>NC_092128.1:63681183-68681183 GCF_043159975.1 Macaca nemestrina
CTCTCTCTCTCTCTCTCTCTCTCTCTCTGCCTTTGAATGTGTGGCTTGTGTGAATGTAGGTGGAGAAGGAGGAAGAGGACCAGGAGGATTTAAAGAGGGGGAGAATGGGGAAAAGGGAGGAGGAATTATCTCTACTTCACTAGATTGACTCATCAAACAGATCTTATTGTATTTGTCAGTTTCCGCAAGCCTATTGATCAGTCAGTATTGTTAAGAAAATAAAATCCAAAAATAATGTTGATTTTACTGATTCCCACACTTGTTATCCTGGGCACTTTTCATGCTCTAGGCAATGGATTAAGGCTACAGATGACAAGAGGCTTGTCTGTCTTCCATGGATTACTCTCTATAGACATTCATTCTGCAGAGGAATTCATGTCGCTTTGGGATTATTTCAAGGATTGGACTAATGAACTATCCTATTGAAATCTCACATATAATTAGTTTAAATGCTTTAAATAGTTTTACCATTTTTATTAGTATATATTTTATATCTTTAAAATATTTTTATATGTTTACTCTTGTTTTCTAGAATAGAAGAGCAAGTTATTTTGTCAAAACTAAACAGGATAAAAAAATTTATAAGTGTGTCAATTTCACCCCTGTAATGTCTAATCCTGAAATATTTTGATATGCTCCAAGTAAAACAAAAGGCTGTACATTTAGATAAAAGAGGGTCAAAAATGGCTACATGGGGGAAGAAAAACATAAAATCTGGATTTTGAACCACAAAATCAGGACAGAGTTATTTCACTTCAGAAAATGAAAAATTTAAATCAATGTTGATGCATGGAAGTTGGTAGCACAGACACCTCCACATATACACTATTTTTATAAACTGTGATCTGATTCTTTATATTTGATATTTTTCTTACCCTCCAAATTATTTATGATCTTCGTGTTTTTCCAGATGTTTAAAAGTTTCATGAGTTTGCATTTACATTTGCTTTTCTGCAGATTTTTTATTTAAGAAATGTAAAAATAGTAAATTCTTCAGGCAAACTAACTGTCCTAGACAGATTAAATTGTAAAATATTAGAAATGTCCGGCCACACACAGATAATTCAAATGTTAAATTAAAAATGAAAGAAGAAAGTAAATGCCTGAAAAATACTCACAAAAGCATTTAGAATATTATATTTCTACTGCCTTCTCATTCGAATTTGCTCAGAGTTGAATAAAATTGTATTTAAATTTTTTTTAATATCCCCAAACACCTGAGGATAATCAAACTTCAACCTATTTCTCAACTAAAGTAGAAGCAAGATATGGGTAGACCTGGATGTGAGGTATCAGAATCTATCGGAATCTGACTGCATGTGTACATTGAAGATTTTAATCCACTCCTCCAAAGATCAGTCCTTTTTTTTTTTTTTTTTTTGAGACGGAGTCTCGCTCTGTCACCCAGGTTGGAGTGCAGTGGCATGATCTTGGCTCACTGAAACCTCCGCCTCCCAGGTTCAAGCAATTCTCCTGTCTCAGCCTCCCAAGTAGCTGGGATTACAGGTGCACGCTGCCACGTCCAGCTAATTTTTTGTATTTTAGTAGAGACGGGGTTGCACCATGTTGCCCAGGCTGTTCTTGAACTTCTGAACTCAGGCAATCTGCCTGCCTTGGCCTCCCAAAGTGCTAGGATTACAGACGTATGCCACTGTGCCCGGCCAGATCACTCCTTGCTCTGAGAATCCGTGGCCTAAATTCTGAAATTAGAAAACCTGCTGTATTTGACACCATAACTATTGATTTTATTTTACTGTATCACTTACTACTTTTTAAAAGTCACAAATATTATATTACATTGGCTTTTTTTTTTTTTTTTTTTTTTTTTGAAACAGAGTTTTGCTCTCGTTGCCCAGGCTGGAGTACAGTGGCACGATCTTGACTCACTACAATCTTCACCTCCCGGTTTCAAGTGATTCTCCTGCCTCAGCCTCCCGAGTAGCTGGGATTACAGGTGCCCACCACCACACCCAGCTAATTGTACAGCTAATTGTATTTTTAGTAGAGACAGGGTTTCACCACATTGGTCAGGCTGGCCAGGTTAGTCTCAAACTCCTGAACTCAAGTGATCCACCCGCCTCAGCCTCCCAAAGTTCTGGGACTACAGGCATGAGTCACTGTGACCGGACTTATATTGGCCTTTTAACATTGAATTTTATTTAAGGTATAAGTGAAATATTCTTATTTATTTCTTCCCCGAAGCAGCCTATTTTCAATTATTTTCTAACCCACAATTTACATCATGTACTATATTTAACTGTATTTGTAACTGAGTGTCTAATATGTTCTAACAATTCGAGTTTTCAAATATGATTAACTTCTGCCATGGAGTTAAATTTGAGCAGTTGCTTAATACGATGATCATGCCGTTGTATACTTTTCTGTCAAATAAATCAGTAGTTTTTAACCTCACCTCCCTCTGTATTGAGAAAGAGTGCTAAAATTTTTGACAGTGGCAACTTTCTGGATGGTGTGCTTGATCTTCTAGAGGAACAATACTTCCCGCTTCACAACAGGATAGTTAACTTGTTTTTCAGTAAAGACCTCTGTAGTCATAGAAGATACATATTAAAGTATTTACACATTGGCTATGTATTTTTTATCTTTTCAAGAATTGGATGAAACCAATGGGTATAATTTTAAAATGTTCACTCTCTATGTTTTGCTATTATTGAAACACATTTGGATAATAATAAACACTGTAATTTAAGAGCAGCATTGTTTCCTAATTTGTGAGATAGTCGTCTAAGTACTTTCCTAGGTTACACATACCCTGATCTCTCTGTGAATGGTTAGGTAGAAATACTAGCTGTATTTGTGCATAAAAGAATATAAGGAGAAATTGTATTTTAGATGTATTTCAAAGATTTAGTGGACAAAATGTATCTGAAATTACGATGCACTTGATTAAATAATCTCAGCTGTTTCTGCAGTTCACCTTCCCCACCCATTTTATTGTGATCAGATACAGGAAATCCCCAAAAGTGTGCCACTCTCAGAAGCAGATGACCTCTTTAAAGGAAATTACTAAATTAGGAATTTTTAAACGAGTTAGTTAATCTGTTCTTCTAAGAAATAACACCAAAGAGGAAACCAGTACTAAAAACACAAATTTTAGTGTTCTTGGCAAGGTGTTTTTCAATTGAGACATGTAAAAAACATATTATTTTTCAATCAACATCTGTTATTTCCGTTTTTATCTTCAAGGAATGCTTCATTCATATTTGAAAAAGACTTACGATCAACAGAATTTCAGCAAATGTCATAGTCAAACATTTGCCTTGCTCTGACTTCTGATGTTGGAAATTCATTTTTAATGAGGGTTTTTCTATACAAGAAATTTGAACCTTTTTTTTCTAAAAAAGAATTGTGTGGGTGAAAAAATTCTTTAGACGATCAGAAGACACTCTATTAATTGGGGAAACTAAATAGTTGATGTATTATTATTCATTCTAGCCAAAAATGATAGTGATTTAGGAACTATTACAGTTGTTGCTGGAAACTGGGGGTGGAGGTTAAAAGCAATGTTTAAGAAATTAAGTTAAACTTTTAGAATCTGACCCTTATGAATGCTTTCAGTATAAGCAACATGTGAAAGCAGGAGTTGAGAGGAGGAATTGATAAAATGCAAAGAGAATTCAATCTCTAGGGAAGCATTAACTCTTCCCTCTCCCTTTGACTCTCCCACCCCCCATGCCCCGATCCACCCTCATCATGAATAGTGATTTCAGTAAAAGAAGCTCTTACTTCTCCTGGACTGAATTTGTAACAGTTTGGAGAAAAAAAAAAAAAAAAAAGTTTTGTGTTTTCCTGTTTTCTTTTGCAATATTAATGTTTATAATACTTTAAGGTAAATAGGGACTCAGAACATAAAAATATTCCTTGTTTTTCAAATGAATTGATGTGATAAGTCTTAACATTAAAACAATACAGAAGGAGAACAAAAACTGTTCAAATAGTCATTGATGATGACGGTAGATTTGAAGAAAATCCTAGACAATTTAGGTTATCAGAAATTACAGAGAAAGTCTTCTAGTGGTAAACTGTCCTTTCCCTGAGAGTTTGAGTAATGGAGCCGGTAGGTGAACTTTATTAGGTTAGTAAGTTTGAGTGGGGGATGAAAGAGAGTGACAAGAGAAGGGATGCGTAAAATTTCCTAAGTTATGGTTAGTATCCCACTTGCCAAATGTAGCTAAAATCCAGTTATAGGAATGATTTATCATTTCTATGGTCTCTCTTTTCTTTTGTCTTCTTAAATTTTTAACATTTCAGAATGTTTGAAAGTAGCATTTTCTCTTTGCCATTTCTATCTGCTTAAGGGTCTTGTCATCACTACTTTGTGAGATTATCTGAAGTATGAATGCAGTGTTCCTGAATATTAATATATTAAAAGCAGGGAAACACTGAAAATACCTGGTTTTTTTTCTTTTTCTTTTCTTTTTTTTTTTTTTTTTTTGAGTGAGAGTCTCCACCTCTACTCAAATGGAACAAGAAAGTTTTCAAGTGAGACAAAAATCCCATTGTTAATACTGATCAGTACAGGCTAGGCAGTGAGGAGGAAAAAATGAGGCATCTGTGGAATACAAATGAAATGAGCAGGTTGGCTATCGGGTGTTTCAGGATATTAAGTTATTAGTTATTCGCTTTCAGTAAAGGCATACACACACCTTTTCACTGAATAAATAAATAAGTAGGTCTACACTAAATAAACAAAGTGAAGAGACTAAGCAATATGGTTGAAAGGATTACTTTACATCTGAGTCACGCAAAGCAGATGCATAGAGTTTCCCTTTGTTATCCACTGAAAAAGAATGTTGCACCTCAGATGTAAGTTTATTACAATCTCTATAGCCTAGGAAGAGGCCTTTTTTCTTTGTTTTAAATGTTTTTAATGAACTTGAAGCTGATAAGGATTAAGAACAGGAATGCTGAAACCTAGAATTAAAGCTCCTTAAAAGGGTTTATTATAATGGCAAAACCAACTGTTTGGTAAACGGTGATTCAAAATCTACAGTGCATTCTGCTTTTTAAGGGCACAGATTTCTCTAAGTTGCAATAGTTAGAAAAAAAATGACTTCAATTATTTTTATTCCATTTTGTCTCAAGTGTAAAATATCATTTGATCCAGTTTATGCTTTCCCCGCCCCCCAATGTGTAGAGTAGCATTATATTCCAGGTTTAATTTCACTGCCTTGGCTACAAAAGCAGCTGTCACCTTATGGAAGAGATTAGAAAATGCCTTGTTTATTAGTTAACAATGTTTTTATTATGGACAATAATATGTTTTTAAATATCCCCTTTTTTATTAGAGCATATCCTTAGAACTAATCTCTTTGAAAATCAATCAACATAAATTCATTTTCCTTTTCCTGTTGTATCAAGGAGAACAGAAATAACATCCAATACATCTAAATTTGAATCTTCTTAAATTACAGATTCAAGTTGAAAAAGTTTGACTTGAAGACTTAAGTGACAATGTGAGTATTCCTTTGGTTGATTTTTTAAAGTTGATACATAACTTTGGTGACTTAAAGCACTTTAAACATCCCCAAACATCTAATTAAATTTTATAATCTTCCTTTTGAGACAAAAATGATGTTTGCCCAATGCAATTGTGTTCTTACATACACCTGGCCATCTCAACTAAAGCTTTATCTGTGAACTGCCATAATGTGCTGATTATACGTGAGGAAAACAAATTAATTTATTTTTTGAAACTATTATTTCAGACAATGAGTGTAGTTCTCATTGTGTAACTTTGTTGAAATGACATTTGATGTTTTTGATAGAATGGTACAACACGGCAACTGTAGTTTGCAATATATTGAATTTTAGAAAAATGCTAAGAGAGTGAATGCAAAGTGTTCTCACCACAAAAGTGGTAACTATGGGAGGAAATGCATATGCTAATTAGCTAGATTTAGTCATTTCACATTGTATATATGCTTTAAAACAATATGTCCTACACAGTTAATATATTCAATTTTATTGTCAATTTTAAAAATAATAAATAATAATCTGATATTTTAGTGGTCTAATTTCATCTATTAAATACTCACTGCACATTTATTGATGCTGTGAAGCCTCTTTCTGTTCTGGTAAGTCAAAATTGCAATCACTTATGGAAATAGGAAAACTGAAATTGAGCAAATCGAGTTAATGTGGTAGTCTCTTTCTTGGGTTGTTGACATGACTTGGTAGGTGCTTGCCACAGTGTGCAATCCAGCGCACTTAATTTGTTTCTAGAGAAATAATTTTAAATATACTCTTTCTCTACTCTCAAAACCGGTAAACATTGAAAACATTTTACTTATCAAATATCTTGCATTGTTTCCTTTATATTTATCCATTCATTCAACAAAATTTTGAGATATGTTTAGGCACCAGTCTTTGTGACTTACAAAACTAATCACAGGTTATTTTTTTAGGATAGCAATGTATATTCCTAGTCATGAACGTGCTAATGCCAATTTATCTCTTTTTTCCCTGCCCCAAGTTACATAAACTATCTATAAATCTTCCTGTATCTATTTTGGCATAATGTGCTTAATTTTTTAATACATCTATACTGTTATACTCATTTCATTAATTCCTGTGTTGTTTTTCATCCCTTCTATTAACATCTTCTATATTCTTCTAGAAGACTCTAGCAGATGACAGATTGTCTACATATTTTGTTGGATTACTCATGATTAAGGGCTATTGTATTCTCCTAAAGCTAATCTGCCTACAGTTTGCATTAGCGACTCAGGATATAAGATTTTGCATTAGGGACTCAGTATATAGGATTACTTTACATACTTTTGAAAAAGGCTTGCATAATAATCACAATATTTTTCAAGTATTCTAGGAGCTCCTTCTTCCTATGTTTCTATGGTGTTGAGTGCATTTATCTATTATAGCACTTATTGCTTTGTATCACATTTCTTCAGTGGACTCTAAATTCAAAGGGAAGAGAAGCCTTTTTTTTTCTTATTTTATTTTTAATGCTCAGCATAAAATTTGGCACAGAGTAATGCCTATCTTATTAATTAATGGATTAATTAATTAGTCAAGGAAAATGTATACTAGTTAAAATACTATGTTCAGAAATCTCCTACTTTTAACAGTTTTGTAGAAATTATTTATTTGTGTGTATATAGATTATATACTATATTATATTTTATATAATATATAATATACAATATATAATCATACATTATATATTGTATATTATATATTATATGATATATATAATATATAGTATGTGTAGTATATATAATATATAATTGTATATTATATCATATATTGTTGATATAATATATATGTTATTTTATATTTATATATATATATATATATATATATATATTTTTTTTTTTTTTTTTCCTGAGACAGAGTTTCACTCTTGTTGCCCAGGCTGGAATGCAATGGCATGATTTCGGCTCACTGCAACCTCTGCCTCCCAGGTTTAGGCAATTATTCTGCCTCAGGCTCCCAAGTAGCAGGGATGTGCACCACCATGCCTAACTAATTTTTTTTATTTTTAGTAGGGATGGGGTTTCACTATGTTAGTCAGTCTGGTCTCGAACTCCTGACCTCAGGTGATCCAACTGCCCCAGCCTCCCAAGTGCTGGGATTACAGGAGTGAGCCACACACCCAGTCTCTTTGTAGATATAATTGCACTAGTTGTTCATGCTTTTATGTTAAGCATGTATTGGAAGGTAGCCCATGGCATTAGAGAGAATTCTAAAACACTGCTAAAGTAAGTATATTATAGTTCACAAAACAAAATATGTTTAGTTTATCCTTCAAAACATAGAAAATTTCATTGTTATTAACTTTTATGCAATTATATATCTCTTTTGAGATTAAAGACTCCTCTTCAGATTTACCATAGTTACTATGATTATTATGTTACTCCTATAGATAATAATCAAAATGAGTATTCTACAGTGTTTCTAAATGTGTAGTGTTTCCAAATGGTAATGCTCAATTTTTTTAATTTAAAAATTAAGAATGATAGTTATGAAACTCTCAAGAAATAAAGCACCACAACTGTGAAAATTCATGTATTGTGTAAGACAGAACATCTGGATTTAAGTCATAAGATCATAATTTGTAGCAATATAATATAAATGTCAGTTTCTTTGTCTAGAAAGCAGTTGATCACCATCATGGCTGTCAAATGGGATATATTTTTTTTATTGCCAAATACAAGGACATCCGGGGTCCCACCCTCCCTGACATTGTGGAGTCGGATTTTGCAGTCACAGAGTTTGGGTAAGCTTCTGGGCATCAGAATTGAACATGGGGCATGAAGATATCAGGTAGATACTGAGGAGAAAAATTAGTGATTCCGAAATGCCCTTTAGGAGAAAGAGGAGGCAACTTCTTGAGAATCACTTGCCATAGGTACCACAAAGGCTAAATGAAAGACAGGAGGATCTAGGCTTTTGTTAATATTATGGCTTGAAAAGTTGCCCTTGGCCGGGCGCGGTGGCTCACGCCTGTAATCCCAGCACTTTGGGAAGCCGAGACGGGCGGATCACGAGGTCAGGAGATGGAGACCATCCTGGCTAACACGGTGAAACCCCGTCTCTACTAAAAATACAAAAATTAGCCAGGCGCGGTGGCGGGTGCCTGTAGTCCCAGCTACACTGGAGGCTGAGGCAGGAGAATGGCGTGAACCCAGGAGGCAGAGCTTGCAGTGAGTGGAGATCGCGCCACCACACTACAGCCTGGGCGACAGAGCGAGACTCCGTCTCAAAAAAAAAAAATAAAAGAAAAGAAAGAAAGAAAGAAAGAAACGTTGCCCTTTAAGTATTACATGTTAGATTTTAAATGTGCTAAATTTACATATCAAATGCAGTAGGTTTTACCATGAAGAATCAGATCATCTGTATTAAAACGTGAAGATTAGAGAGGGCAGTAGTAAGCAGAGAAAGCATGACTTAAGACTAACAAGTATGAGGTTGCCTTTACTAATCAGCCCTGCAACTGCAGGCAGCTGCAAATTGAAAGAGAACAACATTTCACCACTTCACAAATTGCTGGTGACTCACTTGGCCAGATGTGCATTTGAGATCCTCCATCTTTAGTGGCTTGCACAGAAAGAATGTTATCTTTTATGGTAAATCAAGCTTTAAATTATTAGAAGACCCATTACTAGTACTAAATCCTCAACAGTGAGTGAGTTTTAATAACCTAAGTTACAAACTGCATGAGTTAGTGAATATTTATTTTTCAGAGCAAATTATTTTCCCAGATAAGTGTCATAGTTAACTTTAGGAAGCAGAGAAGTTAAGGTCAACAGGTGAAACACCTGTACAATTATTATGGGAATATCTCCTGCTACTATTTATATTTCAAGTCATTACATCTCATAGGTCAATAGCACTCTTTACTATTTTAACTACTCAACAAGTTTTGTTTCATGCTGTTTTCAGAACACTGGGGAATCCTGATTGGCTGGTAAATAAGTTAATTTTCCATTCTGGTGGAATTTTTACTATAATAGTTTCAACAGGAACATTCTCTCTTTACCTTTGATATCATTGTTAAAATAGCTTGGCAAAAACATGACAATGATTACAGTTATGCAACTATCTTTTTTTTTTTTTTTTTTTTTTTTTTTTTTTTTTTTTTGAGACGGAGTCTCACGCTGTTGCCCAGGCTGGAGTGCAGTGGCGCGATCTCGGCTCACTGCAAGCTCCGCCTCCCGGGTTCCCGCCATTCTCCTGCCTCAGCCTCCTGAGTAGCTGGGACTACAGGCGCCCGCCACCGCGCCCGGCTAATTTTTTGTATTTTTAGTAGAGACGGGGTTTCACTGTGGTCTCGATCTCCTGACCTTGTGATCCGCCCGCCTCGGCCTCCCAAAGTGCTGGGATTACAGGCTTGAGCCACCGCGCCCGGCCGCAACTATCTTTTAACAGTTTCTCAGATCTGCAAATGGACACCCACAAAAATACCATTTAAATTCATGAGATGAATTCTTACAGATATCTAAATTTACAAAATAATTCATGTCCATATTTATTTTTTCATAATAATTTCCAGAAGTCTAGAAACACTATAAAGTTAAGCATGAAAATATAACTGCCATAATCTGAATAGAATTACAATTCCTATGCATAAGTCTCAATCCATGACAAAATTCCTAGATTTTTTAGCAATAAGTAGTGTGACATATTCAGTAGACTTTGAAGAATCATGTTTTATAACACTATCCAGAATTTTGAAAGTTCATTCCTACTGTAGTCCCTCAAAAATACTGTTTCAAATGTATTCAACAGTACTTTCAAATATGAATTAAATAAATGTAGAAAGCCACTTAGTCTCTTACTAAATTGAGTCTATCAGAAAGTGGTTCGAATGTCACTAATTATTTTATAGCAATAATCATGTTGTAGCTTTAAACAAACTTAGGCTTCAGTCTACTTTAAAACTAGCGTGCCAGGATGAAAATAAAGACCTTTCTTTCAGAAATAGAGATGATTGAGTTACATTTAACAAGATGCAGGATGTGGCACTTCAGCTATCTAACAGTGACGGGCTGTTTGCAATCCCAGCAGCTAGATCATATTTCCTTTCCCTCATACAATTTCAGAATAATTTCATAAAAATTACATGATTGACACTACAGCATTCTTCCCATTCTCATTTATTTAAATGTTAATACCTCCATAATAAATATATACTTAAAAAGTATTAAGAAAGAAAATAAAATAAGCCAATTTTACTTTGGTGAATTTTTAAAAGCTTAGTTTATTGTAGAAACCAAGATAGCATTTTATTTACTCCAAATAAAATTTAGATTAATTGAATGTTCTGATTGCTGTTACTTATCTATTAAATGGCCTCGAACTCCTGACCTCAGGTGATCCAACTGGCCCAGCCTCTCAAAGTATATACTATTAAATAGGTACTTTCTATAGTTCTTTCTTGTTCGACTGCATAAACAAATGACAGCATATGGTAAAAAAAAAAAAAAAAATTAGTAAGATATTTTTCTATGTTTTATATCACAGTAATTATATATTATAGTAAATATCCTTTTCTGTAACTTACTCTATCTGTACTTCGATTACTCACCTTTAAATATTCAATTATTTACAGAGTCTTGCAAAATTATTTGTCCTAATTATAGGCACCCAAACAGTGATTATCATTATTAGTTAAATCTCTATGCATATAGGTGTTTGGGCATGTTTACCTGTATTCATCCTGTCATACAGTGCGTATTTCATTAATATATTTGTCTTGCAGTACTGCTTTAATTGAGAGACCTCTTCAGTGGTGAGGCTCATATGGACTGTTTCCTGTGAGGTTCCTAGTAACATTCCTTTCACACAATGGGACCTCAATAAATGTCAGTGAATTACTTCCTGACTATTGTCATGGTTCCTGGGAGATGCAGGGTGGGGTTGACAGCAAGAGACAAAGCTGGCTGTCAAAACTGTTATTTAGATGAACAGTGAAAGTAGGATTTGAAACAAATTCTGAAGGTTTTCAGAACTCTGCCCATTTTATCAAATCCTGATTCAAACGATTCTATGTACTCCACAACCCCCTAAGATCCATTTGAAAAACAAACTCCAGAATTAGAAAACTGGTCAAAGACCATTTTCTTACTTAAAATATAATTGCTTAAAAGGGCTATATTTAGAAACTATGTTTAACTGCAGAAATTTCTGTGTTCTGTTTTGGGATGTGTACAAGAGTAGTTTGTTTTAGGATAATGAAATATGCTTAAATAATAGAATTTCATTAGGTATAGGTCTGGCAAAAATGGCTTTCATTTTGCCGAGTTCTCTGACCCATAAGCTGAAAATCAGGCGTGATAAAATTTAAGAGGTCAAGTCGTTTTCCTGTGGACATAGGTGTAGGAAAAATGTGTCTTCCTTTTCTTTTCTTTTTTTTTTTTTTTTTTTTTTTTTTTTTTTTTTTTGAGACGGAGTCTCGCTCTCTCCCCCAGGCTGGAGTGCAGTGGCCGGATCTCAGCTCACTGCAAGCTCCACCTCCCGGGTTCACGCCATTCTCCTGCCTCAGCCTCCCGAGTAGCTGGGACTACAGGCGCCCGCCACCGCTCCTGGCTAATTTTTGTATTTTTTTAGTAGAGACGGGGTTTCACGTGTTAGCCAGGATGGTCTCGATCTCCTGACCTCGTGATCCACCCACCTCGGCCTCCCAAAGTGCTGGGATTACAGGCTTGAGCCACCGCGCCCGGCCGTGTCTTCCTTTTCCTAGGAGTTTGGTGGGGCTGTTGCTGTGGGAGGCAGGTTTCCGTGCAATTGCGCTGCAATAAAGGAAGACTGCTGTGAGAGAATAAGGCTGTGTGTGGAATGAGGACCCTAAAACGGAGAAACAGTGAGGAGATTGCTGTCACGTGGATGTTTCTCTTCTTAAGATTATAAGGCATTTTGGTATTGTGTATTTTATATATGTGTATATGCACACACGCACATGTATACATACCTGCACACATATGTACGCATATTTATGTATAAACGTATATGTGTATATACTTATGTATACATGCATGCCTACCTTATATACACACGTACATATTTAATGTAATTCAAAATAGCTATTAAACTTTTATGCCAGGTTGTATGCTAAAATGTTAAGAACGGAAAGACAACCCGGACGCGGTGGTTCACGCCTGTAATCCCAGGACTTTGGGAGGCTGAGGTGGGCGGATCCCGAGATCAGGAGATCGAGACCATCCTGGTTAACACGGTGAAACCCCATCTCTACTAAAAATACAAGAAATTAGCCGGGCGTCGTGGTGGGCGCCTGTAATCCCAGATACTCCGGAGGCTGAGGCAGGAGAATGGCGTGAACACGGGAGGCGGAGCTTGCAGTGAGTCGAGATTGTGCCACTGCACTCCAGCCTGGGCTACAGAGCGAGACTCTGTCTCAATAAATAAATAAATTAATTAATTAAATAAAAATAACGGAAAGGCAAATGAATACATTCTCTGCCATCAAAAATTTGCAATTAAATCAGGGAGGCAATGTAAGACTAGCCTTTTAGAAATATACAGCAACAATTTACATGTCATTCAGCTATAAACTTTAAAACATGATGAAAGATAATTACTCTTATCTTTTAAAAAGTATTTAGTTAAGCTGAGGTAGTTTCCAATAAAGTGTCATAAAATAATTCTCTTCTCTACTGAATGATACAAACTCAAGAGTGATTTCTGGCATCTTAAGTATCAGTGGAATGGTTGACTTTGACCCATTTCCTTATTCCAAAGAATTGCTCTGAGATTTCAGTCTTGCAAAAAGTGATAAAAGCTGGTTTCAGAAATCAGATTCAGAACACAGAAAACTGCAGGTTTCTTATTACTGCATTATACATGGATCTAAAGGTAAACCCTATCACCCGAGTCTCATTACCAGAATTGGATACTGAGTATATGTAATGCTCTAGAAATTATATTCAACATCTAAATAGAATGCTATTTTGCAACAGATGGACTAGTGGCCTATTTACACCTTAATTCAATTTTAAATATTTGTGACTAGTATTTGCACTTTAGAATCTTCTTGTTCCTCCAAGAGTTTTATTTCATATATGCTATGGAAGAAACATCACTTTTCAGGCTTTCATTTTGTTACATATACCTGCATAGAATCTGGAATGAAACTACAAAGCAGAGAAGAACATTGTGTAACCACTTCTTAGTGATTCAGTTAATTTTCGAGTTGGGCCTTTTCTGTTACTCAGTGGTCCAAGTAGGAATGACAACACAAGGATTCTATTATTTAATCACTCCATGTAGTAGGCTGTGTATGTGCATATGTTTGTGCATGTGTTTGTGTGAGTGCAGGCTTAGGTTTAGGCCAAAAATGCATAGATTGTATTATTAAATAACAAAGGAAGAGGCAGTACAGTATGATGAGGGAATCCCAACCTGAGTTCTATTTCCAGTTTGGGCACTAACCAATTATGTATTATGAGTTAATGAATTTCTTGGGGGCTCAATATCCTTTTGTATACATGAATGAGATGGATTAGATAAATTCCACCTTCAGTTCCTTCTAGTGCTGAAATAGTATATCCAAAAGTGTATTTCAAAACCATAGTGTAAAATGTATCACTTAAATTATTAGCAATATTTAATTATTTGGGTTAGGAGTAAGAATTTAATGGTTCATATTTCTCCATGCAAATCTATAATTTTAATTGGAGAATAAAATGTAGTAACTGTTATATAATACTCTGCCATTCAAACTATTCAATAGTAACTATGATAGCCCCAATAACAACATCTTAATTTATTAAATAAAAGTATTTGTAATATACCTCCTACACTAGACTCTCAAGTAAGAACCTGGGATAAAGTCAATTACATGCTTCTGACATTAAAAGTAATTGGTATGGTGCAGAAGAATTTGGCTGAAGTTAAAGTTTCTGGAGGGTGTCTACCATTCTTATTATTTTGGGAAGAAGGTTACTTTTTCCTAAGGGGATTATTAGAGACAATAATGTACATGTTTGATTGACGTTCTTTTACTCAATTACATCAAGATATCCATACAGCAGAAAGAAAACCAGTATTATTGATAATAATTTTATCCATCTTATTTCAATGAATAGCTATCGTTTTCAGCCCTGGAATCATTTCTACACACTAAAGTATTTTTTGTGGGGAAGAAAAAAATGAGTAAGGTGTGATTCCTGCCCTTGAGGAGGTTCCAATCTAATGAGAGAAAGAGTTGCATAAAAATACAAAAACAAATACAGCATGGTAATTGTTCAGATAACACAGATGATAGGCACTGAGCCCAACTGGTTTTACAGGAGGCTTCCCGTGGGAGAGGGTGTCTGACTTGGGTCTTAAATGATGAGTAAGAGTAGGTGAAGAAAAATAAAGAGGTCATTCCAAGCCTTTGGCCAAAGTAAAAAATCCACAACATAGGAGAGCGTGTGTGAGTGCAGGAAATGGGAACAATTTTGTCATTAACAGGGTGTAAATTGCAAATAGGAGAGAAAGGAGAAATCAGCAAGTACCAAATCAAAAAGCATTGCTGTAGTCATGCTTGTAACTCTAATGTAGGTGATGAAAGCCACGAAAGGATTTTAAGGAAGAAGATGCCATGGGCAGATTTTCTTTTTAGAAAATGGAATGTGGTTGCAGTGTGGAGTGATGTATTTACTAGGAACAAACATGGAGCTAGGAAGGCTATGTAGGTTTCTTCTTTTTCTTTTTTCCTTTTTTTTTTTTTTAGAAAAGGTATTTATTATTTACACCACTGAACCTAGTCCTGTGAGAACAATATACACCGTGTTTCTTTAAAAGGATCAATTCCTTTCAAATACAAGAACTGCATAAAGCAATGTTGTCAACACAAAAGAGTGATAACATTACATATCTGCAGGCTTAAGCATTGCAAATAATATATTTTTTAAAATTTTATGGCTAGATATTTTTACTGAAACAGTGTTAGCGTTAGCCCTTAGACAAGATATATCTGGAACAGAGCAAATACCTTTTGTTCATGCTTTTTAGAAATGAATCAGTGATATGTCCCTTTTACAAATTTATTGCCTTTAATTGCTTTTATGACAATGGTTTTAGGCAAATTCTACTTGGCCACCAAAAAGAGATTCATTCTCGTTCTTTAGTTTTTATTCTTCAGTCCATGTAGGTTTTTAATGGAATGGTCTATACCAGAGATGACTAAACCCCAAATCATAGCAACTGAATATGAGGAGAGAAGGCACATTAGGTTTGTATAAAGGAGGCAAATATGCTAGCCTTGGTGAAAGGTTGCTTAAAGAGGAGGATAAAGAAGTGGGATTTTAGGGAGGCGGAGCTTGCAGTGAGCCGAGATTGCGCCACTGCACTCCAGCCTGGGTGACAGAGCAAGACTCCGTCTCAAAAAAAAAAAAAAAAAAAAAAAAAAGAAGTGGGATTTTTTAAAACATTTCTTGGCCAAGTGGGATTTTTTAAAACATTACACACCTGTAATCCCAGCTCTTTGGAAGGCTGAGGCAGGTGGATCACCCGAAGTCAGGAATTCGAGACCAGCCTGGCCAAAGTGGTGAAACCCTGTCTCTACTAAAAATACAAAAAAAAAAAAAAAGAAAAAAAAAAATTAGTCGGGCATGGTGGTGCATGCCTGTAATCCCAGCTACTCGGGAGGCTGAGGCAGGGGAAGTGCTTGGAACCCAGGAGGTGGAGTTTGTATTGAGTTGGGACTGCACCATTGCACTCCAGTCTGGGCAACAAGAAGGAAACTCCATCTAAAAAACAACAATGACAAAACATTCTCATAAATCCTATTATTTTGGCACAGATAAATAGAGACATTAACTGAGACCAGCAAGAAAAGAAAAGGTGTGAATACGCCCAAGGAGACAGAAGGCAGTTGAATTTTGAACTTGCTGATTTTGAGATTAACAAGTTTGTATTTTAGGTACACATAAGCACTTGGGAATCAGTTTAAAGCTCACATGCCAGAGACAAAAATTGGTCTATTTGTGGGACTCAAGATCAATGTAAAGATAAAAAGTAGGCTGAGGACAGAACTCTGCATTGCAGTGTGGAGCAGGCAAAAGAGTATAACTTTAGCTAAGATAATGAAACAACCAACCTGGGAAGAACCGTGGAAAGTAATCTCATGCTTATCCAGGTAGAAACTATTACGGCAGTCAGCCAAATATGGAAGATGAATATCTGGGAGCTGAGCATTGCATGTACTATTTGAAGGAGTTAGATGGAAAACATCGCTACCCCATGAAGAACAGAGGTGGCAATGGAAACAGAAACCACACTGCGGTTGGTTTGGGAGACCAAACTACAAGAGAAATAATCAACTAATAATTATCTGATTTTGACAAATCAGTGCTCTCTCCTTCTCAAATATAAAAAGATTTAAGAATTATTTTCTGTCCTAGAATTTTGAATTCACAATGAAAGTGAAAATATTAACTGTAAAAACAAAAACTCTTTAGAACACAGTTTTTCATTTAACATCACCATATTGGGGAAATTAATTCTCTTTTCTTTTAAATGATTCAATTTCATTTACTTCTCCATTTCCCCACCAAGTGTTTTCACAGGCCTCTGACAGAAATTGATTCACTTATCACAATGTAATATTATGCCCTTAGCTTTTGTTTTAGGTTGCCATAACAAATGATCTTATGATGAATACTCTTACAATGTCTGCAAAACCACTATTCATTATACTAGTCAGCATCTCAAATAATGACACATATGAAAAATTTCTCCCAGAATTTAGTGCTAGAAAGTGTTTCCTCTGATGAAGAACTGATATACTTATTTTTATCAGTAAATTAAAATGTATTTCCTTTTTAACCTTGGTGTATAGGAAGTTTAACATGAAACAATGTGGCGTGGAAACCAACTTTTTCACATTTCTTAGTTGGTAGCTGAATATATATTTTCCTTTCTTTTATGACTTTTCTTGTTCTGTAATAGTTTAATTGTTTATAAATGTCTGCATATTTGTGTTTATCAAAGTCATCATCAAGTTTTATTAAAAATAAGCAGTACATAACAACAATACAAATATTAGCAGTATATTATTTGGTTCACGTTTTATTTCAGTCTCTCTTATTTCTTAATTTTTTTTTAAAGACAAGTCTTGCTCTCTCACCCAGGATGGAATGTAGTAGAGTGCAATAATAGCTCACTGCAACCTCAGACTGCTGGGCTCAGTGGATCCTCCTGCCTCAGCTTCCCAAGTATCTTGGACTACAGGCATGTACAACCAAACTCAGCTAATTTTTTATGTTTAAATGTTTTATACAGATGATGCCTCACTTTGCTGCCCAGATTGGTCTTGAACTCCTGGCTCCCAAGTGATCCTCCATCCTTGTTTTATTAAAGTGCTGGGATTATAAGCATAAGCTATTGTACCTGGCCTCTTCTTTATTTTTGAAGCTCCCATTTCCCTCCCACACAAACATTGGCATAATAATAATTTTTGTAGTATCACTTTAATTCAAGATAAATCTTTCTCTCCTTGAATTTTCTTATCAGTTACTTTCCTCCTTTTTCATATATTTAATTCCAAGAAAAGAGATGAAATAGAATGTAATACTGGCTTAAAAAGTGTTATTAATTTATTACGCTTCTCTTAATTTTTAATTACCTAATTTTGGGCCTAGTACCAAATAGTACTTTCATTGATAAGAAGGGAGACTGTCCTGGCACTATCATGGAAATAGAGGCATTAGGCTATGGCCCTCAACACGACATCCAAGTGTGTTACTAACCTACCTTTTACTTGCTCCAAGTGGTATGCTTATAAGAAGAGAATATGATAGTTATGAAAATATGAGCATCGTGGTTTTGTGACATTTAAGTTGCTTATTGTACCTTAAGAATAAACATTGCAATTGGTTTCATGATAATAACACGCATCAGTTTTCAATGCCCACAATAAACCAGACATTGGACTATGAATAGATACTTTTTTGTACAAAAAGTTTAATCTCACAACAGTATGCTGCAATATAAAAAAGAAATTATCACTATATTGCCAATGACCAAACTAAGCCTGGGCAACTTAAGTAATTTTATGATTGACAACAAAGCTCCTATTGCATTTTTTGTTAACTTTTCCTCTATACAGTTGCAATTCAGTTGGACTTACATTGTATGTCTCGTTAGATAATATAATACCAATATTATCTATGTAAAGGATTATATGTTTTCAAATTCATCTGCCTTCTGAAAGTGGGACAAACATTCTGCCAGCACAGTTATTCTTTAAATTATATTTATTAGAATGATACAGATTCTTTTTTTTTTTTTTTTTTTGAGTCAGAGTGTCACTCTTGTCGTCCAGGCTAGAGTGCAATGGCACAATCTCGGCCCACCGCAACCTCTGCCTCCCAAGTTCAAGTGATTCTCCTCCCTCAGCCTACTAAGTAGCTGGGATTACAGGCATGCACCACCACGCCCGGCTAATTTTTGTATTTTTAGTAGAGACAGTTTCTCCATGTTGGTCAGGTTAGTCTCGAACTCCTGACCTCAGGTGATCCGCCTGCCTTGGCCTCCCAAAATGCTGGGATTACAGGCATGAGCCACTGCACCCGGCCCGATACAGATTCTTATACTCACGAAACGTGATGAGGGGACATATTATTCCAACTTCCTGTACACAGGGAACAGTTGAATTAGGTACAATGTCTATCTTCGCACCTCAGAAGAGTTCCTAGGATAGAAGCCCTAAGCTCTGCATTCTTACACATAAATAATCAAAGGCCAAAAGCCACTGTTCCTCCTGACATGCTCCCTAATTCCTACAGCTCTTTCCTGTATCTACTTAAAGCTTACTTTTTTTTTTTTTTTTTTTTTTTTTTGAGGTGGAGTCTCGCACTGTCAGCCGGACTGGAGTGCAGTGGTGCGATTTGGGCTCACTGCAACTTTTGCTTCCCGGGTTCAAGCAGTTCTCCTGCCTTAGCCTCCTGAGTACCTGGGATTACAGGCGCCTGCCACCACGCCCAGCTAATTTTTTGTATTTTTAGTAGAGACAGGGTTTCACCATGTTGGCCAGTCTGGTCTCAAACTCTTCACCTCGTGATTTGTCTGCCTTGGACTCCCAAAGTGTTGGGATTACAGGTGTGAGCCACCATGCCTGGCCCTTATTATGTTTTATTATTTTTATTTTTTTTGACCTGGAGTTTTATTCTTGTTGCCCAGGCTGGAGTGCAATGGCACGATCTTGGCTCACGGCAACCTCCCCCTCCTGGGCTCAAGTGAACCTCCTGTCTCAGTCTCTCAAATAGCTGGGTTTACACCACGCCTAGCTATTTTTTTTTTATTTTTCATAGAGATAGGGTTTCACCATGTTGGCCAGGCTGGTCTTGAACTCCTGACCTCAGGTGATTCGCCCCCCTTGACCTCCCAAAGTGTTGGGATTACAGGCGTGAGCCTCTGCACCCGACCCAAATCTTATTCATTTTGAATAAGATTGTGTTCTCCCTGACAACTCAGTTTAAACCTGTAACTCTTTTTTCCTGTCTCCTAGCTCTATTTTTCCCCACAGCCCTTATTGCCATCTGCCATATTGTATGCCTTACTTGTTTATGTGGATTCTATTAACCTCCTCTATTAGAAAGTACTCTCTACACCACATCTGTTTTATTCCATATTACTAGCATTTGGAATTGTGCCTGGGACATAGTAGGTATCGCTAAATATTTATTGGATGAATAAATTCATAGCATACCTAGTATAACTGTGGAAAATTAATGAACTCATTTTTCATTCACTGTGAAACAAATATTATTTTTCTAAGTCATGTAGAAAATATGTAATCTTTTATAAAAGGGCAAAGACAAGACTGTAGTGTCAGTTAAAAATGTATATATATACACATATAAGGCCGGGCGCGGTGGCTCAAGCCTGTAATCCCAGCACTTTGGGAGGCAGAGACGGGCGGATCACGAGGTCAGGAGATCGAGACCATCCTGGCTAACACGGTGAAACCCTGTCTCTACTAAAAAATACAAAAAAAAAAAAAACTAGCCGGGTGAGGTGGCGGGCGCCTGTAGTCCCAGCTACTCAGGAGGCTGAGGCAGGAGAATGGCGTGAACCCGGGAGGCGGAGCTTGCAGTGAGCTGAGATCCGGCCACAGCACTCCAGCCTGGGTGACAGAGCGAGACTCCGTCTCAAAAAAAAAAAAAAAAAAAAAATGTATATATATACACATATATATACACACATGTAATTACCTCAAAATTAGAAATGAACTGTTAAACATTAATATTCATTTATTGAACAAATAGCTGTCAAGGATGATTTTTGTCTTTTATTGAAAAATGATTCCTTTGGTAGTAAAAACTAATCTATCCTTCAGAGGTTTTTTTGTTTGTTTGTTTGTTTGTTTTTTCTTGACGGAGCCTCGCTCTGTCGCCAGGTTAGAATGCAGCAGCGCGATCTCGGCTCACTGCCACCATCTCGGCTCACTGCCACCTTCGCCTCCTGGGTTCGAGCGATTCTCCTGCCTCAGCCTCCCGAGTAGATGAGATTACAAGTGCGCACCACCAAGCCCGGCTAATTTTTATATTTTTAGTAGAGACGGGGTTTTACCGTGTTGGCCAGGATGGTCTCGATCTCCTGACCTCGTGACCCACCTGCCTTGGCCTCCCAAAGTGCTGGGATTACAGACATGAGGTACCTCACCAGGCCTCAGATTTTCTTATAGATAAGAGCGGTTAGAAGAGTAGCTCATTGCATTAGGATATTAAGAATCTAGGATGAATATTTTTTAAAGCATTTTTTCAAACCTGATCCTTTCTCCAGCTCAAATTTTACTGATTTTTTTTAGATAGATTAAAACAGCACGACAGAAGAGTAACCTCAAGTTATGCCACTGAGAATAAGACAGAAATTGTTCAACAGTCATGCCTCTAAGTCACGTTAGGCAGAATGACAAATGGACAATGATACACGTAATGACATGGGAGTCTCTGGCTTTGTACAGAGGTCCATAAATATTTTGCACATGCTTGGAATACATGGACGTCCAGTTGACAGACTCTCCAAGAAAATTCTAAAATTAGATACTAGATCTAAATTGGTCTCAAGAATTTAATAAAAAGGAATGTCCTCAGAGGCTTTCAGGTCATCACACAAAGGGGTATTCATTATGCTTTATTTAGCATTGCCTTGCAAGCCATTTTGGAAAAATTGAGTCAAAAGAGCTGAATATTAAGACATTGATTCACTTTCCCCCCATATTGCAATCAATTTGAATAGCAGCGGATATGCGATTCATGTTAATTGTGCCAAAACAGCAGCAGCATGAATGTTAAATTATTCACCATGTTCACAAACTGTCAAATGGAGCAAATAGCCAACTATTCAAAATAATTGCAAAAAGATTGGCACAGCTGTAATGTGTTTTCAGTGTGTATTTTATATCCTCCTGAAACCAATAGTTAATGCAGAAAGGAATGCCTCTCTTTGATAGACTTAGATGGGAATTTAAATTTCATTCATAAGTGTTTCAAGCAAAAATTAATTAATTCATCTGTACTATAATTTCCTCCTCTCTAAAAAAGTAAAAAATCAAAATATTTCCAGTATAGAAGAAATCAGCAATAAAAAGTGAACCTTCAAAGATATGTTGATGATGCATTGAGAGGTACTTTGTCTCCTATGGTCAAAAGGAAACGAAGTCATTATTTCTAAATTGCAGCCCTGTCTATTTTTATGCTAATAAACACACTTGACCCTATATAAAAAATTTGTTTCCATTCTAAATGTTATGTTATAATATGGCTTACTAAATCTACCATGTGCTGTGGTGTTTAAATGTGCTACATTTTGAAAAGGTGAGGGGAAAAGATGGGATGTGGGGAGGGAAGCACAGAATAGGAGGGCAGAAATAAGGAAGAAGTAAAATAGTTCAAGGTTTAAAAACTTTAAAATATCTTTCTCAGATCTCTTGAGGCAAGAGTTCAAGAGTTCAAGACTTCATTGAGCTATGATCCTGCCAGGGCACGCTAGCCTGAGTGGCAGACTGAGACTCTTGTCTCTTAAAAAAAAAAAAAAAAATTTGGCCGGGCGCGGTGGCTCAAGCCTGTAATCCCAGCACTTTGGGAGGCCGAGACGGGCGGATCACGAGGTCGGGAGATCGAGACCATCCTGGCTAACACGGTGAAACCCCGTCTCTACTAAAAAAATACAAAAAACTAGCCGGGTGAGGTGGCGGGCGCCTGTAGTCCCAGCTACTCAGGAGGCTGAGGCAGGAGAATGGCGGGAACCCGGGAGGCGGAGCTTGCAGTGAGCTGAGATCCGGCCACTGCACTCCAGCCTGGGAGACAGAGCGAGACTCCGTCTCAAAAAAAAAAAAAAAAAAAAAAAAAAAAAAAAAAATTATCCTCAGGCTGCTCAGGCTGGGTACCATCGCTCATACCTGTAACCCAGCACTTTGGGAGGCAGAGGCAGGAGAATCACTTGAGGCCAGCAATTTAAAATCAGCTTGGGTGGGCAACAAAGTAAGACGCCATCTCTACAAAAAATTTAAAAAACATATTAGCTAGTGTGTTGGTACGCACCTGTAGTCCCAGCTACTTGGGAAGCTAAGGCCTCAGGTTAGGAAACAAAAAAAATTATCTCATACAAGGTTAATTGACTTTTGTCTTTATTTCAAAATGTCCTGGTGATTTTTTTTTTGTATAATTTAATATAATTCTTACCTGAGAAAAATATCTTAAATGTTACATTTGTATAATAGAATTTCAGATAAACTGTATATTTTGTTTCTAAATTTTTTATATTCAAAATCATAATAATTTGAAATATTTTTGGTATGTTTCTTTAATCTGCATATTGCAGATCTTTGGTCCTTATTGATGGCATTTTTTAATACTAATAATGATTTAAAAATTAAAGATGTTTTATTATATAAAAAGAGTTTTGCCCCAACGCCTAAGTTGCATATAGTACTTCAATCTGGAAAACAAAACAAAGAGAATTACAATTCGTAGACTTCTCATGAATTACATGATCTTATCTTCTGCATTCGGATAGGTTAAGGATCATTGTTTCATAATCCCTATTTTTCTTGCTTCCTAATAGGAAATTATGTATACAAGACATAAAAATAATTTAGGCAAAATTGCTTAGAAACATCAAACTGAATATCGAAAACCCCAAATCTGCCCATTATTCTTTGGCCTCAATGCAATTTGATATTCAATCTGAATTTTTGCTATTCAGTTGGTCTTCATTAAATAATGGAGATGAATGACGTTTTTTCTTAAAAAGATATAATGCATTGGTGATAGGTAGGGATTTCAACTGTATATGGTAATATAAATGACACGTTTAGCATGACCTTATCTTCCTATAGCTTGTCCCTTTAATTTTTCCTAACTTAGAGGAGATGACTCTACTCTGGGTGGTGAAGGCATACAATATTCTATATTTAACCTCCCCATCATATTACTCTATGCCTTCCTATCTTCAATTATGTTTAAATCATGCCTACCTATCTTAGGCAGGATCCCAACAGGAAACTGACAACTCAATCCTACTCAAAATAGGAAAGTTTGAATAAGGTTTATCTATTTACAAAGGAAATATTTCAAAAAATATTGATATGGAGGATCCACAAAGCACTCACTGCTCCCCTCAAGGAGACTGACTCTACATAATCTTTTCTATCGGAGTTCTAGTAATGGCTCCACATCACCAACAGAAGACTGATAAACCAGTGAGAATAATGTGTGACAAAAAATCATCTTCAATAAAAATTAAAAGGACCTTTACTAAAGATATTTATTTATTTATTTTTATATCTAATACTTTTATATTTTCACCTCACTTCCAAATAAAATGAATATGTGCAGCCTGTCAAAGGATAGGAAGTCTTTTCAGAAGTCTGACAGATCTTCAGAACTACTCCTTAGTATGGTATAACATGGGAGAACATATCTAAATGGATGTAGATCTACAGAGATCCTATTAAGACTTTAAGTATGATAATTAAGTACACACAAAAATAGTCAGATAACTAGCTATAGAACTGTCTGAGGAAGCCTGGCTTCATCAGTTATGACTATCTCTGAGTCATAACTCAGAGATATTGCAGGTTAGATTCCAGACCACCCCAATAAAGTCAGTATCACAATGCAGTGAGTCATGCAATTTTTTTTTTGTTTCCCAGCACATATAAAAGTGATGTGTCAACTATACTGCGGTCTATTAAGTTTGCAAGCATTATGTCTGAACAAACAAGGTCCACATCTTAATTTTAAAATACTTGGCCGGGCGCGGTGGCTCAAGCCTGTAATCCCAGCACTTTGGGAGGCCGAGACGGGCGGATCACGAGGTCGGGAGATCGAGACCATCCTGGCTAACACAGTGAAACCCCGTCTCTACTAAAAAATACAAAAAACTAGCTGGGCGAGGTGGCGGGCACCTGTAGTCCCAGGTACTCGGGAGCTGAGGTAGGAGAATGGCGTGAACCCAGAAGGCGGAGCTTGCAGTGAGCTGAGATCCGGCCACTGCACTCCAGCCTAGGCAAGAGAGCCAGACTCCGCCTCAAAAAAAAAAAAAAAAAACTTTATTTCTAAAAATTGCTAATAATCATCTCAGCCTTCAGCAACTAATATCCGTTGTTTAGTGTAGTTACCTTCACTAATTATCTTAGCTATATCTTCTGATGCCTTGTTGCAGCTTCTCTATCCGCATTTGCTGCTTTGACTTGCACTTTTATGTTATGAAAATGGCTTCTTTTCTAAACCACATGAACCAACCCCTGCTAGCTTTTTTCTGGTGAAGGGTCTTGACTTAATGTTGATGACTGTTGACTGATCAGGGTGGCAGTTGCTGAATTTTGGGGTGGCTGTGGCAATTTCTTAAACTGAGACAACAATGAAGTTCACCATATCAATTGACTCTCCCTTTCATGAAAAATTTCTCAACAGTATGTGATGCTGCTTGAGAGCATCTTAGCCACAATGAAATTTCTTTCAAAATGTCTCAACCCTACCACTGCATTATCAACTAAGTTTATATAATATTCTAAATACTTTGTTATTTCAACAATGTTCACAGCATCTTCAGCAGGAATAGAATCTATTTTAAGAAACTACTTTCTTTCTTCATAGGAAGGAATTCCTCATCATAAAAGTTTCATGATGAGATTGCAGTAATTCAGTCACATCTTTAGGCTCCATTTTTAATTCCAGTTCTCTTGCTAATTTCACCACATCTGCAATTATTTCCTTCACTGAAGTCTTTTTTTTTTTTTTTTTTTTTTTTTTTTTGAGACCGAGTCTGGCTCTGTCACCCAGGCTGGAGTGCTGTGGCCGGATCTCAGCTCACTGCAAGCTCCGCCTCCCGGGTTCACGCCATTCTCCTGCCTCAGCCTCCTGAGTAGCTGGGACTACAGGCGCCCGCCACCTCACCCGGCTAGTTTTTTTGTATTTTTTAGTAGAGACAGGGTTTCACCGTGTTAGCCAGGATGGTCTCGATCTCCTGACCTCGTGATCCGCCCGTCTCGGCCTCCCAAAGTGCTGGGATTACAGGCTTGAGCCACCGCGCCCGGCCTTCACTGAAGTCTTAAAACCCTCAAAGTCATCCGTGAGGACTGGAATCGACTTCTTCCAAATTTCTGTTAATGTGGATATTTTGACTTCTCCGCATGAATTATGTATGTTCTTCATGGCAACTAGAATGAATCATTTCCAGGTTTTGGATTTACTTTGATCAGATCCATTAGAGGAGTCACTATCAATGGCAGATATAGCATTATGAAATGTGTTTCTTAAATAATAAGACTTAAAGTTCAAAATTACTCCTTGATCCCTGAGCTGCAGAAGAAATGTTGTATTATGAGGCATGAAAACAACATTAATCTCCTTGCACATCGCCATCAAAGCTGTTGGGTAACGAAGTGCATTGTCAGTGAGCAGTAATATGCTGAAAGGAATCTTGTTTTCCTGAACAGAAGGTCTCAACAAAGAACTTAAAAGATTCAGTAAACCTTGCTCTAATCAGATGTGCTGTCACATGGACTTCATCGTTCTATATGCAGCGCACAGGCAGAGTAGATTTAGCATGATTCTTAAGGGCCCTAGGATCTTCAGAATGGTAAGTGAACATTGCCCTCAACTTGAAATCACCAGCTATATTAGCTTCTAACAAGAGAGCTGCTCTGTGCTTTCAAATGTTGAAAACAGGCATTGACTTCTCCCTAGCTATCAAAATCTTGGATGACATCTTCTTCCAATAGAAAGCTGTTTCATTTACTATGAAAATCTGTTTAGGGTAGTCACCTTCATCAATTACTTAGCTACTTCTTCTGAATAACTTGTTGCAACTACTGCATCAGCACTTCTTGCTTCACCTTGCACTTTTATGTTATGCAGATGGTTTCTTTTCAAGATCTCATGAACCAAGCTCTGCTGGCTTCAAACTTTTCTTCTGTAGCTTCTGCACCTCTCTCATCCTTCATAGAACTGAAGAGAGTTAGGACTTTGCTTTGGATTAGACTTTGGCTTAAGAAAATATGTCTGGTTTGATCTTCCATCCAGACCACTAAAATTTTCTCCATGTCAATAATAAAGCTGTTTTAACTTCTTATTTATGTGTTCACACGAGTAGCTCTGTTGAATTTCCTTCAAGAACTTCTTTGCATTCATAACTTGGCTAGTTTTTTGGTACAAAAAGCCTAGCTTTTGGCCTATCTCAGCTTCCAACTTGCCTTTGTCACCAAGCAAAATCATTTTCTAGCTTTTAATGTAAAGTGAAAGAGGTGCAACACTTCCCTTCATTTGAACTCTTAGAGGCCAATGTAGAATTACCAATTGGCCTAATTTAAATACTGAAATTATTATTCTAAAACAAAGTATTAGGAAGACCCTAGGAGAGGGTGAGAGATGAGGAAATGGCCAGTGAGTAGAGCCGTGAGAACACATAGAGCATTTATTGATTAAGTTTTCTGTCTTATATAGGCACAGTTTGTGGCATCCCAAAATAATTATAATAGTAACATCAAGGGTCAGTAATCACAGATTATCATAACAAATATAATAATCTGAAAGTTTGAAATATTGCAAGAATTACCAAAATGTGATACAGACATGAAGAGAGCACATGCTGTTGAAAAAATGGCGTCTATAGACTTTCTCTATGCAGGTTTGTCAAAAACCTTCAATTTGTAAAAAAACACAGTATCTGTGAAGTGCAGTTAAGTGAAGCATAATAAAACAAGATATGCCCATATATCAATACTTAATCCTCTGTCATTATGATTCTCTACAGTATTACTTACTAATATAATCTAGTCATTGCTCCCAAAATTCATTTTTATAATTCTGAGAGACTTCTCAAGATAGCAAGATATATGCCAAGGATAAAAAACTTTTCCATTGATTATCATCTTACACCCTATGCTATTAAATGAAAAAAATGATCTAACAATATTTGAATTAAATATAAAGGGAATTAAATTTCAATTTTTATATCTGTGACACTAAGTATAACCTCTAAACGATCAATATCACATCCTATCTTCAGGTACTCTTACACTTATGAATAAAGCAAAAGTGCACAGTCACCAATGATAAACACATAGATGCAAGGCAGGTTACCATGCCTTCTCTCAAACACATTAAAATCATGATATGGAGGACAGGACAAGCAGGAATAGCTATAAGCAGACGAATCCATCATTTGTAATATTGTAAGCAGATAAGATAAAAAACAATGACAAATTTAAAATTTCATAATTACTTAGCAATTGGCATAACTGTTTGCTTGGTAATGACACTTCCTAACAAAGCAGCCTGTAAAGAATTAGTTTACTTTTGTTCTAAAGCTTAATATTAATTGTAAACATATGGTAGATTTTCCCTAAGAAATGCATATAGTTTATATAAACAACAATTATTTTTTAATTGCAATAAACTTGGTTTTAATATAGAAATGTTTATTGATCCTAAGTAAATATTTTCAGCCTTATTCATTTACCCATTAAATCATTATTTAAGCACATAATGCCAATAATGGTGCCAAGCTGTTCAAGGGCAATGGTCCTCAAAATTTGCTGTGTTGGTATCATTAAGAAAGCTTATGCAAAATACAAATATGCAGAAATTATTCCAAACTTTCTCATTCAGGATCCAAAGATGTAGAACATCATTATGTTTTCAATAAGTTCTTCAGATGATTTCTATGCCAGAAACACAGATTAAACAAATTAAAAAGCTTTTTAATGTAAAATCTTATAACAGAATTATTTCTGGACACATTATATAGGTACACAAATACTGTATAGCAGGTTCCTTTGGCACGGCAACTTACAAAACAGATGTAGACTGAGAAAAGATTTGCACCTTCATTGAAACTTTGAGGACTAAAGACAGGCAAGGGAAGATCTTTGATAAAACTCATGCTGACAATATGAAAAGTGCCAGAGTCCCACCAAACTTTAGTTAATATTTCAAGAAGAAGAAATAGGGTAGGAAGAAAAATCATCTGAGTAGTAAGTAAAGCTGGTTTATTACCTCTCTCCATATAGAGGTGTGTATGTATGCTTGCATGTGTGTACACATGTAAATGTGTGTGTGTGCATGCATATACATGTATGCTTGCCTACATATATACATATACATACACACATATTTACCCTACATGTTACACTATCTGTAATATTGTCTTTGTGATCAACGGAGCGGTTAAGCCACTGATAAAGTTCAAATCTTACTGATAGAATCTCTTTTTGATATCATGATGCTTTAATATTTTAGAAAATAACAAACTTACTTGATGAGATTGCATA
This sequence comes from Macaca nemestrina, assembly GCF_043159975.1. Lineage (NCBI taxonomy): Eukaryota > Metazoa > Chordata > Mammalia > Primates > Cercopithecidae > Macaca > Macaca nemestrina. Next base: position 63,710,456 of record NC_092128.1, read on the forward strand.
TAATTACAGACACAAAACCTAAAATTTAAGTTACTTATGTTTCAAAATTCAACTCAATATACAGTGTGTTTCTCTTGTAATAGTTAACCAGTTAGAATGGGGATTCTAAAAACCATAGAAAACAGGCTCTGAGGAGGAATACTTTATATGTATTTGAAAAACTAAGGCTTTAACATATGAAACCAATATAGGGAATAAAGATAATAAAATTAACATGACATGTAGAGAGTTCCAGATATCATGAACTTTAGGAAAGATAAGATGATATCATAGTTTAGAAATAAAATAGAAATCCTAACTGAACCCAGTTGCAGAGTTCACCAGTAGAAAACCTTACGGCTTATATTACATACTTCTATTGAAATAAATGTCCAGGCATACATAAGGATAATTACAAGAATAAAATCTTGCCAAAAGCAAGGACCAATATAGAAATAAAAGTGCATGGCCAAGGAATTTCTTTAAAAAGCTTCTATAGAAATGTATATTTAAAAAGGGGTTAACAGGATAATGTATTGAAATTGTACATTATTAGACGTTAAGAATAAACAAAATGAATTATAATTTTCTGACACATTTTCCCCATCTTTAATTTAGTCATTCGTTTGCCTTGTATTCTACGTGTCCTATTTCATACTAATTTAAAGGTGACTAATTTATACCAAAGGATAGAGGAGACATATAAAAGTGACCTATGTAAGAGATGACACTCATAAATCAATTATTGGTGTTTCACTTTTTATCTGAAGGTTTAACTCAAAAGACATTGGTTTTGCATACAATGAAAGTGTTTTACTTTGAAAATTACAGAAAAATTCAAATATTACAGTGTTAATTGTGTTCTCTGTATGATAGAAAGGAATTTTAGAGATGATCTCACAACTCAAATTTTCTGGATTTAATTATTTATAAGAAATTGTCTGGTAAACACACCAAAGGGTAAGAGGTCACTTAATTTTTTGCTCTATTTATGTTTTAAGAAAACAGACAACATCATGATGAATGAGTATTGACCCAGAGCTGAAACATTCCCAGGAAAATATACATTATGAACTATACACAATCCATTAAACAAGACAAAGTCCATTCCATTTTAGTTTCTTTCTAGGCAGTGTGAGGAAAGAGAGAGATTTAAGACACCTTGAGCATCCTTTCGAGTGCCACTAATGAAATAAATAGTATTTGTTGTCACATCACCCACTCAGAAGTAGGTATGACTTCATGCTTTTTCATTTGTCACTCTCCAGTTGAATAACGGTTCCTTTATAGGCAGACTTTTCCCCCATAGCTAGTAACTACCCACATAGAAGTTAATTGATTCATTGGTTTTCACTAGAATCTGTGGATCCTTGGGATAGTAAGCCATCAACACTACATATTATTAGGTCCAACCCCTGCTATGAAAATGAGATGATCCTGCTTTATAGTCGCCCCCAGTATATGTAATGGAACTCTATGTCATTAGAAGGAGCAAAGTTGGGAAGAAATTAATTACAAAGTACAGAATGAGAATAAGTTTCTTGTAGGCCTAATAGGAAATACTTTAAAATAGTATTTTTGTGTTTCATAGCAAAGTTAAATTTACTTTTCTAATTGGTTATACATCAGTGACTTCTATTTCTATATCTCATGATTCTCAGTTTCAGACTTAATACAATTTTAGAAAAGTATTGAACATAGTGTAAAGAGAGATGAACCATGATCAAGAAGTCTAAGTTTGTGGTCACTGCTCTGTAGAATATGAACAGCATGTAATTCAATAATTAAACATTTTATCATATTGCACACATTGTGCTTGATCTTGATATGCCACAGATTGTTTCTTATGGGGAAAGGATGACACATCCAAAGTTGTGGTAACACATTAAAAATCCCCAAACCGGTTTATCTATTTAGAGAAAGTAAGACTATTGCTTTTGAGTGACCCATAAGAAAGTAATGAAGTAGGTCTTGGAGGTTTGTTGATCTGCCATTAGTGGAATATCTCTTTCACAATCAACAAAGAATGAATGCAGAAGAGGTGTCTGGTCCTTTTGAAAAGTGAGGAGACTCTGTTTATAAACTAAAGAAGTTGTTTTTAATATCTTAAATCTTGTGCAACATATTCAGTGTGTTTGCCTGCATCCATCACCCTGAGGGCCAAATGTAAATTCCTAGGTCATCTCACGGAGGCAACACAAAGACACTCACGCAGTATGTGCTCTATCTTGTGGAGAAGCATGCAAGAAAGCTGTGTGTAGGACGTGGACATAATAGTATAAAAGAATTCTAGGCAGCTAGAGTGGGATAGTAGGAAGTGGAAAGAAAGTGAAAAGAGTAAGATAACGTGCTGTCTACTTTACAAGCAGTTGCACGAAGATTAATGGGCTAATTTCAGAGAAGCACTTAAACAGTTGTGGATGCCAAGTTTAAACATTATTATTTATTAGTTGGCTATGTGGTAAATTTCCCCTGAGAGCACAAGTGAAAGCCATATAAAAATGTATCTTGTTATGCAATTTCAATATGCATATTGCATATACGGTAGATTTTAATTGTGTAAGAGTATTTGGAAAGATAATAAATTATCTTGAAGTAAGTCTAAGATAAAAATTATATTTATCCAAATATGTAAGCATGATCAGTATTCTAGGGGTGAAGAATCAGAAATTAGCCATTAAACAAGACTTTCGGTCCCTAGAGAACAAGATTCAGGACAGGGAACATAAACTCAGAATGGTGTTGTTGGGTAAAGAAAAGGTGTCAGAAATCACACATTTTGCCATGGACTTCCCTATAAGAAAGTCTGAAAGTAAAATGTCTTTAAATATACAAGTAGAACCCATAAAGCTTTACAAACACACAAAAAACAGAGGTTTAGGGAACCCAGACTTTCAAGTGTTCTGGAGAAATTCTGAAGCACTTTAAAAATTTGTCTACAATAAAATTATAAGGCATAGCAAACAAGAATAATTGTTCATGCAGTAAAAATCGTATCTATAACTTTTTCAATGTAGTTTGGTGCCCATGAGAGTAACCAAAAGTTTAAAATATATTATCACTATTTAAAATAAGTGCGATTTTTAAAGCACCACATTGTAGCTGGGCAAAAATTTATAGCCAATATCGTAGTCAAAATATCATATTCCAATTAAAAGCCAAAGAGCCAAATATTTACAATCATTCTGTATTTTCTACTCACATAGTTATGTTCTATAATAAATATCTGATACTCACTCCACAGTAACCAATATCTGAAGTTTAAAAAGCAAGATAATTTTGGTATACAATTTTGAAAAACATCTAGTAGAAATGACGTATTATTCTATTCTTAATGGCCATGGCATTTTGGAAATGAAGATTTATAGTCAGTTATCATTGCCTATAATTATAGAGATGCCATTAAAAACCCTCTGTGCATTAAATATGCCTCACTGATTCAACCCTCATTATTTAATGCTTGAGGATTTTTCTTTGTAGGATAGAGAGACAATAGAAATGAGAGTAGCTATCCTGTACAAGGTTAATTTGTGAATGATAAATGAGTGGTTTAAAATGAACTGCATAGGTTACAGTTTAAACAGGTTTTGGCAGAAAACCAGTTTTCTCTATTGGGGAGATATATATATACACACAGATAGATATAGATAGATATATAGATATATATGAGGAAGATTCAACAGCCAACAGCACAGGAGAAATATAATTGACTACTGTAGGAAGTCTTTCTTGAGACAGATTAAAGAGTTTATCAAGATATTTTTCAATCTCAAAGCAGCCAAGATTTGTGATCCTAACTTCAAACCAGCAAGCATTCATTTGCTACCTCATTTCTTGAAACAACAGCAAAACTAAAATTATATTTTTTTGCTTTAAATAAGTGTGTCTCGTGTGACAGCTGAAAAAACAAAATGCATTTCAATGAAATAGCTGCCTGGAAAAGTCATCCTATCCATCTTCTCAATTTATTCAATTAAACTCTGGTAAATCAAAGCCACTTTCTTATTATATTACTTCTCTTTAAAATAGGAGTTCTACAGCCATGAGTGATTTTCCAATAATTCTGAGTAGGCGTCCTTACAGGCATTCTACTTCAAGGTATTAGTCCTGACGCCTGGGGTGCGGTGAGATTGGAGGTGTATTACTTCTTTACTATGTAGGACCACCTGTGTGATGTGATTTGAATGGAACTGAAATATCCGGCTTATGCAAAATAACTCCCCCACCAGACTCTCAAAGAAACTAACCCTTCTTTGCCAGTTTGAAATTCTCATTGTCAAGTAATTTTCTCCTCTTTCCCTAGCTACTGAAAGCTGGTAGATGATGTAAATGATGTAAGTCTCTGTGTGTGTGTGTGTGTGTGTGTGTGTGTGTGTGTGTGTGTGTGTGTGTGTCAGGGTGTCGGGGTGGGGGCAGGTAGTAGTTGCATGGGAATGGTAAGAAAAGGAAACAGATGAGGAGATTAGAAAATTATTAAAACATGAAATGTGCCTTTAATACTTTGATAAATTCTTCCATTCTATTAATATGGAGGGCAAGATATGGGTTGGGTTGGCTGGGTACAGAGATTTAGCAACATAGATGTGCTATAAAAATGGGTGATGAAGCCAGAGTACAATGAGCTAGGATGAAATAGTTGGGCCTGGAATAAATGGAGGACTAAGCGATGGGTAAATTGGAAACTATGAAGTAAAGGAAACATTTCACTAATAAGAAAATAGAAATAATCTTAACCAAGATCAAATCAAAATTAGGTGGACCTTAAGGAGACTACAAATAGCATACCTCATCACACAAATATTCTGTACTTATTTAGCATTTATTGATTGGGGCTACTAAGAAACTGATTTTCTTTTAATGAAATGTTACCTCATTATATACATTATATATATAATATACATTAAAAATAGACTATATATATGCTGAGGATTTTCTATTTGCCCATCCAAAACTTTGCTTTTGAGTGACCAAAAATAATAGAATTTTTTCTATTTGCCCATCCAAAACTTCTCTCCATCTTATTTATCTTCTGTGTGCACAAAATGATTAGCAGTTAAGGTAAAAATTCATGGATGTATAGTTCAACTATCATGTTATACATAGTAAATACATAAAAATGTATGCCAATTTAAATGAATACATTTAGAAAAAAAAAACATCAACTGAGTCTGATGTTTTCTGGGTTCTATTTTGGGTTTGCCAATGAGGATTAACAGCAGGAGATCAGAGTGAATGAGAAAGGGAATGAAAGCAAGTTAAGTACCACGTTCATTTGCCGGGATTCCTCCCTGCAGGATTTCATTGGCTGACTGCATGCTTCCTGTCTGTTTTTCCAAGTTCTGTAAACACTTCCTCCCTTCCACTCCTTTAAGTCCTATGGCTGATCATGGTGCCTTCTATTGAAGCCCTGTAATACCTCATCAAGGTTTTTCACTTGAAATTTCCCTAAACCCCACCAATATCTTTCTAAATTGTCCCTTTATTAAACTTTCCTCAAATTAACCATTTTCAGTGTGCCAGCTGTTTTCTTCCAGGATTCTGACTTATTTTTCTTACTTTTTTACTAATTAGAGATTGTCTTTCATATCTCCTTTTTGGTTTTTTGTCACTTGTAACTAGCAGCTGAGGCACTCACACTAAAAGTGGATGATTAAACACGGATATAGTTTTACAAGGTTGCTTTAAAATTCTGGAGTAAATTTGGCAAAATAAAAAGTTTTTTTGTTATGTTTTTCTCGTCTCTTTTTGAGCAATAGTTTTTTCCCTTGATAATAAAACCAAATAATTCAGATATTTATTCACCATGAACAATTAAAAAGCATTTTTAAAAGTTTAATATAACTCTAAATTGCAAATGAAACTCATTAGGCTCCCTCTTAGTAGTATATTTTATTTCATACATAGAGTGAGTGACACAGCATTTACTAGAATCTCATAGATAAACATACTATTTTTCCTTCAAGTTTCATTATCAATCTATTTAACCTTGGATTATTATTTAACCTTGGATTGCTGACTTAAGCACAACATGCCATCTGGCAGAATTTGCTTTCCCAGACAAATTCTCTTAAAAATATTTCTTAGTTTCTGGGGACTACCAAAATGAAATCTTGTGGCCTCTCTAGTTTTTCATTGTCTTCAAGTCCTATATTACTATGTCAATGTTAGTTTTTAATGAAAAGTTTTCTGTAAAGTGGAAATAAAATAATAAAATTTAATTTTGATTTTTGTAATGGAACATGATTAATTTCTGGACTATCTACCCAGAGAATAGTTATATTAATCCCTTTCTCTATTATCTCTGGTATACCTCCCCACTTTCATCTTTCCTTGGTTCTTTTCTTGCAAGTCAACAAGCGTGCCCAATTTCCTGACTTTATGGAAAGAAAAAGAAAAACAACTGCAGTAAAAAAAAAAACCTCCTTGTCCTCATATGTCCCCCTTTTGCTTTGTATCAATCTCTATTTCCCTTTACTGTCAACCTTTTCAGACAACAAATTAACTGAGACTAGCTCTGATCTTACTCCCCTTTTCTCTACTCAGTTCTCGTCAGTCAACAGAATGCCCTAAGTAAGTTACTGATGATCTTCTAGTTATCTAGTTTCCATCTTATTTCAAATCTCTGGCATTTGACATTCTTAACCAATTGAAATTCCTAAAATGCCACCTCCTTCCTTTTTTATGATATGGCCTTCCCTCAACTCTCTTACTTCACAGGTCTATAACCCCCATCATGAGCTTTGTTAATTGACTCTCTCTCTCTTCCTATACTCTCTTTTTATCGAGGTTTTATCCCTGCTCTTTTCTCTTTTCAGTCTAACAACTTTTAAAAATTAGATTTTACCTCATTATCATGACTTCAATTATGACATATATTCTGATATTTTTTAAAATCAATATCTGTAGCCTATAACTCTCTTTCAAACTTGAAAACTCTTATTTCTAACTACTTTGGAGTGAGGTCCACATAAACAGCCTCAATTGAACTCAACTTTAATAGGGACAAGTTCAATTTAATATTATCCTAAATAAAGCACTCCTCTTTTATTTGTACTTTCTCCAATGCACATAACTTTGAAATCCCAAGTCAATAATGTTCTTTCAGTTATTTTAGCTCATGCGTCTCCTAGGTTTTATTTTGTTGTTAACCTAATCACCATGTCTTTTTTTTGATTCTATGGTCTAACCATGTCTTGTCTGGTTCGGCTCTTATGTTTGTTGTCATCAGCTTGGTTTGCTGTCTCAACTTCTCTTGATTACAGTTTTGCAATAATGTCCTCAAGCTTGTAATCTTGATTACACAGTTATCTAAGTTAAATTAAAATTGTTTATATTTCTCTATTACACATGTTTTTAATGCCTTCTCTTTCTTTGCTATTTTTAAAAAGTTTTTGATATTTTCATAATCAAGCTCCTGTTGTTATTTCTAACTTTATCTTCTAGCACTTCCCTGTTAGCAGTCTGTCCCAGTTATTCCAACAGTATTTACAGTTTACCCCCAAATCTTAGGGTATCACAGTAAGGTCTGTATGCACAACCATTTGGGCTGTAACGCTATACTACTAGGTTTCTGACTGGAATATCCTTGTTATACTTCAAAAAATTTCCTCACCTGATGCTTCTTCCCTGGGATGATTCTTGAATCTCATAAACAGAATGAATCACACCAACTTTGGAGTATCTACATATATTTAACTGCACATATCTCACTATACTGAAATGTTTCATTTACACATGAGAATCAAGTTCTTCTGTGGCATTCTAACTGTAGAGTATGTGCCTTTGTTACTTTAATTCCTCAGTTCCTAGCACAGTGCCTGGATCATAGCAAGCAGTCAATAAATATGTGTCTACCCACAGGGAATAAGTGTAGGAGGGAGAAGGAATACATGACAATCTCATAGTTGTCTATCATGTAGTCCAGGAATAAGAATCCATGAGGTTAGACGGAGAGAGACCATGAGTCACCATCCAGTGGAAGATCAGAAGGAAGAAAAGGTCTTTGAACATAATTTTTCTGGGAGTGGAAAGTATAAACAAGGTGGTAACAGCATTCTAAAACTAAAATAAAATAGACTGTATGTTCCTCATTTAATTTTTAAGGAGAGACCTATTACACTACTTAAAAGCCAGTTAACATAGAGCCCCAGATAACCATGGGAAGCTGCTGATGTGGTACAGTGACAGAGTCTTGGGAAGTTTGAGAAAATATTTGAGGCCAGAAGGGACTGGAAAAACAAATCCTGTAAAATAAATTAGCACCCTGAGGACATCCTTTTGACTGATCTTTACTAAGCAAGAGTGTGTTTTAGTAAGCTGAGTCTAAAAAGACAGCAGACAAAGCCAAGGCCAATGTCAGGTTGGGTAGGAAGCCACTTCAAAGCCAGAAAAATAGCTCTTCTACTTTGGGAAACAGAAAAATAACTTCCCCGGAGAGGATATATGGAATGCTTAGCCTTGGTTCTTAAACTTGGTTCTTAGAGTAGAAGGAGAGCAAGACAGACAGAGTAATTAAAAACAAAGGTGTGTGTGTGTATATATATATACACATACATATGTAAATATATGTTTGTGTATATATATATATGTGTGTGTGTGTGTATATATGTGTATATATTAAGTCAACCAAGATGTATTGGTGTTTAAATAATAATTCAAATAACAATTCAAAGAAAGCCAGTATAGCCTTATTAATACCTGCCAAAATTCTCTTTAAGTTATAAAGTATCACTCATGAGAAAGAGGTTCACTAAACATGACAAAGCATTTAATTCCATAGATTTTATACATACATATACATATTTTTCAAATTTTCTTGCAACTAAGGTCATATTTTGAAAATATAAAAGGAAAAATGTCCAATTTTCCAAACAGAAATTGACAGACTCATGACTAGAATAAAAGATTTTAAAATATCTCTGTGGGCCGGGCGCGGTGGCTCAAGCCTGTAATCCCAGCACTTTGAGAGGCCGAGACGGGCGGATCATGAGGTCAGGAGATCGAGACCATCCTGGCTAACAAGGTGAAACCCCATCTCTACTAAAAATACAAAAAATTAGCCGGGCGAGGTGGTGGGTGCCTGTAGTCCCAGCTACTCGGGAGGCTGAGGCAGGAGAATGGCGTGAACCCGGGAGCTGGAGCTTGCAGTGAGCTGAGATCTGGCCACTGCACTCCAGCCTGGGCCACAGAGCCAGACTCGGTCTCAAAAAAAAAATAAATAAAAATAAAATAAAATATCTCTGTGATAGATTGTTTAATCTCTCTCTCTCTCTCCCTCTCTCTCTGTCACACACACACACATACACACACACGCTCATCAGTAAAGATACAAAAGATTTAAACAACAAAACTAACAAACTGTACCCAACAACTGAAGAATATAACTATCCCTTTGTAAATAAGAGCCATGCTATCCTTTTGGTTTCAATTATATTTCTTTTCACGTATTCTTTTCTTCATTTTAATCACAGCATATAAGAAAACACTGTATTCAATATCACGTAACTTGTCTGAGACAAGTTTAAGAGGTTTTCCTTCTAATTTTCTTACAAAACTAACTTGGTGTTTCTATTTTCATTCATTTTCTTGAAATGCCTCCAAGTTCTCTTTAAATGCAAAAGAATGCTTTACACAAACACAGATTGCTATTTCACAAACATTTTGTCATCTTTGCTCTTCTAGGTGCTTTCCCTTCTCAGCATCACCTCAAGGATTCTTTCCATGACTCTGAGCCAAGTGTCAGCTCTTCCCTTAGTGGATAGCTTACATAGGGTTCGATGTCAACAAGTCCCTTCTTAGGATGTATTGAGCAGTGAAGGATTAATTTAATAAAGAACGTTGCTTTACCCCTAGGAAAATGACAAGTTGCTAAGGTGGAATTGGTCTTTGGAGTTATTCTATTTTTTGAGGTATTTCAATAATTTGTAGACTTTCCACTACCCAGTGGCTGACTTAATGAATTAACTTGTAACTTCTCAATCATGCAATATTTTCTTCCGTTTAATTTGTTTTTGCCCCTTTTATGTAGTTAATACATTCACTGGTTAAGAACAAACTTTTTCTTGCATACATGTATTGTCTTGAGTAAAAAGTATGTTCTGTTGAACGCTCTAGTGGAGCAGAAACACCGATAAACATTTTAAACCCCCATTTCACCTCTTTAATAGTAGTGTGATTTGGCTACTTATGTAACCTCACTGTTCTTTGTTTTCTTTTATACTCCCCTTAAAAAGAAGCAAGGCAAATAGCATTTACTTAATAAAGTTGTTGTGAGGATTAAACGAATGTAGACTATCTGCTACAGGATATTCTGTGTCATATAATAAAATTTAATGGGCAAATTCACAACTATGCAATTTTTACACATAATGAGAAATGAAAATTGTTTATTGTCAATGAATATAATTTATATTAATAAATGAATTTTAATTTAAAATATAATAGAAAAGTGAGTCAACATTTTTAAAAAGCCTTGAGAAAGATTTCAACCATGGAATGATATATTCAATAATACCATAGTGCTGTCTCATTCCCTGAACACTTATTGTTAGCTGAATAGATTCTTCCTATTGTTTTCAATTCAGTTTGACTAAATCAAAAGAAAAAATATTTGAAAAGCAATACCTTTACTGTATTTACTGAGTGGCCAAACAATGTCTGGCAAATTTTGCCATGCAAAGACATAGCAGTGATTTTGGTGAAGCATAGAGCCCTGGTAGAAATGCAACATTAACTGACTCTTCAAATGCCTGAGATAAATGGAATTAATAATAAACGTACAATATTTTGACTATCATGTGAATCTAACCGATGCTCTATACTAAAAAAAAAAGTCCTTTTTTAATAAAGTATTTTAGAACCACAGTTATTAGTCCTATTTGTTCATTTGTTTATTATAATGATAACCTTGAAACCATAATAAAATATAAGATGTCAATAGGAACCTGCATAAAAAGTAAATACACTGTTTTAACGGGGATGGGGTGGGTGTTAGTGATGGCCATCATATCATTTGTTCTCATTCTCTACTTCTAAACTGGAATTGCTTCTAACTAAATTCTGGATCTTTTAAATACATTAAAAATCCTACAACCTAATATTTTCCTGGAATACAGTCTCCACTTTCTCACCTGAACCGAAAACTCACCTTCCTCTGGTGGTGCTATTTACCCTAAAACCCTTCCACACTCACATTCATGAAGAGGTTAGTGTTCTCATAATGCTCACTGCCATGTTGAGACCATTGCCCTGGTATCATTTATCAGTAACTCTTTTATTTTGAGACATGTACTATTCAGTTATGCGGCCTTCTTCCCATTGATTTGTCTTTATTTCTCTACTGCGTGGGGTTCTTCTTTTTCCTCATTGATGTAAGTCTGCTGTGATCACAATATTCTTTGATTACCCTTCCTGCTCTGGTTCTTAACATTCAAATTGAGGAGCCTTTGAACCACACCCTTGTTGTGCTTGGGCGTCTTCAACTCCAAAGACCTCGATATTTATTTTACCGGTATGTTTCTCTTGACTTTTCCTATTCTTATAAGTTTTATCTACTCCATTCCAGCCCCAACACTCACTGTAGGCTTATTCCTTTTAGATTTAATAGCAGGCAGTTTCATTATTTATTTTATATATTTCTAGATTTACTAATTACTCAGTCTGACCTTCTGCCTGCCATGTGTGTGTGCGCCATTTCAATTTTCAAATCTAGGGTAATTTTTTGTAGTTTCGTTACTGAGTACTGAGCACTGTTGGAGAAGGTCAAATAACAAAGGTAATTTTATCTATTACAGATGAATTCTAACTAATATCATTTAATATCCCAATGCTGTTTTCCTGCATTTTTACTCTGCATGTAGCATAAGGGGAAACTTTTACATCCACTTGCCTAGAGTGCAACTTCATGGAAACATTCTGAAGGGGCATTTGGTAATATATATGAAATGATTTAAAAATAAATTCTTTAAAACAGGAAGGCCATTATTTGCCAATTATCCAAAGACAAACATCAGATGTCTGTACAAATATGTATTTTTTCAGTTGTTCATAATAAATTTGTTAAATAAATTATATAAATATAGTAGACTAGTATGCATTCATTAATTGCATATTATATTAATAATGACTAGATATTTTTCCGCATTACTGAGTGAAATGAAAGATAAACTGCTATGATACATATGATTATATACATTACTTTATATTTAATATAGGCAATCATTTACGAGTGTCTTGTATGTGAATAACTATGTATTTTGTAGTTTGGAAAAATGTTAGCTGGATTATCAACAATTATTGATTTAAGGTATTGAAATTTTGATTACTTTTGATATTATTGTTTCTTCTTTATTTCTTTATTTTCTTCTCCATATTTTCAATGTTACTTGAAATACCTGCATGAATAAATATTATTGGAATAAGAAAAATGATACAGTAAATGCTATTAATTTTTTTAAAAAGTAGTTTGGGTATAACTGTTTTAATTCTTAATTCCTCTTCTCCATTTTGTGTCCAAACAAACTAGAATCTACTTTCCTCACTCCATCTATTCTACTAAAATGGTTCTCATAAAGACCGATTATCAATGAGCTTATTATCCAACCAAAGTACCCTCTATTCTTGGGCAACAAGGAGAACTCTAACATGGTCGAGTATACCGTCTTCACGAAAACATAGCTACTTTAGCTCTGTTTTCCATACTTTATGCCATTGCATCTTAAGCTTTTTCACCAGTTTATTTTCCTTCACTTGGCTCCTAAGAACAGATGTTTCCTAAGGCACCATGTTTAGGGTGCATTCCTTTCCACCCAACACACTTTTAACTAATCTATTTTCCTCCCACAACTTCAAATATCACCCTCACTGGATGATTCTCAAATCATTATCAAAACATCAAAGGCACATGCCTAATTGACTACTGTTTACTGCACAAAACAAGCCTGATGTCACCTCAAATTGCCTATGTGAAAATTAGAATTCATTTGTTTCTCTTCCAAACTTTCTCCTATGCCTTCAATTTTAAGTGCACCACTGCCACTCTCCTTTGCTTGGGTTAAAAATTTCAGTTTTCTTGAACTTCCTCTTCCTCCTGTCTGTTAGCTAGTCACCACATCTGTATTGATTATGTGCCTATCACATATTTGTCAGTGGGCGAATGAAGTAAAGTTTCAGATGAGGTGTTATTTCCTTTATGCTCCCAGTTATACTAGCCTAATTTGGACATTAATCACTTCTATCCTGGATATCCAATATAACCTCCTAACAGAGGTTTCTAACTCTCCCTTCAGTTACACAGTCAGCAGCATTAATTCACTATAAGTTCTGAATATGATTGCCTCTCTTTGCAAGAGAAAATGAACATTACTAAAACATTAGTCTGACATTTCAAGCCCTTCCTCCAAGATGTTATTGCAATCTTCCCGTTTAACTTCCTTTTCCATGCACAGTTTATCTTTATCTCACAAATACTCTATTAGTCACTAACGACTAATCCCATTCTCCTAAGGGCAAGTCTTTTCCATCTATGATACCAATTTGATATAGTAAAAGAGTTTGAAATTCACTTGGAATACAGGTAATTATTGATTTTGCCCTATCCTCTTGGTCGTTTTGCCTCAGTCTATCAAAACCAATTCAAGTGCGTTATCTTCCATTTCCTTGAACAAATCTCTCTTCCTGTTGTTTATGGAGTGTACATCTGAGGTGCAAAGTATTTCAGTTAATTCTATATGTGAGTCACCTTCATGACTGTGAATACCCTCAAAGCAGAGGCCTTAAAAAGGATAGTCTGTATTAATTACCTGGAAAAAATGGCAGTAACTGATATACTTAAAGCAATATCATATATATTCTATTTAAAATAAATTTAACAGTGTTAGGGAGGGAAGGAAGTTAAACTCACATTCTAAAATTTAAAATGACCAAATAAATTGAGAAAAGCAATGCCAAACATTAATAGTGAAAACATAATTTTGAAATAATTAACACCTGAATCATAATTAGCAACTAAGTGTAGGAAGAAACTGATGATGCTGAAAACAAAATGTGTTTACTTTATCCCAGAGTTAAGGAAAAGACAAACATAAGTAAGTAAGTGAATTTCTGAGCAACAACTTCCTAGCAATCAAAGTCTAACTTACCAAATTAAATATTTGAGATAGTTTACATCAACAGGTAAATTTCATTATTAAGCAATTAGCCACTCATTCTCTTACTCAAATTTATTACTCATTGAGTTAATACAACATACAAGACATAGTATTAGGGAAAATGTCTTTAAGAAGTTCATAATCAAGAAAAGAGAATAAGAAGGAAAAGGAGAAGAGGGGAGGAAAGAGATGAGAGGTATGAGAGGGAGAGACAAAAGTAATACTGAATGCTTACAACATACCACCTATTTTCCTAAGTGGTTTACATTATCATCTCTTACACTGTGGCAAGATAGCTACTACTATTGTCTTTATTATATAGGTAAGGGAACTGAGGCATGATGTGACCAAATACTTTTTTTTTTTTTTTTTTTTTTTTGAGAGTCTGGCTCTGTTGCCCAGGCTGGAGTGCAGTGGCACGATCTCGGCTCACTGCAAGCTCCGCCTCCTGAGTTCATGCCATTCTTCCGCCTCAGGCTCCCAAGTAGCTGGGATTACATGCACTCATGATCACACGGGGCTAATTTTTTGTATTTTTTAGTAAAGACGGGGTTTCACTGTGTTAGCCAGGGTGGTCTTGATCTCCTGACCTCGTGATCCACCCACCTCGGTCTCCCGAAGTGATGGGATTACAGGCCTGAGCCACAGCGCCCGGCCCCAAATAACTTCTTAATAGGAATCATTCAGCAAAGAAAAATCTGAGCTGAGTTTCAGTCCCAGAACACATAGTCACTATGGTTTACTAGAGTTAACATACTGTGCTGAGACCCAGATGCAACCAACCAGTAGAAACATACTTCAGGAATGCCTTTAAAAAATTCTGTGAGAATGCAGATCAGTGTGGGAATCCCAGGTGACTGAAGTCCTAACAGAAAACTTAACAGTAGAAAGAAGACTGTGCTATCATAGAACACCATCTCCACGGAGGAATAGCAAGAATGTATTGGAAGTACTAAGGAAGCCAAATTTGGTGGAGCATGGATGTTTTGGCAAACAGTAGATGAGAGTGCCCCAGAGGGATATTCAAATTTTTTGTTTGTTTGTTTTGTTTTGTTTTTAGATGGAGTCTCACTCTGTCACCCAGACGAGTGCGTGTGATCTTGACTCACAGCAACCTCTGCCTCCCAGGTTCAAGCGATCCTCCTGCCTGAGCCTTCCGAGTATCTGGGATTACAGGTGACCACCACCACGCCCGGCTAATTGTTGTATTTTTGGTAGAGACGAGATTTCACCAAGTTGGCCAGGCTGACCTGGAACTCCTGACCTCAGATGATCCACCTGCCTCAGCCTCCCAGGCTGGAGAACAGTGGCATGATCTCGGCTCACTACAGCCTCCACTTCCCTGGTTCAAGCGATTCCCCTTCCTCAGCCTCCTGAGTAGCTGACACTACAGGCACACGCCACCACGCCTGGCTAATTTTTTTGTAGTTTTAGTAGAGGCAGGGTTTCACCATGTTGGCCAGACTGGTCTCGAACTCCTGACTTCAGGCAATCTGCCTGCCTCGGCCTCTCAAAGTACTGGGATTACAGGCATGAGCCACCACGCCTGGCTGAAAACTACAATGATTTAAAGCCATGTAGCAATGTAGACCAAAAGAATGTAGACCAAAAATAATTATATCATAATGCTAATATTAAAATAAGTTTTTAAAAATAAAAATAATATATTAACATTTCAGAATAGTCTGCAAGATTTCATGATTGTGCAACTGTGAATATTTGCTTTAGGTAAAACCAAGCATTTAAAAAATTAATAGTTTTTTAGTTTTCTACTTATTCAAAAGTTTGTCATAAGGAAATTATATTTATAAAACATTAGGCATGTTATCTAAAACAATCAAGCAAAGGCTTTTGTTGAAAATAAATTTAATATTTTGCCCATGGGCAATTGTACTCACTAAATACTCTGGAAGTAATCCACTTTTTGTGGCCAAGTGGCGTACTCATTTTACACCCAAATATGAAAGAAAAATGGAAGACATGGGTAATAAACAATATTTTGGAAATATTGGAACTGTTGCTTGAGGGAATAATTACAGAACAATTTTTGAGAGTCTTGTATAATGAATTCATTTTTAAAGCATCTGGTTATCTTTCTGACTAAAAATGCAGTGCCAATTATATTTTATAGGTAGCAATTTCTTTTTATAGTTTAGAAATTGGATCGTAAAAAAACAACTGTAATTTTTCTAACATATTTTTAAGGATAAAATGATCTGATACACTAAATTAGAGGACTTAGGACTCAAAGATAAACCACACACTAATTTTTACTATCTTTGGAGGCCATCTTAATGAAACTGATTTTGTGAATGTTACAGATGCATAAACATTTATTACTGTCACTGCGTCTAGTCAAAGAATATTCTGATTTGAAATAAAGAGATCATAAAAAATTTACCCATCCCAAATAAATATTAAGGTGGATGCAGTATGCTAGATTAATATTTTCTATTATTTCATCAGTCTGACTAATGTTAGATGAATGTTTTAATTAAAAGCAATATATATAACTATAAAGCCACAGTATCCTATAGATTTTTAAGTGTTTCAAATTACCAATTTATACCCAAGGGGTAGGTTGATCTGTGGGATCCCAAAAGAAATAATACTACTTGTAAATATTTTAAAACTACACCCAAACTTGCCTAGATATAGCATATTCAAATGAAGAGTAAAGAAAAGATGGGAGAGAGATTTATAAGCAGTCTTAAAATACATAAGCAAATATTTCATTTGTTATACATAATTTTTAAAAGAAGATTTTAGTAGGTTGAATAATGGCCATTCCAGGATCTTCAATGCCTGGAACCTGTGAATGTTACTTTGAGTGGTGAAGTTTTGCAGATATGATTAAGTTAAGGATCTTGAGATTAAAAAAAAAAAAAATTCTTGTTATCCCTGTTTGGACCCTAAATGTCATCACAAATGTCCTTATAAGAGAGAGGAAGAGGGGATTGGGCATATACCCAGAA
This sequence comes from Macaca nemestrina, assembly GCF_043159975.1. Classification (NCBI taxonomy): domain Eukaryota; kingdom Metazoa; phylum Chordata; class Mammalia; order Primates; family Cercopithecidae; genus Macaca; species Macaca nemestrina. The sequence continues at coordinate 63,727,557 of NC_092128.1, forward strand.
GGCCAAGGCCATGGAAGATGGAAGTAGAAAGAAAGATTTGAAGATGTTGCATTGCTGACTTGAGGAAAGGGCCACAAGCCAGGGAAGACAGCTTCATAAATTGGAAGAGGCAAGGAAGAGACTCTCCCACAGAGCCTTGCAAAGGAGCATAGGATGGCTAACACATTCATTGGACCCAGTGGTACTAATGCTGAACTGGCTTCCAGAATTCTGACGAAGTTAATTTTTTGTTTTTGTTTTTTTTCCGATTTATTTTTATTTTTGTTATTTTAACTCACAATTTATATAAAAGCAATGTACATTAAAGTTAGATTTAGATATGAAAAGAGGTTTTGAAATAAATCAAAGTAGTAGCAATAGAGAACTTAACTATTTTGTTGATTGAAAGTAAATGCAGGGCCGGACGCCTGTAATCCCAGCACTTTGGGAGGTCGAGGCGGGTGGATCACGAGGTCAGGAAATCGAGACCATCCTGGCTAACACAGTGAAACCCCATCTCTACTAAAAATACAAAAAAAATTAGCCGGGCCTGGTGGCAGGCGCTTCTAGTACCAGCTACTTGGGAGGCGGAGGCAGGAGAATGGCGTGAGCCCAGGAGGCAGAGCTTGCAGTGAGCCGAGATCCCACCACTGCACTCCAGCCTGAGCGACAGAGCTAGACTCCGTCAAGAAAGAAAGAAAGAAAGAAAGAAAGAAAGAAAGAAAGAAAGAAAGAAAGAAAGAAAGAAAGAAAGAAAGAAAGAAAGAAAGAAAGAAAGAAAGAAAGAAAGAAAGAAAGAAAGAAAGAAAGAAAGAAAGAAAGAAAGAAAGAAAGAAAGAAAGAAAGAAAGAAAGAGAAGGAAGGAAGGAAGGAAGGAAGGAAGGAAGGAAGGAAGGAAGGAAGGAAGGAAGGAAGGAAGGAAGGAAGGAAGGAAGGAAGGAAGGAAAGTAAATGCAACAAAGAAATTCTATTACTTAGGATACAACATAAATTTATTCTATTTGGATGTTTACCTTTCAAATATATATTTAATCTAATTTCATTTGATATAAGTATTCTGAAATCATTCAGAATAAATGTCTAACATATTAACTCAATATTTAGCAATTAATAATTTCCTTGATATGTTTCATAACTTTCCTTGACTCTAAATAAGATTCTTTTTAAAGATGTATTCCTGTCTCCAAGTTTTGTATTTTCTCAGTAATAGGTCTAGTATTTTGTTTCTATAAATTTATTAAAATGTTTTGTTGACACACCTCAGCAATGAAGTGAGTATCCTCATAAATAAAGCTTAGATTTTAGACTGTAAAATTTAACCATTACCATAGCAGGATTTGACACAAACTTTGCTTTGTTCTGTACACCAGTGTTGTTTTGTTTAAAAAGCCTTCATGAGATACAATCCACATACCATGTAAATCACACATTTAAAATATACAGCTCAGTGCTTTTGATGTATTTAAATATATGTGCAGCCATCCCTCCACAGTTATTTTTAAAACATTTAATCACCTCACAAAGAAACTCCATATCCGTTAGATATCAATTCGCTGTCATACCACTACCCACCACCCCTAAGAAACCACTAATCTACCTTCAAACTCTATAGGGTTACCTATTCTGCACATTTTCTTAAAATTATACTTTTTACGTTCTGGGACACATGTGCAGAACGGGCAGGTTTGTTACCTAGGTATACACGTGCCATGGTGGTTTGCTGCACTCATCAACCTGTCATCTACATCAGGTATTTCTCCTAATGCTAGCCCTCCCTAGCCCACTACCCCCTGACAGGCCCCTGTGTGTGATGTTCTCCTCCCTGGGTCCGTGTGGTCTCAATGTTCAACTCCTACTTATGCGGTGTTTGGTTTTCTTTTCCTATGTTAGTTTACTGAGAATGATGGTTTCCAGCTTCATCCATGTCCCTTCAAAGAACATGAATTCATCCTTTTTTATGGCTCTATAGTATTCCATGGTGTATATGTGCCACATTTTCTTTATCCAGTCTATCATTGATGGGCATTTGGGTTGGTTCCAAGTCTTTGCTATTGTGAGCAGTGCTGCAATAAACATACATGTGCATGTGCCTTTATAGTAGAATGATTTATAATCCTTTGGGTATATACCTTGTAATGGGGCTACTGGGTCAAATGGTATTTCTGGTTCTACATCCTTGAGGAATTGCCATACTGTCTTCCACAATGGTTAAACTAATTTACACTCCCACCAACAGTGTGAAGGCATTCCTATTTCTCTAAATCTTCTCCAGCATCTGTTGTTTCCTGACTTTTTAATAATCACCATGCTAACTGGCATGAGATAGTATCTCATTATGGTTTTGATTTGCATTTCTCTAATGATCAGTGATGATGAGCTTTTTTTCATATGTTTATTGACTGCATAAATGTCTTCCTTTGAGAAGACTCTGTTCATATCCTTGGCTCACTTTTTGATGGAGTTGTTTGTTTGTTTCTTGTAAATTTGTTTAAGTTCCTTGCAGATTCTAGATATTCGGCCTTTGTCAGATGGATAAATCACAAACATTTTCTCCCATTCTGTAGGTTGCCTGTTCACTCTGATGATAGCTTTTTTGTTTGTGTTTTGTTTGTTTGTTTGTTTGCTGTGCAGAAGCTCTTTAGTTTAATTAGATCCCATTTGTCCATTTAGGCTATTGTTGCCACTGCTTTTAGTATTTTAGTTATGAAGTCTTTGCCCATGCCTGTGTCCTGAATGGTATTGCCTAGGCTTTCTTCTAGGATTTTTATGCTTTCAGGTCTTACGTTTAAGTCTTTACTCCATCTTGAGTTAATTTTTGTATAAGGTATAAGTTAGGGTTTCATTTTCAGTTTTCTGCATATGACTAACCAGTTTTCCCCAAAGCATTTATTAAATAGGGAATCTTTTCCCCATTACTTGTTTTTGTCAGGTTTGTCAAAGATCAGATGGTTGTAGATTTGTGGCATTATTTCTGAGGCCTCTGTCCTGTTCCATTGGTCTATATATCTGTTTTGGTACCACTACCATGCTGTTTTGGTTACTGTGGCCTTGTAGTACAGTTTCAAGTCAGGTAGCATGATGCCTCCAGCTTTGTTCTTTTTGCTTAGGATTGTCGTGGCTATACGGGCTCTTTTTTGGTTTCAGATGACATTTAAAGTAGTTTTTTTTTTTTTTTCTAATTCTGTTAAGCAAGTCAATGGTAGCTTGATGGGGATAGTGTTGAATCTATAAATTCGTTTGGGCATATGTGAAAATGGCCATTTCCACAATATTGATTATTTCTGTCCATGAGCATGGAATGTTTTTCCATTTGTTTGTGTCCTCTCTTATTTTCTTGAGCAAAGGTTTGTAATTCTCCTTGAAGAGGTCCTTCACATCCCTTGTGAGTTATATTTCTAGGTATTTAATTATCTTTGCAGCAATTGTGAATGGAAGTTCGCTCATGATTTGGCTCTTTGTCTATTATTGGTATAGGAATGCTTGTGATTTTTGCACACTGATTTTGTATCCTGAGACTTTGCTGAAGTTGTTTATCTGCTTAAGGTGATTTTGGGCTGAGACGATAGGGTTTTCTAAATATGCAATTATGTCATCTGCACACAGAAACAATTTGACTTCCTCTCTTCCTACTTGAATACCCCTTGAATACCCTATATTTCTTTCTCTTGCCTGATTGCCCTGGCCAGAACTTCCAATACTATGTTGAATAGGAGTGGTAAGAGTGCATCCTTATCTTGGGCTGATATTCAAAGGGAATGCTTCCAGCTTTTGCCCATTCAGAATGATATGGACTGTGGGTTTGTCATAAATAGCTCTTATTATTTTGAGATATGTTCCATCAATACCTAGTTTTTTGAGAGCTTTTAGCCTGAAGGTGTGTTGAATTTTATTCAAGGCCTTTTCTGCATCTATTGAGATAATCATGTGGTTTTTGTCATTGGTTCTGTTTATGTGATGGATTATGTTTATTGATTTGTGTTTGTTGAACCAGCCTTGCATCCCAGGGATGAAGCCAACTTAATCGTGGTAAATAAGCTTTTTGATGTGCTGCTGGATTCGGTCAGTATTTTATTGAAGATTTTCATATCCATGTTCATCAGGGATATTGGCCTGAAATTTTCATTTTTTGTTGTGTCTCTGCCAGGTTTTGGTATCAGAATGATGCTGGCCTCATAAAATGAGTTAAGAAGGAGTCCCTCTTTTTCTATTGTTTGGAATAGTTTCACAATGAATGGTACCAGCTACTCTTTGTAACTCTGGTAGAATTCAGCTGTGAATCTGTCTAGTTCTGGGAATTTTTATTGGTAGGTTATTAATTACTGCCTGAGTCTCAGAACTTGTTATTGGTCCATTCAGGGATTCGACATCTTCCTGGTTTAGTCTTGGGTGGGTGTATTGGTCCGGGAATTTATCCATTTCTTCTAGACTTTCTAGTTTGTTTGCGTAGAGGGATTTATAGTATTCTCTGATGATAGATTGTATTTCTGTGGGATCAGTTGTGATCTCCCCTCTATCATTTTTTATTGTGTCTATTTGAATCTTCTCGCTTTTCTTCTTTATTAGTGTGGCTAGTAGTCTATCTATTTTGTTAATCTTTGCAAAAAACCAGCTCCTGGATTTATTGATTGTTTTGTGAAGGGTTTTTCGTGTCTCTATCTCCTTCAGTTCTGTTCTGATTGTAGTTATTTCTTGTCTTCTGTTAGCTTTTGAATTTGTTTGCTCTTGCTTGTCTAGTTATTTTAATTGTGATGTTAGGGTTTTGGTTTTAGATCTACCCTGCTTTCTCCTGTGGGCATTTAGTGCTATAAATTTCCCTCTAAACACTGCTTTAGCTGTGTCCCAGGGACTCTGGCACCTTGTGTCTTTGTTCTCATTGGTTTCAAAGAACTTATTTATTTCTGCCTTAATTTCTTTATTCACCCAGTTGCCATTCAGGAGCAGGTTGTTCGATTTCCATGTAGTCATGTGGTTTTAAATGAGTTTCTTAATCCTATGTTCTAATTTGTTTACACTGGTCTGAAAGACTGTTTGTTATGATTTCCATTCTTTTGCATTTGCTGAGGAGTGTTTTACTTCCAATACTGTAGTCAATTTTAGAATAAATGCGATGTGGTGCTGAAAAGAATGTATATTCTGTTGATTTGGGGTGTAGAATTCTATAGCTGTCTATAGGTCCCCTTGGTCTAGAGCTGAGTACAAGTCCTGAGTATCCTTGTTCATTTTCTGTCTCATTAATCTAATATTGACAGTGGGATGTTAAAGTCTCCCACTATTATTGTGTGGAAGTCTACGTCTCTTTGTAGGTCTCTAAGAACTTGTTTTATGAGTCTGGGTGCTCCTGTATTGGGTGCATATATATTTAGGATAGTTAGCTCTTCTTTTTGCATTGATCCCTTTACCACTATGTAATGCCCGTCTTTGTCTTTTTTGTTCTTTGTTGGTTTAAAGTCTGTTTTATCAGAGACCAGCATTGCAACCCCTGCTGTTTTTGATTTCCATTTGCTTGGTAAATATTCCACCATCCTTTATTTTGAGTCTACGTGTGTCTTTGCACATGAGATGGGTCTCTTAAATACAGCACATGGATGGGACTTAACTCTTTATCCAATTTCCAGTCTGTGTCTTTTAATTGAGGCATTTAGCACGTTTACATTTAAAGTTAATATTGTTATGTGTGAATTTAATCCTGTCGTCATGCTAGTTGGTTATTTTGCCCATTAGTTGATGCAGTTTCTTCATAGCCTCGATAATCTTTACAATTTTGTGTTTTTTAGTGGCTGGTACTGGATTTTCCTTTCCATATTTAGTGCTTCATTCAGGAGCTCTTGTAAGGCAGGCCTGGTGGTGATTTTCTTCTCTCAACATTTACTAGTCTGTAAAGGATTGTATTTGTCCTTTGCTCATGAAGCTTAGTTTGGTTGGATATGAAATTCTGGGTTGAAAATTCTTTGTTTTAAGAATGTTGAATATTGGCCCTCACTTTCCTCTGGCTCCTAGGGTTTCTGCAGAGAGATCCACTGTTAGTCTGATGGGCTTCCCTTTGTGGAAAACCCGATCTTTCTCTCTGGCTGCCCTTACCATTTTTTCCTTGATTTCATCCTTGGTGAATCTGATGATTATGTGTCTTGAGGTTGCTCTTCTCGAGGAATATCTTTGTGGTGTTTGCTGTATTTCCTGAATTTGAATGCTGGCCTGTATTGCTAGGTTGGGGAAGTTCTCCTGGATAATATCCTTAAGAGTGTTTTCCAACTTCATTCCATTCTCCCCATCAATTTCAGGTACACCAATCAAACACAGGTTTGATCTTTTCACGTAATCCCATATTTCTTGGAGGCTTTGTTCATTCCTTTTCATTCTTTTTTCTCTAATCTTGTCTTCACACTTTATTTCATTAAGTTGATCGTCAATCTCTGATATCCTTTCTTCCATTTGATCAATTTGACTATTGATACTTGTGTATGCTTCATGAAGTTCTCATGCTATTTTTTTCAGCTCCATCAGGTCATTTATGTTCTCTAAACTGATTATTCTAGGTAGCAATTCCTCTAACCTTGTTTCAAGTTTCTTAGCTTCCTTGCATTGGACTAGAACATGCTTCTTTAGCTCAGAGGAATTTGTTATTGCCCACCTTCTGTTCATTAGTTTTCCTTCTAATAGTCAGGCCCCTCTTCTGCAGGTCTGTTGGAGTTTGCTGGAGGTCCACTCCAGACCTTGTTTGCCTGGGTATCACCAGTGGAGGCTGCAGAACAGCAAAGATTGTTGCTTGTTCCTTCCTCTGGAAGTTTTGTCCCAGATGGACACCCACTAGATGCCAGCCGGAACTCTCCTGTATGAGGTGTCTGTCGACCCTTGCTGGGAGGTATCTCTCAGTCAGGAGGCCTGGGGGTCAGGGACCCACTTGAGGAGGCAGTCTGTCCCTTAGCAGAGCTCAAGCACTGTGCTGGGAGATCTGCTGCTTTCTTCAGAGCTGGCAGGCAGGAATGTTTAAGTCAGCTACAGCTGTGCCCTCAGCCGCCCCTTCCCCCAGGTGCTCTGTCTGAGTGAGATGGGAGTTTTATCTATAAGCCCCTGACTGGGGCTGCTGCCTTTCTTTCAGAGATGCCCTGCCCAGAGAGGAGGAATCTAGAGAGGCAATCTGGTTACAGCAGGCTTTGCGGCACTGTGGGGGGCTCTGCCCAGTCTGAACTTCCTGGTGGCTTTGTTTACACTCAGTTGGAAATGCAGAAATCACCCGCCTTCTGCATTGGTCTTGTTGGGAGCTGCTGATGGGAGCTGCTTCTATTCAGCCATCTTGCCCAGGAATATAATTTTGTTGTTTTAAGTCACCAGGTTTGTAGTAATTTGTTACAGCAGTGCCAGAAAATTAAAACAAGGACTTTCCAAGCATAAAATCAATAGAAAAAATGGTTTAAAAATACACTCGACAACATAAAATCTTAAACTTACGTATGTCGAAAATAAAATGAAATATAAACTGTTCATATGGTTTTGCTAAAAACATTAAAAAGGATTAATAATTTCAATATATAAAAAATGACTAACACCCCCACATTAAAATAAGACAGTTATATATAGTAACACAATCTCTGGAATAATAAATTCAAGAGATAAAATATACATGTATATTATATATCCACAATGAAAAGCAATCATATAAATGCAAATGAACTAATAATTGCTACTAACTTGTCAAAATTCTCAAACTCTCTTTTTTTTTTCAGTATAGATGAGGGTATAAAATTTAAATACTAGCATCCTCTTCTCATGGGAGGACAAACTATATCATCCTAGAAAAGAGCTTGATATGTATACAAGTACAATGAACTATAAGTGTGTTTTTGATTCTGTAATTTAACTTTTAAAAATTAGTCTTAAGGGAGTCATCAGAATGATTTATACAAGGTTATTTTTCACAGAGCTATTTATAGTAGAAAATGATTGAAATAAAAGCAAGAGCTTAACAATATGAGAATATATTTATAATTATTGCAAAATGATATAATGTAATACAAAGGGATGACATGATTAAAAATCATGGTTTTTAAGTGTCATTAATGACATCAGAAATGTTTTTAGTGGTGAAGTCTAAAAGCCTAAGAAAAAAGTAAAATATCAGATTGATATTTGATATTAGTATATAAAGATTTGTGGCAGTAAAACAAACCAAGAAGAATTATGAGAAGGTACATTAAAAAAGCAAGCACAGAAAGACTTATCTGATTTTTATAATAACTAATTCTGCATGGCAGTTATGTAGGTGAATTAGTTTTCTTATGTTTAATCTCTAGTAGTTTTATAATGAAGCTTTATTAGCTTTACAAATTTTTAAAATATAACTACTTCAACTTCACAGAATATGTATAGTACACATTCATTCATTCAGCATCAAGATTAACATATTGTAATACTTGGTTCTAGTCTATCATATTTTCTAGTTTTTAGAAAAATTGAAAAAATGACATTAAAAGTAGACTCCCTCTCTGTTAACAGTTATCATAAAATTGGTATGGATAACCTATGTAATTGGGAAAAATGATATTAAAATTTTAAAGAAAATAAAACCTTTGGTTAAGAAGGGTTAAGCCAATAAAGAGTAACACAACTTCCCAATATTTACAGCAAAACATTTTGACTGGCCAGGCAGACAAAGGAAGAAGAAGAAAAGGAAATTATCTGCAAGATGTAGAATAAAAAGCTGTTTCTGCTTCTAAAATTCATTTAATAAACTCAGTGAGCCACTGGAGAGTACGTAAACCATAGTAACTCCCCTTACCCCAGTGACCACCACCACCTGGTAGCTGTTGGTAGTTGTCCAGAAGAGAGTGCGAGAGTACTGCTGCCTGGAAAGTATGAGTCTTAGAAGAACTTAAAAAACTACAGACAGTGACGACTCAGTGTTTAGAAGGTAAAGTATGTGATGAGTTTAAATTATTTCTTAAAGGTCCTTTAAGCATGATTTACCTTCTGGATTACATCTGCATGAATTGACTACCTAGGCTCTTTTATAGTTTATATTTTATGTTTATATTTTCAACATGAATCATTCTACTTTGTGTTGGGCAGTATAAAGAAGTCATTCTCTTGTCACCATCCAATAAATAAATGCGTACATAAACAAATAATCATTCATACTATGTACCTTTATTGCTCCAATATAAAAACTGACATATGTGGTCTCCTTTCCAGTAAATGACAAACATAATGAATGCTTAAAAATATGTATTTAGGCTGGGCGCGGTGGCTCAAGCCTGTAATCCCAGCACTTTGGGAGGCCAAGACGGGCAGATCACGAGGTCAGGAGATCGAGACCATCCTGGCTAACCCGTTGAAACTCCGTCTCTACTAAAAAATACAAAAAATTAGCCGGGCGAGGTGGCGGGCGCCTGCAGTCCCAGCTACTCGAGAGGCTGAGGCAGGAGAATGGCGTGAACCCGGGAGGCGGAGCTTGCAGTGAGCTGAGATCCGGCCACTGCACTCCAGCCCGGGCGACAGAGCGAGACTCCGTCTCAAAAAAAAAAAAAAAAAAAAAAAAAAAAAAAAATGGCTGTTAATAATTTATTTGAGGGAGGCCGGGCGCGGTGGCTCACGCCTGTAATCCCAGCACTTTGGGAGGCCGAGGCGGGCGGATCACAAGGTCAGGAGATCGAGACCACGGTGAAACCCCGTCTCTACTAAAAATACAAAAAAAAAAATTAGCCGGGCGCCGTGGCGGGCGCCTGTAGTCCCAGCTACTCAGGAGGCTGAGGCAGGAGAATGGTGTGAACCCCGGAGGCGGAGCTTGCAGTGAGCCGAGATCGCGCCACTGCACTCCAGCCTGGGCGACAGAGCGAGACTCCGTCTCAAAAAAAAAAAAAAAAAAAAAAATAATAATAATAATAATAATAATAATAATTTATTTGAGGGAAAATTATTAAAATTGATTTTTTTAAAAGTACTTCAAATTCTTGACCATGCCACTCTGACAAATTAAAAGCACAAGTATTTTCTACAGCCCTCCTGTGTGTGTGTTGTATGCCCGGCATGCAAATACTTCACAGCAAAAGGGAACTGGGAGAAAAACCTTTTGCTTGGAGGCTGTGGCATGTGGTCAAGCAAATAATGTCATCATAAACTGAGCATTCACATGTCTTTTTGTGAGAGTCAGTAGATACACATTTATATTCCTCTACAATGTGTCTCTATTCTGCCTAGTGTTAAAAACTGTTTTTTTTTTTTTTTTTTTTTTGGCTCTGTTATCTATGAGGTAAAATATTTTTTTCAGACACACGTTTCAATAAACAGCACGTCAGTGATTGTTTATAGTGTTAAAAGGTTTTCTCTAAGCATATCACCTAAAACAACTCCACTCTTTGATCTCTCTCTCTCTCTCTGTTTCTCCCTCCCTCCCTCCCTCTTTCTCTTTTTAAAATTACACAGTGTGTTTTAGGAGGGCCTCTATCTAGGAGAAACTACAAAAATGTTCCTTAAGACGTAATAGCCCAGCGTTCCCACTATGAGGAAGTGTAAGGCTTCAAGGAACAGGAAACGTACTGCTCCTCAGAGACTGCGTCTTTCCTCATGGCATGATCTGGGTCAGTGGAAGGCTACATGTGACTAGATGTCTATGAACAAGTTCTAACCTCATGAGGAATGAGAGTCATGGGTGTGTCTAGGCTTGGCAAATCATATACAATATTTCATGCAGTTCAACTTTTAGCTTCCCTGTTTCAGAAGAATAAAGTGCTTCTCTGAACTCTGCTAGATTGCCAGTCCTGTGGCTCCTCAAGGGAGCCATGTTCCTGCCTTAGCTACTGTATCTGGAGATTGCCCAGAATCTAAAGTATCTCTTAAAGGGTCATTCTTCAAACCGGCCCTTCCACTTGTATTTACCCACACTGAAACACTTTTATATTAACTTCAAGTAGATAGTGTTTGTTCTGAGAATAGCAATTAAGACCAAGATGGAAAGGAAATTAGTAAGGAGGAGATTTGTGCTGGTCACAGTCTCTCTGTCTCTCTCTCTCGTTCTATATAGATATAGATATAGATATAGATATAGATATAGATATATACATATTTAACTTCTTTTTGCCACCATATGCAGGTAAAATAAACACATCTGGCTTTCCTGTTCCCCATGATGATGGGTTAAGATATATTTGTCATATACAGAAATTTCAGTAAATAGTATGTCAACTATTGTTTATAGTGTTAAAAATGTATTCATTAGGAATGCCACCTGTTTTTTAAAGAGATAAAACGAAATACTCTATGATACTTAAAAGAACCATGATTCCAGGTCTTATGTCATGTACATGTAATATGTGGAATTAGCAGTGCATTTGAGTCTGGTTCCAACTCTTAAGACATTAAATATGTCATCTTGGGCAAGTTACATCATCTTCCTGATATTCCTTTCTGAAAAAAAAACATTGTCAAATATCTCTCTGCCTTACACAATTATTTCAGAAGTCAAGTGAGATAAAAAATATGAAAATTATTCACATAAAATAAAATAGGCTGTGCTTGCTTAATGCTCTAAGGAAGGAGAAGCAGTTACATCCTGTGTTTTTTTTTTTTTTTTTTTTTTTTTTTTAACTCTGAGACTGGTATTCTTTCTAATTGACTATGCTCAAACATATGAAATATTATTACCACATTTCTTTTTTTTTTTTTCTTTTTTTTTGAGACGGAGTCTTGCTGTGTCGCCCAGGCTGGAGTGCAGTGGCCGGATCTCAGCTCATTGCAAGCTCCGCCTCCCGGGTTTTTACGCCATTCTCCTGCCTCAGCCTCCCGAGTAGCTGGGACTACAGGCGCCCACCACCTCTCCCGGCTAGTTTTTTGTATTTTTTAGTAGAGACGGGGTTTCACCGTGTTAGCCAGGATGGTCTCGAACTCCTGACGTCGTGATCCGCCCGTCTCGGCCTCCCAAAGTGCTGGGATTACAGGCTTGAGCCACCGCGCCTGGCCTATTACCACATTTCAACAAGCCTGATTTCTTTCCTCTCTAATCCAAAATTATAGACTTCCCAAGTCTTCAGACAACGTATTGCAAAGAGAAAATCTTATAATCAGTTACTTGCTGGAGATATACAAACTATACTGCTGTGTGATTTCTTTTGAAAAATTAATGTATAGAAACATATAATTAGGCATAAAATGCAATTTCTTATGTATCACTTTATTACTTAGAGATATATACAAATTTTCATTTTGGTTACATTAATAATTTTTTTCCCATCTGTGGTTTAAAACCAAACCAAAAAAAAAAAAAAAAGAAAAAAGAAAAAAAAAAAAAAGTAACATTTAACTGTTTAATTGCTTCCATTTTGTTTGGGAAACTTAACCTCAATTTAACCTTCGTGGCTACTGTGCAAGTCAAAATCAAATGACTTTGACGATCTCAGTCCCAGAATAATAAACTCATTGGGGGCTTTAAGACTCTTTACCTTAAGCAGGGGGAGCTGAGCAGTCTTCAACTTGTTTGTGTTCATTGATTGATAATGAGCAGTTTCTCTGTCTACATCTGTGTGGGACCATGTGAGGTCTGCTTTAGCCTGCTGGGAGTTGAGAGGAGGGAGAGGCAATCACAGTGTGTTTAAAAAATTGTTCTAAGGATGACATTTGGGAGGCAAATATTTTGGCCACAAGCCAATGTAATTTTTTTAATGCTAAAACAAGCTTGGCACTTTACATTTTAACTTTAATCTGTTTTCATAATTCAATATAAATTGACACATCACTATGTCTACGTAATGGAAAATTTCTTCAAGTGGTTACTTCTATCAATAGATTATTTTTAAAATACAGTTATGAAATTTTATTCTGATTTCATCATTTGCTTAAAAAAATCTATTAGGCCCCAACTCTTACTTGCCAATCATTAAATACCAGTTTCTTACTTTTGTTTTCTATTCAATTTCACAAAGTATGCATGTATCCAGGACGTAGATAATCTCAAGAGATAATTTTTTCTTATTAAATGGAGATGAGACAGTAGTGATTAAATTCTTAGAGCTTACTCTTACTAAGGGTTTCTCTTATCTTTAAAATTTCAAAGTATAAATAGGTTCAAATATAACCATTGCATTTTTTCCCATTTATGTAACAAAAGAAAGGTATGTCAAATTTCAACATATCTATGGTTTAATGACACCATTAATTTCTTTGTTCTTTGCTACTGACTAACTTTAATTATATCAACATTCTGGTTCAGTATTGTGTTTTCAGGAGTATTGGTTAAAATGAAAAATGTCATTTGTTGATCCAAGGTACTATGTTTTGGAAGTGATCAGGAGAGCAGCTGGGCTGGAATTTCTGATTGAGAAATTCAGCAGGGTAGGAGCCAGGAGAGCTGATTTACATGATTGTTAGCCAAGAGTGTGCTTCCAAGTGGACAGGAGGACTTGAAGCAGGTACACATGGTCAGAAGAACTAACTCCAGCATAAGCAGCAGGTTCTCATTTATTTTTAAGTGAGGACATCTATGCTAAAGTGAAGACAGAGAGATTGTCTTTGAGCCAGAAGGCTGACTCAAGAAAACTATATTCCTTTATATCTTGAAAGGCTATTCATGGAGTGGGTGTCCCACAGAAACCATGCTATACAGTTAGTGACCGCCCTAGCACTCTTTACATGAAACTTATTATTATGTGACTCATCCAGCCTCACCACATACTGAGCTTCTCCTAAGCAGCAAAAGCAGTTTGTTTTATCCTGAGAGTAACTGGTAGGATTTCCTGGGTCACTGAATCTGTAGAATTCTTACAAAATTTAGAAACTCTTTTCTGATTAACCTGGGACAAGAGAACCTAGACCTTCTTTTCCTACTTATGTGAGCTACTGATTAAAGAATGAGTTTTAAAAAATTAATTCTTAAGAATGTGATTCAGTGTTCACAAAATAAAAAGAAAACAATTGCAGAGAACATATACTTATTGAGACTAAAGAATTTGGAGGGGGAATTATTCTTATAATTAAAACCACGAAAACAATATGGCTTTCAAAATGTCCTATAATTCCAAAAAAGTAATTCTACCTGAAGTCAAAATGATGTAAATTTGAATACTCATCTGAATCCAACAATGCACTCTTCTGAGTAACTGCTAGACTGGATAGAAAGTACATGCTCCCAGCAATCCTCTTCTCTGAAAGTCACTGTTCCCTGCAGAGATTTTGGTAAGCGTTCAACAGGAGTAAGATCAGTGTTAGACCACTTAATTGTTACCTGGTGGGCATTATTCTATGGTGTTGCTGAAGTGTAGCATCACATAATTTAATAGTCAGTCATGGGGAAATAGGATTGACAGTCACTTATGAAAGAAGAAAGATGGGAAAGCAATTCATAGTCAAATAGAAGAGTACTGACCTCCGTATAAGGGCAAACCACACAATAACACAGAAAGAAAGAATTTTTCCAGATGTGGCATTGAGTCTGCTATAGCACACACAACAAAATGGGCTACATGTAACAGAACCATTGTTGAAAGTGAAGTCTCCTTCATCAGTTATGAGACTGTCATAAAAATTACTGCTTACCTCAGATACTTTCCTAATGCTTGAAAGACATTTATCATTTATTGAAAACCAAATTTCCCCATATATCAACCAGGAAAACAAATTGTTACCTATACAGTAATTCAGGATGACATGAATATTAGGAGCTTCTGCTATATAGTGAATAATAAAAATATATGGATGATATAAAACATGATATTTCACTTATCTATTTACAGAAATTGTATATATAAAATTATCAATTTATTTTAAAATACTAAGTGTAAATTTTAACAAAGTTTCTAAGAGAACTTGGATCTAAAGACTTTGTGGGTGTATATTTCTGTGCTGAAGTTACTTATCTTTATTTTTATTTTATTTTTATTTTTTGAGACAGGTTGGAGTGCAGTGGCAAGATATCGGCTCACTGCAACCACCACCTCCCGGGTTCAAGCGATTCTCCTGCCTCAGCCTCCCGAGTAGCTGGGACTACAGGCATGTGCCACCATACCGGCCAATTTTTGTATTTTTAGTAGAGAGAGACAGGGTTTCACCATGTTGGCTAGGCTGGTCTCAAACTCCTGATCTCAAGTGATCCACCTGCCTCAGCCTCCCAAAGTGCTGAGATTACAGGCATGAGCCACGGATCCCAGTCCTGAAGTTACTTAGAATCATACTTTCTACAAAGGCCTGGTTAAGAGCTACATGGCGTGTTATAACATTAATTAAATCACACAGTAAGTATTTCTTGGGCATCTTCATTGAAGGGTTTGGAAGTATATGAGTAGCAAGACAGAACTAGCCTCAGATTATACAGATTCTCTAGCCTGGTGGAGAGTCCAAAAAAAAAAAAAAAAAGAAAAACCCCAAAATGTGTGCTAAGGGTCACAATGTGTCTATTAGATTAAGTGACCCAGTTACTTGCTATCTGCAACTTTAATGAGGTCAGTTTTGTAGAGATAAAATGTGTGCAAGATATGGATATATATTTATGTTATATATTTATATATATACAGTATCCATTATGTTAGATATGGATGTATAATGTATGTATTCCATATATATGCATATAATATGCATGCTTTATATTTAATACAGGTGGTGCAAAATTGGGGTGGTTCTCTCTCATCTGATGGTTAATATTTTCTCCATTGCAGTAAGCAGTTGAATTGTATCTTGGAAGGAGGGAGGGATAGAGGAGAGCAAATGCTTTAAGAGAAAAAGATAAAGATACCTTGAAATGACTTCTGTGGAGAATTGCAGAGAGGGAGTTGACACAACTAAGAATCTCTGGGCAGGATTAGGACCTGGCTGCTGCTGGTCATCGTGAATGTGTACCATTACCAACTTGCATTGATCTGTGATTTTCTTCAGTAGTTCTAGTGGAAGCATGGAGATGCTAGACTAGTACAAACGATCCCAAATTGGGGTTTAGCAGAAAGATGCAAAGGTTTGATGAACTCAGATAAATAAAATATTAACATGATAGTGAATAACAAGGAGGATAGAAAGGAAATGACAAAAATGACAACAATTGAGAAAATAGAGAGATCAAGCCATCAAATGTGTGAATGAGACAAAATCTTGAACTGCTCTCCTGAAACATCTGAAAGAGAGAACTGGAAAGAAGGAGGCCGTGAGAGATTTAGTTATCTCAGTCTTTTATTCTAAACTTCTCATGATGACAACAAGGGCCAGATGTGACTATTGGGATTTTTTTTACTGAGGTTGAATCAAGTGGAGATGAGGTCAAGGAACTGAAAGGGCAGGTTGTCATCTGAGCAAAAATAAAGACATTAAATTTCCTTAAGATAGCTATAGGTTTTGCATGGGGAAAACAAAACAAAACAAAAACTTGAGTTGGTATGCTAAAGTTTTCAGCAAATTACAGGAAATGATTTGAATGTGAGCGAAACTCACTAGGAAGTAGAATGAAGAGATAGATAGAGCTGAGTGCTATGGCCTAAAAGTATATGTGTTTGTACCCGAGTTGATCTTCAGTGGCTTAGAAAATTCCCTGAGAATTAAAATCAGAGGATAGTGACCCATAATATGCCAATGAGAATTCTAAATATTGTACATTTCATGAAAATCCTTAGTTCTTGATATCTCTTCTTCAAAAATGTAAGCAGTTTTACTACAGTATGATGATTATAAAGTACACATATTTTAACTGCCAATTGACACGTTTACAAAGTGGACTTTCCATGTAATCACCACCCAGTCAAGACATGGAATTACCTACAACCCTTGCTTTGTAAACCTAATCTTTATCCATACTCTGACTTTTGTCATCATGGATTGGTTTTGTCTATTTTTGTCTGCTTTTATAAACTGCTTGACCTATTTGATGGCCTACACATATGAACCAAAAGACATTTATATGAAGTTAATGAGTATTATTTGCAATTTACTTCCTCAAATTTTAATGAAATAAAATTTGGCGTGTACTTCATTTAAGAAGAATGTGAGTCTTTTCAAGTTCTAGTTTTTGACTGCTGGGGAAAAAGTTCAAGTGAAAAGCAGACAGAAGTAGGATGAGGCTCCAAAGCTTTGGAAGTAGAAAGTGGATTGTCATCATGGAGTGAAGCACTTGAGGACATTTCGTACCTGGCTATATGTATGAGTACTTGTCCATGAGCAGAACTTCATTCAAAGGTGAATTTATCAAAAACACCATAGCAAATAGAAATATTAGTTAAATTTTTATTGAGCATGGATCACAATACAGGTATTCTTTTAATAGCTGCGTATATATTATCTTGGTTATCTTCACAGCCATTTTGCAAATTTGCTATTCTCCTGCTTCCATTTTATCTCTCTCTAAACTGAAACATAAATAATTGAGATTGTCTTCACCCAGGATTTCCATCCAGACTATCTCCCTCAAAGGCAACACTCTTTCATAGCCAGACTCCTTTCAAACCAAACCTTGACCCCTTTCACAAAGATTGTAGAATTCCAACTGGAAACTGACAGGAACACATCTGTTACCCCACAGCAACTCTGATGAAATCTGATACCTGAAGAATTACTCAAATAGATAGTCTTCGGTGAGTGTTTCTGGAGTCTACATTCTCCCTTTTCTTTGGTCTAAACTAGAAAACTTCAAGGACAGATCTCTCCTGTGTTCTTGTCATAATTTCATTGATTGCAAAAGTCTTAATGGTTTTATGCTAAGGTCACATTCATTATCAGCCTCATTATGAAAGCTGATTGGTAAAGAGAAAAATGGCACATAGATTAGTAGGCATACCAAATCACCTCCAAAAATAAAAACAGAAACACTCAGCATTGATTTTTTTTCTGATCCTTTAAACAATTGCCAACTGATAAAATAGGCAAGACTTTTAAAATTTTAATGTCCTCTTTATTATGATGGCAGATAAAACAATCCTGCTTCTATCACTTTTTAATTCAGATTTATTGAATATCTAGAGGTTTATAATCCTTTCCCCAAGCAAAAGAATAAAATGTAATATATAATTAGCATCTGGAGTTTTTTGAAAATGATGTGATTGACGGACGTGACAGAGATGATGTAAAGGTGTCAATAGCACTGAAGTCAATAGCACTCTGCATGTTTGATTGTGTGCATTTACAGTCCCATACCTGCTTAAATACATACCAAATGCAGAGAAAAATATGAATATGACTATCTTCCACAAGAAATGACATGCTACAGTAGGTGAAAGAGTGTTGCTTTAACATATAAGTGATATGTGAATTTGTGAGGTAAATGTAGTACATACAGATGCACTATATACCCTGTGATACTTACAGTTACATCATTATTTAAAAATAATGATTTGTCTCTTAACTCATTTATCTTTGAACAAGGTAAATATATTCTTAAAGCCCTATTGAAGTGTATTACAACTGCTCTGAGACTTAGAGATCCTTTGGACATTTTTAAAGCCATTATTTAAATCACTATTTTATCTAAAAATATTGTTTTAAAAAAAGGCAAATAAGGAAAACAAAAGCCTAGTGAATTTTAGCATCTGTCTGAAAGTAGTCTAGTAAACCACTGTAATAAAAATGATGTGATATACTGAGTTTGCTGAACAAAGGGAGCTTACAACACACTCCAGGGTAGCAATGAAGGGGTTACTGTTTATCATAATGTACAACGGGATGGAAAATGCATACTGACTTTCAAGTTCAAAGGGCTTGAAGAAACTTTGGTAACTTTATCCCCTTTAGTTACAAACTGTGAGATGACATATGGTTAACATCCTTTTTTTGGTGTTATTTTTAAACTTGTTTATAAGACATAAATGCAAAGCATTCTAAACCCAATAATGACTTTTCTCTCTGAGTGGAAACTTGATTGTGATCACCAAGCATTACTTCTTGCAGTTTGACTATCTGATGAATTTTCTCTTCACTGGTGAAGCAATAATGGATGCTGGAGAAACCAGAATCTAAAAGGCTAATATATTATATTGTTGCTCTTCTTTTTTTTTCTCTTTTGAGTTTTCTTACGGCATAGGTATTCCAGACATAGACAGCGTCGATGGTTGAAAAGGGGATTTAGAGAACTGTCAAAAATCATTTGGAGAAAGAGAGTGTCTCCACAATTTTCCATGAATCAAATGGTAACAAGGGAATATTATTTTCTGACTAACTTAATTTCTGACTCTATAGCAGCTAAAGGTTTGGTCCTCCTAAATCACACAAGATTTTTTTTAAAGAAAAGAAAAGCCAAAGGAAGTAATAAATGTCAAACTCTCATCAAAAACAGGCTGGGCACTTTAATTTTTTTTTTTTTTATTATTTTAGTCTTCACTGGAGTTCTTTGAACTTGTAAAAAATAACCCATCTGCAGTTCAAATCTACTGTAAAGCTGGTTTACCATGCTACCTGTTTTAAAACTTACATTTTTTTTCCAGGAGATTAGGAAACTGGGACCATAATACATTATTAAATAAAGGCATCTATTCCCTTTAATTTTCTTTGGTATATATTTAGAATCCCATACACTGTAATCAGGTAACATTTAAAGTATTAAGATGCATAAACATGTGGGTACTAGCTATAACACTGAAGTCATTTGTTTTAGGACAAGAATGTGTACCTGCTCTGAAACATTAATCCCCGCAGAGGATGGCCAGGGCCTCCCAGTAGAAATTAAACAGTGCCTGCTGTGATTTTCTCTAATCTGATTCATCAACTGTGTGTGTATTGGCTCTCCTTAAATAAAACTGAAAAGCAATAAAGACCCAGAATGAAACTTCATAAAGACACTACTTTTTTTCTAGTGCTTAATTGTGACAAAAAGTGTATGTGTTTTTATTCATAAAATGTAAAGAAAATGGTTTATATAGAATGAATATCATGACACAAACAAACTAGTGAGACAAAACATGTGGAGCAAAATAATATAATATGATTAACATTTTATTTCTATATTAGACATATAAACAGAATGGTATTTCATTTCTTGTGTTTCTTACTTTTTCTGTGACAACTCAAATGTTATTGCAAATACTTGTGTGACATATCTGATATAAGACAGAACAATGTCTCATTTCAAGCTCTGAGATACAGGTCATTGTCTTCGTGTTCAAAGACTGGTTCTCCCCTTTCTTCTAGCAACACTACCTCACACAGGGTCAGCATATCACTGGTTCCCCTTTCTTCATCATGTGGATTCACATCCAGTATTTCATTGACTTAGGGTGTTTCTTCTTGGGGGTCAATTGGTAGAAGAGATCTGTGGCTTTCAAGCAATCCTAATATAAGCTGGTATTTCCAAAGGTCAGATGCTGCTATTGCTTAGTTTGTAACTGTTATTACCTTGACCTCACTTCCTATGTATAATAGGTATTCACGGATGGATGTTTAGTATTGTAAAGTTTCTACTGAACTCTTGGGGAATTCTTTCCCACCACGTAACCATTCAAGGGAAAGAGAAAATGTGACATAATAATCCAAAGAAAGATTTATATGCTATATTTTGAGAAGATAATTCTACCCAATTCAATATTATGCTCTCAACCTTGTGAAAAATAATAGGGACAGCCACTTTGGTTTCTGCAGTATTTTACACATTTTCAGACTAGCAAAAATATCCCCTATGTTTCATTTTTTGCTATCTGAGAGTTGAATAATATTTTAAATACTTCTGGTCACAATGAATATTTGCTCAGTGTACTTTTCACAGAATCCTAGAAACAGTCAGTCAATTTTTATTTATTAACCAGTGCTGCTTTACTGCTCCATGAGACAATGAGTAAATGGTGCAACCAAAATTATAGCCCAAGATTCCTCACTTCTAGTCATAAATTCCAACCATAAAACCTCATTTTTCTTTTTAAGGTATTGCTGTAGGAAACTTGTTTTATTCCAAAGCCAACACTCTAGGGATTATCTAAACCAGAAGGGATGATTTTTTTTTTCTTTTTTCTTTTCTGAGCTGTGGCCTTGCCATCTGCTATATTTCCCGTGTTTCACAAAACTGGTTTCTATGACCAACAAACTTAAGCTCCAGCAAAGAAATAGGATATCTTATGATAGTCTTTTAGTTTAGAGAACAGTATGTTTCAACAATCTCAATGTTGAGATACCTGTATTTTACATACTTTCATATTATTTAGTTTTTCAAAGAATAAAATAAAGCATTTGAGCATTAAAAAATCCACAAGTATCTTAAACTACTCAGTAATAATTTCCAGCAACTTTTCACTTAGTTTACACTACAGATGACAGGTTGTATGTTATACTATTTTTCTATTAGTTCTATGCAACACACAATTTATGAAGAGAGTTTTGTTTCTTCTATACTTGGTCTGAATAGTATGCCACCTCCAGGATAAAGTATGACCAAAGAGACAAGTATGTTTTTTTCCTCTTTCATATCTCCACCCACTTCATTCTGAAAACAGAAATTGGTTCCCTACAGCTATGCAAGATTAACTTCTCAGTTCAAAAGTATGTAAGAGATATATATATTTGTCCATGAGGTGGGGAGAATTGGGGGTGAAATGAGGAAGGGGTTTGGAGAAAGAGTTACTTGAATATACAACTGAGAAAAAAAGGAAAACATGAAAATAAATAATTATTATTTAATTTTCCTGCAATAAATCCTAGGTACTTTTTAAAGAAGAAAATAAAGGAATATTTACGGTACTGAAAAAAAAAGGGAATCTTCCCTTGCTAAGATTAAATGTTGCCTAGAAGGAGATACAGATGTCATTAATGAAAACCTTGGGCAGGAGAAAAATTAAAGCAAGCTACAAGTGAAGATCTAAATGATTACTGCAGTTAAAACAAACAAACAAAAAACAAAAAAAAAAAAAAGAAAGAAAAGAAAGAAGAAAAAAGAGCAAGCAAGTAGAGTAGTTGACATAAAACGGCATAAGGTGAAGGCAAGCCCCTGGCTGTTCTCTGGAGAAGGGGAGTGGTCTAGAGCACAGCTCACTGTAGATGCCAATACACAGCAAAAATTTGATGCTTTGTGTCATGTGCCTACAGTTATTTTCAAAGACATTTTCTTATATACTTTGCTGCATCTACAACAAACAGAATGATGCTTAGCATTTAGTTGGTAGTAAATAAATACTTCCTGAGTGAACAAGTAAATGAATAAATGAGAGAATTAATAAAATATGAAAATAACTGAATCATTTAAGTGTGGTATACTTTTAAGAGATTCATAGAACAAAATAAGTAAAACGTTACTCTCTCCATAATACTAGGTCACTTTACATCAAATAAATAATGTGTACTATGTACCATAATAGGTATACTACTGATAGCAGGGGGAGCCAGGAACAGGCTACAGGGTCACTCACCACCAAGTTTGTGGTGCAGGAGCCCACACTCCCAAGCTCAGCCACAGCTGCCCAGACACAGCTCCAGACCGCAGCATCCCTGTACTCTCCAGGGACCAGGAAGCCCTTTGTCCCTGAAGGCCTGAAAGTGCCTGCTCCCACCATCTGGCCTCTCCCCACTCCCGGCACCCACTCCAATTTTGGACCAGAGTTGTAGCCAACCCCAGGTGCTGTCACAACCCAGTCAGATATGAGTGCTCTCAGGGGTGGCTCTGACATGCTGGCCCCTGCTGCCTTGGCTCCCTCTGGACTTTAGGCACCAGTGAGCATGGGAAGGAGGCCAAGGGGGGACTGAGGGAGGCTTGGCATAGGCCTTCAGGCAACCCTCGGCATGAACAGCCTGTGCGTCATGGATGATATGTTGATGGCAGCAGAAGGCAGACAGCCTTAGGGGCAGAAAGGGGAGTATCCTTGGTGAAACCCCACCTTCAAGCCAGGGATGGCCTGAAGCTTGGGGCCCAGACTGTCCATTCCAGGTGGAGTCTGTGGCCAAGAGCGAGAACTTATGGGGCTTTGTCTGGGCCCATCCATGACTGTCCATGGACCAATCAACATGCATTTCCTCTCTTTTGAAGTCCATAAAAACCCCAGACTCAGCTCAACTCACACAGACATAGGAACTACCAACTGTGAGAAGGAGATACCCAATCTGGGTCTCTTCAACTCATTGGGATGACCTGGCTGTGGAAAGGAGCTACCCACTGAGGGTATCCTTTCTAATGAGAGCTGGAGAACCATCAGGACTACCTACTTTGAGTCTGTGGAGAGCTGTTCTGTCATTCAATAAGGCTCCTCTCTACGTGGCTCACCCTCCAGCTGTCTGCATATCTCATTCTTCCTGGACACTGAACAAGAACTCAGGACCCACTGAAAGGCAGAACTGAAAGAGCTATAACACAAATAGACTGAAACAACCCCCTTGCTGACCACACTGTGGGCAATGAGAAGGAAAAAAAAGCTGTGGCCCTTTAGGGATCCCAGATCTATGGGCTCCCCGAGCTAGGACTGTAATACCTTATTTGGGGCTCTGTGATTTTTGGCATCTCCATGCTTCCAGAAGCCACCACATGCCCCTCATCCAGACATGGGTGCCCACAGCAGAAGCTGTTTGAGGTGCATCTGATCCAGCTGTAGGCTTGCACAGAGCCAGCACCTGTGCTGATGCCTGGAGCTGCCCACCTTGCTGCACCAGCTGGCATACTTCGCTGTGCACAGAGACCAGATCCAATGGTTGCTCACTCATGCACACCTCACTGCTCTCCGCCTGGCTCACCCTTGGCAGGCATGGCATCCAGGCTGGCTGTGCAAGCTGAGCACAGCCTGCCATGCCAAGTGTGTGGAACAAGCTCAGTGGGCCTAAGAAAAACCCAGACAAAGGTGCCACCAGTCACAGAGGTTTCAGCTGGAAAAGTGATACCATAAGGATCTTGTGATACTACTAATATTTATAACGCTTATAGTCATTCTTTAAAGTGAATATTATTATCTTTCTTCTTAGAGAAGAAATCCTCTTTTAGCAGATCTGCAGGACCCTTTTGAAGCAAAACCATATGCAAAAGCAAGATTACATATTGTGACCTTGTTTGTGAAGACTTTGTATGCTTACATTGAAGATTATCCCTAAGTTTAATGACACTTTTTAAAAATCAAATTACTGCTTTATATCAATGGAGAAACTATAGCAGGTATACCTTCAACTGATGGTCAGCACACTTTTTAGACTTGCCTCTATTTTCAAGGTTTTTTATTTATTTATTTATTTTTTTTTTTTGAGACCGAGTTTCACTCTTTTTGCCCAGGATAGAGTGCAATGGCATGATCTTGGCTCATTGAAACCTCCGCCTCCAGGTTCAAGAGATTCTCCTGCATCAGCCTCCCAAGTAGCTGTGACTACAGGCACCTGCCACCATGCCCAGCTAAGTTTTGTATTTTTACTAGAGACAGAGTTTTGTCATGTTGGTCAGGCTGATCTTGAACTCCTGACCTCAGGTGATCCACCCGTCTCGGTCTCCCAAAGTGCTAGGATTACAGGTATAAGCCACCATGACCAGTCAATGTATTTTCAGTCATATTAACGTATTTATTCAATGAAACTTATTCAACATTTTAAAAAGATGGAAACTTTTGCCTTAAATTACTTTTTATAAGAAGAAGAGCTAAGGAAATCTATACCCATATTCATATCTACTTCTATATCTGTAAACTTGTAGATACATGGGTGATAAAAAATGCTTTCTTAGAAATATAATCAGTAGAAGTGCTTAAACTTAAACTAGTTTTTATTAACCAATTCTGAGGAGACTAGTCTAATGTTTGGCAAATACCTAAAAAATTTTCCTTTTCATATTCTATGAGCCTTACATGTCAGATGAATATTTCAGGAAGAGTAGACTAAGAACTTGTATAGCCTCTGCCAGGCTTTATTCAGTGTATCAGGGTCAAGCTCAGAAAAAGAACAGATATTTCATGGATGACCCGTGGAAGAGGAAAACATGTGGTTTGTTTTTGGAGGAAGTGAAAGGTTTGGCTTTAAGAAGCTGTAATGTTGGGTATAACATATACATTTATAAGTCTTCTTAAATGTGGCATGATTTTAAAAATAAATTATGACATTTATACATGTTCCCAAATGTGACTTTTTCATTTACTTATGGAATCTTCCCTCTATATTATTTTTTGGGCAAAATATTTTCCGACTTCCTTAATTTTTGAAATATATCCCCAAATTCCAAAATACATTGCATTATATGGATATGTGATGGAATTTGTGCTCTTATTCAGTCTTGTGGACAAAGAGCAGGCATGTGTAGGTGGGAATACTTGAGGTCTGGAAGTCCCAGTAACTCCCACTTGGAAAATTGTGTAAGTAGTGCAGAACACAAGGTCAGACTTCATTGCCTCAGAGCAAAAATATCTGTCTTTTACAGCGTGTAACTTTAATATTGGCAACAAGAGCTATGGTATTTTTTCTTAGCTTGTCTTTGTATTACTTTTAGTTTCCCCATTGAGATATTTTATACTGTATATACCTCCGTGTCTATGGAATGGGTTTAATAAAAGTATCTAATGCACAGAGTTGTTGTAAAGATTAAATCCGTTTATACACATAAATCATTAGCAACATGTCTGGTACATGGTCAATGCCATGTAAGTGTTTGCTATTATTATTCCCTCTCTCTTTCTTCTCACTGACACCTCCGCCTATTGCATTTAAAAGTTATCTCTGAAAATGATGTTCCATGCTCATTATTTCCTGTATCAGTTTTTGGAGTATTTGAATGAAGATCTGTTCTATATCGTTACAGTGCTTAGTAAAGATGGAGTACTTGTTAGGTATACATGATAATCATATAATCATAGCCATGACTCTTGGTCTTAAAAGGAAATAATGCATTCCAACCTAAATTATACTAACAATTAATAAAACTTTTCTTTATAGAGTTACAACGGAGATTTGAATAGTGGCAACACAATCTATTCTGGCATATTTCAAACTGTTATATGTAAAATATAACATATACTAACTTATTTTTAAATGTAAATTGTAAATAAATTATGAAACAGTCAGCATTATCACTGCTACAACCACAAACAGACATTAATAATTGACCCTCCACTACTGTTTATGATAGTATATATATTTGTATTTTTTTTTACATCCAGTCTTCTTTATTTTAATCAAATAATGAATATTTTAAATGTTTATAAGTCTGTCTTCCTTCTAATACAAGTTTAGAAATCTTTCTCAGCTATTTGCATAGAGGGAATACTTTAGAAAATTTAACCTGATGATTCTAAAATGTGTTAGGAAAGAATGTAAACATTTGACCTAAATAAATAGTAACCTAAAGCAAACTACTTGGGGAGCCTATAACA
Source organism: Macaca nemestrina (assembly GCF_043159975.1). Classification (NCBI taxonomy): domain Eukaryota; kingdom Metazoa; phylum Chordata; class Mammalia; order Primates; family Cercopithecidae; genus Macaca; species Macaca nemestrina. The sequence continues at coordinate 63,753,725 of NC_092128.1, forward strand.
ACAGTGTGGATAATTCTTTTTCTTGTTCTTTTTAATTTTCCTGAATATTTATGCACTGGGCTTCTGGCTAAGGATGGCAGCAGAATAGCCAAGAGTCTGTAACAAAAATTACTCCTGCGGTTTTTTCTGGCTGCTGTAACAGCAATAAATTCAGGGATACCAGATACATTAAGATAACGTATTTTCATTAGCTTTCTAACCCAATTGTGGATCCATGTGGTTCAGATGAAATGCATTCATGTATGCAGATCTGAAATGCTCATCATAACCAAACTGAACTCAATGCCCTGGAGCATTATTCATCATGAGAATGAGCCACATTCATGCCTAGAAAAACAAAATCCAGTTTGTAATTTGGGTTGGTAGGGGGAGGGTTTGGAAGGTCTTTATTACACTGCTTAGAGCTGACTTGAGCCAGGGCAGACTCAGTCTTCTATCTTTTCTTTGTTCTGCAGTGAAAATTTAGGTACCAAGTCACTGTCTCCTGTAAGTAATCCTGGGTCATAGCATCTCATGTTGACTAGTTTGTTCCCAGATTCTAATAAGATTTCAAATTGTCTAAGCTTGTGTCCCTATTTTCTGAGCCAGGTTTCTTGTGTGGTCTCCACTTTGAGTTTCTCTCTCAGTCATCAGTTTGCTTATCCATTTCCCTAGTACACTAAGGTTCTACCAATAGCACTACGAATAGCACCCACTTCCCAACCCAGGATACCCCACTTCGAAGATGAAGGCTTCTACTTGAGTTTTGTTTGGAATTTTCAAAATGTTATATGGCGCTTAGGAAGTTAAGGAACTCCCCAGGAACGAGGACTAATAAACAGCAAAGTTGAGTATATTATTACACGTAATCATATTCATTTCATTTCAAATCCTGTGAATTTCTAAGCTATTACTTTGATTTAGCTTTTGTCTTTTTTTTTCCCATGAATATAAAGAGTACAGAATATAAAGAGTACTTATATACATTCTGGAATCTGCACCCGATTCCAGAATGGAGCACAGCAACCCCTGGAACCACTCCTTAAATGCTGTTGGATGCCTGATCTTGAAGTAGTATTTAACCTGAATCCACTGTAACTGCGTTCTGCTTTCTTTAAATATAATATATATGATATATATTTTTAAATATATTATATAATATAAATATAATATATCTTATGTATACTAAGTGTTATATAATATATAATATGTATTATATATAGTATATATAATATATATTTTTATATCTTATATATAATATATATTTATATGTATCATACATATATATTTAAGACATATATATATTTGAGAGGCTATAATACCCCATTAACTGATATTTTGAACGAACTGGAACTAAATATTTCATTCCTATTTGTCTACCATGCCTGCCTGAAAATTTGAAAATCTCCTTTCTTAGTAGTTCTGTCTATACTCCTAGGCCCAGCCTAGTAGACTAAGCTAGTAACAGGTCTCATCCCTGCCACCTCTCCCACTGTCCCCTATAATTCTGAATACTTTGCCTTTTGTGAGCAAAAAGTCGTATTTAGGTGAAGCCAAACTGTGGGTGAAAGCACAGAAAATGTAACTGATATATTGGCTACTTTAATAATTACTGAGAAACAATGCTAGAAAATTTTTAGGATTATGGCATGGATGACTTCTTAAATGTTAAAGAATTTGAATATAATTTAGTAATAAATAAGATTCTACGGACTATTTGGATGGGTCAGAGAAATATTTTAGAAACATTTTTCTAGCTGGGCATGGTAGCTCACTTCTGTAATCCCAGCACTTTGGGAGGCCAAGGTGTGTGGATTACCTGAGGTCAGGAGTTCGAGACCAGCCTGGCCAACATGGCAAAACCCTGTCTCTACTAAAAATACAAAAAAATTAGCCGAGCATAGTTGTGCACTCCTGTAATCCCAGCTACTCAGGAGGCTGAGGCAGGAGAATTGCTGGAACTCAGGAGGCGGAGGTTTCAGTGAGCCAAGATTACGCCACTGCACTTTAGCCTAGGTGACAGAGCAAGATTCCGTCTCCAAAAAAAAAAAAAAAGAAAAAGAAAAATTTTTCTAGTTGTATCACAGTAGCAGAATAAACAAGAGGCCATTTTAGAAATACGGAGTATGGGGGGGAGGGAGGAGGGATTGCATTGGGAGTTATACCTGATGTAAATGAGGAGTTGATGGGTGCTGACGAGTTGATGGGTACAGCACACCAACATGGCACAAGTATACAAATGTAACAAACCTGCACGTTATGCACATGTACCCTAGAACTTAAAGTATAATTAAAAAAAAAAAAAAAAAAGAAATACAGAGTATGGGTGAGAATGGCTATAAAAGAGTGACTGCAAATTGAGAGGCTTTTTTGTGGGTCTGTAAGTGTCCAATATAAAATCATTATTCTTTGATTTGAGCAAATTTGGAGAAGTTAGATTTTGAGTTAACAAAAATGTAAAAAAAAAAAAAAAAAAAAAAAAAAAAAAAAAAAAAAAGACTCATGAGTCATCCAGAGAGAAAGGTGTACTACTTAAAACTGCCATGAAATGGAAGGCCAGATATAACTCGAAAAAATTAAAAACATAATTGAAAAGAAACGTAAGGTGCCAACTGGCACATAAATGGAAGGAAATTGCTTTAGCTGGTGAGTGAGAAAATAGAAATGATGAATTAGCTGAAGTTTGGACACCACAGGACTTGCTAGTATGTTTCGAGAATGTTATGAATATTACACACAAGAGCTTATTGAGAATATTTACAACCTTAAGTATAATATAAGCATTACCTAATCATTGGTGTGTCTATCAAATTACAGTTACAGATTATTTATCATTATTATAGACATGATACAGATTATAAGTGAAATATAGTCAAATTTATGGAAATTGTTTTACATTCTCTAGCTTTATTTTTAATACATTGCATTAAAATATATAAATTCAATTTCACTTATTTTAGCAAGGGTACATATATGATGCCATCCTTTGAAATACATACACACTACTGAGTACACAGGTTGAACATCCCAAATCCAAAAATTCTAAATCCAAAATTCTCCAAATTTCAAAACTTAAGTGACAAAATGAACTCAAAGGAAATGTTTATTGGAGCATTTCATATTTTTTGATTTGGGATGCTAAACCAGTAGAATAAAAATATTCCAAAATTTTAAAAAGTCTAAAATCCAAAACACTTCTGGTCTCAAGCATTTCAGATAAGGAATACTCAATCTGAACTACCAAAATAATATGTTTTCATGACTCTCTTACCCTTATCCATCTTTCTTGGTCTTTTGTTTTGTTTTGTTTTGTTTTGTTTTTGGAGACAGAGTCTCGCTCTGCCACCCAGCCTGGAGTGCTGTGGTGCGATCTCGGCTCACTGCAAGCTCCACCACCTGAGTTCAGGTCATTCTCCTGCCTTAGCCTCCCAAGTAGCTGGGACCATAGGCACCCACCACAAGGCCTGGCTAATTTTTTTGTATTTTTAGTATAGACAGGGTTTCACCATGTTAGTGAGGATGGTCTCGATCTCCTGACCTTGTGATCCACCTGCCTCGGCCTCCCAAAGTGCTGGGATTATAGGCGTGAGCCACTGTGCCCAGCCACCCTTATCCATCTTTCTTACACATGCATGTACACACGAGCACAATTAACAACTTCTCAATGTAGGAATTGTTAAAACATGTTAAAAATTCCCAGAACCTATTACTTTTGCTTGACAATGAGTAAATTTGTTAGTAAATAGTGTTAAACTATGTCCCTTACCATACCCAACAAAGTATAAATATGATTTGTAAACAGTATTTCATGGTTGTTTAAAAATTTATTTTTTTCTATAAATATCTGTGCACACGTAGGCCTATACTTGAAAATGTATACAGTTTTTTTTGCGAGTTTTCATAAAAATGATGACGTGTGTCACAATTAACAAGATGATTTTGTGGCTGTGTCTGCAAAAAGCAGACTGAAAGACAGCTAAAATAAAAGTGATTTCATGGTCATTTACATGTCTAAAATATTTAATAAAATCACCAACTGTTCTTTAACACACACATATGCAAACACATATACATAGACTACTCAACCAAATTAAATCAACATTATATTTTATATGTAGCTATGAAGTTCAAGTTGTAATTTTAAGGCAGCAAAACTTTATTCTTTTCTAAATATTTATAAATGCTTGCTTGTATTTCTTATGATTAACAGCCAGCTTGGTGTGTTAATTTCTACTTTTGTTTGTAATGTGTCTGATTTTCTTATAGAAATAAACATACAAAGTTTATTTGAATTACATTAGGGCAGCTATGAAAATGGAACTGATAGCTGTGTAACTATAATACTTTATTGCTATTCTCTAAATACTGTTGAAGCGACTAATTGGATTAAGTAGACATAGCACCCAATTTACTTCTGGTGGGGGCTGCACTTCATTAAACAATGGATATGGTACCTTTTCCATATGGTCATGGTGATTTTCCTGTAAGACAGAAGGGGCACCAAACCGAGCAAAGCAGAGATTTTTCCTGAGAGACACGTGCGTGTGTGTGTGTGTGTGTGTGTGCAGGTGCTCTGAGAGAGAGAACTCTGCCTTTCCTGCTTTTCCCTTTGGAGTTTCAAGGTAGGATGAGGCTAGTTGTGACATTTTCCTTCTCACCTCCAGCGTGGTAAAACACATGGTCTGCAGTACAGAAGAGTAAAGTTCACTTGGGACTGGGTGAAAATGAGAGGGTAAGGCTCTGTGAAATATCTGAGTGCCTACTTCAGTAGAGCCTGAAGCAAAGCCTACTCCTGTCCTTCCTAGTATTTTCCCTTTTTCTTTAAGATAAATTGGGTTGGCTTTGTGTAACTTCAATCCATAGTATTTCCTTGACGTTCTCAGCAAGAGAGGGACTCACACTCAGGGTTACGGACAATTTACAGTCCTCTGTTACACCACCCTTCCTTTCCTCTCTAGATAGAATGTCAGAATGGAAGCAAGGAGGTTATTATTACAGGCTTAACCTAAATGTGTTCTGATTTACTTTAAAGAAAATCATTTGCAAACTTTGCTCCTTTAACAAATATCAAATTACTTGAAATTCACCTCCCAACTAATCACGATCCATCAGTGTATCCACACCTCTCTTGAGAATTGCAACTCCAGCACAAGGAAAATGAATGGTTTTAATTTGCTTCTCATACATGGGCCTAATCAATGAGCAATTTCACAGTGACTCCTCCTCCTGCTAGCAAAATGGACTTTCCTGTACAACTAGAAGAAGGCTTTCATTACTCTTACTACTCCTTGCTTCTTTCCTTTCTTCATTCTTTCTTCTTTTTATCATTCTTTCTCTCAGAAATAATTTCTCCTTTCTCCCATCACTCTGGATCAATAAATAGCCTGAATTTGTTATGAGTAGTTTTTTTTTTCTGTTTATATCTCGTATGTATACTGTATTGTAATTTTCATCATCCCATACAACTGGAACACTCTGCTCCTTCCGTAGTTTATCTTATTTGGTTTAATTTATTGGAGTTAAAATGCTAATTATTTGATGAATAAACTTTAAATGTATTTTAACAAAACCTATAAAAATGTGAAACATGGCTTTGAAGTACTTTATTCTTGGACATACTACACATGTCAGTAATCTTTATGAACCCTGACAAAAACTGGGCCATGTGAACTGATGGAGATGGGAATTATGTGAGGTTAGCCTTCTAGCATCACAGAAATTTTAGAGCTTATAGGGACCTAGGAGATAATGCAGTCAAACTCTCCAATTTTAAGGATAATTAAATTTAAATCAAGAAAGGGTAGGGGAATTGTATAAGATAAAACAGCTAATTGATGGCAGAGCACAGATGAAAATTGGGGTCACCTATCTCACAAGTCAAACATCTTGCTTCTGCAACATGATCTATGTTAGTCTAATGTTAAGGAAATAAACATTACTGTATAATTATAGTGTATTTTTATTATTATTTAGGTTTGCAAAAGCAACTCTCCATTTAGAGCTTCATTTTCTAAATAATGTTTGTTGCTTCATATTCCATTAACATTTACCTCTGCAACATAAATTACTTTTAGGTAAAATATTTAATTTAGTGTTTTTGGCATATGTATGCTTTTTTTAACCAACTTTCATGAAATATATAAACACATTACAGTAGTCATTTTAGAACAAAAAGTAATTTTTTAAAAGAAGCTTAATTTAACTTCTGAAGATGAAAATAAAGAAAGCAATTTCTTTATAAGGAAGTCACATTTTCTCAAAACAAAAAATGCTTTTCTCCTCTACAAAACTTGTTGAGCAAGTGTGGTTTAAAGCAGGGATATTCAAATGGAGAATATGATTTGGCATCCCCTGAGGTAAGATCACTTTTCAAAGGATTAAGCTTGGGAATTTTCTCAAATGATTTACCTGCTAATCTGGTTGGCCATGAGAGCTGGAGTGGCACTACGTTTTGCTTTATTTTTCAGCCTGGGTGGGCTTAATTCTGGGAATAAGGTAGAGAAATTTGTGCTTGGAATAATGGAAAATAAAAACTGAAACATCTGTGTGTCAAGTACAAATATCTGTATGTTTTGCAAAATATCTGTGAAACACACGGTATCTCAGAACTTTACCTACTGTGCAAGAGAATACAAGTGAAGGGAGTGAATACAGTTGAAGATGAAAGATTAATAAATAAATCCATCTCTTTAGTTGCTCTCAGCAAGTACTTCTGACTGCTTGTTAGTTTTGTTGTTTATCAGCCTTTGGCAATAATATCTTTTTCTTTCTATTCGTATATATATGAATATATATATTCATATATATGTGTATATATATTCTATTCATATATATGATACATATGAATTTATATTCTATTCATATATATGAATATATATTCTATTCATATATTTGAATATATATATACATATATGCATCTTTTATTTGCTTAGCTTTCTTGTTTGGTTAATCTCAGGAATACATTAGGAATGAGTGTTATTGGTTATAAGAATAAAAGTACTTGCAAGTATTAAATTTTAAAATAATCTAACAACATTTCTAAAAATAGAAGCACAATTTATAGGTAGCAATTGTGCTTTGCAAGTTCTAACAGTAGGGCAATTTCTATAAAATGGAACTTTCAGGCAGATTACTCCTTTTAATCCCTGATTCTACCTGGTTCACCTATTGAATGGGTTGACATTTTTTCAGATTAATAATACTCAGTTTTGCTGTTTCTATTATTGATTTATATCTGGAATCAATTTGCTATTATGGGACAAATTTAAGAATAATTAAATTTTGTAAGAAATATATAAGGACTATATATTGTGGACAATATCATCTTTCTAATCACAATCTGATTTCTCCTTTCCTCTTTCTTTTTTCTATTTATTTTTAGCTACCTCCTCTGATGCATACTCATTTTAATGTTCATATATTTTTGAGACAAAGTCTCACTCTGTCACCCAGGCCAGAGTGAAGATGGGTGGCGGCTGGGAGCCCGATCGCTATGATTGCTCACTGCAGGTTCAAGCTTCTGGGCTCACATAATCCCCCCACCTCAGCTTCCCATGTAGCTAGGACTACAGGTGTGTTCCACTACACCCAACTTGAAGTGTGCTAATTTTAAAGACACAAGTACACACATTTAAAGAGACTAAGATAATGGACCAACAAAATGAAAGTGGCTCTGTAGTTTTCAACTTCAGAATAACCTCCCTCAGGTCATTATTCTAATATCTGGACAACCACAATCACTAAATCTTTAATAGAAACACAAATGTAAATAAAGAGAAAATGAAAATATCAGCCATATAGAACCATGTTATCTGCTTTCTGACAACTGTTATAAACCTGTTGTATCAAGTGTCTAGGTAATTCTGATACTTGAGGAGAATACTAATAACACAATCCTAAGCAATCTTACATAAGCCACCAACTCTCTTTTATGTTGCAACCATGACTCCCTTTTTAACCTTAGCAACCAAAGATGCAAGATGAGGCAATGGAGTGGGCACAAATCTGTCAGCACTTTTCAAAGTTCACGCCCCACTGAAATCTAGTCAGAAAAGTCTTCCTCGGAAATTCCAGAAAGCACACTATCAGTAATGTAAACATAACAATTGTAATAAAAAGCTTCTCTTAGTTCAACTTTTGTCTTTGATATAAAATAATACTTTATACTTCATGGGATTTCTCTCAATTACTAAATGCAAACACTGAGTCTGTTTACTTGCCACCGTCTGTTTTTCTCACCGTGCGTATAAGCTCCTTACAGCAGATACTATGTATGTCCTGCTGATAGATATACTCAGAGTGTCTAGCACCTTGCCTGGCACAGCTAGGATACTTGATGTAATGAATGGATGAAATAACTAAAATAAAATATGAGCTTTATAAAACTAATATCATAGATTATGTCAATAGGGTCATTACAATTAGTTGCAAGAAAAGATTGAAAAACAAAGAAAATTTAGAATCTGTGAAAAAAGAGCAAGATATATTGGGAACTGGGGTAATTTCATGTGCACCTGCTGCTGATTTTGTAGACTTTGGAATCTGTTTCAGTGATAATCAAGAACATAAAGCTTTCAGATGCTTGCCTCTCTAATAGGTTATTAACCGAATAATTATTTAATTGTTTATTGTTACATAATGGACTATTCATATACATTCTGATCAATAATTAATACAAGATTTAACTGAGTATTAACAGCAATGAAGTGATAGAAAAAGAAAAAAACATTTGGTTTTCTATTCAAATATATTAAATGATTATGGCCAAAGGAACCTAGTTCTGAGGAACTAGGCAACAAAATAAGATTATATTGGTAATAGCATCTAGGACCTTCTTAAATACTATTTTATTTCACCAATTCTATTGGCTCTATTTTATTCTTCAAGCTTTTATTGATTGTAAATGAGACTAGATTACAAAGCCCAGTGCAAAGAGATATTTTCCCACACTTCCACTAAGTTAACCTTAGTATAGGCAGGTCAGGTTACGCCATTATCTCTGAGCATCTGGAAAACGGTAGTATTTGGTCCCTAGCCATCTCCAAGCAAATCTTTAGGGAATTTTCCATTTTTCCAGCTCAGCTTTTTTCCACCTTAAGAAATAAATAATAATCATGAGTTGAAATGTAAATGCAATTATTTACAATGGTACATTTTATCATCCCAATAGCATCAATGATGATTTCTTACATTATACTTTTGAGAGTATATCTATCTTCTTTTAAAAACGTGCATATTGCTTAGAATAGATATAGATATGTGCATACTAACCTTTATCAAATCAGAGGTTTAATACTCAGGAATGTTTCAATATTATTTGTCAGGTTCCTAGTCAAGCAGGTCTTTTGCTGATACATTATTATTTTGCTACTACATTATTATTAATGTAGGCATGAAAATAACACTGCTGTTTCAGATGTGGCATTCAGAGGAATGCCCAAATAATTAAGCAATGGAAATACAAATTTACCTAAAATATTTTGAAAAAATTGTACAATGCTATCTTTGATATTCTTTAAACTTAGGTATTCATGTCAAGTCCAACCACATGCTAGGAATAGAAATATATCAGCAACATTCCTCTAGCCCCCAATTTCCATAATGTTTTCTGTGGGACACTAGTCTCCTAGAATATTAATAGATTGTATTCAAACTAAAAGTTCTGTAGTTTAAGAAGCATAATTAATGATGGAATAAACAACGTTAAACAGCTAGACTGGCTACTGCAAGGAAATCTAAGACATTTTAGTGCGTGAATGCATAAAGTGAATTTTACTTAGGACAGTAATAGAGCACACAAGTTTCCTACATTTACTTGAATGTGGCACATTTTCCCCAAAGCATATTAGAAAAGCTAGTGTTCCAAGGAACACATTTTGAGAAATGTTGTCCCACCCAAACCATCATTATGTGAAAAATATTAACAACTGTTTTAGGCAGTGTTGAGGATGCTGAGGGAGCAATTGCATGGTGATTAGACATTCTGTAGTTTAATATATATACATGCAATGTAAACTTTTGACATTCCTTGTCAAATGCTTGTTATATTTTTGTAGGCTCTGTGTCCTGCTCTGTTTTTTTTTTTCTTACTATTAGAGTCATGTATAACAAATAATCCTACGTTTCTTTTATTTCCATATTGCAGGGTTATTTAATTGTTGATTCAGTACATCCCTCTTCACATGATTTGTCTGTCTCATTATGGGTCATTGAAATTTCATAGTGCATTCTCCAAAATTTGTTAATCTCATTCTTTTCAGTTTAAATAAAAGATAAAATTATATTTACATGGAATGGAAAAGTACATTTATGTAAGTTTTATTTTCTTGATATAGAATTTTGGAGTTTCAAAATATTTTCAGAAATTACATAAGAATCCATTTATTTCGAGTTTGGCCCATTTTTAACCATTTAAAATTCAACTTTTGCTCTTTCTGCTTAAACATAAAATCTCTATTTCCAGCATAGGTGTAACTTATCCCAGGTGAACCATTTAAGTGGATGATCCACTTTGTGGTTTGCAAAGGGGCCTGTAAGGTCTCACAGGCCACTCTGATTTGATTTGGTGAAGTTGCTGCCTCCTGTTCTTGCGCCTTTCCTTTGGTCAGTAAACAATCCACCATGCAGGAAAGGCCCCTGAAATTCCTAACAATTATTTCTCCCTCTTCCCACAATTAAGGGAGTAGAGAGAAGAAAGAGAGTAGAGAAAAGTACACAGCTCTGCTTAGACTGTCACTTTGCATCAGTCTGAGAGGGAACACATTCCCAGGCTGAAAGGGGTTGCCCGGAACAATTAAGCATGGGCTAAGAGTGAAACTGGGAAACATTCCAGCTTCTCAGAAGTCAAGTCTTCATTGTGTGATCTTCAAAATAACAGAAAATAAATAAATGGATCTCTACTAGAATGCATGTTCATTCATTCTAAAATTATGCATAGGTACTCTACTGTACTTATAATTTTTTTATATATTATAAAATACCCAAAAGATACATTTTTTGTGTGTGCATGTGATAAGCAGGGTGATCAAAAGATTTATTTTGCAAACAGGGCTGGGCTTCTTTTGAAAGCAAAAGGAGGTGCTTTAATACTTACATTGAGACAACTCAAATCAATTGGAACTCCCTAGGCAAACCTAGACATAAAAATGCCTAGCACAGATTAAATAAAAAATAGTAACAATATTTTACTAATTATAATGGCTTTATATTATCATTAGGTAATATCTGTAAGTATGATACTTACGTGGAGCCAAGTTCACCATTAACTATAGGGTTGTTAATCTACATTTCCAGTAGATATTTTGATAATTTTACTACAAGTTTCACTCTGCCACTTCATAAGTCTGATGATACTATTATTAATTTTTACGTATAATTCAGATTGAGAATGACTCTCTATAAGGATTGAAAGGGTTAGCTCTGCATTTGTTTTCTTATGTATTTGTAAAAATATTTTATAACCTTCATTTTGTGACAGTTAGTTTAATCAATGCTAGGAAATATAATGACATCCATACATCTATTTACCAGACATAGATAAGAAATGATATATACTCTCTCACTTTTGCATAACTTTAAGTCTTACCTCAGGCTGCCAGATATTAATGACATGAGACAATCTGATATTTGGACCAAATAAAGGCATCTATGTCAATACAATATCAAATATTTGTAAACTCTAATTCACTTTGTACTTTTAAGACAAAATTAATATACTTTATTGTCCTAATCCAATCTTCTTGAAGACCAATAGCATTTATATTGTCTACCATCAGGGATGCACACAACTGACATTACAGCTGAGTCACCTGGACTTGTGCTTCTCTGATATCTACATACTGTCACCTGGAGAACTTGAGAAAATACAGATCTAATTTTGTTGATCTAGGGTGCAGCCAGGATTCTGCATTTCTAGAATGTTCTCAGGGGTTGCTGGTCTAGGGATCACATATTGAATAGCAAGAATCCTACCCCTGTACTCTTTAATATAATAACCATTAGCTACATGTGCCTATGGAACATTTGAAATGTTGCTAGTCTAAGTTGAGAATTACTGTAAATGTAAAATGCATACCAAATTTCAAAGACTTACGTAGGGCAAAAAAGGAATGTAAAATATTTCATTAATAATTGTAATTTTTGATTACATGTTGAGATAATTTTATTTTTATGATATATAAATGTTTAGTGTGGCATATAGACACATTAAATATGCCTCCTGGAAATTTAAAATTATTTGCATGGTTCATATTATATTTTTATTGGATGATACTGCTTAAAACCACAAAATAATGTCCTGGTCATGTAAAGTGGTAGTGAAATAACTCACTATGTGCCTCAATTGATCTTCCCAGACTTGCCTTTTTCCACTCTCTGTTCCATGCCCTAAGTTCCAGGTATATGTTACTTGATATTCACCCAAAATCTATTCTTTAATTCTTTTGTTTATTCAATAAATATTTATTGAGTGCCTACACTGAACCAGGCAAAACTAGTAGGCACTGTATGCACAAGGGTATAACATTGAAGAAAGATGAACACGAACCAAGTCTCATTTAACATAAGAGCTCAAATTCTTCTCATTTCTTAAAAGCAAAAATTCCTTTTAACCCTTACTCTCTCTTTTTCTTGAAGTCACTCACTGGCTCCTTAATCTGTACTTCTATAGTGTTTTGTCTGTTCCATAAAAAACATTGCCTTATAACTGATATATATATATCGCACATGTTTTTCTTCAAACAGGTTGTTAATTAAGTCTTTGATGGCATGATTTAATTATGTCTTTCATTCTAGTACAATTTCCAGCACATAGTAGGTACTTAAAAAACCAGTTTTGAATGGATTATTTCACAAATAAGATGGTACAATTTTAAAACAATTTAATTTCAAAAAAGCACTGATTATTTTAATTTGATTTCCTTTTGACATGGTTCATTCCAACCCTTCTTTTGTTATTACAAATATTTTATACAGTAATGTACTATCAAGCTCAGCTGGTTTAAAATCGATTCAACACAATTTGATCTATGCCTGACTAGTGTTGTTATTATACTTTAGGCATTTCATTTAGTCCTTCTGAATACTGATCTCATTAACAAAATGGATTTTTAATTCCTGCTACATGTTTTGTTGAAAAGATTGAAAGATTCAATTTATGAAATTGTTCCTAGATCATGGCAGTCCCTCAATAAATATGAAACTTAAATAGTTCAGACTTAGTCATTTTATTTCCTTTTTCTTAACTAAATGTAAAATAATGTTTTGTGGGTAAAGCATTAGGCCACTTGTGAGTTCCAAGTCAAATTTAGGGCTTTACATGTACCTAAATGTGCTGCTTTGCCAAGTAGTTTCACTTCCCTCTATATCAATTATCTTACATGTAAGATAAGATTGGACAAAATGGCATCCCTCTCCTATCTATAGTTGTATGAATCTTTGAAGATGATGATGAAGTCTTTTTTGAAAATCAGCAATAACAAAGGCCTTTTAATCTTTTCCTTCCCTCCTTTCTTTTTCTCTCCAGTTGCAAACATTATTAGGCATGCATGAGTGATAGTAGGTTAAAATTGGGAGTATTGGTATGAAATCACGGTTTAATATATAGATATAGATGTAATGATAGATATAGATAGAGATGTAAAGTTGTGTGGGTGTGTGTGTGAATACATATACTTCCTAGTTCTGTACACTTAAAGGGCCTGTGAATAGTGCAATCCACAAAATAATGAGCACATCTAGTACTGAAATTTTGGTTGCTACATACTTTCAACGGAAAGAAATCAGTGCTTCTTAAAAAATGGGCTGTGACTGAGAAGAACCTGAAATATTGTGTTGTGCCAGATAGCAATGAAATACTCAAAGAATGATGTTGTGTTAGTCCACTCTTGCATTGCTATAAAGAAATACTTGAGACTGGGAAATTTATAAAGAAAAGAGGTTTAATTGGCTCATGGTTCTACAGGCTGTCCAGTAAGCATAACGCAGGCATCTGCTTCAGGGGAGGCCTTAGGAAACTTACAATTATGGTGGAAGTTAAAGGAGAAGCAGTGTCTTGAGGCTGCAGCAGAGTAATGGGAACCTAGGCCTGGCTCACAAAAGCATTCTTTCCTTTTAGGCTTCAAGACCTCTGATGGGACTGGCTGCTGCACAGGTCTCTGAAATGCCTTGGAGGTCTTTTTCCTATTGTCTTGGATATTAGTACTTGACTTCCTTTTTGTTATGCAAATTGCTCTAGCAAGTGGTAGCTACACAGCCTGCTTGAATTCCTCTCCCCTAAAAGCTTTTTCTTTCTCTGCCACATGGCCAGGCTGCAAATTCTTCAAAATTTTATACTCTGCTTCTTTTGTAAATATAAGTTTCAACCCCGACCCCTTCTCTCCCTGTCTGTACCCCTTCTCTGCTTTTCTGGGGGAGGGGCAAGCACCCGAACCCTTCTCTCCCTGTCTCTACCCTTTCTCTGCTTTTCTGGGGAAGGGGCAAGAACCCCGACCTCTTATTTTTGCGCCCTGATCTCTTATTTTTGTGCCCCAATACCTTATTTCTGCTCCCCAACTCCTTTCCTGCTTTTCTGGAGGACAAGAACCCCCGAATTCCTTCTCTCCGTATCTATGCTCTCTATTTTCTCTGGGTTTGCCTCCTTCACTATGGGCAACATTCCACACTCCATTCCGCCTTCTTCTCTCAGCCTGTGTTCTCAAGAACTTAAAACCTCTTCAACTCACACCTGACCTAAAACCTAAATGCCTTATCTTCTTCTGCAACACCGCTTGGCCCCAATACAAACTTGACAATGGCTCCAAATAGCCAGAAAATAGTACTTTCAATTTCTCCATCTTACAAGACCTAAATAATTTTTGTCAAAAAATGGGCAAATGGTCTGAGATGCCTGACGTCCAGGCATTCTTTTACATATCAGTCCCTCCCTAGTCTCTGTTCCCAATGCAATTCATCCCAAATCTTCCTTCTTTCCCTCCTGCCTGTCCCCTCAGTCCCAACCCCAAGTGTCACTGAGTCTTTCTAATCTTCCTTTTCTACAGACCCATCTGACCTCTCCCCTCCTTGCCACACCGAGCTAGGTCCCAATTTTACCTCAGCCTCCGCTCCCCCACCCTGTAATTCTTTATTACCTTGCCTCCTCACACCTTGTCTGGCTTACAGTTTCGTTCCTCGACTAGCCCTCCCCAACCTGCCCAGAAATTTCCTCTTAAAAAAGTGGATAGAACTAAAGGCATAGTCAAGGTTAATGCTCCTTTTTCTTTATCTGACCCCTCCTAAATCAGTTAGCATTTAGGCTCTTTTTCATCAAAAAAAAAGACTTAACCCAGTTCATGGCCCGTTTAGCAGCAATCCTGAGATGATTTTCAGTCCTAGACCCTGAAAGGTCAGAAGGCCGATTTATTCTCAATATGCATTTTATTTTATTATCCAATCTCCTCTCGACATTACATAAAGCTCCAAAAATTAAATTCCAGCCCTCAAATCCCACAACAGGACTTAAGGAACCTCGCCTTCAAGGTGTACAATAATAGAGTAGAGGCAGTCAAGTAGCAACTTATTTCTGAGTTGCAATTCCTTGCCTCCACTGTGAGACAAACCCCAGCCACATATCCAGCACACAACTCCAAATGCCTGAACCGCAGCTGCCATGGGTTCCTCCAGAACCTCCTCCCCCAGGAGCTTGCTACAAGTGCCGGAAAGCTGGCCACTGGGCCAAGGAATGCCTGCAGCTCGAGATTCCTCCTAAACCGTGTCCCATCTGAGCAGGACCCCACTGGAAATTGGACTGTCCAACTTGCCAGGCAGCCACTCCCAGAGCCCCTGGAGCTCTGGCCCAAGGCTCTCTGACTGACTCCTTCCCAGATGTTCTTGGCTTAGCGGCTGAAGACTGACGCTGCCCCATCGCCTCGGAAGCCTCCTGGACCATCACAGATGCTTTGGGTAACTCTTACAGTGGAGGGTAAGTCCGTCCCCTTCTTAATCAATACGGAGGTTACCCACTCCACATTACCTTCTTTTCAAAGGCCTGTATAACTGTTGTTATAAATTGCCTCCATAACTGTTGTGGGTATTGATGGCCAGGCTGCTAAACCTCTTAAAACTCCCCGCTCTGGTGCCAACGTGGACAACATTCTTTTATACACTCCTTTTTAGTTATCCCCACCTGCCTAGCTCCCTTATTAGGTCGAGACATTTTAAATTATCTGCTTCCCTGACTATTCCTGGGCTACAGCCACACCTCATTGCTGCCTTTTCCCCCAGTTCAAAGCCTCCTTTGAAACTAGGCCTCATAATTCCTAAGCCTCATAAAATTTAAAAAGCTTGGCCATCGTGAAACTTAAACCCCAGATGGCCACGGATAGCCCCCCGATGTTCCCAGAACCCAAACAGAAAGACAATTCCGGGAAATAGCCTCATGGGGTCCCACCCTGATAGCCTCATGAGGTCCCACCCTGATAGCCTCATGGGGTCCCACCCTGCCTCAATGTCCCCGATGTTCCCGGAATCAGCAATTCCAGGAAAGAACCTCCTAAGGTCCCGCCCCAACCAATCAGAACAAGATACCTTTCTCAGGCCATAGACAGACCCAATTACCACGCGCCTAAAGCTTTGTTTGAATTTCGCACCCTAAGCTGTGTTTGAACTTGTGTTTGCCTATATAAACAACCTGTAACAAGCACTCGGGGTCCCAGGGCCAACTTAGAGCTTGGGACCCTAGCGCGCTAGTAATAAACAACTCTTTGCTGTGAATCTCGTGTCGGTGATCCTTCGCGGCCACCCCTGCCCAGGAGGGAATCGACAGTTCGGTTCCAACACCTTCACATCCTCCCCTTGTTTCCCCCCACCTTAACCCACAAGTATAGGATACTTCTCCTTAGCGACTGATCAGTCACCCCTTACCATCTCATTAAACCCAATCACCCTTACCCCACTCAATGCCAATATCCCATCCCGCAGCACGCTTTGAAAGGATTAAAGCCTGTTATCACTCACCTGCTGCAACATGGCCTTTTAAAGCCTGTAAACTCCCCTTACAATTCCCCCATTTTACCTGTCCTAAAACCAGACAAGCCTTACAGGTTAGTTCAAGATCTGCGCCTTATCAACCAAATTGTCTTGCCCATCCTCCCTGTAGTGCCAAACCCATATACTCTCCTATCCTCAGTACCTCCCTCCACAACCCATTATTTTGTTCTGGATCTCAAACATACTTTCTTTGCTATTTCTTTACACTCTTCATCTCAGCCTCTTCACTTTCACTTGGACTGACTCTGACCCCCATCAGGCTCAGCAAATTACCTGGGCTGTACTGCTGCAAGGCTTCACAGACAGCCCCCATGACTTCAGTCAAGCCTAAATTTCTTCCTCATCTGTTACCTATCTCGGCATAATTCTCATAAATACACACTTTCCCTGCTGATCCTGTCCGGCTAATCTCCCAAACCCCAATCCCTTCTGTAAAACAACAACTCCTTTCCTTGCTAGGCATGGTTAGTGCGGTCGGACTTCTTACACAAGAGCCCGGACCGCGTCCTGTATCCTTTCTTTCCGAACAACTTAACTTTACTGTTTTAGCCTAACCCTCATGTCTGCGCACAGTGGCTGCCACTGCTTTAATACTATTAGAGGCCCTAAAACTCACAAACTATGCTCAACTCTCTACAGTTCTCATAACTTCCAAAATCTATTTTCTTCCCCCAACCTTTGCTCAAGACAATGCTTATGCTGATAAGGTAAAAAAGCAGCCATCAAAAGGCATCAGATCCCATGGCTCAGGACAATGCTTATGCTGATAAGTTAGCTAAAAAAGCAGTTAGCGTTCCAACTTCTATCCCTCATGGCAGTTTTCCTCCTTCACATCGGCCACTCCCACCTACTCCCCGCTGAAACTTCCACCTATCAATCTCTTCACACACAAGGCAAATGGTTCTTAGACCAAGGAAATTATCTCCTTCCAGCCTCACAGGCCCATTCTATTCTGTCATCATTTCATAATCTCTTCCATGTAGGTTACAAGCCGCTAGCCTGCCTCTTGGAACCTCTCATTTCCTTTCCATCATGGAAATCTATCCTCAAGGAGATCACTTCTCAGTGTTCCATCTACTATTCTACTACCCCTCAGGGATTGTTCAGACCCCCTCCTTTTCCTACACATCAAGCTCGGGGATTTGCCCCTGCCCAGGACTGGCAAATTGACTTTACTCACATGTCAGAAAACTAAAATACCTCTTAGTCTAGGTAGACACTTTCACTGGATAAGTAGAGGCCTTTCCCACAGGGTCTGAGAACGACACCACGGTCATTTCTTCCCTTCTGTCAGACATAATTCCTCGGTTTGGCCTTCCTACCTCTATACAGTCTGATAACGGACCAACCTTTAATAGTCAAATCACCCAAGCAGTTTCTCAGGCTCTTGGTATTCAGTAAAACCTTTATATCTTTTACTGTCCGCAATCTTCAGGAAAGGTAGAATGGACTAATGTTCTTTTAAAAACACACCTCACCAAGCTCAGTCACCAACTTAAAAAGGACTAGACAATACTTTTGCCACTTTCATTTCTCAGAATTCAGGCCTGTCCTCGGAATGTTACAGGTTACAGCCCATTTGAGCTCCTGTGTGGACACTCCTTTTTATTCAGCCCCAGTCTCATTCCAGACACCAGAACAACTTGAACTACACCCCAAAAACTTAGGGCCTAAAAACTCACCAACCAAGCAAGTAATTATGCTGAACCTCCTTGGGCACTCTCTGATTAGATGTCCTACGTCCTCCCAATTCTTAGTCCTTCAATACCTGTTTTTTCTCCCTCTCTTACCTTGTGTCTTCCATTTAGTTTCTCAATTCATACAAAACGGCATCCAGGCCATTACCAATCATTCAATAGGACAAATGTTTCTTCTAACGACTCCACAATATCACCCCTTATCACAAAATCTTCCTTCAGTTTAATCTCTCCCACTCTAGGTTCCCACGCCACCCCTAATCCCACTTGAAGCAGCCCTGAGAAACATTGCCCATTCTATCTCCATACCACCCCCCAAAAATTTTCGCCGCCCCAACACTTCACACTATTTTGTCTTATTTTTCTTATTAACATAAGAAGTCAGGAATGTCAGGGCTCTGAGCCCAAGCCAAGCCATTGCATCCCCTGTGACTTGCACATATATGCCCAGATGGCCTGAAGTAACTGAAGAATCACAAAAGAAGTGCAAATGCCCTGCCTCACCTTAACCGATGACATTCCACCACAAAAGAAGTGAAAATGGCCAGTCCTTGCCTTAAGTGATGACATTATCTTGTGAAATTCCTTTTCCTGGCTCATCCTGGCTCAAAAAGCTCCCCCACTGAGCACCTTGTGACCCCCACTCCTGCCCGCCAGAGAACAACCCCCCTTTGACTGTAATTTTCCTTTACCTACCTAAATCCTATAAAACGGCCCCACCCTTATCTCCCTTTGCTGACTCTTTTTTCGGACTCAGCCCGCCTGCACCCAGATGAAATAAACAGCCATGCTGCGCACACAAAGCCTGTTTGGTGATCTCTTCACACGGACACGCATGACAACAAGAAGCATAGAGATACCTGCTCAGCTTCTGGGGACATCTCAGGAAACTTACAATCACGGTGGAAAGCAAAGGAAGGGCAAGCAGAGCACAAGGTGAAAACAGGATAAAATGAGAATGTTGGGGAGGTGCCTCACTTGTAAACAATCAGATCTTATGAAAACTCACTCGCTATCATGAGCACAACACCAAAGTGATGGTGCCAAACCATTCATGAGAAATCCGTCCCCATAGTGTAATCACCTCACACCAAACTTCACCATCATCATTGGGGATTACAATTCAACATGAGATTTGGGTGGGACACATATCCAAACCATATCACATGTCAAAATGATTAAGGATCTAGCTTAAGGGACTTCCATTCATCAAATGTGAAACAATAATAGTAATTATTAGAATACTCTAAATAAAATAGGTGTTCATTCGTTCACACTGATATAAACAAATGAATAAATGGTGCGAAGGTAAATCTTTTACTTAGAATGTCAACTAATAAATGCATTAAAATAATTTGAAAATAACAATTTGACAATCATCAATCATAGTAATAATATAGGCAAGATTATCAACAGTTTATAAAATAATGGATAAAATGTGATTAAGAATGGGATATGTATTTAGTTTCAAAGTATCTCTCTTCAAAGTACTTACTGATTACAAAGGAAAAAAGAAATGCAACTTTCTAGTGGAGAAACCTGGCAGTGACCAGGTTACTTGGTCACTTAAGATAACTTGATAAAGATAACCTAGTATCACCAAAAATGGAACACATCAATATTATATACTAACTAATGGGATGTAATAAGAAGGACATCGCATCACTCTTGTACTTTCCCACCCAAGATGCATAAAGTAGATAGAACCTTGTAGAAATCCTGGAAAATTCTGCATTGAGGAACATTCTACAAAATCAATACCCTATAATCTTTAAAAAAAAAAAAAAAAAAAAAAAGTCAAGATTGTAGAAGTTAAGGAAAGACTAAGGAAATGCTCTTATTGAAGGAGATGAGAGAGACATGGCAACTGATTTCAAGGGACCATCCTGGATTGGATTCAGTTGTAGTAAATGCCCGGGAAAACAGGCAAAATTGAATTTGGGGGAAAGGTTATGTGGGAGTTATTGTTACTACTGCAATTTTTCAATAAGTTTGAATGCTTTCCTAATAAAATTAATTTTCATAAGAAGACATAAAGCCAACAAAAGATTTTCTAATATGAAATAATAGACTATATGTGAAAACTTGTAGTCAAATACATAATAGTTGGAAGCCAGTGTACTCACTAGGAATGTGTGATATTGACTGTATCCATGCTCTCCATTGTTACATTTTTCTTTTTTGTCTCTTGATAAGTAATAACATATTCATGTATTTTTATTTTTACTTATTTATTTATTTTTGGCATAGGGTCTCACTTTGTTGCTCAGGCTGGAGTGCAGTGGTGTGAACACATCTCACTTCAGTTTCGAACTCCAGGGCTTATGTGATCCACCCACCTCAGCTTCCTGAGTATCTGGGACCAAGGGCACATGTCATCATGCCCAGCTGATTTTTGTATTTTTTTGGAGAGAGGAGGTTTCATACGTTGCCTTGGCTTGTCTCAAACTCCCGGTCTCAAGCGATCCTCCACCTCGGGCTCCCAAAGTCCTGGGATTACAGATATGAGATACCGCACCCAACCTCTTATTTTGAGTGACAGTTATCCCAGTCGTTGTTCATCCTCCCAGTCAATTTAGATGTTATTCTTTCTGTATGTCCACAGCATGCTTTCTATACATTTATTAGCACAAATCACAGTATCTCCTAAGCTAAGATCTGTGATGGCAGGAAGCTTGTTGTAAAAGACCACTGTACCATGGTAATTTATTTCAGAATTGAAGTTATGCTATGCTCACATTGTGAATTATGTATCATTTATCAATATGTAATTAATCCTTTGTTCCATTACATCTGTTTATTCTTTAAAATGTCTGTATAGTGGCCAGGCATGGTGGCTCACGTGTGAAATCCTAGCACTTTGGGAGGTCGAGGTAGGCAGGTCACCTAAGCTCAGCCTGGCCAACATGGTGAAACCCCACCTCTACTGAAAATACAAAAATTAGCTGGGCATGGTGGTGCACGCCTGTAATCACAGGTACTGGGGAGGCTGAGGCAGAAGAATCCCTTGAACCTAGGAGGCAAGAGGTTGCAGTGAGCTGAAATCGCCACTGCACTCCAGCCTGGGTGACAGTGAGACTTGGGGTCCTAAATAAATAAATAAATAAATAAATAGGTTGTATAGAAATAATAATATAAAAATTGCATTGGCATTTTTCACAATAGCAAATTTTAAGCATTTGGTCTTTCACATAGTTTGTCATTGAATTTAGTTTATTTTTTTTCCCTAAATGACAGATGAATCTTTTAATATGGAATGTTCCCACTTACTATTATAAATGATACACTTCTATGTCCTTTTCTTTAATGCCATGGCTCCTTGCCATCTTCTTTACTTTTATTATATGGGTTATGTGTAATTTTATTTTGAATTCACTGCTATGTTAGAAACTGAATGCCACATTTGGATTTGCCAGCCATCGCTCTTGAATTTTCAAAAGCAGTTTTAAAACCGTTAGTATTTTTTTCTAGCTGTGAGTGAAGATTGAGCTCTAGGATAATCCATTTCTGATAGAAGACTCTGTCTCCTTACTATCATAATGAGGGTTGGATTGAGGAGGATGGCAGTGGAATAGAGATCATCCATAGAGGAGGTCTGCTGTGCTGAAAGGAAAAACCAGCCTTATGATAACCACTTGAAGAGAAGAAACAGCAGCCTGGGGATACTGTCAACATGATCCACCGTAGATCCAAGGACTTACATGGAAACTGGGTGGAAGTTAGTCAACATGTGGAATTAACGTGTTAACAATCATGTGAGCATCACCCAGTGATTACACTTGGATAGGATTAGATAGGGATGACCCAGACTACATTCCACAAAGAAAGGGATAAACAGTTTAGTTAATGATAGCCTGGGTTTCTTTCATTAAAAATGTATTTTTCTCAGTTTATTCCAACTTGAAATCATTATCAATTTCTTATAGATTTTGATATTAGACAGTATAGTGTGGTGTTCAAAAGAACAGACTCTGTATCTACATTCAGTAGGTTCAAATCCCATTTTTGTTGCTCATTAGTTGTGCAGTCTTGAGTGTTTTACTTAGCTTGCCTGTCTCAATGTCTTCAGTTATAAAATGGTGGAAAATGTGGATAGCCATAAAATATTTGAAAAGAGAAATGCAGTTAATATTTATGGTAATACTTTTTTGGCATAGCTAGAATTCAACAAATGTTCATCATTATTAAAGTGTGTTTTGATAGCGTTGATATGTTTTCTTTTTCTTCTGTATCTTCATGGATATTTAAAAGAACAGAGAAATTGCCATGTGTCTGCTACCCAGAAGCCATACTGAAATGGAATTTCTTGATCATCCATTTTAAATGATATTTTCTGAAATACTCAGAATCACCTGAGCCCTTAACTGCACCAACCTTGCACTGACCAAGATGATGTATATAGAAATCCCACCATCTGCGTGCATGTCACAATGTCATCCTTTTTGGAATAAATCCACCACTATTAATTAGCTCCACAGTAAATTCATGATTTTTAGTCACTGCTGGATCGTCAAAGCTGGTTTACAGTTAAAATAAATAAATAAATTATTCCTAGTTTCCTAGCTGACTCCTCGTTGCATTTCCTTTTGTGGCTGTTATAAAATAATTTCATTCTCCTTGACCTTGCCAATTATTTACTCAACTTCCAGAACAGCTAACCACCAAAAGCTTTGTAAATAAGCCTACTTTTTATGTTAGCAATTAAATTAATATGTATTCTAAGCATCCTCATATATTTTAGCAACATCGTAATTTGTTAAAATGTTATTATCTTTACTAAGTTTCCTCCATTTATTAACAAACATAATTGTCTTTCCTATCCTAAAACATCTTCTGTTATCTTCTCATTTGTGAAGTTTGTAGGCTTCTCTCATTCTAACAACTGTGCCATCTCTCACACTTTCTCCAAGAAAACTCCACCAAAACGAAACAAAAACTCCCATGATAAAATAAATTTTGGCACCAGGTGCAGTGGCTCAGGCCTGTAATCCCAGCACTTTGGGACGCTGAGGCCGGCGGATGACTTGAGGTCAGGAGTTTGAAACTAGCCTGGACAACATGGTGAAACTCCGTCTCTACTAAAAATATAAAATTAGCCAGATGTGGTGGTGGGCACCTGTAATCCCAGCCACTAGGTAGGCTGAGACAGGAGAATCACTTGAACCTGGGAAGTGGAGGTTGCAGTGAGCAGAGATTACACCACTGCACTCTAGCCTGGGCAATAGAGTGAGACTCTATCTCAAAAAAAAAAAAAAAAAACAAAAAAAAAACCCTTTTTTTGAAGTAATGAATAAAATTATGTAAATTGTATTTACAGAAAAATAAGCATTTTAACAGGTTAATGTAAGTTGTTAATCTTTAAGAGTTTTGTGTGTATGTGTGTGTGTGTGTGTGTTTGGGGTTTAAAGGTTATGAACAGTAAGAGGAAGCTTGGCTTCCAAACCTACTGGAACACTTAAATCTTCTCAGCACACTCAACATTATACCATTCTAGAAGCAGTATACCAATGAACACATAGTAAACATTTCCAGAATGCAAGGAAAGCAGATACATCAATACATGCATGTGTTAAACTATGGGTTGGAACTTCTAAAGTAATGTATCAAGTCAAATCTCATGAAACCTACACTAATTTTTCTCCTCAATGTTTCTGTTCAACTATTACTGTTAATGTTACACATCATTAGGCTTAAAATCTGAGAAAAACACTCAAAATAGTATTTGATTATTTTCCAGTGCTCTAATTTACTAAGTAAAACATGAAGAGGACCAAAAAAAAGGTGTTATCAATGAAAATGGAATTACAGAAATAGATATATTTTACAGAAGAATGTATAGAAGTTGGCAACTGACTGCATGTGGCAGAAAAAAAAGAGGATATTAACAAAAATGACATAATAGAAACAAAGTATCAAGCTAGCTGCTTATTAGATATATATGCAGGGTTTTTTCCACATAATTCATATAGTAAAAGTGTTATTAAACATAATAATAAAATAATAAGATACTTGGAATTTACTAGTTTAAAAGTAAATGCTATATATGCCACTGATTCACTGGTCTTATTTTAATTTTGCATATGGAAATATAACTTCTTAAATTCCAGTTACAAAGATTGTCAGAATTTTTAAAATGCCACTTTCTTTCATTGTATAAACATACTTTGCATTTTTTAAGAATAAAAAAATTAAATTTATTCCTTAAATTTTTTTTCCTGGATACTGGACAATCAATTATTTAAGATTTACGTGCTTTGAATATGTTGGTTCCAGAATTGCTGACAATCCTAGATTGGGGAGGCAATAAATGCTAAGTTGCATACAAAACATATGAATGAGGCCGTTATGGTTATTAACATCAAGTCTGAAAATTATCTTTTTGATTTGTTTTAAAATTTAGATAGTTGTATGATACAAGGAAATCAGATGACTTATTTATTTATTTATTTTTTATTTTATTTATTTTATTTATTTATGTATTTATTTATTTTTTGAGACAGAGTCTCGCTCTGTCGCCCAGGCTGGAGTACAGTGGAGCTATCTCAGCTCACTGCAAGCTCTGCCTCCCGGGTTCACGCCATTCTCCTGCCTCAGCCGCCCGCCACCATGCCCGGCTAATTTTTTTGTCTTTTTAGTAGAGACGGGGTTTCACCGTGTTAGCCAGGATGGTCTCGATCTCCTGACCTCATGATGCATCCGCCTCGGCCTCCCAAAGTGCTGGGATAACAAGCGTGAGCCACCGCGCCTGGCATGATGACTAATTTATATTTAATTTTATATTTAAAGGAAATTTGAGCATTTACATTCTCTTTTAAAGTAAATGCTATGTGTATCTGTCTCTGAGCAGGTCTTTGTTTCAAACTTTCGGCTGACACTAGTTGGTAAAAACAGCAAAGGGACTACCTACTAAAGGAATGTTCAATCTAGTTCTCCTGACAGTCAAAGGATTCGATTATCATTTTCTAAGTATCATATTCTTTTTGTTCAATCGCTATGATTCAGGAACAATCTTCAAAATTGACTTTGAAATACTGAAACAAAGACAAAACAGGAAACACAGCCCTAAATCTGTCCTAATTGAGAGTATTACCATCTAAGTTCATCAGAATCTCCTCCCCGAATTTTGGGGTGAGATCAGACAAGGCTAGGGAGATGGCCAAATGTAGAATGATAAAATGCTTCATCTTCTAGAACTCATCAAAATGAAAAGAAAACTTGACCTCCAGCTTCAGTGTCCCCTTCTGTAAAGAGTATTGAGCACTTTAAATGGGATACTGAATTCCAGTTCGAAATTGTGTCTTATGAACTGAATGATTTTTCTTTTCAAAGGTATTGATAACAAGGGTCATGAAGGAGGAGAATGTGCTTATTTTTTCAACTCACTGTCAAATCTATTCTCCAATTTTCTAAATTATGTTCCTTTTTTTTTTTTTTTTTTTTTTTTTGATTGATGGACCTATTAAGTTTCTGGGAATAAAAGCCAAACACACACATCATACAGAGGTTTGCTTTAGGCACACAAATTCAAGTTCTGTTTAACACAGTGGGGTCACCAAACATCTAGTAAAGCCTTTGCCAATGTTTGTGTTTTCTTGCAATTAGATGAAAATCAAAGCCATGTGGACACCAACAGGGAAAACAGCAGGTCTCAATGTGTGTTTGGCAGTGCACGTTCTCCACTTCTCTTGTACGCTTTTATTTTTTTGACAATGTAACCAAAGCTTTATTTTATTTTATTATTTGTGTTGTGGTGGTGGTGGTGGTCTCAAACATTTTTCTCCCATTTTACTTATATTGTTTATCTACAATTCCCAGGTGGCTTCAGAAAAGAAAATCAAACTTCCCTCTGTAATAAATCTACTTCCCTTACTGTTTAAATACAGAAGACAATATAGCAGGTGCCTAAAAACCTGTGGGAAGACATTAAACAAAAGGCAAATACAAAGAATTTTTGACTTTATGCTCTACCAAAGGTTTTTTCCAGGAAATGAAAGCAATACAGGCATAACAAAAATATATAAGAAAAAAACATGTGCACATATACACACAAGCATCCATGCGAAATTTAATTTTTAAAACACGTAGTTATGGCAATAGGAATTAATAAATTCCTATTTATTTAATAGAAAACTTACTATATTTCTTTTTCAACTAAATATTACAATGTAAAGGCTGGTGATGCCAACAATAGTAAGTGACTAATATAAATTCAAGCGTAAGAAATCTTTATTACTTTTCAATTTTCTCAGAGTTTCATTTAATGTTTTGTTTGTTTTACCTTTGGCTCTCATAAGAGAAGTTGAATATAAAGAAATAGTTGGCCGGGCGTGGTGGCTCACGCCTCTTATCCCAGCACTTTGGAAGACCTAAAGTGAGTGGATCACTTGAGCTCAGGAGACCAGCCTGGGCAACATGGTGAAACTTAGTCTCTAGAAAAGACAGAAACATTAGTGGGCATGGTGGTGTGGACCTGTAATCCAGCTACTGGGGAGGCTGAGGTGGGAAGATCGCCTGAGTCGGGGATGTCCAGGCTGCAGTGAGCCGTGATTGTGCCTCTGCACTGTAAAGCCTGCGTAACAGAAGGAGACCGTATCTCAAAAAAACAAAAAAAAGCAGAGGAAGAAAGAAACATTTCCTTTGTTAACAAAAGCATGGCCCTCAAATTCAATGTATAAACTGTAAGGATTAAAATTCCATTGACGTCTTGACAGGTTCAATTTTGTTAAAAAATTTTAAAAGTCTGGCCGGGCGCGGTGGCTCAAGCCTGTAATCCCAGCACTTTGGGAGGCCGAGACGGGCGGATCACGAGGTCAGGAGATCGAGACCATCCTGGCTAACACCGTGAAACCCGTCTCTACTAAAAATACAAAAAACTAGCCGGGCGAGGTGGTGGGCGCCTGTAGTCCCAGCTACTCCGGAGGCTGAGGCAGGAGAATGGCGTAAACCCGGGAGGCGGAGCTTGCAGTAAGCTGAGATCTGGCCACTGCACTCCAGCCCGGGCTACAGAGCAAGACTCCGTCTCAAAAAAAAAAAAAAAAAAAAAAAAAAAAAAAATTTTAAAAGTCACCTTCTTTTTCTATCTCAACTTTAAAAAGTACATATTAGTGGACTTTTTAATCTAAGGGAAGAAAAATTAAATAGATATGAGGCACCTCAATGGAGCTGTAATGACTTTGATTTGACATTCATCCAAACTAAATTCTTTCATTCACATATTGAGTTCACATCGAATTCAGTGCCAGACAGTGAAGAAATGTATAACGGATAGTAATGTAGATAAAGGAAGGAGTGGGCATAGAATTTCATGGTGAAGTAAGATGCCATCCTTTAAAAATTATTTAAAGAATTGCTGAAAATTTTGTATCTAAAATAGTAGACTTTGATAAATAATGAATATAAATATGAGTCTCTAGGAAATAAAACAGTATTTAAAGCTCTCTGATTTATTAACTTTAGTTTTGTAGGATTCATATTTTATTAGATAATGATAGCTAATAATTTTTTGATAAAAATTATGTTAATACTTTTTCTGATTCATCCTCAGGATGGCTCTTTAAAGATACATGGCTCAGAATATGGGTAAAAGTTAAGAGAAATAGAAGACAAGGTAGCTAGAATTCAAAGGTAGTCCACTTTCCCCACCAAAAAAATCCCCTTTCCATCCACACCCTAACTCAGAGCTCTTATTCTTCAAGAATATGTTGTACTGTTTTAGGACCTTGGCAAGGTTTTGTTTCAAATTTTTAATTGCAAGAAACTATATTTGTATCATTAAAAAAGTCTTAATCATGTATTTCCAAGGATCTAAATATTTGATGTCATTTATATCACCAATAATCTATATTTAATATTTAAAAGAAATAATTTATATGTTGCATAGAATAATATGTAATGTTTAAAAAATATATTTACCTTTTATAACACATACACAGAACAAGGAATTCCTTCATGTGTTTGACTCAGTACATACTCACATTAATTAAATAATTCAATTTTTAAGAATGACTGACTACAGCTACATACCAAGGACCATACTAGGTTCTGCTTCATACTATAGTCAGGCTCTTTTTATCTCTCGAAAGTAAAAAATAAAGTTTGCATTACCTTAGTTTATTATTAGCAACTAAACTTGTCACGTTCTCTTAATTTTTCATTCCAAATCATCTGAAGCCTAGAATCATAGCATTTTGGTTGTTTCAATATGATTTTTTCCAGCTTTACTGAGGTATAATTGACAAACAAAAGATGTATATATTTAAGGTGTACAATGTAATTATGAAATAATTACCACAATCAAGGTAATTAACACATTCTTCAACTTACCAAAAGACATCACTCCCATTTTTGTTTTGTTAATTTTGTCCTTACTTTTAAGGAAATTAAAAAAAAATTTAGTATATTCCATTTGCTTTGAATGTATTTCTGTTTTTCAGTAATTTCAAAAGAGCATGTATTTCAGAAGTCTTTCTAATTGGAAGAATGGATTGTGAGAAACTGTAAACCTCAGTCAACAATCTAACAGATGATCTTCTCAAATAATGCAATTTTTCACTTCACTAAATTTCCCTATCACTTTCTTCAATTTGTTTAATTTTTTCCCTATCTATATATTCCTTTACCTTGAAAAGTGGATAAAACTACTTTTTCAGATTTATGATTATGTGTATTACTTGGAGGAAAATGTATATTAAATGAAATTAGTACCACCAGTGTTCTGTTCAGTGTACCTTTGTGTGGACCAGCCATGCCAAGCACTCAAATGTTGTTCATTTGCCACTGATTTGCCATAGTTATCTGAAAACTCAGCATGTACTTTTGTGGTTTGCATTAGAAAGTTCTTATAGGACAGTGAGAAGGACTATGTGACTAGTTAATTTTTCAACTCATAAAAATGTACAAAAGTAATAGTAACAGGTTTCAAAGCTGGGTTTAGAAAAATAGTAACACAAGAGAAATTTTCCTTTTATATTCCAGTATCTCTCTGAGAATCATCACTGCACCACATGTAAATACAATGTGAAGCCCAATTTTCCCATGCTTCAGGAAATAGATACTTCCATCTTTATTACTTAAAAATTTAACATCTTAAAATGTTTATATATGCAATCTTTTTTTTTTTTTATTTTATATTTTTGGAGGCAGTGTCTCACTATATTGCCAAGGCTGGATTTGAACTCCTGGGCTCAGAAGATCTTACTATCTCAGCTTCCCCAGTAGCTGGGGCTACAGGTGTGGCCCATCATGCGCAGCTAATCTTTAAACAAATTTAAAGTCAATTTTTCTAAAAAATATTGAATTTTTAAATGATTTAAATTTATGCTACCCTATTTCACAAATAAGTGGCACCCATAAAGTAATTTATGTCATTTAAAAATAGTCAGGACATAAGATATTTAATCTAATCAATGCATTTTATAAACGAACACAATGAGGTCATAGAAGTTCAAAGACCATTTGGGAGGCCAAGGCGGGTGGATCACTTGAGGTCAGGAGTTCAAGACCAGCCTGGCCAACATGGCGAAATCCCATCACTACTAAAAACACAGAAATTAGCCAGACCTAGAGGTGCATGCCTCTAGTCCCAGCTACTCAGGAGGCTGAGTGAGGAGAACTGCTTGAACCCGGGAGGTGGAGTTTGCAGTGAGCCGAGATTGCACCACTGCACCCCAGCCTGGGCAACACAGCAAGACTCTGTCTTAAAAAAAAAAAAAAAAAAACAAAGCAACCATGTCTGTGTGTTCTTTGAACTTTTCTTACATATTGTTTGGTGGGAATGTGAATTAATACAGCTATTTTAGAAAAGAGCACGAGGTTCCACAAAAAAAAAAACTATAATCCAGCAGTCCCACTAGTGGGTATATATCCAAAAGAAAGGAAATCCGTACGCTAAAGAGCTTACGGACTTTTCCCATGTTTATTAGAGCACTATTTGCAATAGCCGAGAAATGGAAAAACCTATGCGTCCTTCCATAAATGAATGGATAAAGAAAATATCGTATATATACATCCAGTGAAGTACTATTTGACTGTTTAAAAAAAAAAAAAAAAGGAATCTTCTCATTTGTAGCAACATGGATGAGCCTGGAGGACATTATGTTGAGTGAAGTAAGCCAGGCACAGAATGACAAATACTACATTTTCACTCATATGTGGGAGCTAAAAGAGGTGATCTCATAGAAGTAGAGAGTAGAATAGTGATTGCCAAACTGGAAAGGGTAGGCGGGAGGACAGGATAGGGAGTGGTTCATTAATGGGTACAAAACTACAGTTAGACAGGAGCAATTAGGTTCCTGTGTTCTATAGCACAGCACGGTGACCACAGTTAACAATAATTTATTGTATATTTCAAAATAGCTAGAAGAGAGGATTTTGACTGTTCCCAACATCAAGAAATGATAACTGTTTGAGATGATGAATATGCCAATTATCTTCATTTGATCACTGCACATTATACACAAGTATAAAAACACCATACTATACCCCATAAATATGTACAATTATTATCAATAAAAAATTAAAAATAATACAGATAGACACACAAACATAAAATAAATGCAATTAAAATCACAATGAGACACTACTTCACAACAACTAGGATGGCAATAATAAAAAAAATACAATGACAAATGTTAGCAAGGATATTGAGAACTTGGAACCCTCACATGTTGCTAGTGAGAATGCAAAATGATGTAGCTGCTGTGGAAAACAGTGTGGCAGCTCCTCAAAAAGCTATACCTAGTGTTACCATGTGATCCAGCATTTCCACTTGTAGATATGTACCAACAACGAATGAAAACATGTCCACGTAAAAACTTATACAAGAATATTCATAGTATTACTCACAATAACCAAAAAGTAGAAAAAATCCAAATGGCAATTGATTGATAAATGGTAATATAAATTGTGGTATATCTATTCATTGGGATATTATTTGGCAATAAAGAGGAGTGAAATAATGATACATGCTAAAATTGAATGAACTTTGAAAACATGCTAAGCAAAAAGTCACAAAAGAACATAAATTATATAATTTCTTTGATATAAAATGTCAAGACAGGAAAGTCGATACAGGCAAGAATTTGATTAGTGCTTGCTTAGGGTTAGAAGTGGGAGAGAATGGGATGTGACAGCTAGTGGTTTCTTTTAGGGAAGATGAAAAAATTCCATTATTAGATTGTGATGATAATTATACCACCTTATAAATGTACATGGCATTGTATACTTAATATTGGTGAATTTTATGGTATGTAAATTATACATCAATAAAGCTGTTTTTACAACCAAAAACCAAACCAAACCAACCAAACAAAAAAACTCTCTGTGTCCTTGACTCATCTAGAATCTGAGGACCTCTTCTTTGATCTCAAATACCCTTAAAAAGGGTTCTCTTTTGTATTGCTTTCCATGTTATACTCTTTCCATTTTTAGATTTTACACATTTACATTTTTTTGTTCCTATTTAGCTTAACTGTGTCTAAGGAGCCATAATATTCTGAGTACTAGCCAGTGGATTCACACAGTTGAAACTTCACCTTCCTTTCATCATGTGACAGCCTTCAAATTGTCTCCTTTCCCAAATTCCTACAGCAACCCCCACAACTCCCATGGCATGGTAAGTCCTCTCGCCAGAACAGCAGTTCTCTTCTGAAGTAAGCCCCTTTTAAAAATTAACTATTCATGGCCGGGCGCGGTGGCTCAAGCCTGTAATCCCAGCACTTTGGGAGGCCGAGACGGGCGGATCACGACGTCAGGAGTTCGAGACCATCCTGGCTAACACGGTGAAACCCCGTCTCTACTAAAAAATACAAAAAACTAGCCGGGCGAGGTGGTGGGCGCCTGTAGTCCCAGCTACTCGGGAGGCTGAGGCAGGAGAATGGCGTAAAAACCCGGGAGGCGGAGCTTGCAATGAGCTGAGATCCGGCCACTGCACTCCAGCCTGGGCGACACAGCGAGACTCCGTTTCAAAAAAATAAAAAATAAAAAAAATAAAATAAAAATTAACTATTCATTTGAAATCAAACATAATTTTGTGGATGTATTAAATGGGCCTATTGCTACTGTTGTTTCATGTACTAAACTTCAAGTGAATATGTTACCTTTACTGGACCACTTCATTCAGAGATGAACATTTAACTGTGGATTAGATGACTGTACCCTCTTGAAAAGATTTTACATGAGCAGATTGAGAAATAATTTGGAACAGAAAACCCTTTTCTTTGCCCCTAAAATCTGAAAGCATTATTTGTCTAATCATTGTATTGTATTTCTTTTACTTTGAAAACCTCAGGTACCTAAATGAGAGCTAACATTTCTGATAAGATTGCTGATTAACTGTAAACCCATGTCGATGTTCCATAAAACCTGGACTTTAAAGAGTTAGACTGTATACCACATACTGTTCCTGCTGGTACCAAGGAATCAATCATAAATTATTCTCAATAAACTCCTTTCTGTGTGTTATATTACCTTGGAATGTTGTTTGTAGCATCTCATTATTTATCATATTATATTTAATGAACTATAAGATAAAAATTTTAGATAATGAATTTTTAGATAAATAAATGATTTTAGGTAACATTATTTAGTATTTCTTTGTGTAAAGCTTAAAACAGAATTTATTATTTGCATGACATAGATTTGCATTTCAAATTATTTATCTGTTCTTAATATATTTTACCCATTATTGCAACATACAACATTTGCACACAGCCAGTACAGAAATCTTGGGATCATAAGACTATGGATTATCAGTGGTGTATCTAACATTCAATTTTTATTTTAAATTTATTTTATTGAATTCCTTTTCCTTCTCCATTTCCATCTAATTTGCATGACCTATCAGAAAAACTTAAAAAATTATGTAATGCTGTCTCTTCCATTAAAAAGAAAAAAAGAAAATCTATTTCATAAAACATTGAACATTTCCATTTGGAAATTTGTGTTACCATGCTCTTTCAAGTTACAAAATCAGGTAGTATGATCTCATAAAATTTTTAAAATAAGAAAAGGCCATGCAGAAATATAATAGAAGATGATTTTCTTCCCATAAGTTGTTTAGTCTTTATTTATTACTCGGCTAACATTATTGACATCTGACACTGGCCATTCCTCAGTTCAAAGCGAAAAGCTTCTTAGAAAGCAAAACCGCTCCTCCATTTTAATTCCCTGAAGAGTTTATTCCTTTGGGCAAAATAGTCATGTGGAGCACCTGTGGTGCAAGTGCTAAAGAAATATCAAGCAAAACCCAGCCACAGCTGTGCTGTAATCATTGAAGTGTGCCCAGTGCATAATGGCACATTAGGTAGGCATTGATCTCTGCCAGTTTATGAGGTCTCTTACAGAATTAGGCAGACTTTTTCACTGAAACCCATGGAGCAGAAATTGCTACTTCTAAGCGAATCCATTTTCAAATTAC
Organism: Macaca nemestrina; assembly: GCF_043159975.1. Classification (NCBI taxonomy): domain Eukaryota; kingdom Metazoa; phylum Chordata; class Mammalia; order Primates; family Cercopithecidae; genus Macaca; species Macaca nemestrina. Next base: position 63,787,838 of record NC_092128.1, read on the forward strand.
CAACCAATTGTGACTGATGACCTCACTACAAATCCGCTTATCTACCTCTAACCACTCAACAAGCAAGGGAGAATAAATCATTATTTCCCTCTATGTTCAAATCTTTACAAAAGAAAACTCTTCTTGCCATTCTTAATCACCTTCAATGCCACTGCAGCTGTGAAGATAAGCATGATAAATGTTAAATGCTGCCTAATTGTCAGTGCTTATTTGTAAGGAAAATGAGAAGGTAGAATATCTACTTACTATGATACATGGCTTTATTAAGATTTAGTTTAAAAATTTCTGCTAAGCATTATTACTAATTTTATGTATTTATTAAAAATAATTTATTCAGAATTAAGTGATATTGAATACTTGATTAAAAAAAAACCTATTAACACATTATGCAACCATTTCTTGGTGTAAACCCTGGGTCTACTTTAATCACCTTAGTAGATAAAATTCAAAACATGTAAGAGAGGAGCCTTATTCTGAAAATAGAAGCAACGCTCAATAACTGAAGTCAATACTATGTAAAAATCTGTAGGAGGTAGAAAACGCACAAATTAGGGTTGGCCAAAACCTATTCCTAAACTCTCCCCAACAAACTTTACCACAGAAGGTAACATTAGTGATGTTATGGTCCACAAAACTTGACAGTTTCAAGAATGTGTACAGAAAGAATGTAATAAAGTAATGCTGACTTGCATTTCTTTCTATTAGAAATTATATTTTATTTTACATTTCATAGCCTTAGGACATATTTTAAACCAATATTTTAATATATTTTATAGGTTATTTATGTTGTGAAAAATATATTGCCCTATTCTCTGAAAGATTTTCATGTTGACCATGTAGATGAGGCCTAAATGGTAAATACATTAATACATGTATAAGAAATTCATTTACGTGTTTATTGCATTACATTTTATAGACGTAGAAATTTAAAAACAGTTCTAGCAAAATTGTAGAATTTCTATTTACAAATTCACTGGACAAAGCACTAGTTATAAAAACTTAGTCTTTGCAGTGTGACGGATAAGGAAGAAAAATCATTATTTCTATGTCTATACTTAAAACACATTTTTAAAAATGTTTCTAACTTGAACTTAATTAAAATTCAAAGATCTGGACCAACCATTGCTGCGAAGCATCAGCCTAGCTGTTTTATCCATACCCTATGCCATAGACTGACATAATTCCTATTCAGAGTCAGTTAGCAACTCTTTGTTTTTTTTAAAGAATAGCTTCTCAATGGAGTTAGAATTGCTTTCTCATATTTGCCTTTTGATTGATGTAACTATGTCAGAGTTTCTTTCTGAACATGAATCAATAATTTTTTTTTTTTGTATTTGGCATGTAGTCTAGGGCAAGTCATTTGTAAAGCAGGACAATATTATCTACTCCAACCTACTTACTGATAGGCATGAGAAAAGGTATCAAATTAATTTTCAGATGCAAAAAATATAACAATTACATATTTTGTTAAAAATCTTAATTTTAAAAACAACATTAAATTCTTAATTATCTATACAAGTGGATGGGGAGAAGTCACAGTTCCATAACTTACAAACATTAGTAATAAAAAATACTTCAAGTTCATTCCTGTCATTACTTTACAACATTTATGTTTTTGTTACAATTAATATTTTCAAGCAAAATCATAATAGGTTTACCTAAATTAGTCAAAATATAAGAATCTGTGTAAGGGGAAAAATGAACAACAATCCATATATGAACTGCATTTCTTATGCTACAGGTTTCTAAGGTTAATAACAGCCTTTTCCATATCCTTCCTCACACAGATGAAAAGATGTATACCTATATATCATACACAATGAGTTTTATGTTATTTGTTTAAAAAACAGTATTACAGTGTCATAATAAAAACACTGGGAAAAATGACTTTTTCACAAAACATGTCAAAAGAAAGCCTCCAGTCAAATATATGAATCTGACCAACACTTTTAATCAAGGTAAAATATTCAATAATATGGATCAAAACCATAATATTTAACTTTTCCCCAGTGATGAACATTTTGGATATTTTTGGAGGGTTTTTTTTTTTTTTTTTACTTTTCTCCTTGTTTATTTGTCTTGCTAGTTAGTTACTATTTTATTAAGATTATATGTGTTTATTTTAGTAGATATTCCTTTGCATGAATTAATAGTAATTTTGGATTTTTACAAGCCATGAGTGTGCCTACTTCCTGGCATCCTAGGAAACACTGACTGGCATCCCCACTTTTAATTTTCACTGACCTGAAGGAAGGAAAACTATCTCATCGCTGCTGTAGTTGGCCGTTTCCTACTAGTAAGCTTTAGAACCTTTCATATGTTTGCTTCATATTTTAGCCTGGCTTGCAATAATCCCTTATTTATATGATTTGCCCAGTTTTATATTAGGTTATTTGTCCATATTTATCACCATAATAAAATAAATTAAATTCCTATATTCTTCTCATGGGAGTTATATGAAGGCTAAATGAAGACTGAGAAGTGGGCACTCTGCCATTTTAGCACTTAACATATTTCACTGAAAAGTTCACTATATTGCTCTCATGATGGCATTTTTTTTTTTGATTGTAGGAAATTTACTGTTACTCCTCTTTTACTCTAATAATCTTGTAATACTCTAAATATTCAGAAAATAAAGGTTGAACTGGTAAAATAGTGAGAATACATCTTCAATCAAACTGTCAGATACTTTGATCAAGCTGCGAGTGAAGGAATCACATCTCAGACATACGTGTCCCCTCACAGAAAGTTGTTCAGAAAATACTTCTGAGTTAATTGTAATTGGTTGCTCAATCTTGAAATCCTTTTCCTAACCTTCCCAATTCCTCCCTGGAAGTAACAGTAGGTCAGCTTCAAGTTTAAATATGTGAGCCGAGAATGCTGGGGGCCCTTCTTTCCTGCCGCTTTCTGTAGAACATTTATATAGTAAAAAGTTTTTATGTTAATTTTTCTTAGTTTCCTTACTTTTAGTATTATGTTCATTGCATCCAAACTTGGCAATTGAAGACTGTGTGGAATTTCAACTAACACATCTCAGATGTGCATGATCTCAGCCTGTGGGATATAAAAGGATTTGATTTAGAAGGCACCTCCGTCCAACTTTGTAGTCTAGACTAGCAATTGGTCTAGAATATTTCTATAAGACAATGGTCTCTTGGTTCAAAATAGACATTAATCAAAATGCTGACAGTATCATTTTGTTGTTAAATGAGTGACATTAGATTCATTATTGTTTTGGATATCCTTGCATTAAGTCAACCAGGCTGTAGAGGTAAAGATTTCCGTCACTCACAAAATGTGAATGTTGCAATTTATCTTTTGCTTGGGGCAAAATTTTTCAAAAGAATACATTTTTAAATTTGGAAAATATCTGAAATGAAATCCACATGTTTGCAGTCGGAAAACTGTCTTTGTAGGTCTCAAAATTAGGTTTCCAAAACTAGGCTTTCTATCAACTGTGTGATTTGGGACAAATCATCTTGCCTTTCTTTTTTTTCAATCATTTCATCCTTATACTTAAATAAATTATGCAGAACAATCTATAAAATCGATTCCAAGTTTAATTTTGCTGTCTTCCGTTTTAAAAAAAGCAACTGATAAGTTAACAAATTTGTAACTATGCCCTCTAATATTCAAGTCAAAGTTTAAAAAATGATTTTTTTTCCACTACATTTTGTACGTCTTCTTGGTTGCACTTTACTCTCAGTTATAATAAAATACTTTCATTATGATTCTGAAAATAAATAAACCAATATATTGAGGGTAATGATTGTAAAATATTTTGATAACATATTACCATGTCTGGATTTGATAACTCAAGTTATATCTATACATCCACAATTCAAAGCGACTTTTACATTACTCATATTGTGTTAGAAGCAGTAAGAAACCATGAAAATAATTCAGCAAAATACATCATATTTAGATGTAAGCTTATTTAATCACACAATCAAGTTACTAATTGAGGAACTACAAGAAATAAAACAGTATATAGAAAGAGATTTAAAATTACCGACTTAAAAGAAAATGTAATATACAGAAGACCTGTCTTAAGAAACAAGTATACTCCCACTTCAGCTACCCTAGTAGCTGGGATTACCGTAAAATATGAAGGTTTTTGTGTTGTTTTGTTTTGTTTTTGTGGTGGTGCTATTTAGCTAAGATATGAAGGTTTGTATAGAGTTAGCTAGATTAGAGGATGAGATTAAAATTAGGCATTTTGGCTGGGCGCGGTGGCTCAAGCCTGTAATCCCAGCACTTTGGGAGGCCGAGACGGGTGGATCACGAGGTCAGGAGATCGAGACCATCCTGGCTAACACGGTGAAACCCCGTCTCTACTAAGAAATACAAAAAAACTAGCCGGGCGAGGTGGCGGGCGCCTGTAGTCCCAGCTACTCGGGAGGCTGAGGCAGGAGAATGGCGTGAACCCGGGAGGCGGAGCTTGCAGTGAGCTGAGATCTGGCCACTGCACTCCAGCCTGGGCGGCAGAGCGAGACTCCGTCTCAAAAAAAATAAATAAATAAAAAATAAAAAATAAAAAAATAGGCCGGGCATGGTGGCTCAAGCCTGTAATCCCAGCACTTTGGGAGGCCGAGACGGGCGGATCACGAGGTCAGGAGATCGAGACCATCCTGGCTAACATGGTGAAACCCCGTCTCTACTAAAAATACAAAAAAAAAAAAATAAGCTGGGCGAGGTGGCGGGCGCCTGTAGTCCCAGCTGCTTGGGAGGCAGAGGCAGGAGAACTGCGCGAACCCGGGAGGCGGAGCTTGCAGTGAGCGGAGATCTGGCCACTGCACTCCAGCCTGGGCGACAGAGCCAGACTCCGTCTCAAAAAAAAAAAAAAAAAAAAAAAAATTAAATAAATAAATAAATAAATAAATAAATAAAATTAGGCATTTTGACAGACCAATCATATGATGTAATTCTATCAAAATGGCCACTTCACATATGTACCCTCTTTTTAATTATAAATTTGAGCAACATACTCATCTACTAGTTTAGAAATTACATGAGATTCATGGTAAGAGGTGGAAGGATGTTTGTTTTACATATTATCCAGTAATAAAAATTTAAATTCCTCATTCCATCAGGTCTCATTGCTTTCTTGGATGAATCGATAGCAGAGTGGCAAGCCTATGGAGCAAGTTAGAGTAGTGTTGCTTTAGAGGGGCTTCTTTACCACTTAAAAAAGAAATTTGGGATGTTATTTAAATTTATTATAAAACTGCAATTGATTTTTTTCTAATGGTATAAACAACTAGAATCTAGATGTCCCGAAACATTTTTATGATTGCATATGCTTTTATTTTACTCATCTTTGTATCTCCATACTCTTTGTGATAGCTTTTAAATCAATATCCAAGGGAAATTTCATATTGTGAGTAGCAAATTCTACAAGATGTTAGGGGAACAATCTTTTTAAATGCCATTATTATTTTATAAAAAAATGTTTTTAATGGCAAAATTCCAATCAAAATGTCATACGTCGATGAAATGATAACATATTTAAAGGTTGAAAACCACTTCAAATTATGTGAATTTTGACATAGTATTCAGTAAGATAGCTTTTTTAAAACAGTTTGGTGTTCTTTTCTGAGATTTATTTTTATTTTTATTTTGGGGATGGAGTTTCGATCTTGTTGCCCAGACTGGAGTACAATGGCGCGATCTCAGCTCACTGCAACCTCTGCCTACCAGGTTCAAGCGATTCTCCAGCCTCAGCCTGCCGAGTAGCTGGGATTACAGGCATGCGCCACCACACCCAGCTAATTTTGCATTTTCAGTAGAGATGGAGTTTCACTATGTTGATCAGGCTGGTCTCAAACTCCTGACCTCAAGTGATCTGCCAGCCTCGTCCCCCCAAAGTACTGGGATTACAGGTGTGAGCCACCCAGCCCAGTGGAGATTTTTAATCACACTTGATAAAGCACTACTTAAAATATAGATGGTTAAGTAATTTTATCTGAACTTCTCTGTTCTGATTGAAAAATAATTCCATAATTTGATCTTATCTTTTTTTGACTTCACAGTTGTAGAAACCAAACAGAATTGTCCTTAACAAAGAAAGCTCAAGGGCACTTGCAAAGACATATTTAGAATAAAATGAGACAAAATTCCCTAAAACTTTGAGGGTCTACTTTTCAACTTTTGTAGTATAGATGAAAATAAATTGTTCCAAAATACCAATCAAAATACCTAATCTACATAGATCTATGTGCAATGATCTACAAGTCTCACTTTTGTTAATGCCCTGCTGCTCTATAATAACTTCTTCACCTTTGTTATTGTAATTTCTGGCTAACTGTTGGTTACATTTCCACTAAGGAAGAGGGAGTGGGACAGTTTTCAGAGCAACTGTCTCATACCTCAGGCAAATTCCCAATGACTGTGGGTAGCACTCCTAGACATAAATTGTTGCAAAGTCCAGTTGTAGCTCAACAGGGATTTAGTTTTAATGAAACCCAGATGAGCTGCAACTGTATTTCAGTCTATACTCCCACTTCAGCTCTAGTCAATTACCTATGGTAATAGGAGGACAGAAATAACATGAGTAATGAAATCTGCAGATAATCCCAAAGCATCATTTTAGCCAATAATTCCCAATCTCTCCTGTATTAAACCTCTTACTAAAACTTCTTAGCATGTATTAAAATGGACAGATGTGAATCTTTGTCTCTTCCTATGGTAAAGATGCCAATAAATTATAAAATGATCCTAAAAATATGGTCACAAAGGAGGGAGAACTGATTAATTACTGGCATTGTAGATATTTATTTTTGAGAACCTCAGGAAATTATTTCTTCTGCCTATCAAACCTATGGAAACATATTGCCATCATTCATAAAAACATTTGAGTTAAATAAACCTATGTAAAATTATGTAATTATTTATTAAGAGCATAATATGAATTCTAATTAAACTAGACAGATTAAGCACAAAAGTCAACCTCCCCTCCTTTTCTTAACCCCAGGAAAAGCATAGCAGAGAACTAAAACAAACAAACAAATATATTCATCCATTAAGACAAGGGGGAAAGATAAAGTGACCACCTCAACATAAGATTTCAAGGAACTGGGGGAATAATGAATTCACATAAAATTTATTAACTTAGCAAATGGGAGTTAGAGACCTCTCAGGATAAGCAAGCCCATTCACTCTAAGGAAACTGGGAGATGATCAGCACTTATGGCATTCTCTACCAGAAGAAGAGATGAGGAGGCAATAGTTGCCTACACCTTGTTCCAAAAATATCAGTAATCAGCAGATATTTCTCCTTTGCCAACTATTGAAGAAATTAGAAAGCACTGAAGAACTTTCTACATATTATCTGTGATGGTTAATATTGAATGTTAACTTGGTTGGCTTAAAGAATGCAAAGTATTGTTCCTGGGTGTGTCTTTGAGAGTGTTGACAAAGGAGATTAACATTTCGGTCAGTGGACTGGGAGAAGCAGACTCACCCTCAACCTGGGTGGGCACCATCCAATAAGCTACCAGCAAAGCTAGAATAAAGCAGGCAGGAGACGATGGAAGAGCAGACTTGGTGAGTCTTCCGGCCTTCATCTTTCTAGATGCTTCCTGCCCTTGAACATCAGACTGCAATTTCTTCAGCTTTTGGACTCTTGGACTTACATCAGTGGTTTTCCAGGGGCTCTTGGGCCTTCAGCCACAGACTGAAGGTTGCACTGTCGGCTTCTCTACTTTTGAGGTCTCGGAACTCGAACTGATCCACCACTGGCTTCCTTGCTCCTTAGCTTGCAGAACTTGCAGGCAGCCTATTGTGGGGCTTTACCTTGTGATCCTGTAACTCAATTCCTTTTAATAAACTCCCTTTCATATGTATCTAAACCAGTACATATAAATATATGTATACATACACACATATATATGTGTATATATATGTATATGACTAGTTCTGTCCCTCTAGAGAGCCCTGATGAATCATTTGGTAGTCCTGAGTAAAAAGACGGATACACTTATTGGTCAATATAAACAGCAGTCTGATAATCTACAAAACACCATCTAACCTCTTTCATACCCAGGCTAACTCCCACCCAGCACAGTACTTTCAAAAATGGCTTTATTTCTCACTTATAAATATCAATGGACAGCTTAGCATTACTTGACCATGAGGAAAACTGATAATATAAATAATGAACAAAACCCTCCAAAATCTCTAATATAAAGAGAACTTGGAGGAAATAATGAGGAACGTGAAGACCATGTCAAGTCAAAACTATGATATTCTCTAGCAGTAAGAAAATGCATTTAATCTATTAAAAACAAACAAGCAAACAAATGAATAAAACTATTAAAAACTTACAGCTGGGTGCAGTGGTTCACATCTGTAATCCCAGCACTTTGGGAGGCCGAGGCGGGTGGATCATCTAAGGTCAGGAGTTCAAGACCAGCCTGGCCAACATGATGAAACCTCGTCTCTACTAAAAATACAAAAAAATTAGCCAGGCATGGTGGTGGATGCCTGTAATCCCAGCTACTTGCGAGGCTGAGGCAGGAGAATTGCTTGAACCAGGGAGGTGGAGGTTGCAGTGAGCCGAGATCACACCATCGCACTCTAGCCTGGGCAACTAGAATGAGACTCAGTCACACACACACAAAAAAAAAAAGAAAAGAAAGAAAAAGAAACTTAGGAATTAAAACTATGATAACTGAAAGAAGAACTTCAGTAGAAGTGTTGGAAGATAAAGTCAAGAAAGCTTTTCATAAAGGAGAAAATAAAATGAAAAAAATAAAAATAAAACAGAATTAGTGGATCAGTTAAAGAGGTCAAATATCATATTTTTGGGACTAACAGACTAGAGGGAAGAACATATATGCATATATTTCCTATATATATACATTTCATACACATATACACATCTTGCTATAAATACACAGAAAATTTCCCATAACTGAAGGGAATGAGTTTTCAGGTGGAAAGCGTGTACTTAATCCTTAGTATAATGAAAACAAAATAAAACAAATCCAAAAGGCATAACATAATTACACTTGAAAATATCAGTGATAAAAATAAAATCCTAAAAGCTTTTTATTTTGGTAGGGGATACACGTTACATAGAAACAGAAATCAGAATATTTTAAATATTCAACAGCAGTACTACACATATGGCTTAAAATGAAGACACAAATAATAAGCATGAGAATGCTGGAATGACTATATGAATGTCAGCTAAAATAGACAAAAAGCAAAAACATTATCAAATATAAAAATAAATATTGGATGATAACAAAATAGTCAATTTATAAGTCTTTAAAAGAATTACAAAGTACAAACGAATACTTGACTGAATTGAAGGAAGAGAAAGAACATTGCATAGTTATTATAAGAGATTTTATTTTTAAAAAGAACCAAAAATATTGATGAAATCTTGGTGCATCTAAATAATGCTTTGAAGCATCTTGACCTAATTGACATTTTTAGAGGATATAGTCATTAACTGAAAAGTAATGCGATGGACCAGTCACTTAGATCTACACATTCTGGGCCTTAAAACAACTCTGAATAGATTTAAATTATTTCTATCAGAGTATGTTCTCTGACCATAGCTTTAGAAATTAATAGTAAAAAGATATCCAGAGAGCATTAATTGTTTCATGGATTAAAACATTTCAATAAAAATTTCAGGAGATGTTTTTCCTGTAGGGTAGCAGAGTTAAATAGATCATAAATAGATTATAAACTTTGAATACAAATATAAAACTCTTAGAAGAAAACATTGGAGAAAATTTTTTAACCTTGGGGTAAGCAAAGGCATCCTAAATAGTACTCAATAGCACAAGTGAAAAAAATAAGAAGAAAAACATATTGTACTTCATCAATAATAAAATTTTTGCTTTTCAAAATAAACTGAAAAAGAAAATCACAGAATGGTAGAAAATATTCACAAAACACACACATGCATATATCAAAGAATTTATCTTCAGAATGCATAAAATGCTCCTGTAATTCAATAATAATAGGTCCACAAAGTCAACAAAAAAGATGAGCAAAAGTTTTGAATAGATACTTAAAGAAAGAAGATATGTGCAGATGGTAAATATACAAATTTAAATATGCTCAATATCATCAGTTATCAGACATATGCAAATTAAATACCTATTTAGATACCACCACATACGCATTTAAGACTCAAAACATGAAGTTTTGCTAGGATGTAGAGCAGGGGACAGCAAAATTTTTGTTTTAAGGGCTGAATAGTAAATATCTGATGGTTTGATGGCCATAAGGTCTCTTTCACAATTACTTAATTTTGCCTTTGTAATATGAAAGCAGCTCATTCATAAACAAGTGTGTCTGTATTCCCATATATTTCTATTTACAAATAAACCCGAATCTGGCTTAAGAATTATAATTTGCAGAGTCCTGATGAGGAGCGACAGGAACTCTCACACACTGCTCAGGAAAATGTCAAACGGTACAACCGTTTTGGAAAACTGTCATTTCTTCAAAGTTAAACATACACCTATCAAATGACCCTGATTTTCCAGTCCACGTATTTTTCCAAACTAAATGAAAACACATATTCATACAAAGACTTGTATACAAATACTCATAGGAAAGCAATTCACAAAGGACAAAAGATGGACACAACTATATATCCATCAAGTGAATGAATAGCCAAATGTATATCCATATAGTATATCCATTCAATGGACTACCATTCAGTAATAAAAAAAAAAACAACTACTGATACACATAAGTCATAGATAAATGTACAAATTATTTGTTAAGTGAAAAAGTATACACTTATATTTATATACTTATTTATATGAAATACAAATTAATGCAGCGTATCAAAAAAGGAAAGAGGAAGAATTTTTCCTGGGTGATAAAAATATTCTAGATTTTGCTTATGATAATGGCTTAAAAGATATACACTTCATAAAAACTCAAGAAACCTGAGCACTTTAAAATAGATGAAGCTTGTTTCATTTAAATTATTCCTCAATTAAGTTAATGAAGAAAAATAAACATGTAGAGAGGACTCCACCAAAACATTTTTACATACCTCAAGGAGTTTTATGCAGAGTGTTTTGCTTTTCATATATATATCAACAAATATTTAGCCAGCCATAAAATCCCCTTCCCCAAACAGAGTGGTTTTCTGAAGTGCTATATTAGATGTGTATTTTTAAAATTACCCAATCTTTCTTGCTCCATTAATTTTACTCATTGACAGACTTTTATTGGTAGAACAGGGGTTCACAAATTTATTTTGTTCACAAAAACAAAAATTGCTACTTATGACAATGATAATAAATAATGGAAATAATGGAACCTATCAAAAAATCCCCAAAATAAATGAAAAAGAAAGTTTAGTAAAAGGAATATCTTGAGAGCCAGATCTTACTACATAAGGGCAACAAATGTAGAATTAGATTTGGGGTTTGGGGTTCTTGGTTTCTGTAATTTGTATTCATCTTTGTCCCACTTTCTTAATGTAAACACTGAGATGATTTTTCTAAGTTCCTTCTGGCTCAGAAATTCTGTAGACCTAAAAACATTTAGTACAGATTATCAAAGAAAAAGAAAAACAAAAGAACAGTTTGAGGAAAGAAGAACTAATTAGCCAGCAAAATAAATAAATAAACTACTCCATCTGAATTTGAAGTTGGACTTGTGAAAACATGCAATGAAGTTTTTCAAAGAGGTAGGTGACATTCCACACCTACTCATAGCCATTCCAATCCCCACCCTCACTGGGAGCAGAGGAGGTTAGGCACGTATGCTAGATTTTCTCTGGGGCAAACCAAGCCTCTAAGCACTCTTTATGACCCTGTGGACACTAACATTTGAGTCAAGGCCATGAGGTAAGAACTTGCTACTTGACTGGGTCACCAAGGTTACTTGTTACTAAAACTGAATTTGAACTCACTTGCAGCATAATTTTCTTAGTATGCCCAAGCCATCTCTTTAAAAAAAAAAAAAAAAAAAAAAAGTCTAGGAATTTTTAAATAGGGAAAACATATTCTAGTTCCATCAAACATCTTGTAAGTGATCAGAAAACAGACTGAGATATAAATATGGTATAAGGTAAGACAACTTATTTGAAAATCAAAATTAAGTAACAATTAGTAACAGCTAAAATAATAGGTGAACATACTGACTATTCTTCATTTGAAAAAAAAAAAAAAAAAAAAAGGTATTAGTTTGTTAAATACGGATGGTCCCCGACCTGGTGCTGGTTCAATTTAAAAATTTTTCAACTTCACAATGATGCAGAAGTGATACACATTCAATAGAATCTGTACTTGGAATACCCATACAATCATTCCGTTTGTCACTTTCAGTACACCACTCAATAAATTACATGAGATATTCAACATTGTATTATAAAATAGCTTTGTGTTAGATAATTTTGTCTGACTTTAGGCTAATATAAGTGTCTGAGCATATTTAATGTAGTTCAGGCTACGCTACCATGTTTGGTAGGTTAGTTGTATTAAATGCATTTTCAACTTACTATATTTTCAACTATGTGTGGATTTATCAGAACATAATCCCATGGTAAGTTTGCGAGCATCCATCCTAACATTTCCTAGAGAATTTTAAATGTTCTTTTTTTTTTTTTTTTTTTTTTTTTTTTTTTTTTTTTTTTTTTTTTGAGACGGAGTCTCGCTCTGTCGCCCAGGCTGGAGTGCAGTGGCCGGATCTCAGCTCACTGCAAGCTCCGCCTCCCGGGTTCATGCCATTCTCCTGCCTCAGCCTCCCGAGTAGCTGGGACTACAGGCACCTGCCACCTCGCCCGGCTAATTTTTTGTATTTTTAGTAGAGACGGGGTTTCACCATGTTAGCCAGGATGGTCTCGATCTCCTGACCTCGTGATCCGCCCGTCTCGGCCTCCCAAAGTGCTGGGATTACAGGCTTGAGCCACCGCGCCCGGCCTTAAATGTTCTTTTTTTTTTTTTTTTTTTTTTTTTTTTTTTGAGACGGAGTCTTGCTCTGTCACCCAGGCTGGAGTGCAGTGGCCGGACGGATCTCAGCTCACTGCAAGCTCCGCCTCCCGGGTTTACGCCATTCTCCTGCCTCAGCCTCCCGAGTAGCTGGGACTACAGGCGCCCGCCACCTCGCCCGGCTAGTTTTTTTGTATTTTTTAGTACAGACGGGGTTTCACCGTGTTAGCCGGGATCGTCTCTCGATCTCCTGACCTCGTGATCCGCCCGTCTCGGCCTCCCAAAGTGCTGGGATTACAGGCTTGAGCCACCGCGCCCGGCCTCAAATGTTCTTAATGGTTTTGTTTTAACTCAATTCACTGGCAATATTTCTATACCAAAAGGTTCTTATTCTTTCTTTCACTCACTCACTGAAGTAATATTGTCTGTCCCTTTAAACTGGTGTGTGGAGGCAGACATAAGGAAGAAAAAAATAGAGGTTCATAAAGCATTCAAAAGAAGCTCCTCGTGGAGGAAGGGGTTTAAAAACCAGAAACATGGGCAGAAATGCTTTAATTTACAAAATAGATGTATTTCTGAAAAAATGTGTGAAGTAAACATTCAATTATATAATATATTGAAGCAGAAAGCTCTGAAGTATACTGGAAGAAGGCACAGAATCAGAAGTCATGTTCTAGTTTCTAATCCTGGCTCTGCTTCATTAGCCTTATCCAAGTCACTTATACACTCTCTGAACCTGTTTCCTCACCCAAAATATATGGGTAATTTTCTATCTGCTCCAAGTACTTCACCGGATTATGAGGATCAATCAATAATACAATTTTTGAAAAGTGTTATAATAAATAATTACTTGCCAAATAAAGAATGCTTTTCAAAAAAAAAGAAGAAAAGTATTTTTCACTTCAAGAAGCTTACAATCTTGAAAAGAAAAATAAGACATACTCAAACAACCATTAAAAACAGTAGAATGCTTTTACAAATAAGATGAATATAGTTTCAAAACTAATCACAGAAAAGAAAAAACTATTTCAAAATTCAATTTATAAAATGTTTCAAAATATTTGGATAAGTTTAAGCAAATAAAATTAAGTACTACCAGCACTAATATATCAATGAGAAAATGAAATAAGGTAGAATAATTTTCTCAAAGTCAAATACTGATACAGCTTGGAATTCCAGTACTATCTGAATCTGTAGTGCAATCTCATATGAGATCATTTACATGCAAACCAGATCAAACTTATTCAATGATCATATAAAAATAAATGCATTTAAACTTGAAATAGCAAATTATATACTACTGTTGATCTTAGCATTCTGGTTTTTATCTATTTCCTTGTTATCTACATATTTTCAATTTCACTTTTAGCTAATGTGGAATTTTATTTACTTTCCACTTTTAAAATAAATGCTTGAAATCTTTATTATGAGATTGCTAGTAAGGCATTTATATATTTAATCTAGAATTTGTTTAGAATCAAACATATGTGGAGTCATGTTGAGGGAATAGTCAACCATGGCAGAACTATTCTCAGATTTGGAAGAGGAAATAGATTTATCATGGATCCTGCTATGTAGGCATTGCTTAAGCAAATAAGTTATTTACTGATAGACAAGAAAAATACATTGTCTATGTTTTTAAATCATTATTTATATAAGTTATTTCAAAACTCATTTGATATGTTAACAATTCTTTTTCAGGTTACTTCCATTAAAAAAAAAAAAAAAAAAAAAGCAAAAAGAATAGATAAAATGAAGGTCTGATAGCCCCCAATTTGAGATGACCAGATATTTTCCAACCAATTGATATTTATGTATGCTAGTTTATATGTGTGTTACCCAAAACTTGAAATCATAAATTAAGTTCTGCAAATAGTTCTATTAGATGCAATATCTGGAAGCAAAATTTCATCAGATTTTAGTTAGATTTGCTAAATATTTTATAAATTTTCATTGGTTGACTTCTATACACTATCCTGTTTCAATTCAATATGTATATTGTCAATTGCATTCAGTCATTTAAGACTCATCCATATGAGCTCTTGATGTTTTTATAAATTAATTTTTAAGAACTGGCTTGATTCCAAATAAACATTACAAGACAATGGTGGCAATGACAGCGACACCAGGTCTATGTATAACTTTGGCCTTTATACATTTGAAACAGATTTTAATTATTACTCAGGAAATTCATCTCATGAATTTTGCCTCCTTTACTGGTGAACTTGGAAGTAGTTGTAAGTGGAGGAGCAGAGGTTTATTATTTACTGAAAAAGGAAGCAAGTGTTTAGTCTGTGTGTGTATGATGCACTCATGAAAAATAACATCCAGAAAATTAGTATTGTGGAAGTCTGAAAATTATTCTAGCCAAATAATTACTATATACACATATGTATTTATTCATATATGTATATATGCACATATAAATTTACATATATGTGTATATATGTATGTATAAATGAATATGTATGTATTAGAGAAGTGGCACGACAAGTCATTTTCGAAGTTTTTAGTGCTCTACCAATTCTAAAGATATGAGGTATATTTCCCATAAAAACATCAAACATCCTTACCAACTTGATGTGAACTCTAACGATTTCAACATACTTCTTAAATCAGTAAATTTTTGCCTTATGTGATAAATGTTTTTGTGTCTGTAAATGATGTTTCCATATAGCATTGCATATTTTTTCATAAAATTTTTACTTTTATTGGTACTAATGTGGATAACCTAGAGACAAATGTATTCATTCACATTAAATGGGAATAATCATCCAGTTAAACCAAAAGGAACCCAATAAAATTGTGAATTCTTCAGATTTACTGTAATAAAAATCAAAACAAAATTGACAAATGAATTTCATTCTACTCAAACTTCCATAAGAGAAAAAGAAACATATTTAAATTAAATGTTATTTTCTCTTAACAGTCCCATCCAATATAGATCATCAAGAATGTGTTTTCATTTCTTTGTTCATTGTAGCCATTCCTTCTAATAGCAACATATGTAACCATGGTGGAATGGTAAACTTAATGTTGCCAAATTTTCTTCCTACTTTATACAATGAAATGAATCCTGAGAAACATTCATGGTTGAAAAGCCTTAAAATAAGTAATACGGTATGTACACATTCGGATTTCCTGACTGTATTTTACTTTACAGGTGATATTTCAATCTCACACGCGAGGTCAAAATTAAGATGGTGTAACACATTATAAACTGACTTCTCCACCCTCAGTGTGGCACTCAGCCTTTGAGTGGATTCTGGATGATAGTAACCATATGTGGGCCAAGAAATGTAGAAGGGGCAGGTTAGCCAAAGGATTTTTGTGGACAGAAATATGCTCACATTCCAGCTATCTCTGCTCTGTGGCTCCTGGGGAACATCACAAACCCAGTGAAATTCCCAAGTATGGAGGTGTTTTTTTGTTTTGTTTTGTTTTGTTTTGTTTTTTAACCAAAATGGTGGTAGTAATCAACCTCTTAACATTTTGAATGGCAATTCCTACAAACTGATTTTTATTTTAAATGTTGGAGCCCTCTCATCTACCCAAGTAATTCTACAGAAGATTATATAAACAAAAAAAGAAAGTGCTCTTAATTTTTAAAAATTATCTTATAAATTATATGCCACAGAAGCACAGAAGTATCTCTAAATTTTCACTAAAACTTATTAACATGCAAATGTGCATAAGTTTAATTATCTTACCTTCTTTTAGGAAAAATTCTTAATTCCTGAGGTACATGTGTTCAGTCCAACTTGTTATTGTAAGTACCTGGACACTTTAAATACCCTATAAAAATAAACAAGTTTATTCTTAAAATTTAATATAAATCAAACAATTACCAATCAATTAATATATGCTCCACTTAATTAAAAGTCAGTTTAAATTTCTTCAAACAACCCCTCTGTCTTGTGTGGGATAATGTAATGTATGAAGGTAAAGGAATTATGGAAAGCAGGTACTGAATTTTGCAAACATTTTACTCTGGCTCATCCAAACAAATGACAATTTGTAATCACTAATCGGATTTGATGTAGTTTGAAATAATTCATTATTTAGGCTCTGGCTCTACTAAAGAATAACTGATTTATTTGAGAATTAGGTGAAACACTAACATGTTCTATTGATTTGCCCATAATACTATGATGTCATTAACATTTGTCACCGCTGATGATGAAAGGCTCACACTGACAACCCAGCTAAGCAGTAATTTCATGGCACTGTTAGTAAGTAACCGGATTTCACTTTAACAAAAGCTTTTCCTCTTTTTCTGGATAAAGGAAATATACCGAATATTTAAAGTAAATAGAAATTTTAGGCCGGGCGCGGTGGCTCAAGCCTGTAATCCCAGCACTTTGGGAGGCCGAGACGGGCGGATCACAAGGTCAGGAGATCGAGACCATCCTGGCTAACACGGTGAAACCCCGTCTCTACTAAAAAATACAAAAAACTAGCCGGGCGAGGTGGCGGGCGCCTGTGGTCCCAGCTACTCCGGAGGCTGAGGCAGGAGAATGGCGTAAACCCGGGAGGCGGAGCTTGCAGTGAGCTGAGATCCGGCCACTGCACTCCAGCCTGGGCGACAGAGCCAGACTCAGTCTCAAAAAAAATAAAAATAAAAATAAAAAATAAATAAAGTAAATAGAAATTTTAAATAATTGGATTTTTCAAACGTGAAATTTAAAAAGTGCTTTGGAAAACTTCACTATACTAAAATAGATGCTTTGTAACATTAGTTGTACACATTTCATAGTTGAATAAATAATGTAAACAACTTAGAAAAGAAAATAAAGACAATTCAAAGCTGGGCCAAAGAATTAACATATTTGACAAAAAAGTAAAATTTGGTGAAAACAAAAAAAGTATGCAATGGAGGTTCATTAGCTAACTTATTAACCTTATTAAACATTTTAATCTTATTAAAGTAAAAAAAAAAAGATACAGGTTCTAAAGTAGTGTGTGTTTCCAATCCTTTTTTTCTTACTGTACTATTTTGAGAAATATAGAATATTTCTATATTACCATATATTTAAAAATAGAATATATTATCCTATATGCATTTTTCAGCAGACATTTATTGGATCTCTTATGCTGTGATAGGATTAGATAAAATTTAGTGAATTAATTTAAGCAAATAATTTATGCTAGGTGTATAGGTAAGTTATCAGAAAATGGTACCCCAAATGTATATACAAGCATTTAAAACTCAAATGTCAATACCATACCAAACATCCCTTGGATACATGCATCATGAGATGGTGAAATTATTTGAAGCTAGTGATTAGATGAAAAACAAGTTCTTTGTGGGAGAGGAGTCAATCAACTGAGGAACTAGAATTTTTGAAGACTCATCTGGGTGGTTATTAGAATTGCTATAATATATGACAAGAATGGAGTTGAAGAGACTGACAGTAAGCTACAGCTAAAATCTTAACAGAAGAGGAGAAGGGGCCCGAGGTTGGTGGAAGATTTCTCTAAGGGGTAGTAGCAGAGTAGCAGAGAATATCTACTGATGTCTGGAGAACATAGCTAGGAGATTTCAGGGAGGAGAAATGGTACTGATCAGGAAGTGGCACTGAGGAGCAAAGAACGTTATACCAATCCCAATCTCAGTAACTTAAGTGGAATGTGAGAAAAATATCACTTTTTTTTTTTTTTTAGTTGGAGTTTCACCCTTGTCGCCCAGGCTGGAGTGCAATGGCGTCATCTCAGCTCACTGCAACCTCCGCCTTCCAGGTTCAAGCAACTCTCCTGCCTCAGTCTCCCAAGTAGTTGGGATTACAGGTACCTGCTCCCACACCCGGCTAACTTTTTTATTTTCAGTATAGACGGGGTTTCACCATGTTGGCCATGCTGGTCTTGAACTCCTGATCTCAGGTGATCCACCTGCCTCAGCCTTCCAAAGTGCGGGATTACAGGTGTGAGCCACCACACCCAGCCAAAATATCCACCTTTTAAAAGTCGGTGTGTGATGCAGAGTCATCAGGCTTCATTTGGGGTGATGATAAGGGGGAAATATACAGAAGTGAAAGATAAAAGGGCTTTGTTGTTGAGTTCCAGAGAGGACAGTGAAAGAGTATCCAGAGACAGAGAAAATTAGAGGATGAGGATTAGAGTCTTAGGGATCAGGAATGACTTGGAAGTTCTGAGTTCCTTCTGGTGACTGACATAAAATGAGAAAATGAACATGATGAGTTAAGTCCTAATTTTTCCTAAGCAGACAATAGTGATGAGGCTATGGAGGTCAGTGGGAACAGAGAGATGGTTATAAGGTTATGTCAGGAGTGTTCAGATTGTTCAGGTGTCCACTTAACTCTTGAGGATGGGCTTCTCTGACACAGCAAAGGGTGTGTAAATTCCTCTTGACTTCTACTGATGGACCCCTCTAGTCTAGCAATGGGTCAGCCTTTCTCCCTTGATCCTAACCAGCGGTGGCCTGTAGAACATATACCACGTGCAGGCTTCTTTCTGACATACTCAGTGTTATGAAATGACAGGATAGAAGGAATCCCAGTATTCATTTGCTTGGGACGGTCAGGGCAGTCTTCTGTATTGGTAACATTTTATCTGAGACCTGAAGGAAGACTATGCTGATATTTTGAGGAAGTGTTTACTAAACCGAAGGGGCAATAAATACAAAGACCCTGAGGCAAGATCATGAATTGACTATTCCAGAAACAGCAATAAAGTCAGCAAGCAATGCGTGAGAGAAGGGTGATGAGAGAAATATGAAGATGTAAAATAAAATATGGTTATAAATATAAACCAAATTTAAATGATAAGAAAATCAACTGCAAACATTGGCAAGATCTATAAAATACAATTCTTATTTTAAAAAAGTGTATTGATCAAATCAAAATATTGTAGAAAACATACATAAGCTACGTTAAATATAATTAAAATAACCTAATTACACAATGGAGGTTTTAACTATTTCAGGTATCTCCATTCCATATTGACTCAATGCAGTCATCATGTTGGTCGAAAATATCACTCTAATACACAGAATATTGTTGAATTCAGTCCTGTAATGACAATTAGAATATACATGTCTAACGAGAAAAAATATACATCTTCTCTAATAATGTAGAGAATCTGCTGGTACAAATGAGTTTTTCACCTATTTTTGGGGAAATTATGTGAGCCAAGCAGGTACTGGTAGATACAAAATAACTGATTCAACCCGACAGTCTTTTTTTTTGTTTGTTTTAATTCACACCATATAATTTTTCTTTTAAAAAAAATCTGTCAAAAGAGGTTCCATTAGTGTCAGGTAAAGATTCCTAACAAGCATACTTTTCACTTGTTCTAAATGATAGTAAAAAGTAAAACTTAAATGGGAAACTCCTACTACAAATAGATGATAATTCTTTATCTTATCTATTTCTTTTCTTTGATCCTGGTGTTCTCCTGGAAATTCTAAAGGAGTTGTGACTTAGACAAATCTGATGTCTGCTAGTTCTTACAGGGCCGTACTAAGGACAAATAAAATATTATGCTTTCTGCTGTACTTGTTTTCATTAAGCCATGATTTACTAGCAGTTAGAACTGCAACTTACACTGGTCATTTTCTTTTAAAATAACATAGTGAAATTATTGGAAAGACTTAAAGCTGTCATTAATATTGCTAGAAAAGTTCATTCCAAATTTAAAATATTTCCCTCTCTTTCTCTTCCCTCCATCCATTTCGCCTTCCATTTGTCTCTCATGAGAGGGTGGGAAGATGAGGTAATTTGAGCAATAGATACAAATAAATTAAAAATGAATCAATTAAGGTTTAATTTCATTTCACATGCAGATTTCCAAGTGATTTTTATTAGAATTAGTAGATGTAATATATATATTTTTATATAATGTTATATATTATTATATTTCTAATATATAATATATAATAACATATATTATATATATTATATAAATATACATATTTCTAATGGCTTGAAGTTGTTATACTGAATATTGAATGTATACTAAAATTATG
The DNA here is from genome assembly GCF_043159975.1 of Macaca nemestrina. Lineage (NCBI taxonomy): Eukaryota > Metazoa > Chordata > Mammalia > Primates > Cercopithecidae > Macaca > Macaca nemestrina. The sequence continues at coordinate 63,808,739 of NC_092128.1, forward strand.
TAAATTTAAGTAATTTCAAACAATCTTATCTTTAAACATGCAATTTCAATATTTTATTAATAATCTGAAAATACTTTTTAAACATACTATATCAGGCAAGGTTTCAGGTGCAAAATTAAATTAGACATACAACCAAAATATAACCTTTTAGCTGGCGGGGCTTGTTTTTTAGTTGCTTCCATACCCTCAGTGAATAGAACAGTGCCTTCAGGGAGTTACATTAAAAAATCTCTAACGAATATACATTTTATGTGAATGTCTCTATTAGAATAAATGTATGTATTTGAGTAAATGAAGGAATGTGTTCCCATCTCCTTTCCTCTGTTTTACAGAGGGAGTCACACAAATAAAGTTAGTACATTGTAGTATGTGATAAGTATAATGATGGCCATATATACTGAATGCTTAGCAAATGTAGAAGTAAGAATCTAAATCAGATTACAGGGATTTTTGTGCTCCCAAGTCTATGAAGAGAAGATTAAAGATGAATGGTAAAGATTTATGGTACACACTTCAGGGGTTGAGATATACCTTAGGCACCATAGAACATTGCTCAAGGAAGGCAAGTACACTTTTCCAGTACCCAGAAAAATATTTAAATTTTGAAAAATGCTTTAGTTTCTATTAAAAAAGATATGCAAATTAAAAACTAAGAAATTTTAGCTAAATGTCTATTAATTTACCCCCAAACTTATCAGTTGCTCAACTGAAACCTTTTCATAGTGAGATTTTCTCCCTTTGCAAGTATCTCCCAATATGCATAATAATTATTTTTTAAGATTACGGACAATTGTAATGAAGTGAAAACACACATTTATAAAATGTTTTCCAATTTTTGCAAACATGAAAACCCATAATGCTTAATATTGGGCAAAGGTAAATTTTCATATATTTAAAATATTATGGGGTGACGCCACCAAAACAAAGAAATGACACCTAGGACATCAGAAGACCTACAACACCTCTGTATCATCTCGTCTTATACTGCCTCTGATGCAGGCTGAAAATAAATGTAATTGGTCTTGAATGTGTATGGTATCTATCTTTTCAGTAAGCAACTTCTAAACCTAATTTGTTGTTGATGGTCTCTAGAGTAGAAACCTGAAACTCAAAATTTGATCATTTTTTATTTTTCAGTGAGATCATAAAGAATATACAAATAGAAAATTAACATATGTGTCCTTCAGTTAAGATTCTTTAGGAAAATTGCTGCCTTAAATAAAGTTCTTAATGCTTTTTTCCACAAACTTTACATCAGCCTGGAAAAATTTCTTGGGACAGTTTTTGTTCATGAAAAGGTCATGAAGAAAGTCCCAGTGGTAAAAGATCGTTCCTGAAGGTTTTTTAAAAAATTACACTGAAACAATATTTCCCTTAGAAAATAAACAGAAATTCTATAAACTATCACACAACATACATTTAAATGTTTGAGTTTATTCATATATGACGATCTTGTAAACTTTCATACATATGTATTTTATAATATATACACATTATTTACATGTATATATACCTTATGGAAACGTACAGTATTTAATACAAAATGCATATCCACAACACATATGCATATGTACACATTTGTGTGCTTGTACACACATGGGTGTACACATAGATGCTTTGGAGAATCCTTAGTTGAATTGCATATGCTTTGCTATCATTTTAACTTGGTAACCTTTGAACCTAAATCACTCAAGTGCCCAAGTGTTCAGTACCACCAACATTTCTGGAATCCCTATTTCTTTCAGAAGATATTTTGATGTTCTAGTATATATATATATACACACACACACACATATATAGTTACATATTATATATAATATTTATTATATATGTGTATACATATGAATGTGTATGTATATTATATATGTGTGTGTGTATATATATATATATTTCCTTATTCTGAATATATGACTCCTGATAAGAGAGTCTTTCTTGACTACAATTATGAACCTTGGTACAATCACTATTTTGGAACCTTCCTAATGCTTGCAATGTCTCCTATTCTAAAATTATTTGCAGTATAGTTTTATTATTCTTCTCTTTGAAATATTATGTATAAAATATTTCTCTTTAATCACAGTATCCACTTGACTCTAATTACATCATGCATTGGTATTTGTCATTGTTTTTTGAGAATCAGCTTGATGATTTTTGTTTGTTTGTTTGTTTGTTTGTTTTGGAGACAGAGTCTCGCTCTGTCACCCAGGCTGGAGTGCAGTGGCTGGACCTCAGCTCACTGCAAGCTCCGCCTCCCGGGTTTACACCATTCTCCTGCCTCAGCCTCCTGAGTGGCTGGGACTACAGGCGCTTGCCACCTCGCCCGGCTAGTTTTTTGAATTTTTTTAGTAGAGATGGGGTTTCACCGTGTTAGCCAGGATGGTCTCGATCTCCTGACCTCGTGATCCACACGTCTCGGCCTCCCAAAGTGCTGGGATTACAGGCTTGAGCCACCGCGCCCGGACCCCTGATGATTTTTAAATACTTATTTTTTTTCTGAAGTTCTGTTGTCGTCCTAAGCCACAGAATCCAATTTTGAAAGTAAAACGGCTAAAAATCACAGGAAGAGTAAAACTATCCTTCTATAAGTGCTCTCACGTAAGCTATTTGTTTTGTAATTCTGTGAAAACAAAAATATTGACTCATAGTTCTTTGAGAATAAATCAAGTTAATTACTTAGTTTCCTCCTCTGTGGTCTTAATCATTTTTAACAGTAGGCTTTCATTCTTTAAATTATCTGATAAGAAACTGGTATTGTTTTTCTTCTTCAGTAGGATGACACCACATACAGCTTTACACTTAAGGTAATAGATAAAACTGTGCTCGTTGAATGAGTTTATGATAGCAAGGTCTTGAGGTGTATGCCCAAATATGTCTTATGATGAGTGAAAAGGGATTATCATTTTACAAATATAATACTCAACATTTATACCTTCCTATGTGTGTATGATAGCTTCTCAAGTTCATTCTAAAATTGGTCTGTATCCTAGACACTTTAATAGCCTGATGTCTATAAAATCCTGTCAGAATTCAGTCAGTGAGTCTATCTAGTTTTGCAATTAGATAAAGAGATAACATTTTAATTAAGGCAGAGATCATCATAATCAATGATTTAGTTCTTTGGTAACATCAGAGATGTAAACATTACAAACAGACATCCGTGCAATAGTATTAGACTTGCCACACTACTGATTTTACACTTAGTCATATGACTTATGTAGGGTAATGGGACATGACTACAAGTAACCTGTACCACATCCGAACAGAGGTTTTAAGAGCCAGCTCATTGTTCTGCTCTTGCTCTTTTCTTTCTGCCATGAGACTAGTATATCTCAGATGGGGTTGGTTCTTCATTTTAGAATGATGGTGCAGAGCCAAAGCTGTCCATGATAGACATATAGCGTGTACAATATATAAACTTTGTTGCAATAAGTTATATAGATAGATGTTGAGATCATTTGTTACCATAGTATGACTCATTCTAGACTCACTGAACTATGCAATATAAAGTGCACAGATGCAAAAGGTGTATAGAATACAGCATATCAGAGACAATAGTCACTTTTGCTCAATCAAGCAATGCTTATTTTAGACAGGATTGACTTTATGCTGTGTCTGCCTTAATACCTCAAGAATTTGAGGAAATTGCCAGCTAAGACTCTATTAGAAAGCCATTTTTCAGTACAAGCTGGTTTTCTTTAAATATAAATGAGAGGAAAACAATGAAAAACTAATGAGGAAAGTAATTTGACTTGTTTTAATCTCATAATAAATCCAACATAGTACTATAAAATCATGAAGAGTAAATAACAAATTAACTGAAAATACTATCTGGAGAGCTTTCGGTTTGCTATGAATAATTTTCTACTCACTGTTCTAGCTGGTGGAGTGAGATCAGCAAGCCAATCATTTCCAGAAGGGTAATTAACCTTACCAAAATCAAACTCCAAAAGATCAAACATTGTATCAAGTTGAAATTTAAAGATTATAAATGTAATCAGTAAATTTGTCAGATCACTGAACAGGTATGATATGGAACAGCAGACGATTAGGCTGGAGAGGACATGAAATATTCTCCTCCAGATTTTTCTAACTTTTGAAACTCTTAATTTCATTAATGACACTACAACTGCAGGCACAGACCCCATGAAGGGAAGACCACAATATGTAAGAGTCTACACATTTTGTATGTCTCCTTGGATACATACATACATATTGGACTGACACAATAACAATACACAGGATTTTGAGCTCTATTTTTAAAATAGCAGGTATGATATTAAGTCATATAATCATAGGATAGAAACAAATAATAAAAGATCATCTAGATGGTCTCTGGTTAAAAGCAGACTTCAAATAGTTTATCTCTTTCTAAACTAATTATGTAAGAAATCTTTGGTGATTTAAAAAAAAAAAAGAAATCTTTGGTGATTTAAATCTTTCTCAGATTTCATCCTCTCTTAAAAAAAGATGAAACTGATAAATGGAATAAACTACATATTCTTGTTCTAAATAAATAAATTTAGCAAATGTTTCAGTAGACATGTGGTTAAGAATTTCTGGGGAGGGGCAGCAAAAAAATTCATAAAATTTTGTAAAATATTATTTCAATTACATTCAAATAGATTACTGCGATAACTATGTTTTATAGTAAGATGTTTTGATGCTATTTAATTTTAACTACAAATTCACCCAATATTATTAATCTAAATATATTCATTGAATAAAATCGTAGGGATTACTCTTTTTCATATTTTATGATTTTAGCATTTTTGTATTACTGATATATATATATTTTGTTTTTAATATTTTGTCTTTCTTCCTTTAATTCTATTTCCTTTTCTCTTTTGTTATTTAGAAAAAGAATGGGAGCAGTGGTGCACATCTGTAGTCCCAGCTACTCACAAATTTGAGGCAGGATGATTTCCGATGACCAGAAGTTCACTTGAAGGCCAGCCTGCACAATATAGGAAGACACCATCTCAAAAAAAAAAAAAAAAAAAAAAAGGAAAAAAAAATGCTCCCTGTTTTCAAACTAAACTTCTTTTATCATCTTTTTTCATTTTAATTTGAGAAGAGTTAACTGTGATAAAATTGCTCAAATTAGAAAGACCACTGGTTACTTTACTATGTATAATTTTTAACTTGCAGCATAACTATTGTAACCAAATTAAATCCAAAGTAAGCACCAATATAAAGAGTTACTTGGAAATAAATTAGTCAATATTTTCAAGTAATAATACTTTAAAATCCTTAAAATGAAAAAAGGAGTTATTTCACAATGCACAGAACGAAGGTACACAAAGTAAAAATTCACTTACAAACATACAAAAACTTCTTAGTTTTTGGATCATACATCGTATATTACAACCCTATGAAGTCCACCATTAACAAGATAAAAGAGGTGCTATAAGTCTATATATCAAAATTATGCTTGGAAGCATTAAGAGAGGAGATAGAGATAGAGAGAGAAAGAGAGAGAGAGAGAGAGAGAGAGATTTACCATTTAGGAGCTCCTATGAATCTTCTCTCCTATTACTTGATGATATTTTTATAAAGTGGATTTTTTTAAATCTTCCATAATCACATTCTATTACTTCATTTTAAAGCTATAATCCAGAAGCAGATTTCTTTTTCCAAAACTGCTAGTGGTCAAAGAAAATAAAGGACAAGGAGAGGTTGTGGGGTGCCCACAATCAAGCCGATTAAACTGCAGGATATGCGGTTTGTCAAAAACCTTTTTGCTGCCTCACATTTTCTAAAAATGGAAAAGGTGAAGCTTTCACAATTAGCAGGCTCCAAATAAACCAGTACACCCAGCGCAAAGCTTGTGATAACAGCAAAACATTATTTTTTTTCACACATTAGGAAATTCTACTATTAGCTGGTAACCATCATCATAATAGGACACTTCTATATATTAATGTGAGATTTGGCTTAATGGACTCTAAAAACTCTTTCTATCCCTCAGGCTATATTTGTTCCAAAGAAGCATAGACACAATGTAGCCTTGAGGGACTTTTATACAAAACTTATAGGAGTATACAGATTCTTTCCTTGGAAGGGAAAAATACAAAACAAAACTGGGTCACTAATGGTGATTGTTAGTACAGTAAAGCTAAGAACACTCGTTTACTCTTTCTTCTTCGTTTTATTTTCTGTTTTACTCTCTGATTTTCTAGAGATAGAAGTACTGTGTGTAGAGAATCCAATATGGACTACATGATAGTCACATATGATGCTATGTATCTGTGACAGCATACTCTATCAAAATTCATTTATTTCTGTCCATCACCCTATCTAGGTGTTGAAGTAATAGTCTAAGGCTTTTTATATGTGTGTGGAATAGAGCTTTATCATAAGATAGCTTTCTTCTTTTTATATTTTAACTTATATTTTTACAAAATCTTTCTTTACCTAAATATCACTATTTCTCAGCTTAAAATATTAAAAGCAAATATGACATTATTTTATTGATATTATTCTTCATTTTTCCAGGTGTCTGCTTTTCCTATTATAAAATTTGTGGTATATTTCACATTCACTATACTTGACTACTCCTTGTCTCAACATATTTCATCAGTTATTGTGGTTGCTGAGTTGCCAATAAATTATTTAACCGAAATAACTGTTCTCTGGTGGACAGCATTTCTTAGGAAAAACTCCATGAAAATGAAACTACTTTAGGAAGTCTTGAAAACACAAAGCAGTATTAAAAGTATCTGATTTCCAGGTAAGCTTTGAAAAAAATATGATTTTAGGTATATTGTTTCTTAAAATTCAATTTATCTAGAAACAACTGGTGTATTGTTATGCCATAAAAATAGCATGAATAATAAAATAAGCAAAAGAAAACAAAAAAAGAGGGAGTTGTCCCTAGAATGTTTTTAGGTCATATCTAAGCCTCCATTTTTTAATCCATTAAAATTAATAAACAATAACAAATTCTTAGGCTTTTAGTATAATATTGTTCTTTTTAAACATTTAAAATAAAAGAAAAATATGCACTTAAAAATAAAAATATACATTTTCCTATCTAGTACCATGATTGCTTTAGCTATTACATGTTAATGCCAAATTGATAATCACCAACTAACTTAAGAATGATGATTTGTGATGACAATTTTGAAACATAGTCTAAATAAGGAAGCCATTAAACATTCTGTATTTATAACTTGTGTGAATAAATGATTTATTTGTTTTATACTCAATGAGATTTATAGAATAGAGCCAACGGATCAGTGGGCATAAAAAGCCTTTCCTGTACAATTATATTGCTCAATAATATTTTTCAACAGCCACTCTTATCTTGTGACTTGGGTGATAATATGCAATCCCATCATACCCAGATTATACATTTAGGTATGGTCTTGGGAATGCATTGCTTAATGTATTTATGTAAATGGCTATCACAAATGATATAAACACACCAGATAACACAAATAAACAAGGCTAATGAAACAGTAACCTTAATTTCAAGGGACTTATTGTCTCCTAATATACTACATAGATGTCGATTAGTGTAGTAATTCATCATGCATCAGTCATGGAGGCACGGAGGTAAGAATAACAGCAGCTACTCTTACTGGACATTTATTGTAATTCAAGGACTTTTCAAAGCACCTAATACCTATTGATTATTTTCATACTTACAATGTTTCAGTGAGTGTGTTGTTTTTAATTCACTGTACAGGTAAGAAAATGGAGGGAGATAAAGCTCAATGAAATTGAATAACCAGTGACAATATTAGAAAATTATTCAACCTGATTGAAAAGATTCAGATCTTAATCAGGAGGCTCTGTGGACTTTGCATCAATGTTGTGATCAGGAACATGTAGAGGGAAAAGGAAACCTGGAAGAATCAACAGACCAGAGTGCTCAGCTCATTGATGCTAGGCTCTAAGAAAGGGCAATTTTTGTAAAAAATACAAATGCATTTTTGTTGAGTAAGTCTGGTGCACCAAACAGGAAGGGGGCAAGGGGTAAAGAGGTAGATTATATCAAGGATTTACTTCAGTGGCATAATAATTTCCTTAACTTCCATCAGTAAAAATTACTAAGAATCCCAAGGCTTATTAGCCAGGAGATACACAGACCACCAAGAATTCCGTGTAAAATTTGCCTGCTGGATGAACTTGCATTGGAAATTTTTTAAAATAACATTTAACTGAAGATTGGCATTTCCTTCATTTATAAAAATAAATAACAAACCACAGTGGCATTAGCAATACCTGTGACATTATCACCAAAATACATTGCAGATATTTTCATATCACATTATATTTCTTTTGTAAATCTTAAAATCTCATTTATACTCTCAACTTTTTGAAAGTTGTGTTATTAACAGGTCTTTCACCACACCCTCTTATTTAATGATTTAAATAAAAAGCACATGTATTACTAAACACAAATTTGTATTTTTCAATACTTTTATAATTTTCACAATATAATGGATTTTCCTTGTAACACTATGTATTTTATATTATGCATTAAACAATATCACCATTCTAAGAAGTGATTCAGAGAATTCACCACACTGCCAAAGACAAGAAAATAAATGATTTCTTGTTGCTAAACCCAAACTAGGAGCCCAGTTGATAGCAAGGACTTCAGTTGAATCACTTATCTGTTACCATATCTGAAAATGTCACACTTCTGTTTCTTACTTTCTGGGCCTACACTGTAATTATGATAATGGAAACACTGATTCCCTTGACCACACATCAAGATAATTTGGTAAAAAATGTATATATCTCTGTGTGTGTGTGTGTGTGTGTGTATATAAAAAATAATCCCCTTCCTTCCAGAAGAAAATAATTTTTTGTCTCCGAATATTATAATGTATTGCCTTTTTTGTCCATCTTAGATTAATCGTCTGTGTATAGGATTTTTGCTTACTCTATTAGGGTACAGTTAAAATAATACGTTTCTTCCAGTACAATGAAAAAGTTAAATTTCAGCAGGAATTCCTCCAAAATTTTCTAAAAGTTTATTTAAAAAATCTAAGTAGTTTCCTATGCTAGCCTAATTATATATTTTATATTGCTAGCATCAACTAATAATATTATTGAATGCATGTCGTTGGAAATGTAGAATTATTTATAAAAAGTAAAAGTGAAATAGAATTTCTTTTTTTTTTTTTTTTGAGACGGAGTCTCACTCTGTCACCCAGGCTGGAGTGCAATGGCATAATCGTGGCTCACTGCAAGCTCTGCCTCCCGGGTTCACGCCTTTCTCCTGCTTCGGCCTCCCGAGTAGCTGGGACGACAGGCGCCCACCACCACACCTGGCTAATTTTTTGTATTTTTACTAGAGACGGTGTTTCACCGTGTTAGCCACGATGGTCTCGATCTCCTGACCTCGTGATCCGCCTGCATTGGCCTCCCAAAGTGATGGGATTACAGGTGTGAGCCACCGTGCCAGGCCGTGTGAAATACAATTTCATTTGCAAAAATAAACAAAGAGTTTAAGGTATTTTTGTTAGATCATTTTGGTCATAGAAGGGAAGTTTGTAATGTACTTTAGAAATAAATTAGGTATGATTTTTTTTCTGCACATGGGTTATATCTCACTGTAAAAATATAAACTATGTATAATCGTCAAATTGCAATTATTATACAATGTGGAGTGTCATGATGTAGTGAGAGGGTAGGAGATTTGAAATCACATGAAATTTCTCCAAATTACTTGCTGTGTTACATTAGTGCAGGTTGCTTAATCTCTCTGTGCCTTCTTTCTTTCTTTTGTAAAATGAGTATGATAGTAATTTTCATGCAGAATTATTGTGAAGATGAAATGATAAGATATATGAAAATGTTTGACTCACTGGTGTTTTAAATATATTGTGGCCAAATTTGGTGAATTACCTCATATTAGTCCAATATGTATTTAGCTGAATTTTATTCTTTGTTGTTGACTTTAGGAAACAGTTCTTATTTGATAATAAGTTTAATTACAATCACAGTTTTCTAAATCTTAGTTTACCTTGAAAAAAATCAAGTGATTTGGACACAATGTATAGAGAAGAACACATAGTTTGTAAATCTAAATCCAGTTGATAATTCTAATCCCATATCATAATTGTTAGTTCTCTATTTTGGTTAACTTTAACTGTATCATTGCAGATTTAACTCAACAAATATTTATTCATGAAAACTGCTCTTTATTGTATGTTTTTCCAAGTACATTACATGATTTGTGAAACAAAATGAACTATAATTATCACTAAAATTAAAATGTTAGGATAGTACTTTATGAAAGTTCAACAGAGACTAAATATAACACCATCTCTCTCCACAGCAAACTCAGCAATAAGCATAAGAAAGTAAAATACACAAGATCTAAGACCAGACTGCCTGGGTTGATGTAATTACTCTGCAACTAACCAGTTATGTGACCTTAGTTTAATTGTATGTAAAATGATACTAATACATAGCAATACTATGTACTAGTCCTTTCTCACATTGCTACGAAGAAATACCAGTGGGCTCACGCCTGTGATCACAGCACTTGGGATGCCAAGGCAGACAGATCACGAGGTCAGGAGATCGAGACCATCCTGGCTAACACAGTGAAACCCTGTCTCTACTAAAAATACAAAAAATTAGCCAGGCATGGTGGCAATACCTTTAGTCTCAGCTACTTGGGAGGCTGAGGCAGGTGAATTGCATGAACCTGGGAGGCGGAGGTTGCAGTGAGCTGAGATCACACCACTGCACTCCAGCCTGGGCGACAGAGCGAGACTATGTAAAAAAAAAAAAAAAAAAAAAAAAAAAAAAAAAAAAAAAAAAAAAGGAAATACCTGAGACTGCACAATTTATAAAGAAAAAGAAAAGAGGTTTAATTGACTCACAGTTCTGCATGGCTAGGGAGGTCTCAGAAAACTTATCATGGCAGAAGTCACCTCATCACAGGTGCCAGGATGGAGAATGAGTGCAAGTAGGGGAAATGTCAAACACTTATAAAACCATCAGATGTCATGAGAACTCACTATCATGAGAACAGCATGGGGGAAACTCCCGCCGTGATTCCATTACCTCCCACCAGTTTCCGCCCTCGACATATGTAGATTATGAGGGTTACAATTCAAAGTGTGATTTGGGCGGGGACACAGAGCCAAAGCATAGCATACTACTTACTCCATAGTGTTGTGAGAATTAAATGAATTAATACTTGTAGAACAAATGCCTGTCACAAGCATCTCACAATAAAATACACTTATTTTCTCACTGTTATCATCATTCATATTTTAATTATGGATGTGGCTTAGCTATGTCCCCAACCAAATCTCACCCTGAATTGTAATAATCCCCATGTGTCAAGGGCAGGGCCAGGTGGAGATAATTGAATCATGGGAGCAGTTTCCCCTATGCTGTTCTCTCGTGGTAGTGAATACGTTCCACGAGATCTGATGGTTTTATAAATGGGAGTTCCCTGCACAAGCTCTCTCTCTTGCCTGCTGCTATGTAAGATGTCCCTTTGCTCTTCCTTCATCTTCTGCCATGATTGGGAGGCCTCCCCAGCCATGTGGAACTGTGAGTCATTTAAACCTCTTTCCATTATAAATTATAAGTCTCAGGTGTGTCTTCAGCAGCAGCGTGAGAACAGACTCATACAATTATTGTCACGGAAAACATAACTTTTTAGAAAGATACAAAAAATATTATTTGAGGATTTAAAAAATGTGAAATCACATCAGTCATGTTTAAACTCCATACAGACTTCTTGAAGGACTTTGCATTTGAGAAGAGGGACTTCCATTTCTAATACTGAGGGAGAATAGCACGGCAGGTATGTGTGTATCCAGTAGAGCCACACTGCCTAGACTGGAAACTTGATTCTACCATTGCATTCACTGGACAAAATTTGGCAAACAACCACAACTGTGGCCTTCATTTTTTACCCTGTAAAGTGAGGAAAATAATAGTACACCCCTTGTCAGTTTATAATGAAGATTAAATCACTATTTAGGCCGGGCGCGGTGGCTCAAGCCTGTAATCCCAGGACTTTGGGAGGCCAAGACGGGCGGTCACGAGGTCAGGAGATCGAGACCATCCTGGCTAATATGGTGAAACCCCGTCTCTACTAAAAATACAAAAAACTAGCCGGGCGAGGTGGTGGGCGCCTGTAGTCCCAGCTACTCAGGAGGCTGAGGCAGGAGAATGGCGTAAACCCGGGAGGCGGAGCTTGCAGTGAGCTGAGATCCGGCCACTGCACTCCAGCCTGGGCGACAAAGCGAGACTCTGTCTCAAAAAAAAAAAAAATAATAAAAAATAAAAAATAAAAATAAATAAATCACTATTTAAATGAACATGATCAAATACTATGATTAAATGGATAATAAATGCTCCGTAAGTATTAACAACAATGCTTCCTTTAATGATCTCTGAAGATCAGCTACCAATAGATTGATATTAATTAAACTTATTGTGCATTTTGTTCTATAGTTTAATATTTATGTCAATCAAAAGTATCAATACTCAAGAGTACTTGATTTCCTCTTCAAAAGATGCAATTCACTGTGGTAGGGTTGCTAAAGTTTGCTAATATTCATGTTAGCAAATCTCTTAATCTGCATGTTTTTTGTCACTAATCACTACATAATCAAGTATGCCACATATGACAGACAGATCACCTTCAGCTAAAGCAGAACGTAAGTACTATTCCTTTCTTATAAAGAAAACACTTCTCTGATGAAGAGAAATCATGCCATTTCCTGAGCAGAAGTTCACAAGGGGGTACTTGCAAAGTGAAAACGAGTCAATTTTGAGTGGAAACATAGGGAAAACCTGGAAGAAATAGTATAAAGTAAAAAAAAAACAAAACTTCTTCCATGCTAAATATGACCCCTTCTTACAATGAACTATAGTTCTTTAAAAATGGAAAGCTTATTCTCTGATTATATTCTGTCATAAATCATATGGACAGATGTGCGCCTTAGTCATGCATCATGGTTGATTACCATCATTCAAGGTTTATGCAACACAGGCTGAGGATTTTATTTTTTAATTTAGAATTTAATTTTCTGATATTGTAACAGACAGAAAGTAATATCCCATGAATTTTTCTTTGTTATAGTACATCTGCAAAATAGAAATATTTACATCAAACATCTTTCTTTGTGACTTTAAAATCATATATAAATCTGTTTATTCTCTTCTAAAGAGTAGCATATTTTAGTTTTTAAATGTGGTTTACAATAAAGTGTTTGAAAGTTTGTAATTATGTATTACCTTTCCTAGTTGTTAAAATAAATGGTAAATCAACACAATGTCAAAACGTGTAAATAAATAAAATTATCTGAAGAACTAATGTTTAGCAGTGTGATGGCAGAGCCAATTTAAATTTTTGGCACAAAGTCAAGGATTTTAAAAAATTACAGTGTGTGTGAAGACCTTTCAAATATTGTTGAGCTACAGCAGCCTGACTTAGGTGGGTGGGATAAATCCATAGGATGGTTTCCTTCAAAAGCAAACTCTATAGGACCAGAGTAATCTATTGGAGTTTCCATTCAAATCTTGTTGATTAGTGCAAGTCAAAACTGTTACACAGAGAAGATTAACATGAGATTACTCAATATTTCTATTAGACAGAGTTCAGATTTGACATTGGTCATGGATATAAAGTTAATGCTGAATTGGCTTCGGAATTCCAAAGTTATCTGCCAGCTCCAATGAATGAACAAAAACAAGACTGTCATAAAGCAAAAAGAAAAGAACATATGGCTGAAACAAAACAAATGCTGTTTTTGGCTGATAGATAGCAAAATGGTAATTATATATACATTGGCAATCATATTTTATCAAATTAGAATTCTAGATAACAAAATATGTACTTTTTTTACCTTTAACAAGAAAATTCAAAATAAAGTCTGAATTTATTTTGCAAAGAGACTTCAATTTATTATGAAGCACATGGTTTTAAAAATCATTTCTATTCTTGTGAAAAATACATAACAAAATATGCTTAGCTGAATAGACTATGATACATAGGTGAAAATGGAAAAAAAACAGACTAGAGTATAATCATTAATCATAAAAATAACTTCATTCTTTCAACATTGAACAAATACTTATTGATTGATAAAATGTATAAGGCATGTGTGGTATTGTAGAAAACACTATAATTCGGTAGATTCAACCCACTCTGCCCCTCAAAGACCTTACATTCAAAAGGAAAGACAAAAAGATACTTTATATAATATGAAGCATGAAAACAAGTGGTGTCTAACAGAATAAATGCTATATATACCATAACTTATATTTGTCTTTTTAAATAACAGACCTACAGACCTGTCACAATGGAGAATGTATATCTCTATCTATCTATCTATCTATCTATCTATCTATCTATCTATCTATCTATCATCTATCTATCTATCTATCTATCTATCTATCTATCTACATATTTTTTAAACAGTTGTTTAGTTGGGTCAAGTATGGAGCAGGGTTCTGAACTCTGAAGTTACAGTAATGGATACATGAAGTTCCTGCTCCTATAAAACTTACATTCAAGTGAGAAGAAATAGACAATCAACTAATCAACCAAACAATCAAATTATGATTTTAAAAAAATACTACCGAAGTAGGACAAAAAAGAGAGTGATGAGAGGTGCTGTTTTAGATTGGAAGGTCAGGGAGAACTTCTCTGGAAAGGTCACATTTGCACAAAGATCTGAATGAAGACAGAAAATCTGCCACAGGATGTCTGAATCTGAGACAGAAGAGACTCAAAGTATACAGGAGGAAGTATTCTAGGAGTAGCAAGGAAGGCTGTGTGGCTGCAGTGGCCCGAGCCAGGGGACAGATGGCAGAGGAGATCAGAGACATATGAGGGAGTATAACCACCAAGAGTCTTGTAGACCATCAAGGAATAGGCAGGCCATGAGGAAACTTGTGTTTGCAAGGTTTTGAGCAGAGGAGTGGTATGATTTGCCACATTTTATTTTATTTTAGAGAATAAAATATTTAATTATCCAGTAAAGATTGAATATATTCAAGGAACACAATGATGTTATTCAATATACATATACATTGTTTAATGATTATCACAATCAGATTAACACATCCATCACCACTTATGCTGTAATTTAAATCACCAGAACTTGTTTATCTTATAACAGAACATTTGTATCCTCTGGCCAACATCTCCCCATTTCCCCACCCTCAAACACTAGTATCCGCTGTTCTGCTCTCAGCTTCTGTGAGTTTACCTTTTCAGATTCCACATGTAAGAGAGATCATACAGTATTTGTCTTTCTCTGTCAGGCTTATTTCACTTATCATAATGTCTTTCAGTTTCATCCATGTTATAAAAATCGGCAAGATGCTCTTCTCTTTATGGCTAAATAATATTCCTCTGTGATCTGGCCTACTTTAAAAGAACCACTCTGGCAACATGGTGGAGTATGGACTATAGAGCTGCCGGTGCAAGCATGGAGATAATTTAGAGAGCTTTTACAATAGTTTAGAGGAAAGATGCATGTTGGTTGCCTATGCAAGGTCATTCATAGTGATAACGGTTAAATAAGTATTTCTGATCAAATTCTAAATTGATTAATTCTATAGTATGGGAGAAAAATACAAACCAAAGTTAAGTGATTTATGAAGCATAAACAATAAATATTTTCTTGAATTATTTGCTTTTGACTGATTTGGGTTTTTGAATATATACCTAAAACCCATGGGTAAATCACAGTTTCAGAAAAGATACAGAGTGACTAATTTTATTTTGTAAAATTCCTTGTGAAAAATTGAATTTATAAGTGGTATGTATTTAATAAATATTTTATGCATATTAGTTTGATGATTATTTTTTAGTTTTGTGAAAATTTATATGATATAAAAATTTATCCTTGTGTTGAAAATAGTCTAGAAGGCTGTTACAGGCACAATATCATAGACCTGTTTTTAAAATGATAGTTTGACAAAAACAAGCAATAGGGAAAAGACTCCCTATTCAATAAATGGTGCTGGGATAGCTGACTAGCCATACGCAGTAGACTGATGTTGGACCTCTTCCTTGCACCATATACAAAACTTAACTCAAGATGGATTAAAGACTTAAATGTAAAACCCAAAACTATAAAAATCCTGGAAGACAACCTAGGCAATATCATCATGAACATAGGCATGGGCAAAGATTTCATGACAAAGAAACCAAAAGCAATCACAACAAAAGCAAAAATTGACAAATGGGATCTAATTAAATTTAAGAGCTTCTTCACAGCAAAAGAAACTAACAGAATAAACAGACAACATACAAAATGGGATAAAATATTTGCAAACTATGCACATAACAAAGGTTTAATACCCAGAATCTATAAGGAACTTAAATGTATAGGAGGAAATAATAGGTTGTCTGAAATATGCAAAATCTGTTGACGAGTTTATCGCTACTCTTAATAGATTCACAATATTTTCAGAGAGGTGCAAATTTGCATATGAGAGAATTCCAAAAGATCTTTCAAAATAAAATACGTAAAATAACTTAATTCTAGGTCATTGGTTATGTTCAATGACAGTCAGAAAGCAGGTAGTCAGTTTTCATTGAAATAATCAGGAGGCACTTCATGTAAAATGAAGTAGTCATGATGGGGAAAGGGTGAAAAAAATGCTAGGAAGGAAAGGAAAAAGAGAGAAAGGGAGGTAGTGAGAGAAAGAAAAGCAGGTAGGCAAAGGTAGTGGGAAATGATGAGCCATTGATATATGCCAAGAATTATACTAGGATTTTTTCACATATAGCAAGGTACTATCAAAGAGCATGTGTAATTTCTTTTTTTTTTTTTTTTTTTTTTTTGAGACGGAGTCTCGCTCTGTCGCCCAGGCTGGAGTGCAGTGGCGCGATCTCGGCTCACTGCAAGCTCCACCTCCCGGGTTCACGCCATTCTCCCGCCTCAGCCTCCGAGTAGCTGGGACTACAGGCGCCCACAACCGCGCCCGGCTAATTTTTTTTTGTATTTTTAGTAGAGACGGGGTTTCACCATGTTAGCCAGGATGGTCTCGATCTCCTGACCTCGTGATCCACCCGCCTCGACCTCCCAAAGTCCTGGGATTACAGGCTTGAGCCACCGCGCCCGGCCGAGCATGTGTAATTTCTAACGGAATTCATGACAGCATGCAAAATCATTCTTGATTTTTATAAGATCTCTCAGGATTTGTATATGAGATCTTTAAAAAATCTATAAAATTATGAATTGTATATTATAACCATCTTTTTTTACAGAATGTTTAATTTTTCAAAGTAGCATTTTTTTGAACTAGCTCCAATTTTATAACTTTCACTACTGCTAGCTACATGCAAGTAATGTGACGTTTCATCACAGATTTCAAGCATAAAAGCATGCAAATGATGCAAGCTTCAATATAGAAAAGCAGCTATGGAACACGGTCTCTTTGTTAAATGGATAATCGTAAGGCTGTTTTCCTTTTTGCTAGATTTTTTAGCCAGAGTTAAAATGTAAACTAGGATTAATGGCAACAATGTAATGTAATATTTGCATATATTTTCCACACAATCAAACAGAAAGATAATTTATAGTGTGCTCTAACTTATTGGGATAATGGTTGACAGAATACAATTTTGAGTTTATGAATTAAATCTTTATAAGTGCCTCCATTTACCTTTCAATAATCAATTTTGTTGGGTCGCATATAATTTCTTTTGTACAAATAAGTGTGTTTTTAAATTATTTTTTAAAAGCCAGTGTAAATCTTTAGGAATATTACTCAGAAAACACAAAATGAATCAAATGAATAAGGACTGGAAATAAGATAAGTCAGTTATTATTTTTGGCAGACTTATGTGGGAAAAACTATTTTAGTGTTCTCATCTTTACATTTCATAATACTCATTTGCATTGTACAATACCACTTGATAAACATATGTAAACATGAATGACCCCTTTAACACCGTGTCCTAGAGAAAGTTCTGATATAACATAAATGTTCAGTTCTTGAAAGAAAGAAACAGTAAAAGAGAAAGAAAATGAAAGAGCAGGAGATAGAAGGGAAGAGAGACAAAATAGACAGTAATTTTTAGAACAAGAAGCTTCTTATAGGAGAAAAATATCTTTGAAAAATGCAACGTTGCTTGTAATGCATAAAATATTTGAAGGTTTTCCTTTTGATGAGATAGACTCTTATTTACATTGAATCAGTTGATTATAACTGATCTATTTCAACAACCCATGGTAAATTTATACAGAATGAAAATATCTTTTATTGTATTGACTTTTATTCATTTTGACTCACTTCCTTCCTTTGTTCATTCAACAAATATTTTCTAAGGATTTGGGGCCTCTACAAGATACTACTAGAAACACAGTTGTGAAGGAAATTCAGTCTCAGCAGAAAAGGAACTCAAATTCCCATAGGAGGGAAAGGCATACAAATACATGACGGAAAGAAATGCAAAAATTTAACTGAATCACAGACACAGAGTTATACACACTATCTGGGAAATAATTTCAACTTCCTCTCACAGATAATTTCCTAACAGAGGTCATTTTCAACCTGGAACTTTTTATTCATTTATTTATTTATTATTGTTATTATACTTTAAGTTCGGGATATATGTGCAGAACGTGCCGGTTTGTTACATAGGTATACATGGGCCATGGTGGTTTGGTGCACCCATCAACCTGTCATCTACATTAAAACCTGGAACTTTTAAGAAAAAAACCCGACTGCATCAAGCAAATGAGGATGCCGTGAAGGGGGTTAAGAGAAATCAAAGACATTTTGGCAGAGGTAACATTATGTATAAAGGCATGAAGGCAGTAAAACATTGAGTGTTCAAGACATTACATACAATTTTCTGTTTCAAACCAGACATTTTAATGAAACAAGTTGGACAAAGATGAGTTTTGAGATGTTGTCATTCAGCCAGGTCCAACCCTTTGAATGTGAGAACCTTTTTGCTTAAATGTGGTCGTGGATATCACCACATTATGCCTGGTCTTTATTTTATTTTATTTTATTTTAGTTCATTAATTATTGTTAGTGTTAATGTATTTTACATGTGGTCCAAGAAAATTCTTCTTCCAATGTGGCCCAGGGAAGCCAAAAAGATTGACATGTGTGGTCATGGCAAAAGATTTGAGGAAGATTGTAATCA
This sequence comes from Macaca nemestrina, assembly GCF_043159975.1. NCBI lineage: Eukaryota > Metazoa > Chordata > Mammalia > Primates > Cercopithecidae > Macaca > Macaca nemestrina. Next base: position 63,827,853 of record NC_092128.1, read on the forward strand.
AAGAAGAAACATGCACATATCAAAATTTTAGGAAGGACAGTCCCCCGGAGACCTAGAAGAAAGACTGAACAATTAGATCATGTGACTATTATAATATCCAAGTGAACAACAATGAGATTCTAAAATAAGATGGAGGCTGTAGTTTTGCTTACTATACCCTTATAAAATATAGTGTTACATTATATTTTCAAATTGAAAATTAAAATAAACATTTAGTGCAAAATAAGAGGGAACACAATGTATAATTTCAAAAGCTGTGTTATTTTATATTACATACTTGCACTTCTCTTCTTGCTCTCTGGCCTTGAAATAAATTACAGTCCCACACTGCAAAATTTTATGGTATTATTTTTCTGGCCAACTTAGGGCTTGTAACTGCTGGTTTAATTGATGTGTTCCACTATATGATTAATTCAATAATAGTGATTTTGGGCCAATCATAATAATCCATATCAGATGCCCGACACTTTTACATAATAAGCAAAGACGAAGGCATAATCTAGAAAACACAGATTCTCATAACCAATAACGTAAGTAAAATAAAGGCAAGGCCAGTTATGTGCAATATATTTTAAGGCATCATTGGCTTATACTTAGCAGAAATAAATATTTTATATCCTGGATATGTCTCATTGCTCATTTTTACCTATATAACAAACCTGCACATGTACCCCTGAACTTAAAATAAAAGTGAACTTAAAAAAAAATAGATTGCATTATTAGGTATTTTCATAGCACACTTCAAAAGTGAAGTTGATAATTATCTCAAAAGTAAAGTATGGGTGAGAAAAATGACTTTTTAAATGTGCCTCCTGAACAATTAGGAATTATAATATCAAACTCTGAAACAAGTAAAAAAAGTAATAAATTATCATATGCATTTAAGTAGTAAGATCTACTGACTTAAATGTTTCCAATGAAGTTCATGTGTTTCGATGAATATCATAGTAAACATTTGGAAGATACCAGTGGCAGAGATGGTGAGGACATAAAGTAGAAAGGCACATGTACATTTTCATTTGTCTTATCACTGCAAGGGTATTACCTAGTTTATTTTTGCTTTACCACCCAAAATAGTCATCTACAATTGACTTTCTATCACTTTTTCCCCCCTGTAGTACATGGGATAGGGTAGTGGTTTTTTATTTATTTTTTTGCATGCTTAAATGACTAGGTATTTTAGAATTCTACAAGCACTTTTTTAAAAAAAATATTTCAACTCCTCCATGAAGCATATGCTAATGTCTGCAACGGTCCTTTCCTCATATTCTGAGATAAGAATGGTTTGGATTTTATTAAATCAAAGAGGATGAAAAGTATAGAAATGGATAATGTCCTATATCTATCTCTTTGATATGCATATCTGAGGGTGGCTAGCCAAGGCATCTAAGACATAAACCAAGGATTCCATGCCATGGAAAGAAAGGAAAGAATCATACACTGTTTTTATAGATCAAAGTCAGTATCCCAGGTTTTATATTTGAATGTCATGATCTATGTAGAAATGTACTGAATGAAGTTTCAAGTAGTCAATACCTGTGACAGACATGGTTTTATTTTTGGAACTATTGATTGCTTTTCTGAGTAATCTCCAAACCCCACTTTGAAGCCATTCAATCTGGATCACAAAAGGACATCTTAGATGACTAAAGAATTTGCCAAGGGTATTTGGAAGAATTTTTGGCTTTCTCCCAAAGTATTTTTTTAGCTTAAAATCAAGGCTTACTGTTTTATGACAAGAGCTTTTTACCTTAAACAAAGACTGTTGAGTTTCTGCTTTTAATCCCAACACATAATTTTATAATAAAGTTTGAAAAAGAAAGATTCAGGTGATTCTAGTTACATTAACTGTTTTAAATTCACTTAATTTTTAAGTTTTCATTGCCCCTTATCTACAATTCATTGAAATTGTTCTTTATTACTAGCATTTTGTGGTTTTATATGCTTCTAACTAATCATTGTTCATTATACCAAGAGAATCAGATTTCCAACTATGGTTTGATGTCATTGTGTATATACAGGACGTCCACAGGTGCCTGGAAGGCCATAAAGAAAAAGAAGGAAACCAGCCAAGATTAAAGTTTCACAGGTCCAGATGTGGCTGCTGCTGCTGTTTGGGGAAAAAAAAAAAACATTTTAGACCTTGGCATTTTGGCATTACAGCTGGCAAGTAATAAGAGAGAATGAAGTCTGTGTGCGTGCGTGTATGCATGTGAGCATGCTCTTTTTGTGACAGAAAAGGGGGAAATGGAAGGCAGGAAAGTCCAATCTGCTGGAGTAAAATAGAAATGTGGATGAGAGACTGTTCAACCCCACTGGCAATCAGGTATTTCCCTTTTATTAATGAAATGTTCTGGCACAGTGGAAAAATATAATTTGCATGAATGAGCACATCAATCTAAAAAAGTAAAAGTCCTGACTTGTAGTCATTTCTTTCAGCTTATTCACAAAATTATCATAAGCAGGATTCAGTTGTCTTCCTCATTAGTTATTATTATTTTTTTCACATTATTCAGCTATATATATCCTTCAGAGAGAGTTCCAACAAAGGATCTGGAGACTACATAGTTCATTAAATCATGTGATATGTAAATATGGAGTGGCTCACAGCAGATGTTCCTATCAGGATATTACAAATAAATCCAAAATTCTAAGTCTCAATGACTCATTTCCAGAAAAAAAAAGCATTATATTTGCTTAATATTAAAATGTCATCAATGTGATTGCAAATTATTATGAATTATTTTTCATGTATATGTAATCTACCTCTTTTTATTTTTCACAGTGCCCATCACTGGATACACCACCAATGAAAAGAGATGTTCTTAATTCTAGTCTAGGAAGTCTTGGAGAGTAGTCTGCAGAAATCTAAATGGCAAGACAAGTTAACATCTGTTCATTCTTTACTGTAAGTCTACACTTAAAGGATAAAATTGAGAAAAGACAATTTAAAATCGTCCTAATCTGAAGAAACTAATCCTTGTTTTTTTCAATGGCAATTTAGTGTGGTAGTTAAAAGAACACAGCTTTAACATGTGGCCGTGACATCAATCCAAGGCACTGATGAGTTGAAATGTATGTGTGTGTATACACACACACACAGACACACACACACATATAAATCTGTGCTTTATTTAAAAGGCATAGAAAAAAAATCTTTTAACACTATTTATTAGTTCTTACCCCAGAGTAAATGTTCACATTCTTGACTATATTAAAACATTCAGTATCTTTATTAAGTTTGCTACACTGAAATATGTTATTGTTTACATGTCTCGACTTATTACATACATATTATCAATGTAGTGACTTAACATTTCAGAGTTATAAATCATTTTATCATTTAGGATAAGGAACTGAAATAATGCAATCTCATTCTATAAAGAGTCTTGATTCCAGCTAAGACTCTTATCATTAATAATATATCAGGACTTGATTTAGGGAGTCACTTCATTAGTTCTTTAGTTACCTCTATTGATACTATTTTCGTGAAATTGCTGGTCACGATGGAGCATGTCTTATATAAGATGTGAAAAATGACAATAGTAACTTCGTAATTCTTGTGTCAAATTAGAAATTGCTTTTAAAACTTGCTATCTTCCAAAATCCTCAGTTGAAGCACCTACCAAGATTTTTATCACAAAAAAACTTTAAGAGCTCCCTTGACACTCCCTAAGTTGGTGTTTTCACTTCCCCTAGATTGTACAAAATGCAACACAAGGAAGAAAGTATTCCTTAATACTAGTTGGAATGCTAGTTGGCTAGTATTCCAACTCAGTAACACTCTAACTTGACCATAATGATATTGAAGCTTTTCTACAACACTGACTCTAGAGTCTTTAGCCTCATCATTTACTTCTTTACCATAATGCTTAGTACACATAGAGGAAACTAAAACAAGCAAAGAAACAACACAATGAGGTGAGGAGGGTGGCTTTAGTTAATAGAATGATACCAAGGAGTACTTTATTATTATTTCAAAATTTCAAACTGCTCTAGCTTGCCAGGATGTACTCTACTTTCCAAAGAAAAATTGAAATGAAGAAAAATACAGTTCTAAGATAAGAAAGAACATAATCTGATAAATATGCTAATTTTGAAATGTTTTAAGGAAGGACATTTTCAAAGGTGTAATGCCTATGAGCACTGACACTTTTCTCTTTTGTTTTCAGCTTGTGACTTTTAACCAAGACATATGGTATACATACAAAGTTACTAAATATCTGTTATAATTTAAATGAATTCTCAGCCTTGGGGCATCAGGGAGGTTATTTTCAAATTTTAAAGGGAAATTACTCTTGAATTTGCCATACTACATTGTGTTCCATTGCAAGAAATTTAATCTGAATGCACTGAAGAGATGTAGTTTTTACTTTCTGGATTGTGCTATATCCTATATTTAACAGATTTTTGTCATATTCTTAAAGTCCACGAAATGTACTGAAAAGTAATGGTATATATCCATGTCTTTCTTTTCTTACAATTGACTAAATACTAAAAACAATAGTTTTTTTCTTAAAAGTTAATCATCTAAAACGCAATAAGTAATCACAAACTAAACTTTGATCACTGCTAGTTTAAGTTCTGTCTACATAATTGCAAATCTCCGAATTGATCTTTTTAAAAGTAAATATTTTGGAATAAAAATTTATTTTCCATTTATATATTTGCTATTCTATAAATTTTGTTTTCATAAATATATTTATAAATTTTATGTAATGAAGATTTCAGAGTAACAATGAACATATTTTTATAATTAAATTCTAAAGTTAATCTCTACTTTCATAATCTATAATTTACCTCATGAATTTCAATCTAATTTCATATAACCTGAGATGAGATTTTATGGATGAGAAAAGTTTCCAGAAAACTAGACTATTTACAATGTATAATTAAATAAATAATAAAAATATTTTATTAAACTAATGGCTTGTAATAAAATAATTTTAGCCCTCCATTCTTCCCCTTATTTCCTGCCCTCTTCCTCCAACTGTTTCCTCACTTTTCCTCCTTGCTTCCCGTCTTGCTCTTCCCTGGACCTGGCCCTCGCTTCTTGCCACCTTCCCATCCTCTGTCTTGTTTCCTATTTCTCCCTTAATCTGCTGCCTCCTGGTCACCCCCATCTTCTTTTCCACAACCTCGATCCTCCCTTTTGCTACCTGCCCTTCCACTTGCCCCCCTTGCTTCTTCCCTCCTGTCTCGATCCACTTTTCACCCCTCCATCTTCTCTCTTGTTTCCCTCTCACTCACACCCTCTGCCCTCCCACCATTCCCACCCTTTCCTCCTGGCCCTGCTCCCTGGCTCTTCCGCGGTCCTTCCTCTTCTATTTCCCCCTAAGTCCCACCCCTCATTTTCTACTTAGACCGCCCCCTCATTTTCTGCTTAGACTCATGCCCTCAAAAAAAAAAAAAAGAATAATCGTTTTATTTTGACATTTTGTGTAAAACTCTTTTAAAAATTTATTACAATTTCTAATATGCTGTATATACTTTCTACTATAAATATTTTAATATTTCCTTACTGATATGAATTCACCCTTAAAAATTTCAATTATTTGAAATACTTTGAATCTATTCTGTAAGATAGGGAGGACAAATTCTCTAAATTACTAGAATTTCCTATTGATTTTTGTATTTTTCTCCACTATTAATTTATTAGGAATGTCTGTTGCAAGTAGAACTTAAAGGTAATAGGCTTATAAAATACATGTAATTGTACATAATTTCAATGGGTCTTGGTATAATGACGGATCACACTACTTTTATAACAAAAAAACATGAGTTTTACAAATTTTGCGTCTTTATTCCTCAGATATTTTGTATTTATATTTTGAGTATGAAGGGTCATTCCCTCATAAAAAAGATATTTTTACATTAGCAAATATAGGTTATAGTTGTGGAAGATAATACTTTATTAGTCCAACTAAGAAATTGTGATGTGTGTGTGTGAGAGAAAGTGGCAGCGAAAGAGAGATCTAAATATCTGTCATATACACACACAATATGTTTAGTTCTTGCTGAAAAGTGAAGATTATGCAATTCACATTTTCTTTGGGAATTTGATCATGTTATCTTTAAACGACAGACATTTATGAACTACGGAGTGGCATCTAAAGCAAAGGAGTTATAATTAACAATAAGAATGAACGTATGACCTTAAAGAGTGAATATACTAACTAATTTTGTTTACTGACATTATCTCAAATTTCAGAAGTGGTCTAAAGAAGCCCTGCCTATTTGAAATACAATGTGAGCTACATATTTAATTTTAAATTTCCTAGCAGTCACATTAAAAAAAAATAAAAGGTGAAAGGAACTTTAATAGTAGATTTTATTTTACTTAATATATCTACTAAAGTATTATTTCAGTGTGTAATAATTTAAAATTTATTGAGATATTTCATGTTTTTTTTTTCTTATTTTGTCTTCAAAATCTATACATTTCAACCCAGATTAGTCCAGTTTAAGAACTCAGATGCCACATGTGGCTACTTGGTATTTATAATATTGGACAACACAGGTCTATAGTGTAGCTACAATCCAGTAACAGCAAGATCTTCTTTAAAAAATATCAGAGCACCTTCTTCCTAGACACCATATTTAGAAGAATATAAGCAGGCAACTGTCACATTTAAATATTACAATGACTATAGAAACAAACCTTCTATGAGTGCAATTAAGAGGAAACTTTTCAAAACAGAGGAGTTAATTAAGTAGAAAATGTGTGGTTAAATCCACACAAAAAATGTTGGATGGAAAGATCCTTTTCTAAACAGAAGAACACCAAACATAAAAGGACAGGGGAGGGGCTGAAACTTAGCATAGGCAAAAATTACCATATTTACTGAATAGAAGGCCAGTTTGGCTCTGGAAAACTTCTTCTTTTTTCCCCCCAGAGAGAATGGCCACACGCCAATAGATACAGGCCTAAAATAGTGTATATACTATGGTAACCATAGTAATGAGTAGATGGAACTAAAAAAAGCTGGTCTTGGGTGAGCAGATGTTCAGTCAAAGCAAGAATGAAAACATGAACTGCATTTCACAACCTCCATTTTATCTACATACAGTAGGACAGTGTTCTGTGAGCCTGTGGGAGAAATGTACTGAAGGAGGAGGAACCAGAATGCCAGGAACGCCTTGTTATCAGTACAGGCACACAAAGCTAGGTTCCAATAGAAGAATTCATCAGCAAGAAACATCCCCAAGTAAGGCTATGAGAGATTGATACATATTCCAATTACATCTGTATCTACATTCATGCATGTACACTTTACTAAGTAAAGTAGCATGTCTTGTAATCTTGTAAAATAGTCTGTCTAGGTTGAAGTATGAAAAAATTATGTACTATTTCTCAATTTCCTTCAGGAAGTCTAACTTAAATATAATTTTTCTAAGAATAACATGGTTATCTATATCATGCCAACACCTTCCTAGACTTCAAGTTATTTTTACTGCAGAACTAGATCAGTGTTGTGGTTAGGAAGGAATATTATGCAGATTGCCTGGGTTTGAATCCTAGCTCACCAGATGACTTTGGACAAGTAACTTAAACTCCTTAAGACTCAGTTAACTCACCTTCAAAACAGAATTAAATAGTGTCAATTCATAGTATTGATATGAGGATTAACATGAAGAAATTAGGAGTGTCTGGCACACAGCATTAACAAATTTTAGTTATTTTTAACAATAATTCATTGTTATTTTTATGCCATATGCCAATAAATTCCCAAAGACCTGGCAAGAAAAACATTGAAACTATGTTTTACTGTGCCTAGCACATTTTTGTTGATGCATGTGTAATATATACATAAATGCACGAAAAATGCACAGAGACCCATGTTCACATATACTTCTATATTTTCCATAGCTTAAAGCAGGCATCTGATGAGAAAATAAAGTCATACCCAGAGAAGACAGGTAGTTCTCATCTTCCAATGTGCTGTTTGGCTAACAATCCATCACTGCATTCTTCTGGCAGTGTTTCAAAACATATCCCAAGCTGCAGAAGACTACTGAGCCAGAGGAGCACTGAGTCATAATTAGCTCAAGATTAAAGTTCACCAAGGAATGGATTCAAATTCAATTTAACACAAAAAGGCTTTAGAAGGAGGGATCATTGTGTTGAGATCTCAATGAAGCAAGCTTGCATTCTTGATTATTGGAAACTCCTTGATAAAGAATCTCCCTAGATCCTTAAATGCTTTGTGCAGCTGGGGTTTGAGGTCATACTTTTCACTCCACTTGGTGTGGGAAAGAGAGTTGGCACATGCTCGTCTTGATCTACATGTAGCCCCAAAGCATTCTCAAAGAAAGAACAAAAGCAGACAGAATTGCCTTGCAAGAAATGTTTCTCAACAATAAATTTCAGAAAGCAGTGCTATATCTGGGAGGAGAACATTTCAAATACAAGTTGAATGATAAACCCCACTGGTCAGGGACATAAAGTCTTACCAAAGGTCTAAAAAAAGCTTTATGTTATCCAAAGTTTAACAAAAGCCTCCACATAAAGACTTTTATCATAATGTTATACACACTTATACATATATATACACACACATATCTCTATACACATATACCTATATAAGTGCGTGCATATACTGAGTATATGTGTGTGTGTATGTATATATATATAATAGAGTATATGTGTATATATGCATATATATAAATAAAATAGTGGAGAATGTTCCATATATCCCAATAAGGGGTCAGTACATATGAAATGAATACGAATTATGTTCTTATGTAATACAGAAGAGAAAAAGAAACCCATTAAGATAGCTAGAGTAATAAAAATCTGTGTGCTTCCATATCATTTTAACTATAACCAAAATGTGGGTTGAGGAGGAAGTTAAACCATAAATTAAATAATTGTTTAGAATTACATTCCTCCCAAATTTTTGCATCACCCCACTCTTGCATTAGGATAGACAATAAGAGTAGATTATTAAAATGGTAATACTCTTAATGTTTTATAGATTGACATTTATGATGCCCAAGAGCTTAAAGAAATGTTAGTGTCACCTTGCATTTAAGTTACCCTCAGACTTTATTTATAATACTCCAGGATTACTCCTTTGCAGCTAAGGATAAATATTTGAAGAAGTAGGAAGTTTGGCACAGAGATTAGGCATAAATGAATACAATGGTACTAAAATGACAGAGATGTGGATTTAGAAAAGCTTGCATCCATACAAGAACAAAAATCTTTAAATTCCAGTTCTATCTTCACATGGACCTTGTCAATAATGTTCATTGAACTGAAAAAATTTAGAAGCTGGAAGAATAAAAGACCAATTTGCCAATGTAGTTTGCTAACATTCCGTAAAAGAAGACGGACAAAGTTTTAAAATATTAAGTGAACTTGTTTTAATCACTGATGGGAACAAGAGAACTGTATGGCCAAATCTAGTTTTGAAAAATTGGAACAAAAACATGTTTTAGGTTATTTTCATCAGATGTGAGGTTTTACTTGAATTTGCTCTTTGTTTTTGTATGTTATAGCTCAGATGTCTGTGGTAGGTTCCATTCTCCAATTTGGTATATATATATATATCCCATATATTGGATCTGTAGTATTAATTTAGTGCCAGGAATTGCTTTAGGCTTTTCAGGAATTAACTGTTCAAATGGTGTGCCCTTGGAAAATTACAAATCAAAGCATGGGCACTAACTGAATCAATATAATTGCCCTCTATTTGGTGTGGGCTTGTGTGTTGAAAAAATATATAATCCTAACAAAAGTAGATGTTTTGGGGACTAATAGAGGCACAATAAGAGAGATCAGACTCTCTTTGCAAGGTCAATTAGAGACTGCTTGTGCAATTTCCCTCCTGTCTAATGGCCTTAATATAACCACATATTCTTATTATTGCTCGAAAGTTATAGAACATATGTAATTGGTGTATCTGCCTTTGTGGGTCCCTTCAATATTTCTGTTCAAGGCAGCTGCACTTGAAACTTAAGGGTTTGCAGCTGTTGGAAGCTATATCAGGAACGTGAGGGTTTGGCACTCATTTTCATAGTTCCTACTGTGTAGAAGTTTGGCAAGAACTGTGGAAAGGGTATGGTGACTTAAAGAATGTTTGTAAAACTTTCCCCCATCATTGTGGTTCTGAGTACATAAGGTCTGGAGTTGGAGAATATAAGGGTGGTTATTTTGATTGGGGCATTTGGGTTCCATTTATACAATTAACCGTAAGGGCAAAACATTCTGAGATTCTGCTTAAATTTCATTTTTTCCTTGATAAGTACAGTAAAAAGAATTCCGTGAAGTAGAGCTCAACAGTGTGTCATTTTCTCAGTTCCAAAAACAATTTTCAAAGCTTTAACATGATCATTCATACATGTAACATCTTTAAGGAACATATTAATGATGGTAATCCTAAAAAATTTTTCAAGCTCATAAAACTATTTTATTCACATACATTGGGGAAAAATTATAATCCTCAAATCATCACATAGAATATTTGAAGTCACTTTAGAAATAAACCAGTCATGGAGGATTAAAAACATTACTTTAGAAAGAAAATTTAATGAATTTTAGCTTTGCCCAAAAAGGATATTTTGTAAAATTACCATACTGTGATGTAGTGATATTTATGACAAGATTATTTAGTTCCTATAAAGAAAAAGAAATAGTTAATATATTTTTACAATTTCTTAAAGTGTGATTATTATAAACTATGATTCTCAACGCTTGTAAGAGGAAATTTGAGAAGGTGACATTTTCCTGGGTAGATTTTAAAATAATATGTTAGAAGAGATTAATAATTCAAAGGTATCTCTATTTCTTGATTGATCATAGCATGTAATTAAAAGATATTTTTCAACTCTAGTAATTTTGAATTCAGTTTAGCCATAGAATCACACTAAATTCAGAATGAATTTATCTAGATGGATATAGATATAAATACTTTGAGAATATTCGTGTCAGGTTAGCTATGCTATTAATCAATTTGTAATTGTTTCAACATTTCTGATGAAAATGCATCAAAAGGCTTAGTGTGGTGGCTCACGCCTGTAATCCCAGCACTTCGGGAGGCTGAGGCAGGTGGATCACCTGAGGTCAGGAGTTCGAGACCAGCCTGGCCAACATGATGAAACACCATCTCTACTAAAAATACAAAATATTAGCTGGGAGTAGTGGTGTACGCCTGTAATTCCAGCTACTCAGGACGCTGGGGCAGGAGAATCACTTGAACCCAGGAGGCAGAGGTTGCAGTGAGCCTAGATCACACCACTTGCACTCCAGCCTGGGCAATAAGAGCAAAACTCCATCTCGGAAAAAAAAAATGCATCAAAATAACTATATGTACATCAAATACATCAAAGTATGCTTATATACTTTTTAATATATATACTCTGATGCATTTATTTACATATTTGATAGATTTATATTTTTGGAGAAAATATTTACATTTCTCAGTGAAAATATAATGATGCATAAAAACAAAATAGTAATTAATAATAATCCTCCATAAAAATATTTGGAATGTGAAAGGGAAATTTCAATTCTTCTGATAGGATTAATCTTGGCGATGGTTATATTTCCATGTACAAATCAAAATAAAGAAAAACAGATAAATGAATTCCTCAAAATTAGCTTTTCAAGCATATCAGTGGAATAATTTAACAAGTAAAGTTTCTGCTACACTTCATGTAGAAGTGATTTACCACAACATCAACCATATGGTATGCACATACTCTGTACTATCCCTTGTTCAGGCTGTTAGCATGAGAGTGTATCCAACTAAGAAATTCATCTAGTACCATTTATTAAACATTTCTTTTGTGTGAAATATTGGAGATTCAAATATTGTTTTCGAGTTGTTCTCTGTATGTTTGTTTTATCATCTTCAAAGAATATTTCAGGGTAAGATTAGTTTTTCCACCTTTTAGGAAATGTCATTAAATTCCAAGTCATTAAGATAATTTTTTTCTAAATTAAAAAGTAAATCACAAGCAAGTTGTCAACATTCTGATTCTTACACTCGTTCATAAATCTAGTTGTCTGAAACCTAGGAGTCATTATTTCCCCTGTATTCTTTTCCATCCAACATTCATTCCATCAGCAGGTCCTGTGAATAATACTTTCTGAGTAGTTCTTGATTCCCTCTTTGTCTCTATTTCTGCCCTGACAGTATCTATCTAAGCCTTCACCCTTCATCATCTCAAATCTGGGTGACTGAAATAGCCTCTTTATTATCACATTCACTGTAGTTGTCCTTTAATGTAGTCTCCACACTGCTTTCTGCTAAAGTGACTTTTAAATCTACAAATCCAGTCATGTTAGCTACATATCCCAGCATGTTCCCCCTTTCAGACTTTGAAATCAGCAGTATGACTGCAGAGACCACCTTTTTTTTTTTTTTTTTTTTTTTTTTTTGAGACGGAGTCTCGCTCTGTCGCCCAGGCTGGAGTGCAGTGGCCAGATCTCAGCTCACTGCAAGCTCCGCCTCCCGGGTTCCCGCCATTCTCCTGCCTCAGCCTCCCGAGTAGCTGGGACTACAGGCGCCCGCCACCTCACCCGGCTAGTTTTTTGTATTTTTTTTTTAGTAGAGACGGGGTTTCACCGTGTTAGCCAGGATGGTCTCGATCTCCTGACCTCGTGATCCGCCCGTCTCGGCCTCCCAAAGTGCTGGGATTACAGGCTTGAGCCACTGCGCCCGGCCAAGACCACCTTTTTAACTAAAAACTTCTGGTGCTGCTTTTAGGAGTTTATGCCCCTCACGCTTTAGAATCTTTGCCCACCCTGCCTTCTCCCCTCCAAATCAATTACTTTCTACTCATTCTTCACATGTCATCTCAACTCAGTGAAGCCTTTCCTAAATTATCAAGTCAGATTCATTTGTTCCTTGCCACTATAATATATATATATATATTTATTTTTATTTTTTTTTATATACATTTTTAATGGAGTTTAGCCCTTGTTGTCCAGGCAAGAGTGCAATGGCATGATCTTGTCTCACTGCAACCTTTGCCTCCCGGATTCAAGCAATTCTCCTGCCTCAGCCTCCTGAGTAGCTGGGATTACAGGCATGCACCACCATGCCTGGATAATTTGGTATTTTTAGTAGAGATGGGGTTTCTCCATGTTGGTGAGGCTGGTCTCAAACTCCTGACCTCAGGTGATCTGCCTGCCTTGGCCTCCCGAAGTCCTGGGATTACAGGTGTGAGCCGCCACACTTGCCACTATAGAATTTTTTTACTTTACTATTAAAAGTTACAATCATATTTTTGTGATTGTTTATTTAACATCTACACGATGAAGGTCATGAACACAAGAATCTCTATGTTCAAATGAATTAAATGAAAATTGAGATTAAAAATAATTCAGAGGAATATAGGCCTTCAAATTATATTTTTCAAGTAAATGAACATTTCAGGGAAAATAAGAGGTCTACAAATGCAGGAATAAGGAGAACCTTATGCACGTGTGCATGCGCGCGTGTGTGTGTACGTGTTTTTCAATAGACTTGCTTCAGTTGTAAATTTTCCACATCTCTTGAACAAACACACTATTTACTATGGTTGGCAATTACGTGTATAAATAATTAGTTGCTAATATTATTCTTAAAATTGGGGAATAAACAATGAGTTATGAGAATGCAAAAGAAGAAAATAATAATTCTACCTGTAGACAGTGGGTAAGGAATTATAGAGATGAAGGATTTTGTGCTAGACAAAAATTTCAGGAAGCGCATGAATGGCAAAGAACACTATAGGCAGTGCAAACTATGTGAGCAAAATTATGGCCTCCTGATTGTGCTTAGTGTATTTTTGAAATTTTAAGCAGCTACTTATGATTGAATAATACAAATAACAAGTATTTAATGAGCATTTACCAAGTATGCTTTGAAATGTACACTTTCACTTAATTCTCACAAGCATATCATGTATGCACTGCTGTTACCACTAAAATTCGTACACCAGAGTGTTCCAAATGCTCAAACTAAGCATTAGAGCATTTTAGTAAAATTTGCATGAATGAATAGCAAAGGAATAAATATATCTGAACTCAGACGCCCACAAACTTGACTACCAAATTATACTTACTCTTGAGGAGTAGAGGCAGAAAGGGGTGAAACTGGAATTATAAATGGTAGTTGAATTGTGAGTGTATTGGATTCCATGTATAGGAGTTTAAACTTTGTCCTGTTGGCAACTGAAAACAATGGAAAATCTAATCATAGGGTGATTATAATCCAATATAATTTTTTGAAAGATTTGTAGGGTGGACCATATGGGAAATTAATGAATGCAAATTGATTGAATTGCCTATGACTGCATTAAATTGCGTATAACTGAGCTAGGCAGCTAGAAAACTTAAACGTAATTTAATTCAGCCAGTTTCTAAAACTAAATACTGAGTGATTATGGAATCCTGCTTCAAATTCTGCCAAATGCTGACTCTCTAAGGGAAAAGTGTCTAGTGAGGGTAAACCGGCTTTGAGAAATAGCTGAGGTGCTATGAGACAGCCAAGTGGAGATATCAATATAAAATTAGCAATATGGATGGGGAGAGGAGGGCTAACTCATGATACAAATAGAAAAATTGTGGCTGGGCGCAGGGGCTCACTCCTGTAATCTCAGCACTTTGGAAGGCGGAGGGGAGAGGAGAGGATCACTTGAGCTCAGGAGTTTAAAACAAGCCTGAGGCTCTTTTCCTTTCTCCGCCATCGTGGTGTGTTCTTGCCTCCACTTCTCGCCACGTCTTCTCACAAGACTTTCAGGATTAAGCGATTCCTGGCCAAGAAACAAAAGCAAAATCGTCCCATTCCCCTGTGGATTCGGATGAAAACTGGAAATAAAATAAGGTACAACTCCAAAAGGAGACATTGGAGAAGAACCAAGCTGGGTGTATAAGGAATTACACATGAGATGGCACATATATTTGTGCTGTCTGAAGGTCGCGATCACATTACCATATCAAACTGAAACTGTCACCACTCTCTGGAGAGTTCGACGTATTTTCCTCTCTGAACCTATTATGAATGTGTTGGTTGGCTGGGTCCAGTAATAAATATGTGAGGCCTTTCATTTCAAATAAATAAATAAATAAATAAAACAAGCCTGAGGAACATAAGAAGACTTCGTTTCTATGAAAAACAAAACAAAACAAGCAAACAAAAAAATAGTCACATGTGGTGACATGCACCTGTATTCCTAGCTACTCAGGAGGCTGAGATGGGAGGATCACTTGATCCCAGGAGATTGAGGCTTTGCAGTGAGCTATTATCACGCTGCTGCACTCCAATCTGGGCAATTGAGTGACACCTTGTCTCAGGAAAAAAAAAAAAAAAGAAAATTTGTAATATTCGTATAGACATTATTTAAAGAAGGAAGTAATTTGACTTTACAAAAATACATTAATACTTATGCAAAATATTTATTATATCAGAATATGGTTATTCCTGGCACTGCAATTCATTCAAATGGAAATGTTTGTCCATACACTCAGTATAGATTTTTTGACATTACTTTCAATATTATGAAGATAAACATTAGTGTTTCCAGCTAATGTTGCATAACAAGCAAGGGCCAGATTTACCCTTCCACTTAAACAAACAGAAAAACAAACACAAAATACACACACAAAAAAAAGGTTGACAGGCATTAAACAAAAGGTAGAGCAAAACTGTGATCTCTCAGAGAAGAGCAATTAATAAGGTGAGCCTTACAATTGCACCAACGTGTTTCTGGGGAGTGGTATCCAGAGGGCAGTGCAGAGAAAGGGAGAAGACTCAAGAATTGAACAAAATTTTTCCTGAGTTGAGGATAGAAAACTAAGTTCCAAAAGGCCAATGCAGTTAGACTTTGATGGTTAGAGTCATGGAAAAGAGAGAGATGCACAGGGCAAGAGAGAGGCCTCTGTCTGTTTGCCATGTGCTCTGTCCTCAAGTCTTTAACTGACCACTGATCTACTCAGGTGTGAGAGTAGACTACAAAGGGAAGGAGAAAGAACTATTTTAAAAAGGAATAGGCAGAAAAATATCTGGAGCTCAAGGATTACAGTTCATGTTTCCATTATTTAGAGTGGGAAGCCTTCTTAGCACATGAAGAGTTAAGTAGAATCCTTAGATTTATTCAAAATTAAAACATCACTTTGAGAAACACTGTTAGGGAAACAATAAGGCAAGGCATACACTGAAATAAAATATTTTCAAAACACATACTGGAAAAACACTTTTACCCAGAATACGTAAAGAACATCTACAACTCATTAATAATAATACTATTTAAACAATGTCTGAAATATTTACATAGACACTATACCAAACAATAAACAGGTATACCTCAGAAATACTGAGGGTTCAGTTCCAAACCACTGCAATAGAGCAAATATCTCAATAAAGCATGCCACAGGGGTTTATTGATTTCCCAGTGCATATAAAAGTTATGTTTACACTATACATAAAATGCTAGCAATCATTTGAGCCTTAAGTGAGTCATAATCTTTTTGTTGGTAGGAGATCTTGCCTCGATGTTGACAGCTGCTGACTCATTAAGGTGGTGGTTGCTAAAGGTTGAGATGACTGGAGAAGATACTGAAAGTAAAACAATAAAATTTGCCACATTGATTGGCTCTTCCTTTCACAAGAAAACTTCTCTGTACCGTGCGAAGCTGTTTGATAGTGATTTACACACAGTAGAACTTCTTTCAAAATTGGAGTCAATCCTTTCAAATCCTGCCACTACTTTAGCAACTAAGTATATGCAATATTCTAAATCCTTTGTCATTTTTACAGTAATCACAACATTGTCACCAGGAAGAGATTTATACTCAAGAAATCACTTTCTTATACATCCATAAGAAGCAACTCCTTATCCATTGGAGTTGTAACATGAGATTGCAATAATTTAGACAGAACTTCAGGCTCTGCTTCTAATTCTAGTTCTCTTGTTATTTGTGCCGCATATGCCATGACTTGCTCCACGGAAGTCTTCAACACTTCAAAGTGATCCATGAGGGTTGGCATCAACCTCTTCCAAACTCCTGCTAATGATATTTTAACCTTCTCCCATGAACTACAAATGTTCTTAATTACATGTAAAACGGTGAAGGCTTTCTAAGCCAGGCATTGACATTTCTCCAGCTATTAAAGTCCTAGGCAACTTCTTCCATTAGACAGCTGTCTCATCTGCACTGAAAATCTATTGTTTAGTGTAGTTACTTTTGCCAATGATCTTAGCTAGACATGGATAACTTGCTGCAGCTTTTACATCAGCACTTGCTGCTTCACCTTATACTTGTAAGTGATGGAGATTGCATCTTTTCTGAAACCTCGTGAACCAACCTCTACTAGCTTTAAACGTTTCTTCTTCAGCCTCCTCATCTCTCTCAGCCTTTATAGAATTGAAGAGAGTGAGAGCCTTGCTCTGGATTAGGATCTGGTTTAAGGAATGTTGTGGCTGGTTTGATCTTCTATCCAGACCACTAAAAATGTCTCTTTATTAGCAATAAGTCTGTGTTGCTTTCTTATCATTTGTGTATTCTCTAGGGTAGCACTTTTAATTTCCTTCCAGAACTTTTAATTTGCATTCACAACTTGGCTAACGGCTTGGTGCAAGAAGCCTTGCTTTTGGCCTATCTTAGCTTTTTAAATTATTTATAGCTTTTTATTTTAAGTGAAAGATATGTGACTCTTCTCCCACTTGAACACTTAGAGGCCATCGTTGAGCTACTAACTGTCCTAATATCAATACTGTTGTGTCTCAGGGAATAAGGAGGTCTGAGGAAAAGGACACACATCAACAAATGGCTGGTCAGTGGAGCAGTCAGAACACACCAACATTTATCTATTAACTTTGCTGTCTTACATGGACATAGTTTGTGATGTCCCAAAACAACTACAATAGTAACATCAAAGATAACTAATCACAGATCAACATAACTATAATAATAGGGAAAAACTTTAAAATAATGCAAGAATTACCAAAGTGTGACACAGAGACATGAAGTGAGCACATAGTGTTGGGAAAACGATGCCAACTATTGCTTAACGCAGGGTTGCCAGAAACCTTTGGTTTGTTAAAAAAAAAAAAATTATCTGCCATTTGCATAAAGTAAAGAACAATAAAAGGAATTATTTCCATATAGCAATGGCAAATAAGCACATGAAAAGAAGCTCACCATCATTAGTCATGAGATAAATAAAAATGAAAACAAAATGAGCTACTAATACAATATGGGTAACACTAAAATGCTAACAACACCAAGTGTTAATGAAGATGTTAAATTTACCTATATTATTTGTGAAAATACAAAATTGTATGACTGCTTTGGAAAACAAGTCAGCAGTTTCTCATAAAGGTAAACACAGATTGTTTCATACCCAGGGAATCGCAGTGCTAGATATTTATCCAAAAGAAATGAAGACATGCATTTCCACAAAGACTTACTCAACTTTATTCTTAATAAACAAAAAAGGCAGCTTTATTCTTAGTAGGGAATTACTAAAAAACAAAACAAATTTCCAACAACTGACGAATAAATAAATAAATTATGGTGTATTCATAAAATGAAGCACTACTTAGCAATAATAAAAACAGCTTACATGCAACAAGAATGATTCTTCAAAGTTTGTGTGTGTGTGTGTGTGTGTGTGTGTGTGTGTGACAAGACAGAGTCTCGCTCTGTTGCCAGGCTGGAGTGCAATGGCATGATCTCAGGTCATTGCAACCTCCGCCTCCAGGGTTCAAGTGATCTCCTGCCTCAGCCTCCTGAGCAGCTGGAACTACAGGCACGTGCCACCACTAGCTAATTTTTGTATTTTTAGTAGAGACGGGGTTTCACCACGTTGGCCAGGATGGTCTCAATCTCTTGACCTTGTGATCCGCCCACCTCGACCTCCCAAAGTGCCGGGATTACAGGTGTGAGCCACCGTGCCCGGCTCTTCAAAGCTTTTTTTAAGTAAAAGAAGCCAGCTACAACAGAATATATTCTCTATAATCCCATTCTTATGACATTCTAGAGAATGCAAAGCTTTAGATTCATACAGCAGATGAATGGTGATCAGTAGCCAGAGATGAGATGAGGAAAGTGACTGCAAAAGGTATAAGGCAACTTTCAGAGTGATGGACATGTTCTAGAACATGATTGTATAGGCGCATAGATGATTATCTAAACCCATCAAAACTCATTAAATTGTACATTTGAAGTTGATAAATTGTATTATATGATTAAAATATTAATGCGAGTGTTGATTAGTAGAGGGGTTGTGTGGGGGGCCAGGGAATATATGGGGATTCTGCATTTTCTGCTCAATTTCACTGTGAACATAAAAGTACTCCAAAAAATGTCTGTTTTTAAAAAGTCAATAAGAAACGCTGCTGAAAATTAAATTTCACTTATTAAAAAAATTAATGTGGCTTTGCTAAAATCCTAATACCTTAATATTATAAAGGAAATAGATAAATAACATTTATAGGATTTTTGTTTTGTTTTGTTTTGTTTTGTTTTGAGACAGAGTCTCGCTCTGTTGCCCAGGCTGGAGTGCAGTGGCCAGATCTCAGCTCACTGCAAGCTCCACCCCCGGGTTCACGCCATTCTCCTGGCTCAGCCTCCCGAGTAGCTGGGACTACAGGCGCCCGCCACCTCGCCCGGCTAGTTTTTTGTATTTTTTTTTTTTTAGTAGAGACGGGGTTTCACCGTGTTAGCCAGGATGGTCTCGATCTCCTGACCTCGTGATCCGCCTGTCTCGGCCTCCCAAAGTGCTGGGATTACAGGCTTGAGCCACCGCGCCCGGCCAAGGATTTTTAATTAATTATTGTTTTAGTAGAAATATATGAGAAAATACTAAATATTTATTAATATGTAGCCAAAGTTAAGATTAGTTTTCCCTCAGTAGATTAAAAATATAAACTCTCTTAGCATTAGCAAAATTTCTGTTTACCTTTTTGGTTTGGGAAACTATTTTTGTAAAAATTATTATTTAGTATTTCTGAAGGTATGTTCTAAAATTTTTAATTGATTATTTTTTTCAGAAGAGAAACAATCATTAAAACATCACAAGGAATCTAGTAGTTACAGTGCTGGGTAACAGCCAGACCCCTAAAGTACATACTGTATGTTTCCATTTACATGAATTTCAAGAAAAAGACAAAATATAGTAATAAAAGTCAGAATGTTGGTTCTATTTTTGGGGCTAGTGTCTGGAGATTGGCATGAAAGAATCTCTGGGGTTTCCATAAATGTTCTGTATTTTGGCCAGGTGCAGTAGCTCACGTCTGTAATCCTAGCACTTTTGGAGTCCAAGGCAGGCTGATCACGAGGTCAGGAGTTTGAGACCATCCTGGCCAACATGGTGAAACCCCGTCTCTACTAAAAAAAACAAAAATTAGCCGGGCGTGGTGGCAGGTGTCTGTGATCCCAGCTACTCAGGAGACTGAGGCAGGAGAATCGCTTGAAACCAGGAGGCGGAGGTTGCAGTGAGCCAACACCGCCTCGCCGCACTCCAGCCCGGGCAAGGGAGTGAGACTCCGTCTCAAAAAAAAAAAAAAACCCAAAAAGTTCTATATTTTTATTTCAATAGTGGTTACTTGGATATATGTGTGTGTACATGTGTGAGTTTCGAGTTGTGTAATTCAAGTTGTGTAAGAATAGTTCACTTAGTCCATGTATTTTGTACTTAATTTTTGAAGCACTTTTTTCTGTATGGGAGTTACATGATCTATTCATTTTTTTGTCTGAAAATCTATTAATTGCCCCTGGCTTCTTGTTCTTCATTTCTTCCCTTGGTAATACACTTCCATGTACCTCATGGCTTCAACTCTTCTTCTTTTTTCCTCCCTCCAATCCTTTCATCTTTCTTTCCTCTCTCCTATCTTTTCCTTAACAAATATTTTGGAAAACCTGCAATATCCTCAAATATGGTAGGTACTAGGGATTCAAATGAATTGCTGAAATGGGTATTGTCCTGCTCTCATGGAGATTAAATTCTAGGAAAAGCAACTTAATAGTTTTCAGAAAATTCAAATAAATTGAGAAATGATAAATTGTGCTAAAGGCATATAATGTCAGGTTGTGAGCAAGGCAGTAAGTTCACAGATGGTTTTCCTGAATAAGCAAGCATAGGTGGATGAAGAAGGGGGGAAGACATTGGCTGCATAGTACATACGGACAGACTCTGTGACCAGAGGAAAGCATCAATATAAGAGAAAAATATTCCCCTCACTTCAACTGGCTTCACCAAAACAGTACTCTCTCTGTTTATCTATGGCCTCTATATAAATTATTCCAACTGTATAGTTTTCAAACCTAATCTTAACTGATAACAATATTAAACCCTATTGTTATCTTGTCTTAGAATAAGTTATAGGTCTTTTTTCCACTTTTTCAGTATAATCTCTAGACCTTTTCATATATATCTATGACTTCAATGAATAAGTCTTCAAAGATTTGTCCTAATTCTAACTCTAGCCCAGATTTTCCCTTTGCACCCCAGATTTATATATCTATCTGCCTTCTTGACATCTCCAGGGTATATAAATATATCCAAATTGGAAAAAACATCCTCTCTGCCCCAAATTCCCCCAAATTGACCTAGTTACTAGTGTTCCCTGTTTTGGCATCACATCTATTCTGACACAAAGCCAGAAACCTAAAATTTAACCTGGACATCTCTTTATTCTTGTGTTCCACATCAGTATATATTTCCATGACATTTCAGATAACCTCTATTGTTTAGGTTGATTAAATGTTTCTCATGCCAATTCGTATTTCTTATTTTTATTTTCATTGTTTTTGTTCATTCTACATCTCCTCCTTTATTGTGCCCCAACACACTTCCCAATAACTTCTCATGGTGCCTGATACGTGATAGGGCCTGGTTAGGTACTTTGCAGGGGCTAGGGAATGTCTTAGTCATTTCTTTTTAATTGCATATAAAGCAGAAAATTTTCACTGAAACATAGTACGTTTATAATATTTCTAATTGAATAAAAGTTGTATATGTTTAGTAAGTTCATTTTTATTAAAACTGATTTATTTATACAATTTGACATGCATTCTGTGGAAATGATAGGCCAATGACCCAAATTACATCTGCACAGATATTGTTACCGGGGTAATTGCATTCCATATTTTCTTATATGTGAAGATGTGTTTACTAATAAAAATGGATATATTCATCTTTCTTCCTCATTTACCTTGTTTAAAAATACAATGTCTGCTAAATAACACATTAACTTTTAAACGTATAATTCTTAGAAAGCATCATTAATGCTGCTTAAACTGAAGAGTGATTACAGCACAACTATCTCAACAAACACCTAAGTCCTTAAATACTATATGGTTGCTATTTTATTTTCATAACTTGCACTTCTGAATTGTCTTTATCTCTCATTTATTATTTCCAAAGGTTATTTATGTAACCTTTGAAACATAGTTAATACGATTGGTCCTGACACTTGGTGTCCTTGAAGAGTTGCTTGTGATTGAAAAGTGTAAAAATAAGGTGAGTTGTGTATAGTTTGTGATTCTCCTTGAAGATTAGGTTATTTTCAATATGGACTACGACGAGTATAAATACAAAGTTATATAAACTTAGGGAAACACAAATGCATGCAGATGTACACATGCATACACTCACACACACTCCAAAATAACACACTGGAACATGTTTTTGAGGCACACATCAGAAGCTTGTAGAGGGCAAAAATTCATTCATAGTGCTTATGTAAAGTCAATGCCCACATTTCTAATGAGTTAGGTGGCTCTCAGTACTCCTTCCCATCTTTCCCATCATAACACCCTTTTCCTCATTTACAGGTGGACCTGAGGGTTTGCTTGGTTTCCTCCAGGGATGTCACACCTTACATAAACCTTTGAAAAACAATGACTACAATTTGTTTTTACCAAATATTACATTAGAATTTCAGGGCTTTTTGATCTTTAACTCAACATGATAACTTTTGCTTCCCTATTCTAGAAAATGTAAACAGTATTTTGAAAATTTGACCATCCATATGGCAAAGGATTCATAACCAGAATATATAAGGAGCTTAAAACATTCAATATGAAAAAAATCAGATAATCAAATTCAAAAATGGATAAAGATCTGAATAAACATTTTTCAAAAGAAGATATAAAAATGGTAAATGTGCATATGAAAAGGTACTCAACATTATTGATCATCAGAGAAATGAAAATCATAACTAAAATGAGGTATCATCTTACTCTAATTAAAATGACTATCCAAAAGGCTGGTAATAAAAAATGTCAGCAAAGATGTGGAGTAAAGGGAACCCTTGTACACTGTTGGTGGGAATGTAAATTAGTACAGCCACTACGGAGTACAACATTATGGAGGTTCCTCAAAAAACTAAAAATAGAACTACTGTATGATCCAACAATCCCACAGGTATATACAGGTGAGGTATATACCTGAAAGAAAGGAAATCAGTATATCAAAGGGATATCTGTATTCCCTTGTTTATTGAAGCACTATTCATAGCAGCTAAAGTTTGCAATCAATCTAATTGCTCATCATCAGATGAATAGATAAAGAAAAGGTAGTATATATGCACAATGTACTATGCAGCCCTAAAAAAAAAAAAAGGGTGAGATCTTGTCATTTGAGGCAACATGGATGGAACTGGAGGACCTTTTGTTAAGTGAAATAAGCCAGGCACAGAAAGACAAACTTTGCATGTTTTTACTCACTTGTAGGAGCTAAAAATTAAAACAATTGAGTAAAGAGTTAAAAAGTTGAATGACAGTTACCAGAGGCTGGAAAGGGTAGTGGAAAGTGGGAGAAGTGGGGATGGTTAATTGGCATAAAAATATGGTTAGATAATATGAATAAGATCTAGTATTCAATAGCACAACAGGGTGATTATGGTCAACTATAATTTATGATACATTTAAAAATAACAAAAAGTATATAATTGGAATGTTTATATCACAAAGAAAGGATAAATGCTTGAGGTCATAGACACCCCATTTACCTTGATGTGATTATTACACATTGTATTTTGTTATCAAAATATCTCATGTACCCGATAAGTATATGCACCTATGTACTCATAAAAATAAAAATTAAAATTAAATAAAAACGAAAATTTGTCCAAATTTTTAAAGTAGAACTCTTTCTAGAATGAAGCAATAAACTACTTGCCCATATAGTCAGTATAGTGAGGGCCAAGACTAAACATAAGCTGTGAGGCATCTTAAGGGCCGTGGAATGTCTCAGGTACTTGATTATGTAACATGGATACAGTGTGGGGAAAAGAAAGACACAGTTTTTTAACAATATACTGTTGTATTCTAAAAAATTCCCAAACTATTGGAAAGTAAGTAGATTGGAGTTAGACGGCCACATCAATCATTAATCATTCATTACATCCACAGCTATTTATTGAGATAAAATAAGCTGATCTGTCATGTATGAAAAGGTATGAATTAGAATGTTTGGATTGGTAAAGATAAGTATCAAATTCATCTATATTAACTATACACAGTCTCCCTTTGGTATCCATGAGGGATTGGTTCAGAACCTCCAAGGATAACAAAGTCCACAGAAGCTCAAGTCACAGTTATAAAATGGCATAACATTTGCATACAACTTATGCACATTCTCCCATATACTTTAAATAATCACTGCTTATAATACCTAATATAATGTAAATGTTAATGTAAATAGTTGTTACATCATATTGTTTAGAAAATAATGACAAGAAAAATGTCTGTACAAGTTCAGTGCAGACACAACCATCCAATTTTTTGATTCCTAAGTATTTTTGATTCATGATTGGTAGAATCCATGGATGCAGAACCCATGGATATGGAGGGCTACTTTACTCTCTCTATATATTTTATATATTAATATATACACAAATATGTATACACATACACATATGTCTTCCTTTCTCTTTTAATATAATAGAGGTGTTTCTGAAATTGGGTTATTAATTTTAATGTTTCTCAGAATATCCTGAAATAAAAAAGGAATGTGAGCCAAAAATAACAAAATTTAACATAAGGGACTCTATTCTATGAAATAAATTATTTTTGGGTATAGTTTCCAGATGCATAATCTATTTTTGTGATCATAAATACCATATTTTATATAGCAGGTATAAAGATTCAGATGGGTAAAGCATAGTTCAATGTCTATGAGTAAATTAATATAAAATATGAAGAAAAAGTGTTTCATTTTCTTTGTCATATTACAATAGGCACAGACATGCCATGCTAATTTACAGAATCTGAAATCAAATTCTCAAATTTTCCTTTTATTCCATAGTATATTTTGGGGGGAGGATAAGGAAGCATTGGATAATCACAATGTTAAAATATGGTAAAATATAGAATCTAACATAAAAAGTAATTTTGTACATGAGCTTTTAGGTTTACATTTTTTGTGGATTTTATCTTCTATTTAAACTGTATGTTACATTACAAATACTGAAATTGCATCATTAAATCACATTTTTCTTCTTTCATATGTCAGTTACCTATTGAGAACAGATGCTATCTCTACACATTAATGCTTACTCTCAAGTCATATACTGTAAGCCTAATGTACTGAAAAAAGAGAGAAATAAAAATGTCATCATATTTTAGCTGAAAATAAAGTTTCATCAAAATGATATTATAAACTTTTAAAATTAAAGCAAAAAATATAATGACCTAATAAGACATCTACAGATTTCTTGGACATTAAGAGATA
Organism: Macaca nemestrina; assembly: GCF_043159975.1. Lineage (NCBI taxonomy): Eukaryota > Metazoa > Chordata > Mammalia > Primates > Cercopithecidae > Macaca > Macaca nemestrina. The sequence goes on from NC_092128.1 coordinate 63,853,529, forward strand.
TACTAAAAAGTATTGACAATGTATTTCCCTCAGTATGAAGTCTCTGCTTATTATCTGCTTGATCTACACAGTTAAGACAACTCAGACCAAATTTGTGTTCAATTCAAGTGATGTTAGTTTTTAAAGTGGTAAAATGGCTCTGCATTTACACTTAATAAAAAAGTCTTATTTTCTTTTTTATACAGATATGGTGGTTTCAAATAAAATTCACTAGTAATTGTAAGATGGTATATATTTGTATTATTTTTACCCATTCAATTTTTACCTCCCCTTCCATTTCTTTTCCTATACCCCCACTCCCTTAAAATAAGCATTTTGAATAGTTTATTTTAAGAGAATTTTCAAAAGAAAAAAATAGGTAGTTAAATAACAGTAAATAAGTGCTCTACTTTATGTTAAGTCATACACAATGGGTTTTATTCTGCCAAACACGGATAGAGAAAAAAATAGTACTGCAGAAATTTTTCTGCCTTTGGAGTGGGGAAAAGTACCTATTCTGTCAATTATTTCATGTTTTTTTTTTTTTTCATGATGGTCCAAGAAAGAAGAATTTAATGCCTTTTTAGATGTGAATTATATATGTCATATTTTCTGAGTCCATGTGTTATGTATGCCCCACACGCAGAACAAATAGTTGTATAATTGGTGTTTTTAGGAACATGGAAGAGATAAGTATACTTAAAGTCACTAAATTCGGGTCATTTCTACAAAAATGATATGAAAATATGGTATCATTCTTTATATTATAACAGATTTTATTCTCCCAACTAAGTCATAAAATCAGTTTTTCTCCTACTGCAACTTCTTCAGAATGGAATACAGCATCTGCATACCAGACCTTCATGACTGGATGAGAACACAGATTATTTCCAGTTAAGATTCTCTGGGAAATTAAGTATACAGAATGGAATTCTCTAAATCAGAATGTTCACAATATGAGAGCAAAAACTGCTTTGACCAGAAACCAAGTCTCTAGTGTTTCACAAGTTTAGTTTAACAAAAACAAATCGGCTTTTGAAATCCTGAGCTCTGCTCAATTTCTCAGCTGTTTTGCAGCATACTATGATTTTATTCATTCAATAAACTAGAAATGAAGGCCATATTAAAGTACAGATATGCCTTTTCTCTGACCAAAATACATGTTCCTCCTCTAAGCCTTGGACTATCACTGTGATTTTTGTATTGCTTACAATGATGATACATCTATAATATGTTATAGACCCACAGAGTCTTTAGTTAGGTAGGAAAAATTCATCATCAACACAGGAAATACACAAACACACAATTGTATCCTTTAGTAAAATATCAATTGCACAGAGAAAGAAGAGTGCATTTCTTAAGCTCTAAATTTACATAACTAATATTGACAAGAGTGAGAAGAGGTTGATACTGTAATAATGGGATAATCAGAACCTACATAACTATTTTACAAAAAAGCCCCAATTTATCAACTCAACAACTAACTTCTATATTAATCTCATCAGTAATTTCTCAGTCCAATCTATTTTTATAATCTGATCAAGGGCCCGTATCATATTGTTCCACTTGGAAAAAACTCTGTTTGCTCAATTCGGACAATCAAACCTAAGGAGAAAATTGAAGGAAGTTAAAAAATATATAAGCCCAAGTTAATGTTGTAATAAAAGACCAAGAAGAAAATATCTATCTGTAAGTGCTTGAGAATGTAATTTCTTAACACATATTCCTTGGCCAATAAAATGTGAATGAACATATTGAACTGATGAGCCCATGGCCTTCATAATGCTATTCTTGGAAATAAATGGAAATATCCTATACTTAAAGGAAGTATCTTGGAAAAATTCTACAGAAACTGCTTTAACAAGAAATAGAAATGTTATACTAATCTTTGCTACATGTCTAACTCATGAATTGTATTCTACAGACTTCATTTATCCATCGTGCACAATAAATGGTATAGATATTTGAATATTAAAAGTATTGTTTTCCTTCTGAAAATTATTTTAGTGTTTTATTTTGAAAATTAATTTCACATTTTTTGAAAATAACATTAATGGGTAGGGATTTGGATTATATTAATATTATAGTATATACAACACATAGATTTTAATTTTCCCTTATTAAAAGGTAATTTAGGGGTTATGACAGCTAATTATTTATTATAACTCAATGCAAATTAATTTTACTTCTTTTAAAGTATATCCAATAATGAAATCCAAAATTACACTTCATTAATTCACTTGAATTTCAAGAGTATAAATAGCACTCTACTTTTTAACCTATTGTATATTATAAGAAAATGGTGTGGACCTTACAAGTTAAATTTACCTGTATATTTAAATATCAAAGATTCTGAAATTTGTTTCTTTAATTATAAGCAGTGATTTAGTAGTGGCCTATCAAATAAATAAAAATTGAATTCCATAAAGTAAAACTGAATCATTATAAAATCCAAACCTTTACAACATGCATTTTAATAAGAAAATATGCAGTTTGAAAAGTCTGTGATTTTTTGTTTGTTTGATATAAAGTAAACTTAGTGCACGCTAGAAGTCTATAAAAGAATTTCAATTAGGTCATTAAATTTTAACAATTATTTTTGAATTGTCCTCCCTTTAAGTAAATATAAATATACCTCCATTTAAGTAAATATGAATATAAATACAGAAAAAAATACAATGATATGAATCGTGGTTTAAAAATGATAAAATAATTTAGTTTTGATAAGCCTGTACAATGATATTTAGGTTTTTACTATTTTGAAAATATGCTAGGTTCTAAAATTCCACTTATACATGATGTGCTACAAGTTAAAAAAAAAAAAGTTGCTAGGCAACCTTTAATGATCACACAAAGCAGCTATAGTGTCAATATTGATTAAGTCTGTCTGAGAACCACACACACTAAATAATTTGGCAACTTTTTCTGTAATTTATGTTGATAAACTAATTTCTAAACAGACAAACAACTTCAAAATCCTTGCTTTGCTAGATCTGGAAGGTGTTACATTTAAGCAGATTATAGTTTTAAAAGTATTAGTTCATTTTTTATTTACCCAAAGCCTTGCAGCATGTCAAGATTATATTATATTATACAATCTATTACACAGGTTGCTGCTAATGTGCATAGTATTCATAAATTAGCTCAATGTCAAAGGGGAATAGAGTAAACCATGTATTTTGGCCAGCTATCCCTACTAACAGCAATTTTTAAAAATCTGCCATTTTTTAATTTTTTTGAGATGGTGTCCCGCTGTGTCACCCAGGCTGGAGTGCAATGGCATGACCTTGGCTCACTGCAATCTCTGCCCCCAACAGGTTCAAGTGAAAAGTCTACAAATTTAAACAACACTGTACAAATCTATTTTCAGGAATTAAAATTTAACTTAAAATTTAAAATGTACAACTAAAAATGTTATTTTAAACACTATGCTATCAAGAAATCAAAATTAGTTTAATATTCGATTTTCTATTTTTTTCTGTTGAATACTTGAAATTGTTTTGCAACTTCAAATGCTTATTATAAATTTTATTGTGAGAGATACAATTTTAACAGACTTCATTGACCTTGGGAAAAATAATCTTGTTTTCTCAGTTTCCAGAAGGGAACCACAATGACTGAGTTTCACTTGAGATTCTGATCCAAAGCAGAGAGAGTCAACCAGGAACACAGTCTTATGAAGTGCTAAGAAGTACAGCTAACAAACTTCAATCACTTTTAAGATTTGTAAGATTTATATTGAATGGAAGAAAGCATGCAAAATAGAAACCGGTGATTATAATATTCCTGAACAAGGAAAATAAATAAATAAAGGAAAAATAAGAAAACTGAAATAAAAATGGAAAACGGAAAGCTATTGCATGGTAGAGGAAATTCTACTACTCAGCTATGGAGCAATGTTTATAATGCAAATAAATATATCTATCCTTATCGAGCATGGGAGTTAGATTTTCTAAATATGAAGCAATAATCTATTGAAATAAAATGGATACATGGACACCATTAGGGAGAAGGAGTAATATAAAATAAGAGTCAAGGGAAGACTCTTAATTAGTAATGATACCCTAATTACAATGAATCTTATGACACAGAGAAGGAACTTAAGCCTTCTGGAAAAGTACATTGAACAAGGGAAATTTTAAAAGTCTATTGCTAACTCATATAAATACTAATGACATCATCAAAAGGGTCAGAGAAGCATCTTTATGGGTAGGCCAGGGAAGTTAACTGAAGGACTCTGTGGAGGAGATGGTGTCCTTCATTTTCATTACCTCCTGTGTAAAGGATCCTAGAAGAGAGAACTGCAGGGTGGACTTGGCTCTAGGCTCTCTCTTATTTTATTTCTATGGTAGTTTTACGAATCCTTGGAAACAGATTATAGCTTTCAGTTGTTTTTCTTTGGTTTTAAAAATTACTCTAAGTATAGATATTAATGTTGTGCGTATAGTTTTGTATGGTATATTTAGTGGTTAAGAAACAGAGGTCTGAAGACAATCTCTCTAAGATAAGCAGTCTTCCTTCATGACTAAATAATTGGATGACCTTGGCCAGTTGTGGTGGCTCACAACTGTTATAAACTTGAGAAAAGGAGTTTGAGACCAATCTGGGCAATGTACTGAAACCCCCACGCTAAATAAATAAATAAATAAATAAATAAATAAATAAATACATAACCTTGAATAAATTCTTAATTTCTCCCAGATTCAGTTACCGTACTTATAAAGTAGCAAAAATAACAGTACCAACATCAGAGTGGTGTTGAGATAACTAAAGGTAATAATTCTCAATTTCAACCATACAATAAATGTTCAATGATTGTTAATTTTATTATCATTATTCAGAGTTTTTATAGTTTCATCGCCAATATTGGAAGACATTTTTGTAAACTTGTTCTATAAACATCAGAGAGATTCAGCACACTATTTGCTAGAGTTAAATAATGATGGATGATGGTGAACAAGGGTAAATATGTCACTGTGAAATCATAATTGTACTTTGTAATCTTATCCTTCAATTATGGCTTCTTGTAAAACTTTACACCTTTAAATTTAATATGGTCCAGAACATATGAAATCCCTTTCTATAGTTACAATAGAATAAGTATTCGGTTAACTATTCATGTTTATGTAATTACATGGAACTCTAGTATTTTTACTGATAATTTTATGTTAACATCCATTTTCTAATGTTAAGGACGTATGTAAGAGTATGGGAAGGCAGAATAAAGATAAAAATGTAATTCAAATAATAAACATAAAGTAATAGTCATAACATATAGGACTATCGGCTACTTCTGAGTAGGACTGAGTAGACTCTATCTAGAGCCCTGGTCTATGTCTGCAAAAAGCATTGTTCATTCATTAATCCAAGTATGGAAACATGCTACAGATCTAATGGATGAAGAAAAAAACGGGGAAATTACAAAGTAAATAGCAGTATGGGAGTACATTACTGTACAACTAGCTAGAGCAGGACATAGATGATATGCCCTGACCCAGAGCACCATGCTGCCTCAGAAGCCACAGTAGCAAGGGAAGAGTTAGTCTACAAACATCTGCTGAAATTCTCTTTCAGCAAAATCACATCATCTGACAAATTCCTGACACACCTTATTGAAAATTCCATCCATCAAAGATAAAGGAAATGAATTATTTGGGGAAGAGCTATTCTGGACCTAATTCTAAACCAACAAAGAACTGATTCATTAAGTGAGAGAAATAGAAATCCTGAAAGAAAAGTTTCATGTGATCTAAAATTTCATGACAGTTCAGGAGATAGAGACTAGATTCTCACTGCTTTTTCACTCTCGGACAATTGAAAATACATACCCACGTGCCTTTGCCTTAAAGGCAAGTGCTGATTTTTTTTGGTGCATGTTCTTTCAATTTTTCACCCCAGTTCTTTAAAAACAATAGTTGTAACAGCTTTCTTTAGATCTATATCTATAAAATATCTATACACATTTAATTGACCTAAACCTTTTAATTTTGTAGTTTTTGCATTTAATTTTATAACACAAACATGTATCCAGTTAATTACATGGAATTGGCCTATTGTGAATAGTTCAGTGCAATAAACTTTATGGTTTAGAAAAATTGTGATGTAACTTTCACAGCTATTTTTTTCTTCTTTACTTCTGTAGCAGCTGTGCTGTTTACTATTTTTGAGATATCGTTATTAATTCCAGCTCCCTGTATAGTCCTGATTGGTCTAGGCCAATCTTTCTCATAGTGTGATCCAGGGAACTCGAAGCTTTCTTAAGAACTTTTCAGGGGCTCTGCAAGGTCAACATCACTTTTAAAATAATATTAGGATATACGCTGTTTCTTCCCCTCTCATTCTCTGGCGAGTGTACAGTGCAGTTTTCCAGAGGCTGCAGATGAGTGCCATCCCCACAGATTGAAAGCAGATGCAGGTATGAGAACCCATCTATTAAACCAGATGTCATAGATATCTTCAAAAATAATGAAACAATGGTACTTGCTCATTAATTCATTCTGTTTTGAAAATATATCTTCTTTAAAATATGTATTGGTTAACACATGATTAATTTATTACAGTTGTTAAATGACATAATAAATATATATTATAAAATATCTATTTTAATTTCCAGTATGGTAAATACTGATAAACATAAACAAAACCTTTTAGGGTCCTCAGTGATTTTTTAAAGAATGTAATTAGATTCTGAAACCAGTAAGTTTTATATATTGACATAATCCTTTGTCTTATTCCCTTAAAACATTCCCTGAAAACACCTTGTACACTGACCTTAGTTAAAGAAAGAAAATACAGAGACACTAATATATAAAATGATTTTTTCAAATAAAACTTTTAATTCTGTGTTATTAAGTATTTACTTCTTAATTCCATTTCACAATTCAAGCCTGGAAATCCATCACCCTTTTGGATTACAGCTGTATTTATTACTTTTTTAGAATTTAAAAAAATCATTTGAATTTTGACATGTAATTATTTCAGCCACAAAAAGTATATTGTCATATGGCACAATAAATGTTTATTACCCAAAATGTATTTTGTTATGTGACATGGAAACCTAAGCATTTATTGTGCTTCCAAACAGCAAAAAAACAGTTTTCTATTTGTATTACTATGCTGTCACTTTATTTCAGTTAATTATAGATTAGAGGCAAAATTTATTTTATAAGAAAAGGGGAAAAATAACCAAAAATAACTTTTGGAACTAAAAGAAGTTAGTAAATTCAGAAAAATCTGTGCAGGTCAGGCAGGCCCTGAGGCCATAGAGAGACTGAGGAGTGAGAGAAAAAAGAACAAGAGAAAAAAAAAAAAAAAAAAAGAGGTGGAACTGTAGAATTGTTTGCATTCTTGTAACCACAAGAATGAGGGCAGTTAAAAACACAGAATGCATCTGACCAAATAAAGCTACAATTCTTGATCAAAGCTGCATGGTGCATTAACTCTATTCCCAGCTGCCCAGCAATAGGACCCTGCGTTACCATTACCTTGTGGTTATGGCACTACAAAGGGAATAAAAAACATATGACAATTAAACAATAATCATTAGGAGTAGTGATATAGGAGATAGAGTCAATTCAATCCTGTAGGGAGAATTGAGGGGTGTTTGGGTGGGGTTTATGCCACAGGAAAATAAATGATGTTGTGACCAGGAGAAATAGTTACAAAAGCCTACATACCGGAAAGAACATTATCTTAAACCGTTTACTCAAGTACTCATGTTTGGAAAGAAATACCATATATATTTAAAGTTTGGAACCAATAAAAGATGTTCTTTTGGTGCCTTTATGGTTCAGAATAGTCTAGGTATAAGTGTTTGGTTTGAGCTCTCTCTCTCTGCATTTGTTTTATAATGCCCACTCTATACTTGAAATACAGGCTGAAAGTGTATTACTTGTTCAGTGTCGCAGAGCTCATAGGTATTGAATGCAGGATTCAAACCCTCATCTCTCTTTGTCTCCAAAATTAATTCCCTAAATGAGTTCTTCACTTTTGCGAAGACTTCTTTCTCAAAGTAAATATGACTGTATCTCACACTGTATTATTATTGTTTTTTCCACTGATCTGCTTGTTTAAATTGGTAGCCACATTTTTAATATGCTGACTTCTAGTTATTTATTATTCATCATATTAACATTTTTATATTCTTACTTTTTTTGCTGCAACAACTTCAAAATCACTCTGTTAGTCTTAAGTGAATTTATACGTTTAACATATTTCTATTTACAACCAAATCTAGACACAATCTGATATTGAGAAATGTATGAACATCACAAGATAATTATTCTAAGAGATTATGAATAGATAACACATCTGTAAGTAACATGAGTTTAACTAATATTTAAATATTTTATCTTACATTAAATTATAACATTTAAATTATATAATAATTTACATTTGAGTAATTATAACATGGTTATGAAAACATAAACTAAAAAATGTGGAGACACTACTCTTTGACTGAATGATTTAAATATCACATTTGCCAATAAGGAAAAACAAAGGCATTTCTACCACCTTTGAAAAGCTTGCATTGAACCTGTCACAGACAGATACATTATTATTTTTAAAAAAGACTCTTGACCTGTCTATATGTCAAAGACCTCCTTCTCCATTAATTTTTTACTTCACTTTACCCCCTCTGATTTAATTTTATGTTAGCCAACATGGTACACTTGCTTCAGAAATGAAAATTTACCTCATCATATATTTCCTGTGAACCTAGTAGTAGGTTCCACAGAACTGAAGTAGGCCCACTAAATACATTTTCAACTAAAGCAGAAATATATTATCCCATTATAAAGGTGACAGTGTAGTGGAGAAACTTAAGCATTAAACAAATAAGTACAATTGTAATAAGCAGTACAATAATGTAATATTAAAATGGTAAATTATGATGACGTGATCAATATTCATTTACCAAAACAGTAAATTGCTCCTTTTTATCAATCTGCTATAATCAAGTTTCTAAGCAAACCACCGTAGTGGAAAATGGATCCTTGCTATCTAATTCTCACTTTGTCCTCTGTAACTCCGTGCTACACTCAAGCATATTACAACCATGCTTTACGCTCAATCAAGCAAGAACATGGAACACATACTCTTTCTGCCTTCATAGACAAGCACTCCAAGGCAGAGTTACTTAAGTCTCCCCAAGAGATTCACTTGGTTCATCCATAAACAAAAACTGAGAAAAGACCTTTCTGTGCAATAAAACTCCACATGTCATTTTCTGAGGTATTTTAAAGTGATAAGCATACTAGAGGTAAATTGCTATTCCAACACTAACCATATAAAAAAGATAATTCAGATCTAGCTACTAGGTTATGCAGGATTTTTTTTTTTTTTCTTGTGCTCTCACTTGATTCTATAGGCAGAAACCTGACAGTTCCAGCAATTCAATGTTCTAAACAATTTGCATACACTAAAAACAGCAGCAACAACAAAAAAACTTAGTTTTTGAATAAATTGAGGTGCAGAGAATTTAAGCAACTTGTTCAGGGGCTTGACCATTTATATATGACATATGTCTATGAATCTGATTCATAGACAGTTCAATTAATGTCCTCAAGTAAGGGTCAGCCAGGCCCCTCTAAGAATTGTGGCTAGAGTTGAAGTAAGAAAGACATTTTCTAATTAAAAAAAATGTATAAGTGAGATGTGGAATTACCAATTATGAATATATGTCCACAAAGTAGTTTAATTACTTAATTTTTCATCTTGTAGAAAGAGGCAAAAAAATGCTACTTGATTTAATTCAGGTTATATGCCATTGCCTTTAAAGGAAGTATTATTAAAGTAGGACAGTGAATCCTCAAAAATAATCTACATAACTTGTTTATGTCTTTAAGAATCCTAAATATATTTAAAAAGCTAATGTATGTGTATAACTAAAATGTTCTTTCTTAAGAAAATAATCGCCAAACAATAGTTTTGCCAAATATTTCTCTTGATATTCAAAGGACAGATTTGCTACAGATGATCAGAAAAGATGGCGATCTGGTATAACTCCACACAGCTCTTCCAGTTACTTCAGAGAAAGAGGACTGGATGTGAGTTGAGGCTTAACAAGAGCCTAAGATTTTGATCGGATTTGCAGATGGAAAACCTTTCAGACAGGAAGAATGGAATGAAAAAGGCAGATAGGTGAGAAAGCAAGACTTGCATTTGGAATAATGAGTAGACTATGTATCTTTAGATAGAGGCAGATCCAGTTCAAAATGAAGATGGAAATCAAACTATGAAAAAATCTCAAAAAGTAAGCTAAAGAAACTGCACTGAATTCTTTGGAGTGTCATAAAATTTCCCTTAGTCAAATCTAAAATTTTGTTTAAAAGAATCTTGAAGAAATCTTAAGTTTATAAAATATTGGACTTTCTGATTAACATTCAATAAGTATATAATAATTTTATAAATATTTAACATCACAAAGGTAGAAGTAATGCTTTCAAGGATGTTGTCATTTGAGTACATAAGTGAGCACAATGTAATGTTATATGTGCTATATAAATTAAATTTATAACAAAATATTTAAGCCTACTTATAGATAATAACCCATGGTATTTCTAAAAATAGGTTATAAGCTTCAAAAATTATATTTTCCTAGCTGGGCACGGTGGCTCACGCCTGTAATCCCAGCACTTTGGGAGGCTGAGGCGGGTGGATCACGAGGTCAGGAGATCAAGACCATCCTGCCTAACACAGTGAAACCCCGTCTCTACTACAAATACAAAAAACTAGCCAGGCCTGGGGGCGGGCACCTGTAGTCCTAGCTACTTGGGAGGCTGAGGCAGGAGAATGGTGTAAACCCAGAAGGCAGAGAGTGCAGTGAGCCAAGACCGAGCCACTGCACTCCAGCCTGGGCGACAGAGCGAGACTCCGTCTCAAAAAAAAAAAAAATTATATTTTCCTCTACAACTTTAAAAATAGTCTGCAGATTCTTTCACCATAATGTTAGTAAATCCTGCTTAACAAAACAGTGAGATTCTGAAAAGAACACAGTATTTTTTAATGAAATTTAATCCTTTATTTTGTATGCAATCCAATAGAAAGTGACTAGCATGTCACAACCACTTATGGATATAAATCATTGTCATCTTCAGATGAGTTGTAATTAAAAGCATGTTATTTATCTTTGTAATGAGGATTACAAGGATAAAGATCATTTTAAAAGCAAGGTAGTTGTTTTATGCATCACTTAAAAATTACATCAGTAGGTCAGAATTTTGGTTTGGCTTTATAGTTTTATGTTATTGCTTTAATGTACTGTATAATGTATTTATACAGTATAAATGTAGTATATACATATAAACATACAGGCCATATAATGACCAAAGTAAGATAAATTTAAAGCAAAAGATGAACAAAAATAAGCATCTTACCTAAATGACCAGCAGTTTCTAACAATTATTATAATTAATGTATAAAATGCATGTTAATTCTATATAAGTAATATATACAATTTATCTCACCTTGGTTATTATATAGCAAGTGTGTATGTATACCGATACATATACACACACATATCCAATATATAGACTTACATATTCACTGTATATATCTAGCATAAATATATATGCACAAACACATATATAGGCTATATAATAACAAAAGTAAGATAAAGTTATATATAACTTGTATACATTTGTATATACACAAGTTACTGGATTTTATATCAATCATGAATCTTCAGTACAGATTTTCCATCAAATATATATCCAGCCCTGAAATTGCAGGTATCACTAGAGTACAATGTTAATTTATCTCACTGGGAATTAGTATATTGATGTTTTCACTGGAAACAATAAATTCATGTGGCCAAAACTGAATCACAATGGAAATCAAAAACATAGAGATGGACAGATAAAACACACAAACCTATATTTGGAGTCCAGGCAAAACTTCAAACCAACTTAGAGCCAGACATTTTGCGAATTTGGGATGTCTGGAAGCTTTCTTAAAAATATGTATTTTAATATCCTGTGTTCTGTGTGGACTTATCCCTAATACACCAAATGTGCATTATTATCTTTCTTTGGAACCAAGCAGAAGAATCATTTTTAGTCATTCCAAAGTTAATAATGTGCTATTGAAAGTGATTGGAATGCAACATACTTTTTTTCCATCAGTTTTGTAACTTCAAGCGACAAGAACAAAGGTGATAATATTTATCACTATTTCATAAATAGAAACTGAAATGTAGCTTGTTTATGAGACTTGCCATGAAATGACAGACTTGGTACAAAAGAAGAATCTAGTCTTCAGATGTTTATATTGAACAGTCCTTTCAAGAAATATATTCAACACCCAAATTCTGCAGACTAGAAAAGACAACATATTCCTAATCTAGTTATTTGGAAATGTTAATTTATTTATTCAAGATGGATTAGTTGAACATCTAATATATTTCAGGTGATAATCTAGGTACTGTGGATAAAATGGTGAACAAAACAAAGACTCACAGATATGCCATTTTAAAAAGAGGTAACAGATATTAAACAAATGACCAAATAAGTAGAACATATACTATTAAGTAGTAATAAGCATCATGATGACAAATAAAGCAAAGTGAATGGATATTGAATGGGGGGATCTATTTACTTTAGGCTGGTCAGGGAAGGCTGCTTAGGGAAAAAAATGTAGTGATGTGTGCTGAGAGGTGAAGCATGAGCAAAGCTGAAATCTCCAAACAGTCCTTGTCACGTTCAAGGAGTAGCAAGGAGGTGGGTGTTTTTCAGGTGAAGTGAACCATGGGAGGTACTTAGTAGTAATCTAGATGGAAACATTGAGATTACAGGAAGGAGTTGTGAAAGGGTACCATTGAAGTGTCTGGACAAGAGAATTATCTTATTGACATTTTAAAATGATCATTCTGTTGTAAGAAGATGGAAGTGTAGAGGTAAAGGTGAAAGTAGATAGTCAATTCCAGATAAGAGATTATGACTGCTTGACAGAAGACTGAGAAGCAGAAAACATTAAAAAATGATACTTTAGATTTGTGTAGAAACACTATACAGTTACATGCCACAACTGTTAGTATTTCAAAAGCGAAAAGCTTTTTCTTGGGTTCCTACTATTTAGAGAGTGTATATAATGTGGCACCTGTGGTTAGATGAAATTATAATATCTCCTTCTCTCAAGTAATAATATAGTTATTAGTTTTTACATTGTTTTTATTATCATAAGTTGGAGATATAAATATATATATTCTAGATAAAGAATCACACTATAAGGTAACTCATAATACTTTATAGCAATCTGCAATTTACTAACTTAATGACTCTTGTAACATTCATTATTTTTAGTCAATTAATTATATCCTCAGTGATAAAAAATAACATCAAATTTTATTAGCAATTAGCAAATTAACATTTTTCTATGAATAAAATTAGTAATATAAATATTACTAATTATTTTCAGATAATGGTGAGATAATTATCAACTAAGATGATCCAGAGATACAGCTAGGTATTTAAAGGACGTATAAGCTTTTGTCAAGATGGAAACTCATACCAAATAGGAAAGGAAGCTGCAAAAACAAAGTTAAGTATGTAGACTTCTTTTGAAATTGTAGATTGAATGAATAGGTTAGTCTAATCAAAACACAAAATTTTAATGGGCATAAGTAGAAAAAAACCTTAAAGAGGTAGAACGGGACCAGATTCTTGAGAACTTGGAATAGCAATCTTAGGAACTAGGAACTTATTCTGCAGGCAAAGGAAGCAACTGCTGGTTTTGAGTATATGCATAAACTGATAAAAGAAGTTGTGTTTAAGAATTTATAGGGATTTAGTGTGATAATATATGTGAGTCACAATCCATAAACTTTGTTTCCACACTGCACCATGCATGTTTCATAGCTCCAGAGCCTCATTAGAGAATGAGCAATGTGTCTACACATAGGCCAGTACCTTATATTTTAGCGTGTTTCCTTTCAGATTTATATAGTTTAGCAGACACCTCTTAAGATAAAATATAAAATACCTATGGAAATCACAAATAATTTATAATTTCGTGTAAAAGATTTGATAGGCCTCAAATGCAATTAAAAATAAAAAGTCAGAAACATCTTGGTTGCTCTGTTGAATTCCCACTTTTACCACGTGCCAATTCTAGTTTTTCTTATTGTCTCAAAGCCATGCCAATTTGTAATTATTTACCTTTTCAAGGAATTACATTTAATATATAATATTTTGTTTAGAACTTGAATATACCTTTGTAATTTATATTTTTATTCTAATTTTATAGGGAAGGAAATAAATTCATAGGGATGAAGTTGTAAGATATAAAGTTTCTTTAGGGACAAAAAATAAGGAGACATACAATGGTAATTATATAAACCGCAAGTTAATATAGCGTGTTCTGAGGCAGAAGAAAAGATTCTCAGTTCCCCCAAGTTTTTCCATGCTAGCAACAACTATGGATGAAACTACTAATTCATTTATTTGGAATAGATTAGTCGAGCATCTAGTATCTAACAAACGATAAATATAGAACATATAACCATATAGAACATGAGAACAGATGACAGAAGGAGGGAGAGGAAGGAGGGAGATAGGTAGGTATATAGATATATAATATGTATATCTACCCTATCTAACATATATACACAGATGTACACACATATAGGTTAGAAGCACCGGGTCACATCAGTAGTTACTGACAGAAACTCCTTCCAGTAAGATTAGGTTGGTGCAAAGTAATTGTGGTTCACATTGTTTCTTTATTAACTTGTTCCTTCAGAAACTTGCTACAGAATCAGATATGCATTTCTGTACCAGCATGTTGATGTTTACTAGTGAGCAACATATAAGGTGGCTCAGAGACTTTAATCTATGCCACATAGTATGGGGGAAGTAGACAGTTGAGGCATTTAAAACAATAAAATGGGAACAGTAATCATAACATCTAGAATTGGCAATTATCTTTAGTTTCTACCCAGATATAGAATACTTGAGTTTTTTAAAAGTAATTTTCTAACACAAAATTTTGAGTTTTTGTAAATTTGGAAGAACATTTAGGTCTTAATTGTTCAGACTATAGCATCAACTCATAATTAAGATGTAAGAAAATAAAATATTAAATCATGGAACATAATTATAGGCATCTCATTACTTCTATCAAGACAAGCTCTATATCTCATAAAAGTTGAGAAACAATATTATATGTATATTTGAACTTGAAAAAATCAATAAACACTTGATTAGATTTTTCACTTTGCATTGAGGTTGTTATTTTGAAGACGTTGGCTTTAAGAATATAAAGATGTTAATCTCCTTGAAACTTTTTCGGTTCCACTGAAAGTCAACCACCAAGCAGTCATGTGCCTTTTAAAGATGAAGGGTTTCCTCACACTTACCTGTTAAAGGGCCTCTTCTTGATGAATAATTCCCTTTGTTGTGTTAGACTGTCCCATGGATTGTTTTTTTAAATATTCTGGAAAGTAAAGCAAACAAATAATTTATAAAGTTTGAACTTTGACGCAAACTTGAACCTAGTTTAAAAATCAAAAAAGTACACTTCTGTCCTACTGCCAGCAGACTCTTCCATGACACCTTGGAAACATTACTGATCCCGTCTCTCAGGCATCGTTACCCTCTTTGTTCTCTCATCAGTAGGCACTCAGAGCACTATTATCTCCCTCACTTCTTCCCAAATTGGATTCTCAGAGATTATTGCCACTATTTGTGAGTGTAAATTTGGCTCATGTCTTCTCACCCTCTGTTTAGCTGCCTTATCTTTTTAGACAAAATCTGTTCACCCTCTTAACTGCTTTGGACATTTCCAGCTATCTTCTTTCACACTCTGGGGCTGTGACTCCCTCCTTTAAGTTCCGGTTAACTCACAGTGAGTGAGTAATAGTCAACTTAGCATCTGGTTACAGAACAACCAAGCTATTTTTCTTACAATTATTCTCAAATGCTCTTAAACTTAAAGGCTTAGTGTTTTGGCACAAGTTGAATAGGAATTCTGGATTCTACAGTTTTCATGCTTATGTGACACAGCAGCCACAGATTCGGAGGCTGTGGCAAGAGGTTGAGTGGGTGGATACAATGGTGACTAGTTTAATGAGTCACTCATTGAGAGTTTTAGTGCTGAAAACTGCATTCAGAGAAACACACAAGTGGTTCTTAAGGGACATAGGCAAAATCATTTCATAGGAAGAAATTACCTGACCAGAAATTAAAAACATCTGCAGCATACCCTCTCTCTCAGAAAACAAAAAAACTTAATAGTGTCCCATGACCAAATAATTAAAAATATAAGTTAGTTTTTAAGTTTAGAATCAGACTATCTTTTCAAGTAAAAACTCAGTTGCTTTGGTGCTAGGTTGCATTACTGGCACCACTTCTCCCTCCCGTCTTATCTCCATGCTCTTTGCCACATGAGTTTGCCATTCTTCCCTCAAAGGGGAATAGCTTATTTCCCCACTCTTTGGCTATGAGTTTCATCATGAGACGTGCTTTTGTAAATAGAATGATGTAAAAGTGACAATATGCCAGTTCCAAAAGCTGAGGCCTCAAGATATGTTGTATGTTTCCATTTGCTCTCTTATCCTTTTGCCATCACCATAAAATGTACATACCTGGGCTAACCCACTGGTTTCAGGAGAATGATGAAAAATACATGGAATGGAGAAGCCCTTGCTAAGTTGCCCCAGCCAAGCCCAGACTAAGTAAGTATTCCCAGTCAACCTGTAGAAACTAGAGTGAGCTCACATCAGATAACTGCAGTGGACCAAGCTGATGGTTTCTTTAAGATCACCAAATTTCCTGTAGCTTGTTATTCCATAATAGCTCTTCAATACATGTTGAATAGAATCATTTTTGAAATAAGCACAGAAATCAGTTACCTACAAGCTTGCCCAAATTGCTACTCCATTAGAGTTACGTGGACATATTTTCAACTAGGCATCTCTTAGAAGTTGTCTGCAATCATTATTAACAAAAAACAAATAGGGTCAGTAACTTTTTATTATGGACTAAAATAACACATATTTTCTGAAATAATATGAGATCAGCCTGACTTATCCCAAAGTAAATTTATATTTTTTATCACACAGTAATTTATCAATAAAATTAATTTACAAAATTGTGCCTTTGAAACGTTGGTAAAGCTCTAAATTTGTTCCTGAATTTCCAAATGCAGACAGTACATCATGGTGGTTAAGAACAGAATTGCAATAATACAACCAAGGATATAAGCCCAAATATGCTATTTATATTTGTCCTTTGAAAATACCTAAGATTTTTCTGAGCTTCAGATTTTTATTGCAGAGGAAATTAATAATAATAATGTTCAATTTTCATATAATGCATACATATACTTTGTCAGTGTCTGGAAAATAAAAGTGAGTATTAATATTTTCCAAGAAAGTTTAAGTCACATTCATTAGCATTAGTATTTATTATTTTGTCTTATATCTTTTAACAAGCAGTTGTTGAAAATATGGCATGAGATGAGTTTGGCTTTAGGTGACAAGAAGATTAGCAAGGAAGTCCTCAAGTTTGAAGAAAGGGCTAAGCTAAAAGAGTCATTGAAAAAGCACAGTCAAGAAGGCCTGGTCATGACATCACAGGAGAGGAATGGATCTCAGGCAACATCTCATGGGCAGAAGCCCAGAGGAGAAAACAATGTAAATAGAGAATGAAATTCATGCAAACTTTAAGACACTGCATGTCACTGAGAACAAAAGTTGGTAATTGATTTGTGAAAGCCAGTATGTATCAAAAATGTGAATGTGTGTATCCTTTACCCAACAATTCCATTAAAATAATTCATTAAAATAACAGCAATAAATATGTGTACAAAGATATTTATACCCAAAGAAGTGCACTGATGCACTGCTAATAATAGTGGAGGTAGAAAACTTGCATGTTCATTGCAAAACATATTTAAGTAAATTATAGAATATGAACACTGTACCCATTAAGATACATATATTAAACACAAGTATTTCATACACTTACATTTTATGAATTGATGTGTGTGTGTGTGTGTGTGTGTGTATGTGTGTCTATGTGCATATGCAACTACAATGAAATGTTTAAAAGGACGATGACCATCTAGTTTAAAACTGTCTCTGGTTTATAGGTGTTGTGCTTATATTATCATCTTTATAGTTATCTGCATTTATAGTTAAGCTAAAATAATAATCTAAAATTATTCTGATCACAAAAGTATAACAATAAACCATTTAAGGTATTTCTAAAAGTATTCTTTTAAGAGAGAAGAGTTAGATGTAAAAGTGGAAAACCAAGTTTCTAATAATATAATTGGCCTAGTGGATTGGTAACTTTGTATGGTTGATGCTAGGTATATCTGGTGGAAGTAATTGTTTTTGAAGTATATGATTGCCAGTATATAGGGAATCAGAGGCTTAACTGTGCTTATGAGATATATGTAACTGAATCAGCCACTCTGCCATAACCTCTTCATGTGATAGAACCGTGTGCACTATGACTCGTCGTCTACAATCCTAGGTAGGAGTTGTGTATATTTGAAGCATAAATTGGTAATTTAAAGAGACTGTTTCAGGGAATAAGTAGTATTTTATTTTATTTTATTTTATTTTATTTTGAGGTGGAGTCTCGCTCTGTCACCCAGGCTAGAGTACAGTGGCGCCATCTCGGCTCACTGCAACCTCTGTTTCCTGGGTTCAAGCTATTCTCCTGCCTCAACCCCTCAAGTAGCTGGGATTACAGGTGCCTGTCCCCACGCCCAGCTGATTTTTGTATTTTTAATAGAGATGAGGTTTCACCATGTTGGCCAGGCTGGTCTCGAACTCCTGACCTCAGGTGATCCTCAGCTTCCCAAAGTGCTGGGATTACAGGCATGAACCACCGCACCTGGCTGGAAAAAGTAATATTATTGAGGGCATTGATTGCACCAAGTACCAAACTCCATTCATTGTTTATGTATGCCACTTTGTCTCTCTAATAACCCTATGTGATGACTGCTGCCATTCATTAAAATCTTTTTCAGTACCAGGGTTGAACAGAGTGCTTTGGGGAATTATTTCATTTGATCCATACCCCAATCCAATGTGGTAGGTATTCTTTCTTTTATTAAAATTTATTCTTATTTTTATGTGACACATAATAATTGTACTTATTTATGGGGTACTATATGATATTTTAATGCAAGGATACCATGTGTAATAATCAAATCAGGTTAATTAGCATATTCATCACCTCAGACATTTATCATTTCTTAGTGTTGGGACTATTCAAAATTCTATCTTCTAGCTATTTGAAAGTATACAAAAAATTGTTAACTGTAGTCACTATAGTGTTGTTAACTATTGAACACAAGAAATTATTTCTCACATGTAGTTCCAGTTTTGTACCTATTAACCTGTCTCTTCCTATCCCCAATCTGCTCTACACTTCCCAGCCTCTAGGAACCACTGTTCTACCCTCTGCTTTTATGAGATCAACTTTTTAGCTCCCACAGGTGAGATGAAACATGTAGTATTTATCTTTTTGTGCCTGACTTATTTCACTTAACATAATGACCTCCGGTTTCATCCATGTCCTTACTTGAATGATAGTATTTCATTCTTTTGACGGCTGAGTAATATTCCATTGGGTATATATTAATAGACCAGTTTTTATTCATTCATCCACTGATGGACACTTGGGCTGATTCCATATCTAGGCTATTGTGAATAGCACAGTAACAAACAGGGATGCAGATATCTTTTTGAACTACTGATTTCCTTTGGATATATACCTAGCAGTGGGATTGCTGGATCATAAGGTAATTCTATTTTTAGTTTTGTTGAGGAACTTCCACACTGTTTTTTATGGGTTTGCTAATTTACATTCCATCAACAGTGTATAAGAAGTGTCCACATCCTCACCAGCATTTGTTACTCTTTCTCTTTTTGATAATATAAATTTTAACAGGTTTAAGATGACTTCTCATTCTGGTTTTGATTTTCATTTCCCTGATGATTAGCAATGTTAAGCATTTGTTCATATATTTGTATGATGTTTGTATGTCTTCTTTTGAGAAATGTCAATTCAGATTATTTCCATATTTTAATCAGATTTTAAAATTTTATTTATTTATTTATATGTTGCTCTTGAGTTGTTTGAGTTTTTTGTATATTCTGGGTGATAATCCCTTATCAGATGAATAACTTGGAAATACTTTCTTTTATTCTTTAGGTTGTTGATTAACTTTATTGTTTCCTTTGCTGTACAGAAGCTTTTCAGTTTGATGTAATCTTATTTTTCTATTTCTGCTTTGGTTGCTTGTATTTTTGAGGTCTTCTCCGTAAAATCTTGTGCAGATCAATATTCTGAAGCATTTCCCCTATATTTTCTTCTAATAGTTTCATAGTTTCAGATCTTATATTTAAGTCTTTAATTCATTTAAAGCTGATCTTGGCATATGGTCAGAGATAGGGGCCTAGTTTCATCTTTCTGCTTGTGGATATCTATTTTTCCTAGCATGACTTATTAAGGGCACTGTCCTTTCCCCAATTAATGTTCTTAGTGCCTTTGTTGATAATAGTTCTTCAATACACATTGGATAGGATAATTTCTCAAATAAGCACAGAAATCAGTTACTTATAAGCTTGCTATTGTTGACAATCAGTTGACTGTAAATATATGGCTTTGTTTTTCTGGGTTCTCTATTCTGTTCCATTGGTCTGTGCGTCTGTTTTTATGCCAGCACTATGCTGTTTTGGTTACTATAGCTTGTAGTAAATTTTGAAGTCATGTAGTGTGATGCCTCCAGCTTTGTTCTTTTTGCTCAGAATTGCTTTGGTTATGTCAATGTCATTTGTGATATTCTTACTCTTATTTTGCAAATAAGGAATAAGGGACCCTGTTTGAAGCTAAGTCACTTGCCTGAAGATGTACAATATTAAGTGGCAGTGCTGGAATTCGAATCTTTACAGTTTGATAGATAATAAGCTTAGATTTTTATTCACTGATCCCTGCTACCCATCATCAGAGAAAGAATTTTTTTATATGGAGGTGTCTCAGGGGGAGGTGTCCATCATTGCTTCAAAGTGGAAAACCAATTGAACTTCAGCTGTGACTCAACAGATGGTCTAATTTAGTCTGGAGGACTTCATGTTATTGGTGGTGAATCGCTCAGCTACCGCTGATCAAAAGCTATTTACCTGAATATAGCCATGTCTCCAGTAATGCGTGGTGCTATCTTAAGGGATATAATTTATACTTGTCCCCCGGACTCATCTGATCACCTATCCCAAAGCCCTTCCCAAGTGGCCAGAAGAGAGTTCCTCTCTTTAAAAACTTTCCAGTGATGGTCATTTCCATTTCGCACAGTGGTGAGAGCAGATTATCTTAGGCAATAATGGATAAAATCTCATTTTCCAATATTTCTGGGTAAATGAAGTTATCCATAATGTCATTCTACGATCAATATGATTTTATTAATATTCACAAGAAATCTAAAATTTCTTCAGTTTATAAATAAACTAAAGAATATATATAGTGGCACTATTTACAACAGCAAAGACTTGGAACCAACCCAAATGCCCATCAATGATAAACTGGATAAAGAAAATGTGGCACATATGTACCATGGAATACTATGCAGCCATAAAAAAGAATGAATTAATGTCCTTTGCAGGGACATGGGCAAAGCTGGAAACCATCATTCTATGAAAACTGACACAGGAACAGAAAACCAAATACTGCATTTCTCACTCATAAGTGGGAGTTGAACAAGGAGAACACATGGACACAGGGAGGGAACATCACACCCTGGGGCCTTTTGGGGTGTTGGGGACAAGGGGACGGATAGCATTAGGAGAAATACCTAATATAGATGATGGGTTTATGGGTGCAGCAAACCACTATGGCACATGTATACCCGTATAACAAACCTGCACATTCTGCACATGTATCCCAGAACTTAAAGTGTAATTTTTAAAAAAGAATATATATATATATATACACACACACACACACACACACAGTGAATTTAGACACGAGCATACTTTTTATATAACTTAGACTATACTCATTTAAAAACTCAGAATGTAAATTGGAAGATTTTATGTGGGTCTACATTTATTATTTGTTTTTTCTGATCAATAGGAAAATGAATGAATGAAAATGAATGAAAATAATGAATGAAATGAATGAAAATTTTTTTTTTTTTTTTTTTTTTTTTTGAGATGGAGTCTGCTCTGTTTCCCTGGCTGGAGTGCAGTGGTGCCATCTCGGCTCACTGCAAGCTCCACTTCCTAGGTTCAGGCCATTCTCCTGACTCAGGCTCCTGACTAGTTGGGACTACAAGCGCCTGCCACTACGCCCGGCTAACTTTTTGTATTTTTAGTAGAGACGGGGTTTCACCGTGTTAGCCAGGATGGTCTCCATCTCCTGACCTCATAACCTGCCCACCTCGGCCTCCCAAAGTGCTGGGATTACAGGTGTGAGCCAACATGCCCAGCCATGACAATATTTTTAATTATTTATTCTAAGTTTTAATGAAATGGAGGAAGCCTTACGTTTTTTCACAACTTTGTAAGTTAGTTTGTACTTCATGGAGTTAATTTATAGCTCTATGGTTAATATCGCCAAAGCTTATCTAACACAAGTGAGCACATATATACAAGATGAATTATATGTTTATGAGGAAAAAGTATTGACATCAAGGATAAACATTCCTCAGACTGAGTTGTCTCCATTGGCCAAATTCAATTTTACTCCACAGAGGAAACTACCCATGAGAGACTGTCTTCAATAGGCACATTACTGAATTAGTCTAGCAAACATATGAACATAATTGTATCTATTTATAAGAACAAAGCTTCTATTTGAGGAAGTGGTCAGATTTTGAAAAATATCCCCGAAATCACCCCCTTTTTCCATAACTAGAATGAAATGACAATCCTGAAGCTGGGAAAAAACAACAACAACAAAACTAAAGCTCTATGTTCATCAAAATTAATATGAAAACCCATGTCACTTTTGTAACCAATAAACTTCAAAGTATTGGTGGCTTTTCCTTCATGTGTTACTGCTTACAGTATTTTTTAATTAGGGACAATTTGTTACAAGCAAGGCAAAATCACTGGCAGTATGACCCACACACAATGGCTAAAAACATAATTAGATTTGTTCGGCATCTAATTTTGGGCTATTTTAATTCAAATATTAAAAACATAAATGAAAATTATGGTTTTGGAGTGAAATTGAGTTTAGTATATTGGACTTTGGAAATCTTATTTCCATGAACTACATGGCAATATGAGAAATTCCATGGCAGATTTTGTGTGCATTCAAAAAGAGTTCAGCATATGTTCCCAAATAAATGAGACTTATTTTCTGCAATATATTTTAATTATTTACATCATAAGAAAGTATCATAAAGATGGTCCAGTAAATGAAAATAAAGAGCTATTTTTCTGGTTTGAAGAAAAGAGATTTGAATGATTGATGCTGTTGCTCTAAATGCTTTTAGATCAATAAAAATGCACATTGTCCCAGTTGTACTGGAAAACTCAAAAGAAAGATAAACATGAAGAATTCCTATGAAATGTTCACAATCTAGTTTGATAGCGTAATTTGAATGAACAAAATCTTCATGCACAGCAATTCAGTAGAACTATCATACAAATTCTCTTGTATGATATGGGTTACAGGAAAACTCTGAGTACTCTTCAGAGGAGGTGATGGTTTTCTCAAATGGAATTTACAAGCACATCTTGGGTAGGCAGTGGAAGGGTGAGGACACTTTGTTAGAAATCATGAATAAATTCAAGAAAAGTGAGTGGATTTAGCATGGGTATTAGGTTTCTATTGGTGTTATGAAAAATTAACAGAAAATTAAAAAGTTAGTGGCTGAAAGCAACACCAATTTATTATATTACAGTTCTACAGGTCAGAAATCTGCAACTTTAAACTAAAATCAGGAAGTCAGCAAGGCTGAGTTCCTCACTGGAGACCCTAGAGGAGAACCCATTTCACTTCTATTTCCGGTTTCCAAAGGCCTCCCTCTGGTCCTTGCACAAAAACCCATAACGTTCAGAGCCAGCAACAGGGAGTTGAATCCTTCTCATGCAGTCATCTCCCTTTGACCACCGCTGGGAAAGGTTCTCTGCTTTAAAGAACTCGTGTGATTAGATAGGATTTACCTGGCCAATGCAGCATAATCTCTCCATCTCAAAGGATTTTACCTTAATCAAACCAGCAAACCCCCTTTTGCCACATAAGGCAACATATTTACAGCTTCTGAGATTAGAACATGGACATCTCTGGGAATCATTATTATTGCCTACCAGATCCTACATATGGGATGGAATAATTTTCCTCTCTTTCATTCTTAGAGTTTTCTACGCTTTTAAACCTTGTCCCTTAAACTTTATATTAAGCTAAACTCTACCCAATAAAGAGAGTGTGATTCTAATTTGGGTGTGGAGATTGGAGGAATGATCGTGGTGGGGAGAAAAATAAAAGCCTTGCTTTTAATTGTTTTCTGATTTGTAGCAAGTCAGTCATGGTGTTAGCGTAAAAAAATTAAGCCCATTTTCATAAGAATATTCTAGCTTGAAATCCCAACCTCATCCATATAATGATACACATAGACTTTATTGGTCATGGTTTACAGATGGGAAAACAGATGGACTGCTCTTGTCTTGTCCCCAGTCATCCAAATTACTTCAAGAATGAAGACCAATATCTTCTGCAAAACAGTCTAACTCAGACTCTCTGGCCTTCAGACATCAAAACATACAGAAACCTAAACGTTTAACAAATTGCTAAAAGTACTCAATTTCTGCCCATCACCTTCTCTCCTATCCCTTTGGTCACACCTGCCACACAAAATTCCACTGTTTAATCTT
This sequence comes from Macaca nemestrina, assembly GCF_043159975.1. Taxonomy (NCBI): domain Eukaryota; kingdom Metazoa; phylum Chordata; class Mammalia; order Primates; family Cercopithecidae; genus Macaca; species Macaca nemestrina. The sequence goes on from NC_092128.1 coordinate 63,878,343, forward strand.
CTATTTACTGTCCTACATTTGGGCTCATCCTTCTATATGCTGTGGTATGTAAAGCCAACCCTGTCCAATATGGCCTACCCTTTTTTGTCCAAGCCCAAATCTTGATAGAAGAGACTAAGAACACATTCCTAACAAGCAAAAGTTTTGTCTTGAACCTCAGTAGCAAATACAGTTTGATGGATATTTTGAGGTCATTCTATGAAGAGTCTTAAATTTGGGGCAGATAATTTTGCCTTGATGAAGTAATTCATCAAGAATAAGAAAGTTTGAGGACTTAGTTGTTATTTTTAAACATTTACTTAAGTATGCATGCTAATAGAACAAGAATTGGGTAGTTGAGGATAAGAGCCCAGGTGTGAGGTTTGCATAGTAGTTGAGGCAATCAAGATTATGACAATTTGAAGAAGGACTGGCTTCATTCAGAAAGTTGTAAAAATTTTTAAAGTGGCACTTCTCCTTTCAAAACACATATGCTATTTTTCTTTTCTTTTTGAGTTGGAGTCTTGCTCTGTCACCCAGGCTGGAGTGCAGTGGCATGATCTCAGCTCACTGCAAACTCCACCTTCTGGGTTCAAGCAATTCTCCTGCCCCAGCCTCCCTAGTAGCTGGGATGACAGGTGCCTGTCACCACGGCCTGATAATTTTTGTATTTTAGTAGAGATGAGGTTTCACCATGTTGGTCAAGCTGGTCTCAAACTCCTGACCTGAAGCAATCCACCTACTTCGGCCTCCCAAAGTGCTGGGGTTACAGGCGTGAGCCACTGTGCCAGGCCTCATATGCCATTTTTATGTAAATGATATATTTTAGATACTAGTTTTTTATGTATGTATCTGTGGGTGCCTACATGAAGAAAAAATCAGAGATCGAATGAGTGATAATTTTACCATTTTAGATTCTGTTTGAAATTAAAATCACCATCAGTTTTCAAAGTTGTATATGAATTGGCCGGGCACGGTGGCTCATGCCTGTAATCCCAGCACTTTGGGAAGACTAGGTGGTCGGATCATGAGGTCAGGAGACGGAGACCCTCCTGGCTAACATGGTGAAACCCCATCTCTAGTAAAAATGAAAAAAAAAAAAAATTATCCAGGCATGGTGGTGGGCGCCTGTAGTCCCAGCTACTCAGGAGGCTGAGGCAGGAGAATGGTGTGAACCTGGGAGGCGGAGCTTGCAGTGAGCCGAGATCACACCACTGCACTCCAGCCTGGGCGACAGAGCGAGACTCTGTCTCAAAAACAAAACAAAACACAACAAAATTTGTGTATGGATTTCCCATATCATAAAAACTAACTTGTGTTTAGAAAATGGATTCTAGATTACAATAAACATAAGAGAAAACTGGATTTTTTTTCCTTATAATAGGTATGTGTAAAGGTAACTGGAATCACTTACTGGAATAACTCTCAAACACTTACATCATTATGCAATTTTAAAAAATTATATCTAAAGTTTTAGCCTAAGAAGATATGAATAAAAAAGAAACAACAAAGGAATTCTTCTGCATTGCAAGCTATTAATTTTAATAATGAACTGGAGAAAACCAAGTTACTTGGTAATACATATTTAAGAAATTGAAAAATAATGAATGATTGAAGTGTGCTAAGCCAATGAACTTCTGTACTAAAGAATATTACATAATTTGGACAAGTATAATTGAATATTCCAACTAATAACTAACTTTATCTGATATAATATTAAATAATGGAAGCATTGATTATGAAAACAAAGTATAAAAACTGCTATCTTTAAATACAAAGAAACTACAAAAGTACAGTAAACTTGAAAAAAAATTATAGTTTACTTGCAACAGGACACTGCAATATTAACTTTTCCTTAAATTCACTTTTAACATTTTACTTCAAAATTACAGCTATAGCAAATTTATAGAAGTGAAAGTGAGAATGTAATCACTGATGCAGATAATTCCAGCCCTTAGCAAACCTAAGAAGGCATCTAATTATAATTTATTTAAAGGAGCTATTACTGTGATCAAATAGAACAGATTGCCATACAACTTTCTATGGTGTAAAAGATATTTTAACCAGTTCATAGAACAAGAAAGTGGAAAAATATCCAATAAATTATTACTTCTGTATTATTCAATGCATTTGTGGAAGGTTGTTACTACAATGAACAAGATTAAAAGATCCCTACATCTAAACCAGTCATAATGAGAAATTTGGAGAGAAAACTTCAGAAATTACCCCCTTACTTACCTTGCGTATTAAGTTTTTTACACTTAAAAAATACATTTGTAAGCATTTAATATTGGACATGATCATGAATTATTTAAGAGACAGGTATCTCCTTTTTTCCTGGGCCTCACAGAGGTTTGGCTAACCACAAGTTCACTCCCTTCCATGTCGGTCAATTTAGAATATTTGGAAACCTCATTAATCATTTGTTGGAGGGTACTTCTAGGACACGACTCTCTCAATTACAAAGAAGGTCACATGAAAGTTAACGAGTCCTTTAAATAACTCATTGCTTCCTTGTTCCATTTATTTTTGTGAAGATATTAGAGCAGGAATCACTTTTCTATGGCGTTGGGAAATTAAAAATAATAATCATCTGCAGTTTTCATATTATTTTGATTTTGTTAAATGTGTTACATTTTATTTTAGGTCTATGTATTAGAACATCCTAAACATAGAAACTAATTCTACTATTGTGGCTTCTGAAGAGTCAGAGAGAGTTAGATTTCTAATAATTACCATATGTAAGAACAGAAATAAACATATAAATCTGTTAAAACTATTAGTCAAACAAATTTTTAATTCTGACAACAGAAAGCAGAATTGTCTAACCATAATTTCCAATAATATGGTAACAGGGTATGTTAATCAGGAAAGGTTTTTTATACAGTAATCTAAAAAATGTCAGAAACTTAATACAACAAAGATGTATTTCTCATTCCTACAAGTGTACTGTACACTGTGAATTCCCATGACATTCCCAGGTCAGTATCCTGTGTGCAGTACACAGTGGTTCAGGCAGCTTCAGTCACGTGACGGTGTCATCTCTTGTCCTAACTTGGGAACAAGTTAGAACAAGAGAGATATTGAAGAAACAAAAATAAGCCAAACTTCCCTCCCTTGAAATTTACACTCATGTTCACCATTCTTGAGTACGACTAGTTCTTGGACCTTCCTAACCTTTGGAGCAAGGAAACATAGAGGAATAAGGTAATATTTAGGGAGTATTATTTGCAGTTGAAAATTGCAGATGAAGCAGTCTGCAATTCATCTACAAAGAAACACTCTCAACTACTATCTACATGAGACAATTCAAAGGATTAATCCAGTCCAATCTCCAAGATCACCCAGAACACTGGCTGAGATGTGAGAGCTTCTATATCAGTTCAGATGTCATTACTTTGGATTAATACATATAAACTAAAAAGCCAAGTGAAGGGAACATTCACAAAACACACACACACACACACACACACACACACACACACACTCTCTCTCTCTCTCTCAAAGTGGGGGAACAGACACAGAACAGATACCATTAGGAGAAGGGAAGAGGGAGAGGCATGCAGAAGTCACCAGTCCATAGACGTTTTGGTTCTAGTGAGGAGGCATTGTGAGGGGTGCTGAACTGGTGAGGAGTGCTCCTCCATTGAGCCTAGATTTGTCTTTTGGGAAGTCTTGAGTCCATGGTTCTCTGTGCCTCCTAGCTTCAACTTTAAGGATGCATTTCCTTGGCCATTATACTTGTACCCATCAGAAGTGGGTTTTGGGGAATGTCCTCTACTTGGAGTCCAAGGAGCTTTCCCAGTTAACTTCCTGCTCACAGAAACTTTTAAATCTGTAACAATCTTTTGTTAATGTGTGATCCAAACTCATAGTTTCATTGCCAGTACAACTTTCAAACACCCAGTAAGCTTTAATTTAAATCTTCTTTATGAACCTGGAACATACCCAGCTCTTTCTATCTTCTCCGTCTCTACTCTTTTATTCCATTATTCATTCTCTCAATATTACAGGGTAACTAGAAAGTTGTTTGAATTTCCCAGAAGAGCCACACTCTTAATCTGATCTTTGCTCTGAGTCGTTATACCAAATTGTTGAGTACCATGTCCATAACCTATTTTTTGCTTTGATGCGGTTTAATCAATTGGAAATACATTACCAGACACTTATCTGTAAAGACCTTTTCACTCTTACCACTTTTTAGTACTATAAAACAATTATTTTTCCAACACTGAAAAGCTCTGCATTGGACTCTTCTCACCTCTTACAATTCTACTTGCAAACTAGCCAAATCTATTCTGAGCTCATTTCTTTCTTATTATATATTGCCAAATACAGTTAATAGCAACTTGCAAACATTATGAACATTCTGCTTTTAAACCAAAGTCACGTATTTGTCAAGTACATGATTTGCTGCTGCTCACATTCTTCTAAGAATTTTTTATTATGTGAAATTTGTGCCCATTTTTCCAAAGCCACTAATATCAGTTCTGTCTGTTTGCTCACTGTGGGATCACTCAATTGATACCAAATATATTGTGTTTATTAAAATAACATCTCACTTCTGGTACTAATTTCTACAAAAACCAAGGTAAGCTGGGTTAGTTAGAAACAAAAAATGCCCATATCTCAGTGCTCAATGCAACAAAGGCTTATTTCTGATTCATTCCAAATCTGCTACATATTTGGGCATCTCTTTGGGCACTGTTCTTGTAGCAACTCTGTAATCCATAATCCATGCTGTTTCGATGTTTTGGATCCACAACACAAGGCCTCCTAGTAACCACAGCAGGGAGGGAGAGAGACTGAAGAATGGTGCCTGAGATTTCACTATTTTAGGCCAGCAAGGAGAGACATGATACTTCCTCCCACACTTTATTCTCCAAAATAGTCATATGGTTTAAAATAATTGTAAGGGTATCTAAGAATGTAGGGGAGAAAAATGGAATATTCAGTTTTATTCTGTGCCACAAGAGAGAACACCTTCCCATATACAATTTTGCCTAAATCTTTGTAAAAATAGTACTGTAATGTATTTACCTACTTTAAGAGAGTAAATAACATTATCAAATAAAAAACAGGCAGTATATTCCAATACTTAACAGTGCAGGTTATTTTATAAAGTCAGTTATGGGCCTGCAATCCCAGCACTTTGGGAGGCCGAGGTGGGTGGATCATTTGAGGTAAGGAGTTCTAGAGCACCCTGGCCAACATGGCCAAACCCCGTCTCTACTAAAAATACAAAAATTAGCCAGGCATGGTGGCATTTGCCTGTAATCCCAGCTGCTAGGGAGGCTGAGACAGGAGAAACACTTGAACTCTGGAGGCAGAGGTTGCAATGAGCCGAGATCATACCACTGCACTCCAGCCTGGGGGACAGAGCAAGACTCCATCTTAAAAAAGGAAACAATAGTAATAATAATAATACAGTAACTTATGGCATATGTGTGATTTGGGGCCCAGAGAGGTTAAACGAGATAATTTGTATAAACTACCAGATATCTATGCTGTATTTGGTGGATATTAGCTTTAATTTGGAAATGCACACCATTTGTATTTTCTCTTCTTTTACATAAGTACTATTGATATTTAATCCACAGTTTTCTGCTATATTAAGAATACATTTTAGTAGAACCTTGCCAGAGAAATCTACTTCTTTTACTACTACAATAAATAAATAAATAAAGCCACACTTTTGCTTGAAAACTTCAAATTTAATTGGGCTTCCTAGAATTATTTGAAATGGTCTGAAAATTGAAACACATGGTGTGACACCATTCTAAGAAAACTATCATCTTAGGGGAAAAGGGATGGTGAAGGAGAGGTGAAAAGGTTAGAAGAAGGACAGATTAAATTTAATGGCTCACAATATTTAATTTTGTTTTGGACAAAAACCTAACGGTAATTATGGTTAATTAATAGACACACATGCCTTCAACATCTTATTTTAATACTTGGCAATACGATTCCCTGTTTGATCTCTTTTCATTGGAAACATTGGTTAAATAATACAGATACAGATAATTCTGCTCTAATCAGAAAATGGGTTTTGACTTTGAATCTGATCTGTAGTCTGGCTCTTTTATAGCCATCCTGACTTCTAAAGAAACAGATCTCTTTAAAAACAGAAACTGTTAGAATGTAGACATGGTTGACATATTAAAACTCTACGTTTGTTTGATCTTACCAAATAATTTGAGTTTATATCAACAGAAAGAAAGCTCACAGCTGCCACAACAGGCATGTTTACAATCATTTTAATGATACCATTAGATGTTGCTCTTCGGGGCTTGCTAGTCCAGGCTGTTATATAAAAACCATGTGAGATAAGTTTACCACCTGTGCACAATGGAAATAACCTATTCAGATGAATCATTCTAAACACAGATATAAGATAGAAGTCAACTCAGTTCCTATGTTAAAATACTGCCTTTAAAAAAGATGCTTAAGGCAGAGAAATACCTGTCCTCTAAACCTATATAAATACACACACACTATAAACAGACTTTTCCTAATCTCAAAACATTTGAACTTCAATGCCTCTGAAAAAGTTTCTTAGTTGACAGGTGAGTACTTAGCTCATATAAGAAACGTAAGCTTAAGATTTTGCGAGGCGTTTACCTGGTTCTTAAGCCGTTTTGGATTCAGATATTCTCAGGGAAGTGGGTAGTTAAGTAACCATAACCATAACCTTTTATACTTTTCTTTAAAAAGGCGTGGAAATTGCTGTATGCTTTTTGAAGACTCAAAGAATTATAGGTTAATTCCTCCTGAATCCATACTGTTTTAAAGTACATGTTTTGTCATTTTTTAGCCCAGGGATTATATGAATATTCTGTTCATTACACTTAATACCATTATTGAAGAAATTCTTTTTAAAAAAATTGTTCCATTTTCACTCTCTTGACTTGCGTGTACTTTCTATATTTCCAGACAACAAGGCCGCTATTACTCGAATTTGTAGTGATATTTTATCCAACTATATATGATAATGTGGAATACAAAGGAAAACTGAATATAATTTTTTTTACATGCTTTCTATGTGCCAGAAATTATACTTAGCCCTAGGAACAGAAATATAAATAACAGAAGCATAACTATGTTTCTAGTAGTTTGTAGGTTATTAGAGGAGATATGGTATTTAAGGGACCTTCAGTTTCTTAAAACAGGCAAAGAAGCATTTCCCCTGAAATGTTGTATGATTCTAGGAAAAATTCCGGATTTTCTTAACTGTTCTCAAGAGCTGTATAGAAGCAAAGCTTCATTCATATGATTCTAAATGATTATACACCAAAGTGTGACATTTAATTGGAATACTTGCTCACTATAATGATCGTATGTAGCAATCTAGAGCATCAAAATCAAAAGCTGTCCTTGAGAATTACAAAGGAACAAATTACAATATGCAAATTACAAAAAGGAGACATTATGAAGGGAAAAATAAGTAAAAGGGATGTATTTCTGTGCCTCGGGTTGTAAAAATTTGAAATACTTGTAGGAGAGTTCATTGCAAGGAAAGCTTTTTTTCTGTCAGACACAAAATCAAATGAAGAAAAACATGATAGGAATTTTCCTGTTTAGATAAAAATGGAGTCAAAGTGTATTTAAGCTTTGATCTTCTAAATGTATTGGAGTCATCCCACTCATGAAAAATTGCTAAAGTGAATCTACTCTTTCTATGCTTCTCCCGATGTCAATGTGATGTTATCTCTGATTTCTCTATCAACTATTTACAGGAAGGAAGACTATTTTGTGAGTCTGAAGTATGTAATGATTCACCCTGAGAGTGCATTTGGCTTTCCTGTCTATACAGCTTTTATGGTTTCATTTCCCCTTTTTGATTTTCAAGTATGTAATTGCGTAACTCAACAGTATACACCTGGTTTCTGAGTAGTGTAGTCCATGCAAGTAGGGAAACAATTCACAAATTTCTAAAGTCTTGGTAACATTAATATGTCAAATGTAATAAACCTGTACAAAGATCCTAAACATACCTGCTAAATACACATTGGAGATATCCTTCCTATATATAATACAGGATTCATTGTTTTAATTAAGTAATTATACTTAGAAGCTTTAAAGTAGTCATTGTGGTAGGGAAAGACATTATGTACTTGAATGAAAATGTATTTCACTTATATTCCAGCTGCCATACACCACAAAAATTTCCTTTAAAAAGTTTATAATATTATACAGAAATAGAATGAAGGGATGTTTATGTTTTAAACATAACAGATAAAACTGTAATCATCTAAAACTTTTTTAAAACCAAAATTAGACAGAGAGAAAGAGACAGATAAATGATAGCCCGCAAAACATTTAAAATATATTCAAGGACACTCAAAACTTTATAGAATTGGACATTGTCTATGCAAGCTGAGTTTAAAAGAAAGCTATCTAATTTCTTAACACTTTTGTCAGTCTTATTTCCACATGGTGACATATTAAACTCAGTTTGTGATGATTATTTTTTACCAAAATAACAGCCACAAGTATCCTCTGCATAAAGTAAAAACTAAATAAATATACAATAAATACCCAATTGTGTTTTGGGACACTTTATATTCATAAACCAAGGGCAACCACTGGTGGCCCTGAATGTTCTATTGAGACTTGTAAAATTTCTTTCCAATCCCAATGCCATTATGGTAGGAACCCTCCTGCACATCTGGCAGTGCAAGATTTTTTTTTTTTAATTGAAAAAGCTTGTGATATTCAAGAATTATTATTACTATTATTATTATTATAGCAGCTGAGAACCATTGCTGGGTCAATTTCAATGCCGTTTAGAATATTAACCCCTTTACTATGATAAATAAAAAGAGCATCTCTGGTCATAAATATAATTTGTGAGAACACTATCTAGATTTTCTTTTGTTTTCTGTTTTCTCCCTGAAGTGCTACCGTGCTACTGGATTCAGTGTATATAGTAATTTTAATGTCACACTTGTCATTCTAATACAGAGTCATACAATCATGCGTAAGATTCTCAAGCCCTCAGTAAGTGACAAGAAGTACTGTGAACAGAACAACTGAATTGGGTTTATACACGTACCTCTAAATGTAGTAGTGCTTGATAATAGGATAAAAAGGAACAAGAAACCAACTATTCCTGCCTTCCAGAGACCCTTATTAAGATGTGGTGTAATATTTTCTCAAACTGTTACCTGAATTATTTTGGGATATAGATAATGTGCTAAAAATAGTGGCTGAACTGCTGGTGAATGAGGAGTTAAAAATCAGAATGGTGGCCTGTGTTTGGTTACTTTTTGAGGCTTTCAGGGGCAATAACTAAAAGAGAATAATAAAGTTAGACCCGAAATGGTCAGTTTGAAAACAAAGAGAAAAGTACATATGGTTTTGTTAACACAGGCACTCTCTGCCTGTAGCTTGCAATCCAGGGTTACCAAGGGTCCACCTTCAAAACTTACAGCTCGGCAGGGTTAGAAAAGTCAACTTTTGTTTGTGAAGTTGAGGCTTGTATAAATGTTGGCATGGAAACATCAGCCTGATTAGGAGGATTCAAGTGACATGAACTCCTCAGCACCTCTCATAGGACAAACTTCAAGCAAAGACTCAATTATAAGCCTTGCCCACCTATCCTAGCTTAAATATTGTCAGCAATTGATGTTGACTATAGATACAGGACTACAAGATTGATTAAAGGCAAATAGACAAGAACCTACTAAAATCTGAGGGAAATATACTAGCAACAAAATACTAAATCTGGCTAGGAAACATATGTGGAAATCCCCAAGCCTCCATGCTTTCATCAATGTGAAGAGGGATGCTAAGATGGTGGATCTTATGGAAGAAGGCTCTTCCCCAGTAATCAGTTTAGATGTGGATGGGAAGGAAAACAGATAGAAAAATACCTCCTTCAGTGATAGAAGTAAATATTTTGGAACAGCAGGAACAGACAGACTGCCTACTCTGGAAATGTACTTCATTTCCAGGTCAGGATTTTCTGCTGTTATTATCTAGCAGGGTAAGAAATGTGCTCTCAATAGCATTTATTGTGTGTTTGCAATGATTCTCTTGAAAAACGTTTTAAAAATTACCCATTGACAGACTAGGCATGGTGACTCACACTTGTGATCTTAGCACTTTGGGAGGTCGAGGCGGGAAGATTGCTTGAGTCCAGGAGTTCAAGACCAGCTTGAGCAACATGGTAAAACCCCATTCTCTAAAAAAAGTACAAAAATTAGCTGGGCGTGATGGTGTATGCCTGTAGTCCCAGCTACTTGGGAGGCTGAGGTGGGCGGATCACCTGAGCCTGGGAAGTAGCCATGATTGTATCACTGTACTCCAGCCTGAGAAGCAGAGTGAGACCCTGTCTCAAAAAAATAATCTATTGAAAAATTTTAGTTTTATATATTTATTGAGTATACAGTAATGTTATAATTTTTGAGTACAATGTGGAATGATTAAATCAAGCTAATCTTTCTATCACCTCAAATATTTGATGTTTTTGTGATGAGAACATTTGAAATTTATTCTTTCAGTGATATTGAAATGTACAATATTAAATTATTACATGTATTCATCATGCTGTGTAATAGATCTAAAACACACACATAAACAAATTTATTCTGTCTAATTGGTGTTTTACACCTTTGAAAATCATCTCCCTATTATTTACACCCCACCAATCTCTCCTTTTATGAATTCAATTATTTTAGATTCCACATATAAGTGAGAAACTTGTGATATTTGTCCTTCTGTTTGGTTTATTCCACTAAGTATAATATTCTGCAATTCATGTTCTCACAAATGATAGGGTATCTTCCTTTTTTTAGGCTGAATAGTATTCTATTGGGAATACATGCCACAATTTCTTTATCTGTTCACCTAGTGATGGGCATCTGGATTGATTCCTTGCTTGGCTATTGTGAATAGCGCTGCAATAAACATGGATGTGGAAACGTCTCTTAGACATAAGAAGTGGAACTACTATAAGCACCATTAGTTTGTTTTCCACAATTCATTCCTAACTTTCTTGCCCCAAGACAATTCACAAAAGAGCTTACTTTGTAGTCTCTCTTGAAGCTAGAAATTGTCATGTTGCCCAATTCTGGCCAAAGTAATCAAAGAAGAATTTTGCTGAGGACTTGTTCAAATATAATTTTCTGAGAAGAAATAAGCACAAAAAAATAGCTGGCTGGTATCACTTTTTATCTTTGGTTTCTGCCTTAAAAATGTGATTTCTACAGCTATGGAAACTATTTATCACAATATACAGGAAGGATTAGGAAAAATAGCAGATTAAGAATTAGAAATAAAATAGTTATGCTTGTAGTTTTCTTTAATTGCTGGATTATCCATAAAACAATCATCCTTTTGCTGCCTTTTAAGATAAACAATAAATAACATTATAGTGAAAATTTGTTACTTGCAGTTTAAAGTATTTTTAACTTCTATGTGTTGATAGACCATTAATTAATAAACTTTACCTCAATGCACACTATATGATTTAAAAAAATAAGAACTTGTAGACTGTCATGTTGGGAGAGATTTTTATATAGAATCAATGAGTCATAGCATTCTGTGCATTGTTTGCTAGTCTTTAAAGAATAGCTCAGGTAAACTGGGATGTGATTTGTCAAGTATAATTTCTAGAATCCCAGCTGTCTATAGAAGATAGAGGCTAATTTCATATGTTATATCTAAACATTAAGTTGCCTTTTGCATCAGTTCTAGCAAAGGGCCCAGATCAGTATGAGAGTCATAGTTGATGGCTGATTGGAACAACAAATAAATGTTTTAAAACGAAAACCTACAGATTTAATATATGAAAAGCAATATTCACATACAAGAACATAAGAAAGCACATGTTACTGAAGTTTTGAAAATGATACAAATAGAATTTTCATTGCCAGCAATTAGTAGAAAAAACTGCAATGTATCTTCTGATGAAATACTAATAAAAGAGCTATATAAAATGCAACAAATATATTTTTAAATGCCTTTCTGAAGTGGAAATAAATTAAGGCATTCACAGAGGTTAAAAACAGTGAAAGTGCAATCTAGGAATGAGGTGTACTAAAAGTTAACTTTTACCCTTTGTTAAGACACCAAGCCCAGGGGATATTAAGTGTCCATTTTGATGGCTACTCCGAGTATAGAAGACATAAGATAAAGCCCTGGACATGCTTAAAGTAAGGGAGAAGACAGGAGATTGGTCTATAAAGTTGAGTTCCCAAAAGATTACACCTAAAATAAACCCACAGCAGAAAGGATGGTCAATAAAATTTCTTATGCCACTAGTATTGTATGAGGAGGAAAAATTATCCTTTGAGAATGTATTACCATAACATAGTTTTCACGTAGACTTGATCCTCAGCTTTATAGAACTCATTTGGTGGGAGTCCCCAGGCAACTAACTAAACTAACCAACTAACTAAATGCAAAATCAACACTAAAAAATGTTAACTGCCATTCAGAATTCTTATGCATAGATAAAAATCAAGAAACCCATAGGAAAAAAATGTACCATGAGTGAAAACTAGTAGAAGTATACTTTCAGAGACATCATATATTAAGTATCTTAGAAAATGATTTAAATAAACATGTTGTATGTATTTCAGAAAAGTTTAAATAGTTTAAACATTTGAATGAGAATTGATACGGTTTGGTTCTGTGTCCCCACCTAAATCTCACCTTGAATTGAAATAATTCCCACGTGTCAAGGGTGGGACCAGGTAGAGATAACTGAATATTGGGGGTGGTTTTCCCCATGCTCTTCTCAAGATAGTGTGTGAGTTCTCATGAGATCTGGTGGTTTTATGGAGGGTCTTCTTCCCTGTTTGCTCGGCACTTCTTCCTGCTGCCCTTTGAAGAAGGTGCCTTTCTTCCCTTTCACCTTCTGCCATGATTGTAAGATTCTTGAGGCCTTCCCAGCCATGCAGAACTGTGGGTCAATTAAACCTCTTTTCTTTATATATTACCCAGTCTTGAGTATTTATTCATAGCAGCATGAGAACAGACTAATACAAGGATCAAGAAAGGTAAAAAATGTATGTACAGATTTAGAAAGAAATCTAGTGGAAGTTTTAGGAATGGAATTTGTACCCAAATGAAACAATTAAGTGTATAAAAGCAGAATCAATAACTGGAAGACAAACTAAAGAAAATGTTCATGAGATAATTCACAAATATTTAAAAATATCAAATACTGGTTATGAGACACAGAAAGTGAATTAAGGAAGGCTGAATTAAGTGTAATTAAAATTTTAAAAAGAAAGACTAGCAGGAATAGGTGAAAGGCAATAATTAAAAATTAAATATACTTATGAATTTTGAGATATAATTACAAATTATGAAATTGTGAATATAATGTACACAATAAATATAAAATATTCAACATTTTATTCTGGAAAAAGATGAAGACATCAGCAACAGGGTCAATACAAATAAATTCTTAACAAGACATAATACTATAATATGCAATATAATAATAGTACTATAATGGTAACTATAGTAATATAGTAATGTAAAAAGACAATAAAACCTCAGTGACAAAGAGAATGTTTTAGAAGTGGCAAGAAAAGACAGATCTTTGGTAACGAAATTACAATAGGCTGGTATCTCAGCAGCAACAATGGAAAACAGAAGGCACTGTAATAAGAAGTTCAATATGTTGAAAGAAAATACCTTATAAATTTATAATTTCATAATAAGAACTACTATCTTTCAAGAACCAAGGTGAAATAAAATATTTGCTTTCAGAACAAAAAAAAAAACTTGAAGAAACTGACTTCCAACTGGCCCACTGAACAAACCTCCAAAGGTTGTAATAGCTGTAGTTGGAAAATGATTTCTGCTTGAAGCTTTAACATATAAGTAAATAAGAAAAATAATGTAATTTTTCTAACTGTATAATCTTTGTTTGTTTGTTTGTTTGTTTGTTTTTTGAGACGGAGTCTCGCTCTGTCGCCCAGGCTGGAGTGCAGTGGCCGGATCTCAGCTCACTGCAAGCTCTAATCTTTATTTTACTTTCTTATCTCAAAAAATCACCTAGGATTCATACTCTTATCCTCAGTTTCCTTATCAAGTCAGTATTTACTTCATTAGGTTTATATAAAATATGGATAAATTATTAGCCAAAAAATTAGTAGATAATAAACAATAGATATACATTACACATAATTTTAATGATGTCTTTGTATCAATATCCAACATAAGCTAACAAAGGTATGTGTTTATTTTTGTTCTGTACGTATTAGAACATAAATGGCAACATGACAATTTATAGCAAAGAAAGTACAAAAATATAGTTATGGTTTGAGATGTCAAAAATCTTGATTTACATTTCCATGTTTATAATGAAAGTTGTGAAAGGCATAGAAAATCATAAGGTTGAAAATCTGAAATTTAAAAAAATTTTTAAAAACCTAAGGCTATTGTGTATGCTTATGATATCAAATGATAATCTACTTTATCATGTCTATGACTTTAATTGCCTGGTTCTGATTAAAATTGTGATCTCTAGAGAAAAGTATGTGAAAAGTATCAGTCAACTGCTCAAAAAACATTTACTAAAAATTTATTTTACTTAAAATTTATCTTTTGGGGGATAATTGTGAACACTTAATGTTTCTCAAATCTATGCATTGCAAAAAACAAAACAAAAACCAAAATATATATGTAATAAGCATTATATATAAAATATAGAATATATATTTTACATATATAACGTATACATAATATGTATTATGTATAACATGTATACAATACATATATTCCATATAACATATATACACATAGAGTGTGTGCATAGTATAATTTTTTTTTAACTTTTATTTTAAGCTAAGGAGTACAAGTGCAGGTTTGTTACCATAGGTAAACTTGTATCGTGGGAGTTTTTACAATTCCTAGCATTTCTGTGAAAATACATTGTGAACTTTGCCAATGTAATCTCCATGAATTTCTTCCCTTTTTATAGATACAGAGGGACAGGTAACTTTGAACACTTAATGTGGCACCATGAAGAGGAGTCAGACAAAATCTAGGTAAATAGTTTTGAAAAGTTTAGTCTACCTATAGGGACCTTAGTTTCCTTATGTTTTGACATAATAGAATGATATGCCATTTCTGGGAGGGTGACACATAGGCCATGGGGTTTTAGGATAATTAAATAAGATAAATCATGCAAAGTGTGTAACAATGGGTATGACACATAGTAAACAAAAATATTACTTCCCCTTTGCACCTTATGCCATGCATTGTGCTAGATGATTTATTTCTTATTTGATTTGCTTTTTCTAATGACCAGAGAAGTCTGATTTTGAAGAGTGAAGATAAGCAAATCAACCGAACAACCAAAACACATTTTGATTGACATCCCTTTTTCAAAGCAATTTCCTCAACTTTCAAATATGAATATTCTGACTGCTTCCTCATTTTGCTAGCCAACAGGTCTTTTAAGACACCAAAACTAATTTTCCTTCCACCTCTTGTTATTGAAACTAATAGTAGCTACCATTTATTGTAGAAATTGTATACAATTGTATGTATATGAGGAGCCTTATACCATTTAATTTGACATAAATGTCTGGTGCCTTTTTCTTAGTTTTTGTCCTGATTAGTATTATTGTAGCATGTAACATTCATGACAATTTGTGTCTTAAAAAAGTGTTTTTCCTGATTCAGAGGTATCGCACACTTCAAACACATCACCCTCCTTTCTCAGTTCCTGACTGAAGCCGTTAAAAAATCATACTTAAGGTCTAGTAATCCTAGTATTTGGGAAGCTGAGGCAGAAGGATCACTTGAGGCCAGGAGTTTGACACTAGTCTGGGCAGCACAGCAAGACTCTGTCTCTACAATTTTATTTTTTATTTTTTGCAACATAGCAAGACTCTGTCTCTAAATATTTTTTTTTGTTTTAATTAGCCAAACCTGGTGCCATGTGCCTGTAGTTCTAGCTACTCAGGAGGCTGAGGAAGTAGGATCACTAGAGCCCAGGATTTTAAGGCTGCAACGAGGTATGATTGTGCCACTGAACTCCAGCCCAGGCAACAGAGTGAAACTCTGTTTCTTAAAAGAATAAAGTAAAATAATTAAATTAAAATTAAAATCACAGTTATATTGAGACTATGGAGCAAGACGGCCTAGTAGAACCCTCCAGCAATTGTACCCCCCTTGCAGAAACATCAAACTGAACAACAATGCAAGCAACATGAAAGCACCTTTGTAAGAAATAAAACATTATTTGAGAGAACACAGTACCTGGTCTTAGCATAATGACAAGAAAATATGCATTGAATAGGATTGGAAGAACAGTCTTGAACTGCCTATACCACACCTCCTCCAACCCCAGGGAGCACAGCCTGAAAAGACAATCTGTGTGCTTGAGGAGGGAAAGCAAAGTGAGTGTGGGACTATGCATTGGAACACAGTGCCACCCTGTCACTATGCAACACAACACAAGAAAAAAATGTGCCAGTGCCCACAGAGGAAGCATTTAATAGCCTCGGACCTGAGGGGAATCCACTGTCCTGGCAGAAGGAATGTGAGTCCCAACCTTCTTTACCACTGGCTGACTAAAGTGACCTTGAGCCTTGAATAAATTTCAGTGATAACTAGACCATCCTGACTGCAGTCCTTGAATGAGCCCTGGTACCACACTGCTCTCAGAGGCTGTGGGCTCGGGGTACAACCCAGAATGACACTAGCTGCAGTGGCCACGGGAGAGCCTATGGCACCGCTCCCCCAATGCCAGACAGTGCACTGTAGAGAGCGACTCCTTCAATTTGGATGAAAGAGTGAAGAATACAGAGGACTGTGTCTTCCAACTGAGTATCAGCCCAGCCACTTTAAAATAAAGCACCAGGCAGAATCCCAAAGCCCCCAATTCCAAGTCATTGTTACTAGATCATTGCCTCTAGACCCATTGCAATCCAGAAAGAAATCTACTTCCCTGGTAGGATAGACCAAGTCTAGCAGGATTCACCACCAGGCGCTGGTTAAAATGGCCTCTGGCCTTGAATAAACATTGGTGGCTGTCACACAATAGCAACCACGGGTCTTTGGCAAGCTACAGTATTGTGCTTGTCTGGGAGACTATGGGCTTCAGGTGCAAGGTGGTGTAATGCCAGCTGCAGCAGTCATGGAATTGCTAACATCACCCCTCCCCCAACTCCAGGCAGCTTAGCATAGAGAGAGGCTCTTTCTACTAGAATAAAGAGAAGGAAGAGAGCAAGGGACTTTTCCCTGGGAACCTAGGGAAATCTCCCTCATCTTCATTATGCCCAACAGGGCTGGATATCTAGGAGTCTGCAAGAGTTGCAGCATATTGGGCTTTGTGTGCCACGTAGTGTGAAAATGGCTGCAATGACTACAGACTTACAGAACTCAAAACTCAGTCCCCTTTGAATTCTTGGAAGACCTCTGAAGAGGAGCAGTTACAAACAAGACCAGACGTGAAGACTAGAATAAATACTCTTCAGTGCCCAGACATCAATGAATGTCCATAAGCATCAAGGACATCCAGGAAGATATGATCATGCCAAATGGAAAAAATAAGGCACCAGTGACTAAACCTGAAGGACAGAGACATGTGATCCCTTATCCAGAGAATTTAAAATAGCTGTTTTGAGGAAGCTCAATGAATTTCCAGAAAACAGATGGAAGGAATCCATAAATTTATCAGATAAATTTAACAAAGAAATTGAAATAATTTTAAAAATCAAAGAAATTTTGGAGCCACAAAATAACAGTTAACAAACTGAAAAATGCATTAGAGTGTCTCAACAGCAGAACTGATCAAACAGAGGAAAGAATTAGTGAGTTCAAAGTCAGGTTACTTGAAAATTACATAGAGGAGAAAAAAGATGAAAGAGTGAAGAATGTTTACAAGATCTAGAAAATAGCCTCAAAGAGGCAAATCTAAGACTTATTGGCCTTAAAGAAGAAGTAGAGGTAGAAATAGGGGTATGAAGTTTATTCAAATAAATGACAACTGAGATCTTTCCAAACCTAGATGAAGGCATATTCTTTGAAACCATGTGATCATTTTAATAAACGCCACAAAAGCATTCAATAACATTCAACACCGTTTCATGAACAAAGTTCTCAACAAACTGGGTATAGAAGAAATACATTAAGTCAATATAGGTCACATGTGAAAAACCCATGGCTATCATCACACTGAATTGGGAAGAACTGAAAGCTTTTCCTGTAAGAACTGGAA
This sequence comes from Macaca nemestrina, assembly GCF_043159975.1. Taxonomy (NCBI): domain Eukaryota; kingdom Metazoa; phylum Chordata; class Mammalia; order Primates; family Cercopithecidae; genus Macaca; species Macaca nemestrina. The sequence continues at coordinate 63,896,515 of NC_092128.1, forward strand.
CAATAACAGGTTTCCTATTTTCACCACTTTTATTAAATATAGTACTAGAAGTCCTAGCAGGAGCAATTGGACAAGAGAAAGAAATAAGGAGCATCCAAATTAGAAAGTGAAATTGTCCTTGCAGATGACATTATCTTATACTTACAGAAACCTAAGGATTCTTCAAAAACACTGTTACAACTGACAAATTCAATCATATTGCGGTATACAAAATCAAAATACAAAAACCAGCAGCATTTCTATATGCCAATAGTGAACAATTTGAAAAAGAAATCAAGAAAACAATTCAATTTAAAATAGCTACAAAAAATACCTAGAAATAAATTTAACTGAAAAAGTGAGAGATCTCTACAATGAAAGTGATAAAACACTAATGAAAGAAATTGAAGATGACACAAACAATGGAAAAATATTCCATTTTCATGGATTGAAAGAATTGTGTTAAAGTGTTGATAATACCAAATGCAGTCTACAGATTCAATGAAATCTCTACCAAAATACCAATGATTTTGTTCACAGAAATAGAAAAAAAAAAAAACAAAACACTAAAATTTGCATGGAACCACAGAAGATCCTGACATAGCCACAGCAATTCTTGGCAAAGAGAATAAAGCTGGGGGTCTCACTTCACCTGACTTCAGAATATACTGCAAAGCTATAGTAATGAAAACAGCATGGTACTAGCATAAAAGCAGACACATAGACCAATGGAACAGAATGGGGGACCAATAAATAAATCCACACATTTAAAGCCAAATGATTTTTCGGAAATGCACCAAGAGCATATGTTGGATGATGGAAAGTGTCTTTAATAAATGGTGCTAATAAAACTGGATATCCATATGCAGACAAATGAAACTAGCTAGACCCCTTTATCTGTCATCATATAAAAAATCAACTCTGGGTTAAAGACAAACCTAAGACCTGAAACTATGAAACTATTAGAAAAAAACAGGGAAATGCTTCAGGATGTTGTTCTGGGCAAAGATTGTCTGAGCACCTCACAATCACACACAATCAAAGCAAAAATTGGCAAATAGGATTACATCAAACTAAAAGCTTCTGCACAGCAAAGGAAACAATCAAGAAAGTGAAGAGACAACCTCTTGGGGGAAAATATTTGTAAACTATCCACCAGACAAAGAGTTAATTGCCAGAATATATAAGGAAGTCAAACCACTGTGTAGCAAACAAACAAACAAACAAACAAAACAAAACAAAAAAAACCCTAATTTAAAAATAAAAAAGCCCTGGATAGACATTTCTTAAAATAGACACCATGGCTGAGTATATGGAAAAATGCTCAACATCATTCATACCTAATTATCAGAAAAATGCAAATCAAATATCACCTCATCCTCATTAGAATGCTATTAACAAAAGTAAAAAAAATAACAATTGCTGGCAACAGTGTGGAGAAAGTGGGGAACACTTGTACACTGTTGGTGAGAATATAAATTAGTACAGCTATTATGTATAATAATATGGACATTCCTCAAAAAACTATAATTAGAACTACCATATAATTCATCAATCCCCCAGCTGGGTAAGTATCCCAAAGAAAGGAAATCAGTATATCAAAGAGGTATCTTCACTTCCATGTTTATTGCAGCACCATTTATAACCAAGATATGGAATCAACCTAAGTGTCCATCAATGGATGTATAAAGATAATGTGGTGTATGTACATGGTGGAATATTATCCAGCCACAAAAATAATATTACTATTAATGGATGAATAAATATAATGTGGCATATATACATGATAGAATATTTTCCAGCCACAAAAAGTATAATATTCTATTACTTTCAGCAACATAGGTGGAAGTAGAGGGCATTATGTTAAGTGAAATAGGCAAGGTATAGAAAGACAGATATCATATGTTCTCATTCATGTCTGGGGGCTAAAACAATTGACCTTATGGAGATAGTGACTAGAATGTTAGTGAGGCTGGGAAGGGTAGTGGGGTAGAGAGTTGAAGATAGATTGGCTTATAAAAATATAGTTAGATAGAAGGATAGGTTCTATTGTTTGATGCACAATAGGGCACTATCATTAAAAATAATTTATTGTACATTTCAAAATATCTAGAAGAATTCGAATGTTCCCAACAAAAATAAATGATACATCTTTGAGGTGATGGATATTTTAATTACCTTAATTTGATTATTACACATTGGATGCTTGTATCAAAATACCACATGTACCCCACAAATACATACAACTATTAAGAATCAATTTTTTTAAATAAAAAACATAGTTATGTAATAATCTAGTGTTCTATTTTGCTTCTGTATTCCTCTAAAATCTGTCATACTGCCACATTACACATACAAATCCCAATTGCATCTTTCACATTAGCCCTTTTTGTGTCACTTCCTTGGCATTTTACAACTGCCCAAATGTTTTTAGATCAAGACATAAGGGGGAAAGAAACTTTTACATTATTACATTTAACTTAATATTTACTTCTGATTCATAGCTGAAGTTTACTTCTCTGAAACACATTTAACCATCCATAGGTACAAAATAGCTATTGTGTAAATTATTTTTGTATTAAAAGGAAAAAAAGCTGATTTGTGTTTGATTTAGTAGTTCCCAAATGAGAATAATAAAGCAAATGTGTTTTCTCCATTACTGACTTTCTTGGACCAAATTAGTTAGGTAAGAAAAACTAAGCTATGGCATATGATTTGTGGAAACAGGTATTATTGAAACAAATTAATTTAGAGAAGTTATAAAATTTATGTACAAATTTTATTTATTAGATAATTATGCATTAGCTTCCAGCTCTCCTATTGTGAGGTATAAAGTACAGAAATATGAATTTTACTAAAATAAATGTAAATTTTACTTAATCTTTTCTTAAAAGCTTTCATTTTTCTTATTTGGAAAAATGGTTCATAAGGATCACATAGGGAGTAACATTGGTTATATCATAACTGATTTTAAAGAAAATTTTTCCATGGAGAAAGACAAAATTGAGTTGAAAATACAAGACTGTAAATTGTTGTTTTATTCCTGTATAAGAATCAACAAAGGTAAACTAATTGTTTCATCTTATGTTATATAACTATCTGCTCTTAAAGAAAAACACAAATTCACATAATCCTTTATACTTTCTATACAATAATATACATGTATTATTTTGTATATTTACCTTTATGTCTATAAATATTCACAATATATTTTTCATTTGTAAGAATTGACTGCAGTTGTTCATCGGTGGTCATTTTCTTGTATAGTTTTCAAGATAAAAGACATTCTTTGCATGTCAGCCTCATGGCTACATGGCCATGTTTTATACTATTAAGCAAGCAACCTGGATTTAATTCCCAACCCAGACTACATGCTCCCCAGGCTACTTTGTTCAACACCTGTAAAGAAGAATTTACTTATGCTACATGAAAGCACCTATTTTCGTTTTAAAGAGAGGTGCTAGTTTCCAATAAAGGAATAGAGTGTATTTTTCTTTGTTTTCTGTTGGAAATGTAGTAGTTGTGGCCTTTCAGCAGAATATGTCAAGCCACCCCACAAAGAGCTCCTTTCCCTGTGTATTCATTGCTGCGTGCACCACCACATGTTTTTCGCATAAAGAAAGGAAAAATGCAGGTATTAGAGATTCTAATTATATGTTTCTACAAACTGAATTAACACGGAAATGTCAAATTGCTTGGGGGAGCATTTAACCCTGTGCCTCTAGAGCATTCCAAAGTATTTGTGTTTCTATACACTTGGACTCTTAAAAGCTATTTGACCATTTTCCCAGGGTATCTGCACCTAAGAGACTAAGTAACTTTATACTGACACAGTGACAACTATTAGATAGAACTTATTTCAGGTTTTTGTTGTTGTCGTTGTCGGGGGATTGCAACTTTTTATTCCACTCCAAATCGGAAGATTTAAGATAGAGGAACACAAACTTTCAATAGGTCAGTATATTAGCAGATGTTTATATTGTCTGTGTGTTTGTGTATCTGTGTGTGGGTGTGTGTTTACGAGACAGAGGGAGAGAAAATCCAGCTAACTGTATCTTAGAAACATCAACGGAGAGGTGGAGAGAGACCATTCTTCCCCGACCCTGTAATACTTGATTTCTGGACTAGGAAAAAAATTGATAGCGATCCACTTGGGATTTTTTATAATATTGCAAAATGACTATGAATATTAATTTATGTTTTAACAAATAACCACATTAAGGGACAAAGTAGAAAGCACAGTCATTGGAGCATAAACTTGAACAGGAATAATAGGACATTTTATTGTCAGGAGAGATTTATCTCTCAGGGATGCTAGAGCGCTGGGTTTCCTTTGCTTACCATGAATTATTGATGCTATGTCCTGTTACTTTCATTATGGTGTTTCCAAAATATCAGCCTAACCAGTCTTTTGTATTAAACCTATTTGAAAAAATAGACTACTAATATAATTGCATCAGTTTCTTAAAATATTGACATTTGGGTATAATTATATATATACTTTTATAATCTAGTATTATGTAAAAAAACTGAAAAAATGATGTGGCCTCAAATATATTAACTATCTAAATTTCAAAATCCATGTAAACGTTTTATTGAAAAATGCTTAGGCTTTTCCTTGTGTATGTTGAGAAATTTTTTGGCATTATTTATTTTCTCCTGGCAACATGAAACAGCTGGGTTAAGACAACAGTTTAGATTCAGGTTTGTTTTCTTTCTTTTCTCTTTCAAGAAGAGGTCATGGACCACCTGTAAACTGGATCTTGATGGATTAAATAAAACTTGTAAAATTGAATCCTGGTAAAAAAGTAGATTCTATAAAATAGACACCTTGTATCTCTCTCCATTATTCCATTCTTTTGTGGTTTCCTTGATTCAAAATGTGCACTTATTTTAACATATGTAATTTCTATAAATTCTACAACACTTCTTGCTTTCTTTTCTAAGATACCTATAGTGACTTTTCTTATTATGCTGGGCAAATTTTGAACTCCTAGATGCCATTTATGACAGCTCAAAACGAATGCCTTGATAAGGCTACGAAGCAAAGTGGTGGTTTGAAAAGCCTTTTGATGAAAGGTTGGCAGGGAGGCTGTGCTAACCAGACACAAGGATCATGCATGAGGCTACAGGAGGTCACAGGTTTTTAAGGAGCATGGATCAAGCAGGGTCAGATTGGTTACAGCCAATTGCACAGCACATTCTTCTCCATTCATCCCCAGCTGAATCTCTAATTATGACCTACACAATCAGCGATGAAGCATTAAAAAGTGGAACTGTATTGTTCCATGGTGAGTGCTTAGCAAAAAAGCTGGAATTTGATACTTAGTCACAGTTTGCAAACAATGTGGTTGAACCACCTGAGGGGTCACATTTTTACGTTCTGAGGCAATTTATTAGTAATGGTACCTGTCAGTCAGAAATCCCCCTAAAGCTCTTTCATTACTAGTCATGACTTTGATACAGAAATGGTTCAAAGTAATAGGCAAATAAAACAAGAGCTAGATCATTTACAAAGAAAGATTACCACATTCCCTTTATCCCTTCCTGATGAGCCATCTTTGTAGTTGAGCTCTAAATGGTATAAAGATTACACTGGATGGGTTATTTTGAAAGCAAGCCTTTTTATTTGTCAATGAGGAATTGTTAAAACTTCTAAACTATTTCCATGATTTCTTCCATTTTAACTCAAAATATAAACACAAGCCAACACTGTGGTTGAGGCACTGCAATGACACTTCTCCCAGCTATAGTAATCTAGATAGGAATGACTCAAGTTTACAAAGCTGGTATAAATTTGAAAAGAGTCCTGCATAAAGATGTTTCACAACTTTCTTCCAAAACACACACACACACACACACACACACACTCACACACACACACACCACTCATACACATACATACATGCATTTATTTTCAAGACAAATTTAAAGAATTCAACACAAAATGACTTTTCATATTTTTGGATGGAAATGCCACCTTTCATCAACAGATGCAACATTTTAGTAGTTTTAATTTTTCTATACATGCTTCTGGAATGATCACTGTTATACATTTCTCTTTTCATCTACTGACTTCTATGTAGGAATTTACCCTTCGTAACTGCTGCAGTTATGACATCACAAGATGTATTATATGTGTAGAACAATGGTTCTATTGCCAAAGCCTCTCTAAGTGAAGGTTTTTTAACAATGGAAGTCACGTTCTTAAAGATTTTATAGGGTCCATTTTTAAGCAATAAACAAAGATTTAAAATAAGAAGTAGAACATACTGTAGAAAGTAGGCCGAGTGTGGTGCCTCACACTTGTAATCTCAGCACTTTAGGAGGCTGAGTCAAGGAGGATTGCTTGAGCCCAGAAGTTTCAGACCAGCCGGGGCAACATGTCAAAACCCTGTCTCTACAAAAAGCACAAAAATTAGCTGGGCGTGACGGCATGTCCCTGTAGTTCCAGCTACTCAGGAGGCTGAGGTGGGACGACCACCTATGCTTGGGAAATCTAGGCTGTGGTGAGCCGTGATCATGCAAGTGCAGTCAGCCTGGGTGACAGGATGTCAGAGTGAGACCCTGCGTCAAAAACCAAACCAAAACAAAACCAAAAAAGACTTAGTAGTAGTAGTAGCAGTAGAAATAAAAAAGAAATCAATCAATTGAAATTGCATATGTAGAGAGAAAAGACTTGAAAGTAGTCTAGATTTTATTCTATTTCTTTGTTTTTTACTAGTCATTAAAAAAAGAAACAATAAATAATGGGATATGTAGGAAAAATACAATGTAGCGAAAATAACGAAGATTTACAAATCATTTTTACATGTCAGGACGTATCATCTGTGATTTAGATGTAGTATCTCAATTAATCCTCAAAACAGTCCTATGCATCATTTGACTCTCTAAAGCCTTATGAAGCATGTATTATTATTCCAAATTTAGAAGACAGAAAAATTAGGTTCAAGGTCACATATACTGCTTCACTATAAGTTTCTGATTACTCTATTAACTGATACTTTATTAATCTTATAATGATGTTTGTGACTTAACCCCTGCACCAATTTGAGCAACTTGATTCCAGTTTAAAAAGTAAATTATAGTGTTTGTTTACTTGTTTTATACTTAAAAGTTTTCTAATCGATGTTCACCATTAGTGTTTGAAATCTGGAACCTATGCACCTGTGTATGAACATCTACGCATGTATCTTTTGATCCCATTCTTAAACTCCCCTAACCATTTCCATTGCCCATAAACATTAACATTTCAGAGTGAAAAATTTGGTTGTGTAAATGTTAATGTAATAATTAACTCAAGCAAAAGTCATCAGGACATGATAAATAATTGGCTAAAAGTAAAAAAAATAAATAAATAAACAGTATCATTATGTAGCCTCAAAACAACACCCCCACAGATGGCTTGATAAATACATGCAATAAAATGAAACTTTACAATGGAAATTCCCACAGAAATCACCTTCACCAACAGGCCGAATTTAGCATCTTCTAAAAAGACACAAATGGTCATTATGTAATTCTAATATAATAGGAAGTACACAACATCACTTGCAATATTCTTGTCAAACTTGTTCAACCTTAGTGTAATCATGAATAAACATTCAAAAACAATCAGATGGTGGGACATTCTATCAGAAAATTTGGTTCTATTATTAAAAGAACAAATGTCAATATCATGAAAAACAAAAAATGGTGAAATGAAGAAAGTGTTATTTCACATTGAACTAAAAAGACAGGTAACTAATTAAAATGAAGAATCATTGTTTGAATCCTGGATCAAAGTAATCAAATTAATAAATGAATCAGCAAAGAACTATTGAGATAGTGGGGAAATTCAAATAAACACTATGTGTTAGATAATATTATTGTTAAAGTTTGATTTACAGAAATTTAAAAACCATGAGGAACAAGAAAAAAATAAATACATCTAAAATATTTATCTAGCTCACATCACTTAATAAGGGAATCAGTGAGATATTAATCCAAAGATTATATGAAGACTTAGGTTTCTATAAGGCAAATTAATAAAGGGTTATTAAGATAATATTGCTGGATTAGATATAAAACTAGAACAATAAACTATAGTTGTAGAGTTGTCTTTTCAAACAGATAGAAATAATTTGCATCTGTGTAAACAGAAATCTACCAGATAACCTCTGTTATTTCACAAATATGTGTTATGAAAATCTGTTTCATTAATTTCATAAATCTGTTACAAAATATACCAGTCAATAGAAAATTTACCAGAATTGTAAGCCTAGAACTAATGGGTATACCAAAGGATATCTAGTAATCTCTTTCACTTATTAACAAGTATCAGAATTTGTTTTTTTGCTTAATATTAATATATCAAAGTTAAAGTTCTCGTGTGAAGTAACAGAACTTCCATTTTTGTAGAACACTGTCCTAGCTTTTAAAAATTACATGCAGAAAAATTTTGAGATTGTATTTCACATTTTTTTTGAGATTGCTTTCAAATGGACCTGATAAAGATACCACTTGGGGAAGGCAGAACGTCAATTTGGCAAAACCATTTATACCTGATGAATCTAGATAATGGGTATGCAGGTATTAACTTGCTAATCTTCCAACTCCGGTTCAAGTTTGCAATTTTTTAAAGTCATCATTTGAGGACATAAATAATGAAATATTTAGCATGTTTTGGCATTTTTTCTTTTATATATTTTAAGGTGATATCAATTTGCTTCTATATGTGTCCTAATTTTTCAGTCATAGAAAAACCATAGCCCTTAGGACATAGCTTTGAAGTGACAGGGATTTTGTATTTTTTTTTTTTTTTTTTAGCAATTTTCAAATATCATAATTGCTACTTGCAAGCTGTGTATCATTAGAAAACTTAATTACACTCTGTGTTATGTTAGGGATATGGCACCAAAATTATCAATCATATATTTAATACTCAATAAATTCTGTTAATAGTATTAAATTTTATTTCCTTAGTAAGTAAATCAGCAATCTCCATTTAGTTAAATAGACTCCAAAGATTCTTATAAAGTATAATGTGAGACTAATTTTAAAAGCCTCTAAAAGTATTGATATGGTTTGACTGTGTCCCCACCCAAAATCTCAGCTTGAGTTGTATCTCCCAGAATTCTCATGTGTTGTGGGAGGAACACAAGGGGAGGTAATTGAATCATAGGAGCCAGTCTTTCCTGTGCTATTCTTGTGATAATGAATAAGTCTCATGAGATCTGATGGGTTTATCAAGAATTTTCGCTTTTGCTTCTTCCTCATTTTCTCTTGCCACTACCACGTAAGAAGTGCCTTTCACCTCCCGCCATGATTCTGAGGCCTCCCCAGTCATGTGGAACTGTAACTCCAATTAAACCTCTTTTTCTTCCTAGTCCTGGGTATGTGTTTACCAGCAGTATGAAAATGGACTAATGCAAGTATATACCTGTAATGTCGACTTGCTTGTATTGCACTCACTTACCAAAACATACAATATCTTTTGTTATTGGCTAGGCATTTATGAGCTCATTTTATTGGTTCTGATCATGCCTTGCTGATCAGCATCTATAAAATGTAGTTGTATTCACAAATATCTAGCTTACAAATGCAAAGGTTTGAAGTTGAAAAACCTCTTTCAAACATCAATCTTTGGGTTTCCTATTGACTGAAGTGAATAAAGGTAGAAGCTATCTCAACTTTTAGTTGGAAACCAGATTGGAAAAGTTATAGGAACCGTAGATTTCGAAAAATCGTTGTTCTCAAGTGTTCTCACTTTTCTTTGAAATTGGACAGATACAATTTACAGTATTTGGAGAAAAACTTGGAGCAAAAGACAAACTTTCAGAAGAATAAAATGATCCAGACACTATTTTTTAATCCAGATGGAGTTGCAGCTATAATATAGCAGACTTCCAGGGAGAAATAAAAATTCAGTTCTTTGCTTGTTCATTAAGAATCCCATGGTACTTGAAAATTTTAAAACTTTAAAAAAAAACTTTAATTTGTTTGATTAGTGTAACTGACCATAGTGTTTTTTTGTTGTTGTTTGTTTGTTTTTTGTTTTTTGTTTTTTGTTTTTTTTTGAGACAGAGTCTCGTTCTGTCGCCCAGGCTGGAGTGCAGTGGCCGGATCTCAGCTCACTGTAAGCTCCGCCTCCCGGGTTCACGCCATTCTCCCGCCTCAGCCTCCCGAGTAGCTGGGACTACAGGCGCCCGCCACCTCGCCCGGCTAGTTTTTTTGTATTTTTTAGTAGAAACAGGGTTTCACCGTGTTAGCCAGGATGGTCTCGATCTCCTGACCTCGTGATCTGCCCGTCTCGGCCTCCCAAAGTGCTGGGATTACAGGCTTGAGCCACCGCGCACGGCCGACCATAGTGTTTTTTAAATTTAGGGTCTGCACTACACAGTTTGATTTGGCTACGTTTACAATAAATAATTCCAGTTCAGAGCAATCTTGCTCCAACCATGAACAAAGGGTACATTACTATATTGTGATTTAATACTTTATTACAAGTAAATAGCACACAGTTATTTCAGATATTCTGTGCATAATACAAGACTCACTATGAAATGTAAATGTGAAGTAAACATAGAGAGCTACACTGTTGTTTGGTCCAGAACTGGTAACTTGATGAAAACCTTCCTTTAGCATTTGAATCAATGTATAGTATTAAATTAATTAGATTAATGAATAGTATAGTGTAAAATGTTTATTTACATAATAGAAGGCAGAGACATTCACTTTAAAGCTTCTGAAAAAATAAATTGATAAACATTTATAAATGTAAATATATTTCTTCACCAAAAATTTATGATGAGTTTGTTTCCACGTAACATCAATGATAAACTTATTCTCATAAACCTCATAAACAATTTCTGTTTAAAGTTTTAAACTTCTCAGTGATTTTACCTAATACTATGAAAAACATATTTGTTGCTTGAATTTAACTATACAAATTGTAATAACAAATTACTAATTTTAGAAATGACTTTTTCTTTTTATTTATTATATATTGCTGTTAATACTCAGTTATTCCTTAACATCACCTTAGATATGAAGGATATAGTAACCTAATCCAAATTAGTTCATAGTTAAAAATGCTGAAGTAGTTATTTTTTTTCATGGGGGTTGGATGAGTGGATAGAGGACTCTTCATAAATTTAAATTACAGCTGTAATGATTCAGAATTATGACTGAACACTGAATGTATGTATTTAACATTATATAGATAGCAATTACTAAGTACCAAACACTAGTCTAATTATTAACCTAATATTAAATATTTATTTGTCATACCAACCCTTCTAGGAAGAATGATACTGTTTAGGGATTTTCACATATAATTGATGTGATTGTTAATATTAAGTGTCAACTTGACTGGATTGAGGGATGCTTAAGTGACTGGTAAAGTTTTGTTTCTGAGTGTGTGTGTGAGGGTGTTGCCAGAGGAGAATGACATTTGAGTTAGTGGAATGGGGGAGGAAGACCCACTATTCTAATCTGTTCTCATGCTGGTAATAAAGATATACCTGAGACTGGGCAATTTATAAAGGAAAGAGGTTTAATTGACTCACAGTTCCACCTGACTGGAAGGCTTCACAATGATGACAGATGAATGAGGAGCAAAGTCACATCTGACATGGTGGCAGGCAAAAAGAGAGCATGTGCAGGGGAACTCCACTTTATAAAACCACAGATCTTGTGAGACTTATGCACTACTATGAGAACAGAAAGGGAAAGACCCACTCCCATGATTCCATTACCTCCCACCAGGTCCCACCCACAATATGTGGGAATTATGGGAGCTACAATTCAAGATGATAATTGAGTGGAGACACAGTCTAACCATATCACTCACCCTCAATGTGGGTGGGCATCATCCAATTTGCTGCCAGTGTGACTAAATCAAAGCAGGCTGAAGAAGAGGGATAAGCAGGTTGCTGAGTCCTCTCTTTTTCTATCTTCCCATGGCTTCCTCTCCTCCTGCCCTTGGACATCATACTCTGGGTTCTTAAGCTTTAGTACCCTGGCACTTGTACCAGTAGCCTCTGGGGGGTTCTTGACCCTCTAGCCTCAGACTGAGGACTGCACTGTCAACTTCTCTGGTTTTCAGGCTTTGGGTCTTAGACTGAGTCTTGCTGCTGGTTTCTCTCTTTCTCCAGTTTGAAGATGAACTATCCTGGGACGTGGCCTTGTAACTGTGAGTCATTTCTCTCTAATTAAATCTCACACATATATATACACACACACATGCATATATATACGTACATACATATCTTACTGGTTCTTTCCCTCTGGAGAATGCTGACTAATACAATTGGTTTTCTCTTTCATGTTATATAGTAGGATTCAACTTCTCCATGGATTGAATTTATGTATGGCTACATGAGATTACTTGGTCAGTTAAAGTGGAAATGATATGTGTCACCCTCAATTCTAAATAATCAGTGTGAAATTTTCTCTCGACTATTTGAAGAGGCAATTATTTAGATGTAGTCTGTATCCCTAGGTGACTACTTTAACTACAGCCCCTTTCTGACAATCAATACAAATATGTCAAGAACATGAAAGAAGCAAATTTGTTTTAAACTACTGAGATTTGGGAAGGTTTTGCTATAGTCACACAGCCTAGTATATCTTAAATGATACAACTATGTATTGTTATCTCCATTGTATACATAAGGGACAGGAAGGCTAACTGACTTCCAAAAAAGCAGAGCTTTCAGCAAAATTAGAACTCTTTTAGGGTGGAAAAGCAATGGATATACTTCAAAACCTTGTAAGGCAAACATAATCCCACAACTGCATGAGACCAAAAAAAAAAAAAAAAAAAAAAAAAAAATCGAGACCTACAATAAATAGACTGCCTAAAGCCTAGGGGGAAAAGCATGGGGGTTTGTTTCCTTGGGAAGGTTTGACATTCAAAAGTGCCTATGTAGACTGGAGGATTTAGAAAGCCATGTACAGAGTGGAATGTATGCTTAGCAAAAGACTTGAGAAGATCATAAGCTTTCACATCTGGGTGATCTCTATCTGATAAGTGCAATAACTAAATTGAAAATTTCACTAGGGTATTCAGCAGCAGATTTGGACAGTGTAATCAGGAAATAAAGGCTAAGGCAGCATTGTTAACAGCCTGAAAAGTACTGAAGGAATGCTCCAGAACAGACGCAATCTACAAAAACTGTTTTTTTGTTTGTTTGTTTATTCATGTATTGCCTCTGGCATTCAAGGAAATTTCTGCCAAAATACTAGTTGAACACATGCTAAAGGAACTGACAGCTAAATGACCTACATGACACTGAATACAATCTTTGCAAAAACAAGAAAAGTTACTAAACATATTTTTACAGTCAAAGATAGTGAGTTCTGGGGAAGAAGGAGAACTTTATTCCCAGGATTTTTCATAGGATTCAAATATTCAGATTTGGATAAAATAGTCACATGACATACAAAGAAACAGGAAACTATGTCTCATTCACAGGAAAAAAAAAGTGACAGATACCATCCCTGAGGAATCCCTGACATTGTGTTTACAATATAAATAGTTTAAATAAACTGTCTTAAATATTCTCAAAGAACTAGTGGAAACTACAGAGCAAGAACTGAAGGAAACCAAGAAAATGATGGATGTACAAGTAGACACAAAAAATATTTTAAAAAGAAACAATTAGACATTATGGAACTTAAAAGTACAATAACTGAAATAAAAAATCCAATAGAGTGTTCAATAGGAGATTTGAGTAGTCAAAAGAAAATAACAGCAAACTTGAAGATAGATCAATTAAAATTATCCAGTCTGAAAAACAGAAAGAATGATAAAGTGAACCAAGTGACCTGGGGGATGAAAAATATATGAAGAATAATTGAAAAAACTTTTCATATTTAATAAAAAACATAAATCTCCACATTCAAGAGTTTCAACAAATTCTAACTAGGATAACCTCAAAAAGATCCATTTTGAGAAACATTACAAACTTATCATTGAAAATCTATGAGAAGATGTTAATTTTGAAAGCAGCAAGAGAAAGAAACTCATCATGTAAAAAAAATCATTACACTGATATTTTATGTAAAACCCTGGAGGCCATATTTAGAGGGGTGACATATTTAAAGTGCTGAAAGAAAAAAGTCAAACAAAAAAATTTATATCCAGCAAAAGTATCCTTCAAAAAATCAAGGAGAAATTAAGACATTGCCACATAAAAGTTGCGAGAGTTTGCCATCAATAGATGTGTTCAGAAGAAATGCTAATGGGAGTTCTTCAGTTTTAAGCAAAGGGACACTAGACAATGACTTGAAGAGATACAAGAAAATAGACCTCCAGTAAAGTAACTGTAGAAGTAAATATAATTTGACTTCCTTTCTTCCTATTTGAATACCCTTTATTTCTTTTTCTTGCCTGATTGCCCTGGCCAGAACTTCCAATACTATGTTGAATAGGAGTGATGAGAGAGGGCATCCTTGTCTTGTGCCGGTTTTCAAAGGGAACGCTTCCAGCTTCTGCTCATTCAGTATGATATTGGCTGCTGGTTTGTCATAAATAGTTCTTACGATTTTGAGATACATTCCATAAATACCTAGTTTATAGAGAGTTTTTAGTGTGAAGGGATGTTGAATTTTATCAAAGGCCTTTTCTGCATCTATTGAGATAATCATGTGGTTTTTGTCATTGGTTCTGTTTATGTGATGGATGACTTTTACTGATTTGTGTATGTTGAACCAGCCTTGCATCCCAGGAATGAAGCTGACTGATTTTGGTGGATAAGCTTTTCGATATGCTGCTGGATTCAGTTTGCCAGTATTTTATTGAGGATTTTCGCATCAATGTTCTTCAGTGATATTGGCCTGACATTTTCTTTTCTTGTGTCTCTGCCAGGTTTTGGCATCAGGATGATGCTGGCTTCATAAAATGAGTTAGAGAGGAATCCTTCTTTTTCTATTGTTTGTAATAGTTTCAGAAGGAATAGTACCAGCTCCTCTTTGTACCTCTGGTAGAATTCAGCTGTGATTCCATCTGGTCCTGGGTTTTTTTTTGGTTGGTAGGCTATTAATTACTGCCTCAATTTCAGAACTTGTTGTTGGTCTATTCAGGGATTTGATTTCTTCCTGGTTTAGTCTTGGGAGGGTGTATGTGTCCGGGAATTTATCCATTTCTTTTAGATTTTCTAGTTTATTTGCCTAGAGGTGTTTAAAGTATTCTCTGATAGTACTTTGTATTTCTGTGAGATCAGTGATAATATTCCCTTTACTATTTTTTATTATGTCTATTTGATTCTTCTCTCTTTTATTCCGTACTAGTCTGGCTATCCATCTATCTATTTTGTTAACCTTTTCAAAAAACCAGCTCCTAGATTCACTGATTTCTTAAAAGGGTTTTTCGCGTCTCTATTTCTCTCCTACAGTTCTTCTCTGATCTTAGATATTTTTTGTTTACTGCTAGCTTTTGAATTTATTTGATCTTGCTTCTCTAGTTCTTTTAATTGGGATGTTAGAGTGCCGATTTGAGATCTCTCCCGCTTTCTCCTGTGGGCATTTAGTGCTATAAATTACCCTCTAAACACTGCTTTAGCTGTGTCACAGAGATTCTGGTACATTATGTCTTTGTTCTCATTGGTTTAAAAGAACCTATTTATTTCTGCTTTGATTTTGTTATGTACCCAGTAGTCATTCAGGAGCAGGTTGTTCAGTTTCCATGAATTGGTATCAGTAAAAACTGGAATGTTACAAATTTAGAATGTTAATTGTAACCCCCATAGGGACCAAAGAAACGTATCTCTAAAGTACCAGCATGCAAACTCAGTTTAATTCCCCAGTCTATCCTTTTAACCATATTATGCTACTTCTTACTGTAAAAGGAGATTTGAATCATTCACAGATTCATTGAACAAGTACGTATTTTGACCATCCAGTGATTAATATTGTAATAGATTCTGGCATTATAATGATGAATAAAATATTAAACATAACTTCCAATAGATGATACTTTTATCATTGTACAATATTTATTGTAGCAATTGAAAAATGTACAAAAATCAAAACATTTTCTATCAAATAAGCACAGTGTAAGAGAAGACATGTTTGTAGTTCTGGTACTGTGAGAATACATTGGAAAGACTTGTAAGTGTTAGACTCTAATATGAATTTGTTACTAGGTTAATGTTTGTAAGTTTCAAGTAGTTTCTCCACCTCTTTTACCTCAATTCCTGTCCTTCTTCCACTGCAGTACCACTGATATCCTTGCCATTTCTTAAAAATACTGGGCATATTTCTGCCTTGAGACCTCTGATTTGCTATTCTTTCAGCACAAACTCAAGTCAATGCACATATCCTGGAGGCTCCTCCCTCACGTATGTCACTTAACCCAAGAGGTCTTCTGTGGCCACCCTGAAAAAATGAATTTCATTCCCTCTCAGACACTTTCTATTGCAATTTATTTTCTATCCCTTTCATTATTTTTTGTCAAAACAGATAGTTATATCATCTATATTTATATTTAAATATCTATCTGTATGTTCATTTGTTCATTTTGTCTCCCCAAATGGATATAAGCTTTAGGAGAACAAACATTTTATCTGTTTTGTTCCCTAGTTCGTAGAAAATGTATTTCTAAAAATATTTGCCAACTATACATCCAACAATGGAGTAACATCCAGAATCTACAAGAAACTCAAAACAAATAAGCAAGAAAAAAAATAATAATTACATCAAAAAGTGGGCAACTGACATAAATAGACATTTCTCAAATGAAGATATACAAATATATTTAAAAAAATACTCAACATCACTAATCATCAGGGGAATGCAAATTAAAACCACAATGAGATAACACCTTACCCCTGCAAGAATGGCCATTATTAAAAAATCAAAAATAATAGATGTTGGTGTGAATGTGGTGAAAAGGGAAAGCTTATACACTGCAGGTGGGAATGTAAATTAGTAAAACTTCTATGGAAAACAGTATGATAATTTCATAAAGAACTAAAAGTAAACCCACCATTCAATCCAGCAATCCCACTACTGGGTATCTACCCAAAGAAAAAGATGTCAATATATCGAAAAGACACCTGCACATGTATATTTATTGCAGCACAATTCAAAATTGCAAAGATATAGAACCACTCTATGTGCCCACTGACCAATGAGTGGATAAAAAAAGTTAAACATATATATTTATATATAAATATAATACATGTATATAAATATATAAATATTTATTTATTTAAATATATCATACATAAATATATAAATATAGTATATTTATATAAACATAAACATATTATATAGAAATATATATTTATATAAACATAAACATATAAATATATATGTATATGCCTGGTTGTTAAAACTTTATGTAACTGTAATGAAGATTTGACATGAAAAAACATTTTGATGCAATCCCAGCACTTTGGGAGGCTGAAGTGTGCAGTTCACAAGGTCAGGAGTTTGAGACGAGCCTGACCAATATGATGAAACCCTGTCTCTTCTAAAAATACAATATATCATATATATAATACATAATGTTTATATAACACACACACACACACACACACGTACACCATGGAATAACTACTCAGTCTTAAAACCAAACAGAATAATGTCTTTTGCAGCCACTTGGATGGAGCGAGAGACCAGTATTCTAAGTGAAGTAACTCAGGAATGGAAAACCAAATACTGTAAATTCTCACTTATATGTGGGAGCTAAGCTATGGGTATACAAAGGCACACAGAGTGGTATAACACACTTAAACTCAGAAAGGGAAAGGTGGGAGGGGAGTGAGGAATGAAAAACATCATACTGGGTAAAATGCACACTACTCAGGTGATGGGCGCACTAAAATCCCAGACTTCATCACTATAGAATTCATGTAATTAAGAAACACTTGTACCCTAAAAAGCTATTAAAAGATAGCTAGCTAGCTAGCTAGATAGATAGATGATAGAGAGAGAGATGATAGATAGATAGATAGACAGATAGATAGATACATAGATGCCTTGAAAGAAATAAAAATATATCTGTAATTCCTAGAAAAATGTCAGGTTCTAAGTATTTGTTGATTGATATGGTCGATGAACCACAATCAATATTATATAATTTATATTTCACAGAGAATGTAGCAGAATGAAACTAACATTGCACAAATTATGGAGCGACAAGATTAAGAGAGATTTCAATATTCCCTGAATCTGTTCTTCTGCCTTGAGGTAAAGCAGTTGGTTTTACAACTTATAAGAAGAAAATGTTATAGCATAACATTTCTCTACTCCTATCATTAATTCATCAAATCATAGGATTCTTACAAATTTATCTTAAATATCTCCTGAGTTTTAATCTTTCCTTTTTCACTATTAGCTGAGAAAAACTTGTAAGTATACCCATTGTAATAGCTTTTGAGACGTAAGACCATTACAACTTCTAATCTTTACCATTTCAGAATAAGTATTTTAGCTTTATTTCTATGTTTCATATTCAGACTTATAATTTTTTCTTAATCTCCTTTGGAAGGTGATAACTTCAGTGTTGGTACATATGCAATTCTCCATTTCAAAATATTTGGTAACAAAGTAAAGTAAAATGGTAGCAAAGTAACGTATTACCATATTTATGTACATTCTCTCTAATCAAGAGCCAGAAGACTGACCCTTGATGTGGGGACATGCATAATGAACGCATAGAGGTTCCAAAGAGAGGGTTATAACTATCGAGTAAAGAAGAAAATAATGTTAACACAATTCTGGGATGTTAAGTTATTCAACTATTATAATAAATACCATCCCTTTTCTCTATGTTTTCTAGAAGCAGTTGAACAGAACCTGGAGAAATTCTCTGAGATTCACTACGCTCACTTGCCTCGACCCTCTAATCATTCTCCACAATGAAGAGAGATACCTATGAATTATTTTTTGCTTATACCATCACTTCAAAATAAAAAATTTAAAAAACGACCATGACTAGGAATTACGAAGGCATGAAATGAATGCTTGGTGGTTAAAGCTTTATATAATTGTAAAGAAGATTCGACATGAAAAAACATTTGATGTAATCTCAGCACTTTGGGAGGCTGAAGAAGGTAGATCACAATGTCAGGAGTTTGAGACTAGCCTGGCCAGTATGGTGAAACCCTGTCTCTACCAAAAATACAAAAATTAGCTGGGCATGGTGGCAGGAGCCTGTAGTCCCAGCTACTCGGGAGGCTGAGGAAGGAGAATGGCGTGAACCCAGGAGGAGGGGGTTACAGTGAGCCAAGGTGGCCCCAGTCCCACTGCACTCCAGCCTGGGTGACAGAGGGAGACTCCATCTCAAAAAAAAAAAAAAAAGTATTCACTCATATGTAACAATTAATAGTTTTTTATGTATTACCTTTTTAGATGCTGTGAATAAGAGCTACATGGTCCATTCATACTGAATGGGGAATAATAAATACAAATAAACCTGGTCATTTTTGCTGATATACTACAGGTAAACTATCTTTGATAGCAAGTACATAAAAAAATTATGAGAAAAATACATAGGTGATAATTGCAGTGTATTACTACTTTCTATTGTATAATACGTCTATATAGCATTGATATAGTAGGTCTATATCCAAGAATCAATGTAGCGTGAGTCAGAGTTTATAAACTCAAAAGTAATGAATATTGTATTTAGCTTCTTTAATGTCATCTTTAAAAATCATAATATGAAAAGAGTTCAACAAATATGTTAATTTCTATTACTTTAAAAACTCAATAATGAGAATATTTTAGTCTCCAGAGCATATTCTACCAATGCAAATTAGAGAATTTTGATTACAATATCAGATTCAATAACATTTTCCTATAGAAATCTGTATGCTCATAGATAATAAAGCAACTTATTTTGCGTGGAAGTCAAGTTCCTCCTTTGTAGTGAATTTGATATGCTTGTCTTATTTGTGTGAAGCTTTGGGAATATCTCTTTAGCAATTAGTATAAATGTGAAATAAAAATATGACATGTAAATATAAATTTTTCTCCTTAAAGGTAGTCAAAAGCATGCACAATATTTTATATTACTAACAAAGTAGTATTTCATAATCACATCAAATTTCATATTTATACATGATTTCAAACATAACAGCTATCCATCACATATAGTTTACCTCTTAAAAAATATTGGTACTACATTCATTCTACTCTAGTTGTTCATAAAAAGCGTTTTCTTGTATATTTTAAAAATTTCTTTGAATATTGTCCTATTTGAGTCTTTTGAAAATATTTCTTCTCTATTATTGCTTATACCTCAAACACTTCATAATTTAGAATTATCTGTGAATTCCATTAGTATAAAAATTTGCATTCATACTTTTGAGTTTGACAATGCAATTTTCATTAAGAACTTTCCACCAAAACTGTATAATTTATCAGTAAAAAGAAAAACATAATAAAACTTGATCAATACAAGTCAGATACTGTCCCTATAAACAATTTAATAAATACAAAACAATGACTATCAAATGTAAGTAACTTATCTGGGATGAAATTTTTTGACTAATAGAATGTAAGTTATTTAATGAGAGGGACAAAGGAGCAGAATAACTGTTCTCATCTTTATTCTATGGGAATCAAAAATCTCTATAAGACATTACTTTTCATTTTCACCAAATTTTAGGAGGCTCAAAGCGAGAAGGGATCTATGATGAAGTTCAAGGGTGAAGTGGAAAACCAGAGCTGCTTATTGGGAGACTCACGTTCCAACACAAAAGGAAGTTATGAGGAATCCAAGAAGAGGGAGATAGTGGTTTAAACCAATGTGAAGATAATTCAAGCTGAGATCAGTTAGCATAATTAAGTTACTAGTTGAGAATATCTACTTTATTTATACCTACATCAAATAATGTCGCAGTAATTTACATTTTACCTACTAAATATATCTGCTTGATACTATAAAACATTTCTGTACTTTTCCACCAACTTTCTTACCAATACAGATACTTCAAAATTGAACTAGTAGGATATTCAAATTTCCTAATAATAGTTTCATTCATTTGTAATCATAGTGTGAACAAGAGATCACTAAGTTATTTAATTGTTTCAACTATTTTATATATAAAAGTTTGAATATATCACATTAACAGAAAAAAATATGCAATATATTATGTAACATGGTTAAATTTTGAGTTTTGTATTAGTAAAATATAGAATTTGTCATAAATAAATATATAAATATTTATAATATAAATTATAATATACAATATATAATATATATAATATAATATAATACAAATGTAACATACATATACACACACACACACAGAGAAAGAGAGAGTTACAATCGTATCTAGTGTATCTGATTACATGTTATCATTCAACTTCTCCCTTCTCTGGTCATCCTACACCCTTCTCCTAAAAATAGAAAGATAGAACCTCAGCATTTTAGGTGGGGGTAGGAGAGGATATAGGGCAGATCCCTTATCCAAGGGTGTCCTGTCAGGTAAGACACACAAAAGAAAGACATGTTAAAGAAGGAATAGACAGTTTAAATACTTACATCATCTTAGTTTAATTTACTGTCAGGAATAATGTTGGGAAGAAGAAAGTGAGGCAGGAAAATGGACATGAAACCTTTCCTTCTGATGGCATCTTTAACAAGAATACCAACACATTAATCATCATAAAAATTCCACAGGCACTATAATATGCTACCTAGGAGCTTTATGCTGTTGCAAAAGTGACTTTCAAGTTGGAGAAACAGAAAGAGTAAATACACATTAATCTTCAAACTAAAAAAAATCTCACTCAAAATGTTGAGTAGTGTAGGATTGTTTCTTTGTCAATCTAAATGAAATGTAAACCCAATCGTGGAAGCTATGTCTTTGACAATCTTTTTATTTAATTAAAATATGGCACAATTTTCTTTCATTTGTCGTCTATTTTTAAATAATCATATTCTCTCAGTGTACTAATTATGACACATGTTCAAAATAAAACATACATATTTCAACAGCCTTTAGTTATTGAGAGAATAATTAAAATGAAATGTACTTAAGGTAAGCAAAATTAAGTTTTAAAAATTCTGACATACTTATTTACCAAATATAGTTAACTAAATAACACACTTTCTAAGCAAGGAGACATTTTGCAAAAGTACTATGAAATTCTTAAAACACTTAATAAAATAGAAAACCTTTGTTGACAAACATGGTTGTTAAAGAATAAAAATAGGTAAAATTTCATGTAGAATGGACAAAAATACAAATTATTGCAAACTCGTAAGGATCTAAAATGGTCAGTTTAGACACGTACTTTTCAAATTAGATTATTCAGTCACATCAATGGGAAAAATAGGTAATAATTGTAACTCTTTGTATGTAACATAGTAATCTGACTCCATGTTTGATAATTTAGCAAAGAAGTAGGTTTCGTGGGATGAATATTTGGGAAACAGATTGACTGAGAGGGCCAGGCGTAAAATATAGGTTCAAGGTGAAGACGATTTGTCTCAAGGCCTTCCATCTTTCTTCTATACCCACACGACATCAAATTTGTGTGTGTGTATGTGTGTGTGTGTGTGTGTGTATTTAGATTTTATTGTGTATTTTTACTGTATTTAGATCAGCATTTAGTTTTGGAAAAGAAGCAACTACACTGTGAAACAGTAGCATATATTTTATTTTTTAGAGGACTTTCAGATTGATAGCAAAATTGAGAGGAAGGTACACAGATTTTCCATATACACTCAGATATAATAAAAGTTGTATAACATTTTCAAGAAGTTTATGAAGCATAAAGCCCCAAAAGCATTAGATATGCAAATATAGTCGTGCAATATTATTTTCCTAACTCACTTGATATAATGAAATTTAACATTGATTGCTACTATGTGCAGCTATTTAGACAATTAATTTCTCCTAATAATCTGGCTGCTCTAATTATTTTACACAAAGGGCAGCCCTAATGAAAACATTTTAGGATTTTCAAACAATTTTATTTCAAGTCTGAGAAAAGCTAAGTGCATTTAAACTTGCCTTTTCTGCCCATGAAAATCAGAAGGGCAATTTTGTTTTCATGACTGTGATTCATTGATATCTAATTCATCAAATAATGCCTTATGAGGGCTATTTGATGTTTACGGGATCTCATGAGTCTATTAGCCTTTTAAAGTTCTTCTTCTTTGAACCAGGAAGCTATGCTTTGCCAAGCTTAGAATATAACTAGTTTTCCAAACAGCATATGCTCACTCTTAAGAGTCAGATTTTACTAGATTTGAATTGCACTCAATGACTAAAGAATTTTTTTGTCATTTCCTCAGGATAATATGAGAAGAAAATAGTGTTTGCTCCAAAGAAGTTACAGAAAATTAAAAATCAGAGATTTTTTTTAGCAAGGCTACCGAGAATTAACATTAAAAATAATTTGATCTAAGAATTATAGAATAATCGATAATGCCAGCTTCAATAATTAATAACAAAGGGTGAGTTCTGAGATTCAATTAATTTAACAAGCATATATTGACATTTACATTACAAAGATTCAAAGACTTACGGGTATCCTGTCTTCAAAGAGTTTACAGTTGAGCAGTAGAGGACTCTATGTAAAGAAATTATTATATATTATGATAAGTGAAATAACAGAACTACCCACACTGACTACAGAAGAAAAAATGACCTTCTCCCTCTGGTGAGTTCAGGGCAGATTATATAAAATGAAATATATTTGTAATTGACTATTAAAGATAACAGAAGTTTTACACATAGGCAAAGAAGGGGGACTGTGGATTATTGACCCCCAAAATACCATCAGAAGTATATTTTTCCAATGGTAAGTGAGGCAGAGTGATTTGTCTTCACTGTAATAACAATAGATAAGAAAAATCCACCCTATCGTCATTTATAAAACCTTGTACAAAGCCTAATAATGATGAAAGCCATTGAATGCTTTAATGTCGAAGTGACAGAACAAGATATGTGTTGTAGAGAGAAAATCAGAATCAACATATGTAGATATATATTCTGTTTCCAGTAGTGCCATCAGTGTGCTAAAAATCATTTTGTTTTTTCAGCTTCACTAATCTAATTTTTCTCTTTATTCTCTTGTTTCTCTTTAGTACCACAATTATTTTTATTATTTCAACATTTATTTTAGAATCAGAGGGTGCATGTGCATGTTTGGTACATTGGTATACTGCATGATGCTGAGGTTTGAAATATGAATGATCCCATCACCCAAGTAGTGAGCATAATACTCAGTAGTTTTCAACCCTTGACATCTCCCTCCCTCCTCTTTCTAGTGGTTTCCAGTGTCTGTCGTTGCCATCTTTATTTCCATGAGTAGCCAATATTTAGCACCCACTTATAAGTCAGAACATATAGTATTTTGTTTTCGGTTCCTGCATTAATTCACTTAGGATAATTGTCTCCAGCTTCATCCATGTTGCTGCAAAAAGACATAATTTCATTTTTTTTTTTTTTGTGGCTGCATAGTATTTCCTTGTGCATACGTGCCATATTTACTTTATCCAATCCACCATTGATAGACATCTAGGTTGATTCCATGTCTTTGCTATTATGAATAAATGCTGTGATGAACATACAAATGTGTATGTTTTTGTTGTTGTTGTTGTTGGTAGAACAATTTATTTTCTTTAGGGCATATACCCAGTAACAGGTTGAATGGTAGTTCTGCTTTAAGTTATTTGAAAGATTATCAAACTGTTTTCCACAATAGCTGAACTAATTTACATTTCCTACCACAGTTTATAATGGTTTCCTTCCTCTCCATAGCCTCTCTATCACCTGTTATTTGACTTTATTATTATACTTCAAGTTCTGGGGTACATCTGCAGAACATGCAAGTTTGTTACATAGGTATACACATGCCATGGTGGTTTGCTGCACCCATCAACCCATCATTTAGGTATTCCTCCTAATGAATTAGGTATTCCTCCTACTGCTATCCCTCCCCTCCTCCCATCTCTCAACAGGCCCCGGTGTGTGATGCTCCCCTTCCTGTGTCCATGTGTTTTCATTGATCAACTCCCACTTATGAGTGAGAATATGTAGTGTTTGGTTTTCTGTTCTTGTGTTAGTTTTCTGAGAATGATGGTTTCCAGCATCATCCGTGTCTCTGCAAAAGACATCAACTCATCCTTTTTTGTGGCTGCTTAGTATTCCATGGTGTATATGTGCCATATTTTCTTAATCCAGTTTATCATTGATGGGCATTTGGGTTGGTTCCAAGTCTTTGCTATTGTGAACAGTGCCGCAGTAAACATACGTGTGCCTATGTCTTTATAGTAGAATGATTTATAATGCTTTGAGGTATATACCCAGTAATGGGATTGCTGGGTCAAATGGTATTTCTAGTTCTAGATCCTTGAGGAACTGTCTTCCACAATGGTTGAACTAATTTACACTCCCATCAGCAGTGTAAAAGTGTTCATATTTCTCCATGTCCTCTCCAGTATCTGTTGTTTCTTGACTTTTTAATGATCACCATTCTAACTGGCATGAGATGGTATCTCATTGTGGGTTTGATTTGCGTTTCTCTAATGAGCAGTGATGAGCTTTTTTTCATGTTTTTTGCTGCATAAATGCCTTCTTTTGAGAAGTATTTGTTCATATCCTTTATCCACTTCTTGATGGGTTTGTGTTTTTCTCATAAATTTGTTTAAGTTCTTTGTAGATTCTGGATATTAGCCCTTTGTCAGATGGACAGATTGCAAAAACTTCCTCCCATTCTGTAGGCTGCCTGTTCACCCTGATGATAGTTTCTTTTACTGTGCAGAAGATCTTTAGTTTAATCAGATCTAATTTGTCTTGAATTTTTAATAGTAGTCATTCTGAATACTGTAAGGTGGTGTCTTGTGGATTTGATTTACATTTCTCAGATAATTAGTGATGTGGATCATTTTTTCATGTTTATTGGCTGTTTGGATGTCTTCTTTTGAGAAGTGTCTGTTCATCTATGCACACAGACTAGAAAATATAGAGGAAATGGCTAACTTTCTGGAAACACATAAACTCCTAAGATTAGATCAGGAAGAAATTGAAACCCTAAATAGACCAATATTGAGTTCCAAATTGAATCAGTAGTAAAAATTCTACCAACCAAAAAAAGCCCTGGACTAAATGGATACAGCAAAATTCTACTAGACATATAAAAAGAGCTGGCCAATTCTACTGAAATGATTCCTAAAAATTGAGAAGGAGGGACCCCTCCCTAACACATTCTAGTAAGCCAGAACCACCCTGATACCAAAACCTGGCAAAGACACAACAAAAAGAAAACTACAGGCCAATATCCCTAATGGGGATAGACGTAAAAATCCTAAACAAAATATCAGCAAACCAAACCCAGCAGCATGTCAAAAAGTTATTTTACCATGATCAAGTAAGTTTCATTCCTGGGATGTAAGGTTCATTCAAATTACTAAAACAAATAAATGTGACTCATCACATAAACATAATTAATAACAAAATGCTATATGATCATCTCAATAAATGCAGAAAAGCCTTCAATAAAATCCAACATTCCAACATGATAAAAGCCCTCAACAAACTAGGAATTGAAGGAATATATGTCCAAATATTAAGAGCCATTCATGATGAATGCATAGCCAACATCACGAACAGGCAAAAACTGGAAACATTCTCCTCGAGAAGTAGAATAAGACAAAGATGCTCACTCCCACCACTGCTATTCAACATAGTACTGAAAGTTCTAGCTAGAGCAATCAGGTAAGATGAATAAATAAAAGACATCTAAATTAAAAAAAAAAAAAAGCAATCAAACTATATCTCTTTGCTGACTACATCATTCTATACCTAGAAATCCCTAAACATTCTGCCAAAAGACTGGTAACTAATAAACAACTTCAGTAAAGTTTCAGGATACAAAATTAAGGTACAAAAATTGGTAGCCTTTTTATACACCAATAGTATTCAGGCTGACAGATAAAGAGTATGATCCCATGTACAACAGCCACAAACACACTCTGTCTCTGTCTCTGTCTCTGTCTCTCTCTCTCTCTCTCTCTCTTCTCGGGAACACATCTGTCCAAAGAGATGAAAGATCTCTACAAGGAGGCAGGGCGCGGTGGCTCCCGCTTGTAATCCCAGCACTTTGGGGGCCTGAGGCGGGCGGATCACGAGGTCAGGAGATCCAGACCATCCTGGCAAACACGGTGAAACCCCGTCTCTACTAAAAATACAAAAATTAGTTGGGTGTAGTAGTGTGCACCTATAGTCCCAGCTACTGGGGTGGCTGAGGCAGGAGATTCGCTTGAACCTGGGAGGTGGAAGTTGCAGTGAGCTATCGAGCCACTGCACTCCAGCCTGGTGAGAGAGAGAAATTCCGTAAAAAAAAAAAAAAAAAAAAAAAAAAAAAAAAAAAAAAGTCTCTACAAAGAGAACTACAAAACATTGATGAAATAAATAATAGATGACACAAACAAATGGGAAAACATTCCACTGGACTGGAAGAATTAATACTGTGGAAATGTCCGTATCACCCTAAGCAATCTACAGATTCAACACTATTTCTATCAAACTACCAATGTCATTTTTCACAGAATTAGAAAGCACTATTGTAAAATTCACATGGAATCAAAAAAGAGCCAGAGTAGCCAAAGCAATCCTAAGCAAAACAAAACAAAGCTGGAGGCATCACATTACTCTACTTCAAACTGTGCTATAAGGCTACAGTATCCAAAACAGCATAGTACTGGTATAAAAACAGACACATAGATTAATGGAACAGAGTAGGGAACTCAGAAACAGAACTGCACACTTAAAACTACCTGACATTTAACAAAGTCAACAAAAATAAGCAGTGGGGAAAGAACTTCCCATTCAATAAATAGTATTGGTATCACTGGCTAGCTATATGCAGAAGATTGAAACTGGACCCCTACTTTTTACCATATACAAATATTAACTCAACCTGGATTAAAGGTTTAAATGTAAGACATCAAACTATAAGAATCCTAGAAGAAAACCTAGGAAACACCCTTCTGGATTTTTCCCTTGGGAAAGAATTTATGACTAAGTCCTCAAAAGTAATTCTAACAAAAACAAAAATTGATGAGTGGTACCTAACTAAAGAGATTCTGCACGGCAAAATAAACTATCAACAGTGTAAACGGACAACCTACACAAATGGAAGAAAATATTTTCAAATTATGCATCCAACAAAGATGTAATATCCACAATCTATCAGGAACTTAAGCAATTCAATAAAGAAAAGTATTTTCTAAGCTAATGCAATATGCATAACATTTTACTGGGCTAAAGTCTTTCTTTTATTCTTTGTAAAATGTTGAAACTTTACAAGATTGATGTTTAAACATATTTTGCACTTCTCAGGTATAAGTTCAAATTTCTTTGTATTATAATATGATTTTTAAACCTATATTTATGTTTGCTTTGATACTGAGTAAATTTGTGTTTATGCTATTTTCTCATAAAACAATCTATAAGATCATGTTTTGGAAGCAAGTCTGAACGTAGATTGCTTGTAGGACACTTCTTTTATGCAAGTGTGGAAAAAGTAAACACATTCACAATTTATAGAGACTAGATTTAAGCCACAGTTTCCTTCATAAATTACTTATCCTATGTTTCCTGAGGATGTAAACATTAAATTTTAAGTGCATGTGAAAACAATGAAAAATTACTTTTGTCATGAAAAGTCTTTTCATTCACCTTCCTCAAAAGTCTTAAACTGCCATTTATGTTAAATACCAGTAATTCAATTCCATGACAGGAACACAGACAAAACAGAATTGCAGTGATTGCCACTTAAAACAGCTTCTCAAATCTATGTATTTTCCATGTATCATCTTTCTGTCTGAAAGATCACAAGGGGTTTTTACAATAAGCTCTCTTGATTGTTGAGGTGATTCTTAAAGGGTTAAACAATGAATGATCTATGGTAATTCAGAGGAAAGTATATTTTAATGGCTAAAGGTTCCTAGAGATCAGCTATAATAAAGAAAGGAATAATGGGATGAACTGAAGTAGAAATGGAAGGTGGAATTTGGCGTCATGTGAGCTAGTAATTAGTTTTATTGCTAGTATTCAAAGTCACTCCCTGCTTTGGCCATTCTCCTTTGAATGTTTATTTCCAGTTAATAGTCCGGCATGAACATCTATTATTTAAACTGATATTATTATTCAGACAGTATTAATAGCTCATAAGATTGAATACATTTTTCCCTTTTTGTTTTATTAGAACATATTTTATTTAAAAACACTATAAATTTAATTTAAAACATAACCTGACGCCTTCATATCATTGGCTTTCTAATGCTGGCTTTTTTCTTAAGTAAAAGAGGAGAAAGCTGCTTTAAAGAAAAACATTTAAGGAAAGATTTTGAAAATCTGGATATCCATCCTGATACATAAGAACAGAGTATTCTGGAGAAAATTACACACTGGGAAGGCCAATAAGAAATTATCTTAAAAGGTACAGTAATCAGATTGACAGAATGAATGCAAATATTTAATAGAACATCAGAAAACTGTAACATGTAAATCTTCCAAAATATTTGCCATAATCAGGAGTATATAGATGATACTTTTCAGAAACAATTCATATAAACTATAATGCAGTCCAATTTTTTGTTTCCTCAGGCCAAAATGGCACTAATTACTCTCCTACAAGTCTCAGCTGATTTTTTTAAAAACCTAAAAGAAGTTTTCTTTTTACAGAACATGAAAGTTGCTGGCTAAAAAGATCAAGAATGAAAGAAAGTCTTTGTGAATCAAGCAATCTATCCAGAAAAGAGCTAGAGAAAAATTTGTAAAAATTGTATATTTTCAAAAATTTCCTAAGATTTCAGACTAGGGGATATGCTTTATTAATTATAAGGAGGTTAAATACTATTCTCTCAGCAGTCAACAATGATGTATTTGCTGTCTGTCTATTATTGGCATAAAATAGAAAAACCAGAATGACTTGGATACAAATACTGTATCCAAGAAGTTTTCAGTGTTTTAGAAATAATTTTATATGTATTTATATATGTGTGCAGGCCTAAATTATAAAATAAAAATAGCCAGAGGAAGATGGCCTATGACATTTTGTATTAGGCTCAATCAATTCATTTAACTTTTACTACCACTTCAAGGAACCAAACTGATGTGGTACAATGGAATCCATAGAAGACCAATACAATACTTGCAGTACATGTGCTACAGTGAGTATGGTAGTCATATAGCTAAATTTCACTAGTCTATGAAGCTGTAATGAGCTAGATAACATTTCTCTAGACAGGATGTTGGGGTTAGCATGAAGTGTGAGCTACTTCATTATGTGAATTATCACAGATTGCCAGAAAACCATTGGGAAGTCATGCCTTTCAAACCAAAACTTGAAAGCAAGAACATTTTCCCCATGATCTGAGTAAGGACAAGCACTTGATATCTTAAAGACTTCTTCCGTATGGTAAGTAATAAGATGGTACCCACCACATAGAAACAACCAAGAGTTTGAGAGATCAAATAATATCATCAAGGAAATGACTTGAATTTTGAGGTTTCACAGATATTGGAAGCCCATCATCTATATATTGTAATAAAATATTTTTTAAATTTTCTTATTTCAGCTTATAACAGATTTAAATGTATTACTTCTTTAAATTATTTTAAACATGTAATAAGGCAACAACCTAAAATATCAGTGTGTCTCAACTGTGCAAAAGAAACTAAAGGAGTCCCTGTTTGCAGATGACATGATTGTATATTTAGAAAACCCCATTGTCTCCACCCAAAATCTCCTTAAGCTGATAAGCAGCTGCAGCAAATTCTCAGGATACAAAATCAATGTGCAACAATCACAAGCATTCTTACACACCAGTAACAAACAAACAGAGAGCCAAATCATGAATGAACTCCCATTCACAATAGCTTCAAACAGAATAAAATACCTAGGAATTCAACTTACAAGGGATGTAAAGGACCTCTTCAAGGAGAACTACAAACCACTGCTCAGTGAAATAAAAGAGGACACAAACAAATGGAAGAACATACCATGCTCATGGATAGGTAGAATCAATATTGTGAAAATGGCCATACTGCCCAAGGTAATTTATAGATTCATTGCCATCCCCATTAAGCTACCAATGACTTTCTTCACAGAATTGGAAAAAACTGCTTTAAAGTTCATATGGAATCAAAAAAAGGCCCCACATTGGCAAGACAATCCTAAGCCAAAAGAACAAAGCTGGAGGCATCACCCTACCTGACTTCAAACTATACTACAAGGCTACACTAACCAAAACAGCATGATACTGGTACCAAAACAGAGATATAGACCAATGGAACAGAACAGAGCCCTCAGAAATAATACCACACATTTACAGCCATCTAATCTTTGACAAACCTGACAAAAACAAGAAATGGGGAAAGGAATTCCTATTTAATAAATGGTACTGGGAAAATTTACTAGCCATAAGTAGGAAGGTGAAACTGGATCCTTTCCTTGCTCCTTATATGAAAATTAATTCAAGATGGATCAGAGACTTAAATGTCAGACCTAAAACCATAAAAACCCGAGAAGAAAACCTAGGTAATACCATTCAAGACGTAGGCATGGGCAAGGACTTCATGTCTAAAACATCAAAAGCAATGGCAACAAAAGCCAAAGTTGAAAATGGGATCTAATTAAACTAAAGAGCTTCTGCACAGCAAAAGAAACTACCATCAGAGTGAACAGGCAATCTACAGAATGGGAGAAAATTTTTGCAATCTACTCATTTGACAAAGGGCTAATATCCAGAACCTACAAAGAGCTCAAACAAATTTACAAAAAAACCCCCCAAAACCAAAAAAAAAAACAAAAAAACAAAAACAAACAACCCCATCACAAAGTGGGCAAAGGATATGAACAGACACTTCTCAAAAGAAGACATTCATACAGCCAACAGACATATGAAAAAATGCTCATCATCACTTGCCATCAGAGAAATGCAAATCAAAACCACAATGAGATACCATCTCACACCACTTAGAATGGCAATCATTAAAAAATCAGGAAACAGGTACTGGAGAGGATGTGGAGAAATAGGAACACTTTTACACTGTTGTTGTGATTGTAAACTAGCTCAACCATTGTGGAAAACAGTGTGGCAATTCCTCAAGTATCTAGAACTAGAAATATCTTTTGACCCAGCCATCCCATTACTGGGGATATACCCAAAGGATTATAAATCATGCTGCTATAAAGACACATGCACACGTATGTTTATTGCAGCACTATTCACAATAGCAAAGACTTGGAATCAACCCAAATGTCCATCAGTGACAGACTGGATTAAGAAAATGTGGCACATATACACCATGGAATACTATGCAGCCATAAAAAAGGATGAATTCATGTCCTTTGTAGGGACATGGATGCAGCTGGAAACCATCATTCTCAGCAAACTATTACAAGAACAGAAAACCAAACACCGTATGTTCTCACCCATAGGTAGGAATTGAACAATGAGAGCACTTGGACACAGGAAGGGGAACATCACACACTGGGGCCTATTTTGGGGAGGGGGGAGGAGGGAGGGATAGCATTAGGAGATATACCTAATGTAAATGACGAGTTAGTGGGTGCAGCACACCAACATGGCACAATGTATACATATGTAACAAACCTGCACGTTGTGCACATGTACCCTAGAACTTAAAGTATAATAAAAATAATAATAATAATAAAGAAACAAACAAACTAAAGGAAAGGGCATTTCCTTCATGGACTGTTGTGTCAGAGGGATCTGAGCAGGTTGATACAGCAGTAGCAAAATTTTAAAAGAGTATCAACTTCTACATACATTGACTACTCTTCTAAATCTAGTATGGAATTAGAATAATACACATTAACTACCTGTACTTCTTGGGGTGTTGTGATTTAAGGACTTACAGATAAAAGACTGGCAAATGACTTTTCTTCTTTCTGATTTGTATCTATTAGAATATAGGTAAGAATTTAGAGAGGAAGAATATGCACATAGCTTCCCACTTTAAGCCCAGGAAGAATTTTCTATAACAGGATGTAGAAAGTACAAGGAAGCATGAAAGGGTTAGGACAAGTGAAATTTCATGTGTCTACATGGATAAATTTTACCTTACTTTCCTGCCTGCCTTAAATCTTGGTTGTATTTCAAAAAGTAAAACTACTGTGTTATTTTAGGTTACTGACTGCAATGCTAGTTTTATTTACAGTGTTTCTATTGAGCATAAGCAAGGCAGCAGTTCTGATTATTTTATTTTGACAGAACAAATATGTGTGCTATGTAAATTTCTGGATTATGTCTGATATTAAAACAAAGCCATGAAAATAGATATTTCTGATGAGACTTTTCAAACAGTGACTGTCAAAGGTTAGCCACCCACTAAGAAGATTTAGATTAAGGCTATAAAAAGCTTGCTTAAGAAATTACTCACTGTTCGAAAGTGGAAAAGAAAGTAAATCTGTAAACACAAAAGAAATGGGTGAAATGTGAGAATTTATGACAACATTACCAATGCTCTAAGAATCACAAAATAGAAACAAGCAAATTGAGTACATAATTAATTATTAAACCAAGAATATATGTATTTTTAAATGATAAAAATGTAAAGATGAATAAAAATCAGGTTAAAAATTTAGTTAGTAAACCCAGGATATGCAAGATGGATTTAATTCATATATTGAAATATTTATGAGTACCTACCATGTATTAGGCACTGTACTTGATAAGGTGATAGAGAAGTAAACAAATATGCATGACAATTACATTGGGAACAGAGGAAAGAAGTAAGTGAGGAGGTACTTTGTTAAAAAGCAATACATCAACAGAAGATTCTGGGAAAAACGGCAGCATGTAAAGCATCAGGAATCTGTCTCCTCACCTAGATAACAATTACAATGGCACAATCTGTCTGATGTAACTATTTTTGGAAATCTGGAGTCCTTTGATGGCTTACATCTTTCAGGGGAAGATCTGGATGGGAAACTGTGATTAATTTTGATTATTTTCAACTCTTAGCACAAAAGTAGCTACCAATCTTCCACCCCTTAGCACCATGTCAAGCAGCTGTCCATATGCTCCTGGTGCAGCTTGAACACAGCTTGTGGAAGCCAGGGTAGGTGAAATGGGTCTTGCTTTCCAAATGTCATAATCTATGCTCTGATCCCTGATTGTTTCTTCTGATCATAGAGGTACAGATATTGTTGTGAGCTCTGGCTGAAATGACTTTTAGCGGAATTAAAGGGCCTATAAATCTCTTGCTTTTCTGTTTTCCTTTTTGTTCTGAGCACCAGACATTGAAGACTAGAACATCAAAAAGCAACTGCAAATTCATGGGATAATAGAATGCCACCATGCATGCCCAGGGGAAGGCACCAACAGAGAAGTCTTGAGAAGACCATAAGTTTATATCTCAGTTTAGTCCTCAGCACAGAGACAGCTTACAACAATCAAAGAAAGAAACAAATAACAAAAAAGGGCAACAAATCCTGGAAAGGCAGGGAATCTCTTTTCTAGTTACATTATTAGATTCAAATGTCCAGTTTTCAACAAAAATTCACAAAGCACACAAAGAAACAGGAAAGTATGGCTGACTTAAAAATAAATAGACCGGGCACGGTGGCTCATGCCTGTAATCCCAGCACTTTGGGAGGCCGAGGTGGGCAGATCACCTGAGGTCAGGAGTTTGAGACCAGCCTGACCAACATGGAGAAACTCCGTCTCTACTAAAAATACAAAATTAGCCAGGTGTGTTGGTGCATGCCTGTAATTGCAGCTACTTGGGAGGCTGAGTCAAGAGAATCACTTGAACCCAGGAGGTGGAAGTTGAAGTGAGCTAGGATCGTGCCCTTGCACTCCAGCCTGGGCAACAAGAGCAAAACTCCATCTCAAAAAATAATAATAATAAAAATTAAAATTAAAAAATAAAATAAATAAATGGAAACTGACCCTGAAAAGGTCTTATAACAGACATTGTAGACACTTTACAACAGATCTATTTTAAGTATGCTCAAAAAAACTGAAAGAAGACATTAGGAAAGTCAATAAATGATGTATGAGCAAAATGGAAACATCAATAAAGAGAAACTGTAAAATAAAACCGAAAAAGAAATTCTGGAGCTTGAAAATGCAATAACATAGGCCGGACGCGGTGGCTCACGCCTGTAATCCCAGCACTTTGGGAAGCTGAGGTGGGCGGATCACGAGATCAGGAGATCGAGATCATCCTGGCTAACACAGTGAAACCCCGTCTCTACCAAAAATACAAAAAAATTAGCCAGGCGTGGTGGCGGGCACCTGTAGTCCCAGCTACTCAGGAGGCTGAGGCAGGAGAACGGTGTGAACCTGGAAGGCGGGACTTGCAGTGAGCCGAGATCGCGTCTCTGCACTCCAGCCTGGGCGACAGAGCAAGACTTCATCTCAAAAAAAAAAAAAAAAAAAATATATATATATATATGTGTGTGTGTGTGTGTGTGTGTGTGTGTGTGTGTGTGTGTGTGTCTGTGTATATATGTATATATAATAACGTAATTAAAAAATACTAAAGATATTAAAAGTGTGATTTTAGCAGGCAAAATAAAGAATTAGTGAACTTGAGGATAAGATATTAGAAATTTTTTAAGGTGCTGACAGAAAAAAAATTAAAAACTGAACAATGCCTTAGAGACCTATAGAACACCATCAGTCAGACCAACATACACAAGAGAAGAGAGAAAGAAAGCATCATAGAAAATGTTTCAAGAAAAGATAGCAAAAACTTCCCAAATTTAGTGAAAGAAAAATATACACATTAAACTTCAATGAACTTCAAATGTGATGAATTTAAAGAGACACAGATGGAGATATATTATAGTTAAGCTGTTGAAAACTAAATAAAAGATAGAATTTTAAAATAAGCAAAATAGATGTGACTTGTCCTATGCAAGATATCCTCAGTTAGATCATCAAAAAATTGCTTGTTAAAAGCTTTGGACACCAGAGGTAATGGGCTAAATTCAAAATGCAACAAACAAACAAAACAAAACAAATCTCAGGGAGAAATTAAAACATTCCTATATAAACAAAAATTGATGGAGTTTGCCAGCAATAGACGTGCTCTGCAAGAAATGCTGAAGAGACTTACAGGTTGAAATGAAAGAACACTAGATAGTAACTCAAAGACATATGAAGAAATAGTGATCTCAGTAAAGATAAATACATGAGCAATTATAAAATATAGTATTGTAGTGATGGTGTGTAACTCTACTTTTTGTTTTTGACAAGCTGTAGAAGACTAATGAATTACAAAATTATGTATTTGCCTAAAACTAATATCATTGTAACTTTGGATTGTAAATCCAAATTTTGTTTTCTACCTAATTTAAGAGACTAGTTTATTGTAAAATTATTATTTTCACTTTTTTAACACACAATGTATAAAGATGTTAATTTTTAACACCTAAAACTAAATGGGATGGGGACAAGCCTCTTAAATAAGCAGAGAGTTTGTATTTTATTGAAGTTATGCTGGTGTAAATTCAAATTGGAGTGCTATAATTTTATACAATTAAAGATGATTCCCATTATTACAATACAGAACAAACACAATAAGCAATGAAGATAAAAATCTGAATGTTTTACTACAAAAAAATCAACTAAACACCAAAGAAAATGTAAGAAGTGAGAACAAAAAAAAGGCATGTCATATAAAAAACAAATAGTAAAATAGCAGAAATCTTTCCTTATCAGTAATTACCTTAAATTTAAGTGGACTAAACACTCCAGTCAAAATTAAAAGATAGCAGAATGGATTAAACAAGCAAATGAATATAAGCTAACTATGTATTGTCTATAAGAGACTCACTTTAGATCCAAAGAGGAAAATGGGTTGAAGATAAAGATTATAAAAGGATAGTCCTTGAAAATACTAATAAAAAGACAGCAGGAGTTGGATTTAATAATATCAGACAAAATAGACCAATAGGAGACCATCAAAATATATGAAGCAAAAATTGACAAAACTGAAGGGAAAAATAGACAATTATATGATACTTGTTGGAGACTTCAATACATCCCTACCAATAATGAATAGAGCAATCAGACAGAAATATGCAAATAGAGGATTTAAACAACATAATAAATGAATTAGATCTAACAGACTCACGTAGAACACGCTATCCAACAATAGCAGCAATGTTCTCTCCAACAATAGAACATTCTTCTTAAGTGCACATGGAATAATTTCAGGATATATCATACATTCGACAACAAATTACACCTCAGAATATTTTAAAATACAGATCATACAAAGTACAAGGGAACTTCAAAAAGTTCATAAAATGGAATTAAGAGACACAAATTAAAAACACAGACTTTATTTCTCAAAATAAATTCCATCAAGATCAAGACACTTTTTTTTTTGTAGATATTAGCCATTTTGTCCACCCCTAAAGAACTGAAGGTCCTGAGAATCTAACCACGTCAATGGTTAAACCGACATTTTTTTTTTTTTTTTTTACATTATTAATGGAACAAAGATCAATGCCCTTTACAGAACTTTTGAGAGTAGGAAACAAAAAGCGTCAGAAGGAGCAAATCAGAATGGTAAGGTGAATGACTCATGATTTCCCATTGAAACTCTCACAAAATTGCTCTTCTTTGTTAAGAGGAATATTGTCATAGTGAAGAAAGACGCTCAGGTGAAGCTTTCCTGGTTGTTTTCCTGCTAAAATCTTTGGCTAACTTTCTCAAAACACTCTCATAATAAGTGGGTGTTACAGATATTCTCTGGCCTTCCAGAAAGTCAACAAGCAAAATTCCTTGAGTATTCCAAAAAACTCTTGCCATGATGTTTGCTCTAGACCAGTCTACTTTTGCTTTGACTGGGCCCACCTCTTGGTAGCCATTTTGATCGTGCCCTTCCTTCCTTCCTTCCTTCCTTCCTTCCTTCCTTCCTTCCTTCCTTCCTTCCTTCCTTCCTTTTCTTTTCCTTCCTTCCTTCCTTCCTTCCTTCCTTCCTTCCTTCCTTCCTTCCTTCCTTCCTTCCTTCCTTCCTTCCTTCCTTCCTTCCTTCCTCAGAGTCTCACTCTGTTGCCCAGGTTGGAATGCAGTGGTGTGATCTTGGCTCCCTTCAACCTCCACCTCCTGGGTTCAGGTGATTCTCCTGCCTCAGACTCTGAAATAGCTGGGATTATAGGCACCTGACACCATGTCTAGCTAAGTTTTTATTTTAGTAGAAATGGGGTTTCACCATGTTGGCCA
Source organism: Macaca nemestrina (assembly GCF_043159975.1). NCBI lineage: Eukaryota > Metazoa > Chordata > Mammalia > Primates > Cercopithecidae > Macaca > Macaca nemestrina. The sequence continues at coordinate 63,934,670 of NC_092128.1, forward strand.
GGCTGGTCTCAAAACTCCTGACCTCAAGTGATCTGCCCAGCTTGGCCTCCCAAATTGCTAGAATTACAGGTGTGAGCCACCACACCCAGCCTGATTGTGCTTTTCTTCAGAATCATACTGGTAAAGATATGTTTTATTTTCTGTTAAAATTCTTTGAAGAAATCGTACAGGATCTTAATCCCACTTCTTCAAATTTTTAATTAATAGCTCTTCTTTTCTCTGCAGCTTATCTGGGTGCAAAAAATTGTGTCACCCATTGAGTGAAAAGCTCTCAACTTTAATTTTTCAGTCAAAAACAAGTGAGAAGTCTTTGGTGTTGGTCATATTTCTGCTGTTCATCATTGGTCTTCTTCAATTAGAGTACAAACAAAATTTATTTTTTTCTTTACACATTAAATTAGATGAGCCATTGCTGTGAGCTTTATCTTCAACATAGTCTTGTACATGCTTACAGTGATTTCCATTTTTTTTTTGAGATGGAGTCTCACTCTGTCGTCCAGGCTGGAGTGCAGTGGCACGATCTCGGCTCACCGCATGCTTCACCCCCTAGGTTCACACCATTCTCCTACCTCAGCCTCCCAAGTAGCTGGGACTACAGGCACCTGTTACCATGCCCGGCTAATTTTTTTGTATTTTTAGTAGAGATGGGGTTTCACTGTGTTAGTCAGGATGGTCTTGATTTCCTGACTTCATGATCTGCCTGCCTTGACCTCCCAAAGTGCTGGGATTACAGGTGTGAGTACAGTGATTTTCTTATTTGTAAACTGATAATTTCCTTGGGCATTGTTCACAAACTTTTCATAAAGCATCAGTGATTTCACCTTTCTTTCACCCAAGCTTCTACACAAATTAGATGTTTGTTCTTGCTTCAATTTTAGCAGGATTCATGTTGCTCTGATGGAGGCTCTTTTGAAACTGATATCTTCTTCTGAGTGCCTCAAACTAGATCCCGTTCTGACATTAAAAAAATAGTATAATTTTTTTCTGATGCAAATAAATTCTGAAATCAACATTTAGTTTTTAAATAATATGCATTTTCCATGAATATTTTTAAGTCCCATATATCTTCTCTGACCACGATGAGATGGTATTAGAAATCAATAATGAAAGGAAAACTTGAAAATTCACAAACTTATGGAAATTAAATCACACACTCTTAAACAACCAATGGATCAAAGAAGAAATCACAAAAGAAACCAGAAAATTCTTAGAGATTAATTGAACCAAAAATACTACAAGCTGAAACTCACAGTGCATAGTGACAACAGTGATAAAGAGGAAGTTTATAGTTATAAATGTTTACCATAAAAATCAAGAAAGATCTCAAAGCAACACCTAACTTCACAACTTGTAGATCTAGGAAAAAAATACAGCAAAAGGAAGAAAATAATAAAGATTAGAGCAGTTGAAAACAAAATAGAAAAGATAAAGGAAAGCATGAAGAAAAGCAATAAAACCAAAAGTTCATCCTTTTAAAATACCAACAAAATGGACACACCTTTAACTATATGTACTAGGAAAAAATGAGAGATGACTCAAATTACTAAAATCAGAAAGGAACGTGGGAATATTATTACTAATTCTACAGTAATAAAATTGATGAGAAGAGGTCACTTTAAGCAACTGCATGCTGATAAATGTAGTAACTTAGATGAGTTGGACATACTCCTAGAAACAAAAATCTACCAAGATAAATCTTGAAGAAATAGAAATTTGAATACAGCAATAACTAATATGGAGATTAAATCAATATTCAAACATCTCTTGGTAAAGAAAAGCATCAACTCTGATATCTTCACCAATGAATTCTACCAAATATTTAAAGAACACAAATCTTTCTCAAATTTTTCAAAAAAATAAATAGAAGGGAACCCTCTCTAAAATTCTATGAGGTCAGTGTTATCTTGCTACCAAAACCAGCCAAAGACACTACGAGAAAACTAAAAACTAATGTCCCTGATGGATATTGATGCAAATGTGCTCAACAAAATATTAGCAAACTGAATTCAGCAACATATTAAAAGGATTGTACACCACAACTAAGAGGAATTTATTCTTGGAATGCAAAAAAATGGTTCAACATAAGAAAAAGTAATCTTTTAATACACATAGACAGAGTAAAGGGTAAAAAAAGTCATCTTAAGATGTACAAAAAACATTTGACAAAATTTAACATTATTTCATGATAAAAACACTCAACTAACTAAGAATATAACAAAATTACCTCAAAATAGAGACCATATATGAAAACGCACAGTGAATATCATCGTTGGTGAAAGACTGAAAGCTTTTCTCCTATCAGGAATAAGGCTAAGATACCTGCTTGCACTACTGATGGTAGTGGTGGCCCATTTGGAGCAGCTGCTGCGAGGATGCCAGTTGCAGTTGGGGAGGCACAGCCAGGGTTATGTGCTCCGTGGAGCTGGCGGGAGTCAGGAACAGGTGGGAGCCTCACCTGCTTCCAAGTTGGTGGCAGGAGCCCTGCACTCCTGGGTGCAGCTGCAGCTGCCCAGTCACAGCTGGGGACCCAGGCATCCCGGCACTCTTAGGGCCTGGGAAAACCCCTGCTCCTGCAGGTTTGGAGTGCTTGCTCCCACTACGTGGCCTCGCTCTGCTCCCGGTGCCTGCTCTGATTTCAAAGCAAAGTTGAAGGGAGCCCGGGTGCCATCACGACCTGGCCAGGTGTGCACACATGCGGGTTGGTGCTGACATGACAGCCCCTTGCCGCCTCGACGCCCTCTGGTCTTTGAGTGCTGACGAGTATGGGAGGGGGCACCAATGGGAGGCTGAGGACAGCTTGGCATGGGTCTGCAGGGTATTGGGTCAAACAGCCCAGGCACTGTGGACAACATGATTGATGGTAACAGGAGGCAGATAAGCTCCTGGGCAGAGAGACGGTCCTGGTGAAGCCCACCTTCAAGCCAGGGATGGCCTGAAGCCTGGGGGCCAGGCTGTCAGTTCCTGGTGGAGTGCCCCCCACAGAGTGAGAACTTGTGCTTTTTCCTGGCCTGCTGATAGCCGCCCATGGACCAATCAACACGCATTTCCTCCCTTCTGAGCCCATAAAACTCCCCGAACTCAGCCAGACTCAAACAGACGTCAGAACTACCAACTTCAGTTAGGAGATACCCACTTCGGGTTTCCTGGACTCATTGGGATGACCTGCCTGTGGAAAGGACCTACCCGCTTCAGGTCTCCTAAGAGCTGTTCTGTCGCTCAGTGAATCGTCTCTCCACCTTGCTCACTCTCCAGTTGCCTGCATACCTCATTCTTCCTGGACGTGGGATTGAAAGAGATGTAACACAAACAGGTTTGAAACGTCTCCCCCAATGCCTGCTTGCCACGTTGCGGGCTGTGAGGAGAGAAGTGCTGCAGGCCTTCAGGGAGCCCAGACCTAGGATTACCCTTCTGGGGCTCTGCAGTTCCTGCCATCTCCAAGTTTCCAGGTGCCACAACGTTCCTCTAGTCCAGACACAGTTGCCCACAGCAGAATCTGCATGCGGTGCATCTGGTCCAGCCACACAGCCTCACACAGAGTTGGCACCTGGATTTGCCCACCCTGCTGCAGCAGCTGGTGTGCCTGGTGTGCCTGGCTGTGGTGTGCCGGACCCCGCATTCACTTGCCCATACACCCCTTGCCACTCCCTGCCTGGCTTGCCCTTGGCAGGTGTGGGATCTGGGCCAGTACTGTGAGACGTGCACAGTCTGCCATGTCTAGTGGGAGGAACGAGCCCAGCAGGCATGCGCAAAACTCAGGCAAAGGCGGCACCAGCCACAGAAGTTTCTGGCTAGCAAAGTGACACCCCAATTTTCCCGTGAAACTATTTCTATTTCACACAGTATTAAAAGTTGTAGAAAGAGCAGTTGGGCAAAAAGAAAGAAAGAAAATCCAAGTTGAAAAAGAAGAAGTTAAAATCATCTCTGTTTGCAGCCGATCTCTTATATATAGAACATGCTAAAAATTTCACAAAAAAAATTATTGTTAGAACTAATAAATGAATTCATTAAAGTAGCAGGATACAAAGACAACACATTAAAAATTAGTTGTATTTCTACACACTAACAGTGACTAATCTGAAAAGGAGATGAAGAAAGCAATTTCATGTACAATAGCATCAAAAACAAAAACAAAATTAAAATGTTAGGAATTAATTTAACAAGGAGGTGAAAGAATTATACAAGAAAAATTACATCAACCATTATGAAAAACAGTATGGTGATTCCTCAAGGATCTAGAACTAGATGTACCATATGACCCAGCCATCCCATTACTGGGTATATACCCAAAGGATTATAAATCATGCTGCTATAAAGACACATGCACACGTATGTTTATTGCGGCACTATTCACAATAGCAAAGACTTGGAATCAACCCAAATGTCCATCAGTGACAGACTGGATTAAGAAAATGTGGCACATATACACCATGGAATACTATGCAGCCATCAAAAAGGATGAGTTTGTGTCCTTTGTAGGGACATGGATGCAGCTGGAAACCATCATTCTTAGCAAACTATCACAAGAACAGAAAACCAAACACCGCATGTTCTCACTCATAGGTGGGAACTGAACAATGAGATCACTTGGACTCGGGAAGGGGAACATCACACACTGGGGCCTATCATGGGGAGGGGGGAGGGGGGAGGGATTGCATTGGGAGTTATACCTGATGTAAATGACGAGTTGATGGATGCTGACGAGTTGATGGGTGCAGCACAGCAACATGGCACAAGTATACATATGTAACAAACCTGCACGTTATGCACATGTACCCTAGAACTTAAAGTATAATAATAATAATAAAATAAAATAAAATAAAAAGAGAAAAACATAAAAAAAAAGAAAAATTACAAAACATTTCTACAATGAACATTAAAAAAAGTAAAGACATGGAAACATTTAGTTTTCATGATTGGAAGACTTAATAATGTTAATATGTCAGTACTACACAAAGTGATTTACAAATTCCATGCAATTTCTTTGAAAATTCCATTTTTATAGAAAAGAAAAAAAAATCTAACATGTGCATGATAACACAAAAAAAACTCCAATACCTAAAACAATCTTGAAGAAGAATAGCAAATCTGGGGGCATCACACTTCCTGATTAAAAAATGTAGTACAAAACTACAATAACCAAAACAATCTGGTTCTGGTGTAAATATGTATAAACAAATAGAATAAAATAAAGACTCATGAAATATACTCTCACATATATGGCCAAAAGTGTTTCAACAAAATTGCCAGGACCATTCAAGGGAGAAAAAACAGTATTTTCAACATATGGTGCCAGGAAAATTGCATATGCAAAAGAATAAACTTGGACCTTTACCTAACATCATATACAAAAATTACTTTAAGATGAATTCATGGTCTAAAGGTAAGAGCTAAAACTATAAAATACATAGACAAAACATAGAGCAAAAGTGTCACAACATTTATTTGTGAATTATAGCTAACGTAGGACTTTGAATGAAATGTATAGATATAAAGAGAAAAGTATGAAATCACTTATCTAAGCAGCCATCTTTAGGAAGCTATAAACAAGAAGAGAAAATTACCTACAAACTAAGTACGAATCAATAAAATGAAAACTGACAAACACAGAGAACAATCAACAAATTGTTAAACCTCTAATTAGACTAACCAAGAAGAAGAAAAAAACAAAGAGAAAACACAAATTACAAACAACAGGAATGAAAGAGACACCACTACAGATCATGCACATATAAAAGATTAAGAAGAGGATATAGTGAACGTTGTTATTCAATTAAAATAATTGAATTTATTATAAAATCCTTCCCACACAGAAAACTCCCAGCCTAGATGTCTATACCAGTAAATTGTCTCACACAATGAGGGAGGAAATAATATACTCAAATATACATTGAATATATTAATAAATATACTCAAATATACCTTATAGAAACTTTTTCATTCAATAGCAACTCCCCACTTCCTCCTTCCCATGTCCTCTGGCAATCATCATTCCACTGTCTGCTTCTGTGAGTTTGACTATTTTAGACATCTCATGTTAAGTGGAACCATGCAATATTTGTCATTTTGTGGCTGAATTATTTCACTTAGCATAATATCCTCAAAGTCCATCCACGTTGTTGAAATGGCAGGATTTCCTTGTTTTTAAAAGCTAAATAATATTTCATTGCATCTATTACAACATTTCCTTTATCCATTCATCCATCCACGTACATTTGGGTTGTTTCCACATCTTGTCTATTGTGAATAATGTTGCAATGAACATGGAAATGCAAATATCTGTTCCAGATTCTGACTTCAGTTCTTTTGGATAAATATCCAAAAGTTGGATTGCAGGGTCATAAGATAGTTTTATATTTAATTTTTTGAGAAACCTCCATAATTCCATAGCAGCACTTTTCACATTCCCACTAACAGTGTACAAGGGTCCAATTTCTCTACATTCTCTCCAACACTTCTCTCTCTCTCTCTCTCTTTTGATAACAGACATCTGCAGGCATATAGGGCCCCAGATGGTCTTGGATGACCAAGCTCTTCCACTCTTGCATACAATTCTTGGACAGAATATACCAGGAATGCAACATTCTGAGATTAAGAGGAACTTTCTGGAAAAACCTGGGCTGTGTCCTTATTCCTCCCAGAACAGGACGTTCTGCAACTCTTGACCTCAGTGACATGAATGTGTTCAGGCTATAAAACCCAGAGCTTAGTGCTTTGAGGAACACTCATCTGTGATGCAATGTATGGCACATGTAGATAAGACTCCATCCATTCTGGAATGCTTTCCTAAACTGTGGAGTACTAGCTTGCCATTGATTATAGAATTCAGTTAGTCTTGCTGCCTTTTTGTAAGTAGTAAATTTACTTTGTCTGAATTGTGGGAGAGTTCTGTCTCATTGTACTAGACCTAAAAAATTTACAATATCCTAACAGGTGTAAAATATCTCATTGTGCTTTTGATTTACATTTCCCTAATTAGTGATGTTGAACATCTTTTCATAAACTAGACTATTTGTTTGTCCTCTTTGTAGAAATATCTATTCAATTCTTCTGTCAGTTTCTTAAAGTTGATTATTTGTTTACTGCTACTGAGGTGTTAGAGTTCCTTCTATGTTTTGGATATTAACCCCTTAGCAAATATATAGTCTTCCAAGTATTTTCTCCTTTTCAATAGGTTGCCTTTTCACCCTGTTAATTGTTTGCTTTACTTTGTAGAAACTTTTTAATTTGATGTAATTCCAAGTCCGTGTTTGCTTTTGTTGCTTGTGCTTTCAGTGTCATAGTCAAGAAATCATTGCCCATATCCATGGTCATAAAACTTTTCCTTATGTTTTCTTCTAGGGGTTTTAGAATTTCATTTCTTAGATTTAAGTTTTTAGTCCATTTTGAGTTGAATTTTTTGTGTGATATAAGATAGGTTCTATTTCATTATTTTTCATGTGGATATCCAGTTTCCCCAGCACCATCTCTTAAGAAAAAAAATATGTGTACACATAACATTTCTTCTAACCCTATATAGACACTTTTTTCCTTCCCCCTTGGGTCATATTTAAAGTCATTTCCACCAGTATTCAAGGTCTTAGGGAAAAGTCTCTGTTGTCAGTTTTGAATCATTCTGGAACAAATTTTGCGCAGCTATCACAAATAACTCCTAAATTGATTAAAGATGTTTATAGCCCTAAAATGTTGTTGAAAAGCAAAACTAAATGGTTAACCCAAGATTTTGATTACTCTTACCGGTGAGAGTGATGACTTTTATAGAGTATGACAATAGATAGAAATTTGCCTCATAGATGCATGAATATTTGGTGCAGAAGGAATTAAGCTCTCCTGTTTATAAAGCCTCTACAAACGTTGAAATCCAGCACTACTTTACAAATTGATATGGTTTGAAAAGTTAAAGCAAATTTATCACAGAAAATATGCCTTGGCAGAACTTCTGCTGGAAAATCATCAATGACCCAATTTTATGTTGAATTCGTGTTTCATTGACACTTTATTGCAAATAGGAACATAGTTCCCATTTTTAAAGATGTGTTATCCCTCTAAATTCCCCTCTTCTAAGCTAGTTTGATGAAGTTGGAATCCAGTATTTATGTTTTTAACTCTGTAGTCTACATAACCTTTTTTAGTATCATTATATTTTCCATAAATAAAGGAACAATTACATGGGTTAAATTTGCAATCTTTATCTCCTACTCTTAATCTATAAGTGAATTTAGTAGCATATATTTAATTGGTTGTTTTTCAAATATATTTTAAAATTATATTTCTATCTTTACTTGTTACTTATTTAAATATAGTTTTAACATCCTTTGTTTTACATACCTGACAATAGCCTGAATAAAAACATTCAAATAAAGATCACACATTTTCCCTATTACTTTTTGTTGTTGTTGTTGTTTGTTTGAGACAGAGTCTTGCTCTGTCGCCCAAGCTGGAGTGCAGTGGTGCGATCCTGGCTCACTGCAAGCTCCGCCTCCTGGGTTCACGCCATTCTCCTGCCTCAGCCTCCCGAGTAGCTGGGACTACAGGCGCCCGCCACCACGCCCAGCTCATTTTTTGTATTTTTAGTAGAGACGGGGTTTCACGGTGGTCTCGATCTCCTGACCTTGTGATCCGCCCGCCTCGGCCTCCCAAAGTGCTGGGATTACAGGCGTGAGCCACCGCGCCCGGCCTTCCCTATTACTTTTTAAGGCTTCAAAGTTCAGTGTTTAGCGAAACAGAATTATCACTTAATAAATACACTCAAAGTTATTATTTTAAGGCAATATTTTTTTAAAGTAGCCAGTACTAAAATAATTGAATTTAAATATGAACCTACTTAGATGTTATTTTGGATGACTGATGTGCCATAAGGCTTGCTTTATGAACGACAGCAAGGCCATGGGCAGCTTAGTGGAGAATGAATCCTATTATTTGAGAGTTGACATTGCCAGCAAAACAGATAGGTATCATACACTTTGTGAGTATGATATGGCCATTTGAGAGAATTTTGTTATTCCCAGAAACATTCATCAAGATAATATATGGTGGCATGATAGATAATACAAATATGGTGTATGCTTCTTTTCCAAACCTACAGGTTCCTTTTTTATCAGCTCTCAGCATGAAATTTTAATACTGTTATGTTACTAGGTATAAAAAATAGTTTTAAAAGAGTTTAAAAGCCAGAATATGTAGTTAGACACTCACAGGACAACTATGTATTTTGCCACAGGCACACCTACATAGGGTGCCGCTGATGAAAGACTGCACACAGCAACAACAATTCATCTAGCTGTTTTCCTTCTAGCAAGCCTATGATGGATGCAACGTTCGTCTGTCATTGACCAGAGGTGTCATTTTTCTTTTTGTTTTGCAACTTGTCTGAACTTGATGCACTGGGTCACTTGTCACTGTGTGTGACCATTTGTGCAAGCAAACAAGGGCCTTCTTGGGGGGAAGTAAATCTTTATACACTGTCAGAGTCTTTGCTCTTCTTGTTAACATTGGAAGTTTGCATGGTAACATCCTATAGATTTGTAGCAGGTCATTTTTACTAGTAATAGCTTTAAAATTTTCTCAGTTAACCTAATCCAAAACCTTCCAGTGTTTTGTCTCAACTTTATCAAATGCAAGGCAATATGGAGAGAAAAAATTAGTCGTACCCTTATACACATTGAATACCTGCTGCTAAGCAAATTCAACAGTGAGAAAGGTGGAAAGAGAGATCTGAATCTAGTTTCAGGGAATATTGTGGTTCATGAGACTTTGTTTCTATTGAGTGATAGTGAGAATGCATCCTGATTCACACAGTGAAATGCTCCTTTCTTCTGAGTAAAGTCAAGAAATGAGGTATAATGGAGTCACCAGACAGACACATTCTCAGTTTCTACTTAAAGTCTACATTGTCTGTATTAAATATTCTTCTATCATATACATTATCTCAGTAATAAGTACCCCCTAACTTATCAAGAATAGCTGTCTGCCTTTCTTTGCAAAAAACTTGTGTAAAATTGTTTGCTAATATGCAGAGGACAGCTGTTGTTCAAATATCACTTCAATAAATGAAACCTGACTTGATTAGACAATTTAATTCTAGTTACACTTTTTTTCTAGAAAAGAAGGTAATACCTAAACTTATTGATACTACAGTAATATGTTATTACAAGATAAAGAAGACTACTGCCTCAAAAAATGAAGTAGATGGGCTAAATTATTCTTAACAGAGCAATAAAATGTATCCACAAATACATGTGCTACAATTATTTAAAGTACATGGAGATGTAATTTGTTAAAATATTTGCCTCAATTATCTGGCTTGCATTCAAAGTGTTAAGGCATCTGAACTCTTTTCTTTAAAATGTAAAAATATAAAAGAACTGTGAAGTCTTGCTGAAATTTTGGAAATATTTTCTCTTTTGCCACTTTTTATTCCTGTTTTGTAATGGCTTTTTAAAAATTACCTACAGAAGATGTCAAGCAGTGTAATACTAAGACTTTAATGTGTTTATTCTGTGAAACACTAAGACATACATCAGACATAGATAAGTCATTTCTTGGCCTTGACCAAAGAGTTGCTAACATTAAGGTAACAGCTTAGTTACTTTTTCCATGCACTTTCTTTCCACCTGTGTATAGAGGAGCTGAGTAACCAGTTATTTGACATTGGTAAGTCTGAGGATTCACAGTATCAATTATTACAGTAATTTGAATGTTACTAAAACAGTAACTTTAAATATAATTTTAAAATTCATGAAAACAATAGCATGAGTATGGTAAATGGTATAGCACAATTACAGTGAAAAATAGAAAACATCAGTGAGATATTGTATATTTATGTAATACAAATGATGTCTTGGGCCGTATATAAAATATTATAGAAAAACACCCAAAATGAAAACAAAAACAAAAATCCTCATTCATATTGTTCAACAAAAACTATTTGACTCTGATTTTTCCTGCCATCTGGTGGCAAGATCAAAACTTAGGCAATATATATTTAATCATATAAACAATACACCATTATTTTAAATATTTTTACAACTGTCAAACAAAGTACACTCGAATTAATTTTATATGAACCCAGTAAGAGATTGTATAAGCCTAGTAATTTCATGTAAAATCTAAATATAATAGTTATTTTAATTATATTAACAAGTAGCACCTCATGGTTTAATGTAACATTTAAAACTGTAAGACAAATACAATAAAAAATGAAATTCTCTCAAATGAACCTGAATGTGTAGGTCAATAGTTCTCATTTTATGACATTGAATAATTATTACAAATTAAGTAGATAGTATTGTAATATATTAATTCTTTCTATTAGAAAGTGAATTTTGGTTAAAATCTGAAAGATCATTTTTCAACAAGAATATGACAGAAATATGAATACTCTTACTTTTAATTTTTTATGAAGTTAAGGGGTGGGGAAGAATAGCTCTTTCTAAAAATGTTTAAAAATAAAACAGGTAGTTTAAGATTAAAATAAATATAGTTTCACATAAACATTATATAAGTTAAATACTTTCAATGCATTCTTTTCAAATATGACTTCAATGTTTATTTTACAAAGTACATTTAAAACTACGTTATTTAATATTTTCCATCCCATTGAAGAATAATATTTAAAAGGCTGTATGTTCAACTAATATTTCTAAATGTTCAATATGTTTGATTAATAAAAATAGTTTATAACCTCTTTACAATAGCTTAGAAGCTATGAGATAGTAACATATATTACATGCTAATTTCAAGAAGGCAAGCTGAGTTAGTGATATCAACAGTTGGCAAACTCAGTTCTTCATTTGAAGATTTTTTTTTTCAAAGTGATAATTTATATAATTTCAATGTGAATAATTCTTATAGTTTGGTCTGAAGCTTATCAGAAATGCATTTGTGTACAATTAAGAGTATTCTTAAGTTTAAAACTAAGTAAAAAGAATTTTCTTAAGATCATAACTGTAAACCACTTTAAAAGTTATAAATTTTTCCAAATTTCAAGAAGTAAATATTGGTTTCATTTTATATATGGGAGAGGGAAAAATATCAGAAAAAGATTTAACCAATGTAGTAACCAAAAAATACTCTAAATTTCATGCTAATGAATATCTTTTCTTACCTAGTTGGCAATAGGCAATAGCTGACATAGCTTGCGAGACAGCTGAATAGCTGATTCATGAAGGTCATATGGATACATATTCTGTCTACACAGCACAAACTGAAATGGAAATTTGGCAGCTACCCAATTTATGTGATTCTTGGCAATTCAGGCCTTAAAGTGGATTCAACACTTGTGAATGAGATGACTAAAAGTAAGGATGTTTGAGATGATATTCTAAATTATTTCATGCAATTCACAACTTAAGATCTTCTATGAAAAAAAATTTAAAAAAGAAAATATCCTCCTTTTTTAAATCCTCTGTGCTTATAAAGACATGCTTATAAAAATAAATTTGATATTCCAACATACAGGTTGCTTTGAATCAAGTCGATTTGGGGAGTAGGAGGTGGATAAAGTCTTTTTTTTTTTTTTTTTAATTTATTTATTATTATTATACTTTAAGTTGTAGGGTACATGTGCATAACGTGCAGGTTTGTTACATATGTATACTTGTGCCATGTTGGTGTGCTGCACCCATCAACTCATCATTTACATCAGGTATAACTCCCAATGCAATCCCTCCCCCCTCCCCCCTCCCCATGATAGGCCCCTGTGTGTGATGTTCCCCTTCCTGAGTCCAAGTGATCTCATTGTTCAGTTCCCACCTATGAGTGAGAACATGCGGTGTTTGGTTTTCTGTTCTTGTGATAGTTTGCTAAGAATGATGGTTTCCAGCTGCATCCATGTCCCTACAAAGGACACAAACTCATCCTTTTTGATGGCTGCATAGTATTCCATGGTGTATATGTGCCACATTTTCTTAATCCACTCTGTCACTGATGGACATTTGGGTTGATTCCAAGTCTTTGCTATTGTGAATAGTGCTGCAATAAACATACGTGTGCATGTGTCTTTATAGCAGCATAATTTATAATCCTTTGGGTATATACCCAGTAATGGGATGGCTGGGTCGTATGGTACATCTAGTTCTAGGTCCTTGAGGAATCGCCATACTGTTTTCCATAATGGTTGAACTAGTTTACAATCCCACCAACAGTGTAAAAGTGTTCCTATTTCTCCACATCCTCTCCAGCACCTGTTGTTTCCTGACTTTTGAATGATCGCCATTCTAACTGGTGTGAGATGGTATCTCATTGTGGTTTTGATTTGCATTTCTCTGATGGCCAGTGATGATGAGCATTTTTTCATGTGTCTGTTGGCTGTATGAATGTCTTCTTTTGAGAAATGTCTGTTCATATCCTTTGCCCACTTTTTGATGGGGTTGTTTGTTTTTTTCTTGTAAATTTGTTGGAGTTCTTTGTAGGTTCTGGATATTAGCCCTTTGTCAGATGAGTAGATTGCAAAAATTTTCTCCCATTCTGTAGGTTGCCTGTTCACTCTGATGGTAGTTTCTTTTGCTGTGCAGAAGCTCTTTAGTTTAATGAGATCCCATTTGTCAATTTTGGCTTTTGCTGCCATTGCTTTTGGTGTTTTAGACATGAAGTCTTTGCCCATGCCTATGTCCTGAATGGTACTACCTAGGTTTTCCTCTAGTATTTTTATGGTATTAGGTCTAACATTTAAGTCTCTAATCCATCTTGAATTAATTTTCGTATAAGGAGTAAGGAAAGGATCCAGTTTCAGCTTTCTACTTATGGCTAGCCAATTTTCCCAGCACCATTTATTAAATAGGGAATCCTTTCCCCATTTCTTGTTTCTCTCAGGTTTGTCAAAGATCAGATGGCTGTAGATGTGTGGTATTATTTCTGAGGACTCTGTTCTGTTCCATTGGTCTAGATCTCTGTTTTGGTACCAGTACCATGCTGTTTTGGTTACTGTAGCCTTGTAGTATAGTTTGAAGTCAGGTAGCGTGATGCCTCCAGCTTTGTTCTTTTGACTTAGGATTGTCTTGGAGATGCGGGCTCTTTTTTGGTTCCATATGAACTTTAAAGCAGTTTTTTCCAATTCTGTGAAGAAACTCATTGGTAGCTTGATGGGGATGGCATTGAATCTATAAATTACCTTGGGCAGTATGGCCATTTTCACGATATTGATTCTTCCTATCCATGAGCATGGTATGTTCTTCCATTTGTTTGTGTCCTCTTTGATTTCACTGAGCAGTGGTTTGTAGTTCTCCTTGAAGAGGTCCTTTACATCCCTTGTAAGTTGGATTCCTAGGTATTTTATTCTCTTTGAAGCAATTGTGAGTGGAAGTTCATTCCTGATTTGGCTCTCTGTTTGTCTGTTACTGGTGTATAAGAATGCTTGTGATTTTTGCACATTAATTTTGTATCCTGAGACTTTGCTGAAGTTGCTTATCAGCTTAAGGAGATTTTGGGCTGAGACAATGGGGTTTTCTAAATATACAATCATGTCATCTGCAAACAGGGACAGTTTGAGTTCTTCTTTTCATAACTGAATACCCTTGATTTCTTTCTCTTGCCTAATTGCCCTAGCCAGAACTTCCAACACTATGTTGAATAGGAGTGGTGAGAGAGGGCATCCCTGTCTTGTGCCAGTTTTCAAAGGGAATTTTTCCAGTTTTTGCCCATTCAGTATGATATTGGCTGTGGGTTTGTCATAAATAGCTCTTATTATTTTGAGGTACGTTCCATCAATACCGAATTTATTGAGCGTTTTTAGCATGAAGGGCTGTTGAATTTTGTCAAAAGCCTTTTCTGCATCTATTGAGATAATCATGTGGTTCTTGTCTTTGGTTCTGTTTATATGCTGGATTATGTTTATTGATTTGCAAATGTTGAACCAGCCTTGCATCCCAGGGATGAAGCCCACTTGATCATGGTGGATAAGCTTTTTGATGTGTTGCTGAATCCGGTTTGCCAGTATTTTATTGAGGATTTTTGCATCGATGTTCATCAGGGATATTGGTCTAAAATTCTCTTTTTTTGTTGTGTCTCTGCCAGGCTTTGGTATCAGGATGATGTTGGCCTCATAAAATGAGTTAGGGAGGATTCCCTCTTTTTCTATTGATTGGAGTAGTTTCAGAAGGAATGGTACCAACTCCTCCTTGTATCTCTGGTAGAATTCAGCTGTGAATCCAACTGGTCCTGGACTTTTTTTGGTTGGTAGGCTATTAATTATTGCCTCAATTTCAGAGCCTGCTATTGGTCTATTCAGGGATTCAACTTCTTCCTGGTTTAGTCTTGGAAGAGTGTAAGTGTCCAGGAAATTATCCATTTCTTCTAGATTTTCCAGTTTATTTGCGTAGAGGTGTTTATAGTATTCTCTGATGGTAGTTTGTATTTCTGTGGGGTTGGTGGTGATATCCCCTTTATCATTTTTAATTGCATCGATTTGATTCTTCTCTCTTTTCTTCTTTATTAGTCTTGCTAGTGGTCTGTCAATTTTGTTGATCTTTTCAAAAAACCAACTCCTGGATTCATTGATTTTTTGGAGAGTTTTTTGTGTCTCTATCTCCTTCAGTTCTGCTCTGATCTTAGTTATTTCTAGCCTTCTGCTAGCTTTCGAATGTGTTTGCTCTTGCTTCTCTAGTTCTTTTAATTGCAATGTTTGAGTGTCAATTTTAGATCTTTCCTGCTTTCTCTTGTGGGCATTTAGTGCTATAAATTTCCCTCTACACACTGCTTTAAATGTGTCCCAGAGAATCTGGTATGTTGTATCTTTGTTCTCATTGGTTTCAAAGAACATCTTTATTTCTGCCTTCATTTCGTTATGTACCCAATAGTCATTCAGGAGCAGGTTGTTCAGTGTCCATGTAGTTGAGCGGTTTTGATTGAGTTTCTTAGTCCTGAGATCTAGTTTGATTGCACTGTGGTCTGAGAGACAGTTTGTTATAATTTCTGTTCTTGTACATTTGCTGAGGAGTGCTTTACTTCCAATTATGTGGTCAATTTTGGAGTAAGTACGATGTGGTGCTGAGAAGAATGTATATTCTGTTGATTTGGGTTGGAGAGTTCTATAGATGTCTATTAGGTCTGCTTGCTGCAGAGATGAGTTCAATTCCTGGATATCCTTGTTAACTTTCTGTCTCGTTGATCTGTCTAATGTTGACAGTGGAGTGTTAAAGTCTCCCATTATTATTGTATGGGAGTCTAAGTCTCTTTGTAAGTCTCTAAGGACTTGCTTTATGAATCTGGGTGCTCCTGTATTGGGTGCATATATATTTAGGATAGTTAGCTCTTCCTGTTGAATTGATCTCTTAACCATTATGTAATGGCCTTCTTTGTCTCTTTTGATCTTTGATGGTTTAAAGTCTGTTTTATCAGAGACTAATATTGCAACCCCCGCTTTTTTTGTTCTCCATTTGCTTGGTAAATCTTCCTCCATCCCTTTATTTTGAGCCTATGTATGTCTCTGCGTGTGAGATGGGTCTCCTGAATACAGCAGACTGATGGGTCTTGACTCTTTATCCAGTTTGCCAGTCTGTGTCTTTTAATTGGAGCATTTAGTCCATTTACATTTAAGGTTAAGATTGTTATGTGTGAACTTGATCCTGCCATTATGATATTAACTGGTTATTTTGCTCGTTAGTTGATGCAGTTTCTTCCTAGCCTCGATGGTCTTTACATTTTGGCATGTTTTTGCAATGGCTGGTACCGGTTGTTCCTTTCCATGTTGAGTGCTTCCTTCAGGGTCTCTTGTAAGGCAGGTCTAGTGGTGACAAAATCTCTAAGCATTTGCTTATCTGTAAAGGATTTTATTTCTCCTTCACTTATGAAACTTAGTTTGGCTGGATATGAAATTCTGGGTTTAAAATTATTTTCTTTAAGAATGTTGAATATTGGCCCCCACTCTCTTCTGGCTTGGAGAGTTTCTGCCGAGAGATCTGCTGTTAGTCTGATGGGCTTCCCTTTGTGGGTAACCCGACCTTTCTCTCTGGCTGCCCTTAAGATTTTTTCCTTCATTTCAACTTTGGTGAATCTGGCAATTATGTGTCTTGGAGTTGCTCTTCTCGAGGAGTATCTTTGTGGCGTTCTCTGTATTTCCTGGATTTGAATGTTGGCCTGCCCTACTAGGTTGGGGAAGTTCTCCTGGATGATATCCTGAAGAGTGTTTTCCAACTTGGTTCCATTTTCCCCCTCACTTTCAGGCACCCCAATCAGACGTAGATTTGGTCTTTTTACATAATCCCATACTTCTTGCAAGCTTTGTTCATTTCTTTTTCTTCTTTGTTCTTTTGGTTTCTCTTCTTGCTTCATTTCATTCATTTGATCCTCAATCGCAGATACTCTTTCTTCCAGTTGATCGAGTCGGTTACTGAAGCTTGTGCATTTGTCACGTATTTCTCGTGTCATGGTTTTCATCTCTTTCATTTCGTTTATGACCTTCTCTGCATTAATTACTCTAGCCATCAATTCTTCCACTTTTTTTTCAAGATTTTTAGTTTCTTTGCGCTGGGTACGTAATTCCTCCTTTAGCTCTGAGAAATTTGATGGACTGAAGCCTTCTTCTCTCATCTCGTCAAAGTCATTCTCCATCCAGCTTTGATCCGATGCTGGCGATGAGCTGCGCTCCTTTGCCGGGGAAGATGCGCTCTTATTTTTTGAATTTCCAGCTTTTCTGCCCTGCTTTTTCCCCATCTTTGTGGTTTTATCTGCCTCTGGTCTTTGATGATGGTGATGTACTGATGGGGTTTTGGTGTAGTTGTCCTTCCTGTTTGATAGTTTTCCTTCTAACAGTCAGGACCCTCAGCTGTAGGTCTGTTGGAGATTGCTTGAGGTCCACTCCAGATCCTGTTTGCCTGGGTATCAGCAGCAGAGGCTGCAGAAGATAGAATATTTCTGAACAGTGAGTGTACCTGTCTGATTCTTGCTTTGGAAGCTTCCTCTCAGGGGTGTACGCCACCCTGTGAGGTGTGGGGTGTCAGACTGCCCCTAGTGGGGGATGTCTCCCAGTTAGGCTACTCAGGGGTCAGGGACCCACTTGAGCAGGGAGTCTGTCCCTTCTCAGATTTCAACCTCCGTGTTGGGAGATCCACTGCTCTCTTCAAAGCTGTCAGACAGAGTCGTTTGCGTCTGCAGAGGTTTCGGCTGTGTTTGTTATTGCCCTGTCCCCAGAGGTGGAGTCTACAGAGACAGGCAGGTTTCCTTGAGCTGCTGTGAGCTCCACCCAGCTCGAGCTTCCCAGCAGCTTTGTTTACCTACTTAAGCCTCAGCAATGGCGGGCGCCCCTCCCCCAGCCTCACTGCTGCCTTGCCGGTAGATCACAGACTGCTGTGCTAGCAATGAGGGAGGCTCCGTGGGTGTGGGACCCTCCCGGCCAGGTGTGGGATATGATCTCCTGGTGTGCCTGTTTGCTTAAAGCGCAGTATTGGGGTGGGAGTTACCCGATTTTCCAGGTGTTGTGTGTCTCAGTTCCCCTGGCTAGGAAAAGGGATTCCCTTCCCCCTTGCGCTTCCCAGGTGAGGCGATGCCTCACCCTGCTTCAGCTCTCGCTGGTCGGGCTGCAGCAGCTGACCAGCACCGATCGTCCGGCACTCCCCAGTGAGATGAACCCAGTACCTCAGTTGAAAATGCAGAAATCACTGGTCTTCTGTGTCGCTCGCGCTGGGAGTTGGAGACTGGAGCTGTTCCTATTCGGCCATCTTGCTCCGCCCCCCGATAAAGTCTTAATATGGTAAAATCTATTATTCTGTGTTGAAGGCCCAAAGAATAATCCAATTCATAGTACTCTTGGAATTCTAAATCAATACAGGAGTCATTCATCAATTTTTTAGCATTCATATATCAGACACCCTGATTAAGTAAGAGATTTTAAAGCACCATCTTTTAACCATTTAACTTTGAATGGGCCAGATACCAAATGATAATTATTCAACCATGTAAAACTAGAAGTCTGACATTAATCAAATAGAAAGATTTATATTTTGTAAATATTGATTGTTTAGTAATCATTAATATATTGATTTAGGTAACTGCAT
The DNA here is from genome assembly GCF_043159975.1 of Macaca nemestrina. Taxonomy (NCBI): domain Eukaryota; kingdom Metazoa; phylum Chordata; class Mammalia; order Primates; family Cercopithecidae; genus Macaca; species Macaca nemestrina. Next base: position 63,953,656 of record NC_092128.1, read on the forward strand.
ACCTAGATTTAGGTAACTATAACATACCGTAAAGCCTTTATAAAATAACTTCATTGGTAAATTGTTCAATTGAAAAACAAAGTTATCATTTTAAAAAATAAAACAAAGAACCATGTTATATTTGGCTTTATTTACGTTTAGTATCTAGAATGCTACTTCAATGCTTTGTAGGGGTACATAAACAAACACAAGGCAAATATATATCCATTTGTAGAAAATGTTTAAAAAGATTCTTTTAACCTTTGAGCAATTTTGTAAGTTAAATCTTCATATATTCACTATGATGATAAATAAAACAACTGAAGCTAATGGACCCTAAGTTACTTGCTAACGTCAGCTAATAAGTGATAAAGCCAGGATACTCCAATTCAGGTTTTCAGATAGCAAGCATATTGCTTTGGGTAAGCAAAGCAGTATATTTATATATTGCTTATGTAAATATACTTGCATTTTGGTATCAAAAATAAGTAGACCCCTGTCTCAAATTTCCCAATGATGTAACTGGTACCATTGAAAAAAAATCTGATAGGATTGTTGCTAGTGTGAATGAAGTGTTAGGATGAGTGGATGAATAGGAAAAATGACAATTTTCTGGTTTTTCCCAAGTCAGTTATTCCACAAGCACAAATATACTCTTGTTTGTATATACTAATACATTGTATATTTCATCACTATCCAAGACAATTTTACAAATTTCAGTTTTGCAGCTCCTGTGCTCTCTCATGAGTAATCAAAATCTACATGCAGAGCAAACTCCTTGGAAGTTGCTAATACTAGGTAAGGGGCTGCAGTCAATGGTGAAAGATTTGATATTTACAAGAGGATGATTTGCCTTTTACATTTTTTTTTTTTTTTTTTAGTGACTGTGAAAATTCAAAAATAGTGCTTATGTTATAAAATTAAAGTAATTTAAATTTAAATAACTTTTAATTGAATTGATGTTTTTGCCCAATGAATCCTTTGAAAATGGCACTAGAAAATATTTGTTTAGATGAAGCATTTCTGCCAGATTAAAAAACGTAATCTCAAATGTTCCTGTTTAATCAACTATTACATTTACTGAACATAGCATGACATAATGAACCTCTGATTATCCATTTGAAGTGTTCTGACTTGAGAATACAAATATACCCAATTGTAAGTAAGGGAAAATACATTTCTAACTATTCTTAATTTCTTCTCAAATATATTGGTCAATCAATCATTACAGAAAGATAATTATTAGACAAAAAATATTTGCTTATGTAGCTATGGAAACAAATATATACATCATATGTTAACTGGTGTATGGGAAGGTAACAAACAGATAGATAAACAAATAAATATATTAACTGATGTAAATGAAATGAAGAAAGTCACCTTGGTAAGTGACCAGGATCTAAGTATACTTGACTTTTAGTCTTAGTACTTCCACTGATCCATTATGCAGTCTTAGGTAAGACTTTCTGCTTACAACCTGTTTCTTCAGTTGTGTTGATGTTACCTTGAGCTCTGTTTGAGGATGATATATTCAAATTTTATGAATAATTACTCTAATCACAGAAGCATTTCATACATGGGAAGATTCTGAGTTTGTGATATGGCATGCCTCATGTTTATAGGTAATGCTTCACGTTTATATCAAGGGAGTGAGTTTCCTTCTGTAATTTTTTCGTAAAAAGAATACATCTTGGCAGTTAATTTAACATGTACACCAGCTTTTATTTGTGTCTCTCTTTAAATAAAGGAAATTCATGATCAAAAGCATCTTCACTTAACTTTAGTATTATTCAACGTATTATTGCCATATTAATTCAGACAAAAAATTATCAGTCAATTTTACTATTGTTGCTATTTAAACATACAAAATCTATTTAATAGGAGGTATATATTTTTTTTGAATTTTGATTTCATTTTCTAATGTACTCCAGTAGAATTATTTATTTTTCAACTTACATACGTTGTACACCTGAAACTTAGATTTCTGACTTTTTGCCTTCCCTTTCTTTGAAGAAAGATCCTCTAGGCTGTCAGGTTTGTTACTAGAATCCTCCCACCTCTCTGCCTTGTCATCATCAGAAATCACTTTTGCTTATTGATATATCATAGTCGATCATATTTTGGTGGTATCTGTGATATTTTGATACATGCATACAATGTTTAAGGATTAAATCAGGGTAATTGGGATATCCATCACTTCAAATATTTATTTTTTCTTTGTTTCGAGAACATTCTGATTCCTCTAGTACTTTAAAAAATATAATATGTTATTGTTAACTATAGCTTCCCTGCTTTACTATTGAATACTAGAACTTGTTCCTTTTATTTAATCATATTTTTGTACTCATTAGCCAACTCCTCTTCATTCTCTTCTCCTGGTACTTTTCTCAGCCTCTGAAAATTATTTTTTGACTCACCATCTCCCAGCTCTTAATAAAATTCATTTGTGTCTGGAGCACTAATATCATCACCCTCCCAGCACCTGCTTTTTAATTTTATATATGTATAGTTTTGTTCTTACTCTATAAATATCACCTAAGGACCCATTACTTTTCCAGCATGTCACTTACTGTCATGTTGCAGAGAGCTGATGTGGTATTAGGAAAAAAAGGCCACGTAAGATGATAAATGAGTTGCAGTTAAAAACACATACTCATATCTCTAAACACTTTCTCAAAGTTTGAAAAGGAGATAATGTAGCTACTGAAATATTAAAAGTAAGAAGGATTCACACTAGATCTTTTGATACAAAAGAAATTCTCCACAGAATGCTGATTATTACACTTCGTGTTTTATTTCCTATAATACACCAAAAGTAGTAATGATGAGTTGCAACTGTTTACAATTCTCTCTAAAAAGTTAAGATTTTTTTCCAAACAATAACTGGTAACCTTTGTAGCAGGTAAACAGTAAATGCTATTAATGTTAGTAGAGATGAAATAAACTAGATATTCAAATCAATGGTGTGAAGAAAATCAATAACAGAGGAATTGAAAGAAATACAGGATCTGAATCACAAATTTCCTGAAGATTTACTTGACAGCCTAAAAAGTGATTTTTGCATTCAATAAAGGTTTTATGATTTCCTTAGATAACTTTAATAATCTTAAGGAATAAATTTTTCTCCAAATCAATTTTGATTTGATTAATAAAATATTTAATCCTGGCAGAGCATGATGACTCACACCTGTAATCCTAGAACTCTGGGAGGGAGGCCAAGGCAGGTGAGCCACTTGAGCTCAGGAGTTTGAGAACAGCCTGGGCAACATGGCAAAACCCCATCAATGAAAAAAATACAAAAATTAACCAGACATGGTGGCACATGCTTGTAGTTCCAGCTACTCAGAAGTTCGAGGTGGGAAGATCGCTTGAGTCTGGGAGGTCAAGGCTGCAGTGAGCTGAGATAGCATCACTGCACTGCAGCCCAGGAGATACAGTGAGATTTTGTCTCAAACAACCAAAAACACCCCTAATTCTTATCACATATAACTTTTCAGAGACATTAGGCAGGATTTCATCAATTCAGTTCAATAATGTTTTTACTTCTACTTTTCAAAATGGTAAGAATTTTTGGTGTAGAATGTTTTAAACCAATGCAAAAAAATTATTATAATCCTGGATGTATCTTTCTGATAGATTTTCTAATCCTGCAAATAGAAAGGCAAAGAAATCAACGGGATAAATGTTTGGCTCTGTTTTCCTAACGTATTCAGGAATTAGTCATATAGTGCTCATCTTTGTGTCAGGACTTACGTTTTTGGGCATTTTTCCAAAAATTTAATGAAGCATGTGGAACTATAATTTGCAAATCAATTCTCAGAAAAAAAAACAGTGAGAAGGAAGAATAATATTAATAGTCATTTTGGAGCATGCTTATGCAACTTGAAGGTTACTATGTATCTATTTTTCTAACATTTAGCTATGAAGAAAATAACATAAACTCATTTACTCCTTAAATCTTACCACTTGATAAAATCAAGTTAAATGATTATTCACAATTTAAAGGCATAATAGCCTTCGTACAGTTTCCAGTCCACTGGTTGACCATAACCTGGAAACCAGCAATTTGAATTATAATATACTTTCCTGTTTGATCAGTGTTTTACGTTTTAACCAAAACTTTATTATATGCTATGCAGTTTAAGATACACAAAGCTCTATGGATAGACGAAGATTTGTCCCTATTCAAAAACAAGGAAACTGAGGCTCAAAAAGGAAGTCGAAAGAGCCAGGGCTTCAGCTTCCTGGGTTCAGGTGTTATTTTGTGACTACCTGCAACTGACACCTAAGTACTCCAAAGTGGAAAACTGAGTCACATAGCTTCATGAAAATGCCAATACTCGTACATAGAGATTGCCTTACATTTCAAACCAAGAAAAGTCCCAAAACATACAGTTGAACAGCAGGGTTATTCATTCCAATACTTTTAAAATACTTCCCTTTCTTTAAAATTATTTATCACCCAAATGGAACCTTAAAATTCATAGGGTAAAGGAATGTTGCTTATTAAAAAAAGGGTGATGTTCTTCAATAAACTTCACCCTAAATGCCATATAATAGACATGATCTTCTATACTTGGGCTGTGAAATGAATTGCCGATTAAATATGTTGATAAATGCTCTTGGTAAGCAGTCTGCAACTGCCTTATGTTTCAGTCATTTACATCCTTAATTCAAACAGAGTGAAAATTCAGTAATATCCACTGAACGTCCTACTGTGTCCCTCCAGGAAGGACACAATACCACAGTATAAAGACAGGTTGTAACTTTTAACTTTTTCAAAATTATAATGTTGCCCCTTGAAAAGAGCACATTTTTGGTGGGTAATTTTCCATCATGAATATGTATTTTTGATGCATAAATACTTAGAAAGCTTTTTTTTTTTTTTCAGCTGTCTTCCCTTCTTTTAAAGAAGACAAACTTCGATGCATAATTTAGGAGACTTATGCATGAAGAGATAATATTTTGTGAATTATAATCAAGCAAAGGCCATGAAAAAACAATGGAGATGTCTGCCATTACCACCTTCCTTTAAATTACATACAAACCTTTTGGGACCTAAACAATGGCATTCAGACAAGGGTTAAATCCACTTTAGAATACATAATCTATTACTGTTCAGCTAATTCATATACTATTAGGGTACATTTGATTCATACAGAAAAAAAAAACTAAAGCACATTGAGAAAGTGGATTTGTTTCACGCTTATGTACGACAAATTTAAGATTTATTATACTCTTCTCTGAATCTTATTTCTCATTTAATTCTACATTGTTCAACTCTTTTACAATTTATGTTAACCATCTTGGGCATAAAGACTAGTGTTTCAGTAGTAGGATTTGGAGGTTTTAGGAAGATTCTACTGCCTAGCCATATTGTTAAAATGATGCAATATTCAGGCTTCTGAACATCTCTTTTGATATTTAACTATCTCAAAGTCTCTTTCTGATATTTTTAAGCATTGGTGATAACCAATATATATTAATAATCTCTCTCTTCGTGAATATACGATGTCTCATACAAGACTAGCCCCTTAACATTTATAAAGCATTTTCCCATATAGCATTAAGCATTGACATGTTATTTATTGGATGATTTTTTTCTCATAAAAATATACCTTATTACTGAATCATTCTGAGGAATTATAAAAAGATATATGGCCTGATTTTCAGCGAATATTACATTTTCAGGATATCATTACTGCAATATTTTATAGTATAGAATATAATTTAGGGAGCTGAAATTAATCAAGTAACAAGAAATGACAAAATTTTACATATAACAACTGTGACTTCTGGAGTCTTCCCAAGGAATTTTATGCGAAGAAGCCAACATGTCCCTGAAAGAATGTGAGGAACTAATTTTCCATGATCACTGATACTGACACTAGCTCCACAGGATCATTACAGACTCTTATTTTTGAAATTAGAATAGCTATGGTCTGTGCTTTGGTCTGGCTGGTTTCCTTTAAATCACATTTATTCTTCCTCACAGTCTGGCACTCTTAATTAGTCATATTCCTTAGATCTTTATTTTAAGTGCATCTGTAATAATAAAGGCCTGTTCTAAAGAAGAAAGTAGGCATCATGTGTGAATACCTACTCTAGTAGAAAAGCTCACTTTTGTAGCATGTAACCACACTGGACCCACAGTAAAGGAGATACGAGGGGTTTGGTGAAAAATTGTCGAGAAAGAACATCTACATAGCTATAGCGATAGATAGATAGATAGATAGATAGATAGATAGATAGATAGATAGCAGTTGTTCAACTCACAAGGTCTCAAAATATCTATGATGGAAATCCTCATCTCTTTTCAGGGAGAAACGTGTCTGAGTCCTTCCACCAAGGCCTTGATTACTTGTATTTTCAGATGTCCTCTGTTTACTAGCCCTTCTTCTTATGGTTAGAAATTTCTTCCATCTTAATAAACTTCTTCTCATTACTGTAGTTTCTACACATTTTCACTTAATATTTTACTTCTTTTGAATAACCACCGAAGTATTGAATCAGCAGTTCTACTGTTTTCCATTTTTTAACATCTCTCTTCCCTTAGCACTCAGAATCTACATTCTGCGTGCATTATTCTAAGGCAATAATTGTTCAAAGATTTACCAGACACCTCTTCATATTCAAAGCTTATCATTACTTTACTTTTTGGTAACGATGTTTTTTAATTAATTAATTAATCTATTTATTTATTTATTTTTGAGACAGAGTCTCACTCTGTCGTCCAGTCTGGAGTGCAGTGGCGCGATCTCGGTTCACTGCAAGCTCCGCCTCCCGAGTTCACGCCATTCTCCTGCCTCAGCCTCCTGAGTAGCTGGGACTACACGTCTGGCTAATTTTTTGTATTTTTAGTAGAGACAGGATTTCACCATATTAACCAAGATAGTCCTGATCTCCTGATCTCGTGATCCACCTGCCTCGGCCTCCCAAAGTGCTGGGATTACAGGCAGAAGCCACCACGCCTGGCGGTTTTAGTAACTATTTAGCTTTTGTAACTATTTAGTTTTGAAATAGTTTTGTAACTATTTAGCTTTGACCTTTATTCCTTAAAACTCGCTTCTGAAGCTTCTTATTGCATTCTTGTCAGTGTTAGAATCTGCTGAGGTTTCATCCTTGGATTTCTGTTTGGAATGGCTTTTCTTCTCCCTGTTAAACACCTGTTCAACTTCTGAGAATCAACTAAAATTGAACATATATAAAACTACCCTGCCATCCCTCCCTCCATCCCTCCCACTTTCCTCCTTCCTTCCCTCCCTTCCTTTTCCTATAAAACATGTAACTTTATTCCTAACATATATTACAATATAATTATGTGCTTTTTCCTCTATATATTTTATATGCCACTGTTATTCTTCCAGGGACAAGGTCAGTACCTGATATACAGTGAACACTTAGCATTAATGAATAAAGAATGAATGGATTAATTAATTAATGGTAGGTCCTGGGCATGGCTGATGATCTAAAAATGTTACTCATCCTTTGACATAATTTTCAATTCAAATGCTCACATTCCTAGTTTTCCTCATCTTTAAACTCAAAAAAAAGGTAAGTCGAATTCATTTTAAGCTCAGGAGAAACAGAAAACAGAAATTAACACAGATAACAGTTTTCCCGTATTCAACTCTTAATTTTACAACAACCCTGACAATAAAGTAATGCTAGCCATATTTTTTCAGCCTAAGCAATGTTCAAAATGTTATGTGCCTGAGTTTGCATCACAAGCGAGTTGCAGAACAGAAAGTGGAACTCAAATATTTCATCCCAAAATTGTGCATTAAGTTATAATGAAGTGAAGATGTAAGAGAAAGTTGCTTTGAGGAGCTGAGATTTAAGCTGAGCTCTGAAGAATAAAGAGCTTGCCTGGGAAGATATGGGGAAATAATCTTCTAGGCAGAAAATAGAACCAAAACAACGACCTAAATTAAAATAGCACTTTTTATAGGTTTAAGAATGAAGAAGTAAATGAAAAACTGAAATAACTCCTGGAGTGAAATAATGGCAGAGGTAGGCAAGAAATACATCATTTGGAACCTTAAAATTCGTGGTACAAATTTACATTTTCCTCCAATTGCCATAGAAATCCATTAAAAGGTTTTAAGCTGAATAGTAATATGATCTGTATTTTGTTTTCAAAACATCACTGTAATCAATGCATAGAAATTAGCTTAGAGAGAACAGATATCAAAGATGGGGAAAGTTAGGAATAACTAAGAAATATATGAAAGTCATATTTAGTTGGTTTTGGAAGACAGAGGTATGAGAAAATAAACTTCTCATAATATAGTCAATATCTTTTTAATTTTCGGAATCATGGCCATCTATTCCTATCGATGTAATAAAGAAAGAGATGTTTAAAGTAGGAAGAATTGTTTCAAGGCTACGTGACTATACAGAAGTTTTCTCTGGAAACAGGGACCTATGTGAGGTGTAAACATAAAGACCCAGAGACTGTCACATAAAAGCCATCTCCTGTATGGCCCTAAAAGATAAAAAGACTTAAGGATAAAAAGTCCTGAAGATTTTACTCTACCATTATTGAATTCTATAATTGTATATAAATGTGTCTGGATTTCATGCAACATTAAGCAAATAACCTAATTTTTTCTAGTATCAGTTTCATGTATATTAATTAGGAAGATTATATACAACCAGTGACTTTCTAATTGATCCTGGGAGTCCTAAATATTCTGTAGGAATACCAGGGTCTTCAAATTGGATAATCATTGACTGTATTGGCAAGGATCCTCATCCATACCCCAATCAAATAACTCAATTTTTTTCTCTTGTATATGTTAGACATATAATGAGGCTAAAGAACATTGAAAACCAAGTGCTAAATTATCTCTGAGGTTACTTTCAGATACAACGTTATGTAGATCTATTATTGAATTTCTTTTCTGATTTTTTATATTTATTCATATGTGTTCTCCTGTATGCTATTACCACATAAATACAGAAAATTTCCATTTTGCATTTCAAATGTAGTCTTGCTTTCTAAATGTGGATGATCATTTCTAACTGCAAATGTTTATCTGAAACTCTTAAAAAGATCCCAAACTCAACATACAACAAATAAAATACTTGATTTCTGTTTATTTAATTTTTATTACATAAGCCAGAGATCCAGAAGAGTCATTCTATATTTTTCATTTGCTTTATTTCAAGGTACATCCTTGGACCCTATATTCTACCTCCTAAATATCTACCAAATCTACTCTACTCATTTTGACTACTTACTGCCTTCATGACAGGCATCAATATTTCTTTGGAGGGTATTATATAGCTTCCTGAAGAGCTTCTTGCCTCTAATTTCCTCCTCTTCCCCAATATATTTATCCCAACTTTATCTCAAAACTATCTTCTATATGAAGCTGATCACTTTTATTTCCTTATAATGGCTTCACAATTTATCCAGGACACACTTCATAGTTTGATATAGCCGACATCTCAGGTATTCATCACTCATTCCATTCCAATCACATTTTTGTTGTTTTAATGCGAATCCAGTATTTGCAACAAGTTAGTCTGTGACAATCAAAATGCAACTTAGTTTTTGTCTCCAACTACTTTTCTTTTTTGTTGTTGTTGGGTTTTTTGTTTGTTTGTTTTTGTTTGAGACAGAGTTTTGTTCTTGTCTCCCAGTCTGGAGTTCAGTGGCAGATCTCGGCTTACTGCAGCCTCCGCATTCCTGGTTCAAGTGATTCTCCTGCCTCAGGCTCCTGAGTAGCTGTGATTACAGGCGCCCACCACCACACCCGGCTAATTTTTGTATTTTTAGTAGAGACAGGGTTTCACCACGTTGGCCGGGCTGGTCTCGAACTCCTGACCTAGGGTGATCCACCTGCCTCAGCCTCCCAAAACGTTGGGATTACAGGTGTGAGCCACCGTACCCGGCCTCCAACTAGTTTTCAAAAAACATTTTTAAATGAAGATTATATTTTCCTATCCATGGAAGCAAATTCTAGCAGGCCTATTAACTCTCTGCTCTTTCTTAAGTAAGAGATAGCTCTATGATCTCTGAAATCTGAAAACACAGCCTCAATTTTGTATTAGAATGTAAGTCTTCATCCAAGATGAACCTGATTTACCATCAGATCTTCTCCCATATGCCTGCACAGGTCAACCTCAGGCTGAGATTAGATGGTACCCTGGACCTGGAAGAAGCTAGAAGTTGATTGTCTCTACTGGGGCAACTTTGTGAGTGAGTCCCCAGCTGGGATCTTCTCCTACCTGTAGTTTACCTTTGTGAGCTTGAGGTGATAGAGGTAGCACCACTTTATCCCTCAATTTAATAGGAATAGATGCCTACAGGTTGGCAACTACTCTTTTCAAAGAAAGTTCTTCATAAACTTTCCTCCTCAGTCTTCTCTCTCAGCCCATAAAGAGTTTCAAACTGGATTATTGGTGTTCAGAAATTTCCCTCATACATCTGCATGTGATGATTCAGTATGTCAATTTTAAATTTAACTTTTCTGGGATTTTGGTATTTAGTTGAAGTTTCAATATCAGTATGCATGATCTCAGTTACTCTTTAGCACAACCCCGTAAGAGAAACAAATCTAATCATCTTTATGCACTTGTGGAAACTGAGGTTAAGATGAATTAAATATATTTTCCTAAGTTGTAGACCTCATAAATGACTAAAGTAGAAATCAATTCCAGGGCCGGGAGCAGTGGCTCATGCCTGTAATCCCAGCACTTTGGAAGGCCGAAGCAGGGTGGATCACGAGGTCAGGAGATCGAGACCATCCTGGCGAACATGGTGAAACCCCATCTCTACTAAACATACAAAATATTAGCTGGGTATGTTGTTGCACAGGTGTAGTCCCAGCTACTTGGGAGGCTGAGGCAGGAGTATTGCTTGAACCTGGGAGGTGGAGAGTGCAGGGAGCTGAGAGCATGCCACTGCACTCCAGCCGGGGTGAAACAGTGAGACTCTGTCTTAAAAAAAAAAAAAAAAATCAATTCCAGGCACTGGACTCTGAGTCCATGACCCTAAACACTGGACTATGACTTCCTACCCAATTTCTTTTATGATCTTGCCTCTGTCTACTTTTAAAGCTATTTTCCTGTTTTCAATGCATCCCAACATCATTGACTTTCTAAGAACTCTTTCCATTTACCAAACTTTCCTCACCTTCTGCCTTCACACAGACCATTTTCTCTACCGAAAACAGCCTTCCTTTTTTTTTTTTTTTGATGTAAAATACCTAATGCATTTTTGTTCAAGACAGCTACTTTCTTAACCTCACCAAAAGACTTAAAACATTTCCTTCAACATGTCTGTGTATAACATGATTATAGTATTTTTATATTTTCTAATACTCTATTTACATTTCTGTCTTGCCTGCTATAACTCTGGGCTCAAGGCAGATACTGTTTTTATTTATCAAGCCCTACCAAGAAAAATTTTTGTTGAATGAGTAAGTGATAGACTGTATGTAGGCTCCCACTAATGAGATTAAATACTGCTAAAAATTCTAGAGAGTAAATCCTTGGAAATAATCTAGTCCAACAAACTCATTGAAGAGTCTGGAAAATTTAAAACTAGGGAGAAAAAGTTACTTGTTGGTAGCATCCAATACTGTATTTTTAAATTGGAGTACTCTCTTCCCCCATGTTTTGGGATATTTTGAATTTCTTATTTGTGCAAAGTTTTCATTGTGCAAAATCATGTGGTACAATGCCAGTATGCAGAGCCATTTTTCCCATCTTCCTAAGACCTAGCAGATGTGACTAGGCTGTGCCAGTACCACCTGGGACTCATTCTTAAGTGGTAACACGGTCTTATTTATGTAAAGTTATAACTACAATCCATAGCAGGTGCCTAGTTTACTGCATTTAAGGTCATTACAAAAGCACTTTGCGAGGTTCTTAGATGCCATAAAGTTTTGATCTTTTTTTAATACTTCTGTCACACTAGTCGCACCAACAACATTAACTTGGACTGCTCCTTCTCCTTGTTGTTATCAACTATTAAAATCAATGGTTTTTGTTATCTATAACTTTTACCATGAGTCCTCTTTAGAGCTAATGTATAAATTCTGAATGAGTAAACTAAGGAACTCATGTTAATATCAGTCAAGAAGAATGAATTAAAAATAGGTGTGAGACAAAGAGATTTCTTACCTTCATGTTCAGTATAAAATTGTGCTAAACAATCTGATTCCCAGGTTTTTCTAATAAAGATTTATAAGTATTAGATTTATATCAAGAATAGTTTTCATTTTCTTTTTTTTAGAAAAAATGATTCTCTTTAGTAAAATGCTCTTATTTCATAACAACTGGGTCAATCTTAGTGTTAAATTTTAGTTTTCAAGTTTTGCTTGTGGTTATATAGGTAACCATATATAGTAAAAGCATAGGTGATTTTCTCTTTTTTATTTTATTTCAGGAAAAGTAAATAAAATGGTGGAAATGTAAAGAAAATTTTTGATCTGCTGAGGATAGAAAATTGATTATTTCATTTATAAAATAAGAACAGGCTGAACTGAAAAGCATGCCACGTGTGTTTTAAAAGTACTATCCATGTCTTATGTTTTGATATTTTTGAATGATAAACTGTCTATTCCTTTCTGGGAAAGAGAATGTGTGATTATGCATATGAATAGCTAAATGATGTAATATTACTTCCTGTCTTTGGGAGACCTTCGCTCTTGTTAGTACTGCTATCCTATCCAACTGTAACTCTGTATAAGCTTTCAAGAATGTTTTTAGTCATGGACCTTCACCTTCCAGTGATTTCATCCAGATATAGTTTCCATAACTTTTACTGGTTTGAACAGAAGAAAAGAGCAGACCATCTGAACAAAATAAAATGTCTCCATTAAATTGGTTTTTGTAGCTTAAGGTATAGTGTAATGATATTTTTCCAGCAGCTGCTTTCACTTGGATTTAAAGTTTAGAGAAAGCTTTGCATCTGATACAAAATAATAAAGTGCAGGTTGAGTTACTTCCTTCTTTTGTGTTCCAAAACATAAGGAATATTTTTGTGCTTTTTCCATGGTGACTTATGATCATTAAGTTTTTTTTTTTTGTTAACCTAAATCATTGTCCACATGTGCTTAATGAAGTATATGCAAAAAATGCTTTCGAAGAAAGTAAAATCATTCTTCTATGAATATAAGAGTTACATGGATCAATTTCTATTATTTCTCACACACAATTTACTCCCCTTTACAAAATGGTTTAATTGCTAATGTAAAATGAGATGTCTTGGTGATAAATCTGTTGTAATTGCCAAGAGGTAAGAAGTTCTTACATATAGTGAGAGTAATGAATTTTAGTTCCAAATCATGTTGATAGTTTGTGCTATTCATGAAGAATACAAATGTTAGAAAAGTGTAAATGTTTAATATAATATAAAATAATGTTTACATGGTATTAGATTTTTTTAGTTGTTAATGAAATAAAAAGGATAAAATGAAACAAAAACATTAAATATTCTAAACAAAAATTAATTTGTAAATGCTTTTATCAGTTCTATCATTAGTACAGGGAATATGTACTCGCCAATTACTAAATTTATTAGTAGATAATCTAACAAAGAATGAAAAGGAGAGAAAACTGTTAGGAGATTTCTTAAGTGCCTGGGATTCTACTATATTCATAATTTTAAAGAATTCACAAATGCTCTTTTGTTTCCATTATCAGAAGTTTCAATGTCAGAATTAAATAAGGAGAAGTGTTTTCCTTCAAAACAATATTCTTAACAAACCTCATTTTTGTTTCTATTAATTTGGTCAGATTTATCTTCCTAATCAAAAATATATTTTATTCTAGATTTGAACTAAGCTGTATGATGAAGCATTTCTGGAGATGTATATGATCCTGTGAACAGAAGAAGACAGTAACAGTCGTAAAACATTGCTAAAACAAACAAATCGATAAAACAAATTCTGGAAGGTGAGAAGATGGGAGAGTACAGACTGTGCCTTTGTGGATGGGTCTTATCTTTGCCGTGCCCTAATGGTTTAACTTAAAGCATCATGAATGTAAGACTATGACTGTCAGTTGATGCTAAAATCATAAGGCTCATATACAGATCATGGCTAATAGTTACTAACTTGTGGTACATAGCAAGGTTTATACACACAAATCCCAGAATTCTTCTCCAATTATTATTATTTTTTTAACACTTATCTTTTAGCAATAATCTTTAGCATTAGCTCTAGAAGAATACTCTAAAAGAATAAAAGCAGGTCCAGCTCAACTCATCCCCATTCACCCATTAGGCTGCCTAAGATTTTAATTCTTTCTCCTTATAGACTGTACTTGACATCTTTTTAAAATAATTGGATTTCACATGTAAAGTTATTTGGGTCAGAGCGAAAAATAGATTATGATTATCTACTGGCTTGCAACCAGTAAAGATGGGAACACTGAGAGTGGACAGGAAAAAAAAGAGAGATGGGCCTATTTTAATAGGCTTTCCAAAAGGCAAATACACTGAAATAGGAAATTAGGATGTTTTAATTATGTATTCCAGCAAAAACTTTGAGGTTCATAACCAGCAATACACAAATAGACTGCTTTTTGAAGCCTATTAAACACAGACTAAGTCATTTCCCCCCATCTTCTGTAATGTTTCTTTTCTGTCCTGGATCACAAGTATTAATGCTTATGAGTAGCCTTGCAGGTGAACTGATACAAACTACGTTGTTGGTTCCCACACCCCCAACAGTGTTTCTTGTTAGCTATCAGAGTGACTGCTTGATTCACTATCATTTTAAAAGGCTGACAACTTTTCTGATTCACTATATTTATATTTCACTTATTAAACAGATATATAAAGCTTTAAAAGGACATAAGGACATCCCTAAAGGAGACACATTCAAGTATCTTTTTTCAGTGCAAGATTTTTAATGAAATGTTGGAAATGTTGCTTAATGTAATATATCTTGTCTTTCTATGGCATAAATAAACACATCTATGCGGGAAGAATCAAAAGACCTTGAAATTTACAGTGATGTTAAAAAAGCAAACCTTAGATTTGTGAGACAATAATACCAGGTTTTTCAGGGATAAAAATAGAAATTGTGTTAGCAACCTATCCCAGTGGCTTTATATCCTCATGAGAGAAACAGAGAATGAAAGCGTTATGAAATCTAGACCTGGAATTGCTAGAGTGCAACAAAATTCCCAATTCCCCCAACCAAAAAGAAACAGTCTAAACCATCCATATTTCTATGCATATTTTTCCTGGTTTCTAGGGAAACATACTTTTATACATAAGGCTGGCTGGGGAAATCTTTTTTTAGATCCCTTATTCCAATACAAATTTGCTGCTTCTAATTGTAAAAAGCACATTAAGATTAGTGGATCTTCAAATCATCTGACTTTCAGGTTTTTTTTTTTTTTCTTTTGGTATCTTAGGTTAATGCCCATGATTATTATTAATTGAATTGACCTGACACTGATCATTAACCACACTTAATACAGTTTTAAGAGACTAACTCAATAAGTAAATAGTATATAACTCTGAGGATTACTTAACCTAAAATGAGTGTCCAGTCTATAATAAAATGCTAATATATATGGCTATAATAGAAAAGAAGGCATGCACGAGTGTATGTGATTACATGTTCATATAAGTAAAAGAGAAAAATGATAATATTGTTCATGAACTGAGGAAAAGTTAGGTTGGAGTCAAGAGCTACAATGACAAACATGAGTTGTATTTTCCCACTCCCCTACTCGAACACATGCTTCAGAAACATGCAGAAATTTTGAGGAGGATTTTGGTCTTTCATGGGATGTGGATTGGGACAAGGAGGAGCTGAGGTAAAGATGTAGATCTTAAATTGCAAGGAGAGCTTAACTAACATCTTCCTTATTAGACACATAGGCTAAAACGTATTAGTGCTTTGTATTGTTTTATGTGTATTGTATTTGTATGATGAAGCTCCCAATGCTTGTTCCATATTTCAATCTGTATTTTGTGTATCTTTCTTTCTGTTTTTCAGCTAAAACATATCACCACATTTCTATCAGATACAGTGTTAAATGTTTGTGAAATTTCAAAATACCTTTAAATATTTTAGAACTAAATAAAATCTTCTGTTAAAAGTAAACTTATATGCCACACAGGATCATATAAGAGGAACTCAATCGGAAAACAATATCCTGCTCTTAAACTGTTAGCATTACCTAATTTACCGCATTATTTCAGAAGAACATAATCCCACTAAACCACAGCTATTGATAGAATCATATCAGTAGCTTATAATAGGGAAAAATAAACTTCACACAAAAGGCAACATTGACACTTAAGAAGTAGTATTACCTCCCAAAGTGGTAGATGATATAATTAACAACAGTTTTTAATACTGCTCTTAGTTTAGAGAGATAGTCATGTGACAGCATTAGTGGCAGTAAAAATGGTACTGTATATTCGGTGTTATAAAACTCAATTCTGGAATTAGGTCTAGGTGTAAATTACAGCTCTGCCACTAGATCTAGATAAGAAACTCTACAATGTACTTAATCTCTTTGGAATACTGTATATAAAATTGCTTCAGAGAAGTATTGTTTGGGCCTAATGGGAAAAAAGAAATGGGGTGTGTGTGTGTGTGTGTGTGTATGTGTGAAACCTACATACTTCTTAAGTATTAGTTTCCTTCCTTGTTATTTCCTCTGAAGGTTTTATTATAAATTTTTGTGTTTAGTCACTTTTTTATTCTCTGTAATTATAACTTTACAATGAATAAAATTATTCACAGGAACAAAGAATTGGGAAATATTAAAATGCCATCTATAGATACATATTATGTACTCCATAGTTTTGTATTATTATTATTATTATTATTATTATTATTATTAGTGATTGACTCTCACTCTGTTGCCCAGTCTGGAGTGCAGTTGTGCACTCTCAGCTCATTGCAACCTCTGCCTCCCCGGTTCAAGCAATTCTCTTGCCTCCGGAGTAGCTGGAATTACAGGTGTGCACCACCACGCCTGGCTAATTTTTGTATTTTTAGTAGAGACAGGCTTTCACCATATTAGCCAGGCTGGACTCCAACTCCTGACCTCTAGTTATCCACCCTCCTCGACCTCCCAAAGTGCTGGGATTACAGGCATGAGCTACCACTCCTGCCCTAAATATTTTAATTTATATGGAATAGTTAAATATAAATATCTGATTAATCAGACTGCACAGAAACTAACAAAAACATTTTAAATAATGACTAGGAGCCTCAAAATTATAGAAATAATACTAAACATTTGTTCTAAGAGTAAAATTTTAAATTAAGAAAATTTAGAAAGACAAATATGAACAACACTGCGTTTTTCCATACCTTTATTGTTCTATTTTCCACACCTTTATTGAGCAAAAGACCAGATCCCTGCGCCGTACGTAAGTCAGGATCTTGTTGGAGATTTGAATCAGTTCCAAACCCTCCATGGCTGTGTGTGTTCCATCACTGCAACAACGGCTTTCAGTCTCACCTACTAAGAGGTGGGAGAATCCTAACTCTTTCAATTTTCTTATCTCTCAGCCTTGGAAATAAGTTTCTTTCTGATTTATCTGACTATAACATGAAATTACGAAATGATATGATTAGAGAAAATAAAAGAGCTAGACCTGAACTTTGCTGGAGAAAACAGTCTATTATTTTAAATGAAAAAATGAATAAAAAGATGCAAACTGTATTTCAAAAACAACATTACATAGAAACTTAACCTAGGACAAGTCTTTTTGGGTAGTGAAGACAGACTTTGAAATAAGTGAATGAGAGTCTTGTTCCTAAGACAGGTTGTTTCCTAGATAAGAAAAGGACTGTATGCTCCCCTATACAGATTGTGTAGTTACCTCCTTTGATAATATGTTGAGGACTGCTCCTTTTATTTTTCCCTCTCCCAGAGTAACATTTGAAATCACTTTGAAATACTTATGACTACTCCTCTTTGTAGCAGTTTTTACACTTGACACTGTATCCTCTAGGTAGGCCTAATGAGGAAGATGACTCTTTTTCCCCATGGAAAGTGTAAGAGCTGGTGGGTCCAGAGCCCAAAGAAGAGAGCTGAGTTATTACTATTTGGCATTTATACAGAGTGCTTCCTCTGCAGAACGTGAGACACATCATAAGCTGTTAATTAATAGGCAGTATTCTTCAATACATCCCTGGAGATGGGAACTGCTGATGATGATCCTGACACCCTTGCTTCTACCCCGAGAAAAAAATAAGCCCCATCCACAGTAAAAATGGAGATAAAATACAAAGGACCAGTAGGAATAAATGTTTATATTCAGTCAGAAGAATTGTCTCTCTATTTTAGGGGATCACAGAGCTTTGGAGAAATGTTAGAGGTTTAAAAAAAAAGTGAAGAGAAACTATAAAGAGAGAAAACTATTTAAAGTCCTAAGAAAAGAGAAGGAAATAGGATGAAGAAAAAACAGTGAAACATCTGTGACATCATTCTTCTTACCTAAGGCCTCAGATGGGCTAGAGGCGCCAGAGTTCTTGCTCCCCCTTCTCCCCCCACCCCCAAGAGTGCCGGGTCCCAGGGGTGCAGGGGTTGGGAAAGGGGAGAGTGGTACAGCCCCTCTCATACTCCCTGGTGAATGGGTGTGTAGTGTGTGTGTGTGTGTGTGTGTGTTTAAACTATACATGTTCAACCTGAAATTTCCTCGCAATAATGGATCGTTAGAGAGAGTCTGTTTTTGTAGTTGGTTTGTTTTTTCTGCCTGCTTATATGTTTGTTTGCTCATTCTGTGTCAGGGTGTCTGTGAATGTGATGAGTGCTTGCGCTGTTCCTTCTCATTGCTTTTGGAGTGGTAGTGGTTTGTTGGGTTGCTGTTTTAAGGTTAAAACATTCATGTGAAACAGATAGAATTGCCTAAATTTTTAGCATTTGGGAAAATCTCAAGTGAGAAAAGCAGCCATACAGATGTTACAGCAGACTTTATTGGGGTAGGTTTAAAACGCTCACCTAAATCTTTTACATAAAAATACGATCACAGGCCAAGCGCGGTGGCTCAAGCCTGTAATCCCAGCACTTTGGGAGGCCGAGACAGGCGGATCACGAGGTCAGGAGATCGAGACCATCCTGGCTAACACGGTGAAACCCCCGTCTCTACTAAAAAAAATACAAAAAACTAGCCGGGCGAGGTGGCGGGCGCCTGTAGTCCCAGCTACTCGGGAGGCTGAGGCAGGAGAATGGCGTCAACCCAGGAGGCGGAGCTTGCAGTGAGCTGAGATCCGGCCACTGCACTCCAGCCTGGGCGACAGAGCGAGACTCCGTCTCAAAAACAACAACAACAACAAAAAAAAAATATGATCACAAAATGAATTTCAAGGGCTGACTTTTAAAAAGAAAATTCACATAACATGCAACCTGGTGGTTCAGTTGGAAAGTCAGAGGTGCACCTATTTGCATTACTTTTTTTCCAATATAGCGTTAGTAACTAGTGCTGAGCAAAAAAAATGTTAACTTACAGATGATGAGTAGAGGAATATGGGTTTACTTACAGAACTCCAGATTACCTGTGGCACTTGTTTCTGCTTTCATCCCTAGACACTTGGATCAAAGCAAACTATTCCCTATAGAATAGTCTCAACCTTTGGAATTCTCCCTAAAATGTTTCAGCATAATTTTTGTGGACTGGTTTTGTTGTCACAGTAGACTTAATCTGTGGTTTTCACATGAATCTAGATTAAGACACATCTTAGTAAAACATACAAATAAAGCCAGTTTTGCAGGAAAGATACAATATGCATGATGGTAGTTTCCAATTTCCATAAAAGTTTTATATTTCCTTAGAACTTAGAGATAAGGTAAAGAAAGTTAAGAATTTTTTTCAATGTGTCTTAGTTGTCTAAATGTAGAGCCAAACAACAATGTAGACTCTGGAAAATAATGCAGTAGAGTAGTAAAACTTGAAGTTAGTTTCATTAAATTAGACTGACAGTGATTAATTGAAACAACATTCAACAAATAGCATGAATGCCTACAACATTGTAGGCATTCAAGTGCCTGAAAAAATATAAAATTCTATGATTTATAAATACTGAATATATTGTATTGCTATTAACTAGAAAAATAAGATATTAAAATCTTTTATTCCTTAGATGCAATAATTAAAATGGATAAATTAACCAAAAAGTGATAAAGTAGAAAAAAAAGTTAGAAAACAAAACACAAATTATTTATTCCAGATTCTTTACATTGTAGCTGAAAATCTAATGCAAGAAACAAACTTGCACAATATCTATACTTTGCTCTTCACCGTGCTGACATTAAGTTGGCTGTTTCTTGTAACTTAGAGACATAGTTACCATTATAAATAACTCTTAGCTATGTTCTGAAGGAAAAAATAATAAGATAACATTTTGATCAGTTTTCCAGTATTTAATTAACCTCTTTTACAACACTTAACACTTGTGCAAAAGGAAAGAGACTTATCTTACTTCTAGTTGTTCCTCTGTAAAGTAAAAAGCAGTATGGTAGAGTATATGCCATGTGTTCGGGAAAAAAAAAAAAAAAAGATTTCAAAAACACATCCTTCATGTGTTTACATAACCATTTCAACAATTAAAAGGACTTAAAATAGGCAGGGTGCTGCAGCTCATACCTGTAATCCCAACACTTTGGGGGGCCAAGGTGGGCGGATCACAAGGTCGGGAGTTCGAGACCAGCCTGGCCAATATGGTGAAACTTCGTCTCTACTAAAAATAGAAAAAAATTAGCTGGGCATGGTGGAGGGTGCCTGTAGTCCCAGCTACTCAGGAGTTTGAGGCAGGAGAATCGCTTGAACCTGGGAGGCAGAAGTTGCAGTGAGCCGAGGCCACAGCACTGCACTCTAGCCTGGGCTACGGAGCGAGACTCTGTCTCAAAGAAAAAAAAAAAAAACTTAAAATATTATTTGCATAAAATGGTTCCTCAAGCAATGTTGTTTAAATAAATAAAATGCATATATTGGAGGAGACATTCTGTAAAGATAGAAATTTACTCCCACTTATTTGCTCAGATTCTCAGCTAAATTTGCTTGTTTTTTCATCATCTTGTATGAAAAGAAGGCCTATGTATACTGATATAACTACGATATATTTCCATATCTATAGAGGTGTTGGGGTGTGGGATCTACAAAATAAAGAATGAAACAGTGAATTAATATCCTCTTAGCATATGTCTATCTCCGAGAGCATCCTCTCGGTCATGAATGACTGTATGGTGAAAATGTTCAGTGAGTGAAATAAACATACAACCTCCAATTTCCATGAAAGTTATTGATTTATTGATTTTCAAAACACATGGTCAATGTTGGCATTTGATTTGCCTTTGTGGAGCTCATTCTGCCTGGACTTTGTTTTGCCAAGTCACCCTCATTATCACCTTTCTCCTATGTTAGGTAACTGTAAAATTCCAAATGAACAGCTAAGCAGCCTGGTGTTGAGGTAACATCTTTTTAGAGTTGAAGTCCTCGTGTTACACTGGTTTGTTATTCCAGTGAGATTTCACATTTGTTAAAATATACTTTGAAATGTAGTGGTAAGAGAGACCCTCCCCTGCCCTCAGTTGCTCACACCTTCTAGTGTCAGTTCCCTGCGGGACTTGGAACAAAACTGAGCACTCTGGCAAAGCTAAAAATAATCAGTCCATTAGTATCAAGTTGCTTTCCTGAATATAGCAAGGTGTTCTTTCTACCTCCCCATCCCCAGCCATCCTCCCACACTCTACCTGACCTCACCCTAAGATGTATTATGTTCAGAATACAATGGGAACTTCCCTGACTTACTGTTTTCACCCCAAGGATTAGTCATAAAACATAATCGCATATAAAATTACGCACAAAACTTTTTGCAACTTTGTAATGTTATTTTACTAAATTCATACTTCATAAATGTAGATCTTGGTGAAAATAAAACCATGATATAAAAAATATAATAAATTGGAATATGTTGTCATGAAATTTTGTTTCTTTCCAATAATGTATAATTATTATTTTATGTGGTCTTTGTGAAACACCCAAAAGAGAAAATATAGATTTTATAGACTACAAAGAATTATTTTAAAAGGTAATATTTCAATATAATTAGTTAGGTTTATGGCACAATAATATTAAAAAAAATCTAAAATGTTATGCTTAAAGAAAGGAATTTCATTTATTCTTTTTCTCAGTTATAATTTGACATTAGTTAGAAAATATCAGTCTCTATTCTTAAAATTATTAGCTACTTCCACATGCCTGGAATTAACAATAATTAAAACCTTTTAGCAATAGCTATAGAAAATATTATTTTTTAAAATAAATTTTCTAAGTTAAATAGGAATGATATGATATGCCTGTGATTATCAACCTTATATAAAATCATACTTATAAAAGCATACTCTAGTCCTTCTCCTGTCAAATATATACTAACGTAGTCCTCAAAATAATTTCCCAATTTCTTATCTTTCTTTGGACATCTGGAAAATACATTAGTAACTATTAAAAAAAATTAGGTCAAGTGTTCTTTTTCAAAATATAATTTTTACAGCTATCCACAGAACAACAAAAACATTCTACTAAGATTATTTTTCATGGTAAAAAAAATGCATCGAGTAGGGTCTGCTTTGGGGGATTGTAAGGGGAGAAACCTGGGGTGCTTTAAGGTTAATGGACAGTGATTAAGGTTAATGGCTAAGTGCTTAAGGTTAAGTGCTATATTTACATAGCTGTCAATTCCTTAAAAAAAAGTCTTTATGTCTATCAATCAGTTCTAGCTAATAGCCAATTAAACAGCAAATGGGGGATAGAGACGTAGGTAAAGACCCTTTAACCTGCATTTATAGGGTGGAATGGTCAACTTTCAATCAAGAAGTACTTATTGAACACCTATTTTGTCATGGCTGTGTTGCACACAAAAACGTAGACATCATGGCCCCTGTGTTAAAAATGCTTAGTATCTAGCAGGGAATAGAACTAGGTATGGAAATACATCAGCATGGGCAGCTATCAAATAAACGACACAGATGAGACATGCTATAGAATTCAGAGGAGGTAAAGATACTATGTAGCTCAAGATTTCAGAAAATCAGGAAGGATATTTAAAATAAGCCTTAAAATTAATGTTTATCAAAGAGCTATATTTTATTCTTAAAAAAAATTACAATCCCAAATAATGTGAACATATGTCAATGACATGATGCGCCATACATACTGCTCTGCATTAAGATGACTTCAACAATTTAACAACAATACTAATAAATAGGAAGCTCAATAGTTAGGAATATACATATGTTCCTCTTTTTCACACACAAAATCTCAAGATCAATTTAAAGCAGCAGCAACAACAAAACAACACAGATAGCCAAAGCAAAGCTAGGTTAGTGCATTAACTGTGAATCCAATGCAAACATTTTTAAGCGAGGCAAACCAGAAAAGTTTAGGATAATATAAGGTCTAAAGTATCCACCAGTTGTTTAAGGCAAACTGCATCATGAACCCTTAAATGACAACATGATTAATTAGATAAAGAAGTTTACTAAAACAAGATTAATGTTCATTTCTACAAAAAACACTGAGAACAGTGCTTCATAGATAGAACGGCCTCACTTTTACTCAATTACCAACATTCAGGCAGGGCTCTGGGGTTTTTGTTTGCCTGTTTGTTTTTTATTTTAACATCTTTCACTCTCCCTGAATTTCCAACTGCAAGATTAGATTTTGACTGCAGAAGGAAGGTATACTAGAAATGGAGAATGCGAAGATAAGGGACTGAAGACAAACACCTGGAATGAAGCAGAAGGTGAAAAATAGTAACACAAAAACATTAAAAGTAAATTTTAAAACTGCTCGTAGGGAATCTTTCTTCAAAATGTTAGAGCCTGAGCATAAAACAGACAGAGATAAATGAGTACCAGAGATTCATAGCAAATTTTAATACATCCCGATCTCCTGACAGCCAGAATGCTGTCCAGGTAGCAGTGCCCAGGGTCAGAGTCAGCCTGGGCAGAAGATTAGAGCTCCAAGGCAAGACTGAAGGGCCCCTCAGCTCCTTGGACTGAAATTCATCTCCTTTTGAGTTTTTCTGAAACTGAATAATTACCTGTTTTTGAATTCGAAGTGTCCTCTTTTTAAAATATAATTACCCCCAAAGTGTTAGAACTTTATCAATTCAAGGTTGTCCCATCAAACTGTATTTTTCAACATACTGTGTCTATGTTTAATTATCTTTGCTCCCATAATGTAGCAGTGAATATGAAATAGGATGAGTGTTTTGACTTAGGAATTAGTGGGAAAGAGCATAGAAATACCAAAAAAAGTAATAATAAAGACTTTAATAGCATGGAGCTTTATGAATTGGAAACACTGATGTTGGTAGAAGTTCAGTATTGGGAAAAATCTAAAGTCAGTAAGAAGCCTATGGCATGAGGGTGACTGTTTTGAAAGAAAGGTAGAGAAGTTACCCTGATTTTGGAAAAGTGTGAAGATAGATAGAGTGTCAAAAATAAAGCTCATGACACTTGAAATTTGCTAAGGAGCAATCCTGTTATTTGTATTTTCTAGCTCCAAAGGCTTCTAAGTAAAGAAAGATACAACCTAATGGTGGAGTTGATCAATGAAAAGATACGAGGGCAAATCGAAATCTTCAGGGATCCACTGGTCTTTCAAATATTGACTACCCCCACCTTTTGCATGCGTCTCATTATTAATGGCTTCTGCTGCACAGGGTGGACCAAACCTAATTAAAAATGAATATTATTTCAAAGCTCTTTTGGGGTAACTCTGAAATGTTCTCCTAAAGGAAATAAATCCAAAAACTCTTTAAGTATATTATCCATCTAAATTGAAAGAGCCAGCTACAACTGATGTTGAAATCCAATATCTGTTAAATAAGAAATGCAGTGTTTAATAGAAAAAAGATCTAGCATAAACTTCATGTATCTGATATTTCCCCAAAATTTATGTCTTTGATTTCTAAAGGAATATGAAATAATTGCAATACTTTTTTTATTTAAGTAATGCTAAATATGATTTCCTACGTTTTTCTTATTACACATAATTCAAGATAAATTAAGTTCACTCTTTTCAGCTAATTACATTGCACTATCTCCATTTTATTATACTGTCTATAGCTTGACAGAATAAAATGTTACCTTTAATAGAAAAAACGCAAATTATTATCTATTTAAAGTCGAAGAAATGAATTTTAATTATTTAATTCATGATAAGCACTGAAAAGAAGACAGCAAAGTTAACTAAAATAATCAATGCCCTCATTTTTCAATATTCAAGTAATGAGGACATTTAATTACTCAAGAGTAGTTTATTAATTTAGTCATGATTGACTGTAAGTCATTAAAAAGCATCATAAAAGTAAGATCGGTTTAAATTAGTACATATCTTTTTAGGAGTAATATAGCTTCTATCTAAAGTTTATTTTTAAAAGCTTGTTTTATGTCTTAATGTTGATTGATGTTAACTTATACATGAAATTATATATATAGGCATTTGAAAAATTAGGCATAAAATCAAACTCATCTATTTCAAACTTCTCATTTTACAAGTGAAAATATTGAGGTAGTGTTATTAATAATGTAAGAAGTGTGTAAGTGCTATTAATGTTACTTGTCCAAGCTCATGTTTATTTTGACTTTACTACAGTAGAATCCCTAAACTTTTGATTAATTCTCTATTTATCATAAAACAATGTACATATAAATGCTTATGTATTTTATAATTATTGTATATCTAATATCTATTCCTAAACAGTAAATTAGTAGACTCAATTTTATTCAACATATATTTAGTATTCATTAATGAAGTATTATTCTTTTGAATTTTTAGTGGTGCTTTTAAAATCTAATAAATAGCATTAGCAATAACATAGTAAAAGCACCGAAAATGTTTTGAGACTGTTCAACCCGGGGCCCTTCCTAAAAAAACAGTTGGAGTAGGTCTTTAAACACTGATGATCATAGCTATAGGAGTTTACCAGGTGTTATTTGTCCATTACACTGCTTCCCTATAGAACAGCCCGAGTACCGGCCACATTCACATTTTTCCCTTAAGGCATGCCTACCTCATGTGTGGCCTATATATGGCATTATTGTTGTGGCCACAACTGCTGTTAGATGGCTGGCTCCTGTTATAGCCTCTTCCCACTGTTAAAGGTGGTGCTGCATACTAGTATCCTGAGTTTTGGTAGAAAATCTATGCTTTTCTTAGGTGAAACCTTATTTATTTCAAAAAGTTACATGATAGACTCAAAATTCTAGTTTTCTTTCTTTCTTTTTTTTTTTTTTTGGAGTGTAGTCTCAAACTTTCTTAGTCTAGTCTCATCTGAAAGATGCAAAATACCCTTGGAATGTTTAATTAACAAATCTAAATCTCTTTCAGCCCTTTGAAATGTTTACTTGTAGGTGTAGTTTTTAAAGTTTACAGAAGAGGCAGACATACATAGAATGTTTTGGAAGCAAATCAAAACTATAAATAATGAGAGCCCTACGTGCAATAACTATAACCATAAACTAAAGCACAGGATTGCATTTGTAGACATAATGGGAATAGGCCATGCTAGTCCTTAAAAATAATTTTCTCAAACTCCATGTTAACTACCTGTGGATAAAGAGCTAACAATAAAATTTTCACTTCGTGATAATTTGACCTTTTGTTAACTATCTAGTTCCATTCCCCTTGAAAACAATAAAAATTAGAATGTCAACCACATTGCTAGGAAAATAGGCCTACAGGAAAAATGACCCTTAACTCCAACAACGAATCAGGACTAAGACAATTCTAAATACCTGATAGTAACCCTAATGTTGGGTATCCCTGAATATGGTGATGATTTTTGCTGGGCAGGCCCTTTGCAGGAATCCTAGAAGCTGTGTCTCTCTTGTTATAAAAGGTATCAGTTTTTATAGAGAAAGAGGCTTTCAAGCCAGGAATTTCCCTCACTTGCCCCATTTTGACCTTGCCTGCTAGCACCTGAGTTGTTGGACTACTTAAGGACTGCCTGCATTGTTGCCCCAATGGTGCTTTGCTGGTGGTCCATAGTTCATTCTTATTCTATCTTTTGAGTAGGGTAGCATCAGATGTAGCCAATGGTAGTCTTGTGAGTAGGTGTTAATGAAAGTTTTCAAAGACTTTGAGTGGGGAATATACAACTCATATCATACTAATTAAAAAAAAAAAAAATCTGGGCCAGGCACGATAGCTCATGCCTGTAATCCCAGCACTTCGAGAGGCTGAGGTAGGCAGATGACCTGAGGTCAGGAGTTCAAGACCAGCCTGGCTAACACAGTGAAACCTCATTTCTACTAAAAATACAAATAATCACCAAGGTGTGGTGGTGGGCACCTGTAATCCCAGCTACTCGGGAGGCTGAGGCAGGAGAATCGCTTGAACCCGGGAGGCAGAGGTTGCAGTGAGCTGAGATTGTGCCACTGCGCTCCAGCTTGGGCAAAAAGAGCGAAACTCTGTTTTAAATAAATAAATAAATAAATAAATAAATAAGAAAAAGAAAGAAAATCTGGGTTTTGTCGCAGTCAAAAAGGAAAGTTCACAATTTCCAAAATGGACTACTTTAAACAAAACAAAACAAAACAAAAAGAACAAAAAACAGTGCTGGTAATAATACAGTACTAAAAATATTATAATCTACCTAGAAGACCATTGTGTAAGGCTGTGGGTAGCTTTAGCACAGTTTAAAGTTACACATTAAATAATAAAAAAGAAGTGTTCCTATAGCAGCAGAGAATAGCAAGTGGTTAACCTAAATGTTCAAGACATTAAAAGTCTGAAAAAAACAGGAAACAAATATTTTAAATGCATACATTTTTCTTGTTGGTGCATACAAAAATTTGTGATGAGAGCTTTTTAAATTATAGACTATAGTTATTTAAACAAAATAAAAATTCTTTTTAATTTAACAAACCTATCACTGTGGAATATCTAATAGGAATGCTGCCAAGTAGAGTGTTTTACTTATGTATGCACATATTCACTTGTTCACTTTCACACACACACACAGAGCAAGTTTTTATCACATTGTAACACTGAAATTAATAAACATACCTTAACACAGGATGTAAAGATTTTATGTAAAAATATAGCATTTACAACTGGTGACATCTTCTTTAGCATTATATCCTCATAAAAGTAAGTAGAATACATTCCAAAGAATGGCATTACTAGTTTCTTGAATCAAAATATGATGGCAATACTGACGCTCTTAAGACACTTATGACTCATACAAATAAAGTTTGTATGCTCATCCTTAAGGATCATAATGTATTGAAGTAGTACAAGTCTCTAAATTCCAGTCCAAAGGAATGGAACTATAATACAAACAGTTTCTATTGCAACCTGCACTGCATGTGGGCATCTTGGCATGTTTGTACACATTTACTGCCTTTATAATTGGATTAGTCATCTGAATAGATTTCTGTGTACTTAATCTTCCTTAGAAATTCAAGAAAATAGAACACATTGCTCATCTGTAAAATGGAAATGACAAATCTACCTTTATTCATTAATATAAAGATTACATAAGATAGTGTAAGTCACACGACACACAGTAGTTACTGCAGTAATGTTCCTTTTCCAAATTTAACATATTTTTAATATTTTAAATAAAATTTAAATGTTTGCACATAAACTAACATTACTAAAATTTTCATGTATAAAGTAAATATTTGGCCACAGTATTGGATGTGATAAAATATACTTTTATCATTATTTAAGAAGTGAAAAAAATCAAAGTTTTTTTGGTACTATTTCATGAGGTAGCTGAGAACAAACATGAAAATACATGTTAATATTTTATGTTTTTTTTTTTTTTTTTTAAAAAGGGTCTTACTCTGTCACCCAGGCTGAGTGCAGTGGGGCGATCATGGTTGATTACAGCGTCAACCTCCTGGGGTCAAGTAATTCTCCTGCCTCAGCCTTCTGAGTAGCTGGGACTACAGGCACTCACCACCCCTAATATTTGTATTTGCTTTTTGTAGAGGTGAGATTTCGCCATGTTGCCCAGGCTAGTCATGAACTCCTGGGCTCTAGCAATCCTCCTACCTAGGCCTCCAAATGTGCTGACACTGCAAGTGTGATTTACTGCTCTCGCTTTATGTGAATTTCAGACATCCTTACCAGTACTAACAATTTTCTCTTCTTTACCATGCTTCAAGCCAATATTAGCTGTGATTGAATGAGTAAACCGAACTTAATTCAAAGGTTCAGTATTGTAGGGCTTACTTTCAAGTAATAAAGATTTGGGGCTCCCATTGTTAACTTTGTTTCATTTCTGAAATTGTAGAAAACTGGGATAGAGAAGAGGCTCATTTAGAAATAGTATTAATCAAATATGAGTCTTTCATGAAGTTTACAAATTGGGAAAAGGTTTGATAAGTGTTTTCTTGGCCAGAGAAAGAAATTTTGATTCCTTCGTGAAATGGAAATTAGACTCAGAAAAATGTTTAATGATTAAATATCATTACAACATATTTTAATCTAAAGAGTAAAATAGGCATTATGATGTATATGACATAAAACAAATTACAGGCCGGGCACAGTGGCTCACGCCTGTAATCCCAGCACTTTGGGAGGCTGAGACAGGCAGATCAAGAGGTCAGAAGATCAAGACCATCCTGACCAACATGGTGAAACTCTGTCTCTATTAAAAATACAAAAATACAAAAATTAGCTGGGTGTGGTGGCAGGTGCCTGCAATCTCAGCTACTAGGGAGGCTGAGGAAAGAGAATCACTTGAACCAGGGAGTTTCAGGTTGCAGTGACCCGAGATTGTGCTATTGCATTCCAACCTGGCGACAGAGCAAGATTCTGCATCAAAAAAACAAAAACAAATACAAAAAAACAAATTACATCAAACATTTATTCTTATACTACAGCTAAAATATTTTACAAGTCTACCAAGCATATTACATGAAACATCATATATATGGCTTGTGCATGCTCCTGTGTTCTGTTCTATCTTATAATAACTTCTTAGAATTTCCTATAGTACTTTACAAATGGTTTTGCAAAGTTTATTCACAAGTATTCACACAAATGTTGCATGATGGATATTCTGTACATTTTGAAAACAAGGTAGTGATTGCCACAAAGAAGACCCAAGCCCCAGTATTTTTACTTAATGCTCACTATTCTCTTTCTAGAGAATTTTGGATTTGTGAATTAGCCAAGTATAATTATAAACACAGAAATGTATCACATAGTTAACAGCATTTAATTTATTTCAGGAAAATAAATTTCAGAGTGACCAAAAATATTATTTATCAGAAAAACACGATTATGTAGCATGTAAAATTCAAGCATATTAGTGCATCTCACTAGAAAAAATAAGGTTAAATCTTCAAGCTTTTAATAGAAGTACAGATAGGATACTAATGATTCTTCTCTGTCTCTTCCATACAAATTTGAAACGCACAATATTAAGTAATAAAACAAAAGTGAAGTTACTACTAATTAGATGCCTCTTTGATTTCTTGCTTTAGACATACCTGCAGCTAACTTCTACTGTGAACATATAGCAATGATAATAATAACAATGTATACCCACGTTTTAAAAAAGGGTATTTTAATGGGCCTCAAATGAAAAGAAATATTTAATATTAAGCAGGGCTAGAAATGAAAAACTATTAGATTTTGGCTGCCTGCAAATCCAGACCCAGGTGGCCAGGAGTCTGACTCACGTAGGGAAACTGGGACCAAGCCCCCCCCCCACCTCGCCCCGCCCCATGCAAAGGGAAAATCATGAATTGGGTTGATTGTTGTGACTGCTGGCTGGGACTTCAGGGTGTTTGAAACTGTGGAAGTGAGCAGAGATAGCTAGCACCCAGATCTGGATAGAAGTGTCCACCAGCAATGTCTAGGTCTGCAGTGTTCCCAATATTTCCCTGGAACATGAGCCAGAAGCAATTAGATTAAGAATTAATTCCAGACTGGTTCCCTGGTGAAAGGCTTGTAATGTCAAGTAAGAACAGAAAGAGGGAGAGAAACACTTTTCCACTTAAGATGAACGTACAAATAAAAATAAAGTAGTTACTGGATAATTCAAAAAGGATTTATGAGGATAAGATTAACTTCAAGAAATTAACCTGTGGATCTCCTGATTAATGATAGTGATAGAGGAAGTCTTTGACCACTGCTTTCAAGTAATCATCAATCCTCAAGGTATTTAGAGCTTTCAGATCCTGTCACCACAGATTAATTTTTCCAGGATCTTGAGATTAGTTTTTAAAAACTGTTTTTTACTCTTTAAAAAAATAAGAATAGTCTATGACTTTATAAATGCTGTTCATATTTAGATATCTTTTATGCAAACCAAAGGAAAAATGAGAATTAAAAGAACATTTATTTCTACCTACTCTTGTAGAAAATGAGTTGGGGTTGCTCACGTTTGAAGGAATTTCCCCATGTTCATTCCATTTGCCTTGCATGAGAGTCTGCTTGTGTTTGTAAAAGTAAACTATGTATTGGTTTAATAATTATAATAATATGGACTGTTAAAAATAAAATAAAATATCTCTTTAAAATGAATATCCTGTGTTTATATGGGAAAGGATAAACCCATAATATTGAAAATATAAGATATAAGGCTTTTTGTCAAAAATATTTTGTTTTTATTATCTTCACTAAGAATCTCAATCATAATGATGAATGTCTGTCTTGAGAAGAATGTTTTCCACTAGATAGACATACCACATATGTGTTATAGGAAATTATATTTTAAATGAAATATTACAAAGAGGTGTTTTCCAGGCTATGTTTTTTAGAAGTCTACCAAGCATGTATATATGTGTGTGTATACACACACACACACACACATATGCACCAACGGTGTGTATATTTATATACACATACACATACACATGCATATATATATTCATACTCCCCACAGATAAGGAGAAAATTCAATTGGCATTCTATCTTTCAAAAAACAAATATCCAGATAGTCCTATTGAATAACTGAGGCCTAAAAGTCTTTGAAAGTGTTTGACAGCTCTTTTTTTTTTCACTGCCTTGAAGGTGGGAATGTGTTTAGGTGACTCTCATTGAAAGACTATTGTGATTAGAGTGATCTCTGTTTGTCAGTCAGCCAGACATCACTGGGTTGGAAATACCCTGAGGAGACAAACTTCCCAGAGGCCCACTATTAACAGGTGTGGACATGTGAAATGAGTGAGAGTTGAAGGGTCAGCTCTTCCTCACATGTCAGAAATATAACTGCAACTCCTTCTTTACCTATAATAAAACCTCTGAAAATAGTGGGGTAAAGTACTGAGAAATGTAACCTGAAGTGAGATCATACTGACTGATTGACAACCAACTACTTACGCTTTATTTGATTGGGCATTCCATCAATTTCATTCTGTACCTTCTTTCTAAATTCAAGTAGTCCAGATAAGATGGTCAGAGATAAAGCCAACTTTCCACTAATAATGAAGTCACCCATTAGAGAGGTAGTAGATTCCGGTGGTTGGGGTAGCATCTTCCCTCAAGCAAAGTTAATTTGAACCCACGTTACACTATTTACTACCTGTATGAGTTTGTTCTCACACTGCTATGAAGAAATACCCGAGACAGGATAATTTAAAAAAGAAAAGAGGTTTAATTGACTCACAGTTCCACTTGGCTTAGGAGGCCTCAGGAAGCTTACAATCATGGCAGAAAGCACCTTTTTAAAGGGTGGCAGGAGACAGAATGAGTGCTGAGCAAAGAAGGAAGCCTCTCATCAAACCATCAGATCTCGTGAGAACTCACTCACTATCAGGAGAGCAGCCTGAGGGAAACCACCCCCATGATTCAATTATCTCCACCTGGTACTGCCCTTGACACATGGGGATTATTACAATTCGTGGTGAGACTTAGGTAGGGACACAGAGCCAAACCATATCACTATCTGCATGACACTAAGCAAGTCCCTTAACCAATCCATTTTCGCATTCGTAAATGGGAATAGGAACGCTGCCTACTTCATTGGACTATAAGAACTAAATAAATCACGGCATGTTTAGGACAGTTTCGAGGAATTTATTTGTGAGAGCCCCATTAATGTTATGCATTAGAACTCTGGAAGTAGTTGGCTTCCAATTCAGAGCAAAAAAATGGAATTTTGAATAATAGAGTACTGGGAAGACGTAGCTAGCTGTGGCCATTGACAAAATGTGACACATCCGGGAAGCACTGTGCCCATTTTACAGAGGTACTAGATTTTTCTCTTCCTTGAGTGGCTGTTGAAAACTCCTCTTGTGTGATGTTGGCATTCAAAATTGAACTCCTTTTTTCTACACTTTCAATCTTGATATCTAATATAATTCCTTCACTATAAGTGAACATGAAGTTATTAAGTTCTATATGTGTTGACATGTGGTTAAAAAAGAAAATTTATTACAAAGAGAATATCCCTTAGAATAAGTTGATATATCCTATGTCTTCTAATGATTTTCCTCTAAGCATATAGCAATTTTCATATGTGATAAATATAGTATATATACTTATATTATTTGTATTCTTTAATTACTTATATTGCAATCTTATTTGAAAACATGTATAGATAAATCTACAGGGATACAAAATGAATAATACATGAAAAAATTTTTTTAAATATATAAGGACCACTTGATTTATTCATTTCCTTAACTTTATGTGATATTTATTAACAAATTATAATTCCAGTAAAAAGGAATCATTTAAAAAATATAAGTTGGATATAACCACAATGTTTTTCCAGCAAAAAAAAAAACCCTTTAACTTGAAAGACTGTAACACCACCACCACCATTATAAATTTGATCCTTTGAGATTGTCACTAGGCTTAAAATTATTCTCTTCATCCTCACTCAGCTATATTCATCAATGATTTTTCGCCATTAGTGAAAAACCACTATCTTCATGAGTTACTTGTGTATATTCACTTGCTAGCACATTTAAGCATAATAAACTTAGGTTAAAAAATCAAACCTTTTCCCCACTCTACCTTTATCCCTACAGAGCCTTTTAAAAGTTCATTAAATTAACTGAAACTTAAGCAAAGTTTATATATTCCATTTGGATAAAGAGTAAAATTTTCATTCACCAATTATTAGCTCGATTGATTTTTTTCACTTAGTTGTTATTTTTTCTTTACTAAACCAAATATACTGTTGTGTTGCTATCATATGAAAGCAACCACAATGCATTAAAAATGTGCAATATAATACTACTTGATTTTTATTACACTTTGAAAGGCAAATGGAGTAAATCAAGAAAAAACAAATCTAAATGCCGTGCTGAAGTGAGGTCCAGCCTTTGAAACCAGCTTCCTATTAATCACAGGGCTGACCTTTTCATTAAGGGGCACTTGTTGAAGTCATTGACACGGTTACGGCATTCATATGTGTGAACTGTACTCTATGGCATTCATGTGCTGGGGAAGGCATAGTGAAATTAGAATCTCTCCCTGTAGGGGGTAGACATTGACCGCTATTCAATGCCAACGATTGTCGGTTAAAGTATTTCATGAAGAATGACTGTGAAACTCCGTTTACTCCTCCATCAGTAATGTCAAATGCAATTCTTAAAGAAATATATTTAACTAGAAACAATTAATTAAACCTCTCATAGCAGCAACTTTATCCAAGCTAAATCATTTCTGAATATACACAAAGGAGTCATCAGGATTCTACCGTCATGGCTTTTAAATCATCATTTTTAATGATGTCCATCTATAATAGTTAGAAAATAAAAACAAAACATTAGCCGATGGGGAATTATGTAAACAGTGCAATACTGTTTTGTCTAATTTTGCCTGTCTATCTACTCTACATATGTACATTGCCTTTTGAGATGACAATGTCTTCCAGACTAATTTTTCAAATTAATAATGGTTAAATTTTAAAAAATCAACTCAAAGGACTATTAATAGATAAGAAGTGTGGACAGTTTTTGTTGCATTTTCTTTAATCTGATCAGCTTTGTGTAATGTTTGATGGATTAATTTAGAAATAATAACTGGAATCTTTGGTAGGGCATATGTTTATTTCTTACATGAAGCATCATACATTTGAGCAGCAAACACATTCTTTTACATTGGCTGACATTCCACCTGAAAGTCCACCACAGTTAGCCTGTTAACACAATTCAGAATATATGGTATGGTAGTAAAAAGATTCCCCATAGTCAAGTAAAAATCAGAGTAGGGGGCTCAAGGAACAAGTCTGTACCAAGATCAAATCTGAACTTCAAGTTCAAACATAGTTTAATGGTGAATCCAAAGTTGTAAATGCAAAATAAACGCAAAGTGAAGACTGCTTTAAACCAAGCATGAAAGACTAAAAAGTCAAAGTTGAGATTTCATACATCTGGTTTTAATATATCTTCTTATGTTATTAGACAAATGACCTTTTTTGTTTTGTTTGTTTTAAAAATTCACTCCCATTGTCATTGCTGCTACAACGTAATATTCTTTTAAAGGAGTTTTTAGTGTCACTTTTCTAGTAAGAGATCAAGCTATAGAACGGACGTGTTAAGCAAAAATTATAAGCAAATTCCTCACATCAATGTATGAGGAGTAATGCAGCAGTACAGTTATGCATAAAAGTGAAATCCATTTTCAAGAAGGGTATGTGCTTCTTAAAGATTCTTTTTTGTGTTCTTGAAACTGACAAAACACTTGCCACCATCATTTTTGACAGTAATAAAGGACATTTCACCCAGAAGTAGCAGTTAATATGCCAAAATACAGGATTGAATTAACAGTATTATTAGCACCACATTTCAGTTCCGAGACCTTCTGAATGAGGAGTCACTTCAGGAGTATTTAAGTATTAATGACAGTGCCAGGGCATTGTGCAAAATGAAACTGGAGAAAATTCATGGGGTTATGAACATAAGCTTTGTCTTAGTTCACTTTTGCACAGTCTTTAGAGGATTCCCTGGGAGTAAACACCCTTAATTAATTCCCAAGTAAAAGAAAGAAAGATAATTTTTTCCACTTACTGCATTCGTTGTCCTTTGTCCATGCATTGAAGTCAAAGGGCTGTTCTGTTCTTACCTAGCTCCAGGTTGCCCTCCGGATTAGGCATAAACGTGAGCGGCAAGAAGCGTGTTCACTTTGTAACTGTACCAGGAGCAGCCCATCGCACTGATGCTAGAGAGCCCAACAGGACACAGTGCTAAACTTCAGCATGAGAGCACAGCATCTATTAGCCCTGAGGCTCTACCATTTCACCTACACCTGGGCGGATCTATCAAGCTTCATCTCTATTAGAGCTATTTGACTCTGTGGTTTAAGAGAGAGGAGGAAAAAAAAAAAAAAAAAAAAAGAGGCTTGCCGTTGTCACACTTGTTTCCTATTAAAGAGCCTTACGGCGGATTGAGTAATTGTGTACGAAGGTAGTCTGGCTGGCAGATGTGTGCAGCCCCAGAGGAGCACTAGATTCAAGGCAGATGGGTTGTACCAGGGCGCAAACAACATTGAGAGAGAGAGAGGCGTGATTAAAACAGCAGGCCTCTGTTTTATAGTGCTGGAAGTGGGGTAGCATTAAAACTCCTAGGAGACAGAGTTCCCCAAATGCTATTGCTCTGTAGCAAAGAAAACAATAAATTCAATAAAAAAGAAAGATTCTCAAACTATAATAGTTATAGAGATATTTATAATAATCACATTAACTATTAATGAGGGGCTAAATAATGCACCCTTCCCCCAATACCCTAACCGAACTTAATTAAAACTACTCAATCATGGGTCATAGTGGGTTATTGATAGTGTTAACGTGATGGATTTGAAACAGATCCCTCATTCTGCCACATAAGCCAAGTTATCTTTTTAATCTGAATTAAATTGCTTTAAGGAGATTTACACTGTCAGGCAGATTGACATTCTCCAATTGGACATTTATTTTAATGTTCTTGAAGCCAATTTTTACGGAAAATGTCCTCATCTAGGTATTTCTGTATATTACTTATTATTTCAGGCACCTTAACCCATCAAAACTTTAGGGTTTTCTGTGTCACCACTCTTTTTCACAAGAAAAAAAAAATGCACAAGAAATCAGAATGAGTATAATTAACTTCCAAAAATCAGGCTGTTGGATCTATTTTCCTATGTTGCTGAGAGCTATTTTCCCGTGTTAAACAGTGTGCGGCTACTATTGTTAATCATGATGATGATGGTAATTGAACAGTTGCTACATGACAAACTATGTAAAGAGCGTTACACAATCATTTCTTCTGAGTCCTACAAGGACACTGTAAGGTCAATATTGCTATTATTATCATCTTTTTTTTTTTTTTTTTTTAAACAAATGAGGGAGTCTCTGAGAGGTTACTGTACCCAAAGTCATGGTTTTGTTTTGGTTGGAAGCAGGATTCAATCTGATCTGCCTCTAGAATTCTCACTCTTCCCCATGTCAGACAGTCTCCCTGAAGAATAATTTTTATCCGGTACAGAATCAGATGATTATTATTGATCTCTTTTATAAGAAAATAAAACATAAACTCTTATTTATATGAATACTTAGAGTTTAGAAGTAGATATTCTAACTTCATGTGCCCAGACAGGTAGTAGAAATATAGTCTAGTCTACTGATAGAAGTGTAGACTCATGTTAGAGGGACCCAGCAAGTTAGGAATTGCCTAAGCAGTTATATTTTTAAAATAATTTATTGGAACTTTTTTATAATGAAAATCTCTTGAGCAAATGTTTCTTTAATATCCCTAATTCATTTGCAGCAAATTTGTAAAATAAAGTACAGGATTAAAAATTAAAAATTATCACATCTATTTTCCATGTTTCCATAAGTTGTCCAAAATTCATTCATTGTTTGATTAAAAATTTTTATGATCCTTTTCAGATTTTATCATTTCTCTGTAAATAATTACTTTATTCTAATAGAAGCTTGTTTGACTCATCAGTAAAATAATATAATTTAGTAGACTAAAAAGAGAAAAGCTCTTTTCACTTCTGGAAACAAAAAAGATAATAAAATAATTATTTAATAAAAGGTATGTTAAACTTCAATAAAAACTGTATTTAAGTTATGAGAGTAATATTTATTGAAAATTATAAAAGATAAACAACAATATAAAAGTCTGATTTTTAAATAATTGCATTGTTTTATGCTGTATGGCAGATCACACTAGCATCCATATCTTTTGTCCTCTGATTTTGGATATTTATAATAATCACACTAAACAATTAGAAAAGTGTCCTCTCTGTCATTCCATCTAAAAAAAGGAATAAGAAGAAACAAGCTTCAAAATGTAAAACTATTTTTAAGGGAACTATTAAAAGGCAATAAAGGAGAATAATAATGTATGGGAAAAATGGGGATAGGAAACCAAGGAAAAGACAGATGGAAGCAAAGAACACAGATAACAGAACCCAAGAAAAAAACTGATAAACAGATTGTGATTTCAGTGTACCCCAAGGGGCCAATACAATTTGAAGAAGTCTAAACGTTTCATAAATATCATTTGAATATAGCTGTGGTATGAGAAGAGGGTCTCTTTAACAATGTCTGGTTATTTTAGAGAGTGTTTGTGTATAAGTATATGTATGTATGTGTGATTTTCATATCCTAAAGACATTACAAGCATGTGTTGATATTCAGGTTTCAGAAATCATACTACTGGATGAGCACAAAATTACCTGCAGAAATATTACATAAGAGAGCCATTTATCATAACTTTCTTTAATTGGATTTAAGTAAATTAGATTGAAGTTTCTGGCTATCTGAACTCTCTATTATGAACTTTAGCATTTTCAGATTTCAGAAATTTTCACTGGAAAAACAAACAAAATTTCTGCATTTTCATGGTTTCACATAATTTACCCTGAAGACTGTCATTGTGATATGTTTTTTCTATCTTAGTTGAAAATGAAACATATTGGAAACATCCCAAGAAAAAAATATCCTGGGGAGTTTCCAGTCTAACTTTTATACCAAAACTTGGATAAGATTTAGAGAAGCATACAGTTTCTTTATTTTGATTTATATCTATGTTTTTTTCCCAACCCATCATACAAGCCTATTCACAAGGGGGTTCTCTTTAACAAATGCTCTCTAATTTATGAACTAATGATTCAATGCTTGCTGGTTTTTCTTTTACCTGTAGGAAGGCAAAAATCAAAATTTCCCCAACTCACGTCTAGCTGGCCACATCATTCCTGATTTGGATCTGTTTTCAATTCTATTTATTCCCATTCTATTAAATCACACATTCACCTTTAGTTTTACTAATGGAGGCTATGGCAGTGGTTGTGGTGTCTGTGAAGTTACTATTAATAAGATTCTTTTAATAAACTTCAATATGGTCTGTCATTTCCAATTAAATATCAAAATAGTTTGCTGAAATGATGTACAAATATTTCTCTTTAATAAATATGTTCAACTATTTATGATATGTGATTGAAACAGAAATTTAGGGCTCTTTTAATAATCTGGTTTAAGACTTGATTCTCTTTTAAATATGTGTCTTGCTTTGATCAAGCTTTCAAAGTCCAAATGGTAAATAATTTTAGTTCCAAGCCACTTATTTCTGAGTTAAAGGTAATGGAAAAACAGCATGATGATCCCTAGTATCAAATTGGCATTTCTGAAAACAGTGCTTCAGCTCCTAAATGTAAACACATTTTACGTAAATTCCTTTTAAAAAAACTTCTGCCAGACATGGTGGCTCACACCTGTAATCCCAACACTTTGGGAGGGCAAGGTGGGCAGATCACCTGAGGTCGGGAATTCGAGACCAGCGTGACAAACATGGAGAAACCCCGTCTCTACTGAAAATACAAAATTAGCCTGGCGTGGTGGTGCATGCCTGTAATCCCAGCTACTCGGGAGGCTGAGGCAGGAGAATCACTTGAAACCAGGAGGCAGAGGTTGTGGTGAGCCGAGATGACGCCATTGACCATTGACTCTAGTCTGGGCAACAAGAGCAAAACTCCATCTCAAAAACAACAACAACAACAACAAACAAACAAAAAAACCTTTCCATATTTTTATATTTTTCACGCCATAGTTTCAATTTTATGCCTCATTAACGCAAGGATATAAAACATATGGAGTTCCTTAAAGCACAGGGTTCACTGACTCTTTTACAGATATATCGTCTTCCCAGTGTGGTTTATTGGAGTGCGATTATATGTAACGTGAAGATAAAACAGGGTTTGTGTTTTTGTTGATTCACCGGTTTTAGAGAATGGGACTGAAATGTTACTTTATGTTGTTGTGGATTCACCAACTCTAAAATATGTCATGCAATGGGCAAAGAAAGTAAAAATTTAGGTACCAGACCATTAATATATTAATATTATGATATTACATTAATAGTATAAGCTATCAATAGAAAAAGATTGGATAGAATTGTAGAAAACGGTATATTTCTGTGAGCAGATCTGATAAAACTGTCAGAGATTTGCCAGTTGGGTGTGAATAATCAAGAATTCAACAAATATTCGGGGTAACTCCTTCTATGAGACTAGGCTTGATTCATATAATTTTATGATATAAAAATATTTCCAACATTGGTTCTCTTCTCCTTCTATTACGCTGGTGCAAAAGTAATCACAGTTTTTCCCATTAAAAAGTAAAAAGTTACAGTCTAATATTAGATCTTAAATATCATCCTAAAAAGTAATCAGGCCAAGG
Source organism: Macaca nemestrina (assembly GCF_043159975.1). Taxonomy (NCBI): domain Eukaryota; kingdom Metazoa; phylum Chordata; class Mammalia; order Primates; family Cercopithecidae; genus Macaca; species Macaca nemestrina. The sequence continues at coordinate 63,994,221 of NC_092128.1, forward strand.
TAAGAACATTCTCTCCAAAATTTTTATTATAATAAAAATGCTAGTGATCGAGGAGGAGGATAAAATGTACTAATTAAATATTTTTAAAACTTATTCTTTATTCTCTGTGTTAGTTTAGGACATTAGCTAATAGTGGTATGGTATAGTATACTTTTCAAAGGACAAGCTGCATCAGGGAATAATTTCTTTGGGGAATATGAATAGTACGGGTTGTCAAAAGTGGTACAGGTGGTGTGATCAAAAGGGCTCCAGGTAGGTGGAAGTCCTTAAAATCATAAATCTCCATGAGGTGACCAACCCAAGGAAAGCCATTATTTAAAAAAAGATACATTTGGGTGAGTTCAAAATTAGGTAACATTTGGGGGTGGGGGACAGAGAGATAGAGGAAAATTTAAAGGAAAGAGGTCTCAAAAAAGTTCTGCCAACTTTACAATTTTGCCTAGGCCAACACTGGGAAATACGTAAGATAACTGGAGGCTATTTGTGAGCCAGTTAGTGAAAAGACTAAAACCCTTGCATAAAAATTATTATTTTACCATGTTTTTAAGATTTTCCAGACAATTTTTAATTTAGCCATCACTGATACATAACAATGCCTAATGTCTGACCTCAACATTTTACAAACTCTAGGGTATGAAAATGTACACACAAAACAAATTAAATAATATTTCATTTCAAGAATGATATATACAATAAATTTAATAAAAAGTAAGAAAATGTGAGTTCAATATGGATTGCATGAATTCATAAGTACTCAAGGACTTTGGTTCAGAAACAATGACAAAAGTAGTCAAATAGAAGTTTTAATTTGGGGAATCATGAATAAATGTGGGAAGGGCAAGATTGTGTAGAACAAAGAAACATTGTTAGAAATTTTCTGGTAAGTGTCTGGCATGATAAATATCATGTTTGGGAAAGATTAATTGGAAGGGATTAGCAAAATGCAAGACTGCCTTTGAGGCTGCTGCAATAACTCAGGCACTGACCTACTTTCCTGATTTGATCTTCACTTTTCCCTCAGCATAAAAGTATCCCTGCAGACTGATACACTCTAGTCCTTGTAGCATTCCATTCTCATTTCTGCTCCCATGTTTGTGCCACGTGCTTGTAGTTCACTGGAAAGGATAGGATTTAAAAACACTCTTTGACCCAAATCCTGATTCCACCACTTAATAGTAATTTAACTTCCCTAATCCTGTTCAATAAATGGAATTGCAACACCTACTTTTGAAGTTGAGCCATGATGAGGTCTCTAAACTGGAACTTTATAAAATGAATTAAATATAAACTTGAGGTAGTTAATTAATGTCTTTATATCTCCAAATTCTTACATAATGACTAGATTCTAGTATAGATGTCCAAAATATTTTTTTCAAATGTTTGCGTATCATAATATTTTTCATAGTGTGTCTCAAAAATGTAAAAACACTAACTAGGTGTAATTTTGTAGAATTACCAAATGGACTTGGTTAATGATAATGATATTAGAAACAAACTAACAAAAAAAAGTCTTATATTCAAGAGAAATTTCAAAGCTAAAAGCAACAATACTTGATAACAAATTAGAGATGAAGGAGGCTGAGTCAAAATTGATTTCACAAATAACAGAAAATTACAGTGGATTAAACAAGACCACTGTTTATTCAATGTCTCTTTCTTGTTCAAATGAGAGAAGTCCACCAGTTACATTCCAAGTCTTGCACGGCATCATTTCTCAAAACATAAGAGATCCACCATCTTCTTTGTTTCTGCCCTGCCATTTCCATCTAATGGATGTAATTTTCAAGGTAAGGAAAAAAAAAAAAAAAGCTGCTGGAATTCTGGTCATTGTTTTTGCGGTGACCAAAAGTTTGGTAGAGAGGGTAAAAACAAACCCATACCAAGTGTTAAAGGGCCAATCCAAAATGCTCCACATATAAACTTTTGCTTATATAATGTTGGCTTCACTAGCGGTAAGGAAGGTTGATAATGCAGTTGTGTTAACTGCCTGAAATATAAATCAGAACTATATTACTGAGAAATACAGCTAAATACTTTGGAGAAGAAACTAAAAGTCTCTTCTTTATCAATTAAAATGAAGATTAGTATTTGGGAGAAGTAGAAATATTTGGAGGAGGAACTATTTTAAGTTGGAATTTATTGACTTTAAATATGAGTGGATCCTGTAATCCTAGCATTTTGGGAGGCCAAGGAGGGCAGATCATTTGAGCTCAGGAGTTCGAGATCAGCCTGGGCAACATGGTGAAACCCCATTTCTGCAAAAAAAAAAAAGAAAAAAAAAAAAATACAAAGATTGGCTGGGCATGGTGGCATGTGGCTATAGCCCCAACTACTCCAGGGAGCTGAGGCAGAAGGATCACTTGAGTCCCGGAGGCAGAGGTTGCAGTGAGCTGAGATGACTATTGATTGTGTCTTTTGATGCACAAATGTTTTAAATTTTGATGAAGTCCAGTTTACCTCTTCTTTTCTTTTGTTGCCTATGCTTTGGGTATCATAGCCAAAAAATAATTGCCAAACCCGATAATAGAATGATTTTCCTCTGTGTTCTTCCAAGAGTTTTATTGTTGTAGCTCTTACATTTGTGTTTTAATCCATTTTTTATTAATTTTGGTATATGGCATAAGGTAATAGTTCAAATTATTCTTTTGAATGTGGATATGCAGCTTTACCAACACCATTTGTGGAAAAAACAGCCTTTTTCCTCTTTGAATGGTCTTGTCAATCTTGTTGAAAATCACTTCACCATATATGTGAGGGTTTATTTTTGGGCTCTGTATTCTGCTCCATTGGTATGTATGTCCAGTTTTATGCCACCTTATGCTCTTCTGATTACAGTAGCTTTGCAGTAAGTTTTAAAATCAGAAAGTGTGAGACCTCTAACTTTGTGTTTTGTGATTTTTTTTCAAGATTGTTTTGCCAAATTGTGGTTTTTTGAGACTGCATATAAATTTTTGGAAAGCTTTTTCTATCTTTGCAAAATCATCTTGAAATTTTGATAGAGATTACACTGAATCTATAGATCACATTGGGTAATACTGAACTCAACAATATGAAGTCTTCCAGCCCATAAACGTGGACTATCTTTTCATTTTTTATGTGTCTTTAGTATCTTTCAGCAGCTTTTTAAAGTTTTCAGTGTACACATATTTTGCCTCCTGGGTTAGATTTATTCCTAAGTATTTTACTCTTTTTGATACTCTTTGTAATAGTATGCTTTCACACTGCTGATAAAGACATACGTGAGACTGGGTAATTTATCAGGAAAATGAGGTTTAATGGCCTCACAGTTCCACGTGGCTGGAGAGGCCTCACAATCATGATGAAAGGTGAAAGGGACATCTTACATGGCAGCAGGCAAGAGAGGATGAGAACCAAGAGAAAGGGGTTTCCCCTTGTAAAACCTTCTGATCTCACAAGACATGTTCACTACCACGAGAACAGTAGGGAGGAAACTGCCCCCATGATTCAATTATCTCCCACTGGTTCCTCCCCCAAACACGTGGGAATTATAGGAGCTAAAATTCAAGATGAGATTTGGGTGGATACAAAACCGAACCATATCATTGTTATAAATTAAAATGAAAAACTATTTAGTATTTCTAAGAGTAATTATTACAGAAGGTTTGAAGTCTCTTAATATTCTCTGTTCTCCCAAGCTTGATACCCCTTCTCTCTCTCCAAAATCTATAGTGAACATGAATTCGGTTTTTATAATTTTAAAAGGTAATAGTATTAATTTGCATTAATAGTATTTTCTGGGTTTTAAAGTTTACTTTTTAAAATCCGACATTACAGACAGATTTTTTCATGCTAATGTAAATAGAGTTAATTATTTTAACAATGGTAACAAAGTTTATCATGTGACTCATACAATATTTTTAGTCAGTAAACAGTTTTAATCTATATTATTTCGATTGTTTTTGCTTTATTTATTTATTTCCATCTATTTTTTATTCTAGATTCAGGGATTACAGACACAGGTTTATTACATGGCTGTTTTTTGGATAATATCTCTTTCTTGATACATTTTTAAACAATATTTATTTACTTTTTAAAATCAACACAAATTATATATATTTATTATGTACAACATGATGTTTTGAAATATATACACATCGTAAAATGGCTAAATTAAGCTAATTAACACATGCATTATTCCATACAATTATAATTTTTTTGTAGTGAGAAACTTAAAATCTCTGTTATCAATTTTAAAGATAATGCATTGTTATTAACTATAGTCACCCTGTTGTAAAACAGATCTCTTGAACTTATTCCTCCTAACCTAAATTTGTATCCTTTGCTCAACATCTCTTCAACCTCACTCCACCCCACCCCTAGCACTTGTTAACTACCATTTTACTCTGTGCTTTTATAAGGTCAACTCTTTAGATTTTACATATAAGTGAGATCACGGCATATTTGTGTTTCTGTGCCTGGCTTCTTACATTTAGCATAATGTCCTCCAGGATTATCCATATTTTTGTAAAATGACAGGATTTCCTTCTTTTTTTTGAAGCCAAATAGTATTCCATTATATATAATATATATATAATGTTTTTTTGTTCATTCATTAATTAACACAGATTGATTATAATCTTAGCTATTTTTAGTAATATTGTAATAAACCTGGGAGTGTAGATATCTCTTCAACACACTGATTTTATTTCCTTTGAATATATATCCAGTTGTGGGATTACTGGAATATGGTAGTTCTATTTTTGTTTTTTAAAGAAGCTTTCACACAGTTTATCTAATCACTATGCTAATTTATACTTCCCCTATAGTGTGCAATTATTTTATTTTCTTCACATCTTCACCAGCACTACTTATCTTTCACCTTGTTAATAACAGTCATGAAGTAATAGTTCATTGTGGTTTAAATTTGAATTTCTCTGATGATTAGTAATGTTGAACATTTTTTCATATACCTGTTGACCGTTTTTATGTCTTCTTTTGAGAAATAGAAGACATTTTGGTCCTTTGCCCATTCTTTTAAATGGGTTGTCTCTTTTCAAACTATAAACTATTGAGTTGTTTGAGTTTCTTACATGTTTTGGATATTAACACCTTAACAGATATGTGGTTTGCAAACATTTTCTTTCATTCTATGGGTTGTCTCGTTACTTAGTTAATTGTTTACTGCGCAGAAGCTTTTTAGTTTGACAAAATCTTAGAATGTAAATTTATTTGGAAATAAGGTTTTTGCAGATGTAATTTAGTTAAGGACTGTGGAAAGAGATTATTCTCTATTTAGGATTACCTCTAGATTTAATGATTGGTATTCTTATGGGAGAAAAAGCTGCAGAGACACACAGAGGAATGTGCCATGTGATGACGAAGGCAAAGATTGCTCTATGTGCCAAAGAACAGGCAGTATTCCTGGCAACACCCAGAAACGAAGAATTATGGAACAGATTCTCGCTCAGAGCCTCCAGAAGTAACCAGCTCTGCCAACTCCTTAATTTTGGACTTCTGGTCTCCAGAATTGTGAGAGAATAAATTTTTGTTGTTGTTAGTGATGAAGTTTGCTGTAATTTGTTATACCAGCCCTAGGAAACTAATGCATTACTTTACTTGTGTTAATCATTTATCTCTCATAACAGTTGTATGAATTAGTTACTACTCTTATCCAATTTTATAGATGAGGAAATAAAGTTACAATATACTAAATAATTTACCAAAAGTTACACAGCTGGGAAGTGGTGGAGACAGATGGTAAGATACAAATTACTAGAAACAAGCCACATTGCCTCTTAATCTGGGCTAATTTAGTAATTATGGTCATTCAAATGCATATAGCTAGCTTGACTTGCTAGCATTGACCATCAGAATGATTACTAAATCTTTACTTTCTACCTTGTATGTGTTAGAAAAGGACAGTTAACTGTATTTCCATATGTCAAGAATATTTCTATAAGTTTTTATATAAAAACATTTTCTACCACCAAGATTTAAAACTTGTCACCATGATTTAGTAGAAGTTTACCATAGCACATTTTGATTATACTTATTTGGACATCGCTTTTTAAAGAGCACTGAAGGAATTTGAAAAACTAAAGCAAATGTTAAAAATCCTTCAGGCAGGAAGTATCAGAGGAGTGAAAGCTGGTTTTCATTGTTCAAATAATCATTCTACAATATTTCAACATTTCACAGTGGCATGTTACATGTGTCATTTTATGTACGTGATGGGAAAGTACAAGGAAGTACAACTTATTTAGTAAATCCAGATTTTGGTAGAGCAATAATCAAGAATAAAATTTTATTATAACATGTCCATTCATAAATTAGCAAATTTTTCTAACTCATCTAAACACAAGTAATTCTTCCTAATTTTCTAACCAATCTAAACTCATCTAAGTTTTCTCAAATCTTTATTTTAACAATGCTATGTTTACATTTAAAAAAAAAAAAATCAATTGTTGATACTTTAGCCATACATGTATGAGTTTCTTTTCTTTGTAGGCTTTTTTTTTCCCCCCCACAAAGTCTTGCTTTGTCACCTAAGCTGGAGTGTAGTGGCATGATCTTGGCTCGCTGCAAACTCCGCTTCCCAGGTTCAAGCAATTCTCCTGCCTCAGCCTCCTCAGTAGCTGGGATTATAGGTGTGCACTACCTTTTCTGGCTAATTTTTGTATTTTTAGTAGAGGCAGAGTTTCACCATGTTGGTCAGACTGGTCTCGAACTCCTGACCTCGCGATCCGCCCTCCTCGGCCTCCCAAAGTGCTAGGATTACAAGTGTGAGCCACCATGTCTGGCCTCTTTTTGTTTTTTATCTTTTAAATTTTCTCTTTTTTAAAAAATTGCATTTTTCTTTTAAATGTTCTATTGCTTGAGTTCTTTCTTGATAGAGTTTTTATAATCTTTTAGACTTTTAAACATTGATTGAATCTTTAATGTATGTTAAATATAATTAGGGTTTATGGAATTGTAAAATGTATTTTGTAACTTGTCGTTGCGTAATTTCATCCAAAAAGAAATTCTTTAAATTTAGAAATAACCTCATATAATTTTATATATCCTTGTACTTTCCCTCATTAATTAATCTTTAACCACTGTCAAAAATTGCCTATGATGCCCCAAAAACATCGTGCTTAACAGGCGCTATGGAAACCTAGTATTTCTATAAGGTTTTCTTATTCTCTCTCATTTTTCACTTCCCTGTACACATTTATAATATAGGAAAATGAAGTTAGAAATGTATGTCTTTATGTGCCTATGCTGACAAACAAATAATTCTTCAACAGTTTTTCATTGAGAATCTACTATATACAAGCCATTATACTAGATGCAGTGGGTAAATATAACATTATCAGTATTGTTTAGATAAGACAAACTACAGTTAAATTATTAGTAAATAGTTTTAAAATATTGTCCTTTGGCTTTTTGAAATTACAAAAACCTATTAGGTAATGTTTTTAAAGGTTCTTTTGTATTCTCTTATAGTGGCGTTGATTATCAACGATGCCAACAGCAATCTCCTTTAAATTTTTTTTTTCAGTCAGTAAAGCCCATCAACAAATATACATTGTGTTCAAAACTACTTACTCTACATGGGAATGCTTCAAGCTACTAGTGACTTGTGGATTGGTAAAGATAAGCAAATTGATAAAATAATAATGATAATAATCCTGCTAATAAAAGCGTATCCTAAGTTGCCAGCAAATGTTGCTTTAAATTACGTTAGTGATTATGGAGACACTGTGTTGGTAACCGTGCTTGCTCATCAGAATACTATGTGTGAACTGAGCTTTAAGCACTGGAGAGTAAATGTTAACAAGGAGAAGGCCCTGAATACCACATTTGGCGTTTTATTTTATTTTGAGTGTCAGTTGAAAGGCACTTGTGTATCTTCAGAATGGGGATCATGAAACATTATATTTGACACGATATTTCCCTCTGAGAGCTTCACAAGAGTTTAGAGGCAAGAATGCCATCATTTGAAAAAAAAAAAAATTCAGTAGTTTGGCTACAGGTAGTGATGACTTAAGCTGCGGCTCTAACTGTAATAACATAGCAAAGAAAAATTCCAGAAAATAGCATGATGAGCTGCATTTGGTAATTACTCAAACACAGGGGAAAGAGCATAACAGATACAAATGAGACTTGAAAACAAATACAGAATATTCTGTGACAAAACAAGAGTGATCAACTATCTTTCTAATCACAATGTTTACAAAAGGCCACATTGCTAAGTTGACTACACAAACCAAAAATATAATTCTCCATATACAAAAGAGATTTAATTTCTAAACAGCATGATCCACTGTTCTGCATATTTTTAGTGTGGCAGAAGACAAAGTGCTTTTCCTGAAACTTTTAAGTGAGCTCATTTTTTTCTGCTCTGTTATTTTATGCCAACAATAGTCAGTAGATTGAATGGCCATCCATACCCAGAAAAATGTTACTGATGAATTAGTGTCAGCCCGGGGAGACATAACAAGTGATGTTTTGAAGGGGTCACCTTTACATCGAGGACTGCTTAAGTGTTTCTTCAATGACCTGGAAAATGAAATAGAGAATAGGCTCATCAAATTTGTAGATGAGTTCAATCTCCTGAAGAGAATAAGGACAGAACGACTCATGGAAGATGGATTCGGTATTCAAAATGAACTTGGCAAATTGGAAAGGCAGTGAGAGATGAACAGAATAAAGTTCAAAGAGGTCAGATTCAAGTTAGTGCAACACAGACAAAGATCCAATGTCAAAGGATACACAACAATATCTTTGTACTAATGGGGTAAAGGTGATTTAGAATAGTGTTTGAAATACTCTCTTTAGTGATGCCATGCCAAAAAAGAGTGGGGAATGGTACCTGTAATGGCAGCCTGGCACAGAAAAACCAAATTCACCACATTCTAAAACTTTCTTTGGAAATTACCTAGGGGCTCAAATCCTCACAAAGATTTTCTATGTCACAGTTCAGCAATAGATATTTACTAGTTGGATTTATCTGTGCTGTTTTTGTTGTTTTAATGCTACATCACAAACATTTGCTACATACATGTGTTATGTAGCATTAAAACTATATTTAATGTACCTAATAAGTATACATAAGTCTAGTTCAAAAAATTAGGCTCAAGTAGTTAAAGAACAACTTATGCTCATAAAAAAATGGTTTTGTGTATTTTGCGTATTTTGAATATTTTTTTCTTAATCACATTGTTTACAGTATTAAGTCATTCAACAAACAGTCAATAAATAATAGTTAAGTGATAACCGTGTGCGGCACTCAGTTAAGTACTGGTATGCGGCTGTGGAATAAGCAATAGAATCTCTGACTTCAATGAGCCCATATCTAGAACAGAAGTCAGCAAACTGTGAAAGGGCAGACAGTAAATATCTTAGACTTTTGTTGACCGTATGGTATTTGTTGCAATGACTCAACTCTGCTGTTGTAGCACAAAACCAGCCATATAATACACAAATAGGTATGACTGTGTTACCATAGACATTTCTATATTAAAAAAAAAAATAGGCAGTAGCGCAAATCTGGCCCATGGGTCTTAGTTTGCCAACCCATGTTCCAGGGGATGAGATAGGCATTAAACAAGTAAAAACTTGATATAAACACAAATAGAGTGTCATGTGGTAAAATACTGAGAGATGGTCAAGAAGACTATCTTAGAGCGGGTGGTTTGGAAAGGTTTTACTGAGGAAGTGACATTTCAGATGAGACATGAAGAATGTTCACAGTTTGCCAATCCACACTGCGACAAAGGCTCTGCAGCAGAATGACATTTGTGTAGGTGATGCCCTAAAACAGGCCAGGCGGCAACAGATATAGGGCCTGTTCTAAGTAAGGGGAAGGAGATGGTTAAAAAGAAAAGGTTGCTACCATCCAGACTGAGTATTATGTTCCGATGGAATGAGGCAGTTTAAAAAATAACTGTACACACATAAATGAGGTAGAAAATTTCAGATCATAAAAAGTGCTATAGAGAAAATAAAACAGGCCGGGCGCGGTGGCTCAAGCCTGTAATCCCAGCACTTTGGGAGGCCGAGACGGGTGGATCACGAGGTCAGGAGATCGAGACCATCCTGGTTAACACGGTGAAACCCTGTCTCTACTAAAAAATACAAAAAACTAGCAGGCGAGGTGGCGGGCGCCTGTAGTCCCAGCTACTCGGGAGGCTGAGGCAGGAGAATGGCGTAAACCCGGGAGGCGGAGCTTGCAGTGAGCTGAGATCCGGCCACTGCACTCCAGCCTGGGCGACAGAGCGAGACTCCATCTCAAAAAAAAAAAAAAAAAGAAAAAAGAAAAAAAAAGAAAACAAGTTCATATGATAGTATGATTGGGTAGCAAGGGATGTATGAGCATGACACATTTGACCTGAATATAAAGAAGAATACAGCTTTGAAAACACATGAAGGGAGGGAGTTCCAGCCTGAGGAAACAGTAAATGACAAGGCTCAAAGATAAAAGGAGGCTTGGCATGATATAGGGTCAGAACAATGGCTGAGGTGGACACAGCGTCTTTTGGAAGTGGTGACATTTACTGTGATATACAAGATTGAGGGAGGAGCAGAACTAGAAAGAAATGTCATAAATTCTGTTTTGGTTTTGTCGAGTTTTCATTGCTTCATAAACATCTTATCCAAGATCTACAATATGCAGTTGGATACATGAGCCCAGGGCCCAGAGCTAAGAAAAAGGCTAGGGCTGTAAGTGTAAATTTGGGAAGATGTTTTAAATGTGGAAAGTCAATGTCTTTGGGCATAGTGAGTTATGAAGACTCTGGCACAAGAAATTAGAAAGGTAAGCAGAGTTATATCATGTAGGGCCTTGCATGCCATATGTTAACTAGGTTATATTTTATTCCAAAAGTACTGAGAAGAAATTGCATTATGTTTAAACAGGGGAGTCATATGATTCAGTTTCTAGGAGATTGTCACTATTTGTGGATTTCCTATTTGTGAATTTGTCTACCCATACCCACGAAATCTATACTCACAGCATTTGTATGGTCACTCACAGACATACACAGGTAGTGAAAATTTGAGTCTCCAGATGCCGGTGTGCCCAGGTGAGGCTGAACAAGGTCATGTTCTACTTTCTTACTTCAGTTCTCATACGATGTAAGTTTTCTTTTTGTGGTCTATTTAGTGCCACATTTACCTCATTCTTTTGCTTTTTGTTGCTGATTTTGTGGTTTAAAATGGTGTCCAGTCATAATACTGATGTGCTGTCTAGTGTTCCTAAGTGCAAGATGTCTGTGATGTGCCTTAAGGGACAGATATCTGTGTTAGATAAGTTTTATACAAGCATGAATTATAGTGCTGTTGGTCCTGAGGTTCAAAGTTAATGAATCAATGCTATATATTAAATAAAGTGTCTTTAATAGAAACACACTTAAAACAAGATTATGTATTGACTGGCTGATAAAAATTTTGCAGCCAGAAAATCTGCAGGAACCTAACCTTGTGTTTCCCCAAGGAGCAATTGGTTCCATATTCGCTAATTCAGTGTTTGCAGCAACGTTTGCAGCAACTTCCTAAAACATAACTACCTTTAATAAAGAGGATTGACTGAATATCTCAAAAAGGCTACACTGAATTGCATAATGAAATAGTTGGGTTTATTATAAGGAAGCTTTTCCTGTAGTTGTGTATAACATTGGCAGAACTTCTTTAGGGAACAAGAAAGAAAAGTAATTTCTTTTTCAAATGGCTGTGTTTTAAAAAAAAATCAACCAGTAATCGAGAAATTTTAGCACACAGATTATGCATACTTGTTGGATTATTTTATCTGTCATTAAATAAAATGTAAAGTGCAGTTTTAGTTGGCTTTTCCTGTCCTGGTCTTGAAATCAACAAATACAATTATATACATGTGTGAAACTAAAGCCAAGGGCTTAGCACAGTGCATGATGAATAGTCTTTCCTCCGGGAAGTGTTAGCTGCTGTTGCTGCTGCTGCTGCTGCTGCTGTTGCTGCTGCTGCTGCTGTTTCCAATGCCCTATACAGGAATGTCCTATTTCTACCCTGAGATGGCATTCCTGAGGAACAAAGGTGGCAGCCCCAGCAGATTAACCAAGATATGTTCCCTAAAGGTAGTTATGACCGAGACAGTCTCTGCTCATGCCTGTTGTTTCAGCCAGTATCCCATTCTGTTGGTGGTCCCTTTATTGGTACAAAAAAATTATTTGCTCATGCTATGCAGAGATGTTTCAAATATAAAATTATGAAATATGGATTTGGTGGTGGAGCAGCTGCCACTTAGCCTCAGAATCAGTTAGACAAGGGGCTAGGGATTGGGGAGTGTTCTAGGCCAGTGTGTTCTAATCAGGAACAGAATGGGAGGTGGCTGTCTTAGAGTCAAAGAGAGATGTTGGAGCTAAAAGTCAGAAGAGCAGGAGATTTTCAGAGAAGGATTTTGGCAGTGATGGAGCAGAAAATATGTTTACAACAGCATCATGGGGAAAAGGAAGTAACAGGAATGCTGCAGAAAGTTGAATTTGGAGAGAGTTAGCAAATCGCAAAACGGAAAAAGCAAATTTTTTAAAATGTGAAAAAAAGAGAGTCATAGATATATAATGAAAACAGAAAGGATTACATAAATGTAAATATAAAATGTTGATTTCATTCTTGACTTTATTTCTTCAATTCTCTTTATTTCCTGTCATTCTCTACTTTTCCTTCATGACTTAAATTATTTTAGAAATCCATTATTTAATATCTAAGCTGACAGTGATCCATTCCATCCTCCCTTGCATCACACATCTAGTCCCTTTGGTCACGCAAGTTCTTCCTTCTCAATGTCCTATTTTTCCCCAATCCCTCCTGCTCACACTCTTGCCTGAACTATGTCAGCCACCCTCAATTCTTTGCCTCATCGCTGATATCTCTAAAGTCATACCTTGTAGACATTTTTAAAAAGTAAATTAAAGATTTTCTAAAAATGTGTTTTACTCTTCTCTTTCGTCTTTATATCTATCTGTTGAATATTGTACTAATCTCTTTATCATTCTGGAACCCTGTTTTCACTCTCAGTCAGCTCTTATTCTCTGTTCTCTTCTTGTTAGTTTTATTTTTATTTTCCTTTTTTTTTCTTTCCTTTTTCTTTGTTTCAATTGGCCAAATAAAGTACAATTTTAATGTTTCTTCTTTTTTTCTTATGTTCCAAAATTTTAGTGAATTGTTTGTTTTCTTTAAAAAATAAAGTTTACTATAATATTAACATTTACTAAGAAGACTTGCTGTGTGTGTGTTCTGACTCCTGTCCAACTCTCCTGCTGCATCTAAAGCCACTATTTACTAACCTGTACCCAATCCAGAGCCTTCTTTCAGTTTCTCCCTAGAGCAAGCTCTTGCTAATTTCAAGGTTTGTGAAATAACAATTCCTTCCTCTTTGAATACCTTTTCATAGTCTTCATTACTCTTAGTAATTTCTTAGTTTAAACGTCACTTCCTCAAATAGGTCTGCCCTGACCAGACCAATCAATAGATATTCACTGATTACTGTGATCATTAATATTGTGTGTCAACCTGATTGGATGCAAAATATCGTTCCTGCATGTGTCTGTGAGGGTGTTGTCAAAGAAGATTAACATTTGAATCAGTGAACTGGGAGAGGCAGACCCACTCTCAATCTGGGTGGGCACCATCCAATCAGCTGCCAGCACAGCTAGGATAAAATCAGGCAGAGGAAGGTGGATGGGCTAGACTGACCTGAGCCTTCTGCATTCGTCTTTCTCCATGCTGGATGCTTCCTGCCCTTGGACATCAAACTTCAAGTTTTTCAGATTTTGTACTCTTGGACTTATACCATTGGTTCGCCAGGGGCCCTCAGACCTTCAACCACATACTGAAGGCTAGACTGTCGGCTTCTCTATTTTTGAGATTTTGGGACTCAGACTGGCTTCCTTGTTTTTCAGCTTGCAGACAGCCTACTGTGAGATTTCACCTTGTGATTGTGTGAGTCAATACTCTTTACTAAACTCCCCTTTATATATACACCTATCCTATTAGTTATGTCCCTCTAGAGAAACCTAACTGATACAAGTACTTACTACACAGCAGAATTTGTCTTAGACAATGCGAATACAGCAGTGAGTATATCAGACAAAAACCTCTGCCCTCATGGAGTTTAAAGGGTAGTGGGAAGACAGACAAGAAAGCAAGAAGTAAAATCCTGTTGTGACAGATGGTCTGAGTCACAGGAAACATAAGGAGGGAAAGAGAATGAGAAAGACCGGTGTGTTTGGAGGTTGTACGTTTCAAAATGTTCTTCAGGGAAGGCCTCTGTGAAAAATTAGTTCTCTACTAAAGACTCAAGAATGTGAAGGCATGTGCCACATGGAAATATGCAGAAGAGTATGGCAGGATGAAGAAATGAGTAGTCCAAAGGCAATGAGGAGGAAAAAGCTAGGAAATGCAAATAGCTGGAGCCTGCTGAGCAAGGGCAAGTGCAGCAGAAGATGAGGCCAGGCAGGCAACTGGGCACCAGGCTGGGATGACCTTAGGTTCTAACCCTGATTGAGATGAGAAGCCATGGACACTTTAAGCAGAGTGACATGCTCTGTATTACGTTTGAACCACATTACTCTGACAGCTGGGTTGAGGCCATACTGAGGCAGAGCAAAAGTAGACTAAAGGAGCACTTCTCACTCCTCATAAAGTGCATTATTATGTATTCAATTTTACATTCATTTATTTAGTATCATCTCTCTCATCTGTTGAAATATATTCACCATGAGGACCAGAACAAAGTCACTTTGTTTGCAATGTCTCTTTTCCCAACAGGTGTTGAGCCTGGGTTTTTGGACACATAGTAGGTACTGAATAAATAATTGCTAGTGAAAATATTAAACAATCCTATGATGCATGATTTCCACCTTAGAAATAGATAAACTGCATTTCTGGGAAGTTAGATTGCCCAGGAAAGTGGGATAATGGGAATTGAATTCTTTTCCGTTTCCAAAGTCAAATGTTTTAAATAAATACAATATTCTGTTAATAGTTTATATATTTTTCTATAAAGATTGTAATCAATACTTGAGTTATAAATTAACGGAACACATTAAAATTCAAGTAACTCTTTTTGATTGCCATTTTAACTAGGAAGATTCACACTTCTTATCATAGCTTAACATTGCATTTCCCAATATTATTCATGGAGTGTTAGTCCATTATATGAACTACATATATATGGAAGACAAGGAAAAAAAAAAAAAAAACAATCTTCCCTCTTCCTTCCACAATGATGGAATACGTTTCAAAAACAACTGTGGTTTTTGTTTATGGCAGCATGAAGATCTCTAGGGATTTGAACCTTTACAGTATATCTTGGACTCAGCGAAGGTAGAATAGAATCACATTTCCAGGAGGTTACCTAATATCATAAAAGGCTTTTGCTAAATCTCAAGTGATCTGCAGTAACATTTTACTGCTCCGTTGCTATAGCTTTCCACATGTAAGTGTATATAAGCTGTTTGAGAGTCTTCAAAAGTGAAATCTGACAGACAATACATCATTAGTATACCTTTCCCATTAAAAGAAAATAATGGTTAATGTATTTCACCAATGATGCTCAAAATTCTGAGATTTTTTTCTATTTTAAAAAATGTCATTCCAAACTAGGTTAAATTAATCTGTTTTTTAAAGTAATTTTAAACACAAAATTTTTCAATAATATGTTTGTCTGTCTAAAGCAAAACATCAGTTGAGCAGTCTTTTAAATGGAAAAATGGGAAGATGTGATAACATAAATTCCAGGAATTTCTCATAAAAATGATATAATCTTATCCAGAATATTCATGTGTTCCTATGTTTCAAATATGTGTATTGAAGGAGGAAAATAGTAGGAATGGTGGAAAGAAATGCTTTCTACTAACATCAAAGATTTCTTCTTCAGAGTCTTGAAGCTACCACAAATACAAACTAACCTCGAACTAAAAAATTAACCTATATGATACAGTCTGCCTTGTGAGCAATGAAATAATGCAGTTTTGTTATGATGTTTCTTTAATTTAGAACATTAGTTACCAGTCAGATACAAGTTTCAGGGAAATAATATGCAGTAAGAATTGTTTATAATTTATTTTCTTTATCTTCTGTTCAAGAACATGTTAGTAACTGTAAATAAGACCCTGATAATACAAATTTCATTTTAGCAAACCTTATTTTCCCTCTATAACACACTGAAGCTCTGTAATATACAAGCTAGTCAATTTCAACTCACTATAAATTGAACTAACGATTAAACTAATCTAGATATTTATCATTTTATGGCAAACATTCAGATAGCTAATTGCATATTTCAAATTAAATTTATGTTTTCTCTGAACACGCTTTTAGGTTTATTTTAAAGTTTATAAAGTGGTCATTTCAGACTTCTGGAGTTTATTTTTCCTGTTTAAAAATTAGTCAGAATAAATGAAGCATACAGTAGGAATTCTCCTGGAAACATATAGTTCAAAGAAATTTCTGGAGACGTCGTTGTAGCCCTGCAGAGCCTTTCTTTGTTGCCTACAAGGTTTCCCCCAATTAAATATTCTATCAGTGCTGTGGGCCTACCAGTATTTTTATAGCTTCTGATATCCGGGATCTGGTATCTGCTTCTGTCATAGTTCTATTTATTTCTTCTGTATGCCTTGCCACTTAGGAAGAAAACATATTTTATGAAAAATACTTTTCTTCTACCCTTGGGAGCCCCAGAGAAAGAAGCACAAGGTTGGGATGGCCTGTAACACATTGTTTATGGCAGTATCCACAAGCAACATTTTGTATGTCTACATATGGTACAAGTCTTATTTTAATTCAGCCCTTGGGACTTCAATCCAATAATGCTGCCAAAATATACTCTTCTAAGTTCAGTGATAATAGAGTCTGAGGACAGCACACTTCCAAGCTTTCCAGCTTATAGATGGCTTACTTTTTGTACATATTTTATACATATGCATAGTAAAATATATGTAAGTAGTATTTGTTACTTTATTCTATGCTTAAGCCTGAACTCTGATGTGGTAAGTTAATGTCTGTTTACTTTTACTAATAGAATTATGTCTTAACTATTTTGGTGTATTTTTCTTTTGTTTACAGTGCAACCAAATACAAGTGACATCTGTTAGGTGCTTGAACTTTCTCAAACACAGGTACACATTTTTTTTTTGTAACTCAAATGCTTTTTTTACAAAGTGAAATATGGAATGTCCAAACACGTTGTAATGTCCCATCAGAACTGTTGCTTTTTCTGGATCTGTTTCAGGGTTTTGGGCCCAAGCATAGAAAGGTGTCCACTGATTTTACAAGCCAAGCCTGACATATGTTTTTTTACAGAACTCTAGAATGGAGTAAAGAAAATTGTTCATATTTAGGTCACAACAATGCCTTGGGGAAGAACAAGTGTGCTCACTAAGTCTGTATTACACTTAATGCTCTGACCTCTGTGTCAAGGCTTTATTTTGTGTTTTTTTCTAGATTAGAGTGTTAATTATTACTACAAGTATATCACATATTTGTCTTTAAACCTTGAATGATTGTGAGCAGAGAAGCAGCATGGGTTGACATAGCTCCCGTTAAAATGCAAACTATGTACAGGGTTTGTTTTTTTCTTCTCACTGCCATGTAATCAAAAGGAAGGACAGCAAAACCACTACAAATGGCTTTGCAGTATTTTTTCCATGATGCCTTTAGTTTATTTCTGGCCTCAAGCTAGGTCAACAGTCACTTAAAATCATATTCCCCAAACTTGTCACTTCTTATTAAAAGCCTAAATAAGCCAGATGAAACAAAGATTGTTTTTATTTACAAAACATTTAGCGTCTCAATCCAAATCTAATAGTATTGAAACATTTTAATTCAAATATATTGGATGTAATTTTATTGCAAACTAACACAATTATTCATATAGATCAAATAAGACAGTATTTAAACAGAGCCACATCTATAGACTGAGTAATGGCAAATCCAATATTCTTTGCTTTATAGTTACAACCTAAAATAGGTTATCTAGGCATTCCCCATTAATGTCAGTAATTCATTTCTGAAAATCAGAAGTTCTGTTTGAAAATAACTACTGGAGGTCCATTTCATATTGTATTAATGGGAGAAATTATAATGCATTGAGTGCCAACCTCTAATCTTCAACCAATTATCTAATATGAGTATGTGTAAGTAACAAAGTATCACGTTAGAACATTAAATGTTTTAAAACATTAATTCCTGATGACCAAAAGAATAATATGTGCTGTTTAAAAGAAGCAGTAGGTGCAGTACACTGTGTGTTTTGCACTCCTTACCATAAGCATTTAGTTTTGATAAGGCATGTGAAATGCAATATAATAAACATTTAGAAACAAAACGCAGTTATACAAAATATAATGAAATTATCTAAAAATATAGAATGACAAATGAAAACTAGGGGATTGTTCTGATTATCTCTTAATGCCTAATATTATTAACACTTACAGTTCTGTGGGTTGACTGGACTCTGCAGGATCCTTCTAGCTTAGGGTTTTTCATGTGGTGACAGATGGAAGCTGGCATTGTAGTTATCTAAAGGTGCAGCTGGATTGGATGTCCAAGATTGTTCATGCACACAGCTGGCAGTTAATACTAGCTGTTGCCCAGGACCTGGAGCCGTCAAGCAGAGCACCTACACCTGATCTTCTCATGGTATTGCGACTAACTTCATATAGGAAACATTCCAAGAAAAAGCATTTCAAGACGTCCAAGCAGAATCTGCAAGCCTTCTTATTTAGCTTCAGAAGTCCCAGAACATTATTTCTGTTTCATTCTCTTAGTGACAAGTTTATTTTAAGATCAGCTCAGATTTAAAGAGAAGGAGATTTAGATTCTACCTCTTGGTGTCAGATGCAGCATAAGCATGTGCATATAAGGAAAGAAAATAATTTATAGTGAGCATATTTGAAGATTGTCCACCACAGAAATTATCAAACTACAACTTCCAGGCAAAATCTATCTTACCATCTGGGTTTTTAAATACAGCTTTATCGTAACAGTGCCACACTCATTAGTTTACGTATTGTCTATGTCTGTGTTCACTATATAAGGGCAGAGTTGAGTAATTGTGACAGAGAACATATGTCCCACAAAGTCTAAGGTACTATTAGGCAAAGGTCGCTGAACACTTCTTTAACAGCAATTTTCTGGAGCAAACGGTTATTAGCTGAGTAGGGACTTGAAGCTTTAAGAAAAGTTCAGAAATAAGGTGGGAAAGAGAAGTAGACCAGTGTCACTGGGTGTGAAAGATGATGGTGTGGATGAGCCAAGTGAAAAAGGGAGAGTTTTAGGTAACCTATTAAGACTCAGAGCTTCTACTTTAGATTTTCATTGTTTGGTGTTTTCATTGTTTTGGTGTTCCTATTGACATTCCTAAGCAAAAAAATCTTCAAATATTTTTAGTGGGTTTAACAAAGTCTTTTGAATATTAAAACCAATGCAAAATGCAGCTTTACTCATGTTCTTATTTGTGTGTATGCGTGTGTGTGTGTGTTTGGAATTATGTGAATGGTGTGTTATAAAGGACATCAGACCATTTTAAAAGGAAGGACACTCATGATACATTCAAGGACAATGCTTATTGTTGCATAATCCACATTTCTTCAAGCTAATGGTGTCTTGTGTTTTGATTGATTGCTCTTTTCGGTTTTTTACACTATGGTCTTCTTCACACTAGGTGATACTTAAAGGCTTTTCAAAGTTATGTCTTTGATTTCTTCTAAGCTATTTACTATTACAAGAGGAAAACTTTTCCTTTTGGCATTGACTATCTTTTCAAAGCTTTTGAAATTAACAACAATTGCAGGATCTGTTTCTTCAATATTCTGTTAATCATTTGTAGAGATACTCATTGTCATGCCTTATCAATGATTTCTAAAACTGTTTTTATGTAAAAGCATTTCCAAAGGCCTTTCAGTGAGTCTTCTTGATTGGCATTCACACTGCAGACCACATATTGTTTGCATAGGGAAATAAGCACGAGAAGCTATAAAGGAGGCAATACCGTACTAGTTCACAGGATGCATTGGAGAGGTCCGTTTGGGAGAAGGAAAGCCAACTGAATGTTGTCACTACATATTACAACACTGTGTGGTTGTCTAGGAATATTGTCTATAATGTGTAAAGCCTTCTTCGTGAGGTTTTATTTGACTGTTTTCTCCTTCAGGAAGCACAGTTATTAGAATTGTATGTCATTTACAAAAACCTTCTCATTAACTAGTGTTGATATTGAAACTCCAGAAACTTGATAATTTTTTTGAACATTTTTTAAGCACATGGAGATTTACAAAATGGTCATTAGAAAAGGTTGAAACTTAACTCCCAGCAATGAAGTTGATCTCTTCTGGAGGCTTTCTGATCCAATGCTTTCTTCTCCTCTAGTAAAATAAATACTGAGAAAGACATACACTTTCAAAGCTAAAATTTGTATTGCCTATAATTTTTTACATTGAATTATGCTCACTTGTATAGACTCCTTCATCAATACTTTTTAAAAATTAGATGGTAATGTGATGTTCACCTCACTGTCAGCTACAGCTGCCTCCCCTGTTGTCTTGATATTGTGGAATATGGCTTAAATATACAGCAAAACTCAAGGCTTCCTCCTTCATTAATTTATCCTTCTCTACTACATTCTTCTTCTTAAGCTTCTCAAACATGTTCGCAGTCTCCCAGATCAACATAGTACAGAAAAAGTGTCTTGATCACTTTGGTTTAACATCTACTTTTCCAGGTTTATTCTAAGCTTTCCTAACATAGAACAGTGTATTATTTCCCTCACCGCACGTATTGCTACCAAAGTGCTTTATGGCTTTTTTTTTTTTTTCACTCCTTATTATGATAGTACACAAGGTGATGATTAAATAGTGTAGTATGCACATGATGTCTTTGGTGGGCAGGCTGTCCATTGTTAAAACACTATTAACTTCATTTTCTCTTCTATTGTAATCATCTCTCACACTCTTTCCTAACTTTTTCATCCTTTTTTATTTCAAAACTTTTCCAAAGTTATGAAGACATTTTATAACATGAGACAAAAATAAAGGCTACATATAAGTATACATTGTAAAAATAAGTTTAGGACATTGTATAGCTGAGGAAAAATAATTACACTAAGTGCGATCCTGTGATGACCGTCTTGGTGCTAGCAACAATTGATATTCACATCCCTTTTATTAGCACTCAAAATACCTTTTAAAATATCACGTGATTTTGCTATTTCACTGTTAGATTTCAAATGTAACATGAGACGTTACTTCTACATAATTTTGTAAATATATTTCAGTTTGGAGATTTATACACCCACACACATGCACACACACACCCCAAAATTACCCTCCAAACTTAATATACACATATTTTATATATACATCCACGTTTAATATCTGTATGTATAAACTTCAAACTTAAATTAAGCTTATATTTATATGTAAACTTTAAAAATTGTATATAAACATGTGCCCACATATGTTTACATATGTATTTAAACATATATGTACAAGTATATACATGTATGTATATGTAATTTTTTCTTCAACAAGCATCAGTTGAAAAACCTATTACTGAGATATGTCCTAAGAAATTTTGATATTAAAAACTAGATGGTATTTCAGCAAGATTTATTACATATATGCCTACACAAGTTTTGTTAACAAAGGAAATGTTTATGAAAAATGACAAATAATTTATTAAATTATATATAACCTTTACCTTACTTTATTTTAGATACATTACTTTCACTTCATTAGATATTAACATTTGTTGCACTCTCTAAAATAATCTTTAAAAAATTATTAAAGAGACATATCCTTTATTATACATAGAAGGAAAAATATATGTATAAATGCAACTAATTCTGCCAGTAATATCAGAGACCGAAAGTCAAAAAATCAGACTACGTTTCTTCTTTTTGTCAATCAAGTATTTTAACAGAAGCCGTGGTAAATACCACTACCTGTCCACCAAATTCCAATTTTTTTTTTTTTTTTTTTTTTTCTGTGCAGTAGAATTAGAGCCAAGCACATGACTGGACTCCATTCCCCACCCTCCCTGAAGGTGAATATGACCATATTACTAAGTTTATCCAATATTACAAAAGTCGAGACTTCTGATAAGGGCATATGTGCCCATTCCACTCTGACTTTCTGCTTTGTCTCTCTGGAAGTGGCAGGTGACAATGTCACAGAAAAGGGTGGAGCCCGAAACTCCTTGTATTACCATATGAAAGATAGCTACCTACCAACAAGGAATGTCTATTTTGTTTCATTATGGGAACAATAAATAAATTCCTGCTGTGTTCATGTCATTAAGCATTTTGGGTTCTGGTTGTTACTGCAGTTTAGCTTACCCTTACTATTACAGAAGTAATTTAATACATTGAAATTTTTGTGCAAAAACATCAAAGATTTGTAACTATTTTGATTTTTCATTAAGAGAGTAAGAATTTAAAAATTCAGTCATCAAAAACATTAAGCATGTAGAGTTCTAAGTTTGTTATAACCTCTAAATATACTAACTCTTTATATCTTTATTTTGGCTACTTGGCTGGGAATATTAGCTATATGGTATGGTGACTACATTTTCTATCACTTTTAATTTTATTTTATACTTTTTTTGTGTTTATAGTTTCCCTCACAAAAACTATGAAACTCTTCAGGATCATATCATGTATGTTTTATAAATGATCCATCCCACCTAGTATATACTAGTTACATGTTAGGTTCATAACAGATGCCATAAATAAAATTGAGAACTTTGGTGTTTTTTGTCATTATTCCCTCTCATATATACCAGTCTTTGTCCATAAGGTAATTCTATGAAAAAGGATAATGATAAGTATCTCAAGTATTAAAGCAAAAAATGCACAATTTTCATATGTTCTTTTCATTGTAAATGAAGATACGAATACATTTTTAAAAATTCCTTACAACACTGTTTTATTTTGGGGGTTGCTTTGAGATATTTAATATTTTTCCCTCTGATAGTTAACACAAAAGTTACAAAAAAAACAAGTGTGGATCTCAATGATCTCACACATTGTTATTTTAAATTACTTTATAACAGGGTATCATTATAGAATTAAAACAAAATGAACGTGAACAATATTATATTACTATAATAACAAATTCTAATTTTTTCAGCACAATATTTCAAAAATAAGCTACTTTGAGAATAAAGCAGTTAAAAATAAATTGAATAGATTTCAAATAATTTTCATTTAGGCAACTTTTCATTCTAACCATAAATAGTGTAAGCATGCAAGCACAGGCTTTGAATGCATATATATGAAAATGAAATACTTACTTTTAAATAACCCAGCCTAATCACAATATTGAAAATAGTGATATATCATCAATCATTGAAACTGCAGTAAAACATTTTAATATTCTGAATTCATTTTATTTTTCATAAACTACATCACTAGTATTAATAATAATTATTAACTGGACAAAACAGGATCCATAGTATTTATTACTTTTTACATGGTTAAATCACCAGTTGAATCAACGCATTGTGAAATATAAACTGAATCATGTGCCTTTTCCCTCAAAGTTCTTATTTCATTCGTGGTTAACATTATCTTTTTGTTTTTTTTTTTTTTTACTTGTTTTAAGGCTATAGTTAGAAACATGCTTATATAATCAAACACTGCCTAGTGTATTGAGAAACTATAAATAAACAATAATTCTTAGTTCTTTCCTTATGTCATCAAACACTGCATTTGATTATTAATAATATTAATAAATTAGCATAATTATTTATACAAACGTGCTCTTTTGCTGTGTCATTTTCAGCGTCAGTGTTGGCATCCTGTTGAGTCAAATGGAAGATCATGCACAGTGATGTCTTAAAAACAAATCAACAAAACTTAGAAAGAAATGACAAGAAACAGCTAGACATTTTGCCAAACATTTAGATGCCAAGAATTCTTTACAGCAATCCATCTCCCTCTTTTACTGGAATAAAATATGCAGGAGTAGGGACATTAGACTTTTGAAATACTTTTCACCACATGTAGTTATGCTAGCAATTTTTGTTAAAGTTAATGAAAAATGTATTACAGACTCTAGGCACTATCACAGATACGCTATTCTTGGATCCCTCTCTCAGGTCAATAGGGCTGCAGTACTGGCTGGCATGCTCTTTGGAGTTTTGTGGACTCGGGTCAATAGGACTGCAGTACTGGCTGGCATGCTCTTTGGAGTTTTGTGGAATTTGAGATGGTAATTCTTCATGTAGGTAATGCAAGCAATGCCTATGTTACTAGAGAACTAGGAAATATGAAAATTTGTCATTTATTCATTTTTTCCTATTTCTTCCCAAAAGTCATGAATAATAATGTATATTTAATTTGCTATGCATATTACTTTACTACTTTCATGTCTTTTACTTTCCAGTTTCCACAATCATATGAAAACATTCTAGGACCTTATATTTAGAACTTTTATCTTACAGATTCTTTCTTATCCACAAGGAAATTTACATTGCCCTCAGGTTTACCCTAACACAATTTGCAAGTATGATTGGGGTAGGGAGAAATGTAACAAGTTTTCACCTTAAACTTACTCAGGTTAAAAAAAAAATTACACACAATGAGGGCCAAGAAAAAAAAAACATTGTTTTATGTGTCGATGTTTTTTCTTCAACAAGGTAGTCTGCTATAAAAACAGATTGGGATTTTTTTCCATTATATTTGAGCTATTGCCTTATATTAGAATTATTAAAATCCCAGTAGTTATATGATGTAAGTTATATATTAGGTCTGGAAAACAAGCATCATAATTTTTCAAGCAATACAAAATTAGGGTAGACTTTAGAGTCTTTGTGGAAATTAAGTCTAAGTGGTTAAAGTCGCTGAGTTGTCACTTTCATAAGGATGGCTGAAAATAGGGCAGACAACCGCTCCACAAACGACTGCATCTCTACCATGTTTAATGTGTTTCAGATCCTCTAAGTTATTCCATTCTTTTCTAAGTATAAAAGTCTATAAACTAATTATGAGCATGGTTAAGAAAATCTAAACAGAAAGTAATATTTAAACGTTTGTTATAAAAAGTAATCATACACTTAATTCAATACATAGCTAGCAGCTATTAATATGATTATTTAACTTATAATAATAGATTTTTACATACTCCTCTTACCTTTTTTATAACACTATGAACACCCCCAAAATGAGTCACACTGCTTGTATGCATGTAACTTGGTAGGCTGTTTACAAAGAACAGTGGTTTCCAATACTGGTAAAATATGTATTTTTGGTTGGCCTCGAATTTTTATACCTAAGAATGAATATAAAGGATCTAAGTGAATGAAGTAAGTGATCAGGATTTAAGGAATTAGCAATAAGGATTTCATCACAGTATTATTTATGATATGAAAATGTTGATAATAGCCTAAAAGTAAATAAGTTAAATAATGAGTAAAGGATTATTTGGTCACTAAAATGATATCATACATATTTCATTATGTCTGTGGAAAGATAGTCACGTAGTATCAGGCAAATTTAAGCTTAAAAACAATGTGTGGAATATCAGCTTACTTTTTATGAAATAAACATAAATATAAAAATTTCTGGGAAGATATAAAATCTGTTAATTTTAAAAAGTAATGATCAGACATCAAATACTAGAAATAACTCTCTGTTATAAAACTTAGTTGTAACATATTGTACATTTACTTCACTCTTTTTCTGAATTATTAATATTATTATTATTTTGCTGGGACTGAAAAATGCTTGATAATCAAATGCAAAATACTTTAACATCTACTGAGTATTAAGGTAGAATTAACAAAACATTTACTGCTTACGTAAAGCCCAATGTTTTGGCAGTCTTTCTACTGGCATCAGGCAATCAAAAAGAAAAAATATCAGTGATGTGATAAAGGATGTAGCTCATGAACTCATATAAATGTTTTGTTAATTCTACATTAACACTCAGTAGATGTTAAAGTACTTTGCATTTAATTATTAAGCATTTCTCATTTCCAGCAATAATAATAATAATAATAATAATAATTCAGAAAAAGAGTGAAGTAAATGTGCAATAAGTTACAGCTAAGTTTTATAAAAGAGAGTTATTTCTAGTAATTAGATGTCTGATCATTACTTTTTAAAATCAACAGATTGTATACAACAGTGAAAAGGATGTTGAAACTAAATGTAGCTCAAAGAATACCTCTTTCTTGGTTTTGCTCCATTGATCATAGTTTCCTTATGAAACATAGGAAGTTGTGCTTGGAGTTGCCTTAAATTGTGTCATGTCAATCGAATTGAGTTTAGGAGGAAAATGTTTTGAAATACTAACATGAATGGAAGTAAAACCTTAGAGTCTCCTCTTCATGCACTGTGTGCTATCCTCCTGATAATACCACAGAGCTTGTGCCAAACTCTGCAGACCTTTTCCAGAGGTACGTCTAGCCCACAGTGTGTGAGCAGTGAATTCTGGGCACTCTTAGAGCTTGAACAGATCAACTTTGGAAGTTCAGTGAATCATTTTAGCCCACGTGGAAATGTCAGTAGCTGAAATCTTAGTAAAAACAATTAGTGGTCTGAAATACTAAACTCACTTGAAAGTTTGTTTTCACTTTAAACATCTTTTTGGCTTGTTGTACATCGAATACAGGTCATATCCGTTGCCTACATACTTGTAGATTAAAAAAATAATAACCAAGGATGTCAGCACTGTAAACTATAATTGTAATCAACATATATGATGGGTATAGTTGCTTTATCTTTTCAAAAGTAGACACGTTTATTAACTGACCAGGTTACAAAAATAAACACAGCAAATGTCTTAGTTCATCCTTCTAAGTCTTTTGATTCTTCTAAGGCTTTTGATCTGGCCTTCCTTGTTGTCAGCATCTCCACTTTCTGCAAAATGAGTGGTCTTTTTCTTTATTGAACATCCTGGAGAGGATGATTTGAAGGGCCACAGGGAGTTATCTGCTTCTTTGAAGCATTTTCTAACAGTATAGATCTCATAAATGAGGTACTCCGTGCTGATGATGCCGTATTTACCAAGAGATGGACCAAAGTGTTATCTGTGAAGGCAATTCACTTGTTACTGATTTGGCCATAACCATGCTTATAGATTAGTTCATTTATTGACTTCAGGTTTGGGTACTCCCGTGCAAAATATGGTTCCACAATTCTCACGTTGTTAATTGAAGCCTCGTTGAGGTTAAAAAAAGTTCCTTTCAAGATCTGATGAAGGCAAAGAAGCTGGAATACCTTTTAGACCTTTGGACTCACACCGTTAATACCTCAGATCCTGATGACAAATGCCAATTTGGGTTCTGCAGGTACACATAACTTGTCAGTTTTTCTTGCCATCTTATCCAATCGTGTATCAGTTCTATACATTTGCCTATATTCTTTGTAGCAGTGCTTCACTTTTTCATAGATAAGCTTCCTCCTTGCCTTCAGAAGCATCTTTTGGGCTAAACTTCTTTCTCAGGCATTTGATCTTCAGGTCTGCAAAATTCCTTCACAGTTTCTTAAGGGTTTCTGGAACAGCAGAACCTTCTTCTTCCCTTTGACATCCTTCTTGGTTCCAGCTAGAAAAGAGTGGTTGCTTTTTCCTTTTAAGAAGTTGTCATTTTTTCAAAGCATTGAATTAAGGATTTCCATGGTGGTAAGAAATGCAGAGAGAGCATGAAAATTCACTGACAAGGCAAAAAGTTGACAATTGTTTGTGGGCAAGCATTTTTTTCTTAAATATAAAGTGTGAGTTAAAGAAATGAGCCAAAGATGTAGGTGAGCCAGATGGATACAACTTTCATTTTATGTTTTTCTCACACCTGTATAAAATATTGTTTTAGTTCAAGGTATTGGTGTGAATATTCAAGTCCCACTCAAGCCACCCCAGAATGTTAAGATTAATAATACATGTCAAATAAGAAAAGCAAACATTATGGATCCAGGTGTAAATGTTATTTGTCGTGTTTCTAGCTTTGCTGAGGACTTTTTTTCCTCTCTCTGCCAATTAACTTTTTTTTTTTTTACAGGAAGTAATCTTTTATTCCATGGGTGAGATATGTTTCTAATCTTTTACTCCATGCAGAATAGCACCGTTAAGGAAACTTAACTTTCTTTTCTTTTTTTGAGATATATATATATTTTTTAAGCCACAGGTTTAATGTGCTGCCCTTGACCTGAGAAGAAAATCTTGGATTTGTCTTTAGAGGAGGGATTTTGCTATGCCCCACAGTGTTTATGACCAAAGCACATATTTGCTTCCTTTGTCACTGCTGTGGGGTTATCATGTGCAACTGGGTTAAACAAATGAAAAATACATTCCTATCACACACCCACCTCTGAGTCCAGATAAAAACAAAAGAACGGCACCATAAATGTCATCATTGGTTTGATTTCATATGTATGCATATATATTAAATGTGTGTTTGGTATGTACCTATTTGACAATGAGTCAAAAAATATTCTACTATCATCTTTAATAACTCTTATGTAAGCCAAATGTGGCATGAAGTGATGTGATCCAGAACTCTGAGTAATCCCAGCCACAGTTTACTAGGATTTTCAGTAGTTATTGAACCCTATGAATGTGTGTAGCTTTTCTTTAAGTCCTTCTGAAAACAGGTCTGTCCTTGAGGTGTCAGATTAACACTCCACTCAGAAGACAAATTGTTCGTGGGCACACTGGACATATGAGAGCCATTAGAAAGTGTGCTCTGCATTCTTGAAAAATGAAAAATTCTAGGCAACATTACATCTTATAAATGCAAGATGTTTATTATTACAGTACCAGCAATAAATGTTTAGAAACTGGAGAGGGTTCACAATGGTTCTGACTAGGAACATATGCCTATCAAGTTCATTGGAAGCGGAGCCATTGATTTTTGGCATTAAGCAAAGGGTCTGGAAGCTATTATGCGTTTAGGCTTCTATGAGTATTTAATTATATCAATAGGAGAACACAATTTCTGTTGTGTGTATAGTGCTGAATGTCTCCATTTATTCATGTTACTGTGCATGATAGATGAGTTTAAACCAGATGCTGTAACTTTCTTGCTATTTGGCCAAATTATTTAAATCATATTCTTTGAAAATTCAGAAAATACCCTCCTAAACATCATTAAGCAAAATTCACCCATGGAATCTGTTTACAGACTTTTCTAAGGATGCTATACACATTAACATACACACATACACACACAACTGTGTATAAACATTTCCACCCCTTGATGTAAACTAATATATACTACTATATTGCTCTTACCCTTACACACTTTTCCAGGTCTGTCATTTCTGTCTTTCAATGATGCTTGCTTGAATATGTGATTACTACTGTTTATTTTATATTTGCCACTGCACACTCAGACATTATCTAATGATGCAATCCAAAGCTTTTTGTCTGGCAGCTTTCTTTTTATATGACTGCAGTTAAGATATGGGCTCTGGTACTCTTCTACTGTTTTTGATAAAGGTGATTTTACATTTAGAGTAAAACATCTTTTAAAGAAACCCATTCCTAGTTTGAATAAGATAAATACATTTTATATATAAACTAACACTTTGCGTTAGCACTTAGAACAGTCAATAACTTACACGTAGTAAGGATACAAAAAATATATATCAAATGAATGACTGAATGAATGAGCTTATGAAAGCCTCCAAATAAAAGAACAAACAATAAACATACAACTATTTCCAAAGTAGTCGTTTTCTACCATAAACTATTTCTTTTATTTTTCTTTTTTAAATTGACAGATACAATTTTATGTGTTTACCATATACAACATGATGTTTTCATGTATAAATCCATAGGAGTTAATGCATTTGTTAATTAGCTGTACTAAACCATTACTATGTAGTTCTGATTTAAGTAAGATTGTTGTTCTTGAATTGTTCTATTGGCCTGTTGGCTTGGGAGGAACCATTGGAATTTATAATTCCATTTAAGTTTATACTTTATTTAAGCTCTGGATCATTACTACCCAATAGGTAATGCTAGTCGTTATTTTTTAGGCATTGTGCTGTGCCCACATATTTCTTATCTTTTTTGTGTCTTCAGATACATGATGTATTTGTTCCATTTGCAGTTCCTTGTTACTCCATGACAGACTCCATGACAGAGAGAATCTCGGGAGACTGAAAACAATAGGCTCTGAAGTCAGATTTGGCAATAGCAATAAGTTGCCTCATTTCTAATATAAGAATAATTGTATTACTTGGGCAATGACTTTGAAAAATACAGAATTAATGAATATAAAGCAGCTACAAATATGAGTATTATAAATTAGATCCCCTCATTAGGTAAGCTACTAGTAAAATATCTCCTAGAAAACAATCATCACCTGTCATCTTTGGGCTCTCAATGGGTATAATTTTGTCATGGTGCACACAATATTACTTATCCCTGGTAAACTGGTTAAAAAAAAAAAAAATAGTGAGTCCAAATAATTTTAAATAGCAAAATAGTTACTAAAACTGAAATTCAATAAAAAGTAAATATGAAAAGGATAAATCAATATAAAAACATCACATTTGTGTTTTCATTCTTGTTTTTTCCTCTTCCAATGCATTAAGTTAAAGTTAAAATTCTGAATCTAGTATAGCAGCATCAATGACAAATTTAAATGTGCAAGTCAGAGGAAGTTGAGGGAGTCAAAAAAGTTAAATAAGACTAACCAAAAAAGGAAATCTTAAAAAAGTTAGATGGTAAGACATGGTACTTACTGTCAAGATGTAAATATACCAGTTTTCAAATTCAGGAAAATTTTCCACATGGGTGGAATGAAACACAGGAGAAGAAAGTAATTTGCCAGTGTTATAAGGGTAAGCCCATGTGTGAAAAAAAAGAATAAAACAGAAGAACAAGGGAGAGTAACAAAGCTAGGCCATTACTTTTGGGTTGGGAACCAGATGATGGATAATCCAAACGCAACATAATTGTGCATTTAAACTAGGACAAGGTTTAATTCCTTTAATATGTTTATATCTTTTTTTTTTTTTTTTTCTCTTGCTACATTTTTCCTGTGCTCCATGACAGTGCTAGGACATAAATTGAAGACATGGGGCGGAGGGGCAGTAATCAAAACCAAACAAAATAACCCTCTTGTTATTTAGTAATTCCTCCTTCTGTGGTATTCTAGGAATTCAGATAACTCGTTAACAGCTATCTTTTATTTACAGTGCCTCAAGCAAGAGGAGTACTTTCTTTTTAAATGTTTATGGTAGAAGAACATCAAGTATAGTTGTCAACAGACTTCTTAACATTACTGGTTGTGCCTTGCCTCCAAAGCATGGATTTGATAGCTCCAATATTGTAATCTAAATTTCCTGGTAAGAATTTTATTTCATTACGTGCTTAGGTAAAACAAAGTCTTGGTACTTTTTAATGGCTCTGACACCTTATTTCTGATAAGACAAAGATGCTTTAATTTCTTCACTTGTCTTAATTTGGTTTTAGCTTGCAAATAATTCCATGACGTAAACATGCATGATTAATACTAAACACCATGAGAATATCAAATAGTATTTGTTACAGTAGTAGGAGTGGGAGCAGGAGGAGTAATAGCGTCAGTGACTAACATTTGTTTTCAAATTCCGGATTTTGCTCTATCTACTTCATATGTATCATCTAATCCTGAGTAAATGCTCATTTTAAAGATGAAATAACAGAAGTTTTAAAACATTATGTGTCAGGCCTCTGAGCCCAAGCCAAGCCATTGCATCCCCTGTGACTTGCATGTATACGCCCAGATGGCCTGAAGTAACTGAGGAATCACAAAAGAAGTGCAAATGCCCTGCCTCGCCTTAACTGATGACATTTCACCACAAAAGAAGTGGAAATGGCCGGTCCTTGCCTTAAGCGATGAGGCTATCTTGTGAAATTCCTTTTCCTGGCTCATCCTGGCTCAGAAAGCTCCCCCACTGAGCACCTCGTGACCCCCACTCCTGCCCATCAGAGAACAACCCCCCTTTGACTGTAATTTTCCTTTACCTACCCAAATCCTATAAAACGGCCCCACCCTTATCTCCCTTCACTGACTCTCTTTTCAGACTCAGCCCGCCTGCATCCAGGTGAAATAAACAGCCATGTTGCCCACACAAAGCCTGTTTGGTGATCTCTTCACACGGACGCGCATGACATTATGTAATTTGCCCAATGTCACCTAGCAAGTAAGTGACAAAGTCAGATTGGATATTAATACTTTTACCCATTAAGATATATAAACTATTTTTTTCTTATTAAGTTTATAATTTAGTTAAGATAATTATTTCCTTTATTGAAAAAAGAATAGTCTCTTGAAAACTGTTTTTGAATATTTTATATTTAGTAGTTTATTCATAGGTCCTGGCCCTCATTAGATCATGACTATGACACAAAAATCATCTTTTTTTTTTTTTCTTGCCTATGACAATTTTGTAGTACTACACAAGAGGGGAGTTTAACTCAGCTTTCCTGTCATCCAAAATAACAGCTTCTACTTTTTTTGCCACCTCCTAATGGAGCTGGAACTCAGCAGGGCTTGCTTGATAATGGAGCATTCTACAATGAATGCATCACACGCTGCCTGGCCCCAGAGTGGGCTGCCTTTATGTAGTGCTACTACTGCTGCTTCTACTTCAGAATACTGTGCTGTTGTTGACTGCTTTGTCAGGTTCATGGAGAAAGACCATACATCATGCATGGGAGTCAGATTTTCCTTGGGAAGTCATTAATTACAGCCGGGAATACTGTAAGTATCTGACTTGAGGTGAGGAGGAATATACTCTATCTAAATCCAGTGGGAGGCTGAGCTTACACGCTGAGGTATGGAGAGTTCTGGATCTCTGCAAATAATGGAGTGCACTAGCATAACTAGTGAGAAACAAATAGACCAGGAGTGGCAATAGGAGTGCAGTAATACCAAGATTCAATATTTAATGAGAGGTGGCAATACAACAAATCAATTCTGCTTGAGACTATTTTCCAAAGAGATTACTGAGTGTTCTTTCCATGAAGTGTGGTGTGACGCTTAATTGACCCTCTACGGGTTATCTGATTCAATTAGAGTTTGGTTTTCTATTGAAAAATACCCCAAAGCTCTCTTCAATATAAAACACTCTCCACCTTCAGCCAGGTAGTTTCAGGTGATAGATGATAATGGGATAGACAGAAGCAAAGTCTCAAAAAATTCTGGATCAAAGGTTTATGTTCACAATAGAACCTGGTAATACGGGTTCATTTTTGAATGCAGAGTAAGAAGTTGTGGTTGAAGTTTATCAACTAGAGGGTCCATAAAAACATATACGTTATAAAAGTAGACTTTCATCCAAGAAACAGAAATATATACATCACATCATTTCCTGAACATTAGGAATCCATTTTTGAAAATTCATAGGTTCTGCATGAAAATACTAACTGGGGGCCTATATTAGTTTCATGTGGCTGCTGTAACAAATTACCACAAACCGGGTGGCTTAAAACAACAGAAATTTATTCTCCCACAGTTCTGCAGGCCAGAAATCTGAAATCAGTATCGCTGGACCCAAAACAAGGTGTTAGCGTCATTGCACTCTCTGGAGGCTCTACAGGATAATCCATTTATTGTCTTTTCCAGTTTCTGGTTGCTATCAGCATTCCTTGGCTTGTGACCATATAATCCAACCTCTGTCTCCCTGTGCAGAGTGTTCTCCTCTCTATGCATGTCTAATTTACCTCTGCCTCACTTTTATAAAGATACATGTAATTGCCTTTAGGGGCCACTCAGATAATTCAGAATAACCTCCTCATCTCCAAACCGTTAACTTAATCATATCTACAAAGACCTTTTTTCCAAATAGCGAAACATTTAAAAGTTACAGAAATTTGGATTTATTATAGTATCTAGAGAGTATTATTCAGCCTAA
Source organism: Macaca nemestrina (assembly GCF_043159975.1). Taxonomy (NCBI): domain Eukaryota; kingdom Metazoa; phylum Chordata; class Mammalia; order Primates; family Cercopithecidae; genus Macaca; species Macaca nemestrina. Next base: position 64,028,050 of record NC_092128.1, read on the forward strand.
CACAGAATGTATTTTCTGTTAAGTTGGAAAAATGATAATGGGCTACATGTTAACCCAAGACTCTCAGGCGATACCATGTAACTGAAACATGGTAAAACACTTTCGTGTAAGAAATATAATACCATGTAAATATATAAAATACATACTTAAAATGCTACTTCCTGACCATTACCTGATGAATATGGATATTAAAATAGAGTTTTATTGTTTGTGTTTGTGTGTTTATACTCTACTAGGAGAGTATAAACCAGGAATATATTCTGTGGGGCATGCCTAAAATGAGAATGTTGTTTTCTGAGAATTGCCTATAGATGGGTCATAATGACCCATATGATAAATGGATGATGGAAGAGAAACAGTTTCTCCTCAGAGAAAAAGAATGAACAGATGACCAATGTGACAAGATTGTAGGTTTTACATCCACCAAGATGTATTTGTGAGTCTTTAAATCATTAAGAAAAAAATAAATAAAGTCCAACATTGGGAGAATCAATCCTAAAACGGATCTTCCTTTCACTCAACCCAAATAACACTTCTCAATTTTGTGTGTGTGTGTGTGTGTGTGTGTGTGTTGTGCTGTGCTTTGATTCGGTTTGTTTTTTTACTCTAGGACTCTAACAATTTTGACTTTCTGATTCTGGAAGATACATTATCCAAAATACATCTAAAATTTTTCAATTGACTTCGTTTCTACTACTACCACTCTGGTCTAAGCTATCACCTTTTGCCTCAATTGCTCTAAAAGTCTTTTAACCAGTCTTCTTTATTCCACTCTTGCTTCTCTGCAATTCATTTCCCACACAGTGATCATTTAAACATGTAAGTCAGATTATTTCAGTTTACCAGTTGCAAGCCCTCTAATTTTGGGATCTAATCCAAATTTGTACTGTGATGCTGGTTGATGTGCCCCCAGCTTGCCTCATCTCCTACCACTCCTTCCCACTCTCACTAGCCACATTAGCCCTCCTTCTGTTCATCATTAACTGTGCTGAGCTTATCTCCACTTTCAGAGCTTGCTGTATCCTGAGCTGGAAGGTAATTAATTCCCCCAGAAAATACACCACTGTTGGGAATCATGCAAGTCTCAGGTGATCTTGAGACAGCCCTGTCATGTCGGTCCAATCTAAAGCAGACTCTGAACCCCAGTCACTTGTGAATGCCTTACTCTGCTTTATTTTTTTTTTTCAGGGAATCATCATCCTAAGAATTGATCTTATTTATTCACTTGCTTATAGTTGGTAAGCACCACAAAAGAGTTACTGCTCTGTTTATAGGGATGAGAATAGTTTCACTTGCAAATTTGCTTTTAAGAGAATTCTTTATGTCCTGGTTTTAAACACCAACTCATCAGTCTGTTTATACTGCTGGACTAAGCCATTTCTTAAGGACAAAACTTAGGCATAAGGCCACACTGCAAGTAGATATGTGGTTTCTTTAGAATATCAAATCCTAAGGTGTGTCAATATTGAGAGTCTGCTGAAATTGTACCAGGGATTTAACTGGTACACCAAAAATGGGTTTTAAGATGCCCAAATATTTATCTTTTTTTGGAGTCTGTTGTGTGAGATCTAGGATGTCTCAGGAGGATGTCATGACAATCCTCTTGTGTTTGCCCAAGTATGCAGTGTAAACAACAAATGAATCATTTTCTGAGTTGCCATGACATTTAAGGAATGTTGAGAAGTGCTGCACAGACACGACTAAATCCTTGCTGTGCCCTTCATAAATACCTATGCCTTTCCTGGTACAGAAGACATGCTCCAGTACTCTCCTGACCCTTGCCTCGGTCCATTCGTATTGCTGAAACAGAATAGCATGGACCAGATAGCTTATAAACAACAGAAATACATTTCTCACTTTTCTAAGTCTAAGATCAAAGAGCCAGCAGGTCTGGTGTCTGGTGAGGGTTTGTTTCCTGGTTTATTGTTGGTGCCTTCTTACTTAGTCCTCACATGAAGTCAGCTTGCAAACAAGCTGAGGGATCTTATCACATTTATGAGGGCTCTGTCTTCATGACCCAAATACTTCCCAAAGGCCCCACCTACCAATATCATCTCCTTAGTGGATAGGATTTTTACATATCAATTTGGAGAAGACACACACTTTCAGACCACAGCACTCCTGAAAGTCCTGGACTTTGGGTAAACTAAATGGAAGTTGTCACCATGTTTAACAAAAATTGCAATAATGGTACAGTGTCTGCTATAATTTATATAGTCTTTGAATATTGTTGTTGGCATTAATAGTGAATTTTTATAAATAAAAATAAATAAATTTATTGGTTTGAGGTTGATGAAACCAAACAAGAGTCAGTAAACTCCATTTGATAAAGGAAAACATACAGGAAATTTTAAAACAAGCAAAACAAAAATATAAGCAAAAACAAAAACAAAACACAGTTTAAAACAAATTATAAGTGGCATTTTTTTTTTTTTTTCTGTATGTCATGCCAGAAACATATATATTAGTGACACAGATTCTTTTAGGTTGTCCAGGATGTTAAAGGTACCTTATCCTTTTTGTTCTAAGTATCAATTAGGTTGAAACACCATTTCACATCCTAGCTCCCATCAACATGCCTTGGGTTTAGTAAGGGGCTTAAACTTTGTGCCTGATCATATATAGTCCCTATTTATTGCTTCTCAACAAACTCTTCATCTTCCTCAAGTCTTTCTACATATGGCTGTTTCTGTCTTTTCTCTCATGTCACGCAAATCAGTCCCTCTTCCGCCCATCTATTGTGTAGGAGACTTCTACTAAAGATTGAGGAGAAAGGGTAACACAGTTGAGGTACAAGAAATAGTGCTGCGTCAATGAGCAGCACATAATTGAAACTGGTACATTATGTAGCCTTCTTTAATATAAAGGTGAGGTCAGTTCCACACTGAAAAAATATTCTTTTCACTTATGGGGCCATCTCTAAATTCACAATATCCCAGACACCTGTATATTTCTTCATGGAAAATTACAAATTACACATTTATTTACATTTTCTTTAGTATTATTTTTATTACTTTTTTTTTCTTTTTCTTTTTTGTTTTTCGGAGATGGAGTTTCACTCTTGTTGCCCAGGCTGGAACGCGATGGCGCGATCTGGGCTCACCACAACCTCTGCCTCCTGGGTTCAAGTGATTCTCCTGCCTTAGCCTCCCAAGTAGGTGGGATTACAGGCATGCACCACCATGCCTGGCTAATTTTGTATTTTTAGCAGAAACCAGGCTTCTCCATGCTGGTCAGGCTGGTCTCAAACTCCCGGCCTCAGGTGATCTGCCCACCTCGGCCTCCCAAAGTGCTGGGATTCAGGCATGAGCCACCGTGCCAGGCCTCCTCTTTACATTTGCATTTTCAGCTAGCTTCTCTAGTCTGGGCACTTACATAAAACTGCTTTTTCACAAATTGAAGGCCTATCAAGGTAATACTCCAATCAATTCTTAAAAATTAAACTTTTTCTGCCCTCTAAGATTTGTAATTATTTATTATATTTGGTAGCAGATCTTGTAAAAGCTGTAATGCTACATGAGTCTTCATAACATAAAAAAGGTGTTTTTTTTTTTTTTTTTTTTTTTTTTTTTTTTTTAATTATCCTAAATTAGTGGGAAAGAGGATTAGGTCTGAATTTAGTAACCAGATCCTAGTTAACATTTAAAACCTAGAGGCCCTGTTTATACGTTGGCAGAAAACAAGGCCAACAAACAGAGCCCAGTGTGACTGCTCTGCAATAGTTTCTTCTTTCCCATTGAGATGAGACATAGGAAAACTCTATAGCAACTGGAATCAAGAACCAAATTGGGCGGTAAGATAAATACACTTTGGCTCAGCCAACAGTTGAATTGATAAATGTCCACTTCAAGCCAAGCTGTTTTTAAAGAGCATATATTCCTTATAAAAATATCTGGGTGGAGGGAGGCGGAGTTTGCAGTGAGTCGAGATCTTGCCACTGCACTCCAGCCTGCGTAACAGAACAAAGCTCTGTCTCAAAAAAAAAAAAAAAAAAAAAAAAAAAAAAGGGGTACAGAGAGGTGAATCCTAGCCTAAAGTGGGTTGGCCTGGAATACTTAAGAATACAAATATCAAATGAGTAGGGCCTTTAAAAAATATGGGAATTTATAGGGTGGTTTTCCAAGTGGAGGAAACCATATCCTTAAACGCCTTTCCTTTTCCGTTCTTGAGTTTCTCAATGGTAGAGATACTCAATCCTCCATGCCTGATATTTCACATGTTAGTCTATTACCTCAACTGGGAATGTTAGAGAGGTTAGACACAAGTTTAACATTGGGTAAACAACTTGTATATCAGTAAATAGACTAATTCTGTGGTTCTCTGACTTAAATTTCACTTAGTACATTTCAAAAATAAATATTAATTAACTATAGCTACTAAGTTTTGTAATTTGGGTAAGTGAAAAGTTAAAAAACAAAAAACAAAAAACAAAATGACCTTAAATATAATCATTTCACAAAAGAAAAGGTATTTTAACACCAGAAACAGTAAAAAAGCTTCTTAGACAAATAATGAAAAAGTCCTTAAAGAAAATAAATGTAGCTTTGTAAAAATTTTTAAATATTATGTTCTAGTTTTCATTTGGCCCAGACCCAAGGGGAATTATTCACAGACTGACTCCAAAATACAAGCAAGTGATTGGGTATATTGGAATAGCTCTTTTTGTTTTTTCTTTCTGTCACCACTTTTCTCACTATAATTACCTGGAAGAAACTTGTATCTTCAAGCACATAGGTTCACATAACTTCTGAGTCTCCTTCTGGTTTTCATTTGTTTATAACTTTAAACCACTACTGACTTTAAAGTGTTCAGCATAAAACCCAATTTGTGCTTTTATTCATTTACAACAGATGGGGTCAGAGTGAAAAGAGGGGCAGCTTATAGCTTCCCTTTTTTGTAGCCCCCTTTATTAAAATCACTTGCATCATTTTTATAAGGTTCACACTTTTCTCTAAGATGTAATGTTTATAAAGGATACTTTATTTAGAAGTGTTTAGTAAGTAGTAAACCTGGACCCTGAAAGTCTCTATAAAAAAGTTATGGCCAAACTGACCTTCATCTAAATCACAATACAGAAACCTAATAATTTTTCAAACATGCAGAAACCTTAAGCAGAACGAAATTCCAATAACACATGCTACAACTGATGACAATGAATGCAGCCAATTGCTTACCAAGAGCTATTGCTTACCAAGGTGAGAAACAAGATGAAAAAAGACTTACTACTCTTTTTGACTGAAAAGACATTGTCAGTCAGTCTGCCAATGGACTGGTACTTAAAATTCGTTTTAGACTTACAACTACGGGGATATTAGTAACCATTACTGATAACACACACACACACACACACACACACACACACACCCTTTATATATTTCTAATTCCAATTTTAATTTGAAAGGGAAATGCAAGAAGCAGGCCATGAAAGTGAAGGGCAACACATGATAGGCATAAAACAAATTAATGAATAATTTTAATAAAGAAAAATGTATTGAAAGAAGGAAATTGCTAGAAAGGGAAGCACACCTCCATCTTCCAGAATATGTCATTTCTTTCTTAGCATGTATGTCACTGGACCATGTAAAATTCCTGTCAACTATCCTCATACTTTGCAGTTTAGCTTACAATATACAGGATAGACTATGGTAATAAATTGTGTTGGTCTGATAAGGTAATATGTGAGCTGGATCGCTGAGTATGTCTTTATAGTAACAAGTATATAAAAAGTACTTTTAAAAATCACTTAGCAATGATGAAGTTCTTTTCACTATTTATATAAAAATGCAAAATGTATTTTCTATTTTATATAGAAAAGGACAAGCAGATATAAAATTCCATGTGCATCACCACTTATGCCCCATAGAAAATATTATTTGCATAAAAGTAAGTGTAGCATTAAGTGGCATTTGGTAGAAGATAAACTAACTTCAAGAAAATCACGGTCTTTCAACAAAGAGTGGTTTGAGATATTTTACATATTTAAAATTATAAAATAATAAATAATTAAGACCAGTTTTGACTCAATTTGATTGATACTATTTCTCTTAAATATTCTTTTTGTTTAATACAAAGGATTTATATTCTCAGATATAATGAAAGATAAGGGGAATAATTTTAATGATTATAATAATGTTTTACATTTACGTAAAAGAAAAATATCACTGACTCTAGTATAGAAAAAATTGAGAAAAACTGAATTTATGTTTTATTTTTTAAATAAAACAAATTTCTATTATTACTGATAGTAAATATACATTGTAGAAAATAAATGAAGCAACAAAATTAATATTTTCCCAATCTAAAGTATAACTAGTATATTGAATTTTGGATTTTTTTATGTGTAAGTATTTATATTTTATTCTTTTTCTGATCTTATCTTACATTCTCTTGCGACCTTTTTTTTTTTTTTTCCCACCAGCATCTATTTTCATTTCTCTATTTCTATAAAATTATAACTTTTAAATACATAATTTACATTTAAATTATCTTAATGGACTCCAAAATGTTCAAATCAGTGGCTATTTCCAGACAAAATATTGTTTCTGCTTTTTACTTATTTATTTTTTTTGAGACAGAGTCTTGCTCTATGGCCCAGGCTGGAGTGCAGTGGCATGATCTTGGCTCACTGCAAGCTCTTCCTCCCGGGGTCACACTTTTTTCCTGCCTCAGCCTCCCGAGTAGCTGGGACTACAGGTGCCCGCCACCACACCCAGCTAAATATTTTGTATTTTCAGTACAGATGGGGTTTCACCGTGTTAGCCAGGATGGTCTCGATCTCCTGACCTCATGATCCGCCCACCTCAGCCTCCCAAAGTGCTGGGATTACAGGCGTGAGCCACCGCACCCGGCTGTTTCTGCTTTTAATGTTTCTTAATCTTCTTTCCTCTTTATTAGACGTTCCTTAAATCTCTTAATTTAGGATTTTTTTCTACTGTCTCTTCTTAAAAATGTTTTATCACTGAGAACTTCTAACATTTATAAAATAGAATAGGATGACTTCCTGTGTACTCATCAGCTAATTTCAACATATGTTAACTCAAGTCAATCCTTTATCCCCAAAGACATAATTCCTGTCCCTGCATAAAACAAAACTAAATTATTTGCAGTAAATCCTAGTCTTAATATTATCATATCATTTTCCTCTTTTTTTTTTTTTTTTTTTTGTTGTTTTTTTTGTTTTTGAGATGGAGTTTTGCTCTTGTTGCCCAGGCTGGAGTGCAATGGTGCAATCTTGGCTTACCACAACCTCCGCCTCCGGGGTTCAAGCAATTCTCCTTCCTCAGCCTCCTGAGTAGCTAGGATTACAGGAATGAGCTGCCACACCCAGCTAATTTTGTATTTTTAGTAGAGACTATGTTTCTCCATGTTGGTCAGGCTGGTCTCAAACTCCTGACCTCAGGTGATCCGCCCGCCTGGGCCTCCCAAAGTTCAGGGATTACAGGCGTGAGCCACCACGCCTGGCCTCATATCACTTTATCTGTAAAACTACAGTTATATATCTGTAAGATAGGTGCTCTTTCAGGGAATAGAATGATGGTCACTGGAGGCTGGGACAGGTAGTGCAGGGGTTTGAGGGATGAAGGCATATGATTAGTGGAAACAAAATGGACTTAGATAGAAGGAATAAGAAATAGTGTTTGATATCACAGTAGGATAACTATAGTCAAAAATAATGTATGTATATTTCAAAATAACTAAAGCAGTGGAATTAGAATGTTCCTAACACAAAGAAATGGCAAATGCTTGAGGTGATCAATACCCGAATTATCTTGATTTGATCTACACCTTGTATGCTAATATCAAATTTTCACATGTATGCCATAAATATGTACAATTATTTATTCATAAAAATGAAAATTAAAAAAACTATAAACAAAAAAGCAAAAAAGTGCTCTTTTAAAAATATAACATAATAACATCAATATACATACTATGTATATGTAAACGTGTGAATATGGGTTTTTTAAGTATCTAAAAAGACATGTACATATACACACACATTTCCTGTACATGTGTTTGCATATGTAATTACATGTGTTAGAATAAAAGTATTAATATAATGAATCACATGTAGTAGACTAAAAAATCTATTGAATACAGTCTATTAATATTTTTAAAATGGTTTTTTTCCTTGTGCTGTATGTATAGGGGTATACAGTCAAATTATTGTATTTTAAAGGCATTTGGAATAATTTCACTATGTGTGGTTTTATCATCAATTCAATATATTGTTTAATTTGCTTCACTTTGTTTCAGGTTGTAGGAATTACTATTTTTTCCCCACTTAAAATATTTTTTAGAATTATGCAATACATTTTCATGGATATAGAATACAAATCTACAAAACACAGTATAGTCGGAGAAGGCCAACTCTTATTTCTTTCCCTCTAAGCCTTGTCTCTCCTTTTCCCGTGTGTGTGTGTGTGTGTGTGTGTGTGTGTGTGTATATATATATATTTTTTTTTTTTTGAAACAGAATCTTGCTCCGTCACCCAAACTGGTACGCAGTAGCCGATCTCGCCTCACTGCAACCTCTGCTTCCCGGGCTCAAGCGATTCTCCTGCCTCAGTCTCCCGAGTAGCTGGGATTACAGGCACACACCAATATACCCAGCTAATTTTTGCATTTTTAGTACAGACGGTGTTTCACCACGTTGACCAGACTTGTTTCGAACTCCTGACCTCAGGTGATCCACCTGTCTTGGCCTCCCAAAGTGCTGGGATTACAGGTGTGAGCCACCATGCCCTGTCGTTATCTCTATATTTTCTAAATTTAAAATTACTTTCCAGCTTTTAACATACCGATATACATATGCATATATTAACCTAGTCAATACATGTTGTCTATATCCTAATATTTTGCTATTTATACATAATATCCTGCTTATGTTGTCTCTTTCTTAAACGATCACATATTATACCCATTTTTTCTTGAACTTGCTTTTTATATCTAACAATATATATTAGAGAAAACTTCTTAGTAGTTTGTTGAGGTATTCCATTTGTCATTTTAGTATTATCTGGATTTCCATTGTGTTACTATACTGTGTTTATCCAACCAACTGCAGTATCATACTTATGTACATTTGTTTTTTTCCCAGTTTTTACAATTCAGATATTGCAGCATAAATGGCATTGTACATATTGTTCTCTTTTTCATATTTTTGTCAGTATATCTTTGGGATATGTTCTTCAAAGTGGGATTGCTGGGTCACAAGACAAAGGCATAAATGTTGCTAGACTTTATTAAATTTCCCTTCATAGTGGTTTTGAACATTTTGCATTTTCGTTATCAATGTATGAGACTGTTTTGTTCATCCTTACCCACAGAGGACATTGTCAATCTTCTGGATCTTAGCCAATTCAATATGTGAGAAATTGGATCGCAGAGTATTTTAATTTGCAGTTTTCATATTATGAACAAAGCAGAACATTTTTTCATATTTTAAAGGTATTTATATTTTCATTCTTTTTGAGCTATCTGTATATTTTGCCTATTTTCTATAGTGTTAAGGCTTTTCTTTATTTTTAGAAGATATTAATATGTTTCACATACTAACTTTTTTTGTTGTGTGCGTTACATATTTCCAGTTTCTCATTTGCCTTTTACACTGAATTTTTTTGCATTTACAAATTTTTATATGAACAAATTTATCAATATTTTCTACTGTTTTGTGTATAAATTGTCATAGTTTGAACACTTTTCTCCATTCTAGATGTACAGTGAAATTAACCTTTGTTTTTACCTAGCACTGGTATATAGTTTTTTCATTTTAGATTTTTAATCCATTTAAAATTTATTCTGGCGTAATAGGTAAGACTGGAACAAAATTTGTTTATTTTTCTTACATGGCTATTTCATCACAAGATCTTAATTATTAAAAACTAGTATATTTTACTCACTGACTTGAAGTCTCACCTTTGTCTTATACCAAATTTATATTCACAATTTGGGCTATTTCTGGAATATCTATTATAAGGTACCAGTTTTAGTCAGATGAGCTTGTTGAAATTAATGAAGCAGCTGTCCAGAAGAATGTCCTGCCTCTTGGGTTTGTCTGCTTGATTCCTTTTGAGGTATTTTACTTGATTTTTCATTTTGCTAGAAGTTAAATTTAAAAGCTTTATAAAATCAAATGAAGCATTTTTGACTAGAATAAAAACTGATGAAATTATATCCTTCATAGTACATCATAGCAGAATTTATGTAATATCAGTTTGACCCACCATTAATTGCACTATAATTTGTCACTAAACAAGTTAACACTGATGATCCCTCTGTCATACATTTTTCCTTGAAATTTGTAGAAATAAAATTTAGAATACATCAAAATTTAATTAGTTAATTTTATTTAAACTTAATTTATTTATAATTTTAAAATAAAATTTATCAATGATTTAATATAGATTGCTATATTTTATAAAAATAGTACTTAAACTATAAGATAAAACATTGAAAATATGTTATGGCAGCTAGAATTATAGTTGCCTAATTTTTAAAAAAGTTATCTGTAGTTTTCTGTTTTCCTCTACTTTTATTTTTATAATTATATTAATACTTAATATCATTATTAAGGTAAGGGTCTAAACTTGCCTTAATAATGATACAAGTATTAATACTTATTATATCAAATCATATCAAACCATCATATAATCAGTAGACATTTTAATGACAAATGAATGATTTAAACAATTTTTTTTTACTTGACAAATGAATGATTTAAACAATTTTTCTTTTTTACTTGTTCCCTTATTCTAGGCAGACAAGGCAAATTGCAAAAAATAAAATCACATTCAACAAAAATATGTGAAAAAGTTTTTAAATTGATAATTGTAAACTATGAGTTTCAAAAATATTTTTGTATTCAGTTTTACTAGAATAATTGAATATATATAGTACTTGTTTTGATAAATAATTTTTAAACTTTTTTTTCACTTTTTAATGAGAGCATGGATATTTCCCCTCTAATTATTTTATGCATGCATGGGTAAATATGACTTGTTTCTAAAATCATCCAAGATGCAGCCTTAATTGTTTTCCCTTTTTTATTTTCAGAAATGTCAGTAGTTACTAACATTTTTCATATTTCAAATAAATAAATAGATGGGAATACAAGGAATTCTAACATAGTTGTATCACTTAATTACACTTAATTACAAAAAATCCCTTTTGTATTGTATGTGGAAACTGTATTGTGATCATTTACCAAACATTACTTTTAATGATTTATTAACTGACAACCGTATTTGACCATCTTTCAATTTTGTTGAAAGCAAATATTGGAAAGCACTTGAATTGTAAAAGCATTTGTTATCCAATCAGCAAAGTCATGCACACTTTCAATTTTGGGGAAGTCTAAAAATTGACATGATCAAGATCTGTCAAATGTCTTAGTTTTCGTACACATGTTAGAAGTTAAAGGATGCTTCTTAGGCAACAGTAAATTTAATTGTTTTTTGTTTAGTAGTACAAAGTAAGTGAGAATGAATGATGGCAGGGAGTTGGTCAGAAAGTGTGGGAACTGACAGAACATCTTTATAGCAAGTGTCTTCTCAGGCAAATAGATTTTAGCAAATAGTATCTATGAAAGTGAGAATATGATCTGGAAAGTGACTGCCTAAAAAGTGTCCATGTCAGCTTCTCCCTTGGTAAGCATGTATTCCAGGGTACACATGTCTCTCAGTTTGAAGAACACTGTCCATAGGTTCCCACAAAGTCATGTAGAGTGCCTTTCAAAAGGAAAGAAATGTTGATAGAGGAGATGCTGATAAGTTTCAATAAAATAATTCAGGAACAAGCACTTCAAATTTGTTTAGATTATCGTGGGTTTTAAAAAATATATATTCTGGGAGCCTGTGTTGTCTCTTTCCTTAGAAGACTCTAAAAATAGTCAACTGGAATCTGTTTCTCCTTTGCATTAATCAGCTTGTGTTAATCAGCTCAAGTAGAACCTCTGCCTATTCGCAAGGACAGAGGGCTTTCTGTATCCTGAGTTCTTGCCTTAGTGTACTGGAAAAATCGGATCACACATGAGCTTGGAGAATGAGTGCAAAGTTCTGTTGAGTGGAAGTAGCTCTCAGTAGCTCTCACTGAGTTGAATGGGGAGGACAGCAGGGAATGGAGTGGGAAGTTGGAATTGAGCCACCAGATTCTCCTTCTGCCTTGACGTCCGCATCATTCCTCTATGGATGGCCTTCCAGGATCTGACAATGGGTTCTGCCAGGGTGTTCCTCTAGACATCTAGCCGCTTGTGTCTGTGCCCACTAGGATCTCGGGGTTTTTATAGGTTATGGGGGCGTGGTAGGCCAGGGTGGTCTTAGAAAAGCAACATTTCGGCATGAAAACAAAAGTGCTTGTCCTCACGTAGGTCAGTGGGCACAGACTCAAGGGTGGAGCTTTGGCCAGGGAACCACCCTTCTCGACGCAGCACTTCTCTGTCCATCTGCAGTATCATGTGATATATACTTATACACAGTTAGACATTATATTTAATATACTATTTAATATATAGTGCCAAAGGAAAGCACATAAACAATTCCACCTATTATTTGGTATGGTTTTTGGCAAGAGGAATTGTAGCCTTCTCTGTAAACAATTACTATTATTACCAACTTATATTACTTAAAAGGTAATCAGGAAAGCATTGGTAGTGAAATGACATACATATGTTAAAGTACTTAAAATGTTGTATAGGATGAGATACGGTAAATCGGACAGAGATGACAAAATGAATGGAAAATGGCATGGAGGCTAAGCATGATAATAATGTGTCTTATTCAATTATAGGATTTAACGATATTTTGATTTAAGGTTAGATACAATCCAAATCTCTCAAAATTTAGATTATTAGCAAATGTAAACTATTTTTTATTTTTCCCCCAAAAACTGAATTAAGTAACTTATAGTGTATTAAATGGGGCCATTTGTACATTCAATAGCTCTATTTAATCAGAAACATTCAAACTGTTTCCTTGAAAAAATATATGGGTGTAAATAATAGTGGAAAATGAGCTTGGCAAGGTATCTTTGGAGCATGCCAAACCCCAGACATCTTAGAAATACTTGAAGATGTTATAATGAGCAAAACATACTACCAGTTCACTGAACCTTGGCGAAATGTGTCAGGAAAGCAGACAAAATACCAAATATGTTGTCATACTTTCACTTAACCAAAGCCATCCTTTTGCATTTGAATTTTACTAAAGACTTATCCCATTTTTGTTCAGCTCTGAGATGAATTAGTGTGATTAAACCAATGGCAGATTCCAATAAAACTTTTCATCAGTTGCTTATATTAATCTCTGAAATGGAATTGGGCCTGTATGCTTTGAAGACTTTCACAAAAGGACACAACATTTAATGAGTTGCCCAAACTTTATATGGAGGAATGAATTTCCTACCAGTGGTACATGGAAATTTTTGCATTAGAAAAATGTTAGTAAAAACACACACCATATGCTTCTGTTGCAGGAACTTTGAGAACCTTATTATGTCTCATAATAGACAGAGAGCAGTACAAATTCTTACTTTTACATTGTACACTGTCTATTCTTCATGTCAAATGTGTACAAAATGAGTTCCTCTTCTACTGATCCAAGACTATTTTCTTCTTCCTTTTATTACCTGAAGTCTACTCCTATGTTATCATTCTTTTAGATGAATTGAAATTGAACACATATTTTATGCACTACATGAAGTGCAGCATAGCTTATTTATATATGAATTATTTTGCTTCTAATAAGAGAACAATCCACAATCCATCCTATATTATATATTATATAAAGTGGGTTAACAAAGAGGAGATTCTAGAATGTATAAAAACTACTGGGTGAATGTTCTGTTTTTTAGTTTGCTGCTTCCATTTGGATGCCTCTAAACTGAGCTAAGAGAAACTCTTTGATTTCATTCTGAGGAATTACTAAAAGATTTCTGACATTCAGGTGAGAGGGCAGAAGGAACCAAGAGGCATATAAAGCTAGCGGCATGCAGCTCATTCTGATTTAGAAATATTCAAAGGCCCAGCCACAAGTGGAAAAACCACTGGAATGCCGAGAGTGCAAATGTTTTAAGAAGACAAGAATTCTAATTAGCCTGGATGGGAAACTCAGCATGATGTTCGATAGCTGGTTTGATGTTTAGAGTCATTACACTGAACTGTGTCAGTAGGATTATACAATACTATTGTGATAATACAAATGTTAAATAAACCACCTACCTCAGAAATTTCTAAACAGAACTTTACAGTTTTTGGAGCAAATAAAAAAAAAAAAAACGTAGTATTTTTCTTTGTTAGATTTCCTAATGAATTTAGCAGTCTTTACACTTAGCAGGAAATCTGGACTGATCATTTGAGGCCTGTTTTCTTTATACATTTTGGAGTACGGGTTTGCTTTTGGACACCTAATAAATCATGATCTAACATCTAAGAGAGACTTATTGCTATACTGTGAAATCAAGGGAAGAAAAAAAAAAAGAAAACAGTGTAAATACTTGTACTATCTTGCTATATTCTTTGACCTACAGGACAGTAATGAACCAAAAAGCAAAATTCTCTAGCAATGATATGTTAGTGCCCCAGTCTTACTATGTGGAGTTAGTAATGGTTTTGTGTTTGAAAATGTTAAGCCTTACCTTGTTTGTAGTTCACCAAGGAATACGACCATATGTGATGCTTTTTCTATTTCAGGCAATGCCCCCACTGCTGGAGAGATTGCTGTTGACAGCTTTTGACCAGAGGGAGCCATTAGATTTTGCTGGCTAGCAAACAATTACAGCTTTGATATGAGCTACAAGGTAAAGATTAAAAGGAATACCAATGCCCCAAAATATGCTAGGCCTGTGTGGTCTCTAGTCCCTTCTTGTGCAAATGAAAAATTGTTTAGATGTAAAAACTAACAAAAGAAAACCAAAAATAGCCAAACTTTTTAGGATTCTAACAAAGGTCATCTGAATGGTGAAAGATCCCTTTAAGAATAGTAAAGACTTCATACCATTATAAAGAATTCAAAAGTTTCATTTAAAGATAACAAATATCTTTCAAATGATGCTATTAGTAAGGGAGGTTTAAAAATAATTTTCATATTTGGAAATGTGCTGTTTTTATTTCTAGCAGTGTAGTCTTACGGGAGCAGTTATATCTTATATATTATGGTGCAATAGTGCATTTAAACTGACTAGGCATATGGGTCAATACATGCTGTCAAACAATAAGATAAAAAGATTGTTCATATTGTTTGGGCATTGCTGAGAATAAGCTAAATCCATAGTTTGTTAGTTTGAAAACATTGCTTGGAATAGAAAAAGAGACAGGAACTATAGTAAATTTAGTATTTCATAGATCCTGATATTATAAGAAAAATCAACTTAAACATTTTTATAGGCAAGCATATCTTCCTTTGGCAGAAAATAAACTTTCATAGATTCTGAAGGGAATCTTACAGAGAAAAGATAAAAATACTCACTTTTTTTTGTGTGTGGAGTGTTCTGTGCTCTGAGATTTTCAAAAATTGGAAGGAAATAGTAACCTATGAGTTCAATTTTAAGGAAGTAAAAGCTTTTGATGTCCTAAGACAAATGCAACCTTACAATCTTTTACTGTGGTAAAGTGAGATATATTACTCCTTATGAAAAGTCTATGGATTTGATAATTTGTCAAACTACTAATATATAACTTAATTTTTGTTTTGTTTTTAACTGCATGAATATTAGAATCATTTTTCCTCTGGGTATTTTCATCAGTATCTATAACTATAAAGTAGAAACTGATGTATTAAACATAATATATTTAGGTTGACTATAGTATGAAAACTGACATGGTTTGGATGTGTGTACCCTCAAAATCTCATGTCAAAATGTGACCTCCAGTGTCGGAGGTGGACCTGGTGGAAGGTGTTTGGATCATGAAAGTGGACTTCTCATAAATGACTTTGCCATCCTTGTGGTAACAGGTGAGTTATCACTCTATCAGTTCATGCAAGAGCTAGTTGTTTAAGAGTCTGGCACCTGTTTCCCTGTTCTCTTGCTCTCTTTCTCTCTCTCTCACCATGTGGCAGGTTTGCTTCCCCTTCACCTTCTACCATGAGGAGAAGTTTCCTGAGGGCTCACCAGAAGCTGAGCAAATGCTGGTGTCATGTTAGTACAGCCTGTGAAATAATGAGCCAAATCTCTGACATTTATAATTTACCCAGGCTCAGGTATTCATTATAACAATGTAACACATATTAACACAATAGTTAAAAAAGCATAGTTTTATCATGTTATGTTGTTTTCAAATATAGGCATCTTGTATAAATACAAACCTGCCTTACTTAACAAATCCATATACTAAATACGTTCCCTTGTATTGTCTCTTACAAGATTTCTGAAACAACTTTAGTCTATTTTAATGTGTTTGCTACCCTCTTCAGTTAAGACCAATAATCTGGCTTTTGGAAATGAAAATATGATTATCATACAACTGTCATGATGACAACAAAAATATAGTCTTTTTTGGATTCCCTGGATCCAAAATTACTATTAAATAACCTGCCTAGGTGAGAGAGATGACTTACTTTACAATAATATGGAACCAAATAAGAATCACTTCCTATTCCATGTCTGAAAGATTGTCTTAATGGACACTCTTCCTCCAAATTTTGGGTTTATGAAAGGTCTGGCTGTCTGGCATGTAGAACTACACGTAGACAACTGCATTCTCATTTGGCTTATTTTCCAAAGTACACCATTTTTTCCACTTTGCTTCTATTTCTATATCTGTTAATGAAGAATAACAATACTTAGCACAAGAGTTGTTACGAGGCTCTTAAATTGCTTTGTGCACTGTCTGACATATGGTAAGTGCTCAAAAACTTAGCTAATTTTATAACTGTAATTGTTTTTACCTACTTTTAGGGTACAGAGTCTTTATCATATCATTAAAAGAGCAAATGAGTGATTTAAAAATCAATGAATCTTCTGTGGAGAGGTTATGAAAAATATGTTGATTTAAAAGTGTCTTAAATGATATTTATCTTCTTGGACATCACCTAATTGCAAGTCTTTCTCTTTTCTCTAAAAAATAAACATACACACAAAAACAAAAAACAAAGTAAAACAAAAAAAAAAACAAAAAAATTTCAAATCTCGGCTGGGTGTGGTGGCTCACTCCTGTAATCCCAGCACTTTGGGAGGCCGAGGCTGGTGGATCACCTGAGGTCAGGAGTTCGAGACCAGCTTTGCCAACTGGTGAAACTGCATCTCTACTAAAAACACAAAAATTAGTCAGGCATGGTGGTGCATGCCTGTAGTCTTAGCTATTCAGGAGGCTGAGGCAGGAGAATTGCTTGAACCCAGGAGGCAGAGGTTGCAGTGAGCTGAGATCAAGCCACTGCATATTGCAGCAGGGCTGCAGAGCAAGACTCTGTCTCAAAAAAAAAAAAAAAAAAAAAAAAAAAAATCATTAATATTCTTCAAAAGAATCAATAGAAGCTTACAGTAGCTAATAGCCTATTCAATCTCTAATAGAATGAATATGCACATTTTTAAAATTCTGATAAATGAATTCATATATATTTGAAAGAATCAAAATTAATTGAAACAACATAAAAAACACTCAAATTTTATAAATGAATGATTTTGAAAGAAGTAAACATTTTTATATTAAAAAATTCTGAAAGAGAAAGTAAGCTATATATTACATTGTACTGCTGGATATATTTTGATCATTTGTTGGTTTTGTATCTGTTTGGGGTATTCACACATATCTCTCTATGTTGGTGACTTGACTTTCTTTATTCTTCTACTCTTTACTTGAATCTTTTCCTTTTCAGTTTTCTTTGTCTCTCTACATTTGCCTAAGTGAGAAGGCTTATTGTCACCCTTCAAAACCCTCCTCTCCACCTTCTGTATGCAGTGTGACACAAAGATATGGGAGTGCTGGGAAGGAAAGAGCGCAGTCCCTTTAAATGATATGGAAGGTGGGAAGAGAAGTGCTGGATAGAGAAAGGCAGGTCCTTGGCTAGGGTTCTACCCCCACGGACTTCAGTGAGGACAGGTATTTCCTGCCCAAATGTTGCATTTTCCAAGACCCTGCCACTCCCTCATCCTGGGTATATAAAAACCCGAGACCCTAGCATGCACAGAGGTGGCCAGATGTTGAGAGAAGCACATCAGTGGAAGAAGACACAAGCGGCTGGTTGTGGAGAGGGGCACACCAGGAGAGGAGCACACCAGGGGAGGAGCACACCAACAGATGCCAGAACTCAGGCAGGCCATTCACCAGTGGAATGACACAGAGTTCGGCTGGGGTGGTCGGAGAAGAGTCAGGCCAAGCCTGACTCCAGGGGAATAGCATCTCCCTTCTGGCTCCTGGATCTCCTGAGAGCTACTTCTACAACAAAACGTTGCACTCATTCTCTAAGCCAACATGTGATCCGATTCTGCCAGTACACTAAGAGAAGAAAGCCCTGTATATAGGAATCCCTCTGTCCTTGTGATAAGGGAGTCTAACTGAGCTGCTTAACACAAGCTGCCTATAGATGGCAACTAAGAGAGCACCCTGTTACACACCCACTGGGGCTTCAGGAGTTGTAAACATTCACCCCTAGACACTGCCGTGACTTCAGAGTCCCACAGTCTGCCGTCTGTATACTCCCCTAAAGGTTTAAGCAGCAGGGCACTGAAGAAGTGAGCCACACACCTCCATCACATGCCCTGCAAGGGGGACAAGGGAACCTTTCCCATTTCAATGATTCCACTTCAAACAATATCTTAGATTGGTCCACGTTCTTCTGCTTACACTACCATCGTTTCTTTCCTGAAGAACAACAATCACCTTCGATTTAGTGTCTCCTAGAGTCTTCCTTTAGTCTTCCCATAATCTAATGCAATCTTAAAATGTAAACTTGTTTTCTGCATTTCCCTTCTTAAAATCGTTTGACTGGTTTCTTATTGTGTGTGAATAAAATGAATATTCCTTGCTGTGGTGATCTTCTCTCAGGTCCATATCATCTTTCACTGTACTCAAGCCAAAGCAGCTTTTTTTTTTTTTCTATTTCTAGAAATGTTCAAACTCTTACTTTTCTCAGAGCTTTAATATCTGTCCTTTCTTTGCCTCGAATGCTCTTTTCTCAATTGTGCCTCAGGAAATATCTATCTAAATAAAAAGTATGAGTTTTAAAAGTTAAGGTGTTAGAGAGAACTGTCCTAATCGAACAATATAAGTTATGTTCTTTCTGTTACTCTGCTTTACAGATGCACTGTTATTTTGCCTGGTAGACTCAATGTACTTATTTTTTCTTAAGACCTATTTACTGTTTCTTTTCTATTTGTTTGCCTATGAAATTGATCAAACAGAAAAGTATAGGCCATTAAGAAGTACACAATAGTGTTCCTACCACTGAGATTTAATCTTACATACACTGCCCAATTTTCTTAAATACGTTGCAATAAAAAGTTACTAACATCAGCATTTCTAGAGGGCATGTTTATTTTCACCCTTTATGGCAATATATGGAGCTGTTATACTCTCCTAATCCTTGTTAACACTAACAACACTCATGAGTAGTAAATGAAGTCTCCTAGTTTTAAATTGTTTACTGATTGCTGTTTTCTTAGGGAACTTTCTCCCTGTGTACTGCTTAAGTATCCTTACTCTTCTTTTGTGACTTGCCTTCATAATATTTATCTATTTTATTCTTGAGTTGTACCACCCTCTCACACCACCATTATCAGCTTCTGGGAGATTTTTAGATGTTCAGCATCTTATCATTTGTTTATAATATATGTTGCAGATATTTGCTCCTAGTGTGTGTGTGTGTTTAATTCAATTTACTTTTTTGTTTTACAGTGTCTTTAGTTACACAGGAATAGTTCATTGTAGTGTAATACAATTATCATTTTTTAAATTATGACATTTAAACATTACAAAGAAGGACTGGGTCACACTTAGGGGTAGAAAGGAATGAAAAAATGCTTTTAGGACTTCTAAATCTGAAGTTCAAATATGAAGATGCAGGACTATGGGTAATGTGAGGCTGCAACACAGGAAGGACCCATGGGACTGAGAGGAAGGAGAAACTCAAGGAGGAAGAAAAGAGGCACAAGCTGAGAGAATGTAGCAACCTGTGGAGTTCTAAGGCTGCAACTTTATTAGCATTGCAGTAGTTCAGGGAAGGAGTATAAAAAGAGTATAAGGTGGGTATTGAGATCTAGGAGATAGTGCTAGAAGGATTAAGTGATGATTTTTCAGGGCTAACCCAGAACTGGAGACAAGTTTGAGGAAAATGTTTTTAATATGAGCTCAAGGTCCCCAAATGAGTAAAGAGAACAAGGAAAATGGGCAGAGAAAAGTGTGCATGCAAAATGAGTCCCAATAGATCATTCTGTGCTTGCTGTTTTCTCAAGACTGGATGATCAATGTCATGCACCCAGTTAATGTCTGGTGAGTATGACCTACATATGAATGAAGTCCTTATCATGCCTCAGTTATTTTGCACACCATAGATCAGACATGCTTTCACTATAATTCCCCATTCATGGCACAGTTCCACTCAGTTGTGAGAAAACCCCTCAGTTCCCAACTTCTCCCTAGGGAGGAAGCTGGACTATGCATTAAACATGCCACCGTTTTCAGCGATTTGTTGAGGAACTGGCTTTCTTGTGTCACCTGTCTAGGAGCACTGACAGAACGCAACATACACTAAACATCTAAGGGCTACTGTGAACAAAGGCAGTGGTTTGACCTAGTATGTGGGCACTCACCACAAATCATCTCACTAACTCTGCCTACAGTAAGTGGATAAAGAAGAGCCTCAGCACATAGCTTTTCACTGGAAAGAAAATAGTTGGACCACAAATTCAAGGTTCCAAGTTTTTCAGGAGCTGCTCAAGAGTCTGACTTCTGTCTTGCTTTTCTCAGAGTGCTGACAGAACCAATCACAGTCTAGAAGCCTGATAGTCACTGAAAATAAATATTATTTTTCAAATTTCATTTTTGTTTAATTTGAATATTTTATTGTTAAAAATTCCATTTATATTGAAATACAGATAAAAATCAATGCATATAGTTACAAAATACAGACAGAAAATTTCCCTTCTGACATCTCTAGCCTCTTACTCATGGGTTCTATTTCTTAATAGCAACTACTTTTTACTGTTTTATTTTTAGTCCTTCTGGCTGTTTCTTTCATAAATTTAAATTATATGTTCATCCCTGTATTTTTGAATAATCTATGCTAAATAACATCTAGTAGTTTTTATTTAAAAATTAAAAATTATTTTACTTTTAACATTGTGTCGTCTCTGAAACTTCTCTTCATTGTTGAAAATATTTTTATTTTTACCTTTTTATAGATTATGTTTACTTTTTAATTGACACACAATTGTACACATTTATGGGGTTTAAACAAGCACAAAAGCAACCTCCATCAACTCTCTCCCCTGCCTCGTGAAGAGTGAGTGAGTGAAAAAACTTTATCTTCTATCTTCTCCCTGGGGAGGTAAAGAGTTGGACAGTGAACCCAATGATCTAACTCTCTGGTTTCTATATGACAGAATGGCTTCTGTCTTTGATGTCTTGGAGCAGTGTCAGGATCTGCTGTACTCTAGACACTTGAGGGTGGCTGGGAACTAAGATAGCAGTATGGACTACCACAAAGGTTTGGGAGATCCACAGATAATCTGGCCAAACTGATTGAAGAAAGTCTTTTACTGCACAAAGCAAATATGTGAAGACTGAGTGAAGTGATTTTTTTCTAATGTGTAGATCATATCAACGTACAAAGTAAAGGAAATGAAGAAACAAGAAAACACAATCCAAATAAAGCAACAAGATGAAACTCCAGAAACCAACCCTAATAAAACAGATAAATATAAATTAACTGACAGAAAACATGCAATCACCATTATAAAATGTTTAATGAGTTTAAGTGAACAATACAAGAAAAATAGAAGAAGTTCAACAAGCAGATAGAAAATTTTTAGAAGAACAAAACTGAAATCTTGAAGCTGAAGAATATAACTGAAATAAAAAATGTAATAGAGAAGTTTCAGCAGCAGACTAGAGCAATCAGAAGAAATAATCAACAAACTAAAACACAGGTCATTTGAAATTATACAGTGAGAGTTGCAAAAAGAAAAGAAATGAAAAATAGTGAAAAAAGCTTAAGGGGCTTAGGAGAAAACATTAAGCAGATCAATACAAGCATTATGGACATTTCAGAAAGACAAGAGAGAGAGAGAAAGAGCCATAAAGTTTACTCAAAGGCATAATGGCTGAAAACTTCCAAAATCTGGGGAAGAAACTGGAAATCCAAATGCAGAAAACCCAAAGGATTCTAAATAAGATGCACCAGAAAAGAAACAGAAAGAAAAACACACCAAGACACATTAAAATCAAATTGTCAAATTCAAAGAAAATTCCAAAATCAGACAAAAAGAAAACTTTCACATACAAATAATCTCTATAAGACTAACAGCAGATTTTTACTTTTCAGGCCAGTAGCTAGAAGTATGATATATTCAAAGTGCTGAAACAAACAAACAAACAAAAAAACTGACAACCAAGAATATTATACTCATTAAAACTATCTTTCAAAATTGAAGGGAACAAAGATTTTCCCAGGTAAACAAAATCTGAATAATTTTATTGCTACTGTATCTGCATTACAAGGAGTACTAAAGGGAAGTTTTTCAAGTTGAAATGAAAAGATACTAAACCATAACATGATAGTATAACAAACCATAAAACTAATTGGTAAGGGTAAATATATAGACATATATAAAATGCTATAATAGCAGTGGATAAATAACTTTTTATTCTAGTATAAAAGCTAAAAACAAAATGTATTAAAAATGACTAAGTAAAAATATGTTAATAGATACACAATATAAATAGGTTGAAATTGTGACAAAAATAATATAAAGTGTGGGAAAGGGAGAAATAAATATGTAGAGTTTTTGTATGCAGTTGAAGTTAAGCTGTTATCAGTTTAAAATAACTTACATAATGATAAGAAATTTTATTTAAATCTCATTGTAACCACAAAGAAAAAAATATATTTATATAGATCACACAACACCACAAAAGAGAAAGTAAATAAAGGATATAAAAAAATCTACTACAGACAAAGGAACACCACACAAGTGGAAGAGTGACAGAACAAAAAACAAAACCTCATAGAAAGCAATTAACAACATGGCAAGAGGAAAGTTTTTCTAATCAATAATTACTTTAAATGTAAATGGATTAAAGTACTCAAGCAAGAAGCACTGAGGGGTTGAATTAATCAGAAATAAATATGATCAATCCATATGTTATCTACAAGAAATTCACTTTATGTTTAATGATACACAGTGACTGAAAGTGAAGAAATGGAAAAAAATACTCCATGCAAATGGCTGCCAAAAGATAGCAGAAGTGGCTAGACTTGGATCAGACAAAACACACTTTAAATACAAGACCTTCACAAGAGATAAAGAAGCACATTATATAAGGATACAAGAATAAAATTGTCTGAAAGATATAATTATATATATATGTATAATTGTGATGTTACATATGTGTGTGTGTACCCAACATCAGAACATATAAATATATATAGCAGTCATTGACAGAGCTGAAGGAAGAAATTGACTGCAATATAATAATAGGAGACCAGAAACAGCCAACATGAACAAAAGGACATATTGATAGATCTACCAAACATACACAGAGCACTCCACCCCACAGTAGCATATATATTGAGTAGAATATACATTCTTCTCAAGTGTACATAAAGCATTTCTCAGGGCAGATCACATTTTAGGTCACAAAAGAATCTTAACAAATCGAAGAAGATTGAAATCCTACCAATTATATTTTCCAATCACAATGGAAGAAAACTAGAAATCAACAGCAGTAGGACAATTGGAAAACACACAAACATGTGAAAACTAAACACAATTTGAACAACCAATGAGTCAAATAAGTAATCAAAATAGAAAATGGAAAATATCTTGAGATAAATGAAAGTAAGAACACAACATACAAAACTTACGGGATGCAGCAAAGGCTGTGTGTACTAAGGAAAGTGTATAGTGATAAAACACTAACATTCAAAAAGAAGAAAAATCACAAATAAACAAATTAAATTTAAACCTCAAATGATTGGGGAAAAAAACAACCTAAGCCCAAATTTAGCATAAAAAGGAAATAATAAAGATCAGAGCAAAATATATAAAATAAAGAATAGAAAAATGATGGGAAAAAATCAACAAAACTGTTTTTTTTTTTTTTTTTTTAATGAACTATTTATCTTTTCAAAGCTAAAAAAAAACCTTTAGCTAGACTAAGGAAAAGAGAGAAGATTTGAATAAATAATCAGAAATAAAAAAGGAGACACTGCAACGGATGCCATGAGAATAAAAAGGATAATGAGAGAATATTACCATTGTATGCTTTCTGAATAACCTAGAAAAAAATGAATCAAACCCTAGAAAGATATAGCTTACCAAGATTAAGTCAAGAAGAAACAGGTAACTTAACCGATGAAATACAACTAGATTTAAAGAAAAATTAATGCTGGGTCTTCCCAAACTCTTCCAAAATATTGAAGAGGAAGGAACACTCCCAAACTCATTTATGAGGCCAGTGTTACCCTGATAACACAGCAAGACAATGACACAACAAGAAAACTGTAGGTTAGTATCTCTGATGGATATGGAATTTAAAATCCATAACAAAATACTAGCAAACTGCATCCAACAGCACATTAAAATGTTCATACACCATGACAATGTAGGTGTTATATCTAGGATACAAGATGACTCAACATAAAAACATCAATATAATATACCACTTTAAAAGAATGAAGAATATAAATTACATGATCATCTTAATAGATGCACAGAAAGCATTTGAAAAATTCAACAGACTTTCACAATAAAATCTCAGCAAATTAGGAATAGAAAGAAATTACTTTAATATAATAAAGAATATACATGAAAAGTCCATGGCTAACATCACATTCTATGGTGAAAAACTGAAAACTTTCCCTCTAAATTCAGTGAACCAAATACGCCTATTCTTATCACTTCTGCCATAATAATAAATGTCCTAGCAAGAGCAATTAGACAAGAGAAGGAAATAAAGGTTCTCAGAGAAAAAAGAAGTAAAATTGTCCCTGTTCGTGGATGACCTGATCTCACATATTGAAAATCCCAAAGACTCCACCAAAAACCAAAAATGAAAAAAATCTTTTAGAATGAACAAACAAAGCAATAAAATTGAAGGATACAAAATCAAGATACAAAAATAAGTTTTTTATAGTAAGTTTTTGTGTTTCTGTGCATTAGCGATGAAATATCTGAAAAGGAGATTACCAAAACAAATCCCATCTAAAAAAGCATTTAAAAAATACTTAGGAATAACCTTAACTAAGGAGGTGAACAATCCTGTGCAATGAAAAGTACAAAACATCAATAAAACAAAGATGCAAGTTGAAATACATCCTGCACTCATCAATTACCAAGCATAATGTTTTTAAAATATCCATAGTTAACCAAAATAATCCACAGATACAAAGCAATCCTCATAAAAATTGCAATTGTTGTCTTCAGAGAAGTAGAAAAATAGCTTAAAATTTATATGGAAACCCTGAAGACCCCAAATAGCCAAAAAAAATCTTGAGAGAGAATAAAGCTGGAGGCATCACACTTCTGATTCCAAAATATAGTACAAGGTTACACTAATTGAAAGAGTATGATATTAACATAAAGATAGACATATAGATCAACAGAGCAGAATACAGAACCCAGAAATATATCCACACATTTATGGTCAACTGATCTTTGACAAGGGTGACGAAACTATAAAATGGGAAATGATACTTTCTTCAACAAATAGTATTGGGAAAACAACATCCAAATGTAAAAACAATTAATTTGAAACTTTATCTTACATCATACACACACAAAAAAACTCAAAATAAATTAAGGTCTTAAATTTAAGACCTGAAACTGTAATAGTAACAGAAGAAGAGATGGAGAATAAATTTCATGACATTGGTCTTGGCAGTGATTTCATAAATCTGACACCAAAGGCACAGACAGCAAAAACAAAAATTAACAAGTGGGATTACATCTAACTAAAAGCTTGTGCGCAGGAAAGAAAATAAGCAACAAAATGAAAAGGCAACCTATCAAATGGGAGAAAATATTTGCAAACTAGATATCCAATGAGATTAATTTACGAAATAAAAAAGGGATTTCTACAACTCAAAGTGAAATCATATCAACAAAAAGAAACCTAATCCTATTTTAAAAATTGGCTAAGGATTTGAATAGACGTTTCTCCAAAGAAGTCATACGAATGTCCAGCAGGCCTATGAAAAGATGCTTAACATCTCTAATCTTCAGGGAAATGCAAATAAAAACCACAATACAAGTTATCACTCCACATGTTGATATGGTTAATATTAAATAATAATAATAATAATAATAATAATAACAAATCTTGGCAGTCAAGGAATTGAACTCCCATGAACTATTGGTGGAAATGTAAAATGGTGCATCTCTTATGGAAAACCATATGGGTTTTTTTCAAAAAATAAAAATAAAAAATACCATATGATCTAGCAATTCTACTTCTAGGTATTTGTCCAAAATAACTTAAGTTAGGATCTCAACAAGATAATACATTCTCATGTTCATTGTACCATTATTCACAAATGTCAGGGTGTGGAAACAACCTTAAGGTCTATCAGCAGGATAGGTGGATAAAGCAAATGTGATATATAAATACAATGGAATATTTTCAGCCTTAAGAAAGAATTTTTGCTATATACGACAATGTGGATGAACCTTGAGTACATTATGCTAAGTAAAATAAGCTAGACACAGAGAGGCACATATTTCATGATTCCACTAATATGCACTATCTGAAATAGTCAAATTATTAGTAACAGAAAATGGCATAATTGTTGCCAGTGTCTGGGGTGATAGAGTGACATGGGAAGTTGCTAATCCATTGGCATAAGTTTCAGGAATGCAAATATGTTAGTTTTTTAGAGATCTGTTGCAAAATACTGTTCCTGTACTTGACAATACTGTTATTGGACACTTAAAAATTTCTTATGAGGGTAGATCTCATGTTAAGTGTTCTCACCACTATAAGAACTATAAATAAATAAATAAAAGTAAGATAACTATTTTCTAACGGTTTTACAATGTGCAAGGATCCTCTCTCTGGGACAATACTTCATTTTGTCAGTCAGGTCAGAGAGTGCCAGTTCCATTCCTTTATCAATGAGTTCAGAGTAAACACTTTCAGTTTGTCTGGAATATGAAAGTAGTTGAAAATGTAGAGATTCATTGTCCACTCTCTGTGAAAAGAATGGAGTCACAGAATTTTGGGATTACTATTAATACAGTTTAAATTGTAATCATGGCTCAAAGCTCTCACCTTCCTCAATATGCGGGAAATCGGGAGGAGTATTCCTTTGGTTACATTAGAGTAGAGCAATAGTTCAAAGACCTGTTATATAACTAGAGAGCTTAGACAAGTATGTGTTGTATGCATGATAGTTGATTTCTAGTTTTACATGCACCAAATAATTGTCAAAGTGTTCTACATTCCACTGCATATAAATTTCCTCATACAGTCTATTGATTTATTTTTTATTTTTTTGGAGAGTAATGATTGAATGTACTATGTTCCAGAAATACATTAGAGTCTGAGGTTACAAAAACATGTTAGATGTAGTGCTTGCCCACAAGGAATATTTGAATAAGGGATATAGGCATGTAATTCATAATTATAGTGTTATAAGTGCCTATGATTAGAGTATGGAATGGGTAGTATTGAATTACATAGAAGGGATATCTAAATAAGGTGAAGGATTAAAAAATTTTTGAAGAGATAAACTATTTCAGTTATACATAAAAAAACAAGGGAGTAATGGGAAAGATATAATATAAAATTTCATAAAGCTATTAAGTAGGGGAATTAATAACCATTGAGGGAGAAAATACTGTGCTTAATATATCACTAAGTCTAAGTCATAAAGTAATTATATTTTATATGAATTTTGTTAATTTTGATCATTAAAAAATGATCTATTTAGTTTTTGTGTCAGGGCTGCTCATTGTCCCCATAAAAACATTATCTTTCTTATCAGTAAGGGAACTTCAGTATTTGGTTAGGTACAGGGCCTAATATAAAACTTGCAGCTAAGATTGGTCTATAATTAATGATTAAGTTCTGGTCCATAGGATATAAACAGGAGTAATGTCCTTAAAAAACAGTAACATATCCTTCTCTATCCCTTCCTCCTTACAAGTGGTGAGAATACAGATGTGCTGGCTGGAGTCGGAACAGTATTTTTGGACAATGCTGTAATAATTTCAAGTTGAAGATGACAGAGAAAAACAGAGGAGCCCAAGTCCCTGCTGACCCCATGGACCAGCATCCCATCTCCACCCATGGATTAGCTATCCTGGGCTTTTGTTTTTTAACTGGAGAGAGACACAAATATGCATATCGGAGTTTTCAATTACTCAGAGCCAAGCGGTCATAATGAATATAGTTTTATTCTTACAACACTCATTTAAAAATACTTTCTAAATGAATGACAACATTAATTAGAATAACAGTTATCATTTTTTTAGATCACCTCTGGTGGTCTAACACTTTATCTAGGTATATGTATCTCATCTAAGTCTCTCAGCATCCCATGAAGTAGGCCTTATTATTAGCTGCTCCAATTCACAGGGGTGAAGGCTCAAGGTCAAAGAAAGAGATCAGTCAGGATTTGAACCAGGCCATTGAAATCTAGTGTCTGACTCTTCCTGTTTTGCATATTCTGCCTTCCCTAACTAGATACAAATTAAGAAAAACAAAACAAGTTATTTTTTTTCTGAAATCATGACGACAAAATTAATAAATTCATTGAGTTTTTGAAATGTATTTTCTGTCTTTTTCAGTAAGCATGCAAACTGCAATACGTTTCAAAAAACAAAGCTATCTGAAAATAATACATTTTAGATATATGCGTTCTAGGAATAATGTTCGTGAACTTAAGATAGAAAAAGATGAAATATCAACAGCATATAGAAACATAAACTTCTGAAAATATAAATTGAATAACAACTTTTTAAATTACTTTTAAAGAGACAGTCATCCAATTCATATGACTCTACCATTCCTGTATGTTTTCAACTGATGTGTGACTTCTCCTATTATCCAGTCAGCAATGAGAGTAGGAACTTTTTCCTGTACAATATAGGTGGTCATATAATTTATAGCCTGGATTGGGACTTAGAGAAATCCTAATTCAATCTGTTTAATTTATCAATAAAGAAACTATTAGACAATAGTTTCTCTATTAGAACGACATGTTATAGCAACTTAATTACAGTTTGAATTGTATTTAGATCTAGTTCTAATTTTAGATCTAGTTCTAATTTTAAATCTAGTAACAGTTTCACTACATCTCATATATGAAAAGAATCTTCTGCCTCCATTTGATGGAAAAGTAGGCAAACTGCTTAAGATATTTGCAGGCGAAATATCCTTGAACAGATTGAGGGTTTCATGGTGTCTATTATTTGATTTATTTATTTATTTATTTTTATTTATAGAGATGGGATCTTGCTATGTTGCCTAGATTGGGCTCAAACTCCTGGCCCCAGTGATCCTCTTTCCACAGCTTCCCAAAACACTGGGATTATAGACATGAGCCACCATGCTCAGCCAAGGTGTCTATTATTTGATAGTAGATATAATATTATTTGAAAGTAGTAGTAGTTTATTGTACTCAATGTATCAGCCAGGCAAAAGTTTCTAGTCTGGAGATGGTTATTTGTAGGTTTGTAAGCCACTGAAATTGCATAGTAAAATATTTACAAGTAACCATACATTGTTCTGAGGAGTGAGTACATAGTTTTGTTAGATATTCAAAGTATTGAATAATTGAAAAACATTGAGAGAAGTGCCTACTTCAAATGTCCTGATTATCTGCTGAAGCATTATTATGCACCACTTCATTCACAATTATTTGCTCTTGTTTTTTTTTTTTTTTTTTTTTCTGCCATAATTTGGAAAGTGAGACATAATCCAGATAAAGGGATAAAAAGGATGTCCATAATTGCTTTGGGACAATTGCCCCATTAAGTAAAACAGTAAAATAAACAAAAACAAAACACAAAATGCGAATGGCTTGGATGAAATAATTGCAATGAGAAGGCAGCAGTGTATTTGTTGCCATCATAGAACACACAGGTAATCCTGAGAATGAGGCAGAAGAGAAATGTTCCTTGAATAAGCTCCCTTCTTATCTTTTAGCAAAAAAAAAAAAAAAAGAAAAAAAAAATAAAAAAAAATGATGAGCTGGTTTTTAAATATCACACCCTTTATGAAAATGGATCATGAAACACATTTGACTTCACAGGTATTTCACATTAACTTATTCTTTAGGAATGGTGATGGCTGAAAGACACAAAAGAAATAATTGTTCATGAGACTGTAAAAAACACCAATCATGCAGCACACCTCACACTCTTAACTAAGAACATTCGGCTCAGTTAGGAGTCTCCATCTAAAAAGATTTTCAATATAAAGTAAACATGGCAAATGAATTCTCCTCCTTCCTTTGGAGAGGTCACATTTGAGGTTCACCGGTAATGCAAATGGGAAGGCCTGGCTTGTGCTCACCTGCTAAGAGTTCAACAGAGAGCTTGTGCAATCAATGCCTGGTGTTTCATGGGCAGCACTGAATTTATCACCTGAAACTCTAACAAGCTAATAGGCCATTTATTAATTTGTGTTAGTTTGGGTACCATAGAATTGCCCTAACTTGAAAACAGCCACCCTCTCAAGATACGCGAAAATTCTCAGGCAAAATAGTTGCATTCATTGCTTTGGAAAACCAAGTTTACCAGGCAGGTTTTGTTGTGCTCTTCTCAGCATGGTTCTTAGTATCTAAAGTGCCACCACATGTTGTAACAATAAAGCTATTGCTTATCAATTAGACCAAGTTGACAACCAACAAATGCTGCTATGAGTTGTTGTAGGCTGGGTTACAATCCTCTCCTTGGTTACCCATCAGTGTGTGTCTAATAAGCAGTGTTCAGTAATGTTCAGGGTAGTAAACTCATGTAGAAACACTTAGAAATTAAAACAAAAACAACAACAAAACAAACAAAACAAGAAACAAAGGCTATGTGTGGAGAAACTTTTCCAGAAACAACTAATTGTGAAAGTACACAGTTTCCACAAGGGGAAAAATACACTATTTTTTAAAGATGAAAAATTCTAGACAACACCATGTTTTTTATTAAAATCTAACCTTACAAGTAACACTGAACTATTCTTAAAGATAGATGGGCATTCATCACCCTCCTCTTTGATGGAAGGTGTTGATACATTTTTGGTGGTAGCTTAGCTACATTGTTCTTTAACTCTTTCAGAAGTTTTAGATGAAGACCATTTGAACATGGTGATTTATGGCCACTTAATTTCTCATATTTTTTCAATCAGGTCTTTGTTTTGATTTCTCTGACAGTTCTCCACCTTCTTTCTTTGTACAAAGTAATTCCAGAGTAGATACTTCTTCATCATCCTGGAAAGCAAGCTAGGCACAAAGCATCCATTCAGTCTCTTTGTATTTTTTACTATCTCTTTGGAATGTT
This sequence comes from Macaca nemestrina, assembly GCF_043159975.1. Taxonomy (NCBI): domain Eukaryota; kingdom Metazoa; phylum Chordata; class Mammalia; order Primates; family Cercopithecidae; genus Macaca; species Macaca nemestrina. The sequence goes on from NC_092128.1 coordinate 64,059,694, forward strand.
TCATTCCCAACATGGTCTAATAGGTCAATATAATCTTCAGTGGATTTTGCTGATATACTTGTCACCTGTCTGAAGGGAATTCTTTTATTATGCACTTGGGAATGACTTTTGATTTTTTTTTTAACATTATCCCTAAAGATCAGTATTGTGGTCTCCAATCACATCTCCTCCATCTTTTCCAAACTCAAATATTTAGCCTCATATTTACTTTTGTCGGTGTTCACAAGTCTCTGATAATGTATCCTTAGTCAGGGTATATGCTATTTCTATGTATTTAAGTTTCCTACATTTTTGCTTTTGGACCTTTCTAACTAATCTCTTTGTTGTTTTTCTTAAACTTATCAAAATTTGAGTATCCACATATGTCCCTTTGATGTAAAGATTTCTACAAAAATGTCAAATGTGATTGTGTCATCACTACTGCTAATTTTTAAAATTTATCATCTTTCACCTTCAGACCAATGTGTCAAAAGTGACAGAAGCTATAACAACTCTCTAATTTCCTAAATGGTGTACTTTTAAAAAATGTATTCATCCCACAGTGATACAAGTTTCATGACTTAAACTATCAATGTAAAAATCTTGTTATTTTTATGCCACCTTTTGAAATGTGCCACTCATGCCCAAATAGCCAGAACAAGTTTTCCCATCTACCAGACCTGCCACTGCTGTCCCATGCTCTATATAACATGTCTTTGCTGTAATGCAAAGCTTATGTCTTGTATTTTAATATGATAAATCAATCGCAATGAAACATAGGTTTCTTATTAACATATGTCAATCACCCTTTGGTACTCCACCAACACTTATGTATAGTAACCATAGTTTATCCTTCTTTGTATAAATAAAACAATGTGTCTCTCTCACTTTTCTAACCATTTCAGTGTAATGCCTAGTGTCAGACAAACCAAACTAAGCAGTGGTGACCCTATTTTTACTCCTTCCAGATTGAATAAATCTAATCAAATAGTTTTATATTACCACGGATTCTCTTTTGTAAGAAACCATGAAAGAATTGCCAAATTCCTGGATTAACTGAAAAACATACAAATATTTCAGCAAAATCTTAAAGTGACTTTGTAAAAAATCATAAAGCCAGTATATACTTTGCCGTTACTAGGGACATTTGTTCTGAACTTAGATCTTAGACTATTTTATAATCATCTGTTTCTCTTATATGGATTATTCAGATTGCCAGATAACTTGCGGACCTCATTGTCAATTTTTCCCAAATGTCCAAAGTTTACAGAAAGCACACCTGGCTCTGTACCCATTTGTTAACATTTGCATTTAAATTCAGATTCAGAGTATCCTATCCTTGGAGGGAACTCAGGCCTTTCACAAGATAACCAGGCTTCAGACAAATGTTATGGATGGATTGTCTCTCTCCCAGATTCACATATTGAAGTCCTAACCCCAAAAATACCTTGAAATGTGGTCTTATTTGGAAATAGGGTCATTGCAGATGTAACTAGTTAAATTTAGGTTATACTACAGTGGAGTAGGCCCCAAAACTATATGACGGGTATCCTTATAAAAAGGAAATATTTGGACAGAGAAATACACACACGGGGAGAATTCTATGTGAATATTGGCATTAAAATATCACAAGCCAATGAAAAACCAGGAGCTAGGAAAAAGGGTTGGAACTGATCTTCCCATATCCTTACAGGGAATACAGCCCTGTCAAAACCTTGATCTCAGACTTTTGGTCTCAAGAACTGTGAGACAATTCCATTTCAGTTGTTTAAGCCACCCAGTTTGTGATATTTTGTTATGGCCTTTTTAGCAAAATTCAGTATAGTTAATATCAAATAATGAATCAGGCAAATAACGAACGATGGGCAGAGTAGAGAGAAATTTGTAATATAATTTTGAAGGATTGTTATTTTATATAATCCTGAAGTATAAATTTTTTTCTATAATTGCTGGGTAATTATTAGCTTGCTCTTCAGAACCCCCATAGCACTTGTTTCATATGTACATTAATAGTGCTTTTCACACTGTTATGATCACTTATCCTCAGGTCTGTCTCTCATTATCTCGAAATCGAAGAAGCCTGGGACCACGTGTAGCTTCTTCATCTCAGAATCCTATGACACATAATACATGCTCACTAAATGTCTTCAAAAATGATGAAACTATCTTTGCCATCATATTTAGAATTTTTGCCAGATTGTTCTTTAAGTAAGATTTTTACTCAAAATAGTAATAAACGAGACACACAAAACAGTTCAAGACTGGACTCTCACCATATCTTTTTTCAACATGATTACTACAAAGGAGATATATTGTTTTTTAAAAGGTTTTTAAAGACCAAATTTACTGATGATATAGTGGACTGAAAAGTAAGAGTGAAGAGACAGAAAGCAGTCCCTGGCCTCTGAACTAGATTTCTATTTGTAGATTTGTAGTTGTTGTCTGTTTCTTACAACTTAGTATTAAGAGAAGGCATAAAAATATTGCCATGTGTTAACCTCTATCATAGACACAGCTTGTCCTGTTAGGCCAGGGATGGAAGTATGTGAGCTGAAACACACATCTTAATGTGAACCAGACTTGGTGGGGGATTCACCACTGTATCTTGCCAGGTATTCAAGCCTTCCAGATACTCTTCGTCTTTTGATGATCTGCCTATAAATTCTTTCAGTCTCGGAGACTGAGCCCAATATTTCTTCTCCTCCTCCTCCCTCTGACCTCCACTGTGTCTCATCTGCATTGTACAGTCTGACACAAGCTACCATGGTTTTGTCTCACTTTCATTTTGCTGCATCTGTTTTACCACATAACACAGATCATTGTGTTTTCAAGCATAGACTGGAAATCTGACCTCTGTTCCTGATAGATAATTTAGTTTTATTTTTCTGACTCTGTGTCTTAACCCACTAAGAAATGTCCAAGACATAGCAGTTAATCACAAGTGTGGAAGCATAGATTTCTGATCTCTGTCCCCAGATGTATGTGAAGTGGCCCTGCATTTGATCTTGAAAGATGTGTTCCCCAGGTAACTGTGCTATGAACAAGAGCTACTATTGGTGGGCTCCTGTATTTTAATCAAAGGGGAAGAAATAAAGCATTTACAAACACTATTTTTCAATTTCATTAGTTTAAAACATATACAGCATTGCTGATTAAGTTTGCTTTGCACTGAAACTCTTTATTGTAGATTCTTATTGATTTTCAACAATCTTCCACGAAATTTAAGTTATTTAGAAAAAAATTGTAAGTTTTCTCTCACTGTCATTATTTTACATCTCAAAAACAGTTGATAAAAATATTTGATACTACTGTAATGGAGATTGAAAGTTGAAAGACCCCAGATGAAATGAAGTTTAATGTAGTCTGTTGGGCTGATAAAATGTTTTTAAGGTTTATTTATCAACAAAATTTAAAGGTAGTATATTTCCACCCACCTCCCTTCATGCAAAACAAAAACAAAACTAAATTCTGAATCTCCAACTAATGTTGAAAAAAAAAAAAAAAAAACGAAAGGTCTGGAAACATAATATTTCCATTTCCACATGACTGAAATTGATTCTAATATGGTATGGTTAGTTTGCCAGATTCCCCACCTCTCCCTCTTACCCCTACCAAACTTACTTCATTCATGAGAGATAGCTGCTGGCTCCTGTATTAATTTAAATAACCTGTAAATTGCCCGATATGTTGATGTTTTATGCAAGTGATTTCAGTAGGATGAATCCTACATCTTACTGAAAAAAAAAATGTTTTTCAATAGAATTGTGTTTACTTTGTGTGTAACTTGCTCATAAACTGACCCACTCAGTACAGATACATATGTCCCAAGTGTTAGCCTTTCTTAAAGAGCAGAACTTTGACCTTGTGGATATAGGCTTTTTGTTCAATAAGGAAAACCATCAATTACATTACGTTGTTTGGTACCAAAAATGCTTTGATCTTTTTTAAGGGTATTTATTACAAAGGAAAGCAGGGTGAGAACCTTCTGACAGACATGAGGCCATGAGGCTTTATGTGAAAACCTTGAGCATCTGTGACTGACCGGCATAAAACCATGGGTATAAAATGTTTCAGATCTGATCCACCTCACCTTTCTGGATTTGATTTCTAGGTTTTCTACTTACTAGTTATGTATTTGTGGAAAAATCCCAACCTTCCTGTGCCTGAATTTTTAAGTTTGTCACATTATTTCTTTTTTTCATATATGTTTTAAAATTTTTATTTTAGGTTTGGGGGTACATGTGAAAGTTTACATATGAAGGTTTGTTACATACATAAACACATGTCATGGGGGCTGTTGCACATATTATTACATCACCCAGGTATTAAGCTCAGTACCCAATAGTTATCTTTTCTGCTCTTTTCCCTCCTCCCATCCTCCCCCCTCAAGTAGATCCCAGTGTCTGTTGTTCCCTTATTTGTGTTTATAAGTTCTTATCATTATTTCTTTTTTTTTTTTTTTGAGACGGGGTCTCGCTCTGTCACCCAGGCTGGAGTGCAGTGGCCGGATCTCAGCTCACTGCAAGCTCCGCCTCCCGGGTTCACGCCATTCTCCTGCCTCAGCCTCCCGAGTAGCTGGGACTACAGGCGCCCGCCACCTCGCCCGGCTAGTTTTTTGTATTTTTTAGTAGAGACGGGGTTTCACCGTGTTAGCCAGGATGGTCTCGATCTCCTGACCTTGTGATCCACCCGTCTCGGCCTCCCAAAGTGCTGGGATTACAGGCTTGAGCCACCGCGCCCGGCCTCTTATCATTATTTCTAAGATTCCAAATATGATCTCTGAAAACCCACTGAATTTCTTAGAAAACCTCAATAAGACTCCATGGCATTTTAAAAGTTCTCATTCTAATTAGCACATTAGAAATTCATGGCCACAACTCAAATGTTTTACAGTAAAACCATTTTGCAAATTAACCTAAAATTGCTGAACTCATTGTTGTTCTATGGGTAGTGTATTGAGTTTTTATTTATTTTTGCTAACTTCATGTTTTCATCACAGTATATTAAATTTCAGATGGAATTTCACCCTAGAATCTATTCCAACTGCTAAAGGTTTTGAATGTATTAAATTGCAATTCAACTCTCTGACACCTCCCCACTTTCTGTTTCATCTTGAAAACAGGCTCTACCTCTCCCCTGAGTATTAGAAGTCTGAAAAGAAGAGCTGTCTCCATGAAAATGGGCCACATGTCCTCCCTCCTGTGGCTGATTGTGCTACATCATCCCAGCATGATAAACCATATATCTTTGAGTGAGTTTAATTTCCTATCCCTCCGTGATCCTGCAAAACCCAACTAGTCATGTAATTTGTGCATTACTTATATCCACCCCCAAGCCCAACTGCTGAGGTTTTGTAACAAACTCTTTGCCCAAGGCCTGCCCCCTTAAAAATCTGTGACAGTATTTTCAAACTGGTATTTCTGCAACATGTGCTTAACTATTTCTTTCTTTTTCATAAAACCATTGTCCTCTTTCTCACAGCATTGTGAAGTCAGCATGTGATGGTCATAAGAACACAGAGTTGGGGAAGGTGACAAGCCAGAGTTTATATTGATGCTCTCCATTGTCAACTATGTAGTCACAGGAAGTAGCTATGTTTGAAATGCAAGTATGAAAAACATTGCTTTAGGGAAAAGAGGTATATAGGTTTTACATGTCACCACAGAAGGCAAAACTATGACTTCCTGATAGATATGATAGAGGCATATATTTTCAATGTAATACACTGAAGAATCTTCATTGAAGCAACTTCAAAATGAAATTTAATGTTTTATGAAACACAATTTCTCCATCCTTAAAAGTATTTTAGTCGAGAAAATATGACTATGAGTTAAAGAAAGAAATGCATGTATCAGATGGGAAAGAAGCGAGGTTGCATGAGGAAGCAGCAAAGGATGTTTCCAATCTGAGATTTTCCAATTCTCTTGTTTTAGTTTAATTGAATTGGCTTAAATTAAATTCTCATTCAAGTATATTTTATACTTGAATTTCAGGACTACATTCATTTATAGAAACAAAGTTTACTAAATGTAAAACTTCTTTATCAAGTGGATATATACTATAAAATAACTCTTTCAAGCTTAATTTGTGTAGAACTTGTACTTGGATTTAGGGATGTATGAGATGATATTATGTTTAATTCTTTGGTGGTTAACTTGAGAAAATTTAAATACATTTCTTGGGGAATCTATACACATGTACACACACACAACAGAATTATCACAAAAATTCAAAATATTTTACTTTCTTTGAAATGAATAGATTATTTATCAAAGAAATTACACTATTAATCTTAGAGTTTCTATAGTGATTTAGACATAATTTACATTTATTTACATTTACATATATTTCAAGAGTTTTATTTTGAAATATATTTTTTTCAGCATCTGAACAATTTTTGTCCTTGAGAAAATTTGTTGTTGTTGTTGTTTTGAAATAATGTTTTTGTTTCATTTAAGCCTAAATGTAAGGAGATAAATTGCTACAAACCCTAATGGTCTTTTTTATGATGTGAATACCTGTCCGTGGAATTGAGACCACCAACCAATTTCCTATAAAACATCAAGCAACATCATGTGTTAACAATTTTCGGTCACTTTTAATCTGGTTTGGATTCAAAATGGTAAAACAGAGGTGAAAGGTCGGATTTAAAAAAAAAGAAGAAGAAATTCTCCTGGGATAACCAGCCTTTTGAATTTTCCGAATTTAAGTTAATTATATTATTAGAATTTAATGATATTATCAACATGTTCAGTTTCATTTCACAGTAACACTTCCCTGTTCAGATTAGAATCAATCTTTTAATGTTTATCTAGGTGTTTATAAAGAGAACCACGGAGGACCTAGTGTTTTTATAATGCACTTCATTATTAGATTTTGAAGTGAGACCATAATTTAAGATTTGGTGAGGGAAATGCTTTTTTTAATGGTAAATGAACAATGTTTTTGTTATGTTCTTATGGAATTTATACTTAAAATTTACTCACTGGTTAAATATTCGTCTCAATGCTGCAGTGCTATTTTTGACCTGACTGTTATTATATTTTTGTCACAGTTACTTATTTGTAAAATTAAGAAAATATTTAATATTTAATATTTAAGTAGTTTAATAAAATGACTACTATTTCTTTTAACCAATATAAATATAAAATAAAATAAATTATTCGAAACTTTAATATATGGATAATCTTTTGAACTCAGATTCTAAAAAGTGAGAATGCGTTTATAACTATATTATAGGTTTCATACGTCACATATTATTGTGTTTTTAGATTATCTTACCAAAATAGATGATTCTGTGAAGGCCTTAATGACTCTAGCTTAACTTTATGAACTCAGTCACTTTAAAAAAAAATTTAAATATTGTAGTCACGTTATTATTGTAGGTTGCTTTCTCTTGTTATTTTAAAATTTATTAAATAACAAAAATTTAGATAAATATTAATGGAATGTGACATAAAAGTGATGAAGATGAAAGATAACATAGAGTATTTGTAAAATTTGTTTTTCATATGATACCATGCGAGGTAATTAATTAAGGAGATATAAATTTCAGAAAGAAGTAATAAATAAGCTCTTGGATTTTTGACAATCTGTTTAATAAACAGTAATGAAATAAGAACATATTTTTAAAATTTTTAAATGGCAGTTTGATAAAAAATGCATTCATAAAGAGACTATACAACTCAGAATACACCTCAAAATAAGGACCACCATAAGTATCTCATGATTCAATAAAAATATAAGTTGAAATAAATATTTAAATTTTAAAATTAAAGCTAGTTTATAATCAGCTGTAATCGATTATGATCATTCTCTTCTACTAAGATGATAAAGGTGACCTTTATAAGCTTTATAGTTGTTAAATATTTGTATGTTTGTGGCATTTTTTTTCTCTTCAAAAAATCCTTTAACACCCAATGTTGTATTTATAATTTTATCTTTGTTCTATCTTAAAGAGGATAAAAACATGTTTTATGCTTCGGGCTCCACAAAACTTAGATCATCTCCTTTGTTCAAAGTAATATTGCTTAAGAAATATTTAAAATTCACTCAGATGAAGAATGGTGTAAATTTCTAAACAAGAAGGGGAAATTACAATCACTTTGACTTTCTTTTACATTCTTCCTCCCCTTCCATTTTCATCTCTGTGCAATGCTAAGTTGTCTAATGCAAAGCCTTCTCTAACCGTGCAATCGGGAAAAGGTTTGAGTACATAGAATGAGAAAGCTCCTAATGTATACCTCAACAAAATGTCTTAGCCTAATTTTTGAGACAAGAGATTCTTATGATACTCATTATTTCCCATTTATTTTATTCCTTCACTGACACATTGTTCATCAGTATAACTAACCTGAAACACAACTTCAACTCTGCCAACTGACTTCTGCTTTGGAAGATAAATTAATCTGTAATTAACAGAAAATCCAAAATAAGTGTGGCTTAAACAACAGAAAAGTTTATAACATTCCGAATTAATTGTAAGCAGTCTAACACTGGTCTGAAGCCCCATATTATCAGGGATGCCAGCTCTTTCTCCTTTGCTGATCTGTTGATCACAATATACAGTTTCTACAACATTTTCCAAGGCAGCTATTCAAGTAAATGCCTGAAGTAAGAAAAAACATGGTAGTAACATATTTCTCCTTTAAGACACTTCCTGGATATTCCACAAGGCACTTCTACTCATAGGTCATTGGTCAGAATCATGTTGCTTGGAAAATGAATTATTTATTCTGAGTGTCCCGGGGCATAGCTAACCTCCAGGGTTGATATAAAATGTCCATGCCGTATAAACTGTGTTATGTTTGTAACTACCGTTTTCCAGTTCATTGTCTTTATTGTGGCTATCTAAGAACTTGAAAGTAGCCTGCTCAATTCTTGTCACTGCACAGTTTCCATTTGTATAGAGATGAATAAATTGTTGGTGTCATTCACAGCCACTATTTTTAGTTGTCATTCTTAGAAAGTATAATTTAAGATAGGAAGTTAGTATTCTTTTTAACTTTTTTCCCTTAAGGCTAATCTTAAGAGATGAGCCTAGGAGTGCACAGTTCTCTTAATGCAAATGTAATATTGTATTAGAATATTATGTATCATGACATTCTTAGACCTAAAAAAGTAATATTATTTCACATCATCTGAAATCCTAAGAAATAAAACAAGAAAATAAATAATTTAATATGACATATCAAAATTACATATATCAAAAATAAGATAAATTAGTAAAGGCAGAATACTTAGTTAATGAACTACGGAAGAAGTAAACCACCAAAGGTGCTTAAAGTTTCAAATAATAGCAAGGAAAGCAAAATGGAAGGGGAAAAGGCAAAATGATTGTTTGTATTATATTTTTACTAAATGGGAAAAGAATGAAGCCAATAATATAGTTAAAATTGTGGGGGGAGGTGAATAACTTTAATGGCTAAACAATACATATTCATGAACAACATAGAAGGGGACAGGAAAGTAATATGATTTTATGTACCAGTTCTTTATTTTAAAAATATATATGGTAGGCCTACTATATTCCAAGTTGTATTCTACACTCTGGCAATAAAAGAGTGTATAAGACGAAGTCTATGACTTCAAGAGTTTATATTTTAGGAGTGATAAAGGCAATAAAAAATAAACAAATATAAAATTAAGTGATATCAGTTAATTGTTAGTATGTTGAGGAAAATAAAACAGCATAAGAAGACACAATGATTTACAGGAGGTAAAATGGCAGGCATTTACAGAAGGTGGAAGGGCAGGGCACAGAGTGATTTACAGAAAGTGGCAACTATTTTGCAATTACAGTCTGAGAATGTCTTTCTGAAGATGCTGTATTGGAGCAGAGCAAATTTGTGACAACAAGATTCTTGCAGAAAAATGTTCCAGTCAAAGGAAATGTCTCACCTTGCACCCAAATTCTGAAATTTGAAGATAGATAAGGCTCTAAAAGAATTGCTGTTAGGTTTATTACAGATCTCATCATCCAGAGGAGTAAACATTACTTTGAACATGTTACAAAAGCACAGAATGAGAGGAATAACAGGATTTTGCCATCATTTATAAAAGGCTGAAGGTCGTGAAGCAAATTATTAACCCTACAAACAATGCCAAATGCACAAAAAATCAACTGATAACTTCGATAAGTTTCCTAAATTTCCCTTTTTTAGGTAATTAGCAATGATATTTTTAAATAAAAAAAAGAAATGAAACAGGATTAATGTTCTCTGTCATATTTTGAAGGGACTCAATATCCCTCCACCTCTTCCACATTGAAAAAAGATAATATATCAAATTGCTCCTATTCTAGAAAAATAGGCATAAAACTAAAATAAAATTACATTAATATGTACTTGATGCAATGATATCAATTACTACATGTTACTAGAAAACCACAGAACAGGGGTTTCTAATTCACCCCAGAGAACATTCAGTGAAGGCATCAGTGATTAAGTGTTATTTGATAAATGGTATGTTGCTGCAGTTTTCAGGCAAAATATGAGCAGCATAACAGAACTAGGAATGAACAAAAAAAAATGACTGGAGAAATATCCAGGTGAGAAATTTTTTGAATAGTTAGCAGGACTTAAGGAAATGGACAAATCAATCATGACTCCCAAAATTTAAATGTAGGGCTACTAATTTAAATGGATCCTACAAGACTAGGAGATGGGAAATGAGTTAGGCATACCACCCAAGGCCTATTCTATTAATGCTGAATTTAATTACCTGGCATGACTAGATCAGTAAGGGACCAAGGGGAGAAGAGTTAATTTATATGCCCCATCTCCTCTGAGTTGCTATTTAGGTTATTAGAAAAGCACATAGTAGGGGTTCCTAACCCCTAGTGTACATCATTTTATATACTAATAGGTTTGGAAGCTGTTACTTCCTTGTGTTTCCTCTCTCTCGGTATTTACTCATGATGATAGTTATGATTTCACATGTGACTAAGAAATAATGGGATAATATTATGCTTTTATTATAATAAAAGATATCCAGTGGCAGTTGAATACAGAAATCTCAAAATCAGGGTAAATTTTGGAAATCATCAGCATACGAGTTGGGGTGAAATCATAAACACAGATAAAATAACACAAAGAGAGTATAAAGAGCAAAAAATAAATTTAACTTGGAGAAAGGGACTCACAAATAAAATTAAGCACCAACAGTAACAGAAGGATAAGGCAAATCACATGTATTCAATAATTCAATCAATTATATAATCTTGCAGTTCCTAGACAATAAGTCCACAATGTCAGATTCTATTTAAGTTACGCACTTTTAGTTAATGTTTTGACACGAATTGTTATTTGATCATTCCAAGTAAAATTCAAATGCTCTAACTGCTAATATTTTGCTTGTGGTAGTACTTGAGTACTCTGAAGAGCATATTGACACATTTTAATTATAAATTAGTAAAAACAATTATGTAAATATTTACTTAAAAGCTCTATCATTGGTTGTATTTACAAGAATACCTTTTGGTTACAAGTCACAAAAACTCAATCAATAGTAGAATATGTTGGTTCAGAAACATAAAAATCTAGGGTCATTTAGGTTTAGCTGGATCCAGGAACTCAACAAAATAATCAAATATCAGATAGCCTGCCTCTTTTTATGCTCTGTCTCTGCTAAATTTTACTTTCTAATGGTTTCAGGCTCAAGAAGTTTGTCTCCTGGCCATCATCAGATATAGTTTGGATTGTATTTAACAACTAGCAATGCCAGAGAAAAGTGCATAGCATCCCATTCCCAAGATTTATATCAATCTTTGGAAGACAAAGTCACTGAAGCTTTTTCTTTCATATGCACCATAAAATTCAGGAAGTGAAGCCAGGTGGTTATAGACTCTACCAAGTGAAAGAAAGAGCTGTCCTCCTTAGAGCAAAAAGATGCAAAGAACAGGATGCCAAGAAGATAAAAACAACAAATATCAACTGCACTACCTAGGCATGTTATAGGTAAAAAGGATCAAGAGTCAGTATTTGAAAAAATATTATGACCCATCAAAGTATGTTTTTTATTCCTATAAGGAAACATAGTGTTCTTTCACTCCTTACTATGATTTAGAATAGTTCATAGTCCAAATCAAAATAATTAACTATTACTATAATGTTTCTTCACCAGACATACATAGAAATGAATACTTCTAATGAAGGATTTGAATTGCTCTGTTTTGAATTTGTTAACTATTTGTTTAACCTGTGCTGTCAGAAGTACTATAAATCTATCTTGGATAATTGTATGTGTCTTTTTCTTTTGCTTGATACCCTTAAATGTCACTAGAGACTATCTTTTCTCCACGAATGATTAATTTAAAAAAATTATACATTTAGATTGAAAGATGTGGAAATAGCATAAAATATCAGGAAATCCACCCAGGAAGGAAAGCCAAAAATAACACACCTGAAAAAGTAAAGAGTATAACAGTTATGCCAATGGAATATCAATTTAAAACATAAATAATTATAATTTTGATTGACTATTTCTAAAGCGTTTTTACATATGCATATGAAAGCAATGCTAAATTGCGTTTTTCTGAAAGCTTCTCATCTATGGTTTAAGAAAAGATTTACATATTTTACATAAAAATAAATTTTGCTGCTGCATTCATTAATCATTCAACAGCTATTTGATAGCACCTGTGGCATGCCAATCACTGTTGTCAATTTTGAAGACAGAGAAAAGTACCTACCTTTAGACTTTGCAAAATTAAGAGTTTAAATGATTACCATTTGGATAAGATATAAGGAGAAAAAAGAATCAAGAATGACTTCCAGGCCTTTGGCCCTAACACACGTGTGAATAGTGATTCTTTTCAGTGAGATGGGGAGGAAATGCAGATTGGGATGATATGCAGGGAGAGGGCAGTTCGGTTTTGGACATAGTTTGACATGCCTGTTATAATGCCAAATGAAAGCATGAATTAGACAATTGGATACAGAGGTTCCTGATCAAGAAAGAAGTTCAGCCTGCAGACAAACATTTGGAAGTAAAAAATGGAGAGATGTTAACCAAGGCCATCAGACAAAATGAGATTCTGTAGGGAGAGAAAAAATTAGAGAAGAAAGGGCCAATGATATCCTTGAGGTGCTTGATAATTTAGAGTTATGGAAAAAAGCAGGAGTCAGCTACAAAGATAAATAAAGTGATGTAGGAATGTAAGGCCAAATAAAGAAAGGATTTCAAGATAGATGCAGTTGAGTTAACAGTTGCTAAGAAATCAAAAAGGTGAGGACTGAGAACTTGGCAAGATGTGATTATTAGTAATCTCAATAGGACAAGTTTCAATGATGTTGTTGAAATAAAGAAATAATTAAGTTGAGGAAACAGATAAAAGGAGAAGTAATAATTGCTTCAAAGAGTGTTGCACTAAAGAGAAGTAGAATAATAGGGTGGCAACTAGAGAGTGAGTCAAAGTTTTTAAAACATGGATCATACCATGATGGGAATTATACAGCAGAGAGTGAAAAACTGATTATATAGGGGAAACAAGATGAATATTTTAGGGAACAAAGCCTTGAGAAGTTTAATGAATTGGATCTAGCAAACCTGTGGAGGAATTAGTCTTCAATACAAGAAGTGACATTTCATCCATAAGTTCAGGAAGGAAGATCTTATGTACAAATATAGACACAAGTGGTTTTGTAGATTTTCTTCCTTCCCATCTGGGATACAATAAACAAGATCATTAGTGAGACCCAGGGTTGGAGAAAGTTGTTGGCAATTTGAAGAGAGAGGAAAAGGTGCAAAGTAGTCCAGGAGACTGGAAGAGCAATGCTGGAGCCCATGAAGGGTTACACTATCAGAGAATGTGCTGGGAGAATGAGTGTGATGGTGCACGACATGTTTAGACAGCAACCACAGGGCATGATCCTGATCCTATCAAGTGAACAACTGAGATTGGGCTGCAGGCCATAGTCTAGGTCATAGATTAGGGAATATATTTTTGACTTGATAGGAGTTTGTTGGTAGAAAGTTTTGCAATTTGTAATATGCTGAAAAAAAAGAGCTATAGCCATATAGATATAAAACCATTTAATCTCACTGGTAAATAAGGAAATACAAATTATAAAAACCATAAAATACCATTTTATGTTTTGAAATTTGCCAAAAATTAAAACACCATAATATAAAGTCTCACAAGGATTACATTCCCTGCTGGTGGAAACATAGTTATACCCAATCACTTTCAGATTATTTTGTCAATATCAAGGAAAGTTGAAGGTGCCCAAATTTATGTGGGAATATACATTAAAGAGACTCTTGTCAGCTTCATTAGACGTACACAGGTAATTATAATAAAAAATACATGTATATTGGTAGGAAAATAGGAGAGTAAATTGTGTTATTGTTATAAGAGTGTTCTGGAGAGATAAAAATGAATGAATGAGCTCTATGGACCAATATAAAGGGAAACAAGAGGGAAGATAAATATTTCAGTGCTGGAGAAAGTTGGCTTATAGAATTGTTGGTGGGAAGATAATGATATTTCCATCCTTTTGTTGTCTTAATGAATTGAAAGATGAGATTAGTAGCTAAAATAGGATGGAGGAAAGAAGAGAAATTTGGAGACTTGAGAAAAAGGAAAACTGTACAGTAGTCTTCAGAAAAATAAATGAAGAAAATTCACTAGAGACTTCTAGCAATCATAAGCAGAGTTACAATTCCTACAGTTTTCATCATTTCGATAGCAATAATCATTTCAGTAATATAACTGAAATTTATTTGTATCTACAAGGTTATACTGCTAGACCGGAATGATTTAAAGTTTCCAAGGGCAATTAGCTGAAAATTTTTTAAAAAGGTGGAGGTAAGGAGGCTAAATTTCTCTGAGCCTTGAAGATGCTTGTGCAATTGCAGCTCTCTTAAAGGATGATACACAATCTTACAGAAGCATTTTACCAGAGAACACCTAATTGGACTTGACTAGCGAGACCACTTTATATATAGCCTCATAAACTTAGTAAAATATTGTTTATCATTATTAATATTCATTTAAAAAGAAGTCTTGATTTAGCAAAATTCTACCATGTTAAAAAAACCATTATAAGTACAAAGATCTAGTAATATACTTAACAGCGTTCAGGCATTGAATCAAAGAGGTTTGAAATACTATTGAACATGTTGCTTACAAATACAAGTTGTTGTACAGTTCTTGCAATTATGAGAGGTACTTCAATATAAAATCTCTGGAATGAGATGGAATGTATTTTCTAAAGCAACTTTAAATTTCAGAGAGATATAAATAATAGTATATCACATAGTGGTTTTTCCAAGTATGTGCCTTTAAATTTAGATATTTCCTGTTATTTTATTTCCTAGGAGTAATTTTTAAAGTACAATTGGTTAAGGTTTTAGCCTTCATTATTTCCTAATACATATCTATATGGAAAAAGTATTCCAGGTATTGTTATTTATAGAAGGGATTATTTTGCACTGTATTAACAAGAAAGGAGTGTATCCAGCTGAATATTAGTATTTTTCTTCAGTTTCTAGGAGTGGTTCGAATTCCTAGTCTCAGATACAATCTTAAATTTCTGAAGTGGAAACTCTCTGTTCTGACTGTTCCATATTTGGCATCAATTTTATTATTAAGCTATTAATACAGAGTGCTTCAAACACTCATCTCCAGATTATTTAGTTTAAGCAATTCAAGTGAACTAGAAATATATAAATTTATTTTTCAACGCTTATTGGAATGATAATTTGGGGGATAAAAAATGTCAATTGAAAGCATTCAACCACAATAATCTTATTTAATAGTATCTTTCAGGCAAGGTAATATGTATCAATGACACAGATAACTTTTAGACTAATTTGATCGTTTTCAAAGAAGTACCCTCTTTATGAACAACTTACCTTGAAGAAGAAGGACTGGGGAACAAACATTTTAGGATTTACAGATCAAATAGTCTCTGCATCAAGAACTCAAGTATTCAGCTCTGTTGTTGAAGTGTGAGGGCAGCCATAGATAATTTGTAAATGAATGGCTGTGACTGTGTTTCAATAAAACTTTATTTACAAGAACAAGTTGCAAGCCAGATATGGTACCTGGCTGTAGTTTGCTTACTCTTGGATTGGATCACTTCTATATAAATAAAATCCATTTACTCAAAGTTATGTATTATTAGTAAATATCTGTCATATGCGGCTAATGAAGTAGAAGAGATTTTCCAAGAAAAATATTAATAAAATACTGATGTAATAAGATAAATTGTATTGACATAAGAAAAATCACTTTTGTATGTAACCTTAAGATAAGATATAAACACAATAGTTGATGCCTTCTTTCTGTTTTCTTCTGTTAAACGTTCCCTCTAAACTCTCCAATGTTGCTTTTAAACACATTCTGTATTGGTCAAAGACTTTTCTTTCTTTTCTTTTCTTTTTTTTTTTTTTAAGTTTCCAGTAAGTTACAGAGTACATGTTAAAATCCACATCTTTGTATTCCAATTTTGGTTTATTATTGTCAAATTTAAACAAAGAGGCATCTGTCTAACTCTGAAAGACAGGAGTTTACAAATATTAATGTTACTGCAAGTGGAGAGCTATTTACCCACTACTCCAAAGAAATTGTCATTCTGCCAGAATGCTTCACTGGTATCTATTAAAACTCCACTACACAGAACACTGATCCCCTCCAAAGCTCTAAAATTTTCAGGGCTTTGCAGTGTTTTAATGATGTATCTCTATAAACTCAGATTTTTTTTTTCCTGAGTTTGAACTGTCTTATTTCATCTCTCTAAAAATAGATGCAAACCCCATTTTAAGTGCTGAATTTAACATTTTTAAAAGTTTAATTTACCAGAATGTTTAAGATTTTAAATAATGACGACATAATTCTGTAGCTTTGTATTTTTCATCTTATATATTTTCTCTCTTGCTTATTCTATTTCATTCTCACATACATATATATTGTGTATATATAGATATAGTAATTTTGTTCATTATTGTGTGTAATTTTCAAACAAATAATTAGAAATAAAATAAATACTAATTTTTATGTACTTTACTAATATCTATAAGTTAAATTCTGATATATGGACTCCTATAATCTTTTATAATTTGTTATATTGTTAATTGGGTGGCAATTTCAGTTAAATAATTTTCTCTAGGCTAAATCTATAATTTAATGGCTACAGTAGAAAGAGTATAGAAAAATATATAATCTATAAATGGTTATAAGAGAAAGATTTCTAAAACATAATTTTCTTTTTCAGGTACCACATCTTTATTCTTATGAAAATCCAGATACCACTGATACTCTTTGCAGTAAGCATGCAAAAATATGTAATCTGCTCTTACTGAAGAAATCTCAAAGCATAATTTTTGTGACAAGAATAATAACTGCGTGAGAAATAAAAGCATTCATTTTTCAGTGTTTCCAGTTCACCTTTTATTAATTGATTTTTCACTCTTTAAACAAAGAAGGCCTAATGGGATAGCATAGTATTAAGATATTAGGAGACTTGAGGTGTATACAATTGTTTTATAAGATTTAAGGATTCTTTTGATGGCAGAACACAATTACATTCAGGTAGAATAAAGACAGAGTTCTTTGTTATTTATGTCTCCAAACAAGAGAAGGCTGACACACAGAGCCAGACAGGGAGTTGTACCTAGGGCCAGGGGAGCAGCAAGCTGAAGTTTGGAGAGTAATTTATGTGGGGAAAGTGGGGTGCCACTAGCTAGATGTCAGGAGCTCTCTGCGGACTGGTTAATTTGACTAACTTCATGGGCTCTGAGCATAGGTGCTGTCCCAGCTAGCTGGTGCCTGTGCCCCAGGCAATTAAGGTAGGTTTATATGGTCATGGAGTCTGAGAATTCTAAAAAAAGAAGTATTGGAGGTGTGGACTTCGCTGCTCAAGAAAATAAACTGTCAGTCTCTAGTGAAGGCCTCAAAACTGGGTAGACAGCATTTAAAACAAAAACCAAACTATGTTACAATTGACCCCTTTGTGTCTTGACATCAGTTTTAACATAAATTATTTGGGGTATCTGAATGGTCTAAATAGTAGAATCTCCCAGTAGATATTCCACACATTACCCCCAACTCTGTAGAAAATATTTTATGATGACAGTAAAAAGGAAGAAAATAAGTAAAAGTACAAGGCATCTTTATAGGTTTCCCTTAAAGGAAGTTTCCCATGTATAGAATATTACCTAGGAAAACAAATCTGAAGTATCTGAGGTGTCTAAGAGTATCTTTGTGGTGTTATAAAGTATGTTAGAAGTATGAATTAATTTGTATGCCAATAATATCTTGGTGTATTCCTGAGTCAAGGCAACAAGTCCAGTAGTTATGTTGTAAAGGGCATGAACTCATATTCAGTAAGGTACATGCAAAGTTAGGAATAATCAAAGTGAAAGGGACAGTTGTGGCGCTCCTGGTCTGAGATGTAGTATGCGGGGTCATGGTGGAAAGCTGGAATGGGGTTTAAGAGAAGGAGCTGTGGCTTGGGAAATTCTCCCTTCATGGGGCCGAGGAGTGGACTGATATGAGGCAGTTACCTCCTGGAGAAAGCAGTAATCTTGATCAACTTTTAGAATGGCACAGATAGTAGTAATGGCTACAAGATTTCCCTTTAGGTTTGACAGTGTAGGAATGCATGTATTGGAAGAGTGCAAGGATTATGGACTGAGGAAACAGTGGACTCAGAGAATATAATAGAATCTGAAATAGCAGAGGAAGAAAAGCAATAAATGCCCCGTCTCCAATTTGTCTGCGTCTTAGGAGAGGCAGTCCACGGGAATTGCTGAGGCAGTGTTCTCAGTGTACAGGATGTCATCTTCTCTGGTAGCAAGTTCCTGGCCTAGAAGATGTTATCTAGGCTGTGGAATTAGGGTATCTTTCTCAAGTAGATAATCACTCAGGCCTTGTGGGTCACATTTTTGTGGTTCTATAATATAACAAGACTGAACCACCTGTGAAATTTGAAGGAAAATTTTGGCCTGGGAGCTTGACTTGAAAATATCTTTTAAGTCAAGGGGCCTTTGGGTACAGGTGATGCCAGCATCTCAGATATGTTAGTAACTGGAGCACAGTGCCAAAACCTGTCTGGTACAATTAAAGCGCCAATTATTGGTGACTGAGTCTAAAGGCCCCCAACTCTCCATGTTTTTCCCAGATGGATGAGGAGAGGGTTTTGAAACAAATATGTTTTAAATCATATGGCCTGATTTTGGTTCATGTGGTTAATATGGTGTGAAGTTGCTTGCCAATTAAAATACCTGTGGCTATGAGTAGAGCTGCAACATTAGCCTGTAGGCAGGCCCTCCAATTTCACCGATTACTATGGATCCATTGCATCAGACATTGGAAAATGCTACTGTAAAATCTGGTAACTTAGCATTTGATGAAAGAGCAGAAGTAGGCCCTAAAAACTAGAAAGAATCCCCCTAGCTATCCTGAAGCAGGCCATAAAACCCAGCTTATCTTTCCCTCAAAATAGATTATAATACTCTCATTCCAGAGGGGTCTTCCTTCTACCCAGAGAGGAGAAAGATATCCTTAATCCTGAAGATGCAAAGACACAGAGAAGAATCTGAACACCAGGTCTTGATGAATTTCCTCCCCAATTGGTTACCATTACCTCAGACCCCTTTTTGTCCAATTACCTTTCACCACAAATATCTACTTCTTCTTCAGACTTAGCATAATATGTACAGAGTTGACCTCATTTTTCTGAGCATTCATTTTCTGAGGACTTTCATGTAACATAAAGCATATTAAATAAATGTTTATGCTTTTCTCTTATTAGTGTTTTTTGTTTGTTTGCTTGTTTTTGTTTTTAAGAAATTACTTTTTCTTCCTTCCACATCAGTTGTTGGGTTTTTTTGGTGAAGGACAAGCTGGTGAGGCCTTTGGGTTTCATTAGTCAAATTCAATATTTGCCATGCTTGGTTAAAACAATGACTTGGAAAGTTTAAGTCTGTGTATCACAAACCAATGAAAGTACCCAAACTGAGAGTAACCAGACTAATAGCCTGCAGAACGGTGTGCAGTTAGATTTGACAGGGTTTTGCTGCTTGATGTTGCTTTTCCTCTGGTATGTTATTACCAAGGAGGGTTTGTCTGGTTTAATCTGTATGAAATATGGTGTAAATTCCATTATTATCTCTGAAGATAATTTTAATTTACTAAGTTGAGTTTTCTGTCTTCCTTCTGTGTAGTCTACACTGTCTGTAGGATTGGCCCTAGACCACTAATTTTAATTTTATGGAGGGATGAGAAGGAGAACCCAGATTAATTATCCACCCCTTATAACACAAATATTGAGGGAAGTATTTAGGGTGGTGGCAATTCAAGTTCAATTGGGTCCCATACTACAGCAGCAGGTATCTGGCCTGTGAGACAATCTATGGCTAATGGGTCTCAGGAGAGTATGTGCTGTCCATATGACTTCCAGGCCTTATGAGCCAGTGTTATAACTGAAAATTTATAAAGGAAAGAGCAGACATTATTGAGGGAACTCATAAATAAAGAGTCTCCATATATACAGAGATGAAACCTACCCCCCATTATGTATAGGAATGGGCAAAAGGTAGGATTTTAAAAGTTGTATAAGGTGTAAAGTAAGCCAGTGGGCCTTCAATTAAGATAGATGAAAGTCTGGGGCACCATATGGACCCATTTATAAGTCTATTTGTCATTTCACAACTTAAATATAGTTCTCTGAGGAGCCCATTAGGCCTCTCAATTAAACCTTCTGTCTGAGGCCTATAGTGGAGATGAAAGTTCCATTGAATGTCTTTTCTAAGAGCTGTTATTGGGTATTCTGAGATGTGAGATGTATGCATTATTAATGTCTGGAACTTTGAAGGGAATGGAAAACACCCTGATGAGGCTTTATGTTGTTGTCTTAGGATATGTGAAGATACACGAGGACTTGATTTAGTTTGGATTTCTGTGAGGTGAAATATCTCAGAACTCTTTATCCTGAAGAGAACAGATCAGGAAATGGCCCAAGTGTTTGTAAAAATGTGCAGACGGGGTCATTTGTTGACTAGGGCATTCAGTGCTAAAATGACTTTCTGAAGTGTGGCCAATTGTCCTGCCCATTATTAAGGAATTCTTCGTTAACTATGGAAAGCAGCAACATTCTACTGAGCTTCACCACTTATAATGGTTTCAATGCCGTATGTTCAGTCTATGCGATCCCACAGCTATTCACTCAGTTAATCTCACTTAATTTACAGGTAGCCAAGGAGCTAGACATCCAGCAACATGACATCTGGCAAGGAACTGAAGACAGACAAGGCCATTCCCTCCTGCAAGAGGAATATGCTATAGGGCTCAGGTTCAGGTACATCCTGTACCAAGGATTACTCACTAGCCATGCTGAACTTGTAGGATGTTGTTGCCACGATCCAGGTCATAATGTGCAGGATGGTATGCAGGGCCACAGGCTTAGGGTTTTCAAGAGCTTCAATTTCCAACAGATTCCAATATGTGGCCAGAAATTGCCACTCTAATAGTGGATGTCTGAGAAGAAAATTTTCCAGCATTGGAAACCCATGGGCAATTTATGCCCATCATAGCTGGTTCAGAGACACCGTAAGGCATGCGGGGACACTATTAAAGCTTCCACAGTGAAGAAGCCTTTGAGGATACTAACAGGAATATCTGTTGATTTTAATTTAGACAAAAAGATGTACTCATATTTCCACAAAATGTATGTCCAACAAATCTACTCACAAGGAAGTGTCATACCTGTGCTCCTGGAGAAAATGGGATGCAGTTAAGATCTTACCTACAAAGATGACGTGCAAAGACAAATCTGTTGAGATATCGCATGAGTAGGCTAGGAGATATTGTAATCCCTTCAAAGGTGAAGGCAGACGGCAGCTGAGAGACTGATGAAATCAGCACCAAACAGAACATATTCGTCAAATGTACAACATAAAGATATTTACCAGCTGCTAATTTGATAAAGTTATTAATTTCAGTAATACTGAATTTTGGCTAGGGAGGCCTTAATGGATGGGACCTGATAATTAAGATTGCAGTAAGACATTGTAATGTACTACTCATTTTTTATAGGTTTAAGAACAGCAAAACCGAACCTCACGCTTCCTGGAAATAAATTGTGATGCAGTGAGACCCTCTCCACTCCACACCCAGGCAGATCTCCAGGTATTCAGAGTACAAGCTCACCTGGATTAGCAGCCTGAGCTGTCCCACCCTTCCTGTGAAGAGATCCTGGTGCAGGGCACGGTGCAGCGGGGGAGTGGGCTCCCTGCTACATGCCCAGGCAGATCTCCATGCATTCAGAACACCTGCTTTTCTGGTTCACCAACCTAAGTCACCTCCACTCCTGTGAAAAGATCTTGCTGCAGGGGAACCTTCACTCCACACCCAGGTAGATCTTCAAGCATTTGGAGCACCCACTCACTTGGTTCAGCAAGCTGACCTGTCCCAACCTTCCCATGCAGAAATCCTGATGCAGAAGGCCTTCTCTGCTTAATACCCTGGCAGATCTCCAGACATTCAGAGCACCCGCTCATCTGGTTCAGCAGTCTAAGCCACTCCTCCCTTCCTGAACATAGATTGTGGTATAGCAAGGCCCTATCTGTTCCACACCCAGGCGGATCTCCAGACATTCAGAAAACCTGCTTGCCTGGTTTAAGAGCCTGAGTTGCCCCACCAGTCCTGTGTAGACATCTGGGTGCAGTAGGTCCCTCTCTGCTCCATGCACAGGGAGATTTCCAGGCATCTGGAAAGCCCACTCTCCAGGATTAGAAATTTAGTATATCGTCATCCTCTTGCAGAGAACTTGAGCTCAAAGAGGTTTCACAGCTCCATGCATAGACATACTTCTGGGCACCTGGTGGCCACCCACTGGCTTCTCCTTCTGTACAGGTATTTGTGCCTGCCCTGGGGGACCTTTAGGAGGACCTGCCAGGTCTGGCTCTACCCATCATGGCCTGATGGGCAGGTGGCTCAGACCACTGTTCATTATATGAATAAACCCATTCTCTGAGACAACAGAGAGCTTATTCCAATAAGCAGGGATCAAGCATACACTCAATCATATAAGATGTACCCAGCTCTTACCTGTACATGTTTTTTATTGGCTCATGCATTGAACTGCACAGGCCAATATAAAATCTGCTAAAAGAATTACATAGGGTTATAGAAGCAAAACCCAAAAACCCCACTTAGCATTCTCTAGAGTTTTACCCTCTAGGGAGTGGGAAAGAGGGAAATAGAAAGAAAAAAATTAATACTACAGGAAGAGGGAGAAAAAGGAAAAATATATATATACCCACACAAAAACAATTTAACAAATCAGAAGTGCCAGCATTTCCAGCTGACAAGGAACCAGTGCAAAACTTCTGGCACCATGAAAAATCTAAATGTTGTGACACCACAAGAGGATCACACTAGCTCTCCAGCAATGGTTTCTAACCAAAACAGAAATTCGGAAATGACAGAGAAAGAATTCAAAGCATGATTTGCGAGGAAATTCAAGGAGATACAAGACAAAATTGAAAGTCAACACAAGTAAACTTCTAAAGCATTAAATGAAGTAACAGATAAATATCTTAAAAAGAAATTATTCAGAGCTTCTGAAATTGCAAGCTTACTTAAGGAACTTCAAAATACAATTGAAAGCTTTGTTAATAGACTGGACTATGCAGAAGAAATAATTTGAGATCTTCAAGACTGATTTTTGAGTTAACCTGGTCATACAAGAATAAAGAAAAAATAATTTTAAAAAGTAAACAAAGTCTTTGACAAATATGAGATTATGTAGAGCAACCAAACCTACAAATTATCAACATTCTTGAGAGGGAAAAAGAAAAAGAAAATTAAAAAAACATATTTGAGGAAATAATTTAATAAAATTTCTCTAATCTTGTTAAGGTGGTCAACATCCAGAGACTAGAAATCCAGAGACTAGAAATCCAGAGAACACCTGCAAGATAGTATATAAACAAACATCACAAAGGCATATAGTTACCAGACTGTCCAAGGTCAACAATAAAGAAAAAATCTTAAAGGCAGCTAGATAAAATTTAGGATCATATCAAAAGGGAATCTCGTCAGGCCTACAGCAGACTTCTCACAAGAAACATTACAAGCCAGGAGAGATCATGGGCCTATTTTCAGCATTCTTGAAGCAAAGAAATTCCAACCAGTAATTTCAAATGACCAAAATAAGATTTATAAGCAAAGGAGAAATAAATTCCAAATTACTGAGATAATTTGTTACCATTAGACCAGCCTTACCTAAGATCCTTAAGGAAGTTTTAAACATTCAAATGAAATGATACCCACTGCCACAAAAACAAACTGAAGCACATAGCCCACAGACCCTGTAAAGCAGCCACACAATGGAAATTACAATGTAAACAGCTAACAACTACATGATGGAATCAAATACTCTCATAACAATATTAACTTTGAATAAAAGTGATCTAAATGCCCCACTTAAAGGGCATAGAGTGGCAAGTTAAATACAAATAAATAAATAAATAAATAAATAAAAAGACCCATCAATCTGCTGTATTCAAGAGACCCATCTCACACATAATGAAACTCATAGGCTCTAAGTAAAGGATTGAAGAAAAATTTATCACGAAAATGGGAAGCAAACAACAAAAAAGCAGAGGTGACTATACTTAGATAAAATAAAACTTTAAATCAAAAGTAAAAAAGAACAAAGAATTATGTCAAATAATGATAAAGTGTTCAATTCAACTAAATATATATGCACCCCAAATTGGAGCACCCAGATTCTTTAAAAAAGTACTATCTATTTTGTTAATCTTTTCAAAAAACCAGCTCTTGGATTCACTGATTTTTTTGAAGGGTTTCTTGTTTCTTTATCTCCTTTAGTTCTGTTCTGATTTTAGTTATTTCTTGTCTTCTGATAGCTTTTGTGTTTGTTTGCTCTTGCTTCTCTAGTTCTTTTAATTGCAATGTTAGAGTGTCGATTTTAGATCTTTCCTGCTTTCTCCTGTGGACATTTAGTGCTATAAATTTCCCTCTAAACACTGCTTTAGCTGTGTCAAAGAGATTCTGGTATGTTATGTCTTTGTTCTCATTGGTTTCAAATAACTTATTTTTTTCTGCCTGAATTTCATTATTTACCCAGTAGTCATTCTTGAGCAGGTTGTTCAGTTTCTGTATAGTTGTATGGTTTTGAGTGAATTGCTTAACCCTGAGTTCTAGTTTGATTGCACTGTAGTCTGAGAGACTGTTTGTTATGATTTACATTCTTTTGCATTTACTGAGGAGTGTTTTACTTTAAATTATGTGGTCAAGTTTGGAATAAGTGGCTATGTGGTGCTCAGAAGAATTTGTATCCTGTTGATTTGGGGCAGAGCCAAAATTAAAAAATGGGATCTAATTAAAGTGTTTCTGCACAGTAAAAGAAACTATCATTGGAGTGAACAGGCAACCTACAGAATGAGAGACAATTTTTGCAATCTATCCATCTGAAAAAGGGCTAATATCCAAAATCTACAAGAAACTTAAACAAATTTACAAAAGAAAAACAAACAACCCCATCAAAAAGCAGGCAAAGTATATGAACAGACACTTCTCGGAAGAAGACATTTATGCATTCAATAATGAATGCATGAAAAAAAAAAGCTCATCATCACTGGTCATTAGAGAAATGTATATCAAAAACACAATGAAATACCATCTCACTCCAGTTAAATGGCTATTACTACAAAGTCAGGAAACAACAGATGCTGGGGAGGATGTGGAGAAATAGGAATGCTTTTACACTGTTGGTGGGAGTGTAAATTAGTTTGACCATTATGGAAGACAGTCTGGTGATTCCTCAAGGATCTAGAATCAGAAATACCATTTGATGCAGCAATCCCATTACTGGGCATATACCCAAAGGATTATAAATCATTCTATGATAAAGACACATGCACATGTATGTGTATTGCAGCACTATTTACAATACCAAAGACTTGGAACTAATCCAAATGCCCATCAGGAACAGACTGGATAAAGAAAATGTGGTGCATATACACCATGGAATACTATGCAGCCATGAAAAAGAATGAGTTCATGTCCCTTGCATGAACATGGATGAAGCTGGAAGCCATCATTTTCAGCAAACTAACACAGGAACAGAAAACCTATTACCACAAGTTCTCACTCATAAGTGGGAGTTGAACAAGGAGAACACATGGACAGAGAGAAGGGAACATTGCACCCTAGGGCCTATCTGGGGTGGGGGGCTAAGGGAGGAATAGTATTAGGAGAAATACCTAACATAGATGATGGGTTAATGGGTGCAGCAAACCACCATGGCACATGTATACCTATGTAACAAACATGCACATTTTGTACATGTATCCCAGAACTTAAAGTATAATAAAAAATGAACTATTAAAAAAAAAAAAAGAAAAAAAAAACCAAGTACTGCTAGATCTATGGAAATACTTTGACAGACAAACAATAATAGTGAGGAACTTTGAAACCCCAGTGTCAGCATAAGAAAGATAATCTAGGCAGAAAACTGAAAAAACAATTCTGGACTTAAACTTGACACTTGACCAATTAGACCTAATAGATATCTATCAAAAAACTACAATGACCAATGACAGAATATATATTTTTCTTCTCTACAAATGGAACATACTCCATGATTGATTCAACCATTTGCTTGACTATAAAGCAAGTCTTAGTACAGTCCAAAAAATCAAAATTATGCCTGTCATACCCTTGGGCCACAGAGAAACAACTTTAAAACTAAATAGCAGATGATCTCCTCAAATCACAGAATTATATGACATTAATCAACTTGCTTTTCAATGACGTTTGAGTAAATAAGAATAATAAGGCAGAAATCAAAAAGTTATTTGAAATAAATGAAAATGGAGACACAATACACTAAAATACCTGGGTTGCAACAAAAGCATTGTTAAGAGGAAAGTTTATAGCATTTTATATCTACCTAAAAAGTTAGAAAGACCTCAGATTAACAATCTAACATCAATCCCAGAGGAACTAGAAAAACAGGAAGAAAAAAAAAAAAACTACCAGAAAAAAAGAAATAACTGAAATCAACACAAAACTGAATGAAATCAGACCTAAAAATCTATACAAAGAATCGACAAAACCAAAAATTGGTACTTTGAAAGAATAAACAAAGATTTTTATCTTGTACATCAAGATATTTTATCTTTTATATATTTTATCTTGCATATCAGTGTACATCCTCTGAAAGGATGTACACTGATATATACATTTACAAACAGAAAAAGAGAAAATATTAAAATAAGCACAATCCGAAATGACAAAGAACACATTACCACTGACCACACAAAAATACAAAAGATCCTCAAAGTCTACTATGAACACCTTTACACATACAAAATAGAAAATGCAGATGAAATGGATAAATTCTTGGAAGCACAGAATTCCCCATGGTTAAATCAGGGAAAAATAGAAACCCTGAACAGACCAATTTCACATTCTAAAATTGAATAAGTATAAACACCCTACCAACCAAAAAAAAAGTTCTTGGCCAGATGGATTCACAGCTGAATTCTGCCAGACATACAAAGAAGACATGGTACTGATTCTACAGAAACCATTCCAAAAAATTTAGGAGGAGGGACTCCTTCCTAATTCATTCTGTGAAGTCAACATCATCCTGATACTAAAACCTGGCAAAGATACAACGAAGAAAGAAAACTATAGGCCAATCATCCTGATGGACGTGAATGCAAACATCCTCAACAAAGTACAAGCAAACTGAATCCAACAGCACATCAAAAATTTAAGTCATCATGATTAAACACACTTCATTCGTGGGATGCAAGGTTGTTTCAACATATGCAAATCAGTAAATGTGACTTACCATATAAGCAATTAAAACAAAAGCTATATGATCATCTTAATGGTTGCAGAAAAAGCTCAATACAATCCAACATCCTTTTCATACGGTTTGGATCTGTGTCCCTGACCAAATCTCATGTCAAATTGTGATTTTCATTGTTGGAAGTGGGGTCTGGTGAAAGGTGATTGGATTGTGGGGTGGTTTCTAATGGGTTAGCACCATCCCCCTACTGCACTCTTGGGATAGAGTTCTCATGAGATCTGGCTGTTTAAAAGTGTGTGGCACCTCCTGGCTCTATCTCTCTTCCTCCTGCTTTGGCCACATGAAATGTCAGCTTCCTCTTCACCTTCTGCCATGATTGAAGCCAAACAGATGCTGCCATGTTTCTTGTACAGCCTGCAGAACCATGAACCAATTAAACTTGTCTTCTTCATAAATTATTCAGTCTTAGGTATTTCTTCACAGCAATGTGATAACAGACTAATAATGCACCTTGACGATAAAAATCCTCAACAAATTAGGCATCAAAGGAACACACCTCAAAATAATAAGAGCCATCTATGACAATCCCAAAGCTAACATCACACTAAATAGTCAAAAACTGGAAGCATTCCCTTGAGAACTGGAAAAACTTCAACACAGTAGTAGAAGTTCTAGCCAGGGAAATAAGGCAAGAGAAAAAAGTTAAAGGCATCCAAAGAGAAAAAGAATAAGTCAAAGTATTTCTCTTCACTGATGTTATAAATCAGTATCTAAAAATCCCTAAAGAGATGGCCTAAAGGCCCTTGGAACAGATAAACCACTTAGGGAAAGTTTCAAGGTACAAAATCATCATACAAATATCAGTAGCATTTTTATATGCCAGTAATGTTCAAGCTGAGACCCACATCAAGAATGCTATCCCATTTACAACAGACACACAAAAAAGTAAATACCTAGGAAAACATATAACCAGGTGGCAAATAATCTTTATGAGGAAAATTATAAAACACTACTGAAAGATATCATAGAGGACACAAATAAATGGGAAAAACTTCCCATGCTCATGGACTGGAAGAATCAATATCATCAAAATGGCCATATTGTCCAGAGGGATCTACAGATTCAAACCTATTCCTGTCAAACAACAAACGTCATTTTTCACAGAAATAGAAAATAAAAACTATTCTAAAATTTTATGGAATCTAAACATAGCCCAAATATCCAAAACAATTCTAAGCAAAAAGAACAAAGCTGGAGGCATCACATTATCTAACTTCAAAGTGTACTATAAGGTTACAGCAATCAAAGTAGAATGGTACTGGTATAAAAACAGACACATATACCAATGGAGCAGAATAGAGAATCCAAAAATAAGACATTATTCCCAAAGCCATCTGATCTTTGACAAATTTGACAAAAATAAGCAATGCAGAAAGAACTCCCTATTCAATAAATGGTACTGAGATAGCTGGCAAACCATGTCAAAAAGAAATGAAACTGGACCCCAACTTTTCATTATATACAAAATTAACTCAAGATGGATTAAAGAGTTATGTGTAAATATTCAAACTATAAGAATTCTAGACAAAAACCCAGGAAACACCATCTGGCTATCAGCCCTAAGAAAGAATTTATTATTAAGTCTTTGAAAGCAATTGCAATGAAAAGAAAAAGTGAGAAGTAGAAACGAATTAAACTAAAGAGCTTCTTCACAGTGAAAGAAACAATCAACAGAGTAAACATATAACCTACAAATAGGGAGAAAATATTCACAAATATATATCTGACAAAGGTCTAATATTCAGACTCTGAAGAAATTAAGCAACCGAATAAGCAAAAACCAAATAACACATTAAAAAGAACAGACACTTCTGAAAAGAAGACATACACGCAACTAACAGACATGAAAAATTGGTCAACATCACTATTTATCAGAGAAATGGAAATGAAATTCACAGTGAAATACCATCTCACACAGTCAGAATGGATATTATTAAAGCACCAAAAAACACAGACATTGGTGAGGCTGCAGGTGAAAGCAAACATTTATACACTGTTCGTGGAAAGAAAAATTAATCTAGCTATTGTGAAAAGCAGCTGATGATTTCTTAAAGAACTTAGAAAAGAACCACCATTCTACCCAGCAATCCCATTACTGGATTTATATCCCAAAGAAAACAAATCATTTTACCAAAAGACACCTGCATTCCCATATTCATTGTAGCACTATTTACAATAGCAAAAGCATGGAATCAACCTAGGTGCCCATCACCAGTGGACTGAGTAAAGAATATATGGTACATGTACACCATGGAGTGTTATACAGCCATAAAGAAGAACGAAATTGTGTCCCTTGCAGCAATGTGGATGCAGCTGGAGGCCATTGTCCAAAGTGAATTAATGCAGGAACAGAAAATCAAATACTGCATGTTATCTCTTATAAGCAGGAGGTGAACATTGGGTGTTCAGGGACAGAAAGACAACAACAATAGAAACTAGGCACTATTAAAGAGTTGAGGTAGGGAGGGAGGGAGGTAAGTATTGAAAAACTTCTGGGTACTATGCTCAGTACCTGGGTGACAGGATACTTTCTACCCCAAACCTCAGCATCTTACAATATACCCATGTAACTAACCTGCATGTATACCCTGTGAATCTAAAATGAAAGTTGAAAAATAAATAAATGAATGAATAAAGAATAAAGAATGGGTAAAACTGTCAAATGGAAAAGCTAATTAAGACTTACAGAGTGAGTTTTGATTCTTTAAATTCCTGTTTTACTTACATTAGGTCATATTAACTAATTTAACCAGAATCTATAAGTAATATTTTGTCATATCAATTTGTAAAAGTTCCAAATATTTAATTCAATTTTAATTTGTTAGTCATTGTATCAGTGATTCTATGCCCACTATGAGATATTTTAGGACATTGGGTACTATTATCTCGGGAAATTTAGGCATGGCTACAGTTAAAGTGAGGTATACTTATATTTCCTCCATTTTATATTTAGTTATTTTCCTCAGATTATAGAAGATAACATGTTTATATTCAGTGGGACCCCAGATATAATTGTAATTTGAGCTCCAGAATTAAGTCCACAAATCTTTGCCAATTGGTGAATTATAGTAAAAGTTAAGTTAATTAAGAACTGATGTTACAGAAAAATAAAAGCCAATCAGCACCCTTTTAAATATGTTTCTTATATAAATTATTTTTTCTAAACTTTGTATTTCCAAATGGGTCAAATTGTCAACCATTGTTTCACTTTGATAACAAATCACTCTCTCTCTCTAACACACACAAACACACACACACACACAACACACACACACCCCACATATACTTTCCCTCCTTGTATTTAGGCTTCCTTCTTTCTTTGGTGTTATTGTTGTTGATTTTTTGCACTGGATATATTTTGATGTCATCTTTTTGCAGTAGTCATAACATATATATTATATAATATAAATTATATGTTATGTATATAAATTATATATATTTATACATATATTACATATATTATACACTATTATATATTTATATATAATACATATAAAATAGCATAACATTATATATTATATATAAAATATACGTATATAATATATTTAATATTTTTTTCTCTAGAGAATTTCCAATTAGTATGGTCAGGGTTAGGAATCTCCTCCACAGTAAGGGTTGTATGTTTTAAAGACCCTGGGCCTGGCTTACGTTTTTATTGAACTAACCCTTTTGTTGTGGCAAAAGGTACAGGAGTGTTTTCCCTTGCAACTCTGATAATTAGGCTACTATTTCAACAGAGCCATAAGTAGGATAGTTGTATAACAGAAAAGCACTAGGTCTCAGAGCACACAGACGGTTGGATTGAAACCACACTGTAATGTAACTCTGAATTTTCTCTTTGATATGGTATATTAGTTAAGGTTCCCTAGAAGGACTGAACTAAAAGGACAGATACATATACACAAGAGGGAGTGTATTAAGTATTAACTTATGTGATCACAAGATCCAACAATAGGCTGTCTTCAAGCTCGAGGAGCAAGGAGAGCCATTCCGAGTCTCAAAAGTGAAGAACTTGGAGTACGATGTTTTAGGGCAGGAAGCATCCAGCACAGGAGAAAGATGTAGGCTGGTAGGGTAGGCCAGTCTTGCCTTTTCACTTTTTTCTGCCTGTTTATATTTGCTGGCAGCTGATTAGATTGTGCCCACCGGATTAAGGGTGGGTCTGCCTTCCCCAGCCCACTGACTCAAATGTTAATCTCCTTTGGCAATACCCTTACAGACACACCCAGGATCGATACTTTTCATCCTTCAATTCAATCAAGTTGACACTTGGTATTAACCATCACATATGGCTCTGCTTTTTCTTTTCACACTGTCCACTCTATTCCTAATCACCTCCCCACTTATTTCCCTTGTTTTGGGTTTCTAGGTGTGTGAAGCTGTCATTCTGTTTTTGCCATCTTTCTGTGATTTATAATGTGGACCTTCAGGTGTTTACAGAAGAGGACAGGAGTCTTGGTAACTTGCCTTATAGGTGGCTGATATGGCCTGGATACTTGTCCCCTCCAGATCTCATGTTGAAACGTAATTCCCAGCATTGGAGATGGGACCTGGTGGGAGGTGAGTGGTTCATGGGTTCAGATCCCTCATGAATGCTTTAACACCATCCTCTTGGTGATAAGTTAGTTATCACTCAGTGAGATCATGTGAAATCTACTTGTTTAAAAGTGTGTGGCACCTCCCACTCTCTCTCTTGCTCCTGCTCTCGTCATGTGACATTCCTGATCCTGCATTGCCTTCCACCATGAGTGAAAGCTCCTTGAAGCCCCAGCAGTAGCTGAGCAGATACTGATGCCATGCTTCCTGTGCAGTCTGCAGAACTGTTAGCCAATTTAACTTATTTTCTTAATAAATTATCCAGCCTTGGATATTTATTTATAGCAAAGCAAGAATGGCTTAATACAGTGGCCACCTCTTCTGTCAAAATTTCTCAGTAAGTCCCTTGTGGAGGCATCTGAGTTTGTATTTCAGAGAGCTCTAGCAGCCTATCCTTGGGACAGTTAACTCCCTGTCCAAATTTAGTCCCTTCTCATATTGATATGAAGCAGAATTTAGTAAGACTCGAGTAGACTAGCTGAATGTTTGACATTTAGTAATTGAGTCACTTTGGCTGGTGTTCTGCAGGCCCCAGGAATAAAGTATGTATACCCTTGCCCCTTTGAATTAACCACTAGTCCCCATGGTTAAATCTACAATATCCCTGGGGGTCTGGGAATTGTGAAGTTTTCTGGTGTCAGCAGCAGTGTATGAAGCAACAAAGAAGGCCAGCAAGTCAGCTACCCCCACTTGAGCAACACTGACATCAAGATCAGGATGCCATTTAAATTATTACTTGTATTATTATGATTATTCTAATATATTATAACATACACTATGTATAATAGTAAAATATAATGTAATAATTAGTAGTACTATATTATAATATACTATTGTAATATTTTATTGATAATTATGATTACAGTGATGATTATGCATCCCTGTAACTATATTAGATATCATTATGTTGTACAATTTTAAAAAAGCAAAGTGGTTACATTAATACCAAATGAAATAAATTTAAGGATAAGGAAATCTGCCAGAGACTAAGAGAGATATTACATAATGAAGTGACAACTCATAAATAAATCATAGTAATGCTAAGTGTGTATGTAACATACAAAGCTGAAAATTATGTGAAGCAAAAACTGATAGAAATGAGAGGAGAAACAGACACTTCCACAAAGATAGTTGGAGAAGTCAATACCCTCCTCTCAACAATTGACAGAACAACAAAAAAGAAGATCAACAAGGATACAGAAGAATTCAACAATATCATTACCCAACAGTATCAAATAGACCTTAACAGGACAATTCACCCATCAACATCAGAATACCCATTCTTTTCATGCATCCACAGAATATACAGAATATATAATGATATAGACCCTGTCCTGGGACTTAAGACCAATCTCAACAATTTAAAGAACTAAAATCATACAAAGTTTCTTTTCTGACCACAATAGAATCAAACAAGAAATGAATAACAATTTATTTCATTGGTATGAAAATATCCACAAAGTAGCTAACAACCATGTAAATAAATGGAAATATGTTCTGATATTTTTGCTACCCAAATCCATCATTAATTTTAGGTGTTCATCTTTAAAATGAGTAGGATGCTCCTCTGGATAAGACAGATATATAGTAAAAATCACAGACCTGTATCCTAATCCCACATGGAACTCTAAGAGGCTGTGTTATATTGAATAAGGCATTTACTATTTCTCAGAGATAGTACAAAAATGAAGATATCTACATTCCAAAGTTGTGCCAAATTATGAAGTAATCTCTGTAAATACCAAGTATAATACTTTAGTCCTACCAAGTAATACAATAAATATTGTTTCCTCCTCATTCTACAAGTTATGGCTTCTTAGAGATTGCAGACACAATACTGAGAAATGATGTTTTCAGCTAAAATACAACCTTGGAAAAATGTTTTCTAGATTTTAGTATTGCTTCCTACCAAATATATGATATACAATATAAGAACTGCAGAAAGGTATCCAAAGTTATGAAACTACTTAGTTTTACAATAAGAAAATGTATAAATAAGGGTTTTTAGGCATTATTTGTATTTAAAATAAAGTATGTCAACATTGCGTAAACTAGAATTTTAAAGGTGTAGAAACTACTATTTGATTATCTCTCATCATTTTAATTCTAAACATTCTTTCTTTCATTCATCTGTTTAGAGATAATAAAGGGAAAAATAGCAAGTCAAGTGAGACATACGGTGTTAATGGAATTATTTCTTTTCAAGATTGTATACATGTAATTCTGAAATGAAGTTCAATAAGCACTACACAAAGTAAAAATAAAATTGTGAAGATGATTTTGGAAATGTGCTTTTGAAATTTAGGAAGAGAAAGAACAAGCTTATATCTGTATGGTTAAAGTTCAAAAAAAAAAAAAAGCTCTGTAATGTAAGTTCCATTTCTGATAGTTTTATACTAAATAATAGGATTTTAGAAGACAAAGATGGAGAGAGTATTCTAGATGATGTCAATATTATAAAGAAAGCCAAATTCAGAGTGTGAGCATGTCTTGGCATAATAAGTACACCAGTTTGACAGAACAGAGGTTATTGGCATTGGAATAGTGAATGACATTCTGAAGACAGTCTGGTATTATTCAAATTTATTGGATTATTGTGTACAAATACATCCTTCTTCTGTTTTTAAAAATCTGCTTATAGTGGGCTAGTATTGTGTTTAATAATATAAACTTGAAAATATGAAAGATGGTTGACTACATGCAATTAGTATGTGCCTCCTCCACAGAGGGGAACCAGGATAGTAAGTATATATTCATATTTCAGATAGTTTAGGAGAAAATGCCTGCGTTCACTAGAGAAGAAACAGGAAGCACCAGAAGTAAGTAGAGAGTTCAAGGCAGCTTGCCCAGCTGCCGTGAGAGGCTCCTACACATAGGAATAACAGTAAGAGAGAAATCCTCTAGGCTCAGATTTTATAATCATGGCTATGAGAGAAAATTTTGATCCATAGGGACTTCAGCTTGACATACAGAGATGCCTAAAGATTGCAGAGAGACTTTACTCCAGAAGGGGCACCCAAAATAGAATCTTACAGGCATCTGAGCCTAGTCTATCCTCAGTTGGCATCCATTTTGAGAGTATAGATACAGGGGATCTACAAACATGGCTGCTGCCACCGTACTGTGGATGGAGAGGGGAAACCAGGTGCTCCCACGCACTGCAGGAGGGTCCCTATCAC
Source organism: Macaca nemestrina (assembly GCF_043159975.1). Lineage (NCBI taxonomy): Eukaryota > Metazoa > Chordata > Mammalia > Primates > Cercopithecidae > Macaca > Macaca nemestrina. The sequence continues at coordinate 64,095,308 of NC_092128.1, forward strand.
CCTACTGTGGGCTGATATTAAGACTGAGATGTGAGTGAAGTGCACTCCCCAGAGCTTCTTGCCTATGCTACTTGCCTTGAAGTTACCCTGCCCTCTCTGGTTTGAGGCCATTTTGAGAGTTTGAAGCTGCACTGCACTCCACTGCCTCCTGGCCAAGTTAAGGCTGATGCAGTGCTAGCTCCCACCTGGACAAGAAGTGACAGGGAACCAGGCTATCCTAACCAAGCAGAAATTCTGGAGCTAAAAAATTCACTGAAGGAAATACAAGGCACATTCAAATACTTCAATAATTGACTATATCAAACACATACACACACATACACACTCTCCCCCACAAAAAATGTAAAACTTGAACAGGTATTTTTGAAATAATCCAGTCAGATAAAAATAAGAAAGAAAAGAATGTGAAAGAATAAGCAAGGCCTTCAAGATGTCTGGGACTACATAAAGCAACTGTCCTTATGATTATTCGTATTTCCAAAGAGGAAGAGAGATCAAGAAGTTTAAAAAACATGTTAAAAGGAATAATCAATGAAAACTTCCTACGTCTAGCAAGAGAGACACACATTCAGACACAGGAGGCCCAGCAATCCCTGGGAAAAGACGTTGCCAAAAGGACTTCACTATGGCATATTATGCTCAGAATGCCTAAAGTCAAAGTGAAAGAAATAAGTTTAAAATTAGTAAGAGAAAAGCATCTACATACCTATAAAGGAAACACCTTCAGGCTAACAGAAGACTTTTCAGCAGAAATATTACAGGTCAGAAGACACATTTTTAAAGTGCTGAAAACAAGCAAGCAAGCAAGCAAACAAACAAAAACCCATCACCCAAAAGTTTTATATACAGCCAAAGAAGCTTAATAAATGAAGGAGAAAAAATGTTTTTCCTGAAGAAGCTAATAATGAGGGAATCTATCACCACAAGACCAGTGCTACAGGAAGTGCTGGAAAGGATCTTAAACATGGAAATTAAAGGTAGATATTCACCATCATAAAAACCCATGATAATATAAAACTTAGAGCTCTTATAAACCAATCACACAAAGGCAAAAGAGAAAGGAATCAAATTGACAACAAATTCTCATCAAACCACAAAGTCAAAAAGACAAAAATAATAAAACAATGAATTTATTTTAAAAACTTGAAAACAATTAACAATATGACAGGAACAAAACCTTGCATATCAATATTAACTTTAAATATAAATAGATTAAATATTCTACTTGAAAGATATAGATTGGTAAAATGAATACAGCCGTGATCAAACTATCTGCTGCCTACAAGAAACTCACCTTACCCATAAAGACACATGTAGACTTTTTAAAAATATCAGATAAAACAGCAAATAAGCCAACTGATCTTCAACAAAACATACAAAAACATAAACTGGGGAAAGGATACCCTGTTCAATAAATGGTGCTGGCAAAACTGACAAGCCACATATAGAAGAATGAAACTGGATACTCATATCTTACCTTATACAAAAATCAATGCAAGATAGATCAAAGACTTAAATTGAAGACCTGAAATCATAAAATTTTTGGAAAATAATATCAGAAAAACTCTTCTAGATATTGGCTTAGGTAAATAATTTATGACTAAGACCCCCAAAGCAAATGCAACAAAAACAAAAATAATAAATGTGACCTAATTAAACTAAAAAGCTTCCACACAGCAAAAGAAATAATCAATAAACAGACAACCTACAGAGTAGGAGAAAAATATAATAATAGTAGAGGACTGTAAATTATGTTGTACTTGACATGTCTTTCAAATGCCCTAAACAAAGAATGGAAATGCTTTGTATTTCTTTTTGACCAAACAGTGATTCTAGAATGTGTACCACTCTATGGTAAGTCAATTTAATCTGTTTGTCTAGATATGTGAAACCAAAATATTTAACAAGAAAATAAACTTGGAGTGCAAAGAGCTTGGCATCAATAAACTGGGAAGCATTGGTAAGATACATTTTGATGAGGAGATGTGTTAGGGATAAGATGTCAAGTATAGGACAATTCCAGAAAGTCCTCCATGTGGTCTCTAGGAAATTTGGAATTGTCACACAGAGAGACAGAAGAACAAACAGCCAGTGTGACAACCACTACAAGTCAAATGTAACTCATTTGGCAAACTTGCCTATAACAATGCTTATCTATAAACAGTTTTAGTGTCATGTCAAATAATTATTTAAAATTTAAATTTTAACAAAAGTTTATTAAACAAATATTAACCGGTTCTTTGGTTTTCACACTGTTTTAAATGGAAGGCATAATAATTTCCTTAGGAAATTTCTGGGAGTCATTTGGAAGAGAAAATTGTGGAAGAATATTTGTTCATTTTAATATTCATCACTTAAGAGTAGGTTTCTGAGAGTAGATTGTAAAAACAATAGAGTAGGGTTCCCAAAAACGTAGAAATATTTAGAAAAGCAGTTATGTAAAATACATGAATAGCCAGGTGCAGTGGCTCACACCTGTAATGCCAGTACTTTGGGAGGATGTGGCAGGAGAATTGCATGAGGCCAGGAGTTCAAGATCAGCCTGCCAACATAGCAAGACCTTATATTTATAAAATGTAAAATAAAAATAAATATATAAATAAATAAATAAAATATGTGAATAGACAAATATTTATAAACACATACCCATTCCTACATATATCTTATATCAGTAATATGTTAATATATTTATAATATATATAAAATAAGTAAAGAAAACAAATTACTTTTAGTTGAAAAAAATGATGTCATATGTATAACAAATGTGTGCACACACACATATTAATGCACTTAAAAACTAACATTCTAACCAATTTCTGAAAAACTATAAATATTTTGAATGCAGATTAATTTCAGGATTATTAGCTAGATTTTCCATTATCAAGTCTTCCTTTAGGAATTGTCTATGGAACAATAAATATGTAATGTAGCTTAGTTTTTCCAACACACTAAGAATCTTTTCAATTAAGCTATTTGTTTGTAAAATCAAAATGGAATGACATTCATTTCCTGTAGTGAAGGTTTAGTTTCCCTGAAAGCTGCCAATCACTTTTCCCACATTCAAGTATGGTTGGTCTAATTTTTTCTTTACTAATGCATTCAAATTATTAAGATCTGGCTAGACTTTTGGTTGGCAACAAGCATGACTGAGAATCAAGATTTAAAAATTGTGTATATCTATACTTAAATAATTTCTTCTTCCTGTTTCTTCTGGTTATTCTTCTATTCAGTGTTCTTCATGAAATTGTAAAATTAAATACCTTGAGTCACAATAAAATGTGTTTCAGTGTGCAGTCTTTACAAACAGATTTTCCCAAATGTATACTGATTGCATTGCATAGATTGCTTCAAAATTAAATCAAATTTATAAAAGCTAGGAAAAATAAAATTATTAAAGAGCTTTAGAAAAATTAATAAATGAAACACTTAAAAGTTTGGCATAGGATAAGAGACAGATATGTTTTGAGGACTTTTGGAGAAGTATCTAAAAACTACTTCTCAGACTAAGTTGTACATATAGAAAGAAATGTTTGTAATACTCATTCTCACAATCCTTTAGATAAAGAACGATTAATGGGAATGTTACTCATTTTCTATATATTTCCGTTGGCATATTCTATCTTTCCCCTTACTATACTCTCATTCTCTAGTCCTGTGTAACTAACAATTTCGTCTTTCATTGCTTTTTCAGTATTTTCCGCAAGAAATTTTTTTATTAAATAATCAGAAAACCATTTAAATGTGCAAGAATAGTGCAGTAAATAAGTAACATAAACCCTAGAATACTACAAGACTAAGCTGAGTGTTAGATAAAAGATAAACAAGTAGCATTTCTCAGAGGCCAAGTGCACGATAATAAAAAGGATAGTTTATAAAGAGGTCAATAATTTTCTTTTCGTTTAGAGAACCTATTCATCTCAAATATAGGTCATTGCCCTTGGGGTGGACCCTTGACGAAGATGGGTTAACTTCATTTTCTCTCCTAGAAACTTAAAATGAATGGGCACAACCCATATATTTGGGATTCTAGATCACCATTTTGGGGTGATCATTATGTGTGTGTCATTTATCATGTGCAAAATGATTGATAAAACATATTTAAAAGAGAAGCAGAGACCAAAGCCACTGAAAAACTAGAAAGAAAGAAAAATGCTTTGGTTTCTGCGTTCTATTTGTCTTATTCCATTTGGGCTGCTAGACCAGAGTGCCATAAACTGGGCTTGGGAGGTAAAAGTTTAAAAACACAGACTGTATTTAACTCACAATTCTTGTTAATAGAAAAAGAGGAGTTTGGAGCTCCAGGGAAAACCCAATGAAAAAGGGTTGTCAAAGAGGAACAAATAGGTAGAGGTTAAAGATTGCAGAAAAGTTAAAAGAGCCAAGAAAGATATTGCAGATGGAGGTGCAGTTTAAAGAAATTTTCAATAAAATAACTTTCAAAAATAAATTGTAAATTTGTTTTGTAGTGCAATATAATATCCCCTCTCTCCTCTAGCACTTCATCACTATCTATTAAGCTAATTATCTTTTTTTGTGTGTGTGAGAGAGATTATATATTTGTTTATGTGTGTGTCTGAGGGAAGGCAATGAAAAAAGATGGGATTTCAGATTCATATTAATATGGTAACTTCCTTGAAGGAATCAGTCAGTTGGAGCCCTGAGAGTGTTATTTGTTTCCTTCCCCCACCTCTCCATCCAAGAAACTATTGGAAACTTTGGGGGAACAGTTTAGACATCTCCAGATCTTAGAAGTGAGGAATTTGATGTAACTTTTCCTGAATTTGAAAAAGTGGAGTTTTTGAGTTTATATCTGGGTTGCATTAATATTAAGCCTCCTTTTTACCTGAAATGTTTTTTGACTGAGCTCTGTTCTTTTAAACCAGACAAGTCCACTTCATTGAAGAACTTGAGCGGTCACCTTGAATTGTAACAAGTGTTAGGTCTGATTTTAACCAGATGATGGCAAGTGCAAAGGATACATGAGGAATTTGGATTAATAATTATGACACAGTGTGGTAAATGCTGTAATAGTAGAAGCATGCAACATTATAACAGTAAAGAGAAGACACAGTTGAGTACTTTTGAGATGCAGTAGTTCAGAAATGTTACAGGAAAGGGGATCCATAATTAAATCTGGATTGGTAATTTTAAGATTAGACAACTAACTGAAAAATGAGTAAATGACACAGAGATATAAAATAACTTAAAATATTTAAGATATAAGTATTTTAATGTATTATATAATAATATAAGATATTAAATGATTTGGTTTTGATTGAACACCAACTGTGTTTGTTTCTAATTGATTTTATGTAGCTTAAATAAGGAAGATTCTGAAGGCAAATGGAAAAAAAAATTAAATGGCTATATTTCAATCCTGTCAAAGGCAAATTTATGATAAGAAAACCCACTCTGGTGGCAGTATGCAGTATTTATCATCTGGACAATAGATACTGTGGGGTAAGGGGACAAGTTTGGAACTGTTTATAGAAGAAAGGATAAGTTTTAGAGTCATATAGAAGGCAAAATTAATACAGCTTAGTATTGGTGACTAAATATGTGAGTATAAACATAATTAGTAAACGATGGAATGAGGTAAGACTGCTGGATGAAACTCCAAGGCTTCTGTCTTGGGTGACTGGCCTCATAACGTTTGCTTTCAATGAGACAGAAACCAGGGGCAGTTTATGCTATATTCCTTCTATGAATATTCAAGAGATATAATAGATATATAATAGACTCATTCTGAAGATCAAGAGAGCCAAAGACATTTGTGAATCAAAAGCATACAAGCAGTAGTCAAAACCATAAACAAGAATAAAATTTTATCAGAACACATAGTTTGAGAAGAAAATAAGGATTGACAGAAAACTAATATTTTCCGAGGGGGAAGAAAACAAAAGCAGTTAGAGCCAGGTTAACAATAGAAAGCCAAAGATTATCAACACGGTGGTCAAAGAAGGTGAGTGCTAAAGAAGAGGAAGGCCTGCAACTGATTAAAGATAAAAAAGGGTCAAACAGATTTAATAATTAATTAAAGAAATTGACAAATGGCTTTTTAGAGCTTACTATTGGCTGACTCGATTGATGCGAACCTCTGCAGACAGAATGGTAGCTCAGAGGCCTAGTCCTTATATTTGTGGGTGTTACTGTCCAACGACATAGACAAATAATAAATACATTAACAGACAAAGATTATGATTTAAGTGGCAAGAGATGGTCTCTTTCAAGTTGATATTGAGTTTATTTGAATAGTATTTTAGCTTAGAAATGATAAGCTAGGATAAGAAGGAGCTAACCAGGAAGAAAAATCATGCCAGGAAGAGGAAAAGTGTGGTTAAAAGGTGTCAGACAGGAAAGAGGATGGCATGTTTTCAGAAACATGAATAGAACCCACACAGTTGAAGTGATGATGTGGGAGGAGTAAGCACATCCAAGTCATGTTTGTTTTAAGCTTGGAGAGACATGAACTTGTGACATTTTCCTAAAAAAATTAAGAAGAGTACTTATGCTGAGGTAGAAATCTGTGAAGACTGAAAGATTTTGTAATAAATGAGGAAAAATGTGTATGTTCTATTAAAAGAATTGACAATGAAATAATTACTCCTACTTTGGAGTATGAATTTTTCTGATGTGTATTTCAATACCTTCCCCTAGTTCTAGCTTCTCTGTGAAAAAGTTTTTCAAAATATATGAATCTGGTATGACCTACACTGGAAACTGCCTACCTGCCAGAAGGCAGGTGAATGACCCAAAGTGAACACACTGAAGTGCTTCCCTGTTATTTTTCATTAAGTGCACCACATCTTCAGGGATAACCAAGGAAATAATTGCTTACCTCATGGAGAAGCTTTTCAGAAGAATGAAATTAATGCTGAGAGCAGCACAGAGAGACAGGAAATGAAGGGAGTTCTTAGGATTTTCAAGTCTTTGCGGGTAGTCATCAAGGAGACCTCTGGCCTTCTCGAAGTTTACCCATGTGAGCTAATAACTTCATCTTTTCATCTTTTTGTTTGTTTAGACCATTTTTAGTTTCACCCTTTTGAAATGAAATTGTGCTGATTCATATGATAATTAAATTGGCTGGAAGTGCTCTCTTTCAAATCGATACTGAGTTGATCTAAGTTGGTATTTCAGTTTAGAAATGAAAAATAAGAAGGAGCTAACCAGGGAGAAAAATCATGTCAGGAAAATCATGCCAAAAATCACGCCATTTATCTAGCGTGGTTTGAAGAAAGGGAAAAAGTTACTTGGAAACAATCACATAAAGCTCAGAATAATCAAATATGATGAGGATAATAATACTGTTTTGGTTGCATTATTTGTTTTGTAGAACATTGCTGTTATTATAGCAGGAATAGAAAGAAAAATAAGAGTCCACAGTCAGTTTTGACATTCAGAGTGAGAACAAACAGCAGAGATGAGCAGAGAATCAGCCACAGACAAGCCTTTATCTTCCCCAGGGCCATGAGAACTAGAACTCTTCCCCTCACAAACATGCATTTCAGAAGGAGAGGAAGGGAAAACAGTCTCTTAGGGACTGGAACTTTACATTGACTGAAAGCTTAACTGCGACAGACTAAGTTACTCCTATTGGTAAGTTTATGGATTTCTAATAAAATGTGGGAGGTTTACGAGAAAAATTAGAACAATTATAAAAAATACAGTTTTTAAACTCTACATCTTTATTGTCCATGTGAGTGCAAATGTATGATCCTTCCAGACTAGCAATAAAAGTGGAAAAAAAATCCGGATAACTTTATTAAAGAATCACCAATGAGGTGCTCAAGTTAATATATATTTAATAATGTCCAGCTGTTAGCCATATTCCCCCACCACTATTACCCACCTGCTGGCAGAAAGTTTTTATTTTTAATTAAAAAATTATCTTTTCATCCCTACTCCTGAAATAAACATGCCATCACATGACAACTCATTTTATCAAGAGTTTATAACATTCATAAATGGATATGCTTTGATCTGGCAGGTCCCCTATCTCCAGTAAAATTTCACATCCATTTTTATTAAGTACCTTTGTGACATCGCTTTTATTACTGCTGTGAAATAAAAATCTGGGCATCATTCAGGTTCAAGGTCACTTCTGTAAGCGAGGTAAAGTGCAGGACTTGACAAGCTTATGAAAATTATAAGAAGGATTAATAGTATCAAGGGATCATTAAGGTCTCTATGATTGTACAAAGACTATAAAGTTCCCGTGCCTAATAGCTAGAGATTATCTTAGTTTCTTGCTTTCTTTTTTTTTCTTCTAAATATTTGCTCCCCAGAAAGTGACCATTTAGAATACTAGTTGTATATATATCGACTGAAAATGCATTATTTCTTTCTCTTATGTAAATTGTATTTAGACAAAATTTAATTGTTTATTATTTGGGAAAAACCAAAGCATTTATTAAATATAAGAATTTCATGGAAATTGACTTTATAAGTTAATTTTTGTGTTTCAAACAATGTAAGTTTGTTAATACTTATGTTTCAGCACATTTAAAACTTGATGCTGCAGAGCATTTTGTGGTACTTCTAGAGCTCTTATGGCTAGATGTTCCAGAGGAGAGAATTGGAATAAAATAGATAAACTGAAAATGGCATGCTAACGGGGAAGGGCTAATTATCTACCTTTCCTGTCTAAGTAAAGTTAAATAACAGTATGAAGAGAAATTCTAAACATGACAAAGAACATAAGGGCTTACTGCTATGTTTTGTTAGGGGCATCCTGAAAGTTATTTTATGCTGCATTTAAATTCAAAAGATAAAAATCACAACAACAATTCAGGGTTAAATTTGAATTCAAAGTTTAAAGTACATGTTAAGAATGCCCAGGATTAAAAATAACTTGCAAGTTGTTTGATAATAGCTATAATTTTCTCCTCATTTTTGTCCTATTAGTGAATTATATCACCAGATAAGCCATTTAAGATGCTTGAATAAATATTCATTGTATTTACAAAAGAAAATCACATAGAGCAATAACACTTATATTTATTTACTCTCTTTTATTCACAATGGATAAACAAATATGCATGAACAATATTTTCAGGTAGAATTGACAAAGAGATGAAAAAATAAGTCAGTTTAAACGCTAGAGTTCATTAGGACTGCAAGCTTTTCTAAATCTGTATTGTGTTATTATAATCATACACTTAGAATAATTTAGTTATGATTTTATTAAAATATAGTATTTTACTCATTCCCAACAGTGTTGTAAAGAAATTGCAGAACATTTGGAAAGACTTTAAAGACTTATAAATACTTAACACTTTTTAGTATTTAAAAATATATTAAAGTCTCCCTCTTCCCACGAAATACATTTCTGGAAAGTCAAATTAAGTTAATATTGTAAGTAAAGACAAACTGAAAATATATTCTATGTAAATCTATCTTTCCTTATGATTATAATTCATATGTAGATAGGAACATTCCCAATGATTAGAGGCTGATGGCTGAAGTTTAATTCAAAGCTGTAATACCATGATTTGCATAGTTTAATTGACAGATGTAAAATAATAATATTTAGGACTCTTTTCTGAATATGTTCTACATATGAAATACATTACAAATTGAACTGCTGTCAGTTCTCCTTCCTGATTGGCTGGGACCATTATTACAGTCCATCAACTCACCATCAGACCATTACTTGCTCAGCAGTGTTCCCTGAGGACTTACATTGCTCACTTTGAACATATTGCTTTAATAAGGAGAATTATTTCAGAAAGCTTGAGTTATCTCAGGCCCGGGAAGAAGCACTTCAGAACCTGACAAAGGGGTTTCTGTAGTAAATGGCTTTGGAGATCAAAGAGTAAAATTTATATTTGACTTCATTTACATAAAAACATCCAGCACAGCATTTTACAAATTAACACAAATTTGATATAACACGGAATGATATATGACTAAATTCTTCCATTTCTAGGATTCCAGATGTGTTTTCTATGTTGGTTGATTTACTTTTTGATTAGTTGTTAGAACGTCAGACATCTGTTGCCATTGTACAGTGTAGAATATTTTAATGGTATTACTAAATGCCGTGCATCTCTCAGTGCCTAATCATGTGTCTAGTGCTAAAGCAACTCCCTGGGTAGGGTTTTCTAACAGATGTGGAACACCAGACTGCTGACCTCGAAATTCTTCCAAAACAGCGCTTATGAAAAGCAACTTCTTAGTATTAAATTTAGGTAGCAAAAAAGTGCTAAAACTGTACAAATATAATTCAGCAAGTTTCATAATTTTATTTGATTTTTTATTGCTGCAGCTGTACTGGCATATGGTTTCTGTAGTTGCACTGTATGTTTAAGAAACTTAATTTCATTATTATTGGTTACATCAGATTTTTCTGTTTCCTCTGAAGCTCAGGAAAGTAAGTCATAGTGTGCCTAGTGTCTAATAACTAACCAAGGTGGAACTAATGCAAATCAGACACTGATTAGAAAGATAATCATGTAGTTATCCCCAAATAAACTGTATATACACTTCTTTATTCCTGCTTAATTATCTAATTTTTATGGAATGTATGTCTGCTGAGAGGATTTACAGTGTTTATTGCCAATCCAGACTTTGTTTTCTTTAACTATTGATAAGAAAGGCTACGAAAAGATAATGACAGGATGAACAACTAGCTACCTGGTAAATTTCAGAAATCAATGAAAGATCGCAGTTCAAAAATAGTTACAGTGATATATTGCCAGGTGATTTTATTTTACGTATGTAGAATTCTAATGATAAATAGAATTCTGAACTTATTTAGGTCATAAATACTATCGCTGTGCAAATCTTATTAAGAGGAAGACAAAAACGCATTCTCTCTGCACTGATGCTCAGCTAGACCTAAAGCAGTAATGACTGATCCCTTCAAACTGTTATGGGAATAGGTCAAAGTTAGAATTTTTTTGCTAAACTCTTTGTACATTATATGCACGTAAGTAGGCATCATTTTAGATAAAGTCGGAGATATCTCCTGGCCAAAGGAAGTAAAAATATGGTTAAAAAAAAAAGTGTAGGGATTCGTTGCTTTCATGAATCTTTGAAGTCAAATAGAAGAATGCTCAAGTTATGACTTTGCCGTTACCTAGCTATGTTATCTTCAGTGAGTTAAATAGCCTATTTTTGTCTCTGTTTCTTAATGAAATGTGGAAATAGAGATGACTGCTTGGTAATAATTGTGAGAATTAAATATCATGTACCTCATGTTTCCCATATAAAGTTCACATATACCAAATTCAGTAAGCCTTAGTTATTATTATATTGTTCATTATCATTACACTATTATTTTTATTCTCTCTGATAATTACGTGGAGTTATCATTCTGAGCTAAAATGTCCTGTAAAGGAACAAAACCAATGCTTAATTCTCATTGAAAATAAATTCTCACTCAACATCAATTATGGCCAAAAGAAATATTTGTTTTCACACTGTAACTGTTTAATGGAAAGAATAGGAACTTCATCTAAGTGTTCAATCCATTCTGCCACATGGGGGCATATTTTGTGCTTAATTTGTTATGATGTATCAACAGGAGGCAGATTATTATGGCCTAATAGATATAAGACCTCTATAAGTAATATTAAATTAATCAGAATGCGCAATACAAATAGAGGCATTTGTTTCTAATACTAATTTTTAAGATGTATACTGCATCTTCAGTCAACATGTCTGTTTCATGTAGAAATAAGGAGGAAATACAAAGGCATTCTTCAGGGCATCTTTAAGATGCTTACTTGGTAAGTTTCTACCAACTGCTCCCACATAGCACGTGAACTGAACTGTGTCACACATGCACATTATTTTTAAGGAAGACCTAAGAGGCGGAGTTTTCATTGTTATTGTTGCTGTTATTGGTTTGTTTTGTTTATTTTTCACTGGGTGGTGCGCCACTCCCAATCAAACTGAAGTCCTGTTTTCAAGGAAAAAGGATAAACTAAATATTAGGTAGACAACAATCACTCTTTGTCACAATAGGGTACACAATAGTTAACAAAATGTGATTAAGGCAAACATCATCAGTTCTACAACATGGGAAATCACAAGAAGGAAAGAAGGAAAGAGGCATAACTCGTGGAGATCACACGTTTCAATACTCGTTAAAAAAATAACTCAGGAAACAGTTCAGAACTTATTCGGAACTTGAACTTGCTATAATAATTACAGTTATTATTTTAATTCTCTTTACCAAAAAAAAAGTGACTGAAGTAATGCATGTCAAACCCTTAGAAAATCCAAGAAAGCTCCAAACAGAAAGGAAAAATATTTAATATAATCATAATCTCAATGCAAGGACTAAAGTTAAGATTTTTACTAATATGTACATTTTTTAGTTATGTATTATATTTACACACACACAGTTTATAAACATAATTCTTTACCTATTTTATCTTTATTTAAAAATAAATTTAAAAACCTTCTACATTATTATTTTTTATGATTTTAATGTTACAGTATAGGCAATTTGAAAGTAACAGAAGATATATTGCTCCTTTATAGGAGGATACAATTGCTTATTATAAAGTTCTGTTGTAAAGAAGATCATAATCATGAACTAAGTGACTTAGTGAGATTATAATGCAAGAATTTCAATAGGGATTTTCATTTAAAAATTCATACGTTCTCTATTGTTTTGGTTTTTCCAATATTATTTATGAACTCTAGACTTTCAAAACAGACACACACACACACACACACACACACACACACAGACATATACATACACATAGCAAAGGAAAACAAAACACATTATCGTAACTCAACTTTTTATTGCTTCCCAAATTATCTTCTCTCATAATATGTACCCATTGAAATCACAATATTTTCAGCTACCACGACTTAAGTCAGAACCTTGAAGAGGACTCTATCCAAATGGAATGTGCTCCACCTGCTAGAGTTGAATCCAACTCAACCACGGATACTTAGAAACTTGGATTATCTTTTGTACTATTTTCTAAACTATAAAATGGGGGCAATAATTTTTTTGTCTAATTGTATGATTTGGAGAATTTAATGAGACGGCATGTTAAGAATTGTCCATTATTACCCGTTCTATTTTGGTCATATATTGGCCTGTTATTTCTACCTCTGTATTAATTATATGCATTTCAAACTCTTTGTTCTCACTATAATTAATCATAATCACAATAATCGCTTTATTATCTTACATTCCAAACAGTCTCACAACTTCCAATTTCCCCTTTTTAAATTTAATTTAATTTTTTTTCTTTTTTTTTTTTTTTTTGAGACAGAATCTCTCTCTGTCACTCTGTCACCCAGGCTGGAGTGTAATGGCATGATTTCATCTCACTGCAACCTCTGCCTCCCAGGCTCAAGCGAGTCTTCTCCCTCAGCCTCCCAAATAGCTGGGATTATAGGCACCTGCCACCAAGCCCAGCTAATTTTAGGAGAGACAGGGATTCACCATGTTAGCCAGGCTGGTCTCGAACTCCTGACCTCAGGTGATCCACTGCCTCAACCTCCCAAAGAGCTGGGATTACAGGCATGAGTCACCAGGCTGGCTGGATTAATTTTCTTAAAGCAAACCTCTGATACACTTATGCTGCTGCTCAAAAGTTGGTGGCAATTCTTCATCAACAATGAATGAGAGGCCACCTGACATTCAACATCCTCCACAATCTGGCTCAAACTCACTATCCACCTTTTTGGTCCTTTACTTCACTTTTTCATTCATAGGGTACAGCCATAATAATATTTTCTCTAAATCTCCCTATCTTTCCCCACTGGATATACTTTCCTTACATTTTCACATATTTTAATCTTACCTGTTCTTCTAGATTCCACTAAAAATACATTTTTTTTTCCATAAAATGTAGGCTTTTATTGTCTTCCTATCATACGCAGTCTCTCCTGGCACTGAAATCCTCTAGAGTTTTATTTGCATTTCGTATGAGTCAGTGCTTTTTACATTTGTCTGTGAGTTATAGAATCCATTTATGATTTCTACATATTTTAAGAATTGAAGAATTTTTGAAGTGGAATTATGCATTTTTTCCTGTCTCCATAGCATCCAAGTTTATATAGTGGGGATACTCAATGAAATGTAATTGGCCCAATTAAGTAAAAATTACTCTTTTAAGTATTTCCAAAATTGCAAGAGTGATAAAGAAAATTGGCAAATGTATGGTAATATTACTTCAGATTCTAACACTCCATTCTATGATTTTACGAATGTCTCCTATAATTTTTAAGAAATGAGTAGACCGATGGAATTTTACAGCTAATTAGAGATTTTAGGAATTACCTATTCCAACTTCCTCTTGTGACTGATGAAGCTTCTGAGGTTTAGAAATGTTAAGGAACTTGCAAACACAACATTTTTATTGGCAAGAAGCTGGAACCTGGAATCTTACTTTCTGACATGCAGTCTAGTAAACTTTCCACTATTTGTCAGCCTTAATTTGCTTTGTGGTCCAACCTAGAGTTGGGTGTTTAGTGAAATGACTTCTGTTGATTTCTTTTCAACTTTGAGATATATTTTACATATTATAATTTAATTTATACAACTCAATAAATTTTCAGTAAATTTATTGAATTATGAATGAAATTATACAATATGTGGTCTCTTATGGTGAACTTATTTCACTTACCATAATATTTTTGAGTTTCACTGATATTGTAACATTTATCAGTAGCTTGCTCATTTTTAATGCTGACTAGTATTCTGTTATATGGATATATAACACTTCATCTATTTCTTCATCTGTTGATAAGCATTTAGGTTGTTTCTAATTTTGGCTATTTGAATAAATACTTCTATGAATAATTTATAAGCAGATATTTTGTGTGGACATCCACCTTACTATCCACCTTTATGTCTCTTTCCTTCACTTTTGCATTCATATGGTACAGCCATAATAATATTTCGTCTAAATTTATCTATCTTTTCACGTACTTCTCCCCACTAGATATACTTTCCTCACATTTTCACATATTTTAATCTTAATTGTTCTTCTAGATTCCACTAAAAATATGTTTTAAATACCTAAGAACAGAATAGAACAGGTTTTATAGTATATTTATGTTTAACTTTTAAGAAACTGCCAACTGCTTTGCAAAGTGGCGGTACAATTTTACCTGTCCATCAGCATTATAGAAGGCTTCCTGTTTCTCTGATCCTCAACACTTGCTATTATCTGTCTTTATTATAGCTAAAATAGTGGATTTAAGTGATTTCTTATTGTGATTTTAATTTACACTTCCCTAATGACTAATGATGTTGAACATCTTACATTCTTACACATAAATATACACACACATACATACATATATATACATATACACACATGCATTAAATATATGTATGTATGTGTACGTATGATTGTGTGTGTGTGCATCAGTGTGTGTGTATTCTCTTTGGTGAGCTGCCTATTCAAATCTTTGCCTAATTCAAGGTCTCCAAGATTTTTTCCTGCTGTCTACTAACAAAATTTATCTTTTTCGTTCTTAGATGTAGCTTTATGATCTATGTATAGTCTATTTTTTGTGTGTGGTATGAGGCAAGGGTCTAAGTTAATATTTTTTTGTGAATTACTTTGGTAACTTTTTTGAAAAACAATTAACCACAAATGTTAGAATTTGTTTCTGGACTCTTAGTTTTAGTCTATTAATCTACCTGTGTATTCTTATGCCAATACCACACAGATCTGATAAATACAACTTTTAATAAGTTTTGAAATTGGAAAATGAAAGTTCTTTAGCTTTGTTCTTTTTCAAAATTGTTTTGGGTCTTTTAGATTTTCTACAATTTAGAATCAACATCAATTTCTGCAAAAAAAAAAAAATCTGCTGGAACTTTGTTAAGATTTATATTAAATCTATTAATTACTCTGGGGAGAATTATCATCTTAGCAATATTAAGTTTTCCAATTCATGAACAGAGAATATATTTCCACTTATTTGGGTCACTTTTAATGTCTTTCAACAATGTTTTATAAATTTCAATATACTATTCTTGGACTTCTTTTGTTAAATTTATTTCTGAATAAGATATTTCCTTTTATTTATATTTTCTTCAGAAACAGAGTCTTCCTCTGCTGCCCAGGCTGGAGTGCAGTGGAGCAATCATAGCTCACTATAACCTTGAAGTTCTGGGCTCAAACAATCTTCCCACCACAACCTCACAACATCCTAAGTAGCTAAGAATGCAGGCACACACCACCACACCCAGCTATTTTTTACCTTTTTAAAAAATTATTATTTTTCATTGTTTTTCTCTTCTTCTACCTCTTCCCCCTCCTCCTCCTCCTCTTATTCCTCTTTCTCTTCCTCCTCCTCCTCCTCCTCTTTTTTTTTCTACTCTTTTTGCAGTGATGGGATCTTTCTGTGTTGCTCAGGCTGGTTTTGAACTCCTGGCCTCAAGTCATCCTTCCACCTCGGCCTCCCAAACCTCTGGGGCTATTAGTGTGAGGCACTGTCCCAAGCTTAAGTATTTCATTGTTTTTCATAGCAATGTGAATAAAATTTTCTTCTTGATTTTATTTTTGGGTTCTTCATTGCTTATATATTAAAATGCAATTCATTTTAGACATATCAATCTTGTATCATATAATCTTGCTTAAGTTGGTTATTTTTTCTAATACATTTGAAGATAATTTCTTAGAGTTTTTTGGTATACAGGATCATATCATGATGCATAAAGACAGTTTTACTTATTTTTTCTAGTCTACATACCTTTTATTTCTTCTTCTTCAGTTTTATTCCCCCAGAATGTCTGAAACAATGTTAAATGATGTGATGACAGTGAACATCCTTGAAACTGTTCAGCTCTTAGAAGGAAAGCTTAATTTTATTATTAATTATGATGTTAGCTATAGGGTGTTTAGTATGTGGACTTTACTAGGTTAAATATACTGAGAGTTTTTATTATAAATGGGTGTTGGTTTTCATCAAATTCTTTTTCTACATATTGAGATGATTATTTTGATATAAACATCCATATATACACACAAAACATCTATATATATACACACGTGTGTGTGTGTGTGTGTGTGTGTGTGTGTGTGTGTAAGCACTTTACATTCTTAGGATACATCCCATGAAGTAGTAGTGTATACATTTTTATATGTTGTTGTACTTGGTTTACTAACATTTTGTTGTCCTAAATAGCTTCTGAAAAGATTACTCAAATGTTTTTCTTTGAGTGTCTATATGTTTCTAACATAAATTTTAGACTAGATATGCTACTTGAACTATTTGCTGATAAAGAAGAGAATACCTTATGCTTTTAATTATAATGCAGTATGGTGACTATAAGGAGAAACAGACTTCCAACACCAGTTTAAATACCTCTGGGGAATTTCATAGCATACTCATTATTAGTCCAAAACTACTGTCATCAGAGAGCTGGTGAGACAAAGAATGGGGATTTTCTATTTCATCTAACTCAATTTCAAGCCCCAACACCTTGCTTCTGAACTCTCTCCAACTCTTTTGGGTATGTTAATCCTCATCTTTGATCAAACTATATCTTTGACTTTTTTTGTCATCTTTCAGTTCATTCATTCTGGCAACCACCTTCCTTCTGGGTACATTTTGGTTCCTTAATTCTACTGGACCCACTGAGTCATCCTTCTTAACTTTTAAATTCTGAGTTATTGGAGAATATTTCTATATGATGTTGGCCAGAATCCTTGTGAAATCACATGGCTTATTTATCTATAATCCCCTCCCCTGAATTGAAGCTGTTTTTGTGATTTGTCACATACAGTATGACAGAATTAACATTGTTCAAATTTCAGATTCTAAAACTAAGAGGTGTTACAGATTACACTCTTGTTCCTTTGGAACACTGTGAAAAAATACAGACTGGAGGATAGGAGGTCATGTGGGTGTGACCTAGGACAACTCAGCTCACAGCCAACACCAACTGCTAACATGTGAGGCCACGTCAGAGCATCCAACCCAGTGAAGACTTCAGATAATTGCAGCTCCATGAGCAATCCTAGATGATACAAGCAGAAGAAATGCCTGAACAACCAATTCATAGAATTATGAGGAATAATATATTTATTATTCTTTTAAGTCACTAAAGATTGGGATAGTGTGCCACACAGTTATAGATAACTAATACACTAAACGATCAAGATATTTCATCTACAACTTTTTTTTTTTTTACTTACCACAGTCACTTTCATTAATATTTGTACATATTTTTAAAACCAAAAAACATTTCTTTTACCATGAAAATTCTCTTTGAGTTTGAATAGATTTAATTTTAAGAATTCTTTCTAATATCAGTGAGTCCTAGTAAATTATTAATATTCAACCTACAACTTCCATCATGTACATATTTGTTCTGTCAATATATAACCATACAAACCCTTTCCTGACCCATCCAGTATATTGAATAGCTCTTTTTTCTACACTGTGTATCTACTTTGTATATGCTTCTATAGTTGTATTGTTCAATCTCTACTGTAACTTTATGATTTTACTTGTCTATCTTGCTTTTTTGACTGTGTACTTCTCATGGTAAGGGATTGTGTTTTGTCAATGTAGGTATCCTAGATATCCACACACTTCTGGCACAATTCCAGAACTCAGTAAATATTTAATGAAATAATGAATGGATTAATGATGAATGTCAGAGCCAGCGATGGATGAAGAAATGACTAAATGAGTAGCTTATTTAAAAATATTACTTTGTTAGTTACTTTCCACTTTTACTTGTAACATCTCTAGAGTTCTAACATATTTTTCTTGTGTTTTTCTTGTGTGTTTCACTTTCTTCCCCAAATAGATTTTAATGGCTTGGGTGGTGAGACTATAACTGATACTATGGTATATATCTTGTACATAAGTGATTTTCTCCTATGACTACTTGTTGTCACGTATTTGATTGCTTTATTCTTAATTTCTCTACCTAATTCTCATAGAGACATATGAAAGTTTACATTCTCATAGTTAAATATTTTTGGTTTTGAAAATTTAATGACAACTGGCATTACTGGAAACACCACAGCATGGTACAGAAAAAGGCAAGAACTCTTAGCACTAGGAACTAATAAAATTATTGTTGGCTAAGACACCTAAATGTAAATCTTTTTTTTTTTTTTATTTTTTTTATTTTTTTTTATTTATTTTTTTTTTAATTTTTTTTTTTAATTATTATTATTATACTTTAAGTTGTAGGGTACATGTGCATAACGTGCAGGTTTGTTACATATGTATACTTCTGCCTTGTTGGTGTGCTGCACCCATCAACTCGTCATTTACATCAGGTATAACTCCCAATGCAATCCCTCCCCCCTCCCCCCTCCTCCCCTCCCCATGATAGGCCCCGGTGTGTGATGTTCCCCTTCCTGAGTCCGAGTGATCTCATTGTTCAGTTCCCACCTATGAGTGAGAACATGCGGTGTTTGGTTTTCTGTTCTTGTGATAGTTTGCTAAGAATGATGGTTTCCAGCTGCATCCATGTCCCTACAAAGGACACAAACTCATCCTTTTTGATGGCTGCATAGTATTCCATGGTGTATATGTGCCACATTTTCTTAATCCAATCTGTCACTGATGGACATTTGGGTTGATTCCAAGTCTTTGCTATTGTGAATAGTGCCGCAATAAACATACGTGTGCATGTGTCTTTATAGTAGCATAATTTATAATCCTTTGGGTATATACCCAGTAATGGGATGGCTGGGTCATATGGTACATCTAGTTCTAGATCCTTGAGGAATCGCCATACTGTTTTCCATAATGGTTGAACTAGTTTACAATCCCACCAACAGTGTAAAAGTGTTCCTATTTCTCCACATCCTCTCCAGCACCTGTTGTTTCCTGACTTTTTAATGATCGCCATTCTAACTGGTGTGAGATGGTATCTCATTGTGGTTTTGATTTGCATTTCTCTGATGGCCAGTGATGATGAGCATTTTTTCATGTGTCTGTTGGCTGTATGAATGTCTTCTTTTGAGAAACGTCTGTTCATATCCTTTGCCCACTTTTTGATGGGGTTGTTTGTTTTTTTCTTGTAAATTTGTTTGAGTTCTTTGTAGGTTCTGGATATTAGCCCTTTGTCAGATGAGTAGATTGCAAAAATTTTCTCCCATTCTGTAGGTTGCCTGTTCACTCTGATGGTAGTTTCTTTTGCTGTGCAGAAGCTCTTTAGTTTAATGAGATCCCATTTGTCAATTTTGGCTATTGTTGCCATTGCTTTTGGTGTTTTAGACATGAAGTCTTTGCCCATGCCTATGTCCTGAATGGTACTACCTAGGTTTTCCTCTAGGATTTTTATGGTATTAGGTCTAACATTTAAGTCTCTAATCCATCTTGAATTAATTTTCGTATAAGGAGTAAGGAAAGGATCCAGTTTCAGCTTTCTACTTACGGCTAGCCAATTTTCCCAGCACCATTTATTAAATAGGGAATCCTTTCCCCATTTCTTGTTTCTCTCAGGTTTGTCAAAGATCAGATGGCTGTAGATGTGTGGTATTATTTCTGAGGACTCTGTTCTGTTCCATTGGTCTATATCTCTGTTTTGGTACCAGTACCATGCTGTTTTGGTTACTGTAGCTTTGTAGTATAGTTTGAAGTCAGGTAGCGTGATGCCTCCAGCTTTGTTCTTTTGACTTAGGATTGTCTTGGAGATGCGGGCTCTTTTTTGGTTCCATATGAACTTTAAAGCAGTTTTTTCCAATTCTGTGAAGAAACTCGTTGGTAGCTTGATGGGGATGGCATTGAATCTATAAATAACCTTGGGCAGTATGGCCATTTTCACGATATTGATTCTTCCTATCCATGAGCATGGTATGTTCTTCCATTTGTTTGTGTCCTCTTTGATTTCACTGAGCAGTGGTTTGTAGTTCTCCTTGAAGAGGTCCTTTACATCCCTTGTAAGTTGGATTCCTAGGTATTTTATTCTCTTTGAAGCAATTGTGAATGGAAGTTCATTCCTGATTTGGCTCTCTGTTTGTCTGTTACTGGTGTATAAGAATGCTTGTGATTTTTGCACATTAATTTTGTATCCTGAGACTTTCCTGAAATTGCTTATCAGCTTAAGGAGATTTTGGGCTGAGACAATGGGGTTTTCTAAATATACAATCATGTCATCTGCAAACAGGGACAATTTGACTTCTTCTTTTCCTAACTGAATACCCTTGATTTCTTTCTCTTGCCTAATTGCCCTAGCCAGAACTTCCAACACTATGTTGAATAGGAGTGGTGAGAGAGGGCATCCCTGTCTTGTGCCAGTTTTCAAAGGGAATGTTTCCAGTTTTTGCCCATTCAGTATGATATTGGCTGTGGGTTTGTCATAGATAGCTCTTATTATTTTGAGGTACGTTCCATCAATACCGAATTTATTGAGCGTTTTTAGCATGAAGGGCTGTTGAATTTTGTCAAAAGCCTTTTCTGCATCTATTGAGATAATCATGTGGTTCTTGTCTTTGGTTCTGTTTATATGCTGGATTATGTTTATTGATTTGCGAATGTTGAACCAGCCTTGCATCCCAGGGATGAAGCCCACTTGATCATGGTGGATAAGCTTTTTGATATGTTGCTGAACCCGGTTTGCCAGTATTTTATTGAGGATTTTTGCATCGATGTTCATCAGGGATATTGGTCTAAAATTCTCTTTTTTTGTTGTGTCTCTGCCAGGCTTTGGTATCAGAATGATGTTGGCCTCATAAAATGAGTTAGGGAGGATTCCCTCTTTTTCTATTGATTGGAATAGTTTCAGAAGGAATGGTACCAACTCCTCCTTGTACCTCTGGTAGAATTCAGCTGTGAATCCATCTGGTCCTGGACTTTTTTTGGTTGGTAGGCTATTAATTATTGCCTCAATTTCAGAGCCTACTATTGGTCTATTCAGGGATTCAACTTCTTCCTGGTTTAGTCTTGGAAGAGTGTAAGTGTCCAGGAAATTATGCATTTCTTCTCGATTTTCCAGTTTATTTGCGTAGAGGTGTTTATAGTATTCTCTGATGGTAGTTTGTATTTCTGTGGGGTCGGTGGTGATATCCCCTTTATCATTTTTAATTGCGTAGATTTGATTCTTCTCTCTTTTCTTCTTTATTAGTCTGGCTAGTGGTCTGTCAATTTTGTTGATCTTTTCAAAAAACCAACTCCTAGATTCATTGATTTTTTGGAGAGTTTTTTGTGTCTCTATCTCCTTCAGTTCTGCTCTGATCTTAGTTATTTCTTGCCTTCTGCTAGCTTTCGAATGTGTTTGCTCTTGCTTCTCTAACTCTTTTAATTGTGATGTTAGAGTGTCAATTTTAGATCTTTCCTGCTTTCTCTTGTGGGCATTTAGTGCTATAAATTTCCCTCTACACACTGCTTTAAATGTGTCCCAGAGATTCTGGTATGTTGTATCTTTGTTCTCATTGGTTTCAAAGAACATCTTTATTTCTGCCTTCATTTCGTTATGTACCCAGTAGTCATTCAGGAGCAGGTTGTTCAGTTTCCATGTAGTTGAGCAGTTTTGATTGAGTTTCTTAGTCCTGAGTTCTAGTTTGATTGCACTGTGGTCTGAGAGACAGTTTGTTATAATTTCTGTTCTTGTACATTTGCTGAGGAGTGCTTTACTTCCAATTACGTGGTCAATTTTGGAGTAAGTACGATGTGATGCTGAGAAGAATGTATATTCTGTTGATTTGGGGTGGAGAGTTCTGTAGATGTCTATTAGGTCTGCTTGCTGCAGAGATGAGTTCAATTCCTGGATATCCTTGTTAACTTTCTGTCTCGTTGATCTGTCTAATGTTGACAGTGGAGTGTTGAAGTCTCCCATTATTATTGTATGGGAGTCTAAGTCTCTTTGTAAGTCTCTAAGGACTTGCTTTATGAATCTGGGTGCTCCTGTATTGGGTGCATATATATTTAGGATAGTTAGCTCTTCCTGTTGAATTGATCCCTTTACCATTATGTAATGGCCTTCTTTGTCTCTTTTGATCTTTGATGGTTTAAAGTCTGTTTTATCAGAGACTAGTATTGCAACCCCCGCTTTTTTTTGTTCTCCATTTGCTTGGTAAATCTTCCTCCATCCCTTTATTTTGAGCCTATGTATGTCTCTGCGTGTGAGATGGGTCTCCTGAATACAGCAGACTGATGGGTCTTGACTCTTTATCCAGTTTGCCAGTCTGTGTCTTTTAATTGGAGCATTTAGTCCATTTACATTTAAGGTTAAGATTGTTATGTGTGAACTTGATCCTGCCATTATGATATTAACTGGTTATTTTGCTCGTTAGTTGATGCAGTTTCTTCCTAGCCTCGATGGTCTTTACATTTTGGCATGTTTTTGCAATGGCTGGTACCGGTTGTTCCTTTCCATGTTGAGTGCTTCCTTCAGGATCTCTTGTAAGGCAGGCCTAGTGGTGACAAAATCTCTAAGCATTTGCTTATCTGTAAAGGATTTTATTTCTCCTTCACTTATGAAACTTAGTTTGGCTGGATATGAAATTCTGGGTTTAAAATTCTTTTCTTTAAGAATGTTGAATATTGGCCCCCACTCTCTTCTGGCTTGGAGAGTTTCTGCCGAGAGATCTGCTGTTAGTCTGATGGGCTTCCCTTTGTGGGTAACCCGACCTTTCTCTCTGGCTGCCCTTAAGATTTTTTCCTTCATTTCAACTTTGGTGAATCTGGCAATTATGTGTCTTGGAGTTGCTCTTCTTGAGGAGTATCTTTGTGGCGTTCTCTGTATTTCCTGGATTTGAATGTTGGCCTGCCCTACTAGGTTGGGGAAGTTCTCCTGGATGATATCCTGAAGAGTGTTTTCCAACTTGGTTCCATTTTCCCCCTCACTTTCAGGCACCCCAATCAGACGTAGATTTGGTCTTTTTACATAATCCCATACTTCTTGCAGGCTTTGTTCATTTCTTTTTCTTCTTTTTTCTTTTGGTTTCTCTTCTCACTTCATTTCATTCATTTGATCCTCAATCGCTGATACTCTTTCTTCCAGTTGATCGAGTCGGTTACTGAAGCTTGTGCATTTGTCACGTATTTCTCGTGTCATGGTTTTCATCTCTTTCATTTCGTTTAGGACCTTCTCTGCATTAATTACTCTAGCCATCAATTCTTCCACTTTTTTTTCAAGATTTTTAGTTTCTTTGCGCTGGGTACGTAATTCCTCCTTTAGCTCTGAGAAATTTGATGGACTGAAGCCTTCTTCTCTCATCTCGTCAAAGTCATTCTCCGTCCAGCTTTGATCCGTTGCTGGCGATGAGCTGCGCTCCTTTGCCGGGGGAGATGCGCTCTTATTTTTTGAATTTCCAGCTTTTCTGCCCTGCTTTTTCCCCATCTTTGTGGTTTTATCTGCCTCTGGTCTTTGATGATGGTGATGTACTGATGGGGTTTTGGTGTAGGTGTCCTTCCTGTTTGATAGTTTTCCTTCTAACAGTCAGGACCCTCAGCTGTAGGTCTGTTGGAGATTGCTTGAGGTCCACTCCAGACCCTGTTTGCCTGGGTATCAGCAGCAGAGGCTGCAGAAGATAGAATATTTCTGAACAGCGAGTGTACCTGTCTGATTCTTGCTTTGGAAGCTTCCTCTCAGGGGTGTACTCCACCCTGTGAGGTGTGGGGTATCAGACTGCCCCTAGTGGGGGATGTCTCCCAGTTAGGCTGCTCAGGGGTCAGGGACCCACTTGAGCAGGGAGTCTGTCCCTTCTCAGATCTCAACCTCCGTGTTGGGAGATCCACTGCTCTCTTCAAAGCTGTCAGACAGAGTCGTTTGCGTCTGCAGAGTTTTCTGCTGCTTTTGTTGTTGTATAGTTGTGCCCTGTCCCCAGAGGTGGAGTCTACAGAGACAGGCAGGTTTCCTTGAGCTGCTGTGAGCTCCACCCAGTTCGAGCTTCCCAGCGGCTATGTTTACCTACTTAAGCCTCGGCAATGGCGGGCGCCCCTCCCCCAGCCTCGCTGCTGCCTTGCCGGTAGATCACAGTCTGCTGTGCTAGCAATGAGGGAGGCTCCGTGGGTGTGGGACCCTCCCGGCCAGGCGTGGGATATGATCTCCTGGTGTGCCTGTTTGCTTAAAGCGCAGTATTGGGGTGGGAGTTACCCGATTTTCCAGGTGTTGTGTGTCTCAGTTCCCCTGGCTAGGAAAAGGGATTCCCTTCCCCCTTGCGCTTCCCAGGTGAGGCAATGCCTTGCCCTGCTTCAGCTCTCTCTGGTCGGGCTGCAGCAGCTGACCAGCACCGATCGTCCGGCACTCCCCAGTGAGATGAACCCAGTACCTCAGTTGAAAATGCAGAATTCACCGGTCTTCTGTGTCGCTCGCGCTGGGAGTTGGAGACTGGAGCTGTTCCTATTCGGCCATCTTGCTCCGCCCCCCTAAATGTAAATCTTAACTGCAATAAGTAGTCCCCCAACTCCCTTCAACAGTGCTAGCAAAGCTTTAACTTTAAAGTAAAACATGTAGTAACTGCCCAAATTTTACATGTCTTGTTTCTGTTATTTGGTAAATTCAGTTGTTGAAAACATGATAGTTATTTCTGGTCTGAGGATGCCCTACTCCAGCCAGAGAATATGGATCTTTTGCGAAGGGATTAATCACTTGCATTAAAAAACAAGTTCAGAACATATTCTCATTATCAAGGGTCAACAGCATCAATGTTACATGAAAATAGTAATGAATGGTATTCTCTTAGATATTTTTAACTTTATAGACTAAGATATACATATTTTTTTTCTCAAACTAAGCTTTCTATACTACTAATTGACAAGTACATTACATAGAGGGCTAAGTATGCATACGTAGACATATATAGATATATAAAATATATGTGTTATACATGTATCTTCTGGGGAGGGAATTGCTTGTGGATGTTTGGTATACAATACTAATGAAGTCCTTTAAAACTTTCTATCTTTTAATCACTTAATATTATATATTTTGTATATTATGAAATTTTACTTGTGAGACTAGTTCCATAATTAACAATCCCAATTATTGTACTTCTGACTGCTGTTTTCTTGCTCTGGTAGAGACAAACAGTAATTGGAATAATTACTGCATTTATTACATGCAGTCTCTTGAGATTTATAATAAATTTTCCAAAAATCTAATGAGAAACCAAGAGTGCAATGTTCTTTCTATAATAATTGCCCGAATTTTTTTTTCTTTTTTTTTCTTTTTTTTTTTTGAGCCAGAGTCTCGCTCTGTCGCCCAGGCTGGAGTGCAGTGGCCAGATCTCAGCTCACTGCAAGCTCCGCCTCCCGGGTTTACGCCATTCTCCTGCCTCAGCCTCCCAAGTAGCTGGGACTACAGGCGCCCACCACCTCGCCCAGATAGTTTTTTGTATTTTTAGTAGAGATGGGTTTTCACCGTGTTAGCCAGGATGGTCTCGATCTCCTGACCTCGTGATCCACCCGTCTTGGACTCCCAAAGTGCTGGGATTACAGGTTTGAGCCACCGCACCCAGCAATAATTGCCAGAAATTTTTTTAAGTAATTTCGATTATTTTAAGAAATTCTCTATTCATTGATTTGATAAACAAGTAGATTACCAAAGTTTATACTTTATTTTATGAATTGTAACCTTAACTATTTTTTTTCAAAGTTGTAATCTAACAAATATTTTGAAGAAAAAACAAATAGTACACAATCATCTGACTCCTGTCTAAAAAATGTTAGTTTGAGTATTTTGAACAATGGGTATTGATTGCTGGGAAAAAGTGGATTATAGCTTGACTAGACCTCACTGAAAGGATGAAAAACTACTTCAGAGTTTTCCCAAAGCAATTACTTCACCGAGTCACCTTTTGTCATCTTATGTTAAGTACTGATTGTCCTTTTGGGTAAGAAACATTTGACTAGATTCACAAAAGCTTTAATGAATCCAAAAGAAGTCAGAAAATAATTGCCACTTGTAAAATTCTTCTGATTTAAGGCAACAGCGTCTTCATAGTCAATCTACAAACTGAATTACATTCAACCTACTGCACTACTATTTACTTATACAGACATGCTGTAATGTGATTCAGTATTCAAACAAAAATAGAAGACTAGCAAAGGAATCTATCTGAACAATGACGTTTAAATAAACAGCCACAGTATTACAAAAGATATAATACACAATGGCATGTCTTTAGAATTTTTTTAAACAGAAAGGAAATGTGGACTTGTAAAGATATAAAACTTTTCATTAATTGAATGGTCATTATTGAAAATTTCTAGCATAATAAATTATAAAATGATAGGATATTTTATATTTCATGGCACAATCAATCAGCATTGTGGAAAACTCTATAATATGCTAACATGTTTTCTAAAAATTAATAAGAAACATATATGCTCTTTCCTGCAGTGGACTTTAGTATAAATAAAATTACCATGGGATTGGTAGTCACTACTTCTGATTCTTAGCTTATTGAGTGATGCTGATCTCCCTCCACAGATATTCCGTCCTCTAAAATCCTTTATCTGCATAGATCAGACCCTCTAAGTTTGAGTAACAAAAAAAATGCAAGGACATGAATTCTACAGATTTCAAGGAACAAAAATTTACAATAAAATCTATTGTTAGAATCACTATAGGATGCAATTTTATATTTAGAGCTTTTGCCAGTTTCAATATATGTGTATCAGCTGCTAGGGTGCTTCAAAAATTATGGTGGTCAAGATGTCTTAGTCGGTCCCAAGGAGGATAAGGGTTAGCAGAGTTGCTTGAATTTATATCTCCTGTTCTAACGCTCCATTTTCTCCCTAGAGATCAAGCACACGTTTTTCTTATTAAAGAAGTTTTGGGAGAGTAGATCATCATATTCCTGTCAAGATCACCCTTTGTCATGAGTCAAAATCATCTAGCTAATCTCTCGTGATTTCCTTTGAGCACACTGGTTCACTAGGAAAGATCTTTATATTAATTTTAAACCTCAGTGTTTCTTCTCTCAATAGAAAAACTTTGAGAAACATTAAAAATGAGTATGTTCTGGTGATGTGGAATACATTAGCAATATAAGAAAGGAGACTTCTTATGATGTGTTTTCTTCAATCAAAAAATGGCATTAGAAATATTCGTATTTCACTGCCAACTTTAATATTAAATGCTAAAACCATGAAATTTTCAATGAACTTAACCTGATCCTGTGGCTATATTGACATAAGACAGGTTAGAGAGCTATTAGTCATTAAGAATTTACCATGATGATTAGATTCTTGTAACATAAATTTAGAGTAAAATCATCCTGCTTACTTCATACCCTGTTCTCCAGAAAAGGAAGTTAAAGAGCACATATACATACACTGTAACCCAATATGTGAAACATTAGGGAGTTTTGAGAAATTCCTTTTTTCCCCAAGTGTGTTCTCTTATTTTATATGTCTGAAAAGGCTCGCAAGACTAAGAGCTGTGATGAAAGCATCCAAGATTTCTCAGAAAAAAAGAATCAATGTAAGAAGGAGGAAAACAATATAGTGATCTATAAGAAGCATCACCTTCTTCTTAAAAGAGTCTAAAGCCCAATGTCTCATGTATTCAGTTGTAATGATATTTTTCTAATTATTAGGAATTAGAAAGGAAGCTATAATAATTGCAACTATTGTGGAATAAAAACAAATGTCTGTGCACATTTTTTATAACTGCAAATGTTTATACAATTTTAGTATCACTTATTGTGAAATTAGTATAATGTTATTTAGATTTTTTAGTGAATTATTTTTATTCATAATCATAGTATTTTAGCATTTCCATCAACTATTTGATCCAAATCAAAACAAAGCTCTGTAAAATTATTATTCATATTTATGATACAGAAATTTTTCACAGATAAAAATCTTATGTTGGTTTCCCTTAACACACTTATTTATTTATTTTTTTCCTGAAAGCCACTCCTAATACGGTCTGCCACATAAGTGAGTCTTTGGTTCTCAAAATAGTATTCTTGGTACCTAACACAGTACCTATTACACATTTATGGCTATTTGGTGAATGAATAAGTTCCTACTATCTTGAAACTAAGCAATATCTCAGTATTCTTCAAACTTTTTAAAATGTAAATCTCTTAAAGGTTCAGGTTCATATAAAGGAATACTCATATACTTCCAATATTTTATTTAAAGCTAAGGAAAAACAACATCATAGAAATTCTGAGATAATAAAAAAAAACTACAGATTAATTTTTTGGGGGGAGGCAGGGCACTAAATTATGCATTTAATGCAAGAGACATTGGTCTTTATAGTTTGCAGAATGAATCAGACAAATGAATTGGATAATGAATTATACAAGTGATGTCACAGTCCCAAGAAATAGAAAAAAATGAACCAAAATCCTATTTTAAATCTAATGAAAGTCATAAACTAGAGCCTAATTGTTCTTGGGTATCAGACAGATTCATTTCAGCATGTATTTACTTGTCCCAGTTTCCTTGATCAATGATACTCACTTTTGTTAAAGCAGTTTTCCTTTTATTTTCTGACTACTTTTTATGTCTCACTAATATATTTTCATGCACATAACTCTGACATTGAAAGGCATATTCTATTTTTGTAATTAGTATTCTATTATTAATATTGTTTTAGAATTAGAAAACAAATAAAAATGCTTTATATTCATCTTACATATAGGTACAATTTTATTACTATAATTAAAAATAGTATTTTATGAGGAAACAAATAACACATGTAAAAGTTGTTTCAAGCAAGCAAATGGATAAATTACTCAGAAAGTTTCTTCCCTGTGTACGTTTCATTAGAGTGAGACATAATTGCAATACTGATTTTATACCAGTGACAGATTTTCATTGTTTAAACTCTCATGTATCGAGTTAAAAAAATAATCAGTCTCATGGCCGGGCGCGGTGGCTCAAGCCTGTAATCCCAGCATTTTGGGAGGCCGAGACGGGTGGATCACAAGGTCAGGAGATCGAGACCATCCTGGCTAACATGGTGAAACCCCGTCTCTACTAAAAAAATACAAAAAAAACTAGCTGGGCGAGGTGGTGGGCACCTGTAGTCCCAGCTACTCGGGAGGCTGAGGCAGGAGAATGGTGTAAACCTGGGAGGCGGAGCTTGCAGTGAGCTGAGATCTGGCCACTGCACTCCAGCCTGGGTGACAGAGCGACACTCCGTCTCAAAAATAATAATAATAATAATAATCAGTCTCACAATACATTCTCATCTCTCTAGAAGCCTATAATTTAAGGAAATATTAGTATGCACATTAGCTGAAACATGGAGAATACTAAACCTTTTAATCATTGAATAGATAGAATTCAACCATTCCACATAAGGGAGCTGCAGAATTATCCGTCCCAACATTTACAATTTGATTGACAATACAACAAGTAAAAATGTCTCAGAATTATCCTATCGCCCTTACATCAGAGAAAAAAAACCTCCTTCTGGTTTTTCTTTGAAAACTTAAGTAGCTACCAAATTTTTGTATGTCAAAATTGAATCAAATTTTTCTATTTTTATTCAGAAATATATCTTTTTTATGATTTTTACTTTAAATAAAAACAAAAGTAGATTAAATAATTAATAACCCAAAGGGGCATTAGAATATGAAGAAGACTGACTGCTTCTTAATCACAAATTCCAGGGAATATTTGAAACAAATGTCAAATGTACATAATTAAGAGACCATTCCATCCAACTTAAACATGAACTCTGAGTGTCATCCCACAATCATTTAGTTAGTTCATTCTTAATAGAATAGAACCATTAAGAATAGTTAATAGAAATGCATAGTTAATAGAAATGTTTTTAAATATGTGAAAACAAAATTCAACATTCAGAAAAGCAGCAAAATGGATAATATTCACTACACTTTATTCCACAGGTTTCTCTGTTTGTATATTACGCACATTATTATGCACATTAGAGGTTGTGTCATTGGTTTACTCTTATCAGAGTCAGTAAGAATGTATTAGCCTATTTCTGGATTTTGAATTCACTTAAGCCCATCATATCAGTGCCTTAAGTTTTCTGGGCAATCTATTTCATTACACTTACTAGAGTTTTCCTCTATCCTAGAACTATAGCTTCCTAGCAGACAAAGTTATTAACCTCTGTGGCTTACCTCGCTACAATTGGGAAAACTTTTCCCATCTCATCACAGCCATGTTCCTATTTGTGCACAAAAGTAATTTGCTGTTCTATGGATCTGCTGAGAGGGGCTCACTAAAACGTCTCAGATACTTCCCTTGAATAATATTAAATGTCTCAAAATGCACACAAATAAAACTCTAGAGTACAGTCAAATTTTATCCAACCATGAATTTGATATGTTAAACTTACTATAATTTGTTGGAAGTTAGCTTAGGGATAAGTCTCATTCCTTCTAAAGTATAAGCTATTATATATTGAATATCAGTCATTGTGCTATGCACTTTACATGCAGTTTCATTTATTCCTCCCATTAATTCTAAGAGTCAGGGCCCATAATTTTCTCTGCCTTGCATATTAAGAAGCTGAAGTTCAGAGAATAATTAACTTACCCAAACTTAATGGTAAAGCAGAAAATCATACTCCAATTGTATTTCTTCAAAGTTCTAGTTGAGGTTGTTATATATATGTCTGTTTTTGTTTTAGAAAAACCTTTTTGAGAGATAACTTTAAGTATACATATAAAAACACCTATATGAAATTTACATGTTGATGTCTTTTTTAAGAGCATAAACCTTTAGAATCACCAGCATAAATCAAGATAAAATGTTCATTATTCCAAGAAATTATTTTATATACCTTTTCAGTCACTTGCCCCCTTATTGTGAGCCACAAATAACCACTGATCTGCTTCCCATCATGATACTTTGGTGCTTTGTGGTTACATAACATGGAATCTCCAATTATGAAATTTCTGTGTTTGTTTCTATTCCTCAACATAATGTTTTTAATATTCATTTATGTTATTGTGTATATCATTCTACTTTGTACAGATTGTAAATTGTTTATATCAGCTATTGTATAAATCAGTGAAATTTCTTTCTATAGTTGATAGTACTCATTGATCTATTTATCTATCTATCTATCTATCTATCTATCTATCTATCTATCTATCTATCTAATCTGTCTATCTTTCTATCTATCTATCGATACCAAAATTTACTTAGCCATTCATCAGTAGACAGACATTTGAGGTGTTTCCAGGTTTGGACTCTTATGCATAAAACTTCAATGAACATTTGTTTCAAGTCTTTGCGTGGATGTATGCATTTATTTTTCTTAAGAAAATACCTAGGTATACAGTTTTTGGGGTCATTAAATAATTACATTTCTAACTTTATAAGACACTACACTAATTTGTAATTCTCATTTTCCTAATGGTAAATGATGTTGAGTATCTTTTCACATAATTTTCGGCCAATTGTATTGCGTTTCTTCCTTAGTAAAGTTGTATTCATTTTTTTTTTGTCAAAATGTTAATTGGGTAGTTTTTCTGTTTACTACTAAATTGCAAGTGTTCCATATTTTTTGCAGAATTTTATATCATGTGAATGTATTTGTTTCTCCCCATTATTTTCTCCTAGTTTGTGAATTTATGGTTCTCTCAAAAACAGAAGTTTTAAATTTTGATAAAATATAAGATTTTTCTCCTATGATTTGTGCATTTTGTGTCCTAAAATATGTTTGCCTATTCCACATTGTGAAGGCTTTTTCCCCCTCCATTTCTTCTAGAAATTTTAAAACTCAGCCATACATTTAGACCTCCCGACCACTTCAGGTCAACTTTTTATCTGATATAAGGATCAAAGGCTTTTTTTTTTTTTTTTTTTTTTTTTCATACGGCTATCCAGTTTATTCAGCACTGTTGAAAGGACTCTTGCTGAAAATCAATTCACCAATAACCTTTCTACGACTGGCAGGGCAGTAGGTTTATTTAGACCTGCATCACCACAAACATGTGAGTAATGTGTAACCTACTGCCCTGCCGGTTGTATAAAAGTATAGTACATACAGTAATAGACAGTACATAATATATAATAATAATCATAAACATCTTGTTACTGGTTTATTTATTTATTATATTATACTTTTTGTCATTATTTTAGAAAGCACTTCTTCTACTTATAAAAATAAATGAACTGTAAGACAGCCTCAGGCAGGTCCTTTAGGAGGTATTCCAGAAGGCACTGTTCTCATAGGAGTTGACAGCTCCATATGTGTCATTGCCCTTGAAGACCTTCCAGTAGGACAAGATGTGGAAGAGAAAGAAATACTGATGATCCTGACCTTTTGTAGGCCTAGACTAATGTGTGTGTTTGCAGCTTAGTTTTTTAAGAAAAAGTTTAAAAAGCAAAAATAAATAAATAAATAAAATAGGAAAAAGCTTACAAAAATAAGCATTTAAAGAAAACCATATTTTATACAGCTGTACATGTTTGTATTTTAATTTGTGTTATTACAAAATAAAAAAGTTAAAAAATTAAGTTTCTAAACTAAACTGTTACAATAAGCTCCAAAAAACGTATTATTACAGAAAAAAATTTTGAACTAACTTAGTGTAGCCTAAGATTATAGTGTTTATAAAGTATACAGTACTATACAGTAATCTCCTAGGACTTCACATTCACTCACCACTCACTGACTCACCCAAAGCGACTTCCAGTCCTACAAGTTCCATTCATGTAAGTGTCCTATAGAGGTGTACCATTTTTTTAACTTTTAGAGCACACTGTTACTGTACCTTTACATGTTTATATATATTATATATGTTTAGATACACAAATATTAACATTGTCTTACAATTGCCTACAGTGTTCAGTACAATAACATATTGTACATGTTTGTAGTCTAGGAGCAGTAGGCTATAAAATATAGCCTATGTGTGTAGTAGGCTAGACCATCTAGGTTTCTGTAAGTATACTCTATTATGTTCACACAGTGACAAAATCACCTAATGACACATTTATCAAAATATATCCCTGTTGTTAAGCAATATGTGACTGTACATATATATGCACATACATATACACAAATATATAAAAATTATATCCATATTTATATCTGTATACAGAGAGACTTATTTTAAGGAATTGGGTCATACAATTGCAGGGCTGGCAAATTCAAATTCTGTAGGGTAGTCCGGCACACTGAAGACATAGGGAAGGGCTGAACTAGGGAAGTGTTGATGCAGCAGTTCAGGTCTTAAGGCAATCTGCTGGAAGAATTTCCTCTTTTTTTGAGAGAGATCAGCCTTTTTCTATACACATTTTCAACTGACAGAATGAGGCTTATTCACATTATGGAGGGTAATCCGCTTTACTCAAAGTCTACTGATTTAAATATTAATCTCATTGTATTAGGTCATTTTTACATTGCTAAATCTCATTGCCTGAGACTGTGCAATTTGTAAGAAAAGCAGATTAATTGGCTTACATTCTGCAGGGAATATAAGCATGATACCATCATCCTTACACTTCTAGGGTAGCCTCAGGGAGCTTTTGTTTATGATGGAAGGCAAAGCAGGAGCAGGTACTTCACATGGTAAAAGCAAGAGCAAAAGAGAGAGAGAGAGAGATTATATATATACACATACATAATATTTGTACATGTTTATGGGGTACATGTGATATTTTATTACATGCATAGGATATGTAATGATCAAGACTAGGTATTTATGGTATATCTCATCTTGAATATTTCTCATTTCTATGTGTTGGTGATATAGTTTGGCTTTGTGTCCCATCCAAATTTCATCTTCTCATAATTCTCACATGTTGTGGGAGGGACCCAGTGGGAGACAACTGAATCATGAGGGTGGGTCTTTCCCATGCTGTTCTTGGGATAGTGAATAAGTCTCACACGATCCAATGATTTTTAAAAAAGGAGTTTGCCTGTACACGCTGTCTCTTTTCCTGCTGCCATCCATGTAAGATGTGAGTTGCTCCTCCTGCCTTCCACCATGATTGTGAGGCCTCCCTAGTCATGTGGAACTATAAGTCCATTAAACCTGTTTCTTTTGTAAATTGCCTAGCCTTGGGTAAGTCTTTATCAGCATCGTGAAAATGGACCAATACAGTAAATTGGTACCAGTAGAGTGGGGCATTGCTGAAAAGACACCCAAAAATGTGGTAGCAATTTTGGAACTGGGAGGGCTCAGAAGAAGATAGAAAAAATGTGGAAATGTTCGGAACTTCCTAGAGACTTGTTGAATGCCTTTGCCCAAAAGCCTCATATCGATATGGACAATAAGGTCCAGGTTGAGGTGGTCTCAGATGGAAATGGGAAACATGGGAACTGGAGCAAAAGTGACTCTTGCTATGTTTTAGCAAGGAGACTGGTGGCATTTAGCCCCTGCCTTAGAGATTTGTGGAACTTTGAACTTTAGAGAGATGATTTAGGGTATCTGACAGAAGAAATTTCTAAGCAGCAAAGGATTTGAGAAATAACTTGGCTGCTGTTAAAGGTATTCAGTTTTATAAGGCAAGCAGAAAATAAAAGTTTGGAAAATTTGCAGCCTGACAATGTGATAGAAAAGAAAATTCCATTTTTCTGAGGAGAAATTCAAGCTTGCTGCAGAAATTTGCAGAAGTAACAGGAAGATGAATGTTAATCCCTAAGACATTGGGAAAATGTCTCCAGGTCATGTCAGAAGTCTTCATGGCATCCCCTCCTATCACAGGCTTGGAGGTCCAGGAGGAACAAATGGTTTTGTAGGCCAGGCCCATGGTCCCCGTACTGTGTGCAGTCCAGGGAGTTGGTGCCAGAGTCCTGGCTGCTACAGCCGTGACTAAAATGGGTGAAGGTACAGCTCAGGATGTTGCTTTAGATGGTGCAAGTCCTAAGCCTTGGCAGCTTCCACATGATGTTGAGCCTGTGGGTGCACAGAAATCAAGAATTGAGGTTTGGGAATCTCTGTCTAGATTTCAGAGTATGTATGGAAATGCCTGAATACCCAGGAAATGTTTGCTTCAGGAGAGGAGCACTCGTGGAGAATCTCTGCTAGGGCAGTGCAGAAGGAAAATGTGAAATGGGAGCCCCTACATAGACTTTCTACTGTGGCACTGCCTAGTGAAGCTGTGAGAAGAGGGCAACCATCCTCCAGACTCCAGAATGGTAGATCCACTGACAACCTGCACCATGCACCTGGAAAAGCTGAAGACACTCAGCACCAGCCCATGAAAGCAGCCAGAAAGGGGGGCTATACCCTGCAAAGCCACAGGGGAGGTGCTACCCAAGGCCATGGGAGCCCACCTCTTGCATCACTGTGACCTGGATGTGAGACATGGAGTCAAAGGAGATCATCTTGGAGCTTTAAGATTTGACTGCCCCACTGGATTTTGGATTTGCATGGGTCCCATAGCCCTTTTGGCCAATTTTTCCCATTTGGAACATCTGTATTTACCCAATGTCTGTACCCTCGGTGTATTTAAGAAGTAACTAATTTGCTTTTGATTTTACAGGCTCATAGGCAAAAGGGACTTGCCTTTTCTCAGATGAGACTTTGGACTGTTGACTTTTGGGTTAATGCTGAAATGAGTTGAGACTTTGGGGGACTGCTGGGAAGGCTTGATTGATTGGCTTCGAAATGTGAAGAAATGAAATTTGGGAGGGGCCAGGGGTGGAATAATCTGGTTCGACTCTCTGTCCCCACCCAAATCTCATCTTGTAGCCCCCATAATTCTCAGGTGTTGTGAGAGGAACCCAGTGGGAGATAATTGAATCATGGGGGTGAGTCTTTCTCATGATGTTCTCATGATAGTGAGTAAGGCTCATGAGATCTGATGGTTTCAAAAATGGGAGTTTCCCTATACAAGCTCTCTCTCTTTGCCTGCTGCCATCCATGTAAGAAGTGACTTGCTCCCCCTTGCCTTCCACCATGATTGTGAGACCTCTCCAACCACATGGAACTGCAAATCAATTAAATCTCTCTTGTAAATTGCTCAGTCTTGGGTATGTCTTTATCAGCAACACGAGAATGGACTAATACAGTTGGGAACACTTCAAGTCCCCTCTCCTAGCTATTTTTAAATATCAAATACGTTGTTGCTAACTATAGTCACTTTGCTATTAAACATTAGGTCTTATTTCTTCTACCTAACTGCATGTTTGTATGCATTAATCAAACTCACTTCATCCTGCCCATCTCAACCCACATACCCTTCCCAGCCTCTAGTATCTATCATTATGCGAACTTTTTGGCTCACACATATGATGATTCAGAATGTGGAATATTTGTCTCTTTGTGTTGGTCTAGTTTCCCTTAATGACCCCCAGCAACCATGCTGCTGTAAGTGACATGATTTCATTCTATTTTATGGCCAAATTGTATTCCATTGTTTATATATGCCACATTATCTTCATTAATTTGTCTGTTGATGGACACTGTTCTCCAGCCCCTTAGTGGTGTGTGGGGGTGTTGGCTGTAGTAGGTAGGAACAGGGTGATCTCTAGGACCTCAGTAGAATACTCGAGTAGGGGTGAGGGGAAACAGAAGTGCACTGTGGCTCTGCTTCTGGGTGTAGCAAGGTCATTGCCAATGGCTCACACACACCTTGGGCCTGTTTGCAGCAGCCAGCAGTGCCACCAGGCTGTGTGTATGTGGGATATCAGTGGGGCTCCAGGGCTGGGCTTGGCCCCAGGACTGGATGCAGTCTGGTGAGGACTGGACTCTCAAAATGGTACCTTGTTGTATCTGCTTAGGGCTTGAAGTGTGTGGGACATGGTGTGACATCCCCCGCACCCTCCCCGCCCATTCCTGGAGCAATACCACTGCATGGTTTTCAGATGGCTTTCTATGTTAGTTTCAGGACCTGCAAGGATCAAATGGCTCTCTTGTGGCTAGAATTATAGGAGTTATATCCGTTTTATTAAAGAACTTCTTTCATTTAATTTACTTTGGAATCCAGTCATACATATTCTTAAGATTATCTAACCATTCACTTCTTCTATCACCTAGAAGCATTTATTTCCCTTATTCATAAGGTACAAGGAGAGATTTTTGACAACTATGATGGCCTATGTCTTCAGCAATCATTTGATCTAGGAATCTAATAATACAGTTAAAAAAAAAAAAAAAAAGGAAATGACACTTGTTTGACATGACTAGCTTCTAGTAAATTCATGCTGACTGCCAGCATTCTCAACATTCCTAAGTCTAACTGTGTCATGTGCTAAGAAACCAGTCAAAAATTCCTTGGTGAGCTATGCAGTTTTGAGCTTTACTCATCTCCTTTGTTTGAAAATTGAGATATTTACTTCTCTGCTTATTTCTCATTAATCATAAATTCTGAAAAATTATCAGGAGTGGTTTTACTAACATAATTACAATTACTTTCAGTCTAAAACATAATTTTCTGGGCCTAGAATAATTGAGTGCTTTTAATTAAAGAGCTCATGATAACTACTTTTTACCCATTATAAAACATCTGAGCTTTTAAAATGCAGAAAGATTAATGTAATGGTATCTCACATTAGTAGGTGTTAGGAAGCAAAGCAGACATTGTCCTCATCCTCACAAAACCCACAGTTCAGTAAGAGAAAAATGTAAAAATATTCACATTAACTATGTAAAATTACAAATGTGAAATGTCTTAAGAAAGAACAATCAAATAGTGTTGAAAAGGCAGGAGAATCTAACTGAATTTGGGATGCCGCAGAAGGCTTATCATAGGGAGGTTTTAAAAATGAGTAGCAATAAACTAGCAAGGTAGGCAGTAAAGATAAGAAGGCTAGCATTCTAAACAGACGGAACAAACAGCATGTGCAGAGGGGCTTGAAAAAAAATAAAAAATAATAAAAACAGGCTTACTTAAAGCCTTAGTGTTATATATTCAAAAATATTTCTCACTAGTTGCCTTTTCTTACTTTTCCTTTATAATAAAATGGAAGTTTATTTCTCTTTCCTAATGTGCATCTAGACCTTACAAAAAACCCTCACGTGGTGCACATGCAGTAAATATTTGTTAACCACCTCAATGAATAAAAGAATGTTATTCATCAGTCAAAATTATCACCCAGTTTTAGTGCATTTACCATACTTATTCTTACCTTGGTTTGGTGTTGGGTGTCTTTTATCACTTGGTGCATTTCACCTTTTCTTCATAGTCAAAAATTTACTTTTATGTCTGAAGTCAAACGTTCATCTACGAATCCCTTTCTCTTGCTCTACTCTGGTTTAGTCTTTCTTCTTTTGCATCCCTGTCACATCATAATATGTGCTATGCTATTAATATTTAGTATCTCACCATATGCAACCATCATTGCTATTTACTTGTTTGGGTTTTGTTCATCTATGTACATATCTTTGTTTTTAAATATAACTACCTTCAAAGTGGTCAAGTTTATAGTCTCCCCTAAAATATTCCCAGTTTCATATCCTAACATTGTGATTCTTGAAGGCAATGGGTGCTACATATGTGTTTCAATCTTCTCTCAAGTTTCAGTTAGCAATGTGCTCAGTACATTAACACTTATATATATTTAAAAAATTATTTCTTGTTAACTTATTGAAACATTATTATTACCTGATAATTATGAAGGTTGTATTGAGAAATTGGATTCAAGATGAAATAAGAGCAGTGAGGATTAAAGGAGTCTATAGGTACTAGAAATCAAAGCACACAAATAATCAAATTCAAAGAACTCAGACATCAAAGTAAGCTAGTGGGGTAGAGAGTAGATAAGAAATTAAAAGAACAAACAAAACAAATCACTGTAAAATAAATGTTTCTTCTGATACATCTGATGAGGCATGTTTGTTGGGGTCTAGTGAGTGGTTAGCAGTGGAGCAGGAAAATACTATACCTTAATTTAGTACCTACTAAATTTCCCTTGCTTTTCTTACTTTACATATTAAATGTCATTTAATTCTCACAAATAAAATGAAATATGTATTGTTATCGCTGTTTTATAAATAAATGATTTTAAAGAATATTGGTATATTTGGATGATATATGTAAATGTATATGCTCCAAAAGAAAAGACTTAACTACAACTACCTTTTCTTGGTATAAGTTTTCAATGAGGTTTATATTAAACAATACAATGTGGCAGGTGAAGTTTGCCGTTTTGTTGTTTTTGTTCTTATTTTCTGGTAATGCATGTTGAAATTTGTTTATATTAAAAGTTGAATTCCTAAACATTAGGCATTTTATATATGCAATGCGTTTTATGCATGTTGAGATATTAATAATAAGCTCTCTGCAATTATTAGAATATCATTAATTCAACCAAATGCTGTGAGAAGATTTAAAAGTATTATTTATTTGTTCATTTTTGATGTAATTCTTGATCTTTATTTTGAGGAAGATCTTGGTAATACCTTGTAAAGTGCTCCTTTGACTGCCTGTTTTGTTTTGTTTGTTTTGTTTTGTTTTAATCTGAGTTATGTTTTAACACCTTAATTTACTTAAGAATCTATCAACTTTACCAGCAGATCAAGAATGATCTGCAACATAATATTTACTCTCTAAGTTTTTTTTTTTTTTTTTAGACAGAGTCTCGCTTTGTCGCCCAGGCTGGAGTGCAGTGGCGCAATCTCGGCTCACTGCAAGCTCCGCCTCCCGGGTTCACGCCATTCTCCTGCCTCAGCCTCCTGAGTAGCTGGGACTACAGGCGCCCGCCACCGCGCCCGGCTAATTTTTTGTATTTTTAGTAGAAACGGGGTTTCACCGTGGTCTCGATCTCCTGACCTTGTGATCCGCCCGCCTCGGCCTCCCAAAGTGCTGGGATTACAGGCGTGAGCCACCGCGCCCGGCTACTCTCTTAAGTTTTTACTGGAGCACGTAGCCCATCTTTTTTGATACAAAATTCTCACCAAAAGCATATTTGTAAGATAAAACATTTGTGGAAGTTTGCGTAAAAAATATGAAATCTATTCATAAACCTAAGAAAAGTTTTCTTATGAATTCTCTTTATTCCCATGTGTGTATGTATGTATGTGTGTGTGCATAAAAGTGGAAGATTTCACGTTAAAATTAAGACTTCTCTGGAAAACAAAATCTGGCTGCCTGACAATCACATTTCTACAAGACAATGCCAAGATTAAGCTGAGAATGGCCCTCCAGTTTTCTACAGTTTTCTACTATCCTCTTAACCCATAAGACCCATTATCTAATCTGCCTGGTCTCTAACGGTCATGTGAGTTTACAAGTTCTGAACTAAGATTTTGGAGAACTGTATGCTTAATCAACATTGTTTTCATACCCTAAAGATTGATTTTATTGAACTATACTTGGGTGGTATGCATGTATTTTACACCAAGTATTGTTTATGCAAAACAGTTACATATAATTCCACATGGAAAGATGTGAAAATTGAGTATTAACTATCATCCACTGTGTCCTTTTCCCTCTACACAATAGGTTAAAACAAAGAAACAAAAAACAAAACAAAACAACAACAGCACTATTCTTTTTTGTGCAGTTGGCAGTAAATCATGGGGATTAAGGGGCCTGAATCTAAAAGCACACCGTCTGCACCTGAATCCCTGCTTTAACACTTACTACTCTGTAATTTTAGAAGTTATTGAACCTTCCACTGCCTCAACTTCTTCATCAGAAAAATAATCTGAAGGTGAATAATTATAATAAAATAAATAAGGTAATTTTTTTTTTTTTTTTTTTTTTTTTTTTTTTTTTTTAGACGGAGTCTCACTCAGTCGCCCAGGCTGGGGTGCAGTGGCCGGATCTCAGCTCACTGCAAGCTCCGCCTCCCGGGTTCACGCCGTTCTCCTGCCTCAGCCTCCCGTGTAGCTGGGACTACAGGCGCCGGCCACTGCGCCCAGCTAAGTTTTGTATTTTTAGTAGAGACGGGGTTTCACCGTGTTAGTCAGGATGGTCTCGATCTCCTGACCTCGTGATCCGCCCATCTCGGCCTCCCAAAGTGCTGGGATTACAGGCGTGAGCCACCGCGCCCAGCCAATTAAGATGATTTTAAAGAGTAAGTAAATTAACACTTGTAAATAACAAACTAACAGTAAGTGCATCCACATCTGTAAATAAATTAACCAAGTGCCAGAGACATAGTTAGGACTCAATAAATATTAGTTATTATAACATATTACAAAAAATTAACAAAGCTGAAAAATAAGTCCAATCATAAGCCGTATATTCGTTCAATCCTAAGTAGTATTGAAGCCACTAAGGGATTTTTCCAGGGAAATGTATTTAGTTCAAATTTTTGTTCAAAATTAAAGATTGCATATTGTGCAAAATTTGCTAATTTTTGTTCAGTAGAAATTAAATTACTTCTGCCTGGTAGCACAGATAATATCAAAAGTTTAATATGTATAGGATATTAAACAGTTTCATCTCTAACACAAGAGACTTACAATATTAAATTATATATAATCATATCAATTTATATTTGTGTGTGTGTGTGTGTGTATATATACTTCTCAAATGATCTTTAGCTCTTTGAGCTAATTTTAATATCTTACTAATATCCTCTTGTAATAAGTTGAAAAAAATTCCCTAATACTTGTTCATTTTGTATTTGTGTTATATCACTATTTTACCTCTTTTAATATTTACTCTAATGCCTATTATACTCCCTTCTTGGTTTTGTCTCCTAAGAAGCTCATACCCAGTTTATGACAAGTATACAACTCTAATCCTGGCTTCAATATATGATTCTACCCTTAATAGCTAAACCATTTTACCTATATCTTCATAACACTATATAATACTATCAATCACCTTAAATGAGTTTTAATGAGGCAGACTGTACATTGCCCTAGAATCAATCCAAGAAACAAAACAATTTATACTTTTTGTAATCATTTCCTATCTGCATCACGTTTTATCATCTTCTCTCTTATGACTGTCTTGAAAATTGAAACCATATCTTGTTTTAATTTATTTTATTTTCTTCTTATTAAACAAAACAATAAATATTTTAATAATCATAATATTTAAGAAACATTTACAGAATGTAATGGCAACAAGAGAATGCACAAACTTAAAGTTGTGTTTAAGACAGTACTGGGAAAATATCTCACAACCATGGCAGCTTCCATTTCTCTAAGGAAGAGTTTTTCATGGAGAGATGCACCTTTTCACATAACAAATCAATTGAATAATATTTTACACAGATGTATCACATTTTCCAGTGAACAAATCAATACCACTGACTATTTTACAGCACTGGATCCTGACAGACACAAAAATTTCCTGACACACCTTAACTCACCCCAGCAGGCATACTGCAAATCTGAAAACATAATTCACTTTAAAATTAAAATGTTAAAAACTTTTTTTCTACGTTAAAACAATCAGATTGAATGCTTTTCAGTGAATAGAGTAGGTAGTACCCATCTGCGGGGAATACTGAAGGAGATAACAGTGATGAAAACCTGACAACAACCTGACACATGAAAGGAAATTCCCACTATGATGGGAGAAGTGAAAGTCACATCTGTTATTAACATTAAACAGAAATAAAGCCAGTCAATAAAAAGTGGTAGAAGGAAATGCAAACAAAATTGCAATTTTGATTTTGCCCTTTTAAAATGTCAGAACTTTCTGTTAATAGAATAACTATTGAACAAATATGATATGCATAAGACTATTAGCAATTTTATAGAGTTCTAAATAAGATAGCTGGTAACAGTCAATACTACCTTTATGTAACTATAAAAATAATCTTTATATTTGATGAGATATTTATATTAACTTTAGAATTATGAAGAGATTAGATGCTTAAGCAGTTGAAGTTTTTATAATTAGCAGATCAGATTATTTTTTTCATATTTTGTGGGTACCATCTGTTTATAAAGCAGTGTTTGCTCTACAGAATACACAGGCTATGCCACTTTACTGCAGTTTTAGTTTAGCCATTCAAACATACAGAACTCAGCTGGGAAAAGAAATTATCGCCCTTGTTATCTACCCTTTTCTCTTGGAGATTCACTGTTAAATGTAAATTCAACCTTGGGCATTTCTATGGCTCTAAAACATTTGCAATTTCTTGGGAATGGGTTCCAACCCTATACCAAAGTATCTGTTTCTAAGAGCATATATACCACATATATTTGACATTACCTATCAACTTGCATCTTCTCCAGAACAATTATTGACCACGGTTACTCTTTTTTATGTATACTTTGACCCTCCATCATGTAAGATGGTGTACATTAATGTAGTCAGAATTATTCCTTTAGCTGTCCTGAGGAGACATATGTTTTCACATCAAAAAATCTTGTGATTTCAGTTTGAGGGAAGATTGAGTGCCACTACCACTTATTTAAATGACTAATGCATGAAATTATAGAGATTATGATTATGAGGATACAGTTCTAAAAACTGCATCGTATGTTATTTAACAACACAGAGACTGTTAGTAAATGCTAATTAAATGATCAACTGAAAAAGTCACTAATTCTGTTCAGAAAACAAAAACCCTAGAATGTTTGAAAAAATGGATTTTCTCTTTTACATTTGGCCATCATCATCCATATACTATAGCACGCTAATGGTTTTGTTGCATATGGATGTTCCTTATTCCCTGATTGAGCTGTGGTTTTTCTAAAATAAGATAAAAGTAGAAGATGGGGGCCATGACTTTACTATTTATTTCTTCAGCTTTTTAGAAGGTAAGATGCCCTTTTTCATAGTGAATAGGTTTAGATAAGATTCAGAGGAATTTGAATTTCTCCTTTAAAAGCTAGAGGTGGTCCCTACAGCTAAAGTTCCATAAGTTGAAAAACTTCGATCTGTGTGAACTTGAGATGCTCAATGAAAATTATAATTTCTGCTGGACAATAAAGGATACCTTAAGTGACAGAATGATACTTAGATGAAGAAAACTTACTGCAAAAGATAAAACTAAAGGAATGAAGAAAGAATTCCAAAAATCTTAACTCTTCAACATTTAGCTTTTCCTTAAAATTGACTAGAACATCGTTATCTTAGTTATTTGTCCTTTTGATTGTTGATCACTGAGGAGGGAAAGGGAGGCATGAGGATTAT
Source organism: Macaca nemestrina (assembly GCF_043159975.1). Classification (NCBI taxonomy): domain Eukaryota; kingdom Metazoa; phylum Chordata; class Mammalia; order Primates; family Cercopithecidae; genus Macaca; species Macaca nemestrina. Next base: position 64,140,107 of record NC_092128.1, read on the forward strand.
GACAACAATGTAAACTTAGGACACTCCTTAATAAAATTCAGAATTGTTAAAAAGGAATTGAGCAAGTGAAATATAGGAATATCTTTATTTGAATTGCTGCTTTGCCAAATTCTCCATAGGGTAATACAGGGAAAAATAATTAATATTATAAATCTTAATTCCTTCCTCTCTAAAATGATGATAACAATAATAATGCCTATTTCACTAGATTGCTAAAAGTAGTTAGTGATATAAACATGTAAAGCTCCTAACACATTTCAGGCACTTAGTAAATAGTAACAATTACAGTGGTAGTAATAGTAACATCTTTAGACGTGAAAAAACACAAGACATAAGTGACAGAAAAAGTATGTAAACATTAATTGTAGGTGACTAGATATTACCTCAGAAAATTATTACTATAGTTAAAGATGAATTATGATAAAAGAAAGAAATTTATGAATGAAGTTGGTCAGCCCATTATTTATATTGCAGTATTGAATATTAATGCTGTTTAATGAACAGGACACTTTTATCTATAGATTTAATTATACAGTCTGTCTCATAGATATACTTCTGTAATGTTGACAGACACATCTGGCCATTGTAACATATAACACGTATTTTATACACACACACATACACACATATAACACACATATTGCACTATTGACCACCATATTTTGATTGCATGTTCACCAAGCAGTTGTCTAATTATTATTTGGTATTATGTTTATTTTGCCTACCAAGGTAGAATGTGCTTGTCAGTTAGCCTAATAAATGGTTGTTATTAACTAATGAACTAGCCTGTTTTATGCATCAATTGCCATAAATTTGGTTCATATTACATTAGCTCAATTTACTGAGTATGATCATTATGAATCACCCTCTTTGAAATCACCCTGACAATGTGACATTATCCAATAAACATTAGCATAAGCAACAATTTTAACTTCCAGGAAGAAGTTTTAGGAACATATGTATGAATTGTTACCTTCTCTTTGCCTGCTTTAATGATTATGGAAGCATGTACCAAGATGGAGTTTCTATCACTGTGCATGCCTGAATGATTACAATGAGCCTTTAGACCTTCCTCCCCCTGCAGTTCCTTGGTCATATAACAGAGTAAGCAGTTTGAATTCAACCCCTGATATGTGGGGTTACCTGCTACTACAACATAATCTACCTCATTCTAAGTGATGTAATAACTAATTGCACACTTTTGAGAAATAATATTATAGTATTGTACTAGTTAAGCCTTTTTTTTTTTTTTTTTGCCTAAACATTAAATGATGTGTTCCCATATCATTTTTTTGTTCCCTTTCTGTTAGTCTTCTGAAGTATGGGAATCCATAAGTAATAGGAAAAAAGTATTGTTTTGTTCCATTAAACTACCTTAACTGTAAATGTCAATATTGTAAAAGCTCTATTAACGGAAATATATATCTCTGTACCTCATACTCAAGTATTTTTGAGGGATATGTTGTTCCTGATGTGGAGGGAGATGAAATTTTATTCTTTAGAAAGATTTTCTACAAGTAGATATTCCTAGGCTTATCACTAATTCTTGTTCACCTAAGTGTAAAGCCAATTATCTAGTTTAGTTCAAATTCATTTAACACTTATTATGTTCTTTATATTATGCTTAGTGTTTTTATTTATTATTCTAGTTAACCATTGCTATAATCCTAAAAGCTACTGCTATGTTGTCATACAGGGAGAAAAATTAGGGATACTAAAATTCAAAATATGTCCCTGGGTATGAAAACAAAAGGTGATTGAGCAGCTGCCGCTTAGCTCTCTTGTATTATCAAAAATATTTGATCAGCAATTGATATTCTAACATTATCATTAACTGAGCATTTGTCCACTGTATTTTAACCTGTGTTTTTGGTCTAACGGTTTTCTTAGTAATTAGGAAGTAAAAATACCAAACATCTCAAAATTGTAAAATCTGATGCATTTTTTATGTTCAACCATGATTAATTATATTTCAATAAATACAATGTATGTTTAAACACACACTCCCGCCACAGAGATTTTTAAAAAAAGAGTATAGGACAGAAAGAGCAATGTGTGTGTATCTTCTGTGTGTGTATCTTAGGTCTCCAAATTGAGGTTGACATAAAAAACCTAGTTAGTAGGCACAGTAGTTTGTGGAACAGAAATATCAGCTGTTGAGCTATTCTGCCCTATGGTTCATTGCGGTAAAGCTGCTGATGTCATAATGTATTAGCAGCATGTTGCCTTTCACTAAAGGCAATACCTGTAAACTCAAAGGTGGGTGAGGAGTATTATTCATTTTCAATTTAGTATTCAGCACAAAGCACATTTTTCTATTGGTATGCTTTATAATGGGAAGATAAACATATCAAGAGTTGAAATTAACTGACAGAAAACATGTGGAACAGACTGTTAGTAGAATGTTTGTTCATGGATGTCATAAAATAGATTAATACATTCATAACTAATAAGCACACAATAAAATTTTAATTTTAAAAATTAAAACTTACCAAGAATTGAAAATAACTAGCAGAAAACAAGTAGAACATAGTGTTAACAGAATGTTTCTTCCTGAAAGACATGAAAATTAATTAACATGTCCATAAATAATAAGAACCCAATGAAATTTTAATATTGACCAAATAAAATAGCTGAGATAGAGTTTCCATAGACATAGGAAATTTTTTGTTTTTCCAAAATAAAAATTACCCTGTAAGGTAACAAAAATTTTGTTTTCTCAAAACAAAAATTCCCCTTTTAGGTTGCCCAATGAATGATAATACATGTTTTATTATAAAACTTGATTTTGTTGTTAATTTGGAACAAGCTATAATGATTATTTTTCATAAAGTATTTCATTTTTTTTTTCTGTTTCTCTGTGTTTTCATCTAACATACACTTAATCAGCTATTGCCTGAATGATACTGTGTAACAGATCATTCAGCATCATCTGCAATATATATCTATATAGGAAACTGTCTATATATTTTTACTATAAATTAAAGTAATCCTATTTTAGTTTTCTTAGAATACAAGAATGAAGATTAAAATGAATTGGTTAGATTTTTCAGTCACTAATTTAAGTAAGCTGAAATATTCATAAGAAACGTCTTTCTTTATTAAAAAGTGCATATATTAATACCTTACCTCTTTCCTAAAAGACTTGAGGCAGTAGTGGAATATTTCTTAGAATAAAGCATTTTTTTTTTAGTCAACAAAAATTATAGCAGGCTGTTGGAACTACTATATGAGCTTCTTAATTTAAATAACTCAGGATACAAGGAGTAAAAATTAGAGACCCACATGAGTGAAATATAAGCTCTGAACTTCCTGAATGATTCACTTAGGGCAATAACAGGCTATCAATAAAAAGCTATGAATTCTCTCAACCATATGTAAAAAAATAAATAAATAACATTTTGCACACACAGCTAAATCTCATGTTGCAAATTGTTTTTATATCCATGCTTAAATATTAAGTTCTAAAGAGAATACCCAAGAGAACTGTGGAAAAGGGCTGGTGAACTAGGGACAAAAAAATGCATGGAATGCCTGGAAAGAGCTTATTTTACTAAGCTATGAAGTAACTAAAAATGGCAAGAGAATGGTTGGAGTACTCTAATTTCTGGGCCCTAAGCCTGTTCTTTAGGAACAATCTGTGTGCATTTGTTTATTCTAAAATGCTAAAATTCCTGACTCAAAGCTTATACAATGAATCTCATTCTGGAAATCATTCCAGCAACTGCAAGAATCAAATGTTGTGAAGAAAAAACTAAGATGAATGGGAAATTATATCCAAAGCATCTGCTCTCAGTGTTGCTCTGATTGGACACAAAGACATGAACAAGTCATGCAAAAGCTTAGTTCTCACAGAAAACCATGCAAGGCGGGTGCCTTTTTGCCAAAAAAAAAAAAAAAAAAAAAAAAAAAAAAAAGAGTAATGTACTAAATTTTAAAATGGTCAATAAATTAAAGAGAATTGTATAGATGATGTGATACTAAAACATCTGTGCATTTTGGGTTTTATATCTTGTGCACATTAAATTTTAAACAGGGCAATCACAGAAGGCATATCAGTTATTGCCACACAGTGCTAAGTAAAAACAACACGGTAACATACAACAACACATGTTTATTTAGCCCACAAGTCTGGGGGCCTGTTACAGGATGGTGATCTAGGCTGGGCTAGGCTGGGTAACCTAGCTTGGCTCCCATGTGTTTCTTGTTCTCTTTCTGGGACTGATGGATCAGCCTGGTTATATTCTTCTCATCTGGATAGCAGAGGTGCAAAAGGGAAGATTTAATATTACAAATGCTTTTCAAGCAGAAACAATCTGTATAACATTCCACTGGCAATTCACATGGCAAAGGCTAAAAGTCAAGGGTGCTAGCGGGGAGTGTAGGTAAGTACACAGCACTTGTGCAGGTGGGATGGGGGAATGCATGTTTCTAATCTGTAATATACCAGAGAAATTCCTTCTGAAAATAGCTCATTTAAACAAAGAACAATGGAACTAAGGAAGCAGAAAGCTGTGCTTATATCGGAAAAACAGCATTACTGGAAGAAGTAACACCAAAGAGCAAAGATACAGAGTTGGGAACATGACAATTGATGTATCCAGGAACTAGAACAGCATGATTGCAAAGTAGAGGACAGAAGAGTCACAGAGGTTAAAGAAGACTAGGTTGTGTATGACATTTTGTTCATTGTAAGTTGTTTGATATTGATTCTGAAATGGGTAGTTTCTGAAAACTTTTGTATAGAATAACAAGTTCCTTCCAAATGATCACCATAACAGCTCTTTAAAAAACAAAATTTTGAAAGCATAGCTGGCACCAGCAAGACAAGGTCAGAGGCTAATGCAGAAATTTATCTAAAGGTATAATGAAAGAAAGAGTGAATAGAGTGAGATTTGGTATATTTTGTCATTCGTCTCGTCTACGAATATTTATTGATTACCTACTATGTGCCAGATACTTTATCTAGCTTATATCTAGAGAATAGATTATGAAGGCATGTAGAATTTGCTAATGAATTAGATATGGGAGTAGGAAAAGGAGTCTAAGACTCCTTTTAGCAAGGGCTTTGGCCTGAGCAAGCGGGGGGGATGGAGTTGGAGAAGGCTCTGGGAGGAAAAGGTTCCGGTACAAAGAATAGGTGTCTAAATTTTCTCATGCTGAATTAATGCTAACTACCCAAGGAGAGATATCCAGGAGACAAATAGTTGCATGAGACTAGAGATCAGGAGAGACGTCTGGGCTGGAGATATAAATTTGGAGCCATCAGCCTGTAAATGTGTTTAAAGCCATGAGAGTAGATGAGATCAGTAAGGAGTGAATGTACAGAGAGAAGATAATTATGAACTAAAATCTAGTACATTCAAGCACTGAAAATCAGGAAGATGAGGAGAAACCTCAAAAACAAATGATAATTGACTAACTGAATAGAAGAAAAATCAGGAAATACATTGTTCCAGAAGAAAGGTAAAAAGAGTTATTCAAGGAAGAAGTAGTCAACTATAACAAACAGAGAAATTTCATGTTTTAGGAGAGGAAAAGGAGCCTCCAGATTTGGTGAGGTGTCAGATCAAGCAGCTTAACTGTGTACAGCTGCTTCACCAAATCTGGAGTTCCGTTTAACTCCTAAATCTTGGGGCTTGTGTGTTTTAACAAGAAAAGATTTTCACTCACAACACAGGAAAAAATGAAGAATGCTGTATTTAACCTGTATTTTTAAAGCTAAAAGTAAAATAAAAATTAATCATAAGAAGAGAATATGGGCTGGGCACGGTGGCCTATACCAATAATCCCAGCACTTTGGGAAGCCAAGGCAGGAATATCACTTGAAGTCAGGAGTTTGAGACCAGCCAGGGTGATATAGTGAGATACTATGTAATAATAACAAAATATTAGTTTGGTGTAGTGACGTGTGCCTATAGTCCCAGCTAGTCAGGAAGCTAAGGCAGAAGTATTGTTTGAGCACAGAAAGTCAAGGCTACAGTGAGCTATGATTGTGTCAATGCACTCTAGTATGGGAGACAGAGCAAGAGCTCATCTGAAAAAAAGTAAATTTTTTTAAAATTAAAGATTTTAAAACAGAGGAATATGAAAGCAATATCAGACTGCAAATATTCTACTTATTTAACTCAAGTTTAAAGCTTTACTTGCTTCCTTTTACATAAATGACAGCAGAAAAAAGGAGTTAAATAATGACAGTGAGTCAATCAGAGGACAAGGGACATTTTTCACTACATAACACACATCCCTCCACATGACCCGTGAAAAACAGAAATAGACCATTTACTGAGTACGTAAGACAACAAACTCAGAGAAGATTTAATGAAAGGATGTAGCAGGAAAAAAGAGGAGTAGAAATTGAAACCAGCTCTTTGAGGTGGTAGCTTTGGAGCCTCTCTAATACATTCCTCTCTTACTATGTGGTACACATGAGGAGGTCATTTTATAAGGCTGATGTGTCTAATGATAATAAGTAAAGATGAGCTGGAACTGAAATCTGTGACATGACTTCTGACAAAGAGTGCCAAAACGCACATGGGAGATCCAACCTGAGCAGCTAAAAAATAACAAATCACATATATGGACTTATACTTGCTCTTCAAAGTCTCCAAATCCTACTAAAGATACTTATGTCATGGAGGATTATTCTACATATTAATTTATTAAGTCATGGAGGATAATTTTATTTATTTTTCTGCCTTAATTTGATTTATCCTGAGCACATAGAAGATATATATGTTAAATATTTTATTGTCACCAAAAAGTATTAGCAGTATTGTCTTTGATGAAATTGCTTAAACTGAGAACCGGTGAGATTACTTATAAAAATATGCACTATTTCATTCAGTAATTCTATTTTTTGGCTGCTATCATCTAGAAGCACATGGAAATACATGTTCATTTGTATTATGGAAGCAAGTTAGGTTTTAAGAAATCTTCTTTAAGACAGAAAAATGTCAAGAAAATACCTTTGAATAGTTAATCCAAATATAGTAATTTTATGTACAGCTCCTTTTTGACTCTAATTCTGATCTTAAACATACATGGCTCAGTAGAATGGTTACATTTCATCAACTACCCAAATAGCTATTTACAGGAAGTAGCTCAGAAATATGAAAATTGTATGCTGTAGACAATATTGGAAATAACTTTTGGAGGAGTCAGGTTTATAGTTGTAAATTTGAGCTAAATTTATTAGTGTTGCTATTGAGCGATGCTTATGATATTTCAAATTTGTGTCAGTGCTTTCATAATAATATCTTAAATTTATCATACTAAGAGATGCCAAGAATGTCTGCTATATCTATGATGGCATACTGTGTGCAAAAATAGAGATTTAATTTTGCCTGGTATGGTTGCAGATAAGTTCGACAATCCCTTCAATATCTTTTGAGACTGAAACGTCAATTCTTCAAATTTTGTTTGAGTCCTGGAGCTCTCTGCTATCAACAGACAAGTACAAAAGATCACAACCTGCTCAGGCTGAGATATTTTATATTCTAAAATATTTTTTTTTCTACAATATGAAGAATTATGTGTTAAATGAAATCAGTCCATGTACAGCATATTTAACACACCAGATTTTTGCTCAGTTTCTAAAACAAAAGTTGTCACCCATAAACAAAAGCATGTGATGTGTCCTCAAACAGCTCATTCAACGTCCTTATTACAATTCTACTCACTTAGCTTATATTCAGTTCAATAAACATTTGAGTGACTATTTTATGCCAAGCATCAGAAATGCTTTCAATGAATTTAAAGTCTAGGGAAGAAGACTGAAAACAAAATGGGAAATTTCAATAGTGAAAAGTGCTAAGCTAGAGGTTTGATAGCCCTAGGTTAGAACCCAGAAAAGTGCTAAGTTAGAGGGTAGCTAGCTCTAGGTTAGAACCCAGAGGATTGACATTTAGCCTCTGGTGTATACTCTGTAAAAAAGTAGGCTCTGAAATCTAGAATACCAATGAGGGGAAAAGGTAAATAAACTTATATTTAAGCATCCATTTTCAAGATGAATTGAATGTTAGAAAAAAATATGAATTTTATTCACATTAAGGCTGACAATTTTTTAAACGTATGTGATAAAAATTATCTTGTAATTTTGTGACTTTATATTTTTGTGGATAACTATATTAAAGATGAATATTATTATGTAATAATTGCTCATGGAAAGATATTTTAAAAATAAAGATAAGTGTTTATATATAACAAAGGAACGGACAACACAGAAATAAGAAATTTTTTTCCTACAATTTCAATCAGCTATATTTATTTCAACTTGAAATTTAGATGGTCTTCTTCATGGGTTTAATAAAAACATAAACGAATGTAAATTCTTTATATCTTTAACATTAATGTTCAAAATTAGCATTCATTTGGTTGCATAAAGCTAGCAGGTAAATAATGCTGCTTATATTCTTTTAAGAATGTATACATAAATTAGAATAGATAACCGAAGATGTAGTGATTTAGGATAAAAGAATGTGGTTTAAGGACACTGGAGAAAAGTACCTTGAACATTAATGAAAAATGTGTTTCTTTTTAGGCCGGGCACGGTGGCTCATGCCTGTAATCCCAGCACTTTGTGAGTCCAAGGAGGGCAGATCACGAGGTCAGGAGATCGAGACTATCCCGGCTAATAAGGTGAAACCCCATCTCTACTAAAAATACAAAAATTAGCCAGGCATGGTGGTGGGGCGACTGTAGTCCCAGCTACTAGGGAGGCTGAGGCAGGAGAATGGTGTGAATCTGGGAGGGGGAGCGTGCAGTGAGTCGAGATTGCACCACTGTACTCCAGCCTGGGCAACAGAGCGAGACGCCATCTCAAAAAAAAAAAAATAAAATAAAAAAAGTGTTCCTTTCTTACATGAATCAAGAAAGAAAACTTTGGAGGATTACAATAACAAATAGAGTCTATGATGTTGGAAGTTAGAAAAAGTTATTAAAGACATAACCTAGAATATCATTTTTATACTTCATTAAATATATTCCACTATTCATGATAATAATTAGAAATATTTAATGTCAGCAAATATATCTACACTCTTATTTATATTTTCTACAAGTACTTTTCAAAAACGGCTAAATAAGAGTGAACACTAAAACTGTAAGCTCAAGAGGGAAATGGGAAATAGGCTAAAGGGCATTAACTTTTTGGACACATAGTGCCTTGGTTTCCACAGTTTTGGAGCCTTCCACGCTGTGCAGCTAATATCGGTAGATGTAAGGATTTAAATATAAACTCCATTTTATAACAAGACCATTTGTAAAAAATGTTAATTATCCCCTTTCCCATCATGTTGTTTGTGTGATTTATAATAGATTCTAAAGGTATTTACTGAGAAACATAGCTCAGTCTAATATGACACTTTAATGAATATATATGACTGCATGACCCCTTAGAGCAGTTCAGTATTTTATTCTTTAAATTTAACTTTTCAATAAATTAACATATTGCTTTTTAGCACTTATTGTTAATAGTCATGTTCTGTGAGAAACAGTAGAAAAAGGGTAAACAAACAATCCTTATAATGTCATTTAGCATGATTTTTTTTTTAATTTTTAGATTTAATAGTACCTTTATACAATATTTGCAATAACTACTTAAAAAGTTATTTTTTCTTGGGAAGTTACTGAGATATTACACATTCTATTGAACAATATGGTATTATATATTGTAAAATCTATTTTACTTTGATGTACTAAAAAGAGATACAAGAAGGTTCTAATTAAACCATAATGAAAGCCTATAACATCATCAATCTTAAAATCTTGATACCAAAGATGGTTTTAAGAGAAGTTAATTCTAGATTTGATAAAACACAGCCATAATCAAAGCACTTATAGCTACTTAAATAAATTGCAGAGATTGGTTAACTTCCTCTTCTTTCTGCATTACATTTCCTGCTCATCATTGCAATTAGTTATAGCCATGTGACTGAGTTCCTGACTGAGGGCAGCAGTAGTAATATATTACATTTAAGGGTCTAGTTCCAAAGATCTCCCCTATGCAATCAATCATCCATGTTCTTCCCCTTCTGCCTGCTGAATGTGAAAACTCAGGAAAGCTTGGAAGTCATGTGTGGAAGACTGTAAAAAATTGGAACTCCATATGACAGCGTGAAACAGAACACTCTGTCCCCCAGCCACCCGGAAGAGCAGTATGGGATTGCTGCTTGAAAGAGAACACGCTTTTCCTTGAGTTAAGTTACTGGATTTAGGGATCCATTTACTGCAATAGTTATCACCCTAGTTAATATAATTTTCCATATAAGTATTCCTTATGTTCATACCCTATGGACATAAAGCACCTTACTAGTATAATACATATTCTGAAAATGTAAGATTCAATCTTAAGAGTGAAAAGCAGGGGCTATTCAGCTCCTTCTCTAAATGCTAATGAACAAATAACAGAATTGGAGAAATGTCAAGAAATACCTATTAATAGGTATTGCATGCAAAATAAAGCACTAGATGTTGCACGAGTACAAACTATATCTAGGGAAATGCAAAGCCCAATTGCAATTATAATGTAGCCTACTTATAAGTATGCATAAAATGATTAAGAAACGAGAGCAACAAACAAAAGACCTTAAGCCATTACAGCTAGAGAGAATATTTGTCAGAGTGTTATGTAAAGAATTACAGAGAAATACCTATTAAAGTTAGAGAAGGAAATAAAGTGAAAGAGAGAGAGACTGGGAGAAATCACATTCTGGGAGAAATAGAGACTTCACATTCTCTTGTTAGATTTTGTGAATTATAAATAAATGTAACTGCTTAATCTATATAATGTGCTCATAAATTTATTCTTTTATGAACTACAATATTAATATCTTATAGGACACATAGACTTCATTAAGCCATTTGCTGCCATTGAGAAAAATAATTAAAATATTTTCAATAAATAGAAAGAACATTACAAATACCTTCCCACCACTACCACAGAGATGGACAGGCATTCCTCAATAGCTTAGTGGTCAGTTTTGGGCAGTTTGAAATACAAAGGTTAATCTCATTAGATTTCTTGAAATTAAAACCTGTAGGAATAAGAAGAGAGATGTTACTAGTGAAGTTTACGGAAGCATAAATTGAAGAGTTTCTGCAATTTGTTTCAAAAAATCTGATGTGATGTATCATATATCTACATAATATAAGGATATCAGCCACTATATGCTAAGTTATACTATGGTAACACACAACCCCTAAATTTCAAATACTCAAAACAACAAGGTTTATTTCTGGTTCACACCATGACACACTCCTTCCTTTCACCAATCCTTGCCTCACTTGGCTGCATTTTTAGTTTTGTATCATCATTCTCTTCTGCTGGGAAGAAGCTATTCTCTGGAACTGTGGCAGAAGGAGAGTGTGGCAATTCAGAGGATGGCTCTTAAAGTTTCATTTGGAAGTGATACACCTATCAGTTTTACTCATATTTCATCAGGATGAACTTGTTACATGTCCCTACCTAATCACAGGATGCCAAAAAGTGGAATACTATCTGTCACATGGGTGAGAAGTAAAGATGAAAATGTTTACTTTGCAGCATTAATAACAACTGGATGAATCCACATAGGTCACAAAATGGGATGAATGTGGCATATGCAGTAGACTACTTAAGGAGAATTTTGACAGGAAGGGAAGCAGAGATATTTCCTTTACAGTACATTGTTAGGATTTTTACCAATTTCTTCATGTTGATTATAAGAGTGTTGGAATTACAGCCATTAAAAAGGCATCTAGTTAGAACTGTAAATGAATGATTGATAATACAGATAGACATGCACAAATACATATATCAACTGCCAGCTTAGTTACATACAAGTTATTAAAGGGCATGGTTTTGATCACTTTTAATTTAATCTTTTTTGTTTCAACTAATAAAGTTGCAAGAGGAAGTTGCTAACTTCCGTTGTCTAGATGCTATGGCATCCCTGGTCAGTTTCAGCCAAGGTTCTGGATTTCAAAGTCAGTAAATTATAACAACTGAATAAGGCAGGAACAGTTTCTGCTATGATTTTGTGTAAATTCCATTTAACAGTGCAAAATATGCTAGGGTGAAATACATTTAAAATTATACAAAGATACCCAGTATAGTATGGGGCTTAAGAACGTTTATCCTGGAGTAATTCTGGCTGAGAACAAACTTAAGTGCCATTATTTATTACCTATATTAACTAGATAAAGCTGAGGTTAAGGTTTATAACAGTACCCCTTAAGAGAGTTGTTGTTGGGATTAAATGAAGCAAATCATGTAAAGCATTAGCACAGTACTTGGCACATTGCAAGAAGGTGAACGCCGACAAAAGCAATAAGAGTAACTAATGTCTGGAAATTGGTGTTACCTCTACAGACCGCAGAGTTTACTCATCTGTTTTTCAACCATGCTGAATTACTACTATTACTATCCAGAAAGGCAAGGCAGTGTGTACTCAAGGTTGGTAAAAAGCAAGAGAAAACTTGTAGTACCTTTTGAAAAGCCACCTGCAGAAGCCCAACACTGTTTTTTTCTAGATGGTATGGCTTTCCTCCACATCCCTTTCCTCTTTCTGGATAAAGTTTCTCCATCCACATTTGCAAATTCAGGAATCATCTCTGAACTAGTCCATGTGAATAAATATATATTTTTTAAGTCTTCCTAGAATGTATCCCATTATGTCTGGTGTGTAGGCTGACTGCCTAACAGCCTGGCTAACTCTTCTTAAATGTGTGTTTTTTTTCTTCTGTTCTTACTAGTTTATCCCCACGTTCCAAAAAGAAAAACAACACAAAGAGTGGTTAGTTGAGTGATTTGTCAGGTGATAGCAGAGCATGGTCTGAAATGATTGCAGAATTATTTGTGAAGTCCCATTTGATCACATAATTTCATTCTGGACAAATGAAAGATTCATATTGATAATCATGTGTGAGAAAATCGGCCACTTCTGTACTTCTATCAGTCATTCATGCTAAAATCCCTATGTCTGGACTCCGTGAAGAACAAGAATTGGATACATATTACAGGTATTCTGAAACAGCCCCATCTCCCCAGCTTCTTGCCATGCCCCCTCAATCTCCAACACTTGTTAGCTCATTGAAAGTTTGAACCTCTTTTCTCAAAATGGAGCAGCACTTCTCATCGTATATCATTTATTGATTATCACCTCCTCCTCCCCGAGCTGCTTCAGGACTTCCAGCTTTTCATACTCTTGCTCTCATTCTTACAGCTGATGACCTTGTGTTGGACTGACCTGAGAATGTTTCAACTTGTCCATTCTGTTCCTGTCTATCTGAGAAACATGCTTTTCAAATTGCAGTATGGTACACACATACTTGTTGTTATTTATTAATAACATTTACTGTAAATTATGACAGCATTTTTATGTGTCTCATTTTCATTCTTTGAAGGATCTAGAAATTCAGGTATTTCTGCCTCAGAAAACAAAGGCATGTAATGATCTTATGTTCTACAAAAGACAAGATAATTAGAGGTGAAAGTGGAGAAGAATCTAAGAAGTCTACCAATAAATCATGTGGTCTTGGGCACATAAAAATGTCATCTTTAAAGATTTAGGAATAAAGACAATTTGCATAAAAATTATCTCCTGCCACACACTATACCTTCAGATGTTCATTCAGGATGCCTGAATAGAAAATTCCTTTGATGATATATTTATATGAAAAACATTTCCATCTAATTTAATGCACTTTCTATAATCTCTGAATTTAAGAATTTGAGCATAAGTTAGACTTAAAAAAATTAAAGAATAAAGTTACATGAGTGGGCTCCTGTTGGTGATTTGGAATCTTGCAAATTAGATTTCCTTTCTGTTATTGCTCATGATCGATGTGCCTCAACATCCCTTTTAGTAAAATTCTATTTAAAAGATATTTTTGATCCTCTGTTTCATGTTTAAATTAAGTTCATTAGCAGCTGTCAACCTCCAAGGAAAAATGTCAACACTAATCTAGACAACATCTGAAGGTGTCAGCTTTCCTTCATTTATCTCCTGTCCCCAGAAGGAACAGAGCCATCAAATGAAAAACTCCAGGTAATGACTGCATTTGTCATTTGTTAAATGTGATTAGAATGCAGTTGCACAGACATGAATGTTGTTTCAAGCTGCCAATGACACCTGTCTTTACTTTTTTAAAGAAATAAAATAATAAATATTAGAAGCCTTACCATTACTATAGGTCTGTACATGACAGTTCACTTAGTTTGTTTTTGTACATCATGATACTGTGTTTATTTGTTTCCTTGCATCTGTCACAGGAGGCACATTCCTTTGTTACCTACTACTCCTTTTCGGCTTTTCCAATTCACAAATGAGGTCATATAAGTAATCAATAATTTTAATTCCATGTTCTTCAGCTTATAAAATAAGAGAAACTTTAGTAAAGTGTTAATGTCTCTGTGCATAAATTCATCCATATCTTTGAGAATAGGAGTATTGCTTAACTTTGAAGCTTTATTAGAGAATTTTTTTAAATGATGTAACTGAAGTGACACCTTCAAAAACAGAGGGTTTTGGAATTTTTCCATTTCAATTATTCATGTTACCAGAATGTGATGTGGCTTATTATATATGTAAAACAAGGTCATACATTTATATTTTCAAGATCAGAAGAAAAGAAAATTAATCAAAAGCCAAGAAGTATTTTCAGTATAATTTCATGAATTAATGCTGTTTTAAAAATTTTGGGCAACAGAGAATAATGCTGTGCTTTTATATATATCAAGTGGCAATGATAGAAAAGCTGAAAGAAAGCTGATATGTGTTTAATAAATTGCAATTAGTATTCATTTACTAAGTTTCTACAATAATAACAGTCATTGAATTTCAGAGCAAAAGGAAGTATTTGAAATTATTTTACTTATTGTTCTTGATGTACACATGATTATATTCAGGCCTTGAAAGATTAAATTATTTGGTTCAAATCCATTAGTTAATTTTAGCAAAATCTAAACTAAAATTCAGACATTCTCCCAGTAGTCTAGTATAATTTGTTCAGTATTATTTCCTATCAACTTTTGTATTACTGCTATTTCTATTATTTTTGATAGAAATAACTAATATCATTGAACATTAGCAAAATACTAGACCCTTTGCTAAGCGCTTTGCATAGATACCCAGACTGAGGTAACTTCTATTATTACTCTTATTTTCAGATTGGGAAACTGAGCCTCAAAGTTATCAAGTAAAGTTTCAAAGTCATTTGGATAAGTGGCAGAATATTCTCCTATTTAAAATGGCTTTTTCATGGTATCTAATGTTCTTGTTTTAGTAATCTGGTAACATGTAGAGAGCTGGAGTGGCTATATCAAACTGTACAAATGAGAAGGCCAAGTTTTCAAGAATCTTACTTATCTGAAATCATCAATTTAGTAAGCTGCAAATACATGAGTTCTCCCAAAGTCTCCAGCACCTGGCCCCTTGCTATTTGCATTATATCACATTATGGTGTTTTAAGTTTATTAGATGTTATGAGATAAGAACAAGTTGTCACATTCTTAATGTGCTAATGCTATGGCACAGAACTAATTAAGTTTTAAATGTCAGTTAAATTCTAATTACTTAAAAATATTGGTTTAAGAAGCAATTAAAGGTAAATGCTCATTCAAAACAATGTACAATAGAAACATTTAGACAGTATATGTGAGATGAAAATACAGGTAAACCTTGTTCAGATGAAAAACAGGTCTGAGCTGTTATTTTAAAATCTCCAGAGATGTATTTCTTTTGACACTTTTAATAAAACAATCAATTATTACCATAGAAAATGCAGCTTGGCCAGGCACAATGGCTCATGCCTATAATCCTAGCATTTTGGGAGGCTGAGGTGGGAGAATTGCTTAAGGCCAGGTGTTTAAAAAAATGCAGTTAAACTCACAATAAAATGTTAATGATTTTTTAAATTATGCAAAAATTAAAATTATAGGGATTGGCTCAAAGCGCTTTTTTTATGGTCTTAAAACTCAAAGAAGTTGTGAAACATTTCTGAATAAAAATTAGTATGATATTGTCTAATCATAAAATATTAAAACAAGGAGAGGCTTTGTTTTAGTTGATAAAACTAAAACTCAGAAGAATTAATTGTCTTAGCCCAAGGTGCATAAGAAAAATAGCAGAATCCAGGTTAGAATACAATTCTGATCAGAGTTCTTTAGACATTTTGTTTTATTTTCTGTAAAAAAGTAGATGCATAGATATAATTAAAATCAAGAGTTTCACAAAACAAAATGACAATCATTAAACATTTTAAATTAGATTGTTCAAATTTAAATTTTCTTCAAGTTTACAAGATCTGTTTTTAATAGAAAATGTTTATGAATTAAGTCATAAAATGTGAAATTGGTCCACAGATTTATTTGCTTTTTCTAAAGATCAGAATACTATAGATTCAGCATAATACCTAATAGATCAGTAAAAATCCAAGAAAGCTTATGTTTTTTGTAAAAATTGACAAACTGATTCTAAAACTCACATGGAAATTCAGAGGATCTAGGACAGTAAAAATGATTTTGAAAGGAGCAACACAGTTAGAGGACTTAGACTATCTGATTTCAAAACATAATATAAAATTACAAAAGCAGGACAATGGGGATATTGGCTATGGATGGGCATGTAGATCCATGAAACAGAATTGAGAGTTCAGAAATGAATTCTTACATTTGAAGTAATTTTTTTTTAACAAAGACTCCAAGAATCCTCAATGCAGAGAAGGTCGGCTTTTATACCAACTAGTGTTTGAAGAATTGAAGATGCACATGCACACATTTGACATAGACATTTACTTCACTCCTTACAAAAAAAATGCATTACAACTGATTTGTAGACCTAAATTTAAGAGCTAAAACTATGAAGCTACTACTAAAAACAACAAAAAAATTTTTTTGTCACTCTGGGTTAGGCAAACAGTCCTTGAATACAACAATAAAGACATAATCTACAGAAGAAAAAACCGATAAATAACACTTTTTCAAAAGTCAAACCTTAAAAGACTTTCTTTAAAAAGATGGAAATGAAAACAATGAGAAATAATTTCAAATTATATATAGAATGCATTAACAAATCTCTTACAACTCAAAAACAAGAAAATAAATAGTTATTTTAAAAATAGATACAAGACTGGCATTTCACCAAAGAAGACACATGAATGGCTAAGAAGCACATGAAAATGTACACAACATCGTTAGTCATTAGTAAAATGAAGATTAAAACCACAGTAAAATATTGATATATACTTACTTGAATGACTATAATCAAGAGGCAGAAAATGGCAGGTATCGGTGAGGATGAAAAAATCATAGAGGGAATTTGGAACAACAGTGTGGTCATTTCTTCAAGAGTTAAATATGAATACTCACATGGCACAGCAATTCTACGGCTGGGAATGCATGATGATAAATGAAGAACACATCCATGCAAAGATCTGTAAATGAAATGTTCATAGCAGTGTTAGTATCACAGCCAAAAACGGAAACATAGTAAATGTCTATCATCTGCTGAAGGAATAAGCAAATGTGGTATGTCCATACAATGGAATGCTACCCGACAATAAAAAAGAACAAAAGACCAAAAAATGCTACATCATGGATAAACCTCAAAAACATTATACTAAATAAAAGAAGTCAAAAGACTATGTAACGTATGATTCTTTCATATGAAATGAACAGCAAAGGCAAATTTATAGGGATAAAGAATGAATCAGAAATCGCCCTGAGATTGGGAATAAAAAAATGAATTGACGGCAAACAGGCTCACGGGAAGTTTTTGGAGAGATGAAAATGTTCTAAAATTGAATTGTAGGGATACATGCACAATTCTATACATTAACTAAAAATCATTGAATTGTATACTTACAACGAATAGATTTTATGATTTGTATATTATATCTCAACAAAGTAAAAATGTCAGTTTAATTTCTAATTAAAATTATAATCTTCATAAAGGAAGAACATTGTGCAAGTAAGAACTTCATTTATTCTGAAGTGATGATTTATATCAGTATGCTTTTATCTGGGGGTGTGGCCAGTGTTTTTAAGCAAGGGCAATGATGAGAAGGGAATAGTACTAGATGATAACACTGACATTGTAATGACTTGTAAAATACTTTTTCTAATTTTCCCCTTGTATAGCTGTACACATTGTCATCTACACATTCTTGTTATATAAGAAGACAAGTACAGGTCAAGGGATGTCACTTCATATTTTTAAACAGGAGTGCAAGAAGGCTAACCTTTTTACTGACATTTGAACTTGTCCTTGCCAAATAAGTCAATCAAGATAAGATTATTATTTTAGTAGATGTATATCAGTATATTTAATGAAAAGAAAAGCTGTTGCAATGCCATACTAATAATCCAGTTTTTAAACATTTACTACCATGTAAAGGTTTATGCTCATTTGATATTTTCATTATTGTGCAATGACTCACAGAATGTTTGATAAACACATTATTAACTCTATATACTATAGAAAAGATAATTTAAAATATCATAGACATGAAGTCTAAGCCTTTAAATATTAAATACCATATTTTATGGAAATAAAATAGAAAATAACATTTTTGCCTCTAAACTATTTTAACAGAATTACTTCAGATTAAAATTCTATTGTTAAAAACTAGGAAAGAGAATTTAAAAAGATACAGTCTAAAATTAATGCAATAAAAATAGAAATATAGTCATGTGCCACAAAATGACATTTTGGTCAATGACAGATCAATATTGTAACAGTGGTCCCACAAAACAATAATGCCATATTTTTACTGTACCTTTTACATGTTTAGATACACAAATACTTACCATTGTGTTACTGTTGCCTACATTATTCAGTTCAGTGTCATGCTGTACACGTTTGTAGCCTAAGAGCAATAAGCTGTGCCATACAGCAACGTATGTAGTAGGCTATACCATCTAGATATATGTAAGTATACTCATTGATGTTTGCACAATGATGAAATCACTTAGGGACGCATTTCTCAGAACACATTCCTGTCATTAAGTAACATACGACTGTATACTAAAATGAAAAATAAGTTCTAAAAGCTTGTTCTTCACAAACACCAGTAAGACAGATACATCTCTGAGATCTGATAACAGCAACAGAGAGAAAAAATACATACAAAATAAAAAATACCTAAATATAGACAAAGAAACTTTAAAAAGTTAAGAGACTAATGCATGCCACTATTGCAATGAATCTAAAACACAAGGAAAACATATGACTTTGTAGCAAAGTAGAAATTACCAAAATTGACCAAATAGAAAGTGAAAGACTTCAAGATATCAATTAGTAAAGAAGGCATGAGGAATAAGTAAAAGCACTGTCACTGGGGAAAAAAGGCATTAAGATCAAAGGTCTTACAAATCCAGAATCTTTAAAAATACAGATAATTCAAATATATTGAAGCTTTCCCAGGCTTGATAAAAAGATGGAAAGCTTCTCATTTTATTGTATTATAACATAAATGTGATTTTTATAATAAAACATGACATACTATACCAAGAAGGCAACTGTAGTCCAATATTACTAATGAATATGTATGTAAGACTCAGATTTTTGTAAACCACGTTTAAAGTTGTGAAGTAGCATAAATGTTTTCACACCAAAAGAAGTGATAGTTAGGAACAGAAAAGATTTATTATCCAATCTTGTCTGAGATAAGCCCTAAAACAAAGAGCTTTATTAATGACTATTAATTTGCACTTTCAGTTTTCAAGTAAAGGAAATATTTCATAGCATTGAGATAAAGTAAGATCGGAAAAAAATACATTAAGATGAAAATCTGTGGCATTCTAATAATGTGATCATCTTAAACATAATTTCTCTAGCCTTCAGGAACTCAGGTACTGAAAACTATTGACAAACAAGAAATATCTCTGATAAGGTATTGATTTTCCCTTACTCAGTTGAGATCAGACATGATTAGGCAAAGTGTCTCTGAACTACCTTAACTGTTTCTTTCTTCCTTTAAACATCCATGATATCTTTTAACCTCATTTTCTCCATCAAACCTAGAACTCATATACTCTCAATCAATTATACATTTACCAAAAGCAGAGTAACCAATACCTGGCTCTTTATCCAAGGATATTTGCATTCTAGTTTTTTGTGTCCTGAGTATCTCTTCAATGGTATGGAATGAACAACTATGTCTATTGAGATAAGAATATGTTCAAATACTAGGAAGCAAGAAAGGAGAGAATTGCCTGAGGGAAGATTTTTATTTTCTTCAAAAAATCTCTAAATTACACTTCCCAATTAAGATCAAACTTGTAGTTACAACGTCTTTAGTACCTTTCATGTGGTTTAGTGTTTCGGGTGTAGAAGAAGAGGAGAAAAGGCAATAAAAATGCAGATTGACTTTAATTCCCTCCTATTTTTCTAAGTAGGAAAAGTAGCCAAA
Source organism: Macaca nemestrina (assembly GCF_043159975.1). Lineage (NCBI taxonomy): Eukaryota > Metazoa > Chordata > Mammalia > Primates > Cercopithecidae > Macaca > Macaca nemestrina. The sequence goes on from NC_092128.1 coordinate 64,160,501, forward strand.
CTTGTTTTGAAATGTAGAGGCCTTTTGTCAGTAAAGAGCAAGAGAAAATTTAGGGCCTTAAATCTTTCTGTTCTTCAGTCTACCCATAGTCCATGTGAGAGGCACTGGGAATACAAATATAATGTACCAGTTCTTGTGGAATTACAGTAAATTTAAACTATTAAATTTGCACTTGTGGAATTTACAGTCTGGTAAAGGAGACAGACATTTAAATATAAGTGGTAGCTATTTCCATAGAAGCATAAACTCAAAATGCTATGAGAAGGCAAAAGAAGGGTGCTTCGTATCACGTTGGCAGGTTCAGAAAGGGAAAAAGTTTTGGAGGAGAATGTAGTTGAGTTGAACCTTGAAGGAAGGAAAGGATTCAGGTCTGTTGAGAGGATGTCTTACAACATGGACAAAAGCAAAGAGGAAGTCAAACAGCATCTGACTGAAGACTTGCCCTGCCGTCTTGTTCTTTGCTTTGCGTTACTTACTGTTACATACATAGAATCCTTGCTTTTAAAGAATGTGGTTCTGCACTGTGTGGTTTTATTCCATTAGCATAAAATTCAGGCCAGAACAGCAGTGGTGTGTGTAGGGAAGGTTGCCTGTTCACGTAAAGATGCCTTCTGCTTTAGAGGGTATATGCTTTTAAAAGGATTTGGAAATAGTCCAACCTTTTTATTTTTTTCTTTTTTCGCTGACTCTGTTGTCTGCATAGTGAATTAGGGAAGACAGTGCTGGTCCTGCTAGATTTTATCTTAATCTTCACGTAGATCCTTTTAGTACTTAATGTTCTTCAGCAATGGACCAGAAAGAGATGCCAGAGTGTCTGTTTTTTTCCTTGCTTTGCTTTTTCTTTGGACTGTTCATCTGTGCAATAGATTTACAAACAGCAGGTTTTAATCTATCTCTTTAAAAGAATGACTTTAAAATGAACTGTGCTTTGTGCTTTTAATTTAGACATACTACCTGCAAGAGTAACCTAATATTTATGTTTGTGTGTGCGTATGTATACACATATTAAGTTGGTGCAAAAGTAATTGCTGTCTTTGCCTTAACTTTTCATGGCAAAACCTGCCATTACTTTTGCACCAACCTAATATTTGCAACTAAATATATGTATAAACATTTATGTATGCATAAATGTATATAATGTATATAATATACATGTTTATAAATGTATGTAATATAAATATATATTTAAATTAGCAGATAATTAGCATTATATATATTTATGATTGACAAACCTCTGCAAGTGTGATCTCAAAAGCCTCTTTTTATTTCTCAGCTTTGATAGAAATCCATATTATAAAACGGATCACCTCAGGAGTGCTAGGTAAAGGTGGCTGTACCTAAAATATGAACCTGATTTATAGGTAGAGAACTGCAGAAAAGTTCTATAAAGTTTGAGTTTTAGATACGAGTTAAATATGAAGATCTGTTCCAGGTTTTTGTGTTTTAAAAGAAATCCTTGCCATCTCAAATATCTGTTAATAAATCATTGCAACTGGAAACTGAGCCACCAAATTTAATTTGAAATAGACTTCTGATGATTTAAAAATTTGCCTACGTAGAATAATGATAACATACTAAGCTCTGCCTGAAATAATAGGTAAATTCTTGTACCGTTTTTGTACTTACTTCCCCAAGTGGGCTGTATATTTTTACACAAATTTTCCTTTTTTTAAAATGTCAGCACATAGCTACAGGATAGATTATGTCCTTTAGTGACATACTGGGTTCTTTAGGGTTTGCTTCGTATAATCTCTTCTTTTCCCTTTTGTACTTTACATACTTAACACTCAAATGCTAATATTAGCACTAATGCCTGAGGCCTAAATAGCAATAATTGCTGGATGACATACTGGCTTCTATTTAAGTTGACAACTCAATAACTTGACATATGCATTACATCTCTATTACACTGGAATCTAAATGACACTTTATAAAGCATTTCTTTTATATTTAGTTCACTGACTGATCAGACTGGAGCTTGTGCTCATCATGTGTCTATTAAAGACTAGTGAATGTGTCATTATTTCTAAGTCCTTGCCAGTGATAGATAATGCAATCACAGAAAGCTGTATTTACAGAGAAATGTTGGGGTTGTGATAATATTATCGTGTTTTTTCGACAAGTAAGAGTCAAAGGTATTTTTATAGTTTTTTTCATATATATACTAGAAAAAGTATTTCTAAGTATAAAATGGCATACTTAAGAAGTCAACCTGAGATATAAAGTATAACTTTTATAAGTCCATTTTATTTTTAAAAAATGAAAGATGTTCAATAAACAAATCTACATTACAAAATACTAATTTTGGATTTTAGCCATTTTGTTATGGCAGTATTTCAGTTAGCAAAATACAAAGCATAATAATTATAAAATGTGTCTATTGTTGGTCTCAAAATCTCACACAATCTGGAATGTTTCAATTCATCTTAAGGTATAATATAAATAGTGTATAAAATATGAACACTGTTTCTTCCCTTCCATTCTTTATTCTTCTTCCCCTCCTCCCCATTTGCTCTCCTCTTTCTTCTTCTCCTGTGTCAGCTATCCCCTCTCCTAAACATAACTCTCTTCTTTTCTCTTCCAAGAGACATTAGTCAGCGATAGTAATGATGGCAGATATAGGGGTTTAAGCAGAGTGAGAAGTGAATATGGTCAGAGATGGCCAGTAATAGTAGCCAATGTGATTGCCTGTCAAGAGAATTGTTGAAGGCAGCCTGGTAGTTTGGGAAGATTAGCCACACGTAGGGGATTTAGCAAATATGTAAATATGTAAAGAATAATAAGAGCCAAGTTTCTCACTCACAGAATAAAGGTACAAATGTTGGAGAGCTTTGGCATTAAAAGACTCCATTAATAATGAACACACACAGTGGGTTCATTTTACTTCTTGACTTTTAAATTCCCTTCTCCAGTAAACAGGACTGGAGACAAAAGAAATAGCTGATTTCAGAGCTGGGGCAGAAAAAGAATAATATGCATCAGGAACATCTTGTTGTGCCAATAAAGAATCTCTCAAAGAAAAATGGGAGTATAATAAAATAATTCAGAAGCCAATTTTGTATAGGGAGGTCCCAGTGACCAAATACATGATGATCTAACCATTTAATTAGATAATGATACTAATAGTCTACAGACCATTGAATAAAAGAGGAATCAATGAGTCCATACTGATAATTTAGGTAAAAATAGTTGTACCAGTTAAATATATCTGAAAGAAAACCTGATTCACAGGTGGAGATTGCAGGATAAAATACACGAATGGGTAAATAAATCAGAAATGATACATGTAGAAAGAATTTTTTAAAAAAAATCACAATGTGACATCCTAGCCATAATTAATTCACACAAGATATATTAATGACTACTAAAACTTGAGTGTGACAGTGGGATGAGGAATTGCATATTTACATAGCTTCAAGTTGCCTCTGCCAAAAATACTTATTAATTATGAAGAAAAAATACAGAAATGTTGCTGTCACCATCTTAATTATGTGAACAAAGTTAACACAAGTATTAGGCAAAAAACCACTATGTGTTACCTGGTAGGATGCAATAAAAAACACATACGCATAGTATCATTTCTGTGATGTTCCTGCCCCGAATATATAACCTGGGTTTACTCATGAGAAAACATCGCAGAAACCCAAATGGAAATATAGTCTACAAAATGACAGTGTTGTAATTTTGAAAAATATGAAGGTTATTACATAAAGGAAAGATTGAGGAAGGTTCTAAAATGAAGACATTTAGAATAATATGACAACCGGGTACATGTATGATTCTAGGTTGGTTACCGTTATAAAGGACATGAATGAGTAGAAACTTTAAAAAGGTTTACGGGTATAAACAGGAGTGTGTTGCACTTTTCTTGCACTATTCCTGCTACTTTTCAATAGGTTTGAAATGATTTCAAAACCTAATTAATCCTTTTAAAATGAAAAGGATATATTTATCTGCATTTCTAAATGCTTTTAAAAAACAATAACTTTATTGAAGTATAACTAATATACAAAACCTGCAAATATTCAATGAGTTTAGATATATGCATATATCCATGAAACCATCACCACAATCAAGGAAGTAAACATATCTGTCACCTTTAAAAGTTTCCTCCTGCCCCCTCCCTCTTTATTTGCTAAGAACAATTAACATGATATGTACACTTTTAACAAATTTTTAAATGCAAAATACCGTATTGTTAAATATAAACGCTTTTTGGAGAAGTTTTTTCTTTTCTTTTTCTCTAACCTGTTTTATTTGCTTGACATGCAATTTGTGTTTTGCCTAATTTCCAGCATATGCTCACATAAAAACTTCCCATGACATACTAATAGAGATATAAGATCAGCAACTATGGGAGGAGTGCTTTTGAACTTCCCTTTTATTTCCTTTGACCTGGACACCTGCATCCGGGATGGTATCACGCTAAGTTCGTCATGACAGTTTAATAGGAAATGGCAATCTTATCAAACTTCCTGGAACTCTCTTTCCCAAGGAAAACATGGACAAACCCCACTTAAGCAAAGTTTCTCTTCAGAGTGCTTCACTCAGTGTCCTCCAAAAGTGAATTTGTTAAAAGATAACCTAAAGGAATGCTAGTGTCATTGCAGAAGGCAAGAGCATATCCATATTTATTAACTGCCCTTCAAACACAGTGGCAATTTCCCATGAGACTGTGCCCTTACAAACAACATAATATAATGTCTAGCACTTCACATAAGACATGTCATTAACTGTAATGCTATCTATCATGTGGCTTGTCTCATTGTATTCATTTCTTTCTTTCTTTTTTTTTTTTTTTCATTTTTGCTGATGCCAAATGAACACAGAATTTCCCAGAAGGAAATAAATGGAACATCACTAAGAATAAATGCACAAAGCAGTTCATGTGCCTCATAGAAAGTAAGAAGAAAGCCAGATCAGGTCAAGGAGAAAAACAAGGCTGAAGGGCACAGTGGAGCTGAAGATTGGAAAAAGACTGATGGGAATTTGAAAGTGTGTATGAGTGAATGACCAAAGCAGATCAGAAGACACATTTGGCTATTCTGACAGTCTAAAATTGACCATTAAAATAGCCAAAAAATAAGTTGAAAATTATCAAAATGAATCTAAATGGCAGGTGTCAAAAGATTGTCAGTGTTCTCTAAAGGGTCTGTGGAAATATGTTTTCACTATGTTAAATTCACATCAATTTCACATATATCTGAATACCTGCTACTTCCAAAACAATGTTGGAGATAATGAAGGGTATACAAGAATGAATACAGTATAAGCTCTGACATCAGAAAGCTGAAAATCTATGACATTGCACTACCATAGTCTGGAGTACAACATGGTATATTGAGTTAGCGCTGCCAATTTTTGGACCAAATGCCTCTGAAAGGACAATTCAGAAAGCCATGATTCCGCATGCACATGTTTGCAGAAGAGAGAAGATGTAAAAGGTCCTGTGAGTGTCACCGGTAAGTGTGGGTAGGGTACAGAGAGTTCCCATCGTAAGGTGAAAATGACTCTTTCTACAGTGGGGCTGTGTGGTATTATTAAGCTCAGTCCCTGAGAAGTCCAAAAGCAACTGTGGAGTCACAGGCTGTGAGGAAAGTGAAAGAGAAACTACACAAGGAGGAGAAAGTAGGAGGAACAGAGAAAATACACCTGACCTCCTTCAATTTTTGCCTAAACCCAGCCTTAATAGTCAATCTGTCATGTTAAAACTTACATTGCTAATAAGGAAAAGAGGGACCCCTCACATTGGCCCTCACAATCCCTTTTTGTATACACCCCCCAAAACGTTACTGCCTAAATAAGATTCCGTTGTTAATGCCTGCTACTACTATGAATTTTGAGGAAGTTTCTGTTAAAATTTTAAATAAAATAATTTTGAATTTATTTTCAAATATTTCAAATGCATTCAAATATGTTTAAAAACTATAAGGCATAAAAACAGTTTTCATTAAAATCATGATTCATATAGGGATTATTTAGAACACTCTGCATTGTACCTGAGCAAAAGATTGTTTTCCCTTTCTAATAAGGGAATAAGGGATAAGAAAACCTGTCCTATATTGTCTGCAAATAAGCCCTCTTGCTCAAAGTTCAAAATCATCTTGAAAGAGATTTGCTTACAAGAAATATAAACATATGGAATTTCCAATGTTGTGCTTTACTTAATCTGTTTGAACAGAAAAATAGCAACATAGAGCAGAAAATATATATATTTTTTGTTATTTGCAGTGATTTTTTTTTTTTATTATTTGTTTTACTGCTTGGTCTGGGCATTTGGTTTATTAACTGTAACTCTTAAAATCAGAGATAATTTTTGGAAAATATGAACCAGAGAGAGAAATGTAATGAAAACAAAATTAAATAAGCCTTTCAAGTGCCCAAAAGAGCACCAAACCCAACAGAGGTTATTTTAAAAAATACAACTGTAATATCCTGAATTTGGTCATAACCTAGAATGTACACAATCCTTCTGTTGAGTTAGTGAGGACAAATTTAACTTTAGGAATTCTCTGGGGAAAAAGAAATTGTTCATTCAAGGAATACTCCAGTTAATGTTTATTCCTTACCCTTTCCTTCCCCAAAGTCATCCATTTTTCCATTGCTTTGAAGCAGCTTATAAATTATTAGTAGTAATAACTACCATTGCTGAGTGATAATTACTCTGGCATCCTGTGAATGAATTTATTACATGTAAATTACCACAGTATATCTTCAAGCAGGTTCAAATGCCCATGTGTATATCATCTGTGAGAAATTTTTTGATCAACTCCAGAATAGTGTAAAACAGTTGGGAAAAGAGTTGTCTTCAAAAAAACAATTTTAAAGAAATTGAACGAATTACCTCTAATTTTAGCAATGCTAATTTCACACGTTACTTTTTTGAAACTTTGAGGTAACTACAAGGTTTTTAGATTATAATAATGTTTCATTTACTACACACATATATATATATATAGAATATGGATAGACTATACAATAATTATTCATTGAAAATCAGCTTCCAATATACTTCCTTATTTTAATTATTATTATTATTTTTAGAGACAGTGTCTTGTTCTGTTGCCCAGCCTAGTGTACAATAGCATGATCATACCTTATTGCAGCCTTGAACTCCTGGACTCCAGTGATCTTCCCACCTCAGCCTCCCAAGTAGCTACGACTGCAAGCATGTGCCACCCCATCTAGATTATTATCATCATTATTATTATTTTTTTAGTAGACAGGATCTCTCTGTGTTGCTCAGGCTTGTCTCAAACTCCACACCTCAAGCAATCCTCCCACCTTTGCCTCCCAAAATGCTGGCCTTATAGGCATGAGCCACCATCCTTGCCCTCCACTAAATTTTCTGTGCCCTCTCATGTGTTTTATACTTTGTCATCATAATTGAGTATGGCATCAATGAAAAATAAATATATGCAAAAGCTTTGCAACTTGGTTAATTGTTTACATACTTTTTAAAGAGTTCTATGTTGGCTATTTTATTAAACATATACCCAAATATTTGTATCTTAGAAATGTATAATACTGTATGCCTAATTAATATGTCTAAATATTATTATGTATGTGCATATATGTATATGAATTCTTTTGTAATATTAAATATATTGCTCCATTGTCTGTTAGCTTCTAGTTTTGCTGCAGAGAAGTCAGAAGCTATCTTGATTCTTGATTCTTTTCATGTATGTTATTTTTCCCCTTTATGGAGGTATATAGACTTATCTATTTCTTCTCATCTGTTTCAGAATTTTACAATGATGTACACTGGTGGAAGCATGTTTTCATTCACTGCACTGGCATTTGATGTAGACTTTTAATCTGGAAACTTGTCCTTCAGTTCTTGAAAATTCTTGAAAGATTTATTTGATGATTTTTTTCTCTATTTTTATCGATTCCTTTGTTATGGAACTCTCATTAGTTGGATGTAGAACCTTTAGAAATAATCCACTTATTCTATTTTCTTATCTGTATGTTCCTTTTTAATATTGCTCTGTATTTTATTCATAGTTTTTTATTTCTTTTGGGAAAGGCAGTCCAATTCACGCAGTCTTTCAACCTGCACTTGGCCACATACGGATGGATTTTTTTCTAGCAAGAGATAAACAGTGCTCACGGCTTGGGCTAGGCTTATTGCCTTTTGTGGGAATACCTTTATCTGTTTCAAACTCAATATGCACTCCTTTGTTTTGTTTAAGAGAACTTATCAGTGACTGTCAGGTACACCACTAGCTTTCTGTATTTCCTACTCCATGGGTGAGAGGTTGAGATGCTTCTACCGTGGCACCAAGTGGATTCTGTGCAGCTACATCATCCATCTTCACTGCAGAATGGATCCACCGGCCAAGGGAGATTAACCCGTTGGCACAGGGCCTGATCTTGTGCACTTTTTCTCTACTTTTGCTTGAAGTAGATGCTGTACCACTTGAGCCTAGTGTGTGTGTTGTCCATTCACAGTGAACTTGAATCACTCACTGGTCTCTTCCCTGGATGGCACATGCTTATCTGCCTTGTAACCTGGCTGCACATCCTGGCCACCCAGGGAATAGTGGAGCATTATCTCCTTAAGAATATTTTATATATATATGAAATTTACTTTTCCCTGCATACATTATTTTCTTCAAGTGTTTTTGTTGTTGCTTGTTTTGCTCATTGAATTCCATATTGGGTGATTTCCTCACATGTTTGTTAATCATTGGTTTTCTGCTTGTATGTAAGAGTAGGGGATCAAGATGCTGTTCAGAAACTCTGAGCACGTGACTGTGGGTGGTCAACTGTGACTTTCATTGAAGAGTGGAACGTTTTCACTGAAAAACCAACTGTAACAAAACATTTATGTTTTGCCTTTTGATTTGGTCAAATTCTGCAAAGACTTCTCTGTCTTCTGCCTGGAGCCAAGATTCTGAGAGCCAAGGAAGAAATGAAGCAGGGGGCTGTGAGCATGTCAGCATTTTAAATAAATATACATACATGTGCCTAATATCTTAATAGCTGGATTATCTGGTATACCCCAGTTTAGAGATCCTCTTCTTTATTCTCTCCAGAGAAAAAGCCTCCATTGTTCTGTCAAGATTCGACTATCACCTGGCTACTTATAGTAGTATACAAGATTCAGGGGTTATGAGTTTTTTAAACAGACTTTTAACCAATTCTTCCTCTCCTAAAACTCTTTCCTCATTCAACTCATTTCCAGAGATAACAGGTTATATGTAGCATATGAAATGTTCCTAATTTAAATGTCAGTCTTGAAAGTACAGCCAAAGTCAGCAAACAAATCAAAAGACAAAACAAATCCCTTCCCCATGCAATCTGAAGTAAAGAGCAGAGAAAGGCAAATTACTATTTAGAAGTAAAAGAAAAAAAATACAGTAGCCCCTGGTATCCAGTATCTGGACTGATACTTAAAGCCAGGATGTGCAACTCACAAAAATAATCTCACTGAACACCACCCTCAAATAAGTGTCATTCTGAATCCATTATAAAGTGAAACCAAACAAGGTCAATTGCTCCACTTTCTCACAGCATCCGACATAGAGCAACTCTCCTCCACCACTCCACCACTGCTGCTTCCTTAAACCCTTCCCCAAATCACTCAACCAAGCCCTCAAAATGCTATAATAGATTCTTTCTAACACCTTATGATTACCCATTGTGATGGTTAATTTTATGTGTCGACTTGGCTAGATGCCCAGTTACTCAGCCAAACACCAGTTTAGATATTGTTGTGAAGGTATTTTTTAAAGATATGATTAAAATTTAAATCAGTAGACTTTGAGTAAAGCAGACTACTTGCTGTAATGCAGGTGAGCATCATTCCATGGTGTGTGTTCTTCCCATGGCAAGGTGTGGGAAGCCTAATCTGTTTATACAGTGTTCTTAGTGGTCTTTTGTTGAATGACATTGATACAGTTCTTCTCTGTGTTCTTTCATGTAACCAAAAAGAGAATAAAAAGATACTCTGCATCTCCATTTAACAAAACAATCTGGGAAATCAGGAAATTTTTTTCTCTTCATTTTTAATTTACTCTTTCATATAAAGAGAATGCTGAATATTTGAAAGTAATATGCAACTTGTGTTTTACACAATTATTGAAGACTTCAAACTTACTTGAAGCATCAAATCAGTTAAAAATATATCATTTTAAGAAGGTTGTGTGCTAAATATGGGTAAATTTCAGTTCATAAATTACATATATCTTGATCTTGTCAAACCTAATACAAATGCTGCTAAGCAGTTAAATAGTTAAAGCATATGAGCAATGTTAAAAGTATCTCTCTGAGAATTACAGGTTTCTCTTCAAGATCAGTGCTTCTTTCTCTTAAAACATCAGCAACATTACAGGAATTACACATCTTGCTGAATTCTGTTCCATGTACTTCCTATGTCCTAGACATCATTTTTTTTCATTTATTTGTACTTCCTATACAGAATTTGGACAATTTGTAATTTTCCAGTCATTCATTGCACTTTAAAAAATGTTATGAGAATCTTGAGTGTTAAGGCTTGTGACGAAAGTTAATCCTAATGGGAAACTGGTGAGTTCATTTACAATCAGGAAACCATTAAGGAAATTCTATGTTTCAAGAAATCCCATTTGGTCATACGTTAGTGACTAGTCCAGTGATTAAATCATCCTTTACGTAACTATTAGAAAAAATAACCACTTGCTTTCATATACTCATGGCCCACTGCCACCGTACCCCAGGCTATAATCTTATCAACCCTTGCAAACAGATCAGGTCAGATATGATATACATATGGATGGAAACATTCCAAGAAAAACCCAGGTGCTACAGGAAGTGATATGGGTGATACAGTAGGTGGTGATCTTTCCTCTGAGTCATTTCTGGACCAATTACCCAGCATGAGGCAAGGGAACAGTGCTGTGTGATGGCCTGTCACAAAACCAAGTTCTCCGTGGTGCAGTTTCTTACAGTCAAAACATTTTTACAAACTGCCAATTTATTGTGTCTCTCAAGCAAATATTTACATAAAATATCTTGCATTTTTGTATATTCTTTTCCTATCAAATAAGAATTATAAAACCGTTGTCAATTTAAATAATTTCAGCTCTGAATACTACTAAGGTTGTCGAAGGATCCTTAGGAGTCATTTGACCCAAATCTTAATTCTTTTTTTTTGTTTTGTTTTTTGAAAAGGAGTTTTGTTCCTTTCACCCAGGCTGGCTGGAGTACAATGGCCTGATGTCGACTCACTGCAACCTCAACCTCCCCAGTTCAAGTGATTCTCCTGCCTCAGCCTCCCAAGTAGCTGGGATTACAGGTGACTGCCACCAAGCCCAGATAATTTTTGTAATTTTAGTAGAGATGGGGTTTCACCATGTTGGCCAGGCTGGTCTCAAATTCCGGAACTCAGGTGATCCACCCGCCTCAGCTTCTCAAAGTGCTGGCAGGACAGGCGTGAGCCACCACTCCCCTCCCCAAATCTTAATTTTGTAACTAAATAAACAATTTTGCAACTAATCATTAATGTGAGAGGTTGCATTGGGACTTGGGCCACGTTTTCTGACATCTAATTCATCTATGTTTTCTCACTGCTGCTTCTCCTCTATTTCACACTTTCATCTTTAATCTTAACAATGTATTTCATTTTAATTCCAAACAGGTTATATGATAGTCCATTGGTGACTAAACAGCACACTGTTAAGTTTTTCAACGTAAAATACTACTAGAATATTGCATTTTCCCCGTTTTTTTTCTTCGCAGTTAATCAACCCATAGCAAATTTAACCCAGATTTTTTGGGTGACCTTTAGATTTTTAATAAAATCACCAATGATTTCCAATCACTCTGAATTTCATAGAAAAAAAATACAGCATTTTAAAACTAACCTTTGTAGCCTTACTTATTGAATCATTATATTCTTCTTTTAAGGAAAATTTGTAGTAAGTCAGCTTTAACATTGATAATTCTATTAAGAAACACTGAATAGGGACAGATTAAAAAGTGAAGCATTCTTGGCATTATATATAAAATGATAACTTAATAGATATTCAGACAAGTTAGAAAATAATGTTAATGCTAGTTGCTACTGTTTTTTTTTTAATGTAAGGAAAATACTAAATTTCTCCTTTGTCATTTAAAGTAGGAAGAAATGTTATTTCAGCCAAGTTTAAAAATCAATTTAGTAATTGTTTACAAAAACCTGCCAGATAAAAGGATGGAAGTGATGCGATTTCTCATCATTAAAAGGCAAAACTTTCTGTTATTTCAGTATGATGGAAGTAAATAGATAATACACTGACTAGATGAAAGCATTTTTATCTACCCAACTTTTGAACTATTCTGCTATACTCATATACCTGATCCATTGAGGCAGTTAAAAGCATTGGCACTTATAACAATTTATTTAGAAATTTCCCTGCCTCCAAGTACTTGTGCCATTTCCCAATTCATTCCAACTCTAATTCAGCTTCTGCATATTTCCAAATTCCTGACTCAGTGATCTACGGCTCTGGGCCCCAGATTTGTGCTTTGGCTACATTTGTTGTTGTTGTTTTTGAATCATAGCTATGTTCATTGGTATGTGACTTGCCTCTCTGCACCCAGGAAGCATCGGCGCAAACACCTCTGTCCGCATAAACCTCAATTTTTGAATCCAGTAAATTGGTCAGTACACAGCCCATACCAAAATGTCACTGAATTTGGCTTTGTATATTTGGCCACTTGATAATTATTCTGCAAAACTGGCCCAATTTTTACTGGCTAAAGAACAATATTGCAGGAAAGCAGAGGCAGACAGCTTGTTAAGTCCTTTAAAATGATACAACTGGTTAATATAATGATGGCTATTAGATAGAGAAAAAAATCTAGATATTTTAATTTTCAAATCCATAGCTGTGCTGGATAACATTTTAGCTTAAAATATTGACACATTTCACAGGAAACAACAGGTGCTGGAGAGGATGTGGAGAAATAGAAACACTTTTACACTGTTGGTGGGACTGTAAACTAGTTCAACCATTGTGGAAGACAGTAGCGATTCCTCAAGGATCTAGAACTAGAAATACCATTTGACTCAGCTATCTCATTACTAGGGATATACCCAAAGGATTATAAGTCATGCTGCTATAAAGACACATGCACACGTATGTTTATTGTGGCACTATTTACAATGGCAGACTTGGAACCAACTCAAATGTCCATCAGTGATAGACTGGATTAAGGAAATGTGGCACATATACACCAAAGAATACTATGCAACCATAAAAAAAGATGAGTTCATGTCCTTTGTAGGGACATGGATGAAGCTGGAAACTATCATTCTGAGCAAACTGTTGCAATGACAGAAAACCAAACACCGCATGTTCTCACTCACAGGTGGGAATTGATCAATGAGAACACTTGGACATGGGGACGGGGGTGAACATCACACACTGGGGCCTGTCATGGGATTGGGGAGGGGGGAGGGATAGCATTAGGAGATATATCTAATGTAAATGATCAGTTAACAGGTGCAGCACAGCAACATGGCACATGTATACATATGTAACAAACCTGCACATGTACCCTAGAACTTAAATAAAAAAAATTTAAAAAGCAAAAAAAAAAAAATGACACATTTCATATCACAGCAGAAACATCTTACATTGGGATACTACATCTTACTCTACTCTACTGAAGTAAAGTCTAGTTTGTGTATATTTTTTCCTGAAGATAGTATAATAGTACTTGATTTTAATACAAACAACCAGAATACTACTTTATCATCTCTTGTAGTGCCCACAAAATGTTTATTAATAAGAAGTAACATGTTTAATTTATTCACTTGTCCTAAGGATTAAATAAAAAGATAAGTTTAATTAAAATAAGAGATAGGTAGAACTGGGCCTTATACAATGTGGCATATTGCAATAGTCCCTACATTATAATCTAACTTGAACAGTTAAAAAACTGATTCGGTTTACCATTCTAATTAAAGGCTGTTAAAAGAACACGCTGAGTTTGTCTTCATAGCTATTGGAGAAATTCTGAGCATTTTCCTAAGGATGACACCTACTCTATGTCATACATTACAATGTATTTTAAAGTACAAGACTAAACACACACAGTCCTTGCTCTCCCCTATTGCCTATTCTACTGAAGAAGATATACAATTAATAACATTGCCAGAAGTTCCGTGATAGTCACATGTTGATGGTACAATGACACTACAGAAGAGAAATACATACTTAATCTGAGGAGACTTTTCACGGTAGTGATATTGGGTCAGATTCCTGAAAGGTAATAGTTAGGGAAGTAGAAAAGTGATAAATAAATTGTTAAGGTAAAGAAAATAACATGGTTTAAGGATAGAGGCAAGGAAGCTTGGATTCTTTGGGAAAATATTAACAGTTAATTATGACCAGTGTTTAAAGTAGGTGAAATTCTGCTGTGAAGTTTGGCCTGTGTGATGGCTTTATACTGTATCAACTTAGTTAAGCTGGAATTAAATTTTCTACAATTTCCTTCCCTGAATGGCTTTGACAATGATTTGCTCCCAAGAGAAAGTTATGTGAGTTTGGGAAGGCTCAAAAGTGAAGCAAAAACCATGTTTATGTTTGAAAGGATAGTGTAGTTAAGATCAGGTGCTTCCAGCTCACACAGGCTGCTGTGGATCTGCTGACTTACTTTGTTGGCTTGAAGAAGCGATTTGGTTCACTGGTTCTGCAGTTCCCAATATAGTCCACCTTCAATTTTCCAAGTATGCATTGGGTTGCCAGCTTCTCCTTCAGGTCGACTGCAAAATTATTGGAGGCGTGGAGCCAATGAGGGACCAATGCAGGTGTCAGCTCATCCAGACACGTTCTGATTAATCCATCCATGGAGGTCTCAGCTCATCCTTATGGGTTTCAGTTTGTCTTTTCTCTCCCCAAATTTATATCCATCTTTCTTTCCTGGCTGGCTGCTCTGCTAACTTCAGACCCAGAGCCAGATGCAGATGCAACAGACACATATGCACCTCTTAAGCAGTTCATACAATTTCTTAACAGCAAATCCTATAATAAATACATTATTCTGTTGGTTCTGCTTTTCTGACAGAAAGCTGATGATACAGGTGGAATCCAGAAAGTGATCAGAAGCTCTTGAAAGACATTAAGTGGTGAAGAAACATGATCAGATATGCAGGTTTTAAAAACTATTCCAATATGAATAATTGACTGGATGGGGGTGAGTCAAGATTGGAAGTAGAATGACATGTAAGCTAGTTGAAGTTATAATTTATTGTAAAAGACATAGAACCTAAGAAAAAGTACAAGTAAAAATGTAATCGAATGGAGAAGATGGATTCAGAAAATAGTCAAGAAATTAAGTTGTCAGAATTGGTAACTGGCTCTGATGAGTGCAGAGGAATAATAACTTTGTTTTACTGAGACGTGGTGTAGAGGCATGGTCAGATCTGAAAATGAATCTGAATATGTGTTTTCAACATGGGGAGTTGAATGTGGGACCACTGCTCTCGATTGTCAACCAGAGATTTTTCAGTACAAATCTAGCTATATGAGTTTGAAATTCAAGAATGAGATCTGAATTGGAGTTAATGTACGAGGAATGGAAAAGAGAAGTGTGCTTAAAAGAAAAGCTGGTAATACTTAAGGAAAGAATGTCACGGCAAATGGGGTGAGAGATGGTAAAAAAAAAAAAAAAAAAGGGTGAAGATGTCTGTAGGGAAGCTCATTTTTATTTTAAGAGAAATGAGAATAAGGCAAAAGGAGGAAGGGTATTCACCCTGACACTGACCTTACAAAGGCATACTTCTGAGGCTTTCCATTGTTTTTATCTTGTAGGTATTGAGCAATAGGGTTGTTTGATGTTTATAGACTCTGGACCTAATGCATGGCTCTGCCACATGTTCGTGATGTGATCGTGGCTTATCAAAATATCAGCTTTCTTAAATGTTAATGAAATAAAAGTAGTATTGGATGCATAAAAATGTTAAGATGATTAATAAATACAAAAGAAGTGCTCAATAAATGGTTATGTCATTTATTGAATCATGTATTACAAATGATAATTACAGCTACATCACTATGTAACAACATACTTGACACTGATGATTTTGCCATATTTTGATAAATAAACCATGTACTAAGGACTCAAAACTAGAAAAGATATAGATTCTCTACATCCCATTAGTAAAAGAAACATACTTGGTATGCTTCAGTCTATATGTCTAAAACCATTAATTTAATTGTAAAAAACTTAAAAACTACTATTAACATTTTAAAATGTCTCTGCTTATTATTTATAAAAGTCAAGTATACTAATTATAATAAAAAACATATATAAATTATGTGTGTATATATGTAGATACATGGTATATAAAAATATTTATTTGTCTTCATATTTTGTCTAACTGCTCCTATTTCTAGTATTTTCCAGGGTCACATATTTCTTTTCTGTATAATTATTATGAAGTACTTGAAATTTAAATATTTTATATTTAATATATTTCCTGTCAAAATGGAGACACAATAAAAATGAAATGATTATATTGTCAATAAATATTTACATAAAGTGGGATATTTCACCATGATTTAATGGAGTTTGAAATACTTTTTTACAACTATATCTATACTAGATCATGAATAAATATTGGAGAGACCTTTGTTATCTAGATGAGCAGCTATACCTTCCATTAAAAAGAATGAAAAGTGCATTTGTAAATTCTTTTCACCTTGCCAGATCTCAGTGCCAAACAGCTAGAAATGTTTTCATGATAAAGCTCCACATGGAAAAAAAGTAAGTACATATTTGGAAATTGATTAGAAGAAAGTTCAATTGCTTTATAGTTTGATGAAAATGCAAATATTGAGACTGTGCTCATGGAATTTTTTCCTTCTAAAACATATCAAGAAATATTTTTCTCTGAAAGTGGATTTATTGTAACCAGTTTTAAGCTAAATAACTCCATATAGCATTATGTTAATTTCAGAAGAAGCAGACATTCTTAAGAAACTGAAATATTAATCCTAGATTTTATAAATAAATACAATGATTAGCAATGTGTTGAGAATAGTAGAGAATATTTTATCTAGATATATTTTACATATTATTAAACGATTTATTTATTTAATTATATTTTTGTTTTGAGCTTAGATTATAATTGTGTGAAATTTCACACATTTCTATGTGTGTGTATAGATATGTATGTGTGTGTGTGTGTATATATATATATATATATATATTCAACATAAAGAAAGTTTATACAGATGAGACTGCTGAGACTCAAAAAATTTATGTGACTCAGCCAAGGTGAAAAAGTGACAGAGTCAAAACTAATACTCAAATTTTCATAGGTATTTGTTAACATAAAACTGTGAGAAACCAACTCTAAATGGCAGAGCTTCCTCTGATCTTTAAACATTGCAGGGGAACAAGCTTAAATTATATTTCCTACACTAATTCCCAGAAGTAGCAGTGAAGTAGGAAATCTCACCTGGGCCCCAACACTGCTCTGCCACATATTTATGCTTCATTGGTCACTACCTTTTCAACATTTTATCCTTCTTCTCAACTAAATTCAAATACTTCCAGCCTAAAACAAAGTCAACAAATCAACCAATCATATCACCAAATAAAACTCACATTAAAAATTTAAAAAAGCAAAAAAACTAAAAACAAGCAAACCTTTTCATTTTACATCCTCCTTTAGTCATTGCTATCTCTCTCCTTTATATCATGACCCTTCAAATTCATCTGTTCATTTCCTTGTCTGCCATTTACTCTCAAAACAAAAGTGCTCCCTGCTCCCCATTATTCTAGTTAAATGTTTTTAACAAGATGGTTATTACATACCCATCGGACTTTTAAATATATTCTTATCTAACTAGAACCCACAACATCATTTGACATTTTGGATCTTCTCCCACCTCTCCTACTTCACGTCTATTAAAGCACACACTACAAGTCTTCTTTCAGTAACCCATGTTTCTTTATCTGCTTGGAAATGCTGGTACGCATCACTGTCACGTTCAGGTCTTCTTCCTTTTCAACTGTATTCATGGATTCAGCAATCTCACAAATTATATGACATTAATTTTCATTCATTTTCAAATGATTGTCTCAACCCCAACACATCCAAAAATCTAACATATTCCACTTGGATATTCTGTGAACTAGCATCTCCAAATTTGAACATGTCCTAACTCATAGAACTGTTCTTCCTTGTGTACCACAGAGCCTAGAGTACAGAACACATCTAATAAATCATTGTGTGAATTCATGAAAATGAGTGCATATAACCACGCTTCACTAATTATAAAATTAATTCCCGTTTCACCAAATCCCGATGAAAAGCTGAATAAGTTATTCCATTTAAGTATGATTTTCCTATCTATGAATTAAAAGTTTCATAAATATGAAAGAGAAAAATTGCATAATTATGAAAAGTTGCATAATTGTGGAAGTGAATAATTTTAAATAACGGCTCAGGATTAACATGAATTGAAGTAAATACAAAGAAAAGTTTGGGAATACACTCTTGGTTAATTTCTTTATATTTGTTAAGATGTAATAAGTGAGGTCGCTTTAGAACTAAACATAAGTTCAGTTATGAACTAAACAGTAACATTTTCAAATAATTCTACAGCATTTAATAACTGTTCATTGCTGATTCTCTAACTAATTTTATACCTTAGATATAGTAAGTATTCAGGAAAATATTTGGATTCTCTGTTCTTATGTATTTGAATATACAACTGTACTTGATAACTTCACCAATTTGATTTTGAAAAGAGAAGTTTTGGCTGCTCCAACAGTTGCTATATTGTCAAATATTGAATTTACAATTTGTATTGCATACCACTTAATGTAATCCCAAGTAACTCAATCCAAAATAAATATTAAGCATACCAATTTTAAAGATTTAAGATTTCTGTTACTATAATACCCAAAGTCAGGAAGAAATTTTGCCAAAGCCATTACATAATCTATTATGTATTATTTATATTTCACTGAGTAGTGTAAGGGAAAATTAAGCATTCATTCCACAGTTACCTATAGAATTAAAATGATTATGAATACAACAATGAATATGGGAGTGTAAGAGTGAAATATTGTGGACACAGATAAAGAACAAATAATGTGAATAAATTATTTTTCTGAAACAAAATACCAGAGCTTATTAATTAATATGCTTATCTTAGTCAATAGCTGGATCATTGATAATTCAGTTTGAAAATTGGTCAATACTGTCATAATCAGAACTATTATATTTAGAAATACCAATTATATCATCTACAGAACTTACGCTACAGAGGAATAAATACATCATTTAGGAAAGCGTCAGTTTGAACACTTTCTCTAAAATTTAAAACAATTTAGATTATTATGGTCAACATGGTCAGGTGGCAATTTTAGTATTTTAAAAATTGGAAGAAATAATAAAATCTTAGAACATAAAGAATTTACAAAGTAAGCACTGGATAATATTTGCAGGTATTGGTAGTACATTAAGTAATAAGCTTGATGATACCTGTCTCTCTTAGACACCCTAAAATGAAAATCTCCAGACTATTGTGAAAGCACTTTGGTCTGGCTAATCCCCAGTCTCATCCTAGATGAGACTTGGATGTCTAACCCTTCTTTGTGCAAACTTCAATCAATCCTTACCTTCTGAGCTTTACAGCAATCCCTCATTTTTAAAAAGCCATTTGGTTTCCAATTTTGAAAATTTTCAGGGTTTTGAAGAAAATGAGGTAGGTTTTGATTGCTAACCTCCTCCCCTATTCGTTGAAGAAGGATCTAAAACTTTATCAAAATCTTGTGGTCAATCAGCTTGGCCATGAACATTTAATCAGCAATGAAAGGAACCTGGAACCAGCCTTTAAAACCTAGCCTTTAAAACCTGAGGTATTTTCCTCAACAACATCTCAAGACCACTAGCTACTTACTAACAGTTTTGATGACATTTCTTAAGCAATGTTTACACAGCAACTAGAAGGTAAAAAAAAAAAAAAAAAAAAAAAAAGACAATAGGTTTAGATTACACAAGACAACAGATCCAGATTATGATAAAAGTTATATCCTCTGTTAACAAGGTGATTTTTCTCTAGCGTGCCACCTTTCAGATAAAGACAAAAGCTATTTCATCAATATTATTTATTAAGCTTTCATTTACCATGGCAAGTGGACAACATGTGAAATACACAAATACAAAGCAAATTAAGTACGCATGGTTTTTGCCTTCCAGATTCTGAACTCAGAACCCATTATATACATTTTTCTATAACCTATGAAAGGTAATATTCGCATATTAAAAATTCTAGATAATATTATAGTGGGTGTTAATTAGCTGGAGGAAAGTCAGCACTTAAATCATAACACTTGTTTGAGTCAGCAAAAATGGCATGTTGCACCTTTGTACTCTGATAGACCACAGTAAAAATTGAAATTATACCAGTTAATATTTTTTTCAATCTGGAAAATGGAGGTGATAATAAAAGACATGCATAATTGTGGAAATTATGAAAGCATATATCCTGTGCCTAATGTTTCCTGGAATATACCAGGTACTTTTAAATGTAAAGTGATGTTATTTTATTTTTTAGCAAGTATCTTTTATGCAAATATTGTGCCTCAGGCCCTGTGTCATGCTCTGGATAAAATGAGGAACAAAAATGATGGGATCTGTATCTAGAAGGAGCACCAGCAATGGAATTCATTCTTTCATTATTTTTTAAATTTTCCACTTGTATTTTAGGTTTTGTGCTGATAATATGATGGTGAATAAACAAGACTGGGTCCTTATTCTTGTGGAGAGATAATATATGTAAAATTATCAAGCTATAATAATAAATTCAAATAAAAGCCCAGAATACAAAAAAGGAACTTGATACTAGGGTTTAGGGAAGGAATATCTTGGAAAGGACATTTACACAGAATCTGTGGGGGTAAGATTAGGAGGCTGTAGATAAGGGAAGAAGTTGGCAAAACAATTCTGGAAGAAGAATCAGTATAGTCAATACAAGTGAAGTTCTACTAAGGGAAAGTATATGTTGTTTCACAGAAAGAGCATTAGTATTCGTACACTGGAGTGGAGAAGGAGAATGGCTTAAGATAAAGATGAAGAAGGAACAAGGGCCAGGTCAGAATGTAAAACATTGTAGACTGTGTACAGGTAGAACAATATAGACTGTGTAAGCATTTTTAAATTTTACTCTTCAAATAATGCATAGCCTTGGAAGGACTGTTACAGAAAATTGACATGATTTGATTTAAATATTAAGATTACTGTGGCTGCTTAGGGAAAAATGAATTCAAGGAAAAGTTGATGTAGGGAGACACAGTGGGAGATTATTGTAATTCTTCAGGCAACATAGGTAATTCAGAAATTTTAATGACAGCTAGAATAAAATAAACATTATGAATTGGCAAATAAATAGTATCTAGGTCTAAAAGAAAGGTGCATCACCTTGCTTTACAATGATGAGGCATTTTGACTATATTGGATTTGAAGGGATTACATTTAATTATGGGTTTTGTCCAGATTCTATGAATAGTATGTAGTAGGTATTAGTTTGAATACTCTTTCCCCCTTTCCTTTTAAAACCACCGTCTCAATATCCTCTTGGGGAACTTCCTCACTCTGTGTGAAGTCATAGTTGGACTTTGATTAGAATGTCTTGCTCTTCTCTAATTAAGGGATAGGACAACTGATCTATTTCTCCAGATTTTGAATCTTTAGAATGCTCAGCAAAAGGGGGAGAAAGTTTGACTGCTAATTATTTACAGAAGTTACTGCCTGATAAAACTATCAATTAGCTTCCTCCACTTGGAACCTTGATTCTGCTTCAGTTCCAGTTCCTTCAAAATTGGTTACACATTATTCTCCTTAAGTGTCTGAACTGTTTCACATGTTTACAATAAATTCCTATTTTTGCAAACACCAGCTAGACACTGTTACTGTTAATTGCAATCAAAGTGATGCAGCAAATATGCACTAAGTGATGAGTAACAGGTAGAACAAACTGGAAGACCTCCAGGAAGAATCTCTTGCCACAGTACAGTGCTTCTTAACCTGTCGTTAATGTGAGAGTGCTACAGGTCTTCTTTCTCTAAAACTTCATATATGCACAAACACGTGATACCTTGCACGCAATTTCAGGGAGTTCATGAACCCCCTGAATTGATTCCCTAGAACCCCCTAGGTGTCAGTGAAACCCAAATTAGGAACACTTGTCTAAATACACAACTCTCCTCAAAATGGTAAAATAGTAAAGTACTGCAATATCCTTCACATTTATTTTAATTCTGAACTCCTCTTCAAAAAGTTGGTGATGTAGAATATGAAAGAAGCCACCAGACAACAATTGAATGAAAATACAATAGCTTTAGGAGTATACATCTTACATCAAAGGAGAGTTTTCTTGAATCTACTTAGAAATCACATACAAAAGAATGGTTGTTTGTAGGGATCTCTCTATAAATATTCCCTTATACTCCAAATTGGAAATTTTTGGTACCATGGTAAGTATCAATTAAGAAAAATACCCAAGTGAATATTTTAGTTTTTGTTTTTCTAAAGTCTTTTTTTTTTTTGCTCAAAATTGGTACTCAGAAATTCATTATCAATTAGAGAATTTTCTAATTTATTAATATTGTCATATTATTATCATTGACATACATTTGAGATACTAGATGCTTTATAAAAGCATTTCAAGATTAGCATTTTATAAAATAAACTAAGTGACATTAATTTGGAGAATTGGGAAAAATAAAGGGACAATTTTTCACTTTGGGAGAAAATTGGAGAAATCATTGAGTCTAGCAAAATATGGGTGGCAATAATTGTTTTACTGACTTAATTTAGGGAAAGTTTTCTTACCATTCTACCTGTCATGAAAAAATCCTAATTGATAAATGCCAACTATAGATTTTCAGCAACATTTTATTATTGAAAATATTTACTAAAATTGCTTTGAACAAAATAAGTAAAAAGGAAGATCCCTTAAAGCTTTGTTTTGTTAAACATCAAATCTACTTGAGTTACACAAATATACATAGATAAATAAAATATGTATTAATTAGGTATATTTATATTTGCATATATTCAAATTAAATACATTTATTTAAGCAGTTCTGCAACAGAGCTAGGCATCACCATGTGTTTAAAATGCATCACATTTTTTGAAGATTATGAATGTTGTCAATGTTGTAATTCTATCACATACTTAAAATAAATATGTGAAATGCATTTCATTAGGCACACAACATATGCAGCCGATGGAAAATAAAGATTGTTTCCGTATGGGGCTTCATATTCTGACTGCCTTCAGAAAGATAACTGAAACGTAATAAATTAAGATCATTTTACAGCCTGGATAGTAGCATTTGGATTTGGAACAACAACAACAAAAACTACCTGCTTATTAAAGTGGCTACAGTACAGCCACTGCAATTTGCACAAGGAATCCTAAAACTTTGATGCTTAAGCTTGTGTGCTCACTGTTTGAAACAACTAAATGAAACTCAGGTTAATTATTTCTCAGTCTGTGTAACGCAGATGTGCCAGATCTTCTTAAAAAAAAAAAAAAAAAAAAAAAAAAAAAAAAAAAAGATGTTGCTGATCAGGGTGATGATCTGCAGCTTATCAGAAAACATCTAAGATTCATTTTCTTTTTATAGTTAAACTGAACTCTTTTCCAGAGAGTCATGATCTTGCAAATTAGCCTCTCCAGATGCAGGGAAAAGCTTGTAAAGATTTTTTTTTTTCTCTTCACCTGCTTGAATTGAAAATGAGAAACAAGTGTGAAAATGCTTTAACATTACAAATGTGAAAATCAGGACTTTGATCAAGAAGAAACTCTAATCAAGATACACAGAACTGAAACACAGTTAAAAGTATAATATTTTATTTGGAGCCGATCTTGGATTGAATATAAAGTTTTACATAAAGGCTAAGAACATGATAAACTATGAAAGAGAACATATTTAATCTGTAGGCAATGGGCAAGTGTTTTTAACAGTTCCTCTCTAGTAATTCTTCATTCTGTTGTTCTAAAGGGAAAGCCCTATCATTTTTGCAATGGATATACATTCCATATTTCATGAAGCTCTATATTTCCATTGTGCTGTCTTTAATCATAGACATGGTTTCAGCTCTAGTCTGGGATTTCAGGAAATTGCAGAAGTAATTGTCATCACAGACACAGCTTAATTTCTAGTGTGGTGATGACATAACAATTTGCCCAAGGCCAAACCAAAACAGAAAAGTCTTTTATAAAATGATAGGGTGGTTTATTCCACAGCTTGAAAATTCACTATAATAATATTAGGGAATGTTAATTAGAAATTTAGTTTAGATTGAACTTTGAAACCTTAATGCAATTGATTGCATGGGAAATATTCAACATTATGATAATGAAAAAAAATATATTACACCCTTTCTTACACATAGGAATTTCATTTAGTTTTTAGGGAAAGCAGATGTTACATGGCCAAGAAATGAAGAGAAACAAGAGATAAAACCAAGAAAGTAGAAAATAATATCTAAATACTTATGTATGACTATATTCATAGTTGGAAGTCAAGGAGACTTGTTTCAATTACTATTTGTTGCTATACAGTTACAAAATTTTGGTAAGTTTCTTAACTTTGGGTTTTCAACAGTATCGAAATTGCAAGATTTTCATGTGTGAAAATGACATTAAAGGAAAAAAAATAAGATTGTGAGCTATTTAATATAATACCACTTATTAGAAGCACAGTAAATGATGCTATTGCATTTTTCTAGAACTGTGTTATGCAGATCTTTTGGACATGTTTATATTTGGCAGAATTAAGAGCCCTGAGACCAATAAAATTGCAAGTGAACAAGATCTAAAATGCAATTTCTTAGGAAGAAGTGCTTGTTTATAATGTATAATCAACAACCTAATAGTTTCAGGGATAATAAAATTGTGTTCTTTGAACTGGAATTAATTCTGCTTTTTGTCATGTACTCCAACCCTTTCTTTTCGTTTCATTGTCCTAACTAGTGTATTTTATTTCAATGCACAGTTTGAAAACCTTAATAATGTTTATTTTAAACCAAGCTGCATAGATTAAAACAAACATGCAAACAATTGGGGAGAATGCTCATCAAACTCTCACATTAGTCAGAAATTAAATACCACAGAAAAAAATATACAAGGGAGATGATTGGTGAAAGTTGGCACTTACAAAAAGTAATGTCCGCTAAAAAGATTTTGAAATCTGAACTTTTATAGCCTTCAAAAAAAGTTTGGAATGTAATTTACTTCACCTTCCTGCCTTACATAGAACCTCCTCTAAACAAGTTCAGATATATGGCAATCTCCTTTGCTTTTAAAGAGTTCCAAGTTCTGAAATTCCAACAACTCACTAGGTAATTCATTATATCTTATCGTAAATTTGTTAAATGCCTATGTTTAAGGGGCAATATGGTTGTTTTGTAAATGTGCTAATCTGAATAAAAAATTGAGGCCTACCAAATTACACTGCTTTGCAGGAAATTAATAAACATTTAATAAATCAGTTATGAAATATATATTCTTTATATTTAGGAAGTACTAGTTGGTTGACTGCATTGGGGGGTAAGGTATAGGAAGGTGTCATATAAGACACAATGTTTCTGCTGTACATTTAGATGAGCAGCCGGTTAGGATGTTTCCACCATGAGTTCAGTTTTGAACACACTAATTGTGAAATACCATTCAAGAAGAGGTATTCCCTATGCAGTTGGATACACAGTCTGAAACAGAATAGAAAGAGGCCTGCACTGATGATAGAATCTTGGAAGTGGTCAGCAGGTAAACAGCATTTAAAGCCATTGAAGTTAGTTGGATCACACAAGTAAAGAGTGAAAATGATTAACAAAGGTGTGAGCTCTGAGCTAACAGACTCCTGAAGGCAAAAAATAATGAAAAGGATCTGGGAGAAAGGTAAAAATAAAACTGGAGAGTTGAGTATCTGGGAGGGATAGGAGGAGAATCTTCCAAAACAGAATAGTCAACTGTGTTGGAGGCAGTTACGAAGCAAGGAAAGTAATGAACAAATTTCCATTAGAAATGATTTGTAAACATATCAAGATCATTCTTATACAAAAGTTTGGGGTCTGGGGCAGGAAGGAGTCGAAATGGGTTGAGAAGACAATGGGAGGTAAAAGGAGGAGAAAATCTAATACTACAGGAATTACTTCTGTGAAGTAGAAGTGGAAGTGAAGTGAAGAAGAAGAAGGATATGGTTTGGATATTTGCACCCCAAAGTCTCATGTTGAAATGTAATCCCCAGTGTTGGAGGTGGGGCCTGGTCAGAGGTGTTTGGGTCATGGGGGTGGATCCCTCATGGTTTGGTGCTGTCCTTGCCATACTGAGTGAGTTCTCATGAGATCTGTTTCTTTAAAAGTGAGTGGCACGTCACCAACCCCATTCTCCCTCCTTCTCCACTCCTGCCATGTGAGACACCTGCTCCCCCTTCACTTTCCACCATGATTATAAGCATCCTGAGGTCTCATCAGAAGCAAATGATGGTGCTATGTTTTGCATACAGCCTGCAGAACCTTGAGCCAATTAAATCTCTTTGCTTATAAATTACCCAGCCTCAGGTATATGCTATAGCTATGCAAAAACAACCTGATAAAGAGATTATTTTTCATGAGGAAAAAGAGGAACAACAGATAGAGTGAAAAATTGGGAGGTGATATGAACCCAAGGAAATTTGAGGAAATGGCCTTTGATAGGAGGAACATTTTTTTTTTCATGATTTAAAATTATCAGCTAAGAATGAGAGTGGTAGATGGAGCATCTCAGAAACTGGAAAAAAGAAGTGGCTAGAAAAATACTATGATGTCTTGCAAGCGTTGAGGACCCCGTTAGGGTTAATAATAATGTGTTTACATTGATATTATTACAAAGATTATTAGTTTTCCCTAGCTGTATTCTGATGGCATGAAGAAAGCGAATGTTTTGTTGTAGAGTTTTGGGAATTGCGGTTTAGTCCAGCCTAATCAGGTCTTTGCATATAGTGAATCCAAGCATGATAGTGAAGTGAATATAACAAGAAACTGATGGGTAGGAAAAACTGGACGGGTCAAGCATTTATAAGAATGAGTGAGGTGGAAAATTATTAGCAGTGGAATAAGTTGTTTAAACAATTTAAGTTTGTGGACAGTGAGCGGGTTTATGTGTAAATATGTACTTACGTAATTGGGATTATCCTCAACATAGTGTTTTCAACTTGTCACTAAAAAGTCTTTGTACATATATTACTGGCTGAAAGATTCTACCATGTGAATGTATTTCACCATCTCCCCCCTTGTAGTTGTTTCCAGCTTTTGTTATCCTAAATAATGCTGTGATAAACATTCTTGTACATAAATTTAAGAGCCACTAAGAAACAAAAAGACAATTGCTTTTGTTCTCAGTAACCCTTATTACTAACCTAATATTACCTAATATTAACCTAATATTAATAACCTAATATTAAGGTAGAAACCTTAAATATTAATTTTTGCAATACTGACACCTTTGGTGTGGTAGCATTTTCAATTTGCATATTTTTCTTTAAAAATTATTTTAAACAATTCATTATTAAATAAAACTCGTTTTTGAAGTTTGAAAAAAGATACATTGCCCGTAGTACTTGGTTCAGGATGTAACTCTTTAAAAATATTACTTAAAATTAAAGTTTTAGAGTACTTTAATGGTAATCTATTCCAATTCCTTCAGTTTAAGATTATAGAGTTGTTGCTTGGAGAAATGATTCCTTTTTCTAGTAACATAATGATTACCTTAAAGAGACTAAATATTAAAGATAATATTTTTTGAAAAAGCCACAATTAGGACCCTTAAAAATATTAAATGAAACATGTCAAAATGATACTTAACTCATTAAACATTAAGGAATCAGTAAGATGTTATCACTGGTTCAAAGAACCATAAATATAATAAGACTATTAGGGATGGTGGAATACATTTATTCAATAGATGACAAACTGTTAAACCTGGTCAATATACACACAGCACAATAATCATCTGAAACTATACCAGTTTACATTTCTAAGGACAATAGTAATTTGCATTACTTTAAATATTCTGTAACTTAACAGAGCTGTAAAATAGTCCAAAGACAATGAAACACATAGGTAACCAGAAATTGTGCTAGCTAATCAGGACACCCAATCATTTTTTCTTGTTTATTTATAAGTATTTTGCAATTATCTAGCATCTCACATTTCCCATTTATTAATAGAAAACAATGATTATTATTTATTACATGATAAAACTGTTCTCATTATGGTTGGCAGGAGTATTTAGGAAGATGCTGCAAAAATGTTACTTTACCATGTAGTACTCTTGTAGTTTGCTTAGCAAATCTAAAGATACACAGTCTTAAAAAGTTATTGAGGTCACAGGATGCCTAGATGCCTAGATGTTTCATAATGAAAAATCTCAGGTGAAACTTTGAAAAGTCTCTCTCAATTGCTATTCAGAGTATAGGAAACCAAGCCCCACAAACTTTACACAATTGGATTACACTTGTGGTATCTAACAATTTGGGTAAATTCCTCTCTTCACAAGATTCCACAAATTTACTTAGGTGCCTGAACCCACTAAGTCTGGAAGCAGATATTTCCCTGGAAGAACTTTGTAGGCATTGGCTCCAGGAGTGAAACCACCTTCATTCCATAACAGTGGTTTCTTATACCATTTTATTTTGTATGTTCTATTTTTAATTGGCAAGTAAAAAATAAATATATTCATGATGTACACATAACATTTTGATACATGTATACATGGTGGAATGTCTAAATCAAGCTATTGAACATGTGCATTACCTCATGTACTTATTATTTTTGTGGTGAGAACACTTGAAATCCATATTCTTAGCCATCTTCAAGTATAAAATATATTGTTATTAATCATAGTCACTATGATGTACAATAAATGTCTTGAATTTACTCCTCCAGTCTATCTGAAATTTTGTGTACTTTGACCAACATCTTCCCAATTCCCTCAATTCCCAGCCTCTGGTAACCAGCATTTTACTTTCCATTTCTATAAGTTCAACATTTTCTACCCTCTACAAATAATTGGATTATGTAGCATTTGTCTTTCTGTGTCTGGCTTATTTCACTTAACATAATATCTTTCATGATTTTGCAAATTACAGGATTTTCTTCTTTTGTATAGCAAAATTGTATTCCATTTATACACATCACATTTGCTTTATCCATTCATTTGTTGATGAATTCACATAGGGTGAATCTATGTCTTGAGTATTGGGAATAATGTTGTTATGAGCATAGAAGTGTAGGTATCTCTTCAACACAATTATTTCATTTCATATATATATAACTCTAGTGATGGGATTGATGCATTACATAGTTGTCCTATTTTTAATTATCTGAGGAACTTCTATCCTGTTTTTCTTAGTGGCTTGGCTAATTTACATTTCTACCAACGATGTGCAAGAATTTCAATGTCTCCACCTCCTCTCCGACACCTATCTTTCTTTTATGATAATAGTCATCCTAACAAGCATGAGATGATATCCTTTTTTTTTTTTTTTTTTTTTTTTTTTTTAATGAGACACCATTTTGCTCTTGCCCAGGCTGGAGTGCAGTGGGGTGATCTCGGCTCAACACAACCTCCGCCTCCCAGGTTCAAGTAATTCTTCCACGTCAGTCTCCCAGGTAGATGGGATTACAGGTGCACACCACCACACCCAGCTAATTTTTTGTATTTTTGGTAGTGACAGGGTTTCAACATGCTGGCCAGGCTGGTCTCAAACTCCTGACCTCAGATGATCCACCAGCCTTGGACTCTCAAAGTGCAGGGATTACAGGCGTGAGCTGCCGCACCCAGACCATATTGTTTTTATTTGCAATTGCCTGGTGATTAGTGATGTTGAACATGTTTTAATATATCTATCAGGCTTTTTATGTCTTCTTCTGAGAAACAGGTTCTCTAACCACTTTTTAATTCTTGCTATTGAGGTATTTAAGTTCCTTCTATACCAGATATTAACCTCTTACCAGATATATGGTTTGCAAATATTTTCTCCCATTCCATAGGTTGTTCGTTCATTCTGGTGGTTGTTTTCTTTACTATGCAGAACTTTTTAGTTAGATGTAATCCAATTTGTCTATTTTTGCCTTGTTATCTGTGCTTTTGGGTCATATTTAAATAATCTTTGCCGAGACCAATGCCATGGAACTTTCGCCCTATGTTTTCTTTTAGAAGCTTTACAGTTCTGGCCTTATACTTGAGTCTTTAATTCATAATTCATTTTAAGTACTTTTTTATCCATGGTATGCAAATATGGTCTCATTTCATTCTTCTCCATGTGGATATCCAGTTTCCCCCGCGCCATTTATTGAAGAGACTCTTTTCCTTATTGTGGTACCTTTGTCAAAATTCAGTTGAATGAAATTGCATGGAATAAATTCTGGGCTTTCTATTCTGTTCCATTGGTTTATCTGTTTTTATGCACTGTGCTGTTTTAATTACTATAGCTTTGCAGCATATTTTGAGGTCAGGAAATGGGATACCTCCAACTATTTTCCTTATGCTCAATATTCCTTTTGCTGTTAGAGTCTTCTGTGGTTCCATACAAATTTTAGAATTGTTTTTTCTATTTCTGTGAAAAAAAAATCACTGGAATTTTGACAGGGATTGCATTAAATCTGTAGATCACTTTGAGTGATATAAACATTGTCATAATATTAATTCTTCCAGTCCGTTAACATGGGCTTTCCATTTACTTGTGACTTTTAATATTTATTTTATTAATATGTTATAGTCTTTAGTGCCATGTGTTTTACCACTTTGGTTAAATGTATTTATCTGAATATTTTACTTTTTGTAGATATTGTAAATGAGATTGCTTTCTTGATTTGTTTTTCAGATAGTTCATTGTTTGTGTATAGAAATACTATAGATATTTGCATGTATATTTATAACTTGAAACTTTACTGATTTTGTTAGTTCTGAGAGTTATCCGATAAAAAATTTTAGGGATATATATATATAGTTATGTAATCTGTAAACAGAGACAATTTAAGTTGTTCAATGTGGATGGCTTTTTTTTTTTTTCTTTTTAACTTGTCTAATTTCTTGAGCTAGGACTTCCAATGCTATGTTGAATAGAAGAGGCAAGGATGGAAATCCTTGACTTGTGCCCGATCCTAGAGCAGAAGCTTTCAACTTTTTACTGTTCCATGTGTTGTTGGCTTTGAGCTTGTTATAGATGGTCTTTATTGTATTTAGGTACATTCCTTCTGTACCTAATATGTTGAGAGTTTTTATCATGAAAGGATGTTGTATTTTGTCAAATATCTTTTCTGTATCTACTGAGATGATCATAGGCTATTTTCTGTATTCTGGTAATTTGTTGTATGACATTTATTTATTGTTTTGCATACATAGAACCATCCTTACATGCTAGGGATAAATCCCACTTGATCATGGTGAATGTTCCTTTTAATGTGATTTGAATTAGGTCTGCTAGTACTTCATTGAGAATGTTTGCATCTATATTCATCAGGGATATTAGCTTGTAATTTTCTTTTTTATAGTGTCTTCATTTGGTTTTGGTATCAGGATAATTCTGGAATTCTAAAATGAGTTTGATATTTTCTTCTGCTCTTTAATTTTTTGGAAGAATTTCAGAAGGATTGATATTACTATTTTTTAAATGTTTCGCAGAGTTCAGTGGCAAAGCCCTTTGGTCCTGGGCTTTTTCCTTCCTTCCTTCCTTCCTTCCTTCCTTCCTTCCTTCCTTCCTTTCTTTCTTCCTTCCTTCCTCCCTCCCTCCCTCTCTCCATCCCTTCTTTCTTCTCTTTCTCTTCTCTTTCTTGCTTTCTCGCTTTCTTGCTTTCTCTCTCTTTCCTTCCTTCCTTCCTTCTTTTTCCTTCCTTCCTTCCTTCCTTCCTTCCTTCCTTCCTCCCTTCCCTTCCCTTCCCCTTCCTTCCTTCCTTCCTTCCTTCCTTCCCTCCTCCTTCCTTCCTTCCTTCCTTCCTTCCTTCCTTCCTTCCTTCCTTCCTTCCTTCCTTCCTTCCTTCCTTCCTTTCTTTCTTTCTTTCTTTCTTTCTTTCTTTCTTTCTTTCTTTCTTTCTTTCTTTCTTTCTTTCTTTCTTTCTTTCTTTCTTTCTTTCTGTCTCACTCTGTCTCCCAGGCTGGAGTGTAGGGGTGCAATCTTGGATCACTGCAACCTCCACCTCCCAGGTTCAAGCGAGTCTCATGCCTCAGCCTCACAAGTAGCTGGGATTACAGGTTTGCGCCACCATGCGCAGCTAATCTTTGTAATTTTAGTAGAGACAGGGCTTCAATATGTTGGCTAGGCTGGTCTTGAACTCCTGACCTCAAGCGATCCACCTACCTCGGCCTTCCAAAATGCTGGGATTACAGGCGTGAACCACTATGCCCAGTCTGGGCTTTTCTTTAATGAGACACCTTTTATTACTGCTTCAGTCTTCTTAATCATAACTAGTCTATTCAGATTTTCTATTTCTTCATAATTTAGAATATAGTCTTGGTAGGTTACATGGGTTTAGGAATTTATACATTTCTTTTAGGTTATCCAAATTGTTGACACATATATATATATGTGACACACACACACACACACATATATATATATATATATATATATATGCTGGCATATATAGGCATATATATATAAAATATATAAATATACATATATATAAGTTTATAATGGCTTTATTAATAATTCCCCAAACAGAAAGCAGCCAAGATATCCTACAAAAGGTAACTGCCAATAAAGTGTGTTGTATCTATGCAATCCAATATTATTTAGTAACAAAAAAAATTATTGAGCTATTAAGCTACAACAAGATGTCAAAAATCTTTTAAAAATAATTTCAAATTTTATTTTAGATTCGGGGGCACACATGCAGGTTTGTTACGTGAGTATATTGTATGACGCTGATAATTGGGGTAAGATTGATCCTGTTACTCAGGTACTAAGCATGGTACACACAGTTGTACAGTCTTTGATCTCCTTCTTCCCTGCCCCCTATTATTTGAAGGGGCAGAAGAGTAGCTACTATGTGAGGTAGAAGAGTGTATAGCCATGTCTTGTACTTGAGTTCCTCCATAGGAATGACTATTGGTCACCTCAGTGGCAAGCAATGCTGGTATCCTCTGTGAAAACAGGCTACTTGGGACTGCAGTGTTTCCCAAGTGTGGTTAATATCGATAACCTTCACCTTTCTTCTTTGCTCATTGCTATCTCCTGCTCTCTGAGGTATGCCAATCTTACCAAGAACCCTACTATGTAGATGTTATCAATACGCTTGCTCTACTGTGTTGTTCCAGATTCCTTATGGACCTTTGAGCCCTCTTTGAGCTATTCTGTTTTGTGAATTTCTGTATGTATTTGTTTGTAGGGGAATGAGGCAGATATATTCTACTCCACTATCTTGGCGACATCAGAGTTAGATCTTTTTAAATAAATGGGCATTATACTCATCAGTTTTCTCAAAAAAAAATCCTGACTAAAAGGAGAATAGATTCTTATTAACCTAATTGCCATAAAAAGTAACAACACTTAGAGTTTCTGGATTTTGTGGGAATCAGTGAGAATCTGATATTATTTAAAATGTTTTATTTTACAAAAACAGAGCTTCTGAATTCTTAATAAAAGTGTGGTAAGGAAGACAAGATTATTTTTCATAAAACTAGAAAATAGAACACTAAATCAAAATCAACACGGCTATAAGGAACTAACTATAATAAATTCCATTTATGAATTAATTCATACTATGTAATTAATTCTTGTTCTGAAGCATCTTGGTTCAATAGTTTGTTTTTATAAAAGCTGTCTGCTTCTAGATAAAATGGAGCCCTGAAATTCTGACTCAGTCCACTTGTTTAATGTGAAAGTTATCTAAGTGATGCAAGCTCAGAAACCTGTACCCAAGGAGACCCACTGAAGCTTAAACACATATTTTTGTAGTACCCAAGTTTAAATCACCTGCCATAGTCCCTTCCCATGAGGATCTGACACTGTAATTTTTTTTTTTTTTTTTTTTTTTTTGTGAGAGACACAAGCTGTTGTGTAGCATATACACAGAACTTTCAGGCAAGTATCAGAGTTAAATTGAAACCATGTGTAGATAACAAGAATTTAATAAATATTACTAATTTATTACTGCTAATTTTAAAATACGGAATGTGTGATGAGGGAGCATAATAAGAATAATACAATCAACAACAAAATTTGTTTTCTTCTGTGGCATGCACAACAAAGATACTAAAGTCATTCCAAAAAAATAATTGGACAAAGCATCTCTAAGAATAATGATCAAGTATATTTTCAAAGACCTCTTGAATTTTATATCTGATGTATTAAAATTGATGAGTGTAACTTTGATGGAAAAACTATGTATTGAGATATATAATATTCGGAAACATAACTTTTAAATATGTCAATATCAGAGAGAGACTCTGTAAGACGACTGTAGGCCTAGCTACCTGTATTTTTATAAAATGTAATGGGTAAGTCTGATGCATATCCCCAGTGACCTAGAAGATGCAAATTCAAATGGAAGAAGTTGAGTTGTGGTTAGTAAATATTTTATATACCTGAGGGAGTTCCAAGATGGCCAAATAGGAACAGCTCCAGGCTACAGCACCCAACGTGAGTGACACAGAAGAGGGGTGATTTCTGCATTTTCAACTGAGGTACTGGGTTCATCTCACTGAGGCATGTTGGACAGTGGGTGCAGCCCACTAAGCAAGAGCTGAAGCAAGGTGAAGCATCGCCTCACCTGGGAAGCGCAAGGGGTAAGGGTATTCCCTTTCCTAGCTGAGGGAAACCGTGACACACAGCACCTGGAAAATTGGGTCATTCCCACCCTAATACTGTGCTTTTCTAAGGGTCTTAGCAAACGGCACACCAGGAGAATATAACCTGTGCCTGGCTGGGAGAGTCCCACGCCTACGGAGCCTCCCTCATTGCTAGCACAGCAGTCTGAGATCTAACTGCAAGACAAAAGTGAGGCTGGGGGAAGGGCGCCTGCCATTGCTGAGGCTTGTGTAGGTGAACAAAGTGGCTGGGAAGCTCAAACTGGGTAGAGCCCACCGCAGCTCAAGGAGGCCTGCCTGCCTCTGTAGACTCCACCTCTGGGGACAGGGCGTAGCTAAACAAAAGGTGGCAGAAACCTCTGCAGATTTAAATGTCCCTGTCTGAGAGCTTTGAAGAGAGTAGTGGTTCTCCCAGCACGGAGTCTGAGATCTGAAAACGGACAGACTTCCTCCTCAAGTTCCCTGACCCCTGAGTAGCCTAGCTGGGAGGCACCCCCCAGTAGGGGCAGACTGACACCTCACACGGCTGGATACCCGTCTGAAACAAAGCTTCCAGAGGAATGATCAGGCAGCAACATTTTTGCTGTTCAGCAATATTCTTCTGCAGCCTCTGCTGCTGATACACAGGCAACCAGGGTCTGGAGTGGACCTCTAGTAAATTCCAACAGACCTGCAGCTGAGGGTCCTGATTGTTAGAAGGAAAACTGACAAACAGAAAGGACATCCACACAAAAACCCATCTGTACGTCACCATCATCGAAGACCAAAAGTAGATAAAACCACAAAGATGGGGAAAAAACAGAGCTGAAAAGCTGAAAATTCTAAAAATCAGAGCGCCCCTCCCCCTCCAAAGGAACGCAGCTCCTTACCAGCAACGGAACAAAGCTGGACAGAGAATGACTTTGACAAGTTGAGAGAAGAAGGCTTCAGATGGTCAAACTTCTCCGAGCTAAAGCAGGAAGTTCGAACTCATCGCAAAGGAGCTAAAAACCTTGAAAAAAAATTTGACGAATGGCTAACTAGAATAACCAATATAGAGAAGTCCTTAAATGACCTGATAGAGCTGAAAACCATGGCACGAGAACTATGTGACAAATGCACAAGCTTCAGTAACCAATTCGATCAACTGGAAGAAAGGGTATCAGTGATTGAAGATCAAATGAATGAAATGAAGCGAGAAGAGAAGTTTAGAGAAAAAAGAGTAAAAAGAAATGAATAAAGCCTCCAAGAAATGTGGGACTATGTGAAAAGACCAAATATACATCTGATTGGTGTACCTGAAAGTGACGGGGAGAATGGAACCAAGTTGGAAAACACTCTGCAGGATATCATCCAGGAGAACTTCCCCAACCTAGCAAGGTAGGCCAACATTCAAAATAAGGAAATACAGAGAATGCCACAAACATACTCCTTGAGAAGAGCAACTCCAAGACACATAATTATCAGATTCACCAAAGTTGAAATGAAGTGAAAAATATTAAGGGCAACCAGAGAGAAAGGTCGAGTTACCCACAAAGGGAAGCTCATCTGACTAACAGCGGATCTCTCAGCAAAAACTCTACAAGCCAGAAGAGAGTGGGGGCCAATATTCAACATTCTTAAAGAAAAGAATTTTCAACCCAGAAATTCATATCCAGCCAAACTAAGTTTCATAAATGAAGGAGAAATAAAATCCTTTACAGACAAGCAAATGCCGAGAGATTTTGTTACTACCAGGCCTGCCCTACAAGAGATCCTGAAGGAAGCACTAAACATGGAAAGGAACAACTGGTACCAGCCATTGCAAAAACTTGCCAAAATGTAAAGACCATCGATGCTAGGAAGAAACTGCATCAACTAATGAACAAAATAACCAGCTAACATCATAATGACAGGATCAAATTCACACATAACAATATTAACCTTAAATGTAAATGGGATAAATTCTTCAATTAAAAGACACAAACTGGCAAATTGGATAGAGTCAAGACCCATCAGTGTGCTGTATTCAGGAGACCCATCTCACGTGCAGAGACACACATAGGCTCAAAATAAAGGGGTGGAGGAAGATCTGCCAAGCAAATGGAAAACAAAAAAAGGCAGGGGTTGCAATCCTAGTCTCTGATAAAACAGACTTTAAACCAACAAAGATCCAAAGCGACAAAGAAGGCCATTACATAATGGTAAAGGGATCAATTCAACAATAAGAGCTAACTATACTAAATATATATGTACCCAATGCAGGAGCACCCAGATTCATAAAGCAAGTCCTTAGAGACTTACAAAGAGACTTAGACTACCACACAATAATAATCAGAGAATTTAACACCCCACTGTCAACATTAGACAGATCAACAAGATAGAAAGTCAACAAGGATATCCAGGAATTGAACTCAGCTCTGCACCAAGTGGACCTAATAGACATCTACAGAACTCTTCACCCCAAATCAACAGAATATACATTCTTCTCAGCACCACATCACACTTATTCAAAAATTGACCACAAGTTGGAAGTAAAGCACTCCTCAGCAAATATAAAAGAACAGAAATGATAACAAACTGTCTCTCAGACCACAGTGCAATCAAACTAGAACTCAGGACTAAGAAACTCAATAAAAAATGCTCAATTACATGGAAACTGAACAACCTGCTCCTGAATGACTACTGGGTACATAACGAAATGAAGGCAGAAATAAACATGTTCTTTGAAACCAATGAGAACAAAGATGCAACATATCAGAATCTCTAAAACACATTTAAAGCAGTGTGTAGAGGGAAATTTATAGCACTAAATGCCCACAAGTGAAAGCAGGAAAGATCTAAAATTGATACCCTAACATCACAATTAAAAGAACTAGAGAAGCAAGAGCAAACACATTCAAAAGCTAGCAGAAGGCAACAATTACTAAGATCAGAGCAGAACTGAAGGAAATAGAGACACACAAAAAAAATCCCTTCAAAAAAATCAATGAATCCGGGAGTTGGTTTTTTGAAAAGACCAACAAAATCGATAGACTGCAAGCAAGACTAATAAAGAAGAAAAGAGAGAAGAATCAAATAGATGCAATAAAAAATGATAAAGGGGATATCACCACTGACCCCACAGAAATACAAACTACCATCAGAGAATACTATAAGCACCTCTATGCAAATAAACTAGAAAATCTAGAAGAAATGGATAAATTCTGGACACATACACTCTCCCAAGACTAAACCAGGAAGAAGTTGAAACCCTGAATAGACCAATAACAGGTTCTGAAATTGAGGCAATAATTAATAGCCTACCAACCAAAAAGAGTCCAGGACCAGACGGATTCACAGCCGACTTCTACCAGAGGTACAAGGAGGAGCTGGTACCATTCCTTCCGAAACTCTTCCAATCAATAGAAAAAGAGGGAATCCGCCCTAATTCATTTTGTGAGGCCAACATCATCCTGATACCAAAGCCTAGCAGAGACACAACACAAAAAGAGAATTTTAGACCAATATCCCTGATGAACACCGATGCAAAAATCCTCAATAAAATACTGGCAAACCGGATCCAGTAGCACATCAAAAAGCTTATCCACCATGATCAAGTGGGCTTCATCCCTGGGATGCAAGGCTGGTTCAAAATACACAAATCAATAACTGTAATCCAGCATATAAACAGAACCAAAGACAAAAACCACATGATTATCTCAATAGGTGCAGAAAAGGCCTTTGACAAAATTCAACAGCCCTTCATGCTAAAAACTCTCCATACATTTGGTATTGATGGAACGTATCTCAAAATAACAAGCACTATTTATGACAAACCCACAGCCAATATCATACTGAATGGGCAAAAACTGGAAGCATTCCCTTTGAAAACTGGCACAAGACAGGGATGCCCTCTCTCACCACTCCTATTCAACATGGTGTTGGAAGTTCTTGCCAGGGCAATCAGGCAGGAGAAAGAAATAAAGGCTATTCAATGAGGAAAAGAGGAAGTCAAATTGTCCCTGTTTGCAGATGACATGACTCTATATTTAGGAAACCCCATCGTCTCAGTCCAAAATCTTCTTAAACTGATAAGCAACTTCAGGAAAGTCTCAGGATACAACATGTATGTGCAAAAATCACAAGCATTCTTATACACCAATAACAAACAGAGAGCCAAATCATGAGTGAACTCCCATCCACTATTGCTTCACAGAGAATAAAATACCTTGGAATCCAACTTACAAGGGATGTGAAGGACCTCTTCAAGGAGAACTACAAACCACGGCTCAATTAAATAAAAGAGGACACAAACAAATGGAAGAACATTCCATGCTCATGGATAGGAACAAGCAATATCGTGAAAATGGCCATACTGCCCAAGGTAATTTATAGATTCAATGCCATCCTCATTAAGCTGCCAATGACTTTCTTCACAGAATTGGAAAAAACTACTTTAAAGTTCATATGGAACCAAAAAAGAGCCCACATTGCCAAGACAATCCAAGGGCAAAAGAATGAAGCTGGAGGCATCACGCTACCTGACTTCAAACTATGCTACAAGGCTGCAGTAACCAAAACAGCATGGTACTGGTACCAAAACAGAGATATAGACCAATGGAACAGAACGGAGTCCTCCGAAATAATACCACACATCTACAACCATCTGATCTTTGACAAATCTGACATAAACAGAAATGGGGAAAGGATTCCAGATTTAATAAATGGTGCTGGGAAAACTAACTAGCCATATGTAGAAAGCTGAAATTGGATCCCTTCCTTACACCTTATACACAAATTAATTCAAGATGGATTAAAGACTTAAATGTTAGACCTAAAACCATAAAAACCCAGAAGAAAACCTAGGCAATTCAGGATATAGGCATGGACAACGACTTCATGTCTAAAACACCAAAAGCAATGGCAAGAAAAGCCAAAATAGAGAAATAGGATCTAATTAAACTATAGAGCTTTTGCACAGCAAAAGAAACTACCATCAGAGTGAACAGGCAACCTACAGAATGGGAGAAAATTTCTGCAATCTACTCATCTGACAAAGGGTTAATATCCAGAACCCACAAAGAACTCAAACAAATTTACAAGAAAAAAACAAACAACCCCATCAAAAAGTGGGCAAAGGATATGAACAGACACTTCTCAAAAGAAAACATTTATACAGGCCAACAGACACATGAAAAAATGCTCATCATCACTGGCCATCAGAGAAATGCAAATCAAAACCACAATGAGATACCTTCTCACACCAGTTAGAATGGCAATCATTAAAAAGTCAGGAAACAACAGGTGCTGGAGAGGATATAGAGAAACAGGAACACTTGTATACTGTTGGTGGGACCGTAAACTGGTTCAACCATTGTGGAAGACAGTGTGGTGATTCCTCAAGGATCTAGAACTAGAAATACCATTTGACTCAGCCATCCCATTACTGGGTATATACTCAAAGGATTATAAATCATGCTGCTATAATGGCACATGCACACGTATGTTTATTGCGGCACTATTCAAAATAGCAAAGACTTGGAACCAACCCAAATGTCCATCAGTGATAGACTGGATTAAGAAAATGTGGCGCATATGCACCATGGAATGCTATGCAGTCATAAAAAAGGATGAGTTCGTGTCCTTTGTAGGGACATGGATGCAGCTGGAAACCATCATTCTCAGCAAACTATCACAAGGCCAGAAAACCAACCACCACATATTCTCACTCATAGGTGGGAATTGAATGATGAGAACACATGGACACAGAAAGGGGAACATCACACACCAGGGCCTGTTGTGGGGTGGGGGGAGGTGGGAGGGATAGCATTAGGAGATATACCTAATGTAAACGACAAGTTAATGGGTGCAGCACACCAACATGGCACATGTATACATGTGTAACAAACCTGCACATTGTGCACATGTACCCTAGAACTTAAAGTATAATAAAAAATAAATAAGAAAAATATTTTATATACCTGACATTTTGATTGATAACACTGTACTATTATTTCTAATATAATTTAAATAAGCACTGCCAGGACTCTAATAAATATAGGGAAACAACAGACTATCTTGGGCTTGGTTTTGATCAATGTGTTATCTGTGGGTAAATACACATGATGGAGAGCATGGGCAATTAAATATCTGTAGAAATATCTCAAAAAGCATACAATTTCAAACATATTCATATTAGTAATATTTTGCCTATATAAACTTGACCTAAAGCCAAAAGTATTTATATTAATAATATTTTACCTATATAAACTAAACCTAAGGCAGGCTGTCTTCATATTTGGGAACTCTTCCATGGCAACCCTTAAAATTATAATATATCAAACACGCTAATTATTTCCACTATGTCTCTTTCTGTAATATGAAAGAATAAAATACTTTATGATTTTCCTATTTTAAGAAGAAATACATACTTAAAATTTTATTTTACTTTAAAAAAAAATTAGAATCCAATTTTGGAAGGCCAAATGAAGTTTTCAGAGTGTATTTAAATAATAAAGATAAAATATCAAGTGCCAAAAAAACAATGTTTTGTTATGTATTTAAGTAAATGACAATAAAATAATTTAAAATAAACACAGAAGTTATCAGGCTTGTAAATAAATTAGCTATTTTATAAATGAAGGAGAAACATTTGTTCTTTAAAAAAAACATGAATGTAATAAAATCAACAAAGATTGCACAAAACTACCCTGGTAAACCACAGAACCTTTGCTATCTAAGGTTACATAGGACATAAGGAAAATCCTTTTATATTATAAGCAAAATAATTAACTACCAACCCAAAGGAAAAAATAAAAATCAAGCAATTTTTCTAGGATTTTAACGTATTTCATAGATTATTTTAAACCTCCTATCTAATAAAAAGCTAAATAAAATTTACTAAATAAATAATTTAAAATAGAAAATATATTTATTATTTAAGAGTAGAGAGCTGGCCCTGACAAGCAGCGTGCCGTTTCTTCTCCCAGAATTTGTTTTTAACAATAATGTGAAAGTTACACTTACCTCAGAGATGAAAGATTACATTCTAGAATTAAATATGGTCAGCTCTGAAAATTGTTGGATGAATGGGTAGTTATTGCTATAATTAACAATGTGATTCATTAACATAACTATTTTGTACAGCTATAAATAGTTTTTCTTTACTTATGTAGTGATTTACTAAATAATAGATGGCTTTAAAAAGTCAATTCGCTAAAGGAAAATAGATATAGTTTTACCTATAAAGTTTCTATTGTCACTAAATCTGCCCAAGATAACAAGCTAAATTACAACTCCTGAGCCATATCCTACATCCTTCAAATTGATGGTGCTGGGTGCAGAAGCTCATGCCTGCAATCTCAGCACTTTGGGAGTCTGAGGTGAAAGGATCCCTTGAGGCCAGGAGTTGGAGACAAACCTGGACAAGAGGGTGAGACTGTGTCTCTAAAAAAATAAATAAATAAATAGCTGATCATATCACTGTACTGCATCCTGGGAAACAGAGCAACACCCTGTCTATTAAAAAAAACTAAAATTAATGGCAAAGGAATGAGATGGGAGATTATAGCACCTCATTTTTATTAGTCATTGGGTAACTTTTTTTAGAATGTTCAAATTTATTCATTTATATTGACAGATACAATTTTACTTATTTTGTAGACGATAATGTTCTGAAGTACATATGCATTGTGGAATAGCTAAATCTAGCTGATTATCATGTGCATTACTTTACATAATTATCATTTTGTGGTGAAGACACTTAGTATCCACTGTCTTATTTTTCAAGAATACAATATATCATTGGGTAACTTCCTTATAGTACAACGTAATACTTTTCTGATTTTAAAATACCTAGAGTATGTTAGTTTATATTCCTTGTTTTCTTTTTTCTTTCATTTTCTAAGGAGATTGAAGTAAAAGATAAAGGGATTATCTTCTAAACAGAATCAATTCACCCATTTATTTGGAAGACAGAATATAAAAATGCAATAACTGTTCAATCACTATAACCTTTTAGAAAACCTCAGAATTTTAAAAGGTTTTGAGATTACTGGATTTACTGACTTCTAATTACACCTGT
This sequence comes from Macaca nemestrina, assembly GCF_043159975.1. Taxonomy (NCBI): domain Eukaryota; kingdom Metazoa; phylum Chordata; class Mammalia; order Primates; family Cercopithecidae; genus Macaca; species Macaca nemestrina. The sequence goes on from NC_092128.1 coordinate 64,203,314, forward strand.
AGGATAAGCAAATAGATGGTCATCATTACATTCCAAGATGTTAATAAGCACAATTACTGATTTTTGAAACATGTTTACATCACAGTGTAGAGGTGTAGAGCACCATACATTTTTCCAGCTTTGTTAAAGTATGACTGACAAATCAAAATTGTAAATATTTAAGGTATACAATGTGATGTTTTGATATAAGTGTACATTGTGAAATGAATACCACAATCAAGCTAATTAACATATCCATCACCACACATAGTTACTTTTTAATTTTTTAGCTGAGAACACTTTAGACCTATTCTCTTGGCAAATCCCAAGTAAAAAATACACTATTATTAGCTATAGTCATCATGATATACATTACATCTCCAGAATTTATTCATCCAGCATAATTGAAACTTTATATGCTTTGACCGAAATCATACATTTTTGATTATATAATTCATAAATAAAACTGGATATTTTGGAAACTATATCTTTCTTGAAACATGACTCTGAACAGTCTTAAATTGAAAGCAATTGTGTCTTTGATGTTTATGAATTCACACCTTTTTTATTCAATAATTTGTTCATCGCTGTTTTTTAAATTTTATATTTCATAAACAATAATTTTCACTGAGGGTCTGTGATTCAGGTTGTCTGAATCACAATGCAGCTGTGTGAGGACAGAGATATAAGCACTAGTGTCAGATTATATAGGAAACACTTGAATTCTGGTGTGATCATCCAAAAATTTAGACAGAAACCCCTGAACAAGAAACAGTTTGAATTTTGATTAAAACTTTAAATCCAGGAATATTTATGATTTTGTGTCAGTCTATCTTTATAGTGTAAGAAAATATTAGAATTGTTTAATCAAATAAGAAATAAGAAAATATAATTACCATAAACAAAAACATAAAGCAGACAGCACAGAGCCTGGCCAAAAGCAAGTGCTTAAGGATTGATAGAGATATTATTGTTACTCCCTTCAATTAACGTCCTAAAAATGCCTGAATAGTTGAATCCTATATGTACCAAGGAAGAAAATGGGAAACGTATTCTATGGCAACAGTTCTGTGTTGAATTTGGATGCCTTTTCACACTTGAAATGCTTGGTAGAAAGCATGACTCATGACACACTAATTTGTATGGCTCATAAAGCAGATTATACCCCCCAAAATAAAAACTTCCTTTTAACTAATATGTGATGAAATATTTTCAAGAAATTTGAAAAAAAAAAAAGCCATATTACTTAAATCTAAAGGTAGGATTTTGTAACGTGTGAACCAAAAAGTAAAAACTGTGAGGCAGAGAAATGTACCTTTCATTAATGTTTTAGTCAAGGTTCTTTAGAAAGACAGAAACAATAATATACATATATAGGAAGAGAAAAATAAATATATGAGAAGGAAATTCTTAAGGGAACACTTGATTACGGAGGCTAAGTCTCGTAACAGGCCATTTACAAGCTGGAGAACCAGGAAAGACAGTAGCACGACTCAGATCAAGTCTAAAGGTCCAAGGGCATGGAGGCTGCTGGTCAGAGACCCAGACTCCAAAGGTCAAAGAATCTGGAATTCTGATATCGAAGGTCAAAAGAAATGGGTCCCAGCTTCAAAAGAAACAGAGCAGGAACTCATCTTTCATTTGCCCTTTTGTTCCATCCAGACTCCTAGTTGATTGGTTAGTGTCTGCCCAAATTGAGAGTGGATCCTACTCAGCCGGACTTAAATAACAGTTTCCTCCAGAAACACCCTCATAGACACACCAGGGGCAACCTAATTATTTTAATCAAATGCCAAGTCACCTGGGTTTCCTTTTCAGCAGAGAGGCATAGGCTCAGTGACTACTGAGGCACGGAGAATAATTAATGCAATTATTGAGAATAAAATAATGCTTCACCAGCTACCCGCTTATCCCTTAATTCAGTCAAATTGACACCCAAAATTACCCATCACAATGAACAAATATTAATAATGTTTACATGTCTAAGTATCTACCACTTGGTAACATTATGCTGTGCTAGAGTCTTCAAACATCCAAATGTAGGTAGATTTGAAAAAAACAAAAATTAATAATCATTTAATAGAATATAAATATACTGTAAACTAACAAAATGTAAATCTTTGACTCTTTATACAGTCTCATAAAGTGCTTAATAGCAGGCAATTATGTGTTTTCATTCCTCCAAATTATAATCATTTATTTATCCCCTCTTAGAGAAACATCAACATTTACTCTCAATCTTGTTGATACAGTTTTCTATATTCCAAATGTTATTGCTGCAATATTATCATAGATAACTCTAATGATTACTAAAGTAGATGTTCCAAATAATTAAGATAAAGTAATACAATTTATTTCCCAATATGTATGATGACTATTTATGGTTAAATATTGTTGGTCATTGGAAATTTTATCAATGTAGGCAGAGGGAACTAAGAATTTCCTCTTACGGGTTTTACTAATTTCCGTAAAATATTTTCACCACATTCAAAGTAATTCTGGAAGGAGGAATCAGTCCTGTTCCTTGATGATAAATAACTCAAGTAATTATCAAATGATTGTGTGGCAAGCCCAAACTATATTTTGCAAAGTACTTAGTTTCCAATTTTATGCATATATTTATAGCTATATATACTTTAAAGAGAGTTTATCCATATGTTTCTGATTCATTTACACTTAACTCATCAAAATGCTGTTTTTAAAAGCATAGAAAATTAAGAATACTTTTTAAGTCTACGTTTATTTTTGAGAACTAGGAAGACAGAGTTTGCTAGCTGTAAATTAATTCAAGAAAATATAAATATTTTAGGCTTGGCATAAGACATTTTCTCTTCTGAGAATTTTCAATAATTAGGTATATTGTTTTTCCTTTTGTTCTTGAAAACTAACCCACTGAATTCTTTCAGAAGGCTGAAATTAGACTGTGCTTCATAAGAAATCTCAAACCTGCAAGGATTTAGGATGATCCTATAGTAGGTATAATTAAGAAATAAAGGTATTAATTTCCATGGTGGATTTAAGAGTATACTACCTTCATTATTATTATTTTTAGTTTTAAATCTCTTTTTTTCTTTATTTATATAGAAAATAACAAGTACAATGAAAATACAGTTATGTTTTCTTAAGACCTGGCTAATTGGTAAATTTTCTTCTCCATGTCTTAATTCTTAGAAGGAGGTTAGCTTCTACTCTATCTGCTGTTAGAATTTTATACAAGAATATATGTACCCCACTTAAGAACTTTATTATAAACTTTTCTTCTTATTGAAATGATAAATTTTGTCCTCTAAGTATATTGTAATTTTCTGAGAAACAAAATATGGAAATTAGTTCTAAAATGCCTATGAATTTGGAATTATTAGAAAGAGAATTATGTACAAATAATTCAAATTTTTTCACTTACCTTCCTTGGTAAATGAATATAAAATGCACTAATATTGTTAGGTTTCCTTTTGAGTTTAAATATTAAATATAAAATTATAAAGACAGTGTTCAGCAGTATAACTCTTATCATATGTCTTTTCAAATTTTTAGTGGTATCAGTATTATTTGATTACCAATTAAAATTATCCTATAGCACTTAAAGAAAAAAAAATCCTAAAGAAGTTTATGTGTGGAATATATAAGGTTAAAAAATATATCAGTTACTGAGCACAGGTAATAAGTATCATTAATGGCATCAATATCAATCATAATTATTCATTACATTTTTGATTGGCTTTAATATTTAATATGAACTCTATCATACTTTATTCCATTGCTGTCATATGCATTAGTTATTATTACATAGAATGTTTAATAAAGAACAGCAGTCATGAAATTCATTTGCAATTGATAGAAGAAAATATATTTGTTTTCTATCTGTATTCAGTTAGAATTTAGATAATATATAGATAATATATCATTAATGTCAACTTCATTGGGATTCTGGTCACATCTGTGTTAGTTTCCTTGGCCTGGCTTAATTAATTATCACAAACATGATGCCTTAAACAACATAAATGTATTATCTGGCAATTATAGAGTCCAGAAGTCTGAAATCATGTTGTCAGCAGGGCCATGCTCCCTCCAGAGGCATTAGAGGAGAATCCTTCCCTGCCTCTTCCAGCTTCTAGTGTCTCCAAGTGCTGCTTGGCTTGAGTTTTCATGAGTCGGATCTCTACCTCGGTCTTAGCATAGCCTTCTTCCCTTTGTGTCCTCCTTTTCTGTCTGTCTAATCTCCCTCTGCTTCATTCTCATAAGAATAGCTGTCATTGGTCTTAGGGAACACCCAGGTCATCCAGGATGATTTCATTTTGAGATCATTAAGTTAATTATATATAAAAGACCCCCCACCCCCCACCCCAGTAAGGTCTTCACAGGCTGTAGGAGTGAGACCATGAACATATCTTTTCGGGGAGACACTATTCAGCTCACTACCTGTCAGTAGATGAGTGCACTAGGTTAACAGTTCTCTGGCTAGTGCAGAAATCAAAGAGAGATGAAAAGCAACACTAGCCTGGCTTTTTGGCAACCGCTACCCACTGTGTAAATCAGGATCCAATTAAGACAGAGAAACCACACTGTAACTTGAATGGGAAAAAGCTAATATACAGAATCAGTTATTATAACAGGATATGTGAATAATGAGAGATTAGCTAGTAAGAGTTAAAGACAACTCTAATGAATATTGTAAAGCTGTAAAGCAACTGTAAAGAAGAAGGCATTACTTTTATATTTGAGGCAGGGCGAAAGAGAACCCTTCCCCGTCAGGGCTGAGATCTGAACTTTGTTATAGAGGGCATGGCTGTGATCACTAAAAGAGAGAGAAATTGCTGTGGTACCAGGCATACTGGCAGAACTTGTTAGAGAGTTGCCTTTTAGCATGCCAGAAAAAGCCATTCACAAGTAAGTGCTATACCGGAGAGGTTCCAGTATGAAGCTACTGACTACTAGAGAGGTTTCAGAAGCCATGTTATGTAGGAACTGAGTACTGGGGAAGCCATCTGCACTACAGGAGCTGGCTGCTGGGGAACTTGTATGCAAGAACTATCCAATGAAACACCCCAGAACCAGGAAGAAAAACCCTTTACTCCTACCACTTCTTTTAAGCATCCTCAATTGACAAAGCATAGCAGAGTGCCAGGTGGCCAAAAAATAAAAATAAAATAAAATAAAAATAAATGGATTACCTCTATTTTCATAGAGCAAGCAATGAAGGGTGGGTTTAGATCTGAGAGGCAAAAGATTGATAAATGACAAATATTTGGAGAATAAAACTTGAATGAAACATGGTGTCTCATGCCTGTAATTCCAACATTTTGAGAGTTTGAGACCAGCCTGGCCAATATGGTGAGACCTTGTTTCTATAAAATACAAATTTAAAAATTAGCCGCGCATGATGATTCACACCTGTAATTCTAGCTACCCAGGAGACTGAGGTGGGGGGATCACTTGTGCCCAGGAGTTCGAGTCTGCAGTGAGTCATGACCATGCCACTGCACTGCAGTCTGAGAGACCCTGTCTCAAAAAAGAAAACAAAAAACATAATAAAAATTAAAAATTTAAAACAGGAAACTTGAGAATATAATTGGGAAAACTAAATTTATGAAAGTCAATCAGGTTTTATGTATAGGTGAAGAAGAATTGATGATGTGGATGGCATTTTCACAATCGAATCCTCTTGGTGAGTTCATGAAAAATGTATGAAATTTTTTACATGTCCTTTTCTCATACAAGACATTTGGCTCATCATTTCTCATGAATTATTTCTCTTATATTTCCAATGTTTTACTTCAGACTTCCAACTACCTTTCTATATTTTTGCAATATAAACATGTTTTTAAATTTATAATCTTAAATTATAACCTACCTGGCCATTTTCCCTATGTCTTCTGATGCCAAAAGGATGAGAAAATATTAGAACTATTTTATAAAATGAAGTCAAAAAAGAAACTTCAAGAAGCAAATACAACATGAAGAAAGACCTACAGGAAAGATTCAACTTGCAAACTCTTGAATTAAACTGGTTGCATAAAATGTAGTGCTGTGCAGGAATAAGTATTTAAAATTCTCACAAATAACTGGACAAAATGGTCTAATTGTTACTATGTTTTGATTATGTGAAACCTAAAAAACTACAACCATAAGCTTAAATTTACATATTCATATTTTTAAGTGCATACTGTAAAGTCTTAATTAAGTTGAAAACACATATTCATTAAAATGATTATGACACAGTTTCTGCCATAGTCTGGAGGTAAGAAAAACAAAATTTTATTTTTTACACATTAACTATATATCAAAAAACAGTGATAATAAAATAAACCCCTTGTGACTGAAAATGACTCACTTATAAATTTTTCTTTTAAATATTACTTTGCTGAATTTACCAAAAATGGTGACAGTTGATACTTTGTATATGAGTAGAATTTGGGGTGTAAGCATTGATTTGTTAGGAAATAATCGGTTTCACTTGGCTTTCTAAGTAGTCTTCAGTGACCTTTACTCAGACAGATGGATTTGAGCACCAAGATGCTTTTCCATTTCATGGGATAATGAGCAGTTAGTTAAATGAGCTATAAAGTACATAGTAATTGTGCCAGAACAAATTTCATTCTTTAATGATTTTAATATAGCCAAAGAATTCATCATTTCCCTCTTATTCCACTCAATTTAATGCTTCCTTTGTTAGTTCAAGGAAGAAATTTAACAATCATGAGCAAAGATAAGTTATTTTTTTCTAATTTTTTAAAAAGTCTTTGTGAACATTGCTGCACTGGACCCATCTGGAGATCTAAAGAGTAGAATACTCCAAGGCAGTCATATCCCTTTAGCTTTATGTAAATCTGATAGAACTATGATATCCAGTATCTTCACCACTATCCATATATGGCTTTTTAAATTTAAACTAAATAAAGCATAAAACATAAAATACGATTCTTCATTTGTACTAGATGTATTTCAAATGCTTAGATAATATATATTATCTGGCCATTACTGTATTGAATTATGTTATATTAGATTCAACTTGCAAAATCTTGAATTAAACTGGTTGCATAAAATGTAGTACCGTGCAAGAATAACCATTTAAAATTCTCACAAATAACTGGACAAAATGGTCTAACTATTACTATGTTTTGATTATGTGAAACCTAAACATTTACAACCATGAGCCTAAATTTACCTACTCATATTTTTAAATGCACACTGTAAAGTCTTAATTAAGTTACAAATACATACTCATTAAAAGGTATATATGGCACAGTTTCATTATACTATCATTAATATATTACTATAATAGCTATTATAGTTGACACTGCAGATTTAAATAATATTTTCAATAGCATAAAAATGTTTATTGGACAAGAATATTAAATCATGTCTTCATGCTTTTCCACCTATCAGAATTATTTTTTAAAACAAAATATTGGCCAAAAAATTAAATTTGTGGTGGTATTCTGTAAGCAATATAATATGAGTATCATATTTATGTTTTCTAAACAAGGTGATAGTGATTTTTTTATGATATATCATTTTACCTACTTTTGGAAGGGGGCATTAATGCAGAAAATATAACAAGATATATTTTCTTATATATATTATATATAAGATATAATAATTATGATGAATAGAGTGTGAGAGTGAAATTTTTGTAATAATTTTATGTTACTTAAAAGCACTGATATCCTGTAATCCCAGCATTTTGGGAGGCCGAAGCAGGAGGATCACTTGAGCCCCTGAAGTTCCAGACCAGCCTGGGCAACATTGAGACCCTCATTTCTATTAAAAATAAATAAATAAATGATAAAAAATAGAACAAACATGAAATATAAAAATAATGGAGATCACTTTTTAGTTTGATCTGTCTTCCAATATCCTATTTACCAAGTTTGAAGAATAAGAAAAAAATTATAACACAGAAACCCAGGACACAGGATTATACAAACTCCTGGTTCCATTATGAACTGGGTATTTGTCATTTTATAATGTTTCTATTAAAATTGATATATGTAGGACAAAGACTTACATATGAATTATCTTCATTACTCTGGATCATGAATCCAAGATGAAAACCTAATACGTCTGGCAAAACTGTGTGAAGGACTTGTATTTTTTTTTTTTTTTTTCCTTAGAGGAAGGCCTAAATTCTAGGAGCAGGTTTCCAATTGCCTACATTGATGCTTCCCATCTAAAAACACATACAAATTTGAATCTTATAATTTCTGTGTGAATTGATTTGTGTTACCCAAAAAAAGATATGTTGAAGTTCTAAACACCAGAACCTCTGAATGTGACCTTATTTGGAAATGGAATCTTTGTAGAGGTAACCAAATTAAGATGAGATCATACTGGCTCTGTCTGGGCTCTAAGTCCAATGACTGCTGTCTTTAAAAGAGGGTACTTTGGACACAGGCAGATCAGACATACAGAGGTAGTATAGCTATGTCAAGACAGAGACAGAAATTGGAGTTAAGCTACCACAGGCCAAGGGTCATCAAGAATTGTTGCCAACCACCAGACACTAAATAAGACATGGTAGAATTCTCTCTTAAAGCCTTTGGAGGGAACAAGACTCCACCAACACTTTGATTGCAGACATCTAGCCTCCAGGAGTGTGAGAAAATAAATTTCTATTGTTTTAAGCTACCCAGTTTGTTGTACTAATAATTTGTTACGGCAGCCCTAGGAAACTAATGCATACTCTGGTAGTTTACAAAGACTGTACCACTGAGAAGCAAATGTGAAAGCCTAAAAGTCACACAGTTTGGCCCATAAAAGACTTACTACCTATGGAATGTGCCTAATTAGTGGTATTTCTTTGATCAGGCCTAGCATCTCTCCTTGTCCTTGGTTGTGATGTAAGGTGATGTACTTGTCTCTGCTTATGGTCATTATCAGTAAACTATAGCAATGTAATAAATTCAGAGAATAATAAGAATCTGAATTAAATTAATTAAGTTGACCTGAATGAATATCATCTTGATATCTTTATTCTTTCCATTTGTCTATTGTATCACTGATTTTGAAGCATTTTGATTTATAATTTTATTTCATCTTCACAAACACCATATGAAGCTGGAGAGATAGAACACACAAAAGAAAGTAGTCTGTGCACTCCTTGAGGACATAACTGCCATTTTATACTGAATACTTTCAATGAAAAATGCTATGTGGAAAGAAGATGATTTTTTTTACCTGAATCTCCATTTCCCAGATAGAAGAGAAGCTAAGTCTAGAGTAGTAGATGTGAATTTGAACAGTGCCTGCCTGTGACTCTATTTCTTTCTTTCTTTCTTTTTTTCCCCACACTTCATCTGGGAGCAAAGGTGGTTTATTTACTATGAATAGGCTATTTCTGCCATGATTTCATAGGTGTTAAATGCATTTAACCTTTTCTTTAATAATTTCCAAATTACATCAAAATTTACTGATTCAATGTATGGAAAACATCCACTAATTTGGGAAATTAAAAAAGATATTTAAGCACAATGTATCCAGATTTCTTCTAAAATAATTCACCCACATAGGGAAGAGAGGAGAGGAACTAAATTTTCTCATTGGTTTGCTTTTATAAATTTCTAGAACAGAGATTACTATCTGTGGTACATTTGGCCAAAGAAAATTCAAGACTGAGCAAAATAAAAGTCCCTTCGGTGATTAAGATAGCAATATGCAGTGGTACAAAAAGGATATTTAGAAGTACAACAAATAAACAATTTTCTCAAGAAGAGCAAGAATTAGTATTCTGGGCGGCTTTGCCACCCAGAGTGTTCATCAGGATATGATCAAATAATTCACATTTTTGTTTATTTGCCTGAAGGACCTTACCCACCCTAAGAGCAATCTTGTAAAAAGCCGAAGTGCATATTTTATGCAATATAACTTCATACAAAACTGAAGCAAAGTGATCTCATGCAACACTGGATGGCAAACGGTGGGCTTTCTCTCTATATAAAATAAATAGAAACAGAAATAGATGAAAAACAGCTGGAGTTTAGAATTATATGGAGTCCATATTTCCATGCACCTTTAGGTGTGATGTTATTTTGACTAAATGTTAGTATCCTCGAGGAACTTTCAGGTGCTTTGACTAATAAGTAGCTCCAGAGCCATCATAAAATAATGCACCGGGAAAGAATGTGCTCCACCCTAAAACTAAGTGCCCAAAATTCAAACAGTTTATTATGCCCAGAATGACTTACAAATAAAACATAAGTTCAGTTTTATAAGGCAACATAAAAGATTGTTACTTAAGAGGCAAACTGGTCTAGAAAGCTTTATTGCCCCCATAATTTATTATGGAATTAATCCATTGCGTGTTTGCACCAGGTCAGCTCGCTGAAGGAAACCTGCATCTTATCGAAATCAGATTGAGAGGTACAAATTGAGAATCCCTAATGGAGTACTAAGCAGACTTCAAAAAGTCAAGCATATGGACTGTGTTATACTTTCTGAATGGCTTCACTTGAGTCATAAAGTGAACCCCCACCTCTCCCCAAAAAAGCAGGGCTATTTTTCCTACCAGTCTGCGAATAATCTAGAAAGAAAAAATATTTTTTGTGAAAATACAAAAGCAAGTTATTTTGTTTCAAAATAAGGATTTCTTCAAAATGAGCTCTTGTTTTTCTACTTTTTTGGTTCCTTACTCTCAGAATTCTGAAAAATATATTTGGATATCTCATCATAAAATATGATAGTTATATGAGCTAATACCTATGTTAATTAGCTCAATTTAGCCATTCTACAATGTATACATATTTCAAAACATCATGTTGTACACAATGAATATGTATATATCATTTTTAATTAGTAATTAAAAATTAAACAATGTATTTATTTGTACAAAAATGTCAGAGGAAGTATGATAGGACATTTATTATTAGATCTTTAGAAAGATATCAATTACTTCTTCTTAAGATACAACAGTTTTATCCATCAAGACTTATTGACTGCAACCCTAAGGTGATATTTTATGGAAGACTTGATGACTGCAAAATATCAGATCAATCACATATTTAAATGATGTTCTTTTTAACAAAAACTTGCATTATACGTTAGACAAAAGATCAGGTTAGTTAATCAGAAAAACTGAATTTGGATACTTCATCACTTATTAATCATCTAAGCTATCATAAAGTTCATTATATTCAACTCTAAATTAGGAAAAATAATAACTACAAGCCTTCTGAAGGTTAAATGTCAGTGAGAGGGTCAAATGAGATTCAGTTTGTGAAAATATTTACATCTGTAAATTGTACTAACCTATAAGGCATTTTTGTTAATAGATCTACTTAATCCACGAATAAATAATTCATGCAGCAACATTTAACACCATTTTAAACTTTCTTAAAAAAAAGCATAAGTCTTTAGTTAGCAATGGCATCTTTTTCACACTTTAATAATACCTAAAATATATAATTAATACATTAAGTGAATAACACTTCCTTCCATAAATATATGCGATATACATACACAAATATAAACATGTATATCCACATGTATGTTAACTTTACATTTATAGAAACCAGTAAAATCTAGAAATTGTGTCTGCAAAAGATATACAAGAAATATGTGTATGTAATAGCCAAATCTCCCCTATCAATTCTTTTTCCTAAAAGTGAGTATAAAATAAATGTATTTCTACTTTAAGCATTTTTTTCTCAAGTGTTTTATTTTGGATATCGTTATACGTATTATGAATAAGACAACAGGATGACAGTATTAAGATAAATCACCATGTTTCAAGGCATTAAGATAAGGTAAGGGGGAAGGTGTTTTCCTTTACTCTCAGGTTTACATCCTACTTTATCTTTGATACCCATTTCTTTATATTTTTCATTGTCAGTATTTTACTGACAATACATTTTGGTAGCTTTAACTTTCTTTTAACAATAATTTTTACTTATATTGATTTATAAAAAAGAGTTTAGCCTTCAATCATGCCATGAAGTATTTTATGTCTTTAGAGACTTGAAAGCCCAGCAATTTATTTTTCTCTGTCTCCTATGTGCTACTGCAAGCCTGGAATTTGACCCATAACTTCAACTAAAGACCCCATTCACCTATCACTTTTCAAAATGTTTAACCAAACACTCTTCACTAGTCAAAAGTCAGCGATAGGAGAGCCTCCTACTGTGCATCTTCAGTGTGGTGTGGCTCATTGACAGCTGGAGAGACGGCTCTTGTTAAGCATATTTGATGTGCCCTGGTTTATGTCTCCTCTGTTTTACTGGAAAAGCCTTCAGCAGGTCACTGGCTGGGCCTTCACAGCTGAGTACTAAAGATGAGAGTGTAAATGATGATTAAGTGCGGGCACGGCTCTCAGATTTCCAGAGTCTCAACCTCACAGGTGTTCATATTGCAGCTGGAACTAAGGTCTCATTTTATCAGAAGTTGAGTATCTACTTTAATTGTGGAAAGTGTAAGGTATTGACTAAAAGGCAGTGGTTTTGTTGATCAATGCTGATGTAGAGAAAGCTGGGAAGTTTAACAAAATGTTTTAGAGAAAATCTTCTGGAGCCAGTGAAGTATAAAGGAAAATAATGGCATACTGTCTGAGAGAAAAGAATAACACTAACATATCGACAGTGCATTGAGCAATATGAAGAATTACACCAAGATAGTGAAGAATATGAATGCTTTCTTAGGTGATTTAGACAATTGACGATATTTCAGTAGTAATGAAATTGTGATGGCTATTTTCAAGTATTTAGAAGGGCTGTCTATAGAAGAGAGGGATAACTGTGTGTGTGTGTGTGTGTGTGTGTGTGTTTGTGTGGGGGTGTGCCTGATTCCAGGGGACAGAATGTGGGCTAAACTGTGAAGATAATATGGCCACAGATCCAGTTCAAAATAAGAAAGAACTTCCTAGCCACTTGGACCATACATAAATGGAAGTTGGAGGTTATAAAGTCACCATTATTGAAGTGTAAAAGTGAAAGTTGTGACTATTTTGTATGGTGGTTGGAGTGGCAATTCCTACATTGAATATGATTATGAATTGAATGAAATATGTGATACTTTCATGCTAATATTTAACAACTCTAATAGTAAATGAGATTTGAGTCCACAGAGGAAATGTATTTTAGGCCAAATCCTAGGCCTAAAATACATAATAAATCCTTTCTTATTTACCCTTTCTTAGTAAATAAGAAAGAATATAGTTTTGGGAGTTACCAGGAGTTAAATCCTGGTATCTATATATTGGTCACTTGAGAAAATCACTTAAATGCTATTATAGCTTTCTCATACCTAAGTGAAAACTGATATCAAATTGTAATAGTGGGGATTAAATTACTGAAAAGTTGATTACATTATAAGGAGAGTGTCTAGCATAAAACAAACATTTAATGAAAGCTACCTAGCAGTACTACTTTCATCTAATATGTTTTGATACGTCATATGACTTTCAGTGCACCACTACACATGACATTTTACTCATGTAGCTGGTGCATGTGTGTGTGTGTGTGTATGTGTGTGTGTGTGTGTGTGTGTTAGCTGGATCTGCCTCCCTTTCTCTTTCCTCCACCATTAAACGCAAGCTCTGGTTATGCTACACTGGCATCATGGAAAAAATCTAATCTCCTAAACTCTTCCTTTCACTCCCAACTTGGTTTGAACTTTTCTCTCAAATTACATATTGGGCTCAAAAATGCAATGCTCTTTTCAAATCTCCCTAGCTGACTCATCCTTTGAATATGAAAAATCACTAACCATATACTGAATCATTATATTAGTTTGAAGATTAAATCCAATTATTTAATAACAGAATTATGTATTTTTCTGGTATTTGCCCTTAACAATAGAACCTCTATTTTTGTTGCAACGTTAGCTGGTCTTTTCCATTCCACTAAACAGGCATGTTTGCCTCTTCTCCGTTAGTCCTCTGCTTGACGCCTTGAAGTTCTTACCTACACCACTCAGCTACTATGAGAACTGCCTTCTTTATTTACTCAGCCTAACCGTCTCACTCTAATACTTTCTGCAGAACACGTTTTCCAAGACGCCTTTCCAGATAAACACCAACCGCAGACCACCCTGCTCATAAGTTGATGCATATCTTGTTTTACTGAATTTATGTCTGCTGCTAGAGTATCTGCATAGTTTTCCCCAGAATCTTTTAATATATACTTTATTTTCTCTATAATTCTTATTATTGGGTAATGCATGCAATAAACACTATACACATAGCTGAGACTAAGTCTCTTAAATATTCACTGACCTTTTATTTGTGAGAAGTACTGCATTTTATAATTCATGATAGGATTACAAAATTTGAATCTGTAAAAGCAAATCAATTATGAATAAAGGAAGTGGTTAAAGAAAATTTGATAATGTCTGAGAATGTAACAAAATATTAACTTATAAATGTATGTATGTATGTATGTGTGTGTCTGCAAAGAAGGAGATTGTTCATATTACACAGAAAGAATATATATTCTTTATTAGCATGCAATTTTAGGTCTTTCTTAGGTAAATACAAAATAAAAGTTATTACAGACATGTTATATATGGTGTTTGATGGTAAAGTAACTCCTGCCTAAAGAAAATAATTGTCTTTCCTATTTTAAATTAAATTTTGTTATAGCTCCTAGCACCTGATTTTTTTTTTAAGTACAGGGAAATTTATTTTTTTCGATAATGTTTAAGTCAGGAAAATTTGAGATGAATATAAACATTGTCCAGGAAGAACCACTATAATTAGTAAAAAGTATATGTACAAGAAATACTGTGGTAGACAGAGCAATACTTCCCCAAAGATGTCCACATCCTAATCTTTTAGACGTGGGCTTATGTTACCTTACATTGAAGAAGAGTCTTTGCAGATGTGACCAAATTAAGGAACTTGAAATGGATAGATTAGCCTGCATTATCCAGGTGGCCCAGTGCAATTGAAGAGTTCTTAAAAGAGTTAGAGAAGGAGATGGGAAGATGAAAGCAAGGAGTCGGAGGATGTGATTTAGATTTAAAAACGCTATTCTGCTGGCTTTGAAGATGGGGAAGGGGGTCATAAGCCAATGTATGCAACCAGCTTCTAGAAGCAAAAATGGAAAGGAAATGGATTTTCCCCTAGAACCTCCAGAAGGAATGCATCCCTATTGACAGCTTGATTTTGGCCTAATAAAACCAATTTTAAACTTCTGACTTCTGGAATAGTAAGATAACAAATTTCTGTTGTTTTAAGCCACTAAGTTTATGGTAACTTATTAAAGCATCAACAGGAAAGTATTACAAATGTTAGCTAAAGATTTTGTTGTGATAATTAGCTCCTGTACAGAAGTTTAGAAATAAGTCGACCTAAAATTATGATTCAGTGGTGAAATTTGTCTTATGAAGAAGTTGTCAGGAACACAGGAAAGAAAAAAAAAAAAAGATGAAGCAAAAAATTGTGTTTCTTCCTCATTTAGATAAGTCTGCCTTTGCAAGCTGTAGCAATGGCTGGCTTCATAAACATGTGGCCTGTCCAGTCATACAGGGCCCAAACTTACAAAGGCCATATGCTTGTGTAAATGCTCTGTTGTCATTTTTAAAACTTTAAACAATTCTTGAATTAGGCAACTTGAATTTTCATTTTGAAGTGGCCCCTGCAAATTATGGGATTAATCCTGGCAGTAGTCTTGTTGTTTTACAGTAATGTTAATACAATATTCACTCAGAAAGACAAGAATTATAAGTCACAACAAAAAATAAATAAAAGGAAAAGAACAAGAAGGAGAAAAAGAAGAAAAACAAATAAATGCAACATCACTATAAAATATTCTGTATATATAACCTCTCTCCCCTTCCAAATCTTTATGTAGCATTTATGTAAGCAATAATTATGATAGTTTAGTCACGGTCACCTTCTATGTAGTGGAGTTAAGAAAGTAAAATGTATTTCTGTACTTTCAATTCAATATGCATGTACTGGACTATATAATATTGTGATATAGTTAAAATACTACAGAAAAAAACACCGTAGAACAATTGTATAGCAAGTAGAATTACATATTTTCAAGGCTACAAGATGCCATCCTAAGAAAATAATTACAAAATTTGAATTAATGAAAAATCCATAAAAACAATCAGTCACAATAAAATAAAATCAGTAAGGAAAGTTAAACCTGATGATATTTGTGTAAGATAAGTAACATTATAAGTAAGATAACTACACATTACAGAACCACTTATCATCAAAAAAAAACTTTCATAACCAACTTCACCCTATCATTATATAAAAATTTCCTGATTCCTGAAATCCTAAGCCAGACTTAAATCCTAACTATTAACAATGAAAGACTATTGCACATTAGCCTTTCCTTTCTGGAACCCATGTTAATCCAAATAAAATATTTAAATCAGCAGGTCAAACAAAGATTCTAAATATGGCATAGCAATTTATAAATTATATATATATATAATTCAAATATATATATATTTGAATATATATTCAAAAATATGTGCAAACCTATTGTTTCATTTGTTATATAATTAGGAAAACAAATAATGCATAAGTTAAACTAATAAAGAAAAATATTCCTTTAGAATATATACTGGAAAGTTGCATAAGTAATAGTTGCTTTATTTTAGGGGTGAGGGTATAAAACAGAAATC
Organism: Macaca nemestrina; assembly: GCF_043159975.1. Classification (NCBI taxonomy): domain Eukaryota; kingdom Metazoa; phylum Chordata; class Mammalia; order Primates; family Cercopithecidae; genus Macaca; species Macaca nemestrina. The sequence goes on from NC_092128.1 coordinate 64,219,868, forward strand.
ACAAAAGTACAACTTGTTAATACTTAAAACCAACCTTAGTGACATAATTAATAAAGCCCCTTTGCAAGGCTATCAAATGAAAGGAAAATATTGTATTTGGCCAAACCCAAAACAAAGCTGATACTTCAAAATATTGCCTAAAATAGTATTTGAATTGAAAAATCATTGAATTGAGGATAAAAGGTCTGTGTTTGATGGCCAAGTGTCTTTCTGTGTTACTTGAATGGTCTTTTTTTTCCTCTGACTTTTAATTTTCTCATCTACAAACAAGAAGTCTAGACCAAATCATTTCTAAGGTGTTTTCCAATTCAGTTCAAAATCGCTTCAAAGGAAATTTTCGAAAGAGAAAGTTGTTGCTTCTATGACTGGTTGAAGGATAATAAACCATGGGAGTGCAGACTTTGCTTTTCAAATTCTATCACCTCTTAAATGAGAATAAATTTAAACGTTTCTCAAGTCCAGAAATGATCTAAGAAAATACTCTAAAATTTAAGTTCCATGGACATACCCATTGTGTCAATAATTTAGACTCATGCAAAAATCTGACTCATATTAATAAGCAAAGAGTTGCTATTTGGTTAAAGATAATTTTCTGTTAAAATTTAAGAATAGTTTAGTTGCTTGACTTTTCATACCAATGAAGCCTTAGTTTAGCAATCAACATCATGTGTTATCAGAAGTCTAGTGTCAAACTGACAGTCAGATTATTTATTTTTCTAACCACAGGCAGGAAGGATGTTTCTAAATGAATTATTTATAACCCCATCTTGAATAAAATGTCTTATTTTTTTTCCTATTTAAAACAACTCTTACAAAAATGTTTATTTGAGTTTAAGAAGCAGTTTACAATTCCCTACTAAATAAAGCCCATGTGTTTTAGCCTGTCATTCAAGAGCCTACACAACCTGGCGCCAACCTATCTTTAGAACTTTATCACCTACTACCTAGTTTGACACATCCCAAACTTCTGAAACAATTAACTTGCTAAATATGTTTTGTGTTTTTCTGCTTACCTTCTTTGTTCAAGCTACTCCTCTTGCCATAAATACCTTCCAAGTCGTCCTTTCATTTCCAAGTCTAATCTACTTGAGGTCTAAGATTTAGTGCTGAATCATAAATAAAAATGTTCCAGAGCTAGAGCTTGCCTACATATCCATCTTCCTTTACGACATCAGTGTTAGAAATCATCTCATTTTTTTTTTACAATTCTAAGATAATCTTTTCAAAATATCCTTAAGCTTATTTAGCACATCCAAATATTTATTTAAAAAATGTTGTACACATTTACCTCTCTGATGTGTTTGAAAGCTTCTTGAGACAAGAAACCATAATTTTAGCTGTTTTATTCTCATGTCATAAAGTATTTCTTAGTTTGAGGATATGCACACCCAAAATAATACATGAATGAGTATATAACTTGTAAAAAGAATGGAGGGGGTCTTGTTGATTTAATTCCATAATAACAATATTATAGGGTGAAGTGGATAGTCTTTTAACATCATGGTTCTATTATAACTGCTTGTACAATCTTAAATTATTCAATATAACTGCTTTTAATTTTTAGGATGTCCTTAGAAGATTTCATGTGAAAGTAAGAAATAATCAGATAAAACACTACTTTTTGAAATTCTTACAATCCTGGAAGACAAGTCATTACTCTTTAGTTCCCCTTTCCCCAGACTTTTCCCAAGGCTATAATAATGTTTTATTATTTATATAGAGATTTATATTTTCAAAGCACTTTAGAGCCATTAATTTGTAAAGCCAAACAACATACAGTAGAACAAAGTAAGTGTGATTAAATGCATTTGACAGATAAGAAAACAGCGATAATGCCAAAGTGGTCTTTTCACAGCCAGTGACAATCTGGAGTTTCCTGCTGTAATTTGTCCCCTGTAAAAACAACAAAACAATATAACTGATTTTATTTATTTTATTCTCAATCCTTCATTTTCATAATCAGAGTTAGGAGCAAACTTGTGTTATTAATCTTTACTTCAAAAACATGACTATAAGGTAAAGTTTTCAAATTTCTTTATCATAACTGTGGAGTAAGACTATCATTCTGTTTTTAGTTTAGATGTGTGAAAATACTATAATCAAACAGGTTAATTCTTTAAACATTACTTAAAAAGTAATAGTAGCTGGATTAATCAAATGAAATCTATAACTCCATTTTATAGTATTGGTCATTTGCATTGAGTTGAAAACAATTTTTCCAAAAGACTTCTGATTTTTTTTAACTCTAAAATTAAGAACAAATAAATATCTAGATGATAAAAATATCACATATAAGATGCATTTATCTTCAGAGATATAAATCTTTGCAAAAGATGACTTTTCCTGTCAGAGTTCCAGGTCCCCACTTGTCAATGCAAAATTGATTTGAAAGTAGATTTTTTCCTTTTATGTTCAAGGTTGTGATTTGGGGCATTGTGATGATAAATTATTTAAATTCATTTTCTCTCTACTCTTGCACCAAACAAATCTCCAAAGAAATTGTCTGTCCCTAGTCAGGGTCTCAGGAAAGTAATGTTATTTTATCCCAGTGGGGATGAGAGTTTTTCAACTTTATTTATGGCTGGCATTTTTATGCTTTTGACTCACACGACCACTTTCTCACTATGAAACTATTCGTATTTCCTGAGAGAGGTTAAGATAATTTACTATTGCTGAATGTATTTTTTGCTTACACTGATGCAAAGAATTAGACATATGACTCCTGTTAGCGTCAATTCTAATGATCCATAATGTAAAAATCAGGACTTTGCATAAAAAGCATCTGCTTCCTTTGATTCAAAACCAAAAAGTAGGTTGGGGCCAAGATGGCTGACTAGAACGCTTGGCATTCGGAGGCTCCCATTGGAGGAAAAAAAAATAAATAAATAACACAGAATAAGCATTCACCCACAACCAAGGTGTCCAGATTCTCTCATCAAAATTGACTAGAAGGCTGACTTGACCCACAGAGAGAAGGAAGAGCAGTGTGGTGCGGTTGCCCACCTGAGAGCCCCAGGGAGAAGGGGAACACCCTCCCTCCAGTCAAAGGAGGCAGTGAGTGAGCAGGTTACCCAGCCAGGGAAACTGTGCTTTTTCCATGGAACTGTGGAACCCATGGATGAGAAGATACCATTCGCAAACTCAAGCCACGGGGACCGAGCATCCCGACCTCAGATGCACAGATTCTTACAGCCTCTCAGCTAGAATCTGCTTAAGCCTACTGAACTCGTCTGGAAAGGGGTGACCAGCACCGTCTGTGGCTGCCTGCTGTCTAAGCCTAAGCTGTTTGAGCTCCTGCAGGGAGGGGCAGCACTGGGGCTCACAAATGCATAACATGCTAAGCTCCCTGGGCGGTGGAAGGATGGCACCCATTTCTATAGCTCCAGGTTGCAAGGTTGTCCCCACAGCCCAACACACCAGTTGTGGCCAGAGTGCCTCTTCAGGCCTAACCCGAATCCATCTTTCCTCAGTGGTGGGGGAGGGGCTTCCATGCAGCATCTCCAATAACTCCTGCCAGAGGTTCAGGGAAAGAATTTAGATCTCCTGGGCCTGAGGCCCAAGGGGAAGGGGTGGCCACAGTCTCTGTGGACCAGCAGACTTAGCCTCTCCTCCTGGTAGTTCTGACGAATCCGGGCAGCCCAGACAAGTAGCTTCCCCTCAGTGAAACACAACCTCTCTACCAAGGAACAAAGTGCTTCATTAAATGGGTCCTGCTCCCCATGCCACCCAACTGGTTGAGACCCTCAAACAGGGGTTGTTGGACACCCTATCCAACAGGGGTTGTCGGACACCCTCTAACAGGGGTTGTTGGACACCATCCAACAGGGGTTGTTGGACATTCCTACTGGCATCAGATTGGTGCCCCTTGAGGTCAGAGTTTCCAGAAGAAAGAGCAGACACCCATCTTTGCTGCTCTCCAGCCTCCTTGAATGAAATCTCTAGGCACGGCAGCGAATCAGATGAATAAGGCCTGAAGTGAATGTCCAGCTTACTGTAGTAGCCCTACAGAAGAGGGGCCGGACTATTGAAAGAAAAACAAACAAGCAGAAAGTGGCAATAGCATCATCATCAACGACAACAAAAACCCCATCCAAGGGTCAGCAGTTTCAAAGGCTGAAACTAGACAAACTCACAAAGATGACAAAGAATCAATGAAAAAATGCTGAAAACCCAAAAAGCCAAAGTGCCTCTTCTCCTCCATGATAAAAGTGTCTCTCCATCAAGAGCATGGAACTGGACAGAGGATCAGATGGACAAATAAACAGAAGTAAGCTTCAGAAGATGGGTAATAAAAAACTATAATGAGCTGAAAGAGCATGTTCTAACCCAATGCAAAGAAGCTAAGAACCTAGATAAAAGGTTATAAGAATTGCTAACTAGAGTAACCAGTTTAGACAGGAACATGAAATACCTGACGGAACTGAAAAACACAGCACAAGAACTTTGTGAAGCATACACAAGTATCAAAAGCCAAATTGACCGAGTGGAAGAAAGGATATCAGAGTCTGAAGACGACCTTACTCAAATAAGACATGCAGACAAGAATAGAGAAAAACAAATGAAAAAGAATGAACAAAGCCTCCAAGAAATATGAGACTTCATAAAAAGTCCCATGAACCTATGATTGATTAGAGTTGTCAGAAGCAGACAGAGAAAAATGGAAACAAGCTGGAAAACACACATCAGGATATTATCCAGGAGAATTCCCCAACCAATCAAGACAGGCCAACATGCAAATTCAGGAAATACAGAGAACGCCATTAAGATACTCCACAAGAAGGTTAACCCCAAGACACATAATCATCAGATTCTCCAAGGTTGAAATGAAGGAAAAACTGTTAAGGGCAACCAGACAGAAAGGCTAGGTCACTTAAAAAGGGAAGCCCATCAGACTAACAGCGGACCTCTCAGCAGAAACTCCACAAGGCAGAAGAGATTAGGGGCCAATATTCAACATTCTTGAAGAAAATAATTTTCAACCCAGAATTTCATATCCAGCCAAACTAAGCTTCATAAACGAGGAAGAAGTCCTTTCCAGACAAACAAATGCTGAGGGATTCCATTACCACCAGGCCTGCCCTGCAAGAGCTCCTGAGAGAAACACTAAATATGGAAAGGAAAAACCGGTACCAGTAACTGCAAAAACACACCAAAATGTAAAGACCAATGACACTACAAAGGAACTGGTAGTGCATCAACTACTGTGCAAAATAACCAAATAGCATCATGATGAGAGGATCTAATTTACACATAACAATATTAACCTTAAGTGTAAATGACCTAAATGCCCCAATTAAAAGACACAGACTGGCAATTTGGGTAAGGAGTCAAGACCCATCAATGTGCTGTATTCAGGAGACCTATCTTATGTGCAAGGACACAAACAGACTCAAAATAAAGGACGGAGGAATATTTACCAAGCAAATGGACAGCAGAAAAAGCAGAGATTGCAATTCTAGTCTCCAACAAAACAGATCTTAAACCAACAAAAATCAAAAAAGACAAAGAAGGGCATTACAAAATGTTAAAGGGAACAATTCAATAAGAAGAATCAACTATTCTAAATATATATGCACCCAATACAGGAGTACCCAGATTCATAAAACAGGTTGTTAGAGACCTGCAAAGAGACTTAGACTCCCACACCATAATAGTGGGAGACTTTAACATCCCACTGTCAATATTAGACAGATCAATGAGACAGAAAATTAACAAGGATATTCAGGACTTGAACTCCGCTCTCGATCAAATGGACCTAGTAGACGTCTACAGAACTCTCTACCCCAAATCAACAGTATATACGTTCTACTCATTGTCATATGGCACTTATTCTAAAATTGACCACTAATTGGAAGTAAAAGACACCTCAGCAAATGCAAAAGAACTGTAATCATAACAGTCTCTCGGGCCACAGTGCAACCAAATTAGAACTCAGGATTAAGAAACTCACTCAAAACCATACGATTTCATGGAAATTGAACAACCAGCTCCTGAATGACTCCTGGGTAAATAATGAAATTAAGGCAGACATCAAGAAGTTATTTTAAACCAATGAAAACAAGGAGAAAATTTACCAGAATCTCTGGGACACAGTTAAAGCAGTTTTTTTTGTTTGTTTGTTTTTTGTTTTTGTTTTTGTTTTTGTTTTTTTCTGAGATGAGGTCTTGCTCTGTTGCCCAGAGCTGGAGTGCAATGCTGTGATCCTGGCTCACTGCAACGTCCACCTCCTGGGTTCAAGTGATTCTCCTGCCTCAACCTCCCAAGTAGCTGGGATTACAGATGCATGCCACCATACCCAATTAATATGTATTTTTAGCAGAGACAGGGTTTCACCTATTGGCCAGGCTGGTCTCAAACTCCTGACCTTGTGATCTGCCTGACTTGGTGTCCCAAAGTGCTGGGATTATAGGCATGAGCCACCATGCCCAGCCTAAAGCAGTCTTAAGAGGGAAATTTATAGCGCTAAATGCCCACATCAGAAAACTAGAAAGATCTCAAATTGACACCCTAGCATCACAATTAAAAGAGCTAGAGAGTCAAGAGCAAACTAAACCAAAAGCTAGCAGAAGAAAAGAAATAACTAAGATCGGTGAAAAACTGAAGGAGATAGAGAAACGAAAAACCCTCCAAACAATCAGTGAATCCAGGAGCTGTTTTTTTGAAAAAAAATTAACAAAATAGATAGATCACTAGCTAGACTAATAAAGAAGAGAGAGAAGAATGAGATAAACACAATAAAAAATAATAAAGCAGATATCACAACTGACCCCACATAAATATAAACTACCATGAGAGAATACTATAAATACCTCGGCACAAATAAACTAAAAAGTATAGAAGAAATGGATAAATTCATGGACACATACACCCTACCACGTCTAAACCAGGAAGAAGTTGAATTCGTGAGTAGACCAATAACAAGCTCTGAAATGGAGGCAGTAATACATAGCCTACCAACCAAAAAAAAAAAAGCCCAGGACCAGATGGATTGACAACTGAATTCTGGCCGGGCGCGGTGGCTCAAGCCTGTAATCCCAGCACTTTGGGAGGCCAAGATGGGCGGATCACGAGGTCAGGAGATCGAGACCATCCTGGCTAACACGGTGAAACCCCGTCTCTACTAAAAAACACAAAAAACTAGCCGGGCGAGGTAGTGGGCACCTGTAGTCCCAGCTACTCGGGAGGCTGAGGCAGGAGAATGGTGTAAACCCGGGAGGTGGAGCTTGCAGTGAGCTGAGATCCGGCCACTGCACTCCAGCCTGGGCGACAGAGCGAGACTCCGTCTCAAAAAAAAAAAAAAAAAAAACACAACTGAATTCTACCAGAAATACAAAGGGGAGCTGCTACCATTACTTCTGAAACTATTCCAAACAATTGAAAAGGAGGGACTTCATTTTATGAAGCCACCATCATTGTGATATCAAAACTGAGAAGAGACACAACAAAAAAAGGAAACTTCAGGCCAATATCCCTGATGGATATAGATGCAAAAGTCGTCAATAAAATACTGGCAAACCGAATACAGCAGCACATCAAAAAGCTTATCCACTACAATCAAGTTGGCTTCACTCCTGGGATGCAAGACTTGTTCAACATATACAAATTAATAAATGTAATCCATCACATAATCAGAACCAATGACATAAACCACATGATTATCCCAATAAGTGCAGAAAAGGCCTTCGATAAAATTCAACATCTATTCATGTTGAAAACCCTCAATAAACTACATATTGATGGAACATATCTCAGATTAATAAGTGCCATTTATGACAAACCTACAGCCAATATCATACTAAATGGGAAAAAGCTGGAAGCATTGCCTTTTAAAATTGGCACAAGAAAAGGAGGCCTTCTCTCACCACTCCTATTCAACATTGTATTGGAAGTTCTGGCCAGGGCAATCAGGCAACAGAAAGAAAGAAAGAAAGGGTATTCAAATAGGAAGAGAGGAAGTCAAGTTGTCTCTGTTTGTAGATGACATGATTGTATATATAGAAAACCCATTGTCTCAGCCCAAAAACTCAAGTTGATAAGCAATTTCAGCAAAGTCTTAGTATACAAAATCAATGTGCAAAAATCACAAGCATTCCTATACACCAGTAATAGAGAGCCAAATCATGAGTGAACTCCCATTCACGATTGCTACAAAGAGAATAAAATACCTAGGAATCCAACTTACAAGGGATGTGAAGGACCTCTTCAAGGAGAACTACAAATTGCTGCTCAAGGAAATAAGAGAGGGCACAAACAAATGGAAAAACATTCCATGCACATGGATAGGAAAAATCAATATCATGAAAATGGCCATTTTCATGGCTCAAAGTAATATACAGATTCAAAGCTATTCCCATCAAGCTACCATTGATTTTCTTCACTGACTTAGAAAAAACTATTTTAAATTTCATACAGAACCAAGAAAGAGCCTGTATTTGCAGTTACCTCCTCCACTGAAGGCTTAAACCCCTCAACATCATCCATGACGGTTGGAATCAACTTCTTCTACACCCTCACTAATGTTGATATTTTAGCTGCTATTCATGAATTACAAATGCCCTTAATGGCCTCTAGAATGGTGAATCTCTTCCAAAGGATTTTTAATTTAATTTGCCCAGATCCATCAGAATAATCACTATCTATGGCAGCTAAAGCCTTACAAAATGTGTTTCTTAAGTAGTAAGACTTGAAAGTCAAAGTTACTCCTTGATTTATGGGCTGCAGAATAGATGTTGTGTTATCAGACATGAAAACAACAGGAATCTCCTTGTGTATCTCCATCAGAGCTCTTGGGTGACCAGGTGCTTACGCAATGAGAGGTAGTAATATTTTGAAAGGAGTTTTCTTTCTTGTTGTTATTTGTGTTTTGTTGTTGTTGTTTTGTTTTTTTTCTCTGAGCAGTAGTTCTCAATAGTGGGCTTGAAAAATTCAGGAAACCATACTGTAATCAGATATGGTGTCTTTAGGCTTTATTGTTACATTTTTAGAGCACAGGCAGAGTAGACTTAGCATAACTCTTAAGGAACCTAGGATTTTTGGAATGGTAAATAAGGATTGGTTTTAACTTAAAGTCATCAGCTGCATTAGCCCCTAACAAGACAGCCTGTCCTTTGAAGTTTGAAGCCAGACATTGCCTTCTCCTTTCTAGCTATGAAAGTTCTAGACGGTACTTTCTTTTAATAGAAGGCTGTTTTGTAAAAATCTGTTGTTTAGTGTATTTACCTCCATCAGTGGTCTTAGCTAAATCTTCTGTATTACTTGTTGCAGCTTTTACATCAGCACTTGCTGCTTCACCTAGTACTTTTGTGTTGTGGCAATGGATTCTTTCCCTTAAATTCATGAACCAACTCTGCTAGCTTCAAATTTATTTTCTGCAGCTTCCTCACCTCTCTTAGACTTTATAGAATTTGAAAAGTTAAAGAAAAGTTAAGGCTTTACTCTGGATTAGGTGTTGGCTTAGGGGAATATTGTGGTTTGTTTGCTCTTCTATTCAGACCACTACAACTTTCTCCCTATTAGCAATAAGTTTTGTGTTAGGCCATTCTTGTGTTTCTACAAAGTAATACCTGAGGTTGGGTGTTTATAAAGAAAAGGGGCTTAATTGGCTCAGGGTTCTGTAGGCTGTATAAGTATGGCACTAGCATCTGCTTCTGGTGAGGGCCTCAGGAAGCTTCCAATCACAGTAGAAGCCATGGCGAGCCAACATATCACATTGAGAGAGTGGGAGCAAGGGAGAGAAAAAGGGGAGGTCCCAGACTATTAAACAACCAGGTCCCATATGAACTAACTGAGCAATAACTCACTTACAAGGGAATGGTGCTATACCATTTATGAAGGATTCACTCCCATGATCCAGCCATCTCCCACCAGGTCCCAGTATTGAAATCACATTTCAGCATGAGATTTGGAGAGGACAAACATCCAAATTATATCAAGGGTGTTTCGCTTTCTTATCATTCATGTGTTCACTGGAGTAGCACTTTTAATTTCCTTCAAGAACTTTTCCTTTGTGTTTGCAACTTGGCCAACTGGCTGGTACAAGAGGCCTAGTTTTCAGCCTATCTTGGTTTTTGACATGCCTTCTTCACTAAGCTTAATTAGTTCTAACTTTTGACTTAAAGAGAAAGACTTGTGACTCTTCCTTTCACTGAAACTCGTTGAGGCCATTGTAGGTTATTAGTTATCCTAATTTCAACATGGTTGTGTCTCAGGGAACAGAGAGACCTGAGGAAAAGGGGGAACAGCCTGTGGGTGGAGCAGTCAGAACACACACAACATTTATTGATTAATTTTGCTATCTTATATTGGTGTGGTCCATGGTTTAAGGTAGTAAAAAACAATTAAAATAGTAACGTTAATGATCACTTGGCACAGATCACTTACAACATAGTAATAATGAAAATACTTGAAATACCGCAAGAATTACCAAAATGTGACAAAGAGACACTAAGTGAGCATATGCTGTTGGAAAAATGGTGCTGACAGACTTAGTCAATGCAAGTTTCCCACAAATCTTCAACTTGTGGAAAATGCAGTATCTGAAAAGCGTAAGATAGTGAAAGGCAATAAACAGGGTATACCTGCACCTGCTGCTTTGCTACACATCTGTACCCTGGCTCTGGAACTCCTTCCAGAATCTTTGAGAACTCGGGTGTTCAACCCTTTCTCCTCTCTGATACTGTTCGTTAAACTTGTGCTTGCATAAAAACAAACAAACAAAAAAAAAATTAAAGATCTTCTGCACAGCAAAAGAAACTATCATCAGACTAAACAGGCAACCTATTGAATGTGAGAAATTTTTTGCAATCTACCCATCTGACAAAGGTCTACTGCTCAGAATTTACAAGGAACTTAAACATATTTACGAGAATAAAACAACTCCATCAAAAAGTGGGCAAAGGATATGAGCAGACACTTCTCAAAAGAAGACATTTACACAGCCAACAAACATATGAAAGAAAGCTCAGCATCACTGACCATCAGGGAAATGCAAATCAAAACCACAATGAGATACCATCTCATGCCGGTCAGAATGACAATTACTAAAAGTCAGGAAACAATAGATGCTGGTGAGACTTTGGAGGAGTAGGAACGCTTTTACACTGTTGTCAGGAATGTAAATTAGTTCAACCATTGTGGAAGACAGCATGGCAATTCCTCAAAGATCTATAACCCCAAATACTATTTGACCCAGTAATCCCATTACTGAGTATATACCCAAAGGATTGTAAATCATTCTACTATAAAGACACATGCACACATATGTTTACAGAAGCACTCTTTACAATACCAAAGACTTGAAGCCCACCCAAATGCCCATCAATGATTGACTGGATAAGGAAAATGTGGGGTACATATACACCATGGAATACTATGCAGCCATAAAAAGGAAGAGATCATGTCCTTTGCAGGAACATGGGTGAATCTGGAAGTTATCATTCTCAGCAAACACAGGAATAGAAAACCAAACACCGCATGTGCTTACTCATAAGTGGGAGTTGAACGTTGAGAACACATGGACACAGAGAGGGGAACAACACACACCAGGGCCTGTTGGGGGATGGAGGGTGAGGGGATGGAACTTAGAGGACAGGTCAATAGGTGCAGTAAACCACCATGGCACACATACACCTATGGAACAAAGCTGCACATCCTGCACATGGATCCTGTTTTGTTTGTTTGTTTGTTTTGTTTTTGAAGAAATAAAGAAAAAAAATGTTTGCATATGCTCATATACTCAAATGTTGATTCACACGTACAACACAAGAGGGGATTCAGGAATTTGGGCAGAAGATAGAGCCAATCCATGTAATTTTGGTACCAAATGATCATCTTTATCAAGCAAGACCTGAATTGGATATTGAACCCATACATTTTAACTCTTCTGTTAATTCTCTATTGAATTTATTATGTACATCTAACAAAAACACAAAGGTTTGTAACAAATCATTCATAAGAATATGTAGATTTGATCCAAATTATTCATATCCTTCAAGAAAAATTGTTCCTTTCAATTCCACACATTTTTTTGGTTAATATGACTTCAGTCATATTTCATATATGCAAAAGAGTTACCAACACTTAGAGCACTATCACAGACCTAGGATGCCTAAGAAAACAACTTCCTCTAAAATGACTGATACCGGCACCTCTGTATAAAAACACAAGGCTCATCCTCTGAAGCAAACAGCACAGGTTAAACTTTTAATGCTTTCAAGCTACTCTCCTTTCAAGTATCTTGAGGGAAGTAAGAGTGTAAGGGTCAAACATACATCTGAGTTTAATTATAGGACACTGTATTGGGATACCTCTGAGACCTTTTTTCTTTCAAGTAACAGCATATGTTATGCTTAAAGGTGGAAAGGTTATTTTCTACCTCCACATCACTGGAAATCCAGACTTCTTACTGCATTTAGATACTTTGATGTTTTCATTGAGTTGGAGTTACTAAAGAAATTGATTTAAGAGAGACTTCTGTTTTAGCAACATGATTTCTTCAAACAGCAAAATAATTGGCAACTGGCTGGCTCAAATAAGGTCTTTAAAAAGAGACACAAAGGGATGTCTAGTTTTCCAATCTTTATAATGTTAGTGCAATCCTCCATAAGTCTGTCTCTAATATGCTAAAGAAAGTAAAGTTAATGAGCACAGATGAAAATTCACTTTCTTCAGTGGATGTATGAATATATATACATGCATATATGTGTGTATAAAGTAGAATGGGAATTGTATGAACTACACAGGTCTCTTGAAATTGCATATGCTGCTTAGTGACTTTAGTGTTTGTTTAACATCTGCTTTCATTACATAGTAAAATCCATGAGGCACTAATCACTAAAGATTACCTCTAGGTAAAGTAATAATAACACTCTGACCTATCCAGTTAGTGTTTCCATTTGCTTATACCATATGGTGATTTTTTAAAAATGCAAGGTGGAAATGAAACAGCATCTGGAGAGCATTCTTCCCCCATCTCAACTATACCCTTCTTCCATCACCTAAGCACAAAAGTGCATTGTGTTGAAGTTTAAATATATCCACTCATTTCTTTTTGTTGACTGTCTACAGTGTGAAGACTTAATACATAGATTTATTTTCAAGTGGATTCTAAAGTACATGGTAATAGGCTCTAAATAAAATAAGCCGCTAAAATAGAAGCTATTTCTCATCCTATTCCTGCAGTGACCAGACAAGTTCCAACAGTTAATTTTGAGACAAAACAATATAAAGGTCTGTAAAAAGAGACATAAAGGAATGCCTGTTTTTCCAGTCTTTAAAATCATAGTACAATCCTCTATACTTCTGTCTCTAAAATGTTAAAGAAAGTAAAGTTAAATAAATGGACAGAGATGAAAATTGACTGAAGTGTATATATCATATATATGCATGTGTGTATATATATAGATATATATACATATATATGTAGAATGTATATAAGTATAATTTGATTTGATGTACCTTTTAGTATTTTTGTTATTTTTCTTTTTAATGAACCTTTAATTTTAGAATAGTTTCAGATTTACAGAAAAATTACAAAGATAATATAGAGACTTTTTATGTATCTCATACTCAGTTTCTCCTATTATTTATATCTTAAATAAGTATGGAACATGTCTTACAGTTAATGAAACAATATTGATATGTCATTATTAACTAAAGTCCATACTTTTTTCTAATTTTTATAGTTTTTAACTTAAAGTCCTTTTTTTTCATTTCAGAATCTCATCAAGGATACCATATCGCATTTAGTTAGCATGTCTCCTTAGGGGCCTCTTGGCTGTGACAGTTTCTTAGACTGTCTTCTGGGTTTTCATAACTTTGACAGTAGTGTTCAGTACTGCTTAGATATTTTGTAGAATATACCTCAATTGCAATTTGTTTCATAGTCTTTTGATGACTAGACTGGGGTTACAGTTTCAAGAGATAAGACAAGAGGGTTAAATTGGCATTCCTGCCAAATCATATCAAGAGTACATCTTATCAATATCACTTATCACTGTTGATCTTCACCTTGATCACCTACAAGGCTGAGGAGGTGTCTGTCAGTTTTCTTCACTGTAAAGTTACTCTTTCCACACCTTTCCACTTGTACTTTTTGGGAGGAGGTCGCCACATATCACACTTAAGGAGTAGAGAGTTATATTCTAACTCCCTATTGAGGGCAGAATATTTACATAAAATAATTAAAATTCCTTTATATGGAAGATTACTTTAATTCTAATTTCTTTATTTCTTCAACCATTGCATTATATCAGTATGGTCACATAGATATTAATTTTATACTTTAAATTATAATCCAACCATTTTTCTAGTTTTGGTTACTATTAGTTTTTTAAGTAGCTTCTGTATCCCTTTGACATATACCCTGTGTGTATATGTCACTGCTATGTTTGTTGGGACTACAAGATGCTCCATCAGGATCATCTTGAATATGTTCCTTCCCTTAAATCAGACATTAATCCAGGAATCCCTGGTTTCTTTTATTGGAATATGGTAATAGAAAAAAAAAATGGCACTAGGTGAGGTTTTGGTTTTGGTGAGGAAATTTAGATACATATATAATGGAATCTTGAGTAATCTACACACTAACTCCTTTTTTGTTGTTTATATTTAAGGAAGCTATTATACTTTACCTCTAGTTTAAAAGTGATATGTCAGAAGTTATATTCTCTGTTGCATTAAACATATTTGGTATTGATAAGATAAAGATGGGGAACAATTTTTGATATCACAACCTATGCAAATTAACATGCTCATATTATGACCATTTTAATGTTCAATCATGACTTTTTTTTTAGTTTATTGCTATCATGGAAATGAAACTTTCTGATTTATGTGAGGAAAAGCAAAAATTAATTTTTAAAATGTTTCATGATTGGTTATCCTAAATTGAAACTACTTTGAAATTTTGAATAATAATACAACCATTAAGAAACTGAAAGCCATGTTAGGGTATGTTATAAATATTCTATCATTTCAAGTCACCACTTTCATGCCTACGTTTCTAGAAGTAAATTGCCATTGACATCACCATCGTAATCAATGCTATAGCTAAATTCTACTGAGAAATTGAAAAATATTTTATTTACTGTTCAGCACAGTTGGAAGACAGGAAAATAATTATATACAGAGATAAACTCATCTAGCATGAACTACGTCTTTGTGCCACCCCAAGATTAATAATTTGAAATTTTAACCCCCAGTGTGATGACATTAGGAGGTGGATCCACTGAGAGGTGGATCATGATCCCCTCATGAATGGGATTAGTGCCCTTATAAAAGAGACTCTGAGACCGGGCGCAGTGGCACACGCCTGTAATTACAGCACTTTGGGAGGCCGAGGTGGGCGGATCACAAGGTCAGGAGATGGAGACCATCCTGGCCAACATGGTGAAACCCCATCTCTACTAAAAATCCAAAAATTAACTGTGCATGGTGGTGCGTGCCTGTAATCCCAGCTACTCGGGAGGCTGAGTCAGGAGAATCGCTTGAACCAGGGACTCAGAGGTTGCAGAGACTAGATCGCGCCACTGCTCTCCAGCCTGGCAACAGCGCGAGACTCCGTCTCAAAAAAAAAAAAAAAAAAAAGAAAAAGAAAGAAAGAAAGAAAGAAAGAAAGAAAAAGAAAAGAAAAGAAAAGAAAAGAAAAAAGAAGAAGAAAAAAGACTCTGAAAACTTTGCTATCCCTCCTTCCACCATGAGAGGACACAAAGAAAGGTTGGAAGTTTGTAAACTGAAAGAGGACCCTAACCAGAACCCAGCCATGCCGGCACCCTTATCCCAAACTTCCAGCCTCCAGAACCTGGGAAATTTTTGTTTATAAGCCACCGTTTTATGGTATTCTGTTATAGAAGCCTAACCGACTGAGGTATCATTTTTTTTTTTTTCAACAAAGTCTACTCCATAAGCATCCTGGTTGCCAGCCATACCCAATTTACCTTTTCTAATCTCTTTTTAAAATGTATAATAATTAAATTTCCCTCTCACATAGAACTGCAAGTGGTGGACTGACCTTATTTTGTAAAATTCTGTGTAAAGTACATTTTGCATTTAAGTAGAAGGTCTTCTGAATTACTTAACATGTTCTGTTTTTTCCCCAGCCCTAATGTGGTTATTATTAAATTAGGAAGCATTTTAAAATAACTCAGACATTTATGTTTTGCTTAGATCTTTTCTATTATCTTTTATTATTTGATCCTAATGTCTATGGGGTTATTGAACACTTTTCATAGAGACTTTTTTTCCATATGAAGAAACGAAAGCTCAGAGTTACTAAGTAGTTTCCTTAGGACTTTAAGTAGTATTAGTGATAATTTTAAATTAGTGATAATTTCAGAACACCCTTGAAAGCCCCCCAAGAGTTCTTCTCTTGGGAGAAATAGTCACACGTCTGTACCAGGACATAGAGCAGTCTCTGGATATGAGAAAAGGGAAAACTTTGCTCTCAGAGTTAACACAGGAAGACTGAAGGGGTGGCAGATTCTGGCCAGCATGAAACTTAGACTGGAAGGTACTCAATGTTTGCTCAGACTGAAGTGCAAGAAGGGGGCAGGCAGAAGGAGGGAGTGGCTCTGTATATGTAAACTGAAAAGGGTTGCCTAGCTAAAATAGGTTTTAGAGTGGAATGCTAGGGCATAGATAAATGAAGTATTAGAACAAGGCATTTTTATCCTCCTTTTGGAGAAATCACAGCCTAATTACCATAGTTGGCATAGTTAGTCACAAAAATATTTTTGTTCTGTAGATAGAGCCACCCAAATACCACATCACCAGCCATTAGTGATGGCTCATGTTTAGGTCCAAATTATCTAGTGATGTAACAAGAACCACACAAACTGAGCTGCATCTGTGTTACAACAGATATTTGTGCTATAAACTGATAATATAAAATTTCATATGCTTAAAAAATGCCTCTGAAATCAAATTAATGTGTCCATCATGTCTCAAAGGTATGATAAAGTTCCTTGCATAGGCATCCGTATTAATGTAAAACTTTATCCTTCAAGACAATTTCATTTAAAGGAAGAATAAAGCAGAAATTGAAGATCAAAACTTCAGTTTAACCTGAGTAGACCTCAGTTCATATAGATAGATGATGGATAGATAGATAGATAGATAGATAGATAGATAGATAGATAGATAGATTTGTTGATGTAGTTTGAGCTCGATACAGTTTTTCTTCTCTCACTGAAATCTTTTCTTCACTATATCACTTTTAAGTCTAGCAACAACTATACATTCCAAAGTAATTTTCTTCAGAGTTGTATAAGTAATAATTCCAGTGTCCCTATTGCTAGTATTATTATGCATTGTATCAAAAGGATAACATTAATATTAATCCAACACTAGAGAAAATAACTTGAACTATTTTATTATAGCAGACAATCATCAGTTTGTCTTCTCATTAAATATGAAAACTGTGGTAGCAGTGCCATTTTATATTGGGAAATTTAAAAATGAATCTCTTAAAATAATTTTTATTTCAGAATCTCTCTCACATCCTTTCAACCCTGAATATACCAAAAACATACAGGTATTGAGCATCACGTTAAGCAAGGCCAAGAACATATAGATAAATGAGGCACCATAATCACTCACAAGGAGATCCTAAACTAATGGGATGAGAAAATGAAAATAAATCACAAGGGTGAATGCAGCTTTTAGAAAAAGACAAAGGCATGGAGGCAAAGCTCAGGTTTCAGATCCAGAACACTGTGAAGTACAAGTCTTACCAATCATTACCTTTTTATTTATTCAATGCAATCACCCAGAATATTGAATTTTAGTTTACTCTTCTGCAAAATGGGCTTTTATGTGGAATCAAAGGAATACTTTTTATATAGCCCAACATAACTTGAAAAATACTTCAAAATACAAGCTGATAGGTTTTGAAGGATGGATGGTAACTTTATTCAATTGTTAATGATAAGGAATGCATTATATCTGCACAAGTGTGCATTAATTTGCTAAGAAAGTGGTAGTGGAAGCTGGAAGACTTACAACTGCAGAAAGCAAGAAAGAAGACATTTCCAGAGTAGAAAACAGTGTGGAAAAGACATGGAGACTGTAAAATGTAGGCTGTGTCTGGGAACACAGTATGATTGTATTCAGGCAGAGAACGTGGACCACAAATACTGGATTAGTGGAAAGTCACTTGAAAAGATAGGTTCGGGTCATGACGCTAGGGCCTTATGTACATGAAGAAATAATCTCAATGCAATTTTCAATATAATAGGTAACAAGGAAGTGATTCATGAAATAGTGACACAATCTATTCTGAATAGAAGAAAGACACAACTAACAGCAACATTAAGGATGGATTGGAGTTCAGAGAAAACAAGGTGGAAGAGGATTACAATCACGTGAGTGATGTTGAACTACGGTAGGAACAGTGTGAATGGTACAGCTACTGAGTGAGAGACCCTGATGACTCTGAAATTCCAATTATTAGTGAAGGCCTCACTCCAAACAACTAGACCTCTTTATTTAACCATGAAATATAAATTTCCAACTTGTGATCTTAATAGTATCTCAAATTCAATAATTTTTTTTTATTCTCTAAATGTGTTTTTTTCCACCATATAACCACTCTTTCACCCCTAGATTTATTCATTCAATTGTCCCCACAAATGTTGAAGCCAGAATTTCCTATTTTGGCTAAAGACATCTGCAATGCACCCAGCTTCCTTTATAAGAAACACTGAATGAGATATTCCTTATGTTTTACATCCGGTAATTCACCATGTCTGGTCCCTTCCTTCTTGCAAATGTCTTTGCCGTCTGAACCCTCCTTTTCCCTATAGGCCACTGTCTTGAATTTGACTTTTATCATTTATCTTCTGCATTATTGCAAGTGTTTTCCTGCCCCCCCCCCCCCAGACTTCTTAAATCTTTCTCTTTCTACTTTAAGTTTATTAAGATACAATTTAAAATAGTAAATTTTATCCCTTTTAAAGGGGGTATATAGTTCAATGCTTTTTATAAATTTATATAGCTATATTGCCACCTCAGAAAATACAGTATATTGCCATTAGTCTTCATACTCAGTTGTGTAATGCCCTCCTCTTAGCCTCTCCCCGGCATCATCTATTTGAAATATGTTATGTAATAATGCACTCTGCATTGCTGTCAGAATGCTTTTTCTAAAATAAAAATTTCCTTGCTGAAAGACTTCAGCAAGTGACTTCCCATTACATTAATGGTCTATGCATTAGTATGCCTGCTAAGACTCCTCATGATCTGATACCAAGCATCTCTCCTGTCTCGTACTTACCCTTGTCCATCATGTACAACCTCTTCAGTCCTTTCATGCTTTTTAAAATATTGAGTTTTTGTTAATTTTGGCCTTTAAACTATACCTCTTCTTTATTAATTTTATTTTATTAAAAAACAGTGGTTGTTCCATACAACATTAACCTACCATAGTCTGCCTTTAAGTAAAACTATACTATATCTTAATTTACATAAGCATTATTCTTATTTCTCTCTTCTTGTTTGCATTATTATTGTCATATAATTTATTTTTACATGTATTAGAAAGGTTCTAGGAAAAATTATTTTTCTTTAAATACTTAACTATCTTTTAAAAATAATTTTAAATGAATTAATTATTTTATGATCACATATATCTAGTGCTATTTATTGTTCTGGTAGTTGTGAATTTCAATCTGATGTCATTCTCCTTCAGCCGCAAATATCATTTTTATATTTCTTGTAGTACAAGCCAGCTGCTGATAATTTTTTTTTCATCTTTGCTTGAATTAAAATGTCTATTTGGCATTCAATTTTTGAAACTTCTTTCCAGATAAAAAATTTTATTTTATTTTTTCTCTTATTACTTTAAAGATGTCATTTCACTATTTTGGGTGTGTGTGTGTGTGTGTGTGTTTTCTGTTGTTAGTTTGCTTTGCATTGTTTCTGATGGGAAGGCAGCAGTAATTTTTTTACAGTGTATATAAGGTGTTCTTTCTTCTGGTGGCATTTAAGATTGCCACTTTATGATTATTTTCCAAAATGTGAGTTTAATGTGCTTTGGATTCATTTTATTACCTGCCTGTGTTTTGTTGTGCTCCCTGGATCTGTGCATTTACATATTTTTTATTCAATTTGGAAAACTCTTAGCTAGTATTTTTTTAAATATTGCTTTTACTTCCACTTCTTCTATTTTTTGGACTCCTATTATACTGATTATATTAGAATAGTTGTCTTATATATATTGTCTCATTTATGGGGGATTAGTTCCTTCCTTCCTTCCTTCCTTCCTTCCTTCCTTCCTTCCTTCCTTCCTTCCTTCCTTCCTACCTTCCTTCCCTCTCTCTCTCTCTCTCTCTCTCTTTTCTTTTCTTTTTTGAGAACTTGGTCTTGTTCTGGTCACCCAGGGTGGAGTGCACTGGTGTGATTAGGGCTCACTGAAGCCTCAGTTGATCCTCCCACCTCAGCCTCTTGAGTAGCTGGGACTACAGGCCCCCACCAACATGTCTGGATAATTTTTGTATTTTTAATAGAGATGGGTTTTTGCCATGTTGGCCAGGCTTGTCTTGAACTCCTGACTTCAAGTGTTCTGCCTACCTCCGCCTCCCAAAGTCCTAGGATTACAGGCATGCGCTGCTGTGTCCGGCCTCCTTCTCTTCTTTTCCAGACTTTGTTTATTTTTCTCTCTGTGCTTCAGTTTGGATATTTTCTATTTTCCTTCCATACAGTTCACAGATCTTTCTTTATAATCTGTTGCAAACTCTGTCTAGGGTTTCTTTTATTTATTTATTTTTGCATGTAAGATATCACATATTTAGAATCTGGAAGCTCTATTTGATTCGTTTTATTTCCATTTCTTTCTTCATTGAATGTAAATATTCTTTATAAAGCTTGAACACATTTAAAATAGTTCTGCATGCCTTTCTCTGATTTAATCATCTCTGTCACTTTTGGGTCTATTTGTATTCCTTTTTTTTCTTCTGGTTATAAGACAAAGTTTTTTGTCCTTTGTATACCTTTTTCTTTTTTTAATCATAGGATGACCGTTGTAAAGGTGGAGTTGTTGAGAGTCTCCCTGTTGCTGGTTTCCTTTAATAAGGGTTGACCTTTGTGCCAGCAGGCAGTTTATTTACTTGAAGATCAGCTTAATCATTTTAATAGTTTGCGTTTTATGATTTTAGGGTGCGCTCGCTCAGCATAGTTGTTACAGCTAGCTTAACCCTACCACTAATATAGGGTATGTAATGGATGCCTGGTGTTCAAAGAGGTCTTTCCATTCGAGCCAGTGTGTATTCTTTCATTCTTAGACCCATGAAAACTTTGGTAGTTATTCATATAACTCCCAGTGGTCACTTTTTGCCACTTATTATGAAGTCTCATCCTATAGATGCATAACTTAGTATTGAGCAAAATCTTCTAGGGGATCAAAAAAAAAGTATGTAGCTCTTTCTAGGAACGCTCTCTTCTTTCTGGTATTCAGATTGCAAATTCCAGCTGTCCAACTTCTGTGAACTCTAATTTTTCTCTCCTCAGCTCAGCAAATATGTTTTATTTGTTTTCAAATATCGTTCTCTGTTTTATGGTTTGGAAAGCATCTCCAGGGAGAAACGTAATTTTAGAACTTATATGCCTTATTTTTCTATTCTTAGGGATCATAGTCTTGCAATAATTTTGTCCAATATCAGAATATCATATACTCTCTCTTATTGGTGCTTTTGAAAAACAGAAATTAAAAATTTCCATATAGTCTAATTAATCAGTTTTTCCCTTATCTTTTCCTACTTCAAAGTAATAAAGATATTCTCTTATTTTTTTCTTAAAATTTTTTGTTGTGCTATCTTTCACATTTAGTTTTGCAATGGAATTGATTAGTGGATTGATGGAAGTAGGGTTCAGTTTTACATTTGTTTATCAAAATAATCCAACACTATTTATTGGAAAGACAACTATTTTCCCCCACGGAAGTACAGTATTTTATTTGTTACAAATTAGATGAGTGATCTGTAAAAGTATTTTTCTTAACTCTATATTCTATTTCATCCTTTAGTACACCTAATGTTGCTTCAAAACTTTTTCTTAAATATTATTGTCAATAATAAGTATTCATATGGGTAACATAAATCTCCTATATTTGTTCTTTCTGAATTTTTTTCTTTTTGTTATTTCAGTACCTTTTAAATTTTGGTATAAATTTTAGAATCAACTTGTTATGTATGCAAATATATCCTGCTGGGCTTTTTATTAGGATTGTATTATATCTCTTTATATATTATGTGGGTGTATATACACACATGTGTAATACATATATATAAATTTGGAGAGGATTTATAGCTATGCAATATTAAGTATTCGATGTATTTTGTTTGTTTGTTTGTTTGTTTTTGAGACAGGGCCTTGCTCTGTCACCCACCCTGGAGTGTAGTGGCATGATCATTGCTCATGGCAGCCTCAATCTCCCTAGGCTCAAGCGATCCTCCCATCTCAGCCTCCTGGGTAGCTGAAACCACAGGTGTATGCCACCACACCTGGCTAGTTTCTATTTTTTTTTTTTTTTTTAAGAGATAGGGTCTCACTATTTTCCCTAGGCTGGTCTTGAACTCCTAGGCTTAAGTAGTCCTCCCACCTTGGCCTCCCAAAGGGCTGTGATTACAGGTGTGAGCCATTGTGCCTGGCGTCTCTCAATCTATTAATATGGATTTTCAACTTCTTATTTAGATCTTAAAATTCTCTCAATAATGCTTTGTAGTGTCTAGAGGATTTTCATTATTGTATTAGATTTATTCCTAAAATGAATTTTTATTATATTATTGTGAATGGCATTGTTTATTCATTTTTCATTTTGTGTACTGATACTAAATATAAGAATTTTTATAACTGCACAGTGAATATAACAATCAAGATGAATTATATATGGCTATATGTAATGAAGTGGATGAATCTCACAAGTGTACTAGTAAACAAGAGAAGATAGACAAAACAACGACTCTGGTATGATTATACTTACAAGAAGTACAAAAAGAGGTGATACAAATCTCTGCTGTCAAATGTCATGCTAGTGATTACATTTGGGGCGTCATCACTATAAACTTCAAATGAGATTATGAACTGATAATGTCCTATTCCTTTATTGGAATG
This sequence comes from Macaca nemestrina, assembly GCF_043159975.1. Taxonomy (NCBI): domain Eukaryota; kingdom Metazoa; phylum Chordata; class Mammalia; order Primates; family Cercopithecidae; genus Macaca; species Macaca nemestrina. The sequence continues at coordinate 64,242,971 of NC_092128.1, forward strand.
CTGGTTACATGGATGTTTTCAGTGAGTGGTAAGTCAGGAAACTGTACAATCATGTGCATATTTTTGTATATTTTTGGTGAAAAGTAACAAAATTAAAAGGGCAGAGATGAATCTACCTTCCAATTTGCTTTTACTACTTACCATACTTCATGTTTTAAAACTTATGTGCTACATAGAGAATAAAAATGGCAAGAATCAGTGATGGGGGTGGGGAGAGGTATAAACCTTGGGGGTGCTTTGCATGATATGTACACTCTATATTTCTCAGAAATGCCCAACCTATGACATCTTTCCTTGTTTCGTTTTGAAACAGCTGGCTGTAGTTGACTTCCTTCTAAATTACAAATATTTTTTGACTACTAAGTCTCTAGAGAGAAGCTGGGATGGGAGCTTCACTGAAAACATATTTGCTTTGCCAGTGACAGTCACGCAAAGCCACAGTAGGGGTGGGAGACAAGGCGGTGCTTGGTAGTGACAACAGCTGCTAAGCAGAGGCAACACATAAGGGAACATAGGTCAAACTTTATGGAAAAATGTTAACACACTACATTCCAGTTTTATCTTAGGCACTGGGATGGCTTGTATTCTGTCGGGTGTGGTATTTACTTCCTAGTAGTTGCCATTAAAAGTATGCTAAATAGCCATGTGATAAGCATTAGAGAATTTCATGTTTCAGAATTGCATTTTTTTCTCAGATTAAAAAAAGCACAAAATAATGCAACTGTATTTTATTCTATATATTTATTTATGGCCTGCTTTTAGTGGATATATGAAATGAATTGCATTATGACAAACTCATGTGTTTAATAATGAAAAAGCCTTCCAGCAATCTCTCAAAGATTTCAATCAGATTGTTTTAAGAATGTTTTTCTGTATCTCCAGGTTTGATCCATATGCATATAGTGAGGATATAGAATTCATCTAAATAACCACAGTACGTGTCTACATCAATTTTAGCTCTGTTTTTAATGAATTTCCAGACTTGCTAACAGATCTTAACAAAATTATGGCCAAAAAAAAAAATATAATTTCCCTCTCCAATTATAGCCTTAAGAGCTTATGCTGACTCTAAGTAAAAATGTACTAATGTCTAACTTGCACTCTTTTAAATTAAGTAGAAATTCTTAGCAGAAAAAAAAAAAACTATCTAAAATAATCCAACTTTATTTAACCCCTGTGATTAAGAGAGCGAAACACATTTTGGACACAGGTATTCTTAGACATTTGGATTTGAGATTTTAGGTATTTTTTTTTTTTTTTTTTTTTTTTTTTTTTTTGGAGTCTCACTCTGTCGCCCAGGCTGGAGTGCAGTGGCACAATCTGGGCTCACTGCAAGCTCCGCATCCCAGGTTCACACCACTCTTCTGCCTCAGCCTCCCGAGTAGCTGGGACTACAGGCGCCCACCACCACTACTGGCTAATTTTTTGTATTTTTAGTAAAGACGGGGTTTCACTGTGTTAGCCAAGATGGTCTTGATCTCCTGACCTCGTGATCCACCCGCCTCGGCCTCCCAAAGTGCTGGGATTATAGGCATGAGCCATGGCGCCCAGCCGGATTTGAGATTGTTAAATGTAAATTAACAAAGAAACATACAACTACATTTGAAAGCTGTCCTTGAACTCAGCCTAATCATTTTACATTTAGTTAAGAATTTATACTTGGAAAAATCTTTAGTGAGAGTTTTTAATCTGCCTAGTTTCTTTCTAGTTCTGTAATAAATATTAATTCCATAGTAAGTAATTGTAATTCCATGATTCTATGTTCACCTTTCTATATGTTATCATAAAGTTATATTTAATAGTGCTATTGATTAGCCATTGTAATGGCTGGTAAGAATTTTTGTAACTATATTCCTTAATGTTACACATCCAATACATTTAGTGTTCTGATTTAATGTTACACTGCTACAGTGTTATTAAGTCATATCCATAAGTCTGAAAGGAATAACTACTTAAATGCTACTGTTACCCAATAATTATTACATATATTGTTCTAGCACCAGTTTTAATTATTACTTCTATTCCTGTATAGGGAAAATATTTTGAGTATGTTAAATTAATTTTCAGGACAGACATCAGCAAGGTGGTGGAATATGACTTTTCAGCATTTATACACTTACAGAAACATCAGTCTAAACAACTATCCATGTGCAAATGTATCTTCATAAAAGCTAAGGAAACTAGGTGAGAGATCACAGTACCTGAGTGTAGCACAGAAATATTAAAAGACACATGGAAGAGGGTAGGAAGGACTGTCAGTTTTACACTACCTGCAACATCCCTTTTACCAACCCCAGGAAGTACAGTATGGAGAAATACCCTCAACTTAGGGGAAGAAGAGGAAAGTGAGTACCGGACTTTGCCCTGGACTCCAAAACCAGGCTTGCCCCAGTAAAACTCACTGCCAGAAAGGTCCCTACAGCCCCAGATTCCAGGCTAGCACTTGAAGATTGAACCTCCAAGCCTGCCTTGGCACCAGATGGGATCCCACAGCCTCAGACCCTAGGCCTGCCCAGCAGACTTGACCTCTGGATGTGCCCCAGTGTGGGGACTCAATTGGCACTGGAATGGGCCCAAAGCCCAACGTCATTGGGGCCCACCCAGTTGCCCTGGGCATTGGACCCATCCCAGTGCTAATTGAGTCCCTGAAGACTGAGACCCTGGGCCTGCCAATTTGGCCCCAGAACACAGCCAGCCCTGGTAGTCCTAGGCTTCAGATTGTCCTCAGCACCAGGCTAGCCCCAGGGTACCAAGCTTCAGTCTCACTTCAGCACAAGCCAAGCTCTGCAGCCCTATTCATCAGGTCAGCGCTTATAGACCCAGCTTCTAAGCCAGTCCCTGCAGATACAAGCTCTAGGTCTGCCCAGCCCCAAGTGATCCCCTGTGGTCCTAGGCTCCAGGCTTACCAGAAATTTCAGAACAGCCCAGAGTCAGGTCAGTACACATAGCCCAGAAATCAGTCCTGCCTCAGCTCCAGGTCAAATCTCTTGGCCTCAGACACCCATGGACAAAAGCTCCAGGACTTCCTGTACTAGGCCCATAACCCTACCCTTGAGTCTGGCCTCTATGGCCCCACACTTCCCCAGACTCAGGTTCCATACCTGCTCAGCAGAACAAGGCTCATCCCAGTAGATCCCAGCATTGGACAAACCTCCATAAACCCAAAACCCATGATGGTCCCTGTGGACTCATTTTGCAGGCCAATCTTCACAACACAGGAACTCAGACCAGCCCTTGTGTACCTAGCCTTCAGGTCAGCACCTTCATACCCATCTTCCAGGCTAGCTCAAGCAAACCCAGGATCCAGTTGAGTCCCCATGGTACCAGACTCCAGGCAAGCCCTGTAGCTTCAGGACAGTCCTGTGGACTCAGGATCCGGTCCATCCCAGCACATGCCTAGCCCCTGCTGACTCAGGCTCATGTTCCATCCCAATACTAGGTCAGCTTCTGTGAGGCCAGGCTTCATGCTGGCTTCCACAGATACAGGCTCCAAGTCTGTCATCATGGACCCAGCTCTAGGAACACCACATGGACGCAATCCACATGTCCATACTAGTAGATCCAGGATCCACACCTAACTCTGTGTACACCAGCTCTGGTCCTACCCACCTGCTGATCCATGTACCAGGCTAGCCTTCCTGATGACTGCAGCAGCAAGCCTGCTCATGGACCACCCAGAGAGCCTGCTTAGAATCTCTAGAAGAGCTACTTGATGTGAGACATTAAGACATTCCCAAACAAAGCCAGTCTTCAAGGACTAGAATAAAGCCTTAATTCTTCCAATACACAGACATTAACATAAGGCAACAAGAAACAAGGAAAGTCAAATAGACACAGCACTCCCCAAATAGTATGATAATCTCCCAGTAGTTGATCCAAAGATACAAACTGCCTGACAAATAATTCAAAATAACTCATTAAAAAATGCTCAGTAAACTTCCATAGGATACAGGGAAACAATTCAATGGAATCAGGAAAACAATAAATTACCAAAAAGAGATATTTACCAAATTACCAAAATTACAAAATTACAAAATTACCGAAAGAGATATTTAACAGAGAGATTGAAATTTTAAAACAAACAAACAAACAAACAACAACACCAAAATCAGACAATTTCTGGGGCAGAAAATTAGAGTGAATGAAATAAAAACCACCAGAGAAAACAGTAACAGAATTGATCAAGCAGAAAAAAAGCTTTATACATGAATTTGAAGACAAGTTATTTGAAAATATACAGTCAGAGGAGAAAAAAATAAAACAAAAAGGAATAAAGAAATTTATTTTTAGAAATTTTTAGGACTTATGGAAAAATATTCAAAGGACAAATTTTCAAGTTATAAGAGTTCAACAAGGAGAGATTAAACAATGGTTAGCTTTAAAACTTTAATTAAAAAAGCAACAGCATACATTCTGCAAATCCGAAGCAACATAAATATTCACATACAAGAAGGTGGAGGTCTCCAGTCAAATTCAATCCAAACAAGACTACACCAGGATATATTAATTGAACTGTCAAAAATTAAAGATAAAGAGAGGATCCTGGAAGTATAAAGAGAAAATAACTAATTCAGATATAAGGGACTTTCAGTAAGACTGTCAGCTTGTTCCTCAGCAAAAACCCCACAGACCAGAAGAGAGTGGCATGACATACTCAAAGTACTGAAGGAAGATACTGATAATAAAGAGTACGTGGCAAAAGCTGTCCTTCAGAAATGAAGAAGAAATAAAGACTTTTCCAGAGGAACAAAATCTGAGTGTTCATCATGATTAGATCTGTCTTACAAGAAATGCTAAAGGGAATTCTTCAGATTAAAGAAAAAGACTCTAATAACAGAAAAACATGTGAAAGTTTAAAACTCACCAGTAAAAGTAAGTACGCAGTCAAATAATGAATTCAGAATAATCCAGTGCTGTAATGATGGTATGTAAATCACTTAAATTTTTAATATGAAGGTTAAAAGACAAAACTATTAAAAGTAATAATAGCTACAATATTTGTTAAGGGACACACAGTATAATAAGATGTAAATTATGACATCAAATCATATAATGGGGGATGGAGTAAAAGTATAGAGCTATTGTATGTGATAAAAATTAAGTTGTTATTGGCTTAATATATCCTGTTACAACTGTAAGGTGTCTTATCTAAGCCTGATGGTAATCCCAAAGCAAAAACATATAGTAGATACACAGCAGTTAAAATTAAGAATTCAAAAGACACCACTTAAGAAAATAATCTAATCAAAAAAGAAAGAAAGCAATATTTCTAAAAAAGAGAAAAGAACCTATAAAACTATCAGAAATTAATTAACAAAATGACAGTAGTAAGGTCTTACTTAATAATTACCTTGAAAATACATTGATTAAATTTTCCATAAAAATATAGCATTGCTGAATATATATATATAAATAAAAAAGACCCAACAATAAGTTGAGACTCACTTCATCTTCAAGAGCAAATATGGACTAAAAGGCAAAGAATGGAAAACGATTTCGCATGCAAACAGAAACAAAAAGAGAGCAGCAGTACTCATGCTTATGCCAGATGAAATAAGCTTGAAGTTAAAAACAGTAACAAAAAAGGAAAAAAAAAAGAGAGATACAGAAGGTTATTGTATAATGATAAAGGGGTCAGTTTAGCACAATGATATAACAATTATAAATATATATACGCACCCAATTATCAGAGCATGTAAATATATAAAGAAAATATTAATAGATGTGGAGAGATAGACTGTCATGTAACAATAGTCAGGGACTTCAATAACCTGCTTTCAGCAATGAACAGATCATCCAAACAGAAAATCAATCAGGAAACATTGGACTTAAACTATGCTTTAGTTCAAGTGGACCTCACAGACATATACAGAATACTTTACCCTATAGTGGTAAAACATGCATTCTTCTCAAGCACACATGAAACATTCTCCAGGATAGATTATATGTCAGTCTACAAAAAAAAAAAAAAAAAAAAAAAAAAAAAAAAAAAAAACCTCAAAATTTTAAGAAAATTGAATAATATTGCGTGACTTTTCTTACCACAATAGAACAAAACTAGAAATCAGTAACAGAAGAAATTTTAGAAAATTCACATTGAAATTAAACAACATAAATAATCCATGGGTCAAAGAAAAAAATAATAGGGAAATTAAAAAATTCCTGAGAAGCAAAAATGAAAGGAAAATATACAGAAGTTTATAGAATGCAGAAAAGACATCTCTAAAAGGGAAGTTTAAAGCAATAAATGCATATAACAAAAAAGAATAAAATGTTAAATAAATAATATTGTACCTCAAGAAACTAGAAAAGAAAACAAAGTCCAATGTTAGTGGAGGGGAAAAAATAATAAAGATCAGAACAGAAATAAATGAAATAAAAAATAATCAAAAAAACTAAGACAAACCTTTAGCTAGACTAAGGAAAAAAAAGAGAAGACTCAAATAAATAAAATAATAAAGCAGAGACATTACAGCTGACACCACATTAATATAAGAGATAATAAGAGACTATTATGAACAACAGTATGCCAACTAATTGGATAACCTAAAAGAAATGGATAAGTTTCTAGACACATACGACCTACCAAGATGAAATCATAAATAAATAAATAATCTGAATAAGCCAATAAAGAATAAGGCAATTGAAACAGTTATAAAAACTCTCTGATCAAAAAAAAGGCCAGGACCTGGGGGCTTCACTACTGATTTTTATCAAACATTTGAAGAAAAAATAATTCCAATTCTTCTCAAGCGTTTGCGAAAAATTAAAGATGAGGGAAAACTTCCAAGCTACTTTTACACTACCCTAATGAGAAAACTAGACAAGGACACTGAGGTGGGTGGATCACGGGGTCAGGAGATCGGGACCACCCTGGCTAACAGGGCAAAACCCCGTCTCTACTAAAAATACAAAAAAATTAGCCAGGCGTAATGGCGGGCTCCTGTAGTCCCAGCTACTAGGGAGGCTGAGGCGGGAGAATGGTGTGAACCCGGGAGTCAGAGCTTGCAGTGAGCCGAGATAGCGCCACTGCACTTCGGCCTGGGCGGCAGAGCAAGACTCCGTCTGGAAGAAAAAAAAAAAAAAAAAAAAAAAAAAAAAGAAAGAAAGAAAGAAAGAAAGAAACAGAAAGAAAGAAAGAAAGAAAGAAAGAAAGAAAGAAAGAAAGAAAGAAAGAAAGAAAGAAAGAAAGAAAGAAAGAAAGAAAGAAAGAAAGAAAGGGAAAGAAAGAAAGGAAAGAAGGAGGAAAAGAAAAGAGAAAATAAAAGAAAATTATAGGCCAATATCCCTGATCAATATAGAGGCAAAAAATCCTCAACAAAACGCTGGCAACTCTAATTCAACAGAAAATTTAAAGAATCATTCTCCGTCAACAATTGGAATTTATGTTAGGAATGCAAGGATAGTTCAGCATACACAAATCTATAAATGAGACACAACAGAGTGAAGGGACAACCTGTGAAATGGGAGAAAATATATACAAATTATTCATCTGATAAGAGATTAATATCCCAAATCTATAATAAATGCAAACAACTCAATGACAAGAAAACAAATAACACAATTCATAACCCAATGAGAAAAATACCTGCATAGACATTTCTCAGAGCAAAACACAACAGTGCCCAACAGGTATGTGAATAAATGCTCAACATCACTAATCATCAGATAAATGCAGATTGAAAACACAATGGAATATTACCTCATACCTGTTAGGATTAGTCTTATTAAAAATATGAAAGATAAGTATTGATGGGAATATGGAGAAAAGGGATTCCTTTCACATGGTTTGTGGGAATGTAAATTAGTACAGGCGTTATGGAAATCAATATGAACGTTCCTCCAAAGCTTAAAAATAGAACAACCATCCATCTCACTATTGGGTATATATTAAAAGGAAATGAAATTGGTATTTTGAAGAGATATCTGAACTCCCATGATCATTACAGTGTTACTGACAATAGTCAAGATGTAGAATCAACCTACATGTCCGTCAATGCATGAATAAAGAAACGTAAATATATATCTATGTATAGAGATATATATTCTAGAAAATATGTATATATTCTACTGTATATACGCACACACACACAGTAGAATACTCTTCAGTCCTAGAAAAGAAAAAAATCCTGTCATATGTGACAATATCAACTACCCTGGAGGACTTCATATTAAATGAAATAAGCAAGGCACAGAAACATGAACACTGCATGATCTCACATATGTAGAATCTAAAGAAGCTGAACTCGGAGATGTAAGAGTAGAATGGTGGTTAGCAGGGGATGGGGAGGAACAGGGATGATTGAGGAGATGTTAGTCAAAAGGTATGAAAAGTTTTAGTTAGGCAGGAGGAATAATTTTAAGAGATGTACTGTACAATATGGTAATTCTAGTTAATAATGTGTTGTTTTCTTTAAAATTGCCAAGAGAGGAGATTTTAAGTATTCTCACCACAAAGAAATAAGTATTTGAAGTAATACACATATTAATTACTTCAATTTAGCCATTCTACAATGAAAATATATTTCAAGACTTCATCTTGTACATATATACAATTTTTATTTTTCACCTAAAAATAATAAATTAATTTAAAAAATAAAATAAAAACTTTTTAAAAATTTTACAACTCTATCAAGGATAATTTGCTGTGAAATGATTAAAAATTAAATAATAGAGTGATGAGAATTTTAAAATATAAATTCCATGTCTTTCGAAATAATGAAAGTCCATATGACAAAATTTTACACTGGTGTAAATACAAGTGAGATTTTTCTAGAGAACAAATAAAAACACAAATAGCAAGATATACATCTGCCTTTTTTGTCCTCTTTGCACAATGCAATTAAAAGCTGTCAGTATGGCAAGCAAGAATGATAGTAAAGGTTAAAGTATCAGCTCAAATAATTAGCAGTTTTTCCAGTTTTATCATTTTCTATAAAGTCATAATACTTTAATAGTTGTGAATTGTCACTGCTGAAAAATTATCTAGAACACCTGCACAACAGGTACTTTTTAAAGCAAATCAAATCAATTACACCAGATTGAATCAAATTGTACCACTTTTAGCTTTAAAGAGAAAATAACTCTCTGTATATATATAGTTCTATAATCTCATATGTTAACATGGCTTGTCTTTAGTGAGCAAAGAAGTTTAAACTCTCAAAAAATTATTTTAACTACAACTCCAGGTGCAAAATCAAAATAATAATGTTCTTAATGAAATGTGAAGCTTTTCATTTTCATTGATTCCTACTATATGGAATTATTTTATATTTTACCTATTGATCCTCAATAAAGGGATGTATGTCAGGGTGAATTACATCCCATCTCAAGAAAGCCAACTCACAACATGTGTTAATAAATGCCAGCTCAGACAAATGCAGCTTCAGTACAAAGTAGAACTTTCAGATTTGAAAGAAGTAACTTTTCTAGTGAGTAGTCAATAAGATTTCGTTCAAGAAGTAAACTCTCTATTTGATGGATTGATTAAAGAAGAGGCTAAAAATTCAAACTCTTATTTCCTTAAAAGGCATGACTGTCTTTGTCTTATCCTAACCCATTCTGATAATGTCCCCTTTTATCTTCTTGTTCTATTATTCCATGTAGAGGAAATGACTTAGTCTCATTGGGACACATTAAAATTGATCTAAAAAATGTATCTATATATCAGCACAAAACCAATTAAGAGGATGAAATATTTTTAATTTACAGCTGCTTATAAATAGCCCAGGTTAAAAGAAAATACAGAAATAGAAAGCACCTCATCACCACTAATTTCCTTTAACCTATTAAATCTAAGAGGTATGTAGAAGTGCATTTGTAAGTTCCATATAATTAATATTTTTGGTGTTTTATTGCTAGTATGTTTAATATAAATACAAAATGTAGCCTCTAATTTTAAAAACTTGAATCAACATTTTAACAATTAGTTTTATTTACTATCAGATGCATTATTATTCTTATAAATATCTACAAACATAAAGTCTATAGTTGCAGGATGAAAATTGACCTTTTCATATATCTCTATTTAATTTTGTTTGTTAATTATTTAGTACTGATATCATGAAATATTTAGGAGACAAAAGTTATAAAAATGTGCAACATTATCCAATATAATAAATATATTATGCTGACTTAGAGGGCTACATTATTTATTTAATAACACTTACATTCTTAAGTTTTGTGTTTTTCACAGGAGCTAAATAAAGTCCTTAAGGAGATACGCAATTCACTAGTAAACCTGAGTGCAATCTCAATTAAATATGAAGTAACTGCAATTTTAGATGAAATTGCTATATGTCTACCTCTAAATCTTTAGAAAATTTAGTCATGCAATACTTTCATTCTAATATTCATTGAGATACATGCTTTATAATGTATTTATCTAATCCATGGCCTGGTGTTAGTAATTTTCATAATGGTGCATTTAAACAAGATGTATTTTTAGCATAGGGCTATTATACCGGAGCGTTAATTGGAACAACTACATTTTCAGATTTTTCTAGACAACATACATATTTATAAATACTTTAGTAATTGTTTGACCTAGAAATGGCAATGTGAATACTTGAGTGTAGAACCCTGAAACCTGTAATGAAATGTTCCAGAAATATAGAGAAGAGCATGAGAATAAGGAATTGGTCTGAGGTCAATTCCTTAGCCACTCAAATTCTTTGCTATCGCTCATAGATCCAGCAAGCTAATGTGTGTCATCTGGTTGATATTCAGTTTTTAGAGCTGCAGAGCTCCTTTAAAGATTTCTTTCTCTGTTTGTTGAATCTTATTCTGCTTTGGAAGTTCCATAACCGCAAATGTTTGGAAGATAAATGGTCTGTGTCCTAAGGGAAGATGCTGTAGCATCAGAGACCTCCAGCCTCCTGCAGGAACACCAAGAAGAAGGCTTCCTGCTCCTTATCTTTTTACCTCTTCCTAGTTCTCATAAGTAAAAGAGGACTTGGCACATCCATCAAGCTTCATGGGTATCAGGGAGACCACTTTTAAACTCATAAGATACTTATGTGGGTCTAACCCATCAGCACCCATGAACCTACCACATTCTGATCCTTACCTCAGGGCTGTTCAATGCTGGTGTCTAGACTCTTGAATAGCCCCCTAGGACTTCAAGTAAGCCAAAGGCTTCACTCCCACTCCACAGCCTGACAGCTCTAGCAGCTGCTTGGCTGTAAAGAAGCACATAGATTGGAGTTAGCAGTAGAGGGGAAGCAGAAGGTGTCCCAAAAGATGTCCCCAGAAATCTCTCTTGATTAATTTTAGAATAGTTTTTAACATAATTGATTTATTATAAATCTGTACATTTTGTTGATCATAATACAGCTCATCACAAACCAAGTTCAGATCATAAAACACAATCTTCAAAGAGTTCTTGAAATACGTTTTCTAATTTTTGAGTTAGACACAAGTCTATCCAATAGACGAGCTTACAGCAATTACAATAAATTGATTGACAGTTACTAAATGAAAAGTACTAAGATTGAAGACGGACCTTTTTGAATACAAAAAAAAAAATTATTAAAGTATTTATTTCCAAGTAAAATGGGTACAAGAAACCAAATAGGTCATTTTATTTAACAGGTGCAGGCAAGCTCTGGGTACGGAAGACCACATCTTGACCTTGAAAAATACTTAGCATATGTGCCAGCAGGAGGCTGCAGCACACCCCGAGAGACCACAACCAGATGCAGCTGAGGCAAGGATTCAATTATGGAGAAAAGAGGATCGATCTATAAAGGCCTTTTAGGTGTTAGCAAGCAAAGCATTATTTGCTGCTTTTAAATTTGCAAGGTAATTGAATTTAGTATGCACTACAGAGCACGAAGGAGGGTCTATGTTTAAATCATTTGTTCCAAAGGGGAAATCGTAATTAAAATATTTTGAATATTGTGGAGGTGAGAGAAAGAAACCACAAATAAGGCCCCCTGACTGTGGCTGCCTCCACTGTAAATTGTGAAGCTGCATAAGAACACATCAAATGCTATTCTCTGAGAGATAAAAGTATAGGCGTGCATAAATTGATATTTTCTCCAAAGAGAGAAAACGAATGGTGCCAAGTTTTTCTCAATTCAACCTTAGTTCTCAGTGGATTTTGGACAACTGTCATAAACAGTCGAACAGCCTGGTAAGACTAAACATAAGAATGTGCCCCATATCTACACTGCTTCATTCAAAGTCCATGTAACTTTTATTATGATCTGTGGCAATGCTTTTAGAAACAGAACATAAGTTGACCAGCTGTAACTGCTATTCGTATAAGCATTGACAAATCTAACCTCAGTAAGCGGGGGTCAGTACTGTGATAATCTTGTATGTCCTATCAAATTTTTGACTCTTAAATAGTAAAGCTCAAAAGAGATTTGGAGTTGAACAAATATAATTTCTGACTACCTAAAGGAACTACACTTGCTTGAGTTAGAGACAGCCTAGGTTGCTACTAAAATAATTCCAATGTATATAAAATGAGACCCTAATTTGTGGGTTTCAGCTTAAGTACTGAATTACGTTCACCCCAGAATTTATATTTATAACCCCCAACACCTCTGACTATGACCATAGAGGGTCTTTACAGGTATGATTAGGTTAAAATGAGGTCATTAAGGTTGATCCTAATCTAAACTGACTGGCATCTTTATAAGAAGGGGAAATTTGGACATATACATGTACAGAAGGAAGAGGATGTGAAGACAAGGTAGAAAAGTGCTATCTATAAGCCAAACAGAGAGAACTGGTACAGAGTCCTCCTCCATGTGCTTTAGAAGCAACCAACTCTGCTATCACACTGAGCTGGGACTTCTAACATCCAGAAATATGAACAAATAAATTCTGCTGTTTAAGTCACCCAGTGTGTGGTACTTCTGACAGAGGCACTAACAACCTAATACACAGCCTTTGGTCAAGCTTACCTTTAGTGAAACGAGTTTGTCAAAAATTCTGTGAAAAGCATATTTGGTCATTTTGCCTTCCTTTCTACCTAAGTAGAGGGAGAGATTAAATAAGTTTTCCCTCTCTGTAAACTTAGTTTCCCTCAGATAGGTCATTTCATGGTGTAATAGTCAGCTCTGGCTGCCATAACAAAATGTCATAGACTGGGTGATTTAAACAACAGAGACCTATTTTTCCAAGTTCTGGATGCTAAAAGTCAGAGATCAGGGTGCCAGCATGGTCTGCTTTGACGAGGGATCTTTTCCTCGCTTATAGAAAGCTGCCTTCTCACAGTGTCCTCACATGGCAGAGAGAGAGTGTGCTTCTTCTTACAAGGGCGCTACTAGTTCCTTCATGAGGTCTCCAACCTTATGGCCTGATCTAAACCTAATTATCTCCCAAAGGCCCCATCTCCAAATAACATCATATTGGGGATTAGGGCTTCAACATATGAGTTTGGGCATAGCAGATGGCCTCCACTGCAGGGGGCTGGAGGGTAGTAAGCCCATTCTGATACCTAGGTATATCTTTCTGGGAACATTCTTGTCATTTAGGTTTTCCATCTCTTGACTCTTGTTATTTTCTCAATTGTTTCAGAAATTAGGTAACCCAAAAGTGGGAATGCTGGATCATATGGTTGTTTTATGATTTTAATTTCTTGAGGGACCCCCATACTGTTTCCCATAGTGGCTGCAGTAATTTACATTCCAACCAATAGTGCACAAGGAGAATACGGGTGCTATTTACTGGGCCCCTCAAGGTCTCCAGGAAAATAGAACCTAATTTTAGATTGGATTGATGGAAAGGAGACTGTGCTCTGCTTTGATGTTAATGAAAGTTTGTATGATAATCACAAATTCCAATTTCTTTTTCAAACTGCCAAAATCAATTCTTTTTCTAACTTGCCCACTTTCCTGAGACACTGCCCAGTTCCCTGAGACATTAAGGAGGCCTTGATAAACATCATATTTAAGAATATCACCCGGATTAACTTTGCCCTAGAGTTGTTTTCACTTCCAAGACTTTCTTTTGATGTGTATTGTACCAGGAACAGATGAACAAACCACATTTGGGACTGTTAATCTATTTCTCAAAATATTTTTCAAATTTTTAAAAACCAAAATGCATCCTCATAAACACTTTTCCCATTAAAGCAATGTGTGTTGTAGAGAAAATTCTTTCCATATGGTTCTGATTTGTTTACACTTAACTCATCAAAAAGCTGTTTAGGAAAAAAATACTTGATTGCCTAGGAAATTGTTTTGATCTTTTTATTTTAAAAACAGAATAAGTTATCCAGAGTAAACAAAATTTACAGTGGACAGTTGATAGCTGAATTCTATTCTGGTGTTCTAAGCTTCAGTGTTCTACACTCAAGCATTCACATTGCCATTTCCAGGCCAAACAATTACTGCAGTATCTATAAATGTGTATTGCTCTCTAGAAAAATATGAAGATGTAGTTGTTGTCCCACATACCACTGGTATAATAACTATTCTGAAAATACAACTCAGTTAAAACACAATATAATGAAGATTACTAAAACCAGTTCCCAGATTAAATAAGTACATTACTAAAACATGTGTTTCAAAGAATATTGGAATAAAAATATTGATACTGCTAAATTCTATAGGGATTTGGAGATGCAAACAATAATTTAATATGAAGTTATACTTATTTTATACTTGAGATTGAGCTCAGGTTTACCAGTGATGAATAGAGTATGTTCTTAAGGACTGTACTTAACTCTTGAAACAACTCATAACTTGGGAATGTGAATGTTATTGAATCAGAAATGTGTCTTACCAATAAACTTTGAAAGATAATAAAAACTGATATTAAAGTGTACCTCCAAAATTATTATGATTTTTAACACATTTTGGAAGGTTAATATATTCTAACCAGATAGGCCACATTTCAGCTTTACTATCTTGTGAGTTATCACAGAAACTCACATTAGCATCACTATAGTATTTCATGGAAGGCCCAAATTAGAATGAGATGTTGAAAAATGTTTTAACATTTAATCATAATTAAATAAGGCCATGAATACCTAACTTCAAACTTTTAGATATAAATTGAATCAATTCAGATATCAATTATATGCAAATGGAAACAATTTGCAATATTCAGATGATTAACAGGGTATAGGCATACTACTAGTGGGATATTAACTTTTTTTATAATCAGGTTATGTAGAGAATAGAGAAGTTTTTCTTCAAAGTTTCCTAAATCCATAAAAGGTGTATCATTCCCTGGTTAAATGTTTGAATGTACATATTCTAAGATGGCTCCAACATGTTCCAACCAGTTCAGATAAGGCTAACCAAGTCCCAGATCCAGATGCATGACATTGCTTATTTGGGAACCCCTCTGACCTCTTATCACTAATTTCCTCTTTTCTTTATCCTCTTTTCCCTTCTCCCTATTTAGGAAAGCTTAAGATTTTTAGCCAATCGAGTTAAGTTTAGAGTGTGAGGTCCCATCCCAGCCAATGGGAATGGGACACAGCCATAGAGGATTGTGTCAGGATGTAAAAGTTATAAATGTCCTTGTTTCCTTTGTTTGGTGTGTTCTCATTGCTTGACAGCTGATGAGTGCACCCTTTCTAGAGAAAGTAACCTAGCCTTGCTGAAGAATCCTTTGTCTCAGTGTTGATCTCTCACAGTATGGAACACCCGTGCCCAACAGGTTATTAATCGTTATATTCCTCCAGATTATTTGTACCAATAGATTAACAACATCCAAAGATGTGAAATCGAAATTAATAAAGTAAAATTATCTCCTCAGCAGAGTATGGTCAGTTATTTTCTATAAATCATGTCTATAAATAAAAATTTGCCTTCTAACATATTTATTTTGTAAAATCATACTAAATAATTATGACAGTAATTTTGAATGTCTATATATTTTCAATCAAAATTGTCTTGCCTTTTAGAAATGCTGTCTTAATCTTTTACACAAGAAAACTGAAGATCAGAGCAGTAATGTAACTTTTGAAGCTAATGCAAAACTAGGTTTGCCTTGAATCCAAGTCTGAATTGTTCTAACGAATTAGTTATTCGCGGTATAATGTTATTTCTCTTAAATCTCTTGATTAGAGTCTGAGGTAATTTTCTCTTTAACAGGGACTGCTACATATTTTTACAAGTTATTCATGGCTAAAATTCAGTAACAAGAATAACTTTGTAAGTTTTTTTTTTCTTTAAAAGCATAGTTTCACATTTACTTATTATTAATATATAACAAAAATTGGGCCGGGCGCGGTGGCTCAAGCCTGTAATCCCAGCACTTTGGGAGGCCGAGATGGGCGGATCACGAGGTCAGCAGATCGAGACCATCCTGGCAAACACATTGAAACCCCGTCTCTACTAAAAACATACAAAAAAAAACCTAGCCGGGCGAGGTGGTGGGCGTCTGTAGTCCCAGCTGCTTGGGAGGCTGAGGCAGGAGAATGGCGTAAACCCGGGAGGCGGAGCTTGCAGTGAGCTGAGATCCAGCCACAGCACTCCAGCCTGGGCGACAGAGGGAGACTCCGTCTCAACAACAACAACAACAAAATTTGACAAAATACAGCCTATAATTAAAATCTATCTTTCCACCTATTTTTGTACAGCTTGGAGGATAAGAATGGTTTTAATATTTTTAAATGACTAAAAAAATTAATAAGAACAATATTTCCTGATGTGAAAGTTATATGAAATTTGAATTTCAATATCTGTAAATAATGTTTTATTGGAACACAGCCACACTCATTTGCTCATTGTCCATGGCTGCTTCTGTGCTACAATGACAAAATTAAGTAATTTCCATAATGACTATACGGCCTGGAAAACCTAGAATATTTATGTCCTGGCCCATTACAGAAACATTTTATGATCCTTTATATATAATAATATATTAATAGTATATGCAATTTACCATTTAAATAATATGATCACCATTTTAATAATATGAACCAAGGTTCTAAAAAAATTAAATGGTAAAAATAAACTTGGAATAAATTGGAATAAATGGTAACTAAGCCAAAATATAATTACATATAGGTCTTTAAGACAATGTGATATTATATATTATTTAAATTTGTTATTCTATATACTACCTTATATTTACACAACTTTTGATTCCTAAGTGTTATTATGTGACATCATCGGTAGAGTGGGTAGCTTCACAGTGAAAACTACTAATTTGGATATTCAAAAAGTGAAAGTAACTTCGATTCTCTAAGAAGAATTATTTGTACATATGTGAAAAAGTTGTAAGAAAAGAAAGTTGTCCTTAATAAGATTTAAAATGTCTGACTGGTTTGGGTTTAGTAGAAAGAGTTACATGTAGGAAATTAACTGGAAATCAAATATGTGAAATTAATGGGAAAAATATAAAATAATTGCATTAGTTAGCAAGTTTTCCCGCTAGAAAATAAACACTGTCCCTTTGTCTTGCTCTTTAATTGTATAAAATATGAGTTATGGCAGGAGGTCATCTTGCAAAAATGAAAATAATTTATTTTAATAGAAAAGATATTTTTTGGTCAAAAATGTATACACATCAGCTTCCACAGCAACTTTTGATTAAAATGATGTACTACCGTGCAAATAATGGATACCATAGGACACTTAGCATGAAACTGTCAACTTTCATCTTTAGCTTTCTTTAGAAACCACAAACATTTAGAATCAAAATGTATGAACTAATATAAGATTTGCTGTTGTTATTTATTTAAAAGTCTGGGAAAAGACACACTTACAAAACTAATGTAATAAAATACAGTGGGGTATTCTGAATGTATTTCCTAGGGCTATTTGTGTGTCTAGCACAGGAGTCTAAAGAGAGAGGAAGTGTGTGTATCCTACCACCTTCACATTAACCTAATTCCAGTGTTCCTCAGAGGCTTATCTTTGAATAGAAGGCTAATGATTTATTGTGTCCTCTTTTATAAAAGCCTTGTGAACATTTACAGAAACTGAACTCGGGCATATAGTGCTGTGATTAAATTGTTTTTTCCGAAAAAGTAGTCAACGTAGATCACTGTAGCACAACCATACGATAGAGCTACATACAGAACAAAATAGAAGTATATTATGTAATTAAAATAATAAATAAAAATGAATAAATTATTGGTACCTATAAGCAAGTTTCATAGCTTATCATATTTTCATTTACATAAAGCATATACAATATAAGTAAATTTTATTTTTAAGCAAATTTGGGGCATAGTAGAGATCGTTTCATTACACAATTATTGACGGTAATTTTGAACTTTTAAAAAATATAAAATATTATTTCCTTTGTGTTAATGAATTATATGCTACATTTCTTTGATAGAAAAATAACTTCTAGATTTGTAATATAATCTAATAATCATGAAAAAAGATATCATATACATAAAGATAGGTAAATTAATATATGATTATTAACACGGTGTGCAACACATTTAAAAATTCACAAATATGCTCAAAACTGAAGTCATCTCTAGTACTATAAACCATTTATTGGTACATTTATAGTAAATACTGGCAACAAAAAGAAACCCAAATTGTAAGATAAATATTAAAATCAAAATGAGACAGAAAGGAAAAACAAATATATCAGTAAAACATTGTCAAATGCAACAAAATAAATAACTTGAATGGATTTCTATACAGAACATCAACAACTTATGTAGACAAATGTGTCAGTAAAATAAGTACAAAACACACAAAATAATAAATCTGAACACTTTCAAATAACATCATGAATGAAGTAAAAAACAAGTATTTCATTAAGTGTTCACATCAAGAAACGGGAAAAAAGTAAATGAATTACAATAAACACACTTTAAGCCCATTGATAGCAAGTACTACCATTATTTTGCACAATGGATTATAGTTACAGTACATTTAAATCTAAATCAAACATACAAGGTACATAGCATGGAATCTAGTCCTCATCAACTGTTTGGTTCTTGGTTTTGAATTTTGTTAAAATAAACACAATTGGGATGTTAAATTCATATCTTCACCATGATAATTTTTACCATTCTCATTCTAAAAACAGTTACATCATCACTGGTCACAGAGGCCAGTAGACCTCTTACTTTTGAAGCTTAATATTCATTCCTAATATGGGTGTACTGGCTTTATGAGTTTATGACAAGTTTTAGAAAGCAGCAGACTAAAGAAAAACGTGTTTAATATAACTAATAAAATAACAACCATACAGAATTAAGTAATACAATCTACAAAAAGTGTGTAATACTACATCTCAATAATATTCCGTCATATGGATATACAACAGTTTGCTTTTACATTCACCTACATTGAAGGACATCTTGGTTGCTTCCAGTTTTTTGGTGATTATGAATAATTCTGCTATAAATATTCATGCATAGGTTTTGTGTGGAGTTGAGTTTTCAGTTCATTTGGGTACATACCAAGGAGTGCAATTACTGTATCATATGGTAAGAGCATGTTTAGCTTTGTAAGAAACTGCCAAACTGTCTTCCAAAGTGGCTGAGCCATTTTGTATTCCCACTAGCAGTGAAAGTTCTTATTCCTCTGAATCCTCCCCAGAATTTAATTTGTCAGCTTTTTGTATTTTAGTCATTCTAGTAGCTGTGTATTGGTATCTGGCTGTTGCTTTAATTTGATAAGAAGGCAGCTTTGTCTGAAATTAATACAATTAATCCAGTTTTTCTTTGACTTAACGTTTATCATGGTATATCTCTACATCTTTTTATTTTCTGGTTACCTGAGTCATTATATTTAAAGTGAGTCTCATGTAAAAATAGATAGTTGGCCTTTTGAAAAACCTATTCTGACAAATCTATAATCAATTGATATATTTAGACTATTCACATTTAAAGTATCATTGATAGAGCTGGATTAATGTCCACTGTGTTTGCAACTATTTTCTATGTATTCATTGCATTTTTAAAGTTTTTGCCTTATTTTCCCTCTTCTCTGGTTTTATTTTTAATTTTTTTAAATTCTATATTCATTTTAGATTCAGGGTTACATGTGTAGGTTTATTACAAGAGTATATTGTGTGATGCTGAGATTTGGGCTTCTGTTGATCCTGTCACCCAGATAGTGAACATAGTTCCAATGGGAAGATTTTCAGTCCTTGCTCCACACCCTACCTCCCTACTTTCAGAGTCCCCAGTGTCTATTGTTTCTATCTTTATGTCTATCTTCATGCCCATGTGTACCCCAGATTTACCTTCCACTTATAAGGGATAACAGGCAATATTTGGTTTTCTGTTTCTGCATTAATTCACTAGTGACCGCATAGTATTCCACGGTATATGTGTAACACATTTTCTTTATCCAATCCACCATTGATGGGTACCTACATTGATTGCATGTATTTGCTATTGTGAATAACACTGCAATAATTGAGCATTTTGGAGGGTGGGGTGGGGACAGTGTCTTGCTCTGTCACCAAGGCTGGAATGTGGTGGCATGATTTTGGCTCACTGCAGCCTCCGCCTCTCGGGTTCATGCAATTCTCATGCCTCAAACACCCAAGTAGCTGGGATTACAGGTGCACCCCACCATGCCCAGCTAATTTTTGTACTTTTATTAGAGATAGGGGTTTGCCACGTTGACAAGGCTGGTCTTGAACTCCTGGCCTCAAGTGATCTGCCAACCTCTGACTCCCAAAGTGCTAGGATTACAGGCATGGGCCACTGTATCCAGCCTTGACTGAGCATTTTATGTGATGTAGTTATACCTCTTCTCTTAGCATATAAATTATGTTTAAAAAAAGAAACTGGTTTTTCTAAGCAGGTAATATAAATTTTCAAAAGTTTCTCTTGCGATAGCACTGTACCACTTTAAGTGTAGTGCATGTACATTTTTTAAGTATTCCCAGTTCCTTCCTCTTGACCCTTATAACATTGTTATCATTCTTGCAACTAATCCATGTGATAACAGCTAATACATTGTTGGTAATATTACTTTAACAGTTATCTCTTAAACTGATTAATAATAAAAAAATTAACTTTATTTATTCCTTGTTTTATACTCTTCCTCCTATTACCTAGGATTTCTGTCTTACTACATTTTATCTCTCCCTGAATAACTTCTTTTCATGTTTCATTTAAGGGAGGTCTGTTGGCGATAAATTCCCAAAGTTTCAGTTAATGACCTCTCTCCTTAATGAAAATTAATTGCTATTCTGCCTTAACAATTACATTGTGATCGATCAAATTTATAAAACCTGCAAGGGTCACTTGCTTTAATTCTACTGCAATCCATTAAATCTCCAGCAGATGATAACCTTTAACTTATTCACATATTAGGAAATTTTAATGGCAATTATAGATGTCACTATTTATATAAAAAGTTATACATCAAATTGCCTCCTTTTCTTAGCTCAATTAAAGTGGTTTGTCTTACTGATATGAGACATTTCCAATGCTACCAGGGTGACTTCAGAGCTAAAACATTACATTACCTTTTTTTTATTCACATTACCAACAATAACTAAGAAAATTAATGTTGGTGTGCTGTCAAGCTGGTAGCAAATAAAAAATGATAGTTTAATATGATAAACTTTTTCCATAAAAAACATATTATGTATCTTTTAAAAATATATTATTTACTTCAAAGAACAAGAAGAGAAGATATGAGTTTATACCCATCAGAAAGGCAAAAGTGCAAAAAGATGGATAATACTATTAGAAAGAATGTGAAGAGGTGGGAGTCAATTGTATTTTGGATGAGGCAATCTAGAGAGTATGGCCAATCCAGAAAGTTCTCTATTTCCAGAAGCTCTAGGGTATGAACTATATACACTCTATTTCCAGCAACACTATATATGAACCAATGATCTTACTCCTGAATACGCATCCCAGAAAAGTATTACAAAGTTCATACAAAGTGAGGGGTTGAAAAAAGTGGATGCTGACCCACTGTTTGTGTCAGCAGGAAGTTTGGGGGCAATTTGTGTTCATCATTAGGAGAACAGATAATTAAATGATTAAAGAAAAAGAATAAAATATGAGATGTTAGACTGAAATATTAAGACTATTTACAATACTATATAAGAAAAATATTATTTATCAATTCATTTATTGCAATGCATATTAGCACTTTTTTATTGACCTCATGTTTGAGTCAACTCAGTTTCACATTAAACTGAGGAATCCTACCAAAAGTTTGGTTTTTCCCTCTTGTGTTGTTTTACTCACTTTGAGACTTCTTCTTATGTTTTACATACTTCCTGCGCTTGCTCATGTGAAATAATTTGTTGATTTTTTTTTTCCCCTTTCATTTGGTGTATATTTTCTTTCTTCTATCCACTCAGGAGGTCAAGATTAAGGCCAACAGTCTCCATAACTTCCCTGATTCTATCCTTAAAGACGTTTCTTTTCTTTGAAGTTCCATAGCACTACTAGCCTACGTTACACATAATATTACTCTTATTACAACAGCTTTATGTCATTAATTTGTTAGTCCTCTACAAGACTTCTGATGAGTGAGACCAGATCTCATGTTGTACATGCCCCTTACTTTTCTTGGCATATGGCTGAACACATTATGAATATTTAAGAAATGCCTCTTCACTCACGACCAAATATGTTTGAGCCAGGCACTGTTCTATTTGCTATAGATATTTCAGTTAGTAGGATAAAAATGTATTCCCTCTTAAACTTGTATTTCAGCAGTAAGGATAGAGGAAATAGGTCTGTCAAAGTGTTCTATCAGATATTCTTTAATAGCTATAAAGACCTCCAACTGGCAATTGTAATCTATGCCTATGCAGAGAAATGATGGAGAGGAAAAATACAAAGTACTAAAGGAAGCTTTAGCTTTGGAATCTGTGTCAAGATATGGCAAAGAAATTGAGGAAAGGGCATGGACTTCTCTTCTTCCCTGATAGCTCCAGTGAACAAGACCCTGAAAAACTGAGAGCCACGGCTTTGCTGAAGCCGTAAAATCCTTCATCACCATATCGATTCCTAAAATTTCTTTATTGTGGAGACTAAGTTTTGTATTTCACAGTTAGAGGTAAAAACATAAAAGTCAAAATCTGATTGATGTTTTTCATTGAAAAAATTTGCATTAAGTATAAAGTAGCAACCATTCTATTGTTCAATGTAAATAACAACAGAGACCTTACAATGTGTCTTTCAAACCATGACACTTTAAGGCAAAGGGGGACCCTACTAATAATCATAGCAGGACAATATGGATAAACAGACTCTTCCAGGCAAATTAGGATAAAATATCTTCTAAAATAATAATAGTCACTTTCCTGCTATGTGACTTGCAAGAACAAAACCTATATCCCAGCTGTTAGAATGAAGACAGAATCTCTACTCCATCCAGGAATGATGTGGACATATAGAAAATCAAACGTACATTGAGATATTGACTTGTGACAGTTCTTCAACCACTGAGAAAAAGTCACGCATTAAGATATTTTAGCCAAGTATGATTAAAATGCATGCAGCACAGTGGCTCAAGATTTCTCTAAAATGAGTTTCAAATTTCCAGGAATTTGTTAATCAAGCTGTCATTGATTGATTACTTACTCGGAAGTCTCTTGGCAACAAGTGCGTAACAAACTTTGATGATGTGAGTCAAACCATTTATCTCCTAAGAAAGTCTATATTCCTAATATTTCTTAACTACTCTAAAATATCTTTGATAGTCTTCCTGTTTTTGAGATTAAAAAGTGATTGATGGTAAATATTAACACTGAATTAGAATTTATTTTGCCCCTGTTTATTGCCATAGCACTGTGCACATATGAAGTACTTACTTCAACCACATTGTAATTACTGTTTCTTGACACATATCTCCATTGCAAAAATGAGATCTCTAGGATAAATAAATGAGTTTCTGTTTTATTTATCTGTTTTCCCAACATCTAACTTTCTTTTGCTTTATTGAGATATAATTGACAAAGTTGTATATATTTAAGTTGTATAATGTGATTATTTGATACACTAATATATGGTGGAATGACTGCCACGATTGAATTAGTTAACACATCCATCACCTCACATAGTTACTTTTTTGTTTGTGGTAAAAACATTGAAGATCTAATCTCTTAGCAAACGCATGTACACAATATTTCTATTATTAACTACAGTCACCATGTTGTACATTAAATCCCCAGAACTTACCCATCTTATAATTCAGATTATACTCTTTGATCAAAACTCCTCATTTCCCCCAACTCCTCAGCTCCTAGCAACCGACCTTCTACTGTTTCTATAAGTGTGACAAATTTTAGATTCCACATATGTCAGATCACACAGTATTTATATTTCTCTGACTTATTTCACTAAACCTAATGCCCTCCAGCTTTCTCTATGTTGTAAAATGGCAGGATTTCTTTCATTTTTTTTTGTTTGTTTGTTTTGGTTGAATCACATTCTACTTTGTGTGCATACAGACACACACACACACACACACACACACACACCACATTTTCTTTATTCATTCATCACTGACAGGCACATGTGTTGGCTATTGTGAGTAAAGCTACAGTGAATGTGGGAGTGCACATATCTATTGAAGATACTGCTTTCTTAACCTTCAAATATACACTCAGATCTAAGATTCTGGGTCATATGGGATGTGATTTAGATATGTCACTACCAAATCTCATGTTGAAATGTGATTCCCCAATGCTGGAGGTGGGGCCTAGTGGGAGGTGTTTGGGTCATGTGGGAGGAAACTTGGTGCTTGCCTTACAGTAATGAGTAAGTTCTCACTCTGTTAGTTCAAGAGAGAGCTGGGTTGTTTAAAGGAGGCTAGTACCTCCCCCTTTCTCTCTTGCTTCCTCTCTCACCATGAGCACACCTGCTCCCTCTCCACCTTCTGTGATGAGTAAAAGCTTCCTGAGGTCTCACAAGAGGCTAAGCAGATGCTGGTCCAATGCTCATACAGTCTGAAGAACTGTAAAGCAAATAAATCTCTTTCTTCTATAAATTACTGTCCTTTGGTCTAGCATTTTTTTAGAAAAACACTAAAAAACAGATATTTAACATATCATTTTCAATCCAATTCAGGCCAAGTGGATTAAAGTTGAGTAAGTACATAGCAGTCTTAAATATGCATGCCCATGTCTTCACAATAGAATTATTTATTATTCTACTATCTCAGGTATCCCTTTCTAGCAATGCAAAATGGAATAAGACAATATGGCAGTTCTATATTTTATTTTCTTAGGAACCTCCACACTGTTTGCCATAATGGCCATACCAATTTATGTACTCACCAACACTGCTCAAGAGTTCACTTTTCTTCACATCTTCACAACAGTTATCTTTTGGTTTTGTAATAATAAACAGGTGTGAAGTAATATCTCATTGTAGTTTTAATTTCAGCATCTAATTTAAAAAACAATATACTGCAATCTATCCATTTGACAGAGGGCTAATATCCAGAATCTACAAAGAACTTAAATTTACAGGAAAAAAAAAAAACACCAAAAAGTGGTCAAAGGATATGACAGACACTTCTCAAAAGAAGACATTTATGCAGCCAACAAACATATGAAAAAATGCTCATCATTACTGGCCATTAGATAAATGCAAATCAAAACCACAATGAGATACCCTCTCATGCCAGTTAGAATGATGATCATCAAAAAGTCAGGAAACAACAGATGCTAGAGAGGATCTGGAGAAATCGGAATGCTTTTAAACTGTTGCTGGGAGTGTAAATTAGTTCAACCATTGTGGAAGACAGTGTGGTGATTCCTCCAGGATCTAGAACTAGAAATGCCATTTGATCCAGCAATCCCATTATTGGATATATACCCAAAAATTACAAATCATTCTACTGTAAAGACACATGCACACGTATGTTCACAATAGCTAAGTCTTGGAACCAACCCAAATGCCCATCAGTGATAGACTGAATAAAGAAGATGTGGCACGTATACACCATGGAATACTATGCAGCCATGGAAAAGGATGAGATCGTGTCCTTTGCAGGGATATGGATGTAGCTGGAAACCATCATTCTCAGCAAACTAACACAAGAACAGGAAACCAAACATTGCATGTTCTCACTCATAAGAGAGAGTTGAACAATGAGAACACATGGTCATAGTAAGGGGAACATCACATTCTGGGACCTGTTGGGGGATCGGGAGCTAGGGGAGGGATAGCATTAGGAGTAATACCTAATGTAGATGATAGGTTGATGGGTGTAGCTAAGCACCATGGCACATGTATACCTATGTAACAAACCTGCACGCTCTGCACATGTATCTCAGAACTTAAAGTATAATAAAAATAAATAAATAAGAAGAAAACAAACAAAAATAACACACTAAGAGGAACTAAGGAAATACACAGAAAGAAATACTGCAAGTTTTATAAAAGCCAAAACAAAAATAAAATAATAAGCTTGAATTGTGTAAGGAAATATGAATAGACAACACATTTATTAAAACAATGAGAAGACAAAAAATCCGGGATAAAAATTTTACTAGACAAAATAGAATTCAGACCACAGGGATTAAGTGTTAGTATGAACATTTCAAATACTGAAGGTTAAGATTAACAATGAAGACACAGCAGAAGGTCTATGCACCAAAAACACAGCAACCACTTTTGTAGTACAGAAACTATAGAACATGTATAAAGAAATAGAAACATGCTAAAAGTAAATATTTAAAATATCATTTTCAATTTAATTGAGGCCAAGTGGACAAAAGTTTAGTAAGGACACAGGAGTCTAAATAGTATATTTCATAGAGAAACATAAACTTTACAACATAGTAATAAAAGACCCTATTCTCAACTACACATGAAGCACTCACAGAAGCTGACCAAATATATTAGAAAACTCCAAAACTTTTATAAGTAAAACTGATACAAATCAGATTATCTGATAACAATACAGCATAATAATGATATGCACAAAGAAAAAACTCTGTCCATATGGGAATTTTTTATACTTTTATTTTGGGTTCAGAGGTATAGGTACATGTTTGTTACACAGTCAAATTGCAGGTCATAGGGGCTTGGTGTACACATTGTTTTATCATCTAGGTAATAAGCACAGTACTTGATAGGTAGTTTTTTGTTTCTCACCCTCTTCCCACCATCTACCCTCAAGTAGGCCCCAGTGTCTTGTTCTCTTCTTTGTGTTCATGTGTACTCAACATTTAGCTCTCACTTACAAGTAAGAACATTCACTATTTGGTTTTCTGTTCCTGCACTAATTTGCTTAGGATCATGATTGCTGTAAAGGACATGATCTCATTATTTTTATGGCCATGTAGCATTCCATGGTATAAATGTACCACATTTTCTCTATCCAGTGTAACAGTGATGGGCATTTAGGTTGATTCCATGTATTTGCTTGTGAATAGTGCTGGGATGAACACATGTGGGCCGATGTCTTTATGATATTAACAAAAATATTTATTTTCCTACAGGTATATAATCAGCAATGTTATATGATAAATAGGAGTTCTTGTTGTAGCTCTTTGAGAAACCACCAAACCACTTTTCACCATGGTTAAACTAATCTATATTCCCACTAGCAGTATGTAATGTAAGCTTTCCTTTTTCTCTGTAACCTCACCAGCAGCTGTTTTTTGGCTTTTGAATAATAGTCATTCTGACTGGTGTGAGATAGTATCTCATGGTTTTGATTTGCATTTCTCTAATAATTAATTAAAGTAGAGCATTTATTCATGCGCTTGTTGGATGAGTATATGTTTCTTTTGAATAGTCTGTTCATGTCCTTTGCCCACTTTTCAGTGGGGTTGTTTTTTGCTTGTTATTTTTTTCATTTTTTTTTTTTTTAAGTTCTGTATAGATTCTGGATAGGAGACCATTTCTGGATTCAAAGTTTGCAAAACTTTTCTCTCATTCTATAGGTTGTCTGTTTACTCTTTTGATAGTTTCCTTTGCAGTACAAAAGCTCTTTAGTTTAATTAGGTCCCATTTGTCAATTTTTGCTTTTGTTGCAATTGCTTTTGGTTTCTTTATCATAAAATCATTGCCAAGGCCTATTTCCAGAATGGTATTTCCTAGTTTATCTTTTGGGATTTATAAATACCCTAGAAAATTTTAGGTCTTACATTTAAGTCTGCAATCAATCTTGAGGTGAATTTTGTATATGGTGTAAGGAAGGGGTTCAATTTCAACCTTCTGCATATGGCTTGCCAGTTATCCTAGCACCATTTATTGAATAAGAAGTTTTTTTCCTGTTGCTTGCTTTTATTGACTTTGTTATAGGTCTGTGGCATTATTTCTGGGCTCTCTATTTAGTTCCATTGGACTATTTGTCGTTTTTTGTATCCATACGAAGCTGTTTGGGTTATACTGTTGCCCTGCAGTATAGTTTGGAGAAAGGTATGCCTCCAGATTTTTTTTTTCTTAAGATTGCCTTGGCTATTTGGTAGGTTTTCTGGTTCCATACAAATTTTAAAATATATTTTCTTTTCAAATTCTGTGAAGAATATCTTGGTAGTTTTATAGGAATAGTATTAAATCTATAAGTTGCTTTGAGAATTATGGCCACTTTAATATTATTGATATTGCCTATCCATGAGCATGAAATGTTTTTCCATTTGTTTGTGTCATCTCTGATTTTTTTTGAGCAGTGCTTTAATAATTCTTGTTGTAGAGGTCTTTCACCTGTCTGGTTAGCTGTATTCCTAGGTATTTTATTCTTTTGTGGCTATTGTAAATGAGATTGCATTATTTATTTAGCTCTCAGCTTGGGCATTGTTGGTGTATAGAAATGGTACTGACTTTTTCCATTGACTCTTTATCTGAAATTTTCCTGAAATTATTTATCAGCTTAAGGAGCTTTTGAGCAGAGACTATAGGGCTTTCTAAGTACAGAATCATATCATCTGCAAGCAGAGTTAGTTTGACTTCCTCTCTTCCTATTTGGATGTCTTTTACTTCTTTATCTTGCCTGATTGTTCTTACTAGCATTTCCAGTACTATGTTGAATAGGAGTGGTGAGAGTGGGCATCCTCGTCTTGTCCTTGTTCTCAAGGAGAGTGCTTCCAGCTTTTGCCCATTCAGTACAGTGTTGCCTGTGGGATTGTCATAGATGGCTCTTGTTATTTTTAAGTTTATTCCTTCAATGCCTAGTGTGTGATTGTTTAACAGGAAAGGATGATGAATTTTATCAAAAGCCGTTTCTGTGTCTATTGAGCTAATCATGTGGTTTCTGTTTCTTATTATGCTTCTGTAATGAATCACATTTATTGATTTGCACATGTTGAACCAACCTTGCATTTCAGGGATAAATCATACTTGATGGTGATGCATTAGTGTTTGATGTGCTACTGGATTTGATTTGCTAGTATTTTGTTGAGGATTTTTGCATCTATGTTCATCAAAGATATTGGCCTGAAGTTTTTTTTTTTTTTTTTTTTCCTGTTGTTGTTGTGTCTTTGCCAGGTTTTAGCATCAGAATGAGGAGTTCTAAATGTTGAAACAAATCCTTGAAATACACCAAAATAGAACCTCTTTAAGCACAAATTTCACAGGACCTACATAAAAATAACACAATGAAAAAAAGGTATTCAGCAACAAATAGCACAATGAATAGAATTGTACCTTACATCTCAATACTAATGTTGAATAAAATGGCCTAAATGCACCACTTAAAAGACACAGAATGGCAGAATGGATAAGAATTCACCAACCAAGTTTCTGCGGTCTTCAGGAGATGCATGTAACATATAAGGACTCACTTAAACATAAGGTAAAGGGGTGGAAAAAGATATTCCATGCAAATGGACATCAAAAGTAAGCAGGAGTAGCTCTTTTTATATCATAAAACAAACTTTAAAGCAACAGCAGTTGAAAATGACAATGAGGGACAATATATAATGATAAAAAGATTAGTCCAATAGGAAAACATCACTTCATTCAGGCAGTGGCAACAGAATCCGTGTTTGCTTGCGCATGCCATTAGCCACAGCAGTGTGGTGAGGTACACATGTGTCAGCTGAAGCAGGGTAACAATGTCGATTGGGCTGTGACATTCTTGCATGTGCTTGTAGCAGCAGCATAGTGGTGGTGGGGCACTGGTAGGGACAGGGTTGCTGGCACCTGTGCTTGCATTAGTCCCAGTGGTGATGGTGGTAGGCATGGGGTGCTGGTATGCATGGGGCTGCCAGCACCCCTACACATTTGCACTAGCTGCAGTGGCGGTGCTAGGGGGCAGGGTTGCTGATGTTCACACACAAGTTCACACCAGTGATTGTGACATGGCCAGGTGCCCTCACATCAGCAGGCAGGGAGCAGCAAGGTGTGCTTGGCTGGCAGCAGTGGCACAGTAGAGTATGTATGCTGGAGGGGGAGGGGAGGTGAAGTCTGCCTATGGGAATGCTGGCAAAGCAGTGGGTGGGGAGGGGGCTGTGGGCGAGTGCATGCCAGCAAAGAAACTCAGGGGAGGCTGCAGTAGGGGAAGAGTGCCTGTGGGCTGGTGCATGTCAGCAGGGGCCAATCTGTGGGAGCTCTCCAATGGTCAAACATGGTCTGCCAGCAAAGGAGCTATAATGAGGGTCCTTCAGAAGCACCCTGGTTGGGCCCCCGAGGCTGCACTGCAAGCAGGTATAGGCAGGCTAGGGTCCTGGGAAGGGCCAGCAGAAAGGAGGGCCACTCACATCAGGCTGGCTCTGTCTCATGGGCAAGACCTCTCTGCTCCATCCAGGTCTGACAGTCATTAAGGCTAGTCTCCTAGAGGAGCATTGCTGTCTTTGAGGGAGGGATGGGCATTTCTGGCCATGCTCCACTGCAGATGTTTCCATAC
Source organism: Macaca nemestrina (assembly GCF_043159975.1). Lineage (NCBI taxonomy): Eukaryota > Metazoa > Chordata > Mammalia > Primates > Cercopithecidae > Macaca > Macaca nemestrina. The sequence continues at coordinate 64,273,651 of NC_092128.1, forward strand.
TAAGCCCTCTGAGCTCTGCACAGGCTGAAGTCTGTCCCATCACCTCTCTAAGCAGTTCCCCCTGCTAGCTCAAGTGTCCATGATGTTGTGAGGTCTCCTGCTGCTAGGATTATGGAGGTCCATGGAGAAAGTGAGCCACTCCTCGCCTGCCCAACTCACCCCTTTACTAGGAGTCACTGAGGTCCAGGAACGAGTCCCAGTGCTCAGTAGCCCCTGCACTATTCCCAGATTCCTCCCCATTCAGCTCAACATTTATGTCCTCCCTCCATCGACTCTCAATGCCTTCCCTTGAAAGATCTGCTAGGAGTGTGCCAGTCTCCCAAACTCCCTTTCTCTCTGTGGGAGATGTTCCTCCTGAATGCATCTATCCTGCGATCTTCCAATCGAAAATGTATAAATTTTATTTTATACCTTTTGTGTAAAACGGAAAATACACAATAAAATTGCAGAATTTCTAAAAATTAATGAAAAATCAAAGCTGCATATGAGAAATTTTGAAATAAAATTAAACAACTCTATAAGAACTTAAGGCTATGAGTTTTCTTGTGCTAGCAATACAAATGAAAGAATGAAAATAAATAAATTCCTTTTGTGACTCATTATATAATGGAAAAAGAAATAAGGTTATCAAAGAGAAAACTGTAAAGTAATATATCATGAAAAAGATGCAAAACTCTGTAATAAAATATTTACAAATTGAAGTCATCGATCTATGAAAAAGATAATATATCATGACCAAATGGGTTTATTCCAGAAATTCTACATTGGCTTGATATTTGAAAATCAGTTAATGTAATTCAACGTATTGACAAAATAATGAAAATTAATATATAATTAACCCAGCAGATTAAAAAAAATGTGGGAAAATTCCATACTCATTTATAAAGGCTTTTTGTGTAAGATCTGAAGCAAGGTTAGAATTTCATTGTCAGCACATGCCCAACATTTTTCTGCATTCCTAGCCGGTAAAAAAGTTGAGAGAAAAAAGATATATAAAGGAACAAAGATTTAGGGGGAAAAAAAGCAAAACTGGCTATTTACAGATGACATAAATTTTTAAATAAATTTTTATGTTCAGTGATCAACAAAAAGCTAGTAAAATTAATGTCAATTTACCATAATTGCAGGAGAGAAGATCAATATGCAAAAATAAATTGCATTACTAAATTATAATTGCTAAACTAATATTAGAATAAACAATTTGAAAATATAATTTTTAAAATAATTCTGTTTATGATAGTATTTAAATTTTGAAAATAATAAAGATAAATATAATAAAAGATGTGTAAGACATAAACTATGAAAACTACAAAACATTACAGGAAAATCAGCCAAAATAATTGATGTGATATATAATTGTTAACGGAATGGAAGACTAAATGCTTAAGATACTGTTTTCCCTCAAATTGATTATCGATTCTAAAAGATCCCAAACATAATCTCAGCATGTGCTTACATAAATTGACAATATAATTCTAAAATGTATATGGAAAAATAAAGGATTAAGAATAGCAAAAACATCTTTGAAAAATATGAGAACTTTTCTCTGATTTCAAGATTTACTATAAACCTACAATCAGCAAAACAGTGTTTCATTGGCATAAGATTAGATCTATTAATAAACGAATCAAAATAGAAAGTTCAGGAATAAACTGAGATGTGGTCAGAATGTTTTTGATATGGGTACCAAAGTAATTCAACTGGATGATTTTTTTTTTTTTTTCAAAAATGATACTAAAACCACCCACTATTCCTAGGGGATGATTAGCATTGTCCCTTTCTGACTGACACCATTGCAAAAATTAACTTGAAATACATACATACCTGAATAGAAGCACCTGTGTACATGTGTGTATGTGTGTATATAGTGAGATAAAGCAAATATGACAAAATGTAAATGTTAAAATGGGTGAATTCAGGAAAAGGTGTAAAAGATAGTTATATATTACCTTTTGACTTCTTTGTAGCTTTATATTTTTCAAAATACAAACTTTCGAGAAAAATTTCTGAGGCAAATACATAAAAAATTAACTTTTGTTCAAGCTGGTTGCTTGATACAAGATGGTCTATCATTATTCTCTATTCAATATGTATTTGAAATATTTTAACACTAAAAATAAAATGATTAAACTAATAGAAATACTATATAGCTAATTTTATTAACTTCATTTTACAATTAAATGCTGCCTTCATGAAGAGACGATTATCTTATAAGTGTTTAGTGTTCAAAATGTAGATTAAATTAATCACCTTGTGTTTTGCTATGAGGATATATATTAATAGTTTGTTTATATACAACTTCATAAATAGGTCATACTCCATAAACTTCCAACAGGTCTAAGTGGCTGTAACTTCTTATCATAACCATGAATGTACGGAGAAGAAAACTTCAACAGGTTCAAAATGAAGACAGTCCTTGATCCCTATTTAGATTCTGAGATTATTATATCAGATTAAATTCCATGACACTTGAGAAAAAGCATTCTATTGCAGTCTTGCCAGAGATAAAGCCAGTAAAAATTTGTTTAGTTTCATTTTAATCCCAAAGCAATACCTTTCTTCTTTGCTGTTATTGTCATTCATCTCAGAAACTCAGCATGTTTTACAAAAGACACAGTAATATTATCCATTACAAAGAAAAGAGAAAGGAGGTGGCAATGGACTTAATCTATTTCAGAGTGTCACCCAGGGCCTGAAGGAGTGGCTAGGGAATTGAGCAATCTAAACCTCTCAGAAGTGGTGCAAAGTTACATTCACTCAAATACAATGCCTGTTCTGGGTTAGTATTCATGTTTCAGTAAAGTTTCTCTTAATTTTTTTCTACAAAGCCAAATACAAATCAGCATTGAACAAAGGTATTATGGCTTTCAGAAGTGGGCTTTTAAACATTGATAGGAGCACTGTGATAATGATGTTGTAGTGTGCTTTAAGGGAAAAGATGTGTGGGAAAAATACAAAGAAAGAAACAGTAGTGTGCCCAGTAATCTGCAAATCAAAGTCTGCCCCTTAGAAATAATTATTATGTTTCAGGAACTGAAGATGAACAGAAAACTCCAAAGTATATGTCATTTGTATACGGAGACATTTGAAACCTTTTACATGGGTCATCTGCAATGGTAAAGGGGAGTGTTTCTAAAATTTCTTTGTTCAGAATTCAAAAGAAATTTCTCCACAGAAGCCATATTATTCATGATGTTTTTTAGGCTAGGTTTCAGAGCAAGACCACAAAAACCTCCTGTGTTCCAAATGGACCTAAAATGTGGTATATATAACCCTTTACTTTTTCCTTTGCCTCTGGAACAAATGCATAGTCCCTCTGAGGCTTTCTTAGACCTTTCTTGCAGGAAACGGTGGAAAGCCACGCATGGTAAAAGAATACCATGCCCTATATAAACTGGTCACTGGGGTCAGAATGTGACTTTATGTCAGAAATACCTGTCGTGAGGTGGGGAGGCTAAACATATCAGGCCCACTTCCCAAGCAGACCTGTTTTCTGGGTAAGGGTTCTCACAAAAACGTAGGAAGGTTAATGTAAGGAGAGTCTGGAAAAAGCCATGGATGTGACATTGGTATCTTCACTTCCTGCAAGTCCGAATGCCGTATGATATCATATGACTCATAGGATATTATCTTGTATTTCTAAGTGTTCTTATCATTGATGCCTTATTAATTATCAATAACAATTTTAAATTATTAATAATAATGATTAACCATTGGTGAATAATATTCTTAAGTATTATGTTTAATTAATAATGTACAATGTTTTATTAATAACATTAGCTACATTTTACTGAGTACTTATATTATATATATATAAAGCACTTAATTCACTTTATCCCTCATACTCATAACAATGCTGAAAAAAGAGATCTTATCCCCAAAGCACAAAGGAGGAAACTGATGTTTAAGGATATTAAAACTACACTTTGAGTTATTCAGCTCTAAATTGGTAGAGTCATGCTTTCAATTTAACTCCTCTTGCTTTAACTACTACATGTATTAATTAATTTATTCAAGAAATGTTTTAACTTTAAGAGGCAACCGTGCTGTAGGGGATTTTGTCCGGCCAGTAGTAAAGGGGAGTGATTCGAAAGGAGAGCTAGGAGAAAAGCAAAATGGACAAGTATAGGATGAAGGAAGAGAAATAATATGATAAAGGCTAATAGGTTTGAGTTGTAATTTATGGGATCAAATAAGAGATTTTTTAAGCATATATGTGTGTATGTATGTATATACAATCTCTTTCATTTCATGATGATAAATCCCATTCCAAATATTATAGATTTTTATATTTGATTCCATTTGTTTTGAACAATAAATCCACCTACTGGATAGGCTATCAACCAGGAAAATGTGATACTGTGGATGTTTTCCTATTTCAGGTTTTTGAATATGTGAAGACAATGTTGCTAGTCATGGAAATACAGAGTGCTATAAAAATAATAACTTTATGTGAAGTAAAAAGTTAAGCTTTTGACAAAAATGGGACATAAGTTAAAATATTCTCTATGGGACATTTTAATTTTTTTTCAACTTCTAATCAGTGATGGCAGTACACAAATGGCAACCACATAAGGAAGAAAAAAAATCTGCCAATACCTAAGTATATCTAGGAAAATCTGTGACTGGGAAATACGTGCTGGTTTGGAGAAAACAGAAAAAAATTGTCTTCTATTACATGAGATGACAGTACTTCAGAAACAAAACTATATCCGTGCTCGTAAAACTAGGGATATGAATATTTTGTGTACACTTGCCAGTTACTAAAAGTAATCTGGTGAATACGCATGGAAAATTAGGAGTTCTCTAGGATTCTCGTCACAATATGAATACCACATCTCTAATATTTATTGGCACTATGACATTTCTGAACCCTTGTTTTAAGAGCTCTCAAATGAAAACCACTTGTCTGTCTAGTAGCATGTTTTCCAGGTATGCTGATTTGAGCTCCAACTAAGTGAATGCTTATTACCAGCATGCTCTCCTTTCCCATCCAAGCCTTTATGTCAGTGGCATTTCCAACATAAAAGTTATAAATGTATAAATCTGTTGAAGTTCAAGAGAATCAATATACACACCCCACTTTTTCCTGTCTGAGTTCTGAAACAATCAAGGTGGGCAGAAATAGGAGAAAAAAAAAAGGGAAATAAAAATACCAGCTTCACCACTGATGAAGTAAATATAGATTGTGGCTTATGTGGATTGTATCCTAATCCTTAAGTGTTGACATCCTCATCTTCACCCAAGAATCAGGAAGACTCCTCTGTACAGTTACAGGTAGAGGTGCAGAGCCACAGGTCTCCCCCTGTAGGCTTTATACCTCCAAGCCTACCACATGGTCAGGAATAGACCCAGGCTCCTGCTCTACATTGAGAGGTGAATCCCAATATGACATGACATGAGGACAAAAAGGATTAACAAACAAAGCAATCCCAGTTTCTAGTTCCAGAGTCATCTGTCACTTGCATCATTTCTGGGCTCCTGGGAAGGCATGAATGGGGGTAGAGAGAGATCAGGAGGGTTATTCCAATGGATATATCTCCAGATGGAAGAAAACAACAAGACTAGGCATGACTATTTCCTCAAACAAAAGCAACACGAGTAGTATAAAATTACACACATAGTATAGCTCATCAATGCATGAAAAATTAGAAACTTTCCATCATTCAGAAAACATTTACTGAGTGTCTGCCTTACGACGAGCACCATGCTAGCAACTGAAGTACAAAGCAAATAAAACATGATGTCAAATCACAGTTTATATTCTTTAACTATGCAATGTATCCAACACAAATATTCAAAAGATAATTTAAAAAATAATGTGAGGTATTCAGAACAAATTAGAGATCTACATTAGAATATTAGAACCTTTGAATATTATTTAAATTATGAATGACACTCAAGATAACATCTGTATCATTTTATAGACAAAACATGGCCATAAAAATCAATAAGCTGCTGTAAATTCAACCAACTTCAGTAACTCGATTATTTGGCATACTACATTCTCAATACTTTAAGGACAAAACTTCAAAACGTTTGTATTTATAACGATTTGCATTTATTTTATTTTTACCTCCCAGACAAGTGATGCCTTTCTGTTAATGCCTATACTCCATTTATTTAGCATAAATACTGTAAGAGCTCTGTAAAAGTAAAGAATAGTATTTTGTTCCATTTTTCTTCCAAAGATGGACTTCATTAAAACATGATTTGTTGGGTCTTTGCCAGGCAACTGAGATAAAGATAAAATAATATAACAAGAACCTTCTGGTTCTTTCAGTAACCAGCACCAATCAATGGGATTATGCTAAATTTCATGCTCTAGCAGGTCATATTTTATCAAGGTTCCACTGCATTTACAGTGAACAATAGACCACTATGTAAATCACTTTATTATAACCTTCAAGGTAGCTCTTTAGGCCTGCAGACCTTCTCCACAAAACTTTTAATATAAAAGTTGACAATATTATTTATTAAAACAGCAAAATAAAGTATTTTCATGGAACCTCTAAAAGTATACATTCTTAAAAAAGGTTATGTTATATAAAGAAATATTTGCATATAATAATGTAAATAAAAATAGCTAATCCCTATTCAGTGCTGTCTCATGGCTACCAGCCTTAAGAGACTTACACATATTATCTCAAATATTAACTTCACCATGGCACTATGAAATAGATACTATTGTTTCTGTTTCACACAGAAAGACCCTGGAATATAAAGGAAACAAAATATTACTGAAAACTTAAACATCTAAATAGTTTCTTAAAAATCACAGTTAATTAGTATGAGCAAACCTGGAGATGAACTAGGGTCTGAAGAACTCTAGATCTACACTCTTAAAATTTTCTGCCTCTAATATTTCAACCAAATGGCAGAGTATGTATCTATATAAAATCTACATAAAGTTTATCATTTGCTGTTAAATGACAATAAAATATTTTATATAACTCAATATAAGATGTATTTATATAACACATTATATTATCTATCCATATATATGCATAAATACATTACAGGCACCTTTACCTTGTTTATAGGCATTATTATAGATGGATTTGAAACTTTCAATCTCCATATAGATTTTTAGGTACTCAGATTATGCTAAATGCCTACTTCTGTCTTAAAAATTCAAACCACAAAATAAAAGCAAATTACCTCAACTACTTATAGCAGTGATGCAAAAATATACCTCAAAGAAATCATAATATTATATAAACACATTTCATATATCTGATATAACATTATATACACACACATTTTTTTGTGTGTGTGATGTGACTGGTGAAATAAATAGATTAAAACCTTACCATGAAGTTGAATCTGCAAGAACTGGAATGTAATATAAAATGTAAATTATATGTTCCTTCAAAATATAAATCATAAAACAAAATGAGCAGTATTTTTTTGTTTGTTTTAAATCTTCTACTGAAAAATGGGAAAAAGGTATAAATACCTAACTGGGTTCTTTGGGCTTACAGTAGTTCCCAAACTTTAGTGGGTGTCAGTATCACTCGAAGGATTTGTTAAGCTAGATTTCTGGATCCCACTCCCAGGTTTCTTATCCAATGGTCTAGATTGGGTCTGAGAATTTATGTGCCTCACTTGTTCCCAAGTGATGCAAATATTGGTTCAGGGCTCACACTTGGAGAAGCACACTTGAGAACCTGAAAGATATAAAGACTCTTACCTTCATCTGTAGCAGACCAAATCTCTGAGCATCAACTGCTTTGCGAGGATGTGAGCAGGAAGGGGTATGCCCATCAGCAAGTAGTTAAAATAAGCTGTTCCCAAGACTCAGAAAACATTAGAATCACCTGAGGATGTTTTAAAACACCTGTTGCTCAGGTCCTATCCCAGACCAATTAAATAAGAATCTCTGGGTGTAGGATTCGGACATTAGTAACGCTAAAGCATCCCAGGTGATTCCAATGCAGTCGAATTTGAGTATAACCCATGAGACGAAGCCAGCAACTCTGCGCATGCCCAGTGGTGGCAAGCAGCAGCCTGCGTATTACAGAGCTCAAGGACGTTAAGATTAGAAGCGGTGTATGTTCTCAATCTTAAGTAAGTCACTGCATTTTGTTTTCTTATCAAGTGCATAAAACTTTATAACTGTTTATAACTTTACATCAATACTTACATGATTCAGCTTTATGTGTATGCTTAAATACTAAAGATATTTATGATACAATTATAGTTCCTCTCAGTAACCTCTCTCTTTTCCTTTCTCTCCTTTTCCTAACATTTGCATTTGTCTTAGCTCTTCAAATATGCCCCAGACTTACATATAATGTTCCATATACCAGGGTAATACAATGAAGAAACGGAAAGCTGTACGTAATCATTAAGCATACTTAATCCAGTGCTCGAGATTAAGGACTTGAATTTTGGGTTCATGCTTGTTAGCTTTATGACCTTGAGTAAAGTCTTCCAACTTTTGATCTGCAGAAAGAAGCTAATGACAGTACCTGCTGCCTAGAATCATTGTGTGAATTAGATGAAACAATGCCAGGAGGTATTTAACAAATAGGAAAGGCTCAAATATAAGCTGTTTCATTATATTTCTTTTCCCTTTTAAATTGGTATGTCATTTACTTTGGTTACAAAAAATAAAAACTCAATAGTTTCATATGAAATCTATGACTAAAATATTTCTGGTTGTTGCATGTGTATTGAGTTTTTTCTTTTTTTAACAATTATAAACAAAAACTCATGTTGCTGCCTTTAATAGAACTAAATAAATATGGCAATAAAAGTGGGTAGGATTTTGGTTAAGAAACACTGGAGTCAGCTGACAAACGGAAATCAGTTGTAGAGAGATAGAAGGGGAAGTTTTCTGAAGAGAATGTAAGAAATTCTGTAAAATTCAGTTCCCCGTCTACTCCTAACACTTATTAATGAAATCTTTTTAATGAATTAATCATTTGCATTTTATGCCTCTATTCTTTGGGCTAGAAATCACTAAATTTAAACATATAGCTTTAAATAGACTTTATCTATATTTTTTCAATTTTATATTTAGCATTTATTTTTATAGGTAAGTGAAGTTCTCTTACATACCAAAACATGGTAATATACCATGATAAAATATTTACATGATTGATCTCATTGGAAAACCTATATATCAGCCAGGTGCAGTGGCTCACGCCTATAATTCCAGCACTTTGGGAGGCCAAGGTGGGTGGATCACCTGAGGTCAGGAGTTCAAGGCTAGCCTGGCCAACATGGCAAAACCATGTCTCCAATAAAAATACAAAAATTAGCCAGGCATGGTGGTGTATGTCTGTGGTTCCAGCTACTAGGGAGGATGACGCAGCAGAATCGCTTTAACCTGGGAGGTGGAGGTTGCAGAAGTAACTTCCTCACGTCTTTTTCGTACATGTTTTATACAATTAACTCATATTTGATAATGTATTTTTAAAACATTTGAGTATCATCTCTTAAAAATAGTTTTCCCCTGCTTCGGATAATATAAATGATAATGTCTTTTATTTTTAATTAGACAATTTATATAAATAAAGGCATGATTACTCTAATAATTTATTTTCCTTTTACAGTAATGTTAGTTTTTGTTACAATTTTATAAATAAAATAAAAATTAACAAATCACTGAAGTGAATAATATGAGTATCCGATATATTTTATTGAATTACTACTATGAACAAGGTATTGTAAAAGCAGCAAATAATTATGGTGGAATAACCTAAAACCAGGAGTCGATAAACTCACCATAAAAGGGGAGATGGTACTTACGGGCAGTCTGCGTCATTCTTTTTCTTCTTCTTTTAAACAAACATTTATAAACAACAGAACTTTTCTTGGCTTGAAAACTATACCAAAATGGGCTGTGAACTGGATTTGGCTTCTGGGCTGTAGTTTGTCAGCCTCTAATCAAAAATACTTTGAGTCTTTTACCATTAATATCAATGTGGTTTGTGAACCAAGATTTGACTATTGTCAGAAAATTTTCAATGACATTTAAAGAACATTCATGAAAGTGATCAATAATTGAAAAATGGTTAGAAATCAGCATAACTCATACAAAATTGTGGACACAATGATTCAGTAACACCGAACTGCACAATAGCAACACTACCAGAACAAACTTAAAAAAAAATGCCTAAAATAGAGACAGCTGTGCATGATTTACTTCAGTTTTAGTCATAAAATTCATATTATGTGCCAAGAATCTGAATTATGAAGCAAGGAATAAAAAGGCACAGACTTCTTGTAATGAAGTGTTACCCACAGAAGGGAAAAATGAATGCAAATTGTACCTATATTTGAATAAGGACAATTGTCAGTAACATAGGGTGCAATTATTTGTTCATGAATCCATGTGCAAAAATATATACATAGTTTAATTTTTTAAAACATGCACAAGGACTTCTATTTTCATGTAAAAAGATTTCTTATATCCTCAAAATATATATCTTCAGAATATAAGCTTTATTATTTGGAGTATATTAAGTTACACTGTATAAATACAGCATAAACATAATTTAGGTAGTTGATAGTATTTCATTAATGATGTTCTGGCTGAACCAGCTAAAAATTGCTTTGCAAAACTTTTAAAAAAAATTTGTTATTTTTATTACTTGGAAGACTTTTGAAAAAGCAATTATATGACTGTATGTGCATATATATATATATATATATATATATATATATACACACACACACATATTTAAGTAGCAATTCATATATTTTAAGAATCATAGGTTTTGAAATAGGATATTTTCGTAACAGACTGTCTTTACTTTTGCCTGGAAGCTTTCATAGTCATTATCAGTCTTCTATCCCAGGGAGAGGAAAAAAAAAAAAGGAAAAAAACTAAAAACTGTACTAGAAGAACCATTTCAAGACCAATTGATTTTATTGCCTGCATACCGATTTTGCAGAATTATTTGGGAAATGAAGCAGAAGGAAGCTGCTGGGAAAGCACAGTAGAAATCCATCAAGAGAAAAAAATTTATAAAAACTAAATCACATCATCTTGGTATATTACATAATGCTGTGAAGAAGTATGAAAAAACTATGTCTCAATTGAAAAATAAAAGCCAGAGTTATACACCTACAACTTATGAAAGACAGCTTATATTATACACACATAAATAATATATATAACATTTATATTACAGTAAATTATATTAAGTATATATAAATGTAAAATGTATACCAAAATACATATATGAAGATTGCTATTGCCTGCCTTTGAAAAATGTTCTAAGCAATTTAGCTCTAGTTTTCATGTTGTGTAATTAGAGAAATTCATCTTATTGCTAGTTAAAATGTGATCAGTGACCACAGTTTAGTGTTTGAGACTCACTAAATGTTCCACTGAGACTCCAGTGGCAGCCATTGTGGGTCAGTTAGAGCATTACGAAAGAAGGGAAAACAGTTGAAAGGATTGCTATAATAGAAATATGCAAGAAAGACACTGAAGGACTAAGAAATGTGGTGGTAAATTTTACCCATTGGGTAGTAAAAATTTTCGATAAGAGATAATGTTAGAGAATAATTTTTAAAAATTAGTAGCTGTTTCTTAGACATGATAAAAGGAGAAATTGAAGATGGATTGTGGTTTAGAAGTGTCAGAGGATTGTTAATATATTTGACTAGTAGGAAATACTATCACAAGAACAGAAAACCAAACACCACATGTTCTTACTGATAAGTGGGAGTTGAACAATGAGAGCACATGGACACAGGGAGGAGAATACCTCACACTGGGGGTGGGGGGCTAGGAGAGGGATAGCATTAGGAGAAATATCTAATGTAGGTGACGTGTTGATGGGTGCAGCAAACCACCATGGTACATGTATACCTATGTAACAAACCTGCAAGTTCTGCACATATACTCTAGGACTTAAAGTATAATTTTAAAAAAGGAAATTAAAAAAAGAAATGTTAAACCCTAAAGAGATAGTTTTTTTTTTTACTTGTTCTAATATATATATATTTTTTACTTCTAATAACAAAGTGGCAGAAATCCAGTAAATATAACTCGTATTAGAAAAGAGCAAAGACATTAAAATATTAAAAAACTGTCATTAAAGGTTACTAATAAGAGAACCACAATAAAGACATTTGAATTACTTATTTCTGCTTTTAATCTGCTATAATAAAATTTATTTTGAAGTAGGATATTTACTTGAAAGTATCTAAAAAATTTATTCAATGGTGAAATATAGCATAACTCAGAGGATGTTTGCAAATTGTATTTCAAAACTAAAATCTATTTAATCAATATTATATAAATAACTTCATGGAAGGATGAGAAAACAGTTTCTCCTGTTTATAGTAAGTGACATACAGATTAATTACATATAAAAAGTTATCATGGTCCCCAAAGCAAAAGCCCTCATGATGACAACTCAGATATCTGATAAAGAAAAGTCCATTACTTTTATTTTCTGATGTAAGCATGTATTCATTGCTTATGCTCCATTTAGGTCAAGAAAGTGGCTAAAACCTATTCAGCTGACAGTAGCAGGGGGCGGGAAATAAGTCTGAGATGAAAGTTCTTTATCATACTGAAAAAATAATGTAATTAACATGGAATTCTTACTGATATTTTTACTTATACAGAAAAAATAGATAACAAGGATTTAGGCCAGGTGCAATGGCTCATACCTGGAATCCCAACACTTTGAGAGGCTGAGGCAGAAGGATCACTTGAGCCCAGGAGTTTGAGACCAGCCTAGGAAAAATGCTGAGACCTTGTCTATAAAGAAGAAAAAAAAAAAAGCCAGGTGTGGGGATGGCACACACCTGTGACCCAGCTACTCAGGAGGCTGAAGCAGGAGGATCTCTTGAGCTCAAGAGGTTGAGGTTGCAGTGAGCTGTGTTCGTACCACTGCGTTCCAGCCTGTAGTGACAGAGCAAGACCCTATCTCAAAAACCAAAGAAAAATGAAAAAACAAACAAAAATAATAATAAGGTTTTGATGTTATGTATTATTTCACATAGCACATAACCATCAATGAAAGGAATGTTATAAGGATAATATTATCTTTTTTTGTATCTTTGTTTTTTTTTTTTTTTTTAGATGGAGTCTCTCCCTGTTGCCCAGGTTGGAGTGCAGTGGCGGGATCTCGACTCACTACAACCTCCACCTTCTGGGTTCACGCCATTCTCCTGCCTCAGCCTCCCGCGTAGCTGGGACTACAGGCGCCCGCCACCTCGCCTGGCTAATTTTTTGTATTTTTTAAGTAGAGACGAGGTTTCACCATGTTAGCCAGGATGGTTTCGATCTCCTGACCTTGTGATACAACCGCCTCGGCCTCCCAATGTGCTGGGATTACAGGTGTGAGCCACTGCGCCTGACCAAGGATAATTATTAATTAATTAATTAATTTATTTATTTATTTTTTGAGACGGAGTCTCGCTCTGTCGCCCAGGCTGGAGTGCAGTGGCCGGATCTCCGCTCACTGCAAGCTCCGCCTCCCGGGTTCTCGCCATTCTCCTGCCTCAGCCTCCCAAGTAGCTGGGACTACAGGCGCCCGCCACCTCTCCCGGCTAGTTTTTGTTTTTTGTTTTTTGTTTTTTTTTGTATTTTTTAGTAGGGACGGGGTTTCACTGTGTGTGCCAGGATGGTCTCGATCTCCTGACCTCGTGATCCGCCTGTCTCGGCCTCCCAAAGTGCTGGGATTACAGACTTGAGCCACCGCGCCCGGCCGAATAATCATTTCTTAAACCAATATTCTCAAATGCTAAACTCTCAGGTTTTGCTTTATTTAAAAGATAATGAATTTGTTTGGTTGAATATTATCATCTCAGACTTAAATAAAATGGCAAGCTTCCAGAAATATTCTACTTTATTTACTATTAGTATCTGCAGAATACGGGGATAACAGTGATAAATTTGTTTGATAATTGACAATAAGGCTTTTTTCAAGAATTATACGAGATACCAAGATTGATACTTGCTTTATCTTCAAAATTATTTTTAATATGCCGAGCAGCCAGGAACTGGTTATATGTATGCCATCACACATTTTTTTCAACTACCAGAAAGTGTTGTGCAGAATCTTTGCAACAACACAGGAGTATACATCAATTAGAAACAGAAATGTTTCTGTGTTCCATAGGAGCAAAATGTCAAGAAGTGCTCATGTATTTCACAATAAGCATTTATACTTTTTATATACTATGTTTAGGCCTTTCAAACTTTTATTTTAAAATAAAATTATAAAAATTTATTAAAATTTTAATTTAATTTTTAAATTAAAATTATTCCTTTATGTGTACCATTAGAAATAAAAACTATGACATGAAGATAGTTTTTTTGTATATCAAAAAAATTTTCTTTTGATAAAATGTATATGAAACTGACAATACACATCTGGTATTGAAATACTGTCACTATTTCTGAATCAACGCCTATCAAAGTGTCCATTTTTTTCAAATTGAAGAACTATTACATGAAAACGGAAACAGAATGGTTTTTTTTCAATTTTACAAATTCCGGGGGTACATGTGCAAGTTTGGTACATGTGTATATTGTGTGATGCTGAGGATATAATGGATGCCATCACCCAGGTACTGAGTATAGTACCCAATAGGAAGTTTTTTAACCCTTGCCCTTCCCCCTCCCTCCTCACTCTAGTAGTCCCCAGTGTCTATCGTTGCCATTTTATGTCCCTAAGAAACCAGAAATGTGGGTTTAGCTCCCGCTTGAGTGAGAGTATATAGTATTTGGTTTTCTGATTCACTTATGATAATGTCCTCCAGCTGCATCCATGTTGCTGAAAGGGACATGATTTTGTTCTTTTTATGGCTGTGTAGTATTTCATGGTCTATATGTACTACATTTTCTTCATCTAATACATCACTGGTGGACATCTAGGTTGATTCCATATCTGCTATTGTGAATAGTGCTGTGATGAACGTACGAGCACATAGGTCTCTTTGGTAGAACGGTTTGTTTTCTTTTGGATATATACCCAGTGATTAGTTTGCTAGGTTGAATGGTAGGTCTGTTTCAAGTTTTTGGGAAATTGCCAAACTACTTTCCACAGTAGCTAAAGTAATTTACACTCCCATCAACAGATCGTAAGTATTCCCTGTTCTCCACAGCCTCACCAACATCTATTGTGTGTTGATTTTTTGGTAATAGCCCTTCTTACTGGTGTGAGATGATATTTCATTGTGGTGTGATTTGCATTTATCTGATTTTTAGTGATATTTAACATCTTTTTTCAGGATGGTTGGTTGGTTGCTTGTATATCTTCTTTTGATAAATGTCTGTTGATTTCTTTTGCCTGTTTTCTAACGGGGTTATTTGGTTTTTGCTTCTACAATTGCTTAAATTGCATATAGATTCTGGATATTAGACCATTTTTCAGATGTAAAATTTACAAATAATTTCTCACATTCTGTAGGTTATCTTTTAACTCTGCTGGTAGTTTCTTTTGCTGTGCAGAAGCTCTTTAGTTTAGTTAGGTCCCACTTGTCCATTTTTATTTTTGTTGCAATTGCTTTTGAGGACTTAGTCATAAATTCTTTCCCGAAGTCAATATCCAGAATGGTGTTTTCTAACTTTCTTCCAGGATTCTTATAGTTTGAGGTCTTACATTAAATTTTTTGACCTATATTGAGTTGATTTTTGTATATAGTGAAAGATGGGGGTCTAATTTCATTCCTCTGCATATGCCTAGCCAGCTATTCCAGCATCATTTATTGAAAAGGGAGTAGATTTCCCATTGCTTGTTTTGTCAATTTTGTTGAAGATCAGGTGGCTATAGGTGTGTGGCTTTATTTCTGGGTTCTCTAGTCTGTTCCTTTTGTCATGTGTCTGTTTTTCCACTAGTACCATGTGATTTTGGTTACAACAGGCTTATAGTATAGTTTGAAGTAGGGTAATGTGATACCTCCAGTTTTGTTCTTTTTGCTTAGGTTTTCCTTAGCTATTGGGTTCTTTTGTTTCCATGTGAATTTTAGAATAGTTTTTTTTTTTTTTTTCCTACTTCTGTGAAGAATGTCATTGGTAGTTTGATAGAACCTATAAATTGCTTTAGACAGTATTCCCATTTTAACAGTATCAATTCTTCCAATTGTGAGCATGTAATGTTTTCCATTTGTTTAAGTCATGTATGATATCTTTTAGCAGTTTTTTCTAGTTCTCCTATTAGAGACTTTTCACCTCCTTGGTTAGATGTATTCCTGGGTATTTTATATGTTTTGTGGCTATTGTAAATGGGATTGCATTCTTGATTTGGCTCTCACCTTGAACGTTATTGGTGTATAGAAATGCCACTGATTTTTGTACATTGATTTTGTATCTTGAAGCTTTACTGAAGTCATTGATCAGTTCCAGGAGCCTTTTCATGGAGTCTTTAGAGTTCTCTAGTTATAGAAACATCAGTGAGCAGAGATAGTTTGACCTCTTCTTTTTCTATTTGAATGCCTTTTTTTTTTCTTTCTCTTGCCTAATTGCTCTGGCTAGCACTTCCAGTACTATGTCAAATAAGGATGGCTAGAACTTCCAGTACTATGTTGAATAAGGATGATGAGAGTGGGCATCCTTGTTTTCTTCCAGTTCTCAAGGCGAATGGTTCCAGCTGTTGCCCATTCAGCACAATGTTAGCTGTGGGTTTGTCATAGATGGCTCTCATTATTTTGAGGTATGATTCTTCAATGCCTAGTTTGCTGAGAGTTTTTATTATACTGGGATGTGTCATTTTATCAAAAGCTTTTTATGCGTCTGTTGAGATGATCTTTTGTTTTTTATTCTGCTTATGTGTTGAATCATTTTTTATCTGTGTGTGTCAAACCAACTTAGCATCCCAGGAATGAAGCCTAATTGATAATAGTGTAGTAGTAGTAGTAGTAGTAGTAGTATGCTGCTGGATTCAGTTTGGTAGTATTTTGTTGAGAATTTTTCCATCTATGTTCATCAGGGATATATTGGCCTATATTTTTTTTCTTTTTGTCATATCGTTGCCTGGTATTGGTATCAGTGTGATACTGGCTTTGTAAGATGAGTTAGGAAAGAGTCCCTCCTCTTGGAATTTTTGGAAAAGTTTCAATAGAATTGGTACCAAACCTTCATTGTACGTCTGGTAGAATTCAGCTGTGGATCCATCTGATCCAGGGATTTTTAGGGTTGGTAGGTTTTTTTTTTTTTTTATTACTGATTTGATTTCAGAACTTGATATTGGTCTGCTCAGGGTTTCAATTCCTTCCTTATTCAATCTTGGGAGATTGTGTTGCCAGGAATTTATTCATTTCCTTTAGATTTTCTAGTTTTATATGTCTACAGGTACTCACAGTAGTCTTTGAAGATGTTTTATATTTCTATGGGATTGGATGTAATGTTGCCTGTGTCCTTCTGATTGTGCTTATTTGGATCTTTTCTCTTCTTTTATTTGCTAATCTAGCTCATGGTCTATTCATCATAGTTATCCTTTGAAAGAACTTTTGATTTCACTGATGCTTTTGGATCTCAATTTCATTCAGTTCCTCTCTGATTTTAGTTATTTTCTTCTGCTAGCTTTGGGATTAGCTTTGTTCTTCTTTCTCTATTTCCACTATGTGTGATGTTAGATCATTAATTTGCAATCTTTCTAAGTTTGGGGTAGGCATTTAGCACTATAAACTTTCCTCTTAATACTGCTTTTACTCCATCCCGGAGATTTTGGTATGCTGTGTCTCTGTTTTCACTTGTGTCACATATATATATATATATATATATAGAAATTTCTGCCTTAAAATCATTGTTTATCCAAAAGTCATTCAGGAGCAAGTTGTTTAATTTTGATATTATTGTGTGATTTTGAGAGATCTTCTTGGTATAGATTTCTATTTTTATTCCACTATGTCCCAAGAGTATGAGTGGTATGGTTTTGAGGTTTTTTTTTTTTTTTAATTTATTAAAACTTGCTTTATGAGTGAGCGTGTGGTTAATCTTGAGTATGTTCTGTGTGAAGTGACAGGAATATATATTCTGCAGTTGATAGGTGGAATACAGTGTATGTTTTAAATATCATGAATTCACCTTTTTGTTTACAGAAAGCCCCGATTTATTTTTGAATGAAGAAAAAGATGTAATAAACTGCATTTTCAACTGATAAATTTTCCAGAGTTTATATCCTCTTAACATTTTCCATTAAATTGTCATTTTATAATTTACAGAAAGTATGCAATCGCTTTTCTCTCAGAGATAAAAATAATAAGCTAAGTAAAAAAATAACACCTTCTTAATGGTATATCACAACACACGAAACACATGTGGCTTTCTCTTACAAATTATAAATTAGACTTTCATAAAACTTATAAAATAATAGTCATTATAAATACATATCATAGTTGCTCTAAAATTCTCAAATGTAATAATTACTATTTAAACTAAGAAGTATACAATGGGATAATTTAAATTATTAGATATCTTGCTTGGTTTTTGAAAGGCTATGGTTTTATACTTGGCAATGTGTCAAAAATAATTTGGCCAAGAATAAAATACCCAGAAGTATTTGGTAAATAATAAGAAGTGAAAAAATTTAGAATATATCTATTTCAAAATTATTGTAAGTATTTTTTCTATGTAAAATTATATAATCAGGACTTATTTTTAATTTGCTCATTCCTATCCTTTTTATGTCCTTTATTATGGAGCCACCCAACAGAGACATATTTAGAGGCACTGATCTCAGTTGTTTCTCTTTCAAAATATAAAGTTAATATTTGCTCTAAAGAAACTCTGTAGGGACTGTTTAAGCCAACTGTTCCCCCAAAGTCTTTCCATGTTGTTTTACCGTGATTGTGTAACTAAAGAGTGTTGCATTTTGTTACCAGAATAAAATGTAAGACTGTGGGTAAGTTTTGCCCTTTGGCCAGAATTTTAGTTACTGCTCCAATAATTCTGTGTAACAAACCGCTTTACAAAGCTCATTTACTTATCAATCACTTATATCCTAACAGCTCTGAACTTCTATAGGCTGTGGTCTGCCTGATCCTCAGCAGAAAATTTCTGCTTCAGGCTGCATTAATGCAGCAGCCCTTCCTTTGCTGCCCAGCTGTGAGTTGGTTCTGCTCCACATGTCTCTCATCCTCTTCCTCCTATAAGCGGGCTAGCCAGCACATGGGATGGGGTTTGAATATTTGTCTCTTCCAAATCTCATGTTGAAATGTGATTTCTAACGTTAGAAGTGAGGCTGAATAGGAGATGTTTGGGTCATGGGGTTGGACTTCTCATGAATGACTAAGCATCCTCCTCTTAGCAATGAGTAAGTTCTGTAAGTTCATGTGAGATCTAGTTGTTTAAGAAAGACTCTGGAAGCTCCCTGCTTCACTCTTTTGTTCCCTCTCTCACCATGTGACATGTGACCATGGATTTCCCATTTCACCTTCCACCATGAATAAAAGCTTTCTGAGGGTTTCATCAGAAGCTGAGCAAATGCTGGTGCCATGCTTGTATAGCCTACAGAACCATAAGTCAAATAAATCTGTT
Organism: Macaca nemestrina; assembly: GCF_043159975.1. NCBI lineage: Eukaryota > Metazoa > Chordata > Mammalia > Primates > Cercopithecidae > Macaca > Macaca nemestrina. The sequence continues at coordinate 64,293,110 of NC_092128.1, forward strand.
TTCTTAATAAATTACCCAGTCTCAGGTATTTCTTTATAACAACACAAAGTGAAGTTTGACAGCATGTTTACCACAAGTAATAACAGAACTACAAGAGAAGGCATGACCTGCTGCACAAGTGCTTTTAAAGCCCCTACTTGCATCATAACTATTTCTATTCTCGTGGCTAAAGCAAGACACATGGCTGAGGCTACAGTCAAGGGGCAGAGAAGTACACTCTCCCCTTAGTAAAAGAATTGGGAAGTTATGTAACAAAGGGCATGAATACAGGTATGCAAGAAGAATTGGGTTAATATAATAATGCAATGTACCAGCATAGTATTGGCAGGTATTGTCTCAGCATATATCTAAATTCAGCTGTAATTTTAAAGACATCTCTTCTTTATCATGAAGACATAGACGTGACAAATATATTTATCAAAACATACAGGTACCCTTCATTAAAAATATTCCCTAAAATTAAAAATGAAAGCCATTGCAAATGATATTTGAGTACATTTAGTATCATAGAGTATTTTAAAGTGAATGAAAATATACATTTTATTTTAATCATCTTTCACATAGTTTTTAAGGTGTACCTTAGAAAATGATTGCCTCAATAATATCTAAACTTTTATTTGATTTGGTAAAAATTAGAATTGCTGGTCTTTGAACCCACCTTCTATTAAAATAAGACTAGCTCATATTTCTTTTTTCCACTCTCATTTTAGGAAATAGTAAAGTCGTGTTTCCAATTTATCTTTTTACCCTGGATTTAGGTGATCCGTAGCTTCTGTTTATGTCAGTGTTTCTGAAACTCTGTTACATATTAGAATCACTCAAGAAGATTTAGAAAAACACTGATAACCAGAGCATAACCCTAGAAGCTTTAGAAAACACTCATGCCCAGGACACAACCCTAGAAATTCTGATTTAATTGAATTAGATGGGACTTACACATCATTATTCTTTAATAATCTCCTAGGTTATTCTAACAGTCATGATCAAGAACCCAATGATTTAACACCAAATTTAGTGTGTATAACTCTATAAATCTTTTGGCAGCAAATAAACAACAATGTCAACAAGAGCTGCCAAATTAAAGAAAGGAGATGTAATATATTGTGTGTCTGAATAGACTAGCATGGTTTTAGGTTCAATTTGAGCAAAGACTCAAATGCTATCCCAAGCCCCACCTCTCTTATTTCTTCCCGCTGGGTACTATTCTTTGTCTAGCTTTCCACCCCTGGTTACAAAATAACTGCAGGCAACTCTTGTGGTAAGGCCACATCCCTCTCCATTTATATTCAACATAAAAAGGACATCTTTTTCCGCCAGTTATGGAAGAAAACATTGTGCTTTATTTAAATCATATGTCCTTCCCTAAGTCAATCACTGTGGTCAAAAAGATGAACTCAAGCCTTTTGATTCAGACCTAAATCATAAGCCATACCCAAGAGCTAGGAGTAAAAATAGCCTCCTCTTAAACAATAGTGAACAAAATTTGGCAATCTGGTTCCAAAATATAGGATTATAGGAAATTATCAAAGAACAGAAATTGATCAGTCAATTTTTTCTATTTGCATTTGTAATTTAATGCCATGGAGCATATATCTGTTGTGTTATATAGTTTACATTATACAGATACATCATTCTAAGTTATAAAAATCATAGTATTAGAATACGTAGCAATTGTAAATTACTACAACACCAAAGTCTTTGCACTAAGTATTCAATAAAATAAAAGGAAGTCAAATAAAATCAGTTTGCTTTTTTTGGCAGTAAAAGATATTTATTCAGTAAATTTACTTTAAAAACAAAAAAAATGTTCTTTGGAACTATTTCCTGTTTTTGCCAAATACTAATTATAGCTGGTACAATATGAAGTCTAAACTAGCCTCTACGTGACTACTGATAGACTGTTGTAACTGAATTCCCAAAGCAGAGGTAATCTAGGAAATAAAATCAGAGCTTGACATGTTCCTAATGTTTAATAATGTTAAGATTTGAAATTTTGCAATTATTTTACTACATGAATCTAAATTACAAAATTATGGATATAACCAGTTATAAATTCCCAACCATGATTTCAAGAGAATGTTAATATAAATAATCAGGATACATGTATGCAACAAATTGATAGATCTCATTGTTCTCAGCCTAAAATCATCATAAGATCACTTTTGTAAGATTATATTAACTAGTCTAATTCAGACTTCATTCATAAAGGTCTAAAAGAGTTATTTATTGTTTTTATATAAGCATAGCTATATATTAAAGTGGAATATTTTCACATGAAATGCTTAGGTATATTTTGCCTATGGTCAACTTGAGTTAGAATATTCTTTTCAGTTAGGATATGACAATGTTGTTTCCTCCTTTACAAATGGTAGCACTGGAAAATGATAGGTGGGTGGTATCATGTTGTATGAATTTGACAGACTTCTGAATATTTTTAAATTAATCACTTTAAAATTAAACATCCATTTTATAATTTAAATAACTTTAAAAGAAGTCACTTTCTTTGAACTTTTAAATAAGATGTAAGTAAATTTGTAATTATATTTCTGAATAATTTAAAAATGGATATCAAGTTTCTTTTTCTAATCAAAGGTTTAAACTTTTAATGAGTATTTATTAAAATGCTAAACGGTTTGAGACAATTCTGAAAAACTGTAGAAATAGTAATTAAATGCAAGATGAAAAATCAAATGTATTACAAGACCAAAATAAGACTCCAAGATGGTGGAGTTGAAGAGAAAAAAGTGAGAGAGGGAGAGAGAAAGGAAAGACAGACTGGGGAGAGAGAGAGCCTGAGTGAAAGTAGCAGGTCATGGTAGAAAATATAGAACATAGGTTCTTATACATTTTAAAATTTCATAGGGAGAACTTTAGAAATTTCAAAATCTAACTTCAACTACATACAACTTTATGCTATTCTCTCAAAATTTGACAATTAGACTCATTAAGTGATAGATCTGAGAATATGATTATTAATGGTGTTCATTCACTCAGCACGTATTTATCGAGTCTTCTGTGCCAGGGATTCTTCTAGGCACTGAGGATAGTTTTGAGAAAAAAAATAAAACCGCAAAATATAATTTACTGCCTGGAGCTTCTAATGTATATAAATATATGTGTATATATATGATATTATATTTATATATGATATTTTATATGTAATCTTACTTCCTGGAGTGAAACAGTCAGACAAAACTAAAATAAAATTAAGCAAATTATTTGGCATGTTAGAGGTGACAAGTATAAGAGAACAAGTTAAACATTAGGTGGGAATAAAAAGTAATGGAAATGGAGTGAGTGTTGAAAATTATAATTGGCATGACCTAGGAAGTCCTTACTGAGAAGCATTTTGGTAGAGACCTAAAAGAAGCAATTAAATAAATCATATTAATATTATATAGACTGAATTTTTGTGTCCTCTCAAGATTTATATGTTGAACCCCTATCAAAATAAAACATGATTTTATTTGGAGATGAGGACTTGGAGCTTAATTAGAGTTAGATCAGGTCATGAGAGTGGGACCCTAGTCCCATGGGATAATGAATTTGTAAGAATATAAATTCACTTTAAATCTGTCATGTGAAGTCACAGCAATTATTTTGCAATTATTTGCAATTTTTAATTGCAAATTAAAAAATTAAATTGCAATTAAAAAATTGCAAATTAAAATGTGGCCTTCTTCAAGCCATGAAGAGAGATCTTACCCAGGATCAGATACGCTGGCACTTTGATATTGGAATTCCAGCCTCCAGAACTATGGGAAATAAATGTCTCATGTTTAAGTCACCCAGTCTATGATATTTTCTTATGCCAGCCCAAGCTGACTTCGACAAATATCAAACAGCATCCAGCATGCTCCATCATTCCTGTGGTAGGAATGGGCCTGGTGTGTTTATGTTTGTGAAACAAAAAGACACTTTGGATTAGATGTGAGGCGGCTGATAAGGAGAGTTGTAGGGGTTACTTCAGAGAGGTACTGGGGGCATGATCATGTAGGTCCTTGTAGATCACAGAAAGAGCTTAGCTTTCACGCTGAGTGAAATGAGACATCAAGGAGGGTTTTCAGCAGAGCAGTGCATTTTTAAGTGTTTAATAGAATTGTCTAATGAAAATACCTGGGCCAAAGATCTCTTTTTGTGTAACTTTTAAAAATTTTTTTCTCTTGTGAGACAGGATCTTAGTCAGTCACCCAGGCTGAAGTGTAGAGTGCAGTGGGGCAATCATAGCTCACTGCAGCCTCAACCTCCTGAGTCAGGTGATCTCCCACCTCAGCCTCCTGAGTAGCTGGCACTGCAGGTGCACATCACCACAGCTGGCTAAATTTTTGTATTTTTTGGTAGAAATGGGATTTCACCATGTTGCCCAGGCTAGTTTCAAACTCCTGGGCTCAAATGATCCACCCCACCTCAGCCTTTCAAAGTGTTGAGATTACAGGCATGAGCCACTGTGCCTGGCCTGGGTAATTTTCAAATACAAATTTAATATTCTTAATAGCTATAGGGTTATTCAAACTACCCATTTTACATTAGGTGAGTTGTAGCAGTTTATATTTTTTGAAGAATTTGTTCATTTTATCTAAGTTGTTCAATTTATGTGTGTAAAGTTGTTCACATTCACTTATCATTTGGTTGTCTAATTTCTTTGTAATGATGTACCCCCATTTTGTTCCTGAGACTGGTATTTATGGCCTCTCTCCTTTTGGCCCTGTTTATCTTGCTAGAGTTTTGTCAATTGTATTCATCTTTTCAAAGAGCAGCCTTTCTTTCATTAATTTTCTCCATTTTTTTTAATCTGTTGTCAATTTCATTTATTTCTGCTATTATTTTCAGTATTTCTTTCCTTTTTCTTGATTTAGATTTATTGTGCTCTCTTTCTAGTTTCTTGAGCTGGAAGGTAAAATTATTATTTGGAACTTTTTCTCTTTCTTAATGAAGTTATTTTTTGTTAGAAAATTTCCATTCGGCACTATTTGAGCTGCATCCCGTATATTTTGGTATATTGAGTTTTCATTTTTATCCTGTTCAATATGTTTTAAAATTTCCTGTGAGACTTTCTTTTGTTCCATGGGTTTTTATAATTGTGTTGATTAATTTCTAAATGTTTGGAATCTTTTTAAAATTTTTTTTGTTAAAAGTTTTTAGATTGATCACATTTTGGCCAGGCAATATACCATGTATGATTTTCGTTCTCTTGAATTTGTTGAAGAAGTTTGTTTTATATCCCAGGATTTGACGCATCTTGGTTTATATTCCATCAGCCTTTGAAAAGAGCATACGTATCCCATTGTTCTTGGTTGGAGTATTCTCTACATATTGATTGGATCCTGTTGGTTGATGGTGGTGTTGCATTCTTCTATTCTTTCAGTCTCCAAAAGTAATTTTGGATTTGTCTTACTTTTCAGTTTGTACTTCACTTATTTTTCATCTTTGTTGTTGAGTGCACACACATTTAGAATTGCTATGTCATTTAGGTGAATTGATTACTTTATCATTACATAATGTTCCTTTCTGTTCCTGATAAATCTCTTTATGCTAACATCTGCTTTACCTAATATTAATACAGCTAATCTTGCTTTCCTCTTAATATTTGTGTTGTATATATATTTTAAATCCTTTTACTTTAAAACTGTATATGTAATTTTATTTAAAGTGAATTTCTTACAGTATACAGTTGGATCAGTTATTTTAATCCACTCCTCCAATCTCTGACTTTTATTAGTATATTTGAAACATTTAATGCAATGTGATATTGAAAAATTGAAGCTTAATTCTGCATTTATATTGTTTGTGTTCTGTTTGTTCTCTTTTTCACTTCTCTGTTTCCTTCTCCTTCCTTACTGTGTGTTACTCAAACATATTGTAAAAGTCCATTTTGAGAGATTTATAGCGTTTTAAAGTGTATCACTTTATAGGGTTTTGTTGTTGCTGTTGTTGTTGCTGTTGCTGCTGCTGCTGCTGCTGCTGCTGTTATTGTTGCTGCTGTTGCTGCTGCTGCTGCTTTAGCTATTACATTTTTGTATTAGTCTGTTCTCATGCTGCTGATAAAGACATACCCGAGACTGGGAAATTTACAAAAGAAAGAGGTTTGTTGGACTTATAGTTCCACATGGCTGAAGAGACCTCACAATTATGGTAGAAAGTGAAAGGCACATCTCACATGGTGACAGACAAGAGAAGAGAGCTCCTGCAGGGAAGCTTCCATTTTAAAACCATCAGATCTCTTGAGATTTATTCAGTATCACAAGAGCAGCACAAGAAAGACCCGCCCCCATGATTCAATTACCTCCCACCAGGTTCCTCTCATAACACAAGGGAACTGTGAGAGTTACAATTCAAGATGAGATTTGGGTGGAAACACAGCCTAACCCCATCAGTTATGTTTGCATAACTTATCAAAATCTACTGGTGAGTATATTTTACCATTTTAATTGATGTATAAAACCCTTGTCTCAGGCCCGGCACAGTGGCTAATGCCTGTAATCCCAGCACTTGGGATCAGGAGTTTGAGACCACTCTGGCCAACATGACAAAACCCTATCTCTACTAAAAATACAAAAATTAGCTGGGCATGTGGCACATGCCTTTAATCCCAGCTACTCAGGAGGCTGAGGCACGAGAATCACTTGAACCTGGAAGACAGAGACTGCAGTGATCTGAGATCACACCAGTGCACTCCAGCCTGGGTGACAGAGTGAGATCTTAGTCAAAATAAATAAATAAATAAATAAAAATAAAATCCTGTATCTCTTTATGTTCCATATTTTCTCTCCTCCATTTATAATATGTATGTCACAAACATTTTTTTCTACATACATTGAGAATCACAATTGATGGTTTATAATTATTGCCTCAAACATGAACATAATTTATAAAGCTCAAGAAGAGAAGAAAAGCTTACTGTATTTAGACACATGTTTACTCTTTTTGTATTCTTCTTACTTCCTTATTTTCCCAGATTCCTTCTTTTATCCCTTAATTTCTGATTGGAGAAATTTTGTTAACTCTTATTTTAGGGTGGCTCTGCTACCATGAAACAGGACTGCCATCTTACTCTTGCCAGGTGGGTTGGAAGCACAGGTTCTGCATTTAGCCTCCATTGACACCTGAGGTTGGGAAAGGGGTCCTCATTATTGCTGCATGAGAGTTAAAATTCTGACTCCCCAAGAGGTCTCCTCTGACACTATGTGTGTGTGTTGTGTATATGAAGGGATGATTTTGTTACTGCTGTATGATGGTGGGTGTCCTGATTCTCCACTGGGCTCCTTTGATATCACTCTGGTAAGTAGTGGGGAGGGATGGCTTGTCACTACTGGGTAGTGGTAAAAGTTTATGCTCCTTACATAGCCTCTACTGTTATTATGGGGTGGGTATGTTTGTGTTGGGGTATGCATGGTGAGGATGAAATACCTGGCATCACACTTCACCTTCTCTAATATCACCCTGATGAGGTTGCTCCGTACTTGGCCTTTGCTGGCAGAAATAGAAGTGTGGCTACAGTTTTTTTGATGATGTTGGGTGGGAGTATATTCAATACCGTTTGCTGCTTCCCTGATCCTTTTGCTAGAGAAAGCTGGCTTTGCTAGAGTCGTTTGTTTGTTCTGTCTCTATCTGTTGGTGTTTCTAAGTTACCTCTTTCTCTAATATCCAGGCTGGGATATATAAAGTCAAAGAAAACCCAGGAAAATTACCACCACATTTTTTCTTGGGTCTTGAGATTCTTAGCTGGTTTGCCTTCTTCTCTCTACTGTTAAGAAACTTCTTAAGTTTCTTTTACATTTAATGTCTAGAAATTTTAGTTGTATTTAGTGGTAAGAATAGGACAGAGTCTATCTTCCCAAAAGCAAATGTCTTGACTTAACCATTATTCAGATTACTGTCTTTTGAATGGGAACAAAGTTTAGAATGGGGCAGAATAGTTAGGATGTTTTTGCTGTTATCCAGGAGACTTATGTCAGCATAGTAACTTTGAAAATAATGAACTGTGGCCGGGCGCGGTGGCTCACGCCTGTAATCCCAGCACTTTGGGAGGCCGAGGCGGGCGGATCACAAGGTCAGGAGATCGAGACCACGGTGAAACCCCGTCTCTACTAAAAATACAAAAAATTAGCCGGGCGCGGTTGTGGGCGCCTGTAGTCCCAGCTACTCGGGAGGCTGAGGCAGGAGAATGGCGTGAACCCGGGAGGCGGAGCTTGCAGTGAGCCGAGATCGCGCCACTGCACTGCCTGGGCGACAGAGCGAGACTCTGTCTCAAAAAAAAAAAAAAAAAAAAAAAAATGAAAATAATGAACTGTGATTGGATTCTGTATATATTGTTAAAATAGTGGCACAAATATTTGGTGTATTAGATACAGAGTGAGGGGAAAAGAAAGCTATGAAGTATGACTTTAAAATTTTGGTCTAAGCAACTGAAATAATGGACTTGCCCTAAACTGAAATAAGGAAGACTGTGGGTAGGTGAAATCTGAAGAGAGCAGAAGACCAGAAGTATGGTTTTCACATAACATAGTGATTTATATTAAACATCAAATATAAGTATTGCATAGCCAGTCAGAGATGTGATCCAGAGTTTGGTGGAAAGGCCTGGGATAGACACATAAATTTGAGAATCATCGTGTTAGTTAAGACCCTGAGAGCAAAGATCACTAGGGGAAAGACAGAGCTGGAGACCAGAATGAAAGACTGAGTTCTAGGGCCCTGTCATATTAAAAAAGTATTTGAGAAGAAGAGAAACAGGCAAAAAATAATTGGCCAGAAAGGTAAAGGAAAATCAGTGTGACATTTTGAAAGCAAGAAAATATGTCAAAAAGAATGGAGAGGTCAACAGTAATAGAATGTTTCTGATAGGTCAAATGAGAGGAGAAGAGAGATTTCTAATTGGATTTCTGTATTATCTTTTCAGGCTGTTATTGAAAAAAATACCTTAAACTGGGCAATTTATAAATAGCAGAAACTTATTTCTCTCACTGTTCTGGAGCCTGGAAAGTCTAAAATCATAGCGCCAGCAGATTGTGTCTGGTGAGGCCCCATTCCTCATAGATGGTGCCTTAGTGATACATTCTCTCATGGCAGAAGGGACCAGGAGACTCCCTCAAACCTCTTTATAATGGTATTAATCCCATTCCTAAGGGCGGAGCTCTCAGAGTCAAATCATTTCCTAAAGGCCCCATATTTGAATAATATCACATTGGATGTTAGGTTCCAACATATGAATGTGGGGAGGGTATGAATATTCAGACCCTATAAAGTTATTATTGTATAATGATAGATACATTAGTTTGTTATTTTTTCCATAACAAATTATCACCAACTGAGTGGTATAAAACAGGAGAAATATATTGTTTTCACAGCCCTGTCATCAAGATGTCTGATATCAAGGTGTCAGCAGGGCTGCACTCCTCCAGAGGCTCTGAGAGAATCTTTTCCTTCCCTCTTCCAGGAAAAGGTTGGTAGGGTTCCTGGCAATCTTTGGCTGTGGCCTTAAAATGCCAGTTTCTACTTTTCCCTCAATGTGTGGTCTAACTTCCTTTTTCCTCCCCCTGATAGACACTTGTGGAATTCAGATCCTAAACAGATAATTCAGGATAATTTCCTTATCTCAATATCCTTGAATTAGTCATGTTTTCAAAAACTTCACAATATAAGGTAACATTCAAAGGTTTGATGGATTAGGATATTGAGCATATATTAATATTTAGGAACTATTATTAATCTCCCATAATGGATAGAACACATAAAATATACTAAATTCATATTATTGTATCAGGATATTAAATGAGGCGATTCCTCAGTTTTCTCAGAATTCCAGCTAAAAGGTAATGCTGAGGTCAATAAGGACGCTTTGTGAAGCTTGAAACAAGATAACAAAATGAGCCTTACTATGCTTTCATAGCATATCTCACTGCTGACCTATATGAAAGATGCCGAGAGGCCTTGCAGAGATCCTTGAGAGATAATGTGGAGGAGAATCTTTTTGTGGCATTTCTCTTACTATGGACGAATGAGGAAAGAAGAAAAAAATAGTTACAGAGGTTAGAAAGGTAGTTGCCAGAAAAAAAAAAATACTTACTTTAGCTGAATACTTGGAGGAATGCAGAAACTAAAAGGCCCAGAGTTGTCAAGAGGCTGCGGCAGAGAGTGTCAAAGATTAACATGTAATTCTTTGAGCCCGGATATCCTTTGCTAGAGCTGGAGGTTATCAGCATGACAAGGTTAAGAAAGAGAAAATTGGCTAAAATATACAAATCCTCTTGTGTGCCAAATGGACACATGAGACTGTAGCCCGGTTCAAACTATCTTGAACAAACACAATCTGAGAGAATTGGCTGCTTCTTGGACTATGTGGATCCCCACTAGATGTACTTGAGACATCAGACTGGTAATGGAGGAACCTATAGGAGATCACACAGGGAGTGCAGTAGCTGCACCAGAAAGAAGGAACTAACAACTAGAATCCAAAAACACGAGAAGGTAAAGTGGTCTCTTCCTCACATCCTTCTCTTCCTGCCCATCTCACTGTCCTTGGGAAACCAAAAAAAGTAGAATGAGTTGTGGAAAATAAAGAGATAAAGGACCTACAAGGTGCACAGTCCTTACAGCTGAAATGCAAAGGACTCCAACCTCAGTTGCAGTAAATTTGTTGTAAGATGGATGTTTTATTTAGATACAATAGTACTGGACTTTTTACTTAATAAAAATTAGGCTGCTGGTACCTGAAAGTACCTGAAGACTTATGAGAGCAATTGAATAAAAGGAGATTCTAGGCTGTTGCTACAGGAAAATATTGAAACGAAAATAACAAAAAGATTTATTTTTATTTTTATTTTTTAAGTTCCAGGATACATGCGCAGGATATGCCGGTTTGTTACTTGGGTAAATGTGTGCCATGATGGTTTGCTGCACCCATCAACCCATCACATAGGTATAAACCCAGCATGCATTAGCTCTTTTTCCTAATACCCTCCCCACCACCCTCCCTCCCCTGACAATTGTACTCTTCAACTTCAGATTTTTTTTTTTTTTTATAAATAGATATATAGTAGTAACGTATTGGGCTTTTAATATGTGAATAAATGCACTCTCTTGATTTCACCATTAAATCAATCAGTGCATTGATTTAGTGCATCAAGACATGTATAAACTACCTTAACAATTTTGGATCGCTTCCTATCATGACCACGCCCTCTCTCCATCCCTTTCTGCCTCATGCTGGCACTGAAGAATGATGATCTCTTATTTTACAAAAGAAAGCTGATATTGATGATCTTCCTCCACAGCAAAGAAAATATACAGAACACATTTCTCTATGCACCAAACTTTCCTAAACTCACTACATATTTCCAGTGTATATCAAAATGACAGTGCCAAAACTGCCCTAAGGGAACTATGAATAAAACTAAAAAGAAAGAAAGAAACATAATTTTCCCATTCAAAACTGAAGCAACAAATCTGAGGGTTTGGTTTTTGTTTTTGTTTTTGTTTTTTTCATTTTGGAAAAGAATGGAATCTTTACAGTGGACATACAGAATCTGCAGTCCACATATTTTGTTGAGTGAAGCAGTGCATAAAAGGAATCTATGACAACATACAGAACAAAACAAAACAAACAACCAGAAAAACATTCAGAGTATCTTGATGTGCAGAAACTAGCAATCAAAATAAGCTTCACTGATGATTTGTGTGATTTGGGGAATGCAGCTGCCCATCCCACCAGCTAACCCAGAAAAGGTAACCCAGCTGTTTCTAGTGAAGAACCACAACAATGGGAATTCTGTTCTCTGGGAGACATGAGGATTAGCTGGTGATGATCTGGGTTGTGTGCAGGACCACACACATCTCAGTTCAAACAGAAACCCAAAGTGCAGCATTTGTGTGCTATGATACTTTTAAAAATCTGAACTAATCTCTTAACGTAATGCACCATTGATAAAATAATTCTAAATAGAGCAGTACTACTGCATATTATTTTTAGAAATATGACTTCAAAAATGTTCAATGGTTTCTGAGCTGTTTAAATAGCTGCCTATTTTATCTTAATTCATAGTAAAAGATTTTGACTTTTCCCCCCTTAACATGTGTTTAGAAGTAAACATTTATAGGAACAAGACTGCCTCCGTTGACACCACTCCCAATTCATTCATTATAATTCATTCATTATGTGGTCAACCTTCCTTTGAATATGCACTTTTCCTTCCTATTTTTATTTAAGCAAATAAAGTTAGTTCTATTTTAAATTAATGATAAACCTTTTTGAGAAACATTTTTTTTTTTTTTTTTTTTAGAACCAGAGGTCTCGATATAAAAATAGAAAACTATCAATGCCAAAAAGGAAACAAGGCTGATCTTTGGCTTGTTTTACACTTGCTTAAAGTATTTATATAGTTCGTCATTACCCATAGGAGAAAGTTCAAACTCTTTCAGGGCTTAAAACTTTTCATTCCTTCATTTCATCTTCAGCCACATCTCTGGCTGCTCCCTATTTTACCCCTGTAGTAAGTAGCATTTCAGTTTTCCAAAATTTTCATTTTTTAAATTCCTCTGTGGCTTGTCAGAGGCAATGTCCTCTGCCAGTAATAAATGCCTCTCTGCCAACTCCAATCAACCTAGAAAACTTCTGCTCATTTTTTACAAATCCAGTTCAAATTTTACTTCCTTAAGTAAATCTTTCTTGAGCAGTGTTATGCAGAAATCCTGTACCATCCCTTGTGCTTTGACATATTCTTATAATATTTCAATCACATTGTATTACAACAGGGTGATTATGGGTATGTCTCTCACTCGTGGATTTCTACTTCTTCAAAGACAAGGTCTTTTATATTAATATCTCTGTGTTTAAGGCCCAATATGTTGATTGTTTAGAATATAGTAGACATTAGGTAAATATTCCTTGGAGTTTTAAAACAGTTAATGTGTCAATGAGTAGAGTTTTCATGTATTGGTTCTAGAAATAGAGTGCTGCCTCTTAGACAGCCTGCCCAACCCTGCCCTCATGATCAGGACTTGGAAATAAAAGATGGACACGTCTTTTGGTTGACTTAGCCCTTAACCAGGAGTGGAAAGATAAGCTAAAGTGAATTGCTCCAAAGTATCTTCCTGTTCTCTTGTCCACATCTTGTAAAATTGTCCTATTTTAAAAAATGTAAATAGTTAAGCCATCACCCAAACCCAATACTCGTGTTGAGAGAGACAGAGAGAGAGAGAGAGAGAGAGAGAGAGAGAGAGAGAGATTTAGCTAGAGACCGTTGTAAACTGTGGATGAATAATGCAAAGGTATGTTATTACTGGACCTTTTTGTTTCCAGGCCCTTAACCCATTCAAGCAAATGCTACGTTTCCATTGTAACATTCAAAATGGTACAGAGAGATCTACAGAAACATGCCTCCCATACACATCTAATTCCATCTTCTAAAGTAACTGGGATTGTCAATTTAGTATGTGTCCTTCCACATATTTCTCATTTGGTGCATATGTGTGTTTGGGGTGTTTTGTTTGTTTATTTATGATACTGAGTTTCAATATTATTATGCATCTTTCTTTTCCGGGTTTCACTTTTTTTCTTCTTTTTGTAGTTTTTACTAATATCTGAAACATGTCAGGACTAGAATTCCTAGTAGGTATTATATGTTTGAAAACTTTCTTCCTCCGTCATTAAACACTAATTGTGACATATTTTGCTCCACTTTGAAGTCCTTCAGTCAACTAGAAAATCAAATAGGATGATAATCCCTACACTTTAAAGAATGCCGTTTCACACAATAACAAAGTGTAACACCCAGACAAGTCTGATTAGATTCTCTCTCCCTGTCTCCCTCTCTCTTTGTCTCTCTTTGCCTCTGTCCCTTCTGTGCAAAGACCATGGTTTAACATGTGAACTCCAACAAACTGTCTTTTGTAAATTGTGGCTACCAAATAAATAGTTGTCAAAATGAGTGAATGAATTTCTCACTGCATTCATCCTGTTCCAGCTTTCTTTACAGATTACAAAATCAGTGGTATTCTGTGGATCTACATTATATTCCTTTGATGATTGTCAATGCTTAAAATGTTATCTAAAGAACTCCATATTAATACTGTATAAAGTCGTATATCCATATATATACCACATATATGAATGTGTATACATATATATATATCCACATGTGTGTGTGTGCGTGTGTGCGTGTGTGTGTGCGTGCGCATATGTGACATTAGCAGTAGCAGTCCCCTTAGCCTTTCTAGTTATTCTCACTGGGCCTATGACCTTTTGCTTACCAAACCAAAGCACAAAAGATTTTAGCAGCATAAATCATAAACTACAAACATAATTTATGTTACAAGCTACCCTCTGATTCACTGAGAAAATAACAGCATTTCCAAATATTTAGGAAACTGTCTTAAAAAATAAGTAGGTTGTCTCCAGGGCCTTAAGGAAAGCACTATATAATGAGATAAATAAGAGTGTGGTAAGGGATGGCATCTATAAAATATTCTATTAATGAAATATGCAAATTAAAATATCATTTTATCTTATCTATGGAAATTTTGACATCAAGCTTCTGAATAGACTGCACCGTAGTGCTCATGTGGTAATTGCAATTTACTGGCAGGTTAGTTTTCCTTAAGTTCTTAATATGCGACGTCTGTTCATAGGTGCAAAATGCAACACCTATTAGATTTAGTGGCATAGACTGATCACATGTAGGTTTTGCCCTGAATTAGCTAAATTCTTATGGTGTTCATTTTGATTTTTTCCAGCAGTCAGAATAACTAGAAAAAAATATGACTGCTAATTTTGGGAAGTGCCAATAATATCTTTATATACGGAAATTCTTTTCAATATTTTCTGTTAGTGACATCTTGAAAATATCAAAGAGTATAATTATTTTAAAGTGTTTATACATGTGCAATATATAGATCTATAAAAGGGATTCTGGTTCACAATCACTTAATCATTCGTAAAGGCTAACCACAAACATTTTTTCCCCATTAAACTATTTCTATTGAATTAAAACAGAATTTTGATTACCTGCCAATCTTTGGCTGAATGAAACAGATTTGAAAGTGGCTCACGGCTTACTTTATAGAAGGTTTGTAGTCATACATTATTTACTATGAGATTCCTCATAGATACCTATTTTAAATTCTTGATTATTAAAAAAAAATCATATTTGAGTACTTTAGCAGGCATTGAAAAGTAATGTTTTAAGTGCATTATAAAAAACAATTAAACATACAATGTTTATAAATCTGTGAGAAAAATCTTCAATTAGTATAACCAGCGAAGTCTTCAATGCCAAGCCAGCAAGCCACCATTTCCTTCTGCTGTAGTCTGCCAGGTTCACTTCCTTCTTTCCTTCCTTCCTTCCTTCCTTCTTTTTTCTTTTCTTTTCTTTTCTTTTCTTCTCTTTTCTCTTTTCTCTTTTCCCTCCCCTTCTCTTCTCTTCTGTTCTCTTCTCTTTCTCCCTCCCTTTCCTTTCCTTTGCTTTCTTTCCTTTTTCTTTTTTCTTTTTTCTTTCTCTTCCTTTCTTCCTTCCTTCCTTCTTTCCTTCCTTCCTTCCTTCCTTCCTTCCTTCCTTCCTTCCTTCCTTCCTTCCTTCCTTCCTTCCTTCCTTTCTTTCTTTCTTCTTTCTTTCTTTCTTTCTTTCTTTCTTTCTTTCTTTCTTTCTTTCTTTCTTTCTTTCTCTCTCTCTCTCTCTCCCCCTCCCTCCTCCCTCCCTCCCTCCCTCCCTCTTTCTTTCTTTCTTTCTTTCTTTCTTTCTTTCTTTCTTTCTTTCTTTCTTTCTTTCTTTCTTTCTTTCTTTCTTTCTTTCTTTCTTTCTTTCTTTCTTTCTTTCTTTCTCTCTCTCTCTCTCTCTCTCTCCCCCCTCCCTCCCCCTCCCTCCCTCCCTCTCTCTCTCTCTCTTTCTTTCTTTCTCTTTCTCTCTTTCTTTCTTTCTTTCTTTCTTTCTTTCTTTCTTTCTTTCTTTCTTTCTTTCTTTTTCTTTCTTTCTTTCTTTCTTTCTTCCTCTCCTTCCTTCCTTCCTTCCTTCCTTCCTTCCTTCCTTCCTTCCTTCCTTCCTTCCTTCCTTTCTCTCTCTGTCTCTCTCTCTCTCTTTTATTTATTTTTTGACAAGGTCTTGCTATATCACCCAGGCTGGAATACAGTGGCAACACCACAGCTCACCGTAGCCCGGAATTCCGAGTAGCTGGTTCTAAAGGAGGCCACCACTACACCCAGCTTGATCATTTTATTCTGTCACCTCCTCAGTGCTTTATACTTCTGCAGCACGTGTTTTGACCTTGCCCTTTACCTTTTAAATCACGGCATGCACATAGGTATACTAGTAAGGACCATTAAAATTCAGAATTATTTTATGCTTTAAAAAACTGAAATCATTTACATGCTATGTAAGCATAGGTTTAGCATGTGGATATTTGATATTAATGAGTTCTCAGAAAACTATGCCAAGAAATATTTGCCAGAAAGAGGAAATATGCAAGAGGATAAAATATAATATATATCATAATATAATTTATTTTATAATAATATATATTTAACCCTGTGCAGACATTCAGTTGTGTGTTTCTAATTTAAAAGTAGCAAAATCTCACCAACCCTACAAGATATTTTTAATAGAGATTTCTTGAAATTTATCAGCTGTGTGGTTTTTTAATAGAATCAAAAGAATTTAATTGTTATATATATATTTGAGCATTTTATAATATGGAGTACAAAATATCTACCAAATACCCCAAAACTCCTTTCAAATTAGTAAAAACAATATAATCTTTTTTTATACAATATAGTATAGCCAAATATTTTTGAAAACATTTTTTAAAGGTGAAAGTGGGTAAGCTAGTTGTTCTAAGCAAATTAAATTTCTTCATTAAGTTATTTGGCAAAGCTCCCTCAACAGTTTGACAAAACTGAATAGTTCAATGCTCATCAAATTAAGGTTTATACCCTTTAAGAATGGGACTTGGTACTTGTTTGCTGGAAAGCTGCTAAATTTGGGATTAGCAGGAGGAATGTTCCTTTATTTGAATGTATTTTGAAAACTGACTGCATGTATTACATACCATCTGCAATTCATAATACTGCTAGTAATAGCTACCACTTAGTTTTTTCTACCTGTGGATCAGAATGTTATTTTATCATCTGAGACTGTCTCGTTTTATTTGCACAATTCCCAATAAGGAAGTTTTACGTGAGAAAACTCTTTCACATATGAGAAAACTGACCCTCAGATAGAATACATATGTTCAAGATCGCGACAACAAAGGGAAGTGATCACAAGTCTCATGAAACCCCAATAGTAGTGATTATCAGAAGAAAAACATGAGTAAAAGCATTAAGGCCGCTAAAACACACTGAACAAACAAACAAAAAAAGGCAAAAATATGTGATATTTATAGAACATGAGAAGAATAGAATTGTTTCAATTCCAATAATTCAGTTATGCTCAATATTAATGACAGAAGTTTCCATCAGAAGAGGGATGTTGGAGTCTCCTTTCTGGTCCTCGTTTAGTTGTCTCTTCAGTGCAACTGTATGGTCCTTACAATGAAAACTATATATTAACACTGTAGCTTCCATTCATGTAAGCTTGTAAATATTAGTTAAATGACTTAGATATTCACAGGATAAACCCTTCTTATCTGAGATTCTAAAATATTTAACCTAACTAGAATTTTTGAACTTATAAAAATAAAAGCTGTTATTAAACTTTTGCATAGAAAATGACAATGAATTTTCTGACTTATCAAAGGCAGAATCGTAATTACTAAAAATCATCACTCTAGAAGTCCAAAGGTATGATAATTATCCCTTTGACAAAGGAATTATACAATTGCTAAGATGTGAACATGTCTTTTATATTCCACTGCGCGATATCTGGATTTCTATATTACTCTTAGAGACCCTGAATGTGCTTTAGAAAAAAAAAACATAAGTAACTAAAAATATTCGTCCTTTTATTTCTCATTGTGACTCTATTTCTGAAAAGAAAACTAGCATAAATTCTTAATATCTAGGGTCTTAGAAGAAGCCAATTACTCTAATGTTTTTTACATGTAGAGCAGCTTCTTATTTTCTCACCAATTCTAGATGACAATAATTACTAAACCATTAGGCAGAAGCTACTGGAAATGTTATACAGTAGTAATTACACAGATATCCTTAAATTTACTTATCTATAACCAATTTATATTACTCTATTATGAATTACTTTCTCAGACCACCAAAATCATTCCACATACATTTCACTCAGCAATCGTTTTTCAACAGTGATTAGCCAGTATGTGCTGTGCTTGGTTAAGCATTCCTTTCAATTTCTGTTCTTCATATTTTGGCAACCAACCTTAACTCCTTGACATGTGGAATTTACAATCATAACTACCTCAAATAAGCTGTTTCATTTAACATCAATGAAGAATGATGAAATTCAAGAAGTACAAAAACATCTCAGACTCATTCTTTCTGTTTTTAGAAAACTATCAAAATACCAGCATTTAGTGTGATTATAATTTTTCTGCTGCCATAATTGAAATTAACTCCCAAACAATAACAATCTCCAGACAGAAACATCAGGCCTAAAGGAATCCTAACATTAATACGTAATGTTTTCCATACTGGATGGTAAAGCAGTTAAAATCAGTGCTACCATGCTAGTGTTTACATTCCACTTTCATGCAACAGATAAATTATTATTTGTTTTGAACTTTAATGGTGATATACTTTGTTGTTTTTCTTGAATATCTACAATACAAATGCCAATAAATTTATGAATTTTTATCTGAACCTATTTATACTACAGGTAAAATATTCACATACACACAAACATGCACTCACACACATGAATGAAAAGTATTCTATTAAGAGACAGTGAGGATATAAACCACATTTATAGCTGAAATTTTAAAATACTATACTATACATGAAAATTAAATAAAACCTCACTTCCATGCATTTCAAACACAATTATTGCATCTGATTTGGAAAAATTTGAACATTGACAGAAAAATCAATTTTCTCCCACCAGGTCCATCCCATGACATTTGGAGATTATGGGAACTACAATTAAAGATGAGATTTTGGTGTGGACCCAGTCAAACCAAAGTGATTGACCTAAGTTACTTTGAAAATGAATGAAATCTGTAAAACTAAAGGCAAAAAGATAAGAGAAAAAAAAGATTACATAAGCACCATACTATAATTCATAAAGTTGTTTCCCACAGTGATGTGGGTTAGAAATTCTGAAACTATTATATATGTATACTGGAATTACACAGTTAAATACATGAATGGCAGATGGTTAAAAACCGGATTTTCATTTTTGGAGTAGGAGGTTATAAGTAAACAAAAGAGACTAGAATGATCCGTGTAGTAATGGATTAGAGTTGGACACAGTATAAGCTTATGTTTAACTTAATATCAATACAGAGGGTTACGTATAGAAATATTTATGGGTATGCAAATCTCCATGGGTTAGTATGAACACATACATTTTCTTGCTCTGTCTTCTGAAAAGGCCTGGGAGCAATGACATCTAGTAGCAACAAGCATATCCAGTTATCAGATAGTTGTTTCTAATAGTCTTCTTCAATAAAAGGAGCAAAAGCCCTTAAATAAATTGTAACCAAACTTAGGTTCACCTGCTCAAGGGTAAAAAAGCCAGACACATAAGAATCAAGGTTTCAGGGGAAGGGAAACAAGTTTATTTAGGTGATAGCAGCTTGGGAGATGGCCAGATTCAAGTTTCAAAAAGCCGTCTTAAATTTTCAGACTGCCTAAAGGGGTTTTTAGGAAAAGTGACATGGAAACTATGTGCAACAGGGATGTGAGGTAAAGTCTGCTTGTTGTTTTCTGATGGATATTTTGGATAATGGATCATCCAGAGGCCTGGTTGATATCATCTCTATGGGAGTCGGGTTATGGATTAACTGGGCACTAACTTCTTCTTGCAAGGCAGAACATTTCAACCGCCATCTCCACTTGGTTCCTGGATTGTTTCAAGATTGGCCTTTGAAATTCTCAAGCAAACAGGTAGTTAGATGTATGTGTAGATACAAAGCAAGAGAAGGGTTACTTTTAGGGTAAACTAGCAAACTAGCTGTACCGGTTACACATTGGCTAAAAAATAAAAATAATAACTTCAAGGTGAAGAAACCTAGCAAAAATTGGTTTAGCCAGATGATCAAGATCAGTGCCAACAGTGATAAGTCATGTTGACTGTAGGTACCCTTAATATGATGTGACAAAAGTGGCATTTTTCCTCTGTGGCCTTCCTCCCAAGGATCTATAACCCCAATCAGTCTGTTATTGGAAAGTGGTTTCAATCCAAACCCCAAGAGAGGGCTCTTGGCTCTCCTGCAAGAAAGAATTCAAGGCAAATCTACATAGTAAAGTGAAAGCAAGTTTGTTAAGAAAGTAAAGAATAAAGAATGGCTACTCCATAGGCAGAGCAGTAGCATGAGCTGCCCAACTAAGGATATTTATTTTCACTTCTTGATTATATACTAAACAAGGAGTGGATTATGTATGCGTTTTCCAGGAAACGGGTGGGCAATTCTCAGAACTGAGGGTTCCTCTCCTTTTTAGAGCATATAGGGTAAGTTCCTAATGTTGCCATGGCATGTAAACTGTCCTGGGGTTGGTGGAAGTATCTTTTAGCATGCTAATGAACTATAATTCATGTGTAATGAGCAATTAGGATGACCAGAGGTTACTTTCATCACCATCTTGGTTTGGTTGGGATTTGGCTGGCTTCTTTACTGCAAACTAGTTTATAAGCTGTATCTTTATGATCTGTATCTTGTGCTGACCTCCCGTTTCATTCTGTGACGAAGAATACCTAACCTCTGGGGAATGCAGCCCAGTAGACCTCAGTCTTACCCAGCCTCTATACAACATGGAGTCACTCTGGTTTAAACACTTCTGACATAACCATCAGAAAAACATCAGACAAATTCTAATTGAAGGGCATTCTACAAAATATATAACCAGTACTCCTCAGAACTATCAAGGTTTTCAAAAACAAGGAAAGCCTAAGAAACTGTCACTGCCAAGAAGGACCTAAAGAAACATGACAACATGACTCCAACATGTGGAGTCCTGGATAGAATCCTGGCACAGAAAAGGATAGTAGGTTAAAACTAAGTTAAATATGAATAAATAATGGACTTTATTTAGTAATACTCTATCAGTAATGGTGCATTGATTATAACAAATGTAGCATACTAATAATGCAAATGTTAGTAATGGGGGTGTAGGTGGGGACTGGGTACAGCATGAAGGAAACTAAAATATTTTACCCCAAAATATTTCCCTTTAACATATTTTGAAATGACTGCCACTTGGCACACAAACAGAAGTGGCCTTGCGAAGCTGTCTTTTATGGGGAAAATTTGCACCTGCAGAGAATCTTCATCAATGCAGCCATTTGCCCCTCCCCTTTCTATGCCTTCTCAGATCCAGGAAAGATTGAGCATCTGACACCTTTAAAAGTCTGAAAAGAAACACTTTCCATCTATTCCCTCTGAGGAAGCCTTCATCTATATAATGAGGTCCACATTTGCTAGCCAAGCCTTTATTCCCTCCACCCTTCCCATAACCGGTTTTACCAGATTCTAAGCCCTTGTTCTTTCTAGAACCTCAAAATGGTATATAAATTTCTATAACTCATTAGGAAATTGAGTGTTCATTCTGAAGCCTCTTGTGTACACAAATTAAATACATTTGTGTGCCTTTTCTTCTATTCATCAATATGCCTCAATATGTCAGTGATTTTTAGCAAACCTTTAGGGGTACAAGGACAAATGGACCCTAGACAAGTATACAAGAATTCTCTGTACTATCTTTTCAATTTTTCTGTAAATCTAAAACTGGTCTATAAATAAAGTTTACTTTTAAAATAGCAGCATTTGAGTATAAGCCTGATCGCATTCAAGGAGACAGTCATGCCTACATTTGGTGGGAAGAATATCCCAAGAAACGTGATGGCTCACGCCTGTAATCCCAGCACTTTGGGAGTCCCAGGCACGCAGATCATGAGGTCAGGAGATCGAGACCATCCTGGTTAACATGGTAGAACCCCATCTCTACTAAAAATACAAAAAAATTATCTGGGCGTGGTGGCAGGTGCCTGTAATCCCAGCTACTCAGGAGGCTAAGGCAGGAGAATGGCGTGAACCCGGGAGGTGGAGCTTGCAGTGAGTCAAGATCATGCCACTGCACTCCAGCCTGGGCAACAGTGCAACACTCCATCGGGAGAGAGGGAGAGAGGGAGAGAGGGAGGGGGAGAGGGGGAGAGGGAGAGAGGGAGAGAGGAAGGAAGGAAGGGAAGGAAGGAAGGAAAGGAAGGAAGGAAAGGAAGGAAGGAAGGGAAAAAAGAAAAGAAAAGGAAGTAAATGCAAAGAGGAATAGGTTTGGTGTATTCACGTATGAGTTAACAGAAAGAGAAATGCATTGAGTGGTGTATACCCAGGGGAGAGTAATGAGAGATGCCATCAGGGAAGTAATTGGGGTAGCTAGGTAATGAGGGAGTTTATAACTCATGATGAGAAACTTAGATTTTATTCTGAAACAGTTAAGAAGCAATTGGAAAGTTTCAACAAAACAAGTTGTATGATTGGACTTAATTTTAACAGGACAATTGTGATGTGTCATGTGACTAGTGCTGGGATTCCAATTCTGAGATGACTGCATGGGCTCCTACCAGCCAGACCTCACACAAGTAACATCCCTAAATTTGAGGGGAAAAAGAAAAGCAAATACAAAATTCTGAAGTTTTTGGAGCATGAACAAAATTAGGAACTTTCTGAAGTATAAACACTTGTCAAAAGGGATGGAGAAGGGCGAGTTACCTCCTTTTGTGGCTTGGAGACGGGAACAATACAGGGTGATTGCAGAAGAAGAAAATTCCAGGTAGCAATTTCACATGATTTGGCAAAAAGAAATTCTTGAAATAACTGCATAAGCTAGGGGCCAATAAGACCCTGAAAAACAGGTTGTTGGCCCAGCCAGATAGAACCAAATATACCCAACAGGGTGCTGGATTTGGCCTCGGTTTCACCTACGACCTAGTTATACGCTCATTAAAATACTAAATCACACACTCATCAGCACCGTGACATTTTCAAGCACATCCATATTTGCTGTAAAAATGGATGACACCAGCTGTAAAAATGGATGACACCACAATTCTGAGAAAACTTCACCTTTTTTTCCCAGAAATCTTCATGAATATTCCACCCCTTCCTTAAAGAAACCAGTAAAGATGGAAGCCCCGAGCCCCACTGCAAGCGACTCACTCTCTTGAGTTTGCGCATACTCCTTTTTCTTGAGTGTGTACTTTTGGCTTTGCAATACATCTTCATACTTTCACTATTTTCTGACTTGTCCTTGAGTTCCTTCTCACAATGGTGTCAAGAGGCTAGACACTGGCCAGGGTCATGGTTATGCTGGCATTTGGGGACCTCCCTTAGTCCACTGGTATCAGCTTAAAGCTAGGTGCAATGAGAGAAAAAATATCCATACATATTCTTGCTAGATGAAAGAACTTTAGGATAGGGTTCAGGGAAAATATGGCCACTGAATAGTGTGAGAATCTTCCTGAAAAGATCAGCTCCAATGCTAGCCAACCATAAATTCTATATATAAACTGTGCCTGAATCTATCCTTGACCTCTGCACAATACAAGTGTAAGGCAGACTGCAAAGACACCAGTCAAATTGATAGTGTTTGCAGTTTGAGCTCATGCAAGTTAATTTCTTACTAAAGTAAAATTATCAACTCCATTTGAAGGAATCCAATAGAATTCAAAGTTGTGAATATAAAACAATCACAATGTCTCAGATATAATGCAAGATTATTCAACATATAAAGAGCCAAGAAGATGTGTCCCAGTATCAAGAGATAAGCCTCAGATGTTGGAACTAGTAAGGGCATCTTTCAAGTAGTTATTTTAATTACACTGAATGAAGGAAAAAAGTATGCTTCTATGAATGAAAATATTTAAAATATTAGCAAAGAAATGAAAACTATGTAGAAGAACCAAATGGAAATGTGAGAATGAAAAAGTTATTTTATGAAATCAGTGAAGATTCAGATTATCTGAACAACACCTTAATCTTAAGCATACACCTTAATCTCTTGTTACTTGTAGAAAATTAAATTCATCAATCACAAAATATACATTGTTTTCAAGTGAATATAATTTGTTCACCAAGATAGACCATATCCTGGGCCATAAAACTAGTCTCAATAAAATTTAAAAAAATTTAATAAAAAAAGCATATTGTCTGGACACAAGTTAGAAATCAGTAACAGTAAAATATCTAGAAAATATCAAATATATAAAATTAAATAATATGCTTTCAATTAAGTCATGTCAAAATACTACAAAGGCAATTCGGAAATACTTTGAGTTGAATGCTAAGAATTTAACATGTCAAAAATCTGTGGGAGATTACATAAATAATGTTTAGCAAGAAATTTGTAGCTTTAAGTGTTTGTATTAGAAAAGAAGATTAGGCTGGTCGCGGTAGCTCACGCCTGTAATCACAGCACTTTGGAAGGCCAAGGCGGGCAGATCATGAGGTCAAGAGATTGAGACCATCCAGGTCAACGTGGTGAAACCCCGTCTCTACTAAAAATACAAAAATTAGCTGGGCGCAGTGGTGCACACCTGTAATCCCAGGTACTCGGGCAGCTGAGGCAGGAGAATTGCTTGCACCCAGGAGGTGGAGATTGCAGTGAGCCAAGATCGTGCCACTGCACTCCAGCCTGGGCGACAGGGGCGAGACTCTGTCTGAAAAAAAAAAAAAAAAAAAAAAAAAAAAACAGATTACTGTGAAAGGGTAGAGAATAGGAGACTCAGGAATAAGGATACCAATTTGAAGACTTCACAATAATCTAGGCTAGATACTAGATGCTTATGCTTTGGGAAAGAAATATAACAATGGAGGTAGAAAGTAATGGTTGAATGAGAATCTGCAGATAAATGTTAAAGGTAGACCCAACTTTAACTGGTTGATTTGATGTGGGGTGAGGGGGAAAATGAGATATGCCTGTATGACTCCAAGTGTTTTGCTCTCATATGTATGTACATAAAATGAACCCTCCATCAAATGTAGAAGTAAAGACAAAAGATATATATTTAAAATAGTTGTGAATGTGGCTAATGACTTCGTTAACTAACCCAAAATCAGATTAACTTATTTATTTATTTATTTATTTTTTTTGAGGCGGAGTCTCGCTCTGTCGCCCAGGCTGGAGTGCAGTGGCGCGATCTCGGCTCACTGCAAGCTCCGCCTCCCGGGTTCCCGCCATTCTCCTGCCTCAGCCTCCCGAGTAGCTGGGACTACAGGCGCCGCCACCACGCCCGGCTAATTTTTTTGTATTTTTAGTGGAGACGGGGTTTCATTCATTGTGTTAGCCAGGATGGTCTCGATCTCCTGACCTCGTGATCCGCCCGTCTCGGCCTCCCAAAGTGCTGGGATTACAGGCTTGAGCCACCGTGCCCGGCCAATCAGATTAATTTAAAGGATAGAGTTTTCATTAGCCAATGTAGAGAGGACTGTGGCCAAAGCAGCCCTGAGGAAAAGCAGCAGTTCCTTCTTGGACAGGTCCAGTTGGAGATGCCTGTTTGATAGTTATGAGGAGATGGCAAGTAGTCAGTTGGACATATGAGTCTGGAGATAGAAGAATTACCAAGTGTTGTCAGTTTTGGAATTATACGTCCACACATTGTAGTGTAAGTCAGGAGATTACATAATATCAGAAAGAGGATTGAAAGAGGATTTCGGGGGGATTCTCTTTAATATATAAAGAGGAACATGCCAAGCAAGTTGGCTCACTCACACCTGTAATTACAATACTCTGGGAGGCTGAGATGAGAGGATCGCTTGAGGCCGGGAGCTTGAGCCCTCCAGCCTGATCAACAGAACTAGATCCCATCTCTGCAAAAGACAAAACATCAAAAACAAGCAAACAAAAAACAGTCATAGTGGTGTGCATCTATAGTTCTAGATACTGAGGAAGACACAGCAGGAGGATCGCTTGAGCTGAGAAGCTGGAGGTTGAAGTGAACTGTGATAACACTGCACTCCTGCCTGGAAAACAGAGGGAGACCTTGTCTCAAACAAACAAATAAACAAACACACAAAGCCAAACCAAAATATATTGGGCCCTTCCACGTTTACCAGATTAGGGAAAGAGGAAAAGAGGAGCCAGGAGAGAAAGATGAAGAGGGAGCAACCAGAGATATGGGAGGAAAACCAAGAGAATGACATCCAAGTGAGCAAAGTGTTTCAAGGAGGAGGGTGTGACCAACATTCTCACCTTTATTTATTTGGAGTTGGAATTTTTAGGTATTAACAAATATGTGGTTAAAATTAAAGTAAATGACAGTAAAACTACATAGTAAAAGTATATAGATTTTAAACCTATACAACTATGGGGCTCCAAAGAAGCAATTTGCTTAAATTTGGATTAAAAATGCAATTAAGTTAGTAATGAATGGAAGCAAAAGTTTAAATATTTTTACACTTTTAAAATTTTAATTTAGAAATAATTTTAAACTTACAAGAAATTGCAAAACAAACAATATTATAAGGAACAATTGATTAACCTTTACTCAGATCTGCCTATTGTTGATATTTGATATCATTTTCTTCATGATACTCTGTGTATATATGGGTAAATATAGTATGGGGGAAGAGAATAAAACTATATCTTTTTTTTATTTGATGGAATTAACTGAATAAATATATAAATAATTACTATAAATTATAAGGATTTTTAAACTCTACTTATCTTTTTGGCATACTTTTTAATTAACATGCTCTAAGAATTGATAAAAATGAACATTGAAAAGAAAATTGTTTAGATTTTTACAAACTTTCTTTTTTTAAAAAAAATCAATATTATTTTTACCATGATCAGAAATATAATAATTTGGGTGACCTGATTTTGCTGGGATAATAAAAACAGAACTTTTTCTGTCACAGGACTTTTTTTTTTCTTTTCATAAATTTCTTCATGGTAAAATGTGTGGAGAAAAGGAGCAGTTAGGTGTTATATGTCTTTAAAGTGTTATTTTCTAGGTATTCCTAAGCCAACTACAATGATTAGGAATCTAGAATCTTATAAATTTTAAAATATAGTAGTTTTAGTAAATTAGTGAAAAATTATCTCATGCTTTTGCTTTCTATTCTGGCACGTGACCACCTAAAACTAATAGTGAAAAAAAAAAAAAACACACCTGTTCAAATGTTTTTTAGATTCATATTTTCATGACAATTTTGATGACATAATCTTGTTCTACAATTAAATACAAGGCTAAACATGTCTTACAATTCACCAGTTATTTGGCACTAATATATAACTATAAATATTACCATTCTAATCTACTTTTTACACTATACTTATCCCATTTCTAAAGCAACTAATTATTTGATTTTTAAATGTGTATATACAAAATATACACATATGTATGTATACGTGACACATACAACATTAACTGTAAAACTGAAAATTATTCAAATATGAAATTCTTTTTGAAAATCTTAATTTCATAAAAAACTGTTTCAAATCTGTGTTTCTTTTTGAATATAGCCTTCATCTTAACATTTCTATCCCAGAACAAAGTACTATGTCAAATTATATTACAAAATAAGTTTCTGCAATGAAGTCCTACAAATAATTTCAAGTTTTGCTTAACTTCTATTCCCCATAGCCCTCAACCCCACCTAGATTGTAATTGTAAAGCACACAATTATTTAAAACAAGGTGCAATTCAAGTGGAATACATTATTCAAAAGAGTACATTTAAAGCAATTTTCTAGAATCTTGTGGAATAAGGTTAGCTGGATAAATCATGTGTCTATATTTAGCTTAGATTAAATTTTAAACATTTTTTTCTAACAATAGCTGTTACAGAATTTATAGTAAAAGAGGCATCTCACAGTATTCATGCAAACGTATCTCATTTGCTCTGTCTGAACTGTGCTTGGGGTCCTGTTTAACATTTTAAAATAAGTGAGATTTATCATCCATGGTCTAACTCTCCTTCTCAGGATGAATCCCCTCCAGCCATCTCAGCATTTCTAAGTGGCTTCAATCTGCATTTAACAGGTTTCTCATTTAGAAATGGAAGTATGAGAGCTATTATTGTGTTCACAATATAAAGGCTAATTATAATATATGATTACATTGATTATACCTACAATAATTTTAAAGCCCCAAATATAAAAAGCCTGTCCTTTTAGGGCATCATCTTAATTAAGCATATTCTGTTGCCTTTATAAAACTCTTCTTAAAGTTCTGTCGCCTCTTCGAAGAAACACAATAGCATAACTCTGGATGCTACTCAGATGTTATTGCCATCTGTAAAGTTAAATAGTGACTTGAAAGTCAGATCAGATTTTATTATAATATATAATTCTACAAAAATATCAGTCTGGAAGAATAAGCTTTGTTTTTTAATTCATAAATTAGATCATGCTTCTACAAGGGCAAAAAGTTATATTGCTCTAAGTTTACAAAATTTTGAATTATTAAAATATAGCTTAAAAGACTGTTGAAGGACAGAAAGAAAGTTTTTTGATTTTACTACAAAAGTAGAGTAGGGAAATCACTGTTTTTCTAATCAGGCTAAAAGGCATAGCAGGGACAATAATTCAGGCAAGAGAGTTTATCTGAAGGAACAGTTCCCTGATTAGAGCACTAGTGATAAATCAACCACACCATGTTCTCCAGTGGAGCACCCTGTTTGAGCCACTCCAACAAATGGAAACCCCATTAGGCTTGAAGTGTTAGTGAATGGTACAATGAAAGGGAATTTAGTAATCTACAGAGGTTAAGGTGTATGCAAATATTTCATTTCATTTTTCTTAAGCTTTTTAAAATAGTTTCTTCCTGGAAGTTTTCAACAAAGGATTTAAAGTTTATTCAAACACATCACAGTATCTAATTTTAAATATTTATAAAGTTATTGTTTTTAATATAGGTGATTGGCAGTACAAATCCTTAGACTTTGAACAGTTTTTTTTTTTTTTCAACAGAACCAAATTATCTTCTAACAGGAAATGTAAAGTTTATCATAGAAAAACTTTTAACTGGGCTAAAAAAAAAAGTCAGGCCATCCCTACACAGTGAAATGAAAGTTAAAAATCAGGAAATTAACCAGTTAATTCTCATATCATTTCTCTGGAGGACTCTTTTTTCCCCCAAACTTTCTTGAGAAATTGTTTTATTTTGTATACACATGGCCAAGGAAGAAAAAAAATGAGGAAAAAAAAAGCCTTATTTTTGTCACTTTGAGGTAGATGTTGTAATAAACAAGGAGATGTATCTCAATTTATAGCCATTTTTATTATGAAATAAAGATGGAAATGACTCACTTATTTTTGATATTATACTAAAATGCTTGATATTGGTAATTGATTTATTGTTTTTCTCTAACAAAATTGTGTTTTAACTTCTCATTGATTTATAACTATCCATCAAGAATTCTTTGATTCATACATCCACAGAAAAGTCAAACTGTCAAATGTAGTGTTGCAGAGAAAATGCCCCTACAAGAGGGTCTGATGTAAGACCCTCGGCCCTCAACCATCTCTTCATCTACCTAATGCAGAACCCACAATTTCCATCATCTGCCTCACTCTTGACTCATGTCCTTATTGAGACATGTATGATTTAATTGAGAAAAGACAGAAGCGCTCAGGGTGAAATAAATGCTTGATAGAAATGTGGTTACTGTGTTTATATATGAGAAAGTAAAGCTTTAAAAACTGTTGAAGTAAGATGGGCAATGAGAAAAGGTAAATTAGAGGAGAAAATTTACACTGGAGATAAACTTTTCCTTCTTCAAAATGGCTGCAGTTTGCTTTCTACTGTGTGAAGTAATAGTGAATTCATGACCGAGTATAAATGAAAGTCCGTTAGAAAGAACTGACAGTGACTTAGTACAGACTATACTCCCACATGATGGAAGCTTTGAACATAATTTACTTTTTTTCCCCAGCCTTTCACTACAATCTTGTCATTATCAATTTTGTTATTAAAGTTAGAAAATTAAAACCCAAAAACATTAAAACTTTAAAATTTTCACCTAGTAGGAGCAGATGCAGATCTTTCTGATTCCAAAGCCCATATATAGTTTAATATAATATGAAGATAGGCAACTGACTGCAGTGGGCATATCAGTTTCTTCTTGCCCTGCATTAATTCTGGCATCTGATAATTGCAACTTAATTTTCTTTTAATGAATCCACCTCCTCACGCACGAGTTTTTGCAGCAATTGTAGCATTCTCTAGTGTCCCTGAGTCAAGTTTGTGGTGTGAGGAGGAACACTACAGTACATAACAAGGCAAAAAAGTTGTCCTAGTCTGGATGCTAAACTGGATAATAAATTCCAGTGTGAGATGAAGCTCAAGATAATTGTCAGCTATGAGTAGGACTTAGAAGCCAAGCCAGTCTCAGCGTTAACAAGGAGTGCATGCAATAGTCTCTTCTAGAAGTTGTCCCTGCCTTGCTAGTGATCTTTCTAGGTTGTTTGGTTTCTAGGTCTATTAGGGAAATTCATGAAATAAATGTTTATTGGATGGATAGTATCACAATCTCTACAAGGATTTTGGGCTCAGTTAGTGGTGTAAATCTCCCTAGAAGGGGAGCAAGACGATGATGTGCATAACAGAACAGGCTTTGGAATCAGTCTTTGAATTGGTTTCATGATGGGATAAAATATGGGGGATATTTTTCTTAGGAAGTGATAAGTATATTTTATATGCATACAGAAGAGAGGTAGTGAATATTTGTGGCCAAATTTGAGCAGCATGGTATCTTATATTATCATTTGTAATTATTTGCTCTTATCTTCCCTTGTGAGAGGTTTATGTATTTCCACTCATTGCCATGTGCTTGCAATGCCTTTCCATAGGAAAAAATATATATGTATATATATATATATATATATATATATATATATATATATATATATATATATATATATTTGTGAGCACCATTGAAAGACTGTGAATGAGAATTGCTTCGGTCAATAAAATGTGATCGTAACTGATATATACCTGGTTTTGATCAGGTTTTAAGATTCATTGGTGGATGTTTCTGCTAGATCTCTTGTTTTTGTTGTTGTTTTTCCCCTTTGTTACTAAAACAGTATGCCCCAAATAGAAGTAGATATCTCAGCTTGAATTCTGAAATGAAGGCACATGAAATAGAGCCTCACAAAACCCCTTGAAACTGCGGTCAAATATAACTCAAATGTAACTCATATGGACATAACCAACTTGGAAGAATTTTACAAATTTAGGTTATGATTTTCAGCAAAAATGCTGCTGGTAATTTATATATAGGAATAAAAAATTCCATACAATAAAACAAATAGTGATCCTCAGCTCATTTTTGGCAGTAGTATATATATATAAATCATCAGATAATAAACCAATAAAATATATGAGTAGAATTTCTTAAATTTCAGAAGATTATTATTTTATGACTTGTCAAATTCTTATGAAAGCCTCAAAAGAGTTATTATAGATTGTTCTCCATTTTTCATATACATGAATGGACTTTCTTTCCCATTGTTCTTCATGGATACAATTTCTGGGAATTAGGAAGTCTTAGAATGAATGCTTGGGAATAACATTTTTAGCTGCCTGTTTTATTAGTATAGGTAATGGGTCACAATAATGATGCCACCAATGAAGAATAAATATATATTAATCTATTAATGTATTAATAAAATATTGGTTTATATTTGATAAATATTTTTCAACTGTTTGCATAAACTTCCTGAAAAGTCTTTTCTAAAAATCTTATTGACCAATTTTTCTCATATTTTGTGAAATCCAAACAGCACAGTTTGAAGAGCATGGTTACAGATAACAGGTTAAAAAAAGCATGTTACATCAATTAAAATTCTGCATCAACCAGAGAAATAATACATCAAATTTCAGGTTGTAATGACAATCAAGGAAGTAGACAATGTAAAGTAGAGAATAAAAACAACAAACAAAAACTGTAAATTTACTCTTCCTTCTTTTATCAGAAAAATGGTATATCTACAAAATTTAACATATCCACTCAAAGACAAATCCCAGAGCCATATTTAAATGTTTTATTTTATTAATAATTTATAGAAAAATTGTTATTCATAAAAATATGGAATTGATAATTTTTAAATAAAATCCACATGAATAAATGGCTACATTTTATTCTCTTGACTACACTTGGGTAATGTAATATGGAGAACAAAATAAATTTTATGTACAAGTTTCACAAAACAAAAACTCAACAACTCAACAAATTTTTTTCTCCCCTTTCAATGATATGAATGTTCTAGATAAAACTGACTCATGGCTCAAATCATTTAAGTAATTCTTTACACCTTTCATTTTTCCAGTAGTGTTTCTTTAACTACTGAAGGTCAATATGCTTAACCATACTTTCAACCCTCTGTGATCATCTATCCTTGATTTCCAGCAGAAGCGTGTTTACCATGAAATGAATGAAGCTTGGTTGAATGTCCCATCAGACCTTGGTCGCATGTCCCCTTCTGTGGTCCCAAGGAGGAGCTCTTGTTTTGTGTTCACATGATCATATATTACTTATAAGATGCACAAAATTCAGATATGTTAATGACAATTGGTTCAGGCACTGTCTCTTTCCACACTGACTCTCATCCATCTCACTTCCACTCAAGTTCAGTGTCAGTTAAGAAGTGGCTAGAGGTGTTTTCTTCTTTCAATATTGGGTTGTTTTAAAGAGGTCCCAAAATTATGTAAGACCATTGCTCCACAAAATCTGAATTTTACTTCTCATCTCCATCTATAGCTACAATTATTTCTGTATTCCAGCCAAATTGAGATAATGCTCTCTGAATAAAACCTACCTATTTGCTTTTATACAGATAGTTAAATTCCAGTATTATCTAAGATCCAAATCAAAAGTTACATTCTCCTTCAAATATATTAACCATACCCCAAATTAAAATAAAAAATGTCCTTCTTGGACATTTTCCCCATACCCCTGCATATTAATTCCTTTATAGATTTTGTCTGATGCACAATATTAAGTATCCTCTGAAGAAAATGTTTCGGCGTAATTAATTAGGTAATTCTTCATAGCACCATAGAGTGTGATTATTAAGGAAATAAGTTAATATGAGAAGAGGACTATATACTGAACCTAGGACACTCCAATATTAAAAAGTCATGAAAGAAAAGCTTCCTAGAGTACAAACACCATAGAGTAACTGACATGTTACTTACTCTATAAATATTTGCTTAAAAAATCAAAATAACAAATCTATTTTTATTGGTTTGATTTTGCCAACAACCTGAGGCACTTGGAAAATCTCTCCTTAGCTGAGCCTCCAGATGAAAGAGAAGCCAGCTGATATCTGGAGAGATAACTCAGTTAAAACATAGTGGACTTTACCTATAGAAACTATGAGACGATAAATTATCTCATGACTGTTTGTGATAATTTGTTATATAACAATATATAGAAGAGTAATATACATTATTTCACAAAGCAGCCCAATTTGACACAGTTTGTTACTCTCTCATCAATCATACACTTATTTTCCATTTGGCTTCTACAGCACCAAACTCCCTTGTTCTTCTTTCTACTTCCCTAGCTATTTATTCCTAAACCACTTGAATGAATCTTCCTTTTCTTTCATGGATTTTTAATATTGGAGTGTCCTAGGCTCAGTATATAGTCCTCTTCTCATATTAACTTATTTCCTTAATAATTACACTCAGTCTCATATTTTAAAAAGTACTCTGTCTATAGTAGTGACTCCCCAAGATTTATCTCTAGCCTAAACATTACTTTCTAACACTAGTCTTATATCCAACAACCTTCTTAACCATCCTAATAGATATGTCAGATTCAACCAGACCTGCACTCAGGGTCTTTTTGCACTACCCCACAGTTTTTCCTACTTCATCATTGGTCCATTTTTCCAGGTGCTTGGGTAGAAAACTTTGAAGTCCTCCTTGATTCCTATCTTCTCCAAGTCCAGTACATAAGCAAATGTTAGTAGCTCTACGTTCAACATATATATAGAGAGAGAGGCATAGTAGTGGTACATGCCTGTGGTCCCAGCTACTTGGGAAGCTGAGGTGGGAGTGTTGCTTGAGCTAGGGAGATTGAGGCTACAGTGAGCTGTGATTATGCCACTGCATACTAGCCTGCATGACAGAGTGAGACCCTGCCTAAAAAAAAAGAAAAAATTGTGGAAGAACCCAACAGTCAAGGATGGCACAAGAAGGAGGAGTGTATAAGGAGTAATAAAACAGCATATGAAGGAAAAGGAGACATGATAAAAAAAAAATGAGATTTTTCAGCTATAAGATTTTAGAGTCAATAATGGAAAGGATGTGCTATTATGAGTAGGATTTGAAGTAGATGTATGTGGGCCATTATAAAAGCTAATTATATTGAGTTTCAAGCTACAGTCAACTTTCTGGTGGTAACCTAGGATTTAGCTATCATATTTCTATACCTGCTAACTTCATACAAAAATATTAAATTATTGAAGACTGACAAGTAGCAATAATGATTGGTGTGCTCCCAAAATAAAATATATGCTAAGTAGGACACTTCTCTTTGTTTTATTTTTGCTATTTTCAGTTTTATTTTTCTTGGCCCACAAGATGACTGAAGCATCCAGATGTAAATGGATAGAAAGACAAGAGTAGAGGAGCAAAGAGAGAGAATGAAGGGAAAGGTAACACAGGTTTAAAGGGCACTGACAGACCAGCACAGCATACAGCACCCAGCACAGCCTCTGCTCATAAGTAGAACCATCTAGAGTGGAGAGAAGCCATATAAGATGCAGGGTTTCTATTAATATTATTTTTAATTGACAAGTCATAATGCATATGTTTTTGAGATACAATGTGATGTTCTGATAAATGTATACAATTTGTCAAATGTTTAAATCAAGCTAATCAATGTATCCATCACCTCATTAACCATTTTTGTGGGGAGACATTTAAAAGTGACTCTCAGCAATTTTGAAATATATAATACATTATCATTAACTGTGGTCACCCTGATGTGCAACAGATCTCAGAAATGTATTCCTACTGTCTAGCTGAAGCTTTGTACTCTTTGACCAACATCTCCCCATTAAGAAGTTGTTTTTATATATGCCAATTAAAGTTTAGGATAATGTGATTTTATTACTCGGGTGTTTTTTCAGGGCTAGAGTTGTCTTCTGAAAAAAGAAAATCCAATCTGCCCTACTTCATGATCATGTGGAATATTTCTAAAGGCCTGACCACCAGCACATCTGTCCTCTTGCTGGCTTTTAGATCAGTAGATCATAGTGTAATAAATCCTTCAAGACTAAGGCATGCTGGGTTAATCTATGGCAATGCAGTGTGTCACCACAGAATATAAGTTTACTAACATATTATAGGCCTCTTTAGAGGTTAAGGAAAACTGGATTCCCTCAAGTCATCATCCAGAGGAAGATTTATTCTTGGTGCAGTAGAACTTATGTGACTGCACTTTTCTTAGTCATAATCAGGAACACTCAAGTTTACTTTTATTATGCTTTCATGTTTTCCAATCTCGAAAGGCTCACGTGATAATGGGTCAGTTAACTTAAATAGCTCCCAGAGTAACTTCTTCAAAAGCAAAGCATTTTATTTCAAAGACATGGAATAAATCATAAAATTCAGTGACCCTTGTCTGAAAAGTGAGTGTTAATGATAAATTTTGATATTGTTAATGATCCCTATTTTAAGTTCTAGGAGTTTTAGTCAGAAACTTGTTTTCCTTCCAGAATTGGATTAGATACAGTCTATATGTGTGAAACGTTCTGATGAAGTCAGTTACTGAAAACATAAAGTTGGTAATAAATTAACTATACAGTAATGAGTATTTTATTTTGATAGAATTGTGGTATAAGAAATTCTGTAGTATATAACAAATCAATAAAAAGTCACGATAGATTATTTAATATGTACTAAATATAAATTTAAAATTTGACTTACTATGCTTTCTCTTATTTTTTAGATTTCTATGGTAGTCATGAAAATGGTTTTATTGGCTCATGAAGAGAAAAATACTTATAATCTTTCCCAAAGATACGTGTGCAGAATATTCTGTAGTAATCAGAAATTATAACATAAAGGATTTAATCAAATTACAGTACTAGTAGTTTAGCATTCACCGAACAAGTGGACTTTGATTTTTAACTATATGATCAGCAAATTTGAAACTGAAAAATTCAAGAAAAAAGAATAAGAGGATCACATAGCTCTACAAAGTCAGAGAACCTTTCACCAGTGTGAGAAGCTTCCCTACAGAATACTGCTATGCTGATTCTATAGTAGTGGTTTACAAACTATTTTTTAAATTATTTTTTTTAATTAGATACACATCCATATAAATGGTGCACACCTAATGTTTAAATAACAATAATAGAGCACTCATCTATGTTCCTATCAGAGTTTAAGAAGTGATAGCAATGGTTTAAAGCCTCCGTTACTCCTTCACAAATGCACTTTTAGCTCTCTCCCAACTTGTATACTAACTTTGCATGTGTAATTCTCTTTCTTTTCTTTACACACAATAGTCTTAGCAGCCGAGTGCAGTGGCCCATGCCTGTAATCCCAGCATTTGGGGAGGCCGAGGCAGGTGGATGTCTAGAGCCCAGAAGTTCCAGAACAGCCTGGGCAACATGGCAAACTCTATATCTATACAAAATATGAAAAATCCACTGGGTGTGGTGGCACACTCCTACAGTGTCAGCTAGGCAGAGGGCTGAGGTGGGAGGATCACCTAAGCCTGACTGAGAAAGTCAAGGTTGTGGTGAGCCAACATGGTGCCATGCCACTGTGGGTAACAGCAAGACTCTGTCTCAAAAACAAACAAAACAAACCAAACCAAACAGGAACCTTAGCAATTTGCAATGTGAAATGAATCATATCACAGAAGGTATATAACATATATATTATAAAATTTATATATGTGTGTTTATAATTATAAGCAATATACATATGCTATTTACACAAATAAAATAATACATATTTGTGCACAATTACAATTATAAGAACTGAAATTATTTATAAATAAGGAAATAAACTCAGAAAGGCTAAGTATAATAACCTAATTATATTTATCTAATATTAAAAGAGGACTTGAACCCAATTCTTCTGACACTAACTCCGGGGCTCTTTCCAAAAATGTCATGATATGTGTGTATAGGTTATCTTGGTAAATAAATACTTGATAAAATATCACTATACATTCATTTATTTTTAATATAAATTTTTGCATTATAAAACATGACAGTGTTACATATCTATGCAAAATATTTTTTTTCAGACTGTGAAGAATGCTTGCTACGTGTCTCAATTCAAGCACCTCTTCCCCTAAATCCAAAATCCAAAGATTTTCAAATTTCTTGACCTTAAAGTTGGGAACATGATTAGTCTAGAGTCTAATCACTTTAGTTTTGAGTTACTCTGTATTATAATGCAGTACTTAATTTGCTCTATTTATAAAAGTAATCAATCCTTTGAGAAGACAATCACTTTACAGTAAAATCCAAACTGGAGTGTCAAATTCTGTTTCATACGAGAGATGTTATCTTTCCAAAAAACCATATGTATGCATAAATCAGAAAAATCTCACCTAACCCAGAAAAGAGATTATGGTCAGATTACTGCTTAATGCTCTTAGGAGATCTTTCATTCTGATCTGGGAAAAATACTAGGTCTCCTTATTATTGGATACTTTCTGAACTGCAATATTCTCTTATAACAGTCACAAGACAATGAAGAAAATAAAAATATTTGAACAATTAACATCATAGTAATACTATGCTGACCAGAATTAGAGAAAGTGGGAAGATAGTCTCCAGAAAGAAAAACTATTTTATGAATAAGCAAGTAAGGTATAATGAAATTATCACATAGACTGTATGCATACCTGCAAATTTTAGAATTATGCAAATGCACACTCATGTTTACTAAACCTAAGACTTTTGTTTTACTGATCTGATCGGAATTATCTGTGAATTTGCCTTAGTCCACACTGTATTGATTTCATTGTTACACATTATCTTGGAGGGGCCATATAGCAAGCCATGTTAATGTTCTGCTCTTAATTCCTGGGCACATCTAGTTCATGTATTGCTGCTATAAGATTTATAGGTTTCCATTAAGCTGACAGCTTCTCTCTTAAGTATCTTTGTCTCTTGTCTCTTCCTGAGGGTTTTCTTCAGCACCAGTAAACCTTGGTAACACCTCCACAAGCAATCTTAAGCCAATGGGTTGTGATGTTGTTAGTGGATAAATACCCAGCCTTCTTTTTCCTTCCCCTTCCTCACCTTAGTGGGGTGATTCTAAGACATGTTCCACATGGGTTTTTGCAGAGTCGCCAGCAGGGCTGAGATCCAATACCCTCAGTAATAACCCAATCACTAACACTCGCCTTATGTTATTTCTGTTGCAGATTTTACAATCTTGTTTTCCACTATAATGCATTCCAGGCAGATCTTGCTCTAACAATCTACCTGCAACCAAACCCCTGTATTACAGTCTGCTTTTGTGGAACTCAGACTAAGACATTTTTCTCATTGTGGTTGCCATCATCATCATCACTACTTTCATCTTCGTCTTCATAAGAAACACGGATTAAGTACCTTCTATGTGCCAAATACAGTTCTAACGAGATTTATTAACACAATTAGTCTTCTCAAAAAATTTTGAGATAGCTATTATTGTCATCCTTAGTTTAAAGATAAGAAAACCAAAGCGAAGTACAAAATAATTAAATATATAGCCGAAGCTGTGACACCAGAATTTGCACTACAATGTGGTATACAAATTTAAGCTTTACTTTCTTTGTAGGTATATCTGCATAGTTTGTAAGATGATCTAAAACCATGGCTTTTTCCTTAAAACATGTTGATACATACATTTTTGTCAGTCTTCACGGCTAGATTAACTTTGGTCTTCACTCAAGGGAACCCAAACAGACATTTCTGCTGTACCTTTCCAACACTTCAAGTTCATGTGTGCACAAACCCTATAAGACCTGGAGATGACAGGTGTTTCCTGAGATGACCAGTCACATTACATATATTGCTCTGATAAGCAGATCACTCAACAAAGAAAGCCCAACTTGAATATGTTTGTAAGATCCTAGTTTCAAAACCTTATAATAAAACACCAGGTAGGTCTTGATAGGTCGCATATGCTTCTCATTTGGTAAATTTATTAAAATAGCCCATTTTGGAAAGTAAGGCCATGGCAGAAATTGATTATTTTCCATTCTCAGCCAAGCTTTTCATTTCTTGAACAGCATCAGAGATGAGGTGCACATTTAGTAAGTAACATGTAGTTTACTAATGACTCAGTATTTAGGTATTTAGCAATATTAAAATATTACATTAATGTGTATCATAATACATACAAAATCTCTATATATTTGTGTGCAGATATACTTATTCTAACTGTAAGAATGTATTTAATGCCTTTGCCTTTTTTCCCATCTCTCCCTGTGAATGCTGGTTTTTGAAAAGCCATTAAAAAACAAAAATCAAAAAAACAAAAATAAAAACCACTACATTTTGAAAATATTAAGATGAGAACTAGATTCATTGCAAGGGTACAGATTCTGATATTGCTCAGGGCACCAAAAAAGTGAAGTTTTGAAATTAAGGAAAAGCTAAAGAAGTAAAAAGTTTGTCATGGTTTGAGGTATCAAGACACTGATGTTCACATGTATATTTGGTGGTTTATTCAATGCCAAAATGAATGTTCACTGTCAGGGAGATTCTTCAAGTGATATATAAATGTTGGCTTAGTTTGCTGCTCTGTGAACATTATAACTCTCCCAGATAGAAAAATGTGCTAAAGTATATATTTCCACATATCTAAAGTCTGTATTTTTTCCTTCGAATACCAAATATTTTAAGAATTTATATGTGTCACAGAGATAGAAGGTGACTTAAGAGTGTTAAAAATAAGATAATTTATTCCACATATTCTGAATCTTCTAACAAATGTAATATTTTTAGTAGATAACAGCTAAATTATTATCTCTCAGATGTTCAACACTTGATAATAGGTGGCTAGATACATATATATTTAAAACATGAAGCTCTACATCTAAATAAAGAAATATTTTGACACTTTTATGTGTTTTCCTTTTTATAGTTAATATTTATAACAATTTATATAAAATGATGTGAATTACCCCATGGATGTCATGACCTTTATTTGTATATTTATATATAATAGAATTGATATCTAAATGTAATATCTCCATTAGTCTCTTTCAGTGCCACTATTTGTTTTGATTTATATGGTAAAAATAAAATATTATTTATTTTACTTGATAATTTAATTTATCCTTTTGAATATTTATATTTTAATCTTAAATTGATAGATATTGACATCTTGAATTACTTCCCAACTGCATTATAATAACTTTTGGTTTTTCTAATATAATGATCTAGCTCCAAAATTTGCCATGATGTAAAATGAATCCCTCAGTATCTTCAGGAGATTAGGTCGAGATCCCCCTTGCTACCAAAATCTGCAGATGCTTAAGTCCTTTATATGAAATGGTGTAATATTTACATATGACCTAAATATATTCACCCATATACAATTGATGCTTGAACAATGTGGGTTTGAACTGCATGGGTCCATAGATTTTCTTCCACCATTGCCACACAAGAGACAGCAAGACCAACCCCTCCTCTTCCTCCTCCTCAGCCTATTCAACCTGAAGATGAATAGGATAAAGTGTTATGACACTCCACTTCCGCTTTATGAATAGTAAATATATTTTCTCCTCTTTTTGATTTTCTTAATAGCATTTTCTTTTTTCCAGCTTGCTTTATTGTAAGAATATAGTACATAATATATACAAAATATGTTGATCAATTGTTCATGTTATTGGTAAGGCTTCTGGTCAACAGTAAGCTATTAGTAGTTAGATTTGGGGGAGCCAAAAGTTATATGCAAGTTTTTGACTGCCCAGGGATCAGCACCTCTAACTTTCACTTTATCCAAGGGTCAACTGTACATTAAGTCATCTCTAGATTACTTATAATATCTAATATAGTGTAATGGCTGTGTAAATTGTTATTCTACTATTTAGGGAACAATGAAAAGAAAAAAAGTCTGTGTATGTTCAATACAGACAAAATTTTTTATTTTTTTCTTACGAAATTTCTCAATCCTCAATTGGTTGAATCTGTAAGTATGAAATCCACAGATAGGAAGGACTGACTGTACTTAAAACAGGAGATACCTTCCATGTGAATATAAATGGAACCAACATTTATAGTATGTGGTACATCAAATTATCTAATATCAAAATTAAATGTGATGTTGAAATTACAGAACCATCCTGTCAATAAGAAAAATTAGGTTCAAATCAATACCAGCAGTAAAAAACTGTGTTTAAAGCCAAGACATTAAATAGGATGTGCTAGCAATAGGTGGCAATATTTATATATTTCTTACTTTGCTTGCGTTGGATTCAAGTTTTAAATAACACTATTTTTGTCACAAAATGTAACATTTAGAGATTCTTATTTTGTAATGTATATGTGTTTTATTGATGCTTTTCTAAAATTATACAGAATTGCACTTAGAATGCAAACATTTTAAGTTAAAAATTTTCCAATAGGCAAAAGAGATTAGATAATTAAAATCAAAATGAAAAGTGACTATTACTTTTATAAATGTGTTTGTTACCCATAATGGAAAAGCTCATTATATGTCTGTATTATTATTTATCAACTTATCTAACTCCAGCAATGATTCTGTAGCTATCAATTTATTGCTCTAAATTATAATTTGTTATGAAGTGGGTAAAGCTGGCTTATTGTCTTCTGGGTTTCCAATTTAAACCTTTGAAAAAGTGTGCCCAGTTAGACTGGAAATAACATCATAAAAAGCAAAAACACAACTTTATTATTATTATTTCCCTCCCTCCCTCCCTCCCTCCCTTCCCTCCTTCCTTCCCTCCCTCCTTCCTTCCTTCCTTCCTTCCTTCCTTCCTTCCTTCCTTCCTTCCTTCCTTCCTTCCTTCCTTCCTTCCTTCTTTCCTTCCTTTCTTTTGAGACAGAGTCCTGCTCTGTTTAGGCTGGAGGGCAGTGGAAAGATCTCCGCTCACTGCAACCTCTGCAACCCTGATTCAAGCGATTCTCCTCTCTCAGCCTCCTGAGTAGCTGGGATTACGCTCCCACCACCATACCCGGCTAATTTTTGTATTTTCTGTAGAGACAGGGTTTCACCATGTTGGCCAGGCTGTTCTTGGACTCCTGACCTCAAGTGATCTGCCCACCTCGGCCTCCCAAAGCGCTGGGATTACAGGCATGAACCACCACACCTGGTCAACTTTTTTTTTTTTTTTTTCTGAAATTGCAAGCTCTAGTGTGTAAAACAGGCCAAGGCCTAGACTTTTTTTTTAATCTCCCCTTAATAGAGCACTATTTATGCTAGGTTCAATTACAGAGTAGTCCAACATACTATAATACACACAGGTCTCTGTTAATATGTAATTGGTGATTTTAGATTTAAACGCATGCATGTTTTAGCTTTGAGAACATGAGTTGTCCAATACATTTGGAATATTTATAGAGAATTTTTATTTAAATTTATTATCTATGTTGTTTCTGCTTCTCTCTTGCTTATTTTATATACAGGAACAAAACTCTACTCTTAAACTCATAGAAATAGTACAGTTCATGACTTCAATTGCAAGACTATTCATCACCTGCAGTATATTTTTTAGTTTAAAAATTGTATAGTAAGCATCAAACATTGAGTACTTTTTTTAGGCACTGCTGACAATGTTGAAAACTGATTAATATTTCACTTAATATTTCTATTTTTATTGTTTGTTTTCAATTTGATTTATATTTATAAACCTAAAAACAGATATTATAAATAGTTGGTGCTGACTTTGTTTATAAGGTCATTTATTTTTCAAAAAGCATAATTCTATACAATATAAGCTTGTAATGACATAAGCTATTTAAGTTGTAATTACCTAATATTTCTATTCAAAAAGGCATTATCTTAGGGAAGAAACTGATGTTTAATAGCAAGCTCTAATGCAGTATGAAAAATGCTGTAATACAAATGCCAATATCTAAATTTAATAAAAATGAGTCTTAAATTTATTGAAACTCATAAAAGTATGTAGGAAGAGAACTGTAAGGAAAATACCAGAAAATTATGCAAAATAATGTAAATAATTTTTAAAAAGAAATAATTTACATATTCAATACACTTTTAATGAAGGTATGTATTTGCCACCTATATGACTCTCCAAAAATACTTCTTTGCTACTCATATCATTTCTGAAGCTAATTTCCAAATTTAAGCTGAGCCTTGTCAGATTTTCTTTCTTACAATTCCCCAAAGGAAAACCATGTAAACTTTTTAGGCAAGACTTACATATATAATTTTGTATTTAAATTTCTAATTTTGAGAACTTTCAGTGTAAAACATGTTTTGCTTTGAAGAAGTCATCTGTTTCTATTGTGTATTTGTCATGTAAATTTTAATTCTTTACATTATCAGAATTGTTTGCATTGGAAATAATTAGGGCCTATGAAATGGAGAGCTGAAAGACGGAAAACTTGGCAGTGTGCTGATTGCCACAAAATGCTCAAGTTATTTTTGAATGCTTTGCATATAGAAATATTTTCAAGAAAACTTGCAAGCATTTTTTCTCTAAACTGTGCCAATCTGCAATATGTAGGAAAAAAAAAAAGAAGTGTAGTAAATATGATCCCTTAAACCCTTTGTGGCTATTGAACACTATCAATGAGTCCACAAACTAAAAATAAACACTTAGCTCAGGCAACAGTTTCTATTGACTTTATTTTACCCAGTCCTAATTAAATACAGTTCTATTTTAGTTTCCTGTGTTCCAACCTAATGTGTATTTATATTCTACTTTTAAGATAAAGTATTTCAGAATATTAGAATATTAAAGGTAGTTAACGGTAAAAGAAGGTTGCAAAAAAAGAAGAAACTTTCAAAATATGTAGCCTTACTGCATATAAAAAAATGTAGTCATATTTTTTCCTATGGATCTTTTAGTAGAATGAGCTTTTTGGGTTTATAAAAGTATAAATTTTTCAAAAAATTTAATCAAAATTCAAAAAAAAACTTATCTGTATGGTTTCAATCAGTATACTCTAGACTTATAGAAAGTCTCTGGTGTTCCAGAAATACTTTGAAAACTACTTCTTTCAACTGGGAAATCATATTTCTATAGCAATAAATCAAACTTGAACTTTAAGTGTTAAATTCACTACAATATTAGATCTTATATACTGTTTCCCTATCCTAACTAAAATTTGAATTTGAGTTGAATAATAACAAGTAGAATCATACAGATTTTTAAATACCATTTTCAGAAACATACATTAGGGAACGTAAAACCCATAAATATTGCTTAGGTGTCTCCAATAGAGTAAATATGTCTTAATAGGTAATATAACACATATATTGGGTAAAGTAAATAGGGCAAAAAATGCTTAAAGAATAAACAAATTTGAGCATTTTATGGATAAATCATGTCAACCCATGGTTTACTGCTTACCTCACACAAATATGGTGGCAACTAATCAGTGACGGAATACTGCTCTAGGAGAAAGACTATAATTTAA
Source organism: Macaca nemestrina (assembly GCF_043159975.1). Taxonomy (NCBI): domain Eukaryota; kingdom Metazoa; phylum Chordata; class Mammalia; order Primates; family Cercopithecidae; genus Macaca; species Macaca nemestrina. Next base: position 64,337,768 of record NC_092128.1, read on the forward strand.
CAACATAAATTGTCATTCTACTATTACTTATAACCCTTTCTCATCATTGTAATGCCATTTACTTAATTGTCTTTGTGTGATTTCTTTCAGCCAACCTACATGTTCCAATTTCATAGTCAATGCAGAACTTTGATGACTCTCTTCTTGATATACTCCAACCCATGTTTACTGAACATTACATATATCATGGACTTTGCTAGGATTTGTGAATGTCACCCCATTACTGAAGCAATTATGATATAGCTGTGGAAAGAGATGACCATAGAAGTTTAATGTTTTTTGTAGTCATTGTTATGATAAATATGTACAGAGAATGATGGGGGAGTTTGTTCTTGGGGAATTAATCAGCTGAATAATGAAACATACATAAAACCTAGAAGAATAAAGAGGACTAGTAGATGAATATTTACACTTAGGAAATATTAGTAAAGGCATGGGGCTATGAAAAATTATTCAATACAACAAATGTTTGATACATGAGTCACGGAGTCACGATTAAGTGGTTATTGAAAAGGATAGGCATAAAATGATGAGAAGGTTTTAGGATAAAGACTTGTAGACAATTAAGCTTATTGGAAAAATATCAGGATTCTATGACTGATTAGAGGTGAATGTGAGAGAATAAAATTCTGAAATAAGGACTCAAGTTTTGAGATTGTGTTACTGAATATGATAAACTGAGATAAAGATTATGGAATAGGAAAGATTAGGTGGAAAGACGGATATTTTGAGTGTCATTGGCTTATGGGATATCTGATTAGAGGTACCCAGAAACAATAAGCAATATAATTCAGAAACTCGATAATCATGTTTATGTAGAATCACACATGTATATGAGATAGAGTAGTGGACAAATCACAGAGAAACCATGCATACATAAAAGAGTGTATGGAAGAAAGAGACCTGGATTGCAGCACTGTTTAAAGTCTGAGGACTGAACGAGAGACCAGAAGAGGATTGTTCCCTTGATTATAGATTGGAAAGTATTAAGAAGGAAGAAGATATAAACAGTGCAAAATACATCTGTGATAGCAAAATGATTGAAGAGTGTTAATAGGATATTATTGGTAAACTGTAGAAGTTTCCGAGTTTGGGAAGCATTTCAGAAAAAAAGAATAATTAAATAAATGCCAAAAAAAAAAAAAAAAAAAGAAAAGGAAAAGCCAGATAAGGGTGAGAGCTGAGGTGTGGATAAAAAATGAAGAAAAAATACTGAGCATAGACTAAGACAAAGTTTGGCTGAAAGGAAGAGTGAAAATGAGAAAATGAGAAGCTTCTCAAACTGAAAAAGAAACTCTCCCCATCCCAGAGTTTTGTTGTTGCTTTTTCTAACTTCTCTTTTTCTCTTTCTGCCTTTTATAAAAAGTTCTGGTACCCTTTACTCTGTTGATCATAATCAATTTCACACTAGAAACTGAAACATTCTTCAAATCATTCATAGGTCTAGAAGTACTCTAGGAAAAAGTAAGTTATATATTTGTAACTTAAGGGAAATTTTAACCAGTAAACAAAAACACAGAACTACTTTTCTTAATACTGGGGTTTGTTACATAGAGGACTTTATTATGTTTAAGAAGTGGCTCAGAATGTTCCACATTGCAAAACTTCCATTCTAGTTCCATTGCACATGTTAAAGCCTGTTTTTTGAGATGGAGTTCCACTTGTCACCCAGGCTGGAGGGCAATGGCTCAATCTTGGCTCACTGCAACCTCCACCTTCCAGGTTCAAGCGATTCTCCTGCCTCAGCCTCATGAGTAAGCTGGGATTACAGGTGCCCACCACCAAGACTGGCTAATTTTGTGTGTGTTTGTTTAGTAGAGACAGGGTTTCACCATGTTGGTCAGGCTGGTCTCAATCTCCTGACCTCAGGCAGGTGATCTGCCCGCCTTGGCTTCCCAATGTGCTGAGATTATGGCTCACTTTGGGGAAGTGAGGTGTCTTTATTTATTTCCCATGGCATTTTATTTATTTTCTTCAGATTCAGTTTTTTTCATGTGTGAATTTAATATAAAGTTGGGGAGTCCATTTTGCAATCTAAAAACATTTACTTATTATAACTATATTAATATTTTAAAAACTACAGAAAAAATAATGAGACAAACATGTACACTTATGGAACTGCATGTCAATCAGGTCAGTTCCCTGCAGAGGGAATTCCCAGCATGACTTCATTCATCTGTGAGGACAAAGAGCAGTCCCCATTTACACACACACATTTATCATCTGCTCCAGCATGGTCAACCCTCCACTTCTTGATGATTTCCTTCTGCTATGAATGTGTATGTCCAGTTGTCTGCTTCTTAGAGCAGACATTTACCTTTCTCATCCACCAGCCGTGGTGGCAGATGATTGATTTAACCCTTTCTTTGGGGAGGGTTTCCTGGTGGCCCTCTTCCATCATCATATCTGGAATCAGATGAGTTTCCATAGCTTCCTTTTATTTATTTATTTATTTATTTATTTATTTATTTGAGACGGAGTCTGGCTCTGTCGCCCAGGCTGGAGTGCAGTGGCGCGATCTCAGCTCACTGCAAGCTCCGCCTCCTGGGTTTACGCCATTCTCCCGCCTCAGCCTCCTGAGTAGCTGGGACTACAGGCGCCCGCCACCTCACCCGGCTAGTTTTTTTTGTATTTTTTAGTCGAGACGGGGTTTCACCTTGTTAGCCAGGATGGCCTCGATCTTCTGACCTCGTGATCCGCCTGTCTCAGCCTCCCAAGCTTCTTTTTATTAAGCCTTTTTGAAAGTTTTCTTAGGAAATAATTGCCAGAGAATAGTTGCCCCCAATACAAAAAGAACAATAAAAATTGATTGCAAAATGCAAATGGAATATTCAGCAAACATTAAAGCCTTAATAATGCATTCAAGAAAATGGTATCTGGAATTCTTGGAACTATCAGCAAGTATTTATGACGTAATAATTCATGCAGTTGCATCCTTTCCAGATATGCACTCTCTGCCACATGTATGCATATAATTTAGCATTATACATGTAATTTGAACAATTTATTATTTAGATCAACTTTTATATAGTAATTCAATATTCTTGCCCTATTCTTTTTGAGTCTATGGTTTCAGACATGAGTTTTCTTTTTCTTTTTTTGAGATGTGGTCTCGCTCTGTCGCCCAGGCTGGAGTGCAGTGGTACGATCTCCGCTCACTGCAAGCTCTGCCGCCTCCCGGGTTAATGCCATTCTCCTGCCTCAGCCTCCCTAGAAGCTGGGACTACAGGCACCCGCCACCACGCCCGGCTAATTTTTTTGTATTTTCAGTAGAGACGGGGTTTCACCGTGTTCGCCAGGATGGTCTCGATCTCCTGACCTCGTGATCCGCCCGCATCGGCCTCCCAAAGTGCTGGGATTACAGGCGTGAGCCACCAGGCCCGGCCACAGACATTAGTTTTCTTAAGTCCCAGAGGAAAGAATCATATGAAGATACAAAGTAGCAAAGAAACTAGGTTGTGCTTTCATATTTATTATGTTCTATAATTATCAGTAAGAGTATGCCAAAATAAAACCATATAGAGAGCAGTTGGCAACAAAAGAAAAATTGCATATGTATCTGAGCTTTGACTCAGAAGTTCCACTTCCTATTTTCTTATTTTGCTCAGGAAAAAAATATAGAAGGATTCATGACAAGGCTATTCATATCTGCAGTAGCGTAAATGTAGATGAAAAAAGAAAAAAAATAAGAAACCAAGTGTTGCTAATATAAACTTTGGAACATGCACACCATAAAGTATGTAAAAGTATAAATAAAATGAAGAAAATCTCTGTATATTGCCATGAAAGAATCTCCAGAATAGAGAAAATAACAAAGTGGAAGAAATTATATATACTTTTCCAGTGCTTATCAAGGAAGAGAGAGGGGGATGATATGGTTTGGCTCTGTGTCCCCAGCCAAATCTCATGTTGAATTGCAGTTCCCAATATTTGGGGAGGGACCTGGTAGGAGGTGACTGGATCATGGAGGTGGATTTCCGCCTTGCTGTTCTCATGATAGTGAGTGAGTTCTCACAAAACCTGGTAGTTTAAAAGTGTATAGCACTTCCCCCTTTGCTTTCTCTATCTGCTCTGTCTGCCTTGCTCCCATATGAAGATGTTCTTCCTTCCCCTTTGCCCTTTCTCCATGATTGCAAGTTTCCTGAGGCCCCCCAGCCATGCTTCCTGTACAGCCTGCAGAACTGTGAGTCAATTAAACCTCTTTTCTTCATAAATTACCCAGGCTCAGGTAGTTCTTTAAGCCAGTGTGAGAACAGACTAGTACAGGGGAGAATTGATTTAAATACACATCAGAATGTATATGATTTGTATATATACACATATATGCACACACATGTAAATACACACACTATACCTATCTGTGTGGACATATTTTCTTATATTTCAAAGGGGAAAAAGCATATATTTCAAAATTTTTACTTATAAAAGGAGAAAGAGAAAATCATGTGGAATGTGTTTGGAACAACACTTAGGTTTATTTGAATATATCTTGTTTGTACCACAGGACTTTAGAAATATTTTGCTTAATTATAAAATAAAATTCAATATGTAAAAGACAATTTTTTAAAAAAAGCAAAATACAACAAATCAATTTGTGTATTAATTTGATGGAATATTTCAGGTAAGTTTAAAATCCAACAATTTGACTTCACATACTTAATGGACTACTTTCTTTTATCCTCTAATAGAAAAACAGAAAGCTACCAAAGAAAAACAAAAACTTACCCTGTAGTTATATGTTTGGTAATGTTATTGGTACTTTGAGGCTATTGACTTTGCACTGAGGGATAATGCAAAAGAAAAAAAGTAAACTGATATGTCATGAGAAGTGGAAATTTTACGATGAGAGAAAAAAAGACATAGAAGTAGAAAAGTGCAGTTAAGTAAAACTCTTGAAATTAGCATGGACATATCAGAGTAATCTCAAATGTAACTTATGAAAAAAGAAATGCTTTCCCTAGCTCTGTTCACTGAAAAGGCTAAGAAACAAGAATGAATCTTATAGTAAAACATAGTAAGTTTACCTGTGTCCAGGTAAGCATTATGTTAGCTTTTTTCTTTGTTCGTTCGTGCGTTTGTTTTTTGCTGTGTAACAAATTGCTACAAATGACACAACTTAAACTATCAAAAATTTATCATTCTCAAATTTCCATGGGCCAAATGTCTGCATATTGTATTTAGATTAACTGCTCCTTTCATGAAATGAAAGGGTCCTTGACTGTCTCTCATCTGGAGTCTCAGTAAAGTAAACATCTGCTACTAAGCTCCACAGGTTGTTAGTAAAATTCAGTTCCTTGTATTCATAGGACCCAGGCCTCTGCTCTCTTTGTTGGCTATCGACTGGTGTAAGTCCCCAGGGAATGCTCTCAGACCCTTGCATGGGTGTGAGAATCTCTCTCATGTTGAATCTCCCTTATGTCAAATTCTTCTTATGCTATGAATTTCTCTTTTGTCCATTTCTACAACCAAATGGAGAAAACTCTTTGCTTGTAAAGGGCTTGCGTGATTAAGTTAGAGATACCTGGACAATCTCACTATCTTAAGGTCAACTGCATCAGATAATAAATCTAATCATGCAAGTAAAACCCATTGTTTTCAGGATTCTGGGGATTATGTAGAGAGGGTACATGAGGTGGAAGGTGGGAGTGAATCTTGGAGAACATCTTGGAATCCTCTTTATCACAGTCATTATGCCCATTTTCCACTATAAATGAATCTTGCAGAATGTCTTAGAATCCTGTTTATCACAGTCATTATGCCCATTTTCCACCATAAGGTACCAGGACATGCTATACAAATTGCTCACTCCAATTCTATAATAGTGAATGTACAAGATGAGTCTCTAATATCTTGTTAGATCAGATTCAAGAAAGATATCAAATTATACTAGTTATCAAAATTGAGGAATCAACTTGAAAAAACTCCTACTACCCAAAGATGAGGCAAACTGTGGATCAATAAGAATAATTACAATGGGTTGAATCATACCAAATATACATGCAATGAGTTTGCCAAATAGCAATGTCAGAGGGAACAGTCCTCCACAGGACTGCCTTCACTCCAGAAACCAGCTGGAATTTCAGAGGTCAGCAGTTCCACACTTACTTTTGACCAGCTGGCTACAAAGCTGGGGGTTCTCATTACCACCCTCACATGTTGGAAAGACTGACAGAACTTACAAAAGTGCTATCCTTATGATTACAGTTTCATCCGAAGGATAGAAATCAAAACCAGACAAATGGAGAGAAGTGTAAATGAAGTCTGGAAGTGGTCCAAACTAGAAGCTTCCGCCCTCCTCAGTGTCTCAACCTCCCAGGACATCAGTGTGTGACAATCAGTAGAGTATTGTCAAATACGGAAGCTCACTTCAGTTTTCACTGGAGTTAATTCACATACGGCCCATGTGCCTTAACTTTTTTAATCTGCAACAATCGCTCTTGGAGGTTATTGTCAATACTGTTAGTCTCCAGAATATTGGTGTGTTTCAAATATCCCATCATATCTCACATTGTTAGACTACCTGGTGGTCAAAGACCCCAGCAAAAAAGACACTCATCTCAGGCAGGAAATTTTAGGGACTTGGAGATCAGTTCCCAGTAGCTGAAGGCAAAAACCAGACATCTCTTTCAGTAAAGTAAATTCTTCACTAAACAATATGATAATCCATTAATTCATAATAATGCTTAAAAATAATGGCACACACAATGGTCAAACGAAGAATGTCGTGGACCCAATTCATGAATTTTTAAAATGATAAGTAATTGAAAAGAATTAAGCATGTATTTTGCCTTTCCTATGTGACCTGTAACTCTTGAGTAGCAAATTGGTCTATGCTATCATATTAGTGTTAGCTAATAAAGATAATCACCATTCCTAATGAATCAAAAGATGAAGCCCATGATTTTCAGTGGCTTCTAAGATCACAGAAAGTGAAACAAGGAGATGTTATATGCCTCTTGATGAAAGTACACAGAAAGTGTGTACTTTCAAAGTACACTTTTCCAAAGTACACTTGAAAATAAAATATGACTATTAATTTACAGGAGATACATAGAGGGGAAAATATTACATAGCACCACAGAGATGCAATACTCCAAATTCAGAGTATAAAATTGCAACAGAAAAAAATCACCTGCTATTAAAGAAAGAAAGAAAAAAAGAAAGAAAGAGAAAAGATGGATTAGGAACCTAAAGGTTAAAAAGAATTTAGAGACATATCATCAAGTACAAAGGAGACATTAATTGTATTCTGACATAAATACTATAGAAAGTAATGAAACATTTGTGACAACTTGATGGCTATTTGGTAATATTGAAGTAATTATTGATATCCTTGTTTGAGGTGTGTTAATGCTATTGTGAGTTCATCTGGGGGAAATGAGAGTATCTTTTCAAATGCTTATTACAATACAGAAAAAAATGATATAATGTCTGGAATTTGCTTTTCTATAATGAAGGAAGAGTGGGCAGATACGTATCTGAAACAACATTGGGGAAGAGTTGATATTTGTGTCATAAGCTGTTTGATGAGGTATTAGCATTCATTATACTGTTTTATATATTTGATCCTGCCTTTAAAATTTTTCATAATAAGAAATTTAAAATTTTGAAATTTTTCATAAGAAGAAATTTAAAATTTTGAAATTAAAAAATGTATGTCAATCGATTGGAACTTATCCAAATTAGAGCCAACTGGTATAAAAGTAAACACTATAGAAATAGATGGAAGAATAATTCAACTCTATGATGGCAATCAGGAGAAAATACAAAGAAAATCTTATTCCTTTCTAGTTAGGCTAAACTAATTTATCTCTAAAATAAATTTGTTTATTCTTGAATAAACAAGTGATTTCATTCAAACAATAGGTTATTGATTGCATTTTTCTAAACCTGCTCTCAATTTAGCAAAAACAATTTCTATTTACATATAGTTTTAATAATGAACCTTGTTATTTATCAATAAGGTAGACTTTTTCCTCTTTGAATTAATAATTTGTGTTATAATCTTCAGTGCAAGTTATTAACTTCAGAGATAGTTCAAATTGTTTTAAATATATATTAAAAAGAAAACCTTTAGATATTTAAGAAGGCAGTAGAAAGCATCTTCACATTTCTAAAATTTATGATGGGTTTTGAGTGTGTGTATATGTGTTATTTTTGAAGATTATAACTTAATTATAAATGATATTTGTATTATTTGGAAATTTTATGTATCAATCTCCAGAATGGTAAAAAAAAAAAAAAAAAAAAAAAAAAAAAAAACATTAATCTTTGCCAAACATAATAAATGTAATTAAAAACACATTTAGGTACTTTATTAACTCAGCCTCCAAAATGGTTACAGAAAACAGATGTTGTTTCAATCTAACATGAAAGCATCATTTTGTCATGATTACAAATAATATTCTACATGGGTCTCTATTATAGCTAAGCATAAGAGTTTTTATTTAAATTATTATTTTAAATTGTATAGTTTTCTTTATTTGATAAAAAGACCACTGTTTCCAATTAGTATGTAGAAAGCTGGTAGAAAGATATTACCAATATTTGCCTTTCTGCAGGATGACCTTATATTGTAGTTGAGGGGTGGAAAGTAAGCAAAGAAATGCCCTAAGCGAACGCAGAGTTGTCACTGAAAAAGGATTGCCATTCCTATAGGAAATGTGTCACCTTAGGTGTGATTTCAAAGTAGGGGACACAGTAATTTCTCTTGCATTGAGACATTGAAACACAAAGAGTTTTTAAAACAGTATAAAAGAAATTTAACTAAAGAAAGAAATATAAACTAGACACATTAGTACTTTTTTAAAACAAGTATGTTCCTGTAAGCATCAGTCTCTATTAATATGACTCATTTTATGCTTACTATTTATATATATTTATTGTAGATCTTTCTACTTCTGTTGGCAGATTGTTGAATCATTTTACATAAAGTTTTTAATTTGTCCTAATTAACATATTTTTAAAAATAAACAGCTATTTCATACTAGACACTAATTTCTCAAAGATTTATAATATTTAACTGCTTATTAACTACCTGATTTCAAAATTTTAGCATATTTAAGAATAATATTTTTCACAGGAGTATATTATTTCTTCATTGTGGTGATCCAGGTTTTATTGAGCCTGAAGCATTTTGTAGATAGATAGATATAAATATAAATATTTATGGGGAATACATATATTATATGTGTGTGTATATATATATGTGGGGAAATTAGTGGGGGCAAATTAGGAGTCAAATTTAAATAAAAAAAATAGGAAGGCCTCAGGACACTTACAATCATAGCAGAAGGCAAAGGGAAATCAAGGCACCTTCTTTATAAGGTGGTAGGAAGGAAAATGAACATTGAAGGAACAAATGAACACTTATAAAACAATCAGCTCTTGTGAGAACTCACTATCACAAGAACAACATGGGGGAAACTGTCCCCATGATTCAATTACCTCCACTTGGTCTCTGCCTTGACATGTGGGGATTACAGGGATTATAATTCAAGATGAGACTTGGGTGGAGACACAAAGCCTAAACCTATCACTCTGCCCCTAGCCTCTCCCAAATCTCATGTGCCTTTCACATTTCAAAACCAATCATGCCTTCCTAACAGTCCCCCAAAGTCTTAATTCATTCCAACACTGACCCAAAAGTCCAACTCCAAAGTCTCATCTGAGACAAGGCAAGTCCCTTCTACCTAGAAGCCTGTAGAATCAGAAGCAAGTTAGTTTCTTCCAAAATACCATGGGAGTACAGACATTGTGTAAAATGTTCCTGTTCCAAATGGGAAAAATTAGTCAAAACAAAATTGCTACAGATCTAATGTAAATCCAAAATCCTGCTAAAACACAGCAAGATTCACCTTTACTTCAGTTCCCAGCAAGTTCCTCATCTCCCTCTGAGACCACATCAGCCTGGACTTCATTGTCCATACCACTATCAGCATTTTGGTCAAAGCCTTCGACAAGTCTCAAGGAAGTTCCAAGCTTTCCCACATCGTCCTGTCTTCTGAGCCCTCTAAGTCTCTAGGAAGTTCCAAACTTTCTCACATCTTCCTGTCTTCTGAGCTCTCCAAACTGTTCCAACCTCTGCTTATTACCCAGTTCCAAAAGTGCTTCCACATTTTTGGGTATCCTTATAGCAGTACCCCAAACTCTGAGGTACCAATATACTATATTAGTTTATTCTCACACTTATAAAAACGTACCCAAGACTGGGTAATTTATAAAGAAAAGAGGTTTAATTGAATCACAGTTCCTCATGGCTGGGAAGACCTCAGGAAATGTACAGTCATGGTGGAAGACAAAGAGGAAGCAAGGCAATAGGAAGGTGATGAACACAGGAGGACCTATCAAACACTTATAAATCCGTCAGATCTTCTGAGAAGTCATTCACTATCACAGTAACAACATGGAGAAAACTGCCTGCATGATTCAGTTACCTCCACTTGGTTTCTCCCTTGAGAAGTGGGGATTATGGAGATTATAATTCAAGATGAGATTTGGGTAGGAACACAAAGCCTAATCAAATCAGGCCTCAAGGACTTTTGTTCTCTTGAAACATGAAACTGACAATACCCTGAACCAAATAAGTATAACAAAACTACAAATGAATTTGATGTTATCTATGGGGTCAAAAAAAGAATCGTTTTGAGAAATTTGTTTGCTGACACTAGAAGATTGAATTTTCTCTTCCTATCTTATTGTGTTTTACTTAAATTGCTGTTGTTTTTTATTTTCATTATGAAGGCTATTTATTCTATATATTAACATAAACTATCAAAAACAAGAAGTAAGAAATATGTTTCTGTCTCTTTGGGTTGCTATTTCAAAAACGAAGGCTGTAGAGTTTATATGTAAGAAAGAGGTATATAATTTTATTGTTCACCTATTATGTGACATACGTGGTAGTCTTGTTATAAAAAGACAAAGGGTGATCTCAAGGGGCCTATTTTCTGGTTAACAAGTAACGGGCAAGTAAGTATATCATTAAAATAGACTACAGTCAGTGCCCAGAAAACAAGAATCTAAGAATGTTTTGGGAGTGCAGTTCAGGTGGAGCTTCCTGGAAGAAGTAAGTAACAGGCCTGAGTCTGAAATGATGAGCAGTTATTATCCCGTCAAATGTGTGTGTGCTGTGTGGAGATCTGGGGAACTGGGGGTTCACTGAGATACAGAGGTGGAGGTGGAAGGGAAAGAAAAGACAGTGTGAAGGGCATATGCACAAAGGGCTCTGGGTTCAGGGAATACCACTTGTAACTGTAGGGCTGAAACATGAAGTTCAAGAGGGAAAGCATATCATGCATTCACTGGAGGGGAAGAAAGCTGCTATTCTAAGCTGATGATTTTACATCCCTTAAAGGCCATGAATAATTACTGAATGGCTTTAAGTAAGGGAATAATATAATTGGGACTACGTTGTTTATTTGTTAAAACCCAATGTAGCTCCATGGTTTTTGTTTGTTTGTTTGTTTGTTTTTTAATTTTTGAAGAACGTAATATGGTTGTAAGAGTGAAAACAGGGCCACAGTATAGTAATAGAATGTTTAGAGTTCTCAAGTCCTAGTAACACACCCACATTCAGTTTCAAATCCTATGAAGTTTTAGCACTTAAACTCCACAAAATACACAGGGAGAGATTGGAAATTTAGGGAGCAATAATTTTATATGCAGGGAACCCTGTGAACACAATACCTGGGAAAAGAATAAGTCACAAGAATAATCATTTAACTCACAAATTACCAATACTGATCTTTTAAGTACCATTCCTTTTTATTTGAAATCTCTCTGAAATAGACATTTGATGCCAAATTTTCCAGCTGGAGACCATATCCACAGGTGATTCCTTGGATTTAGCTTAATCTAATCTTTTTTACACTGTGACATTTTCTATCTATTTTCATACTGAAATTACCTTTATGACAGTAAAATAAACCTGACCTAAACAGCTCCATCTTGCTTTTTTTTTTTTTGAGACAGAGTCTCACTCTGTCACCCAGGCTGGAGTGCAGTGGTGCGACCTCGACTCACTGCATCCTACACCTCCCGGGTTCAAGCAAGTCTCCTGCCTCAGCCTCCAGAGTAGCTTGGATGACAGGCCTCCGCCACCATGCCCGGCTAATTTTTGTATTTTTAGTAGAGGCCGCGTTTCGCCATGTTGGCCAGGCTGGTCTCAAACTCCTGATCTTGAGTGATCCTCCCACCTCAGCTTCCTAAAGTTCTGGGATTACAGGTGTGAGACACTGCACCTGGTCAAACTTGCCTTTAACCTCCAAACTACCCTTGGTCATTTCTAGGCACAAGCCAAGCTAACTTTGGGAAAAATTTAATTTATAGTTTATAGTATGATAATAGCCTTTTCCAAAACTAAACTACCTTTGTAAAACTAATGAAAAGAGGGTGAGAGGGGGCTGAATTCTTCTAAGATATAGGTGTAGTTAAATGATTACCAGCCATTACTCCAGAAGCCCAAGTTTTGCAACTTTCCTTGTTACTCCTATAAATAGCATAACTATTGAAGAATCTAAGATTGGCCTTTTGAGATGTTCTTTCAGTTTTTTTGTTTTGTTTTGTTTTTTCATTTCTGATGACCACATGGCCCCACCTGGACCAGCGAGTCCTCTGTGGCCCCCACCCAGAAGAGGACTCACACAGTAGGACTCTTTTCCATACCCTATGATTGCATCCTCAACCAATCAGCAGTACCCATTTCCTAGCTCCCTGTATGCCAAACTATCCTTAACAAACAATAGCCTTTGAATTTGGGGGGATGCTGATCGGTAGTAATAAAATCCCAGTCTCCCACTCAGCTGGCTCTACATATATTAAACTCTTCTCTATTGTACTTTCCCTGTCTTGGTAAATCGACTCTATCTGGGCAGCAGGCAAAATGAACCCAGTGGGAGGTTATAATACCCTTTTCTTCATATGCCATCGTGTAGACAAATATTTCTCCCTTATGTTATTATGAATAACAAAATTTACATGTTTACACACACATATACACACACACTACAAATAAGTAAATTCACTTAATACTCTTCTATTTTTCTGCTTAGTGCCAAATTTCTCACGGCTATGCTTTATACATCTTAGTCTCTTACAATCTGACTTTCGCTCCCATTATTCATTGGAGGAAATGGTGAAAAAAAAATTAACTGTAATCCTCCTTTATTTTCCTGTCATATCGGATGCTCAAATTTGAAAACTTGAAATCACCTATAACTTTTTAAATTTACCTCTCATTTAATTGATCATATATGGACTATTTCTTCAGAGCTACCTTCTTGTGATAAAATCTCATAGCTGTATAAGGGCCTCCTCAAGGTCATCCCTTGTAATTTGCCTGGATGTCAGACAGGAACATTGGTGAGAATAGTTGATCCTTGGTGAGAATGGGGTTACCTAAGTGATTACCTAAGAAAGGTGTGACTGAAGACCTCTTCTCCTGGGCATTTTGGCCAGTGAAGGAGAATGGAACCAGAACTCCCAGGAATTAAATTGCTTTCTGGATAAGTGCCCATTGAAATTGTTTTGTTGAAAAATAATTGAATTTGATTATATGGCAATTCTCTGTAGAATAAAAAGTGAGGAGTGTGTATGTGTGTGTGTATAATTTTTGTTCACATTACACAGCCTTCTTCTCTTGCTCTTCTTTCTTCTGCTCTCAGTCACTCTTACTGTTTAGTTTCTGAGGTCTCTGGAAGATGTTTATTTGTCTGTGAGGTCAATTAATTCCATTATTCTATTAATGTTTTCTTATTCTTTAAAGATTTTCTTGGAGATTAAAGGTTTTGCAGCTATGATGATAAGATTTCACAAAGCTTTCCAAACTGCCTGAATCAAGCACTGCAAATCATCCCGACTTACCCAAAGAATTAAGAAATAGGAATGCAGAGAAAATTTGGAATCAAGGTATTTATGCTAATTGATATCAGAATCAGCATTCAATAATCTGCAATGCAATACCTTCTTATAACAGAAGAACAGAAGAATTGTAGTACATTTGTTATGCTTTAAGTCTAAAGTAGGGACTTCTACACTGTCCCCCCTTCCCTCTCCAAACATTACCAACCCAAATGTCTTAACAGGAGATTAAACTTGCTACTCCTATGTGTTCTAAAACTCAAGATGCTCTTAGCCTGATGCTGCTACTGATATTGACCTTTCTAAGTTTTTGGCTCCAAAGATTCAACAAAAATACATGATCTCTGCCACATGGCTTGCTTTCTAAATCTTGCTGTTTTTTTTTTTTTTTTTTTTTTTTTTTATTTTATTTATTTTTTAATGTAATTCTCTGAGCCTTGTTTAACATCAACTGTGATTGTTTTACCAGGAATTACACCCAAGTATCTTGATGAAAAACAGCAATGGGCACATGTGAATACAGAAGATAATCTTAAATTAAGATAATCTTAAATTATTCTTCACAGCCATAGCTTGAAGGAGAAGGCAAATATGGTCAGAGGCCTTGTTGCCAGGACCACCTGGTAGATGTATACCATTATTTGCTTGTGTACTGCAGAGAGAGGGCAGCACACAGGTATTACCTTTGAACCATAGAAAGATAGCTTATTAGGGAAGAGTTATCACTATAATTAGCCTGTTCACTAACTCCTATTTGATAAAAATGATAGGGAAACATGTAGGAGTAGGGGAGAGGAGAGACAAGCAGTCAACTATTTGTAGGCGTTTCACACCCTGTGCCCTATATTAGAATACATATATAACTAGGTTATTGAAATTGCCATTTTGTAGGTCAAATTATATTGAATTTTGGAATTTTTAGGTGATTCAAAATCAAGTGATCACAATTGGTTTCTGTCTGTAGGAATGATGAATGAAATGTGAGGATGCATAGGAAAGTATCCAGAGTGACTCTAGCTGGCTAGAAGATGTGGCCTAGTGCACCCACTCACAGTCAAAGATTAATTCTGTATTCTTAACAGGGACCAGATAATGTTCTACTGGCTACATTGTTATAAAATTTAAAGATTATTTTGAAAGGCAGAAAACTTTTTGTTACCTACAGCTCTTAAGAGAGAAGGCTGCGAGCCAGGGTCACACCCAAGAATAGGGTTGTACCCAGAGATAGGGAAGCAGCAAGCTGGAGCTGTAGGGGCAGCTTATGTAAAGCAAGTATAATTGGCTAGGTTTTGTGAGTGTAGATTGGGTGATTTGAATCACATTCTGCACACCAAGACATAAAACTGTCTCTAGATATCTTGTACCTGGCCACAGGATGATTAGGGAAAGTAGGTGTGTAGTGGCCCAAGATGGGAGAGTCAGATAAGAAAAATGGCTGAGCATATATTTAATTAGTTGCTCAAAAAGGAAAAGTGATTTGTCCCTAGTCAGGACCTAAAAACTGGGTGAAAATAGCATTTTTTAAAAATCAAAACGCAATATGATTGATTGTTGTTTCAATACCAGTTTTGAGCTTGATTATTTGGGGCATTTGAGTGGCCCTTATAGTAAAGAAGATTTTTAGAGGATCAGGCTGAAGTTGTTCTAAACAGCATAGAAAACATTTTTATTTTGATAGTAAAAAGGTGGAAAGCAAGTAGAGGAATAAGGCGTTCTTGTAGGTCAGCCAGTAACCAAGTTTCCCATTTATATGGCCTTAGCCAAGGAAATAAGTCTGAAAATTTGGAGGTATCTAACAATATCTTGGTGGAGATTAAAAGTGCACTAGAAGTGGGAGTTACATTTTTTTTTTTTTGACAATAATATCCTGGCATATTCTTGGGGTCAAAGTGGCAGGTGTAGCAGTTACAGTACTGGAGAGTATTAACTGATGGTTTAGTAAGGTGTATGTAAAGATTAATGGTATATGTTTTATAGCTAAGGGGAGGGTGTGGTTCTTTGCTCATAGAGACAAAGCATGGGAAGTGTTGTGGAAAGCTGGATGGGATGTAAGAGATTACACCTGGAAGTGAAAGGTCCTCTTCCTAGAAGTGTGTTACCAATATGCGATAGTTGCTTCTTGGAGAAAGTAATAATCTCCATTCATTTTCTGAACAGCACAGATAGTGGAGCATCTACCAGATTTCTCTCTAGCAATGGAAGTATAAGGGTATACACCAGGCCATTGGTTGAGCAAACAGCGAGCTCCCTAATATCAGCAGAATAAAATAAACACATGTTCCCTGTCCAACTTGTCAGTGCTTTAGGAGAGACTGCCCATGGGTGTTGCTGGGGCATTAGTCTAGTGTTCAGAGTAAAGTTGCCTCTGACACACGTCTTGGATTGGAACAATGTCATTGGAACGATGTCTTGGGTTGGAACAATGATATTGGAACAATGTCATTAAAGTGATTTCATCTCCAGAAGTGAGCTTCTGGACTTGGACAATATTGTCTGAGATGTGGGACTGCAGTATATTTCCCAAGTGTATACCACTCGGGTGCACATGAGTACAACATTGGGCTTGGCAGCTAGACCTCCACCTGGAAAGGTGATACTGCCATAATGCATCAAAGTACCAGAACCTGACTGGCAAGAGAGTCATCTCAATTAAACACCGCCAGATCTAAACTCTCCCAACAGTTTAAAGTTTTCCCAGATGGGTGATGAAAGGGGTTTATAATAGTCTTTCATCTATTTCATGCGAATAGTCTTAAATTATGTGGCCTGATTTGGGTCTGTGTGGTTAATAGAGTGTTATATTGCTTGCCAATTAAAGCATCCAAAGCTACTGTTGGAGCTCCAGCATTATCCTGTAGGCAGACCCTCCAGTTTAGCCAATTTCTATGGTCTCCTCCTTTCTTCAGTTGTCAATGTGGTTGATGAGGGCAAATTAGCAATGTGTTTATGATAAAGGGCTTGTGTTAGCCACAGCTGAGCTTTTAAATCTCAGAATCTGTCCTGTTTGGTTGAAACAATGACTTACTTGGAAGGTTTGAGCTTCCAGATTGCAAAGCAATGAAAGCACGCAGACCAATACTAACAAGAATAGTCAACAAGTTGGTGCACAATTGTACTTGACAGGCTTTTGTTATTTAATGGTGATTCTTCTCCAGCATATATTATTACCAAGGAGGGGTTCTCTGGTATTATAATTATGGGATAATGTGTTGATTCTATTATTATCTTCAAATGTGATTTTATTTACTGAGTTAATTGTTTAATCTCCATTTTTGGCAGCCCTTATTGTCTGTGGCATTTTCACAAATAGATGATGAGAAGGGTTTTGCTGCAGATAGATCCTGTGTATGTGTTAGGCCATTCTTGTTTATCTTTTTGAGACGGGGTCTCGCTCTATTGCCCAGGCTGGAGTGCAATGGCATGATCTCAGCTCACTGAAACCTCCACCTTCCAGGTTCAAGCGATTCTCCTGTCTCAGCCTTCTGAGTAGCTGGGATTAAAGGTATGCACCACCACGCCTGACTAATTTTTGCATTTTTAGTAGAGATGGAGTTTTTCCGTATTGGTCAGGCTGGTCTCAAACTCCTGTCCTCAAGTGATCCACCCACCTCGGGTGTTGGGATTACACACATGAGCCACTGTGCATGCCCAGCCCGGGCCATTCTCGCATTGGTATAAGTAAATACCTGAGACTGGGTAACGTATTAAAAAAATATATATTAAACAAACAAACAAACAAAAAACAGAGAGAAGGCCAGGCGTGGTGGCTCACGCCTGTAATCCCACACTTTGGGAGGCCGAGGCAGGCAGATCACCTGAGGTCAGAAGTTCGAGACCAGCCTAGTCAACATGGTGAAACCCCCGCCTCTACTAAAACTACAAAAATTTTTCAGGCATGGTGGCACTCGCCTGTAATCCCGGCTACTCAGGAGACTGAGGCAGGAGAATTGCTTGAACCTGGGAGGTGGGGATATCAGTGAGCCGAGATCACACCATTGCACTCCAGCCTTGCTCCAGCAGATCAAGACTCCGTCTCAAAAAATTAAAAAAAAAAAAAAAGAAAAGAAGAGAGAGAGAGATTTAATTGGCTCACAGTTCTGTATAGTGCTTCTTATAAAGTCTGCATGCAAAAACAGGAACAAACAAGAGAGAGTGTGGGAGGGGAAGTGCCACACACTTTTAAATGTCCAGATCTCTCAAGAACTCACTACCATGAAGACAGCAGCAAGCCATGAGGGCCCATGATCCAAACACCTCCCACCAGGCCCCACCTTTACATTAAATATTACAATTCAACATGAGATTTGAGCAGGAATCAATAGCCAAACTATATCATTGCAATGCTAATTTCAATTTACTAAATTAAATTAGACCATCAGAGGGACAGCCCAGATTAATTATCCTCTTCTTAACCTGAATATTGAAGAAGATTATTTGGGTGGTAGCAATGCAGCCTCAAATGATTCCCCTAACAGATGAGTAGGTTCCTAGCACATGAGATAATTTGGGGAGGCATTATTAAAGGACCTAGTATGTAAAGAGTCTTTACATGGAAGTTAGACATATTCTATTTTAAATATATTAAAAAGACATAAAAAGGTTTTTTGAGGTTTGTTGTTGGTGTTTATTTGTTTTGAGTTGGTGTGAGGTATTGTTGGCTAAGAGGTCTTGAGAAAGATTAAGACCTGGGGCAAAACGAAGACCCATTTATGTCTCCACTTACCATTTCATAATTTAAATAGACATCATTTGAGGAGCTCAGTTGGACTGTGAACTAAACCAGCTGCCTGGGACCTATCAGGAAAATGAAAGTTTTAGTGAAAGTCTTTCAAAAGCCCAGCAATGTGTACTTTCAGAAGTGAAATATGTGTCTTGGTCATAATCAGTAATGTCTCCAATTCCAAAGGGAATAAAGAGTGTCCTGGTGAGACCTTGTGTTGTGGCTTTAGTATATGTAGTGTTATGTGTGATCTTGATTTATGTTTTTTGTTTTTGTAAGACAAGAGATTTCCACAAAGGGGGCAACTGTTAGGCAATGGCCCAAGAGTTTCTAAAAATGTGCAGATGAGGTATTTGCTGATCAGGATATCCAGTCCTACAATGACTGTCTGAAGTTTGGTCACTGGCATCCAATCCTTTATCATAGACATCCTGGTTAAGAGATAGAAAACAGCAATATTCCACTCACCGCCTTCATCAATGATGCTGGAAACAACATCTGTACAGTCTACAATTCCTATTGCTTTTCATTCAGTTAATTCCAAGGGAGTCCCAGGCACAGGTAGCCAAGGGGCCTTTTGGGGGGATGACCTCTCCCAGCACCCTGTCTATTGCATCTGGCAATAGACTGAGGACAGAGAGGTCATCCCCTCCCACAGATGGAATATACTGGAGGGGCCCAGGTTTGGCTCCACCTTTTATCAAGGGGGCCTCAGTAGCTGTGTAGAGCTTGTGGTGTGTTACTTTCATTGCTGAAGGCATAATGGGCAGCTGGCTATGAAGAGTCATAGACTCAGGATATATGGTAGGCTCTATTTCCAGAAGAATACAGAAAGCAGCCAGTAATTTTCATTCTAATGATATACAGGCTGGAGCCAACAAGGGCAATATTTTGCTATCAGAAGCCTATGGGCAACTTATAGCTATCACAGGTTGTTCAAAGACCTATTAAGAAGCACAAGAATAAGTTACTAAAGCCTCTACAATAATTCACCTTGGGGTGCATTTATTCTTTCCAGGTTTAATAAAAGGTATAATTGGGCTATGAAACAAAAAGGTAGTGGGCATAATTATCTCTAGTTAGGTCTTATGTAATAAGTTTTAATCCTTGAGGGACCTGTTTTAACTTACATTGGGCCATTTTAGCTGTTTTAACTGGGGATTTATGGGATTCCATTTCATCCAGTCAATTTGCAAGTGCCAAAAGTGTGTTTTTCATTTTTTACTCATTGCATCAGTGTATCTATGCCCACTATGAAATGTTTTAGGGTAATGAGTACTATAACAATGGGAAATTTAGGCAAGAGGATAGTTAAAATGAAGCATACCTATTTTTCCTCTATTTTATATTTAGTTATTTTGCTAAAATTATAGAGGGTATTTTGTGTAAATTTAGTGGAATCCCTTGGTATAACTACATTTGAGACCCAGTATTAGGTCTATGAAGCTCTGTGAGTTCAACTGGTGTCTTTTAGCAAATGTAAAGTTATGTTAGAATCTGTGTTGTAGATATACAAAAGCCAATCAGTGCCCTTTGACCTCTTTTGTTATGTAATTTTTTTTCTTTTTCTTTTTCTTTTTCTTTTTCATTTTTTTTGAGATGGAGTCTCACTCTGTCACCCAGGCTGGAGTGCATTGGTGTGATCTTGGCTCATTGCAAGCTCCACCTCTCGGGTTCATGCCATTCTCCTACCTCAGCCTCCCGAGTAGCTGGGACTACAGGTGCCCACCACCACGCCTGGCTGATTTTTTTTGTATTTTTAGTAGAGACAGGGTTTCACCGTGTTAGCCAGGATGGTCTCAATCTCCTGACCTTGTGATCTGCCTGCCTTGGAGTCCCAAAGTGCTGGGATTACAGGCGTGAGCCACCACGCCCGGCCTGTTATGTAATTTTTACAAATAAATTTTGAATGTCCAATTGGGTAAGATTTTGGATATTTATTTTAATTTAGTAAGATATTTGTAAGTATTTTTTTACTTCTTCCCTTTGTATCTTGTTTTTTAAATTTTTTTTTAAACTTTCTTTTTGTTTATTTTGTTTGGTTTTGTTTTGTTTTGGGCTCCTAGTCACCCAAAGCTATGATTTTTAGTTTTTATCTCCGTCTGATAGCTCATAGTGCCAATCTTCTAGGCAGTTACAGGAAAAGGGTTGGGGACCGGGTCCTGTGACCTGTCTCCTTGGTAGCCATCTCTAGTTCCAAGGCTTCTCAGTCCACCTCTGAGGATCAGTGTCAGCGCTTAGAGTGCTATAGCAGCCTCTCCTTGGATAGCTTCCTTGTCTGAAATTTCAGTCCCTTCACATGTTGATATACAGTGGCAGTTACTGGGGCCTGAACATGGTGGCTAGGGTTCTTGCATTAGATAAGCAACTAGGTAACTTCAATAGGTGGAGAGTAGGGGAGGGTGCAGGAATGAAATATTTGTCATCCCTTGCCCCTTTGAATTAAACAACAAAGTGCTGGCCTCCAGTGGTGAAACCTACAATACTCTTGACGTTTGGGGAGCATGATAATCAGGGGCATCCAACAAGTTAATGCAGGAGCAAAGAAAACAGGTTGAAAATTAAGTATCTGTAGTTTTAATTAAAAATATGTCAGAAAGAGCCTACTTTGGTTTTCTCATGGAAGATATGGATCTATTGAATTTACATAAAGTAGTGGGTATCATGCATTGGAAAATTCCACCAGAAGTCTGAAATAACATGTCTTCTTTGGTAGATTTTTAAGACTTAGAAATCATGTTTGACTGTGATTAACAGTTAGTCAATTCATTATTTGTTCACTATATTGACAGTTATATTTTCCCACTCATCTCCATTATTCATGTGAAACCCCAATTTCTTAATAATAATAATAATAATAATAATAATGGTAATAACAATTTACAATTATGGACTGTTTAAGCCAAGATCTAGGCCATTTTGTAATCCTTATTTACTTTCCTCTTATAGCAAAACCCCTTCACATCCAAGCTGACATTCTCTTCAAATAAGTGACTTAGAATTGGCACACTACTAGATATGTTACACACATGTTCCTTAAGTGAGAGTACAATGAGCCTGGACCCTATGTTTCTTTAAATTTTAGAGCCAAATAAAGTCCATTTTTCTTCAAGATTCTCTGAGTCTTTTTTTTTTTTTTTAAATACATTTGTAGACTGAGATCCTCAACAAAGTTTAGCAAAATAAAGTGATCATGGCCAGAATTAAAGTCAAATTCTTGTGGAAAAAATTTCAAAAAATTATTTTAATTGAATTTCAAAAATTATTTTTGCTTATTTTAGGAAAAATTATTTTTGTGTTTCAGAATTAGTTTCATTAAAGACTGAAAATACAAATCCCAAACATAAACCACAACATAGTTGTTTTTTAAAAAGCAAATTAATATAATGCAAGAAAAAGGGATGCACACATACATTTAATGCCAGCCTTATACACAGCCTTATACACTGACAGAGTTTTAATTCTCAGGAGACTCTGCCTACTGTGAATATATTCCTTCAGCATTTCTATTTAGAGATATGTAAGGTATAAAGATCAACATTAAGATGTATTTTGAAATGATTGAACTGCTCAACAATTTGTTGAAATACAAGGTAAACGAAATACAATTTATTTCTGAATTCATTTATAATCTTTTATTCAAAATAATTTGTTTAATATTTGGTTACATGTAAAAATGTTATTTTTAATCAACCACTTAATTGCCACATACAGAGTCACCTTGTAAATGTCACTGAGTACTTCTTCTACATGTAAGTAACAGTTCAAATGTAATGCCAACATCAAATAAAGATTTTCCATATTGCCAAATAAAAGTCATTATCTGAAACAGAAACCGGGGAAATTTTAGAAATACTATCTCATTAACCATTATTGGTCTACAAAATGATGGCAGTAGAAATGCAGCCTACGATAATAAGAGTAGTGTGTGTGTATGTGTGTTTCTATAAATCTAATCTTATGCTTTCATTGGCTTCATGAGGGCATGGAGAGGGCAAAAATGTCTCCACCAAGAAGTGGGACATGAGAATAAGATTTCACTTTGGCAGTTAAATTCCAAATTCAACACAGCGTATGTAAGATTAGAGAGATACACAAATACATGAGAACAGAATCACTTGCCAGCAAAAAGAACTTGACAGTAAATGGATCAATAAATTACCTGCTAAATTTAAAAATGTGCCAACTGGAAAAAAAAATTGTCAGAAATGTATACAAAGAAAAAAAGGAGGCATTTTGACAGTGGTCATCCATCATTAAGCAAGGAAGAGATTGCCTTGAACCAATTACTGAACCCTCATATGGAATAAAAAGTAAATCTATTGAGAAAATGGATACATTTGGTGTTTTAGCCTGTGGGCATTAAATATTCAAATGATATAACTGCTCAGCTGTATCGCAGCCTCTCTAACACCAGTTCCGGTTCCATATTCAACCAGCAATCTTCTGATAATGGTCTTCTCATGTAGCTTGCCTAAAGGAAATTTGCTATGGCAGTTATATTTCTATTGTAAGAAAATAAATTGGCATTGTAACTTATATATGTCACTTTTGATTTTAATCAACATGAGATAGCCTTTTCAAGCTTGATCAACTTGATACTGTTGAACTGTACCAAGAATTTGTCCTTACAAAGTGGGAGACCAGGTCACCCTATCCTATACTATGTTTAAATAAACATGATAAATATCGTTTTGCAATATCTCCCTTTGTCAAACTTGTGATCCCTTTTTCACAATATCTTTAAGAACAAATCTACAAATACTATTGCAGTATACTACAAATAATTATAAACTTCTAAGTGAATATATTTTCTAATTTTAAGAAATACTTATGTATCTTTGTAATTCCATTATAGACCTTATCATAGACAAAAATATTGTTATGTATCTTCTTCCCTTTACTAAAAATTAAAATTTTCTTACTCTGATTTAAATATCTAATTTTATTAAGACTTTTTAAAGTACACATACGTGTGAAGAAATTTGCATATTTTCTAATTCCTTCTTAATACAACTGTACTTATTATGATACTAAAGTATCTATCATTTGGGAATTCTGCTCCTATTATTTATGTCAAGATTTTACTTCAAGCACCTAAATTCCAAAAGGACATACAGATGAGTTATATTTAGGCCTCACATAATTGTCTCTGAATAATGTTTGAATTCGTTCTTAATCAAAAGCAGGAATCTTTCCATGTAAAGGTTGAATCCTGTTAAATCAAGACTGAATTTTGTAGTATCTCAACGCTAGCCCTGTTACACATGATAATGACTATTTGTGATCTTCGTTAGTAATTTAAAATCCTTCAATTAATAGATAGTGAGATAAATGTTTAAATAAGCCTTCAATGCCTTTAGGCTTGTACCTCTGGGTTCAAGTTTCCTACTCAGATTCCACTTTCAACTAATTCGATAATTAAATGTTTAATATAAAATAATCATTGAATAATAAAATCAACACCTTATACATTTGGAGTGATGTGGGTCATTCATTCATACATTTATTCTACAAGTACTATGTCTAACTAATGGTCACTGATAAATCAGGTTACAAACTGGTAATAGAGGTACCTCAATGCACAGAGAATATATACACACAGAACAATAAGACACATAAAAGTAGGTATTTGCTTTAGATAATTATTTGATTTTAATTAAATTGAAATAATATTTAGTTGAATATTTGCCTCATGCTAAAAACATGCTAGATAAAAACTGTGCAGAGTTGTAGAAGAAATAATTAAAGAAGACACAATTCAAAACAGAACTTATGTTTGCTTTTATGAATACATATAGCATGAAGCTGGAAGCCACAATTCTCAGCAAACTAACACGGGAATGAAAACCAAACACCACATGTTCTCACTCATAAGTGGGAGTTGAACAATGAGAACACATGGACACAGGGAGGGGAACATCACATACTAGGGCCTATCGTGGGGAGGGAGGCAAGGAAAGAGAGAGCATTAGGACCAATACCTACTGCATGTGGGGCTTACAACCTAGATGACGGGTTGATAGGTGCAGCAGACCACCATGGCACATGTATAACTATGTAACAAACCTGCACGTTCTGCACATGTATCCCAGAACTTTATTTATATATATGTATATATGTATGTATGTGTGTGTACGTATATATACACACACATATATATGTATATGTATGTGTGTATATATGTATATGTATGTGTGTGTGTATATATGTGTATATATATGTATGTGTGTATATATGTGTGTGTGTATATATACACATACACACAGAAATTTGGAGATAGGACAGATTGAAAAGAATAACTCTCTGTAGCAAAGATGCAAGGGGTGGTGGTGAAAAAAAAGTGGAATTTAGGGGAAAACATCACAGAAACAATTTGGATCTTAAAAAATAACTGGATGGTCAACAAATAGTGGCATTCCAAGCCAAGGCATATACAAAGGCGTAAAAGTTCAAAAGTACAGGCTTTTTATTCTGGAATAGCACTGAGCTTAATGTCCTTGTGGTGGTATTTTAATGGAGGATGGTCTCTGAAGATATTGCTGTAAAGACGATTTAGGTGAGAATCATTTAATTCAGGCATTATTCAACAGCTCCCACATGATAGTCACTTTGACTGGCACTGGAAGTACAGAGAGAATAATTGTACCTACCTTATAGAATTGCTGTGTGAATTAAGTTATTTGATATTCTTAGAGCATTTAATTCAGTGTTTGATTTTTAGTGGAAGCTTCTTGTAGAACTGTTAGCTCCTTGCAGAACTCAAAAGTAGAGCTGAGGCTAAAAAAAAAATACAGATTTCTGAAGTCACATGCATATGTACGGTTGTTTCAGCCATGGCAGCACAGAAGACAGGACTCAAGATGAAGACCTGGCATAAGAATACAGGCTGTCCACACTAACATCCTCAATGCATAGAGAAATTAGTGAAAAAATAGGCTTATTTTAAAAAGCATTCAGCTGAGTCAGATTGAAAGGAGATACTGGACTCTCATAGGCCATGGAAGATGAGAGTGTCAAAATGGAGTGTTTGTTCATCCCTATCACATTCTTAGAGAGGTGGCAAAGTAATTGATCTGGAAATAAGTCAATAAGGTTTTGGTTTCCAATGACAAACACTGCTCCTAACAAGTGAAAATAAGGAAGAAGTCAGATTTTAATGGGATGACCAGTACCTACATAGTATAGCAATCATTGGCAACATTTTCAAGAAGTGTGATGATAAACAGGAAGAGAAGATATCTTTTAAAGAGAAGAAAACTCAGTGATTTTTAGTGTTTCTGTTCATTTATTTTACATTTATTTATGTGAACTTTAAAGATAGGGAAGATGAGTATTTTGTTTAGAGGAAGGAGAAAGGGAAGCTTCTTGAAATTAAAGGAAAGGTTAATGGATAAAGTTCTCATCTGAGGTGAATCATCACAGAGTTTAAAATTCAGGACATTGACATTTAGGCAAGGAGCAGCTACATCTATCTCTAACCCTCCCTGATTTATGACGTAAGATATCCTGATATTCTGCTTGGCTTGGTAGTAGGTGAAATAGCCTACAGATAACAGGAAATCTCAGCTGGCATATTTAAGATGAGACAAGGAGAGGTTAATTAATGGGATCAATCAAACACATGTAGGGAAGTCAAGGCATTTTAGGCAGAGGAAATGACAAGAGTAAAACGAATAGCTTTTCATTTCTGCTTGCTGTCTTCTTTCCATTAGTAATAAGTATAAGACAGGCAACATGGCATAATGGCTAAGAGCATGGAAACTTGATCCAGCATGAGATTGGATCCTGACTCTACCACTTATTATATGTCTAACTCTGTGATAGGTCATATGTAAACAATTCCCAAGGACAGACTCATCTGATGGCTCCAAAACATATAGCAGCTGAGGGAATGAGCACAGTAGTCCTAATGGGAAATTTGGGTTGCATACTTTCTATGCTTGATTCTCCTAATCTATAAAAGTGGTTTTCAACCCATCTAGAAGGCAGAGGCAAGTAATGCTGCTAAATATCCTACAGTACATAGTAGCACCTCCCACAGTAAATAATTATCCAGCCCAAAATATCAGTAGTGCCAAAGTTGAGACATCTTAATCCAAAAAATGGAGCAATAATTGTGTGTACCCAGCTCATAGAGCTGTTGTAAGGTTTAAATATGTTAACCCTTGTAAAGCACGGAGAATAGTGCCTAGCGTTTAATGTACACAATGAAGGCCAACTAATACAAAAATAATAATGACAATGATGATAATGTCTCAAATTCTATCCTATATTACTTCTTAAAAGTACATGAAATTCATCTCACCATTGTACCCATGTATAAAGATAATTCAAGAGGTACATATCTATGTGAGTAAAGAAGGCTTCTTAGACAATTTAACTGATGTAAATATTTCTGGTTAAAAAGTAAAATATTATTTAGGATAGCCATTGTTTTAAGACAAATAACAAACTTAACTACTTTTGTTTTCTCATTGAATTGTCCAAACATTTCAATGATAAATATGTTCAATTTTTTTTCTGGTGACAGAATATTTGATTTTATTTAGAAGTAATACGTATTTGTAGGAAAAATAACTGTTGAATTTTAATACAGGAAAATAAATATGAAACCAACACTTGAGCAGAGAAAAATATGCAACCATGACTATAAAACTAATGATGGTTATTTTCTTTCCCTACCCAGCAACAGAACTTATATTTTCATTTCTTGTCATTCATTCATTCTTTCAAAACTTGTATGGGATAGAATCCCCTCAGCTGCAACATTAAAAAAAAAATAACGATTAAAAAAGAATAGTTTCCATTTTAGTTTACTTAAACATGTAAGTTTGTGTTGTTGCTTTGTTTCAATTTGTTTCTTTGTTTTATCTCAGATATCAAGAGTTCCACCAATGCCGCCCCAGTTACAATAGGTTAGGGTTCTGTTTCCATTTGCCTTTTGTTTTTCATGGCCTCATCTTTCTTCTTTTTTGGGATTCATTATCAGACAAGTAGAAAAAAGCTAAGACACTTCTTCAGTCTTTTAAAGGTCCAATATACAACAATATCCAGAGATAAGAAAAGGGTTTTTGCTCTTATTGAAATCATAACACATTGACCGGAAGTTCTCCTTCCAGCAGATTTTCCCTTTTAACTCATTGACTTATGAATAAACAAATCTATTTCCAACAGAATTATGCCATCAACAGTTTAGACAAATATAGCTTCTCTTTTAAATAAATGTTTTCCCAGAATAAATGTCTATGAGGCAGAGAAGACTATTTTACTAAAGCTGAGATTATCTTAGGAAAGAATAAATAGAAAGGATAGACAAGGGTTCTGTATCACTTCATCCTATACTTTAATGTGTACATGAACCATTTAGAGATCTTGATAAAGTGCCAATTTGGAACCAGTAGTCCTGTAGGTAATCTTAAATCCTGCGTTTTCAATAACTTTCCAGTGATGCCAATAATCCTGGCCTCTGGACAACAATTAGAGTAGGGAGGTGTGAGAACCTTCATTATGCACTTACTCTGAATTTGGTCTTCACTGGTACTTGAAATGCAAAGTAAAATAATCATGGTCTCTATCCTTAAGGAAATCAAGACTAATGGGGAATTTACAGTGTAGGACTAGTCTAGATTTCTAGTAGGAAAAGAAAAATACACAAATATTCCATTACAATCTTGAAATTTGAAATATGGTTATACTTATACTCTCAATATAAACTAAGTTGATATTTAACTCTTATAGATCACATGATAATGTAATCACCCCACAAAACTATTTAAAAACGTTAAGTCATTTATTCTTATTGTTAATTTTAATAGATGTGATATGGATGTAAACTCTATATTTTATCTCTACATCTTTATGTACCGAGATATAGTGAGTACTTTTTTAAGTTTATAATTTATAGCTTCTCTATTCACCTAATTATTTGAAATTACTTATAAAATTATTTCTGATATTCTCAAATATTTTGTAACAACAATGCACTTTATTGTGATAAAAATAATAGGTCTACATATTCATGGAGTTTTTTTTTTTTAAACTTCAGAATATAAGAACTGGTCATTGTATTAATTTAGATTCTCTGAGAAGCAGGCACCAAAATAAGATTTAATGAGAAAGCAAGCTCACAGAGGAAAAGCCTGTGAGAGAAAATGGGGTGAGAGCTAAGGGATGCTTACAGAGTCATTAAACCAAGATACTGCTAAAAAAAATAAAATAAAATAAAAGAGGAAGGTAAATTTTAATCAGTTAGTGTGGCAGCATTTCAAACTGCTATGTAGATCTAGGGCAAGATAGGCAGTTAGGCACGGCAGATGAGTCCTCAAGCCAAAGTTGTGCATCAGAGGACAGCTGCATCTCCCAGGAACAGGCCTGCGTTGGTATGCTGCCATACTCAATCTTTGGTTGGGGATAGCCTGAGAGTTGTCTATCAGCACAAGAACCTATGTGAATTTCAGAGCACCGCTGCTAGGCCCTTGGACAGTTAAGCTCCCTGCAGCTAGAGACTTGAGAGGCCCATTTTCATGGTCATCCTGGTTATATCAAATAGACAGTGTCCTTTACAGAGCTAATAGAGCCAAACCAAGTTCCTTACATTTAAATTTGTTCTACTCAGTCATAGACATAAAGTGACGATTGATCTAAAGGTGCTTTCTGATATCTTGAAAATAACTCCAGGAACAGTGTGAAGAAGAAAAGGCGAGAACACCCCCTGATCAACCAAAGCCTTCGCACCACTGCATCCCGTGCCCAGCGCCTACATCCAGCCGTTGTCGCCACCACCGTGCCCGAGAGAAAGCCTGAAGGAGATAAAGCCAAGGTGAAGGATGAACCACAGAGAAGATCCTCGAGGTTGTCTGCTAAACCTGCTCCTCCAAAGCCAGAGCCCAAGCCTAAAAAGGCCCCTGCAAAGAAGGGAGAGAAGGTACCCAAAGGGAAGAAGGGAAAAACTGATGCTGGCAAGGAGGGGAATAACCCTACAGAAAATGGAGATGCCAGAACAGACCAGGCACAGAAAGCTGAAAGTGCTGGAGATGACAAGTGGAGTGTGTGCCTTTTTGATAAGTGTGTACTTCCGGTGACTATACAGTTTGAAATACTATTATTATCAAGTTTTATAAAAATGCAGAATCTTGTTTTACTTTTTTTAAATCTATGTTGTTAGCACAAAGAACACTTCATTGCTATTTTAGGTGGAAGGGGCGTATGTAAATAATAGAATGTCTCTGAACCTGGATTGATGTAGTGAAAACACCTTTCTCTTCTAGTTTTGAAGGATTTTTTTTTTTTTTTGACTCCCAGAAGAATGGATTCCCTGACTTTGCACACATGGTCACCTTGGCACAAAAGCCTTGTGGTATGGAAAAAGAAATTCATTTTTATGTCCTCACTCCCTTTCCATCTTTCAGCATAGACTTAACTCCCGTAAACCAAGACATCTGTTGGGATCTGACCCCCAATCCTTGGTAACCAGTGTGTCAGGCAATCTGGACTTCCAGTGATGCCACTGAGATGGCACCTGTCAAAAGAGTATTGGTTCCCGTTTCTAGGTTGTGGATCTTAAGATAAATTCTGCCATTTTCATTTCACTTCCTGAAAGTCAGGGTCGGCTCATGAAAAGTTGTTAAACAACATGCTAAATGTGAAATGTCAACCCTCACTCTAAACTTTCCCTGTTCAGAGCATCAGATGAAGGCTTCATTTAGTTTTGCAGTGGCTTTCTGATTTTTGGCAGTCCATTGAAGAAGGGAGTTTGAAAGTTGCTGTATGCTGTTAATGACTGTCTCTCCATGTCCTGCCTGAAATACCATGATTGTTTATGGAAAGTACCTTTAATGAAGATGAATACAGTTTGGCTTGGGAAAAAAAGAAAATAACTTCAATTTATCTTATTATGTACATAAGCAAAAATATTAGATTTAAAATTCCAGTATACATGGGACTTCTGGATGCTTTGTGGAATTCTCACTTTGTGAGAAGTTAGGTATTAAAACTGGACATGCTGAAGGACACATTTCAGTACATTCCAGGAAAGCCTTAACATGCAATTTAACACCACAGCTACTTGCTGCTGAATTATGTAACTTGGGCAACACAGAAGTAGGAAAAAGCTAAAATGATGAAAATCACACCTAGAAGACTCCCAGTGTATTGCATGACACACAAGCACAGAGCAAATGTTGAGAACAATATTAAAAGTATAGTATTTAATCCATGTATAGATGAAATCTTGAAATTTATATACAGCAGACATATGTGATGGTGTCATGATCAATTTCTTTAGCAGTATTTATTACCTTCCTTTCATAGAAATTTCTATATTAAAAAATTCAGGGTCATCAAAATTACTGCAATTCCTTGAATTTTCAGTCATTGTTGTGATTTCAGTGGCACGTTCATTCAATGAAAATGTGAGAAAGATGCTCAAATGTTATGAAATGTCAATGACTATATATTGTGAGAAGAGAATAACTAATTTAGCAAAGCATCAAGACTTGGCTTTAAATTATTGCAACTGTCAAGTTCCGAGAAGAACACAACAGCTACCCGGTGCCTACATTCAGGGATGGGGTTGTTCTGCAATCAAGATATCTGGGCAACCACAAGTCAGAAACAATTTTTCAAATAGTAACTAGTTTTTAAAATGTATACTGTAATAGCAAATCAAATAATCAATTTTATTAGTGGATTAATGTGGAACAAACTTTTGGTTTGTCTTCATGCAATTTATATTACAAAACTAATCAGTTCAACAAAATATTGGGTACCCACTGTTATGGTCAACTTCTTGCACGGCTGCATAGTATTTCTGGAAATATGTACTAGGATAAATTGGGAGCAATAAACAAAATTTTATTACTTTTATTTGAAGTAAAGTCTTATTCTATGAGAAAAGCATTACTTTATCTGCTACAAAACATCGACATTGTGCTTTTTGATGGTTAGTAGATTTAATAAAAAGCTAGTTGTTTCATGTCATAGCTGAGCAAAGTCAACTAAGAAAGTTAATTGAAAAGATTTCAAGTCTTGGGGAGATAAAGAAAAGCCAAAACAACCTAGTTTGAAAGTTGAATTTAGTGTGTTAAAATTTCAAAAGCAAAACATTTTGTAAAGCTTTGAGAAAAACATATAGTTTAGAACTTAAAAGAATAAATTTATGCTTCAGAAGTTTTGAAATACTATGGAAATATACTATTAATAAACAGTATACTCCCACAATTATTATCACAAATATAATATACCCAACAATCAGGATAAAATTCGAAGATTGCTCTTAGGAATTTGAAAACCTCTCACAATTACTACGAAAAGGAAAATCAGTGTGCTTTTAGAATATAATATTTTAGAAAATTGCTTATAAATATTAAAAGAAGCATGTGCAGTAGCTTTCTTTGTCATAAATTAGAAGAGGCAGTAGCATATGCTTTTCAGTTTACATTATTGCTTCCATTTAAATCCTGAGCAGTTTTTAGAAAAAAAGATTAAAAAGAGCTGCTTAATGGTTGAAAATTCTCTATGACAGAGGTAACTGAATTTTAAAACTGACTTCTTCAAGTCAAAGGGCCATAGGAGATGATCTCAACTCTTTTAAATTACAAATCTTTTATTGAAGGTCTCTGACACAAGGACCCAATTGAAACTTTTCAAAAAAATATTTAAAGTTTGTAAGCAGATGTAATGCTAATATAGAAGCATGACTGAGAGCTTATCCTTTCCCCCTCATCTTTAAGGAGACTATGAAACAAATTTGCAGAAGAAAATAGCAGATAGCTTCCTCGAAGGCAAATTTTCATTCCAATTTTACTAGATCTTAGCTACAGTTTGCACAATTCACTTCTGATGTTTTATGCTAAGCACATCTGTTGTTAGTAGCTGGAAGACAAGCAGGCTCATTTTTTTAGAAGTCTATATAAATGGAAAAGAGTGGCATTATGCAAAGGCTTTTATAAGTATCACTTAGGATAAAATCAGAGCTGTTTAGTCCATGTAAGCATATTCAAGAAGAATTTGTCTCTGAGCCTCAAAACAGATTTCTGTAAATTATTTTACCCTAAGAGATGTGAATCCCTCTTGTGGATTAAAAACAGAACACTTCACAAAAATTTAGATTCCAATAATCAGGTACCTACACACTATAACAAACTATACAAATAATTAGATCAATTGAAGTAATTTAAAAAGTAAATTTCAGTTCCTTGGTTACATTATTTAACAAATTTGAGGGATATTGCAGTAACTAACATATTTAACAAATAAGAGAGATAATAAAATATACCTCCAAAATAGGTGTCATTATTTGCTGCAAATAGTATTAACCAACTCAGAAAAGTACCAACTTTTCTTTAATAGTAAATTCAAATAATATTGGAGGGCTGTGTGTGTGGGGTGTGAAGTGGGAAGTGGTATATGACTTATCTTACATTAAATATGTTTGCCTGCCACAGATCATTAGAACAAGGTGAATCGGTCTCTTCAATATTCAACATATTCCACTATTGTAAGCCTCTTTAAGAAGGTACTATTTAAGTTTAGAACCCAATAATTACAAGGAGCCAGACTCATGAGGGGAATAAGGTATTACAGAGAGGAGAATCATTCTAAGCAGAGGAAAAAAAGTCTTGCAAAGGTCCAGGAGCAGGAAAGTGGTTTGCACTTACAGGTTTAATAAAGGGCAATGTGGCTAGGCAGTGGCTTTCAAAATACTTGACCCTCACCCACAGTAAAAAAATTGATTTTACATTTTCACCTAATACACACCTAGAGTCACCAGAAACACACACTTACATGTATATAGCTTAGAGTTTTATGAAGCATTATTCTCTTACTACATGTTATGCACTTTTACTTTTGTTTCTATTCTTTTCTTTAATTTTGTTTTGTTCTCTCTCTCTCTCTCTCTCTCTCTCTCTCTCTCTCTCTCTCTAGTTAAACACAGACAGGCTCCTGAGTTGACTTCACAACCCACTGATGAGTCACCTTGCAGTTTGTAAAACAAAGGAATAGAGAAGAGTGTGGTAGAGACTGATATAACATGATGCGGTCAAAGCCAGCAGATGCCAGAGTGGGTAGGGTGTGTAGGCCACTAAAAGGGGTTTACTATATCAGCTAAACTAGGATGCCAGACTTAGCAAATAAAAATAGAAGCTGCCTAATTAAATTGGGATTTTAGATAATTACTTTTGGTGTAATTTGTCTCATCCAATACTTGTTGTGCAATAATATAATACTTATAACACTTGTCCTATGTTTTGTCTAGCAATCCTTTTCTAAGGGTGACGAGATGACATTATATAATTTTACTTTAGAGT
Organism: Macaca nemestrina; assembly: GCF_043159975.1. Classification (NCBI taxonomy): domain Eukaryota; kingdom Metazoa; phylum Chordata; class Mammalia; order Primates; family Cercopithecidae; genus Macaca; species Macaca nemestrina. Next base: position 64,371,659 of record NC_092128.1, read on the forward strand.
GATTAATGGAGAGATAAATAATCTGATCTTTTAAAAAGGTGCCTCAAGTTGCCATGGGGTGAATTATTAATAGTTAAAGGGGCAAGAAAAGCCTAGGTAGGCGGCTGTCATTAGAAAAGCTATTATTTCCTTCAGGGAGTGGGACAGTGACCCAGAGAGCACAGAATATTGGTTTCACATTATTTAGTACAGTGAGTTGCAGAAATATGCAAGGTTTCAGAGAAAAAAAAATAACTGAAATAAGTCTGCTTATTCTATACTAATATACTCATTATACAGTCTCTCAATTGCAATATTTATTTCTCAAGATAGCATTAATTAAAATATTATCCAGATAATAAACACAAACTTTTACAATTCTAATTAAGTAACATTGTTCTCCCCGCTCCTCACCCTCAGCCAGCCTGGCTCCACCGAGAGGACCTCCACATTCTTGCAATGCTCTGGGACTCAAAGTTGGGAGGTTTGTACATGGTTTCAACCCTAAAAAACAAAAATGGCCCCCCGAACTGTGAAAAATAAATTTCTGTCTTTGTAAATGTAACAACAACAAAAAAGGTAAAATGAACCCAGACTGATAATCACCAAGACCTCCTCGGAACAGCTTGTGAGACTGTGTCAGTAGATGCCCCTGAGGTTTGGCGGACAGTTTTAGAACGGAATTTTGTATGAGGTAACATGTTTCACAGATAAATTATGTAGTGGTGTCTTTATTCAAATTCTTTGGGTTTAAATTATCTTTATATAATATTGACAAAATCTTATTAGATGTATTGACTTCTTAGATGATATGTCGAATCATAGCTGTATATTTAGTACAGTAAGTCACATAGTCATTCAAATGTTTATTTTACCTTTTAGATTTTTCATACTTTTTTTTTTCTGGCTTTAATGTTCAGCGGTACATGTGCAGGTTTGTTTTATGGGTAAACTCATGTCAGAGGGGTTTATTGTACAGATCATTTTGTCACCCAGGTACTAAGCCTAGTACTCAATAGTTATTTTTTCTGTTCCTTTCCCTCTTCCTACCTTCCATCCTCAGACAGGCCCCAGTGTGTGTTGTTCCCATCTTTGTGTCCGTGTGTTCTCATCATTTAGCGGCCTGTTTATCACATGTGGTATTTGGTTTTCTGTTCCTGCATTAGTTTGCTAAGAATGATGGCCTCCAGTTCCATCCATGTTACTGAAAACAAGATCTCATTCTTTTTTGTGGGTGCATAGTATTGCATACTGTATATGGATCACATTTTATGTATCCAGTCTACCATTGATAGGTATTTAGTTTGATTCCATGTATTTACTATTGTGAATAATGCTGCAATGAACATATGCATGCATGTGTCTTTGTGGTAGAATGATTTATATTCCTTTGGATATATACCAAGTAATGGGATTGCTGGGTTGAACGGTAGTTCTGTTTTTATCTCTTTGAGGAGTTGCCACACTGCTCTCCACAATGGCTGAACAAATTGACACTTGAAGTTGTTTATCTGCTGAAGGAGCTTTTGGGCTGAGACTGGGATTTTCTAGATATAAAAGCATGTCATCTTCAATCAGGGATTGTTTGACTTTCTCTCTTCCCATTTGGTTGCCATTTATTTCTCTCTCTTCCCTGATTGCTCTGTCTGGGACTTCCAATACTATGTTGAATGGGAGTGATAAGAGAGGGCATCTCTATCTTGTGATGGTGTTTAAGGAGAATGCTTCCAGCTTTTGCTCATTCAGTATGATGTTGGCTATGGGTTTGTCATATATGGCTCTTATAATTTTGAGGTATATTTCTTCATTACATAATTTATTTAGTTTTTAACATAAAAGGATGTTAAATTGTATCAAATGTCTTTTCTGCATCTATTGAAATAATCATGTTGATTTTTGTCTTTATTTCTGTCCATGTGATGAATCACATTTATTGATTTGCATACTTTGAACCACATTTACATCCCAGGAGTTAAGCCTACTTGATTGTGGTGGATAAGCTTTTTGATGTGGCTCTGGATTCAGTTTGCAAGTATTTTGTCTAGGATTTTTACGTCAATGTTCATCAAGTATATTGGTCTGAAGTTTTCTTTTATGTGTTGTCTTTGCCTGGCTTCAGTAACAGAATGAGACTGGCCTCATAGAATGAGTTGGAGAGGAGTTTGTCCTCCTGAATTTTTTGGAAGAGTTTTAGCAAGAATGGTAGCAGCTCTTCTTTGTGCATTTGCTACAATTCAAATGTGAATCTCTCTGGTTCTGAGATTTATTTGGTTGATAGGCTACTTATCACTGGTTTAATTTTGAAACTTGTTATTGGTCTGTTCAGGGAATAAATTTCTTGCTGTTATCAATCTTGGGAGGGTGTATGTGTCCAGGAATTTATGCAGCTCTTTGAGGTTTTCTAGTTTGTGTGCCTAGAGGGATTCACAGTATTCTCTGATGGTTATTTGTATTTCTGTGGGGTCAGTGTTAACATCCCCTTTGTTGGTTCTGATTATGTTTATTTGGATCTTCTCTCTTTTCTTTTTTATTAATCTAGCTAGCAGCCTGTTTATAATATTATTTAAAAAAAAAAATCAAGTCCTGAATTTGTTGATCTTTTGAATGGTTTTCCAAGTCTTGATCTCCTTCAGTTCAGTTCTGATTTTGGTTATTTCTTGTTTCTTCTAGATTTGGGGTTGTTTTGCTTTTGATTCTCTAATTCTTTTAATTGGGATGCTAGCTTATTAAATTGAGATCTTTCTAACTTTTTGATGTAGATGTTTAGTGCTATAAATTTCCTTCTTAACACTGCCTTAGCTATGTCACAGAGATTATGATATGATTTATCTTTGTTCTCATTATTTTCAAATAATTTCTTGACTTCTGCCTTAATTTCATTATTTACCCAAAAGTCATTCTGAAGCAGGTTATATAATTTCTATGTAATTTAATGGTGTTGAATGATTTTCTTTTAGTTTTGATTTCTATTTTTATTGCACTGTGGTCCAAGAGTGTGTTTGATATGATTTTGGTTCTTTTGCATTTGCTGAGAATTGTTTTATGTTTTATTGTGTGGTCAATTTTAGAGTATGTGTCATGTGCAGATGAGAAGAATGTATATTTTGTTGTTTTTGGTGGAGAGTAATATAGAAGTCTATCAGATTCATTTGATCTAATGTTAAGTTCAGGTCCTGAATATCTTTGTGGATTCTTTGCCTCAGTGATCTATCTGTCTAGTACTGTCAGTGGAGTGTTGTAGTCTCCCACTATTATTGTGTGGAAGTCTAAGTCTCTTCATGGGTCTCTAAGAATTTGCTTTATGAATCCGGGTGCTCCTGTGTTGGGTGCATATATATTTGTTATAGTTAGGTCTTCTTGTTGAATTGAACCCTGTGCCATTATGTAATGCCCTTCTTTTTCTTTTTTGATCTTTATTGGTATAAAGCTTGTTTGTCTGAAATTAAGATTGCAACCCCTGCTTTGTTTCTGATTTCTTTTTGCTTAGCAGATTTTTATCCATCCCTTTATTTTGAGATTATGTGTGTCATTGTGTTTGAGATGGTTCTCTTGAAGACAGCAAACTATTGGGTCTTGCTTTTATAGACAGCTTGCCACTCTGTAACTTTAAATTGGTCATTTAGCCCATTTACATTCAAAGTAGGATTGATGTGTGTGAATTTGATCCTGTCATTGTGTTGTTACCTAGTTATTGTTCCAGCTTATTTGTTTGGTTCCCTTATAGTGTCACTGGTCTTTCTACTTACAGGTTTGTTTGTTTGGTTTTTTTTGTCTTGGCCGATAACAATCTTTCCTTTCCATATTTAGTGCCCCTTTCAATATCCCTTATAAGGTGGGACTGGTGGTAATAAACTCTTTTAGCATTTGCTTATCTGAAAAGTATCTTATTTTTCCTTTGCTAAGGAAGCTTAGTTTGGCTGGATACGAAATTCTTGGTTGAAGATTCTTTCTATAAGAATGTTGAATATAGGTCCTCAATCTCTTCTGGTTTGTACAGTTTTTTTGCTGAGAGGTCCATTGTTAGCTTGATAGGGTTCCCTTTGTGAATAATCTGCCTTTTCTCTCTAGCTGCCTTTAATGTTCTTTCTTTCATTTCAACCTTGGAAAATCTGAAGAATAAGTGTGTTGGAGATAATCTTCTTGGGTAGAATCTTGTAGTGGTTCTCTGTATTTTGTGAATTTGATTATTGGCTTTTCAAGTGACATTGGGAAAGTTTTCATGGATGGAATCCTGAAATATTCTTTCCAAGTTTTTTACTTTCTCCCTGTCCCTTTAAGTAAGCCAACTATTCGTAGATTTGGTGTGTTTACATAATTCCACATTTCTTGGAGTTTTTGTTCATTGCATTTCTTTTTTTTTTTTTTTTTTTTGTCTTACTGTCTTATTTCAGAGAACCAGTCTTCAAATTCTGAGATTCTTTACTTAGCTTGGTCTATCTATTCTGCTGTTAATATTTGCGATTGCATCGTGAAATTCCTGGAGTGTGTTTTTCAGCTCTATCATATCAGTTAAGTTCTTTTTCATACTGGCTCTTTTGTCTGTCAGCTCCTGTATTATTTTATTGTGATTCTTCATTTTCATGGATTCGGTTTTGTCATTCTCCTGAATCTCAGTGATCTTCATTCTTATCTGTATTCTGAATTCTGTTTCTATCATTTCAGCCAACTCAGCCTCGTTAAGAACTTCTGTTAGAGAAGTACTGTGGACATTTTGAGGACATAAAACACTGGCAATTTGAGTTGCTGGAGTTTGCATTGGTTCTTTCTCATCTCTGCATGTGGGCAGTCCTTAACACTGCTGGGCTGCCTGTGATTGAAGTGGTCAGGTTTGGGCAAGGTGGTTATTCTGGAGTCTTAATTTGGGCAGCCCTGCCCAGTGAGAAGAAATGAGAACCAGGACCTGCAGGGAGAACAGTTCAGTCAACAGAGGAAAAACCTAGAGGCTGGTTAGGCAGATAGGGAGGGAAGGTTTCAGGAGTGGAAAAATACCTGCAGGACCACACCAGCTCAGCCCCTGTACTTAGTGGAAAGAAATGTGGTTGAGAATTTCCTCTTATGCCAGGATCTTGCTCAGAAGGAAATGTCCCAGCCTAGGCACAGGGACAATAAATCAGCCTAACTGCCTTTAATTTGACTCAACTCATTAAATGTCATTAACGTGACGTTAGCATTGTGGTTTTAGCACCTCCGTGAGTTTTTCTTAGGCTTTTATGGGTAATAACCAAGATGGACTCACTCTGGCCAATCCTAGGCATATGCAAATGCAACACCCTTAGGAGGGAACTTTGCCCCTCCTATTTTGGGCAGATCCCTCAGAAGACTTCCTTCTCTTTACCACATAAAAGACGGAGAACTCAGCCCCATTTCTGACAGCCTGCTTTCAGGTTCCCTTTCTTTGCTGAGAGTTTTTCTTTTGCTTAAAAATCCTACTCTATGCACTCTCTGGTGTCCGCACGCCTTATTCTCCTTGGTTGTGGAACACGAACTCAGATGTAACTAACCTAGGGACTAAGCAGGCTGCAACGCAGCCACTTTTCAGTGAGATGTGGGGTTCCAGACCAGTCCCACGTGCCGTGGACTCTGCAGAGCCTGGAGACAGCAAGGGTGAGGGCTTCAAGACAGCAAAGATGGCAACCTGCCCCTTCCACTGGGAGCTCTGTCCCAGGGAGTTGCAGAGCTGCTACTGGCTTGATAGTCCCAGTTCAAAGACGCCTGTGGGAGAGGGTACCTGGAGACCCCGGCCAGTAAGTAGATATGGGATCAAGGTACCATGTAACAAACAGTCTGGCCACTTTTTTATAGGGCTACTTCAGTGTGCTGGGGGTCCGTTCCAGTCCCTAGTCACCTCGAATTTTCCAATACCTGAAGGTATTAGCAGTGAAGGCTTAAAACAAATTTATAGTTCTAACAAAAATAATTTTACAGAATCATACCCCTGGATCAGTGATAGCCTTATATCTTGAACAGCATTTTAGTTTAATAATGTAATGTTGTATCAACATCTCTTCAACAAGATTTTGGAAATTTAACTAATTCTAATTTAGAGAGATTTACTTTCACTGTATAATTATCCATGAAATCACTAGGATTTATCTGCATCCTTTAAAAGGATGTGAGTAAAGTACTTAAGCCCTATGAAGTAAGTTAAACAAACAAAAAAATCAATCTATTGTTCTTCAAAACTTAACTAGCATCAGCTGAAATAGCATAAGAAAATCATTGAGACCAATGGAAATGTAGATGGTGAAAAGCTTATTCAAATATCAAAATTAATTCAAATATAGCCACTCTGAATCAGTTGTAATCTTAAAAGATAATGTCTGTATGCTTTAAATACAATGAGTAGCATCTCAGGCATGATAGTAAATACTAGAATTTTTTCTCTTGTAACTGTAATAATATATAAACTTATTAATATCAAATATGTTTGTGATAAAGGCATTTTATAAGAAGACAATAAATGCATTATATATAGAAGTTCAGTTGAGCCATAAGCTGTTTCCATATGTCTATTATGCTTAATAAACATAGTTAAAGTAGCATTTTTTTACATTAAATTGAAGCCACATTTCACTTCACTAAGCATTCAGAATATAGATTTCTTCAGAATTAGAGTAATTGTAATCTACATATTTCCCTCCCTCAGCAATTTTCTATTTAAAGTGAATTTATATCTTTTTCCTTCTCTAATATTAATAAAGTCTCATGTTAGTCAATAATGAGTGTTCATATTTATTCATACCCATGGGAAGTTGATATACACTTATGATAAAGATTGCATTGCCAATTATTTAAAACTATCCCTGGTTTTAAGTCACCTCAGAGATCTCTAAAAAATGTTTAGATGAACTTACACACATCACATTTGTCAAAGATCACTGAAAAATCCTGCAGTGTGATATAATTCAGTTTGTTCCAATGCAAATATCTTATTTTTGTAAACTGAAGTTAGTAGAATTTTTCTTTATTCAAATATTAATGTATTTTAAATTTATTTTTTGATGCAAATATTTTAAAGCCAATCCATGATTAGTATAATCAAGATATGATTCTAATTTCTTCTATATAAAATAGCTGTAATTACACATAATGGGACTAAGAGGAAAGTTTTAGTAATTCCTGAAAATAAAAAAGGATTAAATTATCTAATTTCAATGATTATGGATTAACAACTGCTTACCAAGTCAATTACTGTGTTTTAATTCCTTTATCTCACTTGGGAAGGTAGGTTTGTTGTTAACCCACTACTTTAAAAATCTGGAATCTGTGGTAAATGTGAAAAAATGACCTGTTGCTCTGAATATTTCCTTTCTATTTGCTTTTCCTGCAATATACGAGAGAACATTTTGAGATCAGTATATATTTCAATTAATTTTCATCAGGCAGCTGCATATGAAAAATATAGTAAGTCATTTTAATTTTGTTTTGTTTTATTTTAGACTTTATTTTCTGATGATGAGACGTTTTAGTTTTGTTGAAAAAAGTTAACAACATGTATAACCTTCAGAACAGTTTTTATGTGACTAGTCTATATGAGACTTCCCTCATACACACATTATCGTGCATTGCATAATATAATTCAATATGTGATATCTTTCATTAATAGATAACATTTAATAGTTCAATATGTTAATAGATTAACAGAGCATCCAAAATTTCCCAGTTACAAAAGCTAGAGTTTCTCAAATACTTCCACTTTGGAATGTAGAATTTTATCTCTTGAAATCTACAACTGATAGTAATGCTATCAAGTGTATAGATATATTAGCAACTCTGACAACTGTAATTATAGAATGAATGACAGAAAGTTAGCCTCAAGGGCATTCATGTCAATATTTATAATGTGAAACACTTGACAGAAAATGTCAAATGTCAACAATGAGAAATTATTGTACAAGTAAAATAAGACATTAAAAAAACTTTAAAAACCAAGCTACAAAACAGTCTTTATAAAATTAACATATTTCAAGAGGAAAATGCATATTTGTCTTTGTCTCAAAAGATAAACACCAAAATGTTAAAAAAAGATTATTATCTCTGAGTAAATTATGAGTGTTTCATTTATTCTTTTTTGTGTATTTTTCTCACTATATTTCTAGGAGGCTATAACGTTTGTAAACGTTTACAAATCAATTGAAGAGATTGTATAAAAAGTGATTTTGTAGTTATAAAATGTTGCCTTTGCCAATAAAATCTTGAAAAAAATGATAATTTCTTTATAAACCTAGAAGTTAATATATTGGCTCTTTTCTCTCCCTAAGGTTAGTATAAGTTGTTTCCTGGGCATATATATTCTATCATCTGCTTAGAATATCAATTTAATACATGTGAGTGCTAACCATTCACTATTGTCAGTTTGATTACTTCATTTATTACAGCCTAAGAAGTGTGTAAGGTAGCCCTTTCTTAAAGCAATATTAAGGAAAAAATTACATAAAAACACCATATTAATCGTGGTTTACTTATAGTGGTGATTCCTTAAGGATCTAGAGCTATAAATACCATTTGACCCAGCCATCCCATTACTGGATATATACCCAAAGGATTATAAATCATGCTGCTATAAAGACACATGCACACGTATGTTTATTGCGGCACTATTCACAATAGCAAAGACTTGGAACCAACCCAAATGTCCATCAATGATAGACTGGATTAAGAAAATGTGACACATATATACCATGAAATACTATGCAGACATAAAAAAGGATGAGTTCATGTCGTTTGAAGGGACATGGATGAAACTGAAAGCCATCATTCTCAGTCAATGATCACAATGGCAGAAAGCCAAACACCACATGTTCTCATTCATAGGTGGGAATTGAACAATGAGATCACTTGGACACAAGGTGGGGAACATCACACACTGGGACCTGTTGTGGGATGGGCGGAGGGGGGAGAGATAGCATTAGGAGGTATATCTAATGTAAATGACCAGTTAATGGGTGCAGCACACCAGCTTGGCACCTGTATACATATGTAACAAACCTGCACGTTGTACACATGTACCCTAGAACTTAAAATATAATTAAAAAGAAACTAATCTTATTGTAGAAATACTAAATTTAACTTTTCCTGTCAAAGACTACTATATTATTAATTACTTGTGCATAATATGCAAAACATTTACATCAAAAAGTGTGTTTTAGTAGAAACACATATTAGACTAATTTTCAGGAAACTTGAATTGTAATCCTATTTTGAAATAAGGAGATTGATTTTCTGCATAAGTGATCTTCATCTTTATAAAAATTAGTTTATTTACTAAAAAAAAGTAAAGTTTATATGTTTCTAAAATTATTGCCTATAAGGGTACAAATTTGTCTGATAATAATGTTAAATTTCCCTATTAGTTTTTCATATAATATTGATAATAATTAATGATCTAGCTTTTACAGTTGTTCTCAGTTCAATTAAGCCATGTATACGTTGAGCATCTGAAAACACAAAATTCAAAATATTACAGAATCTGAAACTCTTTGAGCACCTACAGGATGCCACAAGTGGAAAATTCCACACTTGGCTTCATGTGACAGGTCATAGCCAAAAATTTATTCCATGTGACAAAGTTATTAAAAATTTTGTATAAAATTACTTTCAGGTTATGTGTTAAAGGAGTATAAGTTTTTGTAACAAAAATAAATTTTGTGCTTAAATTTGGGTCTTAGTATCTAATGAGATACTTAGGTATCTCATTTTATATATGTATATGCAAATATTCTAAAATATGAAAAAAATCAAAATCTGAAACACTTGTGATCCCGGGTGTATCAAAGAATGAATATTCAACCTGTATTTTATTCTTTTTGTATTTGGCAATTCTATTATTATACTATTTTATTCATAATCTTTTTTACTTTTAAAAATTTATTTTATTTATTTTTTATAGAACTTAATATCACTACATGATTTTTCATTTTGTTTTGGTTTATATTTTAGCAATCTTTTTGAGTAACTTAGTTTCTCTAGGAATCAGAAATGTTATATTTCATACATTGTTACAGAGAACTAGGAAGTGTAAACAAGTCATGAATTATTTAACTCTTCAGATATGATTTGCATTTCCTTAATGATTAATAATTTCAGCATTTTTCATATACCTATTGGCCATCTGTATGTATTCTTTTGATAAATGTCTATTCAGATAATTTGTTCTATGTATGTATGAAAGTATCACATGTACTTCAGAAATATGTGCAATAATTATATGTTAATAAAAAAGATACGAGCACTTCCTCTGTCTACAATTTGTCTCCAGAGCAATATTTCTCATATCAGATAAACTAAAAGAGATCAATGTTTGAACATATTAAGGCTAATTTCAATATTTGTACAATTTGTATTCATAAAAGCCATATAATGCATTTTAATACTGACTGTTATATGTTTATTTTTTATTTATAACATATTTTTCCATTTTTAGCAATAGGAACAAACTCTCCAATAGCAACAGACTAAATAGGTGAGCATAGTTTAATTTCTGCTGCATATTAATTTTTGAAAATATTATATATAGGCTTAAAATGTGTGAAACCTTCTGTTTTGGAAAAAATGGGCCTACATCCTTTTCAAGATATTAAATTCTCATGAATCTGTATAATCTGTGTCTTAAGGACACCAATATGGAGATCGTGTAACTTAAAACATGGCTCAACCTGATTTTAAGATAAAGATGTCTTTCAAAAAAGAAGAAACACACAGAAGAATCAGCATAGGAAATGATAGCAGGTCTTCCTTCAATCATACAATAAATTTGAAGCAAATGGCAATGATATGTTAGGGCAAAACACACATGAAAAAGAAAGGAGACAGCAGGAAATAAACAAATTAAGACATTTCATGATGGTATGCTAGACTATCAAAAGGAGGAGGAAGTATTACTGTCAGACCATATATACGTACAGGTTTTCCAAATTATAGGTTTGGGAGTAATAAAACATAAAACAGACATGAGTTCCTTTGAGAGGAATGATTTTTATATGAAGAAAACTAGAACACTTCTGAAGAGCATGAGTGTACTTGAAAGTAAAGACTTGCCATCTTTGCATAGGAAGAATTAAAATCACACAGAAGTCAATGATCTCTAACAATTTATGAATTCAAAATACCAATAAGTATTTTTAAGGAAGTAAATAAGTAGATTTTGATGTTGCTATGGAAAAAATATATAAGACATTCAAGAAACAAACAAAAACTTGAATCCAACAAGCTTTCAAATGCACATTCACATTTGCAGAAAATATAGGGATAGAAAAATAAGTCATGCAATATCTCAAGGAAACAACCTGACAAATTGAGAAAATACATCAATCTGCAGGATGACCAGCCTAGTCTGTTTCTCAAGTCTTTGAAACAAAAACTGAGTCAAACAATAAAAATATTCTCCTAGGATAAAAAATGTTAATGAACTTCTGGAGAAGTTGATTGAACAAATTTGTGTACACACAATCACACAAGTACACCACACATACACACACGCACACATCGCACACACACATATATATATGTGTGTGTGTGTGTGTGTATATATGTGTGTGTATATATATATATATATATATTTTAAAGACAGAGACTTAAGGGACATAACAAGTAAACACATATAAGCCTGGATTGAATCTGGCTTAGCTAATCCAGCTATAAAGAATACTTTGGGTAAAACTGAAGAAGTCTGAATCTATAAAGTGAATATATTAACATGCAAAAATAGTGATAATGAAAATAAGCACATTGCAAAACAACTGGAAAGTCTGATCTCATGCATATAATTATGTATACACATATGTAGAAAATTTAAGTATAGATAAGTTTTTAAGGATATTAATAAGGTTTTAAGACTAAAAATACCTGTATGATCAATACAGATTTTACTTGTTTACTTTTGCTTATTATTTTTTATGTTTTCACATTCAGAATGCATAAATTTTATAATAATAAAAGGCTACTTTTAGTCTTTTTGAAAAATGCATTGGTTCTAAAATGTTGAAAACACTTCTTTTTAATTTTTATTTTAGGTTCAGGGGTACATGTAAAGGTTTGTAATGTATGTAAACTCGTGTCACAGGGGATTATTGTAGAGATTATTTTATCACTTAGGTATTAAGCCAAGTACCATATAGTTATTTTTTCTGACCTTCCCCCCACTCACCCTCCACTCTCATATAGACCCCATTGTCTGTTGTTCCCTTCTTTGTGTTTATGAGTTTTCATCACTTAGCTCCCACTTAAAAATGAGAACATGCAGTACTTTATGTTCTCTTCCTTTGTTAGTTTGCTAATGATCATAGCAAACTACAGCTACAACCATGTTCCCACAAAAGTCATAATCCATTCTTTTTTATGGCTTCACAGTATTCCCAGTTGTATATGTACCACATTTTCTTTATCTAATCTGTCATTGACAGGCATTTAGGTCAACTCCATGTCTTTGCTATTGTGAATAGGGAGGCAATGAACATTTGTGTGCATGTATCTTTATGGTAGAATGATTAATATTCCTTGGGGTATATACCCAGTAATGGGATTCCTAGGGCAATTGGTAGTCCTGTGTTTAGCTCTTTAAGGAATCACCATACTGCTTTCCACAATGGTTGAACAAATTTACACTCCCACCAACAGTATATAAGTGTTCCCTTTTCTCCATAACATCACCAGTATCTGTTATTTTTTTTTTACTTTTAGTAATAGCCATTCTGATTGGTGTGAGATGGTATCTCATTGTGGTTTTGATGTGCATTTCTCTAATGATCAGTAATATTGAGCATTTTTCATATGTTTGTTGGCTGGATATATGTCTTCTTTTGAAAAATGTCTGTTCATGTTCTTTGTCCATTTTTAATAGGGTTATTTAAAAAATCCTTCATTTAAACATTGTGTAATGTCCATTGGTCATTCACCTGAAGAAATATATAGGTATCTTTAACATGTGATTTATAATTCTCCTATTTCACAAGATGTAGTTGTGTATGTTTTTATAAGATTTCAAAACCTGAAGAGGAGCAACTGTAAAGGTCAAATTGTTGCACATTTTATAGGAGAATTTGATTTTGATCTGCATAGGAACAAGAATTCTAGCAGAACTGTTGAAGCTTTTAAAATTCTGTTGTCCTTATTTATTTTCCTCCCACTTTTGTGTTTTAAACTTTAATATTTTGAGGGGAGGAAATGATGGTTTTACGCATATTTGAGGTACTTTGTCTTGCTTTCCTGGGCTTCCTGATTTTGTGAGCAGTTTTATCTTTTCCCAGGATTTAGGTCATGTAGTTTGCCCTCATAAATATTTAAATAAGCATTAATAATATTATTCACATATATTTAATAGCAGTGCTTCATAAAAGTAGAGCTGCTGCCACCTATAAATCTAAGCGACACCTTTTGATGGATAGCGTTTTGAGAGGAGCAGTAAAGAACAAAGTAGCAGCCTGACAGCTGCAGTAAAACAAGCATACCTTCATCCCAGGACAGGCCAGTGATTGCCACTGGAGGTACCGTCTCCAGGTGGTTTCATTTATCTCCCTGATACCTTTCAAATACCTCTCTAGCAAAATGCCTCAAGCAAAACACTCAGATTTCCAGGTGTGGTCTTATTAGGAGTATACTGTAGAGGTGTGCACAGCATTTTCAGGAAATAGTTCCAAAAAATCGTATTTTTAGGGGAATAGTTTAATCATTTGCCTTCTAGAAGTTGACTTCCAATAACTTCAGTTAATCTTGTGTGGTCTGAATCATTCAGTATCCATCAAACATTCAGGATCAAAAGGAAATTATCTTTAATCATGCTTTCCACTCTAAACTTAGAATAACCAGATTACAGGGACCCAGTTTTAAACTTAAATTCTGATGGAAATGAAATGTATCAAATAGTTTACCAGAATTACTTTTATTTGTTAAATGAAACCTGTTCAAACAGAAATCTCCCAGTGCAAACATTTATGGCGCCTATGAGTGTTTCCTCATGTTCCCCCAAAATATGCTCTACTGGTAGCCAAGAATGAAAAGCAAAATCACTACACACACACATGCACACACACACACGAGTGTGCAAATGCACTTTCTCTCCATGAAAGTAACAGGATTCACAATTATATTGCATGATAATTGTCCACACATATTACAGAGAACAGACAGACAAGATCATTTGCTGAATGTAATCCCCTCTAGTTTCTTTCTCTTTCTCCCTATGGATGTGCTCTAGTAGGTGTGTGTTTTGCAGCTGTAACTGCTGCAATGTGGGGGAAGCTGGGAAAAGATATGAAATAACTTAAGGAAGAGAAGGAAAAGGTGAATGGAGATAGATTGTTTCTGTTTTGAATTAATAGAAAAACTAGCAGAGGAGCTTTTCTCCCACCTGTATCTATATCAGTGCCATTTATTCCAATATGGAAATAATCTAAACTGATGTACACAGAGGAATAAAAATGAAAATAAAATAATATATGGCCAGGGAAGTAAAATATTCTATCCTAGTTCAGTCACTTAAAACTATGAAAAAACACACAACTAGAGAAGCACTGTCACCCTTCTATCTCTTATCTCTGACTTATTTGTCATCTGTATTACGTGTTTTCCCTCCTTTTGTCTTGAATTCATTACCTTACCTTTTTTATCCATTTGCCAATCCTGTGAATGGGTGGTCTTTTTTATGTTTCTAGACACAATATTACTGCTTAGATGTGATGGGTGACATAAGGTTTGTGTATTCAAATACCATTTTATGCACTATTCCACACTTCTCATCCTCAGGATCATTAGCCACAGTATGTGTTCTACTCCACACACAGAACGTCCCAGCTGATAATGACAATCATCAAGGAGCATTTTGAGCCTTTTTATTTTATTAGCAAAGTATCAATATCCCCCACAATTTTTCCCTTATGATTCTACTCTTTCCAAATTGTAAGTCTTAACATACAAGCAACATTGCATTGATCTCTTTAGAAGTCCCAAAATGTGTTTTAGTAAACTGACAGTTTTTCAGGATTAACAAAAAGAAAGCTTATTTTGTTTAAGCCTGAGTTTAGCAATGAAAAAATTTAAACAGGCTAGAGTTTTCAGATATATTATTCCAAATTGATTCCACTTTAATTATGCATGTCATCCACAAAATAGCATAGTGTACAAATTTAAAGAAAGGAGAAAATTACCATAATTAAGTCCCAGGTTTACATGTAAATTGTTTTATTGGTATAAATTATTAATTTTTATAATAACAATTAGATAAAATTGTAATACATCTTTGAGGAAAACCACTACATCATTTTAGGGTGATATTTACATAGTCAATAGAAGATTGCCATAGATCTTTATGAAGGCTTCAAAAAAAATCCCAAGAGAATTTAGAATTCCTGGTATGTTGATTTGTTGAAATCTTAAGAATGAGAACATAAAAATTATGCAACATTGGAACTAAATCGAGATTATAAATTTTAACATAATTTGAAATTCCAGTTTATCAAAAATGCTTTTATAATGTTCTGTGATCTACTTGGCACCCAGCCACTTATTTCACTTGAACAATAGGCATTTTGGTAATGATCCCTCTTGATATTCATACCTCCCCCCAACATTAAATCTTCTCTGACCCCATGTAACTAAAAAATTGTGGCATAAATAATGCTGCATGAGTTTTAGGCTAGCTTTTAAGCTCTGAAACTTCTATCTTGGAATACTCATTTGTTGTAATACACATGTAAAAAGTCTAACAATAATAAAATCACCTGGTTAAAGAGGGGAAGATGCCATGTGGAAAAACAGCTACTTAAGTCCAGGTACAAGGCATGTGAGTAAAAGAAATATCTTGGATATTCCAGCTTCAGCACATCTCAAAGGGAGAAAAAAACTAAAGCTGCAAACTTATGGTCCTGAGCAAGCTGCCCCAGCCATCTCCAGACATTGACCTTTACTACTTTTGCTAAGGCCCTGGAAAGAAAGCCATCCTTACCAGGATAGTTTGATTCCTACCCCACGGAAATGTAACCAAAATTAAATAGTTTTTATTTTATGTCACTAAATGTTGTGGGTGGTAGTTCATTATGTAGTGATAAATAACTGTAACAAAATTTGGTTTCTAGATGTGGAGTAGTTGCATGAAAAAAAAAAAATATATATATACACATATATATATACACACACACACATAATGGCCAAGCGGCAGTGGCTCATGCCTGTAATCCCAGCACTTTGGGAGGTGAAGGTGGGCAGATCACCTGAGGTAGGGAGTTCGAGACCAGCCTGACCAACATGGAGGAACGCTGTCTCTACCAAAATACAAAAATTAGCCAAGCATGGTGGTGGACTCTTGTAGTTCCAGCTACTCGGGAGGCTGAGGCAGGAGAATCACTTGAACCCAGGAGGTGGAGGTTGCAGTGAGCCGAGATCACGCCATTGCACTCCAGCCTGGGAGACAAGAGTGAAACTCTGTCACAAAAAAAAAAAAAAAAAAAAAAAAAAAAAAAAAGATATAGAAAATGTAAAATTAACTTTCAGGTCAGACTTGGGAAAAAGCTGGAAGAACACTGAAGAAACGGCATTTTAAGCTGGAAACGACTCAAAGAGGCTGTTGGCGAGGCTTAAAGAACAGTGAAGAAAAAGTTATCAAAAGCTGGAGAAAAGGCACAAATTATACTACACAATGACAGAACTTTAGAAACTGTTATCCATGGTAAAAAAGGATTATAATGGTCTTGAGGCTAATTAAGAATATTTCATCACTAAATATCACAAATTATAATCTTTTTTTGATGTGTATAATATAGAAGAGAAAGATGTTTTATAGAAAAAGTTGTCACCCTATGTTTCTTTGAGTTTGACTTGTTTTAATATACAGATGCTGCGAATGGGGGGATTGAAGAGATGTTGATCAAAGGACACAACATTTCAGTTACACAAGAGAAATAAGTTCAAAAAATCTATTGTATATCATGGTGACCACAGTTAATAACAATACATTGTATATATGAAAATTGCTGAGAGTAGATTTTGATTATTCTCACCACAAAAATACGTGAGGTAATGTGTATGTTCAATAGCTTGATTTAGCCATTCCACAGTGTATACATATAACACACCATCATGTTTTACACATAAATATATGCAATTTTTACTTGTCAATTTTCTTTTGAAAAGGAAAAAGATTTTTTTTTTTTCAGTTTTTAAAGATAATTTAGAGGACGTGTATAGAAACCAGGGCTTTATGGACTCAAAAAGATCTTCCTTATCCCCACCAAAATATTCTTAAACTAAGAAATGGATGAAGACAAAATCCAAAGTTAGGTTCTTTGTAAAGATTGAAAGTGCTGCCCTATAAAAAATTTCTGCTATTCAAAAGACTTTGTAAGGGTCTTAAGGACATACCTATTGAATATTTTGTTAAAGGCCATTAGGACTTTAGGGGATTTGTACCACAACAGCCTTACATAGGGTCCAAAATAGAAAATGGCACGTCTAAAAGAGACTTGTGGTTGTGGCTTTTGTTTTATGTAATAGACCCCAATATAACAAGAACTTTATTGGAAGAAGCATTGCTTGTTTGACTAAAAGGCCCAGAGCCAGTACAAAATGAAGTGATACTTCCTAGAGAGAGAGGTGACAAACTGGATCTCAGAAATTCCTGCCATCCCAGTCCAGGTGCCATACCCCATGAGTGCAAAAGTCCTCGGAGGTCACAGCCTCAGTCTCCATCTAACTGCAACCTAATTGTATGAGGGACCCTAAGTGGGAATCACCCAGCTGAGCCTGTCCTTCCAGAACTGTGAGTGATAATAATACATTGTTGTTTTAAAACAATATGATTTTGAGGAGGTTTGTTATACAGTATTAGATAATGAGAATGAGAATTATCTCTTGAATAACCTTTACTAAAACTTCATTGAGTAATATAGAAAAATTACAAAATCCATTAGACAGATATTTTAATGCCTACCTAAAACCTTAGTGTATGCAAATTTGAAAATTATGTTTTTCATGGTGTTAGTGAGTTATTCAAAAGCAATAGAAGAGTTCCCTGATTAAGTTTGAATGATATGGAAAGAGGGGAAAGAGGGGGTTGAAATAGCATGAGGAATTTTTTCCAAACATTTGTGACCAACAAAAGCCTTTTTCAAGATGCATTTAATGATTTTAATGTTATTATATGAAATAAACATTAACAAACACTGCTATTATCTCTGGGTCACAACATATAGTGAGTACATGAGCACTGTTTAAAAGGTGGAGATGAAGTGGTAAAGGAGATGAAGTCTTTAGACTTAAGTAACTTACATTTTATCAAGGTATATCATGTTTAATAAAATCTAAATTAACCTTTTTAAGCAAACTTATCAGTGTCAACTCTAATCCTAACATACAATCCAGTCATAAGCTTAAGGAAGCCTTAAAACATGTTAGTCCTACATGTTATAACAGAAAAATGCATATTATGTGTTCTAATTCTGGCTCTATCACTAGCATCTTCAGGTGTCAATTTTACCTATAATATGAGATAATTAGACTAAATTATCTCCAGTATTTCGCTCACATCCAGGAGTTTTAGGGCAACTAGATTTCTATATACAATGTCTGTGGAACTCATATATTTTAATGGCACTAAATATTTTTTTACGGAGGCTGATATTGCACAATAGCATTTAATATTGTCTTTGTTTTGATTCTTTCAAAAAAAAAATACTTTACTATTTATCACAACAAAAAGTAATGTATATCATTCCAAAAGTTCATACCTGCTAATACCAAATGAGCCAGTCCAAAAGAATATTTGCCAGATCAGCCAAGAATCTCCAAAATTGGAAAGCATCAAAATCCCTGATTTTGTTGAATACTATTCAACTATTATTTCATATACTCTACTTCAATTTCAGCATGAATTGCAATGTTTTTGGAATTTGAGTTGAGAATATTAGCCTACATATTAATTATCTTAACCTAGCTGCACAATTTACCTTTAAAACTTGAGAAAAGAATAGACAGAGGCAAGATGGGCAAGACTGCCAATCTGTATGCTAGCCAAACTAAAAAAAGTCTATATAGAACCTAAGTGTAAATGAAAGTAAAAGTCATGTTAGATGGCTATATGTGAAATTTGAAATGCAAAATGTACAGAATGTTTTTCTACACATTTTTATACCAATAGAGTGTTGGCATTTACAGATGTTTTGGAAGTTTCTTTTTATTAAATTTATTTATTTTTTATCATACTTTAAGTTCTAGGGTACATGTGCACAACGTGCAGGTTTATTTCATATGTATACATGTGCCATGTTGGTGTGCTGCACCCATTAACTCGTCATTTACATTAGGTATATCTCCTAATGCTATCCCTTCCCTCTCCCCCGACCCCACTGGGAATTGAACAATGAGAACACTTGAACACAGGAAGTTTTTATATAGTAATTTTTTTTTTCTCAAATGAAACCAACTTTAGAGTTCAGTATATTCTAAACACAGATTTAAAATATCCCTGCTTTGGTGCTTAATGTCAGATGTCAGATTGACTGGATTAAGGAATACTTAGAAACCTGCTAAAGCACTATTTTTCAGTGCATCTATGAGGGTACTTCCAGAAAAGATTAGCATGTCAGTGTGAGTGAAAAGGTGAGGAAGATCTGCCGCCAATGTTTATGGCACCATTCAACTGGCCTGGGACCCAGAGAGAGCAAAAACAGAGGAAAGGGGAATGTGTCTATCTATCTTCTGGAGCCGGTATACATTCTTCTTCTCCTGTCTTTAAACATTAGAATTCCAGGACCCCAAACCTTTGGACCCCAAGATTTACACCAGCTAGCATTCATTCTTAGACTAAGAATTATGCTATCAAATCCCCCGGTCCTGACTCCTTTGGACTTGGGCTGAGCCATGCTACTGACATCTCAGAATCTCCAGCTTGCAGATGGCCTGTCATGGAACTACTCATTCTCCATTATCATGTGAGCAAATGAGTCCTCAGATCTAGTCACTTTCAATAACACTTTCCTGTGATCTGAAATTGAATGAGAAAAAGAAACAATGTGTTTATCATAGGTATTTTTTTTTTATAATGTGCTCTATTCAGTTTCCAAGTAAATATTTTATTCACTTTTATTAGTTTGCAGTCAACTCCAATACAAATAGTTCAACTGGGAATCACTGTGTTTATAAAATCTTAGAGTTGGAAAAGGCTTTGCAGATACTGTTATCCAAATTTCTACTCAGTGCAGCCTTTTCAGTTGCATTACATCTGCATCTCATCATTCTTAGGTATCATGCAAGCCCTAGATCTTTTCCTAAGCATTAGAATCTGCCCCCTACACTACTGAAAAACTTCATGCTAAGCCACTTCATACAAGGTGACTGACAACCTACTTTAAATAATTTACCCTCAAAAGGATCAGGAATCCAAGATTAAGATTATTACCCTTCCCATTTTAAAACCAAGAAGGTTGAGAGATTTGATAACATTCATACTATCTCCTTACATAGTGTCTAAACTTAAGGTAGATTAAAAGTGCCTTTAAAAGTATAAAAGTGTTACATTACTAAAATTCTAATCCAAAAGCCCAAGCTACAGTATGAATAATGAAAGAAGAAAAGTAGTAACTGTAAAAACAAATATATTTTCCCTTCTTTTTACTCACTATATTTTTTTCTATTGTTATGTCTGCATTCATTCATTTTCAATTTAGCTCCTTTTCTACTACCTAAATCAATCTACTCTTATTCTGTAGCTTCTATATCATATCAGACATATGACTCTATATTATAACAGACAAAGGATGAAATGGCTCATCAAGTCTAAGTTATTGAAAACCAGAGAATTTTCTTATAAATAAAGAATTGAAAGATGGCCAGGAAGTAATTGCATTTTTGCCCTCTCGTATATCACTCCATTTTTCTTAAGAAACTGTTTTTTACGGCCATAATAATCTGGACTGGTTCATTTTCACACTGCTGATAGCAACATACCTGAAACTGGGTAATTTATAAAGAAAAAGAGGCTTAATGGACTCACAGTTCCACGTGGCTGGGGAGGACTCACAATCATGGTGGGAGGTGAAAGGCAGGTCTTACATGGTGGCAGACAAGAGACAATGAGAGTCAAGCAAAAGGGGAATCCCTTATAAAACCATCAAATCTCATGAGACTTATTCACTACTAGGAGAGCAGTACAAGGGAAACTGCCTCCATGATTCGATTGTCTCCTACCGGGTCCCTCCCACAACATGTGGGAATTATGGGAGCTACAATTCAAGATGAGATTTGGGTGGGAACACAGCCAAACCATATCAATATTATAATGTTTTGGGGATAGTTAACTGTGAATATTTCATGATAACTACACTAATTGCAACATAAAGAACAACAAGTGTGTCCAAAGTACAGACAATTTCACAAACCAGGTCAGCATCTGACCAGGTGGCAATGATTCTGAAATTTAAGTTTACACATTAGCACACTCTTACGAAAACTCCAATTTGAAGATAAGTATAGGAAACTAACTGTATTAATCAATGTTATTGTATTAATCAATGTTAGTATTCTAATAAGGTTATGCTTGTAAGAAAAGCTAATCTATTGGAAAAGTAATTATATATTTGAGAAACTGACTGAGAAAAATAATCTATGCATATGTCCCAAATTTTAAACCACCATTTCTTCTTTCTAATGGATTATGACATCTTCCTGTAGCTCCAGAAACATCCAGTGCCCAGAAATATTAATGTAATCATTACCAAAATATTCTTGACAAGGAACTGAGAGTTTAGAATGACCAAATATTTGTGTCATATCCAATTTTATTGCTTGAAAATGGACATAGCAAGAGCACAATATTAATGTCAGTCTAACAAGATTATATAAAAATTAAAACAAAAATCCTTCATCTGACCATATTTAGTTTATCATTTCTAACAATTGGCTTTCAGGCTAGCCAAATAATTTCCTCTCTTCACCAATATTATGTCCTTCATATTCTTATAAGCAGGTATGTTGTTTAATAATAAGTCTTTCCATATTTTCTTATAATATTTTGTTATAAATTGAATCATCTATTAGTCATTCCATGAGTCCTGTACACATTCGTCACCATTTGTCAACACCAATAAGAATAACCTCAGCACTTTACACTTGGCCTTACCTGGCTTTCATTGAGATTGTCACCTACCTTCCCTGAACTCACAGACCTAGTTAACATGGTATCAAACATAACAAATGGATTATTCTTTTCATATATAATTATCTACCTGCTCTCATTGTGATTTCAAAATCTGATTTTGATTATTATAATGTTTTTAGTATAGAGTATACAAACTATGTATTTTACAAACTTACAACACTTTTTTTCTGTTACTCTATGATATCTGTCAAGTTGTTTATTCTAACAATATAAAAGAAAATCAATTTTATCTTAGTACATCCGGGCTGCTAGAACAAAATGCTATAAATCAGTTTGCTAAAAACAAACAAACAAAAAAACAAAACAGCAATTTATTTTTCACAGTTCTGGAAGCTTGGAAGTTCAAGATCAATGTGCAAAAAGATTCAGTGTGTATTAAGGGCCAATTTTCTGGTTCACAGACATTACTTTCTCACTGTCTTTCTCATGGTAGAAGGAGCTAGCTAGCTTTCTGGGGTCTCTTTTAAAAGCACAGTAATACCAATCATGAGGGCTTTGTCCTCTCAAAAGCCCTATCTCCTAATATCATTACCTTGAGGATTAAGATTTCAACATACAAATTTTTTTTCTTTTTTTCGAAATGGAGTCTCTCTCTGTTGCCCAGGCTGGAGAGCGGTGGCTTGATCTTGGCTCACTGCAAGCTCCGCCTCCTAGGTTCAAGTGATTTCCTGCCTCAGCTTCATGAGTAACTGGGATTACAAGCACCCGCCACCATGCCCAGCTAATTTTTTTTGTATTTTTGGTAGAGACGGAGTTTTACCATGTTGGCCAGGCTGGTTTCAAACTCCTGACCTCCAGTGATTCACCCACCTCAGCCTCTCAGACTGCCAGGATTGCAGGCGTGAGCCACCACACCTGGCCTCAACATATGAATTTGGAGAGGACACAGATATTCAGACCATAGCAATTTTACTGACATAAAAGTAGGAATAATAATGTTAAACAAAATTTTGAAAGACCTATAATAGTTAAGAATAAACATACTAACAAAAGGGCTAATACTTGCCTGTTACTCTACTCTCTAAATTTTGAGCATCAAAACTTTTCAAATACCCTTTTATAAAACAAAGAAGGAAACATTGCTACTCAATATATATGTGAAATTCATTTTAAACTAAAACTATCTTAATTCTCACACTAGAGCATTACTTTAGTAAAATGGAAAATGATTTTTAAAGCTTTTCCTCCATAAAGAGACAGAAAAAACATTATAGAAAAGCTCTGTTATAATTTCAAATTCATGCAAATGGTAGGCTCTCATTGCTTCACCATATTATGCTCTTTTCTCTTTCTGAATATTTTCTTTCATTCACCACCCACCACCATCTATCAAACTCTATTGATCCTCCGAGGTCAATTCAAATGTTACCTTCTCTATAAAGTTGTTCTGCAATTCTAGCCAGAATAAAGTATTTCTGAAACTATGATTTGATAGCACATTGTTATGGTTATGTAGAAACATTATTCTCCTCTATTAAAATATAAATTCTGTCATTAACAGAGTCTATCCCTTACTAATTTTATAGTTTAGTAACAGCTATCCCAAATATTTACTTACTCAACTATCAGTATATTGCTAGAGCTACAGAGTCAGGGAGAATAGCATGGTTAAGTACCCAGCATAAGAATTAAAAGGGGGAAAAATCCATATCAGGGTCCATGGGTTTGGTGAGCAGGTACCCCTAAATATGTCCCATACCAAAGCTGGAATAAAAGTTTGTGATACTCACATGAAGTAATCTCTACATTTTTTTTTTTTTTTTTTTTTTGGTCTCTAATACCCATCTCCATTTGATCCAAAATATTTGGCACCACCTTTTCTCTAGAGTAAGATTTGGAACTAAGTAAGTCATTGATAAAATGCTACTTTAGAGCCACAAGTTTAGGGGGGTGCAAATTATTGATTTCTGACTTTAAAACTATAGCCCATAGGTAAAATCAAAATACTGGAAAAACTATGTAATCCTAGAAAAAATGTCTTGTCCCTCAAACTCAATCCTCAACTTCTCAGATTCTTAAACTCTTGTTGAGTTTGGGAGAGAAGACGGGATTTGTAGACATGAAGGAAAACAATCAGTTTTGAACATGGAGGCTCTCAGATGAAGGCACTCATTCAAGTTTGAGAATCAAAATGTGAACAGGATGTGAACTTCTTATTTATTTCAGAATTTGGCAGCCACACCTAAGGTTGGAGTGACAGCAGTAGGGATGGCAGTGGGTGGATTTAGTCAAGTGACTGCTGAGTGCAGCCCACTGAAATTTCCAGAGACATTCAGTGGCATCAATTGCCATCAAGGTCTACGAGTGGTTCTTTTATAATTCTCTCAGGTGACCAAGAATGAGGGGATACACACTCCTTCTGCTATACAGTGTAGCAACAGATATTGGAAGTTCCAGAGAAATTTTCCATCCTATTTGTCTAACATATTTCAGGCCCACAAGTTGAGTGATGTAAGATGATTTTATAAGGTTTATTTCTGAATCAATGTGATGTTAAAAAATGTTATGATGAAGTTCTACTAATCTGATTTGCAAACCCTCCACAATATGTCTTATGTAGCTCTTAAATGTGTGATGGCTAGAATGTGTGTTTTCTTTTATTCCATGAAAAATTACTAAAATGTCAAAGAATGTATTACAAAGATCATTTGCCTTTTACTTTTCTTTTCATCTTTTTCTCTAAATATCAACAATATAGATATATTGAATCCAAGAAACACTGACATAACATTTCTCCACGTGCTTGCAAATGATAGCTAGGGAACAATAAGCATGTTTAGAAATGTTTGGGAAAGCTAGACAGGGACTGGCTGGAAGTAATTTAATGATTTATAAGATTAAAGTGATCTGAAGAGTTTAATAATATGAGTTAGGGAGTGGAATTCCATAATAATATGGCCCAACTTGCTCAGATGCTGTCTTGCATTTCTTGACATTCACAATCTTTACTTTGTCCACTGTAAAATCGTCAATGTTTGGTTAATCAAATGATTTTTCCAAATTCCCTTGGCTCTCCACTATCCAATTATTTTTATAATACAGTGCCTTGAATATCTTAATGGAGTAACTGGCACAGGCTCTCCTCTCTGTTAATATTGGATCTTCAAATACCTTCATTGCTACAACAAGCTTAGGGAGACAATTAGAGTAAATATTTTTGCAGGATGCTTGAAGTGAAATAACTTTGAGTTATTCTTTATATAAACTGATCTATTTAGGGCTTCCTAATGAAAAGAAGGAATGTGCATTGACTATAGAAAAGCAAGCTACTGTTGGGAACAAAAATGTGCTTTCACAAGTGTCATATTTTAATCAAGCTTCTAGAGAAAAATGATATTTTTCTCCTTATTTAAACATATTAGCACACCCACACATGTGTCTGTCACTGTAGAAGACTTCAGTGGTGACTGTTCATTTTGACTATCTAGCCCTAGTGTCTTGGGTTGTCACTCACATGGACAGTATTCTTATTATCTTGGGTAGAAACCACATTTTTTTACTTCTACCAAAGGTCTGGTTATCTTCAAATTGTCAAATGCTTTATACTGTGAAGAATGCTTAGCACCTGGGCTTCCAAACGAAGCTGAATACAGTGCCAGAGAAAGTTGTTATTACTGTAAGAAATTCAGGCTTCAAAATTGCTTTACTGTGGTAAATCATGTTCAAGAACAGATTTTCTATATGTTCCATGAAAGTAGGTGATTATGCATTCCACCTTTATTCATAAAAATCTAGTCTGTTTTACAACTGACAGGTGAAGTTTATCCTGCTCACATTTAAAATTGTCTATAATCAAAAGTTAAATGAGAAACATACTTCTGGCCTTAAATTTCTATAGAAAATTGATGCCTCAGACATAAAAATAACTACTCATTCTATGATTCTATGTTCCTCTTTATCTTGTTTTTTTCTTCTTTGCTTTCTCTATGAGTTACAAACTCAAAAGGGCATATTCCTTTGTTTTTGTTTGTTTCGTTTCACTTTGATTTTATGGTAAGAATGGTTATCTTCCTTAGAGACTCATAAAATAATGTATTCAAGATTTTATAATAATTTCTTTAGATATACTATATTTTAAAGTTTTCAAAGACATTATCTCTTTTAAAAACAGTGTCTCTTTTATTAATGAAATTCAGAATCCATAATTGATAAATTATGAATGATGAATTCAACTAAATATAAATCAAATAACATATAGGTCAAAATACATTTATGCAAACATATATGAAAAACTAATACAAAATTATTTACAATACATCATAATGAAGAGGTAATGTACTTTCTATATAAAGAATCCTATTAAATAAATTTTAAAAAGGCAAAAGGAAAAATGGAAGATGATTACTTATATAATAGTATATGACATATAATAAGATCATTAAATGTTTTATGAAGCAATAGGTAAGGAAATAACTCTTTGCACAACTGTCCAACTATTTCAATTAAAAGCTTCACTTTTTCTGATATATAAATTTTCCCTTTATATTATCACATAAATAGGAAACATAGAATGTCTTTTCCTATTTACAAAAAAGACCAATATACAAGTGTTAACTTATGAATCATATTATCCCATTTTAGATTAAGTTATAGCTAACTTTTATTTGTTAAACAAGAATTAAGAGACATGACAGATGATGAAGATGAAGATAGATGATTACTAGATATAAATTCAATTGTTGTTTTTAATTCCTCACTGCCTTTTTCAGTTAGATGACTTTTCAGTGAACTAGCATGGATGGAGTATATTTCTCCACTTCATCTATATTGGGTTTTGCCCATGGGAATTGCTTTGGCCAGTAGAACATTAGCTGACATGATTTAAGGAGAGAACTCAAACATGCTTGAGTGGTTTGGCATGGGTGGCTTGGCCTCCCATGCTCCTAATGCCTGGATAGCTGCTTATCAACAAGAAATGCAGAAACATGAACCAAACCCACAGCCTTGAGCTGGAACCTGGCCTGTAACCATTATGCAAAATCATGAGCAATGTAACTATTATGCAGAATCATGAGCAAATGTGTGTTTGTTATTACAAACCACTGAATTTTAAGGTAATTTTCTGTACAACATTATTTCAGTATGAGTTGACCAATTTTTTAAAATGGTACTAAAAGTAAAATACTGCCATAAACAACTTTCCCCTGCCCCAAAAGAAAATGGCTTCACACTTTGGTAGGGAGTGTTGAAGCAACTATTAGAAAAGAGTGAGAAAATTGTAACCCATATTGTATGGCAGCAAAATATTTTCATAAAATTGTCACCTGTAGAAACCTAGAAGTAGGAAAATGTATTTAATGAACTCCTGGCACTGGGCAAGTTTGTTGCCCCAATTTGGCAGTATGTTGATATCATAACTGCCTGTTATTGGTTGCATGTTATGGTGTCTCGAGGTATATGAGTTCAGTGAAAAACTCGCCGGTTTGCAAGCAGAATTTCAAGGAAATATAGAGATTCCCTTCCCAACAAGACTACTTTTCCAGATAACCACAGGGTAGTTAGCATTAAGTTGAGAGATGAATGAGAGAGAGAATGCAAAGAAATACCTTATGTTGAGAATTAGTCCTAAGAAATAACTTTTGGCATAGTTACTTGAGAGAAACAAGTAGATCAGAGGTGTGGCACAGTGGCTCACGCCTGTAATCTCAGCAATTTGGGAGGCTAAGGTAGGCGGATCACAAAGTCAGGAAATTGAGAAATGCAAAAATTATCTTGGCCTGGTGGCGGGTGCTTATAGTCCTAGCTACTTGGGAGTCTGAGGCAGGAGAATCACTTGAACCCAGGAGGCAGAGGTTGTAGTGAGTCAAGATTGCACCACTGCACTCCAGCCTGGTGACAGAGCAAGACTCCATCTCAAAATAGACAAACAAACAAAAACAAAAGATCAGAAGTCTAAAGAATTTTTTAGTAAAATGCATTCGAAAAAACCCCATAAGCTTGTATTTTAAAGTCATTTGATTATTTAAGAAGAATAATTGAAATTTTTGACAAACATTAAGTGTCTGACTTTAAAATATGAGGACTATTCTGTAAAATGTATACAGTACCTGATGAGAAAAAAATGTTTATGATAATTGTTAAATAGTAAGGCAGATCTTTTTTAGGTCCAGCATGATAGTTGTAGGGACCACAGCAGTGGGGTTTTGCATTAGGGCAGAGAG
The DNA here is from genome assembly GCF_043159975.1 of Macaca nemestrina. NCBI lineage: Eukaryota > Metazoa > Chordata > Mammalia > Primates > Cercopithecidae > Macaca > Macaca nemestrina. Next base: position 64,399,940 of record NC_092128.1, read on the forward strand.
ATTTGACTCAGCTGCAAATACAAGGAAAAGTAGAAATCTACAGTGAAGGAACAGAGTGGGGCTCAGTGGACATAAAATTACTAAAAGAAAATATCAAGGATAAGGAGGGATTACGACTAAAATGACTTAAGAGGATTTTTGCTGAAAGCAGGCCATGGTGATCAGAAATCACCTAGGGGATGGTGGAGGATGAGGAACCCAATCAGATTTGAGAGCGATCAGATAATGAGGGTGTTCAAGGAGAGAACTTTGCGTTGTCATACTCAAAAAGGTTTAATCATCAAAGCCTAATTTGACTGTGTTCATGGAGTATAGTAAGCAAGGAATAATTTTCTAGAACACGAACAGAGGCCATGAAGAACAAAGAACAAGGGAATTGCTCCCAGAGAGCAAAATATGGATCTAATTCAGGAGCTTCCCCCTTGCCTCCTCACCCTACCTTAACTAGGGCAGAATTACCTCCAAGTAAGTAATTACTAACTATATTCTTCAATATCTGAGTAACAATCACCTACATAGTTCTATCTTCAAAACTATATAATACTCAGACTAGTGAGTAAGATGAGAGGAAAGTGATTTTCAATGCTACAAATAAACTTTTATGTATGTTGAACCCTTTGTGTTTAACTTCACCTCCCACATAGCTACAATCTAAGGTAAACCTGTAAAGGAAAAAATTTTATTTACTATCTGGAAAGTCTGAGTAAACACTTCTTCCTAAGAAAAACGTAAGATTTCATTATCTGGTAGCCTTTTAGTATCTACAAATATTTTAGAGATATTTTGACTTCTGAATAAATACACAAAAATATCAAATGTTCTGAATTCAAAATTACCCTGGACTTGCTAGTGAGATAGATTGACTCATTTACATATGCTGTTTTTGGAATAAAAAGCTAAAAGACTTTCTTATAATTCCTTTTTAAAAGGAGTTTAATTTAATAATTATTATACATAAAGGAAAAGTTTCTAAAAGAAAGAATTAATTGTCCTTCTTTTGATGTTTTCTTACAAACTAATTTGTATCTCAATAGCTTTTTTCTTCTAGAATTTCTATAGCTTTTTGTTAAACTAAATAGATTCAAATGATATTGTTTTCTCAGTTTTCTTATGTTAAAAATAGTCTCACAATAGATATCAGAATCAAAGAATTATACATAATAGTTCATAAGAAAAAGGGTGCTTTTATTTTAGCTTGAGGGAAATTGATTTGAATAAAGTCCAGTTTTTATCAAACTGTATTCAACTAAATTGATTCTCTCTACTTTAAATAAAATTTTCATACTTCCTTTCTCAGTGTCTAAGACATTCACATAGACTGTTTTATAATGCTGATTAAGTTCAATGCTTGCTAAATACTGTGGGAATTAAAATCCATGAAATCTTGTTTTAACTGTTATTTGGGTTTTTTTTTTTTTTTTTTTTTTTTTTGGATCTAAATGTCTCATTCTATGCCCCCCTACACACACCTCATATAAGGGGGTGATTGACATTTTTTTTTAAAAAGAGTCATTTATTTGGGTAATGTTAAGATTCTCTTTTCAAATGTTTTTATCTCAGGCCAAGTGAATGTGACTGTTGGTATAAAGTGCCAAGAGTAAATTATGTTTTGCTCCGTAGAAGGACACCATATTTAGATTTTATTTCACTGAGCAGAATATCCATATCAGCAATGTAACAAAATGGAAATACTTCTCATTAATATTTTTACTACTGTGCAACTAATTTGTATTATTTTATGTCACCCCTTAAAATATATTTAAATCTCAGACTTGTAAGCTATGAAAAAGAGTATCAAAATTTTGTGCTAAAATCCTAAGCTATAGTTAAAAAGTATATATTTTAAATGACTTCGGAGAGAGTTTATCAACAAAAGGAAACAAATGTTTATAGTCATAGTTTCAGATATTTTTAATTTTTTTATATTTTAAAATATTTTTTAAATAGTGCTTTGAAATGCATTGTGAGATTTTTAAAAATCTTCCATCTGTAATATTTTTGTCAGAGGCATTTGAACCAGAGCAACTCCATCTTGAACAGGGACTGGGTAAAACGAGTCTGAAACCTGCTAGGCTGTATTCCCAGACAGTTAAGGCATTCTAAGCCACAGGATGAGATAGGAGGTCAGCCCAAGATACAGATCATAAAGATCTTGCTGATAAAACAGGTTTGCATACAGTAAAGAAACTGGTTAAAACCCACCAAAACCAAGATGGCAACGAGGGTGACCTTTGGTTGTCCTCACTGCTACACTCCCACCAGTGCCATGACAGTTTACACATGCCCTGGCAATGTCAGGAAGTTATCCTATATGGTCTAAAAAGGGGAGGCACCCTTTCTTTAGCATACCATCAAGAAATAACCATAAAAACGGGGAACCAGCACCTCAGGGGTCCTCTGTCCATGGGGTAGCCATTCTTTTATTCCTCTACTTTCATAATAAACTTACTTTTAAGGGAGGAGACCACCCCTCATATCATCTTATGCCCAATTTCTGCCTCCAAAGAAAGAAGAAGTAAAAACTAAAAGGCAGAAATGAAATCCACAGGCAGACAGCCCGGCGCCGCACCCTGGGCCTGGTAGTTAAAGATCGACCTCTGACCTAATTGGTTCTGTTATCTATAGATTACGGACATTGTATAGAAATGCACTGTGAAAATTCCTATCCTGTTTTGTTCTGATCTAATTACCGGTGCATGCAGCCCCTAGTCACGTACCCCCTGCTTGCTCAATCAATCACGACCCTCTCACACACAACCCCTTAGAGTTGTGAGCCCTTAAAAGGGACAGGAGTTGCCCACTCAGGGGCTCGGCTCTTGAGACAGAAGTCTTGACAATGCCCCCGGCCGAATAAACCCCTTCCTTCTTTAACTCGGTGTCTGAGGAGTTTTGTCTGCGCTTGTCCTGCTACACTTTCACTTTCTGGACTCACCCTGAATCCTTTCTTGTGCAAGATCCAAGAACCCTCTCTTGGGGACTGGATCAGGACACCTTTCTGGTAACATTTTAATCAAATTCACATGCCTTCTCTCACTGGAATATGTCAGGAGAGGTGTATTCCCCCTTAAAATATTTTGTTTTCCCGCTCAAAATATTATATCGGTCCTGAGATTGCAAAATACACCCTAGCATGATGGGAAAGATGATTTGTTCTCCCTCTGAGAATGTTTATGTTTACCTTAAATATTGATGAGACTTTTCTCTAATAGCTACCAATGGAGCCTGACCAGACTGACACTGTGTGCATGCCAATAAAAAAGAAAACTGGCAGCTAAGATAACCCTTGAAGGCCGGGCGCGGTGGCTCAAGCCTGTAATCCCAGCACTTTGGAAGGCCGAGACGGGCGGATCACGAGGTCAGGAGATCGAGACCATCCTGGCTAACACGGTGAAACCCCGTCTCTACTAAAATACAAAAAAAATTAACCGGGCGAAGTGGCGGGCGCCTGTACTCCCAGCTACTCGGGAGGCTGAGGCAGGAGAATGGCGTGAACCCGGGAGGCGGGGCTTGCAGTGAGCTGAGATCCGGCCATTGCACTCCAGCCTGGGCAACAGAGCTAGACTCCGTCTCAAAAAAAAAAAAAGATAACCCTTGAAACAAACTTTTCTCTGGCTACGTGCTCTTGCATTTGTCACTTGGATTTGCTGACAATGTTTATACTATACAATTATGAATCATCTACTAGTTTGAGTCTTCAGATAGAAAATAGATGAGAAAACACTCTCTCCTTGTAAAGGAGTTATTTTTGTTCTCTTTGTGATTTAAATATAATCGATGTATACAGAAATAAATAACTTATTGTTAAGAATTTAATATATTCACTTTATATGAGCATAATTGTCTAAATTTAGATTTAAGCACATAGAGTTGTAAAATTTACTTTTTAAGGTTCTAGAAAATCAAAGAAGACCAATCGAAAAAATTTATTTCTTATGGCAATAATATATAATGCTGACCATTACTATTCTTAAATTTAGAAAAAATAGGGAAGACCTTTTATTTTAGCTTACAGTTACTTTGTTGTGCTATAAAATGGTGAAGACCATGCTATAAGTCAAACATATGTCTGTGTTTCTGTAACACACTGGAAGGAAGCTGAGAATACTCTTCCATTGAGGTACTTGGAACTGAGGATGAATTCAAGCAATAATTCAAGGGACGTACTGCAAAGAGTTACAAATCACTTTCCTGTAGTAGAATGCCAATGCATTTGGAGATACATAGCCAGAGTATATTTGACATGTTTTATGCATGAACACTTGCTCATAGAAGGGGGTTGAAATACATTACTAGATATTAGACATGTTATCTTTTTCTAAAATAATTGTTATTGGAATAAAAGAAAGTACCAATATTACAAGCTAATACAGGTTCCAAAAATATGGAGACTTTGAGTTTTGGAGACACTGGCAGGAATCCTAAGCCTGAAGATGCCACAGAGAGAGAAAATGGCTAATGGCTCTCAGTTCCATGTCCAACAACTCACCTCAACCCTTTGAAAAACCACTAGGTTGCCCAAAAGTGCTTTGGTTGTAGTGTGGGAAGACCTTCAGCCTACAGCAAAAAGGAACAGGGTTCACAAACAGGTACTTTTAAATTCCTTTTATCTATCCCCCAGCTTTCACTGGGCAGCATAAAGTAACCACATTAAACTCAACAGAAAAAAAAAAAAAAAAAAAAAAAAAAAAAAGGTGATATAAATTCACAGATAATCACTTAAGCACAAATAAAATACAAAGTTATTACTTTACTCAAAGTGATTTTGAAGAAAAAATTGCTACCATTCAGGGTACTCAGCAAGTTTACCTTTAGGTGTATTACATAATTTTCACAGAGTTCTATGTGGAAGCATTGACAAGGTTGTTCATTTTAATGCTGTTTATGGAAGAAATGGATCATCTGGGTGCCATGACCAAGGAAATAGGAGAGTCAAGACTGATACATACATGTGCTAGAATACCATTGCAATATTCAGTCAAGGAAGGAATTTTACATATGTCAACATTATAGATCTCAAAAATAGAGTATTTTCAGTGAAAAATAGTAAGAAATGCAAAGTATTTATAATTTATGCAAAGTAAACATGTACAATTTAATTAACATTTTATAAAAATTCTAAATGAATCTACAGAGAGGAGGTTGCAAGAGTGTTCATTTAATATACTAAAATAGGTACCTGGAGTGGGTGAAGAAGTGAAAAATTGTTTTTTTTAAGAAGAATATAAGCAGGATACTAAAAGCAATATCATTAGGTTTTCCTCTGTAACTTGTACTTCATTATTAGTAATTTCGAAAGGAAATTGAAAAGAAGAAATCCCTTGCAGACTAGAAATTTATTTTAATTATCTCTTTATTAGTCAAATAAATGATGTGAAACAAACCTTTGCAAAACCTGAGTAGCTTATAGCAAAGAGCGTTTATTTTTTCTCACTTACAGATTTGCAGTTCGAACTATGCAGCCCTTCATCAGGTTCTACATTGACTCAGTTCGCGACCACACTTAAGGCTAAGTTCAATTCGGCCCACATGTCTCACACTTCTTAAGTCAGAGGTCCCCATGGCATTTTCAGATGATAATATATCACTGTAGTCCGAGAGGTAAATCCAAGAAACGCAAACACTTTAAAAATCCTTGCTTGCATGGTATTACATAAAGATTTATTTAGACAAAGCTGATTATGTGGCTGAGCCCAATGTTAGTAGTATGAGGAGATATATCACTTCATTTTAGGTACTTGAAAGATCCCATGCAGAAGAGAAGAAACGGGAGTGGGAGTGGAAGGGTGGGATTTTGTCTACTGCTGCAAAATTTACTTACTTGGTCCCAACCCCCAGATTTTCATACATTCAAAAAATCAGGCTTGAAGACTAGGGCTTTATGATCTACCTCAGATCCAGATGAAGATCCTCTTGCTCTGAAAACCAATAAACTAAAAAGACAGACTGTCATCCACACAGCATTGGTAGAATAATTCAATAAACATTCTCATTTAAAAAGGACAGTGAGGCCGGGCGCGGTGGTTCAAGCCTGTAATCCCAGCACTTTGGGAGGCCGAGACGGGCGGATCACGAGGTCAGGAGATCGAGACCATCCTGGCTAACACGGTGAAACCCCGTCTCTACTAAAAAGTACAAAAAACTAGCCGGGCGACGTGGAGGATGCCTGTAGTCCCAGCTACTCGGGAGGCTGAGGCAGGAGAATGGCGTAAACCCCGGAGGCGGAGCTTGCAGTGAGCTGAGATCCGGCCACTGCACTCTAGCCTGGGCGGCAGAGCTTCTCCGTCTCAAAAAAAAAAAAAAAAAAGGACAGTGAGAGTCACATAGTAACTATTGTTCCACAGAAATTCTGAAATTCTGGAGTGTCAAATGTTGTGAGATGTACCTAACATGTGAGTAGATAAAGATGATCCTTGATCAAGCCTCTTATCTGCTTCCTGAACATAGTTCCCCAGAATATTTTTCCCCCAGGATTCTTGCTTTATTGTATGAGGCGCCCCTTTTAAATTATTGCCCTTGACCATATCTGAAAAGGGCATTGCATTACACATTCTTAATGGCTGAGTGGCTTTGTAAGCTCACATTGTGCTTGTATGAAGTTAGAGGCCTGTAAGTATTTTTTATACCTTGAATATCAAAGGGTTTTTTTTTTTGCCAACAATTTTGAAGTTTTTCTGGGTTTTATTCAAGTCAATTCCATAAGCCACAAGTGTTTTTGAATCATACCTTTCCCTCTGCACTTATTTACTGAAGCTTGGAACGTATCAGGTTCCTGTAAGCCTTGCACTTCAGCTTTATGGGATCCCTTTTGTCCAACTAATAGAATCTGCAAGGTACCACCTTAATCCTTCCAGAAGTCCACTAAAGGTTATGCCAGCTACACTCTTAAGTTTGTTAGGCCCTGAAGCCTTGTCTTAATAGTAGCACTCTGCATATGTTCTTTGTTCCGAGCCTGTTTTTTTTTTTTTTTTTTTTTTTTTCTTGAGATGGAGTCTTGCTCTATTGCCTGGGCTGGAGTATAGTGGTATGATCTTGGTTCACTGCAACCTCTGTCTTCCAGGTTCAAGTGATTGTCCTGCCTCAGCGTCCCGAGTAGCTGGGACTACAGGTGCAAGCCACCACATCCGGATAATTTTTGTATTTTTACTAGAGACAGGGTTTCACCCTGTTGGCCAGGCTCCTGACCATGACTTGAACCCCTGACCACAGGTGATCCGCCCGTCTCGGCCTCCTAAAGTGCTTTGATTACAGGCATGAGCCACCGCACCTGGCTGAGCCTGTGTTTTCATGGCATGAGTTTCTAATTAAAAATACATATTGTTATAGTTATTCTTGGTGAACTCCAAATCTGCTAGCTGTACGCCTGCTAGTTCAGAAAACAGTTTTACAAAGCAATTGCCTTTGTTTATGATGAATCTCCTACTTTCCAAACTAAGATATCTGTATCTTTACCACCTGCCACCTGACCATTAAGCCTATGGCACATATGCTAATTTTTGTTTATAGCTTGCATCTTCTTCCAGTACCAATTTCTGTATATGTTAGATTAGCACTTGCTGCAGTAAATTCTAAAATTTCAGTTGCCTATCACAATGTTGGCTTTTTTTTTGCTGAGGTAGGAATATAGTATAGATGTTCCTGGTTAGCAGACAGACCATCCATTCAGCAGACACACACTTTCTATTTATTGTTCCTTTCTTCTCCAGGGTCTCTATCTCTTCTACCTTCCTCTGAAAGATAGGACATGATTGAGTAGAAAAGACACATCTGACTCTTAACTTGTTTGGTCCAGAAAGAAAATATAGCTTTCACTCATGTTCTCTTGGCAAGTACTGGTTACGCTGCTAAACTGAGTTTTGATAGGCTTAGGGCTGAATAGACATTCACTGTTGGGAAGCCTCTTCTCAGCAACAGTTTTGCAGTACAAAAAGGAGTGCACGCAGCTAGTCCTCTACCATAGTAAAACTTGTCAGTCTTCTGATAAAAGAAATATTATTTACTCTACAAGTGATTTTATATAAAATACTGGTATTATATTTAAGATATCACAAATATGCAAATAGTTAAACATAGAAAAAATTAAGGACAAAATAGCATTGATTGGAATTAGCTTTTATTGTTTCAAAATCATGAAAATAATCTATATTTTTATTATTTCTATAGAAGTCGTTCTTCTTATTCTTTTATTTCAACCTCTATATGTTTACTTGGTCCTGTATCTTATTTCCAAGTTTCCTCATTTGATATTTTTTCCAATCCTTCCAATATAAACCATTTTTACAGATTAGAATATTAAAATGAGGATTTCAACATGTAAAACGTCAACAGGAAATTGAAGATTATAACACTAGCTCCTTTCAAGTCGCCAAACTTAAGGATAGAAACAAAGTCTACTCGTAAAATTAATCCAGCATGTATAAAGTAGTATGATATTAGAACTAACCATGAATAAAATTAATTTGTGTGTTTTGAGTTGATGATAGACATGGTTCTGTGGTTAGTATTATCAGACTAAGAAGACAGTGAAAATAAAGGTAGTGAAAAATTGAGGTATACATATCGGAAAATTCCTATGCTTAGAAAAATAGAAAATGCTGAACTAAAAATATTTGAATACTGATATGTACCAGACACTCTATTAGAACTGTAATTACAAGAATAGATTAAAAACCTGATTATAAGGTGTTCATTAGACACACAAACATGTGTTTCTAAGACACCATGCAATAAATGACACAACGGAATAAAAATAAGTCAACAAAAGGACAGATGAAGAAGAGGAACACGCCTAGGGACTTAGAGTGGATGGACTAGTGTTCCCCTCCCCCAAAATTAACATCTACTGTATTAGACCATTCTCACATTGCTATAAAGAACTACTTGAGACTGGGTAATTTATGAAGAAAAGAGGTTTAATTGACTCACAGCTCCACAGGCTGTACAGGATGCATGGCTGGGAAGGCTTCAGGAAACTTCCATTAATGGGGAAAAGCAAAGAGGAAGGAGTCATGTCTTACATGGCCAGAGCAGGAGGAAAAGAGAGAAGCAGGAGGTGATACACACTTTTAAGCAACAAGATCTCATGAGAAGTCACTCACTATCACAAGAACAGCAAAGGGGAAATCCACCGCCATGATCCAATAACCTCCCACCATGACCTTCTTCCAACATCGTAGACTACAATTCAACATGAGATTTGGGTGAGGACAAAGATCCAAACCATATCATTCCACCCTTGGCACCTCCCAAATCTCATGTCCTTCTCACATTTCAAAATGTAATCATGCCTTCCCAACAGTCCTCCAAAGTCTGAACTCATTCCAGGAGTCCAAATTCTCAAGTCCAAATCATCTGAGACAAAGCAAGTCTCTTCTGCCTATGAGTCTGTAAAATTAAAAAAAACAAAAAGTTAGTTACTTCCAAGATACAGTGGGGGTTAAGTATTTGGTAAATATTGACTTTCCAAAAGGGAGAAATTGGCCAAAACAAAGGGCCACAGGCCCTATGCAAGTCCAAAACCCAGCAGGGCAATTGTTAAATCTTAAAGCTACAAAATAATGTCATTTGACTCCATATCTCACATCCAGGTCACACTAATGCAAAGGGTGGACTCCCAAGGCCTCGGGCAGCTCTGTCACTGTGCTTCTGCAGGGCTTATCTCACATGGGTGCTCTCAAAGGCTGGTGTTCAGTGTCTGCAGTTTTTCCAGGGTGCATGATGCAAGCTATCAGTGGATCTGAGGTCTGAATGATGGTGGCCCTCTTCTCACAGCCCCACCAGACAGTGCCACAGTGGAAACTCTATGTGGGGGCTCCAATCCCACATTTCCCCTCTGCACTGCCCTAGTAGAGGTTCTCCATGAGGGCCTCATCCCTGCAGGCATGCCATCTCTTTATGTCATCTGAAATGTAGGTGGAGGCTCCAATGTCTCAACTCTTGCCCTCTGAACACCTGTAGGCTTAACATCACATAGAAGCTGCCACAGCTTATGCATGTATCCTCTAGAGCAGCAGCCTGAGATGTATCTGGGGCCATTTTAACCATGCTTGGAGCTGGAGTGGTTGGGACACAGGGTACAGTGTCCCAAGGTTGTTCAGATCAGTGGGGCCCTGGATCTGACCCACAAAACCATTCTTCCCTACTAGGCCTCTTGGCCTGTGATAGAAGGGGCTGTGCTAAGTTCTCTCAAATGTCTTTGAGGCATTTTCCCCATTGTATTGGGTATTAACTTACAGATTCTCTTTACTTATGCAAATTTCTGCAGCCAGTTTGAATTCTTCCCCAGAAAATGAGTTTTTCTTTTCTATCACAAGGCCAGGCTGCCAATTTTCTAAGTTTGTATGTTCTGCTTCCCTTTTAAATATAAGTTCCAGTTTCAGACCATCTCTTTGCTCACATGTACGATTATACTGTCATGTGTATGACTGTACACTGTTAGAAGCAGCCAAGTCACATCTTGAATGCTTTGCTGTTCAGAAATTTCTCCTGCCGTATACCCTGAATCATCACTCTCAAGTTCAAAGTTTCATAGATCCCTAGAGCAGGGACACAATGCATCCAGTCTCTTTGCTAAAGCATAGCAAAGTGGACCTTTACTCCAGTTTCCACTAAGTTCCTCATCTCCATCTGAAACCACCTCAGCCTGAACTGCATTGTTCATATCACTATCAGCATTCTGGTCACAACAATTTAAAAAGTCTCTAGGAAGTTTGAAACTTTCCCCATCTTCCTGTCTTCTTCAGAGTCCTCCAAGCTGTTACAACCTCTGCCCATTAACCACTTCCAAAGTTGCTTCTACATGTTCAGGTATCTTTATATTAATATCCCACTTCTCAGTACTAATTTCATGTATTAGTCTTTTCTTATATTGCTATCAAGAACTACCTGAGATTGGATAGGTTTATAAAAGAAAAGAAGTTTTAATGACTCACAGTTCTGCACCCTGTACAGGAAGCATGGCTGTGAAGGCCTCTGGAAACTTACAGTCATGGCAGAAGACAAAGAGGAAGGAGGCACATTTTGCATGGCCAAAGCAGGAGGAAGAGAGAGAATGGGAAGGTGCTACACCCTTTTAAACAACCACATCTGATGAAAACTCACTATCACAAGAACAGCAAGGGGGAAGTCCACTTCCATGGTCCAATCACCAGACACCAGGCCCCTCCTTCAGTACTGCGGATTACAATTTGACACGAGATTTGGAAGAAGATACAGACTCAAATCATATAATCCACCTAGAACCCAAAATGTGACCTTATTTGGAAATAGGGTCTGTGTCTATGTAACTAATTAAAGAACTCAAGATAAAATCATCTTGGATTTAGGGTGAGCTGTAAATCTAACGACTGGTCTCTTTATAAGAGAAATAAGAAGGATATTTGGATACTGAGATACAGATAATGTTCTAGAAATGAATCGTGGTGATAGTTGCACAATAATATGAATGTACGTAATGCCACTCAATTACATACTTTATAAGGAAAATATATGATTCCATCTATATGAAGTATCTATAACAAAATTCATAACATGATGCATGTTATATATGACATATATAATATATATTATGCTATATCACATATGATATAATGATATGATATGTTATACATTATGACATATATAATCTATCCCTCATATATATATACACACACACACACACATATACACACATATATTAGAAGGCCTGAACAGCAAATCTAAAGGGTCAACAACATGGACCAACAGATGTAAACTACAATACTTCATCAGAGAACATCTTCCTGAGGAGAGAGGGTTGAAGACGCCTGATAAAATTTGGAAGAGAGAGAAAATATTAACTCTTGAGCAGTGTGTTATTAAAATGATTCCTAAATTCATCTCCTATGAACTTGCATCTGAGTCTTGGCAGAGGAGGTGTACACTTAAAGTGTAACTATATATGTTCAGGAATCCCAAGGAGTTAATCTTGGGAGCATTTTGAGACTCCTTTCTAACAGGAAATGCTTATAATTGCTGGGAGGGATCTGAAGGTAACTAAATTCTCACAGTTCTGCAGTATAATTTTCAAACTACAATTGTGACACTATTGAATTTTTAGTCTAGTGTGGTCTGAGGAAATACTGGTTATACAAGCAGCTCACATTCCAACTTGTATAATAGTTTTATCAGTAGCACAATACCTTCCAACTTCTAACATAAGGATAAACAATAATAGAAAGGAAGTTTCCCGAAACTGTTGTTAACTACAAAATTACCTGTTTCATACTCTCATCACACCAGTAATTTCTACCAGGAGCACATTAGTTGGTTCCTCTCTACATCCATAAATCTAGCAGAAAGTTATAATTTTAACATTTTAACAGAGACAACATAAAATGTTCCTCTCAGAATTACAAGTGCTTTTAAGCCAATTGCTTGAGGGAAATATACTCCTTGCATCAACAAGTCAGTGAAAGTTGACTGAAAGAGGAGAATAGCTGAGTCTCTCAGTGATTGATAACGACAAACACCTGTATTAAAGGCTAGCCACTAAAAATTATGAGAAGTAATGAAGCAGCAACAAATCTTATGTTCACCATTGATTCCTTGACAACATAATTGTGTCTTGTTTGCTGATATTTTAATCATAGTACTGGAGAACACCCAGTTAAACAAGCAAACAGAAAAAGAATTGAAGGTACACGTCCATATCTTTCCATCTATAATGGGGTGTGTGTGTGTGTGTGTGTGCGCGCGTGCATATGCACATGCATGTATATGTGTGTATATTTAATTTGGTCTGCATAAATATAGAAATGTCTTTCAATGGTATGCATAAATACAAAAATGTATACTTTTACTGGTATGCACAAATATATACATATATTTAACTTGTCTTATTTTTTAGGAAAAGGTGCAGTAGCCAATGAGAATGTACGGTATTATATATTTCACTTTTATCTTAAGACCCATAATTGCTATTAATTTCACTGGTACCATTATAAAAATAAATTTTAACCTGCCAAAGACATATGACATAAAATGTCACTTTTATCTTAAGACCCATAACTGCTATTAATTTCACTGGTACCATTATAAAAATAAATTTTAACCTGCCAAAGACATATGACATAAAATGTAACAGAAATCATTATGTTCTTTAGATATCTTTGAGCAATAAGATTGCTTTAGTTATAAATCTTGTATAAATGTGTATTCTTTTACTCTAAATATAAACAATGTTATGAATGTTATATTGTTCATGTATTCAAAAATATACATTTAAAACTCCTTGATTTATATTAAATTCATGGAAAAATGGCTAGACCACAAAAGGTACTGTACATTTTAAATTTTCAGAAGTATTTTTAATGTATTTATTACACAAATATTTTGCTGAGAAGCACAGCCATACGCAAAATCTGCTGAAATTCTACAGCCCCTTGAATATTAGGCATCTATCATGGGGTTAACTTCTCATAAATCTACTTCAACAGATTTCGTAATGGAATTATGCCTCCACTGGGGTGGGAGAAATGGAGAGTACTCTCTATTTGCATACGAAATAACTTTGCATTTTTAAATCAAATTTCTGTTCATTTATTATCCCAAATAGCATGGCCTTCTATAATTAGAATCAAAGGCATTTTAGGAAACTTGTTTTTCTGATTTGTAAGCTTCTTGACCTATTAAGATTTCAACACATGAACCTATCTATAGTAGCAATGGATAGTGCCACTTCTACTTACGGTTTCCTTGCCCCTATCCAAATTGAATCCCTAATGTCTTTTTCTATGTCTCTTACAAGGTCACCAGAAGGGTAACAGAGACTACCTGGACTACTATAGATTTTTCCCAAATACAACACAATCCTAACCTGAGTATGTTTTTTATTGGTCAATATTTTCTTTTAGCAAAATACAACTCAGCCTCGTGGTATGTCTTAAGTATTGTGCTATCTATCCTGCAGTCTATAATAAGGTGAAATAATCAGTGATATGATAAATGCTATATTATTGCTTGTTATTTTTTCTAAATTCAGTAATTTACTGTATCACAGACAAGTTAATCTTAGCCTTAGCTTTATTTCTCATTTCCATGTACCATTTGACAGACATCCAAACTTATTCTAGTTAAAGTTGAACTTCTTCTGTTACCTCTGATGTCTTTAATTTGATCTAGCTTTATTAACTATTGAGTATTTTCCTTGTTATTTTAACATAAATTAAAAGATATGTTGGTAGAATATTTATAGAAAAGAAAATTTTAATGAAAAAAATACATAAGAATGTCCACCCTTTCATATGGGACTTTGAAATAAATGGAACATCAAGTTTTAAAAAATATTTTAATATTTAAATTGCTTTAAAAAATATTAAGATTTCTATTATGCCATCTAGACCTAGGAGATACAACACAAGTTAAATTTGCACTTGGGTACAAGTGCTTTATAAAATTTTTATAATATATTCCCAGGGTTAATTTGCACCCTCCTCCTATTAAATGATGCAAAATACTTTAAACCAGAGATGTTATGCCGTATCCAAATCCAGAATCAAATAGCTACAGGAGTGAAAATCAGGGCCTTAAGGATTGTGATGCAGAAAATACGTTCATCTTGAAGCGAAGCTAGGCACTGTTTATACATTCAAGGCATTTTTACAAGTAGCCTTTCAAACGTTTAGGCAGGTGGCTGGGTATGGCTTTGGTCTGTTGAACAGATGCGTATCTATGCCTAACAGATCGTAAAAACCTAAAGGTTAATAAAGGGATAAGAGGTGCGATCATGAATAGGGCTTGGTATGAATCCATCGTGTGATTTAACTATGAGGTTGACACGGTATATAGAGAGGCACATTAACAAAACCATTTCCTTTCCTCCAAAGAGATACTTAAATATTTCCATCTCCATTGGACTTGGCTAGGTGTAACCCTCTGCTAGATTATTTTCAGGTGGCATGGAGTTGTAATGAAATGAGGCATTAGAATGAAATTTAGAGGCCAATTATTTCCAAAAAATAAAAATAAAATTAAAAAAAACATAAAAATCTACGAACACAGAAGATTTGTTAAATACATTCTATCATAATTGCATAAAGCAGTGTTTCAAATGAAATTAAGTATTAGAGACTTTTGAATTCCCTCTTAAAAGTTGAAGTTTCTTTTTGAAACAAAATTACTTGTAGGAGGTAAAATTTAATATTTGAATACTATAGTCATTGTCCTGATGTTATTGGCATGTGAAATGCACGTCCTCAGAAATGTAATTCTTAATTTGAATTGGCTTAAACTCATACTGATAAGTCTTAAACTAATTTATGAAATATTACTTAGTGAATTTATACTGTAGGAGATGGTATTTACATTATTCCTACACAGCAATTATTTGGAAAGCTCTATCTCTGGAAATTTTTTAAACTGTAATAAATAGCTGTTGTTGAGATGAATATGATTCAGATATGAAACAACAGCCAATATAAGAAGTCTTGTTTTACTAAAATAATTAATAATGATTAGCATAAGGGGGATTTATCCTGAAATTATGAGGCCAGGAAATTAAAATTGTACAAATAATAATCACTTATATGGGAGAGTTTTTTTTTTTCCCCCTTCCAAATCTGCATGGAATAACTGAAATAAATTTACTAATATCCAGCACAAAAATATGAAGCACTCAGGTTCACAAGGATGGGGGCATTATATATTTTACATTTTAGAAATTATATATAACCTTTGAAGAGTGTTTTTTTGTTGTTCTTCTTTCAGATATTCAGCAACATATAAAGCAGAATTCCAGAAATACAATAATAGTTAAAGCCCAGCTTTATCTCATGTAGTTTGTTGGTCTGCCTTTAAGATGTTAAAATTGTGTTAGAATTTCTATGGGCAACTCTTTGTGCAAAGTGTGATATTGAAAAAAACACACCTAAATAAAAGTTTTCTAAAGGTGAATTTAAGATCACTTTCAATCTCAACAAGCAGTAAAGAAAATGCTTTCCACATGGCTTTCAACATACCACAATCTAGTTATCCTCATTGAAGATCATTTAGAGTGGCAGAGAGCGAAGACACTGAAGGCAGTGTGATTGTAAGTCCAATTTTGTGACTAGCTTTCTGTCTCCAAGAGACTATCTGTCCTGGGCAATTATAGTCAACAAGATTCTGGATCAAAAGCTCAGCCTTTCAGATGCCTTGGGTTCTGCATAATGTTTCTATTTTAAAAGTAAATTTCAGTCAAATTTTAGAATATATATTTGCTAGTATGCAAATTTAATTTGTAATTATAAGCAATTTTAAAAAGCGAGCAGGATAAACTTCAACTGTCAGTTGTAAAATAGACTAGATTTTTATGAATAAAGGTGGAATGCATAGTCACCCACTTTCACAGAACATATAGAAAATCTGTTCTTGAACATGATTTACCACAGTAAACCAATTTTGAAGCTAATATGTAATATTTACCAAGAAATACCTGAGGAGATTGTAAGTACTAATTGCTACAACAGTGTTTATCTGGTGTTTAATTAATTTCTTAGTTTAACTGAAGACAAATGCTTAATGTTCTAGCTGTCTTTCACAAAGCTCAAAAATATGAAAAACATAAAAAGACAATCTCATTAAATTTCATTTTCCCAATATCTAAAAAATGGGATTGATAATAAGAATTAAATGAAGTGAGGAGTATAAAATGCCTGGCACATATATGTGCTCAACAAATATAAGATATGATTAGACAGTATTTAATTTCATTATTTTTAAAACTTTAGTCCTCATTTTTTAAAAAATTTGGAGCTCTATTTCATAATATTTTAAATGTATAGATAGATAAAACATTTACATGGTAGAAAATTCAAGAGTAACAAAGGATGTATTTTGGAAATTCTTAATCACCTCACTTGCTTTCCAACAACTGGTTCCTTGTCTGAAAATAACAAATATGATCATTTTTTTCTGTATCTATACAGGTATATTTTATATATTTACAGGCAGATACAAAAGTATTATTCACTTTTAGAGATTTTGTCAGAAAGCATGCTTAACACATTTCTGTCTCTTACTTATATTCAACTTTTGTTATGGAGAGGTTCTCACTTCATTTGACCTTCTTGTAATTGACAGCTGGCTTAGTTGACATTTAGTGCTTACCTACTATCTCTAGGTCTAAGATCTCATCCTACCTCTTCTGACGTCCAATAGAAAATTTTAGTTCTTGTCCTAAAATTTTCCACACACTCTTCTCTCCCATTTTCTGGAATAAAAACTTATTCTAAAAAAAACTTTGGGCCGGGCGCAGTGGCTCAAGCCTGTAATCCCAGCACTTTGGGAGGCCGAGACGGGCGGATCACGAGGTCAGGAGATCGAGACCATCCTGGCTAATATGGTGAAACCCGTCTCTACTAAAAATACAAAAAACTAGCCGGGCGAGGTGGTGGGCGCCTGTAGTCCCAGCTACTCGGGAGGCTGAGGCAGGAGAATGGCGTAAACCCGGGAGGCGGAGCTTGCAGTGAGCTGAGATCCGGCCACTGCACTCCAGCCTGGGCGACAAAGCGAGACTCCGTCTCAAAAAAAAAAAAAAAAAAAAAAAAAACTTTGGAAATTTAATCATTTCATAATTTTAAAATAATCATTAATATTTATTTGCACCAAAACCCATATACTCTGGTTTTATTTATCTCTTCCCTAATATATAAGGACGTAATGCAAGGTCAGAAAAGTACCAAAAACAAACCTTTTCCATTTCAGAGTTATGATTTGTAAAATATGTAGAGAGTATGTTAATAGGACACTGGAACACAATAGTTGTGAATGATAGCTCTTCTTCCAAACATCTGCCATTTTAAGCAATTCATCTTTCTTCTCTGTAAGTCTATAACATTATCTTTAAAATAAGTAAGTGGAACCAAGTTGGTTCTAAGTTCCTCAGAACTAACGTGGTGGAACTTTTGAAGGTTAATTTTAATGTATCAACTAAGTGGGCCACAAGGTGCCCAATATTTGGTTAAACATTATTCTAGGTGTCTCTGTGAGGGTGTTGCTGGATGAAATTAACATTTGAATTGGTAGACTGAATAAAGCAGACTGAATAAAGAGCCTGTGGGTCTGCTCCCCATTTAATGGATTGGATGCAGACCCACAGGCTCCCCTCTGTAGGTGAGCCTCATTCAATCCATTAAATCCTTTGAAGTCTTCAATAAAACAAAAAGGAGGAGTAAGAGAGAATTCCTGCTCTTCCTGATTGTCTTTGAGCTGGGACATTAGTCTTCTCTGGACTTCAGAATTGTGCACAAACTGGGACTGACACTCTTGGCTCTTCTTGGTTCTCAAGCCTTCAGATTCAGGTTTGAACTATACCACTCGCTCTTCTGCTTCTCCAGCTGGCCAACTGCAGATCCTGGGGCTTCTCAGCCTCTGTAACCACGTGAGCCAGTTGATTACAGATGCTCCTCAACTTTTGATGAGGTTACAGTCTCATAAACCCATAGTCAGTTGAAAATGTTATGAGATGAAAATGGGTGTTTGTACACATAATGGGATGCAAAAACACAAAATACAATATCAAAAAATGCTGGCCACACAGCACATTGCAGAGTATTGGTTGTTTACTGTTCCCCAGAATTGAGAGAGAATATTGTATCATGTATCACTAGACCTTGAAAAGATCAAAATTCACAATTTGAAGCATGGTTCTTATTGAATGTGAATCACTTTTGCACCATAGTAAAGTCAAAAAATTGTACGTCAAACTATGGTTAAGTCAGGGACCATCTGAATAATAAATATTTCCCTCTCTCCTCTCTGTGTATACACATATATATGTACACATACATCCCTCTCTGTCATATACACACATGTATGTGTATACACATATATATGTACACATACACATATATTTATTTACATACTTACACATACATGTACACGTATACCTATTTATCTTGTATTAATTCTTTTTATCTAGAGAACTCAGACTAATAGAGTATTTTATGTCTACAAAAGCCTTTTTTGCTACTGTTTCATAATACGAGTGCAATACAAAAGAGACATGGAGAAATAGTGAGAATTTGGATATATCTAGAAAATTTTTAAACCAGTAAGTACCATTTTTTTGTTGTTGTTGTTTTTCTGAAGAATGAGGCTTTAATGTTGGGTTGAAAAGTTGGCATTTCCAAATTTTAACATAGGAATTATTAAAAAGATGCATGTAAGTCATTCTATATTAACTTTTTAAGGGCACATATTAAAAGTATAATTTGTTTTCTCTTCCTTAAATTGTTTAAAATTATCACAAAATAATATGCAAAAATAAAATTCAAACAGGTAAAGGAATGAAATACAAATTTAAAAGTAATGAAATGAAGATGCAATTTAAAGAAACATTGAATATATAAATGTCCAGTCCCTTACCCAGCCTCTCAGAAATAACTGCAGTAGCAGACCCTGTTAGTGACATGCTAAGATTCCTTTTCTGAGCCAGTATACCCATATTCTAGATGTTGTGAGTGTGAATATTGGCTGCTGAAGTTTTACAACAAATGCTTAGTTAGTAGGTCAAAAAGCACATGTGCAAATTCTGTCATTTGCTAAGTGCTTTTATTCAACTGTCTTGCAGAACTGGATAAACAAAACAAAACAAAATTCAGTTGAATTTGTGGACCCACTGGTCCCACTTTGAGATGATCTGGAGCCATACCTCTGTTGGTCATCTAATTTCCATAAGCCCCCACTCAGTCATGGGCCAAAGTAGTGTTTGGTGTTCCTGAAATTAGGGTCAATTCACAATCAATGCCCGGAAAAGCTCTGTTTATTACCCCTTTCCAAATTCTCAGTCACTCTCAAAAACAACTACAAGCTCTTTGAAGAAGAAAGAAGATTTATAGTATACGATTTTGGCAGTTAACCCCTTAAGTTCTTCCTTAAGGAGCCCTGGCCTTCCATACATTTCAAGAAGAGTTCTGAGTCTGTGAACTGGATCAAGTACGGGAACTGTTGGAGGGATCGTAACTGTCTATTTTGATCATTCAAGTCAGATATCTACTAACAAGATTTAGAATTTTTTGGAATATGTACATTAAATTAGAATTTTGTAGACTGTCTATGTATTTCAGTTATAGGTAGACCATGATCAATTAGCCAATGGCAAAGACCCTGCAGGTCAAATCATTCTAATTACTGCATTGACTGTGATGTCTTTTACAGGAACTACATTCACATTTCCTCTGGTGATTAATTAACACTCAGTTTCTGCAATCCCAGCTACACATCATCTAACTTGAATTTAGGGAGCCCTGTTCAATGGCATTCCCGTTATATTCTTAGCCTCCACAGAGTTCCTCAAGAATTTCTGGGCACTGCTCAACACTGCTTTTTTAAAAAGCTTTGTAAAGGTGTCTTCTATAATCTCCCAGGGGACATAGTTTGGGAGTGATTGAGCATGACTTAAGTGACAAGTCTACTCTAGGGTCCCAGACTTCACAGTCTTTTGTAGACCTTCTTCTAGAGTGTACCAAGGAAGTTCTGCAATTTCAATTTCATTTGCTGTAGACCAACCAGGCAAACTGAGAGAGCCACTCCTATTGCTTGAGCTAATACATTGATCCAGACTATGCTTTTTGACCTCCCTGCTGCCTTACGCTTCAGCAAATTCTTCAGAAATTAAGCTTTCTGTTGGGTATCCTCAAATATTAACTTTAATTATTCCTTCTCCATAAAACTGCTTAAAGCTTTGCTAAGTTTCTCTTTTACCTTGAAGAGGTCCTTTGGTTGTGACACACCTGTATGCAAAGCCTATCCTCAAAATCACCAAATGCTACCAAAGGAAATAAGATGCATACTGTTAGCTCATGTCTGAATGGTGATCCTATCTCTGGACTGTTAGCTCATCAAGACTTCTTTTCCTGCATAGCTTTCTGATACCTTTAAAAAATATGAACTTTATACCATGAAATTTTGTCTTGCTTAAACTTATTACATCTTACTCAGAAGCAGTGTTCCCCACTTGGTTATGCCAATTAAGAATTGTGTATATTTAGTTGGAACTCCTTGATTCCTTGATGTTTTAGAGTTGAACAGAGAGTTGGTTATTGTTGAAAGCTTGAAAACCTAGAATACAGGCCTCTTTATTTTGGGACACTACATTCTCTAGTTAACCTTGCAAAATTCATTTATTTCTGTATAAAAATATTTATTTTTTATTCATTTATTTCTCTGGCTCTAAGTTTCTTTGTGATTCTTCAGGATACACATGCTTCTTCCAGGCTGTACTCTAGGTTGTAACCTCCTTCATCGTGTTGTCCGTTAGATAACTTCTCTCTTTTTTTTTTTTTTTTTAGACAGAGTCTCGCTCTTTCCCCCAGGCTGGAGTGCAGTGGTACCATCTCACCTAACTGCAACCTCCACCTCCTGGGTTCAGGCAATTCTCCTGCCTCAGCCTCTCAAGTAGCTGGGACTACAGTCGCGTGCCACCATACCCAGCTAAATTTTGATATTTTTAGTAGAGACAGGGTTTCACCACGTTAGCCAGAATGGCCTCGATCTCCTGACCTTGTGATCTGCCCTTCTTGGCACCATCACTTGGACTTGTCAGAGACTCAAGGGATTTACCAGAGTGGAAAGCTTTGTAGTGAAGAAAAATAAATAAATAATAATACTAAAAAGGCTTTAGGTATGCTCTGATTAGAGATTGTTGGCATGGGGAAGCTGGAAGTGGATTAGCTAGAAGTGTGACCTCCTGTCATTTGGTTTAGGGAGTGTATTTGACTTTTACTTGATCCTAAGTTGGGAGCAGGGCAAAAATTTAGGGAAGCTGACAGTCATTGAAGAAAACCTGTTCACTCTGGGGTGAGTGCTGCAGAAGTCCGATTTGACTTCCCTGCAGGTTGGCTCAGATTGTGGGTCAGAGTTTTATCATCATTTATGTTCTGGCCATTGTCTATTTGTACATTCAATTTCTCCATATACAAGGAGTAGATGTTTTTCCAGTAAAAATTTGACCAAAATATTTCTTTCACAGCTTATATCACGAAGTAGGTGAACTGAATACATGAACCATTATGTATTACAGAGAGTCGCACAATCTGCCTTTCCAAGGAGTAATTTTTTTTGAAAATTTCCTTCTAAACTAAAATGAATGAAAGGCTAATAACTATTCAAATATTACTTACAGTTAAAGCAAAGTTCCAGTATGTTATTGCATTACATTAAACAACCTTAGCTTCTTAAGTTAATAAGTAATACTTGATTTTATTTTGTAACTATTTGATAGATAGAAAATGTCCCCAACCCATTAAGCCAGCATAGGAAGTCAAATCATCGACTTTCAAATTTTGTTGTGCTTTTTTCTCATTATTCTTTGTTATTCCACCTCACCAAAACTCATATAATTCCCCCTCATTTTTTTCTGCTATACTGATAGTATGTTCATCATCCAGGCCCAAACCCATTTATTACATTGTCACTGAGTACTTTTTTAAAAATGCTGATTTATTTAAGTCAGAATAACTGTCAATTAATGTCAGACTTGGTATTGTGCCAAGATATATAATGAGAAATGAAATATCCTGTTTGTAATCATCTCCTAAGTAAGCTGAGAGTATTGAATTAAATATAAATTAGTTTGACATTCGGCCTTAATTTAGCAAGAAGACACCTTTCAATAGTAAAATATGAAGAAACATAAAAATACTTTAAAAATTATGGTTTTCTCATGGTTTGTTGATTCTAATTTTATTCATTATGGCTTACAGAAGTCATTTAGTAAATACTGATGACATTTTGCATTTACCTCTTATTAACTCATGTAACAACTGCCTTTTATTATAGGATGGGGGACTACCAAACTCATATGATAAAATTAGAATATAAATAAAAGATATAAAACAGGTAGCAATCAGCTTTTTACTACCCCTACCCAATATATGCTATAGATACTATAGAATATGCCACATTCTTGATTACTGGGTCTTTAACCATAGTCCCTACTGTCTGGGCAATGATCTACATGAACCTGACCTATATCCTGCCCTGCGTTACAATTGGCTGGACTCATGTTCATTCCTGACCCTAGGTCAATCAGTTCTCTCCCATGAGAATTTTTAGATCAGGAATTAAGAATTATAGTTAGTGTCTGTTGCAGAATAAAGGAAAAATTATATATGGTAATCCAGTGTATGTAGAAAAAATCAATTGGCAAATTCCATTTTTATTCTTGACAAAAAATTTCAGTAAACCAGAAATATAAAAATATTTTTTGAATTTGATGAAGAGCATCAAAAATAAAAATAGAGTTAACGTCATCATTAATGATAAAACACTGCAACCAACAAAATAGTATTCATTTAAATTCTTCCTTGCACTGACATTTTAGGCAGGAAAAATAAAGAAGCTGAAGGGAAACAAAAGAAGAAAATGGATTGAAAAAGAAAGAGTAAGATTATATTTAGAGTACATTATATTTGAGTGTTCTATTTTTTAAACTGGTTGGCAGATCCAAAAGTTGGTTTTCTTATTATACTTTAATGTATACATGTAATATTATAAACTCTTTAAAATTAATGTATGTTTTTAAAATAATATATAATCCAAGTGAACCAAATCAACAGAGTACTCAATTTGGATAAAGTTATGATAATAACCTTAGAATATTTAAGACAATTACTTATTTTAGAGAGGTGAGCATTGAATTTCACTGTAATGACCACATGTGAAACTTCAGCTCCATACAGAAGGTGAGATTTCATTTGTTCTATCTGCTACTCAGACCATAAAGGAACTGGAGGAGCTCACACTTCTTTCTATTTTACAAATTCCCAAATGAAATATTTCAATCCAAATTTCTATATTTTCTACCTCTCATCTACTCCATAATTTCAGAAAGGAAGCTGTGAAAAGACTGGGCAAGTTGGAAATATCAAGGGAATACTGTTTAAGAAACTGGTGCCTCCATCAGTATGTCGCTTAACAGTACGCAAATGATTTTGCAGTAATACCACCAAGCCTCTCAGAGTTCACAATTTCCATTCTTTCATCTGAAAGTACATCATAGCTCTGCTAACAGTTTACACTATTCTTCAAAATAGACAAGGATAGACTCTCTTTCTTTTTCTTATTTTTTTTTTTTTTTTGAGCGTAGCTTCTACAGAAAATATATACTTTAATAACCAGTATTTTAGAAAGCTTTACCACAAATTATGTTCTTAGGTACATTTAGGTAAACAGTGTGATTTAAGGGGCACAAAGGAACCCACCCCCAAAACAACATTTTTACTTAAGTTTAAATAAATGTGAAGTGTCCATTCGTATTATCAATGTACTTAAAAACTTCATTGTACCATGTAGTTTCAAGAAGAATAAATCTAGAGAAATTGAAGCTGAAATAGATATGTAAAGGAAAGAAGAGAGCAAAATAGAGATTACCAAAGAAAGACTAAAAGGGAAGGAGGGACAGAATGCTAGAAAGACAAAGGAAGCAGAGGAAATCAGAGAGAGAGAGAGAGAGAGAGAATTTCAGATACCAAGAGAGTAAAACAGAGAGAGAGAACAAGAAAATTCAAGAGCGCGCTAGGAAAGAAACTTTTCTTGGTAGACACATATGGTATGTATATATGGCAGACACAGAAAAGAAACTTTATATATAGTATCCTGTTAAACAAACATACAAAATGAAAGCCAGGTGTGGAAATAATTGAAAGTAAATAAGAAGCTTATTCTATCTATTTCCTGGATAAGAGAGAATCTCACCTTTATCTTCCTGAAGATACTTGCTATATTTCTTTTTTCTTCCTACAGATTGACTTCCCTTTATTCATCAACTCACAAATGGACAGCCAAAAAATGCTGCTTTTAATACATGGTTCTCCTTGACTATTTTTTCTGTTGTGCTCCACAAAGCTAATTAATTCCTTCTCTGATCCTTCAATCCTCATACCCAAAGTGTTAGTCTGATTGGCTAAACCTTAATCAATTCCCCACCCCGAACCAATTAGTCAAGACTCCAAAGGAGAAGGGTCTTACGATATAAGTCACAGATAGGACTGATTTTCTTAGAAGTGGGATATGAGACAGGCCACCACCTCAGAATTCACCTGGAGGAATGAATAAAGATGTTGGAACTTTGAGAAAATATAGAGAAACAATTCAATAAAATGAGAAAACCAATGAGTTATCAGAAAGATAAATTTAATAGATTAAAATAATAATAATTTTTAAAAGCACAAAAATTCTAGGCCCAGAAAATACAACGAATGAAATAAAAAAATGTAAGAGAAATTAAGTAGAGCAGGATTGACCAAGTAGAAGAAAGAATATGTGAAACTCAAAGACAGATTATTTGAAAATACAGTCATGTGTCACTTAGCAATGGGGATACATTCTGAGGTGTGCATTGTCAGGTGATTTTGCCGTTGTGCAAACATCATATAATGTGCTTACACAAACCTAGATGGTATAGACTATTACAAACCTAGGCTATATGGTGTAGCACATTGCTCCTAAGCTATAAACATGTACAGCATGCTTTGTACTGAATATTGTAGGCAATTGTAAACAATGGTAATTATTTGTGCCTAAACATAGAAAAGGTATAGTAAAAATAAAATATAAGAGATAAAAACTGGTACACTTG
This sequence comes from Macaca nemestrina, assembly GCF_043159975.1. Lineage (NCBI taxonomy): Eukaryota > Metazoa > Chordata > Mammalia > Primates > Cercopithecidae > Macaca > Macaca nemestrina. The sequence goes on from NC_092128.1 coordinate 64,425,513, forward strand.
TATACATTACTTACTGTGAGTAGAGCTTGCAGGAATAGAAGTTGCTCTGTGTGAGACATAAGTGAGAAGTAAGTGAATGTGAAGAACATTATTATGAACTACTGTAGACTTTATAAAGAGTACATTTAGTCTATTCTGAATGTATTTTTTAAAAATGTGTTTCTTTAATAATAAATTAACTTTAACTTACTTCCCATCCTTTTTGTTATACATTAAGTCACAAACACAAACAGTGGCCTAGGACTACACAGAATCAGAATAATCAATATGATTCCTTCCACCTCCATATTTTGACCCACTGTAACATCATCAGAGGCAATGCAGCTATCATCTCCTATGAAAACAATTCCTTATTCTGGAATACCTTATAAAAGACCTGCCTGAGGCTGTTTTATACATTTAACTTGTTTAAGTAAGTAGAACACATGTACTCTATCAAAACTATAGTATAGCAAATACACAAAGCAGTAACATGATTGTTTATAATTATTATCAAGCATTATGTATAGAACATAATTGAATGTGTTATCCTTTTATACAACTAGCAGTACATTAGGTTTGCTTACACCAGAAACACCACAAATATGTATGTAATGCATTGCACTATGGTGTTATATGATGGCTATGATATCACTTAATTTTTCAGTTCCATTATATTTTTATGGGATCATTGTCATATATGCAATTCAAAATTGATAGAAATATTATGTGTGAATGACCATATGAAGTCAGAAATACATATAGTATATATATTCTTGCCATTATGTTTTTTACTTTTTTTTTTTTTTTTTTTTGAGATGGAGTCTCACTCTGTTGTCCAGGCTGGAGTGCAGTGGTGCGATCTCGGCTCCCTGCAAGCTCCACCTCCCGGGTTCATGCCATTCTCCTGCCTCAAACTCGTAAGTAGCTGGGACTACAGGCATCTACCACCACAACCAGCTAATTTTGTTTTTGTATTTTTAGTAGAGATGAGGTTTCACCATGTTAGCCAGGATGGTCTTGATCTCCTGACCTTGTGATCCATCCACCTGAGCCTCCTAAAGTGCTAAGATTACAGGCATAAGCCACCATGCCCGGCCCTTGCCGTTATTTTTAATGCCCAAAAACCACAATTACTATTGTGCCAACTCTCTCTTTCTCTCTCTCTATATATACACACACATATATATACATATATATGTGAATGAAGAAAGCTTATGGGATTTATAGGACGGCATCAAAAGAACAAATGCTTGAATCATAGGACTGTAATAGTAACAAGAAAAAAGTAAAAATATAATTAGCTTATTTAAATAAATAGTAGTAGAAAAATTTTCAAACCTGGAAAGATGTAACTATTCAAATACAAGAAGGTCATTAGACTTCAACCAGATTCAGTTCAAACAAACCTAGCCCAAGACATATTATAATCAAACTGTCTAAAGTAAATGACAAAGAGAAGATCCTGAAAGCAACAAAGTATAAGAAGAAGAAATAAGAAGAAGGAGAAGGAGAAGGAAGAGGAGGAGATATAGACTTTCCCAGATAAACCAAACCTGAAGGAGTTCCTCATCTCTAGAATTGTCTTTTGAAAAATGCTAAAGAGAATTCTTGAAACTGAGAAAAAAAAATAATAAATAGTTACACAAAAACATATAAGGTATAAAAGTTACTGGTAAAAGTAAATACACAGCCAAATTTAGAATATTCTAATACTCTAATGGTGGTATATAAAACATTTGTATCTTTAGTATGAAGATTAAAATATAAAATTATTAAAAATATCAATAGCAACAATAATTTATTAAAGGATGTGTGATATAAAAACATTAATATAAATAAACATTAGTAAAAACACTTAAATTGTGATATTAGAAATTAAAAATGTTGGGGTGAGGAAAGTAGAGTAAAAGTGTAGAAGATTTTGTTTATTTGTCTGTTTGTTTTTGGTGTGTGTGCATCTGTGTGTGACCAAATGTTAGTTGCTATCAGCTTAAAATAACCTGTTAAAACTACAACAGTTTTTTTTTTTTTTAAGCCTCATGAAAACCACAAAACAAAAATTATAATAGATACATAAAAAATAAAAATCAAGGAATAAAAACATAACACTGGAGAAAAATCACTTAACCATAAAGGCAGACACCAAGAGAGGAAGAAAGACAAAAATGATCTATGAAACTGCCAGAAAACAATTAACAAAATGGAAGTAGTAAGTTTTTGCCTATTAATAGTTATCTTGAATGTAAATGGACCAAATTCTCCAACCAAAAGACACAGAGTGGCTGAATGGATATAAAAACAAGACCCAACTATATTCTGCCTACAAGAGGCTCATGTTACCTGTAAGAGTGCACATAAAAATGTGGAAGGATGCAAAAAAGATATTCCATACAAATGGAAACCAAAAGAGAGCAGGTGTGGCTATGATTATATGCTTATATTAAATAAAATAGACTTTAAGTCAAATACTGTAATGTAAGACAAAGATGATTATTACATAATGATAAAGGGGTCAATTCTTCCACAGGCTATAACAGTTATAAATAAATATATATCCACTGAACATCAGAACACCTAAATATGTAAATAAAATATTAATATATCTAAGGGGAGAGATAGAATGCAAAACCCCTTTTTTCATCAATGAACAGATCATTCAGACAGTAAACCAACATCAGATCTAAACTATACACTGGACTAAATAGACTTAACAGACACATACAGAACATTCTATCCAGCAGCTGCAGTGTACAAATTCTTCTGAACGGCACATAAAACATTCTTCAGTATAGATCATATTTTAGGCCACAAAACAAGTCCTACAAATTTAAAATGACTGAAATTATATCATATATTTTTTCTGACTACAACAATATTAAACTGGAAATCAATAACAGGAGAATATTCAAAAATTCATAAATACTTGGAAATTAAACAGCATGTTACTGAACTAATGGGTCAATAAAGAAATTTAAAGGACAATTTAACAAAATTATTGAGACAAATAAAATTGGAAACAATATACTAACACCTGTGGGACACAGCAAAAGAAATTCAAAGATGGAATTTTATAGGAATAAATAGCTACATGAGAAAAGAAAAACGATTTCATATGAACAACCTAACACTGCATCTCAAGAAACTAGAAAAACCAGAACAAACTAAGCCCAATGTGGATAGAAGGAAGGAAATAATAAAGATCAGAGCAGAGATAAATGAAATAGAGATTAGAAAAATTAAAAGAAATATTTAAAAAACTAAGTTGGTTCTTTGAAAAGATAAAATCAATTAACCTTTGGCCCAAAGAACAAAAAAGAAGACTCAAAAATGCAAAATCAGTAACAAATAAGGAGACATTACAACTGATACAACAGAAATACAAAGGACCATAAGACACTATTATGAGCAATTATGCACCAACAAATTGGATAACCTAGAAGAAATGAATAAATTGCTGATGCAAACAACCTAACAAAATAAATTATGATGAAACAGAAAATCTGAATAGACCAATAACGAGTAAGGAGATTGAATCAGTAATAATTCTTTCCATCAAGAAAAGGCCAGAGTTGGAGGGCTTCACTGCTGAATTCTATCAAGCACTTAAAGAAGAAATAATACTAACTCTTCTTAAGCTCACTCAAAAATTTGAGGAGGGGAGACTACTTCTATATTCATATTACAAGGTCAGCTTTACCAGGCACAAGGAAACTATACGTTAAACCAGGCACAAGGAAACTATACAAAAAAGAAAACTACAGGCCAATATCCCTGATTAACATAGAAGCAAATATCCTTAACATCATGACAGCAAACCAAATTCGATAGCGCATTTAAAATATCATTTATCATTGATTCATACCAGGGATTCCAGAATGGTTCGACATATATAAATTAATAAATATGATACATCACATTAACAAAATGAAGGACAAAAGTAGGAAAAAAAATCCTCAAATTTTTATAGAACCACAAAATATTTCAAATAGCCAAATCAATTTTGAGGAAAAAGAACAAAGCTGGAAGCATCACACTACTTGATTTCAAAATACATTACAGAGCTATAGTAACCAAGACAACATTGCACTGGCATAAAAAGAAATATATCAACTGTTAAAGAACACTCCTCACTTCTATATTTGAGTCCTTGTGGATGAACTGTAACCTAGCTTAATAGTCAGGCAAAATTGAAAACCTAACTTAATAGTATACACCAGTAACAACAGCTGAGTGTTGGCTAATCCCTGCGGCCATACTTCAACCACTCACAGACTGCTGAATGTTCAAATTGGGTTCAAATAAGGCAAACACCTAGCTGTAACCAATCCCGCTGTTTCTACACCTCACTTCCGATTCTTGTAAGTCACTTTACCTTTTTTTGTCTATAAATTTGTTCTGATTGGGAGGCACCCCTGTGAATCTGCTCGGATTCTGGGGGCTGCCCCATTCGTGAATCATTCATTGCTCAATTAAACTTTAAATTTAATTTGGCTGACGTTATTCTTTTATCAGATGGTGTCAGAAGCGGAATCCGAAGTGGAGCTTCTAGAGACACCCAGGAGCGCTGAGTGAACACGCAAGGTACCTGCAGGACCCTCTTGTATCCATAGATCTCTCAGAGCCGCTGGGGATTATGGGTAAGCTCCCTCTTGGATTTCGGAGCTCCACAGATTTGTGTTTTGAGCTCTCTGAGTTTCTTTGAGCAAATTTCTGATCTAAACTGGGTTTGGAGTTGAGACAGAAACTGGACTGGGTCCAGGAATGGAATTCATCTGGGAATTAACTGGCTTGGTTCCAGTTAGAGGCCACTTACATCTGACTGGGTCAGAAAGGAAAGGTAGTAAGCAGTGAAAATGCAGGGGTTATAAAATTTGGTTTTTGAAAATTCACAGGGAATTTTTTGCTCTACCCCCTTTGTTTTATTTTTCTTGCCTGCTTAAGTAGAAAAAAAAAAAAAAAAAAAAAAAAAAATCACTGGCTAAGTTAATCAAGAGATCCTGAGAGTAAAGCCAATATTTTAGGTAAAAATGGGATCCTTAATTTCTGGAAAACTGAGTTTCTTCTGGGTTGTACATTAGGCCTGGGAGGCAGCGAAGTCTTATAGAAACGGCAAAATCATACTAAAGATAACTTACAGTGGAATGTTCCAAATGAACAATAATGCATTGAAGTACATTTAAAAATGAGGGCTCTGGGTAAAGTCCCTTTTGGCTAAGAACAGGTTTGGCACTACAGGATGGCAACTGCTGTTCTCTTTGGAATAATCTGCTTTGCACTCTTTGCTGACAACTATGACTGACAGAATTAGGCATCTACAGGATAGTGGGGCATGGGGAGCTTCTTCCTCCCCAAAAAGGGGAAACTTGGGAGTTTATGGGACTACTAGAAAAAATCCCTTCATGACAGCAGCTGCAGCTTCCTGAACTTTTCAGTACTGCTGAAATGGGTGGGTCTTTCTCTGGCCTGCCTGAGCATTTCACCTTCTCCACCCTGCAACAAGCAATGTTTTTCTCTCTCTTCTTGCCCTTTTTTGTCTTTTCTATTACTCAGGGCAACTATCTTGCCCAGACACCAGGTGTAGAAACTGCTAGTCGGAGGTTTGGTTAAAGATGATGGGACCCATATGAGGGCAGATTTAAGCCTTGCCTGTTCGATATTGGGTGCTAAGCAGAGTAGCTAATAATTTATGTTTTATCACATGTATTTTGCTCTGGACAGAATGGAAAAAGATAATTTTCCTTTATAGTGTGGTTTGGTCCCCTGGGAGACGGTGTGGCAAACTGGGTCACTAGGGCTGCTCAAGAAAAGGGAACCCAGAAGTCTGGCATGCTGGCAAAAGGGTAAGAGAGTTTCTTACCAGTCAGATTTCTGGCTTCTCTCTCTCTATGCAAACGGTTGAATGAATGGTAAAAATCACTGTTTATCTCTTCTGTAAAGTTTTGATTAATGAGAAAAAGAATTCGGAGGCTAGTCTTAAAGTGATGTATTTGTGCTGTGAATTCGTTTTTCTGAGTCAAAGGGGTTCCGTAGAATAAAACCTGGGCTTAGGAACTCATAAGCTTGCTGCTCAACATGACCCAGGAAGTTGGTCAGTGACAAACTTTGCTGCAGGTCCCTGAAACAAACAAACAAAAAAACTGGATGGGGTCTCAATCTTGTTTTATGTCCTTGGGAGCTTGATCTTGTAACCGCGTGGCAACTTTCTGTTGGTCTCTGCCTTCCAGGGAACAGGAATTTTAGAGTTCATATTGTAGCTCTAAAAATTATCTTGAGTAGTTAAAAGTCTTTGGAAACTCAAAATTAACTACTCTAGACTTCTTCTGGGAAGTTCAATAAAGACCGCCCTATGCTGTAGCTCAGGGACCAAGATTCTGGCCATTTCACAGTGGTGGTCTGGGTTTGATTCCCTGCTTAGGAAGTAATCCCTTTCTCATTTAATATCTGTATAACCTTGTCTAGTCTCTTCTCCTCCATAGTCTATCTTAAATTTTTCTTCCTTGAGTACCTGGGAGGTTACCTTTGGTACAGTTCAAAAGCCAGAAATATCAGCCGTTTGGCCTGCCTAAAATCAGGTAATCAGAAATTTTAAAAGGTCTTTATTACAGAGTGCTATGCTTAAAAGTCAGCTTCGTTAAAAGTGGATATTCCGGCTTTTAACACCCAGGACTCCTTAGGAAAAACAAGAGGCATGAGAAACCCCTTTCTTGGCCCTGTGCTTGTGAGGACTACACCATAAAGCCAATAATCAGTTAAGAAACTTAAAAACTAGGAAATGAAAAATCTTATAACTACTGTAGTAATCTTATTCTGTCTGTCCCTCTGTGTGATTATATATATGTTGTGTGTGATGTTTATATATAAGAGCTCTAATTAATTGGCTTAAGAAAAAATAAGCACTTAAACCAAATATATTGAAAGCAAAATAAAAACTGCAGTACCTTTTAGTTCATGTAACTTTTGTAATATTGGGGAAATAAAGACAACTTTAAAAATTATTAATAAAATAAAGACATTTTTTCTAAATTATGCAAGTCAGATATTAGGTTTGCTAAATGCTTTAAGATTATAAACTACTTTGACGTTTGAAAATTGTTCAATTTATTTTGGAGACATTACATTCTAAATAAGGCCTGGGGATATCTGGAATTACCCATGCCCCCTAGCTATGAAAAGAAGGTTATACAGAAAAGAGATTTTATATAAGAAAGAATGTTGTATAGTAAATTCTTGTCCTAAAGTAAAATGAGTGGTTGTTTAAAACGAGGAATGTTTAGGGCAAGTCAGAAAGTCTAAACATGTTGTTCATGGTCTGTGAAAGTCGTGAAATAATTTATAAAAGGGAATTTATGCCAGAAATGTTATACAATTTAACATTAGGCCTCCTAAATGCTTCATAAAATACTAATATGGCTCTGAACTGTATAGTTTGCCTGCTTACAGCTAGCTAAGTCCTGGGACACGTGGAATTAGAGATTGGAAAGAGTCAGACCTTATCTGCATTTCTGTCTGGGTCCCAGACTCCACACCTAGTACATAATTAAAATCTCTTACTTACCAAGATTTTCACCAAAAGTAAAAATTGTAAGAGTTAACATTGTAATATGCAATTGAGACTACTGGAAAAATAGGTTTGCATGCAAGATGTATAAGGAGAATGAAACGTGTTTTTGTAAGAGATTATAAGAAACTATGAGAATGTAGATTTTTGCCTAGGTTAGAGAGTTAAAGATTGTTTTAAATTAAAGCTAAAACTTTGAACAAGTTGTGGAAGGTTTATGAAAGTTAATTATAAGAGATTCTATGTGTGAACATAGTGGCTAAAGTTAAAATGGGATTGTTATTGTTGTTTTTCTCCCCCATAAATTGGACATTGGAATAAAAGCACAACAGAGTTTTCTTAGAACATTGTTCAGCTCTGAGGAAAAAAAAAAAAAATGTAAAGGGTTATAAAAGGTTTATTAAAATCTTACCTTATGGTCAAACTAATTAAAACTGAACAGATTTATAAAATGTTACTAAAACCTAGCTTTATCATTAAAAATACACTAATGGAAACATAAAATTTGGTTTCTCTTTTAAAAGGATTTTTATGTAATATCAAAACATAATGAAAGGGTTTTGTTTACTTCTTAAGTAAACTATAAAAAAGGAGGGAGAAGGAAAGAAAGGAGACAGAATCAGTTGGCCTCATGCTATCTTCTTTGGGTCTTGTTTGGAAAGCTGGGTCTCTTCTCTATCAGAATAATATTTTTTCCTTTAAAAAATTTTTGAGTTATCAGTTTGACCAAATGAATGACTTTTGGTAACTTAAGATTCTATTTTGTAATATCCAATGTTTTAAACCTTTGGTATTTAACCTTTCAAAATCAAACTCTATATTATTGTGCTAAATCAATCAGCCAATACTGAAGTTGTTTAAATATACAATTTGAATGAACTCCCTGGTCTAAGTCGAATTACCTGTGATAACTTATTAGTTATCAGTGCTATGCACCTGAATTAGAGAAACAGCTGGTATTCAAGAGGACCTAAGTCTAATGTTAAGCATGGGCTCATGAAGAACCTGGATGGCCACCTTGTCCTTCCTGAGTCCTTAAAGCTTTTGTTATTAAAGGTTCTGCATTGCATGATTCATCATGAAAAAAAAATAATAATAATAATCCAAATAGATAAATAGCATTGCAGTAAACTAAGAAGCTTCTGTATAGCAAAAGAAATAATCAACAGAGTGAAAAGACAACATATATAATCAAAGAAAATATTTGCAAAATATATGTGATAAGGGGTTAATATCAAAAATATACAAGAAGCTGAAATGACTCAATAGCAAAAAAGCAAATAACTCAATTTAAAAATGGACAAAGACCTGAAATAGACATTTCTCAAAAGATGTACAAATGGCAATAGGTATATAAAAAAATATGTTCAACATCTCTAGTCATCAGGGAAATGCAAATTAAAGCCCCAATGAGCTATTACCTCATACTTGTTAGAATAGCTATTATCAAAATGTCAAGCGATAACAATGGTTGGAGAGGATGCGGAAAAAAGGGAACCCTTGCACACTGTTTGTGAGAGTGTAAATTAGTACAGCCGTTATGGAATACAGTATAAAAATCCCTCAAAACATTTAAAATAGAACTACCACATGATACAGCAATCCCTAATAGGTTTATATTCAAACCAAAAATGAACTCAGTATGCTGAAGAGATATCGGAACTCCCATTTTTATTACAGCATGATTCACGATAGCCAAAGTATAGAATTAATCTAAGTGTCCACCCATGGATAAATGCACAAAGAAAATGTGGTATGAATACACAATGGAATACTATCCAGCCATCATTAGCATTAATCCATAATCATTCTATCATTTGCAACAACATAGATGAACCTGGAGGGCATTATGTTAAGTGAAATAAGCCAGGCATAGAAAATTAAATATTGCATGATCTCACTCATATGTGGACTCATATAAGTAGAGTAGATTGGTAGTTACCAGGGCTGGGGTGTTGGAAGGATGGGGAAGCTGAGGAGATATTGGTCAAAAAATTAAAAAAAAATTCTTTGTTAGGTAGGAGAAATAAATTTAAGAAATCTATTGTAAAACATGTTGTCTATAGTTAGCAATGTATCATGTTCTTGAAAAATTCTGGCAAAGTGTATGTAATGTGCTCACTACAAATCTGGTAGTGATGCATATGCTAGTTAGCTGGAATTTTGTCATTCCACAACATATATATACTTTAAAGCATCTTATTGTATATGATAAATACATGAAACTTTATTATTGTATGAACAAAGTGCTTCAAACAATGTTGAGCACATATTAAAAAATTGCTTAGCACTGCCTTTAGTTCAAATTGTTAAAGGACACTATTAAAATGTAAATGTTACCTAGAAAACCATCTATACAAATACATATACCAATTTAAATCATTGATTTTTTGGGGGTTGGGGGGAACCTCAGCCTGTAGTCCATTCAGATAATCACTGGCACATGAATAAAGATCCCAGCTGAGACTGATGCTAGGACTCATAGCAGGTTTTTTTGGGCAGACAAGAGCAAGAGGCAGGATTTGCATAGTGAGTGTAAGAGGAGATAAGAAGGAGAACACAACTGATAGGAGAAAACAATGAGCAGAAATGGAGGGTGCTGAACTGTGAAATTTATGTTGGAGCACCTAAATCAGGCATCCTAATTTTTCCAGGAGTGAGTTTCAGTTCAAAGAAATAGGAGCTTACTTACTATAAGCTCCTATAATAGTTCAAATGGAAAAAAGACAAGAATTATTAAGCAGTCAGGTTGCAGAATCTCTCTCTCAGTCTTCACTTTCTAAAAAGTTTCACTTGGGCTCTGGCTGACCCTTCCTTGAAATCTCCAGTACCACACCCTCTTTCACATTGGAAAGCATCAAATGTCGGCTCTGTTTATTATTCTGACATGTAATCTAGCTCCTGAATTAATATGCAGCACAGTTGAAATTACAGGAATAATGCTCTGAAATCATGCTAAACACACACTCTGTATACACGATGACCTTCAATAAAGATCACAAATGCGTATTTTTGTTTTCGAATGAGAACATTTAACTCCAGGATTACCACCCAGAGAACCATGTTCGCATTGCTGGGGCATGATTAATTTTGAATTATAAAAATAGAACTCTTTTCAATCATATCTTAGATTCCATTCAAACCTGGTATGCAAGCAAGTTTAATACACAGAACTACTATGAAGGGTGCAAATTAAAGCCACACAAAGAGGGATTTGGGCCAGATTTCTGGAAGAACAGTCAAACTTAGTTCATGTCACTGTTGTGCAAACATAAATTAAAGAAGGGAAAGTGCCAATATCCTGACCACGTAACAGCATGAACTTAGCCTCAGGCCTAAAGTCTAAATTACCCATTAATAATATTTTCAGTCTTATTCAAACTGGGCATGATCCTTGGAGCAATACAGGAGAGTTTGATGCTTGGTGAGCATTACTAGCCCACATATGTGAGGTAATAACATTCTCTAGTGGGAGGAGGAAACAGAGGTAATTTACCAAATGGTACCCTACTGACCTGAAAGAACTGATTTACCTCATATGGAGGTTTCATTTTAGCGGAGATTTTATTTACCAGGCTTTATTGTGAGTCTGAGATATTTTACACTGATTAAGAGTGAATTGGAATATTCTTCTTCCCTATGGTCCTTTTTTTTTTGAAGTAGGAAGGTTCAGATTTGGTTTCAGATTACAAAGTGCTGACTTAATATTCTAGAACTGGAAATTGGAGGTATGCTATAGCATATTGAGCTATATTTTCATCTTCACTAAGTCAGGATTACAACTATTGTGGAATTTTAAAACTGCAGATTTACAAAGGAGATTATTTTCTTTTTGAAACAGTCAGCATACATTATTATATCAAAGTCTGAGTTTCTCTGTGTTCTATGTTCTATGGAAAATTACATTTAAATGTGATATATTGGGGGCGTCCTAGTCTTTGGTTTAGGATCAAGTTACTAAAAATTAGACTGTTTTTTTCACTAAAGAAAAAGAGAAGCATCTTGGATAAGTAGGTAAAGTGAAGAATTCACTTATATAGGTAGGTACAAAGACAGGTTGTCACCTTGCAGTGCATGATGTCACTGTAATTTCTGTTTAGAGAAATCATTTTCAGGATAATTTTGAGACCACTCAAAAATTTTACCATCATAAAAAACAAATTCCTTGTCAAGCCCACAAAGTAGAAAACCCAATTGACTTGAGGAGTTAGAAGGAGAAATAATTATTGAAACACAATTCCAAATGCTCCGAGAGCTGCATATCATATTTTGTCCTGTGGGTCTCTAAAGGACTCAACTGACAATAACGCTGTTGCTAACCCCTGTGATACTCCCGCTGCGTCGTTTAGAGTTCTCTCATCATTAAATAACAGACGTTTTGTGGAATTGATAAACATAGTCCTCAACATTAACTAAATAATCCTCCCAATAGTCTGGTAAAACAGATGGAGAGAATAAAACAGAGAAGTTGTTAAGGGGCTTAACTCAGTCCATAGAGAAAATCTTGTGACTTAGTTAGTATTGGACCTCCCTAGTTTAAGTTTATGACACCTTCTCTTCCATTTTTTACTAATAAATACCAACCATGCCTCCAAACCACAGCCATCCCAACCCCCCATCCCTGGTGATTGTCTTTCATTCTTTCCATTTAATTAAGAACAGGACACAGTTCTGCTGCAAAGCAAATTGTAGCTTTCTCTTGTATGTATTTGCTTATGTATATATTCATGAACATTAAAATAGCTTTTAATGGGACATGATTTCAAACAAATATATATATTTTTCTTTTTTTATAGGACCAATTTAGTCTAAAGCACATTGTTTATATCAGCTTCTAAATTAATTCCACTTTTTACACTTTGCCACAATCAACCCCGCTTCATTAAATAAAATCCATTCTCTTTCTTTGTGTTTCCTCTTGATGACAAGCACTGTATGAGGCACCTAGGAGGGCATAAGAGAGTATAGTCTGGCTGCAGTCTTGCAGTAAGCCATAGTGGGAAAGGAAAATGATGACTAAACAAATAATTATGGTCATACTAATGATAATGCTTCCTGGAAGTTGACTGTGTTCCAGACCGTATGATAAGCATACCTTACTTCATTTGATTCCTTGAAGTAGGAGCTCCATTTTCTGTTTTCACAGACCATGGAACTGAAGTTTGCCAGGTTAATGGCTTTACAGATTGAACTCACGTAAATAACTAGTACCCCATTCTCCCATTCAAGGCTTATCGAACAGTCTTTTAATACCTTTATTTTTTAATATAATTTTCCCACATTAAGCTTATCTGACAGTTTTGATTCCCAACATAATTAATACTTTTCATTCTAGTTTATATTTTTTCTTGGCTTGAATTCTATTCCTTGAACTCCAATAAACTCTGGGTCAGTGACAAATAGCATTTCAGAACCCACGGAGTTAAGGGTTGTTTTCAAAATTATTATTAGGTCATGCTACCATGTCTTTTTGTGGTTAGTGCTTTTTCTCTCAAATATCAGTTGATCCTAGAAAACTTTTTTGAGTTTCAGATGGATGTAAATGCCACTTTTGTAGAGCCTTTTTGAAGTATCCCTACAGTGTTATATTTATTTTTCTACCTTATTCATATGATATTCTTTTTCAAATAATATATGCCTTATGACAGAAACTACATCTTGCTAAATTGGATTCTTCAGGGTTGACATTGTATGGTATACAGTGAGTCTCAATAAATATTTGATAATTGAACTGAATTTTACTTTCTTTAAGAGGCCTTTATGATACCTTTATCTTTTCTTTGCAACAACTGTTCAATATTTATGTCTCTTTACCTGTCTTTTGTTTATTCCTTCTCATTTCAGAGGAGGAGAGAGGTCTCTTCTTTTATCTGAATGTGACACTGACATTTTTGCCTGTGGTCATGACTGATTTATTTTACTTTTTGACCAGTAGCTACTCAGTGTTCGCTCTTCCTGTTTGGGTGCTCTTATAACTCTCTCTTCTTTTCCATTTAATTATGTCTTATTTTGAGTTCTCAAAATTCCTTCCAAAAGGTGCAATATGAAAAGGAGGGGAAAAAGGGCAACTTCTTAATGGATAAACATACCTGACCCTGGTGATCAAGATCAACATCTACAGTGATAAATCATGCTAATAGTATGTACACTTGATAGAAGAGGCACTGTGCCACTGTGGTCTTCCTCCCAAGAACGCATAATCCCACTCTAACCAGGAGAAAAACACCAGACAAATTGCAACTAGGCAAACTACCTGACCAGTACTATCAGGACATTCAAGGCCATTGTTTTAATTTCCTGTGGCTAACATAACAAATTACCACATTCTTGGTAGCTTATGAAAAAAAAAAAAAATTCCTTACAGTTGTGGGGACTAATAATAGTCTAAAATCAAAATATTGGCAGGGCTGTGCACACTCCTGAGACACCAAGAGAGATTCTGTTCCTAAACTCCTCTAGGTTTCAGTAGGTGTCAGCGTTCCCTGACTTATGTCTGCATCACTCCAGACTCTGCCTCTGCCTCTGCCACTTTGCTTCTTCTCTTCTTAGTGTGTATCTGTTTTCTGTGGGTCTCTTATAAGGGTGGATAAAATAAAATAAGGTGATCTTGAGACCCTTAATCACTTCTAAGAGAACATTTTCATAGAAAGGTTCAAGGAGATTAGGACATGAAAACAGCTTTTTTGAGGACCACCATTCAAACCACTACAGTCATCAACAAAGAGGAAAGTCTGAAATTGTGGCAGCAAAGAAGAGCCTGAGGAGAAATGATGACTCAATGTCACATGGTACCCTGGATGGGATCCTGAAATAGACAAAGGACATTAGGTAATACCTAAGAAAATCTGAGTAAAGTATGAACTGTAGTTAATGATAGTATATCAATATGAGTTCATTCATTTTAAATAATGAACCATATTAATGTAATATGCTAGTAACAGAGGAAAACATATGTGGAGTTTATGGGATCTACAACTATTCTAAGAACAAAGTTAACTTTAAAATAATTCTATGTTTACTCTTCTATAAGAGGTCTGTTCAATAGAAACATAATGCATACCACCTGTGTAATTTAAAATTTACTGGAAGTCACATTTCAAAAAGTAAAAAGAAATAAAATTAATTTTAATAACACTTTAGCCGAGTATGTACAAAATATTATCAGTTCCACATGATTGATATCAAATAATATCAATTAATAATCAATAATTGGTTATGAATATTATTTGGTATCAGGGTCTTTCTCTATAACCAAAACTGGAGTACAGTGGTGTAATTATAGCTCACTACAGCCTTCAGCTCCTGGCCTCAAGCAATCCTCCTACCTCAGCCTCCTGAGAAGTTAGGACTACATGTACTTGCCAGCACACCTGGTTAATTTTTGTTATTATTTGTGGAGATAGGGGTCTCACTATGTTGCCCAGGCTGGTCTCAAACTCCTGGGCTCAAGTAATCCTCCTGCTTCAACCTCCCAAAGTGCTGGGATTACAGGCATGAGCCATAGAACTCAGCCTGGTATAAAATTATTAATAATATGTATTACAGTCTTTTGGTGGTCTGTTCATGTGTAATACCAGAAATAGCAGATGTCTGACGGAACTACGATCCAGTAACAATACAATAGACAATAAAACCATTAAAGTGAAATGTCATCCTACCAAAATAAAGTTTTGTTTAACAGAAAATTTATTTTGCATTGCTTCAGTTTTTAAACTTAATACATTAAAATCACACAAAATTCAAAATTCAGTTATCAGTCATAACCATTTTTCTAGTGGCTAGCTCATTGAACAATATGTCCATATGTGTTGTTTTTTTCCATTATCTATTACTGTATAACAAACTATCCCCTAAAACAGTGACTTAAAATAACAACAATATGTTATGTCTCAAGATCCTTTGAGTTGACTGTGTAGTCATTTCTCTCATCTTGCTTCAGGTTTCTCATGCTTTTAGAGTCTGAGAACTGCTGGGGCTGGAATGTCCCAAGTCTGGCTCCTCAGCAGGGAGAGGTGTATGGCTGGGCTGGTCTTAGTTGCTGGAATGGCTAAGCCACTCTTTTTTGTGGTCTCTCCAGAAGGCTAGCCAAATTTATTGCATGGTGGTTCAGCGCTTCCCAAAGCTCAGAAGGAGAAACTGCGAGGCCTTCCTAAGGCTTAAGTCTGGAACTTGCACAATGTTACTGCTGCTCCCCGCTATTTTTTAATGAGACTCACGTAGCCAACACAGAATCAGAATGAAGGGGAAACACACACACAAAGGCATAAATACCAGAAGGCATGGTTTACTGTGGGCCATCTTGGAGATTAGTGTTCTTGACTGTTGGTTAACTTTTCAACAAGTATTTATTTTTTCAATCTATTTTTTTTTTAAAACACCATAAAGATCAAACCATGCCTCACTATTCAGTTTTCCCCTAGTAAGTGAGGCAGGTGGAATTCAAATCTAGGTAGTTGTTTGGATTTTTGAGCACCTGCCTTTTTTGTGAAGTGTTTAAGTGTTACCTTTGTTGACTCAAACAACTTCTAAGCAGTGGGGGGCGGGGGGGGGGAGAAGGAAATGGGTCCGCCGAGCAGTGTTTTAAATCCCTGATGTTATGCTTCTTATGCTTAAATAAGTTCTAATTAACTCAAACTTCCTGCAGTCAAAATTAATTAGATTTGTTGTGAAAAATTCTTTCTCTGTCTTCCTCCCTTTCTCACTCTCTTCATTCTTGCTCTTGCTCTCACTCTTTCTTCTTCTGGGTAACTCCTGACGGTGCCTTGAAAACTTCTGCCAGTTTTACACTGTATTTTCACTTAAAAATCAAAGGGAAACACATTTATCTAATCACCCATTCAGGGCTCTTTCTGCTGACCTTAACCTCTTTCTCCTTGTTTGTAATCAGTGCAGACTCATCAGTGACATTTCCAGTTCCGTATAATCTAATATGTTTGCATTCCATATTTTTCTTAGGCAAAGAAATCAACTCTGATAAAGTAATCACCTCAACATAATTGTCGTTAACAAAAAGGTTACAATGTTCTCAACAGAATAATAGAGCTGAGAATCACTCTGTTTTGTGACTCTACATCTTACTTGGCTCTGAACTCTTTTAACACAACAAATAATCATGCCTTATTAAGCACCTGCTCAATCAAGTTGGGAAATCGGACTGCGGCAGCATTAAATCCTGACCTTTGACTTCTTCTGTCAGATGCCAGAATGATGATTTCTACTGGATCTTGGCTTGACATTAGGGAGCAATTGGCTAATCCTCCGACTTTTCAGACTTGCTCTCTGATCCTTTGCTAAAGCCCATCTTGTTCTGCATCTTAGATTTATTATGATTTATTTACCATGTGGGGTAACAATATCTCCTTTTATCTTTAAAAGGAAGAGCATCTATATGATTTTAAATCCTGATTCTCAAGGGGAGTCAGAAAAAAAGTTTCAAAACTTAGAAATAAGCTTTTGTCTCTTCCTTTTGTCTTCCTTCCTAATATAGAATTTGGAAAAATGAGTAAGTGAAGAGAAGTGTGAGAGAAAAAGAGACTGGGTCTGGTTAGTTGAGACTTCGCAATTAAGGGGGACATATTAGAGAAATACTACACCCAGAGCAAAGAACTACGGATTTAAATCACTTTTCCCAAGGGTGGGCCCAACAGATTTCTGTGGAAATGTAATCACGGGGACTTTCGGGTTTTAAAAATGGAGTGTCATTGGCTTTAAGTCACAAATATGATGAAGCCCAGAATTGTGAATAATGTCACCCCAGATAATGTACAAAATGAAGCGAGGAAAAAAAAATTTGGTAGACCATATAGGAGAGATGAACAGATGTACTCAAACAGAAAATGTAAGTATAATGAAACTCACATTAAACATCTATTACGTGTCAGGCACTGTGCTGGGCATATCATAAACAGGAAAACTCAACAATAAGAGTAGCAGCCTTTGATGCACTGCTGGATTCAGTGTGCCAGTATTTCATTGAGGATTTTCGCATTGATGTTCATCAGGGATACTGGTCTAAAATGCTCTTTTTTTGTTGTGTCTCTGCCAGACTTTGGTATTGGGATGATGCTGGCCTCATAAAATGAGTTAGGGAGGATTCTCTCTTTTTCTGTTGTTTGGAATAGTTTCACAAGGAATATACCAGCTCCTCTTTGTACCTCTGGTAGAATTCGGCTGTGATTCCATCTGGTCCTGGACTTTTTTCGGTTGGTAGACTATTAATTATTGCCTCAATTTCAGAGCCTCTTATTGGTCTATTCAGGGATTCAACTTCTTCCTGGTTTAGTCTTGGGAGGGTGTATGTGTCCATGAATTTATCCATTTCTTCTAGATTTTCTAATTTATTTGTATAGAGATGTTTATAGTATTCTATGATGGTAGTTTGTGTTTCTGTGGGATGGGTGGTGATATCCCCTTTATCATTTTTTATTGCATCTATTTGATTCTTCTCTCTTTTCTTATTAGTTTTGCTAGTAGTCTATCAATTTTGTTGATCTTTTCAGAAAACCAGCTCCTGGATTTATTGATTTTTTGAAGGGTTTTTTCTGTGTCTCTATCTCCTTCAGTTCTGCTCTGATCTTAGTTATTTCTTGCCTTCTGCTAGCTTTTGAATGTGTTTGCTCTTGCTTTTCTAGTTATTTAAATTGTGATGTTAGGGTGTCAATTTTAGATCTTTCCTGCTTTCTCTTGTGGGCATTTAGTGCTATAAATTTCCCTCTATACACTGCTTTAAATGTGTCCCAGAGATTCTGGTTGTGTTCTGGTTGTGTCTTTGTTCTCACTGGTTTCAAAGAACATCTTTATTTCTGTCTTCATTTCCTTATGTACCTAGTAGTCATTCAGAAGCAGATTGTTCAGTTTCTATGTAGTTGTGCGGTTTTGAGTGGGTTTCTTAATCCTGAGCTCTAGTTTGATTGCACCGTGGTCTGAGAGAGAATCCAGCAGCACATCAAAAAGCTTATCCACCACGATCAAGTTGGCTTCATTTCTGGAATGCAAGGCTGGTTCAACATATGCAAATCAATAAACATAATCCATCATATAAAAAGAACTAAAGACAAAAACCACATGATTATCTCAATAGATGCAGAAAAGGCCTTGGACAAAATTCAGCAGCCTTTCATGCTAAAACTCTCAATAAACTAGGTATTGATAGAATATATCTCAAAATAATAAGAACTATTTATGACAAACCCACAGCCAATATCATACTCAATGGGCAAAAACTGGAAGCATTCCCTTTGAAAACTGGCACAAGACAGGGATGCCGTCTCTCACCACTCCTATTCAACATAGTGTTGGAAGTTCTGGCCAGGGCAATCAGGCCGGAGAAAGAAATAAAGGGTATTCAGTTAGGAAAAGTGGAAGTCAAATTGTCCCTGTTTGCAGATGACATTATTGTATATTTAGGAAACTCCATCGTCTCAGCCCAAAATCTCCTTAAGCTGTTAAGCAACTTCAGCAAAGTCTCAGGATACAAAATCAATGTGCAAAAATCACAAGCGTGCCTATACACCAATAATAGACAAACAGAGACAAATCATGAATGAACTTCCATTCACAATTGCTTCAAAGAGAATAACATACCTAGGAATCCAACTTACAAGGGATGTGAAGGACCTCTTCAAGGAGAACTACAAACCACTGTTCAATGGAATAAAAGAGGACACAAACAAATGGAAGAACATTCCAAGCTCATAGATAGAAAGAATCAATATTGTGAAAATGGCCATACTGCCCAAGGTAATTTATAGATTCAATGCCATCCCCATCAAGCTACCAATAACTTTCTTCACAGAACTGGAAAAAACTACTTTAAAGTTCATATGGAACCCAAAAAAGAGCCTGCATTGCCAAGACAATCTTAAGCCAAAATAACAAAGCTGGAGGCATCACACTACCTGACTTCAAACTATACTACAGGGCTACAGTAACCAAAACAGCATGATACTGGTACCAAAATAGTGATATAGACAAATGGAACAGAATAGAGCCCTCAGAAATAATACCACACATCTACAACCATCTGATCTTTGACAAACCTGAAAAAAACAAGAAATGGGGAAAGGATTCCCTATTTAATAAATGGTGCTGGGAAAACTGGCTAGCCATATGTAGAAAGCTGAAACTGGATCTCTTCCTTAAAGCTTATACAAAAATTAATTCAAGATGGACTAAAGACTTAAATGTTGGGCCTAAAACCATAAAAACCCTAGAAGAAAATCTAGGCAATATCATTCAGGACATTGGCATGGTCAAGGACTTCATGACTAAAACACCAAAAGCAATGGCAACAAAAGCCAAAATAGAGAAATGGGATCTAATTAAACTAAAGAGCTTCTGCACAGTGAAAGAAGCTACTATCAGAGTGAACAGGCAACCTACAGGATGGGAGAAAATTTTTACAATCTACCCATCTGACAATGGGCTAATATCCAGAATCTAAGAAGAACTTAAACAAATTTACAAGAAAAAATCAAACAACCCTCATCAAAAATTGGGCAAAGAATATGAACAGACACTTCTCAAAAGAAGACATTTATGCAGCCAACAGACATGTGAAAAAATGCTCATCATCACTGGCCATCAGAGAAATGCAAATCAAAATCACAATGAGATACCATCTCACACCAGTTAGAATGGTGATCATTAAAAAGTCAGGAAACAACAGGTGCTGGAGAGGATGTGAAGAAATAGGAAGACTTTTAAACTGTTTGTGGGACTGTAAACTAGTTCAACTGTTGTAGAAGACAGTGTGGTGATTCCTCAAGGATCTATAACTAGAAATACCATTTGACTCAGCCATCCCATTACTAGGTATATACTCAAAGGATTATAAATCATGCTGCTATAAAGACACATGCACACGTATGTTTATTGTGGCACTATTCACAATAGCAAAGACTTGGAACCAACCCAAATGTCCATCAATGATAGACTGGATTAAGAAAATGTGGCACGTACACACCATGGAATACTATGCAGCCATAAAAAGGATGAGTTCCTGTCCTTTTTAGGGACATGGATGAACCTGGAAACCATCATTCTCAGCAAACTATTGCAAGGACAGAAAACCAAACACCACATGTTCTCACTCATAGGTGGGAATTGAACAACGAGAACACTTGGACACAGGGTGGGGAACATCACACACCAGGGCCTGTCATGGAGTTGGGGGAGGGGGGAGGGATAGCGTTAGGAGATAGACCTAATATAAATGACGAGTTAATGGGTGCAGCACACCAACATGGCACATGTATACACATGTAACAAACCTGCACATTGTGCACATATACCCTAGAACTCAAAGTATAATTTAAAAAAATTAAATAAATAAAAAATAAAAAGAAAGAAATGATTAAGAAAAAAAGAGTAGCAGCCTTTAAAACGGAGTTAGAATAAAGAGGTTGGAATAGAAAGGAGAAAGCAGCATTTTAATAATGAATTTATGACTTGGATTTGCTGAAAACATCTGAATATCCGTTCCAAATCCCAAAATAGGGCACACTAGAGCTCCACATCAAACTATGAAAACTTAAACAGAGGGCACACAGTTTTCTACTTCCAGCAATTAACTAAGTTTTATCAATTCTATGAAGTCTCAAATGTCCTTACAATTCATTCTTCCCCTTTTTGCTTAAGTTGTTCACAGTGTTTCTGTTGTTTGCTGCTATGAAGTGAAACTAGCTCCCTGTCACAGTTGTAGACATTTTATGCTGTCGTTGGTCCATATGTCTTCATTTTGATTCGGGGAATGGATCCCTTTTAAGAATCTGGGATGATGGCTGCTAAACAGAATCCAACGTCAATACCTAATAAACTGTCTAACAGGAGGGAGAAAAAGAGGATAAGAATACTCAAAAGTCTTTAATGTAGAGAGTAGGGCCTATATCAGGGGCTAGAATGATAAATTATCTAGAATACGGAATTTCGGAAGAGAAACAAGAAGTAGGGAAATGGTGATTGTCAGGGAGGTAGCTGTGAAGTCACTATTGCTTTTTTGTTTTGTGCTGTTTTACATTGATTTAATTTGTTTTGTTTTCAATCACTGTTAGCAAAAAATTAAACTTGAAATTCAAAAAGAAAATAATTTAATCCTATTTAGACATTATAAGAAGTGAAGGAAATAATTTAAAATAAAAATTGAGAGTGGAAATTGTTATATTTGCAAAAGAAAAAGTCTGAAAATGCTGGGTCTCATGCCAGGATCTACAAAATAAGAGAAAAGACAAAGAATAGTTATTAGAAGTGCTTAATCTGTGGTTGACTTCTGCAGTGGCTCTAGTAGGAAAACTGGCTTGACCAAGAACTTGACCAAGTGGACTGAGCAGTATGAAACTTACAAGAAATTCTCAATATTCAAATAAAATTGACCTAAACTGCACTTATGAGACACACATCCATGACCTTTGCCTTTGTAGTATTCAGTTTTCATCTCATCCAACATGCCTGCTCACAACATTTATTCAGTAACAGAGGCACTGACACTGAGATCATCATTATTACATTTCAAACTAACAATTAAGACATCTGAAACTTGGTGTTCCTATAGATTAAGATTTTAGGAGTTATTTAGGACAGTATGGTTGTGAGAGAGAAAGTAAAATTAGGAGGATATTTAAAAAGATGCTTAAAGGTAGAGAAATGTAGGATTCATGCAAGGCCCTTAGCTCTTTTGTTCAGCTCTTCTCCAGAACTAGGCACACTATGGAAACATGATCAGAACTGAGAGACAAAACATGTAAATTGTTCTTGGCCAATGCTTCAAAACTGGGGTAAACTGGGATAAACTGAAGTAGTTTCTTGCAGCTGTAGAGTATTGACTTCTGGGCTCCCAACCTTGTAAGGCCTTACTGGGATGCCCAAATGACAAGCAATCGAGTTCCTGAGAACCTCTCTGTGTTGTGGCCCAATGCATGGGAAGCACTAACCTAACCTATGAAAACTTCATTTTAAATAGACTCTTCTTCAGGTCTGATATTAGCCTATCCTGACCCTTGTACCTGCTGGATTGCTGGCAGTTTTGTGGGGTAAATATGCTCTCCTTCCTCTGGTTAAATGCAGCCCCTACATTGCAATATCTGAGACCTGGCAAGAGGTATGTGAGCTGGATTTAGCTCTTGCTCACTCATCTACTGGGTACCCATGTATAGTATGTCTATTCTATATTCTATTGTCCTTTCTTTTATTGAACTAATTTTATGCAATCTCCAATATAGTGGTCATTGATGACCTTATCTTTTAAATTTATCAGTTATGCTTCTGTCTTCATGAATTCTTTCTTTGGCTCAAATATTCCCTTCTTCATCTAATTATTCATTTACTCAAGTTTAAGAGTTTCATATTCTCTTAAATCTACCAAAAAAAAGGAAAAAGAAACTTAAAATGTCTCTTCCCTGTCGTCATTTTTGTGTTGTTGGTTTTGTTTTAGTTTGTTTTCTGTCAAAGAAATTCATACCTCATACCGAATCACATCCTCTAATAGTTCAAGAAAGTGTTGAAGCTCACCAGTCATGACGTCCAGGAACACACCTGTAATGTTTGTTTCCCTTGCTGTAGACATGTGAGGTATCTAGAGAAGATGTTTTTAAGAGGTGCTTGCTTATTATAGTACTTGGCTTAGACTGTGTGATTCTAAGAAGGGATTAAGAAAGTAAAGGCTCAGTTTGAATTGAATGCTGTCAGGAAGCTAGAGGTGTCATTGATAAATAGTAAAAAGAAGAACTGTTTTTTTTGTAAGCAGAATATTTCTATCTCTGTCTTGTTTTAGGTATCATTATGGAGCAGTTTTACCTGTCTTATCCACCACGGTCCACGGGTGGCCAAGTCTGGGTTTTGTTTATATTCTGCAAGGGTTGTTTATATTTAGTTGAAAATATTAGACCTAGCTACTACGTCTCAACTGCCAGGTATTAATCTTTTTCAATGCATAATCTTTTTATCAATATGCTTGCTTTTCTCTATTTGCTCTCACTTCTCTCTAGGTCTTTTCTCATGGAGAGTGCTGATGCATAGTTATGTGGAAAATATGGATCCTGTCAGATAACAGGGTGAGTCCTTTCCTGAAATCTTCAGACTACAAAAAGAAGAAAAATAGAGCTAATGTGAACTTGAACTCACTTTGCAAATATCAAAGATCTTTGCTGGAGAGTAAAGAGTATATAGGTCACAGGAGTGACAGTACAGAATTTTGCTCCTGTGAAATCATCTAATGGCATAAAGGAATCTTGTCACCATCTGCATTCTACCTTGATTGGCTATACAATTCAAGGATAGCCCCCAAGTATCTACTTTTTGGATTGATGATCCCACCCACTTTAGATTCCCCTTTGTGGTTTCCATCTTGTGTTAGGGAGATTAGTGGGCTTTTGTCAGAATTACCTACAAACTGCAATGATATGAGGGAAATCCCAAGTGTTTCTTCCATACTATACCTTAAATTCATCCCATCTGGCTAGATACAGCAAAAACTCTAAAATGTCTGGAAGGTCTTCAGCAACAGACTTCTTTAGTTTTTACATCTAATATAGCTTTTCCTTATTTTTATATTCTCCTGATAATTTCCATGACAACTGGTGTGAGAAAAGAGTAATTGGTTTGAAAGGTAATTATTTCACTCACTTATCTAGAGAAATGTATGATTTCTAAAGATTGAAACAGAAAAAGGTATATTGCCTATGATAAGTATTTAAGTTTTTATATGTAAATGGTTATAAGCTCTGCAAAATTTCATTAATCCAAAATTCTCAGAGTAAGGTAAACTGTATGCCCCATCCTTTCCAAATGAGAGAGAAACAAACTAGCAAGCAGAATTAAAGATGCTTTCAGTACCCTTTGGTAAGGAAAGTTTCAAGTGTCTTACTGCTGTATAACCCAACACTTCAAATATAGACATATCTATCAAAAGGATGACCAGATAGCCAATTTACAAACCTGCTGACCTGTTCTTAAGGAAGAATTCTGTGAACAGGAGTTAGTCTAATGTTAAACCTCAAGTTGACTTCCTCTTGTCATCCAGAAAATCCTAATCACTGACTCTTGAAACCAATGGATGTGTAGTAAAGGAATGTGGGCATTTTATTATTATGTTCAGAAAAACATAATTTATAAGTAAAAAATACTACAACCATCAATGCCTGATAAAGGAAAAATACCTTAAAATTGTTTTTATTTTTGCCATTGCTCACTAATTTGAATGAGATTGATAAGGATGAATTTATTTCTCTCTCTTTCTCTCCCTTCCTTCCTTCCTTCCTTCCTTCCTTCCTTCCTTCCTTCCTTCCTTCCTTCCTTCCTTTCCTTCCTTCCTTCCTTCCTTCCTTCCTTCCTTCCTTCCTTCCTTCCTTCCTTCCTTCCTTCCTTCCTTCCTTCCTTCCTTCCTTCTTTCTTTCTTTCTTTCTTTCTTTCTTTCTTTCTTTCTTTCTTTCTTTCTTTCTTTCTTTCTTTCTTTCTTTCTCTCTCTCTCTCTTCTTTCTTTCTTTCTTTCCGTCTGTCTGTCTGTCTGTCTGTCTGTCTTTTTTTGAGACAAGGTCTTACTACGTTTCCCAGACTAGTCTCAAACTCCTGGGCTCAAACACTGACCTCCCAAATGCTGGGAGTGTCCCAAATGCTGGAATTAATGCTGGGAGTGTCCCAAATGCTGGAATTACAGGTGTGAGTCACCACACTCAGCCCTAGGATGAATTTCTTTTTAACTGGCATATTATTTAGGTAC
Source organism: Macaca nemestrina (assembly GCF_043159975.1). Taxonomy (NCBI): domain Eukaryota; kingdom Metazoa; phylum Chordata; class Mammalia; order Primates; family Cercopithecidae; genus Macaca; species Macaca nemestrina. The sequence goes on from NC_092128.1 coordinate 64,450,763, forward strand.
TTTAATAACTATATTTATAGATTTTCAAAGTGTGAGAAACTTTGGAAGTCATCTAGCTTAGAAAATACTTTAAAAATGTGTTCCATTTTGTTAATTACATAGTCCTTTAAAAAGGTAAATTGCAGCTTTAATTTTTTAGACTATAAATATGCCCTGTGAATTTTCAAGACAGGATAGAAAATAGAGAATTGCCCAAACTAGTCTTATCTGACAACCCATTTTCTGATTCATATCTGTTAAAATTTTCTAGAAAAACATTTTAGGAAGCACTATTTAGAAAACTCAACATCTGTCCCAACTTTCTCATTTTCTTCAATGAAATCTGACAGAGATAAGCTAAGTGATATGTCCATAATCTGTTATTGTCAGTTCCCAGAATAGTACCCAGCTTCCTGATTTCCAGGCTAATTTTTCCACTGCATCACAGACTTGCAACTTGTAGGCATATCACTACCAGATGATCATTGTTATACATACTTATCTGTATAAAATTATATTATTTATTCCTTTAGAATGTATTAGTCATTTTATTATTTAGTGAATTTACAGTCAAGTAAATAATTCAAAACTCCCAAAGATGCTATGTTTTAATTTTGTCCATATTTGACTATGCTGCCAAATATATCTGTTTTTAATAAAAAATAAGTGCAAGATTGCTAAAAATCAATGCAAATTGGATAATTTTGTTTAAATCTTCCATTACAGCCTGTAAAATATTGTCAAGTAGCTCATATTGGCCTAAAATATGTTTCTCTTCATTGCCACAGCTGTAAATTAAATCTGAATCTAATGTTTATGTATCTACTGCATACTTAGAATAAACCATGGCTTGAAGTCCCTTTTATAAATAATCAGTTTTGCTATTAATCAAGTTAAACATTTCAATAATATATGAAATACATTAATTTCTTGGAGGAAAATGTCAGCAGTAAAAGTATCATGGAAGCACTTAGCTCACTCAGTAAACAAAACTAGGGTGGAAGAGTGACTGTAAAAGATTGAGTCAGGGAAAAAATAGCAATGTTATACAAAGGTCTTTTGGAATTTTCCCTTGAACATCTTTTTAACTATGTGCTAAATTGAAGAGCAAGTACAATTTTACCAAACTGGAGAGAAGTTAGGAAATAAAATATACCTAAAATCTGATTATTGCCATTAGTAAGAATTATTATTTTTAAACCAAGATAAAATTTGGATTAATTAACTCTCTTAGACAATAATTGAGTTATCATGCTAAGTGAATATATTTATTAATGTTTATTATTTTAAAAGATCTTTGATTTAAGTGTCACACACTTTCTTATTTTAATAAAGAAGAAAGTTTATCAAAATCCAGTGGAGAACTAGTTTTTACGTGAAATAAATCTACTTATTTTTCTTTCTTGGAATTCAGAGGCATGGGTTTCTGAGTCCTTGGGAAACCTGATAACATGCCATATGAGAGAAGAGAAGCTTATTTCTTCCAACTTTTCCCAAGTGTATTATTCTACAAATGTTTCTCCTCTGTATTGTCAAGATCTTTCTTCCAGATTTTTTTTTTCTGTCCTATCTAAGAACAGGTTAAAAATGCCTCCAACCTTTACACATTCCCTATCTCTTAAATCAGTCTGGTTATTCAGCCCTAGGAAGAGTCTGTATCAAAGTATCCATCGTTATGATTTTCTGCCCTGAGTTCATACATATTTATAAAAACACTTTAAAGTGTAAATTATTTTGAGGTGTTATGCAGGGATCCTTAAGGAACAGTGATAGCAAAATCATCTTTGTGTCCTCAAAAACTAGATAGTGCTTGTGAAGTAATAGCAGTTTGGCAGTTATTGTTTGTGTGAACAATGAATGAACACTAAATTCACAGTCATAATTTACAAAATGTGTTTCACCTTACAATATAGTAGTTTATAAATAGGGTGACCAAGTATCTTGGTTTATCAGAATTGAGGAGTTTCCCAGAAAACGGGATTTTAATGCAAAATCTAGGACAGCCTTGGGCATTCTGGGATGATTTTTCAGCTTATTGGTATATAGAAAATGAAGACAAGGAAGGGGCAATATAAACCTTCACTAGATCTGAAGAAAGCTAAGAATTATTTCTGTATCCTCCCATGCACCCCTGTTTTCTTGGCAACTTGTTTTAAATTTTCCCTTGCCTGGAGGCTCTTGACCCTGTCTCACCACTTCTCTTCCTTCACTTACCCTGGGACACAGTTGTATTCTGGCAAGCTCTAGCCTCAGAGAGTCTTTTTTTTTTCTTTCTGTTCATTGAAACTCACCTATTTTATTCTATTGTTTGAGAGATTATACTCACACTACAATGAATAATGTTCTCATACACCCTAATCCTGGCATATATTCATTTTCTTTTTACTTATTCAACAAATATTTATGTGGTATCTACTATTTTTTAAGGATTGTTCAGGCCCTGAAGATAGACAATATGAAAGGATAGAGTGACAACCATCAAAAAAAAATACACATAGACGTGAAAACAAATATATAATTGATACTTATTGCTGACTGTAGTAATGTTTTATAAAGTCACTGTGAACACTGAATTAATGAGTACTGAACCGATGGTTCTAGGGCAAACACAGGTTTAGCTTCCTCTGAGTCTCTAGTCACAATATTTTTGTCAACCAATCAAGATGTAACTTTGTTCTATGTAAGTTTCTGTTTTAAAAGACATTATCTAAATATACTGTAGATTTGTTAACATTGAACTCATGGCCAATAGCACAACCGATGCCTGAGCAAAGCTTATTCATATGCCTGTGGAGAACTTCAAAAGGGTTGTGAGCATTGATTTGGGGGTTACAAATAAATTATAGCAAGTCAGCAAGTTCTCAAATATGTAATACATAAATAATAAGGATTCATTATAATTCAAATAAAGATATTTTGGGAGAAGAGGAGGAAAAAAAAAAAACCACACACACACACACACACACACACACACACACACACACACACACAGAACCCAAGACTGATGAGTGGAAGATTCAGGGCAGGATTCACAAAAAGTAATGTTTAATACAAGACCCTAATGATGTGTGTAGACACAGATATGGGACAGTCGAGATGAGGGAAACAGCATATGTGGAGGCAAAGAAGGAAACCTTCATTTATTGTTTAAATGTAAAGGATGGAGTGAGAGGGTGAATACCATAAGATGAGGCGGAAGGTTAAGGAAGGAGAATTGCTTGAGCCCAGTAATTCAAGGCCAGCCTGGGCAATGTAGCAAGACATTTTCTAAAAAAAAAAAAAAAAAAAAAAAAGCAGGAAGTAAGCAGCCAGCTTAGAAGGGTTTACCATGACATGAAGTGTTTAAACTTTGTGAATCATAAAGAAATACTAGAGGCTTCTGAAAGAAAACCAGCAAAGTGATTAGATTTTCCCTTTAAAAAATTTCATTGGCATCTCTGTGAAGGATGGATTAGAGAGGCATATGACAAGTCAAGAAAATCAGAAAGTAGGTGATAACAATTCAGTAATAATTAGCAGAAAAGTGGAAGTGCCTATATGAAGGCAATAATAATTGAGATATTAAGAAGATGGACATAAAAAGTGATTAGGTTCTTCTTTGAGTTAATAAATAAGAGTTAATCAAAATAAAGTAATGATAGTTGATGTCAAGTTTGAGGCAAAATAGGAGAAAAAGTTTTGGATGTTGCAATCCACCAGAATAAGAAATATATATAAAATCTTGTGTTCAGATTTGGTCAAGTTACTTGCAGTGAATTGTAAATCCAGAAAACAATAGATAAGAGAAATCTTAGCATAAGGGTCTGGAGCTCAGGAGAAGACTCAGAACAAGATACTTATTTGGGAATCTTCAGAGTAGAAATAGCCGATGGAGTTAAAGGCATGAAATAAATTGCCTGTGCAAAAGAACAGGCAAAGCTAATACTTACATTGTATATACTATATTATTGTTGTCACTCCCAATTTATAGGTGGGCCACAGAAAGAATACATGACTTTCCAAAGTCACATATCTGTCAAATAATAGGGCCTAGATTTCAACCAAAGAAATATAGCTTCAGGTAACCTAGAAACCTCATTGGGGTATGTCAGAACACAATAAATAGATAAGATAAAAAGATGCTAAAAAAAAAAAAAACACCTTCAAAAAGAATACCAGGGAAGCAGGAATAACCAAAAGATTGATGATCTTCAACAAAGGTGCCAAGAACACACTATGGGGAAAGATAGATTCCTCAGTAAATGGTGTTAGGAAAACATGATGTCCATATGCAGAACCACCCCATATGCAAAAATCAACTCAAAGTCATAAACATAAGATCTGAAACTGCAAAAATAAATGGACGGATCCCAAAAGTACGGGCAACAAAAGCAAAAATAGACAAATGAAATTATATCAAACTGAAACCTTCTGCATAACAAAGGAAATAATCAACAGAGTGAAGAGACAACCTACAAAATGGAAGAAAATATTTGCAAACTATGCATCTGAAAAGGGATTAATAAATAGAATATATAAGGAACTCAACCAATTAACAAAAAGTCCCAAATAATCACGTTAAAAATGGGCAAATGGCATGACTAGGCATTTCACAAAAGACAACATACAAATAGTGAACTGGTATATGAAGAAATGCCCAACATCATTAATCATCAGGGAAACACAAATAAAAACTGCATATCTCCTCTCACATGTTAGAATGTTTAATATTAAAAAGATGGAAGATAATGAATTAGGTAGGATATAGAGAAAGGGAACCCTCACATACTGTTGGTAGTAATGTAATAGTATAGGCATTATGAAAAACGGTATGGATGTTCTTCAAATTGTTAAAAATAGAACAACCATACAACCATATGATCCAGCAATTTTACTTCTAGGTATATCCAAAGAAAATTAAATTCATATGCCAAAGAGATATTTGTAGATATCTGTATTCCCATGTTTCTTGTAGCATTGTTCAGAATAGCTTATGTATAGAATCAGCCTAGCTCTCTATCAATGATGAATGAAGTATATATAAATATGTGTGTATATATGTATATATACACACATAATTCTAGATTATAGTTATAGACTATATATAGCATTCCATCATGTATATATATGCACACGTTCTATAATATAGTATCTATAGTAATATATAGTATTCCATTTTGTGTACCTGTACTATTCAGCCTTAAAAAAGAAGGAAACCCTGTCATTTGCAATAACATTGTTGAAGCTACAGAATATTATGCTAAGTGAAATAAGTCAAAGAAAAAAATATTGTATAATGTCACTTGTATGTGGAATCTAAAATGTCAAACTCATAGAATCAGAGTAAAATGGTGTTTACTCGGGGATGGGAGGTTGTGGGAGGCGATGAGATGCTGGTTCAAGGATACAAAATTTGAGTTAGACAGGAGGGATATGTTCAGGAGACCTATTGTAAAGCATGTTGACTATAGTTCATAACAATGTATTGTATACTTGAAAATTGCAAAGAGAATAGATTTTAAACATTTCCACCATAATGGTAAATCATCTGTATGTGAAGTTATGAAAATAGCTTGATTTAGCCATTTTGTAACATATACATATATCAAAATATCATTTAAACCATACATATTTACAATTTTTATTAGACAAATTAAACAATTTTTTTTAGACAAAGTCTCACTCTGTCACCCAGGTTGGAGTACAGTGGTGTGATCTCAGCTCACCGTGGCCTCCACTTCCCAAGTTCAAGTGATTCTCCTGCCTTAGGGCCCCAAGTAGCTGGGATTACAGGAGCCCACTACCACACCCAGCTAATTTTCGTAGTTTTAGTAGAGACAGGGTTTCTCCTTGTTGGCTAGGCTGGTCTTAAAATCCTGACCTCAAGTGATCAGCCCGCCTTGGCCTCCCAAATTTTTGGGATTATGGGTGTTAGCCACAGCACCCAGCCAAAAATTATTATTATTTTTAAGATAAAACAAAAAAGAGCCAAAAAAGCTCATTTGATAGAATTTGAAGGTGAAATTAGTTCAAGACAGTTAGTTATCAGTGCTAGAGGTGGTACATCAATAAATAAAGAGAAAACTAAAATGTATCTGTTGGAACCGAGACCTCCTAGGTCATTGGTTATCTTAGGAAAACTTAAGTTTTTCATGGCTTAAGAAATATAAGGAAAGATACAAAATATATGTAGCAATTTGTAGTACCTTTATCTTGAAACACTACTCTAAAAGAAAGGAGATTGGAAGGGATATAACAAAAGAGTGTAGGCCAGGAAGAAGTGATGTTGAAAATAGAAAAAAAAAAAATGATTGAAGCAGTAAGTTCTGGTGAAGGCTGAAGTGGATGAGATCAAGAGCACCATTAGAAAGTTATCTTCAAATTCTAAGGCACAGTTTAGAGATAATAAGTGCAGGTACAATATATATAACGGAGAAAGTGAAGAAATTTGTACTAGATGTTTTCTTTTCTTTGAAAAATAAAGCATAATGCATATTGGTATTTTTTAAAAAGAAATGAAATACTTTATCCTTAAAAATCAACTCTACCCATTTCTAATAACAATGTTGTCAGCCATCATAACAGATCAGTAGAAGAGAAGGTTCTTTGGTCAAAGGGGAGTTTATAATATGTCTTCATATATGCCATTGAGATGACTAAATTACACCTGACAATAAGCAGAATCTTGACTGAAAATTGAGTTATTTGGCAGAAAAAGAAAATTTAGTGCTAGGAAAATTTTCTAGTGATGTTTCACTCTATTTATCTTAACAAAACCTGGAGTCCCAGGCTAACAGTGAAGAGCTACTCTTCTCTGGGTACTCCCATGTGTAAGCACAATACACATGGGAATAAAGTTCCATTTGGTTTTGCCTGGGGCTTTGTAAATTAGACTGGCCAAACACCCTCAATCTGTGTTTGGCCAGTCTAATTTCCAGAGCCCAGCTTGAGAATGTAAGATGGCTAGAGGAAAATATTTTTTCATTTCCTACAGTTTTGATGATGAAAATGAGATAGCTGGGACACTTCACTTGCTCCAGATGCAGTTGAAATCTGGGACTCTCTGACAACACCAGCCCAAGATAAATTCTTATTAAAGTCAGCCTCCCGGATTTCTGTCTGCAGGTTGCAATACAGTAGGGGTGGGAAAAAGCCTCTGTCTTTTTTTTTTTTTTTTTTTTCAAATTTAGATTAACTGAAGAAAAAATAATTTGCTAAAATTTGTTCTGTGGATTGTGACTTCTGTGGATTTGTTCCCAGTATTTGTTGGTTATTGATCCTTTCTTTCTCGGGGACAGCTATTGCTTTCCTATGTTTCTCAGTTTGTGTCATGAGCACCTGGTTTGACTTTCTGCAAGGTTGTACATGTTGTGGGGCCTACACCTTAAGACAGTCAACTGCCTGGTTGCAGATCCTGAGAATAGGTAGATGGAGGGGCAGAAATGTGAGATGCACCTCCTTTGTGGCTGATATCCTACCAATTGTTACCAGCTCAGAAGGTTGATTGAAGTCTTTGAGTCTATCTTTGGGAGTGAATCTGGATCAGAAAGACTGACTCTTTTGAATACTCTTTGGAGACACTTCTTAGCTAAGCTACAAAATGACTGGTTTGGTGTTGGGTCACAATTAGAATAGGTATACTTTTGGCTTAAGAGAGGGTGGGGAGTGAACTAAATACTGCCAGGAATATTTACTGTTTGTCATGGTGGCATTTTTTCAGTGCGCTATGGTCGGAAGTTGGCCTAATTCGAGGCAAAATTTCAGAGCCTGAAATGAACTATGTTTAAGGCCTTTTCTCCTAAGCTAAAATGTAACTGTGTACTTAGAATGAAAGAGAATATCCTAAATTATTTGTTGAATGATTTATTGAAGCAGTTCAAAGGCACAAAGTTCCAAGTCTCGAACATAGGAATCTTTTCATTTTCATCTTAGTTGGAACTCCCTGATATAAAGAAGCAAATTCAAGATAATATAACTGGATGAGTGGGTCCACCCTTTGACATCATTCAGGCTGCAACCCAGTTCTTTGAGGAATTAAAAACAACTGTCCAATCTAACAGTAACAAAGGAGAGAGGAATGAGTGCCTCCATCTGTCCACATGGCTGAAGCCCTGATCTTTGTTTGCTTTCTTGCCCTTAACACAATTCTCCAACCCCTGTCGTGAAGACGTGAGAAACAGCATCATTTGACTTGCGTGTTGACTTTCATCTCTATTTTCCCTGGGGCTCTTCAAGCTGACAGGCGTTTCTTTCTCTGGAGTAAAATCTCCATGCACCATAACTCCACAATAATTCATATAATTCTCCCTATATCACTGTCCAAAATACCAGATTCTGATGTTTAAATTGTGCGTTTGTCAGTCTCAAAAGTTGAGTATCATCATTCAAACCTCTGATTTTGCCTTCTTTCTGGTCTTTAATTTGGATTCTTATCCAGGTTTTATTCCCTGTCAAGTTTCTAGCTGTAATCTCTACTACTATTTGGTTTACCATTTCAGTTTTATTTTCTTTCTTATCCCAATACCCTTGCTGTGTTTACTCATCTTCTCTTCTACTTTTAATATTATCATCAGATGTACACATGCTATGTGTGTAACTGTGGGCATAATGTGTAACTAAACATGTAATTGACACCCACTGTTCAGTGCGGGTATTCATGTCCACCCAGGAAGGGCATGGGCCATAAACTGAAGATTTGCATGCCCCAAAAATTCCTATGCTGAGACTTAAAATCTGATGTGATGGTATTTGGAGGTGGAGCTTTTGGGGGTGGGTTATTAGCCCTCATAAATGGAATTAGTGTCTTTATACAAGAGGTCTTGAAGAACTCGCTTGCCTTTTGCCATGCTAGATTATAGTGAGAAGATATCTGTGTATGAGCCAGGAGGCAGGCCCTCACCAGACACAAATCTGCTGGCACCTTGATTTTGGACTTTTCAGCCTCCAGAATTGTGAAAAATAAATTTCTTTTATTAATAAGCCATCCAGTCTATAGTATTTTGTTATAGCAGCCTAAATAAACTAAGATGGCGTGTGTAAGTAGGTTGTTGAACATTTGTGACTTGCTAATTTCCGGAGACATGACCAGGAAATATATTGTATAATTTGACCAAGCTGGAAGGAACTATTGAAATCTTGTGAAAGATTATGCCAGGAAGAGGTAGAGATAAACCTCTGCCAACCTCTTAACATACCAAGATTCTCATAGAAAAGCATGGGATTTCCCATACACTTTTTGCTTTCTTTTCCCTGGCCGGATTCAATTCTTGCTTCTCATATCTTCAAAGCAGAAAAAGTCAGAATGATGAGTAAAGATTGCCTATGAACACACAGATACACACCGAATCTGAAGAGTTTAGATTCTGCTTCTAAAAAGATTATTATTCTAATGGAAATATTTTTGATCCTGTTGCTTTAGGGATATCTCCATTTCAACAGTGATGTGAGAACTTTCCACAAAGAGGTCTAAGAGGGAAGTAAAGATACAGTTTGACAAGCCTCTCTGGGAAGCTTCAGTTTCTCTTGTAATATTGGATAATTGTGCAGTATGTATTAATCCACAGTGTGTTCACACAAGTCATTGTCAAATTTTAAGAAAAAAATGGACAGAAGATAATTTGGAATAAAGCATAAAATATTATTTATAACATTATTACTAACCATCTCATATCATGTCTTTTTCTATTTTTTGTTCCTTGTAAGTCAGTCTTAGAACAAGATGTTCTCTCTAGTTCATTGTTTTTCTAAATACACATTATATTAATTGACTGTAATTCTCTTCTAGAATTCACTCTTTGGTGTGTAATCAATGGAATATAATCAGTCTTGCACTTCGGTCAGTTCAGAATATGCAAATGCTGTTCTGGAAAAAAGTACAGCCTGCTCCTACTGATAGTGTTACCTAACTATGTCCTGATTACAAACTTGGCTTCCTGGGGAGAAAGTGATCTATGCCAAAATGGAAAGTGTAATGAAGTCCTCTAAACCTCCGGGAGAGGCGGTTCTGTCTAATATGTCTCTTAGAATGGAGTCATAATACTTAATTTCTAGACGCTATCACTCTTCACTTCTAGGCAGCAGAGCAACATTTGACAAACAGATCCTCCTCAAACTTAGCAAAGAGGCTTTATTTGATATTTATTCGATACTCATTCCAAAAACAGCAATTGGTCTTAGCTGAAAGGCTAATGTTAAAACAGAAAAGTAACTAAATGTTTATGGAAATAAAAGAGCTTTGACTTCACAAATGTGAATGAAAAACTAAGTAGAGTACTATTAACAATTTCTTGACTGTGGTGAAATAACATAGATATTCTTATAACAGAGTTTAAGGGTTGGACTTGAAAGTCAGGGCTTGCTTTGTCAATTTTCAGCCTAAACCAATAGAGAATAAATGTCAGAATAACCGAATTTGGGTTCGAGTCCTATCTTTGTTCCCATGTGGCCTCAGACGAGATATTTAACCTCTCTGTGCCTTATTTTCCTTATCTGTGAAATCTAGATCAAAATGGTACTGACTTCAAAGAGGTTGTAGGAATTAAATGTTGCTAATATTCTTAATACACTTAGAACTGAAACAAACTATGTGTATTAGTATGTGTAAAATAAAATATCCTTGGATAATTAATCTAATGTGGAATTCTAAGTTTTTTCATTAATAAATATCAATTAAAATGGTATTTACTTTATTAGATTATTAATGGATTAATATTTTGCATTACATAAAATACTAGCTTCTATAATTATTGCCTATTAACAAAAACAAAATTAAATATCTTTTAGCAGTAATAAGAATACTTACTACTGATATTTCCAATTTACTAATGGGCCAAAATATAGTATTGTTACTGTTAACAACTTGGAATTTAGATCAGACCGCCTGGATGTGTATTTTGGTTCTGTCATTTACTAGCTTTGTGATAGCTGTAACAATGTTAAGCCACACATTTATTCTCTGCCAGTCTCAGCTGCTGCTTCTGAAAAATGGAGCTAATAGTTCCTATGTCTAAGGGTGGTTTTGAATACTGAATGAGATTATAGCTGCATAGTAGCTGGCATATAGTATGCATTCAATAATTGGTGGATATTAATAACTTCTTTAGTTTTTATTATGTTCCCAGGTTTGAAACTCATATCTCATTTTTTCCAAGAAGCTGTATTTGAGATTGTTGCCAGTAAGTATCCTGGAAAAGTCCATGGGAGACTATTTCACTGAAAAATTAACTAAAATGAAAGTAACATTCCAGTGGAAAATATAGTGGTCTAAGTAGTTACTTAGGAATTCTGGACTATGGGTACCGTCACTGGAAGGAGTCCTCTTTGTGCGGTAGCATCTGTGGTGGGATCTGTGTCCACAAAGGAGCAGACACTCCCATGAACAAGTAGCTCAATAGCGGTCCCCTCTCCTGTGGATCTGCACAAACTGCATTGCTATTTCTTTCCCTTTAAAACCTCAGTTACAGAGACTTGAGTTGATTACAGCCCACAGTTCATCACACATTATTATCATTGGTTTGTGCAAATCCACTCTCTTAGCCTAGCCCACTATAATTGTTGGGCTGGGGCAAGAGTATAAATGGAAGACTCAGGCTTCAGGTTCATGACTGACTTCTCTCTGCTCCCTGAACCACAACCAGCCTCAAGCAAATGCCATGTGAATACCCCAGCCTACACATCTGTATTCCATCCTCCACTACTAACTTCCCTTTTGGGCCTGGGAGTGCCACACTGACGAAGACTCTCCTTGATCAAACTTTAATCAAGCTTTCTAATCCCTCCTCTCAACTAGGCTTTTATCTTGAGTTTCAGTGTCTATCCTTGTTGGGCCTGCCTTGCTGAGTTTTAGCAAGAATCCTGTCTAGTTGATGTAGCTAGGATCCCTCACCCTTGATATTTTATCCCCCGATTATCTAATCAAATTCCTCATTCCCAGCATCCCCCAGGTAATATCTGATCACTGGACTGCCTTCAGCAGGAATACTGTCAAGGCAGTATTCAAGGCAGGTCAAGAACCTGCCACTGACCCTGATGTTTCCTCTTAGTAATTTTCCATCCACTGACTACCAAGTGGTTCCTTGGCTACAAAACTCCACTTGTCCATGTTGTATTCAGAATTGAGCCCAGCTCTATACTAAGGTCTCTTTTCTCCTACTGCAGTAATTCCTGAATAAAATCTATTTTTATTGATTTAACCATTGTCCAAGTCTGTTTTTTCTTTAATAACATCGTGGATTACTGGACTCAAGAAACAGAAATTCACAAGCCCTAGAAGTGTGCTTGAGTTTCACTTACGGAGCAGAGGGGCAGAACATGCAGCTGCCCAATTCCTGGGGTTTTACGGCAGATACTCCACTTTTAATTTCCTCTCTCTCCTTAAACTATCATTTATTTATGTTAAATTTGTATATTTTGAAGTTTAATGACTATATTTGTGAACATGAGTGTTTCAGCTTCATAGGCACACATTGTTAATGTATAAAATGATAATAGGTTGGATATTTCAATCATTTCATTATTAAGTAAAAATATACTGTTCTTTTTCACTTACCTTTCATAGATTAGTTCCTTGTGAATCAATAAAGCACAGTGTAAATGTTCTATAATAATTTTGATTGGAATTCAACTCAATTTATCTTATTTGGAAAAACTTAAAATCTTTTATTATAATATTAATATTGGCTTGTTCAATCCTTTAGCCTAGAATGTCTCTACATTTGTTCAGATCATATTCCAATTAAAGTTTTAATGTTTACTCCATAGAAGTGTATGTATTCTTAGTTAAATCCAAGACGTTTTATAATTTTTCTTATTTTTGTGTTTTAGTCCATTCTCACATTGCTATAAAAATGCTACCGGAGACTGGGTAATTTATAAAAGAAAGAGGTTTAGTTGGCTCACAGTTCTGCATGGCTGGGAGGTCTCAGGAAATTTACAGTCATTCTGGAAGGTGAAGAGGAAGCAAGGTACATCTTACATGGTGACAGGAGAGACGGAGAGGAAGACGGGGGAGCTACCAAACACTTTAAAAACCATCAGCTCTCGTGAGAACTCCCTCACTATCATGAGAACAGCATGAGGGAAACCACCCCCCATGATCTGGTCACCTCCCACCAGGTCCTTTCCTTGACACGTGGGGATTACAATTGAGATGAGATTTGGGTGGGGACACTGAGCCAAACCATATTATTGTGTGATTAGAATTTATTTTTAGTTTATAATTTTATCTGTTAATTCTGTTTTAAATAAATGCTATAATTTTTAGGCTAATTTTATGTTTATATTAATAGATGTTGCTTACTAATTTTCCCCATTAGAAGATAAATGTATCATCTATCAACAATGATGTATTTATCACTTCTTTTCCAATCCTTTTAATTATTGCCTACTTATCTTTCTTTTAATATTGAACATGACTCTCAGTACTATGTTAAACAGTAGCATTGATAATAGGCATCCCTGTTTTGTTCTGCAATCTAAAAGGAATGTAACAAAATTTTGTCCATATGTTTGCTTTATACATTTGATTTATAACCTTTGCCAAATTACAGATTTTTTTTCTACTTAGAATTGGCTAAAGAATTAAGTAAAAAAATCATTGTTTATCAAAAGTTTTTTTTCTTTTTTCCAGTTAGAATAATAGCTAGGTTTAATTCTATGTAGTTGCTGGTAAATTACATTTATCAATTCTTTTTTTTTTTTAATTTTATTGGGATATAATTCATGTACTATACAATTTACTTGTTTAAATTGTACAACTCAATGGCTTTAGTATGTTCGCAGAGTTGTAGATTCCTTTGTTACTGAACTATACTAACTTTCTGGGATAAATCCTTAATCAAATTATTATTTGTCATGTTTAATGTAGATTTTATTCAGCTATTAACTATTTATCAATTGATATGTAATGCAAAACTCAAAATTGTGATAAATTAAACTCACTTCTGCATCTGTCTTCCAGATCATGAAACAACATTCTTAGAACCCCAGAAGCCCTTATTCTCTTCCTGTTATTTCCCTTTCCCTCAGGGAAACCACTATGTTGACTAGAGATTACTTTTGCCCATAATTTCTTTATATAAATGGAATCATAGAGCGTATATTTTTGTGCCTCATTTTTTTTTCAACCCTTATATTTTGAGATGGATCCATTTGTATGCAGTTAAAGTTTACTAATTCTCATTCCTGTCTGAAATTCCATTTGCATAAATGTACTATAATTTAATTACTCATTCAGCTGTAGAAAGAAATTTGGAATGTTTCCAACTTTTGACAATTAATAGTGCTGCTGTGAACATACTTGTCAGTGTATTTTTAAAAATGCAAGTATACCTTTCTGTAGGGGCTGTGCTAGGAGCAGTATTGATGAGTTATAAGATACATCATGCTCAGCCTTTACAGATTTTGCCAAACAGTTTTACAATATTTGCCTCTGTTAGCTATTTTCTTTTTTTTCTCTTTCTTTTTTTTTCTTTCTTTGAGACAGACTTGCTCTGTCGCCCAGGCTAGAGTGTGGTGGCATGATCTTGGCTCACTGCAACCTCTGCCTCTCAGGTTCAAGTGATTCTCACTTATAATTGGGAGGCAAATTATGAGAACACATGGACACATAGAGGGGAACAACAAACACTAGGGCATTTCAGAGGGTGGAGGGTCGGAGGAGGGAGAGGATCAGAAAAAAATAACTAATAGGTACTAGGCTTAATATCTGGTGATGAAATAATCTGTATGACAAACCCCCATGACACAAATTTACCTATGTAACAAAACTGTACTTGTACCCCTGAACTTAAAATAAAAGTTAAAAAAAAAGAAAAAAGAAAAAAAAGAAATAGGAGCTACATCTAATGATGAGAGTGAAGGAGAAGTAAAGAAGAGCAGAGATTTAAAAAAGTCTTCATTGAATTCAGATCGCTCCTTCTAGTTATTTCTGGGGTCCAGCCACATCTTTGTCTTTGTATCTTATTATGCATATAACAAATTCCCTTTTTAGCTTAAACTAAAAAATAATAATAAAAAAATATTCTTATAGGCTAATACATGATCTATTTTTGTGAATCTTTTATATTTCTTCAAAATGTATATTACCTCTCTTATGAATGTGGTGTTACAGTGTTATATATATGTTACTGTATTCTTCACTTACTCTTTTGCTACTTGTACTATCAGCTCCCAGGAATAATGCATTAAAATAGCCGACTAGGAGAAATAGGAACACTTTTACACCACTGGTGGGAGTGTAAGTTAGTTCAACTATTGTGAATGACAGTGTGGTGATTCCTCAAGGATCTAGAACCAGGAATATCATTTGACCCAGCAATCTCAGTACTGGATATAGACCCAAAGGTTTATAAATCATTCTATCATAAAGACACATGAATACAGATGTTTATTGCAGCACTAATTACAATAGCAAAGACTTGGAACCAACCCAAATGCCCATCAATGATAGACTGGATAAAGAAAATGTGGCGCATATACATCGTGGAATACTATGCAGCCATGAAAAAGAATGAGTTCGTGTCCTTTGCAGGGACATGGATGAAGCTGGAAAACATCATTCTCAGCAAACTAACACAGGAACAGAAAACCAAACACCACGGATGTTCTCATTCATAAATGGGAGTTGAACAATAAGAACACATGGACACAGGGAGGGGAACATCACACACCGGGGCCTGTCAGGAGGTGGGGGGCAAGGGGAGGGAGAGCGTTATGACAAATACTGAATGCGTGTGGGGCTTAAAGCATAGGTGATGGGTTGATGGGTGTAGCAAACCACCATGGCACAGGTATACCTATGTAACAAACCTGCATGTTCTGCACCTGTCTCACAGAACTTAAATTTTAAAAATAGCCAACTAAAGTTATTGATCATTTAGATTTTCCTAAATTAATCATCCAGTTATTGCTTAGATTTTGTGATATTCGATACATATGCATTTTAAGTGGATGTATTTTCTCTCTGTTATGACTCTCATCTGAATTTAACACCATTTTTTGCCCCTTTACATTTGCAAATTTCCTTATTATGCAAATTTTCAAAAATGCACAGAAGTAGGGAGAAAATAAGTTCCCTGCATCCATAAGCTAGCTTCAGCAACTATTGTTTCAAAAGTATATATTCTACTTTTCTTATTCTAAAAATTATCTCATTTCAACCTTTAATGTTTGTCTTAACAGATAAAAATGTCTTTAAATATAATCACTAAGCTGCTTATATTTCTTCACCTAAAACATATTTTGTCAGATATTAACTATTTTTTGCTCATTTTTGCTATGTATTTCTTTCCTTTAAATAATACCCTTTATTATTTAGAGCCGTTTTAGATTTGCAGAAAAATTTAGTAGAAAGTATGAAGATTTTCCACTATCCCCACACATGCATAGGCTCTTCCCACTATCAAAATTCTCTACCACCATGGTACATTTATTACAATCAATAAGACTACATTGACACATCATTATTACCCAAAGTCCATAGAGTGCATTAGGATTTATTCTTGGTATTGTATATGTTCTATGGGTTTAGACAAATGTATAATGGCATGGAGCCTCTCTCACAGTATCATAAGAATAGTTTCACTGGCCTAAAAATCCTCTATGCTCTGCTTCAATTTCATTTAGCTCTGCTCTGATCTTGGTTATTTGCTTTCTTTTGCCGGGCTTGAGTTTGGCTTGTTCTAGTTTCTCTAGTTCCTTGAGGTTTGACCTTAGATTGTCTGTTTGTGCTGTTTCAGACTTTTTAATGAAGGCATTTAGGGCTATGAAATTTCCTCTTAGCACGACCTTTGCTGTGTCCCAGAGGTTTTGATAGGTTGTGTCACTATTGTCATTCAGTTTGATGAATTTTTTAAATCTCCATCCTGACTTCATTTTTGACCCAATGATCATTCAGGAGCAGGTTATTTAGTTTCCGTGTATTTGTGTAGCTTTGAAGGTTCCTTTTGGGGTTGATTTTCAGTTTTATTCAATGTGGTCTGAGAGAGTGCTTGATATATTCTCAATTTTCCTAAATTTATTGGGGCTCATTTTGTGGCCTATCATATGATCTATCTTGGAGAAGGTTCCATGTGTTGTTGAATAGAATGTATATTCTGTTGCTAGATGGAATATTCTGTATATATCTGTCAAGCCCATTTGTTGCTGGGTATAGTTTAAATTGATTATTTCTTTGTTGACTTTCTGTCTCGATGACCTGTCTAGTGCTTTAAGTGGAGTATTGAAGTCCCCCACTATTATTGTGTTGCTGTCTATCTCATTTCTTAGGTCTATTAGTAATTGTTTTATACATTTGGGAGCTCCAGTGTTTGGCGCATATATGTTTAGAATTGTGATACTTTCCTGTTGGACAAGGCTGTTTATCATTACATAATGTCCTTCTTTGTCTTTTTTAACTGCTATTGCTTTAAAGTTTGTTTTGTCTGATATAAGAATAGCTACTCCTGCTCACTTTTGGTATCCATTTGCCTGAAATGTCTTTTTCCATCCCTTTACCTTAAGTTTGTGTGAGTCCTTATGTGTTAGGTGAGTCTCTTGAAAGCAGAAGATGGTTGGTGAATTCTTATCCATTCTGCCATTCTGTATCTTTTAAGTATTGCATTTAGTATTGCATTCAATGTCAGTATTGAGATGTGAAGTACCATTTGATTTATTGTGCTATTCATTGCCTGTATACCTTGGTTTTTTGTTTTGGTTTTTTAAATTGTATTTTTTTCTAGGTCCTGGGAAATTTATGCTTTAAAAAGGTTCTGTTTTGATGTGTTTCCAGGATTTGTTTCAAGATGTAGAGCTCCTTTTAGCAGTTCTTGTGGTAGTGGCTTGGTAGTGGCAAATTCTCTGAGCATTTGTTTGTCTGAAAAATACTGTATACTTCATATATGAAGCTTAGTTTACCTAGATACAAAATTCTTGGCTAACTGTTTTGTTTGAGGAGCCTGAAG
The DNA here is from genome assembly GCF_043159975.1 of Macaca nemestrina. Lineage (NCBI taxonomy): Eukaryota > Metazoa > Chordata > Mammalia > Primates > Cercopithecidae > Macaca > Macaca nemestrina. The sequence goes on from NC_092128.1 coordinate 64,468,660, forward strand.
ATAGGGCTCCAATCCTTTCTAGCTTATAGGGCTTCAACTGAGAAATCTGCTGTTTTTCTAACAGGTTTTTTTTTTTTTTTTTTTTTTTTTTTTAATAGGTTACCTGGTGCTTTTGTCTCACAGTTCTTAAGATTCTTTCCTTCATCTAAACTTTAGATAAACTGATGACAATATGCCTAGATAATGATCTTTTTTGCAATGAATTTCCTAGGTGTTCTGTTTCTTGTATTTGGATGTCTAGGTCGCTAGCAAGGCCAGGGAAGTTTTCCTTGATAATTTTCTCAAATATGTTCTCCAAACTTTTAGATTTCTCTTCTTCCTCAGGAACACCAATTATTCTTCGGTTTGATTCTTTAACATAATCCAAGACTTCTTGGGGGCTTCTTTCGTGTTTTCTTATTCTTTTTTCTTTGTCTTTGTTGGATTGGGTTAATTCAAAGACCTTTTCTTTGAGCTCTGAATTTCTTTCTTCTACTTGTTCAATTCTATTGCTGAGACTTTCCAGATAATTTTGCATTTCTATAAGTGTGTCCATTGTTTCCTGAAGTTTTTCTTGTTTATCATTTATGCTGTCTATTTCCTTGAATATTTCTCCTTTCACTTATTGTATCATTTTTTGAATTTCCTTACATTGTACTTTGCCTTTCTCTGGTGTCTCCCTGATTAGCTTAAAAACTAACCTCCTGAATTCTTTTTTAGGTAAATCAGGGATTTCTTCTTGGTTCAGGTCCATTCCTGGTGAACTAGTGTGATTTTTTGGAGGTGTTAAACAACCTTGTTTTGTTATAGTACTAGAGATGGTCGCTGGTTCCTTCTCACTTGGGTCAGAGGAGAGGTCTAGAGCTGAAGACTGTTGTTCAGATTCTTTTGTCCCACAGGATGTCCCCTTGATGTAGTACTCTCCCCCTTTTCCTATGGATGTGGCTTCCTGAAAGCTGAGCTGTAGAAATTATCTCTCTTCTGGATCTAGCCACCCAGCAAGACTGCAGGCTCTGTGCTGATACTGGGGATTGTCTGCACAGAGTCCTGTGATGTGATCTGTCTGTGGGTCTGTCTACCACGGATACCAGCAACTGTTCTGGTGGAGGTGGCAGTGGGGTGAAAAGGACTCCATGAGGATTCTTAGCTTTGGTGGTTTAATGCACTATTTTTGTGCTGATTGTCCCCCTGCCAGGAGCTGGAGCTTTCCCGAAAGCATCAGCTGTGGTAGTATGGAGAGGAACTAGTGGTGGGCAGGGCCCTAGAACTCCCAAGAGTATATGCCCTTTGTCTCCAGTTACCAGGCTGGGGAGGGAAGGACCATCAGGCAGGAGCAGGGCTAGGCATATCTGAGCTCAGACTCTCCTTGGGCAGGTCTTGCTGTGGCTGCTGTGGGGGATGGGGGTAAGGTTACCAGGTCAATGGAGTTATATTCCTAGGAGGATTATGATTGTTTCTACTGTGTCATGCTGGTTGTCAGGAAAGTGGGGGAAAGCTGGCAGTCACAGGCCTCACCCAGTTCCCATGAAATCCAAAGGGCCGGTCTCACTCCCACCATGCCCCGCCCCCAACAGCACCCAGTCTGTTTCCAGTCAGTGGGCGAGCTGGGCTGAGAATTTGCCCCAGGCTACCCACATCCCAGCTGCAAAACCAAATATGGCTTTCTTTCTTCCCCGGCCTGTGGAGTCTGCACACTGAATTCACTCCCTCCCCTGAGTTCTGGCCAGGAGGCTTCTCGATCAATTCAAATTGTTACAAAACTCAGCTGGAGACTTCCTTCTCCCTGTGGACTTTTTCCCGTGCCTCTGGCTGCCCTCCGGAAGGACCCCTGTGAGGCCAGGCAAAAACAGCTTGCTAGGGAACCCAATGAGCTTCCAGGCCTTTTTCTGCTGCTTTCTCTACCGCTATATTTCACTCAGTTATCTAAATTGACTCAGCTCCAAGTAACGTCAAAGTCTTCTCCCATAATCTAGGCCCTCAGTTTCTTCAGTGGAGGGTGTGTTCGAGGGTGGATGATCCCCCTTTCCCACTTCCACATTTTGGACCCTCACAGTATTTGGGGTGTCTCCCGGGTCCTGCAGGATCAATCCACTTCCTTCAGGGGCTCTGTGAGTCCTCTCAGACTTGCTGATTTGTTTCTGCATTTATTCTGTAGCAAAAATTCATGATGCAGGCCTCCACACACTGCTCTGGGCATCCGAGTTGGAGCTGCAATCTAGTCCTGCCTCCTGTCCGTCGTGATCCCCGTGGACTCTTTGCTCAGTATTTTTAATATATATTTGTCTTCTTTATTTCTGTATCTTTTTGCTTTATGTTTATTTCTTATTCATAACTTGCTAGAATTTTTTAAGCCTATCTGAATTCTTTGTCTTAATTAATGAATTGAATATTTTATTTTTCCATTTGTTTTACATATCATATTAGGTCATGTTTCCATTCCCTTGTTTCATATTTGATACACAAAATCCACCCTCATTCCTTTCTTTTGTTCTGCTTTTTCCTGGATAAAAATAGTTCTCTTCAATTAGTTTAAATGACGTTATTATTTTATTTCTATAATGATTGTCCTTAAGACATATATGTATTCACGGTTATGATTTCTTACACTTATTGGTATCTATATTTCCTCACTTATAAAATAAGAATTGAACACTTTTATTTTCATTTGATTCCTATCACCCTTCACACTATCCTGTTGACATTGTCTTTTAGCATTTCTTTAGGGTTAATTGAGAGGGATAAACCAGAACTTTATCTAATTTGCCATCTTGGAAAGATATGTCACAAAATACTTCTCTATGCTATTCACTCCCTTGGTTAGAGTAAATGGAAAATAAAGAAGCGTTGTCTAAGCTGTGTGATTTTCCTTCTTAGATTGCATAGATATACATCTCTATCATATACATCTCAGTTAATTCTCTACATACAGAAATATATTAATTTTTATATTTTTGTTAAATTATTTGTATACTTATATAAAATGATGCTATATGAATGTTAAATAACCAAAAGATACTATTTTTGTTTGTTATTTGTTGTTTGTTGTTTTTATGTAATCACAAAAAAAGCAAAGAGCTACAATTTTCATTAATGACTAGAAATGCTTGTTTCTGAGGAGCTGGTCCAAAAGAGCTGATTTCTGTTTATCAAATTACATGTATCATCCTGGGTTCAAATTCAAATCAAAATTCTAATATATATGTATTTTATTTTTAAAAATACATAATGAGTTTTATTGTTACTATTTAAGTCGATGATAGAAATTAACTTTATTATAATAGTTTGTGTAAAAGTAATTGAGGTTCTTATCATTACTGTTAATGGCAAAACCACAATTACTTTTGCACCAACTTAATATTTTGCTGTTAATGGATCAAATATGTAAATATATCCAATATGCCTAATTCAACTACATTTTTGAGACGATATACGATGGTAGAAAATGGATGAGAAACTGTTATAATTTTGGTTTGGTCTCATTTAGTGCTGAGATTTAAAGTTCTAATAGAATTTTTTCAAGAAGACTATATCTAAGACTTTGTGCTCTTTAAAGTAAATCAAACAGAAAAATAATAGGAAAAAATAATTTAAAATATTTTTAACCCAAAACTGTCAGAGAAATCTGTCAATATTTTACTATGCCATGAATTTACATCTTTAAAGCTTTCTTCAAAGACCTCTTCAAAGTTCCTGTGCTTAAAGAAACCATCTATTACAAATTCTATGGGCCCCCCTGTCTATCAGTTTCAAACTGTGTAGTTTATGGCACTGAGTCCACCTGAGTCAAAGCAATGTGACAAAAAAAAAAAAAAAAAGAAAAGAAAAGAAAAAAAAAAAAAAAGATCAACAGCATCAGTTTGTAATTGTTTTCTTTAAAACAGATGAGCATTCAAAATGAAAATAGAGCTTCATCAATTTACTAATTGAATTTAAAAATAGGTACATGGGGTAGGAGTTTTAGAAAATGCTTTAATTTGGTGGAATTTTTTCTTACTAGTTTTTACAATAACAAATCATAATTTAAAGAAAACTTATTTTGCAAAAGTTTTAACTGTTTTAGTTGATACAGATTGTAGTAGATATTAAGAATAAAGATTTAGTCCTTAATAAAATTAGTTTCTGATAAAAAAAGGAAATTCATAAACTTTAAGCTCTTTTATACCTTAGAAACATCGCATTGGGGTACAGAGAAATTAATGTTGACTTACATCAACATATACACTAATTTTAGCACCAAGTTGACCATCCCTTTCTGTTTATGTTCATTGCATTCCCTACTACATTGCTTCTGTCATCTGTAGGCCAGAAACCACAAAATAACCCCAACTTTCATTTTGCCTGAACACCAAACCGATATATAAAACTGCCTACTGGATACTCCTCAAATCTTCTCATACTCATAGAGTTCAATGCTGAAACCATGTTCTCCCAACCCCATCCTGTTTCCCCCACTGTACTTCCTCTTATTTTTAAATGACACTAACATCCACACAGTTGTACACCATGAACATCAAGGAGTCGTTTTAATTCTGTGCTTATTTTTCATATATGAAAATTCTGAAATCTCACTATGCCACTTCTCTGCTTAAAAATACCAAAATGTCTCCCCCGCCTACAGGATTAAATCGCTACATAGTGTGAACAAGAACTTTCTAATAATCAGACCCTTGTCTTCTTGTCAAACTTTCTGTAATTTCCAACACATGAATAAAGTGTGGCAATTCTCACTCTTAGTTTTTGCCATAGCTACTGAAACCAAAGGCTACTTCCAAATATCTTTAAAGACTAATTACAACAGCACAAATTACCGCAGGAGATTCAAAGTTTTTTTGTTTATTCGTTTTTCACTGATAAAAATGACCTGCAAGAAAGCTAGAATTGAAACACAATTCAATAGTTGGAGATAATTGTGCAACAGTAATTTATTTCAATATATTAAAAGCGTAGAGAAATATCACCCATTGAACAACCGTTTTCCTGATTCATTCAGTAAATTGGTCTCATTTTCTCCTTATCTATGTTTTTGTACTTTAAACTAATACTCTCAGAATATGCTACCCTATACTTCTAAAATACTTGTTTAAATATTCTAGCTCCGGCGGGGGGCGCGGTGGCTCAAGTCTGTAATCCCAGCACTTTGGGAGGCCAAGACGGGCGGATCATGAGGTCAGGAGATCGAGACCATCCTGGCTAACACGGTGAAACCCCGTCTCCACTAAAAAATACAAAAAACTAGCCCGGCGAGGTGGCGGGCGTCTGTAGTCCCAGCTACTTGGGAGGCTGAGGCAGGAGAATGGCGTGAACCCGGGAGGCGGAGCTTGCAGTGAGCTGAGATCCGGCCACTGCACTCCAGCCTGGGCAACAGAGAGAGACTCCATCTCCAAAAAAAAAAAAAAAAAAAAAAAAAATTCCAGCTCCTCACTAGCAGAACCCAGTAAAATTGAGAATTTGCAAAGGTCTAAAATCTTGGGCTAAATTTTGACCTATGTCTACACATAAAATTTTCGTTGTGAATTAAAAGTGAAAATTAAATTGATATAGAATCATTCTTTAAGAAAATAACCATGTGTGAGACCATTTAAAGACATCTAAAGTGATGTAAATATTTCTTCTTTATGCTTCAGGTTACATAAAGAGCATGAGTTGGTTTATAAATTTGATTTGTAAGCCAGGAAAAATAAACTTTATATTTTAAACATTAACCTTAAACAGTATTCAATCTAAGAAAAGGCCAGCTCAGCTGTTCAGAGTCTTCTGGTATATTAAGCAAATAGCTTGATATCCTAGATGTCTTAGGCATTTTCACAACAATATGTTGTTACTTTGAAGACTAGACATTATTCTTAGATCTCTGAGGTCAACCAAGGTCTTAGCTGACATATTTTTAAAATAATCAGGGTGTTCAAGAAAGTCCATGTTTTAAGAGCAACTGGAACTGTATCTACTGTATAGTAGCCGAATGTTTACTATTTCTGTGTTATTCTTTTTTCTCTTTACCTCTCTCTTTGTCTTCAGAATTTACTACTGAGTAATTTGTTCTTTTGTTGAGGTAGAGATACTTTATGTACTTTTTATTTGAACTATTTCAAGCACACAATTATGTTGAAAGTAATATAGAGTACTGAAATTGTAATCTAACAATCAACTTTTTAAAATTCAACTTTTTATTATATTGGGTTTAGATTTTTTTAAAAAAGAATTTTAGGCCGGGTGCAGTGGCTTACAACTGTAATCCCAGCACTTTGGGAGGCTGAGGCGGGCGGATCACAAGGTCAGGAGATGGAGACCATCCTGGCTAACATGGTGAAACCCCGTCTCTACTAAAAATAAATAAACATAAATAAAATTAGCTGGGCGTGGTGGCGCGCACCTGTAGTCCCAGTTACTCTACTTGGGAGTCTGAGGAAGGAAAATGGCATGAGCCCGGGAGACAGAGCTTGCAGTGAGCTGAAATCGCACCACTGCTCTCCAGCCTGGGCGACAGAGCAAAACCCCGTCTCAAAAAGAAAAAAAAAAAAAAAGTATTTTAAAAGCTATTGAAACAATTGTAGCTCCCTATGTCCTCATCTTTTCCTTTGATACTTACAGGAAAATTTATTTTGAATTTATTACTTAACTTTTCCAAAAATTGTTTTTGTATATTTACTACTTACATATGAGCATATGTACCATAAGCGTTATCATTTGCTTCTTTAAACTTGATGTACCCGGGACAATTTTTTTTGCATCCCTAGACTCCTTGATTTTACTTGTTTAACATTATATTTTTTAGATTTTTCTGTTAATACATACAACCTTTCTTTTTTTATTAATTTAAATTTCTGTATCTATTTAGTAAGCATATTTCAAGTTATTCATTCTCCTTTTATTGAACATATAGATTGTTTAGTTTTTCTGTTATAATTATCCTGTAATAGAGTTTCAAAAATGTCTACTACTACACATGTGGAGAAGTTTCTCAAGGGTATATATTAATTGTTAAGAGCTTGTTCTTGAGATAATTATACTCCAATACAGTTAAATATATAGATGAGTATTTTTAAATAATCAGACGGCAATCGGAAACTTTTTTTTTTTTTTTTTTTTTTGAGATGGAGTCTCACTCTGCCTCCCAGGCTGGAGTGCAGTGGCCGGATCTCGGCTCACTGGAAGCTCCGCCCCCCGGGTTCACACCATTCTCCTGCCTCAGCCTCCCGAGTTGCTGAGACTCCAGGCGCCCGCCACCACACCAGGCCAATTTTTTTGTATTTTTAGTAGAGACAGGGTTTCACCGTGTTTGCCAGGATGGTCTCAATCTCCTCACATCATGATCCACCGGCCTCGGCCTTCCAAAGCGCTGCAATTACAGGCATGAGCCGCCGCGCCTGGCCGGAAACTTTAAAAGAAGTAGTTACTTGTGGTCATAACATTAATCTCAATCCACTAAAATCCAACTTCATTGGATATTGCCAAATCACTCTCCAAGGTGAGTGTTTATGCCAACATATATGTAACGTAAAAGTATACGAGCTTTTGAAACAAACAATAAAGGTATTTTCAACTTCATCTTCTTTGGGCAAGAGGTTTTTTGACTAGTAAAGCCATGTTAATAAAGACAGCAAGTTGTGTGGTCTTTTACATGCTTTCCATTCTCAACTAAACTAATACATTCTTCTTTCTTCTGTCTTGGGAATTACTTAAGTGTCTTTATGTATTCCAACAAATATACCTGAAATTTTCTCAATTATTAATCTTGTATTTCATCTACAGTAAAAGCTTGGACGTGATCTAGTACCTAACAGCTCTGCTATGGTCTGAATTTTTGTGTTCCCTCTTTCCTCAATTTATACATGAAAATCCTAACCCCCCCGCCCAAGGTGATGGTGTCAGAAAATGAGGCCTTTGGAAGGTGATTAGGTCATGAGAGTGGAACCCTGATGAGTGGGATTATTGCCTGTGTAAAATAGGCCAAGGAGAGCTCATTCACCCCTTCCACTAGGTGAGGACAAACAAGAAGGCATTGTCTATGAATCAGAAAGTGGCCCTGACAAGACACAGAATCTGCCAGTACCTTGATCTTGAACTTCTCTGGCTTCAGAACTGTGAGAAATACATTTCTGTGGTTTATGAGCCACCCAGTTTATTGTATTCTTTTAGTAGCCCAAATGAAGTAATAATTTTTAAGTGTTTTGTGTGAAAATTATTTGTTCTTTTAAAGACTATTAGTGTAATCTTACAAGCTTATCAGTAAAGTCAGAAAACTTGACATTTCTCAACACAGTATCTCTCTATATTATTTGAGTACCATATTTGTAGAACATTATATTATTTATTTGCAAATATTAAATGTTCTTCATGTGTGTCCCAAATTGGCAAGAAATATGTCTGTAAAATAAATTTAAAAAATGTTTTTATAAAGCAAAATTAAAGACAATCCACACCTTACTCTTTAATAAATTATACTCCAATACAGCTAAACATATAGATAAGTATTTTCAAATGATCAGATGGCAATTGGGAAATTTAAAATAAGTAGTTATTTGTGGTAATAACATTTATCTCAATCCACTAAAACCTAAATTAAATCACAATAAAGCTTAGCAATATAATTGTGTCAAATTGGGTGGGACACATTCTTTTCTTTCATAAATGAAATTACTGCGTACTTACAGTGTAAAACACATCTACTGAACATTTCTGAAAATACTGCATCTTATATTTTCTGTAGTCCCATTTTACATAAAAAAATTACCATATTTGGGGTTTAAAAACAAAATTTGCACACAAACCAGTGGTTTTCATAATCATAGAACACTAATGTTTATGTTTTATTATAATACAACCAAAATATACATTTAACAATTTTTAATTATTTCATCTACAAGACTACATTTCTTTTAAAATAGCAAAATTATAAATTCAAAATTGATTGCTAACCACTCACAATACTAGAATTAAATTACATGATTAACTATGGCATCTGACAGATTTTGCACCTTTCCAAAAACCATCTATCTCAAACACTTCCCATAAATACTTTATACTACAAAATATTTAAATGAGAGGTATAAGTCATGTGTACGATCCTGTCTTTGCACTCCTAATGTATGGAATCTGGGAATCTTAGATTTTATTTGCTTTACCTCACTTGTAAGATGAATTATTTAAAATTGTGATCATTTACGATGATAAAAATACATCTCCTATAAAAACACTTCAAATATCTTTTTTTCTCTTTTTTTTGGTTTGTTTCTAAATTATCCATTCCCAATAAGGCTAACCAATTCCAAGATGTTTTTGAAGAAAAATGTGACATTCTAAAGGGAGGCTATTTCAGTTTTGATTTCCACTTGCATTATATAAATAAATATGAAATATAACATTTAAGTTTAAGAAAATCAGTATTTAATGAATGTCCTTTTTATTATTTTGTGGACAGTTGAATGATATCAAGCTGTTCTTAGAAATTTAATTTTGATAATGAAAAGTAAAAAGTGACTACTGATAACTTATTGTTTAGCTGAGGCTGTAAAATTCAGCAGGAACAAAACATACTAGAATATGAAGAACCAAAATATGAACCAAAAGCAAAATTCAAGAGTAAGATCATTTTGTAGCCAGCATATTGTAAAGAGCATTATTTTAGCCAACAGAATGATGAGACTTTAAGAATTTTAATTCTTCAACTACTGTTGTGCCTTTTGCAAATTACTAAGTTTCTCTATGACTACTTTTCCATTTCTTGAGTAATTTGGTTGGTTTCCGAAAGTGTTTATTCAATAATTTGGATGTAGTGTTTTGAGCTCTTTGGAAAAAAGGACTCTACATAAATTAATTAGACTATTCATTTCTAAATAAAATCTTCAAATTTACAATAAATTGAATGTAAATGAATGCAGACATGCAGGATTCTATTTAGCAGCATAGATTGCTGAAATGAAATTCAGAAAATTCAGAAAAGAACACACAAGGCAGTCAAAGACAAAAGTATTAGAGACAAGAAAAATTCAAAAACATGAGTAAACAGGCATTTTAAGATCCCCTCCATAGAGAATCAATTTCTTAGAATATTTGAAACCATTAATTATACTTTTCTTTTTCATTATTTTAAGGCACATTTGATGACATAGTCAGTGGTAAGGAAGTATATAGTGTGTTTGTGGATTTAATATATTCATATTCTCTCTAAATGTTCTACACAACTAAAAAGCTAAGAAAAAAACACAGTTTAGATTTTCTTTATCTTTAAAAATACACATAAATATTTGTCCTCTATGTTGTTTTTTGTGTGAAATTTTATTTTACCTATAATATTTTTAATATATTTTAACTAATTATCATAAATTAAGAGTATTGTATCCAAAGCAGCCAGAATATTAGAGGTGGTCATAAAATAAGTTTCCAAAATTTTGTTTGAATAACTAGGATTAGAAAGAAGTAATTAAAAAATGGTTTGGACATTCAAATTTGGATAGAAATAAAATTTATTTTCATAAGTCAATCCTAACATTTGAGCTTCATGTAATTTTTCCAAAGTCATTCATATTTACTCTCGGACCCACAAATATTTTGAATTATTTTTTAAATTAAAAATATTCCCACTTAATTGCTTTGAGCTCACTATGAGTTCCTGGAACATTTTGTCCAAGCAAATCTATAATTACAAACACTGTTGTTATGCTATTCAATTAGAAGTCTGGTCATGCCACACAGTTCTTCTGAATTACTTTTTAAATGAGTGATTTGTTCTGGTTCACTTTTATTAACATTATTCCTTAGGTTTCCTTACAGTGAAACACCTACAAATATTCATCAGTATAATATCAAAAGGGAATACTCAATCTCATATATCAGTTTGACCAGTTTGACTACTTTGAGATAGGTAACCAATGCAAATAAAATAAATATAACAGAGAGATAATGCTCTCAACATAAAGCCACAGATTTTGCATTAAGTTGCCCTCTAATCACATGGGTTTCTCACAGACTTTTCTTTCAAGATATGTAGAATGCATGAGAAACGAGCAATGTCTGTTATTTAGTTTTCTGAAAAGCTGCCTTCCATGTGAGGAAGTGACTAATTTTTCATTTCACACTATAAAGGGCGTGAAAAGGCAAAACCGAGGAAGGGTAAGGGTTCTGTGTTACAAGAAGGAAAGGTGAGTTCTGCTTAAACAGACAGGAAACACATCATACATAGTCAGAGGGAAAGTCAAATTGAAAACATTTGAAAGTACTAACAAAATATGAAAGATGTTTATGTTAATATTGTGAGTTTGGTTCTTTTTACACGTGGCAGGCTTATTTATTGTTAAATTACTAAAACAATAATACTACCATTACAACAGATTAACTCAGCAATGCGAAAAAGTTGTGTGAAGAAATGATGTCAAAGAGTTAATTTAACCCTTTCCGTTGTCAAAATTTTACACTTGTTCTGCTATTCAACAAATATATATCCCCACTCCCCAGCAATGTCATTTTCTTAATTCTCTGTGTTATATATTGTTTTCTCCTATTCACTGAAACATAATCACAAAATCCAATATACAGGAAAGAAAAAAGGCAGTAAAAAGAAATAATATACAGAGAATGATAAATATTTTTGAGAGAAAATATATGTTGAAATATCATTGGTTATAAATAAAATGTCTACCCTTCCTATGATTCTTCAGAAAAATTTATTTTTTCCTCAGACTTTTGCTAGCAGTTTGTTATAATCTAGATTTTTTTTAACAGATGAATTACAAATTGGCAGCTACTTATACTCTAGTGAAAAGAGCTCCATTACTCTCACTTTATTTGTGATTGTTCTTCCTTTTCATGGGGATATGAGTTTTCCCCAAAGACAGAATTTATGGCTGTCTTTCCTTCTGTCTTCTAACAAATCCCATCTGCATGCCTTTCCATCAGGATGCATTATACATCATTATGTTTTCCTTGTTTTATTAAAATATTTTCCCATATCTTATTAAAATATTTATTAGGCATTCTGTCCCTGTAGAGCTTAGCATATATTCTAAAAACACATAACTAAGCACCAACTTGTCTCTGTGAACCTGTTACTCCTGACTAGTCAATAGAAATCCTGGGGGAAACATTAATGCCCTTCAGTAAATCAATGTTGTAGTACAGTAAATTTAACCCCTGTGGCCACAAAGAAATAATGCACCTCTCCAAATTCCTATACCATTCTCCAGGAGCGAATGGCTCCCTGGGAAAGTTCCTGTTGATAATGGAAGTAGTCTTAATTTGTGTCTGACCTCTAATTCTCTACCACAAGGTAGCTGGTTCTCAATAGGAATGATATATCTGTTCATAAGAACGTAGCACAACTGCATGGTAAATTCCATGCTTAATGGACATTTGAGGGAATAAAGCACCTTATATACTATCAACTTTGGTGCTTACTTAGCTCAATTATTTACATGACAATAAATTTCAAAACTCAAAACATGGAACATTTACAAATGTAAAGCCCCTATTTTTAGGATAATTCTTATACTTTGCTGGTACAAGATTTGTTCTTGGAAAACTTGTTCAAATGATTTTTTTGCCCTTTCTTATATTCACCACATATTGTCTTAATCAGATTATTGTCTTGTGCCTTAGCAAAACTCCATGGGAAGCATTTATGAATTATTATAAGGGATATACAAAACAGAAGACAGTGTTTTTGTAGGTAAATAATTCTTTTCTTTAAATTAAGTAGAAAACTACGTGGCCACAGCTCTAGGGAGCTCATCCAGGTCTCTGTGATGTCTTCTATTTCTTTTCTTCTTCATTTCCTGCATGTGCTTCCACTTTGGGCCCCCCTTGTTTCGCTGTCTCCGCTTCTCCCTGTGCCACATCTGTTCGCAGTACTGGTCAAGGCTGAAGTTTGGGCTGCTAAGGATTTGGATGTAGTCTTTGTATCTCAACCGTGACTCAGCCAATAGATCCTTGACCTGCCCCTCCTCATGCTCTGCCCTCTGGGTATTTTCCATCTGTTCATTCTCAATGACATTCAAAGTCAGCTTCACTATGGTGTGGATGAAAGTGTGCTCCTGTGCTTTGCAGTAATATATCCCAGAATCCTTCTTCTGCAAACTTCGAATCAGTAGCCCATATTCCGTTTTGATGATTCTTTCATCAGGCTTCAACTGCAGAATTGGAAAAATATAGGTAATAAATTAAAAACAGAGAGACCTAAGAGCAAATGAAAACAGGCTACATAGTTTTACTTAGATGAACCTAAAAGACATATTCACTGTCTCTTTGTCTCTGTCATCAAGCATAATATTGTCAGCCATAGTTTAAAAGGGTAAAAAAATTCAACTAAAGTAATCGCCCCCAAACTCTATCCTTAATTTTTCACATTTGTATCTTAGTAAGTCTAACAGCCTTTGGAATACAGTTATTTTTTTCTCCCAATTTACAGATAGGAATGAAAAACTGGAAACCATCAAGTGACCTTCTTTACAGAGATTTCATATACAAATTACTATACCAAGATCATAAATTAGCACCTGAAATGTGGAACAAGAATACAACATTTATAATCATTGTATAGAGAATGAGCTTCAGTCCATGCTACTACCTATAATGTAGAATAGAACAATAATTCCAAGTGGAATTTACTATTTTTCAGATATCACCAAATAAGCTATGTGAGTAGCATATGAAAGCTGTAAATGATGACGTCTTTAAAGTCAAACTCAAAGGTATGGGTATAGTCTTTTGGAAGTTAGAGGTGTAATTGAGTAGGACTCTAGTCAGAAGGTTAGCAACATTGAAAGCTGAATTTCCCTCTTTATTGTGGATTGAATTTTCATACTGTATGTATACGTGATACTTTCAACTGTCATTTGTGGAAATATTTGCCATGCCTTCGTATACTATTACATGGTAATGTGATTTCAAGTGTGAGAAAGCACAATGAACACAAAGAACTTCCACTGAAATGTGATGCTCTCCAGCCTTTGAAGCAATATTACTAAAAGACAATTCTAACATTAAGCTTGCCTGGCCCATGATATGGTGTGAATAATGAACCTATCTTCAGTCAAACTAGAGGCATGTTTAACCACAAAAGAGCCCTGCTTAATGTGGAGTATTGTTGAGTGGCTCAGCATTAAGTGGAATAACAAAAACAACAACAGCAGCTACAAAGAAGTCTGGAAGATTTCCCAGTTTACACATCTGCCCCTGTATTGTAGACTTTTAGATGATGGAAATCAAGGAGGCATAAAGATGGTTAAATTAAATTTATTCACAGTGGGTGGATTGTACTCTGCATCTTTATGTGAAAAATATGTAGGAAAAAATCTCCCCAATTCTAGAAATATGAGAAAAGGAAAAGAAACATCTCTGGCTACCAGCCCAGTTAACTAACAAGTATATGGCAAGCCACCCTCTGTGCCAGAGAAGTGCAGCTGGCGGGGAACCATTTGAGGCCAAAGGCAGGTCACAGCTCAGATCCCTGGTTAATGAGGCTGAATGGTCTCCAGGCCTGCCTTCGCTCTGCACTGAATCCACACCATCAGAGCTTTGTGTGTTTGTTTCTCTTATGTTGCCCATTTGGTAAGCTGGATGTGGTATTCTTTTTCTTATGGATTTATTCTAAAAGCCCAGACATTTAGAAATGCTATTGTAATACAAACTAACTTTGAATTAATTTACATTCTCAGAAACCATAGGAGTCTCATGCCTAAAATAAATGTGATTTGAATTAGGAGAGTTCTAAATGGCCAATCTTAAACAGAAATGACAATGTCAAATTTAATACACTATGTATAATTATTTTTTTCCCCTTAGATAATTTCACTGTATATATATTTTTTTAATTTAATACATTTTAGGTCTCAAAATACTAGCTTCATAGCCGAACCTTCTGGTCTCTACTCTGTTTCCTATGATGACTCATTTATCTTCCCCCATTGGTCTCCCATCTATCAAGTTGTGGTGCAGCATATGGTGTATTTGGGGGATTAAAAGCGAAGCTCTTTGAAGGTTAAAATGTGAAGTATTATTAGCAACATTACATACTACTGCCATGCTGCTTGAGAGGTAATATTTTGAAGTCTTTATTACTGTAATTCTTTTAATAGAAAATGGCCTGAGGTTATTAGCATGACAATCAAAGTGGATATCTTCAGTTCTAGTTCATCTCTAGATTTCCTTTACATAACTGGTACTCTTGCTAATGTTTAAATTACATTTAATGTGGCTTTTAGAGATTGTCACAGCTCTGACCAGGACTTTTGATTGTTCTCTTTAATCTTCTGACAGGAAGAAATTATGACTTGATCTCACACATATTGTGCAACGCTTCATCATTGCTTTTGCTATTATCTTTTGTATCCTGTTTATGTTGTTGTACTTTGAGGTCTGGTCCCCTTCCATCTTTTTCCCTCTAATTCTGTCCCCACAGGACTCAGGATTCCATAAACACCTGGCATTCCATTATGCGGTCATGATCTTTCAACTTTCTTTTCTTCTGTGGAGTGCTGGATTTGTTCTCTGGTTTTTGACCTACAGATATCATACTTGATTTAATAAATTTTCAGCTTTCTACATCTAACTAATGTCAATTAGATCATTTAACAATTTTTTTTCTTGCTAAAATTTCAATAATATGTTTTTAGTAAACTGGCAGCTCTAATAAAAGACATTTTGAATAGATATATTTACAGAGAATGTTTACAATCTAGAGATAAAAATCTGTGACCCAGAAACTAAGTAGTTGATTAACATTTGCCTTTACATTCTCTTTCTCTGTAATGCTTTCATTCTTTGCTGAAATAGGATGCATTATGCAGACTGTATCTCAACAGTGAAATGTCAGCACAGTCAATTTAGAAAATTCAGCTCCTCAAAGAGGAGATAATGTAATCTCTGGTCATTGATTTAAACTCTTGGAATTTTCTCCACTCTAGAAGTGATAAGTAAAAACTGCTCAACTTTACAAATTAAAACCACGTTTGAGCTGGGGTCGACTATCCATTTGCCTAATGTGAACAAGGATAATATATCTGGCATTATTAAATGTAGATCTCCAGTGAAGGGCAATTCATTTAACATGAGAAGAGTAACATGGAAGGGACAAAGGACATTTAAGTATTAAGCAGCAGGTAAAGGTCAGGGACTTTATCTCTTATAATAGCAGTCTAATGGTAGTTCTTTTACAGATAATTCACCTGTGAGTTCTTCCATAGTAAAAGCACTGCACATGCCTTGGAAGAGGTCAGGGCTTCAAAAATATCCCCTTTCTCTAACAGAAAATATTACTAGTGGGAAATTAGGATTAAAAAATAAAGAAAGCTGCTTGTGTGAGAGAATAAATGTCTGCAAAACTGTGGCAAAAATTTTTCTGTATTTAAAAAATACACTGAAAACTTTTCTTATTTAATTTGGAAGAAAGGAAAAGGAACTGGAATAGAATCATTTGTATACATGTTTTTAAATTATCAGAGTTTACTTACATGACACTGTATATGATCCATCTATTAATATACCACGAAACCAATAATTCATATTTTTAAGCAAACATTAGAAAAAGGAAAACTTGCTAAACCGATGCTAGAGCAATGAGCTCATTATTAAAAAGAAAAATCAAATATATACATACATAAATAACTACTAGATTAATTTACAATCTTTGAGTACATGTAAATATAATATGTAAAATATAAATGTAAAAACTCATAAAATAACTAGAAAAAATATATGATTGGGGAAGGAGTCTTTTTTTTTTTTTTTTTTGAGACGGAGTCTCGCTCTGTCGCCCAGGCTGGAGTGCAGTGGCCGGATCTCAGCTCACTGCAAGCTCCGCCTCCCGGGTTTTACGCCATTCTCCTGCCTCAGCCTCCCGAGTAGCTGGGACTACAGGCGCCCGCCGCCTCGCCCGGCTAGTTTTTTGTATTTTTTAGTAGAGACGGGGTTTCACCGTGTTAGCCAGGATGGTCTCGATCTCCTGGCCTCGTGATCCGCCCGTCTCGGCCTCCCAAAGCACTGGGATTACAGGCTTGAGCCACCACGCCCGGCCAGGGGGAAGGAGTCTTTAAGCATAACAGGTGAAATATCAGAGCCATAAATCAACAGATTTGCCTGTATAAAACGAAATGTGTAGGAAAGTCAGAAATTGTCAGAAACAAAAGAAATGTAAAATAAAATAAATGTATAAATGTATAACATTAAATTATTAATATATGTAATATACAAAGGACTTATTACAATTGTTATTAAACAAATATGCCCATATAAAGTAAGCAATGACAGGCAAGACAATTCGCCAAATACAACTGAAGCCAAGAACCAAGACACATAAGAAGGTCAGTTCGCATCCACTAATATGCAAAGAAGTAGCTATTAAGGCAATACAGTTTTCATATTAAACTGGTAAAGATTTTCTTAAATTGTGAACCATAATTTTGCCTCAGGGATTTATAACAGACACTAATACAGTGATTTTTATGTGAAATTAGCAATATGGTGTTGTTTATCAAAATCCACAAAGATAACAAATGTCTTTAACTTATTTTACTTCTAAGATTTTTTCCTAAGAAAATAGTTAGAAAAGCAGAGAAAGACTCAGATATAACAAAGTTCATTATTATTATTTCAAGCAGGAACATGATCTAGTGAGAGAACACCTGGAATACCTATGGATAACTACGGCATCAGGGTGGGATGTGTGGGAGACAGAAAAAGCATGGTATTGACATTAAATGATAATGGAAAATGCTCACAGTGCAATGGTGAGTGGGAAAAAAAGCTGGAATAGACATCAAAATATTATTTATGCTTATCTACACTTAGTGGCCTCATACTTATTTTATGTGTTACAATAATTTTAAAATCATTTATATTGCTTTTAGAATAAAAATCAAATAAGATCGACAAGTGGAATAATGCAAATATTTGAAGATGTTTTAAAAATATTATTAACATAAACAGAGAAAATATAGTACGGCCTCGTTTACTTATTCAGATCCCAAAAGTTCAACAGAAGCTTGGGGACTGCCAATTGACTCGTTAGTTACAGCATAAACATCATCAATTTTAAGAACGGTTTTATAAGAAAGTCAGCAGATAACTGACTCATGACCTCCCGTACAGCACCCAACTGTGAAACAGCTCAGTAAGGAAATGTTCTCCTCCTGGCAGAGAATAACCTGGTGACAGCCTCTGTGCCACAGGAGATCACGGTCCCTCCTGCAGGCTGTTTTGGAGTGGAGGAAAGATTCCAAACTGTGACCTTATGGGTAAGAAGCAGAAGGCATCCTGCTGGGAAAAATGCTTCAAGTATAATCTGGATATTGCCCTTTTCCTCAGCTCAGGAAGCAGTATTGCATATCCTGGATAATGTGAAACTCTCTATTTACAAAGATAAATGAAAATACCAGTTGAAATATTACAGTGAAGATACTTTTAAGTAAAATTCAATAAATATTTCTGCTCCATTGAAATTCATGGAGCATGGTACCATTATGAATATATAATATGCTTTTAAAAGGTAAATTAAAGTAATGCACAGAATTTTCAAGAAAATGCAAGATGTGAATGCAAACAACCACAGGCAAATGTAAGTATCTAGAGCTGAGAGATGAACTCAAGCAGAGGACCACATAATTTTAAAAATCAGATTAAATTTCCCATGAAGAAAAATCCATTTATTAAAGACTTATATTTAACTGAAAAGCAATTATCAAACTTTATTTGCTATGAAATTCAAAATATTGGTTTGTGACACTTAAGATTAAAACATTGCAACATAATAAAAAAATCTGCAAGTTAAAAAATTTCAGTATCGTTCTTTCAACATTTCTAGTAAATGCCTTGTATTTTGAAATTAAATAATCATTTCTGTATCAAATAATATTTCAATATAAAGGTAAAAAATTGAACCCTTAAAATAAATATGCAGTGTAAATATGAATCTGCCATAGTCTTAGGACTTATAGAAGTCAGGAATGATGATGTATCTAGTTTTATTGGTGAAATTTGACTTAACAAAACATGAAGTTATTCTTTTATTTATATATTAAGTATGTAAAGAGTTAACACTTAGAAAAAGTTATTCTTGTAGCTGTTAGATGAAGAGAATGATGTTAAACTCTTCATGTAACAGTATAACTATATCTTTAAATCAATTTCTTATGATAAAATTTGATTTTTTTTTACCTGAAGTTTTCTTAACCTCAGCATCTTTGACATTTGGAGTGACATAGTTTTTTATTGTGAGGAACTGTGCATTGTAGAATTTTTGGTATCATCTCTGACCTCTACCCAGTACACACCAGGGGCACCCACTTGGCCACCCACCCACCCAGCTGTGATGTTCAAAAATGTCTCCAGACATAGCCCAATGTTGGTACTCTGGAAACAAAATTACCAGAGGTTGAGATCCACTGTTCTGTACTAATATTTGACTTAATTACATGTACTATTTTAAATGTTTATAGACTTGTCAATAAGGCTGATATTTTAGGGAAATTTGATCTACTTATATAAGAGAGAAACTAAGTGCTAGAGAAGTTACGATCTGCTCATGAATTCTCAGGAGTCAAGCCAAAGGTAGAACTAGTATTTTCTAAACACATGATTAGTACTGTTTCCTGATGCACATGTAAAATACCCTCATTAATAGGGTATCTGTAATTTTACATGCATATTTTACAGTTGTGAGAGCCTCTTTATTGAAATTCTACATTCTCATATGCATTTTTTCACTTAATATTATAGTAACTTTTGAATTTATTTTGTTCACTTAGAAAATTGGGGGCTCAGGAACATTACCAAAGGTTTAAGGACCATGTTTCAACTCAAGATACATAATTCTGAATCCTGTGTTTTTTCCATTATTCATTACAGTGTCCTTAGTTTAACATGTCTGGATACTTATCTAATTTGCTCATATAATTTGATAAACATAGATATTTCTGTTTTGTTTGTTTGTTTGTTTTTAGATGGAGTCTTGCTCTGTTGCCCAGGCTGGAGTACAGTGGCACGATCTCGGCTCACTGCAAGCTCCACCTCGTGGGTTCATGCCATTCTCCTGCCTCAGCCTCCCCAGTAGTTGGGACTACAGGCGCCCACCACCACGCCTGGCTAATTTTTTTGTATTCTAAGTAGAGACAGGATTTCACCGAATTAGCCAGGATGGTCTCGATCTCCTAATCTCATGATCTGCCCGCCTCAGCCTCCAAAAGTTCTGGGATTATAGGCATGAGCCACCGCACCCGACCAGATATTTCTGTTTTAATACAACCTCAACATGCTTCATTTCATGATCTAAATTAAACACAATGCAAACTAAAATGTAGTCACTATGCTACTGTGGGAAGAAAAATATGGTGTTCTTGTTATTAGGGATTTGTTCCTAAATATAGGCAATCTATGAAATATGCAATTTGGAAAAAAAATGTAAAAGTCTTTAAAAAATTCAGTCTACTTTTAAATATATTTTATGAAAACATTTGTGTGAAGTTGGCCTATTCTTATCTAAAAGCTCTTGTTACTTTTGGTGTTAGTAAGCAAAACCTGTTTTTTTTTTTTAATCAAATAATGATAAAAGTAGCATACAGCACTAAAAGTTGAACATCTCTCAATCGTACACTATTTCCCTCAAAGTGAGTATTCTTTGATGACAACAGCTTACCTCCTCTCGATGCTCATCCCCTGACCTCTGGATATACCATTTAATAGTTGCTTGTTGGGATTTAGGTATACATTCCAGAAAGGTTGAGTTAAATTCAATGCCAAAAATCACCTTTTCATCAGCAGTTTCATGACTAATGCCTGGAAAGCAAACATGGAATAAGAGATTAACCTTGACCTGATTTTAAAAGCAATGGGAAAACAGACTGATTCAGAACAGATGCCATAGGGAAAGAATCATATACATTATTAAAGAGAAAGGAAATTCATGTTATAATATTGTTACCTGAGACAAATATTACACAATAGATGGATTTTTAAAATTTTATCCCTGTATTGTAACTTTTATTCTTTCATCAATATATTAGCTATTTGCACTTGATTTTAAAAAATAATGTTCATAATATCTAACTCTATATATTGAGATTTTTTTCTTTGAGCTGAATAAATCTTTTGCATCTTTTAGTGCTTTAATACTTTTTTGTTAATATAAAATATAAACAATTTTGTAGATAGTTCTGGAGCAGTTTGCTTTAATTTAAAGGCAATTTCTATCATGAATTGGTCCACAGAGCTGATCAGATAACATAAAATTTTGATATCAGAAAAGTAAGTTATAGTGATCTACGCTTGACAAAATTCTATGATGATGATCATGAGCCAGATGCACTAATACTCAATATCTGGGCCTTATCTGTATTAATCTATCATTTTTATGCTTTTTTATACAGAGGGATATTTTAGCCCAATATACATTTGCTATGAGATAGTTACTGGGATGCTTAAAAGAACAGTGTCTCAGACACCTTATTCTCGTAAATCAATGCACCATCTGAAATACATTCCATCTAGAGTAGCCAAAGGCTGTGTCCCTTGTGTGATCTAAGAGCTCTAGCTCAAATTTGATCAAACAAAAAATGACAGCTGCTCAGCTTAGCCCAAATATGCACTATCTCATCATATATTCAGATATCTCAATTTTACAGATTGGCTTACTTAGCACTATAGAACATCACCTAGAGTAAGGTTTAAAAGACCAAGTGAATCCTAAACCTAAGCATACAAATGATCAGCAATGGCATAAATGCACATATGTTAGTTAGGCTTCTTTTCAAGAAACTTATTTTGAACTTACTTGTGTTTTACCAGCAAGGATTAAGTCAAGCATGCTGACACCATTATGAATTAACCTCATCTAACCTTCAAAATGTGTGGATTCCATTTAAAACCTGTAGTCAATCAACTATCTCCACCAATTCAACAGATTATAGCTGTGATTTTCACAGTTAATAAATTCCTAATGCACAAAAAGATCACTGGTGCCACTTATGGAAAAGAAAGATATGCACCATCTTATAATAACGGATACAATTTTCCTGAGAAAAGGATTTTGTCAACAAAGTAGGGGAGGATGCAGGTTAATTTTTGGGATATGGGGCAAGGGCTCAGGAGAAATGCCATTAGACTGACTTGACCAAAGAATTGGTCAATTTAGTAAAAGATAAATTGGTGAAATCAACTGGAAAAGTGATAGCGAGCTCATTATCTGAACTCTTTTTTCAAATTAATAAAAATAATGTCTGACATCTCTACATCAGTTTCACTGAAAATGAATTTATTGTTACTTCCAACAACGTTTGTTTCATTTCTGAATTCTAAGTTTTCCATTTTAAAAGTTTTTAAATGTATATAGATGTATGCATATTATATACACATACACACACACACACACACACACACACACACACACACACACTCATACACAAAGGTTCTGCATCCTTAATTCAAAAATCTGAAATCCAAAATGCTCCAAAATCCAAAACGTTTTCAGCACAGACGTGAACCACAAGTGGAAAATTCTACTTGATGGGTTGCAGTCAAAAGGCAAGGACACAACATACAGTTTATGTGTGCATAAGATGATGATTGCTTATTGGTAACATCTAAATTCAGAGTCAGGAATGGTGGTGATGCCATACAACCACAGATTGTCCACATTGGTGGCTAAGAAAATAACACCTTTACTTTCTTATGATACAATGCACACACACTTTGTTTCATGCACAATATTATTTAAAATACTATACAAAATTACCTGAAGGCTATGTGTATCAGGTGTATATGAAATATAAATAAATTTTGTGTGCAGATTTGGATCCCATTCCAAGATATTTCATTATGTATATGCAAATATTCCAAAATCTGATAAAATATGGAATCCAAAAACCTTCTGATCCTAGGCATTTCAGATAAGGAATATTCAACTTGTTTTATTCTATCATGACCTAAATTTTAAATGTGTAAAAGTTATATACAATAGTGTTTGAAATAGTTAAAATAGCTTCTT
Source organism: Macaca nemestrina (assembly GCF_043159975.1). Taxonomy (NCBI): domain Eukaryota; kingdom Metazoa; phylum Chordata; class Mammalia; order Primates; family Cercopithecidae; genus Macaca; species Macaca nemestrina. The sequence continues at coordinate 64,491,605 of NC_092128.1, forward strand.
ATGACATGTAAGATAATAGTGGAGTATTTTTTTTCCTCCAGATTGCAGTCAAAAAAATTTTTTATAGTAAAATGCCTAGAATACCTCTTTATAATAAATATATAGCTTATCATTGAAGTGCAAGATTGATCTGTTTAATGTTGTTGAACTATTTTTCTGTATGTATTGCTGGTTTTATGTCATCGATAACCATGCAGTTTTGCAGCTTTTAACAATAAAAGCAATAAAGAAAGAAAATAAAGAAGAAAAGAAAAATCTTTGCCCATTATTCAAGACTTGACTTCCTAATAAAATCCAGCACACATTTATGATGGATTAGAGACAAGTCAATTAATTTGTAAATATCTTTACAGTCTCTACTCTAACTCCCACAATTGATTCTCCACCTCTAGCATCTCATATTCCAATCAATGTTTTATACAGGTATCAATTACTTTTATTAAAAAAAAAAACTTTTCTGAGCAATATGAAATAGCTCCTAGCACCTATAAAGTAAACATAAAATTAATAGAATCATGTAGACACTTTCACAAACTTTACCCAATCTATGTGAGGTCTTTCTGATTTTAATTATTGTTTCTTCATTACTTTATAAAATCTAACTTTCTCCTGAAGGCATGGCTCAAATGCTATCCATCTGAATATCCCTCTATTTACTTGTCTATTACACAACTGCTATTGTGTGCCTAACACACTAACATCATTTTAAGTGCTAGAATAATATGACAGGATGAATATGAATTTCACTGCCCTCTAGAAACTTACATTCTAGTGACATAGACAAAGTAATCAAGTAAATGAATAAAGAAGTAATATCTGCTACAAAACAATAAAGGAGATTAGAAAATACCACGGGCAAAAAAAAAAAAGTACTTTAAATGGGATGATCAGGAAAGGTCTCTCTGAATAATTAACATGTAACCATAGGATTAATTGATGTAAAAAGATGGAGCTAAATAAACATCTGAAAAACGAGTTCCTCAGGTACAGAGGACAATGAATGCAAACATACATAAGGCAGCAACTCATTGGTGCTTTTGAAAAAGAGAAAGCTACTAAGTGAATCTAGCAACAGTGATGTGAAGGAGGGTCAGAGAATATACTAGAGATCAGGTCAAGAATAATCTTACATGCCATAGGAAAGCTTTCCATTTTTTTACCAATTGTTCTAAGAAGCTATTGAAAAATGTTGAGTAAGGGAGTGACATGCTCTGACTGAAGTTTTTAAAAAGATGACTCTGGCTAGTAAGTGGGGTATACAGCTAAGTGGGGTACAGATAGAAGTGGCACAAGTGTGGAGGCAGAAAGACCAGTGAAGCAGCTACTGAAGAACTACTATGGCCTTAGTTAGGCTGGCATTTGTGGGTGTGATGAGAAGTAGGAAAGCTTGACCATGGGCCAGAAGGACTAATTGAGAGGTTGGTGATAGGATGGGAAGGAAAGAAAATATTATAAAAGTGACTCCTAGCTGCTTTTTGACATAAGTAGCTGGGTGAATGGTGTGCAATTTGTTAATAAAGGAAAGTCTGCAGAACAAATAGGTCTTGAAGAAGATAACAAGAATTCTTTCTCAGAATAAGTTTAAGATGCTAATTAGGCCTTCAAGTGGAGCTCTTTAGTAGGCATACAAGTATCTGTGTCTGGCATGTAAGGGTGAGTTCAGAATTGGACTATGAATTTGGGAGGGAAATAGCCTCTGACAGTGTTGAAATAGACAGTATTAGAGAGTGAGTAGACAGAGAATGGGAAAGTGGCTCGGGACACTCCAATATTTAAAAGGTGGGACAAAAAGGAAAGTTAAGGACACTCAGAAGGCACAGTTTGCAAGGTAAGAGGTAAACCAGAAGGATACGGTACAAGGGCACATAGGTATGCTGGAACATCATTTCTCTGAAAACACAACAAAACAACCAAAAAACTAATTTGTAGTGCTTGCTGATTTTGCTGGTGTAAATACTCCCAACATGTCTGACTGATTCAAGCTTTCAGTGGTTTAAAATCAGCTCACAAAATTTCAAAATTTTAAGCAACCAACTTATATGAGGCCACATGAACTGGCTCCAGCACACAAATGCATGGAAGTCAAGAGAAAGTGTTTCAAAAAGGAGGGAGTCACAGCTTAAGTAAAAATGAGAACTGAAAATTGGTCATTGGATTTGGCAAGGAGGAAATTGCCGGTGACCTTCACAAGAATGGATTGGATAGAGTGATGATCATGATGATTAGAAAAGACTGCGTGCAGTGGGTTATAGCATGAATAGGATATGGTAAAGTGAAGACAAAAATTGTGAGTGCCTTAGGCAGCAACTATGTTTTGTGTCAGTTTCTTCATAACATTTATCATTGACATAGCATTTATTTTACTTGTTTTGGTATTTATTGTCTGCTCTCTCCCCTAACATACTCTTGAATATAAGTATTGTGAGTGCACAGATTCCGTTGTTGTTTTCTTTGTTGTTCATTGCTATATCCTCAATACCTATAATCATCCCTGATATATTTCATATGCATGTGTAGAAAATTGCATATGTATCGCACAGTAATGATTGGTAACTAAACCAATGGACATCACAATGAATCACCTACACATTAGAACAAGAACCCAAACATACTAATCTGGATGAAGGCTTATTTTTCAGAAGAATTAAGTTATAAGTTAAAAATAACTGTTTTGCTTTTAAATCAAGAAAACACTACCAGACCACCGGTTATAGATTATGAAATCTGGGTTACTTACATCTCTGGTGGGGTGGTCAGTAACATTGTGATGAATGTGCACTTCCTCTACCAGTTTGTGTGTGTGTGTGTGTGTGTGTTTGGTGTGTATGTGCACATATTTTCTATCTGAAGGTAGAGCTGGAGAGTGGAGAGTAACTGAAGCTCTGGAATACATACTTTTATCGATTTTTTTTTTCTCTGTTTTCAGAATCACTCACCAGGCCTCCTCTCTACTCCCCCACACTGGCCTTCTCCTTCAGGCTTTCAAGACCTTCTATTCTATGATTCATTTTTCTAAACAATACAGCCTCTCTTTCACTAAACTCCCCTATCACTAATTGTGCCTTATGACATTTCCTCAAAGATTCATAAGCTCTCTAAGGAGTTTCTTAGTCACATAGTATACCCAGGACAATTACATGCATATGAAAGTCGCTTAATAAATATTTATTGATTAAGTGAATATATGATTTGATAGGTGAATATAAATAAAGTATAGGCTACCTAAAAACTTCTTTCAAAATAAGACCTACACTTTTACCAGACTTCTGGGAGGTCTATTTGAGTTTACTCTAAATGTCCAAATGTTTTCTGTTATATCCTGTTTTATCTCTAATAGCAGTTTTCAAACTTTATAAGGATGGATATGGTAGTAAAAAGAAACAAAGGCTACAGTTTAGGAATTTTAAAAGACATATGAAACAAATAATGATATAACAAAGGATTATTCTATTAGGCACATAGACAGGGGTTGATTTATACAATTTCCTGTTGCTCTTCCAGAACACGTGCATTACACAAAATGGAGATATTCCCAGATAATAGATGGTTTAAGTCATATAATAAAAGTACACAAAAGAATGGGCTTAGCATTTTAAATCACAGAAAAAGCATATCGAAGCTGTACTTACTGTCTTCGATGTCCCAGCACTGGGTGATTGGGTCACCATATTTTACGTCTTGGCGTCTAGCTCTCCTACGGAAAGGGGATTACACTGATTAGAATCTCAAGCATGATTACCATCATATAGAAAGGCTACATCTAACACTAACAACAGTAGCAGATGCAGTTTTTTGCTTGTCTTACAGCTCAACTTAAATGCAAGTCAATATTCCAATCAATCTAACATTGATTTAAAAAACTACTGGTAGTGAGGTCCTAATAGAAGAAATCCTGTTCAGACAATGAGATGACATGAATTTTATTTAACTATGCTTCTTTTTCTCTGATTTTTCACAAAGTATTCAACAAAAAAGGTTAAATAAAAATATAATCCTGGTTTTATATAATTAAAATGAGGATAGCTACTCTTGTTTTTTTTTTGTTGTTTTTTGTTTTTTTGTTTGTTTGTTTGTTTTTGAGACAGAGTTTTGCTTTTGTTGCCCAGGCTGGAGTGCAATGGCGCGATCTCAGCTCACCGTAACCTCCGCCTCCCAGGTTCAAGCGATTCTCCTGCCTCAGTCTCCCTAGTAGCTAGGATTACAGGCATGTGTCACCACGCCCTGCTATTATTATTATTATTATTATTATTATTATTATTTTGTATTTTTAGTAGAGCCAGGGTTTCTCCATGTTGGTCAGGCTAGTCTCGAACTCCCGACCTCAGGTGATCTGCCCGCCTTGGCCTCCCAAAGTGCTGAGATTACAGGCATGAGCCACTGCTGCCCGGCCAGTTACTCTCTTTAGGAACTCTCTTTTTAGTCAGTCATCGAGAAATAATAATATATAAAAGAGTTCAGTCAGTGGATAGGAACATATACACAAATACAAAACACCTTGTCATGGAAAGATTCATTATTGCATAGATTTAATTAAGCAACAAACTAAATACTGTAACTTGAAATAGAATTATAAGTTCAATATGGTATAAAAGACTACCTGTTATTTCTATCTGCTGATGAGTAGCTCAAATTGTTTTTCTGGTAGTTATGATAATAATAATATTAAACAATGGCTTTTGTATTACATCACACATTTTCCTTAAAATAAAGTAGTAACTATTTTATAAAAAAGAAAAAGAAAAAGAAACAAACAAAAAAACCCTGCTACATCTAAGCAAGTTCTTACACCCTTACAGCATATTTTCATTTGCTTGGGCTATTTTATTTTATCACTTCAGAGACCAGAAAATCACCAATAAACGTTCTGTGATATCTAGAGTGTTCCTTGAGGGTAATGCTGAACAGATGACAACAGATGACAAGATTCATCCATTATACACATCTTTTGGCTCACATGACATTATGTTAGGTAAGGGAAAACATCACAGTGGCATGTCTGAAAGATCAGAGATACAGTCTTGGGAAATACAAGAAGAAAAAATTATGATGGTATAAGGTAAAAAAGGTCAAGAATGTTTTTAAATCTTGGCTTCTTAAGGAACAGGGTCAATTCATCACACTGAGGTTTATTACCAACTAATGAGCATTCTTGTTTTTCAGCTTTCCAGGAAAGCATTCCCCAAAGACTATAATGAGTATGTTCTTGGCCAAAAACTATAACAAAATGTGGGTGACTTTTAACTTGTAATTTCTAATAATCATATGTACCCATTTCAATTTAATTCATGGATTTCAGGGAATATAAAATGTTTTCTAATTTTAAGTAATATTTGTTATTGCACTATACATTCAATCAGTAATTTCTTAGAAATCAGAATTTGAGAAATCCATAAAATTCCAAAAAGAAAAAAGTGTACATGTGGTAATGAGACTAGCATGTGCCTGTTAGTTTGAAAACAGACCTAAAAATACATTTGCTTACATTTCACCTACAGGAAAATATACTTTGAATACTTTAGAAAATAATGTTACTATAATTGACATTAAACTAATTAATATAATATATTTAGCTAGCGGCAAGCATATCAATGGACATTCAGATTGTTTGCAGTTATTTTGCTATAAAAATAATGCTGAAATAAACATTCTTGAACATAGAACTTTGTGGTACTTTTGCACATGTGTATATAGAACAAATTCCTAGCTTGGAATTGTTGGCTCAAAATAGCAATATTTCTAAGAACACATAAAGCAATGAACTACAAACAGCAAGGAAAATGTTCGTTGTTTAATTATATGAGTGGCAGAAATTGACCAAGTTATAATTATTAGAGTAAAACCAAAATTATACCAAGTAACTGGGCTACACTGTGGGTTTTATACAATCTGTGCTTGTACCATCATATATATTTATATATTATTTGCAAAACAGTAGGCATCAGTATATGCATATTTAGAAATAAGAAATAGGGAAGGAACAATTATAAAAAAGCCAAAATAGTGAATAAACAATTTATTAAAATTGTTTGAAGTTCCATATTTCAGAATTTCAGAGCGTCTGTTTTATCCTCCTTCAAAATTAAATTTTATGTAAAAATATAAAACAACATTTTGATTTCAATATTCCTTCCATAGGCCATGTTTGGTATATATTTTCTCTTTAACTTAAACTATAAGACAAGGCATTAATGTGAGATATTCATCTTGTAGAAAGGAAGGCTTTATACTAACTCAATGTGCCTCTTACCTTTTAGAAGTAGGAGCATATCGAGAGCATGCATTTCCATCCCAGGCACAGTAGGGGTCTCTGGCAAGACAACAGTCTGCACAAGCTTTCCCATAAGTGTCGCATCTGTGCAAGGAGAGCTGAACTAATCCATCTCGGGAACCAATGTACAATTGTTGCTGCAAATCGGGTAAAACAAATGAATTAGAAGCATCTTTCAGACTAGTCTTAAGAATCTTCTTTTCTTGAATATCACATAATACATATAAATCTGTTTCTCTGGGTGTCCTGCCCGTTGTAAACACTTGTACAGAAACATAATGAGGAGTAAAATAAGTCAATCATTTCTATTCTGGTTGGATGATAGTTTGAAGATTTTGATGCTGAAATAGACAGCATTCTACAAGCTTGGCAGTAATTTCAGAAGGTCAAAAACCAGCTGCTAGACAGGAATTAAGATGTCAAATTCTTTCTCAATACTAGAAAATGTACTTTGAGAGATTATGTCCAGCACAGATGCTATAGGCAAAGCTCACGGTCTTCCCAAGACTTCCCATGACTCCTTATATAAGAGATGACTGAAAATAAATTTATAAAGCATTCCCCTGGTTTCAGTTAACCATTTCATTTGTTTCATTTGTTATTGAAGTACTGATCCTTGAAAGAACATGAGTTATTAGTGGGAGAGAGAGTATTTGTTATCATTCTGAAAGAAAGTATTAAACAGGCTTGAGGGATGCCATATCAAAAATGCAAGGCTGCATGATACTGAAAAACCCAGCAAATAAGATCACATTCTCAATATGAGTCCTGAAAGTAATGAATTACTTCCCTTATACATTCTTTTGAGTATCTGTGGTAGTAGTGGTGGAGGAGGAGGGGTGATAAAAGTGAATAAGCCACAATCTGTGCCAAAGAACTCATGGTCCACTCTAGTGGACCATTTCAAGAGTTAAAGGAGGGAAATCCATGTTAGAAATAGGTATCGGCATAATAACATAGTACTCAACTTACAGAAATAGATCTTACACCTCTAGCATCCATTAAACTGTCAATTAAGACTTCCTAGTTGCTAAATGCAATGAACACTGTTTAGTATTTGTTTTACTGAAATTCTCTATACTGTTTGACACTAATGACTATATATTCCTTGAAACTTTCTCCACTTTCTATTCTCCCTTTTTATTTCAGATTAAGACATTTGTCTCCTTTGTGATTTCTTTTTTTGCGTTAAATGTTGGGTTTCTCTCTTTTCGCTTCTTATTTATTTACCTTTTATATTGTACAAAAGACTTAGACATATCTTGAAAACAGTATAAATATGAACATAATAACCCCCCTAAATCTATTCCTCCTGCCCTACCTTGGAGAGCAGCACCCTCATCCACCAAGTCATCCAAGACAGAAATCTGGGAGTTGTCTTTGAATCTTCTTTCTCTCACATTCAATCTGTCATCACTTCATTTCCATTCTCTCATACAGAATTTTCTAATCTATTTTGTCTCCTCCCTCTCTACCGCCACTGACTTTGTTTCAGTCCTTATCACTTCTTTCCTGGATTACTTGTAAGTGTCCTATTTCTGCTGGCTTTGATTTTGTTTTCCAACAACCACCACCTCTACCCCAGTACCCAATCTATCTTCCACACTGCCACACCAGACTGATTTTTCTAAAAAGAAAATCTTATTATAATACCCTTCTGCTTAATCATTAATGTATTTTTGTTTGTTTGTTTTCCTTTTCAATGGCTTTTTTCTTTTTTTTTTTTCTCTCTTTTTTTGAGCCTGGATCTCACTATGTTGCCCAGACTGGACTTGAGCTCCGGGGCTCAAGGTATCCTCCCACTCTAGGTTCCTGAGTAGCTGGACTACAGGTGAGCATTACCGAAGCATCCAGGGGTTTTCACTGTTTTTAAGATATGCTACTAAACTTCTTAGGAGGATATATAAAGATGTGTCTAATCTTGTTCTGTCTTACTTCTCCAGATTCATTTCTAGCCTTCCTCCCCTTTGAGCACACATATGATCCATAACCTAATTGTACACACACTTATTACAATAAGCTATGGTCTCTCACTCTTCACACTTTTGCAAAGATTCTGCCCTTCTGGTTGGCACATGCTCTTCCATTCCATTCTCCTTTTAATATCTGGTTAACTAGGACATCCTTCATAATTCAAGTTGTATGTCTCGTCTTTCAGTTATCTTTCCCTGTTCCTTCTGGCTCCCTTTAGGTCACTTTCTTGTCTCTGTCTCTCTAGTATATACCCTATTATTACTGTGCAGTGTTAGCGTCTTCCTTTGACTCTCAGCTCTACTGTGAGCTTCTGGAGGTTAATGGCGAGCTGTGTTATTCATTCATTTATGTACCCTCCAAGCACCTTAGGCCTTCAATAAATAAATGATAAGTGAATAAACAAATAAATGACAAAGACCTGAAGAAGAAAACTATGTAGATCATTTTCTAAAAAAATCACTCTGCCATAGGAACTGTAATAGATTAAGACAATTTTAGCAACACTTTGATGTTGAACATGTCATATGGCTTTCTTAAATATTGGGGGTGCAAATAGAAATAATAGTGCAGTCTGAATCTCTTGAATCAATTACAGTTTGGAATATCATCAGAGAGTTATGAAATCATGTTAAAGATTATTACTATTATTATAATTAGTTACCATTTACTTTACACTTGTGTGTCTGCTCTCTGTTTAGAACATTACATGAAGCATCCTCTTTAAACTCCCAACAAACTCTGGAGGTGGATATTGTTTTTCTAACTTCACTGTTGAGGAAATTGATTGTGAGAGTTTGATATTATGTGACATGTTGAAGGTTGACTTTTGGGCTGTTTGTCACCACAGTTCATATTCTAAATCCTAGACTCCCAGATTTAAAACCCTTTATAATGGTTAGGGTTGATATTCTACATGAATGTCTAATGGGCTTGAGAGAAGGACATTCTCATGAGACTAGGAAAGTGAGTTCAGTTTTTAAGATCCAAAGGAAGGGGAGAATGCATCATTCAATTAATGAAATTTAACTCAATTTCTCCCAAGGCAAGGCTGAAACAATGGTCTCTAATGAATTATAAGATAAACAAATAACATTTTACATTTCTTAAAATTTAACTTCCAATTTCAATGGATTGTTTTCCAAATAAAGTTTGATTCAAGCAGCCCATTGCTTTTGTGGTTAACTTTCACACAAAAGTTAAAAAGTACCTGCTTCAGAGACAATTCCATGTTCAAGATGATCGACGAGTGCTGAAAAAAGAAGTTAAATGTCAATAAAGATAATCATTAACAGGTTTTTATATTAAACAATATGTTGTTTTATCTGATGCCATATATCACTGAAGTAAACATCAAGTCTATTACATAAGGAAAAAAAGTTCTTATTGTTTGCTATTTTCTTCAAAATTTAGTGTTTGAACCTTAACAGAAATGATAAAAATCATTATTTATAGTATCCTGTTAAAGATAAGTGACCTAAATACATAAGAAAATACTCTGCATTGAAAATTGTTCCCAGTTACTCCCAAGTGTTCTTCTTCTAAATCTGCTTATCTTAACGGCTTCCATATAAGTCAAACTAGTGTTGACAAGAACATCTCTGTAATTATTTATTACCTCTTTCTGCTCTTACTTAGATCAGTGGTTCAAAAAGTTGTTTTAAGTAGCAGAGTTTTGAAAAGTTATAGTGCTCCTTGTGGATGACCACATTCTTTACGGAACACTATACAATACTGGTGCAAATGATTTCACGATATGAACTAAGGCTAGTTTTATTTGTAGAAAATATGGCTTGATGCATGCAAGATAAAATCAGAAACATGAACAAAAAAGCTACCAAACGAAAAAGGACAAGATGATTTAAAAAATTTCCATCTACCTATCATCTTTCTGCTATTTTTCATTTAGCACCAGCTCATATTTACTAATTGACAAGGACTACCAGATGTTAAAGTTTAAATAAATATGTTAAAGAAAAATTTCAGTGAGAAAGTTCTATCAAATAGCATTTTTTTGTTATCAATTTTAAAAACATGGCCAAACATCAAATTATATACATAAAATATATTCAGTTTTTTGTTGTATCTCAATTATACCACAATAAAACTGTTTTTAAAATGAGAAAAGAAAACAAAAGCTGGTCATTATGTAATTTTAACAGAAGAATCCAAGTAATTCTTCTTGACCACTGTCTAACACCATTGAATGAGACTTGTTCTAATGCAACTATGTGTGTTACAGGGACTGTATTTTTGGCCTCTGGGTTCACACTTATATTTGACATCTGGCCTTCCCCTAGGAACCACCCAAGATTTTGTTTTGGTAGACACCAGATAGCAGGTCTTGTTCTTGTTAACTCCTTGACCACTATTATCATCACAATGTAAACAGGATCCTGTGGAACTCAGTATGTTAATTAACTTGAGCACCTCACAGAGGAGGGCTTTATTCTCTTTTAAAGCATTAGATATTGACATGGAAACAATCTGTTTTAATAAACAGTCTCAATAAAAATGTTCTAATAGACAAAGCATATTTTTTAAAAAGTTTCTCTAAGCAAAAAAGTATTTCAAATGTTATTATCAGCAAATAATTGTAAACTTAATTTTACCGAGGATTTACAAAACATGCCACAGTTGAGAGTTACTGTTAAAAGTCAAAGGTATTCATTCTCCAAATCTGGAGAACTATTCTTCTAGATCTACTAACTCTTTTTGGCGGGCGAGAGGAATTTAGCATACATGAAGACTTAGTATCATGCAACCTATATATTTTTTTAAATTTCCTTACAGAAAAGCAGGGACACATGATTTATACACTGGTCTAGTTTTCTCAAATTCAATTGGGGAAAAAATTGAAAAGTAAAATTTATAAAGTAGAAAAGCATCTGGATAGTAAAAGAGCCCCCAGGCTTTCATTTAATGTGGCAATTTGTCTGACTATATGCTTGGAGAATGCAGTAATGAGAGGCAATCCCGGGAGCCCTGAATTCAGCGGTATGCTACAGAGGAAGGTGAGTCCCATTCCTAGTCGCCTATAAAACTTTTTCCACTGCTTCGGGAAAAGAAAACTAAGAAAGCTAATTTCAAAGGCTTCTCTGGGAAACGTGATGATGTATTAAAACAAGGGTGCCCTATAACAAGGGCTACTCAGTTTCAACATCTCTTCTCCTGGAACTCTGGACTAAGTCTTACCTTGAATATCTGCAACTCCTCCAGCACTACCTCTTCCATATTCCACTTTTCCTTTGAAATGCTGACAACTTTGAGGACAGTTCCAATGTCTGAAAAAAAAGCATAACGCATGATTCCATTGTTTCTATCTCAAAAATCAGTGGTAAGCATATTCCCAGAAACCTTCAAATTACTCCCCTCCTCTTTAAATGCCTTACAAAAAAGAGATTAAATGAAACATATATGAAATGAAGTTTAATGTATAAGTTTTGTCCTCCTAAAATATAGCTTTTAGCTAGTAGAACACCCATTTATAGAGAGAATATTAAAGGATGCATATTCAGAGTATATTCTTAACAAAAGTAATATATATAATGTCGAATTTAAATATTGTTTGAAATGTTAACAAGGGTAGAGCAAATGTTTTGAACCTTAACTTAAAACGTTAACAATACATTAAAATAATAAGTTCTCTCTCTTCCTTCCATGTAATATATATTTATTTAATAGTTATTATATCCAGTTCATGGAAGACAGATATATATTCTTTTAATAACATTGCCAAATGAACAAAAAATTCATTGCAGCTATCTGAGGGAAACTGTAGCTCACTCTTCAAATGTATTCCATCTTCAGAATCATTATTAATAGATGAGAAATGGAAGATTTGTTTAAAATTATTTAACGTCAACTTAATACAAGGTTGATAATGCAAACCAAAAATTGACCTTTAAAAGAGGTATCTTAAATACATCATCTTACATTGAAATTCCATGAGGTGTAAGGTTAGTATAGAAAGAAAATTAAAAGAAGAGTTTAGAAAAAGAAAAAACAATCCCACTTTAATTTATACAATATAGGCATTTTTAAACTTCTGAGCACTGGGGTTGGAGTATAGTAACGTATATAGTAAAGATCCTGTTTGCACAAAATAGTCTGAATTATGTAATTGTTTTTAAATAACTCTGGGAATTTTGAAGAATTTTAAATGTACATTTTTCCAAATATCAAAATTAAAAGCCTATCTTAGCAGGTCTAGAATTTTCTCAGTAAAGGTTAGATAGTACCACCTAGTGGCTAACTGACGTTCATTGCAGTGAATTGCTGAAGACCTAGTTTTGGGTGGAGGGTGCAAATTAAGTGTCAAACTTGTGGGAATTAATAGCAACTAATTAATTCTACTTTTGACTCTTTAACTTCTATCTCTGTTGTCTTGGGAATATCCCTTATTTTTCTGGTTTGTGGAATTGCCATCTGGAAAATAATCAGGTTTGACAATCGATGACAAAAGTCCTGTGAGTCCATCACACACATACTTCCTAATAAACCTAACTTCTATAAGACCCATAATTTTTTAAAATAAAATTATTCTAAAATTGTTTTGAACTCTTAAATATCTATTCTAATAAAAAGTTTTGTTTCTTGAAAATTCTTAATTTTTAATCTTTATGAAATGCTTGATCCATTAAGTTATATAACATGATATGGAATACAGTGCTTTTGTTTTAATGATACATGTTATTTTTACTGCCATTAGACTTTCCATGACATTATTAGTTAATACTTTTACCTTTTTTGAGATTAAATTTTTCTTTTTATAAAAACATTTTAATCATTTCATAGTTATTGAGTTGACATGCAAAGGAAAATACAATGGGCTTAAAACCAAGTCTATGAAATACATTTTAATGCACAAAATTCAAGAAGAAAGATAATCTCCAAGAACTTTCTATTTAAAGACCTTCACAAAGTAATGCTTAATGTTTTCGAAAATCTATCTTAAGTCAACTAAGTTAGTGATTCTCAAAATCAGGTGAAGGAATCTTTTGGGCGTATACTTGTAAAGAGAGGGAAAGGCAAAGTTTGAAAATAAAAATTGCTTTGCCCTACCTGTTTAATTTTAGTTCAAAATCATTCAACAAATATGTATTGAGCATGTAAGGTAGAGCAGGCACATTGCTGTCAAATACATTTTGAAATCTCAAATATGAAGTTCGGAGATATTTATGATTATCAATTAAAAGCTACATAATTTTAAGAAATGTTGACAAGGTTTTATCTAATAATTACTCATTTTGATTTTGAACAATAAATATTTTTGAAGTTTTTCTTCTCTTTGTCTAATAATAATGAAAAATTCCTTTTGAAAAAATCCGAATCCAGTTTTAGCTTACCTGTCCCAAGAAACATTACATCGTACTGGCCATCTTCTGCAGTGACATGATCCACCACTATCTGTGTCAGTCTGTAATCCACATTGATTCTCTTGAATGTTGGTCCTCCTGCAACTGGGTATATGGACTTATACATCACAGAGTGCCGCTTTATGAAACTGATGACATCATCTGGAAAATCTCGGGTGGATTTAATCAGTGGGTCATAGGTTTTGCTTGGACACTGAAAATAAATGTGGAGAAAAGTAAAGACATTGTTTATGCACCTGAGAAGTTCACACTTATTTCCAACAAAGCTTGTATAGCTTATCATCAATAGTATTAAATGAATGGACAACAGAGTCAATATGGAATCATGTGTACTTGTAAATAAATGCAGTGTGCCTCCAATAAATGTAAACCCAGTTTTCTCCTTCAAAAATTTTCTAAATTATATCTGCATTTTTTAACGTTTCCATAGTGAATTATTTTCTTATGAAGATTATTTCTTCTGAAGATTGTTTCTAATGAAGATATTTGAAATCTAACTTGAAATAACTGTTAAGAAACTGATCTATAAACATGAGAACATGTGGAAAGCCATTATTTTCAATTTCCTTTGAGTAATTTATAATTTCGGTTCAAATGAAACCATGTTTAATTAAAAAATAAAAAAGGAACAAATAAACAGTTCACAAAAATTAATTTCAAAGTATTTAATAGCTTGAAATTGTAATTATGTAGTTTCTTTTATAATTAGTGTGAAAATTACACTTCGAACAATTCAACAGCTCTTCTCCTAAAGAGTCTGCGAAGAAACCCTTACGGAATTTTATACTTCTGTCTAAAATTGACTTATGCGCCTTTCAGCATCCACTAAATCAATAGTTAGCATGACCTGCCCCCTGGTGGTAAGAGTAAAAAGTTCAAAATGGTCCAAATCAAATGAATTTTATGTGCCTTTATCCAAAAAATAAAGGGGAAAAAAACACTTTATGATTAGACTTTTTTTTTTTTTTCCAGAAAATATCACCTCTCCCACATCCTAAGTCTATTTTATGTTTAAACATATTGCAATTTAGGAAGGTACCTCATATAGAACGGTTCTGTTATAATATTTGAATTCCTAATGGACTAATGCATTCTTTTGGAGTGGAAAACTTTAGTCAATTAATGCAGTCATGGAGAATAAAATGATTGACAGTAAGGAAAGGTTTTTTTTTTTTTTTTTTTTTTTTTTTTTTTTTTAAATGGTGCCTTTCCTTTATTTCAGTTTTTAGAGAAATTGGAAACAGTCTCCATGGAACTGAACCATTTATACTTGGCACTAATCAGAATCATGCCAAGGCTCCAAAAACATAATGTATTCATATCAAATATTCAAGAGTGTCATTCTTAGGGAGCTGAAGATACTAGAACTAGTTCCAATATTTGACTTTGACCCCAAATTTTATACCAATAAAATAATAGTGACTCATTATGAATTAAAAGAAATATCAAAGAGGTTTTACTAAAAGTCTGTTAATGTTTTCCTGTAAATACCTTAAGAATATCTTTAACAAAAATTTTCAATGTCTGGTATTAAGAAACTGATACTTTCTTGATATTTACTTATTTGTCCCAGGTCTGCATCAGAGAGCTTAGAAATGTTCTAGAATATTAGCCACTTTGCATTTACTTAACACACTCTTAACTGGATGTCGTTCTAAAGATCTAAGTCTGCAGGTTCAATCATTATTTCCAGCACTTAACCTTCAGCCAAGCGGAATCCGTCAACTCGATAATGGAAGAGCCCTGCATTAAGCAGATTAAGCAGGGACTCAAAATGGATATGGAGCTCAAATGATACAAAGCTCTTGTCCAATTATAGGCTGCGTGTTTGAGGCTCAGTCAAAGACGATTCATAGCAGGCTTATAATGCCTGCGGTTCAATCTGGTTGGTGTATCATTAGAATCAAAGCCAGAGCAAGATTTTGCCTGCACACATTTTTTAAAAAGCCCTCCAACTTAAGAAAAAATCACTTTTGACTTTGCGGCTGTAGTTGTGCAGTAGCCAAAGTTTTCAAAGAAATAATATCATGACATTCAAGCCATAGTTTTTGATATCAAATTGTTAAATAATTAGAAATTTTAATGTAAGAAAGTATAGCTGAATGAAAATATAAACATTTAGGAAAAAATAAATATTAATTTTCCTCATTGCTCTGACAAAAAAGGTTTAAGTGTAATAAAATCTAAGGGGAAAAAAAGGGAAGGAAAACCTGGTTTCTATTGACTATAAAATGATCTTTGAAAATATGTATTTTTTCTTATGGCAGCTTTTCCTCATGGCATGTTGCCAGTGTTTGGATAAGATCTTTATCCTCTCAATTGCTATGCGTGATATCTCAGGTCTGCGTCTCCACTATGCTTGCACAAACGAAAATGATTTGGTAGAGTTACTCTGTGAAGTTTAGGATAGTACAGTTTGAATTAAATATTGTTATTTTAGTACATTCAAACCCGGGAAATTTTTGCTTTGATATCATATAGCTGTGCCGCACACAGATCTAAAAATAATGAGATGCCAAGCAATGTATGTAGGTAAGAGTAAAGTAGGAAAGAAAAATTCCATAAAGGCAAAGAGACAGTGTAGGGAAATGCTACATCTAAAGCAGATGGTCATTCATATTCAGTTATTTTCCTTTAACAAATTCTAGAAAATTCTCCTATGGCAGCTATACATCTCAGGTATTAGAAATCTAGTGGGTTTTTCTCTGTATGTACGTACTTTTAATTTCTCGGTATTAACACAGCCCACCTGAACATACCATAGGCGGCCATTTATTTCTGCCTTCAGTTTTCTTACATTTGCCAGTTTAGCTACTAGGAGTGTAGGAAATAAATCAGGAAATGTATCTGTGTCTCTACCCACTGTTGTAAAATACTCAAAGACAGTATTCTTGTCTTGTGCTGGAAATTTTAATACCAGAGCAAAAGAAGAAGAGAAAATAGAACATGCCTAGACATACCCTGAGATGAAAGGGAAAACCCGACAGCAACAAGCCCTGGTTCAGGGCCTATCTCCCATGGCTGGCTGCCACAGCTGGCTAGGTGTGATCATGTTATGCTTGGCAAGTCCGTGTGTTTGTCTAGGGCCTTTAGTAGTGGAGTGGGAAGCAATGGATAAGAGGAGAAAAATGGATTTTATCCAATGAGAGAACTTTTCCCCTTGGCAAGACCCCAGATAGCTGCCAAAGGATTTTTCTCCCTGCAGCTTCAGGCTATTCTCTACAGGTTGCAGTTTCCTTTTAAACAAATCAGAGGAATGACTAACGTGAGGGAAGACATAGCAAAGGAAAGACAGAACTAGGCTTTCGTTTTCAGAAGCTTGAGTTTTATTTATAGAGTAAAAATGCAAATGTAACAGTTGCCATCTTATCCCCCTGCTTATTCATCGAAGAGTCAATCTACAACAGATAAGGGCAAGGAAAGATCCTATATTAAACATCAGAGACAAAGAGGCCTGGGGCAAACATATAGAGGTAAATTTCTGTCCTTCCCTCTCCCTCTCTTTCTCTTTAAGGTTCCCTTTCTCTTAGAGGAATTTCTATGCCAGAAAAAGCAAAACACTATTGAACACAGTAACTAGCCTGGGATTTGAAGAACTTAATTTTAAAAGCAAATTACTTGCCCTCTGGAAAATAAAGCTGAAGCCAGTTGGAAAGGTCAATTCCTGTTGGAAGCCTCTTGACTATCTCCATTTTAGGGAAAAATGGCCTACACACAGTTAAAGGGAAATGACAGTGATATATGATACATCTCCTTTAGTGTCATCTGTTTTAGGAATCTGGACTCAGAATGTCCACAGTCTAGTCCTGCCTCTGCTTCTCCCTTCTAGAACCAAAACCAGGACTGAATGAACAGAACTAGAGATATCCTCAGTAATTTAGAGAGATGATAAAGTAATTGTTATCCAATAAGTGGAAGGTAATGGAGTGAACAAATATTAAAGAGAAAATAAAACTGTGAATTCAATATGCTAGAGAGACATGAGTGAGCTACTGATGCCTAAAATGAGATATCCCCAAAAGTTTTCTGCAGACTTTGAATTAATTAGGAAAGACTTGCTTAAATGAAACAAACAATAACAATAAGATGTTAGCTACATTCCTCAGGCACACAAATGGGAAGATAGTGTGAGACACTATGAGAGAATTCTTGCATCATACTCTGTAGTTTTCAGTGTCCTTTGGAAAGACTATTATAGTCCAACACTAGACAAATTAATAGAAAGTTCTGGATATTATTTTGAATTACATTTTTTTTGTTTTGGTAAGTTACACTTATCTTTGAAAGTCAACTGTAAAACATGTCTTTAAAAACTCTTACTTAATAGGATCAGCAAAGTTTACAATTAAAATCTAATGTATGAGGTTAAGAAATACATATATTCTGAGAAACATCAGCTCTTTAGGAAAAGAATGTATTTAGAATCATGCTGAAGCTTAAGTAAAATAGTTTAGGTGGAGCAGGAAGAGAAAACAGGGTAGCTAAAGAGTTTTGACTTGTGGAATCCATGGTTACCTCAAACCCTTGCTGCTGAGAAGATCAACCAAGGTAAAAGTTGGAATTTCTAAGCAATATTCCAGTTCTAGTTGAAGAACACATTATGTACTTCAAGTCCACTATGAAATCCCAATTGTTGATATTATGTGTTATTATCCTATGATCCATCTTCTCCAAGGTTTGCTTTTGTAAAGCAAAATCAGAAACCAAGCTCAGGCATGGCAGTGATGCCTTGATATGTTAGAGTGAAAAAGACCTTTCTACAACAGAAGGGTATACCAGGACCCAGAGATGGTTCATGGTAGTGCATCTGTAAGATGAATTTTTCAGTGGATCCAGAATCAAAAGAACTTCATAATTTCTCAATGACTCTTACAATGTTAGAAAGTCTAATGATTTGATGGGAAATAAATGATTGTCAGACATATCTACACCTATATCTCAAGTTTGAAGGTTTTATCATATAGCAAAAAAGAGGAACAATAAAGGTCCTACAGCAAAAGAGGAAAGTTTTAGCATTTATATTTGATTTTCTCTAGTGAAAACCAACGTGAGTTGTACATGATGGGGCCTTTTTTTTTAGACAAAGATTTGAAATCTTGCAGAAGGGGACATATTTCATTATTTTACATTGGTGGTAGTTGAAAATATGTATTTTTTTCTTAATAGAGTTTTACAGAATATTCTTAGTCAAATTTTGTTAATCAAGATTTATAGGGTATTTTATTTTATTTTATTTTCTCACTGAAAGGACATATATTCAGAAGAAAAACCATGGAAGACAATTAGCAGAAAGAAGGAGGTTAGCTTAGTGTTTTTGATGTTTTATGTGACTTAATGTTTGTTTTCTCAACATAAAAGAGTATTAAACAAGGGTTTCATTGAACACAGCGGCAGCTTTTGGGGTTCCTGTGTCTCACTTTGCAATCTGAGCTGAGTGTGCACACAAACAACCGTGGCTCATGGACCTGCAATTGGTATTGATCTTGGCACCACCTACTATTGTATGGGTGTTTTCCAGCAAGGAAAAGTAGAGATCACTTCCAATGATCAGGGAAACCAAACCATGCCAAGCTATGTCACCTTTACAAATGCCAAACAATTGATTGGTGATACTCCAAATAATCAAGTTCCAATGAACCGTGCCAGCATGACTTTTGACGCCAAATGTCTGACTGGATGTGATTTGGATGATGCCATTATCCAGTGTGATATGACCCCCTGGCCTTTCACGGTGGTAAATGATGCTGGCAGGTCCAAGGTCCAAGTAGAGTACAAGAGAGAGACAAAAAGCTGCTACCCAGAGGAGGTGTCTTCTATGGTTCTGACAAAGATGAAGGAAATTGCAAAAGTTTACCTTGGGAAGACTGTTACCAATGCTGTGCCAGCTTACTTTAATGACTTTAATGACTCTTAGCATCAGGACTATCAAAGATGTTGGAACTATAGCTGGTCTCAATGTACTTGGAATTATCAATGAGCCAATTGTTGCTGCTATTGCTTACAGTTTAGAGGAAAAGGTTGGAGATGAAAGAAACATGCTAATCTTTGACCTGGGAGGTGGTGTTTTTGATCCTCACTATGGAGGATGGAATCTCTGAGGCCAAATCTACAGCCAGAGACACCTACTTAGGTGGAGAGTACTTTCACAACTGAATTGTTAACCATTTTACTGGTGAGTTCAAGTGCACACATGGAAGGACATCAGTGAGAGCAAGAGAGCTGTCCGGTGCCTCCGTACTGCTTGTGAACGTGCTAAGCATACTCTCTCTCAGCACCGAAACCAGTACTGAGATCAGTTCTCTTCATGAAGGAATCAACTTCTATATCTCCATTAACTGTGCCCAATCTGAAGAACTGAATGCTGAGCCTGTTCTGTTGTCCTCTAGATCCCACAGAGAAATCCATTTGAGATGCCAAACTAGACAAACCACAGATTCCTGATATTGTCCTGGTTGGTGGTCCTAATTGTATCCCCACAATTTAGTAGCTTCTCCAAGGCATCTTCAATGGAAAAGAACTGAATGAGCGTATCATTTGATGAAGCTGTTGCTTATGATGCAGCTGTCCTATCTGGAGACATCTCAAAATGTTCAAGATTTTCTGTTTTTGGATGTCACTCCTCTTTCACTTGATATTAAGACTGCTGATGGAGTCATGACTGTCCTCATTAAGTGTGATACTACCATTCCTACCAGGCAGACACAGACCTTCACTGCCTACTCTGACAAGCCTAGCATGTCATTACCAAGGATAAAAATCTTGTTTGGCAAGTTTGAGCTCACAGGCATACCTCCTGCACCCCTTGGTGTTCATCAGATTGAAGTTACCTTTGATATTGATGCCAAGGGCATCCTCAATGTCTACTATCACTGATGACAAGGGCCATTTGAGCAAGGAAAACATTGAGCCTATGTTCCAGGAAACTAAGAAATACAAAGCTGAAGATGAGAAGCAGAGGGACAAGGTGTCATCCAAAAATTCACTTGATTCCTATGTGTTCAACATGAAAGCAACTGTTGAAGATGAGAAACTTCAAGTCAAGATTAACAGTGAGCACAAACAGTAGATTCTTAGCAAGTGCCATGAAATTATCAACTGACTTGATAAGAATCAGACTGCAGAGAAGGAAGAATTTGAACATGCACAGCAAGAGCTGGAGAAGTCTGCAAGTCCATCACAAACAAACTGGACTAGAGTGCAGAAGGCATGCTAGGAGGAATGTCAGGGGGATTTCCTGGTGGTAGAGCTCCTGCCTCTGGTGGTGATTTTCAGGGCCCACCACTGAAGAGGTTGATTAAGCTAACCCAAGTATAGATGAAGCATTGTTCTACACAGTTAAAGCACCGAAGAACCCAAATTTGCTGCAAATTCTATGGCAGTTTTAAGGTCAAGTTGCTATAATAAATTAGTGGGCATTCTCAATGCTTGAATATGGAACATGTGCACAAGGAAAGGAAATAACATTGCACTTTATAAACATTGTATTGTAAGTGGAATGTCTTAAACAAAACTGTATTTAAAGTTGGTATCAAAAAAAGATTAAACAAAAGAAAACTAACCACAACCTCCACCCCTGAATAAAAAAAAGATTTTGAGCTGAAAATGAGCATTTACTTAGTGTCTCTAGTGTTGGATAGTGGAAGAGGCAATGCTGGCGTGAGAAGTCCAGTCTCTAGGTTTTCTATCCGGGCTGTTTCTTACCATGTTATGATGTTCCTTAAATATGGCTTTGTTTCAAATTTTTGAACCAATAAATTTTCAGGAAACCTTAGAATCACCATTTTTCACCAACTATTTTTTTTAAACTATGTAGATACAAAAAAGTAAAAATAAAAGGCTTTTCTCATAGTTGAGCTATTAATAGAAATTATCATGCCTTTATGTTCATCAGCGTCCACATAGTAAAACGAACTTATGAAATATTTAAAAAATACTTATAACTACCTCCTTTTATTTCCTACCAAAAAATGGAGACTTAGTTGGGAAATTCATGTGTAAACTTTTATCTGTAAAAGTAAAACTAAAACAACTAACATTTAACACAATAACAATTTGGGAGTAAATAGAATTTAAAAAGGAATTGTTATTTTTACAAAATCAAACATTTAGTAGTTGTTTAAAAATGGTGGCAAAAGGATTCAAGAAAAGTAAAACATGCATTCTTTTTGATAAGGGAATGGTTTAAAACTGAAACTCACTTTTGAGCAAACATTTATTAATACTTTACATTTACACATAAATCTAAAAAATACCTTGACAACACAAAATAAAACTGCAGAGTACATCAGTTATAAAAAATCAACTATCAAATTGGAAATTTTCTGCCTTTACAAATCTTTCTTACATTCTGGGTTTTCTAGTAGTTTGTTATTTTGGGTTGGATTCAATTTGGTTTCTGTCTCTGACCTGTATGATTTATTCACTGTATCATGGACCCTTTAATATTTTATTTCACTTGGAACTTCCTATTACCAAGACCCGGCAGGTCAATAATGATTGAAAAAATCCTCCTGAACAAAATATGGCTTGTTCAAATATTCTATCTGGACAGCAGAGGGCAGAAGAATCACTTGAAGTGAAGGCATTCTGTAATATATCCTTTTGCATCCTTGCATTTCTAGGCTTATTAACATTGCAGAGCAGTGATGTCACGGTTAAGCTAGGAGTTTAAGTTTGACTTTTTGTCAAAGAAGTACAGCATTCTGTCAAAACCAAAAACTTAAAGTAAGCATGGCACACTGCAAGTTGTAGTGTTTATTTAACTGAGTGATAATGTCAACAGAAGTAACTACTGGGAGAACAACTTAGAATTCAATCTTAATAGCAATACAGGTGCAGAAAATGTAAAAACAATTTTTTTTAAAGTAATCTATGTTAAAGCTTTAACTTAAGTGTAATACAGCTTTTAGTAAAGGTTCTAACAATTTCATAGAAAGCAAATTAATCAGCAATACTTTTATTAAAGTAAGATGTGTTCCTCTGAATTGCAGTAAGATAAATAAGTGTAATAAGGTTTCAAAATTCATTATTATTTGTGCAGAGAATAGACAAATCTCTGGAAAAAATAGCATAAGGTTCTGTTTGGTTGTTCATTTGTTATCATTTTGAAGGTAGAACAAAAGGTGGGTTAATGGCTTTTGATTTGGAGTTAAGTAGAGTAAGTTTAATTCCAGTTATAACAATCCATAAGCTGTGAGATCATGAACATATGTTTACCCTCACTGGGCTTGTTTCTTATCTATAAAATTGGGATAATAATACCTATGTGTTTGTTTTAAGAATGTAGTGAGATAACATATAAGGGCTTATCAGAGTGTCTGGATCGCAAGGAGTGTTAAATCATGACTTTGATCAAAATATGCTGGATATTTAGAGAAACAGAATCATAACTTCATGTAAACAAAAATTACTGAAATTGGGCTGCTTTTAGAAAACAAATAATAAAGAATGCCAGGAGATAATGTAAAATTCAATGCAGCTAATTTTAGGTGGGACATTTGGCAGTATATCAGTGAGATATATATTAGGAAATAAGTGCATATTAGATAATATTAACGAATAGAGAGAGAAGATTGATCAGAAAATTCAAGATCCCTCTTCATTCTGCTGTTTTTGGCAATATGATATTGGTAAAGTTATTTAATTATTCTGGGTATTCATTCCCTCCCCTGTAAAATGAGGGTGAATTATGTGGTCTTTATCATTCACTCCAGTTCTTACATTCTCAAATTTTATAAGCATACTTACCTGATATGCTGTGAAATATAATTTCAATGATTTTATGTGTAGTGTTATTAATGGTAAAGTTAGTTTCTGTAAAGTGTATTTGTATAACAGATTTTCACATCACATACATGATGCTCCTAAATTCAACATCAGTATTCTAAATATAAGACATAACGTAGAAAAGCAGACTAATAGCATTTAATGCTAATAGAAAACAAGATGTTGTAAAAATGATTGAAGAAGCAATGAAG
Source organism: Macaca nemestrina (assembly GCF_043159975.1). Taxonomy (NCBI): domain Eukaryota; kingdom Metazoa; phylum Chordata; class Mammalia; order Primates; family Cercopithecidae; genus Macaca; species Macaca nemestrina. The sequence continues at coordinate 64,515,199 of NC_092128.1, forward strand.
TAAAAGGCTACCTATCTATGCATGATTTTAGACTTTTCAAATTTGGTCACAGTGATTTCAAAGAGAATACATAAGTAACTAGTTATTTGGAAATAGCTGATGTCCTTAGCTACAACAGATTTCTATATAAAGTCCGCAAATATGTTAGTAGAAATGATTGTCACTATTCTAACACAGAACCAATTGGATAGGGTTGATCAATAAAAATATTTTAAAATACCTCAATATTGTTAGTCTCGTACTAATAAATTTATATTATGTGGTTTCTACTTATCTAAAGAGAGCATAGATATAACAGTTTAATTCAGTACAACAAAAAGAAAATCTTCCTTCCTTTAACCACGCCTGTAAAAATAAATAAATAAATTTTGACAGTAACTGGCATGTTTAAAATCTCTCTGTTCTATAAAGGGACATAATATTTGATGAAAGAGAGTTTTCTCGGTGGAGTCTTCCAGAGGGAGACTTGGTCTTTCTGTCTCTATAACCGATTATCACCTTAATAGAGGCTACGGTGGAAAGATTCATTATTAGGCATGGTTCTCAGAGCTCAACTTCAGGTGCAAATGCTTTTACATATTTTTAAAGGCATAGAAATTGTCTGATAAACATTAATGTTGAGAAAAAATTGAGTAACAACTCTCTTAAATGACCCTTCTTTAGTCCTAATAATGCTTTTGTTTTCTCAAGTTGTTAGAAAGGAAAAAATAAGTATTTATTTGATGGTTTAGATACAGGCTATTTGCTAAATAATTTTGAACTTTCAAGACAATTTCTTACAGCATAAAGACTGTATTCTGAGTAGCCAGCAGAAGAGACCACTATGTTGAACATAATTTGGTGTTTCTTTTCTCATCAATGAAAGACACTCCTCACTGACATTTTTGTTTTCCTACTTTTGGGGAGTCATTTACTCATATTTCAGAGAAGTGTATGTGTACTTATGAGGACAGTCATGTAAAACGGGAGTTCTCTTTAAGCTTTGCATGACATTCACAGCTGTTCTAGGCAGCAGCAGGGAAAGCGGTGACAACCACCACTTGTAAAGCATCTTAACTTACACTCGAGTTGGAAAATAATGTAACCGTGATGCATCAGCATGTAGTCATTTTGATAATTATTTTCTATTTCTGAGTATTATAGGACTCAATGTCTACATATGCAAATAATTTGTTATTGTTGTAATAAATGTGAATAGTTTCAGCTTCCAATTCATTCTCCTATGATATCTAGATAATTGAAAAAAAAAAAAAAAATGGCCTGAATGGTGACAGTCTTTATTAAAAACAAATAAAAACAAAAACAACCCAAAGCCAAAAAGCTCATGTAGTAAGAGAAGGCTCAGAATGTGACAGTCTATAATATGTAACCCCAAAGTATTAATACCGTAAAATTTACCCAGCTAGAGCCGTTTCCCAATTTTAATCACACACACACACACACACACACACACACACACAAACACACACTCCTATGGAAGGTTAAAAATTTTAATTTAACATTTTTATAGTGCAATATCATAGTATAAAAACTAATAACTGGGACTTAGAGTAAGAACAATGACCTTGAATCACAGTAGAAACCAAGAATTTGGAGCTTGGGGTTGAAACCCAGTCCTATTACTAATTAGCTTTGTGATCCTGAGCAAGTTACTGTATCTGTCTGTGCCTGACATTCCTCATCTGCATCATGGAATAAATGATAATAGCATGTGTTTCATGGGATTATGATCGGTATTAAGGAAGTTAATATTTGTAAAACATCTAGAAGAATATCCCCATATCCTAAGTGCTATATTACTGTTCAAATATAAGTAAATGAAACTAGCAAGTACAGCTATGATATTCAATGAATAAAAAATAGTTAAAAAAGAGAATGACCTAGGCCAGGTCCAGTGGCTCATGCCTGTAATCCCAGGACTTTGGGAGGATGAGGCAGGCAGATCATCTGTGGTCAGGAGTTCGAGACCAGCCTGGCCAACATGGTGAAACACAGTCTTTATTAAAAATACAAAAATTACAGGTGTGGTAGTGCACACCTGTAATCCTAGCTACTCTGGAGGCCTAGGTAGGAGAATTGCTTGAATCCGGGAGGAGGAGGTTGCAGTGAGCCGAGATTGCACCACTGCACTTCAGCCTGGGCAACAGAGCAAGACTCTGACAAAAAAAGAAAAGAATAACCTAATTAAAAATTGGGCTAAGTACTTGAATAGACATTTCTCCAAAGAAGACATATGAATGGCCAATGGATACGTGAAAATTGTTCATCACTAATCATCAGTGATATTGAAAACAAAACCACAATGAGATATCACTTCACATCTGTCAGGATGGATAATATGGATAATATCATAAAAACAAAAGGTGAGTATTAAGGAGGATGTGGGGAAATTGGAACCCTTGCACACTGTTAGTGGTAATGCAAAATGGTACTACCACTATAGAAAACAGTGTGGCAGTTCTTAAAAAAATTAAAAATAGAACTACTACATGATGCAGCAATCCTGCTTCAGGATATTTATCTAAAATAATCAAAATTCAGATATCAAAGATATATGAAATATTATCACTCTTAGATAACTGCAGCACTATTCACAATTGCCAAGACATGGAAACAACCTAAATGTCTGTCAACAGATGAATGGATAAAGAAAATTTATGGTTGGGGTGTGTGTGTGTGTGTGTGTGTGTGTGTGTGTGTGTTTGCGCGTTATATGTATACAATATATCTGGGATTATATATTATATATCTATATACATATGAGACTTGTATCATATATATAAATGTATATATGATACATGATACATTTAGACATTCACACATCATACATATATTTATATATGATATATGCATCATATATGTATATATCTATATACATGTGATACATATATATCTCTATATGTGCATATAGAGATATATATATGGGATGTGTGTGTGTGTATATGCATAAAATGGGACTGCATTCATCCTTGAAAAACAAGGAAATTCTACATACACTATGCAACAACATGAATAAATCTTAAGGACGTTATGTTGAGTGAAATAAGCCATTTGCAGAGAAATAAACACTGCATGATTCCACTTATATAAGGTATCCATAATAGTCAAAATAATAGAATCAAAAAGCAGAATGGTGGTTTCCAAGGGCTAGGAGGGAGCAAAACGGGAAGTTACCAATCAGTGGATATAAAGTTTCTGTTAGTTAAGAAGAACAAGCATTAGAGATCTGCTGTACAACATTGTATCTATACTCAATAATAATGGCTGGTAAATTTAAAAATTTAAGGGGATAGGCCTCATGTTAAATGTTCTTATCACAATATTAAAAAGTGAGAAAATTAAAAAATGACTCCTGAAAATCATGCTATTATTTAAAAAAAAAACACGCTTTCACAAACATTGTTATTACTTTATAATCAAGTCAGAAACTATCCTTGAAACAAATTTATATTGAGGAATTATTAAGGGGAAATAGAGATGGTTGTATAGTATGCTTCCCAAATTTAATTAAGTTATATAACAGGAAGATGGAAACAGAATTCAGAAAGCATATCTACCAGCTGGTTCTCCTTTAAGAATGAACATATGAAAAGATAATATTCAGTAAAACTTGAGGAGTTAAGTCAATATTTTTTCTCAGATATTTTGGTAATCATTTTATACCTCTTGGTTGTAATATTCAGAATAAATCCAAAATGAAAAAACACATTTTTCCTCTAATATTAGGTCAATAAATAATCCTGATGTTAACATAACTTAAACTGTCATAGTAATATCAACAAACGTTTTAAAAATCCTTTTACTTAAAATGCATATAACAGCATTTTGAACTGCAGTTGTTTTTTGTTTTAAACAACTGTATAAACTTTAAAATACATTCTTACATCATTTGTGCTTTAAACATGATTTATACTATTTGAAAAAAAATTTTGACTGAGGGTTGTCTAAAATTCCTTTCCCATTTAAAAAATGCATGTTATTCTAAGGTACAATTAAGTAAAGAAAAGATAAATGCATACCAAAAAAGAGATAAATTAAGTGAACCATTATGATGTGGTCTTTTCAAAGTAGAAGTGGGGATTAGAAGACTAGAGCTATCTGCAGAGCTGTATGTGAGAAATAATACTTCTTTGACATTTCCATCTAATTTAGAATAGCTGTCATTCTAGATAACTAAATCTTTCCAGTGATTCTATAAACATAAACATGCTGGGGATAAGCTCCATATTGTCAGCATGGTTACATCCTTATGACATAGTCCATTGTTTCTCAAAGTAACTAAAATTCTTAGTGAAATGTTAAATTTAAATGAAGGATGAAAATGCTAATACATCACTGCAAATAAATAATGGTTATTACAGCACATGTGGCTCTGGTGAATAGCAGAATTTATCACAATTAAATTAGGAATTAAATATGAGCTTAGGAAAATAATTTGATTATTAGGTTGGATACATACTGTACCAGGCCGTGGATAAGGAATTCTCCCATCATACTGCACCCAACGATGGTCTGCACTTTCCTTATGAGCATACGGACCGTTAAAAACGGCTCTGATGTCAGCCATGCTATACACACAAACAGCAGAGCCTTTGAAGATGGAGCTGAAAAAATAAGCGACATCATTCAATCATTCACTGATGAATTCAATAAACATTGATTGAGCACATACTACCAGCAGGTGCTGTGGACAAAATTTACTTAGCACATTAAATTTGACGAGCACTGTAGACACAATGTACCTATGTCCTCAAGTGGCTTATAGCCAAACAATTCTAAACAAGGTGCAATAATAACTCCATTGCCAGTAAATATGGTAAGCAAAGTAGAACATGCATGGGTACCCAGTATTGGGCTGCCAACTAAGTTTTCAGGGAGGAGGTGTCATCTAAATTGACACCTAATAGATAAACAGAAATTATCTAAAACAAACCCTGGAGGATAAAGAGGAATATATGCATGAAAGATTGTTATATTTTTCTATATGTTCTTCTATTTTATTTAAAGTTATCATAGTGTAATGCATTTCAAAGAGCTTACAAAATAAAAAAGTGATATTATTTATTTTAAAAATAATTATTTAAATATTTTAATAATAATACTCTCATTTGTTTTCTTACAATGAATGAATATCTATAAACATTATTTGCTAAATTACTTATATGATTTTTATTAAACTGATTTTAAAATGTTGAAACAATCTTTTTCTTTTTGGTCCTCAAATTTATGAGTTTATGTATTACAGCAGCTCATCTGATACTTAAAGTAATTAAAATTACACAGGATTAGAGAAAGTATTAAGAGGCAAAAAACTCCATAGGAATGTTTTCAAATTTTTGCAAGCTAATAAAAATGAACACTAATCAGATGTCTTTTTATTTTGCTTTATTTCTAGAAATTAAAAGATACTTTGAGTTGAAAACTTTTAATCATTCCCATTTTCAAAAATGAGATCACCCTTTATGATCTAAGAAATATATTAAACATTTTAGCATTAACAAGCTAATGATTCTCTAGCATGGAAACTCAATTATTAATATTCTTGGAGTGACATTAATGGGAACCTTTAGAGAGGTAACAGTAAATAGGTAGGTGGGAGAAAAGTAGCTGCTGAGAATAGAGGTGGTGTTGCCACAAAAATCACAGAACCTGCCTAGGATATTTTAAAGGTATGATGCCTCATGCTTAATGGCATTGCCATTATTGTAGGTTAATTATGTCTTCTTGCTGGACAAAGGATGTGATATGCATTCCAATGTCACCTTGGTCTTTAGGATGGCATTAAAAACAAACGAATAAAGTATAAGAAGAACAAAGAACTAACTTGTAACTTCAAACTCTGGGTGGGCAGAAACTTAATAGAGAAAAAAACGAACTATCTTGGGGCTATATTTTCCTGGCACATATCCGTGCCTTGTGTGTGGAGCACAGTGACTTCAAAGAAAGTGCTGCAATTGGAAAGGTGCCAATGGAACTGGGATTGAGATACTTGACTAGAGGCACTTTTTATACCTTTTTACATTAGGATATAAATTAACAGAAAAATGGAGTCCAAAATAGCAGCTTCCTAGGAAATCGTCTTTATTCTCATATTTAAACATTCACATCCTATATCTTATAATTAACCAAATAGTGTTTTGTTTTCTGATATATTCTGAACCAGCAGTGCATTTCAGTTTATGAATAAGGTATTGTGAACTAAATGAGGATTGTGCCACAGAAAAAAAATTATATTGTGCATATAAATAGATTAAAAATTTATTCACTAGGAGGCAGTAAGACCTTTTCTTCAGTACCAATATCAGTATCTTCAATTCCTTCTATGCTGATGTCAATATACATTGATAACGATTGAGAGCAAAACTGGAAAATATGAAAACTATTTCCAACAATGTAGGCAGTCATAGGGAACAGGAGTAAGGGTGTGCTTTGAACATAGTCAAATTTAAATTACTGAATTCAATAAAATTAAGGCAGGGGGGCCTACATATTATTTGAGAAAGTTTTATAGATGCTAGTACAACTTTTTTTTTTTTTTTTTTTTGAGACAGAATTTCCTTTTGTTGCTCAGGCTGGAGTGCAATGGTGCAATCTTGGCTCACTGCAACCTCCGCCTCTCAAGTTCAAGTGATTCTCCTGCCTCAGCCTCCTGAGTAGCGAGGATTACAGGTGCCCACCACCACACCTGACTAATTTTTTGTATTTTTAGTAGAGATGGGGTTTCACCATGTTGGGGAGGCTGGTCTCAAACTCCTGACCTCACCTGACTAATTTTTTGTATTTTTAGTAGAGATGGGGTTTCACCATGTTGGGGAGGCTGGTCTCAAACTCCTGACCTCAGATGATCCACCCACTTTGGTCTCCCAAAGTGTTGGGATTACAGGCGTGAGCCATCACGCCCAGCGATGCTAGTACAGCTTTTAAGAAAGTCAGAAGGTCTCAATGATAAGTACATGAGAGCATTATGCAAAAAGAAGACAAAAATACAGGAGTAGAAAACATGAAATTATCTTCATTTTCAATCTTTTTTTTTTTTTTTTTTACTACTTATAGGCTGCTTCTCTTTGAGCAAGTAATGTAAACATTCTTTGCCTAAATTAGTAAAGCGGTGAAATACTCATAATAGCCACACCTATCTTTGTAGGGTAACTGGGAAATGATAATAGGATAGCATGTGATGATGTTTTAAAACTTAAGAGTGTCCCATCTCATGATTATAGCCTTAAAAATGAACTTAAACATTTACCCACGTATTTCCTTAGTACTATCAGTATGACACATATCTTGGAATTACGATGATGAATATATGCAAACAACTTTTTTTTTTTTTTTTTTTTTTTGGTGACAGGGTCTCTCTGTGTCACCTAGGCTGGAGTACAGTGGTACCATCATGGCTTACTGCAGCCTCTACCTCCCAGGCTCAAAGACTCCTCTGACCTCAGCCTTCTGAGTAGCTGGGACTACAGACATGTGCCTCCATGCCCAGCTAAATTTTTTTATTTTTATTTTTGTAGAGACTGGGTCTCACTGTGTTGTCCAGGCTGGTCTTGAACTCCTGAGCTCAAGTCATCCTCCCCTTGGACTTCCAAAGTGCTGGTATTATAGGAGTGAGCTGCTGAGCCCGGTCTGCATATGCCTTTCGTACACAGAAAATTTATTTTAGGATTTTATCTCACAGATATATTTGTTCCTATGGGGAATGGCATTTGAACAAGATTAGTCACTGAAGCATTATATGCAAAAGTAGGAGTTTGGAAATAACAGAAATATCCACGTTCAGATGACTGGTTAAATAACTTGTCGTAATTATTATAGGGAATGCTATGCTGGTGTAAAAAGAAAAAATATATGATTTTTACATTGATATTAAATGATTTTTAAGGAACATTAAGTAAAATGGTAAAATGAAAAAAAAATGTTTACGACATGCTACTACAAAGGCAGGGACAAAAAGATCCTATAACTATATTGGCTTGCATACATATACAATTCTCTAAAAGCATTAAAAGCATTTTGTTGAACATACCTGGTTGTAGTAAAGACTCCGTATACTACAGGATTTCTTTCATCTCTTGTGGGGAGTAAATATATATCTTCTATTAAAGGGAAAAAATAAATATTTACTCTTATTTTTCAGTATTACATTTGCTTTTTTGTTAATAATACAACTGAAACTCTGAAAATCTAAACAGTTTATAAGATTAAAATAACAGAGGCACTATATTATGCCTTGAGAAATCAAATATAAGATTGTTTTTTTCTCACTGACTATGTATAGTATGGTACAATTGATAATCTCTAAGGCAGTTTCCAATTAGAAATCTTTGATTTCATAGAAAATACAAACCAAAAAATAAGTAATTTTTACCCTCTAATGTGAAAAAGTTCTGTCCTATAATTGTGTCATTAGTAATTAATTTACCTTTTTTTTTCTTTTCTTTTCTTTTTTTTTTGATGGAGTCTTGCTCTATCACCCAGGCTAGAATGCAGTGGCACGATCTTTTCTCACTGCAACCTCTCCCTCCTGGATTCAAGCAATTCTGCTACTTCAGCCTCCCAAGTAGCTGGGATTACAGGTGCCCACCACCAGCCCGGCTACTTTTTATATTTTTAGTTAACAGACAGTTTGAACTTCTGACCTCAAGTGATCTGCCTACCTCCGCCTCCCAAAGTGCTGGGATTACAGGCGTGAGCCACCACGCCCAGCCTCATTTACTTATTTGGTAACCGTAAGGAAATAGTTACCCCAAAATTAGTGCAGTATTGACAGTAAGTTATGTGCGAATAATATTCTTTAAAAGATTAAGATGTGAATGTGCTTACACACAATATGAGAGGTCATCCATGATTACTCAATATATACTTTAAGCTTGTAAAATACACAATACTGATGAAATAATTTAATGATACAGATTATCATTTATACATTACATGGCAAAAACAAGAACAAGTTCAAGAAGCTAAAAGCTAATAATGCTAACATTATACACAACCAAAAAAGAAAAAAAAATCATTCTAGGACTTGGAAGGAGTTTTTGAGGGAGTGAAGAGGAGAAGTGAAATAGAAAAAGCTGTCTACTGCTTGTGCTTATTCTTTTCATCAACAAGTCGGAGGGACAGTGTTCACCAAGTCTCCTGTACTTGCCAGCAGAGGGCATCCGTGGAAAAAGGAATCCAACTTTTCCTAACTATAGAAGGTGGCTCCTTTCAAAATGAAAGACTGCACAGAGAATGGATGAACTTTGTAGTTTCAGAGCTCATACCTTTCTGTGTCTTGCTGGAGTTTTGTTTCCTTCACTTACTTTGAGGACTCTTACAAAGAGAAGAGTTACTGCATTACTACGTGTGCCCAAACCTAGAGCACTTCCATGTACTTTGCGTGTGAATTTCAGTAAGAACCACTCCTGTAAGGTTTGCTCAGCTATAATTAATCAGGCCAAATTGGAGCCAAAGGGAAACAAATGCCAAGTTACTTAATTAGGCAGTAAGGCTTTTCCAAGAAAGGAGGAAAGAAGGAACTTACGAAGCTCATCAAAGTAAGTATCTGCCCCATCACTTCCAGGAATTGAGCAAATCAATCTGGCCTTAAGAAAAGTCGTCCACTTGTTTATCAGGCTGCGTTGTCCTCCTACATCATTCTGACATGGAAAACAAAAACAAAAGATAAATATTTACCAGCACAATTCTTTCATTCACGAAAACTGGTAGCTATTACAGGTATTACAGTGTTTTATTGATGCCATTGTTTACAAAGACACGGGATCCAGATATTGAATCCTTGAACTTTAAAATAAGGGAAAAGATAGTATATGCCCTCAATCTTAAATGTTTTTCTCATTGTTAAATGAATTCAATACAAGCAATTCAGCTCTACTGGATGAGTAGATGCATATAAGGTAATAGTAAAGGCAACTTGAAATTAAATCCCACCTGCCAATTTTTTTGCTTCATAACTTGCAAGAGACTATTTATTTTTTTAAGTCTCTACTTTCTCATTGATAAAAATGATAAATCTCTTGAAATATGGTTAGTTAATTTTGTTGTTGTTTTTCAGAGATGAGGTCTTTCTATGTTGTCCAAGCTGGAGTGCAGTAATTATTCACAGGTAAGATCATAGCCTCAAACCCCTGGGCTCAAGTGATCCTCCCACATTAGCCTCCTGAGTAGCTGATACTACAGGTGCATACAACTGTACCCAGCTGAAATACGGTTAGTTTGATGAGTAAATGGGGAAAAAAAAAGTCTATAAAATGCTTAGCATAGTCCCAGGCAACTTGAGTTCAATGAATGCTAGTACTGGCTTGTATAGTATTTATAGGATTAAAAACAGTATTTGTAGCCTTTAGCAATATGTCTCTTTATAGACTTAAAAGTCTTTTTCAAATTTAATATCTTACTGATTAAACATCAATGCAACATAAACATATGCATAATAATACATATATAGAAACCATCCTTTTGCCTATAATCACAGCACTTTGGGAGGCTGAGGCAGGAGGATCAGTTGAATCCAGTAGTTCTAGACCAGTATGGTCAACATAGTGGGATCTCATCTCTACAAAAATTAGTCATGTGTGGTGGTGTGTGCATGTAATCCCCGCTATTCAGAAGGCTGAAGGAGAAAGATTGCTTAAGCCCAGGGGTTCGAGGCTGCAGTGAGACATGGCTGTGCCACTGATTCTAGTCTGGGTGACAGAGCAAGATCCTGTCTCAAAAGCAAACAAAACCAAAACAAATCTTTTAAATAATATTTATCTATATTTTCCGTTCTTTATTTTTACTCTGAAATGATTCATTAAAAACGTTCTTTAAGCATTTAGCAAAACATAAACACTTAAATCAATTACACAATAAAAAAGATTACAGGCCGGGCGTGGTGGCTCACGCCTGTAATCCCAGCACTTTGGGAGGCCGAGGCGGGCGGATCACGAGGTCAGGAGATCGAGACCATCCTGGCTAACACGGTGAAACCCTGTCTCTACTAAAAATACAAAAAATTAGCCGGACGTGGTGGCGGGCGCCTGTAGTCCCAGCTACTCCGGAGGCTGAGGCAGGAGAATGGCGTGAACCGGGGAGGTGGAGCTTGCAGTGAGCCGAGATCGCACCACTGCACTCCAATCTGGGAGACACAGCGAGACTCTGTCTCCAAAAAAAAAAAAAAAAAAAAATCACAGTATTCAATAATTCAGCATAAAAATTTATATTCTCATTTTTAAATTAATATATACCTGTTGATATGGTTTGGCTCTGTGTTCCCACCCAACTCTCATTTTGTAGCTTCCATAATTCCCACATGTTATGGGAAGGACTCTGTGGGAGATGATTGAATTATGGAGGTGGGTCTTTCCCATGCTGTCCTCGTGATAGTGAATGGGTCTCACGAGATCTGATGGTTTTAAAAACAGGAGTTGCCCTGCATAAGCTTTCTTTGCCTGCTGCCATCCAGGTAAAATGTGACTTGCTTGTCGTTGCCTTCTGGAATGTGAGGCCTCCACAGGCGTGTGAAACTGTGAGTCCAAGTAAACCTATTTATTTTATAAATTCCCCAGTTTCCAGTATGTCTTTATCAGAAGCATGAAAACAGACTAATACACCTGTGAACACTGAATAAGTATGATTTTTCGTTCATTTGACTCAACTAGCTCTGCTGTGCTTATGATAAAACTAATTTATTTAAATTACTACTGGAGCCTATCTTTTCCAATAATTTATTTACATTTAAGTATAAATTACAAAAAATCATTTATCCTTGAATCAATCTATGTTCTGTAAAGTTAATGAGAAGTTAACTGTTAAGTTTCAAGTCTGAATATCTAGAAACTTTCTTCTTTTATCTCTGAAATTAAACTAAATTAGAGAAAGGCATTTAAATGACTACAACAAACAGGAGAATTTGAAATCATATAAATACTATGCATGAAGAAAGGGGAAAGGGAAGAAGGAAAGGAAACCAGAGACCAGAGGTATTTTTATAGCCTTAGCACCTAACACCACGGGCATCTATGGTATGTGATACCCAGAGTGAATCATTTTTTACATTCCTTTCCCACTAAACAAAAGATACATTTTCAATAATAGTTCTGTAAAACTCAGGAACAATTACTATTTTCTTTATTTGCTCCGTAGTTTATAACACACAATTTTAAAATAATAACTTTGAAATTTAAAAGCAACAACACTCAATAAAATATTTCATGTACGAACTAAAAATTGGCACTTAAGGAACAAACTATCACACCTCATAGTTTGCACTATGTCTCACTGTTTTAAATTTTAAATGATTCCAAATCATTATGAACTTACTCTTGGAACATGTGTGTAACTGAGTACATGTGTGCTGGCGGCTGACTATCCTCACAAATATCCATATATACACATATACATATACATAATAGATACACAGTAGTAAACAACAATTTAAAATCTAGACTGAAAAGACTCTTCTATGATTAGCATATTGTCACTGATACTGTTTACAATTACTGGCATGTGGTGATAATAAAAAGCACAATAATTTTTAATTGGTTTTTGAATAATTTTTAATTCTTGCTAGACAATGCACTCCCTAAAATTCCCTCCACTCAACTCCCGATATGTCACTAAATCCCTATCACTGTTGAATGAAGACATGATTAGTAGTTAATACATAACTAAGAATAAAAGACAAAATTGAAAAAATTTTCAGAATGGTATAGACTAAGGGCCAAGGAGTTTGAGTTTCCTCTAAAATTTCATTATAGTGGGAAAATGGCAAAAGCTTCACTGAAGAGTTGGATTTAATGCTAACTTTTTACAATAATAGATGGGACCAAACTACATACGGAGAAATTGGTTCAGGAAATACACTTAGTGCTGGAAACTAGGGAAAAGGACAATGGGTGGAACAATCCAGCACATCTAGGGAGAATCAGGATAAACTGTGTTTAGTTGAAGACTGAGATCAATTAAAATAGTGAAGGAAAAAGTTATAAAAGTAAATTGGGGTAAGATCAAGGAAAGCTTTAATGCCAGGCCAGAGTGTCTGTATGTTATTAAGTTCGCATGAAGAACTACTAAAAAATTTAGTAATTGGTAAGGAAGTTAAATAATCAGTTTCCTTTTAAGAAAATGCATAATATATTCTATATAGTGACTCTCTTATAAAAAATGTCAGTAATTGCTCTTACATTTATATTTTATATACAATAACTTTATTATGAGTATCATTGTTAAAAAATAAAGTATATTTCAGCTAGTTATTGGATGATTACAGATGTCTGCAGATGCAGACAGATTTATCTAGATATGACTTATTTTTAATGCCAATATCCTCAGATCATTTATGAAAAAAGTCTATACATTAATAAGAATGAGCAAAAATATTGAATCTTTCTCCTAATGTAACAATGAGTTCTGTGTTCACATATAGTAGGATTCCAGTGAGAAGATGTATATCTGGAATTATCAGAAACTAAGATAATTTTAAATAAATTTAAAAATATATTTCCCCATCTATTTCATGACCCTTGGCTTAGACCTTTTTAAAGTAATATATCTAATCTTTACATTTTTCATCAGCTTTCTAGTTGTGCTAAGAAGAGCACTGGTAAAAAAAAACAATTTTATTTTAATGCATTCTTATATATTGATAGTATTTATTAAATTTTCTTTGCCTACATTTGTATGTTTTGAGAGGGTCAGCAGTGAATACTGAAAATAGTGTTGATTCAATAAATATAAACAAAGATATCAGTGATCATGAATATAATGCCAGAGACTCATGTTTGGCTTACCCAACTCAGAATATGTGCTGAAATTATTTTGTTAAGTGAATACATATATAAGCAGAATATCAGCTTAATGACATTCCTTTAACAGGCATACACAGTATTACTTCATAAAAATGAACAATTGTATCCTCTTTTAAACATTTTACTAAGTAAAAGCGACAATAAATGTTCATTTTCAAACATTGCCTCCCTTTCTATTTATAATTATCACTGATATTTAAGGTAACCATGAGAACATTCTAACTAGTAGAATAATCCTATCTAGATTTGAAGGACAGAGAAGGGATTTATACTGTACTTGCATTTCTTTTAACCTGATTTTAAAAAAAAATGAAATTTTTTGAATGAAATAATCTTACCTACCCATCCTACAGCCTTCTCTAGCCCCTCAGAAATAAAAAGATAAAAAAACAAGACAAAACAAAACCAAAAAAAATCCAAGCCAAAGATGAAAGCCACCTGTGGTCAGAAGGGAAACAAATACAGTTCCCGAGATAATAGCACTCAGGAATGGATTATAAGCATTTAATGACTGGATAGTAACTCTTACAGACATCCAGAAGCATGACCTGAGATGGCAAAGTTCAACTCACAAGGAGTTGTATTTCTCCTGCAGGGAAATGTCAGTTGGGTGGATTTTGTTGACCAGTTTCTCAGTCCCTGGATTTGTTTGCATATCCACACAATCTCCTCTAAGAACTTTAAGCCCAGGAGAGGGCTGAAAGAGAGGTAACCACTTTTGTACTAAATTGTCACCTCCTTGCTTATTTTTGTGAAGTTCTAAAGAATACAACCATCTCACTAACACAACAGATTTATTATTAAGATGTCAAAATCAGCAGTTCTTAGTCACCAGTCACTTCTGTGAGTCTCTACACTGTTTATCATTCACTTTTTGTAGTCAGGTTTCCAAAAGCCTTGACACCCTCTACTCAAAGATGCAGATGAAAGTAACAAAGAAATTATGTGTAAACAAGCCTGATCACATGTGTTCAATTTGGGTGGTAAGTAGAGAGGCTGCCTGTTTTCTTTTTCCTGTACTTTTCTAGGTGTTTGCAATATTTCTTAATTTAAAATGATTACTTAAAAAAAGAAAAAAATAAAGACAAAACAAACCACAATTTGCAATACTTCAGCAGCTTTAAAATATAGTACCTCTGAGTCGTTTGATGGTATGATGGCTACATGTTACGAATTACTAAGATCTTCTAATCATAGCGTCTACTAATAGGTAGATCAGACTTAAAGCAGGGTAATATGGCATTACATTTTCCTTCTACTGTCCCAGAAAAACTCAAACTCTTATAAATCTTACATAGACATGTAAAGTAGCTAGCAGCTGTCACACCTGAACTTTTATTGAGTGTGCCTTTTGACCTTTGGGTCACTATGCTGGGTTCCTCTGTTAAACATGATGTTATCTGTATATACCATCCATCCTCTTCAAGGATCCCTCAGTACTTTATAAACGTTGTCATTTTAACCTATATATTAGATAATAGTGGCTTTTGGAAAATGTAATAATTGACTTTCAGCTCCTATGCTCTTAAATCCTGAAGATTTTATAAAATCAGTTTACAAGATATTTGAAAACAAGTGTTTTGTTAATCTACTAATTTGTGTGCAGAGATTTGTAACCCTATTAATGAGTTTAAGTTGAAGGATACTATTTTCAAATCAATAGAAACTGGATAATGACAAAGTTTAAGAACTTTAAAAAAATAGTTGATGCTGGAGTTAGAGGTTATAAATTATTCTTTGCTTAACATTTAGTTATTTTACCTAATACTGCTCTTCTGTATCTTTGTGCAAGCAAGAGAATGAAATTCTCAGACTCTTTGAAAACCATGATATATGCATCCTTTGTGTGCCCCACTCCCTGTTCTACCCATTAGTAACACTTATGCTTATAGATTTTAGTTTGAATTAATACTACTCACCTTCTTTTGAAGCGTGATATAAATACTACAGTATTACAAATTAATAAAAACCTATTCCATTACTCAAACTAACACGGAGGCAAACACACAGGCTTCCTGTTGGCCATTTTTACAAATTCAACAAATAAGATTAGAGAAATTTAATACTTTTATCTTTTTGATTTAATGCCTGTTATATTTCAATCCATCATTAATATTATTTGCTTGATTTGTCATTTATAATAGATCCCACAGCAACTGTCCAATCTACATCTATCTGTGTTGTCTCAATCTTCACTGGGTTATTTCTAGAGACAGATTTTAGAATCTTTCTTTGAAAACTTAGTACAAATGATCTTCATGGGGCTGTATAAATAAATAATGATAAGGATAATCCAAACTCTGGGTGGCCTATTCAGAAGGTTGAAACTATGACCATGACATGGTAGAAACAAAAAGTGAAACCTGGCATAAGCCCCAAGGACACTCATTAGAAGTGTATGCCATATATTGACCTATATTACTATATTGTGAAGAAGATCTTAAATGAGTATATTTCAATACATTAAGTGAACGAATGGAAGATAGTGAAGTTATGCTCATTAAATCAAATGAAACAAACTATGTTGAAATTCACTTTTTAGCCTGTGGGTCTTCTTTTGCAATAGTTGCAATGCTATAACTATGTTTCATTTACCTGGTTCATTGGGATTAAAAAAAAAGGGTCTGACCACTAAAAAGTAAAGGCAAAAATAATAATATGAATTTTAAAAATAAGGTTGTGAGTTTTCACCTAACCATATTTGGCCACCAACTCAGGTAAGTTAAGTTGTAGAAACAACTATGTAACATAGAACATGTAGAAATATAACATGTAGAAACAAATATCTCTTCACTTATTTTCTTTGGCAACTGAAAT
Source organism: Macaca nemestrina (assembly GCF_043159975.1). Lineage (NCBI taxonomy): Eukaryota > Metazoa > Chordata > Mammalia > Primates > Cercopithecidae > Macaca > Macaca nemestrina. Next base: position 64,531,806 of record NC_092128.1, read on the forward strand.
TATAAGCATTTTTTAATATAAAGAGAAATTTATGGATACCATTTCTCTTGACTAGAGGAAGATCTATTGGTACTTGCCCTTTACTATTTTCAAAGGTTTTTGTCCCATTTCTGATACTTAGGAAGCCCCCCAAAATTCTTGACATATAATAACATAGAGTCTTTTACCTCACCTACTAATAATCTTGAAATAACTTAGAGGAAATAAAAATATACAAACTCAAACATCTAAGGAAAAGGATAGACAAGAAAAAAAACAAAAAAACAAAAAACAAAACCTTTTGTGGCAGGTATTAAACACACTAAGTTTTAATGGATAAATTCTATAGAGGCTTTCAAGGCAATTATTTTTTTTCTGAAAAAAACACTTCGTATTTAGAGACTACTATTTATGATTTGCTGTTAATGACTAAGCAAACAGAAATGGAGAGCATGTTTTTCTAACTACTTCAGAAACTCATAAAAATTATTGGAAATACAGGACTGGTGTAATACACTATCCTAAACAACTCAGTTTCTAAGATTTAGCACATTCAATTAGGTAAATCTAGGCATGTGAAGCAGTCCTTTTCAGGTAGAATCAGAGTTGATTCAATTAAAAAAAAAAAAAAAAAAAGCTGTAGCAAACAGTATAAACCCTTTCCTAGGAATTTCTCAGACAGGAAAATAGATGGAAGTGAAGCAAAAGCACATCTGTAACTCGTGGGCACTAAATCTCTCATTTAGGTTGTAAGTGACATGCTGAAAGTAAGCACAAAAACCACAGCTCAACAGAGATCAATAAATACGGAAAGTGTCATCGGCCTAAAAACACAAATCTTCAAAGGCAGTAATTGTCCAAATAGGACCATATATCAAAATAGACAATGCAAGTGGAATTGAAGCAAAGGGCTATTAATGAGACCCCCAGGCAAGTTATGTGAAAGGGCCATCCAAACTGAATTCCTGGCATGGGGAAAGGAAATACTGAAAAACAAAAAAGAGAATTGGCATAAACTACAGCTGGGATCTGGAGTAGACTCCCGTAAGTATAATGGAGAGCTCTTCCAAAAATGAATAGAATTAAAAAATAATGCAAAACAGCATTGAGGTGAAAAATTGAAAGCAAGTCTCACTGAAGAAACTAGTATTTCCACCCATTGGCTTAAAAGGTGGGGCATGAAGGGAAACACACACACACACACACACACACACACACACACAGAGTAATAAACATCACACAGACATAAATAATGGTATTTTGAAAGTACTAACTTGCAAAGTAAATAGACACAAATCTTTTCATGGGTTCATTTCATGTGGTTTTGGCTGTTCATTCAATTAGCATTTAATACCCCATCACAAAGATCTGTGTTATTTACCATCTACGAGAGCAGTTCTTTGGGGTGTAAGTTGCACCATTTTGTGCTTCAAAATATTGACTGCTTCACAAAATGAAAGAATTGTAGAGCTTGACAAGGACTTTAGAAATCCTTCAAGGTTAAACAATTTATTGGAAAAATAGAGTAAGTAGTTTGACTGGAAAGTGGGAACACTACTAAAAATAATCCATTAGAAAATGTGCTCTACCATGTACAATTATAAACATATTAAGTTTAAAAGACACTCTGTGGATGAAGGTACTTATTCTCCTCAGGCTCTCATTGATCAATATTGCCAAGTAAAATTATCTTTTAAATCAGTTTATTTATTGTGACTCTCTTCATTGATATCCCTTGACCAAAATTTGCATTGTTCAGATCATTTATGCAACTTTGTCCAAATACAGCTCCAAATTACTTTGACTGTGTTCAGAAATAAGATCAATCTTCAAAGCACAAATTCTCTTAAAGATAAAGAAAAATAATAATGGTAACTCCAGCCTTTAAAACTAATAAAATGACGTATCTTATCTTTGGTAACTAACCTGCCCCTAACACCACAAAATACACACACCACTACCATGAACACCAACTTCTTCCACTCCTAAGGACAGGTACACTGATACGGCTCCAAATGTATGTATGATGTGTGTGTGTGTGTGTGTGTGTGCATGCACGTGCACATGAACGTGTGCATATGTGTGATTGTTGGGATTAAATTCACTGTAGTGTGACCAGATATTTACATTATTTATTCATCAATCTCTTATAGTAAATTGTGGCATGCTTGTAAACTTATATATCTAAGTTACTCTTGTTTTTGGTAACTTCCTCAGTTTCTGTCACATCCAAATTCATATGATCTCATTAAAGCCTTACATTTGTTTGGTAAAACAGTCATGGAAGCAATAGGTCCCTGGTGTCCTCATTTGTTTAGGTTAAGAAACTGAGAGAATGAGAAGTAGAGCAAAATGTAAACCTAGATCTGATTTTAAGTTGAACATTCATATACTCCAGGCAAAGGTCATTGATGATATCTTTACTGCCAAATCTAACACCTAGTCTTTAATCGTAACCTTACTTGACCTGTTTTTGATAAGCGACATTTTTGATAGCTGCTTTCTTCTTGAAGCAGTCTTTTCCCCTGACTTGTGACAACACTCTTCTCCAGTTTTTCCACTCAGCAATGACACCATTCCACTCTGCAAATTGCCTTTGCAGACATTTTTCTCTTCTATTTCTTTTTTTTTTTTTTTTTTTTTTTTTTTTTTTTTTTTTTTTGAGACGGAGTCTCGCTCTGTCGCCCAGGCTGGAGTGCAGTGGCGCGATCTCGGCTCACTGCAAGCTCCGCCTCCCGGGTTTACGCCATTCTCCTGCCTCAGCCTCCGAGTAGCTGGGACTACAGGCGCCCGCCACCACGCCCGGCTAGTTTTTTGTATTTTTAGTAGAGACGGGGTTTCACCATGTTAGCCAGGATGGTCTCGATCTGCTGACTTCGTGATCCACCGGCCTCGGCCTCCCAAAGTACTGGGATTACAGGCTTGAGCCACCGCGCCCGGCCTTCTTCTATTTCTTAAATGTCATTGTCCCTTTGGATTCTATGCTTGCCCTTTGATCTTGCACTACAAATCTGTCTGAGCAATGTCAGGCACTTCCATAACTTCAAGATCTGCCAGTATACTGGTAATTTTCAAATTTATTAGTCCAGAGACTACTGAGCCTCAGGTTATATTTTCAACTGGCTATTGAGTCCCCATATCTCAGAACCACATCAAGTTCTTCATGTCCAAATATAAAAATCTGTGCTCATAATTTTTGTTATTTACTGTCTCATATCAAAATATGTATCTGTGTACATGTTCCTGGTCCATACTGTATCTTCTAGGAATCACAATTACGAAGAATAAAAGGGTACTTGTCTACAAGGTGGCTATCAAAATCTCTGTGATGGGAGAAAGAGAATTAAAATGCATTAAAAAATTTAGCTCATGAGTCATGCCAGTCATATTTGAAGACTAACATCTACATAGCATGGCTATTGGATAGTGCAGGTGTGGAACAGTACCATCATTACCAGAATGCTCTATTGGTCAGCCCTATGCATACCAGGCAAATAATAAAAGAGCAGTAATAAAGTGAGGACTTTATAGAAATCTACATATACTTTCTACCTGAACTATCTCTTGAACTTACTCTTAGTGCTTATCTCTTTGTTCCTGTTGTCTTTAGGGAACAACCTAACAGATTCTCCCAGTCACAAATATTTCTGGATCCAGATACATTCTTTAAATAGCTGCTAGCTGTATTTACCTATCTTGTCACTTCTCTGCTTTAAATATTTTATAATCCCTCATTGACTACAGGATAGAGTTCACACTCACTAACATGGAAACACGACTTCTTATCAACTAATTTACCACTCTAATCTCAAAAGTCATTGCTCCCCAGACACATCCCTTGAATTCCAATTACAACAAGATTTCACCGTTCCATAAACAAAAAATAAAACCAAAACAAAACCAAAAAAAAAAAAAAAAAAACGGTCACCACGCTGCCTCAAATGCCTGGCCTCCACTCCTTAGTGTTGTTCCACTTCCTCATAGAACTCAACTAAAGCACCACTTCCTTCGTCCTTGGGCTTCACCAAATCCTTGAGTTCTCAGCTCGTAACTCTATCACATCACATTATGATTATTTGTTGATATGTCTATTGCCCCCACTATAAACTTTGAAAGAAAAGGGACAGTGGTTGATTATTTACACTAATTGTCCAGTAGAGTGCATTTTGCACAGAAATTATTTCATATTTTCTTGCTGTTGTTGAAAAGTGAGATGATAAAATAATAAACAAAAGAGTTATAAAATTGAGAAGATTTACCCATGTTCTGCGAATAATCCTTTACCCATTTTTATATAATGTTTCCTATTGCCAAAGCCTTTTCCCCACCAATCACAGTTTACTACTTAGTCTAATAATAATATCTTTGACAGGTCAATAAAACGAGTTTTACAAGTCAATAAAACAATTGTTTTTCAGTTAGTAAGATGAAGGGAGCTCTTAAATTGTCAGCAGTTCTTTACTGTGCTAACGTATTCAGTGAAACATGAAAACAAATGAACAACTATAACAGTAAGAACAACAAAACCTGAGTATTTCCAAATATGTTCTGTGGGAATATGCTGATGGAACAAATAGAATAAAGGACTCTCATGTTACTAAAAAATCTTTGTCAATTCAGTGAAGCATACAGAGTTTACTCTTAGTTTCCTCTAACGTGATTTGTTCCTTCTTAGATCTTTACTTGTATCTATTGAACTCAATTTTGTTTCACAGCATAGAGGTGCATTCTGTTATTATTTGTCAAAAGAAAAAACAATATTATAATGACGTTGGGGGTAAGAAACAACAGAAAGGAATAATAAGTTTCAAATAATGTCAAAATAATCTTTTTTATGTGAAAATAAGATACCACAGCAACAATGATGCTGAGGTCTTTTTAAACTATTGCTAAAATTGTTATAGTTTTGTAGGACATCTTGTCATATTTTAAATAAAGATTTTCAGTCATTTCTCATGTTGTCAGTGAAATCTCCACTTGAAAGTGTTCACTTTTTGACACAACTTAATCTTAGATTATTAAGTTAGAAACATGGGCAGCATGTGATGCAACTAAGAAACTGCAAGGAAAGCATTTAGAAGCAAAACATTGTAGACATTTGACCAATGGATTATATGTACAGTGAGAAATTCTGAAGACGTGCTCATTTAAAAAAGTGATTGAGTAGAGATACACTAATTAATGAAGAACCTCTATTTTTTTAAAAGTAAATTCATCCATTATATATTCTTCTTTGATCTCACAATTTGTTAGCTTTTTAACCAAGAACAATAGCATGACAGACTCTTGCTGTGTGGCCTCAGAGGTTTTGTGTGCGTGTGTGTGATTGGAAAACTCATTTACGACAATTTTCTCTGCCTTTCCAGTTCTCTAGGTGTTTTTTTCATAATATAAATAAAATATTACATGTTGATGTTTAGAGAATAGGTTATAATTTTAATATAGGAATTTATACATGGGGCAACTACATTTTTCTTTAATATATTTCTCCACCTCTGAGATTAACTTTCAGTATATTTATACTAGGGTAAGACATTACTTTGTTATAAATACATTTCTGTTAAATGGATTATATTTATCAAGAAATAAGCATTGAACTGGTGCACAAAATATATACTTACTTGCTATGTATGTTCATCAGAAAGTGACTCTTGAAGTTCATTTAATTGATTGTAAATCCCTTATTCTTTATTTAACAGAGCTCATTTATACAAATAATGTCAATCCACAACACAGCTTTTCAGGATCAGGATACTGTTGCTATAAGGCATGCTTCAATACACTAACACACTAGGACTACTCCAAACAACAGGCATTCATCTCTAGGCAAGAGGCTTCAAGAGAAATTACTGTGAATTCTTAGAGTCTGAAAGAATGAGAATGCTTTTTGGAGAATCTGTCCCCTGGGGGTGAGGGGATCAGTGGGAGACAGCATTATTGGCCAGGACACTAGGTAAAGAATGATCTGGGCTCACAAGTTGGCCTCATTCAAAAGCCATGTTTTCATTAGCACTTTTAAGTGCAATGATGGTTTGTATTTCTGTCCCCGAAAGTGTTCAGAAGCCTGAGGGTACAGACTGAAACAAAAACGTGATAGGTTCAGATGGAAGAAAATGAGAAGTTTGTACAAGACCAAATAAAGCTTCCCGCTGAGAGTATTTATTAACAGCTCTTCCCCTTAATAACTGAGTTGATGCTAAAGGTGTATATTTAAGAAAAGTTATTTCAGTAGAGACAAATCTAAGCAGAAAAATAGTATACTGAAGTCAAAGTATGATTATAGTAGCATTATTATTCCATAAAGCTTGTATCAATAAAAAATGGAAGCTTCTCATAGAGTATCTGTACTTATCTATAATTTACATAAAATAGCAAGATTAAAAACTCATTGCAGTTTTCTTCAAAATAAATATTTTTCCTTGTGGTTATTTGTTTTTTCCTCTTTGCTTCATTTTCTCTCAGAACCTAATCTAGATTACAGGTCTAGAAAATATTTAATAGAGTAATAATATAACAAAATTTCAGCTTGATACATGTAATGATATATAATTTTACATATGTGATGTGCATGATGATAAAAATATAGAATATACTTCTGATGATACTTAAATTACTCTAGGGATTACATTAAGTTACTTTCATTTAGATTATTTAACATTATATAAAAACATTTTAAGCTCCAGGATCAGGAGAATCAGGACAATGCAATGATGTTACTGGGAATAGCAATCACTGGCAAAGGAATAGCCCTTCAATAAAAGAAATAAGCTGCCAAAGATATGTAACTCACACCAGGGCAACAGTTCAGGCACTGTTGGAAAACAAACTGTAATGTTTAAAAAATGTGAATTCTTTTCTTTTTCTTTCCTTTCTTTTCTTTTTTAACATTTGGATCTCAAAAATTACACATCTAGGGTAGTATGAATCATACCATTTATGAATAATGGGCATTAACTTTGACTTAAACCTTGCATTTTTTCCATATATATATGCTTTAAGTAATATATTATGTATATATACTATGTATATATAATGTATATATGCATGTATATAGGTATGTAATATATTATGTATATATGTATGTGTATATACACATACACATATATATATGTGTATATACACATACACATATATATATATATATGCTTTAAGTAAAACATATAAATATATCTTGCCTTACAAACTCTTCCAACTCGAGAAAGAATGGTTTTATCGGAGGTACTGCCTTCTTGAGATGATTCACGAAAGAAGAAATATATTTTATCGTCATCTGGATTGTAGGTGTCTGGTATGGGGAAAGTTCCAATAAATTTTGCTCCTGTTTGAAAGAAAAGAAGCTATAAATTAAGATGCTGAAACAATCCAGTCATCATAGTATGGTGATATTTCCATGTAAAAGCAATTAGCAGTAGGATTTTAAAAAAATGAACTATGGGCAGGATGTGGAAAATGAGATGTTGTATATAAATGAACATGACACAATGTATAAATATGTATCAGCATAGAGGTACTGAACAAGTTCTCCAGGAATTCCAGAGAACAGGTGAGAACATGACTAGATCAAATTACTTGTAGATCTTTTCAGATACGGAGATACTATGATTTTATATTCTCTTTCTATATAATGAAGTTTTTAACCACCATGTCTTTCTTTTTCTTTTTTTCATTAGGAGACTAAATTTTATTTTTAAAACTATTCTTCACAACTTAAAGCTACAACAAAGGGCAGAGGTTGCATATTTCATATTTGAGTGCTTGTAAGGTTACTGTTCTCAAACATTTATTGTCTGTTCTGCTTATAAATATTTAGTTTCATGAATATTCTGGCATCATGGCTCAGTTCCTCTTTTCTCATTATGAGTAGAGGCAGGGTTATGTTAGCAAACATAATAAAAAGCACGTTGATATTGTTGACCATGAGGTTCTGAGGTCCAGGTGGAGTAGGCTCTGTTTATTTCAATTTATTTGTTCACCTACATAAGAGATTCTGTTGCTGCCCCTCTCTGCCTCTCATCCTCCTATCTTTTACTGATGGATTATAAATTACAGTTGGTAAAAGTATATACTGTTGAGTTTATAATCAGATAGGATGTGTCCTTTGAATTATGTCTCTATTGGTGGGGCATGATAAGATTTCTCTGAGGCAATAACTTTTGTTTTTTAAATATTCTTTTCCTAATTGAGTATACCCTTTATTTCTTTCTTTTGCTGATTGCCGTGGCCAGAACTTCCAATACTATGTTGAATAGGAGTGGTGAGAGAGGGCATCCTTGTCTTATGCTGGTTTTCAAAGAGAATGCTTCCGGTTTTTGCCCATTCAGTATGATATTGGCTGTGGGTTTGTCATAAATAGCTCTTATTATTTTGAGATACATTTCATCAATACCTAGTTTATTGAGAGCTTTTAGCATGAAGGGCTGTTCCATGTCCTTTGCAGGGACATGAATGAAGCTGGAAACCATCACTCTCAGCAAACCAACACAAGAACAGAAAACCAAACACCGCACTCTCCCACCCACAGGTGTGAGCCGAACAACGAGAACACACAGACACAGGGAGGAGAACATCACACACCAGGGCCTGTCTAGGGGTGGGGGACTAGGGGAGGGATAGCATCACGAGAAATACCCAATATAGATGATAGGTTGATGAGTGAGGCAAACCACCACGGCACGTATATACCTATGCAACAAACCTGCATGTTCTTCACATGTACCCCAGAACCCAAAATACAATAAAAAAAAACACACCCTAAGAAATCTTCTTACTTAGTGTCCGGCCACAAATAACAATCATATGGTGGCCAAGGTTAGAGGGCCCAGTCTGTGGTCAGTGTTAGGGGTTCAGTCTGGAGCCAGGGTTAGCTAGGTGCCAGGGAACACATTGAATGATTAGTTCAGGTTAATCCTCTCTTAACTTTTTCTGTACCCCAGAAAGGTATTTACTTTTATGATCCACCATCTACCACATTCTACTCAGAGAACACAGCCCTGAGGGAAGCGATCCCTGAGCTGGAAGGTGGAGGGCAAAGGAAGGAGGAGGTGAAGTCAGAAGCAAGTCCAGGCTGGGGCAACACATGCAGCAGCTGCGACTGTGGGAAGCTCAAGTAACCACCATGTCTTTCATAAAAGGCTTAGGAAATAGTAAATATCTAGCACTGATTTTGACATATTGTGATGTATTAATACTTTGATGAATTTTGTGTAATTGCCCTAGGGGTATAAAAATGGAAACAACCAATAGTGTTTGGTTCAAGTTCAATATAGCAGTACAGGCTCTAGATAAACTTTCTGAGTGTATATCTTTTCTCTGCCACTTATTGGAGTGGTGACTTTTGATACATTATTTACCTTTTCAATGACTCAATTTACTCATATGTAATATAAGACTACCAATGTCATCTACCTAATAAGATAATTTATATTATTACCAAGTGAATTTATATGTGTGTATATATAGCATTTATATACATAAAGCATCTATATAAGCATTAAATTCCTTTTTATATGTGTATATATGCTATATATAGCATTTATATATAGCATTTAATATATATAGCATATATATAGCATTTTATATATAGCATTTATATATTATATATATTATTTATATCTATATATAAATAAATATATAGCATTTATATATATAGCTTTATACAACAAACATTTAGCTTTAACACCTCCAGTATTTCCCCCAAAACAATTTTTTACAATACAAAAGCCAATGTTTACCAGAGTTCTATAAAATCAACAATGACTGAATAAACAGAATAAGGCTATTTATGGTATATATTAGTTAAAAGGTAAAATAAATAGCACTTCAAAAAATATCCATGCTTTTTCCTCCTCCCACCTCATTGATGTCATACTGAAATGTATATAGCATATATATATACACAGCATATATATATATATGTATAGCATTTAGCATCAGGCAAAGGCTGATTTTACAATAAGTGTTTAATAAATGCGATTTATTATTAAGATAGTTATGGGGCTGATAAGCATTATCATTATGATGACAATACAGAGGGGTTAATAGAAAATTTAGTACATCCATGTACTTGTAAAAACAATATGTCATTATTAAAAATTTACTAGATCTGTATGTACTGACCTGGAAAGATGGCCATAATATATGTACAGTGTAAAAATGTTTGCAATATGATAAACCTCTTTTCACTGTATCAGTGACAAATCTATTTGGGTTTCTAAATCCTTGTTTAAGAGTTATTGGGCATTTTAAGTCTTGGTTTTAAATAACTGTGAATTAACCAGGTAACAGATGTGTAATAGGACGTTATTAGTTCAGAAATAATTGGATTAAAGCAAAGAAGACAGACAGTATGGTTATTGAGAAATGAAGGAAAGACTTTAAGTAGGAAATGTGTGGCACCTGGAAAGAAGCAGCGAGCACTGATTTTTTAAGAAGTAGAAGGAAGAGAGAAGAGAAGCCAAAAAGGTTTAAAAGAAAAATAAATTGGCGGGGGGTGAAAAAGATCAATATTGCCTTTTCTAGAGTTTTGCCTAGAGCTCTGATTGCTGTGTGCCCCATGTGTTATGAAAATCACTCTCCTGCAAATGCACAGTAATTGGCCAATATCCCAATAAAGAAAGCTTCACAGTAGCCTTTTTCAATAGACAAAAGTTATTGTTGGGGTTGGGTGTGGTGGCTCATGCTTATAATCCCAGCACTTTGGGGAGCCTGGGGTGGGTGGATCACTTGAGGTCAGTAGTTTGAGACCAGCCTGGCCAATATGGTGAAACCTTGTCTACTAAAAATACAAAAATTAGCCGGGCATGGTTGTGCACATCTGTAATCCCAGCTACTTGGGAGGCTAAGGCATGAGAATCCCTTGAACCCGGAAAGCACAGGTTGCAGGGAGCCGAGATCGCACCAGGTCACTCCAGCCTGGGCAGAGAGAGAGACTACGTCTCAAACAAAACAAAACAAAACAAAACAACAACAACAACAACAAAAAGTCTCAGCCTCTCTGGGTTGGCCGTGTGTCTCCCATCCAATCTCTTCTTTGCTTTAATGCAAAGCTTTGAAAGGAAAACAGAGGAGGGAAATACATTCATGAACTTTCTTCTCCTTATTCTATATTATTTTCCTGTTTTGTTTTGTTTGTTTTGTTGGTAATTTAGAACTTCAATGGACTTTTTATATTCTTGATAACCCCACTTCGGTATGGTTTTTCAAAAACATATAAAAATAAAACTTTAGAAAATCACATAATTTATTTATTTATTTATTTTCTAACTAATCTCAAATTGTCAAGGTCCATTAACAATTCCATTCAACGTCTCCCCCCACCCCCGCCCCGGCCCTCTTTCAAATTATTAGTAAATCAGAAACACTTGGTTTTAATCACTGAGCAAAGTAAAAATCTTTTTTTTTAAATCTCAAACCAGTACTTCAGATTTTTTATTTAAATATGTTTTCTTTTAAAAAGCAACTCTTGGTGTGGCTCACACCTGTAATCCCAGCACTTTGGGAGGCCGAGGCCGGCAGATCACCAGGTCAGGAGATCGAGACCATCCTGGCTAACATGGTGAAACCCCGTCTCTACTGAAAATACGAAAAATTAGCCAGGTCTGGTGGTGGGTACCTGTAGTCCCAGCTACTCAGGAGGCTGAGGCAGGAGAATGGCGTGAATCTGGGAGGTGGAGCTTGCAGTGAGCAGAGATCGCACCACTACACTCCAGCCTGGGTGACAGAGCGAGACTGTCTCAAAAGAAAAAAAAAAAAGGAACTCTTTGTGGGATCAAATTGTTCTATAAATGTGAGATTCAGGTTTCTGAAATTTAAGAAAACAGAGAAATAATGTATTTAATTATTATATTCAAGGAACTTAGTGCAAAAAAAGAAAACTATTGAATTAATACAAGAATTAATAACAACTGACACTCTATATCAAACCAAGTATAATCTGGATTAAGGAAATATTGACAAATGGTCAAGACATGGCTAAGGAGAATGCCTAGCCATGATTTTCCCATTGACTTGAAATGATATTACAACAATGAACAGAGAAAAACAACCAACTGTGGGTTCCCACAAACACAGACCAGGGATGAATAAGAATCTACAGAACTTTTTGAATTTACAGATGTTTAAATCCAGTGCTGCCAAACTGGATGGAATTCTCTAGCTGGACTGCCATGTGTATTTCAAACATATACAAATACAAAAATAAATAAAACCCTATGTATACATGGAATGGGAAAAAGATACATTTAGACTCATTAACTCAAGGTCAGTAATACAGTTGTATGGACAGAGTGGTATGGTGACTTAATAATAAATTCTTAAGTAATATAAATGGGAAGATATATAAAACTGAAACTATGCAGAAATTATAGGAAATGATGGGCTTTCCTTATCTTCACAAATATGTGGGATTAAAATTGGTATTAACATTAGTAGAATTTATCGTGGCACTTACATATAATTAATATAGAAATTACACATGCAGCATGATGGCCCTTGAAATTTTAGTGTCCTGTCAAACCTACAAAATGATTGAATTGAATTTATAATTTAAAAAATAACATAAAGGTACAAAGTGTATAGAATCTCCTCTCTAGAGAGAGAGAAAAAAAATTAGAACTCAGTGATTTGAAACAGGAAAACATAACAGTTAAAAGGGATACCAATATGAAGGAGAGAGTCGCTTATAAAGCTTTCCTCAGTCACTCAAATGGGAGAAGAGGTTCCATGAACTGATTTCTGTTCACTTATTTTCACATTTCAATTAAAAGAAAAAGAGCAGAATAATAAAATAGAATAGAAAGATAAAAGATGTCTAAAAAGAGTATAAATAAATATGGCAATTCATTGTCATATTGTAGAAATGCATAGGACAATCCATTTAGGATATGAAAAAAATCATCCAAGTGTTGACAGGTATGGCTATTTGAAATGGCCAATAGGTAGGCTATGACACCAGTCTACGTTTCAGAAATTTCAGTATGACATCAATGAGGTGAGAGAAGGAAAGAGCATGGATAATTTTCCAAGCGATATTGATTTTACCTTTCAACTAATGTATACCATAGATAGTCTTATTTGTTTATTCAGTCATTATTGATTTTATTGAACTCTCTTTTAAATATTGGTTCTCTTGCCAGCACTGTAAAAAATGTTTTAGAGGGGAATACTGGAGGTGTTAAAGCTAAATGTTTATTGTATAAAGAAATTTAATTATAAGAAAAAGAGTTAGTATCAAATAGTGCTTTATTCTGTGATTTAAACAGGAAACATACTTGAGAGTTAAAAATAAATACAAGTTGCAAGAACAGAATTCCTTTCTTGTAGATTCTGTTGAGGTCCAGTCTTAGAACTCTGATGTTAGTATTTTATGACAGAAGCTCTTCCTGATTTGTTGCCAAATTTGGATAAAAAGAGGTATCATTTAATCAGTGCATACTTGATGAATTCAACAATTTAAAATTATACCATTAGGCACCTGGGCTTTATTATAGCACATTTTCTCCATTTGGCATTTAAGTACATGCCCCAAAAGGAATGCAGTTTGAAATCATGCATTTTCAGATGAACTTCTAGCATGACACCAAGAGGCACTGCCAAAAGAAAATGGCATAAACTCATGTGGCCTGCAGCACACACTACTTCCCTTTCTCCCTATAAACCTCTTTTCACCCAGATGAGCACACTAGCATTATTGAACAGACAGTAAGTTCCTAACTTCCTTTTACTACTTCTTATAGTCTCATTTTCCTATTACTATTGTTTTAATGTTCTCCTTTCATGTGGAAGGAGAGTTTACAGACAACAGATCACCCCAAGAGAAACTTCAAATGAAAACTGTCTCCATATGTTAAAAATGAAACTTTAAAACAAAAGTTCTCATCTATTCCAAGAAAGAAAACAAAAACATCTGCTTGCATCTGAGGCGTTATTGCTCTCTTTCATCTTCCAAGTGGTAACACTTCTTAGTTTTATCCTAAAATTGTAACAAAAGCTCAACTGCATTTGAGTAAACACCCTAGTTTGCATCTATATTCCTATTTCCTATATGTTTTAAGATTAAGTTGATAAATCAAAGTGTGGAACCATCAGTCTTCATTTAGAAATGCCCATAAAAGTACTGTAAAAAACACTTTTTACAACTTCAAATGAAAACTGCCTCAAAGATGAAAAAATTTCATCTTTGCCATTTTGTATCCTCCTCGTAAGGTGTTTGCTAGATGGATTAGTATCTTAAGGAAGGAATCAGGATTCCTACTTCTTAAATCTTGAAACTGGATTAAACAGTCCTAGAATAATTCTGAGAAGGATCCTTATACTGTTAAGTGGTTAGCTGATCTCACTCTGGTTAATGCCAAGTGGGGCACAGAACACAATACGGCATGCACACATGTATCAAGAATTTTAAACTCCCTGAGTGCTTCAGTGATAAAAATGGATTTATAAAAGATTCATGTAGCATCATATTAAAAATGATAATTCTTTAGAAACTGCATCTTAACAGTTAAATATTCAGTTGTCGCAGTTCATCTGTATTCTCTCCACTCCCACTCCTGACTCCAGACAGATGACCCCATTGACTTTGGACCTTAGGCTGACTGTATCTGGAAAATGGCCATTTCTCATAAAGGACAGAAACATCCTCTTAGCAAGCCAATATTTTGTCTAAGTCCATCAGATCCCTCTTCATTATAAGAATATCATCGTTTCTATAATTTCTCCCCTTACTCTGCCCTAGTTTCTGTGGACTGGGGAACTCCTGAATGACTGAGTCTCCTGAAGCATTGTGGTCTTCTAGCTCTGGCCTGCCTTTCCCTCAGCAAACATCTGACTGGCTGCTTGCACTTTCCCTGCTTTCCCTGGCTCCAGCCAGACTGCATAGGTCTCCCTCATTGCTTGCTGAACTCCATTTTCTCTATCTGTCCTAATTCCTGCTACCAGACCCACATCCTTGGTTTGCTGTTGCCCTACATGGCATGCACATATGGCCCAGTTTCTAGTGAGGCTGCAAAGAGCTGGGGATATGCCATCAAAAGAGTGGATTTTGAGCTGATGAACTGTATCATACAACGGAAATGATACAATGTCGGGGGCTAGATACACATATTCGAGCTTCAATCTCACCTCTACTAGCTGTTTAACTACGAACTATTATCTGACATCTAATATATCACCAAATGTAAAACAGTGCAAATAGTAATTCTCTCAGGATTATAACAGTCAAATAAAATAGCACTTTAAAAGTGCCAAAGAAAGGACTAGCATGGATATTATATAAAATAAATTTGAATGGGAAAAGAGAAATGGGGAGAGCTGTTAGTAAACAATAAAATGGTGGTAATAAAGCAGAGATGAAGTAATGAAAGCCCTATAGGAAAATAGTAACCATAGAAATAACAAAGTCAGCAGATATTTTCAAAGAAGTAAAAGCTCTTAGCAATAGATTAGATAAAGGAGAGGAAGAAGAGGAAGGAATCAAAGATAGCTCCAAGGTAACTGGGTGGATGAAGTTAAGAAAGTTAAAATAGATAAAAATTAGGAAATGGATATTGAAGGACAGATTTGAAAGAAGAAGCAATATCTATAACATTCACAAGATTTTAGACTTTAGATCCAATTAAAACAAAGGGTCATTAAACCACTTGTAAAAACCTTAAAGCAATTTAACAGCACAGTCAAAACTAAGGCTTACATATCTTGATTTTTATATAAAACAATAATCTTTTTTCTTTTAATCTAGAATGAAAATGGAAGTCATCCAAATAAATTATTTTTAAGGCCACTTAGTTACAGGAAAAGGTTGGAAATACAATTTTAGGAAACACTGGAACACAGGAAACAGTGGAAACTATTCGGATGGATGAGCTCACAGAATTATGAGGTGTAGAGGGAGAGAATGAAAAGACGGTCAATAATACAAAATGCTAAAGAGATGGTAGAGAATCACACGGAATTCAGGTTTTAGCCCCACTTCTACCTCCCACTGCTGCCTTCAGGAATAATAATGATCACGATGAGATTGACATTAATTCAGCTCTTAAAATTGTCTTCTAATAGACTTCCCAATATGATTTAATTTAATCCTTATAATACCCTGTGAATAGATTCTGTTGTTAATAGATTCCATATTTACAGACAAATAATTTGAATGGACGTTAAAGTTTGATCAAAGTCACCATTCAGGAATTAAGCACAAATAAATAAATTCCACGGAAACAAAGCTATAATTTTGGTCCAAACTGGGATACTTTTAAGAGTAAAAGAACAGAAGCAAACTGAAAATGTCCTGGGCAAAGTAGGTCATATGATCACCCTGACTTTTAACTGCTAAGCAGTCTGCCTTGAATCTCCTAGAATCATAAAAGTCAGTTTTTCTGCATCATAATTATTTACTTGAATTTGGTCAACTGAGACTTCCTCTACCATTTGTCTTTTCTCCTACCTTCAATTTCTTCCATTCTACTGGCTTCTTTAATTGCAAATTTTCCCAGCATCCAAATCTCTTGAGTCCTGCCTCGAGTCCTTGGATTCTTCTATTTACAAGCCAGTGTATTCTCTCTCAAATATTCTTTGCAGTATATTCTCATGCCCATCCCCACTTCCACTACCTTTGTTGCTGTCCCTTTTTCATTTCCCTAGTTTCATGCAATGGCCTCTTGTCTCTCTGTCCTCATCCTTCTTCAGTCTTCCATTCATGCTATTATAAAACATGCTATTGTTTTTGTAAGTTACCTTTAGAAAAACAAAGTTCTGACTCCTTGATTAAAAAGTAAGCCATCATGATTTCAAGATAATATTTACAGCTTTGTAGCCTTGTCTGCCACTCTTGCTTTATGCTTCAGGCTGAGCAAGGCATTCATCATCTGTGAGGTCAGTGACCCTCCCCTATCTATCTATGCAGGCCACAAGGGTAGAGTAGCACCCAATAGGGTCTCAGAAGTTATTTATTAAGCAAATTGTTAAACCAATTCAAAGGCTTCCTAATCTCTAATCTTCTTCATACAGCACTAAAAATAGCATATCTAGGCAAATAAGAGTTGAATGCATATTTCCTACATTTATTGTATTGACAATGCTGCTGACTTATTAATGAATATGTTACAGTAATGGAAAAAAATACTATTGTCTTTTAGATGAGGAGAAACGTGATATTTGCCATCCCAATACAGAGATACAATCTTATACTTCATTTTAAGCCATAAAATATCTTTTTACTCAAATAGGTGTCTAAGCTATTCTATAGGTGACATCTAAGAACTTACTCTCAAACCAAATAATTCCACAAATATCTGACAATGCACAAAAAGATAGCTTTGCTTTTCATGTGTGTCAAGAAATTAATGGATAATCACATAGTCCTGGATATTCTATATTTGTTTTCCCTTTTAAGACTACCTATTAAGGGTACTTTTTTGGCTGATGAGAAACACATTGTTGTATAAACAAATAGATCTGGAGTTTTTGACTAAAGAAATGTTTTCAAAGTGTTTTTCCTTTTGTTTATGTTGTCACTGCTTAAAAGGCACTGAGAGATAAAGAGATAGCCCCTAGGAAATCTCTACCCTGGCATCCTTCACTAAGGTCCAATATTTATTATGGGAATGAAAAATGCCTGCCTGCTTAAATTATAGTGTTAAGTCATTCTGCCACGCAATGGAATAAAGTCATATGTTAGAGAATCATGATAAAATTTGATCTGTTGTAAGGCGGTAGTGGGGAGTGGGGTGGAGTTGAATGCCTTGTAGTGTTCCTTGGATTAATTAAATAAATTCACTTATAAGACTCATGTTTTTTTAAAAAAAATAAACTCAAAATATTGTATGATTCTTAAATAAAATGGTAATCAGACAAAAATATGTCAGTATTAATATGCTTAAAATTTTGAAGAGAAGTGTCTTAACCCAAATATATATTATTTTTAAGCAACAGAAGTTACCATTATAATCTAACCCCAGTTCATTGGGCTAACAGACAGTACATGCCTTGGTCTCTACAAAGACTGCAAGAGTAAGACTGCCTGCTTGAATTCTCACTCTGCATCTGACAAGTTGTAAGACCTTGACCAAATTACTTCTCCGTACTTCAGTATTTTTATAGTATAACAGTTTATGCGTATTAAAGAATAAAATAATCATACATCCCAGATGTCATTGTAAATATGTAAAATATTAATTAGAGCATAGAAGAGTGTTGAGGAATAGCACACACTCAATAAATATTATGTATTACTATATAAACAAAAGGGTTTGGAGATTTTCTTAGTGAGGAATTATTTCAAATGTATTTTATAATGTTGAGCTAAATCAATTATTCCAAAATACATTTGAATGAATAATAATGCACTTCTTATCTATCTTAAACCAAAGGCAAGACAATCAAAAGCAAACAACAAAAAAATCACTAACCATTGAGCCAGTAATGCTCTGAAATGTCCGTTCTGATGTAGTGGTGGTCATGAGTAGGCCCAAGGGATCGAGTGAATGCAGTATCTTTGCCAAGGAAATCAGAGGCTGTTCCAGAGTAGAGGTACTCATCTGAGAGGGAGAAAAAAGTACACAGAGCTTTTAAGAGTACAGCAGTAGATGCTATTTAACATATACAAATTTTACAGCATGACACCAAAGATGTTTGTTGTTTAATATCAGAATGTATTGTTTCATAAATTTCACATTCAGATTTTGAAAATTTATCTCAGTTGAAGAAAGGATAACTCAATTTACTTTGGTAAGCTGATGCTGAATACTTGAATATAAAACAGGGCAAATTCTTCTGAATTAATAATTGCACATGCATCAGCTTCCCTTTTCAATAAATAATAATAAGCGATTCCTCTTTCTCTTCTCCCCACAAGTAATTCAAATAAGTATCATAATTAAGAGTTCCTCTTTAGAATAGACACAAAAAATATGAAAAGCTAAATGCCATAATGAGGAATGGATTGTGTAATTAGTACTTAACTGACACAACCTCAATGACCACAAATTTTCTTTGCCTAACCTCTGCTGAAAGGGAGCTTTCAGCACTGAAGTCATTCTTGGTAATTATAACATGTTGGATTCTTTGTAGCTAATCATGTCTCTAATAGTTCTGATAAACAGGAATTCTTGAAAGGGGAAAGATGTTGCCATTACTGCATACCAAACTTCTTTGTTCTGTTATTTGTGTAAAATGCATGTTCTGTTTCACCAGAGACAGAAAGAAAGAAAAGAGAGAAGGGGAATGTCAAGGAGAAGAAGAGAAAGGAGAGAAGAACGAAGAAGAAAGGAGAAGGAAAAGGAGGAGGAGAGAAGGGATGGTGAGAAGGAGGAAGAAGGGAAGTAAGAGGAAGAGGGGGAAAAGTGGAGGCAGGAGAAGGGGAGGACAAAGAGAAAAGAGAAAAGGCAGGTTAGAGAGAGGAAGAAGATGGAAGGAAGGGGAGTGAGAAAAACATAAGGGAAGGAGAAGAAGGGAGTAAGGATCCATGTTCCCTAATGTTAGTCAGGATGTTGGGTAGGGGTGGGGGTGGAGTGGCAGGAAGAAGGCTGTCCCTGCAGGAGAATATGTTGTCTCTTTGAGAGGTAAACCTTTACTATTTCAAGAAACTTGTTAGTCAACCACTTGGCTTTACATGTAATAGAACAATGTAAAAAATGGCTAATTCCTACAAAGCATTTAGATTTTATGAATGCCTAAATATGAGAACAAATACATTGTGTTGTCATTGAAATTTATTTTTGCTCAGAAATATATCTTTAAAATTCTGCCTTGTATAAGAAGGCATGAAGATACTTTCTATAGTCCCTGTTTATATCCATCTAAATAAGATTTCAATGAATGGTCAGGGATAATTCAACCTCAAGAATGAGATAGCTAACTTCTAAAGAAACACACACACACACACACACACACACACACACAGAGAGAGAGAGAGAGAGAGAGAGAGAGAGAGAAAGAGAGAGAGAGAAAACTCCAGCTATGTAAAGTAGATGTATATTAGGTACTGCTTCCATCCTCTTACAGTATTTCCCTACGATGTATCAGGTAAATGGCAATATTTCATTGTGGGCATATTTTTTAAAAAGAATAAAATAACAACAAAGACATTATTAAAAAGTTTGGTAAACGAAGCGAAATGTCACTTTGAAAACTATAAAATTGCAAGTATTTGAATGTTTTGTTAGGAAAAATATATTTCAACATAAAAATTAGATCTGAATATCCAGGCTTTCAAACTTCTTTCTTGTACCTAAAATTACTTGGAGATTCATAAGGGGTGTAACAACTGCCACCAATCTATTGTTTTGTTTTGCTTTTTATTAAGAGTGTGCCAACTCCACTTCACAAATCAGAATCACAAACCATGTATCTCATTTTCTGAGAATAATGACTGATCATTAGTCACATAATTTTCAAAAAACACAAATACACACATGTTGTCACTTCAAAGCAAAATCACTAGTTTTCACTAAGTGAAAATTAAAATGTCATAGTGCTTCACTCTTATCGTCTATTCAAACATTTGACAGACAAGTTAAATAGAAAGAGACTAAAGTCATGAACTAAACCAAGACAAAAGGAGTCCTTATAATGGTTGATATTCAGAAGTCTTGGCGACATTCCTTGGAGCAGACTTCAGACCACACAGCACTGCTTCTTTGAACAAGATAGCTATCTCATAAGAGAATTTAAGATGTATACAAAGTGAGAGAAGACTAGCTATGCTAGCAGAAATTTCATGTTTCCACTGATAAAATCAGGTTATAGTGAAATTGCAAAAGAAGATGTTATAACATTCTATTATCTGTATTCTATAGCTTGATTAATTTGATTTAATTCACCCACATAGGGAATTGCTAAATTTAATTTCCATACTAAGTCAGATAGGGAGATATTACAACATAAGAAAATCCCCAGACATCTAAATATAAAATATAGAACACATAATTATGTGTTCTTTTACATTATAAAAATTCAATCAGAAGTGCATTTAAAAAGTAACTGTGCAGACACCATGGATTGCTGTGGCCTTCCTTTACTGAGAAGGATGCTCAGTACAGACAAATCTGGCACTAAAATAATGGAAACAAATTGCTGATGGTAGATTAGTCAACAATTACTTTAACTCAATAGGAAAATGTGGTTCAGTCAACAAATAACTCTTAGAAAACCATTTAAGGATAAGAACTGCCTGTCATTTATCTTACCTGTCATTACTGAAGCAAAAGGCTGCTGAGGATCGAAAGGACATTTCAGTCTGCCAGACTCCAAATTATGTGTGTCTAGTTTGAATATAACATCCTGTTATGAGAAATATTAATATCAGTGAGCTTTTTAAAAATATTACAAACAGTAAGAATGTGGGAGATACAAACTGAATTCCAACTCATGAATTTGATAAAATTAATTGAGTATACAGTGCATCATGCTGGACTCCTTACCTTTTTAGCAAACATATCTGGCAAGACTTAATAACCATGTTTTGGTCTCCCTTTGCCCAAAGTGGCAATGATAATACTGAGTGAGTTTTTCAAATGGAAGTAGTAATGTACTCATCAGTACATTTAGTCTCCACCATTATCAATATCAAAATCACCACTAAGAACACACATTTCTTGAGCTTCATGAATAACCTATTAAGCCTAATAAAACCAACTTCATCTTTTAAGAAATAGATTTGCTATAATAATCATACTTTCAGGATAATGATTATGATTTATATAACTAAGCATCTTCAACTATGTCAAATGACTTAAACCTTGTAACAGTTTTTAAAATTACAGTAACATAAAAGTGTTCTAAGGCGGACAGTTCATTTTCAAGTTGTTGATACATCTGGGTAAAAAAAAAAAAAATCCTGTGGTAGTATTTCACTATTATGAAAGCACTGTACACATTAAACCACATAGTTACTTTGGCTGAAACATCTATTTTTATAATAGTGGCCACAGACAGAATGACATTGGCAGACTTTTAGTATTCGGGAAAACAAATAACATCTTAAGTTGAACTTTCCAAGAAAAAATATGAATGTATAATGAATATGGCCCCATGAGATTGAGTGTTTCATAACAATGACAGCACTACCATCCAGCAGAAAGGATGATGACTCACTCTGTGCATGCACTAGTTACAGAAATCCTGCACTTCAGACATTCTGGCTAGGTGACGTATCTATTAGGTTATATCACAGCACCCATGTAATAAAAAGGGACCATTCAGTGCAACTTACGTAGAACACAAGCAACAAAGCAAAAGAGACAGAGAAAATTATGTGTTATGTTGCACTTCAGATCTTTGTTTTTCTTTTGAACAAGACCAATAGTAACTACTGCCTAATTTAAAAAAAAAAAAATACTAAATACTAATAGCAATTTAAATAGCCTGGTTAACAATTTATGGATCATAATTTTAAGTAAACACTTTAATACAAATAATAAGGGTACCTAAATAGGTACTAATCTAACGCCAGCAACTTTATGCCCTTTATCTCATTGAATTCTCACCACCAGCCTAATAATGTAGCTGGTAATACTTTAATAATTCCAGACTTGCAAATATCGCATTGAGGATAGAAAGGGTTACTGACCTTATTCTCTCACATAGCTCGTAAGAGGCAAAACGGAGGTTGAATTAATGACTGTCTCCAAAATTTATCCTCTTAACTAATCTAGTCTCAGAATTTCAAACACATAAATTTAAAAATGTGTTGAAGTTAATTTGTAGACTCACTGTGACCACAACATGATCAAATCCGAGTTTGTTTTGTTAGAATAGGCCAACTAATGAAAAGTTGTAATAGTGGAACTGAGCTATGAAAAAAAGTTTAATGAGAACACATTTAGGGCATGCTTCCCAACTGTGGATGGGGTCAGAGATATGCCAGGGGAAAACAACTGCAGATGGTGACTCGGAAGCATATTTAAATATCATTAAGGGTACATTATTCTCCACAGATCAAATAGATTTATTGACTCAAAAATCTGTAATGGGATATTGTAAAGAGAAAAGTGAATTGAATCCTGATGCCCCAGAAAATTACAGTAAAAAGCTGGAAAAAAAAAGGAAGGAAGGGAGGCAGGGGAGGGAGGAACTGAGGGAAAGAGGAAAGAAGGAAGTATTAAAGAAAAAAAAATACCTGGGAAAATGTAACAGTGGATCCAAGGTACTAGATAAACTCTTAAAATTGTATAGACTTCTGTTTTTGAATACAATATTTGATTAAATGATCCGTGGAAGCCCATTATATTGATATTTGTGGAAGCTGAGGACAAGGTCTCCCTTTATAATCTACTGGAAATAGAAGATAGCAAGAAAGCAAGTTTCCTTGAGCCAGTCAAGGACACATACAAGAAAATAGTATATATATATATATAATGGATGATTCCATGTGCTTCCTGAAATAAACTGACTGAATTAATGGCACTCTATATTTTGAGACTTCAACTTTATAAGATTGCTTCTATGAAGTTCCTTATTCTTGATTAATTATGCAAAAAGCACCTGTCTGAGCTACGCAGATGGAAATATGGGCAGAGAAGTAAAGATGATACAAGTAGGTAGGAATGATAGTAAGAAAACATTTAACAATCACAACAGCTAAGCAACATTATTGTCAATATCATGGCAATTTAAAGATAAGATCTGCAGCAGCAGAGGGGAGGTCCCAGAGGAAACGATACCAAGCCAAGTATTAAACAACTTTCAAGGTTTCCCAGCACTGTGGGATACAAATATTATTTTATAGAAATATGTAAAATATACATATTGTGTATATCCACGCCTGTTTAGCTTTCTGTGTTTCTGTTATCTAGAAATGGATGAATGTTAAGTGACTAGAATGAAGCAAGTGCTATGCCAAATAGTATACAATCATTTTCTCATTTTTATTCTCAAAATAATTCTGTGAAATAGTTACTATTATCATTATTTTACTGAATAAGCAGAAGCGTAGAAAGTTTATAGAGTATGCACACAGCAATGGAGTTAGTAAACTACTGGAACCATATTTCAAACTCTGGCCATCTGTCCTCAACTTACTATTAGAAGTTGTTGACAGCAGCACTGACTTCCATCCTAAATTCCAGCTCCAGTTGGCCACTTGGCATGACCTACTGAATATGCCTCAAACGCAGAATGTGAAAAACTAACTCACCATATTTCCCTCAAACTTGCTACTACTCTCACCTCAATAAATAACACCACTCTTCAACTCACTGGCAAAGTCAGAAATCTGGGATTCATCTTAGCTTTTCCCTGTTTCTTCCCATTGCCCCAGCCACACTGCATAGCAGTCCCTGAAGTATACCTTCTTCTGCTCCTTTGGTGTATTGCTGTTCCCTCTTCCCAGCCACCTTAGGAGGAGCCTTATTTATTTGAAAATGGAAGGTCCTTCTAAACTCCCTCTAGAAGTACAATGATTTATTGGGACTAATGATACATTTAAAAAGTTAACAACTTTCAAGCAGGGCTGCCATACAATTACCTGTACGCCAGACCAGCTGAAAACTGGTCTGAAAACCCCTGTTTACTCATAATTCTCTTATTCATGAAACTTGTAAATTTGACTGCCCCAGAGCTTCTTGACAGTCCCAAGCTGCTAATTAGCTACTAATTAGCTCCATCTAAAATCTAAATTCCCTTTCAGCACTTGTGACTTTTTTTTTTTTTTTTTTGGAGACAGAGTCTTGCTCTGTCACCCAGGCTGGAGTGCAGTAGTACAATCTTGGCTCACTGCAACCTCTGCCTCCTGAGTTCAAACAATTTTCTTGCCTCAGCCTTTAGAGTAGCTGGGATTACAAGCACGTGCCACCACGCTTGGCTACATTTGTATTATTAGTAGAGACAGGGTTTCACCATGTTAGCCAGGCTGGTCTCGAACTCCTGACCTCTGGTGATCTGCCTACCTCGGCCTCCCAAAGTGTGAGCTACTGTGTCCGGCCAGCATTTGTGACTTTTAAGAAGCTATAGAACACTATTTGCCCTCCTCAGCAGGTTGTGAGTTTGGCCTTTATCCTTAGGCCTCAAAACACACTCAAGCTGTGGGGCTATATCACATAATTACACCCTATGCTACAAGCTAACGTTATATATTACCCTGCATCAGAGCTAGACAAGAGAGCATTACACCACCAACAAAGAATGATAGATTCAAGTTTCCTAGTCTCCTAGTGGTTCAGAAATTTAACTGTCAGGGTTGCTTTATTTTCAAACAGTTGAGTCTGGGCTGGTTAGACAAGTTGGTTAGAGAGCAAAATCTATCCATCCATAGTTGTGGGTTTGATTTCTGTTTGAATCAGTTAAGTCAGTATAAAGAAACCTTTTCCATAATCCCAGACTTTACTTTCAAAAACACAGCCAATTATCTTGCAAATATGTGTGGTTACTCACAAAAAGTACAGTCATGCATCACTTAAAGACAGGATATGTTCTGAGAAGTACATCGTTATGCAATGTCATCGTTGTGTGAACATCACAGAGTACACTTACACAAACCTAGATAGTATAGCCTACTGCACACCTAGGCTATATGGTATAGCCTACGGCTCCTAGATTACAAACATGTACAGCTCGTTACTGTTGAATACTACAGGCAACCATAAGACAATGGTAAGCATTTGTGTATCTAAATATATGTAAACATAGAAAAGATACAGTAGAAATAGGGTAATACAATCTCATGGGACTACTGTATTATATGCAGCCTGTTGCTGATGGAAACTTTGTTATGATGCACATGACTGTACTTACAGAAACATCAGGATGACATTGCACATCACCAAGAAACAACTGGGAGCACTTATCCTAAAGCTCAGTTGCTCATGCTTGCTCTAGAGTTACACTGCCTTGATTCAATTTGTTGCAAGACCATTTATTAGTTGGGTGATTTAGCATATTATTTATTCCACTGAGACTTAATTTTTACTAACCTGTAAATTGGTAATTATAATGACACTGGCTTTATTAAGAGTGTTGTGAAATTCCAAAGCAATAATCCATGTAAAGTGGATGGCATGAAGTTCATAACACAAGGACAGTAAACTGAATTATTGGTAAATAATTTAATTGCCAAAATATGCATGTTTCTCACTTATTAAAGTTCTAATTGATATCTGGAATACATGACTCCTAATTAATACATCCTTTATTTCCATTATGCCAATTTGGTCCAGCTGAAACAATAAATTCATTGTGCCAATGACTATAAAGTTTTAACAAAATTATTAAAATATTCTTTACTTAGTGTCCACTATTATACATAACAGGTAAACTTTATTAGATGGGAAAATGAAATTATTTATATAATACAATTCCACTACAAGATCTTATGGAAAATGAATTTTTACCAACAGCAACATTCTATATATATATATCTAGTTAAAAAGGAAAGTCAATAGAAAATAAAGACATACATGGAGCCCATAAAAACAAATGCTTTTAACATTTTACACTATTAATTTTGATCATCCTGCTAAAAACCACTTTTAATAGAAAAACATTTTTATTAGGTAGATCAAGTATATGGTGAAAATGACAGTCCATAGAATGGCTAAGAACACGAGTTACTATATTGTTCATAAACTATTCATTTTTTGTTTTGTTTTGTTTTAAAATGGATCTTCCTATGCTGCTTAGGATGGATTTGAATTCCTTGGCTCAAGGGACCCTCTGACTTCATCCTCTGGAGTTTTGGGATTACAGGCATGCACCTCCATGCCTGGCCATATATGTTTCAGTCTTTATATTCAAATCTGCCTCTTTTATGTCATAAGAATTAAGTAACAACGTATTACAATAAATTATGCTTTTCATGCTTTTTCATTATTTACCTCCTTGTAGACTCCAAGATCAATATATCCACATATTGGATGAAATGCTCCAGTTCCACACACATATATGTGAGTTTTGTTATATGGCTGAAGTACTCTGATGAAATTTGCACATTCTGTCTATTGGGCATAAAAATTAAAAGCATTAACACACAATTCAGGTTTTTGAAATATTATCATTTATGCCACCTGTTTTCCAAGTAGATTAGTCTTCAAAAGTAAGAGCACAAATGAAAAAAGATTTATGAGAAATTCTAGACATCTGTTGTAGCAAAGAAGGCAAGACAAATATAGAAACCATGGGATAAAGGAGTAGCTTTTTACATTTTCGAAGTTATAAAACCATTGAACTAATCAGAATTAGGGTTAATTAGAATGCAAGCCTCTAAAGTGGAACTCAGTGAGGCCTAGAAAACGGATATAAACAGAATGTGAATTAGATGTCCATATTTAAAATTTTCTTTTTTAAATCTTTTTAGAGATGAGACCTCTCCATGTTGTCCAGACTGGCCTCAAACTCCTAGGCTCAAGAGATCCTCCTTACTCAGCCTCCCAAGTAGCTAGGACTACAGGCACCAACCACCACACCTGGTATCCTTACTTTCTACAAGAAATACATAGAACACAAAATCTATCATGATCTGTTATTACCACATAATTTATACTATATAGCTACTACTGTGTGCAATGTCATCTGTCTCAGCTACACTGAACAAAACACTGAACACAAACGTGCATCTCTACCTATTTATTCTATTCTTATTGACCAGATGTCCTACCACTTTTTGCCATTTATTTTCCAATGTTTCAGAGCCTTTAAGAATCAGATTATTTCTGGTTAATTTCAATAATCCCTGTTTTTCTCATGGACTTTTTTTACACCGAGTCAAATTTTTGAAGAAATTTTTGTTTCTTTTTGTTTTGCATAAGCTTATGCCTAAAAATATTTCCTTATGTCATCATGATCTTTAGAATTTAATTATTTTATATGCTTCAGATAGCAGTAAATAGTGACTCTCTCTTTTTCAAAGTATTTATTCTTGTTATTACATATTATTTTCAATCTATCTCCTGCAAGTGATACTGTATCTTTACATATTTGTTAGATGCAATTTCTTAACCATGGCTTCATGATTCTTAGATCCAAAGACACTTAAGTAAACACTGGGCTGGAGTACACTTTTATTCTAGATTGACTTTACCCAGGAGACAGGCAAGTGTTGGGTTATTAAGGAAGTTGGTAATCTGATTATAAACCACTGGATTTCACAGAAAAAGTTCAGTTTATTTCTGCCCAAGTGGCCATAGGTTACTCACCAGTCAGGCATGGATCTAATGGTCCACTGCTGTTGTTGGGGTTCCTAGGAGGAATATATTTAAAAAAACAAACAAACCCCAACAATAGATGATAACCTAACTGGTAGGGTGTTTCTTAGAATGAAATAAAATTTTTTAAAAAGGCAGACAATGACTTACTGATAGGATTGTTATGGCTGTTATGTAGATTAAGTGAAATAATATAAATTTAATACTTGTGTATTCCTTACCCTGATTTTGAGCTACAACGTTTCAACTGGCATACACACACACACACACACACACACACACACACATATTTGTTTGTTGTTTGTTTGTTTAAGCTGCTGGAGTATAGTGGTGCGATCTCGGCTCACTGCAGCCTCCGCTTCCTGGGCCCAAGCAATTCTCCAGCCTCAGCCTCTTGAGTAGCTGGAACTACAGGTGCAAGTCACCAACTCCTGGATAATTTTTGTAATTTTTTGTAGAGACAGGGTATCGCTTTGTTACCTAGTCTGGTCTGGGACTCCTGGCCTCAAGCAAACCCCTAGACACATGAGCCACCGTGGCAGGTCAATACTAATAGTTTTGAACAAACAATGAAGACAAAGTAATATGAGAAAAGATAAGATAAAAGTATGAAAATGTACTTGATCACCAGGTAAATTTTATTGATGACCTCATGGCTAGAGTAGGAAATTTTATAATTCAGCCTTTAATTTGCTCACTCATGCTCGCTTTTTGAAAAGACTTTTATTCCTTGTTTTTTCCTGCACAAAGACGGTAGTGCATCGGGGAGAGCATGCAGGGCAGGGAACAGTAAAATCATATGGCTGGAGTGAGGGAGGACTGACTCACCACCAATTAGTTCATTTTTTCAAAAGCTCAGTTAGAATTTAGAAAGTAATTTTGCAAGATTCTGAAATAAATATTTGGATAAAGAAATATAACTCCCTTTCCAGATTTTAAATTATGGAGTCAAACAGATTAGAAGCCACCAGTGACGCAGCACTGTTTAAAAAGACAAATATGATCCAGGGTAACATTTTATACACAGTGGGGATATAATTTTGTTGATTATTTAAAAAAAAATTCTGAATCACATCTAAAGTATTTCATTTCCTTTCACTTTTCTAGGAGTACTTTATTAAAATGGTGCTAGTCCTAGAAAGTTGCCTAATATGCCAATTTCCTGACTTGACAAGGCATACCTCAGATTAATTTGTGAAATTCCTCCTTCTGTCTGATTGGGCTGACATGGAATAATAATAATAATAAAATGTACGGGTGAATCTTGAAGTATCTGACACAGTTTACAAAAATGTCAGTTGTGCTCAAAGTTTTCTGTAGGGAAGTTGAGAGAGGATGGTTCTCTCAGCAGCCTAGAGGCAATAGAAAGGCCTTGGCTGACTGAGCAAAAGAAACCTGTGAACAGAGATCATGAAAGATAAGGTCTCCCACTTTAAATTTTGGCTGAGGTTGACATTTAAGCCAAACAATCCTTGTTGCAAAAAAAACTTTACAATGACTTCCCTTTCAATTCATAACTTCACTTTTTTAAGTCTCAGAAATCCTGTATTGTTTTATTCTTATATACAAAGTTTCAAAGATTTGTTTAAATAGCATGATCAATAATTAACTTGATTTAATTCACTTAGTGACCTGCAAGGCTATCAATGGTAGTGTAATTCTGTGAGGCATGAAGAAAGATAACTTTGAGAAGCAGCCTTTGTAACTTTCCCTGAAAGCTAATTTGTCAGCTATTGCCCACAATGTCAATCACTGCATGTAACCAGACAACCCAGGGAATAATATATTCAACTTAGGAAAAGTATTGAATTTCTCCTTCCTTCCTTTATTCCTCCTACCTACATGACTTTCCATAGGCCCTACCCTACCCCCACTGGGAGAGAAAGAAAAAGAGAAGAGGGGGAGAAGAGAGAAAGAACCAAAGGAAACATCAACTTTTTAATTATCCTAAGTAATATTAGATGTTTCAATGTTTTATCTCTCAGACATATTCATACATATATAAATAACTAAATAGACAAGTATAAAGATGAATTCATACTTGGAGAGAAAAAAAGCAAAAACATATTAGTCTATGCATTAACACTTAGAATTTTAATTTCTCCCCAGATACCTGGAAAGATAATAGAAAAATAGAAGTACTTGTAATTCTCAAGACGTACGTAGTGTCCAATAAAATCCAAAACAGCTTTATATCTAGTATGATAATTGACTTACAATAGCTAATTTTAATTTATTTATGTTAAATATTAGAAGATACTAATGATTTAGGAATCTTATCTGGTTTTATTTTTAATGTGTGTTACAGAATATTGTTATCATCAAACATTTTTTGACTTTTCACCTATATCTGTCTCTGTGCTACATGTTAGGCTTGTCTAGAAGTTCTCAGACAGGATCCAGGATGCAGAGATATCAGTTTAGGTCTTAAAATCTTTAAAATAGGGCCGGGAGCGGTGGCTCACGCCTGTAATTCCAACACTTTGGGAGGCCGAGGCGGGTGGATCACGAGGTCAGGAGTTCAAGATCAGCCTGGCTAAGATGGTGAATTTTCTCTACTAAAAATACAAAAATACGAAGAAACAAAAATAGCTGGGAGCGGTGGCAGGTGCCTGTAATCTCAGCTACTCAGGAGGCTGAGGCAGGAGACTCACTTGAACCCGGGCAGCAGAGGTTGCAGTGAGCTGAGATTGAGCCACTGTACTCCAGCCTGGGCGACAGAGCGAGACTCCGTCTAAAACAAACAAACAACAACAACAACAAAAAACTATTTAATAGATGGTTAACACTTCAAAATAAAAATAGAAACTCTCATATATCACATTTATACTTAAAAATGGGAAATCTAACAGTGAAGATTTCTAGAGAGCAATAATCAGTTACAGTAAAAGTGCAAAAGAAAACATTTTAAAGAAAAAGATAGAAATGACTATTTAAATAAAGTCTATACATCAAATAAGGTAACTGATAAAGTGATAAAGAATATGTTTTCATGCATGGAACACAAGGCACTATACCTTATGTATACTCTATACATATTTATGTTATTATATACATCTACATATACGTGTGTATGTGTGTGTGTGTGTATATGTTTTATAAATCTGTAAATAATCAGCACAAAAAAGGCAAACAGGAAAATTAAAAAAATACAGCCCGCAGGGATATGCTATTTAAAAATTTTATTTTACCGCTATATAAGATGTTTAGAGTAATGAAAAAAATTCAAGCTAAAACAGCAAAAATAATTTTCTTTTTATTGGCAAAGAATATACATATTTTATTCATTCATATGCATTTGTATTAAGCATTAATTGTATGTTGTATCCAATATTAACAATGGTATATTAGGTAAATACACCCTCCGTTGATCACATAATGTTGGTTAGAGCATATGAGCCATAAACTTTCTGGAGGGCGATTTGGCAACATGTTTATAAAAATTTTTATGTCCTTAACTAATAAAAGTCTACTCAATAATCAAAGATGTTCATAATATTTACATAAAAATTTTTCATGTACAGTGTCATTTTCTATAGTAAAACTGGATATGTACCAAACTTCTAACAATAGGGGATTGATGAAATAATACATAAAGAAATGCAGTGTAACTATTAAAATAGTGTTATAAAAAGGAATTTAATGACATGGGAAAATGCTCATGGCAGTCTGTGAAGTAAAAAAAATAAGTGTTTTAAGTGACTATGTACACAATGATTTCATACTGAAAAATAGTAAATAGATAAGATAGAAAAACATCAAAATGTCACCAGTTATCTCTGGTTAGTGTTCATGGGGGAGGTATTTATACATGACTTGTTTTTCTTTTTTTGCTTGTATATAATTTGCAAACTTTCTACAATGAACGTTCTATTTTAGTTTTAGACTTTCTTGAGAGAAAGAAAGGAAGAAAAAAAGAAAGGGAGAGGAAGGAAAGAAGGAAGGAAGGAAGGAAGGAAGGAAGGAAGGAAGGAAGGAAGGAAGGAAGGAAGGAAGGAAGGAAAGAAAGAAGGGAGAGAGGGAAGGAGGGAGAGAGGGAAGGAGGGTGAATATAATCAAAGAACTGAAGTTCCGGAAGACGCTTTAACTCTGTGTAATGTCTGTGTGGACAGGCTGTGCCCCTCTGTGGTTAAACTGACAAACAGCCCAGGCTCCCCTCACCCTGTGGTTTCTTTTGCTTGGAGTAAGCTGTTGAACCCACAATTATATAGTCAGGACTAAAGACATTTCTTTAGTTACTTTCTTTTGAATAACTTTCCACTAAACAGAAGTAAAATACTACCAAATATCTTCCTGTCACCTCTACCCTTCTTTGGATTAAACTGGGGACTATGTTCAACAAAGTGGAATAGTTCCCTTTTGTTTCCTCATCTTCTACTATCCCCACCCCAATTAGCTAACTTTCATTAGGGTAAATAATTCACTGTTTTGCAGTTATATAGTACCTTTGTGTAAAGGGACAGTCTTTCCAAACACTTGTTAATCCTAAACACACTCTTGGGAAGTAGGTAAAAATTACTAGAGAGGAAGGAGGAGAGAGGGTAATGCCAAACATAATAAAAGATGTCAATAAAATCACAGAGCTGTCTCAGTTTTCTGTCGGCCAAAATCTAAGTAATGCTGTTAAAAATGAGGATCTATGTTCTGGTGATATTACGGAGAGAAATAATTTGAAGGATATAGTTTTTGGATCTTATATGTATATTTTATAATGTTATGTAAGAGCACAGACCTTGGGGCAAGACTTTTGGATTCAATCCCTGGCTTTACCATTTACCAGATGCATGATATTGGGCAAGCCATTTAAGATTTTTGGCTTTAGTTTTCTCATCCAGAAAATAGAAAATAATAATAAAATCTAGCATATAGTGTTGTCATAAGGATTAAATGAGGTTATAAATGTAAAGCATTGAAAACAGTTCCTTGAACATGGTAACTGCTACAAAAGTGTTAGTAGCTATTATCAGTAGCTCTAAAATGAAACATTATTTTAAAGGAACAAGTTAAAATGAGGCAAAAATTAAAAATTATCACTACATGATTCAACAGCAAACTATAGCCTTTAGCAAAAAGCAAAAAGCTCCTCATATCTTTAATCCTGGGTTAGCAGCAAATGTACTTAAAGGTTAGAGGTGGTTGCTAGCTCATAATTATGACCGAATTGAAACAATATGTTCTATATACAGAATCCTACATGGTCAAGGATATCACCTCCAGAAAAGTTTATCTCCGTTTGCTTTAACTTAATAAGAGAGGCAATTAAGTTACTATGTAACTGGAATTAGTGAACATACCCAAGTGAGAACACTGTCAGAATTTAAACCTTCACTGACTGTTTGACCTTGACTGTTTATCCCTGATCTACTCCATGGGAAAACCAGTTTATTGGAGTCAATTGAAAACATCCTTTTCCTTCTTGCCTCCTTATCGTATACTCAATACTGGTGAAACAGAAATATTAAAATGTTCATGGTGGTTATGCCATGCTTATACTGTCCATTAAATGAAATAATTTGAAAAACTCTCATAACCAAAGCATTTTTTTTTTTTCTCCATGAGTGTTCAGTAAAGTATTGGTGCTTTTGCAGACCTGGGTACCTGTTTGGTGTTGGAATATTGAACTGGATGAAGATATCAAAGCCATGGGAGGAAGAAGAATACATTACAGAATAGTTTAATCTCTTTCATCTCTAGTGGCCGAAATGTAAAAACTGTTTCCCACTGCATTTTATGTTAATACTCCCTGATATATTTCTGCTAATATAAATATGCCTGAAAGGATGACATTTAATTCTGTTAATAAGTGAATATAAAATCAGGGGTCACCACAAGTTTGTTTTGTTTCATTTCAATTATTTTGCTTTGTAGTTACTATGTAGAAGTCATCATTTGAGCAAATCTGTATCCCCCATTAGATTGAAAGCTGCATGAGGGCAGATATGATATGAATTTCATATACATATTTAGGATCTCTAAAAATATTTTTTGAATAAATGAGTAAGAAATGAGTGAACTAACCTGTTGTCTGAGATTATTAGCTGTCTGAGCTTCTCCTCACATCATTAGGCATTATGTGTTATATTGTTTTATTTATATCACGTTGATAGAGGATTCTTTATTCATCCTTTCATAACAAACACTATTTGTTATTATTAAATATGACGGTAATACTGAGCTTAATACCCCTGCATTATTGTGGTTAGAGGTACGATTAAAGGATGGTGCAAAAGAAGCCTCAAGGTGTCCATTTTTCTGCCCCAGGTTACGATCTGTTGTCATCTTGGGTTACAACTTGATGTGAAATTTATTTTGCCAAAAAAAAGAGCAATTCTCCCCATTACCATAATGCAAGAAGTCAGGGCAGAAGACAGAATATCTGGCCTGAATCAGAGCACTCGGATGAGGAGAGGAGCCAGTCAGAGTCATGGCCCTCATTGCTGGAGATAAATCAGGTAACACGATTAGAGGGAGCATGCAGGACAGCTTGAACAGTGCAGAAATCAAGGTAGATAAGACCATCCCGCAGACAAAAAGTCATACCTGTTTAAGGGTTTTCTCTGCTCTTCAAGGCAGCTTAAACTAAAAGCTTCTATTAGTACCCTCTAGTTGTCTTTTATGAGTTATTTTATATAATCATTATTACTAATATGTAAATTTCAGAGGAAGTAATTACTAGTTCTTATGCCAGAATTGTCATTCATTATTAACTAATTCTTATTGTTCTTTCCATCATGTCACTACATAAAGGAATTCTTATAGATATTTTAATTTCAACTCAATTGAAATTACGTATCAATTCTGTGTGATGCTAAAATAACTGATGGTTTTATGTACACTTACAAAATACATGTGCATACATGAAAAATATATATTCTTACAACTACAATCTTTTGGATGGTTTATTTTTGAATATTTTAATGTGTTTCTAATCTTTTTTGTGACAAAAAATAATATTTAGAATTAATACATTAGAATATTTCTAGATTTCTTAAATTTTATAAATAATATCATGGCTTTCGGTAAGGTAGAGATATTTTATTCCACAGTAATATTCACATGGAATATGTTAGTTTAGTCTGAAAAATAATACACTAATACCATTAATTCAATAAAGCCCAATATAAATATTTATTCTCATATCAGTAGAAGTTTTACAAAGATAATTGTTAAAGTTTCATACTTACATTGGCATCTTTCCCAGCTAATTTACATAATTCCACCCGTTCCATTGCAGCAGGCCAATAAATCTGCAAAACATTTCAAAGTATGTTACAATCTGAGTATCTGAAACACCCTAACACTCTGCAATTCTGATTAGAGAGTGATGTGTGAAATTGAAGAATGGGTATTAAGCATGTTGTTAGAGTCAGTGTGGGAAATCTGAGATTTAAATATTTCCCAAAGCCACTCTGAAAGTTTCTAAAAGAAAAGTGTCTAGTACTATCCATTTTTGTTAATCTTCTAGTTTCTAATTTAATGTATGTAACAGTAGATACATTATGTTCAGAGGTCCACAAGCTTTATCATGATGTCAACAGAATTTCACATGAGCATTTGTCTAAATAAGCGGCTGTATGTACCATGTTTTTCTGTGTTTACTCAGAGTAGCAGTACATCATAAACATGTGCCATGAAGTGTTAGAAACAACTCTCTGTCAGAGCATAAGTTCTTTCTTCAAGCCAAGGACCAGTGTGAATTTGTTGACAGTATTTAACATGCTTGGAACTCAGATGCATCTGACACTTAGCTAAATGTTTTATAAGCATTATCTTATTTAAATTTCACAATGACCCTCTGAGATGGCTGTACTTATTCTTCCCATTTTGAGATCAGAAAACTTAGTCACGTAGTCTTTAAATAACATGTTGAGGACCACAACACTATGGCAGAGCCACAATCTGACTCAAAGTCCATCTCACTCCTGAACTGGGGGGTTCTCAACCATTATATAACTCAAGGGTTCCAAACTCATTGGTTGATAGCTTTTAATTATGCTTCACAATCTTGTGTTCAAGCCTTTTCTTTCTTTCTTTTAAATTCTGTCAGGAAGTTTTTGTAGGAATTCTGTAAGAAAGTTTTTGAAAAATAAAGTTTAAACAGTTATGTTACTTCATTAGCTTACAGAAAGAAATGCTCTCTGTTAAGCTATAAGCAAGAAGGAACAAGAAAAGCAAGCTCTAAAATCTTATAATATATGCTCCAGGAGTTCCGGACAGACTTTTATTATGTTTCTTACCAATGGTAGCAGAAAATATTTTAATAGGTGAGAAAAAAAGGAAATATCCTGAGGGAATACACTGAAAGAGACTTGTTAAACCTGGAATTAACAAAGGATTTAGACGTCATCAATGTTTATATGATATTATCTTTGTGGTGAAATTTTAGGGTTTTATGTCTCTAAATAAAGAACAGAGAATAGCATTCAAAATAGACGAATACAATGAAATTTTTGAGATTTTAAACGGAAGCAAGATTGTTTACTTAGAGAAGATCTTAACACTCACAAATTACAATCCAGATATGTATATAGGCAGGTGGTAGAGGCAGCAGGAGGCTCAAGTGATGAGCTAACCTTGATAAGGTACACAGTGAAGACCAGAAAATGCTATTTATTCAGAAATGGTTTGAATCACTGTAGTTCTACTATCACACAACTTTAAATAGCAGCCAGCAGTCAAGTGTCAATGAGCTACAGCAATGTAAAGCAATATGAATGGAAATTAGCAACTCAGTAATAGGTCAAAAAAGAATATGTCCTCAGATTGAAAACCGCACGATCTTGCTTTAGATTAAAGTTAAAAGCAACTAAAGTAAAATGGTTACATTTCAGGTGTATAGGCGGGTGCATTTAGAAAAATGGCCAGCCAAAATGGGAGACGAGGAGAAGGATGACTTGGTGGTAAGAAACAGGTTATTTATCAGATTCTAGCATTTGTATTTGAGGGTACATTTTCAGGCATTTAATACATAATTAAGAACAAGAGATTAATGTAAGTTAGTAAATAGATTAAAATGGGCAATGCTTGGACCAATGGACAATGGTTAGTCGTAAACCCAGAATCGTGAAGCCATAACTTAATAATCCAGATGGAACACCGCAGTTGGCCACAAACTGGAGAGTTTCTTCCAATGTTGTTTGTTATTTTTGTTTTGGTTGCTCCTTTGTTATTCATCATTGCTAGCAAAAATAGTGGACTGAGTGCTCTTTTAAAATTGCATTGGCCAGGAGTGGTGGCTCATGCCTGTAATCCCAGCACTTTGGGAGGCCGAGGCGGGAGGATCACGACGTCAGGAGATCAAGACCATCCTGGCTAAAACGGTGAAACCCTGTCTCTACTAAAAATACAAAAAAATTAGCCGGGACTGGAGGCGGGGACTACAGGCGGGAGGCTGAGGCAGGAGAATGGTGTGAATCCGGGAGGTGGAGCTTGTAGTGAGCGCAAATTGTGCCACTGCACTCCAGCCTGGGTGACAGAGCAAGGCTCTGCCAAAAAAAAAAAAAAAAAAAAAAATTGCATCTTGAATTCAGAGTCTTTGCTTTAGATATGAGATTATGAGATCTCTGGGTATCCTCTCACTTTTTTCCCCCTCCAATGGTCCAATTTTATTATTATTTTTAATTTTGGTTAAAAACGCATAACATAAAAAATTTATCATTTTAACAATTTTCGGTGTAGAATTCAGTAATGTTAAGTATATTTACATTGCTCTGCAGCCAATCTCTAGAACTTTTTCATCTTGCAAAAGTGAAATGCTGTACTTGCTGGTTCTTCAATATTACAGTGATTTTTACAAAGGACAACTCTATGTCATTGGACTGAAAATAGTACACAGACTACTTATCCATAACCTGTCAATTGATTTAATCTTTTAATGCACTCAAAATATATTTATTGATGC
Source organism: Macaca nemestrina (assembly GCF_043159975.1). Classification (NCBI taxonomy): domain Eukaryota; kingdom Metazoa; phylum Chordata; class Mammalia; order Primates; family Cercopithecidae; genus Macaca; species Macaca nemestrina. Next base: position 64,569,810 of record NC_092128.1, read on the forward strand.
AGATCTTAAGCCTAGAATTTTATTTTATTTTTTTTTAAGAATATTTTCTTTTTTTTCCTCTTTCTTTGTAACCTTTATTTTAAGTTCAGAGGTACAAGTACAGGTTTGTCACACAGGTAAACTTGCGTCATGGGAGTTTCTTGTAAAGACTGTTTCTTTACCCAGGTATTAAGCCTAGTACACATTAGTTATTTTTTTCTGATTCTCTCCCACCTTCCACCCTCCACCCTCCAAAAGGCCCCACTGTGTGTTGTTCCCCTCTATGTGTCCATGTATTCTCATCAGTGAACTCCCACTTATGAGTGATGAGAACACATGGACACACAGAATTCCATTTTATAAGTATTTGGCTTTCTGTTCCTGTGCTAGTTTGCTAAGGATAATGGCCTCCAACTCCATCCATGTTTCTGCAAAGGACAACATCTGTTTCTTTTTTTATGGCTGGGCAGTATTCCATAGTGTACGTGTACCTCATTTTCTTTATCCAGTCTACCACTGATGGGCATTTAGGTTGATTCCATGTCTTTGCTATGGTGCTAGATTAATGTTTCTTTGAACCATTTCAGCATGAAAGATCCTGTTCTTTTTTTGTTTGTTTTAGATGACAATCAGGTTTAATCGCAATTCAGGAATACATATAGGGCAAATATCTATAGATTTGTTCAGAATTACATATCATACAAATATTAATAATGTAGGAAACGAAAAATACATAACTCTTTCATATTAAGTAAATGAGTTCTTAAAAAGGATAAAGGGTTTTAAGGGTTTTATCTTGTACTTCAAATCATAGTATTGGGTGATTGAGCTAAATTATGAGATAAACGATGCCACCAAAATTAAGTGTGAATATATTCATTAGTAATTCTAAGAGGAGGGGCTTATTTAAAGAATGACAAAATGTGGAAGCAATCGTTTTTGAACTCTAAATCAAGATTTCAAAGTTAGCATCAAGTAGTTACTCTTCATTAACTGTTTGTTCACTAGACATATAATTATGAAGGGCCTTCTGTATGTCAGCCAAGATTGAGGTGCTTGGATCTGAGTCAGGATGGGAGAGACAGAGCGAGAAAAGAGTACACAAGATGAAACCACTGTGCCCAGGGAGCACTGTGGAGCGCTTACTGGTAAACAGCGTCTTTAGCAGTCTCTACTTTTGAGCCTCTGTTTTAAATTACTTGCTCTTAATAGTTTCAACTCTAATGTAATAGTTTGGTTTAGTTAGGTGGTTTCAACTCTAATTTTGTCTCAGGGACTTGACACCAAAATAGCAATTGCACATTTATTCTCTTTGTAAAGAAATACAAATCTGTAAAAGATGCTTTAATGTTTTTGTTGTACATTTTCAGTTATTGCTTATAAGTCATATAATTGTAATTTGAGTTGCATCATCCTAGTTGATGAAGCCATACAACTAATTACAAGCTTCAGAGAATTGACTTTTTGATTAGCAAGTAAATGTTACATACAAGCACAGGGATTCTGAGATGGGATCACAAAGAAAATTTTACTTCTTAACGTAAAATTAAAACCTTCAAAAATAACGCTTTATTGAAATTACATATTGGCTTATTTTGACACAATGCTGCCAAGGTTTAGTAATCACAAACAGAATTACCTTAAATAAAAACAACCCATGATATATCTGATTGTCTTTTAGACTCTAAACATTTACTTAGAAGGGAAAAAGAGTCATTATAGCTGTGTTAATATTGAAAAGATGTCAGTTTAATTATGATTTGTGGTGGACTTTTTTCTTACAGACTACCTAGTCATTAGAATAAAGAAATTTTAAAAAAATATTCATTTTTATTTCTAATTGGAAAATAATGTAAAGAGACAGAATTTCCCTTAATTCAATCTAAAAACACAAAAAACAAGACAAATTCATTTTTAAAGATCCACTCTTATTCTTACATAGAATTGGCAAAATTTTCAATAATCTTTTGAAGTGTTATATGTATATATATCACATTATATATAATGTTTATAGAATGCGATATATAATGTACAATGCACGCACATATATAATAGCATTCCACTATTTTCATATTTTTCTAGTCTCTCTCTCTCTCTCCCACTCCCCCTCCGTGTGTGTGTGTGTGTGTGTGTGTGTGTGTGTGTGTATAGGTACATGTGGAGGGGGAAGTAAGAGAGAGAAAGTCAGAGACACATACAGTTATATAAAGGGAAAAATAGAGATGTTAACTATAGGGTGACTGGGTATAGAATAAGATATGTTCCACATATAGGCTGAAGTTTCAGCATATTTTGTACAACAGCCCAAGACATACCTGTGTTCCTTGGATTATTTTAGTAGCCTAGTCAGTACACTTTGAGATTGTGTCAGTATTAGACAAAAGTCACATGATGTAGTTAAAAAATATAATATCCACATTATCTATTAAATGTCAACCCTCAGGATCAATAGTTAATATGGACAATTTTGAGACAGTGATTATTAATATTCTTACTGTATTTTGAATTCATTGGCAATAAAATGCCTCATAAATCTTCCTGCACTGTAGTGTGTCTTGCACACAGTATCTTGACATATTAAAAGTTGCATGAAACAGCACACAACAAAGCACATGTCCCTGTTTCCAACTGTGTTTGTCCCTTAGAAAGTCATCCACAGATATTTTTCCTTCACTTATCAAAGAGAATCATATCAGAAGCAGAGATGCCATTGCCTAATGGCCAGGTTTTAATTGTTCTGAAATATTCCCACATAACACTAATTCTTAACTAACCTTGTGCTGATGCACCAGATACAGATTTTAAGGATATAATTTTGGTGGGTTGTGGTCTTTGGGACCTTAGAGCCTTGATATCAAGGACTGCAAACATGCGGAGAGCTTACTGTTGCTATCTATCCACGTGCAGGAGACATCAGAAATCAAATGGAGATCTTTTCTGTGGATCCAGAAGAACCTAAGAATTCCTCTCAACTTACTTATTCAGGGTATAATTACTAATTGAACAATTATTAAATAATACTTGCCAATTGGTTTTAATTTGAGTGCTAATTCTTATAGATCTAGTTGATAACAGAAAACTGGCAAACAGAAGTAAATAAATTTATAACATTTCTTCACTTAGAAATAAGAGTTTATGGGTCAACACTGTAAAACAAGTATGTCTCATAAGCCAGTCCTCATATTCTATAATTTACTGACTTACCCATATTACTGTATTTATGTTGCCTTTATAGTATTTCACAGTTGATCATTTGCAAAGGATTAATTTTTTCATGCTAACCTTGGAAGGCTCAAATATTATTGTCTAAACATATATCTGTATATTTTCTTTTAGAGTCGTATAGCTTACTACTACGAAAAGAGACCATATTACTGAAATAAAAATTGTCTTCAGTTCCTCCTTAAATAGGCTTTGTGCATAAAGTTATAGTTTAAACAGATTCTTAAAAAGATTTAATAATATTTTTTAATGAAAATGTAGTGGAAACTGTGTGAATTTAAAATACAAGCTGTGATCTAGTTATATTGATTTTATTTGCTTATCTCTGTCCAAAATCCAAAACAACTTTTTGTCCTTTTAATATTATTTTTACTTCACTTTGAAAAAAAATACTTAGAAGGGACTCACAAAATATTGCAGTATCCCTAACAATTATTGTTTCATTCATGATTTATATAATTAATGAACAGTCATCTTTTAGTAAGGTGAAAATGTCAGACAATTAATTTTTAATTATTCAGTGTTAGGCAAGTCACAGAAACATTCAAATAATGATAAGACCTTATAACATCATCCAATGGAAATTCTAATTATATCTGCTCTTTGTTTCATCTTTGGAGAAGCGATTTAATTGTCTCAAGTTAGCAAGTGCATGGTCAGTCAAATGCCCCTTGGCCTAATTCAGAGATGTCAAAACAACTGAATGAGACACACAAAAGGAAGTTGAAACTTGTTCATAGAACCTAATTAAAGACAAAAATTCAGAACCCTTGAGATAGTGGCCATCTCTTTCAAAAAACAGGATACAAGTTTTTGAATGTCTTTAAAGAAAAAAAAAAAGTCACTCTGAGTGCTATATAAGTATTTGAACAACTAAAAGAGCAATGGTTAATCTGGTTTCCCAGGACAGGGAGGTGTTTTCCTATTGCAAAACAAGAGCAACAGCGCCAAAGGTAAAGCTTGCACAGCTTTACAATTTCTGTCTAGGCCTGGCCTAGACAGAAATTGCTACAGAAGGGAAGTTTAAGTTCTCCACTTCTTTTTTTTTAGATTTTTATATAAGGGCAGGCCTACAAATTTTCCAAGAAAATGTCCTTCAATACAGAAGATGGAGTTCCAGGCACAGTCTAAAGTGGTGTTTTCCATGATATTTCTTCTTGAAGCCTTGGGTGACAATTGTCTTTCCCTTTTCCCGACTCAGCTCAGGAGCCTCACCTGCATTTTAGCCTTCTACCACGAACTATCTCTGTCTTCTACTACACTTTTGCTTATCACATCCATTTGGTACTTTCTTTTTCAAAAGTAAGTTTAGTTTGAGACCTTTTTCCAGGTGTAAAGATCAATTAAATGCAGTGCAATCAGAAGATGTGAATGTGAGTCCCTACGGCATCGCCACTTGATTTGTGACTTTAGGTAGGTGTGAGTCTCAGCTGCCCAGCCTTAAAATACAAATCATCATCTCCACCAAGTTAATACTCATTTGAAAGAAACGTTCAAATGCCAATTTTATTATCATCTCCCTAGAAAGGTCTTTTCTAATAACAATCTGAAGTAGTTTCCCAGGAACACCACACATTTTTTAACATAACACTTCACAATAAGTGTTATTTTATTTGTTTCTTTTTCTCCATTAACTCTCTATTCCCAAATTGAAGACACTATGAGCACAAATGTCTGACCTGTTTTATTTTTCACTATATTCTCAGGATCTAGAAGAGTATCAGGAATATAGTAGAACCTCAATAAATATGTATTGCAAGACCGGGTGCCATGGCTCATGCCCTGTAATCCTAGCACCTTGGGATTACAAGTGAGGTGGGCAGATTGCATGAGCCCAGAAGTTTGAGACAAGACTGGGCAATGTGGCAACACCCTGTCTCTATTAAAAATAATAATAATAAAAGTTAGCTGGGCATGGTGACAAGCACCTGTAGTCCCAGCTACTCGGGAGGCTGAGGTGAGAGGATTGTTTGAGTCCAAGAAGTCAATGCTGCAGTAGGTCAAGATCACATCACTGCAGTCCAGCCTGGGTGACAGGAGTGCGAACCTATCTCATAAAACAAACAAACCAACCAACAAACAAACAAAACCTACCAATATGTATTGCATGAAAGAGAGAGAAATGCTAATATACCATACAAATTAAAATACATTCAAAGAAATTCACAAATGGTCAGTAATTTAGAAGTTGCGGTCCAATTACTCTTGTGGATGGACTTCAAACTTTTGTAGTGAATCCTATTCAATACCTCTAATCCATGACTCACTGAAGTTTAATAAGCACTGATGTCCGGTGTCAAGGAACATTGCTTTTTCTTCCCATCACCTTTAGTACCTGGCATAGAACCTGGCATAGTGAGCGCTCAATAATTATTCATTGAAAAGTGATCTGCAGAGTTTCCCATAGAATTGGACACAGAGAATGAGTTCTTGTCAGAGTTCTGGCGAGGTCTGAGCAGTCTGACAACATCCTGACAGTCCATTACAGTGACCAGATGGGACCTGCACATGAGCACCCGGGCTAGAGAGCCAGCACATCCATGAACGAGTCGATTGTTTTAGCTCTGTGATTACTAGACAGCATATGCTTGGCAGGCAATGGAAACAGATTAATCCCATGAATCTAAGCCGGGTGCCTTATACCGAAGTTAATTTATTAGGCTGTCCACATGCTTTCCATGTGTTTATATTTTCTTAATTTCAAGTATTAAATAAGACTTAAAAGACTGACAATTTTGTTTTACCAATAACTTGATTTTAAGTGAGAAGGTTATTTATTCTATTCTTTTCCCACTATATAATAGACTTCTTACAAGCTAAAGCATTAGACAGAAATGTCTTATTTAGCCCTAGAGTAAGTTAATAGAACTGGAGTCAGAAAATCATTCTGATTTATAATAGTATTTTTGCTTATACTTAATATCAAACAAGCAAGTGTAGAGTCCTCATGTATCAAAAGTCTTGTTGTAGACTTCCTTAAAGAAAGGGAAATAACAAAGCTCTTTTTATGTTAGGTAAAGAAAGGTGTTTAAATAGTCCACTGAAAATTATTATATGTAAAATTATAAACTCATTTAGGTTAGTTATTTTCACAATATAAATGCTCAAACATAAGGGTGTAGTATTAAGGATTTCAAGTAATCTGAGTAATTTTTATGATTACATGCAAAAAGAAAGAAGAAAGAAAAGAGAAAGAAAGGATAAATAAAGGAAGGAAAGGACGAGAGAAGAAAGAAAGAGAGAGAGAGAGAAAAGAAAAAGAAAGAAGGAAAGAAAGAAAGAAGGAAAGAAAGAAAGGAAAGAAAGAAAGAAAGAAAGAAAGAAAGAAAGAAAGAAAGAAAGAAAGAAAGAAAGAAAGAAAGAAAGAAAGAAAGAAAGAAAGAAAGAAAAGAAAAAAGAAAAGAAAGAAAGAAGAGAGGGAAGGAGAGAGAGGGAGAGAGGGAGGGAGGGAGGGAAAGAAAGAAGGAAGGAAGGGAGGAAGGGAAGAAGGGAGGAAGAGAAGGAAAGAGAAGGAGAGAAAGAAAGCCAACAAATAAATCCTTGAATTATATAGACACAAAAGCAGTACTCAGCTTGGTAAGTCATACGTCATTCTCTTTGTGACCCTTTGCTTTCATACTGGTTTAGAGACTCGTTCCATCCCTGCAGGTCTGAACTGCTTCCAAAATAAGTAACATTTTCATATGGACGAATCCCAATAATTCATTAACTCAGAAGTCCAACTAAGTAACATAACCAAACAGAGAGCATTGGATATATTTTTTTTACCATCAACTATGACTCCATTAAAAAAAAAAAGAGTGAGAAAGAGGGAGAGGAAGACTTTCAGTTTGTATACATTATTCCTGAAGTTTACATAGAGAGGGCTCTGGATTTTTTATGAATTATTGCTAGGACTACTTAAGGCTGGCTGAAGTAGAGAATGTTCACTTGTAGTCAAACTGACAGTTACTATGTAGTTTCGAATCATTTGTTTGGAAACCATGGGTCCTTAAACCATATTGTACAAATGTCAAACACATTCATTATTATAATAGCTACACTGAACAGGCTTCTAATGCATCACTTGTAAATGAATGATAAATAGATATAAATGTCTATTCACAGTTGGCCACCTTTCTGAAGGACTATTAAAAATTCTTCTTTTATATACTTCCTCTGACTAAGGAGATGGAGTAGGATGTTAAGGGCTGGGGCAGGAAAATGCAGCTCTCTTAATTTAAACTATGAGAAATCTACATACAATCGCTTCTCAGCCTTTTGGCTAAGATCAAGTGAGAAATCTACATACAGAATAGAGAATAGACTCTCTTCTGCTCCATTTTTCAAACATATATTTCCCCATTCAAACTGAACAACAAAGAAACAGCAAACCCTAAGTTCCAAATTTAAATGCAAACATTTTAAACTAACCAGTTAACATTAATCCAAATTTTACTCATCCATCTTGTGCTAGTTCAAAACCATGAACAACATGTAATTGTTTTCCCCTCTCTAGGTTTCTACCATATGTGATCTGTCTTATTATTTTGGACATTTAAAATTTTCTAACTTTCCTTGTAACTGTATTATGCCTTGTCGCCCTAACTACGATTTAAGCAATAAGATCTGAGTTTTATATTCTATTACAATATGCTTAGTGATAATAATAGATACTCAATGGATTTTTGTTGAACCAAATGAAAAAGAAATGCTGGCTCAAGTAGAAGGGGAAAATAAAAAATATTCAAAGTGTAGTCACTTATAAAGTATCCCAAGTTTTATTTCTATAATGCATATCAGTTGTTTCGGCTGCAGAGACTGACAAAACCAAACCAATAAAAGCAGCATTATTTTATTTATAATTACACTAAGATATATATTAAATGGTACTTAAGTCATATTTATTTGATTTTTTAAAAAATATGTTCTCTGTACATTAAATAATTAGCATATAATGCTAAATACTATGATTATAGAATAACATGTAAGTCTTTGAACTAAGTTACAATCTACTCTTTCTCATCAAAGTCAGCCCCCCAAAACAGTCAAAATATTAAAGGGAGAAAACTTACATGATACTACCATAAAAGATTTGCAGCAGACCAGATTTCATGAAGTTTACATTAAATCAAGACAGAGAAAACTTTTGCAGAGGCAAATAAACTCTTGTGAAGGAAAATAATTATTTATGACGATTAGCAAATTTTTCAATTCTTACTACACAAGATGAAAAAACTACATCATTTTTAGGATTTTTACTGGCAACAAATACCTTCCGAGGCTATCTACTGAAAGAATAATAAATTCTTCCAGATAATTTTCTTGTAGAACTAGCTAATCTTTATAAGTCTTTCCAAATAGGCAATATATCCTCTTCTTTTTGTTTGGCTGAGAAAACTTTTATGTTTCCCTTGCGTTACCTGTGTTAAACTGAAAAAGAAAAAATCAGTCTTCTAAGTCAATTAATTTTTAAAGAAAGTTTATTTTCTGCTCCCTCTCTGTAAGTGTTGTAATCAAAGTGTTTGGTTCCTAAATATTCCTTCAACTTGAGGTGATTGATATAATCACCTTATAGTTACCCTCCTTTCCATGCAAGTTTGAGAGTTGAAACTAATATATTTCTGGCCAATGAGATGAAAGAAAGGGTTTTACAAAACTATTTTTGTTCCTGAAAAAGAGATATAAGTGATTATCTATTTTTCCATTTATATTTCTTTGTCTGGATGTGACCCATGAAAACTGTGGCAGTCATCTTGCTACCAACCTAAAGATAATGCCAACCCCAAAAATGGCTGACAGAGAAAGAACTGGGTCCTCGATAACATCATTAAGCAAATGATATTTTCATCTTTGTAATCACTCAGTGAACATATTTATATGATTGTATTTTCTTAATTTTTAATTGAAATTTAGGTGTCTTTTTTTCTGTTAGCTATCTATTCCATGCTAACTGATAAAAGCAATATAGTAGTTTCTTACTCAAAAAAAGGAAAACTAACAAAATCACAAATTCAAAAAAATTAGAGAAACACACCACTTAGTGTATTTTATGTATCAGACATTGTGCAGTGTGCTAAAAGAGAATCAGAAGTGCATAAAAGATTATCCCCATATTCAAGGAATGTATAATGTGGATGAAGACATACTGACACAAATCAATACCGACAACACTGTCAGCTAGGACATCTGACATTGACATAAATATACAAAATGTTCCAGTAAACGTGAAGAACACTTAAATTTCCCAAGGGTGAGGTGAAGCCTTGGAGAGCAAAAGGTGAAGCCTTGGAGAGCAAAAGAATATAATTTGATAAAGTCTTTCAAGAATGAAGAGCAGTGAAATGAGCAAGAAAGTGAAATCCAGGAAGTTTTAGAAAAGGCACAGAACTTGATAGTAAATTCTTTATTTTATGAAGAATAAACAGGATGCTTTGAGTAAAGTAGAAAGAGAGGGGTGGGGAGAGAGAAGCAGAAAATAGAGTGCATGTGAGAGAACAGTGAAGAATAGTTAACAGTGAGACTGGAAACAGGGTGGAAATGCGCTAGGAAGAGCCTTAAAAGCATTGGGAGTTATACCTGATGTAAATGATGAGTTGATGGGTGCTGACGAGTTGATGGGTGCAGCACACCAACATGGCACAAGTATACATATGTAACAAACCTGCACGTTATGCACATGTACCCTAGAACTTAAAGTATAATAATGAAAAAAAAAAAAAAAGTCAATGCTAAGAAGCCTGGAGTTTATTCAAGTTGCTAGGAAAAACTGCCAGAGTTGTATGAGTGAGTGAGACACATTCAGACTTTTAATTTTGTGACAATAACTCTTATGGTTGTGGTGAACAGATTAGATAGGAGAAAAGGATAAACTAAGTTAAAAATGGTATTATCACTCACACTAGGAAAATATATTGAAATGTTTGCCACATTATCAGCTTGGCTTGTCAGCTGAGGCTTTTGCTGGGACTGTGTCACAGCTCAAATCTCCCTTTGCCTAATACTGCTTCCTAGCTTTCCTCCCACTGGGCTGATTCCAAAAACACTCTCTGATGATATAATCTTCATCTCAGAGTTGGCTTCTGGAGAAACTCAACCTACACAAAAGTGTCAGAAATGGCAAACACCGTTCTAGATCCATGTCCTTCTCTCGCAATGTGATCACTTCTGGGTGGTTCTGATTGCTCCATGTTGATCTAGTATTGGGGGAAGGGACTGTCAAATCAATAAGCATCATCTTTCCAGACCCCGTCCCAGAGAAGGAGTCCACGAGTATTCGCTAGCTGAAGAGAGGCCTTACGGACCAAATTTGGAATCGTTAAACTTCGGAGTAGTTAAGTTGTGAGGTGTCACATCCTTGCAATGTGTGCTTATACTTGCTTTTAAGTCTAAGTTCCTATAGAAATAGTTCTTTCTCTCAAAAAATATTTCAGAAAAGACAAAAAGAAGGTCATAATCTCATCCATCTTCTTTAAATGCCAGAGAATTTAAAAAACAGAAACAAAAAAACAACTCAGTCTACTTAATTTTTATTTTCTAGATAGTGGAAATGTTCCCCAAAAATCTAATTAATTTTGACTTTCTTCTGCAATCATTTATTTGTCAAATATTTACTAATTATATACCTGCACTATTCACTCTAGTAGACTCAAAATCTCGTCTGAACAACAGTAAAGAGTAAAAAGGTATTATTAAATAATTATTACAAAACGCATTTTGTGAATGATTTTGCTATAATTTCTGGTGATTCTACGCTAAATGCCCATGGCAAATATGAATGATAATGGCCTTTTTTTCAAGAGGCACAGCCTTGTTTGTACAAAACCTCAAAGTTCACATATATTGTAAATTTTGCTAACTTCGAGTTTTTCTACAGATTTTTTTTTTTAAATTTCCAAGGGAAAAAAAAAAACCCAACCAGTCACTGATAACTCAATTATATGTTGTAGGTTGCTTTAACCCTAAAGAGTACAAAGGACAGCCTTCAGACCCTTAGAGTCCCAACATGTGTGGTTTCCTCCGCAGGAGAGTTTGGATCTTTGCCGAGGGGCACTGAGCCAGTGCAAACTAAGTGGGTCTAAACACTGCTAAAGTACTACATTTTGACACTTATGTGCTACTGTGGAGTATCCTTAGCAATGGAGTGATTTATATAAATTGGAATGGTGGATACCTACATAATATAAATTATTACCTTTGCATACATAATCCCCTTATGAATTATACATTTTATAGAGATATAAAGAAATATCAGTTATGTAGACAACATCTAATTTTATAATGTATTCAAATAACTTTATTTTAATGATATCATAAGATAAATTGATACTTCATAAACATTTACTTTATTAAATATTAGCACATTTCATGCATGAAACATCGCCAAAGAGAGACTTGCTTAAAATAGTCACAGCAGGAAGTTATGCTATAAGAATTTATTTTAAGCAATGATCTAATACACTCAGTTCAGATAAAGGGACTTTTTCTTCCAATCCCTGAAGGCAGAGAACAGAACAAGAACAAATTCCCTTAAAAGTATGATTTGCTTTTTCTAGTATAGTAAAACTGAGACATATTTGGAAAAAACGCCTTTTAAGCTACGTGGCATCTCTTAAAGCAAAATTGCAAAGTTAACTAAGATTTTTTCCCTTGGCCACTTTCATAAAACATGTCATCTGCTGCTAAGATATTTACTGAAAATTAAGATGTTACTTGATGCCATCGATTGGCTCATGCTAGGAGTGTCAGTATTTTTAAAAGAAATTCCTGAAGAAAAAAATACAGCCTTAAGAAAAAAACGGAAAGGAGCTATAATGGTAGATTAGAATGGAGGACAAACTTTCAAATTCTAGTACATAATCAACTGCTTATTTTATTTACATTAAATAATATCCAGGCTACCAGATAACTTTGATTTTTTTTAAGATAATCATATGAGCTTCTTAGTGTGTTTGGATTAACAGAAGTCAAAAACAATTGCTAGCAGTATTTTAGCCCTCAATTTTTCATCTGAAAACACAGATTACATGAAATGTATGTGTACACATTTGCAGAAATAATTTTTTTATTAAGTATGAGCCTTTATAAGCAATAAGTCCTGTTCCTTTAGCAGACCTTAAAAATGTGTGAAAAAACTACTTAAAAGTTAATTGATTAAAAACCAAATAACATTGTTCTATTGCAGAAATTAAGTAAGTAATATACTGCATATTAAGATAAATGTTTTGTGTAGACTAAAGCCCTGAGAATAAATAATTCTAAAATAATTGAGCAACTGATATTTGGCTATTAAATCTCACAATTAGAGAGTTAAAGTGGTCATTGTAGATGAATACTGTATGTAGCTTCAAAGTCTAAAGTCCTAGGATGGCCTATAAACAATTCTCTTTGAAGAAGAACAACTCAATATTGGTAACTATTGGATTTAAACCTTGCAATTGCTCCTAGTCTTTTTTTTTCAATACTTCTGAAAAAGATGGGTTAAAAAGACAATAGAAGATGTCTCAAAGATGCAGAAGAGATCTGATATTATGTAATCTTATTAGCCATTCAATCTCTGCCAGTCTTAGCATCTATCTCTGCTTACATAGATATTGATATTTGCTAAAGTACTAGTTAGTAGACGACATCTAAAGTGTGGCACCCTTTCCTCCGGGTTTCACACTGGTAGTTGAAAATGTAGGACATGGTAGTAATTGCCTTTTGATTTTTAAATTACTAGTGTATGTTTCTTTGTCATGGTAAGATTGTCTTAATGAACCCATATTTGGGAGATTATTTATCTATACTTGCTGAGAGTGATTGACTTGTAGGAGAAACCTATTTGGATGTGAAATGGGAGTGTGGAAAAAGCCCCATGGTGTTTGTTATTATAGCCACATTATCATTTGAAAGTATGCTTATTTGTGAACTGAATGTTAATCAAATTTAATTTTATAACTATTGTTATGGATATATGGATATATTCATTCTTGATGTATAACTCATTTGTCATTTCTTCAATCTCAAACTTTGCATTTCTATTATACAGCCTAATGTACATTAACTAATTTTTGATGTTTTCATTTATATTTTCAAGGCTTTTATTATATTTATTCACTCTTAATAAAGAACATGCATATGTACTTAAATCCATAAAAATCCAGAATGTGTATCAGAGGCAATATATTCTTCAAGTATACTACTTTTTGACATGTACATGATGCACTGCATTTGACATTGCGTCCCTTAAAACAAAGCAAAACAAAACGGGAGAAGAAGAAAGATGAAAGTAAATGAATTTAACCAAATGTATACATAAATATACTGACCTTCTTAAAATTTTTGTTTAAGTCAACCAGACTGAGTAGAAAGATGTGGTCTTTGGCTCCCAAGAGCAGCCTGCCTCTTTCCTCATCTAACAGAAGAGTTTGAAAATCCAGTCCTTCTGATGAACCCAAAAAGGGAATACAGCTATTTGAAAGCAGCAAGTCTATGGAAAGCAAAAAAAAAAAAAAAAAGAAGAAGAAGAAGAAGAAAGAAAAAAAGAAGGGAAGGAAAGAAGGAAGGAAGGAGAAAAGAGAGAAAGAAAGGAAAGAGAGAAAGAAAGAAAAAGAAAAATAGAAAGAAAGAAAGAGGAAGGAAGGAGAGAGAGAGAAAGAAAAAGAAAGAAAAAGAAAGAAAGAAAGAATTAGTAATAAGCAAAATATTTACTTGCCTAAATATACATATTGTCCCACTTTGTAAATGAATACATACAGCATAAAAAGGCCAATATAGCTATATGTAATTACGGTTTTCAACATAATTATTTATAAATAGATGTAATATATTTGTACTTTAACACAATATTTATGTGTGAAAAATACGCAGTATTAAAATGAATATAAAACATGTAAACACACAAAAAGTTAAATACAAAATATTTTACAACCCTATGTTCATATTCTTATCATTTAAAGCATCTATCTATATCAATATTTGCAAACCTATAAAATTAATTAATGTATACAAAGTAAATATCAAATCAAGTGTATCATAAATCTCTCAGCATTTTTTTTCCTACTTTTAAAAAAAATACGCTTCTTTTTTGGAGCGGTTTTAGGTTCACAGCAAAACTGAGAGATACAGAAATTTCCCATATACCTCTTACCCCACACATTCATAGCTTCTCCCATCATCAACATCCCTCACTTCAGTGGTATAATTATTACAATCAATAAACCTACAATGGCACGTATTAATCATTCAAACTTCATAGTTTACTTTAGGGTTTAATTTTGGTGTTGTATATTTTATATATTTTGACAAAGGAATAATGACAAGTATCAACCACTGTAATATCATATAGAGTACCTTCTCTGCCTTAAAAATTGTCTGTGCTCCACCTGTTCATCCTTCTCCCCTACCCCTCTCCCTGGCAATGACTAATTTTTTCTGTCTCCAAAGTTCAGCTTGCTACAGGATGTCACATAGTTTAAATCAAACAATATGCTACCTTTGCAGATTGGCTTCTTTCACTTAGTAATATGCATTTAAGTTAGCTCCATGTTTTCATGGCTTGATAGCTCATCCTTTATTAGTGCTAGTATTTTATTTCCTGGATGTACCACAGTTTATTTAAATTGTTACCTACTGAAGGACATCTTCGTTGTTTCCAAGTTTTGGCAAGTATGAATAAAGCTTCCATAAACACCTGTGTGCAGGTTTTTGTGTGGACATACTGATATGGTTTGGCTGTGTCCCCACCCAAATCTTATCTTGAGTTGTAGCTTCCATGATTCCCACATGTGGGAGGGACTCGGTCAGAGATAATTGAATCATGGGGGTGGCTTCCCCATACTGTTCTCGAGGCAGTGAGTAAGTCTCACGAGATCTGATGGTTTTATAAGGGGAAACCCCTTTCACTTGGCTCTTATTTTCTCTTGCCCGCCGCTGTTGAAGACAGGCCTGTTGCCCTCCGCCATGATTGCCAGGCCTCTCAACCGCGTGGAACTGTGAGTCCATTATACTTTATTTTCTTTATAAATTACCCAGTCTCGGCTATGTCTTTATCAGCAGTGTGAAAATGGACTAATACGCATAGTTTTCAACTTTTTTGAGTAAATATTATACTAAGGAGCATGATTGTTGGGTCTTCTGTTTAGATTTGTGAGAAACTGCCAAATTGTCTTCCAAAGTGTCTGTACCACTTTGCGTTTCCACTAACAATGAATGAGAATTTCTGTTGCTCCATCTTCATTAGCATTTGGTGGTATCAGTGTTTTCGATTTTGGCCATTCCAATAGGTGTGTAGCAGTACCTTATTGTTTCAATTTGTATTTCGTTGATGATATGTGATATGGAGCATCTTTTCATATGCTTATTTGCCATCTGTATACCTTCCTTGGTGAGATGTCTGTTAAGGCCTTTTGTCCATTTTAAAAAATTAGGTTGTTTTTCTTATCATTGAGTTTTAATAGTTCTTTGTATATTTTGGATTACAGTCTTTTATCAGATACATATTTTGCAAATATGATTTCCAGTCTGCAGCTTGTCTTTTGCCCATACTACTTTTGATAGTATTTAGGTTGATGCCTGTGTTTGAAGAACTAAACTTTTTCTATTCCATATGTGCAGAAATAAGATGTAAAGAAAGAAACTGAACCCCAGAAAATGTACTCTGAAAGAGATATGACCCTGAACCAGTAATCCAGTAATATCAAAAATTTAATGCTAGAATGGGCCTTGAAATTAAATTAATGCAAAAGCGTAATTATACAAATGAAGCTCTTTAATCGTTTTGAGGTGAAGTCACATGCCCTAAAGTTATAAAACTACCTAGCAGCAAAGTTGATAATTGAATTGGATTCTGCAGTCTTGATTTTTTTTTTTTTTTTTTTTTTTTTGACACTTCTCTTTAGGTCCCAATTCTTTGTTTTATTTATAATTGTAATATGTACAGACTCCTATAAGTTATCCAGATTCTGTCACTAGATTTTGCCTCAGGTTGGCCGGGCGCGGTGGCTCACGCCTGTAATCCCAGCACTTTGGGAGGCTGAGGCGGGCGGATCACAAGGTCAGGAGATCGAGACCACGGTGAAACCCCGTCTCTACTAAAAATACAAAAAATTAGCCGGGCGCTGTTGTGGGCGCCTGTAGTCCCAGCTACTCGGGAGGCTGAGGCAGGAGAATGGCGTGAACCCGGGAGGCGGAGCTTGCAGTGAGCCGAGATTGCGCCACTGCACTCCAGCCTGGGCTGGGCGACAGAGCGAGACTCCGTCTCAAAAAAAAAAAAAAAAAAAAAAAAGATTTTGCCTCAGGTACTTACAATATCATCTTATTTTTAAATCCTAGAATAATGAATGCTAATAAGGTACTAATATTCATCACTTTATTAAAGCTCTTTATGTGCTATCTGACTTTTAACCAATTCATTATTTAAAAGTAGCTTATCATTAATTGATGAGAAAGATAAAAAGAGATAATGTCTAGGATATAGGCACCAAGATAATTCTAAAAAGTATCATGGCAGTTTTAACCTCTGTAAAAATGATATTTGAGTCCCTTAAATACAATGGCTTTATATTCCATCTACCAACAATGGGCTTTATTATTATTTCATATTTTTTAGCTTTTCCTTCCTTCTTTTTTCTACTTTATAATGGTTAAATGTTATTTACCTTAGTTTCTAAGCTGGGTTTTGTCTTAGATTTTACAAAGCAAAAGGCAGTATGCTGAAGAAGACATGATATTTGAAATCTCAAATGAGCGTGACTTTACCGAACATAAATGTCTCACTAACATTTATGGATCATGCTTTGTGTACATTGGATAGAAGTCTGAAATTGATACTAATTATTTTTCTATTAAGCTAAATATAACTTTAATCATTTTTCAGACTAGAGACCCAATGGTGTAATATTTTATAGCAGTTCCGAATGCAGGGATAATATCCAATAAACACGCCATACTGATTGTAAAGTAGAATTGAGAAGAGAAGAATGGAACCAAGACAAAAGGTAAACGAATGTAATCTAAAGCCTTAATGAGAAAATACATGTCACACAAACCTTATTTCAATCAGGCAGTTGCCTTCCATGCAATTTCCCTTATTTAACAAAGACTGAAATCAGCAAAATCAAACATATGTAAAAGCATTCCCAGGGGTATATTTTGACCCAACTAGTAGAGTAAGTAGTTTATATAATCGAAATCCTTATTGTTTCAAGTGCCTATGAATAATATTCAATTATTTTGAACCATGCATTACATTGTTAATTACAAAATGAAATATTACTTCTCATAATGAGTAAGAGTATGAGCTTTAGGTCCAGGCCACCAGGGCATTATCCTGCCTTCCAACTCACTGGCTGTGTAATCTAGAACGAGTCACTTAACTTCTCTGTGCCTCAGTTTCCTCATCTATAAAGTGAGAACAAAAACAGAAACGATGTAACAAGCCATGTTGGTGTGAGGAATAAACGAGTTAATACATGATCAGCATTATGAATAGTGTCTGGCACATAGTAAGTGCTATGTATCTATCAGTCATTATAGTGATGATGATGTATTTTTAAAAGTCTATACAAAATGTATAAAAAGGAAATCATAATATTTCCCAACTCACAGTTCTCATGATGATTAAAGGAGGTAATTTATATAAAGTTCTTAGAACCATGCTGGGTAGATAGGAAAAGTCAATAAATATTATTTTGAGTATGATTATTAAACTCTGCTTTGGGCCAAATAAGATATATTTTAAAATCATATATCTTATCTTCCGTTAAATCAGAATTAGTAAGATGAGAACATCTCTGCATTTTTTATGATAATGGAATAATATTAAAATGCTATTAAAGCCACATATATTTAGAAGTATTTAGCGTTTATTAAATGTTGAGTATGGTGTTAAGATTGTGGGATAGGCTGGGCGCAGTGGCTCACGCCTGTAATCCCAGCATTTTGGGAGGCCGAGGCGGGTGGATCACGAGGTCAGGAGATTGAGACCATCCTGGCTAACACAGTGAAACCCCGTCTCTACTAAAAAATACAAAAAATAAGCCGGGCGTGGTGGCGGGCGCCTGTAATCCCAGCTCCTCGGGAGGCTGAGGCAGGAGAATGGTGTGAACCTGGGAGGTGGAGCTTGCAGTGAGCTGAGATCGCGCCACTGCACTCCAGCCTGGGCGACAGTGTGACACTCCGTCTCAAAAAAAAAAAAAAAAAAAAAAAAAAGATTGTGGGATTAGTGAGCCTTGTTTGCAAGGGGCTCACAGATCAGTGTGGAAACAGTTATGTATATAAAACACAACATATGTGAAATAAATTCTAATAGAAGTATATATAAAATGTTAAACCTTTCAGATAATCAATTATACATCATCTTCTAAAAGGAGGTGAGATTGGAGCACAGCCTTGAAAGACAGATAGAATTTTGAGGGGAAACACATAAAGAAAAATTTTTTCCAGGCAGAATGAACACTAGGCTGTACAGGCGCACATGTTACTCCAGGTTGCACATACATACTGCACTTCTAATATGTCTCCTACTCTGGAGCGTGACCTCTCTCAGGGCAAAGACCATGGTGTAATTATCTTAGAATTCCCAGCACCTAGCTCAGAGTCTGAGACAAATTCAGTACTTAATAATTATTTGTAGAACTGAGGAAATGTGCTTTGCCGAAATATAGGGACTATGTGGGATGGAAAGAATTGAGACTAGACATAAAGGCAGCATCTAGATGATTACAGCCTATGATGGCACGTTGAAGATTTTGGTTATTATGTAGGTGATTGGAAGCTACTAAAATGTTTTGTTCAGAAAAGTGGCAACAACTATAGCTGAGTGTTGCAAAGATAAGTCTGGCTAAATTATTCAGGATGGGTGAGAACAGGGAAAGGTGGGGTCAGGAAGACTATCCAGAGGTTCTGAAACATGAGGAGTCCCTGAATTATGGCAATGAGAAGAGGAAGGTGTTTAAGAGCTGTTTATGTCATTTTTTGTCTTTACTTATACAGTGAGAAAAATAAATACAAAGTTGATATAGCCACTTGCTTTATTTTCTTTAATCAAAACCAATTCTATGGGGTTTAGTTTCAAACCAACTTGACAAGAAAAAACAGCTGAAAAAATAGTGACTAACCTGGGGTATTATCATTTCCAAATGATTTAATATTGCCCTGTGACAATGCTAGCAACAAAACGATTAAACATCCTTCAACAATTTGTTGTAGCCAAATTAAATAATTAGATTTAGGCATTACATATGAGAATTTCTTAGGCTGACGCACACATTATGAAAAGACTTTGGGACAGGGATTGGAACAGGTTCCCTCTTTTCCAACCAGCTTATCTTTCTTGCATTTCTGCCAAACCAAGCAAAGACACTTTTGTGTCCACAGGATTATTAACCAAAACTGAAAAAAAAATGATAATTTTAGAGTCTGTATCCTAACACATAAAGCGAAGACACTCAGTGGATTTCATAAATCAGAAATGGATGCTGGCTCTGCTGGGGTCAAACTCATCAAAGTTGAAGACTAATAATTTGGCAATATACTTTGAAGCTTTTTTAAAAAAATTCTAAACTGGAAGTTTTTGGGCATGTGATTTTTGAGATTGTCCATAGTTTTAAAGCTTTTTGGACAGGAACTTTGTTTTGTTTTTTTTTATTTTTCCCCTTAGGTAAAAGGGTGAGTGTGTTGCTTCACACGTGCCATTGAGAGGAGGCCAGCTCTGTGCTTGGTTAAACAGCCTCACCCTTCCTCGGGATGTCAGCAGCACTTACCTCCTAAATGACTCCTTTGTTCTATCTCCCTAAACCTTTGACCTAATCCACCATAATTCTTTTTCACTGTTCCTTTTAGCAGTGCATTCTCCTATTACCTTGTTCCCAGTTTGTAATCTTAATCTCACAGATGTTCAAATTCCCACTTTTGCTCTAGCAACACACTTTTGGAAAAATCTACAGTGTCATCATTTCTAAAATTAATGAAGCAAGGACATGATTTTTTTTATTTATCTACTTGGTTAAATATAGAAATCATTGCATATTATGGATTTTGATGCATGGGTGACACAGAGAAGATGTTCTTGACCCATTATCAGTAAACCACCATGGGACAATGAAATGGGTCTGAGGATTGAATTTCATGTAAACAACATGACATTTTCACGTTTGTATGTATGTGTGTATTTTTTGAAGAGTTTCTGCATGTGTCTTTATTAACACCTCTTGATATCTTACCAGAAGTCACAGGGAAAATTATATGTTTTCCACATGTAGTTAATAATCATATCTAAAATAATTTCTCATTGCTAGCACAAGAAAGTGAGCCAATACCCTCCTAAAATGTGACTTTTGCAGGCAATAACTGACTCATCTAAGAACACCAGGTATCTGCACATGCTGGAAAGACACTGATTACAAGTTTGACACACTCCTGTCCTCATGGAACTCACAGCCTAGTGGAGAGAAAATGCTCATCTACAAGAAAAATGAAAATATACTTGTGACAAAGGACAACCATATAATGTAGTAGATCAGTAAGTACCTCTAATGGTAAAATGGAAATATCTTTTTATGTATATTTCCTGTAGCAAGTCTAATAAAATGAATCTCCTAATTGACAGCCAGATGCTTCCCTACTTAAGGGAAGGCTAAGGATTAGGTAATCTCTGCTCTTATTTGAAATACTTTTGTTCTAAAAATAATTCTTTGTGTCTCCCTTTTAGTGTCCCTTCATACAATTGTTCATTTAGCCTGAGGAAACATTTGACCCAATGGTCTATATTCTTCCTCTTCACCCCAGAAAGGAAGGGAGTGGTGAGTCATATTGAATCTAATAAATTTAGGATTAAGCAACACAGACTTCCTCAGTATTTGAGTGTTAAATGAACAAGATCCTATAACCTTGAAATCCTGCATTTATTGCCAGAGATCCCGAACTGGGTGGAGTTGTCAGTTTCTCTCACGAGAAGACTACATAGATAAAGAAAAAAGAAAAAAAAGAAAAAAATGCTTCCCACATCCTTTAAAGAACATTTTATGAAAGACAGAAATTCATGGGGCTAAAAAGAAAATCAGCTTTGGAGAAGCTTAAATTCCAATGTATTCCAATCTAAAGAGGAAAATTCCTCAGCAGAGAAATGTTACGACTAAAAATAGATCCAGATCAAAATACAATCACCTTTCCCTGCCATCTCAGGATATTCAGCATATATTCTTGCCCTACCCACTTTTCTTTTTCCTTCAGGAAATAGCAGTTTTATCAATAGGGCTATTCTCAGGTTTCTTTAGTGTAGTCAGATCTCCAGTGTGTTCTCTACAAAGCTGTCTAAGTAAAAACGTTTCTCTTTAAGCCTTTCAGCATCCTTTCTACTTCTGCCTTCCCCCTAAATTCAGCATTTCTCCTCTGATCTCTAAAATTCCAGGCTTTTTATGCTAAGTTACTATCAGAACATCATTTCTATGAAGTGCCTTCAAAGCTTCTTCCCATAACTTCCAGAAATACTACAGCTTTTTGTCCAAGGCAAGACACTGATTCTCCCTTAGATTTAACATTGGGAAAATTAGCTCATCTTAACTTGGCATCAGCTGACTTCCAATATGTTTTCTGAGGCTTGAGATCATGTGAAAACATTCTGGTTATAAAGATAACTCATAATTCACCTCTACCAACACAAAAATACCAATGATTCTCTACTGTGTACATTTAGTCTTTAAAGCTAATCTTTCAAAGCATATGAAGAAAAAATATTAGTCAAACCTAAAAGCGCTACAAAAGACTGCTTCAAAATTGCAGGTGTAGATTATGTTATTATTGTGCTGACTTAGATATCATTATGCTATCCATGCTAACCATTATCTCCTTGCAAATGCAAGTCCAAATCAGAAAGAACACAAACAAATCAAATTCTCTTGCTTTTCTGTGATGGAATGTTATAGATCATTCTGTTCATTAGGTCTTAGAACATTATCTATATCAATAATAAAACAGATGATATCACATAGGGAAACATAAATTAGAAACAAATTAAACTTATTATGTCATGGGGGCTGTGTTCTTGCCAAGACAGGTTGTGGAGTAGGAGTGTGGCAATTATACACGGTTGTATTTCTGTCATATCCATACTTTTAAATTACATTTTCTTCTTATTTGGCCAGCTTTCAATAGTGGATGCTTTATATAATCCATCACTGTGACATTTGTGATTTATAGTTATGGAGTAAATTCATACTTTGAATAAGAAGGAGTCCTTTTACATTTTCAAAAGCTTTGCTGTGATCTTTTTTTCTACTGACCTGTAAAAAAGTTAGTGTTATAAATATCTAGTACATTTCAAGAAAAGCAATGTCACGATAGAATAAACTTCCTGATAAAAAGTTGAGAGTATCATTCTGAGCACGATTGATACTACTTTTACAATTGTTTCGTAGCTTCCTTCAAGTTATTCAGAATTTCTCCTTCTTCAAGTTTCAAAGAATGTTTAAAATGAAGCACCATGTCACACATATTTGGTACTTGTTTCAATCAAGTATATATATTTAATGTAAAAAACCTCGGAAGGTCTTAACTGAATACAACATCTATTATTGACTCTAAATAATAGACAAATATGACAAGAGAAAATATTTCCTCAAGGTAAGATCCCCATAAATTAAGGAATAAAGCAAAAAGTTATGTGTGTAATATAAAACAGATAACACTTTTATAACAATACTGTTTTATAAAATTAATTCGATTAATTGAAGTCAAGTATATGTATATCAAAAATAATGTTAAAAGGTATATGTGAAACTTCTCAATTGTTAGAGTCATAGTTGAGATGTCTCATGCCATCTGTACTAGTCTGTTCTCAAGCTGCTATGAAGAAATACCCCAGACTGGGTAATTTATAAAGAAAAACTGGTTTAATTGACTCACAGTTCTGTATGTCTGGGGAGGCCTCAGGAAACTTACAATCATGGTGGAACCCACCTCTTCACAGGGCAGCAGGATGAAAAATGAGTGCAAACAGGGGAAATGCCAGATGTTTATAAAACCATCAGACCTCTTGACAACTCACTCACTATCAGGAGAATAGCATGGGGGAAACCGCCCTCATGATTCAATTATCTCCCACCAGATCCCTCACAGGACATGCGGGGATTATGGGAACTACAATTCAAGGTGAGGTTTGGGTGGCAACACAGTCAAACCATATCACCATTTGTATTTCCAAGCCTTTGAATGTGCCTTCTGTTTTTCTTGGAAGCTGTTCAAATCACATCCTCTCTCTTGCTATTATGAAATTTTAAATAATTTACCAGAATATATATATAATTATCTGCATACAGATACTATCTGCATACAGATACAGATATATATAATTAATCATTGATCATACTGGCCACTCAGTGTGACATTTTATCTAAAATTCAATTTTCATAGATTCAAGAAAATTTCACTTTGGCTTTTCATCTACAACAAATTAATGTTAATCATCTGTGAGACTTTTCTCAAGGTTTTCTCCAGATGAAAGTTCTTAATCACTTGCCCAAGGAGCATCACCCTGGTAAAGGTGTGCAGAGAATTTGCATCAGAACTTGCACATATACTTCAAGAGGGAAATTTACAAATATCATCATGGAATATTGTTCTCAATTTCAGGTACTATTCAGTGGGTATAAGCAATGAAGAAATGCTTTCCATTTATGCATTATCTTCCTTAAATAGTTTCTCTCCCACAAATTGTTAGTTCTCTGCTGATGACTTTAAAATACACAACCACAACCCCATCATCGCTCCCAAGTGTTCCAGTTTAGAATTTGCCATCACTTGCTAGGTATTGTCAGTTTTTCCTCCAATCATCTGATCTCATTGATTTTAATGACTTCAATGAAATTATCTAGTCATGAGGCTCAACATTTCTGAATCACTTTTGGTTTTTCTTCCTTACTCTTCTCTCCCCTATTTATATAATCCATCACTCTAAATCTGTTTAATCCCCACCTCACACAACATCCAGCTAAATTTAAAGCCTTATAGAGTCTATCAAGTAAATTTTCTATTCTCCCTTTTTGAATATTTATTCTTATTGCCTATCATATTACTACTTCTCCAAATTACTGTAAAGAGTTCATAAATTATCTTTTGCTACACCCACTCTCCCAACAGCGTCTCCCACATGATGCTGCCTATTTCATTTTCCCGACAATCACAATTAAATTAGGTCAATTTCATGATTAAAATACTCCAATACCAACATACGCTTCATTGAATAAACTTTAAACTTTCTCCAGTGCTCAAAGTTCAATTTCATCTCCAAATTCTTCTAAATTCTTTTAAACTTTTGGTTTTATTTATACTATGGCACTGGTCTTTTGGCAGTTATTTTGTGTAGTTATTTTGTTCCTTAAAAACACTAGAAGCCCTAGAAGATAAGAATAATGTCAAAATCATTTCTGTATTTCAACACCACCTCTTATACATAAGTCTAATAAAGTTTTAACTCACAATATTTTAAACTAGTGATTTTTGTTTGCCTTGGTTTATCTACTTTCGATATAAATCAGGATTTATTACCATCTTATTAATAATTTAGAGAAGTGAAGTGCTATTTAGAGACCTAATTGTGATAATGTTTTGCAGTCATAAGGGGTTCCTTTTGTAATCTCCGTATTTCACATGTATCGCGGGGATCCCTAAGAATTACTTTTCAGGATGTAACATGCATTCAAGGATTCTTGTTAAAATACAGTTATTTTTGTTTAGAAGTCACAGAGTATATCTGGGATTCTGCATTTCAAACAAATTTCAGATTTTGCTGATACTACTGCAGTTTGAACCACACCTGGAGTAGAAAGGTTTAAAATAAATACAGTGTGCGCCTGTTATTCTCAGCTTGCCTGCATTAAAGAGCTGAATTATTTCATTCTTCCTCACACTAGAATGTCTCTCAAACCTTTACCTCATGGTGTGTGTTAATTTATGCAAGGTGGCCAAAGTATTTTTTTTTTCTTTTACAATTCTAAATTGGTCACATTTGTACATCTTTATCTAGCTTATTCCTTAATTTCTAGAAGTGATCAATGAAATGTTTAGTTTAAACCAATGATATATAAGATTTTTCCCTTCAGAAGTGAAGTACATTAATTTAACACAAAGAAGAAGTACAGTACATTAGAAGTGAAGTACATTAATTTAACACACATTTACTTGGGGGAAAAAAAAGGTGTCAAGATGAGTATCCATTGTAGACTTCCATTTCAAATATCTTTGCTGTTATCTGTGGTAGCAAAAATTCTACCCAAGATGCTAAATTACAATTATATTCTTAAACATCTTAAATTTTCTTTATATATTCAATTAATTATAAACATGTATGGTCTGTCTTTGAAATCTGTCACAACCTCCATTTTGTGGTTTGTAACATCTGAGGAACTTTCCCATTTATTATTTAATTTGATCCCCAAGAAGAACTTAATTTCCAGATGAGAAAACCTAGACTCAGAAAGACAATTTACGATTCTAGTGGTGCATAGACAGTTCATGTCACAGAAAGAGCTCAAACCTATCTTTATCTTCTGATTCTAAGCCCCATCACCCATTACAGCTATATTTTATATTTTAATGTTTAGCATTACTTAGATAAACAAGATTCTTTTTCAAAAGTTCTCTACTTATATTTCCACTGAATATTCCAACAGACAGGTTCACTTCTATTGCTTCTTCCACTTCACCACTCCATCGGGATTACTGAAGTATTTATCTTAATTTCCAAACTGTGTCTGGCTCACTGTGGCTTTAGTCAAATAAACCCCTTTATGACCATCTTTGTAAGTAAAAAGGACTTTCGTTCTACTTTATGCCTCTTTTGAATTAGTAGGATTAAAGCAGTATGTTTAAAGGATTCTTACAAAAATGCAAACTGTATATTACTAGTTCTTAAGAAATCAGAGAATTGTTTGTCAAATCTTCTGTTTAAAAAAGACCTAATGACATTATTTTTTAAACTGCCATTGAATTTATATTTATACACATGTATGGAAAAATCTCACTGTGAAAATTCCTTTAATAAGGCTCAAGAAATTAGCGCCAAATTTAGGGAAGTTGAATTGTGAAATGAGCAGTTGCACATAAAAACTTTTGCTCTTCAATAGTTTATAGAATAGTAAACCAGTTGCTTACAAGATCTATTCAAAAAGAGTTTTCCACCAAAAGGTAGTTGACTGGATTTTATCGCAATAAAAATTGCCTTTAGACAAACTATGCCCTTTTTAAAGTTATTTCCACATTTATGCAAAGACAAAGACACAACCTAAGTGCCTCAAGGCTGAGCTCTCTTTTACCCTGCTAGGAGTACATAGATGATCACTGTAGCCCTTAGTGATTTTTATCTATCTTCGTAATTCCAGGAAGGCTTCTTGTGTGTTTGCATGGCAATACTGCATCATATATTACCTTATATTATTGTGGCACTCCACCACTCTGTAAAGTTCCATAGACCAGTAATGTTTAGAACAATGTTCCATATACAGTGTTAAATGGATTTCAATTATTATCGTATAAAGAGATTGCATACAGGTAAGCTGTATTAATAATACAAACGCTATTTTACTAAAAAACAGTGGATTTAGATCTGAACATCAGTTTTTAAAAAAAATTATCTACTTATGTGACCCTAGCATTATTATTTAATCTGTCTGTATTTTTGTTTCCAAATCTTTACATATTAATCTCCTAAACATATATAGTGCCTACAGCCTGTATCATTATATCGTACTTAAGCATTCCTCCTTGAAAACTTGTTTATGTTTAACCTAGCTTCCTTTCTAGACAATAGTTGCAACTGATAATGAACTTTATTATGCAAAATAAGCCACTTTTATTAATACATGTTCTAAATGTACCCTGTTTTAGGGAAAATAATCTCATCAATACTTTCTTCAATAAGGTGTAGATTATGTCTCCTGAATCATCAATTATTATTCTTCTAGATTATTTCAATTAAAATACAAATATGTTATTTCTTGCATTAAAATAAGTCTCATGATCGCTTTGCTCCTCCAGCTAATGCCTATGTCACAATTATCAAAAATTTCCTTGAGAGAATTATCTATAGTCAGTGTCTCCAGTCCCATGCTCTCAAGAATCCATCCTAATCGGGCTTTGGCTGGCACACTCAGACACTGCTTTTATCAAAGTCAACAGTGAGCTCTGTTAAATTTAATGTTACTTTTTAGTTGTCATCTCTCTAGACGTATTACCTGACTTTGACACCACTGATTATCTCTTTCCTTTTACTTTTTTCATTTAATGCCTTCTGTATTATAACTCCTAATTTTTCTCCTATATACCTGGGCATTCCTCTTCAGTTCACTTTGCAGTTAATTCTTCCTTTATCCCATCTCCTGACTTGGTAGTACACCAGAAGCCAATCTTTTGAATTCTGCTTCATCCCTTAATTATTTCACAGTCTTGTAGATTTAAAAATTTCTATATATTAATGGCCAAATTCATATCTCCAATTGAAATCTCCGTGAATTTCAGGGTTATATATGTACTCAAATGCCTTCTTGGCATCTCACTTAGGTGTCTAATAGCCTTCTCAAACAAAATATATCCACTTGATCTTCTCCACAAAACTATTTCTTCCACAGTATTTACCACTTTAATTAATGGTACCTCCACCTGTAGACCACATCAAAACAAAACAAAACCACAAAAGCCATGGAGTCATCTTTGACTTCTCTCTCACTTTATATTCAGCTCATCAGCAAATCTTGTTGGCTCTATCTATGTGTATCCACTCCTATCACTTTGTGCCACAGACCATTAATTCTCACATGAATTGTTACAATAGCCTCAAATTTGGCTCCCTATTTCTTGATCTCTTTCTTTCTGTGTATTCTCAACATGCAAATTACAATGATTCTATTATTCTGAGAGTCAAATCATGTCAGACTGTGCTCAGAATTCTTCAGTGGATTCCCATAATACTCAGACTAAATGCCAGCAGTAGAAGATCTAATCCCTCCTCCCTCCTGTTAACTCTCTATTTAGTCAATTTTCTTCTTTCTTCCATCCCGCTATTTGTTTAGCCATACCATCTTCTTTAGGATCCTTATACATGCCAGACACACTTTCACTCCAGGGCCTTTGCACTTGATGTTCTTTCTGCAAAAATATTCCTGATATCTACATGACTAGCTTAAGCATCTGTGAAAATATTCTCTCAGGAAGTGCTTTCCTGACCACAGTATTTGATGACTGCACTCCCACCACTACTGAGCTCCCTGTCTTGATTCATTTTTCTCCATAGTGCTGGTCACTTTCTGTCTTGGTAAATAATTCACTGCTATATCATACTGAATCCAGATAAAATACATATTATTAGATGTATCAATACAAATCAAACAAATTAGATGAGTTAAATGACATCTCTACTTGACACACATGCTAAATTTCACAGCTAAATAATTTGTAAATTACAGAAAAATATATAGCCTTACTTATTCATTTTTTAGAAAATTCTGATAAAACAAAGAACAATTCTAGAAGATACAGTAATCCCTAGTTATAAGATAGGCAGATAAAATTTCAAAAGGGAATTTTGAAGTTTTTCTTGTCAATGAATATACATCTAATAAATGTTGGAGGTGCACAACATAATTACTACTATCAGAAGTTATTGAAAATAGCTTGATGCTAAAGAAATAATGGTAAAACCTTGTTATTTTTTATATCTTAATATTTTTCCTCTTGAAAATGTAATGTTTTCCTCAAGGGCATGGTGAGTTGACAGTAACATGGACCTTGAACTAGATAAATGTAAGCACACAACGTGGTTGGGCTATTTAATAGCTTTTTGCTTCTGGGCAAGAGACTCCTGTTCTAAGCCTGTATCTTATCTATAAAGTAGGTATGAAAACAATGGGTATAAAAACAGTGTTGTGAGGCTTATACATGATAAAGTCTGAATAGGGTACCTGGGCCCAGTCATTCTCTGGCTTTATAGTCTTGATAGCACTTAGCACTATCTGAAATGATATTCACCTGTTTGTTTGCTTGTTCACTGTTTGTCTCCCTAAGTGAAAAATAAGCTCCAATGAGACAGTGACTTTTATCTAAAACAATGCCTAGTAAATAGTGATTCCATATTACGTATTTGTAGAATGGATGAATACATGGTAAATATTAAATGAGTTACTTTTCTTGCTGAAGACTTACACCTATCTCATCTTCTAGAGTTTTCCAAACAAATAACGTTACAGACACCAGTGATTCTTGAGTATAAATATCTCCAACACATTCAAAGTCTATAGTGATGATGGTGAGATAGAAAATACTTATACTATTGTGCAATTTAAGAAGATCGTCTCTCAAATATTATTTTTATAATTGCGGCATGAACTGTAGAAGTCACTATGAGAAGCCCAATTTATAAGACAATATTTATAGTAATAATCATATAATACAAAACCTGGAAATATAGAACATTCTGACCTCCATGATTCCTTACTTATTATTCAAGAAAAAAGTTTAGTAGTCATAAATATGCAAGAATTCACAACATGGACCAAAGGGAAATTTCTTTGCACAACAATGGAACCAAACTACCAAGCTCCTGTGGATTCAGAAGGTCTCAGTTAAGTCTTTATTAAAGAGCATTCTTTGGATAAAATGGTTGCTACAACTCTCTTGTTGTTTAAGAAATACTTTAAGAAATCCCTCAGTAGGCCGGGCGTGTTGGTTCACACCTGCAATCCCAGTACTTTGGGAGGCCAAGGTGGGCAGATCACGAGGTCAAGAGAATGAGACCATCCTGGCCAACATGGTAAAACCTCATCTCTAATAAAAATACAAAAATTAACTGGGCGTTGTGGCATGTGCCTGTAGTCCCATCTACTCGGGAGGCTGAGGCAGGAGAATCGCTTGAACCCGGGAGGCGGAGGCTGCAGTGAGCCGAGATCGGGCCACTGCACTCCAGCTTGGCGAAAGAGTGAGATTCCATCAAGAAAGGAAAGAAAGAAAGAAAGAAGAAAGAAAGAAAGAAAGAAAGAAAGAAAGAAAGAAAGAAAGAAAGAAAGAAAGAAAGAAAGAAGGAAAGAAGGAAAGAAGGAAAGAAGGAAAGAAGGAAAGAAGGAAAGAAGGAAAGAAGGAAAGAAGGAAAGAAGGAAAGAAGGAAAGAAGGAAAGAAGGAAAGAGAAAGAAAGAAAAGAAATCCCTTAATATTACCTTGCAGCTCGTCCAAGTAGCTAACTCTACTACCATAGACACTGCCTGCATCTTTGGTTTACACTGAGAAGATATGAATTATGTAAAGCAAAGAAAACAAAGCTAATTTTATGTCCATAAAAGTTAATTATTTTTAAAACTAAAATTAGTATTTTTTTTTTATTTTGGCTGATTATTTTTAACCTCACGTTCTACCAGTGTATTAGTTTCCAAGAATAACCTTTCAGACTCTCAATACTGTCTAAGCAAAGGATAGTCCCAGCTGATCTCAAGTCAATAAGTTGTCATGAGAGAAAAAATGAAAATGTCAAGAAATGTTGTGGTTCTTACCTCAGAAGCAGGAATCTGGTATGTAAGCAGTTTGCCCCACCAGAACACAAAATTAACGGTAATTTTTGTGTCACAGCTTTTTAAAATCCAGGAAAAGACAGCTTTTAAAAGGTGGTATGTCAGGATTTCAGCTACTTTCTTTCTCAAGTGCTTGATTTTACAGAGGCGGATAGGAAAACTTGAAATTTTTGGAAGTGAATGGGAAATATACACTTCACAGTGCTGAACAATTGTGATATTCAAAATGAATACTCTGCATTCATTAAAATGGTTCAGCATTCCTTAAAATGGTGTGTTGTGAGCAGCAAAGGATTAGCAGTAGTTCTCTTAAGAAAGGTGACTACTCTATTATTAGCATACAGTCAAGAAATGACTCACTAACAGTAGCCCTGGGGAGCTGGGAGGGAAGTATGGGTGTGTGCTGAGGGTGTGTTGGAAGATATCTAGGATTTCTATCCTGCATTCAGTCTCTGCTTCTGATTACCAGCATTTGACATGTAGACAACCTAAAACATCTGAAAAAATTATGAATTTGAAATGAATACTGAATATAAGAAGCATCAAAAGAGTACAGCTTTTTGCATTTACTCCAAGAAAAACATATCAATTATCCTTATATATAAGAATAAGGTGCTGAGAGGAATGAAAATTTAGAGAAAGATAAATAAAACAAGATTTTTAATCCTTATAGAGTTGGCTCTAAGGCCAAAAACATACATTAATACAAGCTGTTATTTTCAGACGACAATTTATACATTTGATTTAATATTAAGACTCACTTTTCTATGAAATTTTGATTATGAAGACAATTTATCACAATCAACTTTTAAAAAATAAGTTTAGCAAATGGCATAAAATCCCACAAAAATCAAATAATCTTTTTGGCTACCCAGTGATCTTAAAGAGTACATGTAATCTTCTTCAACTTCATTTAATGTTGACAATTGAAAATCACATAATCAGTTTTAGTCAAATATCAGCATGATGCTTCTGTAAATTTATTCACTATGACAGGTAAGTGCCTCAGGAAGGAAATACTTATGTCTACAGTGAGAGAGACTTGGCTAGAATCCTAGCTCTAAGTAGCCTGGGGTTGACCCAGGAGTTGAGCCATGAATTAAATTAGTGACCCTGGCAAATTTCTCAATCTCTCAGTACCTCAGTATCCTCATACATAGGAAGGGGATGATAATACGCATCTCACAGCGAGGTAATGAGATAATTCACACACAGTCCTTATGCCAATGTTTTGTTCATTATGACTCTTTAGTGAATATTATCAATTATTAAAATATATTTGCAAGTGTGATGTTTGCATTACCCATGTTTGTCAATGCAGTGCTTTTGCGATATTCACTGTATTAAAGAAACCAGAGTTTCCCTTTTTATGTCTTCAATTCCTTTAGTTCAAACTTTCCATATCCTTTCTTTATTCCTTGGATTTTAATGTTTGTTTTCTATTCATTTTCTTTTTAAGGCAATATTATATATAGGCAAATGGACAGACCTTACATGTGCAATTTAATAAGTTGTGACAAATCTCTACACTTAGGTATTCAACATCCCTGTCAAGACAGAAAACACATCTATACTCCCAGAAAATTTCCTCTCATGCCCCTCTCAGTCAGTCCTCTCTGTCCCCCAACAACAAGGGCAACTGTTATCATATTTTTAAACCATTGATTAGTTTTGCCTGTTCTAGAACTTCAAATGAATGTAAGTGCATGTATAATAGTATAAGAAACTGCCAAAACAATTTCCACCTTAACTCTTACATTAGCAATGTTTGCAAGCTCAAATTGTTCCACAGATTCACAAATATTTGATATAGTCAATGTTTCATGTTTTTAGCTATTCCAACAGATATATAAGAGTATTTCATTGTAATATTAATTTGTATTTACCCAATGACTCATGAGGGCCAGTATTTTTAAGTGTTTATTGGCCATGTATATGTTTGTGAAGTGTCTGAATAAGTACTTTACCCTATATAAACTTGTTTTTTATTATCAATTTATTTCAGAGATATATATATATAAGAATTTATATATGTGTGTATATATACACATATATATATATATATGTATCAACAATACCTCCCATGCCACAGCTCCTTACATATGTGACTTTGACACTACTATGATTGAGAAGTACAGTCTTTGTGCTCTCCTTTTAAAATTGAGTGAAGCTTTCTCATGGTTCAACCAATAGAATACTCTGGAACCAATGCCATGTAACTTCTAAAGCTAGGTATAAAAAGGCAATGAAACTTCCTCTTTGTTTGTTTAAATGTATGCACTTGAGGCCCTGAGCAAGCCCAAACTACCCAAGTGAAAAGACTCCCTCGGAGGAACCTGAGGATACATCAAGGAAGAGATGCCAGCCAGACCCTTACTGTTAT
Source organism: Macaca nemestrina (assembly GCF_043159975.1). Classification (NCBI taxonomy): domain Eukaryota; kingdom Metazoa; phylum Chordata; class Mammalia; order Primates; family Cercopithecidae; genus Macaca; species Macaca nemestrina. The sequence goes on from NC_092128.1 coordinate 64,602,901, forward strand.
AACTCTAGCCGTTGTCTGATTACAATTCCATTAAAGAGTACAAACCAGAACCACTCAGCTAAGCCTTTCCAAATTCTTGACCCAGAGAAACTGAGGGATATAGTAATTGTTGTTTTATTAAGGGAATGAGTTTTATGATGGCTTGTTATACAGCAGTAGTTATCCAAATTACATTTTGGTTTTAGAAATGGGCACTGCCATAACAAAACATAAAACCTGTGGCTTTAAAGATTATCTTTTGGCCAGGTAAGGTGGCTCACTCCTATAACCCCAGCATTTTGGGAGGCTGAAGCAGGCGGATTGCTTGAGCCCAGGAGACAAGCCTGGGCAACATGGTGAAACTCTGTCTCTACGAAAAATACAAAAATTAGCCATGCATGATGGATCATGCTTGTAGTCCAGAGGCTGAGGTGGGAGGATTACTTGAGCTTAGGAAGTCAAGGCTACAGTGAGCCAAGATCTTGCCACTGTACTCCAGTGTGGGAGACAAAGCAAGAGTATCTATCTGTCTATCTCTCTCTACATATAGGAGACAGAGCAAGAGTATCTATCTCTCTCTCTATATATATAGTATATCGAGAGATAGATACTATATATAGAGATACATATAGATACTATATATAGAGATAGATATAAATATATATAGATATAAAGATATATGTATTTTTATAGATAGATACAGATGTAAAGAGATATATATATATATATTTATTTAAACAATAGAGCTTCAAAGAATTTAAAGATATCCCATTATAGTCACACAAAGAGCATAAGGAATACAAAATAACTTTCTAGATATGGCTTTGGTTTAATGGAATATGTTATAAATTGACATGTAAAAATCTCAAGGTTCTTTATATTGGATGATCCCTATTTCTCTATCTTCTGGTTTACTGAATGTTGTTCTGCTATCTCCAATCTGTAATTCATGCAGTAAGTTTTTAATTTCAGATACAATTTTCATTACTAGAGTTTTCATTTAGTTTTGTTAATACATTTCACTTCTCTGTTGAGATTCCATATCTGCTTATTCCTTTTGATAGCATTTTCTTTTAAATTCTTGAACATATTCATAATAGCTATTTTAAAATCTTTGCTAATGTGAACATCTGCATCACTTCAATTTACCTTCCATTAACTACATGTTTCCCTTGTTATCATTAAATTTTCCTGTTTCTTTGTAGGTCTAGTAATTTTTTTTATTGTATCTGGACATTATGGATATTAAATTGTTGAGAATATGGTTGATTTGGGTTTTCTTATTTTAAAAATTGTTGAGATTTTTTTTTTTTTTCTCGCGGATATTGAGTTTACTGGAAGATCAGTTCAATCCTTTTGAGACTTATTGTCACATTTTTTAAGGCAGGACTAAAGTATCCCTTACAGTAGGAATAGAATAGCTGAGCTCTTATAATGTGACCCTTGTAAATTTGTTTAAGTTCCTCATAGATGCTTTATATTAGATCTTTGTCAGATTCATAATATGTAACAGTTTTCTCTGATTCTGTAGGTTGTCTGTTGACTCAAGCCTGCTTACTCACTGTCAACTGTTGATAGTTTATTTTGCTATTCAGATGCTCTTTAGTTTAATGAGATCCCATTTGTCAATTTTTGCTTTTGTTGCAATTGCTTTTGGCATCTTCATCATGAACTCTTTGCCTATGCCTATGTGCTGAATGGTATTGCTTAGGTTGTCTTTCAGGGTTTTTATAGTTTTAAATAAACAACACCATTAAAAAGTGGGCAAAGGACATGAACAGACGCTTTTCAAGAGAACACATACATGCGGGGAACAATCATGTGGAAAAAAAAAAAACAAAACTCAACACCAGTGATCATTCTAGAAATACAAATCAAAACCACAACAAGATACCATCTCACACTAGTCACTCAGAATGGCTATTATATAAAAAGTCAAAAATAACAGATGCTGGCAAGGTTGTGGAGAAAACTGAATGCTTATACACTGTTGGTGGGAGTGTAAATTAGTTTAACCATTGTGGAAGACAGTGTGACAACTTCTCGAAGATCTAAAGACAGAAATACCATTAGAAACTGCAATCCCATTACTGGGTATATACCCCCAAAATATACATCTTTCTATTATAAAGACACATGCATTTGTATGTTCATTGCAGCACTATTCACATTAGCAAAGACATAGAATCAACCTAAATGCCTATCAATGATAGACTGAATAAAGAAAATGTTGTACGTATATACCCTGGAATACTATGCAGCCATAAAAAAAGAATGAGACCATGTTCTTTAAAGGGACATGGATAGAGTTGGAGGCCATTATCCTTAGCCAACTAATGGAGGAAAAAAAAATACCACATGTTCTCACTTATAAGTGTGAACTAACCAATGACAACATGTGGACACATAGAGGGGAATAACATAGCCTGGGGACTATCAGAGCGTGGAGGTAGGGAGGAGGGAGAGGATCGGGAAAAATAACTAATGGGTACAGGGTTTGATACTTGTTTGATGAAACAATCTGCACAACCAATCTCCATGACACAACTTGCCTATGTAACAAACCTGGGCATGTGCCCTTGAACTTAAAATAAAAATTAAAAAATAAAATGACCCTTGCAGCATGTCAACTGAGTGCCCCAGGTTTTGGTGAAGTTTTAAAATTCTGGGTGGACAGAACTGCTATGTCATTCGGCACTCCTTGACCTCCAATATTTCATCTCAATATCTCGGCTCAGCACACAAATTCCCCGTTTGTCCCAAACCCTTTCCGAGTTGCGCCATTAAGTGTGTTTTTTTGTTTTTTTGTTTGTTTGTTTGTTTGTTTGTTTTCTTTTTTAGAGACAGAGTCTCTAAAAGTGATGCAATCCTAGCTCACTGCAGTCAAACCCCTGGGCTCAAGCAATCTTCTCGCTTCAGCCTCTTGAATAGCTAGGATTATAGGCATGTACCACTGGTAGTTTCTTTCTTTCATCTTTGCTGCCTATTGCTCAATGTCTAAAAATAGTTGCTTCATATAGTTTATCTAGATGAATAGTTGTTTATGGAAGAAGGCATAATTCAGTACTATTTATACTGGCATGGTTAAAAGCCTTGACTTTGTTTTTTATTTATGGCCTAAACCTTGCCATAACTGTTAATGTTCACTTGAAACTAAGATAATTTTAGGGGAATGACAGAAAATTGAATATATCTATGATTAAGAAATGGAAGACAATCAAATACAGGTTTTAGTTATTGATTATGGCCGGGCAAGATGGCTCAAGCCTGTAATCCCAGCACTTCGGGAGGCCGAGGTGGGCGGATCACTTGAGGTCAGGAGTTCGAGACCAGCCTGGCCAACATGGTGAAACTCCATCTCTATTAAAAATACAAAAATTAATCAAGCGTGGTGGTGGGCACCTGTAATCCCAGCTACTCAGGAGGCTGAGGTGGGAGAGTCGCTTGAACCCGGAAGACGGAGGTTTCAGTGAGCCGAGATCATGCCCTGCCCTCCAGCCTGGGCAACAGAATGAGACATCATCTCAAAAAGAAAAAAAAAAGGTTTTAATTATTGATTAAATAAGACATCAATAAATTATATTTCATAATGTGATCAATGTTTCCAGATAAAAACATCCTAGATTACCAAAAAATAGACTTCCAATGCAAATGAGTTTGATACATATAAAAATGTAAGAACTCAAAAATATATAAATTGTTTAACTCTTTAATACATGACATATATTCTGTACAAATACCAACATATAAGATTTGTAATGGATATAATGTGCTAATTCAACTTACTCTTAGATTTAACATCCAACATGCTTTTATTAGTATTTTGTTTGTCTATAAAATGTCATCTTAAAGAGATCAGAGGATATCAAATTGCCAGCATAATTTTTGCCTACCACTTTGAGAATAAAGAAGTTTTATTCTCCCTACATCCCTTTTATTTCTTGAGGTATTAATGAACCCCAGAGTACATCAAAAAGGGAAACCAAAGTAAAAACTATTTGGGCATGAAACTGGACACAGACACACACAAAGATGACCAACCGTAATTCATATAAACTTTGCTGTTATATCAAACATTTAAAAACTAGCTTAGCAGATTTCATTTTTTAGCAAAGTTGTTTCATCTTTTTTGTATTTTAAACCTTTCACATTGTCTTTTTCTATTACCAAATACATATGTAGTTGAGAACTTGAAGCTATCCTGCTGTCTTAAGTTCTTTTTGAAGATATCTTACTGTGTTTTTTTTAAAAAATCCCCTCTGACTAGGAATAAACTAGCAATAGTTATGTGAAATTAGTTAACATTTTTCTATTTTTAAGGATTGATTTGTTTTAACACCAAACCGTTTACCACTTGCAGATCAAACTGATTATTATAAATACTGGGCTGAAAAGCATACTTGAATAGCTTTAGCATATTTTTCCTCATAAAAATGAGTGATTGGGCTTCGTGTTCTATAATTCTATTTTATGAATTGATGCCAACATAATAAACATTTCACAGAAGCCAATATGCTTTTCTAAAAAGAAAAAATATAGCAGTCAAAAAAGACATTTAAAAATCTTAATAAACAATTTAGAAAATATGTATATATTTACCTTTGTAGGTTAGCTTGAGTCTTGGAATATTTTGTTTTGAAGTGCCAATGACTGGAAGAAACAACATGGCCATGCTTAGCATCATCAAAGCAGGAAAAAGGTGAAAATCTTGGCTTCTGGCCTTAAGTCTCTCATCTTTATTAGCATTCATGATGAAAACAATGTTATCTTTCCAACAGTGTTAATTTAAATCTGAGAAAGAGTAAAAAAAAACAAAAAACAAAAAAAAAGCTATTAAGGTATCAGCAAACTGACACAGGAACAGAAAACCAAACACCCCATCATCTCACTCAGAAGTGGGAGTTGAACAATGAGAACACTTGGACAGAGGGAAGGGAACATCACACACCAGGGCCTGTTGGGGGCTGGGAGGCTGGGAGAGGGAGAGCGTTAAGGGAAATACCTAATGTAGATGACAGGTTAATGGTTGCAGCAAACCACCATGGCACGTGTATACCTATGTAAGAAACCTGCATGTTTTGCACATGTATCCCAGAACTTAAAGTATCAAAAAAAAAAAACAAAACAAAAACTATTAAGATAGCAGTTGGCAGGTTTTCCTCAATTTACTAAATTATAATTTATTGAATGTGTATAGATTTTTTAAAATAATTTCTCCATAGCTCTTATTTTACCCTTACAGAAACGAATCGGAACTGAGGAATAAAATTAAGGACTGGCTTTCTCCAGATGTAGAAATAAAAGCACCACTAGAATTTAAACTATTTTGATATTTAACATTTTTTCCTTGACTAAAGTTGTTTCTGTGTTTTGTTTAAGCAAATATCTCAAGAACCAACTTTTTTTGAAACTTGAATTATTTGATCAGATGAGACCACTTTCACTGATAGAAGCCCATACTTGCCCCACGTCATCCCCAAATAAAAAGGTCCACCAACTAAAACAGACAAAAGCTGTCATTTTGAGACAAGTTATCCTGTTTCTGAGTTTAGAGACATTTAAAAATTCCACTTAAATGTGAGAAACTAAATTTAATTAGGTCAGGGCCCCAGTATAGGTGTTATGCCTGGAACAATGCAATCTTACCTGAAACCTATATTATTCCACACAGGGAAGTAATGAATAGAAAAACAAATTATAAAATATAAGCGTTTATAAGAAAGGGGGTGGTTATTAACTGGGTTGCCATAAAATAGGCTAACTTTGTTGTTTTCTGTGAGATGTAGAGTAAATCAAAACACGTATTCTAAACTAAGCCTGGTAATAAAAATTATAAATCATATTTATTGAGCATTTATATGTACCCAATACTTTTTGAAAAGTGCTTTACATAGATTAAATGATTTAATTTAAAAACAACCATTAAGGGTGGGTAATTATTTATCTCACTTCACCAATGAAACAAAATTGAGGTACAGAGTTAAATAGTTCTTCCAGGGGTACACGGCAAGTAAGAGATGGATCAAATCAACGCATGATCAGGACTTTAGCTGGAGTCTGCTTTCTTCGCACCTAAGTCTTCGGGTGCTTTGCATTATGGTAGAAACCAGTGATCTTCAGCTCCTGCTAGAGTCTTCAACTTCTCTTCTATGTTAATTAACTTACTGCCATCTTACTAGGAAATAGGCCACAGAACCCATAATTTCCTTGATGATACATTGCATGGTGATAGCTTTGATCATAATAAAAAAGTATTAGACTTTAAGTCATGTTCTAATTAGTTAACATTCAGAATCAATATTTTATGCCTATATGGTTTAGTTTTAAGAGAAGGCCTAATAAGGGATGAATTTTCCTTAAGTGAGATCAGCTCTTCAGTGTATTAAAATGTCTCCCAGATTTTGAATACCAAGTTTTCAGTTACCTTAAATCTCAGCAGCTAAGTCAAGTCTTTGAAGTAAAATAAAATCAAATTTTGATGTGTATTATGTTTATACATGATAAATAATTAAGGATAGACTTCAATTTTATGCTGAATTTCTTCATGAAATGAAAAGTGAGTGCTTAATAAGTTGTTTCTTCAATCACTTTCATTACATTCAAAGATACCTACAAGAAATACTAAATTATTCTTCGTATATAATCTGTCAACATTTAATTCTTCTTTTAGAAGGTTACTCCATATGCAGATAATCAAGTTGATTTAGATACTCTTTCAATCATATTGTGTTAAATATAACAAACGTTGCATATTTTAGTCACATTTAATTGACATTTCCTGAACGTTTCCCCTAATTAGATAAAATGTGAGAGACAATAGGAATGTCTTTCTGATGAAAAACACCTACACCATCAGCAGCCCTTTATGAAAATTTTAGTTTTAAATATTTCAGTTATGCTAATTTTAATATAGAACACTAATAAAGCCTCTTTTAAAAAAAGACATGAAGTCCTAAAAATTATATTATTTAAAGGCCAGTAGGAACACATTAATGCTATTGCCACAAAACAGTTACTTTAACTGATCTACAGAAAAAAAAATATCAGATTAGATTTGAATATGAGTTTTGAATCATTCAATCTCAATGCATTCTTACAACTTGTTAGTTTTAAAAGTTAGTTTTAACTTGTTAGAATACCAGTATTCTTTGACTTATAGATTCTTCTTAAAAACTTGCTGCTTTTGGCCGGGCGCGGTGGCTCAAGCCTGTAATCCCAGCACTTTGGGAGGCCGAGGCGGGCGGATCACAAGGTCAGGAGATCGAGACCACAGTGAAACCCCGTCTCTACTAAAAATACAAAAAATTAGCCGGGCGCGGTGGCGGGCGCCTGTAGTCCCAGCTACTCAGGAGGCTGAGGCAGGAGAATGGCGGGAACCCGGGAGGCGGAGCTTGCAGTGAGCCGAGATCGCGCCACTGCACTCCAGCCTGGGCGACAGAGCGAGACTCCGTCTCAAAAAAAAAAAAAAAAAAAAAAAAAAAAATTGCTGCTTTTACACAAATTCCAATACAAGTTTTAAATATTTACATATTTATACGTTAATAAATATATATTTATATAACTTATGATGGTATTTGAATATATCTAACATATTCACTTATATATATTCTTAGCCATTGGCATCATATCTAATCGCTATTTATAAGGTGAGGAAATGAATAAGATTTTTTTCTGAAGGGAATGGTTAATTATAAACAATAAAGTACCATAAAATAAATTCAAAATGGAGACATTTGTGACACGCTATGCAAAATAACTCAAAGGAGTATCATATAGGCTTAAACAAGACAAGTATACTTTCATGGAGGACAGAGAAAAGAGACTGGGAAAGCAAACAGAGACAATTCCAGAAAACAGTGAAACCTTGTTAAGGACTCCTGAACACGGAGGCAGTCTGCATGATAGACTGGGTTATATGGCTGTGAGAAGGAAGAGAATGTGGCATAATTCAGGGGCATAGAACAGAAGCACACCAAAGAGAATCTTTGGCTAATTCCTAAATTTGGCTCATGCATGTTCTTGTACCTAATATATTATGACTCGAAACAATACATATGATCACTCCATACTGCCTTTTGGTATTGATCAAGTGTGCTGTTCCACCCACATTCATCAGTGCTTCTCCAATCCCATTACCCTGTTCCTTCCATTATTTCTTGTATTCACATTATTAGCAAAGCACAGATATCTGATTGCAGCAGACTCACAGCCTTGGCATACAAACATGTATTCTCCCTCCTACCCATACCCTCTAAAAAAAGTGAAAGGTAAAAGGAATGTAGAGACTAAATATATTAAATTTCTCATTATACTTAGTTGTTTTCTTTTTTTTTTTTTTTTAGCTTCTGGACATGTGAAATACTTTTTTATGACATGTAACAATGCATGTAATGTGAATGTATGTTTATATACATAGGCAAAAAAGAGGGAATTTTCCATATGTGCATTTTATTAGCAATAATGACCTTAGTGCAGGACATTTCCTGGGAATTAATGACTAGTTGGGGTTAATGGCCCTTGGCTATGCATTGAGATATCCACTCCTCCAACTGGTCATTAATCGCTAAGACATGCCCTGTGCCTCTAATGTCGTAAGTTAAGAAGATTGATGTTTTGGTTTTCAATGAACAGTAGTAACACTGTTCCTTGTAACCCAACTAATTAATATTGTTAAATAAGTTAAAAATCAAAGCCCTGCTTTCCTACTAAGACATTCTGAGAAGTGCCTATGTGTGCTGAACCTGTACTTGGAGGAACAAAATAAAGCAAAAATGGCAATACCTCTGGAACTTAAAATAAAAGCCTTTATATATTTTTCTACTATAAAACAGTCAAGACCTACAATCTGCTGGTCCTGATTCTTTGTTTTTCTTCCCAAAAATCCTATAAATTCAATAGTTAATCTTTTAATTGAGATAATTTACGGGTTAGTCTTGCCAACAACCTCCTCCCTACTCTGTTGATATTTTGCTGTCTTCGTATGTGTGTGTGTGTGTGTTATGTGCACGTGTGTGTGTTGTGCATCTGGGATGAATTATGGAGAGAAGTAGGTGTGATTTAACCCAAAGTGGGTGGATTTAGTGAAATGCATAGGTTATACTGCATGCTACTGTCTGTAACAAGCTTGATCTGGAGCCAATTAACTGAATATAATCTATTCCAGATGCTCCCTGATAGAAACAGCACTCTTGGGGATCTTCAGATGTGGAGCCAATAGGGAGTGTTCTGATTATGAGAGACTTTTACACACTGTTCCACTAAATCAGAGATCCAAATGCATAATCTAAACTCAAGAAGACCTTGTGCCATTTCCCTAAGGAACACAAAGAGTCCAGAACTTATTAGATGGATGGTAACTTGTCAAAAAATTTATTTCAGGAGCAAGAGATACAAAATTTTATATGTGAACTTCATTGATTTGTCTTATTTATTCATATGCATTTGTTCCAAAAGTCATTAAGCCAGGATCAGGTACTATTTGTGTGAAAAAATAGCTTCTATGCACAGAACAATAATTAGAATATATAAGTCTTCATGCCTGAAAATCTGGAACACTTAGATGTAGGACTCTTTTTCGTGTGTGTGTGTGTGTGTGTGTGTGTGTGTGTGTAGGTGTGTAGGTTGGGGAAGGGAAGAAAGGAACCCCTGATTTTTTAATTTTATAAAGAGCTCTTTGTTCTTTATAACTAAGTGGTATGTATAAGGTCACCTGAGAATGTTTTTTACCCAATTCAGAAAGCACAAGGAAATATGCCTATCTCAATATTAAAAGCAATATCTGTATTAACTCACTCTGGCCAAATTGCTGCTCCTATTTTGAGCTATTGTTTGATTAGATGGTTTTCCTGTAGGGTGCACATGACTGATCAATTATTGGTAACATTGCTTCATGGCATGGCTGTGGACAGAACAACAAAAAGGGATTATAGAAAAACACTTGAAAGCTAAAGAGGTAACATAGGCAAACAAAGAGAAGCTTTATGTTACAGGGGGCTGTTATACATTCCATTGATCAAATGCAATAATATCAAAGTAGGATTCAAGTGGTATGTGAAAAGGTCCACAGGAGCAGAGCTTGGAATGCTGGAACTTTCACTTGAATTTATCCTATCCTTTTTAAGTTTCCTTCTGTGTATTTTCTAATAGGCATGTAAAATATTCTACTACTTTAGTAAGATAGCAAGTATTTGTTGAAAGACTAATTGTCCATTAATGGACTTCATTGTCTTCAGATGTCATGAATTCTCCATCAATTGATATATTCTAAAGGAGTGTGGAAGGCCATCTGACTCCTCAGAGATCATGAAGAGTCTTATATTTGATTAAATGCTAATCAAATATAGCATTTAATTGGCCTCTTTATGATGGCCAATGATATTTCTCCACACACCAAACAAATTATGATTATCATCAGAATTAGTTGTAGAGCTGAGCTAAGCTATTTGTCAGTAAATATAAATTAAACTACCTACATTTTAATTTTTTAGTGGTTTAAACATTATGTTTGCATTTCTAAAATACACTGAGAGTATATTGTTTTATAATCCTTGTTCAACAAAGCAACACTGTTAACATTTTACTTGGGTTTGCATGCGTTATAGCCATATACTAAAAGCCAAATAAAATTCTGTAAGATCTCACCTCTAACGAATTCAACATACAATAATACAATTGTGAGATTTTAGAATGTATGTGTGTAATCTCTTAGGTTTAATATTGTGAGTTTCTTTTTTTTCTTACCTTAACAGTAACAACAAAATAATGTTTAAGTTGTAAAAAGGTCCCAAAGAAATAAAGTGCCTCCAAGGTCTAAACTGTTGAAGTTGTTAATACGTTTATACAAATTTAATAAAATACTACTGTGAATGACTTTATTGATATTAATTTTCCTCATCCTAAATCTCACATCAATTTGCTGTTCAAAGCAGCAATTGATACTTATCAATTTGAAGGGTCAGAGAAAGTACTAACAACATCATCAGAGTTGGCTTTTCTTCAAATCAGATTAATCGACAGTCCAAAGTTTCAATATTTTCCTTTCAAATTCTTACACTCTTGGGAGCATTTTAACTCATGCAACTTTTCATGACTAAGATAATCTTATAATATGCTTTTGGAGAATTATATAACATTTTGTCAAATTTTAATGTGCACACTCGAAACATAAATTGGTTGTTTTTTAAAACTCAAAAGCATCGACCTCAAATATTCTGATATGTGCCTCTTAGGTACTTCTGCTTTTTTTAATGAAGTGACTTGAAAAAAGCAGAGTAGGAATTATTGAAAATATGAAGGCAAAATTATTATATTTTCTTGGAATAATGAAGTAAGAATTAACTTTTATTTTATTTTATTTTATTTTATTTTTTATTTATTTTTATTTTTTTTTTTATTTTAAGACAGAGTCTCACTCTGTCAACCAGACTGGAAAGCAGTGGAGCGATCTCTGCTCACTGCAAGTTCCATATCCCCGGTTCAAGCAATTCTTCTGCCTCAGCCTCCTGAGTAGCTGGGATTTCAGGCACGTGCCACCGTGCCTGGCTAAATTTTTTATATTTTTTAACAGATATGGGGTTTCACCATGTTGATCAGGCTGGTCTCGAGCTCCTGACCTCATGATCCAGCAGCCTCGGGCTCCCAAAGTGTTGGGATTACAGGCATGAGTCACCACGCTGGGCCAACTATATTTTTATTATTGAGATATGCTTATTTCTAATTTAGTCAAGCCCTTTTATTTTTTAGAAATGTCATTTTTATCAAAACTAAACAATATTTTGGCAAATATCCAAAATTTCTCTTTAATCTTTTCTGAAATTCACATTCAGTTATTCATTTAGCTGTTGAATTACATGTCCATTTAACATTTTCCCAGAATTTATAATATGTATCTAATATTATAAGTATTCTGCCTATGTGAAGAATAAATGGATTCGAATTTTAAAAAATTGATTATTCACAATAAAATGTAGAGAATATTCTGTTTTACAAACCAAGTTAGTGGCTCCATGGTCTCTGTGGCAGCATAAATAATTCTGCACTTGGAAACTTGTTTTTCAAAGCAATACAAGTATTTTTATGATATATGTATATTTCCTTTTTTTTTTTTTTTTTTTTTTTTTTAAGAGATAGATAGGATCTCACTCTGTCACTGAAGCTAGAGTGCAGTGGTATGACCACAGCTCATGGTAGCCTGGACTTCCTGGACTCAAGTGATCCATCTGCTTTGGCTTCCTGAGGAGCTGGTGTTATAGGCATGTGCCATCATGCCCAGCTAATTTTCTATTCTGTTTTTTTTTTGTTTTGTTTTGTTTTGTTTTAGAGATAGGGTCTCACTATTTTGACCAGGTTGGTCTGCTCTTGAACTCCTGGCCTCAAGTGATCATCCTGCTTCAACCTCCCAAAGTATTGACATTACAGGTGTGAGCCACTGTCACTGTGCCTCACCTACTTTATTATATTTTAAAATATTATCATGGTGTTTGTTTTAGCAGCACTTATTCTAAGGTAAGAACAATACAGAGATGCACGAAGAGAAGAGCACAACACCTAGATAGGAAAGACAGACAAATGTGTAAAACAGAATTTCTTTTCATTTATTGACGTGTGGTAGTCGTGTTTCCCACAGTCTTCATGTGTATATTTTAATTTTCCAATTAAAAATATTTACTGAAAAATTGGTCATGCCAAAGGAGGAAAAATTGATTTTTTAAAAATTATTTAATACATGTCTTATCAGACTGTGAGATGGGGATTTCATCTTATCATGAAAACAACATACAGAGGTTATAGTTGCCAATATGTAAAACTATATAAGCCTGCTTATACAAAACCACTTATGTATAGGAAATAGCATTTCGATAAGTTCCTACACTGAGACTAAATTATAACATGGGGTTATACATACTTAGTTTAGAATCTTAAGGTTGTAACTATTGGAAACCAGTAAATAATTATGAAGTAATTAAATTACATTTTTGAGATGTATGCTGTAGGACAATTATACGTATTCTTCATAAAAATCCTAACCCTTTTACATAAACAGATAAAGAAATGCCATCAAATCTACCAGCAATGCCCATATTTAATAGCAAACTTTTAATCTAAAAAAACTGCACATAGCAGGAAAACTATGACCTTGAGTTTCATACTCACATATATTCTTCAGGAACACATAAACTGTTGAGATCAAAACACTTATAATGAGTTAAATGAATCCTATATAGCCTTATTTTATCTTTTTTTTTTTTTTAACAAAAGATGTGCTAAACACATTAACACTATTTGTTTGTTTCTTCACTCTTTAATGAAACACCTTAGGGAAATAAACACCCTAGGGAAATAGGAGAAAAATGTAAATAATTCACTTCATAAACATAATGCTATCTGGAAACACAAATAGGCAGCATGTAAAAAGAACTTAGCATCACAAGTGGAATTTAGGAACCAAGTCTTCATATCCGATTTGAATTTCATTGTATTTGACCCAACTCATCAACTATTAATAATTAACATTTTAAATTCAACACCTGATGATGACTATGCAATCAAAAAGGCAACTTTTCTTTCAACAAATAAAAGAATGGTCCAGCACTCTTAGCAGTAATAGTTATTTAGTGATCATTGTTTATGTCTCTAATGATGTTATGTCTCATATGTTCATGCATTTCATCTTGTTTTAACATGCTTCAAATGCAATTGTTCCAACCCACTTGTATTTCTAATTGTGTCATTATAAGGTAAACATTGTAGAATACATTTGCACATGCTCATTATTGGGGTCTCCTGGCCCAGAAAAAGCTGGATATCTGGAAAATCTTATCCATAGGAGAAATCTGAATTTTGCCATAAATAATCTACCAGCTTCTACCAGAAATTCAAAAGTTTCAAATCCCTGGTTCAGTAAATATTCCTATGTTTGGTCTAACTCTGCTATTGAGAAAGTTAAAAACAACTTAAAACAAATATATAAGTTTTATAAATAAATTGATATCATAAGTTCCATTATTTGTACCTTATATGACTGCCTTGTCATACAAAGTAAAAGCTTCTTTTAGCTACACTTCCACATATCCCAGGTTATATAACTCTTCTGGGACATGTCAAAAGGATAGTAGCACTGTGGTTAAGCGCACAGACAAAAAGCCCAGGTCTATCACTTGCTTTCTGTTTATCCATGGGCGAGTTACTTAACCATACTGTGTCTCATGTTTCTCACCTGAAATTGTGGATAACAAGGGTATTTGGTTCCTTCGTTGTAAGGACTCAGAAACCATAATGTAAAGCGCCACACCCTGCCCAGTACAGAGTAAGTGATCTATCAGTGTTAGCCATTTAAAAATCATTATAATCAATTTGTCTTAATTTTCTATTAAAACTCGATTTAAGAACAAGAGAAAATTATGGTTTTAAAGACAACTCATGATTATCTGAAAGTACAATTACAGTTTATAAGGCCTTTAAAGCAGAGTTTTCAGGAAAATACTATATAACATCCAAGAGTATGAAAACAAATGAAGAAAATAATTTTAATTCTTTGAGATCATAAACACAACTAAACAAGCAAATAAATAAATTTCTTTTCTATACTTTAAAAGGGGAGAATGAAAGTGATGGTTTGAATCTGATTATGAAGGATATAACATAATTGTATCTGGAGCGCCTCTAATGCTACTTATTTAAATTAAATCACATAATTTATCAAGAAAGAGAAAATAACTAAATACCTGATCAACAATAACTTCATATAAAATTTTAAAATCAAAATAGAATAAACATTGGTGAATATGTGTAGTACTTGACTTGAAGATTTTTACTTGGATTAAAAAGATTAAAAGAAGTATGCTTCCCTGAGTGCCTTCTCCAGAAAGGATACTACCTTCTAAAGGGGAAAACAAATTTTAAAAATCTTGTGGATCCTGTGAAATACAAAGATATAGTACATTCAACAGTATATTCAAAGTATAACGATTATGTATGTCTGCAATTCAATATATTCTTTGTATTGAATCTTAACAGGTTGTAATTTTAAAAAAAAATTTATGTGGCCGGGCGCGGTGGCTCAAGCCTGTAATCCCAGCACTTTGGGAGGCCGAGACGGGCGGATCACGAGGTCAGGAGATCGAGAACATGCTGGCTAACAGGGTGAAACCCCGTCTCTACTAAAAAATACAAAAAACTAGCCGGGCGAGGTGGCGGGCGCCTGTAGTCCCAGCTACTTGGGAGGCTGAGGCAGGAGAATGGCGTAAACCCGGGAGGCGGAGCTTGCAGTGAGCTGAGATCCGGCCACTGCACTCCAGCCTGGGCGGCAGAGCGAGACTCCGTCTCAAAAAAAAAAAAAAAAAAAAAAAAATTTATGCATCTATGAGACTTAATTCAGTGTTCTAGTTTCCATTCCCACACCTAGTCTTTAGTTTTACAACTAGTATAGTATGGTTTAAAGGTATAAAGATCTTTAACGAACTCTTATTAATGTCATCTGTTTTCAGCTTTCTTTAAAAAATTATTCTTCATAATTATGATGTCACTTAGGCACCTCACCAATTTATATTTTTGAACACATGTTTCTGATCATTTTTGAACATATGCCTGAAATTATTTTAAATAATTAATTAAAATAATTTTTACATGAAAAAGTAATCATGTTTAAAAACAGCTATATTGTGTTTATGATCAATTTTTGAAACTAGTTTTACTTACATTAAAATTGTTATGCTTTTACCAAGTATATTTCAAAATTCATACCAGCTTAAAAAACCGTTTTGATCAAATTTCATTTATAATACCCTGTGATTATATATCAAACATAGCGAAACTTTCATATATAGCAGGAAAACAAAAATTATTTTATTGACTATAGTAACGCATAAAACGGTGAAGCAATGTTTCCTAAGTTAAAACATGGCAAAATTGGATATCATATTGAGATTTAATTAGGTTTTGGTAGGTTAAACATACAAAAATACTTTTAATAACATTTTAAACCATTTCACATGTGTAAACATGCCAGTATTATTTGTAACAGTTTTCAAAATTACTGTATTTGTAGCATACCAAGAGTTGAAGTTGTCTCTGCCACAGATTCAAAGAGCTACTATGAATCTTAGAACATCTTAATATTTCTGGTAGTTCTAAGATGGACTATTAAAAGAACACATCAAAAAATTTATTTCATATTAAATAGTTATTGAAATACATATTTGCATAAGGATGAACTGTTTCTCTAGCATGAACTTTACTGTCCTCAAATATAAATTAATAAAATTAAAAATTAATATCAACATATTACATAATTCCAAATAACATAATAAAATGTACAAATATCATCTTATAATTAATACAAGTTTTATATTATCTATATATATGCCTTCACATGAATTTATTATATTTTAAAGTATGACCTCATAACACTCTTTTAGAAACATTATTTGATGTACTGGACATGCAATATAGAAGCATAATATGGATCTTATTAAAGAGCTTCTATCATTAAAGCTGAATTCATATCTTTTACCTTCTCTTAATGTGTATAAGGGAGCAGTTCCTGGACTAATATATTTGTGTTTAAAAAGTAACTTGCAGTTACCCAGTGCATACGCAATGCGTATAGAATGAGTTGGGGTGTTGTCTTGTAATAGTGAGACTAATAAAGTGCCAGAAATTTCAGCTTCTTTATCAGGCAGTCACACATTTATAAAAAACCTCTCTGGTCTTCCTATGTAGATATGTTTGCTTGCTTTCTTCTTTTTGCATGACTGTTCTGTTGAAGTCATGTGTGGAATATTTGTGCTCCCTCCACCCTTATCACCCTCCTTATCTAGTTCTCTATCAACATAGTACTATCAGTTTCTGAGCTGTGTTTAGTCTCATCCTTATATCCTCAGCTACATCTTAACAACTGGACTTACACGAATGTTAAAAAGTGTCTCAGTCAGGATAAGCAGGGGATTCCTGAGTTGAGCATACAGCTGCCGATGGATATTTCTCCATTTTTATTTTTTACATCTTTCCCTCTTGGAGAAAATATAATACCTTTTACTACAATATCTCAGAAGTTGACTTGAAAGCTAGCACAATGTTCTAAAACTAGCACAACATTCTGAATTTTTAAATACAGAGTTCAACTCAGATAGTCTCTCAAAATCCTCAATAATTAAACTTACTTGTTTTTACCAAGTGTTATAGCAACTGAGATAAAATTCTTGAATTTTCCAGGGATCGCTCAGCCTACTGGTTAAAATTTCAGGTTCTGGCTATAAGATGGTTTGGTTGTAATTTCTATTTTGTTACTTATCAACTTTATCCTCTGAGAGAATTCACTTAATTTCTCTAAGTCCAGTTTCTGCATCTACAAAATAGGATTATCAGTTCTTATCAAATATGATTGTTGTGAGAATAAAATGAAATAATGCATGAAAAGCACTTACTATCTTCTCTGGCACATAACTAGCTCTAACAAATGTTAGCTTAATGGTCTTCCATTTTTACATGGACTATGATAGCAAGTATTTTCTAAAGATAGTAAGTAAATATGAAACTTAAAAGGAAGTCTGGAAACTCCCATATTCTCCTATCATAGTTACAAATGTGTTTGTATAATTTGGCATTAACGTTCTCAACTCTCATTCCACAGTGTACATGTTTTTCAATGCACAATTAGATAAGATCCCTATTGCAGTATTAATAATACATTGTTTTCCTCTGAACTTCTAATTCAATGGGCCCCTATGCACTGCCAAACTGAAATCCTAATAAAAAGAACATACTTAATTGCTTTATTGGATGTGGAAATTGTCAGACTATACAGAATAAAAGGGAGAATGAAAATATTTTTTCTAGAATTTTCTACTAGAGATTACTAAATATGTTTGAAGAAAAAGTCTATGAGGGAGGTCTTGGAGCTGATATAAATGCTTAGAAATGGTTTTGACAGAAAGCCAACCTAAAGTTATTTTTGAAGGCTTATTTAGATATTATAATGACCAACAATGTTTATGCATATCAAGAAATTTAGTTTTAATTATAACTTCTGTACTTTTTAGAGTATTCAAAACATGAGTCCTTTGTTATATCATAATAAAATCACAGTTTAAAATATATTTCCAAGTCATTAGAAGATCATTCCCTAAATCTTGCAAGTTTTTCATTTGTACCTTCCAGAACAAGCATAATCTCCATCTACTGAATCATGTACTTTTTCTTCTTTTGTACCACATGAATTCAGGACATCTATTAAATTTACCACTGTATCCTCAAAGCTTAACACAGTCCCTAGTATGGAGTAAGATATGAGTATTTATTTATTAAATAAATGAAAGAAGAACTCAATCTCCTCTTTCCTTCACCAGCCCACTTCTTTGACATATGATGGAGAAGCTTTTCAAATCTCTTTACAGCATCCTTATGTGTAATATCAGAAAAACTCAAAAACCTTGTGTCTCCCCAAGAGTCCAAGGAACATATGGGAATGTGGGGACTAAACTAGAAAGAGGTATAGATGTTATAAAGATTCATACCCTCCAAAATGGTAGGAATATCTGAGCGATTCAGGGACATTCTTTGTAATTCTGGGTATCTTTTTGCAAGTTTTTAGAACAACACTTTTTTCTAACATCACTTGAGAATATCCTAGAAAACCCCTGCGTGTAGAGAAGGGCCGTGAGATAATGGTAAGCATTTGAACTTTGTAGTCAGACAGGCTTGATTTTGAATTCCAGTTTTACCATTTCCAGGGTAAGATTTTCTTTGAAATTTAGCAGATAATGACAACTTTGCTATGTTTTTGCATTTGAAATAATGTACATTAAAATCTGTACATAAATAGTACTTGCAGAAAAACAATGGCTGTTATGACAGCTATTTCTTTTTTGTTTTTTTTGAGACAATTATTTCTTATTATAGATTAAGATAGTTCCATTCCCTCAACTGGGTATGATTTGTCCATGAATCATGTCGGTATTTATAATTCAGAAGTGAGCAAATGCTCATTTAACAATTTGGAAAGTTTTGTCAAGTTTCTCCCTCTTCCTATCCCTGCTGGCTCAGTAAAAAATAAATAAATAAATAAATAAATAAATAAATAAATAAATAAATAAAAATATGTGTGTGTGTGTGTGTGTGTACATACACACATATGAAAATGATATATTTACTGGTATTATTTACTATCATGTTTCTACTTCTCTTCCTCTCTTCCTGTGAATTGTTGAGTTATATCCAGAAGACAAACCATAAAATTAAGTAGAATTTAAAGACATATTCAAGAATTATCCATTAAGCATTTATCCTATCTATATGATTCCCACATTTCTAGAAAAT
Source organism: Macaca nemestrina (assembly GCF_043159975.1). Taxonomy (NCBI): domain Eukaryota; kingdom Metazoa; phylum Chordata; class Mammalia; order Primates; family Cercopithecidae; genus Macaca; species Macaca nemestrina. The sequence goes on from NC_092128.1 coordinate 64,622,194, forward strand.
TCACAGCACGGACCTTTTCCTAAATAAATGCACACCCAGATTAAAAAGAGGATGAGAGAGGAATGTCTAAGTGGTAAAATATGCAAGCTACTCAGAGGAAAAATGTAGAGATGTAGAGATTATTGCTATCTTGGGTAAGAAAGAATGTGGAATTCAATTGTAATAGTGCATGAGTGCGTCCTTTGGAATGTCAATGAAGAGTAACGAATTCTTGATTATAAAACAATGAGAAAAAGATATCTTTCTATACTTGTCACTACAATAAATCAGTTTTCAGACAATGCTTCATTAAACTCTTGTACTGCATTATCCTCATAAAATTAAGAATTCTCCTTTAAAAAGTTGACTTGTGTACTTTACCTAATCATTCAACAAAGACTGCCAACTTCCAGGGATTATGATAAGCATCAGCATTAAGTATACATGGAACTTTGATTTTCCAAATACTGCATTTGATTTATTTAAAACAAGCTTATATCATCTATCTATTGACCAATCAATGTAGTACAAAAGGGTAAAGTAACATATTTAAAAAAACATTTTTATAATATGTAAATGGTATTTCAAGATTATTTCAGTTTAAAACAAACTATACAATTGTCTATAATATGTTTTTATTTAAAATATTAAAGAACAGTAAAAACATTATGCATTGAAAGGCATATTATGCTTTGTCTTGCTAAAAATATGTGTATCAACTGGGAAAATACATTTTTATTTTTTACAATTTACAGATTTTTATTATCATTTAACTTGAACTATTAAATTCTGATGTTTTATATAAGTGTCAGATTTTCCAGTTACTCTTTGATAAAGAATGCAAAGGGAACATGAATAAGGAACCACTATGCTTTAGAGGAAAGTGCTCTGAGTTAAAGGTCTAAAGACATGACTGTAGTCCTGGTTTGCCTCATACAGGACATCTTATTTTCGGGAATTCAATTAGCCACTCAGGGTCAGGGTTTTTTTTATGTAAATTTAGTCTGTTGATATGTCATCAATATTACAGGAATATGACGTACGTAGTTTTAGCAAAGCAAAGTGTCTATGAATATTTTTAAATAATTAACAACATACATAGACTTTTTTCTTTAAAAAGAGATTAACCTTTTTGACTTAATTCAAGTTTACTTTTTTTAGGGATCAATGTTATTAAATCTTATGTACAGCAGAGTCAGATATGAGAAACTCTGATTCAGATATTGCAATTTACTTTTATGAAATAGAGAAGTACCATGTATTACATATGGCATATATGATATACATAAAAGTCATATAAGATGTGTATATATGTGGTGTATATATGATATAGATATGACATATATAGTCTATACATCAGATACATACAGGATATGATATATAAGACATATATGGTATATACATAGGAGTGTGTGTATATATATATAAATCTCATATATACTCACATACATAACACAGACACTACAGGGATATGGCAAGGGAATATCTGCTCTTTATCAAAGTTGTCATCAATATTAATGATACCTTTAATAATGTACATGTTCTTTTTTACCTAAGATTAATTTTTCTACTCCATTTTCATGCCACTAATGTAGCATCGAGTTGCTCTGATTGAATGCCTGGGTTGCTACAATTGGTATTCCGGACTTGACCCGTAGACTTCAGTCCTGGAAATGGATAACTTGTTTTCCATACTTGTTTTCCTCAAATGTTTGCTTTCATAATGCCATCTCTAATTTGAAATATAAACTCCCTAGGTTGGTATCTAAATCCCTTCTTTAACTACACAAATTACTTTCCTTGTTCCTCAATGTGCACCCCCTGTTCCAGGCAAAATAGTCAGTGAACACATCCCATCTAAATTATATTATTTTCCTTCTTCCTGTGTGTGATGTTCTGCTGTCCTGATCCAGTCTCATCCAAAAAGCATTTCTGGGTAAGTTCCAGATCAACACACTCACACACTTTCTACCAGGGAAAGTACAGCAGATTTTTTCTCAACTACATCGACTTACAGTCAAATTTTCTTGCATATGGCCTGAATTTTACAAGCCTCTTACCTCTCCAAAAAATTTGGAAAGATGCTTAGGCACAGAAAATGTATACTGTCTTAAATCTACTTCAGATAGCTCATAGAAGCTGAATGGGCTCAAAGTAAAAGCATAATAAATGTTTAGTAGACAGATAAGAAGTCAAACAATTACATAGAGGAAACATAATAGAAATCTGCTATTCTGACTCATTAAACAATTAATTAACTTTAGGAATAAAAGGTTCTGTAAATTTTATAAGAGCAATAACTGATATTATTTTTTAATTAATAATTTTACTTCTTTTTTTTTGATACAGCCTCACTCTGTCACCCTGGCTGGAGTGCAGTGGCACAATATCTGCTCACTGCAACCTCTGTCTCCCCAGTTCAAGAGATTCTCACATCTCAGCCTCTAGAGCAGCTGGGATTACAGGTGTGCACCACCACGCCTGGCTAATTTTTGTTTACTTTAAACTTTTTATCTTATTTTTTGTTTTGCTTTTTTATTATATAAAACATGTACGTAACTCAAATATCAAAATTATATTACATGTATATTAATATATCCTTTCATCCCTGTGTTCCATTTTGTGCCTCCCTGTCCTTTTTTAAAAATATATATATAATTTAAGTTCTAGGATACATGTGCAGAATGTGCAGATAGGTTACATAGGTATACACGTGCCATGGTGGTTTGCTGCACCCATCAACCCGTCATCTACATTAGTTATTTCTCCTAATGCTATCCCTCCCCTGTGATGTTCCCCTCCCCCTGTCCTTATGTTCTCATTGTTCAACTCTCATTTTGGAGGTTGCTGGAAGATCAAGATTTGGTTTTGTATATATTCTAGCTTTCTATTGGACGTTCACCTGGCAACACTGAGAAGGCAGCTGAATTAAAGTCAGAAGGTGAAAGTAGTAGTCAGAGATAGATGTATAATTTTGGCAGTCATAAGTATATGGGTGGCATTTATGAGAGGTGAGATTGCCAAGGGAAGAAATTCCGATAGAGGAAAAAATGGGTGCAAGGACTGATCTCTGGCACACTCCATTATTAAAAGGTCAGAGAGATGAGGCTGAACCAGCAACTGAGACTGGTAAAAGCTACTTGTGGAGAAGGACAATGAGAAATATGTGAGACTCTGTATTCCTTTGAAATCTTCACAGGAATCAGAAATCAGAGGAAGATAAATGATCAACAGAGCCACCAGATTAAATGTTACTAATATGTCAATAAGGTAAGATCTGAGCACTGATTATTAGATTTAAACAGTACTAAAGAGTTATGCAATGGATCAAAAATATCAAGTTATTCAAATAGATATATACATTTATATATATATTTTATTTTATGTTCACAATGAAAACATCATTTTATATCAGCAAATGCTTTAAAGTTAAGATGTATAGCATCCTAAAATCCTTGTAATAATATTTCTGTCTTTTTCACAAAGGAACTACAGATGAATACTATTCTTTAAGAACAATGCTTTTGAACTTATAATGAAAATGTCTCTAAAGAAGGTGAATAAATATTATTTATTATAACTTATTTAATCTAACCTAAGATACCATTTTAATATACATCATTATTTTAGGTGTCACTAAGAAAACAATCTTGTCAATTTAACTATGACATGGCATTGGTTGTAAGACGTCATTGATTTCAGACATTGAAGTGAGAAAAAAACAACCATCTTAAAACTTATGAAATACTATTGTATTTTCTTTTTCTGACTATATTAAGATGTACTTTCTATTTCTGTATCAAAGAATTAGACAAATGATAAATACTGTTATGTACAGTGCTGTTGCAGAATAAACAACTATTCCCATGACACAACAAACACACCTAATAAATAACCACAGAAAAAGTGATCAAAACAAATTAGATGAAATTAAATTAGATAAATGTGTTGTATGCTGTAATTATTACACAGGCTACTATTAATTACATTAATATATTAACAATATATTACTGCAGACTACTATTAAGTATCATATAATTTTCAAAATGTTTATATATTAACATATTTACTAATATTTAAAAAATTAACTTTATAAGAGCATTTACTTAATGTTTTTTTAACATCAATAAAAATGTTTTATTTTACCCAATAAAAAATAATAATTTATTTATTAAATAAGACTTCTGCATTTTCTCTTTTCCTCAAATATGCAAAACTTTGATTGTGACAGAATGAAAATGCACAGCATTAGAAACCATGTAAGCTAAGGTCTGGTTTAAGCCCTGCCAGTAAATGTTGTTAAATTATTCTATTTTTGTGAATTGCAGTTTTATCATCTTTAAATGAAAGGACTAGTGAAGATGGGATTTAAGGTGACTTATTGTTCTGATATGTACAGGATCACTTACATTAAAAAGAAAAATTGAGACATTATTGATCATAGTCACTTCAAACATCAGCACAAATTTCTGCCCGACATGTTACAGCAGAGTTTTATGTATATATACATGATATTTACTCCCTATAATCTACAGCCTACAACCTGCAAGACATGAACACATTATTAAGTGCTTCTGTTAAGGAGTCATTATTAAGAGATAAATCTATTTAATACAAGTTTCTTCTGGTTTCCCTGGGGATTGGCCTAATAATGAATGAATTAATGTATATATATTTTACTGCCATTTAATTATTCTATTAATAATAGACTGTGATTATTATAAAAGTAGTTTTTTTACATTCTACCATTAAAAGAAGGTAGGTATGCAAAAAGAAAATCAAAACACCATCTTCCTATCAGCACATCAGTTAGAGATGATCACTGTTAACATCTTCTATATTTTCCCTATTTTCTGTGCATATACATAAATGTATTTCACAACAATGAGATTATATCAATAATCTAGTTTATAAATTACTAATGAGTTGTTTCCACTTTACCCATCACTATGTTTTCATTTTATTTAATATTCAGTCACATTAAAAATTTTAGAGATGTTTCAAAACTGTTTTTATGGTGGATTTGTCCAATTTGGTATCTAATTCTAAGCACACTATACCTACCTAGTTGCAGCACTATCATTTTTAATATAGTACACATATTAACCCCCTCTCTTATTTTTCATGATGTTAACTTGTTGAAGAGGGACAAGTTCAAGTTATTCCTTTTAAAATGCTTTAACCTCTTCAGGAATTTTAACATTGTCAAAAACTTAATAATTTATTTCAAAACCATATGTCAACTAACTGCACAACATGCCCTATTTCTCAGTTTTTATTGGAATCCAGAGAAAATTAATTATTGTACTATTGGGGATTCTGTCCTAATATTAAAAAAAAAGATTGGTCTCTTGATCTTTCTCCACTGGGAGAAGGACATGATGCATGTCCTCCCTAGCACAGGATCACTGCCCTACATGAATGAGCACAAAGTCTTTCTAAGGATAGTCTTGACTGTTACTGAAATTTAAATCACTTAAGTTCCCTTCTTTTTTATCTCTATAAATCATTTTTGACACATATTCTTTCACCCATCAGAGCAAATCTAAATAAGAACATGTTCCTTTTGGGCTGAATAGTACCAGTTTACCTAATTAATGTTTATTTAGTATCTAATAATGTTTTCTATTGAGAGGAGCTGGGCTCTGTTTTCTCAAGGTTTTTGCCAAGTCTCATAAATCTGGGAAAAGGCGGTCAGTGTAACCCCTACTAATAACCAAAGTGGCCACACACAGAATAAACAAGGGCCCAGTTTATAAAGCCTTCACTGAAAGACCTTATTGGCATAAATTTAGATTTCTCAATTTAATTTATGATGTGTGCAATGCACTTTGCATTAAAAAAAAAAAAAAGAATAGGAAAAAGAGTTAAAAATGCATTTAACCAAAGCTTTAATGCATTAATGTACTATTTAAATTTAATAGCCAGCAAAATAGAAGATAAGAGAGAAAAACACAAAACAAGTTTCTGTGAACTATACGGAAGTTGGCAATGCATTTTAGTTTTGATGTATTAAAATTTCTAAGCAATTAATAATATATATCAACATTGCTAAAAAGGACAATTTTCTGGGTGTCTGTCTACCAATTTCTAAATTACTTAATTGCTTATTTAATCAAGGTTTGAGATATCAAGGTTCAATATAATAAATTTTTGAACCAATAATATCTAGTAAAACACCGAGAAAGTACTTAGCTTTATCTACACATTCAGTATCAGCCAAAGTTAATTCCATATGAATTGTATTGTTTTAAAATCAAAATTTATTTCTCTAGACATGAAATTATAACCTTATTTAAAACTCAATAATAAAATCTTTCTAAAGATGTCATAATTTATTTACAAAAGACACAGATTACATCAGGGAAATAAGGCATATAGCTCATGGTGGTCCTGTTTTTATTTAATCATTCTCCATGGTAATACGGTATTTTCCCCAATTTGCATTGGACATGGATCTCAAGAACAGAATTTAGACAAGTTTTAGGAAGAAGAATAAAGGCTTTGGATATTTGTTTTATTTCAGAGAGTCCAGAAAGAGATTCTTTAGAAGAAAGCAAAGAAGGATGGCATTTTTGTGTGTGTGTTTGTGTGTGTGTGTGTGTGCGCGCGCGCGCGTCTAAAAAACCCCATCAATGTTTTCTTTAATTTTATGACTCTTCTTGCTTTTACACTAGAAAGATTCCCAGACTAACCACATGATGTGAATGGAATAACCTTTTCTCTCTTTGGCTGGGTGATGGTTTCTCAAAATAAATATAACACATCTTATACATTTTTTTTTCTGAATATGTCTTTCTTGAGCCATGTCCATGAGTTGAAAAGACTTTCTCTGGGAATCCCAAATGCTGAGACAATGCCACCTTAATTAGGAAAAGTAATGTCAAGAGGAATTCTACCTCAGACAACTTACTAAACGTTTTTCTTATCTTTTCAATAAATACGCCTTTCATATGTTTACTCATAATGCAATAATTATTTCTAATAAGACAATCTTAAAAGTAAGTTACTCACAATAATGATAATGAGTACCTATCACATAGCTATCATGATGCCACACATAATTAGGTATGAAACTGACATGACATGGTACCTGCAGATAAAATCAGGTTATATGAGAAAAGTGATTAGCAGAATGCCTAACGTATAAGCTCTAAAGTAAATGTTAATACTTTCATTATAATTCTAGTGATTTCAAAGTTATTAAAGATAAGAATAGCATAAAAATATACAGCCATGCTTTAACAATGAGAATATGTTCTGATAAATTTGTCATTAGGTGATTTCATCATTGTTCGAACATCACAGAGGGAACTTAAACCTAGATGGTACAGCCTACTACACACCTAGACTATATGGTATAGCCTATTGCTCCTGTACGGCATGTCACTGTACGGCATGTCACTGTATTGAACACTAAATCTGTACGGCATGTCACTGTACTGAACACTAAAAGCAATTGTTACACAATGGGAAGTATTTACGTATTTAAACTTACCTAAACATAGAAGAGATACAACAAAAATAAAATACTATAATTTTATGGGAACACCATCCTATATGTAGTCTGTCAGTTGACAGAAATGTTGTTATGCAGCACATGACTGTAATATATAGCAATATAATCCAGTTGTATAATATATAGTGCTCTCTAGTAAAAATATAAGGCATGTAATTTTTTCTTTCTTTTTTTTTTTTTTTTTTTTTTTTTTTTTTTGAGATGGAGTCTTGCTCTATCACCCAGGCTGAAGTGCAGTGGCATGATTTTGGCTCACTGCAATTTCTGCCTCCCAGGTTCAAGCAATTCTCCTGCCTCAGCCTCTCGAGTAGCTGGGACCACAGGCATGCACCACCACACCTGGCGAATTTTTGTAGTTTTAGTAGAGACGGTGTTTCGCCACATTGACCAGGCTGGTCTCAAATGCCTAACCTCAAGTGATCCGCCCACCTAGGCCTCCCAAAGCGCTGGGATTATAGGCATGAGCCACCGAGCCTGACCCGAGACACAGTATTTTAAATTTTCTTGTAGTTATATATGAAAGTAAAAAGTAACAGATAAAACCAATTCTTATATATTTAATCCAATATATAATCGTGTTAACATGTATACAATATAAAATTATTAATCAAAAAACCATTGTCATACTAAGTCTTCAGATTCAGGTGTGCATTTTACACTTTCAGTGTTTCTCTAAGTGGATGCTGAATTTTTATTAGCAATAAAAATTGGTTTGTATTCTGATTTCATAAAATTTACAACTAAAAAAGGAGATTGAATTTACTCAAGTTGTTTCAAGCAAATGTAAAAGTTTTCGGATAACTGAATCGAGTATCATTTATTAAATTTAAATTAATTAAATTAACTCAAGCCTGTAATCCCAGCACTTTGGGAGGCCGAGACGGGCGGATCACGAGGTCAGGAGATCGAGACCATCCTGGTTAACACGGTGAAACCCCGTCTCTACTAAAAAATACAAAAAAATAGCCGGCCGAGGTGGCGGACGCCTGTAGTCCCAGCTACTCGGGAGGCGGAGGCAGGAGAATGGCGTGAACCCGGGAGGCGGAGCTTGCAGTGAGCTGAGATCCGGCCACTGCACTCCAGCCTGGGTGACAGCGCGAGACTCCGTCTCAAAAAAAAAAAAAAAAAAAAAAAATAACATAAAAGTTGAATTTAAAGCTAGCTTTGAAACAAAAGCAAGATGTAAATACCTGCAAACTTCATCCTCTTCCCCAGAGGTAGAAAATATATTTTACATGAGATAGAGGGGAAAGATTCTCAGAATAAAGATATATTTTTTGCCTTATGCTTCGTGTAATAGAAAAATGAACACAATTCACTCAACCATCAGGATTTCTGTAAGGATCTTTATCAAGGTTTCTAAGAATGTATACTCATATATACATTTTATTTTTCCTTTGGGAACTGGCCTGCAATATCCAACATTTAAGTCAGCCTAGAGCCCAAAATTAAAGCTGCATTTGTTCTTATTTTTTCTGTTCCCCCTGCCTCTAGTATGATATGTATGAATAGTGTAAAACAAATAATAATATGTCATAGAATTGGATTAGGATTTATTATAGATTCCTACTTTAATCCCAGCCCAATGATTAACATTTCAAAGATGGGAGAAATTGGCATCATAAATTAATCTGGCTTTGGTGTCCACTGTATTTAACTAAGGAGAGCAAATCAGTTTTAGAGAGAAATCCTGGAGCAGCTGGATGATATACACAATTCTAGCTTGGATTTCATTTGTGTTTAGCTTGGTTTAATTTTATTTGTTTATAAAGCATGGAGGAAAAATAAAATACTTGAAACCTCATTAGGAATGTTTCAAGGGCTCTGAATTATGAATAGACATGAGAGCATCACAAAAATCGAATTCCAAATTTTTAAACTCTTTCTGGAATGATGCCATTCAAGTATGGGAATTATGTTGACAGTGTTTTTTTAACCCTTATTTGATCCCAGTCTGGCATAATACATGTCTCAATAGATGTGTTAAATTTATTATGTAAAACCAAAGAAAAAATGCGTGAATGAAAAAGTGAAGTCAAATATAAAGTGTAAGGTGACATGGATGTGATGGTCTGAACAATATATCAAAAAGTTTTTAATGTTTTATTGGTTTGGGGGGATAGACAAAAGTACTATACTTAAATAATGACATAAGAAGCAGAATTGGACATATTTTTTTGCTATCATTGTTAGTTACTTTTAGTTATTTGGTATTTAAGTACTATATAATAAATGGAGAAATGCCATTCTAAAAGCTACATTGCTGGAATCTTAGAATACTAAATCTACAACTCATACGTAAGAGCTCCCATTAAAGGAACAGGAAATTCTCAGGAATCACATCTTGTCACCAAGCAAGATGATACAGTATGTTTAATAATACAAAATCTGGTGGAAAAAAGGATATTTATTGGAGGGAAATTATAAGGCATTTACAAAAAGAAGTGATTTCTTATTCTCAAATACAAAACTTTGAGATTAAAAACACACTGTCGTCCCTCAAGATTCTTGGGAGATTGATTCCAAGATCCTTCTTGGATACTAAAATCTGCTGATGCTCAAGTCTCCTATATATGATGTTGTATTTGCGTATAACCTACTCACCTCTTCCCCTATACATTTTTTCTTCTATAAACTTTAAATCATATCTAGATTACTTATAAAAGCTAATGCAATGCCTACACATAATTTCATTCCCATGGATTTGGCATAGAACTTAGTGGGCAGCAAATTTAAGTTTTGCTTTGTGAAACTTCAGATAATTTTTTTCCCAGATATTTTTGATCTGTAGTTGGTTGAATCCACGGGTATGGAGCTCAAAGATACAGAGGGCTAATTGTACATATAAAGAAAAACCAATTGGTGTAAATAGATAATTCAATCTTTCTTATTCAATCAACTTTATATTTGTATGACATCTTACAGTTCTTTAATGACATATATACACATATGTATACATATATGTATTTTTACACATACATACAATCACATTTCACATATACTATTAAAAATCCTTAGCCAGGAGTGGTGTCTCATGCATGTAACCTCACCACTTTGGGAGGCTGAGGTGGGCAGATCACTTGAAGTCAGGAGTGCGAGACCAGCCTGGCCAACATGGTGAAACCCTGTCTCTACTAAAAATACAAAAATTAGCTGGGCGTGGTGGCGGGAACTGTAACCTCAGCTACTCGGGAGGCTGAGGAAAGGGAATCACTTGAAACTTGGAGGCAGAGGTTGCAGTGAGCTGAGATTGGGCCACTGCACTCCAGCCTGGGTGACAGAGTGAGATTCCATCTTAAAAAAAAAAAAAAAAAAAACTTTTACTTAACAATTCTGCATTTAAGATATGCAATTGTGCTGGTAAAAAGAAATAAGTCATATTTTTGAAAGAAAATAAAAACTAGCCTAATAGCAGGTATCACAGATAAAAGAAATGGAGAAATAAGATACAAGCGCCAGTCTTCTGTTTACAAGTATATCTTTCTGGAAAAATGTACAGTAAAATCTCCAGATATGTTTGGATGATGACAAAGCAGAAGACTCCAGTGAATGGAAGCAGGCTACAAAAGCATGTCGCAGATTTGTGGGGATACTCAGAGGAGTAGCAAATTTAATATGAACAATTCAAGGGAGTAGCTTCAGGAATAGAAAGTCTAAAAGAAAGAATGTTGGTACAGCAATTAGGAGGAAGTAAGTGAACCAGAAAAACATAGTTCATTCCTCCAGAGAATGGGCTCATCTTTCCGTATACCACAGTGTCAACATTAGATGGCTACAGTTCCAGTCACGGAAGTGGAATTTTCTGTCCATCTTTCTTTCTTTTCTTTTTCTTCTCTTTTTTTTTTTTTTTGAGATGGAGTTTTGCTCTTGTTGCCCAGGCTAGAGTGCAGTGGCATGATCTCGGCTCACCGCAACCTCTGCCTCCCGTGTTCAAGTGATGCTCCTGTCTCAGCCTCCTGAGTAGCTGGGATTACAAGCATGAGCCACCATGCCCGGCTAATTTTATATTTTTAGTAGAGATGGGTTTTCGTCATGTTGGCCAGACTGGTCTCAAATGCCTGACCTCAAGTGATCTGCCCACCTGTTGGTCAGGCTGGTATCAAAACCTGACCTCAGGTGATTTGCCCACCTCGGCCTCCCAAAGTGCTGGGATTACAGGCTTGAGCCACGGCTCCTGGTCTCTGTCCATCTTTCTAATGATCCCTATTTCTAATTATCTGTAAATATATCTATTTATAGACATGCTGTTAGCAACCTGGCTAGAAAGCAATTTATACCAATAATGAAAAATACGATGTCTCAATCAATTTAGAAGCAAAATCTTGTGTCTGTATTTTTTTCTGATATTTAGATAACAGAATTTCATGAAAATCTTAATCAATTTTTTCAAGTACCTTATTATTTAAATATTATTTATCCTAATGCTTTAGTTATCACTGATATTGTTTCACTTACCTATATATCTGCTAATTTATTGTTTTCTGATCTTGTAGTTATATATGAAATAACCAGACTCAGTTCTGGATATACAACATAGGAGAAGTGCCCTTCCTATTATTTCCTAGCAGCATAATTCATTTGGCCAACTTCCTGCCTCATCTCCCTATCAATTTTCAGGAGTCTTTCAACTGGGAGAGTGCACTCTGTCCCTAACATACCAACCCACTCAGCACTAGCTTTGAGTTTCATTCTCTCAAACACCCACTGCCTAGTAGGTGTAAACAATTTCAACCAATGAACAAAAGTTAATCATATTATCTCTGCTATGGTCAGAGATCACGATGACAATCTATTTAAAGGTATGGAAACTTGATCAGCAAAGTAGGTTCTAGGAAATGAAGATTAAAAATAAACATGAAGATTAAAAATTTGAATTTAAAATCACAAGAGTGTCAGAAACAGCTGCTAAGTATCACTATTAATGATGATCATTAATTAACCCTCCCTGAGATCTATAAGAATTTTCTGTCATCATATCTTGTTTCCCTTTTCACTTACAAAACAATTTATATTTTTTACTATTCATCTTAATATGACTTGTTTTAGTTTTCTGTTCTGAGCTTTCAGTGTGGACACTGATGGCACTCACAGTTTACTGAGCAGGAAATGGTTAACATCATCTAGTTCAAGGACTCTCATATTTGAGTTCTCCTAATAATCCAGATAAGATTTCCACTAAGGTCCTTAGCTGAGAGAAAATACACATTTCTATAAGATACTTGTTTTTAAAAGGAAACAGTGTTTATATAGTTAACTGGGTTACTGAAACACGAAAATGAGATAAAATGAAAAATTAGTTCAAATCTCCTTCCTCAGAGCACCCCCGGGTTTATTTGCAGTTAGGGTAGACTCATGAGAAGACAGAATTCTCCTCTCAGTACAATACATCTCACAGGAATGTTAAAACAAGTAGCTATTCTGAATATAGTTAGAAACTTTGAAAAAAATTAGTTAAATCAGTCTCAGTAATATCAGATAATGTCTCTAATTATATATGTGCAGTGTGTATGTGTGTGTGCATGTGTGTGTGTGTGAAGATTTTGTTGTTGTTGTTGTGGTTAACAGTACTACATGAAACATTTATATTGCTTAGTATTTGAGAAACTTTCAGGTGATATTAAACTTTTAAATAGGCTAAGCTTTTAACTGCGTTAAATTATTTTAGAACTTTAGAAACTTTTTAAAAAATATTTTATTTTTCTAACATTTACAATAAAATGAATTAACAAGAAACAAAAAATAAAACCATTTGCACAATAAAAGGGATTAAAAGGAAACACAAAATAACACCAAATCTTAAAATGCTATGTCAAAATTTAAAATGTCTTAATAAACACTGATAATATTATTTTCTTAAAAATACAAAAGTAACACTTGGTTGGGCGTGGTGGCTCATGCCTGTAATCTCAGTACTTTGGGAGGCCAAGGCAGGTAGATCATCTGAGGTCAGGAGTTCAAGACCAGCCTGGACAATATGTCGAAACCTCGCTTCTCCAAATAAATAACTAAATAAATAAAAATACAAAAAGTTAGCCAGGTATGGTGTCACGTGCCTGTAATCCCGCTACTTGGGAGGTTGAGGCAGGATTGCTTGAACCCAGGAGGTAGAGGTTGCAGTGAGCCAAGATCGTGTCACTGTGATCCAGCCTGGGTGACAGAGCAAGGCTCTGTCTCAAAAAACAAACAAACAAACAAAACAAACAAAAAACAAAAGTAACACTTGCCTTAAACAATGATAGTGGTCCCATTTACCATCACTGTCTAACATCAAATTTTCAGTCACAGACTCTGTGATACTGTAAATCCTAGGAAATATTTGGCGTATTGGACTGAGAAAAATCAGAAAACAATGAGATTAAAGAAGATACTGAGCTTTTATAGTCGCCATACAGTGCCTCCATTCACTTCCACCATGTCAGAGGCTTTTGGACTTCTCAATTAAGATTCAGGGGCTACGATTAACATTAGCATCTAATAGTCTAACACTGTGATTCCAAAACTATGTGCAAGGCACTCTGGAGTAATACAGTGAACTCACCAGGAATGCTGTAAGATATTTTAAAATTTCAAGATAAACACAACAATACTCATTATTTATCAGACACTGTATTAACTACTAATCAAGCTGTTTCTTAATTTCAACACTCCAGGGGGTTACATTCAAGGGGTCACAGGTATGTGAAGTTGGGTTCTCAGTAAAGCAAGTGTCCTCAAAAGTCCTTGTGGAACAGGTACTAAGGATCGCAATATTCAATCCGATTCCAAGGTTTGAGAAGCTGCACAGTGCCCAACACATATGCACTTCCCATTAGTAAGTAATTCACATGTAATTTAAGGATATTTACATTTAAAACATGTAAAACATTTTTATTGTTTTAATTTATGTTGTCAGGACATAAACACTTATTAAGTTGTTTGGCCTTAACTATAAAAATCAGAATTCTTAGTATTTGTTTGTTGGCCTAGAAGTGTGATGAAAAAAAAAATTGAGCTGTTATGGCACTAAGAACTGAAAATTTTGGAAAGATATTTCTGTTCTAAATACTTTTCTAGAAAAAAAAATATATATATATATTTTTATATATATATCCCTGTAAATCGAATCACTTCCCAAATCAAACCTGAAACCTGAAGGAGAATTTGGGTATGCAATGTACCAATCAATTTATTGCTTACATCTTAACGTTCATTTTGTCTCCTTTACTCTTCAGTATCTTCCAGCTTTTGCTACATTTATACCCAGAAGATTATAGTCATTGCAGCTTTTCTATGTTTTGGTTCTCTGAGTTTAGGTATAAGGTAATGAAGTAAGTAAGACCTGGCATAACAATGTCCCTATTGTGGTGCCACGATTAAGCCTCACTGGAAAGGATCCAAAGATGACTTTCTTTACGTTGACTTCCCTCTGTGGTGAATGGTGTTATTTTGTGTTTCTTGTTAATTCCTTTTATTGTAAATGTTAGACAAACAAAATAATATTTTAAAACAATGTTTCTAAAGTTCTAAAACAATTTAACTCAGTTAAAAGCTTAACCCATTTAAAAGCTTAATATCACCTGAAAGTTTCTCAAATACTAAGCAATATAAATGTTTAAATAGCACTGTTACCTACAATAAAAAAATCTACACACACACACACAGACACACAAACACACACACCGCACATATATAATTAGAGACGTTATCTGATATTACTGATACTGAAAGTCTAGTAAAACTATGTAAAAAAAGTTGCTGCAAAAACCCTATGTAAAACTGAATAGAGAAAGTGTTGTCAACTCAAGAAAATGGTTCATTTTCTTATTCCTTAATTTGGGCTTGTATAGTCTGTCCTCATTTCTTCTTTCATTCTTCACTTTGGAAATCTTCAAAATAAACCAGCTAAACATCTCCAAGTTTATATATGTATAGAAGATTTCTGGAAATTTTTCCTAACCCCAAATTGAGACAAAGCAAACAAAAACAGTGTCATACTCTTAACAAACAGTAACACATTATTTTCAAATCAGTTCCAGAAAGAATATAGTTCTTAACCTGAACTAGGGATTAGACAATATATATTTCTATATGGGTTAAACTAGAACATCGTAGTTGATGTGTGAATGCATCTGTGTGTGTGTGTCTGTGATCAAGGTATGCAATTTTCAGTATATTATAGTGTATTTAGTACTATTTCCTTTATATTCTCAAAGCATCTTGTACTGGCACAGCTTTTTGTGATAATATTTTCTGTTTAGTTCATCACATTGATCTGAAGGTTCTAGATAAACTTAAACTATTATATTAGAAGAAAATTTAAAATTCCTATTTAAAAATTCCAAAGTTTAGACTGTCTGAAAGAAAAAAAAAAAAAAAAGGATTTTTGACCTTACTATGATAAAAATAATGAAAAAGTCCACAAAACTTTTTTGCTAAGAACATCTCTTACAATTGTATTATATGCCTTGAGATGCTTTCTTTGTTTTCTAATTATATAATAGTTAATTATCTTATAGCTTCTATGGCTGAATATATGAAACAAAATTGTTTAAATTTCATAATCATTGATTTCATAACCACTTTATGATTTTTTCTCACTTTGATTTACTAAACATTTACCTCTTCCTTGTTTTGTTTTTATGTTTTATTTTATACCTGTACTTACTTGTAGGACAATATTTGTTTGTTCAGAGTGAGGGTTCTTTAATCTTTGGTTTCGATTATTTCAAGTACCTGTTAAACAAATTTTACTGTAATGTGTAAATAAGTAATGACTGAATTACCTATTACTGATTGTTAGAATAAGCCAAAGATGCGTGTAAAAGAATCATTGTCAGCCATAAGCAAATAAAAGAGGAATCAATATTTACAATTACATTTGATCTCTGATCACCAAATTAAATTATATGGTAGTCAAAAGACATCATTTTTCTTGCCTGAAAATTAATAGTTTATAATTTGAGGACAACGCTATGTCTAATTTGAGGAAGAAGACAAGTTAGCTAGGATGAAAGTGATCTCAGGCTAAGTGCCTAAAATGTTAATCACAATCTTATAGTAAAAGGAAAATGAGAGCTATTAATTATGCCTATCAAACAATGAAACAACACAACAATAACAGAATATGATGTTGATTTTTGGTATAGTAATAACTCAACAGAGCATTGCCAAGATTACATACAAGCAAAGTATCTTCAAACATAGATTAATAATCTCATCAAAATAATTTATATTGAAAGAGTTTATTTTATAAAACAAATACACACATGTATTAGGATTAGAAACTGATAAATTACTTGGTGCTTACATGGTATATGTTGTTATTCTATACAACAAATAAAATAGTAGAAGGCACTAACGTAATTGTTCATCTTTAGCTCTGGAGCTGAAGCAAAAGTAGTCACTGATGGAAGTCAAAGTCAAGTCTAGCAGCCTAAGGAACTGGGACACTGTGACATGTTCAAATCAAGAAATCACAAGAAAGCTATGTCTGCTAATTCTGAGAGAGGTAAATAACTATTTGCAGGTGATTACTAATGTAATGGCAACATTATAATGTATAGTCATCCCTTGATACACACCAAAGATTGGTTCCAGGATCTCTGCCATTCCCATATGCCCACGTGTGCAACATTCTCCCACAGTCCTCCCTGCAGAACCCTGCTATATAAGAAGACTGCCTTCAGTATAAGCAGGTTTTGCATCCTGAGAATACTGTATCTGTTTGGAAAAAAAAATATTCTAATATAAGTGAACCCACCCAGTTTAAACTCATGTTGTTAAAGGGTCAACTGTATATAACTAACAGGACTCAAAGCATTACAATTACTTTACACTATATTTGTTTTGAGAGTCATTGATACAGCAGAGACCCAATCATTATTTGCATTCCAAGGTCTTGGAGTGATCATGTCTAGAAATAACATCGTATGTAGTGTGGACATAGATGATCCAAAGTTTGCCCTAACGAACCGTCCTGTAGAGTGCTTCCTCTCCAATCACATCAGCCCAAGGACAGTGTATTAGAATTATTCAGAGAAACAGAACAAATAGGAGAATACATGCATCTATCTATCTATCTATCTATTGAGGTTTATTTAAGAGACTGACTCACATAATTATTGAGGCTGACGACTCCCAAGATATGCAGTTGGCAAGGTGAAGATTCAGGAGAACCAATGGTGTATGTTCAAAAGCCTGGGAACCAGGACAGCAGATGTTATAGTTCTAGTCCAAGTGTGAAGGCCTGAAAAACAGGAGAGATAATATTACAGTTCCAGTCCAAACACCTTCAAGTTCCAGGACCAATAAGGGCAGACGTTTCAGTTCAAGTCCAAAGGCAGAAAAATAAATATCCCAGCTCAAGGTAGTCAGGCAAGAGGAAATTACCTCCCACTTGTGGGAATGTCAAGCTTTTTTTTCTATTAGGTCTTCAACTGATTGGGTGAGACCCAGTATCCCATCAAACATCATACAAACCCTACCATGTGGGGGGGTCTGTCACCTTCTCTGTACCAAGGCTGACCAGACATTTACTTATTAACACCTTGGAAATGAGCATGTATGAAATGCACTTGCACAGTTTGTGACTTTTATTGCAAATGAAGTAATGGTCAGGATGGCAGTGATTTGAAATACAGTAGAACAGATTGTTTCCTTGTTTATAGGAAACTAGAAGTGGAGTATAAAATGCACTTTGTAAATGTACCAGAGAGAACCATAAAACTGAATAAGTGCATTGACTAAAATACAACACAAGGTGATAAGTTTAGGTTGGCCCTAAATAATAGACAACCATAAAAGATAATTAGGTTTGAACACATAATCTAAAGAGAAAAGAGTAAAACCTTTTTACAAAAATATGCAAAAATCTGAAAAGAATTTAGCTAAGCTCAGATGTCATTATTTTTAAAGGTATTCATTTAAAGATAAAGCACAACTTGTCTTTCTACATATAAAAAATTGTGTCATGTTATTACCGTCATCTCCACAGTTTTTCAAATTGATTGCTTTAAAAATAATGTAATGATCTTGCATTGCGAAGATTTTTCAAACATTTTATTATAAAAATTTTCACACATACAGAAAAGTTGAAGTATACAAAAAGCATCTGTATACCCAGACCTAGATTCTACAATCACTCTTTTTTTTTTTTTGACATTTGCTTTATTATCACATTATACATTCCTGCCAATCCATCTGACTTAAAATATTTTTTTCAAAGCAGGACAGTGATATCCATATACGTTACCCCTAAACACTCTAGCAGAATAAAAATATTTGTATTTTCTCTTGTAACTTAAATATATATGTTGCTAAGGGATAAAAATATATAACAAAATAGATGTCTTACTGTGCACTAAATCTGTTGGACACTAGTTACTTATCCATTGGAGTTTAGTGCTTATGAGGCTATCATCTTAGTTTTAATCTCCCTGAGGGTCCATTAGTTATTTTGTTTTCCATAGGTACATATTAAACCCCTAATAACATTTAGTCATACTGAAACTTAATGTACTTCCAACAGGGGTGTAACATGCCAAAGACACAAATCTTAAATAATAGACAAATCAGGGAACAGGTCCAACTGATGGTGTTAATTAAAGACATTTTACAAATGATTCACTTATACATTTAGATACTATAAAACAAACCTATTATTTAAAAAATATATAATAAACAATAATTTATTTACCTTTTAGAGATGTCATACTTACCTATATTCATGTTTTATTTTAGTTATATATTTATTTCTAATGGGGGTTAGCTCTTCAACAGAGTATAAATTATAAAATGTCTAATATTGCCAGAGATAATATTTGCATTTATCATACAGCAGCAAGTAATGAGCCCTTGACATCTCATAAAATTGTGGCACCTCAGTAAACGACAATTAAATGCTGAGCTCTTGCGAATATGAATGAACAATATGACTTATGTCACACTTACACAATTCCTTTTATTTTAGCTGATGTGCTTCTAAGTCCAAATGTGCACTGGCTTATCCAGTTGTTTTTATTTTTCTTCTGATAATTGTTAGCTTTATCACCTATTTGTTACGTGTGTGTGTGTGTGTGTATATATATATATATATATGCTTAGAAATGTAGACAAAATAATATTTTAATTTATCTTGCATTATGCTGTAATATAAGTGATTTTTTTTTTAGATGAAGTCTCGCTCTGTCGCCCAGGCTAGGGTGCAGTGGCAAGATCTCGGCTCACTGCATCCTCCACCTTCAGGGTTCAAGCAATTCTCCGGCCTCAGCCTTCTGAGTAACTGGGACTACAGGCACGCACCACCACACCTGGCTAATTTTTGTATTTTTAGTAGAGACAGGGTTTCACCACATTGACTAGGATGGTCTCTATCTCCTGACCTCTTGATCCACCACCTCAGCCTCCCAAAATGCTGGTATTACAGGCGTGAGCCAGTGCGCCTGGCCACAAGTGATTCTTAAGATAATAAAGCAATCTCCAACTTCAATGTATTGCATAGAATTATAGAGTTTGATTCTTCCAACTTAAAGGAATAATTGAATTTTCCAGAGTATAAAGTTATAAAAATCACATTTCAGAAAAATAATATCTCTTTAAGACCTATGTTGTTAACTATATTTTAGTTTGGTATTGAAAAATTTTAAGAATTTTACTAATTTATGAGCAAATTTCAACCCCTTAGGAGTTGCTTACATTTTCCACCCAAGTCATCACCTATAAGCCATTTATATTCATGAAATATAGAGGACACACAAAGAAAGAGAGCTGGCACAGATTAAAAAGTAATCTTTTTAACAAGCTCTTTATGAAGTAAATCAACCAGTTTACCAAAAACACCACAAAATACCATTAGCATAACAGACAGTAAGAAGAAAATAGTTATATCAGCAAATATCTTAGCCTACAGACACTTTATGGAAATCACCACAAGAAAAATAACACAAAAAGTAATGGTTCTAAACATGCTTTGTTTGGAATAATGATGCCATTAACACTTGGCACTACAGTGCCCAAATGGAAGTGTGTTTGCATAATGGTTTACTTTACTCTTTATAAAGATAAACACAGAAGGTCACTGTGCAGAGGCTGACATGCTTCGGGAATAAACGGCACTTTGAAATACAGAATGTCTCACTGTTTCTGGCACAAACCTCCCTTTTTAGTCTGATTAAAAAAAAATAGACCTAGGGTTTTATTCTATTTCTTATTTTTATAATAACAATATTTCATCCTTATTTGCTGAGATGGATAAGGAAAGTCAATACTAAAAATGTGGCAGTTAACAAATAAATTATGTTAACAATATCAAATATGGTAACAATTTTGATATCAACGTTAAAATATCAGCACAGTGCAATAAAAATAACTTGTATGAAAGATTCTGGTTGTATTCAAAATATTAACCAAAATATTTTTGTTTCTCCAAGTGAGACTAAATTCCTGAAAAGATGCTTTTATAAGTTGACAATTTGGTACACTTAAACAGCTCCCCATTGTACATTTTATGCACCTTTTCTTCATAATTTGACCCTTGCCTACACTTTATGTATACTGTCTAAAATGTGCTCACTATAATACTCTGATGTCTGAGTTTTTTGTACCATGTGACAATATGATCTTATATTTCTCTTGTGACTTGTATTTTACAAGGCTTGTAAGTAAATAAACTGCATTAATTTATGCTGTACATACATCAACATTGTTTGGGGAGAACAAAGCAAAACAAAACAAGCCAACAAAGGCTCTGCTGGGCGGAGATGTAGCTCCTCTCAACAACGCCCAGCAGTCCTCACATTTTCACTTCAGTCCCCCAAAGCACACTGATTTGTATCATCAGAATTTTTTCTGTTCCACTAAGATCAGAAACTCAATTTCTGGCCCTTTCTACAAATTCCTCATAGTGACTTATTTCTCCCCTTCTCACCGACTGTGTCTATAGTGTCTACCTGCTTTGCTACCCACATCACCGTCTTTACTATCACCTCAGCTACTGGCAGGACCCAACACCTGTAGTTCCTTAACCCCCTTCGTCTGTTTTTTCCTCTTACTTACCTTAGACCCTGATATTCTCTTATTTTGACAATGACTGGCTGCACTTTCAGCTAAAATTTTGTAACAAGTATAAACACATAAATCAAATGGCAGTGAGGGTAGAGAAGGGTGTTAAATTGCAGTTTCCAGGCCATCATCTTCAAATATTTCATTGCAGCAAGTCAAAGAGGGGTGATAAGGAATCTGGATTAATCATGAAAGCACTCCAGGTGGTAGGACAGAATCTACCCCTTTTTAACAGTCATTGAGTTTAAAATCGGTTCCCAAATCTAGAGTGCCAGACTCAGATTTTCCTCTAACTTTAGTCCTCATCTGTCTTTATTACCTAATTCATGAACCATTACATTATTTTCTATCTTCTGTCACTTCCGTCCTCTGGTCATATACAAACCACATGTGTACTATGAATGTGTTTTGATACAACTGATTTGGTAGGCAATGGGGAGCCATGTGTTGTTTTGTAAACCAGAAAGACAAACTTTTCAAGTGGTCAAGGTTCTTCTCAGTATTATCAGAAATTTTATTATGGCTTTATCTCTAACTAGGCTTCTAATTTGTGAATAAAACGTTGTCTTATTCTCACTTAATCATCATATTGCTGAACTCCACTTCAGTTATGAGTGAGAACATAGTGACAGAATGTAAATGATTTGATGTAGCTGCAGAGCTATTCACTTTGACAGCAGGCCATCTAATACCAGTGCGCATTCTTTCCTTCACACTGTCCTGCAGATGGTAGGATTTCAGTAACCATTACATAACTGGAGGAAGGAAGCAAGAAAGATAGGAAAGAAGGAAGTGAACGAAGAGAGAATGACCAACTAGTGTTCAAGAAACACAAGCCATAAGTTCTACAGTAACTACTCCAGAGATGATATATCTATCACATCTCTCCACAAACTATATCACTTGTGGATAAAAACTGAACTGTTATTTTATTGAACTGAAAATAGTAATGTTGAAAATAATATATATCTCAATTCAACTTTGATAAAATTGAATTTTCAAGCCTAACAGGATAATGTCAAACTATTTATTGATCTGATAAAAAAACAAAAAGGTAAGGCATTATATAAAATAAGGAAATATGTATATTTTTTTACCATTGAAGTGTGAACAAAATTGATATGGTTAAGAGATGGATGAACATGCAGTCAGAGTGACAGAGATTACTATCAACACCAGCATGAAAGTATAGCACTGGGAAGATAATGGATCTGATCAAGATACAGAAAAAAAATAAAGAGGTCAATAAACACATGAATAAGATCTGAGTCAGGCAGAATAAGTAAAGATAAAAACTATAAAGAACAAGAGAGACAGAGTCATAGTGAAAGAGAGAGAGAAACTGAAACCGAGATTTCCACGATGGAAAAAGAATTAGCCAGAAGGCAGCTGTAGGCAAATGGGGGCGACGCAGTGTGCCTGACTCTCTGCCTGTGGAAACACGCATCATCATTCTAATGAGAACCTTAGGGAACAAGAAAACATCATAGCAGCACAGGAGGTAATGGGACCCTCCTAAACAGGACTGGTGGGACTGCACCTGGTGTTCAGACCCGGCATCTCGTTATCTAAAAGGTGCAGGGAAGCTGGAAGGAGTTCAGAGACATGATGGAAAAATGATTAAGATACAAAGAAAGATGATTTCTGATGGAAGATTAAAGCACTAAAGAAGCTCAACTTGGATGAGCAACAAGTTGACGGGCAAAGTATCTCTCTACAAACCAGCAAAATATATCAAAATTCTGGAGGAAAAAAGTATTATTAAATTTGGTACTAGGAGAAGAGGTTTATGAAGAATAATTGCAATGAAGCAGAAAAGAAGTCAACCCTAAAATTAGGAAGTGAAGTATAAAAATGCAAGCAATGACTACTTGCATGTATGGAGGAGGGGAATGGACAACATCAGTTGGACAATGTAAATAAAATACAGGCAACTTGACCACACAGAGGGTGACCGTGATTCTGGAAGACAAAACAACATAAAATAAGGAAATATCAGAATTATATTAATAATACAAACTCAATTTTCAAAAGGACGAAAAATTTTAGCTTTATCTTCCATGTTTTCGTGTTACACTAGCCTTCACCTGAAATAATAAATTAATTCAGTAATTTCCAGAAGGGAACTAAATAAAATCGAATAATTGGTCATTTTAACACGGCTTACAGTGATTCTTTGTGTTGATTTGCAAATTAATATTTTAAAATATTGAAATGTGAATAAATCACTCATATAATTAGCAATGGGGGTAAATATAAAATATATAAATAACATATAGATATGGAAATAAATCATAAATATTTTATAATGTTTTAATCATTAAATTATTCCTCCCTCCCCTGCTGTAACTTTGCGGGGTATGAAAAACCCAGATACCCATGGCCTCTGGAGGGGCAAAGAAGACAGGGCTGGAACTGAGGATGGCTGCAGGTTGAGTAGGCAGGGAGAGTTGCAAGAAGCAGGAAGAGAGGAAAACAACTATCATTCATGTAGGAGTGAGGTGGCTCTTCACAGAAGGAAGCAAACAATTCTCAGGTGGGACTTATTTATCCATAATAACACAGGCTGTTGCATGTACATAGAGGTCAATCTGTATTTTTTTCTATGAATCACTCTGTAATACCCATCATAGGAAGAAAGTGAACTACCCACACAGGTATTATTTTTGGATTATGATATTTGAGTTAGCAAAACAGGTATGTCATCCACCATCTCGCAACTTAAATATTCACAATGTTGCATACAAATATATTTTTATTAAAACTCAAAGTGAAGATTTCTGCATTTTAAGAAACATCTGATGCACAATAGAAAACTCTGAAGAAATGAAATTCTCACTCTAGTCAGACTGTCCATTTGTTTGCGTTTTATGCATTTGCTTGTCTGACACTCATCTCTGTGCTTTGAGAGTCAATGTAATAATAAACTGTACCTGTTTTGCAGCTGTTCCCAATTTGTAAAACATGTGTGGTTTTTTTTTTTAATCTCATTTTAATTTCAGCTTTGGAGTTAGATATTGCTCTTCCTCTGTTTCACAAGTAACAAAGCAAGAATCAGAGGGGTTTCTGAGCAGCCTAAGTCAAGTAGAAAGAAGGGCTAACAACAACAAAGACCTCATCCTCCAACTGCCCAGCAAGTGATCCTTCCACTGCATTGTAAGTCCTGAGCAATTCATGTACAAAGTCACAGCATCAATAAACACAGAGTTAACAAAACAGCGATTACTGCATAAAACCACACCCTTATCATGAGTTTGTTGGGAAACATAAAAAGTGCAATTATTATGAAAGAAAAATGAAAGAAGCAGGTGAAGTAGATCAAGTAAAAATTAATAACAAGAGTTATTAGCTTAAGTTTCCAGAATGTGTAGCCATTTGTTTTCACAGAATGACCTTTGTTTTCTAAGAATGACATGTCATAGTTGATTAAAATGCAACTCATGCCACAGTGAAAAAAGCCAGAAATTTCATGTAGGTTTAAGCATTCAGAACAAAAGGACACTCTAAAGATGGGTGGAGTGGAGCAGTAAATGGAAGGAGGAACAATATGGGAAAGGTGTACTGGGAGGGTGAGGAAAACCTGAGGAAGAATGTGGAAAAAGAGTGGAAGCTCTGACAAGTTTCCAGAAACTGAAAACAAGCATATGCACAAAAAGAAACTTGGCAACGTCTTTCCAAATGCACCAAGGAGCAATCTGCAGAACAGAAGGTTCCAGTAGCTGAGAGGAAATACACTTAGCAGAGGCAAACATCATCTTGGAACTGACTGAAAGGAAAATAACATTTAAAATGTTCAGACTCCTTGGAAGACAGAAGTAAAGGAACTGAGTCAGCGATTGAATGTCATAAGGCAGAGGTTTAGAGGCCGAGGACATCCAAGGAGGTGAGCTAAGGAGAAGGAAAGACAAGGATGTGAAGTAAGAATATAAAAGAAGTATACATAAATCCAAAATATACAGTAAGATTAGAAAGTAAAACAGAATACAAAGAAAAGAAAAAAAAAGGCACTTGGAAAGTGGCCTCTCCATAACAGTGAAGAAAAAAAAAAAAAAAGGCACATGGAAAGTCGCCTCTCCATGAAAGTGAGCTAACGCTTGTGCAGCAGTGAAGAGCTTAAACTCTAAAATCCAACTGCCTGGGTCCACATTCTATCTTCACAGCTCAGTAGGAGGAAATTGGGGCAAGTTATTTAATCGCTCTATGCCTCAGTTTCTTCACTTGAAAAAGGAAAAGGTATCACCCACCACACAATAAATCAAGAGAATTCAGTAAGAAAATTGTTATAAAGCAAAGAATACAGTGCTTGTCATCAGAGGGAACAGTAAACTATAATCTTAATTTCCAAAGTCTTGAAAGATTTATAATACTTCAAAGATCAGAAATGGAATCTGAACAAAAAAAGGCTATAAAAATGATCAGCATGATGGAAAAAATAAGAAAAAAAGAATCAGTCCAACAGAAAGGATAACAGGACAGTAGGAAATAATTAGGCAATTTAAAGATGAATTTTTTAAAGTAATGAATAAAGTGAAAGATGTTACTTAAAATTTATCTGATCCAAGACAATTTACTATGAAAAATGTAAATTCATGGAAAATGGGCAAAGAAACCCCTTTTTTTCTGAAAGACCTAATTCAGAAATCCAGCTTCAATCATTTAAAGTGGCTCCCTTATTCTCATTCCCAGAATTGCTTTCAACCAGCCAAATATTTCAATCCTGATTCAAGTAAATAACCAAGCATTTCATATCTGAATGCTTTTCAGAAACAGTAAGGGAAAGTAATTTTTGCCAATCTTGCAAACATAACTTGAACTGAGTAAAGTTACAGACTTCCATTCTAACAGGAAAAGTTTCAATTTTCATAAGTTAAAAATGTTTATTTTGTAAATGGAAACATCAATAACAACAGTAATAATCATCAATCTTTTTAGAATGTTTGCTATGAAATAAACTCTACACATCTTATTTCAGACTCTTTTGGAAGACTTTTCAAAAATGCTAATTAGTTTGCAATAAAGTTGATGCTCAGAGAAGTGTAGTGAGTGCTTCAGGTCTTACAGTCAGTCAGTATCAGAGCATGGATTTGAATAAAGGTTTATTTGAGCAAAAGTATGTCCTTTTCATAACGTTGCTACCTGGGAGCCTTCAGTGAATAATAACTTGAATAGAGTCACTACGTAATATCATTGTATAATGATACCATCAATCACGGATTTAAACTAGTTATTTAAACTAGTTGTTATTGTTTGTTTGAACTGAAACCTATCTCTCTATCTGTATGTATCTATACATATATTTATTTATCTAAACTCTTATGAACTTGATAACCAAATTTCTTAAAATTAAAGCAGATAGAGAGCATTTTTGAACTGCCACTGTTTAAAAAATATTTTTTTGGAAAGGAAAACTCGATTCCCTTAGTCATTCTAAGTTCTCATAGTCTGAGCATCTCCGCAAGCTGCATTTGATTTTCATGCTTAAAGATGCATGGATTTTTTTCATACAACACAGCCTCTAAAGACAAGCTAATTACTTCATCTGGTGCTGAAGTGAAGAAAGTGACTTGACGCAATACAGGAAGAAAACTTTCAGTGTTGTAGTTTATTGAAAGACTGAATGTCAGCCACTTTTGTGGCACACAAATTTTGTGTAATACATTTTATATATTACATTAGGATTTGTCTGCATAATGCTGACAATAGTAATTTTTAACTTTAAATATTGACTTTAGAACTTAGAACCTGTATAAAACTCAACTCCATTGTATTTGTAGCTGGTAAATACAATATGGTCTTTTATTCCAGGAAACAATAGGCACTTAAAGATATAAAACATGTATACAAAGAGCTGTAATTTAGTAGAATGAAAGTGCTATACAAGAAATATAGAAGATGAATTAAATAGTAAAAAAAAAAAAAAAAAAAAACTTCTTGAGTGGGATGGATGGGACATGTAGTAGAATCAAAGAAAATTTCACAGTAGAGAGAAATCATTTAAGCTAGAGTTTGTAAGTAGATAATGTTTCCATAGACACATAAGATATGGCATGAGAAAAGATGTGATGTAATAGTTTCATGTGGCTAAGATAAGCACGGACTAAACTGCAAAGTTAGATTACAACCCAATCATGACAAAGGTATTGTGTTTACAATGGATTCTGCCATCACTTGCAGTAGGCAGTGAATGACACCAGAGGTATCTAAACAAGGCAGTCACTGTATTTGAGTTTACCTTATCAGGCGAAAATCATGCTTCACCCACAGTAGTTTCATCACTTGTGATGTTGCAATATCTGAGTACATATGCATACCATTTCTCAAAAAGTTAGCAATATATTTCTTTAAACCCAATTCAGGTCATTCCCTTTAAATTAAGAAGGACATCAATTATTCCTTACAATTATTCTCATATAAAATAGGAGCAAGTATGTGGTGCAAGTCTCCATTTATGGAGAAA
Organism: Macaca nemestrina; assembly: GCF_043159975.1. Lineage (NCBI taxonomy): Eukaryota > Metazoa > Chordata > Mammalia > Primates > Cercopithecidae > Macaca > Macaca nemestrina. The sequence continues at coordinate 64,650,186 of NC_092128.1, forward strand.
ATGTGTAGTAGAGAAAGCAATCATGCATCTCAAACACTACAAAGTATTTGCAAAAGTCAGCCTTTTACAGAAATATTCAGAAAAGACACTAAAAACATAAGCAAGAGAAAATGCAGATGGGTTCATATGCCTTAAAAGGACATATATTATTCCTAACAAAATTATATAAATATGTACCTGAGTATATAATGTGCTTCATCGATTTTTTAATAGAGGAAGGTGCCAAGAAGATGGTTAATGGCATAAGCAGGTTTAAAAACCATGAGAATCTGACTTTCTTAGAATGATATTGTTCTTCATTTACTACTATATTTCATATACCTACACACATATACACATTAAAACAGACTATATATGCACGTGATACTTAATGTCATTGTTAGTTTTGCTTAAATTATGTATTTTTCTACACGATGTTGACCTTACCAAATAAAGTCTTACTAACAATGACAAAGGTTCTTAAATGCAATATCTTCACTTGATTAGGGCTTATGATGAAATGAGAACAGAAATATGAGTTAGAAAACTAATAAAATAGTTCAGGCAAAAGAACATGAAGGTTTGAATCATGGTGTTGGCAGTGACGATGGAAAGGAGGCAAGTTTTAAGAAAACTTGCTGAAGTAATTGGAAATAAAGAGCAAAGGAAAGTGATAATAATAGTAGCTAACATTTATGAGGTATTACTAAGGACCAGACATTATTCTAAGTTGTGAACACATATTAACTCAATCCACACAGTAATTTATTAAATACTCTTAATACTTCATTTGCAGATGCTGAATCTAAGGCATAGAGAGATAAAGCAAGTTGCCCAAGGCTACAAGCTTGTTAGTGACAGAATCAGGATGGGAATCCAGGTGGGGCTAGGTTCACAGGACCTGCTCTGTATTGCATTAGGGATGACTGATGTGTAAAGGTCAAATTACTAGCCGTATGGTGCTGATAAAAACAAAGAAAAGAGGTTCAGTGAGTTGGTGAGGGAGAAAATAAAAATGAAAGCCCTGTTTTATTTTGAACATTCGATATTTGAAGGGCTGAAAGAACATTAAAGTGGATAAGAAAACATGAGTTTGAGGTTTTGTACGAAGGTGATAATGGATTACAGCCAAAGCAACGGATCAGAGGTATTAGATAAATGATGGCATACAGTGAATGTGAAAGTAAATTACCAAATTAAACAAAATTTAACTGAAACAATGTCCTGAAATGAATACAAATGGATTGGCCTTAGAGAAATATCCATTAGCAAAGGTGGCTGGAGAAACAGCAGATATTTCATTAGACACAGGTAAACTGAGACCCTGAAGATCATGAAAAGCCAAAACAATATTATGTTTCATCATGCAGGGAGCTACATCAACTACACTGAAATGTCAAGAGAAGAAATGTTATAATAGGCTGAAACATTTTGCTTGAAATGCCTCATCTGGAGGTCTTGGCTGGTTAAATACAGAAGTGAGGCCAAGAGTATCTGGAAATATACAGAACAGTCAAGGGTGGAGATGTTCTCATGGAAACATAAAGCATTTCAACAGGAATGAAGAAAAGTAATTAGAAAGCTAGAAGGATAGGTGGTTGTGTTATAAATTTTCACCTTTGAATGATATAATTTACTGTGTAGCTGATACTAATGTTGGAGGTCTATTTGTGGTAGATTAGTAAGAATGTGACTTTGCCCATAAAATTATCTTGATTTACCGTGATAAATATACAGAAATATCTTCAGGAAGCATTATAAGCATTCAAGGTTTACCGGTAGAGACATACAATCAAAAGACCAATATATTTAAGAAGGAAGGGTGTATTTTCATGTCAAATCTCCAGTTTAAAAAAATACATCGAAAACTTGGGGAATTATGATTCCAGGAAGGATGGAATTTCCCTCTACAGGAAAATATCTACAACTGAAAGATATAATGCAATAAATAAATACATGATTTAAAAGAAAAATAAGACTGCACATCTGCTTCCTGATAGAATTATGATGAATACATTGGGAAATGTTTCTTTTGGTTTCTATTATTAAAGGTGACCACATCAAGAAAACATGATATTGTGTAAAAACATTATCTTTCTCTTTGTTCACATCCAGATATCAAATGGAAAATGGTAATACTTTAGATAAGTCTACCTCCCATAGACAAATAGCTAGAAACAAAACACTAGTAGGGGTATTCTATACTGTTCCCATGCATATTTATGATGAAGACATATATTTTGGACTAAAGTGTATATAATAATTGAAAAGTTTGACAGAATTTTATACTTTTCTTATCATAGTCTAATGGCTGAAATGGATTAATCAACCTGTGGCTCTTACTATTTTTTAAAAACAACTACAACTATGTGGAAAATGGCCCATCTCCACCTACAAAGCCTACCCATTACTTAATATTTGGGTGGCTTGGTGGGGAGAGGATGCAGTCACACAGTAGTCTCAAGAAAGTTTCATCCTTTCTACAGGCTAGTCAGAACAAGTTTTCCAAGAAACATCTAACAGCAAATACCACTTAACTTTTTATCAATGTATGATCTAATTTTAATTCTTATTTTAAAATACCTCTGTGACTTTCAAAAACTTCTTTTTTACAAGTTAGTGTATGAGTGCAAGTTCTCTTCAAAACATGCCTATCCCTGGTTTATACTTCTTGAATGATGATGTCACAGTAAAATTAATAGATAAGAGCAATGTAAATCCAAGGGTACTCAAGCAAGACAAAGAAAGCCAAACAATGATTAACAATTTAAAGTTGTCTGGAAGAATTGTCTTGAATAACTTAAGTCAGGGCGAGCATCACAAAGGACACTTGACAACATTTATCCTGTAAAAACATTAATTATTTTACACTTACTTATTGAGAATCTACCATGTATTTATAAGTACCATAATGATAAAACGGTCATCAAGACAGACATGTTCCTACCCTAATAGAGTTCATGTAATAATGGAGGAAATAGAGTAGAAATAGGCAATTTCAAGGAATAAGTGTTATACTTGGAGGAGAAGCATTTGGGTCAGTGTGTGATTTCATGCTATTACTGTCATTATAAGAACTACTTTACACAGGAAATTTCTGAAAGTTGCTGTCTGCAAACATTCTCTTATGTACAATATATAGTATATGCAATCATAGATATACAGTATATACAATCACATATATACAAGATAGAATTAGCATGTTATATAATAGGCATTTATGTATACATGCATATACATCGGTATATATGGATAAATAAATATAAATTTGTATAGTGTTAATAAATGGTACACGTGTATAAATGTACTATTGTGATTTTGCTGTTGTTGTTGTTGTTGTTGAGACAGAGTCTTACTCTGTTGCCCAGGCTGGAGTGCAGTGGCATGATCTTGGCTCACTACAACCTCCACCCGCCAGGCTCAAGTGATTCTCCTGCCTCAGCATCCCAAGTAGCTGAGACTACAGGTGCACACTACCATGCCTGATGAATTTTTGTATCTTTAGTAGAGACAGGCTTCACCATGTTGACCAGGCTAGTCTCGAACTCCTGACCTCAGATGATCTGCCACCTTGGCCTCCCAAAGTGCTCGGATTACAAGCATGAACCATGGCGCCCAGCCAAGTTTTTATAAGGAATATATTCTAGGTAGAGACCGTGCCAGCTTTATAGATTTGGGTGCTCATAGCAGAATAGAATCCTTCAGCATCTGATACAAAATTTAATTTGCTCATCTGGAAATGCTCATTTCAATATGACTATTATTTGTCACCTTGCTTTGATAGGTGTCAAGAATTCTGGCATTACAGGCTTCTTTCTAAATTAGTTGTCAACCTCAGTAAGAAGCAAAAAGTTTACTCTTGTGGGAATGAAGAGGCTTCAGTTGTAATCTCAGCTCTGTGATAACTCAGTCATGTGCCTCTGAGCACACTATAACCAGTGTCTTAGATTGGTGCAAAAGCAATTGCGGTTTTTGCAATTTTTAATTTTAATTATTTTTTGTACCAACCTAAGAATTGGATTATGAATTACTCAAGCCCAGGGCAATTCTCTTCTGAACACTTAGCATTTATTTTAAACTATATATATAGTTTAACATATATATATATATTCATGTTTAAAGAGATAAGGATGAAAAAGAGAAAGAAAGAAAGAAAGAAAGAAAGAAAGAAAGAAAGAAAGAAAGAAAGAAAGAAAGAAAGAAAGAAAGAAAGAAAGAAGGAAGGAAAGAAAGAAAGAAAGGGAGAAAGAGAGAAAGAGAAAGAAAGAAAGAAAAAGAAAGAAAGAAAGAAAGAAAGAAAGAAAGAAAGAAAGAAAAAGAAAGAAAGAGAAAGAAAGAAGGAAGAAAGAAAAAAAGAAAGAGAAAGAAAGAAAAAAGAAAGAAAAAAGAAGGAAAGAAAGAAAAAGAGAAAGAAAGAATGAAAAAAGAAAGAAAGAAAGAAAGAGAAAAAGAAAAGAAAGAAAGAAAGAGTCAGTAAAGCATTGAGGCAGGGGAAGGAATTCAAACCAGCTTGTGCTTAGTTATCCATGTAAAATTAAGAAATTAGACTAGACAATATCTCAGTTTGTGTTTTTATCCTGAAATACTATGAGTCCATGAGACAAATTAGATAAAAAATATTTTATCATTATTTTCTTATACTATGAGTCCATGAGATACACTAGAAAAAATTATTTTATCATTATTTTATTAATTAGAAAGATTTTCAAATAAATATTCTGAATCCGACAGTTTGTCACACTCATACTCCAATTACATCCAAAACTGAAATTAAACAAAACAAAAACCTTCAGATACTAGTTCTGTTAAACAAGTTTTAACAAAATGCAGCTTGTTGGAGAAATTCAAAAATTACTTAGTGGATATACACTAATTTAATATATTTAGAATAAAATTGAACTTTAGAGACACTGTTTTCTGAACACTAACAGGTTGTCTGCTACTTTCACAGGATATTTTGCTCGTAACATTCTTTTGAATGAAGATAACCTAAAGCGAAACGGACTGATAGTAAGGAGGCAAAATAGAGTACTTAGAACATTTTCATAGCTTATTAACTTAATGTTACGGAGGTTAAAATGTACATCCTTCCATCTAACATATGTTTTAAATTAAATCAGTACTGCCACCTAAGACACTGATTTTGGATATCTTTGATTGAGAAAAGGATAATCTTCTTAAGTCTTTCTGATTCTAACAAAAATTGGAAAAGAAGTGCTGTGGTATCTATTTCATTATTTATTTAAACAAAAATATTTTACTGATGCTACATACAACTCAGGATTTTAGACTCTTTTCTCAAAACTCTACTTACTTTTTTTTTTTCATTTGCAATTACAAATCAACAACTGTTGATTGCTATGCTAGGTATCTCACAGAATGAATATGAAATGTGGAACTATCAGTTCTTAAGAACTGGTAGATTGCTAGTGAGACAAAGTATCCATATGAAATAGTTTTAAATTTAAATTATTTATTTTGATGTGTGAATGTGAGTTTGTGAATGTAACAATAAAAGTAAGTTCAGTATACATGTGATCTGATTTGGTATTCTGATGGATAAAGAAGGTGAAATGTGATTTGGTTTTTAAAAAATAGAATAGCACAAGATTTAAAAAAAAAAGAGAGAGGAAGAAGGAATTCCTTTCAGGAAGAACAGCATGAGCAATGCTGGGCCCTAAATATTAAATATAAATGACAACAAAATAAGTATTCACTACTTTATTTCACAAAATAAATATTTAGTAAGATTACCATTGGTTTCTATTTCGAGTTCTATGATGTATGTTTGAAAGTTGCTGCCTGTACAAACCTATTTTCTGTACCTCATTATTTCAGTAGTCTGAAACAGTCATCTTCCTTTATCAGGAAAAAGATCATGAAGTATTTTATATACTGCTAGAATCAAGTCTGACCTCAGACTTCTATGTATGTGGAAAGATATTTCTTGTTCCACGGTGAATTCTGGGAACAATACAACAATCATTTCAAAAAGTATAATATCAATGGAAAGGTATGGATCTTAGGGAATCTAGGTCCTGAGAGGTATAGAAAAAGTTCTATGTCCGGCAGAGTGTTTTGAATATAGAATAGGGCAAAATCATAAACCATATGACTATCAGGCAAAGTCTGCCATAATAGTCTAAAAAATTATTTCTTATAATTTATCTGGTATCCTTCTTTTATATTATCACTACCATTGCAATAGTCTAGTCCATATCACATATGTGAAAAGGTTAATTAATCTCCTTCAAAATTATTCATAGGTTCATCTTCCCAAGACACTAATTCTTGGGTTATTTCATTGTTCAAACATATTCAGTCATTCCCTATCAACTATGGAATAAAATCCAAATTCCAAGTCACAGCATTTCAAGTTTCTGCAACCAGCAGAACATGCTTAATATATACTGGTGAGAAGACATCAAAACGCTAGTGTTGACTTTTAAAATAACAATGGTGTCAGGCACCAGAATAGATTATTTCTTTATATATTCTCTTTAAAACTCATTGCATTTTGGATGCAAAATTGTCATTTGCCTCTATCTCAATATATAAGTACACTAAAATTTTCTCAAATAATTAATAGAATAATTGTGACTGTGGCTCAAAATGAGCTTCCTTTCCACCAAAATACAATGTACACACTTGTGCATACAAAGTCACAACCAGTAGAAGATGGCATGTGACGAAATCATAAGAATATAAACCCCTAAGTGGATGATTCACTGCTGTAGACTAGGGCCTACTGGAAAAGCATGAAGGCTGAGAGGTTAGAGTTAATAATTTATGTGTATTTCCCATTTAAATAATAACTGGAATGAGCAAAGTGAGTGGGTCAGTGAACAAAGTCTATAGAGAGAAAAAGAACAGAATATGAACAAAGAGAATGTAGTGAGAGGAGGAGAAAGCAACCGTGATGGAGCTAGAGAGGGAACAGTCAGGGGAAGCCTGGGAATTATGGGGGCCTCAAAATAACCCACATGAAAGCCCTAGGATTGGTCCATCTTCCCTACCTGTGTTCAGTCCTAGGCTATGGACTTGGAACAACAATTGTAACCTTGATCAAGATCAACCTTTTTATTAGTGTCCTGGAACTACCCAGAAAACCCACTGTTTGATAGGCATGTCCCTTAAACAACACCTAAAGTTAATAATTTGAAAAAGGACACCCTGTATGTCTCCCACAAAATAATTAAAAATTAATATTGTTTATCTCATTTACTAAAAATCTCATAATCAGCCAGCATATTTATAATATGTATTCACTAAAGTAATAAAAGTACATAAGGAATGAATGAATTTATATATAAAAAAGGAAAAATAAAACAAAAATGAACCTTGAATTGAATTGACTTTGGTTTTAGTCTTTAAAATTGTTTCCTTCTCTTGATTTGCTCTAACAAAATTATCCTAAAGGACTCATGGAATAGAAAATTACACATGCTAAAGCGGGGTGTGTGTGTGTGTGTGTGTGTGTGTGTGTGTGTGTGTGTGTGTGTGTTTATAATATATGTAGAGAGAGACACACACATACATACATAGACACATATATATGAGTAAAGGCTTCTTTTCCCTCTGCACTTGAAAGAGTACAAGAAACATTTTATACCAATTTATCTGCAAACATGGGGCAATATTTAATATTCCCAAGATGAATATTGTAGAATGATTATTTAGAAATCAATAAATAATTATTTGTGATTACTTAGAAAATATTTAGAGTAATTGTTATTTATCCTATCTCTAAAACATTTCACTTTCTGTAGATAGGGTTTTGTAAATTATTATTAAAATCTGATATATTGATGAGGACCCAAAAGCAAAAGAGACAATTATGGGAATAGCCTAATTTGAAACCATACCAAGAAAAGCACTCAACAAGTATTTTCTCATAAAATAATCAGAACATTATTCAGTTTCACTTCAACTTGCTCAGAAGCTGAAGTGACCTTCAAGTTCAATTTCTGGAAAACATCATCGATTAACATACTTTGCTGTTTCTATTAAACTGTATTCTAGGGAATGGCCAAGCCGATAAAGCAGCATGGAACAAAGATGTACTTTGCACATTAGATTCCCTACAGATGCAGAAGTTACTCATTTATCTCTGGGTTCTCCCTAAACTTGCTTCTTGAAGGATTCGTGCTTAGCTTCTATTAGGCAACTTGATTGCACAAGTGCTGTACTGCAGGTTCCTACACAGTCCTCTGAAGCCCAAATTTAGGGAGCAAGCATTCTGGGCTCTCTTAGTAACTAGACAGCTCAAGTAGGGCAAGTTGAGCACTGGTGTGTGGTCTACAAATGATCCTGTCTCTGGGCATGAGACTGCACTATGGAGAATGTTTCTGGGCTGAGTTCCAGACCCTTGAGTGAGTGGATGGTGAATTAGGTCATTTTGTTTCCCCTCACTTTCTTATGAAGGAGACTAAAATAGAATATTCTGAAACAGCAAAATAGTGAGAGCGTTTAACAAAAGATCCCAAGAGCAATACCTGGTTAGAAAAGGCACAAGGAACGAGGCACAAAAGAAACAAGGTAGTGATCACACAGTGGAGATAAACTGGACAAGGAGATGGGAATGAGAGCAGATCCAGCTTGGAAGGCTAAGTAAATAACTATGCATTGTGTTAAAAAGAGAGAGAGAAAAAGGGAGAGAATTGAACAATTGAATACATTGCACATTTGAGGGTGTATAACTGGAGCAAAAAATATATAATATTATGAATCCAGTAGTAGATAGTTTAAAAGTGAACAGAGAGATGCTAGGAAATAAGTCTGGGAATTCAGAGTGGGGGTGCTTAAGGCTTTTACTACTTGCTGTTCAGCTTCTATAACTGGCTGATTCTTCTGTGGCAACTAGGATTAAGGGTTTACACTGTCCTGCCTTCTTCCTCACATCACTGTAACATGATCCATTGCAATGTGCCCCAAAATTATCCCTTTAAACACACTTCCGTGCCAAAACAGATGGGATATTCAATTCTAAAACACCCTTCTCTTATGAAAGTATATACTTGAAGTAGGCCACCAAGGGGCTGTTCTTTGAATGAGATGGATGCAACTCAGTAGATAAAAAATACAAAGGCAGGAGAATGGAGTGGGAATTTGATCTATTGTAATACACATAGTCTGTATAAGACAAAGAAAAAGTAACATACAGCTCTTGGAATATGCCATATAGCATTTGGTTTCCCTGTATTAAGCCATGTATTCCTCACAATAACTCTATGAGATTAGTGTTTTCATGAACTCCAATTAAAAAATGGGATACTGAGATGTAGAAAGTAACTTGTCTGAATCACAAAACTAAGAACTGACAGAGCTAGGACCTGGACCCAGGATGTCTGCTTTCATAGCCCATAGTCTTAGCCATGACACCACATTCATTTCCATACTTTAAAGCTTCAGTTGAAAGTTAAACTAATCAAGGACTCTAACACTTTTAGTTACTAAAGTGAGTGACTGCCTTTATAACTGAAATATTGAGTAATCAGGACTAATACCACGTGTTGAGCCAGGGCTCCTGGTGTGCTGAAATAGCTGGGACCCAAGAAAGAAGGAAGGGAGATAATATTCTGAACATAACCTCCACATAGATAAAAGCAGGTGAGGATGAAGGCGATGTAATTAAGCATAGGCTGCAGAGAAAAAAGACCAAGACTACAAACAGATCCTGTTGTTGATTTGTGTTTGATACCCTAAGGATATGTGATTTAACCCATGGGGATAAAAAATTCTTTTAAAATTGTCTACTTCTGGGCACTAGCCATGTTTTTTCATCTGTTTTTCATCAGTGACTATTATAGCACCTGGCATGTAGCAGGTGAACAATAAATACTCATTAAAGAAAAGACAAAAGGGGAGTTGGAGTTAGGAGGGCTTCAACAGCAATATAAATATATGGGAAATATAGGAGTGACATAAGCTTTGTGATAAGATCCGTAGCCCAAGTTGTCACAAGACAAAAAAAAAAAAAAAAAAAAAAAAAAAAAAAAAAACAGATGCATTAGATTCTAAATGGATTAATTTCAATCAAGTATTAGAAACTGTGCACTCATTTTGTGCAATACTTGGTAATATGCTAAAAGAATATGGAAAAAAGATACCTAGGTAACAACCATTTGGTTTGTATCCTTTAGAAACAATCTTGTGGCACTAGAAGAAGTAAGGGACAGGGCAAGAGCTACTGAGGACTGAAAGAGATCTTACAAAGAAGTGGGTAGATTTGGAATGAAAAAATCTTTTCCAGGTGAGATTAAGTGGGTGTCTGTGGGGTAGGGAGTAGGGGCATCGGTTGATGGCTGGGAGAGTTGGTAGCAATAAAAGATATAAAATTATTCCAGTTGAAAAGGAAAATCATAGCCAGAGCCCCTTAGTGAAAGAGCACAGCAAAACTGTAGACCCCTATGCCTGGTCCATACGGCTAATGCTGGTTTGCTCTGCTTATCAATTTAGCAAATTTACAGTAGATTTTTCTCATCCTAATGCACTATCAACTTAAAGCACACACATACATCAACACTGTTTGTACCCAGTTAGTAAAGGAAAACTCAAAATCTTCATGTACGATTATTTTTTTTTCAGTATTTAAATTATTATTTTGTTTCTGTAACAGTATGGGCTAGATATGTAGAATAACGATTCTTTATATAATATAGGTATGTACAGATAATATCAACATGCAACAGATTCAGAAATAAAAGTTCTATGCTTTATACTTTCTTTCTAAGAGACCATGCACTCAACTATCTTTCTTCATAATGTCATGTACGATTATTGAATGTAATAAAGGGTTGCAAGTATACAAAAGAATGATTGTTTGTTGATGTGGAGATGATGGTTTTGTACTGCTGAATACTAGGGGAAAGTAAGCCTGAATGCCATTGTGATTTTTAATAACTCAAGTGAAAGTGCACAGGATATGAAATGACTATTCACTGTACACTATTAACTTCTGAAATATGAATCAAAGTACTATTTCCTGAAATATGAAAAGACCCATGTGATAGTGACATAACCAAAGAAGGTTTCTAAACAATCAACATCCAGAGACGGGGACTGGGATAGGGTGAGGAATCCTGTAATATCTTAACCCAGGCTCTCTGAAGGTTTATTGAGTACACATGTGTAAGCATAGCATTCCTTCTCTTTGCAAGTTATTCTGGCCAAAAACTTGCCCTTTTTAAAACCCGAACAATGAATACTCTCTGCCAAGCCTCATCATAGTGAAGTCTAAGTCAACAATCCCCACAGCTCTGTGAAATGTGCATCGAGCCAAAGAAAGGGAAATGTTATTTCACCCGTCTGTGCATCCAGTATAAGTGCTTTTAAACAGCTACTTTACAGGTGATAGGAGTCAATTTCAAAATCTACTACTATAATTTCTTAATTTGTATTAACTTCCATTTCCAAAATTATAAATAATTTGTCTTACACTCTGTCATCATGCAGGTAATTTTGCAGACAGAATAATCTGGCTACTTTTTTAATGGCCAATCTACTTGGGAAGAAACAGATAACAATGAATTAAGTTATGATGGGGAACTATATAAATATATGAAGAAACAAGACCAAAGATAGTGTGGTCAAAAGAATGAATTTTGAATTTTAAAATATGTCAAGGATAAAGTTAATATATATAACTGCAAAAATATATAAAGAATTAACTCTCTGGTGTGTAAAGTCAAACCTAAAATCTTGTTAACATTTGAGATGGTTATTTTCATTTACAAATAAAATTTTAAAACTAATACTCTCATTATGATTAAGTATTCACAAGCCATCACGATGATATATATATTGATAAAAGTTTAAAACAAAGAGGTAGACAACATGAGTCTGTACAAAAAAAGTGAGTTGCACATACTTAGTGTGCAAATTAAGTATGCATTTAAAGAATTTTAGTCAGAATATTATATTGCTTCATCCCTCTATTGGATTGAGCTAAGTTGTCAAGACAAGATCACTCTATAAAACATTTTAAAATTTATTTTGTGTAATGGAAACTAAAACCCAAAATCTAAGATTCTAGTAAGAGTCCAAATCATATTAGTCATATTGATCTTAGTCTTTTCAGACACTTGTATTGTTTCAGAAATTTCAGTGGGATATCACCCTTTAGTCACACATTCTGGGATCAGGTTCCGTGACATTTTCCAAACAAGTTCTTGAAATGTGTTTTGTATGCTATGACTCATACAAACTAAAACCAGAAATAAAAAAGCATGCCTAAACTTTCAGCCATTGCTCTGGTATAGCACAAATTCAGCAGAAACTCCAGTTAACTGTAAAGCACAGAATCAGGTCATTATTAAATAAGTATAAATATAAGGTAAAAAGAGTATGACTTTGGTATGTATAAAAACTTATATAGAAAAGGGAAAACAACTTTGGGTCTGACTGAAGGAAAGCTTCCCGAGAGACAGTAAAACTCAATTAAAAAAAAATTCGACAATTTGGAACAAAAGGAATAGAAGGAATAATGTGTAAAGTAACATGTATATGCGTGTGTGTGTATATATGATATATACATATATGTGTGTGTGTATGTGTGGGGGTGTGTGTGTGTATAGAGAGAGAGAGAGAGAGAGACAGAGAGAGAGAATTGACATTTAGAGATATATCTGTGCAGTCATGTGATGTATACAATGTTGTATTCAAAAATGGATCACATATATCATGGTGGTCCCAAAAGTATAATCATGTTTTTACCGTATCTTTTCTGTTTAGATATGTTCAGAAACACAAATACTTCGCACTGTGTCACAGTTGCCTACAATATTCAGTATAGTAGCATGCTGTATAGATTTGTAGCCTAGGAGCAATAGGCTATACCATCTAGGTTTGCATAGGTTAATTCTATGATGTTTGCACAATGACAAAATTGCCTAATAACATATTCCTCAGAACGTATCCCTGTCATTAAGTGATACATGACTGTATAAGTGCATGTATTCATAAATGGATGGATGGATGTACAGATATGCACATATGTGTGTAAAATGTAATAGGGAGATAGTAAGATGGTAGCCATATTTGCTGCCCATTCTATATTGTCTGGAACACATGTAAGTCTCAGCTTCTAAAAGTTATTTTAGGGGGAGGCAGAAGCCTCTTGGGTATAATTTAATATTCAAAATTGTCATGGTCTATATATTACACATATAACATTTGATGGCAAGTGATTTTTCAAGCACTTAATGTGGTAGACGTTATTGAGATTGAAAGAGAAAAAAAGAGTAAGTAGTCACACAGTAATTTTGGCAAGAATCTTGGAAGCATAATCATCATCTAGAATTGAAAACATCTGGCACTGATGTGTCTTGTCAATATCATTAAAACAGCAAAGACAGAAGTAAAAAATGCACATATTTTTTAAATGTTTAAGATTTATTTATAGAGATGACTAATAAATAGCATTTTTGCATGACAGCCTTTAATTATAATCATCATTTGAATTCTGAATGTTTTTAATAATTCAAGTGTTATTTTATTAGAAAAATAAGTAATTACAAGAACAGCTAATTTACAGTACTTATTTATTATGATAGTATTATCAACAGAAAAAATGGCAGCAAAGTAGTAAATGGAAGTAGAGGAAAACATAAGCATTCAGTTGAAAGGCACTGATATGGTTTGGCTCTGTGTCCCACCCAAATCTCATCTTGAATTCTAATCCGAATTGTAATAACCATGTGTTGTGCAAGGGATATCATGGGAGGTGATTAGATCATGGGGATAGTTTCCTCATGCTGTTCTCATGATAGTGAGTGAGTTCTTATGGGCTCCGATGGTATTATAAGGGGCTTTCCCCCACTTCTCTTTGCACTTCTATCTCCTGCTGCCATGTGAAGAAGGACATGTTGCTTCACCTTCTGCCATGATTGTAAGTTTCCTGAGGCCTACCCAGCCATGTGGAACTGTGAGTCAATTAAACCTCTTTCCTTAGAAATTACCAGCCTCAGGTATTTCTTCATAGTAGCATGAAAACAAGCTAATGCAGTACATTGGTACTGGGTAGTGTGGTGCTGCTGTAAAGATACCTGAAAATGCGGAAGCGACTTTGGAACTGGGTAACAGGCAGAGGTTGCAATGGTGTGAAGGGCTCAGAAGAAGACAGGAAGATGTGAGAAGGTCTAGAATTTCCGAGACTTGTTGAATGGTTTTGACCAAAATGCTTATAATGATATGAACAATGAAGTGCAGTCTGAGGTGGTTGCAGATGGAGATGAGAAATGTGTTGGTAACTGGATAAAGGTGTCTCTTGCTATGTTTTTGCAAAGAGACTGGTGGCATTTTGCCTCAGCCCTAGAGATCTGTGGAACTTTGAACTTGAGAGAGATGATTTAGGGTATCTGGCAGAAAAAATTTCTAACTGGCAAAGGGCTCAAGAATAAGCAGAGCACAAAAATTTGGAAAATTTGCCTCCAGATGATGCAACAGAAAAGAAAAACCCATTTTTAGAGGGGAAATTTAAGCCTGTGCAGAAATTTGCTTAAGTAACTAGGAGCCAAATGTTAATTATGAAGACAATGGGGAAATGTCTCCAGGGCATGTCAGAGACTTCACAGCAACCCTTCCTGTCACAGGCCTGGAGGCCTAGAAGAAAAACATTTCATGGGCTGGATCCAGGGCCTCCCTGCTGTGTGCAGCCTCAGACTTGGTGACCTGTGTCCCAGGTGCTCCAGCCGTGGCTGAAAGGGGCCAAGTTACAGCTCAGGCCATTGCTTCAGAGGGTGCAACCTAAGTCTGGCAGCTTCAATGTGGTGTTGGTCCTGCAGGTGCAAAGAAGTCAAGAATGAGACTTGGGAACCTCTGTCTAGATTTCACAGGATGTATGGAAATGCCTGGATGTCCTGGCAGAAGTCTGCTGCAGGAGAATATCCCTCATGGAGAACCTCTGCTAGGGAAGTACAGAAGGGAAATGTGGGGTGCGAGCCCCCACAAAGTAATAGAGTACTGGCCAGAGCCTCCTCTAGGGGCACTGCATAGTGGAGCTGTGAGAAGAGGGCCACCTTCCTCCAGACCCCAGAATGGTAGATCCACCAACAGCTTGCACTGTGCTGGAAAAGTCACAGACACTCAATGCCAGCCTGTGAAAGCAGCCAGGAGTGGGGCTATACCTTGCAAAGCCACAGGAGCAGAGCTTCCCAAGGCTTTGGGAGCCCACCTCTTGTATCAGCATAACCTGGATATGAGACGTGGAGTCAAAGGAGATCATTTTGGAAATTTAAGGTTTAATGACTACTTTATTGAATTTTAGACTTGCATGGGGCCTGTAGCTTCTTGGTTTTGGCCAATTTCTACCATTGGAATGGGTGCATTTACCCAGAGCTTGTATCCCAATTATATTTTGAACTAAATTGCTTTTGATTTTCCAGGTGCATAGCTGGAAGAGACTTGCTTTGTCTCAGATGAGACTATGGATTTGGACTTTTGAGTTAATGCTGAAATGAGTTAAGACTTTTGGAAGGCATAATTTTGTTTTTAAATGCAATAAAGATGACATTTGAGAGGAGTCAAGGTCAGAATGATATGGTTTGGCTCTGTGTCCCCACCCAAATCTTATGTTGAATTGTAATCTGAATTCTAATCCCTATGTGTTGTGGGGAGGGACCTCATGGGACGTGATTAGATCATGGGAGCAATTTTCCTATGTTGTTCTCATGATAGTGAGTTCTCACAAGACATAAGGGTTTTATAAGGGTTTTTTCCCTCTTTCACTCTGCACTTCTCTCCCCTGCGGCCATGTGAAGAAGGACGTTTTTGCTTCCCCTTCTGCTATGATTATAAGTTTCCTGAGGCCTCCCCAGCCATGTGGAACTGTAAGTCAACTAAACCTCTTTCCTTTATAAATTACTTAATCTTGGATATTTCTTCATAGCAGTGTGAAAATGACTAATATATGCATTAATCTTATTGACACCAGAGAATGGTTCACTATTAGTAGAGTTTTCCACTATATAATTTAAATATACATTTAAGATAGTCTTTATTTTTTGAATACTTTTAAGTTTACAGAAACATTGAGAAAATAGTACAGATAAGTCTGCCATAAACTTATGCCATAAGTCTGCCATAAATCCAGTTTTTCTTATTATTTATTGGTATGGACATTTACATTGGTATGGACATTTTTTACAATTAATGAATCAATAATGACACATTTTCAATAATCAAAGTCCATACATTGTTCAGATTCTCTTTGTTTTAATCTAACTTTTTTTTTTCTCTGTTCCAGAGTCCCATGCAGGATACTATATTACATTTAGTTGTCATATCTCTTTAGGCTTAGGCTTCTCATGCTGTAACAGTTTCTCAGACTTTTTTTGCTTATTTTGAGGCTTTCGTTTGTTTGGTTTTGTCCATTTGCGCTGAGAACTGATGACTTTCTTTGTTTTTGAAGACAGTTGTGAAGATTACTGATCAGGTGTTTTGTACAATGCTACTCTAGCGTAAGTTATCTGATTTTTTCTTGTGCTTAGATTGAAGATTTGAGTTTTGGGGAGAAAGATCACAGAGGCAAATTGTCGTTTTAATGCAGTAATATCAAGGGCATATACTATCAACATGATTTACCACCCACTGCTGATTACCTGGATAAGATAGTGAGATAGGGCTCCTCAGGCTTATCCACTGTAAAATGCTATCCCATGCCAATCTTGCTTTCTAATATTGTTCTCCAATAGAAAGAACCAGTAATTTTTGGAGAAATGGCTCATTCCAGGACTGGATCAGGGTGAGCCTACAGCATCTTGAAATGCCAAAAAATAAAGACATGCTCACAACACACACACACACACAATGCTAGGGGTGTATTGAAAAGACAGAGGAGCCAATTGAAAGAGCTCCCAGAGGCCAAAGCTGGAAAAATTTGAGCAATAAATAAATTAATTAAATTAAGTAGTACTGATTATAATGCAAGTATAAAATAAATAACCATGATAGTATGCTAGTATAAATAAGTGACTGAATAAATTAACAAGTATGGAGGAAAAGACAATTCTTCCATGCACAATAATTTCAAGTAATGTATGTAGCTACTCTGCCCACGAGGAAGAGAAGCCTAACTGTCTACTCCTGAAGTGTGGGCTAAGCATGCTGACCTCCTTCCAAAGACTACAGCATGGAAAAAGCAGGGGAGAAAAAGACGGTAATCTTTGTAGCTTATTGAGCTTTGCAAATGAGTGAGCAAACTGAATAAATTGACCAGTGAAAGATTAGCATGCTAGTTAAAGATGACCTAGTTGATGGCTATTAAAATTATTAAACATGAACATGGATCTAAAGCATCCAAGATTAATAATGATGGATTGAAAATCATCACAGTTATTAAAATGCAAATATAAACAGTATAGTTCATTACAATGTCAGCTTTTTAAAAAGACTTACCTATGTATAGATGTTTAATTGTTTATATTATATATAAATGTCTACTAATCTTAGTATCACTCAAGTTTCAAAATAATCTCAAAAGTGTTGCAATTGTTTATCACTGTATTTCTTGGTTACAGTGAATTATTCTTTTCTTTTATTTTTTTTAGTTATAATTTAGGTATTTAAAGTTAGGATGAATTAACATGGACATACATGATGTATACCTATCTTTATTAATTGGATCCTTCTAAACATTACAAAAAATAATTTTAAATAATTTTTAACTATTATTTTTATATACTCCATCTGATCTGATCATTACACTATTTCTGTATGTTATGCATTATCATAAAACTCCCAGTCTCTCACAATTTTTTATGAGGGGTAAAATCCTAATATTATAAATAACACTTTTTGCTAAAATCTCAGAGAAAGTAAATTATAAACTCCAAAATCTTTAGTTTGACTTTTACAGTCAATAAAAAGATTCAAAATCACTATTACCTATTTAAACAATTGGTTATACTTCAATAGTATTTAGAATTTGTTCAGCATTGAACAACAGGAAGGTATAAAAAGTTAGGGAAGACAAATTCCTACCCTCAAGATTCTTTATTACCTAGTAAGGGATCATAACCACAGAAAAAGTAAAGAAGAATACAAATGTTTGAAAATAGACTATTAGCTTGAGAGGTATGGAAAATGTATAAAATTAAAAAGGATTTTGGCTATGTTTCCTGGAGAATGGGAATTGTTTTAAAACCACGTTTTCAGGCAGGAAAGAATGTGATCAGTGTTATTGCCCATAGAAAATCATCATTACTGTTATTGTTATTATGACTTATTCCACAAATGTGAATCCTCCTTTCAAGGATTATGTTATGGAGTGTTGAAATACTACTTTACTTAAGTACTCTGTGCAGCTCCAGGTGTTTAGACGAAGAATAATAAGTTTTCAAAACCAGCCTATGGCTACTCTTGTTGATGAAGAAAATTATTTATTAATTGACAAGGATGATTCTCAAGGAACATGTGTCAGCAATGTAGTGAACTGCCCAGACACAACAGCAAAGTTCAGAGCGAACATTTGCTTTTCCAAAACAATGAAGCTATAACAAACAACCTGAAGACATAATACTCATTAAACTAGCACCAATTAGAATGTCTTCCCCTTGAGATTGAGAATTTGATATTACACAGGCATAATAAAATTAGTAATGAGTTAGCCCAGTAGCTCTATTAATGTAGTAAACAGATACTGAGACACAGAGAGGCTTGCCAATCCCTGAAGTTATCTTCAGAGACACCTCTGGTTTATGATAACCCTTTTGATAGTTAACAAATAAATGTCCATGCAATGGAATGAGAGCACAGTATGAAGAATAACTGGAGACTATGAAACTTCTTGAATTAATTTAACTTCAACCCCAAGCAATATCCTTCTTAGTTTTGGAAAAGAAAAAAATGTGGGAGTAAATCAGCTTGGTGACTCAAGTTGAAACCTGAAGTCCGGTCTGTTACCCTTTCGGAAACAGTAGAAGATGTGCTTCCTCTGCCTTTCCAGTTGTTTATATTCCTGACCTTCCCTGCCACCAAAAATAATTCCCATTCCCACGCTTACTAGTCCTCCCCCTATATAAAAGAGTGATTACAAATTCAGTTTTTCTTTGTGCATTTTCCTTCTGCAAAATATAAAGCAAATCATTAGTAAAGACATACCTATGAAGGCAATTCTGGTGAAAGGCAAAAGAAAGCCACAGCAATTACTTCTCTATCTTTTATCATTAGTTTCTGCTAGTGTTGATTATAGTTTCCTGATAATTCCAAAACATTTTACATTGCCAGATACTTTTTCTTAACCTCCCATCTCAAAATGTCAACAGGAAAGTAACCAGAGCAAACTACAAAAGTGAACCAATGGTGCTGAAATAAGAAGTAAATTCTTAGGTATTCAGGTTATGAGGACAATAAGTAGACAGAGGAAAACTTAACTAATCTCAGGAAATGTTCTTAACATAACCATGGGATTTCTATTTGATAAATTATTTTCTTTTTTTGTTCCCCTTTATGGACATTGTTAAAGAAACTAATAATTCCTACAAAGGAAAATGAAACCTATAGGTATGAATAGATCTTTAATATCACATACATATGATTCTGGGCTTATCAATTTGATGTGGTTCATTCTCATTCTCAACCATGAATTGCATTTAAATTTTTGAGTGTCCTCCACATGTAAATGATAACAGATACAGATACAGCATCATAACTGACCTCAGAAAGTCCTCCCATTAAGTAGGGTCACGACAACTTGCTTGAAGTTTCTGAAAGGAGACCCACACCCAGGTAAAACAGTTCCTATCTCAGCCCTGTCCCTTACTAGCTTATATTTGGGCACATCAAGCAACATTTTTGTATCTCATTTATTATCATGTCTAAAATAATAACTACCTAGCTTATTCCCCCATCAACACAACTTTTTAAGAATTATGATTCTTTGTTAAGAACATAAAAGCCAAAATGGGACAATACCCATTTATAACTCTTTATGTCTCTGGTTTTTTTTTTTTTTTCTTTCTTTTCTGTTCAAAAAGAAAAGAAAAGAATAAGAGAATAATAACACTTGTATCATATTGTTGAGGATATTAATTGTGATAAAGTTCACAGCATCTGAAACATGATAGGTGTTTGATAAATGTCTCTTCCCTTCTCTAGCAATTTTCCATTTCACAATTGGGCAAATTCCATTGGAAATGTTGGCAATCCGAATCAGTACTGTGTTACTGTCTCTCAGCCCTTGACCCGACTCTTATCTCGTCCCACATCACCTTCCTGTATTTCCTGGCCTTTCCCTTCCAAGAGCCAAGGTCTCTTCCCATCTCCCTGACCAGGATCATCACTTTGCGCCTGTCAGCGATGGCACCCCTGACCAGCCTTAGCTGCTGGGGCGAGTCTCAGAGACTCTTAAGACCGGAGTGGGTTAAAGCAGTGGCCAGCTGGGGCTGATCACTCCCAATCCCGATCTTCTTGCTCATTCTCCTTGCTGTCTGGCCTCGGAGAAGGAAAAGGAGAAGGGAGGGCATCACTGGAGTGATGATATGTGTGTCTTCTTGCTCATCCTCCTTGCTGTCTGGCCTCAAAGAAGGAGAACGAAAAAGAGAAGGAAAAGGAGAAGGGAAGGCATCACTGGAGTGATGACATGTGGCTCTCTCCCTTCTCCGCCTTTCACATGTTTCTTTCCACGTGCAGGACTGGGAAGGCTCTGACCGCCCTTGCCCCCGCGGTTGTCATGGTTACACAATAGCAGCAGCACCAGACCCAGGAGATGTCTCAGACCTCTCCTCTACCTCCGCCTCAACCCTTCCCTCTCTGTTAGGAAATCCTCCCCCTCGTCTCCGCGCGCCCCCACCACGCCATCCCCAGCTTGCGCACACATTCAGGAGAACCCTTTTTAGGCTAAACCATAAACTTCAGATCCTCTCCTCTCTTCTTTGGCTTGTGTAAATAGCACTAATTTAAGGGAGAAGTGGTGGGGTTTTGGTGATGAAATAAGAGTCCACGCAGAGAAGCTTGCATTTTATTACCGCTTCGCTCGAGGCGAAATCGCTGAAAGTTCGCCCGTTTAACTCCTGTCCCCATAACTCGGAATCCCGGACATTAGCGGCCCCAGCTGCTGGCGCGGCTCTGGTCCAGTACCCTGGATCCAAGAGCGCCCTGCCAGAGCGCGGTGTCTCCTCCTTCTGTCAATTTCCTTCCTTGCACTGGGACGGAGTCAAAGCAACTCAGCCCAATAGGTTGAACTCAAGTCATCAGAGGAGGAGAATCAGCGCCGAAAACGGCCCGTGCGCTACCAGCGTAGCCCATTAACGCATTAACTCCGGGCTTGTTGGGCGGAAGCCGGGAGGAAACACCCGGGGGACCGCACTCCTGGTTAAATGCCCAGCACGAGTCAAATCCGGCCTTTCCAAAGTGAGCCAAGCCCACTACTACAAAGGGATCCCCCGAGTGTTTTGCCTTAACCACATTTCAGACAGCCAGCTCTGTGGCTGCTCTTTGACTCCAACTTTCCCTCTAAATCTAAAAGGATGCACACTTCCATCAGACGGAGCGTCGCGATTCCCCGGCGAGGAAAAAGGCGTCGCCCATTCCTCTCCCAAAATGCTACAAAAAACCCCACCACGCTTCCCTTCCGTCTTCCTTGCCCCTTTCGCTTCCCCCTAGACCAACAGCGAAAGGAGCGAGCGAGGGCGCAGATGCCCTTTGGTCAAATCCTCCCCGGATGTTCCCGACCAAAGCGTCTCCAAATGAACCTGCAGCCGGCGGAAGCCCGGGACACGTTCATAGGCGCTCTCCGCTGCCCAAAACTGGAGGGGTGGTGGGGGAGCGAGGAAACCAGGGAGAGAGCAAAGTTCCTGGGTGCGTCTCGGGAGGAAAACTTCGTGCAGTGCTGCCAAGCGGAGGCTTGGGAGGAGTAGGCTCCGCAGCTGCTGAGGCGGGGTGGGACTGCGCCTCAGGGGCCGCGCTGAAGCCGGTGCCGCGCTTACTGCGCACCGATTTCGCGTCTGCTCCCCTGGGCGCCCACTCTCTGTCCGCTCGCGGGAGCCTTCTCTGTCTCAAGACGGTTCCTTATCTCCCAGACCCTGCTCATCCACCACTTCGGACACAGCCACCCCCAAATCCCACTACCCTTGCTTAGCACCGCGGTCTCCAGCACACACTCCTACTGGAGTAGCAGGTGACCCAAACCAGACTTACCTGCTGTGAACTATTCTCTCTCTCTCTCTCTTTCTCTCTCTCTCTCTCTCTCTTTTCCTGGTGGCTTTTCAGGGAGAGAGGAACGGGATGCAGGCTGAGGTCCAGCGGCGCGGCGACCCGGGACACCGGCGCGCGTTCCTCTGAGCCGCAGCCCTGGCTGAGCAGCGGAACCGCCAGCAGCCCTGGTAGAGCCGGGAAGCTGCGGCCGCAGGGGCCAGGCCGGGAGGCAGGGGGCGCTGCTGCCTCCCCGAGCGCCGCGCTGGGACAGGCGGAGAGCGAGGCACCAGCTGGAGCTTTGGGGAGGCGAGGGTGGCGAGGAAAGGCACGCTCCAAACAGGAGGGCGGCTTTTAAGTTTGTGGTGTGACCGCAGCAGCTGTCCTGGGAGATACTCAGTCTTTCTAAAAAGAGGATGCTGAAAACGCCGGGGATTACCTTTCCCCTTCCGATCTCCTCCCCCAGCCCCCGCCCCCCTTCCACTGCGCACGCCAGAACTCCCAAGCGTGCAGAAGTTCATCTCTGCTGCGCCGAGGCTGCCAGTAGCATGGATTTAGAGGTAGCCCCGGTCGCGCTGACGGATGTTTATCAGGACAGGGCACCCTAAATGTAAAGCAACCTCCGACGTCTGATCTTCCTTCTAGGTGGTTTGAGGACCTCTTTATTTCCTTCTCTATACCATAAAACCTGTTAAGGGACCCCGTGAGGAAGAAACAGAGAGAGTGACCACAAGCACCGTCCTAAAAATGCTAATCCCACAAAACAATATCTGCGTTCCACTATGTAAAACCTCAGTCCATAGTTAATAGCCTTGACAAGGCAGGCATAGGGATGAAGAACAGGGATCAGCCCTCCATTAAGGGGCTGGCGCCCAATAAAGACAAAACAGAAAAAGATAAAAACGAGTAGAATGTAATCCTTTCTTCCTCTTTCCCTTACACCAGACCTACAAAGAGATATGCTTCATAATCTTTGTCTTCGGGAGGGTTTTTTTGTTTGTTTGTTTGTTTGTTTTGTTTTGTTTTGTTTTTAGATTTTTGCACCCGTTATTCACATAATAGGAACTTAGAAGTATATGACGACAAGGAGAAGATCTAAGTTTTGATGAACCTGGAACCTATGCAATTTGAATGCAGGATCCTCTTTAAGAAAAAGTAATGCAGAAATATCTCACTTCTACCTCTTTAAGCAAAAGTAACACAGAAATATCTCACTTCTACAGATTCTGCAAAAATATATGACAATGTGAGCTCATGAGGCCACCGTCAGGGACATTAGAAAAAGGCCCGTGCATTTGGTGAGCCCTGTAAGTCAGGCATTTTTAGCTGCATGGTAAATCCTTTGTGATGGGAAATCCATGTTTATAGTCACACACCTTGCCCTTAGTCCCAAACATAAATCTGACATGAGGTAGAGACATGGAAAGAAAGCAGCCATGGGATCCTTCGTTTGTCAGCTTGGTTTAAGAACACAAATCAAGGGTCCCAAAGCTTCCTTAGCAAGTAACAAGAGATATCTGGATTTGGAGATGGTGAACAGAAAAATGCAGTAATGGAATAACTGAAAGGGGTAGAAGACATTCTTCATTTGACCTTTTATCTGTGACAAAGGGCTGAGGGCCACAGAAGCTAAATGAGTCATTCTAAGTTATAGGTGGTTGATGGCAGAGTCAGGCTAAGGAAAGGCTCAGGTTTCCCAAATCTGACCAAGGCTCTTTCTTGTGTCTCATGCTGCCCCACTCTATAACCTTGGTTTGGACTCACAACCAATCAACCCCATAAATACCCTCTTCGGATAGAGAAAAAAAAATGTTAAGTCCTCATAGACTATTTCAAACTACAGCAACTTTTATTTCATTTTTTTCTGAATGCTTTATATTTAATGTTACACCACTCATTATGCACCTAGTCATGCAATTGTTTATTGTATTTTTCTATGTTTTTGTATTATTTTCATTTGTATATGTCATTGCACTTCCCTCCAAACTGCAAGGTCGTTGTGAAAACAAAATATCTTTTTGTCCCCCATATATGGTGGGTCTATAGTAAGTAGTTTTTGATTTAAAAAAGAAAAACAACTCTATTTTTAAACTTTTAAATAATTTTGTCAGTTTATTGGCCAGAATTTTGTGTGTAACTAGAATTGTGGTAAACTTTGGATTTCCCATTTTCCTCTTTTCTCTTTTAAGTTGTAGCTTAATATGCTTAAACCAAATGACACCTTCCTTTGCTACCATTCAGTCCTTTCCATAAAGCCCCTACAGAATTAATCATTCCCTTCTGTTTTCCCAAAGCACTTTGATTTCACTACTATAATAAGCTCTTTTCATGTTATATTATAATTAGTTATGCATGTGTCCGCATCCCTTACAAAAGTGTTGGCTGTTTTGTGTCTTTGTTTCTTCAGCCTCTAATATAATGCCTATGATATTGTATTGTAGTGATTTAGTTTAAGATGTTCAGACTTCAAATTTAGACAGAATTTACCAGAGTATCCTGAACATACCATGAGAAAACAACATCTGGAACGTGAGTTTTATGCTTTCCTTCCTTTTAATGACTCTGAGCACAAAGCAGACAGAATCAACTGTTAATATATTGCCCAATGTGATAAATGGCCTCAGCTGTGTCCATGGCTCCGTAATCTTCAGGCTGCTTCCCTGAATGTCTTGAATGTGCTAGGTGTTTAACCAATAGTTGCATGTTAAACAAGTTAATAAAAAAAAGTAGAAATAATGTTAATATTCAGTCACTGGATTTATTTCTCAATTTCTAATAACTGTATAGGGTCCCACCAAGATAGCTTTAACAACCCTTTCTAAGAGTTTGAGATTTACCTTCATCAAAAGCAATTTAGAATTCTGTCCTATAGGGGTAATACCCTATCTAAATTCTTAAAATAAAACCCAGTGGGGGAAAAAATATGTTTTACAAAAAATATAAGGTGTGGTTTAGTCTTCAAGGGTGACTATTCAAGATTTAACAAGTGAGCCTTAATTTCACTGAAAGCGATGTGTATATCATCAGTTAAAACCACCTAATTGCTGCTTGTATGCCTGTTTCAATCCAAGGGGAAAAATACAAACAAAAAGAAGAAAAGAAAACAAATAACTTTCATGTTCTTGGAAACACTATTGAATAAATAAATTGTGTGCCTTGAGAATCTAGGCTATTCTGAGACATACTACTCCTCACCCATCTCTATGCAGGCTCACAGATATAATATGAATAAGTAATTTTCATTTTATGGTAGTAATTTGTGTTAGGCAATATGAAATACACTATTTCTCAAAGGATCACAGTTGATGCCAAACAAATCCAAAGAATAAAATTCTAATTGTATAATTTCAGTAATCATCAATCTATGTTGAGAGCCATGGGAAAAGGCGGCAGGGATGGGTTAGGGTAGAATAGACATATTGTAGGCTTCTCCAATTCCACATATAGCTACCTCTGCCCAGAAGACAGGAGAAAGGTAATTACTGGGTCCAGAGCTTAAATGTAGCAGAAAATTTGGCTGTACTCTCAGCAGCAGATACTAAACCCAACAAAATCTACGATCTTAGTTCTCTCTGAACAGTTTTATATTCACAAATCAAATGAAAACTTGGTGAACGTGAAAGAAAATTATTGATAAAGGAGATCCCAAAGTTTATGCACAGAGGCAAGCAAGGAAAATTGGCTTAAAAAGCATGTCATTTTAATGCTTACTTCTCTAAAACTAGTCATACCTTAGTCATACACAAAACCTCTCTGTCTTATAATAAATACCACTTTACAAATGTTTTCTCATATATCAATTTATCAGCACTGACAGATAAGGAATGTTGTTATCCTCATCCAAGAGAATCGGCATATATGTTAAATTACATCTAATTGGAACAAGTGAGGGCATGAGTTTAAAGCAGCTCACCTAGCTCCTTATCTTCTGTTAGCTATTTTCTTCTTATAAACTCCAGGTATTTTTTCCATCTACTTCATTTGATCATAGCAATACACTCATCACTGGATCATTAGGTATTTATATTATAAAATCATTCGATGTGTTTAATGGTGGGAAAAAACACACCTGACTTTCATCTTTTATTTCTGTATTAATTATACATACATAGAACTCTCCGAAGTAAATGTATCCCTGCTTCTCATCATCAGATAAAGACAGAAAACAGTTTATGTTTAGCTAATTGGGATGTAAAACTGTCCAAACGTTGCTTCATACTTTTAAGTTTTAAACTCTTATAAAATCATAAATAATCATAAACTTTCAAAGTTAGAAGACACCTCAAAACCTTCTAGCCCTCATGTTAGACACAAGGAAACCAGGGCCAAGGAAGACATAGTTATCACTCAGCTCCTTGTGAATTCTGCCTCAATGCCCTCTATAGAATATTTCACCTTTCTATAGAGACTTTTCTTAAAAAGAAAGAAAAGAAAAGAAGAAAATTAAAAAAAAAAATCGGCTATTTTTCAAAACTGTCCAAGCCAGAATCTTAAGGCTATATTTACTTAGCTGGATTGGGGTGTGCTGAATAATTAAACTCAGCAGGAATGTACTTCAAAATAAAAATAAAAACACAGTCCAGCCTCTTTGGCCCAAATCCTGAGACTTCAGAAAAGAAAATCCTCCTTGACTATGAACATTCACTAGAAGTTGGAAAGGCTTTCCATGCCTGATATAGGAGTCTACATGGCTATTGCAGATTGGTAGAATTTAGTCAGATAAATGACTCTTTGTGTTTGATTTGTAACAATGTACTTATATCAATAAACAATCCCCAAGGAAGGACTTTAAGGAAAAATAAACAACTTTCCTATGCATAATATAAAAAATCATATTTAAGTTTGCTTTTTAAAAATACCTTCATACCACCATCATTCTACCCTTAGAGCATATTTTAGACACAGTGTATCCTTCTAAGAAAATGAGGTTGAAGAAGGAATTCCTGTGATACCCAGCTGAGGCAAGCCTTATTTGTATATGAGTGGTGAAATAAAGAAAAATATGCCCTCTTGTGGCTTATTTGTTCTGGTTCACAATTAATCAACAGTACTCTATTATTTCCTGAAACCCAAACATACCTGTATTCCATGTGGAATTAAACTATTTCTTTGTGCAGTAACTGGCAAGCGCAGGTCCACACAGACAGCAGGAAGGCATTCCAAGACTTCTGCTTTGTTCAAGGTCATAAGCAGCTGCTTAGCCACAATGAAATCAGTATCCCTGAAAAGCAAGATTTTCCAAAATAACCCATAAATTTGTATAGATGTTATCAAAACCCCTTCCAAATAAATGCATTAGATAGAGTTTCTTTGCTAAAAATTGAAGTTTATTTTGGATAGACTTAAACCATCGGTTTCCACAAATGTGAGAAAATTCATGATTCCTTTTCTACTATATTTGTGCCTCTACTATTTCTTTGACTGTAAGAAATGTGTTTATTTTTCCACTACAAAAAGTGAAGTATATAATGAAGCAATTAAGAGAATAGTGATTTTCATTCTTGCATATTTTTCTCTCCTTTTGCCCTACTTTACTCAGAAATAAGGATGTAACAAGTGTGTTACATATTGTGGGCTGCAGATGTAATTAATTTTATAATATCACAAAAATGCCCACCATGTTTTTCTAAAACAACACAAATTTTGTGTTAGTGTGAAACAGTTTCTGATCAAGAAAATGACTTTCATACAAACTCTCGTTTAAGTAGCTCAGTAACTAAGTGAATGTCAAAGGCTTAAAACAGGTCAGGTTGCTAAATTTTTACTTCAACTGTATAATAATCACTATTATTATTTTTAGTATTATTATTATACAGATAATGAAACTTAAAGATAAGTGACTTAAAAATAAAATATTTACCATCTGACTGTATCTCCTTTGTTCATTAAGTGAGCTAGTAGGGTACTTCTAATCTTCACCCTTAATTTAGCAAGTTACTATCGAACTAGACCAAATTCTGTCTTACTAATCAGAAAGAATAAATGCAGTTTCTCAAAGTGTCCAATTTAATGTCCAGAGTTACTGCTTTTCTAAGGCACACAATAACATAGAATCATGTTGCTTTAAGTCTATTTAACATAGTGTACATTTTGACCTTTGATGCACAGATGTACTTTCATTAGAATTATTAGGAAATAATATTCATAAAACAGTTTAGAATTTTTAATTTCATTTTATTGTAGTGAATAATATTGTGTCATCATAATACTATTAACAACTTGTATTCTTTTTCTATTTGCCACTTCAATAAAATTATGTTTTCTTACATCAAGCAAAGTTTTAGTTTCCAACTTTTATTCCTGAGTTTGTCAAAAGCAAGTCTACATTAGGAGTCTATGATAACCCATTTATTTTTAAAAAATCTCTAATTTTACTATATTTAAAACTTACAATTCTAAGAAAAGAAGATAATTACAAAAGATGATAACATAGCCATTAACTTCTGGGTTTCAGTCCAGCATGTAGGGAGATTAGCGGCCAGCACTTCATCCCAACAACAAGTAAAAAAACTGAACAAAATGATGAATCAACAGTTCTTCTTGTATCGCTCAGAGAAGTAAGGTCACAGGGCAAATTCTGTCCACCAAATAGGAGAGAAAGACAGGGGAGCACAGTATCACAATTTACCAGGACAAAAATCACAGGAACCTTCTTTAGGTGGGAAAGCCTGAACAGAAATTCACAAATTAATGGAGGCTCAGAGTGGACAATTAAAACATTCCAGGGAGACCCAAACAAAGGATGATCCCTACATTTTTGTGAGCTTTACATCCTGGAGCTGGTCCTCACAATAAGTATCAAGAAAAAATATCCCCTTGGCCTTTAGCAGGGAGAGGGGAAAAAAAGAATCATTTTAAAATACTCTGGAATATTCTGTTCTTGTTGGCAAGGCTACCCTCAGCAGAAACTATATGACCAGAGCCTGACCTGCTGGGATTTTATCAGAGCCTAAGTGACATGGGAGAAGGGATATACTCAAAGCCAACCTGCTCTAGCCTACCACTTTGCAAGTAGAAAATATTCAACTCCAGCCCCTTCTGGTCATCCTATCCCACATAATGGAGGGGGAAACAAAACAAAACAAAACAAAACTGAGAAGCAATGATGAAGTTCACAGTTCACGTGCACAAGTTTAATAAAAGACTGGGATCTAACCATAGGACTGTAGGCTACTTCCTCTTCTTCTGGATCTTACCACTACATTGCTAAAGTTTTATTGCTGCAGTTGTTTTTACATAGTATTTCATGTTCATCTTTCAACAATAACAACAAAAATTATAAACCATACTGAAGGAAAAAATAAAACACTGTTTAAAGAGACAGAGCAAGCATCAGTACCAGAGTCAGATATGGCAGGAATGTTGTAATTATCAGACCAGGTACTTTAAAAACCTGTGATAAATATGCCAAGGGTTTAATGGAAAAAGTAGAAAACCTGGTAGAGTGATTAATTTTTGTAGATAAGCTTTATACCATGCAACCTTGCTATAATGCTCGTTAGTTCCAAGATAGTTTTTTTTTTGTTGATTCTTTCAGATTTGCTAAGTAGATTATTACGTCACCTGCAAACAAAGATAGTTTTATTTCTTCTTTACCTATCAGTATGTCTCTTATTTCTGATTCTTGTCTTATTTCACTAGCTAGGAGTTTTAGTACTTTGTTAAAAAGCAGTGGTGAGAGGAGATAACATTGCTTATTTCTGATCTTAGTGATAAAGCTTCCTATTTCTCACCATTAAGTATGAAGTTAGTTCTAGGATTTTTGCAGGTGTTCTCTGTCAAGTTGAGGAAGTTTGCTCTATTCCTATTTGCTGACAGTTTTCATCATGAATGGGTGTTGGATTTTGTCTAATCCATTTTCTGTATTTATTGATATAATTGTATAGTTTTTTTTTTTTTTCCCCTTTCTTTTGACTGTTGCTGGGCAAGCAGAAAAAAAATAGCTTAATTGTTTTAAGGTAAACTCTGTCAGTAATTATTCAGCCATTTAACATTTTAATCATATCTCAATCCAGGGTTCTACCATTTTTTGCTTTCTCCCAATGGTAGCATTTAAATTCAAAGAGGGCTTAAATAAATCTAGGAGTGGAAGGAAGGTATATTGGGTTTTCTAGAGCTGCCATAATAACTAACACAGATCAGGTAGTTTAACAAGAGAAATTTATTTTCTCACATTTCTGGAGGCTATAAAGTCAAAGATCAAGGTATCATCAGGGTTGGTTTATTCTAAGTTCTTTGTAATTGGTGTGTAGATGGCCATCTTTTTTGGTGTTTTTTCATCATCTTGTGTGTGTGTGTGTCCTAATCTCCTCTTCTTATAAGGATATCAGTTATATTGAATTAGGGCCCACCCATTTGATCTATTTTACCTGACTTACTTTTTTAAAGGCCCTATATCCAAATACAGTCACATTCTGAGGTGCCAGGGTTTAGGACTTCAACATATGAATTGATGGAGGTCACAATTCATCCCACAAAAGGAGTGAAGGGAATTTTTTGTTTATAGACATTTTCTTTCTTCCACTGGCATACACTAAGATGAATACAAAGTTCCCTACTAGGATTTATCTTGTTTTCCCATTGTGTCTGTGAAATACCTATAGTTTAGTTACAGCATCCACTTATAAATCCCCCTTAGTCTGCCCTTTATTTTAAACACTAGGTTCCTTTGGTTAAATGCTGGTAAAGGACATTAGTACCTTGCTTCTGGGCCTCTGCAGCCAGCAACCTCACAGTTGTACCCCATAAATACAATGGGGTAGGTTTAACCAAAGGTACAAGATATTCTATAATCCCCAGACTTTGCCAAACATTGGGAAACTGAAGAAAACCCACTAACTTTTTCTTTTTCATTTTTTTTCTTTTTTTGAGACAATGTCACTCAGAGTCTAAGTCGCTGTCACATCCAGGCTAGAACTGGAGCGCAGCATCACAGTCACAGATCACTGTAGCCTCGACCTCCCATGCTCAAGCACTCTTCTCGCCTCAGCCTCCTGAGTAGGTGGGGCTACAGGCATGGGACACCACACCCAGCTAATTTTCAACTAATTGTTTTACTTCTCGTCAGCTCAGCGCTGATTTTTCCCAGAATGTTCAAACTTCATATAGCCCTAAGTAGGGATAGTCTTGTTTTTCACCTATTATCTTTCTTAACTCTTTTTTTTATGGCATATACTAATTTTTTTTAGAATTTAGAAAGTTGAAAACAAAGAGACTTTTTGTGAAAATACCAACCCTTCAATTTTGAGATACTGCTAAGCATTTAAATAAGTCTATTTGGAAATCTTAAAGCTGAAAGTTGGCTTTGTTTTATTCAATTCACTTGTCTTCCTTTCAGTGAGTGATCACATAGTTCATGGAACACTTAGTTACCCAAAGCATGACGAGTCCTGAGGCAATCAGGAATTGCTGGGATAAAATATTTGTACCTCAAAAATGTTATCTCCAAAATGTATGGCATATATAACCAAAGATACTATTTAAAATCTGTGAGACAAAGAGATATAATCAATAGTTTTAGAATAGAATGATTAATTAAATATTAAGAAAAGTTAGCAGCTTTTTTCCCCACAACATTCCTCCAAGTAGAATGCCTGCATTAACATTTGGAATGTAAAAATGAACTGACATGCTCAAGGAAAACTGGAGACCCCTATTACAAATATAATAAAAGTGAATCTAAAATCCTACTTCACACCCAAACACAATAATTCCAGAGGGATTTGATCTAACAGTGAAAGGAAAAACAATATCATTTAGAAAACAACAACAGCAACAACAACAACACCACCACATGGAAGGACATCTTCATGAGCTTAGAGTAGAAGAAGGAAGTTTGAACAGTACACAAAAAACGTTAACCGTAAAGAAAGAGCTTCATAAATTTGACTGTATCAGATTAATAACTCTGGTCATCAAAAGAAACACTTAAGATAGTAAAAAGTCAAGCCACAGAGTGAGCGAAGATGTTGTCAATCCGTATATCTTCACATCCTTTACATATACAGAATATGTAAAGGATTTATTTGAATGAATGAGAAAAAGGCAACCTAGTAGAAACAGGGAATAAAGACTTAAAAAGAATCTTCATCTAAGGGGTATTCAACAGTTATTAGATATCCATAACATATTTTTTAAATTTTAGAAAAGAAGATTCAAAAGGCCAACAACTTGTGCAGTGATCAAGGAAATGCAAATAAAAACCACAATGGGATTCTACTACATACCCACAAAAATGACTAAAATGAAAAAGACAAAATGCCAATAGTTGCTGAGGCTGGAAGTATCAGAATTCTCATACACAGTGGGTGGAAGTATTTGTACAACCACTTTGGAAAACCCTGAGGACTAAACTCTGATTTTTTTTTTTTTTATCTTGCCCAAATTCCTATTTAAGAGGTCTGTGGAGTCATGCCCTACAAATCATGAATTTTCATCAGATGTTTATTTTTTTATTTATTTTTTTTAACGCTGTGTAATGTGACTTACTTTCCAACCTGACTCTGTCATAACATTACAAGACAAGGAAAAAAATCAACATGTTTTATCCAAAAACATGTTTCTTTGCCATATTTTGAAATGGTCCTGCAAAGCTGTCACTTGTGGGGTAATATTTGCAACTGGAAAGAATCTCTATTAACATAGCTAGATCTTTTTCTTCCAGGCCCTCCCAATCCTAAAAAGATTAACTAAAAGCCTAGCACCTTTTAAATATCTGAATAGGAAACAGTTGTCATCTATTGCCTCTAAGGGCAGCCACTATAAGACTTCAAACTATAAGACTTCAAAAGAACCTTGGTCTCCACAATCTTTTATCTTAATCTGAATGTTTCCTTTCTGTGATCCCAGGTTTTTAGATAAACCCAACCAATTGTCAACCAGAAAATGTTTAAATGTACCTATATTTACTTATATCACCTATAGCCTGGGAACCCCCACCACCCCTGCCACCTCTGCTTTGAGTTGTCCCGCCTTTCTGGACCAAACCAATATATTTCTTAAACGTATTTGATTGATGTCTCATATGTCCCTAAAATGTATAAAGCCAAGCTGCACCCCGACCACCTTGGGCACATGTTCTCAGGACCTCCTGAGGGCTGTGTAATGGGCCATGGTCACTCATATTTGGCTCAGAATAAATCTCTTAAAATATTTTACAGACTTGGACTCTTCGTTGGCAAGCCTTTGGCAGTACAGATTAAAAACTAAATGTTTTAATAACCTATAACCCTGCAATTCTACTCATACAGCCCAAGAAATATGTTTTCAACAAAGAAATGGACAATAATGTTCATGGCAACACTCTTTGAAATAGCCTCACATTAGAAATCACCCACACTATTTTCAATAGTAGAATGGATGAATATACTGTGGAAAATCCACGCAAAAGAAGGTTATACAGCAACAGAAATAAATGAACTATAACTACACCAACAATGTACACGTCTTTAAGAAAATTAGTAGTCATTAAAAGAGGACACACTCAGTACGATTTATGGTTATCACCATGCAAAGTCTTCTCATTTTTAGGAATAAACAAAATGATGCTAAGATTCATATAAAAAAATAACTCCATAACATTAGGAGAATTGACTCTTTTTGATATGACTCTTCCAAACCAATAGTAAGAATTTCACTCCATTTCTTCAAGTTGCCTTTTTGCCTTTCAAAAATGTTTTAAAGCTTTTTCCCATATAGGTTTTGTCCATTTCTTAATGATATCATTACTAGGTATTTTAACTTTCTCACTGATACTGTAAGTAAAGCTTTTCTTTCATTATATTGTCTCACTAAATATTGTTTTTGTATATAAAGCCTATTGATTCTTGTATGTTAGTTTTATATTCTGCAAACTTTTGGAATTATTTTATTGTTTTCCTACCTTTATCACGGATCCTTTGAGATTATTCAGGAATACTGTTATATAATTGAGATTAGCTTGGGTTTAAAGGTTTGGTGTAAATCTTTAGTAACTATTTCTTCTGTAGAAGTATAACTCTCTCTATACTGGGATAAATTTAGATAAATTATATTTTCCTTTGAATGTTATCTATTTTATCTAGTTTTATCAATTTATTTGCATATTGTTGGGCAAAATCATTTTATGTTTTCATTTTTTCATTCAATAATTATTACCACTGGTAATTTATTATGTTTATGTTTTATGTCTTTTATGTTTTAATTTGTTTATCTAATAATTATTTTACTTTTTAAAAGTTTTTTCATTAACTGGTTTAACTGTTTTTCCTTTTTAAAATTTATTGACTTTTTGCTTGTCCACTAATTATTTTCTTTTCGCTCCTGTTTTAAAGGATTTTCTATTTGTTCTTTAACTTTTTTGGGAAAATTTGCTTCAATCCTATTC
Source organism: Macaca nemestrina (assembly GCF_043159975.1). NCBI lineage: Eukaryota > Metazoa > Chordata > Mammalia > Primates > Cercopithecidae > Macaca > Macaca nemestrina. The sequence goes on from NC_092128.1 coordinate 64,684,657, forward strand.
CTTCTTTGATTTGTATTACTATACATATAAATAGCCATACATTTTCTTATGATTACTACTTTATATCGTTAGTATCTCAAATGTAGTGTTTTCATTAATATTAGTTTTCAGAATTTTATTTCCTAATTCCTCTTTCTCCTGTGTATTAATAGGAGAAGTTCTTTTTTTTTAATTTCAGGATAAAGAGACATCATTATTATTTTTAATGTCTAGTTTTTAATTGTGTTATTTTCTAAATCTATTGTAGCTCTGTGAGAAAATGTTGCTTGTAATATTCGTGGTAAGTTTGGGGATTTGAAGGGCCAAATATATGTTTAATTTTCATTACTATTTCTTGTGCACTTGAGATTAAGGCATTTTTCTGTTACCCTGTGTATTTGCATAAGATTATGTTGCTTAAGTCTTCTTTAACATTATCATTATTATCAGTATTTGCTCTACTTGAATTTTGTACGGAGAATGGTGTGTTCAATTCTTCTACGTTTAGGTTTTTCAGTTTCCTTTGCATCACTTGTAGTTTCTACTATATAAAGCTAGTTGTTTTGTTAGTTGTTTAGATATTCATAATATTGTATATTGTGGTCTTTAGCATTATAAAGTATATATTTTAATGCCTTTTGACCTACTGTACCTTGTCTGTTATCAGAAATCCAATCCATTTTTTCTTATTTACTTTTTTGAATACACTTTCACCCATTCCTTTATTTTTAGTATTTTAGAATCACACCATTTTAAGTTTGTCCCATGCGTTCAGCGTATAATTGAGTTCCAGATTTTGAGTTAGTTCGAAAATGTTTATCTTTTGTTTTATCCTTCACTTTTTTCTTGTTGATATTATTTTGAATAGATATGATTTTCATCAGCTGAAATTGTTCATTCTCATTTTCTGCTTTTTTTTCCCACTGAGTTTGATATGGTTTGGGTGTATTCCTACAATTCCCACGTGTCGTGGTAGGAACTAAATGGGAGGTGTTTGAATTAAGGAGGCAGGTCTTTCCTGCGCTGTTCTCATGAGAGTGAATGAGTCTTACGAGATCTGATGGTTTTAAAAGAGAAGTTCCCCTGCACAAACTCTCTCTTTCCACCACCATCCACGTAAGATGTGATTTACTTCTCCTTGCCTTCAGCCGTGATTGTGAGGCTTCCCCACCCATGTGGAACTGTATGTCCATTAAACCTGTTTCTTTTGTAAATTGCCCAGTCTAAGCTATGTCTTTATCAGCAGCATGGAAATGGGCTAACGCAGTAAGTTGCTAACAGTAGAGTGGGGTGTTTCTGAAAAGATACTAAAAAATGTGAAAGTGACTTTGGAACTGGGTAACATGCTGGGGTTGGAACAGTTTGGATGGCTCAGAAGAAAACAGGAAAATGCACAAAATTTGGAACTTCCTAGAGACTTGTTAAATGGCTTTGCCCAAAATGTTGATAGGGATATGGACAATAAAGTTCAGGCTGAGGTTGTCTCAGATGGAGATGAGCAACTTCTTGGAAGTGGAGCAAAGGTGACCCTTGTTATGTTTTAGCAAAGAGCCTAGTGGTGTTTTGTTCCTGCCCTAGAGATTTGTGGAACTTTGAACTTGAGAGAGATGATTTAGGGTATCTGGCAGAAGAAATTTTCTGCAACAAAGCATTCAAGAGGAGACTTGGGTGCTGTTAAAGGCATTCAGTTTTATAAGGGAAGCAGAACATAAAAGGTTGGAAAATTTGCAGCCTGACAATGCAATATAGAAGAAAATCCCATTTCCTGAGGAGAAATTGAAGCCAGCTGGATAAATTTGCATAAGTAACAAGGAGCCTAATGTTAATTGCCCAAACAATGGGGAAAATATCTCCAGGGCATGAGAGAGGTCTTCAGGGCAGCCCCTCCCATCACAAGCCAGGAGGTCTAGGGGGAAAAAGTGGTTTAGTGGACCAGCATCAATGTCCCCATGCTGTGTGCAGCCTAGGGACTCGGTGCCCTGCATCCCAGACACTTCAACTGTGGCCGAAAGGGGCCACAGTAGAGTCCAGGCCATGAAAACAGACTAATACACAGTTGCATATGGGTTTTATTTTATTTTTGCTAATTTATCTTCTGTTTGAATTGTCTCATATTTTCCTAGACCAGCAAAATAGGTAATTTTGTAAGAGAAGTTTAGGTATGTGGATTCTCAAGTTTCTTTGTTCCACAGTATCCTCTTCTTTTGATATACCAAAACGTGATTTTGTTCATAGATATCTGTCTTCACCTCAACAGAGGAAAATGATTAATGGGTCTTCTGATTTTGCAATTCTTTCTTGTTTTCATAGGATGCTTGGTTTCCAACATTTGTTCTCTTCTCTTTCACCAGCCCCAATTTCCAAGGAATGCCTCCTCCCCAGAAGCTGTGCTTTCTGAAAACTACTAGCTTTGATCACCTACACTTTTAAGCCCCTTCATTACAATTCCCCAGTAGTCCATGCTGTGACTCTTCTCAGTAACTTCCACCAAGTATGGAACTCTCTCTTGAGTCATTTAACATCTCCTGCTATTGCTAGGCTTCACCACCATCTCCTTTCTACTCAATTTCCTTCTTACTCTTAGCATCAGCTTGGGTTCCAGGTCTGACCCTACTCATTTTGGGGAGTTTATTTTATTATTTATATGTAAATTAGAGATTTTAGTAATTTCTGTCTACTAGTTAATCTCTAGATCTGAGTTAAGAGTGGTTTTGTGTGTGCTCTCTCTTGTTCTATGTGAGTTTTTAGAGGCTGTGTGGAAAGATTTCAATTGCCACTATTCTATGGAAACCCAGAACTGAGTAGGCTTTCCTTTTTCATTTCCATTATTTATTTATTTATTTTTTCAGAGAGGGTCTGTCTCTCTCTCTCTCTCTCTCTCTCTCTCTCTCTCTCTCTCTCTGTCTTGCAGGCTGGAGCTGGAGTGCAGTGGTGCATTCAGGGCTCACTGCAGCCTTGACCTCCAGGAATCAAGCCATCCTCCTGCCTTAGCTTCCTGAGTAGTGGGGACTACAGGTTTGTGCCACCATGAATGGCTAATCTCTTTTTGTAGAGAAGGGGTCTCACTATGTTGCTCAGGCTGGTCTAGAATGCGTAGGCTCAAGTGACTGTCTCACCTCATCCTCTCAATGTGCTAGGATTACAGGTATGAGCCACCACACTAGTCTCTATCTTTTTTTTAAATATAAAAACAATTGCACTACATTTTTTTTTACTGATGAAAACTATATAGTGGAACAAAGGATACTACATGATTCTAAAGAATTGAGAAATAACTTCTGGATGACATTGTTGCATAGGTAAGAGAGGGTGAGGTCTAATACCAAGTTGGAAAGTTTGCATACTAACAGGAAAGACAGTTAATGTGTGGTAAAATGAAGTAGGACAGAATAAGGTTCCTGCAAAGCAGGTTGACAGGTAGATAATTTTTCATGAGATTTTAGCAGTTCTCCTCATATTGTCTCTCTTTTCTCAAAAATACAGGATTAAGCTCAGTAGCTAAAGTGAAGATCGGAGAGGATGTAATGAGCAGAGAGCAGAAGGATGCAGGAGATATCCAGAAGAGTGTGGGTGTGGTAGTCATCAAGTTAGCATCTTGTATGTTTCTATCTTAATTTATTGTAAAAATGTAAATATGTTCTTATAACATGTTAAATGCTCAGCTGCATGTGTTTATAGACTGAGTAGAGGAAGTGTTAGATTTAACTAGAATTGAAGTTTTTGCCATTTGTTTTGAAGACAAAAATATTATTTTCAAAGAGACTAAATCTAAAGTTTTATTGGAGTTCAGAGGAAAAACATGTAACCGGACATTGTGCAGAAGACAGTACAGGCTTGAGTATATGAATAGAATATTATTAAGAGGGATTTTGAGCAAGATCTTGCATGATGAACAGAATGTAAGCACCTGGAAACTGTGTGGGTGGAAGAGGTTGTAAGGCGAGGCTATTTCCTGAAAAATATTTCATGTGAAGCAACTCCTGATATGAGAATGCCAGCAGTGTTAAAAGGGAATCTGAAAATTTGCAATTTTTCTGGAATGAGGATCTATCAAAGAGTAGGAAACGAGGTTGTAAAAGTAGTTGTGGAAGAGGTTATGGAAGGTTGTGGATGCCTGACAAAGAAATGAGGACTTTACAGATTGAGCTAGAGAAATATTGGGTGGAAAAAAACAAAAACAAAAACTTTGAACCTAGTAGTAAAATCAATGCTCTTCTCTTTAAGAAGGCTAATCTGCCAGTACCATATGTTAGAAGTGGGAGATACTGGAATAAAAAATTCTTTCTTAGAGATTATTCCATATTCCAAGGTAATAAAGATCTGAATATAAGCAATGACCCATGGAATGAAGGGAAGATTCAAGTATGAGAAATATTTTAAAACTACATGTCCTATATATTCTAGATTAAAACGTGAAAGCAGATTTTAAAATGAATACTTTTTTATATTACTAATTTATAAAAAAAACACTTGAAAAACTTTGAGCTCTTAAAAATGAATACATAGTTTAACATTGGAAAGGAAGAGACTCTTGCTAGACCAGAATAGACTATTACTTAATTGACCTTTTCTGCCTTAGTCATATGAGAGCAGTGACTTTTCCAACTTGTAAAAGGCATTTGAAATCAAATGAGCATTACACCAAAGAACTTGAATAATGAATAGACCTTTTAAACTGCAGCTATTGATCTAATACCGTAAAAAAAAAAAAAAAAAAAAAAAAAAAAAAAAAAAAAACAGACTCTAGGCCACTTAAAAATACCCTTCCAATGTCATTTCTTGATTTAGTTATACTTAAAAAATTGTATTTCCTAGATTCAGTTTTAAGCTGGTAGTTAGTTCTCCAGGCCCAACCCAGTGTAAACCAGCTTAAACTTACTACATAATAACAATTTTAGTGAGGAGGCATTTTAATTCTTTCAGTGTAGGATGATGAGAAAAGGGCTCATGATAGGTATGGGAACTTACTCCCTTCTATATTGTTGATTACTATGTTCATCAACAAGGAGAGGCTTCTTGCACAGTGGTCAAACTAAAAGGGAGCTGAGGGTACTGAATAGAGGCTTTTAGAAGTACAGAGATCTTTGGAACCAATGTTTCCCAGTCTGACTCATTTTCTTCCTCTAGCCTTAGGAACCAACCTCTTGCATCCTTTTTTTCTATTATCACTCTGACTTCCATTCTTTCCAAATATAGTAAGAACTCCAACACACCATTACAGTTTTCCTTGGAACACTCTATACCTTGAAATAAACTCAGAGATATTTCAAATATCCTAATAAATAGTAACATCAGGAGCTAGAGAAAAAAAATGGAGCATAAAAGTTTTCTTTTTGATAACAGTGATTCTAATATACTTGAGGTGTTATCTCAATGTGGTTTTAATTTGCATTTCTCTAATAATTACATATTTTGAGCATTTTTTCATAAATATGCTAGTCATTCATATGTCTTCTTTTGAGAAATGTCTATTTAGATTCTTTCTCCATTTTTTACTTGAGCTATTTGCTGTCTTACTATTGACTTGTTTGAGTTCCTTGTATATATTGAATATTAGTCCATTAGAAATATGGTTTACAGATATTACCTCCCACTCCCTGGGTTGTTTCTTTACTTTATTAACAGCATGGTGACTGAAGTTAATAAGAACACATTTGTATATTTCAAAACTGTTTAAAAAGTAGATTTTAAATGTTCTCACCACAAAATAATGGTAAGTAGATGAAGTGATGGATATGCTAATTAGCTTAATTCAATCATTATACAAATATCAAACATCATTGTACCACGTAACACTTGTAGAATTATTATTTGTCAGTTTAAAAAGTGCCCTTTAATTTTTTTTTCTCTTTCCCTTATTACTTTCTATTTTTCCTTCTTCTTGACCCCATCATTTTTTCTGTTCCTTCCCCTTGACATCCCTTAGTTAGCATCAATAATTTAAATATTCCATTAAGTAGTGTTCAGTCTCTTGGATTAAGAAAAATCAAAACCTGGGACAATTTGTCCTTCTTTTGCTTCTTTCCCCTAAATCATGACCCAGTGCAGTTAAGCACCAAAGCAGCAGTTAAGCACCAAAGCCCTGGGGTGTGATGTCTTCAGCTTCTTCTGTCCTCCAGAAAAATATGCCTTATCCATGTGGGTGTTGCTGGCCCTGTTAGTTTCTTCACTAAAGTCCGTAATTGGAACAACTAGTGATATTTTGGTTTCATAAGGCCCAGCAGTGTTTCAAAACTGTCTCAGGCTTGTCTCAGCCCTCGCTGTTTCTATGAAACTCTCTGAGATCTGCCTGCTATGCCCACATAGTCACAGGACAGGCAGTTTCCCCTGCATGTCTCAAAACAGTTCCTGCTATGACATTCTGACCTCCCTGGCAGTCTCTCCGAACTGTTAGCTAGGTCTCTTTAGCTGAGTCCCGTGAAAACTAATGTTTCTGAGGAAAATGACATCTTAGGACCTCCCTTACAGAGATCACTGAGTTGATGTGAATGCGCCAGGTTGGTGCATGGTTAGGGACATAGCCTTCTTCCACACTAACTTATCTGATGAACTTTCCCCTCATCAGGTTTAAATCGGGATACATTTGACAACATCATGACTCTGCTTTCATTCCTCCTTCTCCTTTCTATTCTCCATGAGATGGAAATTACAAATATTTTTCTTCTTTTTACTATTTCCAAATATGTGAACTTACCATACATAAAACTCTTTGGTCCAGCAGGCCAAGCTTGACTCTGAACATATTAAAAGATAAGGGGAAAAATAGACAATTTTCTTTCAAGACAATCCTGCATCACAATATTGCTGCTTGCTGTAAAATCTTATTGTTGAACATCATATGCCTATTGTAGTTCTTTTCCTAGAAATTATTTTGAAAACACTCCAGGGCTCTAGGAAACAGACACTGCCGACAGACCAAGACATTTGCCAAATTTCCAAGGCATTTAGAAAGTGAGAAGCACATGAAGAGCTTTTAAAATTTTAGCATGAAGGGCTGTTGAATTTTGTCAAAAGCCTTTTCTGCATCTATTGAGATAATCATGTGGTTCTTGTCTTTGGTTCTGTTTATATGCTGGATTATGTTTATTGATTTGCCAATGTTGAACCAGCCTTGCATCCCAGGGATGAAGCCCACTTGATCATGGTGGATAAGCTTTTTGATGTGTTGCTGAATCCGGTTTGCCAGTATTTTATTGAGGATTTTTGCATCGATGTTCAACAGGGATATTGGTCTAAAATTCTCCAGCCATTTGATCTTTGACAAACCTGAGAGAAACAAGAAATGGGGAAAGGATTCCCTATTTAATAAATGGTGCTGGGAAAATTGGCTAGCCATAAGTAGAAAGCTGAAACTGGATCCATTCCTTACTCCTTATACGAAAATTAATTCAAGATGGATTAGAGACTTAAATGTTAGACCTAATACCATAAAAATCCTAGAGGAAAACCTAGGTAGTACCATTCAGGACATAGGCATGGGCAAAGACTTCATGTCTAAAACACCAAAAGCAACGGCAGCAAAAGCCAAAATTGACAAATGGGATCTCATTAAACTAAAGAGCTTCTGCACAGCAAAAGAAACTACCATCAGAGTGAACAGGCAACTTACAGAATGGGAGAAAATGTTTGCAATCTACTCATCTGACAAAGGGCTAATATCCAGAACCTACAAAGAACTCAAACAAATTTACAAGAAAAAAACAAACAACCCCATCAAAAAGTGGGCAAAGGGTATGAACAGACATTTCTCAAAAGAAGACATTCATACAGCCAACAGACACATGAAAAAATGCTCATCATCACTGGCCATCAGAGAAATGCAAATCAAAACCACAATGAGATACCATCTCACACCAGTTAGAATGGCGATCATTAAAAAGTCAGGAAACAACAGGTGCTGGAGAGGATGTGGAGAAATAGGAACACTTTTACACTGTTGGTGGGATTGTAAACTAGTTCAACCATTATGGAAAACAGTATGGCGATTCCTCAAGGATCTAGAACTAGATGTACCATATGACCCAGCCATCCCATTACTGGGTATATACCCAAAGGATTATAAATTATGCTGCTATAAAGACACATGCACTCGTATGTTTATTGCAGCACTATTCACAATAGCAAAGACTTGGAATCAACCCAAATGTCCATCAGTGACAGATTGGATTAAGAAAATGTGGCACATATACACCATGGAATACTATGCAGCCATAAAAAAGGATGAGTTTGTGTGCTTTGTAGGGACATGGATGCAGCTGGAAACCATCATTCTTAGCAATCTATCACAAGAACAGAAAACCAAACACCGCATGTTCTCACTCATAGGTGGGAACTGAACAATGAGATCACTTGGACTCAGGAAGGGGAACATCTCACACAGGGGCCTGTCATGGGGAGGGGGGAGGGGGGAGGGATTGCATTGGGAGTTATACCTGATGTAAATGACAAGTTGATGGGTGCAGCACACCAACATGGCACAAGTATACATATGTAACAAACCTGCACGTTATGCACATGTACCCTACAACTTAAAGTATAATAATAATAAATAAATTTAAAAAAAATTTAACCAGTTACATGTGCATAGGAATTAATGAAGTGTCTTGGGGGTCTAAAGATTAAAGAAAAATACTCAGACACTTAAAATGATTTCCCAATTTGGAGAAGATGGCCAGATGATTATCTAGATCACTTTTCTCTGCCAAAATGTGGGTGCATCTTGACATGGGACTGGAGTGGAGGAGGAAAAGAATGGGTACATTGTGTGGTCATTAAAGTGTGTAATCAGGCTCATTGTTTGATGAAAACATACTGTTTATCAAATGCATATATCCACATGATTGCTATTGTTGCTGAACTTTTAGACAATCAATAGTCCTATAATTAATAAATTTTCATCATATCCAATGCATTTGGCTTCTGCTTTAATTCTTCATTAACAGGATTAATAAGGAATTTGATATGGATTTGATATCAGAAACTAACACCATAGTCTATTTAAAGAGATTTATGGCATGGAAAATCAGTAATTGCTATATACTTATCAACTTGTCCTAGACAATAGAACAAATAGTGAAAGCTATGATTAATTTAGAAATTAAAAGCTTAAAAGGTTTTTTTTTTACATCCTTTATTTGTATTTTTGGCAAGTGGTTAATGTGACATGTGACAGAATTACTGGTCATAAGTAGAAATCTATCAGGGGTGTTTTCATCTCCTTCAGCCAAACACCATAACAGAGGACAGGCTTTGTAACTGCCCTCTCATTTCAGCCAAACACCATAACAGAGGACAGGCTTTATACCTGCCCTCTCATCTGTTTATGCAAGATGTTTCAATGGGGTAGAATACCAATTTTCATACATTGACAAGGAGGTTTCAATAAATGTCTAAATACTGTATTTTTAGGTAATAAATATTTAATAACATCCAATGGTTGATTACAGAGAAAATAGTTTGCCAAAACCAGCTGTAGAAGACATTAAAATGATATTCTTTCAAAGTGCAAATGTTTCCCATGATATTTACCGTGAATGCCCTGCTAATCACTCCATTTCAGGAAATTTGTGGAACGAAAGGTGTATTAAAGGAAAGTTAAGACCTGGGTGAAAATTCAGAATTTTAAAAAATTTTACATGTCAATTACATTGCTCTGTTGCCATATATCTAGATTGACGGATTGCTAATTTTTTTCCCAAGTGATTTTGTGAAGCAGCAGGTATTTTAAACATAAATAAACATATAAATTAGAACAATCATGTTAATTTCATGAAAATATTCACAAATTTCTTTAATCATTAAAAAATTAATCTGTGGATTGCTTCAGTGAAATTCATCCTTACCACTCTTCAAGTTATAGAGCTTACATGGAGATAGATCTTTATCTTGGTCATTTATTAGAGGAAAAAAATCATTTAATGCATTAGTCATAACATTACTATCTGTAATGCATGCTGTCAGTTAGATGAAAATATCTTGTTGCTTTTACTGACTTCAGATGATATTGAGCATGTCTTTCAAAATTTCGATTTCATTTGTTTAAATAATATGCTAAATGATTCCCAATTTACTCACATTCAATTTTAAAACTTGCATGTGATAATTAACAAAAGAAAGTTCAGCAACTGTTAATTACAACATACCATATACCTGTTAATTTACATAATTGCATTTATCAAGTAACTACCCTAAGTGTAAAATATTGCTTAATTAAAAATTTAAAATATTTTCATATATAATATCAACACAAATTGAGACACTGCTTACCTTATTTAACCGTTGTATAATGAATAAAATTTAAACAACTCTGAATGCCTAAGATTGACACAGCAACAGATATAATATTTGATCATCCATATGATATTGTAGATTTATAATACAGTACCTGCAGGAATAAAGAAGCTATAGTGTTCAGAAATTAGTGCACCATAATGCCAAACTTGAAATAAAATTAACTGTTTGATTTTTAGCAAAATAATTAATTTTAAATATTATTTTTCTTGTTTTCTAGAAATTCATTCTATGCTTGTGAAATTTAGATTTGGTTTCAGGTTCAGTCGAATTTCGATTTTGCTACCTGCTTATTTGGCATTTGTCAAAATATAAATTCAGCAGATCCTTTGTACAAAATCCAGACTTTGGGAATTTGAGCCTGGAGATGCAGCACTAGTAACTTTGAGGAAGTGATAAGCTTCTTTGCACTCGCCTGCTCTATCAGATCTCTCCCTGCCCTACCACTGGAAATGTGAGAAGGGCGGGGTGGCAAAGAGAGTAGGTAAGTCAAGGCAGCTATGAGCTATATCCTTCTCTCACATGCATTTATGTTTGTTTATTTATATATAGCTTTATATAAAAAAGAAAATATACACATTACTACAAACAATCTAGATATGTTCATTGAAAGAGGGTAACTTAGTTTTAGATTTGAAGAGATCAGGACCACCGAAGGAAGATAAGTATAAGGCATGTGTCCATTCCAGTCAAGTGTAGCTAAGGACAATTGACACTTTTATGCCTTGTTAGCCTTATTTAACCAGAGACTAAAGCTACAACATTGCATATGACCAGATTTCCAAGTTAATAAGTAGCAATGACAAAATATATTAATTAAAATCAGTTTATAGCATATAGCATAGTATGTAGCACAAAATTTGACAGAATGAACTCAAAATGTATCTACTGACATGATTTATAGCAAAACCAATTCTGGTATAAGTGGTAAACTACCACACACGTACAACCGGTGCTGTAGAACTAAAGCTCTGTGCAAATTATTGTCATCAAAGTTTACATACACAATCTGGTCCACTGGGTAAATACTAATTAGGCAAATGTGAATCAGGAAAAGGCCTCTGAAGGGATGATGGGGAGGAAGCAGGACAGTGGGGACAGACTGAACCATCATAATGCATCACCACTGATTAGATGCTCTGTTTCTCACTGATCGATTACTTAAAAGCTTTGAAGAGCAAAAAGAATTATTATTCTTTATTGATTACCTCCTTTCTTATCCTCTGATTCCCATGTTTGCTTTGATATTTTGTAGTGATTCACTTCCTTCTTCCCAAATACAATTTTTATATAAAACTATCAACCTGTAGAAACTAGAAAACACGCTGTCCAATGCAATACATTAAGACATTTTCAACAATAAATAATCAACTAGTTTTTCAGCTCTTAAGCTTGAAACACTTTATATGCAACATGTATGCACAGATTTAATACCCACAAGGTCAATTAAAACACGTTTTTTTTTGAACTTTGACAAAATATAGTCTTCACTGAAGTTGTCAGTCTTTGTCTTGGTTATTATTAAACCTTGAAAACTATTTATAATGCCTTCAAAAATTTCCAAGAACACCAGTTGTGGATTGATAACTCCTGGGTCTACCACAGAAAACAGTGGAACTCTAGGTTTGGAATGTATTGATCCAACCTCCTCATATACTGATGAATAAAGTAAGGGTCAGATCTGTTTGACCAAGGTCACACCATTAACTAATGGGAGGCTCTGAACAACACTCATGTTTTGCAGATTCTATTATAGATCACAGCCTCTCTCAGCAGATGCTAATTAAGTAAAACCATTGCAAATCTTCCTTTGGTCACAAAACCTGGGTCTCTACATTAGGGAAGATAATCTATTAGTTCTTCTTTCCTTTCTTTTTCTCATTCAAATGTTCGTTTATCATTATGTAGTCATAACAAAATTAATTTTTAAAATGAAAGGCTATTGTTAAACTACTATAACTATATAAGATACATTTTCTTCTTTTAATTTAATTTATGCTTTTAGTGAATTCCTTAAATCATTATTTGATATTCCAAAGGTAATTGGAAATTATCCATATGTGCATAAATATTTTAGGATTATTAGGAGATTTCACATAGGAAAGGAACAATGATGAAGGATTCTATGTAGCTAGACTCAAAGCATAGGTCTGAAATGAATAAAATTATATCAAAGTCCATACTTTGTCCTACATTAGCAACATTTAAAAAGTTACTGTCTACAGTAGATATACAAACATTCAGCAGGATTAAAGGTGATAAAGCATTCACTAGGATTCAAGATTGAAGATACTATATTTAGAAATGGAAACTTGTTTATCTATTGTAGAGTAACAGAAGGCAATAAATTCAAAGTTGCTATGTTAGGCTATCCCAATTATTACTGTCTAATTTGTGTAATCTTCAACACCATTCGATCTAAGAAATATACAATATTCAGGCTATTTGACTTATTACTTACTATGGTCTTTAGTAGGATTAGGCTAAAGTATTCTACTATAACCTCCTCTCTTTTTATTCATTTATTAATTCATCAAATATAATTGGAAAGTCTATTAAGAGACAATATTGTAGATGCTGGAGAGAACATGGTAAATAAAAATCATCTTTCACTTTATGATTAATATGGGGAGACAGTAGTTAATATGGGGAGACAGATCTGCTGTCAAATTAACTACAAAATAAATGTAAAAAGATTCTCTGATTCTCCACAGTCCCAATTTAATATCTCATAAGAGCAATTATCAATGCTATTTAACCAAAGAGGATGAATGGGCTTAAACGCCAACAACAGTTTCTGAAAAATTAATTTAATAAGGTAAATGGATTCCCCAAAGTAGATGTAAATATAAAGAAACATGTGACCCAATTCTAAGCATTTGTTAATTCTGTTTCTGTTCTTCGATTTTCCTCTTCTACTTGCTAATCTCTGTGAGGACATTTTCCACATTGAATTCTCAGTTTTCCCTCTGTCTTTCCTTTTGTTGATATGTATTTTAGAGAGGACTCAGGCAGCCCACGCTGTTAGGTGAAGATAGAAAACCTGAATATTTTATTTTATATTGATACTTGAATTATGAACATAAGAGAAGTTCAGCAGAACAGAATTATGTTTGCTGTTGAAACTTTTTCTTCATTCATTGCTATGTTTGAGGCATCTATAGCAAAATACAAACTAACAATAGAAAGACATACAAATTTATTTAATATAAATTTTAAATGCATGAAAAGCTTCAGAAATAAAAGCCTAAATAGACAAGAGAACTGTCTACTGTTGATGCTTGAACAACACAAGTTTGAACTACTTGCGTGTGCTAATATGCGAATTTTCTTCTGCCTCTGTTACCTCTAAGACAGCAACACCAACCCCTCATCTTCCTTCTCCTCAACCTATTCATAATGAAGTTGAGAATGAACATCTTTATGATGATCTACTTCCAGTAAATTAATAACTATATTCTATCTTCCTTATAATTTTAAAAATAACATTATCTTTTCTCTAGCTTACTTTATTGTAGGAATATGGTATATACTACAAAAAACATACAAAAATTTATGTGTTAATCAATTGTTTATGTTATCTGTAAGACTTATGGTCAACAGTAGGCTGTAATGATTAAGTTTTTGGGCAGTCAAAAGTTATCAGTGGATTTTTGACCATGCCTGATGCCATCACTAATCTCCTACTTGTTCAAGGGTTAACTTTTTTTTTCTACTTAGGCTTAATAAATACTTGGATAGTCATGAAGAAATATACTTGGACAAATGAGGTATGATCTAATAGTACAAATGGCATAGGGGAATTTAGCAAGGCCTGTTTGTTCAGATTATTCTGTGTTTCTGTGTCTTCAGAAATAAAATATTCCTTTCCTTCCAGTATAGGGAGGGCATCTCTCAAACGAAGGTCTTATGATTTATTTCAGGGGAGAAGGGCAGGAAAAATCCAAAGTGACTTTCCTAGATTTTGTTACCTCCTTCTGATTCTTTCTCAAATGCCGACATGCCATATTTTAGAGTAACTTGTCTTGAACCCCATCACTGGAAAACCCTTCAGTCTCAGAATAGCAATGTGTACCTGTTAAACTTGTATTTTTCCTGAAACAAATTACAGAGCTGATCAGTTATTCTTCAGATAAATATGGTACCTATGTAGTTTCTTCCACTTATCAACTTTGATATCCACTTAGGTTAAAAAAAAAAAAGTCTAAATGCATGTGCATGCACCTGTGTGTGTGTTGTGTGTTTGTATTAGATGTGAGAAAAAATATTTCTTTTCAATATTAAAATTTTATAACATTGAAATAAATTAAGCTTCGTTTAATGATTTACTATGGATAAATTTTTGATATTAAAACTTCAACTCTGGTAGCAATGTTTTCTTTTAAAATCTAATTTACACATTTATATTAGTATCCTCAAATAATGAAGTATTTACTCTTTATTTCAGGTATTTTATTTCCACTCAATATATAGCAGTTTTATGCCAAATGATTACATTTCAGGCAAAATATCTGCTAAATGAAACTTCATGCAATAATGACTCGTACAGTGAATTAGATTAAATTATACACTTAGCTAAAATATTGCCCAGAAGAAAACTTATTTTGTCAAATATTAAAAGAATTCATTCAGGTTTATTCTAGAATTTATAAATTATCAGTTTATAAAAGTATATTAGAATAAATTTAGGAATTGTTACTGCTAGCACTATTGGATGATTAGTTTTCCCAAGTGTTAAGCAATGCATAGTGCTGATTTTCATCAATCACAACAATCACAATCATTATATGTTGAACACACTACTTATGGTCATTGCCTTTCTCACAACCTATTTTATCAGTAGGTAACAAATAGAGATAGTGTGCTTAATTGATAAGCACACACACAGAATTAAAAATTGTCTCTATTTGCAGTAGTATAATTTAAAAGACTTTACTAGATTTTTGAATAGTTTCTACAAATGCTAAAAGCATCTAAAGGGATGTTAAGCTTTAATAGTTGAAATTTATTAAAAAGTATAGTCTTTTAGAATCCAAAATGGTATTATTCACTTCATTTAAATGTTATCAGATGGACTAAATATTAATTGCAAGAAAAAAAAACTACTTTACAATAAGTTTTAGGTAAGGCCTTTGTTGTTGTTATTATTGATTGATCACTTACTTGTTTTTATACAATTATCTCTTAAATTCTGTGTCTCCAGGGAATGATTTTCTAATTATTCAGTGTGTTGATGGCTGTCATGCATCTGCCAGGGTCTGTATTTCTTCAGAGATGGACAAAGGGAATTCCCTTCGGTTCTGTGTGATCCTTTAAGACGACAAGAGGGGACAGTTTCCTAGGGCATTAAACAGAAGCTGCTGTCTCTTTAATGACTTAGTGTAAGTGCATGAGGTCTTTCACCTCTGTGACCCACAGTATTTGATTAGTACTAAAACTGCATTTGATAAGTGTGCTTTATTTTTAATTTTCATTTTGTTTGTGCATTATTATGCTAAATTTAATTTCGTTTACATCAGCAACATTTCTAGATGTGGCTCTCTTTGGCTGCCTTTCAGTCTCATGGGCTATATAAAAAAGTACATAAATTATTAAGTTTAGCATCATTGAAAACATGTGCATCTATGTAAAAATGTCATACATTCAGTGTGGCTACCATCTGTGGTTATGGTAATATAAACCCATAAACGTGCACAATCCTGTATATTGATTCAAATAAACAAAATCCACTTGGATCCATAACCTGATATTGTGGTTTGGGTAGGTACCATTTTATTTTGTCAAACATCAAATGGGAAGAGTAATGAAATACACATATTGTTCTGGTTAGTTGACACTTCCCTTCTCTAACAAATGGGATCCACTCTTTAGAGTGAAATAACTAATTCAGCATTGTGGATCAACAGCACCAAGGACTTTTCCTTGGTGCTAACACTGGTCATCATTGGAAAATATGCTTTAGTTGTACATATATTGTAATAAAATGTTCCCACTATATTACTAATTTTACCTACAGTGACATCTCTATACCATTTACATTAGGGTAGAAGGTAGAGAAGAAATATATGACGCATAGAGAGAAAAATATTTAATTTTAGCTGGAGGGAGTGAGATGTGTATTTCTTTATTAAATTATTTTAATTAATTAATTTATTTATTTATTGAAATGGAGTTTCCCTCTTGTTGCCCAGGCTGGAGTGCAAAGGTGTGATCACGGTTCCCTGCAACCCGGCTCCCCGAAACCTCCCCCTCCAGGGTTCAAGCGATTCTCCTGCCTCTCCTGAGTAGCTGGGATTATAGGAATGTGCCACCACGCCAGACTAATTTTTTATTTTTAGCAGAGTTGGGGTTTCACCATGTTGGTCAGGCTGGTCTCGAATTCCCAACCTCACGTGATCCACCTGCCTCGACCTCCCAAAGTTCTGGGATTACAGGCATGAGTCACCACTCTCGGCCTGTTTTTGGCTCTTATAATGATGATTTCAATGGTTATTTCTACATACAAACCCAGTATCAATCATTCTAAGGACTGGTCAAATGATGTACATATGTACATTTTACTTGGATTCTTTTTGGCCTCTTCATATGGCAACGATTTTGCAGTATTTTTCCTATAGAAAGAGTAGGAAAAATATTGTTTCCCTATCAAGTTCCCTATCAAGGTTATTTAATGTTTATATTTTGTCATTGATTGCTTAGGAGAGGTCCCTTTAGCTGTATTATAAAATTTAGGATTGTTGTCAAATTTGCAGTAAATTCTACCTAGTCTTTTTTTTTTTTTTTTTTTAAATAAAAGCTTTCAGGTTTCTGGGCATTTCAGATTTTCTTGGACTGTGAAGAGTAACTAATCTCAATTGCCCTACACTCATTAACTAGGGCTTTAGAAGTTGCCTGTGCAAATCACAGGGCTTGAAAAGTAAATTTCATTAGTTTCATGTTGCATTCCCCTCTGGAAAGACCCTATGAAATAGGTGTTATTGTTGTTATATTAGAAATAATGAAACTGAGACTTGGAAGCATCAAGAGATTGTCTCTTAGTATCACAGAGTTAGTTATCTGGAGCAGCTTGAATTCAGGGCCAATATATTTAATCTAATTTCAAGTCATTTGTACTAAACTACTTTGTTCTATGCCCTCCCCAAAACAAGACCAGGGATCAGAGCAAGAGATGGAGAACTGCAATATTTTTCTCCCTCACCTTCTTCTTTGAGTAATAGTCCTCAAACTGTTAATCTCAGGATACTTTTCACTCAAAAAATTCACCAAAGGTCCTAAGCTTTTGTTTCTGTGGATTATAACTACCATTACAGAAATTAAAATGGAAAAAAATTAAATATACATTTATTAATTCATTTGAAAATAACAACAGTAAATTCACTACATGTTAATGTATATTACACTTTTTATGAAAAAAAAATATTTTCCAAACAAACAAGACATTTAGAGAGAAGAGTAGAACCATTTTACATTTTTGCAAATTAATAGCCTTTTCAGATAATTATAGATTATTTTCTTTAAGACTACACTCAAACCTGAAAAATAATAATTTCATGTAAGCTAGTTGCAATGAGAAATTTAAAACTATTGGCTTATTTTGCACTTTTAAGATTCTTTTTCATAATACATAACTTTTCCTCTGGAAAATATTGATTCTTTGAGTTATGCAGACCTTCCAAATGTTAACATATTTTATTATATAATAGCAAACTATTACATTCATTAATATTTTCATTGATCTCATCAGAGATGTCTTAAAATTATTGAGAAGCTGTCAAGCTCACAGTGTGGATATAATTTTTCCAAAGTCCTAATTTTTGCCTGAAAGCTCATTTATCAAAGACAACACGTTATTTTTATTGAGGTTACAAGTTTACTTCATTCATTTTTGAGAAAGTATAAGCCAAACATTTAACTCTAAAGTATACTTTTTTTTTGTTTTTGTTTTTGTTTTTTTTTTGTCGGTTGTTCTTTCAAGTAAAGATAATTTTACATAAGAAAAAGAGTGACCAGTTCAACTTGTAAAACAAATAAGAGTGCTTTTTTTAGGGGGGGGGGTGTGGGTGTATGTGTGTGAAAATCATTGTAGTTTGTTGTGCAGCAAAATTGTTTTGTGCAAACTTCCCACTTTATCACACACAATATTTAAAAGCATGTATACAAGAGTTGAAATTTAGTAAAATTAATATTTTTTACTGTATCACCGAGGAAATTCTGAAATTAAACTGGCTTTTTTTTTTTTTGTAAGTGCAAGCTGGTAAAGAACACAATGACTGCTCTTGGAATTTGACATCACTGTTTTCATTTATGCTAATGTGCTGGTAGTTTTACCCAGCATTGCTTTTGTGTTATCAGTGCTAATAATGTCAACTAAGTGGGACAGATAAAAATGCAAGAAAACAATAGTGTTAATTAATAAAATATGTTATTTTTGTGGGTTTTACAATGGCTATGAAATTTGTTGTTTTCTGTAATTGTAATTTATTGAATTTTTTCTCATTCTAAATAAATATTTAGTTTTGTACTTAATTTAATATTCTTAATACTGAATTCTTAAGATGATCTCCTACCCCCAAATTGTATAAGCTTCAGGCTCCAAAAAACTTGGATTTGCCCTTGAGTCTCTGTGGTCATTAAATTAAGTAATCTATTTAAGATTTTAGTATGTTGTCTGATAAAAAGCATTTTATATAAATGTTAAGTATTTTATTATTCCTAATGCAAAATAGAGCCACATGATTATTTAACATTGAAAGTTTAATAGCTTCATATAATTGCACATAATATATAAAGATGTAATACAAAACATTATAGTTCTATACATAACATCTTTATTATTTTCTACTTATCTGCACTTCTCTAACTATAATGCTGTGACTGCTTATTATTTAAAGGCCTTCAGTCCTTAGGCCAAACTTGTGCTTATTTGTGTTCTGTTTAGCATCCCCCTCAGTGATAGTTGCATATGCCTGTTTCCAAGCCAGACTCATATATTCAGTCACACATTCATCGAATATTTATTTGGCATTGGCTACATGCTTCAGTAATACTCCTGGGCTCAAAAAAGATAAAGGTGAGTGATAGAAATATGACCCTTGTTCTCACAGATCTTATAGTTTAACAAAAACAGAGTTGGGAGAGTATAAACAAATAATTAAGCAACTAAGATATGTATTCTGGACACTTAATTCAAGGTACAATGACGGATAAGTGAAGAAAAGTTGGCATCATGAAAAAGTGCAAGATTTAGCCAATGGACTAGAGGATAGGAGAGTGTTCTAATTCCCAGGGACCAGTAGATAAGGGCCCTTTTGTTGTGATGTTTCTTTGCTCAAGAATGCCCTTTGCCAATAAGTGCCAGCAAACACCCAATTGCTTATCAAAGGCCAACAATAATGTTCTGTTTTATGAAGCCCATTAGAATTCTACCAAGTAATTTGTTTCTTTTATATAGGTGTTTTCCTCATTTATACATGGAGATAATTGCCTTTGACAAATGTTTAGTGCAATGCCTGTCACAAAGCTGTCATTAAATTATTGTTGTTATCATTTATATCATTGTCATTTACATCAATATAGTTTAACAATCTCAAGTACTCTCTGGTGTCATCATTTTCAATGATCGATTGCAACATTCACAGCATTGTATGCTTCAATAATTAGTATTAGTTAAATAATCATTTTGCTATTTACAGATTTGTCAACAAAAGTGAAAGTTACTCCTGGTCATGGCCGAGTGCCTGATTAATGCCACGAGGGTAGGAGTCTCAAATAAACATAAATTGTTCATTTGAGATGAAAGGATATTCAATTATTTTGCATTGATTGGGTTTCTGAGATAAGATAAGAAATGTATCATTTCTGAAGAAAGATGTCCTTTAATTGGATAAAAAAAGCAGGAAACTGTTACATATATGGTCCACAGACTTTTCTAACTGTATACGTCTTTGAATAAAAACTATCAAAATGTATTCTTAATATATGTATATTTATTTAAGTGATGGGCATGTACCAATACATTGTACACATTATAAAACATTCATACAATAGGAATATATATATAAAATAATTACTAAATAAACCATATTTTGATGTACTGTCTTTTTAATTTTACTATTAAACGTGTACCATTGCTTATCTTTGATGAGATTCTATATTTCAAATAGTCTTGAAAATTTTGGATATTTTTATATAATTTCTCATATATCTTATGAGATTATACCTGACTTTACATCACAGTGTGCAGAGAAGGTAAATCAGCTCTTTTTTGTCTGTTTCATTTGTGTTTGTATTGGTAGTATATGCATCAGTCTGAGCTTTAACAAATAATTTATTTAATTGGCCATTTATTTTAAAGAAAAATTAATACACACAAGTTGTAATATTGTATTTCTATCACAAGCAAGCCAGTGATGCCTACCTTTTTTGGAGACCAATGTCTTAGAATTTTATTTGTCATCTAAAATTAGAAACTATATTATGAGATTTCAAAGCAACTTTTAACACTCTGCAGGCTTGTTTAAATAATGTGGGTATTTCCAGGTTTCAACTATCACAGATCCTGATTCAATAAGCCCCCAGTGAGCTAAGGGATATGCATATTCAATGTATTACTCAAGTTATTCTGATACCCACTTAAAACTGAGAAGTAGAAGATCAAGCTTCTAGAAATGGGCTATGCACCTATTTTGAAAACTTTTCCCTTTGTTTCTTAACCATGTTTAGTTGTAGAACTTTTAAATAAAAAATGGCCCATGTTCTCCTCTTGGGTGGCAGCAAACAATGGGTGTACAGCTTAGATTTCCACATCCTCTGTACACCCAGGCTTGTGTGGTGAAGAACCCTAGGGGAAAGAGTTTGTGGTGACATCTGCCAGAGGAAGAGAATGGAGATTGCTCTCCAGAGCCCACAGAGTTAAAAAAGGAAAGAAAAAGAAATAAAGCCAGGAGTCCTTTGGGGAAAGAAGAGGTACCTATGACTAAAATATCAGAATTGGTTATGCTGGCTTCACTGACAGTGCCCTTGATGTATTATAGCTAAAAATGAACATACTTAGAAAGCTAAGTATGTAATAGCTTATATTATAGTCACTCACATGAATCAATCGTATTTTACTCAAGTTTATATATCAGACACAATTTTTTACCTGATTTATGTTATTAGTACATTAATACAAAATGAAAGTCATTTTATTTGCTTAGCAATACAATATATTACCAATTCTATAGTTAATCTTTATCATATGGTAACTGTATGTGATTTCAACTTACTTTATAGAGGGAATATATATAGTAAAATTAATTAGATTATAACATCTATTTTAAAATAAGATTTCTAATAGTAGTATACAGAGTCATAAGAGATGAAACTACATACAGGCACACACTCACAGGAGAGCTATTCTAGGTCGTGTAGGAGTCTTTCAAGGATATGGTTATGATCAAAATATATGCTTGCCATTGAAGAGATAGTGATACTGGTGAAAGATTGTCCATAATTCTAAAATTATACATGCAAACTATGTTATTTTACTCCCAGCAATATGGTTTAACAATATCAAACTTTGTGAAAGAAAAATCAATAAAAAGTAATTGTGTGAAGTGTTTTGAATTATAGATTATTCACACAGCAATATAGAACCTATGTAAGCCACCTACAATAGGCTTGTAGAATGTTTTCATTAATATTCCAATTTTGTTGGTAGTAAATGTTAAATAAGCAATGCTTAAATATGCTATCTGATATTAGCAAATTGTCAGTCAATTTGGAAATTGTCAGTAATTCCCTCCACAAATGTTTGTTTGCTCCTAACTGTAATAATAATAAAAAAAATCAGTACTTTAAAATATTCTACTTTATTTTTCCTTTTTCTTCAAGGTGTTATATTCAAATACAACCGGTATTCTGTCCTAGATGTTCTGAGTCAGATCTGGATACCATGTGTTGTGGCTGTGTATCTAAACAATTCATTCTGTTACCGACACTTTGATTTCTTGGGCTATGTCAACAAGTCAGCCTAGAAAAATTTCCATAAAAAATACATATGGGTGGCAGAGGTTCAGGTTCTTCTTCGTCTTCTTCTTTTTTTTTTTTTTTTTATCTCTACACAAATTTCTATTTACCAATTTATGTTAAAATTCTAGGCACATCTCTTCCCCAGGGGGAAACAAAAAAATGTTTATTGGCACTCTGTCTTCTCTCATTTCAATTCACAGTTTATGAATGGGTCAGTCCTATGATTATTGGGAAAACTGATAGTGGTCTCTGATTTAAAAAATTCTGAGATTATAATGTCAGTTCTGCACTGTGCTTACTGTGTAACTTTGGGCAACTAATTAAACTTCTCTGGATTTAGCTTTCTAGTGTGTAAAATTAGGAAAGTAATAACACCAGTCTTTAAAAGATAATATATTTATTATGGGCTTTATCAACTCTAAAAAGACTACAAATTTAAAAATAACACATTGCTCTTGCCTGATCAAGAAACAGTGCTGTTTGAAAGACAACTATCGAGACAGTGTCGGCAGAGAAGGAAAGCAGCTCTCATTGTTTCTTTGATCCAAACAGAGTTATCTCTTAAATCCATGGTACAATCAGTTGGTTCAGGTCAGAGGGACCTGACCTGGGCCCAACTACATAGAATCATGTTGCACAAACTGCAGGACAAAGAGTTCAACACAAAAGTGGATCAGAGCAGTGAATAAGTCGGAGTAGCATACTGAACTTTATTTTTTTATCGAGTTGGGGTCAGGTATAAAAGTGACGAGGGAGTCCACAGGACCTTGGCCTCAGATCCTTTCAAGCAGACATGTGCTCCAATGTCATGACCCCAGAACAGAAACAGACAAAACTAGCATAGATCCCACTGAACCATTAGGAAAGGAATGAAGAGTAAATGTGTAAACTATCCATTGTTCAACTAGGTAATTTTATTTTGGACAGTGTTTGCCTAAACAAGGGAGAGAGAATAAGGAAAATATAAGTAAAAAGCCACTCAGTAAAGAATATGATTAAAAGGCATACCAAGATGCAAAAGTAGGGGAAATAGAGATGTAGGTAACACTCTATTGTTTGAAGTAGAAACTGCCTCTTTTTAAAAGTTAAGACTTCAATATATCCTCACTTTACCACTGAGGAAACCAAACTTTAAAATAATAGATCAGATACTAAAGTTCACATACTGACCAGTATTCAAATACATATATTCTTTTCTGGTATTGAACACTGTGTTCCTGAAACCTGTGTTATAGTATCTTAGATGATTATCAAGATGTTCTCATTTGGTGGTCACCAATGATAGTGTTTATTATGTTTAGTGTTCTCAAAATACAAGTAAATATAAAACAGAAAGCTAAGTATATAATAGCTTATATTATAGTCACTCACATGAATCATACACCCAGCCACTTAACAAACAAACAAGATGTCTCATGCAAAATGTCAAATAATGTTATGGGTATCTTTAGGAGAAAGAAAAGGAAAAATCTATCTTAAAATAAACTTAACAATCAATGCTATGAATAGCACAAAAATGTGAAGGATTAATAGCATTGACTTAAATGTCAAATTATCCTTTGATTAAAAAAAACCATAGTGTCTAATTATAGAATTTCAATCTAGATTGTTTTATGACACTCAAATTTATCACACATAGGTTAATATGTATATTAACCTAACTTGCTATTGAGCAAGTCTTTTAGGAAGGCAAGAAACACATAATAATCATTGCAGATAATAAAATTGCTGAAGGCTGCAGTGAGGTTTAGAAATCCCCAATCAAATTTAGCTGTCTGTTCTCAAGATGTGTACATTACTAGACCAATTTTCTTAATATATGTTTTTACTTCTAGAATATACACCCTTAAAATTAGCAAAACATCTGAAAGTCCTTATCTCTTGCAAACTTATTTTGCTACCACTTACTAACCCTGCGAAGTTAAACATTTCTTTGTATGTATGCTTTTGAAGGTGGTTTGATATTTTATTTAAATAAAGCTGTTTTCAAAGTAAAGGTAAAATTGGAATTTTGCATTTAAATTTCAAATTACTTTAACATGAAAAAACATCTAAGCTGGGTGTCTGGTAATATGCAGAAAACTAATCATTCCAGTGCAACTTCAGTCAATATATGCATGAAAGACTATAAAACACTATACACATATTACATGTATTTGTGTATGTACATAAATATATGTATATAGTCTGTTATTTTCCATGTTTGTTTTTGTTTCCTACTATGTGTTTTGTTTTAAAGATGGATTCAGGTAGTTTACTTTTCTGTGTGTGGAGTATATTCACTGTTTTAAAAGTATGGACAGAATTAATTAATTTCCTTAAAGTTAACTTGAGAAAATATTAATCTCCCCAACCTCAACTGGTCAAGGCATAAGCAACCCTCCGTGTCTGCCTCACAGAAAGGAAGGCATTGCCCTGCACTTCAGTCTTTAGCAGAGTCTTTAGCATCATCAACAAAGAATGTGACCCTCAGCCAGGACCTAGGAGATAACTATGAATTTCTACTTCTGCGGTCTCCATCACACTATTTAGTGGAGATGAGGAAAGGACTTATGAAAATATCAAGGTCTCTTAAAAATTATTTAAGGGTCACAGAGTGGGAGAAAATTTTCACAAACTATGCATCAGACAAAGGACTAATATCCAGAATCTGCAAGGAAAACTAACAAATCGGTAAGAAAAAAACAATCCCATCAAAAAGTGGGCTAGGGACATGAATAGATGATCCCCCAAAGAAGATATACAAATGGCCAACAAAAATGAACAAATGCCCAACATCACTAATTGTCAGGGAAATGCAAATCAAAACCACAAGGCAATACCATCTTACTCCTGCAAGAATGGCCACAATAAAAACATAATAATAATAGATCTTGGCATGAAAGTGGTGAAAAAGGAACCCTTTTACACTGCCAGTGGGAATGTAAGCTAGTACAACCACTATGGAAAGCAGTATGGAGATTCCTTAAATAATTATTAGGTTGGTGCGAATGTAATTGCGGTTTTGGCCATTTTAAAGACAAAACCACAATTACTTTTGCATCAACCTAATAAAAGAACTACCATTCAATCCAGCACTCCCAGCACTGGGTATTTACCCAGAGGAATATAAGTCATTGTATGAAAAACAGACTTGTACAGGCATGTTTATACCAGGACAATTTGCTATTGCAAAAATATGGAACCAGCTCAAATGCCCATAAGTCAATGAGAGGACAAATAAAATATTGTATGTATATTTAATGTATATATATGTGTGTTTGTGTGTGTGTGTGTGTGTGTGTGTGTGTACCATGGAATACTACTCAGCCATAAAAAGGAACAAAATGATGGCATTCACAGAAAGTTGGATAGAGTTGGAGACTGTTATTCTAAGTGCAGTAACTCAAAAATGGAAAACCAAACACTGCATGTCCTCCCTTATCAGTGGGAACTAAACTATGAGGATCCTAAGGCATAAGAATAATCCAATGAACTTTGGGGACTCAGGGAAGGGTTGGAGGGGGTGCGGGATAAAAGATTACACACTGGGTACAGTGTACACTGCTCAGGTGATGGGTGCATCAAAATCTCAGAAATCACCACTAATGAACTTATCTGTGTAACCAGCCATTCCAAAAAAGCTGTTGGAAAAAAAAAAAAAAAGTCTCTAAGAAATAATGCAAAGAAAAGAACCACACACTACAATTCCAAAGCTGGCAGACAAAGGCAGATAGACACAGGAAAAACAAACTGGAAACAATTTGTATTATATGTTGTTGTCACATGGCAGTGCTACCTTGTTGTAAAACAAATATATCAATTTTCAAATGAAAACAATGATTCAAGGGTCAACAGTTTATTTGTGTAACTTCTTGATAACACTTTATAAAGAAAGCTACATTATTTACTTAGAAGAGCACTGGAATTATTTTTGTCATTCCTGTAACACACACACAGGTCTGTTTACAAAATTGCTGAATATTAGAGCTTGAAGGAAACTTAGAGATGATTTTACCTTAGTTTGTATTTGTAGGTGAGGGAACTGAAGTCCAAAGAATTTAAATAACTCTTCTGAACACCTGCAGCAAATCTTGAAGTCCTGAGGCCAACTCCTAGTGCTGTATTCCGCATTCCAGAGCACAATTCATCTTCTTGGATAAATGGTAGTCCACTTTGCAACTTAGATCACATCACATCATTTGTTAATGGAACTATGTAATAGGAAAGTTATGGCTGAAATTATTAATTCACCTAATGGAATTTATTGCCTTGTAGGTAAAAAAAGTGAGGTCAAACAAAGTTATGTAAAATAGAAAGGAAACTGCCTAAAGTAACAGTGTTAGATGAATGTGCATATTTTATATACTAGTTCAGCATTAGCTAGATTATGTAACAACCTTGTCGTATCTAGGCTCATCTTTTTGTTTTGAATTATTTAAGTGTCATCTTCCTATCTTTCACTAGAAATGGTCATCTAATTATCTTTCACCCTACAATACTAATAAACATATAGTCAAATAAAGATGGCAAAACAGCCTTTAAAAGCAGAGATGCCTTGCTATCCTCCATGGCAATATTTTTAAAGCCTTGTTTTATATTGATAAATATAAAAATCTCATTTTCTTTCTTCCTTACCACAAGATGCCTATATTTATCCAAGAAGATTTTGTCTAGTTTCATTTTGAATCGTTTGCATCATGAAAACAATACATTTGTTTCATTTTCGAAATACAAAATTATTATGTTGGCTATGCTTTTCCAACCATACAATCTGTGGAGTTTCCTTTTTGAGAATCTAGTGGAAATCAGAACAAGCTGTGTTCTTCTGATCTGTGATCCTTCCTCTTCCTTTTCCTCTTTTCCTGTTTTCTTTACCCCTTCTCCTTCCTCTCTCTCTCTTCCTGAACAATTCAGCCCTCCAGTCTTTAGGTGATACGGGGCACAGTAAGAAAGGTACACGCTCACTTGGAGATGCAGCCTGGTGAGGGATGTTAGAATCCTATGTTTAATCAGGAGGTCTTCCAGGTGGAATGGCTAGAGTGCCCTGGTGAGTAGGGCATCAGTATAAAGTTTGCTGAGTTGGCTATTAAGAAGTCACACTTATCCAGATTGAAAAGTTAAAAGATTTTCTAGATAACTATCGCAATTTTGATTTAGGTACATATTCTATCTTAATTGCCAGAAAAATTGTGATGAGCCGCCTACAGACGGCTAAATTAAAAGAGCACCCTATAACACACGCCCACTGGGGCTTCAACTGTAAACATTCACCCCTGGACACTGCCGCGGGGTCAGAGCCCCACAGCTCCCCGCCTGTATGCTCCCTACAGCTGGGTGTTGAGGAAGCAAGCCACACCCCTCATCACACCCGGCCAGGGGGTCAAGGGGACCTTTCTCATTTCAGTTTCATGTTACAAACATCATTTCTTAAGAAAGATTACATTACCTTGAAAGTTTTGCATACTATCCTTTACAAATACAATAATATACAAATAAAATATATAGGACTATAAAGCCTCCACATTGTACTAATTTTCTAAATTACACTTAATGGCTTCTCTTTCACTAATCCATCATTAAGCTATCAAAATCCTTGTTTAGCTCCTCCCCATCAAATTCCCATTTTTTTTTTTAACAAACGCATTATTAGTACATTTTCTTATAGTATTAAGTCTGTTTAACATTCCAGGGCTTTCATTTGTTTTATTCACTTTCTCCACTGTAAATAGTCTTTACCAGCTTGAATTTATATGACACATTGTTCAACAAAACCTCTTTTTTTCTTTTGCTAGTGTGCTCATGAATTTACTTTCAAATGAACCTAACACATACTTCTTTCATCCTTGTTTTTGAGGTTTGATAAAATGAAACTGCAACTTCATGTTGCAGGTAAAAATACTAATAACTTGAACGTTTTTTCAACTTCAATCCAGAGATAATGCAGTATCCATATTTTTTATAAAACTAGCGTATATGCATGCTTATTAAATGACATATTCATTGTATGCTTGGTAAGCTCCTTTTTTTACTTAAATATGGAATTAAACTATGAAAGATAGCAAATTTTACTTTGATTTTTGTGGTTGTGGAAACACATTAGATAACATATTTGCAGGTTTTGTGGTACTTGTGGTAACAACAGGATTGTGAACTCATAGTTTGCTTTGGTGGATAGTCACATTCAAGAGAAAGGCAGTTTTCCAGTTTCAACATTGAAAAGTAAGATGAGGATTTTTTTTTTTGTTAGTCTTCATATATAAGAAATGTCTTTGTTGTAACAAGTCAAAGTTGCATAAAAATAATTAGTATTGTTTAAAGTGAGGGTTAAACACAGCCTCCTTTATGGAATAGAAACTTTACTGACTACAAGGCGGATATTTTCAAAGTGCATGCCACATACTTCTTTACTGAGTTTATATTGTGGAAATTTATGGTACTGCAAAGATTTATCTATATATCAGTGGATAACTGATGGTAAATGAAAAGCTTTGTGGTTTCTTTTAAAGCATGTGCATTAAGCACAGTGACCTTTATGTGCTTTCAAATAAAAATAAGATTGAATTGTAAAAGCAGTAATTGAGATCCCTTTCCATGGTTTATTTTCTTGAAAAATGATATTGAGTTAATTGACTCTTTTTATCCTTCGTATTTATATTTTTTGCTGAATAGTATTTATTCTGCTGGAAAGTATTTCTGTAAATATTACAAATGTACTTTCTATGAAATATAAGGATTAGGGCTAAACTGTATGAACGTAATAAAAATATTCACATCACTATTCTTTGAAACATTGTAAACCTACATGATGCCATGGTCTCAATGTTTGGGTCTCCCAAAATTTATATGTGGAACGGTAACCACCAATGTCATGTTAGGAGATGGGAACACTGGGAGGTGATTGGATCATGAGGGCAGATCCCTCATGACTGGGATTAGTGCCAGTATAAAAGACACCCCAAAGAGCTGCTTTGCTTTTTCTAACATGTGAGGGCACAGAAAGAAGGCACCACCTATGAACCAGGAAACAGGCCCTCACCAGATGTTGAATATTCCAGTAACTTAATCTTGAATATCTCAGCATGCAGAACTATAAAAAATAAATTTCAGTTGTTTATAAGCTACTCAGTTAATAGCATTTTGTTATAGCAGCGCAAACAGACTGAAATATGTGGCATTTAATTGGAAAACATGAATGACAAATATATAAAATATATGTAATATATGTATAAATATATTTGATGTCAGGTCTGCAGAAAAAATTACATTCTTTTAGTAGAAAACAAATGTATGATGAATTTGATAAATTAGAATTCTGTGTACTATTTCATTTTGAAGAAAATTTCTAAATTGGACCTTATTAATCATAGTGCAATTTCTTCCAGATTGTTTGTACAATATTATAAAAATGTCTCATGCCTGTGGTCAATCATATTTTTCCACAGCAAATCACATTGGAACAAAGATTAACATAGGCAATAATTACATGACTCAAGTAATTTAGAAAAAAATAAATTGTTCTTCCTCTGTTAGTTTTTATATTGATCAACTTGGTATTGAGACGAAGAAAATCTTAGTTTCTAATATTTGTTATCGAAGTATATGACAGTGACCAAAAGCACAATGTTAGGCTGTACTTTTTATAAATTTTATGAAGAAAAATGACACGTATCTCCCTTCAAACTGTGACTTGTGTATCTTTTACTTTTTATGTGTTTGTCATACTGACAAATATTTTGTTGTTTTCTATTCTTGTTTTCCTTGTCAAACATTTGCATGAAAAGCGAGTAAGTATTCTGCACACTACAAAATCATGGTTAAATAAGTTCAAACTGTGCAGATAAAAATTGGGAAAGAAACACAATCATTCAGATGTTTTCTACACTATGCCAATTTTCTGAATGGTAATTTCATTTTCATTTTTTAAAAAAGAGTTTATCATTCACTAAGTGGTATGTTTATTAAAAAATAGAACAAACCAGAAATAGGAAGAGAGATATGTAAGACTTCACAAATACCTACTGGTACACAGTGGTCTAATATTTACTTCCAATGTAAGATCTGGAAATCTCATCAGATAACCTATGTTGATGCCCTCCAAGCCATCGAGTCAAAATTCTGGTCTTTCTTTGTGTAATCTCTTAATTGTATTCCTTCCTTGATCACATACATTTTCTGCATTTGTTTTTCCCCAAAACAGCTGGTAATCCATAATTTTTCTCACCCTTTATCTTATCTCCTCTGTTTATCTTATTGTTTTATGCCATCTTAAAACTGCTATTTTGTGATTTCATTGTTCATGAAAGTCATAAGAGAATTATGAAAAAGACACAGAGAGAGGAAGTCATGTACACATTTTGTAATTCATTGCTCTGGGGTAAGAAAGAAACAACAACAAATAAAACCTGTTTAACGTCTCTGTCTTGTGGCCTGTTGTTTTACAATATTGGTAATCCCAAAGGACAATTAAATAACCCAGTTTATAAAATGCCTTACCTAGCACAACATACTCTAGAAGATTCCATAAAGTGAAAGAAGAACTTCTAGACATTGTTTCACTGCTTTTTTTTTTCTTTCAGTCCTAAGTAAAACAAAACCTCAGTTAATCACCTTGTCTCTGAAAACTGCATTTCTTATTTTCATTGTATTTATTTACCACAAGAAGACATACTAAGTTGTAAAATAGAGTCTTTGCATATTTAATAAAAAGAAAATATATGAAACCATATTTTAGAAATCTTGAAACTACATATAATTGTAAGCCTTCAGAAGATAAACAACTTAAAAAAATTATGAGACAAAATCTTTGTCTTAGATTTTGTTATTTCACTCAGAGTAATCCAAATGCTTTTAAAATATAATTGAAAGGCTATATCAATAAAAAACACTGTCTTGATCCATTGCTATGTTTCAAAATACCCTCCAATAACTGAATATTTTAGTTCAATAAAATTATTTTAAAAATTCTCCATATTCAATAAGAGCATTTCATGGAATTAGGGCTTCAACACCATTGGATCTTACCAACAAAAATGTTCATGGCTCTAATAACTGTTTTTTATAAAAACATTATTACTAAACTCCAAAAATTACATGTACTGTTTGTTAACAAGTGTTGAACTTTAATATGAGTGTATCTTTAAGTGCTCTTGATGTAAAACCAAAGGCAATGAATAAAATTTCATAGTCTTATTTTATCTTAGCAACTTTGAAAACAAAACACTGGAAATGATTAGATATAAATTCCCTTCTAATAATAGAACTTTGCATATTTTGCATATTTTATATTTTCCCCTCTACTCTACTAACGTGTCTGATCCAATTTATTTTGAATCCCTTGCTTCTCTTTTTCCTGTTCTTCATTCTGTCTCAACTACCTACTTTGCCAGCCTTCTACTTACTTTTCATTACATCTTTTTGAACCTACTTTTAAATGTAAGTAAGCTCCAATGTATTTCTACTTTTCAAAACAAAAGAGAAAAACTCTTCTTAACTGCTTTAAATAAAACTCAGTTTTCTGGAATGGTGAAACTCTCACACCTTTTTCTTCTGCCGTGTATTTAATGGCATCCAATTAGAATGAATATTTTGTGCCTTGCCAATCCCTTACTACTTCCAGATAAATGTGCAGCAAAATAGCTTTGATTATATCCATATTTCTACATTTTAAGCAATACTCTCCTTTCACATTGTTCACTTCTTCCATTCTCTTGAGTCATATTTTTGCTACCGTGACATTTCTCTGTGTCTCATTCAGCCACTCTTCACTCAGCTTTTTAGAGGCTTTCCAGAATCACATGCCTCTGCTTACGACCAGCCATTTCAATAATGGCATTGCTTGAATACTTAGAATTTACTATTGCGTTAATCAACTTTACTCATATCCAAAGTTGGGATATCTCTACAACATGTTTCTGTGTTGTTGATTTTGAGCTGCACTTTGGATTCAATGCATATACATGGGATCAATCCTTCAAGGATCCTCAGGGTTTACAGTTCCAGGAGTGTTTCACATAATTATATTCTAAAATTATTCTTCACCCTCACTAAAACAGTCAACATATCTCATTTCCTGCATTGCAGAGCTTGAGGTCTTCTAATACAAGGTGTTTTCATTTCCCTTTTCCTCGGTATCTTTCCAGTTTGAATAATTAAAAGTATATCTCCTATTAATGTGCTGAATCCTCCTTGCTCACTTATTTTGAATTTTAATTTGTCGATATCCATACTTCTTCCATGGTCTTTAGATCTCCTCTCTTACTTGGCTGTTTGCTGACTTCCTGAATGTATGCTTAGTTCATCCCTTCATTAAAATGCCTTCTACTTTCTCGAACCTTCTACTTCCTCATGTAACCATTAAACTAGTCTCCTTCCTCTCCATGTCGAAGAATATAATGGAATAATTTCTACCTGCTTCTTCCATTTTTTATATTTTCATTCAACTTTTCTTTCATACCCAGTTGCCAAACCAACAAACTCAACAAGAACAACAACTTCCCTCTGATAGTGGACTTTACTCCCAGTTCTTGAACACTTTGAGCTCAGTTTCTGTAATAGTTTACACTTTCTTGTCTTTGAGAAATGTGTTTTCTTGGTATATAGATGTTGTTTCCTTAAAACATTCTTTTCTAGTTCTCTCGGTGTGACAGTTTTTTGTTTTTAGTTTTCATTTGTGTCTTCTCAGGTCTCTTCCTTTCTCTGTCTTAAATGCAGACAGTCCCAGGATTCTATCCTCGACTTTCTCCTTTCTATCCAATCCTTTTACTATGCTGCAGCACTGTAGCATCTACTTTATTGCTCATATCCATCTTGATATGTTATGATTACTGACAAATCAACATCCACAATGACAAATTAATCATTAATTTTCCTGAAATGGATATTCCATTCTTTATTTTTAAAACTACTGTATGTATTTTAGAAAGTATCCGAGTGTTGAAATATCCAAATCATCATTGAATTATTCCAACTCTTCTCGTTAAAACTAAGTATGAAGTCTCATAAGATCAATCTTTACTGGGGTTTCTTATATAGCAATAACGTGTTAAAATTGTATTTTTTGCATTTTTCCATCTTTTGTTTCATACAAACTTTCTTCAAGTCAGTTAGAGGCATTCACATTGGCTAAGGGAAAAGTGGTACTGTTTTAGGCAGAGTGAAAAGAGGAAAAACATATTTTTCTTAAAAAATAAGGTTTTTGTGTATCAAAAGGAAGATTAGAAGAAAGTAGAAAATAAAGTTTATGCAAAAATTGTAAAATTAGAATGAAAACGAAAAAGATTCATCCACTCTACTTAATGGACTAGGAAATAAGTGGGTGATTACCAGGGTTGGGACAGAAAAGTAGATATGGAAATACGATCTGGAGGCAGGAGTGTTGACTACGAAAAATGAGTGCATTTGGCATTGGGAGGAGTGAGTTGGCCTCAGAAATTAACTGTCCCTCAGACTATCAGTGCTGGGGAATCACATGGAAGCTAGGCCAATATTTTCTTGTGCCATTATGTCATTATGCATTATGTCATTGCTTGTTAGCTTTGCAAGACTAATTGTTGTGGAGTGTGAGCTCAGGATTGAAAGTTGTCTGCAAATCAACATTACATCATCCAGAAGAACAACCACTTAGTCTGGAACACTTGGCTAACACTCGGCTAACACTCATCTGAATTGTCCTGTTTTTCTAGTAATTCAGTACATTTGTAAGAACTTCTAACAAATGGTTGACAGACTTCCACTAAAAAAGGTGGTGGCAGTGTAGAAAGAAAAATCTTGGTATTTATGCTTGAGCAAGGTGGGATGATATCCTCCTGCATACGGACTATGATACAACCATCATTACTCGTGAATCTTGTGCAACTAAGTTTTATTGCGGAAAAAATAGCACCCCTAAATAAGAAGCAATACTCTCTTTTTCTCTTTAATTGTTGTATCATTTTTTTTTCAGGGGATCCCTGGATTGCTATGGGAAAGAGTTAGGTTTGTCCTGAAATATTGATAGTAGGAATACCTACTAGCTAAGAGTGTACAGGTGAAGGTTAGAAATTTCCTTAAAATCAAACTAGATAAATGTGAAACTATTCTAAAAACTGAAATCTACTGAAACAAATAAACAAACAAGTAAACTAGCTCTCTTGGGAATATCTACTGTGCTATGCTATACCAACTAAATCGTGGTTCTAATGAAACTTCATGCATTTATATGCCTGGCCATGAACACTTTATGAGTCCTATTTCTGAATGGAGAGGAAGGGACATAGAAAATCATCCTTAAACTTGTCCCTACCCTCTAGCAACATCACACAATCCTCTTTAAATCCTCTTCATTCCCCGAGAAGGGAAAGAAAATCCACATTTAACTTATTAAATTTAATGGTAGACCTCTGCTCAGTGTCAAAAATATTTTCTGACCAAGAAGTAAATATGATTTAATCATGAGGACATTATTTTGAGGAAATCACTTTTCTTATTACTGAGAAAAATGTGTTGATGTTATTTTTAGAAAAAAACTCTTCAATGCCAGGTGAAATGGTTTTGAACAATGGCTAATGCAAATGGAAAAAAAAAAAAAAGATGTTACTTGAATGAAAAGTCAATTTAAGAAACAGAGCACACTGTTGGAACGCTGGAATGGCTCAGCCTTTGAGATAATTAGTACCCTCAAATGAAACTGGTTTCCAGTGATCAAGTTAGAATGTATAAGTAGCCTTGAGTAAGTTTCCATGTATAGAATTAGAGAGTAATACTGCCTTACTTCTAAATCCTTACCAGAAGGCAAAGAAAGTCTGCACATACTTGTTTAGGCTAGATAATCCCACGAGAAAGCACAGAGCAGAAGATGAGTAGATAGATAAGTACTCTGGAACCTCAGTTTAGTCTGCCAAACACATTATACTTCCCTGGACAGCAAGTCTCCTTGTGGAATTCCTGCCCTCCCTTACTTTGTTGTTATTAACAGTGGTGTCAAAAGTGAATAAAGATGGTGTTTGTAATCATTTTGGATGTGGAGATCAGCCTGGTTTTACTAGTTTTATCTGATTGTTGATGTTGAGTAAGAGATACAAATACAAGCAAGAATAAAAACAGTAATAAAAGCTTCTCCTACAAAACAATATGCCAACCTTCAAAAATATTTTCGTTGTGAAAGACAAAGGAAGGTTTCAGAGCCCTTCCAGATTAAAAGAGACCAAAATGACATGGCAACTGATAGCAACATAAGAGTCTGAACTGGATCCAAATTAGGGGAAAATGCCATTAATGATGTTATCAGGATGACTGTCTATAACCTGAATGAAGGAAGCATATCAGACAATGTAATTTTATCAATCTTCAGTTTACTTAGTTTGATAATGTTAGAGAATGTGTTCTTGACTTTTAAGATTACAAACTGAAGTTTTTGGTGGTAAAGAGGAATGCAGTCTACAATGTTTCTCTTTATTGTTTCCGGAATAAAAACAAAAAAGCTTCCGCTGAAGCTTTTCAGGGTTTTGGAAGCAGAGTGGGTATGCTCCCTGAGACACCCAGAAATGTCACCTGCCAAGATGAAAGGCTTAATAACTAATTTTTATCTGTTATCTTTGTAGTGCCCCTGGAAAATACTTGAAGATTGCGAGAAAGAGATCACAACTGGATGCACCTACAGTAAAGTATTGGAAGAGATAAAAGACCCTAACTTTCCTGAGAGAAACCAAAGTAGTTTCCTATCATCCTGTCCGCTAGAATATTTTTCCTCAGGTCTCCTGGGGCCAGGCTGCAGGCAGCTATGAAGCACAGCCATTGGGAGATAAATGAGAGATTGGGACATCAGCGGTCTTATTGCAAATGACCACAGTACTGGCGTTGCTCACGAGCAAACATCTGAGCCATCTCCACCAGCAGTTGCTTGAGGGCCGCACCAACAGAGCTTTTAAGCTCAGAAAAGCTCAATAAAAGCTCAGAAAAATTTATGAAAGGGTTATAAAGTGAAAACTTTTTACTCCCAATCTTGCATAGAGAGAAAAAGATATCCAGTGTAAAATTAGTTTTCCGAAGAATAATGATAAAAGAAAATAACAGGTGTGTTAAAGGAACTAAGATGATTTGGACAGTTCTAAGAAATAATGAGGCAAATAGTATCATTCACTTTAATTACTCCATTTAGGATTTATAGTTTGGCAAAACAAACTGAAAAATAAGGGAAGGGAGGAAGATTCCCTTTCCATCACTGCCCAGGTTTCTGTAAGATATATCTGAGCACAGGCTTCCTCACCCAGGGCTGGTTAGCAGCCCTCGGGGTTTCAGATAAACACTGATTCCTAAGGAATTTCTCAGCTGCTTGGGGAGTGAGCTGCTTGCACTGGAGCTGACACAGGTGTGTATGTCATTAACCCCAGCAAGATCTTCAGACAGAGAAGCCATATATAACTGCCCAAGCACTGCTCAGTAGCACCTCTGGGCATACTAAGGAAGAGAATAATAGTGTTGGTGTATGGCATTATTTTCCCTTTCTAGAAAAATTTCCTATCTGGGATTATCACAACTCTGCTACTATCAGAAAACATATATGTGTATATATATATATACACACACACACACCTATATACACATTATTTCTCTTACAAATTTTCTTATAGTGGTACATTCTGAATGTATAAAAACAACTTTTGTCTAACAGAATTTGAGCGTCTTACCAAGTGTGTTGTGGGGGGTATTGATAAGGCAAATATCGGGTGCTCTTGTCTTATTCATCAGCAATTTAAAAATCTAATTTTTCAGAAGATCTAGAACACTGATTAGTGGACATGAGATCATTAGTTTGCTGATTTCACCATAAAACTAAGCATTATCAACTGAATGACTATTTCTCAGAGGGAAAAGGAAGGTAATGTGTAAAAGAGGATGTTACGTTCAAGGGAATCATTTTTCTTTATTCTTGACATCTGAACAGAACCCAGCTAAGGATTTGGAGCTAATTGAAATGGTAAAATGTATAATATGGGTGAAAGATAAAGCAATTCATATTCATAAAAATATTTTAGAAGAAATAGAGGTCATGATTTTTAAGCATAAGTGGAGGAACTATCCTAGAATGATGTGTGTGTCAGAAGCTGAAAATTGTGACTGTGTAGGTACAATTTCATGCCAAGTATCTGTTTTCTGCAAAGGGAGGAAGGGAATACCACTGCAGGTCTGAGTGCAGCCAGTCTTAGGAGCATGGCAGGTTGGAGTTGAAGGGAATAGGAGAGGTGGCTGACATTTTATTTATAGAAACATCCTAATTTCGTCAATCTCTAAGCTTAAAAATAACAATTTTCCTTTATTAAAAATCTCAGCACGCAGGGCCCGGCAGCCCCCAGGAATCACGGATAGGGCTAAGGTTTTCACCTTAACTGTGAAGGCAGGAGGAATAGGTGGCTGCCTCCTTCCGCCCTTCACAGAGCTTATACTCACTGTCCCTTCAGTCCAGGGGGCCGGGGCTCAGGAGCCATGACCGGGTGTCTCCTGCCCACCCTGGTCCCAGGTAAATGTGAATGGAGACAGGTGTGAGAGCCCGTCCTTGTCTTTGATTCCCCCCAACCCTACCTCGGGCCTCACAATGGTGCTACCTAAGAAAATCTTCCCTCCCACCCACCGTTAACCTGGTCAGTGGTCAGCAAATTGGAAGAAGATCCGATGGGAGTGTAAATGTGAGACACAATGTCTTGATTATACCTGTTTGTGGTTTAGCTTTGTATTTAAACAAACAAGGAAATAAACTTGAAAATTATTTGTCATCATAAAAATGAAACAAAAATTAAAATATTTATTTCCAGGCAAGGCCAAAAAAAAAAAAAAATTTCTTAGTTTATGAGTTACTTCCGTACAACTAAAATTTTGTAAGGCCCTCTTTGAGACCTTATACCATTCCACTTTATTTATCCCCAATTTTCATATGTAACTTCAGACATCCCCGTAGTTAGGTATAAGAACCTTCTAACTGGCTTTCAGATGCCAAATGAGCTACCATGAGCAGAATTATGATCATTTCAAGCTGTTTCCTAGTGATACTACCTGCAACCCAAGAACTCCTTTTTGTAGGTCATTATATTTATCAAAACACTTGCATTTGTTGGCTAGATGATTTAATATTTTATTTATTTATTTATTTATTTATTTATTTATTTATTTAGAGACGGAGTCTCACTCTGTTGCCCAGGCTGGAGTGCAGTTGCATGATCTTGGCTCACTGCAACCTCTAACTCCCGGGTTCAAGCAATGCTTCTGCCTCAGCCTTCTGAGTAGCTGGGACTACAGGCACGTGCCACCATGCCCAGCTAATTTTTGAATTTTTAGTAGAGACGAGGAATCAACATGTTGGCCAGGATGGTCTCAATCTCTTGACTTTGTGATCTGCCTGCCTCGGCCTCCTAAAGTGCTGGGATTACAGGCATAAGCCACTGCACCCAGTCAATATTTTAATTTTTTAATGCTTTGTTTTGGATTTTTATAAAATTATTGGTATATGGAAAAATAAAAATAATGTCACTAGTTTTAAAAATCATCTCATAAACTTAATATGATAAGATAATGCAGAAATAATGAAACAAATATTTGGAGTTTTAAATAGTGAACCTGTAACTATCAATTGAATTCTCATTTGAATTAAGCCAGATAATGTACAATTTTAAGTCAAGTACACAAGCTAATGAACAGGCACAAGATGCTAGAGCTAAAGAATTAAAATAAATGTGTAAAGGCGGAGGGAGTATTAATAAACTTTAATTTTTATGTAATTATATATTAATATGCATTTGAAATAGTACAGAGATTTATTGTACTTTTTACCCAGTTTCTTCGATAACTTTTTGCAATAATATACTACAAAATCAAACCAAGAAACTGACATTGGTGAAATTCATTGGCATTATTCAGATTCCAACAGTTTCCATGCACTCATAATTAAGGGATTGAATAATTCTTTTTAAAATTAATACATTTTTTTAGAGCAGTTTTAGGTTCACAGCAGTATTTAGCAGAACATACACGTAGAATTTCCATATACCCCTGTCCCTAAACACCACAAACTTCCTGTCAACATCCCAAACCATAGTGATAAATTTGTTACGATCAATGGAACAACATCTACAAATCATTTTCAAAGCCCAGAGTTTACGTTAGGATTTACGCGAGATGGCGTACATTCTATGGATTTAGATCAATGTTATAATGACTCCTATCCACCACTGTGGTATCATACAGAACCGTTTCTCTGACCTAAAAATTTTTGCTTTTTCCATAATGTCATATAGCTGAAATCATGCAGTATATACACTTTTAAGATTGGTTTCTTTCATTTAGTAAAAGGCATTTACATTTCTTTCATATCTCTTCTTGGCTTGATAGCTCATTTCTTTTCATTGCTGAAAAATATTCTATTGCCTGATGTACCCCAATTTTTTTATCTATTCATCCTACTGAAGGCCTTCTTGGTTGCCTCCAACTATTGACAATTGAGGATAATGCTCCAATAATAAACATCCATGTAATAGCTTTCGTGTGAGCGTAAGTTTTCAGTTCATTTGGGTAAACACTAAGGAATGCAATGACTGGACCTTATGTTTATTTTGTAAGAAACCACAATCATGAATTACAAGGGAGCTGCACTACTTTTCATTCTCATCCCCAATGAATTAGAGTTTCTGTTGTTCCACATCTTCACCACCATTTGGTATTGTCATTGTTTTGGACTTTGGCCATTCTAAAATACGTGTAGTGGGATATCAGTGCTGTTTTAATTTGAAATTCCTAATTACATATAATGTTGAACACCTTTTCAAATGCTTGCCATCTGTACATGTTCTGATGAGGTATCTGTTCAGGTATTTTGCACATTTAGTTTATCCATTGGTTTGTTTTCTTATTGTTGAATTTTAAGAGTTCTTTGTATAATTTAGATAACTTCCTTTATCAGATGTACCTTATTCAAATATTTTCTTTTGGTCTATGGTAAAGTATACCTTATCAATTCTTTCTTTTATGCATTGTGCCTTTAGTGTCATTTCTAAAAAGTTATTGCCATACCCGATGTCACCTTTATTTTTTTCCATTTTATTTTCTAGAGGTTTTACAGTTTTCTTTTTACATATAGGTCTATGATCCACTTAAAGTTAATTCTTATGAAGGGTATAAAATCTGCATGTAGATTCATTTTATTGCATATTGAGTCCAGTTGTTCCATCATCATTTGTTGCAAAGACTGTTTTTATTCCTGGATTGCCTTTGTTCCTTTGTCAAAAATAAATGGACTATAATTATTGTGTCAGTTTCTGGGTTCTCTATTCCGTTCTATCAATCTGTCTCTTCTTTCGCCAATACCACACTATCACTATTACTGGAGCCTTCTAGTAGCTCTGGAAGTCAAGTAGTGTCAATCTTCCTACTTTGCTTTTCTCATTCAATGTTAATTTGGCCATTTGGGGTTTGGGGGTTTTCCATATAGACTTCAGATTTAGGTTGACAATATCCACAAACCAACTTTCTGAGCTATTGTTTGGAATTGCATTTAATCTGTAGATCAAATTGGGAAGAACTGGCAACCTGACAATATTGAGTCTGCCTGCACATGAATATAGAATTTCTCTTCATTTATTTTGTCCTTCTTTTGTTTCATCAGAGTTTTGTAGTTTTTCTTTCATGGATCTTGTACGTACTTTTTTAGATTTATACCTCAGTATTTTATTTTGGGCAGTACTAACGTAAATAGTACTACATTTTTAAAAACTTTAAATTTTTAAAATTTTATTTATTATCTTTATAAATGTACTTAAAATTATTTATTGCATTCTCATTGTCATCAGGTAAAATAAACACATCTTATTAACGTTTATCAATTCTATTATTTCTTTTTTTTTTTTTTTTTTTTTTGACGCAGAGTCTTGCTCTGTGCCCCAGGCTGGAGTGCAGTGGCGTGATCTCGGCTCACTGCAAGCTCCGCTCCCCCGGGTTCACGCCATTCTCCTGCCTCAGCCTCACGAGTAGCTCGGACTACAGGCGCCTGCCACCTCGCCCGGCTAATTTTCTTGTATTTTTAGTAGAGACGGGGTTTCACCGTGTTAGCCAGGATGGTCTCGATCTCCTGACCTCATGATCCGCCCGTCTCGGCCTCCCAAAGTGCTGGGATTACAGGCTTGAGCCACCGCGCCCGGCTATTATTTCTATTTCAGTGCTTCTCAAATGTTAAAATGCATTAGGAATCACCTGGGCATCTTGCTAAATGCAGATTCAAATGTAGTGTGTGTTATGGTTTAAATGTATCCCCTCCCAAATTCATGTTGAAACTTAATCCCTATTGTGGTAGTATTAAGAATGAGGCCTCTTGGGAAGCGATTAAGTTGTAATGTCTCCACCTTTGTAAATGGATTAGTGCCTTTTAAAAGCTAAGGAACTAGCTTAGTCCTGTTTTTTGTCCCGCTTTCACTGCTACATGAGGAAACAGTGGGGCATCATCTTGAAGTAGACAGCAGCCTTTGACTGATGCTAAACCTGCTGGTGCTTTGCTTTTGGACCTTCCAGCTTCCAGAATGATGAGAAATTCATTTCTGTTGTTTGTGAATTATCCAGTCTGTGGCATATTGTCATAGCAGCACAAATTAACTGAAACAGAAAGTCTGCAGAGACACCTGAGATTCGACATTTCTATGAGCTCCTCGGTGATGCTGACCACTTCTGAAATCTCAATATATGCTTCATAATAAACTAAGGAAAATTATGCTGTAACTGTACTGACAAACATTAACATTCAGTTGGTCTGAAGTTTTTTCACAAGTTCACTGAATGGTTTGAGCCAGTTGTAGTTGATAACTACTACCTATTTCACTTTTTGCTTCTTTTAACTTAAATTGTGCACTCTGGTGTTGTATCTTTAATTTCAAATTCCACTTTCTCATTCCTTTATAAAAGAAAGTGTCTTTTGTATATTAACTTCATATTCTGTAATCAACCTGTAATTATTTATTAGTTCCAGAAGTTATTTTCTGGATTCTTTTTAATTTTCTACATAATCATGTCTTCTACAAAGACAGTTTTATTTCTTTTTTCCTGTTAGGTCTAACATTCATTTCTTTTTCTTATCCTATTTGATTAGCTAAGACTTCCAACAAAATGTTGAAAAGCTCTGATGGGAGGGGACATCTTTGTCTTTTCCTTGATCTTAGGAAAAATGCTTTAAATTTCTTATTAAGTATGATGTTCACTATAGCCTTTTTGTAGATGATCTTATTCCAGATATGAAAGTCCCTTTCTACTCTCAGTTTGCTGAGGGTGAGTGTTAGATTTTTGTCAAGTGCATTTTCTGCATTGATTGATATGATCATATGATTTTTTTTTTCTTTTAGATTGTTGATGTGATGTATTACATTACTTGATTTTCCAATGTTGAACCAGCCTGCATGTCTGAGATGAATCTCATTTGGTTGTGGTCTATTACTCTTTGTATATATTATTGGATTTGATTTGCTAATATTTTGTTGAGGATTTTTTCATCTATGTCATGATAGACATTGGTCTGTAGTTTTTCTTATAAGTTTTTCTTCTGGTTTTAATATTAGAGTGATGGTTACCTCATACAATGAGTTTGGAAGTATTCCCTCTGCTTATAATTTCTAGATTAGACTGCAAAGAATTGGCATAATTTCTTCCCTAAATATCTGGTAGAATTCACTAGTGAACATATCTGGGCCTGGTGTTTTCTGTCTTTAAAAGTTGTTAATTATTGATTGAAAGTTTTAGAAGATATAGACCAATTAATATCTATTTCTTCTTTTGTGAGTGTTGGCAGATAATTATGTCTTTCAAGGAATTGATTCATTTCACCCAGTCTATCAAATTTGTGTGCATAATTTTGCTCTTAGCATCCCTTTATTATCACTTAAATGTCCATGGGATTTTAATGCTGTCATTTCTCTTATTAGAAATTTGTAGGGGAACATCACGCATCAGGTTCTATTGTGGGGAGGCAGGGGAGGCATAGCATTAGGAGATATACCCAATGTAAATGACAAGTTAATGGGTGCAGCACACCAACATGGCACATGTATATGTATGTAACAAACCTGCACACGTTGTGCACATGTACCCTAGAACTTAAAGTATAATAAAACAATAAAAATACAAATTAAAAAAAAGAAAAAAAAAGAAAAGAAATTTGTGTCATCTTTCCAGTTCACAGAGTTGGAGAAAATCTTCACAATCTATACATCTGACAAAGGACTAATATCTAGAATCTACAATGAACTCATAAAATTATCAAGAAAAAAAAAATCCCATCAAATAGTGGGCTAAGAGTATGAATAGATGATTCTCAAAAGAAGATATACAAATGGTCAACAGACATATGAAAAAATGCTCAACATCACTAATTACCAGGGAAATGCAAATCAAAACCGCAATGAAATACTGCCTTACTCCTGCAAGAATGGCCATAATCAAAAAAATCAAAAAATAACTTACATTGACATGGATGCAGTGAAAAGGGACACATCTACACTGCTAGTGGGAATGTAAACTAGTGCAACGACTATGTAAAACAGTATGGTGTTTCCTTAAAGAACTAAAAATAGAGCTACCATTTGATGCAGCATACCATTTGATCCATATAATGGGTAACTACCCGGGAGAAAAGAAGTTATTATACAAAAAAGATACTTGCACAAACTTGTTTATAGTAGCACAATTCACAATTGCAAAAATATGGAACCAACCCAAATGCCCATCAATCAATGAGTGAATAAAATTTCCATATATATGTATATTTAATTAACGGAATACTACTCAGCCATAAAAGAAATGAATTAATGGCATTCGCAGCAACCTGGATGGAATTGGATACTTGTTTTAAGTAAAAAAACTCAAGAATGGAGAACCAAACATCATTATGTTCTTACTCGTAAGTGGGAGCTAAGCTATGAGGATGATACAATGGACTTTGGGGACTTGGGGGAAAAGGTAGGAAGGGTGTGAGGGATAAAAGACTACACATTGGGTTCAGTGTATAATGCTCAGGTGATGGGTGCACCAAAATCTCACAAATCACCACTAAATAACTTACTCATGTAACCAAATACCACCTGTTCTCCAAAAACCTATGGAAATACAAATGAACAAGTAAATAAATAAACTACAATGAGATATCTCTCCTCATTTAAAATGGCTTTTATCCAAAAGTAAGACAATAACAAATATCTGCCAGGATGTGGAGAAAAGGGAACGGTTGTATTGGTGGTAATGTAAATTTGTACAACCACTATATAGGGAGAACAGTTTGGAAGTTCCTCAAAAACTAAAAATAGAGCTACCATATAAAAAAAATAAATTTGTGTCATCTTTCTTTTCTGCTTAGTTAATCTGACAAGCAAGTAATTCCTCTTACGGACCTTCTCAAAGAATCGGTCTTTGGTTTTGTTGATTTTCTGTATTGATTCTTTGTTTTCATTTTCATACAT
Source organism: Macaca nemestrina (assembly GCF_043159975.1). Classification (NCBI taxonomy): domain Eukaryota; kingdom Metazoa; phylum Chordata; class Mammalia; order Primates; family Cercopithecidae; genus Macaca; species Macaca nemestrina. The sequence goes on from NC_092128.1 coordinate 64,729,371, forward strand.
TTCTAATGTTATTATTTATCTTCTTCTGCTTACATTGAATTTAATTTGCTTTTCTTTCTGTAGCTTCCTCAATGAACACTTAGATAAATAATTTTATATTTTTAATATATTTATTCAGTGCTATACATTTTACTCTCATCACTGCTTTTACTGCATTTCACAAACTTTGATAAGTTGTATTTTCATTTTCACTTACTTCTATACATTTTTAAATGTCTCTGAGATATTTTTTATTGACCTATGTGCTCTGTGTGCTATAGAAAGGTATGTGATTTAATCTCCAAGCATTTTGAGATTTTTCTGGCTTTCTATTGTCTCTAGTTTAATTTCATTGTGGCCTTAGAGCAGACATTGTTATTTAGTGGTACTGTTGAGTTAAATTCTGTTCCTACTGATTTACTGTCTGCTGGTTCTGTCTATTTCAGATACAGGGATGTCATGGTCTGCAACAATAATATTGGATTTATCTACTTCTACTTATGGCGATACCAGTTTTTGTCTCACATATTTTGATGAAGCTCTGTTTTGGGTGCATAAACATTAAGGATTGTTAAGTCTTCTTAGATTATTGACCAAATCATCAATATGTAGTTCTCTCTCTTTATCCATGACAATTTTTCTTTCTCTGAAGTATGAATTTCTATCTGAAATTTTTAAAAAAACTAATTTTTTACCTTTAGTAAGTCTTGTAATTCTGTCATCAACCACAGACATGATGTAGTAGAGAAAAGGAACTGTGGTAGAAGGCTTTAGCAATATAGTAGTAAGGTTTGTGGGGAGGGGAAGTGTTGTATAGTTTTATGGATAGGTGCCAGGCTTTGTTGAGCCTGTAACTCTGGACTATAGTCACCAGTTCTGCTTCAGTCCCCCACACCACCAGGTGAGGTGAGATATGTAGAGTGGGCTTCAGTTGGGTATTTCCTTTCTCCTAAGTCAGTCTCTGATGGAACTTCAGCAGGTTAAGTTCTAGTAAAATAATTTATCCTGAAGGCGAGCTTTGTTTCTGGTGACAGGATGTAATGGCATATTTCAAAATGGTTTGCTTTTCCCTCCTTCGGCTGGAACCACAAAACATTTTTTTTTCTCTGTTATTCTCTATGGATCCTGTAAGAGTTCCTGAAGGTAAAGTTCACAAAAGTGTAGGGCTTCTCATGAGTGGAATTTTTCTCTCTCGTATTTGTTCACACTAATTCTCCAGCAACTTGTAAATTCCAGTACAGGTTTTTCTACCCCAACACTGGATCGTGTGGAGGTGTCTGTTTGTGGATTTCTGCTCTGTAAGTTGTAATTCTTGTATTTGCCTGTCTGTCTCAAATTTTTGGTGCAGCATTTTGCCCTATGACTTCATTTCCCTGACAAATTTAAAAAGAGTTGCTGATTTTTTAGTTTGTTCATCTTTTTACTTGTTGTTAAGATGGAATAGCAATTTCTAAGCCCCTTATCTGCTGAACCAGAGCCCAGAAATCTGTACTTTATTTATTTATTTATTTATTTATTATTTATTTATTTATTTTTTTTTTGAGACGGAGTCTTGCTCTGTCACCCAGGCTGGAGTGCAGTGGCCAGATCTCAGCTCACTGCAAGCTCCGCCTCCCGGGTTCACGCCATTCTCCTGCCTCAGCCTCCCGAGTAGCTGGGACTACAGGCGCCCGCCACTTCGCCCGGCTAGTTTTTTGTATTTTTTAGTAGAGACGGGGTTTCACCATGTTAGCCAGGATAGTCTCGATCTCCTGACCTCGTGATCCGCCCATCTCGGCCTCCCAAAGTGCTGGGATTACAGGCTTGAGCCACCGCGCCCGGCACTTTATTTTTTAACTACAAAAAAATGGAATCTTCAACGTGAAATGTGAAGTCTACAGACCGTTTTTAATATTTGACTTGCCATTCTTTTCAGAAACTCATTATATTGGAAAGTGTAAGAATAGCTTTATTCTGAATTTATTTTAACGTTTTCCCACCGAAGATGTCGCAGTTTCAGAATTTCTTATTTTGTAAATCACATCCACACTATCTCATATTGACAATAAGAATATTCAGCTACATTAGTGTTGTTTACTGCATTCAAGAAAATAATTAATTACTAGGTAAGTTATGGGGATATGATAAAGTTACAGTATATATCTTGTTTAAGTATCTGATATACTCACTGTATGTTGTCTTGGTCCATTTAGTGTTGCTATAAGAGAATACCCAAGGCTAGGTAACTTATAAAGAAAAGAGGCATATTTGGCTAAGGATTTTCATGAGTGATAAGTCTAAGGGCATGGAATTGGCATCTGCTTAGCTTCTGATGAGGACCTGGTGCTGCTTCATAACATAGCAGAGAAGCAGAAAGATAAGTGGACGTGAGCAAAGAGAGATGCACTAGAAGCTGCATTCACCTATAACAACCTGCTCACAGAAAAACTAACCCATTTCCACAAAAGTGAAGACTCGCTCACTCCTGAGAAGTGGCATTAATCTACTCATGAGGGTGGTACCCTCATGATCTAAACATCGCCCACTAGTAATCCCCACTTCCACCAACACTGCCATATTGGGAGTCAAATCTCAACATGAGTTTCAGAGGGGCATAATCAAACTGTAGCATATATTTTCTCCATTCTTTGTGATCATTTTGTTTATATACTTATAAAACATTCTTTGCATTGGTGCAAGCCACATATCGTTGAGTATGAAATAAACTGCAAATCTCTAGGTTGTGATAGTCCAGGAGGTATGTGTCAGCCTAAAGTAGGAAGCAAAAAATAATGACAGGAGTTAGAGGGGTAATATTTTTATGTAGTTTTAAAATCTAAATTATTTTTACATACTGTTTATTATTTAGTATAAAGCTAGAGGCAAAAATAGTTTCAGAGAATTATTAATAACTTAGTCCCACCATGTGCTCCTGTTTTTTATACGTGACCAAGATGCCCATGTAAACGCTCACCTCAGAGATGTAGTAAGCTCCTACAGTTCAAGCATAGGGTAGGAAAGGACCTCATTTTTATTTGCTACTTCTTATGTTTATGCAGTATTTGTTGTGGCTATTACTACATTTTTAAACCAAAATTTGGTGTCAAAATTTATGATGTCAAGTTTCTCCCTCTGCATTGTGTTGTTATCTTCACCTAAGATGAAAGAAACTAAGAGGTAGCCAATAAAAACAGATTTCAGGTATATACTACCGAGTATCTCAGCAACCCCTTTTAATACAATATTAGTGGCTTTAAGAAATATATCATCTAGTTTAAGATCTAGAATAGCACAGCATGATTATTTAATAAGGAGTAAATTTTATTTTTAAAGCTGTTCTACTTTTACAGCAAAATTGAGCAAGAAGTACATATACCCCCGTCCCCACAGATTCTCCCACAATCAGTATTTCGCAGCACAGTGGTGCATTTGTTATGCCAATAAGTCTACACTGACACCATGATCAACCGAAGTTCATAGTGTAGATCCAGGTTCCCTCTTGGTGTTGTACAATCTATGGATTTAACAAATGTATTATGAAATCATTCACCAAAATAGTATTCTAAAAAATAGTTTCAGTGTCCTCAAAACCTTCTATGCTCCACCTATTCATCCCTCCCTACTTGCTAATTCCTAAGAACTGCTGATCTTTTTACTGTCTCCAAAATTTTATTTTATCTAGAATGTCATATAGTTGGAATCATATAGCATGAATGTTGCCTGTTTAGATTGACTTATCTCACACAGTAAAATGCGTTTAAGTATTGATAGAATTAATATTTTGATATTAATTACATTGTGATGTATTTTCTCCTCAAGATTATCAACTGTGTATTTGATAGCAAATATTAAATCTGTTACCAGTTGAAATTGTTGGTTATAAATGTGATACGAATTGTTTCACAAACAGAAAACATGTAAAGCAATATTAAAATTTGGCCAACCTCCCCCCCCCCCCCAAAAAAAAAGAAAAAAAAAGAAAAACTGTAAGAGAGGCAAAGTAAAGGAATTCAGTTTCAAATTTTACCCAAGACCATCCCCACTCTTCCTGCTTCTTTAAATACTGCTCACAAAACAAACTCAGGACGTAGCAATATGAAGCTTAAAGGAAAGTCAGTTCACATTTTAAAAAATTTACTTTCTTTAACCAAGGATTGTAAAAAGCCAGTCACTGATATTAGACACCTGGGAATTATATTTGATGCTTCTGCGCTCTCCCTTCCATTATCAAATTATCACCAAATCCTGTATCTTCTACTTATCTAGCAGGTCCCCTTCTCTGTAGACTAACTCTTCCTCCTGTAGTTCAGTTTCTCATTTTTTTTTTTTTCTCATATAAGGGACATAATTTCATTACTCTAAATGTTATTTCTTTCTCCATGTATTTTCCATTTCTATCTTTGGCATTGCTCTTATAGTTAGCTAGCTAAAAATCAAAGCCAATATTGTCACTAACTTAAAAAAATAGCAAAAAACATTAGCATAATGTACAATGTTCTTAATAATTTGACTGCTTTGCCCTTCATTGTTTATACCCAACCCTTATCTATAGACATATTAATTTGCCTGAGGTTTTAGGATATTCCATGTTCGTGAATTTACATTTGATTTTAATGTTAAAATGCAAACTTCATTCCCTTTATCCACTTAGTATACTCTCATTTATCAAATATACATTAATTCAATTAGTCAACAAATACTTACTGAAAACTTGCTCTGTGCCAATCACTGTCCTTTTCCTGGGGCTACCAAGATGGAATAAGACAGCACGAGATTAAAAACAACAACAACAATATTAAAATAATGGTGTTTACATTCTAGTGTGGGAAACAAAAATAAATGACAGTAAAAATAATCATATAATTATATAGTTTTATATAATACTAGAGTCACTGAATCCTGTGATAGAGAATATCTGTGAGCATATGAGAAACTATATTTGATAGAATGGGAAAAAGCTTACTGTTAATTGAGCTTACAGCTAAATAATAATAAAAAAGCCCCGAAGAATTGAGGGACAAACCATATAGGCAGACAGAAATATATAGACAACCGCAATACGCAGGCCCTTGATGCATGAGGGGGTCAAACTTGTGCTAGAATTGAAGACATGCTGTGACTGGGTATAGCTATGGAGGGGGAGTAGTATGGGGTAAGATTATAAAAGAAATCAAAAGAAAGATTATGCAAAATCCTGTGGAACAGCATAAGGGATTTACATTTTAGTTCCAACTGCAGATGAAAGCCTTGGAGACCTTTAGGGACATTATGATCTGATTTATATGTTAGTGGATATTCAAACTGATTTATAGAGAATGAATGGAAGGTGAAAAAATGAGGAAATCAGTTTGTAAGTGATTAAAAGTAGTTTAAGAAAGAGATAGAAATGACTGGAGCCGAGGTAGTGGCAGCCAAGATAGAAATGCATATATATGAAATATTTTACAAAGGTAGATATTAAAAATTCTTATGGTGCCATGCATCTGAAAGATAATACAGAAGGTACGTGGTGGCAAAAGATGAATTATATAAAAAAAATAACTCTCAGTTTTCTGGGTATGATAAGTGGGTAGACTATACATTATTTTTAAATGAGGAAGAATGGAGGAAAATCAGGTGAGTTTTAATCAAGAGTTCTGTTTTGGATAATTTAACTTTTAATTTCCTTTAAGGTATTCTACTCAAAGTATCCAAACAGCAGTTAATTCTATAAATTTGGGTTTCTCAAACGAGGTCTTTGTCAGAGAAGGAAAATTGCAAGATACTAGCATGTAGCTGTTATTTAAAGATGTGGGAATCTCTCCCAGGTAGAGAATGCAAATAAATATGACAGGAGGTCAAGAATATATTTCAAGGATATCTAATATGTATAATTTGGAGGCAAATCAAAAGTGTATACTATAAGAGAGAAGACAATCTCAAGAAAGAACAGAAGGTCAAACTCTGTTATGTATTCCCAATGTCAAAGAGGATGATGACCAAATAATGTCATTTGAATTTGTGAATAAAGACATCATCAGAGGCTTGAATAAAGACATCATCAGAGGCTGTCACCCCAGTGAAGTTATATAAACTGAAACTAGACTTGGTTGTGTTGAAGAACAAAGGAGAAGTTTTAAAATCTGTTAAAGAATAAATGAGAGTTAGTGAAAATGAATCAAGATGTATGAGGCACATTTAAGAGAATTTCTTTTTGAGAAGGAGATAAAAATCAGCACTATCTGGAGGATGATACAGATAGAAAGAAATATTTATAGAAGGTCTATGCTGTCATAATAGAACTTATGGTGTATGCTAATGGTATTGCCTCATTAGAAAGAATAAATGTGAAAATTCTGGGAAATATTAGTACAAACACATGGCCTGCACTTTCCTTTGTTGGATGGTGGGGTATTTCCCACTTGGAAAACAGGTAGCTGCATGTTGACTTACAGGTTTGGTTTTAAAAAGATGAAGGAATTCATGTTTGAAGTAGAAAGCCATTAGCCACAAGGTTGAGTGAGAAAAGGGAGTGTTCAAGGTTCAGAGACATCATTTTGATTATTAAAGAAACTCTTGAAATTGTTTAAGGTGTTGATCTTGAGTGTACAAGAGGCATGAGGAGAAGAAAGAAAATATAATCTATTTACCTTAGAGCGTGGGAATGTAAAAGCTCACGAAAAAGATGCAGTAGGACCTCTGGCTGGTATTGTTGACCAGAGGCCCTGGCAGTGACCTCCGAATTTCGAGAATAAAATTTATGATCATGAATTTAAAGTAAAGTCAATTATATCAGCTTCTTAACTTTTCTCAAGAATTATTTAAAGTCTAAGATGTAAGCCCAGAAGAGATGGATAATTTGGTTCAGGCTCAATTGGGTTTCTGTTATATAAAAGGAAACAAAAGCATTAAGACTATTTTCAATGTTGTGATTATATTAACAGATCATGGAATTTGAAGCTGTGCAAGAAAAAGAGGAATTTGATGAATTGTGAAAAAAATTGTGAGTTCAAGATCATGAATATCTGAACAACTACGGTACTGGGGAGTGCAAGAATATGTGAACTGAAAAAATAAAATTACTGGGTCAAATAATAGGATGAACAATTGAAGATCATAGATATGATATAATTTCTGATGATAATGGTTTTATTAGAGATAATGATTAAGTGGTTATGGCATAGAAACTAATGTAACACACCATTACTTATTGTCCCTTTATTTCTTTTGATGATAAGCCCCCCACTTTTCTCCAGAGCACATGGAAGCCAAGCTAAAAACCTGTTCTTCAACATCCTTTATGTCATTCTTTGATCTTGAAAATAATTTTGTGTAAGGTACTATGAGTAGAATTTATGTGGACAATTTCAAATAATATCTTATAAAAAGAAAACTCTCTGCCCTCTAAGTACTAAGTTTCTCCCTCCCTATGGATTATTACGGGGACAAGGTACTAGCAGGTAAGCTTTGACCATGCCAAGTAGGGCAAAACCTAAGGTATGGGAGGACAAAATTTAAAGAAATTTGGGTTCTCATACGATATTGTGTAATTGAGCCGTAGTGTCAGTTGTAACTCTTACATGGGGAAAAAAGATTCAAACTTTTTTGAGCTGTTGTATAGTATCGAAGAATGAGGCAGCTTATTCAGTCAGGATTTACATTTTGCAGTGAAAGCGGCATCTTGATCAAGTTAATGGATAGCCAAGGAAGACGAAGGAGAAGGAGAAGGAGAAGGAGAAGAAGAAAAAGAAAAAGGAAGGGGCATCTCGAGGTAGAAATCTGATGGCGTCTTGCATAGTAAAGTCCGCCTAAGAATATTCACTCGCTCCTACTCTGCATGATCAATTCAATGGCTACTTATTCCTTGCTCTTGTGGTCCTCCCAATATTACAGGTGTCAAGAGTAGTAATTATATGTTTGCCTGTTTGTACAGTGATGTTGTGTGCCATTCAGGGGCAGAGACCCTGCCTGTTTTTCATCTTTGTAACCTCAATGTCTAGCAAATGAAAAGAGTGATTCAATATATGTTTAAGTGCCAGAAATAACATAAAATTGTGCTAATTGTTGAAATAAATGTGAATGAGACAGTGTTTCTATCCTCACAGACTTTACAGTGTAACTACAAAACCATGAGTAAGGGCAGGCAGGAAGTGGTGTAGAAGACCAGCTCAGAAAAAGGTTTATAATTATGTATGATGAGAAAAAAGGAGCAACTATTAATACTGAGGAACCCTGGGATCCATACTCACATCCCATTCATTGCGTAATGTTACGGTTTCCCATGACATCGCACATGCAGCATATCACTCTCAATTGCGTATCCCCTATTTCAGATGATGCTTGAAACATCTAACTTTCTTCCAAAAGAAGAACTTGGCAGTCACACTGGATTCCTCCAACTCTCCCATCTGTAGCCACTCTGGTTACTGAGTTTTGTAGTTCTTACCTTACAGATACTTTATAAGTCTGTGTGTGCCCTCATGCTTCATTTCCAACACCACTTGTTCAGTTCAGGCCCCTAATCTTTCTCCTGTAGATTATTTCATGTCTCTAGTTTCTGGACTCTGTTATTTATCCTCCAATCAACTCCCCAAATTAATTTTTCACACTATTCCAGAATATCATATCTAAAATGTAAATATGACCATGTTGATCATCTGCCTCACAACTATAACAAGTTCTTGGTCAAATGACATATGACATTTATGATCTTCTTTGATTTAGCCCCCATTCAGCTTCATCTTTTCCCAGTATCTCTGGTCAATGTTTACATTTTGACATTACTGAACTACCCCTAATTACCCATCATTATGTCCACGTTGTCTCTTTTGTTCTACGTCTTCCTGGAACTTCTTATGGTTCCCAGCAGGCTTCCCCACTACTCCTATACTTGGCCTGCCTTACTCTTGATTAAAGCATTTCATTTTCCTGAAAGACTTCTATGTGCTTCCACAATATCCCATGTGTCTCACTATCTATTGAAATGTATCTGAAACTATTTGATTACATACATGTCTTCTCTTCTAGAAAAGCTCTTCAAAGTGTGTACATCGTTTATTCATTGCTTAAATATATCAAATAAAATGTTTTCAAGGAATTGAATGAAAATATTTAAAATTCTTCATACTGCAACTTTGAATTACAACATTAGATAAGAATTTGTGTAGGCTCATTAAATTTCAATGAAGACTTTTTATAAGGCGTTTTCTAATGAGACTTTAGAAAATCTGGTTAGTAATGTTTCTGTGGTTTTTTGTGGTGTTCTTGTTGTTAAGTTCTACATTCATTAAAATTTTGTTTAGAAAGAATCTTAAATCACATAGTTTTAGAATGCTGGTATGCAAGTATATTAAACTGTGATTTCTAACATGAAAATTCCCAAAGAAACTAATATGTCTATTTTAGGATTTTTTGTCATCATATTTCATAACACAAGGAGAAAAAATTTTGTTGAAAATATTTTTCGACAGTGTATTTTGGATGGTAAGGTAGCCGGTACAATACTGAGCAGAGGTAAAATTAAATATTGTCGTTATGCTAAATGAAGCAAGTTGATCCATGAATAAGAATACATAAATAGATTTTCCTCTATATGCAGAAGGGGGTAGGAGGAATGAATTAAAACTTTCAGGAGATGGGATTGGCTTGGGGGCAACACCCTGCATACCAGACATTATTTTACAACGAAATCTTTATTTATGCTTTACCCTTGAAAATGTGAAATCCTTCTGCACCTTTTGGGTACAGAATGGCATGCCAGTCGAGCCCTGTGACACTGCTAAAAACACATTAGTAAAACAAGTTCTTGCTTGTTATGCTGATAAAATAACAACTTTGAGTGATGACTAAATGTTTCATTTTCCTTTCAAATATTTTGCCACTAACACACCCTTTTCTGAACTATGTCACCACACAACAGCACTGCGGAGCAACAGCATACTTACATGTCTCTTAAAGGGGGAGAGTGACCCCTTGTCCTCATTCTCAAAGAATCAACAGCACCTATTGAAATGTTAAACTTTATCACTGACTGACAAGCTTCCACTTAAAAAATCTGTCTTCTTCAAATGTAAATATGACAACATATGCCCACTCTCCTGCCTGTCTCATAGTCCTGTTGTGTGAAGCTTTCTTTATTCAAAAGAAATTAAAATATGAACCCAACCATAAAGAACTGTACTCACATATATGATCAATGTTTCTGTGTATACTAATAAATTATTAGATTATTGGATTAGAATTGAAGTGGAATTATCTCTTACAATGCATATTTTCAAAAAGCTGTATCTATATGAATTTTTACAAAGACTATTTTTTCATTGACATAATCAAATGAGAATTTGAGGTAACTGTTTTGCCTCATGGATCTCTAAATGTCCCCAAGTCATCCAAAGTACTCCTTAGATAGATGGAGAAATATCATAAAGCAATGATTCACCAAACAGAGAAAATCCTCAGCATCAAATTAAAACCTATAAGGAGCAAATGGTTCCTTAGAAATATGCTAATTAAAACGATGATAATTAAATAACCATGAGGTAACAATTTTTTCATTAATTACATTGCCAAAGGAAACAAAATTCCATAATGTTGGTGAGATTCTAATTAGACAGCCCTTGTAAAAAGCAATTTGCTAATATAAAACAGACATTAAAATATTCATATTCTTAACCAAGTGATTCCAAAAGTGTTAGCTCCATCCTAAAAAAAAAAAAAAAAAAGAAAAAGCTATGCTATCAAAATGTTAATTACAATGTTAAATATTGTATGAGGGAAATGGAAATCAAACTAGGCAGGATGTCTTACACCTGTAATTTCAGTACTTTGAAAGGCTGAGGTAGGAGGATCCCTTGAGACCAGGAGTTTGAGACCAGCCTGGGCGATATAGTGAGATCCCATCTCACAAAAATAGAAAGAAAATAAAAATTAATTTTAAGGCCCAAGATTGGAGGTGGTTAAATTTGTTGCCCAAGAATTTGAGACCAGTCTGGGCAATATAATGGGACCTATTCTTATATATATATATATATATATATATATATATATATATATATATTTAAAAATTACCCAAGTGACTTGGTATGCACCTGTAGTCTCAGCTACTTGGGAGACCAAGGTGGGAGGATCACTTGATCCCAGGAGGCAGATGTTGCAGTAAGCCAAGATTATACCCCTGCACTCCAGCCTGGGGGCAGAGCCACACCCTGTCTCAAAAAATAAAATAAATAAAACAAAATAAAAGTAATGCAATGAATCAATTCTCTACATTCTCAAAGTTATGATGGATGGTAATGGTACATGTTTAATAAGAATAAATATTAAACAAATAATATAAAATATAAGCATAGTTAATAGAATGCAAATTTAAGGAATTAATTAACAGCATTTAATACATAGTCATAAATGAATAATGACTATGATTAAATAAAACATATCTATGATGATGTGATAGCATTTAATCATCACTTATTTGACTTAACAAATTTTACATCCTTTTGTCAAATTCTGAGAAGATCTAATTTTACAATGTATTCCTTTGTTTTGAATTGAATGGGGAGAATAGAGCTAAACAAACTTCATCATCAACTTTTAAATTATATGTCCCTTTTATTTTTAATTACTTCTATTCAGTCTCTCACTTTTTCTCTTCCTCTGCCTTTACTTGCTTATTCTCTGTAGCCTGTAGTATAGTTCTGAAAGACTTTTACCTTCACACTACACAGATAAAGAAATTATTATACTCCTTTGTACGATACTCAAATACCACCAAATATTGTCAGTAAAATATTACTTAAAAGCTTAAGTGTGTTTCTGTTTTTGTTAATCAGTTTCTTTGTCTTATAGTTTAGCTGGAAATGTTAGCTTTCTTACAAAGGTGAAATAATGAGAATCAATAATATGCTGTACTAAAATACATATTCTAACCCATAATCTATTATATCTTCACTTACAAGACTTGATATTTTGAAAACATGCATGAGGGAATATTTTTACCGAAAAGTGCTTACTGCTGGGAAATACAGTAAATGCTCTCCCTGTTGTTAATGTCTGCATTTTAATTTTGCATATATCCACCAGATTTATGTTTTTGTTCCATAGGGATCTCTAGCAAGATGAAAAACAATCAGATAATATCGATAGCTGTGTTTATATTCACTAATCTCAAGATATCTAACTGTTCTTTCAAAGTTCTTTAAGAACTCCTTCAAGATATCAGAAAGTTCACATTTTTTGCTTTGATGAACCGTGGCAGGTTATTGGCCATAATAAGAACCCAGTGTAGAATTCGGTGATCTACTCCTAATTTTAGGGAGTACATTTCACATCATACCCTATTTACCTAAGCCCAGTCTCTCTGGATCACAAGCCAAAGTATCAAAGAGTGAGATTTAGTTTCTAAGCATCTTTGAAATGCATACTTGTGTCCAGTCATTATCTTCATAGACCTACAGAATGTAGGAGTTAAAGATTATCTAGATCAATCTACCATTCAACAGACAAAAAAATTAAAACTCAGAAGAGGTGAAGCTTGCTGCTTTTTAATTAGAAGCTATAAATTTTTATTTGAAAGGAAATACATTTTATTTTTTAAATGAGTGCTTTAGTATTGTTCTCCAAATATTTTTTCCTAAAAATATGTATTTATCTAAGTAAGTGATATAAACCACTTGAAAGAAAACTATTTCTCACATAAAAAATTTAAAAAGTAGCACAAGGGTCAACCATCTATTTTCTGAGTTCTCAAAGTTAATGACTTAATGCATTATCATATTTATGATTGTAGTCAGCATCTGTTTTTTTTTTTTAATCTATCCATTATCTATTATCCATCCATTATCCAAACTTATTTATCCCAGTTAGATTCAGTCTTGGCAGAGGGTTTGTCATGCCTCTAAAGCTAAGCCAATTTGACTCTTTTTGGAATTTAATTCTCATGTTATTATCTTGGTAAAAGGCCATCATTTTTTCTCCTCAGGTGCTCACTTCTTTACCTCACCACAACTTTATATTGAGTAATAAGTCATGTATTACTTCCTGTGTAGTGTCACTTCTCAATTCCCTAGGAAATCTCTTTCTGTGGCACTTTAAACATCCCACTTTATCCCCAGCTATTAACAGAAACTGTTAATTTGTAATTATTGTAACTGTGATGTTTCTTCACATTTTCACGATTCAATGCGAATTTCACTAATTAATATCTTTATGTTAATACTTCTCAATTTATTGATGTTTTCAATTTTCAGAAATGTTTCTCCAATTTGAGACTTAAATATTCACTTCAGGTGTGAATTTACTAACACCTACTTATGAGGCTTATGTTTAGTTAATTCAGAAAATGTTAATGATTCATAAAATAGCATAATTTTAAATAATTGTAAGGTGTTGATAAAATAATCTTTATTAAGTATTTTAATATTCAGTACCTCAAAAATAAATACGTGAAAGGAATTCAAAATGGCTGAGTAGGTGGATCTAGTAATACCCTCTTCCACTAAAAGAAAATAAAATAGCAAGTAAATAACCATACTTAGAATAGATCATATCAGAGAGAACACTGGAATTCAACAGAGAAGTGACCAGAAGCACTAAAAGCCAGGGAGGAGAGGAAAACAAAGCAGGCTGTTTAGTCAGGATTAGCTGGGAGTCTGAGCATCTTCCTAAATTGGGGAACAGGTATGTGAATGATCCCCAGAAACCCTTATTCTCACCCTTTAGATATAAATAGTGAGATAGATTCCAACACCATAATACTTGGTGTCTTTAACACCCCACTGTCGGCATTAGACAGATCATCTAGACAGAAAATTTACAAAGAAACATTGGATATAAACTGTACATTAGACCTAACAAACATTTGTAGAAAATTTCATCCAACAGCTACCAAATAGACATTCTTCTCATCAGCAAATGGAACATTCTCCAGTATAGACCGTATATTAGGACACAAAACAATTCTCAACATATTCTTTTAAAAATCAAAATTGTATCAAATGTCTTCTAACACCACAATGCAATAAAACTAGAAATCAATAACAAGAGGACCTGTGAAAACTTTATAAATACATAGAAATTAAATAACATTCCCCTTAACAACCACTGTGTCAAGAAAGAAATTAAGAAAGAAATAAAAAAAAAATTTGTAAATGAAAATTGAAAAACAACATACTAAAACCTATTCAAAGCAGCAAAAACAGTATTAAAAAGTCATAAATGAATACATCAAAGAAGAAGAAAGATTTCAAATAAGCAATGTAATTATGAACCTCAAGGAAATAGCAAAGCAAAAACCAACTAAACCTAAAATTATTAGAGTAAAAAAATGGAGTTGAACCAAATGAAATTGAGACAAAATAATACAAACAATCAATAAAATGAAAAGACTTATTTTGCTTTCATAATTTCAATTTTTATTATAGATTAAAGGGCACACATGCAACATTGTTACATAGGTAAAACACATAGTGAAAAGAACGTTTTTTGAATAAAAAAAATTGATAAACTGCTTTCTGGACAAATAGAGAGAGAGAGAGAGAGAGAGAGACAGAGAGAGAGAGAATATCTTAATAAAATCAAAAATGAAAAAGGAGACATTCAAACTTAAACCTCTACAACACAAAACATAATCAAATGCTATTAAGAACTCTATATGCATAAACTGGAAAAACTAGAGAAAATGGGTAAAATGAATTACGATGATTAAGTCAGGAAGAAATAGAAATCCTGAACAGACCAAAAATGAGATAGATGCAAAAATTCTCAACAAATAGTAGCAAACAAAATCCAACATCACATCAAAAAAACAACACACCATGACCAAGTGGGATTTATCCCAGAGGTGGAAGAATGGTTGAAATCAATAAATGTGATACAACACATCAACAGAATGAAGGACGGAAATCATATGATCATCTTAATAGAACAGGAAAAAAAAAACATTTAATAAGATTCAACATCCCTTCAAAATAAAAACTCCCAGCAAACTAGGCATAGAGGGAACATACCTCAACACAATAAACACTATATATGACAAACCCACAGCTAACATCATATTGAATGGATGAAAGTGGAAAGCCTTTTCCCTAAGAACTGGAACAAGACAAGGATACCCACTTTCACCACTCCTACCCCACAGAGTATTGGGATTCCTAACCAAAGCAGTCAGGCAAGAGAAATAAACAAAAGGCATCCAAATTGGAAAAGGGAGACATCAGATTGTCCCTCTTTACTGATGACATAATAATATTATATCTAGAATAGTCTAACAATTCCACCAAAGGACCTCTTAGATCTGAAAAATAAATACAATAAAGCTGTGGGATACAAAATCAGCATATAAAAACTAGTAGTTTTCTATACATCAACAACGAACTAGCTGAGAAGAAAATCATGCAGGAAGTCCCATTTACAATAGTTACAAAAAAATAAAATAACAAATACCTAGGAACAAATGAATAAATTTAACTAAAGAAGTGAAAGATCTTTACAAAGGAAACTATAAAACACTAATTTAAAAATTGAAGAAGACACAAAGAAATGAAATGACATCCCACGCCCATGGATTGGAAAAATTAATATTGTTAGAATGACCATACTTTGGTTGTATTGGTAGAAGTGGAAAAAAAAAAAAAGAAGAAAAACATACTATCCTAAGCAATCTACAGATTTATTACAATCCCTATAAAATAACCAATGTTATTTTTTATAGAAATAAAAAAACTACTGAAATTTATATGGAAACAAAAAACAGCCCAAATAACCAAAACAATCTTGAGCAAACAGAACAAAAGCTGAAGGCATCACACTACCTGATTTCAAAATATATAAAAGTCTATGGGAAGAAAACAGCATGACATTGGGATAAAAACAGATGCATAGGCCAATGGAACAGAATAGACAATCCAAAAATGGGTCCATATATTTAAAGCCAACTGATTTTTGATAAAGATGCTAAAAACATACATTGAGGGGACAACCACTTCAATAAAAACCACTTCAATAAATTTTGCTAAGAAAATTGGATATCCATATGGAGAAGAATTCAACTGGTCCCCTATCTCTCACTGAAGTTAAAAAAAAATCTCAATATGAATTAAATACATAAACATATGACTTGAAACTATAAAGAAAGCGCAGGGAAAAAAACAAGGGAAAACCTTGGTCTAGGAAAATGTTTTACGCCTAAGACTTCAAAAGTAGAGACAATCAACACAAAAATGGAAAAACAGGTCTATATTAAACTAAAAAGCTTCTCATAGTAAAGGAAGCAATCAATAGAGTGAAGAGACAACATACAGAATACGTAAATAGTATTTGTAAACTATTCATCCTACAAGAGACTAATATCCAGAATATCAAAGGAACTCAAGACAAGGATATTCAACACGACTCAAAAGTAGAACCTGATAATCTCACTAAAAGGTAGGAAAAGAACATTGACAGACATTTTTCAGAAAAAAAGACATACAAATGGCCAACCAATATATGAAAACATGCTCAACCAATATGCTCAAACATGCTCAATGTCCTTAACATCAATAATCGTTAAGGACATTCATATCACATCCATAATGAAAGATTATTTTACCTCACTTATAATGGCTACTATTAAAAAGGCCAAAAAAAAAAAAATAGCATGCTAGCAGGGATTCAGAAAATAGGGAACTCTTATACACTGTTGGTTGAAATGTAAATTAGTACAGTCACTATAGAAAGCAGTATGGAGGTTTTTCCAAAAAACTAAAAGTAGAAATACTATACAATCTAGCAATCCCACTGCTGATATTTATCCACAGAAAAATAAATCAGCATACAACAGGGATATCCGCACTTGCCAACACTTGTACATTTGTTGCATCACTATTTCCACTAGTAAAGATATGGAATTAGCCTAAGTGGCCATCAATGGAGAGATGGATGATGAAAATGTAGTATATATACACAATAGAATATTATTTGGAGATGGAAAAGAATGAAACTATGCCTTTAATAGCAACATTGATGGAACTGGAGGTCATAATGTGAAGACAAATAAGCCAGATACAGAAAGAAAAACTTTGCATGTTCTCAGTCATATGTAGGAGCTAAAATGTTGATCTCTGGAGTTAGAGAGTTGAATGATAAGATATTACAGATTGGGAAGTACGTGAATATTGGAGGAGAGGGTAAAGAGGCTGGTCAATGGTTACAAACATAGTTTGATAATAGGTATAAGTTTTAGTGTTTGATAGCAGAGTAGGATGATTATAGTTAGTGACAAGGTATTATATATTTCAAAGTAGCTAGAAGAGAGAACTTATAATGACCCCGAAATATATAAATGATAAATATCCCACATACCCTGGATCATTACACATTCTATGTGTGCAATGAGATATCACATATATCCCACATATATATCCCATAATATATCCCACATATATATATCCCAAAATATATCCCATATTTATATATATGGGAGATATATAACCCATATATGTATACATATATGTGTATATATACACACATATATACACATATGTTATAAAATTAAAAAAATAAAAAATGTAAAAAATTAAAATTTAATTAAAAATTATTTAATTAAAAAATTAAAAAAACTCTGTCCACAGGAAATTTGCAATATAGGGACATAGTATGGTAATTTCTATGATAACAATAATTATAAAATAGCATACTTTTGTTTTCTATACTTCAAGGTTTTGAAAGTCACTTTAGATGTACAGTATATGTTTTTATCTTCATGCTGCCAAAAAAGGTATTCTATGATACTATAATTATTCTCATATTATGGGTGGGGGAACTACAATGTTTAAAAATTATTCTAGAGATTGGTGGCAATTTTAAACTTTTAACCCACACTAGCATGGCAGCAAATCTAAGGACTTTGTCTCTAGTCAAAGAAGATACAAATTTGAGATAAGGAAAATAAGATGAACTTCAAACTGTTAAATTTAAAACAATCCACATAGCACTTATATGATTAGACATCTGAAATAGTAAATAAACTAATCTCTGCAAACTCTAATCAAGACCATCAGGGAGTCAGGATTCGCATGAATGTAATTAGTTAGTCCTAAATATTGCGTTTTTGAAAGAGACTCTGTAGGGGGAATGAAAAGAGGTAGTCAGCCTGGAATAATACAAAGAATCCCCAAGTGGATAGAAATTAGAAGTGCCCAAAGGGGCTCTGCCAAGAGTAGAGGGTGTCACATCAAAGACAACTTGTGGAGACAGGTGTATAAAAATATTCAAGCCTGCTGCCTTTAAACATGTGAATTACATAACTGATGTCTGATTCCAGGCTCACATGGAAACTTAATTATGTTTTCCACGTACTATGATAAAAAACAAAATAAAACAAAACAAAACATCTGGACTGTTTCTGTTATAAATGACTGAAATGTAATTGAAATTGGCTTAGGGAAAAAAGAGAATTAATGGATACATGGAACCAAAACATCCAGACAAGTAGAATAGCTATAAATCAGGATGAGTTCAATCACTCAAAATAAGTTATCAGGACTTGATCTGTCCACCCCTGGGCTTTGCTTTTATCTATATTGGCCTCATCTCAGGCTGATTTCTCTTTGTTGTGGCAATAATGTCCTTTGACAGCTTCAGAAAGTCTTAGGATCGAAGATGCCTTAATCTGTCTTAGGTCATGTGTCTAATTATGAAGGCTTTGTCTCTGTCTCTTCCAAAGAACTATTAAACTTAGTGTTCTAAAGTAGAACTGAAGTGCTTTAACTAAAACCAGGATGAAAGGAATAAATTTAGACAAAGGCAAAATATGTTCGCTACAGCATGACAATTTTATTTTTCATTATGATTAATAAAACGCTATTGTGCAATATGATCACACATTTCAATGAGCAAGATTAGCATGATTATCTGAAAAATGAAAGTGCATTTAAGATATCATCAAGATCAAGTTGGGTGCTGTATCAAACAATTATACCCCATCTCCTATCTTCTTAGCTCTCTGTTTACTCAAATCATTGGTCCTTCTGCTGCATTCTGTCATTTGCTTTCTGTTCTGGGGCTTCATTGACATAAGGTCTGTGAGATCCCACTGGTCACTTTACATATGTGAACCTGGAAGTGTAAAGAATGTAACTCCCCAGAGGGCATCCTTGAGCAATGGAGCAGATTAACACTACCCTCTTTTGTCCCTCACGTGGACAATTCTTAAGATCCCTGTGGGACTCAGCCCAATTACCACCATGGTGACAAGTTTTTTAGTACACCCTTGTTTTGATTGGCGTTCCCTCCAGTTTCATTTTTCCCATTTTCCCCACTCTTGTTCCCTGGGATCACTTCCCAAAATAAACTACCTTCACAAAAGCCCTTGTTTCAAGTTGTTCTCTCTGAGAGAAGCCAAGACTGAAAGAGCCAAATGTTAAATTTTGCAGTAAGCCTTCACAGACTAAACATAGGTAATATTTATATAGCACATTCATGGTACCAGACTCTTACCAAGCACTTTGTATATTGTATAATCACTTTTAAACTTAAAAAAACAAAACAAAACAAAACAAAAACCCCTTCGAAACAGATATCATTATTCCCATGGTGAAGATGAAGCACTATAGTTGAGGAAATATTATACTCACCAGCAAGTGCTCTTGTGAACATTTCTAGTTTTTCTCATACCAAACCAATGATAGGATTTATTTCCTGAACTTTGTGAAACTGGGCATGGTCATACTAAGGTTGGAAGACATTAAAAACCAATTTCTGAGTGTCCATATTTGCTTTCCTCTGCCACATTGCAGAGGTGAAGACTCTATTATTCTGAGTGTCACTGAGTTGAAAGAAACAGATCAGAGCCTCTAGATGATCTGCTATGGGCATAAAGTATGACCTAACAAATGTTTATTGTTTATGGCCACTGATATTTGCGGATTATTTCCTTAACTTAGATTCTCTTGAATGGTGTAGGAGTTCAAACCCCAATAATCTGAATCTAGAAATTATTATATCATCTTAATAACCACATAATGTAATAACTATATAATTCTTATAAACTTTGAAATAAACATAACAATGTAAA
Organism: Macaca nemestrina; assembly: GCF_043159975.1. Lineage (NCBI taxonomy): Eukaryota > Metazoa > Chordata > Mammalia > Primates > Cercopithecidae > Macaca > Macaca nemestrina. The sequence continues at coordinate 64,749,358 of NC_092128.1, forward strand.
TAAAATTTAAGTGGTTAAAGAAGAGACTTGAAAATGTTCCCAAAAGATGGACTAGTACAGCACCAGACCAGAATCAAGAATGTGGCAAGATTAGTTCAGAAAGTTGATTATACAGGTGGAGCTAAAGGTTTGTTTAGCGGAGTAACTAAGTTATGCTTTGTGAGATAGGATTGGAGCCAAAATAGGAAGGAAATTGGATGTCAGACTAAATTTTTTTTTTAATTTAGTAGTTCACGTGAAGCTACTAAAATATGTTATGCAAAAAACTAAGAATTGTGAAAGTATTGAATCTGTGTGAGACATGATTGAAGAGAGACTGAAGAAAATTCACTCGACTCTAATGCGTAAAATGGACCAAAGAAAGTAAGAGCAAATACAAAGAGGAAGAGAAGAGATGAAGAAAAAGAAAAGAAGAGCAGATACAATGAGGAAATGTAGGAATAAAGTCTGAAATATGCTTCTAGAAATTAGAACAAAATTATTTAAAAGAGAAACATGATGTTGCTTTTCCATTGAGTAACTATGGGAGAAGAAAGGGCCACAAATTATAGATGACTCAAGAATTAAAGCTACGTGGTTAGAAGTCAAGGGCGTTATCATTACAAACATTAGGATCCTAGAAGGAGGACAATAGAGGATTAGAAATGAAATAGCTTGAAAATTCTCAATTGAAGCTCAGGACAATAGTTAAGACTAGAAGTATAGAATGGTTATTTTTCACACATTGACACAGTGTCTGGATTTGGGGACTATAAATCTTATTCAAATGAGGAAAGTAAAAATAAATAAAATCAGGTAACTTTTTTGAAGAAAGAACTATTTTGTTTCCCATAAACTCTGAAGGTATGAAGTATGATGTACGCTGTTAACAGACAGAAATGGTTTTCATGATTTGCTCGTGGTTGTCTCTGATTTCTAATTTCAGGTTAGCATATATATAGGTCTCAGTCATTAAAGACTGACAAAACCAAAAAGCAACTCTATTTTTTTTTCCTACTACAGCAACCATAAACCATCTAAAATTGTAAGAATTCTTCATATTGAAAACTATATCTTAATTGTGTAAATGTCATAGCTATTTCTTGGTTATTTTGTATTTAAATAATATTTTCTTTTTCAAATTTTATATGAGGAAAAATCCTGCTAATACTTAAATACTTTTGTAGTCAGAGTCAGTCTTAAACACTTGAAAATTATATTAGCAAAAAATAAAAGGATAACAGAGAGTCAATACTAGTGGACTGTGGGAAGAGGGATTGAAACAACACAAACCCATACAGGAACCCCTCAACTGAAGCTCAACATACACTCCTTTGTTTTCCCTTTGTCCTGTGAGGGGCCAGAAACCTCACCTCCCATTAAACAGGGAATTGCACGTGTCTGGACACAGGCTCCATAGATCTCCCGAGGCTCCTTTCACATTTGTCCCTAGGGAGAAAAACAATAATTACACCCTGCTCAAACAGGCACCCATTAATCTTTCCTGGAAAACAGCAATTTGCAATCATCAGGTGCACACTGAAATCTTATATAAGCAGTTTTAAAACATATTTCTGGAATCCCTGGAAAAATATTATCATTTGGATCTTCCTTACTCTAATTTGATATTTACTTGAGTAGTCATTTAAAAAGGTAAGGTGCAGAGGAAGTTGAATGGAGTTGTGTTTTAGAAAAATGGGACTATTTTGCCTCTTTAAAATTACCTAGTTATATCTAAAAGACAAGAAAAAAAAAATTATGTCTAACCTTTCATATGCCAAATCATAGAGAAATTTGGTCAATAATTCTCAATAATTTCTATTATTGAGACAAGAAATGGGATTGCAGAAGCCAAGGGAAAATTCCCCCTTCACTCGCTGAAGATTCACAGAAAAATCAACTCAGAAAATGTAGATTAATAAGAAAAAAAGAATACCATTAATAAATGCATACATGAGGAGCACCACAGAGTCATTACTCACCCGCACAACGTGGTGCAGAAGCTTGTGTACCATCTTGAGGTTACAGAAAAGGTGGAGTTCAAAACATGACCCAAAATAGATTATGATGATAAATCTGGTCACAGTGGCAAGACAGGAAGGGACAGAAGAGGGGCACCTTGGCTAGCAAAGGAGGTATTATTATGTAGATGAAACCTCACAGGTAGCAGCCCTCAGAGAGAATAAACAGCAAATGTTTCTTTCAGATTTTAAGGTGTCAGACTCTCTGATCATCTTTCCTACATCTGCCCAAGTAAAGACCTGGCCGCATCAATACAAATTCGTACAGATGCAAATTTTCTCTCCAAAACAACAGCTTTGCAGGGCTATTTTTGTTGGCTGGTCTTAAACTGCCATCTCAAAATATAAGGTAAAAGAAATATATTTTGGCGTAAAATATTTTTATTTCCTTCAGGATAATTGTACAAGGTGCTAATAATACTGAGATGAGAGAGGATGATACTCTCTAACCCTAAGACTTAACAATGAAGAAACATAAGGTCAGGGCTAAGAGACTACCAAACCTCACTCAAGGGAATTTATGTCTCTGTTCTAATATGTTTCATCTTTGGTTTTACAATAAAATTGAAGGAGGAAAACATTCACTGAATAAACTTATATATCTTTTAGTGCATCAACTAGTACCTACAGTTCAAATTTAACATAATTATTCCAAAGTTACATGGCAAAAGAAACAAAAATATTTGACCCTAAAATATGCCTTTTTTTGACGTATTTCGAGATGCCTATTCAGAGACCTTGCAGACAACACTAGCCTAGTGAAGCTGCCTTTCATGGAGGAAAACTGCACCTGGAGAGGAAACAAAGTGAAGTAAACAGGCACAGCTGAGATTTCTCTGAGGCCCATCCCGCATCTGGATATAGGAAAGATTAAGTGAAAGTCTGACATCTCTAAAAATCTGACAGAGAAACAGTAAGCAGAGGTCACTATCTATTGTTTCTGAGGGCTGCTGTCTATGAGGTTTTATGTTTCTAACAAGATCACCTTTACTACCCAAGCCCCCTCTTCTCTTCCTCCAGTAACCTGTCTGGCCACTATAACCTGACAGGCTTCTTTCTGAGCCCTTATCCTTTCTGTAACCTCTGGATAGTATAAAAATATCAACTATTTGCCTTTCTTTGAGTTTTAGTATTTTGTATAACTCCCTTGCATATGTGTGCGCATAAAATGTGTGTGCTTTTTTTTTTTTCTATTAATCTGTTTATTATCAGTTTGTCCTATAGACTCACCTTATCAAACTTTCTGGGGAAATATTGGAACTTTCCTGCAAATGGTCAAGTAGGAGACATACCAGAGTGGAGGCTTGAGATCTTGATTCTAGGTGCCATACAAAAGACCAAAAGACCATCATGATGGCTAAATCATAGAAAGAAGAGGTTTTTTGGTGATATTCGTTTGAAAACCATGAAGAAAAAGTCTTTGACATAGGCTGAAGGTGCTCTCTTCAAAAAGGGAAAGAACAGGTTGGACTTCATGCTTCATAGGGCCTGTATCACACAGTAGAGCCATACATATGTAGCAAGTTTGGGGAGAAAGTTATATGTCTTTCTGAGGGAAACCAAGCACATGCACAATGAGTAAACCTAACTATGACATACTTTCCATGTTCACCTTAGAGCAGAGTGCTGGCATAAAAATGGATGAAATGTGTCTCTTTATATCAAAAGGTGAGCTATAGGACACAAAGACCGTTTGTGCACAGACCCTACAAGTTTGTTGAAACTGGTTTAAGGTCTGGTATTGCTTATCAGCAAAGATTATAAGGCCAGTTCTCTGTCTAATCTAGAGTTGTGGTAGTGGTCTGGGTTATAAATTAGAGTTAGGAAGAATCTGATAGCTCCTATTGTTAAAGAGTTTACAACTGTAGACATTTAGGAATTTGCCAAGCCAGCTAGGCCCTAATTTTGATCTCAACTCACATAAGTTTCCCTCTGCCATACCTCACTATTTCTGTTACCTTAAGCAAGATATTTAAAATCATCTCACCTTCCTGGGAGTGAATTTCTTCACTGGAAAATTTATATATATGTGTGTGTGTGTGTGTGTGCGTGCGCACATACATGTGTATATATATGTGTGTGTATACATCTATGTGTGTATATATGTATATATATGCATAAATATATTATAGATAATATGTATATATAATATATATAGACACATATATGTGCATATATCTATGTGTCTGTGTGCATATATATGTGTGTATATATGTCTATATATATGTGTGTGTGCGCGTGTGTGTGCATATATATACTTTTTTTTTTTTTTTTTTGAGACAAGGTCTCACTTTGTCACCCAGGCTGGAGTGCAGTGGCCTGAATAGGTCTCACTGCACCCTTGACCTCCTGGGCTCAAGAGTTCTTCCCACCTCAGTCCCCCAAGTTGCTGGGAGTATAACCGTGTGCCACCACACCCAGCTAAATTTTGTATTTTTAGTAAAGATGGGATTTAGACATGTCGCTCAGGCTGGTCTCCAACTTCTAAGCTCAAGTGATCTGCCCATCTTCACCTCCCAAAATGTTAAAATTACAGGCATAAGCCATGGCGCTTGGCCCAGAGATTTATATTAAAGTGATCACATATATTTTTTTCTACTCAAAGAGCCAAATATTATGTTATTTCATTGATTTTTTTTGACCATGTGTAATATTTGGGATAATTTTGGCTCCCTAATCAAGTTGCAAATTCTTAAATAAAAAATTGAAAATAGGACCAAAAAAAAAAACAACCTAGTAATTTCTTAGTACAAAATGGAAACCTTTTCTTAAATATCTACAACAGGGATGTCCAGTCTTTTGGCTTCCCTGGGCCACATTGGTAGAAGAAGAATTGTTTTGGGCCACACATAAAGTATACTAATGATAGCTGATGAGCTAAAAAGAAAAATCTCAAAAAAAATCATAACATTTTTAGAAAGTTTATGAAGTTGTGCTGGACTGCATTCAGAGCTGTCCTGGGCCATATGTATGTCACCCATGGGCCATGGGATAGACAAGTTTGATCTACTTGAAGAAAAAAGATGATTCCAGTAGCTCTTACTAAACACTTCACAAATAGGAGAGTATTTACCTGCAAGAGACAAACCAAACAACAACAACAACAACAACAACAACAAAAAACAAGGAAATGAGGTGAAGTTCTCTTGCCCTAGTGATTTATTTTATATTTTATTTTACTTTATTTTATTTTATTTTATTTTATTTTTATTTTTTGAAATGGTGTCTCACTCTGTCGCCCAGGCTGGAGTGCAGTGGTGGGATCTCAGCTCACTATAACCTCTGCCTGCCAGGTTCAAGGGATTATCACGTCTCAGGCTCCCGAGTAGCTGGGATATTGGCACTCACCATCATTCCCAGCTAATTTTTAAAATTAATTAATTTATTTATTTTTAGTAGAGATGGAGTTTCACCATGTTGGCCAGGCTGGCCTCAAACTCCTGAACTCAAGTGATCCACCCGCCTTGGCATCCCAAAGTGATGGGATAACAGGCCTGAGCCACCGCACCCTGCCCACCCTAGTGATTATTAAAATGACACATTAGCGAGAACAAATATAGTCTTCCTGTAGGAAAAAAAAGAGATATTTGTCAGACCTAACTTAATGTGTGATTATTTGATGGGTTTCTTACTAAGCTAAACCACAGGAAGAAAAAAGAGAGTATCAAGGAAATTAATTCACCACTCATATTATTCTCCTAGTGTTTCCTTCTATGTCGACAAATCTACTGTGAAGTGTAGAACAGAATATATCCAAGTTTAATGCAGAATTTTAGATAACAATACAAAATTTGATAGCAATGAAAAGTTAATGTAAACATTTTTAAAGGAGTCTGATTTGTTACGATAGTCATGGTACCACTCAGTGAGGTTTACCATATGAAAATTCTGCACTTGCCATTTGAATTTTGACAAGTGCTTAAAAATATGATTTTTTTATGACTACAATTCTCATCACTTCTGGGTATTTTAACCCTGTATTTCATTATTTATAATGACATGGGTGGCTACATAAACCAGAAACATATGAGAATCATGAGCTCCAAAAGAAACTACAACTCTTAACATAGGGTTATTTACTTCTATTGGAACTAAGTTGCAAGCACGCCCTAGCTTGGTGGTCTCTAAAAAAGGGTTTTGGAGCCCTGCATTTGTTTTCTGAAACTCATATAGAATGTCAGACAATATTACCAAACTAAAATATTAGAGTCTTTAAGCAAAAGTTAGAGTTAAAGAAGGCCAATTTGGAAATTAGGGTCTAATGGGACTATTTATATAGCTTGGTCTTTTTGTCCTAGTTACAAAGGCTTGTAGAAAAGGTACTCACCAATGTATCCAAACACAGAGATCAATCAAGCTACAAGAACATATTTAATCTTAGCAGATGTGTTATTATTTAAATATTGGAAAATAAGATTCCTGGGGAAAGAATTATCTGTATCTATCTATCTACCTACCTACCTACCTACCTACCTACCTACCTATCTATCTATAGTATTTAGGCAAAGATATATATATGTGTGTGTATATATAATAACATATATATACAGTATATATACTCATATGTACATATATACACGTATATATACGTGTGTATAATATACATGCATATATACATACACTCATATATGTGTGTGTATATACAAGCACACACATATACACACACACATATATATGCACATATACACACACACACACACAAACACATATATATTAGTTAGGCTTACTTGAAGTTTCCTCAATCAGTCATCCTAATAAAAAAATCACGTATTAACTAACATTGCACTTTTCTTAACATGGTAGAACTACCAGTAAGATACAAGCACACACATATACACACACACATATATATGCACATACACACACAAAAACACACACACACACACATATATATATTAGTTAGGCTTACTTGAAGTTTCCTCAATCAGTCATCCTAATAAAAAAAGTCACGTATTAACTAACATTGCACTTTTCTTAACATGGTAGAACTACCAGTAAGATGGAACTTGGTTATAAGGCAGTTATAATTGGGATATAGATTAGTTTCAAAGTCAAATTAATGCTAGAATAGTAGCCACATAGCTATGGTGAAAATTTACAGAAAAATGGTTGCTCAAATTACAAAGTAGAAACTGAAAAGTTAACAGTGTAACCACTCAGATCATTTACCTTGACACTCAAAGGCATCATTAATTGGACTAAATAATGAATAGAGAATATGCCAAAGTTTTCTAGATGACCATGTAAATTTTCATGGTAAAATAATTTCAAAGATAAAATGCCTATTATAACTAAGACATATATTGATAAAAGCAAGTAAAATGAAATATTGTATGATTAACCAATGAATTTTTAAATCATCATACCTTAATTATTCATTCAACAAATAGTCATAGAAAAACTCTTGTGTGACAAGGTGCTATACTAGTTTCTGGGGATAGGTACAATTTATATCAATAACTTTTTTTTTTCAGAGAAACACTAACATTTGTGGAAAAAAAGCATCTTACAGCTTTCTACATGGGTAGAAAGAGTAGTCTGATATAAAAAGTGTAGTCATAAGATTGAGCACAGTTAGAAACAAGGCAACAATCTATCCCGTAAATGCCAAATCATGTTCCCAAAATAGAAACAAGACTAGATAGTCCCTCAGAACAATGAAGACTGACATTTAATACTTTTTGAAGTATTTCCAGCCCTGTAGCAGCTTGGAAAGTCGTATTAAAAATGGCTTTAAGTGAACGAATAGTACAGGCAAGACATGGTATTATTGATCTCAGTGATAAACAATCATTGTCAACCAAAATTTCTTTCCTTTTTCTGAATGAATGAGAATGAACAGAAGGAGGAGAAGTAGATAGTGGAAGGAAACAATAGGCTCTGAGAAAGTTTATCTCTGCTCTACAATAAAAAGTGAAATACTTTGTTCTAAATTCATTGTAAATTGATTATATATATATAAAACTTTTGTATATGTGTATATATGTATGTATATTCAGATGAGTATGTTTATTTCTATAATAAAGACTTCCCAATGAGAGAGATATGATTTCAACTCCTAAAATTCTTACCAATCCTATTTTCAAAGCACTGAAAAAATTAAATTACTGTTTTATTTTCAGATAAAGACTAGAAACAAATGGTTTACTGGCATGATCCTATCAGATTTACGTTTTCTTTTCAGACTTCTATGTATATACCAGATATAAGTAGAAAAGGTCCTGAACCAAACTAAATAGTAAGTCAGAAGGTTTTCCTGTAGGAAGACACAACTACGGTTTGTTTCACTAAAAGTCTTCCTACTCAACAGTATATATTTTTAAAATCAGAACTATTTATTAATAATAGCCTCTTTCCAAAAATATTTTTTTTCTTTCTATGTCAATTCTAATGCTTTGTTATGGTCAAAGGTCAGTCAAGCATGTGCTGAGCCATGAAAATACTGAATAACGTTTTTTTTTTTTTTTTTTTTTTAATGTTGAAGATTTCTGTGTTGTTATAAAGAAAACTAATCCCTTTGAAAGGTCGATTCTATGCCCCATCTCCTGTCACCCCAATACTCTAAAGAAGGGAATGGAAGTAGTTTAAAAGCACTGAAAGTTTTTTTTTTTTTTTTAATATAAATAGAAATTTGGTCTTTATTGAGTGGAAAAAAATTCCACTGAAAGTCAAATATTTTCATAATGAAGGAATAAAAAAGTGATCATTTTACTGAAGGGGTGTTTTATTTGATGGCCGGGAAGACACCCTTGATATTTATTTTATTCTGGTAGCCACATCCACTGAAGTCAATGTCTCTATTTAAAAGCTCATTACTACTACCGAAACCAAATAGAAATAATGAACAGAAAGCACAACCCATCAGAAATTCCATGTTTCTGTTCACAGAACACACTCTTTTGTCACTATTTCCCCGTATGGAAAATGAAGTAAATACTTAATGGTAAAAACACATTTATAGTCTCAAATGATAGCTACTGGAATCCAGAGGAACTGATTACAGATCCAAGACTCTAAATGACAGTGCCTTGTAACTACTAGCTGATTATGTTGTGCTGATTTATTTATAATCAGAATAATAATTTGACTCCCCAAAGAACTCATTATCTAATAAGTAAATGATGAAACATTATCTAATTGTAAATGACCACTGGAAAAATCTCTCTCTGCAACTCTCCCAGTCTCTACCATAAAGTCTTGTCTTATAAATTCAGAAAGATTAATAAACCATGTCTTTCATTAAAAGACTTGCTATGTTTCATGTGGAAAACCCCGTATGCCCTGGGGAAAGGCTAGAGTTGTAGCTTGAGATTTGTCTAGGACAATGATGCAAAACTGAAACTTTAAATTAGAAATTTCTAATATCTCAGACAAGTTAAAACATTATCCTGCCAACCACCACCCTTTAAAAGATTTTCTTAACAATACTATCATCTGTCCCTGGCCTAGAGTGTCACAGAGAATAGGAAATCTAACGTTCTCTCTCATTCTTTGCTCTAAATTCTAGCGGTACAAAAGAATGGGGAATCTATATCTTTTATTAGGGTGGGGGAAAAAATCGTTATTCACTCAAAATACACAAAAACTACATCATTTTAAGAGTAGAAAAGTTAAGTTTGGCATACTGAAAGGCTAAACAACCTCAACAATCTGAAAGCATCGTTTAAATTTGTGTGTTGCATTCACTTATAAAGAAACACACTGTTGTCTAAAGCCTATTTTTGGACTTAAAATATACTAATTGTTTTATACACCCAATTTGGACTAAAAATTTATTATATATACATTAGTTTATATATTTTCATATTCATTAAAAGGATATGTTGAATACATTGCCTCCATCTATAATATGCAATATGTGTGTTATGAATATATTTATTATATGTATTATATATTGGTGTTACATTACATAATAGTGCTACATATATGTAAACAATTTAGTAAAATTATGTTTTTATCCTTATGCTAGTAATAACATATATTAAATACAAATACATATAAACAAATTTTTATGGCTACTGAGAAAAATCTTACATGATTTTTTTGATAATCTTTTGCAGTAAGATGAAAATATCACTTTATAGAAAGAAAAAGTATCATTAAATTTCTATATTATTATAATATTGCACAGAGAAGTCTAATATACTTTAAAATTTTAATTTAATATTTGCGATATTGACAATGCAGATAAACATGGCATTAACTATTGTACTTCAGAAATTGCCGAAAATTTAGTAATAAATTATGAGAGTAGGCTTAATTGGATATTCTTTCAGACAGAAAAGCAAAGGCTTATTTGTCTTATTTAAATTTTATCTTAGTCCATACCTCTATTTTTTCTAGAAGATACTATCATGGAAAATCATCAAGAGAATTTCGCTATTCATTGAAAAGAAATTAAGATAAGTCTCTTCAAGTACAACTGAAAATAATGTAAACTTTTCTGATATACAAATCTCATTTAATTTTTTTTTGTATATTAAATCAAAATTTTGTGGCGTAGGTGACAAATTGCTATTTCGTGACCCAAGTGGCCAGGATGGAGTGCAATGGTAAGATTTCAGTTCACTGCAACCTCCGCCTCCCGGGTTCGAGCAACTTTTATGCCTCAGCCTCCCAAGTAGCTGGGATTACGGGCGCCCGCCACCACACCCAGCTAATTTTTGTATTTTTAGTAGAGACAGGGTTTCACCATATTGTCCAGACTGGTCTCGAACTCCTGACCTCAAGTGATCCTCCTTTCTCGGCCTCCCAAAGTGTTGGAATTACAGGTGTCAGCCACTGCCCCTGATCGAATAAGTTAAGTTTTTAAAAACTTTTCATTTCTGAAGTTAAGGAGACATATCAATTTGTTATAAGCTAATTTTATAAAGCAATTAGAAAAGCTAAACTTTGGGTTCTCAAGATTGATTAATTCAATAATTCCACTATGTTTGGTAATAATTAAAAATTTGATGAAACAAAAAATTTGAAGTATGCATAATACCATATGTGGTATGTAGTAAACAATTTGTAAGTATTAGTTTCAATAGAAAAATGGGTCTTAAATCTGGCTGCACATTAGAATAAAGGGAGCTTTTAAAAGATATTCACATCTTTTAAAAAATATTCATACCTGGGACTCATCTTCACAAATTGACTGCCTGATCTTAAATGAGAGAAGTATCTTTCTCCAAAAAATTCTGATGCATAACAGGAGAGTTAAGAACCATTGACCTTGCAATAGTAGAAATCTACTTTTAATGTAAGTACATACTAAATATCTTCCAGAGCACATACAGTTAATTAAGCAGTATATTGCATAACATTTATTTTTTCACCACCTTATGATTTAATGTTTCCTTAAAAAGTGCAATATGGGCTGGGCACGGTGGCTCACGTCTGTAATCCCACTACTCTGGGAGGCCGAGGCAGGCAGATCACTAAGTCAGGAGATCAAGACCATCCTGGCCAACATGGTGAAACTCCATCTCTACTAATAATACAAAAGTTAGCTGGGCATGGTGGTGTGCGCCTGTAATCCCAGCTACTCAGGAGGCTGAAGCAGGAGAATCGCTTGAACCTGGGAGTCGGAGGTGGCAGTGAGCTGAGATTCTGTCACTGCATTCCAGCCTGCTGATAGAGCAAGACTACATCTCAAAAAAAAAAAAAAAAAAAAAAAAGGCAATATAACAGAAAACTAAATAAAAGAGGCTAAGGAAATTCAATAGTTCTAGCAAAAGAGATGGGATGGAATTCATAAATACAGTCACTAAAAGAAATATACAGAACAAAGAAATGGCTTTTAAGTGCTTCCATTAAGCAGTTTTTACTAAGTTTATCTCTAATGTTTGCTGTGGAATCTATCGCTTCCCCAGGCTTTGAGAAAAAGGCAAGTTCTGGGATGTTGATGTGCTATCCACAATGTGTTACAGGAAAGTAAATCGCTTAGTAAACATTAAAGTAAGTTTCCCAAATAATTTTGGTTGCTCTTTTGTTGTCATAATCATGTTCATAAAACTATTTGTATCAGACATATTGACATTGTTTCCAGTATACAGACAGATTTAAAAGTGAAACACAAATCCTTCAAAATATTCTATTAAATATAGATTAAAAATTTGAAAATTATTTCCCCTAAAATATTATTTCTTAAAAGTATATGTAAAAATATATTTAGAAGACATCATAGCCCTCTCTAAGATTTATGAAAGTAGGTATTTGTGCATGAGGCTTAATGCATAAGTAATTTGGAAAATACTTCTTTTGTCATGAAAATCTTTTTCCTTCTTAGTTCGACATTCCTTCCATGAAAAACAAACAAACAAATAAACAAAGTACATCAGATATATAAACTTCTGCAGTTGATAAATTTCAGTCAGGAGAGCCAAATCCTCTGTGTCAATTGGATACTCTTAGTTGCTTATATTCAAGGCCCTCTATGTGGGCATAAAAATGCATGAAGTGACTAGTCAATTAGTCTTTCCTCTCAGGAGGTCTGGTTTTGGCCAAGCATACAATAAAAGGACTCTATTAACTTAATTCTATCTGCAATTTGTGTACATGACCCAAATCACCTCAGAGTAAATTATGATTAGTTGTTCCAATTCATGAAAGAACTAGGACTAGAATCACACTTGAGGTCCACAGGGGGATGGTGAAACTATGAAGGAATTGTGTGCAGCACCTGCCCATACCATGCCCTGCTTAATCAACTGCCTCTCCATGGGGCACTGGAAAGAAGGCTGGAAGATCACCAAGAGCTGTTTACACAACTGGAACCATTCCATCTCAACTCCAGTGAAGCAAACAACAGTGAAAGGGTCCTCTATTCCAATCATCCAATGAAAACAATATGAAGTGGACATCTTGGGAAGTAAATCACCAGGAACATTAAGACATCAGGCAGAGAACATTTTTTTAAGTAGTTCAATTAATCAATTTTTACTGTTTATCTCTAGTGTTTGCTCTGGGATCCATTGCTTACCTAGACTATGTTAGACAAAATGTTGATGTGCTATCCATAAGAAAGTGAGAGAAAAATCATATATGGGTTACAACACAGTAAAATCTTCTTTTTCTCATTACATGCTTCATTGAGTAGGTGCTTCTTTACTTATTTTTATAGCCTTCTATAGCTCTGTGTGTCTAAAGTTTCCAAACACACTAATTATTTAATCTATATTTCCTATATAAAAAGAGTTTATATAGCATCTGAAATGGATATATTTTCTAAATAAAAATTCAGTTAAAATGAGGATTTTGGACTGTTTTTCAATTCTACTTCTAACTTAATTTTCCATGATATTTTTGTCATTTGGATCTTTATAATTCTTATTATAAGCATATTCTTTGTTAATAATGTTATTTTTTAAGTGGACTGGGAATAATGAAAGGATTTTATGCTTGTCTACTTGGGAAAACTGTACCTTGACAAACAGAAAACAAAGGCAAAATTGTACTGTACTAAATATTAAACTTTATATCCAACACACTATTTCAAAAATGGAAAAATAGTTAAAAGTTAGCTATCTCCAAGTAGGTTATATATGCCAAAGATGAAGAAAGCAGTTGGAAACTCTGCAGCTCTGAAATGCTGTTGTGATTAGCCGGAAAACACAACAAAATGCTCACATCAGTGTTCCTTAATCAGTGACTCAGAACAAACACGTTGGCCATCAGATTAACAGACTTTTCCACAGGCAGATCCAGTAAATATAGAAGACTGAAACTATCCAAAGATAAACTATAAAACTATAAATTGCTGTATGTGGCCTCCAGTTATTTTATTCTCTATGCTTGCTAGACTATTTACCAGGATTTTTTTTTTTCTTATTAAGGGAAGAGTAAGCAATACATCTCTGAAACATGTGTCAGTTGTTTAAAAATGTTCAAAGGCAAGGCAAAAGTGTAATTCCACTTCCATAGAGAAAAAGCATGCATTTCAAAGTTACAAAAAAAATTTCAGCCATGTATGAAACTTTTCACCCAGGCATTTATTCTTGCCTTCTCATTCCTCATATATGCATGCATAACATCATCAAGATTTTTTTAATGATAGGCATATACCCTATAATTGTTTTCATAATGTATTCTGCAAAACATGCTTTTTACTCTCATATGATTCCTCAAGCAACAGTACAAATAGATATACTAGGAAATCTTAACATAACACAGATTGCTGCCAAATTGTCAGCTGTTGCTGGATGAATGGTGAGACTGAGACACATTTTTACCGCCTTGGGTTAACCGTTTTAGGTGACACATCTGTATACAGTTGTCCAGTTAATATTAGTATAAGTCTTCACTGTGGTCATAAATAATATAACTAAGAAAACTAGAGGTACAGTGATGCCTTTCCTCTGGAATGTAATGTGAGGATTATAACCAGGATAGTTACCCTGTTGATCAGTCACAAAGCCTAAGCTAGTCCCTGGGGACTGCTGAAAGCATTGCTAATTCTTCATGCCTTAAGTATGGAATCACATCCTAGAGACTTCAGTTACATACTGATAACAATTGCTTCTTTTCTACAAGGCAAACCACACCAACCTTAGAAGAGGAGAATTAAAACCTCTATCCATAAATTTCATGTGCAAACACATGACAATAGTTGCATTGAAGGTTGTCATCTGCTGCCATTGTCAGTAGTCTCATCAAGGGACAACTGCTAGTCGTGCACTCCAGAGGCCTTTTAACTTTTAAATTTATGATTTCACACTTGAGACAAATCTACTGTCATTTAAAAAGACAAATGCAGATTCTAAAGAATTAATTTCCCTCTAAATACAAATGAAGAGGTATCCTTAGCCTCATGATTTTGTAGACTTTTAAAGAGGATCTCCTAAGATTACTGGAAAATTGCAAGTAAATGTGATGGTAGAATACATAAAAATTCCAATTTCTTGAAATATAGGTTAAATGAGAAAAAATAGTACTATAAATTATATTTTGTAATGCCTTTGCAAATGCCACTGTATGACATTTTCATTCATGTACATTTCTTATAAAATAAAATTGAAAGCCTAGCCCTCATAGAAAATTAAAGTGAAAACTTCCAGTCTATTATCAGAAAAAATAATTAGTTAAGGAGTTTAGGTAATTGTGATTTGATTCTGGATGATTTCTATAATTGTATCAGGTTATTTTTTTTTAACCCAAAATTTATGTTCAACCAGTTCCTATAAAACATCAACTGTTCTTGGTAAAATAATTCATAATAAAGACAAATTACCATATTTTTCAGTGACGTGCCCATAACTTTGCAAACTAATTTAAAATTTATTTAATACTGGTAGCAACCATACAAAATAGCATAACTTATGAGTTCCTGATTTTTATATTAAAATTTTTATTTAATTTATTGTACCATTATTGTTATATGTGAACATGGCTTTTAGAGATTTTAGGCTTAATTTTAAACTTAGAAATAAAGAAGGCGGTATAATAGCCATATTTTGAAAACACAGAGATTAGGAATTCTAATCTCATCCCTTCTTTGAAAAAGTCTCTTTATTGGTCTTTACCTCAGTTTTTACATCAGTACTATAAATAAGGCATTAATAATTTAACCTGGCATTTTTTAGCATATTCACTTACCTGATTTACAGACATTTTAAATACAAAATTTCTTTATAATAACTTACTCATTGTTTATGAACTAACAACCAATGTAAAATAAAAACAGATCCATTAGAAATAATTCTTATTTGAACCATCATGCTACATAAATCGAGTAATAAATGTTAGCACTTAGAAAGGCTAAGTAGGGACTGAAACTCTACTTCCAGATGGGCTGACATTTATTTCTATTGATTTCTCATTTTTTCCTGGCAGTTACTCTTTCCTGTCACTCCTACTATCAATGTCATCAGACCTACATCTTTATTTTTTACCTTGCTCTAAGCCTGGTGGAAGAGGAGTACTTTTGTAGCCAATAGGGAAGTAGCATCTTCAAGTACGCATCACTCTTTGTATTAAGTGTATCCTCAGCCCCTAGCCTCTCCCATCACTGTCCATCCTCCAGCTTTTCTCAGCTTTTCATATCCAAACCTCTAACTACTGCCCCTTTGAGGGAAATGTCCATGTTAACTGCAGTTGGTTTTCCACATATGTGCAGATGAAAGTCCTTTAGCATTTTGTGTACAAAACAAACAGCACCAATGTGTAACCTTTTATTTTCTTTTGTTCCTAAAAGGCTTACAGGAAAATAAAGTTGGGAAGACAGGAGGGCAGGCAAAGTTTTACTTTTATTTCTTCACTTTTAGTTGTTATTTACTCTGAGATAACAAATTCTTTTTTGTTTGCTTCAAACATCAAAGTGTAAGAGGGTAAGCAAAAGTGTGTTTGAATTCTTTGTTGGAGCAGGGAAGTACAGAATTTTTTTTTTTTTTTTTTTTGCACATGGGTGTTGAAGTATAGAGAAAGGGGATTCCTGTAGTTCATAAAAGGGAATAAAAGAGTCATTAGCATTCTGGTAAGCACTGCTGTCTCCCAGGTACATGAGATAAAAGGAAGACAGACATTAAAACTCAAGAATGAATCAACTACCTTTATTCCTTCCCCATCCGTGTGTCGCACATCAGCCTGTTATGTGACGAATGAAACTCTCTTCAAATACCCAAAGGTAATTCTTTTTCCTGAGCATTGGCTACAAGCACCTCAATATGTCTCCTAGGCTTGCCTGGCTGGAGCTCCCATGCAAAGGATTTGAGGACCTTGTTTAGTGGTTTTTAGTGGGGCTTTTCTATTTTCTGTTGCTCAGAAATGGAGGTGGTAGGAATGAGTTCCAGGTTCAGTCATAATCAGTGACTCATGTGTTCTCATTTTCCAAATAGGTATTCAGTTTCTGATAGGAAAAGTGATAAAAAAGGAGATCGATGACTGGAATTTGCTTACAATAGCAGGCAGGATATGCACTAAGTTAAACAACGTATTTCAGGCTGAATATCTATACCATTCACTACCTGTAAGTTTGTTTTATGAGAGCTTAAAATTTCTGATATAAAAACCTTTAAAATCCAAATGTCTTGTTCATTCATGCTTCATTTACCTAGAAAATACACAGTTTTTTCATATACTTTATTAGCCATCTTACATAAAATTTTCCAAGTGGTCGAAAAAATAAATTTTAATTAATTAACTCATTAATGTATTCATAAACATTGAATATCTTCTGCATTAGGTGCTCTTTAACTTTATTTAAATAGATAAAGGACTCTTCCATGAAACTGCAAATATTTTAATATATCAGTAATATATATTGGTACTTTTTAGCATACATTTCTTTTCACCTTTAGAGGCTCTCAAAGAAGATGACATTCTCCACAAAAGATAATAGTTGGAGTTAGGAATAGACATCTTGATATTTTTCCTTTTTTCACCTGGCCTTTCAGAGCTGAAAGGTCATTGAAAAGGAGGAAGTACTTTTAAGTGTATCCTATGTCTTGTGATCTCAGATTATTTAAATAAGAAAGCACAAGAAATGGAGAAGTTGCTTCCAAGAACAAGGATGTTTTTCTTTCATATTGCATTACACATAGACAGGTTCTCTGGGGCCTGAAAACTGCACAGCTGTGTGCATTTGTGTTCAAGATTAGGTTTATTGTGTTTAGCTTGCCTCTTCTTTTATGGTTACTCTTCCTCAGCTGTCCATCTTTCCATCTCACTTTCACATTTCAACTCTCAAAAAAATGTGGAAGGTAATGAAATGTCTGGAATTTCTTTGGTGTATGGATTCAAAGTAATAGTGAAATAGACGTGCTCTGCTGGACACTGTCATTCATGAAATTGTGCAAAATCTGCAAATAAGCATTCGATTAACTGCTCAGATCAATTATAAAAAAAATTAAGGAAAGTTTAGGAATTAAGAGCATAGGAGGGATTAAAATTCAAATTGTTCAATGAGGCAAATTTCTGACCAAAAAATCTTACAATTTTGAATATGGACTATTTCTTATAAGAAATAACCTTTTCCCCTTTCTTCCCCCCATCTCCCAATCTCAAGTTTTCTGAAATGAATCCAAATGACAAAATAACACAATCCTCACATTCCTATCCTTGGTTTACTTTTCCTTATTATCTGATTAATAATTAAATTTTATTTGCCTCATATTTATTAATAATATATATTTACACAAATGTGCATATTAAATATGTGTATTTAGTATCTTAGGAATTTTGAAGTAAAAAAACAGAACATCTTTGGGCCTTCACCTCTGTGTTGAGTAATTTTAGCTTGTTTTTTGACTTTCCCCCCCAAAAAGGAAAGGGAAATTTCTACTTAGTCTCTTGTTTTTACAGACACTCAAAATCTACTTGCTTTCTCATTCTTAAAGAAATTAGATTTTCTGTCAGGCAAAGATGTCCTGTGATCAAAATAATGTATCTCATGCAAGATTTGAAAACTAATATGTGATATTTCCCAGAAATATTTTGGTTTTTATCAGACACATTTACTAATAGATTTCCAAGCACTAAAAAGTTAAGGTTAGTAGTTATTTCTGGAAGATCAAGGATCTCCCTGTGCTTGGCAGTCAGAGCTCAGAGGAGGCAGTATGCTCCTAGGCATAGGTCCTGCACCTTCCACTTGGGTGTGACTGACATGTTAGAGCAAAAGAATGAAGCTGGAGATTGGTCATGGTCCAAAACCAGCTCCAAACTGACAGTTACAGCTCTGAATCTGTAGTTGCCTTGGATAGTGTTGGCTCTTGGATCCCAGTATGAAACAGTTTATTTTTGCTTTTTAGACCAGACTTTGGGGTTCTTTTTAACTTGATTTGTTCATCTCAAAGTCTGAAAAATCAAGATGTATGAAAATTATAAAGCAGTATAAACTCTCCTTATTGTGTACTTCATTAACATTCCTATTATCTTAAATATTATTATTTTGGATTTTGCAAATGTGATGCTCTTAGTTTTCACTATTCCATAACAACAAAAGTAGTTCAGAAAAAAATAGCTAAATGTTCAGAATTAATAAAACTGCCACTGTATACCAAGCATAAAAAAAATTGTTGCTTTTATGAAGTTCAAAGAACTTATGGCTTCTTGAAGTCTCCTAAATATTGTTTTGTGAATTTTGTATGTGTTACGCAGTAAATTGTGTTCCCCCTTGAAAAAGTTTCATTGTGAAGTCCTAACTTCCCCCAAACATGACTGAATTTGGAGATAGGATGTTTACAAAGGTGATTAAGTTAAAATGAGGTCATTAGAGTTTGCCTGAATCCAATTGGATGGGGGCCCTTGTGAGAAGAGGATATTTGGACACAGATTTGTATAGAGAGAAGGAATGTGAAGACAAAGGGAGAGGATGGCCATCTCCAAACCAAATAGAGAGTCCTGGAATCAATTCTTCCTGTGGCCTTCAGAAGGAACCAATTCTACCTATACCCTATTGTAGACTTTTAGTCTCCAGAATGGTGAGAAAATAAATACTTGTGCTTTAATATATTTGATCTGTGGTACTTTCTTACGACAGGCTTAACAGACTAATGTGGTTTGAAAATTATCAATTTCTTATAAGAAAATAAAACATATAATTGGAAAATGAATTAAAATTAGTAATATGCATAACTATATATATATATTTAATTGCTATATTATCCAATTAATGTTAACTTGGTATGAATGCAGTACTGTGGTTTTAATCTTGGCAAATGTACGTTAAAACATATTATAATATTAAAACATATATGGTAATAAAACAATACCGTAAATAATCACTAACAGAGCTTGATTAATCCGTGTATTTGAGCCTGGTTTACTATAGTACCTTTTCATTACAGCAGCTAGAACTTTTATTTATTATAACTCATTAACATTTCTTTAAAATTTCTTTTTTTTGGAAAAGTATTTAGTTAGAAGTTTTTAAAAGGAATATTTCCAATAAAATATTTTCGTCTACCTATAAAATTAAGAAATGCAAATTCCTTCTCTAATTTTAATTTTATGTATTAACACAGAACATAAATGGATTTAGTCCTATCATTTTATAAATAAGTAGTTTTTCTTTGTACTTAGATATTCTTTTTAAATCAATGCGATGCTGGTGTGAAGCGTGAATTTACAAAGAATTTTAATCATCGATGTGTAACTGTATGGATTGCTTGGGTTGCTAAGGTGGCATTAACAATAATTGCAGGAACTACTCACTGCCTTCGTGATATTGCTAACTTTGACAGGGACATAGGCCTTTTCACAAATGGAAAACAAGACTTGAGTACGAGACATTTAACAAAGCAGTTAATGATTAATTGCTAAACAAATCATATACAATAAATGCGAGTTAGAAGGAGTGAACACTGGGAATATAGTGGTTTTGAAAGACTACTTAATTGCATTGCTGCTGCTGTTTTTAATCAACTTTACCTTAAATACTAATATTCAGAAGTAGTTACAAAGCCTTTTTTTTTTTTTTTGTCAAACTGAAAGTTTGCGAAAATTTGGAATTAAATAAAGGAGGTTCATTTTGAGGTTAAGCTGCCAATTGTTAGTTTCAATTTTGATGAAATGCATCAATGCCTCTAATTTTTCATCAAAACATAACTCACTGTTTTTTTTTGTTTCACTAGAACAGAACTCATGTGTGTTAAGACATAGTATTTGACCCATCTCCTTTCACTTAGTTTCCCTCTTGAATGGTATTGTAGGGCTTACATAGACAGTTCATTGACACATGAGTCAAATCATCTGTTTGTGTGTTCATTATTTGGCTTGCTGCAAACTCAAAATTTTGGGTGTTTTAATCTCTGCTGTGCTAACTGTAGCAATTGCTACAACAACATGAATAACACGTTAAAACAAATTATCATAAGTGATCATGAGAGATTTTTAAAGACAAGTTTGTTGAACAGTCAATGACACTCTGAAATTAGAAATTCAGGCAGAAGGGGACTTGTATTAGTTTCCCTGAGGGTGCTGTAATACACAAACTGAGTAAAAGATAAATTTATTGTCTTACAATTCTGGAGGTTAGAAGTCTGAAATTAAGATGTCATCTTGACCATACACCCTCTAGAATCTATAGAGAAGAGGTAAAGAAGACTTATTCCTTGCGTCTTCCAGCTTCTGGTGTTTGCCAGCAATTCTTAGAGTTCCTTGACTTGTAGATGTATCATTCTTCTATTGTCACATGGGTGTTTTCTCTCTTTTCTCTTCTTATAAGGACACCAGTCATATTGGAATAAAGACTCATCCTTGTCCAGTATGACTTCATCTTAACTAATCACATCAACAACAGTAGTATTTCCAAGTAAGGACACATTCTGAGGTGCTGGGATTTAGGACTTCAACATGTTTTTTGGGGAAGACACAATTCAACATATTGAAAATGATCTCAAATGTGAGTAAAAGTTTACCAAGCTGAGAGGGTTAGAGCCAGGAAGCCAAGAAGTATAAGTTTCCTCAGAAACTAGTGGGGCTTTGTCAGAGTGGAAACTCAATAAATATTTATAGATGGAAGGAATGAATACAGGCATGGAGAAGAGCCCGTAGAAATGCGGAAAAGGCATATATTAGGTTTCTATTGCTGCTGTAACAAATTACCACAAATTTAGTGGCTTAAAACAACATTTATGTATAATTTTATAGTCCGGAAGTCAGGAGTCTGAAATACGTCTTGCTGGACAAAATTCAAAGTGTCAGCAGAGCTGTATCCTTTTCTGAAACTCTAGAGGAAAATGCGTTTTCTTGCCTTTTCCAGCTTCTAGAACCCCCCTGAATTCCTTGACTCCTTACTACTTCCTCCATCTTCAAGGCAAATAATGGCTAGTTGAGTCTTTGTCTCAGTGACACCTCTTTGGTTCTGACTTTTCTGTTTCTCCCTTCTTCATTTAAAGACTATTGTGATTACATTTGTCCCACCTGGATAATCCGGGATAATCTCCCTATTATAAGGTCAGCTGATTGACAGACTTAATTCCATCTACAATTTAACACCTTCTTGCCATTTAATAGAACTATTCTCAAGTTCAAGGGTTTAGGACACAAGCATATTTGAAGAGCTGACTATTGAGGCCCATTAAAACTTCATTGTTCTTGATAGAAAATTGGTTTCTTCATAAACTGATAACAGATCTTTTTTTTTTTTTTTTTACCCAGACTGCCTCTTAGTTTACCTGTATATTAGTTTATGCATGGATTCATTTAGAAATGCCTGCTATGCAACTAGAAACTAGGCAAGACTAAATTATTCCATTCCATGACCTCCCGGTCTAGATAGGAAACTAGGAAACTACAAACACACACACACACACACACACACACACAATAATTGCAGTACAGTGTGAATTGATTTAACTCAGGTTCATTTATAGTTGAATGACAGCACAATGGAAGAACACAAACATTTTTGTAAAAACAACAGGATTATGTAAACTTCATTAAAAAAACTTGGCAATTGAATACGTTCTCAAGCTTGGGTAAAAGTTTACCCAAGAAGGTATATAATTATAAAAGGTAAGATCCAAGAAGCCAGAAAGGAGAAGTTTCCTCAGAAACTAGTGGAACTGGTGAGCCTTTTTCAGGGTGGAAACTCAATAAATATTTACAGATGGGAGAAATGAACATAGCCAGGGAGAAAAGCCTGTAAAAATGCAGAAAGACAAACAGTGGAAGAGTATTTTCTGGGTATTATAAATGGTACTTATCTCTTGGAGCAAATGATACAAAAAGGGAGGAGGTAAGTTGGTGTTGGAAAGAGTTTAAATTCAGGGAGGTGGGCTTGTATGTCAGCCAAGGGAACTGAGACTTCAGACAGAATGATGTTTCTTACCCTTTACAGGAAACTAACCCTCTTAGAATCTAATGAAACCCTAAAATCTCTCTCCTCATATATATGCATATATGAACCTTCTGTAATTTGAAAGGTTATGAAGATGCTAATTGAAATCTATAAATCTTATCTATAGCCTGTAGAACTCAGGGTAAAAACCAAATGAAAGAGACAATGAAAAAGGATAAAAGAAAATATCTGCTATAGGCAATAAGTATAGGAAGTTACTACCAAACCATGAAGAAGTTTGTAATCTAACTGGAATTATGTTCATAAAAATCACATCGTCCTGTTAATGAAGTTGAAAAGGATAAGATTGGAGACAGGGGAATAGGAGACTAATTCTCAAATGTCCAGATGAGAAATCCAATGGGCCTGGACTAAAGCAACAGCACTCTATTTTGCTGTCTTAAGATAAACATTTTAAGAAGGTTCTTAGTTATTTGGTATACCATTTAAGAAATTGGGGTATAGTAGGAAATGATAAAGAATGGATGAAGAGGAATAATACCAGTAAGTAGTACAATTCTGGAGTGCTTTAATAATATTAATCTGGATTCACTATTTCCAATAGATTTTAATGGATAAAATACAGGTTTACTGAAAGCAAACTATAAAAAGGCATAGAGAGAAAACACTATGGCATCAACAAGACAAGCAAGACGTATATCAAGCAAGACTTACTTTTAATAGTTTTACTGAAGTATTATATAACATACATACCATAAAATTCACGTATTATAAATGTACAATGACTTTTAGTAAATGGGTAGAGCTGCACAAGCTCCACCACAACCCAGTTTAGAACCTTCCTATCACCTCTGAAAAGTTCTTCCATATTGTGCTGACACCTCCATATAGCTAATCCCTGCTTCTAATTAGTGCAGTTAGAATCACACTAATGTTTCTGCCTCTAAGAATCTACCTTTCCTGGACATTCTATATAAATAGAATAAGGTAGTATGTAGTCTTTTGCACTTGGCTTCTTTCAACTAGCATGTTTTTTGAGAGTCAACGCTGTTGAAGCGTGTATCAGTAGTTCATCCTTTTGTTAATACAGTATTTCATTTTATGGAGATGTCATATTTGTCTTATTTATAGATCTGCTGATAGAAACTTGGATTATTTCCATTTCTTGGCTATTATAAATAATGCTGCTATGAACATCTCATGCACATGTCTGTGTAGACATTTAAAAATGATTTGTATTTATTTTTATTATTATATTTTTAGGGACAGGCTCTCACTCTGTCACCTAGACTGGAGTGCAGTGGTGTGATCATAGCTCACGGCAACCCTAAACTTCTAGCCTCAAGTGATCCTCCCACTTCAGTCTGCTGAGTAGCCAGGAGTACAAATGTTCGTCACCACGCCCAGCTAATTTTTTCCTTTTTTGACAGAGTTTTGACAAACTCTGTCTCACTTTGCTTCCAGGCTTGTCTCAAACTCTTGGCCTCCAGAAATCCTCTTGCCTTGGCCTCCAAAATTCCTGGGATTACAGGCATGAGCCACCACACTTGGCCTGTATAGCCTTTCAAAAATTTACTTTGATGAAGTCCTAGGAGTGTAATTGCTGGATCATATAGTCATTTAATGTTTAAAAGTTTAAGACACTATCAAACTGTTTTCAAAAGTGGCTGTGAAATTTTATATTTCCACAGACAATGAATGAAGTTTCCGGTGTCTTCACATCCTTGCCACCCTTCCTATTGGTATAGTGATCCCAGTCTGTTTGTAGTGGTATTTCATTGTAGTTTTAATTTGCATTTTCTTGATTATTAATGGTGTCAAACATTCCTTAATTTGATTATTACCCATCTGAGTACCTGCTTTAGTGAAATGTCTATTTAAATATTTTACAAATCTGTAATTGATTGTTTTTGTCTTTTTGAGATGAAAGTGTTCTTTATATATCCAGCATAAAAGTGTTATTTCAGATTTTAGTTAGATATTTCTTCCCAGTGTGTGGTTTATCTTTACATTTTCTTAATGGTATCTACTAAAACATGGTTTTTAGTTTTGATAAAATTCATTTTATCAATTATACCTTTCTGTGCATCATGTCTTTGGTGTCATTTAAGAACTTTGCCTACTCCAAAGTAGTAAATATTTTCTTTACTTTTTTTCTAGCTGTTTTATAATTTTAGCTCTTACATTTAGGTCTGTGACCCATTTTGAGTTAATTTTTGATGAATCAAAATTTTCTCTTTAATGTCATTGTTCTCTTCAACCATTCAACCATTTGTTGAAATTATCATTTTCTCATTAAATTGTTTGAGAAACTGTCAAAGCAATTAACCATAAATACAAAGATTTACTTCTGGACTTTGAATTCTCTTACATTAATCAATAGCCTTATTGTTCCATCAATAGTTAACTGTCTTCTTTACTATGACTGTATAGGATATTTTGAATCAGGGAGTATAACTCTTCTATCTTTGTTCTTTCTCAAAATTGTGTAGCTATTTTAGGTCCTTCGCATTTCCAACAGGTTCTGGAGTCTGTTTATTTTTCATCATTTTTCTTTTTTCTTTGGTCTTCAGATGAGATCATTGTAATTGATCAATTTCAGTGTTTCTGTCTTCTGCACCTTGAAACTGCTTTTGAGGACTTTTTCATTTAAGCAGTAAAATATTTCATCTCTAGAATTTTTATTTTTAAAAATAATTTCTATATTCTTGAGAAATTTTATTTGTTGGTTTATTTTTTGTTATACCTTCCTATAATTCTTTAAATGTGGTTGCCTTTTCTTTATTTGTAATACCTGTTTTAAATTTTTTTCTGCTAAATCCAACATGTGACAATGCTCAATTTCTATTATTTCTTTTTTTCCCAGAGTATGGGTGACACATTTCTATTTCTGTGCATATCTCATAATTTTAAAAACAATATAAACAATATAATGTAGCTACTCTAATTCAAATTCTGCCAACCACCCTTCCCCAGCAGTGTTGTTATTGCTGGTTTGTTTCTTAGTATGTCTGTTTCTTTGTTCAGTAATTTGTTTTGGATAAATCTATCTCCTCCTTGGTGTGTGGCCACTGATGCTTTCATTTAACGTTTTGTTTTTAAATCTGACTTTTCAGGATTTGCCCCTGTCTCTATACAGTAAAATTGTCAGCCAATAATTAGAAAAATGTACCAAACATCTGGAGCCAATAACATTTTTTCATTCTGTTGAATGGTCTATATGTGGGTAGGAGGGTGTATTTAAGTTCAGACTATGTCTGCCCTAGCTTCTATGCCACTGTAATCTTTTATGCCTCTTTTACACATGCATGCAGCCTCAAGGTTGGCTGAGAATG
Source organism: Macaca nemestrina (assembly GCF_043159975.1). Classification (NCBI taxonomy): domain Eukaryota; kingdom Metazoa; phylum Chordata; class Mammalia; order Primates; family Cercopithecidae; genus Macaca; species Macaca nemestrina. The sequence continues at coordinate 64,775,415 of NC_092128.1, forward strand.
TATGGCTGGTTTGAGTCCTCTTAGGTCTCTGCTTTGCATGTACACAGACTCAAGCAAGAGTATACTTGCTTTGATCATAACCAAAATGTCATTTCTGCTGATAATATCATTGAATTTGGTCATTGCTCACCATTCCAATTTGAGTGGCTTCCTTTGACAAGCAGCCAGTTCTCATGGACTGTCTCATGATATCAGAACTTTCATGGCTACTCAGCCAGGAATGGGAATGGGAGCAACCCCGGGCCAGAAATCCATGGGTTCCTACTGTTCTTATCTCAGTTTTAGCAGTTTTGCAATTATAAATGTGTCTCTGATAATTGTATGACTTTGCTTCATTTCCAGAACATGGAAGTAGTTGGTTTTGTCTCTTATGTTCAGCTTTGCAATTGGTTTATGGGGAGGAAATTTGCTAATCTCCTCCCTTAAGCAAAGCTGGGAATCCTACTATATGCCATGAACTGTGCCCAGAATAAAGAAATCAGAATACAAGGTTGAATTCTAGTAATTTTCCAAATTTCTGACAGATTTCCCATTTTTTCTTCTTTATGAAAATACAATATCACTTTTAACTCTTCTTTTTTTAGTCCATACAATACTATTCTGCACTGTTAAAAATAATAGCTCTTTCTTTATTGAAAGCTTATTATGTATCAAGAAAAAATGCTGACTACTTCACTTGCATTAAATCTTAATAAACCTATAGCTATTCGTATTTTTGTCTTCATTTTATAGATGAAATATTGTGGCAATAAGTTGCTTATGCTCACAGGTCTAAGAAATGGTTAGATAGCTTAGTTAAGATGACTAAACTAAGTAAATGAAAGAAATCCAGTCATTTGCAACAACATGGATATAACTGGAGATTGTTATGTTAAGTGAAATAAGTCAGGTACAGAAAGACAAACATTGCATGTTCTCACTCATTTGTGGGATACAAAAATCAAAACAATTGTACTTATAGACATAGAAAGTAGAAAGATGCTCACTAAAGGTTATGAAGGGTAGTTGGGGATTGGGTAAAAAGAAAGAATAAATAGCATCTACTATTTGATAGCACAACAGGGTGACTATAATAAATAATAATTTAATTATATATTTTAAAATAAAGAGTATAATTGGATTGTTTGTAACTCAAAGAATACTTGAGGGGATGGATACCTAATTCTCCACGATGTGCTTATTTCACATTGCATGCCTGTATCAAAACATCTCGTGTACCACATAAAAATATGCACCTACTCTCTAGCCACAAAAATTAAAAACCGAAAAAGACCACAAAGTGCATAAGCAGCTGAGTTCAAAACTTAACAGAAGCCCTTCTCATTATAAGTCTTTGCTTTTCTTATTTCCAATGTACATGTGTTAATGTAATATGTAAATTTCATTAAGCTGCAGTAAATCATCATAAAGTAACTTTGATATCTCGTGAAATAGAATAACATCTAACAAATAACACACATCAATGTAAATTTAATGGAAATACATTGCCTTTGGGTCAATGTACAGATCCAAAGTTAACTGTTCATATATTTTGATGTGGTACTCTATATGGCTTCTGGTCCTTTACAGATAAGGTACAGCATTTATAAGAGGAGAGTATTATAAAACATTAATTTTTTGTTTCCTTTATATTTATTGAAATTATTTTAGAAGCTAATATTATCAGAACTTTCTTTCCACTCTCTCTTCCCCACAGACAACTTATTAAGATATCAAGTAACATTAGCACTCTATGAAACACACCTTGGAGAAATGGAAATACATTAATATGAAAAACAAGAGAAAGATCAGGTTTGAAATATTGAGTTAAGTTATGGTATATGACAGCATTAGGGCAGACAAAGTGTAGAAGAACAATGTAGTCTTAGCTAAGAGAAGCTTTAAAACTCACCCTGAGGTTTTCATACCTTATAAGAATATTATAAATTCAAGAAGGTATTGAGAAATGTGGTTGTCTGAGGAATAAGAAAAATATTTCTTAAATTGCTGTCCTAGTAATGTAGTCTAGCAGTTGATTCATGAAAAGTCATGCTAAGACCAGAATTAAGGGAATGAATCAGAAATTTAGCTAGATCACGTAAGACATTCATAGAAAATCAACAGAAGTTCATTGGAAAACCTTCGTCCTCTCTTTCTGCCCCTTTAGTCCCCTCCTCATTCAGCAACACACACATTTGCACTGTTTTCAAAGTATTTTTCTAGTCTGTTTCTCCATAGTTACTAGACAAGAAGAAGGGGGACTTTAGAACAGAAGAAATAAAATTAAAATGTGTTTGTGTGCTTTTTACAGAGATGACAGCTTAATCAAGAAATTGGGAAAAAAGAAAAAAAAATTCTAATCTGTATTTAGTCAAGCAGAAGATAAGTCCAGGTGAGATAAAGGAATTACGGAAATCAGAAAAGAAAATATGTGCATCAAGTAGTAACGCCTGTTGGAGAAAATGGGCAGGAATTGGGAACAAGCTTATAAACATTATTTGAATGGAGATGCAAAATGTCCCTTAAGATGTTCTGCTCTTTATAGGAAAGTCCTAATTCATCAAATGCTGTCTCAATTAAAGACTTCTCATTTCCAAATCTTCTTTAAGTGTTCCCAATACATCATTAAAAAAAATGATAATTCTTTTATTTAGTCTCATGACACTTTTCCTTTGAATCTCTTGGCTTCAGACATTTAGGAATTTCCAAAGAGAAATTGCTGATACAATCCACAACAGATGTGAAGAGACTGTAAAATCTGTGAACAAGAAATACCTTTCCTATGAACTTTTATTGCGTTGTACACTAAGCACTCCATGCCACAAAGGCTGGCTTTATTTTGTTTTCTGTTTTAAATCCAGAATGGAGGAAGAATATGTCAGTGTCTGCTATAGGCATAATAAAATTAATATTTTTTTCATCACTCCAAGAAAAATACAAAGCAAATTGAAGGTAAAGAATTGCGGAGACATTGACAAGATGAAAGGAATTCATATCACTTTAATCAAAATTTAAAGCAGAAGCACAGGGTAGTAGCCATGGGCAATCCTCAGATGTGTCTGGGGATTGAGAAATGTGTATAGTTTATGTACCTCTTTCTGTCTAGGGTTCTTCAGCACATCTGTGTGTATCTGGAACAAGTCAATGTTACTTCTTTATTTAGTTTATGTTATATGAGTCCCCATAATATTAATTTTATCCACACATTTGATTCGGTTAGTACTCTTGTATTCTACATAGCAACATTCTGTTTTGATTCATTTTTGTACTATGCCTTTCTTTTCTTCTGCTGAGAGTCCATAAATAGAATTTGACAAAAGTCTGATTTCTTGTGTCATCTCTCTGAGGAGCTATTTGTGATTGTAAAGGAATGTTTTCCTACAGTAATTCTTATGCTTTCTCCATCAACTAATCGGATTAGCTTTGGGCTCATATATTTTTGATAACAATGTCCCTGGTGAATGGTGAGGTTCTGTTAAAAAGCTTTCACATATTGACATTTTCTTGAATCCAACTATGGTTTGTGTTTTTCAAATGTGCTATGAAAACATTTTTTATCAGCGTATTTTACTAGTTTTATTACTCTACCGTATAAACAAAATTGAAACCATTGAAGAGAAGGCCAGAAACAAATATGTTAAAGAATCACACCTATTAACAAGAGGTTTCTGACATAAGAATTACATGGCAGCTTTGAAAATCCCATTATGTGAGATGTGTTCCATTTGATATCAGTTTAGTACTAAAACCAACATTTTAAAATGTTAAGATATTTGGCAAGCGTAAGGTTTCATAACTCTCTATAAACCAATACTGATATATCCTTTACTGTTGACTACATTTGCTTTTTATTTGGCAACCAAAAATATGTATTCTTTAGGAAATTATAAAAGGCAAAATAAAAACTGGGGTAATTGCTTGTTCAGTATAAGATTTTTCTCCTAAGACTTTCTTGTAAAATATAAATAAAATAAATTTACTGAACAGCAAGTGTTGGATCAAATAACATTAAAATATTTATTGTCTTCTGTATGAAATAGTTGATCCAACGTCAAGTTTTACTTAATTTCATGGGGCTTATCCTGGGACAAATGGAGAACCTGAAACCACATATGATCCTTCAATGTTCATACACTTCTCTCTTTTCTGAAAATTAACCATCAATTGTAAGGCATAAACTTTTTTAAGAACACATTTTATTTACTGTCAATTATACGGCCTATGTTAAATAATTTATTCTTCTATTTTTCTTTATTTGAAAAAGAAACTACTTCACAATTGTTGAAATCGATTTTTAAAATCCTAATTCAATTATTAACTATATTTCTTAGAGTTCATCTCAATACCACTTTAAATATAGTCAGTATTTACTAACTTATGCTGTTGAATCAATAAATGGAATGAAAAAATTGCATATCCTTCAAAAGTGTCCCCAGAATACAAATTAATTCTGTTCCTTTATGTGATGAATCTAATTTTGTTTTTGCCCACATCCCATTATCTTAGCTATGAAACAGTATGAAGTATCTTCTCATGTCTGCTATTTATGAAATAAAATGTTAGCTATAGAACTGATTACTTATCTAAGCTTCAAGTTCCTCTCTGAAATGTGTGGTGGTGTGTGTGGGTGTGTGTAGTAGCAGGAGGCAGGGGAAGTAACAATTTTGGTACCAACTTTACAAGGTCATTGAGAGGATTAAATGAGATAATGTATAAACGGGACTTACAACTTATAGCACAATGCCTACACATATTTTTAAAATCTCCTTACAAAGATTAGTCAGAGAGAGAGAAAGAGAGAAGCTCAATTGTTTTAGAATGGGCAGTCTAATATATTTGAGTTACCTTATTACAGTTAAGGATCAATATAACACCTAATGTGGCTCATCAACTTTCATTCTTCTCTGGTCCATTTTTTTCTGGTTTTACCAGCCCTCAGCCTTTCAAGGTATAGTCCATTCTAACCTCTTCATCTCATAACCATACCAAGTGGAAGAGTAATTACTTTTTGAACTCATACTCCTTTATGTTCTCTGGTTTTTACTTCTATCGTGCATTGCAATGACTCTTGCTAATACCCCTTACTTCAAACTGCTATGTCACAATCAAAAGAACATATTTGAATTCAAATGAGGTGACATTATCATTTAGAAAACTTTGAATATATATATATATATATAGAGAGAGAGAGAGAGAGAGAGCTTGGAATATATTTGACTCTCAAATGTGGATTGAATCAAAATGAAAGTTTTGATGAATAAATGAGTTAATGGAATAATTACATATGATATGAAAATGTAATAAGTGCTAATCATTAATATTTTACTAAGAAATAAATAGTGATGAACAATTTTCTCCATTATTTATAGTACTTACTGGCTTAAACACCTTTTCTTTTTTTCTCCCTTGCTCGTATGTCAAAAGATATTGAAGTTCTAATCCAAAATCACAGATGTGATCCGGCTGATATATATCCTGAAGAGACAGCAAAAGCTTACATAGTTACCTGGACAACCTCATGACCCAAGCAACTGAAGGAAAAAGGCCTGGAACAGTAGGCAGTCTTCATGACCTTATTTTGATGGTATGGGCTACGCAGATTGTAATTCTTTTATGACATGCCAGAGAGGTTGTTAAATTTTTTGAAAACTACACCGGTGTTTCAGGTGCTTGGTGAGCTTAACAGTTGTAATTGTTTATGTCTATTTGCTGTATTGTCAACCTCTTACTTATAACTTAAAGGCACTTCTCCATTAAAGTACTCAGAATGTAAAGGGCTCATTTTCCATCTCCTCTACTCTATCAGAAGTTTCCGGGAGGGGAGAACCCTATCTTATTCACCTTTCTTAATGGCCTGTCATTCAGCATATTTCTTAGCAGATGGAAGGAGATCAACAAAACGTATTAAATAAGTAAGTAAATGAGGACATCACTAGTGTGTTGGTCCTTTCCTACTCAACTGTCAGGAGATTCCACCACCTCCTCCTTCTGCATCTTTTCTCCTATTATTGACAAGTACAATTTCTTGCTGAAAGATTAAGAAAAATATTGGACTTTTTGCCTTATTTTTAACGTGGATTATAGGCAACAACTACTACAGTTTGGCAATTAGTACTACATTGCCTTTCCTCGGACATATTATCATTAACCTAGGCCCTGGAAAGTAGTGGAAAACATACAACTGAGCTAGTAAATAATATTCCAAAGAAGCGTGGTACAAATCCCCCTAGCCCTGTTCCTTCTTCCAAACAGGTTTGAAAGTTTTGAAATTTGTAGAAAGATTATGGACAGGTATAAACTGTCATCCAGAAGTAACTATTAACAGAATTAAAAGGACATCATATTAAGTAGCCAGGACTTAAAGACCTAGTTATAGTATCAGTTTGATGGAACAAATCCATCCCAAGCTTTAAACTTCAATAAACAGCTCTACAATCCGCCTGCAACCTGATATGAAGCCAACTGAATGTTTTAAAATTAGGTGTCATATTTATCCTGAATTACCTTTTAAAATGTGGGTTCTTTGAAACTACAGTTCAAATTTGAGCTTCTAAGAAACTTACCAAGAAGGAAATGCTTGTTCCCTTGATTTTCTTAAAAAAAAAAAAAGAAAAGAAAAGAAAAGAAAAAGAAAGAGAGTTGAAAATGATGGGGCTTATTAAATCTGAAACCAAGCTTTTAACAAGTTACTACCAACCTTCAAAGCATTCTTTGAAATGTTTAGTTTCTTTTTGGACATGGTGGTTATTATTGACACTAAAGTAGTGTTTTCTTAATCCACCATCCATCATTACCTTCTTCTTGACACTTATGTTAGTGTACCCGAACATTCCTTTGAGATCTAATGAGGGATTTTAAAAGTGTATGGTCAACATTGGAAATATATATAGTTTTCTCTTCGGGGAATAGAGATAGTGGACTTTGAAATATGTAAGTGACAAGCTCTTAACGTTTTAGAAATATGTGGCTGTAAAATTAAATACTGGTATCAAGTAAATCATACTTTAAGTAAGATAAAAATTTACTTTTACTAAAAATTCAAACTTAGAATTATGTAGGCTAATGTAAATGAAAGAATTAATTAGGTAAAATTTAAACAGCTGGCACATGAACTGTACTTAATGAAGCATTGACTTAAAAAACATCACAGAGTGAACTTAAAGGGAGTCATTTCCTTAATTCATTTGTATAGTGTTTCCTTTGTTGAAATAAAGGCACAAAATTACTAAGGCACTATTCAAATATCAAATAAGCAAAACCATCACAATTTTATTCCAAACATTTGAGTAACCCTTGTGATGGGTCAGTTCCCTGCTCAGTACTCAGATATCAGCCTGTGCCATGTTCCACTTTGGTTATGCATAGTTCTTTATTCAAAGTGTTTTTAGGAGTTGGTATTCATTACAATATTTACATACGGTAGAATCAGCCTCCCAAGTGACTTATAATTACTTTTTAATGCAATCTGCTACTTAGCAAAGGATTATTTTCCAAGTTTAGTAACTTTTTCCCCATTAAGAATATTTATCTTTCAACACATTAGCTATGGGGTGTTGGCTTTGGTAGTGTTGCAGAAAAGACCAAATTGCTTCCTGCCGACCAGGCAGCCATCCTAAAGTAACAACTTGGACCAGTCTGATTCAGGCAGCACTTTGTTAAGTGTTATGAATTCTCTTATTTTAAGCATATTCAAGGCAAGTAAATTGTTTACATTTATATTTTTATTATACTTAAATTTACCATTTAAATTACAAGTCATACCTCATAGAATTTTAGAATTGGGAAGGACCTCCAAAATCTATAAATTCATATCTAAATATACTCAAATAATAATGTTATCAAAATGTAATCATTAAGCAGAAAGTCATATATCAGAAGGCGTCTTGTATATAATCTTTAGTCATTCATTGTTTTTACAATATTTTGAGAACAGGGATTTGGGGTTTCTTTTGTTTACTATCTTAAGCACAGTGCCTTTGACAGTGCCTGGCTCACAGTAAGCATTCATAATGTTAAGTAAATATGTTATTTGTATTTACAGTGGCTTCAAGACACAACCCCGTTTAATAAACTATTCAACTTTTTTAATAAGCTAGAGTAATAAATGAAAAATCTTGAGCAGCTTCAGATAACAATAATCTTTAAATAAAGATGGACGTGGGGAAGATAATTAACAATTATTAAAAGTTTACTTTGTGTTAAATATCACGTTAGAAATATAATATGCTCATTTTTTTTTACCATAAAAGCGTTAATATCACTTCATTACACAGAATAAGTCATCTAAGCTTAGAGAAGTGATGTGCTCAAAGAAATGCCAGGATTTAAACATTCTAGGTTTTCTAATTCTAAATGTACATACATTTATTTTTACTATAATTCAAACTATGCTGGCATTAGCGTTACATTTGCACTGAATGTTATAATTTATTTCAATTTACTCTCCACTTGATATTAATTTATACTGAAGTTGATGGTTTATACAATATTTTGCTATAGAGTAGTTTATTTGCTCTTAATGATTAGTTGTGGCAGACACTGTTGATGTCCCACCTATTTCTACTTGGACATCACAATTCTTGAAAGTTTCTACTGTAGGATCTGTAGCTCTATCCCTGAGGGTTTTCTTTGGCCACTAGAACCACCTAATGGGTATATATAGGACAGGGCAGAAGAGGCAGGAAGGTAATGTCCCTGGAAATAGCTCTCCAGCAGTGACTAATAGGAATTAGTCAATAACTAGTCCAGTTCCCTATCTATAAGCAATAGAGCAACACTGCACATGCTCTATAGGGTTTCCTATAGTTCCTCAGGTGCCCACAGCAGTCATCTGCTCCGTAATACATCCTTTATTGGCTCGTTCCCTTTCCTTTCTCACCTCCTATTCCAAACCAGTGCTTCCCGGCATTATCTCTGAAACTAGCTTTCACTTAAGTGCTTATCTCTAGTTTAGAATACAACCTCCCCAACAAATGAGGAGAGACTAAGGTTAAGAGATTATTTATCCTTACCCATTAATGGGGAATCAACTATCAAGTTTAATCTGTGTTTTCTGTCTCTACAAGGATCTTACTTTCTGTGACAATTTTCCAGTTTACTTTCTGGGCCTTCCTAGTATGGGTGGGGGTGGTGGAGATCGGCTCTCTGTTACTGCAGCTGTGTAATAGCTTCTTTCTCTATTCCACATGCACAAAAGCAGAGAGGCCAAATCAGTAGTGTTGGTCTCAGCTTGGGACAAATGTACATTCCATATGGACTTTATGTTCCACTTGGATTCAAACAGTTTGGTTACAGATAATATCAGTATGGGGATTTCTAATTTAGGCTTTAGACAAGGCAGAATTTTTCTGATTAGCATGCTAAAACTATACTCACTTGTAATAAACAATTACTAAGGGTAAAATATACAAACACTACAACTGTGAATTGTATTTTACTCAAAATATCTCACTCATTCAAAAGCACATTGTGGGTCTAAAGGGATTAAGTTTATGCCAGTCATTGTTTTGTTCCCATTTTTGCTCCATGGCACTCTGTTTACAATGGCTGCAGTTCCCTCTTTCTGTCTGCATTAACAGAAAATGCCTTTTGACTCTCCCCTCACATAATGCAATGCCTACTCCACAATCATTATTATTCCTAGACATGAGGCTTTGGTTTCGCTGCTTCCTTTCAAAGTTTTAGTCTTTTATCTTTGTGTGTGTGTGTGTGTGTGTGTGTGTGTGTGTGTGTGTGTGTTCCCTCATTTTATCTCACCTGCTCTTTGGGCCTTTGTATGTTCTGTATACTCCATGAAGTGGGCTATCTTGGCCTGCTGCTTCCTCTACTGAACATCCAATTGAACCCTGTGATCCCTCTCTCAAAACATCACCAACATCCAAAATCAGGCTCTACTTATGATTTTAATTTTTTTATTATTTATTTATTTATTTATTTTTGAGATGGAGTCTTCCTCTGTCGCACAGTCTGGAGTGCAGTGTCGCGATCTCGGCTCGCTACAACCTCCACCCCCTGGGGTTCACGCGATTCTCCTGCCTCAGTCTTCCAACTAGCTGGGACTACAGGCACTCACCACCACGCCCGGCTAATTTTTTGTATTTTTAGTGGAAACAGAGTTTTGCCATGTTGGCCAGGCTGTTCTTGAACTTTTGACCTAAGCCTCCCAAAGTGCTGGGATTACAGACGTAAGCCACAGTGGCCAGACAATTTTTCAATTTTTCATGTTTAATTTTTTGTGTACACAGTATATACATATAAATACTTACGGGGTGCATGAGGTGTTTTGATACAGGCATGCAATGCATAAAAATCGCATCTTGGGAAAGGGGGTATCCATCCTCTCAGGCATTTATCCTTTGTGTTAGTTTGAAGGATTTTGTTTGTTTTTTGTCTCTAATTTGTTTATTTCGGTATCCAGCTTGCTCTCTCTCTAATCATATCACTCAGGATTTATGTTGATCATTGTACTTATCATTAACTGACATCAAATTGTTCATTCACCAATTTATTTATTTTTTCTTTCCTGCTGTATGTGAATCTAAGTTCCAGGAGAGCAGGAATGAGATGAGATGTTTTGTTTATTGTTTTCGATTCTATCCTGAGGTCTTGGCCCATGTTCTGCCTCAAAGTAAATACTCGAATATTATTTGAACAAAAACGCCTCTTGCTTGGGAAAAATTAAATAAAATTTTAATTTTAACATTTAAATATTAATATTAAAATTTTTAATTTTAATATTAAAAATCTCCTTCTTAGAAAATACTGCCCTTTGTATTTGAGCATTAAATACTGGCTTCCTAGGCTGAGGTGGTGGATCGCTTGAGCTCAGGAGTTTGCGAGCAGCCTGGGCAACATGGTGAAACCCTGTCTCTACAAAATATACAAAAGTTAGCAAGCATGGAGTCGCATGTCTGTAGTCCCAATTACTGAAGAGGGAGGATCACGTGAGCCCCAGAAGCAGAGGTTGCAGTGAGCCATGATTGCTCCACTGCACACCAGCACAGAGCTGGAGTGCTCTGCACAGAGTGAGACCCTGTTTTAAAAACAACAACAACAAAAACTAAACAGAAAAATGAATTAAAACAAAAAAACTGCCTTCCAGAAAGCCAGTGACTGAGAGGACAAAGCAAGATCTGATCAATTGCAGCTCACTATAGATAACTGTTAAAATTTACTTCTTATAATATGACATTATTTTTGCAAAGATTGAAAAGATTCTTATTTTGTAAGGTGATTCCCTGGTTTTACCAAGAAGACAAGGGTTTATGAAAGCATTCCACAGAAACGGAGCTATAGTTTTTTTTTTCCAATACATATTTCTCTGCAGCTAATATAACTAATAAACCCAACAAGTATAATTCCACCTATGTTATTATAAAACAGTGTATTGTTTTATAAGTATTTGAACATTGCTCAGTGGGCTATTTAACCCTTGCACCTAAATGAAAACAGAAACAAAACTAAAATATCTCCTGATTTCTCTAATCACTATTAAGTTTTAACAAGTATTTTAATCAATTTCAGTTCAAGATATAGTTTTGTTTCAGAATTAGAATATCCACTTACGTGTGATCTCACACTGTCCAACTATTCTAAGTTGCAATTACTTTCTCCTGTTTAGAGTCTATTTCTGTTCAGATACCTGTTGCAGAGAAGGGAGCAAGGTCTGCTTCTTTCTCAATTATCTTGTTCCCCATCTTCTACGGGTGTTAACCTCCTCAGAGTTTGAGGACAGTTTGGGGAGGAAAGCGGTGGAGAATAGGAAAGATCTCACCGGACTTAAACTGTCATATACTGACTGCTCATTGACTCTAATGGAGCATGTTCATGGGCTCTTTGGAGACAGCCCCCTGCCATTACTCACAGCTGGACCTCTCTCCTGTAGTCACACTGATGGAGGTGATATACTCTCCCCTAGCTTTTTACTGACTCTTTTCAAAGTTCCAAGTAATCTTTAGTGCCCTTTGCTGAGTCCTGCTCACTCTTCAATCTAAGACAGCTCCATTGGCTCTCTCTTGCACCTAACTTGTATCTGGTTTGTGGGTAATTTTCAGACATCATTTCATCAGTCCTAAGGAGGCAACCACTCCTTTCTTCATTCATCAGCAGCTAGCCAGTCCATCCCTTGCTTTTTATATTAATCGAGTGAGGGTCTGACATCAGCCTCTTTCACCAGACTTGAGGTGCAGAGAAGCTTTGAGTAAGTTTGAGATTCATAGCAAAGCCCTCTGCCAAGGCACCCACAAGTTCTTATATTTTCTTGCTCACTTTCTAAAGCTCTCAATGTGACATATTTTGAATATTGTAACTAGCATTTGTACAATAAATTTTTCACTTTTACATTAATAACCTGTTACACACACATAAAAAACGCTCCATTTCTTCTTTGTCTTGTATTTTCATAGTAAAATCATATTAAAATATAATGGCTGGGCCGGGCGTGGTGTCTCACGCCTGTAATCCCAGCACTTTGGGAGGCCGAGGTGGGCGGATCATGAGGTCAGGAGATCGAGATCATCTTGGCTAATACGGGGAAATCCCGTCTCCTACTAAAAATACAAGATCATTAGCCGGGCGTGATCGAGGGTGCCTGTAGTCCCAGCTACTCGGGAGGCTGAGGCAGGAGAATGGCGTGAACCCAGGAGGAGGAGCTGGCAGTGAGCGGAGATTGCGCCACTGCACTCCAGCCTGGGTGACAGAGGGAGACTCTGTCTCAATTAAAAAAAAAAAAAAAAAAAAATATATATATATATATATATATATATATATATATATATATATATATATATATAATGGCTGCATAACAAACCAAATAATTGTTTACTAAAAATGTGTCTAGTTCATTTAAATAAAGCAAGTGTTCTTGAGTTTGGTTATTAACCCAGAGGCCAAATCTGTGTTTCCATATTAGACTATAATACTAGCTAATATTTACTGAGTTTTTCTTAAGTGCCTGGCACCTTGCTAACTGTTTATATAAATTGTGATTTGAAGATAATCAATAAATAAGATTTATAGAGTGATTTTTTATATCAAGCACTCTTCTTAGTACTTTATGTGTATTAACTAATTTAAACCTAACAGCAAGGCCATGAAGAAGATGTTACTAATGCCATTCCAATTTTAGAGACAAGGGAATGAAAGCACCAATATTTAAGCAATTTGTGTAAAACTACCTAGCTATAAAAGGTCATCTTTCCTATATTTTACAGTACAATTTAGGACTCAAAATGTCTTGTTGAAATATCTATTTGTGTCAGTTCTACTCTCAAGGTTATCAGCTTTTCAAAGGAACCCACCAAGCGTTATTTAATCTTCTATTCCAAGTACTTAGTTCACAATAGAGATTAATTTTTTTTCTTGCAGTTGAATAATACTTTCGGTCTTGGGCTTTCTAATTCAAATATTTTCAAAAATATTCTTAATTTCATACAATTAAGAAAATAATCATTAGATATCCTTTCAAATTTTTGGTTGAATAAGTTATAAAACAAAAATATAAAAGAAACAAGTATTCTAATTGTTTTATATTTAGAAATTACCCCTCTCTAAACAATTGCCAGTGATGAATATTTTTTTAGATCCTTACAGATTCCATTTTAAGCAAAATAATAAAGACTTCATCTTCACAGTTCTTACTCTCTCTTTACTTTTGAGCAAAATTGGGCTCTGTCTTTTCTAAGATGTGTACATTGTCCAGATCCCTGGACTTCTTGGTATTCTCAATAAAACTGCAGTTCTTTAAGGAATAACTATTGAATACCACATTTTTTTCTGATACTAATCATAACTACATGAGCAAACAAGAAATTTAGTTTGTGTTTTTTTCTATTACTGTACTCTCAAATTAAAAGTGTTACATTTCTATAAGAAATTTACATCTTATTAAAAGCCATTAGTCTACAAAAGAGGTTTACCTTCAGATCCCCAAATTGCACTTATTACATTATTTTATATAAGTCCTATAATTATAGTAGAATGCCTTAATAAATTACTTGGCTTTGAGAATGTAAGAAGATTGAAAGGTAAAATATACTAACTCTACTTTGAACATTAATTGGATTTGGAGTTCTAGCTTTAACATATTATTTAGTAGTTAATCTTATAAACCTTTCTCACCACCCCACCTCTCCATTCTGTCCTCCCAAGCAAGAAAACACAAAGGTCATGTTTGTATAATTATACATATGTCTACTTACACAATAAATAACTGATGTTAGGAAAACAATTCTATAGTCACATATTCTCAAGTTTTAATCATAAGAAACATTGACTGAAGAGAGTCCATCTAACATCAGAAGCATATATAAAGGAGAGGGTTTTTTTTTTTTTTCTTCTAAGCAACTGAACTTTGTTTACATGTGTAAATGTTCTAGATTTCCTAAATAATGTAATAATCTTAGTTATAATTGCCACAAAAACTACATTCAATTTTTAAGCTTATGTGTATAGCAGTTTATACAGTAAGCCTGGTAATAGGAGTTCAGATTAAAAAAAAAAAAAAACAAAACTTGTAATGTGATAGAACATAGACTATTAGATTTGAAAGTGGTCATAGGGATCATTAGTTAAATATCTCATGTTTCAAATAGGAAAATGAAAATCCATCATAGTATATCTTTATAAGGTGTCACAGTCACTAATAACAAACTAAGTCTGGAATACAGACATAATTATTTTGCATGAAAATTAGAATAGATTATCAGTGCTCAATAAATGTTCTTTCAGTCAGCTAATCTATCAAGTTCTAGTACTCATTTGTAAATGCTAAATTTGCAAATTACAATGAAGACAGACAAAAATTTTTTCTCCAAGAAGAAAGAACTACACGTGAATGTTCTTGTGAAATGGGATCTTTTTCGGTGTAAATGGAAAACATCCCTGACAAAAGTGATAATAGACCAAAGAAAATTGAGTTATTCAGTGGTGTAATTCTAGGATTACATAGAAAAGAGCAATTCATTAGTTTAAGTTTAGCCAAATTGGGAACAGAATTGGCAATTTCCTCTGCTCTATTATTTTGAGGGGAACATCAAGATTCTATTTTGCCTGAAATATTCCGAATAAGCCTTTGTATTTCCTGAAGCTAATTTTGTCATCACTTTTAAAGAATTAAGCTATTGCTGACAAGGAGTTAGCAAATCACATCCTTAACTAAAATTCTTATCACCACCACCAGGAGCAAAGGAGGGAATAAAACCTCAGTTTGTTGATGAAGTCAGAAGTATGAACTCATATTCAGATCCTGTGTAGCATCAGGATGGGAAGGTATGAGTAGCAGATACACTGGTTTCTAGAAGAAAGTTCAGGAAGTTGCCTAAAAGGGGAATAGAGGAATGCAAAAGAAAAAAAGTTGCCTAAGATAAAATTGCACTGAGTCAATTCAAAACAACATCAATAGGAGGTATGTGGTGATGTAACTTCGGATGGACACAGATTTAAATGAGATCTTATAATCTTTCATTGTACATTTTACTTTTCTTCCACAGCGCTTGCCAGGGCTTGTAATGATATATTATAAATGTGATGATTTAACTCTTGCCACTCCTAAGTTTCTCTCTCTCTCTCTCTCTCTCTCTCTCTCTCTCTCTCTCTCTCTCTCTCTCTCTCACACACACACACACACACACACACACACACACACCCTACATACCCATACACACAAATGCATGACTTATTATGGGTAATGAGGGCAAAGGATATATTTCTTTACTACTTTGTCACCAATGTCTAACTTGGGACTTGACACACAAAAGTTGCCAAATAAATATTTGTTAAATGAACCTATGTGAAGGAATAAAAAACAGACAATTCCATATTGTCTTTAAGACAGTTGTTTGATGTTATCTAATGTCACTTAAATTATTTAAGTCTGACTAGAAAAATCAAGCAGCCATTATGGAAGGAATGGAGCAAGAGCCAAGCTATAACAAACTTTATGCCCACTGGTAAATGCCACAGACTTAAATGTCAACAGTTGCCAAGGGCTGAGGGAGTTTGTGATGGTTTGGGTAAGGTTAACTATGTAAAACCATAAGATATTTTAAGTAATTATTGCTTATGAGATTCCATGGCTTTTATGGAAACAAGGTTCTGTAAAATATAGAAGTGATTTTTAGTCACTTTTAATATTATCGTGTGAGCAGTAAGCTGTGGCCACTGGATCGGAATCCAGAACCACAGAGGTGTTGGCTTGACCGCTGAGGGCTACACCATGCTTTCTTTCACGTGCTCTTCATTATATGTGTATATATGTTGAAAGCCAGCAATATGTGGAAAAGAAACTTCTGTTCAATGATTATTTACTTTGGGCTAAAAATGAATACCACAGCTGGATTCTTTTTCCATTTTTTTTTTCTCATTTTGACCACTGCCTTGGAGAATAAAGACCTTGGATTGTTAAAGAATGTTGAAGAAATTTAAATTTGACCTCTCTCTACTTTGAAAGGCTAGAGAGTTTCCCTTACTTCCCTTTTCTTCCTTCCTCCCCATTTATCCCCTCATTTCAGGAACTCTTTTACCTATGATAGGATCATATTTTATTTTGGGAGAAGGGACATCCTTAGGTTTCATGCCATCCATGACCAAACACATTCTCTCATGTGCTCTGTCACTGTACCAGTGGAAGCATAATTCACTTTGCAACTCAAATTAGAATTCCACAAAAACAAGTGCAGCAATGACTGGCACACTGAATAAACCTTAGGCAAATTTCAGCTTTGACTTCTAGGCTCCATGATCTAAACTTACCATCCTCATTACTGGAGTGATTTTTTTTTCTTCCACCAAAACACATGTTTTACATCCATTGAAACATTATTTCTCCTTAGGAAGCTTAGAAAGCCAGCCTGCTTAAATCTGTATTAAATGGCCTCAGTTGACAAATGTTTTGAAACTTAGAAGTCTTCATATATTTTGAAACTTAGAAGTCTTCATATATTTTTAGTGTCTCTAAGACTAAAAATCCTCTATTATTGACTTATTCATAAACTGATTTTAATATCAGAAATAAAAATGATATTGATAATAAGTGTAAATTGAGATGTTTATTTTAATGCAATCTTCTGTTTTTTATACAGGAGGGTTTTTTTTTTTTTTGTTTGTTTTCCAGGCTGTTCAAGGATAGGAAAAGAATTACAATTTGAAACAGAAGCTACAATTACTCTTGAAAAAACATCTGAGCAACTGCTAGTTCTATTTTATTACAATCTAAAAAGGAGCCAAGTTATGTTTCAGGATTTCTGTCACTTTTAATGTCCTTTGAAAAAATAGACAGTGAGCTATTCCAGCCATCCTCTTAATATGCTCCAGTGCTAGAAATTATTGTCTCGTACATAAAACTACTCAGTAAGTTTAATTTAATTATGCTTCTGTAGTTGAAGATTTGAATCCTTCTGCATAGGTAAATGCTTTCCACCAACATGACTCCATTTGTTTTCATAAGCACTTATTGATACCAGATACTTTCCATCATAAAACGCTTAAGTTATAATTAAATTTCCCAATGGCTATTAAATAATGATAAAGTGACAGTTTTTGAAATTAAAGTTTAAAACATTTCTGAATTGTATATATATATGAAGGAATAAAAATATGATGAGCCATATGATTTTTATCTGTTGATAAACCACCTCTCAATCACTTAGTAGCTCTTAGCATGGGAGTACACATATATAAATTACAAAATAATTTAATGTGAGTCACAGATTTAGTTTGAGGGTTTAGCTATGTTTTTATAAATAGCAATATAGACCAGATCATGTATATATTAGTATGTTGGACACTCATAGCCAATTTTCATGATCAGAATAGAATTTGTCAATTATTTCAGTCATCAAAAGATCCTGAGAAACAGAAATAGAAACACTTAAATTTTTTTTCCATGGTCTATTGTATTTCTTTATTTTAAATACAGTATTATGGATAGTTGAGCTCCTAATAATATTTGACATTTATAAACTTTGTGTGGAAGGCTATGAAGAAAATAAATAAAATCAAAATTTATGTAGTATTTTAAAAGTGTTATTACTACTCAAAAAGTAAGGTAAATTTCTCTTCAACTACGATTCCTCTTATGTGAATTATTGTGATGAGAGTGTCTTAGTCAGTTTGGGTTGCTGTAACAGAATAGCGTAAACTGGGTGCCTTAAACGTCAAACATTTCTCACAGTTCTGGAGGTTGGGAGCATGAAGTCAGGGTTCCAGCATGATTGGGCTCTTGCAGAAGGCGTTCTTTCTGTTCTGCAGATGGCTGTTCTCTCGTTGTACCCTCACATGGATAGCAGAAAGAGGGAGAAGAAGCTGTCTTGCATGTGTCCTTCTACGGGCAATAATCCCATTCCTAAGGGTTTCACACTCATGACCTATTTACCTCCCAAAAGATTCCATCTCCAGATACCATCACACTGGGAAACAGGCTTCAACATATGAATTTTGAGATGACACAATCAGTTCATAGCAGAGGGTTCTCTTCTTTGTGCCTATTTGACAGATAGAATAAGTCTGGTCCTTGTATTTGCATATTGTATAAATTGTGACTCACTGTACTTGGAGATCATTAAAACAAGAAGACAATAGGGATCACAAAAAGTTAAGATCTGAAATATTGACAGCACAAAAAAAGTAGAAGTGTATACGATGCCGTTTTTCAAAGACTGAAGGAAGATGACAAAAAGTAACTCTGACTTAGGTTTGCAAATTTGTGACATTTGTGAGCGAGAGATATGTAGATGGATATGGTGGAACGTGCAAAGTAGGGAAGCAGAAACTTATGCATCTGATTCATACAATCAAAAGCCATTGAATTTATTGATAGCCATTCAGCCATGGAATAAAATATGTGTTTTCTTTGACAAAACTATGAGACTATATGTAGCTGGTTAAAATAGTAGGAGAGGGAAATTTTAAAATTTTATTTTGAATAAATGTGATAAAATAAAATAAAGTATAATTGAATATTTTAATATAAGTTGAGTAAAATGTAATTTATCCTGACTCTTTTTTATTTTAATTATGATTTTTAGTTCTGGGGTACATGTGAAGGATGCACAAGTTTGTTACATAGGTAAACATGTGCCACGGTGGTTTGCTGCACCTATCAACCCATCACCTAGGCATTAAGCCCAGCATACATTAGCTATTTTTTCTAATGCTCTCCCTCCCCCCTCCCTCACCCCTACCCACTGACAGACCCCAGTGTATATTGCTCCCCTCCCTGTGTCCAGGATAAATAAAATGTGATGCATATACACCGTGGAGCACTATGTAGCCTTAAAAGGATTTGAGATCATGTCATCTGCAGGGACGTGGATGAAGCCGGAAGCCATTATCCTCGGCAAACTGACACAGGAACAGAAAACCAAACACTCTATGTTCTCACTTATTCCGGCTCTAATTTTCTATGTTAGTGTCTTGTTTTGTCTTAAAGAATTTCTAGAATTTTTAGTGGGTAATAATGTTTGGATAAATCATGTTGCCACATATTTATAAAGTTGATAAAGTTGTAAGATTTAGCAATTCTAGTCTGAATCTTTTCAAAAGTGAATTTTCTTACCTTGAGTTTTGTAGGAACTCCTTGCAATTGGGAGATATTTGCTTAATCAGTCTTTCACTTTTCCTCCGGCAATTTATATTCCAAGAGTAAATGAAATATGGATATATATTATATTATCTACTTTTTGTGGTAGGCATCATGTGTTTAATGGGATATTAGATAACTTCAAGCTTAAAAGAACAGTAGGCATTGTGAGAAAGGTCAGGAGTCTTAAAAGAAACTGATTTATGAATATGCATCTCTACCATGTATAGCCTACTAATTTACATTTCTCCCCAAATCAACAAAATACCATAGTGAATGCTAAGTGTGACAGTTCTTCTAATGATATCATGGAGATGCTTTATATGAAAAATAATCCAAACAATATATAAAGGAAGTAAAAGCTAATTATTATAAATGTGGCAGATATGTGAGACTCTGAAATTTTTCTAGGAGCTTTCAGGGGTTCCTGTAAACCAGATTTCAAGAACCATTTTCTTCTGCCTTATTCTTTCTATAAGTCTTAGAATCATTACACCAGAGAGTGACCAAAAATAAATAAATAAATAAATAAAAACCCTAAAAATATGTGATCTAATTTCTTCATGTTGCATATTTAGAAACTTCAGATGTAATACAGCTTATATGTTGAAAGTACATTTAAATTTCCCTCTAAAAGTATCAAAGGAAATATCTCACTTATGTGAGTTCTATGTATGCAAAGTTGACACTTGAGTTATCACAGCCTCAATTGAAGTTTATTTTTCATGTGCAACTTAAGTAAGACTGTGCCTCTCAAATGACCTGTGGAGCAGGTTCTTGGTTGTTGTTGCTGTTTTAACTTTTGAAAACATGATAAAAATTAATTACTAGATAAATAATCAAGCAGATTTGGGGGCAATGTCTCATTGCTATAAACATTTACAGTATCTTGCTATCATTCTGGATTATCTTGTGATAGATCAATAGAAGTTTGTGGGCTACATACCATAATTTGTAAACCAATGACTTAAGAAAATAAAATTTTGAGAGATGTTATGGAAAATAATTTTTAAAATCTGTTCCTGAAGCTCATGACACATGAAAATATTGGGGACTTTTGACAAATACCCTAATGTGCAGGCATAATACCATTGCTAGTACACTTTCATAGAAATTCATCAAATAATTAGTACTATTTTTCCATTCTAAGCCTCAGCTTGTCATAGCTAAATAGTCATAATAATTTTTCTAGACCCATAAGGATGTTTTGAAGTTTGAATGAGGTAATCTATATACAGTTGAGTGCTATGGGTAGGCTTAGTTGCTATTATTTTTATTGTTGAATATTTGGTTTTTGTTTGTTTGTTTGATTGTTTTGGGACAGAGTCTTTCTCTGTTGCCCAGACTGGAGTGTAGTAGCGTGAACTTGGCTCACTGCAATCTCCACCTCCTGGGTTCAAGCAATTCTCCTGCCTCAACCTCCTGAGTAGCTGGGATTATAGGTGCCCGCCACCACACCTGGCTAGTTCTTTTGCATTTTTAGTAGAGACTGGGTTTCACTGTGTTGGCCAGAATGGTCTCGGAATGCATGATCTTAAGTGATCCACCAGTTTCCACCTCCCAAAGTGCTGGAACCACAGGCGTGAGCCACTGCACCGACAATCAAATATTGTTGAATATTTGATTAGTGCTCTTTGCTTTCTATCTCATCTTCAATTTCTTTCTTAGTACTTTCTGAGAAGCATTAACATTGATACGTATTTATTTGAAAAGCAGCATTTTAACAAATGTTTAGTCAGTGTTTGCTTCCGTAGAGAATCTCAAATTCTCTATGCAATCCAAATTTCCATCTACCACACACAATTGAATTCTTGGGGCTCAGTTTTTGAAAGATTCAGTCGTGGGGATTGGATTTTCCAGAGCATGAAGATAAGTGGCACTCTCTGTGATTCATTTTTTCAATTGAGTGTGTTGCAACACAATTATCAGAAATCCCTTGAGACTATGAGAATTCACCTTAGGTCAAGGGCACAATGAGTGATATTTAGGGTGAATGCTTCAAATGTGAACTGTGTGATTCCACAGTGCTGTACTTCCCCAATACTGTGCTTTAAGTCAGTGCTTAAGAAACCCTTCTTCAGGAGAGCCGATTAAGAACATAGTTGCCACCGAAAGGGTCAGCAGGAATTGAATTCTGCCATAGGCTATTCTATAGAAGATAATTTTGGATTAATCCAGTGGTGAAGGTCAGCAAGTCATGGGAAACGCTTCTGTATCAAAGTGATTGCTGTAAGCCACTGCTGATGGAAAGACTGACCACTAAAAGCTCACTAGTAACCATCCCCACTACCAGAGCTACCACCACTGACTGCTATCTGGATCCTACCAGATAGTTGCAAATGCTAAGTGGAACCGGCAAGAAGTACTGCTAAAAATTCCCCTCTCATGTGCTCTTTCTTGTATGACAGTCTCTGTCCAATCTTACCTCATCGCCTGTAATCTCTGCTGAATTTCTCAGATATGGAACTTCAAGGTCTTCATTTCTATATCACCAGTACTTAGCCTAGAGGCTAAAATATAGTAGAAGATAAATAAACATTTAATAAGGAGAGAAGGAAGGAAGAAAGGCAAGAAGAAAGGAAGACAAGGAGAGAGGGAGGGATAAAAAATGAATTAAAAAGAAAGAGATAAATCAGTAGGTGAGAACCGTCAATGAGATTAGAAAATTGTCAGTTAGGGTGAAACTGAATGTCAGAGAATCCTTTCCCTCTCACTGTGAATTACCCTTGTGTATGGAGAGTGGGCTGGAGTATATAGAGATTGCTGAAGATGATGGGTTGAGATGGAGGAAAAATAGTAATTGTTGACTTTTTAAATAAGTATCTCAATGTGAGGAAAAAATAATATTACTCACTAGTAAATCTCATGGTGTCGAAAGTCCAGAATTTCTGGGATAAATAATGAAAATTTAAATTGTAGTTTTTCTTAGTATTCTTAGTAGATGGCTGTAAGTGGGAAGTATTAAAGAAACTTTCTTAAAAATTTGGAAAGAAAGCAAACACCAGGATCAGATAGCGGGTATAAGTTACCTTTTGTTCATGTAGAAGAGAAATATGCTGGCACTCATTTGTCAAGGTTATCTTATAGGAAGAAAAAATTGAGGCTTATACTCTATAAATTTCAATGTGGACACAAAGTGTGGGAAGATCAAAGCGGAATCATGCTTGTGAGAGAAACCAACAACAATAAAAGGATGCAGTAAAACAGTGATAAATGTAGAATTTATTTCGAAGTTCAGCCAAGGTACATGTCATTCTGAGAGCCTGAAGGAACTGAAGTCTTCAGTAATATTCTTAAGATACTTCAGAGCATTACAAAGTATGTACTTCACTTAAACAAACAAACCTTGACTTCATGATACTGATAGTGTTGTGATGACACACTTTAAGTCACTTTAAAGTATGTCGGAGAAAAAGCAACTTTTTTAGGACTCTCAGCATGCCCAGGCAGTCACTGGAGAAGTTGTAAAATTGTGTTGATTGGGATGTTGACTCACCTCTCAACTGATTTGATGTCCGATTGTGACCTAGGGTCATCTATCAGGAGAAAGCAAGACAGAGGTAATGAGTAATGCATCTAAGAGAATGAAGGAGCTTGTAAAATGTTCATTTTGTCGGATAGTAAAGCCTGTGGGTGTCAAATGTGTTGGCTGAGAAAATACGGAATTCTGATTTTTACCTTTAAAATATGGAGAGTGTCTTGGGACTCTATGATATATAAATTTCCAAGTTTATGAGACAACTGTGATTGCTCATTAATCAAAATATGTATACATAATCAAAAGAGCTATATGCTAGATTCTTATTCTTTTGGATTATATAAAGGTGGGTTTTTTTGCGAAGAACTAACCATGGCTCCCTAATTCTCCATTTAAAAATAAATTTAGTAGTCTCAAAAGCAGAAAATTTTAATAAAATAACTATAGAAAATTTCCTATGGTATAAATTTTTATAATTTCTATTACATTTCATACATTCAAGCAATATTTTAAAAAGCAGATGGTTTGGAGTAATAATTAAACATATTTAACTTTAATTTAAAATTTTAATCCTCCATTTCACTTCCTCTTCTTTTTTTATTTTCTATTCATTTATTTTTATTTATTTAAGGATGGAGTCTCGTTCTGTTGCCCAGCCTGGAATGCAGTGGCTTGATCTCGGCTCACTGCAAGCTCTGCCTTCCCAGTTCACGCCTTCTCCTGCCTCAGCCTCTCGAGTAGCTGGGGCTACAGGCACGTGCCACCGCGCCCAGCTCATTTTTGTATTTTTAGTGGAGACGGGGTTTCACCGTGTTAGCCAGGGTGGTCTCAATCTCCTAACCTCGTGATCCGCCCACCTCGGCCTTCCAAAGTGCTGAGATTGCAGGCCTGAGCCACCGTGCCCGGCCCACTTTCCCTTCTTTATTGGGTTTCTCCTTTCTCACATGCGTAGGTTCTTTCATCATACTATCCCACTATTACCATCTGTTTTCCAAATAATTTATTTTTATTCTCTTTGCCTTCAGCCATGCATCTTTTGGGACCCAAGCAGCTTGGCCTGTATTTCTCATATCACATAGTATGGCAGAGTACTTTCACATCTGTTTAGTTCCATTTCACACACTCATTGTAACTGAAGAGGCATTTTTTCATAGGCCCTTGACAAATTTGACAAATGTAAAATGTGTCCTTTTCACATTCTCCACACACTTACACTACCATGGTTTGCACATAGTGTATTTTTAATAAATTATGTTGGCCATTAATGGAATTGACTTTTTTCAGCTCTCAATCTCTTCCTGAGACCTCAATGTAAGTGAAAATTTGAGATATCTTTCTCTTTCTTTTTAGTACGTGACCTAGTCCTCAAACTCCACCTGTCAATAATTTCAAAATGTATTGATTTGAGCCTCTGTTCTTTTTCAGATTCATGAATTTCATATTCTTCAATACCACACTGCCTGTACTACACCAACAGATCTTATATCTCAGTGGAAGGGGAAGTAGTACATTTCTTCATGGAAAGGGACTAGTGACAAATAATAATCAACTTGCTCTGCAGTCTCTTGCTTTTTCTTTCTTTGGTTTCTTTAAACTAGATTAATCCATTCATGTGTCTCGTATCAATCAGGGGGAGCTTAATCAAGCTCCAGTCCCTACACAGTCCTGCTTTAAGTCAGGAACTGATTTCTATTTTCTGTGTCGAGTCAATTGAGAGTTAACATTTGTTGAATGCCATTGAATAGGCCTCACTGAGACTTAAAATACATTTCTTTTTTACTCTTTTATATTTGTTGAAGGAAAGGTAGGGCTTACAGAGATTAACTTGCCATGAAACACTAATAGCTGGCATATTTATACCTGTTGGTTTAGAAATAACACACCACAACACATGAGATTTGGTGCCCTACTTGTAGCAGATGAGTTACGCTATGACTCATTAGAACTGAAGCACAAACATTCATATTGTCACAAATTATATCTCTGTCTCTTAATACCCCTGACTACCATGTTTGCACAAGTCATACAATTGAACTTCCAATTTATGCTAAACTCTTTGATTTTAGCTAGATACTCTGTTTTCTGTAGTCCAGTGTTAGAGCTGAAGCTCAAATTTAGTAATTGGGCATCTCGATTTCCTAGCTGATCTTATCAGTCAACCATAAAACTTTATCCTACTATTCAAGTCTTAACTTGTAACCCAGGCTGGTGGCTGAGAACATATTGCCTATGGATAGATGACAATTATATTTATCAGCCTGAGTATCAACTGTCGCAGCAGTTCTCATCTTTTGTACCTCATCTATTTAACCGAATGTCCGCACGGTCCCCTAACTGCCACTCTAGGGAATGCTTCTTTAGCCAGGGGAGCCAACTGGTCTCTTTCATGGTATACAATCTTACACCAGAACCTGATTTCTCTTTTAGTTTTATGAGAATCCTTGAATCCCTCTTACTCTAAGATTAAGCTACAACTGTACTGGTTTAGTATAGTATATCTTGGTAAATAAAATTATACTAGGGAGATTTTCAGTAATGACAGTAGTTTACTGGGGAGTTCGTTTTGGGGCTGAGTCAGTTGATATTAGTTAGTTACTATTATTCACACACATATTAGTATGGTCTGAATTTTGGTGCTACTATGAGTGATCTTTGAGATTACTTTTTTGCTCCTTTGTCCTTTTAAATTTGGAGGCTCCATTGATGTCGCTTGATACCTGGGAATGCTAGAGACAAGTTGACAAGGAAGTCATTTACTTGGACTTCTAATTTTCTTAAGGTCTAATAAATTGATTTTATAGTATATGTATAGTATAATCAAATGACAGTGTTCCAGACAAATAATCTTATGATTTAGTGTAGAAGTAATTTTTATAATTCACATTCATTATTATTTAGGATTTTATTAAAGAATAAGAGTTCATTTATTTTATGTATAAATGAATGAAATATATAAATTATTTTTTAAAAAAACTTGTAGAATAAACATTAATTTTTTTAAAGTACCATTTCTTGTGAAAAGGAAAAGTAACGGTCAGGTGTTTGTTGGTATTTTTCATATACAAATGTAAAGACTAATACTCCATAAAAATTGTTTTCCTAACTCTCAAACTAAGTTATCTTTTTCTTTTGATGATGCACAGTGTATTACTTACATCTCTTACTTGAGACAATTAAAGGAACTCATCCATAAGTGCAGCTCTAGCTTGGTTAACTGGGTTTTTCTATATAGCCCCAATGGCTTCCTTGCATGGTGCCTATAAATTAAGTTGTTGTTCTGCTAAAATGTGTATTTCAATTAAGTGCTCTTTAAAAGAAAAAAAATGTTGTTTTATTTCTGCAGTTAAAAAATCAAAATGTACAGCACATGAAATATGAAAGTTAGGCTTATGAGATAACATTTTCAAATTATGATGTCTTCTCCCATGGCAAATGCATAAAATGCTTTCTAGGACTATTTGTACCATTTAAACAAGATTCAAATGTGAGATTGTTTTTCTGTCCCCATCACCTTATTTTATTTGCTGCAATTATTTGTGTGTGATCAAAGTACTAGTACATAAAGTACATTCATTTTAAAAAATATGTAAACAAGTATCTATTTAATTCAAAATGTACCCTGAACAAAATTAACTGAGAACATTTTAAACTCCAAAATTAAATATAAGTCTTGGAAAGGAAAACTACAAATACAAGAGAAAATATTTCAAATCTTCAGGGAATATTTGTATAATATTTGCACACAGAAAATGGGGAATTGGCTATATATCTTTTGAAAAGTCTTGATTTCATTCAAGGTCCTTACATCAGTCATGGAGATATATCATCTTAGAAAAGGATAACAACTATAGTTTGTGAATGTTAAAGATGTTAAAAATGATGAATTACAAGATTTTATTAAAATGAATATCACTCACGTTCACAGTAATTAAAAAATGTTGTATAATTTTTCCCTAGGGAGAAAAAGTTTATGTATTCATGCAAATATGATTTTATAAGATCATATCTCAAGAAATGTATTTTAAGGTTTTCAATGGTTGACTCCTCTGGCACAGATTATACCCTCTAATGATGTGCATTTCCTTTGATAGAAGCTTATGTCCCGGGTATCTCTCTGTAATAATGTACATATTATGGAAAGTATATTTTATATAAAGCACAACATGTATCAGTAGAGAAAAGCTATTTAAGTAATTTCTCTTGATAAACCTAGTCATAGTTAACATATAAACACACATGTCTTCCATCCAGACATGGAGTTCCTACAACTCCATGATGCCATGAAGGCATCTTCTCATAGAGAAAATATTTATCTCTGGGAGAACTTTTATGACTCACCCTCTCCTACATAGCAATTAATTTGTAAATGCTGAATTCATATCTCATTATGTTTGAATTTGGCTATTGTTTTTACCATTTGGCCTATTTGCTCCCGAAGAGCCCCAATCCTGTCATTGTCTTGATCTTCACATGACAGTTATGACTTTAATATTAGATTTCCAGGCCACAGATCTCCTCAGGTTTGACAAAGATCATGCCAAAATTAGTCCATTTCACCCAGCAATACGCATAGCACCACTGTCACTTTTTAACTCACCTTAATATGCCTTGACCTGGGCTCAGTAAAACAACAATTAAAAACAAATGAAACACTCAAAGTAACTGATGAATCAGAAGCAATGTACTGAGGAAATAGCATGATGAGTTTGAGACTACAGGATTGGATTGTTTCTAGATTATCATTCCAATGTTTATCCATTTCATCAATGTTCTGGTGTTGGCTATACATAGAGGTAAAGTAAATACAATAATAGATTTTGCACTCAGCAAGCTTATAATTTGATAAAAACATAAAAACAGAAAATGAGTGAATACAAGAAAGCAAATAGATTTCAAAAGAGAAAGAATTTTTGAGTTCAGCATGAGATATGTTGAGGTTTGAGTGCCTAGGACACATTGCAACAAGTATTGTAATTCATAATTTTGAACATTATGGATTAATAGGATCAGTGATCTGTATAGTCATTCATATTTGTATTTAGCAGCTTAAATCATTGGAATGTACAAACAACTTAGTGAGGATTTATAAAGTGAAAAAAAAAGAGACTCAATGACAGACTCTAAATAATCTCAACATTTTATTGAGTTAAGACATCAACAGTGTCTTAATAATATATTGACCAATCCATCTATTAATCAAACATGGTTATTTGCAAGTTTTGTTCTGTTCATATTCTTTGCAAGACAGCAATATATTCTCTTTTAGCGGTTCTCATTCCGTTTAACCTTTTCATTTGGCAAAACGGAGGAAATTCAGAAGTTGAAAGGTATTTCAGAAGTTACTCTCATAATGAAGGATAATTGAACTAAAATTCACTACAGACTTTTAATTTATCATGAATTCTAGCCTTCTTAATCTTATCATAATTAAAGAGTGTTTGATTGACAAAGATGAATGTAGAAAAAATCAGCATAATATTTTAATGGCTAATATTTTCCATAGTTTTTATCAAAATCATATTACTAAAAATTATAAAAAGTTGATAAAATGCTCTGCTTATTACAAAGAGAAAAAAAGTAAAGTTTTTGCTTTTTTACTTGCTAATATTCAGCCCTCTTCTGACCTGAACCTCATTTATCTCCATTTGCTTTACATGAAGACATGTAATGTTTCACGCTGTGAATAGCATTACCCTAACTTTTTCTTCTTCTACTAAATTTATAGAAAATCAATTCCTAAAGAAAATCAGAGGGGTTACCTTTATTCCAGTGTAAAGCAATGTTATTTCAGGTGTTTTCCTTAAGGAGCAGCATATTTGTTAACAATTTTTTTTTTCCCAATATGACATATGGCACTTGGATCAATGACTACATCTCTATAGAGCTTTCACAAAAGAAAATTGTGTCATTTTATATCTAATTGAACTTACTTCCTTTCTTATGTTGAAGAAGACTAAAGGAACCAATTTCAACTGTTTTATTTGTGGCATTTTTTTAACAGAATAACTTTCACGAGTAGAATATTTTAAAAATATATTGTTAGAGTAATTATTTAAAACACTTTCTAACTTACAAGCAAAATTTGCAAAACAAATAAAAAACACTTTTTAAAAATTCTTTTAATGTATGTTTGAATAGAGTAATTTAATGCCTACCTTAAATAATGGAAAATAATAATATGGTTCTGAGAAGCTTACCACTTAGTGGGTCAGACTAAAAAGTAAGCAACAAATGACAATATGTAAAGTGACAATTACACAAAAAATTATATACAGTGATAGGATAAACACAGCCAGCCTGCATCACTTGTTCCACGGGGGAAGTCTGAGTTTACGTAGGACTATGTGAAAACAAGTATTTTCTATTTGTTTACAAGGATCATGGGCACAGCATCCATGATTTCACCTACAGTGGTTAAACACACATAAATTATTTTTATACAAAATGACTTTGTTTGCCTAGAATGATTTTTTGTGGTTGATTCAAATGTTTCTATTCCATACATATGCTTCATAAATGATCATCTCAGGAATGCTGGAAGTAGGTCAAAGAGATATGTACTGTGACAGAGGATATAGGGCAATCATAGCAATCAGTTTTGGAATTTTAAAATAATTGTGTAGTTGACTTTGCATTCTTCTCATGTTAAATCTGTGCTTAAGTCTCAATGAATATTGTCGCTATAAAAAATTCAAGAGATGTTAGCCATAATAAAATTAATTTGTCATGCCAACTCTCATCCAACTTCCCGTAGATGCGGGGGACTTCATCCCACAACCATTATGAAACATGTCCAGCATATTTATTTTACAGATGTGGACATTGAGTCCTACAGTTAATGGCTTTTCTAGATTTCTATAAATGATAATTATACAATCTTCATTAAAAGTTAAAATATTAACTCCATATTTATAAAATAAGGAACCACTGTAAAGAGGGTGATAGCTGTCTAAAAATGGAGTGCGTGGTAATCTCTTTCTTGACAGACCTTCCCTCTGAGAGCTGACTTAACTGCACATGTAAAAATATATGTTCTTTATAGAAGAATAGGCATACAAATGTATTTGATCATAGTTTTATGTGGCACGAGAGCCTTTAGAATGAAGACCCCACACAAAATCTTTCATTTAAAATGTTTAGTTTGTGTATTTCTTCATTCTTCATAGTCTTCAACATAAGTACTCCAGCCCCAACCTCTCACTCATCTCTACTTATCTCATGATAATTAGCCTTAGATGTCACCTGCCATCTTACTTTTTTGATGGCTCAGAATAATTCGTCTCAAGTGTGTGAAGACAACTTTTTGAGTTCAGGTATGAAGCCTGGGTCATTTATCTTAATTCCTGGCATGCTCCTTTTGTTTAGAAAAATCATGTTAAAAACTTTTAGTGACCCTGTGCATGGTATTATGATTCTCTGAATTCTTGGCCTAGAACATGACAAATTATACATCAGAAACTCAAAAAAGTTGTACAGCTGTTTTTCTTTGCCATTCCACACCATCCACAGTTCATCAATTTAATGGTGAAGCAAAGCACTCAGAGATGTTCTTATTTTTTAAAAAATTGTTTTCCAGCTGTGATAAGAATACAATCATATGTGAACACAAACTGAAAAGAATACTGAAATGAATTGTAGACTTGAAAGCAAAATATAGAACAAAGGGATACTGATAAATGTTTAATTTTGTTGTTCATTGCAGTATTAAGTATTGTAAGCTATTCAAAACATGATGAACAATTTTCCACATCTAAGCCAACATTTCTGTTACAATTGATAAAGGAAGTGATTCTAGAAGAGTGAATTGAAGTGTATCTCATCTCCTTCCCAGTAACAGTATGTAGTTACTGTTTCACGAGTTTCCTCCAGACCAAATATTATTTTGAAGAATGTGTCAGCCCACGGTAAGCCTTACTGGACCAGGACCATGTTGTGAAACTCTTTCCAATTCAATAGTTGAGGGTCACAGAATCTCTTGGCAAGAGTGGATGAGGGTAAGGGAAGGGTCACATAATATCAGTGAATATTTTCCAATGTCTTCTGAGAAACAAAACAAAAGCAAAACAAGACAAATGGCAACGATTTGTTAGGAACATTGCATGAGTCCAAATTAATGATAATGGAAATAAAGCCTTCTGTATCTTCTTTTGTTTTAGTAACATTTCTTCTTGAATAATGTCGTCTCTACCAATGGATTTACCTTGTCTCTGCATGTTGACTATATTTCCTAGCTCTAAACTCCAAAATTTCAAAATCTTCTGCCTAGACATATCTCCAAAACCCAGGCATCTAAAAGTGAATAGATATCACCAACTCATCATCTCAAAACTGAAGTAGCTTTTCAAGTTATCTACTAATAGCCACTTCTTCCTGCATACGTAGATGATCATTTAATTCTTTTTTCAATCTGGGGCACTTTTGTGAATTCAAAGTGCTTCTATTAATAATTACCAAGTCAGTATGCATATAGAGGAAGAGTCCTGGGGAAATCAGAATGTATGATTATCCCATATATGTTGCATTTAGTTAAATCCTCCATGGAGTCTAAAACATTGAAAATAGTAATCAGTTTTTTTCCTTTATCTCACCCCTTTTAAGGAATCATAAGGTCTTATCAAGATTACCACCATTAAAAAAATAGCTTTTATGACCAGTCACATACTTACTCCTTATTTAAAATACTCATACTTTTTTTTTTTTCCCCCTGAGCATGAAAAGATCCTAACAGATGATTTCAGCATCATCTCTTTACAATATTCTACTCATTGCTTATCAGGATTTTTCAAAAATAAAAATCTAGCCAAGTTATTTTTCTCTCAGCACATTTTCATTATTCCCTTATGCCACTTAAATGCCTCTTGGGATGAGAGCCTTTTTAGCTTTATGCTTCAGCTGATACAGCTCACCTCCCTGCCACCTGTTGTTAGAGCCATGTGCAACCATTCCTTGTTTCCCAATTCAGTGCACTTTTGACATCATGATGTCTTTATACAAGTCATACCCTACTCATGAAAAAGCCCTGTTATGTCTTATGATTAAGGAAAGCTTAGAGTTTCTCAATTATCTTTTAATATGATTTTATTTGAACAATATAAAGCACAGAATATTTTCCTTTCCTTCCTTTCTTCCTTTCTTTACTTGGAATTCACCTGGATAGGCCGGTTGTGAGGTAAATGTTGTCTATTTATCACCTGAACAACTACATAGAACATTTTCACTTTAAAGGTAGATCAGTAGATAGAGAAAAAAAACAGGGACAAAATTTGCACACTACATTCGAGTATTTAAAAATAAGTTTACTTTTGCATTTTATTACTAATTTATCTGCAAAATTGGAATTACTGTTAGTGAGTAAAAAACAAAATACCCATTTTGTCTATGATTAATGGAAGTTATATTAATTGTTTTCTGATATGTATTTTTGCTGACAAAAAGTCTAACTTTCTGGGAGATAGTTGAGCCTTTATTTTTCTTAGTATTTGATTTGTTAGTTAAATATGATGATTCAAGTTTTGCTTATGTTTTGTAAGCTCTTAGGAATCACCTATTTCCAATTCTCTATATCCTTTTCTTCTGGAAATCATATTACATATAATTTGGAGAGGCTTAGTCTTGCTTCTTTATCTGTTAACCATTTCCTCTTTGTGCTAAATTGTATGTGATTTCTTTATTAAATCACATACAAGTTAATCACATACAAAACACATGAAAATTAAATATATTATTATATTCTAATACAATAATTCTGTCTTTAGTTTTATCTTAGAAATTGTTCAGTTTTCTATTGATGTATTTATTTCAATAACACATTTTTCACTTCTGCAAGTTGTTGATAGTTTGCCCATGTAGATGTTTCTAAATCTTGTTTTTTTATTGCTTATATTTTTTACTTCATTTATTTGAACTTTTTAACATATTTACCTTTCTTTCAGATAAATTTCATAAGTTGTATGATTACAAATCTCTTATTGTTTTCACTGGCACACTTCTCTAACATTTGTTTTCCTTTCATGCTTTATAGTGTTGAACAGTGACCTTATTGGAATGGGTTGTTATCCAAATGAATTTGATGTACCCTGAGTTATAGAGATTCCTTATGTGACTGCTTTGCATTTGACTTAACTAGTTTTGGGTAAATTTTCATGGCAATTTCTTGCCTTATTTCTGAACCCTATATTTACAGGCATGAGGTTCAAAATTTCACAGGTCATTATCTTTACCTATGTTCAGTGCTTCTGTTCTAATTGGGCTAGTGGGAGGATTTTTATTTTATTCTTCATTTTACAGGTGGTTCCTAGATTTAGGTTGAGATATTAGTTCCAGATTCACGTATTACTTAGGCCTGTGGCCTCAATTTCAGTCCCTGCCTGGGTTTTAACACCTCAATCCCTTAGGCACATTTCATTATGATGCTGTATGTGCTATTTGCTTTACTTCTCATTTATCCTTATGGCTACTTCCTCCTCTTTTTTCTACTGTCATATTAAAAAACAAAACAGAATAAAACTTTCTTGCTTTAGAATTTAACTAAGTTAAAAATTTTCAAAATAAAACTAAACAATGTTTGTTTAGCATTTCTATTCAGTGTGAATTGAGAGAAGAGCTTCCTGTATTTCCTCTCTGTTTTTGACAAATATAAATCTTTTGCAATTTTTTTCTAACTCAGATGACATCTTGATCTTCTCTTTGCCTCAGATCTTACCGCAACCATTTCTAATATTCTGCCTTGTGAAGTTACATGCAGTTCCTCACTAAATGTACTTGCAATTTTTCAGTTTATAACCTGGGAAGTGAGTAAGAACCCATTCCTCCAAGATTCTCTTAAGCATATTTGAACTTTCCTTAGCACCCGCTTCCTCCAGGAACTTTTCGTAAGGCTAAAGAGGCTTTCCATTCAATGCTGTACCAGTAGAAGTCTGCATGATAACTGATGGCTCGTAAGTACTAACTAAATGTTGTTAACTGAATAAATTCATAAATGAAAAGAATAAACCAGACAACTGTATCTAATTCTAGCCTATGTTCTATTTTCCTCAGTCCTCTGGATTTAGGAAGAGCTTCCCTCTTACATTTCTTGTCATACACAGTCTAAATTCTCTCTACCCAAGGTTTACATCAACACTTTAGCTCATGTTAGCCTGGCTTCCTTTTAACCATATGCATATATATATATTCATATATATATAGAGAGAGAGGTTTCAGAATATATAAAAATATATAATATATAAATATACATAAATATATTTTATATAATATATAAATACATAAATATATAAAATGGTATATAATATTAAATATATAAAAATGCATATTAACAATATAAAAAACTTAACCATCCCTGTTTTTCAGAACAGTAGTCTGCAAATTACAACTATTCATTTACTTTTTTATTCTATGTAGTTGATACCACTTAGCTCTTGGGGCTATAAACTTCATTTCCTAGTCTTAGTGCTAGAATTTACGGGAAGGTATGACTTACTGAACAATGGAAACTCCACAGTTAAATGTTTTCAAAATCTTATACCTATTTCCATGGAGAAGTTACAAAATTCCAAAGTTATTTAAATGAATTTACAGAGGTTCCCTATTTCACAAATAGTGATAACCTTGAAGAGATTAAAAACTGTAAATTGGACATTTTAATCTTGATAGTAGAATTCACTATATGTCCTAAAGGAGGTATAGAAGACATAAAAACAAGTGTGCCGGGGATCCAACAGATAACTACATCTCTGTGGACCCTCTCACTTGTAATACTGGCTATACATATTCATCCTGCCTCTTGCATACATAATCCCCTTTGGTTACTCTTCACACTTCAATCATTTTTTTAAGATATATCAAATTTCACCTCTTAGACATGGACATTCTTGACAACTTCCTTCTTCTGTAAGGTCTAATCTATCCTCCTTCACTATTTCTTCCTTGTGTATTTTCTGCATGCTTATCTCTGACCACTAATGAAAAATATTATTATGATTATTTACTTAAATGCCTTTCTTTTCTTTTAGATTTGAGTTCCTCGGTGTTCTGTTTCATAAGAATTTTGTGTAATTCCTATAATACAGTAGTGCTTTATTATGTTTGAATGGATAAATCAAGATGTAAGTTTAATGTTTTGCTCTCCTTTTCTCTTCCTGTTCCATCTCCATGACTCTGATTCCTCACTTCTTTCTACTGCATTAAACCATGAACTTAAAGTGAATGAACACTGAGCTTGCATCTACTGAAAGCTAGCCTTTAGTGGATCTCCACTGGGTAGAATGAATGGAGAAGAATGATTTGTGGACTGATAGATTTTTACATGGGCTCTCTCTGATGTCTCCGGCCTGTGTCTTGGATTGCTCTTGAGCTGCCACATGCAGAATCTTCAGATGGGCAGCAGGAATAAAGAACAGATATTCTTTAAGACATGCAATTGTTTCCCACTAACCAACTCTTTCGTTATGTTGCAAGACGCATTTAATCCCTTGGGGATGCATAAAAATAAAACTTCATTCTTTTTTTCTAGAGAGGGAGAGAGCATGTTTTTGGCACGCCAAGAAAACACAATCAATGAAAGACTGTCTGAATCACCAGAGTTTAAATTTTGGTAAACTCAACGTTTAGAGCTGAATGTACTTTATCACATTGCATTTTGAAATTCAGTAATCCATGTATGGCATATGTATCCTATATGTATCCTTGAATTGCCTATAATTTTCAGTTAAGCAAACCATGGCATTCTTCAGACATTACAAATAAACATAGGTTATTATGTTTTTCAATCATGCTGTTTTCAAACATTTTTTTTGTCTCCTTCCTGTAACACTAAATCTCTTTTCATTTTCAATTTGCCTTCTTCAAACCGGTGCCCCATAGGATGTGCCATGCAAAAATGTCAAGTCTCTATTTCTGCCAAGCCTAATTTAGGTACCACTAAAGCGTTCAACAAACATATGTGGGAGAATGAATTTGGGAAGAATTGCTAAAGCAAAATGCCTCATACCTGTAGCAGTTTGAGAAAAGGGTAAAAGTTATTAAGAAATAAACTTCTACTAAACCAAAAACAAGAATAACGATGCTAAAAGTATGTAATTACCCTGAGTGGAAAATGAGTTTGGATAGCTATCTAAAATCTATAGGTTAATTGAAAAACAGTGTTTCTTTTTGAGCATGATATGGCCTTGAGTTAATGAACCACAGTATCCATGATATGCATTTGTACTGTAGGCTAGATTTTAAATGAAGCTTAAACAAATAAGGACTCTACATATTGCCCCAAGCAAAACTAAATTGTTATTAGGTTTTACACAGCAGGAGGTAAACATTCTTGAAATAATTGAACATGATAGGATACTATTCTTACTTTTTTTTTTGAAAGTCTTACACAAGACATATCTCATTTCCTCTAAATTGGTTCTGTAGACTGAAAAGGACAATGATCTGATTTGCGGCATGGAACAGAGCCACCTCTTTATAAAGAATATTAATTATCATAACAAAATACTATTGAAGTAGAGGCAGAGGAAATTACAATGGATTTTTAACTTGATAAAGGTAGAACTTACTCCTTTGAATTATTCATGAATATTAACTTAATCAGTAAATGTTATAATGCATGTACAAATAAGAAAAACATTTTAAATTAAAAAATATATCACATACAGGTGCTCCTAAACCAAAACACAGTTTTCATTATTTTTTTAATTGAATCTTTTTTTTTTATTTGAAAAGGGAGACATGGAGATGGGGCAGGGCCAGGGAAGTAATGCAGAGTGTCTTTAAATATGTATACATTAATAAATTATCTTCACATATTTATAGTGTTCTAAAATAATCAAAATCTTTAAAATTTACAGCGTCCAATTTCCCATTCTAGAAACTGAGACCTAGATAGTGAAAATTATTATCTGTGTTTTTAACATTAGGTAATATATTTTTGAAATTGAAAACCCACATTAATACAAGTCGATTTTAACTTTCAGAAAAATGCATAAACTAATTAAATAGAAGCTAATCAATATTTCAAAAATGATGTCATAAAAACCACCTTGAATCTTGTGTAATAAAATATATGGTTTGGTTTTACAATAATCTATCCACATTGTTGCTTAAGGTAGTGTTTCTCCAGAGCCAACTTTTTTACACAGTAAGAGAAAGCAAATATATAAGAACAAAGTGCATATAACCATACTGCCAATTTCTGAAATCTTAAGATCAGGTGACCAGTAATTTAATTAACTCAGAAACACCTTTAAACCTTCCCATAACCTTCCTCCTGTTTCATTAGGATAGCTGTTGGCATCAGCATTAGCATTATGGAATGGCAGTAATACTCTAGGACACTGTGTTCTGACTACAGAGAAAACAGGTTATATGTTAAAGGGGCGGCACAAAGTTAAGTTAGAGAAATGGAAGTGGCAGAAAACCCATAGGATTGCGGCGCACCATCGAGGCAAAAGTACCCTCTCAGAGTAAGAGTCATGGTAGAGATCAAATCCACAGAAGGCCATGTTGAATTCAGTTCAGTCCTAGGCATCTTAGTATTAATAGTTAATATGGAGAACTCAGCCATCCTTACTTGACAGTATTTAGAGATGTCTTCAAAGATTTAGGATGCTAAAAGTGGAACAGAATTATTAGATAAAACGATAAAAACAACAAATAAACAAACAGAAACAAAAATGCTGAAAGGAAAGAATGCAGGAAACTACTATTGAGAAAACAGTGACAACACGAAGCAGACAGGGAACCAGACTGTGGTGGTGGTGGTAGTGGTGGTGGTGGTAGTTAGCTATTCTGGGGAAAGGAAACAGATATTACATTAGTACAAAAGCCACAGACAAAAGATTAACCTAACAGAAAGCCCTGCCTTCTCCCAGAATTACTCATTAGGCCTGTCCCTCCATTAGATTAGGTTATTTTCTTCTGGGGCATAGGGGTCCTAAATACATTTTTGTAAACTTACTGGCCTTCAGAATGATAGCTACTCCTCTGCTACACTTCTGGTTCACTGGGTTTCCCAGAAGAGATGGTGAATAAGGGAAACTTTTTAGAATTATCCCTACTTTTTTCTCAGATGTTAGTTTCATTGTTTGTCAAATTCTATTGATTCTACATCTACAATATTTTTTCCCATCTAAGTCTCAATTCCATTTCTACTTCTGGTGTCTTAATTCCTTCTTTTTTCTTCTATACTCATCTACGCTCCTTTGTATCTTTTTTTTTTTTTTTTTTTTTGAGATGGAGTCTCACTCTGTCACCCAGGCTGGAGTGCAGTGGCGCTATCTCAATCTGGGCTCACTGCAAGTTCCACCTCCCCGGTTCACGCCATTCTGCTGTCTCAGCCTCCCCAGCAGCTGGGACTACAGGCGCACGCTGCCAAGCCCGGCTAATTGTTTTGTATTTTTAGTAGAGACGGGGTTTCCCCGGGTTAGCCAGGATGGTCTCTATCTCCTGACTCGTGATCCGCTGGCCTCGGCCTCCCAAAGTGTTGGGATTACAGGCGTGAGCCGCAGTGGCCGGCCTGTATCATCCTTTTTAATGTATTCTGCATGGTACTATCAGAGTCATCTTTCTGAAACGTCAATCTAATGGCATCTTCCCTAGTCAAATTCATGTGATGACTACCTGCTGGAGAGAAAATAAACACAAGTTCCTCAATATAGAAATATGACTATTGCATAAAAGATTCTCCACTTAGATTTTATAATCTATCACACAGAGTGACATGTTCTTAGATTATACTCTT
Source organism: Macaca nemestrina (assembly GCF_043159975.1). Lineage (NCBI taxonomy): Eukaryota > Metazoa > Chordata > Mammalia > Primates > Cercopithecidae > Macaca > Macaca nemestrina. The sequence continues at coordinate 64,814,181 of NC_092128.1, forward strand.
CCTTCATTGTTCCTCCATTGTTTTCTTGTGAAATCTCATCTATTCCCTTGACAGTGCCATCTCCAGTCAGCATGATCAGAATCACTTACTTAAAATATTCTCTCCTCCTGAAACCATAGCATACTGTTGAGATCTCTATCATACTGTATATTACAACATATTTTAATATTATTTATCTTTCTCTTCATATGAAGAACTACCTGGAAAGGAGAAAACTGAGATCAGGATCTATACCAATTCCTGGGCCAAAGGGTAATGATCCAATGGGATGTGTAGTGACTTTGAAGGGGTAAGAAAGAAATATTGAAGATAATTCAGTTTAGGGAAATTTATATTGATAAAATTATTAAAATGGGCTCAGATCAAGAGAATAGTTGTGTTTTATTTGAATATTTATTTGTAATAAGTATGTATGTAATAATATGTAATGCATATTATTTGTAATAGAATGTAGGAAAGCACTTTGATGTAGGAGAGCACTTCATATTGTGAATATGATGACCTACTCTATAAATATTGATCAGCTTCTGTCTCTAAGTAACTCATTGTTTTTCAATAGCTTCCTAAGGAAAGTGGTTCCAGCATTAGGCATGTAGGTTATACACATGTTTTCAACAGGTTGGATTCCTCTTTATCAAAAAGACATGGCTTTTACCATGGCCAAGAGACTAGTTTTCAATTGACTAAAACGAATCATTGATCTCCAGAATATTTCCACATATTCACAGACTAGACAATTATGTTCTAAGAAATTGATTGCACTGAATTCCTTACATTATTAAAAGAAATGTGCTGGATGGAAACTATCTCAGTCCATTTTGTGCAGCTATAACAAAATATCTAAGACTGCATAATTTACGAAGAACAGAAATTTATTTTCTCACAGTTCTGGAGACTGAGAAGTCCAAGATCAAGGTACCAGCATCTGGTGTCTGGTATGGGCCCAGTCTCTGCTTTCAAGATGATGCCTTGAACACTGACTGCTTCCTTTGTTGAGGAGGAAGGCTGTTCATTACAAAGGGGCAGAAGATACAGAACCCACACCAAATAGCCCTTTTGATAGCAGCATTAATCCCTTCATGAGGGTGGATACTATATAGCCCAAACACCTTTCAAAAAATTTCTTTTCCCAATTATCTTGCATTGGGAATTAATTTTTCAATACATGAATTTTAAGAAATACATTTAAACCTCAGAAGGTATCTATTCTGAAATCAGATTTTGTTTCCTTGTCTTATGTCCCTGCTAGTACCATAGGCTTAGCAGAGCTCTCTTTTATAGAGTTTTGTATTTGTCATCCGTTGTTACTAAGAGAATCACTTCACATAAAAATGAGAAAATTCCCATAAGATTTACTGCCCTTATCTTAAACTCAGAAACAGTTGACTGCACAAAACAGTGAAATATCTATTTGAGGCTAATGTTTTAACTAGGAGAAATTAACTTTTTAGGTAAAGATTTTATAGGAGCCAATGTATGCTATGAAATAACAAATAATATACATATGGTCCTGCTTCATTTAAATCTTAAAACCCAAATTCATTGGTTTGTCAAGAAGCCAAAAGTAGAGACTATGTGTGTATGTATGTTTGTGTGTGTTTTGTGTGTGTGTGTTTGGGGGAGTGGGGTGGAATAGACATCACAGCTCTATTAGTTATAACTAAAAATGTTGGCTTCTCATCTTCATTCTTTGCTTTCTGCTAATTTCAATGTTTATTATTCATAATATGAGTTGATTGAGTTGAAATCTGAGACTGTCTTTTGATGATTAGGAGCTTCTTATGCTACCAGGAAAATAGTAAAATAAATGGGAGAGGTTTCAGCACTAGTGGAGGCGATGAGTTGGATAATGTGTACTGTCACAAAATGGGGACAGGGAAAAGTAAGACTGGAATTGTTTCATTGTAAAGACAGAGGTGTTTTTTTGGCTATCCAAGGGCATGCATTACAATTCACATCCATTTTGCTTTATCCTTGACTTCTTTTCTTTTGTCTAAAGTGATGTACTTTATGTGGTTTGTGTTGAGGTATAATTTACATATAATAAAGTGCACAGATCAAGATTGTACAGTTTGATAAGTTTTGACAATTGTATATATCCATGTAACCACCACCCAAGATATAAAGCTTTTCCATCATTCGAGAAGGTTCCCTCATACCCCTTTTTAGTAAATCCCCCCACCTCCCATTAATACTAAGAAATCACTATGTAATTTCTATCAGTATAAATGAGTCTTCTATATTCTTGGATTTTGTCTAAATGAAATCATGCAGCATGATTTGTGTTTTGTTGCTTTTGCTCAAAATTAGGTTTTTAAGATCCATTCATTTACTAGTAAATTTGTATTTTGGTTTGGTTCTCTGAGTATTAGTTCACTGTGTAAATATACTATGATTTGTTTATGAGTTCTATTGAACATCTGGGTTAAGTTTTAGGCTTTTATGAATAAAGCTTCTATATACAATGTATATTATTTATTTTCAGTAAATTTTAGCAGTGGAACTGACACCAATACTTGATTCTGCTTTGAGGACTTTGCATGTAATTTAAGTTTAAGACATGTCAGTGGGTTAGCATTTGAAATTCACCTGGAAGAATGTTACTTGATTGAAGAGTCTCAAAGATACAAAGTCTCAAGAATAGAAAATGAAATGGCATCTAATGAAGGGACAGTGTTTTAAAGACTATAGCTTCATAATATCTTTTCATATCTGGTAGTGTTAGTCCCATGTCAATGCATTTTTCCATTTTGGGAAGTAGAATTTCTGTATTTTTAGTAGAGACGGGGTTTCACCGTGTTAGCCAGGATGGTCTTGATCTCCTGATCTCATGATCCACCCGCCTCGGCCTCCCAAAGTGCTGAGATTACAGCCGTGACCCACTACGCCCGGCCGGGAAGTAGAATTTCTACAGAAATATTTTTGCCTGTTCATTTATTTTTCATGTGAACTTTATAATCTGCTAATTTAGTTAAGGAGAATTCTTAGTGATAAATTATAAAAATTGTATTGAATTTTTAGATTAAATTCAAGAGAGTTGATATAATACTGGGTCTGAGTCTTCAGATCCAAACAAAGGAAAGTTTTCCTTTTTAGCTCTCATTAGTATTTGAAAATTATCTTAATGTAGATAATACCCATTGCTTCTTAAGCTTAAATCTAGCTATTAATAAGTTCTTTTTTTTTTTTTTTTTTTTTTTTTTTGCTAGTAAATTAGCCAGGCCTGCTTTCTGTCACCTGTACTGAAACAGGTAAAATATAAAGTAAGAAGGTCTCTATTAATCAATGGTGGATGGGGGGTGAGTCTCTAATGTGATTTTTTTTTTACAGATGGATAAATGCAGTACTCTTTAAATTTACAGTTCCAACGTTGTTGGTTGAATAATAGCAAATTGTCATTGTAGGCTATAATCCTTTTCTTGGGAAACTGGATCAAGAACTAGGTTATGTTCTTTTTGATACTTAACATTAGACAATTCAGATAAATTTTGGCAGCCCCAAATTAGATCAAATGGCAGAAAAAATGCCCAGATATTTAGAAGCAAGATGTTTTAACTAGTGAGCCAGGACCAGTGCCAAGACCAGAATTATTTTGAGGATGGGCTGCTGTCAGACAAGTGAATTCCTTCTCAATTGTCCCTTTGGCATGGTGTGTAGGTTCTTGGAGGAAAATTTGGTATGTAAGTGTGTTTTTATGGGCATCTGTGAAAATCAGAGGGAGAAGCAAAAAGCTAGGGAGAGAGAAAGAGAGAGACAGAGACAGGCAGCTAATTCATAAAGCTGTAACATGGAGCATACAGGAGAATTTTAACAAATAGTAGTTGCAGGGTTTATCTACCCTTATCGCTAAGGACATATGTTGCTATGGACACATGAAAATTTTACATGTGATCATGAGAATATTGTGTAAATTCAAACTGAAAAACTGAGGGAAGAACAATCCAGACTGAACTTATAAATAATAGTAATCTATATAATTTTTAAAAGTAAGATATTTTATATCTGAAGATGAAATTTTGAGATCTGTTGATAGCAATTGTATATGGAAGTTTCCTATTTTATTATTATTAAATAGTTTGTTAAGTAATACATTTTGATTTATTATATTTTTAAAGTTAGTATAGTATTAAAAAGTGATTTTTATACAATAAAATATAAGAAATAAAATATGCATGAAGTAAGGAAATTAAACCCATTCTTAGTGACTCAAACTAATGTATTAAAGGTACCCAATGTTAGCAATTTTGTGAATCTTTTTAATATTTATTTCATCTGTATATTTAATAAGCATATGCTAATCTTTTTTTTTTTTTTTTTTTTTTTGAGGGGGAGTCTGGCTCTGTCCCCCAGGCTGGAGTGCAGTGGCCAGATCTCAGCTCACCGCGAGCTCTGCCTCCTGGGTTTACGCCATTCTCCTGCCTCAGCCTCCTGAGTAGCTGGGACTACAGGCGCCCGCCACCTCGCCCGGCTAGGTTTTTGTATTTTTTAGTAGAGACGGGGTTTCACCGTGTTAGCCAGGGTAGTCTCGATCTTCTGACCTCGTGATACGCCCGTCTCGGCCTCCCAAAGTGCTGGGATTACAGGCTTGAGCCACCGCGCCCGGCCGCATATGCTAATCTTATATATGACGTCTTGAACATCATTTTTGTTACTGAAACTATCTCATGAAAATTTCCACTTCAGCATACATACATCAATCTCTTTCTAATGATGTTTCATATTGTACCACATTCTACATTTATTACACTATATGTTTAGTGCTTTTATTGAATTAAGTACTGAAATACAAAATTTCTAGATAAAATATTAGTAGATTAATGTTCATTACAGAAACTATGAGAAGATCATAAAATGTTGGTAGTGTTTGGTTTTCAAAAATTGAGTCTTTCTGTCTTTGATCCTATAATCAAGTGTCTAGTCCCATATCCAAATCTATAAGATCAAAATGCAAATATATAGAATTTCTGGCAATCAGTCAGAGGTTTTACTCTTCGTATTTCCATAACTACTTGATTCTATTCCCAACTAATGTGACTCTCATGTTCTGTGGATCTTAGTCTCAGTTCTGCATCTTGCCCACTATATTTAAGATACGTATATGGTGTCTTCAGTATTTGACACTTTCTAGAAGAATATGACTTAAATATTTGGATCAAGGCTCCATGCTACAGTGGGAAGAGTAGCAATCACTGACACTTTATTATTCAGGAATCTTTACTGGACTGGTGCTTATATCACCATGGGGGAAGGTGAGAGAGTTTGGAATTTCATATGGGCCATACACAATTTAGCAAATGGAGAGTCAAGCTGGGTTTGGGGCTTTGAAAACAAGGGTTAATATAAGGCGCCTTCATGTATAAAAGTAATAAGCCTATTTTTAAGTCTTTCTTGAATAAGTAATTTTTGCTTAAGGATATTGATAAAATACTTTCATTAGGTTCAAAAGATAAATCTAACTATGTTGGATTCTAGCAAGATAATCTTGTTGGAGTGAATTAAATTACTTTGGTTATTCTGTCAAAGTTTCTTTAAAGAGATAAATCCTGAGCCATGTTTTAATGCTGAAGGAATGATCCCAGATTCTAGTGGAAGTTCCTTCCATGGAGCAGGTATGGCATGTGTGATGATATCAAGACTTGTGTGTTTATTAGCATCTGCTTTCCAAAATGTTTTTACATGCATATTTGTAGGGAAGAGAGAGGCTGAACAAAGACAAAGAAGCAGCCTGCTGGAATGAGTTTAAAAGATAAAGAAAAAAGTGCTGCAAATGGTTTTATTGGTTTAAATTTATATAACCTTTGTAAGGTTTTTCATTGCTTCACAATGTGGAAATGTATGTTTCTGCCATACATGCATGTGTCACTTGCCATGCCTATTTATTTCTGTATGAAATCATCATTTTGGTAACTCCTTCAGGGCTCAAAGTGAATTTGAGATGCATTCATAACACTATTTTGTAAGCTTTAAAAATAGTCTAGCTCAAATGTTTTAGGCCACAAACAATATTTTTCTTCAAAGTAAATCCATCACTGAATAAAATTCAATATAAGTATTTCCAGGTCATTTTTGAAAGTTCTGCATCAGTGGTTGTAATATTTTGTACCTGTAATTTCTGTATTTGAAACATTTAAGAGCCTCTTTGAGTTGGGATGGCTGCTATATATGTATATATATGTAGTTGGACTTAAATTAGTAAATACTTCAAGATGAGATTCCATTTTTATCCAAAAGGCAGACAATCAGTAAGTAGATATGTCCTAAAATAAACCAAAGTCATATTATGACCTAAATGAAATAAAATACTGATTTATATCCAATAAGCTTCTAATTTATTTTCAAGATTTAATACTAGAAATGACATCCTAGCTATGGATGCCAGAGATTAAAACAATGGGTGTATTTGATATTTTACTTCCTCCTAAAACTCTGCTCCAGGTTTTGTTTGTTTGCTTGCTTTATTGTCAAAAGAAGGCCGAAAGGGATTTATCCTGTGGATAAAGACTCATGCATCAAGCACATTCTAGCAACATGTTTAGGAAACATTTTTGAAAATAAAATTTAAGTGATAGTTTTCAAGCATGCAGGTTACACAGTATTCAATGTATTCATCAAAAGACTTAAAATGATTAAAACACTAGTTTTTTGTTTTTTTGTTTTTTTTTTTTTTAGTAAGTAGACAGTATTTAATATTATAGGTAAATATCATTCAAGAAAAAACAGTTCTACAAATAACCAAGCATGAATATAATCTCTAACCTGTTTCTGACATAATATATTCATGAAAAAAAAATCTCCTGAAACTAGATATATAACTTGCAGACTATTCAGAACCTGTCTGTTTTCATAAAGATTCCTAATGGCATTTTGTACGATCTTTTTGCCTGAATACTTTCCAATCAAGTGATCTCATGAAAGAATACAGAAATTTAGCACTTAGAAAGCTCCTATGTTGTTCACAGTACATATATGTGTCATCAATTGGATGTCAATTACTAACTTCAGTTCTTATGAGAACTTTTGAGCCCAAGCAGTTTTGAAAGATCCATTGTCATTGCTGTTGTTGAGGTACACACTTATCTATAGATACTTTCCTGAAAGGCTTGAAACCAGAGCAAAGAAAAGCATTTGCAATTTTCAGTAGGCTCAGAAATAATAACAGAGTCTGAATTTTCACTGAAAATTGCTATCTTACCATTTATTTGACATATTATTGATTCAAGGCAAATTATTACTAAAAAATATAATTAATATTTCCTTTATGAAATACTAATAATTAATGGTTATATCTAAGCTTGCATCTATATAAGAAGAACAATATAAAAATTGTCTTAAATCAAATGGCTAATTTGCCAACATTTTATGTCCTTACACTTTATCATTTCACAATTACAGAAGAGTTTCCTTAATCTCCCTCCACTTAACTGAGTTTCAAGATGAACCAACATTGTTTAACAATGACTGGTGTCATTTATGCACATAGGCTCAGGGTTCCCTAACTATATTCCAGAGCGCATCACTTACTTGTTCCCTCAACAATTAGGTTGTATCAAGAAGCGATTGTGGGATTGGCAGGGTGGTTCATGCCTGTAATCTCAGCGCGTTAGGAGGGAGACCACAATGGAAGGATCACCCAAGTCAGGAGTTCGAGACCAGCCTGGCCAACATGGTGAAATCCTGTCTCTAATAAAAATACAAGCAAATAAGCTGGCGTGGTGATGAGTGACTGTAATCCAAGGTACTTGGGAGGCTGAGGCAGGAGAATCCCTTGAATCTGGAGTGGAGGTTGAAGTGAGCTGAGATGGTGCCACTGCACTCCAGCCTGGACGACAGAGTGAGACTTTTGTTTGGAGTATTTCTATAAGCATCACATGTTCAGATGTCATATAAAGGAAACTTATTATTAAAATTTGACTTTTCCAGTTTCTCTCATATTTAAGAACAGCTCTAGGTACACGTGACTACCTCTTCCAGAGACTTACTACAACAGGGGAGTAAATATCTGGTAATGTTTGTACTTATTTGAAAAAAAAAAAAAAAAAGATTTCCATTCTGGAACTTTAAGACGTTGAGTTATTTGAAAAATTACTGTGGAAAAACAAAAAACAAAAAACAAAACAAAAAACAAAAACAAACAAACAAAAAACAAACAGGAAAAGATCACCTTATCTTACATGTTAGATTTCTGATTCCTTGCTAGAACAAATCCTTGCTAGAACAAATGAGATACAAATTAGGTACCTCAGAAAAGGAAATGTCAAATAAAGGAGAAATCTATGGGATCAGAGATGATGGTATGTTTAAATTTTTTCCATTAAATTTTCACAAAAATTTGATTACTTATTTGTCTCACAGGTACAATAAGCTTTTCTCTTTTGAAATTAGCTATTTATAGCTTTTCACCATATGGGCAGAGTGTTTGTACAATCCTTAGTCATTACTGTTTTAAGATTTGAGGTTTGGCTGTACTGTTTTAACTATATTGTTTGATATATTATAAAATAGGAAACAACGGATGAAGTTGATTATTTTTGCTATTTTATTATAAGTGAGCATTTATTTAAAAAGAGATTCTGGCACCAAACTAAGTAAGGTATATTTTATAAATGCTAAGTTTAGTTATAATGTTCAATACTGCCAGCATACATTGTCTTTCAGGGTAGTATAAAAATAAGACCCTCTTGTTAGGAGTTTTCCAAGGGCCTGAATTTTACACCTTTTATACCATTTCCACATGAGGATAGTCTTTCCACTTTATAGTGCTAATAACTTTTCTCTGGGGAAAAAGTAATAGGTTTTAGTCATGCTTCCAGGAAAAATTGTGTATGTTCAGGTAAAATTTAACCTTTGACTAAACTTGATTTGTACTCTAAAAGTTAAAAAGACAGAATCCAGATAAATGAAAACAACATACATATAAAACACTTCTTTAAAAAATAACTAATATAGAAGTAATACAGAATGTGTAATTGTAGTGTTAAATGCCACTCATTATTTTAAAAACTAAGAGACAAAAAGGGTCACATAAACATAAAAATAATACAGTCAGAAAACATTGCCATTGAGAAAATTTACACATTAGCTACAGGCATTTAATCAATTACATGAGACCAACCTTGTACATGCAGTTTTGGTTTGCCCATTGAAAACATAGGAACTACAAATTTTAGAAGTGGAAGTGGACTCAGAAATTTACCAGTAGAACATTCTCCACCCAACATAGAAATCATTCAATGTAAAAATAAATTGAATAATATACTTAATAATGCCGTCCCTAATTCTTCTTGAATTTTCCAGTGACTGAAAGATTCTCCTCAGAAAATATTCATTTATTATCTCTAATTTTAAAATATTCTCTCTCATTCCTGTGAAAATTTGTTGGATGCAACTTCTACCCACTGATTATTAGTTTAATTTCTGCATATCTTATTCAACAAACTTTTGAATGACTAATTTTTATTAGGCAACATATTTCTTTTTATATACATCTGACGAAAAGAAGGCAAATAGCTCAGGAGACTCATTGAGGCACCATTCATAGGAAAGAAATAATAAAGACAGGAAAAGAGGTGTTAGGGTTATATGTTGCCTACCATTATCTGAAGCAGTGCAAAGCAATGCATCAGAGATGGATGTCAGATTTCAGGAAGGTGATCTTTACAACTCTTCACTCCTTTTCTGGAGTGATTAGGGGATGGGATATAATACTAAGTCCTCTCTTACCAACTCAGTGTTCAGAGAAAGTGACAGTACAAGAGGTACCACTCTTCCTCTGAAGGGAGGGTAGTCAAGCTCCAAGCCAAAGGTTACAGTAAGATTTGCCATGTTTGTGTTTATGATTAGGGGGCTGGAAGTTCTTGACTACGGTAAAAGATTATTTTAAGTATCTTACTGGGAACATAACAATTTCTCACAAGTTTTATAGGAGACCAGTTTCTTTTCTGAGACCAGCCTTAATGGAACCAGGCTTGGAAAAGTTAAACCCTATCTATCAAAATATTTTCAAATATTTGATGGCAACTTGCATTTTCCTGTAAGCTTTTCTCTTTACTTAAATGCACAATCTGCTGCAAGCCTTGAACTCTTTGAGTGCAAGGATCATTTTTTCATCCCATTATCAAGCTCAGTTTTGTTTTATAGCGTGCACTTAAATGTTTGTAGAATGCACGGATAATCATAGCCCTAATCCAGGGTATTGGTTCAGCATGCTTTCCATAACATTGAAGTTTATGGAGGTTCCTCTTAAAGTTGGTGCCCAAAACCAGGAACCATCTTCCAGATCCATGTGTTTAATTTTCTTTTATATTGCCATATGTAAATTAGCGCAGTCCAAAAGTAGATTTTTTTTTTTTTTTTTTAAGTATCAGGGTAACACTTTTGGCTCATTTTGAGATTGTGGTTATATAAAATCTTGGACCTTTCCATGAACTCTTGTCATTCCAGAAGACCAACCCATATATTACGTTCAGAAGAAAAATGGTCTCATCTTTGAGCAGTCACATCCTGTACTTAGAAAATTATCTTTTGAACTTAAAATCAGGGCCATATGTTTTCTCCTTTAAACTTCATCTTGCTGCTCTAAGTTTATTTCACTCTAACAAGCTCATTTTGCCTTCTAAATATATCACCCTACATATCATCAACCCCACATTGCCTTCTGAAGACTTGACAAACATATCTTTTTAACAGTAAACAAAATCAATCATTTACAAAAGAACAAGTCCCTGTGGCGGGTACAATCAACTAGGTTTGACATATGCGTACTCATCACAATTAGTTTCATTGTTTTTTTTTGTTTGTTTAGCAACTGTAAGTTAGAGCAACCGACGTAAAACAAAACAATATGAAAAATGTGCAGCTATCCTATTTTCTTAATCTTGCAATCTATCATCATAAGACATAGAATGTGGAGTGAAGAATTAAGAATGAGTTTGCAACTTAGATTCAGATATCCACTCCAACACTCCATAGCTGTGTATGTTCAGCATTAGCCACTCTGAGTTTAACTTTTCCTTATTTGCCAAAATGATGTTGGTGTGAGCATTGAGATGGTATGTGTATTGCACCAACGCAGGTCTGAGACTTGCCATAGAAATGAATTAAATATTGAATTCCTCCTCTATACAGAAAGGACACGAGAACATTTTGAACTGTAGATATTATAAACCCTTTGTTATTTGTTGATTGCCTTGTCTTTATATTTTATTTGATCTCAATACATCTGAAGTTTATGGGTTTTTAGATTCCATATCTTAGTTTTTAAATATTGGGTTAGCTGTACACCTCTATTATTCTGGACCTGTGTTTGTCCAGGACTTCTGAGAAGCAGATGCCAAGATGGGATTAAATGTGCAAGGGTATTATTAGAGAATCAACTGTGTGGAAGAAAATTAAGAGGGAACAGAGAATTTTTGAAAAAGCTTTGGAACCTAAGTGAAAGAGAGGGAGAAAAAGTTGTATAGAAGTCCTCTAGACAGTTGAGCAGGCTAAGGAAGTGTTAGTAAAACCATCAGAGAGTCCTTCTCAGTCTGTGTCTCCTGGCAGCAGTGCTGTCTTTGTATGCTTTCCACGCTCAGTCATAGGCTGGGGGCACCATGTGGGAAGCATGGCTTCAAAGCAAATGCCAAGATAGAATAGAGAGCACTGTAGCATCAGTCTTAATCAATTAAACCTCCTGTTGTTGGAGGTGTATGAAGCGGGGCCTCTTTGAAATGTCTGAGTCTTTATTAAAGAAAAGTGTAAATAGTGTATAGTATAGATCATGATCAACTGTACCATAGTAAGGATTTTTTTAAGTAACATTAGCAACATGACTTTTTGGAGGTCTTGTTATAAATGAGCATCTGCAAAATACAAAGATAATAACCCATGTTAATGTTTATGACCTCAGGTAATGTAAATAGGGCTAAGCACGATGAAAAGGAACAAGAAGAGAAGAAAATGGAAAGGAAGGAAGAGAAGTAAGAGAAGCAGCAAAATGCTCCCACAAACAACTCTAATACAAAATATCACCAAAAGCTATGAAACATATGGTGCATTATAAAGCACCTTGGATATTGCCCAATACAAACTTCTCATCTTAAAAATTAGGATACAGAAGCAGAGATTTAAGTAATTTGGTCAAGGCTATTCAAATCCTTGGCTCTGTTCTTTATATTGTATCACTTGAGTAGCTTAGTTACCAAATGGTAATTATAAAAGATTCTAAAACATAGTAGGCAAATTACCTGGCAGTGTAGGATTGAATCTTATTACAAACACACGGTCACATAAAGCAAATAGATTTAATGCCACCTATAATATTCATATTCTAGAAAAGCAGACATTGTTGCTGTTTTCTGAAGAGCTAAAGCAGAATCTCAAGTACAGTTTGGCAGAGACTAACAAAACATTTTCTGTCATAAACAAGGGAATAATTGTGAATAATAGAGCTCCTTAATTACAAAAGAGTTCATTGTTAAAGCTATGATGTCACACTGATAATGCAAGTGCAGTTCTGCAAACAGGTGAGTGGAAGATGAATGGAAGAACTTCACAGTTGACATGGGACCCAGGAAAAACTAGCACCCTTTCTTTGATATTTTTGCAGGGCTATTTAGGTGTCTGCTTTAGAGAGGGTAAGGCTAGTTGGCACACCAGAGCATCAACTAGACTGCCAATTTGGGATGGCAGATAACTTCACAAAGGTCCACTTTCAAACTGTTAATTATAAATATTTTTAACCAAAAAGTGCTTCCAGTGTAAGAATTTTTCATTAATCCAAGTTCATCCTTAGAATTTAATCATGAAATAAGCAAAATAAAGAAGCAATAATAGTAATTTATACTTTAGAAACTCACCAAACAAAATATAATCTTTTTTATTACAAATTTTAAAATGGTGAGTAGTCAAAATCATTCAGATACAGAATTATGGGGTTTGCTTGTTTGCTTATTTTTTTTACAGAATAACTCTATCTATAGTTACATAGTTTTAAATTTATAATGTCTACAAGTCGAATTTTTCTTTTATTCTAATTTCTGAGAATGAGCAAATGAAAATAATACTGATTATACTTAAAGAGAATAAATATAATGCCACAAATATATTACTATGTAAAATGTATAAATGGAAAGTATGAAATAAAAACAGTGAAAAGTTGACTCACAAATTGTTTCTGATAAAGTTATTAAATTGGTGTTGCAGAGACCACATCCCCATTCCCTTCTACACCTGTCCACATCCCCCATTTCTGTGCTCCACTGCAAGGCAATTCAGTCTTCCGAGGTTTATACTCCGCAGTTCTTGACAACAGGAGATAAATCCTGTAATTTTATTAATCCCCACTGAAACGTTGGTATTACTGCCATTTGACTCATAATGTAAAAAACTAAGCAACAAAAATATGTTCAGCAAAATATATCCAGGAATTATTTCAATAAAACTGTTAACTATGGTTTGTGTTAAAAAAATATATATATATAGAAATATGAGAACACAACAGCCTCCATAAACTGAGATTAGTGTTCCATTACAAAACCAGAAGGTACTATGAGTTTTGGTATAAACTGAGGGAAAAGGGGCTTTAGTTGTTATATTTTCCAGTGAAAATTTTAGCTTTAACCTAAACCATTATAATGATAAGCATTGAATTATGTGTTTCCTTGTCACTAACAAGCAAATAATAATATCTCATTATATTATGTATTGAACGATTCTTCTTTGAACTCAAAAAGAAGAGAAAGCCGGACAACACATCCACTTTAAAGAATATAAAATACTGAGAATGAGGAATTTTCACCACTCATTCAGTTTTTAACACCTTTAATTATGAATTTTATCACTCAGCATTATGGACCAACTTGCCTATGACCATGGTGGCAAACCTACAGAAGGACAAATAATCTACAAATTCTTGATTTTTACTTCATAACCCACAATAATAGGCCACCCAGTTGCTGAATATTTGTAAACATTAAGAGAAACACCTAAGGGTCAGTTTTGGAAGACAAATGCCATCACAAAGTTTAAATTATCAGGAAACAAAAGAAAATAATAAATAAAATCAACATGTCTTCATGAAGGAGGCAGTTTTCCTTCCATTTCTAGACACAATTATTTATATATAAATAAATTTCTTTTTAGTTGAGTTGCAGGTGCTTTTACAGCTGAGCCAGGACCAGGTCCTGAGCCAGGACCAGGACCTTGCTGCTTTGTGCAGTCTTGGGACTTGGAACCTTGCTTCCCAGCTGTGGCTAAAAGGGAACAATGTACAACTCAGGCCATTGCTTCAGAGAGCACAAGCCCCAAGCCTTGTCAGTTTACTCATTGTGTTGGGCCTGTGAGTGTACAGAAGTCAAGCTGATGACTGAAAGTGACCATGGATATCACTTACTCTATTCCCTGACTCCCTAAGTGGCACTTAAATATTCCTATGCAATAGATGACTGTACTTCAAGTGACTGCCAAAGAAGGGGATCCCTCCTCTCTCAGTTGGAAATTCAAAGTTGTCTTGTGTACAAGGAGTTATAATAAAGTAACCTAAATTATTCTGAAGTGTTTAGATTTAGAGAAGACTTAGTCATTATCCTTCTTCGTAATAACATTAATATTTTTGAAGTGAGTCTCTGTATTTGATCTTCCACACTCTAAGAAAGCTGGTAGTGTTTCCCCAGTTCTAGCATTCCCACTTGACAGTCTAGTTCCATTTGAGTTTTTAAGATTGATATGGTGACTTTTGATTTTTCAGTTGATGTACATTGCCCTTTTCTAGCCTTTCTACAGCATCATAGCATAGAAGCAAAATATCACTTAGTAGAATTAAGTTACAGATTTAGGTGATGGTAGGCATTGCCCCTCCTACCGACTAGGTACCAATTATCTGCAATGTCTGAACATCACTACCTTAGAAATTAGAAACCTATAGTTGACCTATTATCAGATTGATGATTATAAGACAAAAATAGACATGAAGACAGATAAAAGTTCTGTGTTTCTTCTTTAACAAAATGAACATCCTGCCTTATGGCTTTAAACCTGTAAAAATGCCAGGGGAGTTTTATTCTTTTCCTTATCTAGCAAACCAAAATTTTAGTGCTTACAAAAATCTGCCCAAGGACATAAAGTCTGGCTCAATTTATTGTAATTTCTTTTAATGAGAGGAAACCAGAAAATGTGCTAGTTTGGGTCAGGTTGCTAGATTTGCTACAAGAAAAATCAGACCACATTACCAAGATTTATCAGATAATTATGTTTTATTTAACAATAAACTAACAACTGAGGATTTATAAAGGATTGATACAGAGACAGAAAAAATACTGAAATTCTGAATCTATTGCTTTTTTCAAAATCATATTCAGCCTTCTAAATAAGTAAATAAATGTCTTCTCCATTTCAAAATATGCAAGGCTCAGGGAAATGTGCAATGGGTCAAGGAAGATCATTGCTTCAAGAAGAGGATTATAATTATAGTTCTGCCATAGATTTACTCAGACAAATCACTTACATTTGATAAATGGGATTGACAAATCACTTACATGGGATACATTCAGATTAACTGGTTTTCCTCTTTGATACTAAAACATGGTTTCTTCTGTAAACTGCAAAACAAAATTTATAAAAAGAAAGAAGACAAATGTTTTTATCAACTGATGATAATTTCTTAAATATAATATGCTTTGCTAAAAGTACATTATTTGGTCAAAACGAGAGTTAATTCTAGCACAGTTAAGAATTTTCATATTGTCAAGTGTCCTGTTTGGTTTCACATAAGTACCTGAGTGTCTTTCACAATGTATATTTATGCATCTGGTCAAATGTTATTGAAATATCTCTGTTTGTTGTTGTTTCTTTGTTAGTAGATAGGCGATAGGGTTCATTGAAGAAATATGTATGTATCTATCTATCAATCAATCAATCATCTATCTAGCTATATATCTAGCTATGATCTATCTATCTAGCTAGCTAGCTATCATCTATCTATGTATCTATCCCTCCTCCAGTTTCTTGAAGGATAATTTCTTATACATGGGGAAATATTCTTGAAAATATTTGGATGTAGTTTGCATATGTGTATATGATTTCATAACAAAATTAATTTGTAGATAGATTTTATATATATATATCATATCAAATCATATCAGGTAAGTAATATATATATTTATATATATTACTATATATATTATTATAGATATATTTTTATATATTACTATTTATATATTACTTACCTGATATGATTTGGCTGTGTCCCTACCCAAATCAATTCTTGAATTGTAGCTCCCATAATCCCCATGTGTCATGGGAGGGTCTCGAAGGGAGGTAATTGAATCATGGGGTCGGTTACCCTCATGCTGCTGCTCTCATGTTAGTGAGTGAAATCTCAAGAGGTCTGACGGTTTTATAAGGGGCTTCCCACTTTACTTCACGCTCATTCTCTCTCCTGCCTCCCTATGAAGTGGTGCCTTTTTCAGTAAGTTTCCTGAGGCCTCCCCAAGCCATGCAGAACTGTGAGTCACTTAATCTTCTTTCCTTTATCAATTACTGAGTCTCAGGTATTTCTTTATACCAGTGTGAGAATGGACTAATACAATAAACTGGTATTAGCAGAGTGAGATACTGCTATGAAGATACCCCAAAATGTGGAAGTGACTTTGGAACTGGGTAACAAGCAGTGGCTGGAACAGTTCAGAGGGCTCAGAAGAAGACAGGAAAATATCGAAAATTTGGATCTTCCTAGAGATGTGTTGAACGGTTTTGATAAAAATGCTGATAATGATACGGACAATGAAGTCCAGGCTGAGATGACTCAGACGGAGATGAGAAACTTATTTGGAACTGGAGCAAAGGTGATTCCTTCTACGCTTTAGCAAAGCAACTGGTGGCATTTCACCCCTTCCCTAGAGATCTGTGAAATTTTGAACTTGAGAAACGTGATTTAGAGTATCTGGCAGAAGAAATTTCTAAGAAGTGAAGTTTGACTTGGGTGCTCGTAAAAACATTCAGTTTTATTCATTCACAAATATATGCTTTGGAACTGAAACTTATATTTAAAAGGGAAGCAGAGCATAAAATTTCAGAAAATTTGCACTCTGATGATACAATAGCAAAGAAAAACCCATTATCTGAGGGGAAAGACAAGTCAGCAGCAAAAATTTGCATAAATAATGAGGAGCCAAATGTTAATTGCCAAAACAACGGGGAAAATGTCTCCAGGGCATGTTAGAGGTCTTCACAGTAGCCTCTCCCATCACAAGCTTGGAGGCCTAGGGGAAAAAATGATTTTGTGAGCAAGGACCAGGACCTTGCTGCTTTGTGCAGTCTTGGGACTTGGAACCTTGCTTCCCAGCTGTGGCTAAAAGGGAACAATGTACAACTCAGGCCATTGCTTCAGAGAGCACAAGCCCCAAGCCTTGTCAGTTTACTCATTGTGTTGGGCCTGTGAGTGTACAGAAGTCAAGAACTGAGGTTTGGGAGCCTCCTAGATTCAGAGGATAAAAAGAAATGCCTGGATATGCAGACAGAAGTATGCTGCATATATGCAGCCCTCATGGAGATCCTCTACTAGGACAGTGCAGATGGGAAATGTGGGGTTGGAGGCCCCACACAGAGTCCTCACTAAAGCACTGTCTATTGGAGCTGTGAGAAGAGGGTCACCATGCTTTATACCCCAGAATTCTAGATCCACTGAAAGCTCACATTGTGCACCTGGAAAAGCCAAAGCCACTCAACACCAGCTTGTGAAAGCAGCCAGGAAAGGGGATATACCCTGCAAAGTTACAGAGGCAGAGATGCCCAAGACTATGGGAACCCACCTCTTGTGTCAGTGTGACTTGGAAGTGAGATATGGAGTCAAAGGAGATCATCTTGGAACTTTGAGATTTGAGTGCCCCACTGGACTTCAGACTTGCATGGGGCCTGTAGCCTCTTAATTTTGCCCAATTTTTTCCCATTTAGAATCGGTATATTTACCCAATGCCTGTACCCCCCATTGTATCTAGGAAGTAACCAATTCACTTTTGGTTTTACAGGCTCATAGGTGAAAGAGACGTGCCTTGATGAGACTTTGGACTTGGACTTTTGAGTTAATGCTGGCATGAGTTAAGACGCCAGTGGACTTGGGAAGAGTGGGATTGTGTTACGAAATGTGAGGGCATGATGTTTGGAGGGGCTAGGGGTTGAATGATCTTGTTTGGCTGTGTCCTCACCCAAATTTCATCTTGAAATCTAATTACCATAATCCCCATGTGTTACAGGAAAGACCTGGTGGGAGGTAATTGAATCATGGTGACAGTTGCTCCCATGCTGTTCTTCTTCTCTAGTGAGTGTGTTCTCACAAGATCTGATGGTTTTATAAGGGACCTGCCCCTTTGCTCTCATTCTCTCTCCTGCCAGCCTGGGAAGAGGTGCCTTCCACCATTATTGTAAGTTTCCTGAGGTCTTCCCAGCCATGTGGAACTGTGAGTCAATTAAAGCTTTTTCTTTCATAAATTATCCCATCTCAGGTATTTCTTCATAGCAGCATGAGAACAAACTAATTTATTACCTAACATACAATGATAACTTTTGCAGATTAAATTTTAATTATTCATCACTACATGTGATCCTTACTTGGCATTATAGAATACTATGTAGTCCATGATGTAAAAATGATTATAATTTTGAAGAGAGAACATTTATATATTATTAGATCAGTACTTGCATGTGTATTAGAGAATAAATATTTCTTATCTGGTTATTTCCATCTACATTGTTTTGTGACTAGACTTGGAATGTATCACAAAATCAAATCAGTGGTTATGTACACAACTTTGGTCATACTATAACTTTGTGCACGCTTCTGTTGACAAGATTTCAGGCCATTCATCCTTTTCTGGGTTATATATGTGTTCATCTCAAATTCCTGCTAATGGAAGCCTTCTAAATAAAACTAATTTTGTGAGCCTCTATGAACCATACAAATGGACAGAGTTTAAACTACCCAGATGAATAATGAAGTTAATAATGCTATAAATATTATCTGAAGATTAGTGAATATAGTTGATTTGAATTAAAAAATAAAACAAAAACATTAATCAGAGTAAGATCTGAATTATCAAACTTTACATTCTTTTAGAATCTGTAATAGAAGTATTTTCATAAAATACATCCCTGAATTAAACTTACTTCTCTGTGAGCAAAATTTCACTTTTTAAATCAGTTATAAATTGTTAGTACTTATTCTCTAGTATCTACTTTTAGATTAAATAGCTGTTTGTTGTTTATATGAAAGAGTAAGGAGATGAATGGTATCTTTATAAGGAAGAAAAACATCTGGAACCACAGAGTAAACTCCACATATCATTATAGCCTTGTCCTGTGGAAAAGGCAGATCTTTTCAAATGTCTTGAAAACATTATGGTGAGGCTGGTTGCTCTTGAGCTATCTTCTTGTCTTCCTGGTTACTGGCTCATGGTCACGTCTGTTTTTCTGATTTCCTGATGGACTTTCTCTCCACATTGCTACATAAACCACTAGCCTGCACTCTCAATCACATTTGGAAATGTTTTCTGAGATGTGGTTTTGGCAGTTTTTTTTTTTTTTTTTTTTCTTTTCTCTCTGGCAGTCGACTCAATTCTGGCTAATCTTACCTCTTTTGTTGTTGTCATTGTTGTTGTTGTTGTTGTTGTTGTTTCTGAAATAGATTTCTTGGATTCGGCTCTCTCCTTTGGTCCTGATTTGCTTAAATTTAAATATAGCTGGCAGTTATTAAATAGAAAGTACTGAACAAACTTTTGTTTATGTTTCCAAAATAATTCCTAAAATTAGCTCTTATTTTGGCTTAACTGTAATATGGATGAAAGCAAGTTAATACTTTCTCATCATTCAAGCTGTTATAGATTTTCTTTTCTTTAACAAGCATGTAAATTTCAAATTTTGCTTGTCATTGCTCTTCTATAGGCATGCAATTTTTATAAAGAAAACATACTGTGATTAATGTAAAAATGACACTTAAAATATTCTTACAGCATTTGCCTAAGCATTTTGCACAATGTGGTCATGTTTTGCCAAAATTTCTTTTGTGTGTTTATTTATTTTACAAATACAATAGTACATATTAAATGTGTATAACATGTTGTTTCAAAATGCGTATACATAGTGGAATGACTACATTCAGCTAATTAACATATGTATTTGTTCACATACTTAAAATACTTTTGCGCTGGGAACACATAAAATCTACTCTTCTAGCAATTTTCAAGTATATAATATTTCGTTGTTACCTACAGTCATCATGTTGTACAATAGATAGCTTGAACTTATTTCTCCTACCTAACTGAAATTTTGTTTCCTTAACCAACATCTCTTAAACCCCCGTCCTCTGATAACCATCATTCTATCCTCTACTTTTATGAGGGCAACATTTTTCAATTTCACATTTAAGTGACATCCTGTAGAATTTATCTTGCCATGCCTAGTGTAGGTCACTAAACATAATGTCCTCAAAGTTTATCCATGTCATAAATGACATGATTTCCTTTTTAAAGGCTGAATAGTATTCCATTGTGTGTATAATACATATTCTTTATCCATTTATTCTTTGATGAACACTTTGGTTGGTTCCAATCTTTGCTATTGTGAATAATGTTGCAATGAACATGGAAGTGCAGATATCTCTTTGATATGCTGATTTCATTTCTTTTGGAAATATGCCTAGTAGTGGGATTGTTGGATCATATGTTAATTCTGTTTTTGATTTTTAGAGGAACCTTGTTTCTGTTTTTCATAATGGCTATACTAATTTACATTCTCACCAACAGGGTTCAGTGTTACCTTTACTCTACATCCCACCAATCCTTGTTATCT
Organism: Macaca nemestrina; assembly: GCF_043159975.1. Lineage (NCBI taxonomy): Eukaryota > Metazoa > Chordata > Mammalia > Primates > Cercopithecidae > Macaca > Macaca nemestrina. The sequence goes on from NC_092128.1 coordinate 64,834,998, forward strand.
TTTCTCTCTTTGATGATAACCATTCTAACGTAAGTACAGTGCTAAATCATTGTGGATTTGATTTGAATTTCTCTGATTATTAGTAATATCGAGCATTTTTTTCAGATCTCTGTTGGCCATTTGTAGATTTTCTTTGAAGAAATATATATTCAGATTTTTTGACCAAGTTTTAATTGGGTTGTTATCTTACTATTGAATTATTTGAGTTTCTTATATATTTTGTATATTAATCCCCTTTAGCATATATATGGTTTACAGATTTTTTCCCATTCTGTAGGTTGTCTCTTTATGTTGATGGTTTCCTTCGCTGTGCAGAAACTTTTTAATTTAACAAAATCCCATGTATCTCTTTTATTTTGTTTCCTATGCTTTTGAGTCCATATCCAAAAACTTATCACCCAATCAAATGTCATTGAGTTTTGTCCCTATATTCTCTTCCAGTTGTTTTAGAATTTCAGGATTTACATTTAAGTATTTAATCTATTTTAATTTGATTGACATGCATATATGGTATATGATGAGGGCCTAGTTTCATTTTTCTGCATGTGGATATCCAGTTGTTCCAGCACCCTTTATTGAACAGACTATATTTTCCCCATTGTACAGTCTTGGCACCTTTCCTGAGAATCAATTTACCATAAAAGCTTGGACTTATTTCTGGGCTCTCTATTCCATTTTATCAGTCTGTGTGCTATTTTTATACCACTACTATGCTGTTTTGATTACCATATCTTTGTAATCTATATTGAAGATAGGGAATGTTTTGCTTCCAGTTTTGTCTTTTTTGTTCCCGATTACTTTAGATATTCAGGATCATTTGTGACTCTTTACAAATTTTATTTTTTTTTACTTCTATGGAAAATGTTATTAGTATTTTGATAAGTATTGCATTGAACCTGTAGATCACTTTGAGTAACAGAGATATTTTAATAACATTATTTCTCAAAATTTGTGAACATAGAATATCTTTTCATTCATTTGTGCCTTCTTCAGCTTCTTTCATCAATGATTTATAGTTTCCAGTGTAGAAGTTTTTCACCTCCTTGATTGTTTTCTAAGAATTTCCTTTGATAACTATTATAAATGGAACTGTTTTCTTTACTTCTGGTTCAGATAGTTTGTTGTCAGTATATAGAAATGCTACTGATTTTTGTATGTTGATTTTATATATTGTAACTTTACTACATTTGGTTTTTGGTTTTATCTCTTTTGTCAGTTTTTAAGGTTTTCTATATATAAGGTCATATTATGTGCAAATAAGGACAATATAACTTCTTCCTTTCTAACTTACATGCCTTTTATTTCTTTATTTTTCCTAAATGTTCTGTCTACAACTTCCCATGCTACATCAAATAGAAGCGGTGAGAATGGGCATCCTTGTCTTCTTTCTAATAATGGAGGAAAAGCTTTAGAATTTTCACTATTAAGAATGATGTAGCTGTGGGTTTGTCATATATAGCTCTAATTGTGTTGAGGTATTGTCTTTCTAAATCTAATTTATGGAGAGGTTTTATCACGAAAGACATAGGATTTCATCTGTTTTTTTCTGAATCTATTGAGATAATCATATGATTTTCTGTCCTAAAATTTGTTATTGTGGCATATCACATTTATAGATTTGCATATGTTGAACCATTCATATATTTCTGAGATCAATCCTACTTTATTGTGCCAAATGATTCTTTTGATATTCTGTTGAATTCAATTTCCTACTATTCTGATAAGGATTTTTGCATGTATGTTCATCAGAGATATTGGCCTGTATTTTCTTTTCCTGTAATGTCTTTATCTGGCTTTGGTATCAGAGTAAAGATGGCATCTTAAATGAATTTAGAAGTATTCTCTGTTCTTCAATTTTTTTGGAAGAGATTGAGAAAAATTGATATGAGTCTTTTCTGAAATGTTTGGTAGAATAAAGCAGTAAATCCATATGTTCTGAGCTTTTAATTTGATGGAAGATATTTTATTATTAATTCAATCTCCTAACTAATTGTTGGTCTCTTCAAATTTTCTATTTATTCATAATTCAATCTTGGTAGTTGCATGTGTCTAGGAATTTATTCATTTCTTATAGGTTATCCAATTTTTTGGTGTATAGTTGTTCATGGTAGTCTCTTATAATCATCTATATTTCTATGTGAATTGTTGTAATGTCTTTTCTTTTATTTATAATTTTATATGAGTCCTCTTTTTTAGTACTTAGTCTAGCCACAGGTTGGCTGATTTTGTTCTCTTCAAAAATTAAAAAAAAAAACTCTTTGAGTTTTGTTGATCTTTTATTATTTTTTTCTGTCTCTTTTATTTATTTCTATCATAATCTTTATTATTTTCTTCACTCTGCTAGTGTTGAGCATAGTATATTTTTGTTTTTCTACTTTAAGTGTACTAAAGATTGTTTATTTGGAATCTTTCTTCTTTTGGGATATAAGTATTTATTACTATAAACTTTCCTGTTAGAACTGCCCTTGCTGCATCTCGTAAGTTGTGGTATATTGAGTTTCCATTGTCATTTGTCTCAATATATATATTAATTTTCTTTTTAATTGCTTCTTTGATTTATTGTTTTTTCCAGAAGCATGTTGTTTAACTCCCAAGTAGTTTTTAATTTTCTGAATATGCTTCCATTATTGATTTCTAGTTTTATACCTTTGCGGTCAGAAAAGATACTTGATATAATTTCAATCTTCTTAAATTTTTTTAAGATTCATTTTTTGGACTAGCATATCATCTATCCTGGAGAATGGTCCACCTACAGTTAAGAGGAATATGTATTCTGTAGCTGGATGGACAGTTCTGTATATATCTGTTAGATTCATTTAGTCTAAAGTATAGCTCACATTTGATGTTTTTATAATGATTTTCTCCCTGGAGAATCTCTTCATTGTTAAGAGTAAAGCCTTGAAGTCACTTACTATTATTGCATTACAGTCCAATTCTCCTTTTATTAGTATTTGCTTTATATATTTAAGTGCTCCAATGTTGGTTATATATATATTTATACTTATTGCATCTTCTTCCAGAATTTATCCTTTTTTCAGTATATTTAGCTGGACCTAAAGCTTATTTTATCTCATAGAAGTATAGTTATTGCTCTCTTTTAGTTTTCATTGGCTTAGAATATCTTCTTTCATCCCTTGATTTTTAGTCTATGTGTGTCCTTACAAGTAAAACAAGTCTCGGGTGGACAGCATAAAGTTGAGTCTTGTTTTTCCATCTAGTCAGCACTCTATGCCTTTAGATTGAATAATTTAATCCATTTACAAATAAGGTGATTATTGATAGGTAAGTAATTACTACTGCCATGTTAAAAAATTGCTTCCTGATTTTTTTTGTACCTCCTTTGTTTCAGTCTTTCTCTTTTGTTGTCTTACTTTGTGGCTAAGTAATTTTCTCTAATGAAATATTTTGATTCCTTTATTTTTATCTTTTTGTATTTACTATAGTTTTATGCTTTGTGGTTATGGTGAGGCTTACAAAACACAATAGTTATAATTATATATATAAAATATATATATTGTATATATAGTTATAATAGTTATAAAAAACAATGTTGAGCTGAATTTATATTGATTTAATTTAAAAACTACATTTTTACTCCATCAGTTCTGATATTTTAACTTTTTGATTTTACAATTTAAATGTTTCTATATTGTATATCACTTACCAAATTATTGTACCTATTATTTTTAATAATTTTATCTTTTAACCATCATATTAAATATATAAGTGATTTACATAGTATCATTACACTATTAGGGTGTGTGATTACTTTTTCCAGTGAGTTTCATACTTTCATGTTTGTGTGTAACTATTTAACATCTTCTCTTTCAGTTTGAAGAACTTCCTTTATCATTTTTTTGTAAGATGGTAATAATGAAATCCCTCAGTTTTTGTCTGCAAAATGTTTTATTTCTTCTTAATTTCTGAAGAATAGTTTGTAGATACAATATTCGTAGTTAACAGTTATTTTTTTCTCTTCAGCACTTTCAATATATTATCCCATTTTATTTTTGCCTGTAAAAATTGCTTCTAAGAAATCTGCTGCTAGTCTTATTAGAACTCCCTTATATTTAATTTGCTTCTTTTCTCCTAATGTTTTCAGGATCCTTTGTTTGTCTTTAATTTTTGACAGTTTTATTATATCTTGGTGTAATCTTGTTCCAATTCAATCTGATTTTAGACATTGAAGCTTCTTGTATTTAGATATGCATATCTTTCTCCAAATTTAGAAAGTTTTCTGCTATTATTTCTTTAAATAATCTTTCTAATCATTTGTCTTCTTCACACAGCCCTATAACTCAAACATTTGTTTCTTCATATAAACAATGATAACTTGAATATTTGCTCTTTCAATGCTGTCTCATAAATCCAGTAAGCTTTCTTTAGTACCTTTTTTTCTTTTTTATCTTTTGTCTTCTGACTGTATTTTTAAATAACCTGTTTTCAAGTTCACAGGTCTTTCCTTCTGCTTGATCAATTCTGATGTTGATATTCTCCTGCATTTTTTATTTCATTAATTTTAGAGGTTTTTTTTTTCAGTTCTAGAATTGTTTTTGGAGTTTTATTTTAATTTGTCTGTTAAATTTCCAATTTTTATATTTTAGTGCTTTCTTGATTTCATTGAATTGTTTCCCTCTGTTTTATTGAAGTGTCCTGAGCTTTAAAATAATTATGTCCATGGTGGTCGTGAGGTCTCCTGCTACAGGATTCCAGGGATCCATGGTGAGAGCAGGCCAATCCTCACGTGCTCAATTCATCCCTTCCCCAGGAGTTACCAGAGGCCAAGAATGTATTCCAGTGTGACACAGCCCCATGCAGGGATCCCAGCTTCTTCCTCTTTCAGACCAGCATCTGTTTCCTCCTTCCATCCACTCTCAATGCCTTCCTTCCAAAGATGTGCTCAGAGGTTGCCAGTCTTCTGGTGTCCCAGTCTCTCAGTGGCAGATGCTCCCCCAAGCTGCATGTAGTTGGACATCTTGCTTCTCTGCTTTTTTGAAAATACTTTAAAGGTGAAGTCCAGAATATTTTCAGATGGATTGGATATTGGTATAAAAGGTATTCAGACTACTTGAATATTGTAAACTGCAAGCCTACATAAGATCACCAAAGGATTAATCGCAGATTGAGAAGAGGACTATGTTAGTCTATTTTGCATTGCTATAAAGGAATGTCTAAGACTGGGTAATTTATAAACAAAAAAATATATATATATTTGGCTCATGGTTCTGCAGGCTGTAAAAGATGCAGGCATCTTCTGAATTTCTGGTGAGGACTCAGGAAGCTTAGAGTCATGGCAGAAGGCAAAGGGGATGCTGGCATATCACATGGTGAGAGCAGGAGCAAGACAGGGAGGTGGAAGTACCAGGTTCTTTTAAATAACCAGATCTCACATAAACTCATATAGTGAAAGCTCATTCATTATTACAGAGATAGCAGCAAGCCATTCATGAGGAATCTACCACCATGTCCCAAACACCTCAACATTGGGGATTACATTTCAACATGAGATTTGAAGAGAACAAAAATCCAAACCATATCAAGGACCAAGATTGAGCACTAGAATATTCTAAAATTAAAGGGTCAAGGAAAAAAAGAGAAAGAGCAGAGGAGACACAGATAAGCAAGAAGAAATAAAATGGAAGTGATAACTTGGAAACCAAGGCAGGAAAATTATATAAAAACAGCAATAATAATCAAGTGTTTTAAAATCAACTATTAATCTACCATGGCTCAATCAGGAAAGTCGAACCACTTTGAATATTGTACAATAAGAAATGTATTTCTCTGATGGCCAGTGATGATGAGCATTTTTTCATGTGTCTGTTGGCTGTATAAATGTCTTCTTTTGAGAAATGTCTGTTCATATCCTTTGCCCACTTTTTGATGGGGTTGTTTGTTTTTTTCTTGTAAATTTGTTTGAGTTCTTTGTAGGTTCTGGATATTAGCCCTTTGTCAGATGAGTAGATTGCAAAAATGTTCTCCCATTCTGTAGGTTGTCTGTTCACTCTGATGGTAGTTTCTTTTGCTGTGCAGAAGCTCTTTAGTTTAATGAGATCCCATTTGTCAATTTTGGCTTTTGCTGCCGTTGCTTTTGGTGTTTTAGACATGAAGTCTTTGCCCATGCCTATGTCCTGAATGGTACTACCTAGGTTTTCCTCTAGGATTTTTATGGTATTAGGTCTAACATTTAAGTCTCTAATCCATCTTGAATTAATTTTCATATAAGGAGTAAGGAAAGGATCCAGTTTCAGCTTTCTACTTACGGCTAGCCAATTTTCCCAGCACCATTTATTAAATAGGGAATCCTTTCCCCATTTCTTGTTTCTCTCAGGTTTGTCAAAGATCAGATGGCTGTAGATGTGTGGTATTATTTCTGAGGACTCTGTTCTGTTCCATTGGTCTATATCTCTGTTTTGGTACCAGTACCATGCTGTTTTGGTTACTGTAGCCTTGTAGTATAGTTTGAAGTCAGGTAGCGTGATGCCTCCAGCTTTGTTCTTTTGACTTAGGATTGTCTTGCAGATGCGGGCTCTTTTTTGGTTCCATATGAACTTTAAAGCAGTTTTTTCCAATTCTGTGAAGAAACTCATTGGTAGCTTGATGGGGATGGCATTGAATCTATAAATTACCTTGGGCAGTATGGTCATTTTCATGATATTGATCAAAACCACAATGAGATACCATCTCACACCAGTTAGAATGGCGATCATTAAAAAGTCAGGAAACAACAGGTGCTGGAGAGGATGTGGAGAAATAGGAACACTTTTACACTGTTGGTGGGATTGTAAACTAGTTCAACCATTATGGAAAACAGTATGGCGATTCCTCAAGGATCTAGAACTAGATGTACCATATGACCCAGCCATCCCATTACTGGGTATATACCCAAAGGATTATAAATTATGCTGCTATAAAGACACATGCACACATATGTTTATTGCAGCACTATTCACAATAGCAAAGACTTGGAATCAACCCAAATGTCCATCAGTGACAGATTGGATTAAGAAAATGTGGCACATATACACCATGGAATACTATGCAGCCATCATAAAGGATGAGTTTGTGTCCTTTGTAGGGACATGGATGCAGCTGGAAACCATCATTCTTAGCAAACTGTCACAAGAACAGAAAACCAAACACCGCATGTTCTCACTCATAGGTGGGAACTGAACAATGAGATCACTTGGACTCAGGAAGGGGAACATCACACACAGGGGCCTATCATGGGGAGGGGGGAGGGGGGAGGGATTGCATTGGGAGTTATACCTGATGTAAATGACGAGTTGATGGGTGCAGCACACCAACATGGCACAAGTATACATATGTAACAAACCTGCACGTTATGCACAGGTACCCTACAACTTAAAGTATAATAATAATAAATAAATTTAAAAAAAAAAAGAACAAAAAAAAAAAAAAAGAAAAAAAAGAAATGTATTGCTTATACAATGGCAGGAGGAGCTGAAAGCAAGATCCAAAGAGGGAAGTTAAGAGTTCAGGGAAAACCTGCCAAGCAGCCTGCTGAAAGCATTGGTATGAATGGATAATTTAGTTTGCAGAGAAATTGCAAGGAAGCCTGGTCATTCCACCTGATATCGTAAGACTGCAAAGAACAGCTAAAGCAGAAATCTATGGAAGGATATTCTCTCTGCATACAGTGGTGCACTTGGCTTAAAGAGCTGGTATTTGCAAAGTAAAGCTTCGAGCAGGGAAAGGAAGAGGAAGGACAAGCTGAAATCCACTGGCATTTTGTGTCTACTTCAATTCTGCCTTCTTAAACTTGTGAATATTTCCCTTTTGGGCAACTCTAACCCAACAGAAGTATAAAGGGAAATAGATTCTAGGAATTGTAGTTACAGCTTAGCCATGTTGACACGAAACAAAATTATCACAGTCCATCAGTTTTCAACCTGAGAGCTATATACATAGGTTTAAAACATATTTTATTTTCACATAATGACAATAGCAAAATCTTGTTTCAGCCTAACCTGATACAACTGTCTCTCATACAAATGAAAACAATATGTCTTTCAAAAGAAGATATAAAGTTCATATACCACAATATCTCTATATGTATTTGGGTAATGTTCAGTACTTTTCTAGCCAAGCACTACTCCTCCCTGATATCCTGTAACTCATGCACTGAGCTATGACTTTCATCATTATATTAATGTGATAAAATTATAACATCTTACTTTAAATATTAAGAACATAAGAAATAGAAATACAACAAAATTGCCAGAACACAAACATATACGTGTCAATGTAAAGAATAAATGCTCATAACTACTTCAGTCTTCATTTCTACATGTGGTCACATGGTCATAGCTGCAATTTGTATTTTCCTTTTTCCTTTGCCTGCAATCCATATTCCCTTTGCTCTTAGCAAGAAATTCAACTAACTGTGATTTCTTGGTGGTGACTCAGCCTTCATTTCTAAAGAATCTGTCCCAATAACAATTTTGGCTGTATTGGCTGTTGTACTTTTTAAATTAAATTTACTTCAGAATATGATATAACTAAAAGATATCTCAGAGGATCTTCTGCATTCTAGTTTCACCCCTCCTTACCCAGTTCTATCAACATGATTTTTTTTCCTGATAGAATCAGTTCTCCAATCTGTACAGTAACCTTCTTTCCCTGTTAGTACACTGGCATAAGAAGCCCAAGTAGCCAGGTGGCAGACTCAATTTATAGCATATTGTAACCACTGTTGTGTTTCCTGATTCTAGCTTTCCATCCTCAGGAACAAAAACCTCTATACCAGAAAAGCACAGTGTTGCAGGAAAAAGAAACAAATATTTGTAGTACATAATAAAGGGTAAAAGTGATGTGATAGAGACTACTGTCATGATCAACCCTTGATTCAGTGACTCCTGGATATGGCAGAAACAGTCCCATATATTGATTACTGATCCAGAAGATACACCATGTTCTAAAGAACTTTACTCTGTCTCACAATAGCAATGAATTGTTACCTGGTGGCCACCATTTCCAAGTCTTCCAAAGAAGATTCTACTTCAGGAAAATTTGGAAAAATCTTGCCTTTTTTCCAGTTTCTCACAGATCTCACTTGGTACCTTAAATTCTAGGACTTTCTGGGACTTGAATATTGTTCTATGTTTGGAAGAAATGTAATGGGATAGTGATAGGCCCTCAGGAGGGTCACCCTGCTCCTGAAAAGTAACCACTTTAATAGATGTCATTATAGGTTTTTAGGGCAAGGAGAGGGAGATTTGCTTTCACTGTTGAAGTTAACAGAATTTAGGGATCTAGGAAGGACAGCATCATTGAAATCTGTACATATGTCATCATACTAAATTTTAAAGTTTCTCTTCTCCCAATAAATGATATAACTTTAAGGTGAAAGTGCAATATTGCAAATTCAATTTACATTGTAATGTAGCTACCCACAGAATTAGACTTTTGATTTGGTTTTCAGAAATTTAAACACTGCTATATGAGATAAGTCTTGTAGGGTAATTCTGGGAGGCCAAATATATCAAGATAACGGAGTAGAACTACGAAGAATATCTGGTGGACAAGTCTATTGACATTGCTGTTGCCTTTGATAAAATAGACTAGCTTGCAATCAAATCTCCCATTTTGATAAAAGAAAGAAGAGAAACATCACTTAATGAGCACCAGTCCAAGCATCATAAAATATTCTACAGAGTAATAACATCCAGATTTCCTTTTCTGGTAGTGGTGTGAGTTCTATGCTCACCTGCTCTTATTCTGCTTTCTGTGAAGATCTCCTGTTATTTACACGATAGGGTCACTTCTGAAAAGGTTTACTGAGGAGGAACTCTGTCTCTGAAAAATGCTCACTTTTTTTTTTTTTTGACAGAGGTTTCCTCTATTGCTCAGGCTGGAGTGCAACGGTGTGCTCCCAGCTCATTACAGCCACGAATTCCTGGGCTCAAGTGACCCTCCTGCTCATCCTTCCCGGTAGATAGGATTATAGGTGTGTGCCACCATAACTGGATGATTTTTTAATTTTTTTTTTGCAAAAATGGGATCTATATATGTAAAATGCTCATTATTTCATTCAACAGTGTGAGTTTGTGAGCCAGAGACTGGGGAATGGGTGAAGCTGTTCCAGGTCTCATAGCCTCCTTTATGATTTCTGAGAAAAAAAAAAATGCATCCCTTAAAATATTAGCTGGGTATCAAATCCCAAACACTAGTAGGCAGAGTTCAAAATCAATGAAGAACCATACATCATTCAAGGTTCTGGCACTGGAATTTCCATAGAAAACTCTTTGTATCTCTCTTAACCTCAGATCACAGCTTAGGCACCTTTCTCAACAGATTCTGAATTACTAATCAGAGATAAAGATGTAGAAATAATCAGCCCTCATACAAAGACTGTGGTTCTAGTGGATACTGCATACAGTGGGAGCAATTACTACCTCTGCCTAGATGAAAGGGTATGGCAGACAGGTGTCTGGAGAAGGGATCTGAAGGCAGGGATTATCTCTCAAGTTGTCATATTACTTTCAGCTTTGTTTCTATCCTTTATTCTTCTGCTGAACAAACTTTAGCTTAAAGCAGAAAACACAACTAGTTCAAACATGTGAAGCTCAAAATTATTTAACTCTTATTCAGTTTAGACTTCTGTTCTCAGGAAAAAGGAGCTGTTCTTGACTAAGTGGTGTTTTGCCTTCTTTTATGCTTCTATGTAGTTCTGTTTTAAATACAATGGAAATATGACTTTAGTGAGGGTCACAGAAATAAATTTACATAACACACATACTTTTCCGTTTCTTGACTTCATAATTTACAGTTTAAATCCTAAGGTAAATAGGATGCAGTTCAAACAGCTGTTTTACATCCATACAAAGACAGTCACTTTCCCCTAGCCAAAGAAAAAGGACACACATTTTTCTCCAGTTGATTCTACATTGTAAAGTTTTAACTTTGCACTATTCCTCCTCTTTCACCATGTTTCATATACTCTCCACTTTTAGTCCAACTATTGTTTTAGCAAATAATTTGTGAAGGTATAAGATAATGAAACCTCACATGTAACACAACTCATGTCTCCTCTTTTTGGCATGAGTCACTTCGGTAAAATTCATCTTGCAACTAAGGTTGTGAAATCTAGAAATATAAGGGAGTTAACACATTCTGGAGAAATGTCTGGATTGATGGAGATAAGAGGTGGGGGATGAATATTCCCCTTTTTGGTCCTTCGGATCGACAATTCTGAGCATATATATACTTCAGTGTTCTTTAGGAGGTCCTTGTAAAATTGCCCTGCTTTAAACAACTCGGGAACGTATATTTGTGTTAATTTTCCCTCTTTCTTGGTTCTTTCATGTATAGAGCTAGAACCCTTATAGATCATTCAAACTTTTTTTTTTTTTTTTTTTTTAACTGAACAACTCAGGAAAGTATCCTTGTGTTATTCCCTTTCCTGGTTCTTTTTTTCCCCAATCTCCAATCCTAATTCTGGGGATAAATTCACAAAATACTCCACCTGCCTTTATATACTTGTCCCAGGCAATTCTTTCTGGAGAACTCAGGCTGAGGTAACTCCACTTCTGTACATAATTATTATTTGATTTGGATTGTCGTTAGTAGTCAGCAAGTCCGCAATGCTTCAGGCTAGCTGAATTCAAAAGTTCAAATAAAGACCATGAGCGGTGGCTCACGCCTGTAATCCCAGCATCTTGGGAGGCCAAGATGGGTGGATCATCCGAGGTCATGAGTTTGAAACCAGCCTGACCAACATGGATAAAACCCATCTCTACTAAAAATACAAAAAGTTAGCTGGGTGTGATGGCACGTGCCTGTAATCCCAGCTACTCGGGAAACTGAAGCAGGAAAATTGCTTTAGCCTGGGAGGCAGAGGTTTCAGTGAGCCGAGATTGCACCATTGCACTCCAGCCTGAGAAACAAGAGAGAAACTCCATCTCAAAGAAGGTAAAAAAAAAAAAAAAAAAAAAAAAAAGTTTGAATATTCTAATTCCATGCATATGCTTCCACTCATATAATTTCATTCAGGCAGACAATTTCATACAGTGGCACAGTTACCACCAGCAGCTCTTAGTTCTTATCTTCTTTTCTAAGGGAGTTTAATTAGAAATAAAATGCCTGCATCTTTTCATCCAAAATTGCAATATTGTGTCCAGTTGGTCTGGCTTACATCACATCCCAGGCTCAATTAGTCACTGGCCAGGGTATGGAAGGCTTTGACCTCTGGAATAATTGAAAGAGGAGAGGGAGGTATAGTTCCTCAAAGAAAAATAAGTTTACTATTCCAAAATAACAACAGATATTTAATATTCATTACTTCTCCTTATCCTGTTCCTCTTCTTGCTCTTCTCTGCTATTTTAGCAATATGTACTTTTACAAACGATTATTACTATACAATAAATTGGCTTCCAAGTTTATTATGGTTTACCTTACCTTGCAAAGGAGAAAGACCTTTTTAAAGAAAAATAATAAAGTAAAATATGTTAAAGAAATTAAAATAAATAAAAAATAAAAGAATGTGAAAAAATATGAAACCATGAGTTAGAATAGATATCGTAGATACCCTCAGCTCATATTAGAGGGTATCCACAAACTTGACTGTAAGCTTTCTAGTGCTTACTGTGATCTATGAAATGCAATTAGTGAGAAAAGTGTGTGGTTTCTCCATGCCAAAACAATATAATTATTCAGGAAAGGGAAGAGACTCCTTTTGTCAAGACCAGAAGTTTCTGCAGTAAGCCTCACCAAGAAAATCCTGTACCATTAACAAGATACACATTCAGCCACTTATTTGTAGTAAATATATTGAAGTTAATTCATAGAACTCTCCTTCTAAAGCCCCTCGGTATAAGCTTAGGACATTATACTAAACTGTAATTTAAAAGAAACAGTTATATGGATGTTGGATCTGTGTCCCCACCCAAATCTCATGTTGAAATGCAATCCCAAATCCTGGAGGTGGGGCCTGGTAGGAGGAGATTGGAAAATGGGGGTAGTTTTTCATGAATGGTTTGGCACCATTTCCTTTGGTACTCCATCTCTCATGATAGTGAGTGTGTTCTCATGGGATCTGGTTGTTTAAAAGTCTGTGGCACCCCCTCTTTCTCCTGCTCTGGCAATATAAGTGCTCACTCCCCCTTTGCCTTCTGCCATGATTATAGCTTTCCTGAGGCCTCGCCAGAAGCTGAGCAGATGACAGCATTATGCTCCCTGTACAGCCTGCAGAATTATGAGCCAATGTCTTTATAAATTACCCAGTCTCTGGTATTTCCTTATAACAATGAGGTAACAGACTAATACAAATGTCAATCCACTGTAATCTGAGTATGTGGTTCTCTAAGAGTTTGACTTAATTTAGAAACAAAATGCCAAATATGGAGACCAGATTTTTCTTAGGTCTGGTATAGTAGACATTAATCCCTAGCAGCCCTTTGATGAAACAAGACAAAATGAAAGTCATATAATCTCAGAAAGCACTAAATATTATCTTAGAATTTAAAAAATCACATTGATGTATTAAATTTTTTGAGAGAATTTACAGTACATAAACGTTTATATTTATTACTTTTCATGTATTCAGCAAATAGTACCCACTGTGTTCAATATGTGCTAAATGTTGCGAATGTGATGGTGAGCAAGTCTAAATACAGTGGATGCTCTCATAAAGCTGAGAGTCTAGTGGAATCAATTGACATCAACAATCACACTTAAAAAGATATAATTACAAACTCATGTAAGTGCTCTGAAGAAAATAACTTGGCCCTGGTGTCTGTGAGGACTCTTCTAAATATTCATGCATACGAATCAATGTAATACTTTAGTTAACCCTATGAATTAGGCATTATGACTATCTCCAAATTACATATCAGCTAGCTAAGACACACAAAGCAAAAACACATAGCTACTAATGATACTTCCTGGAGGTGAACATAGGCAAGTCTAACTCCAGAGTCAGCCATTTTGTTCCTGTAACATGTATTACAGTTTTATAAAACCATATAAAAACAAATTGTGAAGAGACCAAACTATCCTTATTTTCAGGTGATATAATCTGAAAAAATAGAGTTGCCTGTAATTGATAAGTCATCCCCAGCAGGATGGCATTGGCCAAATGATTACATCTACCAGGGCATCAGCTATGCTTCTTCTGCTAAGTCACCTGGATAAGTGCTCATGCGGGGCAGCCCTGCTCCCTGTGCCCCCAGTCTCCTCCCCAAGGGCAGGATTTGAGTCCAATCACAACATTATTCACGCATTACACTGACATTCAGGGCTAGGTTTTCTCTACCTGCCCTAACGTCAGAGTTCCCCCAGCAGTGGTCACTCTTCCAGCAATGAGCTTATGCCAGAGTGAGTAATACACTTTCAAATTCTTTATTATTGGCTTCAGTGGTGTGCTTTTTAAAATCTCAGTACTGTAAATGGGAGAAAATGATAAAACATGCAACAGGTTAGGCCTTGCCTTAACATAACTATTATTAATAAATCATCTACTGGTTCCAATAAAAGAAAGAAGAAAGATCTCACATACTACCAACTTAACAGTAAATGGTGTTCCTGTACACCATCAGTAACTAAAAGGAAAGGAAACTAAGATAGATTAATTTTCAAAGTAGCAAAACAAAACACTCCTCCAAAACAATCAAACAAAAGAAAGTAAGCAAGTAAATAAAAACAACCTACAGACTATCTAGTAACTACCTGTAAGTAATTTAGAAGGCTGTCATAAGGTAGGTTGTAGCACAAGATTTAAATAAATGGAAACTAATACAGTATTTCTGAATGATATGATTTAATATTGTAAAGATTTTAATTCTTCACAAATCTATCTATGATTGCAAAATAATTCCAATAAAACTCAGAGTTTTGGAGAAACATGAGGAGGCTATTTTTAAAATTTACGTAAAAGAGGCTGGGCATAATGGCTCATGCCTATAACCTCAGCACTTTGGGAGGGTGAGGCAGAAGGACTGTTTAAGCCCAGGAGTTTGAGACCAGCCTGGGCAACAGAACAGGAATTTGTATCTACAAAAATTTAAAAAATCGGCTGGGTGTGGTGGAACACACCTGTAGTCCTAGCTACTAGAGAAGTTGAAGCAGGAAGCTCGCTTGATCCCAGGAGTTTGAGGTTGCATTGAGCTATGATCACACCACTGCATTCCAGCCTGAGCAACACAGGTCCTTTCTCTAAAACAAATACATAAAAAAGAATAAAAATGTATATGAAAGAATAAAATTCTGTTGCTTACTAATAGTATCTTTAAAAGATAAAATAGAGAAGAGGCCTCATGCTACTAGATATTAATCCATGTAATCCATGTTAGAGAACATTATCATGGAAACAGTGCATTCCTTATATAGGAACAGAAAGATACACTAACAGTCTTGTATACAAAGACACTAAGCATAGATATAAAGAGGTCCCAAACTTTAGGGGAGAAAAGATGGATGATTTAGTAGAAGGCATTGCAAAAAATGGCTCATTTTTGTGGAGAAAAAAAATTATGCCTCATTTTATATAAGAGGTAAATTTGATACAAAATAAAGACTTGAATATAAAAGGCAAAATATAAAAACTAAGAAAAATATTAATAATACAATGCATAATTTAAATGCATAAATACTCAAGTTTTTTCTTAAAGAAAATGTTTCAGAAACTTAAGAGAAAATATTTGCAATGCTTAAAACAAGAAATTTACAAGAAACTCTGCAAATCAAAAGGAAACCTAAAAAAACAAATAAAAATGGGCAAAAAGCATAAACAGGCAGTTCACAGCAACGTTGAAAAGTTGCTCTATTACATCACTAATATATTAATTTAAACAGAAACAATACCAAGATTCTATAAGACTGGAATTAGAACTCAGAAAAAATGCCAAGTATTTGCAAATACATATGAAATGAAACCTCTTGTGCTTTGTGCACTGTTGTTAGAAGTTTAGACAACTGCAGATATCCAACAGTATTTAGGGAAATTAAGCAGGCTTGTTTTTTTGTGAATATATCTTTGAAGTAGTAATTTCACTCCTTATTGTGTACTCATTATATATTTGCTAGTTCATATTGAGTATTGATTTAGGAAAAGAAGAGCTACAATTTACCCAGGTATTCAGCCCAAGACAATTGGATAATAAAACCAGGATGAGTTCAAACCATGGAGTAGCAGGAAGCTTTCAAAAGCAGTGAATATGAGATTCATACACCATCCTAGAATGACTGTGAAACAGAGTGGAGTGGAGAAAGTCGGGCAGAAATTCTTAGCATAAGATCATTTATTTTAATAAAAATAGATACATATAAAAAACAACTGTTAATGTTCCTTATGGATATATATTTATCCAAAGACACATGTTAAACGGAATTGTGTAGCTGGAAAGAGAAAGAAAAATAGAGTGGCAATTATGGCTCAAAGAGTAAAAATAATAAATAATGAGATAAAACCAAATACACCTTTGTCTTGGTTATTATTATTGCTGTGAAACAAATCCTTCCAAAGTTTAATAACATAAAACAATAGCAAAGACTTGTAACCAACACAAATGTCCATCAATGATAGACTGGATTAAGAAAATGTGGCACATATATACCATGGAATACTATGCAGCCATAAAAAAAAGGATGAGTTCATGTCCTTTGTAGGGACATGGATGAAGCTGGAAACCATCATTTGGAGCAAACTATTGCAAGGACAGAAAACCAAACACCACATGTTCTCACTCATAGGTGGGAATTGAACAATGAGAACACTTGGACACAGAGCAGGGAACATCACACACTGGGGCCTGTCATGGAGTGGGGGGGGGGGGAGGAGATGGGGGAGGCATAGCATTAAGAGAAATACCTAATGTAAATGACGAGTTAATGGGTGCAGCAAACCAACATGGCACATGTATACATATGTAACAAAACTGCATGTTGTGCACATGTACCTTAGAACTTAAAGTATAATAATAAAAAAATAGTATTTATCATATTCATAGATCTATGAGTCAGGGCCTCAGAATGGCTATGTCTGAGGCCTCTGCTTAGAAGATTCAGATGGCTGCAGACATAAACACCTGGGGCTATATGATCCACTTCCAAGATGATGTCTGCACTCACATGTTTCAAACCTAAGTTGAGATCTTTTAAAGACTGACCCGACTGGGACTGGTCAACAGAACACTTATACATGACTTCTCTGTGTGTCTGAGGCTTGTCACAGCCCAATGGCTTGGTTCTGAGGGGACATCCTAAGAGGGTCCTCCATTGAATAGGTGTTCCAAGTAAACCAAGTAGAGGTTCCACGGTTTTTGGTAACCTACTCTCAGAAGTCACAGTGTCAACACTACCATACTCTATTGGATGAAGAAGTCAAAACCTCACTTTGATATAAGAAGTGGAGATGCAGTCTCCACCTCTTGGTAGGAGGGGTGGTAAAAGAAGCATAATGAAGGACTGGAGATATTGTTAAGGCCATCTTTAGAAAATGTAACCTGTCACATTTGTGCACAAAAAGAAAGTGATAATGTCTCATGAGATGAGCAATATATTAATCACTCCACATCTCAGGTCTCCCCCACCACACCCCCACACACATGAAAGGAAAGAAAAGATGTCTGATCTAAACGGCAGGTGGAAGTGATCAGTAAATCTTTAGCTCTTGAACTTAAAGCTAAAATGTGTGTAGGAATTAGATGGAAAAGAAGGAAAAGGATTTCAAGTGGAGGAGGCGGCATGTGTTAATGCATTGCAGCAGGAAGGAGCCAGGATCATGGCATATACTAGGGAGTGAAACATGGTCAGTATGGCTGGGACTCTGTCTCAGCCTGTCCATGCTGAATTTACCCTCCTATAATAAAATACCTGATACTGAGTAATTGATAAATAATAAAGATTTAATTCTCACAGTTCCGGAAAGAAAGTCCAAGACCAAACTGTTGGCATTCAGTGTCTGGTGAGGGCTTTTCTTGCATCCTCTGGATGAGAGGAACACTGTGTCCTCACATAGAAGAAGGGACCAACCCTGTTCCCTCAGCCCTTTTGTAAGATCACTAATCTTATGAGAGTTCTGCCTTCATGACTTAATCTCCTCCTAAATGCCTCACTTCTTAATACTATTATATTGTTGTTTAGGTTTCAACATATGAATTTTGGGGGACATATTCAGATCACAACAGCAACCAAGAGAGAGAGAGAATAGGGAGGGAGGTAGAGTCCAAATAATGTAGGTAACATAAAAAATGTTGCAGCTCATTTTAATAAGAAAAGGGAGCAATAGATATTTATTTATTTATTTATTTATTTATTTATTTATTTATTTATTTATTTATTTTAATGACATGATTTTAACCAGATTTGAACAGAAGAATGGCCACTTAGCCCAGGTAGAAGTAGATGAAGTGTTTGGTTTCATGTGTCAGGTAACTACCATAGTTCCTCCCCACCATGCAATGCCAGGTGGGATTGTACTTCTTGTCAAATTCCTTCTTGATATGAGCCTCAATGTCCTCTATGTTCTCTACGTTGTTTTAATCCAGTGCCTGAGTAGTGCACTCCACTGTGTCCTATTGCATCTCTTCCATCATGTCCGCATTTTCGATCACGGCCTTTCGGTCGCACATGGTTACCATGGAGAACTGCAAGGGTATTTCAGGGAAGGTGCGAGCACCCCTCAGGCCCCGCTGGAGCTGCCGTGGCTACCGAAGCCGTGGAGCCACACACCTAGTGATCCATCGAAAAACAAGGACGGCAGCCTAAATTCCAAATACCAGAGACTGAAATTTTCAGGCTTGCTAAGGGAACACCTCGTTGTTTGAACCTTTGCTGTGTTTTGTACAGGGCATTCTCTGTACTAGTTTGTGGTGGTTATGAAACAATTAGCAGAATAGCCTATGTTTGTAATTATTTTCTATTCCATATTCTGCCCCACGTTTTTTTCTCTCAAAATCCCTTCCTTTAAAAAATAAATCTGTTGCAGATGAAAAAAGTAAAGAAATAAAAAGACATGATTAAATGTGTGTTTTGAAAACAATTCTATTTCTGTACTGTGGCAAATAAACAGGAGGAAAGCCAGAGTCAATATAGGAAAACCCAAATTTAGACTAATAAAGTGATCTAAAGAAAAGATAAAGCTTGCTTGAAATAAAATGAAAACAGTGGAAGTGGAAAGACGTATACTTGTTCAGAGCAGGAATCGCAGTGAAAATGCTAATAATTTGGATATGATAGAGGAAGAAGTAAGAATTATCCTAAACTGAGCAATTGAATAGACTCAACATTTTCTGGGAGAGGCAAAGTTGGTTAGGGTTATGCTTATAAATTAAAGCTTGATCATGGATTTTGAACACAATATCTGTGCTCAGATTTTTCAACCGAAGTAAAATTTCGGAGACCATTACATAAGTTTAATTTGCTATGAGTATTGAAAAAATTATTTATGAAGGTTATAAAGTTCAATCAAACCAATGTTTTCTAAAAATATTTGTTGAGAGTCCTTTTTAAAATCATTTATAAAATCATATTGAGAAACTGAAATGAACAAATATTATAAAACATTCTTTTAAAGAAGATGGACGAATACATATCTTTCAGGAAGCCCAGCATAGTTTCTTTTGACCCCTATTTTAAATTGTTTGAAAAGGCAATGTATCTGAGGTGAAAAACAGTATACAATTAATGTACAGAGAATGATAAATTTGGGGTCACATTTTAACAAGCCAGCAAAACTGGGAGAGAGACTAATGTCACGTTGAAAACATTGAGCTAACTGATATTAATTTCTATAGCTAATTGTATTGAATCTGCTTATGTGCTTAGCACTTTACATGTTTATCTAATATATTCATAACAATTTGATGAATTAAGAAATAGCATTATTTTTATTTCAAAGACCATGAAACAGACTCAGGAGAGTTATATTTCTTACAAAGATTACCTGCAAGTGCAAAAACAAGAATATAAATTTGTGTGGTTTCTATCCATCTCAAAGACAACCCAAATCTCCATGAAAGGGAGACACAAAAATATTTATGAGAAACACTGCCTTGTATTTTATGTTTCTGTTCTACAAAATGAGATGTTATACAATAAGATTTAATAAAATATAAAAAACTAGAAAACTGCAAAGTCTAATAACTTTGGATCAGACTTTCAAAATTAATCAAGTAGAGTATTTCAGATGATTTTTCTCTATGTCACCTGGAATAGGTGTGGAGGATTGGCAAACTGTGAATTATTTGGCTATGACATGATGAATAATATCTGAGTGAAAAATATCTAGACATAAGACCCTAGCATGTGCTTCTTAATCACTTTTTGGCAGAATTGAAGCTTCTCATTTGTTTGCTAGCCAAGACTCTTAAGATTGGGTATGGCATCATTATGCATTAGAATGCTTTTATAGCGTATTTCTTGGAAGGATTTTTTGAGAAGCCTTACATCTTAGCAAATGGAAACATAGACCTTTTAAGGTAATGTCCATGAATGAACTCAACGTAATTTTCCATTTTTTAACAGCTGCTGTTCAAGGAGATCATATATATATATATATATATATATATATATATATATATATATGGCAAACAAATAGCACTTTATAATGTTTACAGGTAGACTTTTTGCTATATTTATTAAAAAGTAAAATTAAAATGCTAAATGGTAGATATTAATCAGACACAAAATAATGCATAGGTTCCACATGAATGAGTTGGTTTTGATGTCGTGAAAGAAAGTGCATTTAAATGCTTTGATTAACTGACATAACTAAGAAAAACTCAACTTTATGACCAACTGGGAATAATCTTTGGTGGAAAGTTGGCCTATAATTACTTGTGTCGTATTTGCCTCTGGCCCTTTTTTAAATTTGGCTTTTATACTGCTGTTAACATTTTTTAGCCTCCGGGGACATCAAGTTTTCCAACATTCTACCAGTAAGGAGAAAAAATGCTCTGAAAGAGTCCTGATATTCAAAGGTTCTTATACAGAGTCCTTGGGACACTTTATGAAGTCACTGGTCCACACAATTGAGCTTCTAGTGATACTAATAATAGAATTATAAGAAAATATTGAGTGTGAATTTACTTTCTTTTCTTGGCTCTCTCTTGTGTGATACATATTTGGTATCCCTTTCTCCTATGTGGTTTCTATGGAAAAACAAGGTGTGAGGTTTTAGTATTATTATTATTTTATTATTTTCTTAATAATGTAAGCATTCACCTCTCCCCTGAATGATCAGCAAAAACGAGAGTGGAGGCCAACAACAATAGCAAAAATCCTAGGCTGGCTTAGAGTTTCTCTACTTCTTTCTATCTTATATGCTGTTATTAATCATTTATCAGTAGAATTTATATGATCTAGAAGAAAAAGATTATGGTATAATCCCAGGGAAAATACACAAAAAACTACCACTGTATCTGTCTCTAGTTAGCACCCTAAAGTAAAACTTCAAGAAAGGCCCTAGAGAATAGTATGTGATTTGGCCCAGCTTACAAAGGTAGAAACCCAAGTACGATTTAGAATCAAGTGCTGGGTAGAAACAAGTATTTGCCTTGAGCATTGTCTTCAATGAAGGGAAAAACAATTTGGATTTTCATACTTTCGATAGTGGAATAAGTCTAAGACAATAAGTCCTATAAGATATTGGATTACAAATCTTAGAATCACATTTCATGAATACATTTTCCTCCCTCGACAAAATTCTGTCAATCTATATTAAACCATTAAGACTCAAATGGTTTTTAAAATTGGCAAGTAAATAAAACAGTCATAGGGTTTTATTGGACTCTAAGTTCTCACGTTCCTTAAATTATACCATGGGCAAACATAAATTTACAATTTATCTGTCTTAACTTTGCCCCTATATTTTGTGAGGTGAAAACATTTCAATTTCAGTAGCTAAGCAATTTCAATATCCAGTCACTTTGCAAAAAAGTCTACTTTGTCTGACTACCTGAATACACAAGTCCATCATTCTTAAAACAAAATATTTGCCTCAACACTTCTTTTGTTGGCTAGTATAAACTAGTATATAGCTACCAGTATAAACTAGTTAGTTAATTTTGTCAGCTCTTGTCTTGATAATCTACTTTACCTGGGACACTTATACCTTCCTCTAAGATTTGAATCTCACCCTGTCCTTACCAGTATTTCTTAAAACCTTAACAATGTGCCCTCAAAATCCTGTCCCAACACTGGAATCTTGAAGCCTGCTGTTGGGCCCACTGACACTATTCACTTGTCTAGATCTTTGAAGCTTATTGATCCTATGTCAAACTTCCCTACTTATCTGTTAAAACATTCACTAATTGTCTTTGACTGAATTTGTCCTATTTATTACCAGTTACTATTCTACCCAAATTCAGATCCTGTTTGTCCAGCTGGACTGGCTGTGGTGTATGAAATCACGAATCTTGGTTCAATGCTTAGTCCTGATAGTGACCTTGCTGAATTTGTTAATGGAATTAAGCTTTATTTTCTTCTCCTTCAATAAGGGGACAGAGTTAAGCATCTATGATTTTATATCTAATTAATATAGAGAAAGGATGGTCATAGATATGTAAAAATTATATAGATAAGTATGTAAAATTGATTCAACACTTATTGTATAAATAAGCACCGTAACAAGCTCTTTATTGAAATGATAATAATCTAAGGATTGCTATGATTTCCATTTAAGTGACTTGATAAGATCTCAGACTTTATTCTGAATCCAATACATAATGACTATTATGACTTAGTTTATACTACTATTTTAAGAAATAGAGATAAAGCCCTTGGCATTGTCCCTGTTATTTAAGTGGCAACTCCACCTGTCCTTGTGGCTGAGTTTAAGACAGACAGGAGTCCTGATATGGTTTCGTTGTGTCCTCACCCAAATCTCCTCTTGAACTGTACTCCCATAATGCCCATGTATTGTGGGAGGGAACTGGTGGGAGATAATTGAATCATGGGGGCGGTTTCCCCCATACTGTTCTCCTGGTGATGAATATGTCTTATGAAAGCTGACGGTTTTATCAGGGCTTTCTGCTTTTGCATCTCCCTTATTTCCTCTTTGCTTGTTGCCATCCATGTAAGATGGGACTCGCTCCTCCTTGCCTTTCACCATGATTGTGAGGCTTCCCCAGCCACATGGAACTGTAAGTCCAATTAAATCTCTTTCTTTTGTAAATTGCCCAGTCTTTCATATGTCTTTATCAGCAGCATGAAAACAGACTAATACAAGTCCCATCATTCTCTGAGTGTGTAATATTCACGTCTAGTCTCTCTGACCTAAGTTAACAACACACGTGCTGCAAAGCTATCACCAACTAATGTTGCCTCCCTTGCACTGCATCTGTAGCTTCTTTAAATTTTATTTATATCCCAGCTGATTACTTCCTATTTTCTACCCAATTATTTCTTTAACAAATCATAAAGATATTTTTTAAAAACCCACTACAGTATGTATATTGCAGACACAATTCTGTTTTGGGTAATTGTTTTAACCAATAGTAAATTTTTTAACCTGAAGTAAAATGTAATGTAACTGAACTAAAATTAATGTGAACTATAAGATAAATTAAATAAATTGACTGTATCTTGCATGAGCTACAGGACTGTCTATAAAATACCTACTACATGGAATGATCTTTGTTGCTAACAATTAGTAGACAGAAAGTTCTTAAATTGTTTTTATTTTTATTTTTTTTTCTTTTTTTTTTTTTTTTCTTTTTTTTTGAGACGGAGTCTCACGCTGTTGCCCAGGCTGGAGTGCAGTGGCGCGATCTCGGCTCACTGCAAGCTCCGCCTCCCGGGTTCCCGCCATTCTCCTGCCTCAGCCTCCTGAGTAGCTGGGACTACAGGCGCCCGCCACTGCGCCCGGCTAATTTTTTGTATTTTTAGTAGAGACGGGGTTTCACTGTGGTCTCGATCTCCTGACCTTGTGATCCGCCCGCCTCGGCCTCCCAAAGTGCTGGGATTACAGGCTTGAGCCACCGCGCCCGGCCTTAAATTGTTTTTAAAAGTCAGTTTGTCTGAAGACCTTGGAATGAAATGAAATATCATTGACTGACCACACAAGTTGGTGCTTTTGGAACTTAATTCTATCACTATTAGATATAGAAGAAGCAATTTGCTTAAATTTTTATTAAATAGAAATATTGGTATCGAAAACTGTGAAGCATCTGAGCATTTACCCTAAGTCATTGCTGACAAAGACAGAAGACTCGTGGTCACATATTACTCCTGGCACAGCAAATAGTATGAACTTTATGTTTGTGTTGGCTCTCACCACTCTGCATGTCCTGCAGGGGTGACACAAATAGGTGTAGGTGGATGTCTCATAGGTAGTAGGTTGGTGTCACAGTTGAGAAATGTCGAGCTTAGAGAATCTGAGTCTTTTATAATGAATTGCAAACCTGCCTGATCTTGGCCTTTGAAGGGGATGTTATCTTTATTATGCTTGACAATACAATAAAATGGGGGAAACACTCTGCTCAAGAGAGAGACACTTTTTCTCCCTTCCAAGGTTCTTCACAGTATAAATATCCTTGACAAGATTGTCCAGGATACAGGCTATCAGGACTTCTTGCAAGATGTATAGAAATGCAAAAGATTCATGTAGAATTGTCTCCTAACAGTTGATTAACTGACACATTCTTTGATTAGATTCTAAGTTATGCTTTAATTAAAATTCAATAATTCTTGCTAGTAATATCGAAAGTGAAGAAATTGATTCATCCTGGTTTTAGGGGCTCAACTCACATGGCTATTTCTGTGTATCCACAATATTATTTTATACTATTCTGAATAACTGATTCCAGAAAATATAATCATGCTTTTGGTACTGTGAGGAGTCGATTTCATTTATAAAATAGTGGTGGTGCTGCTGCCAGATGAAGTCTGTGGCGATAACTACTACAGAATATTTCTGGTGATAGATATACCAGAATATATAGAGGAAGAATCTATAGAACCAGACAAAATTTCAGTTTTTGTAGTTTTCATCCTTCACATTAGTTCATTCACTCAACCTATATGCCTATTCTATATTTAAGATATGACCAGCATAATTGTATGTATGCTAGAAATATTGTGGTAAATAAAACAGAAAAAACGTTTCCATCTTTTGGAATTTAGAACCTAGTGGCACACTCCATCTTTTCCAGGTAAATCATGACTATTTAAGATAAACACAGCGAGTAACTGCCTGGTAACTATCAATTAATGTTATGCCCCCATTACTATGCAATTAATAATTAAGAAAGTCAATATTAGCACCTTTGACACCCAAAAAGATGAAAAGCATAGCTACTTTGTCCTACGAACTGATTCTCTTTCTATTTTATGCTTTATTTCTCTTCATAGTTGCTAATAGCCTGTGTGTGGGTGTTTATCTTATAAGCAAAACTTATTTATTTGCAAATGTTTATTTTCTACTAGAATGTAGGATGCACTACAATATAAGAAATCAGGGATTTCTGTCTGTTTTATTCAGTGTTACATACAGATAAAATAAAAAGTTCTGACACAGAGTGAGTACTCAATAAATATTTGTTGACTAAGTTAAATGGATGAACAAAATAGATTCCCAGGGAGCAAAGGGTTCCCTAGATATTCCCAAGGGTAACTGGAGTTGAAGAAGAAAAGTTCTCCATTTGGTATTAGATGTAGCATATCTTTGTATTAACAGAAAAAAAAAAAATCCTATGTGAAACTTTGTTGGAGTTTGTAATTAAAATATAATTGGGGTTGGAATTAAAGTATAATTGGGGTTGGAATTAAAGTATAATTCATTTAATACTGAATATATATGAAAATAAGAAAGTATATTTATTACTTTTAATGGAAATATGTTTATACCCTCCATTATAATGTGGCCTGATGAAAAATGGTTTCATATATAAAAGTCATCATGAAACTTCTATTGAACAGAAAACAGATCTAAAATTCACCCAGACATAAAGAAACAAGATATTTTCTTAAAATATGACTTGGTATGCAAAGACCAGGGCAATCTCTCCATATTTAGTTTTAAATCCCAATGGAAGGCAATTAATTTAAGGTGTATGAAAGGATAAATCTACAAACATGTTTAATGAAGACTTTGCTATGCCAAGGATGGTGATTATACCAATTGCAAATGATAGATTTATGTTTTTAGCTTTTCCCTCACGTATGCCAGCTGGCCTGGAATAGAAGAATCTGAGTTAAAATACATTTCACCATTGTACTAAAAATATCATTTTGACTTGAACCTTAGGACTGAAAAGCCTAAGATAATAGTCTTACTTGTAATGCACAACTTTAGAGATAATATTTTAGACAGTTGCAAAATAGGACAAAAGAGATGACCCTTTAAAAAACGTATAATGAATTCTTGACATTTCTGTAGTTTGGCTAAATCCAGTGTAAAAATGGTTTCAGGAAGTGAGATGTTTTATATAGTTTCATTTTATAAATAAGAATATGTGTGTTCTTTTAGTTTAAAAAGCCCCACATGCAATAACTATCGTTCAGACTGCTTTTGCCTGCAGAGGAAAACAAATTCTCATCTTGTTTCATTTATTTCAATAGTTTTTAATTCAGAAAATCAAGTTTTTTTTTTGTTTTTTTTTGTTTTTTTTTTTTTTGAGATGGAGTCTCGCTCTGTCGCCCAGGCTGGAGTGCAGTGGCTGGATCTCAGCTCACTGCAAGCTCCACCTCCCGGGTTCATGCCATTCTCTTGCCTCAGCCTCCCCAGTAGCTGGGACTACAGGCACCCACCACCTCGCCTGGCTAGTTTTTTGTATTTTTTAGTAGAGACGGGGTTTCACTGTGTTAGGCAGGATGGTCTTGATCTCCTGACCTCGTGATCCACCCGTCTTGGCCTCCCAAAGTGCTGGGATTACAGGCTTGAGCCACCCCCTCCTCGCCCAAAAAATCAAGTTTTAAAAGTTATGTTTATGCCTTGAGAATATCCTAAAGTATTTTTTAGAAAGCAGCCATAATAAAGTAAAAAAAATCTATGAGCAACAAGCTAAAAATGAATTTTATTCATAAGCAATAAAAATCTCTACGTGATGATACTAAGAATTTTTCAAACTCAAGGAAAAAAGTGACTCAAATCATTTCACAGGTGTCACAGGTGTCACACTTAGAGAGGAGATAGCATCATTTATTATCAAAGTATTACTAAATCAGTAAAAAGATATTTTAAAATATCTAAGCCCTCTATATGTTTTAGACAATATTTATATTTCAATCTACAAAATAGTGAGTTATGTATTAATATTTGGAAAGCACAGGAACCCATGACCTGGTAGGACTTCTTTCTATAATTTTAATTGCTAAATTTAATTCATAAGAAAAATAAGGGGGGGCGGAGCAAGATGGCCGAATAGGAACAGCTCCAGTCTACAGCTCCCAGTGCCAGTGACACAGAAGACAGGTGATTTCTGCATTTTCAACTGAGGTACTGGGTTCATCTCACTAGGGAGTGCCGGACAATCGGTGCTGGTCAGCTGCTGCAGCCCAACCAGCGAGAGCTGAAGCAGGGTGAGGCATCGCCTCACCTGGGAAGTGCAAGGGGGAAGGGAATCCCTTTTCCTAGCCAGGGGAACTGAGACACACAACACCTGGAAAATCGGGTAACTCCCACCCAAATACTGTGCTTTACCAAGGGTTGTAGCAAATGGGCAGACCAGGAGATTATATCCCACACCTGGCCGGGAGGGTCCCACGCCCACGGAGCCTCCCTCATTGCTAGTACAGCAGTCTGTGATCTAACGGCAAGGCAGCAGCGAGGCTGGGGGAGGGGTGCCCGCCATTGCTGAGGCTTAAGTAGGTAAACAAAGCCGCTGGGAAGCTCGAACTGGGTGGAGCTCACAGCAGCTCAAGGAGGCCTGCCTGTCTCTGGAGACTCCACCTCTGGGGACAGGGCACAGCTAAACAACAACAACAACAACAACAAAGAAAAAGCAGCAGAAACCTCTGCAGACGCAAACGACTCTGTCTGACAGCTTTGAAGAGAGCAGTGGATCTCCCAACATGGAGGCTGAGATTTGAGAACGGACAGACTGCCTGCTCAAGTGGGTTCCTGACCCCTGAGTAGCCTAACTGGGAGACATCCCCCACTAGGGGCAGACTGACACCCCACACCTCACACGGTGGAGTACACCCCTGAGAGGAAGCTTCCAAAGCAAGAATCAGACAGGTACACTCGCTGTTCAGCAATATTCTTTCTTCTGCAGCCTCTGCTGCTGATACCCAGGCAAACAGGGTCTGGAGTGGACCTCAAGCAATCTCCAACAGACCTACAGCTGAGGGTCCTGACTGTTAGAAGGAAAACTAACAAACAGGAATGACACCCACACCAAAACCCCATCAGTACGTCACCGTCATCAAAGACTAGAGGCAGATAAAACCAAAA
This sequence comes from Macaca nemestrina, assembly GCF_043159975.1. Lineage (NCBI taxonomy): Eukaryota > Metazoa > Chordata > Mammalia > Primates > Cercopithecidae > Macaca > Macaca nemestrina. The sequence goes on from NC_092128.1 coordinate 64,863,353, forward strand.
AGATGGGGAAAAAGCAGGGCAGAAAAGCTGGAAATTCAAAAAATAAGAGCACATCTCCCCATCCAAAGGAACGCAGCTCATCGCCAGCAATGGATCAAAGCTGGATGGAGAATGACTTCGACGAGATGAGAGAAGAAGGCTTCAGTCCATCAAACTTCTCAGAGCTAAAGGAGGAATTACGTACCCAGCGCAAAGAAACTAAATATCTTGAAAAAAGAGTGGAAGAATTGATAACTAGAATAATTAATGCAGAGAAGGCCATAAACGAACTGACAGAGATGAAAACCATGACACAAGAAATACGTGACAAATGCACAAGCTTCAGTAACTGACTCGATCAACTGGAAGAAAGAGTATCAGCGATTGAGGATCAAATGAATGAAATGAAGCAAGAAGAGAAATCTAAAGAAAAAAGAAGAAAAAGAAATGAACAAAGCCTGCAAGAAGTATGGGATTATGTAAAAAGACCAAATCTACGTCTGATTGGGGTGACTGAAAGTGAGGGGGAAAATGGAACCAAGTTGGAAAACACTCTTCAGGATATCATCCAGGAGAACTTCCCCAACCTAGTAGGGCAGGCCAACATTCAAATTCAGGAAATACAGAGAACGCCACAAAGATACTCCTTGAGAAGAGCAACTCCAAGACAAATAATTGCCAGATTCACCAAAGTTGAAATGAAGGAAAAACTCTTAAGGGCAGCCAGAGAGAAAGGTCGGGTTACCCACAAAGGGAAGCCCATCAGACTAATAGCAGATCTCTTGGCAGAAACTCTCCAAGCCAGAAGAGAGTGGGGGCCAATATTCAACATTCTTAAAGAAAAGAATTTTAAACCCAGAATTTCATATCCAGCCAAACTAAGTTTCATAAGTGAAGGAGAAATAAAATCCTTTACAGATAAGCAAATGCTTAGAGATTTTGTCACCACCAGGCATGCCTTACAAGAGACCCTGAAGGAAGCACTAAACATGGAAAGGAACAACTGGTACCAGCCATTGCAAAAACATGCCAAAATGTAAAGACCATTGAGGCTAGGAATAAACTGCATCAACTAACGAGCAAAATAACCAGTTAATATCATAATGGCAGGATCAAGTTCACACATAACAATCATAACCTTAAATGTAAATGGACTAAATGCTCCAATTAAAAGACACAGACTGGCAAACTGGATAAAGAGTCAAGACCCATCAGTCTGCTGTATTCAGGAGAGCCATCTCACACACGGAGACATACATAGGCTCAAAATAAAGGGATGGAGGAAGATCTACCAAGCAAATGGAGAACAAAAAAAAGCAGGGGTTGCAATCCTAGTCTCTGATAAAACAGACTTTAAACCATCAAAGATCAAAAGAGACAAAGAAGGCCATTACATAATGGTAAAGGGATCAATTCAACAGGAAGAGCTAACTATCCTAAAAATATATGCACCCAATACAGGAGCACCCAGATTCATAAAGCAAGTCCTTAGAGACTTACAAAGAGACTTAGACTCCCATACAATAATAATGGGAGACTTCAACACTCCACTGTCAACATTAGACAGATCAACGAGACAGAAAGTTAACAAGGATATCCAGGAATTGAACTCATCTCTGCAGCAAGCAGACCTAATAGACATCTACAGAACTCTCCACCCCAAATCAACAGAATATACATTCTACTCAGCACCACATCACACTTATTCCAAAGTTGACCACATAATTGGAAATAAAGCACTCCTCAGCAAATGTACAAAAACAGAAATTATAACAAACTGTCTCCCAGACCACAGTGCAATCAAACTAGAACTCAGGACTAAGAAACTCAATCAAAACTGCTCAACTACATGGAAACTGAACAACCTGCTCCTGAATGACTACTGGGTACATAACGAAATGAAGGCAGAAATAAAGATGTTCTTGAAACCAATGAGAACAAAGATACAACATACCAGAATCTCTGGGACACATTTAAAGCAGTGTGTAGAGGGAAATTTATAGCACTAAATGCTCACAAGAGAAAGCAGGAAAGATCTAAAATTGACACTCTAACATCACAATTAAAAGAACTAGAGAAGCAAGAGCAAACACATTCAAAAGCTAGCAGAAGGCAAGAAATAACTAAGATCAGAGCAGAACTGAAGGAGATAGAGACACAAAAAACCCTCCAAAAAATCAGGGAATCCAGGAGTTGGTTTTTTGAAAAGATCAACAAAATTGATAGACCGCAAGCAAGACTAATAAAGAAGAAAAGAGAGAAGAATCAAATAGATGCAATAAAAAATGATAAAGGGGATATCACCACCGACCCCACAGAAATACAAACTACCATCAGAGAATACTATAAACACCTCTACGCAAATAAACTAGAAAATCTAGAAGAAATGGATAATTTCCTGGACACTTACACTCTCCCAAGACTAAACAAGGAAGAAGCTGAATTCTTGAATAGACCAATAGCAGGCTCTGAAATTGAGGCAATAATTAATAGCCTACCAACCAAAAAAAATCCAGGACCAGATGGATTCACAGCCGAATTCTACCAGAGGTACAAGGAGGAGCTGGTACCATTCCTTCTGAAACTATTCCAATCAATAGAAAAAGAGGGAATCCTCCTTAACTCATTTTATGAGGCCAACATCATCCTGATACCAAAGCCTGGCAGAGACACAACAAAAAAAGAGAATTTTAGACCAATATCCCTGATGAACATCGATGCAAAAATCCTCAATAAAATACTGGCAAACCGAATCCAGCAGCACATTAAAAAGCTTATCCACCATGATCAAGTGGGCTTCATCCCTGGGATGCAAGGCTGGTTCAACATATGCAAATCAATAAACATAATCCAGCATATAAACAGAACCAAAGACAAAAACCACATGATTATCTCAATAGATGCAGAAAAGGCTTTTGACAAAATTCAACAGCCCTTCATGCTAAAAACTCTCAATAAATTCGGTATTGATGGAACGTATCTCAAAATAATAAGAGCTATTTATGACAAACCCACAGCCAATATCATACTGAATGGGCAAAAACTGGAAAAATTCCCTTTGAAAAATGGCAGAAGACAGGGATGCCGTCTCTCTCCACTCCTATTCAACATAGTGTTGGAAGTTCTGGCTAGGGCAATCAGGCAAGAGAAAGAAATAAAGGGTATTCAGTTAGGAAAAGAAGAAGTCAAACTGTCCCTCTTTGCAGATGACATGATTGTATATTTAGAAAACCCCATCGTCTCAGCCCAAAATCTCCTTAAGCTGATAAGCAACTTCAGCAAAGTCTCAGGATACAAAATCAATGTGCAAAAATCACAAGCATTCTTATACACCAGTAACAGACAAACAGAGAGCCAAATCATGAATGAACTTCCATTCACAATTGCTTCAAGACAATAAAATACCTAGGAATCCAACTTACAAGGGATGTAAAGGACCTCTTCAAGGAGAACTACAAACCACTGCTCAGTGAAATAAAAGAGGACACAAACAAATGGAAGAACATACCATCCTCAAGGATAGGAAGAATCAATATTGTGAAAATGGCCATACTGCCCAAGGTAATTTATAGATTCAATGCCATCCCCATCAAGGTACCAATGAGTTTCTTCACAGAATTGGAAAAAACTGCTTTAAAGTTCATATGGGACCAAAAAAGGGCCCGCATTGCCAAGACAATCCTAAGTCAAAAGAACAAAGCTGGAGGCATCACGCTACCTGACTTCAAACTATACTACAAGGCTACAGTAACCAAAACATCATGGTACTGGTACCAAAACAGAGATATAGACCAATGGAACAGAACAGAACCCTCAGAAATAATACCACACATCTACAGCCATCTGATCTTTGATAAACCTGAGAAAAACAAGAAATGGGGAAAGGATTCCCTATTTAATAAATAGTGCTGGGAAAATTGGCTAGCCATAAGTAGAAAGCTGAAACTGGATTCTTTCCTTACTCCTTATACAAAAATTAATTCAAGATGGATTCGAGACTTAAATGTTAGACCTAATACCATAAAAACCCTAGAAAAAAACCTAGGTAACACCATTCAGGACATAGGCATGGGCAAGGACTTCATGTCTAAAACACCAAAAGCAATGGCAACAAAAGCCAAAATTGACAAATGGGATCTAATTAAACTAAAGAACTTCTGCACAGCAAAAGAAACTACCATCAGAGTGAACAGGCAACCTACAGAATGGGAGAAAATGTTTGCAATCTACTCATCTGACAAAGGGCTAATATCCAGAACCTACAAAGAACTCAAACAAATTTACAAGAAAAAAAAACAAACAACCCCGTCAAAAAGTGGGCAAAGGATATGAACAGACATTTCTCAAAAGAAGACATTCATACAGCCAACAGACACATGAAAAAATGCTCATCGTCACTGGCCATCAGAGAAATGCAAATCAAAACCACAATGAGATACCATCTCACACCAGTTAGAATGGCAATCATTAAAACATCAGGAAACAACAGGTGCTGGAGAGGATGTGGAGAAATAGGAACACTTTTACACTGTTGGTGGGATTGTAAACTAGTTCAACCATTATGGAAAACAGTATGGCGACTCCTCAAGGATCTAGATCTAGATCTAGAAGTACCATATAACCCAGCCATCCCATTACTTGGTATATACCCAAAGGATTATAAATCATGCTGCTATAAAGACACATGCACACGTATGTTCATTGCGGCACTATTCACAATAGCAAAGACTTGGAATCAACCCATCAGTGACAGACTGGATTAAGAAAATGTGGCACATATACACCTTGGAATACTATGCAGCCATAAAAAAAGATGAGTTTGTGTCCTTTGTAGGGACATGGATGCTGCTGGAAACCATCATTTTCAGCAAACTATCGCAAGAACAGAAAACCAAACACCTCATGTTCTCACTCATAGGTGGGAACTGAAGAATGAGATCACTTGGACTCGGGAAGGGGAACATCACACACCAGGGCCTATTATCGGGAGGGGGACGTGGGGAGGGATTTCATTGGGAGTTATACCTCATGTAAATGACTGGTTGATGGGTGCTGATGAGTTGATGGGTGCAGCACACCAACATGGCACAAGTATACATATGTACCAAACCTGCATGTTATGCACATGTACCCTAGAACTTAAAGTATAATTAAAAATAAATAAATAAATAAAAAAGAAACTAAGATCTGGTATAAAAATAAGATCTGGTATAAAAAATGACAGCTTTCAAACTGAAAATAATAAAAAAAGCAAAATTGAAAAATCAATTTAGAGATAGAATATGCCAGAATTGTTAAAAATAATTTTGTAATTATTTGTTTGAAAGTAAATATTTACATTTTAAAGGGATTTTATGATATTATTATCGTAAACGAACAAGCATTCATAGTATTAAATTTTTCTAAAGAGACATAATATATCTATTAATCACAAATATGTCACATGTCAAGTACTATTCCAGATGTTTGGAATTTTTCTCTCTCCTTCATGTCTCACTTTGTCTCTTCCTGTCGCTCTTTTTCTGTCTCTCTCATTCTCTCTCTCTCTCACACACACATATGCACACACACACACATACACAATCACATATACACAAAAAATCTTTACAGACAAAAGGAATGTTTACAAAGCTTTTATAATCTGTTCAAAGATGTGAGCATAATTTTAATATATTTATTACATAGCAAGTAAAGAGTGGTGACAATCTGATTTACATTATGAGAAGTGATATGAAGGGTCACAACAACGGCACAAAGGACACTCAGCTGGCAGGTGCATGTATGTCAATCTTATGACTTAAAAGAGCAGTAACCATAAGTATATCTGAATATCGTTTTAGCAATAATGCTAGTTTCTAATAACTGCATTGACACATGATGACACAAACTTAATTCTTCTAAATTATGAGTTGATATTCTTAAATTATCAGGTGAACTATTTAGGGGAAATGTTAATGGTAAAATGGAATAAAATTTCCAGGTAAAAAGGATTATGCAAAGCTTGATCCAAATTCTGCATTTGATTTTAATTAGTGAAATAATCTGAAATAGTGTTTTTAAAATATTTTTTAACATAGATAACTAATCTAAAATAAGTATTTTTAAAATTGTGGTGTTTTAATGATCAAATGTTTGTCATAAAACTATCTTAATTTATAAAATGGTCAAAATCAAACATCAGGCCAATACCCTTGAGGAATACAGATGCAAACTAAAATCCTCAACAAAATACCGATAAAACAAACTCAGTAGCACATCAAAAAGCTAATCCATTACAATCAGGTAGCCTTTATTCCTTGGAAGCAAGTTTGGTGCAACATATGCAAATCAATAAGTATGTTTATCATGTAAACAGAACTAAAACCAAAAACCACACAATTAGTTCAATAGATAAAGAAATGTCTTTCTCTAACATTCAACATCTTTCTGTAGTAAAAACCCTCAATAACTAGGCATTGAAGAATGATATCTCAAAATAATAGGAGCCATCTATGAAAAACTCACAGCTAACATCATACTGAATGGGCAAAGACTAAAAGCATTCCTCTTGAAAACCAGGACAAAATAAGAATGTCCTCTATCACCACTCCTGTTCAACATAGTACTGGAAGTCCTGGCCAGATCAATCAGGCAAGAGGAATAATAAAAGGCACCAAATAGGAAGAGAGGAAGTCAAACTATCCCTGTTTGCAGATGACACAATTCAATTCTATATCTAGACAAACCTATAGTCTTTACTCAAAAGCTCTTTGATCTGAAAGAAAAAAAAAAAAAAAGACAACATAAAACCTTCAGCAAAGGTTCAGAATACAAAACCAACACACAGAAATCAGTAGTATTCCTACAAACCAATGACATCCACACTGAGACCAAATCAGGAACTCAATTTAATTCACAATTGTCACGAAAAGAGTGAAATATGTGAAATATGAAGAGAGGAATACAGCTGCCCAGAGAGGTGAAAGATTTCTACAACGAGAATTATAAACCACTGCTGAAAGAAATCAGAGACAACAATACAAATGGGAAAACATTCCATGCTCATTCATAGGAAGAAGGAATATTGTTAAAATGGCCATATGGCCCAAAGCAGTTTATGGATCCAATGCTATTCCTATCAAACTAAAAATTATATTATTCGCAGAATTAGAAAAAAAACTATTTTAAAATTCATATGGAACTAAAAAAGAGCCCAAATAGCCAAGACAATGCCAAGTGAAAATAACACAGCTAGAGACATCATGTTAACTGACTTCAAACTATATTACAAGGATACAGTAATCAAAAGAGAATGGACTTGTACAAAAACAGACAGAGCAATGAAACAGACTAGAGAGTCCAGTAATATTGCTGCCCACCTATAACCAATTGATCTCTGACAAAGTCAACAAAAACCAGCAATGGGGAAAGGACTTCCATTTCAATACATTTTGCTGAAATAACCTGCTAGCCATATGCAGAAGTCTGAAATTGAACCCCTTCTTTACACCATACAAAAAAATCAACTCAAGATGTATGAAAGACTTAAATGTAAAACTTAAAACTGTAAAAACCCTGAAAGATAACCTAGGAAACACCATTCTGGATATAGGACTAGGCAAAGATTTCATGACAAAGTTGCCAAAAGTAATTGCAACAAAAACAAAAATTGACAAATGATACCTAATTAAACTAAAGAGCTTCTGAACAAGCACACCATAAACTATCAATAGAGTAATCAGACAACCTACAGAAGGGGAGAAAATATTTGCACACTACCAGTCCCACAAAGGTCTAATATCCAGAAGGTATAAGAAACAAGTTCACAAGCAAAAAACAAACAACTCCATTAGAAAGTAGGCAAAGGACATTAACAGACATTTTTCAAAAGAAGACACACATGCAGCCAGTAAGCATATGAAAAAAAAAAAAAAGCTCAACATTATGAATCATTCAAGAAATGGAAATCAAAACCACACTGACATACCATTTCATACCAGTCAGAATGGCTATTACCAAGAGTCAACAACAACAACAACAACAACAACAACAAAAACGGGTGCTGGTGGAGTTGCAGAGAAAAGGGAACACACACAGTGCTCGTGGTAGTGTAAATTAAGGTAGCCATTGTGGAACTCAGCGTGATGTTTCCTCAAAGAACCTGAAACTTGATCCAGCAATCCCATTACTGGGTGTTATGATGGTTAATATTGAGAGTCAATTTGATTGGATTGAAGGATGCAAAGTATTGTTCCTGAGTCTGTCTGAGAGAGTGTTGCCACAGAGATCAACATTTGAGTCAGTAGACTGGAAGAGGCAGACTCACTCTCAACCTGGGTGGGCACCATCTAATCAACTACCAGCACGGCTGGTATACAAGCAGGCAGAGAAACATGGAAGGACTAGACTGGCTAAGTCTTCTTGCCTCCATCTTTCTCCCGTGTTGGATGCTTCCTGCCTTCAAACATCTGACTCTAAGTCCTTCAGTTTTTGGACTCTTGGACCCATTTGCCAGGGGCTCTCAGGCCTTTAGCCACTAACTGAAGGTTGCACTGTCGGCTTCCCTACTTTTGAGGATTTGAGACTAGGACTGACTTCCTTGCTCCTCAGCTTGCAGACGGCCTATTGTGGGACTTCACCTTGTGATTGTGTGAGTCAATACTCCTTAATAAACTCCCTTTCGTATATACATCAGTCCTATTATTCCTGTCTCTCTACAGAATCCTATTACAGGTATATACCTAAAAGAATATAAATTCCTCTATCATAAAGATATATGATCACATATGTTCATTGCAGCACTATTCGCAATAGCAAAAACATGGAATCAACCTAAATGCCCATTAATGATAAAGTGGATAAAGAGAATGTGGTACATATGCATCATGGAATACTACGTAGCCATAAAAATAAATAAGATCATGTCTTTTATAGAAACATGGTTGGAGCTGGAGGCCATTATCCTTAGCAAACTAATACAGGAACAGAAAACCAACTACTATATGTTCTCACTTATAAGTGAGAGCTAACCAATTAGAACACATGGACACAAAGAGGAGAGCAACAGACCTCTGGGCCTACTTGAGGATGGAGGATGGGAGGAGGGAGAGGAGCTGAAAAACTGTCTACTGAGTATTGTGTTATTAATTGAGTGTGAATTAATCTGTACATCAAACCCCCATGACACACCATTTGTCTATATAACAAACTTGCAAATGTATCCCTGAACCTAAAATAAGAATTATAATTTTAAAAACTAAAAATAACAAAATTGTCAAATTCTACTTTAATTTCTTTACCTCTCACTTTTTAATACACAACTTTTTTTCCTGAAATTTAATATGCTTATTATTTTTTTCTGTTATGTTAGAGAAAAATAAAATGTAATTATTAAAACAATCTTGATAAAGGAATTTTTAGACATTTCTCAATTTTGCAAAAGGAAATAACTTCAATATTAAAATTGATTTAAAATTATAAAACACGTTTTTATCTTTAAATATTAAAAAAACTGTAAGTAGCTTACTGATTTGTAATTAAAATTTAGTAAAACCACAATGGCCATAAAACAAAATGACAAAAATCTTTGAGCAAAGAATTACTAATCTATTAAGAAACTTACATTTTTCATACTGTGGTATTGGATTATTGTTACTGGATATACAATAATTTCCATTTTTTTCTGTTTGCTTTTGCTTTAGCCAATGGTAATAAAATACTTGGTACTATTTGGTTGTTTTTCTTCTGTTTCAACTGAAAATATTATTTAGAGACCTCATGTAGCCAACTAAAAACATTCATTTCTATATTTATTTCTTCTTTTATGTTGGTCCTATACCAGCATTTGAAATGAAATTTTCCAGTTTGCTGCATTTTATAAACCATGTTTCCACCATCTACACATTATTTTACTAAGGGAAATAAGTATAGAAAATAGAAGTAAATATTTCCTTATGAACTATGATTTCTACTCTGGTTATAGAGACTACAGGTGAGATTTTATTGATGTCAGGGAAATGCTTCACTTAAATAGGGATTATATATTATGTGTAAATGAATTGTAAAGCCACTTTGAAGGCTTATTAGGTTAGGTGAATAGGTAATTCAAAATGGAATTTATTTCTAATTTCAACTTTATTTATTGATTGTTAAATAGAGGAATGTTAAAACTAAAATGATATCAGGGATCACTTAGTTCAATCTCCACAAATTAGATATTTAAGATCTATAAATGTCCTAATTTACAGAAAGCTGTACAACCGGTAAGTGACAGATGTAACATAAAACCTCGGCCTCCTGAGTTTCGGGGAAATTTAGTTTCATTGAAATATGCTGTATTCTCAGTTGTTATTACATGAGTGTAAGGCATTGACTGTGTCGAATACTTTTTTATAAAATGTTTATGAAGTTTTTAGACCTATTCAAATGTTTATTTAATCGGATTCTAGTGTAAAACATGTGTCTAGGGACTATGACAAATTGTAGTCCTTGGAATCAGTCAAAACTATTTTGAGCTAGTTACTAGCCAGCTGTGCACTTTTGTCAAAACTCTTAGCTTCTACTGCTGCCATACAAGACTGCTGTGGGGATTATATGTCACCTAATGTGTTTCCTGGCCTGTTTTAAGTCATTAACAAATAATAACAATCAGGAGCAGACATATTGTTTGTGAAATTTTAAGATTTATTCCCGAGATTTAAGTCCATTTATAATCCACGGTAGGACAACAATTATTTTAAATTAAATAGTATTAGAAAAATGCGGAGCAATTACAAATACTTCATCTAGGAATTTATGTCAAGGCGGAGTTGTAACAATACCAACACTTTCTTCCACAAAGTAGTCTTTTCATCTGTAAACTAAACAAATGACTACTGAGATTTTTATCTCTAAAACTCATAAATGATATCAGGGATCACTTAGTTCAATCTCCACAAATTAGATATTTAAGATCTATAAATGTCCTAATTTACAGAAAGCTATACAACCAGTAAGTGACAGATGTAACACGAGACCTCAGCCTTCTGAGTTTTGGGGAAATTTAGTTTCCACTGAAATATGCTGTATTCTCATAATTCCATAAATAAGCTTAAGCACATATCATTAAAAGAACAAAAGCAGCCAGAATATGTAAAATACAGTATATGCTTTGGGGAAGTAATAATTTAAATCAGACTTTTGTATAAAAGTAAAAGATTTCAAACTAATGGTAAAATAAATCATTTTAATTTTTAAGATTATTATATATCATATTACTCGAGACAATTTAATTGTTGAGAAAATTAAAATTGATATTTAAATATAAAAATAGTACTAATTATTTTAATTTATTTTCATACTTATATTTATAATACAATCAGCAATATAACTATAATCCCTGTGATCCTGGGCATGTCACTAGTATTTTTAGGTATTAGAAAATGAAAATAACGACTATGTTGTAGAAGCTCTAGGGAAACTGTCATCATACATGTACAATGGAAGTCTAAATTGATACAACTTTTATGAAAAGTCAGTTGGCCATATTTATCTACAACATTACTAGTTAGTAGCCTTACCTTGTGTCCAAATGATAATTCTACTTCTAGAGAATTCCATGGAGGAAGAAATGAATAAATATATACTAGGATAACTATCACATTTTTATTGATTATAGTAAAAAATAAGAAATAACAAATATTCAAAGTAGGAAATTTGTCAAATAATTTATAGTACATTATTATAATTAAATATAGTAATCATTTTAGAGAAATATAGCATAAAAAATGATGAGGAATATATTACTATATAAATGATAAAAAATTTAATTGCCAACTTAAAAGTTTCATTAAACAATTCTATGTCTATATATTACATGCTCTTATATAATAATTTATGTGGAATACATATTGCAATGTTTTTACAAATCATCCCTGGCATATTGGGATACAGATTATTTGGTTTCATTCATGGTTTTAAATTAAATGGATCATTTCAGTCTCACTACCATGTAGTTGTTAATAAATTGATTGTCAATTTAATGGCCAAAGTATGCAGACATTATAGAATGGAAGTCAATTTTTTTATTTATAATAATACTAAATATTTATAAAATAAATATACAAACTCTCAAGCAAATTATTTTATATAAGCAGAGCTAATATTCAACTGATAGCTACCCGTGCAGTTTTAATGGCTGTTTACGGCTGGTTCTCATTCTGATGGATCAGGGCCTGTGCAGTTCTAGTTGTTAAAAATTTAAAATTTTTATTTGTCTGTTACTAAATGTAAATTGGCAGATAGTGATTTCAGTAACTAAATTTGAAAAGCAGGAATAAGTCTGTATATCGGGGAGGGGGAAATGTATGGGGACATAATCAGTGAAAGTTCTAGATCAGTTGATTTTGAGGTATCTAAGGTACCTGTGGAAAATTATACTTTACTAAATGGCTACAGAGTATTTCTTGTCCCTCCTGTTCATCAGGATCCCTTCCATTGCCCCATCAGAAGATGAAGTTCATATCCTTTCACCTTAAACATAGGTGGGTCTTTGTGATTTCCTTGACTAAAAGAATATGGCAGAGGTAATGCAATATAACATCTGAGATTAGGTCATAAAAGGCATTACAGCTTCTTACTGACTGTCTTGAAACACTAACTCTTAGGATTCATCCGCAATGCTGCAAAGAAGCCCAGAACAAATGCAGAGGCACAGTTAGAAAGGAACTATGACCTCAGTTGGGTTCCAAATCAATAGCTGGTATTAACTTGCCAGCCATGTGAATAAACTATCTTTGAATAAGATCTTTCGGACCTCAGAGCCAGCCTAAGTGATGCTACATGGACCAGAAATTAGACTACTCTGGAGTCTTGCTATAATCACAGATTAATTAACAAAATAAATGAGTGTTGTTGTTTTCAACCACTAAGCTTTTACAGTCTGTTTCACAGCAACTAATAACTGATACAGGACCTTACTTGTTGCTCTTTGACTTTTGATAAAAATATTTCAGTAATATATGACACAAGAAAATGCAGAAAATTAAGCTCAACTGAATCAAATAAGTGCACAGGCATTTTAAATGTGTTTGCTTGAAGGAAGAAACATTTTAATCTGGCTAAAGGAAAAGAGAGACATGAAAAGCCACATCTCCATTATTATGATACTTAATTTTTTTCATAAACAGAATTGTAAGTATTAATATAGTTGTCTCACATTTATATCGCATAAATGTGCAAGTTTTTTTATTACATTTTTCTCTTTGTAAACCACATCATCCTTCTTTTCATCCCCTTAATTGATAAAATATTTTGTAGGCCAAGTCATACTCTAAAGATTTATTTCGCCTCAGCATGAAATAAATGGTGCTCATGTCTGCAATCCTAGCAATTTGAGAGACCCAGGCAGGCAGACTGCTTGAGTCCAGGAGTTCAAAGTCAGCCTGGGCAACGTGACAAAACACTTCTCTACAAAAAAATACAAAAATTACCCTGGTGTGGTAGAGTGCACCTGCAGTCCCAGCTCCTGAGGAGGCTGAGATGGGAAGATTTCTTGAACCTGGGAGGTCACAATCGCAGTGGTTTGTGATTGCACCACCACACCACAGCCTGGGTGACAGAGTCAGACCCTGTCAGAAGGAGAGAGGGGGATGGGGGGAGGGGGGGGAGAGAGAGCGAGAGAGAGAGAAGAGAGAGAAGAAGAAAGAGAAAGAAAGAAAGAAAGAAAGAAAGAAAGAAAGAAAGAAAGAAAGAAAGAAAGAAAGAGAAGGAAAGAAAAAGAGAGAAAAAGAAAGAAAGAAAGAAAGAAAGAAAGAAAGAAAGAAAGAAAGAAAGAAAGAAAGAAAGAAAGAAAGAAAAAGAAAGAAAAAGAAAGAAAGAAAGAAAGAAAGAAAGAAAGAAAGAAAGAAAGAAAGAAAGAAAATAAAGGAAGGAAGGAGGGAGGGAAGGAGTGAAGGAGTGAAGGAAGAAAGGAAGGAAAGAAAAGAAAGAAGAAAGAAAGAAAGAAAGAAAGAAAGAAAGAAAGAAAGAAAGAAAGAAAGAAAGAAAGAAAGAGGGAGAAATAAAGTAGTGAAGGAGTGAAGGAAGGAAGGAAAAGAAAGAAAGAAAAGAAAAAAGGAAAGAAAGAAAGAAAGAAAGAAAGAAAGAAAGAAAGAAAGAAAGAAAGAAAGAAAGAAAGAAAGAAAGAAGTGAAGGAGTGAAGGAAGGCAAAGAAAGAAAGAAAGAAAGAAAGAAAGAAAGAAAGAAAGAAAGAAAGAAAGAAAGAAAGAAAGAAAGAAAGAAAGAAAGAAAGAAAGAAGTGAAGGAGTGAAGTAAGGAAGGCAAAGAAAGAAAGAAAGAAAGAAAGAAAGAAAGAAAGAAAGAAAGAAAGAAAGAAAGAAAGAAAGAGAAAGAAAAGAGAAGAAAAGAAGGGAGGGAGGGAGAGAAGGAGGAACGAAGGAAGGAAGGACAGAAGGAAGGAAGGAAGAAAAGAAAGAAGGGAGGAAGGAAGGAAGGAAAGAAAAAGGAAGGAAGGAAGGAAAATAAAGAAAAATAGAATTTTCTGCAACCATCCAGAAACTACAGCAGACAGTAAGAGTTAAATTCCCAGGAGTTTAAGAAGCTGAGGAATCTTATTATAAAATTTGCTTTTCATAGAAATCACTACTTTGTCAATATTGCTGAAGTTTGGGTCCCTGAAAGCCAAGTTTGCTCCCTGTGAACCTTTGAGCAGCACCTCATCCTCCTGCTGCTGTGACTACTTGGCAAACAGGTTCATTACTCTGTTCACTGAGAGGCAGTAGAGCATGGTATTTAATGGTACAGACTTTGAAGCCAGACTAGCTGTGTTTGAAGCCCACCACAGACAATCCATGTAACATTGAGAACTTCATTTAACTTCTCCTTGCTGCAGTTTTTTCATCTATAAAATGAAAATTGTATAATAGTGTCTAACACATTGGAATAGCGTTGTGTTGTTGAGGAAACTAAATAAGCTAAAGTAAGAGTCTTAAAACTGTACCTAATACTGAAGAAATACTATCTGTCAAAGTAGCCGGAAGACTCTCAAATGCTTTTCAACTTGCTGCTTTTACTATGGAGCTTGAAAATCCAAAAATTCATATTCAGTCTTCCTTGCATTTAGAGGCATCCAGTGATTTAAAGGGGATTTTAGGAAATCACTTGCATTCCTTATTAAAGAAAGAGTTAGTACTGCCATTCTTTCTCCCCTTCTATCAATTTATAAAGCTTCCACATTGGCTACAGCTGCAGCAGGGAAAAATTGAGAAAAAAGCATGACCCTAAACTTTAACATCTGTCAGATGTTAAGCCCACAGCAGCAAATACTTATGAAATTTTTTTAAAAAAATCACTATTGGAGACACAGCTAGTTCAATCACAACATGTATAATGGTACAATTGCTACAAATAATTCCACTCCTGTCTAAAATGCCTAGCTAGGACTTATAATACCAGGTACTCTCTAGGCATTTCATACATGTAGTGTATAATTCTAATAAGACCTGCTGGCATGGGTATCGTTATGCCAATTCAAAGGTGAGGAAATTGAGGTTTAGGGAGATTACATAAAATTACCTAAGTTGTACAGTTAGTAAATAGAGGAATAGAAATCTGAGCCAAAGTCTGTAAGAGTTTATCATACTCTTAACAATCATGCTTTTCAGCTACACTATAGGCGTAGGAAGCAAACTAGGGACAGAGAAGGATAGTATCTGAAATTGCTTTTATAAAATTAAATACAAAAGTGTTCAGCAATTAAGAAATAAAGATACATTTCACTGAAATTACTTTTATAGATATCTAAATTGATCACATTGATCAACATTTATTCAACCTCCTATTTCTCTTTCCCCATAATAAAATAGAAAAAGAGCTATTTAAATTCTAAATTATACATTCAGCTTTTGGTGGGGAAAACTAATGGTTTGTGTCTGGAGGCATTTTCTGTATTATTTGTGAATGGGTTAGTGGTTGAAATCCACTTCCTAATTGTCATGTGTCCACCCACCACTATTGTTACAGATTTAGTGGTAATTTCAAGATCTGGTATGGTAGGAAGAGGCACTGTTTTCTAGGGCGCTTGGTATTTGTCCTTTCACTAAAAACGGGATAGTTACAGATTAATTCCTTTGTAACATAATCTATTTCCATCACAGCTTATGTCAAACATGCTATCCTATTTTGTGATTAGGCCCACAAGATTATAAATTCTTACCTTCAGAGGATTTAACCTTTCTAAAAGTAGTCTGAAACTTGAAGAAATCTGTAAACATTTATGTAGGAATCATAACCGCAACCCAAGATAAACAAGCATAGGAAACCATTGGGGTGGCTGGTGAAGTTTAGAACAATAATAAATATGCTCACTTTGCTACTAGGAGATAAAATAATAACAAAACCAACTACACAATTAAATATGATGTTTCTTCATATGGTTATTTATTTTCACTTCAGAAATAAATTTAAGTCCTTTTTTGTTAAGATATCTAAACATTTTTTAATCAAAAAGCAAAAAAAAATTGTGAAAATGAAAATGATAATTTATACAGATGTTATGCATTATGATCTTGGGCAATGTAGGTCATAAGAATGATTTAGATCAATCTGGTTTTGTTCCTTTTGAAGAGTTAAGCATTAACGTATTCCAAACACATAGAAATAAATTAAAATGCAAAAGGAACACAGATTTTTGTGCATTTGTCCTACATTTTTCTCATTCCTTTTACTCATTCATCCTACAATTATTTTTATAGCCTATTATGTTATAGGAAATAAGAAAACTGAAAAGCCACAATCATAACTATGTCTTCCATGGAAACTTAATAATCTCAAATGAAAAATAAAATGTAACAACTAGAAAGTATTACACATAATGCTGTGTTAAATATCATAAGAGCAATACAAATAGTAGCTTCAGGGTTTCAAGGAATAAAGAGTTCAATGAGAAAATGAAGGGTGAATATGTAGAGGATGAAGACTTTGAGATGGCCTTGAGTTTTACTAGATTTTGTAGGGAAAAAATGGGGCACTTCTCCTTTTAGGGAATCAACTTCTACACTTCTGAATGTCCTTCTCTCTGATGCTTGGTCCCATCCCTATCTCAGCAACTGTGCTTCAGGAAAAAACAAACAAACAAATAAAAAGCTTACCCTAGCAGGCCTGTAGCAGTTACCTATAGAACATTTTCTTGTGGGTTGGTCTTTTGGCTGGCACTGGAACATTCAACCTTCAGAAAGTCTGATCCATTGATAAAGTTGGTTTGCCCGCCTGTGTCACTGCACATCTACTTTCTTTCTGGGAGTCTGGAATTTCATCAGCTACAGCTGATTGTTTGTGCCTGTGTGACCACCCTCAACTAAAAACCTTGAACTCCCAAACAGGGGTCCTTTGGTATGGCCTCTCCCAAGAGGGAGAACATAGAGAGCCCATGCATGAACCCCTCCAGATTCTGCCTGTCCTGTTTCCTTTCCTTTTAATTGATGACCCTGCTGTGTATGCTTGCTGTGTTGAAATTCTGTGAGTCTTTCCAGTGAATCACTGTGTTTGGATGGTCCCTGGGACCATAAAACATCAGTCTATCAGCCCCTTTCATTCTTCATACTTTTTTACTGCCTAGAATAGGTGCCGTACTGAATCATTTTAGTAAAACTTATACTCTAAAGTAAAAAGAGATTACTTAAAATAACCCTACCAATATATCTCAGCTATCTTTTATGCACCACTCTTTTGATAATCATACCCTAATCATCCTTACCTCTTCCTAATTTCTCAAAAAAACTAAGCTTTTTTTTTTTTTTTTCCTATTTGGGGTCTTACAATTAATTCTGTCTGAATGATTCTTCACGAACTTCTTCTCCCCAAATACCCACCATACACACATTTGAATGGATGGATTTGTTTCACCCCGATGTCTTAGTTTAAATGTAATGTTTTGTTTGTCTTTTTCTTTTGAGACAGAGTTTCCCTTTGTTACCCAGGCTGGAGTGCAATCGTCCAATCTCTACTCACTGCAAACTCTGCATCCCAGGTTCAAGCGATTCTCCTGCCTCGGCCTACCAAGTAGCTGGGATTACAGGCATGCACCACCATGTCTGGCTAATTTTGTATTTTTAGTGGAGACAGGGTTTCACCATGTTGGCCAGGCTGGTGTCAAACTCCTGACCTCAGGTGATCCACCCGCCTTGGCCTCCCAAACTGCTGGGATTATAGGCATGAGCCACCGCGACTGGCCTTAAATGTAATCTTCTAAAGGGGGATATTTTGACTACACAACTTTAAATAGTACCTTCCCCTCTCTATTATTTGCTTATATAACACTCTTCAATTTTCTTTTTCTTTTTTTTTTCCTTTTTTTGTCTTTGCTATTAGTCTTTAAGTTCGATAAAGACAGAGACCACTTTGGTTTTTTAATCAGTGTATACTCGGTCCCTAACCCAGTAGCCTAACAAAGAGAAGGCAATTAAAAATTATCAAATAAAAACTTGTATTCAAATATAGGAGCTAGATGTAGCCAATATTACTTAAAGGAAGGATATTACTTTATTATGATATTACTCCAGGAAGGAGAAGATACTAGATAAACCAGTATACCTAAAAGAAAGCACATACATTACACAGAAGAAAAAACTTCAGATTATTTTTTAAATGCTTATCATTCTGATAATTTTTGGATTATGTCAATTTTACTTTTAGAAGTAAAATAGAATCTGTGCAATCTACTGGGTATCCTTGGGTCAAAGAAATGGTACTTAAGTATCTACTGTAGTATTAAATAAAGTGCAGGAAAGCTAAGTATAAGCTGAAAAATAATAATAATTCTTCCCTGGAGCAATGTGTGCAAGGCTTTCCTGGAACTGAAAGGACCACTATCCAGTATGCCCAGGCATCTCTAAGACACTGGGAATTTCATCAAAAAGCAAATATATCTGTAGGCTAAGTTTAAACTGTTGCCGAAGGATAGATCTAAATGATTTAACAAGAAAATTGATTCCAGTTTGTCATCGCCTATAAAAGCCTGAAAATCAGTTGATAATATTTATTTATGAACTTCTATAAAAATCTTCCCAGTGCCATATGTTTTAATTTTAACCATTGGCCCCAAGCTCATTATAGTACCTTTATCTACAAGTCATTTCCCACAAGGACAAGTTTCAGAAAGACCTTTGTCAGTAAAAAGCTGACTATGGGAAATAGTTCAAATTTCAAAAACTTCAATATTTATACCCCAAGACATAATAAAGTTCTGAAATAGAACTTTTGAGGTTATGTTTTCTAACAATAACAACTGTTATCAAAATCTTTCCAAATACATAAATATATATAATCTGCTCATGTAAATTTTAATGGAATGTATGTAAAGAGCAGCCTTATATGGCTCCAAAGTTCAGGTGTAAGTATGGTCAGATTTAGCAACCTTGACTCACTTTGTGGATTTTTAGCCAAGGTAAGATAAGAAACTACATCAAGCCAATATTTAGAAAACTTTGTTTAAATATTTTGTTTGAAACAGTTGCTTTTGCAAGGCATACCAACTGTATCGAAGGATCTTGAAAAATATTTTAAAATGTTGGAAGCAAGTTACTGCCCTTCCTAAAGAAATGCTTTGAAAAGAATAATATTTATGCAATATGCACCATACATATATGATTCACTAGACAAAAAGTGGGCACTCAAATACTTGCTGATTGTTTAATTTTTCTAACATAATCAAAAATATATTTTAGGAGGATAGAGGATGTTTTTTAGGGGAATGGAATATTGCTCCTCTATGTTTGACATTAAAAAACAAAATCAGAACTCCAGGATATTTCATACTCATGTTGAAAAATTGGTTCTGTTGTGTTCATTATAGTGACTTCTGGCAAATTCCATGTCAGTTTCTTTTAAAGTGAAAAATCCCTTCTACTCCTTATAAACGAATTGCACACTCAATGGAAAAAAATTACGTGAAGCAAATTGTTTACCTCTGCTTTCAATGAAAGCAAAAAGAGAGGCATATAATAGGGAATTACAAATGGATGTTTAAGGTAGCTTCAAGGATAGAAGACTGAATTAAAGTAGCTTCAAGGAGGGAAGACTGAATTAAAATTGTGGCCAGCAGGTATGAAGAAACTAGTAGACTCCTGGGATGCTTGGGTGCAGTGGGGAAAACAATTCGAGGCCAAGCTCCACACATTCCAAATTCAGCCAGCCAATTTCTGACAGAGTGTTCTTTAATTCCCAACCCCTTGGACCCTAGTTTCTTCCTGCATAAAGTTAGATAATCCTACATCCATTAAAAATGATCCCAGAAATTATGTAAGATAAAATAGAGGGTTTCATACACTCATTAATTTTTAGTCTGACATGAGGGATATCAGAGTTCAGCTTTACCTATTGCTTCTTATTTTTTATTTTATTTCATTTTTTTTTTGAGATGGGGGTCTTTCTATGTTGCCCAGACTGGAAGGAGTAATATCCAGTGTTCTCACCATAACAATGAACTACGTGACCCCTTCCTTTTTATAAAAAAGGCTAGAAAGTTAGTTACAAAGGAGTGACTGGGTTTATAGTATTCTCACCATAACAACGATAACTATACGGGGTAATGCATGTGTCAATTAGCCTGATCAAATAGTTTATATATATATATATTTCAATACATTGTGTTGTACATGATGAATATACACAATTTTATCTTTTTTTCTTTTTTAAACAGATGGGGTCTCTCTATGTTGCCTAGAATGAACTCACACCGTTGGGCTCAAGCTATCCTTCTGTCTCAGCCTCCCTAGTAGCTGGACCTCCAAGCACATACCACAATACCTAGCTCTATTTTATCTTTTAACTTAAAAATAAATACAAATTTTTAAAAAGGAGTTAGAAAACCATGGTAAAAATAGCTGTTTTTAAACTATATATATACATATATGTATATATATAATTTTAACACAATGCTTGGCATATTTAAATGAATGTAACTAAATAGTGAACCTTAGACTAATTTCTGTTAACTATCAAATTGTGTATCTACCCTCTCAGTAACCCCACATGAATATCTAAAGGATATCTCTAAGTTAATATAGTCAAAACTGAAACCCCAAACATGATCTCCTCGACTCTTCCTTATTTCAGTCAAAAGCATCATCATCTATGTATTTGCTAAAGCCAAAGTACAGGAGATTGTGTTTTGTTTTTTTTTTTTGTTTTTTTTCCTTATCTCCTCTCAACTTCAGCAAACTAACCTCAAAATCCAAACAAGTATCAAACTCACCCACAAAATATATCCCTGAATCTGTTTATTATACTTCAACTCCTTTAAAAATCTCCAAAGCCATCATAATTTCACGCTAGTTTCACCACCCTAATTCCATTATGTAGTCATTTTTTTTTTTTTTCCTAGTTTACCAAAGAAACCACTGAACAGATCTCTTTACTGTCAATCCATTTTCCACAGGAAAGTCTGAGTGGTATTTTGAAAAGAAAAAAAGTCATGACAATCACCTACTTAAATGTCTTCAGTGGTTTTTCTTCTTTTTTAAAATACAATCCAAATATTTTATGTGAGGAAATCTCTACCAGATCTGTCCCCTGCCTACCTTCTTAGTGTCAACTCATATCACAAGAACACTGATCATCTAACTGTTCCTCAGATAGGTAAAGCTTTCTAAAATTTTAGGTTCTTTGCAAGAGATTTTGATATGTCTCAAACACATCCTTTTTGTTCTTCAAAAAGCTGTTTTTCTTTTGGCATTCAGTCTAAGGGTAAATGATACCTCTTTTTGTTGAGCTTTGCTTGAACTGACCGTGAAAAGAAATCAATCTGAGTTTGCATTATCTGCCTGGCATTTTTCATACTAGGTTAATAATCTGAAGTCTGTTCTTTGCCTACTAGCCCTAGATTTCAAGCTTAAGGGACAATGGTAAATAATAAACCAATAAATCTTGAATAAATAAATGGACGAAGAAGAAACTGATAAATGCTTGGCTTATTCTGTTTTTTTTTTTTTTTTTTTTTTTTTTTTTTTTTTTTTTCAGATGCAGTCTCACTCTATCGCCCAAGCTGGAATGCAGTGGCATGGTCTTGGCTCAGTGCAACCTCTGCCTTCCAGGTTCAAGCGAGTCTCCTGCCTCAGCCTCCCTAGTAGCTGAGACAACAGGCATCCACCACCACGCCCGGCTAATTTTTTGCATTTTTAGTAGAAATAGGGTTTCACCGTGTTAGCCAGGATCATCTCGATCTCCTGACCTCGTGATCCACCTGCGTTGGCCTCCCAAAGTGCTGGGATTATAGGTGTGAGCCACCGCGCCCGGCCTATTCTATCAATTTTAAAGTCAGTTGAAGGCTAGGCTATGTACTGCTTCCTGTGGCACTCAGCAACATATTTTGTACAGATTTAGTAATCAATGAATATTTTTGATTAAAGTAAAATGTTCCATGTCTCTTCCCCCAGCCCCCCACCCTGGGAAAGGAATTTTAGCATTAGCAGTTTTCTTACACCATGTAACAGGTGTGTTGTTTCTGATTTTACCATGTGTTGCTGAATTGAGAACAGGTGTGCCATTTCAGACATTTCTCCAGTTGTATATTTAGTAGTAAAATAACTACAATAAGTATTTTATATTAATGTAGAAAATAGTTTTACGTTAAATGACATATGAATGTATCTACAGTGACTTAGAGACATTGTGAATCATTTCACTGCAATCCTAAGTTCTAAATTAAATCCAGCAGCTTGCAGGTGCTACCTCAAGACTAATTAAGAAACACATATGAAAATAAGATTATTTGGTTAGCAAAAAGTCATAGAATTTTAGAGCTAGAAGAGAATTTAGAGATTGCTAAGATTTGTGATTTCTTATTTAATAAATTGAAGGCCATAAATGTTATTGACTTGCCCAATTTCTTACAAATATATTTAGTAATCTCTTACCAGTCTTGATAGTTACACTTCTAAAAATTCTGTGGTTACCAAAGTCATAATTAGAAAATTAAATAGCTAATTTTAAAAGGAAATATAGAAAAAAGTAATAAAACTGCGTAATTCACATCAGCTTATAATGTCTTCATTTAAAAATTAATTAGATTCATGGTAGGAAAGAGCCACTCAAGTAGCTACCCTTTCTTAAGCATTATCTCTTCAGAATGTTCATGAATATAGTACCACGATCTCCTGAGGCAGATTGCAACACAACTTTTCAGGTAAAAGTTGGACCAATTTTTGACTTTTACAAACCAGATCCTACTACTTTGAACTAAATGACTTTTTGATTTGTATATGCTTTGCTTTTTGTCATTTTTCCTGATCTGGATAAATTACATGTGTAATCCTCTGGTGTTTAAAAAATATTAGCAGTTAATATTGATATATTCAAGTGTACTGTGTATTCTTTTCTATTAATCTCTACCATGTAAAGAGAGGTATTTTTCCTTCTTTAGAAATCTCAAAAATATATCTACATGGACAAATGAGCAGAAATTATCATTGTGGTTTGTTAGTAAGGGAATTGGAGAAAATCACTGTAAAAAGACCATATATTTCAGCATTAGGGTCAACAGGCATAAAACCAAGTTTTCTCAAAACTTCATTGAAGAGAAATAACAGTACATGGACAAACAGGTCGTAGCATACATTTCTTCACTCAGTCCAATGTTCTCAAATTGTGCCTTTATATTTTAGCTTATGAAAGTGTTTATAATAGATACTAGTTATAGTGTATAATATATTAATAGTATATAGTATGTAATAGATACACTATTATATGCTGGCTATATATGTTATATAATTATATAAGTTATAGTATATATTATATAATAGACAGTTCAGAGAAGATAAGGTCTGCCTTCCTCTCTTGTTCTCTCTCTTCTTTTTTTTTTTTTTTTTTGTACAAAAGATTGGTCTGGAAAGATTAGCTAAGACATTAATTAATGTGGAATAGTTATTTAACTCAAACTAGGGCTCTCACAGGGGCTGAGTGGATAGACAGTTTTGTGTGTGCTAGATACATCAGTTTACTGGAAAAGATTGGAAATAAATAATAGGAAATTGGTTGGTGCTCAGATAATTATTGAAAAGCAAAAAATAAAATTAAGCTAGGAAAATAATAAGAATCCTTTATTCTCCTCTTCCACTCATGGTGAATCAGGACCAGTATGATAAATCACCCTCAATACTTCCCGTGAATGGCAACTGCTAAAGGGAAGCTTCTGCCTCTCATCATACACACTACCTCAGGGGGAAAAAAAGAGATCATTACAATGGAGGCCAAAGAGTGGTAAGAAAGTTCTACTTATTTTTATGCCTACTTATTTTTATTTTATACATCTAAATAATTTGTACATGTTGGTTAAGTATGGAGAATTGAACGGTGTTAAAACTAATTGTTGTTTCTAATTTCATAAAAATATTCCAATTATGGCAATATCTAGCTGTGTGCTAAAAATTATTTAAAATAAATTCCAAGATATTCTTTTATTGCTTGAATGGAAAATGTTCAGGGCCTTATCTGCTATCCAGTATAATCTTGTCATTTTTGTGGCCACTTATGCTGCAACTTTGAGTTTTTAGGATTTCCATAAAACAAACAAACAAACAAACAAACAAACAAAAAGCCTGCTTTTCAAGAATGGGAGTAAACTTTTCATTTTGCCTTGAGCCACACCCAACTGACAAAGTATTTATTTTTGTTCTTAAAAATATATACATTGACTTATTTTGGAAAATAGCAAACTTTTATGTTTTAACTTGAAAAAGTTTCTTTTCTTCATAATTTAAACCCATACACATAAATACACACCTTCTCTGTTTGAGAATAAAAAGCATTGGAAAAAGGAGTTATTTATGTCTCACTGCAAAAAGCTATATCCGTATTTGTTTTTAGACTTGAAAATGAAGAATGAGAAGAGTCAAAATAACAACATTTAGTTAGCTCCGTCATTTTACAACTGAAGAAACAGGTTATAGCAAGGTTATTGGTACTAGAAAGGAATCAGTGGCTATTGACCTCCAGCTCTATGGAAAATAAAAGACATGAAGGATCCTTGTCATCAGCTACATTGTGGGGTCTTGAGACAATATGACCAGAATCATGTAATAGCCTCATTATATTTTATGTCATTTAGAATTATTTAAAAAATGTGAAGACAAAATAAATCTGTAATTTGGAGAAAATGTGCCTACATAATATATTTTAGAACATCCAAATATAGCAATAAAAATAAAAATAAAATAAAATGACTTAAGAAGGAAAATGGCTTAAAAATGCAATGAAATAAAATAAATTGAAATGTCTTAGTGACTATGTGAGGTTGTCACTCTTTACATTAAAAAATTTGTTTTAACCTTGTGGAACAACTTTTAAAATAGCAGCTACATAATTTAATTTGGGCACACATTTACAGGTTATAAACTTATTAGCAAGGAGTTTTGGGGAGAAAAGATTAGAATTTATTGCCGAGTATGTCCAAAAACAAAAAAAAACAAAAAACACAGAAAAAACCTGAAATTATACAAGAATAGAATTAGATTTAAATAAAAATTTAAGCAGCACATCTGTTAAGGAAAGTGAAATTATGATGGCACTTAACTATTGATTCTTTTGTGCGAACCATGAATTGTGCTTACAATAATGCTATGTTTCAATTACATTTTTAGAAAATAAAAGGTTTATGCCTTTGAAAAGGAAAAGGACTCTCAAGAGCAAGATGTCAAATTACTGGAGCAGAACTACACTAAATAAAGATCCCCTGCCAGGTAGATAATCCCCTGATTATAGAAATTAGGAAAATAAATTAAATATGTTTTACTAAATTCGCTTTTTAAATTAAAAAGTTACAAAGGATATAGGTTTTAATAGAACCTACATGAAGTAAAGCATGTATGACATTGTATTTTAGGCTTTCCTTTTTCTTTTGTTATCTTTTAGGGGCAGGTCTAGATAATTGTTATAAATATATTCAGGCCCTCTATGAGAAGGCAATACTATAGGTGAAAAATAATTAAGGTAGTCCCTAGTTACAAACAGAATACTTTTTTTTTTCATCTGTCACTAGCATTTCATAAGGTTATTAATGATTCAGGAGCCCAAAGATTTTAAAATCTTTCAATATTATGTATAGATGAAAGTAAATACATTTTGAAAGTATAAAGGGAAACCTAAAACAAATGACTGATAACAAAGAATTCCAGCGGCTTTGGGTTCTTTGTATTTCCTTAGAACTTCAATTGTAGTATATACTGAAAGATGACAAATTATGAATGCTAATAAGGATGGCAGCAGCAGCCCGTCTGGGATGGCCACTGAGAAGATGTTGGCTAGTGTGAGGGGAGGTACAGAGGGGCTGTGTGCTTCGTGGAGTCAGTGGGGGCCTCGCCAGCTTCCAGGTCGTCTGGGTGGGAGGCCAGTGTTCCTCGGCACCACTACAGCTGCCCAGCTATAGTTCCAGACCCTGGCATACCTGTGCTATTGGAGGCTGGGAGCTGGCAGGAGCCCCACCTCCAACCTAGTTGGTGGGATGGGAGCCCCTCACTCCCTGGTGCAGCTGCAGTTGCCCAGCCGAAGCTCCAGACCTGGGCATCCCTGCACCCGTGGGGACCTGGGAAGTCACCCTCATCCCACAGGCTCCCTGCTTCCATTGCCTGGTTTCTCTGCTCCCAGGGCTTGTTGTGATTTCAGAGCAAAGTTGAGGATGAACACAGGCGCTGTGGCAACCTGGCCAGTTGTGCACACACTCAGGGCAGCACTGATATGCCAGCCCCCTGCTGCCTTAGCCCCCTCCAGACTTTGAGTGCTGACTAGTGTGGGAAGGAGGTTGATGGAGATGCCAAAGGCAGCTCAGGGTGGCCCTGCAGGCATCCCTAGATATGAACAGCCTGGGTGCCTTGGATGATATGTAGATGGCAGCAGGAGGCAGACAGGCTCCTGGGCAGAAAGGGGTGGATCCTGGTAAAGCCCCACCTTCAGGCGAGAAATGGCCGAAGGCATGGGGGCCAGGTTGTGAGTTCCAGGTGGAGTCTGTGGCTTGAAGTGAAAACTTACTGTGCTTTTCCCAGGCCTTTCCCATGGCCACCCATAGACCAATTAACATGCACGTCCTCCTATCTGAAGCCTGTAAGCCATTCCCCTCCCCCCCCCCCCCCCCCCCGCCCACACCACCCACCCCGACTCAGCCAGACACACAAAGACCAGACAACCTGCCTGCAGAGAGGAGTTACACACACATACTCAGGGTCTCTCCTCTTTGCTAAGAACCGCATATTTCTTCGGATGACCTGCCAGTGGAAAGGAGCTACCCACTTCAGGCCTCCTGAGAGCTGTACGGTTGCTTTATAAAGCACCTCTTGGCTTTGCTTACCCTCTAGTTTTCTATGTACCTCGGTCTTCCTAGATGCGGGACAAAACTTGGAATCTGCTAAATGGCAGGAATGAAAGAGTTGTAACACAAGCAAGGCTGAAACAGACACCCCCTTCCCCTACCCCCGACTCTCCATGTTGCAAATGACAGGGAGAGCAGAGCTGCAGCCCTTCGGGAAGCCCAGACCTAGCTCATGCACCCCTTCCCACTCCATACCTGGCTCACCCTTGTAGATCCTGGCTGGCAGCATGAGCCAGGCACAGCCTGCCACGCTGACTGGGCAGCAGAAGGAGCCCAGAAGGCCTGAGCAAAACTTAGGCAAAGGTGCCACCGGCCACAGAGGCTTCAGACTGGGATAGTGACACCTTAAGGATTCTATGGCAATAATTTATTATCTTAAATAACAGGATATATTTTGTATGACACACATATGATATCCTATGAATTTCAGTCAGGGTTATGTTGGTGAATGTTCAAAAACTTATTTTTCAGGAGAAAAGCATCCATGATCTTTTGTTGATTTCTGTGGTGTAAATACTCCCAGCAAAGCCACTTTTTAACTGTCAGCAAGATATCTTAAAATACTGAGTTGGAAGCAGATATGGACCATACCATGGGCTCTCAAAAGAAGGTATGAGTCTACTCCAGCAACCACTGATCTTAACTCATCATCCATGCTTTTCTATACATAGAATATCTTACCATTAGGTCTGGGCACAAAAACTTAACTCACCTATGTAATTTCTACATGATTTTGTGTCAATTACATTTTTGCTTTGGATGAAACAATCAGTACCTATGGCCCCTTAATAACTTCACAAAGTTATTAAGCTAGAAAATTTTATACATGATTGAGATGCAGAATGGCCTTTTGAAATTTTAACATAACATACTAATTTGCTTGAGAAAAAAATATTTTGTAATAAGACTTCATCTTACATAGGTCAGAGATGTGTTACACAGTAAAGAAGTAAACAGCTAATTTTGGGGGCAACTGACTTTATTTGTATGTTATCATTGTCCCCACTTCTTCACTATCAGTGTGTTCCAGACTCTGTGCTTGCCCCTTCAATTATATAATTCTACACACCCACACCCAGAACATTAAAGTAAAATTAGGAAACTGGTTTTAATGACTACATAGAATCCTTTTTTGTGAATATGTTCTGATTTTCTCCACAGCCTTAATTTTTTTGCCTCTTCTGCTGTTGTGTTTTTTCTAGTTTTATATGTTGTATCCAAAAAAGCCCTTAAAATCACTTTGTAATTTATAAGGAGAGGTATAAGTATACAAATAAGTTAAAAACCTTTCTCATACAGTTGATCCTCGTTCTTTATGGATCCTATATTTGGAAAATTTGCCTATTCACTAAAATTTGTTCGTAACCTTCATGTCAACACTCATGTTTTCACAGTTATTTGTGAAATGCACAGAATTTTGACAAATTTGAGTCACCTGGGGCAAATGTTCCCAGATGACATCAAATAAAG
The DNA here is from genome assembly GCF_043159975.1 of Macaca nemestrina. Lineage (NCBI taxonomy): Eukaryota > Metazoa > Chordata > Mammalia > Primates > Cercopithecidae > Macaca > Macaca nemestrina. The sequence continues at coordinate 64,892,112 of NC_092128.1, forward strand.
TGACACCCTGCCTTTCTTGCTTCAGGTCTCAGACTATAGAACAAGTATCTTGTTTCAAGATGTACTTAAAGCCAGGGTTTTCACATTTTAATGCTTTTTGTTGCAATTTTGTTGCTTAAAATGGCCAAGAAGAGTAGTGCTGAAGTACTCTCTGGTGTTCCTAAATATAGGAAGACTGTGATGTGTCTTAACGAGAAAATACATGTGCCACATAAACTGTTCAGGCATGAGTTATGTGCAGTTGGCTGTAGCTCAGTGCGAATTAGTTGATAATAGAGTACATATAAGAATAAGTGTTTGGCCCTGTACTCACAAGGTTTATTATTTACTCACAAGGTTTGTAATCTATTTGTTGAACTTCTATTTAAATGAGATACTTAGGGTTATTTTAAATTATATTTTCACTATTGCTTAAGCTTATCATTTTAAAATTATAATCTTCCTAGTTAGGAAAATGGAAATTAGAACAAGAGTTAGTGGAAAAATCACAAAATAGTCTTCATTCCATTTTCACAAGATCATACCACAAGAATTGTCCCGGAGGCAGTGAGGCAAGATAGTGGAATAGAAGCCAGCACTGTTCATAACCTGTGCTGTAACACCAAATTTTAACAACTATCTGCACACAGAAGAGTATAATCACAAGAACTAAAAATCAGGTGAGCAATCACAGTACCTGGTTTTAATTTCGTATCATTGAAAAAGGCATTGAGGAGGTTCTGAGAGACAGTCTTGAACCACAGATGCCACCAGAGAGCATGTACATTTGGCGGAAAAAGAGCACAGTGAATGGGGGTTATTATCTTGAATTCAGTTCTGCCCTGCCATAGTAGAGAACAAACCTGAACTGAATTCAGCCAGTGACCACACACAGAGGGAGCATTTAGACCATATCTAGCCAGAGGAGAGTCATCCATTCCATTGGTCAGAACTTGAGTTGCTTGGAAAGTCTCACAACTACAGGTCAAAATGCTCTGGGTCACTAAACAAACTGAAAAGGCACTCTAGCACCCAGGGACCGATTCCTAGGCAACTCCTAATGCTGGGCTGAAAGTCAGAGGACTAGGGTGGCATGTGACCTAGGAAGACACTAGCTGAGGTAGCTAAACAAGAGCTTGCATCACTCTAACCCAACTCCAAGCTGTGGAGCTCCCAACAACAAAAGTGTCCCCTTCCTTCTGCTTAAGTGGAAGAAAGTAAAGACTGGAAAGGATTTTGTCTTGCATCTTGGATATCAGCTCAGTCATAATAGGACAGGGCATCTGGCAGAATCGTGAGACCCTTATTCCAGGCCCTGTGTCCCTGGGGATTCATCACTGCTGACTAAATAGCCCTTGGGCCCTGAGTAACCACCAGTGATACCCAAGTAATATGCCATGGGCCTTGTACTCTAAGGCATGCTGGCTACAGGTGTGATCCAGCATGTTACTGGCTGTGGTGGCTATAGTGGCATACTCCTTCTGTTTGAGAAAAGCAGAGGGAAAATTAAATGGGACTCTGTCTTGCATCTTTGGTACCAGCTTGGCTACAGTGGGGTAGAGAAACATAAAGGCTTTTGGGGTCCTTTAGTTTAGGACCAGATTCATGGACAGCACTTCTAGACCTGACCTGGGCCAGAGGTTAACCCACTGCCCTGAAGGGTGAGTCCCAGACCTGACAGCATTCACCACAAACTGATTGAAGAGCCCTTGAGCTTTAAGTGAACTTTGGTGGTTGACCTGGAAGAACTTCCTTGTGGGCCAATGGTGGTGGTGCCCACGGCGGTGGGGGGGGGGCTCCTCTGTCTGTGGAAAGGGGAAGGAAAAGCTGGAAAGACTTAATATTGTGGTTTGAGTGCCAGCTTAGCCACAGTACAATAGAACATCAAATAAATTTTTAAAGTTTTTGACTCTAATACCTGGCTTCCAGAGAGCATATCTGGACCCACCTGGGGACTGGGAGAACTCACTGCCCTGAAGGAAGGGCACAAACCCGGATGGCTTAGACACCTACTGATTGTAAAGCCCTAGGGCCTTGAGTGAACATAGGTGATAGCAAATAGTGGTTATAACAGGTCTTGGGCAATCCCCAGTGCTGTCCTGGCTCAGGTCTGACCCAGTGCAGTGCCAGTGGTGGTGGCCACATGTGTGCTTGCATCACTACACCCCCAGTACCATGTGGCTCAGCAGAGACAGAGAGAGACTCTGTTTGAGGAAATGAAGATGAAAGAATAAGTGTCTCTGTCTGGTAATCTAGAGAATCCTGGAATTTATCCAAGACCATAAAGGCAGTACCTCTACCAGTGTGAAAAAACACAGCAATATTGAAGCCTAATTCCCTTTGAACACCTGGAAAGCCTTCTCAAGAAAAATGGTGACAAACAGGCCCAGACAGTGAAGACTACAATAGATACCTAACTCTTCAATTCCCAGACATCTACAAACATCAAGATTATCCAGGAAAACATGACTTCACAAAAAAAACTAAATAAGGCATCAGGGACTAATCCTAGAGAAACGGAGACATGCAACCTTTCAGAGATAATTCAAATTAGCTGTTTTGAGGGCACTCAAAGAAATTCAAGATAACACAGAGAAGAAATTCAGAACTCTATCAGGTAAGTTTAACAAAGATATTAAAACAATTTAAAAGAATCAACAGAAATTCTAGAGTTGAAAAGTACAGTTGACATACTGAAGGATGTAGACATCTTTTAATAGCATAATTCATGGAGCAGAACAAAGATTTAGTGAGTTTAGAGACATGGTGTATGAAAATAGTCAAAGGAGATAAAAGAAAAAGGAATAGAATACAGTGAAACATGCCTACAAGATCTAGAAAATAGCCTCAACAGGGCAAATCTAAGAGCCATTGACCTTAAAGAGGTGGTAGAAAAAGAGATAGGGGTAGAAAGTTCATTAAAAGGACTAATATTAGATAATTTCCCAATCCTAGAGAAATATATGAATATCCAAGTACAAGAAGTTTATAGAACACCAAGCAGATTTAACCCAAAGAAGACTATCTCAAGGCATTTAATAATCAAACTCCCAAAGATCAAGTATAAAGAAAGGATCACAAAATCAGCAAGAAAAACTAATAACATACAATGGAGCTCCAATATGTCTGGCAGCAGAGGTTTCAGTGGAAATATTACAGACCAGGAAAGAGTGGCATGACATATTTAAAGTGCTGAAGTAAAAAAATAAAATAAATCTTTTACCCTATAATAGTATACCAAGTCTAGTTATCCTTCAAGCATGAAAGAGAAATAAATACTTTCCAAGACAAATAACACCAGACTTATCCTACAAGAAATGCTTAAGGGAGTTCTTCAATCTGAATGAAAAGGATGTTAATGAACAAGGAAAAAAAAATCATCTGAAAGTAAATAACTCACTGGAAATAGGAAGCAAATGGAAAACACAGAATATGGTAACACGGTAATTGTGGTGTGTAAACTTCTCTTATCTTAATCTTTTTCCTCTTTGCCCCAAGAATACTCACCGACAGCACTTGTGGCTGCAGTGGTTATCTTGAGATAACTATGCCATGAAATATCTCACTTTTATTGTTATTTTCACATTGCTTTAATACATTAACTTTGAAAACCCTATTTATAGCATTCTCTGTTTCTGGTAGTGGTCTTTCCATTTACAAAATATAGTAACTCTCAATCACTAAAAATGTCAAATCTTAGAAAATGTAGCATTCCTATGTGTGAGGTTAACATCATTGTTTGATAGTTGTTGGCCGAAGATTCATTTGATGAATTCGATTTTTTTCTGAAATAGATGATTCTGATGATTCAGATAATTCTAATATTAGTTCTGTTTAGGAAACAGTTTTTATACTTTATTTTCACATTTAAGAAAGGAAAGAAGGAAGAGAAGACTACAAAATAACCAGAAAAAAATAACAAAATAGCAGTAGTAAGTCCTTACTTATCAATGATACCATTGAACATAAATGGGAGCAAACTCTCCAATCAAAAGTCATAGAGTAGTGGAATGGATTTTTGAAAAGACTCATTGATCTGTTGCCTGCAAGAAACACACTTCACTTGTAAAGAAACACAGATACTGAAAATAAAGGGATGGAAAAATATAATCCATGCCAATGGAAACAAACAAACAAAAAGCAGAATTAGTTGTACTTACATCAGACAAAATAGGTTTAAGGAAAAACACTACAATAAAAGACAAAGAAGGACATTATATAATGATAAAGAGGTCCATTTAGCAACAGGATATAACCACTATAACTATATATGCAGTCAACACTAGAATACCCACATATAAAGAAAATATTATGAGAGAGAAAGAAAGAGAGAGAGAGAGAGAGAGAGAAAAGAGAGAGAATTCAATACAATAATAGTTGGAGACTTCAGCATCCCACTTTTGGGTTTAGAAAGAAGTCCCAGACAGAAATTCAAGTAAGAAACATCAGATTTAATCTGAAGTATAGAAAACATAAACCTAATAGATATTTACAGAACATTTCATTCAATAACTGCAGAATGCACATTCTTCTCCTCAGCACATGGATCATGCTCAAGAATAGACCATGTTAGGTCACAAAACAAGTATTAAAACATTTTAAAATATTGAAAAAAAAAATTTTTTTAAGACGGAGTCTCACTCTGTTGCCCAAACTGGAGTGCAGTGGCGCCATCTCTGCTCACTGCAAGTGCTGCCTCCCAGGTTCACGCTGTTCTCCTGCCTCAGCCTCCCAAGTACATGGGACTACAGGTGCCTGCCAACACATCCAGCTAATTTTTTGTATTTTTAGTAGAAATGGGGTTCTACTGTGTTAGCCAGGATCGTCTCGATCTCCTAAATTCATGATCTGTCTACCTTGGCCTCCCAAAGTGCTAGGATTACAGGTGTGAGCCACTGCACCTGGCCAAAAATATTGAAATTTTAAAATATTGAAATTTTTAAAATATCAAAATTGATAAAATATTGAAATTTTATCAAGCATCGTATCTGACCACAATGGACTAAAACTAGATATCAACAGCTAGAGAAATTTTGGAAATTATACTAACACATGGAAATTAAACAATATGAGCCTGAAGGACTAGTGGGTCAATAAAAAAGTAAGAAATAATTGAAAAATTTCTGGAAACAAGTGATAATGAAAACACAACATACCCAAACCTATGAGATACAGCAAAAACAGTATGTAGAGGGAGATTTATAGCTATAATTGCTTGTATCAGAAAAGAAATAAAACTTCTAATAAATAATCTAAGAATGCATCTTAAAGAAGTAGAAAAAGAAGAGCAAATTGAACCCAAAATTATTAGAATAAAAGAAATGACAAAGATTAGAGCAGAAGTAAATGAATTTGAAATGAAGAAAATAATACAAAACATCAACAAAACAAAAAGCTGTTTTTTTTTTTTTAAGAAGAGAAAATTCACAAACCTTTAGGTAGACTAACAAAGAAAAAAGAGAGAAGACAGAAATAAATAAAATCAGAGTTGAAAAATGAGACGTTAAAACTGATACCATAGGAATTCAAAGGATCATTAATGGCTATTATGATCAACTATTGCAAATAATTTGAAAAATCTAACTTTAATTGTTAAATTTCAAATGGATAAATTCCCAGTCACATATAATCTACCGAGATTGAACCATGAAGAAATCCAAATCATGAACAGACTAATAACACTTAATGAAATGGAAGCTGTAATAAAATGTCTCCCAGCAAATAAAACCTGGGACCCAATGGCTTCACTACTAAATTCTACAAAACATTTAAAGAAGAACTAATACCAATTCTACTCAAACTATTCAAAAAAAAAAAAAAAAAAGAGGAAGGAATACTTCCAAACTTATTCTACAAAGCCAATATTACTTTGATACCAAAACCAGACAAAGACACACACACAAAACCAAAACTAAAGGCCATTATCTCTCATGAATATCAATGCAAAAATCCTCAATAAAACACTAGCAAACCAAATTGAACAACACAGTAAAAAGATCATTCATAGCAACCAAATGGGATTTATCCCAGAGATGTGAGAATGGTTCAGAATATTCATATTAGTCAATGTAATATATTATACCTACAGAAAAAAGGAGAAAAACCATATGATCATTTCAACTGATGCCCAAAAAGCATTAAAATTCAGCATCCTTTCATAATATAAATTCTCAAAAAGCTGGGTATAGAAGGAACATACTTCAACATAATAGCCATATTCAACAGTTCCACAATGGGGAATAGAAGTATAGAAGACAATGGGGAAAAACTGAAAGCCTTTTCTTAAATACTTGAAACAAAACCAGGATGCCCACAGTCACCACTGTTGTTCAACATAGTCCTAAAAGTCCTAGCTAGAGCAATCAGAGAAGACAAAGATATAAATGGGATCCAAATTGAGAAGAAGTAGTTGAATTATCCTTGTTTTCAGATTATATAATGTTATATTTAGAAAGCCTAAAGTCTCAACCAAAAAACTATTAGAACTGATAAGAAAGTTCAGTAACACTGTAGGATAAAAGATCAACATACAAAAATCAGTAATGTGTTTATACACCAACAGTGAACAATCTGAAATATAAATAAAAAAGCAATAATCTAATTTACAATAGCCAAAAATAAAATTAAATACCTAGGAATTAACAACAAGAAAGATCTCTATAATAAAACCGTTTAATACTGATGAAAGAAATGGAAAAGAACACCAAAAGAATGGAAAGATATTCTATGTTCATGAATTGTATGAATCAATATTGTTAAAATGTCTACACTATCCAAAGCAATCTACATATTCAGTGAAATTCCAATCAACATATCAATGACATTCTTCTCAAAAACAGAAAAAACAATTCTAAAATTTATATGGAACCACAAAAGACTCAGAAGAGCCGAAGCTCGCCTAAGCAAAAAGAGCACGACTAGAGGAATTACATTACCTGACTTCAAATTATACTACAGAGCTATAGTAAATAAAACACCATGCTATTGGCATAAAAACAGACATATAGACCAATGGAATAGAATATAGAACCCAGAAACAAATCCACACACCTATAGCGAACTAATTTTTGACAAAGGTGCCAAGAATATACATTGGAGAAAGGACAGTCTCTTTATTATAATAAATGTTGCTGATGATAAAATCTTCTATCCACATAAAATTGAATGAAACTAGGCCCCTATCTCTCAATGTATACAAAAATCAAATAAAAGTGAATAAAGGCCTTAAATCTAAGACATCAAACTATAAAATTGCTACAAGAAAACATTGGGGAAACTCCAGGATGTTGGTCTTGGCAAAAATATCTTGAGTAATACCCCACAGCCATAGGCAACCAAAGCAAAAATGCACAAATGGGATCACATCAAGTTTAAAGGCTTCTGCACATTGAAGGAAACAATCAACAAAATGAAGAGGCAAAAGAGGCAAATGACAGAATGGAAGACAATATTTGCAGACTACCCATCTGGTATGGCTTAGCTCTATGTCCCCATCCAGATCTCAATTTGTAGATGCCATAATTCCCATGTGTTGTGGGAAAGACCTGGTAGGAGATAATTGAATCATGGGAGTGGGTCTTTCACATGGTGTTCTTGTGATAGAGAAAAAGCCTCATGAGATCTGATGGTTGTAAAAATGGGAGTTTTCTGGCACAACCTCTCTCTTTGACTGCTGCCATCCACGTAGGATGTGACTGGCTCCTCCTTGCCTTCTGCCATGATTGTGAGGCCTCCCCACCCATGTGAAACTGTAAGTCCACTAAACTTCTTTCTTTTGTAAATTGCCCAGTCTTGGGTATGTCTTTACCAGCAGTGTGAAAACAGACTAATACAGTAAATTGGTATCAGTAGAATTGGGTGTTGCTGAAAAGATACCTCAAAATATGGAAGCCACTTTGGAACTGGGTAACAGGAAGGGATAGGAACAGTTTGGAGGGCTCAGAAGAAGACAGGAAAGTGTGGGAAAGTTTGGGACTCCGTAGAAACTTGTTGAATGGCTTTGACCAAAATGCTGATAATGATATGGGCAGTAGGGTCCAGGCTGAGGTGGTCTCAGCTGGAGATGAGAAACTTGTTGGGAACTAGTGCAAAAGTGACTCTTCTTATGTTTTAGCAAAGAGACTGGTGACATTTTGCCCCTGACCTAGAGATCTGTAGAACTTTGAACTTGAGGGAAGTGGTTTGGGGTATCTGGTAGAAGAAATTTCTAAGCACCAGAGCATTCAAGAGGTGACTTGGGTACTGTTAAAGGCATTCAGTTTTAAAACGGAAACATCATAAAGTTCAGAACTTTTGCAGCCTGAAAATGCAATAGAAAATAAAATCCTGGTCGGGCGCCGTGGCTCACATCTGTAATCCCAGCACTTTGGGAGACCGAGATGGGCAGATCAAAAGGTCAGTAGTTTGAGACCAGCCTGGCCAATATGATGAAACTCTGTTTCTACTAAAAATACATAAATTAGCTGGGTGTGGTGGCAGGTACCTTTAGTTCCAGCTACTCAGAGGGCTGGGGCAGGAGAATTGCTTGTAGCTGGGAGTTGGAGGTTTCAGTGAACTGAGATCACGCCACTGCCCTCCAGCCTGGGTGATAGAGTGAGACTCCATTTAAAAAATAAATGCATAAATCAAAATGGAAAGTAAAGAAAATCCCATTTCCTGAGGAGAAACTCAAGCTGGCTGAAGAAATTTGCGTAAGTAATGAGGAGCCTAATGTTAATCACCAAGACATTGGGGAAAATGTCTCCAGGACATGCCAGAGTTCTTTGCAGCAGCCCTTACCATCACAAACCCAGAGGTTTAGGAGGAAAAAGTGGTTTCATGGCCCAGGCCCAGGGTCTCTCTGCTGTGTGCAGTCTAGGGACAGCTTCGGCTGTTGCTTCAGAGGGTGGAAGCTCCAAGCCTTGGCAACTTCCATGTGGTATCTAGCCTGACAGTACATAGGAGTCAAGAACTGAGGTTTGGGAACCTCCACCTGGATTTCAGAAGATACATGGTAATGCCTGGACACCCAGATGTAAGTTTGCTACAGGGCCAGGGCCCTCATGGAAAACCTCTTCTAGGGCAGTGCAGAAGGGAAATGTGGGGTAGGAGCCCCCACACAGAGTCACTACTAGGGTACCACGTAGTGCAGCTGTGAGAAGAGGGCCATCATCCACCAGGCACCAGAATAGTAGATCCACTGACAGCTTGCACCATGCATCTGGAAAAGCCATAGACACTCAATGCCAGCCCATGAAGCAGCTGAGAGGGAGGCTACACCTTGCAAAGCAACAGGAGTGGAGCTGACCAAGGCCATGAGAACCCACCTCTTGCATCAGTGTGACCTGGATGTAAGCAAGAAGATCATTTTGGAGCTTTAATATTTGACTGCCCCACTGGAATTTGGACTTGCACGGGACCTATAGCCTCTTTGTTTTGGCCAATTTCTCCCATTTTGAATGCCTGTATTTACGCAATGCCTGTACCCTCATTGTATCTAGGAAGTAACTACCATAATTTGATTTTATGGCTTATAGGAGAAACGGATTTGCTTTGTCTCAGATTAGACATTGAACTGTGGACTTTTGAGTTAATGCTGAAATGAGTTGAGACTTTGGGGGGCTGTCAGGAATGCATGATTGGTTTTGAAATGTGAAGACATGAGATTTGGGAGGGGCCAGAGATGGAATGATATGGCTTGGTTCTATGTCCCAACTCAAATCTCATCTTGTTGCTCCCACAATTCCAAAGTGTTGTGGTAGAGACCCAGTGAGAGATAACTGAATCATGGAGGTGGGTCTTTCCCATACTGCTCTTATGATAGTGAATAAGTCGCATGAGATCTGATGGCTTTAAAAATGGGAGTTTCCGTGCACAAGCTCTCTCTTTGCCTGCCGCATAATATGTGGCTTGCTCCTCCTTGCCTTCTGTCATAATTGTGAGGCCTCCTCAGCCGTGTAGAATTGTAAGTCTATTAAGCCTCTTTCTATTGTAAATTGCCCAGTCTTGGGTGTGTCTTTATCAGCAGTGGGAAAATGGACAAATACACCACCTGACAAGGGATTAATAACCAGGATATATATAAGGAGCTCAAACAACTTTATAGGAAATAATTTAATAATTCCATAAAAAAATGGGCAAAGTATTTGAATGGACATTTCTGAAAGAAGACATACAAATAAATGGAAGCAGATAAAAGAAAAGATGCTTGGAGTAATGTGAATCAAACTGCAATAAAATATCATGTCACTCTAGTTAAAATGGATTATAGACAAAAGAGGCAATACCAAATGCTGGAAAGTATGTGGAGAAAAAGGAACCCTTGTACACTGTTGGTGGGAATGTAAATTAATACAACCACTGTGAAGAACAGTTTGGAGGTTCTACAAAAGTTAAAAATAGAGCTGCCATATGATTCAGCAATCCCACTGCTGGGTGTATACCCAAAATAAAGCAAATCAGTATATCAAAGAGATATCTGCACGCCCATGTTTGTTGCAGCACTGTTGACAATAGTGAAGATTTGGAAGCAAAGTAATTATTCATCAACAGATGATTGAATAAAGAAAATATGCTATTTATACACAATAGAGTACTATTCAGACATAAAAAAGAATGATATCCTTTCATTTGCAGCAACATGGCTGGTTCTGGAGGACATTATGTTAAGGGAAATAAGCCAGGCACAGAAAGACAAACATCACATGGTCTCACTTATTTGTGGGATCTAAAAATCAAAACAGTTTAACTTATGAAGATAGTAGAAGAATCATTACTTCAGGCTGGGAAGGGTAGTGTGGGGGTTGGGGGGAAGGTGAGGATGGTTAATAGGTACAAAAAATAGAAAGAATATATAAGATCTAGTGTTTGATAGCACAACAGAGTGACTATGGTAAAAAATAATTTAACTTTACATTAATAAAAACTAAGAATATGACTGGATTGTTTGAAACACAATGGGTAATTGCTTGAGGGGATGGATACCCCATTTTCCATCATGTGATTATTATGCATTGCATGCCTGTGTCAAGATATCTGATGTACTCCATTAATTTATACACCTGCTATGTACCCACAAAAATTAAAAACAAAGAATTGTCCCAAATCATTTTTAGCAAAGGCAGTTATTGATAGGCTAGTTTTCTTCCTCCATTAATGTTCACATTCTCCACAAGACTGAAGCTATTCCATTTGCTTCCTATTTTTTTCAACACACTCTAACTCTGCTGATGAACTATCCTGTGTCTTGAATTATTGTCCTTTGTACCCGAGAGACTGCAAGGAAGTAGACACTACCATCATCAGCACAAAGCAATTCTGGGAAGAATGCCTTTGAATTCAAATTTCAATTACATTGTTGTTTTAATCATGAGATTAAAGATATGGACAAACAAGACCTAATGTGGGACCTGGAGACACTGAGAGTGGGGTGTTTTGCAGATGTTTAAAAGTTACTGAGAAGTACAAGTGTATATACAAAGAAAATGTGCCTATTATCTCTCTGTGAATGCCTGCAAAGCAGCATTACCCAGACATATGGAACAGGTTTTTCTCTTCCCAGAAAGAAATTAAAATTTAAGGAGAGGAAATAGAACAAGCAGACAGAGAATTCATTTATCATATGGCTCCTGTGGACCATATTGCACAGGGAATGACACTGGGTAAAACCCCCATGCGAAAGTGGTTTTTATAACTAACCAACTCAACCATGTGTTTAAAGCACTTTAAATTTCCCTAGAGTTGACTCTCAGAAGTAAAACTAAGAGCTCTTTAGTTAGTCCAAAGAGGTTTGATGTAACTTTGAACAAATTTCTTACAGTCAAACATTTTTAAGGAGCCCAACTATCTACTAAAGAATTCAGATTACACTCCAACTCCTAAATCAGCAGAGATTATACACATACTTTAATTTTTTTTTATATCACCTAGCACTCTCAGGGAAAATTCTGGGTTTGTTTCAAAGGTTAGAAGGTAAGGATCAGAAAGCCTTTTCAATGGAATATGTTTTGTTTCTTAAATAGAAGGCACACATACACACAGATGGATTTTTTTTCATGTGATTCAACAGCAACATACGATCTCTAGCGAACATCATTTTTTAAATAAAGAATGAGTGCAATATAAAGGGAAAACTATTAAATATTGTACAACAAAAGATATTTAGTACTTCTTTAAGTACTCCAAAAGAAAGACTAGAACCATACCGGCTTTTCAGTTGTTTTATTGTCCCCATTCCATATATTTGCCCTTGTTTATTATCTCCAAAGTTTTCCTTCTTGGCAATCTTCATTTTCAGCAGCAGGAGGCAAACTAGACATGCAAAGGAGTCTCAAAGCAAAGCACAACAGAATGTCTTTGAATTCAAATTTCACATTGTTGTTTTAATCATGAGATTAAGGATGTGTACAAACAAGACCTAGTGTGGATCCCAGAGACAGTGAGAATGGGGTGTTTTGCAAATGTGTAAAAGTTACCAAGAATTACTAGTGGACAAACCAAAACTGTTCCTGTCATCTCCAATAGAATAGACAAAAAATAGAAAGCTAACTTATTAATATTTATTATAAATGATTTGGACATATACTATGTTTTTGCTGAAATTAAATAAGGTAATTCATAAATTGTTACATAAGTTATCATGCTTTCTATTTTCTCAAAAAAGAAGAAAACCCTTCTGGGATAAAGGGGAGGGTGGAAAATATTTTATAAAATGAAACTGTCTGGGTTTTTATGCTTCTCTGTTTTACATTTAAATCTTTAATCCATTTTGAGTTAATTTTCGTGTAAGGTATAATGAAGCGTTCCCATTTCAGCTTTCTGCATATGGCTAGCTAGTTTCCCCAGCAACATTTAATAAATAGGGAATCCTTCTCTCATTTCTTGTTTTTGTCAGTGTTTTCAAAGATCAGATGGTTGTAGATGTTATTTCTGAGGTCTCTGTTCTGTTCCATTGGTCTATATGTCTGTTTTGGTACCAGTACCATGCTGTTTTAGTTACTGTAGCCTTGTAGTATAGTTTGAAGTCAGGTGGTATGATGTTTCCAGCCGTGTTCTTTTTGCTTAGGATTGTCTTGGTTATATGGGCTCTTTTTTGATTCCATATGAAATTTAAAGTAGGTTTTCTAATTCTCTGAAGAAAGTCGATGGTAATCTGATGGGAATAGCATTGAATCGATAAATTACAAAGGGTAATATGGCCATTTTCACTATATTGATTCTTCCTATACATGAGCATGGAATATTTTCCATTTGTTTGTGTCCTCTCTTATTTCCTTCAGCAGTGGTTTGTAGTTCTCCTTGAAGAGGTCCTTTACTTTCCTTGTAAGCTATATTCCTAGATATTTTGTTCTCTTTGTAGCAGTTTGAATGGGAATTCATTCACATAGGCATGGGCAAAGACTTAAGGAGGAAAACACCAAAAGCAATTGCAACAAAAGCCAAAATTGACAAATGGGATCTAACGAAACTGAAGAGCTTCTTCATAGCCAAAGAAACTAGCATCAGAGTGAACAGGCAACCTACAGAATGGGAGAACATTTTTGCAATCTACCCACCTAACAAAGGTCTAATATCCAGAATCTACAAGGAACTTAAACAAATTTACAAGAAAAAAAAAAAACCCGTTCAAAAAGTGGGCAAATGATATGTATAGTCACTTCTCCAAAGAAGACATTTATGTGTCCAACAAACACATAAAAACAAGCTCATTAGTGATCATTAGAGAAATGCAAATCAAAACCACAATGATATACCATCAGTCAGAATGGCAATTATTAAAAAGTCAGAAAACAATAGATGTGGTGAGGCTATGAAAAAATAGGAACGCTTTTACACCGTTGGTAGGAATATAAATTAGCTCAACTATTGTGGAAGATAGTGTGGCAATTCCTCAAGGATCTAGAACCAGAAGTACCATTTGACCCAACATTCCATTGCCGAGTATATACCCAAAAGATTATAAATAATTTACAATAAAGACACATGCACCCATATGTTTACTGCAGGACTGTTTACGAGAGCAAAGACATGGAAACAACCCAATACTCATCAATGATAGACTAGATAAAGAAAATGTACGCATACACCATGAAATACTATGCAGCCATAAAAGAGAATGAGATCATATCCTTTGCAGGGGCATGGATGAAGCTGGAATCCACCATCCTCAGCAAACTAACACAGGAACAGGAAACCAAACACCGCATGTTCACACCCATAAGTGGAGGCTGAACAATGAGAACACATGGACAAAAGGAGGGGAACAACACACACCAGGGCCTGTTGGGGGGTGGGGGGCAAGGGGAGGGAGAGCATTAGGACAAATATCTAATACATGTGGGGTTTCAAACCTAGATGACAGGTTGTTAGGTGTGCAACAAACCACCATGGCCCATGTATACCTATGTAACAAATCTGCATATTCTGCATGTGTATCCCGGAACTTAAAGATAAATAAAAAAATAAATAAAATGAAACTGTCTGGAGGTGTTACTGCCTTTAAAAGGGATAGCACAGCTTATGTTGATAAAAATTGGCATATATAGCCTTTCTTTACAATGTATAGAAATTGGTAAGAAGCAAGGAAAGGGCAAACTATTTTTAAAGTCTTTCTTATTCCTTCTGTGTTGCAAAAACGAAAAGATCACCTACTCTAGGGCTCTATTCTTAGAAGGAAAGAAAATCTTGGGGTAGTGGTCTTTCATTTTAGTAAGAATATTAATGATTACAGTTATCCTGTAAAACTCCTCCCCATTTTTAGGGTAAGATAATAATATTTTTTAAGTCATAAAAATTTTGTGAGAAATAAATAAGATAATATTCTGTATACTAAACAAATGTGTATAAATTAAATGAAGTACATAATTATTTGTTATCAATAGAAACAAATAATCATAGAAATTATCATAGCACAGTTCCCTTGGAATTGTTGCCCAAATGACATTTCTCCAGAATATCTGAAAATGATCTGTGAAAGACCTATTCAGTGATTCTGAATATCTTTTAGTTTTGAGGATAATACCAATCTTTTTGGTTATAAATGGAGTTAAACTATAAAGTATTTCACAAAGTTATAAGCAGAAAGCTAGAAGAAATATATTTATACTGTATGGGCTAATGCCCTACATTTATAGAGAAAAAAATTATTCTGAACACATAAATCATAAACTCTAGATATTATTTATAATACAGATTCAGGATTGGTAAACACTTTCAGAAAAAGGTCAGATAGTGTTATTAAATTACTATTTTTATGACTAATTATGATTATTAAAATATTTTTAATAATCACCATTCTGACTGATGGTATCTCATTGTGGTTTTGATTTGTATCTCTCTAATGATCACTGATGAGCTTTTTAAAATGTGTTTATTGGCCACATAAATGTCTTCTTTTGAGAAGTGGCTGTACATATCATTTGCCCACTTTTTGAAGGGGTTGTGTTTTTAGCTTTGTGGGTCCTATATTCTCTATTGCAACTACTCAACGGTGCCATTATAGTATGAAAGTAGCCATTGAGAATGTATTGAATAATGACTGTGGTAGCTTTTCAGTAAAACTTAATTTATAAAATCAGGCAGTTGTCCAGATATAGCCCATGGACCACAGTTTATCAATCCTTGCTATAGAGTAAAACTAATAGTGTAATTCTGGACAGTTTCCTGACATCAGACCAATAGAAGACAATGGGATCTAAAAGTCCATCATGGGCTAGCATAATTGGGAATTCTATTAGAAACTAATTCCTTATTTATTTATTTATTTATTTATTTAACAGGTGTTGAACACTGCTTAGTGGCAGACACTCTGCTATTACCTAGGTAAAACAGACTTGCAGGGTGTGGGCTCTGCCTTCCAAGGTGAAACACAGATTGCATGATGACTGCTTGTTATATTTCAACAAAACCATAATGGAGCGGAAGAAAGTTTTTAAAGGCCCAATTAGAATGATCAAAGGATTATAGACGCTTCTTTATGAAGATACACTTAAATAATTAGGACCCTATAATCTGGAAAGAATAACTAAGAGGTGAGATGTCTGATTTTATTTAAATTAACTTTATAGATGCTAATAGGTTACATGTGCTAATTTATAGTCAACATAGCTTGGGAAGTCTCTTGTTGAATATTTTTGTGACTGCTAATAAAAAGACACAAAAAAATAATATATCAGAAACAGAAATCAAAATTGTAAGAAAAGTTAGATATTCAAAAATTCACATTTTTTGTGTGTCTTCCAGAATTCTTCTATACACATATAATACTTTTTGCATTGCTATTATCCTAGATAAGATGTAATCCTTTCTCAATTAATGTAGCATATATTCTCATGCTGTCAGTCATTACAATGATAATTTCATTCAATTTTGGAATTTTCTTCTGATTTCTTTGACTTCTCACTCTAGAGGATATGTTACCCTTTGATGTTTTTCTACTCCAAGTTTTTTTTTTTTTTTAAAGCACAGACTTCTATCTACTGATACTCAAATCTTTATCTCAACTATCTTTTGCATTTTCATAGGTCACAGATACCTCAAACTCAACATGTCCTGGAAATAAACTATCATTATCGCTGTTCAAAGCTGTAAATTCCTTCTTTATTCCTCATCTTTCCAAATAGCGATATCATAAACCAAATTCTCAAGACAAGATTCAAAGGATTACTTTAGACTCTTGTTTTCCCTCTCTTCTGATTCTGCAAATAATTGCGTATTAAATTCTGTCACTTTTACCCCCGGGAATCAGTGCCTTAGTGTAGACAGTAACATTGCTTGCTGTGATTATTGCAAAAATCTCATTTCTAGCCTCCTGTCTTCCATTCATCTTCCTCTCTGCTGCAGAATTATCATTCTAAATGTACATTTGATTATGTAACACCTAATTAAAATCCCCCATTGACTGCAATAATAATCCAGACTATTTAATCACAAGTAAAATAAATCTTACCTAAACTGGATTAAAATTATTGGGACTTGACTAATTTAGAAAGGTGTTATAGGGATGACAGGATCCCTGGCTTGAATGACGTTTTAAAATTTATTATATCTGATTCTCTCTCACAGTTTTCTCTGTCTCAGTCTCTCTCTCTCTTTTCTCTGTTTTTTCCTTCAAAAAAGTTTAAAACACTTGATTTTTTGTTAAAGAATTAAAAGATTCAGAAAACACCTAAAAGTAATAGATTTCAATGCACAGTTGGGAAATTATTGGAAAATTCTGCTTGGTTTTGTTCTCTGTCTCTCTGCTTTTTATCTTTCTCCCCTTTCATTATTAAAACATCCTAACCAAATCAAAAAATGAGAATTTAAAAAGCTAAATATACATGTAAGTATCTAGGGACAAAAATTTATATAATAAAGAAAATAATATGTTTAACGTTAGGAAAAGGAAGGTAATAGTCTTAAGATTGCTCAAGCTAAGAAACAGATATGTCTCGATTGAGCTAATTCCCATTGAAGGCTTGGTATTGTTAGACACTTGAGTGATTTTGATTATTTTTAGATATAACTTGTATAAATTGATGTATATAACTTATATCACCATTCGAGCTATTCTAGTTTATTTTGATTATTTCTTTTTGTTGTTTTTTAGCAGGTTAGTTAACATGCATCACAACTTCCTCCAATCGTATACTGTTAAATAAGAATATTAATAACAACACATGAAAAGTGACTTGGATATTAAAAATATATATGTAGGCCAATATAAAAATTCAGAAAATGAAAGTTGTATATACACATATATACATAAACACACACACTGCTAACTTATTATTTCATATATCTCAAACTATGCATTAGTGTTATATTCATGATTGCTAAATTATTATTCTTAAAATAAGTATACTTGAGAGTGCTAATTATTATGGGAATTCAATTATCTGAAAATGAAGAAAATGACCATTTTTAATTATAAAATGCAACTCCAAAAAGTTGTTTGCTAATTTTTTGCACCCCACACTGAGTTCTGAAGACATCTCTTACATGAAAGGAAGAGATTAGTTCCAGTCTTGGGGCAGTCTTTAGGGAGAGACAAGAAATATCAACTTACATTTACAAAATGATGTTTCAGGGCCCTTTTGTTGAGGTCTCCATGCACCAGCTGATATAAGATGTTGAGTTACATGTAAACACAGGGAAGAAGGGCCTGCACATATCTCTGTAGTAGATCTCTGCCTGATTGATCCACTAGACAAAGAAGGAATACTGTGTTAGCGGATAGCATTCATTGGTTCCCACAGTAATTCAAGTATTTATAGACATGCTTTTTCATTTCCTTCATACTGAATCTTGAACCACTTAAATCCAGACTATACCAATTATCAAGTACAACTGTTTGAAATCAGGGTTCTTTGACAATACTTCAAAAGTTTTATTTTAAACTATCATATGCATAGATGCTCAAAGACACCAGACTTGAATTTTCCCATGTAAAAATAATGTGAAAGACCCCTCTAATAGTCTACCCCCTCATATGTAGAATAATGTTATTATATTTACAAAAAGCGTCACAATCTGTTACTTATACATTATTGTCTCCTTTTTAAAAATGGTTATTTTGAAATAGAATTCCAGCTGAATCATTAATAAATATCACTACATAAAAATTTTACACAATAAGCAAGCACCATGAGCATTTACCTGTGAGTATTATGTTAGTGCTTTACAATCCCTTAATTGAATAATTGAATAAAGATAAGAATACATAAATATATTTAATTGATTAGTCATATTTGTCTGATTAGACTTTATTTTTAATATTATAATACAGGGAGATCTTTGTGGAAATAACAATGAATATTTGCTACAACTGAGTATGACAGACCATATAGCTGGAACATATAAACTGGACCATATAGCTATAAATAAAAAAGAAAGGTAAGGTCATGTGAGCATCAGATTAGTTTATATGGAATTAATTAACTCAGTAATTATTACATTTATTTTAAAAATTCATATGAGATAAAAAGTCATAGTAGATACAAGGTAGGTCTAAAACGTTAACTCTGAACCTGAGAAATTAAAAATGAATAGCAACAGAATTAGCAAAAACTTGGATAATGCTATTACCTGGGTGTGGTGGCATGTGCCTGTAATCCCAGCTACTTGGGAGGCTGAGGCAGGAGAATCGCTTGATCCTGGGAGGCAGAGGTTGCAGTGAGCAGAGATCACACCACTGCACTCCGGCCTTGGTGGCAAGAGCAAAACTCTGCTTCAAAAACAAAAACAAAAACAAAAAAACAAAAAAACAAAAAACAATATCACATTCGTGAGGCATAGTGTTTTCAAACCAAATTATTGGAAAACTATGGATACCAGGAGCAATACAAGGATCTTTAAGACTTCGCTTTGAATTTTATGAATACTACATATGTGTGTGTGTATAACTTAAAATTATATGAAAACATTCAAATTTATAATTTACTCTATATTAATACATTAGAGACCAGTGATATGTTAACTCATGCTTCAAATTTAATTGGCAAAGGACTTCTCATTTTCCTCCAGACCTTAAAATAAACATCTCCAACTGTAAACCACATGAAAATGTATTTGAATTTCTTATAATGTGTCATGGGTCTTATCTCAATTCACATTTCACCTGGGCACCCACGTGTTAATAAAATGTATGCATGAGTACATGACTTGAACACACATACACCGTGTTTCATTAAATGCTCAACAAGTCTCAGTCATGTATGCTAAGAGAACACTCACATCAGGGAATAATAGTTTTTCAGTAAGAAGTAAACATCTAATATACTATGTTAAGATAGACTTGTATCATTTCAACATTTAGAAATCCTATTTTTTGTGTATTACTTGTATTATTTTAACATTTAGGTTGTTTGAGAGCAATTGATTAAATTTGTACTTAGAATTTATTATTTCACTTTAGTGTTTCCAAACCAACTTATTTCAAAATTATGTGTGGTTTTTGTTGTTGTTGTTGTTGTTGTTTTGTTTGTTTGTTTGTTTGTTTTGAGACAGAGTCTTACCCTGTTGCCCAGGCTGGAGTGCAGTGGCATTACCTTGGCTCACCGCAACCTCTGCCTCCCAGGTTCAAGTGATTCTCCTGCCTCAGCCTCTTGAGTAGCTGGGATTACAGGTTTCTGCCACCTCTCCCAGCTAATTTGTGTATTTTTAGTAGAGATGGGTTTCACCATGTTGGCCAGGCTGGTCTCAAACTCCTGACCTCATGTGATCTGCCTGCCTCAGCCTCCCAAAATGCTGGGATTATAGGTGTGAGCCAACAAGCCTGGCTAAAAGTAGGTGATAATGCCAAGAGATCTTAAACAAGATCCAGTTACTATGTTTTAAATATACAGAATTTTGCTGGATTATACATATATAACAATCTTAATAGGATTGCTCTATGTAAGGAGTCCTTAGTTCTGGGAGGGAGAGAAGTTCAATTTACTTTTGGTTGTATTGTATTGCATTGCATACTCATTTACAAAATAGTTATTGTTTAAAATTTTTACCATGTGCCCCCTGTAACAAATTAATTGTCTAGTGCAATGTGGCAAATGTAATAATTATGGATTTTTTAAAATGTAATCTGAAATGACTTCATTGTAAGACTCCAAGGGTTCTTGAATCTAAGCAACCAATATAAAGTAAATTTGAATCTGACATGCAAATGTTATTATCATTAACCATTTAAATAGGAAAATATATACATTTTTAAGTCGGGAAATACATTTATAAAATGCATTTGAATATTTTCTTTCATATATGTCATCTGAGAAAATAAGTTTTAATAGCCATTTTCCCATAACTGCTATAAGGCTTAACTTTACAATATACTTTCACTTGTATTGGATCATTAAGACGTGTGAGGTGGGAATTACACTCGTTTTATAGTGAAGAAAACTGAGGCTCAGAGAAGTTTAGAGCTTCTGATAAGGCCCAAATGTCCTGTTCTATTTTTCACAATATTTCCAGGGATGGAAGATGTACATATGAAAAATAAATAACACAAATTTGAAAGTACAACACAAGCAAGTACTTTCTACATAAGAAATTGAGAATTCAGAAAATAATAAAGGAATGGAAGTTTTATTCCAGGAGCACCATGAGAAGGCCTTATGGCCTCAGCGCTCTGAAGACCAGCACTGACACCTGCTAGAACCTCTGCCTTAGTGCCAGTAACTCGATGTTTTTTGGGTTCCGTGTGTCTAAGTCCATGTCTGGGACTCTTTCTACTATCTCTGTTCTGTTAGGATCGAAACCTTAACTGTCTTTGCTACTTGCTGCCTAAGATACAACATTTATTCATTAATAAGTATCTGATAAATGAATTTATGTTTTCTGTCATCAGCCTAGGGATTGGTTTTATTTTCTTGAATCCTAAGCAGATTATTGAGTTGTAGCTACGGATGCCATAATTGTTGTAACGCTGGTAACTTATCTGCCCTCTTATATTATACATTGTTTTCTCTTCACTGGTCCCCCACAGTCATGTTAAACTAACTGATTAAAATATAATCTATTGCTTTATGTATATAACCTTCTTTACCTCTGCCATGCCCACCAATTTTTATTTGCCTAACTGTGCACTATTTAGGATATTGCATTCTCTCTGATGCTCATGACTTCCTGAAGAGATTACAGCTTACTTCATTTACCAAATATCCATTGTGCTCAATTTATAAGTTCAATGCCAGGCCAGCTGTACCACAAATGTCTCATCTGTACTTATTTAGACTGTGTCCCAGCCTGTCCTCAATCATCACACAGAGTATAATTTACCACACTGATCTTTGCAAAGGCATTCCTCCAAGTTATATTTGACAAGAACATAAACATTATAGACAGCATTTTTTCAAACCTTTAGTATTCATGATGGCACCTGACATTCTTGAGAATCACAAAGAAAAAAATGAATAATTTATCTTTGAATATAATTTCTGTAGAAGGATCATCTTGCAATGCTATATTTAGTAAATTATTATCAGCATATTCTCACAAAAGTGTATATTCTGATAATTATGCTTTTCTTATATTCCACCTGAAATCTAGGTAATGTATGCTGCTGTTAATACATACACAATAGGCTGCAATGGATAAAAGTTGTTGTTTAAATTCCTCTAGAATTCCCCACCCCCATGCCCCTGCCAACAAATTCTACTCCAAGAGGAAACTCTGCCTTTTTTTTTTTTTTTTTTTTAGTAGGATCTCACTCTGTAGCTAAGTCTGTAGTAAAGTGGTGCAATCAGAGCTCAGTGCAGCATTGATCTCCTGAGCTCAAGTATTCCTCCCACCTCACGCCTCCAGCCACAGCCTGTAGCTGGGACTATAGGCACTTACCACCATTCCCAGATAAATTTTAATTTTTTGTGTGGAGATGAAGTTTCGTTATATTGCCCTGGCAGGTCTTGAACTCCTGGGTTCAAGCAATCCTCCCACCATGGCCTCCCAAAGTGTGAGATTACAAGCCTGAGCCACCTGGCCCTGCAAAGAATAATCTCTACCCCAAATTTTACGTTTGTATGTCCCTTATTTTTATTTTTATTTATGTATTTATTTTTGAGACAGAGTTTCAGTCTGTTGTCCAGGCTGTAGTGTAGCTGCATGATTTTGGTTCACTGCAATCTCTGTCTCCCTAACTCTAGTTGTCCTCCTGCCTCAGCCTCCTAAGTAGCTGGGACTAATTTTTGTATTTTTGGTAGAGGCAGGGTTTAAGCTTGTCCCTTATTTGTAGAGTATTTTATCATATAAATAATATAATATTTTAAGTCTTACATGTTTTTGACTTTAAATAGTACATTGTATGTAATTGTACATTAATAAATTAATTTTCATTTTAAAAATATTTAATTCTAAAGACACTAAAATTTATCCACTCTATTGATGGATTTTTGGGTATTTTCAAGGTTTTATAGTCTTACTAAAGTGGTAATATAAATATTCTTATGGTCTTCTGGTGCACATATGTTTCCTTAGGTACAAGTCTAGGAGACATATTGCTTGTTTGAGAATATTCAAATATTAAAATTTACAAGATAATGCCAAATTGTTTTTCAAAGTAGTTGTAGCAATTTACACTCACACTGTAATACATAATTAATACCAATGTTTTTCTCCAACATTTTTTATTGTTGAACTTCTTATGAAAATTAAACAGTGGCACATTGTTGTCTTGATTTAAATTTCTCTAATCTTTAATATTGGTTCTATGCATTTACCTTTAGAATACATATTCCTATCTTTTCCCCACCCCAAAAAACACACAAAAATGAATTCCTCTAGAATATCTGTAATTAAATATGGTGCTATATAGGTTTGGAGTTGTAGCTGAGTACAGGTCAACTTTATGAAAAGATACTCACAAGACTATTGCTTCTTATTGTGTGTTTATTATAAATCAGTAGAGGAATAGTAAAAACAATATTATAGTAAAATTTTTGGTAATGGTCTTTCTTTAGGATTTTAAAGAATCAAAATGAAAATAAAACAAGTAAAGATGGAAGTAGAAAAAATACAAATGGGGACCATTTACTCCATTATAATATTATTAAGACACTGACTAATGGAAAATCATATTAATTTTTTGCATGATGCTAAAACTGAAAAAAAAACCATATTTCATCCTTTAATGGATCAAGCTGCATGTTCTACTTTCAAAAGTATGTAATTTTCATTACCATGCCATAAAGAAGTTAGTGTTATCATCTAAGTAAACACTGAGTTAAAACTTTTCCTGTGTTTAACCAGCACCAACAAGCAGAACATTAAACATGAATTCGATTACCAGACAATATTTTAAGCCCATCTTTAAATAGCCTATATGAGTTAATTGTATTTAAAATGAATGGCTTGGTTAATTCACTGAAATCAATGGTTTTATCTCTCTGTAAAACAACAGTATCCCAAACTTGTACCTAATCAAAATGTACATAAGGAACTTACTTAAAATATTTATTCTTCTACTCTCTCTTAGTGAGTCTAATTTGGCAGATTTGGGGCTTGGCTCAGAAATTTGTACTTTCAACATGAGTTCCAGACTAATGGTTTATCAGCTATACTTTAAAAACGATTTGGGGAAAGGACTATCAGAACAGACTCTCCCTTTGGTAGAGTTCCTAACTAAGAACCCTGAGAGAATCATGTCACTATATTACAACCTGGGCCACAGAGCAAGAGTCCATCTGGAAAAAAAAAAAAAACACTCTGAGAATTCAAAGTTGATTAGAACCTGAGGAAGCCCTCTAGAATGTTCTCTATGTTTGAAAAAGAAATAAATGTAAGAACTGCTCTAGAATGTATATTCTCAACCACAATGCCAGCTTCATGAATGCTGGGATTTATGTTGGTTTTACAGCTTGAATGTCTCTGGTGAAAGCTTTCAATAAATATTTGTTGAAAAGGAAAGAAGGAAGAAAGCAAAGGAGGAAGGAAGGAAGGATGGAAGGAAAGAAGGAAGAAACGAAAGAAGGAACGAAGGAAGTTAATGAAGACTCAAGATGATTCTTAACTTTCTAATATAGAATTCTCTTTTCGTTTTCCCCTTCCATCCAGATAAATGACATGCCATGATGGAAAATCTGAAATATGTTTTGTGATGCCTTTTTGCTGTTACTACCAAGAGTAAAACCAAACTCTTGAAACTGGGTCTTTTTCCTCTTTTTCTGCCATGGCCCATAGTAACCTTCCTTGCTTGCATGTTCCACTACACCTCAGTGATGCTTCAGATATGCAACTAAACTCCTGCACAATAAATATAAAGCTAGGACAAGTCACTTAATTCAGATTTAAATATACAAATTTTCCTTGCAGTAACTTAAAATTGATACTTCTCATCCACTGATTTCATGCCAGGATCTTGCCTACTAAGGGCCATGATTATTCTGGCTAGCATATCTCATTTTTTTCCCTTTAGTTAGGCAAGTTACTTTAGTGAGACTCTTGATAGAGACTCTATAGTTTGGTGTCTGGAAGACTGTCTTTTTTTTTTTTTTTTTCCTTTCCCAGTGTTTTCTTTATAATCTTTGTAGTCTACTGTATTGGGTAAGCTTGGACTATAAACTCAGTTTTGAGTTCTAAGACTGATTCATTAACACACTTAAACCTTAGGTTATTTCTTTTATTTCTGGAGACTTCAATTTCGTTATCAAAAAAATGAGAGCACTGCTAGAGCAGACCTCTAGGATCTCTGCTATTGAATGATTGTGTAATTCTCTGCAGAAAGGTAATTTTCCTTGTAATGCTGACTCTGATTCTTCAGATTCACTCTCTTTCACTGTACCCTCGACTATTTGTTTTCTTGCTCTCTATTAAGTATAAATAAATCCACAAATTTTCTGAAGATAGAAATCATAATTCTCTATCACTTTTGGGGAGGGATGATATTTTGTTACAACTCTATAGGAAACAAATTAGGATTCAGAGGGGTTTTGACTTTATGAACTTGAGAATAGCTCATGTTGAACAAGAAAATTTGCGTATTATCTGACGCTCTTTAAGATCTTCTAAAATGTTTAGCAACAGGGAAGTTATCCAGCCTTGTTATCTGAAAAAAAAAAAAAAAAAGCTGTGAGAAAACAATTACACAAACTTTTGCTCATTAATAGATGGCTGAAAGACACAGTCATAGGCCCCTTGTTCTTTTGTTACTTTTTTTGGAGCAGTTTAATCATGTTAAATAGTAAGTTTTCACTCCCCCAGTACCACCTCCAGTACATCATG
This sequence comes from Macaca nemestrina, assembly GCF_043159975.1. Taxonomy (NCBI): domain Eukaryota; kingdom Metazoa; phylum Chordata; class Mammalia; order Primates; family Cercopithecidae; genus Macaca; species Macaca nemestrina. The sequence goes on from NC_092128.1 coordinate 64,917,756, forward strand.
GTTTTACATGTTGATGAACAATGTCACCTCAATACCTTAAAAAAATGCAAGATATTTAAGCCAATTCCCCCATGTATAAAATAAATGTATGTATACATATCTCTTAGTTCCTAGCTCCTTCCTGTCAGCACTTAGGTTTCCAGAATTAATGGTCCTTTTATATTCTTTCTCTGCCTCTGATTTCTCTCCTTGCAAGTAATCTTAGCACTGTTTCTGTTTCTGTAATACCTATGTCCTGTAATTCTATATTTCCCTGCTATACTTTACCTTTAACATGTATGCCTTACGTTTAATTCAACAAATATTTATTGAATCGATATGTATAAGGTATAAATGTTCAAAGATTTTTTAGATACAGCTTTTACACTCTAGGAGTTTTGCTAAGAGAGCATATATAAACAATTGTAATAAAGAATTAGTAGGAAATATAGATAGATAGTTAAAGAAAAGACTAAAGTTTGGCCAGGTTATTTCTTGTTAGCTCTATTTTAATTAACTGATTCATTTTCAAGTATGGTAAAGACTAGAAATTGATTCACACACAGATTTTAACAGTGGATTTATGTATTTGCATTGCCTTCCGCCAAAATCAGACCTCTAATTTTTATTTTTATTTTTAAATGTTTGATATGGTAAAACTGCAAAAATGACTTGGTGGCAGACTGGCCTTTCACATTAGCTCCTTAAATTACACTAAGTAGGCAAGAGAAGAGTATAATTACATATGAAGACAGCAGTGCTTAAAAGATAAGCAATGGAAATGTTTTATGTCCATGATAGCAAATAGATTAAACACTTACTACAGGCCAGGCACTATTCTTAATTTATTCATATAAATTAAGACTTAATTAAACTCCCTTATTTAAAGACTATTATAATGAACATTTTATAAATGAAGGAAAAGACATAGAAAGTTGAAGTGATTTGCCTAGCAAGGAATAATTATGCAAAGTTGTTCAACTTAAGATCCATGTTCTTAGTCTTTACCTCTGTGTCTCTCTGGAGTAAGAACACTGTTTGAAGGGCAAATGGCTATGGAATCAAAGAAACTGGGATCCAAGTATTTCTGATACTTTGTATGAATCATTCCGTTAGTTTTAGATGCTTTAGAAAATAAAAAGGCCATTCTATCTAAAATGCCTAATAAACTTCCTTGAGTAAGGACACTTGCATCTGTCCAGTTTCCTACCCTTGGGCAAAAAGTATCAAGATTTGCATTTATGCACATGCATCTTATTGGCATCTTTTTAGTGTGTACATGCGGGGTGCATCCCATCCAAAGATAAATGCATACCACAATGGCTGAAACATGGCTAGCAAAATAGTTGTGTTGAAAATTTTTTCTGACTCTTAACCATCATTTAACCATCAAAAATAGCTGACATGATAATGATAACAGAACAGCTGTGCTATTTTAAAGTGTTTTGGTTCCTAAACAACCTCCCACTATTACTCCCTGTCAAGATTTGCTGTTTTTATCCACTTGTGCAAATAAATTATTACTTGAATATGGAATAGATCAGGAGAAAATATGAAAGAAATATGCTTAAGTAGATATATTTCCAGATCCAATAGTAATGGATGCAACTGATTTGCCAACTACATTCAGTTTATACATTGTGAAAATGAATCTGCTACCAGAAAGACTGAGTTGAGAAAGTCCAGACTGGTTTATAACAATTTCCTGCTGGTGTTTTTTGACATAATTTAACTCTGAGTCAACAAAAATTTTTTTCTATATCATGTAGCTTGACAATATTAATTGAATACTTCCCCTCAGAATTTGAACCATTGACAAAGAAGCCAAAATTTTATCATGTTTCCAGAGGTCAAAGCTTAATTAGCAGGCAATAGTTTCCTGAGCAGGTACAGTTGTTATGTCTAAAAAAGACCTCAGTGAAATATACCGTCACTTAATTTAATGCTCAGTTTTCTGAATAAGAAAGACAATGGATCCACTGGAGGGTGAACGTAGTGTCATGATAACTAAAATCAATTTGTTGGTTTAGGAATCTGCTTAGAATTTTAGTTATTCAGCTGTGTTTACTAATAAACTGTGCAGGCATGTAAACAAGCAGTCTCAGAGACACAATGGCTAGACTCTCTGTTTCCAAAATACTGGCCCCAAGTGCAAAGTTCATTCACAAAACTACACTTCCATTGGTTAAGCAGTGGATAGCTGAGCAAAAGAGAAGCTGTTGTTCTAACTTTGTGATATTTTTGAACATTATAAAATCTTAAGGTACATTCTAGGTAATACTACCAAATAATAAAAATAGAATAAGAGCAAAATTTCATATAAATACATACAAGCACTACATAATTCTTTTAAATTAAAAAAAAAAGAGAGAGGGAAAGGAAAAGGAGATGAAGATCAGTATTACGCTTCAGGCTTTTTATGTAGGTTATACTAAAAGACCATGACCAAATGGCTCTGCCATTGTGGGTAGTTCCTGACATGCCATTTCCCACAGTCCAAATTTTTTACAGTCTCTAAGATTGTTTTATAAAATTGTTAGATCACATCAATAAGATCTGCCAAATTAAATATTTGACTTTTATCTGATATTCTATATCTGGTGTATATATATATATACACACACACACACACACACACGTCTAACATTCTATAAGCAACTCAATGACTTAACTATTAATGTTTTCTGAGTTGTAAATATTATATATATATCCCTTTAAGTAATAGTTCATAACATACATTTAGTTTTAGCTTTCTACTCAACATATATTTATAAACTAACATTACTGAAATATTTTGGATCCCAATATACACGTACTCTATAATTCCTATAGAGTTAAATTAAAGCTACTTTTAAAGAGTTAATAAAGTTTCTTATTTAGTTTTTAAGTGAAGGAAATAAAATTTGACCTTGAAATATTAAGACTGACTCTTCGTGGGAACTGGAATGAATTATTCAGAAGCATTCAGAAAAACACCGCTTTGCCATATTTTTTTCTAGCATAAAAGGTGGATACCCTATTCATTCTGAGTATTTCCTAAAATTTCATGGATTTTGTGTTTTGATCCCAACATAAATATTTTTGCAGTCAAATATTGGAAAAACGTTGGAGAAGATTCTTGAATCCCACCTTTATATTCTTTCTCTCCGTAGCTAAAGTAGAAGTTTTCAGCCTTGTCCTAACAGAATGTCACTGCAAATACCTGCATCCCTTTGTTTCCCATCTTAGGCTTTCTTCAGCTCTGAAACCAAAAATGCACTGAACTTAACATACTCAGGGGCAATCCTTAACAGATGGAAGACTTAGTGGATAAACCCCCAGCCTTCCTATTGTTCAGTGGGACAATTTGAAGGTGTGGTCCACACAGTAGCTCTGAGGGGGTCCAATAGAGTGGAGCATCAATTATCTGTAGCAGTAACCCTCTCATTAATGTACCATTTATTGGCTTTTCTCCTTTTCCCATCTCACTTATCTCATCTGTCCCTCACTCTTATCTCCTAAGATCACCTCCCAAACAAACTATATGTTTGTTTGTCTTTTTCTCGTGTTGGCTTTTGGAGAAAAATGAACTAAAATAATTTGACCTCCAGTTTCTATAAAGAGATACTTAAACCTTTCCAATACAAATAAACAAAAGTTCAGTGAACCTCTTGAAGTAAAATTCACAAAACAATGTTCTGATGAATTAATCTATATGATTCGAAAACTTGTGTATTCCATTGCCTTGATTGCACAGATAATCTAAATATCAAAAAGAAACCAAAGCTATCCTCAATTGTCCTTAAGTTTTAGTTTTGATGATGCATGAAACTTAGATGTTGCTATGTTGTTCAGTATTTGGCCAGCAAAAAGCTTGGCTAATTCTCTTATTATTAACCACAACCTACATCAGCATTGTTGCCAAGAATGTGAAGATAAACTCCTCAATGTAATACATGCCAAAAAAATTGTGTCCTTTGTGTCTAATTGAACATTTTTTTCCATTTTTTTGAAAGTGAGCACTTTTTTTCAATTATGTTTGTTTTTAAAAAGACTGTAATTTTAACTGGATGAACTGCTTACTAATTCTTTCTTCTTTTTCTATTTTTCCTGTGGAGTACTTCCTATTTACTTTTCTTATCTAAGGTGAACAACATGATGTTTATACATACATACACACTATATATATTAAAACATATGTAGCTTTATATATGATGTGTATATATATACACACACACACACACAGTTAAATGGTTAGTTTAAACACATGAACAAGGTTGGTTGAAACTCAATGAAAATGCTTTACTCCTAAGTATTTTTACTAAATAATAGTACCACTAAATTAGAAAATTTTCAGGCCCTAGATTTTAGGGATTTATTTAGCTGTAGTGTAAATATGTAGAATATAATTCATAGGGAAACATTTTTTCCAGTTAAGATCCTTGGGGATTATACTAGCAAAAAAAATACTTAAATTTGATATTTGAGGCTCATAAAATAAATGTGATTAATAATAATGCAAAAACATAACTACAATTGTTAAAATATATTAGTTTAATATTTTGTCTAGTTAATTTAACAAAAGAAAATGAGATGCAGCAAAGAAAAGGACAAAAGATAAATTGTCAGAAAGTTGTTCTACTTTGTAAAATTCTTAAGTGACTTAGATGCAACTAACTTAATAACATGTTACTTGAAAATATAAATAGTGAAATTTCTTATAATTGTAATTGTTATCTCATGGCCAAATGAGATGTAAACTGTAGAAAACCTCTGTTTTTCTACGTTGTAATGAGGAAAACTTATCTTTCTGTCTACATGTAACTTTTCAGAGCCAAAATATCTCTGAAAAAATTCGTCTCTTTGAAACTCTTTTCCTTTTCTTATAAGCAATAATTATGCCATTTTTTAAGTAACGTCTCATTCTTAAGAGCCATAAATGACATTGAGAGAGCTATAAAAGATTTTAATTTTATATATTGACAAGCATAATCCAAATTTCCTGTTTCACCGGATAAAAGTAAATTCTGTACCATCTAGTCTAAAGGTAAGATTTATTATTTTTTGTAAATACTTAAAGTTAGTAAACACATTTTTTAAATTTTTTATTTATTTATTTTTTTGAGTCGGAGTCTCCCTCTGTCGCCCAGTCTGGAGTGCAGTGGCTCGATCTCGGCTCACTGCAACCTCCGTCTCCCAATTTCAAGAGATTCTCCTGCCTCAGCCTCCCGAGTACCTGGGACTACAGGCGCTCGCCACCACACCCGGCTAATTTTTTTTTTTTTTTTTTTTTTTTTAGTAGACATGGAGTTTCACTGTGTTAGCCAGGATGGTGTCGATCTCCTGATCTCGTGTTCCGCCAGCTTCAGCCTCCCAAAGTGCTGGAATTACAGACGTGAGCCACCATGTCTGGCAGTAAATACATTTTCTGTTGGGCAATACATTAATTTAGAATTTTAAAATTAATAAATAATTGCCAGCAATCAATACTATTACAGATAACACCTTTAAAAAAATTACAGTAACTTAATTGATGTTTAATTTCATCTCTAAACAATTTATTTTAAGTAAGGAATTGCAGGATGACCACAAAGTTCAGTTGAAGCTAAAGCCAGAGCTGTCCAACTTCCCACCGTATTTTCGCCTCCATGCTGAAAAGGGAAAGCATTACCTCTTGATCAAAAATGAAGGATATGACTAAACCTATTAAAAGTTGTGCTCTTTTCTTCCCCACATTTTGCGTTTTGGATTTCCCCCTTACTGTTCTCATCAGAGTGAGTTCCCATGAGACGTGGTTGTTTGAAAGTGTGTAGCACTTTCTCCTTTGCTCTCTCTCCCTTCTGCTCCACCGTAGTAAGATGTGCTTGCTTCCCCTTCGCCTTCTGCCACTATTGTAAGTTTCCTGAGAGCTCCCAGCCATGCTTTCTGTACAGCCTGAGGAACCCTAAGTCAATTACACCCCTTTACTTCATAAATTACCCAATTTCAGGTTTCTGTTTTGTTTTGTTTTGTTTGTTTTGTTTTCCGATACTGAGTCTCACTCCGTCGCCAGGGCTGGAGTGCAGTGGCACAATGTTGGCTTACTGCAACCTTCACCTCCAGGATTCAAGCAATTCCTCTGCCTCAGCCTCCTGAGCATCTGGGACTACAGGGGCACACCACCAAGCCAAGTTAATTTTTGTAATTTGTTGTAGAGATGTTGTTTTGTCATGTTGGCCAGGCTGGTCTCAAACTCCTGACCTCAGGTGATCTGCCCACCTCTACCTCCCAAAGTGTTGGGAGTACAGGCATGAGTCACAGTGCCCAGCCTCAGGCAGTTCTTTATAGCAGTGTGAGAATGGACAAACACAGCTACATTCTTGGGACCTCCATTTTGGACTTTCATCTCAAGAACTGTGAGAGAATAAATTTCTGTTGCTTTAAGCCACTCAGACTTTGGTGATTTATTATAGCAGCTGTAGAAACTAATATGGAAGGTAGCTAAATATTTTATATGACTTGTATACTTCAATTATTGCTCACATTTCTGGTATTATACATAGGTAATTAAAGATTCAATTCTTCCTGAGGTAATAACTTACTAGATAAATAATTAGTTAACATTCTTTGAATGTTATCCATGTAGAAGGCACCGTTTCCATTGTTTTCATGTATTAATTTGTAAAATTGTCATAATTACATAAAAATATGTACTAGTATGTCTTCAAGTTGATTATTCTATTAGTGCTTCTTTCTTTCTTTTTTTTTTTCTTCTGCTTTTGTATGGATAGAATCAACCTTTTATATGCTGTTACTTTTACCCTATCTTTATATTTCCTGGGTAGCAATCTCCTTACCTGCAAAGAAAAAGATTTGAAAATGTGGTCTGTAGAGTCCTCTCCTGACATAGCCTATGATTCTAAATCCTATCCACAATTCCCAATTCAAGACCAGATGGCCATTTTCGGTTCCCCCACCCATGTTTCCAAGATGGGCTGACTTCTCTTTGCCAAGTTTGTTCATGGGACCAATGTGGTATATCCAAAGTGTATCCAATCTTGAAAAAAATGATGACATCCTTGAGGATAGACTATGTTATACTTTCTTATCCTCATCACAGAATAGATGTTTAATAAACACCTATATTATCATCACAAAATCACTTATATCTTATACGACATTGCTCTAAAAAGAAAAGAAAGTTACTGTCACTTGATTAAGTTTCTTATCTTTTAGGGGGCACAAACTCTGCTTTTTACAACTTTTACTCAGGAGACTGATTTAACACAGAGAGAACCAATTAAGTATCACTATTTTTGTTGTATCACTTCCCCCTGCATATCCTGATTTAAAAATTCTTTTATTACCAAAGAAATAATGCATCACTGAATCAGAAGATGTTTAATTATGGTCTGGTGGGAGCTTTGCTCACACATAAGTAAACCGTGTAACTTCTGGAGTCATTGAAAAATAGTATTTCTTATTATCTGACAAGACGTCAGCTATGCACTTAGGACAAGCCTCAAAAACACTTGTTTGACGATAGGTGGATAGGTGGACATTGGGTCAGAGTCAGATAGACTTGTGTTTGAAATATAGCTTTGCCGTTGATTATGTAAACTTAGAGAAGTTGATTAACCCTTCCCAGCTTCAGTTTCTTTGTTACAGTAAAATAGAGATGGTAGTAACTATCTTATGTTTTTGTTGAAAATATTCCTTAGGATGATGTATATAAACCACTTAGCATTCCTTGGCATAAAGAAAGAAGTTCAATAAGTAACTTTCTTACTATTTAAATCATTGTGTGGAAGCATTTATAGAGTGTATTTTTGTTTATCTTTAAAAACAGTTTGCTTTGGTTTGTCAGATTAATTTGTGAGAACATGAATAGCACAGTTGTATAAGAAGTTTAGAACCTGTTTAATGTAAGATCATGGAACCATCGAATATTAGAGCAGTAGAACCCTGAGACATGAAACATTTCATTTCACTTCCATGATTCACAATACAAAACACATATACATCATACAGATGAAGAAAGGGAGACCCTGGAATTGGAATATATTTTTTTTTGTTTGCACATATAGAAAACTTGGAGGCTAGTCCTAATTCTCTCTTTTTCTAGCCAGCATTGCTTTATCCACACAACTCAGTCCTCTCAGATAATGAGACATCAACATGAAGAAAATTGGAAGAAAGTAACAAAACATGACACAGATGTGGAGTGTATGTGTTATCTATTAACGAAGTAATGCTATAAGCCAACCATAATGCTCAGTGATATACAATAATAAACATTATTCAAATCTATAGGTGGGTTACTTATGCTGGACTTAGCTGGCCAGATTTTCTGATCTGACTGGGCACCCTCAGGCATCTGTGGTCTGTTTCTGAGGAAAGATGGCTATTGGCTGAGGCACCCAGAACTTCTCATAGTCTATTATCTTCAAGGTAGCTTGGGCTTGGTCTCACAGCATGGCAGGAACCCAGGCGAGAGAGAGACAGCAGAGGTATTCACATCTCTTGATGCTTAGGCTTATCCCTGCTACAGTATCACCTCTGCCAAAGTCTACTAATCAAATACATCATGAAACCAATCCAGAACTAAGCGATGGGGAAACTTCATGATGGGAAAAACTTCGGAGTGCTTTTGCTAAGATGTAAACACCAATAGGGGTGAAGAGTTGGGGCCAATTTTGTAGGCATTCAAAGGAGATTGTGCAATTATGTAATAAAATTTACCTTTCCATTCTCTGTCTTATAATATTTCTCCAAAATATTTGATACGTTGGTGCCTAGTTGCTTTCTAATTGATATCATAAGAAAACTTCAACATTTAATAAGAAAAAAAATGCCAAAATAAACCTTTTAAATGTTAATAAACTCAGTTGAATTGCAAAATGTAAATATCAATTTCATCTCTTCTTTAACCATAATCAGCCTTCTATAACCTTAGTCTGAGTGCATGTGGACTCTTCTTTATCATGAATTAAAACCAGCATTTGAAGTCTGTTTGTCACTTTCTGAAATCAAGATTAGAATTAAGTGTTAATGCTACCAAATATATCAATCATCTTAACACAACCATTTAGGCACTCATACAGAAGCCTTATAATCCTCTTACAATACAACATATGAGAAAATCTTGAAAATTCTTGTTGTGATATATATGCATTTTATACATTTTTATTTTATTTATATTTTATATATAAATAAGAGTAAAAATAATTACTAAAATAATCAGTTTATGTTATTATTTTTAATGGCAAATCAAGTAGATTTTAGGTGAAAAGTTTAGAGTTGAAATCATCTATCTTATGTATAAGGTAAAAATATTTGGCCTTTTTCTAAATTATTATTAGTTAACAAGAAGCCAATTTGAAGGGCTGTTTATAAAACAATTTTATAGTTACTGTTTGAAATATTTGTAATATTCTTCAAGGATATTAGTAAGTTATTGAAACTTTTAAGAGGATTAATCTCTGAAATTAATTTTCTATCATAAACACATTTTTTAAAAATTGAACTTATCTCAATAGTATAGTATTAAAATAAGCTTATTCCCTACTTCAACACATAATACATTTTTGCTAAAATAAATTACTTTCACAATAAATATATTATGAAAAATGCATATTATTTTTCTATTCCACTGGAAATAAAGGTAAACTTTAAAGTAAGATGATTGTTCTATAAATTTCAAGACAATTCTAAGTAAAAATGTGCTAATCTCATCTTAATGGTGTTACCTTAAACTTAAGCCAAATCATAAGAGTATAAGAAACCAGGGTAGGAGGGAATGAAATATGGGTCCCTGAGCTTTAATAAAGAGTGATTATTTCAACTGAGGTTTTTTTCAGGATTTGATGCTTTTTTACATCACTGACATTATGGGAGATATTATCAAAATTGGTAACAAATAATTTTGAAGATGTTAATATTTGAAGAACTATAAATGCAAGGCTATAGTTACAAGTGCTGTACATCAAACTTTTCCCTTATGCACTTATGAAAAAATAACATTATAAATATAAAGATTTTCTGTTTTTCATCTTTCATCAACCATGAATGACTTTCAAATTCTTCTGTTAGCACAGGAAGAATAATGTTTCAAAATGCATTTTTTTGAGCATGTATATTGGCAATATAAGGGGCTAGCTGAACTTCTAACACCTGGCAGATATTAAATCTCAGTTAATGCGCTTTTTCTCTGGTATTTCTAAAAGTGCTGTACTGCAATATTTTTCATTTGCTGATTTACCTGGTTAGACAGAATAGGTATCTAATTTAGAAAAGGTAGCTCTTGTTTAATGTGACTTTTATATTTATTTACAGTGTTCAGTATTACGTTACATTCTCCTTAATGAAATCAGCTAAATTCCAATAACAACAACAAAACTCTGAGGTATTCACGTAGAGTAGGGTGCAATAACTTTTGCTGTTTTTCCAATAATTCATTTGGCACTTATTCTTTGTAATAAACAGATCTCTTCATGCGCTCTGAGGTAATCTGATCTTTCACTAAGGTAAGTGCAACCCCAAGGGTTCAGAGAGGATGGAAAGAATTTAGAAACCTCAAAGTTGGCTTCTGTGAACACCTGGTTAATTATGTGAGACAATAAATGGGAAGTATGACAACTTTAAACATACTTTATTTCCAGGCTACCAGGTTGTGTGTGTTTGTGTGTGTGTGTGTGTGTGTGTGTGTGTGTGTGTGTGTATGCATGTAATTGTTTTCCTGCTTCCCTATGTAGAATACATATTAAAAAAACTTTATAATAAACCTTATGAAAGATAACCCTCCAGACTCTGGCTCATCTAATTTTACCTTAGAAGGAATAGGATTAGCTACCAATCTTAATACCAAATACATGAAAAGCTACCAGATCATTAGGACTGGAAATCAAAGCAAATGGCCATTTAGGAAAGATCTGAAATTGTTCGTCTGAATTATTTTAAATGTTAGGGATATTTGTGATATTTTAGTATATGGAAATATATTTTGCATTGAGTCTCATCTCAGTCTTTACATGTATGGATGATATACATGTAATAATGTTTATGTTCAGTTGTTGTTTATGGTCATTGAGGGGTAAGAATAACTCTCCCATTGTCTTCCAGAGTAAAATTAACAGCCATAATAATACAAATAATAGCTAATAAAATATACTATTATATCGAATATGTTAATCTTTCCAAAGCCATGCTGATTTTACTATTACTATTACAACTTTACTGATTAGAAAGTTGATTTTAAGTAGTTAAACACTTACTTGCCCACAATGATGCAGTTCACAATGGGTGAAACTAGAATTCAGATAGAGGTGATGATTCCAGAATTTGAGCTGTTATTAGCTGCTACACTGTACCCTGGATCATTTGACTGTATTAGGAGGTTCAATCTCACATTTATATTTGTACTTATGCAAAGCCCAAAACACTCCGTTGAAAATGAATACGGGTATGACAGAGGTCTCCTTTTCTATCACAGGTTTCTTCCCTTTATACTCATTAGAGCTAACCTAGTAAATAAAAAGGTTTATTTTTATGTGAATGTTTCTAACATATCAATATTTGCACATGCCATATCATTACCAATAAAGTTCACTAATGAGCATGGCTTTGTACATCAAGAACTGTAAATGGTCCCAAAGTGTGTCTTATTCTCAGGCAAAATAAGTAACTTACCACATATATATTTGATTTTGGAGGTGCCTACAGAACTCTTCTGTACCATCGTATCTCCACTCCCCAAATCCCAACCACCATCAAACACCTAATTTACTCATCACCAAACTCTGAATTAGCAGGATGCGTTATACATGGAAAAAGCTCCAATGTGGGAAGAGTTGATAGTTGAAGGAAACTGCAGGCTTGGGATTTGAACTAATGCTGTCTCCATCCCTATCTCAGTAAGAAAAGGCAGGATCTTGCCAAAGAAATGTCACAATAAAAGGGAAAATGAAACCTCTATGGTACTGTAATATTCTAAATGATGTCAGGACCTAGAAAATGCTATCCTTTCATAAATACCATTGTCAAATATCAAAATGTTAGTGGTATAATAGTAGAAATTAAAAATCTAATTAGATCAATATACTAATTTAGTAGTGAGATCCCATTTCCTACTTCAGATTTGGCTTCAATTCCAACGAAAAGTCAGAAAAAATATTTTTAATGCTGTTGTAATAGCATTATAGTTCTTTATTTTTGTTTTGCCTCTGTTTCAAAAATTATATCTATGTAATTTATTTTATAAATTTTTAAAAAGGCCAAAAATTTTACCCTATCTATACAACCTTATTTTTGCAATATAACTTTTTGTATCTCCTCCAACTTGCAACTCTTCTATCAAGAAGTAGAATCTATCTTCCACCTCTTGATTTGTGGCTTATCCACATGACTTGCTTTGACCAATGGAATATGAACAAGTGTGATGCTAACAGAGATTTAAAACTATTTATGCACTGGATCTTGCTCTCTTGTGGCTCAGTGAATCTTGACGCTGCATGTGCAGACACCTGAGTATCCCTGGAGGATAACAAAACTTTTCAAATGAGGACTTTATAGACTAATCAACTTGCTAACTGTCAGATATGAGTGAGATGATTCTAGACCATTAAGCCTTGGCTGAGCCTGTGTGGACAGAAAAAAAAAAATTGTCTAAGCAATCTAAAGAATTGTGAGAATAATAAATACTTGTTGTTTTAAGCCAATAAGTTTTGGGGTGGTTTGTTACACAGCAAAAGATAATTGATACATTCTTTAGCTTTTTGTTGTTGTTGTTGCTGTTGTTGTAGATACAAATCTTTAAGAAAACATAGTTAGCACTTTCTGGCATGAGAAAAATACATATGGAAATGTAAAAATATGAATGTTCACACTATTCAGTAATTCTAAGAGAGCATCTAATTGCTAGGTTCTGAAATAGAATGAAATACCACTGCTCAGTTTACACAACGCAAAACTGGCTCCCGTTGTGTTGCCAGTATTACATGTGAGGAAAATGAGAAGTACAGTTATGTTTATGTTGACACGTCTTCATTTCAAGTTTAAGCATTTGATTTGTTTATACTTTCCCCCATTTCCTTGGTTCAGCTGCACTGTCTGGGTTTTAACAAGCTTCAGTTTTACCTCATTCGGTGAGACAGTGTCTGAGTTTAGGATTAACATTTGTACAGTGAAACATAAATGCTCATGAATTGTATATAATATTTTAGCAAAAGCTTATTTAGTTTTACTGCTTTCACAAATTTTTGGTGTAACCAGCAGTCTTCTGTTACTCCCTTACAAGTTCAATTTAATGAATGGTAAGAATGTAATAGTTGGAATGTTTGTAGTCTTGGTTAACAAGTTTAGTAGGTAGCTGCTCTCTGCTGTGAAGTAAAGTTTCAAATTTTATTTTATCTTTTTCTATTTTCCTCTATCCTAAATTCAAACTGCTTCTCTTAACAAATAGATATAAAAAGTTTAAGTTACTCTGAAATAAGTGTATATCTTGATCAGATTAAGTAAAAATAATGCTTGAAAGTTTTTTAAAAACTACGCACAAAGTTCTATGTCACTATAACACAATTTTTCTATCTTGTGTATGTAGCATATTTTTGAAATCTTCTGCTTTCCCTATTTTTGCCCGTCTTCCAGTCTCCTGAAATAAGCTCTCCCTGTTCTCAGGAATTCAGTGATCTAAACATCATAGATTTGGAAGAAAATTTAGAGGCCTTCCTGAGTCTATATTTAAAATATATTTTACTCCTATTATCAGTAAGAAATGCATTAATATACATATAATATTAATAACATATCTTCATAAATTAATATTTATTTTCACATTTTCATCAATGCATGATGATAGTTTTTCTATTTTATTTTGTTTCCATTGACTTCTATTATATTATCTTTTTATTTGTTGGGTTTTTTTCTTGTTTTGCTTTTGTTTTTAAGTGTTGGTCACTCACTACTAAATTGATTTTGCATTTTACTATTGGATTTTGACCTATAGGTGGAAATACACTGTCCTACATTAGAATGAATAAAATAATTTACATCTTAATATGCTTGTTATTATAACTATTTCATTCCTTCTCATCTTTCTCTGCTTTTCTCCTAGTAAAGTAGATATCTCTATTCTAACCTCCTCTTAAAGCAGAGGAAATGTTATCTCCACAGACCTCAGGCCTATGGCAGAGTCATCCCATGAATCTTCTATCCTTGGATCTCCTTTTCTTTGATTTCCTGACAATTATAATGACTCTCAAATTGGCTTATAGTTCATTTCATCTTTTTTAAAAAAGTGTCTTTTTACCTGTCCTTCTTAAGCCACCCTACACACATATAACCTGCTTCCAGCTAATTTTAAGTTTTCTTTTTTAGCTTCATTTTTTATCCCAGTGCCCCCTGCTCCAAGACTTCGTCTTAGATACTACTCCTTGTGATAACAGCCTTTATCATCATCATTTTTGTAGAGCCCCAAACACCACTAGGAATAATTTTAAATGGCTGGAATCAAGTATGGTTAGCAAAAATGACTTCCAAAGATGGAGAAACTAAAAATTATTTTGATGAGAAATGGGTCCCTCTACTGGTTTAAAAAATAATGAAGATTTAATTAACTAATTTATGTCCCTTGAATGTTTTTCTGTCACTTTTCTAGATAAACATTGGACGATGATATCAAGTAAATAAAGTTTGAGAATATATTTCCTTGTTTAGAATTATGTCAGGTAATCTCTCATATATGAGCTGAATTCCAGTCTACTCTACTTCCCAGAATTACTCAGAACTCACTGGAGGGAAGCTCTTGCTTTTCTGCCTCTGGTATCTGCTCAAACGCAGGCACTTATGGTTACAAACTTTCCCAGCTTCCCCTCTCTCTTATGTTTCCCACCCCAAACCTTTCAATGTATTTTCCCGCTACTTACCTATGTCCATCGTTATGAGAAATGAAGTATGTTATTTTCAAAAGTATCCATCCTTGCAAGCACATACAATTAAAGTGGGATATGTGCATTCCTATCATGACTTTCTAGACTTTCAGCTGTAAGATGGGGATGCATTTATACTGTGCAGAGAATCTCACTGTGCTGAGAACCTATATTCTTCTCTTGGGAATCAAATCACTTCCCTTCCTTTCTCCTCACTAACCTCAATTCCCAGTTACTCAGTGTTTATTGATCGCAGCTAGATGTAGATAGAAAAGCAAAGTTCAGGGTCATAGGTCTCTGCTAGAGCGCTTTCGCAGTTTTGAAGATTACTGAATTCATTGTATTGCTAATTGGTGGATTTAAATAGGGAGAAGAAAATCAGTCAATGTGGGCTGAGAAAATAGTTAAGTGCCAATAATCTTACTTCACATTTAATAGTCACCACAGGCCTTCCCTATTTCATCCTTTGTTTATTAATAAAGTATTTATTTATTGATTCATTTCATAATGGTTATACAATTTATAACTAGAGTCTAATTTTGATTTGATAGTTTTTATTACTTCTTTATAGCAATATAGGTCACATAGTAATCTGCCATTTTTCACTAAAGTCAACATATGAATTGTTATTTGATCCCTTTAATCTGGAGAACCAGCTGAAATTTTTGATTTTAGAAAACAGAAGCGAAAAGCAGAATTTTTCTTAAAAACAAGAGTATTATGTATATCCTTAATTCTGTAAGACTCGATCAATGGAAGTCAGAAAGTAGTAAGAGCAGACTAATGACAACTGTTGCCAGACAATGCCTCCTTGATGGAATTAGCTACATAAATAATTTGAAGGCCCCAGTGCAAAATAAAAAGTGGGGCTTCATGTTAAAAAATTACCAAAAATTTCAATTCGCCAACAGCAAAACATTAAATTATTCTCAGGGCCCTTCTAGGTATATAGGACTCTTTGCAACTGCACAGGTCATGTATATCCATTAAAAAGGCCTTGATTCTAGAACTTGTTTTGCAAATGTATACTGAAAGCTACCATCTCCTCCTCATCTGTATCTGTATTTATTGTATGGAGTCTTTTTTTTTTTTTCTTCACAGGCAGAACTTCTTGGAAGAGCACTATACTTGCTAGCAAATTCATTGAGAAACTGCTTATATGTGTGGAAAATAACACAATTAGATTTCTGCTTCATACTATTAAGCAAATAATCAGTTCTAGGTGGATTTAAGACTGAAATGTAAAAATTGAAAGTTTTTTTTTTTTTTTTAATTTTGAAAACAACAGAGATTATGGCTTTAGGCCAGGGAAAGGTACTTTCAAGAAGGTGTACAAAAAAACACAAAAGTTGAGATTGATATATTTAACTATATTAAACATTTTAGAAACCAAATTAAAAGACAAATTAAATACATTAAAAAAGTCAAGGCTATAATGTGAGAAAGTTATCTGTCATACAGATAGCTGATAATAGGTTACCATCAGAATGTATAAAGGATCCTTTAAAATAGGCAATTTTATATTTTAAAAAATACTATAAAAATGAATATACTTGAATGACCTATATAGCTATAAAAACATGCTCATTATCAGAACACTTCCAGGTACCATTTTACACCACATCCTCATCTCCATCAATAGCCTTGGATATAGTCACAGAACTTCTGAGTCACAAGGGGTAGGGTGGGGCCTTGGAAAGTTAATTCTGAAGAAGTTCTCTGAGGGATTCTGATGAGTACCATGGTTAAAAAATGTTTTCCTGAATTTTAACAGATCCTGGTCCAAAGGAATCAATCATCATAGCCTAAAATTGTAACTTCCACACAGTTTTTCAATCTGTCACTTCCTTTCCATTGCTGTGGTTCATAGAGGTTTAGAGAGGGACTTTGGTATGTGTAAAGAGGTTGGTCTGAAATGTCAGACAGCAGTATGCTCCAGCGGTGCAGGAGGTGCGAGGACCATTAACCAGAGACTTCCGACAACCATGTGGAAAGCAAGGAGAATAGAGTTCATGAGTCTCCATCAATGTCTTCTATATTTCTATATTTCTATATTAGGTGGCAATCATTTCCTCCAAACCCTTTCTCTCTAAACCCACAGCTCACAGAGAAACTGTATTTCCTGATGTTCACAAGAACCTGTCTCACTTCTTCTTTCATCCTTGATTGATGGAGGGAATAAATCATTCTTCACTTCTAGTGAAAAAGCAGGGAAGAAGTGCTCAGGGAAGGATGCAGCCAGGACATGGGTTTTTACTGGACCTGAAAAGATGATTAGTTGCCCTACAATAGAGCAGAGGCATGTTTATAACAGTAACTTCTGTATCATTTGAGGCAAAAACAGAAAAGCAAACCTTATATAATGTCTCACAAAAGAACCCTTTAGCTAATCTCCCTAATATGTAAAAAGCTGTAAATCTTAAGAAATAAAAGATTAAAAGTTTATATAAAAATGGGTAAAATATGTGGATGGAATTTACACAGAAAAAATAAATATATATAAAGTATATGAAAATTTGCACCGCATTTTTCTTTATAAAAATGGCAGAGATTACTATTACTGGGAAACTGGAAAATTTCAAAAGTTTTACAGTTTATTCTGTAGCTGTGGCTTTTGGAAAGCAGGTACTCTCATGTCTTACAAAATGGTCAATCTCTGTCAAGGAAAGTTCCCTTTCATCTATAATCTCATTTTTAGAAATCCACCCTGACAATGGGCCTTCCAGAATACAAAACAACATATTACGGTGAATTGTTATAATTTTGTGTTGCCTCAGCATTCATTTTGAATACAAGTTAAACTTTCTGATACCAGAAGCAGGGCTCAGTCATTCTTGACACAATTTCCAGTTCTACACCACACTTACATGGCTCAACCTGGCCAAAGGACTTAGATCCATCTCTACTGCTTCTTTTAAAAGGACAGTCAGGCTTTGCCTGGGAATGTAAGGTGATCCACACCGTATTCTCTTACATACACTGCTAGTTGCCATGTGCTCTTCTCCCTCTCTGTCTGACTCTTCACTCCTGCCTCTTATGACCTGGGGAGAGGACTGCCCTCTTGACTCATTGTGCCTCCCTGCCCAGGATCTGTAAGTGAAGATCTTTGGATTTGTTTCTTATTGCGATAGTATATTAAATTTGTGCCTTCCATCTGAAAAACCAGGAGCTTCCCCAGGCTGGGTTTTTTCCTGGAAATGCAGGCAAGAGCACAAAGTCAGGCTTTCAGTGCCAGAGCAATGGTTAGTCATAATCTGGACACAGGTCAGACAAGAGCAACACAGGTATCTGCCAGTATAAAGAAGTTTCCCATGTGACAGACACCCCAACTCCACACCATCATCACGAGTTGGACAACTAGACATTAAGCTATCCTCCGAGTAAAAGAAATAAATATCCTGTGAAAGGCGTACTGTAAACACCCATACCCAGCCCCAGTCCTTTTCCTTTAGGGCAGGGTTACCTGGTGCTCTGGTACTGGAACCCCAGGTTAGCTGGGGGCACTCAAAACACATATGCAAATGTTATTTTTTATGATGCTTTTTTGTAATAGCAAAATTTCAAAACTTAAATTCTCATCTATAAAAAACTGCTTTAATAAAGCACCATTAAAAAAAAAAAAAGAAATACTAAGTAGCCACTAGAAAGAATGAGAAAAATCCGTATAAATTGATAGAGGAGTAATTTCTAGATTATAATTTTACAGAAAAAAGGAAGGTCAAAAACTGCATTTAATACTTTAATATGCTATCATTTTTTGCAAAAAGAAGATAGATTTTCCCCCAAAAAGAACTAGGGGAAAGATAAAGCAAAAGGTAATAAAAATGATTATATATAATGGATGGGAGGGAAAAGGTGGAGCTAAATATAGCAAAAGGAAGATTTCCTTGAGTAAAACTTTTAATATAGTTAAAAATCTAAATAAAATTAAAAAATCTAAAGCTATCTAATAACTGAGTCTATAATTATTACTATTAGTGGCAGTATCCCTATTTATGATGTTATTTTATGGGTACTATAGAATAAAGCCAATAAATTAATACATTAATTTTATTAAAAGAAGACATGCTTGTAATCCCAGTGCTTTGACAGGCAAAGGATGGAGGATTGCTTGAGGTCAGCCTGAGCAACATAGTGAGACATCATCCCTACAAAAATGTTTAAAAATTAGGTGGGCCTGGTCGCACAAGCCTGTAGTCCTGGTTATTTAGGAGTCTAAGGCAGGAGGATAGCTTGAGCCTACTAATTTGAGGCTGCAGTGAGCTATGATCACGCTGCTGCATGCCAGCCTGGGTGGCAGAGTGAGACCTTGTCTAAATACATACATACATACATACATATATGCATGCATAGTTTTACTGAGAGAAAAAGAGGTACCAATATAAAATACAAGGTAAAAAAAAATCCTGTTAATGTTAAAATTTTATTAGAAATATTAGTTTGAATTCTTGATTAAAAACACCAAAAGACATTTCCTGTGTCTGTCCGCTATGAAGGTCTAGAAACAATAATAACCTAGTAGCAATGAGACACCAAATGACCAGATATTCGTTTCTAAGTACAATTGCTGATTATAAGTAATTAATACCTATTATGCCAGAAGCAAAAAAAATACTAAAAGACTCATGAAGTAAAAGGGAGGGGGCAACACTGACCTAAAGGGGCCCCTTCAATTTGGGTTAATTTGAGAATCTCCTAGAATAATGACAACATTTGATTATAATCTCCTAAAACTGTGAGTCCAAAACCACAAAACATAAAAAACAAAAAGGAAAAGTCTCCTTTTACAGAAGACTACCAATAGAGCATAGAATAAATGATGAAATTAGATGAAATGCGAGAACTAATGAGTTTGTAGCTCCCAATGTAAAAACTCCTTTAGGCAATTACTATAAATAGATGTTTAAACCATTGGGTTAAAGATCATTGGGGAAGAGAAACTTTTTGCATCAGTTGTAAATTATTACCCACAGATTACCAGATAATTACCGAGGAAAAAATTACAAGGAAGAGATATGACAATCACTACTCATACCCAAGTGATCCAGCAGTTACGCACACAGTTGAGCAGCCTGATATTATGTACCTCCTACGTGTGATGCTGTAGAGTGTGCAGCATTATCCATGTGGTGTCATTGCTAAATGACAGATTTTCCCTGAAGGTAATTATGATGAAATAAAATAATGCAAATTCAGAAAGCAGGATGTTCTCAAAGAAAAATGACCTGACTCTTCAAAACAAAATGTAAAAAACTAATAATAACAAAAAACAATAAAGTATTTAAAAATAAGACAAAAGGCTTGTGTTAGAGGAAACTCTTGTAGATTAAAATAGACTAAATAGTCATAACAATTAAATGCCATGATGAAACCTCATTGGATTCTATATCAGGAAACAAACCTAAAAGTTACTTCTAGGACAATTTGGAACATATGATTTGGACTGAATACTCAATAATCTTATAAAATTATTGTTAACATATATTTTATGTCTGATAATGATATTGTGGTTATGCTGGATAATGTCTTTCTTTTATAAGGTGTTTGCTGAAGTTTTTATGAGAAATTATTGTATCTGCAATCTACTTTTCAAATGGTTAAAAATTATATGCAGAGAGAAAGAGAGAGAGAGCAATGGCGGAGGAGAGAAACACTGATGAAGCTAGGTGAAGGATTTAGAGCTAGTCATTGCATCTTTAAAAAGTTCTCTATAGAGCGTTTTTTTTAATAATACAAAGTTGGGGAAGGGGAAAGTGTTTGTCTCATATTTACTTTCTGCAGCTCATATTCTGCAAGTTATATTCTTGTTCTTTTCAAACTGTACCAAAACTCCCTTGTTAAGCAGTCAAGGTATAACCACAACAGCAACACCACACCCTCAAGTACAGTTGAGTTTTGTATATTGTTCTCTCATTTCAAAGAGCAAACGGCTATTTCTTGCCCTCCCTGTCCATCCCCCCACTGTCTCTAAAGGGCAAAAGCCCAGATAAGCAATTTACCAATTTACATTAACACAGAAGACTTAGTATATGATTTCAGGTTAAGGTGATTTCGTAATTGCTATTGCTGTTGTTTTTGCCTATTTATATAATTTTTCCCAGAACAAAGAATTCTATGACACAACTGGTGATTATATATCACAGCTTTAGGAAAAATCTAATTACCTAAAAATTGTAAATGACTCCCATATATGCACATGCTACATTACATGGATTTGTGGGATATCCTCACAAAATTTTCCATTAGGTAAAAATGCATTTCCTGAAATATTAATGATACCTGGAATTATTTAAGCAATGTTAGTTTTCTCCTTTAGATTAGGTCTGCATAGTGCTAAAACCTACTAATTGTTTAATAAATACGTGCTGAGTAAATCACTGAATGTATGGTACTGGAGTCTTGAGGTTCAATATCAGTAATCAATAAATAAATCTTTGAGTGTAAAGGAGATGTCTGAGGGAGATGTGTAGAATTTAAGGGAAGTAAGTCAAAGAAGAAAAATAAACTGAAAGGGGAAGAGGAAGGGTAAAAGAATGGTAATAACTGGAAGCATCAAGAGGGATGTTTCATTCATATTCTTTAATTTTTCTTAGTCATATTTCAAATGAGTACTCACTACCTCATAGCTAGAGGCTACCATATTGGAGAGTGAAACTTATAAAAAAAATTCCATTTATTGCAGAACGTTCTATGAGGCATCACTGCTGGGGAAACTATTAGAGTAAAAAAGAGGCAAGAAGTAAAATAAAACTTGAAGAAAATAGGCAAGAAATAAAACTGTAACAGCTGTAACAGTTACATCCGTAGTTTAAAAAATAAATGAGCAGACTTAAAAAAATTATACTTTTGATTTTTATATTCTATTAACATACTTGGTTTGATTTCTCGTAGACCCTTACTTTAGTATTTCCAATTAGAATTACACTCTTTAAAATTGTGTTTACTGCATATAAAATAATCATTGTTGTAGCGAAACTTTCAAAAACTAAAGTCAAGGCAATTTAAAGATGTGTGATGGAAAAGAGAGGGGGAGTGAAGTCAAGAAGCAACAATTAAGGAAATGTCTTAAACACCAACTCTATTTTGGTTTTCTTGAGCATTTCCACTCTTTCCACTTGTGTTAGTCACCATCCCACAGTTTCCTTTCATGTCACTGAAAGTGAGTTAACTCAGAAAATAAAGAGGCATCTGTCTCCATGCTTTCGCTATTCTAAAAACAACTTACATTGCTCGCTACTGTGGCATAGAAGTTTAGTCAGACTCATTTGTTTTTCAAGTATCTTCCACTGTCTGCTCAGAATAAACACTATTGGAAAAAATTTACTATAGTAATCTTATGTGAGTTGTTTCCCTCTCTCTGAACTCAAAACATTTTTTCAGTATATGAGAAAGGCAAACTCAATTATGTTATACTCAACAGAATTTTATGGAATCCCCTGACAGTTCAGATAAACTACTAAATGAATGTTTATTAGAAGCATGCATGCAAACGATACATTATAGGGAGGAAACTACTCGAAGCAGTTATTCCACCTGTAAACAAAGTTTGCCTGGGAAGATTTTATTTTATTCCTAGAAAAATGGCATGGATTAGATTGAAAACTAGAGGATATGTCATTGTAATTTTGTTTGTCTGACTCTGAATCTTGTGTAACCAGGAATGTCTATTCTCATAGATTTTGAATTTAGACCAAGTAAAAACTTGACAATAGACTTGGTACCTGCTTTTCCCAAACATCATAACTTTTGAAAAACTCATACCATCAGCTGTGGTGAAGACAGGAGATGCAGAAGATAGATAGACAGACAGACAGACAGACAGACAGACAGATAGATAGATAGATGGATAATGAACATAGATAAATAATTTTAATGGCAATTCTACAGTCTCCTATGAATATCTGCACCACTCTTAACAGATTTTAAGGTTTATTTTGTCATCATTATGAAACCAAAGAATAGGTAGAACTTGCCTAAATTTTCAACAATGGTTTTAACACAAAGTATAACATTTATAACAACATATATTGTATATAATGCCCTTAACTATTTTGATATTAGTTATCTCTTCATTATTAGGATTCTAATCAATAGAAGAACTGAAGCATATCAGTTAAAAATCTGTTAAGTTAAAAATCTTAGTTTAAAATATTTTAAGGAATAGTATATCTGAGTAGAAATACATAGTCATAGAATGACAAGCAATCAGAATAACAATGGAACTTATGTTATATTAGTCCTGGGATATCATCAGATGATTCCAGACCTGACCTTAATTGCTCTCCATAATATTATACCAGTGTCGTGCATATATGAGATAGTAAATATGGAAGTGTGCTTCTAAACAATTTCCTGATAGTGAATGTTTTAAAACTTATCTGTGACTCTACTTAATAAGTCTGATAAAATTGTAACTAAAAGAAGGACAAATAGGGTGCAAAAAAGAGGAAGAAGAAGGAAAATAAGAGAGAGAAGGACAAAGATAGGGAGAGAGGGAGAGTGCGAACCACCACTACCATTATCACCACCACCATCACAACAACAACTGGGATAGCAATGTTTCAATAGGGTAGTATTATTATCATTATTATTGCTTAATCTTTATTTCCATTAGCACTCTAAGTGAGACACATGAAAGCTTCCTAAGGAAATAGATTTGAGAAAACCAACTCGCAAATCTAGTGCTTCATTATGTCAGCTGCATAAATTGTTTCCTAATTGGACACTTACTCATCTTTTAAACATACTACCAGGTATACAATGTTCAGGTGGAAAACCAGTTTAGGTTAATATGTCATGTTATCTATTAGCACGGTAGCTGATTACTAAGTAATGCAAATGTTTAAATTACCAAATAAAACCTATATCCTAATAAAATTTAACTTTAATTCTCTAGAAAATACATTTAAAAAATGCACATTTTCAGGCATCATGGAGCATTTAGACTAACATTTTCCTTCATATTGATGTCAAAGAGAAAGAATCAAAGTGACTTATGTCACCAAAAGAAACAGGAAAGAAATATTATTTTAAGCACCTACTCACAGCTGTTACCAAAAGTCATAGTAGTTGTACTATCATATCAAATAAAAAAAATCAAAACATTGTTTGTCTTTATTATTTTCCGTACTGTGAGAAAGTAAGTGACCATGCTAGTCGGTGAATTTTCTTCCTTTCTAGTACACGCAACAAGAGTAGGTTTTGGCGTTTGTTTTGCATTACTGTCATTCTACGAAGAAACTAGAAAATATATAATATTTGTATATATTAATTTCAGACACCAAATTGAATATTTGTAATGAATATTAAATGCAACAAATTCAAAGTCATAAAGAATTAGATATACTTTTATGTTAAGATGGCTTTTCTGTTAGGCTTATCTTTCAAAATTATAGCATTGAATAAATACATTTATCTGGTTTAGATCTGAATGCCTACATTTACATATACACATCTTTGTACAAGTCAGACATGCCCACAAATATGCTCCTTTAGTAGTCTGAGCAGTTTTGCTGACCTGTTCCGAAATAGAAAGAAAATTATTAAGTAGAAATTCCCCAAGGGGGATCAAGTTTAAGTAATTTAAATGACAGTCTTGTTTAACTTTGCATTTTTCTATAGGAAGTCATCTCCTGATCTTGTCAGAAAGAATTTTTTTTTTCCTTTGTAACTCAATAACTCCCACATATGCCTTTTTTATAGTAGTCACTTCATTTTCAGTTCATTTTCCTTATTTCTCTCTATTACACATAGAACATAGAATTTTGGTTAGTACTTAATGGCCCATTACACATAGAACATTGTTTAGTACTCAATAACAGATAAATGAATGAACAAAAATTATTATTTAAATTCTATTAGGTTTCACATACAGCAATTCTACAAAAGAGTGCAAGGGAATAATTAAGACACAGAGCCAGTAGTTTATCAACACAGAATTTGGTTCCTTTAAATTAGGTGCTTACCACATGTTCTCACTCATAGGTGGGAACTGAATAATGAGATCACTTGGACTCGGGAAGGGAAACATCACACACTGGGGCCTATTATGGGGAGGGGTGGTTGGGGAGGGATTGCACTGGGAGTTATATCTGATATAAATGACGAGTTGAAGGGTGTTGATGAGTTGATGGGTGCAGCACACCAACATGGCACAAGTATACATATGTAACAAATCTGCACGTTGTGCACATGCACCCTAAAACTTAAAGTATAATAATAAAAATAAATAAATAAATTAGGTGCTTAATATTAATTTGTCAAGTGGATTTATAATTAAATTATGCAAAAATTAAGTGATAATATTATATATTATGGTCTGTAAAATAGTAAGAAAGCATCTTGCACATGTTACAAAAACAGTAAATATCCACTGTTTTGAGTTGACTTATTTATAAAAATCTCAGTTAATTCCAGTTAAGTTGAAAAGTTCTGTTTTGGAAAGATTTCCCCCCACCCTGGCTAAGAAGCATTAATGACAGCTTAATCCTATCACATCTTCTCATGAGAATACTATGTTTTGGCAATGACCTCAATTATAATGCTAGTTTATTCTTTTTCTGAAAGATATACTATGAAACTTTTAACTACTCCACTCCCACAACAGGATGTTCTCCTCTGATTGGCAGGGAGAGTTCGAAGGTGGGCTGGCAGAGACTGTGACCGTAACTGACTGCGTTCTGCAGAATTATGGTAATGAAATTGGAAGCCAACTTTCGTGAAGCAGAAACCCTCAAGGTAATTGCCATGTGCTATAACTTTTCCTCCCATTTGGAAAACAGAAATAAACAGCACAGTTTCCCCATGAATCTACTGTATTTACCAGTATTGTTTGTGGGGTATACTTTGCCAGTTGACATTACTTTAGTAAACTTATTATTATATGGTGAACACCTGCCCCATAAATATAGAATAGAAAAGCTATATTATATTTGTGTTTGGTGAAATGAAGTGTTACCCAAACTCAGATGTGGTGAAGACCTTTTGTGCTCTCTATATTTATGGGAGCTACATGCCACTTAACATATACCAAATTTGGTAAGCAAACAGGCTTGACTCAAAGTTCAACTTTACATGATCTTTGTGACCGGAGATTGGGTCATTCAGTTTCTAACGTATAGTTTCAACTAAGTTGGAATTCTAAGTATGTTTTAAATTTTAAAAATAAAATGTTAAGTTTCTTACTGAATAGCTAAATATTGAATTGAAAGACTACTTCTACACTAGATTGATGGAGTTTTCTCTTATTAGTATAGAAAACCATCAGAAGTTTATTTAGATTGGGTATTACTTAGGAAGATAGCATTAGAAAGTAGAGCCTTATATTTTCCTATAGCAACAGGATGTAATGGTGAGAAAGAACAGAAGCCAGAGATCTGGACTTGTATTTCTGCTACTTTCTGTGTTCTTAGATAACTCACTTCAACTCTCTGAATCCTAATTCTTTCTTTAAAAATACAACTCTATTCTGTAAGTCTGTTTTTTAAGTATTTAGAAATAACATGTATAAAGACCAAAAACAATCTCTGGTATAGAAAATTAAAACACATTGTTACCATGATTGCTGTTAATACTACTACTCTTGTACTTTTAGTAAAATATCTTATAACTTAATTATTCTAATATTACACTTTCCATTTGTCTTATTGTGAAGATGGAAATAAAGTTATAATTGCAACCATCAACAACAAAGACATTGTTGAATGTCTACTATGTCCAATTGTAGCTGAATGACAGGACTATAAGAATTGTAAAACCAACACAATGTCCAAACCTCTTTCCTCAAGTCAGCTGGTATTGCCACTGAAAAGGAATTTAGTCTGAACCACCTGGAAGAAGGTATAGCACTAGAACTGAGGGTCAAATACCTTGAATTGATTATCAACAATTTCTTCATTTTTCAAATAAAAAACTGTGACCTATGAATGTAAAGGTAACTGAGAAACAGTTATTGATTTATACACACACACACACACACACACACACACACACACACACGTATATATTCCAGATAAATGTAATCTTGGTATTGCTAATTTCATGTTGTACTGCCAAGTTATAAAACAAAACATAAACCAATCTAGTGCGCCCATAAATAGAGTTTGGTCATAATTCTCTGCTCTCCTCAGACTGGAGAAAACAATGTTACCAGATAAAAATATAGTGAATGACTGTCTTAACAGAGAAATTGAGGAACCTGTTTCCCCAGTTAAATTCAATATGAATTTCCTTACTTTTTATTTCATTTAGAAGCAGAATTTTCCATGAAGAATATACTGTAAAGAATGTCTTTATATTATACTCACATTATTAGTCATACTCATGTGCAATGGAATATTCTATAACAATTTTTTAAAAATCTGAGGTAGCTTTACATGAACTAACGTGAGCAAATCCCAAGACATGTCAGGGGAATAAAACAAGATTTTACAACAATGAGTATATAATTCTATTATTTTTTTCTTGTTCTGGAACTTAGCATGTTTAATTTAATTGTACAGTTTATTGTTGTGAAAACCACATTACATAAAGTTTACCATTTTAACCATTTCTAAGTGTGTGGTTCTCTAGTGTTGAGTATATTCACATTGTTGTGAACAAGATCTCCAGAACTCATTCATATTGCAAATCTGAAACTTTATACCCATTAAACAATAATTCCCCTTTTCTCCCAAGCTCTGATAACCACCATTCTACTTTTTGTTTCCATGAATTTGACTACGTTAGATATCTCATATAAGTGGAATCATACAGTATTTGTCTTTTAATGACTGATTTATTAAACTTAGTATAATGTCCTCAAGGTTCATCCATATTGCAACATGTGACAGGATTTCCTTTCTTTTTAAGACTGAATAAAATTCAATTTTATGTATATGCCATGTTTTGTTTATTCATTCATCCATTGATGGACATTTGGGCTGCTTCCATCTCTTGGCTAGTTTCATTTTTTAATTGAAAACATATGAGATATGTAATGTCTACATCCATGTATAATTGGATATTTATGATACAACATATATATATAAACATTTTACCAAAAAATAAGTTTTGAGAGTAGACGAAGATATCATCTTAATTTATTACCAACATTATTTCTTTAGAGGTATAACCACTTTTATCAGTTCATTGTATATCACAAAAATATTTTTTTAAAATGTATGCATCTATGTACATTTAAAATTGAATTATATATGCTATGATATTGTATTTATGATTCTATTTTTTAAAACTAGCACTCCTTTAGAGTAATATTTGTATCAGTAAATAGAACTTTACCTCATTTATTTTAACTGTTTATTAAATATATGATTATTCATGATTATGTGGACTGCTTTCACTATTGTGTTATCATTTAACTATTTTTGAAGTATAACACATATACAGAAAAGTATACGCACCAGTTAATGTACTTTCACAAACTAAATTCACCTAGATCTGCAAATAGATGATTACCAGCCCCAGAAACTTCCCAGTCACTATTAACTCTGAGTGGCAACCACTCTCCTGACTTCTAACAACATAAATTAGTGTTGTCTCTTTTTGTGCTTCATGTAAATTGAACCATATGAACAACATTCTTTTTTGTGTTTTATTTCTTTCATTCAACATTGTTTGTGATCCTTATTCTTACTGCTGCAAATACTGGCAGTTAGGTTTTTTCATTCTTATTTCTATACATGCCATTGTATGAATATAAAACAATTTGCTTATTCATTCTGCTTTTGATAACCATTCAGAAAATTTTGATGTGGGCTACTATAAATAGGGCTGCCGTGAGCAATATTGTTCGTTTATTCTGGTGTACACACTGCTGTTAGTTCTACAGCTGGCAGTGAAATTGTTAAGTCAACAGAGCATGTACAGATTTAGTTTTAGAAGATCCTGACAAATAATTTTCCAAAGAAAATGTACTAATTTGAATTCCCATCACAGGGTGTAAATAAATAGTTTTATCAGAGGTGTGTGAACCAGAGCAACTCCATCTTAAACAGCAGCTGAGTAAAAGGAGGTTGAAACCTACTTGGGCTGCATTCCCAGACACTTAAGGCATTCTAAGTGACAAGATGAGATAGGAAGTCAGCATAAAATACAGGTCTTAAAGACCTTGCTGATAAAACAGTTTGCAGTGAAGGAGCCAGTCAAAACCCACCAAATCCAAAATGGCAAGAAGACTCACTGCTACACTCCCACCAGCACTATGGCATGAATAATCCACCCCTTGTTTAGCGTACAATCAAGAAATAGCAATAAAAATGGGCAAACAGCAGCCCTCGGGGATGCTTTGTCTACGGAGTAACCATTCTTTTACTCCTTTACTTTCTTCATAAACTTGCTTTCACTTTGCACTGTGGACTCACCCTGAATCCTTCCTTGCCCAAGAACCCTCTCTTGGGGTCTGGATAGGGACCCCTGTCCTGTAACAGTTTCTTCATTTTATTATCACATTTAATATTTTCTACCATTTTTATTATAGTCATTGGTGAATCTACAATAGTATCACATTGTGACAGATATACGTGTGCTATAATATGCATGCACCATTTCTAGGAATGCATATTGCACTTCAGTGATTGCCTATGGTCAGGGAACTAGAATTTGGATGTGAAGTATATAGTAAAACTCACTTCTCACTTTATAGTTTTTGATACTATTTGAAATATTTTAACATGTGCTATATTATCTTTTTAAAGTTTTCCTTTCTTTCATTTCCTTTTTAATTTCTAAGAGAAAAGTAATTTAAGTCTTTGGTATTAGTCTAAAAACCAGTTCACTTTTTATCCCAAGGCTACTGGGAGTTGGACAATCACATGGGAAGTGTAAAGCTCAAATTCTCTTGCCAGCCCTTAAGTTTTTGTGGACAGAGCAAGGAGATGGGAAACAGAACAGAGGTGAGACTGAAACTCCAGAGTAATGTGAAGAGCCAGATATTCGTGGTCCTCCCAAGTATCGCTTACTCTTCTCTTTACTATCTAATTATTACCGATGTTGAAAGTTTCTTTTTTTAAATATATGTATATGTGTGTGTGTGTGTGTGTGTGTGTGTGTGTGGTGTGTGTGTGTGTATTCCACTGGAGTCCAGCCTAGAGGTGTAGAAGCAACTGTCTCTGCCTCCCTGATACTGGCCTATATTTTCATACTGGCCTGACCTGAAGTGGAAATCAAGAGAAAAGTCATCAAGCTGACATATAGGTATGTGACCAAAATTCCTTGTGCTAGTAAAAGAGAAAGAAAAAATAAAGCAAGGAGAAAGTATAGAATTAAGAAGTATGATTTCAAGATTTATTCTTTGATTGAATAAAATTACCCTCAAATGACTCAACTAACAGATGACAAAGGTTTTACAAGTTGTATTGTTAGGGAACTCAAACTTGGAAATCAGCTACCTGTGATTCCCTCAAGAACCTACTGGGCCAAAGCTCATATGATTCTTAAGTACTGTTCAGGTTGCAGAGCCTTCCTTGTGCAGTGGGATAGTGTGTTCCCTTGTGAGTGTAACAGTAAAGATCAGTGACAGGAGATGGGTCAAAGCAATGCATTAATACCACCAGTAGAGAAGAATTCCCCATTAATTCTTTTCACTTTATTGGACTGTTTCTGTTTTCCCTAACATTGTTTGTTGTGTAAGATAGAATGGTTAGGTTTATAATTAGAATTTGGCAGGGGTGCTGTGAGGACTCACATCTGAATTTGATTAAGGGAAATGCATTTTACCCAGAGATGCTGGCCCTAGAATAGGATGACTTAACAGCATGTCTTTGGATTGTTCCTGTTGGAGGGAGGATGAGTACATGTTTATTAAGTAAAATAATTATATTAGGTGGAGCTATTCATGGAATTATACACATATGTGTTAACTAGGCAGCTAAAAAATAAAATGTGGAAGATATAATTTAACCCCCTGTTTACTCACATTTTGTTTATTAACAGCAAATGTCATCATTTCTGTGGATCCAAGCCTCTACTCCATGTGATTCTGGGTGCAATAAGTGCCATCCTATTTTCCCTTTCTCACCTGTATCCAAAAAAAAAATAGGTCTGACTTAGCATATTAGCCATCAGTTTGATCACAGTCATTGGCTTATTTATGTGATGTCAGCATAAATTCTTCTCTGGGATTTAACATGTGGGTGCCAAAGGGAGAAGAGCACATATGGGTGCTAAAAGGGAGAAAATATGTATTTATAATTAGCAAAGCATACTAACCTCAGAGGTAACCTCGTTTTAGAACAGGATTGTTACAGCTCAGGTTACCTCTGAACTTAGTAGGCTTTGCTAATTGTGTGTGTGTGTGTGTGTGTGTGTGTGTATGTGTAGCTTACTTTCCTCTGACCTTAGTGAGCTTTGCTAAGAACAGTCTAGAGTCTTGTGTATACATATTACTACTATTTTTTCCAACATGGAGGAATCTTACCTACAATAAGCCAAATGAATAACAACAACAAAAAAAGGAAAGCTGATGAAGCCAAGAGGCAGAGTGACTGACTACTATGTGTCCCTAAGTTACTAAAGCTTATGTAGCCTCCAAGTAACCTCCGAGGTAGAATTTTCTACAGTCCTATAGCAAAGGAAGAGCTAATCAAATATAGAAACGATGGCTAAGAGACAAGGTAATTAAGTGATGGAAACCTAAGTCTCTGAATCAGTTGGAGGCACATGGATTTTGGCAGTTTGTCATGGGTATTTGGAAAGTCAGGGTCACAATGTAATTGTACATTTTTATGTAAATAAAAATGTTTCATCTTGTCACATTCTAAAATTTGTGTCACTGTTATATGAAGATGGACTTATACATATATAACTTTATATATAGCTTGATGCATGGTTTTCTACAGTTTGTCTTTGACTTAAGAATCAACCATAATTTAAGAGGATAATGGATTATTGAATAGTTAGTAAAGATTAAATAGTAATGATATACAATATGTTAAACATGCCATTGCTTTTATAATCAAAATATGTGCTTACATTAAGTGAATGGAATATTCATATTATGAACAATATGTAGTTATGATTGTCACAGGTAGAGGAGAAGTTTTCTCTCTTGCCAGGCATTTAACACAGCCTAATAACATGGATAGAGAGATAAACACTCAAGAGGAATAATAAATTTATGTTCTGCTGCTATAAGAGGATAATTTTATGTTTTATTTAAGATTGAAGCTTATGTTGATATTAAAAATTGTGCTTAAAGGTAGGAATGTGAATTAAATTCTTACTGTATTAAGCCTATTTAGCAAGTAAAAATAATTTAGTATATTCAACACATCATGTTTTATAAAGGCTGTATTAAGGAAATGGTTACCTTGCCACCTTAATAGTGGTGTATAATATGAAGCACCCCGAAGGTCTAATGCCTTCATTTTATTGCTTTTTTCCATTTTCTCAGATGAAAGGACAAAATGAATCGTCCTGGTCTGTGTTTTGAGTGAGTTACAGTCAGTAGCATCCTGTGCTCAAAAAAACAGACTTCACTCAAGGCAAACAGGCGTGGGAGGAAGGAACGTGTGACTCAAAATTCATCTGAACTTAAAACACTGTCTTTTCCCTCACGCGTCATCAAAATTAGATGTGTTATGTCATAAAGCTTTACCTTCTTACTAAAACTGTGTTTTAAACTGCTTAATTTTGTTGACGAGAGGTGGAGTGGCAGAAAGGAAAGCATATGCACTGATTATTTTTTAGTACATTGGAAGAAAAGACTGCATGTTTAAGCAATATAATTTGTAGGTTTTAAGATTATTTGATAAAAGATAAATCCTCATGGGCTTCAAAAACAGTAAACCTATTAACAGATCTAATATGACTTGAAATCATTTTAAATACAGTGTGTACATTTCCAATGCTTGATTAATAAACTGCTGGAAGTTACTTACCCATTAGCTCATCAAATTTTCTATTATAAGGAGCCTTTGTATATAACGTAATACATGTTTTTAAATGGATTATTTAAGAAATTTGATTTTAATATTCTTTCATTATTTTCTTTTTATTAATAATTGACTCAATTATAAATTTCTCATAGTAAAAATGTATATTAACTGAATATGGGTTTTATAACTTTTTTTAGTGCCAGTTTAAACTTTTTTCAGGAATTTAAGTCTCTCATAATTTGTAGTCATGAAGAATACATAGTTTATGCTGTTTGTGTATTGGAGATAATGTAGAATGGAATATTATTCAATGACACACTTCATGCTAGTGCTGATCTCTTTCACTGTAGTGAAGTCACAAATGAATTTGCTAAAATGTATTAAGGAGATTTTAGAAGAATAAAATAATAAAGATTTTTTAATTGTTTTTCTACTCACTGAAAGGTTATACTTTTTAATGATACAAGAAGTATTTGGAATATTCTTGCATATGAATTTGTAAAGAAATATTAGTTTCTCTGCAAAGTATTTTAAGTAAAACTCTGCTTGGAAAGAGGTTAGATAAACTTTGGAGGACCCTTCAGGTTCTTGAGTCAGTGATTCTGTGATGTAAGCAAATAAGACAGTATGGATTTGAAGTGGACATGTTTCAGCCAAGTCCTTCTATGAGCCGAGCCAAGCCAGTCATCTGGTTTTAATGAACCTCCTTTGGAATGCAAAAATTTTAATGTTTTGCTTGGGGCCACTATAGTTTTAATTATTTGTATTTGACATGTGTTGAGCAATAGCTAAGCACTAGTGATTACCCAACACAACATTTTATGTGGTGCTTGCTTACTTTAGCCTGAAGTGTAAAATATAAGCATTTTTCAGATAGGGTAAAGGGAAATAATTAAAAGGACAGGCTATTGGTATTTCTGATTGAAGCTTAAAAACATTCAGAATAGTTTAGAGTTAATATGACTTACTGTCCATGTTTTTGTACATATTCAGTTATCTTCAAAAATATATATTAAAAAATTCTGAATCATGCGACTTTAAATTAGGAGATTGTGAATACTTGATCATAACCAGATGTTTTGAATCTCTACTAGCTAAAGACAAAAAGGGAAGTAGATTAAATTGCATAAATTAAGAACAGTTACTGCATTGAAATGGAGTGAATTAGTACCTAAATTTTTAAGTCCAAGGACCTGGTTTTTAATGTCAAAATGTTTTGCAGATATCGACATAGTAGCTATGGTAATTTTTGTAAGCTCTGATTAGGAAATTATGTAACAACTAAAACTATCATGAGGTCAGTGACATTTTAAAATAAATTTATATGTTTAAAAATAGAAAATATCTAGTCATTTAAAAATATGTGAATATGAGAAATATTATTTACTAAATCCACAAAAATTTACATAATGATTTTTAGGATACCTTATTGTAACTAAGAACTCCCTGAAGCTTCTTTCATCTTGAGTACCAACACTGTTATTAGAAATTAATCAAACATATTTAATATCTTATTATTATTTAAATAAAGAAGTTCTCAACATCTAACCTATTTTAAAAACATATATAAAACTATATAAATATAAATAAATAAATTGGTAACTACAAAACAATGCACATACTTCTAAATATGTTGAATGTAGATCATTAAAATGTTTTTTCTTTATCTGTTATGAAAAGCCAGCATATACACTGCTAACCTACATTATAAGAAAATGTAGACTCTGTGAAATCTCATGGATAGATAGTTTTAAAGATTTGTATTTTACACATGAAAATATTCTTCATCATTTTTATTATGTATAATATAAGGTATTTTTTCATTTAAATTTTTATCATTTTATGGTGCTAATCAGAAACGCTTAAACTAATGCTTTTAAAGCATGGTTATAAGAGTTTGGGTTTGGGCTTACTTCCTTTTGCATAAATGTATTCTGTAGTGAGAAACATGTTTTAAATATATAGACTGTACTTTCACTGGTTTTACTGATATTATAAATTATATGCAAAAGAGAATGAATTGAATTATCAAGTGTAAATCTGTCATTACTATTATAAACATCACTTGCTTCTTAACACAGAGGTAATACTCTAATATTAGCCTCTAGAAAAAAGATCAATATAGTACCATGAAGTGTAGTGCCCATTCTAAAACCCAAAGGCTCAGTGTTCCAATTTCTTTTATTCTATAAACTCAAGTCAATCAGTATTCATAGCATTCTGCTCCATTACTAACAGTATTCAAAGTTCTGATATGGTGGCTACAAAAGAGGAAATGTAAATGGTTGCTGAATTCACATAAGTGAAAGTATGTGTACTGAGACTGCACTCATCTACTGTAGTTTCGTCTACAGTAGTCTCCCCTTAAACACAGTGGATACTTCAAAAATCCCCAGTGGATGACTAAAACATGGATAGTGTCAAGCTCTATACAGTATATACTATGTATTTCCTGTTCATACACACCTGCAATAAAGTTTAATTCATACATTAAGCACAGTTAGACATAGATAATAACTAACAATTGAATAGAATACTGTAATAATAGTTATGTAGATGTAGTTTTTCTCACTATCCCTCTCTCTCTAAAAATTTCTTATTGTACTATACAACTGGTAGCTGAAACCTTGGAGAGTAAAACCACTGATAAGAGAGGACTACTGTAGCAAAGAAGGAGTAATTTTTCTATGCCAGTTGGCCAGTGATAAGAACTTTACAAGTCTGACTGTATTATCATTACAAACAAGCTGGTAATTCAATACATCTTTATATTAACAGGGGCTGGTGGGATTTCCACTGACCTTCTTTTTTTTTTTCTTTTTCAGTCCAACCAAAGCAATTTCTTTGGATTGTTTATGAAACTTGTATTAGACTTCCTGTTCACAAGTGTCAGTTGCACTAACCAAATAGAGTTGGGTGATTTTTCTTTGCTCATAAAGGTGATAGTTAACATGATTAATACTAGACTATTCAATGTTGGTAGATGAATCTGAATAATTATGATGATAGGCTTTAGTATATTAATGAGGGTTTCTTGGGATTACAGAGGATGAATAACAAGAACAAATTGTGTTGACAATACATTCATAGATTTTTATCAACAAAATTAAATAATTATTTTCTTATCATCCCTAGCTTAGTAAGTTATCACTTCATTCTGCCAATTTTGAGAGCAAAAACTTTGAAGTCATCTTTGATAGCAATTTTTCTCTTATAGCGCACATCAATTCATTAGCAAATTCTGCCATCTCTGTGTTCAAAGTTTGTACAAAATCCATGTACTCTCACAGTCTTGACAATTACCACCTTGTCAATGCACTCGAAGTATAACAATAAACTCCTAATACATGAATAAAGCATGGAATAAAGTACATTCCCAGCATGTAAGAAAATCAGTGGGTGACTGAAACAAAGAAAAAAATGACTAAGGTAGTGTAAAACTATATATGTGTTTTAATATGTTAATAAACAATCATGCTTATTGTGTATGTTTATTTTAAACACATTAAATATAGCCTTACAAAATCTAGAATAAAATAAAATATTCTAATATCATGCAATCAGTTCATATAATAAAAGCTTTTTTTTTTTTAAATATCATATCCATCAGTGATCCTCAGTAATGCTGTATTTCCCAGGATCTGCAGTGATTCAGCATATTTCTCCAAGTTTGCAACATTTCATGACCTGAGTTTCTTAAATTTAAGTGCTAGAATGATTTAGGTATAACTCTCTAAAACTGACTATGATAGATCATAAATGCTGCTTCTCCTTTTTTGGAAAAAATTATATTATTTAATATAATTAAATATAAGTTAAAATGACTATTCTTATTAGAAAAATGTATCCATCAAACAATTTTAGGCTTTTATTTTGTAATTTACCATTAAAAACAAAGAAAACTATCTTATAGGACCAATAATGTTGGCCAAATAAGAAATCCACTAGAATTGTTACACATTTAAATCTGGTAGTTGAAATGTTTCTTTTTTTGTCTCCATCTTTTTTCTTTTTCTTTTTCGTTTTTTAAAATGAAGTTTCACTCTCCTTGCCCAGGCTGCAGTGCAATGGAGCAAACTCAGCCTACTGCAATCTGGGTATCCCAGGCTCAAGCAATACTCTTGACTCAGCCTTCTGACTAGCTGGGATTACAGGCGCCCGCCACCATGCCCGGCTACTTTTTGTATTTTTAGTAGAGATGGGATTTCACCATGTTGGCCAGGCTGGTCTTGACCTCCTGACCTCAGGTGATCCGCCCACCTTGGCCTCCCAGTGTTGGGATTACAGGCATGACCCACCGTGCCTGGCTGTCTCCATCGTTTTTTATACTTTATTAAGGTATAATTTACAAATAAAAGTTATATATATTTATGGCATAAAAAGTGATATTTTGATACATGTATACATTACAAATTGATTAAATCAAGCTACTTAACATATTCATCACCTCACATACTTTTTTTTTGGTAGTGAGAGCATTTAAGATTTAGTCTCTTAGCAATTTTATGTATTAAAAACTTTAGGCCGGGCGCGGTGGCTCAAGCCTGTAATCCCAGCACTTTGGGAGGCCGAGGCGGGAGGATCACAAGGTCAGGAGATCGAGACCACAGTGAAACCCCGTCTCTACTAAAAAAATACAAAAAAAAAAAAAAATTAGCCGGGCGCGGTGGCGGGCGCCTGTAGTCCCAGCTACTCAGGAGGCTGAGGCAGGAGAATGGCGGGAACCCGGGAGGCGGAGCTTTCAGTGAGCCGAGATCGCGCCACTGCACTCCAGCCTGGGCAACAGCGTGAGACTCCGTCTCAAAAAAAAAAAAATAAATAAAAAAAAATAAAAACTTTATTATTAACTATAGTCAGCATGTTATATATTATATATTCATAATTTATTTATGTAATTGTAACTTTATATACTTTGACCAACATTTTGCCATCCCCCACACCCAGCCACTGTCAACCAGCATTCTACTCTCTGCTTCTATAAATTCAGGTTTTTTAGTTTCTACATGTAAGTGAGATCATGCAGTACACATCTTTCTATTCCTGGCTTATTTTACTTAACAGTGTTCTCCATGTTCATCCATGTTGTGTAAATGAGAGCATTTTATTATTTTTATAATAGTATAAATAGTATTTCATTTTGTATATAACCACACTTACATATCCATTCATCTGATGATGGACACAGATTAATTTCGTATCTTGTTTATTGTGAATAATGCGGCCATGCACAAGAGAGAGCAGCCATCTCTTTGACATACTGATTTCATTTTGGGGGCTATATACCTATATACCTGCACGTGGGATTGCTGGACAATAGAGTAATTCTATTTTTAATTTTTTGAAGAGCCTCCATTCTATATTCCATAATGGTTGTACTAATTTACATTCTCACCAATATGGTACAAGGGTTCTCTTTTCTCCACATCTTCCTCAATACATGTTATGTTTTGTATAATAGCTAGTCTAACAGATATCTCACTGTTGTTTTAATTTGCATTTCTCTGATAATTAGTGATGTTGAACTTTTTTTTCCATATATCAGTTGGCCATTTTTATGTCTTTTCATTATTAAGTTCTTATAAGATGTATAGTTTGCAAGTATTTTCTCCAATTTTTAGGTTGTTTCTGCATTCTATTGATTTATTTGCTATGCATTTAACATTCAGTTTGATGCAATCTCTTTTGTCTATAATTGCTTTTGTTGCCTATGTTTTTGGGTTCATGTACAACAAAATACTGTCCAGACCAATGTCAAGAAAATATTCTCATAGTAGTTTGACAATTTCAGGTCTTATGTTTAAGTCATGAATTTATTTTTTTTAATTTTTTGCATATGGAGTGAAATCAGGTTCTAATTTCATTCTCTCGCATGTGGATATCTTGTTTTCCAAAACCATTTATTGAGGAGACTAATTTTTTTTTCCTGTGTCTATTCTTGGCAAGTTTGTTGAAGATTAATTGACTATACATGTGAAGATTTATTCTAAGGCTTTCTGTTTTGTTTCATTTTTCTCTATTCCTGTTAATGCCAGTACCATCTCTTTTGATTAGCATGGTTTTGCAGTAAATTTTGAGATAAAGAAGTGTGATGAAAGTGTGATGCCAGCACTTTTGCTCTTTTTTGCGAAAGATTGCTTTGACTTTTTGGCATCTTCTTTGGAATTTACAAATTTTAGATTTTTTTTCTATTTCTGTAAAAATTGTTACTGTAATTTTGATAAGGATCGCATTGATCTGTATATTTCTTTGGGTAGTATGAGCATTTTAATAATATTAATTATTTCAATCCATGAACATGGGATATCTTTTCATTTATATGTCTTGTCTTCAATTTCTTTCATACATGCTTTATAATTTTCAGTGTATAGATCTTTCACCTTCTTGGTTATATTTATTCCTAAGTGTCTTTTTAAAATG
This sequence comes from Macaca nemestrina, assembly GCF_043159975.1. Classification (NCBI taxonomy): domain Eukaryota; kingdom Metazoa; phylum Chordata; class Mammalia; order Primates; family Cercopithecidae; genus Macaca; species Macaca nemestrina. The sequence goes on from NC_092128.1 coordinate 64,956,907, forward strand.
TCATTATAAATGAGACTCTTTTCTTGATTTTTTAATCAGATAATGTATAGAAACACAATGATTTTTGTACATTGATTATGTATCCTGCTAATTTACTTAATTAGTTTATTAGTTCTAACAGTTTTTCATTTAAATTGTATTTATTATCTTTCAGTTTCCAGGTGCTGTTCTCAGTCCAGGAATACAATGACGAATAAGATAAAGGCCCTTATTTCAGAGCTGACAAACACTATACGTAATGTATCAAAAATGGTTCTTGCTATATTTCTGTTTATTTGTTTTTATTTGCAAGAATATAGATAGCATCTGCTTTGATATAAAACTTTTTTGTGTCTTACATAGTTGATTTATAAATGTTCTATCTATAAATATAAAACAATAACTTACTAGTAACAGTTGGCTTAGGAAAACTTTTAATCATGTCCTACATTTTACAACTTGTAATTTCTACCAAATGTTTGTATTTTTATTAGTCTTTTTTTTTTTTTTTTTTTTTTTTTTTGAGATGGAGTCTGGCTCTGTCGCCCAGGCTGGAGTGCAGTGGCCGGATCTCAGCTCACTGCAAGCTCCGCCTCCCGGGTTTACGCCATTCTCCTGCCTCAGCCTACGGAGTAGCTGGGACTACAGGCGCCCGCCACCTCGCCCGGCTAGTTTTTTTTGTATTTTTTAGTAGAGACGGGGTTTCACCGTGTTCGCCAGGATGGTCTCGATCTCCTGACCTCGTGATCCGCCCGTCTCGGCCTCCCAAAGTGCTGGGATTACAGGCTTGAGCCACCGCGCCCGGCCGTCTTATTAAATATAATAAATATTTGCCTGACTTAACATATTTTAATAGAATTCTTCATATGTTTTGCAGAAAGCTAATTATGGTTTTCCATGTGATTTTTCTTTCACATATACAGTATTATTTAAAATAAATTTTTATAAAATAAGCCAAGTGGTTTTTATTGTAATGTATATGTTACATTAAGAAATAATGTACATTCTCTAATGCCATTTTATATGCTATCTTCTAAGCACTAAGTTTATATTTACCAGGAAAAGGTTCAATTTGGTGACTTAAGTAATTTCTTTTCTATTCCTTATTTAGAGTTGGCAGTAGTGTAGGCGTATGTCTGGGCCATTCGCCCAACTATGCCTGTGGTTCCCTTTCATTTTCTTTTCCTGATTCAGCATCAAGCATGAGTTACATATGGTCACCAATCTTCTAGACAAAAAATAGCTAAAGAAGAGTAAATTTTTCCACTACATTACTCATCTGGGACTCCTCTCTGTGGTCAGTACCTGTATGGAAAAAGAATTTAAAAAGTGTTTTCACTGATAACAGTCCTTCAAACATATTATTTTTTCAAAAATCATCAAACCACAAAGATAGTTCCAGTCAGACATCCAGATGTTTACTCTGAGTCAGACAGTAGCTATCAAACACTGTGGTAAGGGATTCCCTAAGTAGGTAACCAAGTTTCTGTACACAACAAAGGCTCTTAGACATGGATTTGAGTAACTAACTTTTATTTAGTTTGCTGACTTTTAAGTTTCATTCCATGACTTTTTTGACTACTCTGTACAAAATTTGGAGCTATTTTTTATAATAAATACAATGTGGAATAGAGCGAGTTCCCACAATGAGGTAGTTCATAGATGCATCAGATGTGCTTAAGAAACTATAAAAATAGCTAAACACCTAGACACATTATAATTAGCATCATCAGGTATCATTGGAACAATTTAGAGGATAAGGGTATCACATATGTTTGAAAATATCAGGAAGTCTTCACAGAATTGACTCTACACTTTATGAGACTGAAGAATTTCAACACAGAGAAAGAGGGTGACTTTTTAGGGAGAAGCAATGTTATGAGCTTGCATTAGACTTTTGTGGCCATAGGACATTATTAGGATTAAATCATGAAAACTATGCAGAGCTTTAATTTTGGATGCTGATTTGGGCAATTTTTATTTAATTTGGTAGCTTTTTTTTAGTATAATTACATTTTCTAAGTATGATCTAGAAAATTTAATCTGAAGTCTTGAATAGAATGAAATAACATCAGGTAAGAATAAAGAAATGAAACCAACGAGGAGATAATGAGACCAATGAAAAAAATAAGAGACCAATGAGGATGCAATACAAAGCACCAAAAATAAAAAAATAAAAAAAAGAGAGAGAGAGAGAAAAGAAAGGAAAGGAGAAATGTGTTGACAAGGTAGAAATTACACTGCCTAACTGGCTAAGAAATACATTTGACAAATTATGCTAAAAATTTATGTTATTTTGAATTGGGACTTGTATATTGCAGATGTTTTTATTAGATTGAGAGGTAGGGTAGTAGACTTGGCTTTCAGCCTACTAAGTTTGTAGTTCCATGAGATTTTCTGGGCAGTTTATCTAGTAGACATTTAAAATTAGAGAACTGAAAGCCTCTAATTTTGTTATGCAAAATTGTCTTCTCTTGCCTATGGTACCACGAAACAGAAAAGGATAATTTTCTTTTGTAACACAGCTTGGACCCCACTGCTATGGTGCTGTGCGCAGGGTCACCAAAACCTGTTCTGTTCTTCCAGAAACTGCAGATAAAGGGAACCCAGAAAACTGTCAAGCTGGCAAAAGCATACTAATTCTTTAGCAGCCAGACTACTGGTCTCCCTCTCTCTGCCTCAACCAGTTGACTGAATGATAAAAATCACTATTTGTCTTCTCTGCAAGATTCTGATTAATGGGAAAAATGATTTGTGAGACTAGTATTAGGCTCTAGTAAGTCTGATGTACTTTGTGCTATAAATTTGTCTTGTGTTATTCTGTCATAAAGAGGGTTACCATAGGATATGATGCAGGCCTGGGACTCCTATAACCTCGTGTTCAAGCTGACCTTGCAGATTGGTCAATTAAAAAACATAGCTGCATTTCCCTCGGGCAAAAAACTGGATATGGTTTCCCTCTTGTATTGTTTTGTATTCGCAAGAGCTTGACTTTATGACCATGTGGGGATACTCTCTCTTGGTGTCTGCCATCCAGAGGGTGGGAAGTTTCAGTTTCATATTAGGTTACGGGTCTGAAAGGACCAAGAGTCGATGAGATGCATTAGCACATTCTTCATCCCAAATGTGTTAAGACCTCTGGTGAGTTTTGTTTTAAAATGTCCCATACTATGGGGTTTTTGCCATCTTTTGCTATATTAAGCCCCTTTCTGAGGGTGAATTTTTGGGGATCGTGAGGATGCCTCCTCTATGATCTCTCCAGAAATACCTCTTCCGTAGTGATAAGAACCTGGAACATCACCATCTGAATTTTAAAAGGGCTTTTGGATTGAGTTACTATTTGAACTAAGTACACCACTGAAAGAAAAATATTTTTATAGCTATTTTATTCTCAACAATTGAATAAAAAAGTTTAAACTTAGAAAATGACATATAATAATGTCATGGCTAGCCTTAGAAAATTCTCCTGGGCAGTTAAAATTCTTTGCAAGCTTTAAAATGGCTGTTCTAGACTGCTTTTCAGAAAAGTTCTGGCAACTGCCCAATGCTGTACGTTGGTTGCTAAGGCTTTGCCCTTTCATGATGGTGGCCTGGGTTCATATCTCTGGGTTCATGGACAGCTTCTGATCTTCAGTCTTGCACCATCTCATCTTACAGTGGTTCCCTCCTTCGGTAGATTCAGGATTTGACGTAATAATTGGATCCTTGACTTTTGGGGATCTGTTCTGCCTTCCACCTATCCCTCCCCATTAGGCCTAGAAACTGCATGCTCTCCTGGTGCTGCTCCTTACAAGATTCCACCCTAAAGCCAGTAATGCAATTAAGAAACTTACATCTAAGAAAATCACCACAGGTAAGGATATCCTTATTTTGGCCATGTGAACTTCTACTCATACCATTTTCCCTGAGTTTGGGTAAAACATTAATTATCTCTCTTGTTTCACTTAAGAGTTACCACTTTAGAAATGCAAATTTAGAGTTGTCTAGCTGACATCTGTCTAGGACAGGGGACAGGTAATCAAGAGACTAGTGGCCTAAAATGAGGAAGAGAAACTTAAAAACTGGCAAATGAAGAATCTTATAACTCTACCAGATCTGCTTTTTCTGTTCATTTACATGTGCCATGTGAGTGATGTTTCACAACCAAAATTACATTAAAAAGTTCCAGTTAATTGGCTTAAAGAAAAATTAGCACTTAAACATTTTCTCAAAAAATAGAAATTTTAACCCAAATGCATTTTAGTTCAGATAACCTTAGTAAACTTCAAAATATACTTTTTAACATTAGTAAAATAAAATTAAAACCTTTTTATAACTTAGACTGATTTAAAGTATACAGCTCAGTTACTGTCTTTTCTAGACATTTTAAGGACATAAATTCCTTATATGACATTTTTTGATAACTGTTTAACTTGTCTGTTTTACAGCCGTTAGATTCTAGGAAACACCTGGGTACCTATAGAGTTAGCCACGTCCCTTGGCTGTGCTGGGAAAAGTCAGACATGGTCAGCAGTTCTATTTTTGTCCTGCATTCTGCAATCTAATGGATTTTTAAAAAGTTATTTACTTGGTTGATGGGTGGAGCAAGATTTCAGACAGAAGGCTCCACAGATTGTCCCTCCATCAAGGACACTAATTTAACAACTATCTATACAAATAAGCACATTCATAAGAAACACAAATCAGGTAGGCACTCACAGTACCTGGTTTTAACTTCATATTGCTGAAATAGGTACTGTAGAGGAAAGCAAAACAGTCTTGAATAGTCAATGCCACTCCTTTCCCATCCCCCTGGCAGGGGTGCTGTGGCGATGAGAGCGTTTCTGTTCCTTGTGTTGAGGGAGAGCCAACAATTGTGATGCACTGAACCCAGTGTTGCCCTCATTATAGCAGAAAGCAAAACTAGACCAAACTCAGTCTCACCCACGAAGGGTGCATTTAAACCAGTCATAGCCAGAGAAGAATCACAAATCTCGGTGGTTGGAAATTAGGTTCCTATACTCCTCGCTACCACAGGATAAAGTACTCTGGGGTGGCAAATTAATCTGAAACATAGTTGAAGCCACTAGAACTGCAATGCCTAGGCAAGTTTTAGTTCCGAGCTGCGCCCAGGTACTACACTGAGGACCGTGGGTGAGATGCTGAGACTTGCTGGACTCAGGTGAGAGCCAGCACATTCCCAGCTGTGGTGGCTATGGGGCAATACTCTTTCTGATTGAAAATAATAGAGAAAAAAGTAAAGGAGCCTTGTCTTGCACCTTAGGTACAAGCTCAGCCACAGTGGGGGTAGAGCACCACAGAGGCTCCCGGTATCCCAAATTCTAGGACTTGACTCTTAGATAGAATTTCTGGACCTACCCTGGGCTGACCTACCCTCACCTGAAAGGTGAGTACCAGGCCGGTCAACGTTCACTAGAAGCTGACTAAAGAGCCTGTGAGCCTTAAGGGAACATTGGTAATAATCTGGTAGTAGCCCCCAATGGACTAAGGTGGCAGTGATTACAAGATAAGGTACCTCTGCCTTTGGAATGGGAAGGGAAGAGTGGGAAGGACTCTGTCTTGTGATTTGAGTGCCAGCTTAGTTGCAGCAGAATAGAACCCTAGGTGGACACGTAAAGTTTTTGATGGTAGGCCTTGGCTCCTGGACAGCACTTCTGGACCTACCCCAGGCCTGATGGAACTTGCCACCACCCAAAGGGAAGGAAATAGACCTAGGCTGGCTTTGCCACCTGCTGGCTATAGCCCAGCCCTCTTCCATGGCTTTGAGCAAACATAGTTTGTAGCCAGGAATTGGTTAGAGCAGGCCTTGGATGAGATCCAGCTCTGTATTGGATTCAGGTCTGACACACCACAGTCCTAGGTGCCCTTGGGGTGGTGGACACAGGGGTGTTTGTGTCACTCCAACCCCAGTTTCAGATGGCTCAGAATAGAGGTACAGATTTTGTTTGAGAAAAAGTAAGGGAAGAGTACAACAGTCTCTGCCTGATAATCCAGAGAATTCTTCCAGAACTTGTCCAAGACTATCAAGGTGATATCTCTACAAGACTGAAAGAATTACAGCACTACTGGCCTTGGGGTCCCCCTTAAGCAGATAAAGCTTAGATCCCAACTTTCAAGTCCTTTCAAATATCTGGAAAGCCTTCCAAAGAAGGATGGGTAGAAACAAGCCCAGACTACAAGAACTATAATAAATATCTAACTTTTCAATGCCCACACATAGATGAACATCTACAAGTATCAAGATGATCCAGAAAACATGACCTCACCATAGGAACTAAATGAGGAGCCAGAAACCAGTCCTGAAGAAATAGAGATATGTGACCTTTCACACACAGAATTCGAAATAGCTTTGTTAAGGAAGCTAAAAGAAATTCAAGATAACACAGAGAATGAATTCAGAAATCTATCTGATAAATTTGAAAGAGATTAAAATAATTAAAAATAATTAAGCAGAAATTCTGGAGTTCAAAAATGCAATTGTCACACTGAAGAATGCATCAGAGACTTTTAATAGCAGAATTGATCAAGCAGAAGAAAAAATTAGTGATCTTGAAAGCAGGCTATTTGAAAATAGACAGTCAGAGGAGACAAAAGAAAAAATATACAAGAGTATTGGCTCTAAAGAGGAGATAGAGAAAGAGATAGGAGTAGAAATATTATTTAAAGAAATAATATCAGAGAACTTCACAAACCTAGACAAAGATATCAATATACAAGTACAAAAAGGCTATAAAACACCAAGAAGATTTATCCTAAAGAAGACTACATCAAGGCATCTAATAATCAAACTCCCCTAAAGTAAATAAAAAAAAAGACAATTCTTAAAGCAACAAAAGAAAAGAAGCAAATAACATAAAACAGAGATCTAATATGTCTGGTAGCACACTTTTCAGTGGAAAATTTATAGGCCAGGAGAGTGGAGGAAGACATATTAAAGTGCTGAAGGGGGAAGAAATCCCTTTTACCATAAAAGAATATATCAGGTTAAAATAAACTTCAAGCATGAAGGAGGAAAAAAAGACCTTCCAAGACTAACAAAAGCTGAGGAATTTAATCAACACCAGACATGTCTTTCAAGAAATGCCAAAAGGAGTACTTAAATCAGAAAGAAAATGAAGTTAATGATCAATAAGGTACAAAACTCACTGGTAATAATAAGTACACAAAAATACATAGAATATTATAACACTATAACTGTGGTGTGAAAACTATTCTTCAGTGGAAAGACAAAGTGATGAACCAATCAAAAATAATAACTACAACAACTTTTCAAGACATATCCAGTACAACAATGTATAAATATTAGCAAGAGGTTAAAAAGCAAGGAAATGAAGTTAAGGCATACAGTCATTATTAGTTTTTCTTGTTCCTTGTTTGTTTCTTTGTTTATGCAAACAGTGTTAAGTTGTTATCAGCTTAAAATAATGACTTATAAAATAGCATTGCCACATGGTAATCTCAAATGAAAGAAGATACAAAAGATACCTGAAAACAAAAGTAAGAGAATAAGTCAATCACTTTACTAAAAGGAAGACAGAAAAAAAAAAAAAAGAAAGAGAGAGAGAAATGACTACAAAACAACCAGAAAACAAATAACACATATCAGGAGTAAGTCTTTACTTAGCAACAATAACATTGATTGTAAATGAACTAAACTTTCCAACAGAAAGACATACAGTGGCTGAATGGATGAAAAAAGCAAAACCCATTGATCTGTTGCCTACATGAAACACACTTTACCTATAATGGCACACATAGAGTGAAAATAAAGGGATGACAAAAAGATATTGTATGCCAATGGAAACCAAAAAAGAGCAAGAGTAGCTACACTTATATCAAACAAAATAGATTTTAAGACAAAAACTATAAGAGGAAACAAACAAGTAAGATCTGATAAACCTAGAATATATAAAAATTTTAAAATATATAAGCTCCAATAGTCTTTAACATCTAACTTTCAGCATTGAAAAAATCTTCCCGACACAAAATCAACAAAGAAATATTGGACTTAATCTGCATTATAGAACAAACAGATATAACAGATATTTATAGAACATTCTATCCAGTACTTGCAGAATACACATTTTCTTCAGCACATGGATTATTCTCACAGAATGGAAGAAAATATTTACAAACTACCCATCTAACAAGGGGTTAATTACCAAAATATATAAGGAGCTGAAACAGTTCTGTAAGAAAAAAATCTAATAATCTGATTAAAAATGGGCAAATATTTGAATACACATTTCTGAAAAGAAGATATACAAAAGACAAATAGAATTATGATTAGGTGTTTAACATCATTTATCATCAGAGAAAAGCCAATCAAAACTATAATGAGATATCATCTCACCATGATTAAAATAGCTTATACCCCAAAGACAGGCAAGAACAAATACTGGTGAGGATGTGTCTTCCTTTTAGTAAAGTGATTGACTTATTTTCTTCTTTTTGTTTTTAGGTATACAAGGAAACCCTTGTACACTGTTGTTGGGAATGTAAATTAGTTTAACACCATGCAGAATAGTTTGAGGGTTCCTCAAAAAGCTAAAATATAGAGTTACCATATATACCAACAATTCCACTGCTAGGTATATACCCAAATAAAATCAATTTATTGAAGAAATATTTGCACTCCTGTGTTTGTTGTAGCTCTGTTCACACTAGCCAAGATTTGGAAGCAACCTAACTTTCTATCAACAGATTAATGGATAAAGAAAATATGGTATTTATACACAATTGAGCACTATTAAGACATAAAAAAAAATGAGGTCCTGCCGTTTGCAATAACACAAACGGAACTGGATGTCATTATGTTAAGCAAAATAAGCCAGGCACAGAGAGACAAAGTTCACATGTTCTCAATTATTTGTGGGATCTAAAAACCAAAACAATTGAACTCATTAATATAGAGAGTAGAAAGATGGTTATCAGAGTTTGGGAGGAGTAGCGGGGAAATGAGGGGCAGCTGGGGATAGTTAATGGAAGCAAAATATAGTTACAATGAATGAATAAGACCTAGTATTTGATAGCACAACAGGGCGACTGCAATTAGTAATAATGTGTTAATTTTGAAATAATTAAAAGAGTATAATTGGATTGTTTTTAACACAAAGATAAATTCTTGAGGGGATAGATACTCCATCTTCCATGATATGATTATTACACATTGTATATCTGTATCAAAACATCTCATGTACCCATAGAAGATACATTTAAAAAAATAAAGAAATTGCTTATCAGTTTTTCACTAAAAATAAAAGTTTGTTAAGTGTTAACATTGTAACATAAGTAATTTGGACTGCTGAAGGAAGAGTTTTACATTCAAGGCATATAAGGAAAGTAGAATGCGTTCTTAGCGAAAGGTTATAAGGCATTTAAATATGTTTATATGTTTTTTGTTAAAGGAAAAGTAGTTTTGTCTATATTAGAGGGCTTTATTGTATTGTACTGTGTTAAAAAGAATGATAAAACAAAACTGAATATTCATGCAAGTTGTAAAATATTCATAAGAGGTTGATTTATAAAGGATTTTCTATGTGTGAAGTAAATTTGGTCAAATTTAAATGGGATTATTCAATATTCAAAATTATTCCATTTGTTTTTCAATGAATTATACATTAAAGTACACCAATGCAGGGCTAGCATCTGGGATCATATTTCACAATAACAAGATTTTCTTGCAGCATTGATTTGCTCTATAATATAGAATTACAAAAGTTAGAGATTTATGAATATCTCACTTTATGGTCAAACTGATTAAAACTAGATTTATTTACAAAATTTTCTTAAAGGTAACTTTAGCATGAATGATACACTAATGCAAAAGTCAAATTTGGTTTTCTTTTTTAAACTTTTTTTTGGAATATTGAGACATTTTGAAAGTTTGTCTGTCTTTTGAGCAAACTGCAGGAAAAAGTGAAAAAATAGGGAAGATGGAAGAAGCAGATTCAGTTGGCCTCAACTCATCTTTACTGGGTCTTGTTGTTTGGAAAGCTGAGTCTCCTTTCTATCAACAAGTAAAGATATTTTTCACATTTGAAATCTTTGAGCTATAACTTCTGCTAAATTAATAATTTGTGATCCTGTTCTGTGATATCCAGGGTTTTAAATCTTTGATATTTGACAAAGCTTTCAAAATCGCAATTTCAAGTTATAAACTAAGTCCTTTTGACCTCATTTACCTTTTAGATACTAAGTTCCCAAGAGCCTGAAAGAGACATTTGGCTTATTTGGCATGTTACAGCCACAAGGAAGCATTATCAGGTATAAAATGGTGTTTGTCTTTCTTTGGGTTGTCTTTGTATAAGTGTGTCCTTGGTGTGTATTTCAGAATTGTGTGAGACTTCTATAATTCTGATATGACAGTGTATACTATTAGTAAAAATTGACTGTTATGTTAAATTTTTGCATGCCACACAAATGACCCAATTTCCCTGTTAATTTTGTCTTTAACTGTAGTTATTCTGACTTGTGTCACCCACAATTATTTTACTTTGATTCTTTTCAAAAGGTGCTTTTTTTTTTTAATTTATTTATTATTATTATACTTTAAGTTGTAGGGTACATGTGCATAACGTGAAGGTTTGTTACATATGTATACTTGTGCCATGTTGCTGTGCTGCACCCATCAACTCGTCATTTACATCAGGTATAACTCCCAATGCAATCCCTCCCCCCTCCCCCCTCCCCATGATAGGCCCTGGTGTGTGATGTTCCCCTTCCTGAGTCCAAGTGATCTCATTGTTCAGTTCCCACCTATGAGTGAGAACATGCGGTGTTTGGTTTTCTGTTCTTGTGATAGTTTGCTAAGAATGATGGTTTCCAGCTGCATCCATGTCCCTACAAAGGACACAAACTCATCCTTTTTGATGGCTGCATAGTATTCCATGGTGTATATGTGCCACATTTTCTTAATCCAATCTGTCACTGATGGACATTTGTGTTGATTCCAAGTCTTTGCTATTGTGAATAGTGCTGCAATAAACATACGTGTGCATGTGTCTTTATAGCAGCATAATTTATAATCCTTTGGGTATATACCCAGTAATGGGATGGCTGGGTCATATGGTACATCTAGTTCTAGATCCTTGAGGAATCGCCATACTGTTTTCCATAATGGTTGAACTAGTTTACAATCCCACCAACAGTGTAAAAGCGTTCCTATTTCTCCCCATCCTCTCCAGCACCTGTTGTTTCCTGACTTTTTAATGATCGCCATTCTAACTGGTGTGAGATGGTATCTCATTGTGGTTTTGATTTGCATTTCTCTGATGGCCAGTGATGATGAGCATTTTTTCATGTGTCTGTTGGCTGTATGAATGTCTTCTTTTGAGAAATGTCTGTTCATATCCTTTGCCCACTTTTTGATACTACAAGGCTACAGTAACCAAAACAGCATGGTACAGGTACCAAAACAGAGATATAGACCAATGGAACAGAACAGAGTCCTCAGAAATAATACCACACATCTACAGCCATCTGATCTTTGACAAACCTGAGAGAAACAAGAAATGGGGAAAGGATTCCCTATTTAATAAATGGTGCTGGGAAAATTGGCTAGCCATAAGTAGAAAGCTGAAACTGGATCCTTTCCTTACTCCTTATACAAAAATTAATTCAAGATGGGTTAGAGACTTAAATGTTGGACCTAATACCATAAAAATCCTAGAGGAAAACCTAGGTAGTACCATTCAGGACATAGGCATGGGCAAAGACTTCATGTCTAAAACACCAAAAGCAACAGCAGCAAAAGCCAAAATTGACAAATGGGATCTAATTAAACTAAAGAGCTTCTGCACAGCAAAAGAAACTACCATCAGAGTGAACAGGCAACCTACAGAATGGGAGAAAATTTTTGCAATCTACTCATCTGACAAAGGGCTAATATCCAGAACCTACAAAGAACTCAAACAAATTTACAAAAGGTGCTTTTAAAATCAACTATAAGACTCTGTCGGGTGCTGTTAAATGCAGGTTCCCAAAAAATTTGGAAATAGTGTCATTGAAATAAATAAAGAAAACTTTCCAGGACTCTCATGGAGAGCCCAATATAAAGTAAAACAGAAGTTAATTGCATGAACTGACAATAGAAGATTGCAATACTCTTGTTATGATGTTTTGCTTAAAACATTGCTAATAATTTTTGTCTTGTATTTCAGAGTCAAGAAAACTTCTTTTGAGCCATTTACAACATCTAATAGTTGAGTAAAGTATACTACTGTGAGCAAAATTAGAACATATTTATATGTCTCTACATGATTTCTCCAGAATTTTGAAACAAATTGTGAGTATTCTTAGTTTATGACAATATAGTTATTTGAGTAAGTTTAATAAGAATCTGTTTTCTTTTGAAACACAACAAAATTGGAGACACTAGTTATTTTAACAAGGCTTTGAATCAAATGACATGTTTTCAGACTGCTTTAAGAAATTGAAGTTGACCTATAAAGCTGATAAAAGCCTTTTGGAAAAACTGTCCTCATATCTTGTTCTGTACAGAGTTTCTAACCCTGTGAAAAATCTCACTTTCTGGTAGGCCCAGGAACCCCAAGTTATTTTTGGACTTCAAGAAGAGAGAAATTCACTCAATTTATACAGGTATCTGCAGGCACAAATAAATCCTTGGCTGGGTTCAAGGGGCTTTTAAAATACTTAATTTGAGATTCCTTATGAAAAACTTGCAGCAAAGCCATTAAAAAAAAAAAAAAAAAAAAAAAAAAAAAAAAAAAAAAAGCCTATCTGGCTAAAAATTAGATCAACTGTGATAAGACTAAAGCTTATTTTTCAAATAAATTGGTCCTACTCTGACGTGTCTTTGGCAGAAATGTAGAGAGAAAAACTGTTTCACAAAAACTGTAGTACACTTACTAGATTGTGGCCCTGTTTATTGTTTTTGAGTCTCTCTGATGACCCAATATTTGATGGGTTCTCAGAGTTATTTACCTGGCTCTCTCAAGGCTTCCAATTAGCTCTGTATGGATTCCTGAAACTAGGGCTTTCACTCCTTGTGATAGGGCTGACTAAAACTGTGGATAAAAGTGCCTGAAGTGGCTACATTGCCTGGGTATATACCCTGGGGTTCGTTGTCTCACGCCAGGAAAATTTAGGACATGGACACACAGTAGGAGTTTAGGAATGGAGGTTTAATAGGCAGAAGAGAAACAGCTCTCTTCATATAGAGAAAGGGATCTCTGAGCAGAAAGGACAAGCTGGCAGTGGATGTGTTGGAATTTATTGTCCAGTTTGAGGAGGCAATGTCTGATTTATGTAAAGCTCACAGATTGATTTGATCAGATATGACACACAGTGCGTGAGGAAGGCTGGTGGCCTCACCCTAACCTGATTATGCAAATGTATTCTTCTTGGCTGGCATCATCTTGTCTGCTCCTTACTGTACATGTGGTTGGCAGAGAAAGGAAAATGGAGCCACCATCTTGAACATGTCTAGCCCCTAGTTCCTGCTGGTATTCACCCGTACAAGCTCCCAGCTTGCTTGTCTGTGTCTGAAGTTTGGTTTTACAGGCTGCTCTTTGTTAGAAAATAATTTGGGGCTGCTTTTCATTAAAAAGAAAAGCCTTACCAAGGACTTCTGTACCCCAACTATCTGCCTAAGTGATTTCTTCTTAATTCCTGTATCAGCACTAATGTTTTTGCTATGTGGATGTCGAAATTTAAAGCAGACACCAGTGAATATACACAGACAACTGCAAGATGATTTTTCCTTTTACCCTGAGAGCAACTCTTACCACAACTATGCACCCTGTCAGCAGGAAGAAGTTAGAGTATTTGCCAGTCTTTCTCATCTCCATTGCTCACACCTCAGAACTGAGTCAATGTGAAGCCCAAGTTGGGTGCTTAAATAACCTTTACAGAAATAATAACAGAGTGAAAAATCTAAAGTGACTGACTACATCTTGCTTCTAGCTTCAAAGGTTGGCTGTCTTCACTCATTCCTTGGCATAAGGCAAAACTAACCATGGAGAAATTTAGTTTATAATTTAGCTTTGAAATAAGGGTGATAATAGGCCTTCTTGAAACTGATCCCTTCCTTGTTCAGTTACGGAAATCACCTTTGTAAAACTAATGACAGGCCACAAGATTAGGATCATTGATGGGTCCTGAATTCTGCTAAAATGTAGGCATTGTTTCTATAATCCTTTGCTGTTCACAAGTCATGTGTCCAGAGGTCATAAGATTTATGACATTCCCAATTGCTCCTACAGATAGCATCACTATTGTAGAGCCTAAGATTGTTCTTTGGATGTATTTGACTACTTTTGAATTCTCAGGACTGACTGACCCCACCCAGACTCATGACTCATGGTTCAACTGGTTTTGTGGTCTCCCTCCCTAAAGGCAGCCTCAGTATATTAAGACCCTTTTCCCTGCCCCTGTGATTGCATCCCCAACCAATCAGCAGCACCCATTTCCTAGTACCCTACCTACTAAGCTATGCATCAGAAACTCAAAGCTTCAAGTATTCAGGGAGATTTATTTGAGTAACAAATTTATCTCTTGCATGGCTAATCTTGTGTTAAACTCTTTCTTCAATACACTGATAATAATAATAAAAAAAAAAATTGTTGGAGATCAGGAAATAACTACATTGCAAGGTAATTTATTGTAAATTATAGCTTGGAGTATTAATGTTTTAGCAGACTATTTCCTCTCAAAAGAGATTGGAATCCTTTTATACAAGTAGAACCTGAGTGACATTTTTCTTAATTAGAGATAGATACACACCTAAGTATTTTATGCCATTTGAAATGTTTTTGTTTTCTAACATGCTTTTATTAAGATAAAGAACCATATTAATAAAAAATTTTTAGATATATTACTACTTACCTGGTTTGATTTGCACAGACTTTTTTGGTAATAATTTCTCTTAAACTAGGTTGTGAGTATCTAGAGCAGAGGCATTGTGATGCGTTCATCTATATAATTCAGGAACTATGCACTTAAAATTGAATTAGCCCCAAAGGGAGCTGAATTAGCCCCACATGTAAGCCCTCAAGTATCCTAGATTCATTATTATTTTGAATGACGGAGCACTTCAGATGACTTAGCCTGACAAGTGATCATCAGATAACGAGTCATCAAGTGTGCTATGCTGGCATTAATGGAGCTTCACAAATTGATTTTATTTCTATTTCCTGCTTGTTATTGCTAGAAATGGAATTCTTGTGGGAAAAAAAAATCATTTCTTTGCTATGCTTGGCTCATTACAGCAAAAGTCCCAATCCTTTTATTCAATAAACAAATATTTATGACTACAATTTATGTTCCAGGCACTGTTCTAAATGCTTGGTATATGTCATTGCAGGAATCACTGATCGCTTTCCTTATATAATTCACATTTAAGGAGGAGTGGGGAGGCAGTCAACAGAAAATGCATGAAATGGTTAATATGCCAAAAGAAGAAAAGTGGTAAAGGGAAAAACAGAGCAAGGCAAGGAATATCTGGAGTAAGAAAAGTAGGAGGGTTTCACATTGCATTTTATGGAGTTGTTCATTCAGGTGGTGATGTCTGAGCAAATAAATGAATTAATCTCAGAAAAAAATCCTTTTATGTATGGAGCAGTCAGTGCAAAGGCTCAAAGTTGGAGGCACATCTAGTATTTATAAATGATGAGGAGTGCAAAAGCTGGAGCAGTCAAAGTAAGAGGGAGAGTATTGTGAGATGAGGTTACAAAAATAGTAAAGCGGTCAATTCAAGCACTGTCCGGTCATTATAAAGACCTATTTTTGCTCTGAATAAAAATGAGAGCCAGGGCAGGGTTCTCTTCAAATCTTCTATGTTTTTATAGCCTCTATCTTTATTTCCCCTATTAAAAATACGAGTACATCAAAATATCCCATTATAGTAGCAGATTTGTCTATTTCCCTGTAGTCTTAAAAGTTTTGCTTTAAATGTTTTATTAGGTGAATATAAGTTAAGAAATGTCATAAATCCATGGTGAATCTGATGTTTTAAAATCATTATATAGAAGCTACTACTAGTAAAGCTGTTTTTGTACAAAAAGATTATTTTGTCTGAGAGTAATGTATCACTACTAGAATGCTTTTTGGCTACTATTTGTCTGATGGGTTTCATTTTTTTTTTTTTTCATTTCATTACTTTCTACTTTTCTTTAGCTTGTGGATATATTTTAGAGAAGCAGCATACAGTTTGATGATAATTTTGCTTGTTTCCTTGTTTGCTTTTTCCTTTTCCAATTCTATCCGATATTCTTTACATTTTCACTGACCCGTATTTTATTCTTTTTACATTTGTAGTTATTGTGCTTTCAACACCTTCTGTATTTTTATGTTCTTTCATTATTTTTTGTCTCATTTTATGAATTGATTACATTGTTTTTAGATTTATTTTATTGATTATATATATTAATTTGAGAAGTATAAACATAATTTGAAAATTTACTGTGCACATTTAACTGGATATTAAATTAAATAATACCTTATTTGTTACTGGATAAACATAAGAATCTTAGGAAATTCCACTCTGATTATTTTAAGTGCCAATATTGTCCAGTAGTTTATGTATCTTCTTTTTACAAAGAGTAAAAGCAAACAAAAACATCATTATTATAAGGATTACTTTTATATATTATCTATTAAGTTGTATTTATTTCCCCAGAGGGAGTGTTACAGCACTCTTTCAGCTCTGCCATCTGCAGACAGCTTAAGTATTAACACCTCAGTGGGCCCTCTATCATTTTGCATGAGGTGGCTGCTTTCCATCAATGTGGGCAAAGGGTAAGTGTGACAGCCTTTTGTATTCACACTTGTGGCACCTGAGCTCTTGTATGGCTTCCAGGAGAAATGGTGTCCCACAAGCAAATTGAAGCATGGTAAATGCAGGCAATTTTATTGCCAATGTAGGTGGCTCTCAGTGGGAAGGGGAGCTGAAAAGGGGATGGGGCAGGAAGGTAATCTTCCCGTGCAGTTCGGGCAGGGGACCCACTGCGTTCCACTCCTCATTGGAGGAATTATATATATATATATATATATATATATATATATATATATATGTTTGTGTGTGTGTGTAGTATATAAAATATATAATTATAAGTATATATAATTATATAATATGTAATGTATATTTCTCTATATAATATAAAATTATATTACATGTATATTTCTTTTTTCATTTTTTCTTGGTATTTCAGTTGAAAGTTTTTCTTGACCTGGCTTCATGTTCACTTTAGCTGTGTCACATTTACAGATGAATCCTTTGAAGTCATACATCATTTCTATTATTGTATTTCGTACTTCTAGGATTTCCTTCTGATTATTTTATAGTTTCATCTCTCTGCTTGCATCATCCATCTGTACTTTTATTGTGTCTCTTCATTTCATTAGAATCTATAATATATTATAACCTATAATATATTAATCATAGCTATTTTAAATTACCTGCCTGATAATTCCTACATCTGTGTCACATTTGAGTCTGGTTCTAATGTCTGCATTTTCTCTTCAGAGAGTGTTATATTTCATAGCTTTTAGCATGCCTTCTCAATATATGGTGAAAGCCGGACATGATATATTGGATAATAGGAACTGAGGTAAATAGACTCTTACTGTGAGGATTTTTGCTAACATGCCTGGGAGCTGTGAAGTTTTTAAGGTTTGTTGTAGATGTAGGTGCCAGAAGCTTCCATGTCTTTTAGTGTCCTTGATTTTTCTCCCCCTTTGACCTTGGGCTTCTGTAAGTACCCCTTCTTAGATAGAGTCTGTGTCTTATACCTCTTTACCTGTTATCTTTATTACTGTACCACAACCCTGGTGTTAAGTTGTAAGAGAAGGTAAGTGTTGTACAGTCACATAACTAAACTTTAGTCTTTAAGTGGGTCTGTGTCTCAGGACTATGACATCATATTTTAAAATGTTATCACATTTCAAACAAATATGATAGCCCCTCCCCAAGACTATCTATCTATCTATCTAGATAGAAATATATACAGAGAGATATAAATATATTTCTTTTTGCATTTTTTACTTTTGGCATATCAGTTGAAAATTTCACTTCAGCCCTGTCAAATTTACAGATTAATCCTTTGAAGACATATTTCATTTCTATTATTGTGTTTTGTACTTCTAGAATTTCCTTCTGATTCTTTTATAGTTGTCATCTCTCTCCTTATATCACCCATGTGTACTTTCACTGTGTCTCTTCTTTTCATTAGAACCTGTATTAACCATAGTTATTTTAAATTTCCTGCCCTGATAATTCCCCCTTATTTCCCATCCTCTTCCTGTTTATAGCATTTCGTTTGCTTCTTTAGTCCCTTAAATATTATTTATCATACTTCCTCTACCTTAGATGAGATAAAAAAGGTGGAGGGAACTACAGTTCCAAGGCATTACCTATCACCAGTTGTTATAAGGGTTCAGAATTATGCATTGGCAAAGTATTTTCTCCTAAAGAGTAGACTTTTTTTTTTATAGAGAAGGCTCTGGATATGCTTATTCCCCAATGCACTGAGCATCTTTATTCCTACCGCCACACAAGGAAGAGAGAATTCTTCAGAGACCCTAACAAAGAAAACCTGGTGGGGTTTCTGGAGGAAAGGATGAAAATGTGGGAGGTCTTTCTAAGACTATAGCCTCCAGGAGTTCCTCATTTTTGGCTAGCCCACACTCAACCTTAAGTAAATCAAAATTAGTATTGAAATGTTCCCAACAGTTATGGCTTCAATGGCTCTGTTCTAAATAAGGCAGACCTTAGTTGCTTTATCTTCCTGGATCAATTCGTCTCTCCAGCTTTTCAAGTATTAGTTTGTCCTTAAAGTTTGTTTTTTGATGGGTCCAATAAAAGTAATTGATTCCAAGTTTTTCCAACTATTTCTTGCTGCAAGGATAGAAGAGATGACTTTTAAGAACATCATGTGGTGAATTTGATACCGGAAGTCCCCTAGCGGTCTTATCTAAATCAACAGTGTAATTGCATCCCCTGCCAAGTGTGATATATATTCTATTCTGTTCTTTCTTCACCTTGACCTTCTCTGCACTTTTTGATTACTAACTCCCAATCCAGGGTTCTCTTTTCTTGTTGTGGCATAAATTATGAATATCAGAATCTGATTCATACTTCTGATTCTGGGTCCAGATCACCTTTTCAACTTTCTACTATCATTCTTCTACACACTCTTCTCTACTCAGTGTACACATAAAACAATTTCTGAAACTGTCTTTGCAAGGATTATGGCAATAAGAGGGAGCTAATGTCACCGACTGCATCTTGCTTCGAAATCTAACTCCTTTCTTGTTCTTGCAAGTAGGCCAAGTTAACTATGGGAGGAATTTAGTCTATAGTTTAAATCAAATATGATAACAGCCCCTCCCCTAGACTAACTTCCTCCTTGCTCAGAGACCGAAACTATAGCATTAATGAAAGGCCACAAGGTTAGAATTGTGGTAAAGGCCTGAAATCTCTTAAGACGTACACAGAAGTTAAATGGTAACCAGCCATTGTTCCTTAGCTTGCTTTTCTCTAATTGTTTACTTACTGCTAAGGGAGTCACATAACTGGGGTCCAGAAGATTTATAACTTCCCTAAATTGCTCCTGTAGATAATACCACTATTATGAACTTCAGGACTAGTCTTTAAGATATTTTTCAGTTTGCATTCTTGTGGACCAGCTGATGCCCACTGAACTCACGACCCATACCAAGGAACTGACTCAACTTGTCCTGCAACCTCCACCCAGAAACTGCCTCAGTGTAGGAAGATAGATAGTTTCTATACCCCTATAGTTTCATTCCTAAACAATCAGCAGCCTCCATTCCTCACTCTCTTGCCTAGAAAATTATCCTTAAAAGCCTCAGCCTCTGAGTTCTTGGGGAGGCAGACTTGAGAAATTTCTCCCATCTTCCTCTCTCAGCTGCCTCGTGATTATTAAATTCTTTCTTTGATGTAACACCTGTTGTTCTCAGTGTATGAGCTGTTTTCGGACAGAAGGCAAGAAGAATATGGTTGGGTAATAATATTTTCTGCCAGAATTTCAAATAACTGGTATGAAAATAACTACACTTTGGCACATTGTTTTGATTATTTTTTTTCCTTTTTGAATGTAACTTTTCCTGAAATTTACTTTTTATTTTTAGTTGCTCAACCTAAGTTTATATTTATAGTATGCTACTGACTGTGCTTTCACCCTCTATTTCTCCTCAATTCCAAGAACTTCCAAAATACATTATTATAACTTTAGGACTTTAGACCTCTTTTGGAGTTGATTGCCATTTTCAGTTCAATCAATTTTATATGCTACCATTCTGAACTCCATACTATAACCCCAATATGATTGTGTAACTTGTATAATTACAGAGGCATTCAGGAAAATTCCTGTAAATATTGCTTCTATCTAGATTATAACATCATACTGATCTACCTCTTGTTTTGTTTTACTCAGAGCTTTAGAGAAAATGTGCATGGCTTTAGAAACAAACCTCTTCATGTAAAATCTAGCAGCTGTATAATTTTGAATGGCCAAATTCCTTAACTCTTCTGAGCTTTTAAAGAGCTGCCATATTGTACAACCTCACAGGGCACCATTTACACAGATTCCATTGTAAATGATACTTTCCAGAGGTACTACACGGTGGTTCTAATATTTGTATCAATTATAAGTAACAGGACATTTAACAGGGTATCTCCTCTTGTCTAAAAATTTCATACAAATTCCTGCAACTGGGAATAATCGCTGATAACTGCTTCACATGTACTAAACTCATCCATTCAGAACATATTAGGTAGCAGTACTAGTGTGCCTGTCATCAACCTCCAATTCAAATTCAAATTATGTCAAAGAAGACTAGAAATTAGGAGATAATTTTATCACAGTAAGGAGTGTTTTAGATTTCTTCTCTCCCCATGAGGTTGTAGGAGCATATTCTACAGTGGCATAAAGTCAAAAGGTATGGTACAAGATAACTTCTTATAAGTATGGGCTTTCTTCAAGAAGGGAACACTCACATCTTACTGCCTGCCTTACTACAGAAACCAGAGACAAATGCTATGAAAGATCTTTTTGGCAAAAATGGACATGTGTTCCATGAAAATATTGAGCTAACCAAGAATACAGAGCCTGCTGACTGCTTTCTACCTGAGAAGTTCTATAAATAGTAGGCTGATTGGAGCGGCGTCTAACAGCATGGCAAATAGAAAGGGCATTGGTAGCAGCAACCTTCATATCCATCTTCTGGAGTGGCAAGGATGAATGAGTATTCCATGGAGTCAAGTGAAAACAAAAAGGTCGTTTCAAGCCATCTTTATCTAAGAAGGTTTCTGCTGAACTGCAAAGACTTTAACATTAGAGGCTATAGTTCTGCTTGGGACAGAAAGCGAGTGGTTTCAAGAACTGAGCCAAGGAATATCACATCCATGTTAGAAAAGACAGCAGTGAGGAAATCCTTGATGGCCTTATAAGGACCTAAATATTTACTCTATAAGAGTTAGCATTTGGACACTTCTTTTAGTAGAACACAGAGTAGCTAGCTAATGTTAACTATGAGACCAGAGCAGCATAAGTAAACATATCTGAATCTCTGGGTCTCCAGTTTCTCCTTATTTTTGCTCTGACTCTGGAATTAGAGTGGGGAGTGGGAGCCTGGGCCTAGAAGAGTGAGAAACAATTTTATGTCCCTCCTTTCCTTACAGGAGGGTGTCTATAAACAGGAGTCAGACTTGGACTGAAAGAATCAAATTTGTTTTTACTAGATATAAAGTTGAAGTTTTAATTCATATTAGATTAAATATTTTAGTTCTTTAAAAAATGAGTTCATGAATCAATCTATATCACTGAATGATATTCTTTATAAAATAAATGCTGAACTGGATCACTATTAAATCTTTATTTTCACTGAAATAAGTATGACGTAAATCTGGGTGGACTCCCAAGTCGATTTCAACTTACTAGAATGATATTATATATTTATGAGATAGAGATGCCATGCCAATCTAGCTTGTCATTAGTTCTTTATTATTTCCTACTAATATTTCTGGAAGGTTCTAAATAGACATATATTAAAAATAAATAGTTTACTAAATATCTTTTTTGCACTTATCAGTCTCATGTGTATACAAAAGAAAGTACCTAGAAGAATAAGAGACTATTCACAAGTAATTTACATTTAACTAACAGAAAAAAGCAAAGATATAATTTAATAAATGTGTTGATAATTGAACATATACTTTAAAATATATGATTTAAAATAAACTAT
Organism: Macaca nemestrina; assembly: GCF_043159975.1. Classification (NCBI taxonomy): domain Eukaryota; kingdom Metazoa; phylum Chordata; class Mammalia; order Primates; family Cercopithecidae; genus Macaca; species Macaca nemestrina. The sequence goes on from NC_092128.1 coordinate 64,979,113, forward strand.
TATAGGACAGAAGATACTTTCTTTTTCAAAGTAAATTAGTTATACAGGAACAATCAACAAAAACTATTAACGATAATATAACACTAAAAATCTGAGAAGCCTACATGAATATTCTTGTAATCATATCTCTGCCCTTGAAAAAGCAAGTAAAGCATCTTAGGATAATAAATATTCTTTTAGGTTTTGCATAGAAAGTATTTACTTTTTCTTTCTGATTCTCTTTTGCTGCATTTTTTTGTCATGACATCATTTTCCACTAAACAGAAGAGCCACAGTATATTTGAGGCCACTTTCCTCTAAAGATTTCCTTATTTTTTTGAAATGTTTTAAAAACGATCACGCAAAGACATTTTAAGTTTACTATTAATCCGATTGAATTTTAGAAAATATAAACCTTTGGCCGGGCGCGGTGGCTCAACCCTGTAATCCCAGCACTTTGGGAGGCCGAGACGGGCGGATCACGAGGTCAGGAGATCGAGACCATTCTGGCTAACCCGGTGAAACCCCGTCTCTACTAAAAAATACAAAAAACTAGCCGGGCGAGGTGGCGGGCGCCTGTAGTCCCAGCTACTTGGGAGGCTGAGGCAGGAGAATGGCATAAACCCGGGAGGCGGAGCTTGCAGTGAGCTGAGATCCGGCCACTGCACTCCAGCCTGGGCGACAGAGCGAGACTCCGTCTCAAAAAAAAAAAAAAAAAAGAAAATATAAACCTTTATGCTGATATTATTAAAAAATTTCACACTAAATCAAAAGTGACCATACTTTCTTTTAGAAAGTAAAATAAAGATAGAATCCAAATCCCAAACTCAACTACTAGAAAAAAAATCTTTTTGGGGAGCACTTAGAATATTTTATATTTAAACAATAAACAAATAAGATAGCTTTCCAACTCTAGCAGAACTTACATATCTGAATTATTTATAGAAAAAAATAAATCTAATTTCTAAGCAAAATCTCTCACAAGGGATGAGACAAAAATAATTATCTTTATTTCAGAATTTTACTCACATATTTGAATATGCAATTTGTTCCATTTGGAGTAGAAATGTTTTGATAGGCCACCTTGGCAGCAAGAAAACAATTACATATATTCCCTTCTGGAAGAAATTACAAATTGAATAATTTCCTTTTAAGACAAAGCAAAACTGTAATTCTTTATAAGATGATAGAAAATTATTTTAAAAATCAAAGCAACTTATCATTTGCCTGTGCTATATGTGTGATATTTGTAGTTGGCATTTGTAAAAGAATGTGGGAGGAGAGAGGAAGAGAGAGAGACAGAATGAGAGAGAAAGGTTGGGGAAAGGGAAGGAGGGAGGCAGACAGAGATAGACAGAAGGAGGAAGAAAAGCAGGAGAAAGGATAGAAGAAGGAAGGAAACTGGGTAATTTGTATTTCAAGGGAACAAAAAAAAAAAACCAAAAAAAACAAAAAACCACTATGCCAAATCCAGTGACTAAGCATGTGCTAAAAAATTTTGGTACAAAATATGTAGTATAGAGGTTACAGACTTCTTTAGAATGTAAGTACCTCAATGGCACAGACCATAAACCTCGCAATTCTTAAGAATGTTTATTCCTAAAAATGTTTTGCAGCATAGTGGAAAGAACTACAATAAGCTAGTATCCAGGAGTATTTGATTTGGATCTGGCTGCGTAACTAGTTGACTACTAAGGAGATATGGATAAATTCTGTTAATATCACTAGACCTCAGCTGCTTCACACGTTGTTCTGCTAAAATTAAAATATCTAACAAAAATATCGTTGAAGTATTAAAAATAGCTACCAATTGATTGATAATATTTATTCATACTGTTTAAAAGGGAAGTACATTGATGCATTTAGGTCATATTTGTATTTTTCAAGCCCATCTATTTAATGGAAATACAGACTTAGAGCTTCACTTGAGTAGATATGTTTAGGCTCAAATTTAGTCAAAGATCTGTAGTCATATTTGTTAAAAGAATCCAGAATGTCATGGACCCAGGAGTACCTGTGTTACAATTTTGAAACCATATTTGGAAAATTGTTCCTAAAATTAAGCTAACTTTTATATATTTGTCAAAATAATATACATGTGGATTAGACAAAATAATTTAGATACAATGCAGTGAAATGAATTAATCATTTTACTACACATAGTAAATTTTTAAAAAGACTAAAAAAGCCCAAACAGTTATCCAGAGATACCATTTGACATCTATAGGCTATATGTAATTCATATGATCTTAGTGCATTAATTTGCCTCAGCAGAAAAGAAAAATTAAGTAGTCACTATTTAATGAAACTGTGGCTCACATATTGAGCTAGAAATACATGACTGTATATTTTTGAAGCTCAAACATTTGTTTGACATGTTACTATCTTCATTTATTAAAGAATAATGAATAACGTTCTATTGAATGACATTCTGTTTTTTTAATGTGTATACTGTACTGCCAGAATTTATAAGCAAGAAAAAAAATGATTCTTTATTACTATCTTATGCTAGACTATGTTGTCAGAAAGAGCATTGTGGAGAAATGGGGCTTAATTTCCATCCGGGAAAAAAAAATCTTATTGCACTCACAATTACTTGTATTACACTAAGATTTTCTACTTTTTCAAAAACATAACACATCAGTCTATAATTTTATATTCTGCAATAAAATTATCAAGTAGGCTTGATTCTCAGCTTATAAAGCAACACATTATTTCAGTATAAATGAATCTGCAGGAGATGCCAAGTTGTAAGGGGATTTGAAGAGTTTGAAGTAAGAGACAATATACTTATTATAAAGTTGAACCAATTGAATATGTATTTCCATTATAGCTGATACTACCTTATAATTATATATAAACTTATATTTATTTACATCCTTTTTAATTTACTGAACTATACATTTCATGAGGGAAATAATCTATTTTTTTTACTCAGTATTTAGGAGAGTGCTCAAATTTGAGCAACAAATATTTGTGAAATGAGTGAATATACAAATGACGGGCTAATGATATCTAGTTATGCTATCAGAGATTTTTAAAATAGCTATTTGAATTTTAACCACCAAACGAAAACAAATCATTTCATTTTTAAGAGTATTATCATGTTAGTAGTAAAAATAGGAAGGAAAATCTGACTCTCAGCTTCTTTTTTCTCCCAAATTAGTTAAATATCTTTTCATTTTAAGGTTGATTGTGGTTGCAACTTCGGCTGAGATCTGTGTGTGTGTGTGTATAATTTTATTAAATATATAAAATGTACACATATAATTATATATGTAATTTTCCAAAAATAAATTGTGATACAAACAAATAAAAACCCCAGACAGTGAGAATATAAGTATTCCTTGAGCATTTGTTTACAGCACATTTCAATAAAAGACTCTGCATTATTAATACACAAGTCTCTTTTTCTCTTTTCTGTAAAGAAAAAATGAATTTAGCCATCAACAATTGGCCTGAAACTTATCTAAGTTCTTCATGGTTGGAATGTTTTGCCAACTTACATTGGACTGAGTTACATGGGATTTTTAAAAGCAAATAAATGAATGTAATCTTACACTAAGAGAAAGGGGAAGGCTGGAAAGAATTCTCTTATATAAGCACTGAACCTATTTTCTATGTGGCATGTTTCCAAAGTGATAAAGGAGAATACCAAATTCTAAACTGATATAAATATGCTGCATATACATGCAGCAGATTTCTGTGCCAGCACTCAGGAGTGCAGTTACATTCAAAGCAGGAAGGAAAAATGAGAGTGTGGGTGTAAAATCCCAAATCACTACTTTCAGGAGAATTTTTGCCTTGTCAGCAGTATTCTCTTCAGTTGGAAAAAGTACTCTTTGTGTATTTGCATATGTTTGTGGGTATGTTCGCACACAGATTTACCATATGTACTACCATGGCCAGAAGGAGGCATGTGGATGTCCCAGGGAGACTAATAAACTGGCAATCCCTGAAAGCAGTATGTTTTCATTCATGTAGAAGAAGGTTGACCTCTACCTGGCAGAAAAGGAGGGAGAATGATTAGCCTCTTCCGATTTTCTCAAACAGTTTACCACTAGCATCATAATCTACTTGGCAAAACAGTATTTATAGTTCATGAGGTCTATGTTTAAGAAAGAAGTTTAAAGTTGCTCTGTTGATATTTGATGCCTTTCCTGTGTTGTACTCATTTGCTTAAATAATCAAAGAATTTTCCCCCCTCATGTAATTCTTCTAAAAATGATCTTGCAAACATAATATTCTCTCTATATTTACATTTTAGTGATTTTAGAACCTGTTTTGGATTTTGATCCTGAGCAATGACCTAAGTGGCCTGACGCCTGAACCATTTTATTAAATCGCAAACCTGTTCAGCCTAACCTGTCAAAGCAAGATGGAAGCAACCCATTGAGCTTCTGCCATGAAAAGCCTCCTTACGGTGGAAACGTCTGCACCACCTTTTATTTCTTTAGACTCTTTAGAAACCTCTTGACCTCATTTTTCTCCTTTAAAATTCTGCTCTCAGAAAAAAAAAAAAAAAAAAAATGGTTATACTGCCAATATGTACACTCTGGAGTGTGTGAACAGGTAATCTCTCCTCAAACACTATCCCTATTCAGATATTCTAAAGGCTTTAACAGCTTCTTTTCTTTTAAAATATATTGTAAAAGCCAAAAGACAATTGAGAAAAGGGCTTTGTAAGTGGCATAGAATATCTTAATGGAGTCATACCACATAATATACTTAGGTATTTAAAAGAATTAGTTTTACTTTTTGGAAGTCAGTATATTTAATTTTATGAGTTTGAAGTTTTAGACTGATATGGTTAACTTACTTTTCTAACACAAGTAAATGATTGCTAGTCTTTATATATTTCTGGTAAAGGCCAGATGTGGAGTAATGGTTGTTTGTGTATATAAACTAATGTACATTCAGGAACACACATGCGCATGTACACACACACACACACTACCAGCAACCTCTCTCTATAGAGTAAAATGGGATAGCAGACTTCGGTAAATGTTATTTGTTTATCACTTCCCCTGAAGTTCATAAACATGCAAACACAAACACAATTAAAATCCATGCAATAATAAATATTCTAAGCTATTATAATGGCATTTGGAAACATTTCTTTTGAAATATAGACTCAAAGGAAATTGCAAAACTAGTACGAAGAGTTCTGTCTACTCTTCACTGAGGTATCCTAAATGAAGATATGACAAACTTAGGACATTGATTGGTTACTGCTAACTAAACTATAGTGTTTTCATCATTTTTAAATCTGCATTTATTTGAGAATATATACAGTTCTGTGCAATTTTGTACTATGTATAAAGATATATATCCACCACCAAAATAAAAATACAGAAGAGTTCCATCACCACAAAACAACTCTGGCATGTTTTCTCTGTGTACTGTATCCACAACATCACCACACACATATCCTGTCACCTGGCAACCATTAATATGTTCTCTGCCTTTCTATTTTTCTGATTTCAACAACATTATCTAAATAGGACTACACAGTATATAACATTTTGAGACTGACTTTTTCCGTGAAGCATAAAGCTCTTCCATTCAGATTGTTGGATATATCCTATACTACATTCCTTTTAATCGATGAATAATATTCCATTGTATGGACATATGAGAATGTATGAATATTCATATATTCACCAAAGAAAGAATATGTAGACTGTTGTTAGAATTTTTCTATTAAAGGTAAAGTTGATATGAACATTCATGTACACTTTTTTTTTTAATTTTACTTTTTTGATGTGAACACAAGTTTTCATTTCTCTGGGATAAGTGCACAAGAGATATGCATGTTTAGATTTGTAAGAAACTGCCATACTCTGCAAGAGTGGGCGTACCATTTCACATTACCACCAACAATATAAAAGACATCCAGTTTCTCTGCATTCTCTCCTCCTTTTAATATTATCACCATGTTTTATTTTATCTTTTAAAATAGATATATAGTAACTATCATTGTGCTTTTCATTTGCATTTCTCTAATGACCAAAGATGTTAGAAATATTTTCATGTGTTTATTTCGTGTTCTTATCATGGTCATGTCTTTTGCCCGCTTTCTGATTGGATAGATTGTTTTTCTACTTTTGAGTTTTGAGAATTCTTTATATATTCTAGATATAAGACCTTTTTTGTTAATTATGTGGTTTCCAAATATCTTAGCCAGTCTGTGGTTTGATATTCATCCTCTGTACAGGGGTCTTTTAAAGTGCATACGTTTTTAATTTTGATGAAGTCTAACTTGTTAATTTCTCTTTAAAAAATGGATTGTACTTCTTTTTTATCATGTCTAAGAATTCGTTGCCTGACCCTGGGTCTCAAAGGTATCCACTTATGATTACTTCTAAAATTTCATAGTTATGTGTTTTATATTTTAATATATGATTTATTATTTTAGTTCCAATGACCTATGTGTCTTTTACTCTATTAACATTACACTGACTATCACTGTAGCTATACAGTGAGAGTTAGCTATACAGTGAGAGTTAACAGTAGGTAGAGTGATTCTTCCTATTTATTCTTTCTAAAATTTGTTTTGGCTGTTCTAGCTTCTCCGGCTTTCCATATTAATTTTAGAATCAGTTTGTCTATATGTGTAAGAAATTTACAGAAATTTTGCTAGGACATTTATTAAACTTACAGATCGATTTTGGAGAGATTGACATTTTTACAGTCTTTAGCCTTTCAGTCCGTGAATTCAGCACGCCTTTCCTTTTATTTTGATCTTCTTCAATTTTTTAATTAGTGTTTTGTAATTTACAGCATACAGTTTGCATGTTTTGTTACATTTATAACTGCGTATGCCTTTTGAAAACATGTGAATGGTATTATGTGTTTAATTTGTGTTTCTTCATGTGTTGGTCGCTGGTATACAGGAATGCAATTCTGTGTGAGTGTGTGTGTGTGTGTGTGTGTGTGTGTATGAGAGAGAGAGAGAGAGAGAAAATCGTGTATTTTGCCCCATTGCTGAGCTCATTGTTTCTACAAGTTTTTATTTTATTTTTACAGATTCCATTGGATTTTCTGCAGAGACAATTATGTCATCTGCAATAAGAGACATTTGTATTTTACTTTTTTCCATTTGTATGCCTTTATTTTCTTTTCTCATCTTGTACTGATTGGGACTTTTGGTATTTTATTGAAAAGTAGAAGACTTTCTTGCCTTGTACTTGATTTCAGAGAAAAAATATTGTTTTTTACCATTAATTTTGGTGTCAGCTGCAGTTTTGTTTTTTAAATAGATATATGCTGTTTATCAAATTAGGAAGTTTCTTTCTATTCCAAATTTGCTAGAAGTTCAGTTTTTAAAAAATTTTTTATCATGAATAGATATCTGTTGAATTTTGTCAAAGAGAACAGGATCCACTACTGGTGGTAGTTAAAATTAGCTACAAGCTCTTTGGATAACATGCAATACCAATTAAAGTTGAAAACAGGCATACTCTATGGACCAACAACTCCAGTCTTAGGTATATACATGAAAGAAATTCTTGTATATGTGATCCAGGAATCATATATAAAAGCCTGCAGCAATGTTTATTATAACAAAAGACTGGCAATGGTCCCCTAAACAGGGATCAACTCAAACACCCATCATCAATACAATATCTGTATTATTATTGTATCATATAAGTATTTTAAGTATTATATAAGTGTTGTGTATTATACAAGTATATAAATGAAGTATTGCATACATTGGAATAACATTAAATGGTGAAAATGATGTCTTACAACTAAATATACTAAATATGGATAAATCTCTAAAAGTATAATATAGGGTGAAATAAATGACAAAAGGATATATACAGAATGATATCGTTTATACAAAGTAAACAATAAAAATACAGGCAAATGTATAGGACTACATGCTCGCAAATGAGATGTTCCCTATAAGTCCTGCTCTTGCAAAGGAAGCAGGGCGTTCCTTCCCTGTAAACAGGGAGGACAAAGGAGCCAGCTGCAAACAGCAGACCCTGGGGGCTTGTTTATGTGTAAACATCTTCAAAATCCAGAAAGTCAGCGAAAGGTCAGAAAAACAACAATGTGTCTTGTGACTTGGCAACATTCCACAAACGACTGTATAAAATAAAGCAGAGCGCACCATACGAGGTGGCCGCCATGTTTGTCTTGTCTTGTGTTGTCTTGTGCGTTCATTCCTTTGTTTAGGAAACATGCAGACCCCAACAGGCAAACAATATAGTTTAAGAACACATACATAGATAATAATAGTACAAAAAAACAAGGAAATAATTAACAAAACATTCGGGATTAGAGATTCCCTCCTCAAAAGTGATTGAATTCTATGGCAGCGAGAAACAAGGGCCTTCTTTGGTACCAGCAAAGTAATACTTTTTAATCTGTGTTTGCTATACAGGTAGTTATTGTATTACTAATAATTAAACTGTATTTATAATTATATATTGTTTTTATATGTTGTATATTTTCAAATAAAATATAATAAAATAATAAACAAAAAAATGGTATTGCTTGGTTTTTGTTGTTGTTGTTTTTGTTTTGTTTTTGAGATGGGGTCTTACTCTGTCACCCAGGCTGGAGTACAGTGAGTGACCATGGCTGGCTGCAACCCTGCCTCCCAGGCACAAGTAATTCTTGTCCCTCAGCCTACGGAGTAGATGGGATCACAGGCCCGTGCCTCAATGCCCAGATGGGGTTTCACCTTGTTACACAAGCTGGTCTTAAACTCCTGGTCTCAAGCAATCCTTCTGACTCAGCCTCCCAAAGTGCTGGGATTACAGGCTTGTGCCACTGCACCCAGCCTCCATTTTTTTTTTTTCCTTGTCCTTTTTCTCTGACGTGGATCCATGGATGATACACACACACACACACACACACACACACACACACACACACACACACTTCGTCTTGGCTTTTGCTTCACATTCTTTGTGACTTAACCTGGTGTCTGATCAGCTCATAAACTAAATGAAGAGAGTAATGTGTTTTCTTTATACAGTTCTTTCAACAATGATGTATTTTAATCATATTTCTTGTACATCACAGGTAATTAATATATATAAATATTGTCAGAACTTCCTGTGGGGTTGGGAGAGTGGAGGCACAACTTAAAGATTTTGTAAATTAGTTTTCATTTTTGAAAGAGCTTCTGGAAATTTTATGAAGTCTAGAATTTATTATAATTAGGTAAAGCCTTTTACTATCTATTTTGAAAGATCAAGTAGTCAACAGAAAAAAGAAATAAGTTTAACTTCTCTATATATTAATAAGGCAAAGTGAATGAAAGCTTCATTCATTTGATAAGTGAACAAATAAAATTTAATTTTAATTTTTTACACAGGGAAATAAATCAGAGAGACATGTAACTTAATGACATTTCTTACAAAAAGCTTATGATATTAATAATTTTCTTTAAAAATTGAGTTTATAAATGTAGGCACACAAAAATTATAATTCTGTTAAAAGATGATATAGGTATAGGGTTGGGCACCTGGCTCAAGCCTGTGATCCCAGCACTTTGGGAGGCCAAGGCAGGTGGATCACGATGTCAGGAGATCGAGACCATCCTTGAAACCCCGTCTCTACTAAAAATACAAAAAATTAGCCGGGCGTGGTGACAGGCACCTGTAATCCCAGCTACTCTGGAGGCTGAGGCAGGAGAATGGTGCGAATCTGGGAGGCAGAGCTTGCAGTGAGCCGAGATCACGTCACTGATCTCCAGCCTGGGTGACAGAGCAAGACTCCATCTCAAAAAAATAAAATAAAATAAAATAAATAAAAATTCATATATGTATAAATGTTTATTCACCAAATATGTGGAACAATATACTCAATAGTCTCTTATTTTTGAGGTTTAATTAATTGGAATAATAAAGCAGTATATTTCACATTAAATCAGACCTTTAACTTTATTAGTAAGACCTCTTTTATTCAGGAATAAGATCAGCTGGGGTGGTTTTTATTCATGAAGGTCATCTTTGTATCTCCAAATGTGTGTTAAGCTTTTGCAAAATATCATTATAACTTGTATGAACCACGTGACCTGGTACTAATAATACACAGGCATTTATCATGAAAAAAATATGTTCTGTTCTCCCTTCAGGAATTAGATTTCTTTTTGTATTTGTGAATAAAAACTTGCCTTGTAATTCATTGAATTTTATTTTTAAAATACTCTAATTTGTGTTCCAATTTGCAATACATTGCTCAGACTTAGCTATTAATAGAACTATGCTCCAAGTAAACACATAGCATATTGCCAACGTTAATGACCACCCAATTGATATGTACTTGCTGATGATAGAAAAAGTGCTTTTTTACATGATTTTAAGGATGATAGGAATAGCAATTATAACATTTATATAGAGTATTTTGCAGTCCACAATGCAGTCTAAACTGATTGACTATTGTAGAGTCAACCCTTAATCCTTACTATTATTTTGCAGATTGAGAAAGGAGAGTCAGAAAGCCTAAGAAATGTACCAAAGTTCCATAACTTTCAAATTTTGGGTGACGAATCTTTGTGGTTGTGCAACATTTGTGTTTGTCTTATAAGCAAACGCAAATGGCTCTAGACTATTATTTCAAGAATATTTGTAGGTAGAATAACCAAGATAGACCAAATGTAGGGAACTTTGCTTGAAGCCCATTATAAAAGATCAGGACTCTTTCAGCTTTATGGTTCCCAACTGTGATGCAAACCTATTGTGTCTGCTGCATCCATACTGACTGTTCCATATTGGTCCCTTGGGAATTAGGGACAAAAGACATAGGCATAAAAATGAAGCCACAAATAACAAAGTTATTTGTCTCTGATTCAAGAGTTTTGTGTCTTTCAACAGCACCTATAAAACTGTAGCCAACTTCTTAGTATGAAGGTACTTCAAAATCTCAAACCGTTAACAGTTCTTGAAAATAAATTGTGCGGCAGAAGAGCAAAAGATTTCCTTTGTTTCATGGTGTGGTACACATTTTATATACTGTGATGGGTCCTAACACAGCAAATTAACATAGTCAGATGCCTAAGATATATTTTCTACATAAAAATGAAAGATATATGCTATTGTATCCTAATCGGGCTAAGTATCCTATGTACAGTCATTTTGGTTTTATGTATATGTTTGGATATAAGATGTCTCTGGAATGATATGAACAACTGACTACAACAGTAGCATCTGGCAAAGGAAACTACATAGTACAACAATAGGAATAAGATTTCCTTTTCAACACCATACACATTTGCTCTTACTGAATGCTACTTGATGTGGAAGGCAGTATATTATAATGGTCAATAAAATCAAGGTCTCCGGGTTCACAGACTGTGTTATATTGATTCAATTTATTTAAAATTAACTTGTATATGCTTCAATGTCCTTAATTGTAAAATTGTGGAGTTATAATATTTCCTAACATGTTGTAAAAATTGAGTACATTTTTACTTTAAAGGCTTTAATACAGTGCCTTAGAGTAAGAGTTCAGCAAGTGTTAGCAATAATTATTCAAAATAATTTAAAAAGATTTTCAAATAATTTTTGCTTGTTCATATATTTCTAAATTAATTCTGAATGACAGAGTATTTCATTATGTGCATACAAGGTATAACAGCAGTTGAAAAGACTGACAGAGTACTCTGTGTGTGTGTGTGTGTGTGTGTGTGTGTGTGTGTGTGTGTGAAGTCTTCAGTTCAGACTGAGACTGAGATATAAATTACTGATGCCAGAACATACATTTTGAATATTTTTTATTGAGGGGATGTAAGAGAACACTGGTCGTACTAAGAAAAGACTAATGACGCCGCAGATACTGTAAGGAAATGACACAAGAAATTTTCAAGAGTGAAAACACAATCTATTCATGACAAATTTGTTCCTTAGATGAGCACTGCTTCAGTAAATGGTTAACAATTAATTATTTCCCCTTGTTTTTCTCATGTATGTATTTATCCATCAATTCAACAGTTATTTATTCAGCACCTTCAATCTTCTAGGCCAGCTGAATAATGAAGAAAAATGCTAATCAAATAATGCACTATTAAAAGTACTTAATAGGTACTCCTAGAGCCCTTTAACAAGCGTGGGGATTAAGGTTTAAAAAGTTCACAAAACTTGCTGAAAGCCACATGGCTCATTTTAAAGTTCCCAAATGTTGATTAAAATGTTATCAATTTTTGAGGCTTATGCAATATAATCACTGAAAATAACTTATTTCAGTGCTTATAATGCTGATCACAGACATACCATCCTTTTGAACAATCTGTGATAGTTCTGAAATTGACTCACTCTGGTATTGATTCTTTTTTGTAAGTATAAATCTCACTTATACAGATAATACACCTCACTTCTACCCAATAGTATCCCCACTAGCATCTTCTACTCCTCAAAAGGGGAGTAGATAGGGTGTTTATGAAACTAAAGTTCTAGAAGTTCAGCCTTTTGGTTCTAGCCCTGAGCACCTAAAGTTAAAATGAATTGGAAAAAATGCCCCTTTGTTTTGTAATAACTGGTTGACTATACATATTGGGTCTTAACATATGTACCAGAAACTTAAGTAACATCTGCTCACTTGTTTGCTTTCAGCCAGACCATGTTAACCCTGGGATGAAGCCATTGTTGTCTCAAATTAACACAAGTATTTTAGTCACATCCACAGGGTCAAGTCACATCACTGTAGTAACGCCCACTACTTTTCTCATTTTCACAATTTCTTCTAGGAATTCTAACTCAAGAAAATGTAGTCCACATATGATCTCTAGTCAAATTAGGACTTGCAAAGAAATATGGACAAAGTATGAATAACTAGAAAAAAAAAACGCTACTGGCTTCAGATGAAATCCATTACCCAGCATCGTTTTTCTGCTACCAGTACTTAAACATCCCTCCCTGATTATAACAATTCTGTGGACACGACCAAGACCAGTGATGTTGTAAGTTAGGCCAGATCTTACAGGGAAGTCCCATTCTCGACTAACATTGTGTCTTTCTTATCTATGATGCACGTGTTAACAAGATATATCAATCAGATAGTCAGAATAGTTGGGCAAGATACATCAAGACCTAACTCAGTTAAAAATGTGAGGCAACTCTATAGAATTGTGACAAGGAATTCTGCTAAGGTATTTCTATGAGAAAGAAAGATCTTGGAATTTCACACTCTGCATCCTCTTTAGAAAAGCTGCCTAAATTTTCATATGCCTAAATATCATTATATCTGTTTGTGATAGTCAGAACTCTAAGATAGTGCTCCCCAAATTTGCAGCCTCTAGCGTACACATACCTTTTCCCAGTCAATTACCCCCTGATCTGGGTGCTGCTATAAAGGATTTTTTTCAGATGTAATGAAGTTCTAAGACTTTAATTGACTTTAACAAGGGGAGAATATCCTACCTGACACTGACTGAATCATGTTAGCTGTTAAAAGGATCTAGCTTTTGCCAGTTAGAGAGATTTGAAGTACGAGAGGAATTTTAGATACAAATTTCCTGTTGCTGAGTTTGAAGATGGAAGGGGTCTCCTGGTCTCTGGGAGATGTAAGAGATTCTATCTGAAAGTCAGAAAGGAGTGGGGACCTGAGTCTAACAACTGCAGAGAACTGAAAGAGGACTTCAATCTTCTGATGAAAATGCAGTGGCTTGACACATTGATTTTAGCCTGTGAGACCTTGGACAGGATCCCAGTCACACTGTGCCCAGATTTCTGACCTACAGAACTATGAGCTAATAAATGGGTGTGGTTTTAAGCCACTCTGCGGCAATTTATTATGAAGGAACAGATAAACAATATACAGTTTGGCTATGCTCTGAATGCAGCTTTATTGCACTATTATTTGCTTTTTATAACTTTTTCTATTTTCTAGTCTTTTCTTTTACCTGGTAACTGTATTAGTATTTAAAAAGTTTAGTAGTCTATCCAATACATTACAAAAGTGAGGGAGAGTTTGAAGAGCTTGGATATAAATGTACAAATGAATAAATGTCTCCTGCCAACATTCGATAGGATTATTCCTGAAATTTTGTCTAAGTACACATGTTTCCATAACATTGAACAGACATTTGCCTAACTGCAACAGCAAGTCAGTTTTTTAAGCCTCTTTCTATTAGGGGCTCAGGAGCGTTGCTTGATTTTCTTTGGCATTTTCTACCATATGGAAGACTTGAAGGTCCAAAGACAGTTATACCGACGCTGAAGTATTTAGCCCATGTACCACTTCAAGGGAAGTCAAACTTTCCATAACAATCTTTCATTTATTTCATAGTTTCCAAGACTTTTCATTTCTGTGGCATTTCCTTAGTGTGGCTAAACCACACTTCAACTCTCATCCTGGCAACAACTCTGCTTCCTGGCAAGTGCTCAGTCATTTAGAGTCGACTGTGGGTTACATAGCCTGCTTTATAGTCGACCCCAAAACATCATGATCTGAAGCTGTTTCAGCATTCCAACAGCCTGTCTTTGCTCTCCTGGAGCAATCTATCGCCACTTAGAACCTCTGAGATAGACAATGAGACCTTGTACACTACCATAGGGAATAGCCTGATTTATTACTGGAATGTTTACATAATTTGTCATTTGTTCATTTAACTTTATATTCCCAGTGAAATAATAAATGTTAAGAACTCATAAATATTTACTGAGTGCATTAATGATTCTTTGTATTCTAATTAACTATTACAGTTAGCAAGATACATGTTTTTTAACCATAAAAAGCGGTATTCAAATTTCACTTCTCTGCTATGTCCTATACATTCTATAGAAGTGGTATAGGAGACTGCTTGAGAACCAAGAAACAAAATTAAACAGGTTAAACTTCTAGTCCCCACCCCTACCTCCATAAGATAAGGGCCAATTAAATTTACTTCTTATACAGGGCTTTCCTGTATAATGTCATTTATACTAATGAAACTTTGAAAACCACTGTGATATGAAATGAATGTTTATACCCCCAAAACATTCATATGTTGAAGCCCTAATCCCCAGTGTGACTACATTTGGAGACAGAGCCTTTAGAGAAGTAATTAGATTCGATGAGGTCATGAGGAAGAGACTCTTACAGGATTAGTATTTTTGTAAGAAGAGACACCAGAGCTTGTGCTTTCTCTCTCTCAGCCATGTATGGACACAGTGAGATGGCGGCAGTCCATAAACTAGGAAGAGAGCTTTCACCATAAACTGACTATGCTGGCACCTTGATCTAGCATAGCTGGCACTATGCTAGACTCCAGAACTAAGAGAAATAAATGTCTGTTGTTATTGAATCCTGAACTGACTCAGACACACTGATGAAAGGAGTTCACATGTATTGAATGCACACAGTTTTAAAATTATATTAAAGAACTAAATCTCCCTAATAACCATGAGATGGTGTTTTTATTATTATACACATTTTACAGATGAAGGGAACAGGAAAGAGACAGTACAAATACCTTACCCAGGATTTCCTGGCTGCTAAGTGAAAGAGTGTATTAATTTCCTATTGTTGTCATAACGAATTACCACAAACTTGGTGGCATAAACAACAGAAATTTATTTTCTCACAATTCTGCAGACCACGAGTCCAAACTCAAGGTACTGGCTACATTCCCTCTAGGGGCTCTAGGAGATAATTAATTTCCTTGTTCTTCCAGCTTCTGGTGGCTGCAAGAGGTTTGTGCCCACACTGCTCCAATCTCAGCCTCTGTCTTCATATTGCCTTCTCCTCTGTATTGGTCTCAAACATTCTTCTGCTTTTGTCTCAAAAGGATTACTTGTCACTGGTTTTATTCCCCACCTGAATAATCCAGAATGATCTCCTCATCTCAGAATCTGTAACTTGCTTACATCTTCAAAGATATTTTTTTCCAAATAAGTTAACACTCATGGGTTCCAGGAATTAAAATATGAATATATTGTGCTGGAGTCATCACTCAAACTAGTACAAGGAGCCACAATTTAGACCAGGTAATTTTCTTACAATGACTGTAAGGGATAACAAATGAATTAAGCAACATTTTAAAATCTAGATTTAAAGCAAGTTGGTCCTATTTTTGTATTTATCCTTATACCTTTCACAGAGTGCATATGAAGACCTTCAAATAAAATCTCACATGTAAGTTAAATTGCAATAAGCAAAGCATCATAACCCCAAATTATGCTACATGTATAAGAATTACTGAACTCTTCTGATATAAGTTCCTCTTAGATCAACATTGACTCTTTCTTATAAACACTATCTAAAAATACCAGTAGATATCCTCATGCCAATGTATCTCAATAAAATATTTGTTGATTGTTTTGTTAAAAGAAATCTAAGTACACCTCCCAATTAAAATAGTTTTCTCTAATTACCCAATATTATTAAGAACTAAGTTTATTGCTGGAGATAGCATCTAGAGATTTGCTGGAGAAATTTTACCGGGGTAAATGATATTTTAGATGCAATACAAATACTTCCTCCAGGCCTCTCAGTGATGTTCTTTTGGAGAAGTCACATTGGATCCCCTGTGATATATTTCATTGGAAATACCCAGTTAGATTGCCTGATTGGTATATATAAAATATGGCATATAGAAGAAAAGATGTTGAAAGTCTTTGATAAATATATGCAATGGCAAAAGTATTCTTGTATCAAAAGTTGGCTATGAATGCCAGAAAAAATAAACTTTTTTTTTTTTTTTTTTTTTTGAGATGGAGTCTCACTCTATCGCCCAGGCTGGAGTGCAATGGGCGATCTCGGCTCACTGCAAGCTCCACCTCCCAGGTTCACGCCATTCTCCTGCCTCAGCCTCCCGAGTAGCTGGGATTACAGGCGCCCGCCACCTCGCCCGGCTAATTTTTTGTATTTTTGGTAGAGACGGGGTTTCACCGTGTTAACCAGGATGGTCTCCATCTCCTGACCTCATGATCGGCCCGCCTCAGCCTCCCAAAGTGCTGTGATTACAGGCGTGAGAAAAAATAAACTTTTAAAATACCGTTTTCTGTCAACAAACAGAATCGAAAATATGTTGAGTGTTCTGCCAGCCATTTTCATTTTGTTACAACTATTCCATCATTTTTAGGACTGATATTATATCCTCTCTTTATTATCTTACCAAACATACCAGAGGTTTTGAACTAAATTTCCTCTCCCTTAATTCTTTTTCAATAGTACAAACATTTCTTTGGCATATAACCTCATTTAAATATTTTCTTACTTTAATTTTATCCTGAAAACCCCATGTTAATTTTTAAGGCAATTCTTAAATGAAAAATGTATAATTACTTAGTATTTTTGTGTAAATCAAATAGTATTGATGGGGAATTAATTCTTGTGGTTATATTCTGCAAACAAAATCACAAATGCAGAAACATATTTTGCATTTCATATAACTTTGAGTGCCCCATTTTAGATCCTAAGATGACTGCTATAAAAAGGGAAACAAGTGCAATATATGCCAAGAAAAGAAAGAAAAATAGAGACACTTTAAAAATATTAGGAAATATGTGACAAATCTGGGTGCTATATTATTACTCATTCTTAAGAGTTTGAACATTACTAATTTAGAAACAAACTGAGATGTTGTTTTCTAAAATAGCATTTTGCTCTCACTTTTATTTTAGGTTTCAGACATGTTAAATTCTTTCCTGGATTATAATGTATAAATTATGAAGTTTTTAAGTAGGAAAAATGGAGCAAACTAATCATATAAGTGCTCAGGTTCTCTTTCCTAAGCCCTTAGTGGAGAGTCAACAATTTACTTCAATCTCCAGAAACAGAATAGGCAATAAGGACATATAAACATTTTATCTAGCCGAGAATGGTATAGTAAGGAGGAAGGCTTATCATCCAAGGTACACACTAGAAGATGTAATGTTTAAAAGAACACTCTTTTTAAATAGGAAACTACATCACGATCTCTCACAGGTTTAGAAGAAGAGTTTGCAGACTATAAGATATTGAAATGTTTAATGCTAAAACAATATTATCCATATTAAGACTATATTAAATATTAGACAAGAGTCTGTGGACTAAATGACAGCATTTTTTTCAGTGTTAATTTTGGAGGTTTTTCAGGTAATATTGTGATAACATAGAAAAATTATCGTTTACAGGAAATGTACTCAAGTATCTATGGGTGATCATGCATTATGCCTTCACCTTACTTTCCTCCAGTTTAGTAAAAATGTTCTTTGCATTATTATTGCACCTTTTCAATAATTTTGAAATTATTTCTTGGTATAAAGAAAAAATATATTACCAGGGCAATTTTTGGATTAGATGTAGCTCAAATAACAAGGTTACACATAAAACAAAATGTGGTAAAATATGATCCTGAGTAACCTATAGTATTAACTTATAAATAAATAATACATGGAAACTATAAGAAACAATAATATAAATTACTTTATTTCCTTATTTTTTCCTTTAATTTTAACAGTGACTTTTCAAAATTTCAAATAAGTTTATAATTATGGGGGAAAATTGCAAAAATAGTGAAAAGACCTTCATGTTGATTATCCTTCATTTATACTATCTCAATTGTAATCTTTTATTATATTGCTTTGTCATGTCTCTATTTTATATACTTATCATTATTACTATTGTTATTCTGAATCATATGGGAGTAAGTTGCTGAATTACTCCTAAATACCTGAGTGCCTATTTCTACTTTACTACTCATACCAATAATGCTAATAATGTCCTTTAGAGCATAAAGAAAAAAAAAAAAAAGTTGTAGTCCAGAGTCCGGTATCCAATGGAGAATTACACTGCGTTTACGATCTGGAAGAATTCTTCAGTCTTCTTTTCTTGTCTTCCTTGATCTTGACATTTTTTGAAGATTACAATTTGGCTTTGGAGGTATCTATTACTAAAATATCCTGATATAAGCAAGAAAGTCTCTTTCTGGGTATTTGCCCTAGATAAGCCACCTATAAATATATCTGAACTTGGAGAAGCAAAGTAAAGAATAGTTAGTTTTAGAGTTATTTAATATTTTTAAACATGTATGTATACAGCTTTAATAAAGATTGAAATTTTTTAAAAAAGCAATAAAAAGTAAGTGAAGTCAATCACATAACTGACAAGCCCCATCTTACCAATTATTAGTAAGGAGAAAGACAATTTGATTTTAGTGTTTAAATACAAGGGCTGAGCCCCAACCTGACCAGGCTGCCAAGTTGCTATGTCTGCTCTCAGGCTTCCTTTCACAAATACTCCTTGGATAATAATGACCAAGACTGCTCAGGAAATCAAATTTATCCTTTAAGGTTGGTTTTCAGATTTTTTTTTTTTTTTTTTTTTTTTGCCTCAAACTCCACTTCTAATTCATGATTTCTTACTTGGCACGTTTCCAGCAGGTGGGGCCTTTTGTTTCCAAGAACTCTACTGTTGTACAGTGTAAGACTCTGTTCTCCTCCGAAATCATCCAGCATTTGAGAAATGGCATTCTACTTAAGGCAATGAAACATAAAGGTCCAACACAGGTTCTTCCTCACCACACAAAAGTTATGGAGACCAAGATATAGAAATCAGGGTGGAGCAGCATTCTAGAGTAAGACTCCCAGGACATTGTAACCTTGGATCTGTGAATAGATTTCAGACGGTTCATGAAACTGTATGGGCAAAAACTGTACACTTATTTCAGTAATTTCTAATAAAACTGAGCACTACCTTCACTTAACAAAGTAGTTAACAAAGTTTAATAAGTTTAGCAGTACCTGCAGTTTTTCACTGATATCACAACATGTACACAATTTTAATGACTCTTGGCCTGGTGAAGTTGTTCATGCCTGTAATCCCAGCACATTGGGAGGCCGAGAAAAGAGAATCACAACATGGGGAGACCTCATCTCTACAAAAAATAAAAACAATTTAAAAAATCCAGGCATGGTGGTTCATGCCTGTGGTCCCAGCTACTCCAGAGGCTGAAGTGGGTGGAAAGCTTGAGTCTGGGGGGTCAAGGTTACAATGAGTCTCGATTGCACCTCTCCACTCCAGCCTGGGCAACAGAGTGAGGCTTTGTCTCTCTCTCTCTCTCTCTCTCTCTCTCTCTCTCTCTCTCTCTCTCTCTCTATCTATCTCTCTCTCTCTCTCTCTCACACACACACACACACACACACACACACACACACAAGATTCTTAATGGAAGATCTTTCAGTCCTTGTATATAAAGTTGTCTTCACAAAAGCAAGTCGTGGTACACATGTAACTGAATTAAAAGATAGTTTCATGTGAGAAATAGACATTTTTTGTAGATAAATTTGCAGAAAGCCAATTTAATAAAAGTCAATTTGCCACAAAGAATCAACTTACCTATCAACTTAATAATTTTTTAAACTGGTTTTAAAATCTTTCAAAATTATTGTGCAAATATAGCTGACCAATTACTGTGTTAAAAGTGCTTTTCCATTTTATGGAATATAAAATGTTCATAAACTGAAGAGTCAAAGAGTGTTTAGTTGATATATGTAGTCAATGTAAATATGTATTTGATTGGGAGTAATAAAAATATCATCATGATCATGTTGGTGTGATTTGTACTTCAAGAAGAATTATACATGATCTTCTGAATAGAGACAGAAAAAAATTTGATATGATTCAGCATCCTATAAAAGTCTGGAAAATAAATCAAGTGAAAGATAACAGCGGGAGTAATAGAGAGTGAAGGCGACCTATCTAGAGTGTGGCAGCAAGAGCTCACATACTTATAGACAACAGGTCAGTTGTACATTTTTGAATCCCAGGTGAAAAGGTTGTATTCCAACATAAGAAACAAGCTACTACTAAGCTGTATGCACAGACTGCCCTTGCTTTACCAGGCCCTGGCTAGGTACTCTCCCTCTGTAATGGTAGCTATCTAGGGCAGTCTCCCACAGTGCCTGCTTCTAGTGTTTGAGAAAAGGTGATATTCCAATATTTAACTTCCTGTCCTCCTAAAAAGTTCTTTAACTAACTTGCAACATAAATACTAATTTTTTAAAAAAACCTGAAACTCATAATTCAGATATTTATTAGTTGTTCTACAAAATTTAGATTCTGAGAAACAAAAAGAATAATATTTTTGTGGCATTTTGCAATGATTTTGAACTGGTTAATGGTTAAAAAAAAAAAAAAGAAAAGGTCAAATATTTTTACAATGTAAATAAATTTCTGGGGGAATAATTGTACAGGAGATGTGAAAGCACTTATGTCTAAACAGCGTGCTGTGTATAGTTGAGGTAGATGATGTTGTAAGAACCAGTCCTAAGCACAACCATTTAAGTCATTGCGTCCATGTACAAATTAGGAACATTATGGGAACTCTTCACAGTTGTAAAACCCTGAGAAATTTTCTCAAATTCAATACGGAGATCAAATCCTTCTGTCATTTTAAAACTCTAAGTATAACAATGTGAAAAGTCACATAAAAAGAATTCAGTGACAGAGAAGCCCAGCCCATTAATCCATTTCTCACCACAACATTATAATTCCTCTGGTTTCAATAAAATGAAAAAATATATATAGTGTATAGTTTTGTTATCTGTTCCCCATATGAATGCTCTCCTTTTCTTTCTTGAAAATCTCTGATTTTTGTTTGTGAATCCGTGAGGTTTTGGAGGAAATGGCACTATTCGTATAAAACTGAGGTATCTTACCTGTTCTAGGGTAATCAGCATATGAAATAACCTAGAGAGAACAATTAATTTAGAAATAGGCCTATGCCTCAAGCCAGTCAAATGGAGCAAAAGTCAAGATTTGTGACACAAATTAAGCCAATACGGTAAGGATGGTATTTGAAAAATATCTAGAACCATTTTTGCTAATTACAAACCTAATTTTAGTGAAACCAACACACAGAGGAAGGGAATAATGAGGAAATCTTAGGTAAATTGAGCTTTATGTCATGGTACATCTCTGAAGTAAGACTCAGCTTTATTCACAAATAATTCAGTTTGGATTAGTTTTTCTGTTACTATTGTCTGTAAAGTAGTCTAACTGGGCAAAAACTGTCCACTTTAAATATGATTTTAATGCAATAACAAACCACAGTGTACATTATGTTAGTAACTTTTTTATAAAATATAAAATTAGATCAAAAGCAAAATGTGATATACTTTTGAGCAGATATAAATTTTGTTAGAATGTATGTATAGTAGTTATTTGGCTTTATTAGGAATGTGACTGACTGTAGCTATTTGTCACACCAGTAACTAAAATATGTTTTTATTATTATACTTTAAGTTCGAGGGAACATGTGCAAAACGTGCAGGTTTATTACATAGGTATACATGTGCCATGTTGCTTTGCTGCACCCATTAACTCGTCATTTACATTAGGTATTTCTCCTAGTGTTATCCCTCCCCCGCCCTCCTCCCAACGACAGGCCCCAGTGTGTGATGTTCCCCTTCCTGTGTCCATGTGTTCTTATTGTTCAATTCCCACCTATGAGTGAGAACGTGTAGGGTTTGGTTTTCTGTCCTTGCGATAGTTTGCTCAGAATGATGGTTTTCAGCTGCATCCATGTCCCTAACCACCAAAGGACATGAACTCATCCTTTTTTATCACTGCATAGTATTCCATGGTGTATATGTGCCACATTTTCTTAATCCTGTCTATCATTGATGGACATTTGGATTGGTTCCAAGTCTTTGTTACTGTGAATAGTGCCACAATAAATGTACATGTGCATGTGTCTTTATAGCAGCATGATTTATAATCCTTTGGGTATATACCCAGTAATTGGATCACTGGATCAAATGATATTTCTAGTTCTAGATCCTTGAGGAATTGCCACACTGTCTTCCACAATGGTTGAACTAGTTTACACTCCCACCAACAGTGTAAAAGCATTCCTATTTCTCCACATCCTCTCCAGCATCTGTTGTTTCCTGACTTTTTAATGATTGCCATTCTAACTGGTGTGAGATGGTATCTCATTGTGGTTTTGATTTGCATTTATCTGATGACCAGTGATGATGAGGGTTTTCTTCATGTGTCTGTTGGCTGCATAAATGTCTTCTTTTGAAAAGTGTCTGTTCGTATCCTTTGCCCACTTTTTGTTGGGGTTGTTTGTGGTTTTTTTTTTTCCTTGTAAATTTGTTTAAGTTATTTGTAGATTCTAGATATTAGCCCTTAGTCTGATGGATAGATTGCAAAAATTTTCTCCCATTCTATAGGTAACGTATTCACTCTGATGGTAGTTTCTTTTGCTTTGCAGAAGTTCTTTAGTTTAATTAGATCCATTTGTCAAATTTGGCTTTTGTTGCCATTGCCTTTGTTGTTTTAGTCATGAAGCTTACTCATGCCTATGTCCTGAATGGCATTGCCTAGTTTTCTTCTAGGGTTTTAGGTCTAACATTAAGTCTTAATCCACCTTGAATTAATTTTTGTATACAGTGTAAGGAAGACATCCAGTTTCAGCTTTCTACATATGGCTAGCCAGTTTTCCCAGCACCATTTATTAAATAGAGAATCCTTTCCCCATTCCTTGTTTATGTCAGGTTTGTCAAAGATCAGATGGTTGTAGATGTGTGGTATTATTTCTGAGGACCCTCTTCTGTTCCATTGGTCTATATCTCTGTTTTGGTACCGGTACCATGCTGTTTTCGTTACTGTAGCCTTGTAGTATAGTGTAAAGTCAGGTAGCGTGATGTCTCCAGCTTTGTTCTTTTGGCTTAGGATTGTCTTGACAATGTGGGCTCTTTTTTGGTTCTATATGAACTTTAAAGTAGTTTTTTCCAATTCTGTGAAGAAAGTTATTGGTAGCTTGATGGGAATGGCATTGAATCTAAAAATTACCTTGGGCAATATGGCCGTTTTCACGATATTGCTTTTTCCTATCCATGAGCATGGAATGTTCTTCCATTTGTTTGTATCCTTTTTTATTTAATTGAGCAGTGGTTTGCAGTTCTCCTTGAAGAGGTCCTTTACATCCCTTGTAAGTTGGATTCATAGGTATTTTATTGCCTTTGTAGCAATTGTGAATGGGAGTTACCCATGATTTAGTTCTCTGTTTGTCTGTTGTTGGTGTATAGGAATGCTTGTGATTTTTGCACACTGATTTTGTATCCTGAGACTGCTGAAGTTGCTTATCAGCTTAAGGAGATTTTGGGCTGAGACGATGGGGTTTTCTAAATATACAATCATGTCATCTGCAAACAGGAACAATTTGACTTCCTCTTTTCCTAATTGAATACCATTTATTTCTTTCCCCTTCCAGATTACCCTGGCCAAAACTTCCAACAGTGTGTTGAATAGGAGTGGAGAGAGAGGGCATCCCCGTCTGGTGCCAGTTTTCAAAGGGAATGCTTCCACTTTTTGCCTGTTCAGTATGATATTGGCTGTGGGTTTGTCATAAATAGCTCTTATTATTTTGAGATACGTTCCATCAATACTTAGTTTATTGAGAGCTTTTAGCACGAAGCGCTGTTGAATTTTGTTGAAGGTCTTTTCTGCATCTATTGAGATAATCACGTAGTTTTTGTCGTTGGTTCTGTTTATGTGTTGGATTATGTTTATTGATTTGTGTATGTTGAACCAGCCTTGCATCCCAGGGATGAAGCTGACTTGATCGTGGTGAATAAGCTTTTTGATGTGCTGCTGAATTTGGTTTGCCATATTGTATTGAAGATTTTCACATCAATGTTCATCAGGGGTATTGGTCTAAAATTCTCTTTTTTTGTTGTATCTCTGCCAGACTTTGGTATCAGGATGATGCTGGCCTCATAAAATGAGTTAGGGAGGATTCCCTCTGCTCCTATTGATTGGAGTAGTTTCAGAAGGAATGGTACCAGCTCCTCTCGGTACTTCTGGTAGAATTTGGCTGTGAATCTATCTGGTCCTGGACATTTTTGGTTGGCAGGCTGTTAATTATGGCCTCAATTTCAGAACCTGTTACTGGTCTATTCAGAGATTCAAATTCTTCCTGGTTTAGTCTTGGGAGGGTGTATGTGTCCAGGAATTTATCCATTCCTGCTAGATTTTCTAGTTTATTTGCATAGAGGTGTTTATAATATTCTCTGATGGTAGTTTGTATTTCTGTGGGATCGGTGGTGATATCCCCTTTATCATATATTTTGT
The DNA here is from genome assembly GCF_043159975.1 of Macaca nemestrina. Classification (NCBI taxonomy): domain Eukaryota; kingdom Metazoa; phylum Chordata; class Mammalia; order Primates; family Cercopithecidae; genus Macaca; species Macaca nemestrina. The sequence continues at coordinate 65,004,097 of NC_092128.1, forward strand.
GTCTATTTGATTCTTCTCTCTTTTATTCTCTATTAGTCTTGTTAGCTGTCATTTTGTTGATCTTTTAAGAGTTTTTTGTGTCTCTATCTCCTTCAGTTCTGCTTTTATCTTAGTTATTTCTTGCCTTCTGCTAGCTTTTGAATTTGTTTGCTCTTGATTCTCTATTTCTCTTAGTTGTGTTGTTAGGGTGTCGATTTTAGATCTTTCCTGCTTTATTTTGTGGGCATTTCGTGCTATAAATTTTCCTCTACATGCTGCTTTAAATATTTCCCAGAGATTCTGATACACTATGTCTTTGTTCTCATTGGTTTCAAAGAACATCTTTATTTCTGCCTTCAATTCATTATTTACCTAGTAGTCATTCAGGAGCAGGTTGTTCAGTTTCCATGTAGTTGTGCGATTTTGAGTGATTTTCTTAATCCTGAGTTCTAATTTGACTGCACTGTGGTCTGAGAGACAGTTTGTTGTGATTTCTGTTCTTTTACATTTGCTGAGGAGTGCTTTACTTCCAACTATGTGGTCAGTTTTGGAATCAGTGTGATGTGGGCTGTGAAGATTGTATATTCTGTTGATTTGGAGTGGAGAGTTCTGTAGATGTCTATTTGATAGACTTGGTGTGGAGCTGAGTTCAAGTCCTGGATTTCCTTGTTAATCTTCTGTCTCATTGATCTGTCTAATATTAACAGTGGAGTATTAAATTTTCTCATTATTATTGTGTGGGAGTCTAACTCTCTTTGTAGGTCTCTAAAGACTTGCTTTATGAATCTGGGTGCTCCTTGCTTTATGAATTGGGTGCATATATATTTAGGATAGTTAGTTCTTCTTTTTGATTTGATCCCTTTACCATTATGTAATGGCTTTGTCTCTTGATCTTTATTGGTTTAAAGTCTGTTTTATCAGAGACCAGAATTGCAACCCCTGCTTTTTTTTTTTTTTTTTTCTTTCTTTCCATTTGCTTGGTAGATCTTCCTCCAACCCTTTATTTTGAGCCTATGTGTGTCCCTCCATGTGAGATGGGTCTCCTGAATATAGCACACTGATGGATCTTGACTCTTTATCCAGTTTGCCAGTCTGTGTCTTTTAATTGGAGCATTTAGCCCACTTACATTTAAGATTAATATTGTTATGTGTGAATTTGATCCTGTCATTATGATGTTAGCTGGCTATTTTGCTCATTAGTTGATGCAGTTCCTTTGTGGCATCGATGGTCTTTACAATTTGGCATGTTTTTGCAGTGACTGGTACCGGTTGTTCCCTTCCATGTTTATTGCTTCCTTCAGGGTCTCTTGTAAGGCAGGCCTGGGGGTGACAAAATCTCTCAGAGTTTGCTTCTCTGTAAAGGATTTTATTTCTCCTTCACTGATGAAGCTTAGTTTGGCTGGATATGAAATTCTGGGTTGAAAATTCTTTTCTTTAAGAATGTTGAATATTGTCCCCCACTCTCTTCTGGCTAGCAGAGTTTCTACTGAGAGATCCACTGTTAGTCTGATGGGCTTCCCTTTGTGGGTAACCCGACCTTTCTCTCTGGATGCCCTTAATATTTTTTCCTTCATTTCAACCTTGGTGAATCTGACAATTATGTGTCTTGGGGTTTGTCTTCTCAAGGAGCATTTTTGTGGTGTTCTCTGTATTTGCTGAATTTGAATGTTGGCCCGCCTTGCTAGGTTGGAGAAGTTCTCCTGAATAATAATCTGAAGGGTGTTTTCCAACTTGGTTCCATTCTCCCAGTCACTTTCACGTATACCAATCAAACACAGATTTGGTCTTTTCACATAGTCCCATATTTCTTGGAGGCTCTGTTCTTTTATTTTTACTCTTTTTTCTCTAAACTTCTCTTCTCACTTTATTTCATTGATTTCATCTTCAATCACTGATACCATTTTTTCCACTTGATCAAATCAGCTACTGAAGCTTGTGCATGTGTCACATAGTTCTTGTGCCATGGTTTTCAGCTCCATCAGGTCATTTAAGGTCTTCTCTACACTGTTTATTCTAGTTAGCCATTTGTCTAATCTTTTTTTCAATGTTTTTAGCTTCCTTGAGATGGGTTCAAACATCTTTACCGACCTCCTGAAACCTACTTCTGTCAGCTCATCAAAGTTATTCTCCATCCAGTTTTGTTCTATTGCTGGTGAGGAGTTGTGATCCTTTGGAGGAGAAGAGGCATTCTGGTTTTTATAATTTTCAGCTTTTCTGCTCTGGTTTCTCCCCATCTTCGTGGTTTTATCTACCTTTGGTCTTTGATGTTGGTGACCTACATAGGGGGTTTTGGTGTGGATGTCCTTTTGTTGATGTTGATGCTATTCCTTTCTGTTTGTTAGTCTTCCTTCTAACAGTCAGGTCCCTCAGCTGCAGGTCTGCTGGAGTTTCCTGGAGATCCACTCCAGACACTGTTTGCCTGTATATCACCAGCGGAGGATGCAGAACAGCAAATATTGCAGAACAGTAAATATTGCTGCCTGATCCTTCCTCTGGAAGCTTCATGCCAGAGGGGCACCCACCTGTATGAGGTGACAGTTGGCCCCTACTGGGAGGTGTCTCCAAGTTATGCTGCACAGGGGTCAGAGACCCACTTGAGGAGGCGGTCTGTCTGTTCTCCGAGCTGAAACACTATGTTGGGAGAACCATTTGTCTATTCTTTTACCAATACCACACTATTTTAATTACTGTAGCTTTATAATAAATAAGTTTTACACTCAGGTAGTGTCAGACTTAATTTTGTTCTTCTTCAATATTGTGGTGGGTAGTCTGGGACTTTTGCTGTATATATAAACTTCAGAATAATTGTGTCTATTTCTGCAAAGTAAATTAAGATTGCATTGAATTTATTTATCAAGTTGGGTAGAACTGACATCTTGACAATATTGAGTCTTTATCCATGAACACTGAATATCTTTACATTTAGTTCTTTTAGACTTCTTTCATCAGAGTTTTGTAATTTTACACATATACGTTTTGCACATTTTTGTTAAATTTAAAAGTGAGGCTTTTTGGTGCTAATGAAAATAATATAAGTTTTAAAATTTTAATTCTAATTTTGTTTATTGCTGATATATGGGAATGTTTGATTTTGTATATATCCTTATATCCTGTATTCTTGCTGTAATTGCTTATTAATGATATGAGGACGATTTTGGTCTATTCTTTCACATTTTCTACATAGACAATCATGTCATCTGTGAACAAAGATAGTTTTATTTCTTCTTTCTCCTTACGTATACCTTTTGTTTCCTTTTCTGATCTTACTGAATTAGCTAGTACTTCCACTATAATGTTGAAAACTAGTGGTGAGAGGGGACATCAATGCTTTGTGGTAAATATTAGCATGAAAGCTTTTAGTTTCTGTACATTTAGCTGAATGTTTACTGTAGGAATTTGATAGATATTCTTGATTAAGTTGAAGAAGTTTTCTTCTATTCCTAGTTTACTGAGACTTCTATTTATCATATATAGGTGTTAGATTATGTCAAATGTTTTTGAAATGATCATATGACTTTTCTTCTTTACATCAATTGATTTCCAAGTATTGTATCTGCCTTGATATCTAAGATAAATTCCACTTGGTTATTGTGTATAATATTTTATATATTGTTGGATTTGATTGCTAATATTTTTTGAGGATTTTGCATTTATTTTTTATTTCAGATATTACTCTGTTGTTTTCTTGTCTTGTGATGTTTTTGCCTGGTTTTGGTACCAGGGCATTAGCCTCATAGAATGGTTTAGAAAATATTACTTCTACCTTGTGAAGTAGCATATAGAGAATTGGTATAATTTCTTCATTGGAAGTTTGGTAGAAATCATCAGTGAATGCATCTGTGCCTGTGCTTTCTGCTTTAAACATTTAATTATGGATTCAAGTTCTTTAATAGATATAGGCCACTTAAAATTGTATGCTTTTTTCTTGTGTGAGTTTTGGCAGATTATGTCTTTCAAGGAAATTTTTCATTTCCTATAACTTACCAAATTTGTGGGAATCAAGTTGTTCATGGTATTCCTTTATAATCTTGTTACTATACATGAGTTATACCGTGATGTCTCCTCTTTCATTTCTGATATGAGTCTTACAGCTACATTTCTCTTACCCTAGCTAGAGGCTTACTGATTTTATTCATCTTTTCAAATATGTAACTTTTGGTTTTCTTGATTTTATGTTTTTAATCTGATTGATTTCTGCTCTAATTTTATTATTTTGTTTCTTCTGCTTACTTTGGATTTAATTTTCTTCTTTCCCAGTTTTCAAAGATAAAGTTGTGGTGATTTATTTTTGATATTTCTTCTTTTCTAATATATGTTCTCAACGCTATACATTTTTCTCTAAGCACTGATTTGCTGCATCTCACAAATTTTTGATCAGTGGTGTTTTTATTTTTACTTGGCTAATAATATTTTTGAAATGTGTATTCTGTTGTTGTTGGATTTTAAAAAATATATAGATGTCTGTTATATCCAGTTGATTCATGATATTGTTGGGTTCAGCTAAATCCTCACTGATTCTCTGCCAGTTGGATATGTTCATTTCTGATTTTTAAAAAAGTTCTCCTATTATAACAGTGGGTTTATCTATTTCTCCTTGTAGTTTTTGCCACACAAATATTGAGGCTCTGTTGTTAAGCATGTACACCCTAAAGATTTCTACATCTTCTTAGAGAATTGACCCCATTATTATTATATAATGCCTCCTTCTTGGAGAATTGACCCCGTTATTATTATATAAATTTCTTTGCTCTGAAATCTGCTGTGTCTGAAATTAATATAGTTACTCCCACTTTGTTTTGATTAGCATTAGCATGGGGTATCTTTCTTCATCTATTTACTTTAAATCAACTTGTTTCTTTATATTTAGAGTAGGTATCTTATACACAATACATAGTTGGGTCTTTTTTTATTCACTCACAATCTCTGTCATTTATTTGGTATATCTAGATCATAGTAATTAATCATGTTGTTGGATTCGTATTTATCATATTCATTACTGTTTTCTATGTGTTGCCTTTGTCTTTGGCTTCTATTATTTTCTTATACTTTTTTTTCTGCTTTCTATGGTTATAGTAAGGCATATCATAAAACTTCACTTTTCTTAACCTATCAGTTGTACTTATATTTTTTAGTTACTTCCTTAGGAAATTTTAATTCCTTTCTCTTCATTCATCTACTATAATGTAAGGAGTGTATATGTGTGTGTGTGTCAATATCAATAAATAAATGTTAAATGGATTAACTGAAGTAATTAAAGTAAGCTCTGGCACACAATTGTCCTTTGTAAAAAGTACATTAAAAAACCATAATACAGGTGAACTGAAAAATAATTCATTTAGTGTTATTCATGTGTAAGTTATTATTTTTAGTGTTGTAATCCCATTATGTATCTATTTGATTTTAGCTTCTCGCATAGGTTCTAAATTTCTAAACCAAATGGAGGACATACTTTTGACACTGCTGATACTGGCTTATTCCTTAATTATTCCTACAATTAGCCTATGAGAATCATGGAGCACAATTCATACCCAGTAGAATAGAATTTGGCATACTTCTTTGCAATTGGTCAATTATATACCTGTGTCCTCAACCCCTGAGAGCAGAATGATGAATATTTGAGCCCCAGTATATCATATATACATGTAATTAATTTTTAAAAGATAATTCAATATTCAAATTTATTACAAAGGTAGCCAAGACAGTACAAGTGTTGATGACTCATAAACAGAACTACATTGACTATTTACCTTAGGTTCTTGAGGATTGAAACAACATTCTTTCTGTTTTTCCCAATAATTGACAGGCTTATATACATAGACTTGAATTAAAAATTGATCAATATTAACTGCCATGGGCCTGTGAACCAATTATTGTTATCATCTCAAACACAAAAATTAATAGATTAATTACTAAGATTTACCAAAATGGCTTTTTGAAGATCTATTTTTAATGTTGTTTTCTATTAAAAGCAGCTTACACAAGTTTCCTAAATCTATACTGCCTGCCACTAATGATAGTACCACGCCATCTTGGTAGAAAATTTCTAGAGTTTGAATGTTTGCCCCCTCCAAAATTCATGTTGAAAGTCAATTGCCATTGTAAAAGTATTAAGGTATGAGACCATTAAGATGTGATTAAGCCACCCAGTATTATGGGTGGTATTAATGCAATTATGAAAGAATGAGTTTGGTTCCCTTTTTCCTCTGTGTCCTTCACCCATGCAATGAGACAACAAGAAGGCCCTTGTCAGAATGTCACCACCTTTATGTTGGACTTTCCAGCCTTCAGGTCTGTAAGCTATTACATTTCCATTCATGATAAGTTACCCAGTCTTGGTATTCTGGTACAGTAGCACAAAACAGATTAAGACAAAAAAGTTCCCTAATACTTATATAAAAATGAATAGTCTTCCTTTTAGTTCTTTTATTTCAATGATCAAGATTTGCTCACCCATCTGCCAATTCTAGTTTTGCTGTGTTATGTATTGATTAAAATAGTTGTACTTAGTTGAAACATTAGAACTCATAGGTAGTAAACATACGTAACCAGACAGTATTGAATCTGTGGTATTGGTTATAACTAAGGAACTATGTAGAGGTCAATTACTCTCACCAAATCACACCCACAAAAGTAGCTTAACTATAAAAGGAATATTTGATATTTGAGATATTGGTCTTTCAGGTCAAAGTAATTATACCGTCAAATTATAATTTCCATAATCTTGGGAAACTTAGAGCATAAGCTGCATAAATGATAACTACTACTACTAGAATATATGCACGTTTTTAAAATCCAAACAGAATGAGAAAACTGTTAGCAAATTTTATTTTACCTAGGAAAATTATTCAAAATTATGTCATATAAAATATGATATTTGAATCTGAATGTCATAAACGAGTATAAAATATATGGGAAAACACAATGCAATTTATGCAATTTTGGTGTCCATAAGAATTCAAAATTTAAAACCTAACTTATGTTAAACTTTAGCAATGTTATCTACCATTTATAGCATTCTCAATGTGTGCCAAGGATTTTACATGAGTAATTTAATTTAGTCATCACAGTTCCCATGTCAACCAACCTAGGCTATTCCAAATTGCCAAATAAAGTAATTAAGGCTCTGAGAAGTAACTTAGCTGTTAAGTTCAAAATTAGATCTGTTTGACTAACTCTAAAGACTCGGCATGTTCTCTAAGCATATCATGCTTTATTCAGTTGGCCAAAGTTGTTAGGGAAATAGATTTGTTTCTATTTACCTCTTATGGCTGAAATTTAGAAACACTCAGGGCAAAATTATAAAATGACATTTAGTTTCAGTCTCAGAGTCAAATGGCCCAAAACACTCCTCAGATCTCTTTAAGCTGACATATATAGCATTTTGTATTCAGGGTAAATTTTTGGAAGTAAATTAATTCAAGTTAAGAGTTAAGTAATTTTAAGGATAAAGACTCATTTTGAGGAAGATTCAAGATTTAAACACCTAAAATTGTTGAGTTTTTTCTCCAACATATTCTTCTATTTCAGTATATGATCTGATAATAGTGCAGCACTTTTTATTGAACTGGCCTGCCTCATGTCCTCCCTGTTTCAGCCCATTCTGCCAAGCACAACTGGCAAAGGCATTATTCAAAAGTTTTTTAATAAACACAAGCTCTTTGAAAATAGAACCCAGGTTCCCAACAACCCATCAGCAGATGCATAAATGAGAACCACAAAGCTCTGATATGTATGGTATCTTCTAGAAATCATAGTCTTGTTTTGCCATAGTGGACCCCAGAATTTGAATTAAGGCCATCTTCATTATCTTCTCTTTTTCTCATTGCCTAAGGAGCTCAGATATGGGATGGAGAAAGGAGGTATGGGGACAAGTATCATGATCATCTATTCCAGCCAGTTGCTTCACTGCAGATTGATAGTCTTTGCAATATATAACTTAAGAAAATTATAGTATTATGGTTTGTACAAAGCACATTGGGAAAATGATGTAAATGAAAATTGCACGGAATAGCAAGTACTAGTGAAGTTGTAAAATGATTGCAATAATCATAGCTGATGAAAGTATAAATTATTACAACCATTTTGAAAAATTCTAGGGCAGCATCTACTAATGTATGTAACGTATAAACTTAGGTTATATACTAAACATAAATGCATATATATATGCATCAAAAGATGTGTTCATAGAAGCACTATTCATAATAGGCCCAAACTGGATAAACCTTATAGTATATTTATACAATGCGCTATCATATGGCAATGACAATAACAAGCTACAACAATTAATGGAACTCCATAAATGTTATGTTGAGTGAAATAAACCAGACACAGAAGGGTACAGTTTGTGTAACTGTATTTATATGAAATTCAAAAAGACAAAGCTAGTCTTTTGTATTAGAAGTTATAATATGGTTATACAGATATACTGATGGAAGTGAATGTTAGGCAACCCTGGTTTTCTGCTTATGTTCTATTTCTTGACCTTATTGCTTGTTACCTAGGTGAGTTTGTTTTGAAAATAAAAACAAAAACAAAAACAAAAAAACTATCAGTCTATACACTTTGATCTGTATTAATTTCTACATGCATACTGTACTTTAATATAATGCTTGTATTTACAAAAAAACACTTTTCTCTCTGGAGTATGAGAGTTGAAACATGTTTAAGTAACACTTATATTTTAAAAAAATATTTTACATAAAACTTCCCCTGTTACTCTCAACTTATCCTTATCCACGTAGCCCATCTCCCTAAATCAATTTCATGGGAGAGACAAAAAATGCTTCTGTTGATGTAAGTCACACTATATCTGATTTAGGCTTATTATGCAGCACATTCTGTCACCTCTGGTGTGACTTCAGGATCTATTCAAAAAGATCATTTACCTCTACATTTATCTTCCCCATTTACTCAATGTAAATTGGAAAACCTTTCTGGACCTTTGTTTTGCTGGGAGCTTTTATATTTTATTTTATTTTATTTATTTATTTATTTATTTATTTATTTATTTAAATTTATTTATTATTATTATACTTTAAGTTGTAGGGTACATGTGCATAACGTGCAGGTTTGTTACATATGTATACTTGTGCCATGTTGGTGTGCTGCACCCATCAACTCGTCATTTACATCAGGTATAACTCCCAATGCAATCCCTCCCCCCTCCCCCCTCCCCATGATAGGCCCCTGTGTGTGATGTTCCCCTTCCTGAGTCCAAGTGATCTCATTGTTCAGTTCCCACCTATGAGTGAGAACATGCGGTGTTTGGTTTTCTGTTCTTGTGATAGTTTGCTAAGAATGATGGTTTCCAGCTGCATCCATGTCCCTACAAAGGACACAAACTCATCCTTTTTGATGGCTGCATAATATTCCATGGTGTATATGTGCCACATTTTCTTAATCCAATCTGTCACTGATGGACATTTGTGTTGATTCCAAGTCTTTGCTATTGTGAATAGTGCTGCAATAAACATACGTGTGCATGTGTCTTTATAGCGGCATAATTTATAATCCTTTGGGTATATACCCAGTAATGGGATGGCTGGGTCATATGGTACATCTAGTTCTAGATCCTTGAGGAATCGCCATACTGTTTTCCATAATGGTTGAACTAGTTTACAATCCCACCAACAGTGTAAAAGTGTTCCTGTTTCTCCACATCCTCTCCAGCACCTGTTGTTTCCTGACTTTTTAATGATTGCCATTCTGCACAGCAAAAGAAACTACCATCAGAGTGAACAGGCAACCTACAGAATGGGAGAAAATTTTTGCAATCTACTCATCTGACAAAGGGCTAATATCCAGAACCTACAAAGAACTCAAACAAATTTACAAGAAAAAAACAAACAACCCCATCAAAAAGTGGGCAAAGGATATGAACAGACATTTCTCAAAAGAAGACATTCATACAGCCAACAGACACATGAAAAAATGCTCATCATCACTGGCCATCAGAGAAATGCAAATCAAAACCACAAGGAGCTTTTATATTTTAATGTGGATTTGTCTAGCAATATAACAGTTTGAGTCATTTATGTTCTAAATTAGTTTATAAAAATAAACATAAAATTTACTGATATGGCAGGCAGGAGAAATATGAAAGAGAAGTATGGAAAGTTCATAGAGTGGATAAACTGGTACTTCTCTAGTTTCACAGATTTATGTAGAGTTGAGATAAGGCCCCCTTGAGTAGGGTAGAGACAAAGAAGGCCTGTGAGTTAAATTAATATTATTCATACTATCTTTGAAGGAAATTTATAAATCTATTAGTAACTTTGGAGCAATGCTTAAAAATACTGTGTTCATCAATATAACTAAAAAATAACTATACTATAGCACACAACATATTTTTTTACTTTTTCCTTCATGTTTGCCTTCTTTCTTTTTATTTTACTTTTATAATGGACAAATACTAATTTTACACAGGGTACATCGTGGTGTTTCAATACATATAATGTGAAGTCATTAGATCAGGGTAATTAGCATATCCATCATCTTAAACATGTATCATTTATTTGTGTTTGCAACACTGAATATCTTCCTTCCAACTGCTTGAAATTATGTAATATAGCTAACTATAGCCATCCTACAGTGGTATGGAACACTAGAATGTGTTATCATTATCTAGCTTATAACCCTATAACCTTTAACAAATCTATCTCTATTCCTTCATTCCTTCCATTATTACCAACCTCTAACATCCTCTGTTCTACTTTTTGCTTCTATGAGATCAAGTTTGTTTAGCCTCCATATATAAATAAAGACATGCAGTGTTTAATTATCTTTCCCTAGTTTGTTGGAGGACATAAAGTCCTCCAGTTTCATCCATGTTGCTGAAAATGACAGAATTCTTTTACATGACTGAATAGCATCCTATTGTGTGTGTGTGTGTGTGTGTGTGTGTGACATTTTCTTTATCCATTCATCTGTTGTTGAACACCTAACTTGATAAGACCTCAAATGCAAATGCAAAAATAAGCAAATGGGATTTTATCAAACTATAAAGCTTCTGCACAGCAAAAAAGTAAAAATACAACCTACAGAATTAGAGAAAATATTTGCAAATTACTCATTTGACAGGAGTTGATATATAGAATATACAAGGAACCCAAACATCTCACTAGAAAAAAAAAATAAAAAATAAAAAACACAATTAAGCAATGGTTCTGCACTTATGTTTTGGTTGGTAGGCTATGTATTGTATTACCAACTCAGTTAGAGAGCTCATTATTAGTCGGTTCAGGAATTCTATTTCTTCCTGGTTCAGTATGGAAGGGTATATGTGTCCAGGGATTTATCCATTTCCTTCAGATTTTCTAGTTTATGTGGATAGAAGGGTTCAAAATAGTCACTGATGGTTGTTTGTATTCTGTGGGGTCAGTGGTAATGTCTCACTTGTCATTTTTCATTGTGTTTATTTCAATATTCTTTTTTTTTCTTCTTTATTAGCCTAGCTAGTGGTCTATTTCATTAATTTAAAAAAAAACTGCTCTTGGATTCATTGATTTTATTTAAATTGTACAAAAAAGAGCTGGTACCATTCCTGCTGAAACTATTCCAAAAATTGAGGAGGAAGGACTCCTCCTAACTCATTATATAAGGGCAGCATCATCCTGATACCAAAAGCTGTCAGAGACATGACAACAATAACAACAAAAACTTCAGGCCAATATCCTTGATCAACATTAACGCAAAAATCCTCAAAAAAATGCTGGCAAACTGAATCCAGAAGCACATCAAAAAGCTTATCCACCATGATCAAGTAGGCTTTATCTCTGGGAGGCAAGTTTGGTTTAACATATGCAAATGAATGTGATTCATCACATAAACAGAATTAAAGGAAAAAAAAAAACCACATAATAATTTCAGTAGTTGCAGAAGAGGCCTTCAATAAAATTCAACATCCTTTCATGTTAGAAATTCTCAATAAACTAGGTATTGAAGGAACATACTTCAATATAATGAGAGCCATCTATGACAAATTCACAGACAACAACATAATGAATGGGCAAAAACTGGAAGCATTTCCCTTGAAAACTGGCTCAATACAAGGATGCCCTGTCTCACTACTCCTATTCAATGTGGTATTGCAGTCATGGCCAGACCAGCCAGGTAAAAGAAAGAAAGAAAAGGTAACCAAATAGAAAGAGAGGAAGTCAAACTATCCTTGTTTGCAGACGACATAATCCCTATATCTAGAAAACGCCACAGTCTCAGCCCAAAATTTCCTTAAACAACTTCAGCAAAGTTTCAGGATACAAAATTAATGTGTAAAAAGTCTCTAGCATTCCTTTACAGCACCAGTCAAGCTGAGAACCATATCACAGTTACCACACACACACACACACACAAACAAATATCTAGTAATACAGCTAACCAAGGAAGTAAAAGATCTCTACAAGGAGAGCTGTAAACCATTGATCAAAGAAATTAGAGATGGCATGAACAAATTTAAAAAAACATTCCATGCTCATGGATAGGAAGAAACAATATCTTTAAAACGGCCACATGACTAAAGCAATTTATAAATTCAATGCTATTTGTATTAAAATTAGCATTGACATTCTTCACAGAATTAGAAAAAATTTTTTTTTGAAAATTCAGGTGGAATCAGAAGAGAATCCAAATAGCCAAGGCAATACTCAGCAAAAAGAATAAACCTGGAGTCATCACGCTACCTAACTTCAATCTATACTACAGGTCTACAGTAACCAAAACAGCATGGTACTGCTACAAATACAGACACATAGAACAATGGGACAGAAGAGAGAACCCAGAAATAATGCTGCACACCTATGACTATCTGGTCTTTGATAAATCTTCCAAAAACAAACAATGGGGAAAGGACTTTCTATTCGATAAATGGTGCTGAGAAAACTGGCTAGCCATATGCAGGTGATTAAACCTGGACCCCTTCCTTTCTCCATACACAAAAAGTAACGCAAGATGAATTAAAGACTTAAATGTAAAAACTGAAGCTACATGAAACTCTGAGAAATAATCTAGTCAATACCATTTTGGATACAGGAATGGTCAAAGATTTAATGATGAAGACACCAAAAGCAAATTCAACAAAAGCAAAAATTTAAAAATGGGATCTAATGAAAGAGTTCTGCACAACAAAGGAAAATATCAACAGAGTGAACAGGAAACCTACAAACAGGAGAAAAATTTTGCAAACTATACATCTGACAAAATTCTAATATCCAGCATCTATAAGAAACTTAAACAAATTTACAAGAATAAAACAACACCATTTAAAAGTGGCCAAAGGACGTTTACAGACACTTTCTAACAAGACGTACATGTAGCCAACTATCATACAAAAAAAAGCTCAGCATCAGTGCTCGTTAGGGAAATGCACATCAAAACCCCAATGGGATACCATCTCACACCAGTCAGAATAGCTATTATTAAAAAGTCATAAAATAACAGATGATGGCAAGGTTGTGGAGAAAAGAATGCTTATACACTGTTGATCGGAGCGTAAATTAGTTCAACCATTGTGGAAGATGGTGTGGCAATTCTTCAAAGACCTAAAGATAGAAATACCATTTGACCCAGCAATCCCATAACTGAGTATATACCCAAAAGAATATAAATCATTCTATCATAAAGACACATGCACACGTATGTTCAATGTAGCACTAATCACAATATTTAAGACATGGAATCAACCTAAATGTTCATCAATAACAGATGGCTAAAGAAAATGTGGTACATATATACCATGGAATATTATGCAGCCAAAAAAAACAAGATCATGTCTTTTTGCAGAAACGTGGATGGAGCTGGGGGTCATTATCCTTAGCAAACTAATACTGAAACAGAAAACCAAATACTGCATGTTCTCACTTATAAGTGGGAGCTATATGATGAGAATACATGGACACATAGGAGAGAATGACACACACTGGGGCCTATCAGAGGGTGAAGGATGGGAGGAGGGAGAGGATCAGGAAAAAAAGATAATGAATTCTAGGCTTAATACCTGGGTGATAAAATAATCTGTACAACAAACCCTCATGGCACACGTTTACCAATATAACAAACCTGCACGTGTACCCCGGAACTTAAAATAAAAGTTAAATTTTTAAAAATGAGCAAATGATCTAAACAAACATTTCTCAAAAGAAGGAATACAAATGGACAAAAAAATAGTTAGAAAAATGCTCAACCTCACAAATCATCAGGGAAATGCAATTCAAAACCACAATAAGGTGTCATCTCATTCCATTTAGAATGGCTATTATCAAAAAGACAAAAAATAAATGCTGGGAAGCATGCAGAGGAAAGTGAACTCTTATACACTATTGGTGGGAAAGTAAACTAGTACAGCCACAATGGAGAACAGTGTGGCAGTTCCTTAAAAAGCTTGAGGCCGGGCGCGGTGGCTCAAGCCTGTAATCCCAGCACTTTGGGAGGCCAAGACGGGCGGATCACGAGGTCAGGAGATCAAGACCATCCTGGCTAACACGGTGAAACCCCGTCTCTACTAAAAAAATACAAAAAACTAGCCGGGCGAGGTGGCAGGCGCCTGTAGTCCCAGCTACTGGGGAGGCTGAGGCAGGAGAATGGCGTAAACCCAGGAGGCGGAGCTTGCAGTGAGCTGAATCCGGCCACTGCACTCCAGCCTGGGCGACAGAGCAAGACTCCGTCTCAAAAAAAAAAAAAAAAAAAAAAAAAAAAAAAAAAAGCTTGAAACAGAGCTACCGTATGGCCTTCTTTCTTGAACAGAGGAACCAGTAAGTAAGTTACATCATTTTTCAGAATGCTTTGCACCTCAGATTTTCATGAGGTTAAGAATTCACAAAATATTTATGACTCTAAACTGCAAAATAAATTTTCAGGGAAAATGATTAATTTTTAACGCCATTTTCCTTTTTACTCTCTGCTTACCTATTTACACATATGCACACAAGCATATTCATATTTTAAACAAAATATGCAATATATAATATAAAAACATGCAGGTAAATACTTTTTCTTAGGAGAAAAAAGGAAAAAGAAACTTTCATAAATTCAATGTAAATAGCAAGGGTGTCCTCCATTGCCATTGCTTCCTCAAGTACTTCTTGCCTTCTCCACACCACTGCTCTACTTTTTCAGTCACTGCTGGTTACCAACCCTGCCTGGTCTAGAAATTTCTATCACCATTCAGCTGACGCATCTTCTGCAAAAGCCACAGTCATGACCAGGTAAACCAGGGAGGGCGTGCTACTATGATAAGTGACCTCTGACCTTCATACGTAGATTTTAAAGACAAGAGTGGCCAGATAAAGAAAAATTGGCTGGGCACGGTGGCTCACGCCTGCAATCCTAGCATTTTGGGAGGCTGAGGCGGGTGGATCACGAGGTCAGGAGATCGAGACCATCCTGGCTAACACGGTGAAACCCCGTCTCTACTAAAAAACAAAAAATTAGCCAGGCGCCATGGCGGGCGCCTGTAGTCCTAGCTACTCCGGAGGCTGAGGCAGGAGAACGGTGTGAACCCAGAAGGCAGAGCTTGCAGTGAGCTGAGATCGCACCACTGCACTCCAGCCTGGGCAATAGAGTCAGACTCCGTCTCAAAAAAAAAAAAAAAAAAAAGAAAAAGAAAAAGAAAAATGTGGAGTTACATATATACTTTCATATTACATTTTACAAGATTACACTTTCTCCCAGTTGGCTGAAAAAAATATAATTTTATCATTTAGTAAGTCTTAATAATCTACATTAGAATTTTTTTCTGTTTTTATTGTTATCCTTTCTTATTCATGTTTTCAATATAACACTGTCTGCTATGTATGGAACAGCATAACACTCTCTGCATATGTGCAGACTGAAGGACTCCTCAACAAATAATTATTTATGAAAGTGTTTCCTTGAAAATTTCATAGTTAAATGGGTTTTATTATAAGTGACAGAGAAGAGTCAAGTCAAGGTCAGCCAGTAACTCTGACCTCCCTGGAAAGCTGGACCTTAGCTAGATTTAAGATTTCATGCATTTCACAAATGACAACCATATACTCTTCCTTGAAGTGACATAGTAAGATAATAGTAAGGAATTTCAAAGCAGTTAGAAACCCATGATTTCCCCTGTAAATAGTGTTTTTAAGTGGATGCACATCTCTTGGTTAGTAATAGCCAGTAACCTGCAAGTTGCATTATTTACGACACACTTTCATATACATACTGCCACCTGCTGGTAACCGTGTATATATCAGTCCACAAAAAGCCCTAAATCCTAAATTTTCAAAAGACTGGTTGTTTCAAAAGGCCAATGACTCAGCTTTGGATTTTAATGATTCTTTCTTTTAATAATTAGAGAAATGCCCTGGTGTCAACACCTAGATTCAGGTAAATACTTATGACAATAATGGAGGCTTTTATAAAGGGTTTTGTAGTTTAATTGGATCAACTTTTTGAGATAAAAGCAAGCAATACTAGTGAAATATATGGTCAACTTTTTATAAATACACTGACTGAGTAATTTGTAACAGTCCTTTTATCATTTTTATGACTTTTAGTTTACAAATTTATTAAAGTTAAAAATATATGACATTCTTAATTACAACTGCTGTTAATATGGAGGGTGTATTATATCCCAACCATATTCATTATCTCTTTCAATCCTTACAACAGCATTATGGGGCATTTACTGAAAAATCCTCTTCTTAAAGATGAATTCAAGGACACAAAGCTGGTAAGTGGATTATGAATAGATCACTGAATATTGTGAAATATTAGACAACTCATAATCTAATTATGATCCTACATTTAATTATAATGGGCTCTATGTGACAAAAACACACACGAAGACCGGCAGCTATTTAAAAACACAAAATTGAACAATTAAAATATGTGGTCATGATAGTACATAAAATCAGTAAAGGCCTAAAATGAAGAATAATTTAGACATTTCAAAAAAGTTACGGAGTATAGAATTAAATCAGGGAGAAAAAATTGTTGAAAACATGTCTGTGATGATGATACCTATGCTATTATCTAATATAAATATAAGAAATCATTTCTAAGTAGATTCTAGTGATTAATAACTAATAAAACAGCAAAGCCATTTAAAAAACATATATTTAGAAGACAAAGCAATTTCTAAAAAAGACATATTAATTCATTTCTTGAAAAGACTGTCACTTAAATACTGAATGGTGTCCCCTAATGTGTATCCATTTACATAGATTTTAGAGACACAAATGATGTTAGAAGGATGAGAAACCTGATTTGTTTCACCATGCTGTGCTGAAAAGCATAATGTAAGACTTAATCATATTTATAGTAACCATATGTTTTTTATTTTCTGGGACAGTCTGGATATCATATTTGCTTTTCAATAAAGATGACCAGTTAAATTTACAACTAATATGATTTCATTTTTATGCCTTTAGAGTAATAATATATCACTTAAATAAATACAAAGTACGGTACAAAATGTTTTGTTTTATTGAATGCACTCAATTTTTATTTGGCCAACATAATTATTCTTTGTGTTATTGAGCTGTTTTAGGATAAAGGAATTTGGTTGTATTGGTAACAAGTATGATTTAGAACCTTGAATTTTCTAGTATGTGCAGAAATACCTCATCTTATTAAATGATGTAAAGAGTGACCTGTAGTCAGGCTTAGGATCAATGAAATCCTATGCTGTCATTATCTTTTTACCTAGATCACTAATTTGAAACTCCACCTTTAGATGCCTACTTCTTTATTCAAAATAAACATAGCTTTATCCACTTAAAATGGAATTTCTCTGTAGAAATCTATATGTTTTATGAGTTGTGCATTATAGAACTTATATTATTTCATATGATCAGGTGTCATAGAACTCTGAGAAGATAGTTGATGCTGAAGGGAGAAGCAGAGGTAAACTTTATCTACCTTACTATTATGCTTATCTACATAATATGATGCTATGTTTGTTCAAATGGAACTAAGTTAAAGCTCATCTGTCATGCTCTCCAGATGGTTCCATAAATTACATATTGGTAGACTCTAAGATTATTATAATAGAAATAAATTCCATGTTAAGAAGCTCTTTCTCCTGAATTTTGACATTTAACTGAAATAGCTGTACAAGCTTTAAGGCACATTACACATATGTGTTATTTTCTTCTTTTCTCAAAGTTAACTATGACCAGGTCCATACATAGCTCATGTTATGCTCTCAAAAGTAAACTCCAAACCACATTTTCAACCTTATGTTGAATGTTTTTCTCTGATTGTTAATTCAACAGATGTTTTTTACAAAATTCAATGAAACCACCTTCCATTGTCACACTCACACCACAAAGCGAGTACATGTATGGATAAGACCCAAGCTATGCTCTTAAAAGCTTGTAGTCTAAGAAGAAACAAGTTAAACATAGGGATATGCTGATAGGTATTTAGCAATCAGCTCTTCAGGGAAAAGTAAGAGCCTGATTTGAAGTATTTGTCAATTATTGGTGTTAATGCTCCCACCATGACAGGTTTTAGGCTACCAAACTGAAGTCATTGAAGTAGGGATTGGGAAGGAAATGTGCATAGTTAGCTTTTGCAAACTTGTAAAAGTTGGCACTAGCACACCATTGGTTATACACACATTATTTCAAGCACAATGTGATAAGTGATGTGATTGAAACACGTCACGGTGCTGAGGAAATACAGGAAATTGTAGGGAGTTTTGTCAATTAAAATCAGAGAAGGCTTCCAGTAGGGCAAGATCAATAACCCAAACTCAGTGTCATCTCATTGTTTCCTCAACTTTATTATTTTCCTCATCTACTTGCTTATATTAAAAATACAACCGAGACGGGCGGATCACGAGGTCAGGAGATCGAGACCATCCTGGCTAACACAGTGAAACCCTGTCTCTACTAAAAAATACAAAAAACTAGCCGGGCGAGGTGGTGGGCGCCTGTAGTCCCAACTACTCGGGAGGCTGAGGCAGGAGAATGGCGTGAACCCGGGAGGCGGAGCTTGCAGTGAGCTGAGATCCGGCCACTGCACTCCAGCCCGGGCGGCAGAGACTCCGTCTCAAAAAAAAATAAAAAATAAAAAAAATAAAAAAAATAAAAATACAATAGTATTTTTTAATTTACTTAGAAGAAATACAATCTTAGATTTACCATTATTTCTTCTTATTATTATTTTTGTCCATCACCACTTATGTTCAGATTTGAAGCCCTATTATTTTGACTTTCCTTAAAACATTGATATGGATGCCCTGACTTCTGAGCCTCACTGACTCAATCCTTTTGCCCTGGTCCAAGACACTTTTCTGATCAAGATAAAGCAGACATGTACTTTCAAGATGTTGAAAGAGGTTATCTGTGGTTTAGCATTTCTTGCCTCATTCTTGCCATTCGTTATATCTATATTTTCTTTGTAATTATTTATTTGTCTTTACACATCTTCCTTCAAAAACTTACAATTTGCTTGAGGGCAAATATGTTGCCTTATTCACCACAGTAGCCTTAGGACCTAGCAGGTGTGTCATATTAGTATCCCCAATAAATATATATTGAATAAATGAATTTATAAATAAGTATCTACTGAATTTTTTTCTTTATTAGTTCTCTAATTATCCTTCTCCTCCATTTTTCATTTGATCTTTATATCCTTTATTAGACACCTCTCTTATACCTACTATAACATGCATTCTCTCCCTCCTAAGTAACAAATATACTCAAAGTAACAAGACTTGCAGCTACTGGTTGGTCTTGTTTGGCCTCTCTGTGGTTATGTGACTAGAAATGGCTTTGTGACTATTCCTATCCAATGGTAAGTAAGTGGAAGTGTCTGGGAGTAGTTCTAGGAAGTCTTCTTAAAAAGAAGATAGTAGGCTTTCTTCACGCTTTTTGCTTTTTGTTGCTGGAATACAAGTGTAATGACTCAATTTCCATCAGCCATGTTAGGACATGAAATGACTTTTAAAATGAGGGCCATGAACAAGATGGTGAAGTAGCAAGAACTTGTGTTTATGACATGACTAAATCATTATATTATTTCTGAATTAAATTTCTCAGAAATTAATTGACTGCAGAGATAAACAAAGAACACTGAATTCTCATAGAAACTATTATAGTCATACAAACTGCTCCTATTTCTTATCAAATATAGCATAGCCCAATATTAACCAATATTGTTTCCACCATTTCTTGCTGTTCCAACTTTATTTTCCAAGTTCATTTATTTCCTCTCATGATCACCACTTGTTTCTATTATGCACTGTATCTTCAGCTTGATCTTCTAAATCAATTACTGATTAAGAATTTCTCAGAGCCCAATACCATCTTCTTGGGGGACTTGTACAGGTTTCGAGCCTCTCCAAATATCAAAGTCCAGTATATCTGCATGTGGTTACTGTCTTCTGTTTTTGAAGCCTCTTTCAGTTGTATTCCAGAAATAGCGCAAGTTCTCCAAGCCAAAAAAAAAAGCTCTTCCTTTATCTTGGAGATAAGGAACAATTGCAAACAGACCCCTTTAGCAGACTTGTCTGTAGAATGTATTTCTTTTATTCTGGGTTTAGCATTTTTCTGATATATGTCACTGGGATTCATGACCACATGGAAATATCAGGCATCTCTATGATTCACTTTGTGAAGGTTGAGACTTTGTCCACTTCATAAGATACTTGCCCCAAAATATGATGGTGTAGGTAGCTCCCTGGCATCACAGATGTGGAATGGAAATCACTTATACGTATGAAATACTGTATAGTTTACAAAGTCTTTGTGATCAATTATCTGATTGCAGCCTCGTAAGACTTAGTGAGGAAAGAACCAGCATTATACTTATATACTGCAAAAAAAGGATTGAGACTCAGGGAACTTGCCCAAAGAAAATAGGAATAATTAATTTCAACACAGGTGTTTTTAATGCCAAATCCCATGATCCTTCATTTTAACATTTCTTTGGACCTCTATTGAGCAAAAGTTGAACTTGGAGTAAATTTAATATGAGGGTATTAGTAAAATCTTTCATTTTAATATCAAGAAGAAATTATTAATCCCTAAATATCTTTTGCCTGGTTTAATCTTGAGTATGGACTAAGGTATGTTGCAGTAACTGATAGGCTAAACATTTCAGTAGCTTAAAACCATAAAAGTGTATTTATTGATGCCTTTTAATACATACCCTGAGTAGATAAGCTGGAGTAATACGTTTTTTAAGTCAGTCAGAGACATAGGGTGATGGAAGCATCATCTTGACTCATGTGTCCACATCACTGTCTCAGTTCTTGCTACAGGGCCCTGTACTGACAATTAAATGCTTCCACCTGAAAGTGACTATCTTCATTGATGCTCATATTTTACTGGTCAACACAAGTCACATGGCCCCAAGGAATGTGTGTTACTTTCCTAGGGCTGCTGTAACTAATTACTATTAACTTAGTAGGTTAAAACAACAACAACAACAACAAATTCTTTCACAGTTATGGAAGGCAGAAGTCTAAAATCAAGGTGTGAGCAGAGCCATTCTCCCTCTGAAGTCTCTAAAGAGATTCTTTCCTTGTTTCCTCTGGTTTCTAGTGGCTCCAGGTGCTTCTTAGCTTGTGGCTGCATAGCTGCAGTATCTGCCAGTGTCTTCACATGACCTTCTCTTCTGTTTGATAAAAGACACTTGTAATTGAACTTAGGAAGATGCAACCAGATAATCCAATATTATCTTATATTAGTATGTGTCTTGTTGGGATAAACCCTAAATATTCACTTGGCATTTGAGTTTCATTTCTGCTGCTTTTGCAGAACTCAAACTGCAAATTGGCTTCAATTTGAGTGATTGGTTGTATTCTAGTTTCCCTTTTGCAATGGAAGTCAATACTTTCCCTGCCTCTGTGCCCCCCTCCCACCACTCTACTTAAAGCCAACCCACTTATTTACATATGTCCACATCTCCTATATATGGGACATGGTAGGCAGAATTCTAAATGGTGCCCAAGATTACTTCCCCTTGATTTACATATTCTATGTAATCTCCTTACCTTGAATGTAAGCAAAACCTATGAAAATGAGGCGAAATCACTCCCATGATTATGTTCTGGTATATGGCAAATGTTGTTTTGAAGATATAACATCCTTAATCAATTGATACTAAGTTATTGAAAAAGGAGATTATTCTGGGTGAGTCTAACCAAATCATGTAAGCTCTTAAAAGAAGTCAGCAATTTGAAGCCAGAAACACTCACCTACCAGCTTTGGGAAAGCAGCAGGCCATGTTGTTGAGACTGCCCCATGTCAGAGAACGACGGACATCCTCTAAGAGCTGAGGAACTCAGTCCTACAGCCACAAAGAAGGGAACTCTGACAACAATTTGAATGTGCTTGGAAGTGAACCCTGAGCTCCAAATGGCACTCAAATTTGGCTGACACTTGGATTTCAGTTTTGTGGGATCTTGAGTAGAGAACCTGATTGTGGTAAACCTGGATTCTGAGCTACAGAACTGTGAGACAATAAATGGGTGCTGTTTTTAGCTGTAACTTGTTGCGTACCAATAAACAACCAATATATGGAGGACTGTACTTTTTATTGCTTAGTAATGTTTGTCTTTAGCTCCAAACAAGTTAGCCATAACAGTAGCCTAAACAATGATATGGTCACACATGTAACTCATTGATTTACTGTTTTATAAAAATGACAACTTCGATTTTTATCTGTGAAATGATAACGCCCTTATAAGTATTGATGCTGGCCCAGGATATATCTAAATATGTCACATCCCTTTGAACACTGGTTTTGTTTTCTGTCACTGGTCATAAAGATCACCCATAGTTTAACATTAAGCCAATTATGACCCATTCTCTGATTTCTGGTTTCTTTCTTTTTCTGAGTAATTGCTGATGGAAATTCCTGTCTATTTAGCAGCAAAGCCAGAAGGGATTGCAACAAACATATTGTTAAATTGACTCAAATTTTAAGAGAGCGGTAAATGAAGATGCCACTCTTGGTTACCATCAATGAGATGTCTAATAAGATATTGCTCAGAGTAGAAAAAAATAGATGGTTTTAGATTATGTGAATTCAATCATATAACAGCAGCAGAACTGTACATCTTCTAGCATTTTCTTTGTTAGGATATAAAATAATGTTTAATTTTCACTGAGTTTTGTACTTCTGATTAGACAGGTATTTCTCCCTTTTATTTCATTGTGTAAACTTCTAATAATTTCCTGTTAGAACTTTGGTTACATTAGTGTGTATTTATATATAATCCTCTCATTTTATTCTTTAAAATATGCATAGTTTTGAATTCTTTTAAACCCATCTGTACTGCACACCTCTGTATATCATGTCAGTAGTGAAAAGTTCACCCCAGGAACAAAGATGATGAGGAGGACACCACAGCAGGGAAATTTAAAATAAAAGAAAAACATATTTGCTAGCATGGCTATAAGAAGGAGAAAGGCGTATATTGTGTAGAAGACCTTCTGCCAACTCCTCAATTTAAACTCCCAACAGTCCTCATTCAAAATAGAAAGAATTCCTCCCCTTTTGATGTAAATTCCTTTGCACTAGAAGAATCTGCACTGGACACAAGGGAAGAGATAGGCATGCTTTCAAGAATCCATGGAGGTTACCAGGAAATCAGGAAAGACAAATGGCAACCAACAAGGAGTAGAGTAACTTGGCATTTTAGAAACCTGTGGAACAAATCCAGAAGAAGGAAGGGCACTTTAAAAGCTTGAACAGTCAAGACTCTGATAAATTTGATTTAAATTAAAACTACATGTCTCTTTCATTTTTAAAACATGGATCTTGCTTTGTAAGAGACAACAAACAACACAGTGGAAACTTGGCTGCTTAGCTGCTAAGCTCAAGTTTGTCCCTGTCTTCAGTTTAATCTGTAGTCTTGAGTAAGTCACAAAACTGTCATAGCCACTGGATTGCAGATATTTAAATCACTAAAATAATATTTACCTAACTCAGGGGGATTTTGAGAGTTTTTTTTTTTTTTAATTCTCATTGCAAAGCAATTTTTTCTTTAAAATTTTTAAGTGAACAGTACTGAGATATATAAAATAACATTATCAGTTTCCTTCTAATTGATTGATTACAAAAATGCAGTCATGTCCCAGTTTTCTCCAACGAGTCAAGTCAAAATCTAAAACTCGTTAAGTATTAAATTTTACCTTTTTTTTTTTTTTTGATAAATGTCCCAGGCCAAATGTACAATATATCTTAAATGTGTGGCAGGAAAAGAGGTAAAGACAACCCCATATGCACATTTATCTTACTATATTCAGTAGACAGACTTTAGTCTCAAGGTAATGGGTAGTCATTATCTCAAATATTTGAGATTAAAACAACACTTAGTAAAAAAGAAAAAACTTATATGCTCTTGTGGCTTAGTGCATTATATCTGTAACAGCAGAGTGACTTAGACATCTCACATTTAGACATATTTTATAGTTTTTTAATGTAATATCTTCCAAGCTGACCTCACTAAAAAAAAAAATCTAAGGCTTACATACTAGCAATTATTCTGTACTATGCACATTCTGTATATTACTGCAACTTGTATTAATTATTTGTTTCTAGGTAAACTACAGTGGCTTATAATTAGTAAGTTACACTTCTAAGAATTGTGGGACTTACAAAGAGTATAACCACTCATCGTCAAGGAATCTAAATTTTACATTGGTAGGTCAATTTTGTAAACATAAAAACTCAGTTAGAAGATAATTAAAATACAAACCATTGCAAATTCACAGAAGGCACCAGAAACATTGTTCAAAATAATTGCTTTCAGATGCAATTCCTTATAAAACAACAAGAAGACCAAAATGTTTCCTTTTTTCCAAGATTGGAATTCCTTTTGTAACATGTGAAAACTGAGGCTCGGAGAAGTTAAGAAACTCTAGAGTAGAAAACAGAGGGAAAATCTTTTGTAAGAGAAGTGGGACTGCCAACAGCACATGTAGGGTGAGGAATCTAGGCTGACTAGAGCAGGGAGTTCAGATGGGGAGTAGTACATAAGACTAGAGAGAATGGTTAAGTTGGTATCTGCAAGAGATTTTTCTTAAGAAATCAGCTTAATTATTTTATTAGCACATACAGTGTCATCTAAGACAAGAGAGTTTGGCTTTTCAGTTTTTAGCATTGTCTTCTTGTTTGAGATAGACACCTATCAGTGATTCTACTTGTTTGCTGTGAGTGTAAAGTACACTGGTAGAGTAGATGATGATTTTTGTTTCCCTGTGTTCCTTTATATGTGTGTGTGTATATATATAAATTTATATATATATTTATATTTTTACATATATAATTTATATATATATATATATATTTGTCACCCAACATCCATTAACTCTACATCTGACATTAGCCACCAGTTCTCACTTGAGATTCCATACCGTTTTCATTCTCAGTCTGTGTGTTTCTGCCATAGCTAACAGTATTCTTGATGCCAAAAATGGCACATAACTTAAGCCTTAAAACCTCCAGGAATAGTGATTAGATTAATAATAGGACTCAGGCCAGGCAATCAAAGCCCAAGACATTAAATCGAGATTTTTATTTTGGTTAAGCGAAATGGACACACGATGTGGATGGAGCTGCTGCAGCACTCATTTTGGTGAATTAAAGGAAATAGAGCTGAGATATTGAGAGAAATGTGGCCTTGGTGAAATAATTTACACAAATATTCTAGATGAAGCTGTGTCTGACTAATTCTATTCCCTAGAATTTTTTGGTATTTGAGTTTGGTAGGCAGAATAATGCCCACCAAAGGTGTCCAGGTTCTAGTTCCTGGAAGTTGTGAATTTACTAGGTTACATGCAAAGAGAAATTAAGGTGGCGGATGAAATTAAGGCAGAAAATCAGATGACTTCACAATAGAGAGATTAGTCTGAATTATCCACTAAGCCTAATGTCATTGCAAGAGTTCTTAAATGTGGAAGAGTGGGGTGGAAGTAGAGAATCAGAAGATAATCAACCTACGAAAAAATGGTGAGAATGTTGCAGCATTGCTCTCCTGCAAGATGAAGGAATGGGGGGCAAGATCCAAGAAATGTGAGTGGACCCCAGAAGCCGGAGAAGGGAAGAAAATGGATTTGTCCCTAGACACTCCAGGAAAGAACAGCCTTATGACACCTTGATTTTAGCCCAGTGATATGTGTGTTTAATGCTAATCTACAGAACTGTAAGAATAAATTGTGCTGCTTTAAACCACAAAGTTTGTGGGAGTTTGTCACAGCAGCCACAGAAAACATATTGAGTGAATAAATCTCCCTCCCACTCCCCGCCACTTCTTTTATTTCTCAAACATTTTCTTTCACTTGCAGGAAAGTGGTTTAACTGGTTAAGGTGAGAAAATATATAAAAAACTTACAAATACTTTAAATCAGCTTAGGACTTTGTGACACAGTCCAAGGTCTACATACAAATTCCACAGTATAGTAGCTTTATGTTATCAGTTTGAGAAACTTAAAACATTATGCTTATTGCTCGGATAGATTGATTCCTTGAAAAATTGGTATTAACAGTGCTGATGTCTGGGGAAATAGAGTGAACTATCAGGTAAATTTTATGTTGTTTCTTTTTCTGTAATTTTTATTCTTAGATGTATCAAAAATTACAATTTTAAGGTAATTTCTTTCACAAGAATCATTACAAGACATTGTTAAGGTAAGTAAAGGGTTAATAGATCTAATTTTATACAATAATGCAATTTAATTTAAGGAAAATGAGTTTTCTGTACATAATCAAGAAAAAGTTATATTACTTTAGAGCAAGATGGGGAATTCAGTATTGCATTTCATGAATTATTTTTATAAAGTATCTATTATGTTTACCATTTATAAGATTGTATTGCTCATGAAATGTGGTTAATCATACTGTTATGTTCTAGGATAAACAAGACAAAATGTTACTCTATGTAGAAACGATGAAGCCACCTCCTTTAAAAATACCAACCACATGCTTTTTAACTGTTTTCCAACTCGTAATGTGCCTAAGAGTGTTAGTGGATTGTACAATCCCAACATACGTTTTTTATTCAGCTGTGGCTTGGAATCTTGGAGAAACTTTGCAACTGAATCAAGCTATTTTTGGTAGAAACATGTGTCTTTTAGTGTTTTTTTGGTGTGTTTTCTTTTTTTTTAGCTGAATAGTTTATCTGCATTCATGTATACAATAGCAGCCATGAAAGTTAATAATGATTATTAACTAAACTTTATATGTACATTTAAAATAAGTGTATCAAGGAGAATAATAATTTTTTATTGATAACTAAAAACAAAAATGATGTAAGATGTGAAAAAAAAATTGTAGCTGCCGAAAATCAGGCTCTTAGCAATATTGGACAAATAGAAGCACGCTTTGTGTTCCTGACACAGACGACCACCAACACAGTTATGTGACTATCTTGAAATCTTCCAATCTATGAGGCATGCAGGAAACAATGACAAAATCGTTTTTCCAGGGGGTCTATTTGGCTTCACTTTGAGCTGTTGATAATGAAAGCAAAGAAGTAATAGAAAAACTAAGAATTCAATGGCCGGGCGCGGTGGCTCAAGCCTGTAATCCCAGCACTTTGGGAGGCCGAGACGGGCGGATCACGAGGTCAGGAGATCGAGACCATCCTGGCTAACACGGTGAAACCCCGTCTCTACTAAAAAATACAAAAAACTAGCCGGGCGCGGTGGCGGGCGCCTGTAGTCCCAACTACTCGGGAGGCTGAGGCAGGAGAATGGCGTGAACCCGGGAGGCGGAGCTTGCAGTGAGCTGAGATCCGGCCACTGCACTCCAGCCTGGGCGGCAGAGCGAGACTCCGTCTCAAAAAAAAAAAAAAAAAGAAAAAAAAGAAAAAAGAAAAACTAAGAATTCAGACAATTCTCCAGTTTCAGAACAAATACATAAATGACATCTGCTAATTCTCAGGAATGGGATAAACCAGTCCTTATTAAAGTTTTAAGAGTTGACAAGTCAGTATCATAGAATCTGAACTATATTAGGAAAATGAACTGGGTTCTAATCTTGGATCAAATTCTTAAATCATGTATTAAGTCAAATATTTAAGCAAAAAAATACTTTCTTCACTTAAATACTTTTTATTTTCCCCAAAGGAATAATTACTCCTGATTTATGTTATGGAATAGTAGGCTCTTAATGTAGCAATTTGAAAACTCTTGTAAGATTTTATTATGGTTATCTCTTTTCAAGAATATTTTCTATTAAATTTTTGGATGACATACCTAGAGAAATTAATTCATGTAATTAATGAATCATAATCAAGTCTAATGCACCATTATATGTAGGGCCCCATTTCTTCATGTTCTTCTAAAGGTACATTCTCTCCCACTAACATTGGGCAGGAAATTTTTTTGTTGTTGTTGTTGAGACAGAATCTCGCTCTGTTGCCGGTGCTGGAGTGCAATTGAGTGGTCTCGGCTCACTGTAACCTCTGCCTCACGGGTTCAAGCAATTCTCCTGCCTCAGCCTCCTGAGTAGCTGGAATTACAGGCGCGCAGCATCACACGCGGCTAATTTTTGTATTTTTAGTAGAGACGAGGTTTCACCATATTGGTCAGGCTGGTCTCGAACTCCTGACCTCGTGATCGGCCCGCCTCAGCCTCACAAAGTGCTGGGATTACAGGCGTGAGCCACCACGCCCGGCCGAGGATTTTTCATAGAGTTGCCTGAACAAGTAAGAACAACCTTAGCCGGCTGTTTGCACAGAAGTATGCTGCCTTTATGTGTGAAGACAATCATATCTCATTGCATCCCTGTGAATGTTTTTAATATCAGTGTTATATAATTGCAGGCATTTGCTGTTCTAAGCACTTAAAACAGAATTTAAAGTATAAAAGCTATGATAAGGAGCGAAATACTATTTTATTGCCAGAATAAACCTTAAGAATATGCTGAATGAATTATCTTTTTGGAAACAATCTGATATTACTGTGTTGCTCCACATGTATTGGCATATTACATTTCTGGTTTTCTTTTTTTTCTTTTTTTTTTTTTTTAATGTTGATTTCAACATTCCTTTTGGTGTAAAGATGAGGGAAGCAATTATGTTCGACTCAAGCCAAGAGAAAAATAGGAGTATTCAATTTGTTATGATAAACAGATCATATGAGTAAGACAAGGTCAAGAATAAGTATGAGAGAAAATAACCACACTTTTGGGCTCACCAGTTCTCACTAAATTTTATAAAAGAAAAAACAACCTTAACGGAACAATTTGCTATAATGGGAATAATAAAATAATCATTTACTGAATATACAATTTCTCTAAACTGTAATTTCCTTTCCGTCCTTACTACAGTTTCCTGGGTTAGATTTGCATCTTTTTCCCTCGATTGTTAGTCTCTCTCCCAGTGCAGCTAAAATATTCTAACTGAAACACAAATCAAACCACATAATCCCCCTACTAAAATCTCTTCAATCGTTCTCAAAGGTTAAATCCATTACTTGACTCTTACTTACTGGTAGTTTTTTATTTTTATTTTTGTATTTATTTATTTATTCATTTATTTATTTTATTTTATTTTTTTGAGACGGAGTCTCTCTCTGTCGCGCAGGCTGGACTGCAGTGGCGCTATCTCAGCTCACTGCAAGCTCCGCCTCCCAGGTTCACGCCATGCTCCTGCCTCAGCCTCCCGAGTAGCTGGGACTACAGGCGCCCGCCACCAACGCCTGGCTAATTTTTTGTATTTTTAGTAGAGACGGGGTTTCACCTTGTTAGACAGGATGGTCTCGATCTCCTGACCTCGTGATCCGCCCGCCTCGGCCTCCCAAAGTGCTGAGATTACAGGCGTGAGCCACCGCGCCCGGCCACTTACTGGTAGCCACTCCTTCTTTTATAACTTAGTAATACAAATTGTGTTCAGCAGAGTTACACACACACCACATTCTGATATGCTTTGTTGACTTCTTCATTCCCTCTGACTAAGTGGTCTGCCTATGTAATTTTTGCCTGGCTTATTTTAATTTATCCTCTATAAATTAGCTTCCTGGAACTGAGTTAACTTTATTATTCCCACTTGAGCTAAATACTCTTATGTTCCCTAACTACCCCTCTTCCTTGGATATCTCTATCTTAGCATTTGTCACTTTATTTTGACATTGTCTTTCTCTTCCGTTGGATTTTTAATTCCCTAAGACCATTTGTGTATTCTCAACAATTTGCATGCATGACACATAATTTACTCACAGTAAATTTTTGTTAGGATGAATTAAGTTAAATCAGATAACTTGGTGCATTATTATCTAAATAATGCTCACACAAATATTTCAGATAGTCTTGACTAATATTATTATTTACATTTTATGTATGAGAAAATCAAGGCATAAACAGTTCTGGTGATTGACCCAAAACCATACATTGAGTGAGAAGAGACACTGAAACCAAACCCCAGGCCTTCTAGTATCAGATTTCTTTCTTTCACTGCTTTTCTAGAACATGGACAACGAGAAATCAAAGTTCTGATTTCAACTTTTACATTAAATCACTATGTGACATTAGGCATGTCGTGTAAGCTCTTTTGGTTTCAGTTCCCTCTTTGTAAAATATGAGCACTAAACTAGACTCTAGAGTCCTGCCATTTTGTTTTATGGTCTACTGAAACTAAAATAAGCAGTTTGTTGTTTCACAGTAGTACATTACTCTGATTTTACAGTTTTACTTGAACTGTTCCATAATATAAACATTTTATGGACTTAAATTTTGCTCAATTTCAATTAGCTCTTCTGTGCTAGTTGTTGGGGATTGAGGGAGTCCACTCAATAGCCCTATTCTTCCTTTCCTCGGATTTGTACCAAACCAGATACCAGAGTTAGCCAATGGAGAAAAAAAAAAAAATTGTTATTGTTGAAACAGGCCAAATTTGAAGATACAGGTTAGTGTGATTGTGAAAATAAACTTTCTAAGCCCCTTTTCTCAGTCTTGACCTTGAATGACTTAAGAGCACAGACTCCCATAGCTCTGAATGAATGAGTGAAAAGAAAAATACCAACACTACATCTTTCAAGATAAGACATGCTATTGGTAAAACTCCTTCAATCCATAAACATGGCTAATGGCAATCAGAAGTATTTAGAGAATAATTTTCTCTGTGGGAATAAAAAGACTAGGATACAGCATTTATTTTAATATGCATACAGATAAGAATAGCCTCATATCAAGCAACTGGTGGGAGCATAGTATTAATAAAGGACAAAATTATAAATTTAATAAATGTATGAACCAGTTTTTCATAGAATATATCATGGTTTCAACAATGCAGCTTAATCACTAATACCAGTCTGTAATCCCAAAAGACAGCAGGTAAGAGGCTAAATTTAGCTGAGTCAAATTCAACACACCTATTAGAAAAACAAATAAATAAGAACTCTACAAACAACAAACTCAAAAAGCCAGTGATTATATATGACTATATATAAATGCAGTTATGCTTAATGAAATTGCTATGTAAGCTCTCATCAAATAATAATTAAGCAATGTGGACAAAATATTTTTGAATACTCAAAAGCACTGGAGAAAGACTAAAAAGAAACAATATCCACTCAGCAATAAAGAGATATTAAAAACCCGATACACACAACATTAGGCAGAGTGAACGGTCTTTCACAAAATAACACATACTGTATGATTCTCTTTATGTGGCATTCGAGAACTGGAAAAACTAATCTGTGGTAGAAAATATTAGAAGACTAGTTGTCTTTAGGGGAGTGTAAGTAAGTTTAGCTCTACTAGGAAGAGGCATAATGGGACTACCTTGGGTGAGGGTAATATGCTGTATCTTGATAGGAATTATAGTTTTGTATATACTTGCCAAAACACAGAAAATGATGCTTTTACAGTGTATGCATTTAATTTATGTGAACTATACCTAAAATAAATAAGAAACAAATATTTAACTTTGGTTGAAAATACGCATTCTGAAGTATAAGCTGAAGTAAACTGACATCTGCAAATTTGAAGTACACCACAAATGATGGAATAAAAGATAGAATAATTGGTAGATGATAGATATGTAATAAATCAAGCATATATAATATTTATTATAAAACCTATGTAACATATATAAAGGTATTCAGTATAAAATTATTTCAGTTTTTCTGTAGGTTTAAAAATTTTTATAATAAAACTATAGATACCTGAAAAACATGTATATATAATGTAGATTACACATATATGTAAAATGTTATAAGTAAATGTAAAACACATCAAGCAGAACTTAAAAAGTTAACTCACCTTTGCTTCATTGGGTCTTGTGCTAAATATTAATTCAGTTTTCATTCTCCTAAAGAAGATTATGGCTCAAGTGTTTGAGGGAGTACTCATGCCTTGTAGATATATGATTGCCTTTGGCATCCATTGGGTGGTATTGTCAACACCCTAAATCTGGGAGACATTCCAAATTAATACCCTTATCTCACAGTAATGGATGAATAATCTAAAACATTTCAATTAGAATCAACATCAGTATTTTCCAAAAAAAGCTGTAGGAGAGATGCTCTCACTCACTTAGATAAGTATCAGAAAGCATGCAGCTGTTTTTGTACCCATACCATGATGTTTTGGTTACTGTAGCCTTACAGTGTAGTTTGAAGTCCAGCAACGTGATGCTTCCAGCTTTGTTCTTTTTGCTTAGGACTGCTTTGGCAATTCAGCCTCTTCTTTAGTTCCTTACAAATTTTAGAATAGTTTTGTTCTAATTCTGTGAAAAATAGCATTGGTCGTTTGATAGAAATAGCATTGAATCTGTAAATTGCTTTGGGCAGAATTGTCATTTTAACAATATTGATTTTTCCTATTCATGAGCATGGAACACTTCTCCATGTGTTTGTGTCCTCTCTAATTTATTTCAGTAGTGTTTTGTAATTCTCATTGTAGAGATATTTCAACTCCTTGACAAGCTATATTCCTCGGTATTTTATTCTTTTTGTGGCTATTGTAAATGGGATTGTATTCTTCATTTGATTTGGAGCTTGGACCCAATTGGTGTGTAGAAATGCTATTAGTTATATATATATATATATATATATATATATATATATATATATAGATTATGTATCCTGAAAAATTACCAAAACCATTTATCAGTTCTAGAAACCTTTGAAAACAGACACGAAGACCAATGGAACAGGAAAGAAAACTCAGAAATAACATCACACACCTACAGTAGTCTGATCTTTGACAAACTCAATAATAACAAACAATGTGGAAAGGAGTCTGTATCCAATAAATGGTGCTGGAATAACTGCCTACCCACATGCAGAAGATTGAAACTAGACCACTTTAATTATATACAAAAATTAACTCAAGATGGATTAAAGACTCAAACATAAGGCCTAAAACAATAAAAATCCTAGAAGAAAATTGAGGAAATACTATTCTGGACATCAGCCTTGGCAAATAGTTTATGACTATGTCCCCAAAAGCAATGGAAACAAAAATAAACATTGACAGTGGCACGTAATTTAACTAAATAGCTGCTGCACAGCAAAATAAAATATTAACAGAGTAAGTAGATAACCTATAGAATGGGAGAAAATATTTGCAAACTATACATCCAAGAAAGCTCTAACATCCAGAATGTATAAGGACCTTAAAGCAGCCAGAAAAAAAATCTATTAAGAAATGGGCAAAGGACATTAATGGATGCTTCTCAAAAGAAGATATACATGCAGCTGACTATACAAAAAAATGCTCATCACTAATAATCAGATAAATGCAAATTAAACCACAATGAGATACTGTCTCACATCAGTCAGAATGGTTATTACTAAAAAGTCAAAAAACAACAGATGCTAGCAAAGTTGTAGAGAAAAGGGAACACTTACACACTGCTGGTGGGAATGTAAATTAGCTCAGCTGCTGCAGAAAGCAGTCTAGAGACATCTCAGAACCTAAAACAGAACTACCATCCAACCCAGCAATCCCACTTATAGGTATATACACAAAGGAAAATAAATTGTTCTACCAAAAAGACACAGGCACTCATATGTTCATCACAACACTATCAACAATAGCAAAGACCTGGAATCAACCAAGATGCCCATTAAGGTGCACAGGATAAAGAAAATGTGGTATATATACACTGTGGAATACTACCCAGCAATAAAAAAAGAACAACATCATGTCCCTTGCAGCAACATGGATGCAGCTAGAGGCCACTATCCTAAGTGAACTAACACAGGAAGAGAAAACCAAATATCACATGTTCTCACTTACAAGTGGGAGCTATATATTGAATGCACATGGACAAGAAGAAGGGAACAACATACACTGAGGATTGCTTGAGAGAAGAGGCTGGAGAAGGGAGCATGGTTTGAATGGCTACCTATTGGGTACTCTGTTCACTAACTTGGTAATGGGGTCATTTGTACACCAAACCTCACTGCCACACAATTTACCTATGTGACAAACTGGCACATGTACTTTCTGAACCTATTTAAAAAAAAAAAAAAGGCAGGTAATTATTCTTCTCATGCATGAAGCCAACCTGAAAAAAAAATTGTCTCATGCAGTGGGGCAGAGCCAAGAGAGCCACAGGGAACTCACAGGAACCTGGATTTGCAGTTCTGAAAATATAGTGGCCTCTAGATCAAAACAACATTATTTCTGATCATTCTACTTGCATGAATTTTCTCATTGTTTCTTGATATTTTGACTTGAAGTTTTAAGTAATCTGCCAGCAAAGGCATACTATTATACAAGCAAATGCCTTGTATATATTAAAACATATACTGTCATCTAAAAAGTAACATCTTTCTATTGTATATTCTCTTCTTTTGCTATGTTTTCCATTCTCCTCCATGTCTACTTTTGGGTTTTATAAGGCATGCTATGCTGGATAGAGCTGATAGTCAAGCATGGCATTTTTATTCCTATGTGCATCATTACTCCCTCTTCCAAGTTTCACTTCTGCGTCTCACTTAGTTACCACCTACTACTTCTTTGGATATTCTGGAGTACTAACAGTGCCAAATATGCTCAAAGATCTAGGATATTTTAGGGGAAAATGTATTTCTCCTCTGCTATGTACTAGAGTAGAGCTGTTTGTGTTCCCAGGCCTCACAAATATTTTACTAAAACTGATTATAGTTTTGACTTTTGGAAATCTGTCTACTTAGGACTCTAGCATGAGTTCTTGAGTCTTGAATTCATAAAAAAAATACAAATAAACAGACATTCAGTTGCATATAAAATCATTTTTCTCAATTTTCGAATGTTGGTTTTCTTAGGAGCTTATTATAATTGACTGTATTCTCTTTAGATGAGTTATTTTGGAAGCAGAGTCTTCAATCAATTGTGCAAATGACATTCTCGTGCTAGCAGTTAGTGGAATATATCCTGATATGGCTAAAGCACAGCTACTTTAACCCAGATCCACACCATATAAGGATTTCACCATTTTTAAAGATAAGGTATTACATTATACTTAGTGGTTAATATCCCTGTACTTTAGAGTCAGAGCTTTGATCTGAACCTAAGGTCTGCCTCTATTTCTAGCTGTGTGATCTTGGGTAACTTTCTTCAATTTTTTAAGCTTTGGCTTTCTTAACTTTCTAATCTGCATTGTCCAATACAGTAACCACTAGCCACATTTTGCTATTGAAATGTGTGTGGTGCAAATTGAAATGTATTGTAAGTATAAAATATTTAATTTTGAAAGATTTCTTATAAAATTAATGTAAAATATAGTGAAGACTCAGTAAACATTTTCTATTTTATTTCCTTCATATAAAATACACATTAATAGTAATCATGAACTATTAACAGTATATATGAAAAGTAGTTTGCATAAATTTCTAATTTGTTCAGAAAAATAAATCTCATATTTTTTAATATATGTAATTCCATGTTGTATAAAATAAAGCTAAAAATATAGCTTAAATTAGTGGCTTACAAATATTTTATAAATGTCTATGAGATAAATACTGTCTTCATTTGAAAAATAAATTAATAGTTTATTTTAAGAAAAATAAATATACTAAATATGACAAGATAATCTACTTTATTTGGACAGTTTATTAGAGAAAGCATGACTCTCAATTCACATTCTTCTAAGTTTCCACTAGAGTCATTCACTGACAGTTGAGTAATTTGTTTAAGCTACATCTACTATTAGCACAGACTATAAACCAAAGCGTAGGAGGAGGACGGTGTTTAATATTTTTATTCAGGAAATATCTTGACACATCCCAATGAGTAAAGTGTTTTCATAAGGCCAGAAGGGAGTCCTGACAAGTGGGAGTTGAACCACTCTCCATTGTTGCCACACAGCCAAACGGGTAACAAAGATGGGATGTAGACTGACGAGGGAAAAGACAGCTGTTGCAGAAGAGAGGCTGCTTGAGTTTACAAGTAAAATAGTCACATTGGAAGTAGTGAATCTTCCACTATCTCCTACTTGAACTCAATTGTTAGACTGTACAGAATGTGTCTTAAGCAATATGTTAAAAAAAATATATGACAGTACTGATTTGAGGAAATTATTATAACCATTGTGTAAACGTAAGAATGGAACATGTAAAAGGAGTAAGGGACCCAAAGAAATTAACCAACAAAGTCCCTAAAGTAGAATGCAAACAAGGGGGAATACATTGTTAAGCAATGTCATCAGTTCCTTAACAAAGAGGAACTGCAAGGTGATAGTACAGCTGCTCTATACATTTGTATTTGGTGCATTTACTTCTGCTTATTTGGTGTATAGTACATTGCATATAGTTTTCATCCTATAATGAGAATGACAATGCTTTTTTGTGTATCTAACTTGTACAGTTAAATAATGCTTTCAGATATGGTTATAACCATCTAAATATGGTGAATACTACTCAAGTATTATATAGAAAATTTTGGAGTGTAAATAGGCAAAAGGTAAGTATTGACGATTTATATACTGAGTCCTTACTTACTGGTCTATTGAGTCTAATTTCTGACTGAATAGGCCGTATATTACATTATTTCCCTTTTTGTTTTCTTCTGAGTATGACTTTTTTCCCTTTGGTCTCTAACTCTTCCTCCTTAAAATTGTGTGCCACCTCCATATAGTTACAAACAAACAAATTGTATTTGATAATATATTAATCAGAAACTGTGAAGTTTATAGAAGTTCTCATTTTTCTCAGTTTGGGTTCCTGGGGGGAATTTTCTGAGATGGAGTTTAGCGTA
Source organism: Macaca nemestrina (assembly GCF_043159975.1). Lineage (NCBI taxonomy): Eukaryota > Metazoa > Chordata > Mammalia > Primates > Cercopithecidae > Macaca > Macaca nemestrina. The sequence continues at coordinate 65,041,180 of NC_092128.1, forward strand.
AAGGAGATTTATTAAGTCATATACTTAAGATCAAGACCTGTAGACTGCAGGGGGAGGAGGCGGAATGTGTGGGGGAAAGTTGAGCTGCAATGCTGGCCTAACAACAGCCTTGGCCAACCCTGGGGGAGCACTGAAACTAGAAAGACATTTCAGCTGTGTCCTGAGTTGGAGAGGTAACCAGGCCTTTAGATCCTGTCTTGAATGGTCATGAGTTTTGGTCACCTCTGGAATGAGCATAGCCTCAGGTAAAGCTGCTTTGTTTCACTACTGTACACTAGAATATTAGTCATTTAATTTTAACATTTAATATTGATATTAAACATTTAATATTTAACATTTAATATGAACCAGCTACAGAATATTTTAGTCAAGTATATATATGAATATAATTTTAGAATTTTGACCTGCAAAAATAAGTCAATAGGACACTCTGCCATTGTAGTCTTATTATGTAGAAAGTTAACTATTCAGAATAGCTACAACACAATTGCACATTATGAGAGACTGACAGATCTATTAATAGTTGAAATGCTTTCTACCTTAAATGGGATCATACAGGTTTACTCCGCCCTTGAGATTTAGATTAAATTATTTTTGGCAGGAGATAACAAATTTAATTAACAATTTGGTGGCAAGTCCTTCCTCTCATTGTTAGATTTACATTTCCCACTCAAGTCTTTGCATGGCTTCAGTTTTCTTCACATTGAGCCTAGCATGGACTCCCAGCCCTTTTCTTAGATTTTCACCTAAACACTTATCATTCGTATATTTGTAGGTGTGGCAGATTTGGGGAGACAAAACAATTTGCATCACAGACATAAAATAAATTATTAATAATCAATTGCTCTAAAAAAATGCCTTTTCTCAGCCATCATGTTCAACCTTTGTTGAACATCATGTTCATTCTTTTCTCTCTCTTTTTTTTATCTCTTTCCTTCTCTCGGTCTCTCTTCTAAGACTCAGTTCTCAGGTATCTGCATATATATATAATATATATAATATATAATTATATATATAATATATATAATTATATATATAATATATATATTCATTTTGCTATATAGATGAATTTAACTTTTTACTCTTTTATTTGAAGATTTTTTTTAAAGATGATGCACCATTGTTTTTACAGTTCACTTCCACTAGTTTCTAAACTACAAATAGGCACTGGAATTTGAATCTTTACTTTTCTCCAGCCCTAACAGTCTTTGAGAGCAAGGGAGTAGTGACATAAGGAATTTTTCTTCTAGTAGTCTTTACTTCATACTTCTTTGGAGGCAGAAGTGGCCACAGTCAGGGTTTCTAGAGTATCCCTGTGATATCAAACCAAGACAAAACTTTAGCTCCACCTTTACATCTTCTCTCACTGTCCCAACTTTCCTGATGGCGCTCATGTTGAGAGAGGAGAAAGGCTGTGAGGTAAATTAAAGTGAATGAAATAGGTAAAGACAAAAAATTGTTTCCAAGTGGCTTAATAAATAATGTATAGGAGGTTGTCTTGCTTTAAATTGAGGAAGTTTAATACAGGTAAAATTAAAAAGCAGTAAGTGGAAACACATAGTTAATTTTTTTCAATTTAAACATAGAAACTAGAATTTCAAAGATAGAATAATACGACGTGTTTTAGGGAAGATTATTCTGACATTTGCATGCATAGTAGACTAGAGTGAGAAAAGAATACACATTTGAACTAAAGTCCTATGAAGGAAAGGAAAGCAATAACTATATAGCTGCTTATTGATCATCACAATTTTTTAATGAAGAAAAGATTGCAAATTAGAAATATAGAGAAAGAGTTAATAAAAGCACTCAAGGTACGTAGCTTTTAGAGTTTTCAATAAAGTGAGTTTTAGGTTTGGTCTTTGAACCAAACATCCCCAAATCTAGATATAGAAAATCAACCATTCCTAAGTCTAGATATAAGGAAAACAAAGATCAATTCACAGTACTTGATTTTTGTCATAATATTATTTTAACTCAAGTGTCTCATACATTATAAATTTTGAAGGCATATTCTGTCAAGATTTTTCGGGACAATGTTAGTCAAACAGAATGTGGCTAAAACTGATTTGTGCAACCAACTGTTAGTAAGTATTAAGTATTACTAAGTATTAGTAGTAAGTGTTACAGACAAATTTGTTTTTAATCCATGTACCCTATGCTGCTATAAAAGTGTTTAATATTTTCTAACAGCTATAGTTCCTATTCAAAATGTCTCATGAGAAACTACTTAGAAGAAGGCTTTCCAGCACTTTGGGAGGCCGAGACGGGCGGATCAGGAGGTCAGGAGATCGAGACCATCCTGGCTAACACCGTGAAAACCCGTCTCTACTTAAAAAAAAAAAAAAAAAAAAAAAAAATTACAAAAAACTAGCCGGGCGAGGTGGCAGGCGCCTGTAGTCCCAGCTACTCGGGAGGCTGAGGCAGGAGAATGGCGTAAACCCGGGAGGCGGAGCTTGCAGTGAGCTGAGATCCGGCCACTGCACTCCAGTCCGGGCGACAGAGCGAGACTCCGTTTCAAAGAAAAAAAAAAAAAAAAAAAAAAGAAGAAGCCTTTCTGAATAGCTTATCATTGGAATGATAAGGTCATATTTACATTTTTTCCACATACTAGTATTAGTTAGTGACTTTTTAAAACTATGTCAGGAGTTGTACATCAATGGTTAATGATTTTAAAATCATGACTTTAACAAACTGATGACAAGGCTTAAATGTTGTTTATAATGTTCATTAGCACTACTGAGGATTAATGCAGTATTTTCACAATAATAGAAAAATAAATAATTGATCAAATATATTCTAATTGTCATGGTAATTTTTGGAAATGACAACTTGTTTTTCCCGAGTTTTGCTAATGTTTGCCATTTCAGCATGTGTTCAAAATACACCAGCTACTTCATTTTCAAGGAATCTCTGAAAGCCCATTAGTACTCTTGATTTTCCACAACACATCTATTGAAATTACAAAGCAAGGAGTTATTTTACTTTCTAAATGGATAATTCTTAAATTATCTTAATTCAAGATGCTGTAACAAAAAATTTCTATGAAGCCACAACAATGAAACCCTCTGCTTTTGGAAATGGTGAATCACTTAAGACCAGCCTTCTCACTGAGAACAATCAGAAAACTGGTTAGATAAGTAAATAAATGCGTGTGTGATAATTGTGTGTGTGTTTGTGTGTGTGAGAGGGTATCGGACAGTAACCAAAGCAGTAAGTATACACAGAACCTAGTTGTCAGAGAAGAAGGGATGAGAGATGAACTTAATATTTGGTGCAACTGTCCCCCTTCAGGCATTTGCCTATTGGAAGGAGATGACTGAGATACTGACAAAACGAGTAAATCTTACATCAAATTCATGGGCTTATATAAATAAACATTATAATCCAGATCATGCCAAGGAAAAAAAAAAAAAACAACAACACCCAAGGGTTTCAGTAAGGATCATGAAGGGACACACACATTCACAGAAGCTAAAACCCATCTCCAAGTCCAATATTTGAGTGGATTAAGGTGCTCAACTCTTACTGACATATCTGCTGGAAGCAAATATAAACATACTTGGGAGAAAAATATAATAATCTAGAGGACCAGGTAATCACTACCTTTTATTAAATCTACCATGTTTGCCCCTGCATTAATTACCATGCAAAACACAAGATTTGATCAAAATCAAGTTAAAAATATATGCAAGAAACAGACCATAAGATGCCTGGATATTGAAATTACCTTACATGATTTTTCAAATAACTATGAATAAACATCAAGGAATTCAATGACAAAATACACGGTTTTGCTAAAGAAATGGAAGCTACAAAAATATATTGAAGAGAATAAGAATATATATAAATTATTAATTTTATAATAGAACATAATGGGTAGTTTAAGAACAGAAACATAATATTGAAGAGAACGTCTCTGAATAAAAGATTGGTGAAAATTTTACAGCCTGAAGTGTAGAAAGAGAAAGAGTTATAGACAGCACACACAGACAAGATTCTAAGAAACACACATGGTCCAACACATATAGTCCTAGAAGAAGAATAAAAACTCAGGGCAACAGCAATATTTGGAGATATAATGGTTATGAAGTTTCCCAAACTGACAAAAGTGGGCAAGCTGCAAATTCAATGAGCACTACCAACACTAAACAAGAAAGCAGCAACAAAAACAACCAGTCAACCAAAAAACCTCATACACATCATAGTAAAACTGACAAAGAAAAGTAAAACAAAACAAAACAAAAAATAAAAGCAGGAAGAAGAAAATATATAATATTTAGAACATAACAAAATTATTCTATCAACTTCTCAACCAAATAAGTGGTATTAAAAAGAAAGTGAAAAATTCATTCATAGATAAAAAGACTAATCTTAATATAATAATAATGGAAATTATTAGAATCCCTAAATTTCAAATAAAATAATCTTGAATTCCTGGAAAAATATTTTACTTTGCTTTACCCAAAGACTTTATACTTTTGAAGCATTGCCTAAGATGCGTAATATCAGAAAAAAATATATAAGCAGATTTCTTTCCATTTGACCAGTTTAAGAAATCATACACTCTGAAGAGCCAAAATGCATTCAAAAGACAATTTAGAAAGAAAATTCAGGCATCTATTCTATCTTAGATTTAAAGTGAACTGTGAATGACAAAACTAGACATTCTTTCTGTACCGTTACTGAGAAATAAAAAAACTGAGCTAATGCATACTCAAAAATATAGATGCCAATTTATGTTAACACTGTCTGATGAGTTTAAAAGTTGATTTACTGTGTGTTTATCTTAAATGTAAAAAAAAAAAAGGAAACCATAATAATTTTATTTGTAATGTTACCTTAACTAAAACACTTCACAGTTTACACATGCATGATCATTATTTCATCAAAACTTGTAATTATGAAATAAACCTTGAACCTGTACAATCTGCATCTTCCAAAAATAAATTTTAAGCCTATTTTTATTCTAATGAAGAATCTTTGACAATAATCACAAGATGGCCTGATGGAATTTATTATATGTATTCTGTATATTTTCTTTCTTCAGTCTTAACATGTGCTCACTTTCCTTCTCAGTTTCTCTCTCTCTTTAAAAAGGACTGAATTTTTTTAAAAAAGAGGAAATACTTTAAAATTACTCTAGACTAGTTAATATCATACTTAATCTATAGAATTATACAGAAATGATACAACTGTGCAGTTTCTGCATGACTGATCTAGTTTTTTTTTTCAAAAATGATATAAATAGTGTTTTCTAATTAGCCTAAGAGTTTAAGTTTTCTCAATTGAAAAGCCAGTTATCTTATTTTTCCTTTTCTAGTCTTCAGAAATTAGAATATTTCACTTAATTTTTCTCATTGTATGCATGTATATGGCTGAGGGTCATGGTAGTTGGAGTCCCAAGGCTCATAAGGATGTTTTAGGCATGTATAAACAGAAGCACAACACATCGTTGATTGCCAGTGGCACACTCCTGTGTGTGCTCTTGAGTCAGAATAATCTGAATAATCTGTTTCAAATTTTTGCCCTATCATTTACAAACTGTGTTTTCTTCATTTACATCTAAAGCCTCAGTTTTCTCCTTTATAAAATAATACCTATGTCATGTTGTTTTGTAATGATTAAATGTAATAATTCATAAAATAATCTACTTAATATAGTTCCTGGTATATAATGCACACTAAATTTATATAAGTTGATTTTGTTATTGCATTTTTCTTATTATCAAATATAGTGAAAATCATAGACTCAGTGCTTTCCACGTTTTAAATGGTTGAATTACAAGTCATTTATCTAATTGGAAAATAAATAAGACTCAGTTAAAAAAAAAAAAAAAAAGAGCGATGGGTTGAGTTCAACCAATTTATTAGCATTTGATCTTTTGCAAATTACTTAATTTCTCCAATAATTGTAAACTAGAAATAATAATAATAACTTGGCTCATAGCATAGGATACTAAAGGACACCTAACAGAGACTCCATTACTGGTAACTTTCTCTCTCTTTTAAAAGTTTATTCAATTCAATACCTGACAAAGAGAATTTCTTTTTTTTTTTTTTTTCCACTTATGGACCTTTATGTGATAAAAAATTGTGAGGCAAAACTTGGTCTCATGTACGTCAACCGCCAAATGTCATTTTGGAAAACAAATAATTGGGAAGGATAGACAGGCAGCATATGAGTATTTTATAAATTCTAATATAAATACGGTTTCCCCCAAAAACAAAATATGAAGACTTTATAGAAATAATAACTACATTGCACACGTTTTTGAAATTTTCCTTAAATTCACAATGAGACTGAAACTGAGGTATGAGTCTAAGTTTCTCAAACCCTATTTTGTTCACAAAATTTTTATGCTTAATGCATTGGACAAATAAAATATGCATCAGTGATTCTGATTCATAACATTCACATTCACGGCCTTAATTGGTTGGATTTTACTCAAAAGTTAAATTTGCTTGATAAGGATTTTAGCTTAGGTAAGTTTTTTACAATTCACATTGCTCCATCAAATAATTTCTCTTTAGGTTTTTGGATGGGTTTGGAGAGAAGGAAAAAAATATCACCGATCATGTATTCCCCCCATGGCAACAGGGAATTTATGTGGGAATTTAGAGAACAAAACAATGATTATCTTAAACAAATGAAGATTTAATACAGTGTTTAAAGATGTGTTGGTTCACATTCTGATTGGAAAATGAAATTTGCAGTTAGCAAAATTATATTTCCATTTAGACACTATAAAATAAGACATATCCAAGTGTACCCAAGGAATCTTTCTTTTGATTATTTCTTATTTCTTTTGCAAATCCATTAAGCTCATACAACCTTTTCAAATAATGTAACCTATAATTTATGTTGTCTATGCTTTAATTATTAAATAAATGGGCAGATTAAAAAATTAATTACTCCAGCTAAACTTTATTCGACAAGTATGTTTCCTTTATACTGTATTACTTTTAGTCTAATTTATATATATATGTTATTTTTATACACATATATAATACAATTAATTATAGACACTTGACTTTTCTATATTTTTCAAAAAAATTGTTTGAGTTTGTACTGCATATTTGTGTGATTGAAGACTGTAGTTTCAAAATGTGTACCTAAAATAAAAATGATGTTTAGACAAAATAATACTTTGAAAAATTTCTTAAACAATTCTTAAAGTATGTAGATTATACATGTCACTTGCCAATAACATTACATTATGCTGAGGTGGGCTTGGCACAGATGTGGACCTGGATCATGCTCATTAAAGTTACATAGTCGTTGAGTCATTGAGTCATTGAGTATAATGGCAGCGAGAGTCTTTCTCTCTCATTCTGTTGCACCCTTGCTTGCACTTGCTCTTTATCTCTGCTGATACCATATAACTAAATGTGTGATTGTTATATTTCCACAGTAATAGATACAGTACCATGTGTTTGTATGTGTATGCTATTCTAGTCAGTACTGAAAGGTTACAAATCAGAGTTTAAACCAAATTTCAGAAAGCAAGGTATAATCTAAATGTAGATTTAAACATATATACACATGTAGGTACAAACACACACACACACATATATGTATATATACACACATGTGTGTATATGTGTGTATGAATATATACACATAAAGCTTTCTTCTCTTCCCAAGAGTCCTAGCCCTGATTTTGACACTTTTAATGTGCCGCATGCAGAAAGCTGAAAGTATATGAATAGTGATAAAATTTCTGTCTTTAACTTTATAAAACATTAGGTGGTTTGTAATTAGGTTTTTAACCTTTGGAAAAATTTAACCCTTTTTAAAGGGCTGAATTAGTGCACTATAAGATTGAAGAAAAAAACATAAAACATATTAACTCTTGAAATCTAATATATGACTTGACCAAATGATGATAATATCCATTCTAAGAACTAAGCTAGTTTGGCCTTTGTGAAACCCCTAGGTTCATATAATTCATGCAGTACCCTGTATAACTTTTAAGGATTACTAGTCATGGAATCTATTGTCTATTCCCATTGAATATGATATTCTAGCATAAATTAGATTTTTCAGATTTCGTACTAGGTGGGGTTGGGTAGATGTTTAACAATGGTAAAATATTCAAATATTCAGGTCTTTATAAAGCCCATGATAAACTATTACTAGTAAACGTACTATTTTACTAATTTTTTAAAGCAAAAATATCCTATACTTGCCTATACTCTGGCATTAGAAGTTTTAAGAATGTTTGAAATGTAGAACTTTCTTACATAAATATTTTTTTTTCAACCAAAAATATTTACTTAACATGTGGAATGTGTATCTTCACACTTGCTACCAACTTGCTTATCTAGATTATTTTACTCAACCAAGTCTTGGGAACTTGTAACTTCTTGCTAAATGTGCGACTTTCTAAAATATTTTATTTTGTTGCCAAAGATCTGCTCTGTAAACTTCAAGTGATGTTTCCCCCCAAACTCTAAGTAAAAAGTATCCTTGGCTGTATGCTTGGTTCATTGGATCTTCTAAAACTGATCACTCACACTATGTAAATTTGAACAAAAAGGAAAGCAGATGATACTATTTCTTTTTGCTATGTTACACCCCTGTAGACTTTCCTCAGCATGCCTTTTTCTTATATTTCCAAGGTATCTGTTTGGCTGATAAGTCACTTCTGGTCTTTCTGAAGTCTTGCTCTCTCTCTCTCTCTCTCTCTCTCTCTCTCTCTTTTTCTCTCTCTCTCTCGGTCCCTCTTATTTCTAGTTATTTCTTGAGTAAACCTTTCCTCTTATCCAATACTTAAATTTACAATGATAGTCATGTTACCTAAAGTGATTAATTACTTGCAGATTCTTAGGAAATGTCTAACCCCAATTTTCTAATTATAATTGATGCTACACTCTTGTTTCGTGTTGTAGCTTATATATACTAAAATTAGCTGATCTAGAGGGAATCTGAGAGTCCTACTTAGTGAGAAATAACGGAGTTCTGTTACCAGAAGAATAATTGAGTATGTACATGTAGAGTAAATCAGTTATGTACATGGTATTGGGGAAAGAGAACTGTAACACATTTGTTCCTGCTAATAGACGTGATTCAACCCTTGCTGAAAATTCTCCTTACTCAGAATTCTGGCATTCTATTTATATAAACGGCTGTTCCACCTCAAATTTCTGGTGAGATACATTCATCTTACAATGTACAGTAAAATGTAAAGGAAAATGCTGTATTACTAGCTTTCAAAATGTGCAGTATATGAAACAGATGCCTGAAGCACACCAATACATCCATTGTGAATACCAGGCTGTCACCACACCTCTGGCACATCTCCTGCAAGCCCTGCTTCATCTGTCATTATTAATACACTTCATTTTAAAAAGATGTAAGACAGAGCAGACCATGTTCCTGAATATATTTGCCTGCTTAAAGGCCTCAAATATGCTCTCATTATTATTTTAAGTAATTAACTCACGGTATTGGGCAGGTTCTGGCCCAAAGATAAATTTTAATGTTTTCTTTAATGTTTTAGTATCTCTGGTATGCAGATGATAAAAAAATAAAGTCCACATTCTAGATAAACCTTGAACAACTCCCTGAAATAAACTTACTCCTGTTGAAGAGAGCTGTCATTTCCCTCTCATCTCTTGGGCAGCAAGATTTGGGAGGTCTTCTTTCAAATTAATTCTAGAGGGTTATGTTTGTTGCTCATATGGGCTACATTTACTGACTTAGGAGCATGTGATCCACCAGTATCTGCTTCCCTTAAGTGCTGACAGATCTGTAATTCCAAGTGGGTTTTAAAATTCAGAATATTCTATTTTGCTTAATAAGATTATTGCCATGAAAGGAACTGGTCACCCAAATATTCAAAGAGAGTACAAGGAAGATGCAGCTTATGAAACTGCAGTTTTGTTTATGTGGGATTATTTAATCTCAACCTGGGACCTTAAAAATAACTTACACTAGTTCACTGGAGTAGTTCTGAATTGTGAATTACAATTACATAAGTTTTCATAGAGACACCTTTTGCAAAATGCTTATTATTTGAAAAATTATACTTATTTTATGTATTGACTGTGTAAATGATTGCACTTCCTATGCAACTTATGAGAACAACATGGTCCTGATACTAGAACATGATAACAATATTACAAGAAAATATCATAGGCCAATATGCCTCATAAATATGTCTAAAAATTCTTAACTAAATATTACAAATGAATCAAACAATATATAAAATTGCTAACACATCATAACCAAGTGGGGCTATCCCCCAAATTCAATTAAAGTCTACATAGTAAACCTCATTAACAGAATTAAAGAGAATACCATTTTTAATCTCACCAAAGAAGCAGTATCTCTTTATAATGTAAAATTTATCTCAGCAAATTTAAAATAAAAAAGAACTTCCTCCTTCTAATTAAGGGCAAATATGAGAAAAAAATTTAACATCGTAATTAATTGTGAAATATTAAATATTTATTATTGGCTACAAATAATGCAATGATATTTGTTACACTTGCAATTAGGCAAAATTAGAAATAAAGAGAAGTAAACTTTCATTGATTACAGATGTTATGAGTTATACATAGAAAATCTTTAAAAATATGTAAATTATTACAAATAATAAATGAAGTTAAGAAGGCACAGGATACAAGATTAACATAAGGTACAGTTATTTTGTAATATCTAATAACAATAAACAAAAAATTATTTTAAAATGTGCTTTAATAGTAGCATGAAGAAAAATCCGATGATGAGGAATGAATAATAAAAACTGAATAAGACCTCGATACTGACTCTGTGAACAATGTGAAAATAAATTAAATACATAAATAAAAACAAAGATAAGCCATATTCATGGGTTGGAAGATTCTGTATTGTTATTTTGATTCTCTCCAAATTGATTCATAGATTTAGCCATATTCCTGATTAAAATTCCAAGAGGCTTCTTTCAAGAAATAGGTGATTCTAAAATTACATGTAGGTGAAAATATCTAAAATAGCCACATCCTGAAAAGGAATAGTGAATTATTTTATATATATCTTATAAATAATGTAATTATAAAATATACCACCTGAATTAAAGGTTTACTATAAAGCTACAATACAGACAATGTGATTTTGGCACACAGGTAAGCAAATACATCAGTGTAGCAAAATAAAGAGTTTTGAAATAAATCTATCATCTATCTATGTATCTATCTATGTATCCATGTATGTATGTATCTATTACAAATAACACTACTAATGCAAATAATAAACTATTACAAATAATAAATAAAGTTAAGAAGACACAGGATACAAGATCAGCATAAGGTACGCTTATTTTGTGATATCTACTAGGAATAAACAAAAACATTTTAAATTGCTTTAATAGTAGCATCGAAAAACATACATGTAGGGTCAAAGGTTTTTCATGAAAGATACCAAAAAAAAACCTCAATGGAGAAATGACAGTTTAAAAAAATGCTGCTGAACAACTGGATATTTACATAGGGAAAATGATTATTGCAGTCTATACCCGCAAACTTGAGATGAATTGTTCATCTATACATAAATCCCAAACCATAAAATTATCAGAAACACAAAATAATATCTTCATAGCTTTAGGCTAAGAAAATATTTATTGACAGAACACAAGAAGCACAAATCATAAAAGAAATAATTATGAAATGGAATTCATTACAATTAAATTTTTTTCAACCGTAAAAAGATGTCACTAGGGAAATGAATAAACAAGTGACGGACTTGGGAAAATAATAACATACATCGGACAAAGAACTTGTGTACAGAATGCATAAAGAACTCCTAAAAATTAGCAATAAACAGTTTAACAGTCTCCAATACATACTTTATAAACATAAGATACAAGTGGGCAATAAGCACAAGAGAAAATATTCACCATTATTAGCCATTGGGGAAGTACGTATTAAAATCACAATATAATATCACCGCAAACCCAGTAAAATGACAAACAAAAATGACTGACAATACCAACATTGGTGTGAATTCCAGTAACTTTCATATTATTGGTGAGAAAGTAAACCTGTGAATTACTCTGGAAAATTGCCAACAATTTGTATTTAAAATTGAATATATATCTGCCATATAACCCAGCAATTCAACTTTTGATATTTACCTAAAAGGGATGAAAATATAGACACACAAAAACTTGTACAACTCACTTCACTGCTTTATTCATGATAGCCCTAAGTTGGAAACTTTCCAAATGCCCATCAACAAAAGAAGAGCTAAACAAATTGTGATATAGCCAGCCATATTATCTAATATACTGAGAAGTTAAAACAACAACAAAAGGAATAAATTGCTGAACATTCAACAGTGGGAAAAATCTCAAAATATTATGTAAATAAATGAAACCAGATGCAAAAGAGTACAGAGTGATTTCAATTCTCTAAATATAAATACAAAATAAATAAATAAATAAACAACTAATCTATGTCTTAGTAATTGTGATAATGACATCAGTGTACTTTCTGGGGGCTTGGTAATTAATGCTCAATATTTTGATGAGAATGTTTGTTACACATTGATCAAAATATTGAACAGTTAAGACATTTTATTGCTGGTTAATTCTATCTCCATTTTAAAAAATTAACAGTGTAATATTTAGAAAAAGGATAATTTACTTTGGAAAGCTGAACTATTTAATACTGTATATAGAATCACCACAAAATGTGTTTTTTATATTGAATGCATGTCTCTATTATTTTTAAAAAATCCAAAAATTCCCTTTCCTATATTTGTGTATTTTTATAAAACACTTATTTTCTCAACTATCTTATTTCTCTTTGTAATACAAACTCATTGTAAAAAGGAAACTTAAGCAACATTAAAGTTAAAAAACAATACTACAACTTGGAGAACAAAATACAACAAAGAAGCAAGCAAAAAACCTCACCATTAACCACTTGGTGGATACCCTTTCAGGTAGCACTGTGAGTAGTAGATAGCTTAACGGGTAAATTCAGATTAAAACGTGTTCATTAACACGAACACAAAAAATAAAATGAATTGACTTAGCCAACTATTTGCAGAAATAACAATATACAATGGAAGATAACTTTTAAATGAATAAAGGTATTATTTAATTAGTATTTAGACAAGCTTACTTTATGATAAGTGGTTCCAAAGGGACATTTGAAACTACACTCCAAAACTTCTTTAAATCTCTTTTTTTCCCCCTTAGAGATTAGCCTACTCTATGGATGTTTTACATCCATCTCTATAAACACTCAATATCACTTTCCTGCATTTACTCCTTATGTGTTGAAATTCTCCAGGGACCCTCCTTTGATCACTTTAGTACTCTCCCTTGGTGATATCATCCACAAAAACAGAACTCATAAGCACTCATACACTGAGGGTCCCAAAATGTGTGTTTCAGGTGTAAATTATTACTCGAGGCTTGGAGATAGCATTTTACTGTCCACTGGCATTAAAGATTCAACATGTTCAAAATAAACCATCTCCCTCTGCACACCTGCTTCTTAACCTACCTTTATTCACTTAATGGAATAAATGTCATAAACAGACACTTTCCTGCACATAACAGAAACTAAAGAGTCCTCTTTATTTCTTTATTTTGATTTTTTTTTTTACTTCTTCACAGCAATACACCATAACCTTCCCAACCTAGTTTCTAAATTTCTTGTAAACAAATTTTCATTCTCCCTTGCTACTGACACTGCATTAGTTCGAATCCTCGAGCTTTCTTTTACCCCTGGTCAATACACTGATAGTGCTTTTTCTTTTATCCTTTGACTTCTTACTGGGTCTGAGTCATCTTCCACTAATGAAAATATGAGAAGGCCATTTTCTATTTAAATCTGCTTACTGCCACTTGTATTTTAGTAATTCTTACTCATTCTAAGAATCAGAATTTGCATCACTTTCTCAATGGAGCTATCGTTTATATTCCTCTTCTAACTCTAGCCTAAGGCAGGTGCCTTCCCTTTTGACCTCGTAGCATTCTTTGCATATCTTCTCAAAGCACCTATTACTCAAAATAATTTTCATTTGTCTATCTTTGCTTCTTGACATTGTCCTCTTTGATGACATGAGATTTTTGGCATCTCTTTATAGTTAGCAACTAACTCTAAACCAGTACATGGTAGATTTTGAAGAAATATTTTCAACTGAATGTCATATATTGAAGCCATTTTTCCAAATAAGCATACCTATGTTAACACAGTAATGTTGAAGATTAACAGATAATTTTAGTCCTGCTTATTGAATGCATTCATCATGTCAACAAGTGTTTATTCAGTGGCTCTATTATGACACATAGGGTGTTCAATGCTGTGCATGTGTAATGAATTACACAAGGTCTATACTTTAAAACCTTTTTTATTCTGAAATAGAAAAATCCATGTAGATAAACTGTTATTGAACATTTTTGGAATTATGAGATAGATAGCTCTGAAACAGAATAGGAGACTATTGGAAAATCTTTGAAATTAATCTTAAGTAATGAGTTGTGTAGAGGTAGTGTACAAATAGATTCGCAGAGTGGGGCATTTGAAATAAAAGTGATTTCAACAAAGTCATGGAAGTGTTAACCATCCTGCACTTAGAGAAATTTTATTGTAATTTAGGATGACTAGAGTAAAGAGCAAAAAGAAAGTTTCTAGAAGAAATAAGTTTGGCAAAAGACAACCAGATTTTGCAGGCTCATGTATGCTATGCTAACGAGAGCAAAGGGGAGATAAAGTCAAGATGGGAAAGAGAAACAAAGCCATGAAAAGTAAGATAAGGAAAGGAAAAGTAGCTAATTCAAATGTGCAGAAGCCACAATTATAACTGAAGCATTAGCGAGGTTAAAAAGAAAAGAAAATGGTAGATTTGTGGTTGAAATTGTGGAGTATGTCAGACAAAGTTGCCAGAGAAGGATCAAAACACAGGGTCAAAAGAGTCTGCTTCAGATATTAGGCAGACTCATTATTCTGGCTATCTCTTCTATTTTAAGCATTTGCTATGCTGTTATCTGGATAACATGAATTGTGTTATGTCGCTGAACATAGGACTATTTGCATTTTTTTTTCGAAAACAGAAGTCTGTCATGGAGAATTTCATAGAAAACCTACTCTAAAAAACAATTGATATAATATAATTATTGGCAATTAGTGTGTGGATGGATTTAATTCCCATGTTTCTTTTAAAAATAAGTTCCTATACCATCAAGTTCTTATTTGGAAAAAAATCAAATTGATGGAAAAATTTTAAAAATAGTACAACACTCATGAACATACCTTTCAACTACAATCATCAATAGTTAACAATTTATAAAGTCACTTTCTAAACTTCAGTGTTCTCTTACTCTATTTCCATGTATATTTTAGTTAGCTGAAAATTAGAAATTTTAATTTTAAAATTAGAATTAATTCTAATTAATTAGAAAATTAATGGCAGATTTTATGATATTTCACACTTAAGTACTTTGCAGGAAATTCCACGAGATGATTCCTGGTTGAACTAGTGAAATAGTGAAATAGTTATTGGAAATATTCCCTTGCAAATTATAGCTCTGGTTAAGTTCTTTCAATTCCAGCTTTCACTTCTTAACAGAAATGTATGCTTAACAGGACTTTTTCTATGGCCCTTTCTAACACAGTTCCCGATTCTATCACCTCATTTTGCACTATCACAACAACTTGCTTTATATTTGCCAACATTATTTATTTACTACTTATATATTTCTTTTATCTCCATATAATAACATACCTTTTATAAAGGAAAAAAAAAAAAAAACCTTTGTTTCATTCACCATTTTTGCATTAGGACTAAATTGACTTAATGCAAGACTCAGATTTAGAAACTACATCTTCTTCTACTTTTTAATTCACAAGTTTCTTTATATTCAATATCTCCATTCTATTTTCAATTAAAAAAATGCTGAGGCCATTTTTACCTTTTTGCCATTTTCGGAATTAAATTTTGGATTCTAAGCACAATAACTTCTAGGTATTTTAATAACAATCAAAATTTTCTCACATATTGGCATATTATGAAATTATGAGATTAATTCACTATTTGATTTTTAATGATTTTGTGTAAGTTGAATATAAACAGGCAGTCTTACCACAGATGTTATTTGTGTTGGCTAGACATTAAATCACTGTATTTTGAATTTTTTATATAAACATTGAGATTTTGTTTGGAACATATTCAGGTAAACAGGAGCACATGGATTCTATTTTCCAGTGTAGTACTATTTGGAAAATCCTCTTAAGAACCCACGCCCAAAGACCCGATCACTTTCCATTTTGTAAGGCTATAAAGCTTACAGTATTTCTATAATTTGCAATTGCTGCATGTAACTCAGTAGGGTTTTAATTAATGTTGCTTCTCAGATTTGTTTTTATAAGCACCTGAATTTGAAAATCCGTCAAGTGGTGTTTTGTGCTTGCTGGTAAGAAACATCTTGATTTAATTTAGCATATGTATCATCTAAGATGAACAACTTGTTATATGACAAGGTATCCTACGTGGCAAACGTGTACCCACAATAGCCTTGACAAGCCTGTGAGGAGCATTTCCATTCGTGTTGTACTGCAATCAGAGATGACCAGAATTGATCACAGAGTTGCTGAATGAGATTTGAGACAGTTTTCCTTGCATACTATTGCCTTGCTCTTTAAATTCCCCCCACAAAAGGAAATTAAAAACCCATAATTTATTCTTCAGTCCTTCTTATGTTTGGCAAGCACAAAAATTTAATTTTGTTGAAGCAAGCATGATTTTAACATGGTTTTCAAATTATTGCTCTCCACCACCATAAACACACATATTCTCATCCTAAATGAAAATATTCAATCTTTCTTTCATCTGATTTTAGGTGAGATTTTTTTTTCTCCCATTCAGATTATGGCAATATGCCTTACCTTATTTAAACTAAAGTATTATTATTGATGGAGGACTGCTGTTTATAAGTCACTATGCTTGGGGCTTATGAAAGAGGTAGAATAACACTGAGAATAAGATATAATTTCTACTTATAGGAGTTCACAGCAAAATTACTTCATATGGATATACTTTTCATGTTTCAATATCTGCTGATGTCATTATAAAAATATGAAGTTCAGATATTACCTCAGACTCAGAAATCTGGCTGGCTTCTCTCTTTTAAGCATGATGGCTTACTCTACTAATATCTAGACACCAAACTCATATCCAGTATCAACTTTACTAAATGATTCAATGTGCTGTTTAAAAGGTATTATAAATATATTGGTAGTTTAAGTATGGCGATTCCTCAAGGATCTAGAACTAGATGTACCATATGACCCAGCCATCCCATTACTGGGTATATACCCAAAGGATTATAAATCATGCTGCTATAAAGACACATGCACACATATGTTTATTGCGGCACTATTCACAATAGCAAAGACTTGGAATCAACCCAAATGTCCATCAGTGACAGACTGGATTAAGAAAATGTGGCACATATACACCATGGAATACTATGCAGCCATCAAAAAGGATGAGTTTGTGTCCTTTGTAGGGACATGGATGCAGCTGGAAACCATCATTCTTAGCAAACTATCACAAGAACAGAAAACCAAACACCGCATGTTCTCACTCATAGGTGGGAACTGAACAATGAGATCACTTGGACTCGGGAAGGGGAACATCACACACCGGGGCCTATCATGGGGAGGGGGGAGTTATACCTGATGTAAATGACGAGTTGATGGGTGCTGACGAGTTGATGGGTGCAGCACACCAACATGGCACAAGTATACATATGTAACAAACCTGCACGTTATGCACATGTACCCTAGAACTTAAAGTATAATAATAATAAAAAAATATAGAGAGAGAGAGGTAGTTTAGAAAAGTAAATGAGCAATGTTAATATTAATACATTAATGTTTACTCAAGAAGAGGCTATTTTTAGTAATAAAAGTTCATGATAATAGGAATATGTTTTGGTACCCTGGATAATAATGAGTTGTTGAATATGTATTTTAAGTCACAAAGAATGTCAGCATTTGAAACTTAAGATACATGCTTAGTCCAGACAGAGAAGCGAAGAGAAGTTGGCTTAAAGAAAATGAATTTCATCACTAAACAAGCACATCAGAGCCTCATAGTTGGGTAGGGCAAGTAAAACATTTCCCTGTTCATCAGCTCCCAGGTTGGAAGGACCTATGTCTCTGAACTTCTCCTTAAAGAAGCAAGGATCTAACCATCCATGAATTAGGAGAGAGAAGGAAAGCTCCTTACGTTGCTGACTGCCAGTCACTGTTGAATGGTTAGTCACATTTGCCTTGTAAGCCAATAGCCTTAGTGATTCTTGTTTCTCTTCTTTCTGATATCTGAATCCTGATACTCCTTTAACTGAGTAAAGTGAATTTGCTTTTATTCTATAGCAACAGATAAAATGCTTAAACTGACAGTGTTCCTGGGTTCATGGTTTTGAAAGTAACCATATCAAAGACAATCCTCGATCTTGTATATCTCATTGTGGAGAAGGCGAATAAACCTGACAGCATCAACGGTCTATATTTGAGGAAAAGATAGAAGCCTTAAGACAGACAGGCTTTTCCCCATGGTTAATATTGCTTCTATTGTAACAAAAAGGGAAAACAGACATTTTGCTTGAATCTATCTTAGGCATGACGACACATGCTGATAATGGCTCGTGAGTAAAAATAAAATGTGAATGACTTATTCTGAAGGGGCCTAACATCCAGAAAATATTTTCATTCAGATAATATTGCTAATATTTTTCTGTTTTTCAATGTTATGTTCTAGGCACTAGAGATACTGAGAGAAAAAAAATTCCACTTCTACCCTTGAAGAACTCAAAGTTTGTGGGATTTTAACAGGTATGTAAATATATGTGATCTTAAAGATACCTTCAACAGGTCAAAAGGATAAAGAAAAGGGGGGAAACTAACTGTGGGAATGGTTTAAGTCTGGAATGGGTTCTTGACATCCTGGATATAGGATTTTTTTCTCAGTCATGGTTCTTAGACTTTTGTTACTACTTACCAGTTAATAAACACCAGCAAACTGCAGCACATATGAATCAGTTTGTAAGTAGTATTAATGCAAGTAATTGGAAGTGGTAAATCATCCTATACCACCATCTTGCCTTTTTTGTACCTTAGGATATAATTCATTTTGCAGAGTTATAATAGAGTCATATTTCTGCTGGTAAAAGTGTTTCCAGTTCATACGAGATAATTAAATATGTCAGTATTTCATGGTCTGTTGTTATGGCTATGAAAATCCCCAAAGAACACTATGACTTCCAGATGCTTTTCCATATTAGCACCGGGCCAGACGATGTTTAACGTGTATTCCAGCTCTATATTTTTGTAATTGCTTGATTCACAATTAAGTATGATGTAGTCAAACTGAAATAACACATCAACAGAGACATTTAATAAAACGACTTTCAAAAGTGACATTCATAAAGCTATTGAGGTATACTTTACATTAGATTTCACCTTTTACTTTGCCTTATGTAAAGAAAGATCATGCTTATGAAAGAAAGCATGCTTAAGAAAGATCTTATGCTTAAGAAAGATCACTAAATGATGGGTGATGATGAGTAGTGAGGATGTCAGTGAGAATCTGGCCAGGAAAACACACACTAGATAACTTAATAGAGAAAAATTTAAATATAAAAATTATTTGCAGGTATTAGACAACTAAAAAGGCAAATGGTATCACAGAAATAGCAAATGAAGAAAACAGTTACCACTACAAGGGCTGGGAAAACAAAGGGAAATGGTGGAACTTGGACCGAGACTAGAGCTTGAAGGAGAGGCCCTGTCTGTGGTGCTGGGGCCCGGATGCTTGAGAGGAGAACGCTGCTCAGCTGGTGCTTGTGCCTCAGGAGCTCAGATGAGAGCCCCTGTGCAATTGAGACAGACCTCTGTGGCCAGGGAGCCAGCCAGTTGTTGCTGGTATTTCCAAGGGGACTCAATGAGGCTGGTTCTGGGAGTGTGAAACTAAAGAACCAGAACCAGGGTAAAGAACTATTGCTGAAGCAATGCTGATGGGATCCGGAAGCAAACAAGAGGAGTAAAGTCCCTTTTCTCTCCCAGATTTCCCATCTCCCTCTAGTAAAATCTAACATGGAGCCAGTTGGTAATTGAAAAATGTGTTTCTCAGAGTCCCAGACTCAGCCTCACACAGCAAAGTACAGAAGGAAGCTGCAAAATAATAGCTTTTTAACCAGCAGAGTGAAGTGGAGGCGGGGGAGGGGGGCGGCCGGGGGGCGGGTGACAGGCATTGTAACAACGATTTAGAGTACAAGTAAATATTCAAAGGTAAAACGGGAAAATTGTTAAGCTATGAAAGCAAAAGCTGCACTTTTAAAAGCTTTATATTTCTACAAATGAACATAAAATTACAGCGTATTTATCTTGCAGAAGAAAAAGAACATCAACTTCATTGTTACACTGAACAGTTTTTTACTAGTCAGATGTTAAGTAATGACAATTAAGAACTACCAATTACTTCCATTAAATAAAAACTGAAGCCTTGGTTAAAGAGTAGATTTTTTTTTTTTCTTTCCACAGGACTCACAAATACATACATGCAAATACAGGTGCTTAAACAATTATTTTTTAATTTGCTAATTTTATTTTCCAATATGGAACATTAACAAATAATGGATATAAGTTTACAAAATTTATTCCAGTAAATTATTTTGAGAATCAATACCTAAAATACTTGGAAGATAAAATGCTTTTAAAAATAAATGATCATTTAACGAAAAAACAGAACATAGAGGTTTTCTTATGTTAAAAGAAAAGAATTATTGTAGTAGAAATTCACTGAAACATCTACTTATAATTTAGGTAACTCTATGAGTGCAGTAAAATTTACACGATGTTATCGTATGGCTCTTGGAATGTTCCAGCTGCACTGACTGGTTAATTGATCCACCCATTTATTTTTTACTACTGAAAAAGATTAATTAATAAAAATGACTCAAATTAATCATTTGAGCATTGTGTAGATGTAACAGATTTAAAAGCTATTCTGTATCTCCCAATTAATATAAGAATCAAGAAAGAAGTTAAAGTAGAAACTGTTCAACAAGCAATGACTATTTTTTCCAATTCTATATAACTAAATATTCAATAAAGATAACTATAGCTTATTTCATGTAAAATCGAAAAATCCATATACTTTTGCCCAAACATATTGTAGATTTTAATCTAAGCTATCCTTATAGGATAATATACTATTTTATAATTTTGCTCTTTGTTATGATATTTCAATGAGATTGGAACAATTTAATATTTTCTTCCAGGATTATGCACCTGTTGAAACTTATGTTAAATGTAGATTTGTATCTTTATTTTTTTAGTTTAATTCATTTTCAGAGAATGACACAAAAATGTTGAATAAACTATTTTATGCCAGCAGGTCCTGATTTAACATTCAGAAATCCACAAAACAACAACAACAACAACAAAAAAAAAAACTTCTAAATTGTGCACATGGATCATAATCCTGACCTTGGAAAAACACTATAATTTATATTAAATGAATTACAGCTTTAATTATCATCTTGATGACTTCAGTCATTCATTCAATAACATTTTTAAACTAATATTTATATGGAGGACAGACAGGGTTCTAGGAGGCATGAGGAATTAAAAAACATGTAATCCCAATCACCGTACATTCTCAAATTTCCAAGACATGTCAAATTAAAATATTTTGTTCCCATATGAGATCTGTGTATTTTAATATTTGGTTCATAAATATAGTCAACACAGTATAAAACTTACTCCTTGCCCTTGAGTTCTTACAATTTAATGGGGTAGTAAATTGTGTAAAAGACTAAATGCCAGACAGCTCTCCAAATAGTAACCAAATTATTTTTTTAGGACATTAAGGGTCGAACAGATGACTTCCCAATGTCTTTATTAAAAACTAGAATTCATTTGAGCACTGCTGTTGGAATCTATAGTTTAGAGAATTGCCTTTGCAATTGCTGTGACATTCTTCATTGTCTTAACAATCTGGTGGCTACCTCATAAGCACTTGCCAGCTATTTAGTGATATACCTCAGGGGCCTATTGGAACTATTTTATATGAGAAGTCAGTAGTCTTGGCAGTTAGTACAGCTTTCAGTGGCTGAATATAGCAAAGTTGTGACACCTGCAAATTCCTAAGGTATTGCAAACTGAAAAATCTTGACAGGCAAATTAATGTCCATTATATGTAATTATAGCCTGAATTCCGAGCTACCTTTTGGAATTCAGAGAGAGCAGCTGTTGCTGCTATGTATTTTAAATGTTTTCCTGGAGAGAAAAGGAATATCTGTCTATCATAAACAGTCCTTGGTTTCTAAAATAAACATGTTATTTCTCGAATATTTTGGCATAAAGTGGGTATATGAGGCCTGAATAAAAGGTTTTCTTGCTCCTTTCTTGCAGATATTCTCCTGAATTGTGCCCTTGTCTTTCTGTTCTGTTCTCATCTATAGCTGAGAGAGGATTAGAGAGAAAAATTTTGCTTCCTGAAAGCGTCTTGTACTTAGTCAAAGAATTCTGTAAGGGCTGTCATCAAGAGAGCTGTGAAAACATTGTTTATGGTTATGAATTAAATAAGACACATTGTCCACAAAAAGGTAATATTTTCAGCGGATTTTGTTCATTGCGATGATGGTTAATTGGGATGTAAGTCATTCTGAAGCAGGTGTATTAACTTCATGGTTTATCAATGATTTCAGTAAACTCAGTACATAAGACACAATTTAGAAGCTTCTAAATCCTCTGGGACTTGTTTAAAATACCTTCCTTATTTCATAACTTTTTTTTAAAGAAAACACTGCTAATTATTTTAGCTAAGAAAAATAATTAAGATTATATAGGAAAAAAATGATTTATAATACATCTTTTTTGACCAGAAAAGAATCTTATTTATCTACTTATCTATTTTGTCATTTTTATTTGTAACTCGTCAAGAGAGTTTTTAGTTTCTTTTCATCAAGTCACATGGGAAGTGTATAGATTGTCTAACCTTGTTCTTGTCATTCTTTATTATTCATCTTCATAACTTAACTTACCTTTTTAATAAAGTTACTGAACACTTTACCTTCTTGAAATAAAGTATGCTATTCTACTTGAACAATATTCTTGCTTGTCTTCTGAAGAAAGGCAAATTTTGTTATTTGTTTTCACCCTCAGATTTTTTTATTTTTGAAAAAAGTAAATCAAGACGTTTTAGCCCACTGGTTAAATTCTTCTTACTATTCAGGACCATTATGTTGTCATCTGAATAACTGAGGACTACCTTTAATGAGGTGTGCGTGCCTGGTTGCATTAGCTGCCTAACAGATGTCTGAGTGATTAAAGCTCCCCTGAGTACCATAGCTTTGGTATTTCATTGAATCTCATTTGCTTTCTGACCTAGGAGTTCCACTGTATATTCCCAATTGATGCTTTATTTTTCCCTTTCAACTGTTAACTGGATGATCAAAGTAGTTTATAAATATCTTATTATCAAAGGTCATCTTCCTGGAGTTTGTACAAAATTATTCCTTTTATCTTTATCTCCTCTAAAAAATTCCAGTGTCAATGAAACAAAAATATTTGAGAATTTTAAATACCCTTTTGAGATCAGGTGGTTATAGGCCCACCTGGTGTTTTGTGCTGAGTCCCAGAATTGTTGCAAATACAAAGTTGTACTATTGCACAAACAGACAAAATAATCTTAAATATTTAAAATATAGCCAGGCTATGATTTGAAGGTGTCACTGAAAGATCCCCATTTCCCACAAAGAGCTGGCTTTTTGGACCTAGTTTATCTGCTTCAGAAAAAGGGAAGGGTTTGGTTGACAGGATTTAAACCTGTGGCTCCAGGCAGTCTAGGCACTCTAATTTGGATTCTCAGATCACTAAGCCAAGTCTTGTAGCTCTCTGAAACTCTGTATTTATACATAGATAACGATTATACCAATCAAGTTGACATTTTAGTAATAAGAATTTCACCAAGTTTCATTTATACCTTCAAATGTGTTATTGTTTAATCTCATCATGTGAGTCAAGTTGAATCAAAGCCAGCCTTTCCTTTTTTCCTTCTAATATCAATTATGAGTAATTGTATTTAGCTTTGTTTCTTGCATTTATAGACTCTATTCTCAAAGGACATTGGAACTGGTTTTGATGAAATATAATAATGCTGCTTTAACTATCAAAATATGGAAAGAAACAAGTCACAGTTTTTTCTAATTGCAATAAAAATGATGTAGTATATTCAGATTGATGTTTGTAAAGAAAAAGTTGTGTAACATATATTGTGTGCAATTTTCATATTACATTAAAGGAAACATCATTTCAGAATATAGTCTTCTCTAATCCTCCTTTTCACATTCATTTGGCTCTAAATCTATTATTCTGCATATTTGACCTATAATGCAACCTAGACAGTAATTTTCTGGGCATCTAAAGTAGACAAATAGGAACATATATCTAATATTTTATATTATAATTATATTCTCTGAGATTGCTGTAAATACAAACATTCCCCTCATTATCTTTGTTCTTCATTTTACAAGATTTATCAACAAGTTAATTTATTGATCATTTAATCTCTATATAAAATTATGATAGGGAAATGAGATAAGCATCAGGAAAGTTAAAAAAAGAATTTAATGGTAATTTGTGAAACATATACTCAGAAACATATATAGAAATCTTCCAGTTGAAAACCATATCCAGTGTTTGTAAAATATAGCATTCAAAGTTTAATGTACATTGAATAAAGGTAGAATAAAAATAGCATATAATGCTAAATACTTACTTGGTAGTAGATATTTTATGTAGATATATAATGTAGTAAGTGAAGTAAAACAATGCTAAACACTTGTCTGTGCTCCCAATTGTACTAGATGGCAAATTAACCTTATCTCTAGACTCTGCATAACAGAAATTTATCAAGACATTTATATTACAATTGAACAGTTTCAAGTTTTAATGCATTTTTAAAATAATTTCTTCACCGAGGATGAGGCCTCAAGAAGTGACATTGCTGGCTCACTCTCCAGAGGAGGAAAAAAAAGAGGGGTTGCACATTGACTTTGCTGTCCTCTTTTTGAAGATTGCATACTCTGCCATTTTGATTTCTTACTGTTTAACTAGGGTGTTTATAAAATTATCTCATTTAAGACAAATAATGACAAGAATGTAGCCATTATTTTTAATCATATGATTCCAAATTTGCCCTTGTTTTTTATACTTCATTAGAATAAAAGTGAACTATTCACAGGTAAAATTAGTTGTGACACATCTTGCAACCATACGCTATGTCTCCTGCATCTCATATCATACATATTCATACATTTCTAGACAAGTTGAATCATACTAAAAATTCAAATATACCCCACCTCAAATAAGCTGGAATAAAATAAATTTATATTAAGTGACTAAAGATGAATTTGAAACAAGAAAATCTAAAAAAGATATTTTTGAATGGATTATACTCCATAAATGAACAAGTTAATAAGTAGAAGCTTTCAGAATTCTCTTTTGTGCAAAATATATCAGTGATGGTTATTTCCTTTTAGATTTTTTACATGTCTCTCTATATAAGCTATAAAAGTCACAATAAGTTAGTAATAGAACTATAACTTTTAATTATGAAAATATGTTAAAACATAAATTTTGCTATAAAAATATATCTAGCTAGTTATTTTGTAAGATGGTAGAGTATAAAATAGACTGAATTATAAAATATCTAAATTCTTACCCAGTGTATTAAAAACTCACTATCAACCCACTAATCCCACCTTGCATTTTTGAACTATGGGTTTTTCCAACTTGGATACTGTTTACTTACTGAGTTGTCAGTAACTACATAACCTTGTATTATACATTTTTTGAAAAGCATTTTTTATTCGTGTTGCCACATAACAAGGAGACACTTTATTGCAAAAGCTGAATTAACACTCTAATCATGCCTTACTGCATTTTATTGAAACTCTCTAAATTAACTTCAAAGGTTATATATGTGAATGCTTTTGATCTCATTCCCCTTTCTTGTTGGTCCTACCATTGATTTTCTCACTATAAATCAGATAGCAACTGGCATAATTCCAGGAATCTTGAATAACATTTAGTATTCATTTAAGCAGAAAATAAGCTTTATACTTTATCGAGTGGTGAATTACCTCCGCTGCCTCATTGCAATGTACCATGATGCAAATGACATTTGTGGAGTTGTGTGGTGCGCAACCTGAGCAGCCATACCTGGAGGAAAAAGCAACCAAAATAATCTGTGTTGTAGAGATTCAATGTAAATATCTTCATTCCAATTCTTTTTTAAAGGCATTGCTACAACTACAATAAAAACTAATACTGAT
The DNA here is from genome assembly GCF_043159975.1 of Macaca nemestrina. Lineage (NCBI taxonomy): Eukaryota > Metazoa > Chordata > Mammalia > Primates > Cercopithecidae > Macaca > Macaca nemestrina. Next base: position 65,067,524 of record NC_092128.1, read on the forward strand.
TGGGACACTTATAATGTGACTGGCATTATTCCAAGTATCTACACTTGATTCTCTTAATCCTCATAAAAGGACTATGAAGCAAATATTATTATCCTAATTTTACAAAAAAGGAAATTGAGGTAGAAAGAGGGTAAGCAGACACAGTCAAACATCTGGTAAGCTCTAAGTATCTTGAGCTTCTTTAGATTGCCTTCACAAATGGATATCACAGGATTTATACCCTTCACTTTTTCCCCCTCAATTTCTTAATTTATCTACATACTTTTAACCAGTCTTTGGGTCTACTATTAGCTATATATCAGTGGGCTATTAAATGAATGAATACGTGAAATCTGGATCTTCAATAAAAGTATTTCCTCTATGCTAGAAACATATACAAATATCGACTGCCTGCATTCTATCTGCAGGCATTGCGAATGTCTTAAATTGAACTGCCTCAGTTCTAAATGTATCATCTACCCCATCAGGGACAATGCCTCTAGTCTCTATAGAATTGTGATAGTTATGTACCTTTTTCTGTAAAAAAGGCTGGCCTTTTTTTTTTTTCCAAAGAGCCTCTGTGAAAAATCTGCAAATTGTATTCCTCCTTTACTAATGGGCTAGTTTCCTCGTTCTATCTGTGAGTGGCAACACACAATTTCTTAACAATCTGCCGTTCTTGTTAGCATCATCCTAGCAGCAGCTTGTTCCAGCATCCTGCTTCTCTTGCACCCACAAAACCAGTGGCAGCCAGCATTCTCACTCAGGGATATGAGCCCCAGACCACAGAACCCCTTCTCTGAGCTTCTAGGTTCTGATAGCGGAAACTTCTTCCATTTATTTCCCGCAAATCTAGGGGTAGTAGCGCTTCCTTCAATTACATTCCTAGAATATCCTGTAATTCTTCCAGCCTCTAAAACCAACTCACTACCAATATTAAATTCTATCAGTTAGAATACCTAATGTGATTTCTGTTTCCTGACTAAACCTCCATCAATATATTCATGTATTAGAATTTCCTCTGACTATTCCAGGAATTTTTCCTTTGATTATTCCAGGCATTTTCTTTAGCTACTCTCGTTCTTTCTGCCACATGCAACTGATTTCCCAAAACTGCCAATTATACTCCAGAATATCTCAAAAATCTTTATTGTTCTATTAGTGTCAATCAAAATGCAGTAGTAAGGAGCAAGGAGTTTTGATTAAAAAAAGAAAAAAAAAAAAAAGGCATGGATTCAAAGTCCCTACTGTTTGGTAGGTCTAAGCCTGAAAGAGACTTGATGGTTGCCTGGTTTATTATCAATTGTCCTAGAAAGTGCTAGTTTAGGGAAAATACTTGTGACTGTAACTTCACAGAACAGGCTACTGAAAGAATTACAATCTCAGCATTTTATTTCAGAATTATTATTTTGTTCCTTTCTATTTTGCAGAGGCAAAGAGAAAGAAAAAGGGCAAGAAAGTGAGGGACAAAAAATAGAGGAAACGGAAACAAAGAAACCAGTTAGAGAAAGGAAAAAAAATAAGAGAAGTAGAGGAAGAAATATATATATACACACACACACACACACACACACGTATTTCTGAATTTATATACCCATATATAAATATATATTATATTTGTAGTTTCATATATAAACATGTATATATAAACACATATGTGCATATCTTTATATATTATGCATATTATTTTATACTATACATAATTTTAATGCATTAGGAATATATTATATATATATACACCATTTGGTGTGTATATATATGTGTCATCAGCACTGTTGCTCTGAGGCTGTTTTAGCTCTAGTGACAAATTTTGCCATCATCCCTTAAAAATTAGGAAAAACTTATAACAAATGCTATGTTTACTGAAAAATAAGTGTTTTCAGTTGTTCTGTTTTAAGTATATTTATCCTCTTTTTTCTTTCCCCTTTTAAATAACTTTTTTAAATCAAATAAACTAAAGCTATATTCAAGTAGATAAACTAGTCTTCTCTTAAATATGTAAGTTTACCAAAACTCTAAGTGGAGAGCTGTGAAAAGATACCAGCATACAATTATGGATATTAACTTAAATTTAGTGTATGGTGTATTCATATTGTAAGATTTTGGAATGTTCATCTGGCAAAATGCAGCATTGTGATTAATAAAATTACTGTAAATTCAGTGCATATGTAATGATAAAATAAATTCACTTGTCTAACTTTTTTAATATTCTTAAAAAATGTCTGTAAAATTAAGTTTGGTAGTTATCATTATGACTTGTGATAATCCATAATTGAGTTCTAGTGCGTAGATAATTCGGGTGGGTAGAATGTCAGATACGCCATTTTTGCTACTTTGGGCAACATTTGTTGAGCCTTGGTCTCCCATGCCCAGGCAAATGAAAAGTTCTGTAAATGAAAATTCTCCATCTGTTCTATGCTCTTTGACTTTCTACCTCATAGTGTTGGCATTATTCCCAGGTCTTTCTAGTTATTCATATAAAACTCTATTGAGCTATATATAAAGATATTGATATGTTCTTTTAAAAAATCCAGTAAAGAAAGATGCTTTCTCATGTTTAAAAGTTCAAAATTACTTTTCTGTTTCACTGTACTGATACGTTTCCACATCTTAATTATTATAAATAAAAGCAGTAAATTTAACGTTTTGTCTTTACTAATAGTGTTTTTGAAAATGTTCAATGTATATGTTTTGTGCAATCAGAACATATGGCCTATTTGACTAATGTGCAGTTAAATTCAGGTGTTTCAAATAACTTCCTGGAGATACAAGCTATATTAAAATTAGTTTACATGAAAAAATACCACACAACAAAACCAATGTTGAAAAGGTTTAAAAACAGCTGTAGGTATTAAAAATAACACTTAGAACAGCCCGTTCTAAGTACACTACATAAAGGGATTATGGACCCAATTGTAAAATAAAATTTTTTTAAAAGAATCTGTGGCCTATGACATAGAGAGTCATGTATTGTATATGTATTTTATTTTTCTTACACACCTGGTTTGGCATTCTACACACAAACAAAAATTTTATTGACTGACTGCTAAGCCAATAATAGGTCTCTACAGACGGTAGGACTGTCATTCCATTCAATCAACAGGTACTTATTGATTGTTTCAAACACTCTGTCATGAACTGGGGATACTGTATTGGACAAATAAGCATTGTGCATGATTCCATGAGTTTAGTTCTAATGGGGGAAACAAATTTAAAAATAAATCAATTAAAACAATCTAACAGAATGTACAATTACTAACATATTTACCAATATGGATGAATATGTTTATATACATATATACACACATACATACACATAAATAACAACAAAGACCTAAAAGATGTAAGTGAAAAGGCACATTAGAAATTACCTACAAAAGAGGGCGCACCCAAAATAGATGAATAGGAACAGCTCCAGCCTCCAGCTCCCAGCATGAGCGACACAGAAGATGAGTGATTTCTGCATTTTCAACTGAGGTACCAGGTTCATCTCACTGGGGCGTGTCACACAGTTGGTGCTGGTCAGTGGGTGCAGGCCAACCAGCGAGAGCTGAAGCAGGATGAGGCATCACCTCACCTGGGAAGTGTAAGGGGGAAGAGAATTCCTTTTCCAAGCCAAGGGAAATTGAGACACACAACACCTGGAAAATCAGGTAACTCCCATCCTAATACTGTGCCAAGGGTCTTAGCAAATGGCACACAAGGGGATTATATCCCACAACTGGTCCGGAGGGTCCCACGCCCACAGAGCCTTCCTCATTGCTAGCACAGCAGTCTGAGATCTAACTGCAAGGTGGCAGTGAGGCTGGAGGAGGGGTGCCCACCATTGCTGAGGCTTAAGTAGGTAAACAAAGCTGCCAGGAAGCTCGAACTGGGTGGAGCCCACCACAGCTCAAGTAGGCCTGCTTGCCTCTGTAGATTTCACCTCTGGGGGCATGGCATAGCGAAACAAAAAGCAGCAGAAATCTCTGCAGATGTAAATGTCTCTGTCTGACAGCTCTGAAGAGAGCAGTGGTTCTCCCAGCACGGAGGTTGAGATCTGAGAACAGACAGATGGCTGCTCAAGTGGGTCCCTGACCCATGAGTAGCCTAACTGGGAGACAACCCCCACTAGGTGCAGACTGACACCTCACACCTCACACAGCTGGGTGCATCTCTGAGAAGCTTTCAGAGCAAGAATCAGACAGCAACACTTGCTGTTCAGCAATATTCTATCTTGCGCAGCCTCCGCTGCTGATACTCAGGCAAACAGTGTATGGAGTGGACCTCAAGCAAACTCCAACAGACCTGCAACTGAGGGTCCTGACTGTTAGAAGGAAACTAACAAATGGAAAGGACACACACACCAAAACCCATATGTCACCATCATCAAAGACCAAAGGCAGATAAAACCACAAAGATGGGGAAAAAGCAGTACAAAAAAGCTGGAAATTCAAAAAATCAGAGCGCATCTCCCCCTCCAAAGGAACAAAGCCCATCGCCAGGAACAGAACAAAGCTGGAGAGAGAATGACTTTGATGAGTTAAGAGAAGAAGGCTTAAGTCGATCAAACTTCTCAGAGCTAAAGGAGGAATTACGTACCCAGTGCAAAGAAAGTAAAAACCTTGAAAAAAGAGTGGAAGACTGGATAACTAGAATAACCAATGCAGAGAAGTCTATAAACAAACTGACAGAGATGAAAACCATGACAAGAGAACTATGTGACAAATGCACAAGCTTCAGTAACTGACTCGATCAACTGGAAGAAAGAGTATCAGTGACTGAAGATCAAATGAATGAAATGAAGCGAGAAGAGAAGTTTAGAGAAAAAAGAGTAAAAAGAAATGAAAAAACCCTCCAAGAAATATGGGATTATCTGAAAAGACCAAATCTATGCTTGGTTGGTATGCCTGAAAGTGATGGGGAGAATGGAACCAAGTTGGAAAAAGCTCTTCAGATTATTATCCAGGAGAACTTCCCAAAACTAGCAAGGCAGGCCAACATTCAAATTCAGGAAATACAGAGAATACCACAAAGATAATCCTTTAGAAGAGCAACTCCAAGACACATAATTGTCAGATTCACCAAAGTTGAAATGAAGGAAAAAATGTTAAGGGCAGCCAGAGAGAAAGGTCGGGTTACACACAAAGGGAAGCCCATCAGACTAACAGCAGATCTCTTGGCAGAAAATCTACAAGCCAGAAGAGAGTGGGGGCCAATATTCAACGTTTTTAAAGAAAAGAATTTTAAACCCAGAATTTCATATCCAGCCAAACTAACTTTCATAAGTGAAGGAGAAATAAAATCCTTTACAGACAAGCAACTGCTTAGAGATTTTGTCACCACCAGGCCTGCCCTACAAGAGATCATGAAGGAAGCACTAAACATGGAAAGGAACAACAGGTACCAGCCATTGCAAAAACAACAAACTGTAAAGACCATCGAAGCTAGGAAGAAACTGCATCAACTAACGAGCAAAATAACCCGCTAATATCATAATGACAGGATCAAGTTCACAAATAACAATATTAACCTTAAATGTAAATGGACTAAGTGGTCCAATTAAAGGACACAGACTGGCAAATTGGGTAGAGTCAAGACCCATCAGTTTGCTGTATTCAGGAGACCTATCTCACATGCAGAGACACACATAGGCTCAAAATAAAAGGATGTAGGAAGATCTACCAAGCAAATGGAAAACAAAGAAAGGCAGGGGTTGCAATCCTAGTCTCTGATAAAACAGACTTTAAACCAACAAAGATCAAAAGAGACAAAGAAGGCCATACATAATGGTAAAGGGATCAATTCGACAAGAAGAGCTAACTATCCTAAGTATATATGCACCCAATACAGGAGCACCCAGATTCATAAAGCAAGTCCTTAGAGACTTACAAAGAAACTTAGACTCCCACACAATAATAATGGGAGACTTTAACACCCCTATGTCAACATTAGACAGATAAATGAGACACAAAGTTAACAAGGATATTCAGGAATTGAACTCAACTCTGCACCAAGTGGACCTAATAGACATCTACAGAACTCTCCACCACAAATCAACAGAATACACATCTTCTCAGCACCACATCATGCTTATTCAAAAATTAACCACATAGTTGGAAGGAAAGCACTCCTCAGCAAATGTACAAAAACAGAAATTATAGCAAACTGTCTCTCAGACCACAATGCAATCAAACTAGAACTCAGGACTAAGAAACTCAATCAAAACCGCTCAACTACATGGAAACTGAACAACCTGCTCCTGAATGACTACTTAGTACATAACGAAATGAAGGCAGAAATAAAGATGTTCTTTGAAACCAATGAGAACAAAGATACAACATACCAGAATCTCTGGGACACATTTAAAGCAGTGTGTAGAGGGAAATTTATCACACTAAATGCCCACAAGAGAAAGCAGGAAGGCAAGTAATAACTAAGATCAGAGCAGAACTGAAGGAGACAGAGACACAAAATTCCTTCAAAAAATCAATGAATCCAGGAGCTGGTTTTTTGAAAAGATCAACAAAATTGATAGACCACTAGCAAGACTAATAAAGAACAGAGAGAAGAATCAAATACATGCAATAAAAAATGATAAAGTGGGTATCACCACTGACCCCACAGAAATGCAAACTACCATCAGAGAATACTATAAACACCTCCACCGAATAAACTAGAAAACCTAGAAGAAATGGATAAATTCCTGAACACATACACTCTAAACCAGGAAGAAGTTGAATCCCTGAATAGACCAATATCAGGCTCTGAAATTGAAGCAATAATTAATAACCTACCAACCAAAAAAAGTCCAGGACCAGACGGATTCACAGCCAAATTCTACCAGAGATACAAGGAGGAATTGGTACCATTCTTTCTGAAACTATTCCAATCAATAGAAAAAGAGGGAATCCTCCCTAACTAATTTTACGAGGCCAACATCATCCTGATACCAAAGTCTGACAGAGATACAACAAAAAAAGAATTTTAGACCAATATCCCTGATGAACATGGATGCAAAAATCCTCAATAAAATACTGGCAAACCAAATCCAGCAGCACATCAAAAAGCTTATCAACCATGATCAAGTGGGCTTCATCCCTGGGATGCAAGGCTGGTTCAACATACGCAAATCAATAAATGTAATCCAACATATAAACAGAACCGAAGACAAAAACCACATGATTATCTCAATCGATGCAGAAAAGACCTTCAACAAAATTCAACAGCGCTTCATGCTAAAAACTCTCAATAAATTTGGTACTGATGGAACATATCTCAAAATAATAAGAGCTATTTATGACAAACCCATAGCCAATATCATACTGAATGGGCAAAAACTGGAAGCATTCCCTTTGAAAACTGGCACAAGACAGGGATGCCTTCTCTCACCACTCCTATTCAACATAGTGTTGGAAGTTCTGGCTAGGGCAATCAGGCAAGAGAAAGAAATAAAGGGTATTCAATTAGGAAAAGAAGAAGTCAAATTGTCCCTGTTTGCAGTTGACATGATTGTGTATTTAGAAAACCCCATTGTCTCAGCCCAAAATCTCCTTAAGCTGATAAGCAACTTCAGCAAGGTCTCAGTATACAAAATCAGTGTGCAAAAATCACAAGCATTCTTATACACCAATAGCTGACAAACATAGAGCTAGATCATGAATGAACTCCCATTCACAATTGCTTCAAAGAGAATAAAATGCCTAGGAATCCAACTTACAAGGGACGTGTAGGACCTCTTCAAGGAGAACTACAAACCACTGCTCAGTGAAATAAAAGAGGACATAAACAAATGGAAGAACATACCATGCTCATGGATAGGAAGAATCAATATTGTGAAAATGGCCATACTGCCCAAGGTAATTTATAGATTCAATGCCATCCCCATTAAGTTACCAATGACTTTCTTCACAGAATTGGAAAAAAGAACTGCTTTAAATTTCATATGGAACCAAAAAAGAGCTCGCATTGCCAAGACAATCCTAAGCCTAAAGAACAAAGCTGGAGGCATCATGCTACCTGACTTCAAACTATACTACAAGGTTACAGTAACCAAAACAGCATGATACTGGTATCAAAACAGAGATATAGACCAATGGAACAGAACAGAGCCCTCAGAAATAATACCACACATCTACAGCCATTTTATCTTTGACAAACCTGACAAAAACAAGAAATGGGGAAAGGATTCCCTATTTAATAAATGGTACTGGGAAAATTGACTAGCCATAAGTAGAAAGCTGAAACTGGATCCTTTCCTTACTCCTTATGCGAAATTAATTCAAGGTGGATTAGGGACTTAAATGTTAGACCTAATACCATAAAAACCCTAGAAGAAAACCTAGGTAATACCATCAGGACATAGGCATGGGCAAGGACTTCATGTCTAAAACACCAAAAGCAATGGCAACAAAAGCCAAAATTGACAAATGGGATCTCATTAAACCAAAGAGCTTCTGCATAGCAAAAGAAACTACCATGGAGTGAACAGACAACCTACAGAATGGGAGAAAATGTTTGCAATCTACTCATCTGACAAAGAGCTAATATCCAGAACCTACAAAGAACTCAAACAAATTTACAAGAAAAAAAAAAAAAAAATCAAGAAGTGGGCAAAGGATATGAACACACACTTCTCAAAGAATACATTTATACAGCCAACAGACACATGAAAAAATGCTCATCATCACTTGCCATCAGAGAAATGCAAATCAAAACCACAATGAGATACCATCTCACACCAGTTAGAATGGCAATCATTAAAAAGTTAGGAAACAACAGGTGCTGGAGAGGATGTGGAGAAATAGGAACACTTTTACACTGTTGGTGGAACTGTAAACTAGTTCAACCATTGTGGAAAACAGTGTGGCGATTCCTCAAGGATCTAGAACTAGAAATATAATTTGACCCAGCCATCCCATTACTGGGTTTATACCCAAGGGATTATAAGTCATGATGCTATAATGACACTTGCACATGTATGTTTAGTGCGGCACTATTCACAGTAGCAAAGACTTAGAATCAACCCAAATGTCAATCAGTGACAGACTGGATTAAGAAAATGTGGCACATATACACCATGAAATACTGTGCAACCATAAAAAAAAGATGAGTTCATGTCCTTTGTAAGGACATGGATATAGCTGGAAACCATCATTCTCAGCAAAATATCACAAGAACAGAAAACCAAATACCTCATAGTCTCACTCATAGGTGGGAACTGAACAATGAGATCACTTGGACTCTGTAAGGAGAACATCACACACCCCCGGCTTATTGTGGGGAGTGGGGAGGGGAGAAGGAGAGCATTAGGAGATATACCTAATGTAAATGATGAGTTAATGGGTGCAGCACACCAACATGGCACATGTATACGTATGCAACAAACCTTCATGTTGTGCACATGTACTCTAGAACTTAAAGTATAATAAAAAAATTTTTTTTAAAAAAGAAAGAAATGTGAGGTTATGGGGCCTGAGTCACGTGACAGGCAGCTGTACCCTTTCTTGCTCTGATTATACATTAGCTTTCCTCACCTATGTTGTTTTCTAAAATGTTATATATTACTAAAGGGCACTAGGGAAGACCCCTTCCCTCTTCCCTGTTGATCTTTATTATAGATTAACTTCCTCTTATGTTTCTCACAAAAAGGCTTTATGGTTATCACATTGTGTTCAGATGGAATATTAAATATACTCTTTTAAATTGGAAAGGAAATGAAAACATGTTGTATGGAAAACAAAATGAACTATAATCAATTGTTTATAACTCATAAAAAAAAGAAATTACTTACAAAACATATCATGTCAATTAATCAATTCCCAGAATATATAAAATACTCATTGGAATTTATTTCTTTTACAAAGACAAACAGCATCAAATAAATAAAAACAACAACAAAAAAAAATGCTTTTTTTTTACCTTTTACTCTGTTGACCAGGAAAACACAGATTTCTTTTCAGAAGAATAAAAATTACAAACCATTCCCCTATATTAATAATTAAAGAAATAAAAATGAAGACTTCAGTAGGTATTTTCTCTTTTTTAATCTTAATTTTTGTGGGTACACAGTAGGTATATACATGTTTATGGGGCACGTGAGATATTTTGAAACAGACATTCAATGCATAATAATCACATTATAGAAAATAGGGAATCCATCACCTCAAGCATTTATCCTTTGTGGTACAGATAATCCAGCTATAATCTTTTTGTTATTTTAAGATGTACAATTAAATTATTATTGATTATAGTCATCTTGTTTTGCCAGCAAATAATAGGTTTTATGTATTCTTTCTAACTAATTTTTTGTACCCATTAACCATCCCTCACTTTCCCCCTGCCTTTCCACTACCCTTCCTAGCCTTCGTTAACACCCTTCTACTCTCTGTCTCCATTAAGTTCAACTGTTTTGATGTTTGGAACCAACGAATGCATGAGAACATGTATCATTTGTCTCTCTGAGACTGAATTATTTCACTTAACATAATGACCCCCAGTTCTATGTATGTTATTGCAAATGACATGATCTCATTCTTTTTTAATGGCTGAATAGTACTCCATTGTGTATAAGTAGCACATTTTCCTTATCCATTCATCTGTCAATGGACACTTAGGTTACATCCAAATCTTGGCTATTGTGAACAGTATTGCAACAAACATAGGAGTGCAGATATCTATTTGATATAATGATTTATAGTGGTTGTATGAGGGTTCCCTGTTTTCTACATTCTCACCAGCATTTGTTATCATCTGTCTTTTGGATATAAGCCATCTTAAATGGGGTTAGAAGATAGCTTATTGCAGTTTTGATTTGCATTTCTTTGATAATCAATGATGTTGAACACCTTTTCATATGTTTTTTTCCCTTTTGTATGTCTTCTTTTGAAAAGAGTCTATTCAAGTCTTTTACTCTTTTACCCATTTTTAAATCAGATCATTCTATTTTTTGAACTCCTTATATATTCTGGTTATTAATCCCTTCTCAGATGGGTAGTTGGCAAACATTTTCTCCTATTTCTGGGATTGTCTCCTCACTTTCTTGACTTTCCCTTGGTGTGCGGAAGTTTTTTAATGATGTGACCCCATTTGTTCATTTTTTCTTTGGTTGTCTGTGCTTATGGGACATTACTCAATAAATTTTTGCCCAGACCAATGTCCTGAAGACTTTCCCTCAATGTTTTCTTGTAGACATTTCATACTTTGAGGTCTTAGACTTAAGTAATCCAGTTTGATTTGATTTTTGTGTATGATGAGAGATTGGGATCTAGTTTCATTTTTCTGCATATGGATATACAGTTTTCCCAGCAACATTTACCAAAGATGCTCTTTATCCCAATGTATGTTCTTGGCACCTGTGTTGAAAATGTGTTAACTATACATGTGTGGATTTGTTTCTGGGTTTCCTGTTCTGTTTATTTGGTCTGTATGTCTGTTTTAATTCCAGTGCCATGCCATTTTGGTTATTATTTTTGTAGTGTAATGTGAAGTATTGTAATGTGATTCCTGCAGTTTTGTTCTTTTTGCTCAGGATAGCTTTGTCTATTCTGTGTCTTTTATGGTTCCATATAATCTTTAAGAATTTTTTCTATTTCTGTGAAGAATGTTGTTGATATTTTGATGGAGATTTCATTGAATCTGAAGATTGGTTTGGATAAAATTGATATTTTAATCAATATTGTCTCTTCCAATCCATGAACACAGAGTATCTTTTCATTTTTTGTGTCCTTTTCAGTTTCTTTCCTCGGTGTATTTTAGTGTTCATTGTAGAGATCTTTCACTTCTTTGGTTAGTTAATTCCTAGGCATTTAATTTTATTTGCACCTATTGTAAATGGAATTACTTTTTTGATTTGTTTTTCAAGATACTTTCTTACATCCCCCAGGTTGGTAAAAATAGAGGTTTTTGATCATACCAAGTGTTTGCAAGCATGTGAATTAACCAAAACTCACACGAATTTTTGGAATGTAAATTTAGAAAAGCCCATATGAACACTAACTTAGTATTATCTTATAAACTAGAAGACATATATTCCCTACAATCTCCTTTCAATTATAGGTATATATGTTCTATAGAAACACTTACACATTTAAAGAAACAAAAGAAACTACTGGACAGCACCAGACACTGGCAAATTCTCAGGAGATTCATTCAATTACCAAGCACAAAATATAATCATGGCTGAGCCTAGGATATCTTACAGTATTGTTTACAATAGCAAAAATGTTAGAAACAACCCAGATAATCCATTGTCAAGATAGTATACAAATAAATTATGGTGTATTCACACAGTGTAATATACATTAGTGAACAAATGAGCGAGTATTACACCAACAAAGTAAAAAACGTTATAAGTAAGTTTTAAATTTAAAAAAACTCATACATATACAGACACAAATTATAATACTATTTGCACCAAATAAACAAAATATATATTGTTTAAAAATACATATTTTTTGAAACTATATAAACACAAGGAAATGGTTATTAAAAATATTTTAGATAGGCATTGGAAGGTAAGGATGAGGAGAATTACAAAAGTAGAGATAAAATTATGTTGGTAATATTCTAGTAATTTTGTTAGATTGTAGGTATATACATATTTCTTTCATTAATATGTTTTTTAAATTACATGTATAATATTATGTATAGAAGATGCTACGAAATAAATGTTGTTTAAACTTGAATAGAATAAATCAATTATTATTATTATTATTATTATTATTATTATTATTATTTTGAGACAGAGTCTTGTTCTGTCACCCAGGCTGCAGTTCGGTGGCACGATCTTGGCTTACTACAACATCTGCCTCCCTGGTTCAAGAGATTCTTCAGCCTCAGTCTCCTGAATAGTTGGGATTAGAGGCCCCTGCCACCACGCCTGGCTATTTTTTTGCATTTTTAGTAGAGACGGGGTTTCACCACGTTGGTCAGGCTGATCTCCAACTCCTGACCTTGAGATCCACCCACCTCAGCCTCCCAAAGTTCTGGGATTTACAGGCATGAGCCACCATGCCCAGTCAGAATAAATCAAGTTTGAAGGCCATATTAAATTTGAATTATCTGGGAAATATGTGGGTATTTGCATCAGATAAACAATCAGATATGTGAATTGCAGCAAAGAAAGAAGAGGTGGCTAGTTAAAAATATAGAGTTTTAAGTCTTAGAAATATATATATTCTATATGAAATTCTAAAATTTTGTATAAGTAAATATGTATAATATTCATTACATAGCATATATTATATATGCACACATACACATATGTGTATTTAAAGAAGAGATATTCTGGGTAGAAGCTGTGGGTTCACACAGTTAGGTGGAGAAAGAGCCAGTAAAGAAGTCTGAGAAGGACCAGTAATTTCAGTAAGAAGTAAACCAGCATTCAAAAGGTAGGAAACATTTAACAAGAAGGGAGGTGCAAGTGTATAAATTTTTACCAAGAGGATGAATAAAATAGAGCCAGAAAAATGCATGTCAAATTTTAAAACTGTTTTTCTAAAATGTGGAGTACTAGATGCAAAATCCAGATGAAAATGAATTAAAGAGTGAATGGAGAATATATTGGAATATCCTGAACAAAACTCCACTGTAAACAACTAAAGATATTAGATGCAATTTAGAAAATATGATTTTCTATGTGTTGTTGAACTGGGAAGAAAGTAAACAATTAGTATCTATGAACCAAACAAAAGCATGGATTCAGTGAGATGAACTAGCTCCTACCCTAAGTGCAGCTTCTAACTTTGACTTTTAGCTTAAGAGCTTCCTAAATAACAGGAATAGATGGGTTAGGGTTAGTATTAGATTTAGGGTTGCATTAGGGATAGGGTTGGGGTTAGAGTACAAGCCCCGCACATGAGTCTGAAGCAAGACATTGGCGTAAAGTCTGGACTCCAAAAAGACTATGTTCTCCATGGAAGGTTGAACCACAGAAAAAATCGCTTGCAAAGAGAGAAAGAACATGCAATTGTCTTTCTGAAATCTGGCTCTGAGTCGGGAGAAAAAAATAATCTCCTCTGAGTATTTGTAACCATGAAATAAAGTCCGTGAAGATTTGTGTCCTGATCTCATAGTACCAAAATAACACCTTCATCCTCAAAATGCTCCGATAGAGAACATTTATATTAAAGAATTAAGGTTGACCAGGGTTTATAATGGTTGTCAGTTACTCAGCAGAAGCTAATGCAGATCCTCTCTAATGGAAGGCGCCACGAACACAGGCCTTAAAGAATCTCCACATATAAATATTCGTATGAACAGGAGCTCTTAATAAAATGGAAAAAGCACCTGCATAAATAAAAAGGCACAATGAACAAGAACAGGCACATGAGAAAACACAGAATAAAGACTCACAAATAATTCAGATGTTAGAATTATGGAACACAGAATATGAAATATGTTATAAAAACAAAAAATAAGAAATAATGAAAATTTTTAAAAAAAGATAATTTTTAAAGAAAATTATGTATACATAAAAACCTTTTGAATGGGTTAAGCTGTAAACTGGCAGATTTCTATCTACTATAAATCTAATTCAGTTCTAGAAAAATATCCTGTACACTCCCAGAGAACTCTGAGACACTTATTTCAAGGAGTCCAAAAGTTAAAATTAGTTTCATATTAATACTAAAGAGTTAATAACCTTTTCTACTGTATTTATATTTGCAAAAACAATAGTGGGTAAAATCATCGACATCTTCAAATAATCAAGGCAATGGCAACAGTATATACCAGTAACTGAAACTGTTATTACTATGTACATGCAGTTAAAAATAAAACATAAAATAAAAAGTCCAGTTCATATTTTAAAAGGACATGAACAGAGTAAAAAATACTAATTATTTACAATCTCCTCCCTTACAAAAATATATAATCTTTTTTTTTTTTTGTATTTTCTGTAGTTACATGGTGAGTATGTATAAAACACTTGTGCTACATAAACTACCATGGTTATTTCAAGGAAAATAACTTGTATGATATTTGAATTTTTAGCTGAGTCAATCAGATATTCATGAAACCCATCATTTTAGTTGAAATAGTAACTGACAAAGTATGGTTATTTGTACTTCAGTACTTGCCAAATAACTTCTTGAAAATGAACAACATAAGCCTGTCATATCAAGAAAAAGATTTGACAGTATTTGTTGCCAATAACAAAATTGGATCATGGAGTGAAAATTAAAATTTTATGTAACTTGTATTCACCACCATAACTTGAAAGTTTCTCAATTCTAAAAGATTTGTCTAATGAAAGCAGTGGCAATAGTAACAAAACTTATTGTTTGATATGCATTATGATATGTCAAAACCTGGAAAATCTGCGTACTCCAGTGAACAAATATTTTCCAAATTATCAACTCATAATGTTGCAAAATCATGCTTTTAGCTAAACTGTACAATTAAATTGCAAGATAGACTGATGAATTTAATGTAACAGAGTATAAAGTGTTCATTGATAAGGCTTCATATTTCACATTAGAATCATCTTTTAAGATATTACTCACCACTTGTCAGATTTTAGTGTAGGGGTAAAAAGGAATATTTAGAGTTATCTGAAAACGTTACTAAAACCATTCTTCTTTTTTCAATTACATAGCTGTATAGCTTCAGTTTTCTTCATACACTCCAACCAAAATGACATGTAGCGAAATTTTGATAAGAAATACGATAAAACAGCTGTCTTCTATTATGGCAGATATTACAAAAATACCATTCTTCTCACTGGATTCCTTCTGTTTTGGGAACACAGTTATTTTAATAAAATATGATAACTTAATTAAATACAGGGATTTCTGTTTTGTTTTGTTTTGTTTTGTTTTGTGACAGGCCTGATCTCAGCTCACTGCACTACAGCCTTGACCTCCTAGGCTCAAGGGATCTTCCCACCTCAGCCTCCCAAGTAGCTGGGACTACATGCACGTGCCACCACGTCCAGCTAATTTTTTGTATTTTTGTAGATACAGGGTTTCACTATGTTAAAAATAATGGTCTTGAACCGGGTTTAGCTGGTCTCGAACTCGTGGGCTCAAGCTGTCCAATGTCCTCTGCCTCTTAAAGTGCTGGGATTGCAGTCATGAGTCACTATGTCCATGCAAACTATAGGTATTTAAAAAATATTTCCATTTATATTAACAAGTAACAGTTTTTATTTAAAATTAATTATTTGGAGTTAATTAATAAGTAGCCTTTTTTTTCAGTTTCTAATATAGTGAATATTGATAGATATTTATATGAAAAAACAGCTTTGGAGACTATTAGTAATTTTTAAGTAAGAAAAGAGTTTGTGAGACCAAAGTACTTAAGACAGTAGATAGACAAATAAATAGATATATTATGTTGGTGCAAAAGTAATTGCGGTTTTTGCCATTTTTAGAGTAATAGCAAAAGCCGCAATTACTTTTGCATCAACTCAATATATAGCATTACAAGTGCAGTTTTCAGGATCCAGTGAAGAGAGACCATGGGAGAAAAATAATGAATAACAATAAAGTTATGGAATATAGAATAAGAATGACTAAAGTATGTTTTAAAAGATTACTGAAAATAATTAAGAATGGATGTGAGAGAGAGAGTTGGCAATATTACAAAATGTATCAGATAATATAAGGATCTTTCAGAGTTAAAAACACATAAAATTACAAATTCAGGAATTATAATGGATCTGTCAAGACAAATATAAAGTAATTGATACTTAAGTCATATTGTAATTGAACACCAATATAATATCAAATATAAAGTGAATATTTAAAATTTTACGAAGAGAAAATTATTACAAAGGACCTACAAGATTGACGTCAGAATTCACAAAGCCAACAACGAAAGTCAAGGTATTTATACAAAATAAAATGCCATCTAAAGTTAAATATCCATCTAACTCACATTCAAGTATTAGAGTAAAATTAAGATACTTCTGGATAAAAAAAAAATCATTTGACCCAGCATCCCATTACTGGGTATATACTCAAAGGAATATAAATTATTCTATTACAAAGATACATGCATGTGTATGTTCATTGCAGCACTATTCATAATACCAAGGACGTGGAATTAACCCAAATTCCCATCAATGATAGACTAGATAATAAAGAAAATGTGGTACATATACATCAGGGAATACTATGCATCCATAAAAAAAGAATGAGACCATGTCCTTTGCAGGGATGCTGATGGAGCTGGAGGCCATTATCCTTAGCAAACTAATGCAGGAACAGAAAACCAAATATAACGCGTTCTTACCTATAAGTGGAAGCTGAACAATGTGAACACATGGACTCAGGGGGTAAACAACAAACACTGGGGCCTATCAGGTGGTATGGAAGGGGGAGGGAGAACATTAGGAGAAATAGTTAATGCATGTTGAGCTTAATACTTAGGTACTAGGTTGATAGGTGCAGCAAACCACCATGGCACACGTTTACCTATATAACAAACTTGCACATCCTGCACAGGTACCCAGAACTACAAATTTAAAAATAAAGAAAACAACAAAACATTTAATTGAATTGATTTTCCACCTTTGTCAAAAATTAGTTGTTGTTGGCTGTATTTCTAGACTCTATTTTGTTCTATTTGTCTATGTGTCTATTCTTTGTCCACTATTACAACTGTATCTTTATAGTAAGTTTTAAAACCAGATAGCCAGAGTTCTCCAACTTTGTTATTTTTTTTCCAACTTGCATTGGCTAATCTACTTTACAAGGTTTAGAATTGTTGTTGAGATTGTTTTGAATCTACAGATCAAATTAAATCTGAAAATTCATTAGCCTACTATGTCTCCCGATTATTTAGGTCTTATTTGATATTCTCATTAATGTTTTGTAGTTTTCAGCAGACAAATTTTGCATGCGTTTTGATAGACTAAAAGTGTTTTCTTAGTAGTATGATGAAAGTAATATTTTAAAAATATCCAATTTTTAATAATACTAATAAGAAACTCAATAAGCTGGGCATGGTGGCTCATGCCTGTAATCCCAGCACTTGGGGAGTCCAATGCTAGTGGACCACCTGAGGTCAGGAGTTTGAGACCTGCCTGGCCAACATGGTGAAACTCTGTCTCTACTAAAAATACAAAAATTAGCTAGGTGTGGTTGGGGGATGCCTGTAATCCCAGCTCCTCAGGAGGCTGAGGCTGGAGAATAGCTTGAACCTGGGAGGCAGAGATTGTATTGAGCCGAGTTCACACCACTGTATCCACGCTGGGTGACAAAGAGAGACTCTGTCTCAAAAATAAAATAAAATAAAATAACCCCATTCGATTATTTTATATTGAATGTGCATCCTATGCCCTTGCTTAACTCACATATTTATTTTAATAGCTTTTTAATAGATTTTTTCAGATTTTTTCCATTCACTATTACATTGTCTACAAATATAGACAGCTTATTTTTAAAATATGTATGCATTTTATACATTGTTTTGCTCTGCTGAGTTTACTGCAAACTTCAGTACAATGTTAGATAAGATTATTAAGAGTGACTATCCCAATTGTGTTTTTTATTTTAGCCAGAAACTAATAGATATTTTTCAGTAGGTATAATGTTGGCTTTAGGATTTTGGTAAGTGCTTCTTATCAGGTGAAGTTCCCTTAATTAATAGATTTCTTAAAATTACAACTGGAAATTGAATTTTTAATATGTTTTCTGCATATGTTTCAAAGATCAGATGTACTTTCTTCTTTACTATGCTGCACAATAAAATGAGTTGACTGAATTTCAAATACTGATTCAACCTTTTATTCTTGGAATAAACCCAAATCGATTATTATGTCATGAGTACTTTTAATAATGCCATAATTTATTTGCTAATATTTTAGAATTATAATTTTACATATGTATATAATACATATTGGCTTATAATTTCTTTGTCTGGATTTGTTATGCATACTTTATAAAATGACGAGAAACATTTTCTCTTTTTCTATTTTTTTGAAAGAGTTTGTGTAGTAAATAACGAAGAACACAAAACAATCAGAAGACAAATATCAAAATGGCAGGAGTAAATCCCTATTTTCCAGTAACAACATTGAATGTAAATGGACTAAACTTTTCAATAAAAAGACATAGAGTATTTGAATAGATTTTTTAAAAAGACCTATTTGTTGTCTACAAGAAACATACTTCACCTATAAAGACATACACAGGCTGAAGGTAAATTAATGGAAAAAGATACTTCATACCAATAAAAACCAAAAGAGAACAGGAGTAGTTATATGAGACAATACAGATTTCAAGACAAAAACTGTTAGAAGAGACAAAGAAGGTCATTATCTAATGATAAAGATGTCAGTGCAGCAAAATGATAAAACAGTTGTAAATATGTATGTACCCAACACTAGAGCACCCACAAATATTACAGCTAAAGAGAGAGATAAACCTCAATATAAAAATAGTTGGAGACTCTAACACCTCACTTTCAGGATTGGACTGTTCCCTCAGATGGAAAATAAACAAAGAAACATCAGATATTTAATCTGCAGTATAGAAAAATGGGAACTAATATTTACAGAACATTCATACAAAGGCTGAAGAATATACATACTTCTCCTCATCACATGAATTATTCTCAAGGAGAGAAAATACGTTAGGTCACAAAACAGGTATTAAAACATTCAAAACCATTGAAATAATAAGGACATCAAACCACTCCATGAGAAAAATATCTAGCCGGGCTCAGTTACTCACGTCTGTAATACCAGCACTTTGGGAGGCCGAGGCAGGCAGGTCAGGAGTTCAACACCAGCCTGGCCAACATGGTGAAACCCTGTCTCTACTAAAAATACAAAATCAGTCAGGTGTGATGGTGCATGCCTGTAATCCCAGCTACTTAGGAAGTTGAGGCAAGAGAACAGCTTGAACCTGGGAGGCAGAGGTTGTAGTGAGCCGAGATCATGCCACTGCATTCCAACATGGGTGAGAGAGTGAGACTCTGTCAAAGGAAGAAAGGAAGAAAGAAAAGAAGAGAAGAAAGAAAAAAAGAAAAGAAACAAAGAAAGAAAGAAAGGAAAGAAAGAAAGAAAGAAAGAAAGAAAGAAAGAAAGAAAGAAAGAAAGAAAGAAAGAAAGAAAGAAAGAAAGAAAGAAAGAAAAAAAGAGAGAGAAAGAAAGAAAGGTCTAATAATCCAATAAAAACTTGGGAAATATTTGAAAAGACATTTCTCTGAAGAAGGCATATAGCTCATCAAAGATCTCATGAAAGAGATCTTTCTTTTCATCTTGACTTTAGATAACCTGGTGACTATGTGCCTAGAACTGGTAAATAAATTCAGCAAGGTTTCAGGATACAAAATTAATGCACAAAATTCATTAGCTCTGCTATACACCAATGGCAGCCAAGCTGAGAATCACATCAAGAACTCAACCCCTTTTACAATAGCTGCAAATAATAGTAATAATAGTAATAATAGCGTACTTAGGAACATACCTAACCAAGGAAGTGAAAGACCTCTACATGGAAAACTATCAAACACTACTTAAGGAACTCATAGACAACACAAACAAATGGAAGCACATCCTATGTTCATGGATCGGCAGAATAAATATTATGAAAATGACCATACTGCCAAAACCTATCTAATAATTCAAGGCAAAACCCATGAATATACCACCATCATCCTACAGAGAACTAGAAAAAGCAATTCTAAAATTCATATGGAACCAAAAAGGAGCCCACCTAGACAAAGCAAGATTAAGCAAAAGAACAAATCTGAAGGCATCACATTACCCAACTTTATACTATAAGACTGTAGTTACCAAAAACAAACAAACAAACAAAAAATAGTACTATGGTACTTGTATAAAAATAGGCACATAGACCAATTGTCTTACAAATACTTACAGTCAGCTGCTCTTTGACAAAGCAAACAAAAACATATAGTGGATAAAGGACACTATTCACCAAATGGTGATGGGATAATTGGCAAGCCACACATAGAAGAATGAAACTGGATCCTCATCTCTCAATTTATACAAAGATCAACTCAGCATGGATCAAAGACTTAAATCTAAGACCTGAAACATGTTCCAATGTTAGAAGATAACATTGGAAAACCCTTCTATACACTGACTTAGACAAAGACTTTTTGACCCATAACCCAAAAGTAAATGCAACAAAAACAAAGATAAATAGATGGGACTTAATTAAACTTAGAGGCTTCTGCACAGCAATAGAAATAATCAGCCAACTAAAAAGACAACCCACAGAGTGGGAGAAAACTTTCACAATCTATATATCTGACAAAGGACTAATATCCAGAATCTACAAAGAACTCAAGCAAATCAACAACAAAAAAATCACATCAAAAAGTGGGTTAAGGACATGAATAGGAAATTCTGAAAATAATATGTACAAATGGCAAACAAACATATGGAAAAGTGTTCAACATTGCTAATTATCAGGGAAATGCAAATCAAAACCACAATGCAATACCACCTTACCAAAGCGATATCAAGAATGCCCATAATAAAAAAATTTAAAAAAAAAACTAGTAGTCACCACTAAATAATATCTCCATGTAACAAAACACCATCTGTCCCCCAAAAGCCTATTGAAATAAAACTACTTTAAAAAATTTAATTTAATTTAATTTAAAAAATACAAACGGCAAACAGGCATATGAAAATATGCTCAACATCATTGATCATCAGATAAATGGAAATCAAAACTACAATATAGTATCTTCTCACCTCAGTTAAAAT
Source organism: Macaca nemestrina (assembly GCF_043159975.1). Lineage (NCBI taxonomy): Eukaryota > Metazoa > Chordata > Mammalia > Primates > Cercopithecidae > Macaca > Macaca nemestrina. Next base: position 65,089,176 of record NC_092128.1, read on the forward strand.
GGCTTTTATTCAATAACAAATGCAACAAAGAGGTGGAGAAAAGGAAACTCTCATGCACTGTTGGAGGAAATGTAAATTGATACAATTACTATGGAGAACACTTGAAGGTCTATCAAAAACCTAAAATTAGGGTCACCCTACAATCTAGCAATCTCACTGCTGGGTATATGCTCATAAGAATGGAAATCAGTATATTGAAGAGATATCTGCACTGCCATGTATATTGTAGGACTTTTCCTAATAGTTAAGATTTGGAAGTAACCTAGGTGTCCATCCATAAATGAATGGATAGAGAAAATGTGTTACTTATACACAATGGAGTACTATTCAGTCATCAAACAAAATAATATCCTCTCATGTGCAACAACATGGGTGGAATTGGAGGTAATTATGTTAAATGAAATAAGCCAGGAACAGAAAGAGAAACTTTTCATGTTCTCACTTACTTGGGAGGTCTAGAAATCAGTACAATTGAATTTACAAAGATAGAGAGTAGAAGGAGGGTTACCAAAGACTGGGAAGAGTAGTGGAAGGGAATTTGTGGGGACAATGGGGATGGTGAATGGATATTAAAAAAAAAAAAAAATGAGTTAGACAAGAAAAAACAAATCAGAGCTGAACTGAACTGAAGAAGATTGAAACATAAAAATAATTCAAAAGATCAACAAATCTGGGAGGTGGATTTTTGAAAAACTTAATAAAATAGCTAGACTAATGAAGAAGAGAGAAAAGATTCAAATAAACATCAGAAACAGCAAGGGGGATATTAGCACTGACCCCACAGAGATACAAACAACCATCAGAGAATATTATAAACATCTCTATGCATGTAAAGTAGAAAATCTAGAAAAAAAATGGATAAATTCATGGACACATATATCCCCCGAGACTGAATCAGGAAGAAAATGAATTCCTGAACAGACCAATAATGAGCTCTGAAATTGAGGCAGTAATAAATAGCCTACCAGCCAAAAAAAAAAAAAAATTTTTTTAAATGAAAAAGCCCAGGACTAGGTGGATTGACAGCTGAATTCCACCAGATATGCAAAAAAGAGCTTGTACCATTTCTCCTGAAACTATTCCAAAAAATTGAGGAGAAATAACTCCTCACTAACTCATTCTATGAGACCAGAATCATCTTGATACCAAAATCTGACAGAGTTACAACAAAATAAAAAGAAAAAAAAAATTCAAGCCAATATCCTTAATCAATATGAAAAAAAAAAAAAAAAATCTTCAACAAAATGCTGAAAAATTCAATCCAACAGAACATCAAAAAACTTATCCACTACAATCAAGTAGGCTTTATCCCTGAGATGCAAGGTTGTTTCAACATACGTTAATCAATAAATAAAATACATCATATAAATAGAACTAAAGATAAAAAACACGTGATTATCTCAATAGATGCAGAAAATGGTTTGAAAATGCAACACCCCTTCACGATAAAAACATTCAATAAACTAGGTATTGAAGGAGTATACCTCAAAATAATAAGAGGTATATATGACAGTCACTGCCAACATCTTACTGGATGGGCAAAACCTGGAAGCATTCCCCTTGAAAACTGGCACAAGACAAGTATGCCCTCTCTCACCACTCCTATTCAACAGAGCATTGAAGTCCTGGCCAGAGCAATTAGGCCAGAGAAAGAAATAAAGGGCATCCAAATAAGAAGAGAGGAAGTAAAATTATCTCTGTTTGCAGATGACATGATTCTTTATCTAAAAAAAAAACTAATAGTCTCAGCCCAAAAGCTTTTATGCTGTTAAACAACTTCAGCAAAGTCTCAGGACAAAACAATCAATGTGCAAAAACCACTAGCATACCTGTACATCAACAACAGTCAAGCGAGAGTTAAATCAGGAATGTAATCCCATTCATAATTGCCACAAAAATAATATAATACCTAGAAATACAGCTAACAAGAGAAGTGAAAGATCTCTACAAGGAGAATTACAAACCATTGCTGAAATAAATCAGAGATGATACAAACAAATGAAAAAACATTTTATGTTCATGGATAGGAAGAAGCAGTGTCATTAAAATGACCATGCTGCCCAAAGCAATTTACAGATTCAGTGCTATTTCTATTAAACTACCATTGAGATTCTTCATAGATTTAGAAAGAAGTGTTTTAAAATTTAGATGGAATAAGAAAAGAGTCCAAATAGCCAAGGCAATCCAAAGCAAAAAGAACAAAGCTAGAGGCAACATGCTACCGGACTTCAAGCTATACTACAGGGCTACAGTAACCAAAACAGCATGGTACTGGTACAAAAACAGGCATAGACCAATGGAACAGAATACAGAACTCCTAAATAAGTCCACACACCTACGACTATCTGATCTTCGACAAACCTGACAAAAACAAGCAATTGGTAAAGCATTGTCTATTCAGTAAGTGGTGCTGAAATAATTGGTTAGAAATATGCAGAAGATTCAAACTGGACCCCTTCCTTATGCCATGTACAAAAATTAATTCAAAATAGATTAAAGGCTTAAATGCAAAATCCCAAATTATAAAAACCCCGGAAGACAACCTAGGCAACATCATTCAGGAAATAGTCATGAGCAAAGATTTCATGAAGAAGATTGCAAAAGCAATTGTAACAAAAGCAAAACTTGACAAATGGGATCTAATTATACTAAAGAGCTTCTGCACTGAAAAGGAAACTTTCAACAGAGTGAGCACGCAACCTACAGAATGGGAGAAAAATTTTGTAAATTATGCTTCCCTAGGGTCTAATATTTAGCATCTATGTAGAACTTAAACAAATTTACAAGAACAAAAACAATCTCATTACAAAGAGGGCAGAGGACATGCACAGGCATTTCTCAAAAGGAGACATACATGTAGCCAAGAATCATATGAGAAAAGCTCAACATCACTGATCATTAGAGAAATGCAAATCAAAATCACAGTGTGATACCATCTCACACAAGGCCAAATGACTATTATCAAAAAGTCAGAAAATAACAGATGCTGGCAAGGTTGTGGATAACCAACGCATAAAAGGAGAAACAAGAGTATTTTTATTTGTAAAACAGATAATTTTAGTAAAAGGAAAAAAAAGTTTGCATAGTACATGTATTATTTTTCCATGAAATATAAGTAATAAATACAATGAAGTTGTTAGTTTCCAAATATCTTGAGATTTAAAAATTATATTTATTTTACTGATTTTTGGTTTAATTCTGCAGTATTCAGAGCACTTATGTAATTTTGCTCATGTTATTCAAGTTTGTTTCATAGCCAAGAATACCATCTGTTTTGGTAAATGTTCCACGTGTGCGTACTCTTAAGTGCACATTGGTGGGTATGGATACTGTTAGTTGGTGTTTTATATAAAGATAGGTTAATTAATGGTGTTGTTCAGATCAAGCATATCAGGAGTTAGCAAAGATTTTTTGAAGGAGCAGATATTAAGTATTTTGATCCCATAGATCATGTTGCCTCTATCACAACTACTCAACTCTGCTGTGGTAACGTGAAAGCCATCATCGACAATATGTGAATGAATAGATACACCTGTGATTCTATAAAACTTTATTTACAAAATCCAGTAGTTGCTCCATTGATCATAGTCTACTGACCACTGGTTTCAGACCCTTTTGGTTTCTGATTTGCTTGTTCTGTTGATTATTGTATGGGGCATTGACATTCCCATCTATAATTGTGGATTTGTATTTCTTTTCTCAGTTCCATCAATGTTTGCCTTGTGATTTTTAAAGCTCTGTTCTTATGAGCATACACATTTTTAGATTATTATGTTTTCTTCCTGAATTGATGTTATCATTATGTAATACCTTTCTTTTATCTTTGAAAATGTTAACTTTTTTTTTTTTTTTTTTTTTTTTTTTTGAGACAGTCTCATTCGCCACCCAGGCTGGAAGGTAGTATAGTGGTGCGATCTCGGCTCACTGCAACATCCGCCTCCTGGGTTCAACTGATTCTCCTGCTTCAGCCTCTTGAGTAGCTGGGATTACAGGCACCCGTCACCATGACCGGTTAATTTTTGTATTAGTTTTTTAGTAGAGACGGGGTTTCACCACATTGGTCAGGCTGGTCTTGAAGTCCTGACCTCAGGTGATCTGCCTGCCTCTGCCTCCCAAAGTGTTGGGATTACAAGCATGAGCCACCGCACCTGGCCGAACTGTTCATTTTTTATATCCTCTTTGTTAGCAAATATAGAAAGTTAAACTTTATTTTCATCAGTATCTTCATATCTTTTTTTTTATCTTTCTGCTTTAAACTTACTTCATACTAACCATCATTCTCAGCAAACTATCGCAAGAACAGAAAACCAAACACCGCATGTTCTCACTCATAGGTGGGAACTGATCAATGAGATCACTTGGACTCGGGAAGGGGAACATCACACACCGGGGCCTATCACTGGGGGCGGGGGGGGGGGGAGGGATTGCACTGGGAGTTATACCTGATGTAAATGACAAGTTGATGGGTGCAGCACACCAACATGGCACAAGTATACATATGTAACAAACCTGCACGTTATGCACATGTACCCTAGAACTTAAAGTATAATAAAAAAATAAATTAATTAAATAAAATAAACTTACTTCATACTTCTCAAACACCTGAGATTTTGCATATGCTAATGCACCTCCTTATTTCTGCATCATATCTCAGTTTACCACAGATGAAAATCCTAGCAAATGCTATGTTAATGGATTCCAGGGACTATCAATTATACACTCACCATCAGTGATGAGATCCCCTAATTCAGTCAATGATTGACTATCCCTATAGAAAATTTCCAAAGCAAGAAAAATCTGTGGGAACACATGGATTTGTAAGTAAAGGTAACTCCCATTAAACTAAGGGGATGTGTCCAGAAAAGGGGAATGTTGTGAATTTTTAGCAGCCTATGTTTGTAGCAGCTGGAGGAAGGATGCCCTGGATGTTAAAGGAAATCTGAAGGGAACACAACAGTCTCTGCTATAAAGGGAAAGCACAAAACCAGGTTCACTCAATATCATTTGAATGATTTTGTTAGCCTGTTCTACTTCCCTAAGACTTTGTTCACTACTACTGACATCATGTCCTTTTGTATATGAAATAAAAATTCTTTATATCTCCATTTAATGATCACATTTCACATTGAATATCCTACAAATAAAATGAATTTCTCCTAACACACTTGTCAAATACATTGAACATGTTTTTATTTGTGCATATGGCTTTGCCCTTTGGTTGACAGTCCTTCCTTGCATGATTTTTAGTATTTTTTTTTTTTTGGAATTTTACATATGAGCTCAATCTAGTTTTGATAGAAAGTAAAATACACATTCAGAAGCCTTTCCTTTACACACAAATTACAGTGAAATGTCTCTCTTATATTTGGCAATAATTCTACCAGAACTATTCATTTAGACCTTATCATGTAATGGTGTGTATTACTACTTACCCTTTTTTGGGTATATTTTTCCACACAATTAGACTAAGTTTCTTGAAACAAGTGGACTATAAAGTATGCCTCTTTTGATTCTTCTCAGAATTAAAGGAAGTGTTTCATCTAAGAGGGCATTGTGTAACGGTCTCAAAGAGAGAAGCCAAATATATTTAAGTTGTGACCCAAGAATATTGCACAATCCCTGGCACATAGAAACCTTCACTGTAGCAAAGACTTGAAACCAACCCAAATGGCCATCAATAATAGACTGGATAAAGAAAATGTGGCACATATACACCATGGAATACTATGCAGCCATAAAAAAGGATGAGTTCAAGTCCTTTGCAGGGACATGGATGAAGCTGGAAACCATCATTCTCAGGAAAATATCGCAAGGACAGAAAATCAAACACTGTACATTCTCACTCATAAGTGGGAGTGGAACAATGAGAACACATGCACACTGGGAGGGGAACATCACATACTGGGACCTTGGGGGGTCAAGGGTTGGGGGAGGGATAGTGTTAGGAGAAATATGTAATGTAAATGACAAGTTGATGGGTTCTGCAAACCAACGTGTCATATGTATACCTATGTAACAAACCTGCACATTGTGCACACCTGTACCCTAGAACTTAAAGTATAATAAAAAACAGAAAAATAAATTAAGACAATTCATTTCTGCTGGTAAGCGCATATCCTGACATATCTGTCTGTTTGTGTGTTTGTGGGTGTTTATACAAATACACAAATCTAATAACTTGATTTAAAAAAAGGGAATATTATCTGAAATGGCAGGTTTTTTTTTTTTCTAAACTGCATTAGTCTGTTTTTAATTACTATGTGAAAATTGGTTAGTTTATTCCATTTATAACCCACATAGTGATGAGCATTCTTGAATTTATTTCTCAATTTATTAAAACCACAGACCTACAGATGAGTTTGAATCAAATCCAAAATGTATAGTTACTTAAAAGCACATGGGAACAGGCTGCAGATTGGGAGGAATTCTATATTCTATAACCACAGGCACATGACAGCTAGAAATTCGGAAAACAATTTGAATGGAAAGAATTGAGCCGTATCTTTGTTAGAAATGAATTTACTGACTTGTTTATGAAATAACCATTGAGCTAAGTTTCTTAAGAAAATACTGTTGAATGTAAACCAGTTTCATTTATTTATTTTGTGTACATGTTTACAAGCCCTTAGGGTTCTACATTATAGTCAGAATAATAAGTGTGTTTTTGTAAGACTATACAAGAGTAAAAGAAACTGAGCTAGTATTGCCAACATAGCCAAAAGAGGAAGTATCTAAAATCTAATGAGAATATCCTTCCATTTCTGAGAAGTTTTGCAGAACAGTTTTGCAAACCTAGGAGATTTGGACAACCTAAGGAAAACAAACATTTGAGTGCTTATTCAGACTGACTCTGTCAAAATGTACCCATTATTAAAAGACAAATTTTCTCTGGTGGGCTAGATAATTTCTCTTTTTGACAAATGAATTACCACAAGGGAAGCCTGTCAACTCTACTATGTGTCCTTCTTTCTCTTTTATTTGACTTCTAGTCATTTCAAAGCCATTTGCATTTGGTCTCTACTACTTTGACTTTGACGTTTTTCTCATTTTTTTTTTCCCTCATCTTAGTTATCTGATTACCTGCTTAGATACCTTTTAAATTGCCCTTTCATTTTGTTCTCCTCTTTTGTATATTCCTCTTCCGTATAGAAAGATATTTCAACCATTTTCCTTAAAGCTGTGGTCACATTTTATTACAATGCAGTAAAATTATACTAAAATCTCAGTGCAAATATGCTTCAATATTTTATACATGCTATTCTTTTTTGAATAAACTATGCTCATTGCCCCCTTACTATCACATGCCATAAACAATTCACACTGTATCCTGTTCAACCTGTGGCAAAACATTCATTTGTCAATAGTTAGCTCGGCTATCATTACTCTTGAAATATCAACATTTGGTCCGGTTTTTCAGAAAGAAACACTGGAAGAGTATTTGATCCTTGATTGAAACTAACACTAGGGTTTTCAGGAATAAGAATCTATGAGTCTTCAGTCTCATATCACAAATATTGTGACATCCCACTGAATATGTCTTCTTTCTTCTGACATGTTAGCAATTGCTAACATTCTTCTCTACCTTTAGTTTAAATTCCCAGAAAAGAGTATCTTATGATCTGAGTGAATTACTCACTTCTGCTAAGCCAAACTCTTTCATGTTTTACCATACCTTAGAGCTTTGACTTGCCTAGGGTTGAGTTATCTTGGATTGCATGTCTGCTACTAGTCCAGTTTTTGGTGGCATATAACATGGCTAACCACTGGACAATGGCTGTGACCTGGCAGTGCTCCTAATTCGAGCATGTGGGCAAGGAGATGGCAGTCACTGACTGACATCTCACTTTCAGATTCTTTTTGTAGCACTATCTATTTAGTTGTTGCTTTTTAATTTTTGTGGATACATAGTAGGTCTATATATTTATGAGTTACATGAGATATATTGATACAGGTATGCAATATGTAATAATCACTTTAGGGTAAATGGGGTATCCATCACCTCAAGCATTTATCCTTTGTACTACAAACAATCCAATTATAACTTTGTTGTTATTTTACAATGTACAATTAAATTATTTTTCACTGTAGTCACCTGTTGTGCTAGGAAACACTAGGCATTGTTCATTCTTTCTATTTGTTGTACCCATTAACCATCCCCGTATCCCTCCCACCACTCACATACTCTTCCCATCATTCTGTGTGTTGTCTCTTCACTTTTTAATTGTTTCCTTCACTGTACAGAAGCTTTTTAACTTGACATGATCCAATTTATTTTTGCTTTGGTTGTCTGGGCTTGTGGGGTATTTCTCAATAAATCTATGAGTTTGATTGTTTTAATTTTTAGCTTCCCAAAATAAGTGAGTACACATGATTTTGTCTTTCTGTGCCTGGCTTATTTCACTTAACATAATAACCTCCATTTCCATCCATGTTATTGCAAATGACAGAATCTCATTTTTTTTTTAATGGCCGAATAGTATTCCATTATGTGTAAGAACCACATTTTCTTTATCTATTCATCTGTTGATGGACTCTTAGGTTACTTCAAAATATTGGCTAATGTGACTAGTGCTGCAATAACCATAGGAGGATTGCAAGTATCTATTTGATATACTGATTTTTTTTTCTTTTAGGTGTATAACTAGCAGTGCCGTTACAAGATAATATGGTAGCTCTATTTTTAGTTTTTTGAGGAATCTTCAAACTGTTCTCCATAGTGGCTGTACTATTAATAATTTACATTTCCACCAACAGCGTATGAGAGTTCTCTTTTCTCCACATCCTAGTCAGCATTTGTTATTGCCTATTTCTGGATAAAGGCCATTTTAACCGGAGTGAGAAGATAGCTCATTGTAATTTTGATTTGCATTTCTCTGATCATCAATGATGTTGAGACCTTTTCATATACTTGTTTCCCATTTGTATGTATGTCTTCTTTTGAGACATGTCTGTTAAAATATTTTGCTCATATTTTCATCATTTTATTCAATTTTTTCCTATAGAGTGGTTTGAGCTCCTTATATATTCTGGTTGTTAATACCCTGTCAGGTGGGTGGTTTCCAAATATTTTATCCCATTCTGTAGGTTGCCTCTTTGCTGATTGTTTCCTTTGCTATGCAGAATCGTTTTAACTTGATATTGTTCCACTTGCTCACTTTTGCTTTCATTGCTCGTGCTTATTGGGCATCACTCAAAAATCTTGAGCCAAGATTTTTGGCCTAGTCCAATGTCCTGAAGAGTTTTTCTAATGTTTCTTTGTAGTTGTTTCTTAGCTTGAGGTCTTAGATTTAAAGCTTTAATCCACTTTGAATTTATTTTTGTAAATGGTGAGAGATAAGGGCCCACTTTCATTGTTTTACACATAGATATTCAATTTTCCCAGAACCATTTGTTGAAAAACTTTCTTTTTCCCAATGTATATGATTGGCATCTTTGTCAAAAATGAGTTCACTGTACATGTGTGGATTCATTTCTGGGTTCTCTATTCTATTCCATTGGTAGATATTATCAGGAGAACCCGCTCCTGATATTTAACATGGGTTCTTTTCTATTTCCTAGGTGTCTGGTCTGGGTTGAGAAATAAAGGGAAAGATCAAAAGAGAGAGAAATTTAAAGCTGGGTGTCGGGGGAGACATCACATGGCGGCAGGATCCGTGATGTTCCCCGAGCGGTAAAACCAGCAAGTATTTATTAGCGTTTTTCAAAAGGAGAGGGAGTGCACGAATAGGATGTGGGTCACAGAGATCACATACTTCACAAGGTAATAAAATACCACAAAGCAAATGGAGGCAGGGGGAGATCACAGGACCACCGGATGAGGTGAAATTAAAATTGCTAATGAAGTTTCTGGCACGCATTGTCATTGATAACATCTTATCAGGAAACAGGGTTTGAGAGCAGATAACCTGTCTCACCACAATTTATTAGGTGGGAATTTTTCCTCCACCTAATAAGCCTGGGAGCGTTATAGGAGACCGGGGCTTATTTCATCCCTTCGGCTTCGACCATAAAAAATGGGAGGCCTTAAAAGGGGGCCATCTACAAGCCTGCCTTCAGGGCGCATTCTCTTTCTCAGGGATGTTCCTTGCTGAGAAAAAGAATTCAGAGATATTTCTGCTATTTGCTTATGAAAGAGGAGAAATACAGCTCTGTTCCTTCTGGCTCACCTGTGGCCAGTTCAAAGTTACCTCTCTTGTTCCCTGAACATCAGGGTTATCCTCTTCTTTTTTTAAGGTGCCCAGATTTCATATTGTTCAAACACACATGCTCTACAAACAATTTGTGCAGTTGAGACAATCACAGGGTCCTGAGGCGACATTCATCCTCCTCAGCTTACAAAGAAGATGACAGGATTAAGTGATTAAAGTAAAGACAGGCAAAGGAAATCGCAAGGATACTCACTGGGGAGGTGATAAGTGTCCATGAAATCTTCACAATTTATGTTCTGAGATTACAGTAAAGACAGGTGTAAGAAATTATAAAAGTATTAATTTGGGGAACTAATAAATGTCCATGAAATCTTCACGATTTATGTTCTGCCGCGGCTTCAGCCGGTCCCTCCGTTCGGGGTCCCTGACTTCCCGCAACAAGATATGTCTGTTTTTATGCCAGTACTGGGCCATTTTGGTTACTGTGGCTCTGAACTACAATCTGAAGGCAGGTAATGTGATTTTTCCAGTTTTATTCTTTTTGCTTAGGATAGCCTTGGCTACTCTGGGTCTTTTCTGTTTCCATTTAAATTTTATATATTTTTTTCTATTTCTGGCATTGATATTTTGAGAGGGAGTGCATTAACTCTGTAAATTGCTTTGGGAAACATGGACATTTTAACAATATTGATTCTTCCGAATCATGATCATGGAATATTTTTCATTTCCTTGTGTTTCTTTAATTTTTCATGAATGTTTATAATTTTCATTTATAATTTTCATAAAGAAGATCCTATACTTCTTTGACTAAGTTAATTCTAGGTATTTTATTTGTAGCTGTTATAAATTAGATAAATTTCTTGGTTTGTTTTTGTTTTTGTTTTTTTCAAGTTCTTTGCTCTTGGTATATAGAATTGCTATTGATTTTTATATGCTGATTTTTTATCCTGAAACTTCACTGAATTTATTTATCAATTCCAATAGCTTTTATATGGAATATTTAGGTTTTTCCAAATATAAGATTATACCATCTGCAAACAAGGATCCTTTAGTTCTTCTTTTCCAAATTGAATGCCCTTTATTTCTTTCTCTTGCCTCATGCTCTAGCTAGGATTTCCAACTCCATCTTGGATAACAGTGGAGAAAGTGGACATTCTGCTTGTCCTCCTGATCTTAGAGAAAAGGCTTTCAGTGGTTTCCCATTCAGTATGATACTAATTGTGAGTTTGCCATATATGGCTTCCATTATGCTGAGACATGTTCTTTCCATACCCAGTTGTTTGAGGGTTTTATCAAGAGGGGATGTTGAATTTTACCAGATGCTTTTTCAGTATCAATTGGCCTTGCCTCCCTCGGATAAATCCACTTTGTCATGACGAATGATTAACTTGTTGAATTTGGCTTACTATTATTTTGCTGAGGGTTTTGGCATTAATATTCATCAGAGTTATTGGCCTGTAGTATTATTTTTTTGAAGTGTCTTTCATTTTGGTATCAGAGTAATATTGGCCTCATAGAATGAGTTTGGAAGTATTTCCTCCTCTATGTTTTGGAATAGTTTTGGTAAGATTGATATTAGTTATTTAAATATTTGGGAGAATTAAATAATGAAGTCAAAGGATCACAGGCTTCTCTTTGCTGGGAGACTTTTTATTACAGCTTCTATCTTGTTACTTGTTATCAGTCTGTTTAGGTGTAGGATTCCTACATGGTCTGTTTGGGTAGGTTTTAGCTGCCTAGAAATGTGCCCATTTCTCCTAGTGAAAGGACACAAAGATACAAAAATGCGTACCCTCCCTTTCTCCCCCCGATGTTGCTCAACTCTTTGTTCTGCTTTCTAATCTCTGCACGTACCAGAGGTGTCGTAAGTTCTGTAAGTACATGTTTTTCTTTCTGAGGCCAGGTCACAAGATATGTTTAAGTAAGATAGCCAGGTCACAAGGTGTGCTTAAGCAAGATAGCCATAAACTGGTTGTGCAACCTGACGCAATATAATTAACTGCCTTTATGTAAAACTGCTCTTCCGCCTCAAGGGTTGTACTGAAATATCAGAAATGGCGGGAACCAATCATAGTTTGCCAAATCGCTTTGTTCAAACTCCAGCCAATCATACCTCTAATTTGTATACTGATTCTATGCCTACTTTCCTTAGACTATATAACATTGTTCGGAGCTCAGTGGGGGAGCTCTCCTGCCCGTCTCATTTCACGAGCAAGTGAGAGCTCCAGGTTCGAACCTGTAATAAAGATCCTTGCTGCTTAGCTTTGACTCTGGACTCTGGTGGTCTTCTTCGGGGAATAAACGGTCTAGGCATAACACTAGGTTTTCCAATTTATTGGCCTATAGTTGTTCTAATAGCCACTAATGATCCTTTGAATGTCTAGTTGTTCTAATAGCCACTAATGATCCTTTGAATGTCTATGAGATCAGTTGTGATGTTTTTTTCATCTCTGATTTTATTTATTGGGTCTTCTCCCATTTATTCCTTGTTAGTTTGGCTAAAGGTTTGTCAATTTTAGACATTTAGGTTGATTCCACTGACACAAAAAGGGGAACAACAGACACTAGGCCTACTTAAGAGCAGAGAGTGGGAGGAAGGGCAGGATCAGAAAAAAATAGCTATTGCATAATAGGCTTAGTACCGAGGTGACAAAATAATCTGTACAACAAACTCTTTTGGCATGAGTTTACCTATATAACAAACCTGCACATGCACCCTTGAACCGAAAATAAAAGTCACTGAGAAAAGATAAAAAAGAAAAGTTGTTTTCTTTATTATTTTTATTGGTTCATCATTTAGTCTTTCTACTTAAGATACAAGCAGTTTACACTACAGTTACAGTGTAATAATATTTTGTGTTTTTCTATATACATAGTATTTCCAGTAATTACTGTATCTTCACTGCTTATTGTTCATTAACTTTTTTTTTTTTTTTTCCTGATAGAAGAACTCTCTTTAGCATGTCTCATGGGAAGCGTCTGATGATGAAATCCTTCAGCTTTTTTTTTTTTTTTTTTGGTCTGGGAAAGTCTATATTTTGTCTTAATGTTTTAAGAATATTTTTGCCGGCCGGGCACGGTGGCTCAAGCCTGTAATCCCAGCACTTTGGGAGGCCGAGACGGGCGGTCAGGAGATCGAGACCAGCCTGGCTAACACGGTGAAACCCCGTCTCTACTAAAAATACAAAAAACTAGCCGGGCGAGGTGGCGGGCGCCTGTAGTCCCAGCTATTTGGGAGGCTGAGGCAGGAGAATGGCGTAAACCTGGGAGGCAGAGCTTGTAGTGAGCTGAGATCCGGCCACTGCACTCCAGCCTGGGTGACAGAGCGAGACTCTGTCTCAAAAAAAAAAAAAAAAAAAAAAAAGAATATTTTTGCCTGTTATAGTATTCTAGGGTAACAGTTTTTGTTTGTTTGTTTTGCTTTTTGCTTTTTGTTCCTTCAGCCCTTTAAATATGCCATGCCACTCTCTGCTGGGCTGTAAAGTTTCCACTGAAAAGTCTGCTGCTAGGCCTATTGGAGTTCCAGTGTTTATTTCCTGCTTCTTTTTTCTTGCTGCTAATCCTAAAAGGATTATTTGTTTACCCTAGACCTTTAAGATTTTGATTATTAAATTCCTTGAGGTAGTCTTCTTTGGGTTAGATATGCTTGATGTTCTGTAACCTTCTTGTACTTGGATATCAATATCTTTATCTAGGTTTCAGGAGTTCTCTGTTATTATCCCTTTGAATAAACTTGCTATCCCTATCTCTTTCTCTACCATTTAAGGGTAGCCTTAGCTGATGTTTATGCTGTTTACATGGGATGACACTCTGCAAGTCACTTTCCTAAAGAATAGCATGTTTTAATAAGGAAGAAGAGATTTTCCCTTTAAAATGATGCTTAGACATCAAGCAAGATGAACGGAAGATTGTTCATTCGCCTTAGCAAGATCGCTTATGGTCTTCATAAGAGCCACTTTAGTAGAATGGGTTGAAGATATAATGAAGTATAGTAGAGTGAACACAATAAGCCTAAATAATTCTTGCAAGAAGTAGCTTTTAAAAAATATTAAAATTGTTTATATCCTTTGGGCAGTGAGAGAAGATATACTCCACAGTACAACTGGCAGGTTTTCCCTTAGAACAGAAAAGAGAATTCCCACATGATACTAGAGAAAAAAAAAAAAGTTGGTCATACATGATGAGGTCATCAACTCCGTCACCAGAGAAGGGCTTATAAAATAATTACCAGAAAGAAGGGCAAGTTATTTTCTAGAGTATCTACTAGGCTTTTCTGGCAATGATTGATGCCTATTTGAGATTTGTGATTATAAATTTAAAGGGAGACCAGGTAGAACTGGAAGTCAGTATTGACTATTAGGTTAACATTGCAACTCTCAAGTCAGAACATTTGAATTCAGATCTTGTTTCTATCACTTATTAGTTGTGTGACCTTGGGCCAATTAGTTAACCACTTAAAAGGCAAACTGCCTTTTATAATATTAATTTAGATGAGAATATATCAACAGTTGATGGTCTAAATACTAATGTGTGAAACAATGTATTGTTCTACTCTAGGTAGATGATGAGTGTCATGTCTCACTTTAATACTAGGCCTATAGCAGACTTGCCTGAGTCTGATCGAACAAGTGGTGGCCCCATGATTATAATGTAGTAAGTATTGAGTTTGTTCCTAAAACATTGGGACTCAATCCAGGAAAAAACACAATACGAACAAGTTTGTGTTCTTGATTTCGTGAAACATCCTCATCCCTACTTTTATGGTTTCTTTGGTTTTGTGCCATTAGAAAAAAAGAGGTTGGATAATGAAAAAAAGAGTCACACGTCTTGAGTAGTTTAATCAATTATTTGTTAAACATCTTTTCTTCAGTGAAGGTTCTCCAGTGAGCATTAAATGTAATTAAAGTATTTTCAAACTTGGGATAATTATTGGAGTACATTTCATGATCTTTCCCAAAACTTTATTATCATCTAATATTTCCATCTGGCTACTTCCAAATCACTGACCCACTAGTCAAACTAGTCAAACTTACTAGGACAGTCAGTTTCATCAGCATGTGCTCTGCACAGTCACACAGAACCCCATGCTGAGAAGGGTGCCTGCTTTGTTAACGCTTTGCTTTCACCATCTTGAAATTCTTTACACTTGAGTTTTCTAAGTGAAGCCTGATGGAACATTATAGCCTGCATGTAAACAGAGGGGACACACTGGGTGTCAGTGCAAACACATGGCTATGGTCCAGCAGCAGTCAGCACATGCTGGCTCAAGCTGGTGGGAGCAGTGGGAAGGATGAATGCATAGCAACTGGCAATGCATGCAAGCAAATGCCTTGGGGATTTTTGTGGTACCATGAGGCTTCAAGGGGGCTGCCAAAGCAGGATCTGCTCCCAGATTGGAAGCAGCAATGGCTACAGAAGCAACCAAAATGGCAGTGGCAGTAGCCGCAGGAGGAAAAGAGGTTCTGCTTGGAATGTCAGGACATGTGGTGGAGGCTGGCTAGCTTGTCTGTTTCCAGAGCCTGTACCTGAGACATCTTTTAAGATATTAACTCTCCACTTTGAATGCTGCCAGTCAAGCAGCAAACTATATCAGTAAATTATTACAAAATAAAAGTTTACTCTGACTATCATAATGAAGAATACTGGGAGTTCCTAGAAAGAACACTCTAAGCAATTAGAATCTCCAGTATTAATAACTGACACAACATTGCAAATTAAATATCCACAGGCTTAAATAGAGAAATGACATTTAAACATTGCAATATTGGAAAAGAACACTATTTTTATATGAGACTTGGGATAGAGTGGTAGATTTTATAAACAGGCATTTTGAATTATGTACAAATCATGAAGTTGCTCTCTTCAGAAGAAAGTTGTCTTCTTCATAAAAGTGTTTATTCTATGACCTCCACAATTATAGGAATTATCAGAGGAAACATTAAAATGTCTTTGTATAAATTCCCATTTAAATTAAATTCAGACTTACACAAAACTGACTTGTATGAAGAGTTCGATCTTTTTAGAAGAAATATTCTGTGAGAAATATCAGGTCTAGATGTACTAAATTATATATTTCAAAATGATTTGTCAAAAATATTTCATCCCTGTCACACCTTATAAAATACTCTTACTCGTTCCAGAAATTTGCTGCAACAGAAAAAATTTCTTCTCAAAATTATTTGAGATCTTGCATTTGTCAAGAGCAACTGAAGTTATTTTCAATTATGTAAATTGTAAATAAAGTTGTGATAACTCTAAATTTTGATAATTTACTGAGCAAATTTATAGAAAAATGAGAAAAATATCTTACAGTCAATAAATATTTTAGTGAGAAATTATTGTTATTTATGGCATTGTAAATAGAAAAACTGTAAAATGTGTAAAAATTTCTACAACTATAAAAATTATTTACAATTTATAAATTAATATTGTTTCTCATGTATCGCTGGTATACCTATTATGTTTTATCGGTAACAAATTGTTTTAAAGAAGAATGTTATATTTTTGCATATTTAATAATGAGGTACTAAGCAAAGAATCCCACATTTTCATTTTGCACTGGGCAGTAAATATTATGTAGTGTAACTTGCCTACTACCTATAAATTATTGCAAATCCTTCCTCTAGTTAACCTCTTAGGCAGAGTAAACCTTGAAATGGAATGTTTAAAGATCTAGTGTTGGGAGAATCTTTTGTTTATAGTTCTTACGTGTCCCTGAGAAGGATGGTGGTTAGGTTAACTATAATGCCTTTCAGTGCCCACACAGACTCATCCAGGAAATATTTCCAATCTTTGGGTGTAGATGCCAGATTTTACATCATTGATAACACTCCACCATATTAAATGATGTTGGATGTTTAAAAGCTATCAGGGTAGCCAATCCATAAGGTATTCAGTGAATTATGCCAGGGCATTTAATAACACAAAAGGGCCAATCAGATCTGATTTTTAGTTTTGATATCATCACTTTAGATTTGTATGATCTTGGTGTAGGGGGGTGGTGACTCTCATGTAATCTCAACATTTTGGGAGGAGGCCGAGAAGGATGGCTCACCTGAGGTCAGGAGTTCGAGACCAGGCTAGCCAATGTGGTAAAACCCCATCTCTACTAAAAATATAAAATTAGGCTGGCATGGCGGTGAGTGCCTGTAGTCCCAGCTACTTGAGAGACTGAGACAGGAGAATCTCTGGAATCAGGGCGGCAGAGGTTACAGTGAGCAGAGATCATGCCTCTGTACTCTAGCTTGGGTGACAGAGAGAGACTCGGCCTCAAAAAAATAAATAAATAAACAACAACAACAAGAAAAATTGTATGATCTTGGACAGCTCACTTAATTTTTCTTGGCCAAAGTACACTGATTTGTAAGATGATGGATTTGTTCAGATATCTTTTGAACTCCCTTTTAACTATAAAATTTTATATAACTAAAGTAAATATTTCAAATCACAATGATGATCAATTTATCAAACATAAATGCCATAACCAGAAAAATAGAGAATTATAATTTTAAAGCAAAATTAATAATTAATAGCTTAATTAGTGGAAAGTATCATTACTTACATACTCCTGGATTGTATTGCAGAATCAGTACAGATTAGCTTTATATAATTAAGTGATCTGGTTTTACCGAAGAGTTCCCATTTTGGCTGAATAAAAATAGCAGCACAAACCAGGGTATAACATTGACAAACTTAGTTACAACATTTTGTTTTTTGACACTACAATTTGGCCTGTGTTTCCTAACCCATAATCTTATTTCTTTGTTTTCTTTTTTCACTTCTATTTGTTTGATTTACAATATATTTCAGAGAGCATATTACCAGGTATCAAAATACAGGTTTTTTCCAATTAAATTTAGAAAACCTTTCTGAAGCGTATTCTCATATTAAGAGAATTATGTGTTCAAGAAATCTCCTGATTTATCTTTACAGCAACATGAAGAATGCATTTGTTGTACCAAAAATAAAGCAACCAGTCATTAGAAAGAAGTATTTTCTAGTTCCCAAAATGTCACAGGTCATTAACTGAGTGGCTAATTGACGGGTATGGTATAGTGTTGTCTATTGTTAAGCAAATGAGCGTATTCTTCAGTGAAGAGTCCTAAATAGTGTGTTGTGATTGCTTAGTGTGGTGGAAATGAACAACCCTGAGTAATTGATTGCAGTGTTCACAAGGCCTGTTTGTTTTTAGTATTCTTTGCAGTCTCTGGATCTGTTTATTCTGGGACTACTCAATCCTTGGTCCCAGATACTCTGCTGGTTTTTGAACAGAGTTCAGACTGTTCTTTGTAACACAGCCTTACAAACAAGGATGAGGAGATGTGCAATAGCCAAGTGTTGATCTGAGACTTCTGAAGGACTCTGTGCAATACTTGGCACATTGCATAGACTTTGAGCAAATAAATGCATTTCAGATCAGTCTTCCACTTCTTAATTTGACTTTATAAAATGGAGCAAACCATGTGGATGAAATTAGGAAATTTAGATTAGAACAAGAAACTATTCTGGAATGGAAGGCATGCTATGCTGTAGAGTCCTCTTTTAGATATGATGTTGGCCAGAAACCTTACTAAAACTAAAGGGGAAAGGCTTAGTCATTTCCCCGTCTTTAACTGCATACTATGTTAAAACAAGAGAAAAACAAACCTTCCCTAAATTCATTCAAATTATAATTTACTAAACTGTTTAATAGAAATCAGTGACACAATTAATACTTCACAAATGTATATGATATCATGCAAAATGAATCAACTATATAGCATTTTTAAAATTTTAGAATAAAAAATTCAGAATCACATTATCCAAATTATTTTTATACTTACTCTATTTAAAATTTGAAAAATGTAATTAGCAATTTATCATTGATGCTGTCATCTTTCTAAGTATCTTCCCATTTAACAGGCATTATTGATGAAAATATTAACTGTTTTTATTTATTTCACAATACAGTCATATGGAACGATTATTATTATTTATAATGCTTGTATAGGAGTCTTGTGAAAACAAAAATGTACCCATCAATATTGTTTCTTAGCTTGTCAGTTACAAATTAGCTAGCAAAAATAAAAAAATTTTATTACCATCATCAACATTCACTTACTGTAGATTGAAATTTGGGTCATTTAATAATCATTTTTTTCTTTTTGAAAATATTTTAATTATTTCATTTTAAATTAATGTATAATTATACATATTTATGGGGTACATGATATTTCAATACGTGTTATATGTAATGATCAGATTAGTATAATTAGTATATCCATCATCTCAAACATTTGTTATTGCTTTATGTTGGGAACATTCAATATCCATCTTCTAGCTATTTGAAACTATATAACATATTATCATAAACTAAAATCATCCTACAGTGGTATAGAAAAATAGGGCTTATTTGTCCTTTCTTGCTGTAATTTTGTATTCTTTTTAAAATCTCTCCCTATCCACTTTTACCCCTTACCCTTTCCAGCCTCTGTTCTACTTTTTACTTTTCTGAGATCAACTTTTCTAAGCTTCCACCTGTGAATGGAAATATGGGGTGTTTAACTTTCTGTTCTTGGGTTATTTCACTAAACAGTATGTCCTCTGGTTCGATTCATGTTGCCACAAATGACAGGATTTTATTCATTTTTATGGATGAATTGTATTTCATTGTCTATGTATGCCACATTTTTTGTCTATGTCATCTGCTATAGAACAGCACAGTTGATTCTATATCTTGTCTTTCGAGAATAGTGCTGCAATAAACATGGGGGTGCAGATGTATCTTTAATATACTGATTTTCTTTCATTTGGATAAATGTCTGGTGGGATTGCTGGATCACATGGTAGTTCTATTTGTAGTTTAAAAATATTAATTCTTCATGTTGCTGTTTCTATATAGTTGGTATTTAATTGATCTTTATATATAGTTAATTTATTGGATCCAAGAAGGTGAAATCTGAAACAATAAAAAAAAGTAATAGCTGTTTATTGGTGGAATTATGTCCTTCCAAATTAGTATGTTGAAATCCTAACTGCTAGCACCCCAAAACATGACCTTATTTGGAGAGGGGGTTTTCACAGAGGTTATCAATTTAAATGAGATTATCAGAATGGATCCTAATCCATAATGACTGTTTTATTTAAAAAAAGAGTTTTAAGTCCAGGCGCCAGAGCTCACACCTGTAATCTTAGCACTTTGGGAGGACGAGTTGGAGACCAGCCTGACCACTGTAGTGAAACCCTGTCTCAACTAAAAACTAAAATTACAAAAATTAGCCAGGCACAGTGGCCCGCAACTGTAGTCCCAGCTACTTGGGAGGCTGAGGCAGGAGAATCACTTGAGCCTGGGAGGCGGAAGCTGCAGTGAGCCCAGATCATGCCACTGCACTCCAGCCTGGGTGAAAAAAAAAAAAAGAGAGATGCACAGATAGAAAGCTATGTGAAGATGAAAGCAGGGATTGGGATGATGCTTCTATAATTCAAGGAATGACAGAGATTGCCAGAGAACAACCAAAGGCTAGGGACGAGGAAAGGAACAGGTTCTTCCTCACAGATCTCAGAGAGAAAAAACCTTGTCAACACTTGATTTAGGACTTTTAGCTTCCAGAACTTTGATACAATAAATTTATGTCATTTAAACCATCCAGTTTGCAGTACTTTGTTGTAACAGTCCTAGCAACTAATAAAGTAGTATCATGTTATGTATATAATGTGTGTGATATGTATTAAAACATATATACACATGTTTATAACTCATATCTTTATCTCTATTTATCATACATACTGTACATGTATATATGAGTGTATGCAAAAGCATGCAGAGAGAACATATGTTAACAGTGGTGGTGAGGGTATATGAGAGGGAATGGTAAAGGGTTGTGTTCATCTTTAACTTTCTAATTTGTAAAAGAACAAATTAATAACCACTATGTTGTTGAAGTTGTTATAATAATATTTCATCTGAAAAATTGCAAAAGTTTCCTCCTGGTTTTCCTTTATTTAAAATCTCACATAATTTATTATTTCTCCACTAGTAGAAATCCCATTAACACTTCAAGAACTAATCCTTACCCTAATACTGATAAGTAAAAGTAGCTATTCCTTTGATTTTTGGTATAAAACTTAAAAACTTGATATTTTATAGGGACAGTTTGGTATATTTTTGTGTCATTTATTAAAGTGTGAGCTTCTTGGTATGAGAGATTTTTCTGCAAACATAATATTTATCATTTTGCTTTATAAAAACAGGGATGTTTTGATTATTATTTTTTTTTTGAATTTTGCAACATACTAATTGGAGTATAATGCCACAGCATTCAGGAGCATACATTTTGACATTGGACAGACTTGGACTTTTACTTCAGCTCTGACACTTACTTGTTCTGTGATCTTGGGCAAATAACCTAAACACTTACCATTTAAATAATAGCACTGAGCTCAGAGGTTTATTGTTGACATTTAATGTGAAATGCATGTACAATTTTTTTGGCATCCTGTTTGTAGTTTTAGTTTTTATATAAATACATTTGTGTTTCTTGTATCAACTAGGTCTATAGATTTTAACTGGCAGAAGATCTTCATCTAGAAACTAAGACGCTCTAGCACTATATTAAGATCCATGATGAAGCAAGTAGGCTGGGCATGTTTGAATAACATAAATGGAAATACTGGGGGCAGTGATTATCTGGGAATTCAGGTGCTCATCTCTTATTGTGACTGTGGAATAATAATTACATATATATATACACATACACATATAGAGAAAGAAATATATAGATGTATATATGTTAAAACTCTTAAAATCTCTGTAGTTATAGGGATGGTGGGAATCTTTTGTTCTCTTATTTAATCTTTGATCCTGGTTCCTGTCACAGGGCTTCTAAATCCCTTGGAATTTTCTAGGTGAGAGTGACATATTTTGTTCTGATGAGCTGAATCTTGATAGGCTCCTATATAAAGCTTCAGGATAGAAAGACCAAGGCATAATAATAAACTTAGAACTTACAACTGGACAGAAGTGTTGGTAATCTGGGGACCCACTACTCATGGTTGGTGTTTGAAGAAGGAGCTGGTATTGTGGATCTGAGCCCTTAACCTGGGGATTCTGCTCTAACTCCAGGGAGTTTGTGCCATAATAGAATTGTATGACACGCAGTTGATGTCTGAAGAGTTGTAGAATTGGTTAGTCTAGGTAAAACTGGCACATCTGGTAACAGAAGTATTGAATGAAATAAAGAAAACAGTTTGTTTTTTTCTGTATGATGATTTACCCACATAAACATTAATAATGTGTTTCTCTATCTCTCCTTGTTTTGACCTCCACTGATACAGTTTTAATCCTAAATTCCATGTGATTGACATTTTTTTTTTTGGTTGGTTTTGACGGCTTCTTTATGCCAGCTCCCAATTTTGCTTACCTGATATCCACAAGCCATCTGATTGTTTATCCTGTTTGCCCCACTTTTTCTTGAACATGTGGCTACATAGTTGAACTTGGAACATGTTCTGTTTTAGAATCTACAGTTGGAGAAGGATGTATAGAAAGAGATCTGAGAGAAGACAGATGGTAAATTGTCTGGAAACATTGTCAAATGAAGAACAGTTGTGGGAAAAGCTAGAAAAGAAACAAAATACTGAGAGACAATAGTAATAGTGTTTAAATATTTGAAGAATTGGCATGCAGATTCTGGAGTGAACTCTATTTCCTGGAGATCAAGGCAAATAGTAATGGTTGAAAGATATAGAATGAATAGAAATTAATTTCAATATAAGATTCTTTACACATCTTTAAATGTCTCTCTTTACATTTTTTGCACTTGCTTTATTAAATGCATATGATATATTCTGTCAACTAAGATGTCAGAAGCAGATGGAGTATGATGTGAGTAATCCTGAGAAGCGGTTGTAACAACCACCCATTTCAAGCACTCAGCATCTGCAGATGCTCTGTTACAGCTGCCACCTCTGCCTTATATATGATGCATTGGACTCCAAAAACACAGCAGAACTTGTACTCCTGATGTGAAAACAAAATGCTGTTTGGACCCTTTTTCAACTAGGGGCCATGTATGCCTTTCCCTGTTTTTCGTTCCTAGAGTCTCTTCTTTCCTCACAGAACTTTATCTCCATCTTCAAGCATTCTCCTATTTCCTGACTTCTGCTGTCAAGTACTAGTGATAGAGTGTTTTGTTCCAAAGCAAAGTTGCTATTCGGCAGACTCTGGAATCTTGAATGGTATCTTCCTTTTCCTTACGGTGGCTCATCGAATAGTCCATCCTCTAACCATTTTTGGTAATCCCTCTAGTGAGTACAGCATCCAAATTTCTGGTCTTCATGAAAAAGCCTTCTAGGATAGCTGTCAGATAATATAATTCTGGGAAACACAAGAAAACTGATTGCTTTAATTAAAATATTTCAGTAAAGACAGAATGTTCTACTAGCGACATTGCAATGCTTACATTAGCAGGAAATTGAAATACGATATTTGTATGTCTATAGAAAACCTCCTGGACCCACTTCAAATTGTCTTTGTCTGAACTCTTATTTTAGACATTTCTTTATTGACAAGTCCCAGAAGGCTTCATTCCCATAGGTATAATATGGACATGCCTTGACTTAGACTTCAGCCTCAATCCCCTCACTCTTCCCCTTGGTCTTTGCTGATACTGCAACATGGGACAGCCAGGGGAATGTAGTTGGCACATTTTCCAGCACATATATAGGGAATGGGGGTTATTATTCCATTAGACAGTTCTCGATGCTAAGACTCAATATGGCACAGCTCCTCCCCAAAACCAACCACTTGGCAGTGTGTGAATGACCATCATATCCCTTCCATCCTAGAAAGACAAGGAATTCATTCTTAATAGAAATGACACAAAAGCCAGATATGAGTTCTATTTCTCTGTGTACAGTGCATCTATAAGCATCATCATCTATATGCCTGCTTTACCACCATAGCACATAGCACAATATTGTATCATATCAATGGTCCCATTTTATGTCAACAGAGATGCAGTAATAGGCATGAGACTATGGGATCTGCTGGTCTAAAGTACACTCTGTCACTCAAAAGCAACTGGTCTGATGAAATGATGAAATAATCTGTTATAAATAACCTGTTATCCTTTGAAATATAAAATATATTTCTATAAGGAGAGCACCAAATCTCAGGCCCACTCTGTATAAGTCTGTCCCAAGTTTGCTCCATCCAAGCATTCAAAATATGCAAATAGAGAATGTGAGGAAATTAATATCTCATGGAGCATTATTTTAACATGAGGATAGAAACGGATAAATAAGTATTATGCCTTTTTTTTTCTGCCAAGTAAGTGTTCGTGAGGTTTCTCATATGGTCTTAAGAAATCAAGTACCTTGTTTTCATAGCAATGGTTAATTTGATAGCATTGAGTCTCTCCACATTTCTGATTTCCTTGTCTTATCCTTCACTCTTGGTTTCTGGGACTGCTCTCTCAAATAAACTCGTCATACATAATCCTTTGTCTCAGGCACTACTTTCTGAGAAACACAGGATAAGAAATACCTAAAGGCCCCACCAATGTTGGCAATGTATCTATTTCTCTAATGGTAATTGCACTCTAAATCTGGCCAACTTTTCCATAATAGCCCAGCAGAAAGATCCTGGGCTCCTTATTGCGAAAGGAGCTGTCACTATTTGCTTCTGATCGAAAGGCCAAGAGGGTACAGTCAGTAACCTCTTTTTAGTCTGTGACTTAAGGGGTACAGTTCTGTGCTATTAATCATTTGAAAGACAAAATAAAACTGAATCAAAATGGCATGATTAACACAACAGTGCCAAGTTTAGGTATTAGTATTTGGCAATAAGGACATGCAATAGAAATATTTGGCAATGGATGTTGCTGTGGGTTTATGCAGATGAGAATGGACATGTTTTCTTTGAGGCCATGACAACCACAACATCATTATTATAACATAAATAACTTCAGACAAAGGGTCTTGAGGGTTGTATCTGACTCACTATGAAGAAAGTAAAGACATTTTTAATCCTTAAATATTTTTTATTCTTTAATCAAATATAAGAGCATGAGAAATTCTGCCACTTAATCCTCTGATGTGATTAAGCTTAGTCTGTTTTGTGAGAGCTACCATGACGGATAATGACTAGATTTGTAGATTTTGGCTACTGATACACCTAACTGGTTTGCTGTCAGTTGAGTTAAGTTACTCTATTATGTTTAGATGAGAGCTGGGTTCTTATGATCATCATTTTTAGCTACCATTTCCTCCTACTTGCAGAGGTTAAAAAGATAAAACACAAAATTTCCCAGAGTCCCTCCCAGGTTCTAAACGTAAAGTGCGTTTTGTTCATTGGATATATTTGATGAAGTTTTGGAAGGCAAAAATGAAGTTACATTTATCTTCCTGTGGCTCTTGACTATCACAACAAGCCAGCAGTATCGATTTATGGGGCTTCCCCACAGTGGTATTCTGAAGTCCTCTCCCCAGCTTCCTAAGCATAATAGATACTTACAGGATGATAGTGGTTGTTTCTTGCTCTTAGTATAGCCTCAGAAGAGTGACTGCCATAGTGGTTCAATGCTGTATTATTTATGGAGATATTCAAGGAAGTCATGCATTCCAGGAGACAATTTTTTTTTTTTTTTTTTTTTAGCACTTATAATGACTTCCTAAGCGTTTAATTCCCTGAGTCAAATACCTTGCTGCTTAGAATGTCCGGATTGGCTTCTGTTTTCTTCCCTAGTCCCTAATGGATGAACCCAGTTAAAGAGAACTAAACCTCATGACATAATAAAGAGTGGAATTTCATGTGATTGAGGAAGTACCATCACAGAGATAAAGAATATGCAGTGAAATCTATGTCCACATGAAATCATTTTCTTTTAAAATACCATGTGTTAAATATATTAGCAAAAGTGAGAGAAGCAAGGTCCAAGATAAAAACCCCTGGCTTGTGTTTATTTTTGAAGGACTTAGTAGAGTTAGATGGATTTGGTGACTGGGAAAGAGACGACACTAACCTTTGGGCATATGTGTATTCTGAACTTTAAACCATGATACTTTCTGTAGACCTTAAAAAAATAACATAATGTCCTTTTTTAAAAAGTAGGGGTTACTTAAATTCTACCTGTCTTTGATTTTTTTTTTTCAATGTAAAAATACAAGATAT
Source organism: Macaca nemestrina (assembly GCF_043159975.1). NCBI lineage: Eukaryota > Metazoa > Chordata > Mammalia > Primates > Cercopithecidae > Macaca > Macaca nemestrina. The sequence goes on from NC_092128.1 coordinate 65,115,474, forward strand.
ACCTACACACTCTATGTTCAATTCCTATCTTCCATTTAATGATCTTCAACTCAGAGTAATGTTCTGAGGGAAAAGAAACATTTTCCACATTGGACACTCATGTTTCTTTGATGAAAGCTGTTATGACAGCCAGTGAATGTGCATCCTGGATCCCATAAATTCCTGACACTTCTATCAATACCCAGAAAACACGGTTTATCAACAGATTGTAACTTTAGGAGCAATTCATAGACTCTAGAATATGGGAGTTTAAATGATACTAGACATCATCTGATTTTCTGAACATTAGCTCTTTGTTGATTTATTTTTTAAAGAGTTCTAAAACAGTACCAAGTCTTACTGGCATTATTATCTGGAATTCATTAAATATAAAATGTGTGCAAAAATTTTTTAAAGTTACACATTTTTCAGTTTTAGCAAGTGGTGAAAAACCTGACTCTTAGAATATATTTCCAATCATGTTATTTTATTTTTGTAGGAAAACATGGATTATTTCCCATGTTCACTCAACAGCTCATAATCGCTTTTGAAATCATAAATGACATACAAAAACAGTCTCTTGCTCTTTTGTGCTACAGCTGTTACCACTATCTCTGTTTATAGGACTCTATGCATTTTTCATAATTTTTAGTCTTAAATAGTGATTTGCATGGCACAAAAATTTACAAATTAAAATAAACTCAATGACATAGAAATCCTTCAAGATGTAAAATTTTTTAATGAAGTCCAGTTATTTTCAGATGTCCTAAAGATGCAGTTATAAGAATAATGATCATTAAAACATTCATTGTGCTAAACATATAGTGAATAAAGAGAAAATATATCAAAAACACGTCTTTAATTTCCTTAGAAGCTAGAATAAAAATTTTATCAAAAATAAAACTATGGTGATGGAAGTGGCCCTGGCTTGGATGTTGAGAAGTATATTTCTGCTATTTATTGCTTTAATGAATATAATTTCTATGCTTGCTTAGAGTTTGAAAAATGTATGTATGTTGTTGACTTACTGATTACTTAGCACAATCCTCTCTTAGTGCAGCATTGTCACTGGTGACCTCTTTGTCCTGAAATTACTAAGAAGATATTAAAATAAATATTTTTACTTAATTTGAATTTTTAATATCTGCCTCTGCCAAGCTGCTTCAATGCCTGCCAAAGAGGAATGGAAATGAATAAATTCTAAAAATATTTCTCTTCCATTGGCCTGAAACATTCCTTTGAGGGAGAATTGAAAGTGTTAGTGGTTCCTCTTGTATCACAGAGGTGATCTGTTCATACAATGGGTTGAATGACTAATGTGTTAATGTCTGGAAGACAGACAATGGGGATTTTAGCAGAGCTAGCATGTTCCTTCTGCATCCTCCATGCACTCCCACATCCCCCCCACACACTCACTTCTATAAAAGCACCTAAGTATCATTTGAAGTTCATGTGGTAATTGTTTGCCAGGAATTGCCTTCACTTAAGGGAACAGAAGAAACAACAAAGAAAAAAAATTATCTGGCAAGAAGGTACATATGCCATTTATCCCTTTATCTGTTGCTCTTTGTAGACATTAGAGGGATAATACAATCAAACAAATGCTTTATCTACTATGGCAAAATTTCTCCAAGGAAATATTTCATTCAGCATATGGCTTTGACTTATCCTGTCAACCACCTCTCTTCTCCCACAATTTTTCCTTCTTTATTTCTTTTTTACATTAATATATTACACAAGGGAGTAATATTTTCACAAGGGAATCAAGCCAGGGTTTAGAGCTCTTTCCTTAGGCTACTAATCATTTCACAAATTTAACTGATAGTTGCTGATGATTTTTCTCACCACTACTTAACCCTTTGCAAGCGGCTTTCTACCCGCTCCGTAATCTGAAAAATATTTCTATCTTCAAAGTCAACAGTGTCTTTCCAATGGCTAATAACAAAGATTTTATTTTGGTGTTCAATATTGTCACCCACTTATTAAAAAATTTGTTTCTGTTTTTATTAATGCAATATTATTTATTTGGGCTCTTTTTCTACTTTCCTGTTTCTTTTCTGTTTCCCGTCTTTCTCTTTTCCTCGTGTGTTTTCCACCATTCCTAAAGGTGTTCACCCAAAGTGTGTATCTCTCTTTTTCTTTATACTCTTTATTATAAGCTTCTGTGATTTCCTCATCATAATTTGGAGAGGAATCTAAAATTATACACTTAGCATTAGTCTTTTCTCTCCAGGTCAAACATATAAATTTAAAAATTCATATAATAACTCTGCATGAATGATGAGGTATCTCAAACCCAGTATGTACCAAACCAAACTCAACATTGTCACTTCTTATGGCAGGCAGAATTCTAACTGTGACCAACATCCCCACTCTCCTGTCTGCACATCCTGCATAATCTCTGGGACTGTGAATATATGAGGATTTTTACTCCACGACTCAGTTATATTTTATGGTGTATTTGACATTAACAAAAAGAGATTACCCAGATAAGCCTAACCTAATAACACAGAAAACTTTAAATCTGAGTCTAGAGGTCAGAGACAGAGAAAGTCAGAGATATGGGCCTTGAAAGGGATTCAAAGCAAGGAAGAGTGTTTGTATCTGACTGAATATGGAGGGTAACAGCATGACAAGGAATGAAGACAGCCTTTCAATACTGAGTAGTCCCAGCTAACAACCATCACGATAATGGAGATAGCTCTACAACCAGAAGAAGCTAAGTTCTTCCAATAACCTGAATGAACTTGAAAGTAGATTTTCCCCTAGAGCCTCCAGATGAAAACTCAGCACAGTGGGACACCTTGAATTCAGCTTTATAACTGCTTGAACAGAAAAACCAGCCATGCTGTGCTTATATTTTAATCTATGGGAGCAGGGGGTGTGAAAGAGAAAGAGAGAGAGGAGAGGAAGGAAACAGGGAAAGGAGGAAGGGAGGGGAAAAGTAAAGAAAAAATAAGGGCTTCCTATCGCTTAGTAAAAGTCAAATACTTTAGCCTGAATTTTCACACGTAGAACCCTAAATTGGCATGGTAGTGCAATATATTTTAAGCAATGAAATAATGTTATTAAGGTCACAGGATCTGTAGCCAACTTGGGTTTGAATCCCTCTCTTTTAACTATTTTCTTTCTGTTCTTGGGCAAGTTATTTTATCTTTATGTGTTTTAGACTTATATCCATAAAATGAGGATGTTAATAATAACACCAATCTCATAGGTTTATTTGAGGATCAAATGAACTAATATATTAAGTACTTTAAAAAGTACTTGGTCCATTGAAACCATTATATATTTTAGGCTTATATTTTCTCAACCTAATTTTTAAGAATTAATCAACTATAATAAATGTGTCTGCTTTATTCTCTGAATCACTTACTCTAGTGTCTTATATGTACTCAATTCCAGATTATTGAATGAATATTGATAGAGCAGACACTTTTTCCCTGAGGCATAGCCACTCATCCTTCCTTGCCAACAATATCTGAGTTTGTTCTGGTGTTTATGTGCTTCAAGAGGTTGGGCTCTTTTCCACCTTCTGTTGAGAAATCTTGTAGATCATAACCAATGGTGGTAACTCCATGCCCATGGCCAGTAATTCATTTAGAAGTAAACATGTGCCACAATTTTCATCAAGGAAATGTTAGGCCATATCTGGAGTGAGAGTGGAGGATAGCATTGTCAGATAGTATTTGTTGTTTTTAAAAGAAGGTATTTAGAAAGAGGACATTGTATTTTCTGCCTCTGGATGTTGTCATCTGTAACACTTAACACCTATGCAGCCGGCCGGGCGCGGTGGCTCACGCCTGTAATCTCAGCACTTTGGGAGGCCGAGGCGGGCGGATCACGAGGTCAGGAGATCGAGACCATCCTGTCTAACATGGTGAAACCCCGTCTCTACTAAAAAAATACAAAAAACTTAGCCGGGCATGGTGGTGGGCGCCTGTACTCCCAGTTACTCAGGAGGCTGAGGCAGGAGAATGGCGTAAACCCGGGAGGTGAAGCTTGCAGTGAACCGAGATCGCGCCACTGCACTCCAGCCTGGGTGACAGAACGAGACTCCATCTCAAAAACAAACAAACAAACAAAAAAAAAAAAAAAAAAAAAAAAAACACACCTATGCAGCCATCCTGAAACAATGGGTAATATTCATCCGAAAACAGAGTTAGCTGAAGAGCACAAGTTAATGTGATGAGGATGGCATGACAAAAGATAGAAGGAACCTATACTGTATGATGTCACTGGACATTAGTAATGCTTAAATTGTCCAAACTCAAGACTTACTCTTTTGTGAGATAATGAAGAGCCTCAATTCTAAGCCATTTATAGTTATGATCTCTATTGCTTTGAAATGGAATATTCCACATGACACACTGATATGTATGAAACTCATATTAGCAATGAGATTAAATAATGCTAATTTTCTAGTTATAAAGTGTTCTCTAACATTAATTTTATATATCTGAAATTTTTAATAAACTGATCAAACCATGTCTAATTTTCTCAATTATGCTCCTTGTTATAAAATCAGATATTTGTTTTTCATTACAGTTGGCTCTGGGTTAGTTACAGAGATATATTATTTCAACAACAATTATTATGAAAGTCAAGAAAATGTAATCATCCTGTAGATATAAATTAATTATTCTGGGAGATGTTTTAATATTTCAGACGAATTGAAAATGTGGCAAAATATATGAATATATGGCTTTATATTCTAAATAAATAAATAATTTTAATTGTATATATTTTGCTTGTGTACACTGACTGTGCACTGTACCCATGCCCCTGTTATCCTAACTACACCCCACCTATAAATGCCTATTGACTTACTGATTTATCCAATTTGGATTCACAATAGACAATTCTTGACAATGGCTGACTTAATGATTACTTTAAATGTGCTGAGAGATTACTTAAAAATGTATGGACTATGGCTTTTGCCATAGATTCACTCAGCTTATTTTGAAACACTGATTTTAACCTTACAATGTTGCTAACTAAGCAGAAGAAAAATACTATCCCCAATGGCATAGCATGAGGTAGGTTTAGAAGTAGAAACAGAACATATCCCATGTACCTGACATAGTTTCCTATAGATCGTGTCACATAGTTTAAAATCATGAAGAAAGTGACATAATTACACTATCTACAAATCTTGAAATAATTTCTAACTCTCTCAGTGACAAATTTCCCTCTTTCTCTTAAATTCCAGATGCTACTCTATATGGGTAATCATTGGAATACTTTCTTTTGTCCTTAATTAGGTTTTCTACTTTTAGATACCTATTTAAAATTTAGTAAATAAGTCAAAATTATAACAATGCTAAATTCATATGCAAAGGTAAATTAGAGATTGAGCACACCTGTTATTACCAACACCACATCTGTGGGTGATGTTCTCAGTATTTGTAATTACAAAGCGTAAGTCATGATTTCATACTTAAAAATAGAAGATGTTTAAAAAAGTGAAAATGGCAAATCAGTAAAACCATGTTTTTAACTGATATTTTTTATTTAACATTTGGATTGGTCTAACCTCAAATTACCTTTCTTCATTAGATATTAAAACAAAATTTTAACTAAAGACAGCTCTGTTACTCTTTGCCCTTTTTATTCTGAAAATCTGTTTCATGTTAGCACTCTGTGCATAAATAACAGAGTCAGAGAATTACGCTTGTCAAGTAGACACTCACTCATTTAACACATGTACAACACACTTTGCTCACCAACTTGCTCACCACCATTGGGGTTCAATTCTAGGTCACAGAAGGAGATATCTGGGTTTTCTCTGAAGTAAATGGGGACATTTATTTTTCATCTAGTTTTCATTTACTTTGTAGAAATGGTGCTATGTTTTAAATACTAAGATACAGAAAAGGAAGTTAGAAATTGCAACAAAAGTAATTTTGTGATTGCAAGTTAAAACATATAAGAAAAATTAGCAAATGTGAACGAAGTCTATATAGAAAAATAAATTTAAAACCCCATAAAATCCAAATCCATTGTTTTAGTGTTTTCAGTTCTCTTAAGCTACATTTTATCTTTTATCACAACAGGTAACATCTTTTGTGCTATTTATGTCAAACATAAATAAGACATTTAATTTAATGTTTGTTTAGTGCTATAGATAGATGCATCTTATTGTCTGGAAACATGTGCATAATAGGAAAATCTCAATTAATTACAGCCAAACTAATCAGTATATTTTAGAAGTAACAATTCTAGTATTTTATTTTACAAATAACAAAGGCTACTATAATTCCATTTAATTTCATTAGAGAAGTTGAGTATATTGGAAAAGATAAAGAAAGAGAATACAATCTGTATTAATATCTAACATTTATGAATGATATGGTTTGGCTGTTTCCCCATTCAAATCTTGAATTGTATCTCCCGGAATTCCCACGTGTTGTGGGAAGGATCCAGGGGGAAGTAATTGAATCATGGGGGCTGGTCTTTCTTGTGCTGTTCTCATGATAGTGAATAAGTCTCACAAGATCTGATGGTTTTATCAGGGGTTTCCACTTTTGCCTCTTCCACATTTTCTGTTGCCATCACCATGTAAGAAGTGCCTTTTGCCTCCCACCATAATTCTGAGGCCTCACCACCCATGTGGAACTGTAAGTCCAATTGAACCTGTTTTTATTCCCAGTCTTGGGTATGTCTTTATCAGTAGTGTGAAGATGAACTAATACACTGAGGTTCTGCGTAGTGACATTTGTAGAAGATTTAATAAACTGACTAAAACAAACAAACAAAAGAATTTCTGTTGCTATCTGAATAGATTCATTGAGCTGATGTAGTCATCTTGAACAGCTAATTAATATCTATTATTTTGGATAGCGACTATAGAGAACTTATAAATCTTCCATCATTCAATATTTTACCTTCAACATGTAATGGGCAATTAAGTCATTTGCACTCATGTGCCTGTACTATTTTCCAATACAGTGGGGGAAAAATATGTAAAGCTATAATAAAAATGAAAATTCATTTTTTAACAAGTCTGAATAACACAGAACCTTGTGCATTTTTTCATAAATATACAATAGGTGATTGTTTCACTGAAAATTACAATTCAAGCAATGTGAACCAGAGACTTTGTTTTCATCATCATCAAAAAAAAAAAAAAAATGATCTTAAAGTTTGCCTCTTTTCAGTACAGAGTAACAGTTAAATGTTGTATAAGTCCATGTAGACAATTAAAGCCAACAAGCTTTTAATTAGTTTTTGTTAATCCAAGTCAAATAACCATTTTAACAATACATTAAAATATGAAATTCGTTTATATTATATGAAATCAATGAGTAAATGCCAAAAGAGTTTATTTTGAAACATCCACTTTATTAAAAATCATTCTTAAGCCAGCATTAAAAAAAGAAACTACTTGAAAATTGCTTCCACTGCCACCAAAAATCTGTCACTCGTGGAGATGTTGTATTTTATTTTATCTCAATAACATCTAATTTCATTTAGAAATAAGATGACCTTTTTTTTTACTTCAGTTAATAAATTTGATTTATCTTTCAAAATGCAATTAGTTATAACATGAATAGAAAATACTATAGAGGGTGCTTACGGAAGCACTTCAGATTTTATCCTTATGTGAGTGCTATGATATTCTTAATAATATAAATAATAATATGATGAACAAGGTGAATATCTATGGAAAAATGTCAGTGTTAGCTAGGATGACAGCAAAATGTATGACTATTTTTGACTTCTCAAATCTACGTCCTTCAATTCCTGCAGCCACTCACATTCCGTGAAGTTAAACTTTCTACCTTGTGTTCTGAGGTTATATTATCTGTCTCATTTACTACAAAGTTCACCAAGTGGAAATTTCCCTTAAAATCATTGGGTTTTACATGCAGATTGTCTTGGCAGAGATATAGACCAAAAATAAAAAATGGTTTAATAATTCTTTTGTGTTGTAGGCTTAGAAAGATAAATTTGTCAGTAAATCATTGCTGATGTGACAAAACTTATACCGGCTGTCTTCATGAATAGGAGGATTATATATGGAAGACTTCTATGTTAAGTTATGTTTAAGAATAGAGAATAGAACTTTCTTCTCAGTATAATTCCAAACAATATTTTATCCTCTAGTTTTAGTAAGTATTTTGATATTTTTGTAACAATATTTTAAAATTCTGATAATTTTCTTATTCATTGCTATGGCTCTAAATCATCTTTTATATTAGTAATTTTTATCTTCCCCTTTGTTATTTTGCGAGTACCATGTTTCTTAATTTAGAATTGTATAGCTATCATTGGGTATATTGTTATAAATAAGAAAATAAACATACTTTTACAATACTTTTATTCATGTAATAGTTATTAGGTGGAAATGTTAATTCAAATTATCGGTTAATATCTGAGATATAGTGATGATTTAGACATGGTTCCTGCTCTCAAGGAGCTCAGTTTAATCAAACAAAAAAAATTAAACAAATAAAAAACATTCATTATAATATCTTCTTTTCCTATATGTAAAATGGCAGGCTTTGAATCTTAGATACTGAAAATAGCACTTATATATATGTTGTTAGTAGTGACAGTTGTGCTCAATATACAATTTATCTTTTCATAAAAACTCAGTGCTGTAATTCTGGATTATTTAAATGTGTCGAGTTACACTATGGAAGCATAAGAAAAAGAATATTAAACTTTGCCTGGAAGGAGACAGACATGTTTCCTCACTACATTATTTCGTTTTCATGCTGCTGATAAAGCCATACCCAAGACTGGGAATAAAAACAGGTTTAATTAGACTTACAGTTCCACATGGGTAGTGAGACCTCAGAATCATGGTGGGAAGAAAAAGGCATTTCTTACATGGTGGCAGCAAGAGAAAATGAGGAAGAAGCAAAAGCAGAAACCCCTGTAAAACACATCAGATCTTGTGTGACTTATTCAATTTCATGAGAATAGCACAGGAAAGACTGGCCCCCATAATTCAATTACCTCCCCCTGAGTCCCTTCCCTAAAACATGGTAATTCTGGGAGATACAATTCAAGTTGACATTTGGGTTGGGGGCACAGCCAAACCATATCATTCAGTCCCTGGCCCCTCCAAATTTCATGTCCTCACATTTCAAAATCAATCATTCCTTCCCAACAGTCCCCCAAAGTCTTAACTAATTTCAACATCAACCCAAAGGTCCACAGTCCAAAGCCTCATCAGAGACAAGGCAATTCCCTTCCTCCTACGAGCATGTAAAATCAAAAGCAAGCTAGTTACTTCCTAGATACAATGGAGGTACAGGTATTGGGTAAATACAGCCATTCCAAATTGGAGAAAATGGGCAAAACAAAGGGGTTACAGGGACCATGCAAGTACAAAATCCAGCAAGGTAGTCAATTTAAAGCTCCAAAATTATCTCCTTTGACTCCAGGTCTTACATTCAGGTCACGCTGATGCACAAATTGGGTTCCCACGGTATTGGGCAGCTATGCCCCTGTGGTTTTGCAGGTTACAGTCTCCCTTCTGGCTGTTTTCTTGGTCTGGCATTGAGTGTCTGTGGCTTTTCCATGTGCATGGTGTAAGCTGCTGGTGGATCTACCATTCTGGTGTCTGGAGGATGGTGTCCCTCTTCTCACAGCTCCACTAGGCAGTGCCCCAGTAGGGACTCTGTATGGGGACTCCAATGCCACTTTTCTCTTCCACACTGCCCTAGCAGAGGTTCTGTGTGAGGGCCCCAACCCTGCAGCAAACTTTTGCCTGGACGTCCAGATGTCTCCATACATCTTCTGAAATCTAGGTGGAGGTTCACAAACCTGAATTCTTGACTCCTGTGCAACCACAGGCTCAACACTACATGGAAGCTTCCAAGGCTTGGGGCATTCACACAGCCTCAGCTGTACATTGTGAAGCCACAACCTGAGCTGTACATTGGCCCCTGTCAGCCATGGCTGGAGTGGCTGGGACACAGGGCACCAAGTTCCTAGTCTGCACACAGCTTGGAGACCTTGGGCCTGGTCCAGGAGACTACTTTATCCTCCTGGGCCTGGAGACCCAGGATGGGAGGGGCTGTTGTGAAGGTCTCTGGCATGGCCTGGAGACATTTTCCCCCATGGTCTTGGGGATTAACAATAGGGTCCTTGCTACTTATGCAAATTTCTGTAGCTGGTTTGAATTTCCCCTCAAAAAATGGGATATTCTTTTCTATCACATTGTCAGGCTGCAAATTTTCTGAACTTTCATACTCTATTCCTCTTTTAAAACAGAATGCTTTTAACAGCACCCAAGTCACCTCTTGAATGATTTGCTGCTTAGAATTTTTTTCTGCCAGATACCCTAAATCATCTCTCTAAAGTTCAAAGTTCCACAAATCTCTAGGGCAGGGGCAAAATGTCACCAGTCTCCTTACTAAACCATAACAAGACTCACCTTTGCTCCAGTTCCCAAAAAGTTCCTCATCTGCATCTGAGACCACCTCAGCCTGGACCTTATTGTCCATATCACTGTCTGTAGTTTGGCCAAAGCCATTCAAGAAGTCTCTAGGAAGTTCCAAACTTTCCCACATTTTTGTACCTTCTTCTGAGCCCTCCAAACTGTTCCAGCCTCTGCTTGTTACCCAGTTCCAATGTCTCTTTCACATTTTCATGCATCTTTTTAGTAACTTCCCACTCTACGGGTACCAATTTACTGCATTAGTGCGTTTTCACACTGCTGATAAAGACATACCCAAAACTGGGAGAAAAATAGTTTTAATTTGACTTACAGTTCCACATGGCTGGAGAGGCCTCAGAATCATGGCAGGAGGTGAAAGACACTTCTTACATGGCTGCAGCAAGAGAAAATGAGGAAGAATCAAAAGCAGAAACCCCTGATAAGCCCGTCAGATCCCGTGAGACTTATTTAATATCAGGAGAATAGCACGGGAAAGACTGGCACCTATGATTCAATTACCTCTCCCTTGGTCCCTCCCACAATATGTTGGAATTCTGGGAGATACAACTCAAGTTGAGATTTGTGTGGGGATACAGCCAAACCATATCACTCGGGGGTTCAATGTGTTACCGAAATGCTAAGCATTCAGTCTAGCTCCTCTTGCTTGCCCCACAGAAAACCAATACTAGGACAATAAGTATTGCCAGGGAAAGAGAATTTAATGGTATGGTACAGAATGAGCATTGCCAAGGAAGCAGAAATTAATGGGGTGTTTTAATGGGATACTGCCACCAAGGATATGGGAGATCAGTCTCAAATGCATCATCCCAAACAACGAAAATTAGGGGTTTATAAGGCAGGGAGAAATATAACTACATGTGGGAAAATAGGAATTAGGGAGGGGTAAGGAATAGGAGTTGGTCAACAGGCAGCAGGTGGTCGATTAGGCAAACATGACAGATGAGGGATCTGGCATCTTATTGTCCAGATAAGATGATCTGGTAAATTTCAGTTCCTTGATACTATCAGGGAGAGCTGAAGGTCAGTTTCCTGAGCAAATAACTCAGATAAGATGAATGCAAGTTTAAAGCTTTAAGGCCAGGGGGGTCAAATTTCTATGTTTATCCAAAAACCATAAACACTAGTCCTATAGTGAAGGTGGCCAGGTTTCAAAAGTCCCTGGGTTGTCTTTTGACTGAATACATTGAAATAATGTTAAAAGTAGCCTACTTTAAACATTCTAATTTAACTTTTCTGGAAAAAGTTATCAAGAATTATATGTAATTAAAAATGTGTAAACTGATATGTTAAAAAGTTAAGTTTTTATCTTTAGTCACAGACACACAAGTTCCTGTTTCCAGATGTAATTGTTCTTACTAGATTAGTGGATTTACTTCCAGAAATGTTTACATAAACTTTTTGTCTGTGTGTGTGTGTGTTTATGTGTTTGTGTGTGTGTATTGTTTTAATGTGATGAATTCTTTTTTGTTAGAATTGTATTTAGGAATTCCTTCATGGATATTTATCAATGAGATTGATACGCAAATATGTTACTTTAGTGTTGACATCCTGTGTAAGATTTGGGATGCTCCAGTGACCCAATTGGTTAGGGCACAGTACTTATATGTTAAATATGATATAAAACTTGCTGCATCAAACACCTAAATGATTTGATACATTTTTTCCCCAAGTTTTGGATAATGTTATATGGCATAGAGTGAATGTGTCACTTAAAGTCTCTGTGAGATGCCCGTATGAAAAAATCCTAATCTGGTGCTTTCTTGAAGAGAGAATCCCTTAGATAATTTTATTTACTCAATACAGTAATTTTTTTTTTCAGTTTAAACTTCCTATATTCTGGTTTAGTTTTGATAGTTTATACTTTTATGAAATTATCTATTTTATCCATGTTCACTCATTTACTTAATAAAGTGAAACAAAAAACTTTCAAAATTTTTTTTCTAATTTTTTTCTATATCTGTGGCAACTTTCGACATAACTACTTTTTTAACTGTATACAATTTTTTTGTTTTCTATCTTGATTTAATTTAGTTAACATTTTATATGTTTTCCTGATTTGTTATGTAAAGAATGATTCTTGGTTTTATTCATTACTACAGTAATTTCATGGTTTTGAATTATTCAATTTGTGTTACTTTTATTGTATTTTATTACTCTTTTGATTTATTTTGTGGTTTTAAAATTATTTTATATATTGGTTGTTCAATTATTTTATTTTCATTCTTTTATTTAAGCCAACATAATTATTTTCTACTAGCATCTTTCTCTAGGAACTGCTTTAGTTCACCGACCATGGTTGTGATATATGGAATTTTCATTGTAATTTTTCGCCTGAATATAAACCTTGAAATTGATTTTCACTTTAATAAAAGCTTAAAAGGGAAAGATTGTTTTTCCCACCCAAATAGATAATTATTAGCTGTTGTCATTTTTTTAGATTAATTTTAGTATTATAATTTGCTTATATTATGTTTTCTGTTCTATTTATACTGGTTATAATTAGATTTTTTTATTTTTTCTTTAAAATATTCCATAAGCATTTGGAAAAAAGAATGTTTTTTATATATCCAGAGTAACCTTCAAAATATGGGCATCATTAAATAAATGAATTATATGTGCCTTATTAACTATATTATTAGGTATAGAAATTTTTTCCTCTTGTTTGATTATAGACTGATAAAGGTACTTTAGAGTTTACTAATTTATTGAGTTTGTCCTTTTTTCTTGTGCTTTGTATCTATTTTGCTTTATGAACCACATAATGATCTTTTTGCTTTAATATGTGATATGGTATAGCAGAATATTTTATCATGTCTATCTCATTTTATTTTTTATGTTATAGCATTTTTCCTTTCATTATATCATGTTTGTTTTATTTTGTGTCAGTTTCCTGTCACTATTTGAGAGGTTACAATTTAATTTGGTCTTCCTTTTTATCTATAATGTTATGTAGTATATTTAGCCAACTATTTAGGCAGTGTTCATTGATTTTCTGCTAGGTGTAACAATAAAAAATAAATATTTTCCAAGTTTTTCTCCCTATCGTCATTCTATTTACTTTCATGTATTTATAAGTATTACTTTACTTTTGGGTATCAGAGTTTTTTTTACATTTCTGCTAGAGTTAACTGAAAAATAATTTACTGAAAAATAATTACCCATATATGTTCTATTTTATTAGTTTTAAATAATTTTTTATGTGTGTGAAAAAGGAGGAAATAACATTACCTACCAAAGTTTTCTTCTCCTTTCCTGACATGTCTATTTATATATTTTCCAGTTTCAAGGTTTATGGTAGTCACATGGTAATTTGTATACCTAAGCTCAATATCAACTCTTCATAGACACACATTGCTCTTGCCGTAGTTTCAGCGTCATCTCAGGGTTGTCTGAAGTTCAGCCTCAAACAGTGTGTTAAATAAAAGCTTATGAGCAATATGCAGGCAATATATTCCCTGAGTGCAAATTCATAAGGATCTTTTGCCTTTATATTTGAATGTATTTGGGTTGTGTATAAAGTCATTGAGTCATATTTTCTTTTTCTTTCCTGGAGCACCCTGCAGTCATTGTCCAACTGTCTTTTACCAGTGAACATCACTAGAGACAATGCTGAAACCATTTTCATTTTCCTCTTTAAGTGACTTCATCTTCTTGTGTGTTTGTACAATAGTTTTTATTTTCTTTTGTATTTAAAGCCTAGTACATTTATTAGGCTGTGTCTTACCTTGAGGGACTATTTTTCTTTTTTTTCCTTTTCCTCATATAGAGTGTGACTCTATACTCTGGATAATAAAATCTCTATTATTTAGTGAAGGCTTCCTCAAATTATATTTAAAAACATTTTTTTCTCATATTATTTTGGTGATGTTCATCAAGGAAAACGTGATTTACCTATGGAAATCTCTTTCATGAGACACACACACACACGTATATATATATACATACACACACACACACAACTACATACATGTGTACATTTACTATATGTATATACACATATACATACATTTACAAAGATGCATATATAATACAAACACACATATATACACATATATAAATCTAGTGAAGCACTGGAATGTGGTGATTAAACATAAGACTCTAAAATGGACATGATTAAAATACAGACTTTGGCTCTACCATTTATACATTGTGAGCCCTGGGAGAATCATTTAATTATTTAATTATCATTGTATCTCAGATTTTTTCAGCAGTAAAATGGGAATGATCATATTCTTAAAAGGTTTTTTTTTTTTTTTTTTTTTTTTTTGAGATAGAGTCCCGCTCTGTTGCCCAGGTTGGACTGCAATGGCGCGATCTCGGCTCACTGCAACCTCCGCCTCCCCCCAGGTTCAAGTGATTCTCCTGCCTCAGCCTCCCGAGTAGCTGGGATTACAAGTGTGAGCCACTGCACCCGGCAGAAGTTGTTTTGACAATTAAAGGTTATATGGTTAGATTTAGTGGAGAGTAAAACATTCAGCACATATTATCATTCATATAATAATTGCTGTTATTATTGATACTTTTTAATACATTGCTAATTTTCATTTCAATTTGTTCAGTTTTCCTAATATTAGGCACTCCATCATTAACTGTTTTCTGTCACATCATTGATCTTTTCTTTATGTTGCTTTCAATGTGTTATTCATTTATGGATTTGCTTTTTTAAAAATGTTTATTAAAAGTGTTATATGTTGCATTGTCTTATTATGCTCTTGTTTTGCCATACCATACATGATTTCTCATGTTTTATTTTGACCTTTGTTCCATAAAAGCGATTTTTGTTATTAAAGTCCTTTTAATTTTTTTCATAATTTTTATATATTATTTTTAAAAATAATAGTTTTAGGTATCTCTTTGGCAATTTTACCTGTAGTAATTTTGCATTAATTTCATTGCGGTTTTTAAAATTTAATTGAATTGGATTTCTCTGCCAGTATTTCCAATAGATTTATTTTGGAAGGGCCTGAGTCATTTCCAATTCCAAGACAATGAGATTTATTTTTATGTGAGCGAGTTCTTTTATCTCCTACTTTTCTCAGGCAATGGAACGTATTGCTTCCAGTTCAATCACTGACCCATCCCAGTCACTGCCCCGAGCTTCTTGGCAAAATGCAGCACTCTTAAATATTGCTCATATATATGATTGAAAACCCAACCAAGTCCTAGAAAGCTCCCCCTGCTATCCCAGAGACCTACTTTCAATGCATGTAAACAAAGTTGTATTGGTTTGCACCTTTGCTTTTACCCCTGCCTTTAAGAAATGTAAGCTGCTGCTCAGTGTAGCCTTTCTTTTTATTGCATCTTCTTGCACACCTGTCTGACTCTCCCTGCATTTGGGATTTCTTCCAATGAACTTGTGATATAAGATTTCAGGTTTTTCCATAAGGTTTATCAAAGATGGAATTTACATTTTTATTTCTCATTTCTTCTAGAATTTTGGAGTAAATCCCAAGAAGAGATGAGGAAAAATACAAACAAGTTCACTTTGGTAAAATCAGTTTTAAAATATACTTTTATTATTTTTCAAACAGTAAGCCACATGGGATGTTATTAAAATTCTATTTGTAAAGTATTTGACTTAATACTTCATTCTTCAAACTCAGAAGATAACAGATACATCATTCTATTTGGCATTACGATAAAGAATTAGTAAAAGTCAGGGAACAAGAAAAAAAAACCAGAAATAATTTCACACAGATTTACTATGTTTCTATGACCCCTTTATCAATTTAAAAGTAATGATAATTTTAATGCATTCATTAATTTGTAGAAAGTGAATTACAATAGGTAGTCTATATTTACTAAAAATTAAATGTTTGTGTTCCAATTTGCAGTCCAAAAGATTTATTTTCTAAAATATGAATTAATTATTTTGAAGTCTAAGATTTCAAAATATAAGGGTATGGTTTTAAAAAAGACATGTAGGTTGGGCATGGCAGCTCTCGTCTCTAATCCGAGTACTTTGGAAGGCCAAGGTGGGTGGCCTAGGCCTTCTAGCCTGGGCATCAGGGTAAAAGCATGTCTCTACTAAAAATACAAAAATTAGCCAGGTGTGGTGGCACGTGCCTGTAATCCAAGCTACTCAGGAGGCTGAGGCACGAGAATTGCTTGAACCTGTGGAGGCCGAGGTTGCAGTGAGCTGAGATTGCAGTACTGCACTTCAGCCTGGGAGACAGAGAGACTCTGTCTCAAAAAAAAAAAAAAAAAAGAAAGAAAACAGATATGTAAATCATCAGTATGATACAGTGGTGAAAAGCTCACATTTTATTTCCATGTGGTCTTGTATCTTTGGTTTTTTTTGTCTTTTATGCAGTGTTGTTTTAATGTAAGTGTTTGACAATATTGTTTTATAGCTACTAGCAAGATGTACATGTGTAACTCACAAATGTGATCAATATCACTTACTCATTACAATGAAGCAAACAATAAATCTTACAGGAAATGCTGGAGGGTAATATATATATTAAAGACACTCATCAATAAAAGTCACAAAATTTCTGCATTTAGCAAAATATTTATTAAACAACATTAAAAGAAAATGTAATCTTATGTGAAGAACCGCATAAGAATTATATTTTCAAATTGTGTATCTTCTGCAACCATAACAAAGAAAATATTATATAGAAAAAAATATCAAAGGCAAGAAAACTTGAAAAAATATTTAAACATATTTCTCTAGCATAAATCTTGTTACGAATTATAATAAGATTTTTAGCCTCCTACTTGTAGGGGATATTCCATCTGTCAATACCTTAAACTTAAATTAAAAACATTGAAATATGAGGGCACATTATTTTGTTTGGAGCTTTTATAATATCTTGGACATGCTAACTTATAAAACTGGAAAAAATTATGAACTTAAGAGTTTAGTTAGCAAATATAATTTAATGATTTTTCATGCTAAATGTTTAATATATTTTGCAATGTGTGAAATTGAAAGCCTTTATTTAGAAAAATATATTTTCACAACACTTTATCTTTTATTTATATTCAACACATGTGTATTCATCATCTAAAATATATGAGGCACCATGACATCAGTGAGAATTGAAAGACAAAACAAATACCTGATATTTTTGTTAAACAATTAAACAAGTTGCTAATAATTCCTAATTTCAATGTTCTTTCACCTGCAGTGAACTGCACTCATCTTAAATACACATCTTAATGCGTTTCTACCTGTACTTTCACCCATGAAATCATCTTCCAAATAGGATGTAGAATTTCTTCAGCATCAGAGAACCCTCCTGCTTGCTCTGTTTAACAATCAATATCATACGCATGTAACTGCTATTTTGTTCTCTGTCAACCACAAATTAATTTTTCCTGATTGTGAACTTGCTTCCACTCTTGCTAACACACTTAATAAAAGTATAGTGAAGGTATATGAGGGTGCCGTGGCTTAGTTACCATTACTAAACAAGTCACACATTGCTATCCCTTGCCTCATCCAGTCCACTGTGGGAACTGGTGTTACCTCGGTTCCTTGAGGCTTTTGCTAAATGAAACAGGAGGTTGACATTTTACAAGTCTCCATGACAAACCCTTCAGGTACTTTCAAGAAATTTGTTTTGCTATCATAGCTTCTGATACTTTCTCTTCATTTTCATTTTCCAGTTTGAGATTATACACTAAACAGAGTTTATATTGAGTTTATACACTAAATAGAATAAAACTTTTTGTGATTGTATTACTGTCTTAAGGGGGACATGTAATAAGTATTTGTGTTTAGTCTGTCCCGTTTATTGGAAAATTTACAATGTTGTTAAACATTATTGATCATGTTATTGAGGTATAATGAACATACAGTAAAATTTAACCTTTTTAGAGTAAAATTATGAGTTTTTATACTCATATATTGTTATGAAACCACTACTACCATCAAGGTACAGAACATTCTTAACCCCAAATTATCTCTTGTACCAACTTATGGTTAAAAATACTCCAACTCCCAATCCTTGGCAACTTCTCTTAATTTATAAATTTATTTTGTTCAGAATGAGATATAAATGTAATCACAGTCTTCTGGTTTGCACCATTTTTAATGAGAACGTTTGGAATGTTTCCAACACAAAGGATGACAAATGTTTGAGGAGTCTTTAATTCTTATCACTGTTCCTCTGAGTGTAATGTGTCCTTATTCTATTACCAGGTTTATGATTTTTTCTTTATTTTTGGGTTTACATAAACTTGAATATGATGTATACAGGTGTTTTCTATTTGTTTATTGTTTATTTATTGTTCTTTGTCCTGTTTGGGAATCAACGCCTATCTTGTGCGTATAGTTAATGTTGAAGCTTACTGGTATTTTTGAACAATTATTGGTCATTCAGTGTTTTACATTTTTATTTTAGAAACTTTTATTTTATTTGTATTTTTTTAATTTGAGAGGTAACATTGTATGTTTTTATCATATACAACATGATGTTTTAAGTTATACATACATTGTGGATGATTAAATCTAGTTCATTAACAAATCCATTACTTCATATAGTCATCATTTTTGTGATAACACTCAATATCCACTGTCTTTATATTTTTCAAGAATACAATATGTCATTAACTATAGTCACCTTCCCGTAAAATAGATTTTTTGGAATTTATTTCTCCCATTTTATCATTCAGTCTTTAAATTTTTTTCTTCCTTTTTATTTCTCACCTTCTCCTTCTGGAATTCAAACTGCACATGTTATAGAGTTTGATATTTTCATCCAAATATTTGAGTTGCTATTTCTTTTTAAATTATTTTTTAAAATTTCTCCCTGTGTTTTAAATTGTGTGATTTTTACTGACTACTCTTCAAGGTCACTGTTTTTTCCCTTGGCTATCTTTAGTCTACCTATGAGTCTGTCAAAAATATTCATCATCTTCTATTAGGTATATTGTTTTCTAGCACAGACAGTCCTTGACTTACAGTAATTTGACTTTCTTTTTTTTCTTAACTTTTTGATGGTGCAAAAGCAATATGCATTCAGTAGAAACCATACTTCAAATTCTGAATTTTGATCTTTTCTAGGCTAGCAATATGCAGCATGATAATCTCTCGATTCTGAGCAGTGACAGCACGCTATGGCTCACAGTCTGTCGTGAGATCATGACAGTGAACATGCAATACAACATATAATATCTCCCTAAAGCACACCATATCTGCTAACTCATCAACTATGATTCCTCAGTGCCTTCTATCAGCTCCTCTGGAGCCTCATCAGAAAAGAGAGAAATTGATGACCCTGCATTTGTAGCATCCCCATCATCCAGCAATTAATTTTAGTTTAATGCTTTAAATGTTATTCAGGCCCAATGTGTTTTCAGCTGTGTTTGTTAATAATGAGTATGCATATAACCATTCTGTTTTTCACTTTCAGTACAGTATTCAATAAAACACATGAGACAGTCAACACTTTATTATAAAATAGGCTTTGTGCTAAATGATTTTGCCCAACTGTAAGTTAATGTACATGTTCTGAGTACGTTTAGAAAGGCTAGGCTAAGTCATGATGTTCGGAAGGCTAGGCGCATTTAATGCATTTTCTACTTATGATGGGTTTTCTGGTACCCATTGAAAGGGGAGGAGCATCTGTGCTTCAATTTGACCCAATTTCATACATTTCATCTCCTTGCTGAAATCCTGCCATCAGTTCATGCATGTTGTCTACATTTTTACTAGGTTTTTAATCCTATTATTGATTGTTATTTTCAATTCCATGCCTTTAGTAATAATATTTAGCTTCTCTCTGAATTTTATCTATTGAATGCATTATATCTTGAAAGTGGGTTAATTTTTCTTTCTTTTATCAGTGACTCATAAACTTTGATTGTATGCCAGACATGTATAGGGTATATTTGAGATAGAAATAAACAGATTTGTGCTTAGAACTGGAGTGCCTCTTTCTCCTAGGTCAGTGGTTTATGCCATTCTAGTCAGAAGTAGAGATAACTTTAAATTTATTTTATTTTATTTTTTATTGCCATCTTCAAAGCACCATTGAGTTCAAATTACTAGCGTCTTACTCTAAACTCATTGCTTGAGGGTTTGTTTTTTTTTTTTTTATTTTAACCATTGTTCTGCTCCATCCTCTACCCTCAGTTTCCTTTGTACGTTTCTGTCTCAGAGAAAGTCTGTTTTGAAGTTTTTTCTCCTCCCCTGCCATATGTTACTTGCTACTTACTAATCTGGCGGTGGTGTGAAAGAAGGAGCTCTCTGTTTCCTTAATCCACCCTAAGTCTTAGGCAAACATGGTGTCTCTGGATATCAGGGGTTCAATATTTTCCATAATCATGTCCCCCTTCTCTATGGGAGAAAAATTCTGCCTTAAAATATGTACAATAGGGAGTTTCTTTCTCTTTTCCTAGCGGTAGGAGACCTCTATTGGCATTGTTTCCTGCCTCTGACCCAGGGGTAGAGGTTTTTTTTCCTCTCTTCCCTTCTAATAGTTGCATCAGGTCTTCACCAGTGTCTTGGGAGTGACAGAGTTTTCTGATTTTCTCTGGAAACACAAAGCTTTTGCTCCTCAGAATGAGATTCTATGTGGGGCTTTATGCTTTTCCTACAGCTGTGGCTTCAGATGAATCAGTCTTTTTCTAATGCCTTATCACATGATTGTAAGAAGAATGAAAATAACATATTTACCCCAAAACATCTCAAAGGAACACATGGTAGTATGTCAGATAGTTTGTGTACAAGAAACTAGCTCCATGGCCTGAAATTTTTGTTTCAATAGGGCTGTCTTGCTTAACGCAGTCAAAATCATCTCAAAGGAAAGGAAATCAGAAGAATCTATCCTCTATTTTTAGGAATTTTCCCATCAAGCACAGTCAACAGACTGTGACAAATAATATAAAATATAATTTACAGAGAAATTAAATTGACATGAACTTATTTTTGTTGTTTTCGCATGAAATACCAAATTAATGGTTGTAGGTAAGTGTATAATCACATTATCAACTCTTGCTACATTATGCAACGTGAAAAAAAGTATCATTGAATAAGGAAGATTTTAGCAACATTATAATGGCATATAGATTTCAAGTAGGAAAATAAGTATTTAACTTAGATTTCTTACTGTTTTCAAAAGTTTGCTGTAAACTATTGCAAATTAAAATAATTAGGTGTGCTTCCATTTCATACATTATATACATCAATATTCATACATCAATATATTCACTTTGGGAATTGTGTTCTAAAAATTACAATATGATAATTTACATCCCTGGTGTTGAGAGGATAGAATGATATTCCTAAGCTTATTCTTCAAAAATCATTTTTGGTTTATGTTATTGTTAAATTTCAGAATGTATACTTTCAGCATGTCACAAAAATACAAAATGTCTTTTCTATATTAGACTCTGATTTACATAATGTTTGAATTGTCAAAGACCAAAAAAGCATACATGGCTTATGAAAGGTATATATATCACCTTTTTTCCTCTTAGAGAAAATAAAATTAAAACTGTAAATGTACACACAATAACTTTTAATTGTGATATATTAAATAATCTTGGAGTATGGCTCTGTTTTCTTTATAAAAATTAGATTGTAGCAAGATGTGACCATTTCATTGAATATGTGATCATGAACTTGTTGATTATGAAGACATAAACAAGATATTATCTATTTATTTATATGATATTATACATTGAAGGATAAAATTGTATATGTATACTTTGTACTGCATGCTGTTTTGAAGTATGTACATATTGTGGAAAGACCAAATATGGCTAATTAACATACGCATTACTTCATACATTTATAATTTTTGTGGTGAGAACACTTTGCATTCACTCTGTTAGCATTTTCAAGAATACAACAGATTATTATATCTTATCAACAATTTCCTAACTTAGATTTTAAAATTTGCGTAGTGATGTTTAAATACCTCCCATATACACATTTGCACATCCAGTATCAGACTTGTCTGGTTTGCAAAATTCTGCCTTTAACACACAGAAACACACAGGTACACACAATCTTTCTCTCTCTTTGTCTCTCTCTCTCTCTCTTTCTCTCTCTCTCTCTCCCCTTTGTGTTATATGTACATGTAAATTTAGAGATTGCAAAACAAACTAGCAACTTTTATTATATAATTTGATCAGATGAATTGTAAAGGCAATGTATACAATTGTTAATTCTTGCATTTATTAGTCTTTTGGAAACAGCTTGAAATTTTCTAGGTTGAATAATAATACATTATTACAAACACAGATTTAATAATATATAAATATTGATATGTTATGAATTTATTTAATAATATTCATATTTCAGATTCACTTAGTAAATTCCTGAGTATGTTCTATGTGCAAGTTTCTTTAATGATGAGATACAAAAAACATAATGGCTGCCCCTGAAGAACTTAGAATCAAATAAATGTTTGGCATTTGTGTATATAATAGCAATGCAAACTTGGACATATTACACTTTCAAGTAATTTATTTTATTTATTTATTATTTTAATAGGTTTTGGGGAAACAGGTGGTGTTTGGTTACATGGATAAGTTCTTTAATGGTGATTTCTGAGATTTTGGTGCCCCCGCCACCCAAGCAGTGTACACCATACCCAATGTGTACACAATGTGTAGTCTTTTATCCCTCATCTCCCTCCCATTCCCCCGCCCAGTCCCCAAAGTCCACTGTATCATTCTTATGCCTTGGTGTCCTCATAACTTAGCTCACACTTATTAGTGAGAACATACAATATTTGGCTTTCCATTCCTGAGTTACTTCATTTAGAGTAATGGTCTCCAATTCCATTCAGGTTGCTGCAATTGCCATTATTTCATTCCTTTTTATGACTGACTACTATTTCGTGGTATATATATCTACCACATTTTCTTTATCCACTTGACTGATGGGCACTTTTGCTGCTTCCATACAATTGCTGCTTGCAATTGTAAATCGTGCTGCTATAAACATGCTTGTGCACTTATCATGTTCATATAATGACTTCTTTTCCTCTGAGTAGATTCCCAGTGGTGAGATTGCTGGATCAAAGGGAAGATCTATTTTTAGTTCTTTAAGGAAGCTCCACACTGTTTTCCACAATGGTTGTACTAGTTTACATTCCCACCAGTAGTGTAGAAGTGTTCCTTTTCACCACATCCATGCTAACATCTACTTTTTTTTTTTTTTTTTTTTTTTGAAACTATGGCCATTCTTGCAGGAGTAAAGTGGTATCACATTATAGTTTTGATTTGCATTTCAGTGATGATTAGTGATGATGAGCATTTTTTATATGTTTGCTGACCACTTGTACATCTTCTTTTAGAATTATTTATGCGTGCCCTTAGGCCATTCTTTGATGGAATTGTTAATTTTTTTCTTGCTGATTTGTTTGGGTTCCTTGCAGATTCTGAATATTAGTCCTTTGTCAGATGTGTAATTTGCAAAGGTCTTCTCTCACTTTGTGGGTTGTCTGTTTATGATGCTGATTATTTCTTTTCCTATGCAGAAACTTTTTAGTTTACTTAAGTCTCATCTACTTACCTTTGTTTTTGTTCCATTTGATTTTGGGTTCTTGGTCATGAAGTCTTTGCCTAAGCCAGTGTCTTGAAGGGTTTTTCCAATGTCATCTTTTAGTATTTTTAGGGCTTCAGGTCTTATATGTAAGTCTTTGATCAATCTTGAGTTCATTTTTGTATAGGGTGAGAGATAAGGATCTGGTTTCATTCTTCTACATGTGGCTTGCCAATTATCTTAGCACCATTTGTTGAATAAAGTGTCCTTTCCACACTTTATGTTTTTGTTTGTTTTATTGAAGATTAGTTAGCTGTAAGTATTTGGCTTTATTTCTGGGTTTTCTATTGTGTTCTATTGGTCTATGTGCCTATTTTTATACTAGTACCATGCTGATTTGGTAAATACAACCTTATAGCATAGTTTGAAATGAGGTAATGTGATGCCTCCAGGTTTGTTCTTTTTGTTTAGTCTTGCTTTGGCTATGTGGGCCCCTTTTTGGTTCCATATGAATTTTAGAATTGTTTTTTCTAGTTCTGTGAAGAATTATGGTGGTATTTTGATGGGGATTGCATTGAGTTGGCAGTATGGTCATTTTCACAATATTTATTCTACCCATCCATGAGCATGGATGTGTTTCCATTTCTTTATGTTATCGATGGTTTCTTTCAGCAGTGTTTTATAGTTTTCCTTGCAGGGGTCTTTCACCTCCTTCAGTAGGTGTATTCCTAAGTTGCTTTTAGATGTTTTGTTTTGTTTTGTTTTGTTTTGGGTTTTTGCAGCTATTTAAAAGGGTTGAGTTCTTGATTTGATTCTTAGCTTGGTCGCTGTTGTTGTGTAGCAGTGCTAATGATTTGTATACATTAATTTTGTATGTTGAAATTTTGCTGAATTTATTTATCAATTCTAGCAGCTTTTTGAATGAGTCCTTAGGGATTTCTAGATGTACAATTATATCATTGGTAAACCATGACAGTTTTACTTCCGCTTTACCAATTTGGATGCCCTTTCTTTCTTTCTCTTGTCTGACTGCTCTGGCTAGGACTTCTAATACTATGTTGAATAGAAGTAGTAGTGAATGTGGGCATCCTCATCTTTTTCCAGTTCTGAGGAAATGCTTTCAACTTTCCCCCATTCATTATAATGTTGGTAGTGGGTTTGCTATAGAGGGATTTTATTACTTTAAGTTGTGTCTCATCTATGCCAATTTTGCTGATCATTTTAACCATATAGGGATTCTTAATTTTGTCAAATGCTTTTTCTATATCTGTTGAGATGATCATGTGATTTTTGTACTTAATTCTGTTTATATGGTGTGTCACATTTACTGACTTGCATAAGATAAAATCTCCTTGCATCCTATGAAACTCACTTGATCATGGTGGATTGTCTTTTTGATATGCTATTGGATATGGTTAGCTATTTATTTTGGTTGAGGATTTTTGCATCTATGTTCATCAGGGTTATTGGTCTGTAGTTTTCTTTTATTCTTATATCCTTTCCTGGTTTTGGTGTTAGAATGATATTGGCTTCATAGAATGATTTAGAGAGGATTCCCCCTTTCTCTATCTTTTGGAATTGTGTCAACAAAATTGATACCAACTCTTCTTTGAAAGTCTGATAGAATTCAGCTGCGACTTTGTCTGGTCCTGTACTTTTTTTTTTTTTTTTTTATTTCAATCTCACTGCTTGTTATATTATATTATTTATATGGAAATCAAAGATCTTAGAAGTCAAAACAGTAACTAGAAAGAACATTTAATTGTATGACTGACACTATTATCTTTGAAGACTACTATAAAGCTATAGTAATCAGGAGACTGCAGTTTGTCATAAATATGGACACATAGATAAATGACACAAAATAGAGTGTAGGACTAGATTGGTATACATATGAGCCACTAATTTTTCAAAAAAGGTGCCTAGATAATTCAATGGAGAAAGTATAGTTTTTCTACCAAATGTTCCTGAAACAAGATATCTGTATGTAAAATGTGAATATTGAACACCTACATAATATTATAATTCAAAATTCAAAATGAATATTATCCAAAAATATAAAAGTTGAAACCTTTAAAAAAAAGAGTAAGAGTCAATATTTAACAAACTTGAAGTAGGCAAAGATTTATTGGAGAAAACACAAAAAGCACTAACAACAGGTGAATTAAAAAAATGGACTTAGCATTTTCTTTTGAAAAGTGGCTGACGCTGTAGGGTAAGTCTGTTTAAAACAAATCCGTTAAAGAACTTATATCTAGGACATATACATAGACTTTAACAAATACATAATAAAGAGGCAAACTTTTTTCTAAGTGGACAAACGCCTCCAACAGACACTTTGCAAAATAAGATATACAGATTGCCAGCAAGGTCAAGGAGAGGTGTTCAGCATAAAACAAGAGCTTAAAACTAAGACTACAAGGAGAGACCATTTCATACTCACTAGAATTGCAAAAAATTAAAAATAATCACACAAGGTCTTGGCCAGAATATAAACTATTTGAACGGTCATACATAATTAAATAATGACTTCAAAATAATTTTTGACATTTCCTGTTAAACCCTAAAATTTTTTGATATTTTTCCAAGATAAATAAAAACATGTCCACCAATAATATATACAAATGTTTTATATGTTCACCAATGATATATACAAATAGTTTTATTTGTAATAGTATCAAACTAAAAGAACCCAAATGTATATAAACATTTAAGTGGAAAATAAACTACTATATCAGAGAAAAGGAACACTTTTCTGCTACATGCTACAACATCCATGTCTTTTAAACATTATAATGAGCAAAAGAAGCCAGAGACAAAATAAACAAAACAAACAAACAAAATAAAACCCTACATACTGTATAATCTCTTTTACATGAAATCCTGAGAGACATAAAAATAAGTTACTATGATAGAAATCAGGTTAGGTGTTGCCTGGGGTCAGGGTATGGGTGAGAATTTATTGAAAGAGGAGCATGAAGGAGCTTTCTGCAGTGAGGGATGTCTTTACTCTCTTGATTGTGATAATAGTTTAAAGGTATTTACAGTTGCCATAACACTAAACTATGCAATTAAAATGTGGAAATATTAAGGATGCAAATTATACCTCAAAGAATTTATCCAAAATATTATAATCAGAAAGATAATTTGTCAATAATGTTTATATGTAGTGACAGTTAAGATGTAGGTGTTAGACAGATTGAAGGCTGGTAGATCGATTAAGAGAGTATTGTCATAGTCTATACAAGAGGTATAGAAAACCTGTCAAGGAAAGCATAAATAAAACACTCCCAGCACTTTGGGAGGCCAAGGAGAGCAGATCACCTGAGGTCAGGAGTTCAAGATCAGCCTGGTCGACATGGTGAAACCCCGTCTTTACTAAAAATACAAAAATTAGCCGGACATGGTGGCATGCCTGTAATCCCAGCTACTCTGGAGTCTGGGGCAGGGGAATAGCTTGAACTGGGGAAATGGAGGTTTCAGTGAGCTAAGATCGTTCCTCCGTTTCAAAACAAAACAAAACAAAACAAAATAACAACAACAAAAACTTAAAAAGGGAAATATGATAAAAATGATTGAGGAATTTAGTACTTTGCTTTTGTTGGACTTCTGAACTTGTAGAGTCAAATCTTTGAAATACGTAGCCACTATATTTCCTTGTTTGAAGTTATTATAATAATAGTATACTTTATGCTATAAAATGTTTGTGTCCCACAAATTAAGAGACTGAAGCTTATCCCCAGTATGACAGCATTTGAAGGTGGAGCATTTGGGAGGTAATTAGGTTATGAAAATAGAGACCTTATGAATGGGATCAGTGCTCTTATAAGAAAAGACAAAAGAGACGATCTCTTTGTTTGTGCCATGTGAGGACACAGCAAGAAAATGTCTCTAAACCAGGAAAACAGCCTTCCTTAGACACTGGATATGCTAGACCCTTGATCTTGGATTTCTTAGTTCCTTAACTTTGAAAATAAATATTTGTTGTTTAAACCACCCAGTCTATTGCACTCTGTTATAACAGTCTGAGCTAAGATACTTCACAGAAGATTTGTTAATCAACAAAATAATGGCCTCAGTTTACTCCATGACTACATTGGAGCAAATCTAGAATATGAACTACACATTTACCAGTGTTTGCTACTTGTACAGCTGTTTTCTTGTTATATGTGGGTAGTAATATATGCTAACACAAATGAAAATATTTCTGAAGTATTCACTCAACATATCCAAATACTCTGTGAAAAACTATCACACTTGCATTGAAAGTCCTGTGAATCCTTGGCTTACCTGTAATGCTTTGGGAGATTTATTTGAAAAAAATTGACAAATACAGCAGAAGTACATATAAATCCTTCGTTTGGAAATTTTTCAGCAGTAACCTTTGCAGCAGTAATGAACTATCATGCTCATGCCTTTTTGAAGGCATTTGGACTTCAATATATTAAATAGCGGATTTTAATTGTACTAAGAAAAACTAGACTACAAACCTGGTTTTTCAGAATTAAAAGACTTTTTTCACATTGCAAACATTTTATAACGAAATACTCTGATTCTTTTCTTACTTTCCCTAATTTACATGTTCTTTCAGTAAAAATGAAATGCTGTTACAGAAAGAAACAGCTGGGATTTTTCTATAAGGTGAAATAGAAGTATTTTGACAAGATTGCCATGAATTAAGGTTAACTATGCAGTGAAGGCAGAAGTAGCCAACACAACGGAGATGAATATTCTGAGAAAAGGAAAAAAAAAAGTCTTATAGAAAGAGGTTAAGGGTTAAATACCATAGTATTTGAATGTTGGCCAAACAATACTCTGTAGTTTATATTTTAGTTCAGGTTCTGAGGTGTAACCCTTTCCTTTTGCCAAGAAAAAATGATAATAATAAATAGGTTGTGTTAATATATATTTAAAGTGAGGAATTTATAGGAAAGAGATACTTGAATTTTAAAAAGACAGGAGGAGATACTGGGACATGGAACAGTCTATCCTCTGGCAAGACTTTAGTGAAGATGCTATCTTTAGGGAAATGTTCACTTAATGAACATCGCTTTTTGTGTTTTTAGTACTTTCTAAGTCATTAACATTTGCATTTTTAGGCAGCAAGTCTTAGAAGATCACAATTATAAGTTAAATCACCCAGCCTCTAGAATCATGAGAATAAATACTGTAATCTAGAATCATGAGAATAGTCTATAAGCAGTTTCTAAATCTCAAGATGAGAAAATTTATCATCAGAAAGTTAAGTATGTTTCTAATTTAACTTAATCTTTCCTTATGTCTTTCATAAAAATGCATACTTGCACAACTTAGTCATCCACAGAATTTTAATTTGTGTATATCTGCAACTTTACTTTTTGTATGTGCATTTTTTTCCAGAAAGCTGTGGGTTACAGATAATTCTTTTGTTTAAGTTATGACAATTCACAGGACCATCTCTGAATTCCTAGACTAGTTTTGACACCTCACACTGGGCATTTTATTAGTATCACCTGCTACCCTATTGTGGCATTTGTCATATCACAATATGATCAATGGTTTTGTCTATCCTGGACTATTGTAGGTTCAATAAGGCAGAGCAAATCTTCAAGTACAGGGCATGGAACAGAAATATGAGTGTTCAGTATATATTATTAAATGAGTTTTTAAATTGAACACATTGAAAACCAAAGGTCTTCAGTTGACAGCATTTTAAATAAATACATAACACCCTTTAATTAACTCAACAATAGTGAAAAAATAAAAGATTTAACATATTTGAGCAATAAGTTACACTGTCTTCTTCTAATTTGTAGCTCCTTCTTTCCTATTATGTGCACCTGGTCTGACATCAACAGTTTTCCTTAAGTCTCCTTAATAAAAAGGGCACTGTTACACTAAGCCACATCACCGACTGTTACGTGCTTTCAACATAAGCCAACCCAGAAAACTGTTTGGTGAACAATTAAGAATACAATAAAAGAGTTTTCCTGATAACATTCTAGTTATAGGAATTGTACTATTACCTAATGAGAAGCCAGAAAGTAAAACAGTTGTGATGATTTATATATTTTCACCCCTTTCTATTGCTTACAAAAAAAACCCCTGAGCTTTAAAAAAGCTCAAAGGGACATGACAGATTTAAAATAATATTCTAGTACTAAGCAGTTTTTCCTCAATGTCCTCCGGGTAATTAGAGAACCTTTGATTTTTCGCTGGTTTTTCCTGTTTTAAGAAAAAATTAATCATTGACTAATTTGAAAATGCATTTTGTAAATGTGATATATTTTCTGATGGCACTAAAACACATACTTCTGAAAGGGATCTCCGGTGTTTTGTTCGTGTTTCAGATATGAAGAAACTCAGACAGAAAAGTAAAGTTATCTGAGCTAGCAAGGAGACCGAAAACCTGGCTCTGCAACCAGCCTGCCTGAGTTGGTGTCTGGGTCAGCACTGAGGAACTTTTTTACATAAGGCAACTGATTGAAACTCTTCTCTTTGTTGTAAAATGCTGATATTAGTGAAGCCTAAACCATAGAATCATTGTGAGGATTAAATAAATGTGAAACACTTAGAAAAAGTGGAGGATAGAAAACAGAGACAAAAACTAATTTTTATGATTGATCTAAACCACAAATTGGTAAATAACAAATGTCTACTTTTTTATTTTAAAATCTGAAATCAGTTACTGTTAATTAGTCCAAAAGAGAATAGACACTGGTTTTATTAGATAGCAGTTCCAATGAGTGGTGTCAGTATAAAATATTAAATAAATTAATTAATCTACTAAATAGTTATCTCTTTTGAATGAATACATTTTCTTAGTAACATACAACTAAAATTAGCTATTCTGTTTCCTGTATTTAACACTTTATTTTTGTTTAGGAAGATTTTATCACAGACAATTAACTGTTTAAGGAATACACTGTTAAAAACTGGCCAATCTTCTCCATTAACAGGCAACAACATAGAGCACCATTTATTGTTCACTTGGCTATATAAATTGGGCAATGCACTTTCTTCAAATTCCCGTCTATTCCCCTTAAATTCCATCAACTGTTCAACAGAGCGCAGATTTCTCTCCTTCTCCAGAAAGACATGTCTCTGTTACAAGCCCATTCTCATTGCCAAATACTGTCAAGAAATGTGAAGGATCTGGAATTTTCCCTATTTACAAAATGGTAAGTTAACTTGCCACAGTTTCATGCAAACTGACAAAAGACAGAAACTCTCAAATTAGAGATGTCTTTATTACTTACATGGAAAATAGCCTTCAAACTGCCAAAATACTTACGCAGTTTCTCTGACCACCGGTTTCCCCAGGACCACATGAAGGGTCAGATGATACCTGTGCATACTGTAGGTTGTTTTTGGGGGCCAAAGATTCAGTACATTTTCTTTTTTTCTTTTTGCAAGTAACAAACACTGTGGCAAACAACAAACTAACCAGCTTCCCCACCTTTTGGAGCAAAGTTTACTAAAGTCACTCTGTGGTCTCCATAACCTATTTAGTCACCCATGTGACTAGCTACAGGAACTTCTCAGAATCAGGACAAGTTTTGTAATGTGGTACATTCAGCAAATACAAGCAGAGATATTAAGGGATTTGGGGTGGTAGATTGTTTCTTCTAATACACACCACAAAATAATAAAACTAAACCAACAAAATTAAGACTAAACAGTAAATTTAGAGACTAAATTTACTTAGTCTTGAAGATGACATGACTGGATATTTAGAAAACCCCATCATCTCAGCCCAAAATCTCCTTAAGCTGATAAGCAACTTCTCAGTTTTATTCCCTTATTTGGCAAACAAATTCTCAGGATACAAAATCAAAGTGCAAAAATCACAAGCATTCCTATACACCAATAACAGACAAACAGAGAGTCAAATCATGAGTGAACTCCTATTCACAATTGCTACGAAGAGAATAAGATACAACTTACAAGGGATGTGAAGGACCTCAACATCATCAACAGCTGGAAATTAGATTACAAAGTCAAAGAAGAATCACCAACAGCTGGAAATTAGATTACAAAGCAAAAATAAAAACCCATCATCACCTTTTTTTTTTTTTTTTTGTCCCTCTCTTATCCCCTTTTGACCTTGGCGGAATAGTGATGTCTATAGTGATAGCTCCTGGCAGGGAGTAAACAGAGAGAGAGAAAAGCACATCCCAGCCTCTTTATAATCTGTATATTCTGCTTGTTTCTGACATTAGTTATAAAGAAAGAAGTGTTACATTTGGAAGAGGATTAAAATATCAATAGATAAATGAAACTGGACAGTTTTAATTGCCAAGTGAAGCAGTATTTATAGCATAAAGGTGAGAGGTGAAGCCAGCTGCACTTTCCGGGTCCAGTGGGGACTTGGAGAACTTTTCTGTCTAGCTAAAGGATTGTAAACACACCAATCAGCACTCTGTAAAAATGCACCAATCAGCCCTCTGTAAAATGGACCAATCAGTGCTCTGTAAAATGGACCAATCAGCAGGATGTGGGAAGGACCAAATAAGGGAATAAAATCTAGCCACCTGAGCCAGCAGTGGCAACCCGCTAGGATCCCTTTCTACACTGTGGAAGCTTTGTTCTTTTTCTGTTAGCAATAAATCTTGCTGGTGCTCACTCTGGGTCCCTACCACCTCTAAGACCTGTAACGCTCACGACGAGGGTCTGCGGCTTCATTCCTGAAGTCAGCAAGACCACGAACCCACCAGGAGGAACAAACCACCCTTGACACACCACCTTTAAGAGCTGTAAAACTCACTGCAAAGGTCCGTGGCTTCATTCCTGAAGTCAGAGAGGCCACGAACCCACCGGAAGGAAGAAACTCTGGATACATCTGAACATCTGAAAGTAAAAACTCTGGACACAGCATCTTTAAGAGCTGTAACACTCACTGTGAAAGTCTGCAGCTTCACTCCTGAAGTCAGCAAGACCAAGAACCCACCAGAAGGAACCAATTCCGGACACATTTTGGTAACCTAGATGGGACACAAAGAGATGGTACTTTTCTTGCTATGTAAGAGTGAAAAGTAAAGTAACAGGACTTACCAACATAAGTTTAGATCCAGCTGTCTTTTAATGTGGCTAAAAATCTTGTATTTACCACAAATTATATTAGTTATGTTAAGTCAATTCCATTTTTTAATTTTTGTTATTGTGTATGTTTAATGATCTCTGAATAGCTAAGATAAATTTAATATTCTTAATCCATAAATAGATATGAAGGGAATTATCAAAATCACATAAATTTGGGTTACACAACCCAAATCAAAGTCATTCATTAACTTGAAACCATAACCATCTAGAATTTTGGTACATGCTGGGTCTTTGGAGTTTATATGGTTTAATTATTTTGCAGGATAAGTTGAAGCTCAATAATGCAGTGATTTGTACAAGGTCATACAGTTAATTAATGGAGAGTTGGTCTAGAGACAAGAGTCATGACAGCCAAATTATCTTTTCATTGTAGCATGACTCATGTCAAGTATTTCAACCCAATTCACATAACAACAGAAAAACGAGAAATAAAACTTTTAAAAAATCATGATAGTTGTCAAAATAATTGTTGAAATAACATATATTTGAATATTGCATATAAATCTTGTCTTTATCTAGCAAGAATTTATAATTTCCCACTTGTATTGCTTTCTTTTCTTTGTGACAGGTCACTATCAGAGTAATGATATTTTGGAAAATAGCAGGTTTGAATTTATTCCATAGAGAGTTACCTATGCCCATTTTCATCCATACTCTGTGTCACCAGACAACTGGGGGGCAAAACAGATTATAAAATCCCACTTTTGATCTGCCAAATGACAGGTAGAGATCCAAATTTAAAAGGAAAATATTTGAGGTGTATTTTTTGACTTTTGAAACTAATATATTTGGAGAATGTTTTAAAAATAAAATCCAAGGGGCAGGACTATACTCAAAAGTATGACAATCTGCCCCAGGACTATGCACATTGCTTACTTCGGATGACTAAGTCATTGCTGGAGAACTGGAGAAAGATCACTCACCACTCAGAAGTCCAGAAGTCCACACACCCAGATTTCACTTTCATACACGACCTGGTGTTGCTAGCTTAAAGTTTAACTGAGGCAGTTTACAATGCTCATTTGTCTTAGTTTCTATCTTAATGGGAATAAAAAATTAAAAACAAATCAGTTGAAATAATATCAATAGAATAAAATCTTTTGGTTAACAAGTCTATAATGAAAAATGTCCACCTGCCTAACTGACTTTGTATCTTTTGACTCCTCCTCTTTGGAATCAGTAACAGCACTTTAGCTATTTTTCCCTTTACTTTCACATTTCAAGTTATAAAATTATATTGCTATTTTTAATATACCTACTTTATTTTTTTTTCATTTTATGATAGATAAGTATACTGCAATCTTATATTATCCTGCAGCTTATTTTTCTCACTTCGCCATTGTAATTCTTTCCATCAAAAATTTACTAAAGTATTTCCTAGATATATGCATTGAGCCAATATTAAGATCATCTTTAGATTGCATTTGAGTTCCATATTTATTTACTTCAATACAGGATTATCTAAGTAAATAATAAATATTTTACATGGATATATGTATGTGTGTGTTGAGAGACAAAGAGACAGGGAGACAGGGAGCAACATATAAATTTAGAGTTTGAGAATTTATGTAAATATGACTATTCCAACCTTTCACTCATGGTTCAAGTCACTCTCTCTACAATTTTTTGTCTTCGTTTGAGATTATGATTGATTCATTTTATTTGCATTATTTTCTATAAAATTATCCCAAACGTTTTATGTATGACAAATTTTCCAGCATTACTTTCTATTTCATATATCTTCACACTTTTTTTTATTATTATACTTTAAGTTCTAGGGTACACATTCACAATGTGCAGGTTTGTTACATATGTATACATGTGCCATGCTGGTTTGTTGCACCTATTAACTCATCATTTGCATTAGGTATTTCTGCTAATGCTATCCCTCCCCCATCCCGCCATCCCATGACAGGCCCCAGTGTGTGATATTCCCCACCGTGTGTCCAAGTGTTCTCATTGTTCAGTTCCAACCTATGAGAGAACATACAGTGTTCAGTTTTCTGTCCTTGTGATAGTTTGCTCAGAATGATGGTTTCCAGCTTCATCCATGTCGCTACAAAGGACATGGACTCATCCATTTTTCTGGCTGAGTAGTATTCCATGATGTACATTGCCACATTTTCTTAATCCAGACTATCACTGATGGACATTTGGGTTGGTTCCAAGTCTTTGCTACTGTGAATAGTGCCACAATAAACATACGTGTGCATGTGTCTTTATAGTAGCATGATTTATAATCCTTTGGGTTTATACCCAGTAATGGGATGGCTGGGTCAAATGGTATTTCTAGTTCTAGATCCCTGAGGAATCATCACACTGTCTTCCACAATGGTTGAACTAGTTTACACTCCCACCAACAGTGTAAAAGTGTTCCTATCTCTCCACATCGTCTACAGCACCTGTTGTTTCCTGACTTTTTAATGAATGTCATCTAACTGGTGTGAGATGGTATCTTATTGTGGTTTTGATTTGCATTTCTCTAATGACTAGGGATGATGAGCATTTTTTTCATGTGTCTGCTGGCTGCATAAATATCTTCTTTTGAGAAGTGTCTGTTCATAT
Organism: Macaca nemestrina; assembly: GCF_043159975.1. Lineage (NCBI taxonomy): Eukaryota > Metazoa > Chordata > Mammalia > Primates > Cercopithecidae > Macaca > Macaca nemestrina. The sequence goes on from NC_092128.1 coordinate 65,150,966, forward strand.
CCTTTGCCCACTTTCTCATGGGGTTGTTTTTTTCTTGTCAATTTAAGTTCTTTGTAGGTTCTGGATATTAGCCCTTTGTCTGATGGATAGATTGCAAAAATTTTCTCTCATTCTGTAAGTTGCCTGTTCACTCTGATGGTAGTTTCTTTTGCTGTGCAGAAGCTCTTTAGTTTACTTAGATCTCATTTGTCTATTTTGGCTTTTGTTGCTATTGCTTTTGGTGTTTTAGTCATGAAGTCCTTGCCCATGCCTATGTCCTGAATGATATTGCCTAGGTTTTCTTCTAGGTTTTTTATGGTTTTAGGTCTAACATTTAAGTCTTTAATCCATCTTGAATTAATTTTTGTATAAGGTGTAAGGAAGGGATCCAGTTTCAGCTTTCTACATATGGCCAGCCAGTTTTCCCAGAGCCATTTGTTAAATAGGGAATCGTTTCCCCATTTCTTGTTTTTGTCAGGTTTGTCAAAGATAAAATGGCTGTAGATGTGGAGGGTTATTTCTGAGGCCTCTTTTCTGTTCCATTTGTCTATATCTCTGTTTTGGTACCAGTATCATGCTGTTTTGGTTACTGTAGCCTTGTAGTATAGTTTGATGTCAGGTAGCATGATGCCTCCAGCTTTGTTCTTTTGGCTTAGGATTGTTTTGGCAATGTGGGGATTTTTTTTGTTGTTGTTATTCCATATGAACTTTAAAGTAGTGTTTTCCAATTCTGTGAAGAAAGTCATTGGTAGCTTGATGGAGTTGCCACTGAATCTATAAACTATCTTGGACAGTATGGCCATTTTCACAGTATTGATTCTTCCTATCCATGAGCATGGAATATGAACTTTAAAGTAGTGTTTTCTAATTCTGTGAAGAAAGTCATTGGTAGCTTGATGGAGTTGCCACTGAATCTATAAACTATCTTGGACAGTATGGCCATTTTCACAGTATTGATTCTTCCTATCCATGAGCATGGAATGTTCTTCCATTTGTTTTTGTCCTCTTTTATTCCATTGAGCAGTGGTTTGTAGTTCTCCTTGAAGAGGTCCTTCACATCCCTTGTAAGTTGGATTCCTAGGTATTTTATTCTCTTTGAAGTAATTGTGAATGGGAGTTCACTCATGATTTGGCTGTCTGTCTGTTATTGGTGTATAGGAATGCTTGTGATTTTTGCACATTGATAATGTGTCCAGAGACTTTGCTGAAGTTGCTTATCAGCTTAAGGAGATTTTTGGCTGAGATGATGGCATTTTCTAAATATACAATCATGTCATCTGCAAACAGGGACAATTTGATTTCTTCTTTTCCTAATTGAATACCCTTTATTTCTTTCTCTTGCCTGATTGCCCTAGCCAGAACTTCCAACACTATGTTGAATAGGAGTGGTGAGAAAGGGCATCCCTGTCTTGTGCCAGTTTTCAAAGGGAATGCTTCCAGTTTTTGCCCATTCATTATGATACTGGCTGTGGGTTTGTCATAAATAGCTTTTACTATTTTGAGATAAGTTCCATCAATACTTAGTTTATTGAGAGTTTTTAGCATGAAGCGTGGTTGAATTTTGTCAAAGGCCTTTTCTGTATCTCTTGATATAATCATATGGTTTTTGTTTTGGGTCTGTTTATGTGATGGATTACATTTATTGATTTGCATATGTTGACCCAGCCTTGCATCCCAGGGATGAAACCAGCTTGATCTTGGTGGATAAACTTTTTGATGTGCTGCTGGATTTGATTTGCCAGTATTTTACTGAGGATTTTCACATCAATGTTCATCAAGGAAATTGGTCTAAATGGTCTAAAATTCTCTTTTTTTGTTTTGTCTCTGCCAGGCTTTGGTATCAGAATGATGCTGACCTCATAAAATGAGTTAGGGAGGATTCCCTCTTTTTCTATTGATTGGAATAATTTCAGAAGGAATGGTATCTGCTTCTTTTTGTACCTCTGGTAGAATTTGGCTGTGAATCCATCTGGTCCTGGACTTTTTTGGTTGGTAGGCTATTAAATATTGCTTCAATTTCAGAGCGTGCTACTGGTCTATGCGGCGATTCAACTTCTTCCTGGTTTAATCTTGGGAAGGTGTATGTGTCCAGGAATTTATCAATTTCTTCTAGATTTTCTAGTTTATTTGTGTAGAGGTGCTTATAGTATTCTCTGATGGTAGTTTATATTTCTGCGGGATCGGTGGTGATATCTCTTTTATCATTTTTTATTATGCCTATTTGATTTTTCTCTCTTTTCTTCTTTAGTAGTCTTGATAACACCCTATCAATTTTGTTTATCTTTTCAAAAAACCAATTCCTGGATTCACTGATTTTTTCGAAGGGTTTTTTGTGTCTCTATCACCTTCAGTTCTGCTCTGATCTTAGTTATTTCTTGCCTTCTGCTAGCTTTTGAATTTGTTTGTTCTTGCTTCTCTAGTTCTTTTAATTATGGTGTTAGGGTGTCAATTTTAGATCTTTCCTGCTTTCTCTTGTGGGCATTTAGTGCTATAAATTTCCTTCTACACATGTGTCCCAGAGATTCTGGTACATTGTGTCTTTGTTCTCATTGGTTTCAAATAACATCTTTATTTCTGCCTTCATTTCGTTATTTATCCAGTAGTCATTCAGGAGCAGGTTGTTCAGTTTCCATGTTTTTATATGGTTTTGAGTGAGTTTCTTAATCCTGAGTTCTAATTTGATAGCACTGTGGTCTAAGAGACAGTTTGTTGTGATTTCTATTCTTTTACATTTGCTGAAGATTGCTTTACTTCCAACTATGAGGTCAATTTTGGAATAGTGTGATGTGGTGCTGAGAAGAATGTATATTCTGTTGACTTGGGGTGGAGAGTTCTGTAGATATCTATTAGGTCAGCTTGGTGTAGAGCTGAGTTCAAGTCCTGGATATCTTTGTTAACCTTCTGTCTCTTTGATCTGTCTAATATTGACACTGGGGTGTTAAAGTCTCCCATTATTATTGTGTGGAGGTTTAAGTCTCTTTGTAGGTCTCTAAGGACTTGCTTTATGAATCTGGGTGCTCCTGTATTGGGTGCATATATATTAAGGATAGTTAGCTCTTCTTGTTGAATTGATCCCTTTACCATTATGTAATGGCCTTCTTTATCTCTTTTTATCTTTGTTGATTTAAAGTCTGTTTTATTAGAGACTTGGATTGCAACCCTGGCCTTTTTTTTTTTTTTTCTTTCTATTTGCCTGGTAAATCTTCCTCCATCTCTTTTGAGTCTATGTGCATCTCTACACATGAGATGGGTCTCCTGAATACAGCACACTGAGGGGTCTTGATGCTTTATCCAATTTGCCAGTCTGTGTCTTTTAATTGGGTCATTTAGCCCATTTACATTTAAGGTTAATATTGTTATGTGTGAATTTGATTCTGTCATTATGATGTTAGCTGGTTATTCTGCCCATTAATTGATGCAGTTTCTTCCTAGCATCATTGGTCTTTATCATTTGGCATGTTTTTGCAGTGGCTGGTACCAGTTGCTCCTGTCCATGTTTAGTGCTTCATTCAGGAACTCTTGTAAGGCAGGCCTGGTGGTGACAAAATCTCTCAATATTTGCTTGTCTGTAAAGGATTTTATTTCTCCTTCACTTATGAAGCTTAGTTTGGCTGGATATGAAATTCTGGTTTGGAAGTTCTTTTCTTTAAGAATGTTGAATAGTGGCCCCCAATCTCTTCTGGCTTGTAGAGTTTCTGATAAGAGATCCACTGTTAGTCTGACGGGCTTCCCTTTGTGGGTAACTCTACCTTTCTTTCTGGCTGCCCTTAGCATTTTTTCCTTCATTTCAACCTTGGTGGATCTGACAATTATGTGTCTTGGGGTTGCTGTTCTCGAGGAGTATCTTTGTGGTGCTCTCTGTATTTCCTGAATTTGATTGTTGGCCTGCCTTGCTAGGTTGGGGAAGTGCTCCTGGATAATATCCTGAAGAGTGTTTTCCAGCTTAGTTCCATTCTCCCTGTCACTTTCAGGTGCACCAATCAACGTAGATCTGGTCTTTTCACATAGTCCCATATTTCTTAGAGGCTTTGATCATTTCTTTTTCCTTTTTTCTCTAAACTTCTCTTCTTGCTCGTTTCATTCATTTGATCTTCAAACACTGATACCATTTATTCCACTTGATCGAGTTGGCTACTGAAGCTTGTGCATGTGTCACGTAGTTCCCGTGCCATGGTTTTCAGCTCCATCACGTCATTTAAGGTCTTTTCTACACTGTTTATTCTAGTTAGCCATTCATCTAATCTTTTTTCAAGGTTTTTAGCTTCCTTGCATTGGGTTTGAACATCCTCTTTTAGCTCAGAGAATTTTGTGATTACCGACTTTCTGAAGCCTACTTCTGTCAACTCATCAAATTCATTCTCCATCCTGCTTTATTCCATTCCTGGAAAGGAACTGTGATCCTTTGGAGAAGAAGGGGCACTCTGGTTTTTAGAATTTTCAGCTTTTCTGCTCTGTTTTCTCCCCATCTTTGTGGTTTTATCTACCTTTGGTCTTTGATGATGGTGAGCCACAGATGGGGTTTTGATGTGGATGTCCTTTTTGTTGATGTTGATGCTATTCCTTTGTCTTTGTTCGTTTTTCTTCTAACAGTCAGGTCCCTCATCTGCAGGTCTATTGGAATTTGCTGGGAGTCCACTCCAGATTCTGTTTGCCTGGATTTCACCAGCAGGGGCTGCAGAACAGTAAATATTGCAGAACAGCAAATATTTCTGCCTGATGCTTCCTCTGGACGCTTCATCTCAGAGGGGCACTCGGCTATATGAGATGTCAGTCGGCCCCTACTGGGAGATGTCTCCAAATTAGGCTACTTGGGGGTCAGGGAACTACTTGAGGAGGTGGTCTGTCCATTCTCAGAGCTCAAACAACATGCTGGGAGAACCACTGCTCTCTTCAGGGCTATCACACAGGGACGTTTAAGTCTGCAGAAGTTTCTGCTGCCTTTTGTTCAGCTATGCTCTACCCCTAGAGGTGGAGTCTACAGAGGCAAGTTGGCCTCGTTGAGCTGCTGTGGGCCCCACACAGATTAAACTTCCCAGTTACTTTGTTTACCTACTCAAGCCTCAGCAGTGGCGGACGCCCCTCCCCCAGCCAGACTTGCCGCCTCCCAGTTCTATCTGGGACTAGCACTGAGCAAGGCTCCATGGGCCTGGGACCCGCGGAGCCAGGTGCAGGATATAATCTCTTGATGTCTCATTTGCTAAGACCATTGGAAAAGTGCAGTGTTTAGGTGTCAGTGTCCTGATTTTCCTGGTACAGCGTGTCACAACTTCCCTTGACTAGGAAAGGGAAATCCACGATCCCTTGCGCTTCCCAGGTGAGGTGATGCCCTGCCCTGCTTCGGCTCACCCTCTGTGGGCTGCACCCACTTTCCAGCCAGTCCCAGTGAGATGCATTACTTCAGTGGGTAATGCATAAATCACCTATTTTCTGCATCAGTCACACTGCGAGCTGCAGACTGGAGCTGTTCCTATTCGGCCATCTTGGAATGGGGCTTCTTCACTTTTCAGATGTTCTAATGACTTATTTTAATTTCTCTGACTATAGCCTAATGATTTTTCTCTTGGAACACTTTAAATATTTTGTTCTGCACATGCTGATCTCTCTGTAGGCCCCAGGCTTCCCATCACTGCTTTCTCTGTGCCATACTTTGTCTCTGAATCCCAGGTCTTCTTTATTGGTTTACTCCATTGCTTCTAGTAAACAAAGATTTAAAGAAAAGAATACATAATAAATCAAAATTTGAGCCCATAGGTATCTGCAAATTCATTCTATACCTTTGCTTTGGCAGGCTGAGCATATAATTACAGGCTAAAATCATTTTCACTTATACTGTGAAATTCAGAATTGCACTATTTTTTCCAGAATCCATACTTGTTCTTGAGAAATTCACTGACATTTTATTTTTTATTTTTCACATATGATTTCTAATTTTCTCTGAATTGCTCAGAATTTTTTCTCTAAAAACAAATTAATAAAAGCTTATCATGTCATACTTTGGTGTAATTCTTTTACATTCATCATTTAAGACCACTTGGTGGTCACCTGAAACCAGGTGCCTACTGCCCTTAATTTCTGAGAAAAATGTTTTTGTTGTTATTTTAATCATTTGTTTAAATTTGTTTTTGTTGATTCTTTCTTTCTGGAATTCTCATTAGTTGGCACTGGAAACCCCTGAATTTATTCTGCCATTTTCTAACAGTTTCTCTGCTATATTTCATCTCTTTATTCTTTGGTTCTATTTTTTGACATATTTATCAAATTAGTCTCTTAACAATTCTTATAAAATTTACGAAATTTTCTTTTACTAACTTGTTTATCTTTTTGTCATACCACCATGTTTTGCTGTTTTTGTGTTGGATGCAAATATTTTGACCTCTTAGAAGATTTCCATGAAATTAATTTATTTACTTGGATATTTGCTTCTGAATTGTGAATTCTCCAGGATTAATTGCATGCTATTTTTCCATATCAAGTTAGAGGCTTTCTTCAAATAACCTGAGAATCTGTGGCTATCCATTTATATTTTAAAAGAATGCACTGGAAAGCCAACTAAAAGTTCTGTGTGCATAGATGGATCTTGTTGACTTTTGGCTTTAATTTAGAATGGTCAGGTGGCAGGTCAGATTTGGATAGGAGTTCCTCACATGTCAGCATCTAAAGGCCTTTCCATTGAAACTATTCTGTTTCTTCAGGAAAAAAAATATATATATATCTGTTAGGATGCCATGCACTGCTACCTGTTTTATTCTGGTTTAAAGTTATACGGCTGAGAGATGCACCACACGATTTGTACAGTTATATGTAAATAACCTTTTTAATACCACCTTTAGACCTGGGCAAGCTATGCTCCTGTTCTGGGCTGCCTGAGTGGTTGCCTGGGCTTTTGAGTGCCTTCCTTGAAGGATACCCTACTCCAGGACTTGACTGGGGCTGAGAAGTGTTCTGGGACTACTGACTGCCACTTCTGCTATTGTGTTGGCACAGGTGGTATGTATGGTATTTCTTTCACTGGCTCATGTAAGATTGGGTGACAGAATGTTGCTGACACAATGATTCCGGGTTATTCTCAATTGAAGTTCAGGGATTTGGACTACCATACAACCTACTGCCAAACCTTGAGACTGAGCCAAGTGTGGGGGCCAGTGTATGGGTTCTTGAAAATATTTCAACTACAGTGCTATTTCATAGCACAACGCCTGAGGAAGAAGGAGGTATTAATAAGCATCTTTTATCCCGTGTCCTACTTTCCACCCAAACCTCACTTCTGGAACCAACAGATAACTCTACCTCTCCATAGGTTTCACACAACATGACAAACGGTGATTGGGGGTGGTCATATTTATCACCTCAAAGACATTTAGATGTTATCATTCTGTTAGATTGAAAGAACCTTCTGATTGACTTCCTCCCCTGTGTGGAAGGTGGGAGTACATATAACATTAAAAGAGATCGTTTTCTAGGAGTTCTTTGGTTATAGACTAGTTATTTGAAAAGTCATAGTTAGAGGATGTGTCACTCTACATTTATATTAATAAATGATTAAGGATAAATTTAAGATGGCCAGAAAATAAATTATTGTTCATAAGCTTATTTATAGTCTGGGTAACATTTGCATTTGCAGTCATCATCAACAAAATATCATAATGTAACAACTTTTGAAAGAATCATTGGAAGTCAATATTCATAGGCAACACTAAGTATAGTACAGAATCCTGAGTGATGACATAATCGATATGAAATAACTGGTATTCAGAAATTGCAGAAGTGATAATTTCTATATTGTTTCATAGCAATGTGAGTGTGAATAACATTGCTGCCTTTTTCCCTAGGTGGGAAATATAAAATTTCCTAGGATGGTATACCTAACAATAACTCCAAAGACTTCATGAATATTAACAGGAAGAAATGGTGCCTAGAAACTGCAAACATTGCCATGATCATGATTGGACAATAAGTGAAAAGCAGAAACTTCTCAGAAGGCAGTACCTCTTCTTTGCCCATTATTCTGAATCTTCATTGATACTTCACTTAACATGGTATTACTTATTGTGTAATCAGATTCTTCTTGAAGAGCAAAAGGCCTACCAAATATATTTCCTCAATATTCTACAAAACCAAAATATTAAATTAAAAAGCGAGTCTCTAAAAAACATCAATGGAAAGACCAGCTTCAGTGTTTCAGCACCTTGATGCAGTTGCCATTTTTCACATTTCAGTCAAATAAAGGCCAATTTGAATAAACTACTCTTCATGGCTTCCTCTGTCACCCACGGTTCTGAGCATGTGGCAGGAGAAAGAAAGTTTGGTAAGTTGAAACTGTTATGAGTCTAGAAGTGAAATTAAAAATTTTAAAGCACTAGTGTTATTTGTGATATGTGTATATGACCATGAGATCAACAGACTACAGCCACAATTCCAAAACTGTGAACCAAGATACTCTCTCATAAGCATTACCATACTCATGGGGTAGCTGCATAATATTTTAAATTTTCAAGGGAAACACAGTGATACTAAACATCTGTCAGACACTGAGTGCACTAATAGCTTGAGGTAATTCACAGTCCCAAAGTTGCATTGTGTTACATTCCTTTTGATGACATCATACCTTCTTAAGATGTGTTTCTTCTATTGCATGATAAAAAACAAATGCCATGTGGAAATCAATGTAGAAAAGGAAATGAATGTGAGAATGCTTGATCTGACTTAAGGGCTTGGGGAGTTGTGCAGTGCCAAACAGGTGCATGCATCTAATTTGTAAGGTACTGTGGTTATTTAAGAATGAATTAAAAATATAATTTCATTCTTTGGATTCATGTGTATTTTTTCCAAAAGCCTACCAAACTGTTAGAACATAAACATTTATTAAGTTGTTTGGATTCAACTACTAAATAGATGGAACTGTTAGATATTGCTTTTGGCCAAGAGTGTACGCAAAGAAAAGTTACTAAGACATTAAGAGTGTTGTGAATCCAAATGTTTGGGAATCTCCAAAGCTTTGGAAGAAAAAGGACTGTTTTAAGTAAAGTTTTGTTACAGTGAATTACATTCTCTTGACCCATTGCTCCTTGGGAGATTTAAATGCACAAGCCCAGACTTTGAGGTTAATCTGTCCCATCTGAACAATATTGACATTTTAGAAACATCAATGTGTACTTAGGCATTTATGGAGTAATTACTGTAAGGCTAATGTTTCATTACTTTAACAAAAAATTTGAATGTGAAGAATATGAAATAAATTGATGTGTAAATGAATTGGGTTCATTTTAAGATATTGACATGTGCCCCAAATTTGAAATTGATCATATGAAATCTATACCCTTTAGTCTCTAAGAACTAACAGTCAAAAATAAAAAATAAAAAAAAAAAGCCAAACAGTGAAATGTAATGTAATTAAACTTCCTTCTTAAGAAAGACAGGTCTTCACTAATTTTGTGGCAACGCTTAAAACTTTACAACCTAATTCTGCCAAATTCCCCATTTACAGATGGAGCATCTGGCTTTGAGAAAGTAGACTTGTGATTTAAATTTTAACACTTCAGGAATTTTTTTTTTTTTAAATGTACTGTATGTCACTCTGCTACCTGGAAGTGAATAAATCATTGCAAACCAGCAGTGCAACCGAAATGAACTAATAGCAATGGATTAAAACAGTAAAGATCAGTGAGAAAGATTCTTTCTTGGGTACATTTTGTACACTGAAGGATTTTGGCATGTTTTTATGTGAGTAATAAAATTAAGTAGCCATTCATTTTTCTAAACATGTTGAAAAACAATTTTATTTATTAAAACATATTTTTATAATTCTGATTACAAAACAACTGCTCAAATATTTGTAATTAAAGATCACATTTTTATACTGCATGTTTTTTGATAGCTATCCATAAATGTGGCATAAAGTGAGTGTGAAATCAATGCACATTTTATTCTCAAGCTAGTAGTCAGGTTTGGCTATAGATACAGAGATAATTAGTATTATGTTCATTTTTACTTATTCTTTTTCTAGTTATTTGACTCAACAGTATTCTCTTCAGTATGACTTTCTACTAAATAAGTGTGGTCTTAATTATAGGGCAAAATGACCTTCAACGTGGATATAAAGGTATATGTGAATAAAAGTATTTTGTGAATATGGCTTTTTCCCATTATGGAATAATCCTGCAGATTACTCCTTAGGGATGAAATGAGTGTCAGACTGACATTGAAATGTTTCATGATTAGTTTAAAACTGAATGAAAAATTAGAGAAACTGATTAGATAAAAACAGGAAAAAATGATCATCAAATTTCTATGAACTTGATGATAAAACTATGATTGTATCAAAGCACTGTAAAGCACCTGGTATGTGGTTTAAAGTGCATTTAAAAGTGTTCTAATCCCTTCTAACTAAGTAGCTTCCTTTTATCCCTTGCTCCTCCTTCTAATCCTCCTGCTCCTCCTTCTGAGAAATATACCTGATTAAAGCTTAGTGGAGGGAGTGTGGTCCTTGGAGTGAACCCAGACTCAAGTCAGAATCCCATAGTGTGTAGTATTGGGAAAGATATTTAACTTGATAATGATGTGAACCTAACAAATATGGGTACAAAATCATTCTCTGAAGGTCTGTATGTGGATTAGTTCTGATAATGTGCATAGACATTTAGTATAATGTGTTTCTGATAAGGTCTGGATATGTGTTGCTTCCAAATTTTGTGTCATAATTTAATCTCCAGTGCTGGAGATTAGTCCGTGGTTGGAGGCATTTGGATCACAGGTGCAGGTCTCTTGTGAATGGCATAGAACCATCCCCTTGGTGATGAGTGAGTTCTCACTGTAAGTTCATATGACATCTGTTTGTTTATAAGTGTGTGGCACCTCCCTCGCCCCCCTTCTATGCTCATCATGTAATATCCTGGCTCCCTGATGGCTGCCAGCATGATTGCAAGCTTCCTGAGGCCTTGCCAGAATCAGATACTGGCATCATGCTTCCTGCAAAGCCTGGAGACACATGAATCAATTAAACTTATTTTCTTTCTAAGTTACTCAGCCTTGGTATTTTGTTAAATGGCAACACAAAAGCAAACTAACACACAAAAATTGATACCAAGGAGTGAGACATTGCTACAAAGACACCTGAAAATGTGGAAGTGACTTTGGGGTTGGGTAATGTGTAAAGGTTGGACAACTTTGGAGGGCTCAGAAGAAGACAGGAGGAAGGGAGAAAGCATGGAATTTCTTAAAGACCTGTTAAATGGCTGTGCCCAAAATGCTGATACAAATATGGACAATGATGACCAGACTGATGAGATCTCAGATGGAAATAAGGAACTCATTGGGAACTGAAGTAAAGCTTACCTATCACCCATGTTATAAACCCTCAACTGCATTGTGTTCATGCCCTTAGGATCTGTGGAATTTTGAACTTAAGAGTGATGACGTAGGATATCTGGCAGAAGAAATTTTAAAGCAGCTAAGCATTCAAGATGTTGTGGCTTGGCTGCTTCTGACTGCCTAGGATTAGCGGTGGAAACAAAAAAAATAATTTAAAGTTGAAAGTTATATTTAAAAGGGAAGCACAGCATAAAAGTTTGAAAAATTTGCAGTCTGTCCATGTGGTAGAGAAGAAAAAATTTTCAAGAGGGAATATAAGCAGGCTTTAGAGCAAGTAGTTACTTGCTAGAGAGATTACCATGACTGAAAAGGAGTGAAGTGTTAATATGCAAAACAGTAGGGAAAAGCTCCAGCCTTGTCTAGAAGGGCTCTGGGTAAAGCTTAAGCTGCTACACCACAGGGTGCAAGCCATAAGCCTGGGTAGCTTCCACCTGGTGTTAAGTCTGCAGGTGCACACAATGCAGGAGTGAAGGAGGCTTGACAGTTGCTTTCTGTATTTCAGAGGATGAATAAGAAGGCCTGAGTGCCCAGGAAGAAGCCTGTTGCAGCGGTGGAGCCCTCACAACGAACCCTTACTAGGGCAATATAGAAGGGAAATGTGGGATTGGAGGCCCCACTTAGAGTCCCCATCAGGGCATTGCCTAGTGGATCTCTGGAAAGAGTGCCATTGCCCTCTAGTCCCAGAACTGTAGAGCCATGGGCACCTTGCACCCTGAGGCTTGAAAAGCTGCAGGCACCCATCTCCAACTGAGAGCAGTCACAGATGCTGTACCCAGCAAAGTCACAGGGGCAGAGCTGCCTAAAACTGTGGGAGCTTACCTCTTATACCAGTTTGCCCTGGGTACGGGACATGAAGTCAAAGAAGATTGCTTTGAAGCTTTAATACTTAATGATTGCTCTGCTTGGTTTCAGATTTGTGTGAGGCCTAGTGTCTTTCTTGGGTGATTTCTCCCTTTTAGAATGGAAATGTATGCCCAATGACTGTACCACCATTGTATCTTGGAAGTATATAGCTTGTTTTTGATCTCACAGGTTTGTAAGTGGAAGGAACTCATCACTAAATGAAACTATGGACTTGGGACTTTTGAGTTAGTGTTGGAAAAAGTTAAGACTTTTAGGAAACTATTGAGAAAGTATGATTGTTATTTACAACGTGAGAAGGACGTGAAATTTGGGGGGGTGGGCAGTGGCAGAATGATATGTTTTGGATACTTATGACCTGCAAATCTCATGTCTAAATGTAATCTTCAGTGTTGGAGGTGGGGCCTGGTGGGACATGTTTGGCTCATGGGGCAGATTTCTCATGAATGACTTATCATCATCCCCTTGCTAATGAATGAATTCCGGCTCTGAGTTCACACAAGATATGGTTGTTTAAAAGTGTGTGGTGCCTCCCTGCCCCACTCTTTCTCCACTCTTGTCATATGATGTGCTGGCTCCCCATCACCTTCCACCAAACTTCCTGAGGTCCTCACCAGCACCATGCCTCTTATATAGCCTGCAGAACTATGAGCCAAAATAAATCCTTTTTAAATAAATTACCCAGTCTCAGGTATTTTTTATAGCAATAAAAGTGGATTAATACAATATCTCTTACTTCCCAAGTATTTATTTCCTAGCTCTGTCAGCTTACTCAATGTCTGTAACGTGCCTGAACCTCAATGTCTTCAATTAGCAAACTGAGGCTAATGATAGTACTTACCTATAAGATTGTTTTAACAATTAAATAACAATCCAAGTAAAATATACTTTAAAACTGCTGCCACAGGGTAATACATATTAGCTGTTTATGATTATATTACTACCTCTATTATTACGACTAGTGGTGTAACTCTCTTTTTTCAACAAGTTCCACCCACAGTAAACAGTTCACTGTGACCCTTCTTTTCACACTTGGCAGTATAGATTCATTATAAAATGAATTACTGAGTGAATTCAAAAGCAAATTGAATTTGGCACTATTTAAGTATCTAAAAATTTCAAAAGAATGTTTATGAGGTAAATTGCACCTTCACAAAAGGCCTGTGGTTCAAATATGTTTTCTCAAATGAGTTGGATATATAACTGAAGCTGCTCTCCCGTGTAAAAATTGAAGATCTCAATGAGAACAAAGTAGAGAAAGGGAATTATATGTGTTTGCAAAGGCAGCCAGAATAATTTAAGATTGAGTCTGTACCCACTGGGAGATTTCATACACTCATCACTTTCTTTTAGTCTGATATACGGGCAGTTCCTTTTAATTCTCTTATTCTTGGCTCCCACAAATGATTGCTTTGCCAGAAATAAGGCCACAACTCAACAATGCCAGATGAGCTGTGCTCCACATGCACTCAGAGAAGGCCTGAGACCTATCTGTGATACAGGTCGTGTCTGAGGTGAGTTAGAGATTTCTCTCAAATTTCACAAAAGTTTATGGTGGCATTCAGCAATTGTTTGAAGTGGAAAAAAAATCAATTTGCTTTTCATAACGTCACATAAAGGGACACAATGTCATGCTTGTAAATAAACTACATTGAATAAAATGTAGTATGAAAGCCATTTTTAATTTAAAGAACAGAATACATCCCAAACTGAAATTTCACATTTGAAAAATACAGGCCCTAAACTTGAATGCTTCTACCTTGCTTATTGATTCTTTTTAATTAAAAACTTGTTATTGGAATTAATCTTACATGGATTAATAAATTAGTAAATGGTTTGCCAGGATTTTGCCCAGGATTCTTATGAATTGTAAGATTGGGAAATGCAGTGTAAACTTTTTGATGCTGTTTTGACATTATATCAGACATATCATTGACATAGCTGTCTGCATATCAAAATCAATTTTATTCATTAGAAGCTATGATGTTTTCTAATAACATTTGCCCTGAAATTTTAAGACTAGAGTATTTCTGTAACCCACTTTTCTGAACTAGGATTTGAAATAAACCAGTTGTGATATCTCTGGGCACTGGAGAGATTCTCCTGATCTCACCCTCTCAAACCTCATATGCTATAAAGATAAGATAAACAGGGACTAAATGCATAAAACAGAATTGTATATCTGAAATTCATAGAAAACATGTCAAAATGAACTGTTGACGTACTTGTTTCAAAATCTTGAAACGTGTATGAGATCACAAAAGAATGGTTTAGAGATTTCTTCTCAATGATGGCTCTCTTATGAGGGTGGAAAGCATGCAATACATAACGGTTAGTCTGCAAATGTCAATGTGATAATACATAATAACTTAAGATGAAATATTAAATGTGAGTTCCTTGAAGACAGAGATCATCCCTTACTCATATACACGTACATAGAGCATTGCAGAATCCATGACCTATTGCAGACACTCAAAACCGGTTTCTTAAATGTAAGTACATTGAGTCACACCATTTCATTGTAAGGTAAACAGAATACTAGATTGGCAATCTAGATCAGCAGCTCTTAAACCAGCATGCACAAGATTTCCCAAAAGAGCTTTTAAAATAGTTTTCTTGGCCGGGCGCGATGGCTCACGCCTGTAATCCCAGCACTTTGGGAGGCCGAGACGGGTGGATCATGAGGTCAGGTGATCAAGACCATCCTGGCTAATACCGTGAAACCCCGTCTCTACTAAAAATACAGAAAAATTAGCCCGGCGTGGTGGGAGGCGCCGGTGGTACCAGCTAGTCAGGAGGCTGAGGCAGGAGAATGGCGTGAACCCGGGAGGTGGAGCTTGCAGTGAGTGGAGATCACGCCACTGCCGTCCAGCCAGAGACACTCCAGGCGACAGAGCGAGACTCCGTCTCAAAAATAAATAAATAAATAAATAAATAAATAAATAAATAAATAAATCTTTCTTTCTCTGTCTCTCTCTTTCCACACACGTGCAAACATGCACATATACACAGATACGCATGTATTCACTAGGTCTAAATTAATAGTACAGGATAAAAATTCAAGTAATAAAGAGGAAACGAAGGGAAAAAAAGAAACTCATGTTAAAAAAAAAATTCTAGGCATTGAGAAGAAAACTAAGCCATGTCTTCTAGCAGTAAAAACAAAGGAAATATCTTTATGTCCATTTTATTTAGAATTTAATACATGACATTGGTAAAGATGAAGAGGAAACTACTGGTAAGCGCCCATGTATCAAGTAATGCGACTCTTTTTTTTTTTTCCCTAGGCATTTCATCACAATTAAAATATTGTTATAAAATGATTCTGTATTCCTATAACTAAGGAAATAGCTTCCATTTTAATTCCATCTTAGAGGTCTTCTGTCTTAACCTCCAACTGAAACCAACCTCAGGGAATAATTGGAGCAAAATAAAGGGAAGACAAAAGGTTAATAGAAACAAACGGTAGAGGCTCACAACACAACACTATCATTTGTAGTAACCTTCTACACACGCATGATTTTGCATTTTTATATGTAGACTATATTTGGTCTTAGGGTAAGATTATTTTGTAAAAACTAAAGCTTCCATAATTTGTTTGGTTTACAAGTTATGTGAATTGACTACTTAGAGCACAAGGTAAATTTGTTTTACAAACTTTGCAGATCTTCACTTTTTGTGAAGATTATTTGATTTGAGAAATCCTTGTACATCCTGGGGTTACCAAATATAAAATGCCAGGTCAAGCTACTGTCAGGTCCTTCACACTGAGTCTTGGGATATATTTAGCACTTAAAGTGACTGCTAACAGAATGTGAGTAAAAGTTGACTTTTGATTGAATGTTATGTTGACATAATTATTAGTTCCATACGCATTAAGTGAATATCTCATCTATCTGTATGGGTGTTTATGTTATATTTGGCAGTGTTTAATTAGTTGAAAATGTTTTACGGTACATTTTATAGTTAGTAATTAATTTATTTTTATTACACATCTCCAGTTGTAAAGAAAATAGCATTCCCTGTCTAAATATTGCCTGAATCTATGTATTCTAGCCAACTGTGCTATGGGCGTTCATGTCAGCTGCCTTTCTCTTATAGCTGATACAACCTGGAAATCAATGTCTCCCAGTAAAGCCAGTAAAACCGTACTAAGGACAGATCCTAGATTGCACAGGGAAGTGAAACAAATGGAAAAGCATGCCACTGCATGAAGAGACATTTTGGAGGAAGGTTCTTGCTGAATTGAAAGAAAACAATGCATTTTAAATAAAATTTATATTTAATTAATCACTCTATGAAACCTGTATCTAAAGTTTAAAACTTGAACAATTGCAAATCATAGCATCTCTTTACATCCAACTAGTAATAAAAAAAATGTTAGAAGGAAATGAGCATTCCAAAGTAGAACAGAGGATGTGTGAGCAATGTGAGATATAGGGGAAGAATGGGCAGAGAGAATAAATCAGACCATATACTCTACATCCAACAAATGCATAAAGATTTCACCAATTCTTAGTGAGAAAAGGTTGAATGTAACTTAATAGCAGGAAACAGAGTATATATTTGTTATTGCATACATTATTACCTTACTTAACGCAACTATATGAAAAACTAATACTTTTTTAGATTTTAAGGGACCAAATTCTCGTAAATACATAAAATAGTTGAGTTATTTTTGCAAATTGACCTCTAGCCAATTGGGCTGTAGTTTACAATTGGAATAGATTTCATTGTGGAAATTAAGAAAATGAGGCAAACAGCATTCTTTGTGGTGGATTTAGCTTAGTTGATATGTGTTCTGTATTGAATAAGAATTGAGAAAGCCCTATATTGAAATCAGACAATCTGTCTTCACCTTTTAATGCTGCATTCAACCAGCATTGGATCCAGCTTTGAAACATCTAGACTTAGACATGTAGGCTAGGCAGCTAAGTTTTCTTCTATCTATAGAAGTCTTAGATGTTTCCTCTTTTCTAAGAAGCAGAATTGGACAAATTATGCAACTTTCGGGGCCTCAGTTTCCTCATATGTAAAATCAATGTAATAATGGTGCCTATTTAAAAAGGTTGAGAAAAGAATGTTTGAATTAATGCAAGCAAGAAACTGCAAAAAGCTTCATGGCACATAATATACTCACAAAATCATAGCAAGGCAGAATAGAGCATAACACTACTAAAAATTGATTGCCTGAGCTCAAACTCAGGGTTCTCCCACATACTAGTGGTGTGACCTGACTTCAAGCTCAGTTTTCATATGCATAAAAAGGAGATTAAAAATCTATTACTACCTCACAGAAGCATTTCGTTGAATTGAGAATGTATGTGTAAAACACTTAGGGCAACTTTGTAAAATTTGGTTACTTTTATGTAATTGTCATTATGAAATATTTATAAAATTATGCATTTTAGTACCTACATGAAGTGTTTTTTTGTTGTTGTTGTTGCATTCAATAATGTAGCTTTAAAGCCTTTACCATGTTTACCTATAAGGAAAATAGCTAAAAAGTAGAATTCAGGTTCTTGGGTTAATATTTAAAAGAGAGAAACTGATGTCTTCTAAGAAGTTTAACATATCAAAAGCATCTACAAGGCAAATTATTATTGCCATGTCATGGTATTATAATAATTCTCTAAAAATGACAAAATTTGCTTATAGAAAGAATATGCAATGATGTGATGTGATATTGGAAACATATCCTGGTTACTTAAAAATAAAAATAATTCTCCTTGCCATGTAAACATATCAAACATTAAAATCAAGGTGATTGATGGCCCTGTCTGAGAATTTTTGTTTCATGTTTACAACTATGGAATTTCATACCTTATGAAATTGAAATATGTAATTTCTTTGAAAGAAGGTGGTTATAATTACATGATGAGACACTGTGAATAAAAATTGTCTAATTATTTGTAATCTCACAAAGTGAATTATTCAATTAGATGTTTCCACATAATGCTGAGCTCGAGAAGGAGTCACCTAATTTGTGTGGCCTGTTTCTCCCTTTTCTCAACCTTCTTCTGCGCTTTAGAAGCCCGAGACAACCAATTAAGTTTGGGATCTCAGGCATTTTTTGCTGAAATCTCATAAATAAATAAATAAATAAATAAATAAATAAATAAATAAAGTCCTTTATTTATTTTTCCTTGTCCTTTTCCTGTTGTCACCAGCCCATGTTTTATAACAGCCACTTTCCATTAACATTCCTACTCTATGGCCTGTAATGAGTGCACCTTTAATATCCACCTAGCTCCTGATGGCCTGCTTCATACAGTAGCTTTATACATATTTCATACATTGTGTGCATGCCTTTAAGTGATTTTTATATCTTCAAGAGATAATCCATTTCACTGGTAAACTATAATAATAATATCAAATGACACTTTCCAGTGGAAGGAGAGTGTGTTTATGGAAATTTTTATTGAAAGCTTTTACTTTCCAAAATATTAAAGTAACAAACTGACATATACTACATGCGTTACAAAATCCAGAAAAATAATAAAAATGTGTTTTTAACTTAATTATCAGCCTGACACAATTGTGTGATACATTTTGTCCTACTATTTTTGCTGTAAACATCATTACCTTTTTCTATAATGTAGAGGAAGATGTATAATAAATATTTAGCTTGATTTTGAATGATAATGTGTCCTGTTCTCTGTAGTTGCCTTAATTATGCTGCATGTCTCTTGTCCATCTGTTCTCCATTCTGTGATGCTGATCCAGATGGTTCTTCAGTACATGAGACTGCAGGAATTTATAGATGGAGAAGAGCACATGGTAGTCCTATTACAGTAATCAGATTTTGATAGAGAAGAGCACATGGTAGTCCTATTACAATAATCAGATTTTATGTTGGTTTCAAAGTGAGAAGAGTGTTTTGAAATGCTAAAAGGAATTTTATCCTATAAAAAGACCAAATGGCTATTGAAAACTTTCCTCAGGCAGCTTTAAGCACATTTTTTTTTTTTTTTTTTTTTTTTCCTGGAAGTGATTTTTGTTCAGAACATAAAGAGAAAATTAATTATTTGGGGAAAATTTTTCCTAACATGTCTGTGATAAAACAGTGGGTTTACTGATAGCAGAAAACAGCATGATGCAGGGTCTTGAAAATTAATGCTCACTACCATATACAGTGTTTGGCCTATTGGCTAGTAAATTATAGCTTCTGGCTTTTTCTATACTTTTAGCTCTTATAAAATGCAAAATGGTCTACACCTGGCTTTTAAAAGCAATAGTTAATCAAGCACTTGAAATTAATGCTAGCACTCAAAATAATTATGTTTACTTTATCCTAAGTTTTAAATCTTACAGTTTTCAAATATATATAAATAAATTAGTGATAATATTATTGGAATAATATATTCATTTATTCCAAAGAAATGTATGAAAAAATGTATCATTCAATGAGTGTGTTCAGTTCATTTTCGGAGAACATTTCTGCATGAGAGAATTGCTAATTGTTTTGGGAGAAGACATTTCTGCATGAGACAATAGCAATCCTGTTTCCAAAATTTTATTACCATGGGAAAACCCTGAATTATTATTGTGCCACTGTTTTTTGAAATCATGTTCAATAATCTGAAGTCAATGTATTTAATCAGAAGTAGTATGAAATCAAGTTTCTTGAATAAAGTGTTCCCAAACAAAATGATATAATTTTTTATAACAATTTTTTTGAAAATAATTTGGTGTATTTTCAAATTTAATATTGTATTAATATTACTGGACTGATTTCTATTTTATTGACACGAAAAACAAATCTTAACATGAAAAGCCTTTTTTTATTGTTAAACCATCATAAATATTTTAAATATATAACCTACTGATTCTTTTTAAGAGGAAAATAAATTCATGGCACTTGATTTTGGAGGGAGCAGACCAAAGCAACATACTGCAAGCATGAGACTTACATAAAAGTTTTTATGATGTGTATCCTGGAAAAAACATAATTCTACCTGAGAATTTGTTAGTGTACTTTTACATACCAAAACATAAATAGCACGCATATTTCTTATCTATTAAATAACATACTTTCCCCCAAAACATCAGGTAAAATTGAAAGAAAAGTCTGCTTAGTTATCTTCTAAGGAAGCTTATATTTTTTCTTATATTTACAACTAATATTATGTTTTGCAGCGGTTAATGCCATATTAGTACCGATTTTTAAAGCTGTTTCACCTGTATAAGATTATGATTTAAACTCCATGCCTTTTTACTTGCGTGAGCTCCTTCCAGGGTCCTTGCAGAGGATCTAGAAATGTATTCTCATGTTCTTGTATTTTCAATACAATGTGCCAAAGTAAGTTATTTCAACAAAAATCACTTGAGATTATTGTCTCTTTACTCCAACTTCAATGTCAAGTGGCTTTGAAGTAGCCACGGGCATTTCTGGAATCTACCTAAGGGCATGTTTGAGACATATCTTGTCCGAGTTTAGTGCAATATCTTTTTTGTTTGCATTTGTAGTCACTTCTGTGCATAGTTAACTTACTCCTCATGGTTTCCTCCTAGCAAAGGTTTCTAGAGGTGCTGTGCCAACTTGTTCTGCATTGTGGCAGGGAGATACAAAGCCAAAGAGCATATTGCAGTGCAGTATGAAAGACTTGTCTTTTGTCATGAAATGTATTAAGCTACTTATTGATCTCTGTAAAAGTCTTTCCATTGGCTGACACTTAGGTCAGAACAAATTTCTCCTCTACAGATAGACACTCGACCCTAAAATCCTAGAGCTAAATAATCGTTTATAAACATTTCTTTTATCTGTGCTAAAAGAAAACTTCAACTATTTCTCTATAGAGCTAATACAAAACACTATTATATAAAAGGGTAATGATGTTTACAATAAAAATAGTAAGATAAAATGTATCATATGATTGTATCAGACTGATAATTAAGTTAAAAACACATTTTTATTTTTTTCTGGATTTTGTAATGTACGTAGTATATGTCAGTTTGTTGTAATACTTTTTTGTAATTTAGTTTCCCATTTTATATAAATTTTCATTTTCATGCAGTAACTCCATTCATAATGTTTTACTTTTAAACAGAATCCCACAAAACATATACGTTCCAGGCCTCACAAAACTGAATCTGCCTCAATTTATAAATAATAATTAATTTATATTTATTTTGGTTATGTTATGATTTAGATCACGTAACTAACAAAATCAAACTAACATCTGTGATAATTTGAGCTAACAAATCTTTAAAACCATTACAAAAGATAGCACTTAATTCTAATAAAATGTAACAACTACCATTTACCAGGAACTTTTCAAACACTTTTGTCTAATTTAATTATTAATTTCTGTAAGCTCATAAGGATGATTCAGTAATTATATTAACTCTATTAAATAAATAAAATTGATGCATAGAGAGGATCAGAGATTTGCCCAAGCTCGTATAGTGAAAATTTGAATCCAGGCAGCTTGATTCCAGCATCTGTAGTCCTAACTCCTATACTATACTATGGCTTAAGGTATCGTCTTTCACCTAGTAGCAGATCCTCAAATGGTAGACATGCTTAGATGAACTTAACCAGCTTACCACCTTAGAAGTTGTTTGTTGTTTTTTTAATCCCATATTTGGGCATGGGAATATATGAAGTGATTAAGAATCATCTAGTACCTTTTTAATGTCCTGGAAGCTAAGGCATCTTCCCCACATGGTGTTGGTTGTAGGGCTCAAAATTGTACCTTCCTCCAGGTCATTCTGACATACTTTTTAGATGACAGCTACAACAATAGAATAATTGTAAGAATAGATTATGAAAAAAATTAGAGAAATTAAAATTCTTCTTGAATGACATGGCTTTCTTTTTTTTCAATGGTACTCCAATTTGGTGTCCCCACAAACTGTTGTATTTGTACTAGTTTTAGAAAGAGATGAACTTACACTTACCATGCTAGAGGAGGTGTCCAAAGCAATTCAAACAGACTTAATTAGACAATGAGCACTTAAAAATGATTTAAGTAGTACGTACTTGATTTTGGAAACAGCTGAGTTTTGTTTTGTCTTGTTTTTGAAACGTACAAGATTGAAAAAGTAACAAGATACAATATGTGACTCGAATATATTTGTATATGTGATAAAACTAATTTTAAAACTTGGCAATAATAACACAATTCAGAATAGTGATTGTGCAGTAGAAGAGCTGGGAAGAAAGGAAGAGAAAGAAGGAATAGGAGATGTGAATTACTGATTATATGTGTGGGTGTGTGTAGGGGGGTGGGTGGGTGTCTTTTCCAATTTTGAGTTAAATGATGGGTTTTCTATCCTAGTAAAATTATTTCAGTAAAATAAACAAATAAACTAAAAAGTTAAATGCAAGGAACACCAAAGAGTATACTATTTAGGCAGACACCTATTCGTACTAAAATAATTTTTTAAAGGGTTACACATAAACCAATAAAAATAGTGTTTTACCAACCAAGTATAATGTTTATACTACACACATTACCAAATCCAAGAAAATAATGAAAATGTGTTTTTAACTTAATTACCTGCCTGACACGGTTGTATGATACATTTTTTCCTACTATTTTTGGCTTAAAACTCTAACTTTCTATATAATCATGCTTCTGTAATAGCTCTGTACAGAGTTTTAACACAGATGAAAGACTTTTTTAAAAAAGATTATTTGATCTAAGATTTTAGAACATCATGGGTATATACCTGAAGATTCTGATTTAGGCAATTTCCTGCCCCAGAATGGGTGCATGTCTCTACTTAGTACTTCTTCCTACGTGCTTAGTGCTAACCCAGTTCTTCAATTTCTTACTTGACCTATAACCTAAAAGGAGAAACTTTGAAAGAGGAGGATTTTAATTTTTTTCTGCCTTCCTGATCACTCAGTGTATGAAACAAAAGAATCAGGCAATTGGTGTTTAACAAATGAATGAATGCTGGCTATAATGTTTATTAGTCATATCATGTATTATTTAGTAACTCAACTCTTTCTCTCTCTCTCTCTGTCTCTCAGAGCATATAATCATTCTGAAGTATTTACCATGAAATAATATGAAGAGCTGCTAATAAATGTGGATTGTTCATTCAACCTTATAATTTATTTTAAAAACCCACAGTGCTATTAAAATTATAGAGAACTTAATAAATTATTTACTTATTTTTAGATCAAAAGAAACATATAGTTTACTATGTAGAAACAACTACTGAGAAAATTAATAGCCATATACCTAGCTAGGCCAATTTGAAAAAAATCAATTCATTTGATTCCCAAATCCCATTACCACCCTTTCTCCTTCTTCTTTTTCCAGTCTTTTTGCTTTGAACAATACCTTTTTATAGTTAATGTACTTGTAATATAAATCCTGGATATGTGTCAAAAACTTTGTGAGGGTAGGGTGCAATTCAATAGCTCCATGAAAACATTGTTTGAGTTATGTTGGTTTTGGATGCTTCTCATTAAAATTTGAAATTACAGCTATCAGATGAATAAGATGAGTGTGTTGGTATTAACAAGATCTTATGATTATGAGGTTTTCTTTTTGCTGAAAATTCTTGACTTCTGGTCAAATTGGATATGCTTCAGTAATTTTCTCTTGTGTGCATTGGTATCAACTTTCTCTCGTACATTTAATTAAAACTCTGGTGTTCTGCTTTAAATTCCACTTCCCTTCTCTAATCAGAAAGATGGTAATTATTGGGAAGTCTATCAAGGCTCCTCATAGGCACACATGAAGGCCATAATTTTCTTTAATCTTCATTTATTAATACCATAAATGCAAATATTATCAAGTAAGCGTATGTATGCATATAAAACAACATCTTAGTCCAAACCTTTAAAATTTTGCACAGCACAATATTACATAAAGGGCATGCCATTTGGAAAATGTGTTTTCCATTTCTTTCCAACTCTTGATATTCTCCTTCATGTTCACTCTTTCAAAACTCTTTCCACCTGGTCCTCGACCTAATGCCTCAGGGTCCCACTCTTTGTTAGCTAATCATAATATTCTAGTTGTGTTAAGGCTTTATAAGTGGTAACCCTTAAAATTTTGTATCCTTCCAGCTAACAAATTTCAACAGAAAATTCTTTGTCTCCACTAATCCAAAGACAGAATTAACACTGAGGGTTTCAGACATTCTAGCAAGTCATTATAATGAGTAATTTTCTGGTTTTAGATACCTTTGGTATTTAAAAGAATCAGGAAATTCTATATTACTATATGATGAGGAAAGAGAAAGAGACAAATACTACCTTTGTTTCCTTAGAGTAGCAATTCTGAGAGTGAATATGTGCTCCTCTATGGGTAAGTTCTGATAGGATATAGAAAAAAAATATGGTAATAGATTCCAGCTCTCATGGTAAATAACTCTGATCCTAGTGGTATGCAAAATGCGAGACATACTAACTTATAGGCCAGTGCATACCCTCAAGTGAATTAACCTGGTTTTAGATGTATAGAAACAAAATAAAAAGAAAATTCAGTGGTTAAAAAACACTAAAGTTGGGGCTTTCACACTGTAGAAATGAAAGCCATTGTGGAAAGGCCATCATTTGAATCATTTAACAGGAGAAGAAAGCATTTGGTAGTATTCTTTGGGGAGTAATGTTTCATGTGCAGAAACAAGCACTGAAGGAATAAAATGGGCCAGTGGGCATTTTTCAGTTTTAGGCTGTCTAATATTATGGTTCATTTCTATCTTCCTTTGGCAACAAAAATGGTTTGTTTCAGTGCCCAGAGAGCTTTATTCCTTGAGTTTCATTCTCCTCAATGTTTTCAGACCGTGCCTATCTGAGGCATACACATTTAACTGAAAGAAATATCAGCATGATGATAGTTTTTTAGCTCCATGACATTAAAAGGTCAGTCAAAGTTTCTTTTCCATTAGGCTACTTGACATCTGTTATAATCAGGTAAAAGCATTGTCTAGCAACTGAATTTCTAGATGTGCTTTAATGTTATTGGAATTACGCCCTTAAGTTTAATTATATAGAAATATTATGAGAAGTTTATGGAATGGAGCAAATTGGTATGAAACAGAGTAAAAATAGAAGTAACAATATTTCTTTTCTCTTTCCTCATTGTATATCAGACAATAGTTTAACAATATAGGACTTTTAGAAGACACTGTTTTCTCACTGTCTTCCATGAATAGACCCTATTTATTATTTATAATCTCATATTTAGAAAGCACTTTGCTATACATTTTACTCATATTTTATTAAGCCTTGACAAGGTGGTCTCAATTTAATAGATGAAGTCATTGAATCATATGCTTATTAAACATAAAGAGATGCTTAGGCATTTTTAGTTAAAGTAGAAAGTGACAAAAGATAACGAATAGTGATGCAATATGTATATACCTACAAGGGAAATAATTCTGACTACTAGAGAATTAAGAAACATGCTTTCATCAGGGAGTGAATATAAGTCTAGGAATAGGAATGTTTGGTACATGGTTATAATGTTATATAATTTTATATATATATATATATATCCACACACGTAACATATAATTTTAATGTTTTTAATATTATTTATAGATATATTTAAACTTTTTCCAGAGCACTAATTATTCAATGTACAATTAACAGAGTTGAGTTTTTGAACTAGAACTAAATCCTAGTCCTTGTAGGAAGGGATTTATGTCTTAAGGTTATGGCATGTACAATCAGTACATTTTGAGTAAAAAACGAAAACAAATGATGGATAGAAGGCAGGAGATAAATGTAAGGGAAGGTCCCTTCTGGCAAGACTGTTTCTCAACTTTGTAGAGAAATGAAGTACAGTGGATATGTTAAGAATCAGTAGCAGAAACTCAATAGAAAGATTATACTCCCTAGCTCTGACATCATAAATATGCAAGCCTGACTCCAAAAGAATCATTTACCGTCTTTCTCTCCCACTAAAATTATTGTTGGAATCGTGTGAGTATTCTGGTGGTATGCGGGACCCCTCAATATTTTCTGATAATTATGAAGTCAATAGAGACTAACTATTGTGGATAGTTATTCCAGAAAAGTTGTTTATTTTATAATAAGAGATTAGGTGTGGTCTGTGAAATGCTTTTCTTTATTTCAGCTGGAGTCCTCTTTATTTCACCCTGAGGTTCAATCTAACCCAAGCCCACAGAATATGGTAGACATAACTATACACCTTTAATATTTGTGAATCTCATTTTGGATACATGAGGACTGAACTTTTTAACACCCAATATTTCCAAGTAAATTATTAATAAGTTAGGAAATAAGATGTAAGTAGCTTTCAGATGCATTATTTTATATAATACAACAGCTTCAAAATACAGAAAATACTATTATTCCTTCTTTATAGGTATAAAAAAGTGAAAAAACTGCCTTAAAAATAGCACATTTGCTAGACTGAAAGGCCCATTTAAAGGCTGTGTTGACCTCAATTCAGAGATTGAGATCAAAATGTTAGCTTTCAGATTTGATTAGTTTAGCTTCTCCAGATACTTACTTGAGTTATTCGTAGAACCTAAATAAAGGACTCTCTCTTTTGATAGGAACTGCTTTCTAACTTTTGAATGATAGCTATGATTATATACTTTGTCTGGCTTTATTTTATTTCTGAACCCAGATCCTCTACCAGTATACTTTACCCAGTTTAGTCAATCTCTGTTTGAAGTCTAATCATGCTCCATATTGATGCAGTAGAGAAATAAATATCACTTAGCACCAGATTAGTTTGATATACCCCCAAACAATTATGGCATTAAATAATATTAACCTCTCTAGTGAGGCTGATTTTTGTATTTTTAAAATAACTGAATTCATCTCTGTGTTCGATTTATTTCCTTTATTTTTTAATGTTTTATTTTATTTATTTATTTACTTTATTTTTATTTTGTATTTCCTTTTTTATATTAACAATTCACTTATTGACTTATTGTATCATATGCATTCTTATAACTATAAACACCTTTTTGAGCACAGTATGATAAAACTATATGTATTCATAACTAGTACTATCATTATTATTAATACTTATGTTAGGTTCATTATTAAATCAACATAAACACACATGAGACTATGTTTTAAATGAAGCAGGATTTAAATTAGTATTGTCTATAAATGTTTTTTATGGATATGATGTCTATAAATATTTATGGATGTTATAAGCTGAAAGTTATATTTTAAATAACAATCCACTTTTTAAGTAACACACTTACTAAATAACATTTAAAATAATCCACAATTATAAAATAATTAACTTTGAAATAACTTCAAAATTAATTGCCTTTGAAGCAAAAGAAATGAAGTATATAAAAACTCTGTAGCCTGTGAATACATGCACTTTACAGATTGGAGAAGGGAAAATGTGAACTTCATTTCTGGTAATTGCAGATGTTTGATGTCTAGGATGCATAATTTAAAAAGACATTGTTGCTACAATTATCTGATCCCTTCTTACATCTTGTTGTTATGTTTTGCTTTCTGGTTGTTCATTTTATGATTACAAAAATTACTCCGATAACAAATATAATGTTTATTTTAAAAAATAGAAACAGGAAACAACTCAATATTTTCTACATGAAAAATGAAAATGAAGACTTTCATTGAAAAATGAAATCTGTGCTAACCTCTGACACTGTCTCTTACAAAATCCTAATAAAAGCATATTTGGAAACAGAACTTAATTATAAGATTGTTTAAACTCAGTTTTCAAAGGTCTTGACTTAATACATTATTTATTTCATAAAAAATGATTTGAAAATAGGAATAGATGTTACCAACTTCACCAATGGACTAAAGCTCTAAATGTAAACATTAAAACCATCAAAATAATAGAAAATTATTATTTTGGAGATGGAAAAAGCCTTTGTAAGCCTAACAAAAAATTCAGATAACCTTAAGAAACAATTGTCAAATGTAACATTACAAAGATATAAATGATTGCATGTAAAAAGATAAGTGTAAAATGTTGAGAAAATACCTGTAATATAAAAATATTTACAGAAAAACTACTAAAACTTTAATATATAAAAGATGTTTCAAATCTATAAAATAAAGATGAGTATTACGATACCCTATAGAAATGTGTTTACTATACTCTCACAGTTTTAGAAATCTATTCAACATTTCTTATCTTCTCAGGAATTTGGTTTTGTTTTTCTTATTATATCTCTTTAAAAGCTTGAGTATTTGGTATCCTGGTTTGAAAATTGATATATCTTTCTTTCAATGCCTCAATGGAGCAAGCTAACTGAAAGGGGTTGGGGTAAAGGGTCTCACCTAAATAACTTTGAAAATGAGTGTAATGTTTAAGACCAAAGGCAAAAGCAATAACAATACACTGTACACACACATTAAATTCTAGTTAACAAAATTATTTTCCATGGAGCATATTTAACAATTTGGAAACAAGTATACATGTGTACGGTAATTGAATAATTTAGTAAATGGAATTGGGTGGTAGTAGCCTGGTTTCTCCCTGTTGGAGTGAGGCTTTCAGATAAGGAAAGGGAAGAAGCAGAAAAAACCCATTTGGTAATGGATTAAAGTTGGTAACATCACTGTATACTCAGGTTTAGTTGAATATAGAGACATATTAACAGCTATGATAATATTTATACATATGTATATGTACAAAGGTTAGTATATACAAATATATCTCTTTTCTTTGTCCAGTTAGAGGTCCAAGAAGCAATTTCACAAATGTAGCAAAGATTACCACTAGCAATCAGAGGTTCATTTGTAATACAATTATGTAATAAGAGGCCCAGGTTCCTTAGGGAAATGCCTGATATTAAGTTTGAGCAGGAAATATACAAGATGGGTCTAGAACATAGGAGATCTGAGCAGGAAACAGACAAGGTGGGTCGAGAACAGAAAGTAAGGAAATGATTACCCCCAAAAGGTGGGTAATGTAAAAGTGACATAGTACTCAATAAAAAGAGCTCCCGATATCAGACTTGAACTACACTTCCAACCAAAAGGACCTAAAAAGACAAATACAGAACAATAGCAACAGAGTGTGCATTATTCCCAAGTGCACATGGAACATTCTCTATGATATATCATATGTTAGGTCACAAAATAAGACTTACAAATTTAAGGAGATTGAAATCGCATCACGTATCTTTTCCAACTCTATAGTATACAACTAGAAATCAATAACAGGAGGAGAAGTGGAAAATTCACAAATATGTGAAAGTTAATCCACACACTCCTAAATAATCAGTAGGTCAAAGAATAAATCAAAATGGAAATGAAAAAATTATCTTAAGAGAAACAAAAATGAAAACACAACATATCAAATATATGGGATGCAGGAAAAGCATTTCTAAAACAGAAGTTTACAGCAATAAATGGCTACCTTAAGAAAAAGAGAAATCTCAAATAAACAACCTAACTTTATACCTCTAGGAATTAAGAAAAATATATCAGCTAAGTCTAAAGTTAGCAGGAAAAAGAAAATAATAAAGATCAGAGCAGAAATAAATGAAATACAACTAGAACAGCAGTAGGTCAATGAAACGAAGAGTTGATTTTTTTGAAAAAGTAAACAAAATAGACAAACTTCCTGCTAGGTTAAGAAAAAAAGGAAGAGGAGCTCCAAATAAATACAATCAGAAATAAAAAAGAGGAACATTACAACTTATAGCACAGAAGTACAAAGGATCATAAGAGGCTACTTTGAATAATGACATGTTAACTAATTAGATAAGCTAGAGTAAATGGGCAAATTCCTAGAGATACACAATCTACCAAGACTGTCAGAAACGTTCCAGCCAGAGTGACTCCATCTTGAGTGAGGGCTAGAAAAGTGATGCTGGGACTTCCTGGGCTGCATTCCCAGAAAGTTAGGTATCCCTAGCCTCTAGATGTTTACAGTTAAGGGAACAGATTGATAATGTTTGCTAAACAGACCCAGACTTGGGAGTGTCCTTATATCCGGTATCTTGAGAACAGAAGCATTCCTAATTTTGCTTTAAAGATAAAATTGATTCTTGCAAAATATAATCATTAAGAAAATTAATCCTTTATCACAAATCCCTGTAGCAGAGCATATCTCCCTGTAATCTTTTTTTTTTTTTTAATCCTACATAAACGAGTATCGTGTGCCGGACGCCTTCCTCCTTTTACTTTTGGGAACGTCCCACTCTGTGTGTGGATTCGCTGTACTTTGACTACTTTTCTTTCCTAATAAACTTGCTTTTGTTTTGCACTGGGAACTCACTCTGAATTTTTTCTTGCATGAGATCCAAGAACCCTCTCTTGGGGTCTGGATCGGGACCCCTTTCCTATAACAAGACTGTCATGAAGAAATTGAAAATCCGAACAGACCAGTAACAAGTAAGAACATTGAATCGGTAATCAAAAATTTTCCAGCAAAGAAAAGCACAGGACCAGAAGGCTTCACTGTTGAATTCTACCAAATATTTAAAGAATTATTGATATTTATTCTCTAACTCTTCTAAAAAATTGAAAAGTTCATAACATTTCCAAATTTATTTTATAAGGGCAGTATTACCTTGATATCAAAGCCAGACAACGACACTAAAGAAAAACAAATTACAGACCAATATCTCTGATGAACAGAGATGTAAAAATCTTAAGAAAGTACTAGCAAACTAAATTTAAGAGTTCATTAAAAGGATCATGCACCTTGATCAAATGGGATTTATTCCTGGGATATAAGAGTAGCTCAACCTATGCAAATCAATCAATATGATACAACCCATAAACAGAATTAAAAATATAAATTTTATGTTCTTCTCTATGGATACAGAGAAAGCATTTAACTAAATTCAATAAATATTATTAATGTTAAAATCTCTCAACAAATTAATTGTAGAAGGAGTGCACTGTTCATCATGTTAATGAGTCAAAAAAGAAACAGCATGTAGTTATCTCAATAGAGATTGAAAAGGCATATTAAGTTTTAATGCCCATTTTAGTAACTTGAAGAGAAAAAAGAATGCATATATATATATATACAATGTAATTTTAAAGTCACAAAATCTTTCCTTTGAAATATACATTTGTATTATTTGTAACCTCACCATAATATTGTCCAACTTATTCCTAAATTATGAAAGTTCAAAGATGTCTTAAAACCAGGGGTTAGAGATACAATGAAACTTTCTTACAGTCCATTCATTATTTTCAGCTTTTTTTTTTTTTTTTTTTTTTTTTTTAAGTTCTCCTTTACTCAATGGACTTCTGGCTTTAGTCAACAGTTACCTTAAAAAAGTTGATGGATTTTTCCAAAATTCCATCTTGAAATCATAAGAAGCTATGCTCTTTGAACCAATTTTTACTGTTTCACATTTTGTACAAATGTATATATATATATTTAAATCACAGATTAGAGGCATATTTCCCTTTATGAAACCTAACAGTTCACACAAATTCAGTATTATTCATAGGTAATGCCACAATAGATGAGTCCTTAGAATAACAATGTAACTAAGTTTGCTTTAGAAACCACAGATCTGGCTTGGATTGAAAATGATAGAATCAGCCTAGTGTGTTTCCTTAACCTTGTCCAAATTCTTCATTTTCTTTTTGTTTTTCCTTTCCTTTTTTTCCTTTTTTTTTTAAATTTTTTTATTTCAAAAGCTTCTGAAGTACAAGTGGTTTGTGGTTACATGGATGAATTGTATAGTGGCAAAGTCTGAGATTTTAATGAACCCATCACCCACGTAGTGTACATTGTACTCAACATGCAGGGTTTTTTTTCCAGCTTCTGCAGAATTCAGTATTCTACTAGCATTGTTAATGTCGACCTAGAATTACCTCTAAATTCATTAGTCAATTGGTTGAGCTTGGATAAGTACTTCAAATGCCTTTATTTTGTTTATAGGGAATTTGTGATGGGAGGAGGTTAAATAATTTGCCAAAGGTCATGGTAGGGGGAGAGAGGGAGAAGATAATGTTTAAAGGCAGAAAAATGACAAATACTAGTTCTCCTGAATCCTCAGTTGGAGTTCATTCCATTTCACGATGCTGTTAATTAACAGGTGAGAGATTTGTAGGTCATGGATAAATACACAAACTAAATACCTGAGTGTGAAAAAATTTGCACACGCAATTTTTTATGTTGGGTTTGTATAGGAGTGAACTATTGGGTTTTCTATAAAATTAAACTTTTAATATGTATGCAACAAAAACTCACATGTGATAAAAAAATAGAGTCTAATTTACTGATAGAACATATTTCTTTCTTATTTACGACAAAAAATAAAAAAGGCTTCATCATAGAAAGGAAACAATTTCTCCGCTTATATGCTGTATCACCACCAGTATGGTTACCATGAAAACACGCAGATCACATATCCAGCTGTAAGACGCACAATTAACCAAAGGTTCCATTCCCTACCCCTTTGGATAGCCCACCATAGTCATGCCACGACTACATTTCACCTCTGAAGCGTTCAGTCAATTGCCTAGCATGTCAGGTACTAAATAAGGCAGGCCCACCACAGCGAGATGTGGAAATCCTCCATTTGGAGACTTAATCTTATGATATGCACATCATGGGTGTAGTAATGAACTAGTTTAATACGATTATTATTCCTCTCTCTCCTTATGACTCACAGGAGTCACATCATTATCAAGATTTGAAGGATCTCTCAAACACTGCTCATTAAATGTTTTTGATGTATAATTTCATTTTGCATCTCTTTTTGGAGGCATGAAGTAACACACAGTTGCTCTTACTGTAGTCTGGTCTTGGATTTTTTTTTTTTTTTTAATACTTTAAGTACTAGGGTACATGTGCACAATGTGCAGGTTTGTTACATATATATGCATGTGCCATGTGAGTGTGATGCACCCATTAACTCGTCATTTACATTAGGTATAACTCCTAATGCTATACCTCTCCCCTGCCCCCACCCCATGACAGGCCCCAGTGTGTGATGTTCCACTTCCTGTGTCCAAGTGTTCTCATTGTTCAATTCCCACCTATGAGTGAGAACATACGGTGTTTGGTTTTCTGTCCTTGCAATAGTTTGTTCAGAATTATGGTTTCCAGCTTCATCCATGTCCCTACAAAGGACATGAACTCATCCTTTTTTATGGCTGCATAGTATTCCATGGTATATTTGTGCCACATTTTCTTAATCCAGTCTATCATTGATGGACATTTGGGTTGGTTCCAAGTCTTTGCTATTGTGAATAGTGCTGCAGTAAACATATGTGTGCATGTGTCTTTATAGCAGCATGATTTATAATCCTGGTCTTAGATTTTTATATTCATAAAATGTAGGAAAAAATTCATTTTGCTGATTGTGTAGGATTTCAGTTTAAATTCTTTTTTTATTTTATTTTATTTTATTTTTTTTGAGACTGAGTCTCTCACCGTCGCTCAGACTGGAATACAATGACGTGATCTTGTCTCATTGCATCCTGCATCCTCTGCCTCCCTGTTCAAGCTATTCTCCTGCCTCAGCTTTCCGAGTAGCTGGGATTATAGACAACTGCCACCACGCCCGGCTAATTTTGCATATTTTCAGTAAAGACAGGGTTTCACTATGTTGGTCAGGATGGTCTCGAACTCCTGATCTCATAATCCTGCCCGCGTCAGCTTCCCAAAGTGTTGGGATTACAGGCATGAGCCACTATGCCCGGCCCCCAGTTTAAATTCTTAAAAAAGGCACAGTGCTGTTCAAATACACTGTGCATATTTTTGTCTAATCTAAGATAAATCATTTACTTTTTCCTATACTAAAAAAGACAAAAATTATCAATAAACTGTGAAATCCCAGAAATAATAAAACACATCACAATTCCAGAGACTTATATCATTTTTTAACTTTAAAAATGTGTGTTTTAGAATTAGGAAATTGATCATTATTCTTTTTATTATGCACAGATATTTTCTCAATACAGATCCTATGTAGTATAGTTTTCATTTTGCATAGTTACTTTTTTGCTGAATTGTTTTTTTTTTTTTTTTTTTTGGTCTGGAAGAATACACATTAGTAAAAATCTCTTGCTTCCTTAGTTCTAAACATTTGCTTACACATCTGGTTGTACATAAGAAGAAACATAACAGTTTAATTATACATACTATATATTTAATGTAGTGCAAATGCCCTTGAGAAAAAATAGGAAAGTTCTGGAAGCATAACTGATCATTGGATTTTATGAAGAGATTTTAAAATTTTCATAGTAACTTTTTCTAATTTATTAACTGATTTCTATCAGAATCCCGGGGTAAATGAATTTTTATCATCTTTTTGCAGATGGGAAAATTGAACACTTCAGTGACTTCATAAGGTTGAATAGAAAAACAACCAAGGACAGGTATATACGGTCCAAGATTTTGACCACTTGACAGGACTCATTTAAGTTTTTCTTATGAATGTCTTTTATTAGCTTTCTGAAAACTCATTTTTAAAGGGAATTAGTTACATAAAACTATACTGAGACCATTTTGAAAAGCTTACCAGTAACATGGGCTTGTTTTCAGTTTTAAAAAGTTGAGACAATTAAAAATGTTAGTTGGGGATAAGTTTTCTGAACTTTGAATTTCTTGGCTTTTATTCATTTGTAAAATGTCATACTGATTATTTAAACTTGATGGTTATATTTTTGACAGCTGTGCTATGGGAACACTGTTAGGAAAAACCTTCAGTAACAATAAGATCCGAACACCACTTTGACAATTAAAGCCTTCTAAATAGTGAAATGGCCACCAGGAAGCATCTGCTCAGCTGGCATATAGTAGACTAAAGCACATCATTTGTGGGGCATCATATGTGTGAATCAGGGAAATGCCACTGCATCATACCAATTCCCCTTTTTTTCACTAAGTTTTCATTTTGTTTTCTGTCAATCGTCTCAAATCCTGCAATGTAAAATTTTTAATAAAACTTGGATAATTTTGTGTTTTCCTCTTTTTTCTCAGCTTCATATTCTTTCCTCTCATTACTTTGTTTTTCAGAAAATAATTATCTGTTCTTTCCTAGTCCATTTTTAGATATGTGTGGAAATAGTTCTGCAGTAAGTAATTGTTCTATAGTAAATTAATTGCTGTGATTGGACAGCAGTCAAACAGGGCATGGTTTTCTCTCTTCAAGACTCTTTGGAAGTCTCAAATCTTCTTATGACATACACGTGCTTCCTCTTGATGAATTGCAATCAATATTTTTGCTGTTTAGGTTATTAGCAAATAATATTTTCTAATTGTTGGCCAAGTTCCAAATTTACTGTCCCCAATATAACTTGATGATTAGCATGTGTTATATTGTCTTGCAATTGTATGCTTACATTTCTCTCTCTTCTACTTAGAACGTAAACTTTTTGATAGTAGAGGAAGTTTGTATTTATCGTGCCTCTACAGAATCACATAATGGCATAAAGTAGGTGATTATGTCTTCAGATTGAACTCATACATGCGGATTTGATGTTTCAGTAGGATCATGACCAAATGTGCTAAGGCAGTTCAATGTATTAACTATATAGAAAACAGCTTGTAGACTTTGAGGATAAAGAGTAGGAAGAAAGAAATTAGAGAGGCTTTTCCATTCTCATATATAAAATTAGATGTGAAATTTTGGTCTATGTCAGTGTGCCTTGTTGTGTGTTTATTGTTTAAAACTCGAGTCAACATAGAAACATAACTTATCAGAATAACTTGTGTCACATTTTGTCAGAAGTGCCACCTTACAGTGCCATCACAGCACTCTAATATCAACAAACATCGTTGCAGGTCCCTGATGGGAACAGGAAATAAAATCTTCTTACCCACAGAGTTCCCCACATTTTTATTGCATTTATGATGTTCTATGTGCATCTCTACTACAATTATAATTTTGGTCTGTTTGCCATGTGCGACGTTGTCCTTTATGACAGGGAAACTCCTTCGTTATTATAAGCATCAATGTCTGGAAATCACAAAAAAAGATCTTCACTTGGAATACTGACCTTTCTCAGGGCTTGCAGAACTGGAGAGTGGCTGGCTTGATGACCTTCCTTCTATGGGACTAGCGGGCAGCAGCTTTTTATCTCCTGAGTATGCCACGTATGATAGTAAATTTTTCCCTTTGTAGAGTGAAGAGCTTTTTGCTTCAGCTTCTATTAATGTCACTATAGAGACGAATCACTGGCTACTGCTTCCACTATACTGGAAATGAAATGGATTCTTTTACCAATTATTCTTTTGGAGAAATTGCTTTTGACATACACATTTTAACTTGCATATGTTTTATTTATAAAAACATATATCCAACATTCAAAAGAGTGACAGAGTTCATGTTCCAAGATGACAGAAACCCTCTAATGTTTGTGAGCAGTGTGATGATTAATCTGCCATAGGTGTGGGTAATGAGGAGAAACTGCAGGTAGCAGACCAATATGGGGCTCCTATTGTGGTTTGAGATAAGTCACACAGATTGACTAGGCTGCTAGCAATATAAGTATTGAACTGAATCATGTAAATCATTGAGGGACAAGACCATGAAGGAGAAGATTTGGGAGAGAATATTCTAATTCTCCAGGTAAATGCACCAGTAGGAATCTCTCCAACAACTTTATGTTTAAATATTATCATAGGAAGACTAGCTCCAACAACAACTAACTAGTTTAGCAGAAAATTAGTATCTCTCTTTCCCTCTTCATGGAATTGGCCAAAAAATAAAAACCTTTGTAGTCAAATACCTTTAGAGGTTGAAGTGGACTCTCCTACTGCTCAATTTACCCCTATATCCTTAGTCATTGCTCTCAAAACAGGCAGGCCATGTTAGAATGATTATTTTGGATTTGGGGTACAGGTATCCAATGTCAACCACTTTGTTTAAGAATGAGCCTTCCTATTGACAAGTTAAATCCTAATTCCAGACTTGTTATTCCATCTCAGTAAGTTTCCCTTTCTCTGGGTGAGGGTGCCCCTTGACATCCTTTCTTACAAGCATCTATCAGTTGGGAACATATGGACACATTACAGAGTTTCTGCTGTTTATGAAACTAAAAAGGGAGAAGGATAAAGCCTTGATATTCTCTCCCTCAAATACATTTGATCATTCAAATATTTAACCTACAGCCTAAGAGCATTTGTGTTTGCTAATATTGGGTATTGGAAAAGTCTTAATTACCTAAATATTCTGTTACATCTTTCTTATTTGATAATCAGTGACAGTTTAATTTATAGCTATACAACTAAGAGGGTTGATTCTAGTAATTCTTTCAAAATAATGACCAGTTAAGTGACTTCCTCTTGCAATATAGATTGCTAAAAGAACAATATCAGAAAATAAAAGAGACCTTTTCAGTTATTTCAAGAGAGAAAAGATTGATTTCAGGGAATTAGATTCACTCTTACAGTTGCAGAATGATTGGAACTGATAGATCAAGGGATTGCTATTGCTATTGTCACTTCAGAGCTCAGGAAGCTTCAGTTGATAAAACTTATGTTAGTACGCCTGGCTCGATAGCAGGTTACTAGTTACTGCAATGCTGTGTCCACCAACGTAACTGTGAATAAACACCCACATCTCCAGGATACTGTTCAAAGCAGAAACACTTCTGTCTTCTAAATCTCAACTGAGTTTGGCAATTGCTAGCACCAAAGTCACATCTAGAACTTGAGTTCTAAGGAACGTGGAAAAGTAGATTTTAAGTTTTCTAGTCTCTCTAACTTCAAAAAAGTGTGGGAAAGTAATTTTTACAAAGTTTTTCAGCCAGTATAGGGAAAGAAAGATACTATGCTGAATACCAGCTTAGCCTATCCAGCATAGGCAGATAAACTCTACAGAAATGACAAAGATCAAAGTAAGAATGATGAGAAG
Organism: Macaca nemestrina; assembly: GCF_043159975.1. Lineage (NCBI taxonomy): Eukaryota > Metazoa > Chordata > Mammalia > Primates > Cercopithecidae > Macaca > Macaca nemestrina. The sequence continues at coordinate 65,188,904 of NC_092128.1, forward strand.
TATAAATGATTATTTTAAATTGAAGAAAGCACATCATATCTAAAGAGGAATTTAGATTTTTTAAATACTAAAAATTTATATATTTATGTAAAATATTCCATTTAAAAATATATATTTAATTATTCAATTATATTTAAGAAATAAATCTTTAAGTCTCAAGAGCTTTTATTTTTCTGCCTATGACTATACATATTTATAGTAAGTTATCAGCAACGGATAGAAAAAACACTAATTATTTATTTTCATAATTAAGAATCTGTATTGAGGTATATTTATTGCTAATGCAGCTCTAAATAAAAATATATACCTTTGTCATCATCTTAATCTAATTAATAATGTATTATTTTCTATAAAATTATTGTGATATTTTAGGTACTCATTTTGTCATATAGTTTAAACAAAAATTTACTAAACCTTTCTTTTTCTGATTTTAAAATCAAATTTACAAATATATATTAATTAGTTATATATATTCTAAAGAGTAATATCTGAAAACTGAGAAAAACTCAGAAAGAAGATACAACAGAAATACCTTGAAACTATGCTCTAGACTATTGCAAAATGTTTGACCTAATTAAATAAAGTGTGTAACAAGATGATCTTTCTACTCCAATTCTGATGTCTAAGCTGCCTTTGGAGATTGTCAGCTGTTGGCATGGAAGATGTTTCACAGATTTTTAGCAAAAACATGACTTGTGTTGTAAATGTAATGAGAACCAGCGACCTAACAGCATTTTTAAAAGCATATCACATTACAGAATTTCTGAGCCATTCCACTCCTCCAAGGATTTTATTAATTGGGTCTATATGTTGCCAACTGTGCTTTGTAAAAATGCATTTTTAAATAATGACGAATGTGATATAAATCAATTTTTCTGGAGCAACAAGACTAAAATATTTTTAGTCTTGTTGGAACACCTGCAAATTTTAGGTCTTAGATCTTGAGCCAAACACAGTATTTTTGACAATCATCTCTATGCTCATCACACCTACAAAGATTTGAATCAGATATGAGATATTAGATTTGTTATCAGAAAATTTATGCTGACTACTTTTTCTGTCTATCACTTTGACTCTACTCTTTGTAGCACTTAGGACAATAAAAGATAAGTAAACGCTTAAAAAACAAAAAAGTTAATGTAACATGATATCAATGATTATAGTTTATTAAATAGTTTAAAAGAACTTGAAACATATGTACATCAATTAGTCTATTTATACACATAGTTATCACTTACCAAGTATCTTTGTTACGGACAAAATCTGGGTCTCTTTGTGGACAAGGCCTTTCATATGGCTAAGTAACCACACAATTCAATAATCAAATTGGGACAGTTTTGAGAATGAAATGGGATGATATTCCTAACTTACCAGAGTGGCAGACCTGGTCTAGATCTGTTCCAAGCAAAGTTGGACATAAGTTTCCCACATATTGTGTATATTAGGGTAATGAAAGTTTCATCCTTCCTTCCAAGCAGAACTCACACAAGTCCTATTTGTACCTGACGTTACAGAATTGCCTTTGTGTATCCTCTCCTTGAATAGGCCTTTCAACTGCCAAAAAATAAATTCCAGTGGGGAAGTTGACGTAAGTGTTTTTGTTTGTTAGCCGAAATGTAAATGAGGTCATCAGCTATTACTCTGAGAGCATTTCTTGAGAGAATACCTAAAGTTTGAGTAAGCAAGAGAGGTGAAATGTACAGAAAGTAAAGGCCAGGGAGCTGAAAACAAACTTTATGACTTCAATACAGTGTGATTTACTGTATCTGAGAACTGTGAAAACCAAAACGCAAATGTAAAACATAAGTCACATGAAAAACCAGAAAATAAAATGAGATGGATTGAGTCAAGTGTATTACCACTTCCAGAAAAACAAATGAAAGTTCATATACTTCTGTTGGTGTGTCAGAAGGGTTGACTTTATATATGTAAAATGGCATCATGATGCTAGCTATTGTTTTGCTCTTTTGCCCAGGCTGGAGTGAAGTGGCGCGATCTCGGCTCACTGCAAACTCCGCCCCCAGGTTCATGCGATTCTCCTGCCTCAGCCTCCTTAGTAGCTGGAATTACAGGTGCCCGCCACCACACTCAGCTAATTTCTGTACTTTTAGTAGAGATGAGGTTTTGCCATGTTGGCCAGGCTGTTCTCGAACTTCTGACCTCAGGTCATCCACCCGCCTCAGCCTCCCAAACTGCTAGGATTACACGCGTGAGCCACTGAGCCCAGCCTTGATTGTATATTTATGTTAGGTTCCATTACTTATTGAAAATTGGCCAGTATTATCATGAGTTAAATTTTCATTTGACAGCAAAATAAAATATTCTATTTTGAACAGGTTGAATTAAGTTAAAAGCTTAGAGATATTACAGCACTTAACACTAACATCAAACTGAGTACTTTTGTGAGAAACAAGGTTAAGTTTTCACACTGTTTGAAGAAGCCAAACGGTAATGTGGTCCATCTGGATTTCTTGAAACTCAAGTGGAAACTCTTAGGCATTTTGCTGATAAAAAATGGACTGTAGGATGTTAGCTAAAATATAGTTAAACATTCATAAAGCCTTTCCAACAAAGCATTTACAGTATCAAAACATACACTGACATTCACAGTATTTCATCTGTTCACAGAACCTCCTATTAATAGGTTTCCAAATAATTTGCTACAAAAGAAGATTCTATATTGATTCATAAGTATTCGCTAAAGTATACGATGTTTGTGAATATTAACATAAGACTTATCAAATGCAATGATCAAATTAGTTTTCATAATCCTATTTAATACAGTAAATGTAACTGAATATAATTGAGGAGCAAATTAGAGTAAATTTTCCCACTTGAAATATGATAGATATCATTTTAGACAGACTTAACCAAACTCCAGGTGTCAGTTTTTGTTTCTTAAAAAAAGCAAGCATTTCTACAAATTTAACTATAAGAGTATGTAGAAGTATATTGTGATAGATATTGTTACCTATATATTGTCAATTTCAACTGAAATGTTTAAAATATTATGATTATTCTTGGATCTCTTGCTAATTCAAAACCATTTGTGTCTGGAATAGATAAACCAAATTGCATATCATTAAAGTAATAACATTTATTATAATTAAGAAAAAATGTATATATCTACATCTATTTATCTATCAATATAAAACCTTACCTGTTATTCATAAATACAAATATAATTTTTACTTAATATAAAATTATTATTTTATATAATATAATAAATTTACAAAATATAAATTTAATTTTTTTAAAGATTAGTCATGTACAAATTTGTTTCAATATTATCCATATAATCGTATAGGATATATGTCTACAGATAGCATTCATTTTTATTGCCTCACACTGAAAATTAAGATAATATAATGCATTTGTGAAGTATTTCCTGAATCCCTAAGTATTCTCCTTTTTCTCAGCCAAGTAGAGTTGGTTTTCTCTTTTTCATGTGCCCATTTGCCCTCTGCTCATATTTATAGACACGCAGGTCATACTGGTTTACAGTCTGTATTACAAACCTAATTAGACTATTAACTCATTGAGAATAGGAGCTATCTTTCTTTCAGAAGGATTTTTGCCTCTTGACTACTCCTTAGCACAGTTTAGCACAAGACTGATACTCAATAAATCTTTTTTTACTTTAAACTTTTCATCTTGAATAGTTTTAAATTTATAAAATGTTTGCAAAGATAGTTGAAAGAAAGTACACTTTCCATTCGGCTTTCCCTAACGATAGCAGAATGAGTACCATGGTGCTTTAGTCAAAACTAAGACGCTGTTAACTAAAGACTTTATTTGATTTTCATCAGTTTATGCATTAATGTCATTTCTTCTGTTGTATGATCCCTTCCAGCATACCATACTGCATTTAGTCATCATCTCTCCTTAGTCTCTTCAGATAGTAACCATTTCTCAGTCTTTCCTTGTTTCTCCTGACCTTAAATGAAAGAGAATTTTGGTTAAACGAATAAATAAATGTCTTGTATTGAAAATCAACCAATCTAGCTTACATATTATGTGTTTTGTATATAGAGTTGTGTGATACATAATAAATGCTCATTCTATGATTTTATTATAATTGTTTCTGTTAAAATATCTTATATATTTTACTATGTAATATAGCTTAAATATTTATATAAAGGCAAATGTAGGAAGAAAAGTTAAACTTTTTATTCTGATTGTAAATTTTAAATGTAAAAAGTATTTCTAAAGATAAATGATTATGGACTTCTTCAGGGAATAGGAATTAAAAACCAACGAGCCATATAATGGTAGTGAGACTAAGATAGAACGGATTAGGGTTAAGAGCATCTACTTCAGATTCAGAAAGACTTGGATTTTATTATAAACTTAGTCATTAACTGGCTATGGACTGAGACGGGTTATTTCATGTTTCTAAAACTTAATTTTGTCTTTATTTAAATAAAGGTAGCAATGTTACCTACCTCATAGATTTATTACAAAGATTAAATGGTATAATAAATGTATCTTTGTAAATTAAAATTAGCCTTTAATATATGTAATTAATAAACCAAAAGAAAAAAAGCAGAAAAGGATATAAAAAGAAATAAGAATTTAACCATGTAAAACAAATCTTATTAAAACTGAATAAATTAGAAGAAATCATACAGTTTCTCAGGAGAAAACCCAGAAAATTCATTTGCTATCTGTTGACATTTGTTGTATATCAGAAAACTGTATAATTATAGTCTTCTTTTAAAAGGTTTTAGTGTTTCCTTGTAAATTAATAGAGAACTTCAATATTAATGCAACACACACTAACGAGCATTCCAACATGTTTTAACAGTTTCCTGTGCCACCAAGGAACTCAAGAAGAAGAATAGGAATTAACCATTGGATGAATCTCCAGACACAATTTTCAGCAAATTTATTCATCGTACAAGTCAAATGTTTTATGTGCCACACACAAAAGGTAAACTATACTAAATATATTTTGTATAGGAAATTTCTTTATCAGAAAATAGAAAAAAATTTTTATAAATCTGTTATTTCCCACGCTAGCAATTTAGATGGATCTCACATCCATTGCTTCTGGCTATTTCAATTTGCTGCAGAAAGTAGAGTCCAGCTTCACGTATCAGTTTTCTGTTGGAGTTTTACTCCCAAATTCAAACAGAATCCCAATAAATGTAATAGTTAAGAAAGGCATAAATTGATGATGGAGAAGAAACAAACTGAAAATAGTAATATCCTAACATTTGTATGTTGTTTATGTATTTCAAAGTTTTTGAAACATTTTCTCACTTTATGTATATCTGATCTGTTAAACTAATCAGGAGAATAATACTGGATTATATATATAATAGGAAAACTGAGTACAGACTTATTAACTTATTATTTCTGTTATCCAGGGATTTCCTGACAACGTTGGTACTAAAACTTGGTTTTCTTTAATCAGAATTCTGTTTTATTCCTTAGACGATGCAGGAAAATATTTTAGTTGAAGTTAATCATCTGGAATGGTATCTTTTCCCACTACTTGAACACACACAGAGGTTTAACCAAAGGCCTTTTTTGACTCCATAGACAAACTGATTCTCAGGAACATCAAAGATATATGGATCAGAGAGTAAAAGACTTTGCAAACAGCAACACTACCAATAGAATGGAAAATGTATTCATAGTTTAACATTTTATGCAAAAAAATAAAATCTGTTTGTGTAATTAATTGTACAACCTTTGTTTTCTTCTGAAATCAAGTAAGCAAGCAGTCAAGGAAGTGCTTCTTAAATTTTTTTTTAAAGTTCACAAATACTTGGAACATTACTAAATGTCAGAGCTGTTAGCTCTTATATCTCTTATAAGAAGATGTCAATCTGCTTAGAAATAAAAGACTAACATATGCATAACTATAGTTGAATATTAAAAACATATTTGACAAAATAGTATATTAATATGGCTATATTATACTCCCCATTGAATGATGTAAGAGATCAGAGGGGGGGGGAATCAATGAGAAGATGAGCAATAAGGGAAGGTTTCCTGTTAAAAATCTGAAGTAGACTTAGCCTTGCAAATTCATCATGATTTGAAAAGGCAGGGATAGGGTGGAGGGTCTTCAACACTAAGGAAATATAAAGAAGTACAATGATATGAATGAAAATTTGGGAACACCAGTGTCTGGGGATAAATTAAAAGAATCTTGGTCTGAGTATGGTGGTTCAGGCCTTTAATCCTAGCACTTTGGGAGGCCAAGGCAGGAGGATTGCTTGAGCCCAGGAGGTTGAGATCAGCCTGGGCAACAGAGTGAGACCCGATCTCTACACAAATTTTTAGAAGTTAGCACGGCGGCGGGGCAAGGTGGCTCACGTCTGTACTCACAGCACTTTGGGAGGCCGAGGTGGGCAGATCACGAGGTCAGGAGATTGAGACCACCCTGGACAACATGATGAAACCCCGTCTCTACTAAAAATCCACAAATTCGCTGGGTATGGTGGCTCATGCCTGTAGTCCCAGCTACTCGGGAGGCTGAGGCAGGAGAATCGCTTGAAGCCGGGAGGTAGAGATTGCAGTGAGCCAAGACCTCGCCACTGCACACCAGCCTGGCGACAGAGCGAGACTCCGTCCCCACACCAAAAAAACAAATAATTAGCCTGGCATGGTATCCTGGCACACACCTCTGTTCCCAGCTACTCGGGGGCTGAAGTGGGAGGATGGAGACTGCAGAGAGCCATGATCCCGCCACTGCACTGTAGACTGGGTGACAGAACAAGACCCTGTCTCAAAAACAAAACAAAACAAAACAAAACAAAAAACGAAAAGAAAACTTAGAATTTTAGAGCCTGAAGGGACTTCAAACATTATACAACCCAATCTCCTGTTTTCTCAGTTTGAGATCCTAAGAATAAGAAAACAGAGGTGACTTGCCAAAGATACACAGATTGTTAATGATTCAGTTGGTATATGAATCTGGGTCTCTTGATTTTCACAGTCCAGTGCTTTCAAAAATAAATAACAAGTTAAATTTTACTAGTTCACATTTAATTCAATGTGAATGGAGCAATTAAAATTAAAGACTGGAAACGGGAGATTGGCAAACAGAGGGCTTGAAAATATGTTGTTGCAATTATTGCTAACCTGTGAGAGTTTCATCATGTTCACTTATCTTCCTGTTTCTGGCAGGAGACAGTATTTCTGAAATCTAATGTGGTCTCTTGCAATTATTTGGCATGAAATGACCTAAAGAGTGCCAGAAATATCATGCGTGAGACTGTACAGCAATGTTTCCACCCCATTTTCAGTGCTAAGATTCAGACAGTTTGCTTAAAGCTTCTGATGAGAGGTCCAGGCCTGGAAGTTCTAATGCACATGTGTTAGATAGTAATTGCATCAGAAGGGCAGGCAGGGCTACAATTTGACCAGGCAGATAAGTCTTTCTGTTATCTTGATGGCTAAAATGTGTATTGAGGTATAAACTTGTCAAAGTTGTAAAATATACAGTATGAAATTCAGAGTAACTAATACAAAGGCAAATAATAATTTTCATGATTAGATATGTTAGGAAACTAATTTGATTAATTGAATAAAACCTTACATATACAATGAACACTTTCATTGTTTCCTATATGCCATGTATTCTTCTAGGTAATCATGACACATGGAGGAACAAACACTTAAAGTCCTGTTCTAATGCAGCTTCTGTTAGTGGAGACTTGCATTCTAGTTCATCTTCTGTATTAAGAAAGAGTGTCAAGAAGAGAACATGAAAAGGTGAGACAAAAGTAACCTTTTGCTTACAAATTCATTCTAAGAGGAAAGGCTGGCATAAATACTTAAAATTACAAAACAACAAGGTGTGATTGCCAGCTGAAAATGTATTGTGTCACACATAGCACAGAAGAAACAGTGAGTCACACTATCGGGTAAAAAACAGAAAGAGTTTTTGCTAAGAAATAGGCTCTCTATCAGCTGCATTTTGAAAGCACGGTTAAAACTTGCTAAAATAAAATTGAATATGTTAGCAAATGTATAAAATCTAACAATTTTGGAGTTGAGATAAAGGGTTATTTAAACAACAAGCAAAATTTTGTCTTATAAAATTTTACATTCTTCTTGCTTCTTCTTTTTCTCCCTCTTTGTATGAAAGCATTGTAACCATTATAATGGAAACCTTTACAAGATGTATTGGATAATTGGATGTAATGAATGCAGATTAAGAATGTTGTTCATTTACTTAGTAAAATATAGTTCATTAAATATAATGTTGAGATATAACAATTACTTCTTAAAATTTGAGTCTTTTTTGTTGATTACTGCTCATGAGTTACACATTAACCTTAAGGCATAGAAAGGAATTTACATACTATAGTAGCACTGGGCTCAGATGGCATCAATTCTTACATTAGATTATTAACATCTCTTTAATTTTCTGCTATGCTATCTGCAATTTTTATCCAGCCAAGTTAAAAAATAGCCAAAAGGAACACAATACTTAAAAATTGCTAAATATAGAGGGGAGTCATGTCCTGGTCTACTTTTAAAAGTCATATTCAAATAATTGAAAATTTCTTTGGAAATGCAAGTGGATAGGTTATATCAATTTTGGCAGCTAAATATGACTTAAAAATAATTTTGGAACTTCACAAGCCCACCCAGCATTTTGATTTATTTTCAGTGGAGCGCTTAATTTTTCTAATGAAATATCCATGACACCTAATAAAGATAAAGGTATCCAGTGACCTTCGAAACTCCCACAACATTGCAGAAAAATCTGAATGAAAGAGAAAATAAAGAAAATGGATTTTTAATATGAACTGTTGGTAAGCGTAGTTTAAAATTGTGCCAATCTATAAGTTAAAAGTTGTTTTTGTGGTTCTCAGTTTACATAAAATGAATTTCAGAGAGAAATAGTAACTGTTTAATAGAATGCTTGAAAAGCAAAAGCTCATCATATAAAGAGTAAAAATTGTAAAAAGTTGAGCACTTTGAAATGATTTATCAGATCTGTGTGTGATTAAACGTTAGAGTAGGGAAAATGTACAAAGAGGTAACATTACAGGAAATATACAGACACGGATGCATCCACAGACTATGCAAGCATGTACTCTCTCCATGAGTTATCATCATGACTACTTACACACTAAGCTCAGGGGTAGGTTGAGAGGAGTGCATACTGAAGAGGAACTGAGTCAATCCCATTCGAAGAAGTATGCTTTGCAGGCATTGATTTTATTCTAGGGAATTCTATATTGTTGTTTTCTTTTTTTAATATGAAGAAATCCTGAGTAAGGGTGAAGGAAAGATATCTGAGAGAAATGATTTTGTTTTGTTTTCCTCTTTGATTAGAATTACATGGGATATTTCAGCTTAATATTTTCCCTTAGATACAAGAATTAGAATGACTATATTTGGTTATTTAAAATAACTTTTCCAATAATTATTACCCTTCCTTTGAAATGAATGAGTAGACCTCTCTAACAGGTCTCCTCTCCTCACTTATAAAGTTGGTTTCTCTGAGACTTAAATGAGATAATCTACTTTAAGCATAATTAAGTGTTGTTCCCTAATAATTTTAATAAAATAAATGACAAGCTGTGGATATCCCTCTGATTCTCTAAAAGGATTATTTTGTTTTGTTTTGTTTTTGAAACAGGTATCACCCAAAATATTTAAAAATCTAAAAATATATAAATATTAGTTTCCTACTAAGTATAATACTAGGTTCCATATAAGTTACAGAAGTATAACTCATAAACTTTAGCCCCAAATTGTAATCTCTTAATATACTGTAATCTAACTTTAGAGATGATGAACTAGGCTAAAATTTCCTGCTGCATCATGCAGATTTTAGTTGGTAGCATGCCTTCTGACAAACTGAAAATTTATCCTGGTAATATTTTCTGGGTTTCTGTTATGTTGTACGGTTAGATAACTATGCCAATGAAACCCTTTTATATCCATGACAAACCTCCTTGAATATAATCCTACAGAAACCAACTTTATCATCACTAAGCCAAAACACAACATGGTGAAGCTATAAGGCACATGTTTTCCAACATTCTAATAAGTATAGAAAGCCAACTTTGAGGACAGGAGGTTCTTAAGAAGCTACATTCACTCTTTTGCATATTATTTTGAACATTCAAAGGAAAGTTTACTAAATGTCACCCTAAATGTCTAAATGTCACTAAAACTTTCTCTAGTTCTAAAAATTCATGATTCTATGATTCTGTAATTTAGCCTAGAAAAATACTCTTCAAAACATAACTTGGGCCATTCAGGAAATAATATCACAGAGCCAGTCATGTTTGTGCTCCTACCTTTTGGACAGACCACTGTTTATTTTTACAGCTTTCCCCCAATGGGCCTATATGAGAGGGGAAGATACCAAAATATGATCCTCACTATTATCAGTTCTTATTTTATGTACACTTGGAATTCAATTAGTTGAAAATCATTGATTTAACCTGACTCTAGTAAGTTTGTGCTGGGCTAAGGTTGGTAAGTAAAATAAAATATTGGACATAAAACTATGACATTTCTAAACATTATAAACCCTTTCTCCTCTTTTTTTTAAAAGCGCCCTCATGAACTGTGACTTGAGTTGGATTAATATTTCTCTGTAAATTGGAAAATGCAGTAAAAGGAAAAATTTTAAGTGTCTCTGATTTCATATTTTTAAAGCTAGAGTTGACTGATCAAAATGGAAAGTTAAACATATTGAAGTGTGTGACATCAGCTCCGACCCATAATTAATTACATCTCCAAAGCCTAAAAGTATAGCCAATTATCAAAGATCCTGGCATTTTTGAACCATTGGTGAATTGTATAAATATGTTTATGTTAATAAACATATATTTATGTTTATGTTACAAAAGTTGTATCTATTATAGATGTTGTGTATTATAATGCATACATAAATATATAAAACAGTCTTAGTATGTATTTCAACATAAGCAACAGATTAAACTTAAGAGACTGTTAGCAAATAACACTACTTAACATGTTTTGAAATAATTTTGTTTGTAAACATTTTAGTTTCAAAAATATAAAATAACTGAATAATTGACAAAAGTCATAACCCTGATATCCTTCTTAATCATGAAATAGGTTCAGTTATTTTAGAATTGAGAAGTTTATCAAGCAAACTTAAGATATAATTAACATAAATCTCTCCCAGATTTCATTTTATCTCAGGTAAAACGTTGTAATGAAGCTATCAGCAATCCCCAGAGAAGCTACAGATTTTTATTTTTTTTACAAATTTCAGAGTAATCAAGATTTGAATAAATTTTATTAAATGTGTAAATTGGAGAGAGTAATACTATAAGATGATAAAAATATAGCATTTTATTGTAATTAGGTATTTTGGAATTTAGGAATATAAGCATTATGAAATTTATAGCAGTGATGCTTTGGAAATAGTGATTTGTGCATTTTACTAAAGAAATGGTATCTAAATCCTTTTGTGAAGGTAAATTATGATTTTTTTTAAGGGAAATCTGTAACTAAATGTCATGAAAATGTGCCGGAAAAACATATTCTTTTTTTTGTTGTTGTTGTTGTTGTTGGTTTGTTTGTTTTTACTTCAAGATAAAGTATCAAATCAGGTCACATTAGATTGAGACTAAAAATTGCTTCAAGAAACATCATCATACTGCCTTTTGTGACACAAAAGGACTTAATCTTAATATCCAGAAGGAATATTTTCTTTTGAGGTGGAGAATGTGATGAAAAGCCAATACTAGCTGTACCTATGCCCCGATTCTTTTACTATCTGAGGGACATAGAGAGTGGAAACATAAACATTGGAGACTTGGAAAAGTGAGAGAGTAGGTGAAGGATGAGAAATTACCTAATGAGACAATGTACACTATTGTAGTGATGATTAATCTAGAAGCTGAATCTTTACCACTACGCAGTAAATCCATGTATCAAAACTGCACTTTTATCCTCTAAATCTATAAAAATAAAAAAATACATATAACACAATAATAATAATAATAACAAATAAAAAGAGGTAATGGTGGGGAAAAATACTTGGATCATTCTTGGTTTGTTTCTCCCAGTGATTTGGCTACTGATGCAGAGTATGCCCTTTGGACTGAAAAATTTTATTCATCGCGCTTGAAATTCCAGGAAGAAAGATGGAATGTCATTCTTCATCTTCCCAGTTGTCAGTTGTAAGTTTGAAAAGTTACATTGGGGTTTCCATTGAATTATGTATCAAAGTGGTTTTCCTGTTAAGTCCAGCGGGAATCTGCTGAAGAAAGGCCACAACAGAATCCTGGAAATCAATGCGGAGCATTTTGTGTCAAAAGTACTTTCTGTCAACCTAGAGTATATTTTGCTCAAAGGAGGTGACTGGTTAAGGCATAGACAAACTATTATTAGAGAGACACATCCTCAGATGCCTCACTGCATTTATTTGTTGCTTTTCATTTTGTTTTTAATCAACTACACCTATCCTTATAAACATGACCTTTGTACATGGCTTGGTGAATTGAAAACATCTGGAATTTAACAATAATTTTCCCCACCTGATTAGGGTGATCAGAATCATTTCCAGAATGCAAAATTTGAATATATATCTTTCTGATGTATTTACAGTTAATTAAAAAAATGTTACTGTTTCAGAGCAGTTTAGGGTCCAAGAATGCTGTAGAAAAAAGTGAAAGGTCATCTATCCTCTTTCCTTTAGGTTTAGAATTTTTTTATTGTATCCACCCTTTCTCATTTAACCTCATCTAGTTTTAGTAGTCACAAGGTTTCTTTTGCTTCCCCAGGGAGATAATCCTATAATCTGATCATTTTTTTGTGGTTTCCCTAAAATTTAATGTTAATTTCTTTGTGTTTTTTTCTATATTCAACCAAATATATGTATTTTTTAAACCATTGTAAGACATTTCTTCTCTTCCAAAGGATACATAATATTATACTCTTGGATAAAAACCAAAAGCAGTTTTTGACATTTTCTTTGCAATGTTTCAAATAATTATTTTATTTATCAACGTATGCCATTGTGCTTAAGTGTGTGTAAGGCTTTAACAGCCTAATATGGTTTTAAACAGAATCTATATAAAAGGTCAGGGTAGAGGCTGGAGGTGACTAAATACAGTATTAAGGATGCAACTGTTTATATGCTCTGTAAAAGGAACATTTATACACAGTATCTTTACTAACCTTTAGTAAATGTTTCCTTTTATCTACTCTGATCCATTCTGTCAAATCCATTGAGTCAACTGATGTTAATATTATATTATAATCCTTCACTAATGTATTTCTGTAAACAAAAAAAACCTCTTTTGCATGCAGTCATCATATCATATGCATATTGTATGCATTCTTATAGCCCTTGTATATGCATTATATCTCCAATTTTTTTGCTTATAATCTCAGTAAAGACAAGTCTTTGACTTAGGCCTACAATTTTTTATTATTTTTTAGTGTTTACAAAAAGCATTCATATGCATTTATATGTATATGTATAGAGCTATATTATCTCAATTTCTTTTCACAACAATTCTGTCCAATAAGTGTTTAATAGGTTTTTTAAATTAATAAATATGGAAACTGAGATCTAAAAGAGCTTAAAAAACTTGAAGAAGGAATCATATCCAGTAAGTAGTAGGACTAAACTAACATCAAGTTTTCTGATTTGTTATGTAGTAATGAGAATAATGATGATGATAACTAACATTTATTAAATGTTCATCATATAAGAGATACTGAGCTATGTAAAACTTGACATAAACAAAAATTTTTTGCTACTCTATTATAGTGCTCTTTTCTTTCTCCAATATCTAATGTAATCCATTAACAAGGTGGAAACCCAATAAGTATTTTTTATTTAGAATTTTCCCTTATTAGATCTGAATCATCTTTAAATGTTTAGGTTTTGCTATAGCCTTCCTAGCAGAAAATAACTTAGTTATAAGGTTCTTGGGCAGATTGAATATACAATCTTTTTAATTCCAGTCATTTGGTGGTACAAACTGTATGTAGCTGTGTAAAATAAAGATGGGCAACATATTACTGAATATCACTATGTATTAGTTCACATTTTAGCCACAGATGACAATTTGTCTATCTCCCGGTTTCCTTTTCAAGCTGTTTCTACCTCAGTATCAGCCCTGTTGAAACCTCATTGTTCTATATGGCCCTTTGTAAAAACAATCATACCATATATTTCCGAATAATCCCAGGCCTAAATTACACTAATGATTCTTTACATTTTTTGGCTAATTCCTCCAGTCTCAAATTCCCAGTAAGAGAACATCTTTTCACCTATAACTGTCCCTGACTCCATCCAGCAGTGCCTCTCACCCCACTGTTAGTTCAGTCATTTTCTGTGAGAGTCTTTTTTCTTCAGCCTTTGTCTAGAATGTTCTTACTCTTTTTAACATTGAGCAATTTTCATTTTACAGGTGGTATTTGAGTCTCCTAGAATCTTTCAGTCCATTTTTTATAGAACCATATATTTGATAAATAGGGGAAATTTATATATCTTATGAATTAAAAAAAAAAAGGACTATAGGGATTAAACACATGTCCAAGTTGACAAATTTTGGAATGTCTTTTTCTCATTTGTTTTATAGTTCTGTCTTATCCCCATCTGATTTTCCTTGGAGTTTATTTTTCCTTTTCTAGGTACAAGATGTCTTCTTTAGCATTTCAGCATCTTCTAGCCTATTATAAAATCATCACTCACAAAATTATACTTGAATCACATGTATATGTTTTTATTTAAGGTAAAGAGAAAGGCCTGTGTGTATTTACAAGATAAATTTGAGTAATATGATTTTTAAAATGATTTCCAATATTTGATATTAGAAAGTACTTTTATACTTTATCAATTTATATCATTTTGTACTATATCATTTTGTATTCTACTTTAAGTAACTGGAATTAAATTTGTATTTTAGTTTTGAAATATGAGACATAACATGAAATATAAATCCTAATTTAGCATTATCTGAAATGTCATAAATATGAGATTGTTTCGCTTTTCCATGTCATTAATACTTTTTTGTATTAAGACCACTGCTTTCACTGGCCTATTAATCATGTTTCAATGTAATTGTTCTTAACTCTAAAAAAGGTCTTTTTATGTTGTTATCTATTTGTATTTGAATTAATATTTATTTCCCTTGACAATGAATACAATTAATAGCTAAGTCAAATAAAAATAATTTCTATAAAATAAACTGAAAGTAATATGTATTTACTTTGATCAAAATGCGTCTAAAGCTATCCTTTATTATCTGCAAACTCTAAGAAAAAATACAGCTCTTTGCTCACAATTACACTATTTTCTGTGCTATTAGTGTCAGATCTGCACATTTCTAAAAGTAACAGTGTTAATTGCCATGTTTTGTTGTAAGATTCTGCTCTGTTTCAAGTAACTGGTATGCACATTTCTCTCCTAATTTTGTGTCCTCATTACAAACCCCCTTTCAAAAGATAATACTGTATCTTCTGGATATGACATGAGAGATCGTCTAGTTTTAACCTATTATTTTGAATATGAGAAATTCCAGATCTAACATAAACATTTACATATATATAAGATTTGCTTAAGATCATACAATTTTAAGACATTAGATTAAGAACCATACTTCCATTTTGTTTCTGAAAACCCAAGAAGTCATATAAGATTTTTGTATTTGTTCTTATGCACCTTCCAGAATCATTCACTAATTTGCAGTGCCCAGAATGTGGACCTAAGCAGTTTGAGATCTTGATGAGATTTGACCATTTATCTGTACTACCATTTTTTATTTTCCATTTTTTTAAGGTGGTGATGTAGCAGACAAGGTAATAGTCTCAAAATATGTTTACATCTTAATCCTTGCAATCTGTGAATATATTGTGTTATATGGCAAAGGGGAATTAAGATTTCACTAAGTAAGATTGCTAATCATTTGACCGCTGAATAGAAGGTCACAAGTGTGATTATATGTGGAAGCAGGAGGCAGGAAAGCCAGTGTCAGAGTGATGAGATGTGAGAAGAACATGGCCTCCCATTGCTAACTTTGATGATGATGAAAGGAGGCTACAATCCAAGAGATGTTGGCAGCATCAAGAAGCTGAAAATGGCAAAGAAACATCTTAACCTAAAATGCCTCCAGAAAGGAACACGAACCTGATGACCTTGACTTTTAGTTCAGTAAGACCTGTTTCAAACTTCTGACCTCTAGGACTGTAAGATAAATTTCTGTTGTTTTAAGCTACCGTGTTTGTGGCAATTTGTTACAAGAGCAATAGAAAACTAATACGGGGGTAATCCTTCTTAATATATGTTAAAATTTGAAAATCTCATTCATTGGAAATGATCCATTAGTGAAGTATTCAGAGAAGACTCTTTTCCACTGGTTCCCTTAGTAGTTTTCCCAAAGTCTACCTCTTTTTTGATGAAGTCACAGGGAATAGGTTTTAATTGTAGTTGACCCTTGAACAGCATGGGCCTGAACTGTGTGGGTCCACTCATAAGTGGATTTTCCTCTGCCTCTGCCACTTCTGAGGCAGCAAAGTTAACCATTCTTTTTCTGCTCCTTCTCAGGCTATTCAACATGAAGACGAAGAGGATGACCTTTATGATGATCCATTTCCACTTAATAAATAATGAATATATTTTATCTTCCTTATGATTTTCTTAATGATTTTTTTTCTGGTTTACTTTATTGTAAGAATACAGTATAAAACACACATAACATATACAATATATGTCAATTGTCTGTGTTATTGGTAAGTCTTCCAGTCAACAGTAAGCTGTTAGTAAACAAGTTTCTTGAAAATCAAAAGGTATAGACAAATTTTCAACTGCACCAGAGGTCAGTATGCCTAACACCTGCATTCTTCAAGGGTCAACTGTATTTGCATTGTAAAAAAAAAAAATAAAAAAAAAATAATAATAATAATAATAATAATAAAAGAGGTCCAGAAAATGTGTGTGTGCTCTGGCATTCTGCCCAGGCAGTGTGATTTCAGCTAGTTGGGATTGTAGTTTCTATAGACAACACATAATTGTGACACTGGAACTAGAGAATCATTCAGGCAGCAGGAGCTTTCATGTAAAGACAAAGTGGGGTTTAATTTATTTATTGCATACTATTGTATGATTTCTCTGGCTTCAGATCCTGCACCAGTGAATTAAATATGATATCTTACAGTTGTACAATCAAATTAAATAATACATATACAATGCCTTGTGTAAAAACTCATGTGTAATAAACATTTAAAAACAAATACTTTGTTATGCCTTGAGTTCTGGACCAAAGAATTTAGTTAATTCTTACCTGGATACATATGCCCTCTAGGAAAGAAAACAAAAAAAAAAGCATTATAAAATCAGTTTTTCTCCCTGAGGTTTGTGACTACCAAAACAGCGGAAAAGAAGCCATGCATTAGCCTTCTTTTACCATTCACCCAATTTTTTTCTCTATTAATATATTAACAAAAACATGTAGAGATGTGTAACATTGTCTTTACTTCTATTCTTTAGTCAAAATAGAGATGAATTGGTAGAAATGTTTTCTTTTTGGAAAGTCACACCAAATTAATCCTGATGTAGAGAATGATCAGGAGTACATGTAAGTATTTCAAGATGGTACTGCTTCAAGTTCTAATTTTTGGAAGCCAGTATTTTGATGTCAGTAATGACCATGATTTAATAAGAAAGAGTTTTCTTATTGCTGTTTACTTCAATAAAGTTCTTGCTGGAAGAATGCCCAGCTAGTGTCAATGGATTATCCAAATTCTACAATAAGCAGAGTGTAACAAATAACTGAAATTTGGCTCATCAGAGGACACACATATCTTAGCATAGTTTCCATTTTCAAAAATTGGATTGGTTTTGTAGGCATTCAGATTGTTAGCTTTCTCTCTTCTATTCAATTCATGTCTTTTACAATGAAATATCAACATGCTGACTCCTCAAACAACCCTCGTACATATTACAGACATTCTGCAGCACAAACAATACTCATATTCCCTCAAAGTTACTGGCATTGCTCCTGATACTTAAAAAGGACTCACTTCCACTGAGTTCGTGCCACTGCACTCCAACCTGGGTGACAGAGCAAGATTCTTTCTCAAAAAAAAAAAAAAAAAAAAAAAAAAGGCTCACTCCCTTCTTTGGTCAACTAAAATTCATGAAAGCCAAAAATTTTCATCAGCATCATTTGACACTCTGGAAAATGTCAGCGTTGCTTATTCAGTTTTTAGTTATTGTATAGCCTTACAAATTTATTGATTGTGTTATTTAAATTATGAATTATCTTCTGAAGTTTTATATAAAGTCCAACTAGAATATCAGAATTTTTATTTATAAATACATGTACTTTGTACTCCTAATTTTTGAACTTGTGAGATTTATCATTTTTACATGAGTTGTTGACAAGATTAAGTAAAACACTAGATGGAAAAATAATGTATGAACAGTAAACTTATAAATAGTAGAAGTAGCAGCAGTGTTATATCTTTGATATGTTTGATTAAGTATTGAGATTGTGTGTATATGTGAAGTGGAACCTCACAAAGAGATGGAAAGTAAAAGTCATGGTTTCAGGCAAGAAATCATAGTATTTTCAATCATAGTAATTGTATCATGACAATTCTATATTACATGTTATCTACTTTGTAAGTTTTATTAAGATCATGATAAAGACATACACATTTGTTAGGCAGTTATCGTTATCTTTTGACTCATCTTTCTTTGTATTTTACTTTTTTTCCCTTCCACTAGCCATATACATCCTTTGATGTATGAAAGTATGAAAATCTGAAAGAAATAATGTGTGATGAAGTCAGTCAGTTCTTGTCCAAACAAATATTTTAAAAATTGCTTCCCCTTTGCTGCCTGTTGTCTGTTGTCCTTGTCCTACCTAAGTAACTTGACCAAAACAAAACAAAACACAAAATACATTTTTAAGTGTTAGAAAAAAGTGTGCTGAGGTTCTTGTCTAGATATTAAGCCTAAATAAACAGAGTCACATTCTCTGAATTCTAAGGCCTCGAATCAGTTCAATAAGCATCTATTAACTTGGCTGAGTAGAGAAAGATAAAGGAAGCCACATTCTTCATATCAATTACCTATCCATCTAGATGAAGGAAACTTGGTTAATAGACAACAAGGCTATTGGAGCTTAGAATACTTGTCCATCTCAAGACAGTACAGTAAAGTACAGTACTCAAGACAGTAAGAAGGCTAGTGCCAACTTATCTTTTTTATTTACCAGAAAAAATTAAAAGATTTTTTAGAAACATGCTGCAGTTCTCCAATTCTGCCCCTCTGATTAGGAATTCATCACATGCCCCCTTGTAAGAGCAAAGGAAAAGAACAGTAATTTCTGGTTGAGCTCATTGCCCTCCAGGGCAAAAATCTGTGTTTTGTTAACAAAGAAAAATGAAAGAATGGATTGTTAGACTACACTTTCTCCCAAGCATCCAAAGAAATTACTTGTTTACTGCTGATGTCCCATAATAAATTTAAACGGGTATTTTCAGAAAAAGAGACAATGTGTTCTCCATGAGACCAACTTTCAACACTATTAACTAGATATTGTTACACTAGCTGCTAGAAAAGCACAGGTTGTTTGTTTGTTTGTTTTAACTCCAAGATGGTGGACTGGAGGATTTTTTAGCATGCCTCACCTGCTTAGAAAGAGCAAAACAGTGTGTAGAGATTCACACTGTGAACATTTATCTAAGAAGCAATACAGAGACTCAACAGAAACCTGAAAGAAACAACAACAGACACTTTGAAAGAAGTGATAGGCAGCAGTGAGTCAGGCAGAAAACTTTCTGTCCAGAGCATGAAATGAGGAGAGACTGTCTCTGCTATGCTCACTTCGGCCTCGGAGGTGGGCAATCCAGGTCACAGGGGAGCTCCTCAACCCTACCCAGCACTGGAGCATATTTGGTGAGCAGTCGGGAACACATGAGAAGGAGCTGCATCCGAAAATTCTTTGTATGCACTCCCAGATCCCAGTGGGGAAAGAGGGAAGCCATTCCTGACCTTGCAGAAGTCATCCAGCTCACTCGGGTGGCAGTCACAGACAGAAAGAAGAAAATTATAGAGTTAATATCATCACTCTGCCACCCCCATCAGAGTTAGTGCTTGCACTGACTGCGAGGAAACCAGAGGACAAGAAAACTTGATCCAGCTCCACCCAACATTGCCTCTCTCTGGAGCTAAGAGCAGAACCCAGCCACTGTACATCCTGCAAACCTCTCCACAGCCTGAGGCAACAGAGAGCTTCCCCAGTTGACTAGCAAGAGATGCTAGTGACCAATTCTCCTCAGAAGGCAGAACCGAATTACAAGTGAATAATCAGAGTCCAAATGAATTGGTAAAGGGATAGTGCTAGACTCTATAGGCAAGTTCACTGGAAGAATCTACAACAAATACATACACAAAGGAAAGTAACAAACTCACAGAGATCAAACCCTGAAAAACTTAGTAATCCATGGAAAGGATAGACGAGAGTTCTTGACCTCTGTAGCTCTTGCAGTAGACCGCTGATATATGAGCTCAATGACAGCTTCTTTGCTTTTGTGAGCAGAAGAATTAGAGTGGGCTACAATTTGGGGACTTCCTGAGGGCACTTTACTTTTGCTTACCCAATGTTTTTTCCCTCTCCCTCTGGATCTAAGCTGTAATAGCATACACCATACTGAATGCACTCTCACTGAGGGACATTGTTCTACTCAAGGACATTCAACACTTATACTGTAATAACATTGGATGCTTTGTAGATATTCACCAGCACCACCTGGAATATGGAAGTTCTACCAGGCACCTAGACTCAGAAGAACAGCAGCATTCACAGTAGTCTGGCCCTCAGGGACCACCAATCCCAGGAGAAGTGGGAGTGCATCACATTAAGGGAGCACCTTGTGGCACAAAAAAAACCAGAGTGCAGGCCTTGAGTCCCAGAACTTTCTGCTTGTGGGAAGTTTCTTTCAGCAGAGGCACAAGTGCAGTGCTGGTCTCATTGAGAAAGGACTGCAGTTCCACCCAGTAGTTGGGCAGCCCAAGTACTCATGAAGAAATTTGGAGGAGACTTTATCTCCTCCTCACCCACCACTGTGTACACAGCTGTGGTCTCTCCCATGGGAACTTGGCATGGGTTGCCTGTAGATAGCCTTTCTGGAGCACTCTGAGGTGACTGCATCCCCACAACATGAGTGCCCTCCAGATTCAGGCTGGCATGAGGGGTAGAATAACAATCTTGCTCTACAAAGAACATCAGCATTCCTGAATATGGAAAGAGGCACCTATCTGATACGAATAGCCAGAACAATGATACAAGCACATATTGTGGAGGCAGACAGCTTTCTTGCTATTCTGAAAGGGGAGAGGAAGTGGCTTTCTCCCTTCCCCTCAGAAAGACTTGAATGCATTTCACTGAGTGGTCTCCCAACCACCACTGTCAAGGCTGTGAACTTTTCCCACCACTGAGGTATTGAATATATCCACCTGCTTCAGCCACAACAAAATTTTAGCCTTGGCCACCTCCTATTAAACCACAGACTGGTTTCTAGTTTAGTTTTCACCAGGTTGACAAGTTTGGCCTTCCAAACTTGTCAACCTGGTGAAAACTAAACTAGAAAAAAGTTTTAAAATTGTACACCACTGGGGGATAAGATAAGCTTCATGACACCTCTGCCTTTCCAGCCCCACAAGAGACAGTGAGTCTGCTCACACACCAAGGACATTGTTAATACAACCAGCATCAAAGAAAGCCATCACACAATGATTATCTATAACCAAGGAATTAATACAGAGTATTTACCATGGAAAGCACTCAGAGCCAAAGTTAGGTCAACATAAACTGTACATTAAAGTAACATCTTCAAAGGAAAAAATATTTTTTAAAAAACCCAGTCATATCAAAAATAAAGTTAAAAAAATAAGAAATAGTCTACTCAAATAAGAAGTAACCAGCAATATGAAAAATCAGAACTTCTGGAAATGAAAGATACATTTTGGGGATTACAAAATATATTGGAAAGTTTTAACAGTACACTAAACCAAGGAGAATAAATAATTTCAAAGCTTGAAGGCAAGGCTTTCAAATTAACCTGATCAGACTAAAATAAAGAGAAAAGAATTCAAAGAAGTGAACAAAGTCTACAAAAAATGTGAGATTATGTAAAATGTCCAAACCTAAGATCATAGGTCTTCCTGAAGGAGAAGATAAAGCAACATGTCTGCAAAACCTATTTCAGAAACTAAGAAAAAATTATTTGGTCTTGCTAGAGATTCAGACATGCAAATACAAGAAACTCAAAGAACTCCTAGGAGATTCATTGCACAAATGACATCACCAAAGTATATATCATCAGGTTATCTAAAGTCAATGTGAAGGAATGAGTTATAAGAACAGTGAGAAAAAAACATCAGATAACTTATAAAGGAAGCTCAGTTGGAAGTAAATGCTGAATGCCACAAAGTCAAACCAGCACTTAGGCAAAAGTTCTTTTTCAGAAAGGCAATTTACTTCTGCAGAAGGATGCTTCCTGTGTCAATCATGATAACAAGAGCACACTGAAGAAAGGAGGGAAGAGTTTTTTATCTCTGAGGTGTAGTTCCTACATCTGTGTTACTCCCCCATGCCCTGGGGTTAAACCACACGATCTAAGCTGACCCTATTGGCTATTTGTGAATATTTTTCCCAAATAAGGAAGTGGGAAAGAGAACGTGAGTTACAGTGGTGGGATCTGTGGTTTTGGCCGGAGGAATGGGTACACAGTGAATAACCAAGCTACAGATGTGAGTTATTGATTAGCATGGATGGGAAGGTTGTTTACAGTAACTAGGGGCAAGGAGGCATGGAGAACAAGAATGTTAGGTTCGAGAACAAAGAACAAGGAAGTTAACAAGATGAACCTTTGAAGAGGAATTTTGTTGTATCTTAGAATTCCTCCCTTTTCATTTTTACAGTTCTTCCTCTTCAACCCTTTTAAACATATCTTTGCTTTGTTGTTCAACTTGATCCTCTAAAAGAAAAGCTTATCTGAATAAGGTGGAGGAGAACTAAGGGAAGTTTTAGTAAGTGTGGTTTCTATAAGCCTTTGTACTAGCCCACGGGTATATGGTATGATACAACACCCAACAAGAATGAGTATGCATATTATGACTTCAAGAGAAGTGAGAATTGAAGCCACTATTCCTTTCCATTACCAAACCATTTTTCTAGTCATCCTGAAAAGGGTTATCAACTCCAGAATTTCTGGCTAGTTCATTGGATAAAGTGGTAAGTCCTTGTGAAGCCTTTGTTATGTTTTCATCGGGGGCAGTGTTGTTTGGGATGAAGGTACGACACTGAGTTTTAATCATAATGCAAACTCCATCTTTTTCAACTAACATCATTTCTAGGGCTATTGTGTTTTCCCAAGCCATTTGGCTAGTAGGCCCTAATTGCTCAGCTGTTACTTTGACAGCATCTCTAGTGTAATTAATAAATCACTGTTGGTTATAATAGATGTAATTTATCCAATCTATATGTTTATTAATAGTTACCTATGGAAATAATGATTCAAATCCTGCAGCTATTTGGTCTCAGGCTTTGAATTTATCAAGTACTCCCCACGGGACTCCAATTGCATCCAAATAAACTTCAGAGTCGAAAGATCCATAAGGGCTTCTCTTATTTTACAGTGTTGTGATTTTTCTTTTTCTGGCTGATGAAATATCAGGGTGAAAGGGATAGTCAATTGGACAAGAATGCAAGTGTCGCTCCAGTTACCTCACAGAGTGTCCAGTAAGGGTCTACCACAATACCGCCATACATCTGTCTGAGGACATCTAAGGGTAGACTTATGGGTAAGCTCTTGGAAGGGCTTAAGCTCATTACATCTCATTAAGCTTTCAAAGAACACCAACTTCTCCCCTTGTCGTGAGAGACATGAGGTGAAATTGGTATTGGGATACAGAAGCTGGATGGCCCTCAGGGACTGACCCACAAGGTGTTGGACTTTGGGTACAGAGAGAGAGCTTGGCATGATTTATTGTCCCAAGCCATAGAATCCTGGAAGACAGCTTTCATGCAGTCCATGCCTGGTCTACTGGGAGACCATCCAAGTGGAAAGGGGATAATCTGGGCCTCTGGAGGCCATGTGCACAAGAATAACAATTGCTTTTGTTTAATATGTGGACAGAATATTTGATCCATTCCAACCAGGCATTTATATTTTGATATCCTGTTTCAATTGTTAAAGCTTGCCTTAGATAATTTACTTCTACAATATTTGCTTTAGTATTATCATTGGGTATAGAAGGGATGGCAGTCTGATTAGAAGAAAGCACAGAAGGAGAAGAGAGAGAAGGGGGCAATGAGGATGAGGGATTAATAAAAACACATTTCAAAAGACCCTATGAGGTCTGTGCCAGCAAAGTTGGCTCCTATGCCATAGAAGTGACTCATAGTAGGGCTAGGGTCGGTAGAGGTGGGAATGAGAATAGAAACTTGCACTGGACTATATTAGTTATACTGGCAAATGAGGGGAATGCTTTCTTTAGTAAAGTGAATGTATGGTTTTAAGGATATACAACCACCTGTCGATGAGGCCCAGCTTTGATATTCGGTTGTCCATAGAACATCATTCCAGCTATGACAGATCTGTTTTCCTACATTTTTTAAGGAGCAAGAGTCTTGGTAAAGGGAATCAGTTATTTTAAAGGGGCAGAGACACTTTTCTGACGCTGAGGGTTGCCTTTGACTTTGGAGATCTCTATAGGTTATGACTAAACAAGCATCAAACATAATAACTTGGGGTGAGTTTGATTTAGTTACATTAATAACAAGGTGGTCAGCAATAGAATGGGCAAAGAAGAAAGAGTAATAGAATAGATGGAAGAGTGTTAAACTTTTTTAGCTTTAGTTTGAGGGAGTATTCCCCTGGGATAATGGCCCATGACTCCTGAGGTGGTGGTGCTTTCTTGACTTGGGTGTGATGGGGTCCATCCTTTTCCTGCTGTCCGGACTGTGGTTTCAGTGGTTATAAGTACCAGGTAAGGCCCTTCCCAGGTCAGCTCAAGTTTTTCCTCTTTCCACCTTTTGATAAGGATGTGGTCCCCAAGCTGATGTTGATGCACCGGAAATTCCATGGGTGGCGGCTGTACTAGGAGACCTTTGGTTTTAAGAAAAGAGAAAGTAGAGGAGAGACCCAGTATGTAATTCCTGAGGAATTGATCTTTCATTTTAAATGTAGAAATGTCAGCAGTGGAGTATAAATAAGGCAATCCATAGAGCATCTCATGAGGAGAGAGGCCAATATCTTTCTGAGGGGCAGTTTGGATTCTTAAGAAGGCAGTAGGAAGACATTTTGTCCACGACAACCAAGTCTCTAGAACTAATTTGGTTATGTGGGTTTTTAAGGTTTGATTCATCCTTTCTACTCTCCCTGATGAAGGTGGGTGCCAAGGAGTATGACATTCTCATCTAATGTCTAGCGCTTGGGGTAACTTTTTAATGACATACACTGTGAAATGGGTTCTATTATCTGAGTCAATATTTTCTATTAGTCCAAACCTGGGTACTATATTTTCAGTTAATGCTTTAACTACATTATTGGCTGTTGCATTTGAAAAGGGAATAGCTTCAACCCAGTGAGTGAGGTGATCTACTATCACTAATAAGTACTTTAGACAAACTTTTAGGGGGCCTTTCAGTGTAGCCAATTTGAATACTTTTGAATGGTCTTAGCCCTGGATCCCTCCCTCCAGGGGTGACTTTTTAATAACTTGTTTGTTGGTTTTCTTACATATTAAGCAACTGCCCGTAACTTGTTTGGCTAGGGTGTAAATTCCTGTATACCCACAAACCCTGAAAATTGCATCACACATGGCGTCCCCAGTGTGTCCCTTGATGCAGGTGAGACAAGATTTCTCTCATGACGGGTTTGGATAGCATTTCTCTTTGATCTGGTAACACTCATTTTCCTTCTGATTTTTTTTTTTTTTTTTTTTTGCTCCTATTCTTATTAATTTTTTCCTTTTCTGCAGCAGAGAAGATAGGGGTTGCAGCCAGGGAAGGAAGACAAGGAGTTAAGTGAGAGATAGGTGTTTGAGATGAAATGGCAGCCCGTTTGGCTACTTTATCTGCAAGGTTATTTCTTCAACTTGTAAAGGAAAAGTCTTTCTGGTGTCCAGGGACATGTACAATGGCCATTTCTTCTGACAGCTGAAGATGGTTTAAAACATGGACAATTAACACTTCATGAGCAACATTTTGGCCTTTACTATTAATAAGACCTCACTCAGCCCAAATTTTTCCAAATGTATGTGTTACTCGAAAAACATACTTAGAATCAGTATAAATGCTTCCTTCCTTGTTTTGTAAGCATTTTAAAGCCTGGCTGAATGCAAATAATGCACAAGATTGGGCAGATCAACTGTTGGGCAACCTCTTTGATTCTATTTTTTCAATAGTTTCTCCATCAATTACTGAATACCCATTATGTCTTTCTCCTTTATTTACTTGGGAGGAATCATCTATAAATAAGTGTCACCTTGTTTTGAAAGGAGTTTCTCCTAGATCTGGCCTGACCTTTGTTTGGTAGTCAATTAAATCTAGACATAAGTAATCTCTTTTTAGATTTGGGTCTCCTGTCAAGAAACCTGCTGGATTGAGTGAATTACCGGTAGTCAAAGTTAAATCATCTTTTTCTAGTAAAATGGCCTCATATTTTAAGACTCTGGAGACAGTGAGTCACCTTTCTGCTTTTTTATTTAAAATTGTTCTAATTTGGTGGGGTGTGTTTATAGTCAATTTCCCCCAAAAAGTTAATTTTCTACTTTCTTCAATTAATATTTCTGTAGCTCAATGGACTGGATGCATTGAACCCATCCACATGTGACTGGGCCCAAAACTCTTGATAGGAAAGCTACAGGCTGCCAGCAGCCACCGTGTTCTTGGGTAAGCACTCCCAAAGCTACTCCATTATTTACTTTAACAAAAATGTGGAATGGTTTTTCTAGGGAAGGTAAGGCTAGAGCAGAGACGGTTATGAGCCTTTCTTTTAGCTCTTCAACCTGATCGACTTCCTCAGACATCCACAGGGGATAGTCAGGTTGTTCCTGGGCAAGTTTTTGGTTTAGAAGTTTACTGTTTAGTGCAGATGAGTCAATCCATAAGTGGCAGTACCCAACTAACCCTAAAAATTTTCTGAGTTCTTGCTTAGTTTGGGGCAAGAGTGAGGACACGATGCCTTCAACTCATTCAGGCCCTATTCTTCGCTTACCTGCACTTATTAAGTGGCCTAAGTATTTAACTTTGAGCTCCACATACTGAAGCTTTCCCTTTGAAACCCATAACCCCTTGAACTCCAGATAGTTAACAATATGTGTAGAGAAGCCAGCTGTTTTCTCTGCATCCTCACCAGATATGGGAATACCATCCACATACTGGAGCAGACATTTTTGCTTTGGGATAATCACTTTTTTCAACACTTGTTTTAAAATTTCACTGAAAAGGTTTGGGAAGTCTGTAAACCCTTGAGGTAAAACTGTCCATCAATACTGTTGTTTATGCCCTGAATGGGGATCCTCCTACTCGAAAGCAAATATCTTAACTGTCTTCAGCCAAGGGGCATGGCCAGAAAGCATCTTTTCAATCGATTACTGTAAACCACTGATGCTGATGTGGAATTTTGCTGAGAATGGTGTATGGGTTGGTGATACCAGGATTTCTAGTTTGGACTATTTGATTGAGGGCTCTAAGATCTTGTACCAGTATGACAGGTCTGATTTCTTGACTGGCAATATTGGAGTGTTATAAGGGGACATATAGGGTTCAAGGAGCTCATCTTTGATAAGCCTTTCAATCATGGCCCTTAACCCTATTCTTTCCTCTAGGGAATTGGGTATTGTTTCTTCCTTACCACTTCCCCAGGGAATTTTAGCTTGATGTGGATTGCAGGGATTCAGAGTATCCCACAGTTTCCTTCCCTTGACCAGACATTGGGGTTAATATATTTTTCATCTGCAGTGGTGAGTAGGTTTAATGAAGTAAGGAATCATTTAGGGCTAACTTGTAGACCTATACCTAACTTTGGCATTTAACTCTCTTCCTAATAGATTAATTCCTGTTTCAGGAATCAACAAAAACTGGATATGAGTTAATCGATCTTGGTATTTAACTTCTGTACTTTCTATGACTTTTGCTTTAAATCCTTGTTCTTTTAACCCAGAGACTAAAAGTTCTTCTGAAGAGCAGGCAATGTGGGATGGAGGGAAACAAACAGAGGAGCGAGCCACCCCTGAATCAACTAAAAAGGTGATAAGCTCATGTTTGGGTCCCACCTCTAAATTTATCAAGGGCTCTTGGTAGGACTCAAGGTAAAAGAAACAGAGCCCCTGACCCCCCTATTCTTCCCCAAAAGTCCTGAGTGGAAAGGTTTCCTTTTCTTTTCTAATTCAGGATATGCTCTCTTGAAATGGCCTGTCCTTCTACATTTGTAGCACCTATCCTGTTCTTCTCTCTCAGTTCTGGGATTCTGCCATTTTGCCCTCCCCCCCATTTTCTGTAGAGGGTCTGGTAGAAGAGGGCCTGGGTCCTCTAGACAGAGGCTTGGGGCCTTTAAATCGGAGTCTGGACCCTTTATAGTTTCTGGCCCCCTGGAAGCTTTGTTTAGAAGCATGTGGGTTTGGAATCACCTGTTGGAAAGTGGATACCATAAGTTTTGTCTTTTGTTTCTGCTTCTCTTTGTCTTTTCTCACATACACTTTTTGAGCTTCTCTGAGAAGTTCACTTAGAAGTCAGTTTCCCCAATCTTCTAATTTTTGTAACTTTTTTGAAACATCTGGCCAACTTTTAGTTACAAAGTGGAGCTTTAACATTCCCTGTCCAAGGGGATCTTTCAAATTTAGGTCTACATTTTGTTTCATTTGATCTGTTAGTCTGTCTAGAAATTTCATAGGCCCTTTATCTTTTTCCTGTTATATATCAAGTGCTTTAGAGAGGTTTTAGGTTTGGGGTACTGATTCCCTAATTCTCTTCACTATTACTTCCCTTAGGTCTTGCATATTTTCCTGTCGAGCTGCATTATTAATGTCCCACCAGGGGTCGTGTATGGGAAACTTTTGTTCTGCAGTAGGAATGTTTTTACCGGGAGGGTGTTCACATTCCCAAAGTGCCATAGCAGTCCTACGGATCATGCTTCTTTCCTCCCCTGAAAAGAAGATGTCTAGGATGAACATTAACTCGACCCAAGTGTATAACTGAGGTTCCAACAATTGATAAACCTAATCTGCCACTCCATAAGTGTCATCCAACAATGGCTTAAGTTCCTTTTTTAAACTTGACCTGGTTAAGGGAGCATTCACAAAGCCAATAGCTCCTCCTCTTTTTGGCACCTCTTTTGAGGGGAAGAGAGTTGAGGCTCACTCCTTAGGTGTGGAGGGAAGTGGGAAATTTTGAATATAATTTTTTACATTGTTCTATCCCATGCTGGAGTCTTTTGGGGAAGAGTACTTGGGCCAAGAAGAAATAGGTTCATGGTATAAGATTCTCAACAATCTGGGTTGTACAGAGGAGGAATAATGTGAGCAGGGGCGGGATCTTAAGTTTGAACCGGGACAGCAACGGCTGCCTGAGGGGAAGGGTTAGGAGCACTGAGCAGAGAGAGATGGTCTAGGGGATCCCATGTGCTGGAGTCTTTAGGCACAGGAATTGGCTTTTTTTACTCTTAATTTTGGTGTTCTTGATTTAATTTTTCCCTAATTTTCTTTAAGGGAAAAAGGAAGATAGGCCCCTGCCTCCAACAAAGAGCACAGTCCAATTATTCTTGAGAAACGGGACTTTTATCATCTACACGTTGAATTAGAAGTTAGCACATTACATCCTCATTTGACCCAAACTTTGGCCACAAGATTGAAGGTTTGAGGATGAGTCCCTGAATCCAAATAAAACAGTAATATTTTATCATCTGTTGCTTTTTCTTATGTTTAGTTCTCTCATTATCTTTCCAATATTTGAACATGAGGCTTAGGGGACTATCAGGGGAAATATCTTTATTACTATCTTTATCCTTTTTATTCCATCTTGCTTAGGGGTATTTCCCATATTGGGTCCTAGTTAGGCTAAATCCCTCATGCTAGAGATTAATTGCCTATTCATCTCTGAAGGCTTGCTCAATCCCTCCTATTAGAGATTTCTTGCCTATTCCCTTGGGGCTTGTTAAGGCTCAATTCCTCATATTAGAGATTTCTTGCCTATCCTTTAGCCCCACCTGCTGGAGGCTCCTTGCACATTTCTTTTGCTTTGTCCACTCTGGCCACTTCCTCAAGGGGAATTTAAGTGCCTCTTGGCATTGGTATGCCTATATAAATCCCATGGCAGGATCCGCCCTAAGCCATATGAGGTGACCACGGGACTACTGATAGGACCCACTCACTCTGCAGAGCATTAGTGCTTAGAACCATTCACACAAGAACCACAAGCAGTAGTGCTTATGATCATTCACACACACTTTCAACCTCCAGAATATCCTGACCACCAAGGAAATACTTTGTTACCCTTGTAACGTTTCTTACCTTGTTCTGAGCACAGAGTTACCTGGTCACCATGGTGTTGCAAGCCTTTTCCTCCCCAAATTGTTGAGAGTCTGGGTTTATTTTTCACACCAGTTAGTGGGGGGACCCAATCCCTCACCTTGAGGCCACCACAATGAGGCAGTGGGATGTGCCTTGTCACGAGAGGTGACTGTAGACCCCTTCCCCAGGGGAGAATGGGAATACTGGACAAGCCCCAAGAAACTGTTAGAAGTAAATGCTCGGTGTCACAAAGTAAAACCAGCACTCAGGGAAAAGTATTTTCTCAAGGCAATTTACTTTTGCAGAAGGATGCTACCCATGTCAATTATAATTGCAAAAGCACACTGGGCCGGGCGCGGTGGCTCAAGCCTGTAATCCCAGCACTTTGGGAGGCCGAGACGGGCGGATCACAAGGTCAGGAGATCGAGACCATCCTGGCTAACACCGTGAAAACCCGTCTCTACTAAAAAATACAAAAAACTAGCCGGGCGAGGTGGCGGGCGCCTGTAGTCCCAGCTACTGGGGAGGCTGAGGCAGGAGAATGGCATAAACCCGGGAGGCGGAGCTTGCAGTGAGCTGAGATCCAGCCACTGCACTCCAGCCTGGGCGACAGAGCGAGACTCCATCTAAAAAAAAAAAAAAAAAAAGCACACTGAACAAAGGAGGGAAAGGCTTTTTATCTCTGAGGCGTGGTTCCCTACCTCTGTGTCACTCTCCCAGGGGTTGGGGTCAAACTGCACAATCTAAGCTGACCCTATTGGCTACTTGCAAATATTTTTTCCTAAATAAGGAAGGGGGAAGAGGAAGGTGAGTTACAGTGGTGGGATGTAAAGTTTTGGTGGGAGGAATGGGTACAGAGTGAGTAACCAAGGGAACAGATGTGAGTTATTGATTAGTTCTGACGGGAAGATTGTTTACAGTAACTAGGGGCAAGGAGGTATGGAGAACAAAAAAGTTAGGTTTGAGAACAAAGAACAAGGAAATTAACTGGCTGAACCTTTGAAGAGGAATTGTATTGTATCTTACAGCTCTATCAGAATAACAGCAGACTTCTTTGTAGAAACTTCACAAGCTAGACATGTTTGGGGACCTATGTTTAGTCTCCTCAAGCAGAGTAACTGTCAGTCAATAATTTTATATTCAGCAAAACTATATTTCATAATTGAAGGATAAATAAAGCCTTCTTGGACAAGCAAATGCTGGTAGTATTTGTCATCATTAGTCCAACCTTACAAAAAGTGCTAAATGGAGTTCTAAAGATTAAAGCCAAAGGTGAATATGCACCAGTATAAAAACACCTGAAAGCATAAAGCTCACAGGAATTATAAAATAGTAACACATTGAGAAAATAAAGCCACTAAATAACAATCAACAGGATGATTGTAACTCTACCTAACATAACAATATTAATGTTGACTCTAAATGGTCTAAATTATCCACTTAAAAGACATGGATTAGCGGAATGAATTAAAAAACCAAAACCAAGTATCTGCTGTCTTCAATACACCCATCTAAGTCATAAACATTTTTATAAACTCTAGGTAAAGGGGTGAAAAAAAATGCTTAACACAAATAGAAACCAAATGTGAATAGGAGTAGCTATTCTTACATCAGATAAAGATGACTTTAAAGAAACAATAGTAAAAGAAAAGGCAAAGATAATTATTATTATATAATAATTTAAAAATCAACTTAACTGGAAGATATAACAATACTAAATATGTATTCATTAACTCCAGAGCTCCCAGGTTCATAAAACAATTAATATTAGATATAAGAAAAGAGATAAACATCAAAACAATAATAGTGGGGGACTTCAACACTATATGGACAGTAATAAACAGATCACTAAGGACAAAAGTCAACAAAAAACACTAGACTCTAGAATAAATGGACCCAACAGACAGTTAAACAGAATTTTCTATGACAAAACTGCAGAATAGAGTCTTCTCAACAAGACATAGAAATTTTCCAAGATAGATCATATGACAGGCAAAAGAAACAAGTCTCTATAAGTTTTAAATAATCAAAATCATATTAAGTATATTCTACAATCAAGCAAAATAACACTAGAAATTAATTCCAAGAGGAAACCTAAAAAACATACGAATAAATGAAAATTAAACAATGTGCTCCTGAGTAATCTTTGTGTCAACAATGAAATCAAGATGAAATTTTTTAAAAAAATTCACAATGAATAATAACAGTGACACAAGTTATTAAAATCTCTGGGATTCAGCAAAAACAATACTAAGATGAAAGTTTCCAGCACTAAATTCCTACATCAAAAAGACACAAATACCACAAATTGACAACCTGACTTCACACTTCAAGGAACTAGAGAAATGAGAAAAAAACAAAACAAAACAAAACAAAAAAAACCCCAAAGCTAGAAGATGAAAAGAAGTAAGAAATATCAGAACAGAACTAAATAAAATTGAACCCCCCAAATAAAAAGGATCAAAATGGTGCTTTAAAAGTTAAACAAAATTAATAAACCACTAGCTTGATTAATCAAGAAAAGATTCAGTTAAGCTCAATCAAGAATGAAAATGGAGACATTACAACTGATATCACAGAAATATAAAAGATTATTTGAGGTTACTATGAATACTTTTACGCATACAAAATAGAAAGTCTAAAGTAAATGAATAAA
The DNA here is from genome assembly GCF_043159975.1 of Macaca nemestrina. NCBI lineage: Eukaryota > Metazoa > Chordata > Mammalia > Primates > Cercopithecidae > Macaca > Macaca nemestrina. The sequence continues at coordinate 65,222,062 of NC_092128.1, forward strand.
TTGCTAGAAACATACAACCTGCTAAGCATAAATTAGGAATAAATAGAAATCCTTAAGTGGCCAATAACTAGCAGTGAGATTGAATCAGTAATAATAAAAATATATCTTCCAACAACAAAAGTCCATGACCAGACAGATTTACAGCTGAATTATATCAGACATCCAAAGAAGAACTTGTACCAACCTTATTAAAACTAGTCCAAAAAATTAAGAAGAAGGGAATCCTCCCTACCTAATTCTACAAAAACAGTATCATCATAATATTAAAGCCAGGAAAGGACATAAAGAAAAAAAAAAGAGGGAGAAAACTACAGATTAATATTCCCAGTGAACACAGATGTAAAAATCCTCAATAAAATATTAGCAAACTGAATCCAAAAGTACATCAAAAAGATAATTCACCATGATTAAGTAGGTTTCTTCTCAGGGATGCAGGGGTGGTTCAATATAAGCTAGGCAGTAAATGTGATTCGCCACATAAACAGAATAAAAATGAAAACCAAATGATCATTTCAATAGATGCAGAAAAAGCATTTGATAAAATCTAGCATCTCTTTGTAATAAAAGCCCTGAATAAACTAAGGATAAAAGGAACATATCCCAAAATAATAAAAGCCATATATGATAAACCCACAGCCAATATCATGCTGAATGAGGAAAAGTAGAAAACATTCCGCTCAGAACTGGAACAAGACAAAAATGTTGACTTTCACCGCTTCCATTCAAGGTAGTAAAACACTTCTAGATTTAATAAATGAATTCAGTAAACTCTCAGATTACAAAATTAATGTACACAAATCAGTAGCACGGCTACACACCAATGACCAAACTGAGAATCAAATCAAGAACTCAATCCCATTTACAGTTCAACAGTTACAAAATAAATAAAATACCTAGGAATATACTTAAATGAGGAAGTGAAAGATCTCAACAAAAAGAACTATAAAACACTAATGAAACAAATCATAGATAGGGGTGAGTTGTCAAGATGGCAGACTGAAAACAGATTACCTGTGCTGCTCTCACGGAAAGAAATCAAAAGGGCTATTGAACACTGACCCTATACATTGATAATCAAAGAAACCACATCGGAAACTATGACGGCAACAAGTTAACGTAGAGAGCAAAGAGGAGCAAATCTGGGCAGCAGCCAATCTGGAATCAATGTGAATCCAGGAAAAGCTCCACACATGGAAAACATGAGGGAGTGACTGAGAGCCTCAGAGGGATTCATGCTCTTCACAGGGACTGTGCTTCTAAACTGAGGCAGAGACTCACCCAGATACTTTGCAGAGGTAACTCCAAACTCTCAACCTCTACAATCCTTGAACCTGGAAATAGACCTTCACCAGCACCATAGCCCCAGTAGAGGCTGCAGTCAGAGTGCCTGGGAGCAGTAAGATTCCTCTAACTGCCTTGTCTTTGCCAGACAAAGATCAGTGGAGCTTCTGGCCAAGCCCTCCCACTTCTATCCAAACTCAGCTGCTCCCACAGCCTCTTGTTGCCTGGAATGCCCTGATGGCAGGGAAGGCAACCCCACCCACCCCCACCATTGTTAGGCATTGTTAGGCATTGTTGCCTGATTGAGCTTCTAGCCCAACAGGACAGCCAGGCACAGCCTCCTGCTGTCCCAAGAAACACCCAAAGGGCAGGGTTGATGACCCCACTCACCTCCACCACTTCTGGAGCTTTTACTCCAGTGGTTCAGCTCCTGCCTGAACTCAGCCAGGGGGCTCAGCCTCCTGTTGTTCAGGAAGTACTTGGACAACAGGGAGGGTGACTCCACCCACTCCCACTGCTGGTAACCAGGTGGCCAATGCCTACTAGAGCTTCCACCCCAGCCATCTCACTTTTGCCTGAACTCAATCAGCACATGCAACCTCCTGTTGTCCCGAGAAGCACCCAGACGGCAAGGGATGGGGTGCCCACCCAGATGGCGGGGGGCGGAGGCACCCACGTCACTGGTAGTCAAGCTGTGAACACTTGCCAGAGGTTCCAGCTCCGTGGTTTTGCCTCTGTCTGAACTCAACCAGTGGGCAAAGCCTCCTGTTGTCCCTGGAAACACCTGGATGGCGGGGGCGGGGGCGGGGAGTGGTGGTGGTTTGACTCAAACCACCCCCACATCTGTAGTCAGGCAGGCCACACCTGCTAAAGGTTTTAGCTCAGTGGTTCCACTTCTGCCTGAACTCTGCAGGAAGGCACACCACCTTCTCCCCTCGGACCCTCCACTGCCTGCCCACGGAAGCATCTAGATAGCAGAACAGGTGAATCCACCCACCCAGGCAGTTCCTAACTCAGCAGGACTTGAGGGTGGGGGCAATGCCAAAGCAGGTAGGAGCCCTCATTCTCAGATCACCGTGAAATGTGACACCTGGGTTCCTAGGCTGGTGGAAGAGCGAGGTGTGCCTCCCTCTACAGGGCCCACCTGACAAGGATACGACCTGTCTGCCAAATGTGGCCCCTGCCTGAAGGAGACTTGTAGACCAGAATGCCCAACAAAAGAAAAGCAAGCACGGTGCCTATAATCGGAGGGGGCACCTCCAAGGCCCAGGAGTAGACCAGGTGAGGGGGTCATCTCTTTCCCTCCTCACAACGTACCACTACTGCCAACTGCACCAAAACACAAAAGAGCCATACAGTGTACTAAGAACCTCTCTGCTGACTAACACTCTTAAGCGCCTCCTGCTGGATTGCAGCCCAAAATACAATGCCAAAATAATTTGCTTGCTTATAGTGCCTATGAAAACTAAGGCAAAAGTTCCTCCCAGAGCCTCACCCTAACCAACGCACATGCGCCTCACACCACTGCTGCAGTTGCTGACACGGCGCTAGTGACCATGGATCGCACTGCCATGTCCCGATGAAGCACTCTGGTGGGCAACCTCCAATAGAATATTGAGGCCAGCAGACTGGAAACACCTTGGCCCCTTCAGTCTAGCAGATTCCTAGCCCCAAAGAACCAGAGAACAAAGCCAGGGGCCTGTTATCAACCCCCTAAATTAGAATATGCAGCCTAGGAATGCTGAGGTGAGCTTTGACCACCTGAAATCTTACAGAAACAAAACCAATCGACAGAACAAGCCAGTCGATTAAACCAATTAAACCTCCAAGCACATCAAAAAAGATAAAGACAAAAAATCCTATGCAATGGACCTCAACTTCAAAGAGTAAAGGAACAACATCCCCACAAATAAGAAAGAACCAGCACAAGAACTCTGGAAATTCAAAAATCCAGAATGTCTTCTTACTTCCCAAACACTGCACTAGTTCCCTAGCAATGGCACCAGGCTGAAATGGCTGAAATGACTGACGTAGAATTCATAATATGGATAGGAAGAAAGATCATTGAGATTTGGGAGAAAGTAAAAACCCAATCCAATGATTCTAAGGAATACAATAAAACCATACAGGTGATGTAAGACGGAATGACTATTTCAAGAAAGCCAATTTAATCTGATAGAGCTGAGAATATCATTTCAGGAATTTTACATATAATCTCAAGTATTAACAGCAGAATCAACCAACTTGAGAGAAGACTCTCAGAGCTCTAAGACTGGTTCTCTGAAATAACTCAGTCAGATAAAAATAAAATTTAAAAATATGAACAAAACCTCCAAGAAATATGGGATTATGTAAAGAGTCCAAATCTGCAATTCGTTGTTGTCCCTGAAAGGAAAGAGATAAAGCAAGCAACTTGGAAAACATATTTGAGGACATAGTCTATGAAAATTTCCCAACCTCACCAGAGAACATTCAAATTCAGCAAATGTAGAGACTTCCTGAAAGACGCTACACAAGACGGCCATCCCCTAGACACATACTCATCAGATTTTCCCAGGTTGAAATGAAAGAAAATGTTAAAGGCAGCTAGAGAGAAGGGGCAGATTACCTATAAAGAGAATCCCATTAGGCTAACAGTGGACATTTCAGCCAAAACCTTACAAGTCAGAAGAGATTGGGGACCTCTATTCAGTATTATTAAAGAAAATAAATTCCAATGAAGAATTTCATATCCAGCCAAACTAAACTTCATAAGTGAAAGAGAAATAAGATCTTGTTCAGAAAAGCAAATGTTAAGGAAATTCGTTACCACCAGACTTGCCTTACAGGACATCCTGTAAGAAGTTTTAAATACAGAGTGTAAAGATTATTACCAGCCATCACAAAAACACACTTAAGTATGAAGACACTATTAAGCCAGCACACAAGCAAATCTACATAATAACCAATTAACAACACAAAGCCAGAATCAAATTTGCACATATCAATATTAACCTTTAATGGGATGGGCTGAATGCCACAATTGAAATGCACAGAGTGGCAAGTTTGGTAAAGAAGAAAGACCCAACTGTATGCTGTCTTCAGGATAAATATCTCACATGCAATAAAACTGGTAGTCTCAAAGTAATCAGATGGAAAGAAATCTACCAACCAAATGGAAAACAGAAAAAAAGCAGGGGCTGCTATCCTAATTTCAGACAAATCAGACTTTAACCCAACAATGATTAAAAAAAGACAAAGAAAGGCATTGCATAATGGTAAAGTATTCAATTAAACAAAACCTAACCATGCTATATATATTTGCACTCAACACAAGAGCACCCAGATTCCTAAAGCAAGTTCTTAGAGACCTCCAAGGAGACTTAGACAACCACAGAATAGCAGGAGACGTCAACAACTCACCCACAGTGTTGGATCAAGGCAGAAAAACAACAAAGATATTCAGGACCCGAACTTGACACTTGTCTAAATGGTTCTAATAGACATCTTCAGAACTCTCCACCAAATGAAAGCAGAAAATATATTCTTCTTACCTGCAGATAGCACATACTCTAAAATTGACCATAATATAAGCCATAAAAAATTATCAGCAAAACAAAACAAACAACAAAAACAAATGGAAATCATACCAGCCACACTCTCAGATTACAGTGCAATAAAAATAGAAATTGACAGGAAGAAAATCACTCAAAACCATACAATTACATAGAAATTAAATGGCCTGCTCCTAAGTGACTTTTGAGTAAAAAATAAAATTAAGACAAAAATGAAAAAATCCATGAAACTAATGAGAACAAAGATAAAACCTACCAAAATCTCTGGGAGACAGCTAACACAGTGTTAAGAGGAACATTTATGATGCTAAACCTCAACATTGAACCATGAGGCCTGCCTTACAGGAGCTCCTGAAGGAAGCACTAAATATGGAAAGGAAAAACAGTTACCAGCCAATGCTAAACCATAACAAATTGTAAAGACCATTGACAATATGAAGAAACTGCATCAACTAATGGGCAAAATAGCCAGCTAGCATCAGAGTGACAGGATCAAATTCATACATAACAATATTAACCTTAAATGTAAATGAGCTAAATGCCCCAATTAAAAGACACACACTGGCAACCTGGATAAAGAGTCAAGACTCATTGGTGTGTTGTATTCAAGAGACCTGTACCACGTGCAAAGACATATATAGGCTCAAAATAAAGGGATGGAAGAATATTTACCAAGAAAATTGAAAGCAAAAAGCCAAAAAAAAAAAAAAAAAAAAAAAAAAAGCAGTGGTTGCAATCCTAGTCTCTGATAAAACAGACTTTAAACCAACAGAGGTAAAAAAAAAAGACAAAGAAGGGCATTACGTAATGGTAAAGGGATCAATGCAACAGAGCTAACTATCCTAAATATATATGCACCCAATATAGAAGCACCCAGATTCATAAAGCAAGTTCTTAGATACCTACAAAGACTTAGACTTCCACAAAAGAATAGTGGGAGACTTTAACACTCCACTGTCAATATTAGACAGATCAGTGATGCAGAAAATTAACAAGGATATTCAGGACTTGAATTCAGCTCTGGACCAAGTGGACCTAATAGACATCCACAGAACTCTCCACCCCAAATCAACAGAATATACATTCTTCTCACCACCCCATCATACTTATTCTAAAATTGACCATATAATTGGAAGTAAAACACTCCTCAGCAAATGCAAAAGAACACGAATTATAACTAATAGTCTCTCAGAGCACAGTGCAATCAAATTAGAACTCAGAATTAAGAAACACACTCAAAACCACACAATAACATGGAAACTGAACAACCTGCTTCCGAGTGACTACTGGGTAAATACTGAAATTAAGATAGAAATAAATAAGTCCTTTGAAACCAGTGAGAACAAAGACACAATGTAACAGAATCTCTGGGGCACAGCTAAAGCAGTGTTTAGAGGGAAATTTATAGCACTAAATGCCCACAGAGAAAGTGGGAAAGATCTAAAATCAACACCTTAACATCATAATTAAAAGAACTAGAGAAACAAGAGCAAACAAATTCAAAAGCTAGCAGAAGAAAAGAAATAAATAATATCAGAGCAGAACTGAAGGAGATAGAGACACAAAAAACCCTTCAAAAGATCAATGAACCCAGGAGGTGGTTTTTTGAAAAGATTAACAAAATAGAAAGACTGCTAGACAAACTAACAAAGAAGAAAAGAGAGAAGAATCAAATAGACACAATAAAAGGTGATAAAGGGGATGTCGCCATTGATCTCACAGAAATTCAAACTACCATCAGAGAATACTATAAACACCTCTATGCAAATAAAATAGAAAATCTAGAAGAAATTGATAAATTCCTGGACATATATACCCTCCTAAGACTAAACCAGGAATAAGTCAAATCCTTGAATAGACCAATAACAGGTTCTGAAATTGAGGCAGTAATTAATAACCTATCAACCAAAAAAAAAAAAAAAAAAAAAAAACAAAACCAAGACCAGATGGACTCACAGCCAAATTCTACCAGAGGTACAAAGAGGAGCTGGTACCACTCCTTCTGAAACTATTCCAAACAGCAGAAAAAGAGAGACTCCTTCCTAACTCGTTTCATGAGGCCAACACCTAGTGGAAAAACAAAAAAAGAAAATTTCAGGCCAATATCCCTGATGAACATCAATGTGAAAATCCTCAATAACATACTAGCAAACCAAATTCAGCAGCATATCAAAAAGCTTATCCACTATGATAAAGTCAGCTTCATCTCTGAGATGCAAGGCTGGTTAAACATACATAGATCAATAAATGTAACCCATCTAATAAACAGGACCAATGATAAAAACCACATGATTATCTCAATAGATGCAGAAAAGGCATTTGATAAAATTCAACACCCTTTCATGCTAAAAACTCTCAATAAACTAGGTGTTGATGGAATGTATCTCAAAATAATAACTGTTTATGACAAACCCACATCATACGGAATGGACAAAAGCTGGAAGCATTCCCTTTGAAAACTGGCAGAAGACAAAGATGTACTTTCTCACCACTCGTATTCAACATAGCATTGGAGGTTCTGGCCAGGGCAATCAGGCAAGAGAAAGAAAGAAAGGGTATTCGAGTAGAAAAAGAGGAAGACAAATTGTCTCTGTTTGCAGATGACATGATTGTATATTTAGAAAATCCCATTGTCTCAGCCCAAAATCTCCTCAAGCTGATAAGCAACTTCAGCAAAGTCTCAGGACACAAAATCAATATTCAAAAACCACAAGCATCGCTATACACCAATGGTAGACAAACAGAGAGCCAAATCATGAGTGATCTCCCCTTCACAATAGCTACAAAGAGATAAAATACCTAGGAATACAACTTTCAAGGGATGTGAAGGGCCTTTTCAAGGAGAACTACAAACCACTGTTCAAGGAAATAAGAGAGAACACAAACAAATGGAAAAACATTCCATGCTCATGGATAGGAAGAATCAATATTGTGAAAATGGCCACAATGCGCAAAGTAATTTATAGATTCAATGCTATCCCTATCAAACTACCATTGACTTTCTTCACAGAATTAGGAAACAACTACTTTACATTTCATATGGAACCAAAAAAGAGCCAGCATAGCCAAGACAATCCTAAGCAAAAAGAACAAAGCTGAGGCATCACACTACCTGACTTCAAACTATACTGCAATGCTACACTAACCAAAACAGCATGATACTGATACCAAAACAGATAAATAGACCAACAGAACAAAACAGAGGCCTCAGAAATAATGCCACACATCTACAACCATCTGATCTTTGCCAGTCCTGATAAAAACAAGCAACAGAGAAAGGATTAACTATTTGATAAATAGTGTTGGGAAAACTGGCTAGCCATATGCAGAAAACTGAAACTGAACCCCTTCCTTACATCTCATACAAAAGTTAACTGAAGATAGATTAAACACTTAAATGTAAGACCTAAAACATCTTACTGAATGGGCAAAATATGGTGCCATTCCACCTGAGAACTGGAACGAGACAAGGTTGCCCACTCTTACCAGTCCTGTTCAACATAGACCTGGAAGTCTCAGGTTGAGCAATCAGGCAAGAGAAAGAAATAAAAGGAATCAAAATAGGAAAAGAGGAAGTCAGACTATCTCTGTTTGCAGACAATATGATTTAATACCTAGAAAATCCCATATTTTCTGAGGAAAAGATTCTAGATCTGATTAACAACTTCAGAAAAATTTCGGGATACAAAACCAAGGTCCAAAATTAGTCGCATTTCTATACACCAACAGCATCCAAATTGATTGCCAAATCAAAAACACAATCCCATTCAGAACAGCCACACACACACACACTCACACACACTCACATACACAAATTTAGAAATACAGCTAACCAGGAAGATAAAAGTTCTTTACAATGACGATTTAAAAATAGTTCTCAAAGAAATCAGAGATGACACAAACAAATGGAAAAAAAATCCATGCTTATGGATTGGAAGAATCAATATTGTTAAAATGGCCACGTCTAAAGCAATTTACAGATTCAATGCTACTTCTATCAAACTACCAATTACACTCTTCACAGAATTATTAAAAAAAAAGTATTCTGAAATTAATTAGGAATGAAAAAGAGAACAAATAGCCAAAGTTATCCTAAGCAAAAAGAACAAAACTAGAATCATCACATTACCTGAATTTAAAGTATTCTACAAGACTACAGTAATGAAAACAGCAAAGTACTGGTATAAAAACAGACACATACAAAAATGAGATAGAATAGACAGCCAAGACATAAAGTTGCACATCTACAACCATTTGATATTTGACAAAAATTACAAACCGAAGCGGTAGAGAAAGGACTCCCTGTTCAACCAATGGTGCTATAATAACTGAACTGCCATATACAGAATATTCAAACTAGACCCCTTCCTTGCACCATACACAAAGGTCAAATCAAGATGGATTAAATCTTAAATGTACAACTTAAAACTGTAAAACCCTGGAAGAAAATCTATTAATTACCTCTCTGGACATAGGCCCTGGGAAATATTTCATGATGAAGACTTTAAAAGCAACTGAAACAAAAACAATAGTTGACAAATGGGACCTAATTAAACTAAAGATCTTCTGAACAGCAAAAGAAACTATCAACAGAGCAAATAGACAACCTACAAAATGGGAGAACATATTTGCAACCTACTCATCTAACAAAGGTCTAATATTCACAATATATAAGGACTTCAATGAATTAACAAGCAAAAAACAAACAATTCCATTAAAAAGTGGGTAAAGAACATAAACAGACACCTCTCAAAACAAGATATACACATGGCTGTAATGCATATGAAAAAAAGCTCAACGTCACTAGTCATTTAAGAAATGCAAATCAAAGCCACTATGCTTATTAGCTGGGTAATGAAATAATCTGTTCACCAAACCCCCACAACACGTAATTTATCTATATAACAAACCTTCACATGTACCCCTAAAACTAAACTAGAAGTTTTAAAAATAATTTTAAAATACATAAAATGCAAAAAAAAAAAAAAAGAAAAAAGAAAGAAATCATAAATGACATAAGTGGAAAAACATCCCATTCTCATGGACTGGAAGAAACAATCCTATGAAAATGACCATACTGATCAAAGCAATCTACAGATTCGATGCTATTCCTATCAGAATATAAATGTTGTTTTTCACACAATTAGAAAAACAATCCTAAAATTCACATGTAACCAAAAGAGTATCCAAATAGCCAAAGCAGTCCTAAGCAAAATGAATAAATCAGGAGACATCACATTGCCTGACTTCAAACCATACTACAAGGCTATATTATCCAAAAAAGCATATTACTAGTGTAAAAGTAGACACTCCAATGGAATAGAATGGGGATTCCACAAATAAAGCCAAATACTTACAACTAACAGATCTTTGCCCAAGCAGACAAAAACATACACTGGTGAAAGGACACCCTATTCAATTAAAAGTGCTAGGAAAATTGGATAGCTACATAAAAAAGAATAAAACTGGATCGTCGTCACTCACCATATATAAAAATTAACTCAAGATTGATTAAAGACTTAAACATAAGACTTAAAACTATAAAAATTCAAGCAGAATCCCTGGGTAAACTGTTCTGGACATTAGCCTAGGAAATTATTTACAAGTAAGACCGAAAAAGCAAATGCAACAAAAATGGAAACAAATAAGTAGGACCTAATTAAACTAAAGGCTTCTTCAGAGTAAACAGACAGCTTACAGAATGAGAGAAAATATTTGCATACTATACATTCAACAAAGAATGAAGGTTCTGAATCTATAGAACCTATAGAAAGAGCCTGGAGAACTTTCAGAACCTATAGGGTATAGGTTCTGTAAACCTATAGGTTAACCAGAATCTGTAGGTTATCGAGAATCCACAAGGAACTCAAACAAATCCTGAAGAAAAAAACAAATAATTTCATTAAAAAATAGACGAGCGACATGAACTGATATTTCTCAAAAAAAGGTATACAAATGGCCAACAAACATATGAAAAAATGCTCAACACCACTAATCATCAGGGAAATGTAAATTAAAGCCACAATAAGATACCACCTTTCAACAGCCAGAATAGCAATTATTAAAAAGTTAAAAAAAGTAGGTGTTGGCACTTACTTTTTTTTGTAAGTGTGGTAAAAAAGAAATGCTTCTACACTGCTGGTGGGAATTTAACTTAATACAAACTCTATGGAAAATAGTATGGAGATTGCTCAAAAAACTGAAAGTAGATCTACTCATCGATCCAGCAATCCCACTACTGGGATTTCCTACTTCTGTAGGAATTTCCTATGATGTCCATAGGAAAATACGTCATTATATCAAAAACATATCTGTATTCGTATGTTTATTGCAGCACAATACACTATTGTAAAGATATGAAATCAACGTAAGTGTACATCTCCTGATGAGTGAATAAATAAAATGTGATATGTATTTACCAAGGAATACTATTCAGCCATAGAAAAATAAAATAATGTATTTTGCAGCAACTTTGATGGGACTGGATGCCATTATCTTAAGTAAAGTAACTTAGGAACAGAAAACCACATACAGCATACTCTCATATATAAGTGAGAGCTATGTGTGTGCAAAGGTATACAGAGTGGTATAATGGACATTGAGGCCCCAGAAGTGGTGAAGGTGGGAGGTGGGTAAGGGATACAACATTGCCTATGGGTACAATGTACATTATCTGGGTGACAGGTGACATATATTGTTAAGTATATGTAACAATATACATGTATTGTTTCATCTATATCCATATGTAATAATATAACTCCATGTAACAATGGAATTGTTACATATAGATATATAATTTCATTACTAAATTTTATACTCTACATTGTACAGTAAAATTGGACTAAAATACTTAGGAAGAAGGAATTGTACAACTTTCATAAAGTCTAATAATTGAGGTAATATTTTTGAAAGTTAAAAAGTTACACATAAACAGAAGAAAAATAAAGTATTTAAATCCATGGTTAAAAAATGTTTACAATGACCTTTCAAGGATTTATCTTCTAAACATTTATTCTGTAAATGCAGTTCCCACAAACCACTATGATGTAAGTCAAACTCCTGGTTTATTTAATAACTATGAGGCAGAAAAGAGGTAACCATCTGAGCAAGGTTTATTTTTGTCTAACTAATGGCTATATCATGATGAAAAAGTTGTATATGCTCAGTAATTTTCATTTGCTATATGTGTTGCTAATATAGGATTATTAATCCCCTAAGGAAGAAATATATAAAAATATGACATAAAATTATATCAATCATATTAAACAAACTTAGTTTTTACACGATTTGCTATGTTTAATCAAAAATAGCATCCATCCAAATGACTGTGAAGTTTCAAAGAGAAAAAGAACAAGAGTTGTGTTGATATACTATTTAATTGGAGGCCTGTTGGGGCTTATAGTGTTTACTTCTTAATCAGCAATTGGACTTGAAATTGTGGACTTGAATAAGAAATACTGGAACACAGTGACCTTAGTTGAAACCCTTTATTGGGTTGATGGTAGAAATGGGAATAAATCCTGTAGCCAAATGAAAGACATGTAAGCCACAGAGGCAAACTATTGCCAGAAAATTCTAAAAGCAAATAAATCAGACTGTGTGCACGTAAGTAGAATTTCATAAGAGCAAAAATTCATTTCTGTGGTTAGTCTGATTAGATTGAATGGTTCTAATATGTATATTCTAGAATTACCACTGAAATCAAACTTTCTATACATATATACTTTTATCTGAGGGGTTTTATCCTCAAATCTGGAAAAAATACAAAATTACAAACCTAGGCATATATAAGCTTTTTCTTTAAAATTATAAACAATGAGATAATTTATTTTTAAATAATCTTTTCATTTACAGTAACTATAATATTTGATACTACAATAATTCCTCCTTAGTAGTCATTGTTTTAAATACCACTGTAAGTCTATGTCATTTTGAAAAGAAAAAGGCAAAATTGATCAGGACCACCAAAAAGATACAAGTCTTGCAAAATAATCTAAGGCCTCTTCAAGGAAACATTTGCTTGTGAGTTTAGGGAAGCAAAGTTTGAAAACAAGGTGAGGGAAGAAATCAAAGGCAAAACTCAACAATCTTAAATGATTTTATTTTTCAATTAAGATTTCTTAGAGTAAGAAAAGGGAGACACACCGTTTTGCCATTTATCAATTTCATTTAAAAATTACTAGTAAATTGAACTTAGCTCATAAAATTCTATATTAGTAAGTCAGGAGTCAGTACATAAGTGAAGAGAGGGGCTGTTGTAGGTTTGTATTTTGAGAACAGTGAAATCAGTGCCTGAATGTAGTACTTCCAGCTGAGTTCAAGGAAATACGACATTTATAGCCTTGTATCGTTTTTCTTAAAACTTGTGTAGTGACTGAAGTAATCATAAATAATGCAAAAGAATACTAAAAACTGGAAATAGTAGCTCTATAAAGGAACACAAAAATTTAATAATATTTTAACTTTTTTTTAAGTGATAAATCTATACGTCTAACTGGGTAGAAACAGCACTGGACTAGGAGTCATAACGCAAATAATTACTTCTAGTTATCTTTCCATTAATTAACTCTATGATCTTGAGCCTGTTTTTCAGCTTATTTGTAATACATATGTCTAATTTATAATAAAGAAAATTGGAATGCATAATTCCAACAGTCTTTGGAGAACCCGAACTTCTTTACCCTCCATAATGGGGAGCATTAAGATGGTGAAAACACAATGTGGAGGGAGGTCCAGTATATGAGTGCAGTAATAGTAGGGTTAGAAAAGGGTAGCTGCAGAACATGAAACTGAGATTGGAATTACAGAATAAAAATGAGGTGTAGTATTATGAATGTGTGTTGCAGCTACCAAGAACTCAGAATGATATGTAACAAAGATGTAATCAGGAAGTGGAAACAGAGTCAGGAAAAATAAAAGTAGAGAAGTCTAAAAGCAGATATTAGAAATGCGTGACTTTTTGTAAACTGATTTTTTAAATTTTATTTTTAGTTAGATACATAATAATTGCACATATTCATGGGGAACTGAACGTTATTTTGATACATGTATATGACATGTAGCAATCAAATCATGATAATTATATCTATCACCTCAAATATTTTTCATTTATTTGTGTTGAGAACATTCAAAATTCTCCCTCCTAATTATTTCAAAATATACAATAAATTATTTTTAACTATAGTCACCCTATAGTGCTATAAAACATTAGAATTTAATCTATTTTTAATGGGCCAGGTGCACACTTCCAGTCCAACCATCCAAACGAGGAACTTTGTGTTAAATTCTTCCAATTGGAAAATAAATTGGTTTTAATATTGGGATGCTCTGTAATCCAGCAGGCCAGAGAAGTGTTTTGATTTTCTAATTCTCATTAAATACTCCCATTAATATTAGAGTCCAGAAGTTCCTGCATGTCTGCAAAGATTTATCTTAGTTTTGAATTAGAATAATCTACATTTATCAAACGGTTCTGTTTACTGCAAGAACTCAAATGATTAAGTTATATAAGCCCTTTTCCTATAATATGCAAGCAAAGCTTATCATAAAAGGGGAAGGAAAAATCACTTTAAAAGGAGAATCAAATGGTCCGAAAGATATATATGTATATATATCTTTCCAAATTAATTGACTTGTTCAATCAAAACTTTTTATTAAATATATATATTATTTATATATATCATATCACAAAATACTGATTATGGAAGAATAACAGGGCACCGTCTCAGTTATGTGAATGAGAGTTAATGAGTTGATAGTATTTCCTTTTAACACCTTGTGTGCCACTTCGGGATTGTGATATTCGTCTTCCACTTAGCGTTAATAATAAAACTATCTTAAACTTCTCTTCTGTGGGAGATAATGCTTTTGGTTTAATGACAAAATTTCACTGGGCCTCTCATCATTGTTTATTCTATCAATCATCTTTTAAAATGTATACGCAGATAGTCCCTGAGCTCTTTTTGATGTTTTGACCTTATGATGGCACAAAAGTAATACTTAGTACATTCCTTGACATACAAGGGTTTACTGGGACATAGCCCCATCGTATGTTGAGGAGCATCTGCACTATTATTTTTTATGCACAGTGCTTGTCAAGGATTTCCTGTGGACTTCCTTGGCCAAGAAGATATGCTTTGACTTCATGACTTCCCTACAGGGTTCTCCTTCTGAGGTTGGCTCAGAGAGTCATGATGTATTCGTTTTGCCCAAGAAAACAAACAGAAAAGATCTATAGCAGGCAACTGCTTCAAAAACTTTCATTATGTGTATATAATAACATATGTAAACTTGCAAAAGAAAATAAAACTTTAATTAAATGTCAAAAAACTTTCAAAACCTTTGAAAAAATGATTTTAAGCTAATAATGTCCTTATATTTTTCCATTCAAAGAAAGAGAAAATGCCTTTGTCAATTTCTTTATCCCCAAGTAATAATTATTACAGTTAATTGACATAGAAATTAGAAAGAACAGAGAATGAAAAATAATGGAAAAGTAGAGAGAGTGGTTGGGCAGAGTGTGTCTCACACTGTAATCCCAGCTCTTTGGGATGCTGAAGCAGTAGAATCACTTGAGACCAGCAGTTTGAGACCAGCCTGGGCAACATAGACAGACCTTGAACTCTACAAAAAAATTAAAGATTAGCCAGAAATTGTTGTGTGTGCCTGTAGTCCTAGCTACTTGGGAAGCTGAGGCAGTAGGATTGGTTGAGCCCATGAGATTTAGGCTGCAGTGAGCTGTGATTGCATCACTGCAGTTCAACCTGCGTGGCAGAGTGAGATCCTGTCTTTAAAAGTAAAAAAAGAGAGAAAATTTTATAAAGTTTCTAAGAATTATGGTTACTTTTATGGTCATTTTTATGTTTCCAGAATTGGAAACAGAAATTTCCCTCATTAAAAAAGCTGGACTGTTATTTTATGAAGAGATGTGTGCAGGTGGCATTGTCATTTTGGTTTAGCTGGAGTTTGCTATTACTGATGGGTCTTAATAGTTTCAGTTAAAGCTATTAATATCAGTGCACAAACAAAAGTCAGTTTATTTAGAGCACTAATTGCATGGGTATTAAGTCTGTTATTTAATTAGTTGATTTAAAATTAATTGACTTGTCTAATCAAAAATATTTTATTTAAAACATGATTAATTATAATGATGTAATGAAACTGTTCTTTTAAAAATACAAACCTTTGTTAAAAAACAAAATGTGCCAGAAAGATTGGTTTCTCTAAAAAGATACTTAAGTTTGGTGACAGATGACATTATCATCTTTGCAGAAAATCTAAAAAATTAAAGCAAAAAAAAAAGGGATTTTTCTTTAGAGAGACTAATAACGAATTAAAGCAAAGTTTAAGAATACAAAGTTTATATATAGAGCTTAATATCTTTCCAGTATACCAACAAAGAATAATTTTAATTTGAAATAAAAAACACAACCTCATTTATATTAGTAACCCCCAGATAAACTACTAACTTATAAATCTAATAAAATATATACAAATCTCTATGAGGAAAACTACAAAACTCTGATAAATAAAGTCAAAGGACTAAATCAATGGGGAGCTACTCCATGTTCATAGATAGGAAAACTCCATATTGTCAAGAAGTCTGGTATTTCCAACTTGATCAATACATGCAAAGTAGTCTAAACAAAATCCCTGAAAGTAATTTTGTGGATATTGACAAAGTAAAGTTTATATGGAGAGGCAAGAGACCCAGAATAGCTGACACACTGAAGAAAAACAAAGTTGGAGGTCTGACCCTACTTACTTACTATAAAGCTATAGTAATCATGACAATTGCAGCATGGGTAAAATAATAGAAAAATGGATAAATGGAACAGAATTGGGGGTCTAAATATCGACCACTCCACAAATATAGTCAACTGATTTTTGCTAAAGGAGTAAAGCCAATACAACAGATAAAAGTTAGTCTTTTCAACAAACAATGTTGGTTCGACTGGACATCTGATACAAAATTTTTAAAAAATGAATTTAGACAAACACTTTACATTATTCACAAACATTTAAAATAGGGCATAGACCTAAAATGTAAAATGCAAAATTATAAAACTCCTGGAAGATAACATTAGAGAAAAACCTAGATGACTTTGGATGTGGTGATACATTTTTAAATATAACATCTAAAGCCATGATCAATGAGAAAAATAATTAATATGCTGGACTTTATGAAAATTAAAAACTTCTGCTCTGTGAAAGACAATCTCAAGAGAATAAAGGGACAAGATACAGACTAGGAGTAAATATTTCCAAAAGACACATATGATAAAAGATTGTTATCCAAACGTACAAAGAACTCTTAAAACCCCACAATAAGAAAATGAAGAACCCAATTAAGACCAAAGACCTTAACAGACAACCCATTAAAAAAGACATACCATGGTAAATAGTCATGTGAAAAGATGTTCCACATCATGTCATCAGGGAACTGAAAGTTAAAACAACAATGAGATACCAATACACACCTATTAGAATAGCCAAAATGTGGAATACTGACAATAACAAATGCTAACAACGATGTGAAGTAGCAGGAACTCTCACTCATTGCTGGTGAGAATGCAAAGTAGTATAGTCACTTCAGAAGACAGTTTGGTAGTTTCTTACAAAACTAAACACATTCTTACCATATGATGCAATAATCATGCTCCACGATATTTACCCAAAGGAATTAAAACTTGCATCCACACACAAACCTGTGCACAGATGTTTATAGCAACTTGTTTCATAGTTGCCAAAACTTAGAAGCAACCAAAGTGTCCTTTACTAGTTGAATAAATAAACTGTGGTATATCCAGATAATGGAATATTGTTTACCATTTACCAGATATGTTAATAAGCCATGAAAAGGCATGAAGAAAATGTAAGTGCTTATTGCTAAATGAGAGAAGCAGTTTGAAAGCCTACCTACTCTATGATTCCAACATTCCAGGAAAGGCAAAACTATTGAGACAATAACAAACTCTGTGGTTACCAAGGGTTGAGGGGAAGGAGGAGTAAGTAGGTGGATCACAGAGGATTTTTAAGGCAGTAAAATCAATATTTATAAATGTAATGATTGATACATTTGTCCAAACCCATAGAACATACAACACCAAGAGTGAACCCTAATGTGAACTATGGGCTTTGGATAATTACATTATATAAATGTAGGTTTATTAATGTAGTAAACATAGCACTCTGATGGGAGATTTTGATTATGTGGGAGGCTACATATATGCGGGGCAGGAGATACAGGGGAAATCTCTGTACTTTCCTCTTAATTTTATCGTGAACTTAACCTGTTCTAAATTAGTTTTTTCAAAAAACACACTGTGGGCAGAGATTGCCAAATGTCAGGGTTAAAGGAACTGAAAATCTTACCGAAGAAATTTAGAGAGCTGACATGTGATGAACATGCAAGTGCATGTGTCTTTTTGGTAGAGCAATTTATTTTCTTTTGGACAAATACCCAGTAATAGGATTTCTGGGTTGAATGGTAGCTCTGTTTTATGTTCTTTGAGAAATATCCAAGCTGCTTTCCACAGTGGCTGAAGTAATTTCCATTCCCACCAACTATGTATAAGCATTTCTTTTTCTCCATAGCCTTGCCAGCATCTGTTATTGCCATTTTAATAATAGCCATTCTGACTGGTATGAGATGCTATCTCATTGTAGTTTTGATTTGCATTTCTCTGATGATAAGTGATGTTGAGCATTTTTTTCAAATGTGTGTAAGCCACTTGTAGATCTTATTTTGAGAAGTGTCTGTTATTCTGTTATGACCTTGGCTCAATTTTTAACAGAGTTGTTTTTTGCCTATTGAGTTAAGTTTCTAACAAATTCTGCATATTAAACATTTGTCAGATGTAGAGTTTGCAAATATTTTCTCCCATTTTGTAGTTTGTTGTCTGTTTACTTTATTATTTCTTTTCTTTCTTTCTTTCTTTCTTTCTTTCTTTCTTTCTTTCTTTCTTTCTTTCTTTCTTTCTTTCTTTCTTTCTTTCTTTCTTTCTTGCTTGCTTGCTTGCTTGCTTGCTTTTTTTTTTTTTTTTTGAGACAGAGTCTCGATCTGTCACCTAGGCTGGAGTGCAGTGGCGCGATCTCAGCTCACTTCAAGCTCCGCCTCCTGGGTTCACGCCATTCTCCTGCCTCAGCCTCCTGAGTAGCTGGGACTACAACAGTCCACCACCAAGCCCGGCTAATTTTTTTGTATTTTTAGTAAAGACAGGGTTTCACCATGTTAGCCAGGATGGGATTATTTATTTCACTTTGAAGAAGTTCTTTGGTTTAATTCAGTCCCATTTGTCAATTTTTGGTTTTGTTTCAACTGTTTTTGAGGACTTAGTCATAAATTTCTTCCCAAGTGCAATGTCTAGAATTATGTTTCCTAGGTTGTCTTCTAGCATTCTTGTAGTTTGAGGCCTTAAAATTAAATGTTTAATTATCTTGAGTTAATTTATGTATAAGGTGAAATTTAAGTGTTCAGTTTCATTCTTCTGCATATGGCTAGCCAGCTATCCCAGCACCATATATTGAATAGGGAGTCCTTCCCTCATTGCTTATTTTAGTTGACTTTACAGAGAATCAGATGGCTATAGGTGTGTGGTTTTATTTATGGATTCTCAATTCCTTTCCATTGGTCTATGTGTCTTTATTTATTCATTTTTTAAGGGTACCATGTTGTTTTGTAAACTATAGCCTTGTAGTATACTTTGAAGTTGGGTAATGTGATGCTTCCATCTTTGTCCTTTTTGCTCAGGATTGCATTGGCTATGTGGGCTCTTTTTTGGGCTCCACATTGATGTTAGAAAATTTTTTTTCAAATTCTGCAAAGAATGTCATTGGTATTTTGATAGGAATAGCACTGAATCTGCAAATTGCTTTAGGCAGTATGACCAAATTATATTGATTCTTCCAATCCATGAGCATGGCATGTTGTTCCACTCATTTGTGTCATCTAATTTTTTTTTATCAGTGTTTTGTAGTTCTCCTTGTAGAGATCATTCACCTATTTGGTTACATGTATTCATAAGCATTTTCTTTTTTGGGGGGCTATTGTAAATAGGTTTGCATTCTTGATTTGTCTCTCACCTTGAATGTTGTTGGTGTACAAGAAATGTTACTGATTTTTGTACTTTGATTTTGTTTCCTGAAACTTTACTAAAATTGCATATCAGCCCCAGGAGCCTTTTGGAGGAGTCTTTGAGGTTTTCTAAGTATAGAATCATATTCTCTGCGAAGAGAGGTAGTTTGACTTATTATTTTCCTACTTGGATGCCTTTGTTTCTTTCCCTTGACTGATTGCTCTGGCTAGGACTTCTTACTTTTGCTTTTAAACTTTTATCTAAATGGTCTCAGCTTTTATTTTTCTCTCTCTTGTTTGTTATTCAACATTATATCTTTGAGATTCATTTACTTTGTTGAAGCTATCATTTTTTTTTTTTTTTCATTCTGACAGGCCACTGTATGGGTATTCAGCAGAAATTTATTTATATTCCTGCTGAAATTTTTTTCACACACCATTTCTTCCATTACAAGAAAAGGCTGTTATGGATTGAAAGAATATTTTAACCCCTACCACCTACCACTGACCTCTAAGTAAAGACAAGACAGAGCTTAGAATGAAGGATGGATCTTTTGTTGTTGTTGTTTTGCCCATTCTTGTTACTGCTGCCACATGAAAATCTCAGCATAGATTTGTTCATAGAAAACCATTAACGTAGAGCTCTTATTCATATGACATTTCCCATTTTTACTCTGGTATACATACAGAAACAATACTTATTAGGTAATATGATTATTTGTTTCATGTTACAGTTCTAAAAACACTCTCCTCCACCTTTAAAACTTTCCTCTAGAGATAAGTATTACACAAGCCTATTAATTACATATTATATTGAGGATGAGCTAAACTAACTCATGAAGGTCCTTTGAAAACATTAACAAGCAAAACAGATATTGCTGCTGTTACAATGAGAAACAAGTTATTTATATTCCAAGAAACTCTTTCATGTGAGGAATCTTCATGCAGAGACCCAAAGTCCCAAAGCAGTAGTAAACCACAACTGTACCACTTTATAATGTGGATCTTTATCCATTTTACCTTAAACAGTCAGGATTCCCGTTTAGCTCAGCAGTTATTCTTCCAGCCACCCCATAAGAGTCTATCCCTTCTCTACAATTCAGTAGAGACTCAGCAGTCTTATTTTCTCCTACTTAGTAATGATGAGGAGGGTGCTTTCTTTTGTTTAGTACTGTAGCTTATACAGGTATAAGAATCATGTTTAAATTGTTCTTCCAGTACAGAACTTCTGAAGCTTTTGCCCTAATCTTTTCATTTGTTATGTGTAGGAATGCCCTGCATTCACTTTCTTTTTATTATTATTCATTAATTATCAATTATTTATTGAGAACCTATGGAGCACTAGGGAAAATGGGATCTTCTAAAAGTACTTCACAGATATTATCCTCAAAGATGTCATAAACTCAGAGAAGAGATAAAACGCTGGGATACTCCTGGTTTGGATACCTTGGTGGGGGGCTAATACTACTACTTCCCAACTCCTCATATCATGGGGGAGTGGCCAACCCCTTATGATGCGGATGGTAATATCCAGTGGGGGAGGGGTAGGTGACACCACTCGCCATATGGCAGGGGTGTCCATACCCCTAGGATGTGGATTGTAAGATCCAGGAGGGGAGTGGGGGTGATATTACTCCCTGTATCACGGGGGTGTCCACCCCCCATGATGTGGATTGTAATATCCAGTATGTGGGGGGTGATACTACTCACCATATCGCGGGGGGTGTGGACCCCCCCCCACGATGTGGTTCTTAACCAAGGGGGGAGACAGGGGTGATACTACTCCCCATATCGTGGAGGTATCCAACACCCCCGCAATATGGATCGTAATATCCAGAGGGGGACAGGGGGTGATACTACACCTCATATTGCGGGCAAGGGGAGGCTGTTGGGGGGTGGACACCTTCTGGGATATGGATAATAATATTCAGGGCAGGAGAGGGGGGTGATACCACTAACCATATTGCAGGGGTGTCCACCCTCCCGCGATGTGGATCATAATATTCAGGAGGGCAGAGGTGGGTGATAGTTCTCCCCGTATCGCCAGGGGTGTCCAACCCCCACTCCTGCAATGTTGATCGCAATATCCAGAGGGGTAGAGGGGGGTGATGCTACTCCCCATATCTCGGGCTTTCCCCCCCACCCCCGTGATGTGGATCATAATATCCAGTGGGGGAGAGGGGGGTGATACTACTCCCCATATCGTGGGAGGGTCCACACCCCCGCGACATGGATTTTAAAAACCAAGAGGGGAGACGGGGGTGATACTATTCCCCATATCTCTGGGATGTCCAACCCTCTGCGATGTGGATCATAATATCCAGGGAGGAAGATGAGGGTGATACTACTCCCAATACCGCGGAGGTGTCCACCACCCTGCAATGTGGATCATAGTATCCAGAAAAAGAGAGAATGATATTACTCCCAATAGTGCAGGGAGTGTACACCCCTCCACCCTGTGATATTGATCCTAATAGCTAAGAGAAGAGAAGATAATATTACTCTTAATACCGCAAGGGGTGTACACCCACCTGTGATATTGATCCTAATATCCAGGTGGTAGAGTATGACATTACTAACAATATAGCAATGGGTGTACCTTGAGCCGGTGAAATTGCTCCTACATTCACAGAAGAGAATTATATTACTCCCAATATCGCAGGGAGCGTATACCCCTTCTGTGATATTACTCCTAATATCCGGAGGGGAAGAGGATAATACTATTCCCAATATCGCAGGCTGTGTACACCCACCCTGTGATATTGTTCCTAATATATAGCGGGGGAGAGGATGATATTGCCCCCAATATCGCAGAGGGTTACACCCCCCCAGTGATATTTTTCTTAATATTCAAAGGCAGAGAGGATGACAATATGCCCAGTATCCCAGAAAGTGTACTACCCTTGCCGTTTTGAGAGTAGTATCATCTCCCCCTTTGGATATTAAGAATCATATCACAGAGAAAGAACACCTCTGAGGAGGTGAGAAGAGGGAGTAATATCACTTCCATCTCGCCCGCTGAATATTATGATCCACATGGCAGAAGGGCAGACACAATCCGCGATATGGGGAGTACTACCACTACCCTCTTCTCACCTGGATAATATGAACTACATCTTAGGGGGTTATATTGGTCCTAATATCAAGGTGGGAAGAAGGTAATATTACTCCCCATATCGCAGAGGGTGTACATCCCCCCTATTATATTGTTCCTAATATCCAGGTTGTAAAAGAAAGATATAAGCAAAATCGCAGGTTGTGTACACCCCGCCTGTGATATTGTTCCTAATATGCAGAGGACCAGAGAATGATATTACTCCCAACAGCGCAGTGTGTGTACACCCCTGATATTGTTCATCATATAAGTGGGGGAGAGGGGGATATTACTCCCAATAGCACAGGGGATGTACACACCTCCTGTGATATTTTTCCTAATATCCATGAGGAAAGACGATGATATTACTTACAATATCGCAGAGAGTGTACACTCCCGCCTGTTATATTGCTCCTAATATCCAGGGGATAGAAAATAACATTAGTTTCAACACTGCAGTGGGTGTATACACCCCTGTGGTATTGTTTTTAATATCTGGAGGAGAAGAGGATGATATTACTCCCAATATTGCAGGCCATGTACACCCACCCTGTGATATTGTTCCTAATATCCAGGAAAGGAGAGGATGATATTACTCCCCACATAGCAGAAGGTCTACACCCTGGGATATTGTTCCTAATATCTAGGGGGCAGAGATGCTGATATGACTTCCAATATCGCAGGAAGTGTACATCCACCCTGTGATGTTCTTAATATTCAAAAGCAGAGAGTTTGACACTAGTCCCAGTATCGCCAAAAGTGTACACCCTCTTGTGATATTGTTCCTAATACCTAGAGGGGAGAAGATGACATTACTCCCCATGTCGAAGGACATGTATACCCACCCTGTGATATCTTAGCTAATATGCAGGGAGGGGAGAGGATAATGTTATTCCCAATATCGCAGGGGGTGTACACATCCCCCCGTGATATTTTCCTTAATATTTAAAGGCGGAAAGGATGATATTACTCCCAATATCGCAGAAAGTGTACACCCTCCAGTGATACTGTTCCCATGATGGAGGAGGGAAGAGTAAGATACTACTTTCAATATTTCAGGGATAGTACACGCCCCCAGTGATTTTTTTCTAATTTTCAAGGTGGGAGAGGATGATATTATTCCCATCGGGAAATATAAACACACCTGTAATATTGTTCCTAATATCCTGGGGGGAAAGGATATTACTCCCAATATTGCAGAGGTTGTACACCCGTTTGCGATATTGTTCGTAATCTACAGAGGGGGAGAATATATTATTAACAATATCATAAATACGCTGTGTGTCCTCCATGGATTGTACTCCCCATAT
The DNA here is from genome assembly GCF_043159975.1 of Macaca nemestrina. Lineage (NCBI taxonomy): Eukaryota > Metazoa > Chordata > Mammalia > Primates > Cercopithecidae > Macaca > Macaca nemestrina. The sequence continues at coordinate 65,246,377 of NC_092128.1, forward strand.
CGCAGGGGGTGTCCACCCCCCTGTGATGTGGACTGTAATATCCAGGGAGTGGGGAGGGATATTACTCCCCATATCACGGGGGGGTGTCCACCCTCCTGCCATGTGGATCTTAATATCCAGGGGATGAAAGGGGTTGATATTACTCCACATATCACGGGGTATGTCCACCTTCCTGCAATGTGGATCGTAATATCCACGTGAAGGGGGAAGGTGATATTACTCCCCATATTGCAGGGGGGTGTCTACCCCCTTGCAATGTGGATCCTAATATCCAGAGGGGCAGAGGGGGGTGATATTACTCCGCATATCATGGGGTGAGGGTGTCTACACCCCTGTGATATGGATTGTAATATCCAGGAGGAAAGAGTGGGATGATAGTTCTTCACAAATCGCGCGGTGGGTGTGTCCATCACCCTGCAATGTGGATCATAATATGCGGGGGTGGGGAAGGGATGTGTTATTACTCTTCACATCGCTATGGTGATGTGGATCTTAACATCCAGGGTAGGCGAGTGGAGTGATATTACTCCCCACATCCTTGGGGGGTTGTGCACCCTCCCAGTGATGTGGATCATAATATCCAGGGGGTGAGGGTGGTGATATTTCCCCCAACATCGCTCCCAACATTGCAGGTATCCACCCCCTGCAATGTGGATTGTAATATCCAGGGGTGGAGAGGGTGCTATTAGTCCTCCCCACATCGCTGGGGGTGTGTCCACCCTCCTGCGATGTAGATTGTAATATCCAGTGGCGGAGGAGGGGATATTACTCCCCAGATCCCTGGGGCGGGGGCGGTGTCTATCTTTCTGCGATTTGGGTTGTAATATCCAGGGAGGAGACAGGGGTGATATTACTCCCCACATCAATGGGGGGGTGTCCACCCCCTGCGATGTAGATCATAATATCCAGGAGGGGAGACAGGGGTGACATTACTCCGCATATCGCTGGAGGCATGTCCACCACCCTGCGATGTGGATCATAATATCCACGGGGGGAGAGGAGGGTGATATTACTCCCCATATCACGGGGATGTCCACCCCCTGCGATGTGGATTTTAATATCCAGGTGGGGGAAAAGGGGGGTGATATTAATCCCCATATCACAGGGGCTGTCCACTCCCCTGCGATGTGGATTGTAATATCCAGGGTGGGGGAAGGGGTTTGATATTACTCCTCATATCGTGGGGTCTGTTCACCCCCCTGCAATGTGGATCGTATATCCGGAGGGGAGAGGAGGGTGATATTACTCCCTATATCACTGGGGGTGTCCACCACCCTGTGATGTGGATCATAATATCCATGGTGAAAAAGGGAGGTGATATTACTCCCCATATTGTGGGAGGTGTCCACCTCCCTGCAAGGTGGATCTTTGTATCCAGTGGGGAAGATGGGGGGTGATATTACTCCCCATATTGCTGGTGGGTGTTCACCCCCTTGAATTGTTCATCATAATATCCAGGAGAGGAGAGGGAGGTGATATATCTCCCCATATTGTCGGGGGGAGGGGGTGGGTTATCCATCCCCCTGTGATGTTGATGATAATATCCAGGTGAGGAGAGGAGGATGATATTACTCGCCACATTGCTGGGGGGGCATGGGACATTCACTCCCCTGCTATGTGGATTGTAATATCCAGGGATGGTGAGGGGTTGATGTTACTTCCCGCATTGCTGGGGAAAGTCCACCCCTCTGTGATGTGGTTCGTAATATCCAGGGGTGGTGAGGGAGTGATATTACTGCACACATCCCTGGGGGGCTGTCCACCCCACTGTGATGTGGACTGTAATATCCAGGGGGAGAGAAGGAGGGTGATATTACTCTCCATGTCGTGTGGGAGTGTCCACCCCCCTGTGATGTGGATCATAATATCTATGGGGGGAGATGGGGTGATATTACTCCTCATATCCTAAGGTGAGGGTGTCCACCTCCCAGCAATGTGGATCCTAATATTCAAGGGGGGGAAAGGGGGTGATATTACTCCCCATATCACAGCGTGGGTGGGTTCAGTCCCATGTAATGGGGGTCATGATATCCAAAGGGGGAGAGGTGGGTGTTATTATTCCCTATATCATAGGATGGGGGTGTCCACCCCCCCTGCAATGTGGATCATAATATCCAGCGGGGAAAGGGGGTTGATATTGTTACCTACATCGCAGGGTAGTTGTCCACCCTCTTGCCATGTGGATCTTAATATGCAGGGGGCTGAGGGTGGTGATATTACTCCCTATATCACGGGGTTGTCCACCCGCCTGGGATTTGGATCATAATATCCAGGGGGAGAGATGGGGGTGATATTACTCCCCATATCATGAGGTGGGGGTGTCCACCTCGCTGTGTTTTGAATCATAATATCTGGGAGTGCGGGGATAAAATAAAAGGCAATAAAATAAGGCCAAATACATTTGATACAGAAAATGAATTATCTTGTCAGCATAATTTCAATCAGATACCAAAACAAATGAATTAAATATTTTACTTTGTAAAATGGCAGATAATTTATTTTGAATATTTACTGTCTCTAATTGTTTTTTATGCACAGCTCATGCATTCACAAAATGTACCTCATATTTCTGTATTAAATCTAAGACCTTAAATCATAAATGTAATTATTCTAAAAGATGAGTAATTTTTTCTTAGTATTCCAAAAAAATTCGTACCTTGTAAATATATAGATAAACACAAACTTCGGTAAAATTTTAGAGTGATATGCAGGAGAGGGCATCTCTATTCCATTACTTGTGGAAAGGGAAATTTATGAAGCAAGAGTTCACACGTATACAAAGACATTTCCCCTACCCCTAACAAAACAAAACAAAAAAAGAATCCTAGAAGAGTTTTGTAGAATTAGAAAGTAAAAATTCTCATAGTTTAAGCATATGAACATTGTAATTTTAAATACCTACTGTTTTAGATAAAATATATTAAATATATTTCCTGAGTAAAGGCTTCATTACTAAAACACCAAAGGCAATGGCAACAAAAGCCAAAATTGACAAATTGGATCTAATTAAACCAAAGATCTCCTGCACAGCAAAATAATCTATCATCAGAGTGAACAGGCAACCTACAGAACAGGAGAAAATTTTTGCAGTCTATCCATCTGACAAAGGGCTAATATACAGAATCTACAAAGAAGTTAAACAAATTTACCAGAAATAAAACAAACAACCCCATCAAAAAGTGGGTGACGGATATGAACAGACACTTCTCAAAGGAAGACACTTATGCAGTACTGGGGATAGACCCCCAAATCTGGCCCCCAAACTGGCCATAAACAAAATCTTTGCAGCACTGTGACATGTTCGTTATGGCCATGATGCCCATGGTGAAGGTTGTGGGTTTACCAGAATGAGGGCAAGGAACCCCTGGCCCACTCAGGGTGGAAAACTGCTTAAAGGCATTTCTAAGCCACAAACAATAGCATGAGCAATCTGTGCCTTGAGAATATATTCCTGTTGTGGATAACTAGCCAGAGCCCATCCCTTTGTTTCAGCCCATCCCTTTGTTTCCTGTAAGGAATATTTTTAGTAAATCTATAATCTATAGAAGCAATGCCTATCACTGGTTTTCTGTCAATAAATATGTGGGTAAATTTCTGTTCAGGGCTCTCAGCTCTGAAGGCTGTGAAACCCCTGATTTCCCACTCCACACCCTATATTTCTTTGTGTGTGTCTTTAATTCCTCTAGCACCACTGGGTTAGGGTCTCCATGACTGAACTGGTCTCGGCAAGTGGTGCCCATATGTGGGGCTCTAACCCAGGTCAAAGGGTCACTGGGGCAATGGTTGGGGAATGTGGACCTAAGCTGGAGGACAACCAACTACTCTTAAGCCATCCCCGTGGTGAGTAAGAAGGGAAGCTTGGAAGCACCAGGGTAACAATGGGACAAGTGTGGGCTCTGGTTCATTCCACTTTGGAAACTTTTCACAATAATGATGAGGAGGAAGGATTGTATAATGAAGGAACAGAAGAGGTGACAGGGCATGTTTGTTTGCCAGCTAAAGCTGAAGCTATAAAAGAGGGAGAGGTTCATCCCTACCCTTCTGCACCCCCTCCTTATTTTGAAGAAAAAGAGTGGCCTGACCCTGCAGATCTTTCTTTTCTGGAGGACACTGGGCAAAAAGTAGTTGGCCCAGTGACTGAGCAGTGCCTCAAGTGACCACTCTTAGTTCTATTCAGGCAGGATTCCAGCAAGCTAGAAGAGGGGGTGATTTAGAGGTTTGGCAGTTCCCTTTTAGGATACACCCCCCAGATCAACAGGGAAATATTATAGCTACATTTGAGCCTTTTCATTTTAAATTCAGGAAACACCATGGTGGGCCCGTCCCAGGACCCATTTCAAAGCAGGGCATTTCCAGCTCAGACAATTCCCTCACCCCTGTACAATATCTGTACCCTGCCACAGCTGGTAGTGCCACAGTAGATCTATGCTACACAAAAGCTGTGAGCCTTCTGCCTGGGGAACCCCTGCAAAAAGTTCCAATGGGGGTCTGTGGACCCTTGCCAGCAGGGACGATAGGATTACTTCTAGGCAGTCCTAATTTAAATTTAAAAGTAGTAGAAGTACAAACAGGAGTCATTGATTCAGATTACAATGGGGAAATTCAAATTGTTATATCTACTTCTGTTCCCTGGAAAGCAGAGCTAGGAGAGTGTATAGCACAACTCCTGATTGTGTCATATGTGGAAATGGGGAAAGTGAAATTAAAAGAACAGGAGGATTTTAAAACAGAAGTAAACAAGGCAAAGCAGCTTATTGGGTGAATCAAATTACTGACAAATGTCTTACCTGTGAAATAACTATTCAGGAAAAGAAATTTAAAGGTTTGGTAGATACAGGAGTGGACATTTCAATCATTTCTCTACAGCACTAGTTGTCTGCATGGCCAATTCAATCTGCTCAATTTAACATAGTTGAAGTTGATAAAGCCCTTGAAGTATATCAAAGTAGTTATATTTTGCATTGTGAAGGGCCTGATGGACATCCTGGGACTATTCAACCAATTACAACATCCATAACTATAAATTTATGGGGAAGAGATTTATTACAACAATGGGGAGCACAAGCTTTAATTACAGAACAATTATATAGCCCTCAAAGTCAACAAATGATGCATGAAATGGGGTATGTCCCTGGTATGGGACTAGGAAAAATTTGCAAGGTTTAAAGGAACCACTTCAAGCAGAAAGACAAAGTTCCTGCTAAGGTTTAGGATATCATTTTTGATGTGGCCATTGTTAAGCCTCCAGAACCTATACCTTCAAAATAGTTAACAGATAAGCCAATTTGGATAGAACAATGGCCGCTGAGTAAAGAGAAACTGGAGGCTTTGGAGGACTTAGTTACTGAACAATTAGAAAAAGGAAACAGCTCCAACATTTCCCCTTGGAATTCTCCAGTTGTCATAATTAAGAACAAAATCAGGTAAGTGGAGAATGTTAACTGACTTAAGAGTCATTAATTCAGTTATACAACCTATGGGGACATTGCAGCCAGGACTACCTTCTCCTGTTATGATTCCAAAAACTTGGGCTTTAATAGTCACAGATTTAAAAGACTGTTTATTTACTATCCCCTTAGCTGAGCGAGACTGTGAACAGTTTGCATTTACAATTCCTACAGTAAACAACCTGCAGCCTGCTAAGCATTTTCATTGGGAAGTGTTGCCACAAGCATGTCACACAGTCCAATGATCTTCCAGACATATGTAAAGCAAGCAATTGAACTTACTCATAAAACTTTTTCACAATGTTATATTATTTATTATATGGATGATATCCTTTGTTCTGCCCCCACTCAAGAAATATTACTCCAATGTTACAATCACTTGCAAAATTCAACTTCTCATGCTGGTTTAATTATAGCTCCTGACAAAATTCAGACTACTACTCCTTACTCCTACTTGGGGACCTTAGTAAATGACACTATCATTGTGCCACAGAAAGTAACCATATGTAGGGATAAATTGAAAACATTAAATGACTTTTGAAAATTACTAGGGTACATTAATTGGAAAAGAGCTGCTCTAGGCTTTCCTACCTATGCCCTGAGTAATCTATTTTCTATCCTTGGAGGAGATCCTAGTCTCACTAGCCCTCGGAATTAACAAAGGAGGCCAAGGTAGAATTAAAGCTAATTGAGAAGCAAGTCCATTAAGCCCAAATAAATAGAATAGATCCAGAGAAGACTCTAGATTTGCTAATTTTTTCAACTCATCATTCACCTACTGGTGTTATTGTCCAAGAACAGGGCTTAGTTGAATGGCTTTTTCTTCCACATATTAAGTCATGGACTCTAACTCTTTATTTGGATCAAATAGCTACTATGATAGGAAATGGTAGAAGTTGGATTGTTAAATTACATGGATATGATCCTGGAAAAATTATTGTCCCTCTCATGAAGGCACAAATACAGTAAGCTTTTATAAATAGTCTCACTTGGCCAACCCATTTAGCTGACTTTGTGGGTATTCTTGATAATCATTTTTCTAAAATGAAATTATTTCAATTTCTGTAATTAACTAATTCTCCCTAAAATAACTAAATTTAAACCAATTGAAGGTGCTGAGAATGTTTTTACACATGGGTCTAGTAATGGTAAAACTTCTTATTCTGGCTTGAAAGGTACGAGTTTTTCAGATGCACTATACTTCAGCTCAAAAAGCCGAGCTTGTAGCTCTAATTGAGGTATTGACTGCTCTTAGTATACCTATTAATGTGATTTCTGATTCTTCATACATGGTTCAATCCACACAATTAACTGAAATGATCAGTTACAATTTCATACACATGAACAACTGATGACTTTATTTACCCAGTTGCAAACAGCAGTCAGGAGTAGAATGCACCCTTTTTACATCACTCACATTAGGACTCATACCCTCTTCCAGGACCTTTGACTGCAGGGAATCAAATGGCTGATCACCTAGTTGCTAAGCAATATCTAATGCTAGACACTTTCACAATTTAACCCATGTTAATGCCTCTGGTCTCAAAGCAGATATGACATTTACCTGGAATGAAGCTGAAGCTGTTATCCAGTGATGCCCAATGGTGCATTCCTCATCTTTTACAGGAGAAGTTAATCCTCAAGGATTGGAACCTAATTCTCTTTGACAAATGGAGGTCACACACGTTCCCTTGTTTGGGAGACTAGCTTATGAAAATATATGTAGGGATACCTTTTCTCACTTTGCCTGGGCTTCATGGCAGTCAGGAGAGTCTTCTGCCTGTGTTAAACATCCCCTTTTGCAGTATTTTGCAGTGGGGGCATTCCAACTTCTATTAAAATGGTTAAAGCCCCAGGCTATGCTAGCCAAGCTCTAGCTCCATTTTTCTCTATATGGAATATTAAACACATTATTGGCATCCCATATAATTCTCAAGGACAAGATGTTATAGAAAGAATTAATCTCTCCCTGAAACAGCAGTTGCAAAAGCAAAAAGGGGGAAACAGGGATTACGAGACACCTCATGTACAACTGAATCTAGCATTATTGACTTTAAATTTTTTGAGCTTGCCTAAAGGTCGGATGCTATCAGCAGCTAAACAGCATCTACAGAAACCAGCTTCAAAGACAGAAGCAGAACAACTGGTTTAGTGGAGAGATCCGATAACAAAAAGTTGGGAAATAGGTAAAATAATAACTTGGGGTAGAGGTTATGCTTGTGTTTCTCCAGGCCAGAGCAAACAGCTGATTTGGATATCATCAAGACACCTGAAATCTTATCATGAGCCAGATGCTGAAGAAGAGATTTTGTGAAGAAAATCTGAGGAAAGTGGGACAACCAGTCATAATGAGTAATGTAATGATGGCTATGATAGTGCTGATCACCATTGCCATGAGTATTTCTTCAAAAAGGGCTGACACAGAGAGCAATTATACTTACTGGGTATAATCATCAATCTTGGCTGGCAATAATGTTTGGATGTAATCACTCTATGACAGTTACACATGCTTTCTGATCTTAGTATTTACCATAATAAATCTGCTCCTATAATTGAGGAATACTACCCTCAAAAACCTATTAGTAAACAGAATTGGACCTGGCCAGAAATAATGAACATACTTGTTTGGAAAGATAGCATTGCAGAACAGGCAGAGGTTCTGGGCAATGATTCCTATGGAATCATTATTGATTGGTCCCCTAAAGGGATGTTTAGCTTGAATTGCACCTCTCAGTCTGCATGGCATGGCCACACTGTGCTCAGTTGGTCTAAACAAAATGGTCAGATGGTAGAAATACTAGAAAATATGACAAGAGTTCCTATTATCTGTAAACATGGCAGTACAATGCCACCTCAACTTCATATGATATGGCCTGCTGTAGGAGCTAAACATAAGGATTTGTGGAAACTATTATGGCTCTTAATAAGATCAAAATTTGGGAAAGAATAAAAAGCATCTAGAAGGACACTCTACAAACTTGCCTTCAGATATTGCAAAATTAAAAGAACAAATATTTATAGCATCCCAGGCACACCTGACCTTAATGCCAGGAAGTGGAGTGCTTGAAGGAGCTTCAGACAGATTAGCAGCTAGTAACCCATTAAAATAGATTAAAAAACACTTGGAAGCTCTGTGATTTCGATGATGATTATGTTATTAATCTGTGTTGTTTGTCTTCATGTAGTCTGCAGATGCATATCCCAACTCCTGTGAAAAGTAGCTCGCTGTGATAAAGCTGCCTTTACTTTTATTGCCCTGAAAAAAAACAAGAAGAGGGACATGCTGGGGATGGGCCCCTAAATCTGGCCATAAGCTGGCCCCAAAATTGGCCAGAAACAAAATCTCTGCAGCACTGTGACATGTTCGTGATGGCCATGATGCCCACGCTTGAAGGTTGTGGGTTTACTGAAATGAGCCCAAGGAACACCTGGCCCACCCAGATGGAAAACCACATAAAGGCATTCCTAAGCCACAAACAATAGCATGAACGATCTGTGCCTTAAGGACATGTTCCTGCTGCAGATAAATAGCCAGAGCCCATCCCTTTGTTTCAGCCCATCCCTTTGTTTCCTGTAATGAATACTTATAGTAAATCTATAATCTTTAGAAACAATGCTTATCACTGGCTTGCTGTCAATAAATATGTGGATAAATCTCTGGGGCTTTCAGCTCTGAAGACTGTGAGACCCCTATTTTCCCACTCCACACCCTATATTTGTGTGTGTGTCTTTAATTCCTCTAGTGGCGCTGGGTTAGGATCTCGATGACCAAGCTGGCCTTGGCATGCAGCCAACAAATATATGAAAAAAAGCTCATCATCACTGGTCATTAGAGAAATGCAAATTAAAATCACAATGAGATACCAATTCACACCAGTTAGAATGGTGATCATTACAAATTAAGGAAACAACAGATGCTGGAGAGGATGTGGAGAAATAGGAAAACTTTTACACTGTTGGTAGGAGTGTAAATTAGTTCAACCCTTGTAGAAGACAGTGTGGCAACTCCTCAAGGGTCTAGAACCAGAAATACCATTTGACTCAGCAATCCCATTACTGGATATATATCCAAAGGATTATAGATCAGTCTACTATGAAGAAACATGCACACGTGTGTTTATTGTGGCACTGTTCATGATAGCAAAGACTTGGAACCAACCCAAATGCCCATCAATGATAGACTGGATAAAGAAAATGTGGCACATATACACCATGGAGTACTATGCAGCAATAAAAAAGAATGAGTTCATGTCCTTTGAAGGGACAAGGGTGAAGCTGGAAACCATCATTCTCAGCAAACTAACACAAGAACAGAAAACTAAACACCACATGTTCTCACTCATAAGTGGGAGTTGAACCATGAGAACACATGCACACTGGGAAGGGAACATCACACACTGGAGCCTGTAGTGGGGTGAGGAACTAGGGGAGAGATAGCATTAAGAGAAATACCTAATGTAGATGACAGGTTGATGAGTGTAGCAAACCACCATGGCATGTGTATACCTATGTAACAAACCTGCACATTCTGCACATGTACCCCAGAACTTAAAGTATAATAATAAAAAAAGTCCACTTGAAGGAAAATATGTAAAACCTGGAAATATTTGTAACTATTTACACTTGAGATTATACAAATTGAAACTAGCATGCATTCTTTTGTGATTTGGTTAGTTCATTTTTTGTTGTTATTGTTTCTATTAACTTCAGATAAATAAACTTGCATATAATTTTTAAAGGTCATAACAGAATTTCATACTATTTACTATACTTATACCTTGCCTTAAAAAATAATTATTTTTAAAAAGCATAGATAGGAAAAAAAATAACCATCATTGATTGAATTGTTTCATCTATTTACATGTAATGCTATTATTATGATTGGATTTCTGTTAGTTATTTTTTAAATTTTTTTATGTTTCATATACATTTTAGTAACCTGTGCTTTCTTTTGTTTTTGTTTTTATTTTATTAATTGCATATTTTTCGGTGTAACATTTTAATTCATTTAATGATTCTTTTACTGTGTTTTTGAGTTTTCTCCTTGGTCTCTCTGCAGCTTTCAATGTGCCTATTATCAGAATCTGCTTCAGAATTATACTAACTTTATTCCACTTAGTTATAGAAAATGCTACTCCTATACTCCTATAGGGCTACTCCTTTCTCTCCTTGTTCGGGTGCTTTTTGTTATGCATATTATGTGTACATCTTCTAAAAAAATCAACAATACATTGTTACAATTATTAGTTTATATAATTTTGTGTCTTTCAAAGAAACTGACAGAAGAAAAGAGAAATAGTGTATATTTATACAGTTTGTCATATTAAGCATCTTATTTATAATTTCTGATTTCTTTTTCTTCCTATGGATTTGATTTATCATCTGGGATCATCTACATAGTTTCCTTAGGAAAGCTACAGAACTCTCTGTTTTTATGACCTGTCTCTGCTCTCGGGCAGAACCCTCATGCCCCTCCTTTTGCACAACCACTTTTCTTGAAGTGACAATTCTGAGCTATGGATGGGGTGCTTGTCAACAATGGTATCCCTTCCTCTGGCTTACTTCTCATAGTGTGGAAACTCAGCTCTAAATGTCAGCTGGTGCTAGAATGATTGGGGCAGAGTATTCTCAGCCTACCATATCTTATATATAGCTTCATCTGTAAGAGTGGGGACTTGGTAGGAAATGAAGCACCAGACATTTTGGCGGTACTTGCCTGGAATACAGCTTCTGTGACACATACCTAACTAGATCAAGTCAGGGAGATGAGAAACGATGATGGCTAGGTAGAAACAGTAATTTCTAGACTGATAGTTGGTGGGGAAAGAGTTAGTGAGTCAAGTGTCAGAGACTCATTTTTCACACTAAGATTTAGTATATTTCATTGAATCATTTATCCACTTGCTGAAATTCCTTAAGACTTTTTTTCAGACTTCAAATTGTTGTTTTCACTATTTATGGTTGTTTCATTGAGAAGTTCCATGATACAACTCATACTACCATTCTGGAATCGCTGTCCTTATATCATTTTACGTTAAGTGACTTTTTACAGGCAGAATCTAATTTTTTTTGCATATTGAAAATATATTCTGACACCCTCTTTATTGGCATGTTTAGGGAATTTGAATTCACTGCAGTTATTGATATCTTTCAATTTAGGTCTAGCATTTTGTTGTTGTTTACTTCTTCCTATTTCCCCTCCCTGTCTCCTTTTGAGTTACTTGAACATCTTTGTATTTTATTTAAACTTATTTCATATTTTTCTTTATATCTTTGCATACTTATTTTAGGGATTATCCTAGGGATTTAAAACTTATATACTTGCCTTTTTGCATTCTACTTAGAAATAATGTTTTATTACCTCCAGTGAAAATAAAAATCTTAGCAAAATATACTTTGCTTTACCTCTCCCCTTACAATAAATGTATCCCTTACATGCATTCACATTTCATCCGATAATGTTATTAGTTTTCTTTCAGCCATCAGATATATTTTAAAGAACACAAACAGAGATGAATAATCTAGTATATTTACCCAACTACTTATCTGTTAAGATTTTATCAGGCTGGTGGGAAAAATATTAGTTAGGATACCCACAAAACCCTTTTGGAAGGCCTGAGGGTTTTCACCTGACTTCAGTAACAAACCTGGCCAAAGGTGGCCTGGTCCCATTACCTTTAGTTAAATAGATTAGAGTAGTAAACAAAGGAATGTAGGAAGTTTATTTTACTAATCTGTTTACTTACATGGGCTTAAAACTAACCTTTGTCCTACCAGGGGTACTTTACTGCCTCCTACTTGGGGGCATGGGGAGGGGGTCAGCAGAAGTTTATTACCCACAAATGGTGTTTGCTTTAGGCCTGGGAACCTAAACTTTAATCTTTACCCTCTAGTGGTGTTTACTCACAACTTTTGCTAATTAGTCTTACTGAATAAATGCAAGCCTGACTATCTGATCAGGCCTAGTGGCAACTGTTTACAGAACTCAGCTTGGAGCCGGTAAGGGGCTCAGACCCTCAGCTGGACTGGCAGAGCAGAATATCTGTGTGTCAGTGTATGTTTTATTCATCCGTCACCTAATCAGGGGTCTGCAGGAATAGATTCCCCCACAGCTAGTGCCCCTGTGAAAGAAGCGCTGCCTCAACTGGTGCCCTAGGGTGAGGAAACCCGTGTGAAGACAGTCAGAAACAGACTCCCCCACACAGTTGGAGCCCCTCGTAAGACAAGCTGCAAATAAAGTGTGAGGAGAGCTGCAACGTGAGGAAAGATGTGAAAGAAGCATGAGAAACATGACTGACCCCTGAAAACAAAGGTGAAGAAAGGAACCATGCAGTCAAGTCAGTGAGTAATCAGTAAGTCATTGGTGCCCATTCAAGGTTACCAAGTTCTAGGGGAAATTGGGTCAAGCTGAGGTTTCATCATGGGACAACAGTTATCAGCTCAACAGAAATGGTATATAAAAATGTTAAGACACTTGCTTTAGGCTAGCAGAGTATCAGTTTCGCAGGCTCAATTAAGGGAACTAAGGCGAAATGTGGTCTTTTATAATTTGTGGCTCCCAGAAGAAGGAACACTAGAGGTAGAACTCTAGGAACAAGTAGGGTGAAATCTTAAACAATATTACATGCAAAGGCAATGGGTCTCAGCCTCAGCTTTAATACTATGGGCTTCAGGAAGGATGGCTTTAGTCCCATTATACACAGAAGAGCCTAAAAGGGGGAAGGAGGAGGAAATGTCACCTGCCTTATCACCTCCTCTTCCCTCAATCCGGCTATCACCAGGTCAAGATAACAAAGAGGGAATGGAGGGTTTGCCTGAACCCCCTCCTACAATAAGTAAGAAAAAAGACAAGAAACATACTTCAGCTATGGGACCTTGTCTTTAGCAAGCAGCATTAGAAGGGGAGCTCTTATCCTGCCTGGTAATGCAAGACTGACATGGTAATCAAGTACATGAACCTGTTTCATTTGATACTTTTAAAGGACTAAGAAAAAGCATTAAAGAAAACGGAGCTGCTAGCCTATTTACAAAAGAAATAGTTGAGGCCTTAGCAGACCACTTCTGTATGACCCCATGGGACTGGTCAATGCTGGCTAAAACAACTCTGGAGCCTAGCCAACACCTCCTCTGGAAGGCAGAATATGATGAATTGTGTGAACCACAAGCCAACTAGAATCAGGTGGCAGGGCAAAATATAACAGCTGCTACGTTCCAGGGGAGTGATCCTCATGCCGATGTACAACTAAATTTTAATCCCTAGGCCTATGCTCAAGTGTCTTTTTGCACTCTCAGAGCTTGGGACCGAATTTCTGAGAGTGGAGTTGAGCATGGGTCTGTTGTAAATGTTCGACAAGTGCCTCAGGAGCCATTTGTTGAGTTTATCAATCAGTTAATTCAGACTATTAAGAGACAAATTAGTTAGGCCCAAGCTGCTAATATCTTACTGTTGCAATTGGCTTTTGAAAACCTAATGTGGATTGCCAGCAGGCAATGTATGCAATCAGAGGAAAGGAAACCATGTTTGGGGAGCTGATAAGAGAATGTCAACTGGTAGGAACTGAGATACACAAGGCCAGAATATTAGCTATGGCATTAAGGCCTCCTGAAGTGAAAAGGGAGAGAAACCAAAAGTGTATTCTATGTGGAGAGCCAGGTCATATGAAGAGGGAATGCTCCCATAGTGGAGACCAAGATAACTCAGGGAAAGAACTCCCTTATATATGTACCCAATGTAGAAAGGGGAAACATTGGGCAAATTAAAGAAAGTCTAAATTTGATAAAAATGAAAACCGCATAGGAAATCAGTCTGGAAACTTCTTGAGGGGTCAGCCCCAGTCCCTGCTCCCAACTGGAGCAATGCCAATGGCTTTCCTTGGTCAGGTGGAAATCCCACAGTCCTCTCTCTCAGAGTGGTCACTACTGGGAGCACGGACTGGACTTACTCTGCTCCATGAATTAGTGATAAAAGAAAGAGAGGACCCTAAAAGGGTTGTAACCAGGATCTGGGACCTCTTGCCTCCAGGAACCATAGGATTAGTCCTGGGGAGATCTAGTCTATCCATTAATGGAATTAATGTGCTTCCTAGGGTAATCAATAGTGATTATCAAAGTGAGATATTGCTTAAGATGAAATGTAAAGGTCTGCATATTCTTCCCCCTGGATCAAAGATAATTCAGTTACTGATTTTACCATACTGGATCCCCAATGCCCATGGGAAGGAAAGAAGAAAGGAAAGTTTTGTAAGCACAGGAGCCACAGGAATATATTGGAATAAATAAATCACTGATCAGAGACCCATGATTACATTAAAAATTGGAAATAATTTTACTGGTTTATTGGTCACAGGGGTAGACATTTCAATCATTAGTGATCAGAATTAGCCAGAACCTTGGCCTTGGGTCACTCAGAAACAGAAGATTGTCAGCATCGGGAAAGTGTACAGAGACAAACAGAGCACATGCCACCTAAAATGCTGTGATTTAGAAGGAACAAAGGCAGTTATACAACCTCTAATCATGCCCATCCCTGTTAATCTTTGGGGACAGGATCTATTAGCCCAATGGGGGGTTATTCTGAAGACACCTTGCTAACAATGGCCATTTTTCTTATTCCTCCCCTATCTCTGATGTAGCTCTATCAAGATCTGGTCTGGGTAGAACAGTGACCTCTGAAGGGAGAGAAATTACAGAGGGATCATGAGTTAGCTGAAGAACAGTTAAAGGCTGGACATCTTGAATGTTCTACCAGCCCCTGAAATTAGTCTATTTTCATTTTTCCCAAAAAGTCTGAGAAGTGGAGGCTTTTATATGACTTACATACTATTAATGCTAATTTACAGACCATGGGACCCCTTTAACAGGGCCTCCCCTCCCCCAAGGCAATTCTGAGAGATGAGCACAGCAGGACTTCCTGGGTCAAGTGGGGACTGAGAGAACTTTTCTGTCTTGTAAGAGGTTTGTAAAATGCACCAATCAGTGCTCTGTAAAAACTCACAATTGGCACCCTATAGCTAGCTAGAGGTTTGTAAAATGCAGCAATCGTGCTCTGTAAAAATGCACCAATCAGCACTCTGTAGCTAGCTAGAGGTTTGTAAAATGGACCAATCAGCACTCTGTAAAATGGACCAATCAGCAGGACATGGGTGGGAACAAATAAGGGAATAAAAGCTGGTCACCACAGCCAGCAGTAGCAACCCTCTCAGGTCCCCTTCCACGCATGGAAGCTTTGTTCTTTCACACTCCACAATAAATATTGCTGCTGCTCACTCTTTGGGTCCACACCTGCTTTAAGAACTGTAACACTCACTGTGAAGGTCCACATCTTCATTCCTGAAGTCAATGAGACCATGAACTAACTGGAAGGAACAGACTCTGGACACATCTTGGGTGCTTGTCTTGCTATTCTGTCCTATTTTTCGTTAGAATTTGGGGGCTAAAGAGTTGGGAGCATCGGTTTGCCTGGAACCAGCTTGCATTTTTCCTGTACTTCCAGTCTGAGCCAAGGGTGGACAGAGAGGAAAGCCATTCAGCTCCAGGGTCCCAACAAAAAGTTGGTTGACTCTGCAGCCATGAGCAGAACTCTCAAAGTCATGTCGCCCAATCAAGACTCACCCATCTATCCTATCTATCCTGACCCTTGCCTCCTGGGTCCTAATGCCCGTCAAACAAACTTCCTCCTGCCTCTCTTCTCCGAGGCTAGTCCCACTTCTAAAAACTACTCCCTGTCTCTAGTGCTCTTCTAGTTTCTCCTATAAGAATGGTTTCTAGTATAAATTTTGGGACTCTGTTCCTTTCCTTAGGCACCCAGCTCACCAAACAGAAAGACATAATTTTTGCCCAAAGCCCCGTCAGAGGGGTGACCATCTATCCTTTTAGGATCTCTCCTCAGACTAGCAGGCCTAACAAAGGCTATTCCTGAAACTAGGATATGGGGAGCTTCAGAAATTATATCCTTCCTATTCATATGATGAGAAGTGAGGACAAAAGTCATCACTCTTCCAACCCTGGAGATCGCTTTCCTCCCTCAGGGTATGGCCCTCCACTCCATTTTTGGGGCATATCTTCTTTAAAGGCAGGGGTAAGGTCCCAATGCTAACAGGAGAAAATGCTTAGGACTCTAACAGGTTTTTGAGAATGCATCAGTAAGGGACACTAAATCCGATTTTTCTTGGTCCTCTTTGTGGTCTAAGAGAAAAGGCAAGGGTGCAGGTTTTCGAGAATGCATCAGTTAAGGCCACTAAATCTGACCTTTCTCAGTCCTCTTTTTGGTCTAGGAGGAAAACTAGTGTTTCTGTTGCTGCTTCAGTGAGTGCAACTATTCCAATCAGCAGGATCCAGGGACTGTTGCAGGTTCTTGGGCAAGAGGGGGGATCTGCTGCTGCATTGGTGAGCACAACTATTCCAATCAGTAAGGTCCTGGGACCATTGTGGGTACTTGGGCAGTGGGGTAAAAAGAAACAAACCAAAACCAAGGCCATTTTTTTCTTTCAGATGGGAAACACTCAGGTATCAACATGCCTACCTTTGAAATGCATCCTAAGCCACTGGGACCAATTTAACCTGGAAACCCTGAAAAAGAGGTGGCTCATTTTTTTTTTTCTGCACCATGGCCTGGCCCCAATATTCTCTCTCAGAGGGGGAAAAATGGTCACCTAAGGGAAATATAAATTACAATACTATCCTGCAGCTTGACATTTTCTTTAAGAGGAAGGCAAAAGTAGTGAAATACCTTATGTCCAAGCTTTCTTTTCATTGAAGGAGAATCCACAACTATGCAAAGCTTGCAATTTACATCCCACAAGAGGACCTCTCAGCTGCCCCCATATTCTAGCCTCCCCATAGCTCCACTTCCTATGAAAAATAAGCCTCCTCTAATCTCCGCTGCTCAGAAGGAAACATGCAAAGAAATCTCCAAGGGACCACAAAAACCCCTGAGCTATCGGTTATGTCCACTTCAAGCTGCAGGGGGAGGGGAATTTGGTGCAATCCAGGTACATGTCCCCTTCTCCCTATCTGATTAAAGCAGATCAAGGTAGACCTGGGGAAGTTTTCAGATGATACAGATAGGTACATATATGTCCTACAGGGTCTAGGGCAAACCTTCAACCTCACTTGGAGAGATGTCTTGCTATTGTTAGATCAAACCCTGGCCTTTAATGAAAAGCATGCAGCTTTAGCTGCAGTCGAAGAGTTTGGAAATACCTGGTATCTTAGTCAAGTTAATGATAGAATGACAGCCAAAGAAAGGGACAAATTCCCTACTGGTCAGCAAGCCATCCCTAGTATGGATCCCCACTGGGACCTTGACTCAGATCATGGAGACTGGAGTCACAAACATCTGTTGACATGTGTTCTAGAAGGACTAAGTAGAATTAGGAAAAAGTCCATGAACTATTCAATGATGTCCACAATAACTCAGGGAAAAGAAGAAAATCCTTCCGACTTCCTCGAGCAGCTATGGGAGGTCCTAAGAAAATATACTCCCCTGTCATCTGACTCCCTAGAGGATCAGTTGATACTAAAAGATAAGTCTATTACCCAATCAGCCACAGTTATCAGGAGAAAGCTCCAAAAGCAAGCCCTGGGCCCTGAACAAAATCTGGAGGCATTACTAAACCTGAAAACCTTGGTGTTCTATAATAGGGACCAAGAGGAATTGGCCAAAAAGGAAAAGTGAGATCTGAGAAAGGCCACAGCCTTAGTCATGGCCCACAGACAAACAAACCTTGGTGGTTCAAAGAGGACAGAAAATGGAGCAGGCCAACCACCCAGTGGGGCTTGTTATCCATGTCATTTGCAAGGACACTTTAAAAAAGATTGTCCAACAAGAAGCGACCTGCCCCCTCACTCATGTCCACTATGCTGAGGCAATCACTGGAAGGTGCACTGCTCCAGAGGACAAAGGTTCTCTGGGCCAGAAGCCCCCAGCAAGATGATCCAACAACAGGACTGACAGTGCCCAGAGCAAGTGCCAGCTCATGTTATCACCCTCACTGAGGCCCAGGTACGTTCAATCATTAAGGGCCAGGAAATTGACTTCCTCCTGGACACTGGCATGGCTTTCTCACTGTTAATCTCCTGTCCTGGACAGCTGTACTCAAGGTCCATTATTACCATCTGAGGAATCCTGGGACAACCTGTAACCAGGTATTTCTCCCACCTCCTCAGTTGTAATTGGGAGACTTTGCTCTTTTCACATGACTTTCGTGTTATGCCTGAAAGTCCCACACCCTTATTAGGGAGGGACCTATTAGCCAAACCTGGAGCTATTATCTACATGAATATGGGGAACAAGTTACCCATTTGTTGTCTCCTGCTTGAGGAGGGAATCAACTCTGAAGTCTGGGTATGGGAAGGACAATTCGGAAGGGCAAAAAATGCCCACCCAGTCCAAATCAGGCTAAAAGACCCCACCACTTTTCCTTATCAAAGGCAATATCCCCTAAGGCCTGAAGCTCATAAAGGATTATAGGATATTGTTAGACATTTAAAAGCTCAAGTCTTAGTAAGAAAATGCAGCAGTCCCTGCAACACCCCAACCTGGCAACCTTGGTGTTCTATAATAAGTACCAAGAGGAACAGGCCATAAAGGAAAAGTGAGATCAGAGAAAGGTCACAGCCTTAGTCATGACCTTCAGACAAACAAATCTTGGTGGTCCAAAGAGGACAGAAAATGGAGCAGGCCAACCACGCAGTGGAGCTTGTTATCAGTGTTGTTTGCAAGGACACTTTAAAAAAGATTGTCCAACAAGAAACAAGCTGCCCCATCAGCAAGACCACGGACCCACCAGAAGGAATAAATTCCAGACTGACAAAAACCAAATGGTCAGTGGAGGCTAGTGCAAGATCTTAGACTCATCAATGAGGCAGTAATTCCTCTATATCCAGTAGTATCCAACCCCCATACTCTGCTCTCTCAAATACCAGAGGAAGCAGAATGGTTTCTGGTTCTGGACCTCAAGGATGCCTTCTTCGGTATTCCTCTGCACTTTGACTCCCAGTTTCTCTTTGCCTTTGAGGATACTACAGACCACACGTCCCAACTTATGTAAAACGGTCTTGCCCCAAGGGTTTAGGGATAGCCCTCATCTGTTTGGTCAGGCACTGACCCAAGATCTAGGCCACTTCTCAAGTACAGGCACTCTGGTCCTTCAGTATATGGATGATTTACTTTTGGCTACCAGTTCGGAAGCCTCATGCCAGCAGGTTACTCTAGATCTCTTAAACCTTCTAGCTAGTCAAGGGTACAAGGCGTCTAAATTGAAGGCCCAACTCTGCCTACAAGAAGTCATATATCTAGGCCTAATCTTATCCAGAGGAACCAGGGCCCTCAGCAAGGAATAAATACAGCCTATATTGGCTTATCCTCACCTTAATACATTAAAACATTTGCGGGGGTTCCTTGGAATCACCAGCTTTTGCTGACTGTGGATCCCTGGATACAGTGAGATGGCCAGGCCCCTCTGCACTCTAATCAAGGAGACCCAGAGGACAAATACTCATCTAGTGGAATGGGAACCAGAGGCAGAAACAGCCTTCAAAACCTTAAAGCAGACCCTAGTATAAGCTCCAATCTTAAGCCTTCCCACAGGACAAAATTTCTCTTTATACGTCACAGAGAGGGCAGGAATAGCTCTTGGAGTCCTTACTCAGACTCATGGGACAACTCCACAACCAGTGGCATATCTAAGTAAGGAAATTGATATAGTAGCAAAAGGCTGGCCTCACTGTTTACAGGTAGTTGTGGCGGTGGCTGTCTTAGTGTCAGAGACTACCAAAATAATACAAGGAAAGGATCTCACTGTCTGGACTACTCATGATGTAAATGGCATACTAGGTGCCAAAGGAAGTTTATGGATATCAGACAACCACCTGCCTAGATACCAGGTGCTACTCCTTGATAGAATGGTTCTTCAAATACGCATGTGTGTGGCCCTCAACTCTGCCACTTTTCTCTCAAAGGATGGGGAACCAATCGAGCATGACTACCAACAAATTATAGTCAAGGCTTATGCCGCCCAAGAGGATCTCTTCGAAGTCCCATTAGCCAATCCTGACCTTAACCTATATACTGATGGAAGTTGATTTGTGGAGAATGGGATACAAAGGGCAGGTTATGCCATAGTTAGTGATGTAACAGTACTTGAAAGTAAGTCTCTTCCCTCAGGGACCAGTGCCCAGTTAGTAGAACTAGTGGTGCTTACCTGAGCCTTAGAACTGGGAAAGGAGAAGAGAACAAATGTGTATACAGATAGCAAGGATGCTTGTATAATCCTACATGCCAATGCTGCAATATGGAAAGAAAGGCAGTTCCTAACCTCTGGGGGACTCCCATTAAATACCGCAAGGAAATCATGGAGTTATTGCATGCAGTGCAAAAACTCAAGGAGGTAGCAGTCTTACAGTGCTGAAGTCATCAAAAAGGGGAAGGAGAGGGGAGACCAGCAGCATAAGTGGCTGGCAAAGGCAGGGAAAGACAATCAGAGAGGAGGGGGAGAGAGAGTGAGAGAGAGAGAGAGAGAGAGAGAGAGAGAGACAGAGGAAGAGACAGAGAGACAAAGGGGGAGTCAAAGAAAGAAAGAGAAAGACAGAAATTCAAAGAAAGAGAGAGAAGTAGTAAAGAAAAAATAGTGTACCCTATTCCTTTAAAAGCCAGGGTACATTTAAAACCTATAATTGATAATTGAAGGTCTTCTCCATAACCCTATAACACTCCAATACCACCTTTTGTCAGTGTAAACAAAGGCATAGCCCGAAAGCACTGAGGCCACTGACAACCCGCAGCTTTCCTATCAAAAATCCTTAACCCAGCAGGTTTCCTAACCGGGGCTTTAAATCTTAATTGCCATACAAAGGTCTGACTAGACCTAGGAGGATCTCCCTTCAGGACAGGAGATAGATGGTTCCTTCCCGGCACATGGTAGGTATTAAAATTGCCTAATAATTGCTCTGCTAAAACATGCAAGTTGTTTGCACTAAACCGAACCTTAAAGTACTTATAGAATCAGGAAGGAGCCATCTATACCAATTCTAAGTTAATATGGACTGAACGAGGTCTTATTAATAACAAAGAATAATTGAAATCCCAAACTTACAAGGTTTTCAACAAACGTAAATTTTGCTAAAAGTTAACAGTGTAACATGCATTATCCTAACTTCTAATCTTGTGGAAATCAGATCCTATCAGTGCCCCTCAAAGCTCAAGTCTGTCCAGCACAGAGCCATACAACTAATACCTCTACTTATAGGCTTAGGAATGGCCACCGCTGCAGGAACTGGAATAACCAGTTTATCTACTTTGCCATCCTCCTACCATACACTCTCAAAGGATTTCTTGGACAGTTTACAAGAAATAACAAAATCTATCCTTACTCTACAATCCCAAATAGACTCTTTGGTGCAGTGACTCTCCAAAACTGCCGAGGCCTAGACCTCCTCACTGCTGAGAAAGGAGGACTGCACCTTCTTAGGTGAAGAGTGTTGCTTTTACACTAACCTGTCAGGGATAGTATGAGACACCACCCAGCATTTACAGGAAAAGGATTATGAAATTAGACAACACCTTTCAAACTCATACCAACCTCTGAAGTTGGGCGACACAGCTTCTCCCCTTTCTAGGTCCCATGACAGCCATCTTGCTATTACTCGCCTTTGAGCCCTGTGTTTTTAGCCTCCTAGTCAAATTTGTTTTCTCCAAGATTGATGCCATCAAGCTACAAATGGTCTTACAAATGGAACCCCAAATGAAATCAACTCACAACTTCTACTGAGGACCCCTGGATCAACGCACTGGACCTTTGGTCTAGAGAGTTCCCCTCTGGAGGACAGTACCACTGCAGGACCCCTTCTTCATCCCTATCCAGCAGTAAGTAGCTAAAGCAGTCATTGCCCAATTCTCAATAGCAGTTGGGGTGTCCTATTTAGAGGGGGGATTGAGAGGTGAGGCCAGCTGGACTTCTTGGGTTGACTGGGGACTTAGAGAATTTTCTGTCTTACAAGAGGTTTGTAAAATGCACCAATCAATGTTCTGTAAAAACGCACTAATCAGCGCTCTGTAGCTAGCTAGAGGTTTGTAAAATGGACCAAACAGCAGGACATGGGCAGGGACAAATAAGGGAATAAAAGTTGGTCACCCCAGCGAGCAGCAGCAATCCACTTGGGTCCCCTTCCATGCTGTGGAAGCTTTGTTCTTTTGCTCTCCATGATAAATCTTGCTGCTGCCCACTCTTTGGGTCCGAACCACCTATAAAAGCTGTAACACTCACCGAGAAGGTCCATGACTTCATTCCTGAAGTCAGCAAGACCACGAACCCACCAGAAGGAACAAATTCTGGACACAATTCTTTAAGATTGGCCTATAATTGTTACAGACTTAAAAGATTGTTTCTATATTATTCCTCTAGCATAACAGGACAGAGAAAAATTTGTGCTTACAATACCAGCTATAAATAATGAAAAGCCAGCTTCTCGATTTTATGAGAAAATGCTTCCTCAAGGAATGCTAAACAGTCCCACCATGTGTCAGTATCATGTAAATCAAGCTTTGATCCCTAGTAGAAAAGAATTTCCTGACTGTAAAATTATTCATTTTATAGATAATATTCTACTAGTAGCCCCAACAGAGCCAATACTTTTAAATTTGTTTACCTCTGTTGTAAAGAATACCCAGCAAAGAGGTTTACAGTCATTGCACCTGAAAAAGTATAAATGTCCTTTCCTTGGAAATATCTTGGCTATTTGTTAATCTCCCAGTCAGTAAGACCTCAAATGGTTAAAATAAGTACTAGCAACTTACACACTTAAATGATTATCAAAAATTGCTGGGAGATATCAATTGGCTGCATCACATTTTGGGAAACCCTACTAATAAACTACAAAACTTATTTCTTATCTTAAAGGGCAATCCAGCCCTAGATTCTCCCAGATATTTAACCCCCGCAGCAAAAATGGAAATCAAGGAAATCAAGCAAGCCATCTCTCAGAGGCAGGTAGATTGCATTGATCCATGGTATTCAATTCAGCTGTTTATCTTTCCCACCAAACACTCCCCACAGGGTTAATAGGACAAATAACCCCCTGGCTACACTTCTTTGAATGGGTTTTTTCCCTCACACACCAGGACTAAAACACCATCTCCCTATATTCAGTTATTTGATAAAGTCATCTATTGAGGTTGTAAATGTTGCAATCAGATACTAGGTTATGACCCTGATGTCATCATCATTCCTTTAAGTAAAAAGCAATTCAAAACAGTATTACCTTTGTCATTAGATGTTCATATAGGTTTCTCTGATTACACAGGCAAATAGAGCATGTCCTCCCTACTGATAAACTTTTTAAATTCTTATCTCACACTCCAGTAATATTGCCTACAAAAATAGTTTACTGCCCCATACCTAATGCTTTAACACTGTTTACTGATGGGTCTGGTAAACATGGGAAAGCGACAGTCTGGTGGAGACTGTCAGGCCTCTGAGCCCAAGCCTGCATGTATACATCCAGATGGCCTGAAGTAACTGAAGAATCACAAAATAAGTGAAAATGGCCGGTTCCTGCCTTAACTGATGACATTACCTTGTGAAATTCCTTCTCTTGGCTCAGAATCTCCCCTACTGAGCACCTTGTGACCCCTGCCCCTGCCCGCCAGAGAACAACCCCCTTTGACTGTAATTTTCCACTACTTACCCAAATCCTGTAAAATGGCCCCACCCCTATCTTTCTTTGCTGACTCTCTTTTTGGACTCAGCCCACCTGCCCCCAGGTGATTAAAAAGCTTTATTGCTCACACAAAGCCTGTTTGGTGGTCTTTTCACACGGACGCTTGTGACAGAGACCACACAATTCAATCACTTGATCTGGGTTTACTAGCACTCAGAGAGCTGAAATTGGGGCTCTGATTCTGGCCTTGGAAACTTTTTCCACTCAGCCCATATATATTGTTAGCGACGCTGCATACTCTGTTTATTTATTACAAAACTTTGAAACAGCTTTAATTAAGTCAACTTTGGAGACTGCCCTGTTTACTCTCTTTCTCCGACTTCAGCAATTGCTAGATCAACGTACACATCCCATTTTTATTACACACATTCGAGCCCACAGCTCACTGCCTGGCCTATTGGCTTATGGCAATGATCAAGCAGACCTTCCGGTTATGACATCATTGTTTAACCAAGTCACCCAATCGCATCAATTTTTCCACCAAAATTGGAGATATTTATCTAAACAATTTCAACTTACCCAGAGGCTGGCTAAACAAATTATCTTACAATGCTCAGATTGCCAGCTCACAGGCACATCCCCTCCTTCTACAGATGTCAACCCTAGAGGACTAGAACCTAATCAGTTATGGCAAACAGATGTTGCACACATCTCTGAATTTGGGAAACTAAGATATGTGCATGTATCCATTGATACCAACACTCATTTAATTACTGCACATGCTTTGCCCGGAGAGTCTACTCGATACGTCATTAAACATTTTCTTTTAACTTGCATTTATGGGGTGACCCACAAAAATTAAGACTGATAATGGTCCAGCTTATACCAGCTTACAATTTCAACAATTTTGTCACATGTGGAATATTCAGCATTCTACAGGCATCCCATATAACCCCCAAGGACAGGAAATAGTAGAATGAGCGCACTTCACCCTTAAAAATATGCTCAAAAAAAAAAAAAAAAAAAACAGAAACAGATAAGGGGAATATAGGTAAGGACCCTGCAACACTACTGGCACAAGCCTTATTTACTTTCAGTTTTTAAAGTTCAGATGATAAATTTCAATCAGTGATTGAAAAGCAATTTGCTAAAACCTCGCAAGGCATAAAACCTGCAGTTTTATGGAAAGATGTAAACAGTAATGAATGGTGTGGTCCTAGTGAATTATTAATGTGGGGAAGAGTGTATGCTTCTGTTTACTCCCCTCAGGTCCTCTTTGGATTCTAGCATGATGCATCAAACCATACCATGGCATGGCTAGGATCCAACCCAGTATCAGAAATGAAGGCATTAACTCTTCAAGACTCACAGTCCCAAAGGATGTGGCTTCCACGAACAACACAAGCTCCAGACATTACCTGAGGGATGCTGAAAAGGACAACTCAAGAGGCTGAACAAATCCTGC
This sequence comes from Macaca nemestrina, assembly GCF_043159975.1. NCBI lineage: Eukaryota > Metazoa > Chordata > Mammalia > Primates > Cercopithecidae > Macaca > Macaca nemestrina. The sequence continues at coordinate 65,271,946 of NC_092128.1, forward strand.
TCTGGACACAGACACCATTTATTCCAGATAATTTGTTTCTTGCTATGCTTTCTGTTGTACATGGCAACCCATGTAGGGTATTAATCCCTTTTATGCTCTCGATTTGTCTGCAACCTGTACTTTTTATGCTCTATTGGGCTCGTATCTTTAACCCACCTTTCTTTCACCCCGTCTCCTGGGCAGACACTCCCTTCCAAGCCTATAATAATGTGACTGCTTGGCTAGGAGGGATAGATTTACCCCCAGTGGTGTCCCTCAATAATGGCATACATTGGACTAAAGTTTCAGATAACACCACATATCACTCCACTATCCTCCCACTGTGTGTAAGTTATAAAGGCTCTAACCCTTACTGTGTACCTGCTCAAAGACAATTGTGACTAAATCATATCAAATAAAATGTCTTAACATTTTTAGCTGCAGGTAGCCTCAAACCGGACAATACAGTCCATGCTGCCTTCCCAAACATTCCTTCCCGTGCTAAAGAACAAAGCTGAGAAAGTAATGGATTCCAATTTAGCTGGTACATCTGTTGCAGGAAATAAGCCCATAGCCTCCATTTTGGCAATTATAACATCTTAGATTGGAGGCTCCACGGTCAATTGCAAGGCAGTCTTACTTATGTCTTCGTCCATCATATCATCAATCAGAGTTTCGTAGCCACATCTTTTTCCCCTATAATTTGGGCCGAGGAGGGATGGGATATCCCAGACCTCGATTAAAGTCCATGCCAACCCAAGGCACCTTATGGTGCCTAGGACATCTTAACACCTCCCTTAACACCTGGCATGAGACATATCATAATTCCAGTCACAACTATACTATAACCTTTATTCATAATCACACTGATCTGTGTCTGATTTTCACTACCTATCCATATGCTTTCCTTATGGGTGCTAACATTTCCATTACACCCTGAAACTCACGTTTATAACCCAGGTTCAGGGACAGGATTGGTTGGCCTCATGTATCACTCACTAATCACAATATATCTAATTTAAACATTGCTAGTGTCATGGTATTAAGGAAAAAATCTGAGGTATTTCTACCTGTCAGTTTGACACGTGATTGGCAAGGTTCCGTTGACCTTGCCACCTTATAATGTGCCCTGTCCCAGGTCAGACACAAAAGATTCATGTTTACACTTATGGCCTTTATAGTCTCAGCCATAGTCATCCTGGCAACTGCTAGCGTTGCTGTTGCATCTATTACTGAATCAGCACAAGCAGCTTCTTTTGTAGATAATCTGGCCAAAAATGTGTCTAACGAACTTCTCTTACAGCAAGGTATATATCAAAAAATTATTGCACATCTGCAAGCCCTCGAGGCTGCTTTAGAATATGTGGGAAAGCGACAAGGTGCAGTAGCATTCTGTCAACAATTAAACTGTGACTGGGAACATAAACATATGTGTGTCACTTCTCTACCATGGAATCAATCAATACATAGCTGAGATGAGGTGAAACAACACCTCTGGAGAACCTTTCATGACAATTTAACAGCAGACGTGAAGCAACCTAAAACTAAAATTTTAGAATCCCTTCACACCATAGATCTGCACACCCAACGAACAGTCATATGGAAGGGTGCACAAGATCATCTCTCCTGGTTAGATACCCATTCCTGGTGGTCACTCTTTGACTGGAAAATAATGTTGCTAATTGTGCTCATGGTTGTTTTATGTTGTTTGCTAATCCTAGGATGCAAAACTGTATTAAGAGCAGTGACTCTTCATCAACTGACAAACCCATGGCTACACATACCTGCGTTCTCCAATCAAAAAAAAAAAAAAATTAATGTAGAAAACAAAAAAGGGGAAGATGTTGGGATTCGATCAGGCTGGTGGAAAAACTATTAGTTATGATAGCCACAAAACCCTTTTGGAAGGCCTGAGGGTTTTCACATGACTTCCGTAATAAACCCGGCTGAAGGCAGCCTGGTCCCATTACCTTTAATTAAATAGATTAGAGTAGTAAACAAAGGGAATTTTCTCTTACTAACCTGTTTACTTATATGGGCTTAAGACTAACCTTTGTCCTACCACAGGTACTTTACTGCCTCCTACTGTGGGGAGGGGTCGGGGCCCACAGAAGTTTATTACCCGCCAATGGTGTTTGCTTTAGGCCTGGGAACCTAACCTTTAATCTTTATCCTCTAGTGGTGTTTACTCACAACTTTTGTTCATTAGTCTTACTGAATAAATGCAAGCCTGACTATCTGATCAGGCCTAGTTGCAACTGTTTACAGAACTCAGCTTGGAGCCCATAAGCGGCTCAGACCCTCAGCTGGACTGGCAGAGCAGAATATCTGTGTGTCAGTGTATGTTTTATGCATCCATCGCCGAATCACGGGTTTGCAGGAACAGTCCTCCCCACAGCTAATGCCCCCATGAAAGGAGCACTGCCTCACTTATTATTTCTGCTGCCGATGCTCCTTCATCCTTGATATTCCAAGTTTATTTCTGGTGTCCTGACTGAAAAGCTTCTTTTAGTAGGTCTTTTTGTGCACATCTGATGGTCACAACTTCTCTTGGTTTTACTTTATCTGAAAATGTGTTTCTCCTTCACTCCTAAATAATATTTTCACTGGATATAGAATTACAAACTAAAAGTTTATTTATTTATTCAACACTTTAACATTTTTGTTTCATTAATTATTTTATAAATTATTTCTGAGGACACATTTGTCAATCTTCAAATTATTATTCTCCTACAATGAACATGTTACTTATTCTGGCTAATTTGAAATATTTTTTCTTCATCTTTAACTTCCAGTACTTTAATTACAACTGGTGTAAATGCAGATTTCTTAGGGTTTATTCTGTTGGAAATTTGATGAGTTTCTTGAATCTGTAGATTTATTTCTTTCAAAAAATTGAAAAAGTACTCAGTCAATATTTCTTCAAATATTTTTCCTGCACTATACTTTTCCTTGTCTTCTTCTGAATCCATTTATTATTATCTCACATGCTCCTTAGGCACTGAGCATTTTTTCCTAATATACTTTGTCTCTGCTTGGATAATTTCTATTCATCTACATCAAGTTCACTTTCTCTTTTCTATGTCAATTCCATTATGCAATTAAGCCTACCCAGTAGGGGGTTTTAAAATGTATGTTATTGTATTTTTTAGTTATGAGATTTCTATTTGATCCTTGTTTATGTATTCTATTAATTTGCTGATGTTTTCTAGTTTTCTACTCATTTCAAGAATGTCCACTTTTACTATTTGTTGGAATGTTTTTAATAGCTATTTTAGAGTCTTGTTAGATAATTCCAACACGTGTGTCATCTCATCATTGATATACACTGATTATTATATCATATATTTGTTGGTATTTTCCTTGTTTTTTGTATAATGAATAATTTTAATGCATCTTGAAAGTTTTGAATATTGTGTTATGAGACTTACCTCTTCTAAAAAAATTGGTGGATTTTTAACTTCTTTATAGACAATAACTTTGACTGGATTTATGGCACAATTTCCAACCAACTATCTGAATCGTGTTTTCAGTATAATTTTGTTTTCTATTTCCAATGTGTGCTAGACACTGAAATTGTCTGGGAAATGGGTGGTTATCTGTCTCTTAGTTTAATTCTCAAGGTTTTTGGTTTGCTGTTTAAGACATGTGTGCATACCTTGGGGCCAAGAGAGGGGAAATCCCAGGACTTTTAAATTACCTTTATAGATTGGTTTTCTCAAGTTTCTCTCTGTGATATCCTTATGACCTTCTAATGTTCTACAAGTCACCTTTTTAATCTTCTAGCTAGATTGCTGGGATTTTACACACTGTGTACTGCTGTTCATTCCTTGTCATTGTGCCTGCATTTATGGCCAATGTCAGGTGGACAGAAATAGAACATTGCCATAAACACTTGAGATTATAGCTACTCCAATCAGAAGAATGTCCACCTCCCACAGTTCTTGTTGCCTTTTTGGCTTCTAGGAAACCTCTTTATCTCTCCTCAGGCCTGAACTAGACAGCAACTCCTGAAGTAGGCTCTACATGTGCCAATGTCCCCTTCCATTGTAGGTGTCCTTGATTCCAGACCAACAAATCCTGGAGAAAAAATATATAGGTGACTTCACTACTGATTTAGTGTTACCTCCAACCATGGTTGTTCAGCCCAGATACTTTGCGATTTACTTTTTGGAGCCCACATGTATTTTTTATGTTTAGGATTTTTGGCTTCATTGTGTCAGAATGGCAGGGTTGAGTATGCTTACTCTATCACACTCAGAACTGGAATACTGAGAGCAGGAGGCAGACAAATCCCTAGGCAGATAGGGTGAAATCCCACCTATAAGCTGAAGACAAGCCTGAAAGCCAACCTACAAGTCAAATCCACAGATCAGATTAAGAATCTGTCTTCCCATTTGGCATGCTTTTCTCTGATTGCTTCTCACCCTTCACCTATTTTACATATACCTATCCTTTACTAATTGTTTTTCTATATTACTGCACCCACCTTTGAGTGGTGCCTTTGCTTTAGTCTTTCTTTGAATACTCACAAACCAATCAGTATGCACTTCCCTGTTCTGAGCCCATAAAAGCCCTGGACTCAGCCACACTGACAGAGAAACCAACTGACTGTGGGGGTAGGGGACCCCTCCCCCCACCCCCTCTCTGCTGAGAGCTGTTTTGTCACTCAATAAAATTCTTCTCCACTCTCCTTACCCTTCAAATTGTCAGTTTAACCTCATTCTTTTTTGACATAGGACAACATTTCAGGAACCACAGAAGGCAGGTAGAAGCTAAGACACAGATGAGCTGGAGCATGCCTGGCCCAGCCATGGGTGAGCCAGTGCACAAGCCAGGTTTGACACAGGCAGGAAAAGTGGGTGGGTGCCTCCAGCAGGAGGCCTGAGGCTGAGTGAGGCCCAGGTGAAGTGGCCATTGCTGGCTGGGGAGGCCCTTGGTCAGCAAAGTGGCCGAGAAAAATCTTGCATCAATACTTTTGATAATATTTGAGGCATACTTATATATTATAATTTCTTGATAATTGGCTAATCTGAGTCAGAAATACAATTTTTGCTTATCACATTGGATATATTTACTTAACACTTTGAATATTCCTCACGAATAGATTATTTCAAGGTCAGGGCCAGGAAAAGTAATGGCACTGTAATGTTTTGTATTATCATCCTTTTGGAGAGGAGTAGTGACTTATAATTTTGCTTTGGTATTTTTACATGTCCAAAGGAAACATCATCGCACTTCACACTTTCCCATTACTGATCATTTCTGAAAATAATGAGAAGTGTTTTGTTCAGATGTGATTTACATATATATACAAAATTTAAAGCAGAATAAAATTTGAGAAACACTCTCTTAGACATATCTTTCAAGTACTTCTTATTGTTATCTTTTTAAGCAATTTTAAAGTATTAAAATAGACAATTTTTTTTTTTTTTTTTTTTTTTTTTTGAGACAGAGTCTTGCTCTGTCACCCAGGCTGGAGTGCAGTGGCACAATCTCAGCTCACTGCAACCTCTACCTCACGAGTTCAAGCAATTCTCCTGCCTCAGCCTTCTGAGTAGCTGGTACTACAGGTACACATGCTGTCATCCTTCTACAATATTTTGTAGAGACGGGGTTTCATTTTATAGCAAATTTTTTTTTATTTAGGTTCTCAATATCTGCTTGCAATATTTAATTTAAAGTAGTTTTAAAATTTTAGTTATCACTTGTAAATATGGGTAGTAATCATAAGTAGCAGACTGTAATTTCTGTTATCTGATTAAAACAAAAAATCATCTAACCTTTACATGATCATGGAATTGAAAAAGTGCCTGCCACTAGAGTCAATCTTTACCTCAAGACAATGCTGTATAGATAATGTAGTGCCAAATGCAGACTCAATAGAAAGTCCATTGTACCATAACACAGAGCATATTAATACATGACTTGAATCTAAATCATGTTTAGAAATTTATCATTTAATATACAACATATGTATGAAAAAGAAGTTTCCATAAGACATCTGATTTGGAATAGCAGCGAGTCATTTAATAGTCATCGTTAGATATAAAACATATATATACCACTGCATTCTTAGGCTATGTAACTTAAAGAAATGAAACTCAACATTTTAATATAAATTTAAGTTCAAGATTGGGAAAAATATATTAGAGTGCATTTAAAAAGTAAAAATGAAAATGAGACTAAACCGAATTAGCTTAGTCCTGAAGTTGGTATTTTCACATTATTTTGTGGTTTGTCAGCATCAATAACTGTAAATTATCCAAAGATCCAAAGATATAAAAAGATCAAACACACCCATTCCACACCATCTACAATGCCAACATAAAATCCCAAAATACCATCTGAGCTCAGAATAAGAAAATTCACTTTGATATTTAATATATAATCTCTTTTTAATATACCTTGTAAAAGAAACAGTTTGTATATTAAATGATAAAGGTGACTTACTTTAATTAGGGGTATTATTTTAGAGTGTTTTGGCAAGCTTCCTGCTTTGTGTATGTGTGTGTATGCATGCTCAAGCTGATGAGATCAGCAAAAGAAAGTAAAATTTTTTGATGATACAAATCCAGTGGTCCATATAAGGTCATTTTTTAATGGGATCTAGGGTACATCCCAAGCCAATGGTCAATTAGCACTAATACGGAAACTGGCTTCTATCATTGCTGCAACTCAGTACTTACAGTGTGCAATAACAACCTAGAACAGACTTGGTGACCAACACAAGGCCAAATGCCAAACCTGAATTATGATAGTTCTCCAAGTGAGCCATCTCATGTTACCACAAACCTTGTTACCACATACCTTTTATGGATGATTTCTGCAGTGTTTTTAATTATGACTAAGTAGAATCACATCATTTCTTATACATGTATTATCTTCTCTGAACATCCATTTGATATTCATATGGTATGGATATTTCTGATTGTTTGTAGCTATCCAGTTTTTTCTCAGTAGGATAATCCAGGTTTTGAGTTTTACTTATTGGTTTTTAGCATGCTTTGTGAATTATAAGCAATAGAGTAGACACAGCATTCTGGATTTTGGTTTCTCCTTAAAAGGCAAGTCTATTCTTTTGCAATGTGTTACATATGCATGCATTTGATACAGAAAATTCTCTGAGAGTCAGAATCTAATTTAGTATAAAAATGTATTTTAAGGATAGGTGTGGTTACATTTAAGTTAAACCTGATGCTTGAAAAGATAATCTATATTTAGAAATATTTGGTCAATGATTTGCCGCATTGTAAGGTTGGTGCATGTATGTGTGTATATGTGCTTAGTAAATTACAAATGTATCTAGAATATGGAGCAATACTTATGGCTCTAATTCTATTCCCAGAAGTTATGTTTATATGCCTAATTAATTTTGAGGTTTTTAATTTAGAATAGAAAATGATATTTTATTTTATATATATATAATACTTTCTTGCTAAGATAAGCAAAATTTCTAGTGACGATCAAATATATATACTTTGTAAATAGCATTATAATTATTGCTGCTTATTTTAAGGCTGAGTCTTGCATCTGTTTTTAAATAGTAGTTCTTGTTGTTATTAATAGCTAACATTTTATGTTATGAATTCAGTCTGGGTTGTTTCTCCCCATTAGGCTGCTTCGTCTTTTGCTCACATAATCTTCTTATAATGGCCCTGGACCCCTATAATTATTTACCCTCCTTATCCATCCAGTGGCTTGCTTTCATACACTATTGAACTGATTCTTCATATGAGCACAGAGACAAGTATCTATAAAAGTAGTCCCTTCCATCTATTTTCAAAATCTCAGTGTGCCAACCTTAAAGCTAATGTAACTACAGAAAAATTACTGTCCAAACATTAAAATTCTAGGTCATCAGGAACATTTTGTACAGAATTCTATCCAGACTGATTTGCATCCAAGTGTTTAGCTAAAATGGGGGATAAAAAAACTCATATTTTCCTCAATTCAATATTTTAAAAATTGAATGTTTGGCAAAACAGTATATTACATCATACTTAGTGATAAACTTAGTAATAAGATATACACACACATACATATATAGATAGTTATAGATAGATATCTATTTATATATGTATATTTAGATAGGTAGATACATAGATAGATAGATCTGTATGTATAATATACCACCATACAGGTTTATTTCATAACTACAATTATTGTGGAATAGCATGGCTTTCCACTTCAGTATGTACTAAAGGTTTTATTTGTAAATATATATATACAAAATAATATATATGTAACATTTAATAATACAGCATTTATAATATTTTTTGTGTATATATATATATAAATATTTAGTACATACTGAAGTGGAAAGCCCTATTCCACAATAATTGTAGCCATGAAATAAACCCATGTGGTGGTATATTATACATGCAGATCTATGTATATTAAAATACTGGATTTGATATGATGCTCAATATTAACAGAAAGCAACTTCTGCTATGATTTTTATTAAGCATTTTTGAAAATAAAAGTTTAATATTAGGAATAATTTTACACATGTTGCCATGGAGATTCCTGCTTTCTTTAAGCATCAATCTGGTGTGTCAAAAACACAGCAAAACCATAGTAAATTCTTTTTTTTTTTTTTTTTTTTTTTTGAGACGGAGTCTCGCTCTGCCGCCCAGGCTGGAGTGCAGTGGCCGGATCTCAGCTCACTGCAAGCTCCGCCTCCCGGGTTCACGCCATTCTCCTGCCTCAGCCTCCCGAGTAGTTGGGACTACAGGCGCCCGCCACCGCGCCCGGCTAGTTTTTTTTTTGTATTTTTTAGTAGAGACGGGGTTTCACCGTGTTAGCCAGGATGGTCTCGATCTCCTGACCTCGTGATCCGCCCGTCTCGGCCTCCCAAAGTGCTGGGATTACAGGCTTGAGCCACCGCGCCCGGCAATAGTAAATTCTCTAAAGTCCAAGATATAAAGCAATGTAAAGGCAATCCATTACATTTTCATGCAACAAGTAAAGGAGTTAGCAGTATGAGAAGTGTGTCAATTATTATTTTTTAAATTTCTAAGTAATCTATCTTCATTTTACAATAACAATCTCATGAGTTTTTAATACAGATTATTTAGAAATAACAACACATAAACAATAATTGACACACATCTCATACTCCTATCTCCTTTACTTATTGCCTGAAAGTATAACTGATGCATGGACTACATTTGCATTGCTTTAGAATTTCTCAAAGCATTATTGATATTCTGGCTCGCATTGTAGATGTCCTTTCTGAGGACCTGAATTTGAAAATTATGTGAATCTATTCATATATAATTGTGCATATATTTAATTTCTTACATATGCAAATGAAATTTTATGTCAAAACTTTTTGCTAACATTGTATTGATGGCATACATCATCGGTATCTTCAAGCATTATCTTCACAGTAACAAAAAGTCACAATGAGAGAAATGTCTTACATATCAGCTGTTACAAAATAGTCATTGATAATTTAGATTATTGATATAAATTGAGCAATCTGGAAGCAGTTTATAAAATACCTTTATACAAATCTATAACTATGTTAATTATACTGTCAATATAACACATATTTAGTTTTCTTTAATTATCAAGAGATCTTTGCTTTTGTGATTAAAATAGATCAGTTTTACAAAGGACATGTTTCTTGACTTAGTACAAATTAAGTATTATTATAGTTTTGACTTAAATGACCACAGATTACATTTTGTGTTCTCTAAAGTACATAACAATATTCAAATACAAAAAACACACTAAGATAGAGTAAGATGTTCTTACATCAGCCTCCAACTCCCCTTCATTTCTGTGTATGACGCATTTTCTCCTCCATGCCAGATGTACTGAGAATTATCACTCCTTGTCCCAACGGTCTTTTTAACGTTTTCATGTGGTCCTCAAGTTTTGCTAAAGCAATTGCTGAAAGTGTTTGTGTATATATACTCTTATCTGATAATTGGAAAGTCATCATAACACAAAGAAAAGCCTCTATATTCAAATTTTAAAGAGGCTTTAATTTATTTCAGTATGACTTGTCAATTCCTGGATGCCTATTTCATTTTTTCACTAGAGAAGTATGCAAGCTGAGTTTGGAAGACTCAGCCTGTCTGTTATTTGACTCTTTTGCAATTAATCTGTATTCTTAACCACACTGCAGCGATGGAGAGCAAAAAATCTTCTATTCTCCTTGGTGTGAATAATTACTTCCGAATGTAGTCGGACTGAATTTCTATTCCCCAGGAAACAGATATAGGGACATGATTAATGTGACATCATTAAATAATACAGCTACTCTACTTTTTCTATTTTCTGCCCATTAATCAGTTACCAAAGTTAACTTGCAAAAGTTAGAATGTAAGCTGAATTTCCCACAACGGTATATTTCAGGTATGTTTGTTGTGGTTTGAACTATGAAACACAGAGTATGGTGTCCCCTCCTGCCACAGCTTAAGGGAAACAAGAATGAAGTATCAGTTTACACTTGATTACCACTGTAATTTATAACGTTGACTGAAGAATACTTTTTATTCTAGAGAAAAGATTGAGGAAAAAGGTGGAGGCAGTGAAACATACTCCACATCATGAAAGCTGCTGATGTGACTGAGAGATTGAGATCTACCATGGAAATAGGAGTTGGGAGAATCTGAGATTGCCGATAGGAAGAAAATGTTAAAGGGGTCTCAGTGTCACTTCAGTCCAAGACATGAACCTTGAAATATGTTCTGTTCTTTATATGTTATCTTTGATTCTTAAGGTGGCATAGCTACATCGGTAATTTGTAAACTCTAAAGTCAGACTACTTACTAACTCTTTGAATGTAGGTATTGTATACAAATTACTCTGTGTGGGTTTCATCATGTGTAAAACTGGCATGAAAATAATAGTACCTAATTTATAATATTACTTGGGGGATTAAATTATATGAAATGTGTAAAACATGTGAAATAGTGTCAGAAAACGAGGAATCACTATGTAACATTGTCATTGCTATCATTTCATATCTTTAGAACCTTGTCTTCTCTTTTGTCTAATAGACATTTTGTCCTGCTGATTACCAATTGGAAAAAAAGAAAAACAAGGAGATAAAGCACACAAAGCCTTGGGGAAACATTTGATTGCCTTGGGAATATTTTGGAATGTATGTTGTAATCTTGATATGTGTCAGATGGGATAATATGTTGAGACTCTTTTTACAATTGTCATAAACTTGAAAATGCCTGTTGTTATTAAGTAATTTGTTTTATAAATTTCCATTTTGATTCACCAGCAAAATTTTACTACTGGTACTACTGCTAATGATAATGATAGAATCATTACAATTCAGTGATCAGTGGTTTTTTAGCCATGTGAAAAGGAAGTGCTAATAAAAACCACGGTCTCTTCCTTTAAGGAAGGAACAAAATATACAACATATACATGAAGTTTTTATTTTGGAAGTTTTGTGAGCTCATTGAATTACATCTTTGTATCTTAGGCTAAGAACTCCTGTTTAAGGGAATTTCTCCCTGAATATTTAGATATGCAACATAAAATTATTTGATTGATTTAGCCAAGCTCAAGTTTAATTTCTTCACAAAAAAAATACAATTTGGTTATAATTTTATTATTATGAATCTCAAACAATTCAGAGTATAGTCTATGCTTGAGATGTTAAATTCTAAGTTTACAAATGATGGTATTGTCTAGATACAATATTAGCTGTTTTAATGTTAACCATGCAGATCTGAGACAGAAAAACTACTTAGAATTTATTCATATATTATAAAGCCAAATGGAAGAGATAGCCTTTAACCATTGATGTATCAGGCAGATGAACCAGGACTCATGTATCCCTAGATCAACCATTGATCACATTCCCTGACATGTTCCTGGCTCCAGAAGGCTTCACCAGAGACCAACACACTTCCCCAATGCTTTGGCATATCTGTAAAAGGGTAATATACTGGACTGGAGAACTGGGATAAGGCAGTGTTATTTTATTCTTTTTATTCATAATGTAGCTAGTAGGTTTAGATGGATTTTACAGAGCTGCAGGACTAACTGCATCCACAAGAACAAAAAAATCAAATGGACTCTTAGGAAAAAATAATGAAAATCAGCAATACCTCAGAAAACTCTGAGTGAATAAACTGCCAACTTTTCTGCTAAAATACAACCAATGTCAACACTTTGTCATTTCTAGTTACTTTGCAAGCCAAAATCACCTTTCCTTAAATTAAAGACAATAAATGTGATTCTGTGCCAATAATTCTAGTTTCCATACAGTAGTTATACCTTTTGCCTTTGCAGCGTATGTGAAATGAGGCCATGTAGACAGCACACATATGCAACATTGTATATCAATTACTGAAGACTTTGCAGAAATATTGAAGTGCCATATCCCCTTTCCAGCAAGCCAGGGGGCTCTCTCACAAGTGAAGTCTCCATTAGGCAGCAGAACACTTGGCATAAAAATTGTTTGATTATGACAGGCTGTATCCAGAGCTAAAACAAATAATTCTGAAATTGGCTGCTAATTAAGGCAGTACAGCAAAATGAGGTTACCAGATACTTTCTCACTCAATGGAATTCTATTTTTCAAATACATAATATCTAATTTACCTCTTTCTTATATTATTTACTAATCTTACAAAAAGACATGAAGTAAATAATTATTTGTAAGACTTTAAGAAAATAACTTATTAAATATAAAGCACTAATTATTATTCAACCTGCCCACAATATTATTTTCATCATAAAAAAATGGGATACAAAGACATGAGTAGAATTCAACTTCTTTTCATTTAGCATTGTTTCTTTGTTGCATCAGAAAAACTGCCACTTTTAGGACTAAATGTCAAATGACTCATAATTGTATCTCCAAATAAAGATGGGGATTGTATTATGCTGATGAATATTTTCTCTTTATTGGTAGCATTAATTTAAGAGGGTGCATGCTATACAGACCTGGCCCTCACATTCTGAGGTTGGTATTTCTTTAAAAATCCTAATGCAGGCTGACTTCACCTCTATGCTTGGTCTATGATTTTAGTTATTGCATCTATAATAATAGTTTTTACAATTTTTAAAGGAAAAACAGACAAATGTACACAAAAGTTGTTTCCAATACATGAAAGAGAGAAAAGAGGAACCTATCTAATTGAAGAGTTGGTTATTGAAGAAACAACCCCACCCTCTTTCTTCTACTTTCCAAATCCTTGAGAGGCTAAAACCTACTAACTTAGAAAATTACTTTCTATTCTTACTACAATCTACATTGACATAATCACAGGACTTTCCCCCATATTCACTGTCTAGAATATAAGAGCCTTTGACTGTTCTGACAGAATAGTTAATAAGCTGCCATTCATTTTACCTACCTTACATGCTTTCTCCTGGTGTTTTACCTAAAATACATACTTAAAAATTTCCTAAGTGACTTGGTTCTGAAAGACACTGGAACTCATAGTGAAACACAGCTTATACACTAACCAAACAGATTCTGTGCATTGCACATAAGAAAACCTTGATTATTGTGTAGGCAGGAAAGAAAGCAAACAAATTCTGCTTTAATTCATTTGCCCATTGCATTACCATAATTTTTCCCTTCCAAATAATATGCAGATGGAACATGAGGCAACATGCTGCTGTAAATCACTGTTAGTGCTGTGGTGGTGGCAGGAAAAAACAGTTAAGGGATTCATTTTTATTCCAAGAAAATCATACTTTTCAAATCCATCTGAATCACAGCCAACACATTACTTCTTATCTGGCTATAATAAATGTTCTTTCACCAGACTTGTACGAAAAAACAAAACAAAACAACAAAAAAAAACCACTTCATAGTATTAAAAAGTACAATGCACTTCAAGTTCAGCTAAAGTTGCCCCGCTTTCCAACAAGCACCACAGCTTGTGTTTTTATAGAGGATAGGTGAACCACAGACTGGGATGTGTTTCCTGCTTCTAAACTTGCTGCATGTGTAGTCTGTGAGACTGAGCATTTTGAGGTGCATGTCTTTATAGCCATTCTGATCGCCCACTTACTTATTGGATTTGTGAAAAATGTGTGAAAAAGTCAAGAAGGCATACTCTTCTCTAGGATGGGGAAAAGACTCTTATAGGAAATGACAGAGGCAGTATTATAATGTATGACACCTCTATCTCACCAAAGGAAGTCTTCTTGAGAGCCCAGTAAATCCTTTGTAGCGCAATGATGGGTGAGAAAAGCAAAAATGAAATAAGTTAAATCACCTGAGCCTCAGCTTGCATTCATATCCTACCAAGTAGGTCCAGGTGATAGGGCTATTCCAAACAGGTCTAGAATTATGAAGTTCACAAATACATATTTTTGTTCAGTCTATGCCTAAAAAGCGGTAAGAATCATGGTGACATTCTATGTGTCTTTATTGTATAGGTACTTATCTACATTTATTTCTAGCTTAAAATCACTTCCATTCTCTAAATGCATATGTTTTTCAGTGTTAGGAAGATGAGGAATCTTAGAACTTCTAAAAGTGCTTTCTAAAGAATGAATCAGATTAAAACAACAACTAGCAAGGAAAGAAAAAAACAGGAAGGATGAATGAAGTTTACATTTCAATGATGTAGTGATGTCAGATCAAGAGTTAAAACCATCATTCATTCTCAGCAAACTATCGCAAGAACAGAAAAGCAAATACCGCATGTTCTCACTCATAGGTGGGAATTGAACAATGAGATCACTTGGACACAGGAAGGGGAACATCACACACCAGGTCCTATTGTGGAGATGGGGGAGGGGGGAGGGATAGCATGAGGAGATATACCTAATGTAAATGACGAGTTAATGGGTGTGGCACACCAACATGGCACATGTATATATATATATGTAACAAACCTGCACGTTGTGCACAAGTACCCTAGAACTTAAAGTGTAATAATAAAAAAAAGTATATATGTATCAAAATATCACATTGCACTGTAAAATACATACATATAGTTATTTATCAATCAAACATAAAACAAAAAAATAAAAATATGAAAATAAACTAGATATAAAAATGATGGTGCTATTTCAGTGAAAAAAGCCTATTAGGCAAAGGTTTGGTTGTCAGTTTCACATGACAAGAATGCAAAATTGGAGTACATTTTCTGAGTGAGTTACACAAATGAAATTATGAGCTTTGGTGCTTCCAAATAGATGATTACTACTTGAAAGACACAACTGTTTGGTTTGTTCTACTCATGGTGAAGTTGCAAAGATATAATATATTGAGAGAACATTAGGAGAAAAGTTGTATCCCCTATCTTATTTTTTTTTAACTGAAAAGTAAAATTTCAGATAGACTAAAGATTTAAACATAAAATATAAAATACTGGAAAGACACAAGGATTCTACTGTATTTTTTGTAACACTTAAAGGAGTAAATGTGCCTCTAAAGACTCAGAAGCTACTGAATAAAAAGAAAACAATAAAAAGTAGATTACCAAATATAAAGTCGACTTTATTATTTTTAAATAAGTGGATAAATTAAAGCAATAGCACTTTCATCTTCACAATGTTTAAAGAAAATTATGATTGTTATTTGAAAAAAAAATATACACAAAACATTTATTATATAACGCAAAACTCATAAATATAAAAACAAAAATATCCATTCTAAATAAATAGGTTGGGGGTGTGTTTGTTCAAGGATTATATCATGTACTTCACAGGGAAAAGGACGAATGCCCAAAATATCATCAAAAGATGCTCTGTTTGTTTGAGACTTGACTTACCATTAAATACATTCATAGTATATTAATAAAATATTAACTTTATGTATGTATATAATTACATGCATGTACATACATATGTATATATACACATATATACACAAGATGTTTTAAAGAAAAAAACTGCTCTCATATTCTGTGGATGAAATTTAAACATAATTGGAGTGACTTTTGTCAATAACTACCAAAATTTAAAACACACATTCCCTTGGACCCAAAAATTCTACCTTGACGAGTTTATTCTATGATTGATTATACTTCCATAGAAATCATATAGAGCAATTCTGAATACAACATTCTCTAAAGTAGAAAAATATATACATAAACATGCATCAATAAATATGTATATGGAAATATGTCTATGATTATTTGTTAAATTGTTACATAGAAAAAAATGTAACACAATGTTTGATTGATAATGTGTTAAAATACAATTGTCTGTGCATAAAACACACTTTGCACAAATCCACAATAGACTGTTTAAGTCCTTTCTGAAGTTTGTGGTGCTTTGGCTCTCTTACTTTTCAATATATAATCTTCCCATATGGTTTGGAATCTTTGTATGATGTTTATATGTTTATAATGATGCTATAATGATGTTTATATGATGTTACATGATGTTAATATATACATAATATAATTTATATGATGTTATATGATGTTAATGATGTTTATAATGGAAAAAACTATGGTTTTTATGAATTTCAAAAATTGAATTTTGTACACTAAATGTGTTTAATTACCCCATGGTTTTTAAAACTGAGTTGTATAAAAATTACATCTTGTTAAAAAATATAAAATTGCTAATGCTAAGCTCATGATTTTTGATGTAGTAGAGTTTACAAAATTGGAAAAGTAGTAAATTAAGAATCAGAAATGAAGCTTTCTGACTTCAATTCTTGTTTTAAATCCATGCTTCATTATTTACCATTTATGTGTCAACTATGTCAATGTGTTCTTGGAAGCTTGTTTTCTTTATCTTTTAAAATGTATTAAGATAGTTGTCCTCTATGTTGTAATGTTATATGATTAAATAGAGGAAAGCATGAAAAAGTGCTTTGTAATGTATTTTTGAAGCTATTCTTATCTATTGTATTTAGGATATACTGAGCTTCACTATCTTTACGCTACTGCAATAAGAGACAAAACAAGGCTAAATTTTATTAATAATTACATGAGTCAGCTGGCTCTAGCCTCTGCCTTTCGGTGTAGGACTTGAAACTGTCTTAAAAATCATTTTCACTTGATTTGTAGATGTTTCCTGTGTTCCATGGACAAGTTTTCTCAAACTCTGTGGCCTCTTGTGTTTCTACTAATCAGCAAGAAATTCCCTAAACATAAAACCAACCTTAGTGGTGCCCACTAGCTCAACAGGAATCCCTGAATGCATCCAGGCACTCTTGATGGCATTGCTACTACAAGGTTCCTGGATACTATCATCGTTGGTGCCTCATGAAAGGGAAATAATCGCTTTAAAGAAGACTCTTGGGTGACAACAGTTACATTAGGTTTTGTTTCCTTTTTGTTTTGCTTTATTTTCTAGCAAATTTTCTCCAAAGGCACTGAGACACAAATCACTGGAGATGAACAAATCTGTTTTGTCTTCATGCTTTGGGCAAAGCTAGTCCTCTCTTCCAAAACTTGCATTATCAACAGTGTTTCTCGGTTCTCTTGGATTATGATATATCTTGGTAGACCATGTAGATTGTCATAAACAAGCTCCTATAAGAGGCTTATAAACATGTTGGACATATTGAATACTTGTGGCAAATAGCTCATTATAAAAGGGATTTGCCCCTTTTTGTTGTTGTTTGTTTGTTTGTTTTTGAGATGGAGTCTCACTTTTGTCACCCAGGCTGGAGTGCAGTAGTGTGATCTTGACTCACTGCAACATCTGCCTCTCAGGTTCAAGCTATTCTCACGCCTCAGCCTCCTGAGTAGCTGGGATTACAGGCCACCAAGCCCGGCTAATTTTTGTACTTTTAGTAGAGATGGGGGATTCATCATTGTTGGCCAGGCTGGGATTTGCACATTCTTAATGTCCACACCTTACGTACACACATACAAGTATAATAAATATACTTCTACATAAAATATGTTTCTGCTTTTTCAAAGAATAAAAGAGAAAAAGAAACTTTGAGAGTATCTGAAAATGCATTCCTAAATTCCTCCCAGGTTTTGTAACCCCACAAATTCTGTTCTCTCATAATAGCTGTTCTGTATACCTCTCACAGAGTTATCTGAAAGTTCAAATGAAATAAATGTGCAAAATTATGTTTGTTAAAAATGGTGGAAAACATAAAGTATAAGAAACCCATAGCATCAAGATGCTCTATCTAAAATTATGTCTCTACAATTCATGCTGACTGCACAAACCAAGATATGAAGGTCATTGTTCACATAGAGTGGCTTTACACCTCTATTCAAAATATATTACATCGTGGCAAAAGGGTAGAGACTTAGCATTGGGTCTTTAACCAACAGAAGGATCAAGAGCAAAAATGTATTCCATGCCAATTATGAAAGAATTAAATAATATTAATTTATTCATGCACTGAAAAAGATAGCTTTTGGGTAAAATATGCCAAGGTATTATTTCATAAACTTGGTAATTAATCTTTCTGAACTTGAGATCCATCTTCAAAATATGAAGGGAAATGATTTAGTCTGGTTCAGAAGTGCATTGTCTTCTGACTTCTAACGTCTCTAAGAAATAGGCAATTGGGAGAACATATACTAAAAACAGAGCCAGCTCTGTATAAAGAAAATGCTTCCATTTAGAAGGTACTGAAAATAAGCGTATAGTATTAATGGCATTTTGAAGATAATTTTTTTTTTTTTAAACTGGGAACTCTATTCTAGAGGTTTACATGATTTTTAATGAAATAGGAAAACTCATGCATCCCACACATCTCCAATTCCTGGAATTTTTTTTTCATAATACAATATGAGAAGATAACAAAACATTTGACTGCCTTAATTTCCTGGGGAATATAAAAATATATTTGTTTTCCATTGATTTTCAATCAGAAAACCACTTAACACACCACCAAGATGAATCACACAGACTATTTCATTTGGCAGTTAGTTATATCTTCTTTAATTTTAAAAAGTGTTTGCTAAGGTTGGGTGTAAATTATGAGTAACACTATGTGTGTCTACTCCTTCACGGTTGTGTCATCATTTTGGTTGAATTCTATTAGCTATACCTTGCACTCGGTAGTTGTTATGTCTGAAGACACACAAGTGTGCTTTGGCTCCCCAATATATATTTTCTTCAAAACTATCATGCAAGTGATGAAAGAAATACTATTTTGAGATTCTGTGGGCTACTATGTACCACATGGTCTGTTTCAAAAGATCACGGATATCATTCTTGCAATAGATAATCCACAGAGAAAATGTGCAGGTTTTAGGTCATTACTTTATGTCACTGTTTTGCTCCGAGACTTAACTAGATTCATGTGTTTAGTGAAATTTGTAAAAAGAAACAGGCTCATACTATTTGATGTCTATAGGGGAAAGAGCCTTATCGAAAATTAGCTTTTTAGGACAGATGCATCCATAGCCACACATGAAATGAATTTTAAATTAAAGAAAAATTTTTAAAAGAGTGATTGAATGGAAAATTCAGGCTGTGTTTGCCAAAACTAAAGAGCACTGTTTAGTCATAAAAATAGCGTGAATTTCCATGTGAATTTATTATTTTCAAAATATTTCATAAATGCTATCTCATTTAATCCTTAACAATCAATTCCTCATGTAACTAGGGCATGTGCAACAATAATATAATAAAATGAGAACAATCAATATTCTTTCTATGTGCCAGTCTCCTTTCCGCAAGCCTAAAAATAATTTTTTATCATTAAATAAATTTAATAATTTATTTATTCTTTGAGTTACTCTGTAAGTTAGGTACTATTTATATCACCCTTTTACATTAAAAAAAAGTGAAGAAAAGGGAGATTAAATAAATTGTCCAAGAAAACAAAACTAGTAAGTGGAGGATCCAGACATTCTACTAATGTCACCTCAATAATAGGCCTGCCAGGCTGGAGTCATTTAGTTATTTTGACAAGTGTATATATATATATATTTGGATATACTTTCAATATTAAAGAAAGAAAAAGACACTTCAGAGACCTTCATCTACTGATTAAACTGAGAATAAATTAACAACATTTTAGTCTAATGTGCTTTCATCTCTAGTAATGATCACTCTTCAATTTTCTAATTTATTTTTTTAAATTAACAGATACAATTGTATATATTTACCATGTATAACATATTCTTTTGGAGTAAGATACATTGTGGAATAAATAAATCTAGCTAGTTAATGTAGGTATTACCTCACAGTTACCTTTTTTGTGGAGAAAAAAGAACTTCACATCCATTATTTTAGGGTTTTTCAAGAATACAATATATTGTTTAATATAGTTACCAACTTATACAATAGACCTCTTAAAGCTCATTCTCCTATCTGAAATTTTGAATCCTTTGAACAACATCTACCAGCCTCCCTTCCCTAACCATTTCAGCCCCTGATAACAAATGTGAGATAAACTTTGTTAGGTTCTACATATGAGTAAAATTATTTGATATTTGTCTTTCTGTGCCTAATTTATTTCACTCAACATAGTGTTCTTCAGGTTCATCCATATTGTCCCATATTGCATAATTACCTTCTGTTTTAAGGCTGAATAGTGTACATTTACCACATTTTCTTTAGCCATCCATTCATTTATTGATGGACATTTAGGTTGATTCCATATCATGACTGTTGTGAGTAATGCTGTAATAAACAAAGGAGTGCAGATATCTCTTTGACATACTCATTTCATTTGCTTTGCACATGTATTCAGTAGTGGAATAACTGGATCATGTGGAAGATTTATTGTTAATTTTTTAAGGAAACTCCATTCTGTTGACCATAATGGCTGCACCACATTATATTTCCACCAAAAGTGGAACAAAAAATGTTCTCTTTTCTTGCCACATCCTCACTAAACTCATTATATTTTGTATTTTTTATAATACCCACTTTAATAAACATGTAGTGTTACTTTTCATTTCACTGATGATTAGTAATATTGAGCAATTTTTTCATTTCCTTGCTGACCATCTGCATGTTCTCTGCAGAGAAATTTCTACTCAGGACCTCTATCAATCTTTTATTTGGGTTATTTGTTCGCTTGCTATTGAGTTATTTGAGTCCTTATATATTTTGAATATTACCCCTTATCAGATGTGTAGATATATAGTTTTCTCTTCCCTGTATTGATCTTTGTTTCTGTGCAGAAGATTTTTAGTTTGATGTAACTTCACCTGTCTAGTTACTCTTTTCTTGCCTATGCCTATAGTGTCATGTCCAAAAAATTATTTTCCAGGTTAATATCATGGAACTTTAGCCATATATTTTCTTCTAGAAGTTTTATAGTTTGAGGTCTTACATTTAAGTTTTCAATCCATTTTGAGTTGATTTTTGTGTATTGTGAGAGTTAAGAGTCTACATTTATTCTTCTGAATATGGATATCCAGTTTTTCTAACAGCATTTATTGAAGAGTCTGTCCTTTCCTCATTGTGTGTTCTAGGAGTCTTTTCTGGAAATCAGTTAACTGTAAATGCATGCATTTATTTCTCAGTTCTCTGTTATCTTCCACTGATCTCTGTGTCTGTTTGATGTCACTGCCATACTGTTTTGGTTTCTATAGCTTCATAATATGTTTTAAAGACAGGTAATTTGAAGCTTCCAGATTTGTTATTTTATTCAAGATTATTTGGCTTTTCTGGGGTGGGGGGGCTTTCATTTTTCTGCATGAATTTTAGGATTGTTTTCCTCTAATTCTGTTAAAAATGCTATTTTATCAGAGATTGCATTGAATCTGTGTATCTCTTTGGGTAGTAGGACATTTTAATAATATTAATTATTTTAATATATGAATACAAAGCTTCTTATTTATGTGTGTCTTTTTCAGTGTCTTTCATCAGTGCTTTCTAGGTTTTAGTGCAGAGATCTTTCACCTCCTTATAAATTTATTCCCAAGTGTTTTACTTTTGTTAACTATTGTAAATGGGATTGATTTCTTGATTCTTTTTTCAGACAATTTGTTGTTAATGTGTGGAAATGCTACTGATTTTTGTATGTTGAGTTGTGTCCTGCAATTTTCCTAAATTTATTTTGTAGTTCTAAGTTTTTGGTGAAGTCTTTAGGGTTTTCTACATGTAAAATTACATCATCTGCAAAAAGGAATAATTTAATTTCTTTCTTTCCAATTTGAATGCCTTTTTTTCTTGCCTAACTTCTCTGGTGAGGACATCAAGTACTAAGATAAATAGATGTGATGAGAATGGGCATCTTCACCTTGTTCCAGATCTTAGGGGAAAGGTTTTCAACTTTTTCCCATTGAGTCTGATGCTAGCTGTGGGTGTGTCATGTATGACCTTTATTGAGATATGTTTCTTCTGTATCTAATCGGTTGAAAGTTTTTTATTATAAAAGGATGTTGAATTTTGTTAAGGCTGTTTCTGTCTGATTGAAGTAATCATGAATTTTATCTTTCATTCTGTTAATGTGATATAACACATTTATTGATTTGCATATGATGAAACATTCTTGCATCACTGGGATGAATCCCACTTTACCATGGTGAGTGATTTCTTAAATGTGTTGTTGAATTTGGTTTGGTAGTGTTTTGTTAAGAATTTTTACATCTTTTTTCATCAGGGATATTTGTCTATAGTTTTCTAATAATGATCACTTTAACACACTTATCAAAATGTTCATGAGTGTTTCCTGATACAGATTCAAGACTGTACCCTTCTATAAGTGCAGTGTTGTTAGAAAGTAGATGAACAATCAGGGACCATACTTTCCCTTATATCCATTTTTGGCTGTAAGACTGGTTTGCCCAAATAAAATATGACCTAAGGTGATTTGGAAGAAACCTTTCCTATCATCTGTTTTCCCATATGCCTATTAAAAATTGATGATCAAGGAAAATTTTGAAAGCTTTTGTTAAGGTTGGAAGACCTGCTAGCCAATTTGGACTATCCATTTTGAATTTCATGAGTGGTATGCTATGATTTTGGATTATGAATTTTGGAAATTGTTTCTTTAAGACTTTTCTTAACCTAGCTTATACAAAAGGCTATTCAGTGAGTTGCAACTTTAAAAGTCAAAAAATAAACACAAATTTCAAGTTACAAAAATTGTAAAGCTGTTGTATTTGTATAGGTGAGGCAGGATGGCAAAGGGGCTTTCTAGTCTTGTTTACCTTTCTGGGCTTTTGAAACTCTCTGATTTTTCTACCAGCTCAGCCATGCAATTAAAGAGATATGGCACTCTATCTTTAGAATTACTTCTGAAATATGAAAACGATAATGTATAATTCCAAACTAGTAGATAAAAATAAAAAAAAATCTATTAAACAGGTGACAGAAAACAAGTATAATAAAAATATTGAAAAAGCCTAAGAATTCGATAATAGGACAAGTTTTAATATATTAGTAATTTCAGGACATTTATATCCCAAGGGAAAAAAAAAAAAAAAAAAAAAAACCAAAACTTTTGTATCTAGCAACATGGAAAACTGGATGTCCAGATAAACTTTCCAAATAAAGAATATATTAAAGTATTTGATGAAATATTAACTATGGAGGGTTGCTAAATAATGTCAATGACAATGGTTCAAATTCTTTGAATTCCCACATAAAAACAGACTAAAATGATTTAGCAAAAACAAAAACTCATGGATAACTTTTACAATGAATCTAGGTGGCAAGTTTTTCCTATGGGTTCAAATATATAAGTAGTGTGAATATATCACAAAAAGCACAAACCCCACATGGCATCCATATTGGTGAGACAGAAACCTAGGGAAGCTACAACACATCTGACAGACCTGAAAGCAGTAGACATCTCTGTGGGTTATCTTGATACCAGCTGCTGAAATGGTGTTGGTGGTGGTAGAGGGAGGAGCATTGCTAAATGAAATAGTGTATTGGTGCAAGGGCTCCATAGTAAGCACCGGAGGGCTAGATAAGCCTAGGCTTTAAGATCTCCCCACACTGACTAACTTCTTCCCAAGACAGAACAACAAACAGAGAAAAAATTGCTGAGAATACAGAAAAATTAATAATAATGAGATATAAACAACAAAGAGAAAGAAAAGAAAAAGTTGAGACAAAAGTGGAGTAAAGGTAGGAGACCTAGAAAATCTGAGAAAGGAAGTTACTATTTGTTTAGACTATTAAAAAACAACAGAAAATGGAACTCTGCAGATTGGACAGTCCCTGATCCAAGACATTTAAAAACTTAAGAAAAATACATTTTTAAAAATAAAAAATAAGCAACAGATAATTGTCAAGGTCAAATCCCAACATGTGTATTATTTTCATAGAAAAGATAATTAAGAAGTGGTAGCTCACACCTGTAATCCTAATTCTTTGAGAGACCCAGGCAGGTGGATCTCTTGAGGCCAGGAGTTTGAGACCAGCCTGGGCAATATGGTGAATCCCCATCGCTACTAAAAATACAAAAATTAGCGAGGTGTGGTGGTGCACACCTGTAATTCCAGCTACTCAGGAGGCTGAAGCAGAAGAATTGCTTGAACCCAGGAGGTGGAGGTTGCAGTGAATGGAGATCACAACACTGCACTCCAGCCTGGGCAACAGAGTGAGACTCTGTCTCAGGAAAAAAAAAAAAAAAAAGATAATTAGGTATAAAATAATATCCACACAGAAAATAAAAATTTTAAGATGGGTTTTAAGCCATTTAAAATGTTATACAACAAAGCAAAATAAATGGGAATGAGATAAAAACAGAAATAAGGTGCTACAACTTGGGGGTAAAAACAGAAATAAAGAAAAATAACTTTATAAATGACAACCAGGAGAAACGCAGGTAAATAGACAGAACATAACATAAAAATGCCTTTTATGATTTAGAAGATTAAAAAGGACAATTTAAAAAATCAAGATAAATAAAGAGACAAGAATTGCATAAAAAGTAACAAGTATTGAAGCTGGGCAAAGATGATCTAAAAAATTGTATAAAAAAAAATCTTTCCTGAAGTTAAAAAAATGGAAATTCATCCTGAAACAATTGCATTTTTATAGCGAAAAAAGCACATTAAATACCTAAGAATCTTGATCTAGAATGGCTGAGCTCAAGATATACTCTAATAAAATATTGAACTTAATATATTAAAACAAAAGCTCATTTGAGCAGTAAGACAAAAAAAGTAAATAACTTATATAGGATAGAAAATTAGATTGTCATTAGACCTTTCACAGGCAATGCTTTTGTCAGAAAAATAGAGTAACATATTTAATATACTCAATATAAGAAGATAAATGACTTACCAGTATAACAGTATGAGCAAACTATAATCAACATGGAAGAATTCAGGGAATTATTGAGTCTTCCTGAGAAATCTACTAAAAAATAATGTTCAGGCAACCAATATGGGTATATAGGCATCAATATGAGAAGGGTGGTAAGAATTAAACATAGAGTTATCTATAGAATTATAATTGAAGAAAGGTTAAACATGAAGAACAGTATGCAATAACTCTATGCTTAGTCAATATAGATATAGCACAACTATTAGACCTGAGGGAAATCAGAAAAGCATAATGCAAACAGTTAAAGTCTTCTCAGTAATTCTATATGTGATGTGTATATTGTTTTTCTGATAAAGTTATGTATAATTTTAGATAGATTAAAACAGTATTTATAGAATATATGAAATTTATAATCTCTGGTGCACTAGAGAAATTATCTGTGTAAAAAAGGGGAGACATAAATGTAATAGAGCAGAAAATATACAAAAAGACCTGTGGTCCTAAATTTGAGTGGAAGTATTAGTAAGATCTCATGAAGCATAGTATCTTCTAAAAATGTGTATCCATTGACTGTCTATCCATATCTATCTACCTGTCTATTCATCTAGCCATCAACCTATCTCCTTAGTTCAGTCAACTCCAGAGGCCCATATAGTATGACGAACCTTGAATAAATAAACATCCTTATTACCCAGATGGAGGTTTTAATTACTTATATCACTAAGAACAGTGAGTACCTCTCACAGAAACAGTTGATTCCAGTTTCAGAGGGGAAATGTTCAATAAAAGCATGGAATATGGTGTCACACAGGATAGAGGCAAAGGCATCAAAGACTTCCAGGGTCACATTTAAAAGAAACAAAAGCCAATTCAAAGAGGTCACTTATGCTAAAAACAGAACAATTTAAGTTTTGAACATGATTATAATTACAACTGATAAAAAAAGTCATATATGTTGGGATGCATATTATTCATTTCTAATTACATAAATAACCTCCAATTATGTTTCAGATTTTTAAAATTTTTTTTGGCATTCTAGATAATTAACATGGAGTTCAGATCTTAATCTTTTGTTTAAATTTTTAACACTGAAGGAAACATATATTTTGTATTTTTTAAACCTTGGAATAAAGTTGAGAAATCATGTGAAAGAGATGCCAAAATGACTAAATAATTGCTACAAGCCTTCTCCAAATGACCACAGTTTGAGTGACAGGTAAATTTTTATAAGGTTTCTCTGGTCTACTAGGCGGTGAGGGAGGGAGGAGAAAAAGGACTGAAAAAGTATATATTGGGTATTATGCTCACTACCTGGGTGACAGGATCAATTGTACCCCAAACTTCAGCATCATGCAATATACACATGTAACAAATCTGCACATGTGCCCTCTGAATCTAAAATAAAAGTTGAAATTAAAAAAAAAATGGTCAGGGAAAAAATTAAGTTTTCCTTATATTAAAAAAAATAAAGAGAGTTAGGGTAGGTAGAAAAGAGAATGAATTAAAGACCTGATCCTAGGTTACTCTAATATTCAACTAGGGAGATGAAGACGGAGCAAACAAAGGCACTGGGATGGATTGGGAAGTGGAGTGGGTAAGATCCAGGAGATGGTTGTGACCTTGAAGCTGATAGCAATTTCAAGGAAGAAAAGATGAAAATGTTTTCAAATGCTGGAAATAAGTACTTACTTCACTAAGTAAACACTTGGTTTTAAATATATAAACGTATATAAAGTATATACAGTATATAAAAGTATATAAAAGTCCTCAGTTGAGGACTGAGAACTGACAACTGGATATAATGAGGTAGTGTTTGTTGGTGACCTAATAGAACAGCAATTTTGTTGAAATAGCAGAGCAGAGGCATAATTGAAAATGATTCAAAAGAAAATGAAAAAAGAAGAAATAGAAGACAGGTACCTCAAGCACTTTCTGGAGAAAGATGTGGGACGAAAGGAGATGCATGTTTCTATTTTGAAAAGAAAAGGAGAGAAAGAGAAAAACTCTCAATAAGAAATACAAGTTTTATTGTGTAAAGTGTAGTTTTGTAATTATGGGAAAATAGTCAATTACTCTGATGACAACATGAAAATATCTTGATTTTGACATTAAGTTATTGTCTCAGTATGGTATTTATGGATCAATTAACATAAAAGTTAATTGACTTAATGACTGACAGGTCTTGTCTCTTTCCTCGTTTTTAACAAAAGCTATCCAAATTTTATTTTTTATTAAGCTAGATAGCTATCAATGGAAAAGTCACCCCTGCATATT
The DNA here is from genome assembly GCF_043159975.1 of Macaca nemestrina. Classification (NCBI taxonomy): domain Eukaryota; kingdom Metazoa; phylum Chordata; class Mammalia; order Primates; family Cercopithecidae; genus Macaca; species Macaca nemestrina. The sequence continues at coordinate 65,299,264 of NC_092128.1, forward strand.
ATCTGCTTTTCAATACTTTAAAGTGTTTTGTTTAAAAACTTCATTGAGAGTAATAGTGCTTCTACTTTCTTAAAGCAAAGGGATTTGAGGTTTCCATAAGGATTTTTTTCTCTAAGTCACAGAACTATACATCTCTTTCCCTCAAGCTTTATTGGATAGAATTGCATAATAAAATATGTTGACACATATGAATTCACCCAAATATATGTACCATTTACTTTTCTTTATATTATATGCCAAATTACTATTTTACTCACCCAAAAACTCTATATATAGAATAATCTGTTCCACTCACAACCCAAGAAAAGTATGAATCAATTATAATGTTATTCTTCTTGTGCCAAATCTTCATTACTACCATCTACAACTATAGATGAAGTAATAACATACATATCTCATTTCAGACTTCATTACTTAATGCACTATGATATTCAAGTGCTTATGCTTTCTCAATTATTCACATCTCATGAAAGCATTCAAGTCTTGCCAAAGTCTTCGAGTCTTAGGAAATCCCATGGGGGATTATAAATTGGATGAAACCAATAAGCCTTCAGTGTTTTTATATACTTAAAACTACATTTTCTTCCAGGCTCTATAATATTTAATAACCGTAGTTGAAAGGATAGGGGTCTACCTGAAACAGTCTGCCTAGAACTTAAATGAAGGATTGCATCATTCCACGATGGCTGAATAAAAACAGCTCCTGTCTGGAGCTCCCAGCATGATCGATGCAGAACATGGGTGATTTCTGCACTTCCAACTGAGACACATGGTTCATCTCACTGGGACTGGTTGGACAGTGGGTGCAGCCCACCAACAGTGAGTCAAAGCAGGATGGGGCATTGCCTCATCTGGCAAGTGAAAGGAATTGGGGGATTTCCCTTTCCTAGCCAAGGGAAGCCAAGACAGACAGTACCTGGGAAATCGGGACACTCCTGCCCTAATACTGCACTTTTCCAATGGTCTCAGCAAATGGCACACTAGGAGATTATATCCCGAGCTTGACTTGGCAGGTCCGACGCCCACAGAGCCTTGCTTACTGCTAGCACAGCAGTCTGAGATTGAACCGCGAGGTGGCAGCCTGAGCTGGAGGAGGAGTGTCCGCCATTGCTGAGGCTTGAGTAGGTAAACAAAGCATCTGGGAAGTTCGAGCTGCCTGGAACTCACTGCAGCTCAAGGAGGCCTGCCTGCCTCTGTAGACTCCACCTCTGGGGGCAGGGCATAGCTGAACAAAAGGCAGTAGAAACTTCTGCAGTCTGATAGTTCTGAAGACAGCAGTGGTTCTCCCAGTGTGGAGTTTGAGCTCTAAGAACGGACAGACTGCCTCCCGAAGTGGGTCCCTGACCCCTGTGTAGCCTAACTGGGAGACACTTGCCAACAGGGGCCTACTGACACCTCATACAACTGGGTGCCCCTCTGAGACGAAGCTTCCAGAGGAAGGATCAGGTAGCAATATTTGCTGTTCTGCAGCCTCCACTGGTGAAACCCAGGAAATCAAGTTCTGGAGTGGACCTCCAGCAAACTCCAACAGACCTGCAGCTGAGGGTCCTGACTGTTAGAAGGAAAACTAACAAACAGAAAGGAATAGCATAACATCAACAAAAAGGACATCCACACCAAAACCCCATCTGTAGGTCACCATCATCAAAGACAAAAGGTAGACAAAACCAAAAAGATGGGGAGAAACCAGAGAAGAAAAGCTGAAAATTCTAAAAACCGGAGTGCCTCTTCTCCTCCAAAGGATCACAACTCGTTGCCAACAATGGAGCAAAGCTGGATGGAGAATGACTTTGACGAGTTGACAGAAGTAGACTTGAAAAGGTCAGTAATAACAAACTTCTCTGAGCTAAAGGAGGATGTTCAAACCCATCGCAAGGAAGCTAAAAACCTTGAAAAAAGATTAGATAAATGACTAACTAGAAAAAACAGTGTAGAGAAGACCTTAAATGACCTGATAGAGCTGAAAACCATGGCACAAGAACTACATGACTCATGCATAAGCTTCAATAGCCGAATGGATCAAGGGGAAGAAAGGGTATCAGTGATTGAAGATCAAATGAATGAAACAAAGTGAGAAGAGTTTAGAAAAAAAAGAGTAAAAAGAAATGAACAGAGCCTTCAAGAAATATGGGACTATTTGAAAAGGCCAAATCTACGTTTTATTGGTATACCTGAAAGTGACTGGGAGAATGGATTCAAGTTGGAAAACATTCTTCAGGATATTATCCAGGAGCACTTCCCCAACCTAGCAAGGCAGGCCAATATTCAAATTCAGGAAAACAGAGAACACCACAAAGATATTCCACGAGAAGGGTAACCCCAAGACACATAACTGTCAGATTCACCAAAGTTGAAATGAAGGAAAAAATGTTAAGGGCAGCCAGAGAGAAAGGTCGGGTTACCCACAAAGGGAAGCCCATCAGACTAACAGTGGATCTCTCAGCAGAAACTCTACAAGCCAGAAGAGAGTGGGGACCAATATTCAACATTCTTAAAGAAAAGAACTTTCAACCCAAAATTTCATATACAGCCAAACTAACCTTCATAAGTGAAGGATAAATAAAATCCTTTACAGAGAAGCAAATGCTGAGAGATTTTGTCACCACCAGGCCGGTCTTACAAGAGTCCCTGAAGGAAGCACTAAACATGGAAAGGAACAATCAGTACCAGTCACTGCAAAAAAAATGCCAAATTATAAAGACCATCAATGCTAGGAAGAAACTGCATCAATTAACGAGCAAAATAAGCAGCAAACATCACAATGACAGGATCAAATTCACACATAATAACATTAACCTTAAATATAAATGGGTTGAATGCCCCATTTAAAAGACACAGACTGGCAAATTGGATAAAGAGTCAAGACTCATCAATGTGCTGTATTCAGGAGACCCATCTCATGTGCAGAGACACACGTAGGCTCAAAATAAAGGGATGGAGGAAGATCTACCAAGCAAATGGAAAACAAACAAACAAAAAAAGCAGAGGTTGCAACCCTAGTCTCTGATAAAACAGACTTTAAACCAGCAAAGATCAAATGAGACAAAGAAGGTCATGACATAATGGTAAAGGGATCAATTCAAAAAGAAGAGCCAACTATCCTAAATATATATTCACCCAATGCAAGAGCACCCAGATTTTTCAGACAACTCCTTAGAGACCTACAAAGAGACTTAGACTCCCACAGAATGATAATGGGAGACTTTAACACCCCACTGCAATATTAGACAGATCAACAAGACAGAAGGTTAACAAGGATATCCAGAACTTGAACTCAGCTCTGCACCAAATGGATGTAATAGACATCTATGGAACTCTCCACCCCAAATCCACAGAACATACATTCTTCTCATCACCACATCACAGTTATTCCAAAACTGGCCACACAGTTGGAAGTAAAGCACTCCTCAGCAAATGTAAAAGAACAGAAATCACAACAAACTGTCTCTCAAACCACAGTGCAATCAAATTAGAACTCATAATTAAGAAACTCATTCAAAACTGCACAACTACACGGAAACAGAACAACCTGCTCCAGAACTACTACTGGGTAAAGAATGAAATGAAAGCAGAAATAAAGATGTTCATTGAAACCAATGAGAACAAAGACACAACCAATATATCAGAATCTCTGGGACACATTTAAAGCAGTGTGTAGAGGGAAATTTATAGCACTAAATGCCCAAAAGAGAAAGCAGGAAAGATCTAAAATCAACACTCTAACATCACAATTAAAAGAACTAGAGAAGCAAGAGCAAACACATTCAAAAGCTAGCAGAAGGCAAGAAATAACTAAGATCAGAGCAGAACTGAAGGAAATAGAGACACAAAAAAACCTTTCAAAAAATAAATAAATCCAGGAGCTGGGTTTTTGAAAAAATCAGCAAAATAGATAGATCTCTAGCAAGACTAATAAAGAAGAAAAGAGAGAAGAATCAAATAGATGCAATAAAAAATTATAAAGGGGATATCACCACCGAACCCACATAAATACAAACTACCATCAGAGAATACTATAAACACCTCTATACAAATAAACTAGAAACTCTAGGAGAAATTGATAAATCCCTGGACAAATACACCCTCCCAAGACTAAAAAGAGGAAGAAGTTGAATCCCTGAATAGATCAATAACAGGCTCTGAAATTAAGGCAATTATTAATAGCCTACCAACCAAAAAAAGCCCTGGACCAGATGGATTCACAGCTGAATTCTACCAGATCTAAAAAGAAGAGCTGGTACCATTCCTTCTGAAAATATTCCAAACAATAGAAAAAGAGGGAATCCTCCCTAACTCATTTTATGAGGCCGGCATCATCCTGATACCAAAGCCTGGAAGAGACACAATAAAAAAAAAATTTCAGACCAATATCCCTGATGAACATTGACACAAAAATCATCAAGAAACTACTGGCAAACTGAATCCAGCAGCACATCAAAAAGCTTATCCAACACGATCAAGTTGGCTTCATCCCTGGGATGCAAGGCTGGTTCAACATATGCAAATCAATAAAGGTAATCCATCACATAAATAGAATCAAAGACAAAAACCACATGATTATCTCAAGAAATGAAGAAAAGGCCTTCATAAAATTCAGTAGCCCTTCATGCTGAAAGCTCTCAATAAACTAGGTATTGATGGGATGTATCTCAAAATAATAAGAGTGATTTATAGCTATTTATGACAAACCCACAGCCAATATCATACTGAATGGGCAAAAACTGGAAACATTCCCTTTGAAAACTGGCACAAGACAGGGATGCCCTCTTTCACCACATCTATCCAACATAGTGTCAGAAGTTCTGGCCAGGGCAATCAGGCAGGAGAAAGAAATAAAGGGTATTCAATTAGGAAAAGAGGAAGTCAAGTTGTCCCTGTTTGTAGATGACATGGTTGTATATTTAGAAAACCCCATCATCTCAGCCCAAAATATCCTTAAGCTGACAAGCAACTTTAGCAAAATCTCAGGATACAAAATCAATGTGCAAAAATATCAAGCGTTCCTATACACCAATAGCAGACAGAGAACCAAATCATGAGTGAACTTCCATTCACAATTGCTTCAAAGAGGATAAAATACCTAGGAATCCAACTTACAAGGAATGTGAAGGACGTTTTCAAGAAGAACTACAAACCACTGCTCAATGAAATAAAAGAGGACACAAATGGAAGAATATTCTATGCTCATGGATAGGAAGAATCAACATTGTGAAAATGACTATACTGCCCAATGTTGTTTATAGATTCAGTGCCAACCCCATCAAGCTACCAATGACTTTCTTCACAGAATTGGAAAAAAACTACTTTAAAGTTCACATGGAACCAACGAAGAGCCCACATTGCCAAGACAATCCTAAGCCAAAAGAACAAAGCTGGAGGCATCACGCTACCTGACTTCAAACTACACTACAAGGCTACAGTAACCAAAACAGCATGGTACTGGTACCCAAACAGAGATATAGACCAATGGATCATAACAGGGGCCTCAGAAGTAACATCACAATTCTACACGCCGGGTGCGGTGGCTCACGCCTGTAATCCCAGCACTTTGGGAGGCCGAGGTGGGCGGATCACAAGGTCAGGAGATCGAGACCACGGTGAAACCCCGTCTCTACTAAAAATACAAAAAAAATTAGCCGGGCGCGGTTGTGGGCACCTGTAGTCCCAGCTACTCGGGAGGCTGAGGCAGGAGAATGGCGTAAACCCAGGAGGCGGAGCTTGCAGTGAGCCGAGATCGCGCCACTGCACTCCAGCCTGGGCGACAGAGCGAGACTCTGTCTCAAAAAAAAAAAAAAAAAAAAAAAGTACAATTCTACAACCATCAGATCTTTGACAAACCTGACAAAAACAAGAAATGGGGAAAGGATTCCCTGTTTAATAAATGGTGCTGGGAAAACTGCCTAGCTATATGTAGAAAGTTGAAACTGCATCTCTTCCTTACACATTATACAAAAATCAATTCAAGATGGATTAAAGACTTAAATGTTAGACCTAAAACCATAAAAATCCTAGAAGAACACCTAGGTAATACCATTCAGGACATAGGCATGGGCAAGGACTTCATGACTAAAACACCAAAAGCAATGGCAAAATTGACAAATGGGATCTAATTAAACTCGAGAGCTTCTGCAAAGCAAAAGAAACTACCAGCAGAGTGAACAGGCAACCTGAAGAATGGGAGAAAATTTTTGTAATCTAACCATCTGACAAAGGGCTAATATCCAGAATCTACAGAGAACTCAAACAAATTTGCAAGAAAAAATCAAACAACCCCATCAAAAAGTGGGCAAAGGATATTAACAGTCACTTCTCAAAAGAAGATATTTATGCAGCCAACAAACACATGAAAAAATGCTCATCATCTCTGGTCCTCAGAGAAATGCAAATCAAAACCACAGTGATATACCATCTCACACCAGTTAGAATGGTGATCATTAAAAAGTCAGGAAACAACAGGTGCTGGAGAGGATGTGGAGACATAGGAACACTTTTATACTGTTGGTGGGAGTGTAAACTAGTTCAACCATTGTGGAAGACAGATTCCTCAGGGATCTAGAACTAGAAATACCATTTGACCCAGCCATCCCATTACTGGGTATAAACCCAAAGGATTATAAATCATATAAAGACACATGCACATGTATGTTTATTGTGGCACTATTCACAGTAGCAAAGACTTGGAACCAACCCAAATGTCCATCAGTTATAGTCTGGATTAAAAAATGTGGCAATGTACATCATGGAATACTATGCAGCCAGAAAAATGGATGAGTCCATGTCCTTTGTAGCGACATGGATGAAGCTGGAAACCATCATTCTGAGAAAACTATCACAAGGATAGAAAACCAAACACTGTATGTTCTCACTCATAGGTTGGAACTGAACAATGAGAACACTCGGACACATGGTGGGGAACATCACACACTGGGGCCTGTCATGGGATGGGGGGATGGGGGAGGATAGCATTAGCAGAAATACCTAATGCAAATGATGAGTTAATGGGTGCAACAAACCAGCATGGCACATGTATACATATGTAACAAACCTGCACATTGTGCACATGTACCCTAGAACTTAAAGTATAATAATAAAAAAAAGTGTGAAGATATATGAAACAGAAAGTAATGATAGAAAATTTGTCATAAATAAAACGTTTGGGATAATTTTATAGAAAATAATGCAAATAAAATGAATCAATCATAGTCTCAAACAAAGACGAAAAATTGTAGAGAGAGTGACTTGAACCATGAGTGAAAGGTCTGAATAGTCATATTTATATAAATTATCTAGCTCTAAATTTATATGTTGCTCCCTGTCTCCCTGTCTCTTTGTCTCTCAACACACATATACATATATCCATGTGAAATATATATTATTTATTTAGATAATCCTGTATTGAAGTAAATAAATATGGAACTCAAATGCAATCTAAAGATGATCTTACATAGACCTAACCCAAAAGTATAAATCAATTTTTAGCAAATAATCTCAATGCAAACAATGATAATTTTGACTTTCACATCCACTTAGTTAATTGATCTCCCCCAAACTCATTGTCTACAGGTTTAGCATTGGGATTGAATGATTGAGCAGAGTTGAAGAAAAAGCTTTGTAGACCATAGAGTATCATCTATAAGAAAGGTCTGAGGTTATTGATATTTTCATATATATGGTTTCAATGTATTTGGGTTTAAGAGAAGAAACAGTAACTGATGAAATAAAACATGGATGATATTTATAATTCTCTAGGAGTTTATATGATTATTTTAATATTTTAGTAAGATGACTTTCTAATGAAATGGGACTAATGCCAATTAGACTTAATCTATAGTCATGAAATCACTTTTTCCACATATGTACAGGCATGACATTTAATTAATTCATTTCTAAAAAAACAAAGGCTTTGAAATCAAATAATAACAGTTAGCAGTACATGAAGCAGCCCTTATATGCCATCAATTCTAATGTCTGTGCAAAATTACTTAAAAAGAAAAGTCAGAGAGCCTTGGCTAAGAAGGAAAGAGTGTATTGGATCTATCAACTGTAAAGCTGGCCTCAGATGTCAACGGCATATCCAAATGAAATGTTGAAAAAAATCCCCAGGAAAGAAAAAAAAAATATGATTATTGAAAAGGGTATATGTTTTAAATAAATATTTACAAATATAATTCCTCTGCAAGCCATAGAAACTTTCTCTTCAGTGAAACCATGGTACCAACTTATTTTAAGTAATGAAAACAAGTCATTGTGTTTTCCTTTAGAAGTAGCCAATGAGAATGGAAATGATTTAAGTGAATTTGTCATTGAAATCCCACAAGACTTCAAATCTAAAATAATTCTATTATTCTTAGCTCTGTAATGGCTACTAATGGATCTCAAATTTTCACCTATCATGTCTCTCAAACAATTGAGTGTACTGTGTACGGTAAATCCTAAAATTTCATACTCATGAGTGCTATATTTACTTAAGAATCATTCTCAGTGTCATTATCAAACTACTTTTCATATAGCCTATTGAGTGGCCAGAGTTGTGAATGGCTGGCAATATATAAGGCACACTTCTCAAATCCATATCGGCTTTACTTTAGACAGTTCTGACACACAGAGTAGTCCCATTTAATACATTACCCTGTGAGGGAAGTGATAAAAGAAATATGATTTCCCTTTCATAAATGAGAAAAGAGACGTATAAAAAGTTTAAGAGATTTGCTATAGTTTATTTAGGTGGCTAAGGGCTTCACAGGTAAGACTTGATATCACATCCTAGGGTTCTTAATCCAAAACAAGCTAAATTTTGTTGCACACGCAAACTGGCTGTATATTTCAAGGAAAACTCTCAATTTCTCCTAATTGTATGAGAAAAATAAATATCTAGATGAAATAAATGTTCTAAAATAGAACAGACGTGATTATTTCACACAGAAGAAATCACTATTAGTTAATAATTATTATAACTTTGATATATCTGTTTCAAATACATCTATAATTTTTAAATGAAGATCTTTTAAAATAAGAAGATATAAATATAAAGAAACTCAAGAAAAGGAAAAAAGCTCAAAATTCATTTAAAAATTAATGTTAAATGATTATGTTAGTCTTAGTAAACCATGTACATTTCCTAGCTCCCCCCCCAAAAATGAATTGAACAATTCCTTAATACAAAAAATGATGATTCTTATAGTAGAAACTATAGTAGAGTAAATAAGTATAACATTGTTTTTAAAAGGAAGTAACAAAGAAAAATGAAATCAATTACAGAAGATGGGAAAAAAGGTATTACAACTGGAAATAGAAGGGGAGGTGGACCAAGATGGCCATAGGACCCTCAGGTGATCATCCCCTTCTCAAAGGAACACCAGCTTAACAGCTATCCATACAAGAAAACACCCTCATAAGAACTAAAAATCAGGTAAGTAATCACAATACCTGGTTTTAACATCATAGCAAGGAAAGACACTGAAGAGAATAAGAAAGAGAGTACTGAATTGCTGACAGCAACCCTCTCTCATCCCCACCAGTGACCACATGGCACTGAGAGAGAGTCTGTATATTTGAAGGAAGAAGAGCATAGTCATGTCGAACTTTGTTTTGGAAGCCAGTGCTGCCTGTCACAGAAGAAAGCAACAAGGGGCAGAATTCAGCTGACATCAATAAACGGATCATTCAGGCCAGCCATAGCAGAGGGGAATTGTCCATCCCGGCAGTTGGAACCTCATCACTGAAAGATAAAGCACTCTGGGGTCCTAATAAACTTGAAAGGCAGTCTAGGCCATAAGGACTGAACATCCTGGGAAAGTCCTGATGCTGTGCTGGACTTGGAGCCAGTAGAATTCTGGTGTATGTGACCTAGTGACATCCCTGCTGGGGCAGCCAAGGAAGTGCTTGCATCACTTCTCCCTCAACCATAGGCAATGCAGCTTGCAGCTCCAGGAGAGACACTTTCCTTATGCTTCAAGAGAGGGGAGGAAATAATAAAGACGACCTTGTCTTGCAACTTGGTTACCAGATCAGCCAAAGTACAATAAAGCACCAGGAAGAGTCCTTAGGCCCCGATTCCAGGCACTAACTTCCAGATGACATTTCTAGACACAACCTGAGCCAGAAGGGAACCCACTGTCTTGAAGGGAAGAACTCAGTTACAGCAGGATCCATTACCTGCTGACTAAAGAGTCTTTGGGCCATGAATAAACATCAAAGATAGCCAGAAAGTACATGGCACGGGCCTTGGGTAAGACTCGGTACCATGCTGGCTTCAGATGTGATCCAGCACAGTCTCAGTTGTGGTAGCCACAGGGAGAGACAGATTCAGCTTGAGGAAAGGAGGGAAGAACAAAGGGGACTTTGTCTTGTAGCTTGGGTACCAGCTAAGCCACAGTGAGGTAGAGCACCAAGTGGGCTCCTGTTGTCCCCAGTTCCAGGTCTTGGCTCCTGGAAGGCATTTTTTGACGAACCCAGGTTGAGAGGGAAGCCCACTGCCACTAAGGATGAGACACAGGCCAGAAGCATTTACCACTAGCTAATTATAGAGCACTTCATCCTTGAGCGAACATTAGAGGTAGCCAGGAAGAGGTCACCATGGGCCCTGGATGACATTCAGTGCCATGCTGGATTCAGGTCTTACCCAGCACTGCCCCAGTGGTGTTGGCCACACTGCTGCCTATGTCACCCTTCTCTTAGCTCCAGGCAGCTGAGCATGGGGAAAGGAACTCCATTTTTTTGTCAAAAAATAGGGGAAGAAACAAGAGTCTCTGCCTGGTTACCCAGGGAATTCTCTCAGATTGTACCCAAGACCACCAAAGCAGTACCTCTATGAATCTGTAAGAGTTACAGTGTTACTGGACTTGGGGTGCCACCTAATACAGATATGGCTGTAGTGACCAAAGACTTAGCTCACAATAATCAATTCCCATGAATACCTGGGAAGCCTTCCAAAGGCTTGTTCCTTGTACAAACAAGTCCAGACTGTGAAGACTATAATAAATAACTAGTTATTCAGTGCCTATACATCAACAAATATCCACAAGCATCAAGGCCATCCAGGAAAACACGACCTCCCCAAAGAAACTAAATAAGGCACCAGTGATCCATCACAGAGTGATAGAGATATGTTACCTTTCAGTCAGAGAATTCAAAATAGCTGTTTCGAAGAAGCTCAATAAAACTTGAGATAACATAGAGAAGAAATTCAGAATCCTAATAGACAAATTTAGCAAAGAGAATGAAATATTTTTGAAAATAAAACAGAAATTATGAAGTTGAAAAATTCAATTAACATACTAAAGAATGCATCAGAGTTTCTCAAAAACAGAATTGATCAAGCAGAGGACAGAATTAGAAAGCTGGAAGACAGGCTACTTGAAAATACACAGAAAACACAATCGAAAGAAGAAAAAATAATTAAGCATGCCTACGAGAGCTAGAAAATAGCCTCAAAAGGGGAACTCTAAGAATTATTGGCCTTAAGCGGAGATAGAGAGAGAGAGAGATTGGGGTAGAAAGTTTATTTAAAGGGATAATATCAGTGAACTTCCCAAACCTAGGGAAAGATATCAATATCCAAGTACAAGAAGGTTACAGAGCACCAAGCAGATATAACCCAAATACAACTACCTCAAGACATTCAATAATCACAAAGATAAGGAAAGGATCCTAAAAGCATCAAAAGAAAAGTAACAACATAAAAAGTATCTCCAATATATCTGACAGCAGACATCTCAGTGCAAACCTTACAGGCCAGGAGAGAGTGGCAGGACATATTTGAAAGGCTGAAGGAAAGAAATAACAAAAACAAACAAACAAAATGCATTCTAGAATAGAAAATCCAGCAAAAATGCCCTTCAAACATAAAGAAGAAATAGACTTTCCCAAACAAAAGCTGAAAGATTTCGTCAATACAAGGTAAGTCCTAAAATAAATGCCAGAGATAATTCTTCAATCTGAAAGAAATGCACATTAAAAAGCAGTAAGAAGTCAACTGAAGGTATTAATAGAAAATGTACTGGTAGTAGTAAGTAAACAGACAAACAGAATATTAAATATAACACTGTAATTGTGGTGTATAAACCACTCATACATTGAGAAGAAAGACTGAAAGATAAATGTATCAAAAATAACTGAAAAACATTTTAACATATGGACAGTACAATAAGTTATAAACAGAAACAAGAAAAACCTAAAGGGGAGAGGATGAAGTTAAAGTATATAGTTTTTATTACTTTTCTTTTTGCTTGTTTGCTTATTTTTATAATCAGTGTTAAGTTGTTATCAGCTTAAACTAATTGGTTATAAGATGTTGTTTTCAAGCATCATGCCAACCTCAAGTAAGAGAAAGAAGTAAAACAGATACAAACAAATAAAAACAAGAAATTAAAACATACCATCAGAGAAAATCACCTTCAGAAAATAAAAGACAGAGAGGAATACAAAACAACCAGAAAACAAATAACCAAACAGCAGGATTAAGTCCTTAGTCATCAGTAATAATCTTGAAGGTAAATGAACCAAACTCTCCCAGTAAAAGACATAGAGTGGCCAAATGGATAAAAAAAGCAAGACTGCCTACATTAAACCAGGAAGAAATCCCAAACCTGAACAGACCAATAACAAGTAATGAGATCAAAGTCATAATAAAAAAAGTTTTCAGGAAAGGCAAACCCAAGACCTGATGGCTTTACTGTTAATTTGACCAAATATTTAAATAACTAATTCCAATCCTACTCAAACTATTCCAACAAATTGAGGCAGGAAACTTTCAAACTCATTCTATGAGTTCAGTATTGCCCTGATAGCAAAACCAGACAAATACACATCAGAAAAAGAAGACTGCAGGCCACTATTACTGATGAATATTGTTGCAATAGTCCTCAATAAAACACTAGCCAACCTAATTCAATAACAAAATGTACATATCATTCATCATGACCAAGTAGTATTTATCTCTGGAATGCAAGAATGGTTCAACATAAGCAAATCAATCAATATGATACATGATATCAACAGAATGAACAAAAGCCATATGATCATTTTAATTGATGCCAAAATCTTTTTTATAAATTTCAACATCTCTTTATGATAAAAATGCTTAAAAACGGGATGTAGAAGAAACATACCTCAATACAATAGAAGCCATATATGATAGGCCCACAGCTAGTATCATATTGAATGGGGGAAAACTTAAATTATTTCCTCTGAGATCTGGAACACAAGGATGCACACTTTCACCACTATTATTAAACACAGTACTGGAAGTTCTAGCTAGAGCAATCAGACAAACGAAAGACATAAAATTCATCCAGATTGGAGTGGGATAATTCAAAATATCCCTGTTTATAGGTGATATGATCTTATGTTTAGAAAATCATAAATAATCTACCAAAAAAAATTAAAATGATAAACCAATTCATTAAAGTTCCAGAATACAAAATTTGTGTATAAAAATCAGTAGCATTTATATATGCCAACAGCAAACAGTCTGCAAAAGAAATCAAGAAATTTATCACATTTGCAATAGTTACACATAAAATTAAGTACCTAGGAATAAACTTAACCAAAGAGGCAAAAGATCACCATAATAAAAACTATAAAACGTTGACACAAAAAATTAGGGGTGACATAGGAAATAGAAAGATATTTCATGTTCATAAACTGGAAGAATCAATATTGTTAAAATGTCCATACTACCCTCAAAAATACACAAATTAAATGCAGTCCCTATCAAATTAACAATGACTTTCTCACAGACATAGAAAAAAATTTCTAAATGTGTATGTAACCACAAAAGACCCAGAATAGCAAAAGCCAGCCTGAGCACAAATAACAAAACTGTAAGAATCACATTGCCCAACTCTTTTTGACAGAGCTATTGTAACCAAAACAGCATGGTACAAGCATAAAAACAGACACATGGACCTATAGAACAGACTGAAAAACCCAGAAATAAATTTACATACTTAGAGCTAACTGATTTGCAACAAAGGTGCCAAGAATATACATTAAAGAAAGTAGTCTCTTCAATAGATGATACTGAGAAAACAAGATAGCTATGTGCAAAAGAATGAACCTAGATCACTGTCTCTCACCATATAAAAATATCAAACCAAAATGGATTAAAGACTTAAATTTAAAAGCTTAAGTGTGAAATTATTAAAAAAAAAAAAAAAGATCAGGGAAACTCTCCAAGTCACTGCAGTGGGCAAAGATTTCTTGAGTAATATCCCACAAGCACAGGGGTATCGCCTATCCAAAGAAAAAATGGGCAAATGAGATCAGATAAAGTTAAAAAACTTATGTACAGGAAAGAAAAAAAATCAACAAATTGAAGAGACAACCCACATAAGGGGAGAAAATATTTGCAAACTATCCATCAGACAAGGGATTGATAACCAGAATATATGAAGAGCTCAACCCACTCAACAGGAAAAAAATCTAATAATCAGAATAAAAAGTGGTCAAAAGATCTGAATAGACATTCCTCAAAAGAAGACATGCAAGTTTATAAAAAGGTACTCTCCATCAATGATCAGCAGAATAATTTAAATCAAAACAACAATGAGCTATCATCTCACCTCAGTTAAAATAGCTTTTATCCAAAAGACAAACAATAATTAATGTTTGTGAGCACACGGAGAAAAGGAAGTCCTTATACAGTGTTGGTGGGAATGTACAGTCACTATGGAGAACAGTGGGGCGCTCTTCAAATGTTAAAAATAGAACAACTGTATGATCCAGCAATCCCACTGCTAGGTATATGCTAAAACAGAAGCAAATAAATATATCAAAGAGATATCTGCACTCTCATCTCTATTGAAGCATCACTATTCACAATAGTGGAGACATGGAAGCAACCTAAATGTCCATCAATAGATAATGGATAGAGAAATGTGAGATGTATATATATATATATATATATATATATATACACACACACACACACACACACACATATATATATGATGGAGTACTATTCAACCATCAAAAAGAATGAGATCTTGTCATTTGCAACAACATGGATGGAAGTGGAGAACATTATGTTAAGTGAAATCAGCAAGGCATGGAAAGTCACGCATCACATATTCTCACTCACTTTTGGGAGCTAAAAAGTAAAACAACTGAACTCATGAAGACAGATAGTAGAGTGATGGTTACCAGAGGCTGGGAAGGGAAGGTGAAGATGGTTAATGGGTTCAAAAACGTAGTTAGATAGAATGAATAAGATCTAATAGTATCTGACAGCACAATAGGGTGATTATAGTCAACAATAATTTATTGTATATTTTCAGATAACTGAATGAGTATAATTGGAATATTTGTAACAGAAAAAATGACAAATGCTTAAGGTAATAGATATCCCATTTATCTCGTTGTGATTATTACACATTGTATAATCTTGAGGGGCAGCACAGTTGTGTGCACATGAAATCCTGGGTTACGCTTTTTGTCACTTTACCAGCCCCTCTCTCTAATACTTCTAAGCTCTTTTTGGCAACTGTTCTTTGGATTTCATCAGTTCACCTGGCAAATTCTAGCAAGTAGTTTTTAAAAAAACTCACCTTGTCTCTCTCTCTCACACACACACACACACACACACACACACACCCCTTTCTTGTATATAGAAGCTATAAAATGTGTGTATCAAAACGCCTCATGTACTCCATTAATATATACATGTACTATGTACCCATAAGAATGAAAAAAACAAAAATAAAAATACTAAAAATATAAAGGAAATTTTTAGAAAAAAATAAATTCTTATATTTAAATTAATAATAATGTGTAGTTTTTAAATTGCACATAGAGCCATAATATAAAATGTGAACTTATTTTATTATAGATTATTTATTAAGACATTTATATCTTGTTATCAACTCTGTTATTGATGTATCAAAAATTAAATTTAGGGTATCAAGTCACATCTTATGAACACTTAATAATATAGTGGATATGAGGAATAGATGTTCAATTATTGTACCTCAATAAGGGGAGCTTGATTGATAGAGTTTCTATTTCTATAAAAGACCTAATCATTTCAAGCACAATGAAAATAGGATGTAAACAAACAGCCCTCGCCGAGGCCTGTTTTATATCAACAGGAGATAGAGCTATTCTAATGGTTTGTCATTACAATGACTAGCCTGTGCTATGCATGTTTATTTCTCTTGTATTTTTTCCCCTGTTTCTCAATGTTTTTATTGTGTATCATAAATTGACTACCCACTGCCAAGTTCAAAACTTTGTCTTTGGCATTGCCAATAAATATCACCTTCTCCATGTATATTTTTTCACTCTTCTAAATTAGCCCAATAGCAGCAGTAATCCTAATGCTATCTATAATTTAGTGATCTAATAAAATTTTATTGTCCTCCACTTTTCTTATGTAATCAACTTACTTTTTCTTTTACCTAGCTATGATTTCATGACCCCTACATATAATCTCAACTACCTTGGCCAATCCAGACTAGTTGTACTTCTTTGGGATAACATTGACTCTTGTTGAATTCATTTCTCTGTTTAATGTATGGGGTACCAATACACCTAAACATGTCAGAGTCATATGGACATACTTCATGCTCTTGTTTTACAACAATATTATTATTTCTGCTAACACTGATACAAGGCTACATTTTCAGACCAACGCTGACAGGAAAAGAAACTTAAAATATTGTGTAAACATATGCAAAACAAAACAGGACTACTAGGACTATTTGACAGGATAGTGAAAATTTAAAGACCAAAGCAGCAACCTAAAGAGGTTGCTTTTACTCTAAATATATTTATTATTTATGAAAGTGTGAGATGAAATTGTGAGGGCTCAAAGGGTAAAGGGGACCTATACGCAACCCTATGACCACCCGCTTCCAAAGCAGACAGGCTGCTTAACAACCATAAGTAATCTAAACAAGGAATATTCATTCTTTACCTTTCAGTGCAATTATGAATTATTGTTCTTTCAGCAAATGTTGCTGTGGTCCTGGTATGAGTCAGGGGAAAATTAAAAAATGAAAAAAGTAAAAAGAAAAGTCAAACCATTTCCTGAAGAGATTGTGAACATATCACATAAATTTTCATTCAAATTTGCTTGATTAACTGGTCCAAGATTCTCCAAGCATGGATTTGCAGTTTTTCCATTTGGTAGTACCTCAAGCAGTTGGATAAAGGAAATGCAAATCTAAAACATTCTGGAAGATATATCTTTATTTTAAACTTGTTTCCCCTGAAGACATTATTAAAGGTCATTAAACAGCACCAGGCAAACAAAATCATGCACACAAGCAAGCTCACTAAAACTAACCCCAAACATTAATATAAAAGATATGGAATTAGTGAAAAAATTAGATACTGAAACTATTAGAACAGGTAACAAAATTACATATATGTTATACTTTCAGAAATTAAAGGAAGACAAAATATAGAGAATCAGAAACTATAAAATGACTGCAGATTTAAAAAATAGCAACATATAACTTACAGAAATAAAGGTAACAAAAATTAAACTAAAAATTCAAAATGAATGGATTAAAATTAAATATTCAATGAAAAGTTGGAATTAATTGGACAGAACTGACAATAAAATTTATGAACTTTTAATAAATCAGAATGCATCCAAAAATTAGCATAAAGCTACAAAATCATAAAATACAGAAAAAAAATAGTAAAATACATGGAAGACTCAGTGGAAAAGTCTATTATACATTATTAGAGTATTTAGAGTTAAAAACCCTAAATTATACCTGGGAAATTGAAAAACAAAAGAAATGACATGTCATAGCAGCAAGGAAAAAATGATATTTTCAAAAAATATGCTGGAAAAAATTACATATACCTACAGAAAATTGATATAGAAACCTTTCCTAATAGCACAGAAGAAGCTGGTGACAGATGGATTCTAGGAAAAAAATATGGAAATCCAAACTATAAAGCTTTAAAAGTATATTCGAATATCTTCACAACTTCAATATAGGACAAAATTTCTTGAGTAAAGTAAAGGCAAAGATAGAAAACCTCAGAGACCATAAAGAAAAAGTAGATAATTTGTATCATTTTAAATTTAAAACTCTTGTTTATTCACAGAGAAGACTATATAGGTAAACATAAGAGTTCCAGAATAGGATAAAATATGTGCAATAAGTGTATATGATAAACTTAGAGATTTTAGAGGTCCCACAAAATGATCACACACACACACACACACACACACACACACACACACACACACACACCACACACCACATCTGCATGCCAACACATACAAATAGATAATAAAATAGAATAGAGGAAAAAATTCTACAACAACTAATTCTTGAACACCGAAAAATAATAAATAAAAGATTTTTTTGCCATATAAATAATAAGAGGAATGCAAATAAAAGGTGCAGAATAAATCACACATCTGTCAGAAACTGGCAAACACTGCTGATGGGAATGCAAATTGGAATAGCAATGTTCAAAAAAACAGTTTGGCATAATCTATCAAAGTTGAAAGCATTACCCTGTTACCCAGCATTGAGAGTCAAAGGCTCTAGTTTTTATAAACTAAAAATCATTTTGCCCATTTACAATCATATATCTGAATTTAAAAAGTTCCAGAGAAGTAATGTGTGCACCTGCCTTACTGGAAACATCCAAATTGTTTAGTATACATCAATGTAAACATACAAACATCCGCTGATGTTGAGAGAAAGGTAAAACACAGAAATGCATATAGTTTTATTTTATTCTTATGTGGTTCAAACACAATGAAATAAACTATGCTTTTTGAGGACACACATATTTTGTTTAGGTGTTTATCACTAGTAAGCCTATAAATCTACACACTGATAAAATTCTTACATGGTCAGTAGGATTAATAGAAAGAGAGAGAGGGTTAAAAACCACTGAGAAGAATAGGGATGATTCTAGGTTATTGTCAATGTGTTATTTCTTGAAGCGTTTATAAGTCACATACATTTTATATTGTAATTATTCATTAAATTGCACATATAATTTTATAATCATTAATTAAATTTTGCAAATATAGTTCATGCAATTTTTCTATTGCTATTATTTTACAATTAAAGGAGAAATAAGAAGGCAAATGTTCTGAAATTACAGATTATATGTAGGCATGGCAGACACTGTCAGGGTGTAAACTACATTAAAAAGTTTGTATAACATTAAGCCTATATATTAAAAACATATAATATAGTGTCTAGAACTATACTGTCATATGTTTCAATATATAAGAAATTGTTCAATATGTAGTAGAAACTGTAGGAAAATACACACACACCTATAGATAGGTATGTGTACAAATATATCATGGCTATGTATATCTATGTATATAAATATATATTTGTATGTGTAAAATTGCTAAGATCAAAATTACAAACCCTATCAATTTTAGTTAATGTACTGAAAGTCCTAGGTAATTCAGTATCAGAAAAACAGACATTAAAATTGGAAAAAAAATATATTATTCACAATATATACAACTTTCTACATAGAAAACTTAGAAAATCTACCACCAAATTATTATTATTAAAATTTAGCATTATTGGATTGTATAATAGTTAATTCAGAAAAAAACACATCATTTCTGGAAACCACAAACACAAAGCAATGTAATTTTATTAAAAATATTATATTACATATTGTAATATATGTCATAAATATAAGAAAACCTATTCACATCCTTTGTAGAAGGTATACCATGCATTTATCACTGGAATAAACATCACAGGTTCAAAGTGAATAGACTTGTTGCAGGAAGTCAGGGACCCTGAATGGAGGGACCAGCTGAAGCTATGGCAGAAGAACATAAATTGTGAAGATTTCACAGACATTTATTAGTTCCCCAAATTAATACTTTTATAATTTCTAACTCCTGTCTTTATTGTAATCTCTGAACATAAATTGTGACAGTTTCATGGACATTTATTGCTTCCCCAATCAATACTCATATAATTTCCTATGCCTGTCTTTAATCTCTTAATCCTGTCATTTTCGTAAACTGAGGATGTATGTCGCCTCAGGACTCTGTGATGATTGTGTTATCTGTACAAATTGTTTGTAAAACATGTGTGTTTGAACAATATGAAATCGGGGCACCCTGAAAAGAACAGGATAGCAGCGATATTCAGGGAACAAGGGAAATAACCATAAGGTCTGACTGCCTGATGGGCCAGGCAGAACAAAGTTATATTTTCCTTCTTGCAGAAAACAAATAGGAAAAATATCACTGAATTCTTTTCCTAGCAAGGAATAACCCTGGGGAAGGAATGCATTCCCAGGGGTAGGCCTATTGACAACCATTCTGGGAGTGCTGGTCTTATGCAGTTGAAGATAAGGGATGAAATACGCCCTGGTCTCCTGCAGTGCCCCCAGACTTACTAAGATTGGGAAATTCCAGCCTGGTATATTCTAGTCAGACCAGTTGTCAGCTCTTGAACTGTGTTTCCTGTTAAGATGTTTATCAAGACAATACGTGCCCAGCGGGACATGAAACCTCATCAGTAATTCTAAGTTCGCCCTCTGCCTTGTGATCTTTATTGCCCTCTGAAGCATGTGATCCCTGTGACCTACACCCTATTCGTACACCCCTACCCTTTTGAAATCCCTGATAAAAACTTGCTGGTTTTGTGGCTCAGGTAGGCATCACAGAATCTACCAATAGGTGATGTCACCCCTGGAGGCCCAGCTGTAAAATTTCTCTCCTTTGTACTCTTTCTCTTTATTTCTCAGACCAGCCGACACTTAGGGAAAATAGAAAATAACCTACATTGAAATATTGGGGGCTGGTTCCCCTGATATAGGCTAGTCACTGTAACCATCCTCATTGAGTGTTCTGTGCTAGAAACAGATAATTAGATAGCAAATTAGCAATACTGTGACTGGAAAAGCTGAGATTGCCAGAGGTAGAGTACTCCTGATTTACACATGTTGTTCAGGCATAGCACCTCATTTCACACTCAATTATGTTCAAATTTGGAAGATAAAATTTATGGTTACCATAACTATGAAAGCACTAAGTATATACAAGTGGGGCACTAATGCTAATTTGGAGGTGTTAGGAAAGACATATCTGAAGATGTGACATTAAGAGTTGGATGGACCTAAGTTATGATTAGAATTTATTGAAGATAAATTAGCAAAGGGATGGGTGGCATGTGGGGGCAACAACATGTTAATACTCAGAAGAAAGCGAGAGTATTACAATGAATAATTGTATGGAGAGGAAGTCAGAATGACTGAAACCCAGAGCACAGGGATTGTGCAAGAGAGGAAGAGGAGGAGTTTTAATGAATGAGATTGGATCAATAAGCAACAGCCAGACTCAGACCATTGGAGGGCCTTGTAAGCCAGTTAAGGAGAAACATGAGACTATAAAAAGATTGCATATGCTCTCCAAGTTTACAAAGGTTTTGAGTGGAACAGAAAAAAATGTAATTGTTTATTAGTCTGACTTCAAAAGCCAATGCTCTTGGCTTGTGTCCTTGATTCTGAGAGGAGCTAACATGTATGGATTTTGCAGAGGGAGAGAAACAGGACAATGAGAGGCACTCAGATGAGGAGAAAGATGATAAAATAATGGCACCATGCAAGCAGGGAGGGGGGGAATATTTTAAAAGGTGAAATGTTCAACAGTGTCGTGTGCTCCAGAAAAGTCACTAAAGGTAAATGGATATGACATTATTATGTAGACTATTCAGGAGTATAAATAAACTCAAAATTATGCGTGACTGATTTGCTTCTATGTCTTCTAATGCCATTATTCTCACCCCTGACCTCTAAGCAAGAAAAGCCAGGGTCATCTTCATCTTCTTGTTGCCCCTCATAGTTCTGATATTTTCACAATCAATTGATCCCACAGCATATTGGCTCTTCTACCAATCTGTCCCTGAAGTCTCTTCATTTTTCTCTTTTGTTACTTTCTTCCTTTTCTTACAAATCATCTCACTTAATCCTTTTACCTGCTTAAAAATAATAAATGAAAAGTATATAAAATTCCATCATTAGCTTACATCAAGTTGGGAAAAAAAAACAGTCTTCTCTAGAAGTTCAAGGAATTCACAGATCTGACACTGAAAGACCAAATTAAATATATATTATTAAAATAGCAGAGGCCGGGTGCGGTGGCTCAAGCCTGTAATCCCAGCACTTTGGGAGGCTGAGATGGGTGGATCATGAGGTCAGAAGATCGAGACCATCCTGGCTAACACGGTGAGACCCCGTCTCTACTAAAAAAATACAAAAAACTAGCTGGGCGAGGTGGCGGGCGCCTGTAGTCCCAGCTACTCGGGAGGCTGAGGCAGGATAATGGTGTAAACCCAGGAGGTGGAGTTTGCAGTGAGCTGAGATCGCGCCACTGCACTCCAGCCTGGGCAACAGAGCGAGACTCCATCTCAAAAAAAAAAAAAAAAAAAGCAGAAAATGATTAAGTTCTTTTTTATTTATTAAAATATGCTGACAGAAAGAAAATAACTCTTTTTCAAGTTGTTTAATGTGAAATACTTGTATTAACTTTTCTTTTGCTTTTCCTTCGTTATTACTCACATTTAGATTTTTTTCAAGACCTACGGAAAGAAGGTGAGGTTTTCCAAGGAAAATGGTAACTTAATTCTATACAGTACAGCAAGTTAAGGTGGGGAAAGTATTACATAGTAGTTACAAGAATAGACAATCGGCTTTCCCATTATTATATCTATGTGTAACTTCTATGATTTACTTAGCTAATTCTGTCCATGGTTTATTTTGTAAATTGTAGCGTAATTGTGCCTGCCTTATGTTATTGTTTTGAACCTTAACTAAATGTGTGGCACGTGAGTAAATAACATGAATAACAAATATATAACATAAACAAATGTCTAGCTCAATAAGTAATATTCATTATTTTACTAACACATATATTTTATTTTTATAAGAATTAAATAATTTGTTGTGAATCAATATTTCTTATCAGCACTCTTCTACTAGGAACTTTCATACATTCATAAAACTAAATCCTTTGGTAACTATGATTAGTAGTATGTAGTTTATACACAGACTGGCATTAAGGACCTCAAGTAAAGTTCTTCTCAACACAGAAGACAGCATTGCTGATGTTTTACATTTAAAAACTCCCTTTACTTTCATTCTGTGTATTTCCTTCTTCTCTGCTATGATTTTCTTTTCTTTTCTTGGGACCATGAAACCCAGTAGAAAGTCATTATATGCACGTCCTTTCTTCCCATATTGGCCATCACAATTCACTTACTAAGCCAAAGTACTTCTCTTAAATTGTCTTAATACATCTAAATTGTCATATATCCACAATACGTAATTTCTTAAATCAGTTCTAGCTATTCTCTAAACTTCCTATAGTAGTTTACATATTCCTTTTCAGTCTTTAAACAAATATTAAACAGATTTTATAATTGACAGTAGAGATGTTTAATGGAAAATGTGATTTTTTTTGTTTACTGTCCCTCTATAGTTTTATTATTTCTCCCATACCTCAATTTTTGCCCTCTGTTGTGCTCAAGCAGAAATACTTTACTGTTTCCTGATTGCCAAGGATCCATTTTCTGCTTTCAAATCACTTCAACAGACTCCTTCACATCCTGTGATGGTTTTATGAACCTATTTTCCACACTATATTTAAAAGAAAGTCTAATATGGAATTATTTTCCCATATTGCCAAACAGTGTTGAATTTGCTGTAACCCGATTTGTTGTGAGGAATGGTGCCATGTTTTGGTGGTGTTCACATAAACATGTCCTGGCACTCTCAATAATTAGGACAAAATGCACCATTTCATTTGGCCAATATACTGAGCTAACTTCTGACTTACTCATCTCTGGCATCAAAAAACACTGAGGCTGAACATCCATAGAAACCAAATATTTGCATAAAGGTGTCTTAGAGGAAATGGAAAAATCAGAGTGCAAATTAAAGTTGCATTTTATTATTGACAATAGTCTCAATTATTTTTTTAAAAAATAAGTGTATGTAGAAAACATTTGCCTAAACAAACAATAAAATAAAATGTACTGAATAAACTTTTTATTTATCAAAAGTGAAATTTTCACAGCCTATTATGGGATAGAGTGTATGTTGGTACACACTGAGTTCTCAGGAATCACCATCACAAACCAATAAACATGCATTCTCGTCTTATTCCTTGAAGAGCAAAAGCTATGTGGTTGTAATGTACTCTAAGCATATAAAATCCTTTCCTGCTTGTGGTTGAGTGTGGAAATTCACTGCAGACGAGAGAGGAGGAAGAAATTACTTTGCTTTTTCCTTACCACGGCAGGTCAAGAAAAATAAAAGATTTTGAAAAATGAAAGACTTCTTTCCAACATATATGGACCTTGTGGTTCAAAAGTGGACTGCACAGATGTCTTCTCTACAATTAAACATAGGTCCCTTTCTTATTACAGTGACGGAAAATCAGTGACGCCCATAAATTGGAATTTGAAAAAAATAAATAAAATTGAACTCATACAACTTAAATGGCTTGAAATGTTTTGATTTTTTTTTCAAGTTAGGGATTCTAAGGACAAGCTTCTAAAACTGTATGCTTCTATTATCTAACTTTCTGCAGTATTTTATCTCTCAAAAAGAAAAATAGAAAGCTGCATTTTTTTCTTACATTCTATAATAGCAAATTAACTAAAGTTGAAACCTTTGTTAAAGTTGTATTTTATTTTTAATCTGCTGGAATTTATTAAACTCTTGATACTTTGATTGAGATTACCAATTCCCTAGCCTGTGACAAGTGCAGATGATTTTCTAACTCAAGTCATGTAGTCCGCCACAAGGTTTACGTGAACATGAATGGGCTCTGACCAGACTCAGACACACAAAAGAATTCCTCACACCTTTGGTCCATACACTTTTCTGTTAGTTTTACTTGATGGGTCCAGAGAGAGAACTGAAGGATCTGGCTTGACAGTCTAAAGAAATAATATATTTTCACTGGGAGTAGGGAAAATGTAAGTACCTTATGGGCAATCAGAAATCTAAGGTAATATTGCATCTCTTGGCTCTAATAGGCATTTATATTCTGATGTACACTCTCTGTACCTACATTTTCCTTGGTCACAGTAAGAGAACCACACTTCAGGGAAAATTTCTAGGTAAATTATTTCCAGAAATGTAATAGCAAAAGGAACAACATTGTATTCTATTGTAACCATAACATTTAATGGTGCATTTCCTCCTAGATGTTTCATTGAAGTCTTTTTGCGAGTCAAAGAGATCATGTCCTTGCTATAGATATTTACCTTGGCATGACCTTGCCTCTCTTTTTCTCCACCCACCTTACCTTGCTGAGACAGGAGGCCATTCAGGGAAGTAGGCAAAATCAAACCTTGCGTTAAGGTTAATCAAGGGGAAGACAGAATTCTGGATGTGTATTCAAGGGAAGGTGAGTTTTTTCTTTGTACAATTCAGTTAGTCTGTTACTGGGTTCTCTGTAATGCTGGTATCTCTCCCTGTCACTTGTGTTGTCTTCTTCAGTGAAGAGACACTTTAGCACTGTTCCCAATCACTCGTTCTCTCCTTCCTTCTCTCTCTATCTCTTTCACTTCCTCCTTTCTCCCTCCGTTTGTCTTAATATATTTCCAAATACTTGATGTTTTGTTTAAAAAAATGAAAATATTCAGAATACAATTAAAAAGTTTGCAATAATTAGCATCTTATTGCTATTACAGTATAACTATTTTATAGTCTGTGTAAATATATCCCTATATCAAAATACTTGTTGGCTCAACTGCTGCACTCACTATGACACTGTTTGAAGTCAGCTTTTTTTTTCTTATAATAGTACTTTTTTGAATTTTCATGAAGCATAGTTTTTATATATTTCATAAAAATACTTGATATACTTTTTGTGACAGTATGATGACCTGAAAAGCTGGTTTTTTTTTTGTTGTTGTTGTTTTGTTTTGTTTGAGACAGAGTCCATTCTGTCTCCAGGCTGGAGTGCAGTGGCCCAATCTGCTCACTGCAACCTCCGACTCCCTGGTTCAAGCAATTTTCCTGCCTCAGCCTCCTGAGTAGCTTGCATTACAGGCATGCACCACTACCACCAGCTAATTTTTGTATTTTTAGTAGAGACGGGGTTTCACCATGTTGGCCAGGATGGTCTCGATCTCCTGACCTCGTGATCCCCCAGCCTTAGCCTCCCAAAGTGCTGGGATTACAGGTGTGAGTCACCGTGCCCGGCTAAGTTTTCTGTTTCTTATTTACAAATAGCACAAAATGTGCTACTGCATAACATGATCTGTTCATTTCAGTATTTTTTCAGGAAATAACTGCCATAAAGTCATGTGCATTCAATTGTTATAAACCTAGTTTTTACTTTTTGTCTGCAGTGGAATAGTACATCCATGAAAGAAAACTCCTGGCATACCAACTGGCTGCCTAGTGGCTGAAAATTCTTACTTTCTCCTTAGGGCTTACGATTTTGGCCTGTGGCTTCTGATATAATCTAGCTTTTCTACAATAGCCAAGAAAACATGACATATATTTCCATTGTTACAGCCAGTGAGTAGGAAAATACAGAAAATACCAGAAGATACTAAGAAACTATGAACATCCAGGTACCGTGCTAAATGTTTATTATGTATTATCATTTAATTCTCCAAACAGTCATGTGTTAAAATTATTATGATGAGCCTTAGACTTTGAAAGATGAAGTAAATTCCCAGGGGTCTCATAGTCCCTTAGTAATGGGGCCTGGATTGAGATGTGAGTTGTTCGTTTAGTGCCTGCCCCACTCCACCAATGCGTTGAACATCAGTCTGGCCACTCATCTTTTAAAAATGTATCTGACTACAGCCCTTGATTTGTGACATCACTTATTGAGCCCTGTTTTCAAAGACAGATGAGTTTGGAGAAATGTCATCTTTTTCCGAAAAGGAAAGCTCTAAAGTATAATATACTTGTAGACTAGAGGCACAGCCCCACTTTAGTATTGCGTTTTATCCTAATTAATTTAATAAGCAATTTTTTTCATTAAAAAGATATGCTGTTACTTTCCAGTTTTTTAAACACAAATGAGAGACTGGTTTACCTGTTGGATGGAAGAAAATAGTTTAGTTATCTTGTCTAGGACTTGATCCTCTGCCAGGAAAGATGAAAAGAGCATATTTGGACATAAATCCAGAATCAGAGCCAGGAATTGCACTTTTTTCCTGTTTATACATCCAAGGCTCGGTAGGGAAACCTTGGCTTACAATCTCAATTTTTAATACAGGGGCCTCATGACTTGATTTGTATATACCCCTTGGACTACCTATTTATGTATCAGCTTGTCTTAATCAAGCTTAGATATATCATATTATATATATATATATAAAATATTATATCTATCTATCTATCTATATAATATTATATCTATCTATCTATTAGAAATGACTTTGGGGTTTGTAAGAATTATGTTGATGACCTGGAGGTGCCCTGTCCACCTCTGAGTAGGAGGAGCACCATAAGCACTGTCACCACTATCTACCCAACTCTTCAGGAAGTAATTTGAGTCATGCTAGACACTCTTATTTTTCCTAAAACTCTTTGATCCTATTCATTATTTATTTTAAGCCAGTGCATCCTACCTCAAATCTTAATCTTCATAGAAGCCACTTGAGAATATTATAAAAATGTAGATTCTGATACAGTAGGACTAGGGCAAGGCCTAACAGTCTCCATTTCTAATAAGTTCCTAGGAGGCCTAACATTCCTGGCCTCTTTGGAGTGAGGGAGGTCTCTGTCCAAGGGAACATTCTGTCATAGGACAGTTAGAGTGCAGGGCACCAAGGCCTTTATTGCTTACTAGTGGCAGATGGGAGTCTGGTAGTGGCTATGAGTGGTGACACTACTTCCAGTGCTGCTCATCCCAAGGCCCCATTTTGAGTAAAAAAAACCTTAGACTACTGGTTTTCATCATATGATTCTGGATAACCAACATCAGTCTCTCCTGGGAACTTTTTTTTTTTTTTTTTTTGAGTCGGAGTCTAACTGTTGCCCAGGATGGAGTGTGGTGGTACAATCACGGCTCAGGGCAGCCTCAACTTCCTTGGGCTCAGGTGATCCTCCCACCTCAGTCTCCCATGTAGCTGGGACTACAGGTGTGCACCAAAATGCCCAGTTAATTTTTGTACTTTTTGTAGAGATAGGGTTTCGCCATGTTGCTCAGGCTGGTCTTGAACTCCTGGGCTCAAGCAGTCCACCCACCTCAGCCTCTCAAAGCAGTAGGATTACACACATGACCTACCATTCCAAGCTCTGAGAACTTCTTAGAGCAGCATAATCTGATCCTTCTTCCCGATATTAAAAACTCTCAATCTGATGCCTACTAAAGTTTGAAGAATCACTTCAAACTTTATAACACTTTATAACACTTGCTGTCTCTCCATCCCTTTTGCTAATGTGTACACCAAATCCCTTTTAGACTCACCAGAGGACCTTTTTACTGGTCTTTCTCTTTCCCTCTTTTTCGTTAACAGTTAGAATTTTATTAAAGATAATAAAATACTTAATATTATAAAGTTCCTTAAATGCTAGTGAGAGACTTAGACCTTCAATAAGACCAGAAGCCACACACACTGGCTGTCCCCACCAAGGATTAGTCAAACAACATTTTCCACTCCCAGCCACTGTCAGTCTCCCACCTGCCACTCACTAGGCAGTGACGATCTTGGTGCCCTGCACCCATGATTAGCTTATGACAGAATGTTCCCTTGGACAGAGCCCTCACTCACTCCAAAAGGCCAGGAATATTAGGCCTCCTAGACATTCCAAGGCATAGGCCAGTTTTGGACTAGAAATGAAAGGACAAGAGCAGCAGAATAACTTGCAAATGTTCAAAGTGGGGCTCCGTTTAATACCAGGAACAGTTTTACCCCACCTCAGTGGCTGACATGCACCCATTCCAGCTCCTTTTTCCCCACCTACAAACTATCCTTCACATTGTTAACCCAGTGATTTTTAAATTGAAAATCAGGATATTTATTCCTCCTTAAATCTCTCCTTGCAAACTAAAGTCTAAAGTTTGTAACCTAGTACCTATAGACTAATTAAAATAAATACTAATGATTTGCAAACAATAAGTGATGATTCAAGGTAAAATTTCCAGTTAGAGTATCATATACGGATGCAAAAAGTTGCTGGATGTGAGTACTCATATTGATATGATTTGGCTGTGTTCCCACTCAAATCTCGACTTGTAGCCCACATAATTTCCATGTGTCATGAAAGGGACTCAGTGGAAGGTAACTGAATCATGGGGATGGGTTTTTCCTATTCTGTTCTCATGATAGTGACTGAGTCTCCCAAGATCTAATGGCTTTATAAAATGAAATTCCCCTACACAAGCTCTCTCTTGCCTGCCACCATACAAGGTGTGACTTTGCTCCTCATTTGCCTTCTGCTATGATTGTGAGGCCTCCCAGCCATGTAGAACTGTGAGTCAATTAAACCCGTTTCCTTTATAAACCACCCAGGCTTAGGTATGTCTTAATTAGCAGCACGAGAACATACTAATACAGTAAATTGGTACTGGTAGAGTGGGGTGCTGCTGTAAAGATACCCAAAAATGTGGAAGCAACTTTGGAACTGGGTAACAGGCAGAGGTTGGAACAGTTTGGAGGGCTCAGAATATGATAGGAAATAGTGGGAAAGTTTGGAACTTCCTAGAGATTTGTTGAATGGCTTTGACCAAAATCCTGATAGTGATATGGACAATAAGATCCAGGATGAGGTGGTCTCAGATGGAGATGAGGAACTTGTTGGGAAATGAAGTAAAGATCACTCTTGCTATGCAAAGAGATTGGCAGCATTTTGCCCCTGCCTTAGAGGTCTGTTGAAGTTTGAAGTTGAGAGAGATGATTTAGGGTATCTGGGGGAAAAATTTCTAAGTGATGAAGCATTCAAGAAAAAGCAGAGCATAAAAGTTGGGAAAATTTGCAGCCTAATGATGCATCAGAAAACAAAAATCCATTTTCTGAGCAGAAATTCAAGCCAGCTGCAGAAATTTGCATAAGTAACAAGGAGACGAATGTTAATTACCAAGACAACGGGGGAAATGTCTCCAGGGCATGTCAGAGACCTTCACAGCAGCTCCTCCCATCACAGGTCCAGAGGTCTAGGATAAAAAATGACTTCCTGGGCTTTGGCCAGGGCCCCCCTGCTCTGTGCAGCCTAGGGACTTGGTTCCCTGCATCGCAGCTGCTCCAGCTGTGGCTAAAAGGGGCCAAGGTACAGCTCAGACTGTGGCCTCAAAGTGGGCATGCCCCATCCTTGGCAGCTTTCACATGGTGTTGAGCCTCTAGGTGCACAGAAGTCAAGAAGTAAGGTTTGGGAACCTCTGCCTAGATTTCATAGGATGTATGGAAACACCTGGATGTCCAGGCAGAAGTTTGATGCAGGTGCAGGGTCCTCATGGAGAACTTCTTCTAGGGCAGTGCAGAAGGGGAATCTCGGGTAGGAGCACCCACACAAAGTCCCCAGTTGGGCACTGCCTAGTGAAGCTTTGATAAGAGGGCCAATTTTCCTCCAGACCCCAGGATGATAGATCCACCACAGCTTGCACTGTGCACCTGAAAAAGCCACAAACACTCAATGCCCGCCCATGAAAGTAGCTGGGAGGGAGGATGTACCCTGCAAAACCACAGGGGGAGAGCTGCATAAGACCATGGGAACTCACTTTTGCAACATGACATGGGTGTGACACATGGAGTTCAAAGACATCATATTGCAGCCCAAAGATTTGACTGCCCTGCTGGATTTTGAACTTGCATAGGGCCTATAGGCCCTTCATCTTGGTCAATTTCTCCCATTCGGAATGTGCGTATTTACCCAATACCTGTACCCTCATTATATCTAAGAAGTAACTAACTTGCTTTTGATTTTACAGGCTCATAGGCTGAAGGGACTTGCCTTGTCTCAGGTAAAACATCAGACTGTGGGCTTTTATGTTGATGCTGAAATGATTTTAGACTTTGGGAGACTGTTGGGAAGGCATGATTGGTTTGAAATGTGAGGACATGAGATTTGAGAGGGGCCAGAGGTGGAATGATATGGCTTGGTTTTGTCCCCATCCAAATCTCATCTTTAATTGTAGCTCCCATAATTCCCACATGTCGTGGGAGGGACACAGTGGAAAGTAATTGAATCATAGGGATGGGTTTCACTAATTCTGTTCTCATGATAGTGAATAATTCTCTCAAATATGATGGTTTTATAAAGGGGAATTCCCCTACACAAGTTCTTTCTTGCCTGCTGCCATGTGAGACTTGACTTTGCTCTTCATTTGCCTTCTTCCATGATGGTGACACCTCCCGAGCCATGTGGAACTGTGGGTCAATTAAACATTCTTTATAAATTACCCAGTCTCTGTTATGTCTTTATTAGTGGAGTGAGAACAGACTAACACATATATAGGAAAAAAATGATAATGCTTCATGGATATCAGTGTTCTTGACCCCTTTTACTCAAACTGTAAAAGAAACATGGGAAAAAATAGAAGTGTAAATCTGAGAGGTGCTAGAGTAGGTTTTGTCCGTATTTGGAAAAATGTAGAATAATAGTAGTACTTGCTACTTTGGCATTTCAACTTATACCTTAACTTGTAGGTGGATTGGCTGAATAACTTCTCTCAGCCTCTATATTAATATTTAAAAGAAATTCTAGAATAGAGATTGGAAAATTTGGGTCAAACTAGGTAGTTAGAAAATTATAATTATCTGTAATTGCTTTATTTCCATGCCAAACTTTCTTAAAATATGAAAGATATTAAATAAAGCTGGTGTTCTTTTTCCATTTGTAGTGCCACTATTTGGCATTTTGGTGTAAGAAATAGAGTTCAAAATGTTTTTCACACCTAATTTTTTTTCCCCAGATCTGTTTTTAGGTTAGGTAGATGGACTCACTTATGAAGTTCCTTCCAGAAGTTCTCATTGTGATATTTTCTTTTTGAAAACTGAACCTCTAGGTGTAGTTATAATCAGGGTTGTTTAAAGAGGTACTTTAAGAACTTACCTAATGAATAACACACAATTCTTTGAATTTAGAACTTGTTATGTTAAAAACACTTTCCTTTCATTTGAAAGCTTTTACTTTGCTTCTTTTTTTCCCTTTGCTTTTATTTTGTTTGAAGGATATTGCTAAGTAATGAAAGATTCAATATTAAATTAATTAAAAAGAGGTTCAAAAATAAAAAAAAAATGAAGAAAACGGTTTCAAAAAAAACAGACTATGTAGCCTTATAAAAGTTTGCATCAAGGTTTATATAAAGTTTTTCTAAAAGTTATTGGCATTAGTGGTGGTGGCCATTAGGATAAATTAACTTAAAAATAGTCTAAGAAACATATTATACCAAGAGATGAAAAGAAATGTACTGTTTAGCCATATTATTTCTTTTCTATAACTGTAAGCAATTGACTTAAGAAGGCAGAAGCTTTCTTAAGTTCTGTGAGTCCACATATGTTCAAATCACAATTATCAATATAACAGAGACAATTATCTCTGAGATAATTGACAATGATCAATATAATTAAGACAACCAATTCTATTTTGAGTGTATGACTTTGTATAAATCATTTGTCATTTCTGGGGTTCAGTATTCTGTATTACATTATGGAGAAGATTACCATTGAAGATTCTTCCAGCTCTGAAATATTCTGATTAGGTATGTATTTAAGAAATTCATGCCAAGGGTTGGCTCCAGGACTTATTCTTCACCTGCCAAATATTTTTTTAATTCCTGATACACAGGAGCTCAATGTGTCTAGATATCCCTTAAAACAAATTTTTGAACAACAAAATTTAATTTAAAATTTTGCATTAAATTCCATTGGCAATATTTCATAGTGATTTCACTCAGTCCTATCAATAAGACAATTTCCTTATACTTTTCATATGTTTATTGTTTTAATAGTTGAAGAAATAGCTATCTTTATATTAAAACATTTCTCAAAGAGTCCACATAAATATCCAAAACTTTTAATTATAAATTTGAGAAGAAAAGGTAAATATATAAAAGCAATATGTCATTTTCCACTAGATTGTTCTACTTTTTCTGATTTGTTTTAAATTTTTTAGCACAAAGATTGAATTATTTTATGTAACTTTATGGCT
Organism: Macaca nemestrina; assembly: GCF_043159975.1. Classification (NCBI taxonomy): domain Eukaryota; kingdom Metazoa; phylum Chordata; class Mammalia; order Primates; family Cercopithecidae; genus Macaca; species Macaca nemestrina. Next base: position 65,332,357 of record NC_092128.1, read on the forward strand.
AATATGATTAGAAAACATATTGATGCATAATATAAACATTATATGGCCATATGGACTTTTGAAGTGATGTCTGATATACCAAATGTGAATCCATTGTATACATTCTTTTATACATAGTCAAGTGATAGCTATATAATAGGCTTAATAAAATAGCAAACAGCTCATTTGTCCTTCATCTTTTGTCTAATTACCCAACTTTCACAAATGAGGAAAATCTGATACAAAAAAATATATCATTGTAAGTAGAAAAGGGTTTTGTTTCACTTTGTTGTTCTTTATTTTTAAAATGTATTCCAAGATTGAAAGACCTAGGACGTCATGGAGAGTACCAGAAATTTTTGTGCCCCAGACCTTGTGGAAGCTATGTTGGGGGTAGAGTTTGGGGTATGAATGAGCTGGAAGTAGGGAGCCATAATAAATAATGAGATTTTGGTCATTTTTTTTCTTTTTACGTAAAACACCACTATATGGCTTTTTGAGTCCTGGAATTTTATGACATTCAGAAGATGGATGAGAAGAATATTCCCGTTAAGATCATTCAGGCAAGATTGTGAAGGTAATTTTAGGAGGATCAAGAGCCTGTAGTACTAGAATCAGATCATCTGCCACTGTGTCATTAACCTTATACTGCAGCTAATGTTCTCTAGTTTCCTTCTCCCTAAATATGAGGATAATAAAAGTATTCATTTTCTGTTTCATAGAAGTATAAGGTTAACACAAATAGTACACTTAAAGCACTTATTTAAAGTATCAAGTAGTTTGTAGTACAATATTGTTTATTAATAAACATAATTTACATAGAATGGATTTTTAATAAGTGGTATCTATAGTAATAAGTTCCTTAAATCTATTACCTAATCTAAAACTAACAATAACTCTATAGAACACAAGTTAATACCCTTTACAGCTGAATTTTACTGTTGAGAAAACAGTCTTGTCCATGCCCTACAGATTATTGAGAAATAGAGCCAAAATTTAAATCCAGGATTGAAGATACCCTAATCTGCATTTGAACACCAAGTAAGTTCTAAGAACCACTTTAAAATTCATTTTGTGTATTATAAATAAGTATTATGCTCAAAATTTCACATGTGGTAATCAGAATTCAAACTAAGTCTATGGGTCTCTATGTTTCTGCTTCAAAATAACCACTGTTAACAATATTTCTTCCATAATGTGTATTGAGGCTGAAACATATCTATGTAATTTTATTTTACACAAGATATAGAGTATCTCAAAAAAGTGTAAACTCTCACAAAGCATTCTGAGATTTAATGTTAAGAGTTTTCATCAATGAGTATAGACATTTTGAAAGAAAGTAGCCCAGCCCGTCTACGGGAGAAAAAGAGAAATAAGCCTATAATTTCTTTTAATCTTGCCATGATCTGAGGCAATCATTAACAATGGTATCTAACTTACTCACAAGAGAAATTATAAATAAGAGACAGAATAATCCCCCAACCATGACTCTTTGTGAGATATTATGTTCATTCAGTGGTTGGTAGAATGTGCCGAATTATCTTATTTAAAACACACACACACACACACACACACACACACACACACACACAAAGCATTTTCTCACTCATCAAGGAAATTACCATTGTCAACAATTCCATTTGGCTTTACAAATAAATGTTGCTCCTAAATTTGCCATTGAATATAGGACCGGTTGATAGATTAAGTTTTTCCTCCAACTCATGCATCTCTATTAGCAACGGCAACCTTTTAATGAAGACATTCACACCATAACTACAATATAACACATGCTGAATTCCTCTAGTGCCTTCCAACTAGCACACCAGTGTATGATATACAAAAGCCAATAACAGAAAATTGATCTAGGAAGAAACAGTTTTATTTGTTCTGAGGCATGAAACACAGTTTATCATGAGTAAATTCAGGAAATATTTTATATGAGTTTTTTGTCTGAAATAAAATATGAGGAAAGTAACAAATATACTAAAGACATAATGGCATTGCACGTGACATGTAGGCAACAGAAACAAAATTAATAACGAACATAAACAAGTAGTTTTCAAGATTTGACTTGGGTGATAGGAATTGTTCATTATCTAATATCAGATATTGCCCAGAGGAAGTGTATTCTTTTCATTGGTATCTGGATCATCACACATTTACATAAAAACAGTAGTTGACTGCTAGTATCAAACACCTAATTGCAATAGCCTACACGTTAAAAGGTTTATTTTTCTCCTATAACAAGAAACCCTGTATTAGTCCATTCTCACACTGCTAAAAAGACATACCTGAGTCTGGGTAATTTATGGAAAAAAGAGGTTTCATTGACTCACTCTTTCACAGGCTGCCCAGGAAGCATGGCTGGAAAAGCCTCAGGAAACTGACAACCATGGAGGAAGGCGAAGGGGAAGCAGGCACATATTTACACAGTGAAACAGGGGACAGAGAGCAAAGCAGGAGGTGCTACACACTTTTAAACAACCAGATATTGTGAGAACTCACTCACTATCATGAGAACAGCAAGGGGGAAATCTGTCTTCATGATCTAATCGTGTCCTATAGGTCCCTGCCCCAACATTGGGAATTACAATTTGACATGAAAATTGGGTGGGGATGCAGAGCCAAACCATATCAAGTTCACAGTGGGCAGTTTCTGTCATTTTTTCAGTGGTTCAGGATATCAGGACGAAGCCTCTGTGCTTTTCTGAGCCTTACGTATCATGATCTCAACACAGCTGCTATAGCCTTGTCCAGTCATGTTTGAGGGAACTAGAATGAGAATGGGACAAGAGCAGTAGGTGATGCCCCCTCAACTAAATTACAAGAAATTATAGTGCTTTTTCTAAAACCTCATCCAAGGGCTCCTGCTTATATTTCCTTGACACTGTCATCTCAAATGAGTTTTATACTAAAAAATTTGCCAATAACCCACATAGAGGAATTTTCTTACTAATGACAAAGATGAGAATATCTGTAGGAGAGACAAGCAGGAATTTTTGTCAACTGCACCCTAGTGAAACTTACTTCACAACTGATACAGAGAAAAGTGTATATAATTTAAACGTTGTATTTATTATAAAATTATGGACTGGTAATGATAGCATGAGTTGAATTATCAGATGATGATTGTGAGATTTAAAAGTTAGTATTTCCCAGTCAGGCATGGTGGCTTGCACCTGTAATCCCAACACTTTAGGAGGCCAAGGTGGGCAGATCACCTGAGGTCAGTAGTTCAAGACCAGCCTGGCCAACATGTTGAAACCGTGTCTCTACAAAAATACAAAAATTAGCCAGGCATGATGGTGGGTGCCTGTAATCCCAGCTACTTGGGAGGCGGAGGCAGGAGAATCACTTGAACCTGGGAGGTAGAGGCCGTAGTGAGCCAAGATGGTGACACTATATTCCAGCCTAGGCGACAGAACAAGACTCTGTCTCAAAAAAAAAAAAAAAAAAAAAAAGTTAGTATTTCCCATCAGTCTGCTAAAACACATTATAAAAAATAAAAGTGGAAATTCACTTAGCCAGGTAAACCAAGTGATTACAAGCATCAGTTTTAAGTTTTCATAAAAGAATTTTAATATTCCTCACACTTATTCTAATGTTATTAGTTAGCTTTTAAAGAAACGGTTATCTAGCTACAAAAAAATAGTTCCACAATAGTTCCACAAATACACCTACTATTTACAAACTAAAAGTAAAAATTAATTTAAAAAAATAAATAAAATTGTTATATATATGTATACATGTATATATGACTCAAGTCAGAAACAGAACAACTTTCTCTGGCACTCAAACTTTCTAATTTCAAAATAGTCTTCAATTTGACTTAGCATATTATTTTCAAAAGTAAAATATCCAAGTTGGACATATTAATGAATAATAAATAGTGGGAAATAGACCCTTAAACTGATTTACTTCAGAAGCTTCATTTTGTATTCCTCACCTTCCTTTATATGTTGCTTTATCATTTAAACTATAAACGGTGCAAAAGTTTATGGACACATGGAGATAAAACAGATATTTTATGCAATTATAAAATTTGTAAAGAAAAATTACTCAAAAATGTCAGCATGTGTGTCGTACTTTATTCATTCATAAAATTAGTATATGGAGCAATAACATCTAAAATTTTATTAAACATAAAAAGATATACTATGCATATTAAATTTTATATTTTCAATTTTGTTCTTTTTGCAAGAAAATTTTGCTATTTAATAAAACATTATTTGATATGATGTATGTATTTGAAGGCTGACTGAGTGAGTGATATGTTGGAAGTATTTTCTTGAAAAATATGTTTTCAGTTACTTAAAAGATGAAATAAGTTGTAAGGCCTTAATATAGTTGCAGTACTAATATAATCGATTTGCTCCTTTCTGCAATAGATAGAAATAAATGACTGAGAAATTAACAAAGTATAATTCCTTCAGGAAATTCAAGATAATAATGAGCAACTTGATTTAATATTCCACAAATGTTCTATTTACATTATGCATCCTGATTAAGTGCCAGAACCCTTTTTATTCAGTAAATATGACTGCATGCATTTTCTTATACTACATTTTACAGAAGACAGATGGCCCCAGCATGTGTTCCCTCTTGGCATATGATCTAAATTCCTGATTCCAATGAGTATGCATGTATATATTTGCGTGCGGATGTGTATGTACATCAAATAGAAATGTAATCTTTGACACCACACATTTTTGTCTCATGATGGAAGAAAAAAAAAGTGATTATTAAAAACAAATAATTAAAGAGCAAAGAATTTTGAATTTTTATGACACTGCTTCATAAAATGTAAACAGTTTCATAAAATGGGACAGAAAGGCCTTTCCAAACTTTCTGAAGTAGATTTTTGTAAATGTTCTTTATCCCCAAGTTTTAGTGTTGGATAGTACCTTAGAGGTCATCTAGTGACTAAGCCCTTGGTAAGAAAAGGCCTTGATGCCCTAGCCGGGAGATTTTAAGTGTATGAACAAGATCACAAAAGCAGAGGCAGAGGACTTTCATTTTGAGTGATAAAGCACATTATTCCAGTCTTTACAAGCAGGAAAAAGCTAGACAATCTGAAAATTAATTCTTTTTAAGCCATCAAATAACTAAAATCACAGAGCAACCAAATAACCAAAACTCCAGGGAGAGACAGGCATTTGCAGGCAGAAAGACTCTGACTGCAAAATCGCTTCCTGAAACACATGCCACAAGACTCCATAGAAGCCTACACAAAGATACAGCTAAAGGTTTTCAACTAATTGTTAAAGAGTGAATGCAAGCGTATGAGAGTGAAACCTCTGGGAACATGTATAAAGAGGCTCACACTCTTGTAGGCTTTGCCTCCACAAATGCCACACACAACACTCATAAAGAAAATCACGGAGAACCCTTAGAAAACGCTGAAGCTCTGTCACCTTGGGAAGATAGGAGTGGTTTTCAGATGCCATTGCTACAACTCCAGCCAGACCCATTACCATCTTTCCTACAGATAACAGCCTTGATCTGCGGGGGAAGGACAAAAAAAAAACTTATCACTTTAGGGCACTGGTAGAAAACCACTGCAGCCGGGAAAACCACAGGGTAAAAAAGCATTACCTCTGAGGATGATCAGGGTGCATGCCATTCCAACCTCTAGTATTTGAGGAAATGTAGGAGAAGTTGTAAAGGGCATGCTACTGAGTCCCAGGGACACAGTACAATCCTAAGGCTGTGGCTTAATCTCAGCGTCCCTTCTTCTCACCCACGTGATTACAAGTGTTTAGAAAACAACAGTGAAATACAGCTGGGATGTCTGCAAGAGATAGTTTTTTCTTGTAATGCAAGAAATGCAATATAATGTAATACAACGTAATGTAATGCAAAAGAAAGACCCAAACCAACATGGGGAAAGAGCCATTGACAAAAACAATACTCTGACAGTCTACCTGATAAAAACCAAGTATCATCGAAGGACTTTGAAGCCTGTGTGTGACACCTTAATGGGTGTGACTAAGTATGACCATTCCAACCAACTTCAGATCCAGCGTAATCCCTAATACGATTACATAAACCAACACCTTGCCGGCCTAGTACAAATTTCTCTAAGAATAAAACATTCTTACTTTCAGTAACCACTCTCCTTCATAAGGTGTCAGTTTTTAACAAAAAAATTGTAAGGCAGACAACAAGGCAAAAGAGAGAAAGCAATCATCAAAGCAGACTTAGATATGACCAGACAAGTATTCTTAAGAATATGATTACTATGTTAAAGGTTCTAATGAAAAAGATAGACAACATGTAAGATCAGATACATGGTTTCAGAAGACTGAGGGACACAGTAAGAAAATATTCAAATGGAAATACTAAATATTAGAAACATGGTAATGTGAAAAATACATAAATAACGGTGAAGAATAATGTGTTCAGCACATCCAATGGTAGATTTGACATGCCTAAAGAAATGATTGGTAAAATCACCCAAATGAACATTAAAAAAAAGACCATAAAGGAAAAGGAACAAAACAGAAAACAACAACAAAATATAGTCTCCAGGAGCTATGTGAAAATACCAGTTTTACATTTGCATAACTGAAATTCAAGAAGGAGAAGAAAGGGAAAATGAAGTAGGTAAAATATATAAAGAAATAATGTTCAAGAATTTTGCAAAATTAGTGGCAGACACCAAACCACAGACCGAAGAAGCTCAGAGAGCACTAAGTAAAAAATTAACACACATATATGTTATATTCAAATGCTGAAAATTGAGTCAGACACAACATATTGAGAGAAGTCAGAGAATGAGCATATAGTACCTGTACAGAAACAAAAATGAGAATTTCAGCTCACTCCCACTAAAAACAAAATAAAACAAACAAAAAACAGGTAAGCAGGAATGAAATAAAGTAACACTTAAGTACTGAAAGAAGAAAAAGTAATCCCAGAATTCTATCTATAGTAAAAATACCTTTCAAAAAGTTGGATAAATACCTTCTAAAACAAACAAAAGAACTTCATTTTATTTCCATTTATTTTAATTTCAAATTCTTTACATTCTTCATGTACATACAAGTTTCTGATTAAAATTATGTTTCTTCTGCCTGAAACATTGCTTTTAAACTTGATTTATCAAGATATAATTAATAAATTATATCTGCTTAGTTTTAAAGAACATCCAGATACAAGTTCTTTTAAAAAATATTTAACAGGAGAGAGCCTATTGTGGATCATAACTTATATTATGAACTTTAAACTTTAAAATTTATATTATGAACTTTTTGAAAAGTGTGTATCTGCATGTTCTTCATTGACACGTTCTAAAAACATCAATTAGGTCAATTTGGTTGACAATGTAGTTCAGGATATGTGTATCCTTACTGGTTATGTGTATCCTTACATAATTATAATACATTAAAATAGAAAGCACTGACATAATAATACATTTTAAAATTCCCAAATATTTAGAAATTAAGCAACATATTTCTCAATTACCTACGAGTGATAGGAAGTTTGGGGGAAAATTTGAAATCATTTTGAACTGGATTTTAAAAATATAATATATCAAAATATGTGAGCTGGAGCCAAAACAGTGTTTAGGAGAAAATGTATAGCATAAAATACTCTTTTAGAACAGAATGCTGATTTCACATCATGAATTAATTTTCCAATTTAAGCAAGAGGAAGATATAAAATAAAAGCCCAATCAGGCAGAATGAAGGAAAATGGAATTTACTAATATTAGGAATCAAAGATGGCACATCATAAGTGACCCCAATAGAATCTAAAATGAATTTAAGAGAACCTACAACAATTACATGCTCATAAATTCAGAAATTTATAGAAACTAATCAATTCTTTGAGAAAAAAAGACAGCTAAAATTCACACAAATACAATGAAATAACTTTAAGAGTTCTACATTTATTAAATACCGTGTAGTTGAATATTTTGCATAGACAGAAAACTCCAGGCATGAATGGTTTCAGTGATGAATTCTACTAAATATTTAGAAAAGAAATAATATCAATTGTAAAAAAAATTTTCAAAAAATTGAAGAGGGAACATTTCCCAGCTCACTGTCTGAGGTCAGCAATACTCTAATATCAAAATAATCAAAAAACCACATACTATCATCTTGAACAAAAATCCTGAACAAATTTAATCCTTCAAAATATAAAATGCATTAAACATCACAACAAACTAGATTTTATCCCAAGAATGTATAGTTGACTGCATATTTGAAAAGCAAACAATATAATTCATGATATTAACAGATTAATTAGAAAACATGAATATTTCATAGATACAGAAAAGAAATTGATAAAATGTAATGTCAGTTAATGATACCTACAACAAACTGGGACTAGAATAGAACTTCCTTAGTTTAATATAGGGGATCTATAAAACAACATAACATTGAAAATGTCCAACTTACAGCATTCTTAATTCTGGTAAATGGAATAATTTATTACTAAAGTCAATATAAAGGCAAAAATGTCTACTCTCACCAATCATAGTCAACATTGCTCTCATCACTCATAGTCACCCTTGTTTTTCAAGTCCTACTAAGGGTCATAAGGCAAGAAACAAAAATAGAAAGCATACTGAATAGAGAAAAAAATATTATTGTCTATATAGAAAATTCAAATAATCTACCCTAAATTGCCAGAACTAATATGCATTTTCTGCAATAGAGTTAATTTCTATATTAAGAATCCATACATAAAAATTAATCATATTTCTATACATCAGCAATATACAATTGAAGTTTGAAATTAAAGCAAACAAGCAAACAAGAAGCAATATAGCAGCCATAAAAAAATACTTATGCCTGGTGCAGTGGCTCACGCTTGTAATCCTAGCACTTTGGGAGGCCAAGGTGGGCAGATCACAAGGTCAGGAGATCAAGACCATCCTGGCTAACATGGTGAAACCCCGTCTCTACTAAAAATACAAAAAATTAGCCGGGTCTGGTGGTGGGTGCCTGTAGTCCTATTCTGAGGCAGGAGAATGGCATGAACCCAGGAGGCAAAGCTTGCAGTAAGCTGAGATCGCACCACTGCACTCCAGCCTGGGCAGCAGAGCGAGACTCCATCTCAAAAAAACAAAACAAAACAAACAAACAAAAAACTTACATATCATTAAAGAAAAAAAAAATCTATGCTAGACCTATATGCTGGAATCAAAGAAACAATGATGAAGGAAATAAAAGAAAACCTATAAAATGGAGAGAGAGCATGATCATGGATTGTAAGCCTCAATATTTTTAAGCTGTCAATTATATCTAATTCACCCTATAGATTTGGTATAATGCCAATCAAAATCTATAAAAATGTTTTTCTCAGTGTTGATAAAGTGATTAAAAATTTATATTTTTATCATTTTGCAATGATAAAAATGCAAAGGCACTAGAATAGACAAACAACTATACACAAATTGGATGATTGGTATTACTCAAATTGAAGACATAAAGTCACAGTAAACAAAAGTGTCTTAAGTCTCACACCTTATACAAAAATTAACTCAAAAATATCATAGATCTACATAAAATAAAAGATTATATAACTTTAGAAGAAAACATAAGAGAAAATTTACATAACCTTTAGTTTGACAGGTTTTAGATACTGATGACAGCAGCCACTTCAGAGGACCTGCCAGTGTCATCATGCTGACTGTAGCAGGTAGGCTTGGCCCAAGTTGCACCCAAGTGTGGCTACAGATCTATCCTCTCTGTGCTCTTGTGGGGGCCAGGGACAGGCAGGAACCCTGTACTCTTGGACACAGCTGTGGCCACCGAAACCCCCAGCTGCTGATGTGGGCCTCCTGCTCTGGACCTGGGCCTCGTGCTCCAGACCCGTGTCTCCCGCTCCACAGAGTGGCAGGAACCCCACTCTGTCCCCCACCATTCCCACTCCTACCTTTGTTTAAAATGCAACTTCAGACTCAGGCATCCCTGCACTCCTGAGGGCCTGGAAAGCTCCCCCCACACTGCCCTTGCCAGCTGGGAAGTACCTGTTCCACCTGCCTGGCTTCTCCTGGCTGTCCGGGCTGATCCAATCTCAGAGCAGTCAGGCTGAGTCCAGGTGCCATGGACGGCAACAGGAGGCAGACAGATTCCTGGGCAGAAGAGCGAGGGCCCACAGTGAGGCCCCACCTTCAGACCAGGAAGTATATGGAGGCTGGGGGCCAGGCTATCAGTCCCATAGACTGGATTGGGAACTTGCAGTGCCCTTTCCAGCTGGCCCATGGTCTCACATGGACCAATCAGTTTGCACTTCCTCCTCTCTGAGGCCCAAAAAAGCCCTGGATTCAGCCAGAGCAGAGCAGACCACTGGAGAACCAGCTGCAGACAGAAGCTATGCTCCCTGCATATAGCAGGAGACATGAACAAGCAGCTGCAGAGAAGAACAACCCACTCCAGGACCTCCTCTCTGCTAGGAGCTGAGGAGATGATGAAGTACCTGCCTACAGGGAGGAGCTACCCTCTCTAAAACCTCTTTTCTGCTGACAGCTGCAGAGAGGACAGGATGACCTGCCTGCAGAGAGGACCTTCCCACTTAAGGGTCTCCTCTCTGTTAGGAGCTGAACACTTGTTGGGACATGCTGACTGTGGAAAGGAGCTACCTACTGTGGGTTTCCTTTGAGCTGTCTTATTGTTCAATAAAGCTCCCCTTTCTTTTGTTCACTCTCTATTTGTCTGCATACCTCATTCTTCCTGGTTGCAGGACAACGACTCAGAAGCTGCTGAATGGTGGAGTTAAAAGAGGTATAACACAAACAGGGCTGAAACAAATCCCTTGCTCACCACGTTGTGGGTGAAGAGAAGCAGAGAAAAGTTGCCTCCGCTCAGGGAGCTGAGATCAGAAAGCTCCAAGAGCCAGGGCTGTGGCTCTTTCTTTGGGGTCCTGTGGTACCTGGCATCTCCAAGCTTCTGGGTGTCACTGTGTTTCCCAGTGCCAGCGGCGGAGGCTGCTTGCAGTGTGCCTGGTCCAGCTGCAGCCCTGCAGAGAGCTGGTGCCTATGCTGGCACCTGGAGCTGCCTGCCGTGCAGCAGCAGCCGGTGTGTCTGGCTGCACAGTGGCCAGACCCCACACTCTCTCACACATCCCTCACCATTCCACACCTAACTTGCCCTTGCAGGCGTGGGATCCAGGCTGGTAGCATGAGCTGAGCACAGCCTACCAGGCCAAGTGGGTAGAATGAGCCCAGTGGGCCCAAGCAAAACTTGGGCAAAGGCACCACTGGGTAGAGGTTTCAGACCAGAAAAGCGATACCCCAAGAATCCTATAACAATATGACATCAGGCATAAGTCTTAAGTTTTCAAAATTTGATAAATTTAACTGTATACATTATCCTAAATTGTTATGTGAAACACCTTTCTAAAAGTCTGAAAAAAATAAGCAACAGACTCAAAGAAAATACATGCACTTAACATATCTCATAATAATGTTTATCCAGAGTATATCTAAAAACTTTAAAATTTTAATCATAAGAAAACAACCCAATAACACCCCTCTAATGATTTTGGGCTGAGTTTGTTTTTATTTTTCTAGTTATTTCAGGTATGGTTTATTTGAGATCTTTATTTTTATTTATAGGCATTTATTGCTATAAACTTCCCTCTTATAACTGCTTTTGCTGTATCTCGTAAGTTTGGGTATGTTGTGTTTCCATTTTCACGTAGAAGAAATAAGTTTAAGAGATCTGTTATATGACATAATGACTATAACTAATGATATATTGTATTCTTGAAAAATGCTAAGAGTGAATATTGTGTTCTCACTAGAGCTATGTGAGGTAATGCATATATATTAATTAGCTGGATCTAACCTTTTCACAATGTATATTACTTTAAAACATCTTGTTTTACCAATAAATACAATTTTGTCTGTCAATTTGAATAAGTATATAGGTAGATGATAGATAGATAAATGCATAGATAACCCAATAAAAAATAGGCCAAAGATTTAAATAAGCATTCTATCAAAGATATACATTTGGCTAATGAGCACATGAAATAATGATTAACACAATCAGTCACTAGAAATATGCAAATTAATAGTACAAGGAGTTATCCCTATGAACCTATTTGACTAAAATTTAAAGAAAACAAAAAACTGACAATACCAATCACCAATGTGGACATGGAACAACTGAAACTCTCAAATAGTGTGGTGCAAATGCAACATTGTACAGTCACTTTGGGAAATGGTTTGACAATTTTTTAATAAAACAAAACATACATTTACTATGTGATTCAGTAATCATATTTCTTGGTGTTTAACCAAGTAAATTGATCCAAAAGACTGTATATTGTATAATATCATTTATATGACAACTTGAAAAAGCAAATATCTAAGAACAGAAATGAGATCAGAGATTTTCATGAATTAGAGTTAGCATGAGCACTAGGGCATCACAAGGAAAAGTGGGCTGATGGAATGGTTCCGCATGATTATGTGGCAGTGGATGCATGACTCAGTGCATTTGTTTAAACCCATAGAACTGTACACCACAAAGAGTGAATAGTATTGTATGCAAATGATAGACTCAACCCAGATGTCTGGGGGGCCCAAGATGAAATACAGACTGTTTTGAATGAATCTAACTGTATTTCAAACGCATGACGTAACTACTCTAAAGGAGAGAGGAAAGAAAGGAGCTGAACTAAGTAAATTTGTAACTCGGTGTTTTTGCTAGATAGTGTAAGTTACAGATAAAAATAACTATCTACATATACACAAACACACACAGAAACAAAAGAAAATATAGGGACAGAGTTAATACTCAGCTCTCAGTCTGTTGCACTTTCTATAGGGGCCCACTGCCTAAGTTTTTTTTTTTTTTTTTTTTTTTAATCTCAGTTAAATTTAGTTTTGGAAAACTTTAACAAAAAGTTCACTTTTGTCAACATAGATGTTGTAATCATGAAGTTGCTTTATGACCTTTATTTGTTTGGAAGTATAACTTTGTTCTCAGGCTCCCAAATCTAAAATGTCTGTAATAACAAAAATGCATTTGTCAGCAGTGTTGTCTCCCTTGAAACAGCTCAAGAAGCAGCTTCTTTTCTATGTGTTTTATAAAATGTTCCATCTGGATTTCATGAACGGAAAGGTACACTCCAGCCACAAAATTGGATAGATAAGCAGCCTTCATTTGATGCTGATGTTTCACAGGTATTTTCTTTCTCTCTTTTTTGAAACAGAGCCTTGCTCTGTTGCCAGTTGCGTGATCTTGGCTCACCGCAACCTCCACCTCCCTCATTCAAGCGATTCTCCCACCTCAGTCTTCCAAGTAGACGGGATTACAGGCATGTGCCACCATGGCCAGCTAAGTTTTGTATTTTTAGTAGAAACAGCAAAAACATGTGTTATTCTTTTGCTAATGATCTTAGGAAAAAATCACTTAATATCCTACTAGGTTACCGAGAAGATGATTGGAGGAATTACGTCTAGAAAATTCTTAGATAAATGCAAGTGATTCCAAAATGTTTTTGCCTAATTTAGGATTTCTAAATAAGTGTAATTGAGAACAATAATTAACAATAATTTGTTTTATATTTCAAAACAACTAGAAGAGTAGATTTAGAATGTCCACAACACAAAGAAATGATAAATGTTTGAGGTAGTGAATATCTCAATTACCCAGATTTGATCATTACACATTGTACGTTTGTATCAAAATACCACATGTACTCCATAAATATATACAACTGCTATGTATCCATAAAAATAAAAAGTAAAAAGTTGGAAAAATCTTAGTGATAACACCTTTCAATTAGTAAAGTGTTTCAAAAAAATCTCAATACAAACAGCTGTTAAATAAACAATACATACCAGATATAAATTCTAAGATAAATGGAGGATATTCAGATTCTTGTTTTATTCAGTGAAAATGTCTTGACTCTGTGACATATTATTGAAATTATGTAGCATTTCTGAGACATATTCATTCTGAGATATTCATTCTGAGATTCATTCTGAGATATTCATTCTGAGATTCATTTTATTCTGCTTTTTCTATTAATCCCGGAATGTCTTAAAATGGAAGAAGCAGATGTCAGTCAAAGACTACTTGGGGGCTAGGTGCAGCGATGTCTCAAGCCTGTAATCCCAGCACTTTGGAAAGCCAAGGCGGGCAGATCTCCTGAGGTCAGGAGTTCGAGACCAGCCTGACCAACATGGTGAAACCCTGTCTCTACTAAAAATACAAAAGTTAGCCAGGCATGGTGGTGCACACCTGTAATTCCAGCTACTCAGGAGCCTGAGACAGAGAATCACTTGAACCCAGGAGGTGGAGGTTGCAGTGAGCTGAGATTGCGCCACTGCACTCCAGCCTGGGCAACAGAGCGAGATTTCATGTCAAAAAAAAGAAAAAGTAAAAAAAAAAAAAAAGACCACTTAGGGAGTCTTTATCACAGAGATCATGGATCATGGGATGGGACACTGGATAGGTTTCAATCAGGATCTTCATCCAGTTATACTCTTTTTTTTTTGTTTTGAAACGGAGTTTCACTCTTGTCACCCAGGCTGGAGTGCAGAGGCGTCATCTTGGCTCACAGTAACTTCCACCTCCTGGGTTCAAGCAGTTTTCCCACCTCTGCCTCCTGAGTAGCTGGGATTACAGGCGCACGCCACCACGCCTGGTGAATTTTTTGTAGTTTTAGTAGAGACGGGGTTTCACCATATTGGTCAGGCTGGCCTCAAACTGCTGACCTCAGGTGATCCACCCTTCTCGGCCTCCCAAAGTGCTGAGATTACAGGCGTGAGCCACCGTGCGTGGCCCCAGGTATACTTTTAATAGTATTATTGCTGCACATTTCCAAAAGTTCTATTTTACTTTACTATTTGACTGGTTATGTAAGAATTCTGAATCTGTGAAATTTTAACTTATTTCTTTTTTAACAACTATCAAAGCAGGAGACATCCAAAGGTCTGTTTGGGCAGCCATTGCACAGCCTTAGGCCATCATTTGAAAGTAGATACACCACAGATAGAACCCTCATTCCAGCCTATGAATTCTGGAAAATTTTTCAATGCATGTTTTTTTTTGACAGAACTGAGTATAAATGGGGTTCTACACACAAAAAAAGACTTAACAAAAAAGCTGTAAAGCGAGCCTTTTGTGTATTTAACTAAAATGAAAATAAAAAACAAAACAATATTTAAAAAAGATTTTCTTCTCAAAACTTCCTTTTTCTTTCTAAGGCGGCAAAAAGTTTCTCAAAGTTTAGACCTTAGCACAGAGACAGTGGTCTACAGTGTTTGGTTTGAGGATTCCATCCTCACTTGGCCGGCACAGTAGTCTCCGCTCAGCCAGCACAGTAGTCCTAACTTAGCCAGCACAGTAGTCTGAATTTAGTTCCTTGACTTGATACACAAGAGATTTAGGTTTAATCTCTCAAATCCGTTTTACACTACAGAGCTGGCCAAAGCTGAGGAAGTCAACAGATTCAATCTCTCAGATTCTAGGGTGAGAAAGTTTGAGTCATATATGACTTTTCATTGACCCCACTCACTACACATAGAGGGACGGTCCTATAGTTGTCTGGGAATTGTACTACATGATTTAAAGAGAACTGACAGCTCTCTGAGCAGATCCTCTCACTCACAGGAAGTCGTTACTTAAACATGAAAATCTTCCCATACCATGCCCAACCTTTCCAAGTGCGAGAAAGGCCTTGGAATTCTACTATAACAGTAGTTTAAAAAATAGGCTATACTTTGCTATTATAAATGTACCCTTTACACTGCATCTCATAGTGTTTTCATCCACTTTTTAATATTGTTGTACCTAGAAATGTAAAACAGTTGAAATTCTTAGTTATTTCTTGCATAGACGTTTTTAGCCCTTAAAATCTAAAGGAAAGGACCATTTTCGTAGGTTCAGAGTTAGTCCATCTAAATTATCAAGGCTTCTCCCCAGTGTTTAGTCTCCTGCTAATGCTCTGGCAGTGTTGATGGCCCATAGTGTTATTGACAGGTCACAGAACAGTTCAAATACAAATGTTTATTTCCATCCAAAGCACCCATATGGATAGGTACAATGAGAAAGTGTTTTTCCCAGAGAATATATAATTGCTACATAATCAAAATATTTCAGGTGAAAGAAACACAAAGTCAGACAATAACCTTTGATCTTGGGAACAAAATATAGACTATATAAAACAGAATAAAATGCATTTAATGGAAACAAAAGGAATAGCTTTGAATGCACGAGCTGAATAATATGGTAGCAGGTTGTTTGCCCAGAATGAGCATGGGAAAATTAAAGTGAAATAACTGTTCATGTAAAACAATCAGAGAAGGCTACACACTTTTTCCCCTTAGCCCTATTATAGAAATATCTTTGCACCTGACAAGAATGAACACTTCTTAGTGAAGTTTGCCATCTTGTGGCAAATCTACTAATACAATATATATGCAACGTTATTAACAAAGCTCAGGATTTAGAGTATATTTGAAATTTTAATGGTGCATTAAAAGCATGTATAATAAAATCCTGTTTATTCAGAATATTTGAGAAACTGGATGTCCTTGTTAACATTTTAAGTAGCTTACAGATACCACAGATATCAATATTTATATCTATATGATACTTTTCAAGACATTGGAAGTTAACAGTGCAAGTTCTGGAGATGGAGTGTCTAGATTCAAACCACAGCTCAATCATTTTCTAGCTGGATAAGCTTGGGTAAATTAGCTTTTCTTAGGATGCTTCCATTTTCTTATATGCAAAATGGGGATAATTTTAGTAACTACATAAGGTTGAGATGATAAATGTGGCATGTAACAAATTCAGGACAAAGCAAAGCTAATCTCTCCTTGTATGTGGTAATCATTAATGTTGTTATTATCTGTGCCCTAAATTATCTGGGACAGTTATTATAATCTTCATATTGTGAATTAGTGTGCAAGGTTTTTATTTAGAGACTCTGAAGAAAAAATATGCAGATAATGACAATGTTTAAACAGCTCTAATGGTTAGGAGGCTCCCAGACATTCTTCCAAGCACTTTCCACATACGAATTTATTTTATCCATGCAACAATCCCGAAAAGTAGGTGTGATTATCATCCTAATTTATCAATGAGAAAATATAAGCATAGATAACTGAAATAACTTTTTGAACGTCAACTTAGCTATAATATTAGAGCCAAGATTTAAACACAGATAATCTTGCACTGTAGCTTATGCTGTTAATATCTTAACCACATATTGTCTCCTGATATAACTTATATTTGGATAACTAGTAAGTATTAGAGAGATACTTTAAGGGCATAAAAATCACGCAACTCCTCCAGAAGTACCAGGTTATTTAAATTTTATATATTCCATTCCCACATGGGGCCTCCCTTCTGCATTATTATCTGTTCTTTCCCTATTTGATGTTACTAGACTATATTTTCAAAATGAATTATTTAAAGGTTTTCTATTACTTTAATTTCCAACTTGAACAATCTAATAATGTATTATGTGTCTGTTTTCTTTTCCTTCTCAGAACATTAAACAAACAAAAAGAAAAGATTTTCACCTTTTTTTAAAATACTACATCAGCAAAAACCTTCATTCAAATTTTTCACATTAGACATTTAATAAATATTTATGGAATAATTTATAATTGAGTAAATGAATGAATACTGTATTACTTTATCAAATCAAAAACAATATGAAAACCACTACGTATTTAAATAACACCTGAAGGTTCTAAAAGCATGTGCACCATCTTCTCATCTCATTCTCTCAGGGGTACTGAAAGGTTAGCAGAGAAATTATAATTATCTGTACTTCACAGCTAAGGAAGGACAGTGAAGGTTGTTTGCTTTGTTCATAGTAGTCACAAGTCCCAACCAGGGGAAAATCAGAAGTGAAATGTCAGAGCATACGTTCAAAATCATAGTGTAAGAGAGTAACTTTATGTTTATCGTTATTTCCATTGCAAAATAATAATTCCTTATCAGTGTGTGTTTGGGGAGTAAGGTGTTGTCAAACAGCTGTTTTCCAACTTTGTTTTGCTGTTGGGGAAATGCTTTTTCTCTATTCCATTTTATCTTGTATTTTCCTTTTATATGAGAAAGGTCCACAAAACCCATTCTTCTCTTTCAAAAGAAAAAGCAAGCCCACGGGCGGGCGCGGTGGCTCAAGCCTGTAATCCCAGCACTTTGGGAGGCCGAGACGGGTGGATCACGAGGTCAGGAGATAGAGACCATCCTGGCTAACACGGTGAAACCCCGTCTCTACTAAAAAATACAAAAAACTAGCTGGGCGAGGTGGCGGGCGCCTGTAGTCGCAGCTACTCGGGAGGCTGAGGCAGGAGAATGGCGTGAACCCGGGAGGCGGAGCTTGCAGTGAGCTGAGATCCGGCCACTGCACTCCAGCCTGGGCGACAGAGCGAGACTCCACCTCAAAAAAAAAAAAAAAAAAAAAAAAAAAAAAAAAAAAAAAAGAAAGAAAAAAGAAAAAGCAAGTCCCTCAGGAAGGAATTAAAAAAAAAAAAAAAAAAAGTCTCAAAATGACCCTTCAAAATTTGCCTTGAGAGGAAATTGAAAAGTGGGTGGTTAAAGGAGAGTAAATTTTACATTTCCAAACACAGGTCACTTTTATCCTTTTACATTATGTTTTGATCTACAGTGATACTTTAAGAATGTACAGAAAAATGGTTTGTGTGACTGACCTATCAATTACCATAAGGGAATGAACGTTAATGTTACCAGAAGTTCCAAACAGTGGAATGACTGTGTGAAAACAAAGGGAGGTTTATACGTTGGGTCCAAAGAAAGAAAATAACCTGAGAGCATTCCTAAGGTATCCAGTACACTAACTGATGCTAGGATCTCAAAAAATGTGGAGGTACAGTTGGATATTTCTTGAGATTAGTAAGATTTTCTTCATGCCATTCCTGAATGAAAGATGGAATCAGATCAAGCCATCGTTTTTATTAATAATCGGTGTATATCTGAACACTTTCTCTTTGACAGAGTAAGGAAAGGACTCTGTGGTGGCCTACTTTATTTTTCTGCATTCTAGCTTTGACCTCAATGTCTCTCCTTCATACTTAGCATCTTTTCTGATGACTGCATGGAACCTCGTAACAGCTCAATTCACTACGTGGGAAATGGTGGCCAATTTTGGAGGGCTTTACGTTACTAAATACAATTCCGAAAACTTCAAGCATTGGAGAAGATACAAAAGTGCCACACTTTTCTCACCTCTTCATGAGGAGGGCACCCTTTAAAAGTTAACAAGTATTGTTTTTGTGTTTTCTTCCTTGATAGTGATAAAAAAAATTAATGATTCATAAATGCTCATTACCATTGTTAATGAAATCTTTCTAGTAACAGTTCTAATAATATCTACCCCATGTCTCTTCAATTTAAAAGAAAATTTTACCATGAGATAATATCTTAGCATGCAGTTAGACTTTCATTAAAATGTTATTTAAAAATTATGTTTTCTGATAATTTCACTCTAACGGTTGTCAACTGACATTTAGTTTCGACTGTAGAATTATCTTCTTGAACATTTCTATTGGTTTACTTCTGAATTGACAGCTTCTATACCTATTTGGAAAAGTGGCAGATAAACCAATTACTAAAGAGTTCCGTTAACATTCAGCGTATACTGATGGTCAAAAAACTAAACTTTTTAAGTGGAAAAAGGCACAGCTTTTCTGATGTATTGTTTCTTACAAATGAAATAAGTAATATGTTCTACAAATGGGTAGAATTAAGATAACAGCTCCCATGTGTCCAAATATACTTCGCTCAAAAAATGATATTATAATTTTCCACTCTTCAGTTTTCATGTTTGTATACTGGAACCAGTAGAGCTATATATTACTTACAGATCACGAAAGCCAAAGGAACACATACTTGCATTTGGTGTATTTTCAGTCCAAGATGCCTTTGCACTGGAGGAGTTCACATAGAACTGCACAATATTCATCAGCTCACAAAAATGTAATGGGCCAAATCAGCATAGAAATATCTTGCCAAGATGAACTCAAGACAAAATGTTAAAATGTTTAGTGAGAAACTAAATATTAAAAATATTTTTTTTCATAAGCAAAGCAACAACTGTAATTGGAAACTGTATTGTCACTGGTGATACAAAATGAAATGATTAAAAAAATAAAAAGTTTACATTGTTTTAAAATACTATTAACTCAATTAATTAGAGTTAGTAATTCCTAGTGGCTAATTTGGAGATTATTTCCTTCCTACTTTCTTTTTTGCTTATTTCATTTGTTTTTGCTTTTTTGTTTTTGGAATACTGCTTTAAAATACCCTAGGCATATAGACCTTTCTTTTTTTTCTCTGATTAAAAGTCATTTTTTACACAGATAGACAATTTGCAATCAACTAGAGCCCAACTTGCTTTCAGATTTTCTTCTAGCTAGTCTTACACAAGGATCTGCACAACTGCTGTCCTCCAGTAGAAGTGGACAGAAATAAAATCAAAAATCAACAAATGGCAACAGAATAAAGGATGAAATTGTATGTGTCAACTTGACTGGATCAAGGAATGCTCAGAGAACTGGTAAAATATTATTTCTGGGTGTGTCTGTTGGGGTACTTCCAGAAAAGATTAGCATTTAAATCAGTATACTGAGTAAAAAAGATCTGCCCATACTAATGTGGGCAGGTTGAGGTCCTGGATAAAACCAAAAGGTGAAAAAGAAAGAAATGTCCCTATAACTCCTGATCTGTAACGTTTGTCTTCAGCTCTCAGGTATCAGAGCTCCCCACCCCGGCACATGTCTTTCTACATCCCCTTCCCGTTTTTAGGCCTTGGGTCTCAGACAGAGAGTTATACCATTGGTTCCCCTGGTTCTCAGGACTATGGACTTAGACTGAATTACAATTCTGGCTGTCGTGGCTATACAGCTTGCCTATTGTGAGACTTCTTGGCCTCCATAATTGTGAGAACCAATTTTAAAAATAAGCATCCTCTTCTCTCTCTCTCTGTCTATCTGATCTGTATATCCTATTGGTTGTTTCTCTGGAGAACCCTAATTTAAACATCTGATTGTGCACCAACCACATTGTCTCTGAAGGATCAAAAGTCACCCATGTATATAAAGTAAATAATCAAATCTTTGTCATATAAATCAGCATGTCCTTAAATATTTACAAAAAGATATATGTAAAACACTAACAATTACAAAATATATTTCATTGACCAGAGTCTATATCAGTGGTTCTCAAACCATTGTTCCTGGAAAAAATGCATGAGCACCACTTGAAAGCACTTTAAAAATGCAAATTTCCTAGAATCCTGTCAAACCTACAGAAACAGAAGCTTGTGGGCAGAAACCAGAAATCTATGTTTTATCCAATCACCTAGGTAATTCTCAGATATATTAAAGGTTGAGAACTGCTATTCTAAAAATACAATAGCAATGATTTCTTTTTTATTAGCTATCCCTGTGTAACTGGAGTTTTGGTAAAAGTCATTACCTTAAATGCCTTTTTTCCCTCCCCAGCTCTGGAAAGGACACAAGAAGTTATCATTTCTGCAAATCTCTTTCTTTCACATTACAAAAATTTATACTGGTTTTAACAATTGTTTTCTAACTAGATTTTTAGGAATTATTAAAATTAATTGCAAACTTCAAACAACCAAAAAAGTTTATGTCAAATAATCACTTTTAAAAATGTACTTAGAATATTTTGAAAAGTTCTAACCAGTATTATGGAGTTACAATTAATTACTGGATGAATTGCATTTTTGTTAAACTTTCCACATGTTTGTTACTTTTGTTAGTGGAAAAGTGTGGGTCTTCGTATATACTTTAAAAATTTAGACCCAATAACAAATGCTGAAAGAAAGAGACAGAGAGATAGTTCACATTTGTCATAGAAGCACTTTATTTTCAGAAAATGAACTGTGCGCTGACTAAAGAATAACTATAATGAAATATATTATGATAGTGTAGGCAAACTTTTGAAAAGCTAGGTAAGCCAGGTAGCTTAGCAAGAAATTTGGCTCACTATCAGAAGGAATGATCACTATGCTACTAAAAAATAGAAAGTGTTTTATAGACTTTTAATAGAATATACAGTTATATCCAAAAATACAAAATCATATTATAATTTAAACCCTGTCACTTTCCAAAGGTATTTGAAATAATCAGAATTAGCCAAAGTAGATAATTAGTAAAGGCTGCAATGTCTCCATTTCTTCCAGAAACCAGTACAAGTTTTAAGAGTTTTATTTCACTATGACGTGCCAAATATGATGTGTTTAGTCTTTTCATCATAACCTATTCTGGGTGTGAATCCACTGGGGTTTCAGGGTCTCTTAAGGTAGAAGTAAGTCCCTGGAAGAATATATTTGGCAAACTGGGCTCCATTCTGCGTACAGCTAAGAAAACCTTGAAAATGTCCTTTCCTAATAGTGAGTCAGGTCAAGATTACCTTCCTTTATAATACTTCTTATTGCATGTACACATTATGATTTTCTCAGATCATTTTCCTGATCTCTAGATTTAAATATAATATCTCTTAAAATATTATATTTTATGAATATAACTCCAAAATTAGTTTCCACATAAAAATATTTTTATTGTAAATCTACGAAGGGTAAAGTACGGAATTGTTTGAAGTTGTCGTACTCCATTTGTATATATATGCAAAATACAAATTTCTCTCAAGATCTTCATGTCATATATGTCATAGATAAGTAACTAAAGAGTGAAAAACTAGCAAGGATACTGGTATAGCAGTTTTCTGTAGAAAAACTACAGACAACTGTTATAGCAGTTTATTTTTACAGTAGGATATACCATATAATGGAAATAAACGTTTATTAACTGCCATAGAATCCTATAATTTTGAGTAAAATTTTGAAGCTAAGAAGTAACTTTGAATTCATGTAGTATAGGTTTTGGTTTGTTTGTTTGTTTTGTTTTGTTTTGTTTTGTTTTTGAGGTAGAGTCGGGCTCTGTTGCCAAGGCTTGAGTGCAGTGGCGGAATCTCAGCTCACTGTAACCTCCGCCTCCCGGGTTCACATGACTCTCCTGCCTCAGCCTCCCAAGTAGCTGGGACTACAGGTGCGCGCCATCATGCCTGGCTAATTTTTTGTATTTTTAGTAGAGACGGGTTTCACCGTGTTAGCCAGGATGGCTTTGATCTCCTGACCTCGAGATCGGCCTGCCTCAGCCTCCCAAAGAGCTGTGATTACAGGTGTGAGCCACCACAACCGGGCATACAGTTGTTTTTAACCAAGAAGGCACTTTGGAAGCATGTGGGTAGTGTTTTACAGCATATACTATACACATTATATCATAGGGTATATATTTAATTAATAGACCTGGGATAATGATAGATAATTGATTAAGAACCACTAATTAAATTATGTATTTTTATTTTATTGATAGGAAAGTTCAGAAAACAAACTGGCTTCTTGGTGTATACAGTAGCTGGAGTCTAAACTAAATTTTCTAACCTGATTATTAGATATTTATTTATACTTCACATTATTTTTCATTCTCACTGATTTAATTATTAAAATCATATCGCAATAAATGTAAAGATACTGTCTTGATTAAAAGAAAATGTTAATATAAGTGGAAGTTATCATTTTTATTATTTGGGGGGATTACAAATCTCTTCTGCCCCCAGCCCCCTTTCTAATCCCATATATTCAGTTTTGTTGAAGCTAATCAAATGTTTTCCAGACTTGTTTGGTTTCCTCTGTTTAGTTTGAGTTCCCTTTCTCCTCACATCAGGGCTCATATTTCTTCTCTCAATCTTTCTCCTCTTTATCCTTTCCTTCTCCTCTTTTCACTGCTCCTCCTTTTTGTTCTTCTACACTACGTATTTTGTGTCTTTTGGTTTCCATTTACTTTTGTTTCTTGCCTTTTCAAAGAAAAGCCTGACAACAATAACTCGTTTAGTTTTGACCAGTGGACAAATAGAACACTGGATATAATGCAGGCCTTTACTCCTCTCTTCTGTTTCATTTACTTCGTTCTCTTTAAAGAAGGATCTTTATTGGAAGCATATAGATTTCTGGATAGTTGATTTGGCCACATTTTATTGTAATACCTTCCAGGTAACTAAGATGATATATAGAAGCATAGAAATAGGCATTTTTTTTATTTTAAACTAATTTTGATATTTCTTATAGTTAAATATGGTTTATTTTACTCTCAATATTCCTGAATTGACCTATGGCTGCTTTTTATTTTACATATATTTCTGATTACCATACCGTTGTTTTACTTCTTGCTTTTTTTCATTTGGATGTATAAGGAAACATAATCATTGCATACATACAGCATCAGGAAATGACTTAGAAAAATAATTTTCATTTTATTGATTTTTCTCATCAGCAACATTAACAGAAAAAAAAAACTAATTTATGGACATGGGTTGGTGTATTTTCACATTTTGATGGAATAACTACAAAAACATTCAAGCAAAATAAAAAGTCGATTTTTAAAAGGGGGTTCAGTAAGATGTTTTCCTGGGGTGGTTTCTCATGTCTAATTATTTATTGCCAACAATTGAAAATACCTAAGTCCATTACGATTTAGGACTTTAAATCTATCCTGTTCATTTACAAGAGTTCTGTAACTAAGATTACAAAAGATAAAAGTTCTAATGCTCATTTAAGCATGTAATAGCTTTTTAAATGATTATATATTTGAAAAGACATTTGGATGCTGTTAAAAATGAAATCAAAGCTATGAAAATTGAAAGAAAAAAATAATCCATTGGATAAGTGTTCTCTTAAGTGCTTTTAACTCCACCCAATTCAGATAATACTGTGTGTACAAGGTTCCATTTAAAAGATTTGAATTATAAAAAACAGAACTTACATTTAATATCTCTTTCATAATTTTATTTCTTCCCACCTCGTGTCTTTGGTTATATTTAGCTTTTACTAATTAAAATAAACTGTAATTTTTTTTAAATGAAAAGACAAAAACCCAGTGGCAGAATTGAAGAATGGTCACTTTTCTGAGCTCTGACTGTAAATAGATTTTCCAAATAACCCCAAATACCTCATTAGTGACTAATACCATCTTTTTTTCCTGAGAATATCATGGGTAAACTACTCAATTTCCCTACCCCTCACGGAACACCAAACAAAAAGTGTGATTTAATTTACCATTATATGAAATACCAAACTTACCCTCCAAATTTTAAGTATATGCAATTTATTACTAATCTAGTTGTTAATGTTTCAAGGCTACTAATGAACTCAATAGGCCGGGCGCGGTGGCTCAAGCCTGTAATCCCAGCACTTTGGGAGGCCGAGATGGGCGGATCACGAGGTCAGGAGATGGAGACCATGCTGGCTAACACGGTGAAACCCCATCTCTACTAAAAAATACAAAAAAAAAAAAAATTAGCCGGGCGAGGTGGCGGGCGCCTGTAGTACCAGCTACTCGGGAGGCTGAGGCAGGAGAATGGCGTGAACCCAGGAGGCGGAGCTTGCAGTGAGCTGAGATCCGGCCACTGCACTCCAGCCTGGGCGACAGAGCGAAACTCCGTCTCAAAAAAAAATAAAAAAAAAAATAAAAAAAAAATGAACATTTTTTTATCGGAGTAACTAATATGGCCACAGAAAGAAATATTTTTTCTTCATTTGTCTTTTTCAATTTTCAAAGAATAACAGAATCTATAAGCTGGAGGGAGTGTTTGCTGGAAAGAGCTAAGTCAGCTTTGTCATTAGTGTGGCTGCTTTCGTTATAGTAACTCCTCCATCCATGGCCTGAACTGTTCCTGTGATATCAAACATACGTTTCCCAGAAAAGCTTATTTCCATATTAGATTCTGCTATTTTCATAAAATTATTTCTATATTAACATGAAATATATTTAAAATGTTAGCTCCATTATTCCTAGGTTGTTTATTTGGAGTTTTATTTGGATATAATAAGTTGTATCCCTCATTATATTTGTTGAAGGTAAGTATCTGTCCTTCTTAAGTCACCTAATATTTACATATAACATTGCCAACTCCTTCAAAAGTTTATGTAACAGTGAATAGAATTTTTATCATTTAGAATTTTTAACTGAATATTATATTGCAAATATTCATGAAGTACATTATATTAAGCAAATATTAATTTAAATGAATATTTGAAATATAATATTCAGTTAAGTGCAAGATAAAAGATACTGCTGTTTCCATAGTTTTGTACAGCATGAAATTTAAAATTGCATTTCTCCGGACTGTATATAATTACCGTAAGCATCAAACTGTATATTTAAAATAAATAATGCTATCATATGTATATCATGCATCAGTAAATTTTATAAATACACACATACACATGTACATGAATCACTCTCTTTCTGTCTATAGTGATAGCTCCTGTTCCATTCCACCTTTTCCATTATTATTATTTTCTTTCATTGTTTTCATAACCTGTCTAGAAAATAGGCTAAAATAAAGCTGAATTTCTCATCTACTTGTTGAATATAGTGATGTTCAAGGCAGCAAAAAAAGATTAGAATAACAAAATAGTCAAGATTGAAATACACAGATAATCTGAAATGGAGGAAAATACTTATTTTCAAGTGTTCATAGAATAGCTACAAATATTAAACATGAGTTAGCATAAGAAGAAAATATCAATAAATTTAAAAGGAAGCACAATAATAATAAAGTTTTACTTTTTAATTAAAAGAAAACCCTAACACTTTAAAATAAATAAGCATGTTTTAAAACTCCCTTAGCTCACCACCGGGTAAAAAAGGAAAAAAAACTAGAATTCCTGATTATTTTAGAATTTTACATGTCAAAAAATATGAGGTATAGATAAAATTCATACCAGAAGAAATTTTTTGCCTTAAATAATTTAACATTAATTTAAAAATAATAAAATAAACTAAGTATTAATAAAATAATATGAAAATTAAAAACAAGAAAGCAGAATTATAGAATAATAAAACAAGCAAAAAATAATAAATTATAAAACATGAAAAGAATAAACTTAGTGAATAAATCCTAGGTTTGTTTTATTGTGTGTATGTATAATACCATAAAATATAATTAATGTTTTAGAGTAATTACTACATGAGGAGAACTATGCCAAATACTATGCATATCTGTCATTCACAGCGATATAATAATTTCTGTCCTTTTCTTATATGTACCTTTTTAAAAATTTTAGTACATATGCATGTTTGGTATGTGGGCTTATTGCATAATGGTGTGGATTAGGCTTCTAGTGTACCCATCACCCAAATATTGAACATTGTACCAAACAGGTAATTTTTATTCTCTGCAACTCAACATAACTTATTTTATTCATCACTCATCTTCCTGCTTCAGAAAACTTAATCTTGTGTTTTCAGTAAAATTATAGTCAAATTCAGTGATCTTTAGAGACATATAAATAAGGTAAGCTTGCTAGAGTATAAGCTTCAAAAGGTTCAGGATCTTTATTTTGCGACAGTACATGTCACAGAGTAGATACTGAATACGTAATTGTTGGAAAAATTTAACATTGAAAATTCAGAAGAATTCAAGATTGAGTCTCCATTTCTCTCCTCACTGCCAGAAATGTGTTGTGCGTGTCTTAGTGTTTGTGTCTCAGTTTAATACAGCCGTATTATGCAACATAATTTACCTCATCTATTTCTCCAGTTCTCACACGACACATTCATGATTTGAAATGTAAACACATTACTGCCTTATCCTGGCAGGATGTTTCCCCCTGTATTCTATGGTAGGGATTTGCTTTATGTCAACTCCAAAACTCCTTACACATTCCTCATTGGCCTCTTTCTCTTTCAACTAATTTACATGCTGTCCGGGAAGCAGAGATAAAATATTCAGTCCTCTCAAAGTGTGCTGAACACACAGCTTTTTTCAGACTTATCTCCTGGTGAGGCAGCACAGCAGTGAAGACCACAGACTCTTACAACCAGATTCAGCTGCTTACTGTATGTTTGGGCCAAGATAGGTGACTCCTCTAGATCTGCTTCCTCGACTGTAAAATGAGGACAATAATAGGACTTACCTCAAAATGCTACTGAAGATTAAAAAAAGTTAATATATGTGAAGTGTTTGTGGCATAAAAAGTTATATGAAAGTGTTCATTTTTCTTTTTCTGTTACCTCCTCCAGTGCCTCATATAGTCAGTACTATGTGCTATTCTGGAATTATACATGGGATTACCTCTACAAAAGTGACTAACAACAAATGAATTTGCAGGTGAATCTTTAGAATTAAAACTGACTGTAAAATGTGTGTATGTTCATGTTTAAATTGTATAGTAACAATAAAGAGTAGATTCAGCAGTGGGAAGAAAATTAGGTTTGTACCTTTGCCCACACACACAAAAAGAAGAAAATAAATGAAAAAGGAAAGTAGTACATAAACTAAAACAATAATGAAAAATGAGATCAATTAAACACTAATTGATTTACTATAATAAGTAAAGAAAAGTAAATAACTGATTATTTATATATTGAATCACAGAAACTGAATATGGCTTATATACATCTTAAAGTAAACAGACATTAACTGTAGAATTATCATGAATACTGTGCAATTATCAAATGAGGTGACCTGGAACCACTAAACCTTTTATATATTATAATGTCAAGTTGAAGCAAGAGATGGATATTCACTCCCAATCTGGTCATAGAAGTAGGCACCTCTGCGGCCAGTGTTGGATACACCATAGATCAACTAGAGGGGAATAGTGAGTGTTGAACTAGAATTAAAGTCAAAAGAATGAAAGGAGGAATTTGTTGTTTTGTATAAATGTGCAAATCAAAGCATGTTTGTTTAAGAACATATGAGATACTGCCAACCTGTTGCTTCTCTCACTGACTTTGGTGTAGGAGGACTTGTTGATAAATCATGTAAATATAATCATTTTACCTAATTTGTTCTACTAACCGATTAATATTGCTGCATAGAAGATAGCAAGAACTAGAAAAGGGAAAAAATGTCTCTCCTTGAGTGCCTTAAATGAGTTGACCTAAACTTGAGGGAGTCTCAGTACCTATTCCTTTTTTTGTTTATATACACTTAAGGGGTTCAAATGCAGTTTTGTTACATGCATACATTGCATAGTGCTGAAGTCTGGGCTTTTAGTGTAACCATCATACAAATAAAGTACACTGTACCAAATAAGTAATTTCTCATTCCTCTCTTTCTTCCCCATCTACTCTTCTGTATCTCCAGTGTCTATTACTGCATATTCTATGTCCATATATACCCATTATTGAGCTTCTTCTCATAAGTGAGAACATGCAGTATTTGCATTTCTGTTTCTGAGTTGTTTCACTTAAGATAATGGCCTCCAGTTCCATCCATGTAGCTGTAAAATACATGATTTTACTCTTTTTTTATAACTAAATACTATTCCATTGTATATATGCACATTTTCTGTATCCATTTATCTACTGATGGATACATATACCAAATCTTTGCAACTGTGAATAGTGCTGAGATAAGCATATGAGTGCACCTATCTTTTTGACATACTGATTTCTTTTCTTTTGGGTACATATCCAGTAGTGACATTGTGGGATTGAATGGTAGTTCTATTTTTAGCCATTTGAGAAATCTCCATGCTGTATTCTGTATACTGTATTCTGCATTCTTTCTTACATGCTGACCAGCAATGTGTAAGTGTTCCTTTTTCTCTTTATCTTTAACAACATCTGTTACTGTTTCACTTTTTCATGATAGCCATTCTGACTAGTGCAAGATAATATTTTACTGTGGATTTAATTTTCATTTCTCTAATGATTAGAGGTAACAATTTTTTTCATATGTTTGTTGGTCATTTGTATATCTTCTTCTAAAAAATGCCTATTCATATCCTTTGCCCACTTTTTTAATGGGGTTATTTTGTCGTTGTTGTTTAGTTGTTTGAGTTCCTTATAAATTCTGCATATCAGTCCCCTATTGGGTGTATAGTTTATAAATAATTTGTCCCATTCCGCAGGTTGTCTGCTAACTCTGTAGGTGATATCTTTTGCTGTGCAGGAGGATTTTAGTTAAGTCCCATTTGTTTGTCTATTTTTGTTTTTACTGCTGGTACTCTTCAGGTCTTAGTCACGAATGCTTCCTCAAGACCAAATGTCCAAAGGAATTTTCCTGGCCCGGCACGGTGACTCATGCCTGTAATCCTAGCACTTTGGGAGGCCGAGGCAGGTGGATCTCCTGAGTTCAGGAGTTTGAGACCAGCCTGGCCAACATGGTAAAACCCCGTCTCTACTAAAAATACAAAAATTAGCTGGGCGTGGTTGCAGGGGCCTATAATCCCAGCTACTCAGGGGACTGAGGCAGGAGAATTGCTTGATCCTGGGAGGCAGAGGTTGCAGTGAGCCAATATGGCGACACTGCACTCCAGCCTGGGGATAGAGTGAGACTCTGCCTCCAAAAAAAAAAAAAAAAAAAAACAAAAACTTTTTGTTAAGTTTTCCTCATATATGTATATGTGTGTGTGTGTGTGTGTGTGTGTGTGTGTGTATATATATATATAAATTTCAAGTCTTACATTTTGGCAAAGTCAAAAACATACAATGGGGAAATGATGCTCAATTAATGATGCTCAGAAAGTTGAATTGTCATATGCAGGAGAATGAAATTGAACCCGTATCTCTCATCATCTACAAAAATCAATTCAAGATAGATTTTATTCTTGCTTTAATCCTGGAGATTTTTGATAGTTCAGAACAGGGAGTGGGATAAGAAGTCAACCATAGTTTCTTCCCAGCTATCAATAACAAATAATTTTAATATTTAAACTCTTCCAGAGCATTTAAGTGATACTTATACACTATGGAGTACTAGTCAGCCATAAAAAATGAGATCCAATCAATTGCAATATCCAAAATTTGCAATATGCAAATTTTGCAAAAATCCAAAAATTGCAATATGGATGGAATTGGAGGTCATTATATTAAGTGAAATAATCCAGGTGCAGAAAGACAAACATCACCTGTTCTTACTTATTTGTGGTAGCTAAATATTAAAACAATTGAACTTATGGAGATAGATAGTAGAAGGATGTTTATCAGAGGCTGGAGGGTGTGGGTCCTTGGGAGGGAAGAGTGATGGTTAATAGTACAATAAAATAGTTAAAAATAATAAATAATGTCTGGTATTGGCTAGCCCAACAGAATGACTATAGGAAAAATCATTTGATTGTTTATTTAAAAATAACTAAAAGAGTACAATTAGATTGTTTGAAACACAAAGGATAAATGCTTGAGTTGACAGACACCCTATTTGCCCCGATTATTACATACTACATCACTGTATCAGAATATCTCATGTAACCCATAAAGACATACACCTATTATGTGTCCACAAAAATTAAAAAAGATAATCATCTATTTCTAAAACCAAACAACCAAGTAACAAACAAACAAAACTTTAGCAAGCTTTAAAGACTCTGCAAACTTGATCTACATAAAGGATATCAGTGACTGAATAGCAAGAAACATTGTACTATAAAGTTAAATATTGGAAGTATCTGACTGAAGTCAGAATGCCTGTAGCAAGATTAGTATTTACCACTTTTAAAAGTTGAAGACAATACAATGAGATAATACATAGGACAATTGGGTATAACTTTTGGAAATAATTATTTGCAGAAATATAATTATACAATTATGAAAACCAAGATAGAATGAAAATTCCAAGAATATAAAAGAAAAAAATGAAAGTGGCCATCTAGGAGGCAAATATACACAAGAACATGGCTTTCCTCTACTTCAAAAAACACCTTTCCAGAAAGGTTGGCATTTAGCAAATTACCTTTACTTTCCAAATTACAGGGGAAAATGTACCTTCTGTATTGTCTCTTACTGATCCTGTCTTTCTTACCAGTCCCTGCACTGCTGGGTAATATTAAGAGCATGGGGAAGTGAGGAAGATTTGAACTTGTTTATTAGGGGAACATCTCTGATGTATTATTTTGACTTAAATCATACTCTAGCAACAAGGTAAGTTACTTTAACATTAAGATACTTGATTATCTTAGTTATATTGTAAGGTGCTGGAATAAATTCTCATTTTGATGAGTCCTTCTATCCACAAAACTCAGAGAAATTGTCCTTGGTATTGAAGCTGAAACAAACAGTTCACGTGTGTCTGTTGTCCAGTTTTAACACTAGAGCTGCCTGAAACCTTCTCTGGTTTTATTCTGAAGGATAGTTCCTCACGTCTGATTCTGAGATTTTGTGGGAATATATCTTTTTTGTTGATTTCTCATGGGGAGAGCTATTGAGAGCTAGATTTAGGATAATTTAAATCCTCAAATTATCGTTGAAATAGTTCTGTTCACTTGATGTCACCACATCAAACACAGAAATGTAATTCAGTATTGAAAGTGAAAGATAACACTCAAAGCAGAAATAAGAATGAAGAAAACAAAATATGTTTCTAGCTGGCTATCACAAACTATGATTAAATGTTTATGCTTCACAAAAGCTGAGCCACAGTTTGTCAATCATTTTCCCCAACAAATTCTGAGTTTGGAATCTAGCCAATGAAATTAAATCTATTAAAAATCAAACCATCAAAAGACAAGGTCTTTAAAATCTATTAGATAACAAAGGTGCCCTATTCAATAAGAGTTTTTGTTTTAATTTTTAAAATGGAAGACCTCAATTCCTCAATCCAATTCATACATAAAAGTTTTGAGGTCAAGTTCTCATATTTAGGACATATTTTAGTGGTACATTAAATGTTATAAGCTGTATATTCTACTGGGATATATTCATTAAACTTAAAAGCGAGCTGTTCATGATATCTAGATGCATGAGTAGTGGTAAAAGGAAAAATGTAAATATAATGCAGTATATATGCAAACATTCAATAACAGTATTTTTGTAAGTCCTAGCCACTTTAAAATATATCAGTACCTGCTGACCATTTCTTAAGTAGCAGTATGTAATTTATGCCTGAAGTCTATGGTATACAAAGAAAAAATCTACTGATATATAAAATATACATGCCAACAATGTTTCATTTTTTAAAAATTTCCATAACTTAGTGACTTTTTTCAAACACAGAAAACAGAAAAGAAAAACAGTAACCTTTCAAAGGGGGAAACCTTGTGAACACCAGCCTAATATTATTACAATATGTAGAACCAGCAGTGTTGTGAACTCACTCATTCCTTATGTTGGTAATTTATGTCTTCTCTCTTTTTTACATTATCAGGATTGTTAGAGATTATCTTTTTAGTGATCTCAAAGAAGCAGCTTTGATTAATTAATTAAGTATACTTTTACTGTTGTTATTTTATTAATATCTGCTCTGATCTTTATTATTTCTTATTTTCCTGCTTACTTTGGGTTTCATATTCAATGAAAGTATCTTATAAGTAACATATAATTGAGTCTTGCTTTATTGTCACATCTGACAATTTCTGCTTTTTAGAAGTTGTTTTAAGTTGATATACATTTGTTTCTTAATTGAGGTTTTTAAACTATTTACATTGAATATAGTTATTGGTGTAGCTGGACTTAAACTGCCACATTGTATTTGCTTTCTATTTCTTCCTTGGTACTTTCTAAAAATTGTGCCATGAATTGGGTATTTTGTCTAAAATTCCATTTATCTTCTTTATTGACTGTAACAGATTTACCTCTTTGTTTTTCTGGAGTCAGCATTAGGGTTTATAGCATATATCTTTAACTTAGCATATATCTTTAACTTCCATAGTCTTTCTGCAAATGATATACTACTTCACACAGAGTGAAGGAAACTTATCACAGTACACTTTGACTTTTTCCCTCCTGATATTTATGCTATTGTTGTCACATGTCACACTGCTATATATGTAAGTTAAAATACCATAGGTCATCTTGCTTTTTTTTGCGTTAATTACGTAACTATTAAGACTAATAAATAAAAACAATGTACTGTGTTTGCTGACATAGTAACCATTCCTGGTGCTCTTCATTCCTTTGTGTAAATCCAGATTTCCATCTAGGAATATTTTCCTTTTGCCTAAAGGAAGTCCTTTAACATATCTTTATTATGGTATTCTGGTGACCTTTGTGCGTGTGTGTTTTCTACATTTGAAATAGTCTTAACTTCACCTTCATTTGGTCAGTTATTTCATTTTTTAGGTAGAATCCTAAGATAGCATTATTATTTTAACACTTAAAAGATGTTACTGTAATGCCTTGTGATTGCATAATTTCTGATAAAAAAGCTGACATTCATTATTATGTTTGTTTCTCTGAATAGAAGTACTTTTAGTCTCTGGCCGCTTTTAAGATTTTTTTTTTTTTTTTCTGTATCACATTTAAAGTATTTTATTTGCTTTCCCAACAAAGTTTTATGCAATACAAGCATGTCTCACAAATGGATGAAGTCCAAAACCACAAATACAGGCCTAAGCTCTTGTGATTAGTAAAATGTCAGTTTATTTAACTTTGCCATTATGTATATACTCCATAAAAATAGTGAAACTACTACTTTTAAAAAAAAGTATTTTATTTGCCTTAGTATTTATTTTATGTGTGTGTGTGTGAGTGTGTATGTGTGTGTGTGTAAGAGAGAGAGAGACAGAGAGAGAGAGTGTGTGTGTGTGCCCACAAATATAAATGCACATTCTTGGGGCTAATTGATTTTGGATCTCTGGGTAAACATTTTTAATCAAATCTGGAAAATGTCAATTAATTATTTTTCAAATATTTTCTTGGTGTCCTTGGGGAAATCTAATTTTATATTTTTCAGTTACTTAAAGTTATGACCACAAATCACTCATGCATTAATATCTTTTCAATTTTTTTCTTCTTATATTTGATTTTGGATCATTTCTATTGTTATGTATTCTTATTTACTAATCTTCTCTTTTGCAGTATTATGTGCCATTAATCTCATCCAATCTGTTTTTCCTTTTAGACACTGCTGTTTTCATCTCTCGAAGTTTGATTTAATCTTTTTACTTCTTCCATGACTCGATCTCTCAAACCTCTTGAACATATTTAACAGTTTTAGTGGTATTGTCTACTAATTCTTTCATCTGTGTCATTTCTGAAAATCATCATTATGTATATTTTCTTCTGTTCAGGTGTTTTGGTCAGGAGGGTAAATATTTTCCCAGAGAATCTGTCTTGTTGGAATTCTAATTACTGTATTTGAATTACATTTGTACCTCTTTCGTTTTAAATAAAAATATTTTCCTATAGCATTACTGTATTTATTATGTTATTCCCATCTAAAATAGGTGTAGGTTTAGTTAAGAGAAAGTCATGGGGGGGGGGGGGACGGGGGGAAAGCAGTAGAATAGACTTAAAAATTATGTTTAAAAAAGATCTTTGGGTGTGTACTGGCACATAGAGCTAGTTGAGAACAAACAAGTGAGAACCATAAAAGGATTTTGAGTGAGAAGCATAAAAGGGTTTTGAGTCATGCCAAAGAACCTTTGAATTTAGACTAAAAAATCCTGTGATTGTTGAAAGTCTTAAAATAATACACTAAATTCTGCAGAGATGGTGAAGGAATTTGCTCCTCAGTGATCTGGAAAATTTTGGAAAGATTTAGTGAACAGTAGAATAAAATTTGCTACAGTCCAAGGAGAAGTTTTCTTATTTGCTGTAAAACACTGTTGAATGCATTATCCATTAAAATTAGAGACCTAGCAAATGAAGAGCTGTGTTATAAACTCCACAAAGAAGCAAAATTTTTCTTTTTCCTCTGGAATTGTTAAATAGAGTGTTGAATCAAATTACCAAGTACTTGTGTACATTCTCATAAGTAGTTAACTTTTTTTTTTTTTTTTTAAATACTCTCTGTCTCACTCTGTCACAATGGTGCAATGGAGATCATGTCTCACTGTAGCCTCAACCTCCCTGGCTCAAGCAATTCTTCCATTTCAGCAACCCTCACACTCCTGCTTAAATGTGACATGGAGTATCACCTTTGCCCAAGCTGGTCTCGAACTCCTGGGTTGAAGTGATCCTCTTGCCTAGCCCCACAAAGAGCTGAGATTACAGGTGGAAGCCACCACACCCTGCCAAATTTTCTTTATTTTCATGGAAATCTTCAGGAATCTCTACTGTTTTAAAAGTTGCACTGAATATGTGAATTTTATTACAATTTGCCTACAATATTTTTGGAAAGTAAAAGTATTATTCACTTAAATAATCAGTGAATAATAAATTTACTGTGGGAATTGATTTTAGATTATAATTCCTCATAAGCCTCTTTATTTGTTGTTCAAAAGATATGAAGTGAGTACAGGGGTGCTTTTTGTGTTGAGGGGCATTAATTGCAGAACTAAGATTAGCATATTATCTATTGCTAGATAAGATGTTGTTTTATTTTGTGTTTTGTTAGACAGCTGAATTTTTAAGGGCTGAATATTTCCTGATCCCAGGCAAAACTTTTACATATACATATATGTGTATGTGTGTGTGTGTGTGTGTGTGTGTGTGTGTGTGTGTGTTAGGCTTTACCTGTTGTGTTTACATTTCATAACATAAATATCATTAGATATGGGCTGCAGTCATGATGTAGATCTTATTTTCATTTACGTATTTAAAATTTGTATCTTAAGATAGCCACATGTAAAGAAAATTAGATGCCGAGAACATGGATAATGACTAAAAGTCCAGTGAGTACAAAGAAAACCATGAGATACTCAGAAGTTAAATATTCAAAGAGTTTAATATTCATAAGTTAATGCATGAGATATAAGGATGTGGTGATTCAGATTGAAGAGAACATAACAGGTTGAGTGCTGAAACAGCGAGACGATTAATCCTAGAAATGCGTTTTATGAAAACAAGTTGCAGAATTAAAATAAATATTGTACTGGGCTGAAAAAAATTCAATAGGTTTGCTAAAGATATCTTTCAATGTGCATGTACTTTGTGAATCGTAAAAAATATATGGTAAGGACATGGAGGGGTATACTGTGAAGAGTTTTCCTACCTCTGGCAATAAAACTGTTGTTAACGAAGCCTTTTTTAGCTGCAATTTTCCAGGTAATGGACTTAGAAAAAATGTTTGACTCTACAAATAGAAGCAGTAATTACAGGAAAGTCAATGAGATAGATACTACAATGTAACTAGTATTAGCAGTGATAATAAAATATAACATGTTCCCTTTGAAATCCTTCCTGGCTTTACAGTGAATAAAACTGATGAACCTGGAATGCATTTGTTGGATACATTTTAAATGATGTTTTAGCTATATTAATTTAATTATTTAAACTTAGGTTTTTTTTTTTTTTTTTTTTTTTTTTTCTAGCCACAATGTTGTTCCATTCATTTTAGCTGTATGTGCTTGTATTTTTTTTTATTATACTTTAAGTTCTAGGGTACATGTGCACAACGTGCAGGTTTGTTACATATGTATACATGTGCCATGTTGGTGTGCTGCACCCATCAACTCGTCATTTACATTAGTTATATCTCCTAATGCTATCCCTCCCCCCTCCTCCCATCCCCCCATCCCATTTAAAGTAAAGAGGCACTCTGAACAATTTCAAGTACCTTGTACTGCCACGCAGTTTTTGGCAAATGTAAGTAATATGTGTCAGCCTTATGCAGATGTAGAGCACAGAACAATCACAGTACCTTGGAGAGAATTGCAAAGTTTGTGTTGGATGCACACTTGTAATGTTCTAATATTAATGGCAGTGCACACACCACATGTTGGCCATGCTGTTTATTTCCCTGGACAGATAAAATGGCTGGAAATCAAAAGATAACTCATAACGTGAGGATAAATGAATTGGAAATGTGTCAGAAATGATTTATTTGAAAGAATATTTGACTAGGCCTCTAATTCCAATGATACTGAGCTGGTCATTTAATCTCCATAAGTTTGCATAATGAGAAAGTTGTAAGAGGTTTTCACTGAGATAGCCACAGTTCAAAAAGTTTATTAAAATCTGTTTGATCAACTTGAAAAATACGAAAGCTGTTATTTTCCAAATATGTTTTTGTGTGACCAAATACTTGAGGACAATTTAATGATCATTTTAATTTTATTATGATGCGCCTCATGAAAAATTATGCTGGGCCCGGCATAGTGACTCACACCTGTAATCCCAGCACTTTGGGAGGCTGAGGCGGGCAGATTACCTGAGGTCAGGAGACCAGCCTCGTCAAAATGGTAAAACCCTGTCTCTACTAAAAATACAAAATAATTAGCCGTGCGTGGTGGCGGGCGCCTGTAATCCCAGCTACTCAGGAGACTGAGGCAGGAGAATGGTGAGAACCCGGGAGGCGGAGCTTGCAGTGAGCTGAGATCGCACCACTGCACTCCAGCCTGGGCGACACAGCAAGACTGCGTCTCAAAAAAAAAAAAAAAAACATTATTCTCATTTCATAACATGAAGATATATCTTTCTACCTTGCGAATATATAGTTTAGCATAATTAATCTTTTTTGTAAATATAATGACATAAAGAGGTTATTAAACACCATATTCAAGGTTTCTCCATTTTTAATTTATAATAAGCCCTTTACAAAACATTCTATTAAATGACTCTAGTAGAAGTAAAAACGAGTTTAAGGCCAAATTAACTGAGCCTCATGAACTATGATCAGAATCGGAATACATTTAAAACCCAAGGAGCTATTCTTGCCAATGGCTAATAATCAAGCAAGAATTACTTCAAAAATTTTAAGAGTTTTTGAAATTAATAGACATTTACTCACTGGAAATTTTGTTTCCTTTTAATTTTCTTGATATTTGAGGTCCTTACTGATTTACTGTGCTAAGCCATTTTAAAAGTGTTCTACCACCATCTAGTGTTATCAAATAGAAGTTTCACCACTTCAATTCCTAGATCTAATTTATAAAAGATTAGTTGAAATTGTATATCATTTTGATAATGAGATATACAAAACACGAGTTTCAACACTTAAAATTGGCATTACTGGCTTTGTAGGAGAAAGATAAAGTATACAAAATAGTGCCTCATATTACTGAAAATAATGCATTATGTTTAGTATTCAGTAGGGATATTTACTGAAGTATTTTATTTCTAAACTAGAAAAGAGAAAAATAATGGGGAATCTTATTTTAAATGCACTGAAATATATAGGCTATTAAATATTATAGCAATTAAAAATTGCCTATACTAAAACTCGATCCAGTCTTCACTTTTATGTTACTTTAATATTGAAATGTTTGTTAATGAATTCAAAACCATAATTGCTTGTTCAAAATTCCAAATATTCTGTTAGTAATTTCTGATATTGGTGTACACATGCTTTTGTGTGTTACGTATCTATTATCTTCAGTATTTCTAGGCTGATTCAATTTGCTTTCAAGTTATAATTTAGATCAGTTTGCATTCCATATCTTGATTAAGTGCATTTTAATTCATCTACAATTTCTCATAATTTGACATTTGAATATTATAATAGATTATTACCTTTTTAAAGCAATTTATTATTAGACTATTTTGGGCTAATATAGTTGGCATTAATCCAAAGGTAATGAGGTTGGGCAATTTATGAAGAGAAGATGTTTAATTGACTAATGGTTCTGCAGGCTGTAAAGGAAGTATGGCACCTGCTTGGCTTTCGGTGAGGCCTCAGGGAATTTTTGCTCACTATGGAAAGTGAAGCAGGAGATAGTATGTCACATGAAAAGGGGAACAAGAAAGCAGTTAGGTTACGGGGCAGGGGGAGGTGCCACACTCTTAAAAAAAAAAAAAAAAGATTATGAGTGAACTCACTAAGGAGAACTCATTACCGTGGGAAAGGCATCAAGTCGTTCATGAAGAATTACTCCATTCCAGCGACGAAAACACATCCCACTAGGACTCCCTCCAACACTGAGGATCACATTTCAACATGAGTTTTGGAAGGAATATACATCCTAACAATATCAGTAATTAATGCGTTAGTAATTGTTGAGCATTTCTATGCATTCAGTTTCCTAACTCTTATAACCTCGGGGCAGTAATATTCTGCTTAACTCAAAATAGTTCGGTCTTTTATTTTAGTTAACCTCTTGACAGTAG
The DNA here is from genome assembly GCF_043159975.1 of Macaca nemestrina. Classification (NCBI taxonomy): domain Eukaryota; kingdom Metazoa; phylum Chordata; class Mammalia; order Primates; family Cercopithecidae; genus Macaca; species Macaca nemestrina. Next base: position 65,372,249 of record NC_092128.1, read on the forward strand.
AATCGATATTTAAAAATGTAATATCAACCACCAAGTAAAAAATGTAGCAATCAAAGACCTATTTATGGGCAAATGTTAATAGCTTTCTAAAAATTGCCACTGAGGTGAATATCTTGTGTTAAGGATTAAGGTTATGTCTTCATTTTATTGAAACTTCTTGATACTTATGATCCATCAGCAGGCACAGAAATTTGCCAAGTGTTCTATTATTTCTCATTTTTACAAGCCCACTGGGTTCAGATTTTGACACAATGACTAACAGAGTCCTATGGAAAAAACATATTTCTAAGCTTATTATATTTTATAACAATGAAGTTTTGAAAATAATAAGAAATAAAATCAGAAAAGGTGAAATAAAAGAAAATAATAAAATCTACCTTAGAGTCAAGTGTAATATTCTATTTCTATAATTTGATCTCTAGTCTACACATTCAGCCTCCCAAAACATTACCTTTTAAAAATCATCTAATTCTCTTCCTCACTCTCTTTTCCAAGCACTTTGTCCTCCTTTTCCTTCTTCAAACACACCATGGATGCTTCCATTAGTTATAATTGTCTTTTCATTTATCTAAACTGCTCTTCCTCTACCCTTATGGCTCTGTCCTTGACTTCATTCCAGGTTGGTACTTACACATAATCTTAAATGAGGATTTTCTACATCAATCTGTCTACAGCATCCTCTTGTAACAACCCTCCAATGTTTATTACTCCCTGTTTTGTCTGCCTTCACAGTGCGTATCATTTTGCATGCCCATTATGATACTCTTTTGATGACTTTGTTATATATCATCCCATCTAGAGTATAATTTTAGGAAAATGCAAAACTTCTTATTTTTTCATGCATTGCTATATTCCATGTGAATAGTTTGGTTGATCATTTTTATAATTTTCCTGTTGGCTATTTATATATATTTTTTGAGAAATACCTAATAAATTATTTGCCCATCTTTTAATTGCGTTATTTATTTTCTTGATATTGAGTTGAGTTTCTTATGCATTTTAAAATTAACCTTTTATCAGGTATAAGTTTTGTAAATATTTTCTTTTTTGTGATGTCTTTCTTTACTCTATTGACTGTTTACTTTGCTGTGTAGAATATTTTCAATTTGGTGTAATCCTACTTGTAATTTTTGCTTTTGTTGCCTATGCTTTTGCAGTCATATCTCAAAGAATATGACCTCAGCCAATATCATGGAGCTTTTTGCTGGTTTTCTTCTAGTTATTTTACAGTTTCAGGTCTGACATTTAAGTGTAAACCATTTTGAGTTGATTGGTGTCTATGGTGTTATTCTTCTACATGAAGATATTCAGTTTTCTCACCATTTGTTTTTAAGGATATTTTCATCTCCCCATTGTTGAAAAGTGTCTCTTGACACCTTGTTAAAAATCAATTGGCTATAAATGCATGGAATTATTTCTGGACTCTATTCTGTCTCATTGTTTTATGTGTCTGGTTTTTTTTTTTTTTTTTTTTTTGCCAGTATATGCTGTTTTGATCACTATGTCTTTGTGATATATATTTAAAGTAAAGTAGTTTAATGCCTTCAGCTTTGTTATTTTTGCTCAAGATTATTTTGGCTATTTGAGGTCTTTTGGGGCTTCATATGAATTTTAGAATTTTTTTTTAACAAAATTCTATTGGGATATTGACAGGGACTTTATTGCATCTGCAGATAATTTTGAGTAATATGGACAATTTTAAAATATTAATTATTTTATTGCATGAACATCTGGTGTCTTCCCAGATATTTTTAATTTATTTGATTTCATTTATGAACATTTTATAGTTCCCAGTGTACCAATCCCTTACCTCCTTGGTTATATTTATTCCTAAGTATGTTATTTTTTTTTTTTGATACTATTATAAATGAATTTTTTCTCTTGATTTTGTTTGGATTGTTTATTGTTAGTTTAGACATTCAACTAAATTTTGTATGCTGGTATTATTTCCTGGTCCTTATTGAGTTTATTATTCCTAACACTTTTTATGGCATGCTTAATGTTTTCCACACACAAGATCATGTCATCTGCAAACAGATAATTTAACTTCATCCCTACTGATTTGGATACCTTTTATTTCTTTTCTTTCTTCCTTTTCTAATTGCTCTGGCCATTACTTCCAGTGTTATGTAGATTAAAAGTGGGCATCCTTTCTTTCTTCCTAATTTTAGAGGAAAAAATGGCAGTTTTTCACCATTGAGTATAATATTACCTGTAGGTTTTTCATATATGGCCTTTTTATGTTGTGGTAAATTCCTTCTACACCTAGTTTCTTAAGAGTTTTTATTATGAAAAGATATTGAACCTTATCATATGACCTTTCTGCATCAATTGAGATGATAAAGTGGGGGTTTTTTCTTTGTTATGTTAATGTGGAGTATTCCATGAATTTATTTTTGTATGTTGAACCAGTCTTGCATTCTAGGGATAAATTCTACTTATTCATAATATGTGATGCTTTAAATGTGCTGATAAATTCAATTTGCTAGTATTTTGCTGAGGGTTTGTACAGTTTTGTAAGTATTTTACAGAGGAAATTTGGCCTGTTGTTTTCTTTTCTTGTAGTGTGTTTGGCTGGCTTAGATATAAGAGTAATACTGGCTCATAAATTAGTTTGGAAGTACTTTTCCTATTCTTCAGTTTTTAAAAAGGAGTACAGAGGGATTGGTGTTAATTTTTCTTTAATATTTGATAGAATCAACCAGTGAAGTCATTGGGTCCTGAACTTTTTTTGTTATCACTGGGAGATTTATTCTGTCCGTCTCTTTATTACAGGTCTGTTCAGAATTTCTGTTTTCTTGATTCAGTCTTGCTAGACTGTATATGTCTAGGGAATTTATTCGTTTTTCTAGGTTATTCAATTTTTTGGATATCATGGCTCATAGTAGTCTGTTTTGGCACTCTTTATTTCTGTAGCATCAGTCATAACATCTCCTTTTTCATTTATTATTTTATTACTTAATTTTTTTTTCTATTTTTATCATACTGTAGCTAAGGGCTTATCCATTTTAATAGATATTTTCAAAAAAAACTCTTAGTTTTACAGATTTTTCTATTTTTTACTTATCTATTTCATTTATTTCTGCTGTAATTCTTATTTATTTCCTGCTATTAAACTTGGCCTTCATTGGTTCTTGTGTTTTTAGTTCCTTGAGTTGTGAGGTTGAGTTGTTCACTTAACATCTTTCTTTCTTTGTAATGTAGGCATTTATAATCATAATTGTCCTTCGATGCTGCTTTTGGTGCATCACATAGGATTGGTGTGTTGGGTTTTCATTTTTGCATATATCAAGCTATTTTCTAATTTCCCTTCTGATCTCTTCTTTGATGTTTTGGTTGTTTAAGAGTGTGTGTTGTTTAATTGGTGCATATTTGTAAATTTTCTAGTTTTTCTCCTGCTATAGATTTCTACTTTTATTCCATTGTGGTAGAACAAAGATATGTGCTATGATTTCAATTTTTTTACATTTTTAAGACTTGCTTTGTATGCTAACATATGATCTATCCTAGAGAATGTTTCATGCACACATGAAAAGAACATGTATTCTGATATTCCTGGGTAGAATGTCTTACATATGTCAATAAGGTTCATTGTTTATAATTTTGTTCAAGTTCTCTGTTTCCTTACTGTATTTTTGTTGTATTTATACTTATGTTGTATTTAGGAAGTAACAAATTTGCTATTGATTTTACAAGCTCATAAGTGGAAGGTATTTGCCTTGTCTCAGAGACTTTTTACTGTAGACTTTTGAGTTAATGCTGAAATGAGTTAAGATTTTGAGGGACTGTTGAGAAGGCATGATTGGTTTTGAAATGTGAGGACATGTGATTTGGGAGGACCAGGGGTGAAATAATACTGTTTGGCTGTGTCCCCACCTAAACCTCCTCTTGAATTGTACTCCCATAATTCTTACGTGTTGTGGGAGGAATCTGGTGGGAGATAATTGAATCATGGGGGCAGTGTCCCCCATACTGTTCTTGTGGTAGTAAGTCTCACTAGATCTGATGGGCTTTATTAGGGGTTTCTGCTTTCTCTTTTTCCTCATTCTCTTCTCTAGTCTGCCACCATGTGAGACGTGACTTTTACCTTCCACCATGATTGTGAGGCTCCTCAGCCAGGTGGAACTGTGGGTTGTTGATTAAACCTCTTTCTTTTGTAAATTGCCTGGTCTCAGGTATGTCTCTATCAGCAGCTTGAAAATAGACTAATATAAAGGGAGAGAGATAACTTGTCAATGTCTTTGAAAGAAATTGGGATTTTTAAGTAACCTCTCCAACATTATTGATATGAAGAGATCTGATATTTCTCTAATATTGAGTCTTCCCATATATGTGTGTGTGCATGTGTATACAAAAATGAAATAATCTCTGTCTTTTATTACTCAGCCTTTTAAAAACTCTGTGATAACTATGTAAATTCCAAGCACAACTTGAAATTGAGCTAATTATGAAAAAGGGAAAAACAGTATGTATGAGTGATAGATATCCAGTACATTTACTTATATAAACCTAAGTTTACCATCAATCACAGCAATATCCTTTATGTATGTGCTTAATGTTATAAGGTAAAATATAAATATAATGCATCTATATTTACTAATATCAAGGGCAATCTAAATACAACTTTGGGAACAAACCTGAATTTTCTCTTTGATTGAAAACTATAGTATTTTATGTGTTTAACAAATTGTAGTAAAATTTTGCTGAATAATTTTAGTAGGAAACAAAAAGCATCACTACTATTTATCTGACTAGTGAAAATTTCTGAACCTGTTTAGCCTTAGTAAGATTTGGAATAATTTCAGGGTCTCAACAATTTATTATGTAACTATTTCCCCTCATTTCTTGTTATTCCCACAACATCATTAATTTAAAATTAAAAATGTATTAGAGATGGTGAGAGCTTCAAAATACTAGGTAAGATGGTATAAAAGGTGATGAATCAATATTAAAATTATTGAAGAAATAATTTGAGAGGAATCAGTTATATTTTCTTATTTCAACAATTTTGCCCATTGAATTTGCACTCCTATAGCTATATAGCAGCATGTATGCAGAAATTACTCCTTCTTGAATGTTACATAGTAAAAGAGCACAATATTAAAATTATTATTTAATTACAGATACATTAATATCTATGGATTATTTCATTTACCTTTAATTTCTAATTTTTCCTTTTAGAGTTTTTTTTCACTGAAGCACCAAAACATTTTAAACAAACAAACAAACAAAAATGACATCACTTTTTCTCTTTATTGTGTAAGTAAACACTTTAATAGAAAACCACTTCAACATAAGTTTGGCACACAAAATGTCAAAATTTACACACGAATTGTTATGTTTTCCATCATGCAACAGTGTATTTATGGAGAACACTGATATGTTAGCCTCAAAATAAACTGCTAAAGATAGGACATGAATAACAGAAGTGTCAGACATTGCCCATTAATTTCAAAATTCACTAAATTTAAGAAAAAGGACTGCCGGAAACAATTGATTCAGAATGACACAAAACAATGAGAATCATAGTTATTATATATTATATATTCATGAGTTATTATAGGTTCTTATAGAAGAGCAGTATTAAAAATACAGATAAAAAATGCTTTTTATTATCCCTCATCAAAAAAAGAAAACCAAAAAGCAAACAAATTGTAGAAAAGACACTTAGGATATCTAACTGGAGTAAGTGTTGGTGATTTGAAGGTTGACCAGAGTTTTATAAATGAAGTATCAAAAATGTAATTAAGTTTTACAAAGATAGGACAACGTCTAAAGTTCATACTTTTGAAATAAATGATCATGACAAATTTCTCCTTTACTAGTTATACTTGTATTTGTATATATTTCATATTTTAAGGGTAAGATTTTTTAGACATTTCAGAGAACACAAAATAGAATAGAGAAAGGTAAAAATATAACTTTGGGATTAAAATATTTTTTTTCTCTCTATGAAGAACAGCATTCTTTTAATATATTTATTTAGTTCTTCATTTCTAGAATAACTTCTGGTTCATTCAAGAAAATAAACTCTGTTTTGCATAGCTGTATATGGTATCACTTTTTAGTGATTTTTGCTAAATATGCCCCCAAATTTTTAATAGAGCAATATGGTGATAAGTGTTTATTTGTACTTCTTATTTTATTTTCTTAACCTATTATTTAAATGATTAATTATTCACATTTTCCTGTGATTGTACAAGTAGTTTTTCATATCATGTAACAATTTTCCTTTTAAGAAATGTCTCTTAAATACTTAACAACTTACTTAAGGAAAAATAAACACCTTTATATTTTGTAGGAAGGAGGTACAGTGGTTCCAAGCATGAGTGCTTTCTTAATTATAAGTTATCATGGTAAACAATGGCAATAGTGAATCATGAAACATTAACTTGTCATCACCAAGGACTGGTAGTCACTTTAAATCACCCCATGCAATGATGATGTTCACAAATTTGCTTGACTACCTTGATCGATATTAAGTATTTAACTAGACCTAAAATCTACAAGTACAGGGGGTTATGAGGAAAATATTTCATTTGAAGATATATTGATTACATGGCACTGGATTTCACTGAATAATGGGAATAGTGATTATAGGCTTGCCTGTGGAACCCCGTTGTCATTAGCATGGGTGTGTGAAGGAAACTATTTCCTACTGTTACTCTCACATCAGCCTACTCCTGGGCTTTAGAGGGATTTTGAGATCAAATTTTCAAGACTACTGTTTCCATTGTTAATCTCTTATTGTCTACACTGCATAGAAAACATATCATTATAATCGTGCTATGTAGTTTAAACTTTATAATAACTCTACAGAGTATATTATACTGGAACCACTGTTTTACAGAGAAGAAACAAAAGTTCAAGGAGATTAGGTAGCTTGTCCAATGTCACAGAGTTAGTAATAATGACAGAAAAATAAGAAACAGAAAACAAGAAAGGAATTAACTGATTTGTAGCTAGAACATCTTATACAGAGTGGTCTAAATATTCTAAATATTTTGACCAAGGAGGTGAATTTTTTCAGATTATTTTGACAAATAAAGGACTATCGCTGGAGCTGTGATATTGTCAATCCCATTCCAACTCTATGACTAATAATGGAAAAGAGATGTTTCTAAAGAAACCTGGAGGCTATAAGAGAAATGGATGATCCATGAAAGAGTTGTGTTCGCTCGTGGTAGCTAGTAAACGATAATGATTACATTTCAACTTAAATCTATCTGTCTGAGTCATAATATATATGTGTCTACTATGTAGACTAGATATACCAAGTGAATGAGAAAGTATGTACAGCCTCTGGACTAAGTATTTTAGAATTTCTTAAAGAAATTTAAGAAATTCACGTAACCAGTCACAAGTATACCGTTACTGTCATAAACATACAAAAGCAGTTAGATAATAAAGAAATCATAACAAAATTATTCAGATTTTATTATCCATTTGGGAATATCCCTTCACTGTATACAATATTAAATATATCTAGAGATGAGAAAATAATTTGCAATGTATATTAGGAAAAAATGAATAAAAAACTAGAAATTCTGAATTCCACAAGTCCTGACACCATATGTAACTTCGTTAAAGGATGCATAATTTAGGCTGTGTCATCTTTCTTCTATATGAAAATGTTAATATAAAATATCACTTCAAATTTAATAGAGCAGATACAAGCTTTCTTACTATTTTCTACCTATGCACAGCAATCAAAGTGCCAAAATTGGAATAGAGATAATAGGGGGTGTTAAATGAACATCAATCATATGTCAGTGGTTTTGAATGCCTTATAACCAGGCAGTCATGTATTTCATTAGCTATTCTGGCATTCACTGCTTTATCTAAGGGAGGTTTTGGAACTCAAGAAGCAGGCAGAATCAACCTAAAAAAAAGTTTAGGGGAAAGAATTTATAATAGATTTCATTACATATTCAAAGGAAGCCATGTCTAGAGAAGAATAAATATACATTCAATTATTAAGTAGCACTTAAAATCAGAGACAATGATTATTATTTAGAGAGAAATGTCTCATAATTGATTTACTTGAGAGAAAAGGATATGAAAGTAATGTAGACTTTTTTTTTGTTTTACTGTATGTTCCACATATTATTGGTTATCAAGGTGGGTGAATAAAATATAATGTGATTATTGCATTTTCATCATTGCTCAAGAAAAAAAATAAAAAAGAGAATAGCCAACACCGAACGGAAAGGTAAATAAAATAGGTTGTACTCATGTTATAAAATACTGTGTAGCCCTTTTAAATTCTAAATTAAAGCTATACCAATTGGGAGAGTAGAGCTGCATGAAAAAGCAAGATATAGTAGAGTATGTATTATATGATCCTACTATGTTAAGCAAACAAAATGATGAAAATCACCCCCAAAACTCCGAAAAAAGTATTGTATGTGTTTGTGTACCAGTGTGTGTACATAAAATAGTATCATAATGAAACATACCCATAAATGCATAAAGCTGTTTAAGATGAATTACTTTCTAGTGCTAAAGCAAGATAAGCTAATATAAATAAAACAAGAGATGGAGGCTAAGAAAAATGCTCGCAAAATCAGAAAAGAAAAATAAATACTGCTGATATCAGAAATGAATGAAGGGAAAAAAATGTAGTCCTGTAGAAAAATAACACTATAATATTAAGTGAAAAAGCAAGATAAAACTCTGAATATACTAAATTAGTTGCTTTATTAAAATATATTTAAATGAACATGCATACAGAAATGTTGTTTTAGAAAATAACATTTAATGTATAACATGCATATAATATATTGGTAAAATAGTGATGATCTTTTGGTAACAATAATATATTGATGTGTGAATATTTATTTTCTGACACGCAAAGTATTTGCTTGTATAAATATGCATTTATAATGTAAACTTAAAATTTTCACAGGTTTTAAAAATCAGGTTAAAATACACAAGATAAATTTAAAGCTGCTCAAGAAAGACAATATACTAAGTCATGAAAATAAAGAGGACTTTTGTATCAGAGAATCTTAAATTTACATCTCACACCTGGCTGCGTGAATGTGGGCAAGAATTTTCACTTCCTTAAGCTGTAGTATCTACTTCTATATGGTATATTTTTTTAAAAAAAATCACTTAAATTGCTACAAAGATTAAGCTAGATCACTTATGTGAAAGTATTTGCATTTATATTTATAATATAATAATAATTCTAAACAGCAAAAAGGAAGCAAAAGCAATTCCAAGACCCAGATGAAAGACAATGAAAATACGGAGAAATGTAAGTACTAAAACAAGATTCAATAGCAAAATAGAAATATTTTGTTTTAAAAACTTCCATTTTAAAAATCAGTAGATGAATTAAATAATGGAATTTGTATTATTGAGACCTGAGTTTGTGGCCCAAATGATCAAATGAAAGAAACGTTTGGTGCACACAATAAAAATACGAAGAGTTGCACATGTAAGTCAGTGTCCTGTAGGACTGACACAGAAAAGGTGACAAACAATTCCTACAAGGAGCAAATGAAGGACAGGAAAGGATTTAAAAATGTAAAAATAATATCTCCATGAACTAAGAACTTGGATTTGAATAATGGAAGAGTCCCAACATTTTAGACAAAATAGGACAAAAAACACATCTAGATATATGATACATGTCGAATATTCCAAATCTGAAAATTTGAAATTCTAAATGCTTCCAAATGCAACACTTTTTGGGCACCTATATGACACTCAAAGGAAATGCTCATAGGAACATCCAATTTGAAGTTTTGAATTTGGGATGCTCAACTGGTATAATGTGATAATTCCAAAATCTAAAATCTGAAATACTTCTGCTGGTCTCAAGCATTTCAGATCAGTGGTATTCAACCTGTGTAATGATTCCTAAATTTCTGTATAAAAATAAATATTGCAAGTTTTTATTCCAATTTTTTTCTTCCAAAAGGAAAAGAATGAAACTGAACTCATACTTCCCATTTATAATATTAGAAGTTAAAGACAATGGAATAATATGTTCAGACAACTACTAAGAGAAAAAAACGACTGAGAATTCTACACTTAGTCATGGGATTACTTCCTTGTCATGAAAAGAATATGTGGAAGCTAAAAAATTTTGACCTTATAGAAGTAGAGAATAGAGTAGTGGTTACTTCAGACTGGGGAAGGCAGAGGGGAATGAGGGACAGGGAGAAGTTGGTAAAAGGACACAAAATTACAGGTAGATAGGAGGAATAAATTCTACTCTTCTATAGCACTGTAGTGTCTATAAATAACAATAATTATTGTATATTTAAAAATAACTAGAAGGGAGGATTTTGAATTTCCCTAACACAAATAAATAATAAATGTTTATGGTGATGGTTATGCTAATTACCCTGATTTGATTGTTGCACACTGTATGTATGAAAATATCGTTCTGTATATCATAAATATGCCCAATTATTATGTGTTAATTTTTAAAAGGAATGTATTGATTCACAGCATGTAAACCACTAGAGAAAGATGCATGAGTCTTAGCAAACATTTAGATATATTACTTAAACAAAAAATGAACAGAGACTTTAGACTTCGGAAGATAACGAGGACAGATAACAGTGGTTAGTAATACACAGCTTAATCTAAATCAGTGACTAATGACTTAGCTGAATTGGGATTCTTGAGATAAATGGGGCATATTGTGTAGGGAATTATTATATTAGAGCCAAAGTGAAGTACTAAATTGTCTCAGATAAACTTAGTGGCTGGATAAAATAAAGTCAGGTAAGTGTGGTAGAAGTATTTTAAATATTATGCTTATAGCAAATGAAAAGAAACAGTAGGTGAATTGTGTACATTGACTAGGTGAAATAATCAGTGCTTTGTTTTCAAATAATAGTAAGGAAAATGTTTTTGGTTATCAGTGTTAGAAAAAGATACATAATTAACTGTAGGTAGAGGATCTAACATAACTTACAATTTAATAAGGGAAATAAGTAATGACTGATAACCTCATCAATTAATAAGGATATAGGGGTCAAAATGATGGAACAAATAGAAAGCTTACAAAATAGTGACTAAAAATGGATAATATAAAATCATATACATCTGTTTTTATAGTATAGTTCAATGGACTGAGAGAGATGCCAACCTTAAATAATGAGAGTCAGAATATATGATTCATTATAGAGTTTATTTGAGCCCAATGCTGGGAATAACCATCTGGGAAATACAGACTTTAGAGAAATGGGGTAAGTGCTCCAAAGTTAAAAATTAAGGTGTTACTTATATGAGAAAAAAATGAACAGATTTACAACATTTTCTATATGCTGGTTTATACATTACAAATGTTTTATTAGTTATTTTTTTTCAAAGCTTGTTTTTTTTTTCTCTTTACAGCTGTTTATATTTCTTTACTAATTTAAAAGTGTATTTAACATTCTATTGTAAGATGATATGATAGTTATGAAGTCTTCCTGTGAGAAAGATAAGAGGGAAATTAATCTATAATGAAGATCAACAAGAAAGAGTAAAGGGGTCTTCACTGTGTTCTTTAGTCATTTGCAATATTTTACAAAACAATATAAGTAAGGAAGAAGACTAATGTATAATCAGAGAAACAAAGGTTCCTGCTGCCTAGGTTACAGTGGTTTGTCCTGTGACTCAGGTTTCATAATCACATTCCTTAAAGACTTTAAATACTTAAAGTTCCAACAGCTTGGATTTTGAATTATTTATATTCACAAGAAAAAATGGTGGTCAGAGAGAGAGAGGGAGAGAAAAAGAATTTCAATTTGCATTAAAAGGACTATTAAGAAATGTATTTCTTCATAAGAACCATAAATAGGAAAGTGATGAGGAAAGGTTAAAAGTAAATTAATACATGGAAGGCGAAACAATACCCAGCAAAGAGCAACAACTGGGTGAAGTGATCATGTTATTATCTAACAGCATGATCTTAAAATTAGAGGCATTATGAGGGGAAAAATATATCATTAGAAAATTAATTTATGAAGATGTTATGGCAGTCAGAGCTGTAACTACACCAAATAACAAAGAGTTAAAAGTATTTAGTTTGAAAAGGCAAAAGAAACTAAGTAAAATCAGAATAAAAATTTGATTTTGAAATAACTTTTTTGAAGTATATAGGCCTATTACACGAAAATATGGAAAAACTGAGTGATTAAATAAAAATGAACCTGTTATACACATTCTAAAAATAGAGAATAAAAACATACTTTATGGAATGTCCTTGAAATATTTCCAAAAACTAATTTAGCAGTTGGTCACACACAAACACAAAGAACCTGGCTAAATTTAAAGTGCACGGGCTTTGCAAGCTATAACTTGTGTTCACAAGCCAAAAGTATTGGGAGCAAAAGTAAATACTTTTTAAAAGTTCTTAACTTCATAAAAATTAAACAACATGAACCTAATAGTGCTTGAATTAAAGATAATGACAAACCTGTCATAAACTTTAACAACTTACTAAAAAACAAAGACTAAAACATAGAAAAGAGGGGACAAGATGGCTAACTAGAAGCAGCTGCTGTTGGTGGCTTCCACTGAGAAGAATGAAAATGGTGAATGGATCCTGCACCTTCAGCTGAAGTATCCAGGTTTTCTTATTGAGAATTACTAGGCAGTTGGCACAACCTACAGAGAGTGAGGAAAAGAAGGATAGAACAATGGCCCACCTGAATGTCGCACAGGGCAAGGGGAGCATCCACCCCCAGCTAAGGGAAGCAGTGAGTAATAGTGCTACCTTACCCAGGAAACCTCACTGTTTTCACAGTTCTGTACAACCCATGGATCAGGACATACCCTTATAAGCCCATGTTTGGGGTCCAAGCATAGAGCTATAGAGACAGTCAGCAGCCACTTGTGTTGCAGCCAGTGGCAGCAGGCTGGAGACTGCCTAAATGGATTGAGTTATTGGGGGAGTGGTGGCTGTGATCACTGTGGCTCCAGTCTGCCATTTGCCCCTGCCAGTGCCAAGAGACCGGAGAGTTTGGACTGGGAAGATTTTCCTATGGCGCAACGCAGTGGCTGTGGCAGATCTTGGCCAGACTGCTTCTTTAGGTGGGACCAGGATCCATTTCCCCCCACTAAGCAAAGCCACCCTGCAGGAATTTTAGCAACTCCATTCATGGTTTTATGGACAGAACTCTGATCTCTCTGGGACAGAGCCCCTGAGGGAAGGGCTGCTGTTATCTCCATGGCTCAGTAGACTTAGTCTTTCCTGCTTGCTGGCTCTGAAGAGGCCAGCCAGTCCAGGCAAGGGGGATTCCTCCCAACACAGTGCACCCACACCTCCAAAAGGCAGTCAGTTCTTCATTAAGTGGGTCCCTGATTCTATCACTCTTGACTATGTGGGATCCCCCTATAGGAGTCACCAGCCACCTTATACAAGAGCATTCCCACCAGCAGCAGGTCAATATCCCTCTGGGATGGAGTTCCTAGAGTAAGGAACAAGCAGCCATCTTTGCTGTTTTTCAGCCTCTGCTGGTAATACCAAGTGTGGGAGGGACACAGGCAAATACGGTCTGGAGTGGACCCCCAGCAAACCGCAGCAGCCCTATGGAAGAGGGGCCTGCTAAAAGAAAAACAAACAAACCAAAAGCAAAGCAACAGTAACATCAACAAAAAAGATCCCACAAAAATCCCATCCAAAGGTCAGCATACTCAAAAATTGAAGGTAGATAAGCTCACAAAGAGGAGAAGGAAACAATGCAAGAAAACACTGAAAGCTCAAAAAGCCAGAGAGCCTCTTGTACTCCTAATGATTGTAACACATCTCCAGCAAGAGCACAGAATTGGGTTGAGAGTGAGATGGATAAACCGACAGAAAGAGGCTTCAGAAGTTGGGTAATAATGAATTTCACTGAGCTAAAGGACTACCTTCTAACCCAATGCAAAGAAACTAAGAAACATAATAACACATTACAAGAGCAGTTAACCAGAATAACCAGTTTAGAGAATATAAATAATCCAAAGGAGCCAAAACACACAACAGGATAACTTAGCAATGCAACCACAAGTATCAATAGCCAAATAGACCAAGTGGAGAAAAGAATCTCAGAGATTGAAGACTATCTTGCTGAAATAAGATATGCAGGCAAGCTTAGAGAAAAAATAATAAAAAGGAATGAACAAAACCTCCAATATCTATGGGATTTTGTCAAAACACCGAACCTATGATTGATTGGGGTACCTGAAAGAGACAAGGAGAACAGAACCAAGTTGAAAAACATACTTCAGGATATTATCCAGGATAATTTCTCCAACTTAACAAGACAGGCCAATATTCAAATTTAGGAATCCAGAGAACACCAGTAAAATACTCCATGAGAAGATAATCCCTAACACACATAATCATCAGATTCTCCAAGGTCGAAACGCAAGAAAAAACGCAAGGGCAACTGGAAAGAAAGGTCAAGTCACCTACAAAGTAAAACCCATCAGACTAACATCAGCCCACTTAGTGGAAACACTACAAGCCAGAAGATATTGGGGGTCAATATTCAATATTATTAAAGAAAATAATTTCCAACCCAGAATTTCAGATCTGGTGAAACTATGTGAGAAACATTAGTGAAGGGGAAATAAAATCCTTATCAGACAAGCAAATGCTGTGGGAATTTATCACCACAAAGCCTGCCTTGCAAGAGCTCCTGAAAGAAGCACTAAATATAGAAAGGAAAAACCATTACTAGCCAGTACAAAAACACACTGAAGTATACAGACCAATAACACTATGAAGCAACTACATTAACAAGTCTGCAAAATAACCAGTTAACATCATGATGACAGGATCAAATTAACATATAACAATATTAACCTTAAATGTAAATGGGCTAATTAAATTACATAACCTTAAATGTAAATGGGCTAATTAAATTAATGACCCAAATAAAAGACACAGAGGGGCAAGCTGGATAGAGTCAAACTCATTGGTGTGCTGTATTCAAAAACCCATTTTGTGTACACACATAGGCTCAAAAAAGAAAAGATGAAGGAAAGTTTACCAAGCAAATGGAAAGCAGAAGAAAAGCAGAGGTTGAAATCCTAGTTTCTGACAAAACATAATTTAAACCAATAAAGATCAAAAAAGACAAAGAAGGGCACTACATAAGGATAAAAGGTTTAATTCATCAAGAAGAGCTAACTATCCTAGATATATATGCATCCAATACCAGAAAACCCAGATTCATTAAACGAGTTCTTAGAGTCCTACAAAGAGACTTGGACTCTCACACAATAATAGTGAAAGACTTTGTCACTCCACTGTCAATATTAGACAAATCATCAAGGCAGATAATCAGCAAAGATATTCAGAACTTGAATTCAGCTCTGGATCAAGTGGACGTGACAGATAGCTACAAAACTCTCCACCCAAAAACAACAACACATGGCACTTACTTTAAAATTGATCACATAATTGGAAGTAAAACACGCCTCAGCAAATTCGAAAGAACTGAAATCATAACAGTCTCTCAGACTACAGTGTAATCAAATTAGAACTCAAGATTTTAAAATTCACTCAAAACTACACAACTACATAGACATTGAACATCCTGCTCCTGAATGACTCCTGGGTAAATAATAAAATTCAGACAGAAATCAAGAAGTTATTTGAAACTAGTGAGAACAAACAGACAAAGTGTCAGAACCTCTGGGATGCAGCTAAAGCAGTGTTAAGAGGGAAATGTATAGCACTAAATGCCCACATCAAACAAGTAGAAAGACCTTAAATCTACACTCTAACATCACAACTTAAAGAACTAGAGAACTAAGAGCAAACAAACCTCCAGGCTAACAGAAGACAAGAAATAACCAAGATGAGAGTGGAACTGAAGGAGATGGAGACACAAAAACACTTCAGAAAATCAATGAATTCATTTTTTTTGAAAAAATTAATAAAATAGATAGACCACTAGCTAGACTATTAAAGAAGAAAAGAAAGAAGAATCAAATAGATACAATAAAATGTAATAAAGGCTATATTACAAGTAACCCCACAAAAATACAAACAACCATTAGAGAATAATATAAACACCTCTATGCAAATAGAGTAGAACATCTAGAAGAAATGGATAAATTCCTGGACAGGTACACTCTTTCAAGATTGAACCAGGAAGCACCTGAATCCCTGACTAGACAAGTAACAAGTACTGAAATTGTGGTAGTAATAAATGGCCTACCGACCGAAAAAAAAGAAAAAAGAAAAAAAAAAAAAAAGGACCAGATAAATTTAGAGCTGAATTCCACTGAATGTACAAAGAAGAGCTTGGACCATTTCGTCTGAAATTATTCCAAACAATTTAAAAGGGGGGACTCCTCCCTAACTCATTCTATGAGGTCAGCATTATCCTAATACCAAAACTTGGCAGAGATACAGAAAAAAAAAAAAAAAATTCAGGCCAATATCCCTGATTAACATAAATGCAAAAATCCTCAGTAAAATACTGGCAAGCCAAATCCAGCAGCACATCAGAAAGCTTATACATCACCATCAAATAATCTTAATCCCTAAGATGCAAGGGTGGTTCAACATATTCAAATCAATAAGTGTAATTCATCACATAAACAAAACTAAACACAAAAACCACAAATGATTATCTCAATAGACACAGAAAAGGCTTTAGAAAAAATTCAACATTCGTTCATGTTAAAAACTCTCAATAAAGTAGGTACTAAAGGAACATACCTCAAAATAATTAGAGCCATTTATGAAAAATTCACAGTCAATATCATACTGAATGGGTAAAAGCTGGAATCATTCCCCATAAAAACTGGCACAAGACAAGAATGCCCTCCCACCACTCCTATTCAACATAGTATTTGAAGTTCTGGCCAGGGCAATCAGCCAAGAGAAAGAAATAAAGGGTATTCAAATAGGAAAAGAGGAAGTCAAATTTTCCAGCTTTGCAGATGACATGATCCTATTTCTAGAAAACTCCACCATCTCTGTGCGATAGCTTCCTAAGCTGATAAGCAACTTCAGCAAAATCTCAGGATACAAAATCAGTGTTCAAAAATCACAAGCATTCCTATGAACCAACAACAGACAAGCACAGAGCCAAATCATGAGTGAACTATTATTCACAATTGCTAAAAAAATATAAAATAAGATATCTAGGAATAGAGCTAACAGGGGAAGTGAAGGAACTCTTCACAGAGAACTATAAACCACTGCTCAAGGAAAAGAGACATGACACAAACAAATGGAAAAACATTCCATGGCTCATGGATAGGAAGAATCAATATCATAAAAATGGCCATACTGCTCAAAGTATTTTATAAATTTAATGCTATAGTCATTAAACTACCATTGATATTCTTCAAATAACTAGAAAAGGAAAATTATTTTTAGTTTCATAATGAAGCAAAAAAGAGCCTATATTCCCAAAAGAATATTAAGCAAAAAAAAAAAAAAAAAAACAAAGCTGAAAGCATCACACTACCTAATTTCTAACTATACCACAATGCTACAGTAACCAAAGAGCATGGTAGAAAAATAGGCACATAGAAAAATGGGACACAATAGAGAACTCAGAAGTAGGACTTCACATCTACAGCCATCTGATCCTCGACAAATCTGACAAAAACAAACAATGGGGAAAGATTCCCTGTTTAATAAATGGTGCTGGGAGAACTGGTTAGCTATATGCGGAAAATTGAAACTTGACCAATTTTTTACACATTATATGAAAAATAACACAAGATAAATTAAAGACTCAAATATGAAACGTAAAACTGTAAAAACTGTAGAAGAAAATCTGGGCAATACCATTCAGGACATAGGCATAGGCAAAAATTTCATCATTAAGACATCAAAAGCAATTTCAACAAAAGCAAAAGTTAACAGATGAGATCTAATTAAACTAAGAAGCTTCAGCACAGCAAATGAAACTACCTTCAGAGGGAACAGACAACCTCCAGAATAGGAGAAAACTTTTGCAATCTATCCATAAGACACATGTTTAATACCCAGAATCTACAAGGAACCTTAACAAATTTACATGAAAAAAAACAACTCCATTAAAAAGTGGGCAAAGGACACGAACAGACATTTCTCAAAAGAAGACATCTATGCAGATAACAAAGATATGAAAAAAAGCTCAACATCTCTGGTCATTAGAGAAATACAAATCAAAACCCCAGTGTGACACCATATCACACCAGTCAGAATGACGATTATTAAAAAACAAGAAACAACAGGTGCTGGAGAGAGGTTGTGGAGAAATAGGAACGTTTTTACACTGTGGTGAGAATGTAAATTAGTTCAACCATTGTGAAAGACAGTGTGGTGATTCCTCAAAGACCTAGAACCAGAAATACCATTTGACCAAGCAATCCCATTACTGTGTATATACCCAAAGGAATATAAATGATTCTATTATAAAGATACGTGCACACATATATTAATTACAGTACTATTCACAATAGCAAAGACATGGTATCAACCCAAATGCCCATCAGTGATAGACTATATTAAGAAAATGTGGCACATATATACCATGGAATATTACACAGCCATAAAAAGGAATGAGATCATGTCCTTTTCAGAGACATGGATGGAGTTGGAAGCCACTATACACAGCAAACTAACACAGCAACAGAAAACCAAACAATGCATGTTCTCACTTATAAATGGGAGGTGAACAATGAGGACACATAGACACATGGAGGAGAACAACACCTACTGGAGATTGTTGGGGGTGTGGGAAAAAGGAGGGAGGGCATCGGGAAAAATAGCTAATGTATTTTGGGCATAATACCTAGGATAGGTGCAGCAAATCACCATGGTAACCATTTACCTACGTAACAAACCTGCACATTCTGCACGTGTCCTGGAACTTAAAATAAAATAAAAAGAAATAGTAAAATTAAAAGAAACAGTAAAAGTCTTAGAATATCAACATAAGCAAAAAAAGAGAAATATGAAATGGAAGTATTTTTATAATAGAAAATATAGGACAAAATGTGATCATTACACACAAAAGAGGATAGATAAATGATAGATATAATAATAATTCTAATACAATAATTAGATAATCTTAAGATACTAGAATATTTTAAGTATTCAGAATAAACCTAATGTTTTAATAAGGTTAGTAATTAGATAAACATTGCTGAAATTTTCAAATGAGAAATGAGGAGAATAAAAAAATAGTTGTGAGGAAAGAATAACCATAGATACTGAAACTTTTTTAAAAACCATATGAGATTATTATAGGAAATTATATGAATTCAGAAGATGGATTATTAAGCTACTCAAGGAGGTACCAGAGAAAGATAAAACCAACATAAAGAAATAATAAAAATACCCCAGGATTATGGAGGAAATAGTCTCCGGAGAAATAGAGATTATAAAGACAAAAAAAAATCACAACGTTGGGAAATAAAATACATACTTAAAGAAATACAAAATACACTAAAGGGTTTCAGCAATAGACTAGAACAAGTAGAAGAAAAAACTTTAGAGCTCAAAGACACAGCTTTGGAATTAACACAATCTGACAAAGACAAAGAAAAAAGAATTTAAAACGTGAGCAAAGCCTCCAAGAAATTTGGTATTATGTAAAATGACCACACATAAAAATAATTGCTGTTCCTGAGGAAGAAGACAAATCTGAAAGTTTGAAAATCTTATTTGAGGGAATCACTGAGGAAAACTTCCCTGGTCTTGCTAAAGATCTAGACATTCAAATAAAAGAAGCCCAAAGAACACCTGGGAAATTCATTGCAAAGAGATCATCAAGTTATCTAAATTAAGACAAAGAGAAGAATTTTAAGAGCAGTGAGGCAAAAACATCAGGTAAACCATAAGGGATACCCTACCAGATTAACAGCAGATTTCTCAGCAGAACCCCTACAACCCAGAAGGGATTGGGGTCTTATCTTTAGCCTTTTTAAACAAAACAATTATCATCCAGGAATTTTGTATTCAGTGAAACTAAACTTCATAGATGAAGGAGAGATAAAATATTTTTCAGACAAACAAATGCTTAGTAAATTCCCCACTACCAAGGCTGCACTACAAGAAATGCTAAAAGGAGCTCTAAATCTTGAAACAAACCCCAAAATACACCTCCTAAAAGCATAAGTCTCACAGAGCCTATAAAAAAGTAACACATACACAAAAAAAGAAGGTATTCAGGCAACAACTAGCATGATGAATAGAATAGTACCTCACATTTCTATACTGACGTTAAATGGAAATGGTCTAAATGCTCCACTTAAAAGATACAAAATAGGAGAATGGATAAAAATCCACAAAGTAAGTATCTGATGTCTTCAAGAGAATCACCTGAACTTAAAGTAAAAAGGTAGAAAAAATATATTCTATGCAAATGAACACCAAAAGTGAGCAGAAATAGCTATTCTTATATCAGACAAAAGAGACTTTAAAGCAACAACAGTTAAAAAAGACAAAAAGAGACATTATACAATGATTAAAGGATTAGTCCAACAGGAAAATATCACAATCCAAAATATATATGTACCTCACACAGGAGCTCCCAAATGTAGAAAACAATTACTATTGACCTAAGAAAAGAGATAGATGGCAAATCAATAATAGTGGGGGACTTCAATACTCCACTGACAGCACTAGACAGGTCATCAAGATAGAAAGTCAACAAAGAAATAAAGTACTTAAACTATACCCTAGAACAAATGGACTTAACAGATGTTTACAGAACATTCTACCCCACAACTGCAGAATAGACATTCTATTCATCAGCACATGGAACATTCTCCAAGAGAGACAATATGCTAGGCCACAAAACAAGTCTTAATAAATTTAAGAAAATCAAAATTATATCAAGTACTCTCTCAGACCACTGTGGATCAAAATTGGAAATCCACTCCAAAAGGAACCCTGAAAACCATGCAATTATGTAGAGATTAAATAATCTGCTCCGGAATGATCATTGGGTGAACAATAAAATCAAGATGGAAATTTAAAATTTTTTTGAACTGAATGATAATAGTGATATAACCAATAAAATCCTCTGGGATACAGCAAAAGCAGTGCTAAGAGTATAGTTAACAGCATTAAATGCCTAAAACAAAAAGTCTGAAAGAGCACAAATGGACAATCTAAGATCACACTTCAAGGACCTAGAGAAACAAAAACAAACGAAACCTGAATACAACAGAAGAAAAGAAATAACGAATATCAGAGCAGAATTAAATGACAAAGCAAACAAAAACATAAAGTGGGAAAAGGACACCCTATTTAACAAATGGTTCTGGGATAATTGGCAAGCCACATTTGAAAGAATAAAACTGCATCCTCATCTCTCACCTTATATAAAAATCAACTCAAGATGGATTAAAGACTTACATCTAAGAAATGAAACCATAAAAGTTCTAGAAAATAACATTGAAAAAAAGCCATTCCAGACATTGGCTTAGGCAAAGACTTTATGACCGAGAACCCAAAATGAAATGCAACAAAAACAAAGGTAAATAGAAGAGACTTAATTAAACTAAAAAGATTCTTCACAACAAAAGAAACAATCAGCATATTAAACAGACAACTCACCAAGTGGGAAAAAAGTCTTTGCAAATAATGCATCTGACAAATGACTAATATCTAGAATCTATAAGGAACTAAAACAAATCAGAAAGAAAAAATAATAATCCCATCAAAAAATGAGCCCAGGGCATGAATAGACTATTCTCAAAAGAATGTATACAAATGGCCAATAAACTTATGAAAAAAATGCTCAATATCACTAATGATCAAGGAAAGCAAATCAAAACCACAATGAAATACAACCTTATTCCTGCAAGAATGGCCATGATCAAAAAATAAGAATATAATAGATGTTGGTGTGGAGGTGGTGAAAAGGGAACACTTTTACACTGTTGATAGGAATGTAAACTAGTACAACCACTATGGAAAACAGTGTGGATATTCCTTAAACAATTAAAAGTAGATCTACAATTTGATCCAGCAATCACACTGTTAAATATCTACCCAGAAGAAAATAAGTCATACGAAAAAGATACTTGAGCAGGTATGTTTATAGCAGCACAATTTGCAATTGTGAAAATATGGAACCAGTCCAAATGCCCATCAATCAACAAGTAGATTAAGAAAACATTGTATAACTTGGAATATATACTACTACTCAGTCATAAAAAGGAATGAAATAATGGCATAATGGCATTCACAGCAACCTGTATGGAATTGGAGAATATTTTTCTAAGTGACGTAACTCAGAAATGGAAAACCAAACATTGTATGTTCTCATTCATAAGTGAGAGTTAAGCTATGAGGATGGAAAGGCATAGTAATTATACAGTGGACTTTGGGGATCCAGTGGAAAAGGTGGGAGGGGATTGGGGGATAAAAGACTACACACTGGGTACAGTGTACACTGCTTGGGTGAAGTGTGCACCAAAATCTCAGAAATCACAACTAAAGAAGTTATTCATGTAATCAAAAACCACCTGTTTCTCAAAAACCTATTGAAATAAAAATAAATTTTACAAAAAGACCAAAAAATGAGTAAATTATGAATCATTGTAATTTACAGCCATTGGCTTTCAAAGTGTGAGGTCTCTGGAGGAGGAAAAAGCAAAGCTAAGTGGCCCTGTGGTAAAATGATTAAAAATACATGTTCTTTATTTTTAGGCATAAATTATAGATGATAATCTTAAGCAGTTGGGCCCCTAAAAGACGATTGGGTCATGAGGGTTCTGCTCTCATTAGTGGATTAATCCATTTATGGATTAATAACTTAATGAAATATCACGGGAGTGGGTTACTTAACATGAGACTGGGATTATAAAAGCCAGTTGTCCGTATGCATGTCTCACATTGTGATGCCTTTTGTCACATTATAACACAGCATGAGGCCCTCACCAATAGCTGGTCAGATATGGCCACTCAATCTTGAACTTTGCAGACTCCAGAACTATAAGAAATAAAACATTTTTCTTATAAATTACCCAGTCTCAGGTATTCTGTTATAGCAACAGAAAACGGACTAAGAAGGATATATATGTACACACACACACACACATATATATATAAAATAAATATGCTATGATTTGTACTAGTACTATATAGGAGACTGGGATATATACTAGGATAAATTTTATATTTATCATTCATATTTTATATATATGCATGTACTAGGATATATGTAGAACACATAGTATCCTAATTATATACTATATAGTATATACTATGTATACTATATATAGGTCATACCATATATATACTACATATGATATACTACATATTAGACATATGTCTTAGTGTATGCATATACATAATAAACATACATATATTCATACAATTAAAATTTTAGTATTTGTGTGTGTGTATCATGCTATCATGTAATTGTAATATGCTAAAACTTTAAGCAAGAAATAGTCTAGTTGTTTCATCATTAAAAACTTTATGAGGCAATGCTAATCTTAAATAATGCTATATGTCCTCTTAGTCTTTTTTTTTTTTTTTTTTTGAGACGGAGTCTCGTTCTATCGCCCTGGCTGGAGTGCAGTGGCCGGATCTCAGCTCACTGCAAGCTCTGCCTCCCGAGTTCACGCCATTCTCCTGCCTCAGCCTCCTGAGTAGCTGGGACTACAGGCGCCCGCCACCTCTCCCCGCTAGTTTTTTGTATTTTTTTTTAGTAGAGACGGGGTTTCACCGTGTTAGCCAGGATGGTCTCGATCTCCTGACCTCGTGATCCGCCCGTCTCAGCCTCCCAAAGTGCTGGAATTACAGGCTTCCGTTTGTCGTCTTAGTCTTAATGGTGAGGAAATGATGACACATGTCAACTGTGCATGTGGTGTATTACATCCTAGGTATAATGTAACAGGAACAATTCTATTGTTAAGGATTCTTTATTATGAAGGCATTAGCTCTTACATGGTATGGTAAAATTATATGAAAAGCTGTTTATGTGAGTATGTCTTTCTTTGGCTATAATCTATTAAAAAGTCAGAAGGGGCTGGGCACAGTGTTCATGCCTGTAATTCTAGCACTTTGGGAGGTCGAGGTGGGTGGATCACGAGGTCAGGAGATCGAGATCATCCTGACCAATATGGTGAAACCTCATCTCTGCTAAAAATACAAAAATTAGCCGGGCGTGGTGGCCCGTGCCTGTAATCCCAGCTATGTGGGTGGCTGAGGCAGGAGAATCACTTGAACCAGGGAGTCAGAGGTTGTAGTGAGCCGAGATTGTGCCACTGCACTCCAACCTGGCAACAGAGCCAGCCTCCGTCTCAAAAAAAAAAAAAAGTCAGAAGGAACATCGTGCTCTGCTGCCAATCATTGCCGACTAAGTACTTGTGAAAATATTTGATAAATGGGGAGAGAAACAATGTTACTAAAACAGAAGATTCCTATTTTATCTGGATTATTTATTGCTTTGTTTAAACTAGTTTTCAAAGGCAATATTTTTGAACTTAGGCACCTACTACTGGGCTGTTTAATTCATAGACAAAGTGTCTGTAACATCTAAACTATCATACGACTAGTTATGTTTATAACTGCAGTTGATCCTTGAACAACATGAGTTAGAATTGCACAGGTCCACTTATGTTCAGGGGATCGATCATACAGTATTCAAGGAATGCAAAATGAGCATATATGAAAGCTCTACTTTTCATAAGCATCAGTTCCACGGGACCCACTGAAGGGCCTGAATATGTGAGGATTTTCACATATGTGCAGTTGGGGGACTGGTCCCGGAAGGAACCTCTTGCATATAGCTAGAGACAACTATAAACTGTACGACTCAAATTTCCTGAATACTAATGTATTCATTGATGTGACAACCTCAACTATTCAGAATGCTTCTAGGAATGTGGAAATCGGTATTGAAATCAGGAAGTCTATGTGCTAAAAAACATCTCAGACATCATCTCCAAACCAAGTTTAATTTTGAACAAAATTCTTGCAAGTTTGGCAAGATGGCTTTTCAGCTCACAAAAGCTCACATGTAGTAAATAATAGAGACAGATTGGGAAGAACTTGGGAACTGCTGGTGGCAGATATAGAGATCAAGAACATGTTCTTGAGTAGATGAGTGGAGACGTATGATGACAATGAGACAGTTCTGCTCTTTAGAATCTCACCTAGACAAGCACAGCTTGCCTGACTGTGACTGAAAACAAAATAGAAAAAATCAAATTATACAGAAAAGATCATTCGGTGGGAAGGCAAAAAGATTAATATTTTAAAACATATTTCAAAGAGTTTACTTGTCCTTGAAATCTTTGTTCCATTGCTGTTCATTATTAACAATTGATTTTTTTAAGTATATCCAACTTCATTAAGAGAAGACTAACTTATATTCATCCACTATTTTAAGCATATGTAAAGGACATAGTATGCTTGGGAAATCTCTAAATGTCATTTGAAAATATAAAGATAAGCTCTTAAAAATTAAGCATAACTCAGCTGGATTGTTATCTCATGTGGAAGCTTATTCTGTATGTCAGTTAGGATCTTCATGAAAACTTAAAGTTAGTTTGGCAAATTCAAAGCTATAGAAAATAGGTAATAGACGTTCTTATGAATGTAATACTGTATGTCTAGTGATTTCAGAAATAGCATCATGCAAGACAAATAAGCAAGCTATGTTGTGTCTTGTAATTATGAGATATAGTTCTTAAGATTTAGCAAGTAGACTTAAATACCTCACATAAAGTAGCTCTGCCAGCATCTCTGAATATATGAAAAATAGTTAACATTTACCTAGTTGATCATTGCACATCACTAGCTACTCTTGGCACTTTAAGCTGTTATGGTAGCAAAGAAAAGCAGATAATAGGTAAAAACCATGCTTTCATTAATACATTTAGGATTTTAGGCTAATTAAAATTAATATTTAAGATATTTCTGCAAAAGAGCAAGAGCACATAGACACAGCTTTGAAATAGTTGTGTTTTGAAAAAAGTTTTATAAAACGTTAAAATATGACCATAGAAATCATGGAGCACATTCAAGCAACTATTCCTTCATTTGCTAATAAGGTGATTTTCCATAGCAAATATTAAAATAAAATAATTTAGTTACATTCAGATTAGTTCTGTGTAGTTTTATGTCTGTGTCCATTGCTCACTGGTCTAATTTAAGACTACAAATCACATACACACAAAAACATCTCAATGTAGATGCTCCTGTCTGTCTTTCAAAATGCTTCTATGCATATAGTCTCTTTTTTTCCTCACAACTCTAGCAAAGGTGTTATTTACATTATAAGCATTTCTCATCAAAAAGGGAAAGGGAACAGATACTTGCATGACAAGAGGAATACTGATGAGAATTTTATCATTTATTTAGTACTTATTATGCTTTTCATACACTAATTTAATTCACATTATCACTTTATAAAATAAGCATGCCATTAGAATAATCATTTAGCAGATTAGATTTTTAATAAATGATTTTGCCTAAAGTCACGCAGCTACTAAATGAGGAAGCCACGATTTGAAGACAGGTTTTCTGTCTGATGCATCAACTGCTCTAAGCTTTCGATTTAAATATATTATCACATGTGACCACAGTTTATTACCCTTGCTTTACAAATGAGTAAATTGATATTCAAAGCATGTCAATGAATTGTTCTCTGATTTAAAACCCAGCCTTCTGATTTTGAAAGTTGTGCTCTATGGTAAATACATGGATAATGAAAATATGTTTTTTTTTTTTTTTTGAGACAGGGTCTTATTCTGTCACACAGGCTGGAATGAAGTGGCACAATCATGGCTCACTGCAGCCTTGACTTCTCTGGCACAGGCGAGTATTCCACCTCACCCTCTGGAGTAGCTGGGACTACCATACCCAGTTAGGTTTTATATTTTTTGTAGAGACATGGTTTTGTCATGTTGCCCAGTCTGGGCTTGAATTCCTGGGCTCAAGCTATCTGCCCATCTTGGCCTTTCAAAGTCCTGAAATTATAGGCGTGAGTCACCATGCTCAGCCCAAAATGTATTTGAGGTAGGTTTGCTTTTTTTGCAGCTCACAGCAATAAGTTTTCTTTACATGTATCATCAAGAACACGTGCCAATTGTATGATTTTTATAAAATAATCGTTACATCAATTTTTTTTTACTGGAGCATGCTACACCTTAGGAGGAGTTGGAGATAGGTTGGAACTATAGGAGTTGGAGACAGTTGGGGAGAGATAGGTTAATTTTTGTACAAATATTATGCAAATATTGCAACAATAATTTTTACATAAAATCAAAATTTTCTACTTATTATCTACAGATGTCATATGAGCACATATTAGTGAAATAATAAATTGGTCATGCAATTTGTACACAGTTATTATAATATTTTGATGAATATCCTTTTTTCTGCCTTTATGTTCTTCATTATAACAATAAAGAAAACCAATTTAGGAATTACACTATTATGTTACTAGGGGATGTTTTCTCCAAACTGAAACTAGCTCTAATGTTAGTTGTGCTACTATATTTTGATATTTTAATGAGGGTCAGGGCCCGCTTGAGTTTCGAGTTGCAAATGACATGACAATCATTCTTTGAACCAAAGGCTGCTTATTTATTTATCTTTGTTTATTTATTTGTTTTTATTTTTGCAAGAAATGTATGTTTTATATACATCAACTTGATTTCAGCATAATTTCAAATTATTACAAAATTTCTAGTATGGCTAGTTCTTTCTTTCTGTCTCAGTATGTAAGAAAAAATGAATATCAAAACAGTTGTTCAAAATTTCTCTTGTGTCTTTGGAAAAAAATTATCTTACTCTTTCATATGTTTGGTTTCAAATACATCATTTTTATAAATTATAAAATTTTGAAAGAGCAGAAGTTACATGTCCGTAGCTCAATGAAAATAATAGCAATATCTGCTCAAGATCTGCTGAGCCTTGCCTGTAGTTTTATCTGTAGTTTTCTAGTGATGCATATTCTGCATTATTTCACATAGCTTAAAATAACAATTAGGACAAATAACTAATGCATGCGGGGCTTGAAACCTAGATGACAGGTTGATAGGTTCAGCAAACCACCATGACACATATACCTGTGCAACAAACCTGCACGTTCTGCACATGTATCCCAGAACTTAAAGTAAAATTTAAAAAAGTTAAAAATTAAAAAAAAATACCAATTAGATCTAAAAGGACACATAGCTTTACTACAAGTATATGTCAGTGATATTGCAGGTTTGGTTCCAGATCATCACAATAAAGTGAGTCACATCAATTTTCTGTTTTCCCAGTCCATAAAAAAGTCGTATGGACACTATACTGTAGTCTGTTAGGTGTGCAATATTTTTTATGTCTAAAAAATTTACTTTAATTAAAGCTTAATTTAAAAACAGCTTACTGCTAAAAACTACTGGCACTATCATCTAAGCCTTCAGTGAGTCATAATCGTTTTGCAGGTGGAGAGTCTTGCCTCCATGTTGATGGCTGCTAACTTATCAGGGTGGTGGTTGCTGAAGGGTGGGATGGCTATGGCAATTTCTGGAAATAAAAGAACAACGAAATTTGCTGCATTGATTGACTCTTCCTTTCACGAAAGATTGCTGTGTGGCGTGCAATGCTTTTTTGATAACATTTTACCCCCAGTAAATATTTCTTTCAAAATTGGAGTCAGTCCACTCAAACGCTATAGCTGCTTGACCAACTAAGTTGATGTAATATTCTAAATCCTCTGTTGTCATTTTAACAATATTCACAGTATCTTCACCAGGAGTAGATTACATCTCAAGAAACTGCTTCCTTTGTTCATATAGGAACAACTCCTCAACCATTCAAGTTTTACGATGAGATTGCAGCACTTCCGTCACATCTTCAGGCTCTACTTCTAATTTTAGTTCTCTTGCTACTTCTGCTCTAATGGCAGAAAATGAAGTAGTGTGATAGACCAGTAGGGAGTTCATTGTGAGGTTCATGTTCTTTTCTCATATTTTTCTTTAATTTAACCTACTTTGCTCCTTGAATCATAGAAGAGCATTTAAATGATTATTTCTTCCTTCAGTAAGAGTGATCTTACAGCTAGATTTGAACAACTCCATGTTTACCTCTGAGGGGTACCTGGAAGCCAGGTTGTGACTGAATGGGCTAAATAATGATTTAAAATGTGCAATTTAATATTTGAAGCTTCTCTGGCAGCACCTAGGGCTAGCTTGTTTATTTATGTCTTATTGTTGGTACAAAAGTTTAATTCACCTGTCCTGGCTGTGTGACCAGTAGGTCATATAAAACCATGATAGAATCATTTGCATGAGCCCCCCTGAAATTAAGATTCTTGTGGTAGGCCAAATAATGCCTCCTCTAAACATATCCATGCCATAATTATTGGAACCTGTTAATGTCATTTTATATGAAAAAAAAAAAAAAAAAGAAAAACAACTTGCAGATGTGATTATGTTAAAGATCTTGAGATGGGGACATTATCCTGCATTATTCAGATAAGCCCTAAAGGGAGTCACATGTATCCCTATAAGAGTGAGGATGAGAAAGATCTGATGCACACGAAAGAAGAAAAAGCAATGTCCTCAGGAAGGCGGAGAGTGGTGTGAGGCAGTCACAGGTCAAGGAATGCCAGCAGCCACCAGGAGTCACCAGGAGCTGCAAAAGGAAAGAAACAGGTTCTCTGCTAGAGCCTTCAGAGAGAGCATATCTTTGCTAGAAGTGTGATTTTGGGCTCAGTGATGCTGAGTTTGGAATTTTAGCCTCTAGAACTATGACAGAGTGCATTTCTGTTGTTTCAAGCCCTCAGGGCAGTGGTAATTTGTTACAGAAGCCACATAAAACTAATAGAATTCCTCACACACATCTTGGTGGTTCATGATCTGGAAACAAATGTTAATTCTGTATGAGTACGAAATGATCTAAGAGAGCTGAGCCAGGCAGTATGTTGGGCCCTGTTCCTGGCCTGTGCTGTCTTTCTATTTCATGCTAAACCTTTGCCCTTGTTAGAGACTTCCTGAGTATGCTCTGTGGAAGCTTGCAAATGTTTTTAATAATCTGAACTGTGTAACTTTTGCAGTTAATGTTATGAAGACTTTTGCAATAATTCCTGATTTGTAATTTTAAAAATGAGTAAGGCTTTATTTGAGAGATAGAAAAATGAGAAAAGTGAGAAATCATTGTTGCCAGAATAGCTTCCGTGGGGTGAAGTCACAAAAACACTGCAAGCGTTGATGAGACAAAATTGTATCAATGCCACTTGCAGTTGGTAGATCCAGGTTTAGGGGAAGTGCTAAATCCAAAACAATAAAAATTCTAATAAAGAGGAAGCCTTAGCTGCTTTTGTCTCTTTTAGCAGAAATAAAAGTCAATGAGAAACAATTCAAAAATGCTAGAACCATAAACTTATGGCTGGTGATTGAGTTTGTAAATCAAAGGGGTATATTTGTTCCAAGAAGGAAGTCGGGCAGATACCTGTTTTGATCAAAAAGATTCATGTCAGGCTAATAATGAATGAAATGGTTGTACAGGTTGTAGGGGGAAAAGTTAATAGTTAATAGATTCATGAAATGGAATCATTTTTGGTAACTTCATTCTGAACCCCTATTGAAATAAATTTTGCACATGGAAATATCTGCCATACTGTAGCCATGTTGACCGGAGCCCTCAGGAAAAGCCTAGACACCTACCCAGCACAACTTCTGGGGTTTTGGGCTAGAAAGTAATCTGACACTCTTTGCAAGGCAGTTATTGGCCTCTGATTGGGCATTTGTTGGATGTTATTCTAAGGAAAATTATAAAATTATTTTGAGATCTGAAATGTCCATTGTTTATGGTTTTATGTAAAATCTGCATTCCAACAGGGAAGAATATGTGCAGGAGAGATTCCTTATTGAACAAAATAATATGTCCAGAATATAGATCAGGGGAGCCACTGGAAGTGCCCATCATCCACATGAGCAGGTGACCACTATGCCTTCAGCCCTATATTGGCTTTCCTGAGGAGTTTTCTAACCCCATTGCTGAAAGAGTTTCACTCTGTAATCAGTTATAATCAGTGATG
Source organism: Macaca nemestrina (assembly GCF_043159975.1). NCBI lineage: Eukaryota > Metazoa > Chordata > Mammalia > Primates > Cercopithecidae > Macaca > Macaca nemestrina. Next base: position 65,403,205 of record NC_092128.1, read on the forward strand.
CCAAGCATGCATCAAAGTTTAAGGATAGCTGCTCAAGAGTGAAGAGTAAGCACTCAACCTGGAAAGTAACTGCATTGCAGTGCATTAATTCCTGCAATTTAACAGATGAAGAAAAAGATAAACCTGATGAATGGGCATAATTAAATGGGTAATGCTTATGACATTAAATAAACTAGCCAATAACAATATTAATGTGGTATTATGACTTTTTATTGATTCTTGGGCATTAGCCAATGGAAATAGACCTTTGGTTGACTGGAAGACAAAAGGAGTTCCAGATGGTATACTATCTTATAGAAGTCTTTATGGACTTGGAAGGGGAAAATCTAAGTGAGGCTAGACTAGGGCAGACCTTACTCTAGGATGTGGTCCTTATTCCTAAGATGGAACTTTTCTGTTTTACGTGGATACTGGGATCTTAAAGAAGTGTTAATAGAGCCTTTCTATACTGCTTGGGCTGAAACTTTACATCCCCTAAAACTCTTTGACCTCTACTATCTTGGTCCTACTCTCAATATAATATTAGCCATATTCTCTAAGAATCATGTAGATTTTCCCTATGGATGTGAAGCTCATCTCTCAATCTTAAACAAGTACTATTGCTTTAAAAACACTATTTCAGTATTTTTGATGGCCTTCCTAGTTCTTCTGTGTAGAAGCTGGCACTAGATATATAACCTGCCCTAGAGCAGAAGTCTCTTTAAGCTGAATTTAGCTTTTCAAATTATATTCTCTGTAGTTCTAGTGTGAAAATTTTTTAAACTTGCTATTCCTTCCACTTGCTTGACTTATTGTTACTTCTTTTTCTCACATATCTCACGAGTATTTTCTTGAAAACTCTCCTAATTTTTAACTTATAACTACTGTTTTCACTTCTAAGATACACTACATCCTCATAGTTTCTTATTGTTAACAAATATATATTTGCAAATCTATAAACTTAATATATCCCTAGTTTGAAATCAGGAAGAGAAACACACTGTATTTATAGCCTAGAACTAACGTGGTGATTAGCATGTCATCAAAATTAACATAGAATCAGCATATTAGAATTTTGTTCTCCACAAACCAGAAAGGTTTAAACCTGCAAAAACAAGGATATAATATTTAAACCTGCAAAAACAAAGATATAATACTTATCTAAATTTTACACTAAGAAAGTTACCTTCATGTCACCTTTGATAGCATTTCAAGTACCTACTTAGAGCTAAATGTACCAATCCTGGGTTACAGCTCCAAGAAAAAAAATCTGTCAGAGGTAGCCACTGGGCTGAACATCGAGCAATTCAGGAATAACTTGTATGGACTGCTGGACAATGACCACACTAGCCTTTCTTACCCGCTAGTGATGCCTTGGCAAAGCCCAATATTCTGAAATATAACAGAACGATGAGAACTTTTTTAGAAATTAAACAATTATTTAGAACAATATTTATTTCACAATAGCAAATATATTTCTTAGTAAGATTTGAACAAAAATTCCTATCCATTAGAATAAGTATGAGTTCTTGTAAAATTCTTCCCTTTTAATCAGTCAATAGCAAAATATATGCAAATTATCGCTTGCTTTACAAAAAAAAGGAAAAAAAGACATATATCTTCACTAGTTCTGATGCATATCTGACCATTTGCAAAACTTTCTTTTGGTAATTCAATTAGAGCATTTGACGTTTCAGTAATGCTTTCAGTCACGTAGTTATGTTTACATCCTCAAGAGGGCACTTTGATATAAGCTAAATCATTTCCCAGAGCCAGTTACAGTTCTCTATGGGCAGAATACTGATTTTACTGAATTTCTACCTTTCAATATAGTATTTTTCAAACGTAGTCTTTGAACTTTTTATAGTAAAAACTAAATATAGGTGTGTGCTTCTTTAATTGTGTAAAATGTAAGATTTTTGTCTACTTAGGCAAATGTCGTTTTTTTTTTTTTTTTCTTTCATCTGTTTCCCTATTATGATAGCTGTTGTCAGATCATCAAGAATCTTAAGGGTATTTTTAATTCTGTGACTGGTAAGTAAAATTAAGAGTGACACTTGGTTGATTCTATGGGATTAATTTCTACAGTGTTATCTAGTTTTCACATGTTTGTGTTCTAATCAAATGTGTATATTTAGTAATATCTCAATCCATTTACAAATTATCTTTGAAGGAAGATTCTCTTTACATAACAATTCGGAATTATGAAGGTGTTAGGATAAGTTCCAGGATACCTAATGTTTAGGAGAAAGATAGCAACTAGCCAGTCTTAGGTTTAGGTATCTCTAAGGGAGACCAGGGTTGGAAACAGAATAACAAAAACATCATTCTCAGTGATATAGTGTTTCCAATACTGAAGCCATATTCAGCAGTCAAAAAAAGATACTCTTGCAAGAGAAGAATGTGTCCTTCCATGGTAAGGATAGTCTGAGAGTAAAATTTCTCTTTCTGTTGGAGATGAGAGAGGTGCATAATTCTGAAGTGAATATTTATGCCTCTTTTTTTTAAACTTGATTTTCTAGATAATATAGCCTACTTATTACATATTGTATTTAAATTTTTGTAGTATTAATTACTATACATTTATTTGTTTGGAATATTGAAAGATAAATAATGAAATATTGAAAGATAAAACAGAACTAGAGTTTTAAGGTATTTAATACATTTTAATATTTAAGTTTGCCAAGGTTTAAATATTGATCATCATTTCAATACTTTAATAATTTTGTATTTTTTTCACTCTATGTTCTGATCACTACCTTTAGTATCAGGGTTTTTTTTTTTTTTTAAACTCACACCTAGGTTCACATTCTGTGTAGATTTAATTAAGTTATAAAATAAGTAATCAGCCTATACAAGTTGGAAGAAAACAAAAATATGAAAAACACATGTAAAATGTTGAAGATTACATTTGCAATGAATTGTCTCGCCAATTTCAGGAATGTGTAACTGGAGAAGTTGCTTTATAGGGAAATACCCTCTATTTGCTAAAAGTTATTTTCATAGGCCACTTAGCTAACATCATACTGTATTTATTTAATATAAATGTATTATAGCTACTACCAAATGTCTGCATACCATGTCAGGTTACTTAATTTTCTATCCTAATGTCCTTTATAATGGGTGCATTCAAGCTTGAAATAGTCTACTCAAAATTTCAACTATAGGTGTCAAATACAATTGTAAAAATTAAACTTCAATTTTGTTTGGGTCTCTTGGCAGCTAGAAAAAATAAGAGAAAGGAAAGAAAAGGAAAAGAAAAGCAAAGAAAAAAAATCAATGCTGTTTTCTAGGCACGGTGGCTCACACCTGTAATCATAGCACTTTGGGAGGCCGAGGCAGGCAGATCACCTAAGCCCAGGAGTTCAAGATAACACTGGGCAACATGGCAAGACCCAGCCTGTACCCAAATAAATAAATAAATAAATAAATAAATAAATAAATAAATATAGCTGAGTGTGGTGGCACGCGCCGGTAGTCCCAGCTACGAGGGAGGCTGAGGTTGGGAGGATCATTGAGGCCAGGGCACAAAGGTTGCAGTGAGTCGAGATGGTGCCACTGTACTTCAGCCTGGGCAACAGAGTGAGACTCAATCTCGAAAAACAAAACAACGACAACAACAAAAACAAAACAAAACAAAAATCATGCTGTAAGTTGTATGCAACCTCTGTTAATCAAATCATACTTAGGTTCAGCACATAAATTAGTGTATACTCGAGAATTATTGTTGGATTTCTTTTCCGGGACCCAGAAGGTATCACAGGACACTAAAGAAGCCATATTAAGGTGCAGTATCTGGATTGATACATTTCGTTTCAGGAAGGAGTAACTGTATAGAATTGGAACAAAGATCCAAGTCTACTAGCTATCATGATCATTTCTTGGCACAAGAAAAGTTCCATTTTAAATATACTGAAAATATTGGAAATAAGACATATCCATAAGTGAACCATTCATTAATATGTGTCATGCTCCATGTATCCTCCTTTGAAATCTGGCCACAAAAATACTCAAAAGGATAAGTCCAAGATGGGACCAGCAGACTCCTCTGGAGAAGCATGAGAAAGAAAAAATCCTGACACTCATGTACAGGGAACATGAAAATCTCAAGTAAATAAAATATGTTGGTGATAATAAACATTACAACTGATTACATTTCACCTAGTAGTTTTGTTCAACAAGTGTAGGACTTCTAAATTAATTAAATTGAACAATGAAAACTGACATTATGATCCCTGACCTAGCTCCATCTGAGATTACCCATTCTTAATACCTTTGAGGGATTGAATTATTTCAAGCAAGTGAATCTCCAGGAAATATTCATTTCTCACAGGCATTAATTAGACCTTGAACATCATGGCACTGAAGATTTTAGTAATTGAACTTACTCACACCAGCTGGGTTGCCCAACTTGGCCTCTATTACAAATACTTCGCTTCTACCTTAAGGCTACTGTGAGTATTACTAGGTACCATTAGTTCAGATGTTTAATTTTTACAAAGCGAATAAAATTGAAATTTTTTAAAATGCATACATATGATGTTATAAAATAGATCTCTATAGGAGAGTGTCCCAAGTGCAGAAAAAAAAAAATCTTGTTTTTCTTTTTTTGAAGTTTAACTGAACTCTTGAATCCCTAGTTAATTGGGTGCCAACATATCAAACAATAGAAATGACTGATAAGCATTCAGTGAGCTGTCTTTTCTTGAGAACTTATGTTGGATAAATGATAAGTGAACTTTAAAGCATTAGGTTTTCTGTCTCCTCTTAACCTTTATATCCCTTACACCCACTTCAAAGAAGGCTTCAAGTACAAAGAAAAGATACAAAGAAAGATTAGAAAATGAGAGTTGGAGTGTGACTGTTTTTCTGGTAGAATGTTTCAATGGTTTAAAACTGGTCAAACAAATCCATAATGTAGACCTTGTTATCTTGATTCCCAGAGCTAAAGGGAAACAAGTAAATACACCATTTTTCAATAGTATATAAATGCACTTTAGGAAATGTAACGTAGGCTATAAATACATACATATATGCACACATAATACATACCACATATAAAATATAAAATAACAATTTTATTATATGACAAGAATTTTTTTCTGATGATTACAAATAATGTCAGAAACATGCTCATTATAGTTTTGAGAATATGTTTCCTGGAACATATTTTGCATATTATCATTGTGGACTCATGGTATTGTGATGTGATTTAAAATAAGAAGCCACGAAGAACCACTGCTAGGGCTTTCTGTGGAATAGAAAGTTTAAAATAATGCCTGAAGAACCTATAGTGTCGTCAGCACAGAAAAAATTACAAGAATTTCCTCTAGAGATTGAAAATGAGTTGCTTTGTGATATTTAAGTGAATAATAATATATAATGAAGGAGTGCTGCTATTTCACTGAGTCATCTATCACAAAACAATGTCTACAATTGTGTAAATGAAGAGAACTGGAAAATATCAGGACGAAAATAAGAGTATCCTCAGTGCTGGAACACACCTTAGTGTTTCCAGAGGAAAAATACGTCAAGTAAAAAGAAGTAGAGGCATGTGCTGAAGTATGTACAAATGCTACAAAAGCAGGAATTAAATATCAACTTTTCAGGAAAACTGACAAAGGGAAAAAGACGCCATCTGGTCGGCATTGGTATCACCGGAACGGGGGAGCATTTATCAGATTGGTGCAACAATAAATTTCTTAAGACCATCGAATTCCCTTTTTTTACTTCAAATTCATTAGTATCTGGAAGCCTTGTTTTTCACATTCACTGAAATTCTTTTTGAGAAATTAAAGTTTTTGTAGGAAAATACATTTTGATAAGAACTTGAGCCATAGGTTAGAACATAACAAAGTCCGGCCGGGCACAGTTGCTCACACCTGTAATCCCAGCACTTTGGGAGGCCGAGGCGGGCGGATGACAAGGTCAGAAGATCGAGACCATCCTGGCCAACATGGTGAAACCCCGTCTCTACCAAAAATACAAAAATTAGCCATGCGTGGTGGCGGGCTCCTGTAGTCCCAGCTACTCCAGAGGCTGAGGCAGGAGAATGCCGTGAACCCGGGAGGCGGAGCTTGCAGTGAGCCGAGATCGCGCCACTGCACTCCAGCCTGGGCAACAGAGCGAGACTCCGTCTCAAAAAAATAAATGAATAAATAAATAAAAATAAATAAATAAATAAAACCCAGATGAAGGCCAAAATAAGGAATCGAGAGACAATATAATATTATAAGACAGGAGGACGTTGTCTCTCGATTCCCCAATTAACTGGGGCTTAGTTAGTTGAGAAATCCACACATCTTCCTCACGACCTTCAACATCATTCACTCCTACACATGAGCACGAGACCGCCCCCCCGCACCCCGCTTCCCGTCTCGCACACGCACACAGACCACATTTTCAATAACGATATCAAGGCCTCTAAATGTTGGAAGAGTTTGTGGAAATGGTGAAGAAGTAGTACTTACTAGAATAGCATAAGTGGAATAAAGGCAATAATACTCACAAATTAAAGAGAGCAGAAAAACCTGTGGAAGTCAGTGAATTAATATGAAAGGAAAAAAAAAAAAAGAAAGATTATTTTGACAGTTACAAACTTTGAGTTGTAACTCAAAGTTTTTTTGAGGTGGTCCAGCCAGGGTTAACGAGGTTAATAAGAGGCAGAAAGTAATCTAGCTGATAACATGGGTTTTGTAAATCAATAAATATTCATATTTAATGAACATAATAGGTCCTATATTCTTGATTTGACAAGCATCATTACTGAAACAATCCCTAGACACATTGACAAAATTTCTGAATCTGCAAATTTTAAGAACCAGTCTTAGGCCCTAGTGAACCAAAGACTTTGCTCCATGCAATGTTTGATTATTATTTCTTCCCCGTCGTCTTCTTCTTCTCCTCCTCTTCCTCCTTCTCCTCCTCCTCCTCCTCCTCAAAATAAATAAGAAACTATTAATAAGATCCTTTTTACAGGAGTCTAGATGTAAGTTGCTGAGATCCTAAATAAGTTGTTTTCTTCAAGGAACTAATTTTCTATGAATGTGATTCTGAGCTCCACTTGTTTTCATTTTCTCTATCCATGTTTTTATATAATTTTGCATGGGAAATGCTTTTGCTCCCTGTGGTGGGACTTCTGAAAATGAAAGCCAAGTAATACCATCAAAAGAATAATCAAAATATCAATGGGAGATGATTCTATATTAGAGCTAAAGGAAAAAAAATGAAACATTACTTGGGTTGGAATAAACGAAAAATGACTGGTGGTAATATATGCAAAGGGGTGCCTATTCGTGTTTGAGATGGAGGAGGCAACAGGAGTGTATATATCGGATGATTTAAAATCAACCAAGTGAAGAGAAACCATGGAAAGATGCCACTGAATATGTACATTTGTAGGCTATATGGGTGAAGTCATATTTCCAACCCAGGAAAAGAAATAATTCCTATGAGCCAGTAAATGTTAAAGAAAAAAATTAGAGGCACAGTGAAAGAGTTAGAATTGAAGCTTGTCTCAAAGCTTTAAGCTGGCTTTAAATATGCTTCTTTAAAACACAAATCATGACATAAAATCATACTTTGTAAATGTACACTTGATGACAAATATAAATGTTACTGAAGATAAACATGGAATTAAAAACAAAAGAAGAATGGTGGAAGACATAACAGAAAGTACAAAGGAAGTATTAATGACTCTGAGAATAAATGCAAGAGGAGAAAAGACGCCTTTTTAGGAACTGAGGTTAAATAGGTTCACATTTTTATCATCTGCTAGCATTCAAATGTAACTTTTTTCCTCTAAAGTATAATAATAGTTTTCATTAAAAACTGAGTGTAGCACATAGCTAATAAGTCTTTTATTCCCCCCAAAAGGCCATCTTTAAGTTGGTTTATCCCTAACATTTTTCATACTATAGTTTTTAAGTTTTGTGCTCTTTAATGCAATATCAGGTTGGAAAATGCTGGGGCCGTTATCACTGCTAAAATAATCAGAGGTCTGAGAGGAGAGAAGCCTGCGACTCAGTCTGTATCTACCCACAAAATGCACAATAAGTTCATTGTTTGATCTGCCAACATTCAATGCATGGTCTTTGATTGAGCGAGAGAATCAGAAATCCAAATTTAGGCAATTATCCTGGCAAACATAGCTTGACGTGGTCATTAGGTTTTATGCTGTTTTAAAGCAAATCTGTTACCAGAAACTCAATTTACTCCTGACAGAATACCATTAGGCAACCAAAGCATAAGGACTGTCAAAGGTTTTCCAAGTAAAGCAGGCTGCTGACATAAGGCACTTTGCTCTCAAAACTATATATATACACAACAATTTTTAAAAACCAATTTTCTTTACTTCCTTATTTGTTCTTATAAATATCTCATTCTTTCTGACACTGATATTTTAAAAAAGTGTTTTTTTCTGTGTTCACATCTCTACTGCATGGATAGTGGTACCCTAATTTAAATAATGGTGAAACAGCTGGCCCAGCATGTTGGCACTAAAACAAAAAGAGGGAGGGTAACAAAAATGCATACCCAGTGAGAAATAAGGTTACAAGCAATGAGCTGTGACTAAGAAGAACTTCAGAGCTTGAAGATTCTTCAAATTCCTTCACCCCTTCCTCAACCAAATTCTGACAGGTGAAACTTCTTCAAACCTGAATTTGAAAGACATGTCACAACATGACAAATAAATTTCAGCCTGATGAATATGAGTATATTATAATATAATGATGTACCTTTTGACTCTTAAGCAGCTAAAGAGCTGAGATACTGACTTTAAAAAAAAAAATCTAAAGTTGACTTTTTTCTGATTAGCATTTCAAACCTTGTAAGATCACAAAATAGTTTTCCTAATTTAGTCCAAGAACTGGTAAATAAGAGTTCTTCAGAGGAAGGTGGTGGAACTGAAGGAATATAAAGCTCTATGGGAAAGAAAAAGCACATGACAAAGGGCATCGTATAGTAAGGAAATAATGACAAATCGTGTGCTGAAGGCATATAATACACGACTTTTTTCACAGGAAGAGTTTCAGATTAACTTTGGTTCATGTTTTAAAGAATATTTGATAGATTTAGTTATATAGATAGATAAATTAATGCATTTATTTACTAAACAAATGTTCAGTTAGTGCATACTATATTCCAGGTACAACCCAGGTTCTGGAAATAGAGCAGTGAAAAAGAAAAATACATTGTACGATACTAAGGAACTAACATTCTTATGTGGATATTTCACAATAAACAAGTTCAGTTATTCCAGGCAGTGCTACATTTGACAAAAGAAATTGAAGCTAGCTCCTATGATAGCAAACAAGTGGAATGGATGTGAGCAACATCAGATAGGAGTTAAAAAAGACCTGTCTGAGGAGATGACATTTGGGTTCACCAGGTGCTGAGAGACACTTCAGGCAGAGGAACAGCATCTGAAAAAAAAAAAAAAATGAGCTTAAAAAGAAAAAGAAAGACCAGTCTGGATAAACCTTGCTGACAAAGAGTGACAAAGAATGGAGTTGATAAGAGATGGCAGAGAGATAAGCAGAAGCCAGGTCATGGAGAAACTCTCAGGCTAGTAAGAAGACTGGCTTTAATCTTCTGCATAGTGAAAAGTCACTGGAAGAAATGCAGCAGGGATGTAGTTGACCTGATTTCATATTTTAAAGAGATCAATCCCTGTGGGTTTTAGGGAGACAAAAGTTGCCAATTAAAGGACTCGTGGCAGCAGTGTAGGAAAGAGATAATGATGCCTTGGACTATGTGTCCCATGAAGACAGACAGAGGTGGATAGGTTTGAAATGTGTTTTGCAAGTAGTGTTAATAAGAATTTCTCAATAATTGAATGTAGGAATTGAGGAAATTTTTAAAAATCAAGAATGACTCTTGGCTTTTTATTTAAGCCGTTAGATAAATGTGGTGCATTTCCTGAGTTGCAAGGGACCCACTTGTCATTTTGTAGGATTTAAATGTATTCTGTCAGCAAAGGGGTATCAACAGAAGTGGTTAAGTAAGGAAGTATCAGTCAGATCTAATTCTTATGAATGTAACATTGGTAACACTGTACAGAACAAACTACATTTAGGGGAAGACTAGTGTCAAGGATAACATATAGCTTTCTGTTAAAATTTTCCTGGGAGACATGAAAGTATCTTTCCGATGTTGCCTGATTTTACATTTCCTAAATAAAGACGTATTAGTAATTTAGCGATATGTAATGCTTTGGAAACAATTAGCTTTAATTCCCCCAAAATACAAGTGATTCACTTAATTCTGGGCCCTTTAAGTGACCTACTTCCTCATTCTAGTAGGTTCTTTAGTTTTCTAGGCTAGAAAATATGAAGAAATAATACATAACGTGGGTATTCGTAAGAATAAAGTTTTATAGGGTACATGACACTAGAATCCGTTACAAGTCATTATAGAACAGGGCAATATTGACAGGACTTTTTTTTCACAACACTTTTTAAAAATTCTGTTTCTTTAGGATCATTAGGAGAAAAATATTCCTAAAATAATCTGGTTGCTTGTTTTACGTATCAGCAAGGAGAATGATTGGCACAGGGTCTTTTCTCACTTTGGGGATAATAACTCAAGAAATAAAATTAGCTGCTTGCAATCCATTAAAGGAAAAAACTGAATAGACCTCATTTTTAAAAAGATGTTTACTCTCTGAATGGAAAATCAAGAAACATTATGGGAAAAAAATATTTCCAAATCACATATCCAACGATAGACTTATATCTAGAATAAACAAAGAACACTTAAAACTCAAGAGTAAATACACCATTTATTAAATAGGGAATCCTTTCCCCATTTCTTGTTTCTCTCAGGTTTGTCAAAGATCAGATGGCTGTAGATGTGTGGTATTATTTCTGAGGACTCTGTTCTGTTCCATTGGTCTATATCTCTGTTTTGGTACCAGTACCATGCTGTTTTGGTTACTGTAGCCTTGTAGTATAGTTTGAAGTCAGGTAGCGTGATGCCTCCAGCTTTGTTCTTTTGGCTTAGGATTGTCTTGGAGATGTGGGCTCTTTTTTGGTTCCATATGAACTTTAAAGCAGTTTTTTCCAATTCTGTGAAGAAACTCATTGGTAGCTTGATGGGGATGGCATTGAATCTATAAATAACCTTGGGCAGTATGGCCATTTTCACAATATTGATTCTTCCTATCCATGAGCATGGTATGTTCTTCCATTTGTTTGTGTCCTCTTTTATTTCACTGAGCAGTGGTTTGTAGTTCTCCTTGAAGAGGTCCTTTACATCCCTTGTAAGTTGGATTCCTAGATATTTTATTCTCTTTGAAGCGATTGTGAATGGAAGTTCATTCATGATTTGGCCCTCTGTTTGTCTGTTACTGGTGTATAAGAAAGCTTGTGATTTTTGCACATTAATTTTGTATCCTGACTTTGCTGAAGTTGCTTATCAGCTTAAGGAGATTTTGGGCTGAGACAATGGGGTTTTCTAAATATACAATCATGTCATCTGCAAAGAGGGACAATTTGACTTCTTCTTTTCCTAACTGAATACCCTTTATTTCTTTCTCTTGCCTGATTGCCCTGGCCAGAACTTCCAACACTATGTTGAATAGGAGTGGTGAGAGAGGGCATCCCTGTCTTGTGCCAGTTTTCAAAGGGAATTTTTCCAGTTTTTGCCCATTCAGTATGATATTGGCTGTGGGTTTGTCATAAATAGCTCTTATTATTTTGAGGTACGTTCCATCAATACCGAATTTATTGAGCGTTTTTAGCATGAAGGGCTGTTGAATTTTGTCAAAAGTCTTTTCTGCATCTATTGAGATAATCATTTGGTTCTTGTCTTTGGTTCTGTTTATGTGCTGGATTATGTTTATTGATTTGCGAATGTTGAACCAGGCTTGCATCCCAGGGATGAAGCCCACTTGATCATGGTGGATAAGCTTTTTGATGTGCTGCTGAATCCGGTTTGCCAGTATTTTATGGTGCTGGGAAAATTGGCTAGCCATAAGTAGAAAGCTGAAACTGGATCCTTTCCTTACTCCTTATACGAAAATTAATTCAAGATGGATTAGAGACTTAAATGTTAGACCTAATACCATAAAAATCCTAGAAGAAAACCTAGGTAGTACCATTTAGGACACAGGCATGGGCAAAGACTTCATGTCTAAAACATCAAAAGCAACGGCAGCAAAAGCCAAAATTGACAATGGGATCTAATTAAACTAAAGAGCTTCTGCACAGCAAAAGAAATTACCATCAGAGTGAACAGGCAACCTACAGAATGGGAGAAAGTTTTTGCAATCCACTCATCTGACAAAGGGCTAATATCCAGAACCTACAAAGAACTCAAACAAATTTACAAGAAAAAACAAACAACCCCATCAAAAAGTGGGCAAAGGACATGAGCAGACATTTCTCAAAAGAAGACATTCACACAGCCAACAGACACATGAAAAAAATGCTCATCATCACTGGCCATCAGAGAAATGCAAATCAAAACCACAATGAGATACCATCTCACACTAGTTAGAATAGCGATCATTAAAAAGTCAGGAAACAACAGGTGCTGGAGAGCATGTGGAGACATAGGAACACTTTTACACTGTTGGTGGGATTGTAAACTAGTTCAACCATTATGGAAAACAGTATGGCAATTCCCCAAAGATCTAGAACTAGAGGTACCATATGACCCAGCCATCCCATTACTGGGTATATACCCAAAGGATTATAAATCATGCTGCTATAAAGACACATGCACACGTATGTTTATTGCGGCACTATTCACAATAGCAAAGACTTGGAATCAACCCAAATGTCCATCAGTGACAGACTGGATTAAGAAAATGTGGCACATATACACCATGGAATACTATGCAGCCATCAAAAAGGATGAGTTTGTATCCTTTGTAGGGACATGGATGCAGCTGGAAACCATCATTCTTAGCAAACTATCACAAGAACAGAAAACCAAACACCGCATGTTCTCACTCATAGGTGGGAACTGAACAATGAGATCACTTGGACTCGGGAAGGGGAACATCACACACTGGGGCCTATCATGGGGAGGGGGGAGGGGGGAGGGATTGCATTGGGAGTTATACCTGATGTAAATGATGAGTTGATGGGTGCTGACGAGTTGATGGGTGCAGCACGGCAACATGGCACAAGTATACATATGTAACAAACCTGCACGTTATGCACATGTACCCTAGAACTTAAAGTATAATAATAATAAATAAATAAAAAGAGTAAATACACAAATTATCAAATCAAACAATGGGAAGTATAGAAAAAGACATTTCGCTAATGGCAAGTAATTGCATGAAAACGTGTTCAACATCCTTACCTATTAATAAAACGCAAATTCAAGCCACAATGTAATATCACTACACATCTGTCAGAACAGCTAACATAAAACATGGAAATAAGATCAAGTCCTTAACAAGATAAAGAAAAACTGCATCACTCTTACATTACTGGTGGTATGTAAAAGGGTACAGTTTATCTGGAAAACGGTTTGGCAATTTCTTTTAAAAAAAAATGAAATTGAAAATGCTGTAAAAACCAGCATAATCACACTCCTGGGCATTTATTACAGAGAAATGAAAACAGGCTCACAAAAATCTGTACATTAATGTTCAAAGCAAATTTACGTGTAATAGCTCAAAAGTGGAAACAACCAAAATAGCCTTAAACAGGTGAAAGTTAAACAAAATGTGATGCATACATACTATACTATACTACTCAACAAGAAAAAATCACAATATATTATTATTAACTATGATCATCATGTTGTGTACTAGATATCTTGAACTTAATCCTCCTGCATAACTAAAATTTTCTACCACAAAAATGATAATCATGTGAGGTACTGCACATGTTAATTAGCTAAATTTAGTCTTTTTGCGATATATATATATATATATATATATATATATATATATATATACACACACACCTCCAAACACCATGTTGCATGTGATAAATATATACAACTTTATGTCAATTAAAAATATCAAAAATACATTTAAAAAATTTAAGAAGTTATTGATACAAGCAACAACTTGAATGAATCTCAAGGGAATTATGCTGACTGAAAAAAGCCTGTCTCAAAATGTTGTATTCCTGTAATTACACTTATATAACATTCTGAAAATAGCAATAATATAGAGATGGAAAACAGATTAGTGGAATAGGGCAGAGAAGGATGTGGCTCTGGCTATAAAAGTTTGATGTGGTATATGTATACATACGATTATACAATTATATAAAAATAATGTTACAATTGTGAGGAAACCTTTGTGACTATGATGGTGGTCACACAAAATCTATAAATGAAATAAAATTTTATACAACTAGATACAAACACACAGACAAAATAAGACAGGTAAATTTGGCAAAATCTGATTATAGTCAGTGGATCAATGTTCGTTTTATGGTACTGATATTATATTACAGTTATGCAAAATGTTGCAATTGAGAGAAACTTCCTGAGTGGTATACAGTTCTTCTCCATATCATTTCTCACAATTTCATGTACATCTAAAATCATTTCAAATAATTTTTTTTTTTAATTTGCTGCTGGCATCCTGAAGAGAAGGTAAAACAGACTGAATAGCTACAGTGTAAATTATGGCTTTTCATGTGAGAAAAGCCATGAAAAGCTAGCTTCTGATTTTGCAGATCACGTCATTTTAATTACTCTTCTTTATTCTCGTAGACTGGGGCAGCTTGAGCTGCAAGCAAAAGTGAAGTTAATTCCCTGTGATGTTTATTTGCCTTTAGCAACAGATATTTTACCTTTGCCTTAAATTATAGCCATGGGCGAGTTCTGTAAGTGCTCTCATATTGTGGATGATGGATCATCTGTAACAAAATTACCTGGTATGTTTAGGAAGCAATGCAGAGCTCTACACTGTACCTCTGAGCTACCCAAAATCTGGGGGCATAGCAAAGATCTCCAGAAAATTATGTAAGGCTTCTTTCAAGTGATTTTAGCATTTTAGCCTTAAAAGTAACATCCTGTTTAAAGAAAGGAAATGTAGCATGCGTAATGGTGGAGTCTTGGCTTTGAAGGCAGGCAAGCAGGCCTGTGTTGGACTTTCTCACCCATCACTTCCTAACAATTGGAATTTTATCAAATTTGCTAACTTTTCTTAATCTCAAATTCATTTATTAAATACTAATAATATCGCAGAATTTGGTGAGGACTTAAGTTAAAAATTTAAGTTGCTTAGAAAGTTTCCTGAAAAGTACGTATTCAATAACACCCACATCTATCTATTATCTATCTATCTATCTATCTATCTATCTATCTATCTATCTATCTCTCCATATATCTATTTATCATATCTAAGTTTCTTTGTCTATAATTTTGATATTTAAATGCTTATGTAAATCTTCCATTTTAAATTATAAATATTTTAAGACAAGGACTTAGATTTTTTTTTTTTTTTATTGCACCAGAGTCCTAGATGACCTGGTTAATCTAAAGCGTTCTTAATTGACTTCTTCTTTGATAATATAGATACATCTGAAAAAGATGGGTATGTTAGGTAGTTTGTCCAATGTTGGTACGAGTAATTAATGTACTTCACGAATTATTTCTATCTTATACCTCATATGTAAATTGCAAGTTCTGGTTTGTAACCAAGGTTTGATATTGACTTAGCTTTCTAGGACACTGAACCTGTTTTTTTTCAATTTATTTTATTTTTAAATTGACTCCCAAAGCAATGTAATTATGAATTCAAATATTGGCAACAAGTGATTTATTATATTCCAGTGTCTAGTTTATGTACTGTTAAATCTATTATGGAGCTTTCAAATGAAATGAAAATGGATTCATTGTTAAAATCAAGTAAATCTTTTTGTTGTTTGTGTTATCCCATTTTTGAGCTTACAGAAGGTAAAAGATATCAGCTCAGTCAAATGTGAATATATCCTTGCTGGGACTAAAGGGTTCACCAGCTCTGTGCACCATAGCATAGATATTTGTTGAAAACAAATTTTTTTAAAAATTTTTTTCTTTCATTCCATTAACAGTTTAAGAGCAATTAAATTTATAGATTCACTGCAGTGAATTAGTCTCTAAATGATGTATGCAATGAAATATCCTTGCCAACTTCAGATAATGAACTGAGTTTTGCTATGCTCAATTACTTCTTCGAATGTCTATGTTTTCAATTCTATTTAAATTTATTTTTTAACTATAAGTATATAATTTTAGTTTATTCAAAAGAATAGTACAATCATGATTTAGATATAATAAAGGATTATTGGGAACAACTTTGGAGATTCCATTGTAACATGTTGCTACATTCCGCATGTTAATGTGTAGAAATACAGTGTTTTCTTCATTTATGGAGCCTACAAACACCTCCAAAAGCTCTCAGGCCAATTCTTTGCTGGGGAAAGTAAATATGTTTGAATAATTCTGAGACACGTTATCAATACCTGAAAATTCTTGCATTGGACCCACAGAGATCTCAATTGTCCATGTTTAAGATCAATTTTAAGATAATTGAGTTTGATATCTACAGGTTTCAAAATTCATTTTACAAGCATAAAATAGTTTAAACTATAGAGATTTGTAGGAGAGAAATACATTTCAAAATTTAGCTTAAAGTGCGAATAATATACCTCTCCCTCATTATATTAAAAATGCTAAATTTTTTCCAAAAATGATATGATTTCTAATGAATATATATATCTTCAAATATTTCAGAAGTATAAATACATATTCAATGTAATAAAAAACTATAGGTAAATATCTAATTAAGAGATTCTGTTATTGATACAAGTGAGATTCTCAACCATTTCCTATTCTTAGATATATTTCAATTTTGCTTCCCTATTTACAGAGACTCAACATAGAGTAAAAACTGAGTTAGTAACCACAAGGCATAACTCGGGGAACAATCTTTTAGAACAAATTAATAATTCACAATTTCTACCTCATTTCAGTTAAATTTCAGAGGAAAGTTATTATAATTAGCACTCTAACTTCAGACCTTGATGATTATACAATATTTTGTGTTAAATTATAAAATTATGACTTTTTTTCATTTTCTTTTTTGTTAGAGAAACTCTTAACTACAATTGTAATACACTACTTAGTTTGAACACTGGAGGCCCAATTCCAACTTTTTTATATAAAACTCACCCTTCTTTATCCACATAGACAAATTATTCAGTGTGACATGAAAGAAATATTCTGATATATATCTATGTCTTAGGTTAGCTTTCCCATAGTAAAGATGGGAGGAGGAGCTTTAGGAAAGACAGTGTTCTTGGGAAAACTGTTGCAAGGGAGTGAAGGAAGAAGAACTGGGCAGAAGTTACACTCCATTGCATTTGAAAAAGAGGTCACAGTTCATCTTAGGAGAAGCACTGAAGCAGGGGTGGCCCTTAAAACTTGTCCCAGGTTGAGGCAAGGAGAAAAAGTCTTTCTACACTCACATTGACCAGTTATTGGATGCAGTTTGCCCCTGGATAGAGTGTGAAACCTAGGGTGAAGCAGCTCTCTTTGGCTAAGTGCAATTTTCTGCTATGGTCTGAGATCTGGGCTATTGGCAACCCAAACCCCTAGAGTTTGAGTGCCTCACTCCTGAAGGGCAGATCTGGGTTTTGTACCACAGTCCATCCAGTGTGCTGTTCATGTTCACTTGTTTCATATGGTAAATTCATAGGATCTGGGAAAAACAGCTCTTTCGGAATTCTCATTAATCTCTTTTCCTGAGAAACATCTGAGGAAGATTAATGGGATGAGTTTCAGGCCTATACTATAGCTGTTCTCAGGATTACAGTGAATATTCATCACCTCCTTCTTCTGTAAATCATTCTAGGCTCCTTCCACTCTTGGTTAGCACATCTGCTTATGTGCTAGGTAGCTTAATGTGTGGAGTAATCGAGACTCTCATCCCTGAGGAGGTCAGATCCTGGTCACCATATCCTACGGTATTTATCTTTTTATCATCAAAATTGGGTGAAAACTTACCAAGAGATATCCAAATAGATGATCTGGGTAAAAAACTCATTCTTCTGTGTTCCAATTTTATCACCTCGGTCCTACCTCTTCCTAATGTTGAGTTCATTATCCCTTTCACAATGGTGACTCCTTTCTTTCTTGTTAGTCTTACTACCTGAGGAACCCAGTGTAACTCTAGCTTAAAGTTTAATGGGGCTTTTACTATACTCTTTGACATGGCTCTGTGTCCCCACTCAAATCTCGTCTCGAATGGTAATCCCCTTGTGTCACAGGAGGGACCTGGTGGGAGGTGATTAGCTCATGGAGATGCTTTCTCCTATGTTGTTCTCATGACAGTGAGTGAGTTCTCACAAAATATGGTAGTATAAAGATAGCAGTTTCCCTTGTTCTCTCTATTTCTCCTGAGGCCTTGTGAAGAAGGTGCTTGCTCCTTCTTCACCCCTCACCATGATTGTAAGTTTCCTGAGGCCTCTCCAGCCATGTGGATATGTGAACCAACTAAACTTCTTTGATTTGTAATTTACCCAGTCTCAGATATTATCTTTATAGCAGTGTGAAAATGGACTAGTACACTCTTCAATAGAGTTGTGTTTACTCTGGGAGCCAGAGTAAACCCATAAAGTCCAGAGTAACAAATTATTCAAGTAGGTCAGTGGGTAAGATAGTAACTAGGGCCATTTCTATATTCACTGGTTCCTGGACCCATATATTCTAATATTCTACCCATATATATTTACATGTGTGTATATTGTGTGTATATTCACACACACATCACACATGTACATAAGTCAGTTAATGTTATATGATTCTGTATCCTCAGTGGGAACAGTATTAGAATATATTATGTATACATATATATGTATACACTACATATATACACATACATACACACACATATATTACATGTGTGTGCATATATATACACATATATATGTATGCATATATACATATACACACACACACATGGGAGTAGGTTTGCCATTCCTTCCCCCATCCCACAGGGTACATTTAGCAATGTCTGGAAATGTTTTTGGTTTTCACATTTGGGTTAGGGTGACCCTGAAAACTAGCGAGAAGATTTTGTGATCTAGTAATTCTAATAAATATACTCTAAAACACTGTAAAACCCACTCACACACAAAAAATTATCTAGTCCAAAATTTCCATAGTACAGAGGTCAGAAAGCTTATGTTAGCTCATCAGGCTACAGGTTTCTGGCCGTTGTGATAAGACTACCAGATCCAATGGTCATGTGCCAGCTGCAATTTTTCTTCTGCCATGAAGTGTTTCTTTGGTCTTGTTGGACATCATACCATATAATGATTTCCCCTTCAGACTGAGACCCTCTAGCTCAGGGGGCTCGGGTTGCCAATACATCACAGGTGAGACACAACATTTTATAAGAGCTTAGATTATGGTTCTGCCATAACAGTATTAATAGGAAAAGCTAACCCATATCTGGAACATCTATCATGTTTATCCCAGTTAATGATAATTACAGTTGGCCATTGAACAACACAGGTTTGAACTGTGTAAGTCCATTTATACACTAATATTCTTTGCCCTCTGCCACCTACCACCACTGAGATAGCAAGATCCACCCTTTCTCTTGCAGCTTCTCTTTGTCCTACTCATTGTGAATATAAGAATAAAGACCTTTATGATTATCCACTTCCACTTAATGAAAAGTAAATACATTTTCTCTTCCCTATAATTTTCTTAATAACATTTTCTTTTTTCTAGGTTATTTTAAGAATACAGTATAT
This sequence comes from Macaca nemestrina, assembly GCF_043159975.1. Classification (NCBI taxonomy): domain Eukaryota; kingdom Metazoa; phylum Chordata; class Mammalia; order Primates; family Cercopithecidae; genus Macaca; species Macaca nemestrina. The sequence continues at coordinate 65,422,911 of NC_092128.1, forward strand.
AATACATATAACATACACAATATATGTTAATCAATGTTCATGTAATTAGTAAGGCTTCCAGTCAACAGTAAGCTATTAGTGGTTACATTTTTGGGGAATCAAAAGATGTATATGGATTTTTAATGAAGTAGGAAGTTCAATACTCTTAACCCCCACATTCTTCATAGGTCAACTGCACTGCTTTTTCAGGGTATAAACTATCTGATGTAATGAACTAACCATTAAATGACTGGTTGGCCTCATCTAAAAATGATGTCCAGTGAGGAAATCAGTATTGATTTATGTTACTGCAAGTTTTGACATTTGACAATAACGGCAGCTAAATTCATCTTGGAAAACAGAAGGCTAAGCTCTTGCAATATACATAGCCTCCACCCTTGGCAATCATGGCAATTTTATTCATACTCTGACAGTTGATGAAAGGGGCAGATTGAAATCAATTGGATGGGTTATTGTATCTGCATGGCTCTTTAATTCTTCTGCCATGTTAAATAGTTATTGGTGTGTTAACATGTGAATCAAAGGTCATCTACTTTGTGCCCACTCATGTATGAACAACTGAATAACTCTTCTTCACACCGCTTTATCCTTCACCATCTTGTCATTCCCCTTCCAAGATAATATGCAGCTATCCAAGCCATTTATCATTCCCTGCTATTTCATGTATATACTTAGCGTGAGGTGCTTCTATTTAGCAAAACATAATGGCTAGGTACAACATCTAAAGCTCAGCATAGTGGGTGGATTTCGCTTCAGCCCCACTTTTCAGAGCCAACACTAAGTGAGTGTGTAATGAAATAGCAATACAGTTTTTATTTGCACCAGTACACCAAGGCACTTCATCCATGACAGCACTTAGACATTCTCCTCATCCATAATAATGTGTAAGAGACTGTCCCCCCAATATGGATATAAGTTTGAGTTGAAAGAAATATCTATAATTTCATTTTGTCTCAAATGGTGATATAAAAACTAAGCAATCTATCGTCCACCATTAATGAGAGAATAAAATAAGATTATAAATATGTAACATTCATTGGAATATAGAAAAATATGATATTGTTAATACTTTTATCATATAACAAAGCAGAAATAATATTATGATAAACACAGATTCAGTAAATAAGCTGGAGGCGGTGATGCGTGCCTATAGTCTCAGCTACTTGGGAGGCTGAGGAAGATTGTTTGAGGCCAAGAGTTTGAGGCTGCAGTGCACTATGATTGCATCTGTGAATAGCCACTGCACTGTAGTCTGGAAAACACAGTGAGATTTCATTTTTTTTAACAATAGTAAACAAATAGGCCAGACACGGTGGCTGATATCTGTAATCCCAGCAATTTGGGAAGCTGAGACAGGGAGATTGCTTGAGCTCAGGAGTTCTAGATCAGCCTGGGCAACATAGTGAAACCTCATCTCTACAAAAAATACAAAAATTAGCCAGGCATGGTGGCCTGTGCCTGTAGTCCTTGCTACTTGGGAGACTGATATGGGAGAATCACTTGAATCCAGGAGGAAGAGGTTGCAGCGAGCTGTGATTGTACCACTGCAATCACAGAGAAGGAAGGAAGGAAGGAAGGAAGGAAGGAAGGAAGGAAGGAAGGAAGGAAGGAAGGAAGGAAGGAAGGAAGGAAGGAAGGAAGGAGAAAGAAAGAAAGAAAGAAAGAAAGAAAGAAAGAAAGAAAGAAAGAAAGAAAGAAAGAAAGCAAGAAAGCAAGAAAGCAAGAAACAAAGAAAAGAAAGAAAGAAAGAAAGAAAGAAAGAAAGAAAGAAAGAAAGAAAGAAAGAAAGAAAGAAAGAAAGAAAGAAAAGCAAGCAATGAAAGAAAGAAAAAGAAAGAAAGAAAAGCAAGAAAGGCAGACTAGATTATCTACCTGAGATTTGGGATCTTTAGTTAAAAATGGAAAAACAAAAAGTAACCATTACTGTTAGGGGTCTACTTATACTATCTGAAAGGATTCAAGGGTCAATTTCTCTAAATCTAAGGAGTGTTTGTCTATATGTAAAGAGTGTAAAGTAAAATACTGCTTCCTTCATCAACAAAGTCTTGACAAGAGACTGCTATGTTCTGAATGTTTGTGTACCCTCAAAATTCACATGTTGAAATACCAACCCCCAAAGGGATGGTGTTAGGAGATGGGGTCTTTGGGAGGTAATTAGGTCATTAATATCATTATAAAAAGACACCAAAGAAATCGCTTTTCCCTTCCAAAATGTAAGGACACAGAAAGCAAGCACCACCTATGAACCAGAAAGCAGGCCCGCACCAGACACTAAATCGATGAGTGCCTTGATCTTGAACTTCTGAATCTTCAGAATTGTGAGAAATAAATTTCAGATGTTTATAAAATGCCCAATTTATCATATTTTGTTGTAGCAGCTCAAACTTACTAAGAGACAAATAAAAAAATCAATAAAAAATCAATAAAATCACATAGTTGCAAGGATAATGCTCTCAAGACAAAACTGGATTATTTTACAATTTTTCTTTGGTTCTTCACTGCTAGGAAAAGATGTTTTAGGTTCTTAAAGCAGATGTCTTCTAAATAATCCTAAGTGTTGGCACTACATGCAAGAACTCCAGTCACTCAAGTGGTCTGAGTGGATTCATAAGACTTCATAACCAGGCTTTCTGCCAACCAACAGCTGGCAGAAATGACAGGCATAGAATTCAGACTATGAATAGGTGTGAAGATTATGAAGATTCAGGAGGACGGTAAAACCCAAACTAGGGAAACTAAAAGTCACAATAAAACAATACAGGAGCTGAAGGAGACAATAGCTGTAATAACAAAGAACCAAAAACAAATTTGACATAGCTGAATTACACAATAAAAAAGTTCACAATGCAATCACAAGTATTAGTAGACTAAGTCAAACTAAAGAAAGAATCTCAGATCTTGAAGACTGGCTCTCTGAAATAAGACAGTCACACAAAAATAAGACAAAAAGAATAATAAAAAAAAAAACTCCAAGAAATATGGGATTATGTAAAGAGGCCAAATCTATAAATTATTAGCCTTCTTGAAACGGAGGAGGAGAAAAAAAAAAAAACAACTTGGGAAGCATATTTCAGGATCTCATCCCTGAAAACTTCCTTAACCTTGCTAGAGAGGCCAAGAGTCAAATTCACAAAATACAGAGAACTCCCACAAGATTCTACACAAGATCATCCCCAAGACATACAGTCATTAGATTTTTTCAATGTCAAATGAAAGAAAGTATTTTTTTCTTGAGACAGAGTCTCGCTCTGTCCCCCAGGCTGGAGTGCAGTGGCCTGATAGCGGCTCACTGCAAGCTCCGCCTCCTCGGTTCACACCATTCTCCTGCCTCAGCCTCCCCAGTAGCTGGGACTACAGGCACCAGCCACCACGCCCGGCTAATTTTCTTTCTTTTTTTTTTTTGTATTTTTTTGTATTTTCAGTAGAGACAGGGTTTCACTATGCTAGCCAGGATGGTCTCAATTTCCCGATCTTGTGATCCACCGGCTTCGGCCTCCGAAAGTGCTGGGATTACAAGGGTGAGCCACTGCGCCCAGCTGAAAGAAAGAATCTTAAAAGCAGCTAGCAAAAAAAAGGCAGATCACCTACAAAGGGAACCCCATCAAGCTAACAGCAGACCTATCAGCTGAAACCCTACATGCTTGAAGAGATTCAGGACCTATATTCAACATTCTTAAAGAAAAATATCTTTAATAACAAATTTCATATCCAGCCAAACTAAGCTTCATAAGCAAAGGAGAAATAAGATCTTTTTTGGATATGCAAATGTTGAGGCAGTTTGTTGCCACCAGACCTGCCTTATACGAGGGAGTGCTAAATATACAAATGACAGAATGCTACCAGCTAACACAAAAAGACACTTAAACACACAGACCAGTGACACTATAAAGCAACCACATAAACAAGCCAACATAATAACTGGCTAACAACAACATGACAGGATTAAATACACACATATCAGCACTAATCTTTAATAAAGACAAACTAAATGCCCCCCTTAAAAGGCACAGAGGGACAAGCTGGATAACAACGCAAGGCCTAATGGTATGCCATCTTCAAGAGACCATCTCACGCGTAATGATACCCATAGGCTCAAAATAAAGGGTAGGAGGAAAATCTACCAAGAAAATTGAAAAAAGTAATAAAAGTATTTTCAGACAAAGGAAGACTTCAAACCAGCACACGTAAAAAAAGACAAAGAAGAGCATTGTGTAATGGAAAAGATTCAGTACAACTAAAAGACCTAACTACCCTAAATAGTTAGGATAAATATATCCTAAATATATAGACACTCAACACAGGAAAACCCAGATTCATAGAGCAAGTTTTTAGAGCCCCACAAAGAGACATAGAATCCCAGACAATAATAGTAGGAGACTTCAACTCTCTACTGACAGTATTAGGCAGGTCATCAAGACAGAGAATTAAAGAAGATATTCAGGACCTGAATTCAACATTGAAACGAATGAATCTGATAGACCTCTGTGGAGATCTCCATCCCAAAACAACAGAATATACTCATTGCCACATGACACATACTCTAAAATCAACCACATAATTGGACATAGAACAATCCTCAGTAAATGCAAAAGAACCAAAATTATACCAAACATACTCTTGGATGACAGCAAAATAAAAAGAGAAGTCAGGAGTAAGAAAATTGCTCAGAACCATGCAATTACATGGAAATTAAACAACATGCTCATGAATGACTTTGGGGTAAATAATAAAAGTAAGGCAGAAATCAAGAAGTTATTTTAAACTAATGAGAACAAAGATACAATATACCAGAGTCTCTGGGACACAGATAAGGCAGTGTTAATAAGGAAATGTATAGCACTAAATGACCACATCAAAAATTTAGAAATATCTGTAAGTATTAGAGAAGAAGAAATCAACCACAAAGCTAGCAGATAACAAAATAATTAAACTCAGAACTGAACTGAAAGAAATCAAGACACAAAAACACATTCAAAAGATCAACAAATCTAGGAGTTGCTTTTTTTGGAAAAAAAAAAAACGATTAAGATAGATAGACAACTAGCTAGACTAACAAAGAAAAGAAAAAAGATCCAAATAAACACAATTAGAAATGATGAAGGGAATGTTATCACTGATCTTACAGAAGTAAAAACCATCATAAAATACGATGAATACCTCTGTGCACACAAACTAGAAAACCTAGAAGAGATAGATTAACCAAGACTGAACCAAGAAGAAATTGATTCCCTAAAAAGACCAATAGTGAGCTCTGAAATTGAATCAGTAATAAATAGCCTACCAACCCAAAACACCCAGCTTCTGGTGGATTCACAGTCAAATTCTATCAGATGTACAAAAAAAAAAAAAAAAAAAAAAAGGTTAAAAGCTGATACCATTACTACTGAAACTACTCCAACAAATTGAGCCACAGGGTCCTCTCCCCAACTCATTCCATGAGGCGAGCATCATACTCATATCAAAACCTGGCAGAGACTGAACAAAAAATAAAACGAGGTTAATACCCTTGATGAACATAGATGCAAAAATTCTCAACAAAATACTGATGAGCCAAATCCAGCAGCATGTCCAAAACTAATCCACCACGATCAAGTAGGCTTCATCCCCAGGATGAAGGGTTGGTTCAACATATGCAAAAGAATAAATGTGATTTCAATATATAAGCAGAAGGCAAGCCCACATGATTATCTCAATAAATGTAGAAAAGTCTTTTGATGAAATTCAATAGCATTTCATTTTAAATACTCTCAATAAAATAGGTATTGAAAAACATACCTCAAAATAATAAAGCAATCTATGACACACACTCAGCTAATATCCTGCTGAATGGGGAAAAGCTGGAAACATTCCTTTTAAAAACTGGCACAAGACAAGGATGCAGTCTCCCACAATTCCTTTTCAACTTAGTATTGGAAGTTCTAGCCTGAGCAATAAGGCAAGAGAAAGAAATAAAAGGCATCCTAATAGAAAGAGATGAATTCAAATTATCTTTGTTTGCAGATGGTATAATTTTATATCTAGAAAACCTTATAGTCTGTGGAAAAGCTCCTTCAGCTGATAAACAACTTCAGCAAAGTTTAAGGATACAAAATAAATGCACAAAAATCACTAGGACTACTATACACCAACAACAGCCAAGCTGAGAGCCAAATTAGGAAGGCAATCCCATTCACAATTGCCCCCAAAAAATATATAAAATAAGCTAGATATACAGCTAACCAGGAAGGTGAAAAATCTCTACAATGAGAATTGTAAAACACAGCTCAAAGAAATCAAAGATACAAACAAATGGAAAAACGCCCCATGCTCAGGGATAAGAAGAATCAATATTATTAAAATGGCCACATTTCCCAAAGCAATTTACAGATTGAATGCTATTCCTATCAAACTACCAATGACATTCTTCTCAGAACTAGAAAACCCTATTTTAAATTTAATTTGAAACCGAAAAAGAGACTGAATAGCCAAGGCAATTCTAAGCAAAAAGTACAAAGCTGGAGGCATCACGCTACCTGACTTCAAAGTATACTACCATGCTACAGTAACAAAAACAGCATGGCACTCACACAAAAACAGACACGTAGACCAATAAAACAGAGTAGAGAGCACAGAAATAAGGCCACACACCTACAACCTTCTGATCTTTGACAAAGCTGACTAAGACAAGCAATGGGTAAAAGACTCCCTATTCAATAAATGCTGCAGGATAACTGGATAGCCATATGCAGAAGATTAGAACTGGACCCATTTGTTATACTATATAGAAATATCAACTCAAAATGAATTAAAGACTTAAATGTAAAACCCAAAACTATTAAAAACTCTGAAAAACAACCTAGGCAACGCCATTCTGGACATAGAAACCAACAAAAATTTCATGACGAAGACAACAAAAGCAATCCCAACAAAAGTAAAAATTGACAAGTCGGATCTAATTAAGCTTAAGAGCTTCTGCACAGCAAAAGAAACTATCAACAGAGTAAACAGACAACCTATAGAATGGAAGAAAATATTTGCAATCTATACATGTGAAAAGGTCTAATAACCAGCATCTATAAGGAACTGAAGTAAATTTATAAGAAAAACACAAACAACCCCACTAAAAGTGGGAAAAAGATATAACAGACACTTTTCAAAAGAAGACATATATATGGCCAAGAAGCATATAAGAAAAAGCTCAATGTCACTGATCATTACAGAAATGCACACAAAAGCCACAGTTAAGATAGTATCTCACACCAGTCAGAATGATTATTATTAAAAAGTCAAAAAATAACAGATCCTGTGAGGTTATGGAGAAAATGGAACACTTAAACACTGTTGGTGACAGTAAAATTAGTTCAGCCATTGTGGAACACAGTAAGGCATTTCTTCAAAGAGCTAAAAACTGAACTACCATTTGACCCCACAATCCCATTACTGGGTATAAACCCAGAGAAATGTAAATTATTCTATCATAAAGATACATGCACACAAATGTTGGTTGCAGCACTATTCACAATAGGAAAGAAATGGAATCAACTTAAATGCCCATCAACGACATATTGGATAAAGAAAATGTGGTACATATGCATGATGGAATACTATGCAGCCATTGAAAATAAGATCATGTGTTTTGCTGGAACATGGATGGAGCTGGAGGCTATTCTTAGAAAACTAACACAGGAACAGAAAACCAAACGCTGCATAGTTTTACTTACAAGTGGGAGCTAAATGATCAGAACTCATGAACACAAGGGAACAACAGACACTGGGATCTAATTGAGGGTGAAGGATAGGAGGAGGGGGAGGAGAAGAAAAGATGGCTATTGGGTACTGGGCTTAATACTTGGGCTAGTGAAATAATCTGTACAACAATTCCACCATGACATGAGTTTACCTAAGCAACAAACCTTCATATTTACCCCCAAACCTAAAATAAAATTTAAAAAATCCACTTTGCAGATATGCTAATTTACACACACACACACACACACACACACACACACACCCCACAACACTGAACACTCTTTACATTTTTTCCCTATTGACAGGCCTGTGACCAAACAAAAATTACAATGCATGTGGATTTATAGGAGTGTAACAGCAATAAACACCTATTCTGTTTTGCATTAAGACCTCTGAAAAAAGGAATGAGGAGAAAGACAGATGTTGGATAGTTTTCTATATTGAATAATGTTACAATATGCGCACACCAACAGAACAACTAATCCTTTTATTTATAATTAATTTGCATGATGAATCATTTCTTTTATTATATTTACTTTAGAGTAGCATGCCTTAAAATTTTATTTTCTAGATGACTTACTGAGCAGTTGTATGAAATCAACTTGGAGATAATAATTAGTTAAAATAATATTCAAAATGACAAAACTGCACATGTATAGCCAAAATAATGATATTTTGTCTAAAACATTGAAAAGTGGAATTGATGAGTTCTTAGGTTTTTTGCACTTCTAGAATGTGAAGATTGATACATTTGGTTACAAATAATTCTTTCTGATCATGTTACTTTAGCTCAAGGAATCTGAATCCAATGTTTTATTTTAGATTGTAACAAGATACTTTTTAAAATTCTAAATCTTTTAAACTTATATTCTGTTTTCCACTAACAATTTAGATACTAGGTTGCATCAACTACCTTCTCTGTTAGCAAAAGTTAAAAAATCTGTCTGGGTGTGGTGGCTAATGCCTGTAATCCCAGGACTTTGGGATGCTGAGGCAGACAGATCATTTCAGGTCAAGAGTTAGAAATCATCCTGGCCAACGCAGCGAAGCCTCGTTTCTACTAAAAATGCAAAAATTAGCTGGTCATGGTGATACACGCTTGTAATCCCAGCTACTTGGGAGACTGAGACATGGGAATCGCTTTAACTCAGGAAGCAGAGGTTGCAGTGAGCTGAGATCAGGCCACTGCACTCCAGCATGGGTGACAGAACAAGACTCTGTCTCAAAAACTATATAAATAAATAAATAATACAAAAATAAAAATGTACATTTTGTTTTTTTCTTCTTCTATTGGATGATTATTGCCAAAGATAAATGTCACTTCAGTGGTTTAATGCAGTCTGATAGTCAACATAATTTCAGGCACTAGCAGTAAGACCATATATCTTCTGGCAAGAAGATTGTGTAAATAGCCCTTTTTCTGCAAGATACAGGTATTGCAGAAGATATATATATATATAGATATAGATATATAGATATATATTTAAATCTGTATGTTTCATCCTACAGATTGAAATTAATATGAAGAAAATCTAAACAATAAAATACAAGAGGTTATCCTGAAACTTAAATTAATTTTCTTTTAATCCCTTTAAAATAAAATTAAAGGAATTGTTAATAATGGTTTCTTCAAGTTTCAATTCCTAAGACTACTAAGGAAGTGTTAGTCCTTTGAGTTATAAGTAAACCAATTTAAAAAAACCCACCATTTTCATGGTTTTTTAAGAATACACTCTGTGGTATCTAATTATAGCCAAAATTATATTTTATAAATACGCCATAGACAACATTTTCAGTAAGAGTAGTTGTTCTAAACATTTAGAAAACTAAACTGTTTCCAGATGTCTATTAATAGTTACCATAATAAAGAATGCATCACCCAGGCACATTTTCTTCTCTCCTGAACAAAAGAAAAGTGTTAGCTATACTCTGCCTGCTTTTTCTAGAATTACAAGGTACAATTCTCAATGGCAATGAACTAAACTTTAAGAGTGATACATAAGATATTGTTCTCCTGAGTCTAAGTTTCAGTTGGTGAAGACAGCCAATACAGATACATCTATTAGTTACACAAAGGGAATAGACTCATGGGGTGACAAAAATTGTCAATTTACCAAAAAACACACACACACACAAAAAAAAAACAAAAAACAAAAAAACAAGCAAACTCTTGAACTAAATAATATCCAGCATAAATTATATGCCTAAATACTTTTATTACGAGGACATTAATATAACTAAGTAACCAATTATTAAAGAATGGATTGAACAGAATCATTTTATGGTAGTTTACAGCATTACTATTCTATTATACAACTAATAAGTATTTTTAAATAAAGAGGTTTTAAACTGAATTCAGGACTGTTTAGAAGCAAAAGTAAAAACCAAAAGACAGAATTGTGATATTAAGGAAAGTAGATTCTTAAAAGAGCTTAAGACACAATATTACATTTCATTTGTCACAAAAATTATCACCAGCTTTTAAAGATACATAAAATATATTATACCAGGGAGAATAATAATCTACTTCATTGTGCTGATAATAAGTGTATTGGTAGAAATATAGAATAGAGAATGGAATTTATAACTTATTTCAAATGCATGCACTTCTCTATGAAGTTGTGTTATGTGTGACAAATTTCTGACTTTGTCCTCAAGATTGTGAAAATTCATTCTATAATGCTCCACTAATTTATGTCTCCACAAATGATATCTAAAGTCCCGAATAGTTTCCTATCATTTCCTATTCCTCAAAATATAACTCAGTCCAGTAGATTTTTAATGGCCTGCAATCATACTTTAAAAGGAGTCTGTTTTCCTTACCAAATGAAGGAGGGATGAAGACTGCATATTTCTGAGAGAGCATATATACTAATCTGAAAGTAGGGTAAAATAATGTTTCAGATTATTTCCTGGGAACAGATTTTGGTATGAGTAGAGAAAGACAAAAGGTAAAACACTAGACAGAAAAATATGTGATGGGGCCAAATAGAAGGAGGACAGTGAAACAGAAAGATTAATTACTTCAAATTAAAATATTTTAATTACTTTAAAGTTAATTACTTTAGAGTTTTAACAAAAGACAATCCTATGCTTCCTTTATATCATTTCTCAGAATTTGACAATATTGCTTGATTCAGAGAAATTCAGAATCATCCCTAGTTTCTTAATGACTATGGCATTCAGCTTACCACATAAGAAAAGTTATTTGCTATGTTACCCTTAAAAGTCGCTCTCTTAACAACCTAAGTCATAATTTACATATAACATATGCAAAAACATTCCATGTACAGTTGTTTGTTTTGACTAGAGTATTTGTACGCTTCTTTAAATCTTCGAATGCCCATTTCCAGTAAATAAACTCCAAAGTCAAACATGGTTTGATTTTTATAAACATAGTAGCTTAGATTTGACTGTTTTAGAACATAATATTAATGGATGAAAACATGTGTTCTCTTTTCTATCCTGACCCTGTAGCTCAGCCTACTATTTTAAGATTCATGTTATTGAAACTATTTTTATTTTGCTTTAATTTCAATTTATAATTTTCATGGTACATAACAATTGTACATATTCATGGAGTACATATGATATTTTTATATGAGCATACAATGTGTGGTGACCAAATCAGGGTAACTGGGATATTCATTACCTCATGTACTTACCATTTCTTTGTTTTAGGAACATCCTAATTCTACTCGTCTAGCTATTTTAAAATACACAATAAATTATTGTGAACTGTAGTAGCCATATTGTGATACCAAATACTTGATCTTATTCTTTCTATCTAACTATGTTTTGTACCCATTAGCCAACCCTTGCCACATTCCCTTCCCTGTCCCTGGTAACCATCATTCTACTCTACATCTCCATACAGTCAATGCTTTTTGGCTCCCACATATGTATGAGTACAGACAATATTTGTCTTTCTGTGATTGGTTTATTTTACTTAACATAATGTCCTTCAGTTCCATCCATGTTGTTGCAAATAATCGGATTTCATTCTTTTATGTGGCTGAAAAATATACCATTGTTTATATATTACATTTTCTTTATATTCCTCCATCAATAAAAACTTGGATTGATTCTATATTTGGGCTATTGTGCATAATGCTGCAATAAATATGGGAATGCAGCTATCTCTTTTACATACTAATTTTAATGCATTTGGATACGTATCTAACAGTGGAATTTCTGGATCATATGGTAGTTCTATTTTTAGTTTTTTGAAGAACATCCATACTGTTCTTCATAGTGTTTGTACTAATTTACATTCCCACCAACAGTACCCAAGTGTACTTCTTGTGAAAGTTTATAGTTCATTGTTTATATTGCTGAGTAGTTTACAATTGTACTACTATACCACAATTTATGCACCCATTTACCTGCTAAAGGATATGTTCAATGTTGGAATTATATTGACCATTTTGTGTACATCTAGGTATTCTATTGCCAAGCTGTTTCTCAAATGGTACCATTTTCTACTCTCAACCACAGTGCACGAGAGTTCTGACTGCTCTACAACCTCATCCATATGTGGTGTAGTAAGCCCTTTTTATTTTAGCCATTTTGGTTGGTGTGACATTTTAACTCAAAGTATTTTAATATCCACTTTCTTTATGACTATTAAGTCAGTCAACTTTTCATGGGCATAGTTGACATTTACTTACTTTTTTGTGGCTAGCGTCTATGTCATTTCTCCTATTTTTAGTAGGTTATTTGTCTTTTTATTATTGAGTTGTAGGAGGTATTTATGTATTCTGAATATCAATATTTAGTCAAAAACATATGGGTAATATTTTCTTTCAGTGCGAGGCTTGTCTTCTCATTTGTGTAAAGGTATCTTTAGAGCAGGGGTCAGCAAACTACATCCTAATTTACTTTTATTTTATGTTTTGTTGTAGAGACAGGGTCTTGCAAGTTGCCCAGGCTAATCTTAAACTTCTGGGCTCAAGTGACTCTCCTTCCTTGGCCTTCCAAAACTCTGGAATTACAGATGTGAGACTTTGTGCTCCACTCTATAATTCTAGATTTATGCTTAGGTATAAGTTACACATTGAGCTAATTTATAAGTACGGTAGAATTTGAATTATAAATCAATGCCTGTCTCAACCTCTGTGGGAATATCAAGTTGTTCCAGCACCATTTGGTAAAAAGGCTGTCCTTTTCTTACTGAATTACCTATACTTATGCTTAAACATGGCACCATCTATCCCATTGGTGTTTTTGTGAATCATCACACTAATAACATGTATTTTTATATCATTTTCTACATTGTTTTATCTCTACTAAGTCTTTTAAATGTCCATATTAATTTTGGTTTAAGTTTGTCATCTTCTTCAAAAGTTAATTTTGGTATATAATGTAAGGAAGGGGTCCAGTTTCAATCTTCTTCATATGGCTGGCCAGTTATCCCAGCACCATTTACTGAATGCGGGGTCTTTTACCCATTGCTTGTTTTAGTCAGTTTTGTCAAAGATCAGATAGTTGTAGGTGTGTGATCTTATTTCTACACTCTGCATTCTGTTCCATTGGTCTATATGTCTGTTTTTGTTACCGGTATCATGCTGTTTTGGCTACTGTAGCTCTGTAGTATAGTTTGAAGTCAGTTAACAGACACCTCCAGCTTTGTTCTTTTTACTTAGGATTGTCTTGGCTGTTCAGTCTCATTTTTGTTTCCTTATAAATTTTAAAATAGGCTTTTCTAGTTCTGTGAAGAATGTCATCAGTACATTGATAAGAATAGCATTGAATTTGTAAATTGTGTTGGGCAGTATGGCCATTTTAATGATATTGATTCTTCCTATCCATGAGCATGGAAAGTTTCTCCATTTTTTTGTGTCTTCTTTGAGTTCTCTGAGCAGTGTTTTATAATTCTCATTGTAGAGATCTTTCACTTCCCTGATTAGCTGTATTTCTAGCTATTTTATATTTTTTGTGGCAATTGTGATTGTGATTGCCTTCCTGATTTGGCTCTTGGCTTGGCTGTTGTTCATGTATATGAATGCAAATAGAAAACAGAAAAAGCAGGGGTTGCAATACTAATTTCAGGCAAAATAGACTTCAAACCAATAAGGATAAAAAAAGAAAAAGAAGGGCATTACATAATGGTAAAGGGTTCAATTCAACAAGAAGATCTAACTATCCTAAGTTATTTAAATAACAAGAATGATAAGGAAGAATGTTAATTTATAATTTAAGAACCAGAAATGCCAAACATGCCACATGACTTAGTCTCCAGTACTTAACTTCTCCATTGACATAATAAATTGAGAGGGTCCTGAAATTTTCTTTTATTTTACAGGCACAATGAGAAATCTGGGTGTTGGCTCACAGGAGACAAATATTGTGTCTGTAAAGATGCCAGAGGCCAAGGAGACACATTCATTATCAACACAAGCCTCAAGTCAAAAGCCAAAAGTTAATTTGTTTATTAGCTCTAACAGTTTTCTGGTGGTCTTTAGGATTTTTCTGTATAAGATTATGTCATCTGAATAGAGGGACAATTTGACTTTCTCTTTTTCAATTAGATGCCTGTTATTTATTTGTTTTGTCTGATTGCTTTTACTAGGACTGGGGAGGAGCAAGATGGGGCAAGGATGAGGAGAGATTGATCATTTGGCATGAATTTACAGTTAGATAGGAGGAATAAGTTATGGTGTTCTGTGGCATGGTAGGGTGACCATCGATAACAGTAAAATGCTGTATAACACAAAACTGCTAGATGACAGGATTTAAAATGTTCTCACAACAAAGAAAGGATAAATACATGAGGTGATGGATATGCCAAATACCTTGCTGAGATCGTTATACCATCTATTGATCATTATATCATACCATATAATTTTATATATGTATAGTTCATTATAATACATATTAACATACATTTATATTTATATACATCATATGCATTATATTATACATTTATACATTACGCAATATGTGCAGATATTATATATAATTATATATATAAAATGATACCTCATAAATATGTGCAAATTCAGTGTGTCAATAAAATAAGTGTGTATTGTCCAAAAAGTAAGTGATGAATTGAATTGAATTGCCCTTCACATTGAAATTGCCCAGTGATTCTCTTGAGCTGGGAAGACTAGGTATATCAGAATATCTTTAATCCACCAGCGAGCGGTTTTAGGTTTCTCTATTTAAACAGTGATCAAATTATGTGGATTATATGGATTTTTAAAATAACACTGAAAAAATATACTTACTGCATATTTTCTTATCTGTGTGATACTAGAAACATCTCTAAATTTAGGAACAGTAGATTGTTTCCACGTTACAACAATGTCACTTAACAGCTAAGTGACATTGAACAGAAGAAAACATGGTACTTCAGTTTTCTGAGTTGGTAAATTAAAATAAAATCTACAAACAACAATTTTAAGTGCTGAATTACTGAAAAACAACAGGGTTTTTTATACAGCAGTTTATCATTGTGCATGATAGGTGCCAGATACCAGTTTAGATTCTGTTTCTTAATTTTTCTATGTTTGCCTCAGCAAAGAGAGTAAACTTCACTAGGAGGAACAACAACAGCAAAAAACCTTCAGAAAGAATGAGTAGGTTTTAACCTATGGAAAGTTTGTGGCTTCCAAGGCATCCCCATCTAAATTAAGAGTATTTGATAAGGGTGAAGTTTTTGCTGATGGTTGAGGAACTATTTTAGAGATTTTGGAGTCCACAGTATATATTGCAGAGTTAAAACAGAACTCTGCAAAAATTAAGCAAAAATTACTTTTGGCACATTTGATCTTAGTCAAAAAGTCATGGATAGTTAAAAATGTCATTCATTTATTTATTTGAAGTTGTCGAGACTGTTTTGCCAGCATAAGAAAAGATTCAAGGATTGAGGACAGTTGCTCTTTCTATACAATAATTTTGTTTATTATTGAGGCTGGACTACTCAATCTGCCATACATTTTGAATGTGTACCGTTGAGTGCAATAGCAGGAGAAAGAAAATCCCAAGTATATGTGTGTGTGTGTGTGTGTGTGTGTGTGTGTGTGTGTGTGTGTGTGCATGCACGTACGGGAAGGAGCTCACATGAATGGGAGTGTTTATGCATGTACGAGTTGTGCATGTCTGTGCATGGTTGTTAATATGTGTGAATAAGTTAGAGAGAGTGCTGTTTTTGAGAGTGTTATTGTTTTTAACTGTGATGATAGTAAAGAAAACCATATGTGAATTCAATGAATACAAGCTATTTTGAATGGAAAAATATATACATATTAAACGGTTACAATGCTCATTGAACTAAATTAAGCATTAGTTTTAAGGCCCAAATAATTTTGAATGTGTATGCCATTTAGGAAATAAATCATTGATAACTTCAAAAGAGGGAATTTGTAATTAAACTTGTAAACATACTGTCATTTCATTTGTAACACATTTCTTTTTATGATGCACAATAGAAATACAGTTTCTATTGTGTTAGACTAAAACTACTTTCTTAGACATTATTGAAAGTATAATTGATAAAAATAAGGGGTATTCATATCCATAATGTGTTGCTTGATAGTCTAAATTGACTAATTCAATAATAGTTCTAAGGTTTTTTTTTTTTTTTGTATATTTTGTTTTTGTTTTTGGTTTTTTTGGGGCAGAGTTTCATTCTTGTTGCCCATGCAGGAGTGCAATGGTGCGATCTCGGCTCACTGCAACATCCGCCTCCTGGGCTCAAGTGATTCTCCTGCCTCAGCCTCCTGAGTAGCTAGGATTACAGGTGCCCACCACTGCGCCTGGCTAAATTTTTGTATTTTTGTAGAGACAGGGCTTTGCCATACTGGCCAGGCTGGTCTCAAACTCCTGACTTCAGGTCATCTGCCCGCCTTGACCTCCCAAAGTACTGGGATTACAGGTGTGAGTCACCGTGCCCCGTTAAATGTTTTTTAAAAAATATACCTTAGTAAGTTGATTTCTGCAGAGAGTTATGTTATGTCGATAAATCTAATGCAGGAAAAAATGTGCACATATTATTATAATTTGCATAAACTATACTACACATACAATAGAAATGAATTGTTTACATAATGCTCTAATTTAATTTTGGAATTTAGTGTTGGGAGTGAATCCTAGAGTTGAACTATTCCTAGCACCTCATTTTATATGAGGGAATTGAAAGTGTCTTATTAGTCTGTTAAATGAGTTGCTCTTTGTGGGACTCAAATCTGTCATTATAGTCTCAAGACCTATGACACCTTTTAATTGAAATCATCTCGGCTTTTGGAAAGTTTAGTCATTTGTAAAATTGAGTTGTTAAACATTCTGACCAATTTTTCCTATAAAGAAAATTTTAAGGGCAAAATGTGCCATTGGTTTTTGAGTTTTAAATAACTCTGGAAAATTCTACTGTGTGGCGTGAATTTTGATGTGTGGGGGAGATGTAAGGCTCTATATGTAGATGTGGAGAATATGCTTGGCTATAAGTTGATGTAAGTGGAGGACTATAAATTTTACTAGTTTGGGGACAGGTTTAAAAAATATTGCTGTCTATTCAGGGAGTTAGGAAATACATTACTCAAAGCCTGATTATGTAGAACCATTACCACTATATTGATGATTCTCAAGTCAACACTTTCCTTGAAAACTTACTTGAGCTCCAGGCCTATTTATAAAACCATCTATTGACTACCTCCACATAGACATCCCAAATTTATCACACAAAACCTCCTCCTCTTCTCACCAAATCTATTTCCAGTCCGGGTCTTTACAATAATACCATGATCTATCCAGTCAAACACACAAGAAACTTGAGGATAATTTAAGATTCATCTTTTGTCTCTCTCTCATTCCCAACCTGATCAAACCCTGTGTATTTTATGTACTAAATATGTATTAGTTTTTCTCTTTGGATGTTAGGTTCATAGTAATATTTTTCTACTGGATTACTCTGAAAGTCTTTTAACATTATTTTTGGCCTAATTTTAAATGTGTTCTCAGAAAAATTAATTTTTTTAATGTAAATAGTTAATACTTATATTATTTTATCTAAGATTCTTAGGTGGCTTTTTATCATTTAAAAAAGAAACCTAAACTTCTCAAAATAAAATCCAAGGCCTTTCATGATTTGTCTCTTTCTTTAGGAATCAGGCGCGATTCCAGCCATCATTTCTGCCATTGTTCCAGCAAAGCTGATGTACTTACAGAAGTCTGAGCCCTCCACATTCTGAATGCTCTATTCTTTGCATCATCTGCTTTTCTGCTTTGCCCATGCTTCATCACGTTGTGCACCTTTTAAGACTCAGAGTAAATTCATCTCTTCTAGTAAATGCTACCTAATGTGCTCTTCTCCCATATGTCTACATTAGACGATCCACTGTAATGCTGCCTTCCTCTGCTTACATAGCATTTAATAAAACAATTGTGTTTTTGTATGATTATCTTTCAGATTGACTAAATGGCCATATCATAAATGAATAAAAAATAGGAATAATCTTAGTTTTACTATAATATTAAGTAATTGAAATATTATTGGTCATTCATAGTGGCAAACACCTGTAATCCCAGCATTTTGGGAGTCTGAGGCAAAAAAATATCAGTTGAAGCTAGGGGTCAGAGATCAGACTGGACAACAAAGCAAGACCTCATCTCTACAAAAAAATAGAAATATTATTATATGAACTGAATATAGTATTGTACTGTATTTGAGATAATACTATCTTCCTTTAATATGTAAGTTTTTAAATGTAAAACCTAGTGAAGATCCAATCAGTACATTAATAAAAATCAGAACATTACATATAAGAAGAAAAACATACATGTTGCTCATAAGTGTTTATCCAGGAACTAAATGAAGAGAAGGACTCGAGGTTTCACAATGTATTTAAAGTTCATAGGCACTCATCCTTTTGATTGTCTCTCTACTTTAAACATCTTAGCTTATGAGCCAGAACATTGATTTTTACAATAAGGATATCAACTCCTATTTACAGTGTTTCTGACCTTGGCTGGGCACAACCATAACAATTTCAAGCATTCCTACATTTGCTGTACTCATTATATTGCAAATCCAGGTCATTGTAATTCTTGCCCTAGGTAGGTAAATTGACCCAAATTATTAGTTACTCATTTCTTTAAATAGTTTTGTTTGTCATACTGATCTTGTTCAGTCTGTAACACTTTTGTACTTTAAAATTTAATACAGTTAGAGAAATTTGGAAAACTGTTTAGAACACAAACATGGCTAGTAATACTTCCTTCTAAATTATGTCTATTGATAAATATAATAAAGCATACATTTTGAGGATTGAGATTTGTAGCTTCAGAACCTAGAGAAATCACACATAGAAAACTAATTTTTAATTAGAACTTAAAAATATGACTTCTTTAAAAATATGATGCCACAATTTAATAATACACTGAAAAATTCATCAATTAGCTTAAAAACTGATACGCTTAAGAGTGGCTGAAGAAAAATTTACGTGCAAAATAAGCTTTTCAGTGGGCAAGGATATCTAAATGTCAGATCACTTAAACAGAGGCATAATATCAATTAATAGTTTTCTATGCTGATCATGAATAAGTGACAGTTCAATTTGAACAGTAGCAATAATTTTATGAGACTTCCATTTCATTTTCAAAGTAACTCATTACAACATTATCTTTGTAATATACAACAGATACTGGGCTGCCTCTTTTAGATACATTTATTCAGGTCAAATAAAATTCATCTTTTTTAAAAAAAGCTTTTTAATAAACCTTTGAAAATCTGATTCTCCCCCGCCTTTTTTTTTTTTTAACATAGCACAAACCACAGATATCACTGGAAAAGTGATTAATGTTACAGTCTCATCAAGTGTACTGAAACATTGTTGAAAAATACAGATTCATCGGTTTCTAGAAGTCTTTTATATGTTTAGAGTCTTGCAGAACTTCCTAATTTTCAACCAGTCACCCCTGACATTCTTTCTAAGGCTAGGAATTAAATGTCCTGTTATTTCTCTGCTTATATGAGTCATCATTAGAGTTTTTAAATGGGAGAAAGAGATTCAGTTTTGGAAAAAGAAAGTGAAGCAGGGCCACTCTTTTAGGAGGTCATAGTGGCTAGAGCAGTGCAGACCTCTCCATAAGCTTCCACTTCAAAACTGTGGTGCTTTCTCCACCCTGTTCTGTACTTCAGGCTGAAAAGTCTTTCATGGCTCCTTTTACAATCTTCCCATTCCTTCCTTCCAGATGATCACTCCCACTGTTCCTCAGCCCTTCCCACATATGGATAAACTCTAATCCTTATATTAAACTGCTTTATTTGTCTAATTCCTCTAGTTGCTCTCTTTCCTTCACTGGACCTAGACTGATATATCACCAAAAGATAATTCATTCGTTATCTCACTGGTATATTCTTCATCTGTGAAAGAATGAACAGTTTAGAAGGACACACATGGTTCTTTGAGGGAGAACAGGATCACCCACATGTAAACTGGGTCAGTCAAGTCAAACCTTATGGAAAAACAGAAAACAGAGATAACGTCCAGGGCACTTTTATTCTCAAAACAACTGGAATTTCAGCAAAAAATTCATACCAAAAGTTACTCCAAAATCTTAAACTTGAGCTACAAGTGTGGCCATTAGAATGTATGACTTTTTTGAAGATAGCTAAGTGACTGTTACGGTTTACTCACTAGTGTTAGTGAGGACTGGGACTAGAAAAAGCAGTATTCTCTGAGCTTAAAGTGTTTAAACTCTATTAACTATAGGTTAGACAGTCAAAATGGTATTTTTTTCTTTATGAGTTTGTAGCTTGACTGTAGCACACACACATACACATATGTATAATACATATATTTATATGTAACTTGTCAATTTAAATATTTGATTTTGTAGAAATCTAACTACTTTTGGGAAACTAGTTGAACCCCTTTGTGTTTTCTGTGAAGCAAGAGCTCTCCCCTGTTGCATATAGTTTTTCTATATTATGAGTTTCCTTTGGGTAAAACTTTAGAGAGAGTGTAAGAATATAATTATGTCAATGTAATATATACCTTATTTCCTGGGGGTCTTGAAGATCATCCTTGGGTGTGATGATTCCTTAGGAGAACTTTGAGAACATAGCCAATAGTTATGCTCACAGCTATGATTTATTGAAGTAAAAGAATACCAAGGACAATAATAAAGGGAAAAGTCTCATAGATGAAGTCTAGGGGAAACCAGAATCCAGCTTCCAAAGAATCTTTTCCAGGGGATTCACACCAGATACACTTAGCCCAGTAACAAGTGGTGAGCACAGATGTGAAATGTTGCCAAGTAGGAAAGTTCATTAGGCACTTAGTACCAGAGCTTTCACTGGAGGCTGATCACATAGATAGTCTTGCCTGGTAAGCACACAGATCCCATCTCCTAGAATAAAATCAGGTGTTCCACATAAACAATATTGTTTGCTCAAACAGTTTAGACACAGTGAATCACTCTTTTTTTTTTGAGACGGAGTCTCGCGCTGTCGCCCACGCTGTGGTGCAGTGGTGCGATCTTGGCTCACTGCAAGCTCCGCCTCCTGGGTTCACTCTATTCTCGTGCCTCAGCCTCATGAGTAGCTGGGACTACAGGCGCCCGCCACCACGCCCCGCTAATTTTTTTTGTATTTTTTTTTTTAGTAGAGACGGGGTTTCACTGTGTTAGCCAGGATGGTCTCGATCTCCCGACCTCGTGATCCGCCCGCCTCGGCCTCCCAAAGTTCTGGGGAACCACTCTTATAAATTAGTATTGGGAACCTTATCAAAATCTAAGTTCTCATATGCCAACCAAAGGCCAACCTTGTAAGCAGGCCTTTCAAAGGAGAGCAGTCAGATCTCTGTGTTAACTCTTTTCTACACACCCTATATTTACAATTTGATTGAAAATATACCTGAACAAGTATCAAAGTTGTGGTCATTGATGTCAGGGCTTAAATATCAGGTAATCCCTTTTAGTTTAAAAATGTTTGAGAGAATAGAGTGAGGCTTCTCTCATGAGATTTAATAAGACAGCTACTCTATGTAAAACACTGATGGCATATGGTTTGACAGATTTGTCTCAGCTTGAAAGACATTGGTTTTATAGCTGATTTCCCAGTTTTATACACTGACCAAGACAGCATCTCTTGAATTAGAGTATTGGATTCTGTCATTTCATGATTTTGTTTCCTTTTTGGCTTGTTTGTTTTTATGAAAATAGGAGAGCTTTGTATATCAATGTTATAACTCCGTTCAAAGATATTCTGAAACAAAACTCATAATTATACCCTGTTCTCCACACCTGTTTAACAGTTAGGTATTTCCTTCTCTGGAAACTTACAGCAACTATAATGTATATTTGTGACAATGCATTACATCGTAATGTAAAATTTATGATTGTGTATCCATCTCTCCCCAAAAGATGAGCTTCTAAAAAATCATTACTGTATCTAGAACTAATATACTAACCACTACTAACTACTAACAAATATTTATTTTCCAATGAGTAAATTCTCATATATATGTTTGTACTGAAGTAATGGCTGATAGAATAAATAACAGACATTAAAAAAATGATAAAGCTGGTCTTGCAAACCTAAAAGAAAAATAAGACATGATAATATAGCATATTTCTTTCTGCATGATTTATTTTAAAAGCTTTTAGGAAAGTCATTTTCTTATTTGAAAATGAATATGATCTTTAGATATTCCAGGGTCTTTAGAAGAAGTTGGTGCTAGATTACAAACATGCTTGAAACATTTAAACTGTAAAACTGCAGGAAAAAAACAAAACAATAAGTTCTATAACCCAACTACAAGAAAGAATATAGTGTAAATGACTTCTAAGACTATTATGGCTAGATAAATTGGAAGAGATGGAGAGTAGTTCTCGTCTTCTCAAATTAGAGACTCTTCTCTTTCCACCAAGAGCCAAGAAATCTTATATAAGCCCTCCTACAACAGCAGGCATTTAGATTCATAAGTTCCTTGGTATTTACTGGCAGCTGTAGCTAGCAGAACTGGGGGGGAGTTCTACCTCCTGGAGTTCTAGAATTTGCAAAGATCTGTGCATAACAAATAGGAACAGAAATAACTAGAGCTATGGAATGCACTTGAAAAAAGTTCTTAAAATCGGAACTTGAATCAATTTCAACCTTAGTGACTGAAATTTCTCTGTGTTTACAATGCCGATCTTCATCCAAGGACTTGACCATTTGATAAGATATTTGATTGGATGCATTGAAGTAAAGGATGGGAAAAATTTTGATAACGGGACAACAAAACCTATTTTCTAAGCATCCCTTGACTAAAGTTTTTTCTCAATACCCAATATGGAATCGTTAAAATGCATGTCACAACCCCATTATAATTATGACTATGTTCACTTAAAGATTACTAGTTATTAACTCTTTAATTTTGTTCAGCAATACACATTTAAGTACCTCTTTGTTTTCCTTACAAAAAATCCAGGTATCAGCAATGTGTCTTATTTCACCATATAAAGATTACTTTTTTCCTGGGATAATGGAATAGATAAAATCTATTTTTATATTTGCTCTAGATTCAGCCATTTGATAGCTGTTCCTCCTCCTGTTCACTAGAACCAGCAACACTGCTTATATTATGGCCTTCCCTCTGGGAATTTCAGGATGCTGGTACCCCTGATATCATGCTGCCTCATCTGAATGGGTCTTAGAGAGGTAGAAATGTGGGTTAGTCCACACCTTCATCTTGACCAGCTTCCTTTTTATTTTGAATTCATACACATGTAATCTAAAATGCCTACAAACTAGTAGAACCAAAGGCCTTACTTTAACAGAAATATCATTCTGCCAGACTTCTCTCTTATCTTTAGTCTCACTCCAGTCTGAGAGCTACTTTTAAACGTTTGTTTTTTTGAGATAGCTACATCGAAATCTCTGAAAACAATATCTTATAGCACTATTTTTATGTAATCCAATTCAGATTTTATGTACTAAATTTCTTCTATGCTGAATGAGGATTTAGCTCACTTAAACATTAATTCCCTTCCTCCGTAACTCCTAACATTATACTTACATCATTTTAAAAAATTTATTATTTCATGAGCTTTACGTATTTAAATATTTTCTGCATATGTGTGTGTGTGTGTGTGTGTGTGTATATATATATATACATATTATTATTTTTTTTTTTTTGAGACTCTGTCTTGCTCTGTCATCCAGGTTGGAGTGCAGTGGCACAATCTCAGCTCACTGCAAGCTCCGCTTCCTGGGTTCACGCCATTCTCCTGCCACAGCCTCCTGAGTAACTGGGACTACAGGCGTCCACTACCATGTCCGGCTAATTTTTTGCATTTTTAGTAGAGACGAGGTTTCACCATGTTAGCCAGGATGGTGTCAATCTCCTGACCTCATGATCTGCACACCTCGGCCTCCCAAAGTGCTGAGATTACAGGCCTGAGTCACCACGCCCGGCCTTCAATGTATTTTTTATCCCTTGTGCAAACTACAAATATCTTTTGCCACTTTCTCTAGAAAAGCAAGATAATGGAGTTCTTTTTCTATAGTTTCGCTTTTTTTCTTTTCTTTTTTCAAATCAATTTTATTTATTTATTTTTAAATTGACCAATAAATGTATGTGTATTTAGTATCTATAGAATGATGTTTTGAAATATATATGATTAACTCTAGCTAATTAGCAAATACTTAAAGTCACGTAATTATCAATTTTGTGGTAAGAATATTTAACATCCAATTTGTTAGTATTCTTCAATAATACAATTTATAGTTTTCCTTTAATTATTTATTAAATTCTATCATATATACTTTTACTTTAAAATCCTTGAATTCAAAAATATTTCCATTCTCCTTAGAAACCATAGGAAATCTTCTAGCTTTTATGGCTGGGCTGACTCTAAAATTTTGAAATTAATGAAAACTGTGTACCTATATGTGTCTTTGCAAAAATCAGCGATAGCTAAACTAAATGAGGTACTATGATAAATAAAGATGGCCATACATTGTTTTTCAAATTATTTCCATTGACAATGGGATTCAGGATCCCATTGCTTGAATCTGACTGGTTAATATGCCTGTTTTGACAAACAGAATATGGCAGAAGTAATGCTATGTCAGTTTTTAGTCCTAGAATTTAAGAGATTGGCAGTTTCCATTTCTGTATCTTGGAAGGTGGTCTAGGATCCTTCAACAGCTAGTACACAAGTTTTATTTCCCTGAGGCCACCATGATAAAGAGAGTATGTGTAAGGACTTTAAACAGTTACAGTGAGATACATATTTTTGTCTATTTCTTCCAAAGCAATAGACATATGAGTGACTCAGTCTTGTATCTCTCATAGCAGCCTATCCACCACCTGAGTATCACCTAGTGACTTCAGTTGATGAAACCTGGAATAGAATAATTATTCAGTTAAACAAAGCTCACAGTCTAGATCTACCAAATTGTGATATATTTATTAAAATTTGGGATTGTTTTATTCTGCAAAAATAACTAAGAGAATATTACATTTTCTTATTTGCATTGATTTTTTATTTTCCTTATTTTTTATTGAATTTCCTTTATAATTTGTATAATATGCACGTGTTATATCATTAACTATTTTCATATATTGTGAAATCTATTCATGTTAGTCCTATTATATCCACATATTCACCATTTTACTTCTACAAACTGAAATGATTGATTTTTAGGTCGGGTACAAAGATATTGTTCTGGGAACTCCCTTTATTGCTTGGTTTAAATGAAGTCAAATTTTCCTGAATCCCCATTTCTACCACTTTCTTGTTTTACTCACTTGTTTTGATAGTTTGGGTTCCTGAAGAATTTGCTAAGCCAGAATGCTTCAGAGGCAAGTGTTCTTATTTCTTGTTTATTTAACATATTTTTGGTTCTGTCCCATGGCTGAATGGATATCGAATTGGGAATTCAAAATATATTTTCCTCTGATCTTTGAAATATATATATATATTTTTTCTCTTCTAAAATACTGTTTTAGATGTGAAAGTCAATGTTAGTCATATTCTAATTCCTCTCTAGATGATCTCTTTTGTGACTGAGGTATTTATTTTTATTTCTTGTACTGGGTAATTTCAATATAAATCAATAAATAATTACATACAAACATATGTAACTGTATCCTGAATCTACTGGAAAGCATTTTCTGTTATTTTTGCATAATAAATAACTTCCCTGTTATTTTCTGTATTTATAAATCTTATTGATCATATATAGTATTAAATATGTATTATATATACACATACATACATGTGTGTAGTCTCTTTCTTTTTCTTTTTTTTTTTTTTTTTTTTTTTTGTGAGATGGTGTCTTGCACTGTTGCCCAGGCTGTGTGCAGTGGCGCGATCTTGGCTCACTGCAACCTCCACCTCCTGGGTTCAAGCAATTCTCCTGTCTCAGCCTCTCAAGTAGGTGGGATTACAGGTGCCTGCGACCACATTCAGCTAATTTTTTGTATTTTCAGTAGAGATGGGGTTTCACTATTTTGGTCATGCTGATCTCAAACCCCTGACATTGTGGTCTGCCCACCTCAGCCTCTCAAAGTGCTGGGATTACAGGCGTGAGCCACTGCGCCCGGCCTCTTTCTATCTTCTAAAAATTTTCTAATGTAAGGTTTTTAAAAAAATTTATGACTCTGAATTGTTTTGTCTTCTCTGAGTATATATGCATATTTAAATTCCCAATGTTTTGTCTATTGACTTTTTATTATTATACACTTCTCATTTTATAAATTCAACATGTTAAAATTATCTCTGGATATATTAACCTTTCTTATTTAAAATACATAATATTTTTATGAAATCTATTATCTATTTACTAATAAAATAAATACATTTATTTTTGTAAAACTATTTATCTTGTTTATATGGAGACATTTTAACAATTTGTTTATTATGGACTTTTTCTCATATTTTGCAATCTTTGCCTTTCATCTTTGAATATGAACAAAGCTATTCCTAAACCCTGTGTACATGTATACATGTATAAGACTTCAAACTGCCCAAGTTTCTTAGAGTGAATAAAAGAAAGCCGACAGTGTTTCTAATGTCACTAAATATCAGCATTAACTTGCAGAGTATCTTCCCCAGTTTGCTTTAATCATTTGTTCAATATATTTGGAAAAAATTGTTTGTTAGTTATTCTAGAGAATAAACACCTGATTGACAAAATGTTTGGAATCCTGGAAGGAGAGCGGGTAATTTAGTCTGTCACAACATACAGAATCAATTTTCAATGCCTTTTTAAATCTTGTGTCTGGTCCTTAAGTGCGCTACCTCTCACTTGCATCCTCTTTCTCTCTCTCTCTCCCCACCTACCTCCCTCTCTCTCACTACCTCCCTACACACACACACACACACACACACACACACACACACACACATATTTTTTATAACTTTTATTTAATGTTTCCCTTAAAACTAAATTATGCTGAAGTTTGTTGGTTGCTCATGAACTGTTCTTACGCTGGTTGTTTTAGTAGTGTTTACTTACTTTCCATACCATTGGCATTAGTCATTACTATTGTCTAACAAATACTTCTCATTTTCTTTCTAAATACATGGTAGGACAACACTTGTTTGCACTTTTGGATTTATGCATTGGCTAGTGAAATAAAAACAAGAGTATGAACATATTTATTGAGACTGGTAAATCATAAATTATTTCCTCTTAAACGTGCTACAATTTGTAGCAGTAATATCATTATTGTTGAAAGAAACTGGTTTCAAGGACTTTGTTCATGAAGATGATTAAAATATATTCTTGTTCTTTGGGAATTCACTAATAAAAAAGCCATTAGTCAAATAAGTGATCACTAATCTCTTATACATGATGGTGGAAAAAATCCTAAAATTTGGTCCTAAGTGTATGTATCATGGAGAATCAGATAAGGCTGAGCATATTTGACAAACTGTGGATATATTCAATGTACACAAATGCTAATACATTTATTGTGGATTATTTTACTCTAGAAGAGAAAAAGTAATAAAACACATTGAATATTAAAACTCTGATCATAGAAAATGAAAAAATCAACCAAAATATAGAATACAACACTACGTCATTTAGCTATGTCTTTAGCCAAAGTATGTCCATGTCTTACGAATAAAGAGAGTTTTGGAAAAAGTTAAATTTTGAGTTATAAAAATATATTTAATATATGATTATCTAAATAACAACAGTTTAGGACTTCTGTAAGAAATTATAATGAGGAGAGGATGCAGGTATTTCTTAAGTTACCACAGAACCGAATGCATCAGCAGTTGGATAAACTAAACATGCATCGGCAAGTTAGAGAGATCTTCCTCAGAAGTTCTTGATGGAATCAATAATTTTTCGCCCTCTATTAGGAATAAGAAATAGAGACAAGTAAAATGTGGCAGACACATGGGAATTAAATGACTAGTTCCTGAGGACATTTGTTCTTATATTTTCAACAAATGTAAGTACCAAGCATAGTAAAAACGCTAGGATTTGGTATATGCAATATTAATAGAATGCATTATTTGCACATAGGAGCTTAACATCTATTGGCTGATAAAAAACAACTTAGATCAATATCATTTGGCTGTGTCCGCACCCAAATCTCATCTTCAATTATAATCACCATAATCCTCACATGTCATGGGAGGGACCCGGTGGGAGGTAATTGAGTCACGGGGGCAGTTTCCCCCATGCTGTGCTTGTGACAGTGAGTGAGTTCTCATGAGATCTGATGATTTATTAAGTGTGTGGCATTTTCCATGATAGCATTCATTCTCTTTCCTGCTGCCCTGTGAAGAAGTACCTTCTATCATAATTGTAAGTTTCATGAGGACTCCCCCGCCATGTGGGAGTGTGAGTCAATTAAGCCTCTTTTCTTTGTAAATTACCCAGTCTCAGTTATTTCTTCATAGTACTGTGAGAACAGACTAATACAGTAAATTGATACCAGGAGTGGGGTGCTGATGTAAAGACACCTGAAAATGTGGAAGCAATTATGGAACTGGGTAACAAGCAGAGGTTGGAACCGTTTGGAGGGCTCAGAAGAAGATAGAAAAATGTGGAAAAGTTTGAAACTTCCTAGAGACATGTTGAATGGCTTTGACCAAAATTCAGATAGTAATATGGACAATGAAGTCTAGGTTGAGGTAGTCTCAGATGGAGATGAGGAACTTGTTGTGAACTGGAATAAAGGTGACACTTGCTACGGTTGAGCAAAGAGACTGGTGGCATTTTACCCCTGTTCTGGAGATCTGTGGAACTTTGAACTTAAGAGAGATGATTTAGGATATCCGGCAGAAGACATTTCTAAGCTGCAAAATGTTCAAGAGGAAGCAGAGCATAAAAGTTTGGAAAATTTGCAGCCCGGTGAGGTGACAGAAAACAAAAACCCATTTTATGGGGAGAAATTCAAGCTGGCTCAGAAATTTGCATCAGTAACAAGGAGTAGAAATTTAATCACCAAGACAATGGGGAAAATGTCTCCAGGCCTTGTCAGAAACCTTCACAGCAACCCCTCCCATCACAGGTCTAGATGGCTAGGAAGAAAAAATGGTTTTGTGGGTCAGGCCCAGGGTCTCCCCACTCTGTACTGCATCAGGACGTGGTACCCTGACACTTAGCTGCTTCAGTTTCAGCCATGGTTAAAAGAAGCCAAGGTACAGCTGACGACATTGCTTCAGAGAATGCAAGCTACAAGCCTTGGTGGCTTCTAGGTGGTTTTGGCCTGTGGGTACATAGAAGTCAAGAATTGAGTTTTGGGAACCTCTGCCTAGATTTCAGAGGATGTATGGAAATTCCTAGATGTCCAATCAGAAGTTTGCTGTAGTAGCAGAGACCTCATGGGGAAGCTCTGTTAGTGCAGAGCAGAAGGGAAATGTGCGTGGGAACCACCACACAGAGTCTCCACTGGAGAACTGCCTAGTGGAGTTGTGAGAAGAGGACCATACTCCAGAACTCAGAATGGTAGATCCTCTGACAGCTTGCACTGCACACCTGGAAAAGCCACAGGCACTCAAAGCTAGCCATGAAGGCAGCTGGAATAAGGGCTGTATACTGGAAAGCCACAGGGGTGGAGCTCTCCAAGGCCATAGGAGCCCACCTCTTGCATCAGCATGACCTGGATGTGAGATTTAGAGACAAAGGAGATCATTTTGGAACCTTAAGGTTTAATGACTACCCTACTGGATTTCAGATTTGTAAGGGTCCTGTAGCCCCTTAGTTTTGGCCAATTTCTCCAATTTGGAATTACTGCATTTACCTAGTGGCTGCATCCCATTGTATCTAGGAAGTAACTAACTTGCTTTTGATTTTTACAGGCTCATAGGCAGAAAGAACTTGCTTTCTCAGCTGAGACTTTGAATTTGAACTTTTGAGTTAATACTGGAATAAGTTAAGACTTTGGAGGACTGTTGTAAACGTATGATTGTGTTTTCAAAAGTGAGACCATGAGACTTGGGAGGGGCCAGGGATGAAAGCATATTGTTTGGGTCTGTCCCCACCCAAATTTCATCTGAATTGTAATTCCCATAATCCTCATATGTCATGGGAGGGACCCAGTTGGTGGTAATTGAATCACAAGGGAAGTTTCCCCCATGCTGATCTCATGAGAGTGAGTGAGTTATCATGAGATCTGATGGCTTTATCAATGTCTGGCATTTCACCTGCTAGCATTTATTATCTCTCCTGCTGCCCTGTGAAGGGGTGTCTTCCACCATGATTGTAAGTTTCCTGAGTCCTCCCCAGCCATGCAGAACTGTGAGCCAATTAAACCTCTTTTCTTTATAAATTACCCAGTCTTTCTTCACAGCACTGTGAGAACAAATAAATACACTGGACATAATAATGATTCTCTATCAGCTTGTTATATAGTGTAATGGATCTTTTAAATTCTTAGTTATTGGAATTCTTAGTTGATGTGGGTGTGTGTGTGTGTGTGTGTGTGTGTGTGTGTATGTTTCATTGCTTGTTCTAAAGCAATATATCCTAAGCAATATTGCTGCCAGGTTTTTCAGAATATAGATTTATGTGATTAAAGGAGACATAATTGTGTTCATATTTCTATTATCTCAAAACAAAATAAGTTATACTAAATGACTAAAAAGTGAGGATTATTTTTATGCATCCTTAAAGATGTGAAAGGTATATGAAACATGGTTCTAACAGTGTTTTGCTTTTGTTTTGTTTAGGTATATAGAAAGTCACACTTGAAGATGTATCAATCCTTTCTCTCCTTACTATCCCATTCTAATTATCTCCACCTTCCCTCTTTTTTTTCTTTCCCAATCATTTTTTATAAGTAATCAATTTGTTAATTTTGGATTTCTTCTTTCTGTATTTTTTGTGCAAAGATATGCATGTAATTTTTGTATATTTTTCCACATGAAGGATTTCACTAAAGTTTTTTATTATTATTTTCTCTTTTTTCATGTGCTGGAAATCACTTTATATCAGTTCATGGAGACCTTTGTGGTCCATTTTAAAGCAACTCTATATTGCAAATACATCATAATGTATGTATTCACTCTCTTATAAATGGGCATTTAGTTTGGCTTCAGAATTTTACAATCACAAACAAGAGTACATACATGTGTTTATATGTATTTTCATATATTTGGATATGTATTATTAGAATAGGTGCCAAGAAGTTTAGATTGTTGAGTCAAAAGTTAAGTAGACATGTGCTTTTGCTATGATTGCCAAATGTCTCTCCTGAGAAGTTGTATCAGTTTGCATACTCACCAGCAATTATAAGAATGCCTATAATCCTGCAGACTCACAATCATAGTATGTTGTCATATTTTAAACTATTTACCAGTCTAATAACTGGGAAATGAAATATCAGTGTTGTTTAACTTGATTTTTCTAATTATGATTGAATTTGAACATTTTTCATGCTTGATAGCCATTTTTCTTATTACTTTTATGAATTTATGTATTATCTGTTCATCTTTCCTCCTATATTTCTATTATTTCTCTATGAGATAGTTGTCAATTAATCATTATTAATTATCTAGGTCATTACAGTAAAATTTTTGGTATTTAGAAAGGCTTGCATTTTTTTATTGGTGTATTAGTTTTCTATAGCTTCCATGACAAATTATCATAATTTAGTGTATGAAAATAACACAAATTTATTATTCTAAAATTCTGTAAATGAGAAGTTAGATTCAAGTATCACTGGGCTAAACTCAGATTGTTAGCCAGCCGCGTTCCTTTCTGGAAACTATAGTGGAGGATCCATTTCCTGATTCTTCAGTTTCTTGGCAGAATTTACTTCCTTGTGGTTGCCGGACTGAGTTCCCAGTTTCTTTACTAGCCATAGACTGGGGCTTGTTCTCAGCTTCTAGAGATTGCCACATTTTTTGACTCACATCTCCCTTTTTCCATCATTGAAGTCAGCAACAGCTGGTCAAGTCTTTCCTACACCTCACCTCTCTAAAATACTTTTGTGCCTTCCTCTTCCAGTTTCTAAGATTCATGTATTATATTCTGCTCAGACAATACAGGATAATCACAATGTCTCAACATCCCCCAAAAATTATAATATCTGCAAGTCCTTTTTACCATTAAGATAACATTTACAAATTCTAGAGTAGGTTTTGGATATCTTTGTGTGGCCATTGATCTGTCTACTATAATTTGTTATGTTGGTATATACATCATTTTTATGTCTCTAGTTGCTTTTCTTATTTGGTCATTGACTGTATATCTTGTCAGATTTTTAAAAGTACTTTCACGGTCTTCATTATCACTTAACATGTATATGTTACCTATATAATGCTATTCCTAAATTATTCTTTCCTTTTTTCTTCTCCTCTCATTTTTTTTCACTAATTTGCATTATTTCTATTTTATCACAATACATGACACTTTTAAATTGGTCTTCTACCTTCATGCCATCTTCATTTTGGTTCCATATGTCACTATATGTATTTAAACATGCTAAGTATAATTTTTGCTGAATTTTCCCCATCACAATTTGATTAGATAAAGCTCATTTTCTAGATTTCATAAGAAGTATTGATGATCACAAACTGGTTTTCTATTTTTAATTTTGTTTAAATTTATTGTTATTTTTTTGGATACAGGGTCTCACTCTGTCACCCAGGCTTAAGTGCAGTTGGCACAATTTTGGCTCATTGCAGTCTTGACCTCCCAGTCTCAGGTGATTTTCCCATCTCAGCTTCCTGAGTAGCTGGTACTACAGGCATGTACCACCACAAGTGGCTAATTTTTGTATTTTTTGTAGAGATGGTGTTTCATCATGTTGCCCAGACAGATTTTTTTTTTTCAATTGACTTGATATTTGAAGGATAGCTTGACTAGAAATAAAATACTTAATTCACACATTGTTTCATCTATATAAAATGTAGTCTATTTTTGTCTTGTTTTGTATGTTGATTTTGCAAAGTTTGAGGCTAACATAATTCTTTTGTAATGTATCTATATTTTTGTTTTAAGACCAGGAAGATTGCATCTTTATATTTGAAATCAAAAAGTTTTACTCAGAGATCATTGCTTTAGGTTGATTTTGGGTAATCTGGAACCCTTGTCAACTTTCAGATTCTGATAAATTTTTATAGATTAGAGTGATAAATATTAGCTTTGTTCTTTTGTTTTTCTTCTTCAGGGACTGGTAGCATAAAATGTCATTCTTTCTTTGCCTGCTTCTTTCATTCCCTTGGTTGTTTTCCTACCTTGCTTCGACATAGTGTATTAAATTTTCATTTGCGTGTATTCTCCAATGGATACCTTCTAATTTATTCTTGATTTCTAATATTATTCTATGTTTCCTTCCATTTCATTTCTAAATTAAATAAAATATTTTCTCACTTATTTCTACTTTTTGTTCATATTTGTTTTTGTTTGTTTTTAAGTTTATGGTACACGGTAAGTTTTAATATCTTCAAATGCTTATTGAATATACTTAATTCTGTTTGATTAGTAGACCTACCATTTATATTCTTTATGATTGTTACTCCAAGGAATACTTTTCCTCATTTGCTTTATATGAACATTTGTTACCTAATTTTCTGCAATACAATTTTCTATGAGTTTTATTTTTTTTATTCATTTTATGATATCGAGGAGTTTTTCATGATTTGTAATTTAATAACCTACTTTTCTGATAATTTATTAACATCCAGGATCTTTAGAAGAGTTTTTCTTCTGGTGATAGGAGATGAGTTGTTGATTGCTCATCCTCTGATTTTGTGGTGACGTTTTGCCTTCCATCACACCAAATATTCTGTTTTGTGTTCTTGCATCTTCACCATCTATTTGCCAGATGGTGGTTCCTCTTTCTCTTTCCCTCTTTTTCTCATCCAGAAGCTATGTATTCAGAAGACTGTTTGTTTGTTCGTTTGTTTGTTGTTGTTTGTTTGTTTGCTTTACAGAGAGAGTCTCACTTTGTCACCCAGGCTGGAGTGCAGTGGCACAATCTTGGCTAACTGCAACCTCCACCTCCCAGGCTCAAGTGATTCTCCTGCCTCAGTAGAGGTGGGATTTCACCATGTTGGCCAGGTTGGTCACGAACTCCTGACCTCAAGTGATCTACTTGCCTTGGCCTCCCAATGTCAGAAGACTATTTGTTTAAAATTATGGTTATTCTTCGAATTAGGCTGGGCATAGTTTGTTCCTTTAAATCAAGTAAGTAGAAGTTCAAGAGATCTATCGTACAACATGGTGACTAATAATAACATATTCTAATTTTGCAAAATGCTAAGAAAATAGATTTTAAGTGTTCTTGCCACACAAAAAAAATGATAACTATGTAAGGTGATACATATGCTGATTACTGTGATTCCACCACTATATTTTAAAATCATGTAGTACTTAGTAAATATATACAATTTTATCTATCAAATTAAAAAGAAAATAAAACATTGTCTAAAAGGAAAGACAAGTCACTAATTAAAAGAGACAGATTTTGTTGGGAAAAGAAATCAGGTAAGTAGAGTTTGACCCTTTAATTCAAGAACCTAGCCTGTTTTATGACAATTATCTCTTATACCCTACAGCCTACTTTTATATGGCTTCTGTATTTTGGTAATAAGTATTCCTTCCATATTCTTCCTAGACAACATATATTGCTTTTCAATATTTGTGTTGAATAGATTAAATAATCAAATTGTCAGATACCTTACAGAGCAAATCAAAGCTGTCATTTTACAATGTTTCTAAATTCTTTCTAAATGTTTTGTTATTTAAAAAATGTGTATAATTCAGGAAAAGGAATATGAAAGAGACTACAGACCGAAATGGTTGGGTAGCTTTTGCCTAGAAGTGAAGTAAATTGTCCATAGAAATAATTTTTTAGAGTTAGGAATAAAATTGAGAACCTAGGAAGATCTAAAAATAACAATTAGTGTTTATATTATGCAAGGTTTCATTTATATTAACATTATATTCGTTATACTTCATTTGTATTTCATTTATATTATGCAAGTTTTCATTTATATCATCATTTATAGTTCATTTATATTAAACAATTAGTGTTTATATTATGCAAGTTTTCATTATATATATCGAGTTTTCATTTATGTTATATTACATTAAACATTGAGTTAGTTATGTTACTTCATGCAAGTCAAAATGTAGATTTTCAAGGTGCTGGTTTTGTTTCTTACAAAAAATTAGATGTCTAATTAATAATAGACTAAGTTCCTGATAAAAGTAGATACCAAATATGACTATCCACAGATAGGTACACAGAGATGCACAGATAGGAAGCACCACAAGATTCTTAGATTCTTTCATTGTTAGCATTTCAGAATAAGAAAATTAACGTACAACGAATTAAAGAAAGATGGTTCTAAATCTAGTTAGTTGACACAGAGACGGTTGTATTTTGTCAAGTGAAGTACTTTTCCTGTATATTTAGAGTAATAGATTAAAGGAAATAAAGAGCCCCTGCTATGTTTTGTCTTGCTTTTCTTTCCTTCAGTTTTCTCAGAGTGTAAGAATGTTTTTAAAAGAGGCATCTGAAATAATTGGTGTTAGGATCTGCTACTAGTGGATGACCCACCCAGGTTGTGGTTGCTATAAAAAAGACTTTTAAAAAATACAAATAAAGAACGAAGGCACAGGTCACTCCATTAACATCATTATGTACTGTAGCTGCCAGCTGCTCTGGTTAAAATTAAGACACTTTATTCCTTAAATGCATCATCCTATTTTATTAGATAACATGATGACTTCTCAGAGAGACAGTATCTGCCCCCTGAGTGACTTACTCAATGGATCTATGGAAGAATTATGAGTGAGAACAAAGATACTCACATTTTTAACTTTTAAGAATTATTGATTACTTTTTTGAATGATTAATAACTTTTTTCTCTCTCTCTCTCTCTCTTTTCACCAAATGCTTGCTTCTCCCACAAAACTCAGTAGAAAGAACCTAGTAGTGGTATGTGAAGGTCCTTAGTTTGTGTGGGTGGGTTTAGAATTTTAGAGTCATATACCAATCTGATTTTCATATTTTAAATGACAATAAGCACAAAAGAAAATAAAGAATTTTAAACAGAACTAATTCAAATGAGAGACTCATAGGATCTATACTTCAAACAGATGTTGGTAATACAGACAAAAATTAACCACGATTAGCTAAGACACATAAAAGATCCAATAAATCAACTGGTTCAAAAACAAAGAAAATGCAATGCAAGAAAGAACAAAGCATAAAACTTCCATTTGCAAGCACTATGATTAATGTGGTTTGTGCACATGGAGTTAATTGTTTGGCATTATTAAAGGCAAAGCTGGTGAATGAAGGGTTAAAATTTTAACTTATAATGAAGGAAGAATTAACTGAACATTGCTCAAATTTCTCCCATTTTATAAAGTGATTTTGTTTTTTTCAATTGTTTACCATCTGTCTGTCTTTCTTCCAAACTATAATGTGAAGTGTTGATTGAATCTTGCCATTCAGATAGAATTCTTTTTCTGTTTTGTTCTTCAAAAATGGCTAGCTTTATACTTTTAAGTTAGAAATAAAATCACTTTCTTACCTGGAAATCCTAGTTCACCATTCAAAGAGAAAATATGGAAAATCACTGATGAGGAAAACTAGATATTTAAAATGTATATAAATGCAGATTGAAACAGATATACAGTCAGAGCTGCAAGCTGATTTTCACTAAAACTTTTAGGGACATCTTACCTTTCAGTCCTCATCATCACTGAAAACCTGCCCCATGCCACAAACATTTAGCAATATAAATATCAAAAATTTTTTTAACTAAGAATGTAAAAGTATTAACCCTGAAATGGAATGCCATTAAACACATTCTTTATTCTCTAGTCTTACTTGGGACTAATAATACCTGTCCTATGTCCCATAGAATAGTCGTGAGTACTGTATAAAATATTGTATATCAAAAATGAAACTACAGTGCACTATATTACTACAAAGTGTCATTTTTATTTTTATTGTCTACGTTTTTTTGTTATCTTTTATATGGTGAAACCATGGATGCTATTAATCGAAAGAGAAGGCAGGGAAGGGAAGACTGTGCATAAAATCTGTCAGAAATAACAGAGGCTATTCGTAGTCCCTCCCATAGATTCAGTAAAGTCTAATTCTTGTAAATGTCACTCATATCCACACATACCCACTGCCCCTGCCCCTGAATACAGGCCATCAGTAAAGTGATAGTTATGCCACTTTTGAGCTCTCTAGGTCTTTAATAGGTTTTCAGATCATACTTTAAAATTTGAGATCAGAGGAAGGCCATCGTAGTTTCAATTCACTCCACAGTGAATTGAAATGTCTCATCGAGTGTAATGATTGTTATGACAGCAGTGACTAAAACAAAAGGTACTTTTTTTAGTACATATGTCCTTTCCAACTCAGTGAAGGGCAGATAATCTCCACAAGTTGAAACTATTTGTCACGTTTAAAAAGGAGGCCCTAAATATTTGCCAAATGATATTATCAAAGTAATAAGAACTTTTTAAAACAGTATTACCAGGGTGTAAATATTGACTGTAAGCTATAAATTTTTGACTTTTGTCAAAGCAAATTTACTCAATATTTCTAATTTTTTTTTAAAAGACACCTTTCTGCCTCTCCTCCTGTTACTCTTTGTATATATGAGATTAGGTTTTTCTAAGGTCAATTTGGGCCTGTCTCATTCCTCTGTTATTACAGTGTAAGTTCATATTAGTCATCCCTGCACATTCAAATCCTAAATATTGAATTTTACATAGTTAGCATCAACAAATATTGGTTGGATTATATTGGATCCAATATAATTGTCATCCATATACATGGATAATAAATGTAACATACATTTATTACATAATTATAAACTTCAAGAATGTGAGCCTTATACATTATGCCTTTTGAACAAAAGATGAAAATATACTGATTTTCATGACTGAAAGCTGCCATGCTCAACTATTGGAACTATTTGAGATTTTAAAAGCTCCCTGAAAATGACTATCAGCAAATCCATTTCTTGCAATAACTCTCTTCTTCCATATTGCTGTTCCAGTTGCTGACAGGTGATCTATCATTTTACCTCAAAATACTACAGTGACACAGTGAAAATTGCTAGCTGAAGCACTAGTATAATGAAAAAAGAAAAAGGAAAAGTGAATATATAGAGTTTGTGAGTTTTCTAGTTGTAATGCCACTTCACACTTCTTGAAGTGCTGACATTCAGGAAAGTATAAACTAGATTAAAAAATTACACTACTAAATAGTCTTTATAATTGATAAGCAGGATAACTTATCTCACTTATTCTTAATATTATTTTAGCACATTTGATTTCCCAGTACAATAGTTTTACAAAGGTAAACACCTTACTTTTTCTGTACAGTTTAGTATTCATTCGCAAAAAAACTGCGAATTATTCTTGTACTTTTCTTATTCACTATTGCTACAAAAAATCTATTATTGATATTACTACAATTGAAATTTGCTACTAATATTACCATTTCATTACCTATTCATCTGAAAAATGTTCTAAATTATATCAGGACAGATTCATTAAAAATTAGTTTTACATTTTAAGATCCTGAAAGCATTTCAAATAAAAACAATTCTTGTATATATTTCAGAAATGTAATTGGAAACTAGTTGTACTTATACTGGAATTTATCCTAAAACAGATTCAACTGAAGAAAATTAAAGATCAGTAAGTCCGAAAACAAAGCATAAATACAGCACCGAAAAATTGAGGGCAGATTTGTTGTCATGTGATTCTTAGCCTAAATTCTTTTTCTCACTATTTTAAGCTGTTTGTATTTCACTCTCCACCATTCTACAATGGGGATTATATTGACATCATGTTGAGTGAGTCCCCAAAAACCATTTTTCCTTGTACTTTTCCAATAGTCTATGTTTTTAACTTTCAGATTCTGGTGGTTATAGGAAGATGATTCTATCTTCTTTCCAAGCATGGAGCATATGAGAGAGACTTGAAAAATTACTTCATCTTATCCCCTATCCATATTTATGACCCAAGCGGTCCAATCCAGAATGAGTCAGGACATGGGCTTAATATGTGGGGGCAAAAGGCACTGCCACTCTATGTAGTTGTACTGAGGCCATTACCACTGCTGATATTTGTTGTTCTTAGAGCCAGCCTGAGAAGGCACTGGAAAGAGGCAGAGCCCAGAAATTCCCAGGGGAGGATTTAATTCTAGTGAAACCCACCCTACTTCTAAGCTTTTTATTGGTTCAGTTATTTGTAGCAATACATTTCCTCTATTTCAGATTATTTGAGGTGGATTTTCATGGACAGCTGGTCCCCAACTTACAATGGTTTGACCCAACAATTTCTCAACTTTATGATGTTACAAAAGTGATACACATTCAGCAGGAACTGTACTTGATTTTGGATTTCGATATTTTCTCATGCTAGCGTACTGTACTCTCACAATGCTGGGCAGGTACAGCAAGCTGCAGCCTCCAGTCAGCTATGCAATCCCAAGGGTAAATAATCCATACTTCACAGCATATTGTGCTTATTGTATTGCCAGATGATTTTGCCAAACTGTGGGCTAATGTAAGCATTCTCATCATCTTTAAGTAAGGTAGGCTAGGCCAAGCTATGATGTTTTGTAGGTTAGGTGTATTAAATGCATTTTCAATTTATAATGGATTTATCAGGACATAGCTTACGTAAATGGAGGATCATTTGTATTCGTAACATACTCCCAATTTGGGGAAAATAATTCCTCCAGTCTATGGGTTATAAGGTTTAGCAATATAGATTGACAATCTATCTGTAAAATGTCTGAGGGCAAGTGTGCTTTAAATTCAGAGTTTTCCATTTATAAACAAAAGATGCAATGCGTATACTATATAACTGAAGGCAACATGGTCAGAAAGATCTGTGACAGTAACCAGTAATTCAACTAATTAAAATATTTCTGCTGCAAGATGTATGAACACTCACAATTAGAAGGATTTTTTAAACAAAGAACTACAAATAGCCCATTTGTAGATTGCCCATATCAGGCTTTACTAAAAACTAAAATCTGAAGAGAAAACTGGATGCAGAGCTCTTTGGATTTTAGATTTTCAGTTAAGGGTATGCATATAGTTTCTTTCTTTTTATACTATATATGTAAAAAATACATTGTGTGTGTATAGGTGTGCAAATTTTATGTTATAATATAGGTTCTTATTTGCCTTATAAAAATTATTTTGTTAATTACTGGTGCTACAGAATGCTTTTTTATAGATAGAGTTTATAGTCAAAATATATTATCATAATCATCATAATCAACATCATTCAAAGGATTAATTTTATGATCTCTTACTCTGCCACATTTCTTAAATGTGATTAGACTGAATTAAGAATAAATTTTTCTGAAATGTAAATAAATGCATTTTTCATGAAATACATTTAAATATTATTTTAATTATTAAAGTAATAAATTATATTTGTGGGTTATATAATTTATTATTTTACTATTTATAATAAAATATATGGGTATATAATAGGTGTATATATTCATGGGGTACATGTGATATTCTGATACAGGCATACAATGTATAACAGTCATAGCAGGGTAACTGGTGTATCCATTACCTCAAACCTTTATCCTTTCTTTGTGTCGGAAAGATTCCAATTCCACTCTTTCAGTGAAAGTATAGAATATTATTGTTGACTGTAGTAAGCCTGTTGTGCTATCAAATACTAGATCTTATTTGTTCTACCTAATTATATTTTTATAATCATTAGCCGTCCCTACTTTTTCCACCACCACCTCCCCCCGTCCCCTCCCCACACACCCCACAGCTACCCTTCCCAGCTTCTGGTAACCATATTCTGCTCTCTCTTTTGATGAGTTCAATTGTTTTCATTTTTAGCTCACACATATGAGTGAGAGCATGCAAAATTTGTCTTTCTGTGACTGGCTTATTTCACTTCACATAATGTCCTCCAGTTCCACCCATGTTGTTGCAAATGATAGAATTTCATTTTTTATGACTGAATATTTCATGATGTATATGTGCCACATTTTCTTCATCCAATTGTCTGTTGTAGGACACAGGTTGACTCCAAATTTTGGCTATTTTGAATAGTGTTTCAGTAAACATGGGAGGGCAGATATCACTTTGATATACTGATTTCCTTTCTTCTTAGTGTTTGCCTAGCAGTGGGATTGCTGCATCATATGGTAATTCTATTTTTAGTTTCTTGAAGAAGCTCCATACTGTTCTTCATAGGGAATGTACTAATTTACATTCTCACCAATGGCCATTTTTATGTCTTATTTTAAGAAATGTCTATTTTAGATTTTGTTTTTCTTTTTTAGAAATTTCATAGTTTGAGGTTTTAGATTTAAGTCTTTAATCCATTTTGATTTAATTTTTGTATGTGGTGAAAGATGGTCTAGTTTCACTATTCTGCATATAGATATTAATTTTTTCAAGCACCATTTATTGAAAAGCTGCTTTTTCCCTAATGTATGTTTTTGACACCTTTGTCAAAAATCAGTTGGTTATAAATGTATAAATTTATATCTGGGTTCTCTATTCTGTTCTATTAGTCTATATGTCTGGTTTATGCCAGTACCATACTCTTTTGATTACTGTAGCTCTGTAGTATAATTTGAAGTGAGGTAATGTAATTCACCCAGTATTTTTTATTTTTAGGAGGGCTTAGGATAGTTTTGACTATTCTGAGTCTGTTGTGTTTCCATATAAATTTTAAGATTATTTTGTATATTTCTGTGAAGAATGTCATAGGTATTTTTATAGGAATTGTATTGAATCTACAGTTTGCTTTGGGTAGTATGGACATTTTATAAATATTAATTCTTTCAATCCATGAACATGGAATATCTTTTCATTTTTCGTGCATTTTCTTCAATTTCCTGCTTCCATGTTTTTGAGCTTTTATTATAGAGATCTTTTGCTTTTTAATTAAGGTTATTCCTAGGCTTTTTATTTTATTTGTAAGTGTTCCAAATGGGATTACTTCCTTGACTTCTTTCACTTTTGGCACATAGAAATGCTACTGATTTTCGTATGTTGATTTTGTATCTTGTAACTTTACTAAATTTATCAGTTCTAGTAGATTTTTGGGTGCAGCTTTAGGTTTTTCTAAACATAAGGTCATGTAGTCTCCATCTGGGACTTTCAGTGCTATATTGAATAACAATGGATTAAATTGAGCATCCTTGTCTTATTTCCACATGTTAAAAGAAAGCCTAAGAATTTTTCCCCGTTCAATGTGATACTTTCTATGTGTCTATTGTGCATGGCTTTGATTGTGTTGAGGTATGTTCCTTCAATAGCCAGTTGTTTTTAGAGTTTTTATCATGAAGCAATGTTGAATTTTATCAAATCCCTTTTCAGCAACAGTTAAAATTATCATTTGGTTTTTGTTCTTCTTTCTTTTGATAGGATGTATTACATTGATTTGCATATATTGAACTACCTTTACAGCTCTTGATGCATTCAACTCGATCAAAATGAATCATCTTTTTATGTGTTGTTGAAATTTGTTTGCTAGTATTTATTGATAAGTTTTCCATCAATGTTCATTGCAGATATTAGTCTGTAGTTTTCTTTTTTGGTTGTGTCTTTGCTTTTGGTATCATGGTAATACTGGACTCATATAATTAGGCTAAAAGTATTCTCTCTTACCTCAGTTTTCAGAATAGTTTGAGTAGAATTGGTATAGTTTTTCTTTAAATGTGTGGTAGAATTCTGCAGTGAAGCCATTATGAAGCCATCAGGTCCTGGCCTTTTCTTTGCCAGGAGACTTTTGTTAAAGCTTGTATCTTGTTACCTATTATTGATCTTTTCAGGTTTTGTATTTCCTTATAGTTCAATAGGTTGTATATGTCTAATAATTTATCCATTTCTTCTAGGTTTTCCAATTTATTGGCACATAGTTGCTCATAGTAGTCTCAAATGATCCTTCAAATTTCTGCAGTATCATTTGTATTGTCTCCTGTTCCATCTCTGATTTTACTCATTGAGATCTTCTCTCTTTCCCTTAGTTCAGGCTACAGATTTGTTAATTTTGTTTAACTTTTCAAAAACCAACTTGTTTTTAATTGATCTTTTGTATTTTTTGTTCCAGTTTTGTTCATTTCTGCTCTGATCTTTAGTATTTCTTTTACTACGAATTCTGGGTTTGTTATTCTCTTATATTTCTATCTCTTTAAGATATATGGCTAGTTTACTTATTTGAAGTTGTTATTCTTTTTTGATGTAGGCACAGTGCTATAGCCTTCTCTCTTACTAATCTCTTACTTCTTTCTTGGTAAGAAACAGATTGTTTCATTTCCATGTATTTGCACAGTTTCTAAAGTTTCTCTTATTCCTAATGTCTAGTTCTGTTTTTTTTTTTTTTTTTTTTTCTGGAGTCTCACTCTGTTGCCCAGGCTGGAGTGGTGCGATCTCGGCTCACTTCAAGCTCCATCTCCTGGGTTCACGCCATTCTCTTGCCTCAGCCTCCTGAGTAGCTGGGACTACAGGCACCTACCACCACACCAGGCTCATTTTTTATATTTTTAGTAGAGACGGGGTTTCACCGTGTTAGCCAGGATGGTCTCACCTAATTTCTAGTTTTATCTCTTTGTGGTCAGACAAGATACTTGAAATGATTTTATGGTGCTTTTTGGAATTTTTAAAACTTGTTTTGTGGCCTTATGGTCTATAATTGAGAATGATACATGTGCCAGTAAGTTTTGTACCATCAGGTAATTTCTTATCGCTTGCTAACACACTTTTCTTTCAGATTGAAGAACTCCCTTTAGCATTTCTTGTTAATAAAGGTCTTGTATTTATGAAATTCCTAACTTTTGTTATTTTGGGAAAGTCTTTATTGCTCCTTCATGTTTGAAGGCTATTTTAACTGAGTATATTATTATAAGATACGAGTTTTATATTCTTCAGAACTTTGAATATGTCATGCCACTCTGTCCTGACCTGTAAGATTTCCACTGAGATGTCTGTTGTCAAAAGTATTAGAACTACTTTAACTGTTGTTAGTTTCTTTTCTATTGCTGTTTTTGGAATCCTTTCTTTATCCTTGATCTTTAGTAATTTGATTATTAAATGCTTTGAGATAGTCTTATTTGGGTTAAATCTGCTTGGTGTTCTATGACCTTCTTATACCTGAATATTGATATCTGCCTCTAGGTTGGGATTGATCTCTGTTATTATTCATTTGAATAAATTTTCTACCCCAGTCTCTCTTTCTATCTTTTCTTAAGGCCAACAACACTCAGATTTGCCCTTTTGAGGCTATTTCCTCGATATTGTAAGGGTGTTTCATTCTTTGTATTTTTTCCTTTGTGTGTTTTGAAATAGTTTATCTTCAAGCTCACTAATTCTTCCTTTGGTTCAATTAATTCTGCTATGGAAAGACTCTGATACATTTTTCAGTGTGTTAATTGAATCTTGTAGCTCCAGAATTTCTGCTAGATTTGTAAAAGCTATTTGAATCTCTTTGTTAATGTTTTCTAACTGTATTCCGAATTTCTTCTCTCTGTTTTGTTAATGTTTTCTGAACTTCCTCAAAACAGCTATTTTGAATTATCTGCCTGAAAGATCACAAATCTCTGCTACTCTGGGGTTGATTCCTGGTGCCCTATTTACTTGATTTGGTAAAGATATGTTTTCTTGCATATACTTAATGCTTGTGGATGTTTGTTGATGTCTGGGCATGAAAAGTTAGGTATTTATTGAAATAT
This sequence comes from Macaca nemestrina, assembly GCF_043159975.1. Taxonomy (NCBI): domain Eukaryota; kingdom Metazoa; phylum Chordata; class Mammalia; order Primates; family Cercopithecidae; genus Macaca; species Macaca nemestrina. The sequence continues at coordinate 65,467,757 of NC_092128.1, forward strand.
TCACTGTCTCAGTTCTTCTTTACTTATCTTTCTTGAGAGGTATTTTAAGTCTCAATTCAAAGGGAATTAAATTTTGTTATCTAAGTCTTTGGTCACTGCAGGTGTATCTGCAAAAGGGACACAACCAGCTCCTTAATGCTGCAAGTCTTGCAGACTCATATACCCCTTGTGGGTTTATGGTTAAGACCCTGGAGAATTCCCCTGATTACCAGGCAAATTCTCCTGTTCTCTTCCCTCATGATCCCCCACACTGAAGGGGTCTCTCTCTGTCTCTTTCTTCTTGTTGGACTGCCTTGAGTCAGGGGAGAATTGATGCAAGCACTTCCTTGGCCACCACGGTCAGGATGCCCTGGGCCAAACCTGAACCCAGCACAGTACTGGGTTTCACTTCAGGACCATGGTGACTACTGCCTCACTACCACTGATGTTTATTCACAGCTCAAGGACTTTTTAGTCTGCAGTTGGTGAATCCTGCTAGGACTACTTTCTTCTGTTTAGCACAGCAGATTCCCTGCTAGCCCAGGGTGCATCTAGAAATGCTGTCCAGGACCTATGGCCTGGAATCAGGGGCTTCAGGAATCTACTCTGTGCTTTAGTTTATTGTGGCCAAACTGGTGCCCGAATTGCAAGACAAAGTTCTGTTTACTCTTCCCTCTCCTTTTCACAAACTGAAGTCTCGCCCTGAGCTACTCTGGGTGGCGTTGGGGGAGGGGTGATGCAAGCACTCCACTGTCTGCCACAGCTGGGTCTTGCTTGGTCACTTGTACTCCAATTCCACTGGCTGTGAGCCCAGCACAGCACCCGTACTTGCCCAAGGACTGAAGTTCTTGTGGCCTGATTGCTTTTTGAATTTATTCAGGACCTAGGGCTCTTTATTTATTTCATTTTTTTTATTTTTTGAGACGGAGTCTCGATCTGTTATCCTGGCTGAGTGCAGTGGCATAATCTCAGCTCACTGCAACCTCCACTTCCCGGGTTTTGAGCGATTCTTCTGCCTCAGCCTCCTGGTAGCTGGGATTACAAGTGAGCATCACCATGCCTGACTAATTTTTGTACTTTTAGTAGAGACGGGGTTTCACCATGTTGGCCAGGCTGATCTTGAACTCCTGACCTTGTGATTCGCCCGAGTCAGCCTCCCCAAGTGCTGGGATTACAGGTGTTGAGTCACTGTGCCGGGTCTAGGGCTCTTTGATCTGTGGGTGGTGGGGATAGCTGGAACTCTGGTTTCTACCCCTGGGGTGGTGTATTCACCTCTGTCCAGGGCTAGTTTGAATGCTCCTTCTGTAGGAACTAGCAGAATTCTGCCCTGCATTTTCTGCTGTGACAGGCAGTTCTGAGTTCCAATGCAAAGTCCCAGATTTGCTTCACTCTCACTCCCCCAAGTATGCAAACTCTCTTTCTCTGATTCTCTCTCCCCATGTTTCCAGGGTAGATGGGGGAGGGGTAGTATAGGCAATACGAGACTGTCTTTACTACCCTCTTCAGTGCCTCTTTCCTTGATACAATGTTAAAACCAGGCAGGCCGGGCGCGGTGGCTCAAGCCTGTAATCCCAGCACTTTGGGAGGCCGAGACGGGCGGATCACGAGGTCAGGAGATCGAGACCATCCTGGCTAACACGGTGAAATCCCGTCTCTACTAAAAAATACAAAAAACTAGCCGGGCGAAGTGGCGGGCGCCTGTAGTCCCAGCTACTCGGGAGGCTGAGGCAGGAGAATGGCGTGAACCCGGGAGGCGGAGCTTGCAGTGAGCTGAGATCCAGCCACTGCACTCCAGCCTGGGCGGCAGAGCAAGACTCCGTCTCAAAAACAAACAAACAAACAAAAAAAACCAGGCACTATGACTGCTCACCTGATTTTGACTCTTATGAAGGTGCTTATTGTTTGTGGATAGGTGTTCAATTTGGTGTTTCCACATGGGGAATGACTGCTGAACCATTCTATTCTGCTATCTTGCTCGAAATATCTCCTCTCTCCTGGTCAGATATATTTTAATTGGACACCTTCACTAGTGCTCTACTTCAACATAAAAACAAAGGGTGTTAAACATCAGTCTGCACTGCACTCCAACCTGGGTGACAGAGCGAGACTCTGTCTCAAAAAAAAAGAAAAAAAAAATCAGTCTGACATTCATCATGACAAGTAACTGAGCTCTTGGTGAACATATGTGATATCAGCATTATTTATTCTGTTTCTCTTGATAAAAACAATTAGTGCAAATCTGGTCAGACAAAAGTTTTCAGCAAATAAATATGATTTTTACTATTGGTTTTTATCATTAAAGTCATATGAAGTTTGCTAAAGCAGATATAACACCCATGACATTGCTAAGAAAACTGACAATGAAGGAGTTAATATAGTATTCACTGCATGATAAATAAAAGTAGTTTTAATTCACCTCAGTTGTTTTTCTATTAGCTTTATTGATTACTTTTTGTAATTTATTCTGAATATTAAGGAATAATACCTCCTGATATCCAATTAGGATAAACAATATTTTAAAACAATTCTAAAACTATTACTTTATTAGGTGGTCCCAATAATCCTGTATTCTTTTCATCTTTTTTCATGTAAAGAAGCTAGTAAATAAAAAAAAAAAAATAAGCAGCAGTATACTTACTCTAAGTTTTTCTATTCTAAGTTTACACTGTATTTGTGACCTATAAATTCAAAGTTTATCTTAAAAGACTGCAGTTATCATCACTGATAATATTAATACAGTTATATTTTAAATACATAATATTCTTCCTTTCAAAGCAATACACTGTCATCTACCTTGAAATTTTTCTATAAAATATAAAGTTTGCTTTTTGTGTATTTTTCTTTTTAGTTAAAGTCCTTTCTACTCAAATATCTAGCATGATGACTATCTGTCACGTCATAATCTGCTGTAGCTACTCTGAGTAAAATATAAATGCATTGAAGTACAAAGGGGGTCCATCAGATTTTCTGCAATGCCAGAGAATCAGGCAAAGCATCTACATAATCAAGAAAAATGACCAGATTACACTACTTGTCAGTCACGCTAAGGAGCAATCTACTTCAGCTGCTGCTGGGCATAAGATAATAGCTACTAGTATACCAATGCTACCAAGACTTTTGCCATTGCTAAATCTGAATTCTTGTGGTCTCTCGATGTCCACTACACTCATGATAATGGTTTCTGTGCAGTATCTCTTTTATGTCCCTCTCCTGCTCATCAAATCTCATGTAGATGTGTGCAAGCTGAAAAGTGTACTGAAACTATAGAAAACATGTTTAAAATGTCCTTAGTGGTCAAAAAGCAAGAGATGTTTTGTTCAAAATAATGAAATTTGATAGAGTTTTAGATTTTCATGAACCCTAAAAACGTTTTTTGAAAGATATTGATGACATCATGGTGTCATAATGCTGACAGCAGGCGCAGCAGCATAGTAGTGAGCATATTAGCTATGAAACAGCCACATTAGTGGTGATGTCTGGGCAAAGACAGTGATGAGTGAGATGGTAATGCCATTACTGATGACATGGAGAGTGAGGTGCTAAATGTGCTGTTCATGGACATAATTGCTCTTAGCCGAGACAACAATATCTTGGGTTTTAACACAGACAACTTTGTCATAGACATCAGTAGACTTAGCAGCAGCAACAAAACAGTTACTCTGACAGTTGTTCAGAATGATGCAGATTGTCCTCAGTGGTCAATGGTGAAAGAGTCTCCATGTTTTGCAAGGAGCAAAAGGTATATTGTCCATAGGGTAGGCAGAATTGCTGCAGAAAACAATTATTAGTACTTTAAATATGGAAGAGAGCTATTTCTTGATGAACCAATGGGAGACTTCTGTGAAACTCTAACACCATTTGGAAGAAAATTGAGGGAAATCTAAAGAACCCAACAAACAGCTGATAATGAGATTCTATTCTAAACTGGAGGTACAGGAGGTTTAATGTTCGCATCAATTTCAACGTTTTAAAGTAGCTGCATTCTCATGTTGTGAGAAAAATCACTAACAATAAATCACAACATTAAATTTGTGTTTAATTTGGAAATGGTTAAGGTTTTCATAGAATTATTGATTTTTAATTTTTTAAATAAAATTGAATCTCACATGGGAGCCTAATTTAGAAAAGAGCTGGCTGCAGAGCTGCTTTGGATGAAGCAGAGTTTAGGGATGTGGAAAATATTGCTCCCTCCATTCGTTCCCATCTCTATTGGCTTTTTTTCTGCCCTCTCTCTCCCTTTCTCTTTCCCTTCCACTCTCTCACCCTCTCCCTTCTCTCTCTTTCTCTTCTTATTCTCAAGTTTCTTGAACACTTCCCAGAAGCCTCTCTAAAAATTTGAACAACAATGATATAATGGGTTAGAACTAGAGCCTCAAAAATGTAAACTGTCATTAGGAAGAGAGGAAGTATATTTGTTCTGTAGTGGAAGTGAATTCCAACTCAAAATAGAAAATAACTTTATAATTAACATAACTTTTTGAAAATGGAATAGATAGTCTCAGCAAATAAGAAGTTACCTATTCCATTGTTCTTTATAAGTCAGATTTAGGGATTCAAAGTTAATGGAAGTAAATTCTAACTCAATATAGAGAAGAATTTTATAATCTACAAAACATTCTGAAAATGACATAGGTGACTTCACTAGATTAATTTCCTGATGACTGAACATGTTCAGAGACTAGAAATTCACTACTAGTGTTCAAGGGAATTTAAATATCAGTGGAGTGGTTGTCCTTAGAATTTATCATTAAACAGGATCATTCTCTACTTCATCTGCCAATCAAGCCTACAATAACTTCCTGCCATGAGCATCAGGTAAATTGGAAATTATTTTATAATTTTTCATATATCTTATATTTTTTTAGATTCCAATGACATTATAAACTCCATATTGCTTTTTTCTTCTTTTATTCCATGAAGACCTTTATTTCTTTGAAATCAATACCTTTAAAAATAATAATTATTGTTTTCTAGATTATTCCAAGAAAAATAAACTGTAGGTAGAGGGAAAATATAAGTGTATTTACTCATGTACATTGTACTGCATGTGCATACTTTTTATTTGTATGCAAGATCTTCCAAAGGAAGGATGAAATAACATTTGTGAGCAACATAAGATAAGCTAGGAAACACTGAAGCATTAAATGATAACATCAACTTAATTTATAAACCAATTCAGGAACCACTTTAATTATGAAAGTAATAGATACAGAGTTACCAGGTTACAAAAATACATTATGTCTTTCCTACTTTCGGAAGATAAGGATGTTTTTTCTTCTGTGATTACACTGCATTTTTTTTAGTAAAAATTGAAAACTCTAATTCCTTATGTACATCATCTTGGACTACTAAAGTACATTTATTTCTTTGTGAAGTACTTTATAAAAATAAATATCTTTTACATAAAAATATATTATTTCTTTTATGTAAGAGATAAGAGGAAACATCATAAGACAAAAGATTTGTGAAAGAAACATATAATGGAACAAACGTTTTACTTATTGACATATAACTTTTGTTGATTTAAATTACAACAATCTAACATTCTGTGATTGACATTGTTTCTTTGAAGTGGTCTTCTTAACTCTGCCTTTAACCTTATTTCACAAAAAGTAAAAATTATTACAGTTAATATTTTGCTTTACATTAATACTAAGTATTTCCTGTTTCTGGCACATATTTGTACAAAATTGAGATTGAAGAGAGGGTTGTGCTAAGCAACTAAGAAAATAGTGAATGAAACTTCTTTACAGCAGTCTACATCTATGAGATTAGGACCATTGTTTTAAATATTAATACTCTAATATACTTCTGCCAGAGGGCAATTAAATTGTGTTATATTAGAGGTATCATGGAATAGCACAATGGAGATCAATTTTATACTTGAGATGACTTTTTCAATAAAGGTAATTAAATAATTACACCCAAAGAGACTGCTGCACTTAGACAGACAATATATCTTCTAAATATGATGCAGATATATGACACTGGGCTTAGGAAGAGAGAGAGAGAGAAAGAGAGAGAGAGAATAAAGAGCTATCTGGCTCTTTACAGAAAGAGAGAACCTTTTCTGATTTTGATTATAATGCCATGGTCATCAAAACTAGGTCAACTTTCTCTCAATAAGGATTCCTTGTGGCTATGATAGTGGCAGCGCCTGGCTGTCCATAGGGCTGGAACTTAATTAAAAAAGGACAGTGAGAAAAATTTCGAGGTGGATAAAGTGAGGGAGGGATAGGGAAGAGGTTAGGAGGAGAATGTTTGTTGTTATTGTTATTGTTTTAATTTATTCTATTATTATAGATCTGAGTTCATCATTGGCTACAGGTCAGTGAGCATCATAGCAGAGCACATGCTTCTCCGTTTTCTCAGTCTCATAAAAACCTATTTTTATGACCAAATTCTCCCAGTGTTGCCTTGTTTCCTGGTAACTCTTACTTTTAACACTGGAGGTAATTTTTCTAAGGTTTATAGTAAGTTATTTCTCTGGTTTTAAAACTGTGTTCCATGGAGTCCTTGAGTTACACTGAGATATCTCAGGAAACACCTAGTGAGGAAAGGGGAAGGCCAAGGACTTGAGACTTTGCTTCTTTTGAAATAAAATTTGTAGAAAAATAGTTTTAACTTGAAAAAAATTTTAAAAGTTTGCTAAGTTAGCTCAATTCTTTTCAATGGTGTTAACACTTTCTAAAAACATTGCAAAGTATTTTGCAATTTATTTCTATTCTACAAGGTATTTTCTTTAATCCTTTAAATAAATCACTTTATTTATTTATTTATTGTAAGTTTCAATGGCATAAAAAACTCCCTAAAAAAAATAAGGACATCATTTATCCTTCACATTTCACTTGTGTGATCCTGCCTGGATAAAATTAGAAAAATGTTCAGTGAAGGTTAATATGTCAGAGAAAATTGCTTTTGTGTAATGGAAAAAAGGCCATTCTTACATTACAAAATTACTTTATGTGGGGTCATTAGAGATAATACTTTCTTGAAAATAAATTATGCATCACTATGTTATAACGTTCTAAAGACTAGTGAAATGGAACAGAGAAATGTTGAGGATCACACCTTGAATTGTGAGACAACCCTAGCAGAGGGGAAAAGCTTTAATTGCAGAGAAAATTAGAAGCAGAGAAGGGATATAATTTGGAGTCATCCAGTGGGATGCAGAGCCAAAGCATCTAAACACTAGCCTTTACCCTTGTGTATTACCATCATGACCCTGGAGGGCTAAAACAAAATAATTGTTTCAGAGAAACTTAGAACATGGTGTGGGAGAAAATCCTTTCTCTCTGCAACCTAACAGTTTTCAAATTGCATCTCTAGTATCATGAAGTCACACTCTGTACTACCCTCCAATTTCATTTAGTTTCCTCAGTCCCACCTAAAATGCACAAGAAAAAAAATAATTCTTATATCTAGCTTCCCCACTGCACCTCTTCTTTCTACTTCCTGCCCACCACCAGATATGTTCCTTTAGATGTTGAAGAGTATGTTGATAAGTAAATATCACAGACTTTAGAAGCAAATAAATATATTACAACTGTAGCTCTGCCAGTTTACAGCTATCACACATGAGGCAATGGAAGAGGATTTATAGTTTAGGGGTTACACAATTAAGGACTCCAACCAGACTGATTTCATTCCAATACAGTTTTGCCACTTATTGGATTTCATTGGCAAACTGATTCACATCTGTGAGCCTCTTGTTTTCTTCTCAAAGTGGGTGGTAATGATAACTGTTCTTACTTCATAGGGTTCTTGTGAAGAATAAATTACATACAGCTCTTAGAGCAAATCTTGATACCTAGCAGTTGATCCACAAATGTTTTCTATTACTGTATAAATACATAATCTTATTTTGTCAGTTTCCTCAAATTATAAAATATAAAAACATAACTTATCTTGTTTATGATTAAATAAGATATATAAAAATTCTCTGTCAGTCATTTTAGTAGGTATTTGAATAATAATTTTTACTTCCTTAATCCTCTAAAGGGTCTATTACTAATCTCTCAAAGAATACCCTTTTCTTCATAGCTTTAAGACTTTGCAAATCCCCTTGTTTGTCAATTTCCTTCTTGTTTACGGGTGTTGAAGATGAGTGACTAAAGGGACAAACACTGTTATAAAGACGATATAAGTGACTTGCAATTTATATGTTTTCTTGTTAAAATACAGCGTTTGTAGATTTTAAATTTAATTCTACACTAGTTGTGTTTGATTTGACTGTAAATAATAGAAAACTACTCCAACACAGGGAAAAATGAATTTGTTGGGAGAAAATCCACTCGCAGACATGACAACATGAATCACCAGAGAAGGCAGAAACCAAATGCCTCTCCGGATCTCTGTAGTAGAAAGAGATGGAATAGGAGAACTATGTTTGAGTTCAAATATAGCTCAATTTTTGTGTCTTTTATTTCAAGTTTCAAATTCCAGAGAACTATATTTTATTTGGACTAGCTTGAGTTGTATGTTTCTAGCTCCAAATTAATCAGTAGAGGAAGGGGAAGCTAGCTATTGGAAAGGACCATTGTTAACAGGCAGAACAACAGTGTTTACCTCATATTCCCCTTCTGTTTTATTTTATCAGCTGTATTTAGATATAATTTATGTGTAAAAATTCCACCCAGGTGAGTATACAATTTAATGATTTTCAGTCAGTTTTTAAAGTTGTGCAACCATCAGCATTATCCGGGACATTGAAACGTTTAGAACATTTCCATCATCCTTAAAATTGTCTGCCAGTCACTCAGTCTGCAGTCCATTTCTGCCTCTAACTCCAGCCAGCCCCACACAACCACTGATTTCTCTCTGCCTCTATAAACTTGCCTGCTAATTTTATGTAAATACAATTGTATAATATGGAGACTTTTTCCCTGGTTTCTTTCACATAGCATGATGTTTTTGATGTATGTCCAAGATGTAACATGAATCAGTATTTTCTTTCTTGTATTGCTGAATAGTATTCTATCGTATAGATATACCACATTGTGCTTATCTACTTTCCAGCTGATGTGAATTACTTCCAGCTATTACAAACAATGTGGTTATGAACATTCATATACAATCTTTATGTGGACATGCATACTCTTTTTTCCTTAGGTAATATGTGTAAGAGTGAAATTGCTGGCTCATATGATGAGTTTTTGCTTGACTATTAAAAAATTGAGGAAAATCTTTTCCCAACGTGGTTATATCAACTTACATTCCCACCAGCATTATGTGCAAGTTTTCATTTCTCCACATTCTGGCCAACACTTGGCATTATCTATCCTTCTGATTATAGCCCTCCTAGTGGGTGGTTAGTGTTATCTCATTATGCTTTTAATTTGGGTTTCCCAAAAGAGTAATGATGCTGAGCACCCTTTGTGTGTTTATTAACCATTTATATTTTTAAATACATGCTTATTAAATCATTTTATCATTTTAATCGAAACATTTGACTTCTTAATATTGAGTTTAAAGTATATTTATATCGTTTGCATCCATTTTATGTATTTTGTAAGACATATACTGTATTTGATTTATAGTACTGCTTAACCAATTACTACAAATTTAGTGGCTTTAAACAACACATTCATTTATTATCTCACAATTTCTATGAAGCAGAAATCTGGGCATGGCTTAATGGGGTCCTCTACACTCTGTCTCACTAGGCTGTCATCAACATTTGGACAGGGCAGCATTTTCCTCTGTAGGCTGAATCAGGGAAAGATCTATTTCCAAGCTTATTCAGGTTGCTGGAATAATTCTTCTTCTTCTTCCTTTTTTTTTTTTTTTTTTTTTTTTTTTTTTTTGATATATGACTGAGAGTTCCAGCTTTTCGCTGGCCATTGTCTGGAGGCTTTCCTAAGGTCCTAAATGGTATCCACTGTTCCTATAGGCTACCCGTGATTCCTAAAGGCTGCCAATAGTTGCTTGACACGTGGGCTTCCTCATCATGGCTACTTAGTTTATCAAGCTAGCAAGGAGAATCTCTTGCTGTATTCTGCTGAGACAAAGTCTTATATAACATAGCTAATAATTAGAGGGATAATTCATCATGTCGCCATATTCTATGAGTTACAAGCAAGTCAAAGCCCTACCTACGTTGAATGGGAAGGGACTGACGAAAGACATGCGCACCCAGAGGAAGATACTGGGTGCCATGCAGGGTCAGTTCACCACAAATCACTTACAAATACAATACATTCTCCCAGTTTGTATTTTGTGTTTTAATTTACTTGAAGGTGTCTCTTGAAGTACAATGGTGTCTTTTCTTTTAAGGTTTATAGGTTTATGTTTTGGTGGTATATCTAAGAATTTTTTTCTTTCAAACTTTTTTCTTTTCTTTTTTTTTTGAAGACAGAGTCTTACTCTGTAGCCCAGGCTGTTGTACAGTGGTGCCATCTCAGTTCACTGCAAACTTTCACTTCCTTGTTTCAAATGATTCATGTCCCTTAGCCACCTGAGTAACTGGGATTACAGACATGTGCCACCATGCCTGGCCAATTTTTTTTTTTTTTTTTTTAGAAGATATGGGGTTTTGCCATGTTGGCCAGGCTGGTCTTGAACTCCTGGCCTCAAGTTATCCACTCCCTCAGCTTCCCAAAGTGCTGTGATTACAGGCATGAGCCACCACGCCTGACCTATCTAAGGAATTTCTTAGTAATTATTTCAGAATAATACTGACCTAATTCTCATAAAAATATAGAAATGTTGCTCCAATATATGTTCTTTTTCTTCCTCTTTTTTTCTTTGTCATTCACACTACATCTATATAATTTCATAAAAGAGTATTATGTTTATTGTTTTGTAGATTCTTATAAGTTAAAGAAACCAAAAATACATGTATAGACTCATATATATATAATATATAAATGTGTGTATATGTATGTGTGTATGTGTGTGTGTGTGTGTGTGTGTGTGTATATATATATATATAAAATTATTTTTTTTTTTGAGACAGTCTCGCTCTGTCACCCAGGCTGGAGTGCAGTGGCACAATCTTGGCGCACTGCAACCTCTGCCTCCCAGATTCAACCAATTCTCCTGCTTCAGCCTCCTGAGTAGCTGGGAATACAGGTGCCCACCACCCCACCTGGCTAATTTTTGTGTTTTTAGTAGAGATGGGGCTTCAATGTTGACCAGGCTTGTCTCAAACTCCTGACCTCAGGTGACCCACCTGCCTTGGCCTCCCAAATTGTACTTTTGCTACATTTACTGTATCTGATGTTCCTCATTTCAACATATACATTAAAGTCATTTCCTATTGTCACTTTCTTTTAGCCTGAAAGATATCCTTTACTATTTATTTTAACACCCAATTGCTGGTAAAAAAACTATCACAGTTTTTCATCTGAATAAAATATTATTTTACCCTCATATTTTAATGATGAATTTTCTCAATATATAATTCCTAGCTGACAGGTACTTTTATTCTACTACTTAAAATGTCTTTCCATTGCTTTTGACCCTCCATTTTTGCTAATAAGAAGTCAATCACTAATTATGTCTTTGCTTTCTTGTATGTGATGAGTTACTTTTTTTCTTACTGTTTTTGAGTTGCTTTTTGTCTTTGAATTTCACTAGCTCGACTATGATGTATCTCTGTGTGTATATCTTGCTCAGTTTGTTTTCTTCTGCTTATTTGTATGCCTGGCTTCCTAGAGGTTGCCCCTGTGTCTGCATATTTTGTGTTAAGCGAAAAGTGGGCCTGAGTATGCACTCAAACAACTCAAGCCAATAAGGATTCCACTCTCTAAAGATGGATCTATGTGAGTGCAGTAAAGAACATTCAGATTCCAGGCCATTTTCAACTCAACTCTTCCCCTTAATTTTAGATTCTGTCAGTCAGTTTCAATCTCTCTATCTCTCTCTCCTACCTTTTGTGTGTGTGTGTGTGTGTGTGTGTGTGTGTGTGTGTGTGTGTGTCTGTGTGTGTATGTGTTTGTTATTGGCTTCATCAACCAGGAATGTGTAGTGGCATAGGCTAACTACACAATGTTGTTTGCATGTCAGCAACTCCTGTCAACCTGAGATATGTGAAGAACTTGACAAGCCTTCCTTGTATCCCTAACTTCTTGGTCTTTCCTACAAAATCCTCTGTTAGTCTGTCGGTCTGCTGCCTGCACCAAACAGAATCTAGTTCAGACTAGCAGAACTGCTGATCCTCCTTATTTACTTGTTCATGAGAACACCTCTGGAACTGACTAGATTCTAAATCAAGTGAGTTTCCCTGGTACCAGCAGTAAGACTCTCGGTTTCATAGCCTGTCTCATCCAGATTGAACTGTCCAGCAGCAGAGCTATAGGTGAGGCACAGGACTGGTTTTCATCAAGAAAACTACAAAATTGCCCTATATCTGCCCATGCTTCAGCAATTTTCATGAATAACACTTCTCTCTTCATTTGCATGCATCTCTTTGGTTAATTTCCAGAATGCTAAAATAATTGTTTTGACACTTTCGTTCACCTTTATAGTTGCTTTCTTAGGAGAAGATTGTTCAACTTTTCATCCCGTTGGATGGAAATGCTACATACTGTTAACAAATTAAAGTCTAATTAAACCGATTAAAATCTAATTAAACTTAGTTAAAATCTAATGAACTAATTAAAGTCCATGACTCTACTCAGATTGTTTCTGTAATACAAAGAATGTGAGCAACCAGGAATTGGGAGACCAAGAAAAAATTACGGGTAGCCAAGATGAAATGCCAACAACAAAGAATTCCTACAATGGCAGTCATTTTTCTTATAAAGGAAATGTGACCCATTAAAAACCATGTGCATAATTTTATTGGTATTACTTTTTTTTCAATTATGTTTTCTAGCTACTTCTTGTTGGTATAGAAATATGTAATTGGTCGCTGTATATTAACTTTTTACATAGCAAACTGTCTTTAATTCTTTAATTTTTAAAATAATTTCAATAGTTTTCTTCAGTTTATTTGCGTTTTCTATGTAGGCAATTATATTATTTTCAATAGTATATAATTTGTAATACTTGGAGTCAGTTTTACATTTTTTTTAACATTCTTACCATTGCTTACTCCTTTTTTGTCTTAACATGCTAAGTATAATGCCTTTTTGCATAATGTTAAATACACATGGCATAAGCAAGTATGCTTTTTCCTGACTTTAAAAGGATGTCTCTAAAATATATTATTATTAAATATGATACTAATTATAAATTTATGATACTTTTATTTTCAGGGAAAATAAGTTATATTCTACTCATGGTTTTTAAGAGATGTTATCATGAATGGATGCTATATTTTATTTTTTTAACTATAATAGCTAAAATACTTATATGCATTTTCTCTTTTGATTTAATGTATTAAATTATATTTTCTAATGTTAAGCTATCATTGCATTATTTTTTTTAAATAGAAATGTTCTATGGAGTATTTGTATACAGTTTCTAGATGTCTATTTTATTTGTGATTATCTTATTTAGGAATTACATCTATAAACATTTATATATAGTATGTTGGAGATTTTCTGTTCTTTTAATATCTTGTACTATATGAAGTTAATACTAGCCTGAAAAAGTTAATTGATTTTTCTAATATCTGTAAGGGTGTACATGTATATGCTTTTTGATTAGTTTTTGGGTCAAAAACCAATTTAAATTAGGTAAATAGTTTAGAGCATTCTGAAGTTCCTGGCAGAGGAACAATCGTCTCTGCAAAGAGATCTGTGACCTCACAGAATATGAAAAGATTTGAGACTCTCTCTCTCTCTCTCTATATATATATATAAAAGTTATTACTCTGTAAATCATATACATTAGATGACTAATTGTCACTTTGTAATCTTATTTTTAAATTAACTGTATCTGAAATATTTTTGATGAGTGAGATATAGAGGTATATATTTTAAAATACTGATAAAATGTACTTAATGGTCGGGTCTTCTCAACTTTTCAATTGACTTATTGCTTATTTGATGCTCTATTTATTCTAGAAATTGTGAATTTCTCTAGTATTTTACAACGATTTGCCTAAACTATTTTAGTATATTGTTAATAATTTAATCTGTGATTATTCTTTGCTCTTTTTCTAATATAGCTCATTAATTACTCCCTTTCTCTCTGTCTTATCAACTATGTCAATTTTTTCTATCTTATTGATACATCCAATGGGACAGATTTTGGCAGTTTAGAGCCTCTTTATTGTTTTTCATTTCATATTTTGGTGATTAGAATGTAAGATACCATCTTGTTAAATGCTTTTTCAACTCTTTTCCAGGGATTTTGATGTCGTATTCTTATTATCTTGTTTTTTACAGTATTTTAAAATTATTATTATTGTGTTTATTTAGACAAAGAATCATATAACAATGTTCACTTTCTAATTTAAAGATGCATTGTTTTATATGCACATAAATACTTGTATAAATTTTGCTGATTTATAAAATGTCCAATATGCATATTAATTTGGATGCATTTGTTCTGATAATTGATGAGATCTGATGTTTCGTAATTTTCCACTATGGTTATGTAATCATCTATGTTTCTTTCAATTGTATCGATTTTTGTCTCTAATCTTTTGATACTCGGTGAGGTCATAGATAGGTCTCTTTCCACAGAGAATTTCTCTCTGCCAGGCACTTCAGAATGCTGTAACATATTAACCTAATTTAAATTGGTCATTGACTTAATAACTACTCAAAAATTGTAAACCCAAACCAGTATCTTTATGAGGCCAGGCATATCATTATAATTGGCTACCAAAATTTTTCTTTTGCTATTTTTAAAATTCTGCCTTGGATGTGAGCTGATACAGATATGTATTACTGCCTGATGTTGCTTGTGGGGAGACATTTTAAGATTGCACTTTCCTAAAGTTGCACCTTTCCAATTTTCTTCTTTTAGGTAAAACTCTTATTTCTAAGTAACCACCTTAGACACAACCAAAGCCTTGCTTCCTTTCACTTGTGCCAAAATTAAAACCCAAGATTTCAGCTACTAAACTTAGTAAATGCCCTCAAGATACCCAAGATACCCACGGTCTTAGGTCTCACTTTAGCTGTGGTTTTCAGCTTCTTTTCCATTTTATATTTCTGGGGATTTTCCTCAATATCTTGCAACATCAGCTATGCATTTAGAAACAGCATTTCTATGTATTCAGTGTGTGTGTGTGTGTGTGTGTGTGTGTGTGTGTGTGTGTTTTTCTCCCAGGATGTATAGTCAGCACTACAGTTGGAAATGAAAGTCACGATAATAGATTTTCAACAAGAAATAGAAAGTTTTTCAAACTATAAACATAGCTGTTTTTTTAAAGCATAAATCCTCCTTCTGAGTTGCAGACATTATCAGAAAGAAAATACAAGATATAGTTAAGGCATTTCATAGTGTATCACTGTTTATTTAAGTAGGATACTTACTTCATAAAAGTGGACACTTCCTTCTTTGATAAATAAGTTTTAATTGTTTTTATTCAGATATACTTTCCCATCATTGAGAAAGGAGTCTGCTGTGAGTGTGGGGGCTAGATTGATAAATCCTGTGGGTGTTGAATTATCAAACATCTAGCAAATGGATTAGCAAGTGGTATCCACATTCAGGAAGGCAATAAAACACTATTTGATGTAATGCATAATACTTCTGAGAAGATAACCAAATGGATGGTTTAATGAAAGCTAAACATAACTTTTATGTGCCTGCTTATTTTCTGTGAATAGTTTTACATCCACAAGCAATTGAAAGGTGGAGCTCTCAGAGTGAAACTTTACTCCTTTTTGCACAATCTCTCAATGTGTCTTGTAGAATAAATCCTCTACGTTGGTATTCTGCATTATCCCAACTGTCACTGTTGTAGTAAAGACTCTTAAAATCTTTCATGGAAACAGTTGCAATCACTTTCTAAATAGCCTCTGTCATAAATGTTGATGACTCATAAATGTCACCAACACCAGGCTATCTGGAAGGTATTTTCTTAATATTTGATACCTCCGTAAGATATTAATAGTTCTTAAAATTATATGTGCTAACACATTTGATTGATGTTGAATTAATTCAGTATTAATAGATTCTTTTATCTCAAAAATTGTCAGAATATTCACTAGGCTAATGAGTGTGGTAAGTTGAATATAGATATCTCACACATATTTAACTACTGAACCTGATTTTTGAGAAGTTTCTACAGGATCTTCTACTTCTCGGTCTTGAAGCATTCCTTCATGCCAAACATCTTCTGAAACACTTTATTTTATTTTCAACCTAATCTCCAGAATTAAAAATCCTTAATAATTTTCCATTTTCTAAAAATATGGGATAAAGTCTTTCACACCTTGCCCCCAATACTTAAGCAGCATAATTTCTATTGCCCACTTTTTGCCACTACCAAAGCTTGTTCCTTTTTTGTTCCCCCCCCAAAAGTATTCTCCCATTACTATTTGCTTTTGAATATACAGTTCCTTATGATTGGATATTCTTTAGCTATTCTATTCCTGCCAAACTTTTAAGTGCTCTCTTTCAAGTACCCCTCAAATATTACCTGCCTTTTAAAATTTACCTTATATTACCAGACACAGTTTTTGACACAGTTATTCTCCCACTCTCTGGGAATCTCAGCATATACAGATTATGTGTCTTTAAAGCACATATCAGGTTTTAAGTAAATATTGTATACCTATTATTTTCTCTTACAATGTGAACTCTTTTACAGCAACTTCCTATTCATCTTTGCATAAAATGATGCTAACATGGGATTCTTTCTCTGTTTCAGCTGAGATCCTAAGATAAGAGATGTTGGATATTTTTATATTTTAAAGACTATTCTAAGCAACCAGTATTTAATTCACATAGGAAGTGGATAAAAATGAGTTTTCTGACCATCACCCATCTTCTGGTTATGTAAGTAAATTTGATGTTTCAACAAAGATTTAGAAGTTTGGATTTTTTTATTTTTTGCATAGAATATTGCCTTAAAGAGCAATCCATATTTCAATAGGGAAAGCAAGAAGGTTACTTTTTTTTTACTTTAAGCCTGGCATTGGAGACTACAAGGAGGCCATTTGAAGAATTTGATATAAGTCTTCTTCCATTATAAGAAAAACTATAAACTGTTACATGCATAGGAAATACAAAGGTGACAATTTGACTGATATTTCATGTTGTAACATATAAAGGATTTTGCTAAAATGAATAAAATTTCTGCATATTATGGTTCAAATGTGTGTTTCCCAAAAATCAGATGTGGCCATGTGAGGAAAAAAAAGGAACTTTCCCATAACTGTCTTATTGACTTGGAAGACTTCCTAGACTCTGGGTCCCCACAGAGACCACTGGGTATAATTGGACTGCCCAGATAAGAGAGCCATGGGGAAAAACAAGTGGCCAGGAGTACAGTAGAGTTATTTACTTACTGTAGAGTGCAGTAGGTAAGTGATGACGAGCAATTTGAGCATATCTCCAATGAGCCCACGAAATGCTCTGAAAGAGAAAAGGTATTCTTCAATATCTGTCACAACAAAAGGAAATCAAAGTTCAAAATATTACTAATCTAATAAGATTTGTCCTGGATAACCAACTCTGTCTTTACTGGGCAGATGTTACTAAGTTCAAGCATTGTGGAAGACAGTGTGGCAATTCCTCAAGGATCTAGAGCCAGAAATACCATTTGACCCATCAATCCCATTACTGGGTATATACTCAAAGGATTGTAAATCATTCTACTATAAAGAAACATGCACACATATGTTTATTGCAGTGCTATTCACAATAGCAAAGACTTGGAATCAACCCAAATGTCCATCAATGATAGACTGGATTAAAAACATGTGGCACATATACACCATGGAATACTATGCAGCCATAAAAAAGTTGAGTTCATGTCCTTTGCAGGACATGGAAGAAGCTGGAAAACATCATTCTCAGCAAACTAACACAGGAACAGAAAACCAAACTCTGCATATTATCACTCATAAGTGGGAGTTGAACACTGAGAACACATAGACACAGGGAGTGGAACATCACACACTGGGGTTTGTTGGAAGGTAGGGGGTTAGGGGAGTGATAGCATTAGGAGAAATATGTAACGTAGATGATGGCTTGATGGGTGCAGCAAACCACTATGGCACGTGTATACCTATGTAACAAGCCTGTATGTTCTGCACATGTATCTTAGAACTTAAAGTATAATTTGTAAAAAAGCTAGCTAAAAATAAATGAGGAAGAAATCAGTCATGACCCTCATTTCCCACTGCTGACAAAAGATGAACAGAGGAAAACATTGCATTCAAACAAAATTTGTAGATTTGACTCTTTCGGAAATGGGATTATATTTACAATCAAAAGTGACAAGAGGAATTTTTATCATCTGAGCATGACTGCATAAAATATAAAACTTGCCCTAGAATTTATCTAAGACTCAGGAAAAAAACTGATAAAGAAAAGAGAAAATAATAATCTTGGTTTCAATTCACATCCTTGAGACTTGATTCATAAAAGTTATTTCTGTAATGTCTGCATCCAGTATACAGTATGATATATAATAAGCACTCCATAAATTAATTGTCGATTGACAGTTATTTTCTTGCTATGGAATGTAGACCAAGTCTCTGGTCAAACAATAGTAGCCATTTTTAAATTAAGAAAATATTATTCATGTACACTAAAAAAGACAGTGGTTTTTATAAGAACCCTAATGGAAAGAATCTCTGTAAATCTTAAATGGAAGTAATTTCTGCACCTAATCTTGAAAACTATAGCTATCTAACCATGTACAGAGCGTATTTTATGAGCTAAAATCAGTGGTAGGTGTCATGAATATAAATCAGTAAGTTAGGCACAGTCTTAATTAAAGAAGTTTATGAACTGTTGGGGAAATGAGATATATAAAAAAACAAGTTTTAAAAATACCGTAGGTTCAGTGTTTTAGAATGCATTGTGCTTAGTGTGGGTACAAAAGTGGAAGTAATCAATACTGTTAATATATCAAATCATGCTTTGTAGATTTTATTACATTTGAAATATGCATAAAATACAAGTAAGACTATGAGAAATGTAAATTTAAATGTTGAAAAAATATTTGAGGCAAATAATCTAAAAGGAAACTCACTACCTTGCCTGTAAATCAGGAACCTGTTGAGTATATAGTGAGAGAAAGGATGAACTTGGAACAAGCCTGTTTACCAAAAGAAAATTGCCCATACAACTTTGACACTGAATGGAGAGAAGTCATCCGTGAGAATGTGTAACTATAATCTAGTCATTTCATGCATTGTTGGACTGAATTCATACTCTGTGGGTCATAAAGCATTATTTTGCTTAAGGACATACAACATTATTTTAAACATGAGTAAAGGGCCTGTTTACTCATGTTACAAAAGAGATGTGGAGAATACCAATAAACCTTTTAGAAATAAAAATAAAATGAAATTAATAATATTACCAAAAATAAAACCTTTGATGGATAGACTTAAAGGTTGATTTTAAAAGCTAAGTGAATGGTTAGTTAACTGGAAGACATAGCTTTAAAAAATCTGTGAAGCACAATATAAACACACAATCATAAAAATATAAAAATAAATTTATCAAAATTGTGGATAAAGGGAAGTCTCACATGGGTTCAAATAGAATTGCAGAAAGAGGAAATAAAGGATGGCAGTATGGGTAGTATTTGCAGAGACGATAAGTGAGAATTTTCTAGTACTAAGGAAAGCTCCTCTTAATCAAGAATCCCAGTGAATCCCAAGTAGAGTAAAAATAAAAATCCACAACTTAATGAATTGGGAAGACCTTGAAGTACACAGAGAGAAGAGAAATAGTACAGTCAAATAAATAATATTAAGATTAATTTTCAGTACAAAAGTGGAAGTTATATGTGAGTGTATTATCTTCAATAAAATAAAATACAATAAATAATACATAAAATAATCAACACACTATTTTCTGAAATTAGAGTAAAAAACATTTTTATACCAATAAAAACAAATTTTTCTACCAACAGATCCTTATTAAAGAAAGCACTAAAAGACATACTTCAGAGTAATGGAAAGTGTTTTCTAGTCCAAAGTCTGAAATTCAGGAATATATAGTGAACAAAGTTGCAAATGTGTTGAAAAATCTATAAAAATCCTACTTCTGTTAACAGTACACCAGTAATGTCCGCATGTGGGCCAACTAGAAAAAATATAGTAATCTAAGATGGCAGTAAAAAACTATCAAGCTCCAATTCAAATTCAGAAAAGGAGGAAAATATGGACAGGTAAAAATAGTTGCCTATTAAGGCAAGTTAATATAATATGGATCAAATAAGTTGCCCCTTTCCATTTAGGGACATTTGGCTCCCTCTCTCATCCTTGTTGCCCTCACTTCAAATAAAAATGTGGTTAAGATATGGAAGAACTAAGCAATCATTTTCAGTTCTAAAAATCAAGTTAGACAGCAAGACATAACAAGGCATTTGCCCTTTTAAACCCCCCTACATAGAAATGATGCATTCTAGGAGGCAGTAATGTAATATTTGCAGAGAGAATGACCCAACTTCATTTTATCTCAGTTCCAGAGTTAGATTAAGTTGATATTTGATTGTGAGTAACTCTCAGCCACTAAGCTAAATCTTAAAAATTCAAAAAAGTAATAACGCTTTGAGAAACGTAAGAAAGATTCAGAAAATTTAAAATTCCATTCACCAGTAAGATATAAACATCTTAAACTTGTGTGCACCTTTGTAGCATCAAAATATATGAAGTGGAAATTTAATAAACTAAAAAGGGAAATAGACAAATCAATAAGCCATCAAGCAAGATTTTATACATCTTTTTATGTAAAATATGATTAATATAAAAATATTAAATAAGTACAATTTATATATAGTCAATACAATTAATCATGTGATTATATATAAAACAATTTACCCAATAGATACTTTTAATGAACATATGGAATATTTGCACAGTTGACCATATGCTGGAGCATTTGACAATGCTCTTTTAAGTTCAAATTATTGACATCATAGCTAATATTTTCTTTAGACACATCTAACAAAACTAGGAATCAGTAGTAAGGCAATAATTATGAAATCCTTATATAATTGGAAAGCCAATACTAGAAGCTGGTGATGATGAGAAACAACAACACTCATATACTCTTGCTGTGAAAACAGATTCTCTTTGAAAAAGTTTGCTATCATCCATGGAAGTTGAGGAAATATATAACTTACGAGTAGTTTGGTATAGGCAGTATCTACCAAATACACACATCCTATAAATATTTATAATTTTAATATATAGTATTTAAATGTAGGATACATTTATATACACAGATAATATACATAAACCAAATTAATATAAAATATAAACAATTATAAAATATATAAAATATAAATAGAAAACAAAATATGAATACATTGTAAATTCAAATGAATTATATATAAATACAAAATATATTAAAATAAGAAATGTATAAATTATAAAAATTTATATATATAAATTAATATAGCCCATTATTTCCTCTCTTATTTAGCCAACTGAAATGTTTATATATGTACATGAAAAGACAAGAAATATTCATGGCTGTATTGCTCATAATTGCTTAAAATTGGAAATGATCTAAATATGCAAGAACAACAAAATGGATGAATAAATTATGGTGAACTTAATACAATATATAAAAGAATGAAAATAAAAAATAATACAGTAGAATGAATCTGACAAGAAACAAATCACCAAAGAGCAGTAACAAATTATAAAAATGTAAATCCAGGTGAAATTAAAGTATATGTCTATCAAAAGTCCCGGATGTTGTGGGTCATGCTTGTAATCTCAGCACTATAGAAGGCTAAGATGGGTGGATCACTTGAGGCCAGTAGTTTGAGACCAGATTGGTCAAAATGGTGAAACCCCATCTGTATTAAAAATTCAAAAAAATAGCTGGGCATGGCAGTGCATACCTGTAGTCCCAGCTACTAGGGAGGCTGAGGCAGGAGAATCACTTGAATCTGGTAGGCGGAGGTTGCAGTGGGCCCAGATTGTGCCACTGCACTCCGGCCTAGGCAACAGAATGAGACTCTGTCTCAAAATAATAATAGTAAGTTTAGAAAAATAATTTGGTTATAAACTAATTGGTACAAATGTCAATGTGATTTCATAAATGGGAGTTTATAATTTGTAGGGGGCAAGAAGGGAACTACTAGGGTGCTCTATGTCTCTTTTTTGTTGTTTTATCACAGTTTTATACAATGATTGTTCTGTTATAATTGAGCTGAACTGATAAGTTTTGTATACTTTTCTAAGCATATACTTTATTTTATAGTAAAAGAGTTAAAGCTAAAGATACCAAATGTAAAACATCTCATTGAACTTTGAATAACATTGTAGCTACGTAAAATTATAAAAATAATATTAGTGTCACAGGATCCCTGGGGTGTTGCTTTGTCAGCCAGACTTTGTGGCCAGCATTGTCTCTGCTTGGGTTTTGCTTGTGCCTGCTGGGCTCATTTTGCCTACTCGGCCTGGCAGGCTGCATTCAGCTCACGCTACTGCCCTGAATACCATGCCTGACAAGGGCAAACCAGGTGTGGAGCGGTGAGGGGTGTGTGAGCAAATGTTCAGAGAATCTGGTCACTGCGCACAGCCAGGTGCTCTGGCTGTAATGGAAAGGACAGTTCCAGGCTCTGTCACAGGTGGCAGCTCCATGTGAGGCTGGGGCTAGACCAGACATACCGCAAGTGACTTCCACCAAGGGCAGTAGCATCTGGATAAGGGGAATATGGTGACACCCAAGAGCTTGGACACCAGGAACTGCAAAGCTTCAAAGAAGGGTATTACAGTGTGTCATAGGCCTGGCTCTGGAGTCCCTAGGTCTGCAGTCCCAGAAGGGCTGCAGATCTTCTCTCCTTCTTGTCATCCACAATGTGGTGAGCAGAGGGTGTGTTTCCACCCTGTTTATGTTATAGCTCTTTCAGTCCCACCATTCAGCATGTCCTAAGTTCTTGTCCCACATCCAGTAAGAATGAGGTACACGGACCAACAGAGGGTTAGCAAGATGGAATGGAGCTTCATTGAGAGGCAGAATAGCTCTGAGAAGACCTGAAGTGGGTATCTCCTTTCGGTAGGCAGCTCATACAGGCATGTGTCCAGCTCTTAGTGAAGAGGAGACCTGTGGTGGGTAGCTCCTTTCCACCATCAGGTCGTCCAGAAGAGTCAAGGAGACCCAAAATGGGTAACTCCCTCTCACAGCTGGGCATGAGTTTGTGTGAGTTTGGCTAAGCCTGGGGGTTTTTATGGGCTCGGATGGGAGGAAATGAATGCTGATTGGTCTGTGGGCAGCCATGCGCAGGCCAAATAAAGCACAGTAAGTTCTCTTTCTGGGCTACAGACTCCAACCGAAACTGGCAGCTCCACCCCAGGCTTAAGGCTGTCTCTGCCTTAAAGCTGTCTCTGCCACCTTCAAGGCAGGAACCTGTCTTTCTGCCCAGGAACCTGTCTGCCTCCTGCTATCAACATGGCATCCATGGCGCCCAGGCTGTTCATGCCAAAGGGCACCTGTAGGCCAGTGCAAAGCCGCCCTGGGTCCCTGTGGCCTCCCTTGTGTGCTAGTCAGTGCCCAAAGTCCAGAGGGGGATGAGGCGCCAGCGGACTGGTGTGTCATCACGACCCTGAGTTCCTGCATACCCAGCCAGGTTGCAACAGTTCCCGGGCTTGACCACAACTTTGCTTTGTGGCACAGGCACAAATCAGAGCAGGCACCAGGAGCAAGGGAGAGGCCAGGGAGCAGGCACTTCCAAACCTGCGGGGGCAGGGTGGCTACTGGACCTCCGAGAGAACAGGGATGACCGGGTTTGAAGCCATAGCTAGGCGGCTGCAGCCTGTACACAGCAACGCAGGACTCCCACCCTGCCAGTTCAGTAGCGGGCAGGGCTCCTGTCTGTTCTCAGCCCCCAGTGGCGCCATCTTGACCACGCCTACCCCAATACAGCCGACATCTTCACGGCAGCCTCTCCAGACAGGCCGCTGCTGCCATCATTGGGAAGTAAAATCTTTAATAGGTACAATGTTAGCTATTCGTTGAGAGTGTCAACACATGTTTGTATCATTGGTAAAGTTATTAACTCCAGACTTTTGACACCAAGTCGGGATGGTGACATAATTGTGATCATCACAAAAAGAAAAAAAAAATAGTATAATTTCCAAAATAGAATCGAATGAGATAATATATTCAATCAATCTAAAACAAAGCATAGAAAATAAAAATAGAAAAGAAGTGAGTAAAATGAAACACAAAATAAGGTGAAAGAAAAAAGTTATGGATAAGAATAATTTAAATTTGGTAATTATTTCAATGAAAAGAGCTTTAAAATGGATTATAAAAATATTGGCATGTCATTTACAAAGATATGTGTTAAACTAAATATACACAAAAGTTAAGAATAAGATAAAGACAAGGCAAAAATTAATCAAAAATTGATATGACTATATTAATAATTAAGATATTAAAGCAATTTTTAAAAAACGTGATTCCTAGATATACAGAGGGTCTTTTGACCTCTTGAAAGATTTTCTAATTTTGAATCATACTTGTATTGCTGCAATTTTTTTCCCCTTCTTTTCACAGGTGTTGAACTTGGGATTTTAAAATATTTTTTTTCAGATAAACGTGAAGCCTAACTCATAAAAATCCTGCTTGTACTTTAACATGATTCAATCATGATATAACAACCCTTACACAGATAAGTTTACAGGACACAGAAGTAGATAGGAAGTCAATCATGGATAAAATTGTTCTAGTTATCTATTCTTCAGTAACAAATGAACCACATTTCAATAGGAGGGCAAATAGGATTAAACTCATGATTGGAAGTGACAAGTTTTTGGAAGATCATGTAGGAACTGAAATACTATTGTTTTACTTGCAAATGAACTTTGAACTATCCTCTATATAATGGAGATTATTTAAGGATTTTAGTTGCAAAGACACATGTTCAGATTTGTGTTTTCATTAGAAAATTCGGAAAGCCTTCTTAGGTGCTAAGACTGGGAAAAGAAAAACCTATGAGGAATATACAGCAATAATCAAGTGACAGGTAACAGATTAAACTAATTTAGTATCCCTTAAGTTTTACATAGGGTGATGGAATTGCAAGATATAAAGAAAACAGAACCACTGAAACTCAGTCATGATTTATGGGAAGAATGAATAAAGAAGGAAATAACAGTTTTTAGGTTTCTGATATGGCTGAGTGAACAGATGGTAGTGACATGTGCTCTGATACAGGAGAAAAAATAGATATTTTTATACATATTAAATTTGAGGATTTCCCAGGAAAACCCAGAAAGAGATGCAATCAGCCATCTATGAGAACCGGAAGCTTGAAGAAATGCAGGGAGAACAATTTTACTGTCATGAAAATGTAGATAGATTTTTTTTTAAAGAACACATTTGATAATCCAGTGAATATATACAGTAAGATTATCAGAGATGAGCATTTTTGTGAACATAATTGGGCAAATATAAGGCAGCTTGCCAAAAACGCTGAGAAGGAACTTTACAAACATGAAAGGAAAATCATAACAGAGAAAAAAATGAAGGTCAAAGGGAAAGATAACTGTGGAGGGAAGAATTACTGATTTGAAATATTGTGATGTAGTAAGTGAACAACTGAAAAGATCATTAGTCCCTATTTTACTTTGTTTTTTTCTGCCATTTGGAAAATATTGTTGACAATTGTCACAGAAGATTCAAATGAGTTGGAGGCA
The DNA here is from genome assembly GCF_043159975.1 of Macaca nemestrina. Classification (NCBI taxonomy): domain Eukaryota; kingdom Metazoa; phylum Chordata; class Mammalia; order Primates; family Cercopithecidae; genus Macaca; species Macaca nemestrina. The sequence goes on from NC_092128.1 coordinate 65,493,430, forward strand.
AAATGTGCGTTTTGCTGGATTGAGATGAACATTTAAGTCAGAAGTTAGAGACTCTAAATGTACATGATAATTTTTCAAAAAGACTTAAATGTACTAAGAGAAAATTATTTTCTCCTCTGTGAATAAATAATTGGATGAATGAAAAATGAAAATCTTTATGGTCATTAGACAATATCTTGTAAGTTCACAGTGAAAATTGTCATATTTGATTTATATGACATTGCAATGAAAAACTATGTTTCAATTTTTCTGATCCAAACATTCTTCAAATTATTTAATCTTATAATATTTTCATGAAATTTTTATAGAAGTACCATTCCCCTGGGAAATATTAGCCCTCATATCATTTTCATGATCTTAGCAGCTCAGCAATAATGGATGAAAGAAATAAAGTATCGAATAGTGGTTGTTAGGTTGCTGTATGGTTCACTTCTTTTTATGTTGTTTTACAATGGGAGAAATGTTAACATGTCAGTAATCTGTGGGGGAAATATGCATATATATTGGCAGGTGCAGGTTGAAAATATAGGAATGAAATTGCCTGGTAATGTCAATTCCAGAGACCAGACTGGCTGATGAGTAGGGATAGGGCAGCTCAGTGCAAAGTGAGGCATTTGAATTTTAGGTATTTAACAGAAAAAAAGATGGGAGACAAATTATGGGAAATACTGAGAATAAACCATATGCTGCAAAGGTACAAACTCAAATTTATCTTTGTCTAGGAGTCGGAGTAACAACTGACAAGTTTCTCTATACATAACCCTGAGAAGAGAGAACATTAGGCCACAAACAAAATAATTTGGCTACTTGTCACATGAGTGAAAAGGCCAAGCAATTAGTTTAATACCAAATACGAATTGCTTGTCTCATTCCTATCCTACTGAAGCGTTTCTTACCAATTAGAGAAGCAGTCTCTACCTCATTCCTTGAAAATGTCTTTTCTAGAAAAGTTTCGAATTGGCAAGTTCTCTTTTCAAAGTTTTCTACCCTGCTTCTCCAGCTCACCTATTGATCCAGCTCTACTACTCTTGGTGATTTATTCAGAAATCTCGGGACTAATTTCTGTGTACTGAACCTGAGCTACCTGCATATGTATGTACATAATCTGTATGTGTTTGAATTCTTAAAGTGAAAAAACACTTAAATATTAAAATTAAAAACAGCTACTTGAATTTCATTTTGACAAACACTCATGCAGCATTTATTTGATCAATCAAGGCTCTCTATTCTTTTAACTGATATGGTTCTCATTGAATGTATAAAAAATCTTTATGCAACTTTTATTGAGTGCCACCTGATTTGATCCTAAATGCTAGCACACACTGCTTTTTATTTTTAAAATTTAATTCAAGGCCCAGAGCATGAAATTTGGTTTAATTATCTAAATCCATTGATTTCATTCATTTATTTATTTATTTATTTATTTATTTATTTATTTATTTATTTTATTTTATTTTATTTTTTTTAAGGAATGAAGGGATTTATTGAAAGTGAAAGTGCAAGGCTCAAAGGCTCCATTACAAAATTTTTGGGAGTTTAAATACCCCCTCAGGATTCCATTGGTTACTTGGAGTAAGCTTTGTGTAAATGGAGAGAATGAAGTAAAGTTACAAAGTCATTTACTTGGCCTAGGCCCTGTGGAGAGGATATTTCCTGTTATAGCTGATGTGTGAAATGGCCTCATGTTTCCTGCCTCCAGACCCTATTTCCTGCCTCATCATCCCCCTGAGAGATGTGATCCCCATAAATCTTTATGGGAGGTAGAGGTTTTATGTTTTTTTGTTTTTTTTCTTCTGTAACTGCTTCATTAAGGCTTGGAGCGTAGTCCCCACCTATTGGGGATTGCAAAACTCTTACCCTGCTCTGTCTAGTGGAGGCAGGGTAGCTCCTTGATGGCCAGGGATGTTGTCTTCACCTGAAACTGGCTGGAACCTTTGTTGGATGATCATCTGAAGCTTGATGTTCTCTAGGCGAGAGGAAATGAATTTTGCTAAAAGATTTAATGGGAATTTCAGGGGGTGGAAACCTATGCTGTCAGAAATGGTTGTTGTAGAGATTTGCAGGAGAAAAAACAAAACCTGGTCTCTTCTAGAATCTATGTGGTTCTTTAAAGTCTTTGCCCAAGCAACTCCATTTTGGTTTGGTTGTTTGTTGGGGCCTACTGCATGAGCTTAGTCTTTAAATTCTCTTGTGGAAGTTATGTTAAATAATAGAATTAGCTAAACAGAAAAGTACCTGTGCAGCTGCTGGTACTTGTGGCCTATGGAGAAATACATAAAATGAAGATTATAGAAATCCAGTGGTAGTTGATTCACAAATAAATTGCTTAGTCAAGTAAGCTCTTTAGCTCATTCTTTGACCTATTTGATTTTAGGAGGTTTGCTTTATGAGGATCTTGGGTAAGGAGCATACTCCAAACTCTTGGTATTATCCTCCCAATAGTCATAATAATAGTTTCCCTGGTGCTCTGTATTCTCTCAAAAGTTTTAAAGCCTTGCATGCAGCCATCTCTAGAATATCATATGATCTCTCTTCCACTATAATAATAGGAGCTGAAAGAAATCTGCAACCATGAGGACACCATAACCTATAAATGATGTGCTGAGACCAGAAACCCTAGATGATGGTAACTGAGTAGAGCTAAGGCCCTAAGTTTTGGTTACACTCTTACCTAAGTGAAAGCCTGACCAAAAAGGGGGAATTTTTTTTAAAGAACATTATGGGAGACCATTATTTTGGACTAATCCATCGATTAGGCAAAATTATCGTGAGTATACTGAAAAAATCGGTTCCATAGAAAATATATGGACTTCAACAATTCTTAATCAAAGTTCTTTCAGTTTGGATTTTCGTAGCAACATCTAGTTGGTATAGTTAAGCAAAAGTCAAGTGAGTAAAGGATTATATCAATCAAAGATCTGACAAGTAGAAGCTGATCAGAGTAACAATGCCTTAGAGTGACTCACCTATAATGAAATGCTGACAGCTACAATGAAGTAGTAATTAAGATTAAAGGTCTTTGAAATGCTTTAGAAAAGATGCTTTAGATCATCTTTGAATTTACCATAAAACAAGCTCTTGACTGAATAATCAATAAAAAAAATGGAATCTTGCAATTTATTTTTAAAGATATGTTTTCCTTACTGAGATTAATGTTGTAACAAAATTGTTTTTTTGATTTTCATTTTTTGAGTGGGTGTTGGGAGTGGCAGGGTGGGAGAATCCTAAAGACATCTCCTCCTACAGTGTGAATGCAATAAATTTAAAAGCCCAAGGTTGATTTCTTTTTTGGCATGTACAGTATTCTAGACAGTGCGTTGATGGGTTTGAACTTCTATACTGACTACATTGTTCATACCATCAAATGTGATGGGAATTGGATGAAGTTGGGGGAAAATACTGAGAAAGAAGACACATTCAAGAGAAAGAGGAGAGGAGTGAGAAAAGTAAGCAATGCTGTCTTTCTGGTGTTCTGTGATCCACAATATAAGTATGAAAGCACGACTGATCTTTCTGCTTTCTCAATTGACCTATGTACAGGTAGTCTTGCTTGGCTTGAAATTCTGAGTATCTAAAGGTCTGGAATAACATGCTTCAAAAAAACTGTTTAAAAATAAGTTGAAAATAATGGTGGGAATTCTAAACAAAAGGCTAGCTAAAAGGAAAGGGTGAATAGGAAGTCAAATTAGTAAATTAAGTATTCAAAATACTTGATCTAGGTCGCCATAGAGAAGGGTAAAGACTACATTTAATTTATTAAAGAATAAAAACTAAGCTAAAGGATATTGTCTATTATCTTTGTAATATAATAAAATATAAAAATGTTGAGTGATTCACATATGTGAAATGTGGAATCAAATGAGCAAAAAATTAATAGTTTTTCAGGGGTCATAATATCCACTTAATATATAAGTTATATCATAAGGTTTCTTGAAATAGTGCTATCTTGAGTAGAAATAGGTCCCCAAAGGACAATCTTAAAACCCAAATAGTTTCCATTCTTTTGTCCTATCTTTTTGAAATCGAATCTACAGTTAAACATTTTGGCCGGGCTTGGTGGCTTATGCCTGTAATCCCAACATTTTGGAAGGCCGAGGCAGGTAGATCACCTGGACCCAGGAACTGGAAACCAGGCTGGGCAACATGGCAAAACCTCATCTCTATAAAAAATACAAAAATTAGGCAGGCACGATGGTGCACGCCTATGGTCCCAGCTACTCAGAAGACAAAGGTTGGAGGGTCATTTGAGCCCAGAAAGTTGAGACTGCAGTAAGTCTTAATTGTGCCACTGCATTTCAGCCTGGGAAACAGAGTGAGACTGTCAAAAAAGAAATAAAAAGGAGACTCCTGAAGATGGTGGTGAGGGGTTTCATACGACTCTAATAATATCACTCTATATGTCCCATAGGAACCTGCTGCTCTTATCGATGAACTTTCATGTTTATGCCTGCTCCTCCATGTGCTATTATGCATTTCAACTCATCAGCCCACTATAGCACCAACTCTATAGAATCTGTCAAAAATTTAACAAATGTCAAGACTTTGCTCAAATCCAAAAGTTTTCATGGCATAGATGATTTTACATCTGTATACTCAAATCGTTATATACTCATGCTTTTAATGAATGCAAAACATTAATGCATTAATTATTTCATTTATTTATTCATTATGTGATTTATTTAGAAAAACATACTAAATACCTATGTTAGCAGACTTCAGAGATAGAAATTTAAGTGGCAATGGCTGGAGAAGAAAAACACAAACATAATGACTTAGTTACTATATGCAATGTGATAGAAATGCATTTAGAACAAAATTGAGGAACAATATAAAGTGTGATCAATTTACTAAAGCAGTCAGGGTATGGCATACCAACCCTAGCTGAACCCCAATGATCCTGACCTCCTAGTGTGCATGCCTTTGTGTAATCCCCTTACTTGAGTGTGTGACTTGCTTCTAACGAAGAGAATATGGCAAAGGTGATATGATGTCACTTCTATGATTACAACACATTCTGCAAGACTCTGTCTTAGCAGACTGGACTGAAAAACTCATCAGAAGCCTTGAAGAAGCGTGCTGCTATGACTTGCATGAACTGCTTATTAAAAGGTTCAAGTGGCATGGAACTGCAGGCAGCCTTTAGCTGTTAAGGGTTTCAAACCTCCAACTGCAAAGAACTGAATTCTGCCAACAATCATGTGATCTTGAAAGAGGATTCTGAGCTTCAAATCAGCTTACAGTCTCTAATGATATCTTGATTTCATTCTGTGAGCAAATCATGGTAGAATTCCTGGTCCACAGGACCTGGGAAGTAATGAATGTGTGCTGTTTCTAGCTGCTAACTTTGTGGTAATTTGTTACACAGCAATAGAAAACGGGTACACAGATGAAGTGAGGAAAAAAAGGTTTTTTAGTCAAGTGCTACTTGAGAAAAGTGAGCTCTGATCAGAAGAATGGCTATTATATAAATGAAAATCTGCAAATTCAGACACAACAAAAAGTCTTTATTTAATAAATTGGCATAAGTCCAGAATGATACACATGTTCCTCCTGTGGCTCTGGTAAGAGGAGTTGTAAAATAATGGAAATGTTTCTTGTACTTGTTCTAAAAAAAATGTTGTTTACATGCCTTGGGAAGACACACACACACACACATACACACACACACACAAAATTGGGAACATTTTGGCCCCCATCTGTGAATTCATTGATCATCCTAAATTGTTGTTTCTGGCTTCCAGATTTAAATCAATATTGTCTTGCTGACTTACTAAGCAATTAATATAGTGTCACCCATGTAATTCAGAAAACAGCTGAGGATCTTCCAACTACATGTGTATATGCATCCACCCTTTCTCAGATCCAAAATCTGGCCGCGTCATCTATTTTCAGATGACATCCATTCACACCAGGTATTTAAATGTTTGCATTGTGTTTCTTAAAGTCCTTCAGGTGGTAGAAAAGGGTCACATTTCACAGTGCAGAAAATGCACACACGCGCGCGCGCACACGCGCGCACACACACACCCCCCCCACACCCCACACATTTATATTCCACGTGAACTGTTTGTGCCATCATGGCTGCCTCCTGGAATTCACTTTCTCTCTCCTTAAACAGATGACCAAACTTGTTGGCTCTTTTTTCTCCTTCATAGATTGTCCCTTGGAGAATTTGAATTTTTTTTTATTGTTTGCAGAAAATGTAGCAACTGCATTCTGATGCTTCAGCAGTTTCTCCTCATACCTCATCCTGCTCCAGGTGGATAAATAAGGTGTTTTTTTCTTAATAGAGGTAATGTTCTCATCAGAAAACCTTGTTTGGACTTACTGATGAATTAACATCTTTGGACCAGTTTGAGTAGCTGCCTTCATTGTGAAAAAACAATGAAGTACCCAGACCAAAACAAAACAAAATAAAACAAAACAAAACAAAATGAACAAAACTAGTTTGGATCACCCAAGTCAATGATGTTAAAACTATAGTTTCCTTATCAGCAAAGTTCCAGTCTCTGCATTACAGTTTTTGAATATGGATTGAAGAGCATTGGCTAGACCAGAGATTATTGTTCTACAGAAAAAAGTTATTATTGGAAGAATAACTGTGTAAACCATGTGCTGTGTACACCTATCCTCTGCTTGATATGTACTTCTGATTTTGCCTGGAAGTAATAAACTTTCTTTGTAAGTAACAGGTACTTTGGGCAAATCTTCATGTCCTGAAGAGCAAGAAATGTATCCAACATTACCACTGGAACCTTACTCCTTAGCATTTTTAAAGGAGTTATGAATTATTAAAGGTTTTAATAAGTTTGGAATTTTACTGTAATTCATGATTAAATATTAAAGAGTGACCTAGAAGCTCAGGTTGCAGAAGTTAGACTTCAGAAGGAACAAAAGTGAATATAGAGAGATATTCCTAATCAGAGTAGAATAAGAAAGAGAAACTTAAAAACAAGAAATATTTCTGGAAGAGAGTGAAGACATACTATACTGAAAGAGGAAATATGTAATAGAAATTGCTAGGCCAAATGACAGAGTGTGTGACAATGTGTTTAGCAGTGACACTTTCTCAGCCAGACAGCCTAAGTTTGAAATCTTAGTGTGAGGTTTACCGGCTTTGGACCTTGGGCAAGTTTTTCAACTTCTTTGGGCTTTAATTTTTTCCGTTTTTAAAATGGGCATCTACCTCATAGTGTTGTTTCTGAATTAAATGAGTGCTTATAGTAATGCCTAGAATATTTTAGGTGCTGATAATAGTTGATACTTTTGTAATGAGATCAGAAGTGAGGGGTCACAAAAATAATACTAACTGAGAAATTGTTAAAATAGAACATAGAGGAAAGTAGAAGAAAAATAGCAGTACAAAGAGAAAGTAGTCCCTGTTGATCCTAGAGGAATGCCATGTACTGGAAGAATTTAATAATAACAATATGTGTCTTCCCAATGTCATTTTTTTGAAGGGGAGACAATAAATGTTTTCATAAAAATGGGTGTGGCAAAATATGCTATTGCATTAAAAATTATAAGGGCATAACCAAACATGAAATAAAGAGAAGATTATTTTCAGTTATCAGCTGTAAACAGAAAAAATATGGCAAGGATCAGAGATGTGTAATTTGAAGTTGCAGTTATTAAATCAATATTAGTATGTATGCCTAGATGAAATACTGTATTAGAAGGTTCTTTTTATTTTGCAGTCACTTCTCAGTTATATGCCAAAAAACATGGACAGTCTTAAAAATTTAAACTGCCTATCTTTGGCCACTCATTTTCATTATTTAGTTTCTGACAATATTTGCTTAAAGGTGTACTAAGCTGAATTGTGAATTTTAAGGAAAATTACCATGCCATAAAAACAGCCTTGGGAAAATTATGAAGAAAGAGTTATATTGGCATAAAAGAATGGGTAATAGTACAAATAGTAGGTGCTATTGTAATTAAGAGGGGAGAAGAAAATATCTTTCTGGATTTTACAACCTTGACAGTCTTCATCAAAGCAAAGGAATATTGAATTGCTATAAAGATGACCTGGACAATGATGTCTAGTTTCAGTTCTATACAGAAAATATTTTCATAGAATTCATTCTAGAAACAAATCTTTATGAGGTCATGATTATCCCAGAGCTCTAAAGTGAAAGCAGAGTTATATACTCAGATAGCAGCAAGAGAGAAGTAAAAAGAGTGGAAAAGCAAAATCCTATGTGAAATTTGGTTTTGGTGCACTTCCATTTTACTTTATTTTTTCTCGAGGCCTTCCATTACTTGATATAATGTTAAAGATCTTTAAATTCAGCAAAAATACAAAAATAGACTAGGGAAATTATTGTCTCATTTTGAAGGGTTGCCAAACCCTCTTTTGTAAACACTGTGAGAAAATATACAGTTGTGTATTATGGTGTACAATGCAGTGATTTAGACTATGTCTTTTATCTGGTTCCTTGTTTAAACTTTTAAAAATTTTTCTTTATTCTGCTTATCTGACAGTTGATAGTGTCTAATATATTTTTATACCTCCTAATATTACTTACTCAAATAAGTGACTCTCTCTGCCAAATAACTGTTGGCTCCTGCCTGCTATTAGTCCCCAGAAATATTTCAACTCACACAGCAATTACAAATTGCAAATCAAGACCCATCCCAGTCTTTACTTTTCCTCTTCCGTTAATTATAAGACCATAAGAAATAGACTATTAGCTAACAGAATATTCAGAAATTGTTTATTTGTTACATATATCCTCCACAACTAGGGATTCAACTTGTGTTTTACACAGAGCCTAGTGGCTAAAAAGAAGTTATCGGAAAGAATTTATGAGTTACACATTTTAAAATAATTGAATAAGTGTCTTCTCATGAGTTCTTCACTGCACTCAACAGAACTTGGCAATCACCCTTCTCTATATGATCAAAAATATTCTGCAGAAGTAGATATAAAGAGTGTTTGGAAATTTTGGCCTTGAATTTATTTATTTTTTAATAAACTCTAAATTCACTTCAGCATACATCTAAGCAGGGCAATTTGATATTGACTGTTTTCTTTCCAGTGCTTCTCTCCTGGGAATACGTGAGCTATCTCAGTACAAAGAACCTAGACCTTTGTCCTAATGCTACACATTATCATGTTATAGGTACATATAGAAATCCTAACAATTTATAATATTTTGTTATAAATTTATAAGAAAAAAATCCTACAAGATCAATTCCAAAATGACCAAGAAAAAATCTGTATCTTCTCTGAAAAATAACCTTTGCAAATTAAAAAAAAAGTTTCAAAAAAAGATAAGAAGGAAAATAATGTTGATTCAAGGGTTTCAAAAATGGGAGTATGTGTGTAATACTAAAGAAGTTTACAGCTATTATTTGGTACAATTGAATTAAAAATAAATAGAAACATTCATTTTATTAATATTTCAAATTGAATGTTTCTATAAGAAAAAAATCAAAGGAAAAATAAAACAATAATTCTGACGACAATTGTATTTAAACACATTGAAATTTTTATACATAAAATTCTAAAAATTTCTATCTGGTTAATTCTGTTTAAAACTATATATATTAACATCAGTAAAATTAAACATATTGGTGGTAAAATTGTACTTGATAAAATGTGTTACTGATTAAAATCAAACAAGATAACTAAATTTTTAACTATTAATATCTCCAAATTTGATCAAGCAAAATGCACTTAGCCAGAAAATAAAACTGCAAGAGAGAAGTTGTTATAAAATTTGATATAAATTATAAAATTAGATTAATCTAATCCTTATAGTACAATTTATGAAAGAAAAAATTGAGTCACATGAAAGTAAATTTAAATATTTTATCTTCATATTATGGAAAATTATCAAAATGCATTTGCGTTAACTTCAAAAACTGTATCTCAAAATTGATCGTTTATGCACTTACCAAATATTTGCACTCATCAACACGAATTTTGAAAATCCACAAGATAAAAAGGTAAGTGAAAAGTTAATCAAAATAATTGGTTCCAAATGGTAGAATGAAAACATATTTTATTTTAACATCTATCCACAAATACTAAAGAAGTCTGATTTAGCCAAAATTCTTCACATCTATATGAAACTTTAAAAGACCATAATTGTTGTTATTGATAGAGGAAGCATATTTCTGCATGGCTTTATTTCTAGATGCCTACGGAAATTGTAGTTTTGAAAGGCTGCTGTCAATTGAAGTGTCGTAATTCACTTAGTTAAGAAGGAAGAAGGAAAAGGAAATGTGACAATGTCAGAGTTATTCTGTTTTAAGATGTGAACAGAGAAAAGATTATTTCAAAGTTTTCTCAACTATAGCTAGCATTCTTTTAAGATTAGACATTGGAATCATATATATTATAATTCTACACAGGCCTCTAGGTCATGTTTGTTTTTTAGTGACTCTCATTTGAATGAGAGAAGAACAACAGCAACTGAACAGAATCTTGAACAGCCATATAGAACAACCTGAGTGCCAGATCCTCTTTTTTGTTGTTGATCTTATAGTATTTATCTCTTATTGTTTCTGTTCCCTGTGGCTCTTATGCATCATCTGCTAACCATTTGGCCTCATATACTGGCCATCAACTCCTGAATATCCCATTGCCGCTACTGAAAATAAACAAATTTTGTAGACATTCAAATAAATTTACCTTCCATACGTGTTTTTATTTCTGCTAATAGATTCATTTTTGCCTAGACCTTCATATTTCATTTGACATCTGCTTTCCTGGTTTTCTATTACATTTCATTTTAAGATATAGAAATCAAAGCAAATCTTTGTCACAGATATTGCATGAATTATTTCAAAATTAGGTATAGATTTTTGACAGATAAAATGATACACAGTGGAAGATATGACTGATAGTCAATGATTATTTCTCTTAACCACAATCCAAGGTTACTATAATAGTTATTTGAAAGAGTAACTATGTACTGAGGGAGAATACACACTCACACTATGGTAACTATGTAAGAGAAAGATATCCATTGCATCACAAATAAACCAAAGGGTGTTTGTAATAGGATTTGGGGTGGATCCATATGTTTTGCTCTGCAATGAAAACAGAACCACTGTTTTACTCTTTAAGGCAGTGTATTGAAGGTAGTTAGTAAAACGCCTGTATCATCTACCCCGATCACTGAGAATACTGACGTTTCCCACTATCAAAAGGAGCCTGGAACAAGGATACATAATATATTAATGTTTTTATGGCATTCAGTTTGAAAAGTAATGAAGGGCATGTGAATGTACAACAACAACAAAAACAAAAGGAGCAATCTCTCTCTTTTGGTAATATAAAATCTTTGTTTAAATTAAAAGAATCAAAATGTAATCTAGTCCCTAAAGCAGATGCACCAAAACTTGACAATCCCTAGAAGAAACCTGGGTGGAATTGAACCTTGATAAATGCAAACACATACACACACACACACACACACACACACACTTTTTTTTTTTAAGTATTAAGGGTGAATTTATTCATGCATGTATTCAACAGATATATATTCAATGTCCCATATGTGTCATATGCTCTACTAGGCATGAAAACATATTTAGAAATAAATAAAACAGGGTCCCTAGCGAGAAGGAATTCAACATCTAGGAATAAATACACACATCAACAAATAAATTCTAAAATAATGTGGTAAGTACAGCAATAGAAAATATGTTTATTAACATGAGAACACTATAGAGAGGCATCTAATTTAGGTTGATGGTACTAGGTGAGAAGCAAAAAAGACCTCCTGTAAGTGTTGATAACCAAACTGAACTTTAAATAATTCATTCATTTTTTCAGAACATATTTGTTGAAGGTCTACTACATGCCAGACACTAGTGCTGGCAATAGATCAAGAAACTAAATATTTTAGTGAATGACTTTCACTTACAGTTTACACTCTAGTGGATGAGAATTTAGTGAAGCAAATGGCAGGGGTAGGTATAAAGGGAAATCACAAGGTCAATTACGCTGAGTTTAAAACTTGAGAAAGGTATAGTGAGAAAGTAAGCAGGTGTTGGGGATAGCGGTCATAGTATAGAAAGCCGGGAGCTCATGTTAGTGCTTGGTACTACTAATTGGAAATGAATTTATTTCTCCCTATATAACTTCTTGCATGTGTCTTTGTAAAATATTAATTAGCAAGTGTCATAGTTATATTTTTATTTGTGACATCTCTGAGGAATTATATTTTATATAGCAGGCATTATGGGAGAGTCAAATACTGAAGCCAGATAATTTAGGACATTTCTGCATCTCAGTATTTAATCTCCACAGACTGGCATCATCATCTTTAAACAGGTTCTACAAATGAAGTGAAGTATGAGAATTTTTGGCTAAGAAGACTAGAACTATATTTAATCATGTTATATTGTATTTTCCCAAGATATGGTATTATTTTATAATTGCAGGATTGCAGAAACCTCGCTTAGAGGCCTTTTACAGTGTTTGAAAGACGACAAGATCTTCTGTCATCACGATTTTACTAAACAATATAGCAGTTTTCTTTTTATGGCATCATAATACTATGTGACAAGTAAAAAAGAAAGTAATATAAAAAAATTTAGATGCTTATCACTAGGCTAGATCAAAATATATTCTGATGTAGTGTTTAAAATGCACTTCCTTTTCTAAAAGCTTTGAAATGTTTGAGCCCAGGATCACATTGGCTAATCTTGTCCCTGGATCAACTTGGTCATAGTATGGTTAAAGCAGATCAGGCCATACAGCATCTGTTCCAGAAACCTAAGATGTATGATTGCCATGGAATTACATTCAGATTGTTTGAAGTGTATCTTTTAATGCAATACAGAAGTCATCCTTCTAAAATGCTACTGTGAGAGGGCAACCATGACTAAGAAACTGTCTGAATGAGTTCTGCCTAAGTGCTTTCTAAGTGCAAATAGTTTGAGAGTGAAGTGTCTCATACAGAACAGTACTTCAGAGAGTAGGCACTCAATAAATGTTAAAATACAAGAGTCCACACTAAAATCATTCTTAACAAACAATAAATCAACTTCACTCTCACCAAGATCTACTTCTTGCAGACCAAATGTGTATTTGGTGTTATGCACATATATATATATATAAGTCAAGAGATACTTTTTCAGGTTCAAGGAATATAAGAACAGGCAAAATAAAAAATAAGGCAAACACACATACAACTAGGGATTGGATAACTGACTTTTCACCAAATCAGTGTTACTTCAGCTTTCCCATGGAACATGCTCTGCAGTGCAAGCTCCGCCTCCCAGGTTCATACCATTCTCCTGCCTCAGCCTCCGTAGTAGCTGGGACTACAGGTGCCTGCCACCACACCTGGCTAATTTTTTTCTTGTATTTTTAGTAGAGACAGTGTTTCACCATGTTACCCAGGATGGTCTCGATCTCCTGACCTCATGATCTGCCCGCCTTGGCCTCCCAAAGTGCTGGGATTACAGGTGTGAGCCACCGTGCCTGGCCCTATATCTAAGTTTTAAAATAATTTAAAACACTTGTGTGAGGAAAATCATCTCAGTGAGCTGGTTTGTTGCCCTTACAAACTCTTTTTGTCCATGGCTGAGACAATGAATGCACTAGAATTTTAATTAATTAATATCCATAATGGATGGACTCCAAGAGTGCCCCTATCTTCCATCTAACAAACACACTCTGATTCTTCTCTCCCGGATAGACTATGTCATTATCATGTAATTGAATCTTGCTTGGCTCTACCTCTCTGCCTAAGCCCTTTGGATGGATCCCAAAATGCTTTGCTATAAGTCTCTGTCTCAATTCTTCCTGGGTTTCACAGTATGCAGATAAGGCTGGAGGCTTTCTCCCAGCCTTTGCTTAGCTAGCCTCTTGAAATTCTGCTTTACTGGGAGGGGAATTTTTATAGAGAGAATATGAATTGATTTGTTAGAAGTAACAAACATTAACTAGGAAAGCAAATAAAATAGAAAGGATAAAATATATAAAATGTGGAATCTGCAATGTGTAGAGTTTTTTCAAGTGTGAGCAGTGAGTATAAGAGGAAATGCCAAAACCAAGCCAGAAACAGTGGCATGGTCTATAGTCGAACTACGAGGGAGGTTGACCTGGGCAACATAGTGAGACCCTCATCCTGGAGAAGAAGAAGAGGAAGAAGAAGGAGGAGGATCAAAGTTACTCTACATCTATAGAAAGACTGAAACATTATTATAGGTTTTAAGAGATTTTATTGATAATATAGATAAAAAAGTTTGCAAAGAAGGGATTTGTATCTTCTTTAGTTGGAGGTATATATTAAAAATGGGATGACTTGTATGCCTTCAATGAGTTGAAATATGTGGATATTTACATTGTCAGGAAAAACCTATAATACAACTTAACGGTAGACTTTGTTATTCTTCTTAACTCTGATTGTTAAGTGAAGGCAGGCAAACATTCTAATTATATTTAGAATTTTCTATACTCTTTGAATTTCTATATTCTTTGCATTTTCACAATGTTGAAAAATGCAACATCTGTGTAAATATAAATATCAAAAATAGTGTTTTACTCATACATTTTCATCTCAAAATTATGTTGGCAGTGAAGATGTCGCTCATAACTATCGATCAGTATTTTTTGGAGGTTTATGTCAGATCATCTTCTGTGGTTAATTTTAGTATTTTTTATTTCTTTTAAAGCATGTCATGGGTATACAGTGTATATATTTATGGGGCACATGTGATATTCTGACACAGGCATACACTGTGTATAAGCACATCAGGATAAATGGGTTACCCGTCACCTGAAGCATTTATCATTTCTCTGTGTTACAAACATTCCAATTATACTCTTTTAGTTATTTTTAAATGTACATAAATTATCGTTGAATATAATCACGCCTTGAGCTGTAAAATACTAGCTCTTATTCACTTTAACTGTATTTTTTGTACCCATTAACCATCTGCATTTCCTCCCCTCCCCAATACACTCCGCAGTCTGGTAACCATCATTCTACTTGCTCTCTCCATTAGTTCGTTTTACTTTTTAGCTGCTACAAATTGTGAAAATAAGCAAAATTAATCTCTTTGCCTGATTCATTTTACTTGAAATCATGTCCTCATTCTAGTTCTATTCATGTTGTTGTAAATGCCAAGATGTCATTCTGTTTGTGGCTGAATAGTACTCCATTGTGTGTATGTACAACATTTTCTTATCCATTTGTCTATTGATAAATAATTAGGTTCCTTCCAAATATTGGTTATTGTGAACAGTGCTGCAGTGAAGAAGGGAGTCCAGATACCTCGTCAATATACTGAGTTCCTTTCTTTTGGGTAAATACCTAGAAGTGGAATTGCTGGATCATATGGTAGTTCAATTTTGAATTTTGTCTGGAACCTCCATACTGTTCTCCATAATGGTCCCATTAACTTACATTCCCAATGCACTTCGTTTTCTAAATTTACACTCAAAATACAGCAATTCCAAATCCTCAGGAGCATTCATTATTGCCTACCTTTTGGATTAAAGTCATTTTAATTGGAATGAAATGATATCTCATTGTAGTTTTTATTTGCATTTCTCTGATGACCAGTGATGTTGAGCACCTTGTTATATACCTGTTTACAATTTGTGTGTCTTCTTTTGAGAAATGTCTATTCAGTTATTTTGCCCATTTTTAATCAGATTATTAGATTTTTTTTCTGTTGAGGTTTTTGAGCTCCTTTTGAATTCTGCATATTAATCCCATTTCAAATGGATAGTCTGCAAATATTTTCTCCTATTCTGTGGGTTGTCTCTTCACTTTGCTGCTTGTTTCCTCTGCTGTGCAGAAGCTTTTTAACTTGATGGTATTCCATTTGTTCATTTTTGCTTTGATTGTCTGTGATGGCTCATGAAAGATTTGCTCAGATCAATATTTGCAAGAGTTTCTTCAATGTTTTTGTTTAGTAATTCCATAGTTTGAGGTTTTATATTTGTCTTTAATCCATTTTCATTTGATTTTTATATATGATAATAGTGGTCTAGTTTCATTATTCTGCATATGGATATCAATTTTCATAGCATTGTTTTTAAATGAACTGTCCTTTCCACAATGCATGCTCTTGGCACCTTTGTTGAAAAGTTGTTGGCTAAAAATGTGTGGATTTATTTCTGGGTTCTCTATTCTGTTCCATTGGTCTATGTGTCTGTTTTAAGCCAGTACCTTGTTGTTTTGGTTACAATAGCTGTGTAGTGTAATTTGAAGTCAGGTAATGTGATTCTCCAATTTTGTTATTTTGCGTCGGGTATGTTGGCTCTTCTGGGTCTGTTGTGGTTCCTTATACATCTTAAGATTGTTTTAATTATTTCCGTGAAGAATGTCATTTGTATTTTGATAGGGATTACTTTCAATCTGCAGATTGCTTTGGGTAGTGTGGACATTTTAACAATGTTTATTCTTCCAATTCATGAACATGGAATATCTCTCCATTTCTTTGTATTCTCTTCATTTTTTTGATCCAGTGTTTCATAATTTCATTATACACATCTTTCACTGGTTTAGTTTATGCCTAGGTATTTTATTTTATTTGTAGGTATTGTAAATGATATTACTTTCTTGATTTCTTTTTCAGACTGTTTGCTGTTGACATGTAGAAATGCTACTGGTTTTTGTTGGTTGATATTGTATCCTGGGACGTTACTGAATTTATGTATCAATTCAAATAGTGTTTTGATAGTCCTTAGGTTTTTCAAAATATAATATACCATTGCAAACAAGGATAACTTGACTCCTTCCTTGCAATTTGGATGCCACTTATTTCTTTTGTCTTGACTGATTGCTTTAGCTAAATCTTCCAGTACTATGTTGAATAACAGTGATGAAAGTAGGCATCCTTGTCATTTTCCAGATCTTCGAGGAATGGCTTTCAGTTTATCCCTACTTCAGTATGATACCAACTGTGAGTCTGTCATATGTAGTTGTTATTGTGCTGAGGCATGTTCCTTGTATACCCAGTTTTTAGGGGTTTTATCCTGAAGGGATGTTAAATTTTATCATATGCTTTTTCAACATCAATGGAAATTATCTTATAGTTTTTATTCTATACTCTGTTGATCTGATGTATCACATTTCTGTATTTGACTGTTTTGAGTCATCCTCGCATCCTTGGGATAAATCCTACTTAGTCATGATTAATGATCTTTTTAATGTGTTGTTGAATTCAGTTTGCTGGTATTTTGTTGAGAATTTTTGCATCAATGTTCATTAGGGATATTGGCCTGTAGTTTTCTCTTCTTTTCTTTGTCTGGTTTTGGTATCAGGATAATACTGACCTTGTAGGATGAGTTTGGAAGGATTTTCTCTTCCTCTATTTTTTGGAATAGTTTGAGTAGGATTGCTATTGGTTCTTCTGTACATGTTGGATAAAGTTCAGCAGTGAAGCCATTGAGACCCTAGCTTTTCTCTCCTTGGAGACTTTCATTATGGTTTTGCTCTAATTACTTACTGGTCTATTCAGGTGTTTTAGTCTTGTTTTGTTTTGTTTTGTTTTGAGGAGGAGTCTCACTCTGTCACCAAAGTGGAGTGCAGTGGCATAATTTCAGCTCACTGCAACCTCTGCTTCCTGGGTTCAAACAATTCTCCTGCCTCAGCCTCCTAAGTATCTGGGATTACACGCATGCGCCACTACATCCAGCTAATTTATGTATTTTTAGTAGAAATGGGGTTTCACCATGTTGACCAGGCTGGTCTGAAACTCCTGACTTCAGGTAATCTGCCCGACTTGGCCTCCCAAAGTGCTAGGACTACAGCTGTGAGCCACTGCACCTGACCCTATTCAGGTTTTGAAGCTCCTCATAGCTCAATCTTGGTAAATTGCCTGTATATATCTAGGAATGTATCCACTTCTTCTAGATTTTCTAATTTATTGGCACATATTTGCTCATAGTATCCTCTAATGGTCCTTTGAATTTCTGTGGCATTAGTTGCAATGTCTCCTTTTCCATCTCTGATTTATTGATTTGGGTCTTCTGTCTTTCTTTCTTAGTCTGGCTAAACATCTGTTGATTTTGTTCATTTTTCAAAAAAACAAAACAAATTTCATGTGTGCGTGTGTGTGTATATATATATATATATTCATTTCAATTTTGCTGTTATCTGCTCTAATCTTTATTATTTCTTCTACTAAGTTTGGATTTGGTTTCCACTTGCTTTTATAGTTATTTAAAATGTATCATTCTGTTGTTTGAAGTTTCTCTACCTTTTTGATATAGGTGCTTATGGCTATAAACTTTCCTCTTTTTTATGCTTTTTCTGTATCCAATAGTTTTTCATATGTTGTGCTTCCACTTTTATTTGTTTCAAGAAATTTTTCAAGTTTCTTTTACTTTTTTAATTGACCAACTGGTCATTTGGAACTATATTGTTTAATATGCTTGTGTATGATTTCCAAAGTTTCTCTTGTTATTGATTTCTAGTTTTATAGTTGTGTTCAGAGAAGATACTTAATATAATTTCCTTTGTTTGACTTTTTTAAACTTGTTTTGTGACTTAACATATAGAATATCCTTGAGAATAATTCCTGAATTGAGGAGAAGAATGTTTATTCTGGAACCACTGGATGAAATGTTCTCTAAGTATTAGGGCCCTTTGTTCTACGGTGCAGATTAAGTCTGTTGTTTCTCTGTTGACTTTCTGTTTGGATGATCTGTCCAATGCTGAAAGTGGGATGCTGAGGTCTCCTACTATTATTGTATTGGGGTCTCTCTCTTTCACTCTAATAATTTTTCTTTGTAAATCTGGGTGCTCTAGTATTGGGTACATATATATTTATAATTATAATATTCTCTTGCTGAATTGATTATTTTATCATTATGTATTTGTCTCTTTTTATAGGTTTTGCCTTGAAATCTATTTTGCCTGATGTAAGTATAGCTATTTCTACTCTTTTATTGTTTCTATTTGCATGGAATATATTTTTACATCCCTTTATTTTCAGTCTGTGTGCCTTATAGGTAAAATGTGTTTCTTGCAGGCAATAGATCATTTAGTCTTTTTAAAAAATCTATTCAGCCTTTTATTTTTCAGAAAATTTCTTCCATTTACATTCCATGTTATTATTAATGAGTAAGGACCTACTCCTGATATTTTGTTATTTGTTTTCTGGTTGTTTTGGCCTTCCCTTTATTATCTCTTTCCTTCCTATCATCCATTTTGTGAAGGTAGTTTTCGTTGATGGTGAATTTTAATTTCTGGCTCTTTATTTTTTGTGTATGTATTGTAGATTTTTTTGATTTGCGGTTACCATGAGGTTTGCAAATAACATATTATATAAACCATTATTTTAAACTGATGACAACACTAATTGCAAAAACACAAGCAAAGAGATAAGTAATAAAAACTTTTCACTTTAACTTCATTCCCTCACATTTTAACTTTTTGTTTTTTCTATTTAAATATTTTCGTACTGTCTTTGTCTTGAAGATTATTGTAGTTATTATTTTTGTAGCTTCATCTTTTAGTCCTTCTATTCAAGATATGAGCAGTTTGCCCACCATAATTACAGTGTTATCATAGAATATGCTTGTCTGTGTACTTACTATTACCAGTGAGTATTTTACCTTCAGATGATTTATTATTACTCATTATTATCCTTTTATTTCAGATTGAAAAACTCTCATTAGCATTTCTTGTAGGACAGATCTAGTGTTGATAAAATCCTTCAGCTTTTGTTTGTCTGGAAAAGTATTTCTCGTTCATGTTTGATGGATATTTTCACTGTATATACTATTCTAGGGTAAAAGATTTTTTCCTTTAACATTTTAAATATGCCATGCCACTCTTTCCTGGCCTGTAAGGTTTCCACTGAGAAGTCTGCTGTCAGACATATTGGAGATACTTTGTATGTTTTTTTGTTTCTTTCCTCTTGCTGCTTTAGGAGCCTTTCTTTATCCTTGTGTTTTGGGAGTTTGATTATTAAATACCTGGAAGTAGTTTTACTTGGGTTAAATATGCTTCATGTTCTACAACCTTCTTGTACTTAAATACTGATATATTTCTCTAGGTTGTGAAAGTTTTCTGTTTTTATCCATTTGAATAAACTTTCTACCTCTATCTCTAAATCTACCTCCTCTTTAAGGCCAATAACTCTCAGATTTGTTCTTTTGGTGCTATTTCCTAAATTATGTATACATACTTCATTCTTTTTTGTTCTTTTTTCTTTTGTCTTCTCTGACTGTGTATTTCCAAATAGCCTTTCCTCAAGCTAAATAATTATTTCTTCTCCTTGATCAATTCTGCTGTTGAGATATTCTGATGCATTCTTCAGTATGTCTGTTAAATTTTTCATCTTCAGAATTTCTGCTTGATTTTTAATAATTATTTTGATCTTTTTGTTAAGTTTATCTGATAAGATTCTTAATATCTTCACTGTGTTATCAGGAACTTCACTGAGCTTCCTCAAAACAGCTATTTTGAATTAGCTGTCTGAAAGTTCACGTACCTCTGTCACTCTGTGATTGGTCACTGGTGCCTTTTTTAGTGTGGTGAAATCATGCCTTTCTGGATGTTCCTGATGCTTGTGGGTGTCCATCAATGTCTGGGCATTGCATTGAAGAGAGAGGTATTTATTGTAGTCTTCACAGTCTGGGCTTGTTTGTACCTGTTCTTCTTGAGAAGGCTTTGTAGAGGATTACGTGCTCGCAAAGGAGACGTTTCCGATAAGTCCTGCTCTTGCAAATGAAGTAGGGCATTCCCTGATAAGTCCTGCTCTTGCAAATGAAGCAGGGCGTTCCTTCCCCGTAAACAAAGGAGCCAGCTGCAAACAGCAGACCCTGGGGGCTTGTTTATGTGTAAACATCTTGAAAATCCAGAAAGTCAGGGAAAGGTCAGAAAAACAACAATGTGTCTTGTGACTTGGCAACATTCCACAAACGACTGTATAAAATCAAGCAGAGCGTGCCATTCGAGGCGGCCGCCATGTTTGTCTTGTCTTGTGTTGTCTTGTGTGTTCATTCCTTTGTTTAGGAAACACGCAGACCCCAACAAGGCTTTCCAAGTATTCAAAGGGAATTGAGTGTTGTGATGTAAGTCTGGTCACTGCAGCTGTATCACCCACAAGGGGTACCCCAAGACCAGTAACATTTTGACTCTGACAGACTTGTAGAGGTACTGCCTTGGTGTTCTTGAGGAAGATATGGCAGAATGCCCTGGATTAGCACTTAGAGGATCTTGTTCTTGTCCCCTACTTTCCTCACAAGCAAACAGAGTCTCTCTTTTTATGCTGAGCTTCCTAGAGTTGACAGAAGAGTAACACAAGCATCCCAATGACCACTAGCACTGGTACTATTCTGAGTCAGACCTGAAGTCAGCACAGCACTGGGTTTCACTCAAGGCCCACTGTCAATAGTCACTCACAAATCAAGCACTCTTCACCCTCAGTAATGTAAGAGCTGAAATTATAAAACTATTAGTGTGAAACATAGGAAAAAAGCTTCAGGAGTTTGACCTGGGCAAAGATTTTATGAATAAAACCTCAAAAGCACAGGCAGAAAAAGCAAAAATGGACAAATGAGATTATATCAAATTAAAAGTCTTCTACACAGCGAAATAAACAATCATGAATGACTACCTACAGAATGGGAAGAGATATTTGAAAAAACATTAATTTGACAATGGATTAATATTCAGAATGTATAAGGAACTCAGCTCAACAGCAATAAAACAAATAACCTAATTTAATATGATCTGTTAATCTTAGTAGATATTTCTCAAAAGTAGACAAACAAAAAATACTTTATTGCTAATATAGGCCAACAAACATCAAAGTCTTCCACAGTCTTTCTCTTTCTTGTTTGTCTCCCATAAGCAATTCTTACAAGTCTAGGGGTGATAAATTTCCTCAGCTTTTGTTCATCTGGTAAAGACTTTATTCTCTTTTAACTTATGAAAGATAACTTTTCTGGGTATAATATCCTTGGCTGACAGTTTTCTTTTTCCTTTT
The DNA here is from genome assembly GCF_043159975.1 of Macaca nemestrina. Taxonomy (NCBI): domain Eukaryota; kingdom Metazoa; phylum Chordata; class Mammalia; order Primates; family Cercopithecidae; genus Macaca; species Macaca nemestrina. The sequence goes on from NC_092128.1 coordinate 65,515,354, forward strand.
TTTTTTTCTTTCAGAAGTTTGAATATAACATCCTATTCCCTCCTGGCCTGTAACATATCTGCTGAGACATCCACTGTTAGTCTGATGGGAGTTTTCATATAAATGACTAGATATTTTTCTTTTTCTGTTTTTAAAATGTTCTCTTTGCCTTTGGCTTTTACCAGTTATACTTTTAGTGTACTATGGAGAAGACCCTTTTAAATTGAATCTCTTTAGGGTTCTCTGAGCTTCTTGTATGTATGTGTCTAAATCTCTTGCTACATTTGGGAAGTTTTTAGCTATTATTTTGTTAAATACATTTTCTAACCTTTTTAGTTTCTGTTTACTTTCTGGGACACCAAAAATTTGAATATTTTGTCACTTTATGGTGCTCTATATGTCATGCAGGCTTTGTTCATACTTTTTATTTTATTTTTTTTATTTTTATGTGACTTGATTTTTTTAAACCTGGCTTCAAATTCTGGGATTCTTTTTTCTGCTTGATCTAGTGTATTACCAAAGCCTTCAAATGTATTTTGTATTTAATTCAATAAATTCTTAGTTCCAGAATTTCTATTTGGTCCTCTTTGGTGATATCCATCTCTTTGGTAAATTGTTCATTCACACTCTGAATTGTTTTTCTGATTTCTTTGTATTGTTTATCTGAGTTATTTCTCTTGTATCTCAGTGAACTTCTTTAAAACCGTTATTGTGAATTCTTTTTCTGGGACTTCATAAATTTCTTTATCATTGGAATCTGTTGCTGGAGAATTTTTTTTTATTTTTTATTTTTTATTTTTTTATTATTTTTTATTATTATACTTTAAGTTCTAGGGTACATGTGCATAATGTGCAGGTTTGTTACATATGTATACTTGTGCCACGTTGCTGTGCTTCACCCATCAACTCGTCAGCACCCATCAACTCGTCATTTACATCAGGTATAACTCCCAATGCAATCCCTCCCCCTCCCCCCTCCCCATGATAGGCCCCAGTGTGTGAATTTTTGTGCTCCATTGCAGGTGTCATATGTTCTTGCTTTCTCTTGTCCCTGTGTTTCTTGTGTCCTTACATTTATTTCTGTACATCTCAAAATTGTTGCATCTTACAATTTTTTAAACTGTTTTTCTAGGCAATAATTTTTTTCTGAAGATGTGTCTATGTTGTTGGTTAAATAGGGTGGTATGGCTTAAATTCTGGGTATGTGCAGTACTGTAGTATCTATATGATTTCCTTGACAATAAACAACATCAGTAGTATGTGATTTTCTCAGCAGGGTGCAATTGTCAGTGAGGGCTGTAGTTAAGTTTTGCTAGTGACAGAGATGTTAGATAGGCTAATAATCTCAGGCCTCAGTGGTGGAACTGGTGTAATGAGCTTGCCTGTCCCTGGGACCCAGGGCAGAATACTCTGGCATTGGTGTGAGTAGGTGCAGGAAGGCTGATATTTTTGCCTTCGGGCAGCTTGCTCAGGTGCTGACAGTGGCCATGGCTGGCCAGTAGGTGAGTAGATCTTTAGGTACCAGGTCAGTGAATGTGGCATGAGCAATGACAGTGGTAGTGGCAGGGCAACCTCTGGCTCCCAAGAAGTCTGCACTAGTGTTGGCATTATTGGAAATGTGCTGGGTCAGCCAGTCCCTGGGGTCATATGTGGCACATGTGGGTGGGTTCCAGCTGAAGTAGTTTGCAGGTTGGGTGGGCCCGTCTTCAGTCCTCTAGGTGGAGTGCTCAAGTGCTAACTGTAGTGGATGGAGTAGGGTCATCACCAGTCCCTTAGATAGTGTGCTCTGGCACGAGAAGGGTGAAACCAGGCTAGTTGGGTCTGTCATCAGGCCCCCTGGTGGTTCATGTGATTGCTAGCTATGGTAGTCAGGGGTGGAGTGATTACCAGGTTCTCAGGAGAATGCTTGGCTGGAAGAGTCAGCAGTTACACTGTGGCCATGTTGCTGGGGAGGGTACAGTTGCTTTCAGTAGCAGCAGCCATAAATAAGTAGCTGGGGAGTGCATGCTTTGGTTCCAAGTAGTGGCTGCAAGCCAATTACCCTGTTCTCAGGATGCATGTAAATGTATGGCAAATCTGCTACTGGGGGCGATAGGGTCACTGCCAACCGTTCATGCTTTGAACCTGATGACAGCAGCCAGCAGCAGTGCCCAGCTTTAGGGGGAGGATATCAATGGGTTTTCAGGGATATGGACATGCAGGAGCTGTTGGGCCCTAGGTAGGATGCAGTCTAGTGGGGGCTTGTCTCTTAAAAGGGCACCTTGCTGTAACTGTTTAGGACTCCGGGGTATGTAGAATCCAGCATGAATTACCCCTCTGGAGCAATGTAATTGCATGGTTTCTAGGCAGCTCCCTATGTCAGTCTCTGGACCTGGGTGAGTTGAAGGGCTCTGGCTGTGGCTAACATCGCATCCGTGGTGAGAATGTGGATCAGTGGGATCACTCACTTGCCCTTTTCCCACACTGGGGAGCCTCTATAGGCTCTCTGCCAGTCCTAGTCAAGTAGGCTACCTACCTTCTGTCTTTCTTTGCTCTAGGTGTTTCCTGTCACTTCTCTGTTGAAGCCCAGCATTCTCTCTTAAGTGTGATCTATTTCAAGTGTGATTATCTACTCATTATCTTGAGTTTTCTTTGTTGAGGAGGTGAACCCTAGATGCCTCTAGTCAGCTGTCTTAAAGCTCCTCCTTATGAAATGTAATTATAAAATAATAGGACATGAAAGTTAAAATTATTTATTGAGCCATAGGCTATAAAGTGGATGTTATGTTAGCAAGCATGAAAACAACATTCATGTTTTTGTACATCTCCCTCGGAACTCTTGAGTGACCAGGTGTGTTATCAATAAACAGTAATATTTTGAAAAAAATCTTTTTTTTTACCTGTACAAAAATTATCATCAGCGGGCTTAAAATATTCCAGTAAACCATTCTATAAACAGATGTACTGTCATCCAAGCTTTGTTGTTTCATCTGTGGTGCACAATCAGAGTAGATACAGCATAATTCTTAAGGGCCCTGGAATTTTCATAATGTTAAATGAACATTGGCTTCAATTTAAATTCACCAGGTGAATTAGCATCTAACTGAGAGTCAATCTGTTCTTTGACGCTTTGAAGCCAGGCAATGACTACTCCCCTTGAGATATGAAAGTCTTAGATGGTATTTTCTTCCAAAAGAAAGCTGCTCTGTCTATCATGAAAATCTGTTATTTAGTGTAGCCACATTTATCAGTTATATTAGATAGATCTTCCGCATAACTTGCTACAGCTTCTACATCAGCACTTGCTGCTTTGTCTTGCACGTCTATGTTATGGAGACAGCTTCTTTTTTGAAAACTCTTAAAGCAGCCTCTGCTAGCTTTCAGCTCTTCTTCTGGTGCTTCCTCATCTCTATCTACCTACACAGAACTGAAGAGAGTTAGGGCATTGCACTGGATTAGGCTTTGACTTAAGGGAATGTTTTGGCTGGTTTGATTCATCCAGACCACTAAACTTTCTCCATATCAAAATAAGGCTGTTTCACTTTCTTATCATTTGTGTGTTTACTGGAGTAGCATTTTTTAATTTCCTTCAGAAACTTTTCCTTTGAATTCCTAACTCACCTGTTTGGCATAAGAGGCCTAGCATTCAGCCTACCATGGCTTTCAACATGCCTTTCTTGCCTAGCTTATTCATTTCTAGCTTTTGACTTAAAGTGAGAGTCATGTTACTCTTCCTTTAACTTGAAGACTTAGAGACCATTGTTGGGTTACTTATTGACCTAGTTTCGATATGTTGTGTCTCAGAGACACCTGAGGAGAGGGAGTGAGATGGGGAAATAGCTGGTCAGTGGAGGAGTTGGAACACAAATATTTATTGAATGAGTGTGCTGTTTTATACGGATGCAGTTTGTGGCTCCCCAGAACAATTACATTAGTAACATCAAAGATCACTGATTACAGATTATTATAACAGATACAATTATAATGAAAAGTTTGACGTATTTTTATAATTACCAAAATGTGACACAGGGACAAAAAATGGTAACATGCTGTCAAAAAGTGACACCGATAGACTTGCATGACACAAGGCTGCCACACATTTTCAATTTTAAAAAATGCAACATTTTCAAAACACAAAAATGTGAAGTACAATAAACTGTGAGATACCTGTACACTCTTAATGGAAATGTAAATTACATAAACAAACAAATGAAAGAAAGAACTACCATATGATCCAGCACCCCCACTATTGGTTATATATCCAAACAAAAGGAACTCAATATATCAAAAGATATCTGGTACACACTCCTATGTTTATTGCAGCATAATTCATAATAACCAAGATGTGGAGTCAATCTAAGCATCCACCAATAGATAAATGGAAATGAGTACAGAAAATATGTATATGTGTAATAAATATATATATATATATATGTATGTTATTTTGTTAAGTGAAATAAGCCAGGCATAGAAAGACAAATACTGCATGATTTCATTCAAATGTGGAAGCTAAATAAGTTGATCTCATAGAAGTAGAAAGTAGAATAGTGGTAAGTAGAGGCTGAGAAATGTAGGGGATGGGACGGATTGGCTAACGGATAAAACGTTACAGCTAGATAACAGGAATACGTTCTAGTATTCTATAACACTATAGAGTGACTATAGTTAAAACAATTTCTCCTATATTTTCAAATAGCTAGAGGATTTGTAATGTACCCAACCTAAATAAATTATTATTGTTTGAGGTAATTGGTATGCTGATTACCCTGATTTGGTCATTACACACTGTATGCAGAAAGAAACATCACATCATAACCCATAAATATGTACACATATTATGTGTCAATTACAAATATTCTAAATGGTTTAATTAATTACATGGAGGAGAATATACAATTCTTCCTTACTTAAAAATTGTACTTAATAAATACAGAAGGATGAAGAAAATAGAAATCACCACTAAGCAAGCAACACAACAATTTCTGCCTGATATAGTAGCATTTTAAAATTACTGAGCCAAAAAATTAGCAAAAAATAGATTTATCTAGTGTTAGGGTTCTTCTCCCAAAGTATTAACTAATTATAAAAGGAAAAAAATAAAATTACAGTAAAACAATCTGGCAAACACCATCTGAACCCACTGTTTAAGCCATCACCAATAATAAGACATATCAGCATTATGTAGTTTCTGATATGATGCACTTAGAAGGGCATATCACATTTATGGTATTATTTTCCACAAACCTACGATCTCAAGTGAATCATGAGAAAACATCCTATTCAAATAAAGGATGCATCACAAAACATTTATCGAAAACTACTCCACATAATCATCATCTCCATGTACATAAGCAAATCATTTTGTGAAACGGTAAACAATAATTCAAGATATCTTTGAAATATTTCTCCTGAAAATTATTCACCAGACCAATTCAGGATGAAATCAGAGAAAGGGGACTGAGTTGTGGATGAATATTACTATAAACAAAATATATTACCTAGGTCAGGCTGTATTAGTCTACTCTCACACTGCTACAAAAAACTACCTGAGACTAGGTAATTTATAAAGAAAAGAAGTTTACTTGACTGACAGTTACAGAGGCTTAACAGGAAGCATAACTGGGAGGCCTCAGGAAACTTTCAATCATGGCGGAAGGTGAAGAGGAAACAAGCATATCTCATCATGGCGCAGAGAGAGAGAAAGAAGGAGAAAATGATGCACACTTTTGAGCCATCAGATCTTGTGAGAACTCACTCACTATTACAAGAACAGCAAGAAAGAAATCCACCCTCATGATCCAATCACCTCCCACTAGGTCCTTCTTTCAACATTGGGAATTACAATTTGGGTTGAGATTTGAGTGAGGACACAGAGCCAAACCATTTTACAGGCTCACAATCCAGGAGAAACTAAAATAGGAAGTATACTTTTGCTGGGGTTTGTTTGTTTGTTTGTTTCCCTGAACCATGTAGAGGTGAATTCAGATAAATCTCCTATGGGTGTAGGATTATATTTTTTTCTTTTTAATTTTGTTTTACTAGCTCTCACACATGTAAGTACAGTTTCTTTTACAGATATAATTCACATTTATTACAGTTTATTCTAAATACCGAGCTCGGGTTTTGAAACGAGAAAATGGCGTGAGTTTTTACTTGGTAAAAAACAAGAAACTTGTAGAAGCATTTTAAATTTAACTAATATCTTTATTATAATCTGTCTTACAAAGTTACAACAAAAAGTTTATTCTCAGTGTTATTGTTCAAATTTCAACATTAAAGTATTCTAGCTGTTTGTTTCTTTGTTGTGGAGCTTTCTGAAATATCATCGACAGATTTTTATTGAATTGTCTATAATTTTGTTGCTATTTTTTTCTTTCTTAAAAATAAAAAATCCAGTTATTTGAGAGTCTTTTGCTCTATTGTAAGTTCTCTGTAAACATCTATCTTTACACATTTTATTCATTTAAATTCTAAACTCTTTTAAAAATTGATCTATTAACATAAACGGAAATGTTCCTACTGCTAGTATAATCGCATATAACCAGCTTTATTATAATAATGTCAAAAATACTATTTGAAATGCTATTTTATATAACTATCATAATTTTCAGAGTTACATTCTTGTTCCTGCTGCCAGTCTCTGATTATTCCATGTTTGTGTGGGTTCTTCACTGATGAAACAATCGATGCCCAAACCTTTTCTTATTTGCCCTTATCCCCTATTCTTAAACTTGGTCTTATTTGTTCAGAACCAGTTTTTACTGGTGCTGGAAGCCATTATGTTTCTTATCCCCAAATCCAGTGATATCTAGCCAGTTTCTTACCCAGACCTAAGAGCCTCAAAACTGCTTCTGTATTGCTCTACCAGTAAGAGCCATAGGTTAGCCCTCTGGTATCAGGTAATGAGGTTTTCTGATATGTCAAAGCTTTTGACTAATTATGGTAAAAAATACCTCCAAAAATTTGACTAATATTATTGTCTGTTTTTGTTCCCTAAAACAGGGGTCTCCAATTCCTGACCCATGGACCAGTACCAGGCCATGGCCTTTTAGGGACCAGCCACACAGCAGAAGATGAGCCCTGGATGAGCCAGCATTACCACCTAAGTTCAGCCTCCTGTCAGTTCAGTGGGGACATTAGATTCTCATAGGAGGGTGAACCCTATTGTGAACTGTACATGCGAGGGATCTAGCTTGCCCACTCCTTATAAGACTCTAATTAATATCTGATGATCTGAGGTGGAATAGTTTCATCCTGAAACCACTCCCCCACCCCTTCCTGTTGCCAAAAAGGATGAGGACTGCTGCCCTAGAACCTTTCTGGGATGAGAGACATATCTTAAAAACTTGCTCTTTGTTTTAGGATCATCAGGTTTTCTTTTTGCTTTTCTCGTATCCTCTTATGAGAAGATAGTGATATTTCTCATTTCCAAACCCTTTTAAAAAATTCAATTCCTGTTACTTTATTTGCTAAGATTCAAAAAGTGGGTTCAATGACACTTTGAACATATTTCAAAATGATGTTTTAAATAGAGATTTCTAAATCAAATTTACTTTCTATAGATTACTTTGTCACAGAGGCCCAGGTTAGTCATGAATATAAAGGGTCCAGCTCTCATTGAACTAATAGGCATAAATCATGAGGAAAAAGGAAGCAGAATACAAGAAGTAAAGAAGAAGAAGGAGAATAGGAAAGGAGAGGAAAGGAAAACAATTGATACTTTATAATTCACTCTGAGAACATTTTTTTATACCTAAGAGGTGTAGATATCTTATAATTAATATGGATTTAGCACAGATATTAATCATTGTCTTTAGTACTTTAAAAAATGTAGTTAGAAGCTGTAATCCTGATTGCCACTTTTAATTGGCAGTGTCATTTTCACAGCTGTGTTTCAAGTATTAGAGTGAGAGGTAAAATTCAGAACTTCACAGTTTATGACTTATTATACTTGCAAGCAGTCAGAAGCTGTTCACAGTCAACGTGATTAAAAACGGAGGAAATGTAATACTCAAATATTGCAGCTTGTATTTCATAATTTTAAATCTCTCTCTTTTATCTCATATAAATTTGTCTTCAATTAACTTGTGGTTTCTCTTGATTCATTCTTTCTGTGAAATGCCATCTTTGATCTTGTTCTTGTTCTCAGACTAAAAGGTCTTTGAGCATCCAGTCATTTCTTATTTCATTTGTTTTACTAGGGTTGTTCAAATGACAAGTGCTAGCCAACTTCTATAAATTTGATTGATAGGAAAACTATGAAGATGACTTGAACCAACAAGCTAAAAACATTGCACTAAAGTAACTCTAGTGTGAAAAAACCTTAGTAATGTCCTCTAAAAATTTGTTTACTTTAAGAGATAAGGTTTAACTTGGATTTTTTAAGAAAGTCAAGCTAAATTTAGAAGACTGACACAAAGGTTTTCAACTTTATTTATGTATTAAAACAAGTTGCATCATTTAATGTGAACTATAGCAATCCAAAAAAAGGTTAAATAATAATAAATAATTATAATCCAAACTCAAATGTTTAGTCAATAAGAAATATCACATATGTGACACGTAAGTTGAATGCATCCCAACATAATTCAGGTTATTGTTTGTTTTTCCTCTTTTTAAAATTCACTTTATTTTACTTTCATTTTTTGTTCTACAGATAATTCTAAATTAAATAACACAATTAAATAGCAACTGTATCCTTAACGAGTACAATGTGAAACAAAATTCATAGCCCTCCAAAAGAAATGAAACACTGTAATTGCCTTATTCTCATTCACTTTCAAGCTGCTTGTATGAATCTCCTGAAAAGATCTAGTTTTCTAAGTACTTAAGTTAATGTTGAGTATATAACCACCCCAACATTTGTCTCTCTTGTTTTTAGAGATCGAGAGGGTCTCGCTATGTTGCTCAAATTGACCTCTAACTCCTAGAATCCAGCGATCCTCCTGCCTTAGCTTCCCAGTAGCTGGGATTACAGGCATGAGTCACTGTGTCTGGCTCCAACACTTGTGTCTTAGATCAATTAAAATTATTTTGCCACAATTCTGTGAGTTCATTGGGAAGTCCTATTCTAGGCAGCTCAACTGATAACTGGTTAGCAGGCTGCTGGTGCAAGATGGTCTCAAACACATGATGCCTCAAACACATGTCTGGCAGCTGACTCAATGTCAGCCGGGTAATGAGGGTGATTTGACTAGCGCTTTTCCTCACACGGAGACAGTTTGACTCATCACGTAGTAGAATGTTTAAGAGTTTCCAGGAAGAGAAAAATCAGATATGATGCAATGCACAAGCACTTTTTCTTCCTCTGCCTGTACCACACTTACAGAGATTGTCACATGATTAAGTCATGAGTCAATATGGCAATGGGACTCAAGGGCAGAATAGAAGGGTGGGTTAATATGATCATTTTTATAAGTTTATTTTTATATTCATTGGGAGATATAAGATTGCTAAAGTGATGTGTCCATTTATTTATTTATCAAAATTTAAAATACTCTTAGTTGCAACATATAGCCTGGAGGTTGGGGATTTTAGTATTTTTATTACCTTTGAGAAAATTGAGGCTCACATGCCAAACAATAGCAATGTTATAGATGACAGATTTCTTATTCTCTGGATACAATCTTCATTCTACAGGATCCTATATGACTGTAATTCTAATATGGTTAAAAATCAAACTCTGAAATACTGCAGCAAAAGGAGGATGTTTAATTACATCAAAGTTACAATAATGCCCATACAACTGCCTAATGAAATGACCAGTTTAAGATTAGATACAAATATTTTTTTCAGAAGAAATGGTTTATACAACTCCCTCCTCTTTCTGTTGGCAAAACATTGGCAAAATAACAAAGTAGGATATTCATTTATAAAATACAGAGCATTTTAAGGGTCACATGAAGCAAAAAAGAACAATTTTTTAACTAGGAAAAGCCTTGAACAAATACATAGACAAATAATTTAAAATAATTATTTTGTTCCTAGACACATACACACACACACACACACAAACACAATATTTTCCACATTTCTTACTGATGTGCCAAGTTCAAGTCTCATCAATGAAATTTAAACAAAATTTATGTATGCCATTTCTTACCCAAGGCTTCTAGAAAGTGAATGAAAGATGTATGGAAATCACACACTAAAAATGAACTTTAGTACTTTCTTATTAAACAAGCAATATATCGTATTTGGGAGTATTTATTACTCAACCTTTCCCACTCTCATAATAAGTGGTTCAATGGAAAGAGTTCAGAATTGGAAATCAAGATGATAGTCTATTTCTATCATGATTTGGTAGCATGTTATCAAATTCTTAGAATTTTAAAATGTTATTTTTTCATTTATAGAAGTTGAGTTCTAAACAATCTATGAATTCTTGTTTAAAATAATTTTTGAATTGGCTTCACACATATTATTAAATCACGACTGTATAAAAATAATGCTTGCCTAGCATGTAATATTAACATAGAAATCATATTATATGATATTAAAATTAAATTTATTCTAATGAAAATATTAGTATAGCTTTAGATAACATTGTAGGGATAAATGACAAATTTCACTGCTGGTGCTGAGGCTTAGATGTTAAGCAGAACTCTATTTTTTCCTATTATTTATTATATTAGTATTATACTAATAATTATATTAATGTACCTCATATCAGTAAAGGCCATATATGACATATTCACAGCTAGCATCATAGTGAAGAAGAGAAATTTCAAAGGTTTTCCTCTAAGATCTAGAATAACAAAATCTCGAAACTTCTATGCAACATAGTACTGGAAGTTCTAGCTAGGCAATTAGGCAAGAGAAAGAAATAAAAGGCATCCAGAGTGGAAAGGAAGAAGTTAAATTATCTCTGTAGATGACATGGTCTTAAATATAGAAAACCTTAATGACACCACCAAAAAAAAACCTGTTAGAACTAATAAAAAAAATTCAGTAAAGTTGTAGGATATGAAATCAACATATAAAAATCAGTAGTGTTTCTATATACTAATAGTGATCTACCAAAAAGAAAAACAATCTGATTTATAGTAGCTGGGTAAAATAAAATACTTAGGAATCAATTTAATCAAGGAGATGAAAGATTTCTATACTAAAAAGTATAAAATATTGATGAAAGAAATTAAAGAAAATATAAATAAATCGAAATATATTACATGTTCATCGATTGGAAGAATTAATATTTTTAATATGCCCATACTACTAAAAGCAGTCTGCAGGATAAATGCAATCTCTGTAAAAATGCCAATGAAATTATTCACTGAAATGGAAAAACAATCCTAAAATCTGTATAGAACCACAGAAGATCCTGAATAGTTGTATTAATCTGTTTCCATTTTGCTAATAAAGACAAACCCAAAACTGGCTAATTTATAAACAAAAGAGGTTTAATTGACAAACAGTTCCACATTGCTTGGGAGGCCTCACAATCATAGCAGTAACAGCAAGGGACGTCTTACATGGCGACAGGCAAAAGAGAGCTTGTGCAGGGGAACTTCCCTTTATAAAACCATCAGTTCTGCTGAGACTTTTTCACTATCATGAGGACAGCACAAGAAAACCCACTTCCATGATTTGATTACTTCCCACTGTGTCCCTCCCATGACACGTGGGAAGTGTGGGAGCTATAATTCAACATAAGATTTGGGTGGAAACATAGCCAAACTATACCAATCAACAGTCAATACAATTTTGAGTAAAAAGAAAAAACAAAGCCAGAGGCATGCACAATATAAGCTATATATATGTAAATATATGTTTTATTTATGTTTTATATATTTTATATATATTTATATAAACAATTATAAACTATAATTATATATAATATAATTATATTTTATATATAATATATAATTATATATAACTATATATTTATGTATGAACTATATATTTATGTATAAACTATATATAACTATATATTTATATATAAACTATATATAATGATATATAAATTATATATAAACTATATATAATGATATATAAATTATATATAACCATATATTTAATATATAATTATAGATAAATTACATATAAACTATATTAAATTATATATAATTATATATAAATTATAATAAACTATATATTTTTATATATAATTTATATTGTGCATTAAAATAATTGATATTCACATGTTAAACCAATCTTGAATTTCTGGGATAAGTTCCAATTTGCTCTGTTGTATCTGAAATCAATACCTTTTAATGATAAAAATATTCAACAAACTAGGAAGAGAAGAAAACTCCTTTAATTTTTTAAATGGCATCTATGAAAAACTCTCAGCTAGCTAAGTGTGAAAGGCTGAATAATTTCTCCATAAGATTGGGAACAGGAGGCTGGGGGTGGTGGCTCACACCTGTAATCCCAGCACTTTGGGAGGCTGAGGCAGGCGGATCACCTGAGGTCAGGAGTTCAAGACCAGCCTGGCCAACATGGTGAAACCTCATCTCTACTAAAAATGGAAAAACAAACAAACAAAAAATTAGCCGGGCATGGTGGCACGCACCTGTAATCCCAGGTACTTGGGAGTCTGAGGCAGGAGAATCACTTGAACCTGGGAAGTGGAGGTTGCGGTGTGCTGAGATCGTGCCACTGCACTCCAGCCTGGGCAACAAGAGTGAAACTCCATCTCAGAAATAAATAAATAAGTAAGTAAGTAAGTAAATAAGTAAATAAATAAATAAAGATTAGGAACAGGATAAGAATGTTGTCCCTTTCACATCAAATCAACTGGATATTTTGGGCAGGGCTATTAAATAAGAAACATAAAAGTCATCCCATTTAAAAAGGAAAAAATAGAACTATTTCTATGTGCAGATAAAATAATTTCAAACAGATATATATATGTGGGCTGGGAGGAGACAGGGTCTCACTCCCATTGCCCAGGCTGGAGTGCAGTGGCACAATCATGGCTCACTGCAGCCTCTGCTTCCTGGATCCAGGTAATTCTCTCACCTCAGCCTCTCAAGTAGCTGAGACTACAGACATGCACCACCATGCCCAGCTAATATTTTGTATTTTTAAAAAGATGGATTTTTTCATATTGACCAGACTGATCTCAAACTCTTGGGCTCAAGAAATCTGCCCACCTCAGTCTCCCAAAGTGCTGAGATTACAGGCACGAGCCATCACACCTGACCACAAATATATAAATTCTTAGATATACTCAAGTTTATAAATTAGTTCAGCAAAGTTACAGGATAAATTTAAATACAAAAAATCAATTGCATTTCTATACACTAGCATGAATGAATTTAAGAAAAAAAATTTATTTACCAAAATTCCTGAGTGGAATTTCTAGGTAGTATACTATGCACTTCTTTAGCTTTGTAAAAAACTACTCTTTTTCATATAAAATATTAGTAAGTCATTTATTATTCTTATTCTTATTAAGCACCTATGATATGCTAGGCTTACTTCAAGGTACACTTCTAGGAGCTTGTACAAAAGCAATGAACAAAACATACAACACTCCATTTCTCACATAGCACTGCTTTTCTTGTGGGAAGAAAATAACAAAATAAACAAGCAAATAAAATACGTCAAATCCTTGAAAAATGTTAAGTCAGAAAGCACAATGCAGAAAAAGAAAGACAAATAAAGGGAATAAGAAATGCTGGAGGCCAGAATATTTTTTATAGTCGGGTCAAGGAAGACCTTTGGAAGAAGAGACCTATAGAAACAAAGCTTGTGGCTATTTGAAGGAAGCACATTCGAAATGTTCCTCATCAAATATAAAGTACATTCCTCAGAAAGCAGCAGAAACCACCTGGCCCACCATCATTCCAGGAGTTCACAAAATTTTACATTTTAATTTCTTTTAAAATTAGAAGAAAAAATGAGTGTGATGAAAAAGAATATATAATAGAAAATTCATCCTGGGTTATACTGATCTTTTTCCAGTAAGAAACACAAAAATATAATTTTAATTTTTTTTTTCTGTAAAAAGGGGCTGATGAAGACAAATAATCCTGTGCTCATGACCTTGTAATGCATCCATGATAAGACGCAGAGTGAATGAGGGAGAGTGAGGTACAGGTAAATTCGAGCAGCTGTGGCGTTGGTGGAAAAGATCACATAGGTCTTTAAGGCAATATGAATTACACCTGGGCCATTATCCTGAGAGCGAGATGAGTCAACTATAGAATTATAAGCATGACAACATTTTAGAAGAATCATTATTACTGCTCTGTACAGAGTTGATTGAAAGGACAATGGATTGTTGAAGATATTGACAAAATCAAAGTGAAGCTGTTCTCAGCAGGATGGTTCTGGCAGAGACCATGTGAAGTGACCGCACTTATAACTTAGGATCAACAGGATTTGCTAAGAGATTGGTTCTGGGGCTGTTAAAGGGAGTACCAACAGACGTTCTTTATTTAAAATAACAAAAAACAAAACTGTGATCAACTTCTAGCTGTCTACTCTTAAATTCTCCAGTAAAAGGTGACAGTTTCTTTCCTAAAATCTTTGTTTAGCAGCAACTTCCTTTTCTTCATCCTGACAAATGAATGCAGAAGTATAAAATAAAAGTATGATAATGGCTGAATAATGATACTGGAAATAGCGTATAAACCTTTGATGTTTTTGTTTCTCCACTCAGGATGCATTTTTGGGGAATGGAGGTATGTTAAGGCTATTAGCTCTTTAGTTTCCCATAATAGTGTTAAAAGCAGTTACAGTAAATATCAGATGTCAAAATTAATGTTTGATGCCAATGATTTTCAAACATATATGACGCCGACATTGCAGAGAGAATGAGAGTTTTGAGAAGGGAAGCGCATGATGGGCATTTTCCAGAGGAAGTATCTGAAAGACAAGTTGGTGATAGGGGAAAAGAAAGGAGTGTCCCCTGGAACTGATGAGCAGACTGCCTGGTAATATCTAAAACTTGTACTGAAGATGGGCTCTGCTCCATTATAATTCATGATTCACTGTCAGTAAAGAATATAATTTGATTTGCTTTTATAATAAGTGATTCCTTGATCCATCTCATTTTCTTACTTTTTTTTGTAAGAAATAATAGTATACACTATGTGAGTCAGTTTCACTAGGGAAGGAAATGTCTGGGAAAGAAATACTAACTCCCTAAAATGAAGATCAAAGTTATAACTATGGCTTCATTAACAGAATGCTTAACTAACTGAGCCACAAAATAGACTCAGTTTTTTTTCTTTTGGAGAAGCTAAGAATATAACCAGAATGACAAGTAAAACTTAAAGTTTGCTTTAATAACGTAGTTGTAGATAGTTGTGAGATAGCTGTGAGATAGTTGTAGTACATTGGAGTTTTTGTCAAGAGATTATAAATTTACATTGTTTTCTGCTTAGTAATGTGAATGCAGGGGAAAATTCCTCCAAGGGCTGACACTCTAAAGTCTAACGATATCAATAGGTCATAGGAATTTTATTATCTTACTGTAATTTTACCCGTTGGTGATAATAAATTAGGACACTTTACAATATTGAGGCATGCAGTCTTCTCAATGAGATAGACTCAAACCACTTGCTGCCTTTTAGGCATCATTTTGCCACATTGTGGAGTCGGCTTTAGTTTCTGCCTTTTCTTTGACCTGATTAGCGTAACTCAGTATTTAAATTTTATTCATTTATTCATTACTTGTTCCTGTCAGTTTTCCAAAAGGATTTCAGGTGAGCTTAACTGAAATGGCCTTAACAGAACCCTAGACCTTGCTCCTGTTTTTAATTCACAAATCATTGACACTTCTGTACGAGATGGCCTTATCAGAGTTCTAGAATTCTTGTTTTATAAATTGTGTTTGTATTATTTATCCTGAAATGTTCTTTGTGCAAATCCACATGCAATTTGATGTTTCATTGGGACTCTTGGAATTACATGTTCTGTATATCAATATTTCTTATTGTTTGAATGTTCTTATCTGCTACCAAGAAAGAAGATATTCCTTAAAAATGAAACATTAAAAATGTTTCTGATAAAAATTATTTAGTAGTTAAAATATTAATTTACCTTATTTAATTGGAAATGGTTTTGAGAAAGAAGAAAAAGCAGAGTATCACACCCAAGATAACATCTGAAAATAATATTTATTTTAATAAGCATATCCCTCTGTGAATTTAGACAGGTGAAGTTGCTTAAACTATATTTGTGTGAGTGCAGTGGTTCTCAAGCTTTAGCCTATTTTAGAATATCCTACAGGATCATTGAAACACAGAATGCTGGGATCCAAATTCAAAATTTCCGATTCTCTAGATCTGGGTGGGTTTGGGGAATCTGATTTTCCAACAAGTTCCTAGGAAGATGATGCTGTTTACTTAGTCACCATATTTAGTGAACCATTCATATAGAGATTATGCCAATCTCACAATAATTAGCTTAACTTAATTATATAGCTTTATTATATCTTTCAAAAAGAAAGGCACCAGCTCTAAATTTTAATTTCAGTCATATCATCATATAACACTATATGCAAACTCTTTTCAAGGTCAGTCTATTATCAGTGGACTGAATTTGTTTAACGTTTAAAATGTTAAATACAAAGCATATTCTGTCTAAGACACATACTCTACACAAAGAGAAAAGACTTGTCATTCCAGGTTTCAGTTTGTTTTATTGTGCTTATTCTAACTAATGTAATTCATTTTATGATATAAGCAATACTAGTTAACAGTAGGTCAATTAATATATAATATTAAAATGTTATATGACCAAATGTATAACTTCTCTACACTTCCAAAGGTAATCACTTTAAACTTTGGCATTTAAGATTACATAAATTTGTATGTGTATGTGTATTTTTACATATATTACATTTACATATTATTTTAACCAGACTTACGTTCTTAGTGCACTGTAACTATTTAATTATATTTTCCTGCCAGAATGCACATATATATATATTTTTTTCTTTAATTAAATTTAATTTTTTTTGAGATGGAGTCTTACTCTGTTGCCTAGGCTAGAGTCCAGTGGCATGATCTCGGCTCACTGCAACCTCCACCTCCCAGGTTCAAGCAATTCTCCTGCCTCAGCCTCCTGAGTAGCTGGGACTACAGGTGCATGCCACCATGCCTGGCTACGTTTTTGTATTTTTAGTAGAAACAGGGTTTCAACATGCTGGCAAGGCTGGTCTCGAATTCCTGACCTCATGATCTGGCTGCCTCGGTCTCCCAAAGGGCTAGGATTACAGGGGTGAGCCATAGCACCTGGCCCAAAATATATAATTTTTAAATAGTTAAATAGTAATTCATCACAGTAATATATGAAAATTATTTCTGTCAGATTTTGGTTATTAATGTTTACATTATATTTAACACTTTTTAGAGTACTTAATTTTTTATTTTTTAAATTAACACATAGTATTTAGAAATATTTATGGCATACATAGTGATATTTTGATACATACAATGTATACTGATCAAATCAGGGTAATTAGCATACCCATCAAACATTTGTGATTTCTTTATGTCAGAAAAATTCTGAATTCCCTCTTCTAGCCATTTGAAAATACATAATACAATTTTAACTGTAGTCCCACTACAGTGCTAAAAAACACTATAACTGATTCCTTTTTCTAGCTGTAATTTTGTATCCTTTAACCAACAACTCTCTTTCCTCTCACCTATGCTTCCCAGCCCTTGCTAACCACTGTTCTACTCTCTACTTCTATGAGATCAACTTCTACAGCCTCCACATATGAGAGAGAACATGTGCTATTTATCTTTCTGCTCCCACGAAACACTTAATATAGTGTCCTCTATATTATAGTGTCCTCTATAGCTCAACCATGTTCCCACAAATGACAAGATTTCATTCTTTCTTATGGTCAAATAGTATTCCATTGTGCACGTGTATCATGTTTTCTTTATCCATTCATGTGTTGATGGACCTGATTAATTCTATATCTTGGCTATTTGGAACAGTCTCTTAATTATGTACCTATTGCTATGCCTGCAAAAATATCTACAAAATGCTCCAGCTCTGTCTAACATAAATTATTTAATCAAGATCCTTCTGCAGCCTATAAAATTTGCTGTGAATCAAAATGTTTTCATAGTGTGATCATGGATTATATATGAGGGTTTAAATCTCTTGCTAGTAAGAGTCTCTATCTAAGATTTCCATCCATGCATAGCCATGTCAATTTCTGAGTAACATAATGGTGCTGTATTTCTACCAGTCAGTAAACAGTACAGTTCTGCTAACTTGCTGTATCACAACCCGGATACCATGTGTCTTAGGAAAAATACACTCCCACTTATTTTTTTTTTCTTCAAAATACTTTCATTGAAGGACAGATAAAGTGCACATTACCATAAGGCCAGGGATTTTTGACAACGATCATGTCAGGATCATGTCAGAAACAACTAATTTAGCAATACGTCTGGCATGTGGCATGCAGTTAGCCAGATTATTTTATACTCATGAGGAATGAGAATTTATATGTACTTAAAATTAATCCGGATTGTTTTTGCTTTTTCTCATTTAACTATTGGCAAAATCTTTACATTTTTCTACAAACAAAACATTATATATCTATAGCAAATTTCTTTCAATTCAAAACTCAACATGACCCTGCCCTACTTCTTTTTTTGTCTGGTTGTTTTTTTTTGTTTGTTTTTTTGTTTTTTTTTGCTGTTTGTTTTGTTTTGTTAGAGACGGAGTCTCGCTGTGTCACCCAGGTTGGAGTGCAGTGGCCGGATCTCGGTTCACTGCAAGCTCCGCCTCCCGGGTTTATGCCATTCTCTTGCCTCAGCCTCCGGAGTAGCTGGGACTACAGGCACCCACCACCTCGCCCGGCTAGTTTTTGTATTTTTAGTAGAGACGGAGTTTCACCGTGTTAGCCAGGATGGTCTCGATCTCCTGACCTCGTGATCCGCCCGTCTCGGCCTCCCAAAGTGCTGGGATTACAGGCGTGAGCCACCGTGCCCAGCCAACAGAAGCAAACTTAATTTCTTTTCTAAGAAATCATAACCTGTTATTGAATAGATTTAAAAGGTTCTTGCAATCCTATTACAGGAATTTTTTCCCAAAGTACCTCCACTCTCTAAACTTACCATTAGTGAACCATATGAACAAACTTTGATCTTTGTTTACCTTAGCAATTCTTCTCTTTCTCCTTGATACCCATATGTGAGAAGGTACTCGAAAATGTTGTCTAGCCACTCAGTCTGTCTAGGATATGTCTTCTACCTTCTATATTGAAGTATCTCCAACTTTTCATAAATCTCTTGTTAGTATATTAATAACACATACCTAGATTCTGTTTCAAGGTCAGAGCTGTAGGGCTGATGCCTTTATTGGATGGTTGGCCTGGTTCTGGATTTCAATTTTCCCCTGAATGCTGTGTCTCCCTATCCACTTCAGTCCACCACTCGGCAGGGACTGGGCCATTTGTTGCCAAAAAAAAGCTTTGGTGTGCATCTTTCACTCTAGGCTCTCTCTCATCTCAAAGAGGGCAACTTTAACTTTCAATTAACATTAGGTTCACTTGGTTTTCAGGCCACCATTTATTTATGTATTAATTTTAAAACTACATATTCCCTGAAATAATTTGAAGTACTTTATATAAAATACCTATGTAAGTCCATTAAAAATACAGGTTTGATGTAGAATCAGAGTATGTTATAACCTATCAAATTTATTTAACTTTAAAAATAAACTTAATTCCTGTCTTTCACATGCAAAATTAATAATGAACAGTGGATTTTGGTTGTCAGAAAAGAGAAAGATTGACTGTAAAGGAAAACATCATCCAGTGATAATTGTAACACATTTTAAATGTCTCTGTGTGCTTATATTTAATATTATAATAGCATTTATAGAAAAAATTAGGAATAATTTAGATGTGTTGATATTTCTGGGTTTAAAATAGTAGTCATCCTTTTGTCATAAAGCATATATTGTTCTTGGCAGTGGGCATAAAAATGTTGCCTGGCCACATGAAATTATCCTATTTTGAAAGCATAACATTCATTTCAGTTTTCCAACTTCAAGTGCAGGGCTTAAGATGATTTTGTCATTTTCAGAATAAATATAAAATTCAGTTGGCTTACATCCATATTTCCCCCAAGACATGCAGAAAGAGTTCAAATATTAAAACTGAAATAACTTAACCCTCTATTTAAATTTTGGTGAGTTAATAACAGCAGGAGATTAGGGAGGTACAAATACTTTGGCCAAATGCTATTGCTCAGTTGAAGTTTTGTTTTAATGGAAGTTTGACTTTTTCTACTGGTAAATTATGTGAGAACAAGGGTTTAAATCTGAGCCCTGATAATTATGAATTACCTTTAATTTTAAGTCTCACTTGTATATTTTTAAGAATGCAGAAAATAAACGTCTACTTCATGGAATGTTGTGAAGATTAAATGAAATGTTACATTAAATGGTTTTTCTAAATAGCATAAAGCATTAGTTATAATAGTATTTTTCCAAGAACTTATTTTGTTGTCATCTGGTCTTACATTTTCAAGCAATGTTACTAAAGCTGTTTCTTTACTAAAAGGCAAAATATTTACAAACCAGCAGAGAGAAAAATAATACCAAAATTTTGAAGAGACAAAATGGCATGGGATTTTTGAGGAACATGTGTAAATTGTCAAGGCTAGAGAGAAGAGGCTATGAGAGGAAGTAGTCTGAAACACAGATAGGAAGGTAAATGCCTTACTCTCAGGCCCATTGATGAGTAAATGTTTTCCACGCAGATACTCCATCTATCAGCTCCGGAAACTGTGCTATATATTATTTTTCCCCTACTCCTGGAATGTCAGTGGGCCATCTTTCCCCCTCTGAACCTGTGATTGATTCATTCAAAATTCATTCATTGCCTACCTTTACATCGAATCTGCAACGATGAAATTAGTTTCTCATTTCTCTGGGCAGCTGCTACATTTTAGTTTTAACTCCATCATGTTACTTAATACACCTAAGTGTATGGCGTCTAGAAGTTCATCTCTATGGCTGTCTCTTAAATTTCAACTTTTCTAGTATAAGAACTTAACTTTGAATTATCTTAACATTTTCACAGCTTCCAAAAGATCACCTTATATGTAGTAGCTACATAAGATGTGGTTATTAAATTGACTTTTAAATTGTACAAAATATATTACTGTTTATATTATATTTAGTAAATTTTATCATTGCTATTTCATTCAGAGGCACACACCATTCATCTTTACAATTAGTGGAATGGAGTGAGATTTTGCAAGGTATATTTGGTAATGCATAGTATATGCTAGAATTTTATAAATAGACATATATATGTAAATTATGAATATTCACATTAGTTACAGATCACATGTCTATAACTTATGGGGAAAGACTACAATTCTGTGAGAGGATCATTACCAAGCCTGCTTGCTGACAAAACAAACCACACCCATAATTTAACTTTTATCAGAAATAAAACTGACATTTCAGTCTTGATATTTTAACCTTTTTAATGAGTTTTGAACTCAGGGAGAGAATTCTATATGCAATATACTGACTCCATTGAACCACAACATAAATAGATTAACTTAGTGCCAAAAGATATGTTTCGGCGGAGCAAGATGGCCGAATAGGAACAGCTCCAGTCTCCAACTCCCAGCGCGAGTGACACAGAAGACCGGTGATTTCTGCATTTTCAACTGAGGTACTGGGTTCATCTCACTGGGGAGTGCCGGACGATCGGTGCTGGTCAGCTGCTGCAGCCCGACCAGCGAGAGCTGAAGCAGGGCGAGGCATTGCCTCACCTGGGAAGCGCAAGGGGGAAGGGAATCCCTTTTCCTAGCCAGGGGAACTGAGACACACAACACCTGGAAAATCGGGTAACTCCCACCCCAATACTGCGCTTTAAGCAAACAGGCACATCAGGAGATCATATCCCACACCTGGCCGGGAGGGTCCCACACCCACGGAGCCTCCCTCATTGCTAGCACAGCAGTCTGTGATCTACCGGCAAGGCAGCAGCGAGGCTGGGGGAGGGGCGCCCGCCATTGCCGAGGCTTAAGTAGGTAAACATAGCTGCTGGGAAGCTCGAACTGGGTGGAGCTCACAGCAGCTCAAGGAAACCTGCCTGTCTCTGTAGACTCCACCTCTGGGGACAGGGCACAACTATACAACAACAAAAGCAGCAGAAAACTCTGCAGACGCAAACGACTCTGTCTGACAGCTTTGAAGAGAGCAGTGGATCTCCCAACACGGAGGTTGAGATCTGAGAAGGGACAGACTCCCTGCTCAAGTGGGTCCCTGACCCCTGAGCAGCCTAACTGGGAGACATCCCCCACTAGGGGCAGTCTGATACCCCACACCTCACAGGGTGGAGTACACCCCTGAGAGGAAGCTTCCAAAGCAAGAATCAGACAGGTACACTCGCTGTTCAGAAATATTCTATCTTCTGCAGCCTCTGCTGCTGATACCCAGGCAAACAGGGTCTGGAGTGGACCTCAAGCAATCTCCAACAGACCTACAGCTGAGGGTCCTGACTGTTAGAAGGAAAACTATCAAACAGGAAGGACACCTACACCAAAACCCCATCAGTACATCACCATCATCAAAGACCAGAGGCAGATAAAACTACAAAGATGGGGGAAAAGCAGGGCAGAAAAGCTGGAAATTCAAAAAATAAGAGCGCATCTCCCCCGGCAAAGGAGCGCAGCTCATCGCCAGCAACGGATCAAAGCTGGACGGAGAATGACTTTGACGAGATGAGAGAAGAAGGCTTCAGTCCATCAAATTTCTCAGAGCTAAAGGAGGAATTACGTACCCAGCGCAAAGAAACTAAAAATCTTGAAAAAAAAGTGGAAGAATTGATGGCTAGAGTAATTAATGCAGAGAAGGTCCTAAACGAAATGAAAGAGATGAAAACCATGACACGAGAAATACGTGACAAATGCACAAGCTTCAGTAACCGACTCGATCAACTGGAAGAAAGAGTATCAGCGATTGAGGATCAAATGAATGAAATGAAGCGAGAAGAGAAACCAAAAGAAAAAAGAAGAAAAAGAAATGAACAAAGCCTGCAAGAAGTATGGGATTATGTAAAAAGACCAAATCTACGTCTGATTGGGGTGCCTGAAAGTGAGGGGGAAAATGGAACCAAGTTGGAAAACACTCTTCAGGATATCATCCAGGAGAACTTCCCCAACCTAGTAGGGCAGGCCAACATTCAAATCCAGGAAATACAGAGAACGCCACAAAGATACTCCTCGAGAAGAGCAACTCCAAGACACATAATTGCCAGATTCACCAAAGTTGAAATGAAGGAAAAAATCTTAAGGGCAGCCAGACAGAAAGGTCGGGTTACCCACAAAGGGAAGCCCATCAGACTAACAGCAGATCTCTCGGCAGAAACTCTCCAAGCCAGAAGAGAGTGGGGGCCAATATTCAACATTCTTAAAGAAAAGAATTTTCAACCCAGAATTTCATATCCAGCCAAACTAAGTTTCATAAGTGAAGGAGAAATAAAATCCTTTACAGATAAGCAAATGCTTAGAGATTTTGTCACCACTAGGCCTGCCTTACAAGAGATCCTGAAGGAAGCACTAAACATGGAAAGGAACAACCGGTACCAGCCATTGCAAAAACATGCCAAAATGTAAAGACCATCGAGGCTAGGAAGAAACTGCATCAACTAACGAGCAAAATAACCAGTTAATATCATAATGGCAAGATCAAGTTCACACATAACAATCTTAACCTTAAATGTAAATGGACTAAATGCTCCAATTAAAAGACACAGACTGGCAAACTGGATAAAGAGTCAAGACCCATCAGTCTGCTGTATTCAGGAGACCCATCTCACATGCAGAGACATACATAGGCTCAAAATAAAGGGATGGAGGAAGATTTACCAAGCAAATGGAGAACAAAAAAAAGCGGGGGTTGCAATACTAGTCTCTGATAAAACAGACTTTAAACCATCAAAGATCAAAAGAGACAAAGAAGGCCATTACATAATGGTAAAGGGATCAATTCAACAGGAAGAGCTAACTATCCTAAATATATATGCACCCAATACAGGAGCACCCAGATTCATAAAGCAAGTCCTTAGAGACTTACAAAGACACTTAGACTCCCATACAATAATAATGGGAGACTTCAACACTCCACTGTCAACATTAGACAGATCAACGAGACAGAAAGTTAACAAGGATATCCAGGAATTGAACTCATCTCTGCAGCAAGCAGACCTAATAGACATCTACAGAACTCTCCACCCCAAATCAACAGAATATACATTCTTCTCAGCACCACATCGTACTTACTCCAAAATTGACCACGTAATTGGAAGTAAAGCACTCCTCAGCAAATGTACAAGAACAGAAAT
This sequence comes from Macaca nemestrina, assembly GCF_043159975.1. Lineage (NCBI taxonomy): Eukaryota > Metazoa > Chordata > Mammalia > Primates > Cercopithecidae > Macaca > Macaca nemestrina. The sequence continues at coordinate 65,539,613 of NC_092128.1, forward strand.
TATAACAAACTGTCTCTCAGACCACAGTGCAATCAAACTAGAACTCAGGACTAAGAAACTCAATCAAAACTGCTCAACTACATGGAAACTGAACAACCTGCTCCTGAATGACTACTGGGTACATAACGAAATGAAGGCAGAAATAAAGATGTTCTTTGAAACCAATGAGAACAAAGATACAACATACCAGAATCTCTGGGACACATTTAAAGCAGTGTGTAGAGGGAAATTTATAGCACTAAATGCCCACAAGAGAAAGCAGGAAAGATCTAAAATTGACACTCTAACATCACAATTAAAAGAGTTAGAGAAGCAAGAGCAAACACATTCGAAAGCTAGCAGAAGGCAAGAAATAACTAAGATCAGAGCAGAACTGAAGGAGATAGAGACACAAAAAACTCTCCAAAAAATCAATGAATCTAGGAGTTGGTTTTTTGAAAAGATCAACAAAATTGACAGACCACTAGCCAGACTAATAAAGAAGAAAAGAGAGAAGAATCAAATCTACGCAATTAAAAATGATAAAGGGGATATCACCACCGACCCCACAGAAATACAAACTACCATCAGAGAATACTATAAACACCTCTACGCAAATAAACTGGAAAATCTAGAAGAAATGGATAATTTCCTGGACACTTACACTCTTCCAAGACTAAACCAGGAAGAAGTTGAATCCCTGAATAGACCAATAGTAGGCTCTGAAATTGAGGCAATAATTAATAGCCTACCAACCAAAAAAAGTCCAGGACCAGATGGATTCACAGCTGAATTCTACCAGAGGTACAAGGAGGAGTTGGTACCATTCCTTCTGAAACTATTCCAATCAATAGAAAAAGAGGGAATCCTCCCTAACTCATTTTATGAGGCCAACATCATTCTGATACCAAAGCCTGGCAGAGACACAACAAAAAAAGAGAATTTTAGACCAATATCCCTGATGAACATCGATGCAAAAATCCTCAATAAAATACTGGCAAACCGGGTTCAGCAACACATCAAAAAGCTTATCCACCATGATCAAGTGGGCTTCATCCCTGGGATGCAAGGCTGGTTCAACATTCGCAAATCAATAAACATAATCCAGCATATAAACAGAACCAAAGACAAGAACCACATGATTATCTCAATAGATGCAGAAAAGGCTTTTGACAAAATTCAACAGCCCTTCATGCTAAAAACGCTCAATAAATTCGGTATTGATGGAACGTACCTCAAAATCATAAGAGCTATCTATGACAAACCCACAGCCAATATCATACTGAATGGGCAAAAACTGGAAAAATTCCCTTTGAAAACTGGCACAAGACAGGGATGCCCTCTCTCACCACTCCTATTCAACATAGTGTTGGAAGTTCTGGCTAGGGCAATTAGGCAAGAGAAAGAAATCAAGGGTATTCAGTTAGGAAAAGAAGAAGTCAAATTGTCCCTGTTTACAGATGACATGATTGTATATTTAGAAAACCCCATTGTCTCAGCCCAAAATCTCCTTAAGCTGATAAGCAATTTCAGCAAAGTCTCAGGATACAAAATTAATGTGCAAAAATCACAAGCATTCTTATACACCAGTAACAGACAAACAGAGAGCCAAATCAGGAATGAACTTCCATTCACAATTGCTTCAAAGAGAATCAAATACCTAGGAATCCAACTTACAAGGGATGTAAAGGACCTCTTCAAGGAGAACTACAAACCACTGCTCAGTGAAATCAAAGAGGACACAAACAAATGGAAGAACATACCATGCTCATGGATAGGAAGAATCAATATCGTGAAAATGGCCATACTGCCCAAGGTTATTTATAGATTCAATGCCATCCCCATCAAGCTACCAACGAGTTTCTTCACAGAATTGGAAAAAACTGCTTTAAAGTTCATATGGAACCAAAAAAGAGCCCGCATCTCCAAGACAATCCTAAGTCAAAAGAACAAAGCTGGAGGCATCACGCTACCTGACTTCAAACTATACTACAAAGCTACAGTAACCAAAACAGCATGGTACTGGTACCAAAACAGAGATATAGACCAATGGAACAGAACAGAGTCCTCAGAAATAATACCACACATCTACAGCCATCTGATCTTTGACAAACCTGAGAGAAACAAGAAATGGGGAAAGGATTCCCTATTTAATAAATGGTGCTGGGAAAATTGGCTAGCCGTAAGTAGAAAGCTGAAACTGGATGCTTTCCTTACTCCTTATACGAAAATTAATTCAAGATGGATTAGAGACTTAAATGTTAGACCTAATACCATAAAAATCCTAGAGGAAAACCTAGGTAGTACCATTCAGGACATAGGCATGGGCAAAGACTTCATGTCTAAAACACCAAAAGCAACGGCAGCAAAAGCCAAAATTGACAAATGGGATCTCATTAAACTAAAGAGCTTCTGCACAGCAAAAGAAACTACCATCAGAGTGAACAGGCAACCTACAGAATGGGAGAAAATTTTTGCAATCTACTCATCTGACAAAGGGCTAATATCCAGTACCTAGCAAGAACTCAAACAAATTTACAAGAAAAAAACAAACCACCACATCAAAAAGTGGGCAAAGGATATGAACAGACATTTCTCAAAAGAAGACATTCATACAGCCAACAGACACATGAAAAAATGCTCATCATCACTGGCCATCAGAGAAATGCAAATCAAAACCACAATGAGATACCATCTCACACCAGTTAGAATGGCAATCATTAAAAAGTCAGGAAACAACAGGTGCTGGAGAGGATGTGGAGAAATAGGAACACTTTTACACTGTTGGTGGGATTGTAAACTAGTTCAACCATTATGGAAAACAGTATGGCGATTCCTCAAGGATCTAGAACTAGATGTACCATATGACCCAGCCATCCCATTACTGGGTATATACCCAAAGGATTATAAATTATGCTGCTATAAAGACACATGCACACGTATGTTTATTGCGGCACTATTCACAATAGCAAAGACTTGGAATCAACCCAAATGTCCATCAGTGACAGACTGGATTAAGAAAATGTGGCACATATACACCATGGAATACTATGCAGCCATCAAAAAAGATGAGTTTGTGTCCTTTGTAGGGACATGGATGCAGCTGGAAACCATCATTCTTAGCAAACTATCACAAGAACAGAAAACCAAACACCGCATGTTCTCACTCATAGGTGGGAACTGAACAATGAGATCACTCGGACTCAGGAAGGGGAACATCACACACCGGGGCCTATCATGGGGAGGGGGGAGGGGGGAGGGGGGAGGGGGGAGGGATTGCATTGGGAGTTATACCTGATGTAAATGACGAGTTGATGGGTGCAGCACACCAACAAGGCACAAGTATACATATGTAACAAACCTGCACGTTATGCACATGTACCCTACAACTTAAAGTATAATAATAATAATAAAAAAAAAAAAAAAAGATATGTTTCTAATTAGTGACATCAGCTCTAAATTTACAAGAGACAGATAAAACAGAGCTCAAAATTAAACAGTTTAATAAATATGAAGATTCTTAATACATATCATCCGATGTTCTATTTAGTAGTGGCACAAAAGACTTCTTATAGGGGTATATGGATACTCCTAGACGGACGTCAGAAAAAACTTTATGCTTACTAATATGTAATGATATTTTGTTGTTGCAAGAAGATAAAGCTATTTGGGAGTTTAAAGAGTATATATTCTATGAGCGTATTAAATCTATATAATGACTTTTCAGTACTAGGAGAAAAATTAGGTACTTATATTTTTGCAGGGTATATTTTATGTCCAACTAACTTTAGGCTCAAAATCCAGTTTAAACATGGACTACCTGTCTAGTAATAAGCAAATCAAGACAATCTCTTGGTTTTCTCATATGCAAATTAACAATAAAAGATTTCTCAATAGGTCTTCCACATAATAAATGCAATAGTTTGTTGAAGGCCTATAAAGTCACTGTCTGGTACATAATAAATGCTGCATAAAGTATTATTATTATGCTTTGAATTGTGAAAGTTTCAAAAAATATGAATACTAAAATAATAAGTTAAATAGACAGAAAGAAATAAGTACCAGAAGATTACATATGGCAGGTTACTTTTTTCTGAAAATCCAAAACAAATAATGCTAAACGAGGTATTTTCTAAAAAATAAAAATTTTGATTAAACCACAGACAGCCATTAAAGCAAGTAAATAAGAATATAATCAATTCAGGATTGTGTTTATGTGTGGGGATATGGTGGACAGAACATGACAGGAGCGTGCAGAATACATAAACAATTGCTACCATTTTAATCCACAGATAATATAACTAGAATATTGTCAGTAATTGTGATTTATTCTGTTCTATTTACCTAAGTTCCATGAAAATTACAAAAGAAATATAATTAAATTGCTATGAGGGAAAAGGATGTGAAAAGCAATTGGAAGGGGAATGGATAAACATATTTTTAATCTGTTTCATAAAAGAATGAATTCAATATTATATCCAAGTGATAGGTGCTGACAAAGTCTCTTCAAAAGTCCATAACAAGTGTATTGCAGCTCATGGATGAAGATATTCTCTGTCAGTTACCTGGATGTTCCAAATCTGACCTGATCCAGGCTAATAATACTTTTTCTTTTTTTTTTTTTTAATTTGGATTCCTAAGTCCAAAAAGCTTAAAAATAGGGCAATGGTCGACTGAAGATATCTTGTCATAAATGAATATATTTCAGCAATTGTAATTCATTGCTTTAAGACAGTTCTTACCTAACAAATCATACGAATGACTCTGAACCAAAGGATTTCTTCTAACAACAACATAGTTTTACAGAACTTTTTAAATTACAATCCTGCTATTCTTTACAAAGTATTTCAATTAGGGAATACTTTTATCACAAATAGGTATTTTGTAGCCCAGGAGATCCTTTTTTTTAAATTGGTAAATGGCATATATTTTTAAAATGATAACAAAAATTATTTTAGAAGGTTTTCTGTTTTTAGAGCTTTACTGTACAGATTTTTTTTTTCAACCTTGTAACTACTGACATTTGAAGCCAGGAATTCTTTGTTATGGAAGACCATCTTATACATTACATGAAGTTGAGCAGCATTTCTGACCTCAATCCACTGGTTCCCACAAGATATGACTACCAAAAATATCTCTAGATATGACCAAATGTCCAATTGGGGGCAAAATTGCTTCTATACTAATTGAGACTCACTACTATATTGATTAGATGATCAGGTAGACATGTTCAAGTACAGAGAAGAAAAAGAGCCAAATGTAGATCCAGTTATAAGGTTCAGAAAAATGAGTAGTACAGGGTTGAAGAAAAAATGATATAGATTTTTTCCCTAAATTTCTGTAACTTAAGCTGCTAACTCTAGACATAGCTTCAAAATGAGGTATCATAGAGAGAAGAGTTAAAATGACAATCAATTTTAGATAGATAACCAGTGAACTATAGTGCACCAATTTCGACCATTCAGAACTCATTTTGGGTGATGTAGTCATCCCGAAAAAGGACTTACTGAAAAGTGAGATGAGATATGCCCCCTGGGACTAGAACAACGTCCATTCATTTCCACTGCCAGTTGCTGTGGATCACTCCTTCTCTGCTCCATCCAGAGTATTATTTAGCATAACTTGTAACTGTTTATGAATAGTTATGGCTTAGTGTTTAAAGTCATAAGCACAACTCAATTTTGTATTAGATATAAAAAAAAATTACTCCAGATAATAAAAAGAAAAACAAATCCCGTTCTTTTTTTTTTTTTGGGGGGATGGAGTCTCCCTCTGTCGACCAGGCTGGAGTGCAGTGGCGCGATCTCCGCTCACTGCAAACTCCGCCTCCCGGGTTCACGCCATTATCCTGCCTCAGTCTCCCGAGTAGCTGGGACTACAGGTTCCTGCCACCACGCCTGGATAATTTTTTTTTTTTTTTTTTTTTCAGTAGAGACGGGGTTTCACCGTGTTAGCCAGGATGGTCTCGATCTCCTGATCTCGTGATCCGCCCATCTCGGCAATAGTGAGCATTTAGATGGGGAGAATGGAGGGTTTAAAGCAGAGGTTGAAGATCTGATGTACATTGTCTGCCTTATTCCGGCCTCTGCTCTGTTGACAATAGATGGAGCAGAGGTCAAGGTCAGAAACAGGATAACTACTTCAAGAAGTATTGCAATAATCAGGTGAAGCATTCAGGAGGCTTACACCTGAGTTGTAGCAGTAGGGTGTATTAGTTCATTTTCATGCTGTTAATGAAAACATACCAGAGACTGGACAATTTACAAAAGAGGCTTAATTGGACTCATAGTTCCACGTGGCTGTGGAAGCCTCACAATCATGGTGAAAGACAAGGAGGAACAAGTCAAGTCTTACGTGAATGACAGTAGGCAAAGAGAGACTTGTGAAGGGGAGCTCCTCTTTATAAACCATCAGATCTCATGAGACTTATTCACTATCACGAGAACAGCATGGAAAAGACTTGCCCCCAGGATTCAATTACCTCCTACCTGGTAGCCTCCCACAACACCTGGGAATTCAAGATGAGATTTAGGTGAGGACACAACCAAACCTTACCAGAGTAACATGAAAATGTTGAATTCTAGGATATATTTTTAATGTTAAGCCAGTTATTTGCTGATGAATTGGATGCGGAATGTTAGAAAAATAGTTTACCAGGATGACTCCAAAGTCTGTGGCCTTAGTAACTATTAGGTGGACTTGACACTGTGTCAATAGGGAAGATAGCAGATGGCGCATATTGTAGGAGGAAGAAGAGGTGTTTAGCCTTGGGTGTGTATTAGAAATTCTTGCTAAACTTACAAATGTAGTTTTCAAGGAGGTTGTTCAACATAAGTCTGCTTGTCAGCATATAAACTGCATTTAAAGCCAAGGTCTTGAATGCATAACGAGTAGATGGGAGAGTGTGTAGATAGAAAAGATGCTTAGGAATTGAGCCCTGGGACCCTCCACCATTAAAGGGAGAATAGTAACAAGGAGGAGAGCCAGAGCATGTGGTGTCTTAACAATCAAATGAAGGAAGTGCTTCAATGATTAAGAAGTGATACACACTTTTTCAAATGCTGGTGTAGTTTATATAAGATAAGGAATGATAATTCAACTTTAGATTTATCATTTGGAAGTCTTTGTTTAGTACAACAGTATGATTATGTTTTGGTATAAGTGAAAGTCTGATTAAAGTAGGATTATGAGAAAATGCGAGGACAGAATTCTAACACAGTGAGCATATGTAATGAATTTGAGGATTTTATTTTAAAGGGAAGCACAGAGATGGAGTAGTTGCTGAAGGGGAAGTGGAATACTAAAAATGATTTCTTCAAGAGAGAAAAACAAGAAATGGAAAATGATGGAAACGACTTAGTGGGTAGAGAAAAATTGATTTTGTAGGAGTTAGAGGGAATAATTCTAGAATAATGTCTAAATAAGACAGGAGAGTGAATAGGATCTGGTTCATAAGTGGAGAAATTTGACCTAACCAAGAGCAAGAACCTTTATATTCTTAGTTACTAAAACAAATACAGAGTAAAAAGGGTTCAAGAGCAGATAAATTATGTGAATAGCTGCCATGTGGAAGAGTGAGGATATTCTTTTCTAATTGCTTCTCTTTCTTTGGTGAAAAATGGAGCAAAATTACTGAATTGGAATAAGGATGAGAGAAGTATTGAGGGCCTCAGGAGTGAAGGAATCAGAATTGCCTGGAAGAGGAAGACAATGACTGACTAGAGAAATGTAGTGGGATTGCCAGACAGCATAAACCATCTCATGGATGCTCTAGTTACAGCTCTCTGTTTTTCTCTCACCACATTCAGTTCCATGGAAACACATTTGGTGTAAATGACACGTTGCATCAAAACAAAACAAAAAGTGGCTTACAGTTTTCTTGACAAAGCTAGGAGGGGCAAGTAATTAAGGGAATGTGCAAGGGATGTTTATAATGATTGACTGTGAACTTTAAAATGAGGGAAAAAAGAAAGTGTGAATATTAACCGATATATAGTCTGCTATGTTTTACTTTGAGACCATTTCACATTTGTGTTCCATTGACTGCTTATATTTAATTGACTCTGGATTAAAATTTCTTTTCTTTTCTTTAAATATATATTTATTTTTCTTGAACACTGGATATTGTAGAACTCTGGATTCTACTGTCTTTCTTTGAATGTCTTGATTCTTCTTAAAGTGGCTTTTATCTACTGGTTACTTATTTGAATTTCTGTAAGCATCATTTTCAATTTTTTTTGAATAGATATTAATCATCTGTTGGGTCTTATGTGATAAAAATTTTTCTTTTAATTTATATATTTTTACAGGGCGAATGTGAAGATTTATTATATGCCTGTATTTGATCATGATAAGAACTGGGCTTTTAATGTGCTTATCACCAGAATAGTGAGCACTGTACCCCAAAGATAATTTACTAACCCTCAGCCCACTCTCACCTTTAGTAGTCTCTAACATATATTATTCCACTGTGTATGTCCATGTGGACCTATGGTATAGCTCCCACTTGTAAGTGAGAACATGCAGTATTTGACTCTCTGTTTTTGAGTTTATTTCACTGAGGATTATGGCCTCTCTTCCATCTATATTTCTGTAAAGATATGATTTTATTCTATTTTTTATGGCTGCATAGTATTCCATGGTATACATGTACCACATTTTCTTTATCCTATCCTACATTGAGAGACAGGCTGATTCTACAGTTTTGCTCTTGTGAATAGTGCTTCAATAAACATATAAGTGCAGGTAATTTTCAATATAATTTCTTTTTCTTTTGGGTAGATACTCAGGAGTGTGAATGCTGGATTGAATTATAGTTTTATTTTTAGTTTTTTGGGAAATCTTCATATTGTTTTCCACAGAGGTTGTACTAATTTACATTGCCACTATCAGTGTATATGGAGTTTGTTTTCTCCACATCCTCACAAACATCTGTTGTTTTCATTTTTATTATTTATTTATTTTTATTTTTATTGTTTGAGATGGAGTCTCGCTCTGTCCCCCAGGCTGGAGTGCAGTGGTGCAATCTTGGCTCACTGCAAGTTCCACCGCCCAGGTTCACGCCATTCTCCTGCCTCAGCCTCCTAAGTAGCAGGGACTAGAGGTGCCCGCCACCACACCCGGCTAATTTTTCATTTTCGTATTTTTAGTAGAGACGGGGTTTCACCGAGTTAGCCAGGATGGTCCAGATCTCCTGACCTTGTGATCTGTCCTCCTCGGCCTCCCAAAGTGCTGGGATTACAGGCGTGAGACCCCGCGCCCGGCCTCATCTGTTGTTTTTAGATTTTTTTTTAGTAATAGCCATTGTAACTGGTGTAAGATGGTATTTCACTGAGGTTTCAATTTGCACTTTTTCATGTTTATTGGCTGCTTGTATGTCTTCTTTTGAAAAATATCTGTTCGTGACCCCGTTTTATGGTTTTTTAGTGTCAATCTGCAAAATCCACGGTATTCCCCAAGTTATTCAGGACTAATTTTTCAAATTCTCTTCCCCATAGATATCTTTTTGAAACCTTGTTTTAAACTTTGTTAGGGTGGATCTAATGCAGTTTATACTCTAGGAAATCCTTACTTCTATAGAGAAATTTTCTGTTGTTTTAATTGGTCTCTAGAGGTATTAAGGAATTGATAATGATATCTCTCCAATCAGGCAGGACCAAAATGTAAGTGTTCCCAAGATAGCTCTCCTCTCTAGCATTTCTGTTCTGCTCTCAACTTCATAGCAGCTGCTATCAGGAAACCTTGGAAAGTTCACTTTGTGCATGTTAACTCAGCCCTCAGACGTAACTGTGACCACCTTACAAATATTAATAATCAGAATTTAATTATTGTCACTTAAATGAGTGTAAAATAATATTTCATTATGGTTTTAATAAGTAATTTATTGGTTAGTGATATAAATTAACATATTTTTATTTGAGATTTTTTTATTTGCTGCTACTGATTTTTAGATCATAAATATTTTACATTTCATGAAAATTGGCCAAATATTAAGTAATTTCTTATTGTATTAAATCAGCAAAATTATGTTAGGATTAATGTCAATTGATAAATAAGAAAAATACCTTTATGAAAACAATTTTTGGGCAACCGATAATCATCTACTTACATTTAGCTTCATTTCAATACACATACTCTTCCTATTAACATATTAACTGATAATTTAAAGCTTAACCACTTGACTGTTGGTTCCAATTACTTCTATAAAATGTTATTAAATCGAGAGAATAAAGTATAAAATACATTTATTGATTTTAATATTTTATATTTATATACTGTGAAAATACCAATTAATACCTATTCACCCATTATATAGTTTTAACTTTTGAAAAAAAATTGATGGGCTTTGTTCATACAATGTAAATTTTTGAAAACATGACCTCAGTTGAAAATTTGTCTGTCTCAATAATATGCCAATCTTTCTGACGAGTAAAAAATGTGGTATTGTTCTAATGTTATCTTAATAATACATCTAAATGATTTGTGAAGTTTTTACATTCTGCTGATAATTGGACTATTACTCATTTATATTCTATTGAAAGATCTTATAAAGAAGAAAGAAATTTCCCCAAAATTAATGTAAATGTAAAACACAATTTTATTCCAAAGATGTATATAACTATTATAATTAATAAGCAATTATTTCCATAACGTAGCCCACCAATAGCTAACTTGCCATTAAGTCAATAATAAAAATTTGAAATTTACTGTCTTGACTTAGAAATTAAACATAATTAATTTTTGATTTAGTTTCTTTCAAACTATAACTTTATTCCTCTCTGGAGGTTTTATGCATCACAAAGCTGCCTCGCTCTTGATAAGTCTATGATTCCTAAATCACATTATGGACATGAGAAACCTCTGGGCTGCCTGTCAACTCTATACTGTTAGAATGAAGGATCCACAATTTCCACTTTCATGACTTATCAAATCAGTCAGTATTTAGCAAGTCAAGCACACAATACTGTTTGTCTCCCTCCTTTTCTTACTCTCTCCCTTTCTTTCTCTGGCCTCCCTACTTTTTGCCTCTGTTTTTTTCTTCTTCCTTTTTTTCTTTTTTTTTTTTTTTTTTTTTTGAGACGGAGTCTCGCTCTGTCGCCCAGGCTGGAGTGCAGTGGCGCAATCTCGGCTCACTGCAAGCTCCGCCTCCCGGGTTCACGCCATTCTCCTGCCTCAGCCTCCCGAGTAGCTGGGACTACAGGCGCCCGCCCCTGCGCCCGACTAATTTTTTCTATTTTTAGTAGAGACGGGGTTTCACCATGGTCTCGATCTCCTGACCTTGTGATCCGCCCACCTCGGCCTCCCAAAGTGCCGGGATTACAGGCGTGAGCCACCACGCCCGGCCTCTTTTTCCTTTTTTTCTTATCGTTGAATTCCCTTCAAGTAAGTTGACTTTCATTTTGCAAGAAAAGTAAAGCTCTCTTGGATTCATCATTGTTCCTCTAAAAAGCACTAAATTCTTGACATACCAACTTATAATGTAAAAAGAAATGGCTGCTGACACTAAGAGCTCTATGATACATTAGGTGAGACAGAGAAGAACTTAATGGAAAGTGTGCAAAATGATAAAAGTTATATGAATTTATGGAGAAACAAGATGTTTTATTATAGGTGTCAGCGTGGATTCATGCGGAACATTGTCCTCAACATCTTAAACATTTAAGATATCCAAAATTGGGTCTGTTTTCTTCTTCCTCACCTGGCTGCCAAAGAAACTTCCCTCCAAATTTATAGGTCAATATTTTCCCCATTTTGTTGTATCAAAAGTCAAAATAAAAATCATGAATCTTTTCACTAAAATAAGAAATACATTAGGAAGCATCAAGATTTTAGGGTAACCAATCTGCAGTTCATCATTAACTATAGAGAGAAACAGTCTGAGCTTTTGTCTTCACGGCAATAGAACCACCGTACTTCATGCTTTTTCTCATCAATGTTGAGAAATCACCTTAGGTTTGAAATTCAAGTAGAGAAGAGAATAAGACACTATGGCTTGGCTGATCATTTGACAAGCAGATATGTCTCCTCACTCTTGTTATTACAACAGCTTTTGCTTTTAAATATCTGAACATCAAAAGGGCTGCAAATCAAAATGTCTCCTAACCCCAAAACAATCATTGACAGATCATCCCATGCAGTTCCATCACTGGTATTAAAAAGCACTACTGGTTGTGGCAACATCAGACCATTAGATTGATAATGTATGTCCAATAAAAATTATAACTGTAATCCCATAACAAATTGAGCAATACATGAAGAACAGCATACTGGAAAGTGTGAAATATCAGATTGAAAGTATAAAAAGGTACAACATTAAATGTAATTAGATTCTGATATATAAAGGATGCACGTTGCTAACTCAAGAGTAGTCACTAAAAATAATTTTAAAAGGCACAACTAAGAGGACAATAAAGGAAATAAAATGGTTCTCTAAAAACTGATAATTCACTCTTTATCGAATAGATTACTCTGCACTTTTTGTTTAAAGAGTCAGTACTTTAACTGGAAAAGTTTGCATCCAAAAAGTGAATTCATTGAGAGGATACTGAGGAATTTCATGTAATTCCCAAAAGGGTTGAATTATCTAACAGCAAGTAGGACAGGGATACAACTGTGACTCAGGAACCAAGAGATTAATTTCTCTGCCTGTCTTTTGCCCCTTTTCTCCCTGAGTGTCATGATCAATTTCTGTCAGTATAACCTGGCTACATAACCAGAAAAGCAGCTGAAGAAAAATTCCACTTCTCAACTCCCAAAGCAGCCATTTATGGAGGAGTGACCCTTTCTTGGTTCAATACGAACAGTCATGAAGAAGGACTCTTTAAAATTTTTATTTATTTTTATTTTTAATTCCCAAACACAGGACAATGTCTGTAGATGAAGGACTCTTAATTGCTTGTTTGAATTGATGTTGTTAAAGTATGCCCCCATCTGGAGGACAAAATAAGCTCCCCATGGCTAACTGAGGTGCTCAAAGTTAAAGCAGAATCAGCAGCCATGCTGTATGAGGGAGCAGTCCTGTAGTCTATGTTCTGGAAAAGATGTAAAAGTGTCAAAGGATCTCCCCTTGTACCATCAAGTCAACGCAGTTCATGATGTCAGTACCAAGATAAGCTGCAGCCGGAAACCACCCCATGATGGCTTGAAGAAAGCATCTGATAGACATTTCTGGTTTGGGGTTTGGAAACCATTCATTCAAGGCTCTACTATTTTGACCAATCATAGATGAACAAGTTTAAATCCTGCATTTGCATAAACAGATATGATTGAGAGCAAAAGTCAGAACTTTCCTTATTTAAACTAGACCCTTTGTTCTTCAGAGAGCACACTGTCACTTGTACTGGAGGCTGTGCCTCCCCAGTCTGCAGATTGCTTTTTTGATAGAATATAAAGCTTTCCCCTTTTCCTCTGCATATTTCATGGTTTTTTTGTTAACAATAGACTGTGTCACCTATGGACAAATTAATAATGTCCATAAGGATAGTGCCATGTAAAAATGTGCAACCTAATGGGAACTGAAAAGCTGAAGTAGCAATAGGAACACGTGACCACAAAAAGGAAAAGGGTTAGTTCTAGAAAAAAAGAATTGAGGGTTAGCGAATTGTGAGACAAAACAATAGTTATCTATTACATGCAGTAAAATGGAATAAACCACCAACAAGATACTATTCAAGATCAGATGTTGATACTTACTCGATGGGAGGGTTTATTTAAATCAAATAACTACTCTGACTCACTTTAATATTATGTAAAAGGTTATATGAAGAACTTTTCCCCTGCAAATCTTATTTGGTTGTCAAGGAGATGAAATGAGAGAATGAGAGTAAAAGTTATTTATCTACGAAGTACCATAAATTTGAGATATTTTGGTGTCATATTTGTATTATTACTTATATTAATATTATTTCTGCTACTATGTTTCATAATAAATATTTATTGATGCTTTAGCTCATAAACACCAAAGTATGATAAATCAGGAAAATTATTTTTCTCTTTAATTAACAATTTGCTAGAGTCCTCTTCAGTAGAAAAGAGGAAACAATTAATCATGAAGTATTTAGTTAAGGCATAGAGAGACTTGACCTGCAATTAAACTCACTTGGACAATTGCAGATATTGATGAAAAAAAGACAAGGAAGAAGGAAAGGAAAAGAGGAAAAGATGGAGAAGAAGGAAGAGGAGGAAGAAGAGGAGAAATACAATATCAGGCTAAGATAGAATTCTACGACTGAATCAAGGATACTATAGGCACTGTGATAAACTTGCAGTTGAGCTTAAAAGATGACATATAAGTAATCATCTCTGAACTTATAATTAAGCTGCATTTTCATTTATTATTTTTATTTATATATATATTTATTTATTGAGATAGTCTTGCTCTGTGACCCAGGCTGAAGTGCAGTAAAAAGGATTATCACTAGATTTGCACAAAAAAATTGGTTTAATCTAAATATGTTTCTTTCAGTATAATTTAAGCACGGCATGTGCAATCTTTTTCTTGTCTTCCTAAAATGCTGTTATGCTATAGTTGGTAAACGATGCATTGTTTTCTTACATACATTTTTTATTACTTCAGCCTCTTTTCTAAAGTTTGCATTAAAAGTACTAAAATAATTAATTCTACAATGCATCCAATCAGTTATATATTAAGTAAAAAGAGATAATAAATATTTATTTTATGAAGATATATAGTTTTAGAATCTTCTAATTAAAGTTACATTTTGAAAACCGTACATTTTTATTTTAAATTAATGTGTAGTATCTGACTTCTGTTTAGAACGTCGTTTCATGATTACTGTTAAAATTAGTATTTGTTAATTAAGTATAAACTATCAGATTTTTCATATTTTAATACATTATTAGAACTGTTAATTATGCTGCATATTCTTAGAGAAATATACACATAAATAGAAAGTAAAATTATATATAAATATGCATAGGAAGACAAATGAATTTAGGTACCTCAATTTAGGAGGACCATAAAGCAATCAGATTAAATTCATAAAGAGAAAGGGTAAATATACACTTTTGTGTGTGTGTGTGTATATATATATATACGTATAATATAAAAATACAAATCTTTATATGTATTTCACACGTATACGTATTTCTGGAATACTCTACAATTAAAATTTTAAAAAGAAAATAATTGTAAAAAACTTCCCATCATCCAAATCTTTGTAAGAAATTAATATTGTTTAATTAAAACCTTCCCCTCCTAGCCATCCAATTAAAAACGGGAATCATCACATAACACACGCACACACACCAACACACCAAAACACACACACACACTAACTCTCAACATAGTGCTCTTTCTTGCCATATTTTTTCCATAACCCTTAATTACATGTTAACAACCTAGAAGCTCTATTTATTTTGGTTTTGCTTTTTCAATTGATAATCACTAGATTGTGAGCTCTTATTGTATCATAAATGGCTTGACTAGTTTTTGTGTCTGGTTGCTGTCTAAACACTTGTCATTTCCTGCATTAAGAGTGTTTTTGTTATTCATGAGTCTTTAGATCACACCTGAGTTTATAGGAAGAAGACTGAGGCTATCACCAGAACGATTAACCATGTAATTACAGGGTTGGGCCAGCCCTCTTTGGACTTTGGGCCAGCCCAGTCTCGGGGGAAGAGGAGATGGCCTGGAGATGGAGTTCAATCCAGTAGCTAATGATTCAATAGAATATAATTAAATCCAAATTAAAAACTCCTGGTTGCTGAACATATTGATGTGCCAGGAGGATGACATGTTTTCTGCAAATGGGATACACAAGCTATTACAGAAGTATACAACAGGCTATATATTTTATTATATCTTTGCAAGTACAAGAATAGTGCTATGCCTTCATTTTAGAAGGTTTTCTCTGAGTTACTGAACTAAGTTATTTACCAATCTTGTGCTTTATCCTAGAGACTCTTTCGTTTGACTAGAATTCATCATATTAATAATTATTTGTGTAATGTTTTATCCCTTCAAAATTATGAACTCTAAAAGGACAGATATCATGTCTATTGTGTGTATCAAAGCACATCACCGATAATAGTGCTTACTGCATATTGGATAGCCAAGAAACATATATTTAAATAAAATGGTAAAAATTACATATAGCTCACAACTCACTTAGATTTATACAGGGATTCAATGTAGAATATTTGTAATATAGAATGAGCCGTATGCATTTCAAATAATTTTTCCTAAACATAATTCATTCTAACTGAGCTTGTTTTAAAATTGTTTGTCAGTACTACCCAATGCAATCTACAGAACCAATGAAATCCCTATCAAAATACCAATGACATTCTTCACAGAAATAGAAAATAATCCTAAATTTCTGCAGAACCACAAAGACCCCGAATAGCTAATGCAGTATTAAGCTAAAAGAACAAAGCTGGAGGCATCACACTATCAAACTTAATACACTACCAAGTTGTAGTAACCAAAACAGCATAGTACTTGGAATAAAAACAGACACATGGACCAATGGGACAGAATAGAGAACAAAACAAATAACCTATGTGTATATAGCCAATTGATTTTTGACATAGATGAACGACAACAGGAACACTCATTGGGGATAGAGCAATGTCATCAATAAATGGTGCTGAGAATGTAACTAGACCTCCACCATTCACCCTGTACAAAAGTCAACTCAAAATAGATCAAAGACCTAAAGTGGAAGACTCGAAATTATAAAAGTGCTAGAAGAAAATCAAAGGGAAATGCTTCAGGACATTGGTCTGGAAAAGAGTTTACAAATAAGACCTCAAAGCACAGGCAACAAAACAAAAAATAAACGAATGGGATTAAATAAAACTAAAAAGGTTGTGCACAGCAAAGGAAATAATCAATAGAATGAAAAGACAACCTACAGAATGAAGAAAATATCTGAAAGCTATTCATCCAACAGCGAATTAATATCCAAAATACACAAGGAACTCAAACATCTTGATAGCAAAAAAAAAAAAAAAAAAAAAAAAAGAAAAAAACTGATTTAAAAATGAACAGATGATCTTTACAGACATTTCTTAAAAAGAAGAAACACAACTGGCTGACAAATATATGTTGTTCAACTTCACTAATCATCAGGGGAATGCAAATCACAATCACAATGAGGTATTATCTCACCCTAGTTAGTATGGTTATTATAAAACAGACAAAACATAACAAATACTGGAGAGGGCACAGTGAAAAAAGGAAACGTATAAACTGTTGGTGGAAATGTAAATCGGTACACCTACTTTGTAGAATAGTATACGGATTCCTCAAAAAAATACAAATAGAAACTATATGGTCCAGCAATCCCACTACTGGGCATTTATCCGAAGAAAAGGAAATCAGTATATTGAAGGGACATCTGCACCACCATGCTTATTGCAGCACTCTTTACAATTTCCAAGGTATGGAATCAACCTAGGTGTCCAACAAGAGATGAATAGATAAAGAAAATGTGGTGTATATACACAATAGAATACTATTCAATTAGAACAAGAATGAAATCCTGCAGCAACATGGATGGAACTCAAGGACATCATATTAAGTAAAATAAGCCAGGAACAGAATGCTGAATGCCACATTTTCTCTGTCACATAAGGAAACTAAACAGAGATGATCTCATATAACTAAACATAGAACAGAGGATACTAGAGACTGAGGATGGAAGGGAGGAGAGAGAGGGATAGGGAGAAGTTTGTTAAAGGTTACAAAATTTTAGCTGGATGGGAGGAATAAGCTATAGTGTTACATGGCACTGTATGAATATATTTAATGATAATATTTAATTTCAAACAACTAGAAGGAGGACATTGAATGTTACCAACACAAAGAAATCGTATATATTTGACTGGATGGATGTGCTAATTAACCTGATCTGATCACTATACATTATGTGTATGGCATCATTACTCTGTACCCCATAAATATGTGCAATTATTATGTGTTAATTAAAAAATAAAATAAATTGTCAGTATTTACAAGCATCCTTTCTAACAAATAATTTGAGATTTGTTTAAATACAAATTGTATGACTAAAAACCATTTGTCACCAATCATTACAGCATATACTTCAGGTAATGCCTAGGATGAAAAAAAGGAGTTTAATAATTTGTAATAAATACATTGTCTGAACTGCATGTGAGATGGTTGTATTACACATTTCTGAGATACAAATAGTAAGACTAAGTGCTTAGTAAAGATATTCATTAAATATTTTTATGTTTATATCTGTGTTGTTATAATTCCCGGTCCAAAAAATTATTGAAACCCAAAGAAAGTATATAGCATAATTTAGCAATAGCCAAAATTAATATTCAAGTACCTCTTTATTGTCTACTCCATTAAAAGTGTCAAGTTTTGTAGAATGCAATCAACTAGAATGCAAATGTCACACAGACAGCATCTTGATTAATGAGAAGGTCAAAAAAGCACAATGCTTAGTCTTTAATATTCCAAATATGAAGCATCTGGGGAATTTGACACATTGGATTTCAGATGTTCTCTTTTCATGACAACATTATCAATGAGGAAAGAAAATTGAAACACAATAATAAATTATCCTGACAGGGATTGTAACTACAGTGGAAAAGGGCATATTTCCTATTGCAATTTATTTTGTCTACTTAAAAAAAGTTGCTCAGAAATGGCAGAGAAACACTGAAGAGTAGAATCTAATACATTTTATTTAAATTAAATTGTACTTAATGTGTCAGAAAACACATTCATGTACATGAAGATCATTTTAAATTTTTTAATTTGATATAATTTTAGACCTATAGAAATGTTACTAATATGGTTGTAGATATTTTCTGTATACCCTTCATCCAGCTTCCCCCTTATGTTCGCATTTTACGTAATGAAACTCTTTATCATAAAGAATTAATTTCAGTAAAATACTATTAACATATAGAAGTTGTTTGGATTTCACCATTTTTTCATTAATTTCTTTTTCTATTCCAGGATCCAATCTAGGATACCACATTAAAGTTTGTTGTCATGTCCCTTCAGCAGACTCCAATCTATAACTGTCTTTATTTGTCCATTATTATCTTGCTTCTTTTGAGGACAACTGGTGAGATATTTTGTGAATATTCCTACATTTGTATTTGACTTTTGTTTTCTCATGGTTAGTTTGGGATTATACATTGTCCAGAAGGATACTAGACAGATGATATTCCCGTCTCAATATTTAGCATTAGGGGATAGAATGATATCAGTATTCCTTACTCACAACATTAACCATGACCACCTGGCTAAAGTAGCGTTTTCTGGGTTTCTCCAATTATAATTTTACTATTTTTTTCCTTGGTAATTACTAAATGTTTTGAGGGAGATATTTTGAGGCTCTGCAAACATCTTGTTTCTGCTTAAATTTTTACCCACTAATTTAGCATCCATAAATGATATTCTAGTGGTGATTTTCTACATGGTTCATTCTTTGTACATTGGAATCCATCTGTAAGAAATGTTTTTACTTATTTCCATTCATTTATTCTGAAAACTGTCTATTTAAATTGGTATGGATTAACATATATTTCTTTTCTTTTTGTGTTACAATCCATACTATTGTTACTTATATTGTCATTCAAGTTGTTTCAACTTTGGCCATTGGGAACTCTTTCAGGTTGGTGCTTTGAACATTGCTTTTCTTTTCTTTTCTTTTCTTTTCTTTCTTTTCTTATTTTCTGTCACTGCAAAATGCTCTAGGTTCAAAGTTCAACTTGCATTTTCCCTGCTCCAGGTCTCCGGCCCTTTTATTGCAGTATGGTATGTAGAAACCAAGAACTAGATTTGCTCATTGCTACTTCAGGGTCACTGCTTCTCACCTTTCTTAGTGAATAGATTCAGCTAATATACGTATATATACTAAATACAAACACTCACACTCATCCACTCACAAAGCTATACTTATTTCTCTAGTTGTACATATATTTTTGAAACGTGTGCTAGTCTGTACTGACACTTCCACCTGAAATCCAGCACCCTGGGCTGCACTGTAGACTTCTCCTTTTCCCTTATTTTATTTATAACTTTTTTTTCCTATAGTGAGAAACCTGTCCATAATTCATTTATATTGCATTCACTTATTATCTCCAGCCTATGATGCAAATAAAGTAGTTTCACTATTCCTAAACCTTACTCCTGTTTAAAATAAATTTATCAACTAGCAGTATTTTGTGTGTTTGTTGTCTTTAGCTTTATGGTATCACACCAAAATATTGTTTTGCTAAGTTATATAGGTCAGTTTCCTTTTTTCCTATCATTTCAGTTTAGTTTTGGGATTCATGGTGATACAGTTTTATTTGTCACAATCTCCTTTCCATTTTTCCCCCACAACCTAGTTAACAGACAAAAAATTATCTTTTGGGGCATATTATTCTGTGATTTTTGACAAATGCATACAGTCATGTAGCAGTGAGCACAGTTCTGGAGAGAACAGTATGTTTGTCCTCAAATCTCCTATACCACCTTTCTACTGACAACTGTTTATCCTCACCCCCCTACCCGTGGGCATTAATAATCTGTTTTTTTCTGCAGATTTTCTTTTTGTAAAACATCATATAAATGGAATCATTAAATATCAGCCTTTAGATATTATTTTGCTTAGAAAATGCACTTTACATTTATCTATACTGTTGTATGTATCACTAGTTTGTCCTTCCTGACTGTTCAAGAAACATTGCACTGTATAGATGTGCTATACTTTGTATTACTAATTGAGGGACATTAGAAAAATTGTCCTCAATTTGGGGAAATTATGAATAAAGTTATACTTGAATCAACATTTTTCTTAAATGTTGATTTATATTATGATGGTAAAATTGCATTCTAAAATGATTTATAAAATGAAATATCAAACTTCTAATGAATTTCTTTTACTTATTTGATTAAAATATAAATGTGGGCTGAGACAATGGGGTTTTCTAAATATACAATCATGTCATCTGCAAACAGGGACAATTTGACTTCTTCTTTTCCTAACTGAATACCCTTGATTTCTTTCTCTTGCCTAATTGCCCTAGCCAGAACTTCCAACACTATGTTGAATAGGAGTGGTGAGAGAGGGCATCCCTGTCTTGTGCCAGTTTTCAAAGGGAATTTTTCCAGTTTTTGCCCATTCAGTATGATATTGGCTGTGGGTTTGTCATAAATAGCTCTTATTATTTTGAGGTACGTTCCATCAATACCGAATTTATTGAGCATTTTTAGCATGAAGGGCTGTTGAATTTTGTCAAAAGCCTTTTCTGCATCTATTGAGATAATCATGTGGTTCTTGTCTTTGGTTCTGTTTATATGCTGGATTATGTTTACTGATGTGTGAATATTGAACCAGCCTTGCATCCCAGGGATGAAGCCCACTTGATCATGGTGGATAAGCTTTTTGATGTGTTGCTGAATCTGGTTAGCCAGTATTTTATTGAGGATTTTTGCATCGATGTTCATCAGGGATATTGGTCTAAAATTCTCTTTTTTTGTTGTGTCTCTGCCAGGCTTTGGTATCAGGATGATGTTGGCCTCATAAAAGGAGTTAGGGAGGATTCCCTCTTTTTCTATTGATTGGAATAGTTTCAGAAGGAATGGTACCAACTCCTCCCAAAATCTCCTTAAGCTGATAAGCAACTTCAGCAAAGTCTCAGGATACAAAATTAATGTGCAAAAATCACAAGCATTCTTATACACCAGTAACAGACAAACAGAGAGCCAAATCAGGAATGAACTTCCATTCACAATTGCTTCAAAGAGAATCAAATACCTAGGAATCCAACTTACAAGGGATGTAAAGGACCTCTTCAAGGAGAACTACAAACCACTGCTCAGTGAAATCAAAGAGGACACAAACAAATGGAAGAACATACCATGCTCATGGATAGGAAGAATCAATATCGTGAAAATGGCCATACTGCCCAAGGTAATTTATAGATTCAATGCCATCCCCATCAAGCTACCAATGAGTTTCTTCACAGAATTGGAAAAAACTGCTTTAAAGTTCATATGGAACCAAAAAAGAGCCCGCATCTCCAAGACAATCCTAAGTCAAAAGAACAAAGCTGGAGGCATCACGCTACCTGACTTCAAACTATACTACAAGGCTACAGTAACCAAAACAGCATGGTACTGGTACCAAAACAGAGATATAGACCAATGGAACAGAACAGAGTCCTCAGAAATAATACCACACATCTACAGCCACCTGATCTTTGACAAACCTGAGAGAAACAAGAAATGGGGAAAGGATTCCCTATTTAATAAATGGTGCTGGGAAAATTGGCTAGCCATAAGTAGAAAGCTGAAACTGGATCCTTTCCTTACTCCTTATACGAAAATTAATTCAAGATGGATTAGAGACTTAAATGTTAGACCTAATACCATAAAAATCCTAGAGGAAAACCTAGGTAGTACCATTCAGGACATAGGCATGGGCAAAGACTTCATGTCTAAAACACCAAAAGCAACGGCAGCAAAAGCCAATATTGACAAATGGGATCTCATTAAACTAAAGAGCTTCTGCACAGCAAAAGAAACTACCATCAGAGTGAACAGGCAACCTACAGAATGGGAGAAAATTTTTGCAATCTACTCATCTGACAAAGGGCTAATATCCAGTACCTAGCAAGAACTCAAACAAATTTACAAGAAAAAAACAAACCACCACATCAAAAAGTGGGCAAAGGATATGAACAGACATTTCTCAAAAGAAGACATTCATACAGCCAACAGACACATGAAAAAATGCTCATCATCACTGGCCATCAGAGAAATGCAAATCAAAACCACAATGAGATACCATCTCACACCAGTTAGAATGGCGATCATTAAAAAGTCAGGAAACAACAGGTGCTGGAGAGGATGTGGAGAAATAGGAACACTTTTACACTGTTGGTGGGATTGTAAACTAGTTCAACCATTATGGAAAGCAGTATGGCGATTCCTCAAGGATCTAGAACTAGATGTACCATATGACCCAGCCATCCCATTACTGGGTATATACCCAAAGGATTATAAATTATGCTGCTATAAAGACACATGCACACGTATGTTTATTGCGGCACTATTCACAATAGCAAAGACTTGGAATCAACCCAAATGTCCATCAGTGACAGATTGGATTAAGAAAATGTGGCACATATACACCATGGAATACTATGCAGCCATCAAAAAGGATGAGTTTGTGTCCTTTGTAGAGACATGGATGCAGCTGGAAACCATCATTCTCAACAAACTATCACAAGAACAGAAAACCAAACACCGCATGTTCTCACTCATAGGTGGGAACTGAACAATGAGATCACTTGGACTCAGAAAGGGGAACATCACACACCGGGGCCTATCATGGGGAGGGGGGCGGGGGGAGGGATTGCACTGGGAGTTATACCTGATGTAAATGAGGAGTTGATGGGTGCAGCACACCAACATGGCACAAGTATACATATGTAACAAACCTGCACGTTATGCACATGTACCCTACAACTTAAAGTATAATAATAATAAATTAAAAAAAATATATATATATATATATAAAATTGTGAACTAACTTCACAGCTACTCTCACCAAGGCTTAGGGGCAAATTTTCTGTAATTTCTAAAAGTAATCTTATCTTTTGTGATAAGATAATTTAAGAACAAACTAAGCTTTGACCTTGTATAGTGAAAAATATTTTAATGTTCTAAAGAAATATGAGCTTGTTATAAAAGACTATTGAAATTAATATTTATAATTATTTTATGATCTCTAAATTAATAATTACTTTTAATTATGTGGTTATGCTATAAAAGTATAAATTATTTAATATAACATTCTGAAGTTATATTAAAATATGTGCATATTTCTTGTGCATATTTTGAACCAAATATCTCAAATAGGTAAATTACTTTATGAAACCTATTCTCTTTAAATTACTCCAAACTATTTGGGAGCAGAAAAGATAAGTTTTGTTTTCAAAATTTAGCTACTATCTATCTTTTCCCTCTAAAACTACATTTCAGAATATAAAAAGGGGTTTTAAAAAGCTGGCTACTGTTTTACAATGGAGTTTTTAATAACTTCAAGAATTACACTGACTGAATGGTTACCAGAGCAAGAACTACGAGAAGATAATTTAATCCTTTCTTTATCTGGCCATGCTGGCATTTTTTATTTCATAAATGAAATTTTAATTCATCACCATTTTAATAATTAAAACAAATGCCTTCGTTAGAAGCTAGCTTTCTCAACTTCAATTAAACTTCAGCATGACTTTTATGCATAAGAACATACATAGAAAAGATAAACCAATCACATCTTTTTTCACCAACTTTGTAGAATTTCCTATTGCTGCCATCATTTTCTATGTGTAGTTAAAAATGTTATCAAATTTTGTGCAGTGTTTTGCATTTTTGCTTTTAAAATGTGTTTGAATTTGTTATGTTTTCTTTCTAGTAAATACTACTACAAAACATTAATCATAGTGTGTCAATTTGGTAGATATCAACTTGAAAACAAGTCAAGTATTAAACCTCTCAAAATATATCAGATGATCCATGGATGCTTTTAGCTCTGTATAAAGTGGAATAATGGTACATTATCTAATGAAGACAGTGAATACTGAATAATTTATAATTTATGTAATCTTCAAAACTAGACTTTTTTTCCTTTAAAGATCCATTAATATCAAATTGTCTTTGGCTGTTGAAAGTAATATTATAGTTTTATAAGTGCCTCAAAGGTTTGTAGCGCAATCATCTAAACTCTTGCGATAAAGTTAGATATAGTAAATAAAATTAGGAAGTTCACCTTAGGGAAATGTATTTCATTTTAGCTAACATTAAACTATTCACAAAATCCCATGATCTGAGAATTACAGCATATGGTATGTCTATTTTTGTATAACTGACACCAAACAGGAATGAAAGAAATTGGTTATAGGCAAGGAATAATAATCAAATTCACTCTAAAATACAATCAACTCATCATGAGCTGAATAATAAAAAAATCACTTTAAACTCCATGCTGTTTCTCTGCCAGTGTTGTTATTGTTGTTTTTTCATTTAAAATACTATTGTCAATATTTAAACCAAGAGCTACTAATATTGTTGGTATTCATAAGGTATTTATAGCCAGTAATAAACTCCTAACTAATTTATTGTTGCCACAATGAATTCCAGAAATTATAGTTAACAGTTACACACAGATATAACCTGGAAGCTGTCTTAATATCATTGGATGCTCAATGTAAAGAACAAAGGTAAATTTATAAACTCTTCTTTAAATATACATATTAAAAAATATACATACTTACATATAAAATGTATATATAAATGTATTAGAGATAGGGTTTCACTATGTTGAACAGGCTGGTCTCAAACTCCTGACTCTAAGCAATCTTCCTCCCTCAATGTCCTGAGTAGCTTTGGATTACAGGCATGAGTCACCACACCCAGCTGCAATCAACTCTTCTTGATTGGAAGCTCTGCCAAATTTGGTACTATTCACATTACTATTTTCCTTAGCCAATAATTGAGACAAATAAAGACAGAAGATAATTTCTGCTATCTAAAATTTTAAAGGTATTGGGTTAATGAACATGTCATTACCACAAATACTGCAATCCTAAATGAGTACAGAAACATTTTTAAATAGCATATTTTGAAAAAGAATTCAATAGTTTCAGCCAAATTAGGAAAAAGTGTTTTAAAAAATGGGATACACTACTTTTTTTTCTATCTTAAGAAAATTAAACATGTTGAGTTAATTAAACTAAACTGATTTGTATTGCAGAAAAAAACCCAGATTCTTAAACACTGCAGTTCCAAGGGTTATCTCTGTAGAATATTTTGATTTTATATATTTCAGAGGCTGGAAGTTGATGACATTCACTTGGGAAGTTCCCACACACCTAAAAATTACACTGTCACTTAACTGAAATATTTGCTGAGATTCAGATTGAGTATCTTTCATGTACAAGACAGGGTAACTGATGTGTTCACTTACTTTACATTATTCCAGATTACTTGTCCAGGCATCAGTAGAGAGATTTATTGCAATTTTACTTTTTGAAAAATTATACGTTTTCTATGTAAAGACTAATATAATCCCATTTTTATCCAGATAGCATTAGACCATACTGCTAATACAAATGAGACCTACAATCTCTCTGCCTCTCTTTTGAAGAAGAACAGATAGAACATTGCCATCAAAAATATTTATGAGACTTCAAAGCCTGGTTATGATGGAATAGCCTCTTGTCAGAAACATAAAAAGCCATCTGAAGTAAATTAAATAATAAACAAACAAACAAAATAAAGAGCACAACTTTGGAGTCCAATATCCCAGAGAGAAGGAAACCCCATGAGCCACCATTCTGCAACTGTTTCATTCTTCAGAACATTTGTTGATTTTCAAAGATTAACATGACTCTTCTCGCTGAAGGTAGCTGCTGAAGGGCAGATAATCCAGCAACAATGTTGGTGATCTCAAAAGATTAGGATGAGAAAACTTAGAATTTTGTGCCAAAGCAGCCAGCACTTCAGTGGAGCAAGCAGGAGGAGCAGCAAGGAATAAGCCTGTCCCTTTAACATTGCTCACTGAGGCATTCGCCACATTCTTCACTATACAGAGCAGTTTGTTAGGTGGGGGGAATGGAAATGAACACATGCTGGTGAGAATATGTAAAAATATGTTATGTTTTGGTAGTAATGATGAAAGGAAATTTTTGGCCCAAACTAACAAGAAATAGAATGATTGATTCACAGTTTCATTAATGGATAATCAAGGGTAGGTTTGGGATGTTCATTTGATGGTAAAATTGAATGTAAGACACAGCTTCAAAGGACATTGTTAACATGACCATCAGATTCTCAGTCATTTAATCAAAGAATAAGATTTTTTAAAAAAAATTGGATTCCTCATAAAATAAATCAAAGAGCTTCTTTTAATTTTCAGGGGCATCTATGGCATTTAAAAAATCTTCAAAAAATTGTGGAATAATTTATCAGTGAGACAACTGATGTTGGGATTTCTTTGGCAAAAGTCTTAATAGTGAATTTTTATTAATTCAATAAATATTAGACTAGGTATATTTTCTATTCCTTCTTCTGGCAGGCCTAGTGGTATATTTGTCATCCAAGAGTTCAAATTTATAAGCATTTTTTTTGGGGGGGGGGGGCATTTTTTGATATACCCTGGCATTGGGCTGGTTGACTTTCTGACCAATCATCCCATCTCCACACTATTTTCTCTTATACTCACCATGGCTCATCTTTGCACTGCAATTAACTGCTTTGAGCAGCCTGTATATTTTATTTTAGTTTTTGAAACTGTGGATTTTTCTTCTTTCTCTTACAGTTGCTGAAAATGGACTTTTCTGACTGGTTGTTATTTGCACCTTATGAAAGATAAGAAGAATATTTCTGTCCACTATAATTTTGTTCATATCACAAGTCTTCTCTATTTTGAGAATAAAATTAAGAAAAAAAACTGTTTCTGTATTTAAAGCCTTTTGAATGTTTTTCTCTAAAACAGTCCTCAGACTTAGCAGTGTAAAATTCAGGTTATTTGTAAAATTTTCCAGATTCAAGAAGTTACGTTATGCAATGAAGTAAAAAGTGCAAGAGACAGTATTAAATTCTAGAGAACTCGAATAAGTATAAAAAATAGTGGTAATAAAACAGTAAGCTTGATAGCACAGGAAACGTGATTTGGAGTATTTTCTGAAAGAAGAGAAAGAAACAGAAGGAAATTTCACATGGCAAAGTTTTTACTCATGGCTTAGGCAGTAAAATTAATGCTTTATAAGATATCTTTATTTAAACAAACTTATTTTAAGCTCGGGGGTATATGTGCAGGTTCATTACATAGGTAAACGTGCATCATGGGGATTTGTTGCACAGATTATTTCATCACCCGTGTATAAAGCATAGTGCCCATTATGTTTTTTCTTATTCTCTTCCTCCTATCACCTTCCATAGGCCCCAGTGTGTATTGTTTCCCTCTACCTCTATGTGTTCATGTTTTCTCATAATTTACCTGTCATTTATATGTGAGAACATGCTGTATTTGGTGTGCTTTTCCTATGTCAGTTTGCTAAGAATGATGGCCTCCAATTCCATCCATGTTCCTGCAAGGGACATGACCTCATTCTTTTTTATGGCTGCATACTGTTCCATGCTATACATGTCCCACATTTTCTTTATCCGGTCTATCTTTGATGGACATTTAGGTTGATTCCATGTCTTTGCTATTGTGAACAGTGGTGCAATGAATGTATGCATGTCTGTGTCTTTATAATAGAATGATTTATATTTCTTTAGATATATACGTAGTAATAGGATTGCTAGGCTGTCTCAGCCCAAAAGATTCTTTGACTGATAAACAACTTCACCTAAGTCTCCGGATATGAAATCAATGTGCAAAATTCACTAAAATTTCTGTACACCAACAAGAGTCAAGCCAAGAGCCAAATCACAAATGATCTCCTATTCACAATTTTTGTAAAAATAATAAAATACCTAGTAATACAGCTAACTGAGGAGGGGAAACATTTCTACAAGAAGAACTACAAACCACTGCTCAAATAAACCAGAGATGACTCAAACAAATGGAGAAACATTCCATGTTCATGCATAGGAAGAATCAGTATCATTAAAATGGCCATACTGCCCAAAGCAATTTATGGATTCAATGCTATTCGCATTAAACTACCATTGACATTATTCACAGAGCTAGAAAAAAATTATTTTAAAATTCATATGGAACCAAAAAGAGCCTGAATAGACAAGGCAATCCTAACCAAAAAACGAAAAAAAAGTTGGAGGCATCAAGCTGCCCCACTTCAAACTATACTACAGGTGGCAGTAACCAAAACAGCATGGTACTGGTGCAAGAACAGACAACAACCAATGGAACAGATGAGAGAACCCAGAAATTAGACTGCATGCCTGTAACTACCTGATCTTTGACAAACCTGATAAAAACAAGCAATGAGGAAAGAATTTGCTATTCAATAAATGGTGCTGGGATAATTGGCTAGACATATCCAGAAAATTGGAACTGGACTCCCTCTTTACACTGTTTACAGAAATTAAATCAAGATGAATTAGAGACATAAATGTGAAACCACAAACTATAAAAACCCTGGGAGACAACATGGGCAATACCGTACAGGACGTAGGCATGGGCAAAGATTTCATGACAAAGATGCCAAAAGCAATTGCAACAACAACAAAAAAAATGGCAAATGGGATTTAATTTAACTAAAGAGCTTCTGCATACAAAATGAGAGTAAAATATTGCATTCTATCAATCTGATAAAGATCTAATATCCAGAGTCTATAAGAAACATAAATTTATAAGAAAAAATAAATAAATAACCCTATTAAAAAATAGGCAAAGGGCATGAATAGACACTTCTCAAAAGAAGACATTTATGTGGTTAAGAAACATATGACAAAAAGCTGAGCATCACTGATCATTAGAGAAACAAATCAAAACCACAATGGGATACCATCTCACGCCAGTCATAATGGCAATTATTAAAAGTCAACAAAAAACAGACTCTGGCAAGGCTGCAAAGAAATAGTAATGTTTACCCTATTGGTGCGAGTACAAATTAATTCAATTATTGTGGAAGACAGTGTGGCTATTCCTCAAAGACCTAGAACCAGAAATACCATTTGACCCAACAATCCTAATACTGGGTATATACCCATAGGAATATAAATCATTATATTAAACAAATATATGCACACGTATGTTCATTGCAGCACTATTCACAAAGCAAAGATGGGGAATCAACCCAAATGCCCATCAGTGATAGACTGGATAAAGAAAATGTGGTTAGATATACACCACAGAATACTATGAAGTCATAAAAAGGAATGAAATTATGTCCTTTGAAGGGACATGGATGAAGCTGGAAGCCATTATTCTCAGTGAACTAACACAGGAACAGAAATCCAAACACCACATGTTCTCATTCATAAGTGGGAGCTGAAGAATGAGAACACATGGACACAGGGAGGGAATGACACACACTGGGACCTACTGGGGGTGCGGGTGGTGAGAGGGATTGCATCAGGAAAAACTGTTAATGCATCCTGGGCTTAAGACTTAGGTGATGAGCTGATCAGGGCAGCATACCACCATGGCACATGTTTACTTAGGTAACAAAGCTACCCATCTTGCACATGTACCCAGAACTAAAAATAAAATAAGAAACTATCAATAGAATAGACAGACAACCTACAGAATAGGATACAAATTGTGGGGCCAGGCACGGTGGCTCATGCCTGTAATCCCAGGACTTTGGGAGGCCGAGGTGGGCAGATCACCTGAGGTCAGGAGTTAGAGACCAGCCTGACCAATATGGAGAAACCTTGTCTCTACTAAAAATACAAAATTAGCTGAGTGTGGTGGCACATTCCTGTAATCCCACCTACTCAGAAGACTGAGGGAGAAGAATTGCTTGAACCCAGGAGACAGAGGTTGCAGTGAGCCAAGATCACACATTGCACTCCAGATTGGGCAACTAGAGCGAAATTCAGTCGCAAAACAAACAAACAAAAAATTGCAAAGTATGCATCTGACAAAGGTCTAATATCCAGCATCTGTAAGGAATTTAAAAAAATTTACAAGAAAAAAAATACTCCATTAAAAAAATGGGCAAAGGATATGAACAGACACTTCTCAAAAGAACACATACCTGCAGCCAACGATCACATGAAAAAAAACCAAAAAAACAAAAAAAACCTCAAAATCACTGATCATTATACAGAAATGCAAACCAAAAGCACATTGAGATGCCATCTCACAGCAATCAGAATGGCTATTATTAGAAAATCAAAAAATAAGAGATGCTGGCAAGGTTGCAAGAAAAAGTAACTTTTACACCTTTGATGGGATTATAAATTAGTTCAATCATTGTGAAAGACAGTGTGGCAGATTCCTCAAAGACCTAAAACAGAAATATCAGACAACCGAGCAATCTCCTGACTGGGTGTATACCCAAAGAAATATAAGATGACAATCTAGACATTTAAGATGACTCTACAGACCACTTTCCCCAAATCGTCACAATTAATGAAGTAAACAATGCTTCATAACTTGCAAGAAAATGGAGTAGTTAATTCCTTTACAAGATGATTTATATTATTTTAATACATACTATTAGTCCTAGGTATAATATCCAACTACTTGGAGCTACTATGCTTCCAGTCTTTTCTTGCTTTGCTTTCTGAGCCATTTTTACATTTTTGTGATTTTTTGTTTGCTTCCTTCTTATTTGTATTCTCAGGACAGAAGCTCCCATTTATTCCTGAGTGTCATTTTAGAATTATAGGTTACATGCCATTTGTGCTATCTATACTTTTGCTGTATTTCTAAGAAAAGACATGAAAGACTTATTTTTTGTTCTGCAAATAAATTACAGATATCATTAATAGGCAAGGGATATATTTTGAGCTATGAGTCCCATTTTGGTGTTTCAAATATAATATCTAGAACACTGTCAATTACGTGAATGCTGGCATCGCTTTTACTTGTAGTAGAATGCTCACTAGGTGGAACTGATTCTTCTGGGGCAGCAAAAATATAGCTCTAAAAAGGTATATCAGCAAAGTACAGTTATAGTGCTAGCAATTTTCACCCTCTGTGCTAAATACTGATTTTTGTATGCTTTATTACCATTCCCATAATATGGACATTGATGGGACAGAACTTACTGTTTTAAAACACTACCAGCATAAAGTTTATAAGCGACATTCTCTAAAATAAGATTTAACAGTGAACTCTACCACATAGTGTAGCAAAATTACTGCATTTATTTAATATGGCAAGAGTTACTATATATACTGATTCACCATCAAAAGGTAAACCTGAACTCTTTTCAAATAGTATTAACTCTGCTTAAGTTATTCAATGCTTATTCTCTTTTTACTTTTGTCAGTTTGGAGAAAGAAAAAGCCTAGAGGTATAATGGAGATAGCTGTGATTAAAAATGAAACCTAAAATATAATTCTAAAACAAGTTTTCAACATTATGTGAACACCATAAAATATTATTTTCCTGAAGTGTGCTTGTCAAAATGTAAACATCAAAATCTAGGTGTTTCTTAAATCTATTTTGGATTTTTACTTCAAGACATCCAAAATAATTACTTGTTGTCTTTGGAACTCAAATAGTAACTTTTACGTTTTTGCTTTTCTACAAAAAGAAGTGTTAAGGGAGGATTAGATATTGAATACATTTTCATGATATATATTTTTAAAAAGATAAGCTAATAAAATTCAATCATTCTTGTATACATAACTGTCATCATAATAAAAAGACAGTTGTTAATTTTAACCTTTGGCTTCTTTCTGTAAACATGTCTTCTCACCAAAATCTGTTTTTCAAGAAAATATACAAGAATTGGGCCCATTTTTGTCTTCTGTAATTATTCGAACTACTAATAGGTGGATTGTTTGAGATTCTTTATACTTCCACAAAGAAGTTGCATATGAAAGTTAGTAGTACTGATTAACTCAACATCTGGCAATGTCTTCTGTTATTACCATCGCAACCTGACTATAAAACACTCTAGTGACAAAGAATAATATGAAAACTTAAAACAGAATTACAAACTAGAAGTTAAATAAAATACTATTCTAATGCCAGAAGAGATTTTTAAAATTTCAATGCCAACCAATTAGATTAAATAAATGGAAAAACCTTTATACTAGTGAAAGTTAAATTGTATACTAAGCAGAATACTTGTCTCACTTCATTCTACCTTGCAAGGTATACTGCATGACTGACTGCTGTTTTTTGCATAAAATTTGTACCCTCCCTCCCATTAGAAACTCTCATCTTCCATTTCTTCAAAAACTACAATTTTTAGAAAATAATTGGATAGAGGTGTTTGGGTTTGTAGTGACCCATTTTTGAATCTCATCTGGTGAAATCCTAATAAATATTATGAGAGGGAGTGGAAAAATGGAAAAAATCTTGTAGTTGAACATTTTGGAAACAGCACTTAATACATTTAGGGCACTGTGAATGAATAGCATAATATTTAAAAACATTGGTTTAGTTAGGAATCAGAAAGTCCTAGATTTTGATCCTTGATTTTCAAATTGCTATTTATTTGGTCACATTATTTATTCATTATATGCTTCAACTTCTTCCTTTTAAAATGACAATAATTTAATTCTTTCTCATATGGCTGTTGATCAGGAGGAGAAAACAAAACGTTTAGTCCAGCGTCAGGTACATTCAGTGCACCATGGTTGTTTTATTTATTTTACTTTTTAGGGGTTGTTATGCTACTGCAATTCAAGTTTCTGTCAGTACTGGAAAGCTTCCCAAACACTGAAGCACGAGCTATGAGCTGGATGTATTAGATTGTTGGTTATTCAGTTGAACAATCCAAGAAAAGGGTTCTACCAGGAATAAAGTAGACAGATTGCAGATCCACAGAATATCCCAGTTAAGGCTTGTGGGCAACTCTGGATAGAGGAAAATATTTCCAATTGTGAGGTAACACTTTTCTAATGGAATCTATAATAATATTACCAAATAAGGTAAAGGAAAATTCATACTAGATATGTATATCTCTGATAATCTGTTGAAAGACTAAGGGGGGAAAAAAAAGAATGGTGTCTAAGAATATGAGGATACATTGCCTCTCAAAACAGCAGCTGAAAATCATCAGAAAAAAAGGAGTCAAAACTGAAAAAAATAAAAAGGTGAAAACAAACAGATGAAAAAGGCAATGACAAGATAAGAAAATATAAAAATAAAATAGCCACATATAAATCCATGAAGGACAGCTGACACGCAGAAAAATTAAAACTGTGATGTGAAGAAAAATATCATAGAAATTCCTCTGAAAACAAAAAAAAAATGAAAAAAAGTAAAAGTAATGAGGGAGGAGATTACGAATTCTATTATTTTGTGCTTTCTTCAAATATATATTGAATTCTACTTCAGAAATGAAAACACATCTATAAACAAAGTTATCACAAATAACCTCTGCCTCTTAGGTCCTTATATTAAGGTAGGGAGAGACAGAAAATAAATGATACATTATTAACTACACATAAATAATATATAGCATATAAAAAGATATTTTCAAAGATAATGTTTGAGCAAATATCATGTGACCTATGTACGACAGTTATCATGTGACCATCTGAGAGAAAAACTTTCCAAACATAAGGAACAGCCAATACAAAACTTTGAGATGAGAGCTCTTGGAGTGTTTAAAGAAAAGCATTAGGACTACATCTAGTTGGAAAGAAGACAGGAAAGAGTAAAAGAAATATAGTTGTTGTAAGACATTAAAGCTTATTGCAGGATTTTGGCTTTCATTTGAAAGATTTAGAAAGAGGAATGAAATGAAAGGCATCTGGCTGCTGTGTTCAAAATACAATACAGGGTCAAGGAAACAAGAGACAAGAATGAAAGCAATATTACAGTAAGAAATGATGTTGTTTGGACCAGAGCAGTAGCAGAAGGAAAGAGTTTGAATCCGGGAAGAGTTTGAAGTTAGAGTCAGCATAATGTCTTGAAAAACTGTAAAGGGATCTCAGAAAGTGGAATTGAGTTGCCATTCAACTGAGATGGAAAAGGTCGTGAATGAAGTAGTTTGGAGGAGAAGATCAGAAGCTCAGTTTTGGCCAGATGGAGTTTGTGATTACTTTTAGACATTCTAGGAGAGATGGGGAGTTGGATATTCAAGTCTGTAGTTTATATAGACTGTAGACATACATTTGTGCAACACCGGTAAATAGGCAATATTAAAAGCTCTGAGGCTGGATGGCATGATGGGGAAGTGAATGTAGTGCAAAATAAAGAAATTGGAAAACAAAGATGATTGATAAAGAGTGATGAATTTTGAGTTGGTAGTTTAATTTTCTCCAGAGCACTGTAAAGCTGTTCTCCTGTCTTATGGTTGCCATTGTGTCTAATGTGATATCAGTGGTAATTTACATTTTTTGCATCATTATTTACTGCACAAAATGTTATTTTTCTCTGGTTGTTTTCAATATTTTAAGTACTTTTTTTTTCTTTTTGTTTCCATTGTTCCACTATCATGTGCTCAGGTGTTATTCCCTTTTTATTGATACTTTTTGATATTCACTCATTTTTTGAATTGGCAATTTTATGTCTTTTACCACATTTTGGAAATTTTTGCTATTAAATGTCAGACATTTCATTACCTCGCCTCTCAGTTTTAAGAATCCAGTAATATATGTGCTTGAATGTTTGAATATTTGATATTATCCCTCATGCCCCAGAACACATCATTTTTTTCATCTTTTAAAAATCTCTATTCTTCAGATTAAATGATTTCTATTCATTTAATTTCA
Source organism: Macaca nemestrina (assembly GCF_043159975.1). Classification (NCBI taxonomy): domain Eukaryota; kingdom Metazoa; phylum Chordata; class Mammalia; order Primates; family Cercopithecidae; genus Macaca; species Macaca nemestrina. The sequence continues at coordinate 65,574,918 of NC_092128.1, forward strand.
AATTTAACAACTTTTTTCTCTATCATCTCCTTTCTTCCATTAAACTTACTTGGTGAATTTTTGTTTCAAATACTGTACTCAATTCATTTAAAAAATTTTATTAAAGAGCTTATATGTCTATGCTAAGATTTTCTATCATTATATTTATTTGATTATATTTTTCTTAATGTCCTTGAGCATAGTTATAATAGCAAACATAAAATTCTTATTTATTAATTCTGATATATTTATCATCCTAGATCAATCTATGCTAATTTTTTCTCTCTTAAAAGGGGTCATATTTTATTCTTTTTTGTATGTTAAATAAGTTTGGAATATATTCTAGATATTTTGAATGATATGTTGTATAAAGTCTGAATTCTATAAGGTTCCTCTAAAAATTAGCTACTTAAATTAACACGTAATTGATCTGGCTGAAACAAAATTGTTAGAACTTTGTCTTCAGTGTCTGGTAGGCCAAATTTCAAATCAGTAATTTTTATTTTTACTAATTTGCCCTATACATCATTCAGTCACGTCCCAGCAGGGCTCTCCTCCAACAATGGGATATACAGTTCGAGGTGAAATCTAGGCAGGGACACAAATCCCACAAATCCAAACCATATCACCCAGTAATGGGATTGCTGGGTTGAAGGGTAGTTCTACTTTAAGTGTCAGAAATCTTCAAACTGCTTTCACAGTGGCTGAACTAATTTACATTCTCGCCCCCAGTGTATAATTGTTCCCAGATGCCTTGTGAGCATCTGTAATTTTTCAAATTAATAATAGCCATTTTAACTGGTTGAGATGGTATGTCATTGTAGTACTGATTTGCATTACTGTAATGATGAGTAATGTTGAGCATTTTTTCATGTTTGTTGGCCACTTGGATGTCTTCTCTTGAGAAGTTTCTGTTCACATAATTTGTTCACTTTTTAAGGGAGTTATTTGCTCTTTGCTTGTTCAAATGCATAAATTCCTTATAGATGCTGGATATTAGACTTTTGTTGATGCACAGAGTGTAAATATTTTCTCCCATTCTGTAGGTTGCCTGTTTACTCTGTTGATAATTTCTTATGCTGTGCAGAGACACTTTAATTAGTGCCTACTTGTCAATTTTTATTTTTGTTGCAATTGCTTTTGAGGACTTAGCACTAAATTCTTTGCCAAGGCCAATGTTGGGAAGGATATTTCCTAAGTTTTCTTATAGGATTGTTATAGTTTTACATTTTACATTTAATCAGACACGTAGACCAATGGAACAGAATAGAGAATGCAGAAATAAATCTGCACATATAGAGCCATTTGATCTTCAACAAAGTCAAAAAATTAACAAAGTGACCAGGACTTTCTATTTAATAAATGGTGCTGGATATATGACTAGCAATATGCAAAAGAGTGAAACTAGACTCCTACATTTCAAAATATATAAAAAATAACTCAAGATGGATTAGAGAATTAAATGTAAGACCTCACACTATAAGACTCTAGAAGAAAACCTGAGAAACATCATTCTGGACATCGGCTTCGAAAGAATTTAAGACTAAGTCCTCAAAAGCAATTGCAACAAAAACAAAAATTGACAAATGGGAGCTAATTAAACTAAATAGCTTATGCACAGCAAAATAAACTATCAACAGAGTAATTAGGTAACCTACAGAATGAAAGAAAATATTCATAAACTACACATCTGACAAGGTCTAATATCAAACATCTATAAGGAACTAAAATATGTGAACAAACAAAATGCAAATAACACCATTAAAAAGTGGTCAAAAGACATGAGCAAACAGTCAAAAAAGAAGACATCCAAGTGGCCAAGAAACATAGGAAAACATGTTCAACATCACTAATCATCACCCATCAGAGAAACGAAAATAAAACCACAGTGATATATCATCTTACACCAGTCAGAATGGCTATTATTAAAAAGTCAAAAAAATGATAGATGCTGGCAAGAGTATGGAGAAAACAGAATGCTTATACACTGTGGGTGGGAATGTAAATTAGTTCAGCCACTGTGAAAGCAGTTTGGAGATTTCTATAAGAACTTAAAGCAAAACTACCATTTGACCCAGCAATCCTCTTACTAGGTGTATATCTAAAGGGAAATAAATCATTCCACCACAAAAAAAAAAAAAAAAAAAAAAAAAAAAACTTTTCACTTGTTTGTTCATTGCAGCACTATTCACAATAGCAAAGATATAGAATCAACTTAGGTGTCTGTCTAAGGTGTATTGGATCAAGAAAATGTGATACATATGTACTATGTAATACTACACAGACATAAAAATTGAAATAATGTTATTTGCAGCAACATGGATGCAGCTGTAGGTCATCATCTAAGTGAATTAATGCAGGAACAGAAAACCAAATGCCACATGTTCTCACTAATAATAGAGAGCTAAACACGGGGTACACATGAACATAAAGATAGCAACGAGAGAAAAGGGAGAATACTAGAGGGGAAAGGGAGTGGGTGAGGGTTGAAAAATTTCCTATTGTTTACTATGCTTCAGTGGCTAGGTAATTGTATCAATCATATTCCAAACCTCAGCATCAACAGTATACTCAGGTAATAAATCTGCACCTGTATCCCCTGAATCTAAAATGAAAGCTAAAATTATTTTCTTTAAGTTTAACATTGAAGTTTTTCATTCATCTTGAGTTTTTTGTATATGATGAAAGGTAGGGTTACAGTTTCATTCTTCTGCATACGGTTAGCCAGTTTTCCCAGCACTGTTTATGAACAGGTAGTTCTCTCCCCATTGATTATTTTTGTCAACTCTGTTGAAGATTAGATGGTTGGAGGCATCTGGCTTTATGTCTGGGTTCTCTATTCTGTTTCTTTGGACAATGTATCTGTTTTTGCAGCAGTACCATGCTGTTTTGGTTAGTGTAACCCTGTAGTATAGTTTGAAGTTGAGTAACGTGATCCCTCTGGCTTTGTTCATTTGATTAGGATTGCTATTTGGGGTCTTTTTTGGTTCCATATGAACTTTAGAATTTTTTTTCTATCTCTGTGAAATAAAAGATGGTAGTTTGAGAGGAATAGCACTGAATTCATAGATTGCTTTGGGCAGTATGGCCACTTTAATAATGTTGATTCTTCCAATCCATGAACAGGGAATGTTTTTCCATTTGTTTCTGTCGACTATGACTTCTTTCAGCAGTGTTTTGGAGTTCTTCTTGCAGAGATATGCCACTTCTTTTGTTAGATGTATTCTTAGGTATTTTACCTTGTGTGACTATTTTAAGTGGAATTATGTTCTTAATTTGGTTCTCGGCTTGAACGTTATTGATGTATAGGAATACTACCAATTTTTGTACATTGATTTTGTACTTCGAAATATTATTGAAGTTATTTATTAGTTCTAGGAGCTTTTTGGTGGAATCTTTAAGGTTTTCTAGGTGTAAAATTATACGATATGACTGGGTGCATTGGCTCACGCCTGTAATCCCAGCACTTTCGGAGGCTGAGGCGGACGGATCACAAGGTCAGGAATTCCAGACCAGACTGACCAACATGGTGAAACCCCGTCTCTACTAAAAATACAAAAATTAGCCGAGCATAGTGGCACGTGCCTATAATCCCAGTTACTCACGAGACTGAGGTAGGAGAATTGCCTGAACCTGGGAGGCAGAGGTTGCAGTGATCCGAGATCGCACCACTGCACTCCAGTCTGGGTGACACAGTGAGACTCCATCTCAAAACAAACAAAAACAAAACAACAACAAAAATCATATGATAAGCAAAGAAAGATAATTTGACTTTTTTTTTTTTTCTATATGGATGCATTTTATTATTGTCTTTCTCTGGCTAGGACTTCCAGTAGTATGTTGAATAGGAGTTGTGAGAGTGTGCTTCCTTGCCTTGTTTCAGTAGGGGAATGCTTCCAGCTTTTCCTGTTCGGTATGATGTTGTCTGTGGGTTTGTCTTAGATGGTTCTTATTATTTTGAGGTCTGTTTCTTCAATGTCTAGTTTGTAGAGTTTTTATCATGCAGAGATATTGAATTGTATTGAAAGCTTTTTTTTAATTCTATTGAGTGATCAGATGGTTTTTGTTTTTAATTATGTTTATGTGGTAGATAACATTTATTGATTTGTGTATGTTGAAACAACCCTTTGTGGCAGGAATAAAGCATACTTGACTGTGGTGAATTCACTTCTTAATGTGCTGCTGAGCTTGGTTTGCCAGTATTTTGCAGAAAAATTTTGCATCTGTGTTCATCAGGGATATTGATCTATAGTTATTTTTTCTGTTGTGTCTGCCAGATTTTGGTAACAGAATGACGTTGCTTTCATAGAGTGAGTTAGGGAGGAGTACTGCATCCTCAATTTTTGGTAATAGTTTCAGGAGAATTGGTACCAGCTCTCATTTATAATTTTGGAAGAATTTGGCTATGAATCTGTCTGGTCCAGGTCTCCTTTTTATTGTTAGGTATTTTATTACATATTCAGTTTTGCAATTCAATATTGGTCTGTTCAGGATTTCAATTTCTTTCTGATTCAGCGTTGGTCGAGTATGTGTTTTCAGAAATTTATCCATTTCCTCTCGATTTTCTAGTTTGTATGCATAGAAGTGTTCATAATAATCTCTGAGGATCTTTTGTATTTCTCTTGGATCAGTTGTAATGCCATCTTTGTCATTTTTTATTGTGTTCATTTGTATCTTCTCTCTTTTTTTTAATTAGTCTAGCTAGTGGTCTGTTGATCTGTTTATCCTTTCAAAGAACCAGATTTTGCTTTTGTTTGTCTTTTGTATGGGTGTACGTGTCTCAATTTCATTCAGTTCTGCTCTGATTTTAGATATTTTTTTCTTCTGCTAGTTACGGGATGAGTTTCCTCGTTTTTATAGTTTCTCTAGATGTTATGTCACATTATTAATTTGAGATCTTTTAAACTCTGTGATGTAGATTTTTAGCCTAATAAACCTTCCTCCTAACACTTACCCAATGTACATACTGTTTTTCCTGCATTCCAGAGATTTTGGTATGTTGTGTCTCTGCTATAATTTATTTCAATTTTTTTTTTTTATTTCTGCCTTACTTTCATTGTTTACTAAGACTCATTCAGGAGCAAGTTGTTTAACTTCCATGAAACTGTATGGTTTTGAGAGCTATCCTGGTTATTGATTTGTATTTTATTCCACTGTGTTCTGAAAGCATGGTTGGTGTGATTTTGGTATTTCATAATTTATTGAGATTTGCTTTATGGCCAAATATGTGGTTGATCTTAGAGTGTGATCCATGTGCAGATGAGAAGAATGTAAAATCTGTGGTCGATGAATAGATTGCCCTACAGATTCTATACGGTCCAGTCAGTCAAGCATTAAGTTTAAGACCAAAATTTCTTTGTTAGTTTTCTGCTTTGATGATCTGTCTCACACTGTCTGTGGGCTGTTGAAGACTCCTACTGCTATTGTGTGGTAGTCTAAGTCTTTTCATAGGTCCAGAAATACTTGTTTTATTAATCTAGGTACTTCAATGTTGGGTGCATGTATATTCAAGATAATTACAACTTCTTGTTGAGTTGAACCCTTTATCTTTATGTAATGTCATTGTTTGTTCTTATCCCTGTTGTTGTAAAGTCTGTTTTATCTGATATCAGAATACTGACCCCTATTCTGTTCATGTGAACAGAATACTGTTCACATGATAGATCTTTCTTCAACCCTCTACTTTGAGCTTATAAGTGTAATTACATGTGAGATGGATCTCTTGAAGACAGAAGATGGGTGGGGTTTGTTTTTGTATCCAATTTGCATTCTGTGCCTTTGAAGTGGGGTATTTAGACCATTGACATTCAAGGTTAATATTGATATATGAAGTTTTAATCCTATCATGAAGGTGTTAGCTGGTTATTTTGCATTTTTTAATCATATAATTGTATTATAGGGTCTGTGGGCCATGCACCTAAGTGAGATTTTGTGGCAGCAAGTATTGTTCTTTCATTTTCGTGTTTAGCACTCCCTAGGAATTTCTTATAATGCCAGCCAAATGGTAATTAATTCCCTTAGTGATTTCTTGTCTGAAAAAACATTTACTACTTCTTTGTTCAGAAGTTTAGTTTCTTGGGATATGATTTTTTTTTTTTTGCTAAAATGCCTTTTCTTTAAGGATGCTGAAAATAGGCCTCCAATCTCTTCCTGCTTATAAGATTTCTGCTGAGAAGTCTCCTGTTAGCCTGATGGGATTCCCTTTGTACATTTTCTGATGTTTCACTCTAGTTGCTTTTAATATATGTTTTTTTAATAGTTGACTTTGGACAGTCTGGTGACTATATGCCTTGGTGATGTTCATTTTGTATAGTATCTCACAGGTGTTCTCTGAATTTCTTATTTCTGAATGTTTATCTCTCTAGCAAGATTAGGGCAATTTTCTTGAATTATTCTCTCAAATATGTTTTTCCATGCTGTTTACTTTTTCTTTTTCTCTCTCAGGAATGCCAATTATTCATAGGTTTGGTTGCTTTACATAATTCCATATTTCTTGGATACGTTGTTCATTTAAAAATTTTTTTTTAGTTTTGTCTAACTTGGTTAGTTCAGAAGACTTGGTTAATTCAGACTTCAAGCTCTGAATTTCTTTTTTCTGCTTGGTCTACTCTGTTGATAAAGCTTTCAGGTGTATTTTTATACTCTTGAAGTGAGATTTTCAATCCAATAGCTTGGACCGATTTCTTTTTAAGATGTTTATCTATTCTTTCATTTCCTGGATCACTTTATAAGTTTCTTTGTGTTGATTTTGAAATATGTCTTGGATCTCATTGCGCTTGTTACAAGTCCATATTTTGAATTCCTTACCTGTCATTTCTGAGTTTCCATTTTGTTTAGGAATCATTGCTTGAGAGCAAGTGTAATCTTTTGGTGGTGTCATAACACTCAGAGTTTTCATGGTGCTGACATTCTTATGCTGGTTCCTTCTCATCTGGAGATGCTGGCACTTTTAATTAATGTAATTATTTTCTTGTAGATATGATTATTTTTCCTTTCCTATGTATATATACGTTTTTTCATTCTCTTTCCCCTCCTCTCTAAAGGATGCAGCTGTAGAGTATGTTGGGTTGGGTAAGATCTTTTGGCTTAGCTTATAGAGTCTTACACACTTCTGCCAGTAGATTTTATATTGGGATGTACAATTTGACCTACAGGCCAGTTGCTGGTGCTTACATGTGGGAGCCCGCTATAGAAAGAGCACAGGGGTATATACTTGATCTTAGTTTAGTTTACTATGTGGTGCTCTATATTGTTTCAGGTGAAAGGCTGAACAGTGGAGTCCTGGTGTCTTGAGATTCCTGTTTTGTGGGGGTGGGGGAACATAACTAGGCAGAACTAGAGCCCCTGGCTTGCCTATGTATACCTCAGTGACAAGTACCAGCACCAGCCCTGACAAGTGTGGCTGGATCTCCTGATGAAGGGTTCTGAGGTCTCTGTGGTGGGGTGAGGTGGCTGCACTAGCTTTTTACCCTATATAGGCAGGAACTTAATCTTTTGTCTTCCAATCACATCCCTATTCCTGATTCATGGCTGCTAACTGCTAGTTCAGCTGTTCACTATAGCATATCTCTGGACCACAACATGATTGAAAGCCATTAGAAATATCTGTTTTGTGATTCTGTGGGCATCGTTTCAGAGCATAACCTCATCACTCAACCTGACACAGATAGCTTTTTAGCTTACCTATTCTCCAATGTGGCAGTAGTATACAGTTGGTTCCTGTAAAAGGATGTGCCACCTTTGGACCCATGTAAGTGGGTGCTAGTTTTTGTGGTGTCAGCTGGTTTGATCAGCCTGCCCTCAGGCCCTGAGGCAGTAGTCTGGTGCCAGAAGAGTTGGAATAGGGTAGGTAGTTACCAGGCCTTAGATGGCCTGCTGGACAGCATATATGAGTCCTGAAGGGGCTGGACCAGCGTTGGACAAGCCCACAATTCAGGTGCTGGCTGTGATGGGGAGTGGTGGGACGATCATTTAGTCACTGGCTGAACTCTCAGGCAGGGTCAGACAGAATACTTAGGTGGTGGGAGCCTGAGGGATTGTCATAGGCCTGTGGGGGTGTAATTTTCTGAAAGTTGCTGGGCAACAGGTGAAATGTTCAGGTTGGAGCAGGGCAGCTGTACTGTGGGCCTTTCACTGAGGAGGACAGGACCCCTCAGTTGGGGCAGTGGAGACTGGAAGCTTTGAGACATGTAGTACCTCTCAGTTTCCTCCCACCAAAGCAATATTGGGCTTTACTCTCAGGGGCATGCAACAGGGCCAAGGCTGGTCTGTAACCTCTGGGAGTTTTGCCCCAGAGGAATGTAGAGCTGTAACAACTACAGTTTTGTATTGGTGGTAGGCTGCTGTGCTGAGAACTCAAACTGGTCAGTCCCTCCTGGCAAAGAGCAGTGGGGGTGGGGGTTGTGCAGTCTGTAGTATGGGCACTTCCCAGAGGAGTGCAGATCTGCAACCACCTGTGTGAATTCCCTGAAGATTCTCATTCACTCATTCTTTCTTCATGACAGGGAGTTTCCCCTGTCTTCACACCATCCGAAGCGGGCAGCTGCTTAGCTTTGTTCCTTTCTGTTCTCTGTGGGTCCTGTCACTCCCTTAGTGAATCCTGATGTGAGGTCTTAACAAATCCAATCGAAATGCTTGTATTTACTTGCCACTTTGTTTACTTCCCATGAAAGTGGCACACAATAGCTGCTTCTAGTCAGCTATCTTGAACCAGAACTAAATGATGATGTTTCAATATATACATAATGTATAGTGATCACATCAGGTTAACAAGCACATCTGTTATCTCAAACGTTTATCATTTCTTTGTGTTGGGGACATTCAATATCTACCTCCTGACTATATATATATATATATAATTGTCAACTATAGTAATCCTACAGTGTTATAGAACACTAAAACTTATTCCTCTTATCTTGCTCTAATCTTCTTCCTATCCCCCATTCCCTACCATTGCCAGCCTGTAATATCCTGTGTTCTACTTTATTACTTTTATGAGATCACCTTCTAAAAAGTATATTTAGATTTCACATATGAGTGAGAACATGTGGTGTTTAACTTTCTATTCCTGACTTATTTCACTTTACACAATGTCCTCAAACTTCATCCATGTTGTTTGAAATGACAAGATTTCATTCTTTTATACGGCTGAATAGTACTCCATTGTATATAGAAACTACATTTTTTTTCAATCAGTTCATCTCTTGTTGGATATATCTAGGTTGATTCCATATCTTAGCTTCACTATTGTGAATAGTGCTTCAGTAAACATGGGGTACAGATGTCCCTTCAATATACTAATCTTTCTTTTGGATAAATGCCCATTAGTGGGATATTTGGATCCATACTGTTCTCCATAGTGGATGTACTAGTTTACATTTTCACAAACAGTGTGAGTGTGCACCCTTTTCTCCACGTCCTTATCAGTATTTGTCATTTTTTCTGTCTTTTTTATTAACAGCCATTCTAATGGGGTTAACATGATACCTCATTGTGGTTTAGCCAGACATTTTGGTAGAGTCCCTTTCTAAAAATTTTTACTTCATTCTCCAGCTTGTATTGTTGGCCCTGACTTTTCAAGCATAAGACTTCAGGATTTAATCATGTCATAAGAAGCACCCTGAGGCCTGCCCTAATGATAAAAGGTAGAGGAAACAGGAAACATTCCTAACGGCATTTATTTATTCCAAGTGTTAATTCCTTTCCAATATTGGTTTGCTTTTGTTCGTCTTCTATGGCTACTATCTATCTAGTTGGTTGTTATTGATGTTGACTTTTTTTGTAATTTTTTAACATTTGTATTTGTTTTTTGTGAGTGATTAAGTTTTATGGGAATTATTTGACCACACTGAAAGCAAATGTCCAATTGTTTGCCTTCTGTACTACTCCTTTTTCACAGTATAAAGATACTACCCAAGATAGGGTAATTTATAAAAGAGAGAAAGGTTTAATTGACTCATAGTTTTGCATTGCTGGGTAGGCCTCAGGAAACTTATAATCATGGTGGAAGGCAAAGAAGAAGACAATATCTTCTTCACAAGATGGCAGGAAAGAGAGAAAGCAAAGTGGGAAGAGCCCCTTATAAAACCATCAGATCTTGCGAGAAATCACTATTGTGAGAAAAGCATGGGGAAAACCATCCCCATGATCCAATCACCTCCCTCCCTCAACAGGTGGGGATTACAGTTCAAGATGAGATTTGGGTAAGGACCCAGTCAAATGATATCACCTTCCAAATCTTATTTTTAACTGTAATGAAAGCATTATTTCCCTGATGAAAGCATGGAGGGCTCAACAGAAATTTTGTCAATGACCCAATGTACACTGGATATTTTATTAATAACACTTGGTGATAAAAGAGAGAAAAAATTTTTTGCCTTCCAATAGACTCTGCTCCTCTTTATCCATGTATTCATTAATTTATTCAACATATATTTATGAGCTAGAAATCAATTATATATTTGGGATACAGTTATAAAAAAGATATAGCGTCTATTTTTATGGAACTGACATTGTAAAAGAATGAAAGAATATGAAACAGAAGGTGAATAAGTTAGACAACTGCTTTATACAACAGAAAGCAATAAGCACCATATAAATTAGGGGGCAAAGAAACAAAATTATGGAGGATGGTGGTGCTTGGGGCTGTGTAGCTGGAAATAAGGTGTTACTGCATTGGGAGTTAGGGTATTGAGAAATGAGAAAAATTCCTCTTCTCAAGAAGAGGAAACACCCAGTAGACGTTCAAAGCCTGTAGCAACTGCAAAGACGTCTGTGTGTCTACAACAGAGTGATCCAGGAGGGGTGTAGTGGAAACTGAGGACAGATATGTAACAGGGAAATACATTATAAAAGGTTTATTTGCAGATGGTATGGAAATTAGCTTTTACATTGAACGAAAAGAAAAACCATTAAAAGGGTTAAAGCACTGAAGTGACATCTAACTTAGACAAAGTATTAAACTAGCTGCTGTATCAAAAGTACATTGCATCAAAGTAACTTGGTAAGAGTTTATCAAAGCAAGACAAGTTATCTGTAAGGAGATTTATACAAGGCTACTACATGATAAAAATTGGAAGAATGTTCAAATTATGGATATATTTCAAAAGCAGACATGAAGGATTTTATGTAGATTATATGTGGGTTGTCAGAAAAATAGAAGAGCTGAGGTTAACTCCAAAATACTTGCTTTGATCAACTAAAATTACTAATATGTGGAAGTTTATTAAGGAATATTAAGATAGTGCAAGTTTGAGAGAGTGCAATTTTAAGACAGTGCAAGTTTGAGAGACGTATAGCTGAAGATATAAAGTGAGATGTAACTGCAAATATGTGGTATTTAAAGCCATAAAAGTAGATTTCAAGAGAATGAATGCAATTCAAAGAGGACCAAAGAGGGCATAAGAGGAGGGTTGGAGGTCTCCAAAATTAACTCACAGCAGTCCTTGAATCATCTCTACATAAACCCATGACTACAACAAACAAAACTTAAAAATCACTGATTTGTATAAGATCCTAATTTTACTCATGAACAAAAAGAAAGACAGAAGGGTAAGATTATTTAATTAAGTATCTAATCTAAAAAATGGCAATAGAGCTCAGACAAAATGCCTCAGCTAGCTGACTAACGATTTTGGAACTTCTTGTAAAACAAGAGGTGAAATGGCATGACTCTATGTCCCCACCCAAATCTCATCTTGTAGTTCCTATAATTCCCACATGTTGTGGGAGGGACCTGGTGGGAGATAATTGTATCATGGGGGTGGGTTGTTCCCATGTTGTTCTTGTGAGAGTCAATGGGTCTCATGAGAACTGCTGGTTTTAAAAATGGGAGTCTTGCTATGCAAGCTCTTTTTTTTTTTTTAGCCTTCCACCATCCATATAAGATGTGACTTGCTCCTCCTTACCTTCCGCCATGATTGTGAGGCCTCCCTGGCCATGTAGAACTGTAAATCCATTAAAGCTCTTTTTTACCCCCTAGTGTTGGGTATGTCTTTATCAGTAGCATGAAAACAGACTAAAACAGTGAATTGGTACCAGTAGAGTGGGGTTGAAAAGATACCTGGAAATGTGGAAGCAACTTTAGGACTGGGTAACAGGCAGAGATTGGAATAGTTTGGAAGGCTCAGAGGACGACAGGAAAATGTGGGAAAGTTTGCAACTCCTTAGAAAATTGTTGAATGGCTTTGGCCAAAATCCTGATAGCCATATGGACAATAAGGTCCAGGCTGAGGTAGTCTCAGATGGAGATGAGAAACTTCTTGGGAACTGTAGCAAAGGTGACTCTTGTTATGTTTTATCAAAGAGACTGGCAGCATTTTGCCCCTGCACTAGAAGTTCGTGGAATTTTGAACTTGACAGAGATCATTTAGGGCATCTGGCAGAAGAAATTTCTAAGCGGCACAGCATTCAAGAGGTGACTTGGGTGCTATTAAAGGCATTCTGTTTCAAATGGGAAGCACAGCATAAAAGTTTGGAAAATTTGCAGCCTGAAAAGGCAACAGAAAAGAAAATCCCATTTTCTGAGAATAAATTCAAGCTGACTGCAGAAAATTGCATAAGTAATAAGGAGCTGAATGTTAATCACCAAGACAATGGGGAAAATGTCTCCAGGGTATGTCAGAGACCTTTGCTGCAGCCCCTCCCATAATAGACCCAGAGTCCTAGGAGGAAAAAGTGGTTTCGTGGGGCCTGGCCTAAGGTCCCTGTCCTGTGCACAGCCTAGGGACTTGGTGCCTGCATCCCAGCAGCTCCAACTGTGGCTGAAGGGGCCTCTGTAGATCTCAGACCGTGGCTTCAGAGGCTGCAAGCCTCAACACTTGGCAGCTTCCACATAGTGTTGAGCCTGCGAGTGCACAGACGTCAAGAATTGATATTTGGGAGCCTCCACCTAGATTTCAGAATACGTATGGAAACACCTAGATGCCCAGGCAGAAGTTTGCTGTAGGAGTGGAATCCTCATGAAGAACCTCTGCTAGGAGAGTGCAGAAGGAAAATGTGGAGTGGGAACTCCCATACAGAGTCCCTACTGGGGCAGTGTCTAGTGGAGCTGTGAGTAGAGGGCCACCATCCTCTAGACCCCAGAATGGTAGATCCACTGACAGCTTGTACTGTGCACCTGGAAAAGCCGTAAACATCAATGTCAACCCATGAAAGCAGCCTGGAGGGAAGCTGTACCCTGCAAAGCCACAGAGGCAGAGCTGCTCAGGACCATGGGAACCCACCTCTTGGCATCAGCATGACCCGGATGTGAGACATGGAGTCAAAGGAGATTATTTGGGAACTTTAAGATGTGACTGCCCCTCTGGGTTTTGGATTTGCATGGGACTTTTAGCCCCTTTGTTTTAGCCAATTGCTCCCATTCGGAATAGCTGTATTTACCCAAAGCCTGTACCCCCATTGTATCTAGGAAGTAACTAACTTGCTTTTGATTTTACAAGCTCATAGACAGAAGGGATTCGCCTTGTCTTGAGTTAATGCTGAAATGAGTTAAGACTTTGGGGGACTGTTTGGAAGGCATGATTGGTTTTGAAATGTGAATATATGAGATTTGACAGGGGCAAGTGGTAGAATGATATGGTTTAATTATCTATCATAGATAGATACATCTTATCTTGTATCTTCTATAATTCCCACGTGTTGTGGGAGATAACTGAATCATGGGGGTGGGTCGTTACTGTGCTGTTCTCGTGATAGTGAATGGACCTCATGAGATCTGATGGTTTTAAAAATAAGAGTTCCCCTGCACAAGTTTTTTTTTTTCTTCTATTTTCTTTATTTTTGCCTGCCACTATCCATGTAACATGTGACATGCTCCTCCTTGCCTTCTGCCATGATTGTGAGGCTTCCTCAGCTATGTAGAAATGTAAGTCCATTAAACCTCTTTTTCTTCCCTGTCTTGGGCATGTCTTTATCAGCAGCATGAAAACAGACTAATACAAGAAGGTAGAAGTTATCAAGTATTTCTCATGAAAGATTCCAAAAGACAGATGTATATGTTTATCAAAAAATTAATTACAGTCTTTCCTATGCTAATTAATTAAACATGGACTTTGAAAGTTGAAAGATTCTTACATAACCACTATTCTTAAGAAAAGTCTAAACTATTATATTGAAGGAATATAAAGTGTGTGAATTCAACATATCTCATCACACACTCTTAACCATTTCTGTTCAGTAATGGAAGAAGTAGAAAAAATTTTATTGCAAGTTTATAGGAAAGAAATCTATACAAAGTCTTAGCCAATGAGAGTTTAATTGTTTTTTTATAGAAACATTTATGGAACTGCTGGTAGAGTCTCATGCTTAAACTTCTAATTTCCTCTTTTATGTATTAGATATATATATTTTATATACAAATATATTCAAAGAGCTCCAAGGTTTGAGAGCTTCAAGCCTCCTCTTTTTAAATTTGAATACAAAGATAACATCCTCCAGATAAAATATTTCACATTTATACAAAAGCTTTTATATTGAAGGATTCAATAATATTTTCCCAACTTTATAAATAACATCATTTCACACACTGCTGGATTTCAGCCTCTATTAAGCTGCTAGACATTGCCATCAGGCAGTAATTCTCAGACTCCAAAAATACTAATCCCATATCTTATTTAGTGAACTGGGATACATATATGGAGCATATTCACTATGGTGCTTCAAGCAATATGTAACCAATAAATTGCAAGCAATGATCTTACTCTCAGGTGTAAATATTTGCCTCTAGATGAATGCATTTGAAAGTAGATACTAGATAATATTTTTCACTCTTTATTGGGTAATTGCATCATATTCCCAAAGTGATATAAATGCTTCTATGTTCTTTCTATTTACAGACATGATTCTGTTTCTAAAGTTCTAAGATCGTAATTAAGCTTCTAAGGAAACCACACAGCAATTGATGACTTACAGCCCTGGAGAATGGTTGTGGGCAACCATCACTACTCAGTTCAGTATAATTCTATTAGAAAATCCCTAGTAATATGACTTCTCTGAGCTGCCAGTACTTTTCGTAATTTCAGAATGAGCTCTTCAGTATTGATTTTATTAAAAATCTCCTACATCAAATATGTGAATTGATGGGAATAGCAACAAAGTTAAAGGAACCACACCCAAGGCAGAAAAGGAGAAATCTTACTTATTGCCTCCAATTTGCCTCCTTGATGTTTGCAGATTCCTCTACCTGGGAACCATGTGTGTGTTTGGGAGTGCAATGTCACTACTTTTAGTACTCGTTTCACTACTTAACACAAGTATTAAATGTTATTGTACTCTTATTTAACTTTCATGTGTAGTACATTTATCCTTCCTACATTATCACATCATGTTTTCATTGTTTCATGCCACCTTTCCTACAGAACTATTTGTTTCTATTTTTAAAATGTGCCTCATTACTTATGCTTTCATGTTTTAATACAGTCGGTGCCCTTTTAGTTATCAAGTTTCACACTGAGTTCCAACCAAAGGGGCTGGAGGAAAGTAGACACGGGGCTTATTCTTAGATTTAAAAAAAAAAAAATTGATACAAAATATTTTACATATTTATGGATGCAGGTATTTCTTACATTCATAATGTGTGTAATGATCAAGTCAGGATATTTGGAGTATCCATCACCTTGAGTATTTATCATGTCTATGTGTTGGTAACATTTTAAATTCTCTCTTCTAGTGGCTTTGAAATTATACAATATATCGTTTGTAAGTATAGTCACCCTACTCTGTTTTTTAACACTAGCGTTCTTGGATCTCTGAACCATTGGGTAATTTTTTTATTTTTATTTTTATTTTTATTTTTATTGAGACGGAGTCTAGCTCTGTCGCCCAGGCTGGAGGTACAGTGGCCCCATCTCGGCGCACTGCAAGCTCCGCCTCCCGGGTTTACGGCCATTCTCCTGCCTCAGCCTCCCGAGTAGCTGGGACTACAGGCGCCCGCTACCACGCCCGGCTAGTTTTTGTATTTTTAGCAGAGACGGGGTTTCACCATGTTAATCAGGATGGTCTCCATCTCCCGACCTCGTAATCCACCCGCCTCGGCCTCCCAAAGTGCTGGGATTACAGGCGTGAGCCACCGCGCCTGGCCAAGTTTTTAAAATTAAGTCATTTTTGTTTCACATAACGTTTGGTGTTAAAATTGTTTAAAAACCAATAATGATATAGTTCTAATTTCCAAATGATGCTTCGCAGATAAAGTGTTTAATTCTTATTTTGTCCTCTACCGTTTTCCCCCTCCTGTTTGTTTTTGTTCTTTGTTTTTAATGTTATTGCCACTAGCTGGTTTTGACACTATTTTAAATGTTTTTATGTAATTCTGTCATTCATATCTTGGGCATATTTCTGAAACTTAGCATCATGTATGTGTGGTTTGTGAGGTGGAGGGGTGAAAAAATAGATTGCTTTTATGAGGTATTTCAATTTTTCATTTTCTTTAATATAAAAATTTAGATACCACTTAGTTCAAAACTCTCATAATGGGTTAAGTGAGGTGCAGTTACTACTCTAGGGCCACTGAGATATTTAGTAGAAAATACAGAAGCTGCACTTTGGTGTTCTTGCTTTTAGTAAATGCTTCTTTATATTTCACCATGATGAACTCATTTTAGATTATTAGAGTTACAAAGATGCGTTATTTCTGTTTGCTCTGCAAAATAAAAACGTGGGTAAATTCCAGTGTCTCTTCTGTTCTGAAAACTAAGGGCAAATTGAGAATGGGAAAACAATGGGCAGGAGACCGATCAAGTATAAGAAAAAGCAGCAGATCACAACCATCTGAAAGAAGGAAAAATGTTAAAAATATAAAGAATAATAAACTTTGACATTTGTTGTTAGAGAAACTTTTATTTTTTAATTTTGGACTCTGGATTATGAAGGGTTTTGTTTTGCTTTGCTTTCAATCTTTTGTTTTAAAATACTTGACAAATAAAAATTCGATGTGCTCAAGTTGTACAATGTGATAATCTTATTTACACAAACACTGTTTAATAATTACCACAATCAATTTACTTAACACATTCATCACCACTCATGATACACAGTAGATACCCAGAACTTTTTTCGTCTAGTTACTGAAAGTTTGTACCCTTCGACAAACATCTCCTAATTTGCTCCATCCCCAGCCCCTGGCAACCATTGTTCTAGTCTCTGTTTCTATAATTTTGATTTTTTAAAAATATTATCCATATTAGTGAAATAACATAGTATTTGTCTATATCTGGCTTCTTTTATTATATATAATGCTTTCCAGGTTCATCCATGTTGTTGCAAATGGCAGGACTACCTTCTTTTTCATGGCTGAGTAATATTGTACTCTGTGTGTGTGTGTGTGTATTCATCTATTCAGTGATCACAATTTTTTTTTTCTTTATTTTGAGTTTAAATGATTGCTTTCCCACTTAGATTTTTACTATTAACCCCCTGTAAGTTCTCTAGATTCTTGGAATTGAACCACTATAAAAATGACATGATTTTCATAGATTTTGTTTGCTGATCTTTTGTCCCAGAGTTTTTCCATTTGTTTTTAACAATGAGATTGTGCCCCACACTTTGTTGTCAAGGTAACTCTGGGTTCATAAAATGAGTTTGAAAGCATTTTCTCCTTCTCTGTCATGCTTTAGGTTTAAAAGTGTGTGTTCTCTCTCTTTCTCTCTCTCTCTCTCTCTTTCTCTCTCATATCTGGAAGAAATAGAGTAAGACTGGTTCTTTCCGAAACATTTAGAAGAGTTCCCAAAAGAAATTACCTGGAGCAGTATATTTGTTTTTGTTTCTTAATTATAGGTTTCAGTTCCTCTATGATTACAACAGTTTTTGTATTTTTAAATGTAGGCTCATGTGTGTTTTAGTAAATGTTATTTTCCTAGACATCTGTACATTTATATTTATTCATGTAATCAAATGTAGATGACAAAATTATTTAAAATAGACTCAGGATTTTTAAAGTCAAGATTCCGTAATAATGCCCAACTTTTAAATTCTTCATATGGTTTATTCTCTCTGTTTCATTGATAAGTTCTAATAACAGATTATCAGTTTTATTAATTTCAAAGCATCAGCTTACAGTC
The DNA here is from genome assembly GCF_043159975.1 of Macaca nemestrina. Classification (NCBI taxonomy): domain Eukaryota; kingdom Metazoa; phylum Chordata; class Mammalia; order Primates; family Cercopithecidae; genus Macaca; species Macaca nemestrina. The sequence continues at coordinate 65,592,950 of NC_092128.1, forward strand.
TTATTGCTCTATTTGTTGTATATTTGTTTGTGGTTCCTTACTTTCTATTCTTATCTGTATTATTTCTTTCTTTCTGCTTCCTTTAGCTTTTATTTGTTGTTTTTCCAAACTTTATGAGAAGGCTCCTTAATTCATTTGTTGTTAACCTTTCTTCTTTATTTGTATATAGATTTTAGGCTATGCATTTCCATATATGTATAGTTTAAGCTTCATCCAACCTGCTTTGAAATGATTGATTTTGTATCGCTTTAAGTTTCAAATTATTTTATAATTTCTAATGTAATTTCTTCTATTATACATGGATTCGTTAGAAGATTAATATTTCCTAATATTTGTGGATTTTATAACTTTCTTACCATTGCTCATTTCTAGCTAAGTTGCAGAATTTGCAGAGTGTATACTATGTATAAATTGGTAGTTTTGTGAGATTTATTTATACCCTTGAACATGTCTTATTAGAGTAAATCACTCATTTTCATTTAAACAGAAAGTGTACTCTGCTGCCCTTAGATGTGGCGTTTTCTTATATTTTTCATTTGTTTATTCATTCTTCCTATCCTACTATCCTCATCAGAATATAGTGTTTCAAGAACAGACTACAAAATTTATTAGTGGAGTGCTACATATTGAAGAAGTCCCCTTTTGGCTCATCTAAGAGGAAAAATATAAACATGCACCTAACAATAGCGTTTAATAGTACAAATACATACTTTTAAAACAGAAAGTATAAAATAGGTTCTAATAATTTACTAGATTAATAGCTAGCTTTTTTGAAAACTGATAAATAAGAAATTACATAGGTTTATTATCTATAACATGTTGTTTTGAAATATGTATACACTGTGAAATGGCTAAATCAAGCTAATTAACATATCCATTACCTCACCAATTTATTATTTTTGAGGTGAGAACACTTAAAATCTACTTTCTTAATAATTTTCGATACAATTATTATTATTAACTATAGTCACTATGTTGTACAATAGATCACTTGCACTTCTTCTTCCTGTATAACTGAGATTTTGTTCCCTTGACCAATATCTTCCCTATCCCCCTCCCACCTCCAGCCTCTGGTAACCACCATTCTACTCTCTACTTCTATGGAGTTCAATTATTTTACAATTCACATATAAATGAAATATATTGCTGTCTGTCTTTCTGTGCCTGTTTTATTTCACTTAACATAATGTCCTTCAGATTCATCCATGTTGTCCAAATGACAGTGTTTCTTTTTTAAAGCTGAATAATATTCCATTCTGTATATATCCACATTTTATTTATCTATTCATTCATTGATGGACACTTGTGTTGTTTCCATATCTTGACTGTTGTGAATAATGCTGCAAAGAATATGGGAGTGCAGACATCTCCTCTACATACTGCTTTCATTTCCTTGGGATATATCCAGGAGCAAGGTTGCTGGATCATATGACAGTTGTGTTTTTAATTTATTTTAGGAAACTCTATATCATTTTCCATAATGGATAACTTAGTTTGCATTTCCATTGATAATGTACAGCGTTCCTTTCTTTCTACATCTTCTCCAATACTTGTTAATTTTTGTCTTTTTGATAATAGCCATTCTAACAAGTGTGAGGTGATTATCTCACTGTGGTTTTAATTTGTATATTTCTGATGATTAGTGTTATTGAGCATTTTACATATATTTGTTTTATTTTAATAATTGTCTATTCCAATTATGTGACTTTTTTTAAAGTGGGTTATTTGGTTTTTTATTTCTATTGAGTTGAATTTCTTATATATTTTGGATATTGGCCCTCTATCAAATGTATAGTTTGATAGTATTTTCTCCTATTCCATGGGTGATTACTTCATTCTGCTGAATGTTTCATTGACTGGGAAGATACGTTTTTGTTCAATACAATCCTACTTATCTACATTTTATTTTGTTACCTATGCATTTTAGTTCATGTCTGAAAATCATTGCCCAGACCAATATCATATGTTGTATTCTACTCATTTGGTAGTTACAAGTCACACCTTTAAGTCCTCAATCCATTTCGAGGTGTTTTTGCATATGGTGTGAGATAATGGTTTAATGTCATTCTTCTGCCTGTGGATATTTAGTTGTTCCCACATTTAATGAAGTCACTATCATTTTCCCATTATGTGCTCTTGACACTTCTGTCAGAAATCAGTTGACTGTAAATGCATGGTTTTATATGCATTTTTTTTTTTTTGCATTTAATCCCTATCATCAGATCATGTTGAGTAGGCATGGACATCGTAACAATTAAGTCTTCCAACTAATGAACATAAGATATCCTTCCATTTATTTGTATCTTCTTCCATTTATTTCATAAATGTTTAATAGTTTTCTCTGCAGCAAGGTTTCACCTCTGTGGCTAAATTTATGACACAATATTTTCTGTATTAAATCAAGTTTAATGTTTTTCAAAATTTTTATAAACTTGATTATTGTTGATTTATTTTCTTAGTTACTGAGTTTTATCAAAATCATTTTTATAATTGTGGAACTCTCCTTTTAGTTATGCTAATTTTTGGTTCCATATTTAAATCTATATTATTAGGTATAAAATTTATAATTATTATATATATCTTCTTGATAGTTTGATTTTAGTCACTGAAAAGTGTTGCTTATTATCTCAGTAGTTCTCCTTATCTTAAAATTTACTTTGCTTGTATTTACATAGCTATAGAACAACTCTATTTATATAGATCGTATTGGTTGTATGACATTTTCCTTCAGGAATTCTGTGTTGTGGCCGGGCGCAGTGGCTCATGCCTGTAATCCCAGCCCTTTGGGAGGCCGAGGCGGGTGGATCACTTGAGGTCAGGAGTTTGAGACCAGCCTGGCCAATAAAATGAAACCCCGTCTCTGATAAAAATACAAAAAATAGTCGGGTGTAGTGGCATGTGCCTGTAGCCCCAGCTACTTGGGAGGCTGAGGCAGGAGAATTGCTTGAATCCAGGAGGCAGAGGTTGCAGTGAGCTAAGATAGCGCCACTGCACTCCAGCCTGGGAGACAGAGTGAGATACTGTCTTAAAAAATAAATAATTTTCGTATAAGGAGTAAGGAAAGGATCCAGTTTCAGCTTTCTACTTATGGCTAGCCAATTTTCCCAGCACCATTTATTAAATAGGGAATCCTTTCCCCATTTCTTGTTTCTCTCAGGCTTGTCAAAGATCAAATGGCTGTAGATGTGTGGTATTATTTCTGAGGACTCTGTTCTGTTCCATTGGTCTATATCTCTGTTTTGGTACCAGTACCATGCTGTTTTGGTTACTGTAGCCTTGTAGTATAGTTTGAAGTCAGGTAGCGTGATGCCTCCAGCTTTGTTCTTTTGACTTAGGATTGTCTTGGAGATGCGGGCTCTTTTTTGGTTCCATATGAACTTTAAAGCAGTTTTTTCCAATTCTGTGAAGAAACTCATTGGTAGCTATAAAGACACATGCACACGTATGTTTATTGCAGCACTATTCACAATAGCAAAGACTTGGAATCAACCCAAATGTCCATCAGTGACAGATTGAATTAAGAAAATGTGGCACATATACACCATGGAATACTATGCAGCCATAAAAAAGGATGAGTTTGAGTCCTTTGTAGGGACTTGGATGCAGCTGGAATCCATCATTCTTAGCAAACTATCACAAGAACAGAAAACCAAACACCGCATGTTCTCACTCATAGGTGGGAACTGAACAATGAGATCACTTGGACTCAGGAAGGGGAACATCACACACCGGGGCCTATCATGGGGAGGGGGTAGGGGGGAGGGATTGCATTGGGAGTTATACCTGATGTAAATGACGAGTTGATGGGTGCAGCACAGCAACATGGCACAAGTATACATATGTAACAAACCTGCACGTTATGCACATGTACCCTACAACTTAAAGTATAATAATAATAAATAAATTAAAATAAATAAATAAATAAATAAATAAATACATTCTGTGTTCTTATAATAATACATACATATCTCCTGTTAGCAGCATATATTTTAAAACTAACCTGGTAACCTCTTACTTTAGTTGCAGCTCACATGTATGCTGAATAATTAATCACATAACGTTCGTTTAAATATATCCTACCAACATTTTTTTTTTCTATTTTTGCTATCAGTTCTATCTTGTTTTTTCCACTTCTTTGTCTTCTGCTAGATTAATAGTGTATTTTTTCAACTTGTCACTTTTCACACTCAAATCACTTATGATACATTCTTTTACTCTTGTTTTTATCATTACTTTAGAAATTACTACATTTGCTATTAATTCATTAGATTATTTGACTATTTGATTATGAAATAAATGAACAATTTTACATTTTCACAGAGTAACGACAATTAACTTCTACCTTCAATACTTTTTTGATGTCATGTATTTAACGACTGGTACATTTTAAAGCTCATCAGTTTTTCAGGTTAATTTATAAATTCAATATTTATATATTTAGTCACATACAGTTTTTGTTGAAAATAATTCTTTCTTGAATATCTTTAGTTTTACCTTATATCATATGCTTTTTGTCTGAAGAATGATTTTTAAGGTTTCTTTTAAATGTGACTCTACGCTAATGAGTAATCTTTTTTATTCTTCATCTCCTCTAACAGGAACCAACCGTTGAGATAATTTGAAGCTCAGCTTAGGTCTTTATAGGAACTGCTCTAGTTCCAGTCTATCCTCACTCTTACAGAAGGATTCTAACCTAGGAATTCCAATGTAGGAAATTTTCTCAGGCACCCTCTTCTTTGAAGGACCCTGAAGTCCAGTTATTCTCAGTCTACTCTCAGATTGCTTTGGAATTCATTAATACCTCAAGGGAAAAAGCTATTTTGAATAGAGAGATCCTCATTTTGTAATTATTTTTAGTAGTTGCTTTCCTGAAATTCATATAGTGCCTCAACTCATGCATTTATTCATTGTGTTGAATATTTTGGCCAACTTGTTAAGATTTGTTTCTTGTTTGATTTTATGAGAGAATATTTCTGCAACAAGAAAGATACTCATTTTTATCCTGTGTCTTCAATTTTATATCTCGCCTTGTGCAACTCTGGGCTTGGTCTCCTGTTATCCATGCTCTGTAAGTGGATGGTAATCAATGTGGCATTTGCTTCTTTCTTCAAATACCATCAAGTTGAAAGTCACTTTAAGTATCAATCTGTTATTCCTATATTTACTTAGTTTTAGCTTTAAAATGTCTGGTGTATTTGATTGCATTTATGGGTTCATCATTTTATGTTATTTTCTTCATATTTTATTCTTTTTTCCTCTGTTCAGTCAGTTTTTGTCAAATTATATTTGACATATTACTAGAGACAAAAGGACATTTTAAATATATTAGTTATTTTATTTAAAATATTTTTTAAAAATAGTGATTATCGTGAAACCTTAAAAATAATAGCTGAAATAGAGAAAAAAAAATGAAACATTATTCAAGAAATTTATATTCATTAAATATATTTCTTGGCTTAAATCTAGAAGTGAGTTGCATAAAACCATGGAATTAGAAAAGTGATAAATGGATCTGTCAATTCCAGCTCTACACACCCAATACACTGAGTGTAAAAATTTAACTTTAATATATTTAAAAAATATTATTATATTTGATTCTCTTTCAAATATACGTCGGTCATTTTTCACAGTGTTTTGCTATTATTTGTGAGCTGCATTTTACATTTTCTTTCTTTAAACATGTATTTTTATTCTGCCTCTGATGATTCCAATATATGAGGTTACCATAAATCTGACTCTCCTCCAGCTTTTGTTTCTTCCAGGTTTCACTTTTTCTAACTTATTTTTCTTTAATTTTACTTTTTTTTCAGTTGTGCTATCAATCACTTTATTTTTAACAGTTATAATACTTTATGGTCCAGTTTGTTATGTCTTCCCCTGACAGAGGATATGCATTTGTTTCTAGTAGATAGCTCATGCCACTAATATCCAACAGCATTTTAAATTAAAATGTTGGTCAGGCATTTTTTTTTTCAGTACTCAGTTACTGTGAATTTGTGTTGCTGACTCCTTTGTAAGCAGCCTTTTAATTATAAATTATCAGGTGAGATTTTTCACTCCCTTATAGAAGTATGTAGAAAACAAAGATAAATTCTTATTTTTCATGGATAATTTTCTGGTATTGGGTAGTGAACTGGCCGCTGTGACACAACACAATTGTGAAAGCAGACAGATGTGAAAAAAATGTGAAAATGAACTTAATTGCTTTAAAGGCAATATATTGATTATATACTAGGACCTTTCTGTTTTTAATATCTTTCTGTAAAATTGCCCATATGTACATGATAAATGTTTCATTACTTAGAGATAAAGATACATGTTTAGATTGCAGAAATATGTTAAACTTTGACCTATATTGTCTATCCCTAACAACAAGGAACAAGATACTGGGAGATAGATACATGGTTATACTTATTGTTTCTTGAAATTCTTTTTCTTTCTTTCGTTCTTTCTTTCTTTCTTTCTTTTTTTTGAGACGGAGTCTGGCTCTGTCGCCCAGGCTGGAGTGCCGTGGCGCAATCTCGGCTCACTGCAAGCTCCGCCTCCTGGGTTCACGCCATTCTCCTGCCTCAGCCGCCTGAGTAACTGGGACTACAGGCGCCCACCACCACGTGCGGCTAATTTTTCTGTTTTTAGTAGAGACGGGGTTTCACCGTGTTAGCCAAGATGGTCTCGATTTCCTGACCTTGTGATCCGCCCTACTAGCCCTCCAAAGTGCTGGGATTACAGTCTTTAGCCATCGCTCCCGGCCTCTTAAAATTCTTTAAACAAAAATATGTGTGTATACATAAAGACACATCTATAACAAACATACATGAAAGATGCAGAAATATAGGTAAATTTGTTGTAGACAAAAGGAAAATGCTTGAGGAGATTTAAAAAATATTAAATTGACTTTAAATATGAAAATCCAGACAGAATAAAAATAGACCAAAAAGCTTATTAATCAACTTTTCTACTCTAGATTGTCATTTTGGTATATTGTTGTTTGCATTAATAAGACTATGATGTCCTTGAATCTCAATTGTGTCTAATGGAATAAAATGTGTCTATATGTAGGAGAAAAAAATGTATAAATAATAATAAAGTTATTTACTATGCATTGAACTTATAATAGAAGAATTGTTTGTATTTTTAATAGCTTTTTTATTCCCCAACTAGCAAAATATAACCATTCAATAATGTACAGACCTGTCGAGAAATTATAGAAATTTACTTCAAAGTAAAATTCCTGGACATCAAGGATAGAACAAGGCTCAGAGTGACTTGAAATCAAGTTTGTATAATGAGGGCTTTAATTATCAGCTGGTTGCTGCATAAGCTTCACGTGCTCACTCATTGATTTAGGGCCTCTCTTTCCTTGTTTGGTAAAAATAGATATTAATAAAGACTTGAAGAATATCACTAAATAATAAAATGCTACTACATTTTGTATGTAAAAAGGCATCAGTAACAAATAGACATCTTATAATTGCATGCCTGATAAGTTATAAAAAATAAACCAACTAATTTATTTGCTTCTGCATCTTCTGGAGAAAGGCTAGATAAAATACTTTGAACATGAACACACACATTATTTACCTTCACTAAGTATTAATGTCAGAGATTCAAGGAAATACAGAAATTTGTTATCTACTCTGAGTAATCAGTCTATGAATAACTATAGACATGTATTACTGTACGCCAGCAAGGTTTGCTATTTTTCAGATAAAAATCAATTAAAAATATATATAAATACATGCAATTTTATTTTTCAATTTTATTTTGCAGCATAAAGAATGAACTTTAATTCTAAAAACTTGACTCAGGTCTCTAAAGGTAAATCAGATGCTAAATATAGCATACTTTTTACCATGCATAATTTGTAAGCGTGTATAGAGAATGACCCAGCCATCTCATTACTGGGTATATACCCAAAGGATTATAAATCATGCTGCTATAAAGACACATGCACACGTATGTTTATTGCAGCACTATTCACAATAGCAAAGACTTGGAATCAACCCAAATGTCCATCAGTGACAGACTGGATTAAGAAAATGTGGCACATATACACCATGGAATACTATGCAGCCATAAAAAAAGGATGAGTTTGTGTCCTTTGTAGGGACATGGATGCAGCTGGAAACCATCATTCTCAGCAAACTATAGCAAGAACAGAAAACCAAACACCGCATGTTCTCAGTCATAGGTGGGAACTGAACAATAAGATCACTTGGACTGGGGAAGGGGAACATCATACACCGGGGCCTATCATGGGGAGCAGGGAGGTGGGGAGGGATTGCATTGGGAGTTATACCTGATGTAAATGACGAGTTGATGGGTGCTGACGAGTTGATGGGTGCAGCACGCCAACATGGCACAAGTATACATATGTAACAAACCTGCACGTTACGCACATGTACCCTAGAACTTAAAGTATAACAATAATAAAAAAAAAAAAAAAAAAAAGAAAGTGGAAGTGGAAGTGGTGGGTCTTAAATAGACCCACAACAGCTTGATGACTTTGATGTAGCCTGGTGGAAGGATACACAGAAAACTGTATATAAGAGAGAAGGCATGACTCAAACCTCAGTACTTGCAAAGGAATTCCAAACGATGAGGATTATTTGCCAGGATGTAGTAGAGATCATGAACACAGGTGCAAGTACAGAGAGACAAAAATAATTTAATAGGTTTGGTCTTCTCAGTCAAGATCTTGTCTCTGATCTAAACCTAGACTGTGTAAGCTGTTACTAGGCACTACCGTATTGTTATCACCAATGCCCTGTGTGTACTGAAAAACTCTTGTCTCTCATACTAACTCTTCAGTGCCATGCAGGACTAAGCATTTCTTGCCTTAAAAAGAGATGTAGCAGAAGACTCTCAAGTGCCATCTCTTACCTGCTGGTTCTGATAGGCCGTAACTGTGGTGAACACAGTCTCAGGAAAGTTGAACGTTTTCACTCCATCTCCAACAGGAACAGGCTGAGTGAGTGAAAGGTCGCTGCTGAAGTCTTTGCGAATCACATGAACTCGAGGCTGGTATTTGTGCATAGAGTGCAGAATGATCTGAAATAAAAGGGGGACTTTTACCAGGCTTGGCTTTAAGGAACCTACATTTTGCTCTCATGCAAAATACATCACTAAGTAGAAGCACTAGGAAAAGCACAGATTGGAGGTGAGATGTACAGAAAACTAGAAATCAGTATACTTGCCAGGAAGAACTAAGCGATTAAATAGCATTACATGGAACCAAATAGCAGGACATCCTTATCATGGATGGTAAAAGTAATATGTTTGCTTCAATTGGATAATGCCGAATGACTTCTCTAGTACCAATGGACAACATATCACTAAAAGGTCTCAGAACCTCTGCCATGTGACTAGTTATTCCCTCCAGCTTCAAATTTTCAGCATGTATTCATGCTGTCTTTAAATTCTACATCCTATTATTTGCATTCATTATTGAATATGTGAACATTATTTTATTATGTGAGAGTGAATGGTAGATATGGGTTTTCACTCTTTCAGACAATTGTTATTTCCTTGAAGATGGAAGCAATGGTTTTAACTTATTCAATCTTCCCATAGCACCCAGTATGGGTCCTGCCATTCAGTGAAAACTGAATATATGTTTCACTGCCAAAGATATATTAATAGCATCACATGCTCCAGTTATACCTGGAAAATCTTAAGATTTAGTCTTCCCTATAAAAAAAAAATTTCTTGACAAATTAGCTGAAACTGTCATTCACTTGTTTCTCTTGTTTTATGGCCTTTGGGTTATTCTACTGAATGTTGTGATTTCTTTTACCACTGATTAATTTGTTTTGTTTTTCTGTCTTGCTTCCTCGACTAGACTGTAAGCCTCTGGAGCACAAGGACTTTGTCTGGTAAACACAACTTGATGTATAACAGATGTTTGCTAAATGTTAGATTTGTAATAAATGGAATTTAACTGAAAAAAAAATAAAAATAAAAAATAAAAATAGAAACTGAACTTTCATCAAGTTTTTATGTTAAATGTTTCCCCCCAAAATATGAGAAAGAGCAGTTAATAGTTATGTTTAATGAAAAAATTATTAGAATGTCATCTCTTATTGGAATGTTTTGAGGTTTCTGAAAATTTATATTGTTACTAAAAATATATCATTCTTTTCACACCAATAATTTTAGGCTATATTAAATCAAGAATAAAATTAGAACTGATTATATATATCAGTATATATATATTAGTATATATATAATATATATCAGTATATATATACATCAGCATATATATATATATAAAAATATATATATAGCTATACTACCATGGAAGCACATTTTACTTATCAATAGTGAAGCATGTTTTACTTATGACAGTTGTTTTGAAAACCTAACATTATGTACAATTTAATATCTAGTTAAATTCCAATTTAAAAATGTATGACCATTATTTCTGTTCTAATCAAATTGTATGAAAGAAAACTTGACAATATGAATTTTATCTTGCAGTTATTTGACATAATTGTTAAATAAAACTCAGTATTATTCGATTATTCATAACAAAAAGTAATTATTAGCATAGGTAATTGTAGAATTCTATAAACACAGACAACATAATTTATATGAATAATACATATTGGCATCAAATGCAACTGATTTTTTATTTCTTTTCAGATAGTGACAATCAACAGAAACTGTAATATAATGTATATAAAGCCAAAATTTTAATGTATTTAAGAATTTGATAAACTTCCCAAATATCCAAAGTGTTTACCAAATAAGTATACAAAAGCAATGGTTATTTATGTAAACTACTATGAAAATAGAAATTGAGGGTTAAAAGATGTCAACAATTGAACCATCCCCACCCAAGGGACCAACCAAAATGCAAAAGAAAACTGTATTATGATACATCAGGTTGAATTAAATACCTCAAAATGCATTGCGGTCATAGAAATACTTTAAATAAGAAGTTCAAAAGATGACAATAGGAGACAAGTAAATAAGAATATGTCTAACAAGGTTTGATCAAATCTAGGAAAGAAATTGAGGAAAATACATATAGTCTTAGAAATTAAGCGTAAAATACAGGATACCTAAAGGAGAATGAAGTTGATAATCATGCAGAAAATGAATAAGAGAATGAATATGTGGGAGACTGGAATATGCTGCCACAAAATATGAAGGATTTTTGAGCTGATTAGAAGACAATTAAGACAACTAAGAAGCAGCAGATATAGAAAAGCTCTCTGCACTCCTTCAATTTGCCTAAAAGCTCAGCATAGATTTCAAAAACAAGATAACCTGTCCCACTTTCTACCAGGAAGAACAAATGTTAACCACTGAAGGCAAATTTAGACCCTAATTGGCCTGATGATGGTATCAGAGAAATTTACATTCACAATCTTTACTAATTAGCCTTTATCTGTCATTTATTCCCCTTTCCCCAAGTTACTGCCCGTAGAGATTCAAAGTCTTTTCCTTTGTTTTGTCACTTATCTAAAAATTTGCTGTTTTTTGTTTAAGAAGCTATATAAACTGTAATTCAAAGTCATGCTACTGTGAAGCACTGTGAGCAGGTAAGGCAAATATAGATCTGTAATCGGTGTCAACTCCAATCAAGACACTTGGTTTTGCTCCCCAGTGTAAGAGAGATAGATTTATTCAACTTGACATTAAGTGGCTACATGGTCTCTATCTGTGATGGTATTTTAGCAAGGACTTAGCTTTGTTCTCTACTGGAATATCATACTTTTGACAAAGGCAAAGTTACACAGGCTTTGGTGACACAGAGTGCATACTTTTACTCTGATGCTTAGATTTAATTGTTGGCACCATGGCTATTCTGCTATTTGTTTCATTAGTGTGACTGAGTGCAAGGTTTCTCTGAAACTCATTGATTTAATAAGTCAATCTATTAACTCACTTTTTAATTTTGTTTTGTTTTAGTTTAAAATGACAATTAAAAATTGTATATATTTATATGTACATTGTCCCCCCAGGTTTTTTAGTGCCTCCTACAGTAGATTCTGTTTATGGATATTTACATGAGACAGTTTCACACACACTGCATGTTCATTTGGGTCCATCTATACACCTCTACCCCAGATCTCTTTGTCTCTAATTTTCCTAATTCCATGCTTCTGGGCTGCTGACCAAATGTCATGGCACCCTATATATCCTTATGCCAGCCCAATATTCCCTCCACCAGTGTAGACATCCAATAGTACTGCTCAAGCTCTTTTAACTGGGATTTTTTTCTCTCATCACTATTAGAGGCCTCTCTGAATGAAGTGTTAGCATGGTAGCAGTAGATTTTTGGCTTGCACTATCTTATCTGATTGAACTATTTGTAAACTAACCTAAAGAATTTTCTCCTATGTCTGCTGGTCCTAGAGAACAATTCACAAGGCCATACATGTTAGGTAGGTGAATTATAGGCCAGGGCTATATTTAACACATGAGTTACACTCACTTGGTCATAATGTATCAACATATATATAGCTGGATCAGATTAGCTCACATACTATTGAAGATTTTCGCATAGATGTTTGTGAGAAATACTGGTCTGTAGAATTTTTTTTCTATCAAGTCTTTGCTTTTAATATTAGGGTAATGCCAGCCTCATAAAAAGAGCTTGAGAATGATATGTTATGTTTTATATTCTGAACATATTTTGTAGAACTATTACTATTTTTTCTTATACCTATAACAAAGCTGCACATGTACCACCTGAATCAAAAATAAAAGTTGAAATTATTCTAAATATTGGTAGAAGTTATCTGAATCTGGACTTTTCTTTGTTGTACAGGTTTTAAACCGTAAATTCAATTTTGTTATAGAATATAGGACAATTTGTATTTTTATCAAATAATTTGGCATTCTTAATTTATTAGAATAGAGTTGTTTTAATACCATACTCTTAGCTTTGGGGTTGTGTTAATATTCTCTCTTTCTTTCCAGATACTTGCGATTTGTTTCTTCTCTATTTATTAGTCACTTTTGTTGATTATTCAGAGAAACAGGTTTTGTTTCATTTGTTTTCTCTATTGTTCTTCAGTTGTCAATTTTATGATTTCTGTTTGTTATTCTTTCCTTTCTTATGCTTACTTTGACATTAATGTATTCCTCTTCTTAAAAATTTCCTTAAGTTGGAGGCTTAAACCATTGATTTGAAATCTTTATTCTTCTCTTGAATGAGTATATAATGGCATAAATATTCTCCTGAATACTGCTATATCTACATGCCAAAATTCAAAATTGTTAATATGTACTGTCATTTTTTAGTCAACTAAAACATTTTCTAATTTTTCTTATAGTTTTCACCTTTTTCATTAATTATTTAGAAATGTTTTGTTTAATTTCCAAATATTTGGGGTGTTTTTGTGCTAGTTTGTTTTTCTTTTTTTTCATATAATTCCATTATGCTATTGAAACATACATTGAGTAATCCCAATTATTTTAAAATTTTAAGGTTATATTTTCTGAATAAAGCGGAATATGATCAAACAGTGGATGTTCCATATGCACTTGAAGGAATATGTACTCTATGTTCCTAGGTTCTAGAAATGGGTTTTTTGGTTGTTGTTTTTGTTGTTGTTTTGTTTTGTTTTGTTTTAGATGGAGTTTCACTCTTGTTGCCCAGGCTGGAGTGCAATGACCCGATCTCGGCTCACTACAGCCTCCAACTCCTGGGTTCAAGCGATTCTCCTGCCTTAGCCTCCTGCGTAGCAAGGATTACAGGCACGCACCACCATGCCCGACTAATTTTATATTTTTTTTTCTTGTTTCTGATTATGTAAAGTTTTTATTAAACAGGCTTATCACACAAGTTTTCAAGTAGTCATAGAGTGAATGCAATTATGTATTTTTCTTGTTTACAATAGACATATTGTTGTGCCATTTACAGATTTTCTAAAGAACGATCTTTTCCAAAACTCTAATAATATAACACGAAAATTGTTATTGACCAATGTTCAAGGACCACAATTTGCTTTCAGTAAAATTTCAGTGCTCCCTTCATTTTAGCAATCTGGAAACTATATAAACTCTATGTTTAAATATTATTTGTTCATCATTTTGATGGCTGAATGTTTAATTGCTACTATTCCTTGATGCATATCATGTACAATTCCCAAATATCAAACTATAATAGTAAGTACCCCAGATATTTTAATCCCTGTTTACTGTAATTCTATACCAATTTCATTTCTTATATAAAAAAGTATAATATAAATAATGCCTAACACTGAAAATAAAAAACTCATCACTTTGAAAAAAAATTGGTAGACTTATTCTGTTACCTCGAATACCAAACTAAATCCAATGCATTGAAGTTATGATAAGAAATTAGAAGAGCAAGTGCTTTTCTAACAATCAGAACAGAATGGAATCTGAAATAAACCTGATTGTGAATAACCACCTAGCAGATTGTTAGAGATAGGATGATGCCTATATTGAGATAAAATGGACCTAGAGTTTTTATTAACCACGATATTTTATAATTGTAGTATTTCTCATTAAAAAGAAATCTATGGATTGGTGGACTTCCTGAAATTATTATAGGATAAATATTAATAATTAGTTCACAGCTATATTACAATGACAGAAAATACACTTACTAATCTAATTTTATATTTTTAGTAGAGACAGGGTTTCTCCATGTTGGTCAGGCTGGTCTTGAACTCCCGACCTCAGATGATCCACCTGCCTCGGTCTCCAAAAATGTTGGGATTACTGGCGTGAGCCATTGTGACCAGCCCTATGTATGTTAATTAGACCAAGTTGGTTGATAGTGATTTTCAGGTCTTCTATATCACAGCTTTTATGAAAGTGTGTTATTAACACACATCTAGGATTGTTATGGCTTCTTGGATACTTGATACTTTTGTTATTATCTATCATTACTTATCATTGGTAATATTTCCCTGCTGAAGTCTATTTAGTCTGATGTTAACATGACTATTCCCACTTTCTCTTGATTACTATTTGCCTAATAAATATTTTTCCATCCTTTTACATTTAACATGTGTTTATATTTGAAGTATGTGTGGTGTGTGTGTGTGACACACGTAGACACATATAGGTAGTTATAACTTTTTTATTTACTCTGATGATTTTGTGGTTTGATAGGTTTCTGCATATTTGTTGTAATTGTAGATATGATTAGATTATAATCTGCGGTCTTGCTATTTTATATTTGTTCTATCACTTCATTATTGGATTTTTATCCTTTTTTCTACCTTCCTATTAATTACTGTAACATTTCATTTTGTCTCCAATAATCATAATATTTATTATGTATTCTTCTTTTTAGTTGTTTTCTTAGTATTTACTTATTTTAATTCATCAGAGTCTAACTTTAAATAATAGTGTACCCCTTTATTTATAATTTAAGTAGTTGACAATATGCCTTTAACTCTTCCTTCATAACCTTTGTGCTATTCCTGTTATTTACAATTTAAGTAGTTGAAAGCATGCCCTCAACTCTTCCCTTATAACCTTTGTGGTATTCCGGTTATGTGCTTTAATTATACTTATGCTATAAATACACACTATAGCAATGACTAATTTGCTTTAGAGAGTTCATAATCTTTGCATGTAATTAAACTCAAGAAAAAAAAATCCAGTTACATCCTTATTCCATTTCTAGCATTCTTTAATTTTGTGTATATGAATACATATTTATGTCTCTTATCCAGTCTCTACTGCCTAAAGAAGTTTACTAACATTCTTAATTCTTAACAATCTTTAATTCTGCTGGCAAAAAATATTATGTTATTTTTTGTAAATAAAATGTATGGTGTAGTATTCATTGTTGTTCCTTTGTATGTAATGTGTTTTGTTTCTGTCATTGTCTTAAATATTTTTTTTTCTCTTGGATGGTGAGCAGTTTATGTACAATATGCCCAGATGTGCCTGGGTTTTTCATTTGTTTTGTTTACTTTTTTCAATTCTGTTTGTAATTACCTAATTGTATTGGTTTTGTGAGTTTCTGTTATTAAATTTATTCTTTATTAAATTTAGTATCTTTCTTCAAATATTTATTTGGTTCCATTCCTTTCTCTTGAGATTTCAGTAACATATATTAGGCTGTTTTGAGTTCATTGAAATCATCCTTTCCTCTTTCTGAAACAATTACTGTATTTCCATTTTTTTTTATCATTTTCATGTTTCTCCTGAAATTATCTATCTGATCTTGCATGTTATCCATTTTTTTCCCACTAGAGTCCTTAACATATAAATCATAGTTATTTTAAATTCTTATTGTGCAGTTGATATTTCTAAAAGGTCATCCCTAATTTCTTTTTATAGTTCTAAATATTGAGCAGGGTATGATATGTGCATAAAGAGAGATAAACTTAAAATGCATGCTCAAAATTACTGTTGATTATTAATGGTTTCCACAAAATTAAAATGGTGTATTAACATTGTAATCTTGAAGCAGTTAGGCACCAGTAAAATCACAATTAGTCCTAACACTCTGATTTATATAAAGCAAAAGAAAATTATACGTAGAATTAATGAGATGGCCACAGTGTATCCAGTTAATTTGATTTTAAGTTGACAGCAGCATTATTCATTAACTTTGGAAGAATATAATAAAACACACCAGAAGATAGAACTGGCCTAAAATTCATTTACATTATTCTTATCTTCTAGTTATAGAGTGTAGATAAGAAATTTAACTATAAAATATTAAAAATACAATTGATTTGATTATGAGCTTGATTTAATGAATTTTTCAGTAATGGATACACCATGTTTTACATTTGACAGTTTTTTACTTGATTGTGGAAAATAAATTACTCTCAATATTAGGATCTGGCTCTATCTAAAGGATACTATATACCTTCCACATAAGATACATGATCAATGACATTAGAAATTCATAGCACACTAATAACGTTCTGTTTTTGGATCATCTGGCAATGTTCAGAGAGCCTAATATGCCAGAGAAAGTCAAATATTTTATTCTAAGGTAGTATTTTGCAATTGAAAGTAAGTATTCTACTTATCATTTCTACTTTTGTGTATTTTTCTGGGATAAAGAAATACATTTTAGTATAATAATTAAATATTTGTTAAATATTTCTGGAAGATATGGCTGTAAAAACATATACTTCCTGGCCTTTATATTAAAGCAAATTACTTTTTAATTATTTTTAATTTCAATAGATTAAAATTTAACATAGACAGTAAAACACTGATACTGTCATTTCAAAATACTATTTGTTTGGTTATATGGAATATTCTTCCCTATTAAATCATACACCCTTCAGTCATGAAAAATTTTATTTCTACTCTTGATAGAGCCCCAAATATGAATAAGGATGTTGAATTTTCATACTCTTAATAGCTTAAATATGAACAAGGACGATTGAATAACACCTCAAACTTATGGTCTTGTCTTGACTCAAGAGATTTAGAACAATGTTAACATAATTAGTAAATATGAAAACTTGATCATCTTAGTATAAATTGTGTAACTATTCTTAGTTAAGGTTCATTAAGAATATAATACTTAAGACTCGAGAAAATTATACAGATGCTAAAAGATATGGTAACTGAGAAAGTACCAAAGAATAAAAATAATTAAATGATTCAAGGGCAAATATATGATGAATTCTTCCTGCTATCAAAATTTTTTGGCATTATTTTTTAATCCAAATCCTAATTGCTGGCCATTTCAGCATCTTCAATAATAACACCACTAGTTATAGCCTATACTTACTATCATTTTATTTGATAAGCATATCCTGCAACATGACCCCACATCCTTTGTCTCTGATCCAGTAATTTTTCTTTTAAAAATACTTTGTAGGTAAGAAGCAGAGGCTCAGAGGACAAGTAACTTGTTCAAGATTACCCAGTTGGGATCTAAACACAATACTTTTTCACAACATCATATTTTATTTTTAAATTAGAGTAGAAAATGGAAAAAGGCATGTCCTCTATCTTAAAGAAGTAAACTACTTCAACTCCATGTATACTTTATCACACTTTTTCCTTTTTTACAAGCCCACAATTTTAAAGAACTCTGACATTTTATTTGCCTTATTCCTCATATTCACTACCACAAAACACTGCTATTTCTTCCCTTGAAATAGCACTTCAGTGTGTCCTTTTCTATATATTTCTACCACACTAATTCATATCCCAATCTCAGAACAACATAATAGTCTCTCCTTGCCTCTAGCTTCAAACACGTATCCCTGTCAGCTAAATTATTCCAGATTATCACATTCATCAGAGGCCTCCCAGGATTAAATATCTACAAATCTTCAAGATTAATAATATAGTTTAGGCTTTCTTTATTATTATTATTATTATTATACTTTAAGTTCTAGGGTACATGTGCATAACGTGCAGGTTTGTTACATGTGTATACTTGTGTCATGTTGCTGTGCTGCACCCATCAACTCGTCAGCACCCATCAACTCGTCATTTACATCAGGTATAACTCTCAATGCAATCCCTCCCCCCTCCCCCCTCCCCATGATAGGCCCTGGTGTGTGATGTTCCCCTTCCCGAGTCCAAGTGATCTCATTGTTCAGTTCCCACCTATGAGTGAGAACATGCGGTGTTTGGTTTTCTGTTCTTGTGATAGTTTGCTAAGAATGATGGTTTCCAGCTGCATCCATGTCCCTACAAAGGACACAAACTCATCCTCCTTTATGGCTGCATAGTATTCCATGGTGTATATGTGCCACATTTTCTTAATCCAGTCTGTCACTGATGGACATTTGGGTTGATTCCAAGTCTTTGCTATTGTGAATAGTGCCGCAATAAACATACGTGTGCATGTGTCTTTATAGCAGCATGATTTATAATCCTTTGGGTATATACCCAGTAATGGGATGGCTGGGTCATATGGTACATCTAGTTCTAGATCCTTGAGGAATCGCCATACTGTTTTCCATAATGGTTGAACTAGTTTACAATCCCACCAACAGTGTAAAAGTGTTCCTATTTCTCCACATCCTTTCCAGCACCTGTTGTTTCCTGACTTTTTAATGATCGCCATTCTAACTGGTGTGAGATGGTATCTCATTGTGGTTTTGATTTGCATTTCTCTGATGGCCAGTGATGATGAGCATTTTTTCATGTGTCTGTTGGCTGTATGAATGTCTCCTTAAGCTGATAAGCAACTTCAGCAAAGTCTCAGGATACAAAATTAATGTGCAAAAATCACAAGCATTCTTATACACCAGTAACAGACAAACAGAGAGCCAAATCATGAATGAACTTCCATTCACAATTGCTTCAAAGAGAATAAAATACCTAGGAATCCAACTGACAAGGGATGTAAAGGACCTCTTCAAGGAGAACTACAAACCACTGCGCAGTGAAATAAAAGAGGACACAAACAAATGGAAGAACATACCATGCTCATGGATAGGAAGAATCAATATTGTGAAAATGGCCATACTGCCCAAGGTTATTTATATATTCAATGCCATCCCTATCAAGCTACCAATGAGTTTCTTCACAGAATTGGAAAAAAACTACTTTAAAGTTCATATGGAACCAAAAAAGAGCCCGCATCTCCAAGACAATCCTAAGTCAAAAGAACAATGCTGGAGGCATCACGCTACCTGACTTCAAACTATGCTACAAGGCTACAATAACCAAAACAGCATGGTACTGGTACCAAAACAGAGATATAGACCAGTGGAACAGAACAGAGTCCTCAGAAATAATACCACACATCTACAGCCATCTGATCTTTGACAAACCTGAGAGAAACAAGAAATGGGGAAAGGATTCCCTATTTAATAAATGGTGCTGGGAAAATTGGCTAGCCATAAGTAGAAAGCTGAAACTGGATCCTTTCCTTACTCCTTATACGAAAATTAATTCAAGATGGATTAGAGACTTAAATGTTAGACCTAATACCATAAAAATCCTAGAGGAAAACCTAGGTAGTACCATTCAGGACATAGGCATGGGCAAAGACTTCATGTCTAAAACACCAAAAGCAACGGCAGCAAAAGCCAAAATTGACAAATGGGATCTAATTAAACTAAAAAGCTTCTGCACAGCAAAATAAACTACCATTAGAGTGAACAGGCAACCTACAGAATGGGAGAAAATTTTTGCAATCTACTCATCTGACAAAGAGCTAATATCCAGAACCTACCAAGAACTCAAACAAATTTACAAGAAAAAAACAAACAACCCCATCAAAAAGTGGACAAAGGATATGAACAGACATTTCTTAAAAGAAGACATATAGTTTAGGCTTTCATCATTGTGTTTCACAAACGAACCAATGAAATTATTCTCAAGATACCCCATTTTAGTCTCTTTTTATATTACTATCTACACAGTTTCCAGAGTAATCTTATTGAAAGGCAAATTTGAACATATTTTCCTGGCACCGAATACTCAGTGATTTCTAAAGATGTAAGGTTAAATCCAGACTCCTCTACATAGGAAGTATGCACTGATGTCCTGTTGGCCCTATCACAATTGCCCTGCACCAAGACTTATTAACCGACTTGTCTGCATTTTCTCATGATCTCTTTACTTGGAATCTTTTATATAACACTTTTCTCCTGTGTACTTACACTTTCTTCCCCATCTCCTTTACATTATTACACATCTCATTTTTCAGGGCCCAGCTCAAAAGATACCTACTAAATGAGTACTTTCCCACACTATCTTTATATCCCAGACTGGATAGAACACTGTTTTGAAATATTGAGGTACAATTAACATATAATTAATTATTTTAATATGTACGATTAGTGACATTTCCTACTTTCACGATGCTATGCAGCCATCACCTGTATCAACGTCCAGAATAATTATTTCATCATCCCCCAGAAAACCTCATATGTTAAGCTCATGCATTTAATATCATATCTAAGAATCCATTGCCAAATCCAAGATTACAAAGATTTACCCTTATGTTTTCTTCTAAGTTTCAGTTTTGGCTGTTGTATTTACATCTTTAATTTATTTTGTGTTAATTTGGATACATGAGGTAAGATCTTAGATACAGATAT
Organism: Macaca nemestrina; assembly: GCF_043159975.1. Classification (NCBI taxonomy): domain Eukaryota; kingdom Metazoa; phylum Chordata; class Mammalia; order Primates; family Cercopithecidae; genus Macaca; species Macaca nemestrina. The sequence continues at coordinate 65,613,934 of NC_092128.1, forward strand.
CTCATTACACCAGGAGCATTTGTTGAAGAGACTATTCTTTACCTGTGTAATGGTTTTGGCACCTTTATTGAATTGGCCAGAGATGAATGGTTTTACTTCTGGACTCTCAACTCTATTCCACTGGTTTGTATGTCTATTCTTATGCTAGTAATATACTTGTTTGATCATTGTAGCTTTGTCATAAATTTTGAAATATGGAGCTGTGCATCGTTTCCCTGCTCTTTTTTTTTTTTTTTTTTTTTTTTTACCAGGCAGATTTGTTGAAAGGACTTACTATCATTCCATATGAATTTGGCATTCAGCTTTTCCATTTTCACAAAAACAGTCTGTTGAAATTTTAATAGGGATTATATTGAATTTGTAGACCACTCTGGGTAGTATTACCAATATTAAATTTTCCAGTACATGAACACAAATTGTTCTCAATTTATTTAGATCTTCTTAATTTCCTTAATCAATATTTTCAAGTTAATAGTGTACAGGTGTTCCATCAGCCTGGTTAAATTTAACCCTGGGTATTTTGTTTTTTAGATGCTATTGTAAATGGGCTTGTTTTATTAAATTGCTTTGGGATTTTCTATTGCTAGTGTACTGATATACAACTGATTTTTGTATGTTGACTATGTTTGCTGTACTTTGTGAAAAGTCTATTGGCTCTAGTAGTTTTTCTGTGGATTCTTGAGGTTTTTCAATATATGAGAAAATATCATCTGCAGAAGGTTTACTTTCTCCTGTTTAAAATGGATGCCTCATGTCTTTTTTCTCTCTTAACTTCTTTGACTAGAAGAGCACCATCAGTACGATGATGTACAGAAGTGGCAAACATGAGCATCCTTATTTTTTTCTGATCCTCGGAAGGCTGTCTTCCAACATTGAGTAATCCTAAATGCAGGCTTTCCATAAATGTCCTTCAGCAGGTTGCTGGAGTTCCTTCCGATTACTAGTTTGAATTTATTTTTGCAAATGCATGTTGATTTTTGTCAAATTATATTTTCTGCAATAATTGGAATGATCATGTGGGTTTTTTCTTCATTCTATAAATGTGGTGTGTTATAAGTATTGATTTTTGTATGTTGAACCACCCTTACTTTCCAAGTATAAATCCAACTTGGTCATGATATGTAATCCTTTTAAAATGCAACTGGATTGGTTTGTTACTATATTGTTGAGAATTGTCATATCTGTACGTATCACTGATATTTGTCTGTAGTTTTCTTGTGGTGCCTTTGGCATTAATTATAGTTTTATTCTACTATTGTCAGAGAAGATACTTTATATGATTTCTACCTTCTTAAATTTACTGAGAATTATTTGTAGCATAATATATGACCTATCCTGGAGAATATTGCAGAATCCAACTATTATTAGAGAAAAGTCTATTTTTCCTTTTTAGTCTGCCAATTATACTTTATATGTCTACTGGCTCTCTTATTTTGTGTATATATACTTGTAACTTTTCTGTCTTCATGAAGAATTGACACATTTATCAACATGTAATATTACTCTTTGCCTCACATAACAGTTTTTGACTTAAAATCTCTTTTGTCTGATATTAGTATGCCCACCGAATTTTGGTTGCTACCTGCATGGAATGTCTTTCTCCATCTGTTCATTCTCAACATAATAGTGACTTTGGATTTGAGCCAGTCTTCTATAGACAAAATATAATTGGATCATTTTAAAAATCCATTGTGCAGGCGTTTGACTTTTAATAGGATAGTTTAATTTCTTTAAAAAAAAAGAACTTCTGCATCACAAAATAAGCTATTGAGAGATTGAGGGGACAGTCAACAGAATGCGAGAAAATTTTTGTGAACTAGGCATCTGTGATGGTTAATCCTGAGTGCCAGCTTGATTTGATTGAAAGATGCAAAGTATTGTTCTTGGGTGTGTCTGTGAGGTTGTTGCCAAACGAGATTAACATTTGGATCAGTGGACTGGGGGAGGCAGACTCCCCCACACTCCAATTGGGCACCATCTAATCAGCTGCCAAAATGGCCAGAATAAAAAGCAGGCAGAGGAACGTGGAGAGATTAGACTGGCTTAGCCTCACTGCCTACATCTTTCTCCCATGCTGGATGCTTCCTGTCCCCGAACATTGGACTTCAGGTTCTTCAGCTTTGGGAATTGGGCTGGCTTCCTTGCTTCTCACCCTGTAGGCTGCCTATTGTGGGACCTTGTGATTGTGTAAGTTAATGCTTCTTAATAATCTTCCCTTTACACTTTATATATATGTCTATCCTATTATTTCTGTCCATCTAGATAACCCTAACACAGATTTTGGTACCAGCAGTGTTTCCAGAGGAACAGAATATTAAGGATAGAGTTCTTTCATTGGTTTTTATGTTTCTGGAGGTGGCTCTTATCTCAGTTACTTTTCTATCCAAAAAATTAGATTATGGTAGCATTATTCCAGAAAAACAGCTCTCATTATTCAAAATAAAATATCATGTTTTTAAGCTTTAAATTAGCTATTTGACCATTTCTTCCCTGCATTCATTCTCTCTCTTTCTTAGATTTTAACAAAAGTGAGCACTCCTGGTTGTTCCCTGATTCTATCCTCTCCTCATTATCCTTTTCTGGTTCATCTTAATACTCGATTTTGTTATAGATGGTGATGCACCTCATAGCTTGGCCTTGGGTTCTCTATTTTCACACCCTCTCTCTGGGTGATACTATTAATTTTTGTAGTTTAGGTTAGTATTTATATAAATATGCTTGCCACACCTAATCTTACATCCCTTGAGATCCATGTTCCCGATATTCAACAGCTACTTTATATTTCCAAGTAGATGTCTCAAAGATAATTGAGAATCAACATGTTTAAGTTTTAACCGACCACTTCAATCTCAGTATCCTTTCAGGTGTTATATTTAAATATATATTTCCCATATCCAATCAGTTGTATAAAGAAGATATTGTGACATCATTTTCGAATTTTTTTCACAAATTGTGCAAGTACAAAGACACACATATATACCATCAATCAGTAGGTCCGAAGTATCTTCAATTCCCTCATTTTTTCACAGTTGCCTCCTCCCTTGTGTTACCACTACCTCTCCCTGTATCACTGAGATTGTCAATATATAAGGCTCCTCACATGCACGCTGATGTCCTGGACATGCACACTGATGTCCTTCCAGTCTGTTCTCCACGAAAGGGCTTAAGTGCTGTTTTTAAAATGTATCCCGATTATGTCATTCATCTAGCTTAAATTCTTAATACTTTTTATTACTCTTAGGATAAGGAATGATACATATGACATGACTTATGTGACCATATGCAATATAATCAGATGTAGTTGTTCGTTGTGTACATTCTCATGTATATCTGGAGAAGTAGCTCTAGGTAAGAATTAGAAAATGTTATTGAGCATTCCTTGACCTCATTTGTTTTATAAAATAAAACATTGTGTTATTTTATTATTTGTATGTTATTTTGCAATATTTTCCCTATGACACTGGAGTTATTATGAGGCTTAAATATAATAGATGCAAAGTACTTAATGCAGTTAGTACACATAGCACTTTGCACACTGGGAATGCATGAATTTAACTGCAATATAACTGCACTCACACAACAGACAGAGAGCAATTCATGCCATTGTCTTTAATGAGCGTATGTCTCAGAGTAAACATCTGATGAGAAATGCAAATCACTTTTTCTTTCTGCTAATATCAGTTCTAGTATCTCTCATAATGTGAGTGCTTCTGGATAATATATGTGTACATATAATAGTGATTGTGCAAGTCTTCAATGTTTCAAACCCTAATAGCACCAATTGAAAGCTATTATGCTTTAGGCAAATTAATTGGCTTATATGGACCTTAACTTCCTCATCTCTAAAATAAGAATAAACATAATAGTACCTAATGCACTAAGCTATGGTGAATAATAAATGAGTAAATATATATGAAGATCTTAAACTTTAGTACATAATAAGCACTGATATCTATTACCATCATTATTGTTGTCATATTACTATACAGAGTTATTAACACAGAATCACATAGATTAATTGAATGATTAAAAGATGTTAAAAGAATAATATTAATCGGACTTCATTTTTGGCAAACATGCCAAAGATAAAAAACAGTCCATGTGTAAGATGGATGTCAAAACAGTAAAAGCATTGTCATTATTGTCGTCATGATAATTATATCCTAGACTAAAGAAGCATTTTAAGTGTATTTCGAAGTACTATGTCAACTAAATGGATGTACATGCCTACTGAGAGGTGAAAAATAACACATAAGCATATTGACCTACATATTGCTTAAGGTTGATGAAATAAAATATTTAATTTTTCTGGGCTAGAAGTGAGCCTAGATAATTCTATAAAAGACATAATATGCAATGACAAATGTAAAACAATTTTCAAATAGTGCCCAATATTGTGATCTAAGTCTTTCTTATTGTACTTTATGAAGTCATATTACCAGAATGATATTTCTTATCTTTTTTTCTTAGAAATTCATCAATATCTTTAGCTAAGTGTCAGTAACAAGTGTCTCCTCTTATTCATCTTAATAGAACTCGTAACATTAACTATGCCTGAAACTTAAGAAACAGAGTGTAGGAGCGGAGCAAGATGGCCGAATAGGAACAGCTCCAGTCTCCAACTCCCAGCGCGAGCGACACAGAAGACCGGTGATTTCTGCATTTTCAACTGAGGTACTGGGTTCATCTCACTGGGGAGTGCCGGACGATTGGTGCTGGTCAGCTGCTGCAGCCCGACCAGCGAGAGCTGAAGCAGGGCGAGGCATTGCCTCACCTGGGAAGCGCAAGGGGGAAGGGAATCCCTTTTCCTAGCCAGGGGAACTGAGACACACAACACCTGGAAAATCAGGTAACTCCCACCCCAATACTGCGCTTTAAGCAAACAGGCACACCAGGAGATCATATCCCACACCTGGCCGGGAGGGTCCCACACCCACGGAGCCTCCCTCATTGCTAGCACAGCAGTCTGTGATCTACCGGCAAGGCAGCAGCGAGGCTGGGGGAGGGGTGCCCGCCATTGTTGAGGCTTAAGTAGGTAAACAAAGCTGCTGGGAAGCTCGAACTGGGTGGAGCTCACAGCAGCTCAAGGAAACCTGCCTGTCTCTGTAGACTCCACCTCTGGGGACAGGGCAATAACAAACACAGCCGAAACCTCTGCAGACGCAAACGACTCTGTCTGACAGCTTTGAAGAGAGCAGTGGATCTCCCAACACGGAGGTTGAGATCTGAGAAGGGACAGACTCCCTGCTCAAGTGGGTCCCTGACCCCTGAGTAGCCTAACTGGGAGACATCCCCCACTAGGGGCAGTCTGACACCCCACACCTCACAGGGTGGAGTACACCCCTGAGAGGAAGCTTCCAAAGCAAGAATCAGACAGGTACACTCGCTGTTCAGAAATATTCTATCTTCTGCAGCCTCTGCTGCTGATACCCAGGCAAACAGGGTCTGGAGTGGACCTCAAGCAATCTCCAACAGACCTACAGCTCGGGGTCCTGACTGTTAGAAGGAAAACTATCAAACAGGAAGGACACCTACACCAAAACCCCATCAGTACATCACCATCATCAAAGACCAGAGGCAGATAAAACCACAAAGATGGGGAAAAAGCAGGGCAGAAAAGCTGGAAATTCAAAAAATAAGAGCGCATCTCCCCCGGCAAAGGAGCGCAGATCATCGCCAGCAACGGATCAAAGCTGGACGGAGAATGACTTTGACGAGATGAGAGAAGAAGGCTTCAGTCCATCAAATTTCTCAGAGCTAAAGGAGGAATTACGTACCCAGCGCAAAGAAACTAAAAATCTTGAAAAAAAAGTGGAAGAATTGATGGCTAGAGTAATTAATGCAGAGAAGGTCCTAAACGAAATGAAAGAGATGAAAACCATGACACGAGAAATACGTGACAAATGCACAAGCTTCAGTAACCGACTCGATCAACTGGAAGAAAGAGTATCTGCGATTGAGGATCAAATGAATGAAATGAAGCGAGAAGAGAAACCAAAAGAAAAAAGAAGAAAAAGAAATGAACAAAGCCTGCAAGAAGTATGGGATTATGTAAAAAGACCAAATCTACGTCTGATTGGGGTGCCTGAAAGTGAGGGGGAAAATGGAACCAAGTTGGAAAACACTCTTCAGGATATCATCCAGGAGAACTTCCCCAACCTAGTAGGGCAGGCCAACATTCAAATCCAGGAAATACAGAGAACGCCACAAAGATACTCCTCGAGAAGAGCAACTCCAAGACACATAATTGCCAGATTCACCAAAGTTGAAATGAAGGAAAAAATCTTAAGGGCAGCCAGAGAGAAAGGTCGGGTTACCCACAAAGGGAAGCCCATCAGACTAACAGCAGATCTCTCGGCAGAAACTCTCCAAGCCAGAAGAGAGTGGGGGCCAATATTCAACATTCTTAAAGAAAAGAATTTTCAACCCAGAATTTCATATCCAGCCAAACTAAGTTTCATAAGTGAAGGAGAAATAAAATCCTTTACAGATAAGCAAATGTTTAGAGATTTCGTCACCACTAGGCCTGCCTTACAAGAGACCCTGAAGGAAGCACTAAACATGGAAAGGAACAATCAGTACCAGCCATTGCAAAAACATGCCAAAATGTAAAGACCATCGAGGCTAGGAAGAAACTGCATCAACTAACGAGCAAAATAACCAGTTAATATCATAATGGCAGGATCAAGTTCACACATAACAATCTTAACCTTAAATGTAAATGGACTAAATGCTCCAATTAAAAGACACAGACTGGCAAACTGGATAAAGAGTCAAGACCCATCAGTCTGCTGTATTCAGGAGACCCATCTCACACGCAGAGACATACATAGGCTCAAAATAAAGGGATGGAGGAAGATTTACCAAGCAAATGGAGAACAAAAAAAAGCGGGGGTTGCAATACTAGTCTCTGATAAAACAGACTTTAAACCATCAAAGATCAAAAGAGACAAAGAAGGCCATTACATAATGGTAAAGGGATCAATTCAACAGGAAGAGCTAACTATCCTAAATATATATGCACCCAATACAGGAGCACCCAGATTCATAAAGCAAGACCTTAGAGACTTACAAAGAGACTTAGACTCCCATACAATAATAATGGGAGACTTCAACACTCCACTGTCAACATTAGACAGATCAACGAGACAGAAAGTTAACAAGGATATCCAGGAATTGAACTCATCTCTGCAGCAAGCAGACCTAATAGACATCTATAGAACTCTCCACCCCAAATCAACAGAATATACATTCTTCTCAGCACCACATCGTACTTACTCCAAAATCGACCACGTAATTGGAAGTAAAGCACTCCTCAGCAAATGTACAAGAACAGAAATTATAACAAACTGTCTCTCAGACCACAGTGCAATCAAACTAGAACTCAGGACTAAGAAACTCAATCAAAACGGCTCAACTACATGGAAACTGAACAACCTGCTCCTGAATGACTACTGGGTACATAACGAAATGAAGGCAGAAATAAAGATGTTCTTTGAAACCAATGAGAACAAAGATACAACATACCAGAATCTCTGGGACACATTTAAAGCAGTGTGTAGAGGGAAATTTATAGCACTAAATGCCCACAAGAGAAAGCAGGAAAGATCTAAAATTGACACTCTAACATCACAATTAAAAGAACTAGAGAAGCAAGAGCAAACACATTCGAAAGCTAGCAGAAGGCAAGAAATAACTAAGATCAGAGCAGAACTGAAGGAGATAGAGACACAAAAAACCCTCCAAAAAATCAATGAATCCAGGAGTTGGTTTTTTGAAAAGATCAACAAAATTGACAGACCACTAGCCAGACTAATAAAGAAGAAAAGAGAGAAGAATCAAATCGACGCAATTAAAAATGATAAAGGGGATATCACCACCGACCCCACAGAAATACAAACTACCATCAGAGAATACTATAAACACCTCTACGCAAACAAACTGGAAAATCTAGAAGAAATGGATAATTTCCTGGACACTTACACTCTTCCAAGACTAAACCAGGAAGAAGTTGAATCCCTGAATAGACCAATAGCAGGCTCTGAAATTGAGGCAATAATTAACAGCCTACCAACCAAAAAAAGTCCAGGACCAGATGGATTCACAGCCGAATTCTACCAGAGGTACAAGGAGGAGTTGGTACCATTCCTTCTGAAACTATTCCAATCAATAGAAAAAGAGGGAATCCTCCCTAACTCATTTTATGAGGCCAACATCATCCTGATACCAAAGCCTGGCAGAATCACAACGAAAAAAGAGAATTTTAGACCAATATCCCTGATGAACATCGATGCAAAAATCCTCAATAAAATACTGGCAAACCGGATTCAGCAACACATCAAAAAGCTTATCCACCATGATCAAGTGGGCTTCATCCCTGGGATGCAAGGCTGGTTCAACATTCGCAAATCAATAAGCATAATCCAGCATATAAACAGAACCAAAGACAAGAACCACATGATTATCTCAATAGATGCAGAAAAGGCTTTTGACAAAATTCAACAGCCCTTCATGCTAAAAATGCTCAATAAATTCGGTATTGATGGAACGTACCTCAAAATAATAAGAGCTATTTATGACAAACCCACAGCCAATATCATACTGAATGGGCAAAAACTGGAAAAATTCCCTTTGAAAACTGGCACAAGACAGGGATGCCCTCTCTCACCACTCCTATTCAACATAGTGTTGGAAGTTCTGGCTAGGGCAATTAGGCAAGAGAAAGAAATCAAGGGTATTCAATTAGGAAAAGAAGAAGTCAAACTGTCCCTGTTTGCAGATGACATGATTGTATATTTAGAAAACCCCATTGTCTCAGCCCAAAATCTCCTTAAGCTGATAAGTAACTTCAGCAAAGTCTCAGGATACAAAATTAATGTGCAAAAATCACAAGCATTCTTATACACCAGTAACAGACAAACAGAGAGCCAAATCAGGAATGAACTTCCATTCACAATTGCTTCAAAGAGAATAAAATACCTAGGAATCCAACTGACAAGGGATGTAAAGGACCTCTTCAACGAGAACTACAAACCACTGCTCAGTGAAATAAAAGAGGACACAAACAAATGGAAGAACATACCATGCTCATGGATAGGAAGAATCAATATAGTGAAAATGGCCATACTGCCCAAGGTAATTTATAGATTCAATGCCATCCCCATCAAGCTACCAATGAGTTTCTTCACAGAATTGGAAAAAACTGCTTTAAAGTTCATATGGAACCAAAAAAGAGCCCGCATCTCCAAGACAATCCTAAGTCAAAAGAACAAAGCTGGAGGCATCACGCTACCTGACTTCAAACTATACTACAAGGCTACAATAACCAAAACAGCATGGTACTGGTACCAAAACAGAGATATAGACCAATGGAACAGAACAGAGTCCTCAGAAATAATACCACACATCTACAGCCATCTGATCTTTGACAAACCTGAGAGAAACAAGAAATGGGGAAAAGATTCCCTATTTAATAAATGGTGCTGGGAAAATTGGCTAGCCATAAGTAGAAAGCTGAAACTGGATCCTTTCCTTACTCCTTATACGAAAATTAATTCAAGATGGATTAGAGACTTAAATGTTAGACCTAATACCATAAAAATCCTAGAGGAAAACCTAGGTAGTACCATTCAGGACATAGGCATGGGCAAAGACTTCATGTCTAAAACACCAAAAGCAACGGCAGCAAAAGCCAAAATTGACAAATGGGATCTCATTAAACTAAAGAGCTTCTGCACAGCAAAAGAAACTACCATCAGAGTGAACAGGCAACCTACAGAATGGGAGAAAATTTTTGCAATCTACTCATCTGACAAAGGGCTAATATCCAGAACCTACAAAGAACTCAAACAAATTTACAAGAAAAAAACAAACAACCCCATCAAAAAGTGGGCAAAGGATCTGAACAGACATTTCTCAAAAGAAGACATTCATACAGCCAACAGACACATGAAAAAATGCTCATCATCACTGGCCATCAGAGAAATGCAAATCAAAACCACAATGAGATACCATCTCACACCAGTTAGAATGGCAATCATTAAAAAGTCAGGAAACAACAGGTGCTGGAGAGGATGTGGAGAAATAGGAACACTTTTACACTGTTGGTGGGATTGTAAGCTAGTTCAACCATTATGGAAAACAGTATGGCGATTCCTCAATGATCTAGAACTAGATGTACCATATGACCCAGCCATCCCATTACTGGGGATATACCCAAAGGATTATAAATTATGCTGCTATAAAGACACATGCACACATATGTTTATTGCAGCACTATTCACAATAGCAAAGACTTGGAATCAACCCAAATGTCCATCAGTGACAGATTGGGTTAAGAAAATGTGGCACATATACACCATGGAATACTATGCAGCCATCAAAAAGGATGAGTTTGCGTCCTTTGTAGGGACATGGATGCAGCTGGAAACCATCATTCTTAGCAAACTATCACAAGAACAGAAAACCAAACACCGCATGTTCTCACTCATAGGTGGGAACTGAACAATAAGATCACTTGGACTCAGGAAGGGGAACATCACACACAGGGGCCTATCATGGGGAGGGGGGAGGGGGGAGGGATTGCATTGGGAGTTATACCTGATGTAAATGATGAGTTGATGGGTGCCGCACACCAACATGGCACAAGTATACATATGTAACAAACCTGCACGTTATGCACATGTACCCTACAACTTAAAGTATAATAATAATTAAAAAAAAAAAAAAGAAAGAAACAGAGTGTAGAATACTGTCATAGGAAGCTATGAGGTTCTCTAAATTTTGTGATAATCTGAAAGTTCTTTTAACTGTCCAAAATGATACATCAGAGTATAACTTTGTAAGTTAGCTTCAATACAATTTTTAAATAGGATACTTATTCTTCTTGACCTTAGTACAGTCATGCCTTGCTTAGCCTAAAATCAACCTTGAAAGGTGGGTTAATAAACATGTCCATCCTTTGAATCTCTTCACTTCACATTTTGCCATATTTACATCGTGGCATTTTCATAATGGGGTTACAGTCTCTGTAAGATTAATAGAAATTGTTTAATTAATTTTGCTCACATCATTAAAAGCAATGAGCTCCCTTAATGTCACTGAGATTGAAAATATAACATTATAAAATTAAAACACTCATTAATCTCACTGTAGAAATACCTTAAGTAAAATAGTACAAATAATTAATATTGACCTGTTCAGCGTAAAATTTTCAAGAATAAAATTCGGACAACTGGGGTTCAGATTCAGAATTTAACAGCAGTAGTTACAGCAGATATGTGTGACGTGTTAACTCAATACAAGTTTCATTGTCTTTATCTAATTAAGTTAATTTTACACTTTTACAGCATCACAAAGAAAAAGAAAGTATCAAAAATGTGGAGACAAATATGTTGGCATATTTAATATTAAGGAATCAGTAAACTAAACAATTGTCCATTTTAAGTAGATCAAAAGATTGCTATATCATCACTGTACCAGAGAAACTGTATTTCAGCAAACAACTAGGAAACAAAAGCCTATAGACAAAAATAAAAAGTAAAACAACCATGAACTGGATCATAGCTACTTCTTGGTTTCCTATCTATCCAATTAGTTTGGTTAATGGTTTGTTAACTTATCACTGTCATGTTAAATGTTAAATGGTTTTCCTCAATAAATGTTCAGATGAAACAGAGGGCATTATTAGCAAAATTTTGGATGATACAGTGTTCATAATTGTATTGGTCATTCGATCATAAAAACTAAAGCTACACAATTCAGTAATAATGTCTGTGAATAAAGCTCTTTTTTAATGTTCTAGGACTTTGGAGTGGTTGGTTGCCAGCCTAAATGACACTTCTCTTTATAGAAGAGAACTGTATTTTTGTGTGTTATAAAATTACCATATGTATTAGACACTTCTCTTTATAGAAATGTAGTACAAACCTACCGGTCAACACGTCCCACAGAGGTAGGCAGTGCCTGTGTTAATTTTGCAGTGGAATATCTAATTAAAAAAAGACATATACTGGCTACCTAGAAATCTACTAAATCCCTGTTTTTTTCGTATCTTCTGTTAAACCAAAGAATGCCACTAGTGTGAGGGCATAAATATCAACAATGCAATATCAATAACGTAATTATAGAATGATATAAAATGAGACACAAATGACAAAAAAAGAAATATTTGGAAGACAATTTTTCTTGAATCTCTTCATATCAAAACTTTAGCAGCAAATTTTCCCAGATGTATTTCCATTGCAGAATACTATATGTCTCTTTTTAGAGACATTCCAGGGTCATCAAGATAGAGACAACTTCCCTGCCTCCTCAGAGAGATTTGCTTATGATCCAAGGTGATAAAGATAATGTCTCTTTGTGAAGGGGAGAACGAACAAGTTTACCAACCGCCCCTACATAAGATTAGAGATGATTTCCAATGTAGGCATGCTTTACCTGACTCTCATTATGTCGCCTTGTGAGATTGGCAATGAAGAAGCAAGTGTCAGAATGTTACAATCTCTGTAAGTAGCAAACTGTTTAAATCCATTTGGTCTGCTTGTCTCTTTATTCTACAAATCTATGGAATTGTGACAAACCAACCTAGCACCTGTTACTGCACACCTGCTTAGAACTGTGTGATCACCTGACATAAATGGTGTATTTAATATTTTATAATTGTAAAAATCAAGTTTATTAATATGAACTTATATACAATGATATAACTAATTTTAAATATGTAATTTGATGAGATTTGACATATTTATTGAGTTATATAAATACCACTACAATCATGTTAAAACATTTTCATTAACCCTATATTTTCCCATGCCTTATTGCAGTCAATTGCTGAACTCTATGCTCAATCCTTGGGAAATGCTGATCTGTTTCTGTCACTGTATTTCTGTGTGTTATAAAATTACAATATGTATTAGTTTGTGTTTGGGTGATTTCACTTAGAATAACTAATTTAAGCATCAGCCATGTTGTGGAGTATAGCAACAATTTCGTTTTTTACTGCTGAATAGTATCCATTGCATTGATATATGACAATGTGTTTAACCTTTTACAGTTCATAGGCATTTGGGTTGTTTCATGTTCCTAGCTACTATGAGTAAATCTTCCATAAGCATTAGAGTACAAACTGTTGTACAGACATACAACTTTATTTCTCTTGGAAAATACCTAGGAGTGAGATTCCTGCAACAAATGGAAAGTGAGTGTCTAAATGTATATTACTAAAACTGTAAACTGTTTTACAAGGTAACTGAGTCATTTTGCACTACCACCAAAAATATCTGAAATCCAGTAGTTCACATTCTTGTCAACACTTGGCATTGTCAGACTATTAAAATTTAGCCAATTAATCATTCTAATGAATGTATAGTAGTTGTATTTCCTTGTGATTTTAACTTGTGTTTTTTAAATTTATAATTACGCTGAACATGCCATTTGTTTATTTCCCATCTTTATTTTTTTCTTGGTGAAGTGCTTGATTTGATCTCCTGCTGAGGTTTGTTGAACTACTTAGATAAATGAATCTATAATTCTCATTGAAATTATAAAATATTCAGCCTTTATTCTTCAATAATTTTTTTCTGTTTCCCCTTCTGTGATTCCAATTATATGCGTACTAATACTCTCTTCTTATTGTTTTCAGTTGTTTTTTTCCTCTTTTTCCTCATTTTAGATAGTTCACTTGTCTTATTTTATTTTAACATAATCTAATGCATTTCTATTGCAGATATTTTCTTTTTTACTGATATAAATTCTATTTAAGTCTTTCACATATCTTCTAATTCTATCCCAATCATGTTGATGTTTCCCTCTTCCATCTTCAACAAATAGAGGATATTTATAATAGCTGTTCCAATGTCCTTATTTGCTAAATTTACTATCTCTGTCAATTATTGATGTTTTTTATTGATTTTTATTCTGGTAAGAGCTGTATTTCTCTGTTTCTTTATCAGAAAAATTTTATTAAATGCCAATGAATTTTAACTAGTGAGGTGCTGAATTTTGTTTTATTCTTTGAAACAGTGATGGCCTTTGTTCTGAATTTCAGTGCTTTTACTTGGAGTCAGTTTAAAGCTTCTGATAATTTTGTTTGTTTTCTTAGGGAATTTTAAGAGACACCAGAAGTCAAGTACTAATTTGGCCCAACTACTGAGGAAAGATGCTTCTGGGGCCTTTACCATTTGTCCAGTAGGAATAAGACCTTTCCCAGCATTTTATGAGTTCCAGGCATTGCTTATCCTACTACTTCCTGTGTGGTTTTTCCCCAGCCTTAGATAAACTCCTCTCACCCATGTGCAGGTGAACATTCAGTACTTTAATGCTCAAAGGACTTTGTGTATATAGAGAAATTTATAATTTACAGTTTGTCTAATGCTCAGTGCTAAATTAATAAAATATTGTTTTCAATATTTAATTATACATTTCATAACAAATAAACCAAAATCAATAAATTTCTTCAATCAAGAATTCTTAAGCAAACATTATTTAAAACTTAATTAAATTTATCCAAAATAATGATTACAATATATTTAAACTCTTGGCTATTTAAAACACCTGAAAAAAAACTAATTATAAAAGTTTGATTAAAGTTACTACAGCTGCTACTGTTATTACATCCTGTTGATTTATTTGTTCATTATCCTATAGTCATTTAAATCTTACTGACATGTAGAAATACTTAGGTTTCTATGTCAGCCTCAAGAAATAGGAACACTAACTCAAGGGATTCTGAGCTGGGAAAGTCTGAGTGATTTTCAAATTAATTTTATGGTGAAAAAATAGTTGGTAGAGTGTTCCATATTAATTCAAAATTTTGGCTCATGAGACTTTTTGTACTTAAATAATAAAGGGACTTATTCTTTTATAATGTCCCTATTTGTAATGTCACCAACACTTCCCAAGACAGTGCACTTACTCTGTTCTGGAACAACCAATCCACTTCCCTTCCAAGTTTATTAAGTTAATATAGAGTGTTTGGCCCAGTTTACTATTTTATCATGATGCTTACTTAGCATCAGACTGTTCATTAAGAATTTTCATCTCCCAGAAGGTGAGAGGCTAATTCTGTATATTTCATATCTATCATGGTTCATTTGGCTAATTCAGCATTTTGCTACATCTCGCCTACAAAGCACAGGTTTATTTCCAATCTCACCCCAACATGTTGGTTTATTTACAGTTCCACATATCTCTTTACCCAGCTGGAAAAAAAATAGATTTATAGTATACAAAATAATATATAATGAAAGAAACCAAATACCTACATATTATAGCATATATATACATATACATATGTATTACATACTATATACACATATATAACAATGACATATGTATATATATGTCCATATATGTATATATTTTACTTATAGCACATAACATATAAAGAGCTTAGGTTAATAACTAATCTTAATATTTATAAAATATTTTCATTTGTGAAGACCATCCTGGCTAACATGGTGAAATCTTGCCTCTACTAAATGCACAAAAAGTTAGCCAGGTGTGGTGGCAGGCGACTGTAGCCCCAGCTACTTGGGAGGCTGAGGCAGGAGAATGCCCTGAATCCGGGAGGCAGAGCTTGCAGTGAGCGGAGATCATGCCACTGCACTCCAGCCCGGGCAACAGAGCGAGACTCTGTCTCAAAAGAAAACAAAAAAGAAGCCGGGCGCGGTGGCTCAAGCCTGTAATCCCAGCACTTTGGGAGGCCGAGACGGGCGGATCACGAGGTCAGGAGATCGAGACCATCCTGGCGAACACGGTGAAACCCCGTCTCTACTAAAAAGTACAAAAAAACTACCCAGGCGAGGTGGCGGGCGCCTGTAGTCCCAGCTACTCGGGAGGCTGAGGCAGGAGAATGGCGAGAACCCGGGACGCGGAGCTTGCAGTGAGCTGAGATCCGGCCACTGCACTCCAGCCTGGGCGGCAGAGCGAGACTCCGTCTCAAAAAAAAAAAAAAAAAAAAAAGAAAACAAAAAAGAATACATATTTTGGGGCTGCAGACTTTAATTTCAATTTGCTATGTTTTGTAAACTAGGACTTTATTTCAAGCAAAAATGAATTATGACTAAGAAATTAGGCAATTATTTAGCTTGCCAAGGCATGTTGCTTCAGATTTCAGGGAATATCCAGAAAAATCACAAACTACTGATATACTTTCAGGTGTAGCAATAGACATATTGATAAATTAGGTATTCCCAACTAAACATCATTGTAATTGTAATCATGACAAAGATAATTATGCATATCCTCCTTTTGATTATGTGTCACATCTCCTGCCTTGCTAAATTAGCAATGTATTATGAAATTTCTATCTTAAGAGAGCAATGTGTATCTCACCCCATGTGTTGGTCTACCCATCTCTATGTAGCAAAGTCAGAGGAAGAAAAAAAACATACTAGTAGGCTACAGGAGATTATTATTTTCTTTATATTACTTCATATATATATTTTATATATATATATATATATATGTTTGGTTTTTGTTTTTGTAGCAGGGAAGATGGAAGGAGATTGGCCATTGCATTGCTTCAAAGTCAAAAACGGTATGGATGTTTTACTAAACAGACCACTGTTTTAGTAATCTAGTAAGAGATAAAATAAAAATATAAGAATAATATAGTGAACTCTTTTTTTTTCTCTTCATCTTTAATAAATCAATTCTTGGACAGTAGGAAATCAGCTATTGGTAAGGTTAAAATGCATGTATAAATGTTCCCAAATTCCTCATAAATAGAAATCTGAAACAGAATCATCACAATTTGTCAGGTTTACATTTATGGCAAGTGTTATCATTTGACTCTGTGTGCTCACCAAAATATCAACTTGATTTGTAATAATCTCCATATGTCAAAGGCAGGACCAGCTGAAGATAAATGAATCATTGGGGCAGTTTTCCACATGCCGTTCTTACGATAGTGAGTGAGTTCTCATGAGATTGGATAGTTCTTTGTTGTTGTTGTTGTTTTCTTTTCTTTTTTTTTTTTTTTTTTTTTTTTTGAGACAGAGTCTCACTCTGTCACCCAGGCTGGAGTGCAATGGCATGATATCAGCTCACTGCAACTTCCACCTCCTGGGTTCAAGTGATTCTCCTGCCTCAGCCTCCTGAGTAGCTGGGATTACATGTGTGCACCACCACATCCTGCTAATTTTTGTACTTTTAGTAGAGACAGTGTTTCACCATGTTGGTCAGGCTGGTCTTGAACTCCTGACCTTGTGATTCACCTGCCTCAGCCTCCCAAAATGCTGAGAATACAGGTGTGAGCCACCACATCCGGCTGAGATTTGATAGTTTTATAAGGAGTTTCCCCTTTCACTTGGCACTCATTCTCTTTCCTGCTGCCTTATAAAGAGGTGTCTTGTGCAGTAATTGTAAATTTCCTGAGGCCCCTTCAGCCATGTGGAACTGTGACTAAATTAAACCTATTTTCTTAATAAGTTACCCAGTCTTGGGTACTTCTTCATAGCAGTGTGAGAACAGACTAATACAGTAAATTGGTACCAGGAGTGAGGCACTGCTATAAAGATACCCAAAAATTTGGAAGCGACTTTGGAACTAGGTATCAAGCAGAGGTTCGAACAGTTTGTAGAGATCAGAAGAAGACTGAAATATGTGTAAAACTTTGGAACTTCCTAAGGACTTGGAGGCCTCAGAAAACAGGAAGATGTGGGAAAGTTTGGAACTTCCTGGAGACTTCCTGGAGACTTGGCTTTTACCAAAATGCTGATAGTGATATGCACAATCAAGTACAGGCTGAGGTTGTCTCAGATAAAGTTAAAGAATTTCTTGGGTACTGGGATAAAGGTGATTCTTGCTATGCTTTAGCAAAGAGACTGGTGGCATTTTGCCCCTGTACTAGAGATCTGTGGAACTTTGAACTTAAGAGGGATGATTTCGGGTATCATCACTTTTTTTTTTTTCCGGCAAGAAATTTTTAAACAACAAAATGTTCGAGAGGAAGCAGAACATAACTGTTTGGAAGATTTGCAGCTTGTGACAATGCAGTAAAAAAGAACAACCAATTTTTTGGGGTGAAATTCAAGCTCACTTTAGAAATTTGCATAAGTAACAAGGAAACAAATGTTAATCACCAAGACAATGGAGAAAATGTCTCCATGGCATGTCAAAGACCTTTGTGGCAACCCTTCTTATCCAAGGCCTGGAAGCCTAGGAGGAAAAACTAGTTTTGTGGGCCAGGTCCAGGGCCCTGCTGCTGTGTCCAGCCTGGGACTTGGTGCCCTGCATCACAGCTGCTCTAGCAATGGCTAAAATGGGCCAAAGTACAGTGCAGGCCATTTCTTCAGAGGTTGAATGCCCTAAACCTTGTGAGCTTCCATGTGGTCTTCAGCCTATTGGTGCACAGAAGTCATGAATTGAGGTTTGGGAACCTCTCCCTAAATTTCAGAGGATGTATGCAAATGCACAGATGTCCAGGAATAAGTTTGCTGCAAGGATGGAGCCCTTATGGAGAACCTCTGCTAAGAAAGGGCAGAAGAAAAATGTGGGTTTGGAGTACCCACACAGAATCCCCCCGGGGCACTGCCTAGTGGAGCTGTGACAAAAAGGCTACCATCCTCCAGAGCCCAGAATACCTCCACCAACAGCTTGCATTGTGCACCTGGAAAAGACACAGGCACTCAACTCCAGCCTGCAAAAGTAGCTGGGAATGGGGCTGTACCTTGCAAAGTCAAAGGGCCAAAACTGTCCAAGGCCATGGGAGACCACCTTGTGAATCAGCATGCTCTGGATGTAAGACATGAAGTCAAAGGAGATCATTTTGGAAATTTAAGGTTTAATGACTGCCCTATTGGATTTTGGACTTGCATGGGACCTGTAGCCCCTTTGTTTTGGCCAATTTCTCCCATTTGGAATGGGAGCATTTACCCAATGCCTGTACCCCCATTATCTAGGAAGTAACTAACTTGCTTTTGATTTTGCAGGCTTACAGGCATAAGGGACTTGCCTTGTCTCAGATGAGAATTTGGACATGGCTTTTGGGTTAATGCTGGAATGAGTTAAGTCTTAGAGGACTATTGGGAAGGCATGATTGTGTTTTGAAATGTGAGGACATGAGATTTGGGAGGGGCCAGGGATTGAATGATATAGTTCGTCTCTATGTCCATCCCCAAATCTCACCCTGAATTGTAATAATAATACCCATGTCTCAAGGTCAGGACCAGGTAGAGATATTTGAATCATGGGGGAGGTCCCCAAATGCTGTTCTCATGATGGTGAGTTCTCATGAGATCTGTTGTTTTTATAACAGACTTCCCCATTTGCTCAGCACTCATTCTCTCTCCCTCTGCCCTATGAAGAGGTGCCTTCAACCATGATGGTAGTTTCCTGAGGCCTGTCTAGCTATGTGGAACCGTGAGTCAATTAGACCCCTTTTCTTTATAAATTATCCAGTCTTGGTTATTTCTTAATAGCAGCCTGAGAATGAACTAATAAAACAATCAAAAAGTTAAAAATTAAATTTAGTAAAATATTGCTCAATTCCATCACCAAAACATTTAACGTACATATACTTCAGAATACGTATTATTTTTGACACTCTAACAGGAAACAATCAGAGTATTAAGGTGTTTTTGCTGAGGTTGATCTGAGCAGCATTAGTGGCTAACATATCGGGAATAGGCAAACTTATACTATGGATCACTAACTAGAATACCTTTTTAATCTCCAGTGTCAGTTTCTATAGTCACAAAATGAGGTTGCTGAACTAAATGATCATTAATATTCTTTCATATTTGATTATTCTTTTGTAAGCAGGTTTTAAGTTTTCAAATAAAGAAATGTTGGTGAGAGTGGGTCTGTAAGAAAACAAAACAGAGAAGCCTGGTTTTTAGGGTGGTATGATTATTTTGCTTTTTTATTCTTCTATAGTATCACTTGTCAATAGAATGGTAAAACTTTTGTGTTTTGGCTGTGTGAGAAAAAAATGTGTTCTTAGTTTAACTTATCAATTCTATTTTTTTCTGCAATGCTTAAGAGAATGTGCACTAAAGGCATATCAAGCCATAAAACATTCATCAATTAAAAAAAGAAGAAACTTTATGTGTACTGATCAGATTGGCTCTGTTCTGACTCAGATTATTAAAATAAAGATTTTTATTGCTTCTATATTTTCCTTTTAATCATTAGTTTAATTATCTCAAGCCCATATCTATTTTTTCTTCTGAGATAAATTACTGCCACCAAATATTCAGGCTCCAGTTACATGTCAAGTAAATGGCCCTTGAAATCTAATTCTCTAAATCTTTAAATTCAAACACTTATTTCCAGAATACATCTGTGGCTCTAAACTATTAAATACAAAATCTTCACATTTTGGCCTTCACTTACACATTGCACTTATACCTCATTCCAATATTGGTGCTATTTTATTAGCAAATTTGTCCTGCGTCCATGGTCAGTGATCTTGCTGATTACCCAAACTTTACATATTGACATTTAAACAAACTTATATGATGAAATAGAATACTGTGTGGTTGGAGTAGGGTAATGTTGGAGGGCAGTGTGGGATTCTCAACTTTCTTTAGCTTAAGGAAGAGAGATTCTGAAAGCAAACACGTGATAGATAAGGATCCCCCTCTTAGGAGCCTGTATGCACCTACCCCACCCTGGAAATAAATGCAATAAAGGAATTATTTCCTTCAAATAAATTCCAGGCACTTCACTAGCCCAAAGAAAAATCTTAGGTTCCTTCAAAAGAAATTCCAGGCACCTCACTAGTCCTGAGAAGAAAATAATCTACTTGATAAGCAAGAAGGCAATAGTAGCTTAAAAATAGACAAGGTAGCTAAAATCACATTTGGTTCCCTAGATAAACTAAATATAACATCTTAACATATGCCTCTGAGTGTTCTTCAGAAAACTGGACTCCAACAAAATGGACTGGTGGGCATATAGACCCCAGCAAAGGGGAACTGGGAAATGGGAACTGAACTTTTACCACCATTCATTGTTCTAATTTCCTTCCTATGGTCCTGGGAAGTTGCAACCATGAGCCAGAGCTAACATTCTTTTCTGCTGACCCCAATTCTTTTTTAAAGTTTCTCTTCCTTAATCAATTGCAAATCAGAAAAGTTTTGAATCTTTCTATGACCTTTAGGCACTTGCCCAAGTTATTTCACCCTTTTAGGCCAAAACCAATGTATAACCTCCATGTATTGAAATACAATTTTGCCTGTAACTTCTGTTTTCCTGAAATTTACACCTGCCTTTTAAAATCCGTCCCTGTAAGTCATGGGAGGAGGTTAGGACTTAAGCTTTAGCTGCCTGATCCTTCTTGCCTGGCATCCTGACAATAAGCAGTTTCCTTTCTCCTGCTGCAAACGTTGGTGTGGATATCTGGTCTTAATGCACTGAGCAAAGGGACCCCAGTTTAGTTCAATAACAAACAGAACTTAGAAAACAAGGGGTGGCTTTTCTGTGCACAAGATCCAGGTAAAGTCTCCTTGGACTCCCCAACCAATTTCTTGGCCTATAAAAGCTTATACCTTCCCTCAAAATTTTGGCTAATTTCTTCAGCACTTTCATTCTTTGGCTGTCCTCTTCTTGGGTGGTGAATTTTTAAAGTGTCATCATTCTTCTGTTTCATGCTGAGGCTCACATGATTTTTAAATTGCCTCCTTTTTGCTCTCAGTCAAAAACTCTTCACAGAAAACATTTATTTATAATAGATTTACTGAACATTTTTGGAGTTTTGAATGCAGTTATATTGTGTAGCACAAAGGCTAAACTACCCTTATGAAAACTACATGTGTTACTCCCTTAAATCTTTTCTCTTCACACTCTCCTTTTATGATGTAGTGAATTCTTAACTGACTGTACATTAATATTTGCATGCCCAGATAATTGAGGTACATAGCAGAATAAATATTACTCTTGTGCTACGCACCTGGGAAGGGAGCTGTGCTTATGGACAATTTTATTTTTTTTCTTACAGGAATAGTATGTAAAAAAGATTTCCTGTCATTACAGAGCTGGGTCCAAATCTCATCAAACTGAGGGAACAGAAGTTGCAGGAATGAACATCCTCCATATGATTTTAGGAGCCAAAGTAAAATTCTTTAGCAAGACCTATACTAAACAGGCTATTTCTAATTGTTAATAGTTAGCATACATCACAATAACTGAGTACAATCATACCTTGCCTTAGTTCTTAGTTTCCTAGCAACTAGGCTTTTCTATAGGCATGTTAACTGAGATTAAGACATTAGAATTGTATTAGAACATAAGATCTCAAAAAAAAACCCACATCATTAAACTATAATTAAAAAAATAGATCAGTTACTGTAAACCAATCTGAAATATTTTTTTTCTTTCCCCCAAAAGTAGACGTTTACTTCCTTACACTCATTATAGTGCCTGGAAAGCAGGAAAGATTAACTGTATTCTTAATTCTTCCACTCTATCCCTGGAATACAGAGTGACTGATATGCCTGTGTTTCAGAAGGCATCATGCTCTGTTTATGAGTTTTTATAGCCCATTTCTCATCTTTTTTTTTTTCTTTGTGAGCATTCAGCAATGGCCCTTGGAAAAGTTAGCAGTTGGATGCGTATACTTACTCTTTATCATATGTTTGGGACTCCTAGAGAATGTAAGTTGCTACCCCAGCCCATAATTAAACTTGAAAAAAAAGTGTTAAAAGTCAGGCTGCTGATCACCTTTCTACACTCTGCTTCTATGAGGTAAGCTTATTTAGATTCCACATATAAGTGAAAATATGTAGAATTTATCTTCCTGTGCCCAGCTTATTTTTCTTGGTATAATGTCCTCCAGAAACATTCATGTCATTGAAAATGATAAGATTTCCTTGTTTATGAAGGTTGTATAGTATTCTGGTGTGTGTGTGTGTGTGTGTTTATACTACATTTTTTTTTCCATTCACTCATTGATGGATACTTAGGCTGCTTTCATACTGTAGCCATCATGGTGAATAATACTGAAATGAACATGGGAATGCAGATATCTCTTTGATACACTGATTTCAGTTCCTTTGGATATATAACCAGTAGGGGAATTGCTGGATCATATAATTCTAAACACAGGTGGAGGAAGGGATTGGGAATGGGGACATGTTGATCTAAGGGTAAAACTAAGTTTTAGTTTGATTGGAAGTATACATTTTAATGGTTTATTGCACTGTTTGATGATCACAATAATAACAATGTATTGTTATGTTTTGCAGTTGCAAAAAGAATAGATTTTAGTGCTTTTGCCAGAAATAATAAGTTTGTGAGGTCATGGATATGTTAATTAGCTTGACTTAATCTTTCTACATTGTATGCACAGATCAAAACATCACATTATAACCAGTACATATACAAAATCTGTGTCAGCTTTTTAAAATCTGCTTTATTTACATCTGTATATGATGATTTCTCCTATATTTAGTTGACTATGAAGATGAAAAAATACAATTACGTATTTTCTTAAAGAAATCCATATTTTGGATTTCAGGTAATTAGTTTATTTGTAGCCTAAGTTCTGATAGGTTTAAAATAATTCTGTTTGTAGATCTCTCAAATGTTATCATTTTTAATGTTGGGGGTAATATTTCCCTCCATACTTCTGTACACTAATGGAAGTGGACATTTCAAACATACTTTTTAAAGGAGTTATCATACTTTGCAAATTATAGATTTATAAATATTAGAATATTTCTTTCACTAAAAACTTAAGATAATATAATATTTTAATGTAAAATACGGTGATCTCATGATCATGAATACATGATAGTTTAATATCATAAGAAAGTAAAATTTTATAAAAATACTAATTACGTAAAAATATTAAAAATGGCTCTTTCCTGAATAAAATTCTGCCACATGCTACAACTTGGATAAAACTTGAAGACATTTTAGATTACATAAGTTAGAAACAAAAGACACTTTTGTATGATTTCACTTATATGAGGTACCTATAGAAGCCAAATTCAGAGAGACCAAAAATAGAATAGTGGTTTCCATGGGAGAATTATTAAATGGGTACAGAATTTCAGTTTAAGTGAAAAATTCTAAAAATGAATAGTAGTGATGGTTGCACAATAATGTACATGTACTTAATGCTACTAAAATATTAATCTAAAATGGTTAAATGCTAAATGTTATGCTATATGTATTTTACATAATAAAAATAATCTTTTTTCAAATATATATCAAACTCATTAACAAATGGCTGTTTCTAAGGGTGAGATTAGGAAAATACAAGAGGAATCCAGAGCATCTTACCCTAACAGAAAGTAATGATGTGCTAACAGAATTAAAAAGAAAACAAAAAAGAATGCCAAAAAGATGTAAGATCCTAGCTGAAAACATTCCCAATGGTGAAAGTAGGAACAATTTCTGTATCAAAGTAAATAACAGCATTTGATTATAACTCAAATATAATACATATGAGTCCATACAGATATAAATAAATGATTGAATAAATACATAAAATGGAGAAGAGAGAAACAATTCCTCCTTGCAGAATAACCCCTATTTTTTTTTTTTTTTTTTTTTTTTGAGACGGAGTCTCGCTCTGTCGCCCAGGCTGGAGTGCAGTGGCGCAATCTCGGCTCACTGCAAGCTCCACCTCCCGGGTTCACGCCATTCTCCTGCCTCAGCCTCCCGAGTAGCTGGGACTACAGGCGCCCACAACCGCGCCCGGCTAATTTTTTGTATTTTTAGTAGAGACGGGGTTTCACCGTGGTCTCGATCTCCTGACCTTGTGATCCGCCCGCCTCGGCCTCCCAAAGTGCTGGGATTACAGGCGTGAGCCACCGCGCCCGGCCAATAACCCCTATTAACAAATATAGAAATAATGAAATAGAAAAACACCATTAGTACAACATAGTAATAATTGCTGGAGGCAAGATCCAGAGATTTATGGTAATATTCATGAGCAAAAGTTTAAGGACAAACAATATTTTCACATTCTCAAAATATGTCCCTTGATATATTTTATAATAACAAATGGAGACAAAATAGCATTATCTTGGAGAACCCTGGCAGACATTGCAAAATTACCAATTTTTTCCCTCTGTAATAATGTAAATATTGTGTTACACCTGATCTGATGCACTGAGTAAGGCACATCATGTCTGTGGCATTCTCCCCCAAAATACTATACTCTTTGACTATACTATGAATAGAAAAACACCACAAATTAAAAGATGGTCTACCAAATGCTTAACCAGTACTTTTCAAACTTGTCAAGATCAAGAAAGACAAGGAAAGACAGGATCTGTCTTAGACTGGGAGATTAAAAGATTAGTGATAATGAAGTGCAATGTGGGAAACCAAATTGGATTCTGAAACTGAAAAAGGATATTAGTGAAAATAACAGTGAAATATGAATAAATTATGTAGTTAATTTTTTAGTTTGGAGTATTAGGCTGTGGGAATGTAGGATATTAACTTTAGGATAAGCTACGTGAAGTATGAGGGAACTTTAAATGTTATTTTTGCAACTCTTCTGTTGAGTCTAAATTCTTTTAAAGTACAAAAGGTTTTTAAAAATGAATTTCATCCATTATTTAAGATAGGGCATTTTCCGGGCAACGATTTTCCTGTCTCTGTTTTGTGGATTATTTTAGATAGTTGAAGTTAACCAAATAGTATTTGTCTAGTAGATACATACTCATTGGTTCTTCATTCATTCATTCATTTGTTCATCACTCAATTCATTTAAGAATATTTCAATATTAAATTTTCACTGAATTACCTCAGTTTTGCCACATACAAATAAATGTAAACAATGTAGATCATCTTATTTTTAGAAACTTTAACTGGTATTTCAATGTAATATTTAACACAGTTTTTATCGCTTTATAGTCGTATAGACTATTATGTTACATAATATATTTCTCTTTTAAATAAGGACTATATAGAAAATTAACATTAACATTTACCTATTAGTTTAATTCTTGTCTTTACTTCTGTTTGTTATTAATTTCATTATTGCTAATCTACCAAATCTTTATTAAGGTAAGTATTAAATCATTATTTCCTTTTCTTATTTTTCACAAAATGCTCCAAAATAAAAACTCAAATAAGCAAAGGAACTCTTCAATAGAGTGACTAAAAAGAAATACTCTCTTGGCCCTTCTATTTGTGTTTAGTTACAAACATTTCCAAAAGAAAAGTATCTTTTCTAAACGTGAACCCAAAATCTACAACGAAGCTATTAAAAGTAAAATACTACTACTGTTTATTCTCTACTAAATAAAATTAGACCCAATGCAGACATAACAGCAAAATGTTTTCATTCAGTTAATTTCATATCATGCCAGTCTCCTTTAATGAAGCTTTCAGTCACTAATCTAGTGTGTGTAAGCATCATTAATAAATATATGAAAATACTTCTTTGAGAATACAGAATCATCTGTTTATCTTGTGTACTCTGTATTGCTACAAAAGTTAATTTCTGACTTGAAATTTGTATTCCCAAGGGCTGTAAGACTACTATCGCTTTGCTTGACAAAGCAGCAAAAAACCTGACAGTTGTCAGAAAAAAATTTTAAAAGGTTTCAATAAATAAAAAGAAAAATAAATTTGTTTTTATCTCTCTCCAAGTTATCTCAGCTCTAAAATGTCCCAGAAAAGTGAATAGAAATGAAAGATTTCATTTTGAAAGATGCTACTAATTGATATTCTAATCATAGTAACTAATTCTCTAGAGCAGAGTTGAATTAAAACTTTAAAGTAGATGGCTTTTAAATTTGAGAATATTAATGGCAATTATTCTACTTTCTTTTTGGTCTCTGTCATGCTTCATGGTCCTGGAATCTTTGTACCTACTGTTGTCACCTCTGCAGCCCTGTGATACTCATGTATTACTTTGTGTAGACATTTGACTTGCACTTTCTCTTCTCCCTCTTCTCCCCTTCTCCCTTTCTTCCATCTTTTTTCCCATCCATCTGTGAAATATTAGGCATTCCTTATGGCATTGAAAATAAAATAGTCAGAGCTCTAAGTCACACACAGGCTGTGTGGCTCATAATCCAGAAGATAACAGAGACAGGAAATTGTTGGGAACAAGTCCCCCAAAATCTGGCCATAAACTGGCCCCCAAACTGGTCATAAACAAAATCTCTACAGCACTGTGACATGTTCATGATGGCCATAACGCCCATGCTGGAAGGTTATGGGTTTACAGGAATGAGGGCAAGGAACACCTGGCCTACCCAGGGCGGAAAACCGCTTAAAGACATTCTTAAGGCACAAATAATAGCATGAGCCATCTGTGCCTTAAGGACATGCTCCTGCTGCAGTTAACTAGCACAATCTATTCCTTTAATTCTGCTCGTCCCATCGTTTCCCATAAGGGATACTTTTAGTTAATTTAATATCTACAGAAACAACACTAATGACTGGCTTGCTGTTAATAAACACATGGGTAAATCTCTGTTCGGGGCTCTCAGCTCGAAGGCTGTGAGACCCCTGATTTCCCAATTCACACCTCTATATTTCTGTGTGTGTGTCTTTAATTCCTCTAGTGCCACTGGGTTACGGTCTCCCCGACTGAGCTGGTCTTGGCAGGAAATAACAGATATCTCTTGTATTTTATGATACATCTCCTTACCTTACCACAGACAGTAGCCTGTGCTGCAGTAGACAGTTCTAGTGAGACCAGACTCAGCTGGTGCTGACACTGTCTCAATTTATATACTGAGCTTCTTGTCACTCTTCTTCCCCAGTGCCTTCTTCAGTACGATTATAACTACATTGGCCTCTGTCAACATGCTTACCAAAAATTTGGGGAGATTGAGGCCCCTATAGGCAACTCTCAGACAGTAGAAGAAAGCAGCTGGTAGATAAATGGCTCAGCCTTTCATAGATCAGGCAAACAATTATTGGAGCTGTTTTTCCAAGAGCTGCTAGTAAAATTGAGCCTCCATAGTTCACAAATGTAAAAGAGGTACTAAAACCTGAAATAGAATTTTCTTTATTTAATGAATCACTCACTTTGTTCCATCACATCTCCTTGCTGGCTTAAATTCTCCCAAAAATATCTACACTCATATCCTTGTCTCAGGTTATTCTGAAGGATCACAACTAAAAATATATATGTATTAAATAAATATATGATTATGAATCAGATTAGCTTTGATGACTAATAATGAAGAGAGTTTTGCAATGGAGGAATAATTTTGGATCTTTTTTTTCCCTCAAAACTTGTTAGAGGCCCATTGTGTTAACCGATGTAATGAATCTGTGACAAGTTTGTGATGGCTTGTACAAGCTTCCTAGTGGTGTTTATTGATATCAGTGAAGTTAATGATTTATACTTTGTAAGAATCCTGGGGAGTTCTGCCACTGATACACTCCACATAGCTAGAAATATGCCCATTTAACTAGCAGTATATAAGAAGCTCCAGCTGAGACTTCCATTTTGGGATCCTGGTTCCTCTGTGTTCTCGGCCCACCTGTTTGGTTGTGATCAGAAAGAGAAAGGGGATGGTTCCCTTCTTCCCAGCAGCCCCCACTGATGCGAGAGAGGCCCCATCTTGGGGATGCTGCTGTGAGAATACTGGGGCCACAATTATGTTTATCTTGGCTTGTAACACTGGGATTCCATGCCAAAAGAGACAACCTGGTACTACCACCCTCCTCAGCCACTAAGCACGACTTTTAAAGTAAGAATGTCACTCAGGGAAAACACACCATTGTCCCTGCCCCCAAAACCAGAACCTGGATCACAGATTTTGCCTGAGGACAAAAGCAGGTCATAGAATAGAGCTCCAAATCTCTCTCCAAAGAAACTGACTTCCTTTACAACAGAGTGTGAAAGAGTGCAAGCTTAAAAGTGCTCTCAAAAACAGTGGAAGTTGTTATATAAAGCAATTTGAAGATGAGTGGGGGTCATTGGACACATAGACTAAGCTGTAGGACAGCTAGTTTGCTGGAAAGAAATGGGAAAAGAGATATCTTAAATTGCAAATATCTGGCCTCAGAATTTCTCCTTCAAAAGTTCCCAACTCTTATTGGATTTGGCTGTGAAGCAATTTATGCCTGAGACATTGTTGAAAACAGAGCAATCAGCTGGCAATTAATTAAGCTGAAAATTGTGTCTGGTCAAGGAAAAAGAAAAGCAGCCAAAGAAAGCCCAGGCAAAACCACTATCATTGTAGGTGACTATGGGTGTATCTAACATTACACCCCGAGGAGCACCAACAGAGACTTCACACTGTCAGAGGGATGAGATGAGGAAGAGAAATAGATTTTACTAAAGTAATTCAATCAGTCATTAAATAAGTAAACAAACAAATAATAATAACAATCTTTAGAGAGGCTAGCACTTAAAGTTGCTACAGTATATTATCCAAAATACAAAGTTTCTAACAACAACAACAAGAAAGATACATGCAAAGACACAACAAAATATGACCTATATATGGGGGAGGGTGGAAGCAGGCCACAAAAATTGACTATGAGATCAAATGTCAGATTTAAGAGAAACAAATTTCAAAATAGCAATTATAAATATGCTTATAAAACTAAAGGAAACCATTTTTGTTTTGTTTTGTTTTGTTTTAGTATAATAATTTAAGTTCTGGCATACACGTGCAGAAAGTGCAGATTTCTTACATAGGTATACATGTGCCCTGGCAGTTTGCTGCAGTCATCAACCCGACATTTAAATAAATACAAGTTGGTGCTTGGTTCAGGTGCTCATGCCTTTAATCATAACACTTTGGTAGGCTGAGGAAGAAGGATTGCATGAGGCAAGGAGTTATAGACCAGCCTGGGCAACATAGCAAGACCTTGTGTCAAAAAAAAGTATCAAAAATGTTCTGGACTTAGTGGCATGCACTTGTAGTCCTATCTTCTCAGGAGGCTGAGGTGGGAAGACTGCTTCAGCATAGGAGTTCAAGATTGCTGTGAGCTATGCTTGTATTTTTGTGCCACAACACTCCAGCCTACGTGACAGAATTAGACTCTGTCTCTAAAATAAACAGAGAAAGAGGCTGGGTGCGGCAGCTCACGCCTGTAATCCCAGCACTTTAGGAGTCCAAGGTGGGCCGATCACGAGGTCAGGAGTTTGAGACCAGCCTGGCCAACATAGTGAAACCCCATCTCTACTAAAAACACAAAAATTAGCCAGGCCTGGTGCCATGCGCCTGTAGTCCCAGCTGCTCAGGAGTCTGAGGCAGAAGAATCGCTTGAACCTGGGAAGCAGAGGTTGCAGTGAGCACTGCACTGCACTGCAGTCTGGGTGACAGAGTGAGACTCCATCTCAAAAAACAAACAAACAAATAGACAACCAAAAACAGAGAAAGAAATGATGACAATTTTGCATCATAGTGAATATCAATTAAAAGATATAAATTATATTTCTTAAAAAAAATTGGAAATTCTGGAGTTGGTAAGTACAACAACTGAAATTAACATTTCCTTAGAGGGGCTCACCAGTAGATTTAAACTGGCAGAAGAAATAGCAAGCTTAAAGCTGTATTGGTAGAATTTGTGCAATCTGATGAATGGCGGGGAAAAAAAAGAAAATGAACATCAGAGAAATATGGAATGCCGTTAATCATACTAAATATGTATAATGGGACTACAAGAAGGATACGAAAGAAAATGTAGAAAAGATATTTGAAAAATAAAAGCCAGGTTCTATGGCTCACACCTGTTATTACCACCACTTTAGGAGGCCAAAGCAGGAGGATTACTTGAGGCCAGGTGTTCAAGACCAGCCTGAGCAACATAACAAGACCCACATGTACCCTAGAACGTAAAGTATAATAAAAATAAAAATAAAAACAAAATAAGCTGGGCATGGTGGCATGTGCCTGTAATCCCAGCTACTTAGGAGGCTGAGGTGGGAGGATTGCTTGAGCCCTGGAGGTCGAGACTGCAGTGAGCTATAATTGCACCACTGCACTCCAGCTTGGGTGACAGAGTGAGATCCTGTCTCAAAATAATGATGATAATAATAATAATAATAATAATAATAATAATGGCTAAAAAATGTTAATATACACATTCAGAAAACTCAATGATCTCCAAGTAGGATAAATACAGAGAGACCCACAAACAGTAAAAATACTGAAAGCTGAAGACAAGGAAAAATCTTGAAAGCAGTAAAAAAAAACAAAAACAAACAAACAAACAAAAAAAAAGTTAATTATAAGGGAACCGATGTTAGGTTAACAGCTGTATTCTTACCAGAATCTATGGAGTCCTGAAGGCAGTGGGATAACATTCAAAGTGTTCAAATAACCAAAAATCCTACATTCGCAAGACTGACTTTTAAAAATGAAGGCAAAATAAAAAATAAACAAAACCTAAGCAAATATGTTGCTAGCCTACCTGCATTATAAGGAATATTAAAGGAAATATCTTAGGCTGAAAGCAAGTGACCCCAGACAGTAAGTCAAATCCACACTCAAAATAAAGAGCACTGAGAAAAGTAATTATGTAATTATAGAATACATGAGAGAGGCATAGTCTGGTTCTTCTTTAACTGACATAAAACACAATTGTATAAAATAATACGTACATAATGTATTCTCGGGCCTATAACATGCAAAAAAGTAATATATTTACCAACAACAGCACAAAGAAAGTGGATGAGAAAAAAAGCTCATTGGGCAAAGGAAATGACTCCAAATAATAACTGAAATCCACACCAACAAATGAAGAGAAAGAGAAATGATGAATAAGAAGACAAATAACTAAGTTACAAATATATACTATTTTTTTCTTCCATCAGCTTTTTAATTTTTTTATTTTTAATCTTTTTTTATTTTTTTTTTATTTCCATACCTTTCGGTGATACTCACCCAACACTTAGCCTAGCACCAGGTAGCTGAGGTAAAGATGAGAAATGTCAATGCCCTACTCCTCCCAGGAAAATAGCCCTCAGACTGGTAGCGGGAGGGAGAAGAAACCCTGTGTTTTCAGCTGCAGCAGTCTGGAGTGAGTCTCCACCTTACTGAGCTGGGAGAGGGGAGGAAGTATGTAGATTTTGGTTCAAATATTGCTAACATATGTATTTTTGAGTTTTAGTATATTTCCATGAATGTTTCTTCATTTGCTATATGCTCGTAAGGCTTTTTCCAGAGACTTTAAATTTTTGTTTTCAAAAATAATTGTTACCAGTTTCACTGAAAAGTTGATCTGCAAAACTCCTCATGCTCAGGAAAATTTCTCAATTATAGGTTAGGGATTCTTAATAGAAAGTGGGTACAAGAAGGGTGTATCGAAAGCCCCTGTTCAGAAACACGGAGAGTCACCAGACTGATGCATGAACTTTGTCTATCAGTGGTAGTATGACATCTCCCATGAGTGTATTGGGATGAAAAAAAAGCAGAAAATTACTGCAGTTCTTTCCTACAGTTAGGAATTTCCTTAGAAGGAGAAATGGATATGCTATCTACACAGAAAATTCCCATAAATCCCAAGTAGATAAATAATACAATTTTATAGTTAATTTAAAGTAATGTAAACAAGTTTACAAGAGAAAACAACCCCATGAAAAAGTGGGCAAAGGACATGAACAGACACTTCTCAAAAGAAGACATTCATTTGGCCAACAAATATGATTAAAAGCTCAACACCACTGATCATTAGAGAAGTGCAAATCAAAACTGCAATGAAATGCCATCTCATGCCAGTCAGAATGACAAATATGAAAAAGTGAAGAAACAGCAGATGCTGATGAGGATGTGGAGAAAAAGAAACACTTTTACACTGTTGGTAGGAACATAAATTAGTTCAATGATTGTGGAAGACAGTGTGGCAATTTCTCAAAGATCTAGAACCATAAATACCATCTGATGCAGCAATCCCATTACTGGGTATATACCCAAAGGGATATATATCATTCTAGTATAAAGATACATGCATGCATATGTTCATTACAGCACTATTCACAATTGCGAAGACATGTAATAAACCGAAAGGCCCATCAGTGATAGACTGGATAAAGAAAATGTGGTACATATACACCATGGAATACTATGCAGCCATAAAATAGAACAAAGTCATGTCATTTGCAGGAACGTGGATGGAGCTGGGAGCCATCAACCTCAGCAAACTAACCCAGGAACAGAAAACCAAATTGCATGTTGTCACTTAAACGTGGGAACTGAATGATGAGAACACATGGACACACTGCAGAAATAACACATACTGGGCCTGCTGGTTGGCGGTCAGGGAGGGAGAGCATCAGGAAGAATAGCTAATGGATGCTGGTCTTAATACCTAGGTGGTGGGTTGATCTGTGCAGCAAACTACCATGGCACAGGTTTACCTTGTAACAAACTTGCACATCCTGTGCATGTACCCTGGAACTTAAAAGTTGAAGGAAAAAAAAAAAAAAAAAAAAACCAAGACTTAAAAGCAAAAATAAATAAATAAAGTAATGTAGGAAATTAACAACAAAAAAAGAGAAATAATAAAGAGAAATAGTGTCCATTTTGGCTCTTACAAAGGGAGAAAAATTTGAGTTTGTGTCTGTGATGGGAACATTGACTAAGGCACATACTTTTATTTTAATGCTGTTGCTATATTGTATCATTTGCCTAAAATAAACCACAGATTAGTGAGCACTGACATTTCAGGTGCTCTAAGTCCTCTTTAACAATCAAACCCTGTATAACTCCTAATGTTATGCAGAAAGAAATCTTCTTTCTCAGTGAGAGTAATACATTTTTTTTATCATTGCTGTTAAGAACAAATTATTCAATGTGTTATAGCCTAAACATTAAAAAAGAAGTAGTATAATTTACCACATTAGAAAATTTAAAGAGAAAAATTATAATTGTCTTAATAGTAGAAAAGATAATAAAAATCAATATTTATCACTGAAAAAAATTCATCAAATAGAAACTGAAGAAAACTTTTTCACCCTGATAAAGATCCTCTATATAAAACCTACAGCTGATATCATACTTTATGTTGAAAGAATATGATAAGGAGCAAGGCAAGGATATTTGCTCTTAACTACTTATATTCAATATTCCAGCGGGGATTCTAGCCAGTGCAATAAGGTGAGGGAAAAAAGGCATCCAGTTTGGTAAGGAAGAAATAAAACTTATTTGACATGAGAA
Source organism: Macaca nemestrina (assembly GCF_043159975.1). Classification (NCBI taxonomy): domain Eukaryota; kingdom Metazoa; phylum Chordata; class Mammalia; order Primates; family Cercopithecidae; genus Macaca; species Macaca nemestrina. Next base: position 65,647,980 of record NC_092128.1, read on the forward strand.
AATCATATGGTCATCTATGTAGACAATTTAATGGAATATAAAATAAGACACTAGAATTATTAGTGAGTTTAGGGAGCATGTAGTTTACAGAATCATTTACAAAAATCTTTTGTATTCCACATACTATCAATGACTAACCAAAAGTTGAAATAATAATAGTGATTTATTATAGCATAAAATATAACATAGGAATAAATCTGACAAAATATATGTAAAATCGTATAGTAAAAGTTGGATAATATCGTTAAAACAACCTTAATGAAAGGAGAGATATACTCTGTATATGGATTGAAAAAATATATATATTTAAGAAGTCAGTTTTCTACAAATTCAACACTACGTGTCATATAATCTTAAAGTCCAAGCAGATTTTTCTCCCATAGAGTTTAACAGGACTGTTTTAAAATTAAAATAGAAATGTAAAGGAGTCAGACTGACCAAAAATCTGCAAAACCATGATAAACGCAACTTAGTTTTATGACTCATTATAAAGCTACAATTATCAAGAAAGTGTGGAACTGGAGACAAGACAGATGAACAGATTGATAAGACAAAATAAAGAATCTAGGATTAGACATGTATATTGATAACTGATTTTAGGCAGACGTGCAAAGTATACTCAGGAGGGAACAAATAGTCTTTTCAACAGATGGGACTGAAAAAAAATATACCCTTATATTAAAAATTAACTTGGATAAATATATTGAACCATATATGAAAATAATTCAAATTGGATCAGACATATAAATGTAAATCCTAAAATTATGAAACTTCTAGAAGAAATAATAGGAGATAATATTTGTGACACAGGATTAGGCAAAAGTTTCTTAGATATAATAACAAAAGCACCTTGCATACAAAATATTTTGATAAATTAGACATCATTAAAATAAAAAGTTTATGCTCTTTAGAAGACACTATCAAGAATATTACATATAAAAAATAACATTTTTGGCAAATCACATAGCTGATAAAGGATTTTTTTAAAAAAGGCTTGAACAGACATTTCAAAGAAGATTTCAATTAAATATATGAAAAGAGGCTCAAATTCATTAATCAGTAAGGAAACACAAATCACAACCCCAAAAAGATACCACTAGATTCTTACTGAAATGGCTGAAACAAAAACGAAACCGAGGAGAGGCATGGTGACTCACACCTATAATCCTAGATTTTTGGGAAGTTAAGACAAGAGGATCACTTGAGTCCAGGAGTTTAAGACCAGCATGAGTAACATAGAGAAACCCCATTATTACAAAAAAACTAAAAAATAGCTGCGCATGGTGGCAGGTACCTGTAGTCCCAGCCATTCAAGAGACTAAGGCAGAGGGATTTCTTGAGCCCAGGAGTTCAAGGTTTTAGTGAGCTATGATTACACCACTGCACTCCAGCCTGGGCAACAAAGTAAGTCCCTGTCTCGAAATAAAATAAATCAAAAAGGAAAAAGAAAAATTAACTGATTATACCAAGTGTTGGCAAGGATGTGGAAGAACTGATGGAATTTGTATGTAAACAATGTAAAATGGTACATCCATTTTGGAAAACCATTTGGTAATTTTCTAAAAATGTTAGGTGTCAACTTTCCATATGATGAAGACATTGTACTCCTAGGTATTTATTTGTCTAGGAGAAATACAATCTTATCAATCTTATGTATCTGTTCATACAAAGACTTCTACATAAATGTTCTTAGTGACTTTATTTGTAAACTTGCTAGGAACGAGAGATTGGAAACAACCCAACTATTTATTAGTAGGTAAATGGATAAACAAACTGTGGTATATTCACGCAATGAAATATTACTCAGCAATAAAAACATGTAATATTGATATATATGTAAATGAGTCTCAAAATAATGTTGCTGAGTGAAAGAAACTAGGCAAAAAAGCATACTGAATAATTCTATTTGCATAAAATGAGACTGTGCTAAGTAAACTTTCGTGACAGAAAGCAGATATTTTACATGTAAGTCTATGATATACTGCTACAACTTAATTTTAGGAAGCAAATTATCCTTTCAAACAGTTAAATATTAGAAAAATATAATTTCATTTTTAGCATTTCTAGAGTGTCACAATCTTTGTCCAAATCCAAGATTCTGTCTTGCATTGTGTTCCTTTAGTCTATGAAGTTTTCTTTCACATTATTTTTAGTACAAGTCTGTAAGTAATAGATTCTCTAGCTTTTGTCTCTCTGAAGAATCTGTACTTCACTTTCAGTTTTGAAAGATGTTTTCCCTGGGTATAATATTCAGCATTTAATGATTTTTCCTTCATTATTTGACGGATGACAGTCCAATGACTTCTGGCTTGCATTCTCTCTCATAATGAATCTTCTGTACAGCATAACTTTATGCTTCTATAGATAATGCAGCTTTTTAATATGCTTTTCTTAGACATTTTCTTTTTATGTTTGGCTAGATCAGTTTGTCTTTGATATATCTGGGTGTATGTGTTTGAATCTCTGTGTTTTTACATATGTGCATGTGATTTTTTTGTTTTCCATTTTGGTTTCACTCTGCTTTTTGGATATGTCATTTAACTTCTTTAATTGTTTTGTTTTTAATTTCCACACTTTAAAATTTGTAAATTCTCTATTGTCTTCCTTCTGGAGTTCCAATTACACCTTAAATTGTTTTTCTCCGAGTCTGTTTCTATTGTTTTTGTTTGTTGTTGTTGTTGTTTTTAAGTGTTTTGTTTTCCTACTTCTTCCTCTTCCTTTGGTATAATGTAATTTTTATCGAATTCTACAAATTCTATGGATCATACATCTATGGAATACTGAATCAATAAAGTCATAGCTGACTCATGTTTGTGTTGTGCTGTTTCTCTGGTTGCTTTCAGGGAAACAAATTCTTCAAATTCCCTTAAAAATTCCTTGCATATAGAAAAAGTGTGAGTGCATATATCAAAACCTTCATTAAAAACCTAATATTGGTTACCTAAAGCTGAGAGATGCAAAGAAGTGCATGAAATATTTGGCCAATGTTATTATCCATGTCCCACAAAAAAAATCCTATTAAAGGGAATAATGTGTCCTTATTATTATCTTTTCAATTATCCTTATTATTTTTCAACTCACTTATGATGATGCATGAATTTTGTGCTTAGCTACTGGACTGACCAGAGAGAATGGACTTATCTGTACAGCTGGAACAAAAGGATCAGGTATTAAGTCTGTATCATGGCAAATAATATCAAAAGGGAATAAAAAACACACTATGGGCTATTACATATACCTTTCCAAGCAGAATACGAAAATGAAGTGAAATTAAAGTAATGTACCTAGGTAAAAGTTTAATATGGAACAAAACAAAACAACTACATGTTTTTTATGTGGTTCTTGATATTAGGTAAAAGTGATTTCACAGTTGGTACTGAAGTGGCAGAAACATATTGAAGGTTAAACATATTCAATGGGGACTTGAAACAAATGTATGCCCACAGTCAACTACTGCATGTAGCTTAGGATGTTATTTAAGCCTTCCAAGTAGTAGCAATTGTTGTATTTTTTAGGTTTTAGTATTACTCTGTTCGAACAGGATGATGAGGGAATTGGCTTTGTATTTCAGAAGTGATCACTTAAGTGCAACTTCTATTCTTTCTTATTCTGGTCTTTCAGAAAATCAAAACCCAAAACCAACCAAATCAAACAAAGAAACAAAGAAACACATACACACACAAACATTCTTTTAACTAACTTTAATATTTTAGGCTGTAATTTTATTCTATGTATTTATCTCCTTCACAGGATACTACTGTAGTAATTATGTTGAGGCTTTGCTTTTGATAAAAACACCACAGATTATAGATGAAATTTCATATACATTACAAAATTATTTTGGCATTGTTTGTTTGTTTGCTTATTTTTGAGATGGAGTCTTGCTCTGTCACCCACGCTGGAGTGCAGTGGCGCGATCTTGGCTCACTGCAACTTCTGCCTCCCAGGTTCAAGCGATTCTCCTGCCTGGCCTCTCGAGTAGCTGGGACTATAGGAGCCCACCATCACGTCCAGCTAACTTTTGTATTTTTAGTAAAGACAAGGTTTCACCATATTGGCCATGCTGGTCTTGAACTCCTGACCTTGTGATCCACCCACCTCGGCCTCTGAAAGTGCTGGGATTAAAGGCGTGAGCCACCACACCCTGCCTATTTTGGTATTGTACACTTTTTATTGTGATTTAATTTAGGTACAATAGAATAAACCTATTTATCTGTAAGGTTTGATGAATATTGAGAAATATTTGTACCCATGTAATCAACATCCCAAACAGGATACAGATATTCCTAACACCCAGACAGTTCCTTAATGCCTCTTTCTAGTCAAAATTTATCCTCAGAAGCATATACAATTCTTATGTTTATTATTATAGAGCATTTGGTCTATTTGGAACTATGTATACATGAGATCTCACGTTGTGTATTTTTGTGTGTGTTTGGCTTCTATAGCTCTATAAGAGAGTCTCTAAGATTTCTCCCTGCTGTTGCATAGATTGGTAGCTCATTAAATTTTATTTTATAGATACATCACAATTTGTTTATCCATTCACCAGTGGATATTTAGATATTTTTAGTTTTATGCAACTATGATTAAAACTTCAATGAATATTTTTATATGAGTCATTTTGTGGGACTATGTGCTTATTTCTCTTGGACAAGTACACAAGAATTGAATTTCTTGGTCAAAGAATAGCTTTATACTTAATTTTATAAGAAACTGGCAGTTTTCCATAAGTATCTACACAACTTTAAACACTTGCCTGCATTTTTTAACAGTTGTAGTCACCGTACGCCTTAACCAGTATATTTACTTTCACTTTTTAGTCATAGTATTAGTTGTAGAATGATTTTTTTTTTGTGGCTTTAATTTTCACTTTTCTGATGTGTAATAATCTTGGCAAATTTTTATATCCTATGGGTTAGGTATTTATGTTATTTTGTAAAGTATTAGTCAAAGTTTTGTATATATTTTAGGTTGTCTTATTATTATGCAATGTTAAAAGACTTTCCATATTTTGACCGAAATATATGTGCTTATATTAGTTATTTTTTAAAAACATAATTTTTAGAGCAGTTTTAGATTTACAGAAAAATTGAGAACATAGTACAGAAAATTCTCATGTATCTGGCACTCAGTATCCCCTGTTATTAACATCTTGCATTCATATGGTCCATTTGTTATAATTAATGAATTAATATCTACACATTATTGGTAAGTTGATAATTAAATTATATTCCTTTAGTTTTTATGTAACATGCTTTTCTGTTGCAACATTTGCAGGGTACCACATTACATTTCATTATCATCTGTCCTTAGGCTATTTTTGGTTGTGATTTTATTGTTTTTTATTTTTTTTAATTCAACAGATAATATTGTATGTATTTAACATGTATAACTTTGATGTATTGAGGTACAGATACATTGTGGAATGGTTACCTCTAGTAAATAACAAATGCATTACTTCACACAGTTATCATTTTTGTAGTGCCAGCACTCAACATCCACTCTCTCTGCATTTTTCCAGAAAACAATATTCATAATTACCTATAGTTACCCTACTGCACAACAGATCTCTTGAGTTTATTCCTCCTATCAAACTGTAATTATGTGTATTTTGACCAACCTCTCCCCATCCCACCCCTTCCAATCCCTGCCCCATGCCAGCCTCTGGTAACCATTATTCTACTCTCTACTTCTATGATTTCACAAAATGGATGAGATCGTGCAAAATCTGTCTATCTGTGTCTGCCTTACTCAGTTAACATGACTAGGTACATATCCAAAGGAAATCAATAAGTATGTCAAAGGGATATCTGCTCTCCCCTGTTTATTGCAGCACTATTAATGATAACCAATATATGGAATTGACTTCAATGCTCATCAATGGATGAATGGATAAGAAAGTGAGGTATGTATACACAATGGAATACATTTCAGCCATAAAAAATAATAAAATCTGTCATTTGTGACAGCATGGACGGACCTGCAGCCTTTCTTATTTTTTGTGGCAATGGCAGTTGTGAGGAGTACTAGCCAGGTACTTTGTAGGTTGCCCTTCTACTGAAATGTGTTTGATATTTTTCTCCTAATTAACTGGGGTTATAGATTTTGGGAAGACCACAGAGGTAAAAAAGGAATTTTTCTCACATAATATCAAGAGTAAATATTGACAATAATTTATCACTTTTGGTGTTGATCTTGATCACCTCTTTGAGGTAATGTTTATGAGGTTTCTCCACTGTAAAGCTACTCTATTTTTTGCCCCTTCCAATTCCGTACTTGAACAGTTCCAGCTTTCGCATTTGGGAGCTCTTCCAGTTGATTTCTGTTTCCCTTTAATATAGCCCCATCTATGTGACCTCTGTTTTCATGTTTGTTTGTTTGTTTTGCTTTGTTCTTCTTAGCATTTCCCCACTTTCTGTTACTATAATACCTTCCAGGCTCATATCGTATATTTTTTGAAGGAGCCTTGATTCTCTTTTTTTTACTGTAGAATGGTATTCAAAGGCAAGATCTGAGTGTTAGGTAGATATTGTTCCTGGGCTGTCATTTCTTTTAGGCCCCATGACAGAGCAAGAAAATATATGTGTATACGAAACAATGTATACATCACACATATTTATAATATTTCATTATGTGTGACCCTGTAACTACATAACGTTAAATATGAATACATAATCATGTCTCCAACTTCAATCCACTGACATAGATCATTATAGTCTCATTTTCTTGCTTACGTATAACCCTCGAGAAGAGAAGAGAACCGGTTCTCACAATCCACATATATATATATTTTTTTAATTCAAGTATACATGTATAGCAGCACAATTACTAACCCAAAGCCACATAACCCATTGAAACATTTTCTAAATTAGACTATACTGTGTTTGTGCAGTTCCTTTCATCTTACATCTTACAAATTCTACTAATTTTCAAAATGATTTAGGTCAGCACAGTTTCCTTCTAACTCCTTAAGTGAAATTGTTTCAAACATTGTATAATAGTGATAGATTTCTTATCACAGTCAGGATTCCTTTCTGAGATGCCCCAACCTTCCAATCTGAAAATTTGCGTAAACTAAGATTTACTCTTTTTGCTTTAATGTTCTGAAGGTTTTAACAAATGCGTCATTTTATAACTACTGATACAGGATATTTCCCTGACCCCTTTGCGGAACTTGTGACAGGGGTGCCTCGTTCACTCAGCCCACCGCTCTAAACTCCTCGCAGGAGGAAACAGGTGAGCGAACAAGTGCGGGAACTGGAATGAAGAAGCACTGGAACTGCCTGACAGCGTTTGGGCGGGAGGGATCAAACTCCACTCACTAGGACCTGCTGAGTTCTACCCTTTGCAGGAGGGAGTGCACAGGTGAGTGGGTGCAGGAACGGTCAGATTTTTTAGCCGCCACAGGAGCAAACTCCATGCAGGTCCCAAGGCAGCATCCAGGCAGGGGTGTCTGTGACTCCCAAAGCCCCAGAGGGCATGTTAAAGTGCTCTTTTAGCTCTGCCATCCACGGATGGCTTACGTGTTAACAGCTCAATGGGCACTTTGCCTTTTCACGTGAGGCACCTGCCTTCCACCAGCGAGGGCGCAGGGCCAGTGTGACAGTCTTTTGTATCCACATTTGTGGCACCTAAGCTCTTGTCCGGCATCCAGGAAAAATGAGGTTGCATGAACGAATTGAATGATGGTAAATTCGGGGGATTTCATTGCCGATAAATTACACAGTGTAGTCTAATTTAGAAAATGTTTCAACGGGTTTTGTGGCTTTTGGTTAGTAATTGTGATACTATACATGTTTACATGTATACTGGAATTAAAACGTTTCATCTCACTAAGTGACCTCTGTGCTTCACAGACACAACCTTCAAACTCTACCCCACCACCCAACTCCTGACAACTGCTGATCTATTTTTTCTCTATATATTTTCATTTTCCCAAATGTTACATAACATGTATCATATGGTATGTAGCCTTTTCAGATTGTATTTTATTCAGAAATATGCATTAAAGTTTCTTCACATTTTTTCACAGATTGACACTTCATTTTACAAATCTCTGAATAATGTTATGTGATTTTTGTAGTTAGATTATCCATGTACCTATCAAAGGACACCCTTGTTGCTTCTAGTTTGGGGACAAGGATAAATAAAACTGCTATAAATATGTGTGTGTGGATTCCTGAATTGACATACATTTTAAAACCAGTTAAATAAATAGGAATGTGATTGTTGAATTGTATGGTAAGATTATATTTAGTTTTGTAAGAAATTACTATGTGAGTTAATGCATATAACTATTAGGTAGATTTAGTCATATCACAATGTATATATATTTTCAACCAGTATGCTGTATACAGCATATACATACAATCTTTTCTGTCAATTAAAAAATAAATTTTAAAAAAAGAAATTGCCAAACTGTTTTCCAAAGTGACTGTACATCCTCGCTAGCAATGAACGAATGTCTCGAATGTCTTTGTTGGTCTTCATCCTCACCAGAATTTGGTTTTGTAAGGTTTTGTGGTGTTAGTAATTGTAATTGTTTAGCCATTGTTGTACCCTTTCAATAGATTTGCAGTAGTTTCTCATTTTTTAAAAATAGGCTATTCCCTAATAATAAATGAGGCAGAGCATCTTCTCGTATGCTTACTTGCCCTCTGTATATCTTCCTTAGTAAGGTGTATTTTCCAATAGCTTACTCATCATTTTAAATGGTTGTTTTCCTATTGCTGAGCTTTACATTTTCTTTGTAAATTTTTGGATACAGGTCTTTTATCAGATATGTGTTTTGCAAATATTTTCTCCCCATTGTGGCTTGTCAATCTTCTAACAATGTCTATTGTGGAAATCTGATTTTTCCAGCATCATTTCTGGAAAACTCTATTTTTTTCTCCATGGAAACCTTTGCTCCTCTGTCAAAAATCAGGTGTCCACATGTGTTGGAGTCTTCTTCTGGGCTCTGTATTTTGTTTCATTTATTAATATTCCCATTTTTTACAACCCTATGCTCTCTTGTTTCTTGTAGGTTTACAGTAAATCTTAAGATGTGCACTGCTAGTTCTGTTTATCTGTATGTCTATTCTTTTGCTAATACCACACTCTTCAATACTGTAGGCTCTTGAAATCTGGTAATGTCAATCCTCCAACTCTGTTTTTCATCAGTATTATGTTGGAAAATCTAGGACTTGTGGCTGTCTATATAAACTAAAATCAGTTTATCAATATTTATAAAGCCACTTGCGGAGCTTTACATTGAGATTGCCTTGAATCTATAAATCAATCTGGGAATACTTTACATCATAATATTGATGATTATTTCAATCCATGAACAGGAGATATCTCTGCATTTGTTCTTAAAGTTTCTTGAGGGTCACTTTTAGACCAATGTGTTATTTAGAAGTGTGCTACTTAAATTCCAGTTTTTTTGGGATAGGATTTCTCTTCCTCATTTCCATGATTTACTTCTATTTTAATTACAATGTGGTCCTGAACTTACTTTACAAGATGCTTATAATTTAAGTATATTGAGGTTTATTTTATGGCCCAGAATGTGACCTGTCTTGGTGAAAGTTTCATTTGTGCTTAAGAAGAATGTGTATTCTGCTATAGTTGGATGGAGTATTCAGTAAATGTCAATTAGATCAAGTCATTTCACAAGAGCCAAGAATTTTAACTTTCCAGGCTTCAATGTTATTTTTTAATGTATAGAGCGATAGCATTAATCTTTACAGATTTAAGAAATATGTTTTATAGTTAGTTTTCTATAACATATGTTTCTATTTAATGGCATTAGAAAAAGAGCAGGGAAAGAATTTTCAAATGTAGATACAACATAGTCATTTCAATATACTGCATCTTGATAATTTTAATATTAACATGTATCACCAGGACACATAAAACATTTAAAAACACATGTCCAACTAAAAAAAAAAGAACACCTGTGTTTAACCTGGATGAAGAGAAAAGATAAAAGACACTTGGATTTATGTAAGTGTCACATCCATACTAATTGGAAAATTGTAGAGAACTCTCTTATTCCTTAGAAAGTTGGTTAAAGATTAGCTCAGCAGTTGAGGGTAACTCAGAGTCTTCTAACTCTGAAATGGTTAGTCCAGGTAAGTTCTTGATCATGACACAATTTTTTTTAAAGTAAATGAATATAATCTGAATTCACATCTGTTATTCCATCAATCTCTTAATAACAACACAATAAAGTTATCCTAATATATGAACATTTCTTGAACTACTAAATATGCTCCTGCATAAATTTATAACTCTTATGATGATAATTTGAATATATATTAATTTATTAAATACAGTCTCTTGTTTGCTATTCTGAATGCCATGCGCTGTCCTTAATTATCTAAAAGTCAATAATGTTAAAACACATATTTTCAACCGATGGTGTTCTGTATTTGTGGCCGACACTTAAAAGGACACTGAAAAAACTTTTACACTTTCATATACCTGATTTTGAAGCACATTCTCTTTTCTGTATTCTACCTTAAAGCCACACAAAGCTTTTATTTTTTCATTTTTAGCACTTATATTTTAGTTGGTCTTGAAAATTTTCCTTTCATACTCATAATAATCATTAATTTTTTAACTAATGTAAACCTATTGTTTTGAAATGAAAAAAATGAAGGTTTATCATACTTGAAACTCTTAAAAGTATATTGTAAAATCAAGTATATATATGTGTATATATACACACATACTATATATAATGAATCTTAATTCAAACAAGAAATTCACGCCATTAGAATTTATGTTATTATGTTCTTAAAGTTTCTTCCTTTAGCTTGAACCACACAGCAATAAAGTTGTCAAAGACTTCACAAAATATTTGAACACCTCTTCTTTCTTTCATATAGCACTTAGCATTGATTCATGTTTTAGCTCTGACAGAAGTGTGGCCCAAACTATAATCTCAGTAAATACTGCTGTTTTGTAAATAGACTAAAATTTGAAGACATAAAATATATTTTCAGAAATTATCCAGCTATTATGGCAGAGCCATGGTTTAATTCAAATTTTTCTTTTTTATCTCATATCAGTGCATTGTTCTCCATTTCATTAAATCCTGGTTTGTTTAATTGATTAAACATTCTGGGGAGGTGAGAGGATGTATTTACTGCCTTTGCTTGCAAGTATAATATTTAACTCTGACAAATAATGACTAGTAAATATCTGTTGTGGTTATGGGTGCTGTTATTACTTCAATTTACCCTTCAGACAACCTTGTGATTTAGGCAGAGATGCTATATTTTTCAAAATTTACACATTAGCACTTTAAGACACAAAGTTATTTGAGACTTATATAAAGATCTTTGTTGAAACAGACCCAAAATTCAGGCCTATGATTTCAAATAATCAAACATTTTCTCCTGAAACATATGTTACCATAATAATAATATTTGATTTCTTCTGTTTCATTTTGGAAATGCCCACCACATTGATAACCTGAAAAAGAAATGATCACACCCCTAGACTTCAGTGCTATAACAGAAAAAAACCTGAAAGTAAAAGTAGAATATTTGGAATATCAAAAATGATAAATATTATTCACATAAGAAGTTGTTTAGCATTTTTCTTATTTTTTAGAAAAATTAGAATCAGATATCAAAAAAAAGAATTATCTATCTTTTTGAGCCTGTTTGATGATGTGCTGACTTTCAGCATTTCTTAAGCCTCCAATCAGAATATTTTCCAACTGAGATTAAATGTTTTCCTGATATCTGGCTTCTAATTTTAATTGTCTGTTTTTCTCCATGAAATATCTTACTATAACAAAAAATATTTTTTCTGATTAAAAAATGATTACTTATAGTACTTAGAAGAAACCAAAAATATAACAAAATATTTCTTTTATATTTAAAGTACAGTTACAAATTATAATGTTGGCAAAAGTAGCAATAATAAGTGTAGCAGAATTAGCATGAGTGACCACATAATAGCATAGTAGTAGTTTAGATAGAGAGAACATTGAACAAACACCACAAAGCCTATATTCTAGTCTATTCTGCTGTCAGTATTTAGTAGTGTATTCTTGGTCAAGTTCTTTTAAAAAAAAAATCACCCTTTTATGTCTTTTTTTAATGAGATGATTGGCTTGACCCCTCCATCTCTTTCCAAGTCTAATATGCTGAATCTACTATCTGGACATTGAGATTTAGAGTGAAGGTGTTGTCAAATTCAATTCCTTACAAACTGAGGGCTAACAAACTTTAATAAGGAAGTTGGGATATATAACAGCTTTAAATGTGATCCAGAATGATATCTGCTTTCATCAATGGTAATGAACTTAAGGAGAGACAATAAGCCAATAAAAGGAGATTAGAAAAACATTGAGTTGTATGAATTTGAAAGTTATAAGGAAGACAAAGCATTTCCTATAATATTTTTCTTTGAATTTCTGAAGACATTCAATTATAGGAACTTAACAAATGTTTAATGAATGAAAGGATAAAAGTGACTGCCTATTTGAAACAATGAATATAATTAAATTCTGAGGGTTGGGTTAATTGAATTTTCTTGAGCTATTAAAAGAATCTGAATCCAGGAAATCAGAGGTCCAGTTCAAATTTAACTCATGTTTAGTTCATAAGGCATTTACTAACTCAAATCACTTTCTTCCAGAAGCTTTTTTTTCAGAAGTAAAGGATGAACACAGCAGCCCTGAATGTGGAATATATCTATGCTAGAAATCAGGGAAAAAAAATGAAAGGATATTGTAGAATGAAATACCTATAACTGTGACTTCAGCCTCATTTGAGAAGAAGAAGATGCACAATAGAAGCTTACTTTAACATATAAAATATTTAACATAGAAACTGATACTTAAGGCTGAACAATTCACCAGAACATACTGGTATGTATGAAATTCCAAGAGACAAGTCTATAGACTGGTAACTGAGACTGAAAATTGAGAGAAATTAAAGGGATCAAATACATTTCTTTTTGGGTAATTTTAAATAAACTCCCTCAGTTGTCTTTACTTTTCATTTCCATAAAGATTTTTACTATAAATCTTACTGCTCTAGACATGGTACAATCAATGGCACAAAATTTAAATAATTGTTTTTTATTGTTAAATCACAGAGACTTTTAAATCTAAAGTCATCAAAAATTGGCTTCAACAAAGGTTAAAGAACAGACTAACTTTCAGAGAATTTCTGAAAAATATGTATGTTTTTGATTTTATAAATGCATGTAGGTTAAAACCTAAAATACATCCTAGGAAACAGCTATTCATTGGAACCTATAATTTGAGTTTATATGCATTTCCTGAGGACTATTCGTGATTGATTGTATGAAATAATGAATGTAAAAATAATTGTGTACTTTTTCTCAGAAGCAAAAATCATATTTTTAATAAAGGTTCAAATAATCTCTACTCATAAAAATCAATGGTTGAGTTTGAAAATATTATATTAGTCACTTGCTTTTTCTTGTCTGCTTCCTCATGAGGTTCTTTGAGGAAAACAAAAACATACAATTAAAATTTACAGTATTAATCAGGGATCTTAGTTACAAATAGCATATTTGGTTGCAAATAGCACAGTTTACATAATCTCTAGGTGGGCCAGAAACAAGGCTTGAAGGCCACACAATTGGGGACCATGCGCCATGACATAGGGTAGAGTTGGTTGGAGGAAACACTGCTGCTCCTCTCAATGGGCTCAGAATCTACAGATGCCAGCATTCTCACTTCTTCAGTGTCTGCTTTTGGAAGCTGCATGTCACTGGCATGGATTTGACATTGGGTCTGAACTTTTGTCACTAATTTCTGATTCAGTTTAGTGAATGTGGTTTCCAGATGGTAGGTAACATTTCTGTGTCCACGGTATACCAAATCATCTGGCTTCAAAGTATGGGGGACATAATAGCATGTTCAAAGGCATAACACTTACTCCACTAGCACCAGCAGGCGATTTGGTGATGTCTCCACTTTAAATTAGAATAAATTCAAATTATGCAAGTTAATGAGTCACACAGCTTTACAATCTGCAAGCTGTAGGCAAGTTAGGATGTAGCATCTAAGGTCTTTAGGGAGAGAGAGTTGCGAGTGAATCAGATGTTGTTAGACACATCTTTAGGGATGCGAGCTTAAAGAAAATTAATACTCTATCTCACATCAAGTCAGTCAAGCTTCATTCTTCATTGTATCTATGCAACTCACTATTATTTTTGTCAAGAACAAATAAGATAAACTAATAAGAAAAAGAGATTCTGTAGTGGATTTTTAAATTCCTTCCTTCTTTATATTCAAAATTTACAATAAAAATATTTCAGAAAATAATGGTAGTTAATGCTCATGAATCATTTACTATATGCAATACTTACTATTCATTTACTCTATGCTAGCTACTGTTCTAAATATTTTATACATAATAACTCAAACTTCACAAATAATGAAATACTGAAATTTTTTTTGTTCCATTTTACATATAAGAGAAATAAATCACGGCAAGTTTAAACAAATGGCCTATGGCAACACAGCTAGAAAGTGGCAGAACTGAGATTTGAATGTATGCAGTCTGACCACCTTGTCTGTTTTCTTCAACACCATTCTACACAGCATAAATTAGACCCTGGAGTAGGGACCCTAAAAGCAAATAGAACACCAATGCTGGCTGCCCAATTTAGAAAAAGTTATACTAATAAACTATTATGCAATACTTAATTATTAGAGTGACTACAAATCCATCTTTGCCTGGGACAATTCTGGGTTATTCCTCATGCCCTATTATTATAATGAATAGTGACCCTTTTATTCTTGAAACGTCCTGCTTTCAAAAATAAATGACAAAGTCATTTGATGAAAAAATGTATATGTGATTTTAGAATACAGATTTCTATTTTAGAGTATCGAAAAACAGAATTGTAAATGTTGAAATGAAGGCTATTGAAGACCTTCTTTTTCTTATTCTTTGGAGGAGAGTCAGCTATTGCACTTAACATGTCATCAAAGTATAATAAATTAAATATATAAAATATTTCTGTGCACATACAAGTAGATTATTCACACATATTGTTGATTAAATTGGTTCATGCTGTTTCTTCCACATATTTTACATAATAGAAAAACAATCATGGACTTAGCTTCTTTTATACTTAGTAATGGATAAAATCATGGTTTTCCATGTTACCTCATATTTAATAAATTCTGGAATATATAAGAATCTAGAAAAATGGACAGGGCTTCCAAGTTTTTTTGAGGAACCATTAATTATATTAATTAAAAATATTTTTAAATGTGTCATCAATATTCCCAAGATTTCCAAAGCTTATGGTATGACCTTTTCTTTAAGGTGTGACATAGAAAACTTCGATTATCATTTTTGAAAGAAAAAATTATGGCATTATATAAATGAATCACAATTGCTATAAACCTATTATCTTATAATAATAGGTTCACAACCTATTATAACAGGCTTACAACTTATTAAAACAACTATAAATAATCTGAAAAACAAATCTAAAAAACCCTTCCAACTCTTTCTCCCCATTTACAAAACTTAGAAAACCTCCAGAGAATAATTTCATGGAGCGTGATTTAAATATTATAATAAATTCCTATCATTTATGTAACATGGTGATTACAATAAATTGTTTTTAAAAATTCAACCCATTTTTTTAGATAGTTCTATAGAAGCCTATAAATATTTAATATATTTTAAACCTATATATATAAGACCAGTAGATGACTAACATTAAAAAGCAGCACACATATATATAAAAAACATTAATTTTCATAGAACGACAAATTAATTTTGACAAGATCACTCTAAAAAATTAAGGAAGCATGAATGCATTTTATTTGTGTTGGGTAATTGATGCTATCAGGGCTGGCTGATAAGATGCTTATATATTACACATGTATTTCATAAACCTCATGATGCTTATCTTTTTGCTAATCTTCATTTTGTCTTTTGGGCAATAGTCTTGTGTTTGCTACATAAGGGTATGAGTGATGTTAATGAGAGCATCTGTCAGAACAGAAAAAGTCAAACCATTATTATTAGGGGACAGATTTAAAGTTGCTCTTTAGCAAAGCAAAAACAAACAAAAACGGTTGCTGATTTTATACTCTGAAGAAAACTAGCTGCTTCAATGCGTTTTACAATGTAATATTGCTAATGTTTCTAAATGAGAAAATAAATCACTACAGTTTTAGTAGGCCCAGATTTTCCTTTTAATTTTTCACAATCTATGTAGGTTTCTAATGATATTCTAATTAATTGTAATGGGTGTTTGCAACTCAAATTCAAAACAATACTAAAGATAAATTTAGAGGTCAGTGCCTGAATTTGTCTTTAAATAAACTACCTGTAATATATACCTTAAATACATTTCTGAAAATATCGCTTTCTTAGGTGGAAAACTGCTTTATTATTGTATTACACACACAGACACACACACACGCATATTTCTGTTATATAGTCACATGTATTTCTATTGAAATACTACCAACGACAATTCCCATTTACTAGGCATTTCTTTTTCATAGCTACTTCACCTCTGTTTGTTTCTTCTTAAAGATGACACTTCATTTCTACCTTACATTTAAAAGTTGACTTAATATTTTAGATAAATGAATATAGTTGAACTGAACACTCAAAAACAAAAAGTCTTATCAGCTCTCTATATTTTAATTTAAGGCAGTCTGCCTTTTAAGATAAAACAAATAGTAACTGTATTAACTTTAAGCAAGTCATCTCCCTAAATTAATGCATGCAATATGTTTCTGTTTGAAAGCCTGAAGGTATCTCAGTCTCATATATCACCTAGTTATTAAAAATAGAGCATTTATATTGATTTCTTCCACCCTTCTGTTTTGCTTTACGAAGCTGCTACAATCAGACCAAGTCCAGAATGGAGTGGGAAGAGTGTAAAGATAAGCAGAAAACAGAGATTGTAAATACAAGAATGAGAAGGGTTTGAAACTAACAACTTTGTCAGCTGGGCATGTGTACTGCAAAAGAGGCACAGAATTGCCTAACATGTCCCAGCAGGAACCAGTGTGGCATTCCTGGGATTGAATTTTGATAGCGCTTGAACAAGGAAACAAACAGGGTTTAAACAAGAGGTCATAGACTCTCACACATGAAATTTAACATACTGGCTCACTGCAAAATGGCTCTTAGAAGCCTGGAGAAAACAATTGTCCACACTGAGCAAAGTAGAAATGCCTGAGTTTTTCTGGCACACAGTACAAGAAGGAGTAAAAATGGCTCAGAAAAGTGCCCTTGCAGTAAAGAAAATCTAATGTGTGACCCAACAACCACCAGGGGATTACATTCTGTATGAATGTGCAAAGGACATCATACTCATTTACAAAAGTCATCAGCAATACACTGGTAAAAGGAGCATTGGCCCTAGTAACTTCAGTCACGGTCTTCTTCTGTAAGCCAAGGTGATGGTAGGCAGGTGGTCACAGAAATATATTTGATAGCATTAGAAAAGATGGGACCTCAATATTCCCTAAATAGACCCCAAAGCAGTAAAGGAGAGGTGGGAGTTTTAAATTGCTGGAAGCCAGGGGACGACAATGATTATAGTGACCAGGATTCAGAAAGAAAGGTAAGGATCTTGACCAACAGGAGTTAAGGAGATAATTAATAGAACATAGTGTCTATAAAAGCAAAATAGTTGGGCAGAAATTTAATCCAAAAGAAAGTAGCCTTCTTTCTTATTGTTACATTATTTTCCCTGTTTTCTATATGAGTCCTAGCTTAGGCATCCAATAACCTCTTTTGTCTTTATTCATTAACCCATCTGATATTTATTAAGGGTTTATTGTATGCTAGTTTTACTGGAGATATGACAGTGAACAAAGCAATGTTCCTCTCCTCTTCGCACACACATTCTCTAAAAGAAAGAGAGACAAGAGAGAAATTAGCATATGTATTAGTCTGTTCTCGTGCTGCTAATGAAGACATACCTGAGTCTAGGTAATTTATAAAGGAAATGGGTTTAATAGATTGACAGTTCCACATGAGTGGGGAGGCCTCACCATCATGGCAGAAGGCAAAGGAGAAGCAAAATAGCATAGTTCATGGTGGTAGGCAAAGAAAACATGTGCAGGGCAACTCCCCTTTATAAAACCATCAGATCTCAAGAGACTTAATCACTTGAGACACATGAACAGCCCAGAAAGACCCGTCCCATGATTTGATTACCTCCCACCAGGTCCCTACCATAACATGTGGGAATTATGGGAGCTACAATTCAAGATGAGATTTGGGTGGGGACACAGCCAAACCATATCACCATGCAAAGTGTCGGATGATAATCGCCATTCTGGGTAAGTGGGAAAAGGTTCCGGGAGTTGATAGAGAGGTATAGCTTTATTGCTTTCTTGTCTCTCTTCCTGATTAAACCACAGTTTCAAGAAAAACAATTTTCACCCTAGTCTCCAGAAGTTTTAACAAAACTTACAAAGAGATACTAATGTTTGTTTGCATGAATTACAAAATACATCTCCATCATTGTTTAGTAGGGGAAGCGTTTGAAGAAGTTAAACAAAAGAATCTTCTTCTCTGGATTAGTACCGTGTCTTCTGCCTACACATGCCCCAAAACAACCTTTCACCAACATCATGCACTCTTTTCTGTAAATTATACAACAATTAGAGCAGAATTTATTTAAGCTTTTGATTAATTCTTGTAATAAATATCTTCTAAGTGCCTACCTCAGAAACAATGGATTCTCCAAGATGTAGGTTTGAATATTTCTATAAAATATTTCATAGGCAAATATGTAAATAAGACAGGCAGACATCCAATTTCTGTTCTTACATTTTGATTTTCATGAAGTGTTACAATATTGCTAGGGTAAAGTGACTGTCATCAACAGTAAAAGCTGATGCTCCGGGTGTTTTGCTCATATGGTAGCAAGATAGTGATGGTTGGTACTTTACTGATAATAAGCTAAGAATCTTGCATACTGTTTAACTCTGTCATCACACTAATAGCTTCATTTGGGCACAGCCAATGCCACATTATTTTATCTTATATCTACATAATAGTTATAACCAGTGGCACTTCTCTCTCTTCAACACGAAACACCATGCCATCTATTTTCCTCTTGCTATTGAAACGTGTCCCTTTCAAATACCTCAGACTTCATTGGCATTTGCTGCTGCTCTGAGGAAGGCATTTGGCAGCAATTTTTAAAATGACAGTGGGGTTATTTAGAAGACCTCATGCTCCATGGCATTTTTGTCATTCTGCCTTTTCCCTGTAGCTGTGTAGCAACACTAATATGACAGCAAGCTATCTAACCTTGTGTGACCTAGTTTAATTAGCTTCCCTGGTCCTCATGGTATCATCTGTAAAATGAACCAAGTAGAAAAGAAATGACAAAACCATGCTGATAATGTAAATTACAGAACATTCTATTTTGAGAAAATTTTATTCTGACAGATAAATTTCAAACCATCATTTACTTATTTTTTATTTAGTAAAACAAGAATTTAATATTAAGAAGGTAACTATATACTGAAATTAGAGATTTTGCTAATAATATGAGAGAAACATAATATGTTGGAAAATATTAAATTACTAGTAAGATTACCATATGACAATGTGCAAAAGTTAAAGTTGCGTGAAAGTCATATTTCAAATTGGATCAAATGCACTCTGATGCAGCCATCTGCAATCAAATCTGTGCTACGTGATGGGAAACCAAAATAAAATAATGCTGGAGTGAAAAGCTTCCCTTAAATAATAGATGCTGATAATTTTGGCCAGATTGCTCTTGCTTTAATCTATTAACATAATTCTTAGTAATTTATTTATTCAAATATTATTATAAGGACATTAAAACAAGCTAAATTTGAGAACACAGCAAAAGAAAACTGCTATGTTTTAAATAGCTTTAGGTTTTAGGAATATGACTGGGGGAAGACCAAGACTCCTGGAGGGTAGGTAATAGAAATGGAGAAGCAGGCTTCCATATTGTTCTCCCTGAGGTTTACTTGTCCCTATACTGAGAAAACATATTTTCAGCTAATACTACCTCTACTGGCATCCTAGTGATTAGTGACAGGGCTATATCTTTTGGTTAGCTCTGGATACATGATTCCTGAAAACATTAATTGCATCAAGAGCAAGCACAAGAACAAATGAGTTAGATAAAACTCTATCAAAAGAATTAGTACAGTAAGGACAATAAACCATGACATGGAATGGCACTCCTCCAATTTGTTAAACCCAACCCTTTCTTCACATTATTGCTTCTATCTATTGCATAATAAATGCATTTGGAATTTCAGTGATTACTCTGCTAAGAGTTTAGCTAAAGAATATTGATTATATTTTCATTGTTGCGTGAGCTACAATTGATTTTATTTCCTGGATAAAAGTCTGGAAAATATCAGCTATATACAAATTCTTTACTTGTTTTGATTTGATCAGTTTTCTCTGAGACATTAAAATCCTGGATAATATTTCTTCATAATAATAGTGGAACAGGGAAACAATTAGTCGGTTTCCCTATTTCTCCGAGTTAAATTCACTCTGAAGAAATTCAGCAAGAAATTATAATCCCCAAAATTCAAAAGGAACCAAAATACAAGCAAGTAAACAAAGAGTCGATAGCATATATTTAATTCTTAAGCCAGAGATAATGATAAGCCACTTAATAATACATAAAAACAATTTGGAAATGTTCCAAGTATATCAGCGGGGTTCAGGACCCATTCCTTCTTGCCTGAACAAATATATCACTCTAGCAATGCTTCTCGCTTTTTTCTGCATACTTAATTTTTCTTTTTAAACTTGTTCATTACCATCTAAAAATACTCCCATTTCAAAAACTGTTTCTGACTTGACCTTCACCTCAATTTTTTCCCTATTTTTTTATTCTCCTTCACAGAAAAACTCATTGAGAGAATGTGTTATTTGTAGTTTCTATGTTGCCTCTTCTATTTCCCTTCAACCCTGCATACTCAGACTTTCACCCTAACATGCCAGTATAACTCTCTTGCCAAAGTAACCAATCACCTCATTCTTACTAAGTACAATATTAATTTTCAGTCATTATTCTAATTAATGTGGAGGCTCTGGAGTATTTGAAAGCCATTCCTGGGAGTCAAGAAACAGTTCTCTGCTGTCACTGTGTTTGTTGTGTTCTCTGTTCTTTGTCCTCTATTAAATCTACTAAATGTGTTGCTGTGTTAATCCTATTGTGCCTTCTAATTTTGATTATCAATCAGAACTCAGGAGCAGTGCTACTACTTAACCATTTCCAGCTATTGCAGATTGGTATCATTAACGGAGCTGACTTTTAGACCTACAACTCTATATGACAAGGGTGCTTTATGGTGAAGCAAATAAGAGGAAAGACAGACATAAGAATAAAAGGAAAGAAGAGGAAAGAAAGACAAAAGAGTGAAGATTTAGACATCCAACTAGTTGCTGGCTCACTATCAGTATGAAGTCACAAAAATTCTGTGTCAGAATATCAGGCATAAATTTCATGTATTTTATTTATTTTTGTTTGCTTGTTTATTTGTTTATAAGTAAAAAGGTTTGAATTCTGAAGATTTGGCAAAATGCATTCATAAGATAAAGCAGACAGACAAAAAAATTAGTGAGTAGTACTCCGATGTGGTTGTTGCTTAGCTGATTTTAGTGTTAGTAAAATTGTTAGAAACTGAAGGAAAGAAAAGAGTCAATCATACTTGGTAAGAGAGACCATCAAACAAGGTCTTGTTATACACCAATGATTCCATTGGGGATTTGGGAAATACAGTTCAGTTATTATTCTCTAGGTATGACTACTGTTCACTAGACACACTCCTAGGTACATAATGTAGTGGAAAGGTGACCACGGAAATTTATGTATAGAATACAGTTCAAAGGCATGTGACTTTTTGCTTGATAATACTAGGAACCACCTGATGAATCTTTGCTCTCTCAGATTCTTTGACTAATGAACAGGAGACTAACAATTCTATGGCAGACATATGTGAACAAAATGGACTATATAAGTTGAGTTCCAGCAGCGCTCAGCATACAAACAATTTTCTAGAATTTAAATGTAATTGAATTGATTCATTTGGAATAAAGGCATAAACAGAACGTAAATACAGCAAGTTTGTGCCGGAAAAGGTTTCTGTTTGGCTTTCTCACTTTTCTAAAACAATGGACTATCCCCTGAAACTCTTGAAATATTTCACATACAAGCAAATTGATTGGGTTTATGATGACAAGCAACAACTCAACCAAAATAGTATGTGACTGTGATGTAAACAATTCTGATATGGGCAGTGCCTTTTGACTGGGCCCCTTTATTTCAACCCTATATTCAAAGGGTTATAGACCATATAGGAAATAACCCCCCTGCTATCATATCTGCCATGCATTTATTTGATTTAATAATGAAAAAGGTTTTAACCATTCATAAGAAGGAAGATAGGCAAAATAAAAATAAGATAAATTGGGAAAAAATAATGGTTTAGTTGAGTCGAAATCTGCGTTTGGGTGATAAAGAGCAAAATGAAAATCAAAATGAGGAAGTTAATGATACTGTTACAAAATACCTATTCATCCAATATCACCAGATCAAGGATGATATTACATTAGATGTATCCTAGCTTTGGTAGCTATCTCACTTCAAAGGTTTTAAAAATCCTTCTCCATTTATCCTAAGTTAAATAAACTTAAATCCAATGATGCTGAAAGAGACTGGAAGAAGAAAGCATTGATGTGGTATATTAATAAAAGCTTTTTAATTGCCATATATTGTCAAACCATTATTAATACATTATTATTAACTGAAGTACATAGTTTATAATAGGATTCACTCTTTGAGTTCAGTACTTCCATAGACTTTTTTTTTTTTTTTTTTTTTGAGGCAGGGTCTTACTCTGTCGCCTGGACTTGAGTGCAGTGGCATAATCGTGGCTCACTGCAGCCTTGACCTTCTGGGTGCAAGCAATCTTCACACCCCAGCCTCCTAAGTAGCTTGAACTACAGGCATGCACTGCCATTCCCCACAATTTTTTGTTTTCGTTCTTGTTAAGATGACATCTTCCTATGTTGCCCAGACTACTCCCACTTACCAGTTATGTTTACTTCGCTTAGCAATATTTATTTTAGATTCCTTCATGTCTTTTAATGACTTGATGGCTCATTAATTTTAACTGCTAAATAATATTGTTTTGTATGGATGTACCATAATTTATCAACTAATTAATTGAAGGACATCTTGATTTCTTCCAATTTTAAACAACTATGAATATAGCTATAAAACATTCATATGCAAGTTTTTGTATAGACAAGTTTGCAACTCACTTTGGTAAATACTAAAAATATGATTGATGGATGGTATGGTAAGACTAGGCTTAGCTTTGCATGTAATAAAATGCCAAACCATCTTTCATTTTGCATTCCTGTAAGCATTGTACGAAAGTTCCTGTTGCTCCATATTCTCTTCAGGATTTGGTGGTGTTTGTGTATTAAACTTTAGTCATTCTAGATGTGTAGTGGCATCTTATTTTAATTCCATGACAATTTATGATGTTGGGCAGCTTCTCATATGTTTTTAACAGTCATGTTTGTCATTTTATGTACTTGTCTTTCTACATGCGAGAGGATTTCCAGTATAATGTACAACAGGAGTGGCAGAAGGGGACATCCTTGCCTTGTTCCTGACCTCACAGGAAAATCACGTATTTTCTCACCATTGAATTTTAGATTAGCTACTGGATTATTATTTTTAGACTTGTTGTTTTTTGTCAAGTTGAGGGGGTTCCCCTGTATTCCTCGTCCAATGAAAGTTTTGTTTGCTTGTTTGTTTTTATCATTAAATGGTACTGTATTTTGTCAAATAACTTTTCTGCATCTATTGCTATGAAAACATTATTTTCTTGTTTAGCCAGTAGATGTGATGAATTACATTAATTTATTTTTGCATGTTGAAACAGCCTTGCATACTTAAAATAGATCCTTATGGCAAATTCTTATAATTTATGTTGTCTGTGCATCTATTCTGAATGTCAGTTTAACTTTCTCAGTCACCCTTAACACAGTATCCTGTTCTTTACCTCCTTTTAGTTCTTCAGTGTGGCTGATCCAGAGTCTATCTTATACAACTCTATCCTAGTGACCGCCTCTCTATAGGACAGCTAAATTCAGTCTACTTGACTCATCAGTTTCTCATTCCCCACACCCCACAAGGACTGCACAAATATGTTCCAGTAACCATCTCTCAGTCACAGAGTAACCCCACAGACCTCATGCCTGGTTGCCTTAAACCCAATAGTTAGAAGTGCCTGAGGAAAGCATGCTTGGGTAATGCTCTAGACCTTAATAAAAGTTTTGGCCTAAGGGGTTCCTCACTGTCTTTTTCTCTTGTTCTTCACCCGCTGCTTGAACACTTTTGTCCTGGACAGCTCCCCTCTTCCCATTGGCTGTGCAAAGTGTGCTGCCTTCTTCCTTCTGGATCTGTAAGTAATAAAATTGCTTCTGTCATTTCAAGTGTTTGTGCTGCCTCCTCTGTTTCTCACTGACTAACACACCTGAACCTAAATTCTTTCCTGATCAGGGCTATAATTTATAGCTACTCTCAAGAGGGAGACCTCAAGGCCAAATTAGAAAGAATTTATATTTAACAAAAAAAACAACTTTTCT
The DNA here is from genome assembly GCF_043159975.1 of Macaca nemestrina. Classification (NCBI taxonomy): domain Eukaryota; kingdom Metazoa; phylum Chordata; class Mammalia; order Primates; family Cercopithecidae; genus Macaca; species Macaca nemestrina. The sequence continues at coordinate 65,672,627 of NC_092128.1, forward strand.
TGTTCATTGTCTATACATCTTTGTATGCATGGTTCGACTTGATTTGCTAATATTTTGTTGAGAGTTTTTGCATCCACTTTCATGAACAAAAATGGTGTGTAGTTTTCCTTTTTTTGTAATGTTATTATCTACTTTTGCTATTAGGGTAATGTTGACCTTGTAACATGAGACAGAATTCTTCTGTGTGCTTCTAATTTTTGAAACAATTTGTAGAGAATTGGTATTATTTCTCTTGAAATATTTGGTAAAGTTCACCAGTGAAACTGAGACTGGGTCTTCTCTTTGTTTTGGAAGGTTATTAATTATTGATTCAATTATTTTAGTGTGTAAAGTCATATTTGGATTATCTGTATCTTCTTGCAAGCTTTTCTGTAGATTGTGTCTTCTGCGGAATGTTCTTTTTCATCAAAGTTATCTAATTTTTGGCTTGCAGCTGTTTATTATATTCTTTTATTGACCTTTTAATGTACATTGGGTCAAAAGTGATGGCCATTTTTTAACTTCTGATATTTGTAATGCTTCTGTTGTAATTTTTTCTGTGTGATTCTGGCTGGGGCTTACCAATTTTAATATTATAGAGGCTAAAAGCCTGGTGACCCATATTTTTCTTTGGCAAAATAAAACTGTCACCTGAGTTAACGTGAAAGATAGAAAAAAATACCGAACACACTTTGTTTTGGAGAAGAGGTTTTGAGGCAAAATGTTACTACTGCACGGTGTTCGTTATTACCTTCATATCACTAATGATTATACGAAATTAAACTCAAAAAAAATAGTTGAAGCCAGATGTGGTGGCTTATGCCTGAAATCCCAGAACTTCAGGAGGCCAAGGCAGACATGCTGCTTGAGGCCAGCAGTTTGAGACCAGCCTGGGAGATATAATGAAATCCCATCTCTATTAAAAATACAAAAATTAGCCAGGTGTAGTGGCACATGCCTGTAGTCCCAGCTACTTGGGAGGCTGAGGCAGGAGGATTTCTTGGATATAAGAGGTGGAGGTTGCAGTGAGCCAAGATATCACCATTGTACTCCAGTTTGGGTGACAGAGTGGGGCACTATCTCAAAAAACAAACAAAAAAAAGCGTTGAACTTTACAATCAGGAATGCATTGGAAGAAATAAAATACATATTCAATAAAATACAATAAAATAGACAGTCTAGAACTTTCTAGGTGGTTACTTGATGCTACTTCTTTTATGAAACCATAATAGATAAGTTTGAGAAGTGGCATGAGAAACATGTGATTAATTAAGATACTCTTTGAGGGCAAAAAAATTGCAGGAAGCCTGCTAAAAATTACTAAAAAAGAAATCTGAATAAATTAATGTTGCTCACAGGGAATATTTTCAATTTGACATTTCAATAAAAATTTCCTGTAAACCAGTTGATACGGTTTGACTGTGTTCCCACCCAAATCTCATCTTGAATTGTAGTTCCCAATATTCCCATGTGTGGTGAGAGGGACACAGTGGGAGCTAATTGAATCCTGAAGGTGTTTTTTCACATGCTATTCTCATAATAGTAAGTTCTCACAAGATCTGATGGTTTTATAAGGGGCTTCCCCCCTTCACTCAGCTCTCGTTCTTCTCTCTCCCGCCACCATGTGAAGGACAAGTTTGCTTCCCCTTCCTCCATGATTGTAAGTCTCCTGAGACCTCCCCAGTCATGCAGAACTATATGAACCAATTAAATCTCTTTCCTTTATAAATTATCCAGTCTTGGGGATGTCCTTATAGCAGCATGATAACAAACTAATACTTTAAATTGGTACTGGGAATGGGGTGCTACTGTAAAAACACCTGAAAATGTGAAAGCAACTTTGAGGCAGAGGTTGGAAAAGTTTGAAGGGCTCAGAAGAAGATGGGAAAATGTGGGAAAGTTTGGGACTTCCTAGAGATTTGGACGGATGAGAGGACAGGAAGATGTGGAAAAGTTTGGAACTTCTTAGAGATGTGTTGAATGGTTTTGACCAAAATGCTGATAGTGCTATTGACAATAAGGTCCAGACTAAGGTGGTCTCAGATGGAGATGAGGAACTTGTTGGGAACTGGAATAAACATGACTCTTGCTACGTTTCAGCAAAGAAATTGGCTGCATTTTGCCCCTCCCTGGAGATCTGTGGAAAGTTGAACCTGAAAGAGATGATTTAAGGTATCTTGTGGGAGAAATTTCTAAGCAGCAAAGCATTCAAGAGGAAACAGAGCATAAAATTTTGGCAAGTTTGTAGCCTGATGATGCAAAAGAAAAGAAAAATCCATTTTCTGGTAAGAGATTCTAGCTGGCTGAAGAAATATGCATAAATAATGAGGAGCAAAATGTTAACCATCAAGACAATGAGGAAAATGTCTCCAGGGTATGTCAGAGAACTTCACAGCAGCTCCTCTCATCACAGGCCCAGGGCCTAGTAGGGAAAATTTGCTTTGTGGTCTGGGTCTAGGGCCCTCCTGCTGTGTGCAGACTAGGGACTTAGTGCCCTGCATCCCAGTGGCTCCAGCCATGGCTAAAAGGGGCCAAGGTACAGCTCAGGCCATGGCTTCAGAAAGTGCAGGTCCCAAGCCTTGGCAGCTTCCATGTGGTGTTTTCCTGCAGGTGCACAGAAGAATTAAGGTTTGGGAACCTCTACCTAGATTTCACTGGATGTATGGTAATGCCTGGATGTCTAGGCAGAAGTCTGCTAAGGGGGCAGAGCCCTCATGGAGAACCTCTGCTAGGGCAGTGCAGGAGGGAAATGTCAAGTGGGAGCCCCCACACAGAGTCTCCATGGGGTACTGCCTAGTGGAGCTATGAGAAGCAGACCACTGTCCTCCAGACCCCAGAATGATAGATCCACCAAGACCTTACATTGTGCACCTGGAATAGTCACAGGTATTCAGTGACAACCCATGAAAGCAACTGGGAGGGGGCCTGTATCCTGCAAAGCCACAGAGGCAGAGCTTCCTAAGGCTGTGGGAGACCACCTCTTGTATCAGCATAACCCAGATATGAGATATGCAAAGAAGATCATCTTGAAATTTTAAAGTTTAATGACTGCCTTATTGGATTTTGGACTTGTATACGCCTGTAGCCCCTTTGTTTGGGTCAATTTCTCCCATTTGGATTGGGTATATTTACCCAATGCCTAAACCTCCATTGTATATAGGAAGTAATTAACTTGCTTTTGATTTTACAGGCTCATAGGCAGAAAGGCATTGTCTCAGACAAGACTTTGGACTTGGAATTCTGGGTTAATGCTGGAATGAGCTAATTTGGGAGACTATTTGAAAGGAATAATTGTGTTTTGAAATGTGAGGCCATGAGATTTGGGAGGGGGCATGGGCAAAATGATATGGTTTGGTGGTGTCCACATGCAAGACTCATCTTGAATTGTAATTCTCATAATCCCCGTATGTGGTGGAAGGGATCAGGTGGGAGGTAACTGAATCATGGGGGTAGTTTCCCCAATGCTATTCTTGTGAAAGTAAGTTCTCACAGAATCTGATGGTTTTATAAGGGGTTCCCCCTTTGCTTGGCTCTCATTCTCTATTTTGTTGCCTTGTGAAGGATGAGTTTGTTTTCCCTTCTGCCATGATTGTAAGTTTCCTGAGGCCTCTCCATCCAGGGGAACTGTGAGTCACTTAAACATTTTTCCTTTATAAATTACCCAGTCTCTGGTATGTTCTTATAGCAGCATGACAACAGGCACCAGTCAAACCCAGAAGAACCCAAAAGAACTGAAACCAACTATATAAGTTACTACAATCCATCTGGCTTCACATAGGATGAATTAAGCATATGTTTTTAATGTCTAAAATTTTGTAGTTTTGCTGCAGAAAAAAAAAATGTTGCATAGTACAGGATGGGAAATGAATTATTAAATCTATTATTTTTATACAAATGTTTTAATCTCCCAATAGTTTATAGTACGTAACTCTTAACACACGCACAAAAAATGCTTTAATATTTGTGGCATCAGGTCCTTTATCAATGCTGATAATTAGACCAAATACATAGTCTCTGTGCTATAGGTTTTTACAGTCTAGAAAACTGAGATTTTTATAGGTTAAATAATTTTCTAGTCTTGAGAAAGATAAAGTGAGGACCTAGGTGTTTCAATTCCAGTGCTGGTATTTTATATTGTACTAACTTGTTTGAAGATGTATTAAGCATGTACTATGTTAATGATCTCTGGTTTATATTTATACTAGTAATTTAAATGGCAAAGCAATAAATGTTTTTGAAAAGAAACTCTTCAAAGAGATATAGGCATTATTAGCATATTCTTTCTTGGTTTGAGAAGGCACTAAATCATTCAGGAACCAAACTACCTGTGGTCGTAAAAATCACATCTATCAGATTGATTCTAATAAAATATTGGCTGCATCTGACTTCCTGATTTGTGTCATAAGTGATATTTTAGATAGAAAGAAAGTAGTAGCATTTCCGTCTGCTCTGTACCACACAATCTAACACCTGATTTTATTTTCGTTAGTTTTCATCTCCAAAATCTCCAAGATGTACATATCATCTGGTGTCCTTGTATAGACTAAAATCTCCTTGAGGACAAAAACTCGATTTTTTTACTATTACTAAGTCCATCAGGGCTGTAAGAACAATTGTTAGGTATTTAATTGTTTTTATTTAATCAATAAACACATTAACATAATTTTCACCTTTGTTGTCAAAATCAATTTTTGTTTGTAGAATGGTATTAATCTACATAAAAGCTAATCTTCAATTGTATTTAACTTTATTAATGCATATTTTCCTCTAATTAAGAAAATGTAAATAAATAGTTCTTGTGTTCCATAGTGACTTTTTCAAGGATTAAATAATATATGAATTATTTATGATTTTTATTTATTATTATTTTAGATATATGTGTATAATCTGTTAAATACCAACAGTTGCTGAAGCAATATAAAAATATTTCTTTACCTCAGAGTTCTTATTATAGACTGAAATTTCAAAAGACTGATGTATGGATAGTTACTATTTATAAAATGATTAAAAGGAATGTTAAAATTCATTAATTCTACAAAAAGAAAATAATTTTTACTCTGCTTCATATTCATGAAATTGAATTTCATGGTTAACCAAAAAGTTCAAAATCATCAATGAAGAAATGTCTTCAGCCTAATTAACGTCAAATTTTGAAAATGTGCGGTCTGTGCCGTGAAAACTGATATTTTCAGCTAAGAATAACAAGATCGTAAGACTTGGTAAAATTAAAGAGGCAGTGTTATTATCTATTTTTCTCATGAAGTGTTTATCTTTAGTGAAATATGTGCATAAAATTTTCAATGTTGCCTCATGGCTAGTTAAGTGCATTTACAGATTACTGTACTATGGCATCACTCTAGGAGCAGTCAATCTGTCACGATTCTCTGTATTCTACAATTTGATAATTCACGTGAAGATTATTGGGTCCTCTGACAGTTTACTTAATGAAGTTCTGTAAATGCTCATGCTTTCAACAGCAGGATTAGATATCAGTATAGATATTCAAGGTAATGATTTTATTCTGAAATTTTCTCTAAAATGTATAATGGAATTGTGTGTATAAAACAGGTTTTTATCTTCAAGTTCAACATTACTGTTTAACAATAAAAATTATACTCAATTCTGCTGAAAAAATTCCTTTTCCTTGGCACCTACAAAGTTCTCCAAATTTATCTAAACCACTCAGATCTCCAAATCTTCCTTTCATATTGAGTTTTTCTATGTTTGTTTTGATCCTTAAAGAATCCATGTTTATTTGATCCTAAAAAATCTTGTTCTACTGTAGTTAGAATTGAAAAATGACTAACTTTATGTTTCCGTTCAATTTTATTATATTAAAAATCCATATATTGAGCTAGGAATTGTGCTCAGCTATGATGATGAGTAGGCCAGCAGTGCTTTATAAGAATTGCTGTTGAGATTAGAGAAAATAATAACAAGGGGAAGAGGCAGGGAAACAAAAGATTAATTATTCATTGTATTAATGGTAGTAATGATATAACAGAGTTCAGAAATCATTTGCTTTATATGCATAAAAGAAGATGCTACTAATTTCACATAAGAAAACCTTCATATCTGTGTGTTGTCCATAACCATCTGACTGGCCCATATAAAGCTGTAATATATAAATCTATCTATATAATATGTTCAAACATTGACTATATTTCAAGTGAAATTGTTTTATTTTCTCTCTTCAAACATTATACACTTTTAACTATAACATTTGATTTCTTAAACCATTCTATTAAGAAGAGTACATCATACATTGTTTTATAAGTGCATTAGAAACTATTTCTATAGTTATCTTTGTTTCAAGCCAGGAATCTGAAATTATCTATCTTCAACTATTTTGAAAGTTCTGAGGAATAAATAGTTATAGATGAATTTGAAACCATCGCATTTCCACCATAGTTTCCTGTTACTAAAGGAGGCACACTGAAATCTGAGATCAGCTAGCACATTTAATTTAGGAAAATTTAAGAAAATACTGCCAAATATTTTTTTATATATATATACATATATATACATAATATATATGTAATATATATTATATATATATATATATGAGCAGGAAAAAATGAGGATAAGAATCTTAAATTATTTTTCTTACATCATTGGTTATTGTTACCCAATCTTCTTAATATCTCATCTTTTAAATGTAAATTTGGTTCTTATTTGTTTGTTAAAGCTACTTAAAGTCTTATTAATGAGTTCTAATATGCATGTAGTGAATCGCACAGGTCTTAGGTGTATAGTCTGATCCACTTTAACAATGGATTCATTCAACGCAACCCATATAACTTTCAAAACAGAACATTGTCTTTACCCAAGAAAGTTTCCTCATATCCTTTCCCAGTTAATTCCTGCTTACTCCAAGGAGTAATCTAACCTGATTTGAATCACTATTTGTTAATTGATTAACATTTTTAATTTTTTAATCTACTGTAGAATTTTTAAAAGGAAATAATAAGAATACGTATTCTTATGCGACAACTTTTTTCTTAGCTTATTTTTATGTGTTATTTTTAATGAAAATTGTATTATTATACTTATCTATGCATTTGCATATATCATTAGGTTTTTTTAATTGCTGAGAATTTTTTAATTGTATGAATTATGTGAATATCACCTAATTTTTCCATTGCCATTTCTTCTTTATTTTCAGTTAGAGACAGGGTCCTACACTGTCACCTAGGCTCAAGTCCAGTGATGCAATCACAACTCACTGTAACCTCGAACACATGGACTTAAGCCATCTCCCAAATCAGCTTCACAATTAGCCTAATTTTTTTTCTAAATGTTTTGTAGAAGCAAGATCTTGCTATGTTGCCCAAGCTGGTCTCAAATTCCTGAAATCAAGTGGTTCTTTCACCTCAGCCTTTGAAAGTTCTGGGATTACAGGTGTAAGCCACCATGCCTGGCCATCCATCACCCTGTTGATAGACACCTGGACTGTTTCTAAATTGGCCATTATAAATAAACCTGCTATGATTACTATTATACAAAGCTTTTTGTGGATATATATTTTCATTGCACCAGGGTAAAACTGAATTACAGTAAAAAGTTATGTATAACATATTAAGACACTGGCTAGAATGTGGTGCGGCAGCCCACCTGAGACCTACATGGGGCAGGGGAGCCCCCAACCCCAGTCAAGGGAGGTGAGGTAGTAAGTGAGCATGCTACCCAGCTAGGAAAACCATGCTTTTTCCACAGAACTGTGCAGCCCACAGGTCGGAAGACGCCACTCGGAACTCATGCCACCAGGGCCTAGGGTCCCAACCCTGGAGCTGCACAGATTCTCAAAATCACCTCAGCTAGAATCTGCTTAAGCCTGTGAGTTCCTAGGGGGAGGAGCAACCAGTACTACAGCTGTGGCTGCCTGCTGTCTAAGCCTTTTGAGCTCCTTGGGGCGGTGGGGAGGGTGAGAAGCAGCAGCCAGCACTGGGACTCATAAATGCCTAACATGCTAAACTCCCCGGGTGGGGGAAGGATGGCATCCATTGTTACAGCTCCAGGACACATTTTTCTCCCACTGGAGCCAGTGAGGTTGAACGGCTTAGTCCCAGGGGTGACCCCCACAACCCAACATACCGGCTGTGAAAGACTGAGGCCAGAGCACGTCTTCAGGCCTAACTCTGACCCATCCTTATTCACTGGATGGGTCCCCCCACAGGAACCCCAACAACTCCATCCAGAGGCTCAGGGACCGAACCCTGGGCCTGAGTTCATACAGGGAGGGGTGGCCAGAGCTTCTGTAGACCAGCAGACTTAGCTTTTTCTCCTGGTAGTTCTGAGGAATTCAGGCAGCCCAGACAAGTGGGTATCCTCCCAGCAAAGCACACTCCCTCCACCAAGGGACAGTCAAAGTGCTTTGTTAAATGGGCTCTGTTCCCCATGACCCTCAACTGGGTGAGACCCTCCAACTGGGGTTGTCAGACACCCTATACAGAAGTAATCCTATTGGCATCAGGTTGGTGCCCCTCAAGTTCAGAGATCCCAGAAGAAGGAGCAGTCCCCATCTTTGCTGTTCTCCAGGCTCCTTGAAAGACATCTTCAGGCACAGGAGTGAACCAGATGAATAAGGTCTCAACTGAATCCCCAGCAAACTGCAGCAGCCCTACAGGAGAGAGACCTGACCATTGAAAGAAAAACAAACAAACAGAAAACAACAACAGCATCAACAATAAAAAACATCCCAACAAAAATCCCTTCCAAGTGTCGGAAGTCTCAAAGACCGAAACTAGACAAACTCACAAAGATGAGAATGAACAAACAAAACCTCTGAAAACCCCAAAGTCCAGAGTGCCTCTTCTCCTAGAAATGACCATGATGCCTCTCAAGCAAGGGAGCAGAACTGGATGAAGGATGAGATGAACGAATTGACAGAAGTAAGCTTTAGAAGATGGGTAATAAAAAACTCTGCTGAGCTAAAGGAGCATGTTCTAATCCAATGCAAAGAAGCTAAGAACCTCAATAAAAGGTTAGAAGAGCTGATAACTGGAATAAATAGTTTGGAGAGGAACATAAATGGCCTGATGGAGCTAAAAACCATAGCACGACAACTTTGTGAGGCATACAGAAGTATCAATAGCCAAGTGGAATAAATGATATCAGAGTCTGAAGACCACAAGGCTGAAATAAGTCATGCAGACAAGATTAGAGAGAGAGAGAGAGAAAAAAAAAAGAATGAAATGGAACCAACAAAGCCTTTGAGAAATATGGGACTATGTAAAAAGACCAAACCTATGATTATGATTAGACTACCTGAAAGAGATAGGGAAAATGGAAACAAGCTGGAAAACACATTTTTGGATATTATCCAGAACTTCCCTAACCTACCAAGACAGGTCAACATGCAAATTCAGGAAATACAGGGAACGAGAACACCACTAAGACACTCAATGAGAAGATCAACACCAAGAAACATAATCATCAGATTCTCCAAGGTCAAAATGAAGAAAAAATATTAAGGGCAGCCAGAGAGAAAGGTCAAGTCACCTACAAAGGGATGTCCATCAGTGGATGTCTCAGCAGAAACCCTACAAGCCAGAAAAGATTGGGGGCCAATATTCAACATTCTTAAAGAAAATAATTTTCAGTCCAGAATTTCACATCCAGCCAAACCAAGCTCCATGAATGAAGGAGAAATAAAATCTTTTCCAAACAAGCAAATGCTGAGGGATTTTGTCACCAACAGACATGCCTTGCAAGAGCTCCTGAAGGAAGCACTGCAGATAGAAATGAAAAACCAGTATCAGCCACTGCATAAACACACCAAAATATAAAGACCAATGAAACCATGAAGAAACTGCATCAACTAGTGTACGAAATAACCAGATAGCATCATGATGGAGGGATCAAATTCACACATAACAATACTAACCTTAAATATAAATGACCTAAATGCCCCAATTAAAAGACACAGACTGGCAAATTACATAAAGAATCAAGATCCATTGGTGTGCTGCATTCAGGAGACCCACCTCACGTGCAAAGACACCCCTAGGCTAAAAAGAAAGGGACCAAGCAAATGGAAAGAAAAAGAAAAAAAAAAAATCAGGGTTTGCAATCCTAGTCTCTGACAAAACAGACTTTAAACCAGCAAAGATCAAAAAAGAAAAGAAGGGTATTTCCTAATGGTAAAGGGATCAATTAAAAAAGAAGAACTATCCTAAATATATATACACCCAATATGGGAGCACCTTGATTCATAAAACAAGTTCTTAGAGACTTTCAAGCAGACTTAGCTTCCCACACAATAATAGTGGGAGACTTTAATACCCCACTGTCAATATTAGACATAGCAACAAGACAGAAAATTAACAAGGATATTCAGCACTTGAACTCAGCTCTGGATCAAGTGGACCTAATAGATATCTACAGAAATGCACATATCCAAAAATGCAAAACAAACTGAAATCCTAACAGTCTCTCAGACCACAGTGCAATCAAATTAGAACTCAGGATTAAGAAACTCACTCAAAATCACACAATTACATGGAAATTGAACAACTTGCTCCTGAATGACTCATGGGTAAATAATGAAAGTAAGGCAGAAATCAAGAAGTTATTTGAAACCAATGAGAACAAAGAGACAATGTACCATAATCTCTGGGCCACAGCTAAAGCAGTGTTAAGTGGGAAATTTATAGCACTAAATGTCCACATCAAAAAGCTAGAAAGATCTCAAATAGACACCCTAACATCTCAATTAAAAGGGGCAGAGAAGCAAGAACAAATTAATCCAAAAACAAGCAGAAAACAAGCAATAACTAAGAACAGAGTGGAACTGAAGGAGATAGAGACATGAAAAAGGACATGTACCCTAGAACTTAAAGTATAATAATAATAAAAAATAATAAATAAATAAATAAATAAAAAATCAACAAATCGAAGAGCTGGTTTTTTGAAACAGTTAATGAAATACATAGGCCGCTAGCTAGACTAATAAAGAAGAAAAGAAAGAAGAATCAAACAGACACAATAAACAGTGATAAAGGGGATATCACCACTGACTCCACAGAAATACAAACTACCATCATAGAATACTATAAACACCTCTATGCAAATGAACTGGAAAATCTAGAAGAAATGGATAAATTCCTGGACACATACACACTCCTAAAACTAAATCAGGAAGAAGTCAAATCCCTGAAGAGACCAATAACAAGTTCTGAAATTGAGGCAGTAATTAATAGCCTACCAACTAAAAAAAGCCCAGGACCAGATGGATTTGCAGCTGAATTCTACCAGAAATACAAAGAAGAGCTGGTATCATTCCTTCTGAAACTATTCCAAACAATTGAAAAGGAGGTACTCCTCCCTAACTCATTTTATGAAGAGAGCATTATCCTGACACCAAAACTGGGCAGAGACACAACAAAAAAAGAAAACTTCAGGCCAATATCTCTGATGAACATCAATACCAAAATCCTCAATAAAATACTGGCAAACTGAATCTAGCACCATGTCAACAAATTTATTTACCTCAATCAAGTTGGCTTCATCCATGGGATGCAAAGCTGTTTCAACAAATGGAAATCAATAAACACAATCCATCACACAAACAGAACAAAAGACAAAGACCACATGATTATCTCAATAGATGCAGAAAGACCTTTGCTATAATTCAACATCCCTCATGTTAAAAACTCTCAATAGACTTGGCATTAATGGAACATATCTCAAAATAATAAGGGCTATTTATGACAACACCACAGCCAATATTACATTGAATGGGCAAAAGCTGGAATATTAACTTTGAAAAATGGTACAAGACGGGGATGCCCTCTCTCACCACTCCTATTCAACACAGTATTGGAAGTTCTGGCCAGGGCAATCAGGCAAGAAAAACAAATAAAGCATATTCAAATAGGAAGAGAGGAATTCACATTGTCTCTGTTTGCAGAAAACATTATTGTATATTTAGAAAACCCCATCATCTTAGCCCCAAAACTCCTTAAGCTGAAGCAACTTCAGCAAAGTGCCAGGATACAAAATTCATGTGCAAAAATCACAAGCATTTATTTACACCAACAATAGACAGGCAGAGAGCCAAATCACAGATGAACTCCTATTCACAAATGCTACAAAAAGAATAAAATACCTAGGAATACAGCTAATAGGGGATGTGAAGGACCTCTTCAAGGAGAACTACAAACCACTGCCCAAGGAAATAAGAGTGGACACAAACAAATGAAAAACACTCAATCTTCATGGCTAGGAAGAATAAATATCATGGAAATGGCTATACTGCCCAAAGTATTTTATAGATTCAATACTATTCCCATTAAACTACCATTGGCATTTTCACAGAATTAGAAAAATAAACTACTTTAAATGTCCTAAGGAATCAAAGAAGAGCCCATATTGCCAAGACAATCCTAAGGGAAAAGCACAAAGCTGGGGGCATCACGCTAATGGTAACCAAAACAGCAAGATACTTTTACCAAAACAGATATATAGGCCAATGGAACAGAACAGAGACCTCAGAAATAACACCAGACTTCTACAACCATCTGGTCTTCACCAAACCTAACAAAAACAAGCAATGGGGAAAAGATCTCCTTTTCAATAAGTGGTGCTGGGAAAACTGGCTATCCATATGCAGGAAACTGAAACTGGACCCCTTCCTTACACCTTATACAAAAAATAACTCAAGATGGATTAAAGACTTAAATATAAAACCCAAAACCATAAAAACCCTAGAGGAAAACCTAGGCAATACTGTTCAGGACATAGACAAGGGCAAAGACTTTATGATGCAAATGCCAAAAGCAATTGCAACAAAAGCCAAAATTGATAAATGGGATCTAATCAAAGTAAAAAGCTTCTGTACAGTAAAAGAAACTAGCATCAGAGTGAACAGGCAACCTAGAGAATGGGAGAAAATTTTTGCAATCTACCCATCTGACAAATGTCTAATATCCAAAATTTACAAGGCACTTAAACAAATTTACAAGAACAAAACAAACAACCCATCAAAAAGTGGACAAAGAATATGAACAGATGCTTCTCAAAAGAAGACATTTATGTGGCCAACAAACATGAAAAAAAAAACTCAACATCACTGATTATTAGAGAACTGCAAATCAAAACCACAATGAGATACCATCTCAAACCAGTCAGAATGGCGATTATTAAAAAGTCAAGAAACAATAGGTGCTGGAGAGGCCATGGAGAAATAGTAACACTTTCACACTGTTGGTTGTTGGGAATGTAAATTATTTAAATGATTGTGGAAGACAGCATGGAGATTCCTCAAGGATCTAGAACCAGAAATACCACTTGACAGAGAGATCTCATTACTGAGTATATACCCAAAGGAATATAAATCATTCTACTATAAAGACACATGCACACATGTGTTTATTGGAGCATTATTTACAATAGCAAAGTGATGGAATCAACCCAAATGTCCATCACTGATAAACTGAATAAAGAAAATGTGGTACATATACACCAGGGAATATTATGCAGCCACAAAAAGGAATGAGATTATGTCCTTTGCAGGGATATGGATGAAGCTGGAAGCCATCATCCTCAGCAAACTAACACAGGAACATAAAACCAAACACCACATCTTCTCACTCGTAAGTGGGAGTCAAACAATGAGAACAAATGGACACAGGCAGTGGAACAACACACCCCCGGCCTGTTGCGGGGCTGGAGGAAAGGAGAGGCAATTTATAGGACTAGTCAATAGGGGTAACAAACCACCATGGCACAAGTATACTTATGTAACAAACCTGCACATTTTGCACATGTATCCTGCAACTAAAAGTAAAAATGAAATAAAATAAAATAAAGACACTGGCTAACAGTTTTTAAGAGTGGTTGCATGCTTTACACACACAAATACTATCTATGAGACATCTAATTTCTTGACATCCTCTCCAATATTTGGTGGTGTCCATTTTTTCATTTTATTAGCCTAATATTATGGTGTCTGTGTAGGGATAATACCGTGATTTTAATTTACATTTCGTTGATGACTTATAATGTCGAGCAAATTTTCTTATTATTTTGTGAAGTATCTGTTCAATTCTTTGCTCATGATATATTAGATAATCTATTTTTATTTTTGAGTTGGAAGAGCCCATTATATATCCTGGAATCAAGTGCTTTTTTAGACGTATGTGTTGCAAAGATTTTCTCCCTGTGACATGTCTATTTATTTACCTAATGGTGGATTTTGTTTTGCAGAAGTACTTAATTTTGATAAAGTACAATTGCCAATCTTTTGAATTTTTTTTCTGTTATCATTCCTGTGGAATTTTTGTTTATCCCAAATATACATATATGTCAATATTTTATTATAGAAGCCTTTTAGTTTTGGTTTTATATTTAGCACAATGATTCATTTCAAATTAATATTCATGTATAGTGTACGGTAGGGGTCAAATTTATTTTTTTCCGCTTTGCTTTTACTCAAGATGGATATGTAACTGCACCAGCATCACTTACAGAGGGGTTATTCTATTTTTAATTAATCACTGTTGCAAGTTTATTGAATTTTAACTTTTGTGTGTGTGTGTGTGTGTGTGTGTGTGTGTGTGTGTGTGTAGAGATAGGTCTTGACCTTCTTTTGGGTGTTAATGATCTATTTGTCCGTTTTTTTCTCTTAAACGTCGGTGCTTTTATTACTATATCTAAACAATAAGTATATAAGCAAGGTTCTGTTAGAATAACTTTGTTCTTATTTTCAAGATCTCTTTATTTCTTTTAGGTCATTTGGGTTTTCAGATATTTTAGCATCATGTTGTCAAAATCTATTAAAAGGTCTGTTGAAAGAGTCTTCATTCTATAGGTCATGTGTTGGCAACAACTGCCCAAAGATCAAACTTGATCTCAATGTTAATAAATACAGTTTTATTGAGAAACAACTATGCCCATTTATTACATATTATCTGTTTTGGGGCCAGAAAATGACTGGTTTTGTGCTACAATGGTTTAGGGGAATAATTGTGACAGAAACCATATGGCTTGTAAAGCCTGAAATATTATCTTTCTCTTTACAGAAAAAAATTACTGACATTTGTTCTAAGATAATTTGGAGAAATACACATCCTAAATGAGTTTTCAAATCCAATATTTTAAATTTCATTTATTTAGGTACTCTAATTTATTTTATTAAAGTTTTATAATTCCAGTGTAGAATTCTTGAATGACATTTGTTGAATGTAAACATATATATATATTTATTTAAGTACATATGTATTTATACATTTATATGTACATATATTTTGTTTTATATATGATTTTGTTATATTTTAGTTTCTAATTATTTATGTAATCTACTATGCAGAAATACAATTAAATTTTATATTTTGATTGTGCACCTTCGGTATTGCTGAATTCACTTATTAGTGCTAGTTGTGTTTTGGGATGTTTGTAGGTTTTCTTTTTCTATATATTTCTTAAAACTTCTAAGTACATAATTAGGACTTTTAAAAATAAAGTTATTTTTCTTTCTTTCTTTCTACTCCACATATCTTGTTTATTTTTTTTCCCTTCTTGTGCTAACCAGGCCTTCAAAAAAATATTGAATTATTTCAGTAAGATGGAACACCTTGTCTTCTTCCTTATCCTTGGGGAAAGTGGTCTCTATTTCACTATTAAATATAATGCTAGCTGCAGGGTCTTTTGGTTTTCTCTTGTGCTTTATATTTAATTTTTAAGGATAAAAATGTATCACTATTCCTACTTTATTAAGAGATTTTACCATGAATGTTTGGTGAATTTTCTCAAATGTCTTTCTACATCTTTTGCAGTTGTCATATAATGTTCCTCCTTTTTATTAAGGGAATAAATCAACTCATTTATATGGAATGATTTTTTTCATGTTAAGACAAGTTTATCGTGCTCTAATTTTAGCTTGATTTTCTTCATGTAGCCTGTGTGTGTTTGTGTGTGTGTGTGAGAGAGAGACAGAGAGAGAGAGAGAGAGAAACTTGCTATGCTACCCAGACTGAAATGCAGTCATGTGATCATAGCTCACTGCAACCTCAAATTCCCGGGTTCAAGTGATCCAGTTGCCCCAGGCTCCAAGGTAGGTAGGAACACAGGCACACACCACTATGCCCAGTTAATTTTTAATTTTTTTTCGTAGAGACAGTGTTTCACTGTGTTGCTCAGGTGTGTCATGTAGCTTTAGAATGTGAAAATTTACATCATTGAATTTATATCTTTTTCCTTTACTCTTTTTGCATTTAATGCTATAAAACTAAGCAGCAATTAATTCATGACATAAATTTCAATAAGTTGTGTTTTCATCATTCAATTCCAAATATTTTCTTAATTGTTTTAATAAATTATTTTAAGCCATAATCTATTTAGATATGTATTGTGTAATCTTCAAGCATGTGGACATTTTCTAGATATATCATAGTTATTAATAATTTAATATCGATGTTCTTCGAAAACATACTCTGTTCAGTTTCTACTATAACAAAACTTTTGAGTTATTTTATGTCCTAGTATATGGTTTATGTCACTGAATGTTTAATTTACATTTGAGAAGAAAGTGTATTCTACAACCAATACATGTGATATTTTATAATTATCCATTAGATCAACTTGGTTGGTAGTGTTCTTCAAAGCTTCCTTACATATATCACTGATTTTTTTGGTCTAATTCTTTTATCAGTTACTAAAATAGTCACACCAAAGACTCTCCCATTACTAATTTATAACTAGGTTTTCTTAAATAAAAAATTGTTATCTTTGATGCATATTTACTGTTTCATGCATTTTCCATTACTTTCCTCAGAATCAGTGTTCTATATGTTAACCCTTATCTTTAGTCTAAAGAAAAACTTTTAACACTTTTTTATTTGGCAGGTTTGTTGGGAGTAAATTATTTCAGATTTCTCCTGAAATGCCTTCATTTATTGATTCTTCCTCTGGTGTTTCTGAATAAATCTTCATGTCTAATGTGTGATCTTTTTTTTGTCATTTCCATTCAGCATTTTGAAAATGTTCATATCTGCTGAAAAGTATCATTTGTTCTTATTTGTTATTCCCCTTTGTTTCTAGATTCTTTAAGATATTTATGATAGTTACTTTAAAATCAATTTCTGATAATTTTAAGCGCTGGTCATTTCTAGATCTGATACTATTGAGCACTTTTTCTCTTAACGATTATAATATGATCTTGCATTTTATACAGCTTCACTGAATGTCTTATATTGTGTGCAAAAGAAAACAAAAGTGATGTAAATAATAGCATTTTCCATAAAAATTCCGTTATCTTCATAGTCAGGTAATTAGTATAGATTCAGGGGTAAAACGCCACTGTCTGATGCTGCATATAAGGCTCAGATTGCCTGTTAGCTTTCTCTTTGTTCCTTCATATACTATCTCAGATTTCATCAGACCCAGTGCTGCCTCACTGGTAGCAAATTTCTCCAATTTCTCCTATTCCAATTCTGACAACAGATAATCATTCCCTTCATTAAAATTGCAGCTCTTTTTTTCTTACAAGCATTGTATTTGTCCATTCTCACACTGCTATTAAGAACTTCCTGAGACTGAGAAAGTAAGAAAGATAAGGAAG
Source organism: Macaca nemestrina (assembly GCF_043159975.1). Lineage (NCBI taxonomy): Eukaryota > Metazoa > Chordata > Mammalia > Primates > Cercopithecidae > Macaca > Macaca nemestrina. The sequence continues at coordinate 65,690,166 of NC_092128.1, forward strand.
ATGTATAATTAACTCATAGTTCCACATGCCATACAGGAGCCATGGCTGGGTGGCCTCAGGAGACCTACAATCATGACAGAAGGGTGAAGGGGAAGTAAGCACATCTTCACATGGCATGAGGAGACAGAGTGAAAGGGGAAGTGTTATACACTTTTAAACAACCAGATCTCATGAGAACTCAGTCTCCTCAGTCATGAGAAGAGTAACGGAGAAATCTGCCCCCAAGATGCGATCACCTCCCACCAAGTCCTTTCCCTGACATTGGGGATTACAATTCAACACAAGCTTTGGGTAAGGACAGAGAGCCAAACAATATCAGGCATCTAACATAGCTTTTTTCTCCTCCCACTGTTACATAACTTATTTAGCAGAAGCTTGTCACATTTTTAGATTTTAGTTCATTAGGTTTAAATTCCAACATCAGTTTTGTAATGGCTTAAAATAACTATGATTTTCAGTAATATTTGTTTTGTACTCATTATTTGTTTCAAGTGGTATTTTCTACTGATGTTTCACCAGCCTGGTACTATTTCAATATGGCATTTAGAAATCAGGCCTTAACTCAGCCTTTCTCTTCTGTCAATTAAAATATTTGTGAAATTATGGAAATGAGAATAAAAGCTACAATTGAAACTATAGCGAAAGTCAATTTATCAATACTTCTGCTAGAGCAGTCACTGTGGGGAACAACTTATTTTGTCCTGACATTTATAGTTTTCTTGTGTAAAGTGATAGAAAGATGAGAGAAAAAAGAAAAGCCTGTGTAGAAAGTATATTGAAGATTACAGGTTTATACTTTTCAGAGAACCAGACAAAATGTATTCCAAACTGAATAGAAACTGATCAGAACACTTCACAGTTAAGAAGAAGTGGGCTAGTTTATGTAAACACATACTCCTCTTTCGAAGTGCAAATAGGAAGAACTATGATGGAATTTATACATTGGAGGTCATTTTATGGAAAATCCTTATACTTTGTCAAATACGTATTATCTAGCTATCCTTATTATATACTATGCATATAAGAAAACAAAGAAACAATAAATCAACTAAATAAAATCTCTTGGGGGAGTCAGACCATATATTTCAAAAGGAATTTGCTGTAATAATCAGAAGATAACTTAGAAAGTGGATTAAAGTTTTATAATAAAAACAAATAAATTAATCCATAATATTCAAGTAGAAAATTATGAGGATAAAAGAGAAAAAGAAAATATATATATAATATAAAAGATAGTTCATTATGATAAAGAAGAATGACAAGTATTTAGAAATACATAACTGTATTAAATTCTTTATTGGAGAAAGTTGGAAGCAGCATCTTAGCTATAAAAAATTAAATCATATATACACTGACCATTGAAAACAAAGAAAGTGAGAAAACAAAATGACTGACATGGAGATAATTAAGCAAGTATTAACTTTCAAGATAAAAATTTTCTTAAAGTTAAAAGATAAAATAATTGGAATAGAAAGAAAATAAATCATAAGTTAAATAAATTGAAATAATTGCCCATAAAGTTTAAAAATTACTTTTAATTATTTGTAATAATAAAACCATACTTTATTTCAGAAAAAATTGTAAAAATAAAAAAGGAGAAAATAAGAATTATTCTTGTTCTCACCACACTAATTATTGTAACTCTTTTCAGCCACACATTTTTAAAAAATTATATCAAATACTTTATTTCCAAATATATTTATTGCCTCTTGTAATTCTGAAATTCATAAGCTCCATGGTAAAGACATTATTTTGTCCACTATTCAGAGCCTAAAACAGTAACTTTTATATAGTAGATGTTCCCTAAACATTTCTTCTTTTTTTTTCCTAAACACTTCTGAATGAGTAAATAAATCAATACATATTCATTGGTTAAAAAACTGTTAGAAATATATGAAAACACAAAGAATAAAAGTCCTCTATAGTCACCCTGCAGTGATAACCAATGTCAACTTTTTATAAATATCTGCCTAGTTTTTTTTATTACATATGTGTATGTAGTTAAAATGAGATATCTTGTATACACCAAAATACATATTTAACATGGTTTCAGTTTTTCTTTAGTCTTTTTCTGTAAGCACATTGTTTTCAGAAATTCTCAAAGCCCAGCCTGGATTTCAGAAAGGAGATGTTTATCTGGAAACCATGGCAAAGGTGAGGCCACAAAATTTGAACAGCCAAAAAAGACCATTGAATGGGCTTATCCACCTTCCTCTAATTTTACAGATGCTTGAAAGAGACCTCTGGTGTTTTCTTAAGATCAAAACTAAATTTTATCAAAGAAAAGCACAAACAGGAGAGTGTTGTGACAACTATGAATTATGTATTAAATTGGTTATTTTCTTTATAAATACATTACTTTCTATTTAGAACACCTGGTATTATATAATAAATTCATTTTCCTATATAATATTTTTACCTTGCATACCTCAAATAATTGTATAAGAATATGATGTAATGCTTTATTTGAAATACATGAAAATTTAATTCAATTTTAAATAATGAGTATCTCTTCCAAGAAAGGAACTTTATAAGATTTTCTACAGGAAATGGCTTATGCATTCTGCATCATCAGATACCGACCTATTTTAATGTTTTCCTAGTGTAATAATCTATGTAGTGATCATAAAATATGTTATGCTAAACATTATTTATTGTAAAGAATTTCTCTTGAGCTCTAGATCCACATAGCACTGAAGGCATCTGATAACACAGTGACTGATTGAATCTGATCTGAATTATAGTATTATGATCAAATGCACTGTGCATCTGACAAGTACACTAGAGAATGCATTGCAATGTGAAGCCAGAAGAGATATTAAATCCATGATTTAACTATCTACAATTTATGCTCATAAGATTTATATCTTAACTATCCTTAAATAAAAATAGCCATACTGATGGTAGTAGAAAGTGTTTCCTGTTTAAGTGTGGATCAGAGAAGTCACTAAAATGAAGTAGGAATCATTTCAGCTCTTTCCTCACAGTACATCACCTTGAGAGGTAATGTGATGATTTTCCTGAAGTACCAGAATGTTTTATACGTAGTTTCTCTAGAAATTAAACTGTTAAATCATGTATGACTAAATGAACTCTAATTAATTTATGCCATAGAACATTAATCAAAAACATACTTATGTATAAACTGGTCTATATCTCTAAAATAAAACAGAATGAAAAGTGCAATTTGGAAAAGTAACAAGTTTAATTCATACACATTTTAGAATACACAGATTAATGTGTACATTTCTTTTATAGATAAGGACATTATAATAAACATATAAACACCAATTTCAAGACAGTGATTATATCTGGCTGGGGTAAGAAGGATTTTACCTTCCATTAAGGAAAAGTCTATAAATCATAAAGATGTAAAATAAGTCCTCTGAGGTAACTCAAGTAGGTCATAGGGAGTTAGTGTACTTGTATCTCAAATTTAAATCTAATTATAGTATATAGTAATCTGAATTAGTCCTTTGTTAGCAAAGAATGACTTTTCAAGCTATTTTTTGAATACGTGTGCTATCTGAGTATGCGTGCAAACTTCAGGCATAATTTCTACATAATAAATTATAGCAGGGCAAGAAGTATTTTCTCTAAATAAATGAAATAATGTCTGTAAGTAAATGACCTTTCTTTAGTTTTTTCATAGTTTGTTATCCAGGACCTCCTCATATATTTTCTACCTATCTTTGCATTATTTATTTTGGTAGAAACATTTCTATAGAAATAAACCACTCTAGATTTACAGTGATGTTTATAATTTAAGTATCATTGTCTATAAATTCTGACCTGCTCATAAGGTAATAATTGAATATATTTAACCCCAATATTCTTTAAACTGTTGAAGTAATTACCATATGCTTAAGACCCACTTTCTTCATCTACTGGGGCAAAATGATCTCAGTATTTACTTTTGAAAAGTTATGTTACTTTGAAATAATTATCAACATGTAACAATACTCAAGTTTCCAGCTTTTAAAAACAAAACTCTCTTTGAAGTAGTTTCTCAGTTTCTCTGAAAGTCAGCATGAAAATCTCAGATTAGAAAAACCTAAAATGTGTTTCATACAGCATTATTGCCAATGTGTATGTGTGTGTGTGTGTATGTGTGTGTGATGCATATTTTTTAATAGAAAACATACAAAGACATCTGGTATTAAACATGATATATGGTTATCATAATTAACCATTTCAGGAGGTAAAAAATGAAAAGACTTATCTGTATAAATACGTGTTTATTGACATGTCACATATGTGAAATTTAAGCGTTAAAAATACTCTGTGTAGCTTAAATTATTGGATCTTCCAAAACCCTTTTTAAAATAGAATTGATTTACTCGGTTTACCTAAGCTCCCCAACATGGTAACATAAAAGTATTTCATGAAAATTAGCATGGTTTAACTCTTTTCTAAAAATCTAGTTTTAAATAGCAGTCTCTTGATACATGGTTGAATGGATACATTTTATAACAAATATCAGGGATCTGAAAGACATTGTAAGGTCATGGAGACAGAATAAATGTTGTTATATTAATAAGAATATCAAGAAACATAATTTAAATCCAAGCTTTGTTTTGAGAAACAAGATGAATAAATTAGAATATGTTTGTTCCTTACTTTCTACATAATGCATACATGTATATAAGCCTACTTGTGGATGCATGTATACATACATATACATATATGCACTGACTTTCTAAAAATCATAAAAAATTCCTCTACCTAAATGTATAAAATAAAGGACAGTGTTATTCAACAGGAGATCTGATTGTTTAATGTGTTTATCAATTAAAAAGGTTGAGTGTTTCTTTACATCAGAATACTGTAAGTTAACTTTAAGTCACAGTTAAATTATTATTCAAAAATGAAGAAAACCACTTTAAAATAAGGTAATCATACATGAATTACTCTATCAGTTCATGCATAGACAATTATACTTAAGATTTTCAATACTTATTTGTAGTTATTCTTTTTAAGGAACATTTTGTTTTCAGTCACCTTTTAGTTTTACATTTCTGATCTATTCCAGTTTTCTAAATTATAATATAAATGTATGTGTGTGTAACATATTATCTCCGTTCCACTACCCCTAAAAACTGCAAGTCCCATGTTTGTTGGAAGCGACATTTTTCTCTCTGTTTTATCTACAGGGCCTAAAATATAGGGTTGGAATATAGGGGCCACTTGGAAAACATATGTTGAAAGGTTGAAATAGTAAAAAATGAATACAAATGGCTCATCTCTATTTGCATTATATCTCAAATACATCTTGATCTCTTTACAAGATATATAATGTATTATTTCTATGCAATTATATGTGCATCTTTCATATTTCTGAAAAGATATGCTACATAAATACCTATGAAATATTTGTGTATTATACTAGGAAATGATACAATTTGACTAAACTGTGTTAAAATACGTATATTTTTGTCGATCTAAAATATCAGGTGTTAACAAAACACTTTTAATTTTAGAAATTTTTCCTAACATCAGTACAGTAACATCATTGTACATGTAGCCTGTGGCCATATGAAGACATTAAAATGTGATGAGGTAATCCAGCCAATGTGAAAAACAGTCTGTGAATATATAAAACAGGTTTTGATAGTTGATGCTTAACCTCATGAAGTCATAGTCTGTCACTTACATAAAATTTTTGTAGAAAGAATAAGCATGAAGACCGTTTATACGAAAAATCAATACTCATAAAACAAGCACCTTTGGGCCAGATGGATAATGATGTGAAAGTCATTTAAGACCAGATCTTAAGGTTTCAAGTTTTCCCACCATTAATTTTATAGGAAATTTTCACTTTTCTTAGTAATACTAGTCAGTATCTCAGTGAAATGTTCTTCTAAAAAATAAAACAGGCATTACCCTGTGATCTCAATTTCTGTGTTAATGAGTCATATTGAAAGCGTGCTGATAAGAGAAAACCTTGGACTGTGAACTCACCAACAAAATCAATAGCTCTATATTATTCTTAAGATAAAACAAACCTGTGCAGAGACAAACAGTATTGCTGACTTAAGAAATTTTTACCTCTCAGAGTTGTACTTAACTTTCCAAATATGATTTTAGGTTAGTGATTGACTAACATTATTAACAAAATAATTTTAGGTTGTATATAAAATTCCTCCACAAAGCTGTGATGTAATATTTGTTAGCTTTATTTATCCCCAGTGTTTTTACTATGTATTAGAATGGATTCAGCACCATCTGAGACTGTTATAATTTTCTCTAGGCAAGATGGTGAGCATTTTTGTGCATAGCTCCATTTTCTTCCAAATCTCAAACAAACACAAATGAATATGTTTTCTAGGAATGATGCATTCTAGGATATAATCCATCCCATTTATCACATTAGGATTATTTCCTAGTAAACTGACCAGTCACCTGCATACATATACTATAAGGTCACACAAGAAGCAGGGAAGTTTCTTACTAAGACATTGAGTGCATATACACCATTTACATAGTGCATTTATAAATATGGTATATATGAAATCTGGTTATATCTCCAAACATATTTAATTTACCCAACAACACTGGTATTCACATTTTGTAAAAACTGAAACTCAGAATATTTAAGCCATCTGTTGAAAAGTCATACTGATGGTAAAGGCCAAAACCATTCCACTCTAAGCCCCACAATGTTAACCAAAAGTTTATAATGAAAGTTCTACTTTAATAGTTCTAAATTGGTTTGAGTGGAAAATAAAATTTATTAGTAGCCTTACAGGGAAGATAACTTGTTTTCTTGATACTTTCATTAATAATAAGAATAAATTATGCAGTGAATAATTAAGGAGTTTATATTATCAAAATCAGGGTTTTGTATGAATTAAAATGCCACTAGTAGGTTTCAAGAAAAAAGCATAAACCCACAAGAACCAAAGAAAATGGGAGAGATGATAATAACCATGCAATTTAAGATGGGAAGCACATTATTAGTAGAACAACAAAGCTGAATCCAGATCAGAAATAAGAAAATTCAAGAAACAACCAATTTCAATAAAGGATACTCAAGAGCCTTAAAAGTTTATGGCATCAAGTACTTCTGCAAGTGAGGCTGAGGATGGCTGAAACAGGAGAATATTTTGAGATTCTATTTAGGTTTAAGGGTGTGTGTGTGTGTGTGTGTGTGTGTGTGTGTGTGCGCGCGCGCGCATGCACATGCAGGCATGTGTGTGTGAGATATATCTTCACAATTAAATACAGTCTGTTTATGAGATTCCAATAATGTCATTCATGACGGGTAAATAGAGGAAAGATGTCACCATAACACAGAATGTGCATTGGTTTACATGAGAATTTTCAGAGATTTTTCATATTTTATGCCAAGTACCAGTAGTTCAACACAATGCACAGTGTCAGTTAAGAGCAATAAACCAAAGAAGTGTTGTACATATATAATGCAAATTCACCCCACACTCTTCCCCTTTGCCATAGGCTTGGGTGGTCTTTTCAAATCTCTCCACAACTCAACAGCCCAACTCTTCTTTACATTCTCTTCTATGGAGGTAGCTTTATAGTATTTTGGGTAAAAATGTATATTTGTTATAGTACTTCACTATTTGATAATTTACTATGTATTTAATTGTACTTGTAGTTTTTCTTTGGAATTGTTGTTATTAGCATTCTGGTTTTTATTTTCATTGATATTAAGCAGGCTGTTCTTAATTTTATTTTTTCTTCATAATTCTATATCTAATTTTCCATGATGTGAAAAATTATAGCAGCATATAAGTTATATTGTATATACAACAAATAACATGTCTAAACTATTGTGGGGAGATTTTCAAGATAAACATAAATTTTTAAAAGAGTAATAAATATGCAATAGCATACATGGTATGATTCCATTTCTATACGAAGGAAGAAAGATGAAATCATATATAGACTTGCTTTTGTATCACAGAATACATATTTTTAAGAAACTTCCAGGTAGATAAGACAATGGCAGAAACCTATGAATAGTTCTGTATATTTCAATATTTTCTCCTTAAACAAAATAGAAGAAGAAGAAGAAAAGAAAAAATGCACTGAAACCATGCATTTAGCTTAAGTTGAAAGTAGAGAATGCCCAAACTTAAAAATAACTAAAATAAAAGTTGGGGAGAAAAAAGCAGAGAAGTCACCAAATCTTAGTGCACAATGCCTCTTGCTCATGCCCTATTGAAAATCTTTATAGTGAAAGGAGTAGCCCGTAAGAAAGAGAAGAATGGGGGTAAAGGAAGAAAGAGAGGAAAGAAAAGTGTTAGGAAGAGAGAAGAGCTACCAACAGGCCTTAAAGTTATTCTGAAACTAATGTCATTATGAATGCATTAACTATAATGGTGAAAAATGTTAAAAAGGTGTCTTGGAAAGATCACGGCAGCATTTACATAAAAGAAATTTAAGGTTCTCCCCATGTGAAGTGGCAGTCTTTGAAACACACTGCAACTGAGAAAGCAAAAAAAAAAAAAAAAAAAAAAAAAAAAAAAAAGAAGAGGTACCAATTATGGACAAATAATGAAATAAAACTAACATCTTAAGATCTGTTCCTGGCCAGGCGCGGGCTAGGTGGTGGGCGCCTGTAGTCCCAGCTACTCGGGAGGCTGAGGCAGGAGAATGGCGTAAACCCGGGAGGCAGAGCTTGCAGTGAGCTGAGATCTGGCCACTGCACTCCAGCCTGGGTGACAGAGCGAGACTCCGTCTCAAAAAAAAAAAAAAAAAAAAAAAGGAAAAGATCTGTTCCTAAATGTTTTCCTTAAAAAAGTAATGACCTAAATCTACAAATTGAAAAGGCAAACAGGAGAAAATTAATTAGAATAATTAGTACCTATAAGTGTCCTAGTAAAGCTATTAAATTTGGAGATGGAGATTTAAAAATACTGAAGCTCTTCAGTTAAAATGATCAAATAATTTACAAGGTAAAAATAATTAGATTGTTGTTCAATTTTTTAAAAGCGACATTCAAAGCAATCCCATAATGTAGTAGGATTTTTTAAAAAATAGTAAAATAAAGTGTGAACCAAGTGTTTTATATCTAGTTAAGCATTCATTAAATAGAAAGGTTATAGAAAAATTTAAACACACATGAATTTAGGGAATACTCTACCAAAGAGACCTTCTTAGAGAAACTAGAACAAGTTCCATCTACACAAGAGATGCCTGGGGAAAATTCAGCAAGAGAACTAATAGTGAGCATTTTAATGTATGCAATTTAAATTTAATGCTAAAACAAAAGTAAGGATGAGGATGGACTACTGATGTACAAGTTCCTTATATCGTGATAAAGTACAACTTTTTTAATGGAAGGAAAAAGGAAATATAAAGAAATTTGAATGCATGCATTGATTGTTGTATACACAATGGGAAGTAAAGGAAACCATTGAAAATTGACAAACCAGGTCATAAAAAGTAAGCATGACAACTGGGAACTAAAGGCATTAAAAGGGCATAAGTCTGAAGGTAATAACTAGAACAAAGTTCAATCCTTCCAAAACACATCATAGAAAATTTGATCTTATTATATGGAAAAAGTAACATAAAATTATAACATAAAACATGTAAAGCGTTGTGACAGCAATAAGACCAAACACACCAGGCATGTAAACAACTGTGAACAGCTTTAGTTCACCTATTAAAAGAAAAATATTTTCAATTTGCTTATAAACGGAGACTTAACTACACAAATATATTGTATTCAAGAGGCAAACCTAAAAAAGTGCCTTACAAAGGTAAAATATTAAGGGATGGACAAAGATATATGAGGAAAATAGAAATAAAATAGAAGGGTTAACAATTACTTTCTAATTGCTGTATATTCTATCCAAACCTCACACTTTTCTGCCTTTTTATATTACCTATTTGGATTTTTAAGGAAGTCAGCAAATTGAGATAGATTATCTCAAGTAATGACTGTTAATTGGCAGCTGACCTCAGCGCAATTATACTCTGAAATTCAGGAGACAGTAGAAAACTTATCTTTTTTTTTTTTTTTTTTTTTTTGAGATGGAGTCTCGCTGTGTCTCTCAGACTGGGGTGCAGTGGCGCGATCTCGGCTCACTGCAAGCTCTGCCTCCCGGGTTCCCGCCATTCTCCTGCCTCAGTCTCCCGAGTAGCTGGGACTACAGGCATCCACCACCACCCCCGGCTAATTTTTTGTATTTTTAGTAGAGACAGAGTTTCACCGTGTTAGCCAGGATGGTCTCGACCTCCTGACCTCGTGATCCACCCGCCTGGGCCTCCCAAAGTGCTGGGATTACAGGCGTGAGCCACCATGCCCGGCCAAAAAGACTTATCTTTAAAAAGATCTTCCAGCTTCTGTTCCAGACTTCTTATAACCTATCATCATAATAACCTGAATGATTTTTATCAAAGCATTGTCAGATCATGTAACTTCTTACTTCAAAACTGTCCAAACGTTTTCTATCTTATTCTAAAGAAAGCAAACAACCTACCCTACCAATTCTTAATATAATATAATGAGATCTTAATGAATTAGCACCCTCTTATAAGTCTGATCTTCTTTCCACCTTCTTAGACCGCCCCAGCAACCCTAGACCTTTTCTCTGTTCCTTGACCACACAGCAAATATTCTCCTGTCTCATGTTCTTTGCAGTCTGTTTCTTGACATGAGAAACATTTTCCCCAGATGTTCACATGGCTTCCTCATCAGGTCTTCTCTAAAACGCATCAAACATCAATCTTCCTATCACTTTCTACTTTTTTTTTTTTTTTGAGACAGAGTGTTACTCTTGTCACCCAGGATAGAGTACAGAGATGTGATTAGTGCTCACACCAGCCTCAATCTTCTCAGTCTTCTGGATTCAAGCAGTCCTCTAGCCTCAGCCTCCCAATTTGCTGGAGCCACAAGCACATGCCACGTCATGTGACTAATTTTTTTTTTTTTAATTATTATACTGTAAGGTCTAGGGTACATGTGCACAACATGCAGGTTTGTTACATATGTATACATGTGTCATGTTGGTGTGCTGCACCCATTAACTCGTCATTTACATTAGGTATGTCTCCTAATGCTATCCCTCCCCCCTTCCCTCACCCACACACAGGCCCCGGTGTGTGATGCTCCCCTTCCTGTGTCTAAGTGTTTTCTTGTTTAATTCTCACCTACGAGTGAGAACATGCGGTGTTTGGTTTTTCGTCCTTGCGATAGTTTGCTGAGAATGGTTTCCAGCTGCATCCATGTCCCTACAAAGGAAATGAACTCATCCTTTTTTATGGCTGCATAGTATTCCATGGTGTATATGTGCAATATTTTCTCAATCCGGTCTATCAATGATGAACTTTTGGGTTGGTTCCGAGTCCTTGCTATTGTGAATAGTCCCACAATAAACATACATGTGCAAATGTCTTTATAGCAGCATAATTTATAATCCTTTGCATATACACCCAGTTGTGCGATGGCTGGGCCAAATGGCATTTCTAGTTCTAGATCCTTGAGGAATCGCCACACTGTTTTCCACAATGGTTGAACTTGTTTACAGTCCCACCAACAGTGTAAAAGTGTTCCTATTTCTCCACATCCTCTCCAGCACCTGTTGTTTCCTGACTTTTAATGATCACTATTCTAACTGGTGTGAGATGGTATCCCATTGTGGTTTAGATTCGCATTTCTCTGATGGCTAGTAATGATGAGCATTTTTTCATGTGTCTGTTGGCTGCATAAATGTCTTCTTTTGAGAAGTGTCTGTTCATATCCTTTGCCCACTGTTTGATGGGGTTGTTTTTTCTTGTAAATTTGTTTGAGTTCTTTGTAGGTTCTGGATATTAGCCCTTTGTCAGATGAGTAGATTGCAATAATTTTTTCCCATTCTGTAGGTTGCCTGTTCACTCTGATGGTAGTTTCTTTTGCTGTGCAGAAGCTCTTTAGTTTAATTAGATCCCATTTGTCAGTTTTGGCTTTTGTTGCCATTGCTTTTGGTGTTTTAGTCATGAAGTCCTTGCCCATGCCTATGTCCTGAATTGTATTGCGTAGGCTTTCTTCTATGTTTTTTACAGTTTTAGGTCTAACATTTAAGTCTTTAATCCATCTTGAATTAATTTTTGTATAAGGTGTAAGGAAGGGATCCAGTTTCAGCTTTCTACATATGGCTAGCCAGTTTTCCCAGCATCATTTATTAAATAAGGAATCCTTTCCCCATTTCTTGTTTTTGTCAGGTTTGTCAAAGATCAGATGGTTGTAGATGTGTGGTATTACTTCTGAGGGCTCTGCTCTGTTCCATTGTTCTATATCTCTGTTTTGGTACCAGTACCACGCTGTTTTGGTTACTGTAGCCTTATAGTATAGTTTGAAGTCAGGTAACGTGATGCCTCCAGCTTTGTTCGTTTGGCTTAGGATTGTCTTGGCAATGCAGGCTCTTTTTTTTTGGTTCCATATGAACTTTACTGTAGTTTTGTTCCCTTTCTGTGAAGAAAGTCATTGGTAGCTTGATGGGGATGGCATTGAATCTATAAATTACCTTGGGAAGTATGGCCATTTTCATGATATTGATTCTTCCTATCCATGAGCATGGAATGTTCTTCCATTTGTTTGTGTCCTCTTTTATTTCGTTGACCAGTGGTTTATAGTTCTCCTTGAAGAGGTCCTTCACATCCCTTGTAAGTTGGATTCCTAGGTATTTTATTCTCTTTAAAGCAATTGTGAATGGGAGTTCACTCATGATTTGGCTCTCTGTTTGTCTCTTATTGGTGTATAAGAATGCTTGTGATTTTTGCACATTGATTTTGTGTCCTGATACTTTACTGAAGTTGCTTATCAGCTTAAAGAGATTTGGGGCTGAGACGATGGGGTTTTCTAGATATACAATCATGTCATCTGCAAACAGGGACAATTTGATTTCTTCTTTTCCTAATTGAATACCCTTTATTTCTTTCTCCTGCCTGATTGCCCTGGCCAGAACTTCCAACACTATGTTGAATAAGAATGGTGAGAGAGGGCATCCCTGTCTTGTGCCAGTTTTCAAAGGGAATGCTTCCAGTTTTTGCCCATTCAGTATGATATTGGCGGTGGGTTTGTCATAAATAGCTCTTATTATTTTGAGATAAATTCCCATCAATACCTAATTTATTGAGAGTTTTAGCCTTCAAAAAATCAATGAATAGAGGAGCTGGTTTTTTGAAAAGATCAACAAAATTGATAGACTGCTAGCAAGACTATGGAAGAAGAAAAGAGAGAAGAATCAAATAAACACAATAAAAAATGATAAAGGGGATAGCACCACCGATCCCATGGAAATACAAACTACCATCAGAGAATACTATAAACACCTCTATGCAAATAAACTAGAAAATCTAGAAGAAATGGATAAGTTCCTGGACACATACACCCTCCCATGACTAAACCAGGGAGAAGTTGAATCTCTGACTAGACCAATAACAGGCGCTGAAATTGAGGCAATAATTAATAGCTTAGCAACCAAAAGAAAATCTAGAATCAGACGGATTCACAGCCAAATTCCACAAGAGGTATAAGGAGGAGCTGGTACCATTCCTTCTGAAACTATTCCAATCAATAGAAAAAGAGGGAATCCTCCATAACTCATTTTATGAGGCCAACATCATCGTGATACCAAAGCCTGGCAGAGACACATACAGAAAAGAGAATTTTAGACCAATATCCCTGATGAACATCGATGCAAAAATCCTCAGTAAAATACCGGCAAACCGAATCCAGCAGCATATCAAAAAGCTTATCCACCATGATCAACTGGGCTTCTTCCCTGAGATGAAAGGCTGATTCGACATATGCAAATCAATAAATGTAATCCAGCATATAAACAGAACCAAAGACAAAAACCATATGGTTACCTCAATAAATGCAAAAAAAGCCTTTGACAGAATTCATCTGGCTAATTTTTAAAAACTTTTGTAGAGATTGGATCTCCTTATGTTGCCCAAGCTGATCTCCAACTGCTGGGCTTAAGCAGTCCTCCTGTCTCCACCTCACAGAGTGCTGGGATTAAAGGCATGAATGACCAGGCCCGACGAATTTCTACATTCTTTGTTATATTACTCTATTCCTCAGAATGTATCTCCATGTAACATCTAAACTTTACTTCTTGACATTATGTGTCTGTCTCCCTTTATTAGTCCATTAAGCAACTTTTGTTGTCGGTTTTTAAAAATACACTACTGTATAGCCATGGGTTAGAACAATAGCCAGCACATAAAAAATCGTGAATAAATTAACACATTAATAAGTTAATAAAACCTAACAAAACATTGGCCTTCAATGTTTTAATATTATTTGTACAGTTTTACTGTTTCTTTGGACTTCACTGCTTTGCATTCATATTGATTTTTGGCTTGATGAATTTCATAAGTTTTGGAAATTCTTCAGTTTGCGTTTCTGAAAACGTAAATTTTTCTTTTTCTCTTTATTTCCTTCTGTAACTATAGTTACATGTAGTTTAAACTTTTCTGCCACATTCCTATGTCTCTTTCATGCTTTTCTATGATTTTTTTTCAATAATTTCTCTGTATTTCTATCTGGACATTTTCTATTTCTCAGTCTTAAAATTTATGAATCTTCTGCTATCTCTTAAATACCAACTTACATTCACTATATATTTCATTTCTATGAAGTGTTTGCTTCCTGTTTTGTGGATTCAAATTGTCAGGTGAAATTAACTTCTTACCTGTTTTATTAAAATTGTTAGTTACATTTAAATCCCCTTATGAAAATTCCAGTGTTTTGATCACTTGTGGATTTGCTGCTTTATTTACATTCTTGATTTTTGTCATTTGGTCCTTATTTCCTCTTAATTCTGAAAATTATTTTAATTTCATGTGTATGAATAATACCAAAGACCCGAGATACTGAGATACTATTTGTTTCTCCATAGTGTATTTATTTATTTTTCCTATGGGTAGATGAAGTTTGGAAAGATTATCTTATTCCAGATCGGGTATGCCATTTTTTTTTATAATCCTAGTGTTTATCACTTTTGAAGTGAAACTTAAGTAAAAGCTTGAATTCTTACTATAGTTCTTCATTCTTGTCATGCTGGGATTATCAGTTTGTCTTCCAACAGCACTCAATATTCTGGAAAAAGTGTTTTGGTTGTTTTGGAATCTGTTTTATGCTTTCCGAGCCTCTCACCAATGCATGAGCTCTTTAAGAGTTGGTAAATAGGCTGGGTGCAGTGGCTAACACCTATAATCTCAGCACTTTGGGAGGCTGAGGTGGGAGGACCACGAGGTCAAGAGATCAAGACCATCCTGGCAAACTTGGTAAAACCCCGTCTCTACTAAAAATACAAAAATTAGCTTGGCGTGGTGGCACGCGCCTGTAGTCCTAGCTGCTAGGGAGGCTGAGA
The DNA here is from genome assembly GCF_043159975.1 of Macaca nemestrina. Lineage (NCBI taxonomy): Eukaryota > Metazoa > Chordata > Mammalia > Primates > Cercopithecidae > Macaca > Macaca nemestrina. The sequence goes on from NC_092128.1 coordinate 65,705,501, forward strand.
TAGGAGACTTGCTTGAACCCGGGAGACAGAGGTTGCAGTGAGCCAAGATCATGCCACTGCACTCCAGCAGAACAAGACAGAACAAGACTCCAACTCATAAATAAATAAATAAGTAAATAAATCGTTGGTAAATAAAGATAAAATTATGTGGAGAATTTTGAGGTTACCTAATTTTCTTTTCCCTATAATGACACTCCTATAGTCCCTGATGCCCTTGTTTACCTCTGGTTTATTTAAATACATTTTTAAAAACTTTATTTAACTGCTTGTAGTTCATGCCAGGACAGTTAGTTTAAAACAAGTTAGGGGCCAGGTGCAGTGTCTCACTCCTCTAATCCCAGCACTTTGGGAGGTCGAGGCGGGCGGATCACGAGGTCAGGAGATTGAGACCATCCTTGCTAACACGGTGAAACTCCGTTTCTACTAAAAATGCAAAAAAAAAAAAAAAAAAAAAAAGATTAGCCGGCTATTGTGGCGGGCACCTGTAGTCCCAGCTACTCAGGAGGCTGAGGCAGGAGAATGGCGTGACCCCAGGAGGCAGAGCTTGCAGTGAGTCGAGATCAAGCCACTTCAGCACTGCACTCAAGCCTGGGTGACAGAGCCAGACATCATCTCAAAAAAAAAAAAAAAAAAAAAAAAAAAACCCCGAAAGTTCTGATATTCTTATCAAATGTAAAAATTTATCTGAAGAGAAGATATATTTTGGATTAAAATATCCAGGTATTTCAAATAAAAGAAAGCTGGAGTCTGAAAAATGATAAAAAAATTTCTTTCATTTCTAGGCCAAGAAATAATAATGATAAACCCAAACACCCTTCTTTCATTGTCAGATTTTTAAATTTAATAGCAAAGAAGGTACTGATACCCAATAAGTATCATGGAAATTTAAAGTCCTTTTTTTAACATAAAGTTGATAAGGAAAAAATTATATTTGTTTCTCACTGTATAAATATCTTTCTTTTCTTTCTCTCTCTCGCTTTTTTTTTTTTTTTTTTTTTGAGACCGACTCTTGCTCTGTCGCCCAGGCTGGAGTGCAATGGCATGATCTCAGCTCACTGCAACCTCTGTCTCCTGGCTTCAAGCAATTCTCCTGTCTCAGCCTCCCGAGTGGCTGGGATTACAGGTGTGAACCACCGACACCCAGCTAATTTTTGCATTTTCAGAAGAGACGGGGTTTCGCCATGTTGGCCAGGTTGGACTCTAACTTCTAACCTCAGATGATCGACTGCCTCGGCCTCCCAAAGTGCTCCCAAATACAGAGATATCCATATATCACTATATAGTAAATATAATATATACCTTCTTGAGAGTTCTTCTGAGAGCTGCCATTTATGTGGATGGAGCCATTGTTTTCATTCTACTATTAATACTTTATTTTGAGCCCAAACATTCACCAACGTTATCACTTCTTTTTCATATCATGATACATTTTCTTGGTGAAAATTAAGTTAAAAGTAAAATCAGACAATGGAACATTACAACTCCTCCAATTTGAAACCAATTTGACAAAACTAGGTATCAACTATTGCTTAATGATTTAAAATATAGCTGATTACTTAACATTCTTCCCATTAATCATGCTCTCTCATACTTTTGAAACTGGTTTTTCTGTTCCCTTTGCCTGGAATGCTTTTATCATCCTCATCTAACTCTCAATTCCTTGGCTACATTTCAGATTTGATTTACACATAAATTCATAAAGTTGGAACTTGCTGGCTGAGTTCTGGCTGACTCTAGTTCCATAGCACCCAACCAAGCATTGATGGGCCATTGGATATAGAATACTAGAATAATGTGTCTTGTATTATCAGTGCATCTGTTCCTCATGGGAGATCCCTGCTTTTGTAATCTTTGTATTCCTAGCGTATAGTAGGTGTTCAACAAATAACAGTTTGACCAAATTGACATAAAATACACCAGTTTTGTTTGTAATTTTATTCATCAAACATTTCTTGAGTACCTAGCACTTTTCAAACAGTGGACAAATACCACTGAGAAAGACAGATATGGTTACTGCCCTTACATAACTAAAAATACCAGCAACAAAGATTAAAACTGAAAAAGAAATCTACTATAATCATAGCTATAAGGAGAGGACAAGGATATCAACAGGCATGTAACAGTGATCTTAGGATTCCAAGATTACTTAGCATAAAATGATGTTGTTAAACAGATGTCTTTAGTATTTGTATTAAAAAAATTATCAGAAAGATTGTGCAATGATCAATCTCGTTAAGCCTATTTTTTTCTTCTTAGTGATGTCATCCCCCTTTTCAATTTTAGACTTTATTTATTTTAAATTTATATTATTAACCTGCTTTCCAATGAAACACGTTTACTTTATATCTGCTCTTTGACAATATTAAAATCTATAATATGTTGATATGAAGTGCAAAACATATTATCTTATTGTTAAGGCTTCTGTTTTAAGATGTAGATGTAATTTTAATGACATATCAAATTATATATATAATTAAATGATATATCAAATGATTACAAAGAAGCTTTGTTAGAGAACCCCATTCCAATGTTAGTATAAAGTAGAATAACATGAAGTTATAAGTGACATAGACTCTAAGATTATCTTGTACAGTATGATATTTATATCTCTATTTGCATACCTATAGATGAAATATTTATTTTCAAATCTGACTTTACTTGACACACATATTATAAGTGTGCTCATTTTTGTTACTCAGGCATAATTTATATTAAAAATTGAACAATTTATTGTCATCCTCATAAGTAAAAGGAGCATATACCGTCTTGACTACCAATTACCTCAGAACAGAAATAGCATCTTGGTGGACATGTTAAATTGGAAATAATGCTTTTTTGTTTCCTATACTTACTATTCTTTATCAACTTATATTATCCAAACCTGAGATGCCTAGACATGAGCAATTTTAGTAACTCAATCTCACTTATTTTGTAGAAACTGCTATTCAGCTTTGGAAAATTAACTGTTGTTCATCAGCCATATTGCTTGAGATGGAGACAAGTTTTCGATCTTCATGAAGAAAACATTTGGACACATCCTATGCATTATGAGCTTCCAAGTACAAGGTTGTTAACTAGTTACAAATTATAGTGAAGCAAAGTCATCCAAAAAAACGAAGAAAATTCTTTTAGCTACTGTAAGATGATCCACATGAGCTGGGCTACCTTCTGTGCAAACCTATAAGTGTTCTCTATGAGTTAGTAGTTAACTAACTATTAGCAATTACTAGTTATGATACTATTTATTAGTAGTTAATAGTTACTATTACTAACTAGTAATAGTAACTATTATTAGTTACTAGTTAACCAGTGAGTTGTGGCCTTGGCATAACCTTAAAGTCTTCAAATTCTAATACTTAAGTTTACTTCAGATGTAAACTTCAGAGTTGTTTATTTCTCAGTAGATACTATGAACAACTTATTTATTATTTTTTCCTGGGTTTCTTAAAAGACTGAGACCCCGGATGAATAATTTCCTTTTCCCTACCCATTGGAGAAGGTAGAAAACTACCAAATGTGCTTACTCCAGCCTTTGATCCTGGAACACTAGGACACAGTTAGTTTAGAAAAAGAAATATATTCCAAAAAAGCTTATTTCTTCCTGAGAGCAAAGGAATGACATAGCAAGTTAGTTTTTCTGTATTAATTTAAAAGCCTACATGGGCATGGATACTAAATGATATGTCTCTGTTAAAATTGTAAATATGTGGCAAAATCTTCTTAACAGTGATAAAACATAGAAATACTTCAGTTTTTAACCTCAAAAGAAATTACTTACACGTGCATATATTAGTCCCTGTACCCATATCTGAGCTGTAAAGAGTGTCAAATAATGACTTCTATAAATAAAATAGAACCAACAAAAAACAAGCTAAACAAAAATGTAAATTATTTAGAAAGCATCCTGTTCTAAATTATTTTAAATATTTAAAGCCTCTAGTAGAAACTATTATTAATATCAATTTTGCTCTCAGTCTCCAGAGACACAAAAAATAAAAATCACAGAAAAATAAACTTTAAAAAGGTTCAGATTTCCGGAGAATAAAAGTAATACTTCAGATTTTCTCCCAGAAATTTGTACTTCTATTTTCTTTCTAAGCATATATTTTCGTTGAAATCAACACTTACATATAAACCTGTCTATATAATTTTCAGGGCTCAGTGCAAAATAAAAGCTCCATGTTAAAGAATTATTAATAATTACGAGATAGCAACAGCAGAGTGTTAAACTAAGCATGGTACCATCTTCCTATTGGGTCCTGTGTAATTCTGAGGTTACTTGCCTAAGAAGTGGGCCGTGCTTATACTTTCTCTCCATAGTTGCTACTCATTCTATAATTGATTTACATTTATGCCCTTATTTCCATTTCAAACTCATGTGGGACTTATTACAAAGTATATGCATATTTATTTAAAATATTGAAAATGGTCATAACTTTAATGCATAAAAACAAGTTCAAATACATTGGTAAGTGAGTTGTTGGTCAGTATGTATACTCAAGAAAATTACCCTCGGCTGGTTCATTATAAATACTGAATGAAATAAAACCAATGAAAATCTTTTTTGGTTAATTGGTATCAATTGCCCTTGTATGGATTTATTTAGATGAAATCATTTAGTGTTTGTAGTGTGCATTGATAATCTTGAGTGAATTATTTGTATCTAATGTTGTTATAGTGTGGGCTAAGCTTTGCTAAGCGCCCACTGAGAAATTGAGACCAATAACATGCAATGAAGAAATGAGCACTACTTATTATATTAATGTGGAAATTACTCAAATTTGACTACAAGTGGAACATCTGAGAAAACTGCTATTTAAAGTTCCCTATTAAAAATTACATTTGTCCTATTTTAAAATTTTGAGATTGGGCACGGTGGCTCACACCTGTAATCCCAGCACTTTCGGAGGCCGATGCGGTCAGATCACGAGGTCAGGAGATCGAGACCATTCTGACTAACATGGTGAAAACCCGTCTCTACTATAAATACAAAAAATTAGCCATAGGTGGTGGTGGGTGCCTGTAGTCCCAGCTACTCGAGAGGCTGAGGCAGGAGAATGGCGTGAACCTGGGAGGCGGAGCTTGCAGTGAGCCAAGATCATGCCACTGCACTCCAGCCTGGGTGACAGAGCAAGACTCCATCTCAAAAAAAAAAAAAAAAATTGAAATTCTCACAGGAAAGCTATTATGGTTAAAAATAAGTTTTTTACTATATTTAGATATATTAGTAATAAGTCTCATATTAAAATATCGAAAAAGATGGATGTGTATCATGCATTAATTTGTTTTTGTAATGTTTAAAATATAGTGACCTGTATATGCATCGTAGAAAATAAAACAGTACTAAAGTAACCATGGTTGAATGGAATAGTTTCACCCCTGTACAGGGCCATATCTAAGAAAACTATTTTATTATCTCCAAATTATTAAATAGTATGTTCTATAGGTCTTTTTATTTCATTTCTCCTTTTATACCTTAAATAACTTACCTCAATATTCTGGGAACTACTCTCTCAGATTTTTCAATTTCTCAAGTTTCAGGGATTCTATTCCTCCTTGGCTTTCTGGGTATATCTTCTGACTTAGTATCATTATGAATTCTTTCAATATTATTATTATTATCACTACTTCAGATGTGAACTAATCTTCAGTGGAAATTGTCTAATGTTTGGAAACCTGGATTGTGAAAAACAAAATAAAAACTTTAACAGGTTTATTTTAATTTATTAATATATTGGCTTGGTAATGTAAATTCATACTCTAAATTTTCATAGCATGGATTAGAACTTCAATTTCTTTCACAAGTAAAAAACGTTCTTTCTTGTGTTTATATTCTCCTCTGAAGAGCCTTGGTCCTAGGTGGAGATTAGCATCCTGGATGTCTTTATAGTCAGTGCATAGAGAGTTCTAGTCTCTTCCACTTAGGGATAGCCTCGTGAGAATCTGTGTAAGAGTCTCCCTTGCAGTTCCCTGCTATGTGTAGGGGCAAGGCCTTGTTTATAATTTGCTTTTATTTTATTCAGCATTTTAGGATCTTATAGCAAAAAGAAAATTTTGTATTAATTCGGTTCACCATGTTGCCACGTTGTTCTCTATGGTAGCTAATATCCTATGTAAACTTTATAAATTTGTTTATTATGTAAAGAAATATGTGGTTCTAGATCCTGGGTCAGCAAACATTTTTCTTTGAATGGTCAGATAGCAAATATTTTAGACTTTGTGAATCATATGGTCTCTGTTGCAACTACTCAACTTGGCCATTATAGCATGAAAACAGACATAAACAATACACAAACAACTGAGTATGACTGTGTTATAAAATTTCATCCATTAGAGGAGGTAGGTTAAATCTCGGCCATGGGCCATTGTGCTGACCTCTGATGGAACCACAGATTCTTATTCTTTTTTTTTTTTGTTTGTTCATATTAGTGTTGGTGTCATTTGGTTGTCCTTCTATTTTTATTTTGTTTTTTATTTTGATAACTTTAGGGGTACAAGTGGTTTTTGATTATATGGATGAATTGTGTGATGGTATGAAGTCTGGGCTTTTATTGTACCCATCAGCCAGTGTTCATTGTGTAGATCACTGATTCTTATTCTGATTTCATATTCAGAATTCAGGAATGTTCATTAACCTCACTGAAAATGTCCACAACATAACTATGCAAGAGTTTCTGTAAATGTGTGAGTCTGCATATATGTTAATATGTGTGAGTCTGAATATATGCAAATGTGAGTATGTGTGTATGTGTATGTTTGGTGTGTGAATACATAGATGTGGATTAGAGTATGGGATCATTCATATTCCCCTATATTTATTTATTTTCTGTGGAAAAAGGCTATATTTTCAAACATTTTAAAGATCCAAGGCTCTGAAAACGTTAGTTATATCATGCAAATATCCCTGAATGCTAAAGCTCTAGAATTATCTGATAAGTTTTTCACTTAACACATTCCTTTTCTCATATAAAACAAATCTAATAGAGTTTACATAACTTTAAAGTAATATTCTGGGACCCTTTTTTATTTCAATAGGAGATGTGGAAGAGGGAGGCTGATACAACTTAATACTACCATTTCTTTTAGATAATTCTAGAACCATGCCATGACATTTAAAGAATTTAAGGTCAACTTATTTAACAAAGTACTTCCTCTCCCACTAATTTTAACTGCTACTTTTAACCTCCTATCATCAAACAACTTGATGTTCAACTGCCGATGGAAAAACTAATCTCCCCCCATATGGATGCGCTCTATTATTTCCATTTATATGTTGGCTCCAAAAGTATAAAAATAGTGCAACCATAGCTTTACCTTCTGGATGGAACATAATCTTTTTTTTTTCTTTTTGATCACTTGGGCTAAGATAGAGACGCAAATAAATGCAAGTGCTTATTTCTGACTTTTAGCCAAAGTTTCTGTTTAAGGTGGTTTAGAGTAGGTCATCATTGGCAGACATTTTTGGCTGACATTGTTTCTAGAAGAATAAAGTAAAATTAATAATGGTCTAAAATTTATTTCTTAGCTCCTGTAATGCTTTAATTCTCATTTCTATGTATTATTAGATAGTTAATCATTAATAATTATAAGTAATACATTATGATTTTGCCCATCTGTAAATATAGTTGGAAATACCAAATTAATATTTGGAAGCAATATAATAATAGCTATTGATAAGGTATAAAAGTCTACGTTGGTGAACAGTCTGACAGTCAAAACTGAGTTCTAAAATACAATTTGAATATTATTTTTTTGAACAAAAACAATGAAACTAAGGTATTCTTAGAATGACAGATTTTCAGGATTATATTTTAAATTCTTCCAATAACCAAACCATACTGTTTACACACAAGAAATCATAAACATATTATTTTCTTCAAATTAAATAGAATAGAACTAAATCTAGAAATCTAGCTCATCAAATTTTACCCACAGGTAGCTCTAGAGTAATTTCAGTTAGGTTATTTAGATATTGTTTAAAATTTATTTTGTTCTTCTTCTCATTTATTTATGTCACGGGACCTTTAGGGTGTTGCTTCACCAGCCAGATACCTCTGTGGTGGGTGGCACCTTTGCCTAGGTTTTGCTCAGGCTTGCTGTACTTGTTCCACCCACTTGGACTGACAGGCTGCACTCAGCTGACACTACCAGCCCAGATCCCATGACTGCCAAGGGGAAGCAAGGCACAGAACAGCAAGAGGTACATGAGTGAGCGAACATGGTGTCAGGTCACTGTGCACAGCCAGGCACACTGCCTGTGGTGGGGCAGTCAGCTCCAAGCACTGGCACAAGTGCCAGTTCCTTGCTGCAGCTGGATCAAGCCTACCAAAAGCAGCTTCCACTGTAGGCACTGGGGAACATGGTGGCTGCCAGAAGCTTGTAGACACCAGAAACCACAGAGCCCCAAAGAGGGTGCCACAGTCCTGGCTCAGGGAGCTCCCAGGTCTGGACTCCACAAAAGGCCACAGCTATTCTTTCTTTCTCATTCCCTGCAACATGGTGAGGAAGGGATGTGTTTCAGTCCTGTTGTGTTGTAGATTTGTCAGTCTCACCATTTGGCAGGTCCCAACTTCTTATCCCACAACCAGGAAGAATGAGGTATGTAAACAACTAGAGGGTGAGCAAGGTGAAGAGGTACTTTATTGAGCAACAGTACATCTCTCAGGAGACCTGGAGTGGCTACTTCCTATCCACAGTCAGGTCATCACAATAAATATACAACTCTCAGCGGAGAGGAGATCCACAGTGGGTAGCTCCTCTCCACAGGAAGGTCATCCCATTGAGTCTGCAGCCTGCAGCCCTCAGCAGAGAGGAGACCAAGAATGGGTAGCTCCTATTCACAGGCAGGTCATCCTGACATTTCTGCAACTCTCAGCAGAGAGGAGACCTGGAGTGCATAGCACTTATCCACAATCAGGTTGCTGCAACGAGTGTACAGTTCTCAGCAGAGAGGAGACCCACAGTGGGTAGACCCTCTTCATAGGCATGTTGTCCTATTATCTGCCTGAGGCTGAGTGTGGGGTTTTTATGGGCTTCAGCGTGCAGGAAGTGCATGCTGATTGGTCCATGGGTAGCCATAGGAGAGTCCAACAAAGGCACCATAGGTTCTCACTCTTATGCACAAAACTGGCAGCCCGGCACCCAGTCTTCAGACTGTTATTTACTTGAAGGTGGAGTATCACCAGATACATGCCCCTTTCCTTCTAGAAGCCTGTCTGCCTCCTGCTGCCATTCCTGGCACCTCGACTGTCGATTCCAAGGGGTGCCTGCAGGCCTGTGTGAGCCTCCCCTCAGCCTCTATCTTGTGCTCATTTGCATTTAGAGTCTGGAGGGGGCTGAGGCAGCAGGGGTCTGGCATGTCACTGCCACCCCAAGCATATGCACACCGGTCCAGGTCATGACAGTGCCTGGGTTTGGCCACAACTGTGCTCCAAAATTGGAGTAGGCACTGGGCAGTGGGAAAAGGTCAGGCAGTGGGAAAAGGCCAGGCAGCAGGAGCAGGCACTTCCAAGCCTGTAGGGGCAGAAGGGTTCCTTGGGCTCTCAAGAGCACAGGGATATCCAGGTCCACAGCCACAGCTGGGCAGCTACAGCTGTGCCCAAGAGTGTGGGGCTCCTGTCCCTCCAACTCAGAAAAGGGCAGTACTACCACCTGTACCCAGATCCTGCTGACTCCATGGAGCAAGCAGCCCCAGCCACACCTCCCTCGCTGCAGCTAGCATCTTTGCAGCAGCCACTCCGGACAGGCCACTGCTGCCATTGATTCCCCCTCTGGTACATCTAACTGGTGTTAAGAGAGGGACAAATGACTGCTCTTAACAGCTTCATGCTGAGAGCGGGTGTTGTTTTGAGGAAAATGGCAATCAGATCTCTCTCAGAGGCCTATCTAAGGGGCTCTGGTAAAAACAGAGCCATCATCCAAGTCTCCAGTGTATGACTGCTTGGAGTTTGATGGCCTCTAGGTTAGAAAAAAAATGACAAGGAGGTTAAATATGTGAAGGAAAAAAAATCTAGTGTCAAACATAACAGAAATATGTAGTAAAATAGACTTATTATTCTGAAAACACTGTTGTGGGTAGAGCTGTTTCACCTTGGTAGAAGAAATTACATCCTGTATGGAGGCAATTAAACTTTAAGAGAGAAATAACTCTTTAGGGGAGTGGAAAATCCCTTGAGAGTTCAGGATTAAAGGGTCCTTGACAATTATGTCTTATGGTAAGAAACAGAAAAAAAGTTAGAACACTAAGCATACGATATCCACGGAGGGTTATTAGCACTTATCCTTTGTGATTTTTAACTTGAGTTCCCTGATTTCTTCATTTTTGTATATTGGGTGCTCTCCTAGGTCAACGGAGGTAATTTCATCAGTTTCCCAGGCCTTCACTCAAGTATAATGAATCCCAGAATCTATTCCAGTGACCTATACCACTGTAGGAACAGAAAGTACAGTGCAAATTTCCTCCCATTCTGGGCCTAGAGAGAAAGGGAAGGAAGTGTCTTTACTAATACCAAGTCTGCTGGGTTGAATAGAGGTGGCCCTTGTTCATGGGATTAGGCCTCTGACAGTTGTTTCAGTTCATGTTGGAAATGGGCCAAAGAAGTTACATGTTTAATTAAATCAGAGATTTCTTGGTCTAGCAAGAAATCATTGGTGAGGAAAGGCCATCCACACATTATTTCAAAGAGACTTAAACTCAGCTTAAAAGGAGAATTTCTAACACATAGTAGGGTTATGGGGAGAAGAGTAATCCAGGGGACATGAGTATCTTGAGACAATGTTCTGAGGTGCCTTTTGATAATATCATTTGTCTTTTCTACCTTTCCTGAGGATTGTGGTCTCCAAGCACAATGAAGCTGGTATTGCATACCTAAAGTCTTTGAAACCCCCCTGGGTGAAAGCTGCCTTGAACAAGGGGCCATTATCACTCCGGAGGTAATTAGGAAGCCCAAAGTGAGAAATTATTTCATTAATTAGTGCTTTCACCACCTCAGAAGTTCCTCTCTTCTACATGGTAATGATTCTACACAGTTAGTGAAGGTATCTACCTGTACTAGGAGGTACTGGATGCCCCTTGTCTTTGGCATATGGGCGAAATACATCTGCCACTCTTCCCATTGGTAGCCTCCCATATTTGGGGTTCCAGGGGCAGAAGCTGTAAATTGAGGGGATTATTTTTGAAACAAGTCTCACAAGCATTAATGAACTGTTTGACCATTCTTAGCAGGTTTTTATCTGAGACCAAACTTTGGGTCACTTGATATGCTTTATTGTTCCCTAGGTGGAAGGCTAAGTGGAGGACTTTAAAAACTTCCGATTGGCTGGAAGCTGGTAGATGAAGCTTGCTATCCTCTGATTCCTCCATGGAGGTTTTATTTCTTTTATGGAACTGTCCCAGATCAGAGGGGACTCAATTAGATCAGAAATCCTGGGCCTTCTCACTGCTGATTTAGCAGTTACTGATTTAGTGTTACTGCCGCTTTCTGTGGAAAGAAGACGAAGGATAATAGTATGGTATTTAATGGGAGACCCATTGGCTGTGAGGAAGTCCCTCTTTTTCCAGGTAGTGGCATGGGCATGGAGCACTAGGAAAGCCTACTTAGAATCAGTATAAATGTTAATTGCTTTCCCCTTGCTTAATTCAAATCCCCTCGTGATGGTAATCAGCTCAGCTAGTTGAGCACTTGCACCTGAGGGGAGAGACACACTCTCAATAACATCATTCAGGGTGACTATTGCACACCCTGCTGTGCTGATCCCTTGCTCTACAAAGGAGCATCCATCCATAGTGAGAGTCCAGTCTGGGTTCTCTAAGGGGGTTTCTTTGAGGTCCTCTCTGGCCACATAGGTTTGCATTACTATCTGTTTGCAGTCATGTTCAAGCTCCCCAGATTCCTCTGGGAGGAAGTTGACTGGGCTTAGGGAGGAACAGGTTCTTAACTGGACTGCAGATCTCTCTAATAGCAGAGCTTCATATTTGAGGAGGCAGTTGTTCATTAGCCAGAGACTCCCCTTAGAAGACAGCAGTCCTGCCACATTATGTGGGGTATAAATGGTTAAGTTATTCCCCATGGCTAACTTTGTAGCTTCTGGTACTAGCAAAGTTACCACTACAACTGCCCAGAGGCAGGCCGGCCATTCTTTAGCTACCAAATCAAGCTCCTTGCTTAGGTAGCCTACAGGGTGCTGGGCTGGACCTTGGGCCTGGGTTAGAAAACCCAGTGCCATTCCCTTCCCTGCTTTCTGAGAAATAAAGATTGAACATCTCCCTAATGGGAAGACTAAGGGCTGCTGCCTCAAGCATGCTGGTTTTCATTGGTCAAAGGCCCTTTTAGCTTCTGTTTAAGTTAGGGAGCGGGTCTTAGCTGTCTGAGTTTCCTTCATAGGGTGATATAAGGGACAGGATATTTCGCCATACACCGATGTCCATAGCCTGCAGAATCCTCTAATGCCAAAGTCTCCTCAGTTGCTTGAGAGTTTTGGGAGGGAAAAGGAGAAGGTGGGCTTAAATTTTTATTTGCGTAATGCCCTGATCCCCTCTGACAAGGCTAGACCTGGGTACATCACTGAAGTCTGATGGAGCTGACCCATAGATTTTGAGACCTTATATCCTCTGTTAGTCAGAAAATTAAGAGCCTTATTTCCCTCCTGAAAGATTATCTCAGTTGGGGCAGAGGAGAATGTTATCTGCATATTGTAAAACTTTAACCTGAGGATAAAGGAACAAAGAGAGGTCTTTGGACAATGTCTGCCCAAACAGGTGAGGGCTGTCTCAGAATCCCTGAGGTAAAACCTCCAATAGCTCTTTGGTCCAGTAGGAGGGATCCTCAAATGCAAACAAATACTGGGAATCAGGGTATAACAATGATATGGTTTGGATTTGTCCCCACCCAAATCCATCTTGAATTGTAGCTATCATAATTCCCATGGGTTGTAAAAGGGACACAATGGAAGATAATTAAATAATGGGGCAGTTTCCCTCATATTGTTCTTGTGGTAGTGAACAAGTCCTATGAGATATGATGAGTTTATAAGGGGAAACCTCTTTTGCTTGGTTCTCATTCTTGAGTAACAGGAAGAGATTGGAAGGTTGGAGGGCTCAGAAGAAGACAGGAAAGTGTAGAAAATGTTAGGACTTCCTAGAGACTTGTATAGTGGCTTGACTTAAATGCTAATTAATAATATGTACAATGAAATCCAGACTGAGGTGGTCTCAGAAGGAGGTGAGACACTTGTTGGTAACTAGAGTAAAGGCAAGTCTTGCTATGTTTCAGCAAAGAGACTGGTAGCATTTTGCCCCTGCCCTAGAGATCTGTGGAACTCTGAACTTGAAGGAGATAATTTAGGGTATGTAGTGGAAGAAATTTCTCAGCAGCAGTGCATTCAAGAGTTGGCTTAGGTACTATTAAAAGCATTCAGTTTTTAAAAGGAAAAAGAGCATAACATTTCAGAAAATTTGCAGCCTGACGATGCAACAGAAAAAAAAAAAATTTTATGAGGAGAAACTTTTGCCAATTGCAGAAATTTGCATAAGTAATGAGGAGCTAAATATTAATTTCCAAGACAATGAGGAAAATGTGTCCAGGGCATTTCAGAGACCTTTATGGTAGCCCCTCCCATCACAAGCCCAGAGGCCTAAGATAAATAAATGGTTTCCTGGGTCAGGCCTAGGGCCCCCCTTCTGTGTGCAGCCTACGGACTTACTGCCCTTCACCCTTCATCCCAGACACTCTAACTATGGCTAAAAGAGGCCAATGTACAGCTGAGGTCATGGGTTCTGAGGGTACAAGCTCTAAGCCTTGGCAGCTTCCATGTGGTATTGAGCCTGCAGGTGCACAGAAGCCAAGAACTGAGGTTTGGAAACCTCTGCTTAGATTTCAGAGGATGTAGGAAATCTCCTGGATGTCCAAGAAGAAGTTTGTTGCAGGGGCAGGCCCTCATGGAGAACCTCTGCTAGGGCAATGCAGAAGGGAAATGTGGGGTTGAAGCATCCACACACAGTTCCCAATGGGGCACTGCCTAGTGGAGCTGTGAGAAGAGAGCCACTGTCCTCAAGACTCCAGAATGGTAGATCCAATGACAACTTGCACCATGCACCCAGAAAAGCTGTAGACACTTAACGTCAGCCTGTGAAAGCAGCCAAGAGGGAGGCTGTGTCCTGCAAAGCCACAGGGGTAGAGCTGCCCAAGATCATGGGAAACAACCTCTTGCATCAGCATTACCTGAATGTGAGACATGGAGTCAAAGGAGATCATGTTGGAGTTATCTAGGAAGTAACTAACTTGCTTTTGATTTTATAGGCTCATAGGTGGAAAGGAGTTTCCTTATCTCAGATAAGACTTTGGACTGTGAACTTTCAAGTTAACACTGAAATGAGTTAAGACTTTGGGGGACTTTGGGAAGGTATGAGTGGTTTTGAAATGTGAGGACATGAGATTTGGGACTGACCAGGGGTGGAATGATATGGTTTGGTTGTGTCCCCACTCAAATCTCATCTTGTATTGTAGTTCCCACAATTCCCATGTGTAGTGGGAGGGAGCTGGTGGGAGATAATAGAATCATGGGGGCAATTTCCCTCATACTGCCATCATGGTAGTGAATTAGTCTCACAAGATCTGATGGTTTTATAAGGAGAAACCCCTTTCACTTGGTTCTCATTCTTTCTCGTCTGCCTCCATGTATAACGTGCCTTTCACCTTTGGCCATCATTGTGTGGCCTTACCAGCCATGTGAAAGTGTGAGTCCATTAAACTTGTTTTTCTTTATAAATTACCCAGTCCCAGGTGTGCCTTTATAAGCAGCATGAAAACAGACTAATACAAATGGTATGCAGTAAAAGGCAGCCTTTATGTCCTGGACTGTGAAGCATTTAGTTCCCTCAAGTATTAGGGTTAGCAAAGTATAGGGATGGGAAACCACTGGGTGAATTGGAACCACAGCTTTATTAATGAGGTGGAGGTCCTGAACCAGTCTCTTTTCCCCAAAGGGTTTTTTTTACCCCCACAAATCACCCATTGAGCAATAAACTTATCCTTTAGGATTTGCTGTTCTACTGAATCAGGAGATACAGCAGTGTGCTTTAGGGCCTTCTTAGCCTTTTGAGGAAGGCAGTGGGATTCTCATCTAATTCCTGTTCTATCATGGATAGCTTGAAGTAATTGAGAGGTTTACTTCTAGTCCTTTTTAAGCCTCCAATATGCACACCTGAAAGTGTTTCCTCTTCCAACTTCCCATTTTATCATTGGGATCCCATTTATAATCCTACAGTGGTACTGCTATTCTTCCAATTGGATAAGGGTCCACCCATTTCCTGGAACTACATGAGAGAAAAAGCTCATTCCCTAAATTCTCTGCCATTTGCAGGGTGGCCTGCTTTTCAGTGGTAGTCAGGGTCTGATTCAAAAGTAACATAATGTCCTTCCAGGAGAGTTCAAATACTTGGGTTAAATTCTGGAAAGCCTCTATGTACCTGTCAGCATCATCTGAAAACATGCCAAGATCTCCTTTAATTTGCCCTCAAGTCCTGTAGAAAAAAGGGACTTGGACCTTACTGGCCATATTCTTGAAGCATCTGTTGCAGGGGCAGGAGTGAGACTGGGGCATGCTTAAACCAGGATTTCTAGGATGGGGAAAGCTTGAGAGAGAACTTGGATATAAAGAATCTGTATAGGGAGAAGCAGAGGGAGTTGACTCCCTGATGGAGGTACCTCTGGGGTTTGCTTCTCTAGTTCCCTGGGATTTCCCCTTGCATCCTCTCCTGAGATGGCCACCAGAGGGCTGAATCAATCCTACAATGTTGGCAAAGGTCCAGAGTACCTTGCAGGCAAAGAAAGCCTGCATGTATGAGACTTTGGATCATTTGCCCTCATGTTGGCAGAAAAGGTCCAGCTGCACAGAGGTTTTGAAATTAATGCTTTTTTCCTGAGGAGATGCTTCTCCTTCCTGTAGAACATAATTTGGCCACACCATTGTCCAAAGGAATATGAGGTGTATTTTCTCCAGAGTCTGAGAGTCAAAGGAGTCCCAGTGATTCAGGATACACTCTAGAGGAGAATAGGCTGAAAATATTTGGTTACCCATCTGGAAGAGAGGAGAGAGAGGAGGAAAAATGCATCATTTTTTCCTTTCTCCAGTGTCTGAGGCTGAAATGGATCCCAGCAATTCAGGATGCATTTGGGAGGAGTGCAGGTGCAAGTTAGTTGGTTACCTATCTGGAGAAAGGGGAAAAAGGCATCCCTTTGTTCATTTGTCTTTCTAGTGAATACCTGGGGTACATGAGGGAAGAAAAAAAAAGCATCCCCTTTTTTATTCTGATCTTATATCCCAAAATCAGGTGACCTTTGCAGTCCCACGGGTGCAAGTGCCACCTTGACCCATGAAGCAGGGAGGCATAGCCAGCAGGAATATTCACACTCACCTACTCAGTGCTTAAACCTCCCACTGTCTGTAACCTTTGAATTCCCTAGACTTTATCTATGGCATGAATGGGAGAATGGCCTCCATCTATAAAGTTGGAGGACATAATTGACAGGAATTCATGCTCACTGTACTGTGCCCGTAGACTTCCATGGTTATCTGCCTCTGGATTCCTCAGATGTAGTTTTCCTTTCTAGGGCCTCAAACTAAAGATTGGAATTGCCTCAGGAGGGTGTAGGGACTCAATAAATTAAGTCCCAGGTGGCCCTCACCAAATTGCAGAGAGCAACCAATGGGGCAGCCCCTCTATTGCTTCCCTATGATAAGCAGGTGAAACTATGGGAGCCAGTCCTCCTCAAACAAGGGAGAGAAAGGGAGTCCAGGGAATTGGGGACCTGGCCTAAAAATATGCCTCTCAAAAGGAAAAACGGATCAGTCTGTCACATAGAAAAATTCCCTATATATGCAGGACTATATTAACTCCTGACACAGTGAAGAAAAGAGAAGAAAACAACTTACATGCAAGGAAGGGGAAGGTACCTGGGGGAAACAGCTTCTTGCCCTACGCAATGGGTTCTTCAACAGGAGAAAGAAAACTCAATTATTACATATGCTCCATACTCCTATGAATTGGTAGATACCACAGTGCTCTCATTTACAATATACACTCCTGACGACTAAGCCAAATTCCAAATGCTCATTCTACTCAGGAATATTTATGTGGTTTGCAGCAACACCCATAACATTGTACATAAAGAAGAGATAGGAGCCATGACAGCCAAGAAAGAAAAGAAAAGAAAAGAAAGAAAAGAGAGAGAAAGAAAAGAAAGAAAAGAAAGAAAGAAAGAAAGAAAGAAAGAAAGAAAGAAAGAAAGAAAGAAAGAAAAAGAAAGAAAGAAAGAAAGAAAAGAAAGAAAGAAAGAAAAAGAAAGAGCAGGCAGAGAGAGAACAGAGATGGAAAACAGAGAGGGAGATGGAGGGAGGGAGGGAAAGAAAGAAAAAAGGAAAAAGAAAAGAATGAGAAGGAAAGGAAAGGAAAGGAAAGGAAAGGAAAAAAAAAAAAGAAAGGAAGGAAGGACTGGGTGTTCTAGTGCCAACACTCTCAAGTGGTTGGGGATTAAAGTTAGTCCAGGGGCCTTTGGATAGCACTGAGGTGTAGCCTCAGCCAGCTACCCTCAGTTGCCCCAGGACCTCCTTTGGATTCCATGCGATGTCTAGACCTCTGTGAAGGGAAATTGGATTGGAACAAAGCCAACATTCCCAACACTGGAAGGTAATTGGGGATTAACAATTTCTTCTCGGCCGGGCGCGGTGGCTCAAGCCTGTAATCCCAGCACTTTGGGAGGCCGAGACGGGTGGATCACGAGGCCAGGAGATCGAGAGACGATCCCGGCTAACACGGCGAAACCCCGTCTCTACTAAAAAGTACAAAATCTAGCCGGGCGAGGTGGCGGGCGCCTGTAGTCCCAGCTACTCGGGAGGCTGAGGCAGGAGAACGGCGTAAACCCGGGAGGCGGAGCTTGCAGTGAGCTGAGATCCGGCCACTGCACTCCAGCCTGGGTGACAGAGCAAGACTCCGTCTCAAAAAAAAAAAAAAAAAAAAAAAAAAAAAAAAAACACAATTTCTTCTCGAGCAAACCTGTCCTCCATGTCTTAAGTCCCACAGCTGCACTAGTCACTTTTCACTGGCTAACAGCAGTTCAGTGTTTTTCTTTCATTTTGGCTATTGTGGAGTTTAGAGACTCTGAGAACAGGAGAGAAATCAGCAAATCCACTTTTTGTTTTTGTTTTTGTTTTTGAGACAGATTCTCACTCTGTTTCCAAGCTGGAGTACAGATGTGTAATCTCAGCTCACTGCAACCTCCACCTCCCGGGTTCAAGCAATTCTCCTGCCTCAGTCTGCCAAGTAGCTGAGACTATAGGTGTGCTCCACTATACCCAGCTAATTTTTGTGTTTTTAGTAGAGACAGGGTTTCACCATATTGGTCAGGCTGATCTCGAACTCCTTACCTCATGATCCACCCACCTCAGCCTCCCAAAATGTTGAGATTACAGGCATAAGCCACTATGCCCAACCACAAGTCCACTTTTATTCAACCTTCTACAGATCCCAAAAAAGCCCCCCAGAATGTCATGGGATCCTTAATGTGTTATTCCCTCAGCCAGAAAACCCTGTGACCAGTGGCACCTTTGCCTGAGTTTTGCTTGAGCCCAGGGGGCCCAGTTTGTTCAATTGGCCAGGTAGGGTGTACTTGGCTTTTGCTACCAGCCTGGATCCCATGCATGCCAAGGCATGGAGTGGTGAGGAGACTGTGAGCGAGTGAGCATGGAATCTGGACACTGTATATAGCCAGGCACGCCAGCTTCGGTAGGGTGGGCAACTATAGGGACTGGCACAGCCACTGGCTTCCTGCTGCAACAGAACCAGGCATACCACAAGCAGCTTCCACTGAGGGCACTGGGGAACATGGTGGCACCCAGAAGCTTGGAGACACCAGGAACTGCAGAGCTCCAAAGAGGTTGTCACATCCCTGGCTTAGGGAGCTCCTAGGTCTGGGATCCCGGAAGGGCCACAGCTCTTCTTTTCTCTCCTTCTCGTCCACAACGTGGTGAGGAAGGGGTATGTTTCAGCTCTATTTTAATTGTGGCTCTTTCAGTCCTGCCAGATCCGAGTTCTTGTCTTGTATCCAGGAAAAATGAGGTACACAGGCAACTGGAGCAAGGCGAACAGGTCCTTTACTGAGTGACAGTTCAGGTCTCAGGAAACCTGGAATGGGTAGCTTCTATCCACAGGCAGTTCATCCTGACGTGTGTACAGATATCAGTGGAGAGGAGACACACAGTGGGTACCTCTTCTCTGCAGGCAAGTCGTCCGAACATCTCTGCAGCCCTCAGCAGAGAGGAGACCTGGAGCAGATAGCACCTACCCACAGGGAGGATTTGATCCTGACGAGTGTACAGCTCTCAGCAGAGGGGAGACCCACAGCAGGTAGGTACTATCCACAGTCAGGACTTCCCATCGTCTGCCCAAGTCTGGCTGAATCCAGGGTTTTTGTGGGGTTCAGAAGGGAAGAAGTGCCTGCTGATTGGTCCATGGGCAGCCATTGGCTGGCCTGGAAAAAGCACCTTAAGTTCTCACTCTGGTTGTTGGAAGTGGCAGCCTGGCCCCCACCCTTCAAGTCATCTCTGGCTTGAAGATGGGGTATCACCAGGGACCTGTCCCTTTCCAGTCTCCTGCCACAGTTCATGGTGCCCAGGCTGTTCATGCCAAAGGGTGCCCATTCAAGCCACCCTCAGACCCCCCTCGGCCTTCTTCCTGTGCTGGTCAGCACCTGAAGTCTGGAGGGGACCGAGGTGGCAGGAGGTTGGGATGTCAGCACCACCCTGAGCGTGTGCACACCCAGCCAGGTCGTGACAGTGCCTGGGCTTGGCCACAACTTTACCCTGATATCAGAGTGGGCATGAGGAGCACGGAGAGGCCAGGGAAGAGGAGCAAGCACTTCTAAGCCTGCAGGGGCAGTGGGGCTTCCCAGGTCCCTAAGAGGACAGGGGTGCCTGGGTTCATGGCTGCCACTGGATGGCTACAGCTGTGCCTGAGAGCGCTGGGCTCTTGTCCCACCAACTCGGAAGGGGTGGGTGGGGGGCTCCCGCATGTTACCAGCTCTGGGGAGTCAGCAGCCCTGGCTGCACCTCCCCCACTGCAGCTGGTGTCTTTGCAGCAGCAGCTACAGACTGGCCGCTTCTGTCATCAGTTATGCATTTCAATTGCTGAATGTAACTAGCCAATGTAAAGAAATCATAAATAATTATCAGCTGGAGATAATGCTATAGTTCTGTTTTAACGGATAAAAATCAAACATTAACTTGTTTTTATTTGAATCTGGGTTTTATAAATTTGTAAAACGTGCAAAAATCTAAGGCTTACATGTACAGAATTTCATGCACAATGATTGTTAAATGCTGAGACACCTAGTACATTGGAAATAAACAGTAGAAATAAAATCTGGCAGTTTTAAATGTCCCAGTTGCATCACCACCAACACCATTTATTTATAATATTTTATGGAAAGACAAACAAGCCCCAGTCAGAGGGCTCAGAACATCATTAGCCACAGGGCAGTCCACGACTAAAAATAAAGATTTCTATCAAAACAGTATACTACTTTAGTGCCTTTTAAATATTAAAATGACGAGGGGTATGAATTGTAACTAAATTTTCTATAGATAAATAATATACAAAAGTCTACATGTTAAACATCTGCTTAGATTTCTATTGTAAAGATAAAGCATTTTCCCTTGATTACAATTATTTACATATGCCATATATATATATATATATATATATATGTATATATCAAATGCCACGTATATATGGCATTTGAACCAGACGTCAAATGCATTTTTCCTTTCTGGAGATGTCTTTGTTTGATATCACCTACTGAAGATGATCTGATCATTAACATTAAATTTGAATCACAAGCTTATTATATTTATATTTTCCCTTAATTCCTCATGCACTTTATAAGTTTTGGAAAGTGAGGATGGTCATGGCCAAGTGGAGGAAAAAATTAAAGAAAAGTGTCTGTTACTATTTAGTTAAATTTCAAAACCTGTCCTCTCAGTCAATATTTCAGAAATTCAGATTAAGAGATCTTAAAAGGAAGGAGGTCTAGCAAAAAAAGAATGAAACAATTGAAAGGGTTGTAATAAATGAAATTGTTTAACTTAACCACAAACCTCCATTGTTCATTCATTCATCTGTTCATTAATTCATTTGACTAATGCTTATTTATTACCTACAGAATTTTATAATCTATTATAGGAAGTGAAAATAAGTGAATGAAAGAGACAAAAGTCTCTAATATTATACAAAGCTTATATTGAAAGAAGTCAAATCAAGAGGTAGTAAAATTCATGAATAATATTCAAATGATCATGAGTGTTCTGGGGAAAACTATAAAGCAGAGAAAGAGGATAGGTTGTATGTGTTAGGAGGGCCCAGCATAGACAGAGAGGAATCATATATGTATTAAAGCAAAGGCAATGAGGAATGGTGTGGGAATTCTCATTTCTTTGTGAAACAAAGAAATAGGGTAGAATCTGAATTTTATAGAAACAGAAAGATAAATAGGGTAGAGAATGTAATACTAGGCCTGGTGGCCTCAAGGCTGATAATGCTAGTAATCTTCAAGACATAAGGAAAACCCTTGGTAAACATTTGCCTCTCTTTTGTCTCTCAGCTTTTCCCAGTGACTTGAGAGAACGCTTTTTTCCCCCCCTTCAACTCTGCTTTAGTAGAATTTTTATTTCAGCTCTTGGTTAGCACAGGTCCTATCATATCACTTACTTATTGGGTATCATACTTACAGTTCTTGACATTTTGTATATCACATACAGCTGTAAAACCTGTAGAAAGGTCTGCTTTTTTATTCTACTAGTAAGCTAACAATTTAGCCTACCACAATTTTATGGATACTAGCAGGAGACAGGAACTCTTGGGCCAGAGACGAAGGAGTACAGCACAGCAGGCAATAAGATGTGATTAGGATTGGTTAGGAAATCATCAACTTTATAAGGGGGATACTGTAAGACCTGCCCTATCTTTCCCCTTGAAGGAGACATTATCTTTATTAACCTGGTAAAGAAATTAATCTACCCTCTGCACTGGAAGGAAACACTATTTCTCTTATCAAAAGACTGTTTGCTGCACAAAAATCCTTGAAAAAATAGTTCAGAACAAAGCTGTCAATGGCTCTTTACAAGATGTGTAAAATCACCAGAATCTCATGGAGAACTGTCTCCCAATGGCTGCACGATTGAGCTCTCAACAATCTTACACAAATTACCAAAATTTTCAAGCTTATCATTGAGATTTGCAATTCTGAGTCTCTTCCCTCCTGGTCAAACTGTGTTGACTCCTGAATCCAATTTTCTAATTCTATGGTTTGTCCAAATCCAGTCTCCTATATATCATATTCCTATTATAAAATTTAATTACATTTATATTAACATAACAGATAATCTGAATTTTATAGAAATTGTGAAGTAGTCAAAATTTTTATTTCAATATCCTCAAATTTTTTTACCATATATTTTTTCTTTACATCTTGACAATATTTGTTTTATTATCTGCTTTCTTGCCTTAAGGAAAATGATGTAAAAACAATTTATTCTAGTGTTAATAAAATAATAGACTGATTTAATTACCCCTTCAAAAACATTTGCATTTCAACAAGTGTATAGTCATAACCAAAGTAATTGTTATTTGTACAAGTAATAAAGGTTAATTGAAAAGTTGTGTTGAGGCAGAACAAGCCTTTTGTGACTCTTTCTAATTCAGAAAAAGATTCCATTCTGTGTGTGGCCTCAGGTGCATGAAGCAGACCCAAGAGACCAGGACCTGTTTCATCCTGAGCAGCTCTGCTTTTATCTATGTTATATATTGGACCAGCATCAGAGATTTCACTGAATTAAAAGCTTTGTAGCTAAAGATAGAAAAAACCATCATCAACAAAACAAACCTGAAGGTCATTGTTCTAATTTATTTATGACTTAGAACACACCATACCTTGAGTTCTTTCATTTTTACTCCTGTCATTTGTTTAAACATTATTAATTAAGGCAGCACCATTTGGTACAGATTTTCTATCTATGATTTATCTTAACCAAGGAGCTATTTTCTAATCTGAACTTGCCTTGGTAAACTCTGGGAAAATATTAGTTCATGGTGATTAATTATTCCATATTCTAGACAACAAATGCTGTTGTTGTGTAAATAGAATATGTAAATATATTTTAAGATATTCAGATTACCTGAGGAAAATATTTCTTTCAACTTGCTTAAGGGGCATTTACTTCTAATTTCCATATAATTAGAGAAGATGCATTTTCTATTTATTGTCACAAAATATGGTGTCTGTGAGTACTTAAAACTTGTGACAATCTAAGAGTGTGACTTTTGATTTGTAGAATAGTGTCAAGTATCATGGGCATTATTGGTGGGTATTTGCATTATGATTTTCCAGAAAAAAATGGTTCTTGTTTCTATGACTGTATTCCCAGAATACCTAATTATTTCAGCTCAACAAGAAATACCAAACACTTCTTTCGATCTTAGTGACTCAATCATTAAAACTGCATGACAGAAACTTTCTTGTAATATGCAATAGGGAATTAATATTCCCCACAATTAAAATATTGCTTGTCTTTTCTTTAGGGTTTTATTTTTCTTTTCTAAAAATTGCATTTAAAACAGGTATTTTTCCCAAGTAATTATGTTATTAAAATTCAAAGCTAATTTAATTTGATTACTATTCTTAAGGAGAAGAAACTTTAAAAAAATTATTAAAACTATGTCAATGTTTTTGATGTTCACAGAAATTTAAGTATGCACAGTCTACAGCAAATTCTCCCTGGTCAGGCTTGCAGCACTGTCCCTCACCTTGAGGACATGTTTGGCTTTAGTCGGCCTGATCATTTGCTAAACACATTGTGGTGATCTGTTTACCTTGGTTGACAGCCTTGAGTCCTGTCTAAGGCTAAGCTGCATTCCTCCAGGAGTTTCAGAAATAAATCACTGCCACTTCTTCTACTGCCTATAAAACCTGGGAAATCAATATGCTTCTCTCTATGTGTGGGCTTCCAGGAAGATTTCTTATAAAAATTGTCAAATAAGTACTGCTTGATAACTGAACTAGGTCTAATTTCAAGCCTGTAAAGCTGCCATTCTGGAACATACTGGAAAGTAGATGCTAACGTAAATTTAATCTGTACATTTAGAAAATGCCATATGTTCTTCATAGAAATTCCCTTCTAGTAAGGCCTCTATGCCCTAAAAAGTATATAGCCTTCTAACTTTTATCTCATGAGTTTTCTGACACTACTTCTGTGTATGTCTAAGATTTCTCTTCAAAAATTTTAGCAAATGTTTGTGTATTTATTTGCTTATAGTTCATTTGTCTATTTAATCTTTATTATATGGTACTGAAATAATCTGTTTTGTGATTCTTTAATCTTTAATAAAATATAAATTTCAGAAATGTATATATTTATTTGTATATTTTATATCTATAGTTTAAAAATTTACCAGTATACATTTTATTTATAAAACTTGTTAATTTTTCAAGTGAATTTTCTCTAGTTTACGTTTATCCATTTTATCATGAATTTGCTGAAGATGAGAACATTTAACCATTCTTTTAATAGTGATTACACTTGATTACATTTTTTTCTGGCCTATTAATTTGTGTTGTGTTTCTATTTTTAAAAATTTGAGCTGAAAACTAATAAATTTTAAAACTTGTGAAATGCAGATATGTTTAAAAGGAAATGCATAACTTTAAGCTTGTGTATTAGAAGAAAGTACATGCTGAAAATACATAAAGTAATTACCTAACTCGAAGAAAGGAAACTAAATAAAAATGTAAAATAAAAAATTAAAGAAATAGATAACAATGATATTTTAAAATATACAAACAATGGACAAGATCAATTAAACAGTTGATTGTTTAAAATTACTAACAAAACTGATGAGGAAAATAAAACTACTAAAAAGATTAAAAGTATCAAGAACTTTAAAAGATGTAATTGCTGTTGACAGTCTGTATTACTATAAAAATTAGAAAAAGGTATAAATTTATGCCATAACTATAAAAATATGCCATGTAAAAATTTCTAGAAAAAATGCATTTTACTGAAACTAACTCAAGAAGATTTGAAATCTCATATTATTATAACTATTAAAACATGTAATGCATAATATCAAACCTTCTTTCAAAGGAACTGTTGACTCAGGTGGCATTACTGGTGAATAACTAATGTTAACCCTACAAATACTACTGCACAGAATAAAGCTTTGACAAGAACAGCATAAACTTGTTATCTAAACACAACTCAATTTATACAAGTATAAATACTCCTCAAGTTACACTGTAGATTCAATGTAGTCATACTGATTCAAACTTTTTTGCCTTTTTATGGGCAACTTGACAAATGATTTTACATTTATATGAAATTTCAAAGTCCAAGAGTAGAGATTTTTAAAATAGAAGAATAATGAGGGAAAAGTGCTTTACTGGATATCTAAGGTTTGTAAATCAGTCATTAATCCTGGATCTTATTGGTTATAAATATGTGTGTGTGTGAGAGAGAGAGAGAGAAAGAGACAGAGAGAGAGAGAAAAGAGAAATAGATTAGAGAAACTGAAAATGGAGTGGAAAACACATTTAGGACCTGATTCAGAAAAAAGTTAGCAACAAAAGCATTGGGAAGGAATGGTCCTTTTTAGTAAATGGTGCTAGATCACTTGGATAACTTTGGAGAAAAAATAAAACCTGATGAATACCACACCACATACACAAAAATAAATTGTGGAAGTGTTGTAGATCAATTTATAACATGCAAAATAATATATTTTCAGAAATTAATATTGCAGAATATCTTTATGGCCTTGTGGTAGACAAAGATTTATTAAATAAGACATTTAAAATGTGCTGAACATAAAGGTATAGACTGATAAATTGATCTACCTCACAGGTAAGAACTTCTGTACATCAAAAGAAACTATTAAGGGAATGAAAGTACCAGGCACCAAATTAAAAAATAAACAAATGCATTTGCAACACCTCTGAAACTTTGTGCCTAGAATATCTAATGAATCATAAAGTAATATATGATTAATAATGAACTAAAATATATTAAAAATAGGTGCAAAAGACTTGAAAAGCATTTCACAAAGAGATATTCAAGTGATTATTTAATATTTGAAAATTGCTGAACTCAGTTATTAAGGCAATAAAAATTAAAACTGCAATGAGATACAAATGCAAAACACACCAGAATGGCTAAAATTAGAAATGTGAACACACCAGATGTTGGCAAATATGTGGAGTAAGGGAAATTCTCAGACATTACTGTGGAGTGTGTACATGGATTCAAATTCTTTGGAAAAAGTCCTTTTCCTGCTAAAATTGAACTTAACACCCAGTCATTTCACTCATGGTTTTGTATCCAACAGAGCCATGTGCAAAAGACAAGCTCCAACTTATACATGACTGCCTTCTGTAATAATAAAAATTAGAAACAACCCAACTTCCTTTGAAAAGAAGGATGAATAAATAACCTGTGTTTAATTTATAGAATGGGGTACTACGCATAATTAAAAAACAGGAATTGCAGTTATATGCAACAACACAAATTAATCTTTAAAATAATGAGTTTGAAATAAAGAAACCTGACCAAAAATATACATCCTGTATGATTTCACTTATATAAAATAAAGGGCAAAGCTAAAGAATGTTATTCAGAGACTAGAAAGTAACTGTTACAAACCTCAATGTAAGGTGTAAAATTGAATGGGATAATAATAAAAATAGAGTGAGGGTTTTAGAGGAATGATGGTGCACTAGACATATTCTGTTTCTTGATCTAAGTGCCTTAGTTACCCACGTATTTACTTTGTGATATATCACTAAGATGTAAAACTCTCTTTTGTCCTCATTTTAGTTTATTGTATGCAATACACAATAGGTTAAGAGGGAAAAGATCCAATGGGAGAGAGGAGAAATACAGAGAGAGAGAGAGAGAGAGAGAACTAGGATATATAGATGGTGCTTCTTTTTACTTTTCTTAATATATGTGTGATTTATTAATTTTCATATGTTTAAATTAGATTTTTCAGATTGTAATTTAACCCAGGTTCACCTGCAACAATATTCAGAAAACTCTAAAATATGGCTTATTAGTGTTATATCTTAATAACATATTTATTAAAAAGAAAACTGCAAAACTGATCATCAGCATCAAATGTATACTATTTATAGTTTTGGCCAGTTACTATCATTTTTTACTTCATAAGTATCCATGTTTCTTTTTGGTTTCCCAAGAGAGTCCTGAAGATATGAGTTAAAATATGTTATCAAGGGGCACTTTGTAATTTTTATCAAGTGTAGTGTTAAAAAGAGAAAACATCTTCATATCTTAGTTATTGGGTCCTGCCTCTGAACCCAAATGAAACAATGACCAACAATTGATACCACTGTAACTCCTGATGTTTTTGTTTATAAGATTTTTACATTATTAAAGCCAAAATAAGTTATGCCAAATAAAATTCGACAGCTAAATAATGATTTTCCAATTCTAATTAGATATTATTAGATATGTAACAATATTTTAGATTTAAAATCTTTCAAATATTATTTTAGATTAAAAGTCCTTCTTTGACAGAAAGAAAATCTATGCATGTAACAGCACAATGGTGGGCATTTGTAGTCCCTGAAGAAGTTAAGCCCAGACTTCGAGTCCAGCCTAGATAACATAGTGAGGGCCCATCTCTAAAAAAAAAATAAAAACAAGTAAATACAAAAGAAAAAACACTTACAAAGAAGCCTAATATGTAGAATGGATTAAAATAATGAAAGTAATGATGTTTTTCATTCTGGAGGCAATGAGCAATAGAACCTCAACTTTGTCTTCTATGATGCAGGTGCACAGTTTGAAAACAATTTCATTAATGCATTTTCTAAATGGCAGAAGTTCCAAAATTTAAAATTTCAATATAATCTTAGAATCAGTACAGGTGAAGCAAGAAGTGTAGAGAAAAAATAGTGAAAAGAAATGAACAAAGCCTCCAAGAAATATGGGATTATGTGAAAAGACCAAATCTACGTCTGATTGGGGTGCCTGAAAGTGACGGGGAGAATGGAACCAAGTTGGAAAACACTCTTCATGATATCATCCAGGAGAACGTCCCCAACCTAGCAAGGCAGGCCAACATTCAAATTCAGGAAATATAAAGAACACCACAAAGATACTCCTTGAGAAGAGCAACTCCAAGACACATAATTGTCAGAATCACCAAAGTTGAAATGAAGGAAAAAATGTTAATGGCAGCCAGACAGAAAGGTCGGGTTACCCACAAAGGGAAGCCCATCACACTAACAGCAGATCTCTCGGCAGAAACTCTACAAGCCAGAAGAGAGTGGGGGCCAATATTCAACATACTTAAAGAAAAGAATTTTCAACCCAGAATTTTATATCCAGCCACACTGTTTCATAAGTGAAGGAGAAATAAAATATTTTACAGACAAGCAAATGCTTAGAGATTTTGTCACCACCAGGCCTGCCCTACAAGAGATCCTGAAGGAAGCACTAAACATGGAAAGAAACAACTCGTACCAGCCACTGCAAAAACATGCCAGAATGTAAAGTACATCAATGCTAGTAAGAAACTGCATCAACTAACGAGCAAAATAACCAGCTAACATCATAATGACAGGATCAAGTTCACACATAACAATATTTACCTTAAATGTAAATGGACTAAATGCTCCAATTAAAAGACACAGACTGGCAAATTGGATAAAGAGTCAAGACCCATCAGTTTGCTGTATTCAGGAGACCCATCTCACATGCAGAGACACACATAGGCTCAAAATAAAGGGATGGAGGAAGATCTACCAAGCAAATGGAAAACAAAAAAAGCAGGGGTTGCAATCCTGTCTCTGATAAAAGAGACTTTAAACCATCAAAGATCAAAAGAGACAAAGAAGGCCATTACATAATGGTAAAGGGATCAATTCAACAGGAAGAGCTAACTATCCTAAATATATATGCACCCAATACAGGAGCACCCAGATTCATAAAGCAAGTCCTTAAAGACTTACAAAGAGACTTAGACTCCCACACAATAATAATGGGAGACTATAAAACCCCACTGTCAACATTAGACATATCAACGATACAAAAAGTTAACAAGAATATCCAGGAATTGAACTCAACTCAGCACCAAGCGGACCTAATAGACATCTACAGAATTCTCTACCCCAAAGCAACAGAATGTACATTCTTCTCAGCATCAAACTGCACTTATTCCAAAATTGACCACAAAGTTGGAAGTGAAGCACTCCTCAGCAAATATAAAAGAACAGAAATTATAACAAACTGTCTCTCAGACCACAGTGCAATCAAACTAGAACTCAGGACTAAGAAACTAAATTAAAACCACTTAACTACATGGAAAGTGAACAACCTGCTCCTGAATGACTACAGGGTACATAACGAAATGAAGGCAGAAATAAAGATGTTCTTTGAAACCATCGAGAACAAAGATACAAAATATCAGAATCTCTGGGACACATTTAAAGGAGTGTGTAGAGGGAAATTGATAGAACTAAATGCCCACAAGAGAAAGCAGGAAAGATCTAAAATTGACACTCTAACATCACAATTAAAAGAACTAGAGAAGCAAGATCAAACACATTCAAAAGCAGAAGGCAAGAAATAACTAAGATCAGAGCAGAACTGAAGAAATAGAGACACAAAAAACCCTCCAAAAAATCAATGAATCCAGGAGCTTGTTTTTGGAAAAGATCAACAAAATTGATAGATCATTAGCAAGACTAATAAAGAAGAAAAGAAAGAAAAATCAAATAGACTCAATAAAAAATTATAAAGGGGATATCACCACTGACCCACAGAAATACAAACTACCATCAGAGAATACTATAAACACCTCTATGCAAATAAACTAGAAAACCTAGAAGAAATGGATAATTTCCTGGACACTTACATTCTCCCAAGACTAAACCAGGAAGAACTTGAATCCCTGAATAGACCAATAGCAGGCTCTGAAATTGAGGCAATAATTAATAGCCTACAAATCAAAAAAAGTCCAGGACCAGATGGATTCACAGCCACATTCTACCTGAGGTACAAGGAGGAGTTGGTACCATTCCTTCTGAAACTATTCCAATCAATAGAAAAAGAGAGAATCCTCCCTAACTCATTTTATGAGGCCAACATCACCCTTATACCAAAGCCTGGCAGAGACACAACAAAAAAAGAAAATTTTAGACCAATATCCCTGATGAATATCGATGCAAAAATCCTTAATAAAATACTGGCAAACCGAATCCAGCAGCACATCAAAAATCTTACACACCATGATCAAGTGGGCTTCATCCCTGGGATGTAAGGCTGGTTCAATATACACAAATCAATAAACATAATCCAGTATATAAACAGAACTAAAGAAAAAAACCACATGATTATCTCAATAGATGCAGAAAAGGCCTTTAAAAAAATTCAACAGCCCTTCATGCTAAAAACGCTCAATAAATTCGGTATTGATGGAATGTATCTCTAAATACTAAGAGCTATTTATGACAAACCCACAGCCAATATCATACTGAATGGGCAAAAACTGGAAGCATTCCCTTTGAAAACTGGCACAAGACAGGGATGCCCTCTCTCACCACTCCCATTCAACATAGTGTTGGAAATTCTGGCTAGGGCAATCAGGCAAAAGAAAGAAATAAAGAATATTCAATTAGGAAAAGAAGAAGTCAAATTGTCCCTGTTTGCACATGACATGACTGTATATTTAGAAAACCCCATTGTCTCAGCCCAAAATCTCCTTAAGCTAATAAGCAACTTCAGCAAAGTCTCAGGATACGAAATCAATGTGCAAAAATCACAAGCATTCTTATACACCAGTAACAGACAGAGAGCAAAATCATGAATGAACTCCCATCCACAATAGCTTCAAAGAGAATAAAATACCTAGGAATCCAACTTACAAGGGATGTAAAGGACCTCTTCAAGGAGAGCTATAAACCACTGGTCAATGAAATAAGAGGACACAAACAAATGGAAGAACATTCCATGCTCATGGATAGGAAGAATCAATATTGTGAAAATGGCCATACTGCCCAAGGTAATTTATAGTTTCAATGCCATCCCCATTAAGCTACCAATGACTTTCTTCACTGAAACGGAAAAAAAAAACTGCTTTAAAGTTTGTATGGAATCAAAAGAGCTCACATTGCCAAGAAAATCCTAAGCCAAAAGAACAAAGCTGGAGGCATCACGCTACCTGACTTCAAACTATACTACAAGACTATGGTAACCAAAACAGCATGGTACTGGTACCAAAACAGAGATATAGAACAATGGAACAGAACAGAGCACTCAGAAATAATACCACACATCTACAGCCATCTGATCTTTGACAAACCTGACAAAAACAAGAAATGGGGAAAGGATTCCCTATTTAATAAATGATGCTGGGGAAATTGGCTAGCCGTAAGTAGAAAGCTGAAACTGGATCCTTTCCTTACTCCTTATACAAAAATTAATTCAAGATGGATTAGAGACTTAAATGTTAGAGCTAAAACCATAAAAACCCTAGAAGAAAACATAGGGAATACCATTCAAGACATAGGCATGGGCAAGGACTTCATGTCTAAAACACCAAAACCAATGGAAACAAAAGCCATAATTGACAAATGGGATCTAATTAAACTAAAGAGCTTCTGCACAGCAAAAGAAACTACCATCAGAGTGAACAAGCAACCTATAGAATGGGAGAAAAATTTTGCAATCTATTCATCTGACAAAGGGCTAATATCCAGAACCTACGAAGAACTCAAACAAATTTACAAGAAATAAACAAACAACCCCATCAAAAAGTGGGCAAAGGATATGAACAGACACTTCTCAAAAGAAGACATTCATGCAGGCAACAGACACATGAAAAAATGCTCATCATCACTAGCCATCAAAGAAATGCAAATCAAAACCACAATGAGATACCATCTCACACCAGTTAGAATGGCGATCATTAAAAAGTCAGAAAACAACAGGTGTTGGAGAGGATGTGGAGAAATAGGAACACTTTTACACTGTCGGTGGGACTGTAAACAAGTTCATCCATTGTGAAAGACAGTGTGGCGATTCCTCAAGGATCTAGAACTAGAAATACCATTTGAACCAGCCATCCCATTACTGGGGATATACCCAAAGGATTATAAGTCATGCTGCTATAAAGACACATGCACACGTATGTTTATTGTGGCACTATTCACAATAGCAAAGACTTAGAATCAACCCAAATGTCCATCAGTGACAGACTGGATTGAGAAAATGTGGCACATATACACCATGGAATACTATGCAGCCATAAAAAAGGATGAGTTTGTGTCCTTTGTGGGGACATGGATGCGGCTGGAAACCATCATTCTCAGCAAACTATCGCAAGAACAGAGAAACAAATACCGCATGTTCTCACTCATAGGTGAGAATTGAACAATGAGATCACTTGGACACAGGAAGGGGAACACCACACACCGGGTCCTGTTGAGGGGAGGGGGGAGGGGGGAGGAAAGGCATTGGGAGATATACCTAATGTAAATGACAAGTTGATGGGTGCAGCACACCAACGTGGCACATGTATACATATATAACAAACCTGCACATTGTGCACATGTACCCTAGAACTTAAAGTATAATAAAAAATAAAAAAATAAAAATAAATAAATTTTCAACAACAACAACAACAACAACAAAAAACAAAGAATCAGTACAGGCATTCCTTCAGTTGGAAAAAAAAAAACATAATTTTGAGTGACACATCAGCTTTCTGATGATGGCAATTGGTTTATTCAGCTTTTCTATACATGTGATTTGTGACATGACCTTCTGGTGTTTTCAGGTGCTTTTAAGAACTAGTGCCAAATAGCAGATTCATGTAAACCTAAAAGTGACTCTGAAACTTAAAAATCTGTATTGATGAAAGGCTAATGACAACAGGAACTATTTTTAGTAGAAGGTAAAGTTTACTAGTTATTTATTTGATTTAGATGTATCCAAGAGCTAGCCAAACATATTACTTTGTATTTAATTATCTTGCAAACTGGCAGTATAAAGCAAACAAAATCTGACAAAGTATTTTCAAGATCATAAAATCTGTGGATTTCATTGAAAGGTTTTTTTTTTATGGATTTTTAAAAGCTGGCTTTGCTTTTATGATTTATATATATATTTTTTTATTCATTTGAGTAGCACAAGCTGTGCTGTACTAAAGGGTTTGGTCAGCATTCTTGGCAGGCTGCAGATCTAGATTTAAAGAAACTTTACCACGTTACTATTTCCACTCTCCCAATCCTGCTCTCTCACCTGGTTTAAAGCAATTTTTTATCCAGCACCAGTGTAAAGGTGATGAGAAAGCAAATAAACAGTGTGAAACGTAACTATAATTTTGTTTAAACCAGTGCTTTACAACACATTTAGATAAGTTAAAAAATATTTCTCATATTCTTTCCATATTCTGATCATTTGGTATATGCTGATCTTTTGTTATAATATATTGCAAAATAATTTGACAAAAACAATAGAGGTATTTGGTATTTTGTATGGTCTTATATAATCAAAAAGCCTTAATTTCTATTTCAGGTTTTGTTCATTTCAACTGTTGAATTTTTTTATTCTTGAAAGTCAGAATAATTTCAAATTTCTTACTATCTAACCAATAACCAATACTTATATAAATAGTTATAATCATAAACATTAAGTCTTATTTATTGAGTGCACATGATCATTTGTTTTAATTAGCAATTACTTGATAAAGAAATGGTACAGGGGGTGCGGTTCCAGGATGGCCGGATAGGAACAGTTCCAGTCTCCAGCTCCCAACGTGAGCAACACAGAAGACAGGTGATTTCTGGATTTCCAACTGAAGTACCAGGTTCATCTCACCAGTGTGTCAGACAGTGGGTGCAGGACAGTGGGTGCAGCCTAATCAGCGAAAGCCAAAGCAGGGCGAGGCATCACCTCACCTGGAAAGCACAAGGGGGAAGGGAATTCCCTTCCCTAGCTAAGGGAAACCATGACACACAACACCTGGAAAATCGGGTCACTCCCACCCTAATACTATGCTTTACCAAGGGTCTTAGCAAACAGCAAACTAGGAGATTATATCCCACGCCTGGTTCAGAGGGTCTCACACCCATGGAATCTCCCTCACTGCTAGCACAACAGTCTGAGATCTAACTGCAAGGTGGCAGTGAGGCTAGGGGAGCAAAGAGCAAACTAGGAGATTATATCTCATGCCTGGTTCAGAGGGTCCCATGCCCATGGAACCTCCCTCATTGCTAGCACAACAGTCTGAGGTCTAACTGCAAGGTGGCAGTGAGTCTGGGGGAGAGGCGCCCGCCATTGCTGAAGCTTAAGTAGGTAAACAAAGTGGCCAGAAAGTTCGAACTGGGGGGAGCCCACCGCAGCTCAAGGAGAACTGCCTGCCTTTGTAGACTCCACCTCAGGGGTCAGGGAATAGCCAAACAAAAGACATCACAAACCTCTGTAGATGTAAATGTCCCTGTCTGACAGCTTTGAAGAGAGTAGTGGTTCTCCCAGCATGAAGTTTGAGATCTGAGAATGGACAGACTGCCTGCTCAAGTGGGTCCCTGACCCCCGAGTAGCCTAACTGGGAGACATCCCCAACTAGGGGCAGACTGACAAATCACACCTCACACAGCTGGGTACCCCTCTGAGATGAAGCTTCCAGAGGAACGATGAGACAGCAACATTTGCTGTTCAGCAATATTCACTCTTCTGCAGCCTCCGCTGCTGATACCCAGGCAAACAGGGTCTGGAGTGGACCTCGAGCAAACTCCAACAGACCTACAGCTGAGGGTCCTGACTGTTAGAAGGAAAACTAACAAACAGAAAGGACATCCACACCAAAACCCCATCTGGACGTCACCATCATCAAAGACCAAAGGTAGATAAAACCACAAAGATGGGGAAAAAGCAAAGCAGAAAAGCTGAAAATTCTATAAATCAGAGTGCCTCTTCCCCTCCAAAGGAACACAGCTCCTTGCCAGCAACAGAACAAAGCTGGATGGAGAATGACTTTCACGAGTTGAGAGAAGAAGGCTTCAGACAATCAAGCTTCTCAGAGCTAAAGGAGGAAGTTTGAACTCAGTGCAAAGAAGCTAAAAACTTTGAAAAAAGATTTGACAAATGCATATCTAGAATAATCAATGTAGAGAAGTCTTCACATGACCTGATAGAGCGGAAAACCATGACACAAAAAATACGTGACAAATGCACAAGCTTCAGTAACTGACTCGATCAACTGGAAGAAATGGTATCAGTGATTGAAGATCAAATGAATGAAATAAAGCGAGAAGTTTAGAGAAAAAAGTAAAAAGAAATGAACAAAGTCTCCAAGAAATATGGGGTTATGTGAAAAGACCAAATCTACGTCTGATTGGTGTACCTGAAAGTGACGGGGAGAATGGAACCAAGTTGGAAAACACTCTCCAGGATATCATCCAGGAGAACTTCCCCAACCTAGCAAGGCAGGCCAACATTCAAATTCAGGAAATACAAAGAACGCTACAAAGATACTCCTCGAGAAGAGCAACTCCAAGACACATAATTGTCAGAATCACCAAAGTTGAGATGAAGGAAAAAATGCTAAGGGCAGCCAGAAAGAAAAGTCGGGTTACCCACAAAGAGAAGTCCATCAGACTAACAGCGGATCTCTTGGCAGAAACTCTACAAGCCAGAAGAGAGTGGGGTCCAATATTCAACATTCTTAAAGAAAAGAATTTTCAACCCAGAATTTCATATCCAGCCACCCTGTTTCATAAGAGAAGGAGAAATTAAATCCTTTACAGAAAAGCAAATGCTGCTAAATTTTGTCACCACCAGGCCTGTCCTACAAGAGATCCTGAAGGAAGCACTAAACATGGAAAGAAACAACTCGTACCAGCCACTGCCAAAACATGCCAAAATGTAAAGTACATCAATGCTAGTAAGAAACTGCATCAACTAATGAGCAAAATAACCCGCTAACATCATAATGACAGTATCAAGTTCACACATAACAAGTTCCACATAACAATAGGAACCTTAAATGTAAATGGGCTAAATGCTCCAATTAAAAGACACAGACTAGCAAACTGGATAGAGTCAAGACCCATCAGTTTGCTGTATTTAAGAGACCCATCTCACATGCAGAGACACACATAGGGTCAAAATAAAGGGATGGAGGAAGATCTACCAAGCAAATGGAAAACAAAACAAACAAACAAACAAAAAAGCACAGGTTGCAATCCTAGTCGCTGATAAAGCAGACTTTAAACCAAAAAGAGACAAAGAAGGCCATTACATAATGGTAAAGGGATCAATTCATCAGGAACAGCTACCAATTCTAAACATATATCGGCCCAATACAGGAGCACACAGATTCATAAAGCAAGTCCTTAGAGACTTACAAATAGACCTAGACTCCCACGCAATAATAATGGAGACTTTAACACCCCACTGTCAACATTAGACAGATCAGCGAGACAGAAAGTTAACAAGGATATCCAGGAATTGAACTCAGCTCTGCACCAAGTGGACCTAACAGACATCTTCAGAACTCTCCACCCCAAATCAACAGAATATACATTCTTCTCAGCACCACATTGCACTTATTCCAAAATTG
Organism: Macaca nemestrina; assembly: GCF_043159975.1. Lineage (NCBI taxonomy): Eukaryota > Metazoa > Chordata > Mammalia > Primates > Cercopithecidae > Macaca > Macaca nemestrina. Next base: position 65,742,189 of record NC_092128.1, read on the forward strand.
ATCACACAGTTGGATGTAAAGCACTCCTCAGCAAATGTAAAAGAACAGAAATTATAACAAACTGTTCATCAGACCACAGTGCAATCAAACAAGAACTTAGGACTAAGAAACTCAATGAAAACCACTCAACAACATGGAAACTGAACAATCTGCTCCTGAATGACTACTGGGTAAATAACAAAATGAAGGAAGAAATAAAGATGTTCTTTGAAACCAATGAGAGCAAAGAAAGATACAACGTACCAGAATCTCCGGGACACATTTAAAGCAGTGTGTAGATGGAAATTTATAGCACTAAATGCCCACAAGAGAAAGCAGGAAAGATCTAAAATGGACACCCTAATATCACAATTAAAAGAACTATAGAAGCATGCGCAAACACATTCAAAAGCTAGCAGAAGTCAAGAAATAACTAAGATTAGAGCAGAACTGAAGGAGACAGAGACATAAAAAAACCCTTCAAAAAACCAATGAATCCAGGAGCTAGTTTTTTTGAAAAGATCAACAAAATTGATAGACCACTAGGAAGTCTAATAGAGAAGAAAAGAGAGAAGAATCAAACAGACACAATAAAAATTGATGAAGGTGATATCACCACTGACCCCACAGAAATACAAACTACCATTAGAGAATACTATAAACACCTCTTTGCAAGTAAACTAGAAAACCTAGAAGAAATGGATAAATTTCTGGACACATACACCCTCCCAAGACTAAACTAGGAAGAAGTTGAATGTCTGAATAGATTGATAACAGGCTCTGAAATTGAGGCAATAATTAATAGCCTACCAACCAAAAAAAAGTCCAGGACCAGACAGATTCACAGCCACATTCTACCAGAAGTATGAGGAAGAGCTGGTACCATTACTTCTGAAACTATTCCAAACAACAGAAAAAGAGGGAATCCTCCCTAACTCATTTTATGAGGCCAACATCACCCTGAAATCAAAGCCTGGCAGAGACACAACAAAAAAAGAGAATTTTAGACCAATATCCCTGATGAATATCGATGCAAAAATCCTTAATAAAATACTGGCAAACCGAATCCAGCAGCACATCAAAAATCTTACACACCATGATCAAGTGGGCTTCATCCCTGGGATGCAAGGCTGGTTCAACATATGAAAATTATTAACGTAATCCAGCATATAAACAGAACCAAAGACAAAAACCACATGATTATCTCAATAGACACAGAAAAGGCCTTTGACAAAATTCAACAGCCTTTCATGCTAAAAACTCTGAATAAATTCAGTACTGATGGAACATATTTCAAAATAAAATATTAAGACAAACCCACAGCCAATATCATACTGAATGGGCAAAAACTGGAAGCATTCCCTTTGAAAACTGGCACAAGACAGGGATGCCCTCTCTCACCACTCCTATTCAACATAGTGTTGGAAATTCTGGCTAGGGCAATCAGGCAAGAGAAAGAAATAAAGCATATTCAATTAGGAAAAGAAGTTAAATTGTCCCTGTTTGCCGATGACATGACTGTATATCTAGAAAAGCCCATCGTCTCAGCTCCAAATCTCCTTAAGCTGATAAGCAACTTCAGCAAAGTCTCAGGATACGAAATCAATGTGCAAAAATCACAAGCATTCTTATACACCAATAACAGACAAACAGAGAACAAAATCATGAATGAACTCCCCTTCACAATAGCTTCAAAGAGAATAAAATACCTAGGAATCCAACTTACAAAGGATGCGAAGGACCTCTTCAAGGAGAACTACAAACCACTGCTTAAGGAAATAAAAGAGGACACAAACAAATGGAAGAACATTCCATGCTCATGGATAGGAAGAATCAATATCATGAAAATGGCCATACTTCCCAAGGTAATTTATAGATTCAATGCCATCCCCATTAAGCTATCAATGTCTTTCTTCACAGAAAGGGAACAAAACTACAGTAAAGTTCATATGAAACCAAAAAAGAGCCCTCATTGCCACAACAATCCTAAACCAAAAGAACAAAGCTGGAGGCATCACACTATCTGACTTCAAACTATACTACAAGGCTACAGTAACCAAAACAGCTTGGTACTGATACCAAAACAGAGATATAGAACAATGGAACAGAACAGAGCCCTCAGAAATAATACCACACATCTACAGCCATCTGATCTTTGACAAACCTGACAAAAACAAGAAATGGGGAAAGGATTCCCTATTTAGGAAATGGTGTTGGGAAAACTGGCTAGCCGTAAGTAGAAAGCTGAAACTGGATCCCATCCTTACACCTTATACAAAAATTAATTCAAGATGGATTAGAGACTTATATTTTAGACCTAAACCCATAAAAACCCTAGAAGAAAACCTAGGTAGTACCATTCAGGACATAGGTATGGACAACGACTTCATGTCTAAAACACCAAAAGCAATGGCAACAAAAGCCAAAATTGACAAATGGGATCTAATTAAACTAAAGAGCTTCTGCACAGCTAAAGAAACTACCATCAGAGTGAACAGGCAACCTACAGAATGGGAAAAAAATTTTGCAATCTACTCATCTGACAAAGGGCTAATATCCAGAACCTACAAAGAACTCAAACAAATTTACAAGAAAAAAACAACCCCATCAAACAGTGGGCAAAGGATATGAACAGACACTTCTCAAAAGAAGACATTAATGCAGCCAACAGACACATGAAAAAATGCTCATCATCACTAGCCATCAAAGAAATGCAAATCAAAACCACAATGAGATACCATCTCATGCCAGTTAGAATGGCGATGATTAAAACAATCAGGAAACAACAGGTGCTGGAGAGGATGTGGAGAAATAGGAACACTTTTACACTGTTGGTGGGACTGTAAACAAGTTCAACCATTGTGGAAAACAGTGTGGCGATTCCTCAAGGATCTAGAACTAGAAATACCATTTGACCCAGCCATCCCATTACTGGGGATATACCCAAAGGATTATGAGTCATGCTGCTATAAAGACACATGCACACGTATGTTTATTGTGGCACTATTCACAATAGCAAAGACTTGGAATCAACCCAAATGTCCATCAATGACAGACCGGATTAAGAAAATGTGGCACATATACACCATGGAATACTATGCACCCATAAAAAGGATGAGTTCGTGTCCTTTATGGGGACATGGATGAAGCTGGAAACCATCATTCTCAGCATACAATCACAAGAACAAAAAACCAAACACTGCATGTTCTCACTCATAGGTGGGAATCGAACACTGAGATCACTTGGACACAGGAAGGGAACATCACACCAGGGCCTGTTGTGGGGTGAGAGGAGGGGGGAGGAATAGCATTAGGAGATAAACCTAATGTAAATGACAAGTTAATGGGTGAAGCACACCAACATGGCACATGTATACATATGTAACAAACCTGCATGTTGTGCACATGTACCCTAGAACATAAAGTATATAAAAAAAAAGAAATGGTACAATTTATACAACAGTTTCTGTGGTAAGCACAATTTTTGTTTCCCATTATTTCATTTTCATATACTTTCTTAATATTTCCAGAAGAATCCCTAGAAAATGTCCAAACTTGAAAGAGATAATAGTCATGTAATTTATTTTTCCACTTTGGCATGTACTGAAAGCAGGTTTGTCACTTCCTATATTAGAGTGAGCATTTTAATATTTTTTGTATTTCTATACATTATTTTTCCTACTCTTAAAGCTCAGACATTATACAAATAATTCCTCAAAGTATCACAAATATTATAAATATATATTCATTCCCACATGATCGTTTTCTTCTTTTTCTTACATTTCCAGAATTATTTCAAAACACTAGTCATTGAACTCAAATTTTGAAATTACAAAAGGTATCAGGTTCTGTATCTAAAAATAAGAACACCTGCTGGGCGTAATCTTTAAAACAAATTACTGAGAAATTCAGCAAACAAACCTCTGCAATTAAATTGTATGATAATACTTTGGAAATGAGGTCTCAAGTGAAGATGAAACACTGAACAAGATTCAGCCCTTAGAGTTATATTCATCCAGCAGATGATTCTTGAGAGATGTAGACACTTCAATTTATGGCTCTTTTAAAAAATTATAGTTAAGTGCATATATCACTTTTTTTTTTTTTTGCAGTGGGAATAATATGAAGCAACATAAAAAGGAAACAACCTCCCTTCATTCATTATTTCTGTCTTTGGAAATCCTGTAGTAAATAAAACACCTTAAAATTATGTAGATTGAGGAAGTTTTGATCTGTACAATGAAGTTTAAGTTCTGTATCACCTACATATTTTTCTTTTCCTTTATTTTATGAATTCCAATATGCTTCTCTGACATTTATGGGCCAATAAACAGGTTCCCTGTTGGCTAATTTAACACCTGCACATTGGGCTTAGTATAAACATAAAATCTGAATAACCTAGATGGCTAAAATGTATTATGCTGGTTTAGAAGATTCTACCTAGCTCTTAAGAACCCATTCCAACGAGGAGCTCACATAGTAAATTCTGAACTAAACAAAAGAGACAAAGTAATTATCACTATGTGATGGTTTTAAGGGACAACTGTCCTTCCATATTTCTGGATGTTTTATGTAAGGGGTTCCTCTATTATCCTGCTTTAACCCATGTCATTCAATGTATATTCACTAACTGCTATTAGTGAACACTTAGGAAAGTCTGTGTTGATGGAAACTCAAAAGGTATTGCGAAATGTAAAGTGAGCAGAATATCCCCGAAAGTTAGTAATCTAATATATGTGATAAAATGCTAACACAAAACCACCATTAAAAAGTAATACGTAAGCAAGTGCAGCACATCCTAATATTGTACAATTAAGCAGGCCCAAGCTAAAGGGATCGTTGAAGTGAAACAATCAAATAAGTTGAAATCATTTTGTTACCATCTGTTTTTCCCAATGAATCATCAAGAACACAGCAAGATTTTAATTACAATATATAGACCCTACAAACAAATTGAATTTAAATAAAGTAAGTGAACAATAACAGCAGACAACACATTGCAGAATATTGAATCATCCTTTCTCATAGAAGAATAGAGAAAATCTTTTTCATATTCTGAATGATAATTTTACAAATCAAGTCATACTTGTCATACTCAATTAATCATAATCTAAAGTCACTTAGGGCGCATAGCACTGCTCCAAGAACTGAATTCTCTCCCAGCTGCTGAAATGGTCTGCTGCAACCTTAAGACCAGTTTTAGCTAGTAGTGGGTTAAACGACCTGCCATGACTCTAAAATTAGTATCACCTATCACCATCACTCACTAATCAGAGTTTACTGGCTCCCAAAAGATTCTTTAGTGCCCATAAGCTTTCTTTCAAAACCATAGGCAATAATTATCTTCCTAATAAAACCCTAACCTTTTCTTTGTTCTTCAGACATATCAAAGACCACCTGATCTGCATGTATACTCTGAACTGCAATTTTTGCTTCCACAAATAAAATGTTAAATTTAGATATTCATCCCTACGCTGTATGTTGACTTTGACAATACTATTTCTACATACTTAAATTTATTTATTTCAATTTTTTTACAAGAACACCAAACATCTTTTATTAGCACAAGAAAGTAGCTGTAACAAGGCACATCAAGCAGAAACATGCATTACTAGTCATAGGGTTAGTGTTGTATACAAATACAGCTTTGCTTTTTTGTAGCCTTGGCAATCGCCATAGTGATGTAAAATCACATTTTGTAGCAGCTAGTGTAGAAACTGTGGAGCACTCAACAGTGGTATAGAGCACATTCACAAAAAGACATAAGAATGGATGTGGCTATTTTACTGCCAAATATCTAGAACTGTAAATTCAATTCTGTTACTTAGAAGTGAACACTAGAACTTGAAATAACTTCAAGAACAGCTCACTCCAGTAGTGATACATACTATTCAAAATGATGAAAAGGAGCTAAGCTATTTATGGATACAATGGTTATGCAGTACCTTTTAAATCTAAATTTTAGATCTCAGATTTCCCATTAAGAATAACTGCACTGAGGTTCTATAAATTATACTTAATTCAGCCTTGAGAATTTACAACAAAGAGATAAGTACTGCTATCCAAATTATTAATTATAGTTTAACAATAATCCCAACATCTCCAACCACTGAAGTTCTTATTTTCTGACTTGTTCGGTAATCTTCTAGTTTCATCTTCTTCATGGTTCACAAACTCATTATGGGCATAGAAAAATATCCAGCTTTTATGAAACAACAATTAGACTGCATGTCAACTTAAAAAAATCACATGGAAGAATACATTGTAGCAGCTATTCCAAATACTTGTTTTAAATTAAAGCACTCATTAAAAATATCGGTACTTAGGGCCTTTAAATAAAATTCTACTACTAATTTTGTAAGTCTGAAATTTTAAGAATGACTATTCAGAAAAGCTGGTTTACTTACCAGTACCTTTTGCAGAGAAGAAAAGGAGTGTAACTATAAACTACATCAACACTTAACTGAACTGCACTATGCCCTTGTGACTAGAAACTTGCATTTTTTTTTTCTTAAAAGGAAGGCAGTCTTTTATTTTATTTTATTTTATTGCACTCCCAAAGCTTGAATTATAGCAACTACAAACATCATTACTTCTGGAAGATTATAGAAAAACACAGACGAAATAATTTCAAAGAGTCACAATGCTGAAATACTCATCCAATATTAAGCATTTGTCCTTCAGAAAGAAATAGAATTCTTCATAACAAATGCCCCAGTGTTGCCTCACTGAATTACTACAGCCATTAAAAACTGTTAGCTAAATCACCAAAATGTTTTTGTAGTCTTACTGAATACCTGTAGTTCTATCCTGTTGTTTCAATAGGCACCACATTTATCTGAATAAGTAACAGCAGATTGCGTCTGACAGATACTAACACTAAGCTTACATACTGTATGAGAAAACCCACCACTCATACGTTTGTTGCTATAGGTGTGCTATCTTATCCACATGAAAGCAGACCTAGTTAATACCCTCTGAGGACAGGAGAGTTTACTTTGGCTTGACCGGTCCTCATTTTAACTTGTGAATCCTACATTTTTGTTTGTAATGATACTTTTAAAAATTCCTATAACATTGATGGTAAAGGGAGTTAATCAATCCATCATATGTAGTGTACCTGCAGATTACTGCATGGCAGATATATTGCAGGCTAAAAGGAGAAGTCCCATCTAGAGATATAGTAAGCAACAGTTCAAAACACATGCAAGACATGGGATCTTTATAATGTTCTAAAAGTTATCTGTTTCATTTTAGAAGTGAAATCCACACGGGTCATGGGCATCAAAACTAAAGTTGTGAATCCACTGCTCAGGTTGTGTATGCAGGAGTTTTTGTCATTGCAAAAGCTTAGAGAAGAGGTTGTCCTTGTGCTTAGAGTTCATGAGGAAAATTTGCCTTTAGGTTTCCCTTGGGAAAGGTGCATCACTGCACAGTAACAGGGATCCCCTGTAATCTGAAGCAAATAGGACAGGAAGCAGTGTATGTAATCAGTGTGTGGACTTTCCAAGCTCCCTACCTGGTCACGTGGGCATGGCCGTCTCCAGATACCTGACACTGCTTCTCCCTCCATGACTGCAAACACCAGGTGGTCCTCTTCTCTTCCAAGTCACAATTACCTTGCAGAATTGCAGAAGTGTTTCCTCTTATTTCAGTCATTCCAGGAGTTAACTTCGGTCTCAGCTTATATAATGGGTTAGCCTGTACAGTAGTTTCAAATGTATGTATTTATGCATTAGAAGGGGGAATCAACTTCTTATTCAATACTAAGCCATCTTCTCTATCTTCTTTGTCTTCTGTAGAAACTAAAGATGAATCAAATGTATCAAAAATGTTGAATGTGGACTCACAGGAGCTGTATGCTGTTGAATCAAATGCCTTTTTTGGGCTAAATGTGAACCAGTAGGAAAAGGACATTTCTCAAGCATTAATTCAGAAAGAGAGATTTTTCTTTTACTAGAGAAAAGAGGCTTGACTGCGATAATTTAAATAATTTTGTACATGAAATAAATTTTGTGTACATCAATCCATCAGAAAGCAAAGGTGTCAGATGTGGAATGTTCCACTTGTGGTGTCATGTCTCGAGTTTCTATTTAGAAGAAATTTGGATTTTGGATTTTTGGAATAGCAGTATTGCTATTCTCAATCTGTATATCATCCATCTGTATATCATGGTGGTTTTAACCCATACTGATGACTGATGCTGCTATCCATCAATCTGTATATCATGGTGGTTTTAACCCATATTTACCTTACGATTAGATAAATTTGTTGTATTTTCTATTGTGTTGTGTTTCTAGGTATAGTCCTAATATCCTGTGGATGGCTATTATGTCAAATATATTATTGAAAACATATTTCTCCACTTTGCCTATTGACTTATGTGCTCTTAGTTTAGTTTATAAACAAAAATAATTATGTTTACTAGAATTCTCTACTGATTAATACTTTTTGCATGATGTACCTAAATCTTGGTCAATCCTAGTGTCACAAAGATGTTAAGTTTTCCTATGAAAGTCATATTTATTTGTAGATACATAGATAAAAACAAAGTTGGATGTTTTTATCTTTCTATATATGTGACTTTATACCATGACACCACTCTAAGTTCATGGTGTCATCTTATTGTGACTTGGTACACAGGTAAGAAATTTACAGAGTTATGGGCATATTTCTTCTTCTGTCACTTTAAAAACTGTTGTTTTGAAAGAATTTGTCCAAGTCATTTTAATTTTCAAATTTATTAGCAAATATAGAAGTTGAGGCCGGGCACGGTGGTTCACACCTGTAATCCCAGCACTTTGGGAGGCCGAGGTGGGCAGAACATGAGGTCAGGAGATAGATACAATCCTGGCCAACAGGGTGAAACCCAGTCTACACTAAAAATACAAAAGTTAACTGGGCTTAGTGGCATGTGCCTATAATCCCAGCTACTCGGGAGGCTGAGGTGGGAGAAACTCTTGAACCGGGGTGGCAGAGGTTGCAGTGAGCTGAGATCATGCCACACTGCACTCCAATCTGGCAACAGAGCTAGGTTCTGTCTCCAAAAAAAAAAAAAAAAAAAAAAAGTTGAAAACTACTTCATATTATCTCCTCTTTAAACCTATCATGATGTTCCCCATTCAATCCTAATAATTATAGCCCGTGTAATTTTTCTCTCCCTGTTATTTCTTTTTGTACAGATTATCAAAACTCTTATCAAATACATTATAACTTTAAAAAACAAACTTTTGACATCGTTGAATTTTTCTATTGCACATTGCTTTTGATTTAATTAATTTAAAATGCAGAGCATTTTCAAGTGAAAACACAAAAAAAATTTAAACATATTTGCCTTAAAATAAATGTGCTTATTTTTGTATTTCTTCCAGTTTTTCATTCACAAGTGTAATTTTCTTTCACTATTTTTTTCTGAAGGAATTTCATCTCATTTTTTGAGATTCTCATTTGGAAATAGCAAGCTATAGGATTTACCTGCTTTGTGAGCATGCATCCAAGTCATACTTTTATTGTGTACAGGAATGTTATTCTATCATTTATTTCTTCTTTCTTAAAATAATTTTAGATGAGGTTGACCTAAACATTTTCTGTTTTTCAATTTTATATTAAATTACTTTTCCTAAAACACTAAGAATGAGACAGAGTTCAGAATAATTTTTCAAACTTAAAAAAAGTTATTGGAATAAGGGTGCTCCTAAAATTTTTAAGTATTTTATACTTTTAGGTTTGAAATGGTAGCCCCTACTTTATTCTCATAATTTTAAATTGCCACCCTTTCTCTTTCTGTATTTTTTTAATCACTCCTGCTACAGGTTTGTCAATTGTGTTAATAGTTTAAAAGAATAAATATTTTTATGTATTAATATACTGTTTGTCCATTTCCTGTGTCATGGATTGCTTTTCTTATCTTTATTAGTTGTCTTCTTCTACATACTTTGCATTCAATTTACTTGTTCTTTTCTAGCTTTGTAAGTGAAACATTCAGATAATTGGTTTTAGGCCATTCTTCCTTTCTATTATTAAAAAAAAAAATCTATACAGTTTTATCTAAGCATAATTTTAGTTCCCTCCCACAAACATTGATGTTTAATATATTCATTCTGATTTATTCAAAATATTTTCAAATTTTACCTATGATGTCTCCTTTGATGCAAGGGTTATTTAAAAGTGAGGTGCTTTTTTGTTTTGTTTTTGTTTTTGTTTTTTCCCCAGTAGCAGGGGCTCTACATTTCTCTTAGGTGGAACTCCCAGAGGCAACCAATGACTCCATTGCCACTACCACTGCATTAGTACTGCCCTTGCTGGCCTCAGACTAGGTAAGGAACAAAGACCCCAAGTGCTTTAATAACACCTCAAGCAAGTCACAGCTGCCCTAAGGAGAAGAGGTCACTCGGCTCCCCAACCAGCTCCCCATGCCCCTGGTCATCACCAGGCAGGGACCCTCAGTTTGGGGCCATGTCACAGCCACCCTACTCTAGATTGATCACACCAAGCAGCTCTAGCTCTGCATTCTTCTGGGGTAGAACCCCAAGATAGTAGTGGAAGGCCCTCTGCCACAGCCACTGCAAGAGTCCCTGCCCCTGCTGCCTCTAACCTGATGAAGAAACAAAGTCTGAGTTCACTCAAGGACTGTGGTGTACAGTCTGGGAGTGCCAAGTTGAAATATGCAGTTAGCACTTCAGCAGGGGAGGAGCCCACACTTTCAGAGCACTGAGAGGGAGCATGGCTGCAAACATGATGAAATAGAGAGAAGCCACATGGCTGAGCAAGAGCCTATCTCCTAGCCATTATGCTTAAAAGCAATTTATTGGATCACAACCCAAACTTCAACACCAAAAATACCTTACTAATATACCACCCTGTGAAATCATGTTTCAAAACTCAGATATAAATAGAGACCCTGCACAAAGTATTAGCCCCCTGGAAACAACCAGAAAAGAATTCAACTGATGGTACTCAAATTATATCACATTAAAGGAACATCAACTCACACAGATGAGAAGGAATCAGCTCAAGAACTCTGGCAACTCAAATGGTCAGCATGTCCCCCGTTGTCCAAATAGCCACGTTAGTTCCCCAGCAAGAGTTCTTAACCAGGTTGAAATGGCTAAAATGAGAGAAATAGAATTCAGAATATAGATAAGAATGAAGATCATTGAGATTCAGGAGAAAGTTGAAACTCGAGGAATCTTCAGAAAATAATTATACATGAGCTAATAGATGAAATAGCCATTATAAGAAAGAACCAAACTGATTGGATAGAACTGCAAAACACACAAGTATTTCATAAGGCAATTGCAAGTGTTAAGAGCAAAATAAACTAAGCTAAGGAAAGAATTTCAGAGCCCGAAGACTGGTTCAATGAAGTAACTCAGTCAGACAAAAATAAAGGAAATAACCAAAATGAACAAAGAAAAGTTTCAGGAAATATTGGATTATGTAAAGAGACCAAATCTATTATCTATTTGTGTCCCTGAAGAAGATGGAGAGAAAGCAACCAACTTGAATAACATATTTCAGGATATCATCTGTAAAAATTTCTCCAACCTCATTGGAGAGGTCAACATTCAAATTCATGAAATGCAGAGAACCCCTACAAGATACTACACAAAAAGGCCATCGCTAAGACACAGAGTCATCAGATTATCCAAGGTCAAAAATGAAAGAAAAAAATGTTAAAGGCAGCTATAGGGAAAGGGTAGGTCACCTACAAAGGGAACCCCATCAAGCTGACAGTGGAGCTTTCAACAGAAACCAGAAGAGGTTCAGCATTCTTGAAGAAAAGAAACTCCAACCAAGAATTTATATCCAGCCAAACTATGCTTCATAAGCAAAGGAGAAGTAGATCCTTTTCAGATAAACAAATGCTAAAGGAATTCATTACCACCAGACTTGCCTCACAAGAGGTCCTGAAGGAAACACTAAAAAGTATCACTAGAAAAAAAACACACTGAAGAACATAGACCAGTGACCCTATAAAACAACCGCACAAACAGGTCTTCATAATAACCAGCTAACAACAGGATGACAGGATCAAATCCACACATGTCAATATTAACCTTGAATGTAAACAGGCTGAATGTTCCAATCAGAAGGCAAAGAGTGACAAGTTGGATAAAAAAGACACGACCTAATGGTATGCAGTCTTCAAAAGACTGATCTCACAAGCAATAACACTTACAAAGTCAAAGTAAAGGGATGGAGATAAATCTAAAAAGCACATGGAAAACAGAAAAAAGCAGGGATTACCATCTGGATTTTCAGACAAAACAGAGAACAGCATGGGAAAGACCCAGCCCATGATTCAATACTTCCCACCAGTTTCCTCCCACAATATATGGGAATTGTGGGAGTTACAATGGAAGATGATATTTGGGTGGGGAGATAGCCAAACCACATCATTCTGACCTAGACCCTCCCAAATATCATGGCCTCACATTTCAAAACCAATCAGGCTTTCCAACAGTCCCTTAAAGTCCTCACTCATTTCAGCATTAAATCAAAAGTCCACAATCCAAAGTTTCATCAAAGACAAGGCAAGTCCCTTCCACCTATGAGCCTGTAAAATAAAAAAGCATTTAGTTACTTCCCAGACACAATGAGGATACAGTCATTGGGTAAATACTGCCATTCCAAATGAGAGAAGTTGGCCAAAACAAAGGGGCTATATGCCCCATGCAAGTAAAAAATCAAGCAGAGCTGTCAAACCTTAAAGCTCCAAAATGATCTCTTTGACTCCATGTCTCACAGCCAGGTCAAGCTCAGCAAGAGGTGGGTTCCCATTGTCTTGGGAAGCTCTGCCCCTGTGGCTCTGCAGGGTACAGCCTCCCACCCAGCTGCTCTCACAGGCTCATGTTGAGGGCCTGTGACTTTTCCAGGTGCACGGTACAAGCTGTCACTGAATCTAATATTCTGGAGTTTGGAGGAGTGTGGCCCTCTTTCACAGCTTCAGTAGGCAGTACCCCAATGGGGAATATGTTTGGGGGCTTCAATCCTACACTTCCCTTCTTCACTGCCCTAGAAGAGGTTCTCCATGAGGGCCCTGCCCCTGCAGCAAATTTCTGCCTGAACATCCAGGTGTTTCCACATATCCTCTGAAATATACGCAGAGGTTCCCAAACCTCAATTCTTGACTTCTGTGAACCCACAGGCTCAACACAACATGGAAGCTGCCAAGACTTGGGACTTGTACCCTCTGAAGCCATGGCAGAAACAGACAGTTCATTCAATCTCCACACTTATCTGACAAGTGCAATCTGCTCATTGGTTATATTTCCCCTAGGCAGCATTGAGGATTTTTTAAATAATAAATCCACATAGGTAACAAAGAGCTTTTTAGAAGGAGAATAGATTTGTATCAAAAAATTTTCTCCCCACATGGCAGTTTGTTTTATATGTCAGTTTTAGGCTTGCCAGTGGCCTGATCTAATGGCCAGTTAGCTATAGCCCATGGCTATAGGGAATTATCTGATGTGCCTTACAGGGAAAGTGCCTGTTAGATAAGCTTTGTTCAACCTACCTGTGAGTCAGGTAGGTTCATTGGTTTCCATATGTCCCACCAAGACATCACTAACTACAGCACTTCCCACTAGGGCTTGGACAGAATGGCTATCAGGAGTGCAAATAAACTATAGATCAATACTAATAATATATTCAGTAGTGAGGAACAAAATATCTTGCTGACGTTGAAGTATAGATATCTTAAATAGAAACTGATATTAATCATAGAAGAAAACAATGATAAACTAGATTCTATTAAAATTTAAAATATCCTTTCCTCACCACTAGGAAAGTGTCAAGGCAAACCACAGTGTTCCCAATGCAAATATGAGACAAAGGTCTAATATCCACATATTAAAAATTTCACAAATTGATAAGATTAAGATATGCCACCTACCCAACTATGAAAAAGACACACAAAATCCTGAAATAGAGGCCTTAAAATTATACATATTTAAGGGGCAAATATACATATGAAAAGATGTTCAACATAATTATTCACCAGGGAATTATAAGTTGAATCTAGAATTAGGTACCACTACAGAATGAGGTATTTAATAAAATGGTTAAAAGGAGAAAGATAAAATATCAAAGGAATTAAAATAACCGAAACTCTTGTACGTTGCTTTTGGGAGTGTAAATTAACATAATCACTTAAAAATGTATGCCATTATATAGATGACTATATGTATGCCCTACGACTCTTAAATTTGACTCTCATGTTTACACTCAACAGAATATAAATATATATTAACAGCAAAATTATAATCAACAGCCCTAAACTGAAAATAAAGGAAATGTTATCAAAAACTATAATTCTATACAGTAATAGAATGAATGAATGATCAGTACATGTAACAATAGTAATGAATGTCATAAATAAAATGTCAATAAACAGAAATGAAACATAGGTCAACATATACACTATGATTTGATTTGTATAATACAAACAGAGGCAATATTAATCTATACTGTTCACAAACAGATTGAGTAAAGACTTTTCTGTTGAGAAGTGGAATGGGATGTTCATGACTGTAAATAAAAAAGATAAAATGAACTCATAGTTGCAGAAAACGAGTTATTTCTTGATCTGAAAGTTATTTATATATTTTCCATTTGTAAAAAAGTCACGAAGGTGCCATAATATTAACACTTTTCTCAACATACAATTAAATTTCAATAATAAAAAATGAGAATGGGTAAAATGATGATATCAAAAGGCATATTTCCCATGAGGGGGTAGTGATGATAAATGGTAGCAATGAGTTATGATGTACTGGTTACAATCTGTTTTTTGGTCGTGATGCTGAGTTCACTGATTTTTGCACTCTTGGGAGTGATAAATGCATTTATTTCCTTATTTGTGGTGGCGATTTCACTGACATAGATAAACCAAAAGGAAAAGACTGACAGCATCAAATTTGGTGACAATTTGGAGAAGAAAATGGGAAAATGCTATTGAAGAGTAATTGGAAGTTTTTATTTTAATAAGGTTAAACATATACCTACTCCTATGTTATCTATTCAAAATATATAAAATATATTTCGACAAAAAAAAAACTTGTACCAGTATTCCCTTTCTCTCTTCCTATATTTTTCCATCTGCCCATTCTTTGCCTTCCATTCCTTTTTTTTTCCTCTCCTAAGCAGAGTCATCTATGTTCAAGAAAGCAGGTAGAAAGAGGGAGGAGTTTCCTCCAGGAATCTAAGCTCAGGTACCCAAGGAAGTTGGACTTTGAAGTGGAGTGTTACATGTTCCAGTGAGTATGACACTGATAGGGAGCAGGAGGCCAAAGAAGGAGCCACACCATGGCCTAGCCACACCTAGGCAGTAAGGTGGTAAAATAAATAAATAAATAAATAAATAAATAAATAAATAAATAAATAAATAAAATCAGGCAGACGAGGCACAATGATTGAAAATTTAATTAGATTGACCAAATCAATTTTTTGATTAAGCAAATAAGTCAAGACATCAAGAATAATTACATTTAAGATTCTTTTACCTGCGGAGAAATGATTTTCAAATGTGGAAAGAGAGAAGGCTAGCTAGAACCGTGAGGTATTATATTAGAATTGTAAGTATTGGTATAATTTTTTTAAATATACTGTCAATCTTCATTATTCATGTGTTCCATATCTGTGAGTTCATCTACTTACCAAAATGTATGTGTAATTCCAAAATTAGTAGAGCACATTCATGGGCATGTTTAGACATTGGGAAAAGCATCAAAAAAATTGTAGTTACCAAGCGTACATTTTTCCGACTAAGGTCAAACAAGGGAGTGTGCTGCTTTTTTGTTTCAACACTTCTTGTAGAAACAAATGTTATTTACTTGGTCTATTGAGTGCCACAGCTCATTCTTGGGCTTTTAGTTAATGCATTTGCTGTTTTAAATGGTCCCTAAGGATAGTGCTGAAGTGTTGTCCAGTTTTCCTAAGTGTGAGAAGTATCTGATATGCCTTACAGGGAAAGTGTCTGTTAGATAAGCCTTGTTCAAGGAAGGGTTACAGTGCTATTGGCTGTGAGTTCAATGTTAACCAAAATTATTTATCAAATAAGGTGTTTTTACACAGAAACACATATATAACAACATTATGTATTAATTAATTGATAAAAATATTATGACTGGAGGAATACTGTATTACCAGAAAGTGAGGGTATGATCAAAGAATAAAGATATGTCCAAAAAAACTAGTAGGAGCCTGCTTGAGCGTTTTTTTCATTGAGAAAATCTAGGGCAGTTTGAGCATCAAACTAAATAATGGGAGTATCACACTATAGGCTATTTAATAAAAGAGAAGGTAATGAGTTTATACATATATAAATAAATGAGGAAGAAAGGAAAACTCTCTTTCCTATTAATTAAAAATAAAGAAGCATTGACCGATATTCGTAATTAGAAAATTGTAACAGTGAGTGAAGTTTTGCCAAGAAAGGGTATACTGATATAATATTGGAATATCTCTTTACACAATGATAGCTCTCACACTGAAAGACCTGGGCCTAGGGATGAGAAAATAGCCTCCAGACCTAGGTAGATGGTCATTTTACACGATGAAAAGCCTGCAAACCTTCAAGGCTGCTGAGAACAACAACAAAAGACTATTAAAGACATAAGAGACAAGGAGAGATAAAGTAACTGCTCCAGATTGAAGGAAATTAACAAAGCATATAAATTAAAAGCAACAGTTTTCCTGGATAGGTATCTGGATGTGAAATGAAACATATACATTGATGCAATGATTAATACGACTAAAATGGAGTGTGTGGATTGGAAAACAGCATTTCCTAAAAGAAGGTGGTATGTAGGAAAGTATTCTTGTTTTTAGAAGGTGCACACTAGAGTATTTTAGAGGTGATGGGGCATCATATCAGACAAAGACAATTTTCATCTTTCTGTCTTTTTGTATATCTGTATATTTATCTATGTAATCTATAAGATAGAACATTATTTCTCATTTTTGTTTTACCCTGCAGAAATCTTTGAAATAATTTGTAAGTTTCCCACAAAAAAAATTATATCTGTAGGTGTTAGTAACTTAATGAGGTCCATAAATTTAGATATATTACAATAATAACTTTCAATGCTATTTTAAGTTGAGAATGTTTTTGTTTTTGTTTTTGGTGGATGTGCTTATTAGGACATATCATTAGCCAACTCTCTTTGTGTAGTTCCCCTTCTCCATAAAGTACATCACTTTGAATATGTCAGTAAGGCAGGTAAAGGAAATGAGAGTTTTTATATTTTTTAATAAATCTTTTTTTTTTCTTTTTTGCTTTTTGGCAGGTAATGTATTCCTAGCCCAAATTTTCACTACACAAAATGCTAATAAAGGAAGTATATGTTAAATGACTTAACTGCAATTTCAATGCCTCCATTAAAACTAGATCCAACCATTCTTGAAAAAAAAAAATAAACACAGCATACCTTTCTTAAATTTAATTTCTTTGTATACATTTTAAAAACACAAAAGGCAAACAATGTTTTTATTACATTACTGTCATAAGGTAAAATGAGTTTAATAATTTAAAGGAAAGCTAAATATATCTAATTTAAATAAAGGATATATGTTGATTTTCATTAATGTTATTGATTGTGTTGAGTAGTAAATTTACTTAACCATAATCTAAAACAATGCAAACACAAATTGGTCTAAGACATAAATTTATACAAGACTTTGAAAATATATATATATATATATTTTTTTTACTGAGTGACAGTATATAAACTGTAAGAGAAATTCACTTCTTGCTTAGGAAGGAGCAGCAAACTTCAACTGAAGTATAATCATACCACAGCTTACCTATCCTCTTCTCTCAAAGTCAAGTCCTCTAGCTGAGCAGAAGCTTCAAAAAATGGGTCACAGTTACCAAGTCTTGAAATTGAGTGAATGCCATTCGGTTTTGTTCTGCAGTTCTTTCAGGCAGTTTTCAAAGAGACTTAAAACTTGCTGATTTCTTTTCTCACATTCAAACCCAAGTAGCAGTGGAAAATATCACATACAACCCCACCATCACCCCCATGCGACTTTTTTTTTTTTTTTCCAACATGATTTCCCCAAAGATTTAGCTTCTTTTTAAATCCTAGGATTTTTCACTTAATGTCAAAATATTTTCTCCAGGGCCTTGCAGAGATTAGTTCAACTGGTTTATGTGGTGAAAAATAGCTCTTAAGTACACTAGTTTTTGAACTCATTCTTAATCTTCAAAGCACTGAGCGAAATCTGGCCTACTATTTCCTTGAAAAAAAGTCCTGCAGTAAGATGAATAAGTTCTGAGGATCTATTGTACAGCAGTATGAATACAGTAAATAATACTGTATTGTTTACTTAACGTTTGCTCAGAGAATAGATCTTAAGTATCCTTATCACTCCCCTGCCCACACACACACACACACACACACACACACACAATGGTAACTGTGTGTGGTGATGAACATATTAATTTGATTGTGGTATCATTATACCATATATGTGTATGGATACACATGTCAAATCATCACAATGTATACCTGGAATATATATAATTTTTAATTTGTCAATTATACCTCAAAATGCTGAAAAAAGTAAAAAAAAAAAAAATTCCTGCAATTCTTATTTCACCTAAGTAATGCTGCTTTGAAATATTCCTTCATTAAACCACCATATTTATTTGCTTGGCAGGGGATTTATGTCCTGTTTGTTCAAACTTGTCCTTGAGTGATAAAATAATAAAGTTACCTATTTTTGTAGTATTATTCAGAAGTTATTTTTATTTTATTATTAAAAATTGTTGACAATATTTGCAACACAATGTCTTATTAAAGAAAAACAGTTCTGCATTATAATACCAGGGTTTTCTTTACTTTTTTTTTTTCTTAAAGAGTGGAAACCTCTTCTGAAGCTTACTATTGATGGGACACCATAAATACACATATCAGCACAGTCTTTATAAAACAACCTTGTTGTTTAAATGTATAAAGACAAAACTACTAAGTATATCTGGCTTTGCTTGCCTCTAACAGTTTTTTGAGTAGCTTCCATTACAATGACAAACTGCTTTTGTGTCTTTTATTGCAATAGTGCATGGCCATGCTTGAGAAGATTGTAACTTTTCACCCTAACCTTCTCTTCCTCCATATCAAAACTTATATTTAGAAAACTCTATATTGAACTGTAAATGTGATGTAAATTCATAAACTCATAAAATATAAAGCAAAAGAACATAACATGAGAAAAAAATAAATAAATCACAATAAAATTCATGTCTGACCTAACAATCCTTGTTTTGCAATGATTTTAAAAAGCAGCTAAATATGGTGGTAATGGGGATGGCAAGTGAGTTGTGGCATGTGAAAATGCATTATGTAGAATCAAACTCCTATTTCTCATTAACCTGTAAAAGTTGTTCCCACCCACAAGCCAATCTGATGGATTAAGGAGAAATTGAGAAAGGTAACTCTAGAGGGAAAGACTGAGATTATTGGCCCCTCCATGCAATAAACAGCTTACAAACTCTCTCTTAGGGAATTTCACCTCATATCAAACACTGAGAATGGATATGACTACATGAACACAGTTTTAGTGTACATTTCCATGTGTGCTGAATGACTTCCATTAACTTACTACCCGGGTTGCTTGGTCAATCTCTATCAGTAAAAACTTTAACATCACACGGAACTCCAAGTTAAAAAAGAAACAAAAAGCCAACAAACAAAAAGACAACTATCACTATCTCTCACAGAAATTACAGGGACATGTCATGGCGCCTTAGATTTCTTCTAAATCCCATTTGAATACCTTTCTCCCTCTCTAAATATGTACGTACATATTACTACATGTACTATATAGTAATATATACTATATATTATTTTAGCTATTACTATATATGTATATAATACCATCTTTGTATTGTGTAACACATCTATATATATAGAAAGAAAAAGGGAGATAGAAAACTGTAGATTAAATGATAGTACTACATCATTGTCAAGTTTTGTGATTTATATAATTGTATAGTGGTTAGATAATGATATAAGAGAATGTCTGGAATTTGGGGGACAACTGGGCATGATATTTCTAAAATTACTCTCCAATGACTCAAGAGAGAGAAAGAATGCTAAATTCAATAAGCAAAATGTAAACAGTTAAGAAATCTGAAGAAATGTATATTGGTGTTCTTTATAAGACTATTGCAACTTTTCTATATGGTTTTTTTTGTTTGTTTGTTTGTTTTTTTTTTTTTTGAGATGGAATCTCATTCTGTTGCCCAGGCTGGAGTGCAGTGGCATGATCTCGGCTGACTGCATCCTCTGCCTCCCAGGTTTAAGCGATTCTCCTGCTTCAGCTTCCTGAGTAGCTGGGATTACAGGCGTACACCACCACACCCGGCTAACTTTTGTATTTTTTTTAGTACAGATGAGGTTTTACCATGTTAGTCAGGCTAGTCTCGAACTCCTGACCTCGTGATCCACCCGCCTTGGCCTCCCAAAGTACTGGGATTACAGGCATGAGCCACTGTGCCTGGTCCTGTATAAGTTTTTATCTAAATCAAAATATAAGGTGTAAGGAATGAAAAGTCCACACATACATGAAGCCTTTAATAGTTCCCTTACATTTGTAGCATGTTATGTCTAACCACATTACTTTCTAAATTAACTACATACTTAATTTAGGACGTGACTAAAGATATAAAAAGTTACTGCAAATTTTCATGCTAGTATTTAACAATAAGTATTTTTGAATTAATAAATTGAGGGTTACTTCCAGTCTAAAAAATACGTAGAATTAAACATTCCCTTTATGATTCCTTGGTGCTCAAGACATGTATTTGTCATAGCTTCCATAATATTTTATAACAGCTTTATAGGTCTTAAGTCAGGCATTGTCATTATATGTCATTCTTAAGAACTGAATCAGATTCAGAGTGAATGTATAATACTGATTTAATCAATAAATGCATCAATGGATTTGTGTTTTTCTTTCATCATTTCATATCTAAAGAGAAAGTAATTAAAATTGATTCAATTATTTATTAAAATTTTCAGAGATTATTTAGACTTCCATAACGAATTAAGCTGTGATAAATCTGGACAATGTTTATGTTCTCATGAAGTGAAATGTAATTAAAAGTGAAGAGACCTAAGTTTTAGAATAATCATTAATATCTTTAGAATTGGAGTAGTCATCTTATCGAATATTCACCATTCCTTTATCACTAGTATAAGGACATAAAGCTAAACAATTATGAAGACTCCTTCCAGCTTTAAAATATTAATTAATATTATCAGAAGAATCATAGGCTTGGGATATCCTAAGCACGTGTGCACACACACACACATAAGCAATCATACCTTAACTTTTTAAATAAAGAGCCTATTGTATTTCAGTTCCAGTCATATTTAATGATTATGCTGTTTAATAGTCCTCTAAGAACTCAAGTATATTTTGAGAAGTAAAAATAATTTAGGCAATTGTACTGTTAGATCTGAAAAGTCATAAATATACATTGTTCCAGCATCAAGCTTTGTACTATTTGCAAAGTGATAGGTTTGAAAATTCTTGTTTGAAAAATACACTGATCACTTTTTTTTTCTGAAGACACAAAGTGAAATTAAATAAAAGAGTATATAATTCCACAAGAAACAAAATAAAACGGTTGTCATCAGGAGGAAAAACATTTCAACCAATTCTAAGTCCCTGACTGCAGACTAATGAATGTTTACCAAATATTGAGGACAAGGGAAAATGCAGCTTAAGTTCCTATAGAGAATGGAGCCCAAAGCAAGGCATTCTCCCAATAACCTCAGAGATCAGGATTCAAAAATACCAGAAATAAGTCAGAAAGAATGTGAGACAGGACAGAAAACATAAATATGAATGAAATGGTATTTGGAATAGTAGACCCCTCACCCCCAACACTGATGCAAACCTCTCATGCAGAAAACTAAAATCTTCCCTCCAGGTAAAGTGAAACACAGTGAATAGACCCTGAGTTGGGGAGAAGGCAAAGAGTTCTTCATGTACTGTCATTTAGCCATCCCTTACACAAAAGCTAGATTCATCTTCAAACTTGGAAGCATCAATTTCCTGATCAATAAGCCACACTAAAGTACACAGTGTTCTGAGACCTTTTTTTCTCATTAAATATAAACAGAAAGTCAAAATCACCATACATTTAAGGAAAGCCTGAAACATAGCATAGAAGGACAAGGTTACATGCACAAATACAATCTTCCTCAAACAAATATCTTTAGAGAGATTTGAAAAGACCTATTATTCGGGGGGGGGAGGGGGGGGGCGGAGCAAGATGGCCGAATAGGAGCAGCTCCAGTCTCCAACTCCCAGCGCGAGCGACACAGAAGACCGGTGATTTCTGCATTTTCAACTGAAGTACTGGGTTCATCTCACTGGGGAGTGCCGGACGATCGGTGCTGGTCAGCTGCTGCAGCCCGACCAGCGAGAGCTGAAGCAGGGCGAGGCATTGCCTCACCTGGGAAGCGCAAGGGGGAAGGGAGTCCCTTTTCCTAGCCAGGGGAACTGATACACACAACACCTGGAAAATCGGGTAACTCCCACCCAATACTGCGCTTTAAGCAAACAGGCACACCAGGAGATCATATCCCACACCTGGCCGGGAGGGTCCCACACCCACGGAGCCTCCCTCATTGCTAGCGCAGCAGTCTGTGATCTACCGGCAGGGCAGCAGCGAGGCTGGGGGAGGGGCGCCCGCCATTGCTGAGGCTTAAGTAGGTAAACAAAGCTGCTGGGAAGCTCAAACTGGGTGGAGCTCACAGCAGCTCAAGGAAACCTGCCTGTCTCTGTAGACTCCACCTCTGGGGACAGGGCACAGTAAACTAAACAAACGCAGCTGACACCTCTGCAGACGCAAACGACTCTGTCTGACAGCTTTGAAGAGAGCAGTGGATCAGGCAACACGGAGGATGAGATCTGAGAAGGGACAGACTCCCTGCTCAAGTGGGTCCCTGACCCCTGAGTAGCCTAACTGGGAGACATCCCCCACTAGGGGCAGTCTGACACCCCACACCTCACAGGGAGGAGTACACCCCTGAGAGGAAGCTTCCAAAGCAAGAATCAGACAGGTACACTCGCTGTTCAGAAATATTCTATCTTCTGCAGCCTCTGCTGCTGATACCCAGGCAAACAGGGTCTGGAGTGGACCTCAAGCAATCTCCAACAGACCTACAGCTGAGGGTCCTGACTGTTAGAAGGAAAACTATCAAACAGGAAGGACACCTACACCAAAACCCCATCAATACATCACCATAATCAAAGACCAGAGGCAGATAAAACCACAAAGATGGAGAAAAAGCAGGGCAGAAAAGCTGGAAATTCAAAAAATAAGAGCGCATCTCCCCCGGCAAAGGAGTGCAGCTCATCGCCAGCAACGGATCAAAGCTGGACGGAGAATGACTTTGACGAGATGAGAGAAGAAGGCTTCAGTCCATCAAATTTCTCAGAGCTAAAGGAGGAATTACGTACCCCGCGCAAAGAAACTAAAAATCTTGAAAAAAAAGTGGAAGAATTGATGGCTAGAGTAATTAATGCAGAGAAGGTCCTAAACGAAATGAAAGAGATGAAAACCATGACACGAGAAATACGTGACAAATGCACAAGCTTCAGTAACCGACTCGATCAACTGGAAGAAAGAGTATCAGCGATTGAGGATCAAATGAATGAAATGAAGCGAGAAGAGAAACCAAAAGAAAAAAGAAGAAAAAGAAATGAACAAAGCCTGCAAGAAGTATGGGATTATGTAAAAAGACCAAATCTACATCTGATTGGGGTGCCTGAAAGTGAGGGGGAAAATGGAACCAAGTTGGAAAACACTCTTCAGGATATCATCCAGGAGAACTTCCCCAACCTAGTAAGGCAGGCCAACATTCAAATCCAGGAAATACAGAGAATGCCACAAAGATACTCCTCGAGAAGAGCAACTCCAAGACACATAATTGCCAGATTCACCAAAGTTGAAATGAAGGAAAAAATCTTAAGGGCAGCCAGAGAGAAAGGTCGGGTTACCCACAAAGGGAAGCCCATCAGACTAACAGCAGATCTCTCAGCAGAAACTCTACAGGCCAGAAGAGAGTGGGGGCCAATATTCAACATTCCTAAAGAAAAGAATTTTCAACCCAGAATTTCATATCCAGCCAAACTAAGTTTCATAAGTGAAGGAGAAATAAAATCCTTTACAGATAAGCAAATGCTTAGAGATTTTGTCACCACTAGGCCTGCCTTACAAGAGACCCTGAAGGAAGCACTCAACATGGAAAGGAACAACCAGTACCAGCCATTGCAAAAACATGCCAAAATGTAAAGACCATTGAGGCTAGGAAGAAACTGCATCAACTAACGAGCAAAATAACCAGTTAATATCATAATGGCAGGATCAAGTTCACACATAACAATCTTAACCTTAAATGTAAATGGACTAAATGGTCCAATTAAAAGACACAGACTGGCAAACTGGAAAAAGAGTCAAGACCCATCAGTCTGCTGTATTCAGGAGACCCATCTCACACGCAGAGACATACATAGGCTCAAAATAAAGGGATGGAGGAAGATTTACCAAGCAAATGGAGAACAAAAAAAAGCAGGGGTTGCAATCCTAGTCTCTGATAAAACAGACTTTAAACCATCAAAGATCAAAAGAGACAAAGAAGGCCATTACATAATGGTAAAGGGATCAATTCAACAGGAAGAGCTAACTATCCTAAATATATATGCACCCAATACAGGAGCATCCAGATTCATAAAGCAAGTCCTTAGAGACTTACAAAGAGACTTAGACTCCCATACAATAATAATGGGAGACTTCAACACTCCACTGTCAACATTAGACAGATCAACGAGACAGAAAGTTAACAAGGATATCCAGGAATTGAACTCATCTCTGCAGCAAGCAGACCTAATAGACATCTATAGAACTCTCCACCCCAAATCAACAGAATATACATTCTTCTCAGCACCACATCATACTTACTCCAAAATTGACCACGTAATTGGAAGTAAATCACTCCTCAGCAAATGTACAAGAACAGAAATTGTAACAAACTGTCTCTCAGACCACAGTGCAATCAAACTAGAACTCAGGACTAAGAAACTCAATCAAAACCATTCAACTACATGGAAACTGAACAACCTGCTCCTGAATGACTACTGGGTACATAACGAAATGAAGGCAGAAATAAAGATGTTCTTTGAAACCAATGAGAACAAAGATACAACATACCAGAATCTCTGGGACACATTTAAAGCAGTGTGTAGAGGGAAATTTATAGCACTAAATGCACACAAGAGAAAGCAGGAAAGATCTAAAATTGACACTCTAACATCGCAGTTAAAAGAACTAGAGAAGCAAGAGCAAACACATTCGAAAGCTAGCAGAAGGCAAGAAATAACTAAGATCAGAGCAGAACTGAAGGAGATAGAGACACAAAAAACCCTCCAAAAAATCAATGAATCCAGGAGTTGGTTTTTTGAAAAGATCAACAAAATTGACAGACCACTAGCAAGACTAATAAAGAAGAAAAGAGAGAAGAATCAAATCGACGCAATAAAAATGATAAAGGGGATATCACCACCGACCCCACAGAAATACAAACTACCATCAGAGAATACTATAAACACCTCTACGCAAATAAACTGGAAAATCTAGAAGAAATGGATAATTTCCTGGACATTTACACTCTTCCAAGACTAAACCAGGAAGAAGTTGAATCCCTGAATAGACCAATAGCAGGCTCTGAAATTGAGGCAACAATTAATAGCCTACCAACTAAAAAAAGTCCAGGACCAGATGGATTCACAGCTGAATTCTACCAGAGGTACAAGGAGGAGTTGGTACCATTCCTTCTGAAACTATTCCAATCAATAGAAAAAGAGGGAATCCTCCCTAACTCATTTTATGAGGCCAATATCATCCTGATACCAAAGCCTGGCAAGGACACAACAAAAAAAGAGAATTTTAGACAAATATCCCTGATGAACATCGATGCAAAAATCCTCAATAAAATACTGGCAAACCGGATTCAGCAACACATCAAAAAGCTTATCCATCATGATCAAGTGGGCTTCATCCCTGGGATGCAAGGCTGGTTCAACATTCGCAAATCAATAAACATAATCCAGCATATAAACAGAACCAAAGACAAGAACCACATGATTATCTCAATTGATGCAGAAAAGGCTTTTGACAAAATTCAACAGCCCTTCATGCTAAAAATGCTCAATAAATTCGGTATTGATGGAACGTACCTCAAAATCATAAGAGCTATTTATGACAAACCCACAGCCAATATCATACTGAATGGGCAAAAACTGGAAAAATTCCCTTTGAAAACTGGCACAAGACAGGGATGCCCTCTCTCAACACTCCTATTCAACATAGTGTTGGAAGTTCTGGCTAGGGCAATCAGGCAAGAGAAAGAAATCAAGGGTATTCAGTTAGGAAAAGAAGAAGTCAAATTGTCCCTGTTTGCAGATGACATGATTGTATATTTAGAAAACCCCATCATCTCAGCCCAAAATCTCCTTAAGCTGATAAGCAACTTCAGCAAAGTCTCAAGATACAAAATTAATGTGCAAAAATCACAAGCATTCTTATACACCAGTAACAGACAAACAGAGAGCCAAATCATGAATGAACTTCCATTCACAATTGCTTCAAAGAGAATAAAATACCTAGGAATCCAACTTACAAGGGATGTAAAGGACCTCTTCAAGGAGAACTACAAACCACTGCTCAGTGAAATAAAAGAGGACACAAACAAATGGAAGAACATACCATGCTCATGGATAGGAAGAATCAATATCGTGAAAATGGCCATACTGCCCAAGGTAATTTATAGATTCAATGCCATCCCCATCAAGCTACCAATGAGTTTCTTCACAGAATTGGAAAAAACTGCTTTAAAGTTCATATGGAACCAAAAAAGAGCCCGCATCTCCAAGACAATACTAAGTCAAAAGAACAAAGCTGGAGGCATCACGCTACCTGACTTCAAACTATACTACAAGGCTACAGTCACCAAAACAGCATGGTACTGGTACCAAAACAGAGATATAGACCAATGGAACAGAACAGAGTCCTCAGAAATAATACCACACATCTACAGCCATCTGATCTTTGACAAACCTGACAAAAACAAGAAATGGGGAAAGGATTCCCTATTTAATAAATGATGCTGGGGAAATTGGCTAGCCGTAAGTAGAAAGCTGAAACTGGATCCTTTCCTTACTCCTTATACGAAAATTAATTCAAGATGGATTAGAGACTTAAATGTTAGACCTAATACCATAAAAATCCTAGAGGAAAACCTAGGTAGTACCATTCAGGACATAGGCATGGGCAAAGATTTCATGTCTAAAACACCAAAAGCAACGGCAGCAAAAGCCAAAATTGACAAATGGGATCTCATTAAACTAAAGAGCTTCTGCACAGCAAAAGACACTACCATCAGAGTGAACAGGCAACCTACAGAATGGGAGAAAATTTTTGCAATCTAGTCATCTGACAAAGGGCTAATATCCAGAACCTACAAAGAACTCAAACAAATTTACAAGAAAAAAACAAACAACCCCATCACAAAGTGGGCAAAGTATATGAACAGACACTTCTCAAAAGAAGACATTCATACAGCCAACAGACACATGAAAAAATGCTCATCATCACTGGCCATCAGAGAAATGCAAATCAAAACCACAGTGAGATACCATCTCACACCAGTTAGAATGGCAATCATTAAAAAGTCAGGAAACAACAGGTGCTGGAGAGGATGTGGAGAAATAGGAACACTTTTACACTGTTGGTGGGATTGTAAACTAGTTCAACCATTATGGAAAACAGTATGGCGATTCCTCAATGATCTAGAACTAGATGTACCATATGACCCAGCCATCCCATTACTGGGGATATACCCAAAGGATTATAAATTATGCTGCTATAAAGACACATGCACACGTATGTTTATTGCAGCACTATTCACAATAGCAAAGACTTGGAATCAACCCAAATGTCCATCAGTGACAGATTGGATTAAGAAAATGTGGCACATATACACCATGGAATACTATGCAGCCATAAAAAAGGATGAGTTTGAGTCCTTTGTAGGGACTTGGATGCAGCTGGAATCCATCATTCTTAGCAAACTATCACAAGAACAGAAAACCAAACACCGCATGTTCTCACTCATAGGTGGGAACTGAACAATGAGATCACTCGGACTCAGGAAGGGGAACATCACACACCGGGGCCTATCATGGGGAGGGGGGAGGGGAGAGGGATTGCATTGGGAGTTATACCTGATGTAAATGACGAGTTGATGGGTGCAGCACAGCAACATGGCACAAGTATACATATGTAACAAACCTGCACGTTATGCACATGTACCCTACAACTTAAAGTATAATAATAATAAATAAATTTAAAAAAAAAGAAAAGAAAAGACCTATTATTCATGAAGTATGATGCTATTTAAAAGATAAGAAGTGAGAGAGAGAAAAAATAAAGAGGGAGGGAGAGAGAGAGAAAAGAGGGAGGAGAGAGGCAGACAGCAGTAGGTGTTAGAAAATGAAAATGCTGAAGACAAATTAGTGAAAGGGGAAAATCTACAATAATCCCAAAAAAAGCGTAAATGGATAACAGATTTTTTTTTTTTTTAGCATACAAGCATAAATGGATAAATATAAGGGAAGACATAAAGGACATAAACATCAGTCTAAGGTATCCAGCATATGTTTAATAAAGGTTCAAAAAGGGCAAATGAATGATCATGCCTCCATATTGAAAGGACACTCCAAAGTTCATGGAAAAAATGTATCAACCCTGAAACTATAACATATTGTGAAACAGTATAAACCAAAAATAACAAAAATTTTAAAGTTTTTTTTTCTTTAACAGGGGGAAGAAAAATAAAGAGATATAATTGTTGAGGAAATAGCTACCTGCAATGTTATAAGAATTGAATTCACATCTGTATACTCATCAGCAACACTAGATTTCAGGTGCCAATGCAGTGGTGTTTGTTACATTCTGAGACATTATTTTAGCCAAGTGTTCAGTACTCAATACCTTCAATTAAGTTTTAGCCAGAATGAAAATATTTTCAACACAAGAAGAATCAGAAAACTTCCTTCTATACATTCTGTCCTAGGAAATTACTTACGGATATGCTTAGCAGTATAAGGATATAAACTATGTGAGAGAAGATCAGAAAGGAAGTGATATCACAGTTCCAGTGTCTGTAACAGATCTGAATAAGATGACAATCAGTCTACATTGAATATTAAAACAGGTGTGTTACAATCTCCAGGTCAGAGGTAGGTGTTTGGTAAAAAAGAAAGAGAAGGGTATTCAAAATATTTCACTTTGAACATTAAAACAGGTGTGTTACAATCTCCAGGTCAGAGGTAGGTGTTTGGCAAAAAAGAAAGAGAAGGGTATTCAAAATACTTCCCTTTTTTTTTTTTTTTTTTTTTTAAGTTTTTGGAACAACTTAGGACAGTCAATGCAAGGTAAAAAAGAGAAAGTAAGAAATCACAGGGATAAGAAGCTATATAGGAGATTAATGAAAGTTATAGAAGACTGTGTAAATTGGCAGATAAACGACTTACATTGTTCTACAAAATAAACATTTTGTTCTGGTTTAACTAGAAATGATAACAATTTAGGCATGAAGGAGTTGAGGATCTTTGAGAAAGATCTCTCATAGGAGAGAAAATTAAGAAATCAAAAATTAGTTATTTAAGCATTTAGTTTTTAAATATAGAATTCAAAGGGGAATGAAGCAGGAAACTTTACTTTTTATTAAAAGTCTTTCTGCTTTCTCAAGCACTTGTAAATATTACTTTGATTATTCTTCAAATGAATTTTTCATATGAAACAATCATTATCAATTTGCATTTTCTTATTTCATAACAAATTTGTTGACATTTGTACAGTGTCAAAAAGTGGCAAATATCATATATAATTGTAATATAAATAAATAAAACACATGGAATGGGTTTCTGAGTCACTTCTTGTACTCTTCTCAAAACACAATCACATTGCTTTGCTTTATCTAAAATCTTCTTTTCCTGCATGGTTCTTTATAATTGCCAGCTGTTGTGATGTTTTGATTTGTTTTTTTAAAAAAATTCATTATAAAATATTTTATATAATTCCAACACAAGCTAGAAGGCATTAACAGTCCTTAAGGTACAGAGACATAGCATTTCCTTCTGGAACATTCAAAATTTCCTTGAAAAATTAGGACAGTTACTTGTTTAAAATATTTTCAGAAGATACTCCCACAAAAGCAATGATACGTCATTTGCTTTAGCCTCGCAAACTTTCTGGCATCATATTACAGTGTATTTATCAAATTCAGACATCCACTTGTATATCAATATCAAATTTAAAAACTAAATTCTCATAATCAGAAACCGAGGTCAGCCTGACTGAATTAGCATTGAAGCTCACTTATAACCTGTGTTACCTTAAGCAAGTACTTGTTCTGTCCATTTCTGATTCCCTTTGTGAGGAACAGCATTAGTCACTTCTATTTCTATGTACACTGTGAAGATTAGATGTAAATTGTTTGCACTGTGCCTGGCTCCGATTACGTTTGTAATTCATGGGAGGAGTGTTGTTGTCAATGTTGCTGCTGGTGGTACTGATAAAATTTATCTTCATCATTGAAAACCCCAACCTTCCAACAAAGCTTTTTGTATTTCCTAAGTGATAATTGATGGATATCACCAATTCTCCCTTCAAGCCAAAAATACCCATTACTGCAGAAACTAGTAGATAGTCATTCTAAAACAGATGACGTTATAGGAAATGCAGGGTATGACCACAGAGCCATATAACTATGGTCCTTATGGCACCTATAAAATGCCTTCATAGCTAATTCCAGGTGAGTAGCTACTCAAGAGCTATCAGTCACTGAGGACAAGTATCAGGTAGCTGATGCCTTATAAAGGCAATGTACAGTTGATTATGTAAGTTCTGATGTATCTTAGAAAATGTTTCTTTTATACTCATTTTACTGATGTCCACACAGTACAGAGACTCTTATGTATTAAAGAGAAAATATATACTAATAGCCAAGTTTCCAGTTTACTCACAATACTCCTTATACATACATACAAAGTTTAATTTTCATTTTCCATAAAAGATATAAAGGTACTCATAGTTTCCTACCTTGCTATTTTTTAAGGGGAGATATTAATATAAAATAGTTTAATCTGCCAATATATGATTTCATAGTCTTCACAATTATAAATTTCTATTTTCAATGAGTTAGTCACTTTCAAGGATGTATTCTGCCATTCAAATGCCTCATTCTGTTGTAATTTTCATCAAGATATGTCAGGACATACTGAGTCCTTCAACATTCTCATAGTAGCAGGGGATAAGAGGACCTTCAATCTTCTTTTGTTTTTCAGCTCCCCTCTCATAGATGCTGTGCTGTAGCTGGTGAAGTCTGGATCCCACGATGGTGATATTAAAACGTGATTTTCTGATTAGTCTTTGAAGGACAATATTCTAATGTCTACTTTTAGAAGCCATGGTGCAAAAACTATTTGTCCCCAGTCATGATGTACTCTGTCAAACTTGTGTTAGACTGTCTACAGGGCATGTGAGTTCTCCAGTTCCACACTGACATGTCTAGATTCCCCATTTTATTCTCCATAAACAATTTTCTGGGATTCAGGACAAAGGCCTTAGGTTCAACTGTTATGCCACCTCCATCAGCATACTGCACTTTTGTTTTGCATCATGCTCATGCTGAATATCAAGCTAAATAAGCTATATTTGCTAAAACTTCGGAAACTAAATTTCCTAAAGGAAGGCACCATGTTTACAGAAATGTTTGTTTCTGCCTCAAATTCTTCAAATCCCAACAACCTAGTACAGTATCTAGTACAGTATCTATCAGCAATAATTAATTAATAATAATTGACTGAATTGGTGCATGGATAATTTGAGGCCAGAAGTTCAAGAACAGCCTGCCCAACATGGCAAAAACCCATCTCTAGTAAAAATACACAAATTAGCCCAGTGTTGGGGGTATGCACCTGTAATGCCAGCTACTCAGGAGGCTGAAGTAAGAGAATCACTTGAACCTGGGAGGTGGAAGTTGCAGTTAGCAGAGATCTCATGACTGCACTCCAGCCTGGGCAACAGAGCAAGACTCTATCTCAACAAACAAACAAACAAACAAAAATGACTGAATCAATCACCCTATCAATAAGATCATGTGGCACCAAGCTAATTAATTGAGTAATGGAAAGAAACAGGATTATAAGTCACAATGAAAGTAAATAATGGTTTCAATATATACACAATTTTGCTTTGCTGCAACTATGAGCTCATTGAGATGGATCATTTCCAACCATGATGAAAAGCACAGCCCATTCCTAATAGAGGGCAAATTAAGTGGTGTAAAAATGACATTAATATATGTAGAATTGAGTGAGGAAGTCGGACCTTAGATACCACAGGGGTAATGGTTGCTGGTATTGAAGTTGCCAAGAATTTTGGCAAGATAGAGATGACCGTGGGAGTTATGAACTTGCTGATGGAGTCATTAAGGAGAAGGGATTGTATTTTGAGTGTTTGTTGCTAAAACACTAAATACAAAGATGCTGGTATTAAGGGTATGGTAAGTATTTTCAAAAACTCACTGCTGATTGGCAGTGGCCAAAGTGTAGCCTATTATTAGCATGGGAGTCTACAGCAAAGAGGGCTAGAAAAGAAAGCAAAATTTCAATTAAAGTAAATAAGTTGGATTTGTTGTTTATAGAAATATTTGATGGTACAAGAAAATATATCTTAATAGTATACTGTTACTTTGAGGTTCATTGGAAAAATCCAGGAGTGGTTGTGAAGATGGGGAATAGTGAGATAAGCAGTGTAATAGAATAATGCTACAAATACTGAATAAAGTATTTGAGAAGTAGAGTTTCTCTATGGTAAATAAGATGAAGAAAGCACAGGTAAAGGAAAAAATTAATAGTGGCATGGGAAATAAAACAAACGCTAAACAGAAGATATATTAGTGGAGAATATTGGAGAAGTGACCAAACCCAGACAGTAAACATCTCACTTGTGAGCAAAATTGCTCATAACCCTTGTAATAAACTATCTCAAATAACTCATGGAAGTTTGCATATATTGAACCATTGTCTTAGGAAGAGTCACAAATGCCTATGCTGTGATTAATGCTGCAACATTCATTAATTTGCTTATGTAAATTAAGGGCTAATGAATTAAATGAAGGCAGCTGTCAGTTTTATTGTTTCAAACCCCAAATATGTGACAATACTCAATAAACATTTTTAATTATTGTTCAATAACGAAATCACTGAAGTTTGTCTTTAATTAACAAATACAAGTAAATTCAAAAATAATGTATATGTAAATGGACTCACAGGTGGACCTTAACCACCTGAAACAACTTAAATGCTGGTAAAATAGGGATACAACAATTCACAATACAATTAAAATTATGAAATGTATTAGATACACAAAAGAGTCAGGAAAGATCTACATCTTATTGTAATGATTTTCTAGACTATAAAGCGCTAAGATGAAATTTTGGTTTCCAAATTTTCTAAACTGAATCCCCAAGTAAAAGTCAACTTTTACGATTTTTAACAGAAATCTTATTTTCCATTTTACTTTTTAGTCCACATAAAGTGCTATTTATCTCTGCCCTATCCTTCATTTAAACACTTCTTGACACTTTAACATTTATTGTTTGCATAACACATTCTATTTCAAAACAGTTCCAAGAGTTTTCTTTATGATTTCCATAATTTCCCTGTGAGATAAGTAAGAATGTCATCCTCCCCTGGGATTTTACAGATAAAAATATTATCTGATCAATTTACATGGCTTGTTCACACAGATAATGTACTCAAACTTCATTAACATAGAAACTAAGTTTCTTATTCCAAATCATGACATTATATATTAACTTTTTACTACTTTTCATTTCCTCTGTCCCATAGTCTCAATCTGGCATAATCTTCAAACTGTAGTCACTCTCTGTCTCAAGTGTAAAATACTTTCCTTCTTTATGCCAACTTGTTATTGGCTTTCTCAGTGTGGCTTTAACTGGCATCTTTTCCTCTCTGCAAATTGCTAGTACCTAAAATGAAATTATTTTGCAGCCTTAATTTTATACAAAATGCTGTATAACTACTTCATCCTAGAACAAGATCAATTGCAAATTACAGGTTATGCTTAGAGAATAAATATCTTTCCCAATTCAAGGACTGGTCATGAATTTGTCCTTCATACTACCTTATGATACAATAAAATATTGTCAGTTAACACATTTAAACTCCTATAGAGTAGAATATAAGACAGTTTTTCAAGAGAGACTTCAATACGGTTCCTCCATTTTTTTTTTTTTTTGTAGTCCCAGTAAATTGCAATCAATTTTGTCATGACTTCACTGGCAAACAGAGAATTTAAAAACACTAGGATAATTTCTTTATCTTTCTCTGAAAGGCAAATGGGGAGAAGACGACATGACACAATAACTTGACCAAAATTTAAGAGATCAAGGTTTTAATGTTAATTCCCATACTAACACTTCCTTATGATGTACCAACCTCAGTTTCTGCAACAGTGAAAAAATGTAATTGTAACTCCATCACCTATTTCAGCGGTGTTACAGAAGATCACAGGAGATGGCCTATGTGATAGATCTCTGAAACATATAGAGCGGTTTAGAAGTGCAATGCATGAATAAATAGCCACATCTCTGCTATCTTTTTCTATTGCAGCTCTCATTATTCTGTGACAGAAAAAACCCTCACATTTTAAGAAAAATGCAATAAGAATTTTAAATTAAAAACAGAAATCTGGACAAACAAAAAAACCCTCAAGTTTGAATCCTTTCAAATCTTTAGATTCTTCACTAGCCCCTGGGCTATCTTATTTGCTATACTATTATCCAGCAGACTTTCCCAGTAAGTGTTGTGCTTTATGTCACTATCAGTAAGTCATCATCTCCTGGAAGCCTCTCTGTCTATTCCCCTTTGCCTACTCCAATTTGGCTTAGTTTCCATTTCTCTGTACTTTACTTTCTCCTCTGCACTTTTATATCTTGAACAATTAAAACTACGTAATGTAATCATATATTCACTTTTCTGTATTCCTCAATAGACTGAAAGTTCTGGACAAGCTGCTAAGTTATTTATTATATCCATCATTGTTTTCCCAGAGTCCAGCACATAAAGGTTTTTATAAGTGCATAAATCAAGTCTTTTACTCCAACCAGAGCATGAGTCGGTAGGTCTTTCTTTATTACCTTCAAGTAGTATCCAAATAAATTTAGAACATGGAGTTTACGTGAGTGATGCTTCTCTAAGTTTTGCTGTAGCATATATTTTGAATAGAGATTTACTCTTAAATGCAGAATAGGATAAAATAACTGACCAAGAAAGATCTCGAATATGTCGCAGATATCATACTCCATATATAATGACTGAACAAGGTTATCAAAATTATTTCTGATACAAATAACCCACATTAAGAACTCCATTTTAATAATTTTATCATGTAATCTATTCATAGGAAGCCCAATGAGCTCAATACATGCCCCTTGGTAAGTCTACATTTTATTAGACCACCTTTCCAAACACATTACCTGAGGTTCCATATTCTATATAAAATTGCTTTGTTGAATGGAAAAGAGTTGTCACTTTTGATTAATCTTTCATCAGAAGAACTTAGTTTTCTAGGTTCAGATATCATAAAGGATGACCATGTTTAAGAATAAGAATTCAAAATTTCTTCTCCCCAATAACATATCAATATCTCTTTAGCCTAAGTTCAACTGACAATGGTCTTAATGTCTTACATGGAACATACTAATCTGTACAAACTCTTTATCATCTTTCCTATTTCCTGAGCCACAGTGGTATTTCTGCCTGCTGGGCATATGCATTTTTAATCATATCTTTGTTGTCCTATTTTCTGCTATTCTCTAAATTATCATTTGTATTTAATCCTTTGCTGCTTTATTCCCTCGAGTCTGTTTGGTTGTACAAAGTCTCTTGGCCTAGGTTTTTTGTTTGTTCGTTAACCTCTTGCCAAGTACTTCACCATCTGACCTTCCCTCTCTATTATCTTCCAATCACACTAAGGTTCAAAATATAACATTTTCATTCTTAAGAATGTGCTATTTTTTAATATAGAAGTAACAGGCAAGGCACAACAATTAACACATATTTTCCTGGTTCATGACCATTTAAATTTCAGATTTGCTTCCTTCCATGAATATTAAATGGTTCTGGTTACTAGTGGGGTTTTTTTTGGAGTATTGTAGTGTTAAATATTTCATGGTGAAAAGGCAAAAATAAGATGTACCAGTAAATACAGGGCTGACTGTATTAGCACCAACTAGCTCCTCTTCATAATGGTTACATGTGTTATTTCACAATGCATGGAATTGAAAAATCTTTCATTGTGTACTTCTGTGTGAGCAATGGCAACATTCCAATCTTTGCCATATTTAGCCACTCAATTACACAGTTTTCATCCACTCATTGCTTGACAGAAAATCAGGTATACTTTTTCTTCAGCCTTTTAATAAAGCTATATCATAATATTGGCATTATTAAAAGTAAAATAAATTTAAATATATGGAAATATAAAATCTATATATAGTCAAGTCAATGTTCACATATTATACATTTTTTACTGAAATGATAGAAAAGTATATTTTCATGTTTTTTTCTAGTTCCCTTTCCTGTAACACACACACACACACACACACACACACACACACACCCTAAGCTCTCTTTGCAGCTTTTACTTTTCAGCACCTATAGACTGTGTACTTCAGCAGTTTAAAATCCTTCTCTTTGCACAGCAGATAAAAACCACATCGAAGCCATTAACCTTATAAATCCCCAAAGCGTTTAGTGTAAGGTATGTGGACATAGCTTTTGACAGGAATAGAATTTCAACAATGCAACCCAGTGATATGAGGTATTCTCACAAAATCTACCTGCAAGGCCAAATCATTCTGTCATCAAACATTACATTTAATATACAAAATGAATCAGTGTGGTTGTCAGTTGGCTATGACATTTTTTAAAAGTACATAAAGGCCCACACAGCTTGGGTTCTTTAGGGTGGATAGCACTTCGCTTTTCAAGTTTTAGGAAAACATGCCCAATCCCTTAGAGTGTGCTGGGTCTCTATGGTTCACTGCACTCTGCTGTGGTGAGGCAGAACTATTTTTCTGCATCATCAATTATATTTCCTATGCTATCACCAGCTGGAAGTGAAGAAAGAGAAGGTAAGCACATCTATAATTTCTTTGTCTCATGTAATATTTGCACCATGTCCACAAAATCATAAGACATTAAGGTATAAGTATATCTAAAGATTAGGAAGCCTGTACTCTTACTCGTGTGTTAGGCTGGAATCTGCTCTGACAATTTTCACAATTGGTGAACTTATTCATCTATGATTTCAGTGAAACAAAACTCAAAAAGTTCACTTATTTATTTATTCATTCATTGAATATTTATTCGATGATGTACTCCAAAGACAGAACAGGGAAGTGAAAAGTTAAAATCCTTGCTCTTATTACCTTTGGATTATCATGGAAGGAGAGGGACAAAATAAAAAACAATTAAGTAAAAAGACATGAGGTTAGATTGGTAAGGACTATGAATTAAAACGAAGCAAGCAACAGAGAAGGGCATTGTTAAATAGAATGGGGAGTTCAATTTTCAATAAGATAATGGTAAAGGCCACACTGAGCAAGTTTCTGGGGCACAGAGCATAAGAAAGTGAGAGCAAACCATGAGTGTTAATGAGAAGAACTCTCTAGTCAATAACAAAAGAAACAGCTGAAGATGTAAAAACATTTAGACGGTATGATCTGGTAAGACTAGAGAAGAATAAATAAGAAGGATTGCAATAGGACATGAAGTTAGAGAGGCAACATTGTTGGAAGGGAAAGGTATAGATTTTGAAAGACATTCTGGGCTATTTCAATAATTTTTGCTTCTTTGAGTGATTTGGGAAGATGTTAGTGTCCTTTGTAGCATAAAACTGACATTATTGGATAGATATTCCCACTAGACAGTGGCCTCCTTTGAGGGCAGAGACTAATTTGTTTATCATTATCTTAGCACCTAGCACAATACTTGAAACATAATAAGTATTCCATAGTATTTGATAAATGCATGAATATATTTAATATTATATTTGAGAAAATGTGATGTATCATATATCATGTAATAAATTAATTTTTGCTGTTTTCTTATAATTTTCTTTTAAACTATTTTGACTTTTGCTTATTTTTTTCCAAAGAAAAAAATTATATTTGTCATTGCTTTTTTAATTGTACATGCTTTGAAAGGCATGATAACTGTTTTGAAAGTTAACCTTATAAATTTACACTATTTCTCATGAAAAAAATATATATAGATAGAATCAAAATAGATTGAAAAATGATAGTTAGATATATATGTAGATAAATAGAAAGTATTTTCATCAATGCTGGGTAAAAAGTATATAATGAGGGTCATAATTGTAAATACAAGACAAAATTAGGTCATTTATCTACAGTAGGAATGACATTGGCTTAAAATCATGTTGCTCTGTTGGAGGTAGTAAACTGTTAGTTAAATTTTGACTCTATTATATTTTGTTTTTCAGTGAAGAATTCTTTATCTTCATTTAATGAATTTTGACCACATTTTAAAAGCAAATATGATAGGATTTGGCATCAAATTGAAAATTGGTTACAAAGAAGAAGAAATGATGATAAAAAGACTTCTAGCCTAAGCAGCTAGAAGGATGGCTTAGCTGTAATCAAGAATGAAAGTATCTCAATAAAAGAAGGTCTTGGTGGAGATAAGTCTTATTTGAAGAAAAGTAAGTAGAAGATGCATTTTGACTATTCAGGTAGAGATACTGAGTAGGTGGCATTGTGCAGGTGTGGAATTTAGGGATTTGGGAGAAAAGACCAAGCTGCAGAAATACTTTTATAGGTAATTGACATGTATATAATATTTAAAGCCATGATTGTCAAGGAGTGGATTTATATGAGGACATAAATCATCCTCTGTGTCCAGAGATTCTACAATATTGAGGTGTCAGAAAGCTAAAACACCATTTTTAGCTTTCTAAAAAGTGTAGCCATTGACAAAAAAGGAAAACCACCATGAGAGTGAAGTGTCCTGCAAAATAATTGAAGAAGTACTTTGAGGAAGTAGGAATGATTACTGCATAAAAATCATGATGATATATAAAGGTTGATGAAAACTGAGGATTGCTATTGGATTTAGAATTGTAAAAATTACTGGTGATTTTGACAGAAGTAGTTGGCAGTGAAATTCTCATTGTAATATCTTCAAGGAGAATAGGAAAAGAAATGCAAATAGGTCATTTAAAAAAACTATTTTCAGCTATTTCCTGTTGAATAGGGTAGAGAAAAAGACTAATAGCTGGGAAGAAAAGGGAAAGGGACCAAAAGTTATGTGTGTGTGTGTGTGTGTGTGTGTGTGTGTGTGTGTGTGTGTGTGTGTGTGTGTGTGTGTTTATTTTGGACAGAAAATATCAGGGACAGAAAGAGCCAGATGATGGAATAAGATTCTCTCGAGTTATCCAGCTACAGAAACATCAATTTGAACAACCTGAATGAGGAATGAAGGTATCCACACATACTCTCACAAGAGGCAAGGATACCAAACAAAAGGTCATTGTACCTGGCTGCAATAAAATTATAAGAAAAGATGCATTGAAGAGTGTAGGAAGGGCAGTTTTGCATTACCTGTGTCACCTTTACCCCAAACCCAAGAAGCACAGTGCAGGGAGATACTGTTCACTTGGAGGAACAAAAGGCAAGTGAGAACAGGACTTTACCTGGTACCCTACCACTGGGCCCACCAGCACCAGGAATATTCCTATGTCTCATATGATTTAAGCAGCTGGTATCTGCTTTCATAGCTTCTATGTCCACCCTGGTACCAGGCAGAACCGCACTGCTTCAGGTTTCAGGGTTGCATTATGAAGTTGATCTCAAGCTCATACTTCTGGGCCATTGTAAACAGCACCGAGCTCCAGAAAGCCCTTAGCATGAGGCAGGTTTCAGTGGTCCCTGACTTCAGGTGTGCCCCAGCACTGCACTGGCCACATTTGACATGGGCTTCTGGCCCATGCCAGTACCCTGCCTCCCACAAGGCTTTCTCAGACAAAGCCAATCTGCAAAAACTGGAATAAGTAACTAACTTCTTCAAATGTATAGATGTTGACACACGAATACAGGGATCAATAATGCTTGTGGAAACACAATGTAACAGAAAGGACAAAATAAGGGGCCACTTGTTGACCCTAAAAAACTGGAAATGCATAAACTGCATGACAAAAATTCAAAACAACTGTTTATGGAAGCTCAGCAAATGTAAAGAAATTAAGGAGAAACAATTCAACAAAATGAGGAAAATAGTAAGTGACCAGAATGAGAAATATGACACAGAGATTCAAATATAAAATAAATCAAAAAGAAATCCTGGAGGTAAAATTACAATGAATAAAATAAAAATTGCAATAGAAATCATCAACAGTAGACATAATCAGGCAAGGGAAAGAACTATAAACTCAAAGACAGGTTATTTGAAAATATACGGGCAGAAGAGGGAAAAGGAAAAAAATAATAATAAAGAATGCTTACAGAAATGATGAAATAGCATCAAAAGTACAAATTTTCAAGTCATGAAGATTTGATTAAAAAAAGAGATAAAGGAGTAGAAAGCTTATTTAACGAAATAGTAGCAGAAAACTTTCTAAACCCGGTGAAAGGTATAAATATCTATGTATATGAAGGGCAAAGATTGTCAATCAGATTTAATAGAAATAATACTATTCAAAGACATATTCAGACTGTCCAAAGTTAAAGACAAGAGAGAATCCTTAAAGAAACAAAAGAAATAAAGCAAATTATATATTAAGGAGTTCCAATATACCTAGCAGCACACTTCACAGCAGAAACCTTAGAGGCCAGGAGGAAGAAAAGTTGAAAGCTTATTTTCAAAGATAGAAAACAAAACAAGAATGCCCACTCCAACCACTTCTACTCAACATAGTAGTAGAGTCCAAGTCAGGCAGTTAGGCAAGAGAAAAAAAATAAAAGGCATCCAACTGGAAGAAAGGAAGTTAAATTTTCTCTATTAAATTGTCAAATACTGAGGAAAAAAAAACACTTTAAACCAAGAATGCTGCACCCAGCCAAACAGTTCTTAATAAATGAAAAAGAGATAAAGACTTTTCCAGGCAAACCAAAACTGAGGGAGTTTATTACTACAAACCTGATTGACATGAAATTCTGAAGGGAGTTCTTCAAATTGAAAGAAAGGATGTGAATGAGTAACATGAAAACATGTGAAAGTATTAAACTTAAATTGACTATTTAAACTCAGAATACTTGAGTACTGTAATGGTGGCGTGTAAATAACATATGTCTACAGTATAAAGGTTAAAAGACAAAACCATTATAAAAATGATAGCTACAATAATTTACCAAGGTATATATAACATAAAAGGCAATAAATTATACCATCAAAAACTTCAAAACGTGGGGGAAAGATTAGAGTAAAAATATATAAAGTTTTTTACTTGTTTGTTTCTCTATGATCAAAGGTGTCGTCAACTTAAAATAACCTGTCATAACTATAAGGTTTTTTGTAAACTTCATGTTAAGCACAAAGCAAAACTTACAGTACATACATGCAAAAACCAGCTGAGAATCAAAACTTATCACCAGAGAAAATTATTTAACTAGAAGAAAGATATTAAGAGAAGAAAATGGCAAAACATCTACAAAACATCTAAACACAATAAACAAAATGGCAGAAGTATGTCCTTACCTACCAATCATTACTCTAAATATAAATGGATTAAATTCTCCAAACAAAAGATGTAGAATCAAATAGCATGGAAGAGACAAATTTCTGGACATAAACAATATATCAAGATTGAATTATGATAAAAATTAGAAACTTGAATACATTAATAAGGAGATTTAATCAGTAATAAAATGTCTACTATCAAAGAAGTGCAGAACCTAATGGTTTGACTGCTACCAAACATTTTAAAATATATATATTAATTATTCTCAAACTGATACAAAAATTGAAGACAAAGAAATACTTCCAAACTCATTTTTACAATGCAAAGATTACCCTGATACCAAAACCAGACGAGGACACAACATAAAAAGAAAACTGAAGGCCAATATCTCTGATGAATATAGATGCAAAAATTTGCAACAAAATACTAGCTGATGGAATTCAACAGCCTATTAAAAAATTACTCATTGCTTCTTGGTCTTTGTCTATGGTCTAGTGTAGTAAAAGTTCATTAATCAAGATCAAGTGGAATTTACCCCAGGAATGTAAGAATTATTGAGCATACGTAAGTCAATAAACATAATATATTACATTCACATAACAAAGGACACAACAATACAATTATCTGGATAGATGAAGAAAAGTATTTTACAAAATTCAACATTCATGACAAAAACTCTCAACAAATTAGGTATAGAAGAAATGTACCTGAACATAATTAAGGTCATATATTACAAACCAACAGCTATCCTCATTCTTAATGGGGGAAAAGTTGAAAGCTTTTCCTCTAAGCTCGGGAACAAGAAAAAAATGCCCACTCTCATCACCTATATTCAACCTAGTACTAGAGTCCAAGTCAGGCAATTAGGCAAGAGAAAAAAATAAAAGGCATCCAGTTAGAAAAAAAAAAAAAAAAAAGAAGAATTTAAACTGTACCTGTTTGAAGACAGCATGATTTTATACATAGAAACCCCCTTACTAACTTGGAGAAACCCCATCTCTACTGAAAATACAAAATTAGCCGGGCATGGTGGTGCATGTATGTAATCCCAACTACTTGGGAGGCTGAGGCAGAAGAATCGCTTGAACCCTGGAGGCGGAGGTTGTGGTGAGCCGAGATCATGCCATTGCACTCCAGCCTGGGCAACAAGAGTAAAACTCTGTCTCAAAATGAAAACAAAAACAGCTAAAGATTTAACCAAAAAAACCTACTAGAACTAATAAACAAATTCAGTAAAGTTTAAGGACACAAATACCAAAATAAAAATCAATAGTGTTTCTAAACACTAACCTCAACTTATCTTTAAAAAATCAAGAAAACAATCACATTTACAATAAGTACAAAAATACTTAGAAATAAATTTAACCAAGGAGGTGATTTCTGCACAGAAAACTATAAATTGTTGATGAGAGACATTGAAGAAAACACAAAAAATGGAAAGACATCTGTGTTCATGGACTGAACGAATTAATATTGTTAAACTGTCTGTGCTAGCCACAGCAATCTACAGATTCAACACAATTCCTATCAAAACACTAGTGACCTTATTCACAGAAATAGAAACAAAAATCCTAAAATTAGTATGGGAATACAAAAGCCCCTGAATAATCAAAGCAATCTTGAGTTAAATAAACAAAGATGGAAGTGTCACACTACCTGACTTCAAAATATATTACAAAGCTGTTGTAAAAAAGCAGCAAACTACTGGCATGGAAACAGACACATAGACCAACCAAACTGAATAGAGAGCCCAGAAATAAATCTATAAATTTAAAGCCAGCTGTTTTATGACAAAGGTGTTAAGAATACATAATATGGAAAGAACAGTCTCTTCAATAACTGGTATTGGGAGAACTGGATATCCACATGCAGAGGAATGAAATTAGGCCCCTTTCCCACACTATATAAAAATTTCAACTCAACATAAAGACTGAAATGTAAGACCTGAAACTATGAAACTACTATAAGAAAACTTAGGGGAAAAGTTCATGACATTGGAGTAGGGAATTAATTTTTTGATAAGATCCCCAAAACACAGGCAATAAGAGCCAAAATATACAAACAGCATTACATCAAACTAAAATATTTATATACAGCAATAAATAAATAATACATAAATATCAGTAAAGAGATAATCTACAGAATGGGAGAAGATAGTTATAAACTATACATTTGACAAGGGGTTAGTATCCAAAATATATGAGGAACCCAAACAACA
Source organism: Macaca nemestrina (assembly GCF_043159975.1). Lineage (NCBI taxonomy): Eukaryota > Metazoa > Chordata > Mammalia > Primates > Cercopithecidae > Macaca > Macaca nemestrina. Next base: position 65,786,261 of record NC_092128.1, read on the forward strand.
CAATAGCAGGAAAGCAGATAATGTAATTTAAAAATTGGTGAAATAAATGAATAGAAATCTCTCAAAAGAAGACATATAGTAAGATAGAGGGAATAAATTCAATGTTTGATAGCAGAGCAGATTATACTTAAAGAACATGTATTGTACTTGGATGATAAACATCCTAGATATTCTGACTTAATCATTACACCTGTTACACATGTAACACAATCTCACATGTAGCCCATAAATTTGTACACAAAAGAAGACATAAAAATGGCCAACAGGTATAGAAAAAATGTACATTTCTAATAATCATGTAAATGCAAATTAAAAACACAAAGAGTAATCACCTCATACTTTTTAGAATGGCTATTATCAAAAAGACAAAAGGTAAATTTTGTTGGTGAGGATGCTGTTAGTGAGAATGTAAATTAGTATAGCCTTTATAGAAAATTATATAGAGTTTCTTCTAAATATTAAAATTAGAATTACCATGTGACCTACCAATCTAATTATTAGTTATATAATCATAGGAAATGAAATCAGTATATCTTAAAGATATCTATCCTCCCATATTTATTGTAACATTATTCACAATAGCCAAAATACGGGATCTAACTGTTTATCAACAGATGAATGGCTAAAGAATCTGTGGTATTTATACACTGGCATACTACTCAGCCATAGAAAAAAAGAAAAACCTGTAATTTATAATAACATCAACAAACTTAGAGGACATTATGTTAAGTAAAATAGACCAGGCACAGAAAGACAAATGCCACGTATCTCACTCATATTTGGAATCTAAAAGAGTAGATCTCACAGAAGCAGAGAATAAAATGAGGCTGGGATGGTTGGGAAGGTAGGTTGGAGAGATGAACAAATGATATCAAATTAAAGTTAAGTAGGAGAAATAAGTTCAAGAGATTACAGATCTACTGTAATGTGGAAATAATAGTTCACAGCATATTGTGAGAAATATATTTCTTGAGAAATGCTGAGAGTTAATTATAAAGTATTCTCACAACAAAATAGTAATTATGTGAGGTAATGCACATATTAATTAGAATTAATCATTTTACAATGTATATATCCTTCAAAACATCATGTTGGACCTAGTAAATACATACAATTTTATCTGCCTATTTAAAATAAAGAAAGAAAAAAGAAAAGAAAAGTAAGCATATTGCAAATTTGTTGCCCTCTATGGAAATGGTACCATGTTAAATTCATATCATTGTATTTTAATGAGTTTTGACTTTTACATTTCATTTTAATTATCCACTAACCTTTCTCATCAACTTTGTTATAATATTCTTAAAATTGATAACATTGTTCAGCAACTTTCCTGCTCCTTCTGCCAAACCATCAAAAACAATTCTGAAATTCAAACCTCACTTCTATTGGAATATGGTAGAGTCAATAAAAATACAAATGCCTTCCTAAATTTTGCAAGTTAATTCAGAGATACAATTTTCATTGTCTACATCTCAATACTTAAAGTTTACACAAGATAGGATGTGTGTACTTCTTTTAATTAATATTTTTTCCTTCTAGTGTTATCAACAAATCTTACTCTTTTATGATATGGAGGAGGTATTTCAATTGAAATTACTGACTTTAGTCACATTTTAAAATGTGTATCCATAGTTATGTTAAACAAGTAATTTGTACTTACTTTCCTTTCAATATACCACAAAATATTTCTGAGATAGTGACTACTCTGTTCATATATTTAAATGGCCTTCTGGGGTACAATAAGGACTAAAACCAAAGATTAAATCACACAAATAGGTTTTTAGAAATTTGAAATGTCAACTTTGTCAACTATCGTCACAAAAAAATACCTCATAACAAACCACTTATTACTGTGTGTGTCTAGTATATCCATGAGAGGTAGAAAAAGTAATCCCAGCACTTTGGCACCAAGGACCAGTTTCATGGAAGACAATTTTTTCCATGGACGGGGAAGGGATGGCTCATAAGGAGCAGGCAACCCAGATCCTTTGCATGCACAGTTAATGACAGGGTGAGTGCATTTATGAGAATCTAATGCCAACACTGTGTGGCCCAGCTTCTAACAGGCCATGGACGGGTCCACAGCCCAGGGATTATGGACCCCTGCAATACATTAGTAGTGGGCAGGACTACAAAGTCGCTTGGCAGAGTAGATAAAGAGAGTTGGGAAAAATGGGGAACAATGTTGCAATCCACTTTCTTTCTACCCTGCTATTTCTGTTTGCTGTATTTTTGTTGTTGTTGTTGTTATTATTATTATTTTTTTTTCTGACTGAAAACAGTCCACAGTTCAGGACATATCTTAAGTAGGGAACATTAAAAATAAGGTGCTAATATGGGAAGTACTTAAACCAGTATACTTTTAATCATTAAATACAGAAAAATATTGTGGCTGAGACCAGAGTTTTTGAAATCAGGCAAGCAGGAATTTCTGTATCACCCACTTCACTCAGTTAAGCATGTGTCCTTGGAGAAAAAAAAAAATGTATCTTCTTATTTTTTTTTAATTGCATTTATGTTAGTTTGGATTTTATATATTTGTGTAGATAGTTTTTTTTTTTTTTCCTGTTGCTTCTGGTAAATCGAAAGCTTCACACAGACATAGACATAATAGAGAGTCAACAAGTACAAACTGAAGGAAAAAAGAAAATCATGAGTAAGAATTTGACAGGTGGAAAGAAACAGAGAATTCCAAGAGGAGAGGAAAAGAGAGTAGCGGGATCTCAGGTGATAAGGAACGAAGTATGGAGTCCTGAAAGTGGTCTATCTAGTGTGATTGGCTGAGAGGGACATGGCAGAAGAGGTAGTTTAGCGGCAAGCAGTATTCTCATCACACAAAGACATGACAATCATTTTTTAGTAGTTTTAAGAGTAAGGAGATTCTATTGATATGTTTTAAACAGGTAAGTTATATTATCATATTTCCCTTTAAAAAACAGCACTGTGGTTTCCATCAGAGAGGTCTGGGAAGATGGGGCTGAACATAAGTTCATTCAGCTCCACACACATTACTCTACCCTTCTTCCTAAGCCAAGCAGCTCAGGGAGCAAGGCAGCCTTGGACTCTGAGGAAGTCTCAGTAGGGAGTTGGTGATGGATTTTTCTCCCACAGGTTTGCTGAACACCTGAAGAGTGTGATTAACAGGAGGGTTACCTAGACTGGGTGTGAGTGTGTCTGTTATTCCTTGACCTCCCATAGCTGAGAAATAATTGATTGCCTCAGCTGGGTCCTCCTTTTGCTATTGGGTCTGGAGGAGCTTGAGGAACTTAAAGAGTGGAAAGAGAAGTTCCTCCAGATTTTCCCACTGCCCACCTAGCCCCCAGGGATAAAGCCAACTTTGTCTTGCTTGTAAAAAATGAGGCTCATTACATCACACCAACACATATTCTGGGATGAAAAAATTTCCATTTTTTAAACTAACAAATACAAGTCCATAATTGTTGATTTTCCTTTGTCCCAGAAAGTCAAGCAGAACAATAATTCAAAGTATCAAGCAAAAATAAAGTGATATAAAATGCAGGAAGGAAAATAAAAGACTTGAAAAAATTTCACAATATCTAATATTATAATATTAGGACTTTTAGAAGGAGAAAAGTATTTGATGAAGGGCAGGCAATACTTAGACACATAATAGAAGGCAATTTTCTGGCAAGGAGAAAACTGAATATGCAGATTGAGAAGGCAAGAACAAAAGTCCCAAGAGAAGTTTGCCTGTCTTGCTCATCATTGAGTCCCCGAGGCAAGAAAACTATCTGGCAGATAGTAGATGTTAAATGGATTTTATTATGTGAATTAATAAATCTAAAATTTGCTTCGGGCTGAATTTCACAGAAGTTTTTAAGGTCTAGTGATAAAATGACAAATAATTTTCTTAAGGGAAAGGAGATTGGGATGGAGAAAAAAAGGCAACTGCATTCAAATAAGAAACACACATGGAACACTGGTGTTTTCTTCACTATGCCTCAACATACTATAAAACCCTGAATACAAAAGGTGATAAAATATTGTTGATCATTCATACAGGTCATAAGCATTATCAGTCAGTCATGTTATGCCATACCAAATTACAAATGGCCAAAGTGATATAAAAGTATGCTTAGATTACGTATGAAAAATGTAAACAAACATTTTATTGTACAGAAATACTTGCAATATAATTGAATGAATAAGTGTCATTTATTCTTAGCAAAAAGTGGACATTTAATATAACAGTTTCTTAATTTCCTTTTATGAAAGGCCCCCATATACTTGCTAAATTGTAAGTAACATGCTTTACATCAGCATATAGCCATTGGATGCTGTGGGAACGAGGAGAGAAGCAGAGAAGAAAGATGCATCACTGTGACTTTGTACTTAGTCATGGATCACACATCTCCTTTTGAATGACTAAGGTAGCGTAGGGTAGGAGTAGTAAATTGAATTTAATGTTTCTGGGTTTAAAAAAATAACTGGTTTTGTTTCCAAAATCTTATGATTTTTTTTAATTGTTGACATAGGTTTTATTAAAAAAAAAAATCTTTCATCAGAAACTCAAAAGCATAGATTTCTGGTGCCTTGGTAAAGATCTACCACGGAACCATGACTATTTTTCTCAGATCACAATGTGTTCTCATGAACTTTTGAAAGCATGTTGTTCTTTAAGAACATTTCAGGAATATTGCCATTCATTAAGCTAAAACTCCACGTAGTTCTCAGAGAATTAGATTTATACATTCAATCAACAAATTGTTTGAGTTCCTCAAAAGATTATGCTTATCGATAAATAAGACAGTTACTAAATGTTATATATATGCACACATATACTTGTTTATGATTTAGGATATCAAGAATTTTCATGATGTACATTTCTATTTGGTATTATGAGCACATTTATATTAATAAATATTTTCAATTAAAGTATTAAAGATTGTTTATTCTTGAGATTTAATTCATTAAGTTAAATGTAATACATGAACATATTAAAAATTATATCATTCTGGGAGATTAATTTAAAAAAATCCATCCCTCACTCCATCCTAACTGCTCCCCACATTGAATATAAAAGGTCAACATATAACTTTTTTAGATCACTTTGATATTTTTTTCTTGGCAGTACCGTTATGATACAAAATAATACGCTTATACTGTTAACCCTTAACATATCAATATGAATTTCTCTAATTTCTTAAGTTGGATCCATTTTCTTTCTAAAAAACCTGTCACTTAGATTTCACACTTTAGTATTTTTTTTTTTTTTTTTTTACCTTTTGACTTTGCTGGAGCACAACTTCAAGAAACTTCCTAATAGAAAGGTACAAAAGAGGTAATTTTTCTGTGATTTTTCTGTTTGAAAATGCTTATTCTAAATACACATATGATTAATAAATTTATAACATGAATGTATAGGTTAAAAGCATTTTAATACATTTCTAAAGTAATTGATATTATTTATTCTGATTATTGTTTTTATATAAATGACTACATCTTCCTCTGTCCACTTTTATCTTCTTTGATTTATTCAAATCTTCCTGAAGTGATGATGCGTCTTTGGGTGTCTTTTTATACATACTGTGTTAGATTGTCAACTAGGCCCTTTCTTTTTTGATATCACTTTTATTTCTACATTATGCAACATTTAGTTAACTTTTTAAGCCTTCTATTTTATTTTAATTTTAGAAACTACCATCAGAGTGAACAGGCAACCTACAGAATGGGAGAACATTGTTGCAATCTACCCATCTGACAAAGGTCTAATATCCAGAATCTATGCGTAATTTAAACAAATTTACTAGAAAAAAAACAACCCCTTCAAAAAGTGGGCAAAGGATATGAACGGACACTTTTCAAAAGAAGACATTTATGCAGCCAACAAACATGACAAAAAGCTCATCATCACTGGTCATTAGAGAAATGCAAATTAAAACCACAATGAGATACCATCTCATACCAGTTAGAATGGCAATCATTAAAAAGTCAGAAAACAACAGATGCTGGAGAGGAACTGGAGAAATAAGAATGATTTTACACTGTTGGGAGTGTAAATAATTTCAACCATTGTGGAAGACAGTGATTACTCAAGGATCTAGAACTAGAAACGCCATTTGACCCAACAATCTTATTACTGGGTATATACCCAAAGGATTATAAATCATTGTACTATAAAGATACATGCACAAATATGTTTACTGCAGCACTATTCACAATAGCAAAGACTTGGAACCACCCCAAATGCCCATCAATGATAGACTGGATAAAGAAAACGTGGCACATATACACCATGGAATACTATGCAGCCATAAAAAGGATGAGTTCATGTCCTTTGCAAGGACATGGATGAAGCTGGAAACCATCATTCTCAGCAAACTAACACAGGAAGAGAAAACCAAATACCACATACTTTCACTCATAAGTGATAGTTGAACAATGAGAACATACCGAAACAAGGAGGGGAGCATCACACACTGGGGCCTGTCGGGGTTGGGGGCTAGGGGAGGGATAGCATTAGGAGAAATACCTAATGTAGATGACAGGTTGATGGGTGCAGCAAACCACCATGGCACATGAATATCTGTGTAACAAATCTGCATGTTCTGCACATGTATCCCATAACTTAAGTATAATAAAAAAGAGTGAAAAATAATAATAATTCTCCAATAATGTATTTGTATTCAATGTGTTCAGAAAAGTAGATGATGGGAAGAAAAAAAAAAGTCTACTATACATTTTTGAATTGTTGAAATTTAAAGGTAAGTGCATTTTTAGGGAACCTAAAACCTTATCTATGAACAAGATTAGAAAGTAATAATAAAATAATTTATGGTATTGTGATTATAGAATATTGTTGAGAATATTTGTTGATATAATTTTCCTGGAGGGCACTTGTGTTTTAAAGACAGAGAACTTTAACGCTATGTATATCACCTAACTACATACACACAAAAAGTCTACTTTAGGAAATTTAAAATTAGGAAATTATGAGAATACTATCAAAAAGTATATGGAAAAATTTGTATTTTGTGTAGCCACCTCCATAGCTTCCATAACTTTTGTCATAAAGGAAAATTCCTTTATCTTATCCTTCAGTGCCTATCAATGATACAATCATTCTTAGCAATAATTATGCAGGTGGTATATGATACAACTCTAGCAATTGTAAGAGAATTAGAAAATACTTACGCTAAACTTTTAAGAATAGAAAGTTTTATCTTTATTAGGGCATTTTTGTTTATGAAATAAACCATATTATCTTCTAAATTAATTGGGAAAGGATAAGAATGTAAGAGTAAGACTCAATTTGACTACGAACTTCAGGTCAGAAAACTTGTCATTGGTGAGTGTATCAGAGAGAGATAAGTGCTTAGTTCTACATAAGTTCAGAGGGACGTTCTAAAATTTACATGATTTTCCAAAGCTCTGGAAAATTCTACAGGATTCAAGGTGAAACACTACAGAAGCAATGTCAATGGTTATAGAAAATAATCTGAAATGTATTCTTTGGAATAAGAATATCATTAAAAAATTAAAATGACATCTATCTATTTAACCTTATTCATCAGCTAGCAGACTCTTTTTCTGTTAAAAGAGTAAACTCAAGAGAGAGTTAAGCATTGACTCTTTAAAATGCAAATGACAAAACTGGTGCTGAAATAGCAAACTGAATCAGAAGAAGAATAAATCTCAAAAGAAGTGTATTTAATGCAAGATTAATAAGTGAAGTACAGTCAATGTCCAGAACTGACCATGAGTGAGTCTGATTTTAGCACATAGTCTAAATCAAATAGTCTGACTTTTTAGCACATCAGGAATTAAACCTAAAGAATTTTTATGAGAGGAAGTTCTCCATTAGCCATACTTGGAATTTAAGATACCAATATCTAATATTATAACACTGTTCTTTCTTCATTTCCTTTACAGCAAACATGCTCTAATCCCAATTATTGGTACAGATTACCCAAGAAACTAAAATTGGTTAAAACAGGATAGACTGAGACTTAACTGTCAAGTTAAGGTTAAATAGATGAGGTATTTTCTCCCTTTAGACAAAAACATTTTTTTAGATGTCTAAATATCCTGTTTCTTAAAGCTATAATTATACAGATTAATGGCTAAGTGAAAAGCCAGTAGAGGCCATTGACCTGAACTTGATTCATGGTTAAAAGATTCAGCCAGGTTCAGTGGCTCACGCCTGTAATCCCAGCACTTTGGGAGGCCGAGGCAGGTAGATCACCTGAAGTTGGGAGTTTGAGACCAGCCTGACTAACATGGAGAAACCCAGTCTCTACTAAAAATACAAAATTAGCCAGGCATGTTGGCACATGCCTGTAATCCTAGCTACTCGGGAGGCTGATGCAGGAGAATTGCTTGAATCTGGGAGGTGGAGGTTGTGGTGAGACAAGATCATGCCATGGAACTCCTGCCTGGGCAACAAGAGTGAAGTTTGTTGCCCAGGTGTGTGGGCAACAGTAAGACTCACTAATGCTGTGTGATTCTGGTTAAGTCAGTTAAAATATCAAATATCTAGCTTGAGTTTACTTCTCTATCAAGCTATATTCATAGGATCATTGTGAGGAATAAATTCAGTAAGAAACCTAAAGTATTCTGAGGACCCTAGCAGATGGACTTGGTGTGGATCAGTCTCCAGCCAAATATTCATAAAAACTGTGAACAAACTATGACAAAACTACATATCCAGTTTCAAAAAAAATGGCTAAAGAAAGTATTTTTAAAAAAATACATACACACACACACACAGACACGGAGAGAGAGAGAGAATCACAAAGCAAAGAACTCAAGATAACGTTACTGATCCTTGCTAGGCATCAGATAAAGATATTTACCAGACTGAGTGCTTGATTTTTTTTGTCTAAGAATATGAAGAACAGTGCTGTCATCTTGAAGGCAAGCAAGATGGAAACTAGAGGTAAGAACATTCATAGCACCAGAAAGCTTGAAACGATGTATACTTTGTAAAGGAAAGAAAAACTACAGAATTGAGTTTTTCTTTAAGCTGTTGAGGGATTTAGAACACACTATCCCAAAATATTTTAAACTAAAGGAGTTTGAGAAAACTGTAGAAGCAGGAAGATTGTTTGTACCTTCCCTCATCCTTTTCACCTGAAGCAGGTCATAGAACCATGGAAGGATTTTCTCGTCTTCCCCTGAAGCAAGTGATAAGACTCTCATGTAGGAAATGTCTTCCTTCTATCTGAAAGAAAGGAGCATCCTTATCGGATGAAAGGACATGGAAAATAATCTGAACAAATAGATGTTGCATTTCCCCTCCTGTTTGTTAGCATTAGATCATACCCATTTATTCTATCATATTTCTCCATGAGAGTTTCCTTTTCATCAAACCTAGCATGAAAATATATGGACTTAATCATTTCTTTGGGTCTTCATTTCCTTTTGACAGCTCCCTCATCACATAAAACTTACATTAAATAAACATCTATGCTTTTATCTTGACAATCTGTCTTTCATTATAGAAGCCTTAGTCACGAACCTAGGATGAATGGGGAAAATATATTTTTTTCTCCCCTGTAATATGTATAGAAAAATAAAAACATCCCCTGTGAAAATTTTAAATTCCACCCATGGGCCAAACAGGAAATGGGATAGGAATTCCAAAAGATAATAAAACTTTAAAACTTTACCAAAAAAAAAAAAAGAACAAAATGGATATCTAGAAATGAAAATATAGCTACTGATTTTTTAAAAATAAATAGCATAGGAAGAAGATTAACAACTGAAGAAAATTAGCTGTTAGAAATGAGGAAGTATGCATTAGTAAGTCATAGAAATATAGATGAGAACTAGGAAGGAGAGAGAAAGAATCATGAAAAGAACCAACACATTTCTAGTGGTAGTTTCCAGATGGGAGAATAAAAAGAATATGAAATAGACTATAACAGAGGGAATGGAGTAGAATTGTATAAATTTGAAATACCAAAAAAAGACCTAAATTAATTAATTGAAAAATCACAAGTTGCAAACATATTGAACACCTAGAAATACAGGGGTAAAAAACTAAAGAAATGACCATTAAATGCAGTAGAGCATTAGGTGAGATAAAACATCACTCAATCAGGAATGACACAAAATTCACACAGATAATGGAAATTAGTAGAAAGGATATCAAATAAGTTACTATAACTTGGGTACATATGTTCATATAGCATCATGAACCATATAAAAAAAGACTCAAATCTACATCCTGGAAACCAGACCAACAATGTGTGAAATTCAAATTACACTGGATTGGACTAATGAGAGATATGACATTGCCAAAGGAACGATTAGTGAACTTGGGAAAGACATAGCAATGTAAATGAAACAAAATTTAGCACTGAGAAATGAAAATAGGAAAGAAACCACACAATGGTAAAATGTGGGGCAACTTCAAGTGGCCTAATATATGTGTGATAGAAGTCTCCAAAGGAGAAAAGAAGGGCAAAGGCATAAAAACTTATTTGACAAAATGACAGTCCCTAATATGGAATATTTGAAAAAGTAATTATATTAATTTGAAAAAGTAATTATATCACTTACATTTTTCAAAATATAAGTGATTCCTCAAAACAAGATATCTGAAGAAAACTACAAGAAGGCACATGAAGATCAATTGTGCAAAATCAGTGATAAACAAATACTTTAAAACATCTAGAGAAAGAGAAACATTATATTCAGAGAAACTAAGGTAAGGAAGACAGTAAATTTTTCATTTGGGAAAAAAGCAAAAAGAAAGTGGAGAAATAGCTTTAATGTAGTGAGAGAAAAATATTCTCAGTCTAAAATCTAATAACAAATACTAAGAAAACAGACAAATGAAAACATCTGGGATACATAAAAAACGAAAAAAAAGTATTACTACCAGATTGACATTACAAGAAATATTATCGGAAGCCCTTCATTAAGAATGAAAATGGTACAAATTTGAAATATGGGTTGCCACAAAGGAATGAAGAGCCATAAAATTGGTAACCACAAGGGTAAATGTATTTTTTAAATTTTGTTAAAAGATAATTGTCATGGGTCCATCTCTGATAAAGAAATTGAATAAATAATAAATAATTCTTCAAAAACGAAAGCACTAGGCCAAGATATATTCACCAACGATTTCTACCCATATATTTGACAGCACTACAAATTCCACCTATTTTAAAATAAAATTAAAGGAATATTTTAAGCAACCACAAATAAACCTGACAGTTTATATGAAATAAAAAATTCCATGAAAACACAATCAAATATCACTCAAGAGAAAATCTGAATATCCCTATACCTATTATATGAACCCAATTTATAGTTTAAAATCTCCCCCAACACCCACCCACACCCCCCCCACACACAAACTTGATAGCTTCAATGATGTATGCTTCCAAATATTTAATTTAAAAAAATATCAATTCTAATAATGTTTTCCAAAATTTGAAAAGGAGAGAATACTTCCCAATTCATTCCATGAAGTTAGTGTTACCTTTATATAAAAGATACTCTCGCCGGGCACGGTGGCTCAAGCCTGTAATCCCGGCACTTTGGGAGGCCGAGACGGGCAGATCACGAGGTCAGGAGATCGAGACTATCCTGGCTAATACGGTGAAACCCCGTCTCTACTAAAAAATACAAAAAAAACTAGCCGGGCGAGGTGGCGGGCGCCTGTAGTCCCAGCTACTCCGGAGGCTGAGGCAGGAGAATGGCGTAAACCCAGGAGGCGGAGCTTGCAGTGAGCTGAGATCTGGCCACTGCACTCCAGCCTGGGCGACAGAGAGAGACTCCGTCTCAAAAAAAAAAAAAAAAAAAAAAAAAAAAGATACTCTCCTGAATTTATCTTATGAATTATGTTATAGCCTACTTGTGGTACACTGTACATCCATTAGCACTTCCCAAACTGGGTGAAATCACTAGGATATGTTAAATATATTAATATTATTCCTCCCAATGTTGATAAACAGAAAAAACTAATCTATGCTCAAATAAATTATCTCAAATTTCCTGTAATGATTTTGCTTACTGACAACAGCAATCTTTCAAAATACATATTTTTTTTTTTTTTTTTTTTTTTTGAGACAGTCTTGCTCTGTCCCTCAGGTTGAAGTACTGTGGTGCAATCTCAGCTCACTGCACTTCACCTTCCAGGTTCGCGTGATTCTCCTGCCTCAGCCTCTCTAGGAGCTCGGATTAGAAGTGTGCACCACCTCTGGCTAATTTTTGTATTTTTAGTAGAGACAGGGTTTCGCCATGTTGGCCAAACTGGTCTCCAGCCTGCCTGCCTCAGCCTCCTGAAGTGCTGGGATTACAGATGTGAGCCCCGGCGACCAGCTGAAATAAATCTGCATTTCTATTGATTTTCAAGGGGCAAGGATTTCAACTGTGTGTACCTATATGTGTACAGAAAGAGTGTTGCTTGGCACTTATATACATGGATACACAGAAAAATAAGGCTTTTAGCAGTTTTTACTTGTACAAAATGAGCAGTAGGATTTGAGGAAACATTGCTATTTTTCCTATTATGGAGTTCTTCAATCATGAATGACTTTCAATGTTAAATGATAAGATAAAAAAAAATACTACTTCAGAGAAAATACTGTTTTTAATATAGGGAGAACACAGATTAGCATACATATTAGTTTGAAGATATGAATAATTTTCTAATTTTTACAAGTCCAAATACAAAATTATGTGTGGAATATATCAATAATTGTTTCATATATTTGTGCACTAAAAAGAACAAAACTATAACAAAATGTACAGAGATGCTTGATGTACAAAAACAAGATCCTCATCATGAATCGAACTGACTTAAACTCTGTGCACAGAAATAATTTTTAAAGCTTCTCCCTCCCTCGTTCACTTTCACTTTCCCAACTTGCAAGTTCTTTGATTTGATTTTCTCACGATCTCCCTAACCTTCATATGGCCAGAATATTCACACCGAATGACTTAATGAATGCTGTAGGAGCAGAAGGAAATAGACAAGCATCGAAGTACCTCGCATGGCTAATGAACAGAGCCGGGAGGACTAGTGCCCTTTGCATGCCTGCTCTACCACCAGACTCAGGATTCATTCCCACATCTAACACAGAGGCTTGCACCAGATCACAGTTTTTTAAAGCAATAAGGATGCTTTGAGCTTTCTTGAAAACACCGCTAACAATGTGCTTTTAATGTTTCAAGGAGACAAGGGGACAAACAAGGGCAAGTGGGGCCTGTATTTTAATAGAATAGCTTTGCTTTTAGCTATTTTGTTTTTGAACTTTCATATGAGTTAAATTGGATGAAACAGAAAAGGTCTAAAAACTACTGACCCAAGTGATCTCTAAGGCCTTTTCTATCCCTTTAATGCTTGAGGTTTTATTCCATTACTGCCTAAGTGATCAGCCAATGTAGAAGAATTAAATAGGTTTTTCTTTCTGACACATCATCTCAACTATTTGACATCCCTTTTAATATTCTTGTTACTTCTTGGTCCCAAGCAACATAATCACAGATTTCTAAACAAAGTACAAATACTCTCCTCATCCTGAAAATCTTTTTTAATTCTGGTCTGTTATAATATTATAGTGTCTTTAGTGAAATTCAAGATCGTCTGTGTTCTTACAAGTAGTTGAATCAATATTGTTGCTCTATTGAAAATGTGGAATACTATAGATTGACATTTTCAATAAGGACCAATTTCAAAGAACACTTGTGACATTTACATGCAGACAGACATTTTAATTAAGATTTCATATAGGACAGATGCTGTCCCAGGAGTTTTACATTCAGTATGTCAACTAGTCTCACAACATCAATGTAATAGGTGTTACCGTCCCCATTTTAGAGATAGAGAAGTAAGGACTGGAGGATTGCCCAAAATTAACAAGGCCATAAGGAGAGTGCAAGGACTCCAGGTTTGACTTTAAAACATGCAGTATTAAATTGCAGTATTACATTTGCATGTGGGAGTTGAATTTGGAGATTTAAAAATGCTTCTATTTTAACAGAGAGGGAGGAGAAGGAACAAGAGCCCAGTTTCCCACTGCGACAATAGCTAGTTGACCACATCCTGTTGAGACAGGTTTTTTGGTTTTTTTTAATTATTATTATTATACTTTAAGTTGTAGGGTACATATGCATAACGTGCAGGTTTGTTACATATGTATACTTGTGCCATGTTGGTGTGCTGCACCCACTAACTTGTCATTTACATCAGGTATAACTCCCAATGCAATCCCTTTTAAAACTTATTTAAAACTTATTTTAAAACTCTTCTGACGATAAAATAAGTTAACATATGTCACATATGAAGGACTCAATAATTTTTAGAAGTCCTTACCTTTTATCCATCTGAAGCTTTTCTAGGTAGGGTGATCGGGATGGGATATTAGGAATGACCTGCCAGCAGGGTATGATTGTCTATGAGAATTTGCAGGATGGAAGATAGAAAAATGGCAGAGATAGTTAACAATATTTCATTTTAGATTATTTGTTCTTGGATAGACAATGTGTTTTAAAAGGAGAATTTTAAAAAGGAATGAATATATATTTATAATATTTGTGATACTTTGAGGAATTATTTGTATAATGTCTGAGCTTTAAGAGTAGGAAAAATAATGTATAGAAATACAAAAAATATTAAAATGCTCACTCTAATATAGGAAGTGACAAACCTGCTTTCAGTACATGCCAAAGTGGAAAAATAAATTACATGACTATTATCTCTTTCAAGTTTGGACATTTTCTAGGGATTCTTCTGGAAATATTAAGAAAGTATATGAAAATGAAATAATGGGAAACAAAAATTGTGCTTACCACAGAAACTGTTGTATAAATTGTACCATTTCTTTTTTTTTATATACTTTATGTTCTAGGGTACATGTGCACAACATGCAGGTTTGTTACATATGTATACATGTGCCATGTTGGTGTGCTTCACCCATTAACTTGTCATTTACATTAGGTTTATCTCCTAATGCTATTCCTCCCCCCTCCTCTCACCCCACAACAGGCCCTGGTGTGATGTTCCCTTCCTGTGTCCAAGTGATCTCAGTGTTCGATTCCCACCTATGAGTGAGAACATGCAGTGTTTGGTTTTTTGTTCTTGTGATTGTATGCTGAGAATGATGGTTTCCAGCTTCATCCATGTCCCCATAAAGGACACGAACTCATCCTTTTTATGGGTGCATAGTATTCCATGGTGTATATGTGCCACATTTTCTTAATCCGGTCTGTCATTGATGGACATTTGGGTTGATTCCAAGTCTTTGCTATTGTGAATAGTGCCACAATAAACATACGTGTGCATGTGTCTTTATAGCAGCATGACTCATAATCCTTTGGGTATATCCCCAGTAATGGGATGGCTGGGTCAAATGGTATTTCTAGTTCTAGATCCTTGAGGAATCGCCACACTGTTTTCCACAATGGTTGAACTTGTTTACAGTCCCACCAACAGTGTAAAAGTGTTCCTATTTCTCCACATCCTCTCCAGCACCTGTTGTTTCCTGACTTTTTAATGATCGCCATTCTAACTGGTGTGAGATGGTATCTCATTGTGGTTTTGATTTGCATTTCTCTGATGGCCAGTGATGATGAGCATTTTTTCATGTGTCTGTTGGCTGTATGAATGTCTTCTTTTGAGAAATGTCTGTTCAGATCCTTTGCCCACTTTTTGATGGGGTTGTTTGTTTTTTTCTTGTAAATTTGTTTGAGTTCTTTGTAGGTTCTGGATATTAGCCCTTTGTCAGATGAGTAGATTGCAAAAATTTTCTCCCATTCTGTAGGTTGCCTGTTCACTCTGATGGTATTGAGACAGGTTTTATAGTGAGTGTCCACTGTTTTCTCGTCTGCAGACTTGAAGAAAATGCATATCTACATGATAGGACTCTTCTGACGATAAAATAAGTTAACATATGTCACATATGAAGGACTCAATAATTTTTAGAAGTCCTTACCTTTTATCCATCTGAAGCTTTTCTAGGTAGGGTGATCGGGATGGGATATTAGGAATGACCTGCCAGCAGGGTATGATTGTCTATGAGAATTTGCAGGATGGAAGATAGAAAAATGGCAGAGATAGTTAACAATATTTCATTTTAGATTATTTGTTCTTGGATAGACAATGTGTTTTAAAAGGAGAAATTGTGTTACTTTCCTAACAGAAGATAATTTAGAAAAAAAATTTGCAAGGAAGGATAATTAAAAACTAAAAGTAATAGAAAGAAAAATGTAATAGACACAAAATCTGAACACAAAGAACGAAACTAAGGGAGTCATGAGCACTTCACTTCAAAATCACTGAGGATAAGATTGAAATGTGCACATTTGGGGATGTGTTTTATATATTACTCTTTTCTGAATAAAATTTTTATTTAAGATTAGTTTATACTTTTTAATTCAGTACAACCATCTGACCAGTTAGCACCTTAAAACATAGGTATTTCTGCTGAATGCAAAGAATGTTTATCCCATAATGGCATTGGAGTGATTAAGCGATTTTCAGCAACTGTCACATTAATCAAGCACAGCAAGGGTCAGAAATCTTTGAGGCTTCAAATTAGTGGACTGCCCAAGGGGAGGGAGAGAAATGGCCTGCAGATGTCAGTTCCCAGGTGAACGTAGCTGTTTGCACAATCAATACAGTACAGAATGCCAAAGTCACTACTCTTTACAGCCCTCATTATCAACATCAGGAGTCACTTTATCAAACTTGTCTTTTAAAATGATGAAAAAGAGGTCATTTTGATGAACACTAAGGGATGGCATAAATTAGCAAAATTGTTTTGCAGCATAAAGCAAGAGTTTAATTCAGTATCTGAGTTAAAGGCAATTTGGAATGGAAAAAAAAAAAACAATAATTCAAACTTGGGATGAAAAGATTTGGGTTCAAGTCCTACCTTGATTCTAGTGGAAAATTATTTAAGATATAGAAAAACTTCTAGGACAGTGCTTGATAGACAGAAGGCATTCATTAGACTTTAATGTCTTTCCTCAGTAGACAGTGATATCCTTGTACTCCAATTTGCAGTTGACCTTTGAACAACAAAAATTTGAATTGCATAGGTCCACTTATATGTGGCCTTTAAAAATAATTATACTGAAAAATTTTTGGAGGTTTGTGACAAATTTTAAAAACTCACGGATAACTGCATAGCCTGGAAATATCAAAAAGTTAAGAAAAAGGTATGTCATGAATGCATAAGATATATGTAGATAATGGTATATTTTATAATTTACTAACAGACAGGTAGGTCCAGTGGCAAGTCGGTGAATGAATCTTATGTTCAAGGGAAGGTCCTAGTTGAAGACAAAGATATGGCAATCATTAGTGTTGATGTGGTTGGAAGATACTATTGCCAAGTATATGAGTAAAGACAGAAAAGAGAAGAGGCCCACAGAGAGAGAGAGAGAGTGCATTTCTATATTTAAAGATCAGGCCAATGAAGAGAAAACAACAAAGATGAAGTACGTAGAGGGAGAAACAAAAAAGACTAGAGGGTATAAAGTAAGTAAAGAAAGTATTTCAAGAAGTAGAAATTGTTCAACAGAATCAAATGCTGCTTTTAGACTCAAAAAAATGATACACTGTCAAACATTCCTGCCCTGTGCTGACGCAAACAGAGGCAGTGCCTGTCCCTGTCAACACTGAGTGTGAGTTCTCCAGCTCTGATGACCATTCCCACTCTGAAGTAAGAAAATGACCTCAAATAAGCTGCATCCCTTTCCTACCCCATGAGGTACAGTGAACACAGAGACTGTGGGATGGGGCCCTGTCAATTAATCCATCCCACAGTAAGCAAATAAATTAAAGCAAGAAGGTTATACTTTTATCCTTCCCATTTAGGAAGAAGAGGGAGAATTAAAAAGAGAAGAAAGGAAGAAAGGTGAAGATATTCTTTAAATCAGCATTATAAATGCATGAAACACCCTTGGCAGTCTATGTGTGAAACAGAGCAGAATCAAAACAGCAGTTCCTTAAGAAATGATCTACATTGTGGAATACCACCCAGGTTTCTGAATGACCTATGGATAGCACATAAGCAGGACCGATCAGAATAGTACAACAAGGACTTTGAAAACAAAATTGACGTTTTATTCACAATTCCACAAATTAGGCCAGGACAAGTGTTCTGAATCGAAACAAGTTGACTGACTGCTGAAATAGAAAAATTTGGTTAGGAAACAGTCTCATGACAATACTCAAAATGTCCAAGATACAATCCAAAGTTGGTCTTGCTGAGAATAAGAAAAATCTCACATAGAATAAGAAAAGTAATCAAAAATGATTTAGATGTTGGAAATACAAGCAGCTATTATAAAATATTCCAACAAGCAATGGCAATCATCCTTGAAACCAATGATAAATAAACATTTTCAGAAAAAAAGTATATAATGAAGAACAAACTGGGAATTCAGAAATAAAAATATATGAAAACCAAATTACAGAACTCCGTGAATGGCATAATAGCAAAATGGAGATGACAGAGGAGCAAATCAGTTGATGTGAAGACATATTCATAAGAAGTTTCCAAGCTGAACAACAGACAAAATTAGTTGATTTGGTTCAAATGTATGTACAGAAAATGCACCTAAGAAAACCATATCATAAAGGGAGAGAATCATTATGGTAAAGTGCTTACATTCTATTCGAAGTGGTGAAGTATTGATAGTATTTAACTGTTGTGTAGAACTGTTCTGCACATTTTAAGGCTTCTGGCAATATGTCTGGCCTCTAACAACCAGACAGATGTCATTAGCACCCCACTTCCCAGTTACAAATGAAAAATATCTCCAAATATTATCAAATGTCTCTTGAAGGGATGGGGGGATTTTCCTTGGTTGAGAACCTCCATCCTAGAGTAACTATTAAAATTTTATACAAATGCTCTTTAGTTTAATTAAATCCCACCTATTTTTATCTGTTTTTATTGCATTTGTTTTTGGGGTCTTGGTCATGAAGTCTTTTCATAAGCCAATATCTAGAAGGGTTTTTGCGATGTTATCTTCTAGAATTTTTATGGATTTTGGTCTTAGATTTAAGTCCCTGATCCATCTGTAGTTGATTTTGGTATAAGCTGAGAGATGAGGACTCAGTTTCATTCTCCTACATGTAGCTTGCCAATTATCCTAGCACCATTTGTTGAACAGGTTATCCTTTCCCCACTTTATGTATTTGTCTGCTTTGTTGAAGATCAGTCGTCTGTAAGTATTTGGGTATGTTTCTGGGTGCTCTATTCTGTTTCATTGGTCTATGTGGCTAATTTTGTATCAATACTATGCTATTTTGGTGACTGTGGTCTTATAGTATAGTTTGAAATCAGGTAATGTGATGATTCCAGATTTGCTCTTTTTGCTTAGTCTTGCTTTTGCTATGCGAGCTCTTTTTTGGCTCCATATGAATTTTAGAATTATTTTTTCTGGTTTTGTGACAAATGATGGTGGTATTTTGATGGGAATTGCATAGAATTTATAAATTTCTTTTTGCAGTATGATCATTTTCACAATATTGATTCCATCCATCCCTGAGTATGGAATGTGTTTCCATTTGTTTGTGTCATCTATAATTTCTTTCATCAGTGTCTTGTAGGTTTCCTTCTAGAGGTCTTTCACCTCCTTGGTTAGTTATATTCCTATGTATTTTATTTTTTTTGCAGCTATTGTAAAAAGCAGTTGAGTTATTGATTTGATTGTCAACAGCCAAAGTGGTCACTGTTGGTCTACAGGAGTGCTACTGATTTGTGTACATTAATTTTGTGTCCTCAAACATTGTTGGATTCATTTATCAGCTAGGAGTTTTTTGGGGGAGTCTTTACAGTTTTCTAGGTGTACAATCATATCATCAACAAACAGTGACAGTTTGACTTCCCCTTTACTGATTTGGATACCCTTCATTTTTTTCTCTTTTCTGCTTGCTCTAGCTAGGACTTCCAGTATCATGTTGAATAGAAGTGGTAAAATTGGGTGTTCCTTGTCTTGTTCCAGTTCTCAGAAGAAATGCTTTCAACGTTTCCCTGTTCAGTATTATGTTTGTTGTATTATAGATGGCTTTAATTACACTGAGGTATGTCACTTGTATGCCAATTTTGCTGAGGATTTTAATCATAAATGAATGCTGGATATTGTCAAATGATTTTTATGCATCTATTGAGATGATCATGTGATTCTTGGTTTTTAATTACGTTTATGTGGTATTTCACATTTATTGACTTGTGTATGTTAAGCCATTCCTACATCTCTGGTATGAACCCCACTTGATTATGGTGGATTATCTTTTTGATATGCTACTGGATTTAGATGGCTAGTATTTTGTTAAGATTTTTGTATCTATGTTGGGATATTGGTCTGTAGTTTTCTTTTTTCATTATATCCTTTCTTGGTTTGGATATTAAGGTGATACTGGCTTCATAGAATGATTTAGGGAGAATTCCCTATTTCTCTATCTCATGAAATAGCATCACTTAAAACTTTTGCCCAGAAAAAGAAACAGCAGATTAAACACACCAACAACAGAGTGGGAGAAAATCTTCACAATCTATACATTCACCAAAAGACTAATATCCAGAATATACAACAAACTCAAATAAATTAGCAAGAAAAAAATAATCCCATTAAAAAGTGGACTAAGGACATGTATAGACAGTTCTCGAAACAAGATATACAAATAGCCAACAAATATATGAAAAAATTCTCACCACTAATGGTCAGCAAAATGCAAATCAAAACCACAATGTGATACCACCTTACTCCTGCAAGAATGGCCATAATTAAAAAATTAAAAATAATAAATGTTGGCATGGATATAGTGAAAAGGGAACACTTTTACACTGCTGGTGGGAATGTAAACTAGTACAGCCACTATGGAAAACAGTATGGAGATTCTTTAAGGAACTAAAAGTAGAACTACCATTCTATCAAGCAATTTCACTACTGGGTATCTACCCAAAGGAAAATAAGTCATTACACAAAAAACATACTTGCATACACGTTTATAGCAGCAGAATTCACATTTGCAAAAATGTGGAACCAGCCCAAATGCTCATCAACCAAGTGGATAAAGAAACTGTGAGATATATATACAGTATATATATATATATGTGTGTGTGTGTCTGTATGTGTGTGTGTGTGTGTGTGTGTGTGTATAGAATGAATTAATGGCATTCACAGCAACCTGGATGGGATTGGAGACTGTTATTCTAATGAAGCACCTCAGGAATGGAAGACCAAATATCACTATGTTCTCACCCACATGTGGGAGCTAAGCCACGAGGATACAAAGACATAGAATGATACAATGGACTTTGGGGACTCCAGGGAAAGGGCAAGAAGTGGGTGAGGGATAAAAGGCTACACAATGGGTTCACTGTATACTGCTCCAGTGATGAGTGCACCAAAATCTCACAAATTACCACTAAAAAACTTACTCATGTAATCAAATACCAACTGTTCCCCAAAAACATGGAAATAAAAAAAAATAAAAATGAAAATTAATTCAAAAAAGCCTTACCTGTAAGTCATCAGGGAGTTTGGGTCTTCAGGATGAACTGCACAATTCTCCTTGCTTGGCGCCCTGCAATAAATGCCTCACTTTCTTTCACTGAAAAAAAAAAAATTTAAAGAGATAGATTAAAATAATTATAAAAATTTTACAGTAACAAATAGAAAGACAGCAAATTGGAAACAAATGAACAAACAGAGAAAACTGGGGCTCTCAGTAATCAATAGAGCAACTGGATTAAAAAATGAGAGGATATAAAATAACTGAACAACTTTATCAGTCAAAAAATCTCATTAAGATTTTTGGAAACATTCTGTTAGACAGCAGCAGAATATGCATTTTTTTCAAGCATAAATAGAATATTAACCAAGATATGGGACACTCTTTTGTAAACCAATCTAACACATTTTAAAAAATCAAAATCATGCAAAGTGCAATAAGCACTGATCAACTGGAATTAAAGTAGAAGGCAGTAACAAAAACAGAGACAAATCCACAAACAGTAGACAGTATACCTCTAAGTGATGCATGTGTCAAAAGAAAATAAATTTTACTAATTAAAATTGTAATACAATATTTAAAATAGGAGATATGCAACTAAAATAAAGCATAGAAGTATATGTATACACTAAATGCTTCTATGTCTTTAAAAAGAAAGAATACTTTCCAAATAATGCTGTAAGCTTCCACCTAAAGAGCCTAGAAAAATAGAAACATTAACTCAAAGCAAAGAGGAAATAAATAATAGAAAAAGAAATAATAAGGAAAAGAGAAAAACAATAAAACTGAAAACCCAAAAAGAATATATAGAGAGAAAATCAATGAAACTAAATCTGCTTTTTTTAAATATGAATAAAAATTTCTAGAAGATTGTCAAAGAAAAAAGAAGAGACACAAAGCAATACCAGCAAAAAGAAAATATCACTATAGATATTAAAATATAACAAGAAAAAACTATGAACAATTCATACAATTTCAACAACTTAGATAAATTGGACCAATTACTCAAAATAATGATGTTACCAAAGCTCATCCAAGAAGATATAACCTAAATTGGATATAAGTATTAAAAACAATTTTCCAGTTCGTTTTTCAAAAATAAATTTCCAAACATAGTTGGTTTTATTAGTAAGTTCTGCCAAAAATTTAAACAAGAAACAACCTCAATTCTACACAATTTATTTGAGGAAACAGAATAGAAAGAAATATCTCTTAGTCATATTATGATTCCAGAATTTCGTCATTACCAAAAACAGATGAAGACAATACAAAACATGAAAACTCTTAAAAATGTCTCTCATGAACATAAATGCAAGTATTCTCAAAAAATCTAACAGAATTCTATAATATATAAAAATAATATTATATCATAGTCAAAGGAGTTTCATACCAGAAATACAAGATGGATTTGAAAATCACCATTTGAAAACAAAGCACTATAATCCATCATACTGAAAATCTAAAGTATAAAAAATCCTCATGATACATTAATAGACACAAAAAATTATTTGACAAAAATCAACACCCAATAATTATTTTAAAAACCTCAGAAAAGTAGGAATAGTACCATCCTTAACCTAATAAAGTACTTCTACAATATACCCATAGCTAAAATCATATTTAATGATTAAAGACTAAAATCTTCCACTCTAAGATTAAGAAGAATGCATAATGCACACACTATTTCTATTCAGCATAGTACCAGAAGTCCTAGCCAGTGAAATAAGATTGGAAAATAAAATACAGGCAACTATAACTGAGCCTATTTGCAGATTACATGATTGTGTATGAAGAAAATATCAAGGAGTTTCCAAATGTTTCCTAGAACTAAATATTGAATTTATCAAGGTTATAGAATACGAGGTCAACACACATAAAGAACTGTATTTTTGCACAATAGAAATGAATAATCAGAAACAAACAGTAAATATACAGTAACATTTATAATACCTCAAAAAGCTACTTAGGTATATCAAAGCATATACAGGATATTAAACAACATACAGAATATACATACTGAAAACTATAAATTTTGATGAAAAATAAAAGAAGACCATAATAAATAAAGAAATATGCCATGGTCATAAATCAGTAAACTTAGCATAGGGAGGATGTTAATTCTCCCCAAATTGATCTATAGGTTTATTGCCTGTCATATGAAATCTCAGCAGGATATTTTTGTAGCTATAGACAAGCCAATTTTAAAATGTATATAGAAAAGCAAATAAACTAGAATAGTAAAACAATTTGTAAAAGAAAAATGAAGGTGAAGGAACTCCACTATCTGATTCTAAGACCTCTTTATTATAAACCTACAATTATCAGGAAAGTATATCATTGGTGGACGGATAGACATGGGGATCAACGGAACACATTAGAGAATCAATGAATAAAATAGATCCACTCAAGTATAGTCAACTAATTTTTTAAATAAAAGGGCAAAAGCAATGCAAAAGAGGAAGGATAGTCTTTTTAACAAATGATGTAGGAATTATTAAATATCAGTAGACAACATTAAACCTGAAACTAACTCACGCTTCATACAAAAATGTATGAAAAATGGATCATGTATCTAAATGTAAAATGTAAAATAAAACTTCTACATACAAATATGTAGAAAATATTTTTACTGTGTGGTTAAAATGTTCTTAGACATGACAAAAAAAACATGATCTATAAAAGAAAAAAGTCAGTAAAATAAATTTGGTAAAAATTCAAAAACCTGCTCTGTGAAAGAAACTCTTAAGCAAATAAAAATGCAAGCCACAAAATATAAAAATTATATGTGCAAACCACATATTTGACAAAATGTTTTTAACTTAAATATGTAAAGAATTCACTATACTCAATTATATGAAATCAGATAATCAAATTTGAAAATGGGCAAAATAAAAGAAAGTTTATTAAAGATGATATGTATATGACAAATGCTTTTCAAATGCTCTACATCATCACCCATTAGTAACATGCAAATTGTAGCAACTATTGGATACTTCCACACATAAGAAAGGCTAACTGAAAAATAATATTAACACCAAGTGCTGATGAGGATGCACTGGGAACACAAAATGGTATAGCCACTCTTAAAAACAGTTGAACAGTATCTTTTAAAATTTAAAAGGTAATTGCCATATGATTCTTCAACCCTACTGCTGGGTATTTACCCTGGAAAAACAAAAACTATGTTCACATAAAAACCTGTAGCAAATACTCATATTTGTTAATAGGTAGTAACTGGAAACAACCAATGAGTACATCATATCTATCTCTATATAATTTTCTACAGATAGATATATCTATTTTTTTAATAATAGACATCCTAATAGTTGTGAAGACATATTTCATTGTGGTTTTGATATGAATTTTTCTAATGATTACTGACATTAAACATCTTTTCAAATATTTTTGGGACATCTATGTATTTTTTTTTAAATGTCAATCAAAATCATTTGCCCATTTCAAAATCAGGTCCTTTTTTTTCTGTTGAGTTGTAGGAGTTCCTTGCATATTTTAGATATTAACCCCTTATCAGATATATGGCTTACAAATATTCGTCTCCATTTCAACCAGGTTACAGGTTACCTTTTCACTATTAATAGTGAAACTATTAATAGTTTCTCCCTCCTCCCCACTTCCCTTCCCCGCCTACCCTTCCCTCCCCCTTCCCTCCCCCCTTCCCTCCCCTTATTTATTTATTTATTTATTTATTTATTTATTTATTTCTGGAGTCTTGCTCCATCGCCCAGGCTGTAGTGCAGTGCAGTAGTGCAATCTTGGCTCATGGCAACTTCCACCTCCTGGGTTTAAGTGATTCCCCTGCTCCAGCCTCCCGAGTAGCTTGGATTACAGGCATCCCCCACCAAACCCAGCTAATTTTTGTATTGTTAGTAGAGATGCGGTTTCATCTTGTTGGCCAGGCTGGTGTTGAACTCCCAACCTCAAGTGATCCACCTGCCTTGGCCTCTTAAAGTGCTGGAATTACAGGCATGAGCCATGGCGCCCAGCCTAATAGTTTCTTATGCTGTGCAGAAGCTTTTCAGTTTTATGTAGTCCCATTTGCCTAATTTTTACTTTTGTTTCTTGCGCTTTTGGTATTATATTCAAGAAATCACTGCCAACACCAATGTCATAAAGATTTTTCCATGTTTTATTTTAGGATATTTACAATTTCAAGTTTTATGTTTAAGTATTTAACCGATTTTGAGTTGATTTTTGTGTATGATGTAAGTTAAAAAAAAAATTCTATTATTCTGCATGTAGATATTCATTCTCTCAACATTTTTTTGAAGAGACTATTTTTCCCTGTTGTGTATTCTGTCAGGCACCTTGGTGGAAGATAAATATCTATGTATCTGTGGGATTATTAATAGGGTCTCTAGTCTCTTCCATTATGTTTGTTTTTATACCAATACCATACTGTTTTAACTACTATAACTTTGTAATATATTTTGAAATCCAATAGTATGATGCCTCCAACTTTGTACTTTTTTCTCAAGATTGCTTCGTCAATTTGGGATATTTTGTGGTCCTATATGAATCTTAATTCTGATACCAAAGCCAAACAAAGACACTATAAGAAAAAAAAAAAAACTACAGAGCAATGTCCCTGTTTATCATAGATGCACAAATCTTCAATAAAATACTACCTAATTAAAATCAGCCACACATTAAAAGGATCATACACTATTACTAAATGAGATTTATTTATTTGATGCAAGAATGTTTTACATACTCAAATTAATGAGATACATCACATTAATAGATTAAGAATAAAAATCACATGAGCATCTCAATAGTTACACAATAGGCATTTGACAAAATCTAACAGGTTTTCATGAAAGTACTCTCAAAAAACTAGGTATAGAAGGAATTTACCTTCACATAATAATGGCCACATCTGAAAAACTCACAGCTAAGATTGTATTCAATGGTAAAACATTGAAAGCTTTTCTTCTTAGAGGAGAAACAAGACCGGGGTGCTCATTCTTACCACTTATATTCAACATAGTACTAGAAGTCCTAGCCAGAGCAAATAGGCCAGAAAAAGAAAGGACATCCAAATATAAAATAAAGAAGTAAAATTACCTCTGTTCACAGAGAACATAATCTTATGTATACAAAATCCAAAAGGGAAAACAACATTTAGAACTAATTAATAAATATAATGAAGTTGCAAGATACAAAGCTAACATATGAAAATTATCTATGTTTTATGTGCTAACAGCAAATGTAATAAGAATTAAGAAAACAATTCCACTTACAATGGAATCAAAAGTAATAAAATGCTCAGGAATAAATTTAATCAAGGAGGTGAAAGATCTATATACTAAAACCTACAAGGCAATCTAGAGATTCAATATAATCCCTATCAAAATGCCAACAACATTTTACACAGAAATGGGAAAAAAATCTTAAAAATCAAAGTTTATAGAGATGTTTTCTGATTACTGTTTTTCCTCAATAAACTGGAAACAAACTCAATAGCTGAGTCAAGGATTGTGGAGGAGTGCCTGAATAGAAAAGAAAGGATATCTATATATCCTTTAATATATTTAATATATATTATTTAATATATGTTATTTATTATATTTATTTAATATATTTAACATATATTAAATATATAAGGTGAGGATATAAATATATGAATATATATTTGAAGATATCTTGTATGATTGAAAGAGAACAATGTATTCCCACTTGAAACTTGTGATCATCAATTTTAAGTAAGATAAATCTCCTTAGTTGTGTTTTCCCTTGGTCACATTCAGTAGTGAGGTTTTTACCCTGGCTAAGGTTTTGCAAAAGTAGCAGACATGGGGCAGGGGGTGGGTAAGGTAGCCGAGTATATTTTCCAGAGAACGAATATAATGATGGATGCTGAATTATAAGATGGATAAGAAAAAAAAAAATAGGACTTTTGGGCAACTTTTCCATAATAAGCTTTTTTACACTGTTTGCACTTAACTTATCTGTGATACTGTTCAGTATATTCTCTATGAGTCATTTTAGAAGCACAGTAGGATGGATCCTGCCTATAAAATCCACATTGTATTTCTTATGTTTATATATGTCACCGTGCCTCTGAAGTCAGGTAAATATTAAATAGAAATTGGTGGACAAAATTATTAAATTCCATATTGTATAATAACCAAAGTTAAAATGGTATATTTTCTATTAAAAATCACATATTCAGATTCTCTTTGAAGAAGATTAAATCTTTTGTTATAGATATAAACTCACAGTCTTATAAACAGTGCTTTTCCCTTTCCCTGCCTCTATGGTAAGCGACATTTTCTAATGGTACAGGAATAAAATTGTACTTTAATATCAATGTATTTCCTGTAAATTAATAAATTAATTATTAAAAGATAAGCAATGTTAAAACGTATTTTTAATAATTTTAATATATGGGCATTTTTTCTCTTATTGGAGTATGCCCTTAACCCATTGTGCCTAAGTTATTGTAACTTTTTATTTCAAATACTTACAGTAATCTTTTTAACCTTATTAACCAATTGGTAGGAACTCATTATGCCTACTGTGTGGCACCACACCCATATACAGGGAAAGAACTTACAGCAAATAAATAAATAAGTAACAGTTGTTTATTACTAGGTTCAGTGAAACATATGTGGCACAATATTAATCCCTAGTATAATAGAAAATAATCAGATCATGTACATTAATTTTCTCCTTTTTAATGTTAGTTCCATAGGGCTGAAGATACTTCAGTTTTCCTTATTTACAAAGTGAAGCATTAGTGTAAAAGTCAACTCTGCAGTTCTTTTGTGTGATGTCTCTGTGTCACATCTTTACTTTCCATTGCATAAATGCTGCCTTAGAATTTGCGACATGGTCATAAAGAGTCTAAACATAGGCATCAAATTTGTGCTTACACAGCACACACGCTTGCAAATTCCACATATAAGCTGTTGAAGTTTGAAAATGATGTGGTAATTGCTACCTCACCAGAGACCAAAGAGGAATCCTTATCTGAGAAGTACAGTGAATCACATTTTGATATAAGTAGTTCTTAATACAGTCAGATATCTAATTACTGCATGCCTGCCTGCCTGCCTACCTACAGAGAAAACTTTTATCTAGGTCAGTGTAAATTATTAGCAGTAGAAGGAAAGAAAACTACAACTCAAAAACCGCTGCCACTAAATAAAACTAAAAAAAAAAAAAAAATAGAAACCAAATATAAAAGGAAGAAACAACAAAAATAGCTTGCATCTCAAAATTTAATCTTATGTGAACTAAGAAATTTTTTTAGAATATGTCTCAAACTCAGGAGCACTAAGAAATGGTTCACAATTAAAAATTATAACTATACTTTCAATAAAAGAAAAATTTATATAGTTAGATTCCCTGAATTAATACCAAGTATCTCATACCATACTATGTTGCTGGGAACACTGTCCTGGGATTCTGAGAACATAGAGAAAGAATTTGGCATCTCCACAGAAAACGATTACTGTTTCTTCACACCAATTATAAATTGTAAGCCCTTCAAGCTGAAACTTATTTGCAACTCAGTAGCTGTGTGCTCTTAGCTGGTCAATTCTGTTTCTCTGAACTTGTTTTTTCTAGTTATGGGTGTGTCAGGCTAATACATAATCATATTTTAACTCCTTCAGAAGATTGTGAATCTGGATCAACGGACAATAATCATAATCACAATTGCTTACAATTACATAGTGCTTACTGTTCCCCACTGTTCTAAACACTTTACAGGTATTAATTTATTTAATCCTTACAACAACCATAAGAAACAGTGCTATTATGAAGTCCAGTTTTTAGATGAGAAAACTGAGTTTTAGAAAGATAAAGACACTTGGGGAAGAGCATTCAAATATTAAGTAGCAGAGCTGAGATTCATACTCACGATCATCTGTCTTCAGAATTGTAGAAATTAATTTAGTATTTACAAAGACCTAGGCAAAACCCTATTATTTTCTTATTGCATAAGGTCATAGCAATGATGATGATGACCGGAAAGATAACCACCAAAAATTCCTTCCTAGCATTATTAATAAAATATGAGAGACATGAGAGAGGATTACAGAATGATGCTTCAACTGTACTCAGTACTCTTGAGGCACAAACCAAGAGACAGGAGGGGAGAAAAGCATAAACTATATTCTAGGTTACCAAATGCCCCAAACAATTTTGTAAACATTGAAAATTTGACAAAAATTCAAATCCAAATTGCCCCAGAAGTTGTTATCCATTAATTCTTTAAAGTATGTGTATTTCTAGGGAACTAAAATCTTTACTTGTCTAACTCAAATTATCAAAATGTTTCTAAGGGCTATGTGCTGTTGTAGAATATTTCTGATGATTATTTGAGAAAACAAATGTGCTAGTTATTAGTGAAACTGAAATAACATGAATTGGTTTAAATGCCCTTCTAGAGAAAGTCTATGTCACCAGCTTCACCTCACATACCAAACTAGTTACATTTATTTCTTAAATCATTACTAAATATTAATTATACTCTTGATGAGTATTATTAATTGAACATTAATAATGGGCAGGACCCATATGGTCATTAATTGTTACATTCTTAATACTCCAGCTCCTATCAAATCCCCTTCAATTTGGGTTGTGAGAGCCCCTCTAACTTTTTCTGATAATCTTATAGAGATTGAAGTAATAAATATAGTAGATTAATTCATTTCAAACCTAAAATTATTAGTGGTGAAAGAAAAAAAAACACTCACAATTTTAGTGGTAGATATAAATAAATTAACAAAATAGTGCTTTATTCTGAGTTCTTCATATGTTGTCAAAATGTATATTATACCAAAATAATTTCTCCAAATGTGTCTAGGCCAATTGATTCTTCCCTGTTTAGGCACTCTAATCTCCAGGCTAATAGCATTTTTCTATGATAAAAATATGATTTAGTAAGTTGAGTACACATGATCTTCTAAGCCCAGTCAACTTGGTTCCAAGAAACAAATTATTCATTCATTTATTAGTTGATGTATTTACTCTTTCAATAACAGCTACTATGTGCAAGCTCTGTAACGGGCATTGGGGAAAGAGTAAATGTCTTCAGGGCCTTCAAAGAATTTACCTTCTCCTGGGAAAAGTAAATAATATAGAAGTAAATAACTAAGGAAATTACATTTTGTGATAGCTGTTCTGATATGAATGAGTAATTGGAATGGCTACTTTAATTAACATAATGTGGTAGCGAGTCGCCAGTGATGTACCCACCCCTTCCTTTCCCCCAGGTCCATAAACCACGTGTTCTTGTATTCACACCCTTGTATAGTCCCCTCCCCTTATATCTATAATGGCATATGACTTAATTTTGGCCAATAAAACACAGAGGTGATGCTTCATGGCTTGGAGGGTAAATTATAAGAAACATTGCAGCTTCTGTCTGGATCTCTTGGAATGCTTGTCTATGAACCTAGCTTCCATGCTGTGAGAAGCTCAAGTCACATGGTGTTTGGGTTGGTACCTCCACCTGGGCTCACAGCCAACAGCGAGTATCAACTTCTAGCCATGTGAGTTAGCCATCTTGGATGTCCAGCTCACCAGAGTCTTCATATGACTATAGTCCTATCTGCCATCTTAATGAAACTACTTGGAGACCTTAAGTAAGAACCAGCCAGATAAGCCCGGTCAACCCATAGAAGAATAAGTAATAAACTGTTGTTTTAAGCCACTAAGTTTTGGCACAGTTTGTTACACAGCAATAGATAACCAAACTGTTGAGAAGTTTATAGTATAGCTTCTAATGTAGGAGAGATATCAGGCACAATTACTAAGTAACAAAGTGTGTTTTTGATATCTGTCATCCTTCCCTATCCCCAGGTACCCTGCTATCCTTAGACTCTGGCATTTTCAAAGGCTCATAGATGGCCTTTTTTTTTTAATTTGCCATAAATCTTTCAGCTATGATTGTGAGGAATTGAATGCAAATTGGTATTAACAAAATAGAGAGTTTACCATGCCCGGCCTCACACCTGTAATTACAACACTTTGGAAGGCTGAGGTGAGTGTATCACATGAGGTCAGGGGTTTGAGACCAGCCTGGCCAACCTAGTGAAACTCCATCTCTACTAAAAATACAAAAATTAGCTGGATGTGGTGGTGGGCACCTGTAATCCCAGCTACTTGGGAGGCTGAGGCAGGAGAATCACTTGAACCCGGGAGGCGGAGGTTGCAGTGAGCTGAGATCATGCCATTGCATTCCAGCCTGGGAGATGGAGAGACACTCCATCTTAAAAAGAAAAAAAAAAATTGAGAATTTAATGGTTTCCATAATTGAAAAGGCCAATGGTATATCAAATCTAGTCGGCTGGAGGCAGGAATTCAGAGCATGTCTGAGAACCGAATCTTGTCTTTCTCTCTTTCATCTCTTTGCTCTGCTTTCTTCTGTATTGTTTTTGCTTAAACTTTATTGCACAGTCTTCTGGAAGCCTCAGAGTTATATTCTAACACCTTTGCAAACACCTAAAAGTAAGGTTCCTTCTATTATCCATAGTTTCAGCAGATTTCCCTGGTTATTTCTCTTTGACTTGGTTTAGGAGATAACCTTATATCACATTCTACAACTTCCAGGTAACACTGACCATAACATGACTCAATCTTGGTAAAAAGGAATACTTTGTGTCCCTAGTCATGGTGTCTAGCTCATATATAAGATTATCTCTCAAGCTAGGTTAAGGAGAAACAATTTGAAACATTTGTTAGAACTACAGAAAAAAAGAGCCAATATTTTCTGAAAGGGTTGAAAGGCTTCTAGAATATTGCATAGGTGTGCATAAAATATTTCAGACATACTGAAAATGTTTTCATGACTTATCAAAAGTTTATATTTAACTAACTGTCCTATATTTTACTTGCTAAATCTAGCATACTTACTTAAGAGATTATTTGCCTACATAATGAATTTGTATTTTCAGATATGTTAATATCCATGCCATAAAGGGACACTCATAAGTGAAATAATAAACTAATAATGAAACAAACTATACACAGCAACGATGGAATTTTCTATGCCAAAAATAATCCAAAGTCCTTGGCATGCAAAACTCATATAATCTTATAAAAGTATTGTGATATAAATGATCTCATTATCTTTGCTTACACATAAGGAAATTGGGGCAGAGAGGTTAAATAACTTGTTGAGTGCGATACAACCAACAAGAACGAAGCTATTATTGATCTAAGTTGTATGGCTCCAGAGACCTCTTCCAGTTAATTATTTTAATCGTGTTATCATTACTGCATTTCAAGGTGAGATTAACAAAGTTACTCTGATGAAGACTAACCCTGCAATTTTTTCTACTTGCATTTCTATAGCTAGCTTTCTAGGACTGTAATGGCAAAGGCTATATTTGTTCCACATACTTGAATTCCAAATGCAATATTATTTCTGATAAATTAACAAACCCAATTTGCCCTATTAGCATGAAACTCAGCATCTTTCTTATTCCCAAAAAGTCTACTAAAAAGAGGGTAAATCTAGCTTCACCTCTATAGAACATGTCTTATCAAGCCTTAACAGCATTTGCTTCTTGCTATTACACTATGTCACTGTGGAAGACAAGTCCTTAACAATGGGGCAGATGACATTTTGTAACATGTATGTACCTATTGTGACTCTGTATTCATGCACAGAAATGAATGTCTCTACAAGAAAAGAATTTCAATTGGTCATGGGTTATTCATTTTTGGGGTCTCAATATTCAAGGTCTTAATCCAACGAATTTTCTATACTCTGGGGGAAAATAGTCCTTAAACTCGATTTTCACCTTACATGTCAGAATATCCACAACCCTTTGAATTCACTCAGGAGTAAAGAGAAGAAAACTAAAATTAAATGCTGGCAACCCTTTTTGGTTGAATATTCCAACACATATATTAGGCATTCCCCTGTTACTCTTCAAAATCTAGGTGTTTTATAAATTTTAGAGATGAGGATATAATTTTTTTCAAGCAAATTTCATAATAACTTGCTTCCAGTTCTGGGCTCTCAGAGGAACTTTTTTTTTTTTTTTTTTTTTTTACAGAAGTTCCTGCTATAGGTCAGTGGTCAACAGAATTACAGTTAGAAGCTTTCAACTGGACTTATAATGATATTTTTAAATTTTCCAAATAGAAGTTGACATTTCTTTGGCTGCTCAAATATTGCCAAAATATTTATAACATCTTGGCTGATTTCCAATGTACCTACTGTAGCGTAAGTCATTTTAAATAAGTATATGATGGTTAAAAGTGCCTAATTAAAACATGTGCAATGTAGGTGGTCTTTCATGATGGATTTATATGCCAAATTTCCACACTTACATACAAAAACAAAAACATACCTATTCTAAAAAAAAAAATTCTCAAGACTACTTAGCAAAGAAATTGAGAGAAAAAACTTTACTGTATTAGGTCATGGATTCTCAGCTTTCCAACTCTCCTCCAAACACCAGTATTACCTTCCTGAGAGAGAGAGTCACCATAGTTTTATGAAAAGACACCTTTTTACAAATTTGTTCACGTGGTAAGCAGAAGGCATTTGTGCTTGCCAAGGTAGGGAAAGTTTTCAAACAAATTTGCAACCAGTTACTCATCATAGGTCTTGCAAGAAGAGAAAGACACATATTGCTGTGCCTCACTGTCATTCCTTTGCTTCCCTCCTTAGCACTTTAGCCACCTCCTGGGTAAGGTGAGACTTGTCTCAGGATATAACAGCTTGATTTTTCCTTTACCAAGGAAAGACAAGGTGGGGAGCTTAGTTGATACAGCAATAGGTAGAAGAAAAATCTACAAGCATATGGTTTCTTACAGTGAAGCTCTTGGCCACCTGCATTATGATCACCAAGCTTCCTGGTTGAAAATATTGATCCTTTAGTACCACACTAGATCAACTCTTCCAAATCTCTCTGGATGGGGCAGAGGAATTTACCATTTAAATATTTAAGTCAATCCTCTAAACATGAGGTATTGTATACCCTTTTAATGATAGTGATCTAGAAGATATAGAAAATTATTTTATAAGCTTGGCACATTATTTTGAAGGATAATGTTTAAGAGATTAGCTATGGAATCAGATAGCCCTGGGTTCAAACACTGACCCTATCACTTTGGAGTTATCCATTAACTGGACTCTTCGAATACCACTTCACTGAATTGAGAATACTGAATGAAAAGGTATGTGTAAATGCTTTACAGAGTGCCTGGTATATACTAAGCACTCAATAAATGGAAGCTATTATTACGAAAAAAAAATCATCTCAAATAAACATGCTACTAAACAGAATTTATGACAAGAATGAATTTCTGTTTTGAAACAAGGGATTTAAAGAAATGTTTCATTTGAAGCTTGCCTTTTCTGTTTAGGTATCATTGTTATTCACTCTTCCTTCCTTAGCACCTCCTGCTCTGCCTTATTCACACCTTCTTGAAAGGTTTAAGATACTGTTATCTGAGGGGAGAATGATTTTTTCTATTGTTTTTTCTTTAAAGTATTTCTAATAGCTACTCCTTTCTTTGAAGTCTTACTATTATTCGGACTTGCTATTATCTAGTTCTTTCTTTGAATACATAGTGTTGCAAAGACTCAGAACTGACCAGGGCTGAGAAAATGACTAATGCTAACTAAAATATACTTGAGACTAAGTTAGATAACAGAACACCAGATTATTCATTTTAAATAGAAAAAATAAATATCAAAGATTGTAAATACTTGTATTGGCATAATCATATTATTCCCCTTAGTCAAGCTATAGATAAGCCAAAAATATTAAAAGGCAATAATTTGTATTTAAAATCAAAAATTTTATTTGCAGAGACTTTTAAAGTACCAGATGAATGTAAGTCTGTACTGTAATATGAAGTCATAGGAATCAGAAGGACACTAGAAAGGACATTGACTTAGAAAAGGACTTCTACAAGTCAAATGTTAATGGCTGTAGATTACAGTATAATTTTGCCACAGGTTCTATAACCTTTACAGCCTAAAAAGGCCTATAGACATTTCCACTTGAGATTTATCTCCATCGTCAATGCTGGTAAGTTTGAGATCCATTAGCTAAGATTTCCTTTCCTGTGGACAACCAAAGACAGCAGCCATCCAAGGTTGTCCTTTTTGTGGACATTTTTCTTTTTTTTTCCCTTTCAAAATCACACAATACACTCTAATAACCTTACCTTTTAAGTATGTTAATACATTGAGCTATAGAGGTTGTGACTTGTTGATGAATCCAAGTCTGAAAAATGCTATGCATGTCCCACTCTGTCTCTCTCATCTCATTCTGTCCTCAATCTTACCATTATATAAATGCCATTTGCACATCAATATTTAAAATACTAAACGACTTTAACAACTTACAGAAATTTTAGAATAAATTTTCTTACAAGATTGCAGTTCTATTTCTATTAATAATTATTATAACATATATTTATTCACATAAGAAAAAATAACTACACTAGAGTTACTACAGAATGTACCCATGTAACAAAACTATACATGTACTGGGATCCAAAATAAAAATTGAAGTAAATATACAAGAATAAAAAAGTATACAAAAGGAAATAAGTACTTAATCTTTAATCAATTCAGTCTTTTCCTTCTTTTCCATTCCATAAAGACTTACACAGTGCCTATTATATGCTATGCATCATTGTAAGTATTATCAACATTATTTCAAGGATTTTTTTAAAAGAGAGCAAATGAGGAAGATCAGTAGGTATTAAGGTTAGAGTGGTAGGAAGTGGCTAGAATATGAAAGACTGTAACAATGATAAAGAGTTTAAATTTATATCTATATGAAGCTATCAGAAAGTTTTAAGCAGGCACAATAACAAGCTGATGATAACACTAATACAAAATAACACTTTGTCAAAATAATATATTTCACACCTACTATTGTGAGTCATGTAACATGTAAAAGTATACAAGCATTTCTAGCAGAGTATTTTTTGTCCGTTTCTGTAATTCCAACATTTATTTGTATATAAACTACATGTATCCTCAAAATTTAGACCCAGTATTCAGTTAACTATTTCTGTATTAATGTGTGTTAGGGTAGATAGTATATTTAAAACTATTTTGAAGAGTATAGATGTTTGTTGCTTGTTCATGACAATTATTAGAATAGATTTTGGTTAGAAGTAACTTATTAGGAATAACCATCAAAAAATTAGTTGCATGTCAACAGCAAATATCTCTCTTTAACTACCTCGTAAAGGTTGAAAATATGATTTTCCTGAGACAGATTATACAAGTGAAAATGGTAGCATTGAGAATGGCCACCAGATTGGCATCAAAGAACGCTCAGTGTTAGTCTCCTCCAGGATATTAAATGATACTAACCCTCAGCTGCAACATGTATACTCAGCAAGCTGGCCAATAGCTAGCTGATTTAACTGACTTGGGAAGCTGATTCTAATAATTTAGTTCTTCAAAATGAATTTAACCCAAATAATGTCAATTTGAGGTTGTGAAATAAAATTTGCCAAGCAATTAATGTGTGTGTGTGTGTGTGTGTGTGTGTGTGTGTGTGTGTGTGTGTGTGTGTGTAAGAGAGAGTCCTAGATGAACAGGGTAAGAGTTTACCTCAAAGACATCCTAAAAATTTATTTTGTATTATCCTTTTATAGTTCACAAAACTCTTGATAATAAAATTTAGTGTAATTATACTTTAAAGTAATAATCTATTTGAGAAAAGTTAAACCTTATTTTAGGTCCATCTTAATTCAAAATTTATGGCATTTCATGAAAAATAGAATTACAGTTAGCCTTATTTTAGGAACTCTTTTGTCTTCTCACAAAGTATAAACAAAATTGCATTGAAAAATACAAAAATGTATTATTAAAAAGCAAGAGATTTTTCAGGGTAGACTCTCTAAAACTTTTAAATCCCTGTTACTTATGTTCCTCTACATTTTTACCCTGAGGTTCTTAATTTCCAGAGGAAATACAGTTCCTAAAATCTATGAAGCATATTGATGTGATGTTTGCTGACTCACATTGCTGAAAAGGGAAATAAAATAAAAATGAATGAGTAAGTATAATTTCCTTCAAATCATAATGTTCCAGGCCACAGAGTTTTAGGAATTATTGAAAGCACAAGATAATTCTTTGCTACATGTGCATTTCTAGAGAGTCTAAACAAGTTTACTTCTTCCTTATGCCTGTCAGATTAGAATGCCCCCTCAATTCAGTCACAGGATATTCTCCTTAGATACCTTCTTAATACCTGATTGGTTGTAGACACTATATGCCTCCAATTTTGGCTGAGAATCACAGTAAGATGACAGGGTGCTCATTTTTGGAGCCCTTATATTCACTAAACACAGGTATCCAAGCATTAGAATATCTCCATATGGATATCTCTTGCTAATGGTGACTTATGCCCCTATTTGCTACAATCAAACATACATATGCCAAGCTTATTAATTAGGAAATTTTGGTTGTAGGAAATTGGCTCATGTTGTTTTAAAATTGTGCTGAAAGAGAACTACAAAATAAAAGTAAGGGCATTGTTATAAAACCCACAGGCAGGAATCCAGACCCATTACAGAAAAGTCTTAGGCTAAAAAGTGGGGGAGAGGAAGAACTCCCTGGGATTCTCCCCATTTCCTCTTTTCTTCCTTCTGCAGACTTCATTTACTCTTCTCTTCCTTTTCAGCCCAAACTGTTCTACCTCTGTCCACATGAGCCCCAACAGCTCTCAATTTACTAAACCAAATTTAATACATGAAAAGATGTATTAATCTCTTATGTCCCAATTCTCACACCCCTATTAGTGTAAATTTAACTTCTTCAATCTCTGAGCTGGGGTCTTCTCACTGTTTGATTAGGTACTGCTGGGGACGTGGAGCAAATACCGTTGAAGAGTCCCAGACTGTGAATGGTGGAGCAGATCCCCACACAGAGAAAGAGCCATTGGCTCATGAGTAGGACAACATCGTCTGAATAAAAATAGCTTTTTCATTTGCTAAAAATAAATACCTGCAGAGGATGACTGTGTTTAAAATATTTCAGTTGCTCTATTTTGTAGTCTACTAAATGTCAGCATTGTCTGATAGGTAAGGTCAGAGAGTTTCTATGAATCACTACTGAAATGCAAATTCAAATAAACACGTCTCAATGGGTTTTACCATATAATTATGCCCTTGGTTATCAGATTTCAGTACCATTTTACCCAATCCTAAGTCACTGATTTATCTAAAATGGGATATATTAGGTTACAAACAACAATGTATGGAATGTATGTAGCATATCTTAACCTTGTATAAAATGGGAAAGAATAGAAATCTGTGCATATATTTTTAATAATTGCAAAAATAAATGCTAGAGAAATAGCAATAAATTACTATGTACGGATGAAGAAGAAAACAAAGTAGAGGGATCAAATATAGAAATTAATATTCCCTGCATGTAACTGGTTATGTGTTTTGACTTTGGGCTAAAGTAAATGATTTACATATTTAAAAATAAAAATAATTTAAAATAACTACAATTTCTAAAATTGAAACCAAACTTATAAATTCAAACTGAATATAAAGTTGATTGCATAGTCACCAAAAAAAGAACAATTTAAAGTGATTTTAAAATTTGATATTTTGACTGTAGATCTAAAGTAGAAATGCAGTCTAAGGACAAAGTAAAACTATAAAGCCATCTCAAACTTCACTCACTTTTGATTTTTAGTGATAAGATTGTTATTATTTTGAATCTAATATATACATATACATATAGCAAATAATTATGTTAATGTTTTAGGACCTAAGAATTTTAGTATAAGGAAAAAACCATATAAATATAACAGGAAAATAAATTTTAATAATATACTTTTGGGAAATATTTATTTCAATTATTTTTTCCCAATAATCATATATCCTAGCTCTGTTCACTAAAAGAGCCTATAAACAACAGCTGCCCAGTAGGAATAGGCACTCCATCTTCAAAACTGTGAACTCTGAAATTTTACAGCAACTACTGCATCTGCAAGATTTGGCTTATTCCAAGACTGGTGTAAGAACTGTTCAAGGTGAGTTTTTCACATCTGTATGAGAAACAATATTACCAAACTTGAAACTGAATCAAAGGAGCAATATATTCTGATAATGTTATATCAAAGGACTTTGGAACTAAAATGAAGAATCTTCAACTAAACAAAGATGAGAACATTTGTGCAGAAAAATAAAACAGGTTCTATTGGTTAATAAACATTAGTCCTTATTAACTCACTGTTTTAAAAAATACATTTTTAAATCCATATTACCTCAGAAATACATTTTTTACAAATATTGAGTTAATAAGGATACTTGAAGATAGGATATAGTCAATGCATAACAATCACATTAAATAACAACAAAAAAATTGATTACTATCTAGGCATCTAGACCACCATTTCCTTATTCTAAAATTGTCAATTAAAGGAAAATTTAATATCTTCCCTAAAGTCCCCATGTTGACTGTATTTTGATATACTACAGTAGTCCTAGCCAATCATGAAAAGTGCTTTTTAGAAAAGAATTAAGCTAATGCATGAGGAAGAAATGCCAGAATAAAATCATTGCTATTTTGCAATTTGCAGTGAATCAGTTGTTTCAGGCAGAGGAATAAACAATTAGAAGAAAGATTGATGGGGAACATTACAAAGAAAGGATTAGCCTATTGGCACAGAACCTATGATTAATCTTACCATTATTAAACGCTAGAAAGCAGGATATTGTATCCCTGTTAGAAACAATATTTAATATTACCAAAGTTGAAACTGAACCTAAGTAAACTTCTAGATATCACTTCCTGAGTTTTTTTTTTTTTTTTTTTTTTTTTTTGGGGGGGGGGGACGGAGTCTCGCTCTATCACCCAGACTGGAGTGCAGTGGCACGATTTCGGCTCACTGCAACCTCCGCCTCCTGGTTTCACGCCATTCTCCTGCCTCAGCCTCCCGAGTAGCTGGGACTACAGGCGCCCGCCAACACTCCCAGCTAATTTTTTGTATTTTTAGTAGACACGGGGTTTCACTGTGTTAGCCAAGATGGTCTCCATCTCCTGACCTCGTGATCCACCCGCCTGGACTTTCCAAAGTGCTGGGACTACAGGTGTGAGCCACCGCGCCCGGCCATCATTTCCTGTTTTTAAGATAAAAATTATTCCTTCAACAATTTAAACGGCATCACAAGAACGGAGAAAGACCAATTAAAACTATAGTTCTTACCACTAGACAATTGACTTAGTATTTGCCATGTGATAAAAACATGAAAAAAAAGGAGGCAGAGGTTAGAGAAAAGAGTTTATCCTAAATTAACAAAAATCCAGGAAGCATAACAACCAGCTTGCAGCTTGAGTGGGTACTAATTTGAACAAATTGATTTTAAACAGACATTTTTTAGACAATTGAGGAAATATGAATATAAACTGTATTAAATATTAAGGAATTACTGTTATTTTTCTTAAATAGGTGTGGCAATGAAATTGCTCAAAAGAAGAAAAATCTCTATCATTTTGAGAGATGATTTAGGACTGTCTGTTGGCAGAATGGCATGAGGTCAAAACTTGGAGGGAAAATGAAAAAGCAAGCATGTAAGTCTTGATAATTATTGAATCTAGATACTAGGTAAATAAAGTTCTCTTAACTTTATCTAATTTTCTCTTTAATATTTCCTATATTTAGAAATTTTATGTTTAAAACACCTACGTTAATATAAATATTCTACCAATATAATTTCAAAATTAACACTAGTGCTTCTGCTTGAAAACCTGGAT
Organism: Macaca nemestrina; assembly: GCF_043159975.1. Taxonomy (NCBI): domain Eukaryota; kingdom Metazoa; phylum Chordata; class Mammalia; order Primates; family Cercopithecidae; genus Macaca; species Macaca nemestrina. The sequence continues at coordinate 65,827,450 of NC_092128.1, forward strand.
TGCATCCTCTGTATGCTTTTTGTTTCGTCAACTAAGAAAATAATATCTGAAAAAAAGTGAGAAAACTAAGAAAATAATATCTGCAAAACAACATGGCATTCAAGATGAGAAAGAAATCTCAAAAACAAAAACAACAAAGCTTGGCCAGAATATTTTTAAAATTTTACTTTCTGCTCACGGCAACTGTATGTTGTTGATTATTTTAAAAGAAAATATTTAAATTGAAAAGGAGGGAATTCTTTTTAATTTCTTGTATAGGCCAGCATTCCTCTGATACCAAAATCAGACAAGGACATAACAACCACAAAAACCCATAGACCCATATCCCTAATGAACATATTTGCCACACACTTGTAGACCTAGCTACTCAGGGAGCTGAGATAAGAGAATCATTTGAGTGCCAGAGTTTGAAGTTGAAGTGAGCCATGATATTGTCACTGCACTTCAGCCTAACAAGACAGTGACTCAGTTAAAAAAAAAAAGAAAGAAAGAAAAGAAAAAAAAAAGGAAAAAAAGTAGCCAAAATTATATATATGTATATATATATGTGTGTATATACACATACATATGTGTGTGTATATATGTATGTATACACACATATATACACACACACTAGCAAGCCAGATGTTCAATTTTCTATTTCTCCCTCAATTTTCCCAATTTTTGTGTATTTTTGGGTTGTGATGGCAAGTACATATTTGTCTATAATTGTTATATAGTCCTGGTGGATTTACTTTGCTATTATTTTAAATATCCCAATTTGTCTTCAGTAAAATTTTTTGTTTGGAAAACTATTTTGACTGATATTATTTTTTAATTTTTATGGGTACATAGTACCCACATATGTTTACAGGATGCATAAAATATTTTGATACAGGCATGTGATGCACAATAATCACACCAGGGTAAATGGTGTGCCCATCACCTCAAGCATTTATCTTCTATGTTACAAACAATCTTATGATATTATTTATTTAAAAATGCACAATTAAATTGTTACTGACTATAGCCACTCTGTTGTTTTATCAAATACTAGATCTTATTCATTCTTTCTATTTCTTTGTACCAATTAACCATCCTCACTTTCTTCCCAAGCCCCTAATCCCTGGCCTGTCTAATATTAGTATAATAACTCCAATTTAGTTGTGATTACTGTTTGAAAATTTTTATTCTATTTTTAATGCATTTATCTCTTTGAATATGAATTGTATCTGCTGTAGACACCATGAAATAACATTGTCATTTTTTAAGTGTTATCTGAAGATCGCTGCCTTTTGATTGATTGCTTAATCCAGTTATATTTAATATAACTGTTAATATGTGTTCTATTATATCTCCCCTTTTGGTTTTTGTTTTCTATGTGTTTCATTTCCATTGTTTCTTTATTTCTCTTACTTTGACTTTCTTCGTATTAAGTAAACATTTTTAGCATAACATTTAATTATTCTAATCAGATATAATGCTATATTTAAGAGGTTTTTTTTTTTTTAGTTTAAATATTCTATGTCAGTGGTTATAAGGAAATGGAAAAGAAAAATGAGGAAATTTCTCAATGAAGGTGAATAATAATCTCTAGGATTTCTGGTGTTCCTTTCTAGAGATAAGTCCTCTTCAACCCCCAAGTGAATCACTATTATTATCAAGATATGTTCTTGATGGGAGTGTATTCTGTGCTGAGTAAAGGGGAAAAGCCTTTGAGAACCACTGTTCTATGTAAATCAAAACAGAATCCCATCATTTATATCAATATATAAACAACTACAAGCTGGGCGTGGTGGCTCACACCTCTAATTCCAGCATATGTAAACATATATAACATGCATATATATGTGTGTGTGTGTGTGTGTGTTTATTACATAATAAGCAATGCCAAGGTGATTACTTCAATTACTTTCCCCAAAATCCAGTGTTTTTATATTTGTCACTAACTGGCTTCTTGAGGTGAATATTGAACACAAGATAATGGTTCACCTTTTCAACCGAAGCCACAAAGTTAATCTGTTTTCTTGTTGTTGAGGTTTAAAGAAAATAGAGAAGTTTTGATAAGGAGTTAAACCTGTTAAAGCAAAGATACAGGGCACCTGGATTTTGGATTTCTATATTTACTCTGCAAAAATGCTCCACATTCTTTTTCCATTGGAAGCTAAGTAAAATTTATTGAGGCATGCGGTTGTGAAACCACAGCTAAAGGTATGTGCCCTTGCAGCTCTAAATGGGTATTAATTGCCTAGATCATCTCAACCCACAGGCAAGTATAGATTAGTGTACTAATTCCAGGAAAAGCTCTCTGCCTAACTCTCTGTCCTACTAAACAAGTCTTTTCTTCCCCCATTCCTCATTCAGGATTTGCAGAAATTATACTAGATATATTTTTCCAAAGTTATCTTGAATGGTGAATTTAATTTTGAAGCAGTTATAAAGCCTAGGAGCTGATCATGAATAACAGGTAAAGGAATTCTTCAGGGTGCTTGAAATTCCTGATTCTCTTGCATCTGTAAACTTTTTTGAAAGGTCTATTAGTCTATTTTTTGTTGTTGTTATCTATAGCAGAATCTAAAACTGAGTAATGTATACAGAAAAGCAGTGTATTTCTTATATTAATGGAGGCTAAGGTGTTCAAGGTCAAGGGGCCATATCTGGTGAGAGCTTTCATGCTCGTGGGGACTCTCTAAAGAGTCCCAAGATGACAGAAAACATCACACAGCAAGGGGGCTGAGTGTGTTAACACGCTTTTTGGATCTCTCTTCCTCTTCTTATAAAGCTACCTATCATATTCCTAGGATAACCTATTAGTCCATGAATGAGTTAAGCCTTTCATGAGTGTTCTAAAAACCTCTTCAAGGGCCCATCTTTGAATAGTGCCATATTGGGGGTTAAATTTCAACATGACTTTTGGAGAGGACAAGTATCCAAACTATAAAAAAAGGAAGGCATTTCTGCCCATAACCAACACTGGAATATTTCACTAATTTTGCTACTGTGCCTTTCTGAAAAGCAGACTGCAGATTCCCCACTACATTTTTAGGCTCAAATTCTATGAACACACAATTGTCCATTTACACACAAAGAGATATCCAAAATACCTTCAAATAAGAGGTCAGACATTTATTTTGGAATAAACATTTTCTAATTCTGTATGAATAGATATTTCCTACATCTTAAAGTATTGATTTTTAATGTTTAAATGAAGAGAACACTAAATATCTGAGGGCAATCTTTATATGTTATATAGTTAAGATCATTCTCAAAAAAATTAACATTTCTAGTTTATTATGGAAATAAACTTTCAATTTACTGTTTCAAATAAACATAATCCTCCCTTTTCCCAGACCCTGCCTTGAAGAAACCTAGGCTTTTCCATAGAACAAAGAACAAGTTTTATTTTAAAACTCAAAAATTGTCATGTTGTAACCTGAAAATGCCTAAAAGATTTTTTAAATGTCATCAGTTTGAAAAATAATCTTCTTATTTTGCAATTGGCTTTGGCCAGTGTGTTTTAAGACATTACTAGGACAGATCAAGAGTTTCAGTTTCTCAAGTTTATCACATTTTAGTATATATAGTTCAATTGCTGGCTTAATTTTCTGATAAGCTCTAATGAAAAATTTAGACAGAAAAGAAGCTATTAACATTTTTAAAGACAACGCCGTTAAAGATATTGTAACTCTGAAGCTATTTTGCCAGTAATTAAGCAAGATATAAAATAGCGAAGGTGATGAAGAAATAGGAAAAATAACAACCCAATGTAAGAATGCTTATAATCTGAAGATAAAAACCTGTGAGTTCTAGTTCATTAGAAAATAACTTACCACTAATTTTTTACAGCTGGATTCAAGTTATAGGACAGGCATACAAGAATAGGCTTCAATTCTTACTTATTAATTTTCTCTTCTGCTATATTTTATTTTCCAAACAATCTACAGGGCAAGCTCCATTATAAGGGTTGTGGAAATAGAATCTTGGTGGGAAAAGTTGCGAAGTCATATTGCAAAGGCATGGATATCAGAACTAAATAATTGGGGCAAGATATGCATTGTAACGGAATGAAAGCATTTCTGTAGAAAATAAAAGTCTGAATTTATATTCCTTGTAATATACAAATATACACACTATATATGTTATATTAATAAACACATATAATTATACATACATTTTTCCAAGAATCCAGAGAATCAGTAAAAGTGTATTCCTTAGCATATATACATATATAAAGTTTTATATCCTCTTTAATTCCACTACCATTGCTTAAGTATGAAACATCACACTTCTCTTTTAAAATACTGCAGTGGTCTCCTAAAAGGGATCTCTTCATTTCTGTGCCCCTCCGCCCCATTTTCTTTTTCCTGTAGCATAATCAGATTGATAGATTGATCTTCTAAGAACGTGATCATGCAATGTATCTCTGCTACCTAAAATTCTGCAGTGGCTTCTATTTACACTTACAATAATATCTAAATTATCTCTCATGGCCTGAAGAGCTCTAAATAATGTGGTCCTTGCTTGTATTTCCAACCTTACATCATGGCACTTCTCTGTGTTTAATGCATCCCTACACAGAGTCTCTCTGATAGTTGATAAAAGGCATCAAGTCCTTAGCCTTATATGTTTGAAGAAGTATTAAGGCTTTGGAGTTATGTTGAGCACTATAGATTGGCTTGCAAAACTAAACTGCCAGTATACTCAATAAATTTTAACTCCTCATTTATTTCTTGGTGCAATGAAACAATATAGCACTTCTGAACCAGCTAAGTCCCCAATCTTTGGAATTGAAACTTTCTTGTCTCATTAGAAAAATTCTAAAATGAATATCACCTCAAGCTCAGTTTGATTCCATTTACTGGGACCAAACGTGATCTAAAACAGAAGAAATTTAGCTTCTTATCTTCTTGTATTCAATCTTATTGTTGCTGCTCATTCAAATGTGATGCTGTTCCAGTTATGTTATCTTTAAAAGTTTACTATGACAAGTCCTTGACAAGACGCTGTTTCTTCCATAAGATTCAGTCATTGTCTTTAATGAGCTCTCAAGTTCAAATTCCTCATCTCTATCCGTCAGCTCTGTACCTTTTATTCTAAGAAGATCTTGTTCCTAACTGTCCTCCCCATCCAAATACCCAATCTTATAACTGTAATCAGCTTTGAATTTTGTTGTACTCTTTCTTTTCTGGAATCTGACCAATAAGTAGGTCTTTTCACAGGTGGGAGGGTCTGTGTTGGATTGTCATTTCCCCTCCCAGAAATAAAGGCATTTACCCTTAAAAGAGATGCTCCAGTTTGTGTCTCAGCTCCAAAACAGCAATTAGATGAATTGCTTCCAATTTGATAAGTTTGCTTAATTTAACTTAATTGTAATATGCTCTTTATTTCTTTAGCTTTGCCTTCAAGTCCATCTATTCCTATCTTTCTAGTATTTGCCAGAGTAGTAAAAAATTGTATTTTTACAACTCCTCATGAATTCAAAAAATACAACATAATGGTATTCATTGGGGGAATAATTGTGCCACAACACTTCTTATTTCATATGCAAAATGTTAGTCTATGATTTATCCATAGAAATAGAATAGATTGAAAATTACGCCTATACAGCAAATTAAGAATTCTTGTCTCTATGCTTTTATTAAAGGTAATCTAAGGAGATAACTAGTGTCAATAATTTGCCAAGGCATGGGTTCCGACTTTCAAAAACATTATAAATAATTCAACTTTAGGTGAAGAAGCTGATATTTTTAAGTGAATGTGTTTACTTGATCTACAAATTCATGAAATTTTAAATTCAAATGAAGAATTTGCCTAGCCAATTGATTTACATTTGCAACTCTAAAGTCTCTTCTAGAAAGCAACATAACAGAATGATATATTAGAAAATGAGGAGACAGATTGGCTCCAATCTGGTATCAACATTTTTATCTTTATGATTATATTAGTTTCCTAATATATTAGCTTCTCTAACAAATTACCACAAACTTGGTGGCTTAGAACAACATACATCGATTCCCTTGCAGACCTGGATGTCATAAGTGCAAAATCATTTTCACTGGGCCCAAACCAAGGTGTCAGCACTCCTCTAGAGGTTCCAGGGGAGAATCTGTTGGAAACAGCCTTTTATAGCTTCTTACAGGGAGTAGGACCTGAATATCTTTAATTCTACCTCAAGATCATTCAGCCTACGACAATGACCTTGTGTAACCCTTAACCTCAGTTTCTTCTATAAAATTGGGCTAATCAGGATATTTTGAGAACTAAATAAAATGAAATCTTTAAAGCACCTAGGAAAATGTCTAAGAGTGATAGAAATCTAATTAATTACAGTTGTGCTATCACAGGCAGCAACATTTCCTAATTTACATTTACCTTTTGCTTTTTGATTTAATATGAAACCTCTTTTTGACACTTTATATAACCATAATATGTCAAGAGAAAATGTTTTTTAAAAAACAGAATTTAATTTCCAAGTTTGTACATGACCGTATGTAATTACTTTTTGAGGATTGCTATTTCTCTGACTTTTTCCACGTTGGTATTTTGGATTATTGGAGGTGTTAGCATATAAAGAAAAAGTGATCAAACCCCTGATTTCTCAGGCATAGTACCACAAAGGCAAATAGTGGCATATCTACTAATGTTTCCAAAGTTCATTTTGCATGCACTGAGGAGAATTATTTGGACTTTTCTTTTAGAATTGCAGACATCTTCATTGTAACTGAAACTTATCAGTGAAGTCATCACTTCCATTATATATACAGTCAGACTTAGTGATTATAATACTGACAGTCAAAGTAAGTTCAAGGAGAAACTTATCTCTTTTAAACCTGTCTAAATTATATATCTCAGGGTCTCTGAAAGTTATTCAAATGACTAAAGATTTTTCAGGATATCTAAAGGAAAGAAAGCTATCAAATTAGTACAGACATTTAAGAAGTGACTTCTTAGTAAGAAAGAGACACTGATTAAGATATATCGGCTTAATCTTATCAGAGACCTAAACCAGGGTTTGGAACAATAGATTAGTATCACAAGCATAGCTCAGGAACTAATCTTCTACTTTTGACTGTAAACAACGTCAAATACTTCACACTAGTATTTCTTTAAATCACTTTGTAATAATGCCATATTTTAAAAGGGCCTAGAATGTTAGAATTAGATTTCTTTTTACCTAATGCAAGTTTCCATATAAACAATGTTAATATCTGACTGTATCTTTAGATTGCCAAATCATTGGGCATATTTATTTATTGTGAAATATATCCTAAGATATTTAACTCTCAGATTTTGCACGGTAGGCTACTCTTCATTATTCAAATCTTGGCTGAGCTATCACCTGCTAGGAAAAGCCTTTAATGAATATCTATCCTAAATTACTATTTCCTATCCACTTACTCTTTGCAACATCGCTCTATTTTACTTTCTACATAGCATTTATGTCTTTCTGAGATTACCTGCTCATTATTATCTGTCTTCCCACAGCATATAAGCTCCATGAAAATAGTGACCTCTATACCTCAAGTGCCTAATAGAGTTTATTTAGGCGCCAAATATGTACTTGAATATATGAAAAACTAAAAACATTTTTATGGAGATAACAATACTTTTTTTGATATTGGAATTTTATGTTGCATGTTGACTGAGTTATGTCTTTAGGATTAGCAAACTCTCTGATGACTTTCAATTCTCAAGAAAGTACCTAAAGCTTGACATATTCAGAGAGCATTCGAGATCGTTGTTCTCAAAGGACCCTGTAATGTGTAAAAAAAAAAAAAACTGATTACAAAAGAGCCTCATGGAATTTGTTTGTTTATGGAGAAATATGACCTAACTAACAAGAATCCTACCCTAGACAGTTGTTCTTTAACTTCTATATTGAGATCAGGTAGAAGGGAAGGACTATTCATTTTTCCTTTTGAATTCTTCCTGGTAGAAAGGGCATCAATTGACTCAGGCATCTGCTGGAGGATAATTGGTCTGAAAGAGATTTGCATACTTTAGTTGAGATGCTCTGTTGTGCCTCCTGTTAAAGAGTACTACGAAAAATCTCTCATTGTCTATTTCTAGAACTTAAGTCAGTGGGAATATTTGGTATCCTTACCTAAATTAATATTTTGCTCTGTTTAGTATCAGTTCATCATGTGAACTTATCTAGAGGCTTAATCTATGTAAAAGAGCATATATATTGGAAATCGTGATTTCCACTCATGAATATAGGCATGTATGGACTGAATGTTTCCAGCTACAAAAAAAAATAGAATATTTCAGTAGCTTTATTCATCAATATTTAGGACAGAATTTGTTGTTCTGTTAATTTGACCTGTTATTCCACTAATTTACTAGAAGAATAAGTAGGGGAAACTGCCAATTGTTGCAGAAATAAGTTATGTGATTTTTGCCTGCTGGTATCCAACATTCATACTTTACCGGATAAAACAGAACCAGCTAATCTTCCATTCTCAATACTCACAGTTTTCAGGAGTCGATTTAACTCTCATATCCAGAAATAGGACTTGATTAATCTAAAGTAATCATCAGATCCTCACTCCGAAATTAGCACATAGAAGAAAACAGAGACTATATTACTTTGATCCTGAATCAAATCTCATCTGAAACCGGTCCCATCCCTGGATTTTTCAGTTACATGAGATGAGTCAATAAATGCCTTTTCTGCATTAAGCAAATGGGTGAGTTATCTTCTGTATGGCACTAAAACATTACTAAATAATAGTCCAGTCCACATGTTTGATGTGTAATACTACTTCTCCAAAAATATTATGCTTAGGACAAAGGCCAATCTAGAAAATTAAAATAGATACATCTCAGGACTTTGGAAGATTCCCTGTGAAGTAAATGTGAAGTGCACAGATATCAAGCACAGTATTCCCCACTCCCACAAAAAATTGCATGCACTTAAAATATTTAAACATGAGAAAAACACAAATATGTATGCATTTTGTGAAAGATGCACATAGATGATAAATAAGAGATAAACAACATCTCTAAACAGAGATAAATAACACCTCTATTCTTCATAGATATGATAAATAAGATAATAAAAATGGAAATAGTGAAATAAATTTGCTAGTTTAAAAAAATCTCACTAAGTATAAGGCAAAGATGTTACACAAACATGCACAGCTAACTACAAAGATCAGGACTTTGCATATAAGGCAACAGAACTGTGTTTTATTAGTTTTTAAGTCATATGATCATTTAAAGAGAAAGTCATGAGGTAAAATACTTATTGGCATTGGCTCTCTAGAATGAGATCACTTGGGAAGAAAGAAGCCATCTATTAGTGAAGGGAAGGCCTCCTGATCCTTGATTACAACCAGGTCCAGGCAAACAAATGGACGAATACCTTGTGGTATATTCATAGCTGCTTTCACCACAAAATTACAAGCTCCTTGAGGCAAGATTTAGTCAAGGGCATTTTCATAGCCTCAGCACCTTGTTCAGTGACTGGCACAGAGGAGATACAGAATAACATATGTGATGAATAAATGAGTAAATGAACTGTTTAGCTCCTACTAAATTTAAGAGATTGTCAATTTGAGCTTGTTTGTATCTTCAGAATTTTGGGTCACCAAAATAATAAATACCCTTTAGATACTTCTTTGAAAAATTCAGAATAAACTGCAGAGTTGCATATTCCATCTCTGAAGAAATACTCATTGTTATATGGGCCATGTCCATTTATGATAATTCTGCTATTTGAACATCATCCCAGAAAAAGAGTAAAACTGCCTATTAAAATAGCTATCTAATCTACATCCAACATTCCTGAAATATGCTGAGTAAATAAATAAATAATAAGTGAAAAAATTCTGTAACTTCCAAATAGGAACAAAATTCACATAAACTAGAGCAGCAATCAGGTATCTTCAATAATATTTAAATATTTATAATATTCATTATTTTCTCATGAAACTTAATGTTTTTGCTTTTTCATTTGGAAAATGCCTAAATGATGTGCATTTTCTAAAAGATAAGATATATTTTTAGAAGCAAATTTTTTTACTAAGAAGCTAGCACTTTTTCAACTCCTTTTTGGGAAATAAACTGAAAGAGTGTATTACTGAAATATATAAAAATGTTGTTCTATAATTGTAAATGGTTTTAAGACACAGAAAATTGCTTGGAATTCTGGAGGCAGGATTAAATTCAGTGCAGCAAAATTCAAACTGCCCTTTGAACCTCCTGCTTTTTATTTTCAGAATATAGCCAAAGTGACATATAAAGGTTTTAAGAAGTAATTTCCTTTACTATGAAAAAGCAAAACTTTTTGCATCTTCCTGTAAACAACCCAAGACTGTTTGCTCTAGTCTAGGCCTAATTCATTGAGACTCTTCAAACCAATTCTGATCCTGGACTTTTAAAAGGACCAAGTAAAAACTAAAATTAATAGAGTAATTTTCTAATAATATAAATTTTAATAGAAATGTATTGGTATAGCTTCTTAGAGTTCAGGTAAAGCTTTCCTATATCTTATCTAATTTGAACTTCTAAATAGCCTATGTAAGAGTCCTAAGAATGACTCTGTTGACCATTTATAAACAACTCATTCAATGTCTCATAGTTTCTAAGAATGAGACTTCACAAAAATTTCATAAAAAGCTCTTTATGCCACAAAATACCCTGCATATGTGAATGTGCATATCATGAAGAAAATATATTGCCAATTTGTATTACATCTGCCATGAAGAGCAAATGCATTATTCATAGCAATCCATAATAAGATATCGCTACAAAAGCGGTGCTATTTATGGTGCAATTAGTAATTGATTAAATTCTTTGTTAACAAGTAAATCATGTTAATTGGTACATAACAAACCATCTCAAAACTTAGAGGCTTAAAACAACAATTTTCAATTACTTATGAGTAATTACGCACAAATCTGCAATTTGGTCAGGTAGTGATGATGTGGACAGATTGTCTGCTCCAGCAACTTCAGGTGAGATGGGTCTACTGGGGGTCAGAGGATCTACTCTTAAGATGACTCACTCACATAGCTACTGGGTTGGAGCTGCGTGTTGGCTAGGAATTCAGTGAGGGTAGTGGGACAGGTGCTCTCTTTCTTTCCAAGTGGTCCTCGGCTTGAGCTTCTTTATGGAATGATGACTAACTTCAAAGAGGAAGAGTCCCAAGAAAGCTAGGAAAAGGCTGTATCAACTTTTATGACCTAGCCTGAGAGGTCATACAGAGATCATGTCTACCATGATCATAAGCCTACCCAGATCGTGACTTGACAATACCAAATAAAATCTTGGGGTATTATGATAAGCACATCTGTGAATTCAGCAGCGAGCCTGGGGGAGGGGCGCCCGCCATTGCTAAGGCTTAAGTAAATAAACAAAGCGGCTGGGAAGCTAGAACTGGGCGGAGCTCACAGCAGCTCAAGGAGTCCTGCCTGTCTCTGTAGACTCCACCTCTGGGGACAGGGCACAGCTAAACAACAACAACAACAACAAAAAGGAGCTGAAATCTCTGCAGACGCAAACGACTCTGTCTGACAGCTTTGAAGTGAGCAGTGGATCTCCCAACACGGAGGTTGAGATCTGAGAAGGGACAGACTACCTGCTCTAGTGGGTCCCTGACCCCTGAGTAGCCTAACTGGGAGACATCCCCCACTAGGGGCAGACCGACACCCCACACCTCACACGGTGGAGTACACCCCTGAGGGGAGGCTTCCATAGCAAAAATCAGACAGGTACACTCGCTGTTCAGCAATATTCTATCTTCTGCAGCCTCTGCTGCTGATACCCAGGCAAACAGTGTCTGGAGTGGACCTCAAGCAATCTCCAACAGACCTACAGCTGAGGGTCCTGACTGTTAGAAGGAAAACTAACAAACAGGAGGGACACCCACACCAAAACCCCATCAGTACATCACCATCATCAAAGACCAGAGGCAGATAAAACCATAAAGATGGGGAAGAAGCAGGGCAGAAAAGCTGGAAATTCAAAAAATAAGAGCACATTGCCCCCTGCAAAGGAACGCAGCTCATCGCCAGCAATGAATCAAAGCTGGACAGAGAATGACTTTGACGAGATGAGAGAAGAAGGCTCCAGTCCATCACACTTCTCAGAGCTAAAGGAGGAATTACGTACCCAGCGCAAAGAAACTAAAAATCTTGAAAAAAAAGTGGAAGAATTGATGGCTAGAGTAATTAATGCAGAGAAGGCCATAAACGAATGGACAGAGATAAAAACCATGACACGAGAAATACGAGACAAATGCACAAGCTTCAGTAACCGACTTGATCAACTGGAAGAAAGAGTATCAGCGATTGAGGATCAAATGAATGAAATGAAGTGAGAAGAGAAACCTAAAGAAAAAAGAAGAAAAAGAAGTGAGCAAAGCCTGCAAGAAATATGGGATTATGTAAAAAGACCAAATCAACGTCTAATTGGGGTGCCTGAAAGTGATGGGGAAAATGGAACCAAGTTGGAAAACACTCTTCAGGATATCATCCAGGAGAACTTCCCCAACCTAGTAGGGCAGGCCAACATTCAAATCCAGGAAATACAGAGAACGCCACAAAGATACTCCTTGAGAAGAGCAACTCCAAGACACATAATTGCCAGATTCACCAAAGTTGAAAGGAAGGAAAAAATCTTAAGGGCAGCCAGAGAGAAAGGTCGGGTTACCCACAAAGGGAAGCCCATCAGACTAACAGCAGATCTCTTGGCAGAAACTCTACAAGTCAGAAAAGAGTGGGGGCCAATATTCAACATTCCTAAAGAAAAGAATTTTAAACCCAGAATTTCATATCCAGCCAAACTAAGTTTCATAAGTGAAGGAGAAATAAAATCCTAGACAGATAAGCAAATGCTTAGAAATTTTATCACCACCAGGCCTGCCTTACAAGAGACCCTGAAGGAAGCACTAAACATGGAAAGGAACAACCGGTACCAGCCACTGCAAAAACATGCCAAAATGTAAAGACCATCGAGGCTAGGAAGAAACTGCATCAACTAACAAGCAAAATAACCAGTTAATATCATAATGGCAGGATCAAGTTCACACATAAAAATATTAACCTTAAATGTAAATGGACTAAATGCTCCAATTAAAAGACACAGACTGGCAAAATGGATAAAGAGTCAAGACCCATCAGTCTGCTGTATTCAGGAGACCGATCTCACACGCAGAGACATACATAGGCTCAAAATAAAGGGATGGAGGAAGGTCTACCAAGCAAATGGAGAACAAAAAAAAGCAGGGGTTGCAGTCCTAGTCTCTGATAAAACAGACTTTAAACCATCAAAGATCAAAAGAGACAAAGAAGGCCATTACATAATGGTAAAGGGATCAATTCAACAGGAAGAGCTAACTATCCTAAATATATATACACCCAATACAGGAGCACCCAGATTCATAAAGCAAGTCCTTAAAGACTTACAAAGAGACTTAGACTCCCATACAATAATAATGGAAGACTTCAACACCCCACTGTCAACATTAGAGAGATCAACGAGACAGAAAGTTAACAAGGATATACAGGAATTGAACTCATCTCTGCACCAAGCAGACCTAAAAGACATCTATAGAACACTCCACCCCAAATCAACAGAATAGACATTCTACTCAGCACCACATCACACTTATTCCAAAATTGACCACGTAATTGGAAGTAAAGCACTCCTCAGCAAATGTACAAGAACAGAAATTGTAACAAACTGTCTCTCAGACCACAGTGCAATCAAACTAGAACTCAGGACTAAGAAACTCAATCAAAACGGCTCACTACATGGAAACTGAACAACCTGCTCCTGAATGACTACTGGGTACATAACGAAATGAAGGCAGAAATAAAGATGTTCTTTGAAACCAATGAGAACAAAGATACAACATACCAGAATCTCTGGGACACATTTAAAGCAGTGTGTAGAGGGAAATTTATAGCACTAAATGCACACAAGAGAAAGCTAGAAAGATCTAAAATTGACACTCTAACATCACAATTAAAAGAACCAGAGAAGCAAGAAAAACACATTCAAAAGCTAGCAAAAGGCAAGAAATAACTAAGATCAGAGCAGAACTGAAGAGATAGAGACACAAAAAATCCTCCAAAAAATCAATGAATCCAGGAGTTGGTTTTTTGAAAAGATCAACAAAATTGATAGACCATTAGCAAGACTAATAAAGAAGAAAAGAGAGAAGAATCAAATAGATACAATAAAAAATGATAAAGGGGATATCACTACCGACCCCACAGAAATACAAACTACCATCAGAGAATACTATAAACACCTCTATGCAAATAAACTAGAATATCTAGAAGAAATGGATAATTTCCTGGACACTTATACTCTCCCAAGACTAAACCAGGAAGAAGCTGAATTCCTGAATAGACCAATAGCAGGCTCTGAAATTGAGGCAATAATTAATAGCCTACCAATGAAAAAAAGTCCAGGACCAGATGGATTCACAGATGAATTCTACCAGAGGTACAAGGAGGAGCTGGTACCATTCCTTCTGAAACTATTCCAATCAATAGAAAAAGAGGGAATCCTCCCTCATTTTATGACGCCATCATCATCTTGATACCAAAGCCTGGCAGAGACACAACAAAAAAAGAGAATTTTAGAAAAATATCCCTGATGAACATCGATGCAAAAATCCTCAATAAAATACTGGCAAACCGGATCCAGCAGCACATCAAAAAGCTTATCCACCATGATCAAGTGGGCTTCATCCCTGGGATGCAAGGCTGGTTCAACATACGCAACTCAATAAACGTAATCCAGCATATAAACAGAACCAAAGACAAAAACCACATGATTATCTCAATAGATGCAGAAAAGGTTTTTGACAAAATTCAACAGCCCTTCATGCTAAAAACACTCCATAAATTCGGTATTGATGGAATGTATCTCAAGATAATAAGAGCTATTTATGACAAACCCACAGCCAATATCATACTGAATGGGCAAAAACTGGAAAAATTCCGTTTGAAAACTGGCACAAGACAGGGATGCCCTCTCTCACCACTCCTATTCAACATAGTGTTGGAAGTTCTGGCTAGGGCAATCAGGCAAGAGAAGGAAATCAGGGGTATTCAGGTAAGAAAAGAAGAAATCAAATTGTCCCTGTTTGCAGATGACATGATTGTATATTTAGAAAACCCCATCGTCTCAGCCCAAAATCTCCTTAAGCTGATAAGCAACTTCAGCAAAGTCTCAGGATACAAAATCAATGTGCAAAAATCACAAGCATTCTTATACACCAGTAACAGACAAACAGCCAAATCATGAATGAACTCCCATTCACAATTGCTTCGAAGAGAATGAAATACGTAGGAATCCAACTTACTAGAGATGTAAAGAACCTCTTCAAGGAGAACTACAAACCCCTGCTCAGTGAAATAAAAGAGGACACAAAAAATGGAAGAACATACCATGCTCATGGATAGGAAGAATCAATATCATGAAAATGGCCATACTGCCCAAGGCAATTTATAGATTCAATGCCATCCCCATCGATCTACCAATGAGTTTTTTCACAGAATTGGAAAAAACTGCTTTAAAGTTCATATGGAATGACAAAAGAGCCCACATTGCCAAGACAATCCTAAGTCAAAAGAACAAAGCTGGAGGTATCACCCTACCTGACTTCAAACTATCCTAAAAGGCTACAGTAACCAAAACAGCATGGTACTGGTACCAAAACAGAGATATAGACCAATGGAACAGAACAGAGTCCTCAGCAATAACACCACACATCTACAGCCATCTGATCTTTGACAAACCTGACAAAAACAAGAAATGGGGAAAGGATTCCCTATTTAATAAATGGTGCTGGGAAAATTGGCTAGCCATAAGTAGAAAGCTGAAACTGGATCCTTTCCTTACTCTTTATACGAAAATTAATTCAAGATGGATTAGAGACTTAAATGTTAGACCTAATACCATAGAAACCCTAGAAGAAAACCTAGGTAATACCATTCAGGACATAGGCATGGGCAAGGACTTCATGTCTAAAACACCAAAAGGAACGGCAACAAAAGCCAAAACTGACAAATGGGATCTAATTAAACTAACGAGCTTCTGCACAGCCAAAGAAACTACCATCAGAGTGAACAGGCAACCTACAGAATGGGAGAAAATTTTTGCAATCTACTCATCTGACAAAGGGCTAATATCCAGAACCTACAAAGAACTTAAACAAATTTACAAGAAAAAAACAAAAAACCCCATCGAAAAGTGGGCAAAGGATATGAACAGACACTTCTCAAAAGAAGACATTCATACAGCCAACAGACACATGAAAAAATGCTCATCATCACTCACCATCAGAGAAATGCAAATCAAAACCACAATGAGATACCATCTCACACCAGTTAGAATGGCAATCATTAAAAAGTCAGGAAACAACTGATGCTGGAGAGGATGTGGAGAAATAGGAACACTTTTACACTATTGGTGGGATTGTAAACTAGTTCAACCATTATGGAAAACAGTATGGCGATTCTTCAAGGATCTAGAACTAGAAGTACCATATGACCCAGCCATCCCATTACTGGGTAGATACTCAAAGGATTATAAATCATGCTGCTATAAAGACACATGCACACGTACGTTTATTGCGGCACTATTCACAATAGCAAAGACTTAGAATCAACCCAAATGTCCATCAGTGACAGACTGGATTAAGAAAATGTGGCACATATACACCATGGAATACTATGCAGCCACAAAAAAGGATGAATTTGTTTCCTTTGTAGGGACATGGATGCAGCTGGAAACCATCATTCTCAGCAAACTATCGCAAGAACAGAAAACCAAACACCGCATGTTCTCATTCATAGGTGGGAACTGAACAATGAGATCACTTGGACTCGGGAAGGGGAACGTCACACACCGGGGCCTATCACGGGGAGGGGGGAGGGGGGAGGGATTGCACTGGGAGTTATACTTGATGTAAATGACGAGTTGATGGGTGCTGATGAGTTGATGGGTGCATCACGCCCACATGGCACAGGTATACATATGTAACAAACCTGCACGTTATCCACATGTACCCTAGAACTTAAAGTATAATAAAAAAAAATAAAATAAAAAGAATGCTAGAGTAAAAAGTAAATTGATATGACAAATTTAGACAACAGGATAAATCAGTGAGTGTGTGTGAGTGTGTGTGTGTGTGTGCATGTGCGTGTTTAAAACTTCTCAGGAATGGAGAAGAATTTAAAGTCATCTGCATAAATGATGCATTTGATATATGCATTGAGCTCCCTGAAATTTCCCAAAAGACACTCTGTTTCCTGGGGGTGATCTATCTCATCTTTAGGCAGCCCTATTTCCTTGCATTATGGATACAAAATCCATCATTCTGTAGCATTCACACACTTATCTTAGTTTCACACAAACAAATATTGAGCACCTACTAATTTTCAGTATGCTGGTTCAAGTACTAGATTTCATATAAAATATGATTAATTCCTTTTATATATGACAACTCTTTAAATATTTGAATTGATGAATGAAGATTTTCGTGCAGCCATAACTTTGAATAAAGATTCCATGGATATATTCCATGGAGATTCACTTAGTTTTCAAGTGAAAATGAAATATAAGCATGTATGAAAATTTATAATGATATTTTAATAATATATATTATAATAATTATGTTTATAATGGTGTGAGAACTTCATTGAGATTGAATTTCTAAATGATTTATAATTACCATTAATATTAAATTATTTTAATTTTCTTAAATTAGGAATTAGTAGGAACAATTCCCTTTTTATGCTCGATTATTTGGCTGAGTCAAAAGTTAAATTAAGGCTGTAATATAATATTTACAGTATTAAAATCAAGTATATATATTCAGTATTTTATAACAAAACAGCATTGTTAAGTTTCAGTAGGAACTAAAATAATTAGCACTCTTGCCTTCTGCAGCAATGTTGGGTGCTGGTTGACTGCACATACTTCTAGATTTCTAAATGACCTCCCATTGCATTTAATTTGAATGTTGTTCTGACAGCTGTAATCAACCATAAAATGTTACCAATATAAAACAGACAGAAGCCTTCAGATGATTTTCACAGTATTCAGTATTGTCATAAACAATAAGCTTTGTTTGCAATGTTCACTCTGGTCTTACCTCAACCCCACTTAATACTTTCCAAATGAAACGGAGTTACACAATAAAAAGCTTGTTAAAATATGATTAATTAACTTCCAGTTCTTCCAACAATAGGATCCTCCTATTCAAAAATGAAAAACAAGTGAGAAATATCCCTGCTGAACAAATTAGGCCAGGAAATCTCTTTCACTAAATAAAAAAGGAATATAAATTTAGCACTCAGGTATTCAAATGAAAAATATATGGCTGTTGAAATACTGCCTATCCAGACTGAAATACTTACACAAAGGCTATAGTAATAAGAGATTAGGCAAGAATTCCATTATGCTTTATTTCCATGAAATCAGGCTATTAAGTGTGCTTGACATAGGTATACTTGTGTGGGCTCTATCTTTACATACCAGGTGGCTAACTGTCATGCATGGCTTCAAGACATCTGACAACTTCAAACTACTATGTTCTAGTGAGAAGTTTTTGGATCCTTTACCTTAGCAATTTAATGATGGGACAGCTCTTACTCATTGGTAACAGCACTCACCAGAAACACTGTAATCTCGCTTGGAGCTATACAAAGAATAGAATTCTGAAAGTCTGCTTTCTGCTAATAGCTATGATTGCTTTTGGTGTTTGGTACAGATGCAGAGGCATTCAGAGAGAGTAAGTGTTCAATGTCTGAAATAGAACCAAGGGCATTTGATGCTTCCACGATCTGAGGGAGGACAACAGGCTGGGATTTATGCGAACAAAAAACCCTTCAAATTTGGATGAGCTTTAGTAAGCACAGACCACTCCAGTGATCTTTGTATCTCAAGCACTGAACACAATGCCCTATTCAATAAATGTCTTGCTCTTATTGGGACTTCCCATCACCATGGATACGATATTAAATATAGAAAATGTTCATAATTTCTGAATTGTTTTCAGACATATATAGAAAATCGCTTGCTATTTCTAAATATATTTTATGTTTGTTTCCTTAATATAAAGCATTTCCTTTTATTCCAGTGGGTATAAAACAAGTGAAAGCGTACCAAAAAAAATTCGTAAGAGTTGAACAGCTCTCTTGGCCGGGCACGGTGGCTCAAGCCTGTAATCCCAGCACTTTGGGAGGCCGAGGCGGGCGGATCACAAGGTCAGGAGATCGAGACCACAGTGAAACCCCGTCTCTACTAAAAATACAAAAAAAAATTAGCCGGGCGCGGTGGCGGGCGCCTGTAGTCCCAGCTACTCAGGAGGCTGAGGCAGGAGAATGGCGTGAACCCGGGAGGCGGAGCTTGCAGTGAGCCGAGATCGCGCCACTGCACTCCAGCCTGGGCAACAGCGTGAGACTCCGTCTCAAAAAAAAAAAAAAAAAAAAAAAAAAAAAGAGTTGAACAGCTCTCAAAAAATCACTGGAAAAAAATAAGGCTGAGGAAAGTAATGGGAAGCTGCTTTCAATGAATCAACATTTTTATCTTGAGCATTATACCAGATGAGGGGCTTTTTGTTTTGTTTTACTCTCAACTTAGTTTATTATAAACAACAATAACACAGCTTATCATCTAATATCTGACATTTGGTCATCTAAATAAATAGAGGAGACATACAAGAATAAAAGTGAAAGACAAGTTCAATTACTACTAAGTTCAGCTTATGGTTTAAACTTTCTTCTAAATATCTTTTAAGCCAGAATTTCTAATAAAATATGCATTAATTATACTTTTTACCCATTCACAGCCAATACTCTAAATTTTAAAGACAAGTCTAATCTTGCAGAAAAATTTGAAAAGAAAGAAAATCACAGATAGGGATTAAAAGTCACCTACAATACTACCTCAGAAATAATCACTATAAAATATTGCCAAAGCAATTGACAAATATTCATTTATTAAGTCATTGTATGTAAAGCAAACAGTGCAATGCACATAAGATGCACTCTATAGATCTTGGTTATTTTGCATACTATATTTTCTGTTTGGTAAGCAACATTTTTAACTTAAAAATATGTCCTGAATTGTACTTCATGTCATTAAATATCTTGCAAAAACATCATACTTACTGTTTAAGAACAGTCCATTATATAGATAGTCCCAATTTTATATAACTCAACTAAATGGAAGTTATGTAGAACATTAAAGAGTTAAAAGCCACCATGGTAGGGAAAAGGGGGAAAAAACCCTACAGGGCAATAAATAATCAAACATCATGATAAATGACAAAATACTTGAAAGTTGATCTAGATCTAGATTTTATTTTTCTATTTTGGATCATGAGTTGGTAGAAACTTCCGATTTTGGACAGGTCAGTTTGAATGACTCCTCAATGTTGATTACAAATGTCTAAATAGCATTCCCATCTATGCTTACAATGTCAGCTTTCCTATTAACCTTTGAAAATGATTTGAAGAAAAAGCAATTCAATAATTTCTATTTTGTACCATAAAAAAAAGAGTACTGCTTTGTAGTATGTAATAAGTTTCATCTTGGTTCTCAAATTCATTGTATTTTATGTAACATGAGAAAACATAAAAGCAATAATTGTAACCTACTTTATTGAATAGCCTCAGCCACTTTATTAACACCAAGCAAAAAGTAGATGTTACATTTTTAATAATTTACCAAAAAATTAAGTAGATGACAAATGTGTGTAATAGAGCTTTCTGTTTTTCTCAAACTGCAAGTTTTATTGGGTAAATTTCCTGTGGATAATTTCTGCTTATTTAAGTTTATTTTTCTTTGATTTGCTCCTCTGATTTGCTTAATGAACTGGGCATTTGCTGTGTTCATAACTGTACAAATCATGTTTTAATCTTTACCACTCTTCAATAGATCTCAAGATGCATCACTACTTCTGGCACTGGCCATCTGTAATTCTAGTCCCATTTTTAAGACTAGATTCATATATACCCAACATTTGTGTATCTTTTTTTTTAATTCCTGGGTTCTCAAGTACCCATGTGCAGTAATAAAAATTGGAAGCAAAATCATGGGAGAAGTGGAATTGGCACTGACCACTTTAACATATCTCGGAGCAGTGAATCTATGTGAGAGACCAACAATGTTAGCTATGGCACTGTACCTGAGAGACTAATTTCTAATGATGTTCTTTTGAAAATGAAAGCAAAAAATCTACATCTAAATTTGAGGGTAAACAAAAATTAAATTGAATTTCTTCTATGTCAGCACTTGAAACTCCCTGATAGGATTTAAGTGTCCACCATTATTGAGAGATAACTTCCAATTTATAAGCCAGACACTATTGTCATTAAAAATCTCTGAGCTATAAACAAGTATTGAGACATTGCATCTTAAATATGAATATGATTGTAGGAACGTAACACCAAGTATCACCCTTCTGATTATTATGGATGTTCTTCTCCATCCTATAATCCAAAATTAGCTTGGTCAGTACTAAATTCTCTAGCCCCATAAAATCTTTCTCTCATGTGTTATGCCATAATAGCCAATAAGTCTAGGTCTGAATTAAATCAATCATCCATCTTTGGTGCTACACTCCTCTCTGCTTTTATTTTGCAAAGAAATTGTGAATGGACAGAACTCAACTGAATCTGTGATTTTATTACTTCAGCAATGGCAGATTAGCCTAATTGAGAGTCACCCCTCTGAAGAGAACACTTGAAAATCTTGAAAAATTGCAAAAATTTTAACCACATAAAAATATGTGATTGAGAATATTAAAGTAGTAAAACTTGAAGAGTAAGAATCCTATGGAGAAGAAATGCCCCCAAAAGTGTGCACTATGTGCAATGCTTTTCCTCTAAAAATGTTAGGGCCTTAGTCATAGCACCACAAGCATCTTGGCTTTGATAATTCTTTGTTATGTAGGGCAGTCATGTGCATTACAGAATGTTTAGCAGCATGCTGAGACTCTACCTTCTAAATGTAAGTAGTATATGACAGTTGTGGCAATGAAAAATGTCTCCAGATATTTTCATATGTCCCTTGACAGGCAAAATTGTCCTCAGTTTGAGAACCTCTGCTGTGGAGGCATTTGATGATTCAAAAGAAGCATCTGAAAAACTTGGCAGAACTTTTGTTTGGGCAGTGACTTTGGGCTAGGGCACAAACTTTGGTGTTTAGGACTTTCAAAATAAGCTGTCAGCTTAGAAACCTAAAAGGTTATCACATAATGGTACACGTTACCCAGAAACAGAGAATGATTGAGTAAGACCCAATTTTGAATCGTTGCCATCCTTGATTGGATTAAAATAATCTATCCCAGTCATAACTGCCTGAAAGAGGCAAAGGTTAATTCTTTTTGAAAGAAAATCGTCTCTAAAAGAAGATAATATCATCCAGAGCCTCAAAATGTATCAACAAGTTTTTATACATATTTAATTTTTCAAAAGGCATGAAAGAAGACAATAACCAACCAAGATAGAGCCTATCAAAATAAACAGGGAATTTATAGGCATTAGCTTTACAGATATAGGCTTAAAATCACATGTATAAGAAATGAAGTTACAAAGTAATTAAAGGACAGAACTGATAATGTGAAAAATAATAGAATGGAATTTATGTTTTAGAGCTGTAATAAAATAAAAACTAAAATTAAGAATGCAATACATATTTAAAAGCAGATTAGACACTGTGGAAGAATGTGTTTTTGAACTGGAAGCTAGTTCAAACAAATACAAAGTGAAGCGCGGAGAGATAGAAAATGAAAAATCTAGAAGAGAGAAAATAACATACAATTATGGGATAGCCGGGCGCGGTGGCTCACGCCTGTAATCCCAGCACTTTGGGAGGCCGAGGCGGGCGGATCACAAGGTCAGGAGATCGAGACCACGGTGAAACCCCGTCTCTACTAAAAATACAAAAAATTAGCCGGGCGCGGTTGTGGGCGCCTGTAGTCCCAGCTACTCGGGAGGCTGAGGCAGGAGAATGGCGTGAACCCGGGAGGCGGAGCTTGCAGTGAGCCGAGATCGCGCCACTGCACTCCAGCCTGGGCGACAGAGCGAGACTCCGTCTCAAAAAAAAAAAAAAAAAAAAAAAAAAATTATGGAATAAAAGCTTAATGCATGTATAATTGGAAGACCAGAAATAGAAGAGAGATAATGAGGAAGAAGTGGTATTTGAAGATATGATTTAGAATTTTCTAAATATAATTAAAAGCATCAACAACATGAATTTAAGAAGTTTTATAAATTCTAATCCTCATTAAAATTTAATAGGAAATAAAGTATACATAGGAACATTATAGAATACTGATGAAAACCAAAAACAAAGGGTAAACTCAAAAGAAACTAGAGAAAAGAGGTATTAAAAATGGAGTAATAAAACTGACAGCTAACTTCTCAATATAAACAATGGAGGCTAGTAGATGATAATGCTAGGAATGATAATGCTTTGCCAAGTTCTAACTCTATACTCAGTGAAAATATCCTTCAAAAATAAAGTAAAAAATATTTGCAGATAATACAAAATATATATTTTAGTTTCCATCAGCATAACTGCATTAAAGGCAATAGTTAAAGGTGTTTGTTAGACAGAAGAAAAGTGATCCTAGATGGAAGCTTGAAAATTCAGGAGAGAACATAGAGCAACAGAAAGGAGAAATAGTTGACTAAATATAGAAAAATATAATTATATACAGAATGATAACCAATCGTGTGGAGTATATCAGTCAGTTCAGACTGCCATAACAAAATACCATAAAATGGGTGACTTAAACAACACAAATTTATTTCTCACAGTGTTGAAGGCTGGGAAGTCCAAGATCAAAGCGCTGGCAGATTCAGTTTCTGGTGAGGGCTCTCTTTGTGGGTCACAGATTGCCAAATTTTCACTAAGTTCTCACATGGCCTTTTCTCAGTGCATAAACATGGCCTTTTCTCAGTGCATAAACATGGCCTTTTCTCAGTGCAAAAAAACGTGATCTCACTGTCTTCCTCTTCTTATAAAGCTAATAATCGAATAATAGGAGTCCAAACCCCATGAGCTCATCTAATCCTGAATATCGCCCAATTGCCCCATCTTCAAAAACCATTTCATTGAAGGTTATGTCTTCAACATATGAATTTCAGGGGATCTAAACATTCAGTCCATAACATGGGCTTTAAAGCATATTTGAAATTAAATTACATGGCAAGAATGTAAAAAAAAAAAAAAAAAAAGGCAGAAGCAAAGTATAAATCCCATGGGTTTTATAACTTCTTTACAATATCCAGGAAATGCAAATGTATTAATTTATATGTCACATATGTTTCAATCTATAGAGTAATCACTAACAAGTTAAAAGAGAAAGAAAATAAAATAGTTAATCAAAAGGAAGGCAATGAAAGAAGAGAAAATGTAAATATATTTCATTTGCCCTATATACATGTGATAGGGCAAATTAAATATAAATAGTAAAATGATAGATTCATTTTTAAACATGTCAGCACTTATAGTAAATATAAGCTGGCCATACCATTAATTTATTTAAAAATATCTATCAAGTGCTTGTTACGTAAGTTATTCTATCAGATGACTGTCTATTACAAATAGGTGTAAAAACCTCAGATACAACTACGCCACAGACATTGCAATATATTTCTAATAATACCTTGGGAAATCTTATTATGCATGCAAAAATATTTTTCTCTCCATTTCGGTCTAAATTATTCTTGACAGATTTACCAATAATATTTTAAATAATATAAATGACAATGTTGTCTTATATAATCTGGTATGAAATGCCACCACCTTCACCTCAAATTTTGTCTTTTTATTTCCTTCCTTGACTCCTCCTCAAAATGTCCCAAAGACATTATTCTCTTTCAAATTCATCCACATGTGTTCTACCACTCAACTCTGCTCTGTCAACAAGATCTTTCTTTCATATTTCTTCTTCCTCCACATTTTTCAGTTGTTAAATATATTTGTGTGGAAAGATAAATACCAATGTTCAAGACCCAGTTCAGACCAATTAAATCAAAATCTCTAGGGCTGGGACTGAAGTGTTGGTATTTTTAAAGCTATCAGCTAAAAGGTGGCTTAAGGGAGCATTCTGTGATGTTGGAACTGTGTGTTTTCAACTGGCTAAGGTTACATGGGTCAATGCTTTTGTAAATATTCACCAAGCTGTATACTCAAGGGGGCTATGCACTTTGTATAAATTGTAGCTTAATAAAACTTTTTTAAAATCCAAACTATCCCAGTGTTTCTAATGCACAGCTATATTTAAGAGCTATTAAAGTAAAAGGGAAAAGGAAAGTTGACAAAAAGTTTTGGGTGGTGAATATCAACAAGAATGAAAACATATAAAATATGCTTTATTATATAGTATACAAATGTTTGGGGAATTATTAAAATTAAATATGGATTTATGAAGAAGAGAAAACATGTGGTTAATTAAGAAGAAACAAACATAGAATAGAAAACTAGGAATGAAAAATATAATTTATGTTCAATTATGTCTTGGGTAGAGCTTACTGCTCTTGGGTTAAGATGAGTTTAGTTTCCAGTAAGTTTCAAGAATCATAAAATTACACAAACATGCCTTGAAGATATTTTGAGAGTTAAAAATGCCATTTGAATGTCACTAGTTGAGTTTAAAAATACAGATTTGAACGTTTTCAAGGTTCACTTGGATAATTTCTCCCAAATCATTGATATAGCAAGAGATTACCAAATGTTTAAGATTAAACCTTGAGTACAATCATAATACCTGAGGGAAGAAAAGGGGATTACATTGAAAAGAATACATGCAATACATATATAAAGACAGAAGAGAATCTATAAACTCAGACTCATGAAACTGAATATAAAAATAGTTTTAGAGGCAGAAAGTAACTGCTTGTATCAAAGGATGTTGAGAGATCCAAAGTAAAAAAATTAGAAAAGACCAATAAATTGTTCCAGAAGGATGTCACATAAAAATAAGTAGTTCTATAATCTGAAAATGGAAGAGATCAAATTACAAAAGACTTTTAAGAGAATTATAAGAAAATGAATCAATTGTACATTAAAAAATTGTTAATTAGATGTTATGAGTTTTAGGAAATAAATAAAATTAATAAATATAGAAAATGGTAATAACTGTAGAAAGAACTGAAGACCAGCAGACTTGCAGAATGTTTAGAATTATGTGTTAAACATATTTAGCATCTAATATATAATATCACCCAAGTAATTATTTAATACGTGTTAATGAATAATATGAACACTGGACACAATTAGAAAGGCCTTGTACATACATTTCTATTATTGTGTGGGTATTTGTTTTGAGCAGGAAGAAAGATGAAAATCCTTCAATAAATAGCAATGTCAAAATTGTATTATTATATACACTTTTTTTCAGGAAAATTTAAATTTAAGAGAATATTGAGCAAATTTGCTAATACTTTGCAAATAGAGCTTCACATATTCTTATAAGCTTTCATTAGTAAGAGTCAATTGGTCTTTTTTCACAGTCCAATTTCTACTTCCTTATTTGTAGTCAATTCCATACACAGGATCATATTACTGAAGCTTTGATAAACTGCCTTTGAAACTACTAGTCGTGAAAGAGTTGTAAGACTCAGTAACATTCAAGCAAAGAAATTTCTAACGTGGCACTGGATCGAAGTTAGATCATTTATTAGAAAAGAGATTTTTCAATCTGTTGAGTGTTCACAATTAACATACAAATAACCCCTGCATTTCAAAAGCTACTCTGTGCGTGTGTGTGTGTGTGTGTGTGTGTGTGTGTGTGTTCCTCAGTTTGCCCTCAAGCATATATTAAAGTCAGTTTGGAAATTTTTAAGAGTGTTATTTATCATTTCTTAACTGACACAGCTCACGCTAGCCTGGCTTATATTCTCAACTATGCATTGACACCAAAGACACTAAAGTGGAGTGATACTAATTCCTGTTTTAAACAGTTAAATTCCAACTCAGTAGTGAACAATGGCTAACCAAGAAGGTCCCTGAGTATTGACATTCTAGATGGAAAAGCAGATGGAAATTAAATGATTTATTAAGTATCTCACAGAATATTAACAAAGCAATAGTTATTATCATCTTCTATTTTTTAAATCGCATTGACTTGCACATGTCTTTATTAGTGTTCTTAAAACCCACAAAGGCATCTTTGTATAGAACAACTTAAAAATACGTAAAAGCATAAGAACATCTGAAATTAATCTGATTCCCATTATTCAGATATCATTATAGCATTTACATTTTTGACTTCTTTCTATGCATATGAAATCACTTTTCTTATCACACTGAATGTGCTTCAAATGCTAATGTATTGACTGAATAATTTTATAGGTTATGATGGGCCAAAATATATCCAATTCCTTATTTTATAATTTCCAAATTTTACTCCCATAAATAGGCTTGGAGAAAACTTCCAATTGAAAATAAAAAAAAGTAGTATCCTTAATTAATTTTAGAAAAATCTTCTAGAACTGTATTATCAGGTTAGTGAATAAGAGTACTAGCGGTGGTCACTGTACAAATCTCTCTTCAGAAATGTCGCATCATTTTTCTTTTCTACCTGACTACAGAAAGGCCCATTTCACTGTGCCTTTCCCTAATTGGAATGCTTTACTTAAAATAACCTGTGCTTTAATTAGCAATACTACAAACATACTAATATCTTCTTTCATTAAGGAAAAATGTTTCCAATATGTATTGATGATCTTGTTTCTTCTTTTGTGGTTATCTGGACTGGACATATCTACCAACAGGTAATCGAGCAATCTTAATTTTCCAAGTTTGGTTGTTTTTTAAAAATTGGATGCTTATGGAATTTTATTATGATTATTTTTAATTG
Organism: Macaca nemestrina; assembly: GCF_043159975.1. Classification (NCBI taxonomy): domain Eukaryota; kingdom Metazoa; phylum Chordata; class Mammalia; order Primates; family Cercopithecidae; genus Macaca; species Macaca nemestrina. The sequence goes on from NC_092128.1 coordinate 65,855,276, forward strand.
CTATGGATACATAAAAGGTGTATATATTTATGTTGTTATTTATCTGAATAATGAGAATTAGGGAGATTATATCTGAAGATGCTAGAAACATTTGTTTTAAAATGGGAAGTCTAGTAGATAAGCAGCAGAATAAGCAATTTAATGGGAAAATAGAAATAAATTTTCAAGATGTAAACATTTTTATTTTACTTTTTTATTTCAAATCAGCTAATGATGTTTTGATATCTTGAAGATGTTAAAACTGTAATATCTGACTAGAAGTAGAGATATATGTAAATATAAGACATGAGTATCACATTTATTATTCTTTTATTGTTTCTAAATTTTAGAGACTTACTTAGGCTTTCTAACTTCCAGTTACAATAACAATGTTCTTTAACACTTGCATGGTTTACTTTTAAACATTTATATCCGCGATTCATTTGGTGTTTGAGTGAAAGGTATAACATACAGGTTCAGTTTTACCTTTCTAAAAAAATAACTATCAAATGAATGACTTTAATACATTAATAATTAAAAAAACTATTTGCACTAGTGATTTTTCATATACTATACTTTCATAGGTATTTGTGTCCATTTTATGCTTTCTTTTTGGTGCCATTGATCTTTCTGATTATTCATATGTAAGGACCATATTGTTTTTATAAGAAGATTTCTACTTTATTTTACATTATAGGAAGGCCAATTCTCCTTTGCCTGTGTTGCTGATCTTCATTTTTAGGGTTTCTTCATCTAGTCATGATTGCTATTTTTTTATATGATTTTCATATGAACTTGTTTAAATCCAGCAAAACTCTCTTGGTAATTTTCTGAGACCATATTACATTTACATTTTATCTTAGGGGATTGATACCTTTATGATATTTGATTGTTAGAGCCAACAAAATGGGACTTTGTCTTTTACTGAAGTATTTAAAAGTGGTTTTTTTATAGGTTTTACACATTTTATTTTAGGTATTATCTTTTTCTATTTTCTTAACAAGGTATTTTTTTGATTATTGTTTGAATATATGAATGGGTTTGAATTTCTCTTTTATACATTAATGCCTTATTGAAATATTTTTATCAGTTTTTACTCTTTGTGGTATTTTTATTAAAAATTTCTCTTAAATGTTCTGGACATGCTACTAAGTGTTGTCCTCTTTTCTAATTCTTATTTTTCAAATTGATTTTTTATTTTCCTATTGTTTTGGATAATAACTATAATTCAATGCTAAACATCGGTTTAGACAATAGGATGGAAAGATTTATCTTGATTGTAGTGGATAGAGCTCTATTCTTTCTAATATGTCAGATATTGGCTTTGCAATTGAAGCATATAGATTTTTATCAAGGTTAGAAAGTCACAACATTTTATTTTATTTTATTAGTGCTTTATATAACAAATGGTTACGTGACTTTTTGAAGTTTTAAAAATGTATATAATTGTAATCACATTAATGGATATACTGTATTGATATACTTTGGCTATGTCCCCAACCAAATCTCATCTTGAATTGTAGTTCCCATAATCCCCACATGTCGTGGGAGGGACTTGGTGAGGTGATTTATTCATAGGAGTAGTTACTCTCTATGCTGTTCTTGTGATAGTGAGTTCTCAGCAGATCTAACAGTTTTATAAGGAGAAAGCGTTTCTCCCCCTTTTGCTTGGCACTTCTCCTTGCTGCCGCCATGTGAAGAAGGGCATGTTTGGTTCCTCTTCCACCATGATTGTAAGTTTTCTGAGGCCTCCCCAGTCATGCTGAACTATGAGTCAATTAAACTACTTTCCTTATAAATTACCCTGTCTTTGGTATGTCTTGATTACTAGCATGAGAAGTAACTAATACATGTATTGAACCTTCACTGGATTTCTGGAATAAAGCCTGCCTAATCACACTGTGTTTTTTAGTGTGCTTTTAAATATTTCTAATAATATTTTATTCATGAATAAGTAGAAATAGTCTGAACTTTTCCTATAAAATTTGGATTGAGTATCACAAAATATCTGCATTTATAAAAAGCATTGAAAGTTTTCCTTTCTAATCTCTGGAGCAATTTAGGTGGCATTAAAATTATCACTTTTGAATGTTTATTAGAATTTTCCAGTAAAATTCTGCCTGGTTCTTTGTGGGAAGTAGCTCAATGAAATATATATATATATATATTTTCCATTCACTGAATTATATATATATATATATAATTCATATGTTTACATATAATTCATATATTTCATATATGTTTATATGAATTATATATACATATAATTCATATATATGTTTCTATATATATTTGATGCATTTCTGATCATAGAACCAGAAACATAATGTTATTTTGAAATGGAAGACTTTCACTCTAGCACTGACTCAGAAATCTACACTTTATTTTAAATATTCCTTTCTAAAGATGTTACCCTCGACAATATTCATTCTATTAGAGAAAAAATCTGTTTTCTAAATTCATTTTTAGTGTGATTTTGAGTTATTCAATTCACTGAATTCCTGATTATTTTCATAAATATAGGCAAATATCACAATGTTACTTTCATCCTTAATACTTCAAAGGCCTAAAGTTCACTTATGAACCTCAGGATCTAAGTTTCAGTTCTCAGCTTCAGCTACAACCACATTCAAATCCAGTCTCAAGTACAGCACATGTTGAATGTAATACATTGACCCTCTCTTGGTTTGATCTTTTTATTTCATTTATTTTTCTAGTCAGTGTCTTGGTATTTAGCACATTCACTACAAAGGTGAAGGAGATACAGGGTTACAAAAATTGCCATATAGCAAATTTTCAAAACTATTATAGACTTCCAAAGAAATAAAAAAAAATGGAGCAGTCACTTATTGGAAGGAAGTAGAAGAGTGTATCAGCTTATATGAATTCTATAGTAACATATGCCACAATAAACAACATTCAGCACAACTAGATAATTCCATAGAAAGCTAAGCTAAATTTATTTTCCTGCTATCAATTCTCCATACTTCTCAAATGTGATCCATTATCCAGGAGATAATTAGAAGGCATTTTTCATTCTTATAGTCAGACATTAGGTGATGAATGGAAGTATTATTTTGTTGACAGCTTTTAGAACTTTAAAACAAAGAGTGAAAAACGGATACTAACCCAGATATTTTAAATGTCAGTTATTTTATTTTCCTCTACTTCTGATATCTTAGAGAAGTGATAAATAATTCAAAATCTGGAAGCTATTATTTATTTTTTCTATTAATTAAATTTTAAAAACTTGGTGATAGAATTGCCACATTTGTGTTGATGTATTTGAATGCTGATATTTTAACTTTAAGAAAAAACTTTTAGGAGTGGTGCCCAAGATGGCCGAATAGGAACAGCTCCAGACTCCAGCTCCCAAGGTGAGCGACACAGAAGATGGGTGATTTCTGCATTTTCAATTGAGGTACCGGGTTCATCTCACTGGGGCATGTCAGACAGTTGATGCTGGTCCATGGGTGCAGCCCGACCAGCCACAGCTGAAGCAGGGCAAGGCATCATCTCACCTGGGAAGCACAAGGGGGAAGCGAATTCCTTTTCCTAGCCAAGGGAAATTGAGACACACAACACCTTGAAAATCAGGTAACTCCCACCTTAATACTGCGCTTTACCAAGGGTCTTAGAAAATGACACACCAGGAGATTATATCCCACACCTGGCCCTGAGGGTCCCATGCCCATGAGGCCTCCCTCATTGCTAGCAGAGCAGTCAGAGATCTAACTGCAAGGGGGCATCGAAGCTGGGGGAGGGGCGCCCACCATTGTTGAGGCTTAAGTAGATAAACAAAGCCACCAGGAAGCTCGAATTGGGTGGAGCCCACCGCAGCTCAAGGAGGCCTGCCTGCCCCTGTGGACTCCACCTACGGGGACAAGGCATAGCTAAATAAAAAGCAGCAGAAACTTTGGCAGATGTAAAAGTTCCTGTCTGACAGCTTTGAAGAGAGCAGTGGTTATCCCAGCATGGAGGTTACGATCTGAGAACGACAGACTGGCTGCTCAAATGACTCCCTGAACCCTGAGTAACCTAACTGCGAGACATCCCCCACTAGGTGCAGACCAACATGTCACACCTCACAAGGCTGGGTACACCCTGAGACAAAGCTTCCAGAGCAAGATTCAGACAGCAACACTCACTGTTCAGCAATATTCCATCTTCTGCAGCCTCTACTGCTGATACCCAGGCAAACAGGGTCTGGAGTGGACCTCAAGGAAACTCCAACAGACCTGCAGTTGAGGGTCCTGAATGTTGGAAGGAAAACCAACAAACATAAAGGACACCCACACCAAAACACCATCAGTATGTCACCATCATCAAAGACCAAAGGCAGATAAAACCACAAAGATGGAGAAAAAGCAGCGCAGAAAAGCTGGAAATTCAAAAAATCAGAGCGCATCTCCCCCTCCAAAGGAATGCAGCTCATCACCACCAACAGAACAAAGCTGGACGGAGAATGACTTTGAAGAGTTGAGAGAAGAAGGCTACAGTCGATCAAACTTCTCAGAGCTAAAGGAGGAACTACATAATCAATGCAGAAAAACTAACAACCTTGAAAAAAGAATGGATGAATGGATAACTAGAATAATCAATGCAGAGAAGACCTTAAGAAATGATAGAGATGAAAACCATGACATGAGAACTATGTGAAAAATGCACAGGCTTCAGTAACTGACTCAATCAACTGGAAGAAAAAATATCAGTGATTGAAGATCAAATGAATGAAATGAAGTGAGAAGAGAAATGTAGAGAAAAAGGAGTAAAAAGAAATGAACAAAGCCTCCAAGAAATATGGGGTTATGTGAAAAGACCAAATCTACGTCTGATTGGTGTGGCACAAAGTGACGGGGAAAATGGAACCAAGTAGGAAAACACTCTGCAGGATATCATCCAGGAGAACTTCCCCAACCGAGTAAGGCAGGCCAACATTCAAATTCAGGAAATACACAGAACACCACAAAGATACTCCTCAAGAAGAGCAACTCCAAGACACATAATTGCCAGATTCACCAAAGTTGAAATGAAGGAAAAATTGTAAAGGGCAGCCAGAGAGAAAGGTCGGGTTACCCACAAAGGAAAGCCCATCATACTAACAGCAGATCTCTTGGCAGAAACTCTCCAAGCCAGAAAAGAGTGGGGGCCAATATTCAACATTCTTAAAGAAAATAATTTTAAGCCCAGAATTTCATATCCAACCAAACTAAGTTTCATAAGTGAAGGATAAATAAAATCCTTTACAGACAAGCAAAGCTTAGAGATTTTGTCACCACCAGGCCTGCCCTACAAGAGATCCTGAAGGAAGCACTAAACATCGAAAGGAACAACCAGTACCAGCCATTGCAAAAACATGCCAAAATGTAAAGTCCATCAATGCTAGGAAGAAACTGCATCAACTAACAAGCAAAATAACCAGCTAATATCATAATGACAAGATCAAGTTCACACATAACAATATTAACCTTAAATGTAAATGGACTAAATGGTCCAATTAAAAGACACAGACTGGCAAATTGGATGAAGAGTCAAGACCCATCAGTTTGTTGTATTCAGGAGACCCATCTCACATGCAGAGACAAACATAGGCTCAAAATAAAGGGATAGAGGAAGATCTTCCAAGCAAATGGAAAAGAAAAAAAAAAGCAGGGGTTGCAATCCTAGTCTCTGACAAAACAGACTTTAAACCATCAAAGATCAAAAGAGACAAAGAAGGCCATTACATAATGGTAAAGGAATCAATTCAACAGGAAGAGCTAACTGTTGTAAATATATATGCACCCAACACAGGAGCACCCGGATTCATAAAGCAAGTCCTTAAAGACTTACAAAGAGACTTAGACTCCCATACAATAATAATGGGAGAATTCAACACCCCACTGTCAATATTAGACAGATCAACGAGACAGAAAATTAACAAGGATATCCAGGAATTGAACTCATCTCTGCACCAAGCAGACCTAAAAGACATCTATAGAACACTCCACCCCAAATCAACAGAATATACATTCTTCTCAGCACCACATCACACTTACTCCAAAATTGACCACATAGTTGGAAGTGAAGCACTCCTCAGCAAATGTACAAGAACAGAAATTGTAACAAACTGTCTCTCAGACCACAGTGCAATCAAACTAGAACTCAGGATTAAGAAAGTCAATCAAAACCGCTCAACTACATGGAAACTGAACAACCTGCTCCTGAATGACTACTGGGTACATAATGAAATGAAGGCAGAAATAAAGATGTTCTTTGAAACCAATGAGAACAAAGACACAACATACCAGAATCTCTGGGACACATTTAAAGCAGTGTGTAGAGGGAAATTGATAGAACTAAATGCCCACAAGAGAAAGCTGGAAAGATCTAAAATTGACACCCTAACATCACAATTAAAAGAATTAGAGAAGCAAGAGCAAACACATTCAAAAGCTAGCAAAAGGCAATAAATAACTAAGATCAGAGCAGAACTGAAGGAGATAGAGACACAAAAAATCTCCAAAAAAATAATGAATCCAGGAGCTGGTTTTTTGAAAAGATCAACAAAATTGATAGACTGCTAGCAAGACTAATAAAGAAGAAAAGAGAAGAGAATCAAATAAATGCAATAAAAAATGATAAAGGGGATATCACCACCGACCCCACAGAAATACAAACTACCATCAGAGAATACTATAAACACCTCTATGCAAATAAACTGGAAAACTTAGAAGAAATGGATAATTTCCTGGATACTTACACTCTCCCGAGACTAAACAAGGGAGAAATTGAATCCCTGAAGAGACCAATAGCAGGCTCTGAAATTGAGGCAATAATTAATAGCCTACCAACCAAAAAAGTCCAGGAACAGACGGATTCACAGCCGAATTCTACCAGAGGTACAAGGAGGAGCTAGTACCATTCCTTCTGAAACTATTCCAATCAATAGAAAAAGAGGGAATCCTCCCTCATTTTATGAAGCCAACATCACCCTTATACCAAAGCCTGGCAGAGACACAACAAAAAAAGAGAATTTTAGACCAATATCCCTGATGAACATCGATGCAAAAATCCTCAATAAAATACTGGCAACCCGAATCCAGCAGCACATCAAAAAGCTTATCCATCATGATCAAGTGGGCTTCATCCCTGGGATGCAAGGCTGGTTCAACATACACAAATCAATAAACATAATCCAGCATATAAACAGAACGAAAGACAAAAACCACATGATTATCTCAATAGATGCAGAAAAGGTTTTTGACAAAATTCAACAGCCCTTCATGCTAAAAACGCTCAATAAATTCGGTATTGATGGAATGTATCTCAAGATAATAAGAGCTGTTTATGACAAACCCACAGCCAATATCATACTGAATGGGCAAAAACCGGAAAAATTCCCTTTGAAAACTGGCACAAGGCAGGGATGCCCTCTCTCACCACTCCAGTTCAACATAGTGTTGGAAGTTCTGGCTAGGGCAATCAGGCAAGAGAAGGAAATCAAGGGTATTCAGGTAAGAAAAGAAGAAATCAAATTGTCCCTGTTTGCAGATGACATGATTGTATATTTAGAAAACCCCATCGTCTCAGCCCAAAATCTCCTTAAGCTGATAAGAAACTTCAGCAAAGTCTCAGGATACAAAATCAATGTGCAAAAATCACAAGCATTCTTATACACCAGTAACAGACAAACAGAGAGCCAAATCATGAATGAACTTCCATTCACAATTACTTCAAAGAGAATGAAATACGTAGGAATCCAACTTACTAGAGATGTAAAGAACCTCTTCAAGGAGAACTACAAACCACTGCTCAGTGAAATAAAAGAGGACACAAACAAATGGAAGAACATACCATGCTCATGGATAGGAAGAATCAATATTGTGAAAATGACCATACTGCTCAAGGTAATTTATAGATTCAATGTCATCCCCATTAAGCTACCAATGACTTTCTTCACAGAATTGGAAAAAACTGCTTTAAAGTTCATATGCAACCAAAAAAGAGCCCGCATTGCCAAGACAATCCTAAGCCAAAAGAACAAAGCTAGAGGCATCACGTTACCTGACTTCAAACTATACAACAAGGCTACAGTCACCAAAACATCATGGTACTAGTACCAAAACAGAGATATAGAACAATGGAACAGAACAGAATCCTCAGAAATAATACCACACATCTACAGCCATCTGATCTTTGACAAACCTGACAAAAACAAGAAATGGGGAAAGGATTCCCTATTTAATAAATGGTGCTGGGAAAATTGGCTAGCCATAAGTAGAAAGCTGAAACTGGATCCTTTCCTTACTCCTTATATGAAAATTAATTCAAGATGGATTAGAGACTTAAATGTTAGACCTAAAACCATAAAAACCCTAGAAGAAAACATAGGGAATACCATTCAGGACATAGGCATGGGCGTGTCTAAAACACCAAAAGCAAAGGCAACAAAAGCCAAAATTGCCAAAAGGGATCTAATTAAACTAAAGAGCTTCTGCACAGCCAAAGAAACTACCATCAGAGTGAACAGGCATCTTACAGAATGGGAGAAAATTTTTGCAATCTACTCATCTGACAAAGGGCTAATATCCAGAACCTACAAAGAACACAAACAAATTTACAAGACAAAGCAAACAACCCCATCAAAAAGTGGGCAAAGGATATGAACAGACACTTCTCAAAAGAAGACATTCATACAGCCAGCAGACACATGAAAAAATGCTCATCATCACTGGCCATCAGAGAAATGCTAATCAAAACCACAATGAGATACCATCTCACACCAGTTAGAATGGTGATCATTAAAAAATCAGGAAACAACAGGTGCTGGAGAGGATGTGGAGAAATAGGAACACTTTTACACTGTTGGTGGGACTGTAAACAAGTTCAACCATTGTGGAAAACAGTGTGGCGATTCCTCAAGGATCTAGAACTAGAAATACCATTTGACCCAGCCATCCCATTACTGGGGATATACCCAAAGGATTATAAATCATGCTGCTATAAAGACACATGCACACGTATGTTTATTGCGGCACTATTCACAATAGCAAAGACTTGGAATCAACCCAAATGTCCATCAGTGACAGACTGGATTAAGAAAATGTGGCACATATACACCATGGAATGCTATGCAGCCACAAAAAAGGATGAATTTGTTTCCTTTGTAGGGACATGGATGCAGCTGGAAACCATCATTCTCAGCAAACTATTGCAAGAACAGAAAACCAAACATCACATGTTCTCACTCGTAGGTGGGAACTGAACAATGAGATCACTTGGCGACAGGAAGGGGAACCTCACACACTGGGTCCTATTGTGGGGAGGGACAGCGGGGAGGGATAGCATTAGGAGAAATACCTAATGTAAATGACGAGTTAAACATGGCACATGTATACATATGTAACAAATCTGTACGTTGTGCACATGTACCCTAGAACTTAAAGTATAATAAAAAATATATATATTTATCACCATAAAAATAAAATTCAAAATTATAAAGATAAAAAAAAAGAAAAAACTTTTTGTGTTAGAAACTTCCTTTCCTTCCACACTTAATGCAACTAGAAAATGCCTTTCCCTGCAAAAAACCACAAATGTAATGTGCCTACGATTTTCTAAAGCCCTGGTATATTTACACAAAACAACCAAAAGTTTCCTATGCACTTTCCATTTTCTCAAGGAATACTTCTGATTGACGCATACAGCCTGATCAAAGCAAAAATCCTTTGTTGTTTCTGAGTCAAAGTCAAAAAGGTATCTTGAAATCAGAGAACGTGATTGTTTTCAAATGTATGAGTAATGCTTAATATCTTACTATATTATAAAATCCAACATTAATTTAAATAATTTTAATGTTATTAATTGTAATGTGGATACAGAGGAACTGGTCTGTTCCTTAATTCTTCATATAAGGGAAAGATATCATAAGCCTGTCCTGTTGAAATAGTTATTTTCTATGAGGGTTTCCGAATTTCTTACTCATGATTCAAGAATCAGACTACAGAAAAATTAGTGCTCTTTGAGGCCCAAATATATTCTTCTTTCCCCCTCTTTTTTTTTTAAGTTTTCAATTAATTCAGGAAATATTTAATAATCATGTTATACTTCGCTTGGAAGTATGATGTTTTGTCTATATCACTTGTGATGTATTCAAACCGTTGTGGATTTAATGACTATGAAGTAGTAAATTCTGGTTTAATTTTATTTTACTGCTTAACAAGGTAGCTTATTAAGAATAACAAAATGCTTCCAGGTGCAGTGAGTTGAGCTCTCTTCATGTTACTCTTACAAATATAAGTGAACACAAACATTAAGGAATGGTATAAAAATGTATCAAGAGTGCTCAAAAACTTTATAAACTTCGACTGAGTTATTCTTATCATAGAACTTTACCTTAAGTAAGTAGAAACTCATATAATGATTTAAGTATTAGAAGTTCATACAACAATATTTAGTTTAAAATTGTGAATAAAATACATGTCCAGTAATAATGGATTGGCTAAGTTAATACTATCTATCTCAATTTATATTTATATATTCAGTAATGTAAAGATCAGCTTAAATACCATTTCCACTTGAGAGTCTCAGCTTTAAAATTAGAAGCAAAAGCTTAACAAACTCAAACTAATGCCCCAACTAAATGTGTCCTGATAACAAAGCCTCGGCCACAATGACATTGCTTATGTTCCTTGAACATGCCAAACTTACTGATACCTAGAGCCTTGGCACTCCAGTCACTATTATATTTTCTATTTCCTTATTTTTATTAATGTTTTCACTACTTTGAAGTGATTCATTTGATCTCATTCTCCTAATTATCATCTCCTTCTACTGAAATATAAGCTATATGAACATAAGGGTATGGCTTACTTTCTTCAAAAAAAGCATAAGCACATTTCTTGGTATATTTTAGGCACTCAAAAATATTTGGTGAAAGAATTAATGAATAAGTAAATTAATACCAGGATATTTAGGGACCATTAAAGCACTTGTGATAAGATTTTCAGGAAAGTGATGCATACTCATCAAAGTGTAGTTATTATATAGTAGGCAGATGGAAAATGAAAAATATATTAATATGTTAAGAATGATAAAAGAAGTGTCAAAGATAATATTGTGTTCTCTATATCATTCCTTATTTCCTAAATTATTCTGTAAAATGGCTAGTGTCAGTTTTCTAATCAGAAAATTAAACACAGCATTTAAAGCTACCGTAATATGATGGGAAAATTTGATTAATTAGAAACATTTTTTGTTTTTAAATCACCTAATGCCTACATGGCCCTTGAAAATATTACTAGAGCACTTAAAAAATTTAATAGAAAAATAACATATACATAACATAGAAACAAAAATGTGTATATTTTCTTAAAGGAAGTATCTCTTGATAAAAAATTATGAAGATGATCAAATGTTTGTAACCAATAAAAGATATTCAAAATACGCTTCATAGAAACAAAATGTGTATATTTTCTTAAAGGAAGTATCTCTTGATAAAAAATTATGAAGATGATCAAATATTTGTAACCAATAAAAGATATTCAAAATAGGCTTTTGTCAATGCTCAAGAATGTCTATAAACACAAAAGTTGATGATTTAAAAAAATATTTGTAAGACAGACTTATATCATTTTATGAATAAGAAAAACATACAATGAAAATGCTAAAACATCTTTAAAAAGGATCTTCATTATAAAATATCAACCATCATTATATCTATTATGATATGCATCTAATATCCTTGTAAAATGAAATGGCAATTGAATGTAATTTTCTTGACATAATTAGTTGTGAAATACTCTTAAGTGAATCACGGATCTGAAAATAAATCCCAATTATCTTTGCTTCTCCTCCAGAGTGCTAGCCACTTAAATATTTCTCATTTTTCAAATTTATATTGAAAATATTATTCTAATAAACATTAACATTTCCCAAATAATTGTTGCCTAAAATTTACCAGTAGTGTTTTTAATGACTTGTATATATAAACAATAGGTTTTCTGAGTGTTATCACTACAAATTCATTTCAATTAAGTTATTCAGCACATCTAATATTACACAGACCATACAATTATGGACTTATCAAATGATTAATCCAAGTATAATTTTCAGAACAAAATAATGAGTACACTCTACTTCTGCTTAGAAATATAATTGCACTGTTACTGTGCTCAACTTAGTATCATTAGAATACACAATAAGCTAAATTAGTAATGACATTACTTTGCTAGCTGAATTTTTTCTTATAAAATTATTTGACACATGAGAGGAATTTACAACTTACATATTTAAATAATAGTATTTAATTTTCTTAATCTTCTGAAAATGACTGGGTTATTTTTATACCACTTTGACATAAAAGTAAAAAAAAAAAAACTGAGAAAAGTGACACTAATTATTTAATATCATAAAGTGTCAAAGTCACTTTTCACAAAAAATAAAATCTCCCAAATTTTAAAGAAATTAAAGAAATGAATGGTTTCTGAGGCAGACATTAGTTATTCATATTTCAGGATCTTGATCCCACTTGTTTAACATTTCCGTTGAAATCTCCTCTCCTGTCTGCAGCTGATCTGGCCACAAAGTTTGCTCAACTTTAATTTTTTAGTCATAATTGTGTAAGCTGAAACAATTGAGATGTCAATGGTGTTGGCTTTTGTTTATGCCTTTGCCGGTCCTCTTCAATTAGAGCATGAGCAAGATTAATTTATTCCTCAGAAATCAATGTGGACGGTCTGTCCCTCTGGGCTTCATCTTCGACATTGTGTCATTCCTTCTTAAAACAAGTTATCCATCTGTAAAGTGCTGATTTCTTTGAGGGAATTGGCCCCATACACTTTTTGTAAAGCATCAGTAATTTTATCATTCTTCCATCTTAACTTCAACATAAATTTTATGTTTGTTTTGGCTTCAATTTTAGCAAAATCCATGTTGCTCTGATAGGGGCTGTTTTCAAACTGATGTCTTTAGTGTCCCAAACTAGATTGCATGCAGACATGCTATACAAGTTAGTATGAGTTTAATTTGGTACAAAACAATTTATCTATGCATAGTTTTTTAATAACATATATTTTCTATAAACTTTCTGAAGACCCCAACACTTCTCTAACTCCTTTCTCAATTCGTATATAGTTTTCAAATGTATTTTCTATATGTGTTATAAATTTCACATTGTGTCCTTTTTTGTTTGTTTGTTTAATCATTTGGGAATATTTAAGTTTTAAATGATATGAAAAGATGTTGTATATTTGCTAATGTACTAGCATGTCTTGTACTCTTCATTTCTTTGGGTTGGCCCATGTTTACATTGGGTAATAACTTTTCTTCCATCTGAAGAAATTTCTTCAACTGTTTTTCATCACAGGTGTTCCAGTAATGATATTCTTGAGTTTACATATCTGAAAAAAGTATCTATTTCATCTTTTATTTTGTTAGACCTTTTCTTTGGGTGTAGAATTCTAGTATTAGAATTCTTTGTTCTCCAGTACTCTAAAGTGTTTCTCAATTATCTCTGATCTTGCTTTGAATCTGATGAAGTTTTCTGTCATGTATTTTTGTTTCTCTATAGATAATCTATCTTTTGTTTCCAAGCACACCTTAAAGATTTTATCTTTATAACTGATTTTTATTCATGTAATTCTGTTTCTTGGCAGAGTTTATTTTTTCCCATATTTTGGGGGCTTGATGTATCTTAAACGTCTTGAAACTTTGGGTTTACAGTGTTTATCAAATTGAAAAACTGTTGTATAATTATTTCTCTAAATAATTTTCTGCCACTCCCTCTTTCAGGGACTCCAATTATACATAAAAATAGACTGCTTGGATTTGTATCACAGCTAACTGATCTGTTCTCTTTCTCTCTTTTCTCACTCTCTTTGCTCTCAATGTTTTATTTTCAACAGTTCCTATTGCTGCATATTCAATTTCATGAATCATTTTTTTCTGGGGTGTCTAATTGGCAGTTTGTCATTAATTTTATGTCAAACATCATTTTTACTTCAGAAAGTTCAACTTGGTTCTTTTTCATACCTTACATGTCTCTCCTTAAAAAGTTCAACCTTTCCTTTAGCTTTTGGAATATATGAACTACAGTTGTAAAAACTGTTTCTGATTTCTTTATCTGTTAATTTTATCATCTGCACCACTCTTAGGACAGGTGTGATTTATTTTTTTCTTCATTCTGGGTGTATTTTTTTGGCTTCTGTGTATGCCTAGTTATATTTCATTAAATGAAAGCTATTGTAAACTTTACTTTGTCAGGTGCTAGATGATTTTCTATCCCCATAAAATATTCTTAAGCTTTGTGCTAGGACATATTTAAGTTACTTAAAAACAATTTTTTAGTATGATTTTTAGGATCTGCTAACCATTGCTAGAATAATGTTTAAAGTTAATTATTTCAACCATTTAAGCAAGGCCTTTCAGGATTCTCTGCATAATGGTTTGTAATTTGTGAGACCTTCTACTTTGTGGCAACAGGCAATAGCCCAGCCTTTGTGCTACAAGCTATGCCTGTGAAAACTGAAATGTTCCTCTTAGATTTTTAGGTGGTTCTTTTCCCAGCCTTGGGTAATTTCCTCACACACACACGATGGTCAGTTATCTGCTAGTTGTTCTGGAAGGACATTCTACAGATATCAGAATTTGTTTTTTCTCTTTGCTACTCTGCCCTGCAAACCCTACCTACCTACCACTGTCTCTCTAAACTCTTAGCTGTATTTCCTCAACTAAGGGAGTTCACTCTTTCTGCTGAAGTTACTGCTCTTTGTGTTAAGGCCTAGAAAGTCTTATAGAAGTTAAGTCGAGCAATTGTGGAACTTGTGTAGTTTATTTCCCATCTCTCAGGGACTCTATTCTTTCATTGTATAATTTCAAATTTATTGAAAGTCTTTGTTCTTTTACTTAGGATTTTCTTGGTTATTTGGGCTCTTGTTTGGTTCCATGTGAATTTTAAAATAGTTTTTTTTCTAGTCCTGTGAAGAATGTCATTGACAGTTTGACAGGAAAAGCATTGAATCTATAAATTGCTTTAGGCAGAATGGCCATTTTAACAATATTGATTCTTCCTATCCATGAGCATGGAATGTATTTCCATTTATTTGTGTCATCTCTGATTTCTTAGTGTTTTTGTAGTTTTCATTGTAGAGTTGTTTCACCTCCCTGGTTAGCTGTATTCATTGGTATTGCATTTTTTCTTGTGACAACTGTGAATGAGGTTGCATTCCTAATTTGGCTCTTGGCTTGTCTGTTGTTGTTTAGGAATGCTAGAGATTTCTGTGGGTTGATTTTGTATCCTGAAACTTTGAGGCAGTTGTTTACCAGATTAAAGAGCTTTTTAGGCTACAACTATGGGGTTTTCTAGATATTGAATCAAGTTACTTGCAGAAAGTGAGAGTTTGATTTCCTCTCTTTCTATTTGCATGCCCTTTACTTCCTTCTCTTGTCAGATTGCTCTGGCAAGGCATCCAATACTGTGTTGAAAAGGAGTGGTGAGAGAAGATATCCTTATCTTGTGCCAGTTTTCAAAGGGAATGCCTCCAGTTTTGGCCCATTCATTATGATAGTTGTTATGGGTTTGTCATATATGGCTCATTATTTTGAGCAAAAAGAACAAAGCGGGAAGCGTTATACTACCCAACTTCAAACTATACTACAGGGATACAGTAACCAAAACAGCATAGTACTGGTTCAAAAACTGACACACAGATCAATGGAACAGAAGACAGAACCTGTAAATAAGGCTACACACCTGTAACCATGTGATCTTTGATGAAGCTGCAAAAGCAATGGGGAAAGGAATTATCCTCTTCAATAAATGGTGCTTGGATAACTGGCTGTCATTTTCAGATCGCTGAAACTAGACCCCCTCTTTATATATGAAAGTTAATTCAAGATTTTTGGATTAAAGACTTAAATGTAAAATCTAAAACTATAAAAACCCTGAAAGACAACCTAGGCAATATGATTCTAGATATAGGACCTGTCAAAGATTTCATGATAAAGACGTCAAAAGCAATTACAACAAAAGCGAAATTGGTAAATGAGATCTAATTAAACTAAGGAGCTTCTGAATAGCAAAATAAACTTTCAAAAGAGTGAACAATCTGCAGAATGGGAGAAAATTTTTGCAAACTATGCATCTGTCAAAGGTCTAGTATCCAGCATCTATAAGGAACATAAAAAAATTATAAATAAGTCAACAAATGATCCCATTAAAAAGTGGACAAAGGACATGAGCAGATACTTTTCAAAAGAAGAAATATGTGTGGGCAACAAGCATATGAAAAAATGCTCAATATAACTGAACATTAGATAAATGTAAATCAAAACCATAATGAGATACCAACTCATACCAGTCAGAATGACTATTATTAAAAACCCCCCAAAATAACAGATGTTGGCAAGGTTGAAGAATAAAGAGAACACTTACAAACTGTTGGTGGGAGTGTAAATTAGTTTAACCATTGAGGATAGCTGTGTGGTGATTCCTCAAAGAGCTTATAACAGAACCGCCAGTTGACCCAGCCACCCCATTACTGGTTATAAACCCAAAGGACTATGAATCATTCTATCATAAGTACACATGCACACATATGTTTCTTGCAGCACTATTCACAATAGCAAAGACATAGGATCAACTTAAATACCCATCAATGGAACACTGGATAAAGAAAATGTGGTACATATACACCATGGAGTACTGTGCGGCCATAAAAAGAATGAGACTACGTCCTTTGCAGGCACATAGATGGAGATAGGGGTCATTATTTTTAGCAAACTAACACAAAACAGGTACCAAATACTACACAGTCTCACTTATAAGAGGGAGCTAAATGATGAGAACACATGGATACAAAGAAGGGAACAACAGACACCAGGTTATAATTGAGGGCATAAGGTAAGAGGAGCAAGAGAATCAGAAAAATGTGTTGGATACTATACTTAGTACCTGAGTGACAAATTAATCTGTATATCAAACCCCCATGACACAAGTTTACCTATTTAACAAACCTACATATATACCATCAATCTAAAATGAAAATTAAAAAAAGAAATAAAAAGCCTTTGTTTTATATGTTATTTTTTCTTTTTTACATGCTTTAAATGAGCAATGTTCATATTTTCTTGTTATTCCATTATTAGAAGGAGAATTTTTCCTCCTTTTATTGAACAATTACAGAATCTTTAATGGTTCTCTCTTCACTCCAGTTTCTGGTGATTAAAAATCTTTCTTTTTAACCAAACATAAACTTCTTACTATGTTTTCAATAATGTTGTCTCCTTCTTTGTCGAACAAAACATATTTCATCATTAATTTTTCTTTATTTTGTTAAATATTGCCTTTTCTGTAATGACTCTGTCCTCTCCACCTGTTGGTGTTTCTCTTGGTAGTCAATTAGCAATCATTTTTTTAAAGTTATCTCTTAACTTTCTGACTTACATCCCAAAAACTTCTCTAAAAGTTATTATAATGACATCACTATTTATCCTGTTTCTAAAATGACATTCTGCAAGGATTTTGATTTTATTACTAGCTTACTGAGTTGGTGAATTTCCAATGCTTATGTAGCTATATTTAGATATAATATTAGCGTTCCTGTGGCATCCATCAGATATTTCAGGCAAGTCACCATGACATGAATAATGAAATTCTAATACAAGAAAGAAATAGAATAATATTCAAGTCAGGGCAAGTATATCACAAAGGCTGGTAGTCGTCTATGAAGTGGGGGTGGAAGGGAAAAAGAACGGTTCTACAGATTTCTCGGTTTTGACAACCATGCTTTCTGTTCAGAAAAACTTCTCTATCATCTCTCCAAGAGCTGAGAGATTTAGACTTTAAAACCAATCTGACATAAATAATTTTTTCTATAGTAGTCTCTCTTACTTTAATTTTGTTCTTTCCTCCTTTTTTCTTTTCCCTTTCTACCATTTCATTCATTTCCTTCAGTGTTCTTTTGTCCTTCAAACGTTGAAAAATAGTATTAAATGGATTTCAAATGTAAAGAGAAAACAGACCTACTGCATAATTGCTTATAACTTTTTTGAATTCTAAACTCACTCTGCAATTATTTTAAATACTATTGAAATTATAGAAATATTATTGAAATATTGAAAGAATATTTAAATATTATTGAAATTTTACATTTTAATGCAAAATCACTACCTTCCATTATAGAATGTCTAATAAACCTTAAAAAATTACTTACAACAGCAATTCTACATTAACAACAAATCAACATTTATTACATTCATAAAGCAAACCTAACCAATTGCTGTTATTTTATTTCTTTTCACAGAACATAGAGAGGAAAAATCATTATTTCAGGATATTACGTGCAAAAGGGAATAAAAATATTCTGGTAGACTTAGATAAAGACATGCATATCTAATTGCCTCCAGGAAAGAAAAGATTCTGGGTATGTTTTTTCCAACCTGTGTAGATTGCTTTATTCAGACAGTATAATGTTATAAAATATTCCTAGGTTGCATGAATTATCTAGTTCTGACTGCAGGGTAGAATTTAAGAAGGGTACGGAAGACTGGGTAAAGGTGGAAAGGAAGAATCAAATCTCAAGTTAACAAATGGCTATGTAAGAAAATTACATAGCACAAACGATGTCTAGAGAGGGTGTGATAATTGGTATGTGTATTAATTCAACTAAAATAACTAAGTCCTCATTAAATGGCAGCTACCGAACACTAAAGTGCTGCATGATTGATGGCATAAAAGAAATACATACTTAGGAAGTCAACTGAAGTCTGGAGCAAGATTTTAGTTCGGGTGCCAAAACTTAATAAGACAGAGTATCCCAAGGAATCCAAGAGGCCTGGAAAGAAAGGGATCAAGAATAAAACATTCATCAATTGGCATCCTTAGAGGATATTTTATATGTGGATGAGTAGGAGATAACAGAAAAATAAAGAAAATTTTCATTAATGATACCTAAATGGAAGAGAGTAGGAACCATAGTATTCTTTAGGGTAGAATAAGAGCAAAAACAAGGGTAGGTGTGGTAGGATTTTAGAAAAACTTTTTAGGCTATTAATTAACTTCTTTTTTTTTTTATTTCTTAAGAAAAATGAAAATAAATAAATCTTAGAGTTTATTATTGTATTTGCTGAGGAAGGTGAGTATGATTAATATTATGTGTGAATTAACCAATTGAAATATAAGTTTTTTCAAATCATTTTGATCATTCCGCTCCCCAATGTGAATAAAATATTTAGAAATGTATACTCCTTCAAATTTAATAATTATATAACAACACCATTATAGTCCATTTTTTCCATGAAATATAATACTGTTTGTAGCTAATAAACTGGATTCTTGAAATAATTTTAAGGGTAATTTTTATTTAATTAAAAAAGAAAAGCAAGGACAGGCATGGTGGCTCACACCTGTAATCCCAGCACTTTGGGAGGCCGCGGCAGGTGGTTCACGAGGTCAGGAGATCAAGACCATCCTGGCCAACATGGTGAAACCCCATCTCTACTTAAAATACAATATTTAGCCGGATGTGGCGGAGTGTATCTGTAGTGCCTGCTACTCGGGAAGCTGAGGCAGGAGAACTGCTTGAACTGGGTAGCTGTAGGCTGCAGTGAGCTGAGATCACGTCACTGCATTCCAGCCTTGCCGACAGAGTGAGACTCCATCTCAAAAAAAAAAAAAAAAAAAAAAAAAAAAAAAAAAAAAAAAAGCAGGAAAAATTCTTGTTTCAAATTCAATGTGTATAGATCCCAGAAGTTGGTACTCTCTTTACAATAATAAAAGCTGGAAAGACTAAAAATAAACAACTTAATGGGCCCATGAGAGAACTTAGGTCATAAAGCAAACAACTTACCAATATTTGGAGATACAGAAACAGCTAAACAGAGAACTTGAGAATTATTTATCTTGAGCAGAAGCAGGGAAGCCACAGAAACAAATCTACTGACTTCAATGGAAAGTCTGAGAAATTGTTGAGACTTGAAGGTGAATTAGAATTAGTGAGAAGCTCTTGGTGACAACAATATAAATGAGTCCTCACATTTCTATGAGCTTTCATTCCAGGAACCCACTAGCCTTTCAAAAGGATGCTCTGAGAAAATACCCTCATGAAGTTGTCAGAAGGAGAGGAAGAGAAACCATTATGAAATTCTTCAGGTGCCTTCATAATAAAGTCTTATTTTCAAGGGAAACATCCAGAAGCTTATCCCACATGGAGAAAAGAAATTACGTAACACTATACCTTCTTCATACTTTTGACCTCAAGTACAAAATTTAAAAATATATATATATTGTTAATAGGAAATAGGGCTTCAGAAAAACATAGATTAGGAATCCTAAAGCTATGACATGGAATATGAAGCAGGGGAGATAATAGTGGTATCACTGGAAGAGGGAGAGAACTGCTTGAGAAAGTCACATCCCTAAGCCTCTATTAGATTGGAAAACTATTAAGCTGAGATTTAATCAGAAGACTATATAGTGCTTCCCCACCCCACACCCTAACACTACACAAACAAGCTTCAATTGTAATAACAATGGTTTGCCATTGAAAGGGCAAGATATACACTCTTTTTGAGAATCAGTGCAAAGAGAAGTCTCAAAAATAATAAGAACGGCAAAAACGAAGAGAGTATAGGTATTTGAAGCCTCCCCTACTTATAGCTAAACAGGGCCCAACTCCTAGGCAGATTAACATAAATACACACATTAAGATCTAGTTAACAGCTGGGCACAGTGGCTCACACCTGTAATCCCAGCACTTTGTGAGGCTGAGGAAGGCAGATCACGATGTCAGGAGTTCGAGACCAGCCTGACCAATATGGTGAAATCCCATCTCTTCTAAAAATACAAAAATTAGTCAGGTGTGGTGGCACACGGGCAATCCCAGCTTCTCAGGAAGCTGAGGCAGGAGAATCGCTTGAACCCGAGAGGTGGAGGTTGCAGTGAGCCGAGATCATGCCACTGTACTCCAGCCTGGGCAACACAGCAAGACTTCATCTCAAAAAAAAAAAAAAAATCTGTTTAACACAGTACCTGTTATAGATACAACACATTCACCTTTGAACCAAAAAAGTTATACTGTCTGGAGAAGCAAAGAAATCATATGAATCAAATTCAGATATGACAAAAATATTACAATTATCAGATGAGGATTTTAAAATATTTTTTGTCCACTGCAGAGATAATAGTGCGAAAGAAAATATTAGAAATCAAAAGACAGAAACAAATGAAGAATCAGTAGATTTGATAGAAGCAAGGAAACAATCAGTGAACTGGAAGATCATCAATAGAAACTTTCCAAACTGAAAAGCAAAGAGAAGATAAACATAATTAAATGCATACATATAGAAAATGCAAGAATACTTGGATTGTTAAAAAATATCAAAAGTTGTATGTAATCATAGTTGGAAAACCAGAAGAAGAAAGCAATAATATGACAGAAGAAATAGTTCAAGTAATAACAGCAGAGAAGTTATAAAACTGAAGAGAAGACTTCCAGTTTCTGGGTCAGTGTGTAATGAACTTGGAAGTTGCCACTTCTTCCCAATAACAAGTAAAAACCTGAAAAAACTGAAAAGTCAACCACCCGTCTTATATATGAAAAACAAATGATGGATACAGACAATCATAACTAACCAGAGCAAAAACCCACAAGCAGAATCAGCCATGGGAACCAGTTTGAGGTTAAGAAAATCTGAGTTATAATTTAGTGATTGCTGGAGGCTTATCATGGAGAAGTCTGAGAGCCAGAAACTGAACATCCACATTTTTGTGAGTTTTAGCTCCAGGGGCTCAAACAGATTCTCACAGTGAATATAAAAAAAAAAAAAAATCACTCTTAAGTTTTAATAAAGGGGGGTATAAAAAATAACAATGTTGAAATATGCAAGAGCATTCTATTCCTAACAAGATTTTCCCACAGAAGAAGCTATTTAATTTGATTAAAGTTAACTTTTGGTTAACTTTTGCTGTTTAACATTGGCTAACCTTAACCTGTTAGAGTTTCACCAGAGCCTAACTGACCTGGTGGAAGGGAAATACCCCAAACATGCTGACACTAGCTTTTGTTCTGAAGAAAAGGAAATACCCAAATAAAGCCCACTCTAGCTGAGCTGTACCACCTAAAGATGGAGAATTTTTTTTTTTACTCAGTCCATTATTTTTTGCTACCAAGAAATAATTACAAGGCATACTAGAAAGCAAAAACAAAAACAAAAAACACATTTTGAGAAGCACAGCAAATATCACAATCAGACTCAGATATAGCAGGGATGTTGGAATTATCAAACCTAGAATTTAAAACAACCATGGTTAGTATGTTAAGGGGTCTTAAAACTTACATGATGGGTTGACAGGTGCAGCAAACCACCATGGCATATGTATACCTATGTAACAAACCTGCAAGTTCTGCATGTGTCCAAAAACTTAAAGTAAAATTTAAAAAAAAGATGAAGAAATTCAAAGATAAAAATATATAAATATGTTAAGGGGTCTAATGGATGAAGTAGATAGTGTGCAAGAATGGATGGACAATATAAACACAGAAATGGATATTCTAAAAAAGAAATTAAGAGGAAATAATCAAAATGAAAAAGATCTGGGTATCAAAAGCACTGTAACATAAATGAAGAATGCCTTTAATGAATTAATTAGTAGACAGAACATGTCTGAGGAAGGAATATCTAAGCTTGAGTATATGACATTAGAAAGTTCCAATATTTAAATGCAAAGAGAGAGGAAAGAAAACACACAACCACAAAGAGCAGAAAAAAAGATTGAAAAATAAAAAACAGAATAGAAAACCCAAGAACTGTGGGGCAACTACAAAAGATACACCCTGCAGGTAATGAAAATATCAGAATGAGAAAAGGAAGAGGAATAGAAGAGAAATATTTGAAGCAAAAATGACAGTGATTTCTCCAAATTAATGGCAAACACTGGACTAAATATTCAGAAAGTTAAGAGAGCACCAGGAAGGATAAGTGCCAAAAATAAAACATCTACACTTAGGTATATTATATTCAAATTGCAGAATATCAATGATAATGATTTACCAATAGAGGAGCAAAAATAAGAATTACATTTAACTTCTCCTCATTAAGTGTTGAGAGAAAACCAAAAACCCCAACCAGCCTAGAATTCTACACTCTGCAAAATTATTCTTCAAAGGTGAAGAAAAAATAAAATTATTCTCAGATAAACAAAAATTGAGAGAATTTGTTGTCAGTAGACCTGCCTTGCAAGAAATGTTAAAAAAATAATAATTTATAAAAATGGAAAAAGATATGGGTCAGAAACTATGAACTACATAAAGAAAGAGCATTAGAAAAGACATGTTAAGGTAAGATAATAACTTTTATTTTCCTTATTCTAACTCTAGTTTTTAAACTAACATATAACAGTATTTTAAAATAATAAGAATGATATATTTAATTATGTATGCTCATGTCTATAAATATATATAAATGCTTATGTATACTGAGGTATACATCAGTATATATGTAAGTGCTTATATAGTGAGGTATACCTCAGTATATATATATAAATGCTTATGTATACCAATGTATATGTGAAATTAATGAAAGCAAAGATGCAATCAATGAGAGAGAGAGGAATTAGATTTTTTTGTATAAAGTATCCATGAAATGCATGATGTTATCTAGAAGTGGACTTGGATTCACTGTAAATATACATTGAAAACTCTAGAGCAACCACTTAAAAATGTAAACTAAGAAGTATAACTGATATGCTAAATAAGCAGAGAAAACTGAATAATATAAAATGTTCAATTAAAACCAAAAAAGGAAGAAAAAAGTGGAAGATAAATAAAACAAGGAAAAACAAATAGACAGCAGTAACAAGACAGATATTTATCTAACACTATCAATAATTACATTAAATATCAAAAGTCTAAATAACTTGATTAAAAAAGACTGTCAGAGTGGATAAAAAACACAATATCCAACTATATGTTGCCTACAAGAAACCACCTTAAAAATAAAGACACATATAGACTAAAAGTAAATAGATGGAAAGAAATAAACCATATTTATATTAATTTTGTAAAATAGTAGTAACTACATACATTTCGGATAAAACATACATGAGATCAGGAAAAGTTCTTTTGCATGGTAAAAGAAGCGCACTACATGATTAAAAGGATCAGTTATCCAAGAAGACAAAATAACTGCCAATGTGTATGTGTCTAACAATATAGTGTCAAGGTACATCTGTATTGGTCTGTTTTCATGTTGCTGATAAAGACATACCTGAGACTGGGCAATTTACAAAAGAGAGAGGTATAATATGGACTTACAGTTCCATGTGGCTGGGGAAGCCTCACTATCATGGCAGAAGGCGAGGAGGAGCAAGTCATGTCTTGGAAGGCAGCAGGAAAACTCCCCCTTATAGTACCCTCAGATCTAGTGAGACCCATTCACCATCATGAGAACAGCACAGGAAATACTCACCCCCATGATTCAATCATCTCCCACCAAGTCCCTCCCACAATACATGGGAATTATGGGAGCTACAAGATGAGATTTGGGTGGCGATAAAGAATCAAACCATATCAACATCAGACAAAAACTGATAGAAATGCAAGGAGAAATGATTGAATTCACTATTACAGTTGGAGACTTCAACTCTCCTTTATCAAAAGGAACAGATTTAATAGGTAGAAAATCAGTAAGGTCACAGTTGAAATAACACTATCAATCGACTAGATAGAATTTATATCTATGGACTACTTCATCAAGCAATAGCAGAATACATATTCTTCTCAAGCTCACAGGAAATATTCACCAAGACAGACCACATTCTGGCTAATAAAACACAGCTGAACAATTTAAGAGAATAGAAATTGAACAGTTTCTGCTCTCAGATTAAAAGGGATTTGACCTAGAAATCAATAACAGAAAGATAGCTGAAAAATCCCAAAATACCTAGATGTTAAACAACACACTTCTAAATAATGCTCAGGTTGAAAAAATAAATTTGATCAGAATTTTTTAAAAATTTGAACTAAATAAAAATCAAACTACAGGTCATTAAAACATGTAGCCAGCAACCGTAGCTCACGCCTATAATCCCAACACTTTGGGAAACTGAAGTGGGAGGATCACTTGAGGCCAAGAATTTGAGACCAGTCTTGGTAATATAGCAAGACCTTATCTCTACAAAACAATAAAACATAAACAATATTAACTGAGTGTGGTGGTGAATGCCTATATCCCTGTCTACTGTGGAAACTGAGGTGAGAGGATAACTTGAGCCTAGAAGTTCTACGTTGCAGTTAGCTATGATTGTATCACTTGCCTTCCAGCCCAGGTGACAGAGCAAGACCCTGTCATTAAATAATAATAATCAATAAAATAAAAATAGATTAATTTATTAATTAAAATTTGTGATCTGCCTCAAAAGCAGTGTGTAGAGGGAAATTTGTAACATTTAGTGCATGCATTAAAAAAGAATAAAGTTACAAAATTAAACATCTAATCTTCCATCTTAGAAAAATAGAAAATGAACAAATTAATTTCAAATAAAGCAAAAGAAAATAAATTATAAAAAATAGAATGCAAATAAAGGAATTGGAAACAGTAAGTCACCAGAGAAAAACATAAAACCAAAAGCTGATTGTTGAAAACATAAACTAAACCAGTAAGTATCTAGCAAGGCTAAATAAGAGAAAAAGAGAGATGAAATGAACTACTGATATAAGGAATGAAAGAGGGGACATAACTACAGATTACATGAACATTAAAAGGATAAGAAGTAGGAGCAACTTCTTATCTACTGATTTACCAATTTGACAGTAGAGATAATATAGACCAATTATTTGAAAGACACAATCTGCCAAAATTTACATGGGAAGAAATAAGCAATCAGTATAGGTTTATAGCAATTCAATAAATTCATAAATAATTCATAACTTTTGTAAAACTGGAAGCAGAGGGCCCAGATGGGTTCACTGGTAAATTGTATCTGACATTTTTTTTTAATTTATTTATTATTATTATACTTTAAGTTGTAGGGTACATGTGCATAACGTGCAGGTTTGTTACATATGTATACTTGTGCCATGTTGCTGTGCTGCACCCATCAACTCGTCATTTACATCAGGTATAACTCCCAGTGCAATCCCTCCCCCCTCCCCCCTCCCCATGATAGGCCCCGGTGTGTGATGTTCCCCTTCCTGAGTCCGAGTGATCTCATTGTTCAGTTCCCACCTATGAGTGAGAACATGCATCTGACATTTTAAGGAAGGTGTTTTACCAATTCTCTGTGATCTCTTTCAGAAGATACAGGCACAGAAAATACTTTCTAAATCATACTATGACCCAACGTTACTCTAATATAAAAAAAAAAAAAGACAGAGACACTGCAGGAAAACTACACACCAATATCTCTCATGAACACAGATGTAAAAATCATCAACAAAATATTAGCAAATTATATTCAATAATGTATACAATTAATTATACACCATGACCAAACAGGATTTATCCCAAGTATGCAAAGCTGGTTAAGCATCCAAAATTCAACTAATGTAATCTATCACATCAACAGGGTAAGAAAGAAAAATCACAGAATTCTATCAATAGATATGCAAAATTTATTTTGCAAAATCTAACACTCATCAAAAACTCTTAGTATGCTAGAAATAGGGGGAACTTCCTCACCTTGTTAAGGAATATGCACACACACACACACACACACACGAGCAAAACAAAACAAAACAAAAAAAACCCTACAGCTAACATCACACTTAATGGTGGGCTTTCCCACTAAGATATCAGGAAGAAGGCCAAGATCTCTCCTTTCACTACCCCTTTTCAATCCTGTACTATAAGTTTTAATTAATTCAATAAGACAAGAAAACGAAATAATAGGTATACTAATAGAGAAAGAAGAAATTAAAATTGTTTTTTTTTCCACAGATGAGATTATTGTCTATGTAAAAAACCTGAAAGAAATGATAAAAAGACACTTAGAAATAGTAAGCAAATATAGTAAGGTTGCAGAATGAAAATTTAATATACAAAAGTCAATCACGTTTCTATATATCAGCAAGGTACAAACATAACTAGAAGTTTAAAACAATACAATATACATTAGCACCTCCCAAAATGAAATACTTAGGCACAAATATACCAAAATGTGACTAAGATTTACATGAGGAAAACCCCAACACTGTGATGAAAGAAATCAAAGGAGAACTAAATGAATAGAGATATTATATGTTCGAGTACAAAAGGATTCAATATTGTTAAGATATTAGTTTTTTCTCATCTGATATATAGATTCAATGCAATCCCAATCAAAATCTCATCAAGTTATTTTACATATATCAACAACTGTTACAAATATTTTGATATAGATATCAAACAAACTTATCACAAATTTTAAATGAAAGAACAAAAGGCCAAGAATAGCCAACAAAATATTGAAAAAGTAACAACTGTGGATGGCTAACACTGCTTGACTTCAAGATTGACTACAAAGCTGTAGAAATCAAGACAATGCTGTATCGATGAAAAAATAGAGAAATAAATCAATGGAACAGAATAGAAAGCCCAGAAACAACAAACTCACATACATGTAACCAACTGACATTTGAAAAAAGAACAAAGGCAGTACAATGAAACAAATATATTTTTTTTCAACAAATGATGCTGTAACAACTCAACATCCATAGGCAAGCAAAAAAAAAAAAAAGAGAGAAAGAAGAATCTACACACAGACGTTGCATCCTTCACAACACAAACTGAATCACAGCCCTAAGCATAAATTCAAAACTGTAAAACCCTTCAAAGATAACATAGGAGAAAATCTAGATAATCTTGGTTGTTTGGCAATGACATTTTAGATTCAGTATCAAAGGCTAGATCTATAAAAGAAAAAATCAAAAAGTTGGACTTCCTTAAAATTAAAAATTTCTGCTCTGAGAAAGACTCTGTCAACAATATTCAAAGGTATGCAACAAACTGGGAGAAACTATTTGAAAGAGACATACCTGATAAAGGACGGTTAGCCAAATATGCAAGGATATCTTAAAATTCAATGAAAAGAAAACGAACAACCTGATTACAAAGTATGTCAAAGACTTTCACTTCACCAAAGAAGACATACAGATGGCAAATAAACACACGAAAAGGTGATCCTCATTGTGTATCATCAGGAAAATGAAAATTAAAATGACAGTGAGATATCACTGCTAGAATGGCCCAAATCCAGAACACTAAGAACCCAAAAGGGTGGCAAGGATGTGGAGCAACAGCATCATTCATTCATGCTGGTGGAAATGCAAAATGACAGCAACTTTGGAAGATGATCTGACAGTTTCTTACAAAACCAAATATACTCTTACCACATGATCTAACAATTGAACTTCTTAGTATTTACCCAAGAAGTTGCAAATTTATGTTCATAAAAAAACTTGCACATGGATGTATAGCAGCAGTATCCATTATTGCAAAAACTTGGAAACAATCAAGATATCCTTCAGTAGGTGAGTGAATAAACTGGTACATCCAGATCATGGAATATTATTTAGCACTAACAGGAAATTATCTAGCAAGCCTTGAAAATACATGGAGGAACTTTAAATGCATGTCACTAAGTAAAATAAGCCAGTCTGAAAACACTACATACTATGTGATTCTAAGTATATGATATTCTGGAAAAAGTAAAACTGTGGAGACACTGGAAAGATCAGTGATTACCAGAGGTTGTTGGGGAGGGGGGCGGCAGTGCAGGGAGAAAGTTAACTAGATGAGCACAGAAAATTGTTAATGCTATCTTATGATAGTCTGATGGCAGATATATGTCATCATACATTTGTCCTAGCCATAGAATATACAATGCTAAAAGTGAACCACAATATAATCTGTGGACTTCAGATAATAATGATAGGTTCATCAATGTACGTTCATTGATTGTAGTAAATTCACCAGTTTGGTGGCAGATGATGACTGTGTGGGAGACTATGCATCTGTGCAGACAGGCTGTAAATAGGGTCCGTGTCTTCCGCTCAATTTTGTTGTGAATCTAAAACTTCTCTAAAAAATAAAGTCTATTAAATAAAAAGAAATGGAAAGATACATCAAATACTGAAGACCTTATAGGGATCAAAGGAAAGCTTTTCCTCTACCCTCTTAAGATTTGCTGATAATAAAATGTCAATAGATGGATTAATAAGAGAAAAGGCATACAGATTTATTTAATATGCATTACATGAGGGAATTATTGGAGGATGATTAATAACCCAATAAATTATAGGTGTTTATATATCTTTTTTTTTATTTTTGGTGAGGGGGAGAAGGTCTCGCTGTGTCACCCAGGCTACAGTGTAGTGTGCGATCTGGGCTCACTGTAATCTCTGCCTCCCAGGTACAAGTGATCTACATGCTTCAGCCTCCCAAGTAACTGGGATTACAGGCATGCGGCACCATAACCCAGCTAATTTTTTGAATTTTTAATAGAGACAGTTTTTCGCTATGTTGGCCAGCCTGGTCTCAAACTCCTGGCCTCAAGTGATCTGCCCACCTCAGCTTCCAAAAATGCTGGGATTACAGGCATGAGCCACTGTGCCTAGCTATATATACCATTTCTTATGAAGGAAAAGGAAATTGAGGTATAGGATTAAATAATTTTGGTGGAAGGAATGAATGGACCCAGGAGCAGATATTATCTTGTGAATTACTCTGTTTGGAAATTGAATGGAACTGTAGAACACACAGTGGTTTGGGACAAAGTTGATCTGGGTTCTAGGTGTGGTGTTTAATTTTCAGTGTCCTCCTCTGTAATATGAGTTTTACTCTTCTCTGGTTAATAAAATTTCTGGGAAGAGACCAAAGGCAATTGTGTTCCTCTTTGGTGGGTCTGGTTTCTAGATAATAAAGGGAACTTCAGATAATAGCTTCATGTTGTGCTTTGGGAGTAACAAAGGGTTGAGAGACAGGAGGGAGGAAGGAAGTTTAGAGAGGCATTAAGCCTGCTTCCTTTGTTCAGCATGTCAAAACACTGTACTTTAAGGCTTCATTTTCTGAGCCCCACCAATAGTTTTACCCATCAGGGAAGGAGGGAATAAGGTAAAGAGGATAAAGATGGAATATTGATCATTCTAAATGTATTTTGTTTTGTTATTTTTGTGTTGTTTTACTTATTTATAAGATATAATTAAAGTTTTAAAAATCTATAAAACTTTAGAAAAAAATAAAACAATTGAATTTAGTTGTTAAAAAAAATTCATGAGAGACATAAGACACAGATCCAGGAATTTCAATAATCATCAAGTAAGACAAATACCAAAAAACACTTGTGAATGTTGTATTTATACTAGTAGAAAACAAATACAAATATAAGATGAAATCTTGAAGGATGCCAGTGGTGACTAGGGAATACATTCCCTGCAGAAAAACAAGGATGAAAATCAGAGTGAATTTCTTATCTGATGCCATGCAAGCAAGAAGAGAGGGGAATTAAATCTTTCAAGTGTTTAAAAAAAAAAAAAAAAAAAGCTGTCAATGTAGAATTCTATGTTCAACAAATGTATCTTTCAAAAGTGAAGAAAAATAACTTTTTAAGACAAAGAAAACCAGGGAATACATTGCAGGCAGACCAGCACTGCAAGAAATGTTAAAAATTCTTCAGATAATGATATAAGTCACAAACTTGAATCTGATAAAGAAAGGAAGAGTGTTGGAGATGAATTAAATTAGGGAAAGGTAAAACGTTTTCTTTTTCTTATTCTTAACTGATCTAAGAAGTTACTGTTTAAAACAAGAATAGTAATAAATTGGGTGCTTAGAACAGATTGTTACATAAAATAAATTACAGTAATATCACAAGGGAAAAGAGATGAATTGACAATTTTCTGTAATACCTCCTCTACATATGAATTCATATAGTGTTATATGAAGATGGACATAGTTTATGTAAGAATTATAAGTCCTGGGGCAACCAATAAAATATTTTTGAAACTAGAAATATAAATGACATGCCCAAAGAGGAGGTCAAGAGGAATCACATAAAATACTTAAATACAAGAAAAGGCATAAAAGGGGGATGGGGAGGAAGAGATATAAATAACAAATGCAAGGAATGCTACAAAAAACTTGATATGCTTAAGTACAAAAATGACAAAATATGTACAGAATTTACACTTTAAAACACTGATAAAAAAATAAAAAATGTTCTAAATAAATGGAAATGTATTCTATATTCATTGATTAGAAGACTCAATATTGTTGAAATGTCAATTATTCCTAGCTTGGTCTATGGACATAAAGCAGACCCTGTCAAAATCCAAGTAAGCATTAATATCTAGTTAATACTAGATATTAACCAACTCTAAAGTTTGTAAAGAATGGCAAGACAATAGTAAAGAGCAGAGTTGGAAGATTTACTTTATACATTGTCAAAACTTACTGCAAAGCTGTAGTAATCAAAGCAATCTGTTATTAATGAAAGAATGGAAACGTAGGTCAATAGTAGGTACAGAATAGGAAGGCCAGAAATAGTTTTACATAATGTTTAATTTTGTGTGGTGTTTAATTTTCAGTGTCTTCCTCTGTAATATGAGTTTTACTCTTCTCTGGTTAATAAAATATCTGGGAAGAGACCAAAGGCAATTGTTTTCCTCTTTGGTTGGTCTGGTTTGTAGATAATAAAGGGAACTTCAGATAATAACTTCATGTTGTGCTTTGAGAGACAGGAGGGAGGACAACTGATTTTTGACAAAGACATAAAAGCAATTCAGTGGAGAAAGAATAGTCTTTTTTTTTTTAAACAAATTTTGCTTGAAAAATAGAATTTCCAAATGTAAAAATAAAAATAATCTAGGAACAGGACTCACACATTTTACAAAGAATAACTCAAAATGAATCATAGACCTAAATACAAAAATATATAGAAGAAAACGTAAAAGTAAATCTGAATGACCTTGGGTTAGATGATTAGTTTATATATATAGCACCAAAAGCACAATACATGAGGGAAAGAAAATAAAGCCAGTTGGACATTTGTAAATTTAAAAGCCTGTGTTTTGCAAATGATAGTCTTAAAGAATAAAACAAGTTACACATTAGTGGAATATATTTGTAAAATATATATAACTATTAAGGAATTTGTACTTAGAATGTTCATACTTTACCAAAGCAGATATGCAGATAGTGTATAAGTATATTAAGAGATATTTAAACATCAATTTTCATTAGGGAAATGCAAATTAAAAGAATAAGATACAAGTACATACTTGTTAAATAGCTAAAATAAATAAAAAACTAACAATGGTAATAGTTGGTAAAAGATATGCAGCAATAGGAGCTTTATTCATGGCTGGAGGGAATGTAAATGGTATGCCCATTTTGGAAGATAGTTTGTCAGTTTCTTACATAGCAAACATATGATCTGGCAATAAACTTTCCAGGTATTTAACTGTTTGAAAAAACCTACAGTCACACAAAATCCTTTATGTGAAAATTTATAGCAGGGTTGTTTATACCTGCTAAAAACCGGAGGCAACCAAGATGTCCTTCAATAGGTGAATGGATAAAGAAACTGTTATATATAGTTATAATTTAACAATAGTAAATGATAACAGAGATGAGTTATCAACATGATTGTATCTTAATTGCATATTGTTCAGTAAAGAAGACAATCTGATACAGCAACATATCAAATTACCTTATTTATATAACACTAAGTAAAAGTAAAAACTAGGAGATCCAAGGATGTAATGCAAACTATAAGACAATAATATAATGGTATCAAAATGTATGACATAACCTCACTAAATGGGGTAGGGGAAAAAGGCACTTACCTAAGTAATGAGTGAAGTGAACATTCTAGGACAAGAGATACTGTATGTAAACAAAAAATGTACAATAAATAGCCTTTGCTTATTCTCATTTGGGTGGCCTTTGTTTACATCCACACTAGGCATCAGAGTAGTGTAGATTGACACAGTAATGAGATACCACAATAGACATGCTTAAATGATAAAGTTAAAACACTAATCTCTAACAAAGTCTTGGTGAGAACGCAGAGCAGTGGTTCTCAACTGGTGGTGATTTTTGCACTTGGTGAATATTTGATAATGTCTGGAGATATTTTGATAATCACAAATGGAGGGGAGAAATGCGCTCCTGGCATCTAGTGGGAGAAGAGGCCAAGGATACTATTAAGCATATAAAATGAACAAGAAAGTCCCCCACAACAAAGAATTATCCATTCCAAGATGTTGTAGTGCTATTGTCGAGAAATCCTGATGCAGAGAAAATGGAACCTTCAAAGACTGCTAGTAGGAATGCAAAATGTTATATGCATATTGAAAAACATTTTGGCAGTATCTTACAAAGTTAAATTTGCATATACCATATAACCCAGTAAATTCATTTGTAAATGTTTACCCAGGGGAAATGAAAATATATGTTCACACAAAGACCAGCAGGAGGATATCTATAGAGCACTATTATTTATTATAATTAGTACACTAGAAACAACATGACAAATGAATACACAAATTTTGGTATCCTTACCATGGAATTCTACTTAGCAGTGAAAAGGAATAAGATATAAATATATTCACAGCATGGTGAATCTTAATGTTGCATTAAGTAAAAGGAGTTAACACAAATGATTTTATAGTGTTGATTCCATTTGTAAGAAATTCTAGAAAGGCAAAATCTATAAAGGCAGAAGTCAGATGTGTGGTTGCCTGGGGCCATAATCAGGAAAATTCACTGAATGCCAAAGGCAGAATCTTTAGCGGGTAAAGGAACTATTCTGTACCTTAATTGTAACGATGGTTAAATATACGCAATTACTAAAAGTCATCAAACTATATACCTAAAATGAGTGAATTCTATTGTATAAAATGTATGCCTATACATATATTAAAAATTTAAAAATAGAAACTAGAAAATAGAAAGTGTCTATTTGGGTTTGATTCACTAATTGTGTTGAATGTCTGCAGAGAAGTCATAAAATTCAATGAAAACAACAGGAGGTCATCATCTGATCGTATCAAGAGCAGCCTGAAAAGTGTTAGTACCAAAAGTCTGAATTCAGTGGGCTTTGCAAAAATGGGCAGTCAGGACACAAACAATAAATACATATTATATTGTTAAGAAAATTGAATTGAATGAAGAAGAAACAAAAAAAAAAAAAAACAAATACCGCATGTTCTCACTCATAGGTGAGAACTGAACAATGAGAATACTTGGACACAAGGTGGGGAACATCACACACTGGGGCCTGTCGTGGGGTCGGGGGATGGGGGAGGGATAGCATTAGGAGATATACCTAAATGATGAGTTAATGGGTGTAGCACACCAACATGGCACATATATACATATGTAACAAACCTGCACGTTGTGCACATGTACCCTAGAACTTAAAGTATAATAATTTTAAAAAGAGAGAGAGAGAGAGATAGCATGACACCAAAAGCAAGAACAAAAACTAAAGTAAGACTTGTATCATAGAATAAACTAAAAGGGCTGATGAACATGCAAAAGAGAAAACCTGATGCCAAGGGAATTCGGTTGAAAGCTTAATCAGGGTGGTTGTCCTTAGTC
The DNA here is from genome assembly GCF_043159975.1 of Macaca nemestrina. Lineage (NCBI taxonomy): Eukaryota > Metazoa > Chordata > Mammalia > Primates > Cercopithecidae > Macaca > Macaca nemestrina. The sequence continues at coordinate 65,889,815 of NC_092128.1, forward strand.
AAAATAAAGGATAGTCCCTCACTCAGACTAGAAAAAAAAGGAAATTAAGAGCAATATGATTGTATACACATTTGTGGGGAAAGCATGAAGCTGAGAGAGATAGTGGTTGTCTTGATTTTCTCTGTAAGAAGGAAAAAGATAAACTTGCTTAGGGTAAGGAAGAATGTGGGCCTTGAGGGGATGAGTAAAACTTAATAGTCAAAAGGGAAGGAGCCAGTATGACTATAACTAATAGAGATTTGTAGAAGGAATGAGGAACAGTGCTGAAGATTTTGATGCTGTAGACCGTATGTCGCTAGTGGTTCACATTTATAAAGTTGACTGATACCGTTAGAAAGTGTATTCTTACAGTTTTAGAGCAGAAACATTTAACTTTAGCATTAATCAATTCGAGTTTTCCTTCGCAGGTGTGGTTGAAGGAGGAAGATACCAAGCAATTAAGGATGTTGGTGAGAATATTGTTTTAGAATATTGTTTCACCTAAATTATCAAATTTGCCCAACCCAAGACAAGTAGAGAAGAGGGAGTTCCAAAATAACTCTTCAACTTCTTAGGGTACCTTATCTCTTAGGTATCCTAACAGATACCCCTCTGCTTCAGTAACACACACACACTCACACACACACACATATTCAGGCACTCACATTGTTAAGCCAAAACAATTTCAAAGGACATCTTCCTAAGCATACGTTAAAGGAGCCCAAATCTTTAAAAATACAGGGCAGACAAAATTATTTTTTTCAAAGTCTCTATCTCCGGTAGTGTTATGTTGCTTATATTAAATTACACATTATATAAAATAAAAATAGAAGTGTTTAAAATCTTATTCTAATACTTAGTCTGATTTAATTAAAAAAACTCTGAATAAGAATTTGAGAATGATAGATCCCTTAAGATGGTCTTCTGGTTTATGATTAATCTATCATCCCACTACTGTGACATAATGGTTAATATAATTTATCTAGTGTCATAATTACATGTCTTCCATGTGTGACATATAAAAATATCTGCTAGGAATTGGCAAATATTTTCATATGGTTACTTTAGTATTATTTTTACCTCAACAACAATTGAAAGTTATAAAATCTGTCAAATCAAGTCTTTACTATTTCATATATATGCAAAATAAAATAGTATAATGCACTTATTTTTAATTATATAAAATGGTTTGCAAACTGAAATATAAAAATATACCTATGAATGAAATGTAACAATCTTGAAATTCTTATATAACAGACCAAAAAAGCCTCAAAAGAAGTATTTTTCACATGTTTTAACTTTTAAGCATTATCCATAGACAATTCACAATTTATTTTTCACTTGACATTATTAAGCCCATAAACATGTGTATCTGTGCGTCTGCCTGTATGTGTGCATGATTCTTTAGGAAAAAATGGCAAATAGAACAATGACTTTGAATGCACGACTTAGCCATTTATCAATCTCTGGAGTTCTAGAAGCCTTGTTTTTATGATGTGCTTCATATCAGATATTGTAATGCACAACACTGAAACTTTCCAAGTGAAACTCAAGGTTACTTACAAGAAAGCATTTATTATTTTAGAAAATAAGTAGTTAAAAAATCCTACACATCAATACAAGCTAGGTTAAGCATCACTTTTGAAAGCAAGGAGAATTGCATTTGTCTAGGCTGTAAAACCTAAGTTTAGACAAAGAATCCAGCAATAAAACTGAAAGGCAGAAGGGATAAAAGGGACAGGGTATTATTAATGCTTATCACTCCTTAGGTCCATGCAGTTCAATGACAGTTTCAAAAGGATGTGCTGATAAAAGATTTGCCTGCAGTTTGACACAGTGTGCAGTGGTTCCAGTCAGCCTCTTGTGGAACAAAGAAAGCTAAGACATTTCTGAAGTTTGAATAGAAGAATGACAGCTCTGAACCCAAGGGGCAGCCTTTCCCTAAGGCTTTTGTTATATATATATATATATTATACACACACACACACACACACACACACACACACACACACACATATGGAGAGAGAGAGAGTGAAAAACAATATAGCTATATATAGGTCTCTCTCTATATATAGCTAGCTAGCTAGCTAGCTAGCTATCTATCTATCTATCTATCTATCTATCTATCTATCTATATATCTATCTATATTTTACTGTGCTAGTGATAATACCAAAGCTATAACCAAAATCACTGCCTCCTTCCCAGAAATTTTTAAGAGAGCCCAAAGTAAAACCTTAAATGTTTAGAAAAACAGTATTGTTTAAACTTTATCATGGTTCTTATATTTGTTAAATCTTGCTGAGCCATATCACTGTGAAGACTACTAAGTTAGTACCAACGACAAAATTATGCCAAAAATAGGATTTACAGGGTTGATTTATTCTACCAAATAAAGCATCTTTAAAATTTAAAGACAATAAACTCCAGCTAAATGTTAGATTATCATCGTGAATATATACGACCTAATAAACAAAAATGCAAATAATAGTTTAAAATTGAAGCAATATTTTACTTGTTTGATTTACCTAATTATCAACTTACTTATATAGTTAATGCAAAATGTCCTTTGCACGGGCCTTAACTTGCATATGACAGAATAAAGGTTCTGAAAATATGTCAGATAAATAGTTTGATTGCTTAATCTTTTAGGAATTAAGGGATACGTTTAAAAATATATAAACATTACACAGTTTTATTTTATATAATCTGGAAAACATTCACTTCTGAAAATATGAGGAGTTTTATTTCCTTTATCTTTGTAGAAATTAAGGGATAGTTTCAAAAATAAATATATATAAAAATCACACAGTTTTACCACATATAATCTGGTAAAAATTAAAAGTATAAATTTCCTAAAATAAAAATTTAACCACCATTAACATTGTGATATATTTATTTCTTTACTGCAAATATAGTTAAAATTATTCACGGTATATATTCTGTAATTATTTTTCATTTACATTTTCATGAAAATGAAGCAAGGACTCATGAGAAAATCATCAATTACAAATATATGTAGTTTCCTGTGTTCAATTTTATTTATTTTAAATTAACAAATAAAATTGTATATATTTACCATGCATAACATAATGTTTGAAGTATATATACATTAGGAATGACCAAATCTAGCTAATTAGCATAAGCCTACCTCATATGGTTATTATTTTTGTGGTGAAAAAATTTTCTATCCACACTCACTATTTTTCAACAACACTATAATGCTAACTATAGTCACCATGTTTTGCAATAGATTTCTTGAAGTTATTGATCCTATCTAGCTGAAATTTTTAGCCTTTGACAAACATCTCCCCAACAGCCCCTGCCCACCATCACCACGCTAGTCCCTGCTAATTCCATTCTATCCTCTACTTATATGAGATCTATTTTTTTTTGTAAATTTCACACATGACTAATATGCAGTATTTGTCTTTCTATACTGAGCTTATTTCACTTAGCATATGTCCTTCAAGTTCATTCATGTTGTTGCAAATGACAGAGTTTATTTTATTTTTATGTCTGCATAGTATTTTATTGCGTATACATATCATATTTTCTTTATCCATTCATCTGTTGTTGGACACTTAGGTTGATCCCATATCTTGGCAATTGTGAATAAGGCTGTGATAAACACGGGCATGCAGACATTTCTTCCATATACTGGTTTCATTTTCTTTGGATAAATATTCAGTAGGGGGATCATATGGTAGTTCTATTTAACTTTTAGAGAAACCTCCATATTGTTTTTATAATGGCTGTACTAATTTACATTTCCACCAACTGTATGTGAAGTTTCCCTTTCCTCTATATCCTATCCAACACAGTATATTCTGTCTTTTTTATATTAGCCATTCTAAGTGTGAGGTGATATCCCATTGTGGTTTAAATTTGCATTTGCCTGTGATGTTGAGCAATTTTGTGTATACTTGTCTCTTTTTTTTTTTTTTCCCTTCTTTTGAGAAATGTTTATTCAGGTCCATTGCCCATATTTTAATTGGGTCATTTGCTTTCTTGATATATAAGACTTAAAATACTATGCAGCCATAGAAAAGGATGAGTTCATGCCCTTTACAGGGACATGGATGAAGCTGGAAACCATCATTCTCAGCAAACTAACACAGGGACAGAAAACCAAATACCACATGTTCTCACTCATAAGTGGGAGTTGAACAATGAGAACACATGGACACAGGGAGGGGGACATCACACACAGGGGCCTGTCTGGGGGCGGGGGACTAGGGGATGGATAGCGTTAGGAGAAATACCTAATATAGATGATGGGTTGATGGGTGCAGCAAACCACCATGGCACGTGTATACCTATGTAACAAACCTGCACGTGCTGCACATGTACTCCAGAAATTAAAGTATAATCTTAAAAAAATCAACTCAAAATGGATCGAAGACTTAAATGTAAGACCTGAAACTGAAACTACTAGAAGAAAACATACGAGGGAAGCTCCATGACATTGGTCTGGGCAGTGACTTTTGGATATAACTTTAAAATCATAGGCAACCAAAGCAAAAAATGAACAAATGGGATTACATAAAAATAAAAATCTTCCTCGCAAAAAATGAAACAATCAATGGAATGAAGAGATAACTTACAGAATAGGAGAAAAATATTTGCAAACTATACATCTAATAAGGGTTAATATCCAAAATATATAAGGAATTGAAAATATACGTGTTTTCATGAAAAAATTTTATTACGCCATCCAAAAACTGTGTAGGTTTTAGCGAGCTAGAATGTTTTTGAAATGAATTTTTAAACTTAAAAGTAGTAGATGAAACAAGTAAAACATTGCATTTATTAAGAGTCTAGATAATAAAAATGAAAATGAGTCTTCTTCCTCGCCACAGAACCACAGTGATCTACCCAAGAGACAATCATTTTCATTGGCTTCTTTTATACCCTTCTGGAAATTTTGTATCTTTACAAACAAAAATGAACCTCTCCCCCTGTCTTTTTTTTAATCTTCCTCTCTGTATACCTGTGCTTAAGTGACTGTAAATATATTTCTATACATGCTTAGTAAGCATATATATGTGCTTGGTAGCATTTGTTATCTGTAGATATGTATCTAAAGTCATTAATTTTAACAGTTGTAAAGGGATTTAGGATACTTAACCAAAGTTTATTTAACTTGTTATTTTTGAACTTAAGTTTATTTCAGAAATTTATTTTTAAAACAACGTTATAAACATATTAATGTACTTAGAACTCTATAGAAATGTGTGATTATATATGTAGAAAATATTCCTAGAGGTAGAGATGCTGATAAATAGGCTTTTCAAATTTGGTAGCTATTGCTAAACAGCTTTCTAAACAAGTTACTCAAATTCATATTTTCACCAATAATGCCTCAATAGCCTGCCAATCCATGTTCTTGTATACTCTGTACATTATCAAAATATGTGACTGTTTTCAAAATAATAGGTTAAAAGAATGCCCTGTTGACTTTGATTTAGCATTAAATCTTAAAGTAACGATTTAGCATTACTTCACCTATGAGTGTGCCTGATCTTGGATATAACTATTGTAACTGTTTTAGGGCTCCACAACTGGGCCCATATAAAACAGCAAATGTAATTGATACATGTGTATTTTCTGACTGTTCCACCAGCTGACTCTATCCTCCATACCTCTCTTACTCTCCTCGGGTCTCCCTATTCCCTGAGATGCGATAATATTAAAATTAGGCCAATTAATAACCTTACAATGGCCTCTAACTGTCCAAGTGAGAAGAAGAGTCACATGTCTTTCACTTTAAATCAAAAGGTAGAAATTACTAAGCTTAGTGAGGAAGGCATGACAAAAGCCATGATAGGCTTAAAGCTAGATATTTTGTATGAAACAGCCAAGTTGTGAATGCAAAGGAAAAGTTCTTGAAGAAAATTAAAAGCGCAACTTCAGTGAACCAACAAACAATAAGAAAATGAAACAGGCTCATTGCTATTTTAGTGGTCTGGATAGAAGATAATGCCAGCCACAACATTCTCCTATGTCAAAGCCTAATCCGGAGGAAAGCCATAGCTCTCTTCAAGTCTATGAAAGCTGAGAGAAATGAGGAATCTGCAGAAAATAGGTTTGAAGCTAGCAGAGGTTGGTTCTTGAGGTTTAAGAGAAGAAACTATCTTCCTAACATAAAAGTGCAACAGGAAGCAACAAGTGGTGATGTAGACGGTGCAGCAAGGTATTCAGAAGATCTGGCTAAGATAAATGACAAAGGTGGATACACTAAACAGCAGATTTTCAAGGCAGAAAAAATTGCCTTCTATTGGAACAAAATACACCTAGGATTTTCACAGCTGGACAGGAGAAATCAATGCCTGGCTTCAAAGCTTCAAAGGACAGGTTGACTGTCCTATTAGAATTCAGCTGATGCCTTGAGTTGAGTTGAGTTCATGCTCATTGACCATTTGGAAAATATTAGAGCCCTTAATAATTATGCTAAATCTCCTCTGCTTGTGCTCTATACATGGAAAACAAAGTTTGGATAACAGCACATCTCTTTAGAGTATGTTTTACTGATATTTTAAGTCCACTGTTGAGACCTACTGTTTAGGTAAAAGATTCCTTTCCAAGTATTACAATTTATTGATTATGCACCTAGTCACCCAAAAGCTCTGATAGAGATGTACAAGGTTAATGTTTTATGCCCGTTAGCATAACATGTATTCTGTAGCCTACGCATCAAGGAGTAATTCTGATTTTCAAGTCACATTATTTAGAAATAAATTTTCTAAACATATATAGCTTATGTAGACAATGATTCCTCCAATGGATCTGGGCAAAATAAACTGAAAATCTTCTAGAAACAGTTCTTTCTATATACCATTGAGAACATTTTTGATTTATGGGAGGACGTCAAAATATCAACATTAACAAGAATTTGAAGGAGCTGATTCCAACCTTCGTGGTTTACTTTGAGAGGTTTAATACTTCAGTAAAGGAAGTTACTACAGATGTGGTGGAAATGACCAAAGAACTAGAGGGGGACCCTGAATATGTTACTGAATTGCTGCAATATTATGATCAAATTTAAACACATGGGGAATTGCTTTTTATTCATGAGCAAACAAGGTGGTTTCTTTAGATGGAATTTACTCCTGGTGAAGATGCTGTGAATAGTGTTGATATGACAACAAAATATTTCGAATTTAGAAAATTACCTAAACTTAGTTGATAAAGCAGTAGCAGTGTTTGAGAGGATTGACTCCAATTTTGAAAGTAGTTTTACTATGGGTAAAATGCTATCAAACAGCACTGCATGGTACAGGGAATCTTTTTTAAAAGAAAGAATCAATTAATGTGGCAAACTTCATTGTTATTTATTATTTTAAAAAATTTCCAGAGTCATTCCAACCTTTGGCAACCATCACCTTGATCAGTCAGCAGCCATCAACACTGAGGAAAACCCTCTACCAGCTAAAAAATTATGACTCACAGAACGTTTAGGTGATTATTAGAATTTTTAGCAATAAAGTATTTTTAATTAAAGTATGTACATTGTCTGTTAGATCTACTGCTATTTTTTTCTTAATAGACTACAAGATGGTGTAAACATAACATATACACTGGGAAACCAAAACAGTTTTGTGGCTCAGTTTATTGTGATATTCACTTTATTGTGGTGGTCTGGAATCAAATCTGCTATGTCTCTGATATATGCCTAATTTGTATTCGTTTGCATCTTTTTTAACCCAATATTCTTCCTGTGAGAATCACCATGTTGTTGCATGCAACATTGTTTTTTATAGCTGAGTCACATCCCATTGTATGAATATGCCACATATATTTAACTTGCATCTGACTATTTTTGATTGACTTTTATATTGCTTATAAAATGTCAAAGTAATTTGGAGGCTGATATGATGTTAGCTTCTTGCAAATAGGATTTACATGTGCTTTAAATGGTATCTGGTGGCAAATCACTTTAACCTAAATAAGTTTTAAGATGCTTTTACACAAGGATTTCAGGATCAGTGTATTTCTAATTCACTCTTATTTCCTGGTTGTAGCTCTTTTGGGAAACCAAGGTAAAGTATTGGTGATGAGCCAGACACCCCCATTCTCAGTGGATGGGGATCACCATTTTTTATCTACTAATCCCAGTAGTTTGCCAAAAGATCTGCTCTGCTCTTAATTCCTTCACTTCCTTTTATGTACCTCAAGAGTACATTTAGGATCAAATGCATTTCACCTATTTTTCAAGGGGACAAGAAGCATTTTTAAGGAAGCAATTCCTTATATATATACTTTTAAAATGCAGAGAAGTTATTGTACTTTATTTTCTCATACGTTTTAATAGTTGCTTCTTCTTTTACATATCTCTATTTCTTCTAAACACTAGGCACTTATTCAAATTTGAAATAAATGAAATAGTTGTGTACACTAAAATTGCCATTTTATACATTTTATTCTGTATAAACTTGCAGACTTTTCATTTTGTCATTTTATCATTAATGTTTGCCAAAATAATTTTATTTATTTATTCTGTTGTATTTCTACATCTTATAAAATTTTAACAATAGCACTTTATGTAGAAGAAGTCTACTCACCTCATTGTAGGCTCTTTTAAACCACTTTCATTGGTTATCTTTCTTAACCAAGAAGAGTATATTATGAAATTCAGTTTCATACCAAAAAAATGAATAAAAGAGCTTTGGTGAGAGTGAGAGATAAAATGAAAAGCAAGAGGGACTGAAGGGAGGCTTTGAATGTGATAGAGTAAAGCAATTGCCAGGTAGAGACTGTGGGCAGAAAAGTGATACCTGTTGATGCTTCTTTAATAATGCAATCTTAAAGAAAATAGTTGTTTACAAGTTTAATTGAAAACAGACATATGACTGTAATTACAGACCCTGAAGAAATTCACATCAATTCACAGATAGGTATGTACAGAGATGTAGATATAGGTACAGATATTTCTCTATCAAATGCCTTACTAATTTGATACATCAAAAACCAAGGAGATATGTTTCTCTTTCCAATTTTCTCCAGCTGGTTGTTTAAATACAATTAGTCTGATACTCATAAACTACAGTCACAGATCAGTCTCATTGCATTAGTATAATTATACTGTGTATAATTAGGGGTTTACACAAACATACAATCAAATATATTTTAAAAATTACAACTAAAGAAGGCTATTTTTATTTATATGTGTAAAGTGTTAATGAAGTATTTCTCCTCTTTTAGTCTCAGATTCTTTTTTTGTAAAATCAGGGTACTAGTAATATTTACCTCATATAGATACTGTGAGGGGTAGTATAAAATAGAGTATGTAGAGTGCTCGATAAAGTGGCAGTCTCATTGTTACTGCTCATTAATATTATTTGAATCTGAATCTAAAACTCATCAGTCTGGATGTCCAGACAATTTATATTTTTCTTCTTTTTCTATCAGATATCACTTAAAATAAAATGTGAAGCTATATCTCATATATATAACAATTTTTATTTTTTTAATTTTAAAGTTGCAATGGTGTGTTCATGTCATAATTTTTTTGGTTATCTAAATAAAGAGAAAAGGAAGAAGATGTGGCAGCAAATGACAAATCATGCCATAAAATGAATAAATGTTGGCCAAACAAGCTATGCAAGTTGATCCATTCAAGGGAAAAATACTGGAAATTCTGTTTACAATTTTAAATAATATATTGAGACTTTCATGTTGATGCAGCTTAAAGGAATCTGAACTCAAATATTAGAAACTCTCCCTCAAAACCCAAACAAATTTCTTGAAACTACCTCAAAATGTGATAAGCAACAGGGCATCAACACACCTGCTCCTATCATTGTCATTTCTGAGTTTTCCCCAAGGAACAATACTACTTGGCCAATACCCATCATTTGCACAAAAGGTTCAAGGCCTCAAACGGACATCAGAACAAGTAGATTCCGGAAGAAAAACATTCTGAAAATACAAGCAAACAGTTAATGCAAAGAAAAATAAATTATGTAATAGATAACAGAGCATTTTTTGTGGTTTTTGGTTTGTTTTTGAAATAACAAATTAGCCTAAGTTTCTCAGTCCTTTGGCCTCCTGACTTAAAATATCCATGAAGGGATAGAAAAAAATAATTAAACTTATATCACTATAAAACTTGTCAAAATGATTTAAGAGGATTACTTGGAAAAGCATCCTTTAGCTTTCAAATGAGTCATTTTTCTGTAACTCAAATGTTTTATGATTTACTGAGTGTATTTAACCAATATAGACTTCACATGTATTTCACATAAATTAGAAATTTGCAAACAGCCAGTACTATATTTGAATACATTTTTTATTTCCTTCAATCAAGAGTGGAATATTTAAAACCTTTTTTCATTTGTAGCCTCATTCTATTTTTCAGTTAATCACTTCTATCTACTGGTTTCTGGAAATCACTTAAGGAAGGAAAAACTCAGAATTCATTTCCATTTATTTTTTTATTATAGTTTAGTTTCTAAAACATTTTATTCAATCTCTGTTATGTCCTTGAGATCCATTCTAGACAAACCGTATGTCACAGTGTGTTCCATTTTATTACTGAGTGGTATTTCATGGTATGCATGGACCACAGTTTAACTATTCACCTATTATAGGCTATTTTGGTTGTTTCAAGTTTAGAGCTATTACCAAAAAAACAAACTTCTATTAAAAAATGTATAAAATATTTTGTGTAGACATAAGTTTTTATTTCTCTGGGATAGTTTCCCAGAAGTGTAATTGCTGTGTTCAAATGTTAAGTGCACATTTAGTTTATTAAGAAACTGCTAAGCAATTTCAAAATGGCTACATCATTTTAGATTTCCATAAGCAATGCATGAAAGATCCACTTTCTCTATATCCTCACCATAATTTGGTATTTTTCATTTTAGCTGATATAATATGCATATGATATGCACAATTGTGATCTTAATTTGCATTTCCCTAATGGCTAGTTGTGTTGAATATCTTCTAATGCGCTTACTTGACATTCATATATTATATTTGGTGAAATGTCTCTTTCTGTCTTTTGCCTGTATTGTAACTTGTTTGGTTAAAAAAACAACAGGAAAATGAAGTTCTTAGAAGAGCTTTTAATTAGCTTAGAAGAGCTACCCATTCATATATTATGTTTGGTGAAATGTCTTTTCCTGTTTTTTGCCCACATTGTAACTTGTTTGGTTAAAAAATAGGAAAATGATATTCTTAGAAGATCTATGATCTAATAGTGAGAAGTATATTGTTTTATGGCTATAAAAATATAATAGATTTATATAGAAGAAATATATATAATGAAATAATACTCCAAAGGCATTTAGTAACATATTTTAATCTTTATATTATGTCATGATGATTTTGGTTTATTAATTAACATAAATATATGACATCATATCTATCATATCTCCCTTCTTGATGGTTTATGTTATTTAATTTAAAAAATATATGTATTTATTTAGTTCCTTTTCAATGAATATTTACATTTTCTTTCTTATAAATTGAAGCACTAGTTCTTTTTTCTATTTAGAAGTTATCAGAATTCTTTGGACAAATAGCATACATATATTAAATGTTTATAATTTTTGTCGAATTGCTCGCATTTTTTAAAAAAGCGGCACTAATGTGCTCTTTCACTAACAACAAACACACATGTGGTAATGCGCATTGTTCTGTACTGTCAAGATGCTCACTCAGGGTTAAGGTAAACATTTCCTAGATGCAGGAAATAATAACTGTTCATAGTTCACAGCCATCTAAGACCATATAATATAGAGGATCTTAATAGTACGAGAGATATTAGAGGAAGGAAAAAATGTGATATACAACTTACAGGCAATCTTATGGTTTGGGAGCATGCCTTTTCTTTTGGCAGAGAACTATATAATATTCAAAAACCAGTTCCTACTATTCTGATTCGTCAGATATGCCTTCTCATTTTGACCAACTTGAGAGTAAACATGCAACCAGATCAAGAGCTTGGTGGCCTCAGACCTGTAAAGTGAAAAGGTCCAGACTTCTATGTCATTTACCAATGTTGTTCCGGTTCCTATACATCATCTCACATCAATGGGCCCATTAAGATTGATACCCATGAGAGCAATAACAACCTACTCATGAATCCAAGAGCATGGGCTCCTATTCAACAAGACTGGTCTAGATGTTGTATCGATAAAAGTTAAACTTGTCAGGTATAGAGCTACCATAATGTGATACCATCCCTTGAGGGTGGCTATTGATTGCATTACACCCATTCTCTAGTAGCAGAAGCAGTGATTCTTCCTTACCAGAATCAACAAATATTGAGTATGAGTTCAACATTCTTGCATCTATACCCAGGGATATAAGGAGTATCTCATACAGTAGACCTGGTAAACTACATAGATCAAATCTAAGGCATACATTTCAAAGTAAAGGAAGTGCAAGAGTTAATAGGATACACTGGTGCTATCACATTTGTATCACCAGAAGCTACTGGCTTGATAGAGTGACAGGACTGCCTTTTGAAGATACAGCTGAGACTACAATTAGATATATTTCCTATAAATATAGTTAACTATCTAACAGAATGCAATCTATACTTTAAGTCAACAATCATTGTTCTACATATATGGTGCTTCCAATGGGTAAAACACATTGTTCTGTGAACCAAAGTTTGGAAGTAGACATGAGAAGTGCCCTGCTTATAGTCATTCACTGTGACTCACTTGAAGAGTTTGTGCTTTCTGCCCCTTGCTGCCAGAAGAAAACTGAAACAAAACCAAGAAACACTTCCACCAGAGTTTCTGTGTTACATTACATTTAAATTTTAACCTATGCCTGCCTGATCTTGCCTGATCACTCTGATCTGATGTCAAGATAAGAAGTCAAGTAAAGGAGTCATAATTTAGACAGAAGTAATTGACCCTGAACGTCAGAATAAGACAGAACTTTTAGAACACGTTGGGGCAGGGAGGAATATATTTTATATCCACCTGATCACCCAGGACCTATGCTATCTCATATAATGTCCCTGGCCAATTGTTATTATGGAGAAGGCTGAATACAATCTCATTGTACCTCTTTTAAATAAAATACCTTTTTACTAGAATATTAATATCATCTTTCCTTTTTCTTCATGCTTAAAAGATTCAAAATTTATTTTTTATTCAAAATTTATTCATTCATTATTATTCAAAACTTATTCATTATTTTTAATGAAAGTGGGTGCTGACAGCCTGCTCTAGTTGGCCTCCTAGGAGAACCCAACATCTAAAGTAATAATGAATAGAATAATGGAAACTATGGATAAGTAATAACATGATATATTAGTTTATATATTAACTTAAACAGGAGCAACAGAATGAAGCACCATAGAACATGCCAGCTCTTAATGTTTTACACATAATCACATTTTTCCTATTCTTGACATCGTTTTTTTTCTCTAGAACATCTACATTACATATCTTCCTCCAGAGCAGAAATAATCAGACCATGGTTTCTCACTATGTGCACATGAATCATCAGGCTTCAGGTGATGCCTGAGATTCTTCATTTCTGAGAAGGTACCTGGAATTCTGGTCTGTGGATCACACTTTCAGTAGCAAAGACCAGACCTCATATGGAATGCCACTGCTAGTTATTTCAGCTGCATATTTTTTTTTCTAACTTTTCTACTTTGAGGCTCTACTTAACCTGGACAGTTGAGACTTGAATAGGTAGGTACCAGTGACTTTAAGTAAAATCCATAATATATCTTATATTCATTCTAAATTCTCAGCTCTCCACATATTAAGATTAAAACAATAAGGATACTCCAAATAGTTGTATTGAAATTTTATCCAGAAATATGCCACTTCTTTTTCTTTATTTAAACACTCTCTCCTCAATATCTATTTTACCTGATTAAGTTCTCAAGAATTTATATATGTAAGTTTCTTATACCTTTTTTCTTCCTAAATAATAAACTATCACTTTTATCGATACTTTTATCAACACTTCTTTCTTAGCATTGTGTTTTTGGATAAGCATATTGTGTTATCCTTTCAACTATAATATAATCATCTTATTTTGTATCTCTCAATTGTTTTTCCATTATCATGCTTGGCAAGTCCTTACATTAATTATATATTTTTCATTTTTTTCCCTCCATATTCCATCTCTGAATATTTCTTCCTACATACTTTCATTCCTTTCATCCTCTATTCATTTATTTTCCTGTAGTCTATGGATTACATCTCCAGTCTCTATGTGACATCTCCAATTATTTGATATGAAGACAACTCTTTCTGATTTCTGGATTTATTTTTTAAGTCTCAGGTTCCATCCTGAGCAACATGGTTCTTCTTTTCTTCTATCTCACTGTTTGATTTCTTATGTTGTACACCATCATAACCCACATATTGACATAGATATTCAAGACACAGAACATTTCAATCACCACAAAGATCTTGTGTGTTGTCTTTTTATAGACACACACACACACACACAATTTCCCTTTCATCCTCAGTCCTTCATAGTCCCTAGCAACCACTAACGTGTCTTCTATTTCTACAATGTTGTCATTTTTTAATGTTACGTAAGTGAAATCATACTACACGCAAGATTTTGGGATTGACTTTTTCCCCCTTGGTATAATTCTCTGGATATTTACCCATTGTTTCATGTGTCAATAGTTTGCTCCTTTTTTATTACTTAATAGTATCTCATGGTATGGATGAACCACAATGTATTTTACCATTCAACTATTGAAGAACATTTAGACATTTGGAAACTAGACTGTTTCTCTTTTGGGATTATCACAAATAAAGTAGCTGTGTAATTTGCGCACATGTTTTTGTGTGAACATAAGTTTTTTATTTCTCTGGGATAAATGCCAAGGAGTGCAATCGTTATTTCATTTGGTAGTTGTACGTTTAGTTTTTAAGAACCAACTGACTGTTTCCTAGAGTGGCTATACCATTGTACATTCCCACCAATAATATATGAGATCCAGTTTTTCCACATCCTCACCAGAATTTGGTGTGATTTACTTTTTAATTTTAGCCATTTCTATGTAATATCTCATTCACTCATACATTATTTAGATGTGTATTAGTTTTCAAATGTTGAAAAATTTGCCTTTTTGTACTGATTTCTAATGTGACTTAAGAGCATACTATGGATATTTATCTGAGAGCATGCTATGGATGACTTCAATTGTTTTTAAATTTTTTGACTGGGTGTGGTGGCTCACGTCTGTAATTCCAGCACTTTGGGAAGCTGAGATGGGCAGATCTCTTGAGAACAGGATTTAAAGACCAGACTGGGCAACATGGCAAAACTCTGTCTCTACAAAAATGCAAAAAAAAAAATTACTCAAGCATGGTGGCATGCAGCTGTAGTCCTAGCTCCTCAGGAGGCTGAAGTGAGAGGATCACTTGAGCTTGGGAGGCTGAGGCTGCACTGAGCCATGATCATGCCACTGCACACCTTCCTGGGTGACTGGTTGAGACCCTGTCTCAAAACAAATTATTTAACTTAAGATATGATCTACATTATTAAATATTCTGTGGGTACTCAAAAGGAATGTGTTGCTGCTGTTGTTAGATGAAGTGTCCTATAAATGTGATTTAGATCCTGTTGGTTGATAGTGCTGTTCATGTCTATATCCTTGCTCACTCAAGGATTGATAATATCCTCTATATCCTCACGAAGTTTTGTTACTATTCTTCCAACATATCACCTACTTTCCTGCAAATGTGGATAAAATCAATAAAAGTGAGAGAATAATCACAGAAGAGTAATTTTTTACTAGGAGAAATGGAGGTTTGGGAAAGCTGAACAAGGAGGCTCACCTTGCATTGAGAAACTGATATTAATTATGAGGGCACACAGCTGCCCAAAAGACTAAATATGCCTGCAACTAAAAGCATAAAACTTAGTGAGATTGATCCTTTTATCATTATGTAACGCCCCTCTCTGTCTCTTACCTCCCTTTTTCTCTCTACCCCTCCCCTTCATAAAATAGGTGTTTTAAACAGTCCCTCTGCATACTCTTAGAGCCACATCTAACAGAGCAATAATTTTGCTTTAACTACTAATCAATTCAGAAGACATAAGAGCAAAAGGATAGTATATTATATTTATCTATATTTTTCTTTTCTCTGTTATTCTTTCCTGATGTTCCAATATTTCTTCTTTCATTTTCTTTTCTGTTTAGCAAACTTTCTTTAGCCATTCTTTTTTTTTTTTTTTTCGGAGTCTCGGTCTGTCTCCCGGGCTGGAGTGCAGTGGCGTGATCTCGGCTCACTGCAAGCTCCGCCTCCCGGGTTCACGCCATTCTCCTGCCTCAGCCTCCGGAGTAGCTGGGACTACAGGCGCCCACCACCGCGCCCGGCTAATTTTTGTATTTTTAGTAGAGACGGGGTTTCACCGTGTTGACCAGGATGGTCTCGATCTCCTGACCTCGTGATCCTCCCACCTCGGCCTCCCAAAGTGCTGGGATTACAGGCGTGAGCCACCGCGCCCGGCCCTCTTTAGCCATTCTTTAAGGGTAGGTCTGCCATCTACAATTATTTTAATTTTCCTTCATCTGACTGTCTTTTTTTCACTTATGAAGGATATTTTTACTGACTATAGGATTGTAAGTGGAAAATTCTTTTCTTCCAGCACTTGAAAAATATTGTGTCGCTACTTCTTACCTCCATGGTTTACAGTGGGAAATACACTGTCATTTACTTTTTTTCTTCTATAGGTAAGCTTTTGCTTCTCTCTCACTCTCAGACAAGATTTATTTCATAGCCAAGATCTTTTGCTTTTGCTTTTCAGAAGTTTGTCTATATGTGTTTTGTTGAGAATTTATTTGTGTTGAAGTTGTCTGCAGTTCTCTCAGCTTCTTCAATCTGTAAGCATGTATCTTTTGTCAAACTTGAAAAAGTTTTCAACTATCACTACTGTGATGTATCTCTCTCCCTCTGCCTCTCCCTCCCTCTCTCTCTTTTCCACTCTCCTTCTGGGATTTCCCTGACATGACTGTTATAATTTTATATATTCCCAGAGGTCTCTGAAACTGCTGTTGTGTTTTTTTGTTTGTTTGTTTTTTTTTTTTTTTTTTTTCCTAATATATTTTCTCTCCATCGTTCAGCTTTGGTAATTTCTATTGTTATGTCTTCTAGTTCTCTGTTTCTTCTGTCCTTCCATTCTAATCTTGAGTTCATCCATGGAGATTTTAACTTAGGTCATTATATCTTTTAATTCTAAAACTTGCATTTGTTTTTTCTTTAGGTTTTCTATTTCTTTGCTTCGAATTTGAATTGTTTTTGTTTCTGTTGGTTGCTTTAAAATCTGTCTCAGATAATTCTAAAGTCTCTATTATCTTGGTATTGACATCTGTTGATTGTCTTTTTATGTTCAGTTTTACATTACATTCTCTTGGTTCTTGGAATAACAAGTGATTTTTCATTTGAGACCTTGGTATTATGGATATTACGTAAGGAGACTCTGGAACTATTTTAAATCTTTTGTCTTAGCTGGCTTTCTCTGGTAGCACTTTAGCAGGGAGAGGGAGACACCAGCTTCTTTCTACAAGGTGTGAATAAAAATACAGCTTCCCCACTTAGCCTCTGTTGACACCTAAGAGATAGGGACTTCGTTTACTGCCACCTGGAGAAGGGAGATTCAGATCCCTGCTACACCTTCTCCATGGATATCTTACTGTATTAACCTGTTTTCATGCTGCTGATGAAGACATACCTGAGACTGGATAATTTATAAAGAAAAACAGGTTTAATGGACTCACAGTTCCACATGGTTGGGGAGGCCTCGCAATCATGGCAGATGGCAAAAGGCACATCTTACATAGCAGCAGCAGGCAAGAGAGAATGAGAGCCAAGTAAAAGGGGAAACCCCTTTTCAAACCATCAGATCTTGTGAGGCTTATTCACTACCACTAGAACACTTTGGGGGAAACAGCCCCATGATTCAGTTATTTCCCACTGGGTTTCTCCCACAACATGTGAGAATTATGGGAACTACAATTCAAGATGAGACTTGGGTGGGGACACAGCCAAACCATATTATTCTGCCCCTGGACACTCCCAAATCTCATGTGCTCAACTTCCAAAATAATCATGCCTTCCCAACAGTTCCTCAAAGTTGTAACTCATTTCAGAATTAACTCAAAAGTCCACAGTCCAAAGTCTCATCTAAAACAGGGCATGTGCCTACTGCCTACGAGCCTCTAAAATCAAAGGCAAGTTATTTACTTCCTAGATACAATGGGGTAGTAGGCATTGCATAAATACACCCATTCTAAATGGGAGCAACAGGCCAAAACAAAGGGGCTACAGACTCCATGCAAGTCCAAAATATAGCAGGGTAGTCAAATCTTAAAGCTCCTTTGAAGAGATCCATGTCTCACATCCAGGTCATGCTAATGCAAGAGGTGGGCTCCCACAACTTTGAGCAACTCCAGCCCTGTGGCTTGGCAGGGTACAGCCTCCTTCCTGGCTGCTTTCACAGGCTGGCATTGAGTGCCTACAGCTTTTCCAGGCACATGGTGCAAGCTGTCAGTGGATCTACCATTCTGGGGTCTGGAGGATTGTTGTGCTCTTCTCACAGCTCCACTAGGCAGTGCCCCAGTGGGGACTCTGTGTAGGGGCTTCAACCCCACATTTTCCTCATATACTACCCTAGCAAAAGTTCTCCATGAGGGCCCTGTCCCTGCAGCAAACTTCTGCCTGGACATCCAGGCATTTCCATATATTTTCTGAAATTTAGGTGAGAGGTTCCCAAACCTTAATTCCTGACTTCATGCACCCACAGGCTCACCACCACGTGGAAGCTGCCAAGGCTTGGGGCTTGCACCCTGTGACATCACAGACCAAGCTGTACTTTGGCCCCTTTTAGCCACAGCTGGAGCAGCTGTGATGCAGGGCACCAAGTCGCTAGGCTGCACAGATCACAGTAGGTAGTGCACAGGGGTGGCCCTTGGTCCAGCCCATGAAACCTTTTTTTCCTCCTAGGCCTCCTGGCCTGTGATGGAAGGAGCTGCCACAAAGGTCTCTGGCATGCCCTGGAGATGTTTTTAGCATTGTCTTGGTGATTAACATTTGACTCCTTACTACACATGCAAATTTCTGCAGCTGGCTTAAATTTTCACTCAGAAAATGTTTTTTTCTTTTCTATTGCATGGTCAGGCTGCAGATTTTCCAAACTTTTATGCTCTGTTTCCCTTTTAAAACTTAATGCTTTTAACAGCACCAAAGTCACATCTTGAATGTTTTGCTGCTTAGAATTTTCTTCCACCAGATACCCTAAATCATCTCCCTCAAGTTCAAAGTTCCGCAAATCTCTAGGGTAGGGGCAAAATGCTACCAGTCTTCTTGCTAAAATACAGCAAGAGTCACCTTTACTCCTGTTCCCAGCAAGTTCCTTATCTCTATCTGAGACCACCTCAACCTGGATTTAATTATCCATATCATTATCATCATTTTGGTCAAAGCCATTCAAGACTCTAGTAAGTTCCAAACTTTTCCAATTTTCCTATCCTCTTCTGAGTCCTCCAAACTGTTCCAATCTCTGCCTGTTACCCAGTTCCAAAGTCGCTTCCACATTTTCAGGTATCTTTACAACAGCACCCCACTCTACTCGTTCTAACTTACTGTATTAGTCTGTTTATATGCTGCTAATAAAGACATACCCAAGACTGGGAAATTTATAAAGAAAAAGGTTTAATGGACTCACAGTTCCATGTGGTTGGGAAGCCTTCACAATCATGGTGGCAGGCAAGACAGAAGGAGAGCCAAGTGAAAGGGAAACCCCTTGACAAGCCAGCAGATGTCATAGGACTTATTCACTACCAAGAGAACAGAATGGGGGAACCCCCCACCCTTGATTTAATTATCTCCCACTGGTTTCCTCTCACAACACATGGGAATTATGGGAGCTACAATTCAAGATGAGATTTGGGTGGGGACACAGCCAAACCATATCAATTCCCCATATTGTTCCTTTACCCTTTATGTTCTTAACTTCTCTGACTTCTTTCTGCTTTTCAATCTTTCTATGTCAGTCTATTGTATCTAGTGTTTTTAGTTGTGATTAGCTGAAAGAATAAGAAAAAGTATATCTACTTCACTTTCCCAGAAGAGAAAGATTTTATTTGCTTTTAATTTTTGTTATAACACTATACAAAAACTCATTGCTTTTAGTTGGAGGCATATTTAGTCTTTTGGGCAACTGCGTACCCTCATAATTCATATCAGTTTCTCAATGCAAGGTGAGTCCTCTTGATCAGCACTCCCAAACCTCTATTTCTCTCAGTAAAAATTATTCTTCTGTGATTATTCTCCTAAAATTACTGATCTTATCCACATTTACAGAAAAGTAGGTGATGCGTTGGAAGAATAGTAACACTTAGTAATCCCTTCAATTCTAAGTTCAACATCAGCTATAGCCTATGGAGAAATTAAAGGGAGTCTTGGTGATGCAGCTTTATATCCTCAGGTCAGCTACTCGAGCTCTTGCTATATCTGGAGAAGCAACTGAGATCTTAGCAATCTCATGGAAAAGTAATATTGTCTTCAAACCTTTTTACTTTTATTCCTTAAATGAATTGTACAAAATGCCAAATTTCCATATCTGATTTTGTATCATTTATAATCTGCACATATACAGTGTAAATATTTCTAGAATCTCCTATACTTTCTGCCTGTTGAATATTGTTCTAGAAAGTTATCTCATATGTTGGCATAAAAATTCCATTTTTAACTGAACTCTTAATTTTTTAACAGAAATTTTAAAATGGCAACATCATGTTGGTTTATCTACACTTATTATTTATTTATTTCTCTTAGTGCAAATAGAGAAATCTGACTTTAAAACTATAGACAAAGTGTTTTGCAGTAGAGGCTCTGTGTTTCTCTGTGACCAGGCTTCCACTGCACTTTGGGGAGCCAGTTCAGACACTACTTGTTATGGCCTCATACTTGTTTTTATATTCCTGCTGCTACAGTCTTTGAACTTTCCATTCCACAGCAATGAAATGAGATTTATCTGTCAAGACCATCTTTCTCACTGTTCATCTTTACATCCAGCCTTCATGGTTTCAATTATAAGCATGCTAGTATAGTTTTCTGAAAGCTTTGTTTCTTTTTTTGCTGTTTCCTCATAATTGTCTTTGTTACTTTCATCATCCTGTCCCTATCTTCAATCTAAGTTGCAGAGTTCTATGACCAATATAATAAGCCTTTCTTAGTTAGTTTACACTTGCTGAAACTACTTCACTAAAAAATCATAAAGCTATTGTCCTCTTTGTGGATTATTTTTGAGATTTGTATTTTGCAAATTGCTTTCATACCAATTTTTTTTGTTGTAAGAAATCTGTTAATACCCTATTTGTTAGATATATGAAATGAAAATAAATTATAAGATGTATGTCCATATTTTACATAACTAGCCCTCATAAGGCACAATACTGAGTGCTTATAACTGGATTTAGTGATTTCCTTTTCAGTCCATATTATGGGAGAAGGGATGCTGTACTGAAAATAATTCTGCACTTATGAAGTTTGCCATTTCACATACTCTAAGAGAGTGTGTGGACAAATGTAAACAAATAATAGAAAATTTGGCTGAAGCCCTTAACATGCCAATTAACTAGCAAATTTTCTTAAATGCATATTCTACTGCCTACTCATAATAGAACAGAATTCTTCTTCCACTGCCTACTGATGGACATTTTAAAGTCAGGAAACAGACTCCAGAATGCCTGCTGCAGTAACATCAGATGCCTTTAAAGTAACACTATTTTCATTTTGGACTTTCAAGTCTCTAGGAGATCATGTGCTTATAGAAGCTCATCACATGTGTATAGTTTAGTCAAAAAGAACACTGAGAACAGTAGCTAGAGAAATCGAGTAATGGAGGCAGAGATATAGAAAAGACTTTTGTCAAAGTGCCATTGTTGTATTATGGTATCTTCAACTGTCTGAACAGCTTAAATTTTCCAAAGAAATGTGTACTCATGCAGATTTTACTTAATAATTTCTATTAGTAAGATTCCTATGAAGAAATGCTTAAAAACATTGTCATTTAATCAGACAGTACCTAAGAGGTAAATAAATGAAGTTACCTTTCTTAGCTACCAATAGGAGAGCATTCAGGTCGGATGCAAAGTGGCCTCCTGTATCTGAATGAGTCTAAATAGCATTCATATCATGATGTGTCTTGTTCTGGGGGAAGTGGAAATCAATTGCTCAGCCTTTACTGCTTAAAATCCATTGCCATCAAATTCTTGTAAGGTTTTCAGCTTGTGTAAAGGTCTGTATTTGTGGAAACTATTAAAATTAGATTGAAAATGTGCCGCAGACCTACGCAGTTTACATTAGGCATTGGCTTCAAGAAAATTTTTGATATTCATATCATAGTTGGCATGAAATCATAGCAAAAATAAAGAAAAATTATAATTGTTTCAGGTTTACATCCTATTCACCAGAGAAGGAAATAAAAGATTTAATGAATCAGCCTGCTTAAAATAAGAAAACAAACAGAAAACATTAACCATGAGAATTATCTATGGAAATAGAATTTAAAATTAACTGATGAAGACTACAGCAATTATTCTTCAAATTAAATCAAGTTCTCAGCACTAAAGAACAAAAGGCAGACACTAATTTAGATAGTTTTACACCTAATTTTCAAGCGGATTGGGAAGAATGCTGAATATCTTCAAATCAATAGAATCAAGTCCCCTGACATGCTCCTCCTTGCCAGTGATAAAAGTATAGATAAGAAGATAAGCCAAATTTTATTAGTTTCTGCAGGCACTGTAAAAATAATAACATGAATATAGAGGGTGATTTTTTTAAAAACCACTCAGAGCTTTTTGGAAAACTAAATTGTTGCATGCTTTGTGAGTCAGTTGAATTCATATCTTTAAACTCAGAGTGGCAAATGTGTTGCAAATATAATAGTTTGCTATGGCGAGTATCTTCTCTGTTACCTCTAACTGACATCTAAAGTAAATTTTCCCAATGAGGAGCTTGTAGTGGAGTTGCTACTTGTAAAATTAATTTTGTTTAATGATTACTACTAAGTGGTATACCTTCTTTTAATCATGAAAAACTATGTAATTATCTTTGTAGTTTTGTGGATTCCTCACTTCTGTGCTTCAATTCTGTCTTCCAAATTTTACTGCAATTTCATTGAGGGCAGACATTATTTCCATCCCCCAAAGCATCAAGTAAAATATCTTTAAACATTTGAACATTAGTTTAATTTAAAATTAATCTTTAACTGAGAAAATCCATAATAATACATCACAGAATTTCATAATCCTTCTTAATAGCCCCGTGAAATAAGTAAATGGTAGATATTTCTATCATATGGAAAATAAAACACAGACCAATATTTATAAAAAGGTAAATCAAAAATCAATATTTTTAAATATCTTCAAAGTTTTTTCATTATCTTTTAGCAATTGTTGTATAGTTGGGTTTCGTTTTATGTTTATTTTGTGGTTTATGAATTCTATTTGCCAAATAAAAATCTGCACACCCTAAGAACTTTCAGCTTACGAAATTTGAAAAATGCAATACAAAGCCCTATATTGACAAAAACAATCTAAGTACCACAACAAAGCATTGCAAAAATAAAAGAAAGAGTATACGTTTTATACAATAAGTCTTGATTTCAGAGCATATATTTACTGGTATAGTAGTTTACAATGAATATTTTAATTTAACAGTTCCTTTTAAAAAAGGATTGCTATATCATAAATCAGGATGTCAGCTCTGCCGAGCACAAAATTAATTCTAGTTTACAAAGAAGTCAACAGAAATTTGGGGGATAAAATTAATATAATTCTAATTCTTCAGTTTCTCTGCCTCTCTATATTAATTAAAAGTCCTGGGATCACTTCACCTCTAGTAGAGCTCCCTTAAACTTATGGTCTCCAAAGAGTAGAATAAAAGAGGAGCTTGACCATAAAACAGTTGGAGTTGCTCTCTCCTTGAAACAAACCTCAAATTTCAGTATATGTAGAACCACAATACATAATTCTTTTACTAAAACAAAAAGAAATATGACATTGAGCTCTATAACCTGGCTAGTACTCTACCATCTTGCACCTATAAAATATAATGTTCTGACCTCATATTTGTTTTAAAGAATTGTTTTTGAAGCATTTAAAAGCAACATGGAATCAATGCAAAGTATAATCTTCTCCCTATAAATAATCAGGACAATCAGCAGTGATGACAGTTATGTAAATTAATAAATTTAACAGAAAATTAAGACTTTTACCAGGATTGGAGCTTCTATAATAGTGAAAGGAATACACCTTTTTGTGGGTACATAACTTGTTTAAATAGGGTTTACTCCCACTGCACAAAAGTGTGTCTTTTAAATGAGTAGTCATTAAAAATAATCTTTATTAATTTATACTCTGACTTGTTTATTAAATGATTTCAAGGTATTGGCCACGACTTTCTACAAACCAATGCAAAAAAGCAAATCTGTGTACAACTCACACTCTGGTATCATTGCAGTAGAGTTTCTCAGGAGAGACAACATTATTTTCATTAAAGATCTAGTGAGGTACTGAACCATTATTTATATGAAACTGAATGGGTCTAAGGCTTATGAATCTTTTTCACCAAGGTGCATTGTAACCTTTAATTCTGAAGAGCATAGTGAAAAGATGAAATGCATAATTGGAAATGCAGATAAATATATTCTAGTAATTACAAATGAAGCTATCCTAGGACATGATCATATTATAACTAGTTGTATGAAGGATAAATGGTGTAATGTTCACCTATTCATCCTTTTAGTCATTTATTTATGTATTTATTCCACAAATATTTACTTTAGAATTTATACATTACAGGAAATGCCTTCCTTTGAAAAACTGACAACCTAATGGTACTACAGGAGTACTTATGAATACTGTACTCTAGAATAGGATGCAATATAATCTTACACAATTTAATTATAAGACAACACATACATATCTGACCACTTCTTTCCCTGCTCCATGACTTTCTCCTTAGAAGAAAATGCTGTCATCACCAATGTGAACTATTGCAGTAACAGTCTCACACCCTTCTATAGTCCTTACAGAATAGTTAAGATGTGTTTTTAAAATAAGCTTAATATTTTTTCTTCTGTGCTCCAACTGTTGCAATTTAAAAAAAAAATCCCCATCTCACTGAAAATTACACAAAATTTCTTACCTTTGCTTACAAGGGATAATTCATATTATCCCTCTGACTTCATTTTCATCAATATCTCCTTGCTCACTCCATTCATTACTCTGGATGTCTTGCTGCTCCTCAAACATTCTAAATATGCTCCTACCTTAAGACATTTTCTCTTACTCTTCCCTGTGCTGACAGCACTCTTTTTCCAGGTATTCACAGGACTCGGTCCCTTACTTCCTGCTGAACTCAATTTGAAAGTGTTATCTAAGAAGCCTTCCTTGGTCACTTTATATAAAATAACTCTGATCTCAATTTCTTACTGTCTCGCTTAAAATATTAAATTTTATTTTATGTTTAACACAAGCTAACATGAAAAACGCTGTGTTCTTCAACTTGGGGTTTTATAAAGATGACAATAAATTAAGTATTAATACATGCAACGAATTATGAATGCACTCTGATGTCAATATTTACTTTCTCTCTAGGGATCTGGTGCGACTTCTTTAAATTTAGAATTAATAATGAACCATCACTTTTCCTTTTGCTTATCTGGCTTAATTTAATCCTCTTCTCTTTCTCATGAACTTCCTGTTCCTTACATTGTATGTTTTTGTATTTTTTTCATTTCTAATCATTTCTATTTGCTGAGTTTTCTTAGTTTTACATCTGCAACTATTCAAAGCTCAGTTTGAGTACAGTGTTTATCAATTTATTTCTGTGGTGATGTTTTTCCAATAAATTATGCAAAATTCTGCTGTTTTCTATTCAATAACAAGAAACACCTGTTACATGGCAGACACTGTCCAAATATTGGAGAGTCCTAGAATAATACACACAGCCAACAATCAAATAGATGGGAGTTAAACACTACCTCTGAAACTAAAGAGTATCAAAGAGTTTGTGGACATATTTTAAAACCACCACACAAATTAATTAATAAACATTTAAAGGCTGATCCCGACATAAAATATGAGAATTCCTCTGAAGCCATAAACAAAAAATAAAACTGAAAGCAGGGAGATAAGGAGCTGTTCTGGGACATTTGCCTATGAAAGAAACCTAGAGAAAGATTATGGAATGTACCTGTGAACTCATGTCCCAGCCTCTCTTGCAAGAAAGTTAGTCTTGTAATTATGCTTACCAATAGAATATGAATAAAAGTGCAGTTGTTCCCCTTATCTGCATTTTTGCTTTCCATAGTTACATTTAACTATGGAGAAATACAGTCCAAAAATATTAAGTGAAAATTTTCAGAAATAAACAATTCATAAGTTTTACATCGTGTGCCATTCTGAGGGGAGCTGATCGTAATACTGAAAGACACAATCCCAAATGTCAATATCCCAAAAGATCAAAATTCCAAAAATATCATTCCAGAAAAAAAAGATTTAAAAAATACTTCTAAGACATGTATTAATATTTACATTTTAAAGGGTGATTCATCTGAGAAACATAAAGACATGACAGAATACTTCATAGGCCACTTTACCTGATAAAGTAGACAATAAGAACAAACATTTTTGCAAGCATAAACACTCAGGTTTACTAATAAAAGTCTCACGGGAATAATAGTTACAAGCAAATGAACCATATTCATGAAGGAATAGGTCAAGAAGACAACTGTGTCAATGCATATCACTAGGGTTGGTAAATTGTGTGCACCTAGCTTTGTAACTGCAGTTGTCTGAAATAACATAGCAAATAACCTAAAGTCTTCACGAGACCTATCAAAAACTGCAATGTGTCACCCAAACAGCCGAGATCTTCGCAAATTTTATCCTTCACAATTGCAGATGTACAAAAAGGACAATTCTTTATTTATTGAAGAAGTTTTAACATTTTTACATACATGCACAATGTTTACACTTGAAGTCAATGTTGTGATAATGCACTTTTATGCAATCAAATTTACAAAAATGCATAAAACAACTTAGAACTCTCTATAAGTGTCTACACAATTTATAACTCCAGTATTGGGAATGAAGCAAAGATTAAATACATAGCATAGCAAATTGCTTTACTAAATTTCTAGGCGTTTCTTAATCCAGTCAAGTTGATACCTAAAATTAAGTCCACAAATCCACACCTTGTCAATATAACACCAATACGCATCTCCTTAAACCACACAAAATTTATAAATAAAGATAATAATACAAGTTCTGTTTAACATGTGGCAACTATCCTGTGATTGTAATTTTGGGGATTTTAGACATTAGGGATTTAGACTTTAGGGAATTTGATCTTTTGAGATTTCCACATATGGGATTATGACATTTGGGATTGTTTCTTTCAGCATTATTATCAAAAATTACATTCTGATTAGTGTGGTGAAATCTCACATAATCCTGTTTCATCCTGTCCGGGAAATAAATTGTCCCTTTGTCCAGCATAATTGTGCTCTAGATGCTGCCTGCCAAAAGTCAATTAGTAGCATTTATGTTTTCAGATTGACTGTTGTGGTATTGCAGTGCTTGCATTCAAGGAACCCCTATTTTATCTAGTAATTACCACATAACATAAGAACAGTGATGTTAATAATTTGGATATGCCACAGAGAAGCCATAACATTCTTTCTTTAAGTGAAAAGGTGAAAGTTCTTGACTTAGGAAAGTAAAACAATTGTATGCTGAGGTTGCTAAGAGCTATGGTAAGAACTAATCTTCTACTCATGAAATTGTGAAGAAGAAAAAGAAATTTTTACCATATTGCTGTTCTACCTCAAACTGCAAAAGTTACAGCTACAGTCCATGATTATTGCTTAGTTAAGATAGAAAGGGCACTAAATTTGTGGGTGGAAGACACGAACAGAAACATATTCTCATTGACAGCAATCAGGTTCGGTACCATCCATAGTTTCAGGCATATCCTGGGGGTCTTGGAACATATGACCCATGGAATATAGGGGACTAATATAACGGGAACATTTTCAATGGCAAAATGAGATTTATTCTGTCGTCTTCCCTTTTCTCTTTTCAATATGTGGTTGGTAAAGAAGAACTCTAAGATGTCAGAGTTGCAAGATCAAAGTTTGGATTCCAGAGTAACCATTTGAAGAAGAACTGCCCGGTAGTCCAACTAGCATTAGACTTTGCAGTAGTAAAATATATGCTTTTATAATATCAAGTCTCTGAGATTTCAAGATTCATCAGTGACAGAATTTGTTCAGCCCAATTAATCCAGAAATCTGATTCATTTTATCCAGAAATGGATCCACTGCTTTGGTATTGTTCTTTGGGGTAATGTTCTTCCATAACAAGAACATAATGTATGTAGCAATGGCTTAGAGCCATTGGCTTAGAGTGGTCAGTAAAAGCTTTTCTTTGAAGGGTCATCTTATAAATATATTAGGCTTTGAAGACTATATATATGGTCTCTGTTGTAATTACTCCGCTCTCCTGTAGTCAGTCATAGACAATACATAAATGACTAAGCAAGGCTATGCTCCAAAAACAGGCCAGAGGGCAAATTTGCCCAATAGGCAGTAATTTTCTGGTGACAGAAAGAATTAATAACGAAGGATGGAAATGTTATGATCCATGTTATACATTGACAAAACATTTAGCAAAACCATTGTTGCCATGACATGGGAGGCCAATTAGGTGCCTACTGAATTAGAAAATCAACCAAAAGTGGTTTCAAAAGCAGAGCATTAGTGTGTGTGTGTTGATATAGGCTGACTCTAACAATATATAGAAAGAAAAGAGTTTTTTAAAAAGGATGGGTTATTCAGTGAGTAAATATGAAAAGAATATCAGGGACTTAAAGAAGTGGAGAAGCTGAATAATTTCAGATCTCAGTAAAATAGATAAAATTTTAAATGCCTTTGGGCAACAAAGATCTAGAAAAGTTACTCATTTGCATAAAATAAACCAGGAATCACAAAATCAGATTTAGAAAATGACCTTCACAATCACACCATTAGCAGTGGCACTGCTGAGTTGAGGGAGAAACAAGGCAACTGAAAAGCAAAATTGAAATGGCCAAAAGCACATGCATAGGTGCTTACTAAATGTGGGAGGATCCATATTGTCAAATAAAGTATAAACACAGATTAATTTAAAAAAAAAAAAACTTTAGGAAGAAACTTTAAGGTACCTGTAGGCAATAAATACCCTGCAGTAAAAACAAACTAACAAAACCTATCACAACAAACATACTACCTCTCTGAGTCTCTTCCCAGATGACAGGAATTAACTATGCTGCACATTTATGAAACGTCTATGCAAATCCACACCCTCAATATTAACTAAAGACAAGAGAATAAAAATGACTGGGAAGAAGAGATAAAATACAAGGAATATTGGTGCTGCAGTACCACATGTCCCTGCTCATCCCCATGCATGTCAGAGCTCGGTGGCAAGCAAAAGCAGAAAAAAAAAAATTGCAAGAAATATAGAGGAGGGATACCGGCTAAGGAGCCTGAGGGTGATTTGAAGCAACCTTTGACTGGGAAGATTAAATCCACACTAAATTTAAAGATACTGGAGAAGAAAAAATAAAAATAAAAAGGAGATCACACAAGAAACTGCAAGGAAGGGATTTCAAAGTGCAAGCTTTCAAAGAACCAAACACCATAGAAAGAGACAGATGCAGGATTTAAAGAGAGAATATCAGGCATCCACTTTAAAAAGGTAAACTCTTTAATGTTTAAAACCAAAACAAAACCCCTCTAAAAATGTATAATTATCTCAGAAATCATCACTAAAAAATTTATCTATGTAACCAAAAATCACCTATACCCCAAAAGCTATTAAAATAAAATTTAAAAATTAAAATTAAAAAAAAAAAAGAGAAAACATACACAATTAACTTCTAAGGAGAACATTCAAAAGAAAGGTAGGAGAACCCTGTAGCGATTAGGTGGTGAAAGAGAAAACAAGAAAAAAGTGAAAAATTCAGGGTTCTGCAAGACCAAAGAGATGTAAAATCTGAGTACTAACAATCCCTCAACCACTTCCTAAACCAACCAACCAACCACTGCTGAGCTACCAGTTCTTTGCCACGCTAACAGAAAATGGTGCCATTAAGATGAGAATCATATAAGCCACCTGGATATCACTTAAAATGAACACAAGAAAACAAATCTAAAGAGAGCTATTGCAGAAAATCAGTCAAAAATTTGCATGCAACTTAAATGAGTTGCACCTTACATTAATACCTGCCAAAATATCAAGCAAAAGAAAACTATAATTCTGCACTCCAAACAGCAGTAAAGGTATTGAAACAAGTATCTGAAAATATGGAAAGCCACCTTGAATCAGAAGCTAAAACTAAAACTCAAAACAGATAAAAACAAGGAGAATTTTTTTTTTTCAAAAGCATGAGTTACATCCAATCAGATGATAACTGGGAAATTTTCAGAAAAAGATATTGAGTAAAGTCTTCAAAATAGATATAAGTGCAAAGGTAGTCCCGACAATAAACCTTTCAACCTTCTTGAATACCCAATTTTATTAAATAAAAAGACAGAGAATGCATATCCTATAGTACTGAAACAGAGGAAATACAACAAACTGCACATAATTATAAATTGCAGTTGAAAGTGAACCTATCAGTCCTAGAAACAAATGTGAACAGGCTTAATTTCTGCATTAAAAGAAAAAAAAATTCAATTTTGCATACACAAACACACTCACACTGTCACAATATTCTCAATGTTAAAAAGTAAACTATCCAATAAGATCTGACAGAATAAGCTTTATAATGTAAGGAGCAACACATTTGTGACATTTGTGATTTTAAAAAATTTCCCTTTTGTCCCACAGGGTATTTTACTTGTAACTTCATAGTCAGAAAATGTAACTCCTGAGCTTCACAGATTAATCAAGGGAAACATATGACAATGCAGGGTCATTAGTTTGGTATTCCCAAGCCAATTCAGCAGCCATTATTTTCAACTGAGCATTGATGTCTTTTTGGGCAACAAAACACTTTTGATTTATTTAAACATATTTGGCTGTCTCATCTAAGACTTGTGAGATTCAGTCTCCATATGTGCTTCCATCTCCTTTTCTGCACCATGCCCAATCATAAATCTTCTGTTTTTGTTATATATGACTTTCCATCTGTCATTAAAACAATACAGTCATTTCACTTTCTTTTTCAGTGGTGCCTGGGTCATGCTGGCATTGGTGTTGTAATCATTTGGACTTTCTTTTTCTGAACTCTTAGAAAACATGGCCTCAATAATCCCAGTGTTAGAAAGTAAACTAGCACGATCTCCATACAAACTACAGCAGTTAATCCACACTCAAAGTCAAAGAACATCTGCTGTCATTCACAACTACAACACAGTCAAGTTGCACACTTAAAGTGGTATCATCTGAAGTGATAAAACAATGGATAATCATTACTGTGAACTGCAAAACATGGTTGCCCCATTGTTTGTCACCAGAAACAACACCAGAAACCGTGGCTACAGCAGGTGGATAATCTAAACTGCATTCATTTGACACTAAAATGAAGGACTAAGATGCTTCTAAAACGGAATATATTCAGAAGAAAAATTAAATTTAAAAGTATGTCAGGACTCATGCAATAAAAACTCTTGGGTTTAGGCTTCTGCCACTTTTTATTGAGAGTAGAGCTGCAAGAAAGAAAACTGAAAAATATCCATTTCATAAATAACTCTGGGAAATTTAGGATCATTAAAACACACTAGCATATACCTCTCTAACAGAGTACAACACAAAAAAGAGTGAGGTCTTTTGTAGAGAACACGCTGTAACTCAGATAAGTTACCTCATTATGTTGGATAGAAAATGATTCTACTCTGCCTTAGAGTTTTTCCAGAGAAACAAAATACTAAAAGGTTGAGGGAAAGCAGTAGAATAGAACAAGTCCAGGGCATCTGAGCACCTGCACATGGCCTCCCTGAGTCTCAGTTGGGAGTGAGTTAGCAAGAATGTGAGAAATGGTAGCCAGATACCCTCGAGAAAAAAAAAAAAAACAGCAAGGTTTGATGTAGGTGGTAGTGCCTGGTAGAACCTCAAAGGTGCCCATCTGCAAAGGTCATCAACAGACACTTTTCAAAAGAAGACATTCATCTGGCCAACAAGCGTATGTATAAATGCTCAGCATCACTAATCATTAGAGAGATGCAAATAAAAATGAGATACCATCTCACAACAGTCAGAATAGCTATTATTAAAAAGTCAAAAATAACAGATGCTGGTGAGGTTGTGGAGAAAAGAGGATGCTTCTGCACTGATGATGAGAATATAAACTAGTTCAGCTATTGTGGATAGCAGTTTGCCAACTTCTCAAAGAACTTGAAACAGAATTACCATTTAATCCAGCAATCCCATCATTGAGTATATACCCAAGGGAATATAAATCATTCTACCGTAAAGACACATGCACGCATATCCTCATCACAGCACTATTCACAAAAACAAAGACATGGAGTCAACCTAAATGCCCATCAGTGGCAGGCTGGATAAAGAAAATGTGGCACATATACACCATGAAATACTATGCAGCCAAAAAAAGAATGGGATCATGTCTTTTACAGCAACATAGGTAGAGCTGGAGGCCATTATCCTAAGCAAACTAACACAGGAACAGAAAACCAAATACTGCAATGTTCTCACTTGTAAGTGCGAGCTAAACATCGGGTAGACATGGATACAAAGAAGGGAATGACAGACACTGGGGTCTATGTGAATGTAGAGGGTGAGAGGAGGGTGAGGATAAGAAAACTACCTATTGAGTACTATGCTTATTACCTGGATGACAAGACAATTTGTACAACAAACAAACCTCACAACATGCAATTTTCCTGCATAACAAACCTGCACACATACCCTTGAACCTAAAATAAAGGGCCAACAAATTAAAATAAGATAAATAAATTAACATGGAACACTACAGCAATGAAAGTGAATGATCTGAAGCACGGGTTCCCATCCTTTCCATGGCCTGTTAAGAACCAGGCCACACAGCAGGAGGTGAGTGGCAGGTGAACCAAGGGAAGCCTTATCTGATGGACAGCAGCTCCTCATTGCTCACATAACTGCCTGAGATCCACTTCCTCTCAGATCAGTGGCAGCATCAGATTCTCATAGGAGCACAAACCCTTTTGTGAACTGCACATGCAAGGGATCTAGGTGCTGTTCTCCTTATGAGAATCTAATGCCTAATGATCTGTCACTGTCTCCCATTACCCCCAGATGAAACTGACTAGCTGCAGGAAAACGAGCTCAGCGCTCCCACTAAATCCATATTGTGGTGAGTTGCATAATTATTTCAGTACATATTACCATGTAACAATAATAGAAATAAAGTGCACAATAAACATAACGCACTTGAATCATCCTGAAACCACTCCCCCACCCTAGTTCATGAAAATATTGTCTTCCATGAAAACCAGTCCCTAATGCAAAAAGGTTGGGGACTTCTGATCTGAAACATTGGTATTAACATTATTATATTAAAAATACATACTGTTTAGTAAAAACTTTAGTTACAGAAGATCACACACAGTGTAATACCAATTATACACAATGCTAAAATAGGTAAAGCACAACACACTGTTTAGGAACATAGACGTATTTGGTAAAAGTATGACATCATGCAAATAAAAAGCACCAGATTCAGGGTTGTGGTACCTCTGGGAAAAAAAGGGAATGTGATTGGAGAAGGTTACACGAGAGGCTTTACCTGTGTTTGTCATGTTTTATTCTAGAGCTGTGTGATGGGTACACAGGTATTTGTTATATTATTCATTGTGGCTCTTTGTAAATGTAAATGTTTCATGATATAAAATGTAAAGGTAATACATATTCCTCATGAAACTAAAAGAAAAAAAAAAAAGATGCCCATCCAAAGCTTCAGTGACCTCTCTAGATTAACGTTATGTACTTATGACAATTCATACAGATATTTCTTATTTTCAGTGGTTTGTGAAATAAAATTATTGCTATTTTTTTCTCCTTCTCTGGCCATAAATTAGTAACTTGGTCTGGCGAGATGCTTCTTCAAGTTGATGCTAATTCCCATGGAAGCGGCAGTGTACAGGGTAGAAGTAGCATGTGGAGAGCTGGGCAGGAGATCAAGTTCCTTTTGATGAAAGCCTAATGGTTTTCCGCAACCTCAGAGGAAATCAGTTGCACGTCAGTGATGTGGAATGAAATGTTTAATGAAGCTGTCAATGCGGTTGCCAGACGATCCTGTAGGTCTTCCGTGTGTGGCCACCCTTCTTAGACACTGCAGATGATTCTCCTAAATTGTTGCTGGATTTAAAGGGGTATAATTTTCCAAAGTGTTAACTATTCTTTGCAAGTACTCTAGGATACATAAGGCTATCGGGGTAAGAAAATTAATTTGATCAGGTTCCTTTATATAAAGTTCAAAGAAAACCTTTAAAGTGAAATAGTTGAAATCAGTAAAGTCTATCCTTTTTTTTTCAAGTAATATAGCATTCTTTATGTGTGCCCACATAATTTGTTTACATGACAGAGATTATTCATTTCATTAGCTGGTTACTATATTTTTTATTTTAAAAATTTTGGTTAAATTTCTAATATTTCTCTGAATATTTTAAAGTATCTGATTGTTATGCTAATGTTTCTGATTTCTAGCAGAGTCAAATACAATTTTTATACAACCTGTTTGAAGATACCCGTTTCAATAACATATATAAATACATATATATATTTGGAATATATATATATACACACTATATATATATATATATATTCCAAGTATATATATAATAAATCAATATATATTTATATGCTCAGATATTGGGCACTCTTGAATAAATATGCTATAAATGTTCAGCATTTTATTTTATTCTGTAGGAAGATACAGAGCCACAAAGAATGCTGCTGGGAAAGAGGCATAAAAGAGTTAACTGGTTGTTATTCTCCGTAGACCAGAGCTGAAGGTAAGAGAGGCCATTATAGAACTTGGCTTGCGGAGAGTAGTATGGAGGTCATAAGACACTTAGCATTCAATAAGAATACTACTAAGCTTGTACAAGAATGAACAACTGTGAGAGAGAAAGTTGGTCATGCCAATAAGAAGTCTTGAGATATTGTCCGGTTCATATTCCATATATATATATATATATATATATTCCAAGCACTAATGCATCTAAGGCATTAACTTAATAGTATATTTTTTAAAACCTCATTTTTTATATTGATTGAAAATATTTCCCACCAATCAATTGGGGAAGTAGAAGAAGAACCTATAGAAAAACAGAAAGACTGAATGAGAAAAAAACAGGAATCAGAGTAGGGCCAGGACTTTGTAGACTATTAAAAAGTTTGTGGATTTCTTACCCCAGCCTCACCTATGTTATTGCATAAAGTATGTCATCCTCAAGAATTCTAAAGCTAAATATTTAGTTGATGAGTGTTTAAGTAGGTATTAATGTCCTAGGAGTGAAGCACCCACCACATAAGTGTTCAAAGTGTTTGTAATTCACTTGAGCTGGTTATCGTCACACACCACTTCTAGTTAGCAGAAGTGAATGCTCATTAGCAGTGCAGAATCAAGCCACCCTGCCTGAAATTTGAATCATGACTCTCCTAGTTAATTGA
The DNA here is from genome assembly GCF_043159975.1 of Macaca nemestrina. Lineage (NCBI taxonomy): Eukaryota > Metazoa > Chordata > Mammalia > Primates > Cercopithecidae > Macaca > Macaca nemestrina. Next base: position 65,925,475 of record NC_092128.1, read on the forward strand.
GAAATACATTAGCCTCTCTTTGCCTTTATTTCCTCAATTTAAATATGAATAATAATAATGTTTATATCATAAAATTGTTTTTAACATTCATTAAGTTGATATACCTAAAATATCGCAAACATGACCTGGCACAGCGGAAATTTTATAAAGCACTAGCTTTCTATGATTAAGATGTAATTAAAATGCAATAAATGGTTGTATACCATCTCACAAACTAAGCAGGAGAATCAATTTCCTAAATGTAATTCCAATAATAGTAACTCTATTTACATATGATATAATCTCTTGGAGGTTTTTTGTTAAATAAAATCACATATATATGCTGATAGAAATGTGAATATCTGGTTCACTCACAAATTTCATTAAGAATATTGGGGCATGAAGCCTGTAAATAAACATAAATTTTTTTTATTTTGCTTTGCTTTATTTACTTCAGTTGAATAGTGGTTTTCTCTTGGTCCCTTTGTTTATGAAAGTTACCTGATATTCCTAATACTTCAAGAGCTTTCTCTGATAGGATCCAGCACACTGATATGTAGAGGATAGGTATTATTTTTCTGAAAAGCACTAGACTGACTATTCTAAGTACTAAACATGCTGTATCATGACTGTACCACTTACCTAGAGTGATATAAGGGTAATAGAACTGGGATAATACTGAGCCATTTTTATAAACTTGGTAGCTTTAAAAATATTTCCAAATATTTTTTTTTTCTGGCTAGCTACTGCCTAGACTGAGATCTTACCTAACATCCATAGCATATTAGAAGACATAAACCAGTAACATTTCCTGAAATTGTAACGGTTTAAAAATCTTAGAATTGTTCTGTATTCTTTTATATTACTCCTGGAACCAGAGGGTCAAAGTTACACCAACACATAGAATAAATCTAATACCTGTAAATGATAAATAGAATTTCATCAAAATGACACTTATACATTCTGAAAGATACTATTAGAAGAATAAAAGGACAAACTGGGAAAAATGTTTGAGAAGCTTATATATGATTAAGGAGTTGTATGCAAAATACATAAAGAAATCTCTAAGCCCCATACCAAAAACCCCCTCAATTTTGGGGGGTAAAAATTTGAGCATGGACTTAACTAAAAAAGAAAGAGATTGTGTGGTAAATACACACCTCCAAAGATGCCCCACACAATTCCTTAGGAAATACAAATTAAAATCACATTAAAATAATATTACAATTATTAGAATTCTATTAGAATATCTAAAATTAAAAGACTGACTATAGGAATTGTTGAGAATATAGAGAAACTGTAACTCTCAATACAGTTGGTGGGAATTTAAATAGTGCAATTTCCTTGAAAAACAATCTGTCAGTTTCTTTAAAAGTTAATTATGCAAGTATCATATGGTCCAGATATCCTACTTCTAGGAATATACCCAAGAGAAAAATAAAGCAAATATCCATACAAATACATGTACACTTATGTCCACAGAAGCTTAATTTGTAATAGCCCACACTAGAAACAATCATATGTTCATTAACAGATAAATTTGATAAAGCAATTGTGGCATATTCATATTCGTTAATAGTGAATAATACAATTCACTATCAGCAATACAAAGAAATAAACTATATATGCAGCAACATGGATCTAGCTCCAAATTATTATGCCAGGTAACAGGAAGCAGGAAAAAAGATACATGTTATATTATACAATTTATGAAAGTTCTAGATATAAAAACTAATCAAAAGTGACAGCAGATTAGTGGCTGTCTGGGAATGGGAAGGGAGTGGGATGGAGGGATTAGAAAGTGGTCCTAGTAAACTTTCCTGGTGATGGAGCTGTTCACTTCTTGATTGTAGTCATAGTTTCATGGGAATACACATATGTCAAAACTTATCAAATGATGCTATGTATTTTGTTCAGCTGATTATATGTTAAATATACCTCAATAAATATTAGGAAAACAAATACTTAAAGAAACAAGTTTAGAGGTAAACGGAGGAAGAGCTCTTTAAAATATGCCCAGTGTGGCCAAGTAATTATTTTCATATGATTATGTTTAATAACCATTCCTCAGAACTACAATTTCACTTAATTCTATGAACATTTATTTCATACATTATTGGGCATTCTGTCAGTGCCAGATCTGTGCTGGAATTCCCTATTTAATAAATGGTGCTGGGAAAATTGGCTAGCCATAAGTAGAAAGCTGAAACTGGATCCTTTCCTTACTCCTTATACGAAAATTAATTCAAGATGGATTAGAGACTTAAATGTTAGACCTAATACCATAAAAACCCTAGAAGAAAACCTAGGTAATACCATTCAGGACATAGGCATGGGCAAGGACTTCATGTCTAAAACACCAAAAGCAATGGCAACAAAAGCCAAAATTGACAAATGGGATCTCATTAAACTAAAGAGCTTCTGCACAGCAAAAGAAACTACCATCAGAGTGAACAGACAACCTACAGAATGGGAGAAAATTTTTGCAATCTACTCATCAGACAAAGGGCTAATATCCAGAACCTACAAAGAACTCAAACAAATTTACAAGAAAAAAACAAACAACCCCATCAAAAAGTGGGCAAACGATATGAATAGACATTTCTCAAAAGAGGACATTCATACAGCCAACAGACACATGAAAAAATGCTCATCATCACTGGCCATCAGAGAAATGCAAATCAAAACCACAATGAGATACCATCTCACACCAGTTAGAATGGCGATCATTAAAAAGTCAGGTAACAACAGGTGCTGGAGAGGATGTGGAGAAATAGGAACACTTTTACACTGTTGGTGGGATTGTAAACTAGTTCAACCATTATGGAAAACAGTATGGCGATTCCTCAAGGATCTAGAACTAGAAATACCATATGACACAGCCATCCCATTACTGGGTATATACCCAAAGGATTATAAATCATGCTGCTATAAAGACACATGCACACGTATGTTTATTGCGGCACTATTCACAATAGCAAAGACTTGGAATCAACCCAAATGTCCATCAGTGACAGACTGGATTAAGAAAATGTGGCACATATACATCATGGAATACTATGCAGCCATAAAAAAGGATGAGTTTGTGTCCTTTGTAGGGGCATGGATGCAGCTGGAAACCATCATTCTCAGCAAACTATCACAAGAACAGAAAACCAAACACCGCATGTTCTCACTCATAGGTGGGAACTGAACAATGAGATCACTTGGACTCGGGAAGGGGAACATCACACACCGGGGCCTATCACGGGGAGGGGGAGGGGGAAGGAATTGCACTGGGAGTTATACCTGATGTAAATGACGAGTTGATGGGTGCTGATGAGTTGATGGGTGCAGTACACCAACATGGTACAAGTATACATATGTAACAAACCTGCACGTTATGCACGTGTACCCTAGAACTTAAAGTATAATTAAAAGAAAAAAAAGAAAGGCAGTAGTGTTTTGTGGACTACTTTAGCATACTGGTTAACAGCGCTGATTTACAACCACACTGACCTGGGCTTACTACCCAGCACCACCCCTCCTCACCTGAATCATCATGGGTCCAAAACATAAACGGTCTAAGCTTTAGTTTCTTCTAGTGTAAAAGTAGATTAAACATGCTAATGCACAGAATATGCTAAATAATACTTAGGGCATGGTATGTGTTCAATACATTATTATTATTGCTATATTACCATTAAAGAAACAATGTTCTCAACCACCTCTATTACTTCAGAGAAGTAATAGAATAAAAGTTATTTAGAGATCATTAAAGATTTTCATAGGCTTAATTCTAACCACAGAAGCTGTAATTTGTCAGTCTACAAACATACTTTCTGGAAATTTTCTACCTTTAATATCCCATTCTTCAGTGGTCAAAGAAACCCAATATTCCTTTAAAATGTTAAAATAGAACACATGACCAATTAGTACTGTCTCAGTTAGCAAGTGGCAATTCAATTACCCACATGCCAGATGAAAAAAACAGCCCATTTTTAAAGGTCTTCTGTAAAATGTAGCAAAGATCACCCGGTGTTTGAAAGTTGTGACTAAGCCAAAACATCTAATATACTTTCAAAATGCATTTTTTAAAAAATTTCAATTAGGACAGAGAATATCTCTATTGGAAATCTTCAGTTTTCTCAACAATGTCTACATTTTAAACCCTAAAATGATTGCATTGCTGATCATCATCTTTAAGGCAAACAGAGTGAAGAAACAAATAGAAGAATAAAGTTCTTCTTTAAAGTATGTTTTTCCCTTGAGAATGTCAGCAGGGGAGAGATACTGTGAAAGACTTAGCCTTGGCTGCCATGCACATTCCATTATTTCTATCTTCAGAATTTCCAGGCTAATCACCAATTTTAGTAGCCAGGAAAGGACAATCATCAGAGGCATATATGTTTTTGTAAAATAATTGATTCCTACAAAATACTGTTTTCAAGACAATGCCTTTTTCAAATTTGTAAACTCTATGATGTCAAGACCTAGGGACAGTCCAAAAGAATAAACAGTAATTTGATATTTTAAAGCTGGATTACTCACTGCCTGATTAAGTCGTCCCCATGCTGTCACCCTCTGTCACTCATGGAGCACAAACAGCTCCTGGCCACTCTGATTGTTAGAGCTTTTTCTGGTGTCGAGTTGAACTACTACACTGGCCAAGGGAATGCATTACCTGGGTACAACATAACAGGCATTTGAAACTTACAGAGGAAATAATTACAGATGCGATACAATTGATTGGTTAATTCTAAACTTCATTGATGTTATTGAGAAGATAAAATGAAATGCTGAAGGCAGTTTTAAAGCATTTTAAAACCAAGTATGACAGCCAGAGAGCCTATTTGGTAGCATACAAGGCTCTCATCTCTTATATCAGGAGTGTAAAAAAATTGTTATATGCTAGGCAGAAGGCCAAACCCAGGCTATAATAGTTTGAGTGGCTGAGATTTAAAAGGTTAAATTGTTACTGAAACACGAGAGTTTCAGTCTAGGTCCTGTTGCTCACCACATAGGAAGCCAATCACTGAGACAATGAGTATTTCCAGGGAAGAAGGTTTTATTTTGATGTTGCAGCCAGAGAGATAAGAGATGAGTCTCAAATCCATCTCCCCAGCTAACTGACTTGCTATATAAACCAGGTTTATATAAGCAGGGAAGAAATGTAGCTACGTTTGAGAAAATGGGAATTAGGGAAGGATAACGAAGAGTTGGTAATAGTCAACACATGCTGGGTTAGGCAAGCATGCCAGATGAGGGTTCTGGTGTCTCGTTGTCCAGATGCAGTAATCTGGGGAGTTTCAGTTCCTTGATACTATCAGGGAAGCCTGATGGTTTGTTTCCTGATAAAGGAACTTAGATAAAACAAGTGTAAGTTTTTCAGTTTTAAGACCAGGAAGATCAAGTTCTATGTTAATCAAAACCTGTAAACATCAGTTGTATGGAACAATTGGGCTGGTTTCAAATTGGTCAGGTCAGGCAAGTCATGTAGGTAAACATCAGAGTGTCTTGGATGGGAAAACTTGGAAGTCTGACACATGGAAGGGAAACATCTGGAAGAAACACGCTGTGATTGTAGGCACTCCAGATTCCTCTGAAACTTCTGGGCCTGTAGAAGTGGCTGGCATCTTCTATTAAGAGCTACCACTTCTCCATGCTGAAGACAATGCAGAGGCCTCTTTCCCTCAAGGAAACAAATTTCCACCTAAGGATCTTTCCATCTCTCTTTCTGACTACTAGGCATGTATCTAAGGTGAAATTATGGCATAGGCTGGTTGGGGACATACTGAGGCTAATAAGGGAAGAAAGGGACTATTAAAAAATATAAAATCCTGTAAGACCTATCGTACCTACAAGAGCTGGGAGAATGTGCCTGAGAATAGATTCTAAGAGTGTATTTTCAAGGAGTCCATGACAAAAAAAAAAAAAAAAGTGAATATAGAAGAGCTAGAGATGTGGAAGCACTCTCCTGGATATAGGGTTTTTAACAAGCAAAGACCTTAGGAGATGATTCCTCATAACATGGAAAAAGTAAAGAGAAGGCTTATGTTAAGTGAAGTTTAATTGCCATGACAGATGGTGAAAGAGAAAATTTAAAGGCTCAGATATTGGGCACTCTTGAATAAATATGCTATAAATGTTCAGAACATTCACCATACGATTTTATTCTGTAGGAAGACACAGAGCCACAAAGAATGCTGCTGGGAAAGAGGCATAAAAGAGTTAACTGGTTGTTATTCTCCGTAGACCAGAGCAGAAGGTAAGAGAGGCCATTATAGTATTTGGCTTGCTGAGAGTAGTATGGAGGTCATAAGACACTTAGCATTCAGTAAGAGTACTACTAAGCTTGTACAAGAATGAACAACTGTGAGAGAGAAAGTTGGTCATGCCAATAAGAAGTCTTGAGATATTGTCCGGTTCACAGCCCTACATCATTTTGTAGACCTGGAATCCTTTGCTTGACTGAAATCTTTTCATACCTGGAACTCTTCGCTTCCTTCAAAATAGAAGGACCCTGCAAAACCATAGCAAGAAAACATGATAGTGTTTCCTCAGTCCTTCCCCAATGGTACTTATGGCCTTTTATTCAGGTAATTGTATACCAGAAAAAAGAAAACACCTGTATATTTCAAGAAATGTTAGAAATAGGATCTGAATTAGTATTAACAACCAGAGAAGCAAAGTGTCATCCTGCTGCTACAGTGGGGGTGGGGAAAGTACACAAAAACCTTTTAAAAACAAAATCCTGGACAAAATCTGACTTCATATGGGTGTCCTGAGTCTGTGGATCCACACAGTAAGCATTTCCCCAGTTCCTGATTGTACAATTGAAACTGATACGCTTGGTAGATAGTGCAACTTTCACATGGAGTTCTTGGCCCATGGAGTAAGAGCTAACATAGTGAAAAAAACAAATGGAAGCCTCTTTGTCAAAATAGTAAATTTAACACAGTATCTGGATAGAGGCAGCAGAAATATGTGCCACACTTAAGCATCTGAAGAGTTTGGATAGGGTATTAATTCACTATCATCAGTTTTGATTATTACTAGTTTTGTGTTTTGTTTTACCTTCTCATTTTTGTCTATCATCTTCTTCTGATTATTTTCCCATTTTCTGCCTTTGGAGAGCAAAATGGCATTTTCTAAGTTCACAGATGTTTTGGAAAATACCTATTTTATTTCTGATATTTTAATGCATACCTCTGCATTTTAATACACATATACTTATTTTTTAAAGTCTAAAGTTATTCAGGCTGGCTCCTCCTTCAACATAAAGATGTTAGCAACCTTACAGCGTCCATTCAATATCCTATTTTATTATTTTTCTTAGCTTTACTTTCATCTTTTTACAGCAAAAACAGGCATTAGCTTTACAGTCAAGAGTAAATTAAATTTACCAAAAATCTTATCAATTACTAAATGGAAAATTCTATTAGTTTGTATATCTTATGTCTTCCCTTTATCATCATTTTCCTTTTTACCAAAATGCATTTTTAAAAGTTCTTTAAGAATGTTCTGTGGTTATTAAAAATGTCATAGTATTTATATGTTTCAGTGTATATTTAACTTACCCTTACTCTTGAATAATCATTTAACTGGGCATATGTTTCTAAATTGAGGGTTATTTTTCTGAAAAACATTGAAAACATTGTTTTATTGCATTCTAACTTGTTTTCGGTGAAGAGAAGTTTGTTGTTTAATTCTCACTATTTTGTTGGTCATCTGCCAGCTTTTGAAATGTTCTCTTTAACTTCAATAGTCTACAGTTTGACTATGATGTGTTTAGATTACAGTTGTTTGGGTGTTTGTTTTTAATATTTATCTCACTCAGAACTCTAAGAGATATATAAAATTGCAATCTAACTCTCTTTAATATTTAAAAATTTAATATTTAAAATTCTCAGATTTTTTAATATTGCTTTTTTGGTTTCTATTTCTGGAATTGTTAGAATATTTTGATATATCCTCCATGACTCTCATTTATTCATTTATTTTTTGCATTTTTTCCTATCAGTGATGTGTTATAGATGAAATCATTAATAAAACATTTCTGCTTACTTTTCCTAGTTTATTTTCAGTCTAGAGTTTTTCCTGCCTCTCCAATTTTTTATATTAATGAGTATATTGTCTTATTTCCAAGATTCATTTTGTTCTCTCTCATACCCACTTTTTCTTATTACTTTTTTTGCCAATTTCCAGATAGATATAGATATAAATATAGATATAGATATAGATATAGATATAGATATAGATATAGATATAGATATTTGTTGTTGTTATTGTTGTTGCTGCTGCTGCTACTGAGATGGAATCTCATTGTGTCACCCAGACTCTGGAGTACAGTGGTGCTATCTCAGCTCATTGCAACCTCCACCTCCTGGGCTCGAGCAGTTCTCCTGCCTCAGCCTCCTGAGTAGCTGAGACTTCAGACACATGCCACCACTCCAGGCTAATTTTTGTATTTTTGCTAGAGATGAGGTTTCACTATGTTGCCCAGGCTGCTCTTGAACTCCTGAGCTCAAGAGATCCGCCCGTCTTGGCCTCCCGAAGTGCTGGGATTACAGGCATGAGCCACACTGCCTGGCCACTTCTCTGTTTTTTTTAATGTGATCTTTTTATGTCTTTGAATAGGTTGAACATCTCATTTTAAATTTTATTAGGCTGTCCTACAAAGTTGATTTTATTAAAAGCATTTTTTTCTTTTGGTTGTTGCTTTAGTTTTTCTTAGTATGCTAGTTCTTCATAGTTCCCCCATATTAATTTACCAATGTAAGGTCCTTGGTCTCCATGAATTTTAGAATTTGGGTGAGTTTATTTCCTTTCTTATTCTGTTATCTCATTTCCTGCACACTTGTCTCTATCTAGTAATTTTGGAATTATACATCCAGCTCTTCAACTTCCTCAGACTCCAAGAAATGGGTCTTAAAATAGGGATTTAGGGTGTCTTTTACAAAATTTGAATATATAGCACATCCAGTAATAGGACCAATGTTTCCCATAACAACAGCAGTTGTTGCTGTACAACCTCACGAGGTCCATAATTTTGTATAAAAAATTAAGTCTAGACATTATAAAATGTTAATATTTGCTTTTCTTTTCTTTGGTGGGCAGGCAGTGATTCTCTCTCCAACATACTGGTTTATCAAAAGTTCAGTTTATAAAATTTTTAAACTAACAAGTGTTATTTTCTTTTGAATAATATTCATTTATTAGGAAAATAAATTCGCATGAAGTGATATTTTAATGAATTTTCGATAAAAATAAACTTCAATCCAATTTCTAAGAGAATAATAGATTAGAAAGAAGGAGCACAATGTCTATTTAATTCTGTGAACACCAAGAGAAACTTTCTAGGTCGAATATGTCTTGTGTCTCATAGCTAGGTAAGATGAGGAAAATTAGATGGGGTGCCCCCAATAAAAGAGCAAATAGAAATTTGGAAAACTGATATGAGAGGAAAACCCATGAAAACAAATTTCTTGCACTAGAGATGAGTTAACTGAAGGAGATTGTTAGAGGACAATCAGGTATATGGAATCACATGTACATTTGACTATGAGTAACAATTTAGAATCCGTGCATGAGACTAAATAGAGAAAAGGGAGGAAGTGAGGAAAGAGGAAGGATAAAGGGAAGAAGAGAGTATGGATGAAAGATAGGAAGGGAATTTAATGATAAACAAAAACTCCCTGACTCTAAAGATCGTTAGATATTAGTACAAAATCTAATTTACTGGGGATTATTTAGAAAAGTATAGTTAGCTCTCTTTCTGAGCTAGTTTAAATGTACTTATTTAGAAGCCTTAGCTGGGAAGCCAACTTACTGAAGTTTCTTCTAGCTTAGTCATGCATTATCATACCTAGAAGCTAGCCATAGTGACCCACAAAAGTTATTTCAACTTCTGTATATTCTAGGCATGAAAGTTGAAACTAGTTTTCCTGAGATTCACACTTTAGTATTACTGATATAAGAGGTCTGTGAGCACATATAAACCTTTGGATACTGATTTAAACTATACTCTAGGGCTTCTAGGGTTGTCTGCTGCTTAATTAGACCTTCTACACAGGAAAATAACAATAAGCAGGTGTCCCGTCTCCAACAGATGCCTGAGCCAGATGCTCAGAGAAACACGCACTCCATTTCCTATAATGTTGTCTATTGCTCATTTTTATAGTGTCAAAGAAGCCTTTCTGAGAATACTTTGAGAATTTACAATAAAAATGAATACAATATGAAGAGTAAAAGGACTAACCTCTAAATTAATATGTTTTGTTGCATATGCTTTGTTATGAATAATCTTTTTCTATTACACTTTACTTTTCTCACATTTTAACTTTCACCTAGTTCCCTTCACCATTCTTAATTGGATTTAGTGTACAATGAAAAGGTACATTAAATCTCTGATTATCTACAATATACCAGAGAACTGGATAATGGCTGAAATTCCAGGGTCAGACCTAAATCTGTCCACCTTAGGGAAGACTTTGATAAAATGTAATGTTGAGGGCACTGACACCTGATGTGTTGAAAAAAGAGAAAAGAGAAGAAAGAATACTCCTGCAAGAATGTGAAGATTTTGAAGAAAAAATAAGACTCATGATAAATTATATCCACTGTGTTATTTTCCTCAAGGCAGTCTCAGTAAAGCTTCCCAGGAGGGCATTAAAGAGAACTCAAGAATAAGAAGGAAGGACATCCAGCCAGAGAGTAATTTGTCCCATTTATTTAGGACCACCACAAAACTGGTCATTAAAAAAATACCAGTAATATCTCTAGTTGTTGTCTGATATTACCTCTGATAAAAATAGTACATCTAATCAAATTTTCCTAGAACTAGGTGAAAGTCTGCATTTGGCAGCATCTTGGAATTGCAGTCATTCTTAATAGATTCAGGAACAAAGAGTGAGGAATAGTAAAGAGAGTGATGACTTTGAAAGCAAGTAATTTGATTTTTATCCCTTACTAGCTATGTTACCAGTCTCTTTTCAGCTCTCTTATGTGATAGTCACAAAGAGACTGTAATAGCTAACAGAAAATCTTTGCTAAATTCAAGTGATAAAAATATGCCAAGATATAGCACCATGTTTAGAGTATAATTAGTGATCAGTATATATTAGTTTCTTGCCACCACCTCCAACCACCCCTCCAAGCTTTTCTCTCAAGGATTATTTTTTCATATGGCCCATTATCTGTAGCATGTGTGCCCTTGTATGTGGTGCACCATGTATATCAGCTACAGTCTGTCTTTGGATATTTAAATAAAATTATTTCAATTTTCTATCTTATGTTTTACATGAAATCCAATGTCCTCTTGAAAAATTCAGCAATTTCCAAAAAGCTTACACTGATGATTATGTCTGGATCCTAGTTTAGTTCTCAACTTCCCTTGCATCTTACCATCTGCTGTCATTATTTCTCTCTACTCTGTGCTGCTCCATATACCCAACAAATTCTTTCCCTAATTTCAAAAAAAATTATGTAAGCCACAAAGATAAGCATAAGACAGAGATTTTAAAAAACTTAAAATTGATTAAAAAGATACCACTATGGGAGTCAATTTTGTATGTCAATTTGATTGGCTAAAGAAATGGATAGACAGGTATCCAGTTTAACACTGTTTCCAGGTGTGTCTATGACAGTGTTTCTGGATAAGATTCATATTTGAATCACTGAACTCAGTAGATAGCTGTGCCCAAAGTGGGCTTCATCCAGTCCATTGAGGATCTGGATAGAACCAAAGATGGAGGAAGGAAGAATCTTTCTCTTCTTTTCTTCTTCATTAAAACATCTCATCATCTCCTTAACTTGGATATTTACACCATCAGTTCTGTTGATTCTCAGACCTTTCAGACTCAGATTGAATTATACCACTAACTTTCCTGGATCTCTAGCTTGCAGAGGGCAAATCATGGGACTTAGTCTCCATAATTGTGTAAGCCAACTACTCATAATAAACTTCCTCCTGAAAATATTTCTCTCTTTAAAAACCCATTAATTCTGTTTCTCTACAGAACCCTAATACATACTGTTCCTACACTTCCTTTTGACTATGCAGAGTTGACGTTTCTTATTGAACATCCCACTTCTCAAGAGTTTGCCTCTAACCCCATTGCTCACCCTCTTTTTCCTACTCATCTGTCTTCAGTATTCTCCTTTGTTTTTCCCACCACTGAATTTATGTATTTCCTAGTGTTCAGATATCTTTCCTGTATTTTTCCAATCTGCTCCTTCAGGAGCTTATCTTCCACCCTCTATTAACAGCAGAGCACATTCAGTTCTTCCTTCACTGAGAGGGACTTTGACTCTAACTACAAAAATTATGTTTTTATGTCACTTAAAGAGTAATTAATATATATACTGGAATAAACAGTACTTTTTTGTAAATATTACTGAAAACATTAAGGTGAAGTATCTTTTCCTTAGGCTAGCAATATAAGGTGCATTTTGCTTTCCTTTTTTATTCATTTTTCATTATTCCATTGCTGTTCTGTAGCTGAACTACTTTTAGCATTCATAGATTTATGTCTGATCCTTGAATTTTACTTTAACCTTTGACATTCTATCCTGAGTCTTTGTACAAGAATGAACTCTAACTTATGGTCAAAACTAGTCTTACTACCACAGAACACTCAATACTAGAGACTTCTAGTGTTTTTCTAATGAAATATACTGCAACTTGGGGAGCAACTTGTATGAGGGCTGTTATTTTATTCACTGCTAAATTCCTGGAAGTACATAGGTATTTTATATTTGTGTGTTGTGTGCATGTGTGTGTGTGTGTGTGTGTGTATACATGAGTGAATGATATGTGACTCAATTACCTCATTATTCTTCCAATAATGATAAGATGTCCTGATTATCTATTACTGTGTCACAAATTCCACCCCAATAAATATAATGGCTTATACAAAAATTGTTTCTCATGATTTTGTGAGTTAATGGGGCTCAGTTGGACATTTCTTACTCGGATATCAGCAGTATGGCCTCTTCACTTATATATCTGGCCCTTCAGTGTTCCTCCATGTGATCTCTATCCCCAGAAGGTTCTTGGACTTCTGTTTTGGTAGTTCGGGGCTCTAAGATATTAAGATACAGCTACTTATTTCCTGAAAGATCTAGCATGAAACTAGCATAGTATCACTTCTGCCATAATCTATTGGTCAGAAAAAGTCACAGGCATGCTAGCTCAGATTTAAGGGGAGGGAACTACACTCCACTTCTCAATGGGATGAACATCAAAAAAGTGTTGCCATCTTTCATTAACAGTATGTATATTGAGCCCTCACTAGGGATTAAGTTCTATGCAAAAGAAAATTTTTAAAAAGTCATCTCATTTAATGCCCATAATGATTCATTGAGATACATACTACCACTGCCATGAGTTGTAGAGTGGGCTATTTATTTTTATGGTCTGATTGAATTTAGTGCTCAAGTTCTTTATCACTATGACATATAAACTCTGTTTAACTCACCAAAAGATTCTTCTAGAAAAAGTTATAACCATCTATCTTCCACTGCACGGCCAGCACAGTTGATATATTCATATACTTTTGAAAAACCCATACGGTTGTGTTTGCAAAGATACATAAAATTGCAATTCAATCTGCTATGGTGCAACCTTTTTTTTTAGTCCATTGATAACTGACTACATGGATCAACTAATAAGATTAAAACTTTCTATTTGGTTATGGCTGCTTTTGAGGGAGGGGAGACCACGTATATTTATTTATCAGCTTTTTAAATTTTACAATATACATTGGCTTGATATTAGGTCACAAGCTTAGGACAGAGCTCAGAACCAGTTGCTTGCTGAGTAGGGCATATCAGATAACTACTTAAAGTTGTTATTATTCCTTTACTGGTAAACATGACAATACTCCTGACTTTCAACCTAGTCTCTCCAGTCTTTAATGTATGAAAGGTTACATTTGGTGCATGAACAGTAGACTAATAAGATAAGATACCATTGCTTCTTTTTGTTCATAAGAACTTTTCAGAGCAATCTAGACTATCCTGCATGTGGCAAATAATAGGATTATTCATTTTTGGCAGGAAATTTCTTGATATTAAAGCATTATTAATTTTTCCTAATTGAAATAAACATTGTTAACTATTTTGTATTTTACCAGGAAAGCACGATTTAAAAAAGAAAAAAATTCCCACATCTGAAGAAGTGAATAATTAAAATGAAGTAGAACAAAATTCACTCTGTAAAGCACTTTACACCTTATTGTTCATTGTTCAAAATTGTCCCTAAAATACAAATGAAAACACTAATTAATCTTAATGCAATTTTATAGACATTTATGTTTTTTAATCTTTGCTTTTTTGTTCAAAAACTAGTCTGACAAACTGATAGATTTCAAAATCTGTGAAACAACTTGATATTCTGAATTTCACATTTTAGTGATTTTCTTATTATAGTTTGTCACTGTGTTAGGAACCCAGTATGATTTAAATGTTATCATAGATTAGTCTTAACTTTCAATCCCAACTGGATTTCCTTAAAAGGAAAGAATTTATTCATCTCGCATTATCAAGTCTCCACATTTCAAGTCCCTAGGTGTGTTCCAGTACATTGTGTTTTAGAAAAGCAGATCTAGCATTTCACATTTCCTCAGTGACTATGATAAAGCACTCAGTAATGGAGGAGACTCAAATGAGAAGGTCAACTTGGAGGTTAAAATTAAACACAAAATGTTATTCTATGGCAATCAGCCTTTTCCTATTCTCCAATCCTCTTCAGGGGCTAAGATAATGGAATAGGGCCCAAAATTACAATAATGGTCCAGAGCATAGTTGTATAAATAGGACGTATAGTCTGAAGCCTTGAGTTCATTTCCTGGCTTGCCCTTAAGTTGGTTAGGAGTTTGTGTGCACATGTGTTGGTGGGAAGGGGTTGGAGGAGGGTATGCTTGCATACATTTACAATCTAAAATAAATGTTTCTAAAAAAGGAGATGCATGATGTCCTCTCTCAATATTCTTTGAAATCTTAAAATCTATAATGTTGTGGGGTTTATAAAAATTGTGTCAAATTTAGTTTGTGAAATTTAGTTATGTGAAAATTTTAAGATTAGACAAACCTTAGTATGATTTCAGAATAAAAGAAAACTTTTATTCTGGAGTTTAAAATTAGCACTAAGAATAACTGCAAACTTTATAATGATCTTATTCAAAAGGAAGTTATAATTTTCTATCTACACTTAGTAATAAAGGTAGTCTCTGAATAATAATGAGTACTTTCTAAAGACAGCCTCTAAAATACAGTTTAAAAATTATGAGTTTGGGCTTTCTTTTGTCACTAGTGACTTGACTATTTCAATTTCTAGGCCATGTCCAAGTCATGTTTGAATGGTTCTGTATGTATTAATATGAAAAACAGTGACCAAAGTTGATAAACGTAGGATTTAGCAAAAACAAATTCCTGCTGTGAAGAAGAAATAGAAGAGGGGTAGGTACTTCTTAACTGAATAGCTTATTGAAATACCAAAAATAGATAAGAAGCAGTATTTATTGAAATGCTGTCACTTTTATTGCAACAAAACACAGATCTCTTCTGGAAACCTAAGGGAAAGTGCAATTTAGTAGAGAAAAAAATCTGTAAAATGTTCTATTGATCTCTAAAAGTAAAAGATAATCAATTCATAATAACTCACTCAGGAAAAATGAATGTCTACCATTCTAAGTTGAATATAGAGGAGAAAATGAGAGGACATAAATGAAAACAATAAAAAGAAGGAGAAGACGTTGTTAAATCATCATCCTTCAATTAATTTCCACAACAGAGGGTTGTGTAGAACATTGTCAAAAGCAAGACCATGGCAGTCAGGATGGAATACATTTGCTTATGGCTTGAATTGGCTGGTGTATTATGTAAGAAATATTCCACAGTCATAGTTATCTTATTTAATTTTGATTTTAAAGTACTTGTTCATATTCACAGTGTATTTAGTATATTAAAGTAATGGCATGATTCTTTGGAGAATATAATCACATTTCTATTTAACTATATCCATTCTCATTAAGCACAGTATAGTTAGGCTCCATCTCCAGTGTTAACATGAGAAAAACATATTTACACATTAACCTTAAAGGACATTATGCTAAAGTTTCTAAATCCATAGTCTAGAAACCTTCAAATTGATTAGAGAGAATTGTTTTTACTTTACGTAGTAAGAAGTTCTCATACTCTAATTTTGTTCACTTCCAAGGTGATTAAAGTTTTTATATGTAAAAATCATCTAAATATTATCAAATAGTATTTGAATAAGAAAAGTTAGCTAATGAATTTGAGCAGTAAACATAGCAAAACTGTTTCAGTCCTGGGGAAACAGCCCTATCCTCTATTCAATTTATCTCCTAGATGATTCCTCAATTCTCTACATAGATTTAACTTGGCATAGAAAGTCATTTTATGCTCCCATGGTCTTTATGGAATTATAAGCTTTTGTTTTTCTAAATTTAGATAATAGAAGAGTTAAAATACAGCTAAGTAGTTCAGGCCACCTTTCAAGATTCAGAAATGCTAAATACTTACCATATCTTAAGTCTTTGAAATGTTCAGCTTCATGCTAATATTTGTAATTATGTTTATAAAACCTTTGAATTCTTAACTGGTGATGCATTAGATAATTTCAAAAATCTACTTTAAATTATCTAATGTCACACATTTTTTCAATTATTTAACAGACATATTATAAAATTCCTTACAGGATATTAACATATGGGAGGATAAATTATACACTAAACAATTAGACTAACATTAAAAAGGAATATATTTGGAGTCTTCATAGACAAATTATTAAGGAATTTCTGAATCTTGATGATGGATATACGTGGATAAGGCTTTAAAGTGTTTAGTGCCACTAAATAAATGCAGGGGATTTTACAGGTGGAAGTCTGAGCTTAAAGAGTTTGGGCTCTCTGTTTTCTCTAGCGACTTGACTGTGAATGTGATCATGACTGTGTAAAGGCCAGTAGATATATACTAACAAGACTTAGTTCTAGAAAGAGTTCTTAATAAGGAAGAGCTACTAATAAATCTTGCAGTGTGAGCAAGGAACAGTCATTTAAACCATGAGGAAAACTAAAATGCAAAGCCCAGGTGTACATAAATAAATAAATAATCTGGTTAACTTAGATTACAAAGCCAACTGCCCAAAAGAGACTTTTAGATAGCAAAATTAAAGGGAGCTTTTATTTCAACACCTTTATAAGTGCTCAGCTCCAACAGAATGTAGACATCTAGACTGCTGACAAAAGCACAGGTAACCCTTTGTCAGTTCATTCTCTTTACTGGAAATTAAATGAGGTTTTTCTTTGCACTGAAGTGGGAAACAAATTTTTTTCAACAGGTTGTGTTGGTTGCTTTAATTGGACAATTCCAAAAGAAAGAGCTTTAAGAAATCATCAAGATATTTAGGTAACAAAGGGTATCCTCATCTGGCAATCAGAGAACTTTTGCTCTAGTAGAGAAGACAGTATTACAGTCAGAATAGTCTGGGTACTACAGCAGAGAACTCTCAGCTGCTTACTTAGCAGAACCGTGTTTATTTTTGTTTACTCAAATGACTAGCAAAACTATGATTAACAAAAGTAAGCTGTTATATAAAATAATGATATCCAGTAAAACCGATATAGTACTAGATAGAAATATCTCAATAAATGAAAATTCTAGAAAGCACCCAGTAGTACTCCCCACATTCACTGGCATTAAAATCTTTCTCAGTTAGGAATCACTTTTCTGAATTATGTTATCCAAATGTTCAAAAAAATACCACTATGATGGTAAATCGTCCCATAAGGTACATTTTACTATTGCTTTCATACTTTCCACACTTTCCTGCCTTTTATAGTTTGCTAAGTTTTACTAGCCCTAAACTTAATTCCTTTTGCTCATATAGTCTGTGTTGCCAAGTTTTTGTAAGTATTAGAAAAATGTTCATATGAAGATTTGCTCACCCCCCAGACAGAAATTAAGATCATATTTTCTAGGCTTAGAATTTCATCTATATGTTGAGAGGACAATATAAAAATTTTTGTAACCTATCGTATGACCCAGCTATACAGTCAGCAAGAGAAAACAGCAGCTATTATTATCTTCTTTGCTTTAAGAGAATTAAGTGAACCATGTGCATGTAAAATGATTACTGACATTTTGTTTCAGTGTATTAGTAAAAATATGCATCATTTCCAAAATTTATTTGGCAAAAAGAAAAACACTTCTGTGGAGGACAGTTAAGAGGCCCACTTAGATTTTAAAGTATCTATTGGAATCTTATAAACTAATTTTTACTTGTAAAATTGCTTTTTCAATCTTTTAATTCTAAGATAATCACACAGTATTTTACATTTGTTATATTTATTACAGCTAGCTAATGAAATCAGAAATCAGTAATTAGGTTTAATGAGTAAAATTTTTATGACAAAAATGTTTGTAATTTAGTTATAAAAACAATCATTTAAAACCAATACTTGGCTGAGTGCAAGTCTATAATCCCAGCACTTGGAGAGGCCAAAGCTGGAGGATTGCTTGAGGCCAGGAGTTCAAAAATCAGCCTGATCAACATAGTGAGAACCCCATCTCTTAAAAAAAAAAAAAAATCAACCAGGTGTGGTGGTATGGGCCTGTAATCCCCACTACTCAGAGGCTAAAGTGGAAGGATTCCTCAAGCTCAGGAGTTTGAGACTTCAGTGTGCCATGGTCAAGCCACTGCACTCCAGCCTGGGCAACAGAGCAAGACCTTGTCTCAAAATAAACACATAAATAAATGAAATAAAAAATAAATAAGTAAAACCAATACTCCACCAAAGTTAGTCCCTCCTAACAAATGTTTATAGTTTTAGGATTACCAAAGTCATTCAAACTGTTAGAACAAACATTTAATTTGCCCCTGTTTAGTAAATATACTTAGAAAAAAGTTTGAATGATATTTAGGTCCAGAGTAAGTACTGATTTAATTTTTTTTACCATAACTTATGTGGACACTAATATTCTATCTTATCTAAATAATAACTGTCTAATGACGACCAGAATGTGTCATTCACTTATCATACAGGCCTTTCTATCAAATGCCATTGATACTGATGCTTTATGATATCAACTATAATTTTAATTAAGTCTGAATCTAAGATGTTAGAAGTTATTCAGCCAGAATTTGAGGTACCCTAATATCAGATTTTTACTAATATTTTAGGAACATAAATTCAACTTTAGACTCACCCTTAAATTTGTAGAGCATATTTATAAAATATAGAGAAAGGTAAAATATATCTCTAGTAACTACAAGGTTCTTTCCATAGAAATCTAAAAATCCTGTATCTACTGGTTCTGATCAAACAACAAATTGCTCTGGTACTGCAACCTCAGGCTCCAAAAGAAAACATGGTTCAAGGTCATGGAGGACTAAAAGGAAATTCAACAAGGAATATCTCTGAAAGTAGAAAAAGGAAAAATAAAGAAGCCAAAGTGGGCTTATAAGGACACAAATTTCAAAAATAAGTCTATGGAAAATGTAAATATCCAGGAATAGGTTCAAAAAGGGTGAGAGCCCCTAAATATCTTCCAGGAAAGCTCATCTAAACCAGTCTCAGTGTTGGAATCAAGCCGACCTTTGGGTGACTCCAGGGTTTTCATTTACTCTAAGGCTTTGGACCCAGAACTTCCAGAGTAACAAAGAAAAAAAGTATAATTTCTTCTAAATAACAGCTCTTCAGTTATTGAAAGATAGAACTATCAATCCTTCAGTGAGTCTTGTCATTGCTAACACACATCGTTAGTTCTTTCCTAACACTTCAAATGACAGAGTTCCGTGGTCATTCACTTGGTCCTTCACTATTACAGTCATTTTCCTTCCATTCTATGTCATTTTTTTTTGTCTTTTTGTTTAACAGTACAAGGATCCAAAATAAACTCAACACTACAGATTTTGATGAGAAGCACAGAATGTGTTGGTGCCAAGCTACTTGAGTGTAATTTTTTAATTACTGTATTTCAAATAATAACACCTCATATTTTCTGTGGGCTAAATCAAACTATTCAGTTGCCTTTAGGTGTCAGAGCACACTGATTGCCTTAAATGGGTCTATAGTTGTTTTGCATATATAGTATTTGTGTATTTAAATAGTTGGCAAATTCCTTGAGGACTTTAACATATCCAGTGTCCAAGACATATTTTATGTACCCAATATGACATTTTCTAATAGGTGACCAAATGATCACCGAGAAATTTAAAGCTAAATTGAACGCACATACATGCGAACTTGGCATTAACTTAGTATATCACTCACTCCCTTCAATAAATATTTAACTTGTGGATAAGAAATCTTTTTCAATTCATATGTTCACTTTACTCCATGACCCCTTCAAACTTTAGCAAAATACAGACAAAATCAAATATAATTTAGTAATAAGCATTTTACTATTGTCACAAAGAAAAATACCTCTTTACTCAGCATTTACACTGTTTCAAATGCATGCTGCTGACATTTTTTAACAAATATGATGCTTATGATTCAATTATTCATATGGATTTTTAAATAACTGAAATGAACAAGATTTATCACCTATTCAAAGTCATCCAAATGACTACTGTGAATTGAAAAGAACAAAACTGTCATACAGCTAGAAATAAAAATTGTGGCTCTGAATTCTGGACCAGGATTATATCGGAATTTTTCACTTTAGTTCTGATGTTGATTTACGTTATATAAAGAAATTAAAAGCAAACTAAGAACTTTCCAAAAAAAGTTCTAGTTAAAAATAATTTTGCTTAAATTATCTGTGATTATAGTAGCTACATAAATACGTAAGAAAAATTACAAGTTTTGTCAGCATGAAGTCTTGTAGTTGAACCTCACTTTCATTGTTACTAGCCATATGACCTGTGGCAGGTTACTTTACTCCCTATCAGAATGCTGCTGACATCCTTGAGCGTAAATGTTATCTTTAGGAAGATTAAGATACGAACTTCTTCAGCTTTTGTTTTAAAGTTTTAATCTTTTAACTGTCTGGGTGGTCTGACTGACTTCCATTATTTTAATTTCCACCTCTAAGTTGATGACTTCTAATCAGTATCTTCTACAAAGTGTTTCCTCTTAAATCCCATAAATCTATATCTAATTCCATCTTTGAGACTTCTATCTTTCTGTGCACAGGCAATTCAAATTCAGCATTCCCAGTCTGAACTCATAATGTATTTCCATTAATCTGCCTCTCTTCCTGGATCCTACCTAGGTGTATCATTGACTCACTTGATCGATTATACCTCTTATTTGGCATCCCCACAGCAATGTTTGTTCTCTATTGCAAAAGTAATTGTTCTTGGTAATTTAATCTTGTCATTCTTTTGTTTAAACACTTAAGTGAATCATGATAACTTACAATTTAAAATTCAAATTCCATACTATCATCCCAGACTTCCATGCAGTAAACCTTATTTCTCTCTTCAGTTTCAGTCCTCATTATCCATAGACTCACTTTTTGATCACATTAAATTGTAGTTCTCCAAATGCATCACTATATTTCGAACTACTCTGCCTTTCTTCATGCTTCTCTATTCATTTGGACTTTCCCTTTCTCTCCAACTAATTAACATCATTCCTTAAGACAGTTCAAGTGTGATCTCCTGCTAGAAGTAAAATTAAACAAAATCTTCTCTAATTCCTTTCCTCCTCTCCTCTGATTTATATGGAATAAAAGCTCATTAAAAACCATATTGCTGCAGTTCCAGTTTATGTTTTAGTTATCTTTGCATGTGTCTACATTCTCTTATTTTTCTCCGGGTCTTATCAGTTGACTCCTAATGGTATAAGAAACACTCAGTGTAGATCTCAAGGACAAAAGAATGAACAAATGACATCTAAGTTAGCCCTCAAAAGATAAGCAATATACTGACTTGTGTAAATGGCAGAAAGATTGTGTCAGGCAGTGGGATAGCATGAGGAAGAAATCGAAAAACACATACAAATCAATGTAAAGCTGGTCAAAATGAAGATAGTTTAGACAACATGGTGCAATGGCTGCTACTGATCTGGCCTTATTCTCTTAGAGTACTTGAAATTATCAGGACAGCCTATCCAATCTAGGTAATTCCTCTTTACCTTGGTGCTTTATATAAATAATACATGGATTTTTTGAAAATGACTGAATTCATTTCATATAAGTACTCTATAAGGTAAACAAAAATACATGGCCAGGCATGGTGGCTCATGCCTGTAATCCTAGCATTTTGGGAAGCCAAGGCAGGCAGATTGCTTGAGCCCATGAGTTTGAGACCAGCCTGTGCAACATGGGGAAACCCTGTTTCTACAAAAAATACAAAAATTAGACGATGTGGTGGTATGTGCCTGTAGTTCCAGCTACTCAGGAGACTGAGGTGGGAGGATCAATTAAGCTCAGGGCCTCAAGGCTGCAGTGAGGCATGATCAGGCCACTGCACTCCAACCTAGGCAACATAAATATAAAAATAAAAAATAAATACAACTTCGTGAATATAGTATATAGAATCATATTCTGCATATTTCCAATTTCTACTTGATCAGGTATCGATAAAAGCCTTGTTAATAATTATAGGAAAGAGAACAGTCTCTGCTGTGGGCTTCAGTGCTCTCTCATATTGTCCTCAAACCACACCATTCTGTATTATGTGTCTTCATTCTTGCATTGCAGGCTTTCTTCAGTCTCTGCTTCAAGGCCACCTTCAGTAGATTTATTTTAATCAAAGTGATTATTAAGCTAGTTTCTTCTTGTCTGTTATGTGCTATAAAATGTCTGGCCTGCAGTACTTAGGATTGCGGACTTGCTTCTTTCTATTTGGGGGGACCTGAATTTTCCTGTCTCTAATCTTAGGACATTGTGTTCTCCAGCCATCTGTTTCTGGGTTCTGCCTACACAGCAGAGATGGGGGAAAAAAGTTTTATATCCTACTTCTTTTGTTGGGAAGAGTAACTTCCAGATTGAGTGTGAACTAACAGCAGAACTCCCACCACACAGGAATGTGGAGGTCGTGACATTTCAGGTATGACACCAGTGACACCCACCCCCAAATCCAGTAACTCAGTTTATATCCAATAGACGACATGTATCCAATGTCATGACACCTCATAGGGAGCACTTTGTGACAGGAAAATAGAATTTATGAAGCTACTAAATTTGGAAAGTCAGATGAAATAAAAATCTTGAATCTTAAATAAAGGGCTGTAAAAAGATAATGAATAAAGAAACAAATAAAGGTAATTTCATGGGAATTACAGCAAAACTATAACACTTCTCACAGCAGAGGGTAAAATAGAGTTTTTCCTTTAACACTGAGAACTTGTGGGATGCAATGAATATATTATGTGCTCCAAAATTCTAAATAAACTTATTTAGCATTGGTCAAAATTTTCCATTAAAAGATGTGACCTTTCTTCATGACAAAAGTATTTTTTCATGTTGCTTTAATACTAAAAGTAAATTGCTCCTGACTACCCATGCATTTACGCAAGACTGGTATCCACAGTAATTATTGCTAAAGGACAACCACACCTGCTGAAAGCATAAAAATAGGTCTCTATTTACGCTTAGAAATTGACAATTCTTAGTGGCATGTGTTATGTTTGATAACAAATGTTACTTGGCAGGATAAAGTAGTGACTTTCAATCAACATCAAAAAGGCACATTGGAATATATCAGAGAGAATGTTATTTTGATACATTGAAAATGTGGTATAGATAAAAAAGAGATCCAACTGAGTTTAAATTAATTTTATTCAAGTGTGAGCTTTTTAGACAGATGTTATATCTATAATATTAATGTATGATATTTAACATTTAAGATATTCATTGAAATATTTGGCTATCATGGAATTTGTCATTCTTTTCTTCTCTATAACTAGGTTATCCATATGCAGGGAACTCCCATTTCAAAGATAAAGGAAAATGGCAATTAGACATTAAAACTCTAAAGCATTAAATAAATCATATATATAAATGGTGCTCACTTGGTATTTTTAAATATTCACCTGTCTTGTTCATATTGGTTATTGTCTTATTAGTATTTCTGATTTTTGATTAATGTCATTACTTTCTCACAAATGTATAAATTACTACATAGATATGACTAGCCCATATTACTAGTTGCCTCCTTTCTATTTTTGTATATATAAAATTATATTGCCTCAATATTTCAATGTTGCGGATAACAAAACCTCATGAGAGGTTGAATACATATACAAGAATGATTTCTATGAATATTTTCCTTTAAAAGTAACAATGCACACAAATAAACTTTAAATTCAGTCATGGAATTTTATAGGCTTAGTATTAGACAATATTTGCTCTCATTTATGATTTGATAAAAATTAAAATGCTATGGAATGTACCAAAATCTCAACACGAATGCAGTTTTCTGACACTGGAGAAGCTACTGTGTTATGCCACCCAGATCTACCTTTTAGGGCTGAAGCATTCATCCCACAGAGAAAGGGCTTCTGCCTTCTGTTAGCCACAGATGAGTTATTTAGGAATAGCTCTCTGCAAAAGGGAGATGGAACATTCAAGATTAATTGCTTTCCCCAGGGACAGCCAACATCCAATACTATTGATGTGGGGAGAAAGATCCAGCCTCCTTGCCACAATTTTGAATACTTTTGGACCATTCGTGCTTCAGAGCTCCAACAGAGACAGATGAGTCCTCTGCTGAAACTGTATCAATTTCAAATTCTCCCTCTGCTTACTCTTGCTTTGCTCACTCTCTTACAGGTATTGTTCCTGAGAGCATTCTCCAGCATACCAACTGCATGTAAATTCTATCTCAGGGTCTATTGCCTTGGGAAAATGACCTATGAAAATTGACGTTAGAGTGGTACTAAGAAACAGGCACTAAAATGAGATTTTGGAGCCATTATCATTCACTGTAAGACTACTACCCAATTACTGGTGTTAGATGAAGCAATGATGGACCATGGCATGTGGCTTTCCCCACTAGTGAACTGGGAGAAGATATTAGTGGAAAGGAATGCTCTTGTGGGTGTAATAGACCAGCTGCTTGACAACTTCAGGGAAGTAGCGATTATGATGACAATAAAATCAAATGGCTCTTGGTAGGTGCTATTGACGCATTAAAGGAAAAAATACCAATAGAAAGATGGAGGGTAATTAATTACTTATCGGAGATGAAGTATGAAAGCTAGAATGCCTCTCTGGTAAAAAAAAGAATCTTTTATCTTATATTATTGAGGTAGCAAATTCTGAGGACCAGATCCAGGACTTAAAAAGATAGAAAAGCTTCCAGGAAGATTGAATTCTCGATGTTAGCAAGTCTACTCTGCCAAGGTCACATCCATAACTGGGAATGAGTGAGAACTGAAGATTAAGATTGGAAAATCTGTATCTGCAAACTAAAATTCCCAGATGCTCCAGAACCCTCTGGCCCTGCAAAAGTGGTTCACTGTTCTTTGTTAATATCTAATGTCTTTCTACTTGCTTGAACATACAATTAGAATTTATAGGTGTGGGAGCAAACTCCATGATTCAATATTTAAAACCCTAGCAAGGACTCTAGGAGATGGGCAGTAACATTCTATGAGAATAACTCTTAGAAGCATGTAGAAAGCAATGGTGGAGACAGGTGGTAATATTCCATCAGAATAACTCTTAGAAGGATGGAGAAAGCAATAGCCCACACTAAGTGAAGTAAAAATGACAAAGGCCATAAAAGGTGTTGGAAGAAGAGTTTGAATGGCTCAGAGAAGTGAATATGCTACATAAGAGAGTAAATATGCTACATAAAGTCAGAAAATTCACCAAATTACTGTGCTTCACAGAGTGGGCCTTGAAGATCTTGTTTACTAAAGAGGTAAGAAATTTGTTGGATATAATATTATTTTAAAAGCTCAGTGGTGGCTGTCTTCTGCAGAGCAGGCATAATAGGAGCTGCTATTACAGAAGTAGGTTCCGTAATGGCAATGGGAATGATATAATCCCAAAATAATAGAGTTCATGTGGTGTTATTTAACCATCAAAGATAAAGTTGAACCAATTATCCCAATGAGAACAAGGTTAGACTAGCAATAAGGGTGGCCTTACTTATAGAGAGCCTTGGAAATTGTGAAAGTAACACAGCATTTCTAAGGACAGGAGAGGGTATTGTTCAACCAAATACAAAGAAATCAAGGTTGATTGATCAGGTGGTTGAGTGAAGTTGCCCCAGTAAAACTCACGATTCCTCGCAGAGTGTCCAGACAAGAGTCAGTTTCAGATCTGGAACCCTTTGAAGACAGGCTAGGTCCACAGGAGGGAGGATCCTGCCTTATTGCAATAGGGTATATAGTAAAACTTCCTCTGGCATTTTCCCAAAGTGTTCTACAGCCATTTACTCAAGAAACTTTATGTTGAGGAAAAGAAAATAAGCAGATATTTTATGACTCTTGAACACTGTGTCTGAGATGGCTTTAAAGTATGAACATGTCCATTCTCTTCAGGATATAGAGGCAGTGTAATTGAGACTTGGAAATAATGCTCCAATGCATTTACTGGGTTTCACAAAAGGCTACAAGTTTTGAATGGTCCCAGAGAAGAATACAGCTTGACAGCAGGTCCAGGCTTCAGTGCAAGTATCCCTGTCTCTTAGGCTATATAACTCAATAGACTGTATGATCTTAGAAGTAAATGAGAAGAATTCTACAGCAGGAAAATCACAGCGTAGATTTAGTGGGTTCTTGACAAAGGCTATGCCATCTGCAGCAGAGAAATATTATTTGAAAAGTAGTCTATAATGTCCTTCTGGGCCTTGGTAGAGATAGAATACCTGATACATCAAATGTCCATGCAGCCAGCATGCTCCATCATGGGTTAGTTATGTTTTGTCCCAATATAGAGTGGACTGGACATAACAACAATCTCTTGTAAGTTGAAAATGGAATATGTGGATATGATCAAGTGAAAAGAACACAAGGTTCTGTTCACAAACAGGTGGAACAGATTTGAGTGCCTCTCTCTTGGCTCACAATTATGGTTGGGGGAGAATCACTTGGATTATAGATCCATCGGCTCAGTATGTAAGATGAAGAGAAAAATTACCTGCTGCTATAGGTCTTCACCCTGGAGTGGACATGAAAGTCAGCCATAGGGGAAACTCCTTGTATTGGTCAGAAATTTGTATAGTAGGCCATCCATACTGTGTGGGGGAAAATGGCCTGAAATAATATATATAGTCCCATGGCAGTGATGAATGATTTAACTATTGGGACACAGACATGAAAAGAGAAAAACTGGAAAACTTGGGGGGTCTCGTAAAAAAAAAAAATGAATGTAGATAAGTCTATGGGAATTTTTGTAGATCTTTGTATGGTATGTTGACACCCATGCAGGAACATCTACCTAGAAGTGGCACTAATAACACAGAAATCAGAACAACTCTACCATTTGACATCAGCCAGTCTCTATCATTGGCCATTTCGGTGCTCTGGGCTCAAGAACAGAGTAGATGGGAAGGAATATATGGAGCAAATAGTATGGGCTTGCACTCACTAAGGCTGATTTAGCTACTAACAGCTATGAAGGTCAAAATTTTCTGCAACAGAATACTAAGCTTCCAAAAATCACTGAAGTGATAATAAATGTTTAACAACTGGCTATCCAGGGAAAAGAGCCCTAATTTCTGTAGTATTAATACACCAAGCATGATAAATTTCAAGTCCCAAACCTGACATCACTGAAAGTAAAACTGTGAAGAAATGCAAAATTTAGATCTTAAGAACAAAATCAAGACAGCTTTAGCATACCACTAACTATATGACACCATCCCTTTAGGAAATCAACCTAGGAACTTGATGGAAAGTTGATTACATTATACTTTTACCATCATGGAAAAGACAGTGAATCATCTTGAATGAAATCAATATATATTCCAGAAATATGCTTCTCCAAATCAAAGGGCTTCAGTGAGTGCTACTATCTAAGGATTAAAAGGATTGTGAATTCTCTGGTGTGGTATTCTGTATAACATCACATTGGATGAGGAGAGCTTTTTCCTAGCAAAGGTAATGTGGTTGTGGGAATATAACCATGAGATATAGTGGTTCTACCACACATTGTGCACAGCAAAGATGTTGGCCAGATCAAACAGTTGAATAGCGTTTTGAAGTTGCAGCTAGCTGCTTTGAAATAATCATCTTGACACTATAAGACATCATCATCCAGTACTTAGAACATGTCAAATCAATGACAGTTTTGTATCCTTAATAAGTTGAATACGTGGAACCAAAAGTGTAGATGTAAGAGAGATCTTGCTTTCAATGAATTCTCATTTCCTGTTTGGGAAATTAGTTGTTCTAGTTCCTAAAATTCTAGGTTCTACAGCTCTAATGTCTTATTTTCATATAAAATAAATACTTCTACATAGGGTACTCAGCAAGAGCCTCATAGAATTGCAAGCTCTCATACCCCAGATGCAGGGATTATTGCCTGCTGAGAGCTCATAAACACATTCCCCTTTGAATAAGGTTGTTGCCTTACCCTCTTCCCAGGGGCAGCCTGCATGAACCGTCCTGATAACCATATTTCAATTCGGGACACCTTTGAAGGGGCATCTCAGATTCAGAATTTCGTTTATGTCAAATGAGGCCTCCCTTCCAATTGTATTCCAGTTCAGTTTCTCTCCCACCCAAACCTGCTTTCCTCACAGACAGTGGTCCCAAGAGCACTTCTTATCAAACTACTTGTTTGAGAATGTCCATTTTAGCATCTGCTTCCAGGGAAACCCAAACTGTGATAGATACCACTTCAATCTCATCTTCAGAAATTTGTAGCAAATTCTCTAACCTCTATTTCTGTCTGCTTCATACCAAAGCTCTCAAGTTTTATTTTCTAATCCTTACTTGCTCTTACATTTTTTTTTTAATGCCAGAAGCAGTCTTCATGCAATCTGGCATTCAATTTTCATAGTATATTTATATGTGCTAAAAACGACCATTTTATCAGGAGCAAATATCCAGCTCTGAATTAAATTACCTCATTCCCCTGCCACCTCACCATAGTTAGAACACAGCCTGACTTCTGTGTAGATATGAGTATTACAAAAGACAAGACTTTAGAAATGAAATAGCCATAAAACTCCTGTTCAATTTAAAACAAAACCATGCACCTTGGAGCCAAGTGCCACTGTCATCTCTTGGTCTATAATTGCATCACTATAAATAGCAGTTTTCTTTTTCTTCTAAAATTGCTTCAAAGACTAATGTACAGGAATTCTTATAATTTTAACAAATGAATAGGTGGTGAAGCCTTCCTTCCTCACCAATTGTGAAAGGGGCTTTTGTAGATTATAAAGACTATTTGACTTTTTATTACTGAGACATCTATGTGTCCAACACATCATTAAATCTTTATGTACTTTTAGAACTTTCTGAAAAATCTACTCAGGTTTCAAATGCATTCAGTATATAAGCACTGCTAAAATAAATAGGGTGTTAAAATACAACTTTTAAGCAGGGCTTTATAAGGTGAGATAAACAGTACTGCCAGATAAAATTTTTCTTGTTAAATTGGCCTTTATTTCTCAAACCTCCTACTTTTCTTTCTTCGAGTTGTCTAGCAACATGAAAATCCACAGATCTTAGGTGGTAGTTTAGATTTTTTCTTCTCTTTTCCCCCTGTTTTCAAAACTTTGTTTCCAGAGTAAAGAAGCAATGTTCTGGTTGATTCCTAAACAGTGTGTTTTAAAGTAATTTGGAAAATCTGAAATGGGTAACAAGATAAATTTGTCTCCATATCCATTGAAGTTTATGGATAAGATACTATAGCCAAGGAATCCAAGGTTTTTCTTGATACATCAATATGTAACATAAGAGCAATATTTAGTAGCAAAGTATCAATTTCACTATAAATGGTGCATCACAAAATCAATATGTTGAATCAGTATCTATTACCGTAACTCACCTTTCTTCCACTTATCCTTAAAGTCTCTCAACACTAATAATTAGCAAGTACTGATCTGATAAATTATAGTATTCATCTTTCATTTTTCCTCCAGTACTCCAGATATTAGTCTTACCACAGGTGTAATTGCCATGTCATTTTTAAAAAGACATGAAAATAATTTTACTGTATAGTAAATACGTATTTCAATCAGCCTTAAGATAAAATTAACATCCGAAACATGCATGATTGAATAGAGAAAACATTCGTTAAACATGGAGACAAAATTATAATTTGTAATTCATGCCATTCAATTAAATGTACCGTTTAATGTGTATGTAAGGAAATTAAGTTTAGGAAAGTAGATATTACCTGTTTGCCTTTTAGTCTCTCTGCTCTTCCTTCATTTCTTTCTTTCTTCCTATAGGTGCTATATTTCTCTTAGTACCCCAAACACACAGCACTGCACAATTGTTGTAGAAATCTTCCTAAAGGAAATCAATTATTGATTGAATTTACAATAAGTTGCAGCAATAAATCTCTATCAGCAGAAAGCCAAATCTATTTCCCCAATAAGTTCAAATAAGCAAATCTACTGCATTAAGTGACTGTATTGAAAATAAAAGCATTTAAGAGGTTCACTAAATAATATGTAAAAAATTATAACTGGTAGAATTCTTTGGCAACTATAGGAGCTAGTTAGAAACTAGTCTTCAAAAAGGTGAGTTTGAAGTAAAATTGTATACTTTCACAAGTTCAAATCAAATAATTGCATTCACATGAGATAAATAATATAGGTTGCTCATATTTTTAAAAAATTCAAATACTAGAAGGGGTATATAATTCAAACTATACAGTTTTTGACATTAAAACTGGCCAACTTATAAAATTCAGAGTATCTATTCAGGAGCCCTTGCCCATAGTCCCTGGAATCTAAGGCAGATTCAGTAGAGCTAGTAAAGCAATAAATGAACTGGCCCGAAGCATTTAAAAGTGAAAGCCAGGAGTTACACCAAACTGAGCACTATAATAGCTTTCTTATAGTGCATGACAGTGGAAAGTGTCTTTTACTCAAGAATCAGTACGGTTGACTAGGAAAGAATTTAAAGATCTGGTATGGTTTTATGAGATTAAGGAATAAAATTGTATTTTATTTCATTCACTAAGTGAGCAAATTACTTCTCTGCTTGCTCTGGTTACGTCCTTATAAATTGGTGATAACCTTATCTTCCTTTTGAAAATCAACAGATGGCATGAGGGTTAACTGGTGAATTTAGGGGGGAAATCTCTGTACATAATTATAAAATAGTGTCATTCTCCTTAAGTTAATTTGATTTTTATGTATCACTAAGAATTTATGCAACTGTTTTGAATCTACCACAGGCTTGTCAAGTAACTTGAGATTTTGTTATTGTTGTCAGGTTTCTTTTTTTTTTTCCTGCTTGTTTCTTATTTATACATGAGAATTCTGAATAAAAATTGAGAGGATTCTGACCAAAAAGTTATTCCTCAGCCTTACAGATTATTTCCTTCCTAGACACCATACCAGGAAGACAGACATGTAGAAAGTACTTGTAACTACTAAAACAATCATTGATTCATTTATTTATCCACTAACACTTCCTTAATATCTATATCTGTCATGCATCAAGCCCCCTTGCAGACATTGGAAATACAAAGACAGATGTTATTGTAACATAGTTTTCACATGCTAGGATCTCATAACCCCTAGCCTGGAAACTCCTAAGGAATTTGACTCTGTAGGACTCCTGGGGAATAATTGTCACCAACCTCTCACTCAGGGTAGCATCACTCGCTCTGGGTAGCATCAGTCTTAATAATAATGACAGACATAGGGCTGTACACAAGGAGGCAGCTACTAGCTTTTTATTAAAGTAGTATGTCCCAAAATCATGAGAACATTTCTTAATCTCTACCTCTTTCCAGTTAAATTCCTTTGGTCTCTGCACACTAGAATTCACTACAGTCTAGTTCCATAGTGAAGTATTTAAGAGTTTATACTCTGCAGTTACACTATCTGTATTCAAATCTTTATCTGTATTCAAATCTTTATTCTTTTCTTTTTTTTACTAGCTGTGTATACTTGGACAAGTATCGAAGATCTCTGTGGCTCATTTTTCTTTTCTGAAAAATACGGATATTAATAGTACCTAAGACTTTGGAGAGACTTAAATGAATTATATACATAAAGCACGTAGAATGGTAGAATGATACTTGTTTCATAGTAAGGACTAACAAGTATTAACTACAATCATCATCACTGTATGCCACAGACACATTTAGAGGTAATTGGTAACAAACAACTTAATACCGAAGAGTCTGTTCTTCAAAAACCAAATAACCCAATTAATTTGAATATTCCCTAAAAATTGTCCCTGCATTAAAATAGGCCAAGAATGGCTAAACTGATATTATTACCTTTATAATAAATTAGTCAATCTTTCCTAGGATTTACAAATCTTGGTCTTGGAGCAAAGAGAAAGTCATCTTCAGATCTCTTTTGTGAGCTGCCTTGTACTCACCTAAATGCCAGCACCTACAGCAACAATACTTTTGCATATAAACTACACAGTTAAAACCTTCTCTCAGAAACCTGGTCTCCCTCCAGCATTCCATCTCAGTAAATGATCACTTTAAACCAAAAAGTTACATGAGCCAGAAACCTTGCAGTCATCCTTGGTCCATCCCTCTTAGAACTTCACTTTCCACATCTATCAAATCAATCAAGGAGTGCATTGGACTCTATTTTTGAGGTATCTGTGGATTCCATTTCTATCTTTCCATTTTTATTCCCAGTGAACATGACCCCTTACTTAAATTGCAATAAGTTCAGCTGTCATGGCCATTTCCACTCCTCCATTCTCTTCACAGCCAACAGAATAACCTATTAAAAATACAAAAGTGAATATGTTTCTCCCCTCTAATGAAAAAGATTTTCATGGCCCTTGAAGCAAAATCCAAAATCATTAGCATGAACTACGAAGTCCTCTGGAATTTGACACTGCCAAATTGGATTTAACTTAGGCCACTGATTATCTTTCTCACATTTCTCTCACAAATTAGCCTTTCCTCAAATACTCCAGGCAACAGTGCTGCCTTTACTTCCATAATTGCTGTTTCTTCAGCCTGGGAAGCTCCATAATTACACCTTCCTCCCATCTTTTTGGCATGCTAATGCTTATTCATTCATCTATCCACTCTAGATGAATTTCTCAAAAAAACAGACTAAGTTCTTTTTTTCGTTTGTTTTTTATTTTGGAACAGAGTGTCACTCTGTCAACCAGGCTGGAGTGCAGTGGCAGGATATCTGCTCACTGCAACCTCCTCCTTCAGGGTTCAAGCGATTCTCCTGCCTCAGCCTTCCACGTAGCTGGGATTATAGGTATGCACCACCACGCCTGTATAATTTTTGTATTTTTAGTAGAGATGGGATTTCACCATGTTGACCAGGCTTGTCTTGAACTCCTGACCTCAAGTGATCCACCTGCCTCTGCCTCCCAAAGTCAGACTAAGTTCTTTTACAAACTATACTTCTCTTTTCTGACACTTATCAGTAATATAGTTCAATTATGAATTGTATAATTTGTTGTTTAGTGTATGTTTCCACAATTATAATGTAAGTTCCACAAGAGGAGGGGCCTTGTATCTTGTATTCATAACTGATTCCCATAGAACCTTGATTTTTTTTTTGATGCACAAAATTATTACATCAGTTAATTTCACATTGAGACTCAGTATTATGGTAAATGAAATAAGCCAGACATGGAAAGAAAAGTACGGCATGACCTCACTTATATGTGGAATCTAAAAAACACTGGCTACAGAGAAAGTGCACAGAACAGTGTTTACCAGGGATATGGAAGGGGAGGAAATGGGCAGAGGCACATCAAAGGGTATAAACATGCCATTACATAGTGACATGGTTTGGCTGTGTCCTCACTCAAATCTGCTCCCACAGTTCCTATATGTTGTGGTAAGGACTCAGCAGGAGGTAATTGAATCATGGGGGTGGGTCTTTCCCATGCTATTCTCATGATAGTGAATAAGTCTCATGAGATCTGATGGTTTTATAATGAGGAATTTCCCTGCACAAATTCACTTCACTTTGCTTGTTGCCATCCATGTAAGATGTGACTTGCTCCTCCTTGCCTCCACCATGATTGTGAGGCCTACCCCAGCCATGTGGAACTGTGAATCCTTTAACCTTTTTTCTGTATAAATTACTCAGTATCTGATATGTCTTTATTAGTAGCATGAAAATGGACTAATACACATCGGATGAACAAGTCTAGGGATCTAATGTACAGCAGAAAGACTATAGTTAATATAGTTAATATTATTGTTTTGTATACTGAAAATTTGATGAGAGTAAATTTTAGTTACTTTTACCCCCTCCAAAAAAGGAAAGAAAATAAGATAATTATGTGAGATGTTTTGTTCTTACCTGTAGTAATTTCACTATGCATATGTATCAAAAAATGTATCAAAATAATGAGGTATACCTTAAGTATAAACAAGAAAAAAATAAATTAAAAGGAAAAAAAAATCAACAGGGTCACTACTGGCCAATTACTGGCTTACAGAACATAGATTTTTTCGAAAATCTAAAATCTAGGTTCTTGATTCCCCATGTTATTTCAGAATAAGACAGAGCCACCCCCACCTGTTATCTGTTTCACTGTTCCTTTATTAACAGCAAATTCTGGAATTCAGGTTTCAGTCCTGGAAGTTTTCCCAGCTCCTCACAATAGAAAAACAATTAGTAATTTATTCACCTGCTAAAAAAATTAACATCATATTTTGTGCAAAAAAAAAAAAAAAAAGAAAAAGTTACTTCCAGCTGTGGGAGTAGCTCGATGATTTTGCCTGAAATAGAAGCGGTAAATAACAACACCTAGTTCCAAGTTCAACAAGCACAGAGTATGAAAAAGTCTAAAACTAACCTGAATTTCTTTTTAGGAAAATATATCTTTTAACTAGAGCTGAATGGAAATGTGGAAATATTTCTAACTTTATATGAGGATGTATCCAAACCCTGTATTAATGAATTCTAATTAGTCACACTTTGCTTTACATTTGCCTGTAGCAATGCATATTACAGAATAAATCTCCTGCAAGAAATCATTAAGATGATAAATTTTAGCTGATGTTTCAATTATAAATTTTTATTAAAAGCAAACATATGACTGATATACAAATTTCATTACAACAAAAACACACTACATACAAAAGTCATTAATGTATTACACAAAAATTGTCCTTTCCTTACTTCATTTAAGGAAAAGTACTTCTGAGTCTTCAACTTAAATTTTTGGCATCTTCTTTTCACCCTTCTTGAGAGGTGCTCCTTTTTCAAAGACCAGATTAAATGTTTCTATTCTTTTGAATGCTGAGTTGGCAATCCTGTTATTACTGTTTACCAAAGATCTGCTTTTCCTCCCTGGGAAAAAAAGTAAACTCCCTCACCCCCTCACAAGTCAGTTTTGGCCTTGTGTCTTGCTTTGACAATGGAAATGTTAGCAGAAGTTTTATGTGTCACTTCCAGGCAAAAGCTGTAAGGGTTCATTCATGCTTCATCACATTATTTTTCCCCTTGTATAATGATAAACAATGTTTCATATAAAAGTTGTTCTGGAAGGCTGCACCTGAGAGATAAGAGCAGAGTCTAAACCCAACCAATAAATAGGTAGCAAAAGTGAGAAGTAAATCTCCATTACTGTAAATCACTGAGATTTGAAGGTTTGCTACTGTAGCATAAGCACATCTACTCTTACTGATAGAGCTATCTTATTGTCTCTCTGTCTCTCTGTTCCTGGTTTTATAATCTTGACTGTAGCTGCCACCTATATACTGATTATGTCCTCCTAAGGATCTTCATCACCAGGAATGACCATCTAAACACGATACGTATTTTCCACATCCCTTGTGAACAATTTCATCTGGGTACCACTCAGGCAGTTTATAATGATCTTTTTTTTTTTCAAAAAAATGTTATTCATGTTATTTTACTTCTATATCACTCATCTGTCAGAGTCTTCCTCACCTGTTATCTCCCTCTCAGCTCCACTCCATATCCAATTGGTCGTCAGGTTCTATCAATTCTGTAATCCAAATAGCTATTTAATCTATGTCGTTCTCTTTAACTTCATTGCTGAAGTTCTGGTTTAGATCCTCATTGCTAATTTATTGGGATTTTTAAATAACCCTCCACATTGTTTCTACATCCAATATTGCACAATTTCAATTTATTCTCTAAATTATCTCCAGTATGTCCTTTCTGAAATGCAAAGCTAATTTTATCACGTCACAGCTTGAAATCTACCAGTAGTACCACCAACCATTCTGGACAAGATCTTACTATAGTATTTGGGATTCTTCATGCTCTTTCTCTACTTTTACCCACACATATACCACCATCTCATCTTCCAGTTTCCCAAACTGCTTCTAAAGGCACCATATTACCTAAAACCTCTGCTACTTCTCATATGTTTTTGTTTCTTCATATTGCTGTGCTGCCAACAACTGCCTAACTTTCTTCATCCCTGTAAGCCAAAGTTACACCTCTGAGGATCACCAGAAGCCATAAGCTGCTACAGAAGATACCTCTTAGCTCCTATTCAATTCATGTACATCATATGAGAAAAAGAATTGTCAGAGGAATACAAATAGAACCAGAAGCCTAACAGATCATGGAAACAAATGAAGTGCAGAATCTTTCAAAGGAAGGACTAATCAAAAGTTTTATAGTAGGTCAGGTGTGGTGGATCACAACTGTAATCTTAGCACTTTGGGAGGCCAAGGCAGGTTGATCCCTTGAGCCCAGGAGTTAGAGGCCAACCTGGGCAACACGGTGAAACCCCACCTCTACAAAAAAGTATGAA
Source organism: Macaca nemestrina (assembly GCF_043159975.1). Taxonomy (NCBI): domain Eukaryota; kingdom Metazoa; phylum Chordata; class Mammalia; order Primates; family Cercopithecidae; genus Macaca; species Macaca nemestrina. The sequence goes on from NC_092128.1 coordinate 65,962,245, forward strand.
GATTTTCTGGGCATGGTGATGCACACTTGTGGTCCTAACTACTCAGGAGGGTGGCGTAGGAGACTCACATGAGCCCAGGGAGGTTGAGGCTGTAGTAAGCTGTGATTGCACCATTGCACTCAACCCTGGGCAACAGAGCGAGACCCTGTGTTTAAAAAAAAAAAAAAAAAAAAAAAAAAAAGTCTCACAGTAGGAATGTTCAGGGTTCAGTTGGATAAGAATGGCATTTTTGTATGTTGGATTTAGCTATTAGAAGGAATGAAGAGCACTATAGTAGCCAGTTTGCAGAAGGTTAAGCAGTAAGTGGAAAGTGGTACATGACATTAAATACAAACAACTCTCCTGAGTAGCATAGATGAGTCAGAACAGAGCAGTGAGGTACCTAGGGGAGATATACAAAGGAAGATTTTCTCAGGATGGGATACCAGTAGAATTAGGAGACAGATTGATTAGAGATGCTAGAGAGGCATTATAGTCAAATGTAATTTTTTAAGTGGGTGGAGGTCTGAGACAGTGGAATGGTAGAAAGAAATACAGTAGCTGAGAAACTCATGCTTCACCAGGAAAGAAGAGAATATAGGAGTCAAATGTGGGCTTAGGCATGTAGAATTCATAGTGAGAGAAGTCCTGGGAAGTAGAAATATCCTACAGATTTGAAAACATTGGTGTGATAATAGATGAAAGGTCAAACTTGACCTTTTGTAAATCATATACATTGATTTCCTAAGAAAACAAGACCAAGAAACTATCAAATTGTTCTCAGAAGGATGAAGCACAGAGTTGCATTCATCATCTTCTAACCTATTTTCAAAATAGCATTTTTATATGATTTTACCAACTATCCTTGACAAAATCATTTGACCACATAAAATGAATTTTCTGTTTTTAACAGTTGTGAATGATCTACAAAATCAAGTTTAAATAATGTGGAGAGCTGGACAATGTATAAGCTATGTAAATATATAGAGAGAGACAAAGAGCCACAGTAAATTCTCAAAAGAAAGAAAGAAGGAGAAAGAGAGAGAGGGAAGAAGTGGCAGAGGGAGAGGGAGAGACGCAGAGGGAGAGACGCAGAGGGAGAGACGCAGAGGGAGAGACGCAGAGGGAGAGACGCAGAGGGAGAGACGCAGAGGGAGAGACGCAGAGGGAGAGACGCAGAGGGAGAGACGCAGAGGGAGAGACGCAGAGGGAGAGACGCAGAGGGAGAGACGCAGAGGGAGAGACGCAGAGGGAGAGACGCAGAGGGAGAGGGAGAGGGAGAGACGCAGAGGGAGAGACGCAGAGGGAGAGACGCAGAGGGAGAGAAGGAGAGAGGGAGAAGGGAAAGAAAGAAAATCATTTTTCTTTTCTTTTAATTTGGAGATGTAGAATGATCTTTCCTCCCTGGGGTCATCCAATGTCTTTGAAATTAATTTTCCCTTGGCAAAATCAACGTAAAAATGTTGGGATTCCATTCCCAATTTGTATGTATGTTTTGAAGATTCACTAGATGTTGCTTATAAGGCAAATAGTCACCTTAGCAAAAGTTATTCTCTATATATAAATTATGAGTCTATATACAGACACAAATAAAAGCAAATGCTAGCTATAACATTGCTTTAAGGGAATATTATTCCTAAGAGTTCAGCATTATTTCTAATTAAACTATTTTTCCTGAAACCAAGTTTTTAGAGGTTCTGTAGGTTTCTTTTGCCTAAGAAAATTTTAAAACTCTGTGTTGTTGGCTTAGTGCCTCTTACCTTAGACTTTTAGCTTGGAGCAGCCTTTTGTTAGAAATACTTACGGTTGGTGTTACATAACATCTTTGAAACACTTTACTAAATTTTCCACACAATTTTGACTTCATCTTCTTAGAGGCGTAATAAAAATGGATATGGATGGCCACATAGCCTGTTGCCCTAGTAGCACTTCTGCATATGTTGTTAAAAAAATGTGTGTATGTTTACATCAATAATCCATACAATGTTTGAATGTTCAAATGAGTTCCACAATCAGGTGGCCAATCATCCTGATAGGATTTCTTTTTCTGTTTAACTCATTGATTGATATTAGAAAAATACAATGTGTCCATGACATTAGAAAAAATATATATATTCAAGAAAAACTACTTTAATGCTCTGATTAAGACACTTCAAACACTGCAAAAGGGCACTACTTCTTATGTTTTAACTTTTAGTTTTATGTACCTTTACAAGTTCAGTTTTTCCGTTATTCAAGCTGTCATCACTTTAGTTTATCGCTGTTACTAAGCCCTGGAAATAGACCAGCAGCTTTGGACTTGCAGGAATCATTTGAACAATTACTAGTTGACAGATAGGGGGAAGCACTTACACACAGCTCTCTGGTGGCCTGTGTGAAATGCATCAGTAGCCTCCATCTAGACTGGTGAGTAAGTGTCCACATCAAAAAAAATATGCCATTTCAATTGATGCTAATAAGTCTCAGAAAAATATAACCTGAATGGGAGAGTTCTAGTTCATTGTCTTTCCTTACTTGTGATAAGTTTTCTTTGTACATAGTATAACTATGAGTTTCTTATCTTTTGTAAAAATTGTAATCCAGTTCTGGCAATAATTAACAGGATAGAGACCAACTAGCTATTTTACATAGCCCATTGCTATGGTTAGATCAACTAAGGAGAATATAATAAAGTTCAGGAAGTCATTTTTTGTACATAGAGTCAAGAAAAATAAAAATCTTGTATCAGAGAATGCAGGATGTGGCGGGGGGAAGTTATCACTTTGTATAAAAAAACACAAAGAAATTGGATTGGTCAGAAAATTATCTCAGATGCAGATTATATCTGACAATTTTGTTGAAAATTTAAGTTATGAAATTTTAGCTTCCTTCTGTATTTTTAGACCCAACCATCACCTTGGAAAGCAAATTGTTTGGTACCCAAAGCAGTATTTTTCAAGCATTGATAATTGGAGCTAAGGAAAATCTTAGGGCTACATGGAAGATGGCAGAAAAACACCACACATAAATATTTATGAATTTGGTTACTGGCAACAAATGTCTGAACAATTCATTAAAATAGGCAAAAATAATGGATTATCTCATAAATCAAGACCAAGTCAAAATAATTAAATAATTCATATAAATTATCACAATATTGCATTTTATTTTGCATAAATACAATTATTTGTAATACTTTCCATTTGCATGGCTTCTGAGTTTTTACCTTTTTTCAAAGGTTTTTCCTAACTATCCAATTTAAAAGACTATCTCCCCTCCATGGGGAGATTATACTTTATCGTTTATTTTCTTCATAGTTGTTAAATTTATCTGAAATATTATCTATGTATTTTTCAACTTGGTTTTTGTCTCTCTCCCTGTAATAATGTAACCTTGATGAGAACAGAGACCATATCTGTCTTATTCATCCCTCTAATATCCCTATATTCATCTGTCTTATTCAGGCTCTGGATAAAGGTCTGCCACATGGAAGATGCTCACAGCTTTGTTTAATAAACATATGAAATAACAGTTGTTTACTCTGATACAAGCTTACCAAATTTTGGTGAAAATGTTTGAAATGTATGCATTTCAGCTGCACAGGTAAAATTTGTTTTACATTCCCGCAAAAACATCTGAATCACTAAAATAACCAAAAGAAAGAGAAAAATGCATAAATTTATCACTTCACCACTCCAGTAAATTATTCCATGTTCATGTTTTAATGTGTTGGAGTTAACTTGTCTCTCTGAACAAGATATACATTCGACTTTTGATATGTGTGGATGTGGGGTGTTTTTGTCAGGCACTGACACCATTTGGGAGGTTATCTTCTCCAATACTTAATATTATCTTAATATGCTACTGCAACTTTAATGTGGTAAATATCACCCAACACCACTGACCTGTAACAGCGTATAAGAAAAACATTAGTATTGATGAAACCTAATCTCCTTAAAAGCTAGTGATGTAACAGCCTCAGGATGTGCGATACTGATTTTTGTATGGAACTTGCTTTAGTGAATTTATTCTTTTTAAATGAGACAGCACCATAAATCACTCTAAGTTTTGTCAAATAGAAAATTAGGTCAGAAATAAAGCCAAAAATGAAAAAAAAAAAAACCTATGTAGAATGTCATTTGTGTCCATTTAATATTTAAATTCTCAAGCATAATCAGAAGTTTTACCTTCAGAAAAGCCTCTGCAAAGACCTTGAGCTTTCTCCCCAACTGCTCGCATTTCCGGGAGGAAGAAGGAATCCAAAAGGGAAGGGAAGGTAGAAATGCAGGCAGTAATTTAGTCAGCTGTTCTCAAGGAGTCACAAAGTGCACACAGGTGGAAGGGATTACTGCCTTTGTGAGGGTGATTTCACAGAAGGTCCTGATCCACTGCTGCCCACCACCTCAATTGTTTTCAGCTGTTGATTGATATTAGCATTTTTCATTCCCATTAGCTTAAGTCTCTGCTCCAGGTTGATAATAATAACAACAACTATATCTGGAGGAATTATGACCTGAATTTCACTGGGTAACCTCACTTATGAAAGAGGAAAGAATATACAAGAGAAACTTGAATGGGTTAGCTGGATGATAAAGCGGTGAGTGCAGCTTGAAAGACCATTTAACACATCAGAGTGTGTCAACTTACTCTCTTCTCTTTGCTTTCTTTAAAGCCAAGCAAGGAAGTAAGTTCTAGGAATGCTTTTCACTTGTTTTGTTCTCTACCATGTATAGGTCTGCCTTTAAAAGTGAAAGGTGATAGACTGATGAGGCAGAGAGAGAGAGAGAGAATCAAGTTTAATCATAAACAGAACTTCAAAATAGTTTAATCTTTTCTTTAGCACCTCTGACTTCCCTCTTGTGACTGAGAGTACTCTCTTGTTTTATCCATCCATCTTCGTCTCCCTTTCTGCTCAACCCAAACCTCTGGGGTCAGAAATAATTTGATGATCTGCCCTCTATAATACATCTTCCAGAGATGTATAAGGAGAAAATGGAATTAACATTTTAACAGACATTATAATCTAGGTGTTTTATATATGCCATGTTATGTAATCACCAAAATAAATTCATGAATTAATTGTTATACCATTTCACAGATAAGAAAACTGAAGTTTTATAATCTGTTCTTTATTCCTCAGTTTCTGAGTGATAGACCTGCATTCAGGTGCTATTTTTTTCTGACCTTAAAACCTGCTTCTCTTCTATGTATTGCACTGCCTCTCCTTCTACCTCCTTATCCAGACTTACTCTCATTTGGCCAAGTGATTGGATTAACTAGCTCCACCAAAGCCTGAATAATAAATCAGACTTATGTTCTCCCTCCATAGAATACATATATTTACATAAGAGAAAGCATCCTTAACTAATGAAGGATTTCCTAGGGTAAATTTTCTGGGCTAAGTATTGCTTTTCCAGTGGAGTGACTTTGAGGCTGAATGCCTCACTGGCTTGATTTAGCACGTCATGGCTCTCAAATAGTCAAATATCATTAGTCCAAAAAGACAACTAAGCATTGTACTACACAGTACTTTTTTGTGTGATTGTTACCAGCAGGATTTGAAGCAGTTGCTCTAACATTGTTTGATGGGGGCATTGATTCCATTCTTAATAAATGTATTTGTCATGTTTCTAATTTTCTTTCTGCACTCTTCAAATGCTGTTGCTCCCAAAGTTTAAACTGAGATAACCTCAGTTTGGTATTATTGGCACTGTAGTTTCACATAGGATATCTAGAGAGTGGAGAAGCAACATGAATTCCTGGCAACAACAGACTTTTCCAAATGAACTGCTTTAGTTAAATGACAGGGAATAATAAATTTACCTATCTTGTAGATACTTACTCATGTTCATATGGTGTTAATGCTAGCATCTCACTGGGCAGTTTTTCTAGAGCAAACAGCTTCACATAAATCATATAGTATAAGAATAAAGGGTCCAGCTTCAAAGCCGAACTTTCTGAGTTTGAATTCCACTCTGTTAACTAGTAGCTTTGCGGACTAGATTAACTCAAGTAACTTCCTTTGCTTAGGTTTTGACTGTATGAAAAGGGAATAATTACAGTGCCTACCTCATTATTCATATGATTAAACGGGCAATGCATATTAAGTGCATAAAACAGTGCCTGACATATTGTGTTAACTGTATGTGAAATTGCTTTGTAATTCACGTAGCACTTTCTGAAACATGTGATGTTATTGTTTTACAACACATGGGGCAAGAGAGGACTTCTTGTCCCCTTTCTTAGGATGAGAAATCAGAATTCATATGAAGCTAATAGAAGAGCTGTGTGATTGACCCTGCATTCAATCCCTAAATGACAAAAAAAGGTAATATGCAAAGAAAGTAGTGCTCACCAATTGCATAAAGTGGTATTACTGGCAGTGAATGTGTATGGGTCTACAGCAACCTCAATTCTTGCCTCTTCAGAAAAAAGAATTCAACCAAGGGGGCATAAGGCAGAGTGAGAGACTGAGGCAAGTTTTAGAACAGGAACGAAAGGAAGTAAAGTATACATGGAAGGTGGTCAAGCGGGTGACTTGAGAGATCAAATGCACAGTTTGACCTTTTGATTTGGGGTTTTATACGTTGGCAAGTCTCTGGGGTCTTGCATTACTTCCTGCTTGATTCTTCTTTTGGGGTGGGCTGTCTGCATGTGCAGCGGCCTGCTAGTGCTTGGGACTGCGGCATACACAGTATGTTTACTGGAGTTGTACACATGCTCACTTGAGTTTTTTCCTGACCAGTCAAATGCTCCTAAGAAGGTCATGTACCAGTTAAATGCTGACATTTTTTTTCTTAGCGTATATGCTGGAGCCCATTCGCCCAACTCATGAGATCTTATTGAGAAGCGCCTGATGATTAGCTTCAGGTTTTTTCTATTGATTGGGAGACTGCCTTTCCCCGATGCTGGCTGCAACCAATTATTCTTTTAGACAGACAGTTAACAGCCACTTGACCATCACCTGATGGTGGCCTGACATTCCTGGTGGGGAGGGTGCTCTCTCCTGCCCTGCTCATGTCTGCCTAACTACCTGCTGCAACAGTGGAAGACTAGGAAAAACAGATACTGAACCACTGAAGGTAACATGAGAATTCAACATTGCTTCTCATAACCAAAGAAAAGAAAATTCTGTAAGAACTCAGAGAAGATAATGAAACTAAAAAAAAAAAAAAAAAAAAAAAAAAAAAAAAAAAAAAAAATTGCTAGGTGGGTCATTAGAAACAGTGGGTCACAATGATACAATATAATAATTTAGAAGCTGTCTTAACAGCAGAAGTGATGAAGGCAAACTTAAGAATTATTATACACAAAAGCAAGAATATGGTTGAGCATACAGCTGTTTCATATCAGTTTAACTTGCTGAGCATGGTGGCTCACACCTGTAATGGGCTTTGGGAGGCCAAGACTGGAGGATCACTTCGGCCCAGGAGTTTTTGAGACTGCAGTGAGCTATGATTATGTCACTGCACTCCAACCTGGGCAACAGACTAAAAGTCTGTCTCTAAAAAATAAATAAATAAATAAATAAATAGATAGATAGATAGATAGATAGATAAATAATAAGCCTGTCATGGTGGCTCATGCCTGTACTCCCAACACTTTGGGAGGCAAAGGCTGGCACATTGCTTGAGTCTAGGAGTTTGAGACCAGCCTGGGCAACATGGCGAAACCCTGACTCTGCAAAAAATACAAAAATTAGCCGAGCATGGTGATGTGTGCCTGTAATCGCAGCTACTTGGGGGACTGAGGTGGGAGGATCATTTGAGCCCAGGAGGTCGAGGCTGTAGTAAGCCATGATGGTGCTACTGCACTCCAGCCTGGGTGACAAAGCAAAAAACCCAAATCAAAATAAGTAAATAAGTAAATAAATAAATAATAAAAGTATATATAATAAAGAATATATATTTATTAATTATATGTAACAAATTATATATTTACATGTAATATTTTATATGTAATATATACTTTCGATATATCTGTGTGTATATATTATATATATAAAGTTTAACTGAACATTACAGTAGAGCAAGTAAAATTTTGAAGTACCAAGCTAAACTTTGAAAGTGACCCTTTCTCCAGATGTATTGAGACGTGATCAACAAAAGTACAGACAAAAACATTCTCTTATTGTCAGTGAGGAGAAATTTACCAGCTAATGGCTTGGAAAGGGAGATATGGAAAGCAGAGAAAAGCAGCAGAATACGAGGAAGAAAAGTTCCAGAGACAAGTTCATCTATATACAAGAATGAGTCTCACTACCACTGCTCCTTCATGCCATCCACCACCCATGAGACACTGCCATGGACGACTACTTCAAAACAATCTATCTGTTATGCAAACCAAAGACATGAAGCTTTTACCAAATCTCTAGATTTTAAAATGAAATAGGTGAGAAGAGGTAAAATTCAGGAACATTCCAGGAGAGCTGACCATTAATAGAGATCTCTGCTCAGGGACTGACCACAAGTTTGACCCTCAGCCCCACGTATATTTTCCCATGTAAACTGAAAAATTTAATATATTCTATTACACCACTGGAATGGTCTCAATTCAAAATGTATTTGTGATATTAAATATCTCCTTCTAAAAATGAAAATGCTTCCGGGAATGTGAGGAAATTTGCCTCCTAAATATTTAGCAGAGAAGAACCACATTGGAGAATTGGAGTTCTTTTTAAGTAGGAGGGAGGTAAATAATTTGGAGGGAAAACAAGTTTTAAGAGGCAAGTGAGATCTCACCATGAGGTGCAGTGAGGACATAGAGCAACAGAACAACACATGCTGGGTGCCTGGGGAAGTAGAAGAAAGAAGAAAGGGAAATAGGAAAGCACCACAGTTTAATTTTGCCTAAATTTTAACTTTTGCTTTAGATGATTCTTGTCCCAAGAAAGTAAAGAAACTCTTTTCCTTTGCTACTCTGTTCTAAACTGCATGGCTCCCAGACTTGGATTAGATTTTGAAATTAATATTTTATTTTGATTACTCATTTATCAGTTAACAGGCATCTGAGCCCTCTTTTCAAACCTAGTAATGAAGATTTTTCAGGGAACATGTTCCCAACATCTTAGATCTTTCCTGTCCCATGAAGAATAAACCTTCTGAAAAAGACTGCATTCATAAATATAGGACAAAAGGTAAAAACTAAGAGGTAATTTATAATTTTTTACAAGTGGTCAGTGCCTATATTCTACTAGATTCTACCTCCTGGGAGAGAGATTGAGAAAGCACAGGAGGAAACAGCATTAAGAAGCTGGAAACTGGGGACATTTCCAGGAAAAGGGTAAAGTGATTATGCAAAACTTCTGCCAGATATTAATTATTAAATAAATCTAAAGGAAAATATAAAAAAAGAAAAACTAAAGTCACTAAACCATTTTTTTAAGAAGCTAGGGAAGAGCTTACTCTTAACAAACTGCAACTAGAATGAAGAAAAATTAACACAGTTTAGAGAACTGTGGGTTAATATATCAAGGCACAAGCCACCGCACAAAGGAAAGAACAAAAGGTGAGCTCTTCAACTACCACAGCTACAGGGATAGGAAAGGGAGCATTAGAAAACTTCGACTTTACAGCTCAAGGTGACAGAGTGCAGGGCTGGCAGAACATCTGGAAATTTAAAAAGAAAAATCCTCCCAGCAAAAGCAGCAAAGAAATGAGACCCAAAATTTAAGTATAAATTCTGCCCACATCCCTACCTGACAGCTAAATTACTCACGGTTGGGAAGGAACTTACAAAGCAGAGTGAAAAATTAGGCAAAACCAAAGAGGAATCTACTATTGAAAGAGAACTACAGGAGAAAGTTGTGAGTTTAGTGCTTCAATAACTCAGTACATTTCACTAAACATTAATTAGATGGCTAAAATTTAAAGACTAAAAATTCTATGCATTAGTAAGAACGTAGAACAAATAAAATTCTCATATATTACTGGTGGGATGTATATTTGTCCTGCTACTTTGGAAAGGAATTTGGCAATGTTAAATTGAAATGTACAGTTGTCATATTACCTAACAATAACACTTATGTTTATCTGAGAAAGATAAAAGCATATGTCTGTAAAAAGATCTCTATGTGAATGTTCATAGTAACTTAATCATTAATCGTAACAGTTCAAACCTGGAAATAATCCAAATGCCCATCAATCTATGAATAGACAAAACAAATTGTAGTCATATACATATATATATTTTTTGAGATGAAGCCCCACTCTGTCACCCAGGCTGGAGTGCAGTGGCACGATCTCGGCTCACTGCAACCTCCGCCTTTTGAGTTCAAGTGATTCTCCTGCTTCAGCCTCCCACGTAGCTGGGATTATGGGCAAGTGCCACTACGCCCGGCTAATTTTTGTATTTTTTATAGAGATGAGGTTTCGCCATGTTGTCCAGACTGTTCTCAAACTTCTGACCTCAGGTGATCCATCCTGCCAGGCCTCCCAAAGTGCTGGAATTACAGGTGTGAGCCACCATGCCTGGCCTATAGTAATTTTTTTAAAATACAAAGAAATACTACTAAGTAATATTAAATGATTGAACAGCTGATACAGCAACAACATGGATGTATCTCAGAATCATTAAGCTGATTTAAAGAGCCCAGATACAAAAAGAGCCCAGATACACTGTATTATCCCATTTGTATGAAATTATAGAAAATGCAAATTATCGATAGTGACAGAAAACAGATCAGTAGTTTTCCAGGTTGGGTTGGGAGACGTGGACTGTAAAATGAAATATAAAAACCTTTTGGAGTGGTGGAATTGACCTATATCCTGACTAGGGTGGTTATTACACAGGTATTTACATTTGTCAAAACCCATCAAACTGTACACTTAGAATGGGGCCGTTTACTGTCTATAGATTATGCCTCAGTGAAGTTGACACAAAAAGGTAGATAGTGACTTGTAGTTAATAGCAGTGATTCAAAAGTTGTTTTTTTATATGTCTTTAAACAATTCTTTATATAGTCCAGTTATTTTGTAAAATAGCAAACCCAACAATGCTTGTGACTAAACAACAGAAATGTAAGATCAAGTGAGATTGGAGCAGTTCTTGCTTCTCCATTTCCCCTCCATTTGTGTATGCAGTTTTCCTCCTCCTGCTCCTCCTCCCACTCTCTCCCCACACATCTGATACTTAAAAATGCTTACCACCTGAAAGTTGTTTACACAGTTTAAAATTTCAGTGCATAAAAGCTTGGGTTCTTTATAGAAAATATCTTTAAGAAATGAGTGAATAAATACTGTGGGGGTGGCCGGGAGTGGTGGCTCACGCCTGTAATCCCAGCAATTTGGCAGGCCTAAGAGGGAGGATTATCTGAGATCAGGAGTTCGAGACCAGTCTGATTAACATGGTGAAACCCGATCTCTACTAAAAGATATAGAAATTAGCCAGGCATGATGGTGGGTGCCTGTAATCACAGCTACTCAGGAGGCTGAAGTAGGAGAATCACTTCAACCCAGGAGGCGGAGGTTACAATGAGCTGAGATCACACCACTGCAATCCAGCCTGGGTGACAGAGCAAGACTCCATCTCAAAAAGAAAAAAAAAAAGAAAGAAAGAAAAGAAAAGAAATATTGTGGGGGCAAGAGAGATGATAAATAACAATGAAATTTTAAGCCCCCTAAATGACTGAACAGACTCCCTCTTGGCCCAGGGGACCCCAGAGTAGTCTTGTAAATTGAGCTCCTGACAATGACAGGATGGGAGGTCAGACACACCTAACAGAAACCAACACTAAACAGAAACCAGCCCTTTTGAAAGACTCCATCACTGATAGCAACCAACCCCAGACACTGTCTCCTCCCTTCAGCAGTTTGGACACAGTTGGCCAGCATTCCTTCCCAGTCAGAGACCACTGACCACAGAGTGGTTCTGGCCAATCTACATGCTACTTATGAGGGGCCATGAAGCTCTATTGTGCATGTTCATGTTTCTTCTTTCATAAATATTCAGGCCGGGCGCGGTGGCTCAAGCCTATAATCCCAGCACTTTGGGAGGCCGAGACGGGCGGATCACGAGGTCAGGAGATCGAGACCATCCTGGCTAACACGGTGAAACCCCGTCTCTACTAAAAAATACAAAAACCTAGCCGGGCGAGGTGGCGGGCGCCTGTAGTCCCAGCTACTCGGGAGGCTGAGGCAGGAGAATGGCGTAAAACCCGGGAGGCGGAGCTTGCAGTGAGCTGAGATCCGGCCACTGCACCCCAGCCTGGGCGGCAGAGCGAGACTCGTCTCAAAAAAAAAAAAAATAAATAAATAAATAAATAAATAAATATTCATGATTTCTCCTATAGGTTATTATGTGTAAATATTCAGCCACCCCGCTCAGCATAAATTCCTATTCCTCACCTTCCTCCCCGGCTGCCCAACCCCCACCCCCACCTTCCAATTGACTGTTTCAGGATTTTGGCAAGGAGCTATGCTTCCCCGTCTGTCAGAGTGTCCGCCATGCAGGTTGCAACTCTTTATGAAAAATAAATCTCTTCTTTTCAAATTTATGAACTTTGCCATTCTTCAATTGACAGAGTAAAAGATTTTATTAGTTTTTATTTTGATATATATAGAAGGGACTTTAGAGATCATGTAGTCCACTGTGGTGAACTGTTACATCCATTGCCTTCCTCTTTTATGAACAGAATCATAATTTTGTTTGGTATGACATTACTCTCAAATGAAATCCAACAAATAAACAAATAATACTTCCACTCCAATCTCCACTCCCTTGCAACTAGCAGTGACCATATGGTACAAGTAATGAGATATAAGCAGAAATGACTAGGCAGAGCTTACGGGAAAATCTAAAGCAGCTGATACAACTTTTATTCTACACTTACACTCTTCTTCTTCTTGTTTCCTTAAAGAGAGACATAAAGCTGGAGTCAGGAAAGCCATCTTGCAACCACTAGGTTATAATTATAAACGCAAAAGTATAAGAGCAACTCCAAGGGTGATGGACTAGAAAGCTAAGTGGAGCCTAAGTCCTGATGGCTTCCTGGAGCTACCAACCCACCCTGTATTTTCTAGTTCTGAAATTTTTGTTATGCACTAAACAAAACAAAACACCTTATTTGCTTAAGCCACTGTCTATTTAATTTTATATGCCACTGAATCTATTCCTAAATGATACAATGATACCTGCATCCCCTCCATCTCCTTTTACAGAAAAGAGAATGAAGGTAAAGGAGGTTAAGGAGCTTCCTTCACTAAGTTCTACCTTGACTTTAATGATCCAGTTCTGCAATCCAGGTATATTGACTCACAATGTCATAACAGATTTTCCAATATGAATAAAAAGTTCATAGAAGATAAACTGGTGCGATAAATTTATTTAGTCAACCATGTAAGTCTAGAAAAGCTAAAAAAAAAAAAATACTAGAGTTAATGCCTTGAAATATAGATGCTTACATTTGAAGAATTTCATTGTGTGTTGAGTAGTGAATTTTCAGTAAAAAATACCTAACAGGAGGTAAAAATACTAAAAATTCAAATACATGTCTTCTTGAGCTAAATTGAAATTGAAACAGCAAGAAAAGAATTGAAGTGTTCCAAATCCACACAGAAAAGGGAAATGTTTGAGGTTATTTTTATCCCAATTACCCTGATTTGATCATTACACATTGTATACATGCACCAAAATATCACATGTACCCCAAAATATGTACAACTATTATGTATCAATAAAAAACTATACCAAGAAAGTGGATTTGAAATATATCATCATGTTGGACAGAAGACCCAACATAATTAAAATATCTGTTCTCCCTCGTTAATTTAGAAACCTGTAAAAATAAATATTCAACAGCTAGATAGGTCTATTACAGAGTTCATCTAGAAAACAATCAAACAAAATAACCAGAAAAAAACCTGACTCCCAATAAAACGTGCATTGATAAATAGCCTCACCAGATGGTAAAGAATATTATAAAGCCATTTTAATTAAAAGTGAATGGCATTAGCCCATGAATAAGAAGACTATTAGAAGAGAATTAAAAAATTAAAAATTAATCCAATTGTATGTGTAAATTTGGTATAAAACAAAGGTATAATTAATACCATTGTAATCATGAAAAAGGATCCATTCCTTATAGCATTCACTAGAATAGTTCCACAGAAATCATAAATTTACATAATTTAAATGTTAAAAATGAAACTATATAAATATTAGACAAAAACATGAGTAAATTCCTCTATAGCTTTAGTGTTAAAAAAGTTTTCCTAATTATGACTCATATCCAGATGCACAAAGGAGAAAAAAATTGGTGAGCTTGACAAATAGACTATAGGTATAAAAAGAAAAATGTTTCATAGCAAAAAATAACGACCATTGTGATATTTGAAGTGAAACACCATAATGACATAATGGAAATCTACCTCTAATTTATATCATAGACAAAATACTAATGTAATTAGAATATATGAGCTTCAAATCTATGAAAGAAAAAGAAAAATTGGCAAAGTATATAAATGGACAGTTCACGGAAAAAGAAGTATAAGTCCTTTAACCATATGAGAAAATGCTCAACCTGACTCATTTAACTGAATGCAAATTAAAACTAACTGGGTTTCCATTTCTCCCCTACAGATTAGAAAAAATCAAAAACTTTGGCCTATATCCTCTGTTGACCAGGTTAAGTAAATGAGCCATTCTCATGTATTGCTGGTAAGGATGCCAAGCAGCATAGTCCATATATGAGAACATTGATGAGGCAATAATTGGCAAAATTATGAAAGCATTTGCCCTTTGAGCCAGCAATTCTACTGCTAGTAAATAACCCCAAAGCTAAACTGGTAAACTTTTTATTTATTTTATTTTATTTTTCTACAGTCAGGGTCTTTCTCTGTCACCAGGCTAGCATGCAGTGATGTGATCCTAGTTCACTATAGCCTCAAACTCCTGAGACCAAATAATCGTTCTGCCTCAACCTCTCAAGTAGCTGGGACTGCAGAAACACATCAGCACACCTGGATAATTTTATAATTTTTGGTAGAGACAGGGTCTTTCAATGTTGCCCTGGCTGGTCTGGAACTCCTGGGTTCAAATGATCTTCCTTCCTTGACATTCCAAAGTGCTGGGATTACAGGTGTAACCCATTGCACCTGGCCACTGGTAAAAATTTTGAAAAGGCATATAGACAAGAATCTTTATCCAGCAAATGCCCAACAATGGGGACAAATTAAATACATTATATTTTAATCTTCACAGTGGAGTACTATGCAGCTATACAAAAATAAGAAATATCTGTACTAAGATTGAATTATCTCTAAAATATATATTTTACATGACAAAAAAGAACATGAAAAAGGTGGATATCTAAGGGCAATACAAATGTATGTATGTGTGTGTGTATATATATGTGTATACATATATGTGTGTGTATATATATATATTTGACTATAATTGAAGCTTAAATCACTTTTTTAAATTAAAAATGAGGGAAGAAATAGGATACAGTAGGCAGTAAGAAGCACTAGACTTCTCTTGGTATACATGGTTTTATAGACCACACTGGAATTCTATAGATATTTTACACAATTATAAACAAAAGCAAACAGAGAAATGATCTCAAAAATTTATATTTGCAATGAAATGAATAAACCTAACTGTGCATTAAGCTGATGACATACTCAAAAACAGAGAAACTATTCCAAATTACTGTGAAACAGTGATTTCATACATTCTGAGTCAGATATACATTAAGCCAAAAAAGGAGAAGGTGTTTAAAAAATTCTTAAACAGTTTCAACAAATATATTTTGATAGCAGTGGTTAGTATTTTTGTCTTATACTGTTGCATAGTGTACATTGTGGATAACGAATTTGGGAAATTATGTTGGTGTATTTGAAATCCAGGATTTTATGCATTGGAAATGGAGATGTGAGACTGATGGAGTGAAATGAAACTCTGTAGGCCTAAATGGGAATGTCATTGTTGATATAAAATTATTAATGGTAGTCTTTACAAAAGTAACAAAAATTTTTAAATTCTGTTCATTGAAAAAGCCTAGAAATAATGACAAACCAGTAAAACGATGACTCTTAATAGCTAGATTGTGATTTTTAATAATCTGTAAATACTATTTCCCACCAAAAGCAACTGGCCTTCTTGAGGGCAGGACTGATTTGAGGTCTGAGAAAGGACATGGACAAAATTTCCCTGGAAACACTTGTCATAGCAGAAAGCAAGGAGATAGCAATGACTACTAAGGTCATGATAAATGGACCAAGCTGGGAGCCAACATAAAGAACTCTCGTTATGCAAGAGTAGAACAAATTGAATCTCATTAAAAATAAAAACTACTATGTATTGAAACACAGCAAGTATTTTTAAATATATGAATTGAAATATATGAATATATAAATAGATGAACATGAAATATATGAATGGTTAAAAACAATCTCCGGACACCATTAACAGGTGCTATTTTTTAAATTCGTTTTTAAAGAAAATCTATCAAGTGTTTATCTATTTATTGGGAGAACCACACATTGAGAAATAGGAAGCAAGTTTTCTCTTTATTGAGGTACTTTAGCTAATGAATACAAAAGAAATAATAGAATTAAAATATGTCAATTTTATAACACCCCTCCCCCAAAATAATAGACCTAATCTATGACCATTTATTATTGTTACAGTTACACAAAACGGTATAAGCAGGCATTACGTGCCTTCAGGAAAATGATATTCTGAAAATATTCACACCCAATTCTGATTTAGCTTCTGGCTCCATCTATCAATTTACAAGAAATACTGGGGTCAGGGTAACACAGTAAATGACATAAAGGGATTATAATTGGTAAAATGCAGGCTGAAGAAACTCCAAAAGGCCCGTTTACAGGTTTATTGAACAAGTAAATATATGTTATAGTCTCGAAAAATGCTAAGAGTGGATGTAACGTGTTGTTTTGTTTGTTTGTTTGTGTTTGAGACAGAGTCTCACTCTGTCGCCCAGGCTGGAGTGCAGTGGCGCGATCTCGGCTCACTGCAAGCTCCGCCTCCGGGGTTCACGCCATTCTCCTGCCTCAGTCTCCCGTGTAGCTGGGACTGCAGGCACCCGCCACCACGCCCGGCTAAATTTTTTGTATTTTTGGTAGAGACAGGGTTTCACCTGTTAGCCAGGATGGTCTCATTCTCCTGACCTCGTGATCCACCTGCCTCGGCCTCCCAAAGTGCTGGGATTACAGGCGTGAGCCGCCGCGCCTGGCCATAGGTGTTCTTAACTGCAAAAGTTCTAACTATGTGAGGGAAACATATATATGTTAATTAGGTAGATTTAATCATTCCACTGTGTATATATATAATTCAAAACATGTTGTACAAAATAAACCCATACAATTTTGTCAGTTCATAAAGTAAAATAATTTTTTTAATATTTAAGAAACTTAAACTAAATGTATAGACCTTATTTGATACCTAATTAAACAAACTGTAAAACATATTTATGAGACAATCCGAAAATTTTGAACAAATACTATACATTTTATATTAGTTCTTACCAATTTTAGGTGTGTTTTAATTATATAATAGTTATTTTAAAACATATTTTAGAGATACATACTAAAATGCTTACAGAGAAAATGTTAAAGTGCCTCAAATTTGTTTTATAATTATCTGAGTGTTAGAAAATAGATGAGGTCTGAGTTGATAATTTTTAAAAGCTGGGTGGTTGGGTTCTTGATCGTATTCCTTCCATACTTGAAAATGCTAGATATTTCTTTTTTTTAAATTTATTTATTATTATTATACTTTAAGTTGTAGGGTACATGTGCATAACGTGCAGGTTTGTTACATATGTATACTTGTGCCATGTTGCTGTGCTGCACCCATCAACTCGTCATTTACATCAGGTATAACTCCCAATGCAATCCCTCCCTCCTCCCCCCTCCCCATGATAGGCACCAGTGTATGATGTTCCCCTTCCAGAGTCCAAGTGATCTCATTGTTCAGTTCCCACCTATGAGTGAGAACATGCGGTGTTTGGTTTTCTGTTCTTGTGATAGTTTGCTAAGAATGATGGTTTCCAGCTGCATCCATGTCCCTACAAAGGACACAAACTCATCCTTTTTTATGGCTGCATATTTCATATAGCGAAATGTTTTATCTTTCCCAAAGCATACATGTACGCACAGAGTATAGACATTGTCATAGTAGAGAGCAAGAAGAAATCCAAAACCGAATTTCTGATTGTAGAAATATGAAGAAAAGTGATTTATATAAGCCCCTCTAGAACAGTAATATTTACAAAATTTTTTCTAGCTATCCCACACTCTGGTTTTACTCTTTAAGCCTAAATCTATTGTTTGACTACAGTGACAAGAAAAGGTGGCTGAGAACTATGGCACCTGCTGTTGGCTGAGCGTGGGAGAATCAAAGACTTGTATTTACTGGAGGCATTTAAAACTAGGGTAAGGGTGATAAGGGTCTCACTAGATGAATACATTATACATAATGTAATATGTATATAATATATAATGTAGGGAGAAGGATATCAAACTGAGAAATGCTCATCAAAAATGCTGGATAGAGGCCAGGAAGGGTGGCTAATACCTATAATGCCAGTACTTCGAGAAGCTGAGATGGGAGGATATCTTGAGCCCAGGAGTTTGAGAACAGCCTGAGCAACATAGCAAAAGCACAGCTGTACAAATAATAATAATAATACATTAATAATATAATATATTATATATTAATTTAATAATATGATAATTATTATTACTTGAGCCCAGAGTTTGAGGTTCCAGTGAGCTATGATCATACCACTACATTCCAGCCTGGATGACAAAGTAAGATCTTATCTCTAAAAACAGAGAATGCTGGATAGAGAATAATTTACACAATTTAGCAAGCTAAAATTCAAAGGTTTCCATCTGGAATTGTAATATCGGAACAACTGAGGAATATGCCTGGTTAAGTTGGATTTCATCTTACATAAATGTGTAGTACATAGCTTTCTTTTTCCCTAAAGCAATATGGGAAATTAGAAGAGGAGCCCATACAAGGGACTTGGCATTACATTTCACTTTATTTTAGTGTCAGATATGTGTACAAATAAGTTTCTATCTTCCTTAGGATAGTCAAAGGTTAATTTAGTTCATATGTAATAAATGAGATAAACAAGGAGATTTTGTATTCAGCTAGAAATTAATTATATTATTATTAAAACCATAAAGTTTTGTTTTATCCAGAAGCCTAAAATCCCAGCCTATAAACCTGACTTCAGAAAGCTGTATTTTTTAACAAAAAGGTTTTTTTTCTACAGCCATCATTAAAATAAATTTTATATAGCTAGTTTGCTTGTGAATAGTTTGTAATGCTTTCAGTATGTCTATTTTTTATTTAAACAATAAGTGGTGGGGAGAGCTTGAGAAATACATTTTTCTCATTTCAGTTTTTTAATATTTTGTCTTGATTATGGAAATCCAAAAAGAAAAAAAGAAAAGAAGAAGAAGAAGAAGGAAAAAAAGGAGAGAAGAGGAGAAGAGAGGAATATGCTTATAGAGAATTCGCTGGCCCAGAGTGCTGCAATCCCATTGAGTAGTTCTTTTTTGAAAGGAGAGAAATCCTAGCCCTGCAGAGTTATGCATTTCCAACAAAAGATAACAAGTCTCTGACAAACAAGGACTCATTATAGTAGGCAACAGAATAGAATCAATAAAAGTTTGTAACATAAACAGTTTTAGATTTTAATGATTCATTCTAGTTCTTTTAGTAATGTGTAATTTGAAAGTTTACATTGTTATTTGCTTGTTGGTCATAAAGACTTTGGGGTTATGCTTAAAATGGGTGAGGTACATGTGTGCACGGGCACAAGCGTGTGTGTGTGTGTGTGTGCGTGTATTTTGAATAATTTCTACAGATTAACTTATTTTGGAGAGAGTCTGAGTCTCTCCATATATAAAAGTCTAATTAAAATACAGTTTTACAGATTTTATGGCCAAAAACTAAAATCTAAATTTAAAATATTAACACATAAGTATATTCCTTACTTAGAAGTACTTGAATCTCTATTACCTTTATCTAATACAGACATGCAAAATAAAATGTCATTCCCTTAATCCTCTTCCTATGCTGGAAATGCCTGTAAAAGAGTCCTGCATTTTCTACATTTTAGATCTAAAACAATTTTGAATATTACCGGGGGCAACAGGATATTAATTATCTCTTCAGGGTATTAATTACCTCCACATCTAGCAGTTAATATAAAACCAGGCTAAGATAATGATTATATCTCCAAGGGAACATGCTTAGACCCAATTAATCAAATTAATAATTTGATTAACAGATATAATGAATTAATTTAATCAATGTACTATTATCTAAAAGAGTATCAAAATATGCAGATCTTTTGTGACTAAACATAGAGGCTGCATAAATTTAAACATACATTTACATTATATTGAAGAGAAGCTTTGACGTATTTAGTGTTATCAACCTGTTCTCAACACTTTTCCATTCTAAATTGCAGATCTGGAAATACTGTAGAATTCTGGAACTTTGATTGCAGGCTTTTAAAAATAGAAACAACAACAAAAAGCAGTGAAATGTATCTACTGAGATTATAACTAAAATCACACAGTAACAAGCCAGTTGGTAGCTTAGAAAAATAAATCAATGACGATAGTTTGCCAACAGAACACCATTAGACCCCATGTTTTCTGCTGCATTGGTGGGCCATATGGTAGTGGATTTACTCTATGTCGACAACAGGACAATTTTCCAAAAAAAAAAAAAAATAGATTGACATTTTGTTTTATTTTTGCACTGCGCTTAGTTATGAGGTAATTATATTAAAATACGGTGCATATCTGTTGATATATGAGCCTTGATTATGTTTTCAATCAAATAAATAATTTAAGATATATCTCCATGCTGCATTCATCCAATAACCAACGTCCATGGGATGAGTGAAAGACGGCATAGTTCAGGTTGTCTGCAGTCATAAGACCTCCCTTTAATTTGTTGGTTATTCTTCAACAAAGCTTCTGAACAATCCTAGATTTCTACCACCATTCTGCAGCCAACCTGCTCTGAGTAAGAGGATGGTGGTGTCAAGAGATCAGCTTTGTGGTCCCGACCACAGAATATGGTACAGTTCTGCCACCTAGTGGTTGCCTTCTCACACGTGACTTGGCAGCATTTACACTTGGTAGACTGCATCTACAAAGAGAACAGTGAAGTTGGGAACAGCCAGCAAAAGCTTGGCAAATCGCTTTCCACCATGTAAATAGAGAAATAATCCCGGTTTTAACTGAAATAAATATAAACGCTCTTATTTTAACATACGAAACAAGTGAGGCCCTTCACATTCTGGTCTCTCTCTGTCCACCATCCCAACTTACCGCCTACCATTTCTCTTCACAAAGAACAACCTGAGGTTATTCAAATGCACCATATTCTCTTACGGTCTCTTCTCTGGGTGCATAATTCCCTCATTTCTCTTGGCTAGACTGAAGATTCTTATATCCTTTAACTTGGAAATTGTGTCCCTATGAAGCCTGCGCTGAATCCTGGTCTATTTGCCCCATGGTATTTGTCCCAGATTGTCCTTGTGAATCCCTGCTTACCTTGTAGAAGAAAAGTTCCTGGGCAAGAGTTTTGCCTTTACATCTTTGGATAGCCCCAGCACTTAACACTGTGTCTTTGGCCCCTAAATATGTGATGTATTATATGTACGATATAAATATGTGATGTATGTGATCCTTTGGAAGGGGGGTTTAATTCTGAATTTAGCACAATTATTCTTATAGAAAAATGAAGCAAACATTTATTTAAAAACATCCTTTTTGCCACGTGTGGTCTTCTCAGGCTTCCTAAACTAGAGTTCCCAGTGTTTTCATATGATATACGTGCATTCATGTTAAATATACGGCAAATACAGATCCTTGGTAGTAGAAAGAGTAGAATCTTGAGTGCTGTAAAAAAAATTTAAGCTTGATTGTAAAAGAAAATCTAAAGAAATTATAAAGCATATTTCAAGCTTCATCCTGCCAGAGTGGTGAAATAAAGAATAAGACTAAAAAATGTGTACACTTTATTTAGAAAATATGATTCTAAATCTTTAATTTGTGCAAGACCTTTAATCTCATAATATGCAATATAAATTTTCATGGTGGTCAGAAAAGCAATTATGTAAAAATTCCACTTTTACTTAATTTAGCTCATCCTGGTCTATCTTCAAGCCACACCTGCTTACCATATTGACCAAACTAAACATTCACCCATTTCTAAATTACATAACTAAGATAGTTATGTAAAAGCCAGCTTAGATTCTTTTTTCAATATTTGCTGAGCTTACAACACAATCCTGGTTTAGAATTTTATTGTCCATAGAAGATAAAATTTGATGCTAGAGGTTGCCATGTGGAGTTTGAAAAACTGCTGGTTATGAAATAATATCATCTTTGCATGCGGATGGAACACTTGATATGGAGAAATAAACAGCAAAGGTTTAGAGGGCCAAGATACATGATTAAGTATTGTACTCTTTAGCAAGTGGCTCAATATAATCTGTCATCAAAATGTTCTTATGTGAGAGTTCACCTGCCTCATTTCTCAAGCCTTAAATGACTATTTTTCAGATAACTGTGATAAATTTAGAATGAACCAAATACTTTCTGTGATGCTTTGCTTAATAAGTTTAAAAAAAGATAAATAACAGAATCACATAAATTATTATAAGGTACCATGTATATTATAATATATATATGTGAAATCTTAGTGTATCAGCTTCCACTTTTAAGGATGTATAAAACTCAAAACAACGTTATCATCCTTTGGAAGGGAATATACATTAAATAAAAATGTCAAGTTGTCTTAAATTTAATGGAAATTTAATGGAAATCAAGTAAGCCAATATTTTACTAGATAAGAAGTAGCTCTATTTATTGCTTTCTTTCTTTACATCAGGGAGCTGTTTTATCATGTTTTATTGTTAGTTTTATTCTGAATTTCAATCCTAGGGGAGCCTATGTGGTGTAGTATGTATAAACAAAACAGACCTTTAGCTTTACATAGAGAAGTAATTTCCAAACCTGGCTTCTAAGTAAGTCCTAGGAGCTTTTAAAACACACAGATACTTTGGCCCCAGCCAATACCTACAGAAGCAGAATCTCTGAAAGTTAGTTCATGAATCTGTGTCTCAAAAGTTGTCCAAGTGGTTCCTACATATTGCATTTTAGACCAGTGGTATTTGGTTCTCAAAACGTGACAACAAAGGTTGGTTCTCAAACTGTGGTCCTCAGAACATAAGTGTCAGCATCACCTGAATCAGAAATTCTGGAAGTGCGGTCCAGCAACCTGTACTTTAACAAACCCTACAGGTGATGCTGAATCACACTGAAGGTTATGTTTGAGAACCACTGGTTTAAAAAAAAAAAAAAAAGAAGTTGAAAATTGAGGGTTCTTTGAATTCAATATGATTTATCAAACGCTTACGCTTTTGAGAAAACATAAATAAGATTCCTAATTTATGGAGGATACAATATAACCAATTCTGTTGTGTCTTTACTTGTGATTTGTTTTATGATTTTAAACAAATTATTTACTTGTTAATATCTCCTTTACCATGATTGTTTTCTCTAAATTATCAGTATAAACCCCATATGAAATAGGTTTAACTTAATTATATTTTTACTGAAAGTACTATGTTGCCTGAATAAATTGTTCTCCAAAATACCTATTTTGTGAATTTTGAAAGTCTCTTCTTTTGGAAGAATCACAGAATTATAGGGACTGGGAAGAGAAATAATTTTGCGTCATTTTATAGAGTGAACACATAAGCAAAATTACACTGCGAAAACAGAACAGAAAGTCTTCTGCATGATAACAACAAAGAGCCCTTCATACAAAGATGTTTCAAATATTATCTCGTTTATCATTTCACCTGAGATAGGCATTACTGCTACAACAATATAAATGTAGAAATTGAAGTTAAATGACTTTCTGGTAGATACTGATCTGGCAAATAATTGAGCATGGATTATAAAACCAGACCCTATAAATTTTAATTCTATGATCTTTACAATAGATTCCACTGCCAGGATATTGAATGTGCATAGTAGGCTCATAACATATATTTGTGTAACTGAACTGAAAAGATAGCTTCATTTCTAGGATGAGGAAAAACTGGTCATTGCTTTTCTAATCTATTAATTCCTATTGGAAAGAGGTATCTTAAGAAATAGCACTTGGAATTTCCAGCCATGAGCATAAAGTAAGAAAACCAATTCATCTGCAATGAGGACACTGATTTACAGAAGTACACAAATAATGATGCCTAGACAATATCCAGGGTTAATTGTTTTCCGCATCAAAAAGTTTGAATTCATTGTTCCTGAGGCTATAAAACAAATTAGTGCTACCCAGATCTCAGGAGCTCATGTTTTTAAATACCTCATCAACATTTAAAATAAGCCATTTATTTTTCTAGACATTTGATTTCAGCTGAACTATTGATCACTATGAATATTCTTATGGATAAGTATGAATTGCTCCACAACATTAAGAATACCAAATACCTCATGCTTCTTTTCAGTAAAATCAAAACCAGATTTTAGCTGCCAATCATCCTAGTTGACCAGGCCAACATCCATTCATTTTCAAGTCTCACTTCCTCCTGTTGATCAGAGAAGAACACTGAAGCATACACAGTTCATAAAATTGAAGCTCTGTCTTCATGCTCTTCATGTTGGTCACTGGGGCCGGACCTTTACTCAGGCCTCAGGAACACAGCAAGAAGCTGGGTCTACATTTCCCCAGTCAGTTCCAGATCAAGCCATGAGACTTTTTCAAAGGTCTCTGAATTAGTTCTCAACACACAGTCTCCTCAGAGATCCTCACAGCAATCACCGTGGAAACTGTCATTCCAGGGATAATTCATTTACTCAAAGAGCAATTCTCAAAAATCTCAGAATGTGTCAACCCTTCCACACTCCTATTCCAGTCTTAGGAATTTCAATTATTTGTGACAGGCTACTTATTTCTCCAAACTCCAGGCACAGAGACCAGAGCCTCTCTCTCTCTCTCTCTCTCTCTCTCTCTCTCTCTCTCTCTCTCTCTCTCTCTCTCTCTCTCCCCCCCCCTCCCTGCCTCCCTCCATCCCTCTTTTCCTCCCTCTCCATTCAACCTATTTGATTAATTAATAGGCCAATACTTTTTATCTTTTAAACAAAAGAACATGCACATAAGGTATCCTTGGATGCACTTGATTTTCCCTCTCATATTATGTGGAAGACACTCTGCTCTTCCTGTAAAATTCAAAAAGATCACTTACTTCCCTTGGAGTAAGAACAATTCAAGCCTTTAAATATATAATTCTGGCCTCTCCACTGAGTCTACAGCAAGTGTTACTGCTAGGAATAGTAATAAATTAAACATGGAAAGCCAAATATAATATTTCATTATATCACTTTTACATATAGATCACTTTATCTCTCAGAAACCCTGGATAGCCTAGAAGTATTATGGAAAGTCTCTCTAAGAGCCCTCATTCAATTTTTTTTCCCAATTAGCCTTAATGATCACCTCGATTTCGTCCCGTGTGGAAGATTATAGGAAGAACAAAGAAATCTGTGGTTTTATAGCCAACCTATTTATATTTTTAAAAAACTGTGGATTTACAGCCAACCTATTTATCTTCAAACGGCAACACCTCTTCTCATGAGTAAAGTACAAAAAATGTATGTAGAGATCCACTGTACATACATCATGTAGACTTCATACTATGCTCATAAATGCTTCATATGACATGCACTCCAAAGTGTGCATTGAAAGCAAGGATTCATCCTGCTCTGGATAAACCAGGAAAGCTGAGCCTGCACCAGGAAAATGGAAGCCAGGACTTGATGGATGATTGGAATTGAAGAATGAAGGCGTTAAAGGAAATAAAGGAGGCAAATAACAATTTGGGTGTTTTAACTGCCTAGCAGTTTATAACTTTGTTTTTTTTTTTATCTTTTTCCATTTACTTTAATATTTCTTTTTTTTTATTTCCCCTTACTTTTGTTTTCTTTTTTTTTTTAATTTATTTATTATTATTATACTTTAAGTTGTAGGGTACATGTGCATAACGTGCAGGTTTGTTACATATGTATACTTGTGCCATGTTGCTGTGCTGCACCCATCAACTCGTCATTTACATCAGGTATAACTCCCAATGCAATCCCTCCCCCCTACCCCCACCCCATGATAGGCCCCAGTGTGTGATGTTCCCCTTCCTGAGTCCGAGTGATCTCATTGTTCAGTTCCCACCTATGAGTGAGAACATGCGGTGTTTGGTTTTCTGTTCTTGTGATAGTTTGCTAAGAATGATGGATTCCAGCTGCATCCAAGTCCCTACAAAGGACTCAAACTCATCCTTTTTTATGGCTGCATAGTATTCCATGGTGTATATGTGCCACATTTTCTTAATCCAATCTGTCACTGATGGACACTTGGGTTGATTCCAAGTCTTTGCTATTGTGAATAGTGCTGCAATAAACATACGTGTGCATGTGTCTTTATAGCAGCATAATTTATAATCCTTTGGGATCCTAGAGGAAAACCTAGGTAGTACCATTCAGGACATAGGCATGGGCAAAGACTTCATGTCTAAAACACCAAAAGCAACGGCAGCAAAAGCCAAAATTGACAAATGGGATCTCATTAAACTAAAGAGCTTCTGCACAGCAAAAGAAACTACCATCAGAGTGAACAGGCAACCTACAGAATGGGAGAAAATTTTTGCAATCTACTCATCTGACAAAGGGCTAATATCCAGAACCTACAAAGAACTCAAACAAATTTACAAGAAAAAAACAAACAACCCCATCAAAAAGTGGGCAAAGGATATGAACAGACATTTCTCAAAAGAAGACATTCATACAGCCAACAGACACATGAAAAAATGCTCATCATCACTGGCCATCAGAGAAATGCAAATCAAAACCACAATGAGATACCATCTCACACCAGTTAGAATGGCGATCATTAAAAAGTCAGGAAACAACAGGTGCTGGAGAGGATGTGGAGAAATAGGAACACTTTTACACTGTTGGTGGGATTGTAAACTAGTTCAACCATTATGGAAAACAGTATGGCGATTCCTCAAGGATCTAGAACTAGATGTACCATATGACCCAGTTTATAACTTTCATTGAGACTTGGCTTTTAGAAAGAACGAGAGATCCAATAAAACCTATAATAATTTCAGTTTTGAACATGTCAAGTTTAAGGTGCTTCTGAGACATTCAGATTACCTGGGGACTGTTCACATAGAAGTTCTCAATAGGAAGATACTTAGATATGGAATTCAGAAGAGAGGTCTGAGTATTAAAATTTCAGCTTTGTACAAAGATTTCCAGCTTCAAGCATCAGAAGCTTTAAATTACCTTTTTATTTTAATTATTATAATCACCTCATTTCTAAAGCCTTATCTTTTCTTGCATCCTGCTAATCCCCAGAATTTAAATTTTGTGGCCTCCTTTTCTAGTAAAGAACTACCTTCAGGAATAGCTTCTATTTTGGAGGGTTAAGGGGAAAGGACTGTTTAAAAATTAATGCTGAGAGATTTCAACACTTTAAATAAATTCCAGGGGCTGAGTCCTTTTGGTTGTAAGTAAATTAAATTTAAAAACCATTCTGTATTTTATAGTCTTAATCAAAGTTCCAGGAGTCCAGACACCAGATTTTACGGAGCTAATAGGCAAAGGACTACACTGATCCAACTGATATAAATAGGCCACCTTGAGTCATCAAGGATTACTAAATTGCCAAGTCCTTCATTGCTCCTCCTAGTGTTTGTTTTCTTTTCTTTTGTTTCAGTGAATGAAAGCACCATGTATCCAATCTATTCAATCTAGCAAAGTTTTATTCTGGCAACCCCAGAGATGAAATTTTTGGGGTCAGTCTGTACTTCACCAAAGCCATTCCCTTCTCTACAAACTCACTCTGGCTGCTCTAACTTGAACTTCAGTGTTAGTAAATAGCCATCACGTCTTCCTGCCTACTGTTTAGAGTCAGGTAACTTAGTTTTGGATCCTGGCTTTCTTCACAAACCCCACGCACAGGCCTCCCCTCGATCTGGAAAAATTTGGGTAAATTATTCAGCCTCTCTATGAATCTCTTCCGTTAGATGTAAAATGGGTGTAACACTGTCTATTTCATGGGATTGTGAGATTTAACTGGTAGAGTATATTAAGGTACTTTGCATAATGGATGACACATAACAAATACACAAACCCAATAATTTTTACTTTTTTTCTCTTCTGTGCTTATTAGATATTGTTACTATGATTTATAAATAAGAAACCAAATAAGAAGAAAGATAACTAAGGTAATTTCACAGCCACTAGGTGACAGATGTCATTCACTGTGACTCCAACTCCACATCTCTGTTTATCCTACAATGACGCTGCTTCCTTGCATTTCCACCAATACTTCATGTGTTCCAATTCTACAATTTTGTACATGCAATCTCTTGCACCTAGAATGCCCTTCACTACCTGCTCTACATGGAAAAAATATCACCTCTTCTCTAAAGTATTTTTTATATCGAGGCAGAGATAGCAGTTTTGACTTCCCTGAGCCTACAGCACATTCTATATAACTCTCTATATAAATAACTCCATTAAAGCACCAGTAAACTATGAAATCCTCAGGGGCAGAAACAGTTTTATTCATCATTGAATCACAGACCTATCACAGTGCCTTGTGTATATTAGAGTTTCAATAAATCTTTTATACATTGTCTCATTTCCCCTATTTCATGGAGCCTTCCATAACTACTTTATCTCTAAATGCTAATATGCTCCAGAGCTCAGGCCTTAGACTTCCTTTTCATTTATAGACTTGCTTCTTCAATGATTTCAACCAGTCCCTTGACTCTAAATAATCTAAATACTTAGGATGCCCATAGTTATTCTTTTAGCCTGAACCTCTCTCCTGACCTTTAGACACATATATTCAATTATAAATCTTCACTTTACATAGTAAAATAATCTTCACTCCATATAATAATACATCATCATTAAAATGTATAAAACTGAGGCCCCCAATCTTCCCCATAACTTGTTTCTCCCACAGTCTTATAATCTATATTAATAACAACTTCACCATTCCAATTATGGTCTTGGGGTTACCACTGGCACCTCACCTGTAGCACCTTGGTCCATCCCTACTCCCTGGAAGTCTCTATATGGCAAGAAGATTGATCCTTTTAAAATATAGGACAGATGACCTCTTTGCTTATAATCCTCTGATGGTTTACTAATTTTATTTGGATCTAATTCAAAGTCCTTATAATGGCCTACTAGTTCCAATATGATTCATACACACCCCCAACCTATTGGGTTTCATTTCTCACTCTTCTCCCTGTATCCCACCCTAGCCTCCTTAATGTTCTTTCAACACAAATATTTTTTTCACCTGAGTGTCTAAGTACTTTCTGCTCCCTTCTGGACTTTCTTCTACCCAAATACTCATATAAACTCATTCATTTTCTTCAGGTCACTGTTTCAAATGCTGTCTTTTCTACAATAGCACACACCCTACCTCCAGCTGTTACTCTCTGCTGCTTTACAATATTTTTTTTCTTAGTACTTATCACCAGCTGCCATAATGTATGCCTACTTAATTATTTATTCATTATCTATTCCCTGACTAAATGTGAGACCCATGAGAACAGGAACATTTCTTTTGGTTCACTGCTTGTTGCTACTGCCTAAAACAATTCTAGACTCATAGTAATGCTCAAAAAATTATTTGTCAAATGAATGAAAGAATAATAACTTACCCAATGAGATAATGAAAAATATCAATGAGGTAGTTTTCAAATTCCAACCGTATCTCCCCATTTTTTGCCCAATTTTATTTTTCCAAAAATTCACAATTCCCGCCTCCCTCACACTGAGGCATCAAATGCAATGAACTATCTATTTCCTGTGACTTGGCTGACAGCACATCGAGTCAAGCCCCATGATGTTTTGAAGCACATGGACCACTGAACAAATGGATTACGTTCCATTTACTTAGCCAAAAAATTTAACTTTGGCCATTTCCTATACAGGGAATACTGATGGGAAGGAGCCCTGAGGAGAAGCCAAATTTAGTCCAGACCTCTGAAATTCTCCTCAGAATAAATGGTAATGATGAGTATAAAGTAGGGATAGGGGATTTGTAAAGAACTTAATAGTGAGCTGCTCTGAAAAATGCTCTCCCCAAGCCTTTCTTGGATTAAGTTTAGTAAAGAGAACTAAAAGTAGATTGAGTCTAAACCAAAACCCCTAGGGGACAGTTTCAACACATCATCAACCATATCAGTGTTCTTGAGTAAAAGCCAGTGGAACCTTTGAAATCTCTTGAACTGAAATGAATAAATCTTCTATAAGTTTCTAAGATATTCTAATACTAAGAATGTTGGGCCCAACCTTATAAAAATAAATACCCCAAAGAAGTAGAATTCTTGACTCAGGTTCTACTATGCAAATTTAATTTTATAGGTCCCCAGACACTCTTTATACCCAGGCTCTTCTCTAAGTAATTTCATGGGATCATAGGTCTATTTACACACAAACACTGTATGGCTGAAAAATAATCACTCGTATAATAGGGCCTTTTTACTAAGTTAATATAAATGAGAGATTTCTCAATAAGACTTTATACACAAGGGAAAATTTGCCTTAAAATTACTCATGTTCTAGAAAATTTTAGTAACAGGAAGGATGCGGCCCCCAAAACCTCCTGGAACAAAAGCATGCACTTACCAAGCATAGGCATCCAAAAATCTGGTACCTTACTGTTGAGGTCAAATGGTTCCACTATTTTCTGCAGGTTCACCCACTTGATGAATAAAACCCTTAGAAGAGCAGACTGTAGACATCCCTTGAAAAACAAAAAAACTGGCAGGAATCCCTAAAATAAGACTATTACAAAACTGAAATTATCGATTCATTTTTAGTGTCTTCAAGTAAGCCCTTTAGCAGAAAAGAGATTATATTTTAGCATTTGCATGAAAAGCTGTCTCAATTCAGTTCAATAACTGTGTAGATTGCTCATTTTGTAGCTTATATTATCCTTCATACCATGGGAGAATATGAAGAGGTGTAAGACCCTATTCCGGACTTCCAGGCCCCGGTCAATGAATACGTCTGAAGGCTGTGACTACTATCACAAAAAGCAGGAGATGACATATGATGTAAGATGTGTGCCAAATGTTTGGGGAACTTAGACACGGGGAAGATCCCATCTAACTGAAGTATTTGTAATAAAATTCACAAAAAGAGATCTTAACTGAATTGTGTGTTGAAGGTTGAACTGTGTTTGAGAGTGGATTTATAGAAAGAAGGAAATCCTGAGATAACTGAGAGGGAGGTAAGCCCAGGATATGTTTAGGGTGTACGGAATGGTCCATGTCTTAGGTGACTTTCAAGATGACCCCCAATGACCCCCACTTCCTGATATTTACACCAGTGTGTTGTCACTTTCCCTTCAGTGTGGAATGACCCCTCTAGTAACTTGCCTCTAATGAATAAAATAAGGCAAAAGTGATGAGATGCTATTTCCATGATTACATTACAAAAGAATGACTTCTCTCTTGCTGTGTTCTCTTGCCATCTTGGCTTGCAAACTTTGATGAAGTAAGCAAACTACCATGCTAGAAAGGCCATGTGCCAAGGAACTGAAGACTGCCTTCAGTCGACAGCAAGTAAGAAACTGAGGCTTGTATTCCAACAAGCAACGAGGAACTGATCCTGCCAAGAACAATGCGAGTAATCTTGGAAGCAGACCTTTCTCCATTTGAGTGTTGACATGATGACAGCCACAGCAGACACATTGATTGCAGGCTGTGAGAGACTCTGAAGCAAAGGACTTAGTTAAACTATGCTCAAATTGCTGACCTAAGAAACTTTAAATGAATTGTTTTGAGCCACTAAATTTTGGGGTAGTTTCTTACGCTGGGATAGGTAACTCCTGGAATCCATATTATTACATAGAATCATTATTTACATGGTGCTTTACTATTTTCAAAAAACTTTCCCAAACATTATCATTTGATGTTTCATAATCCTATGAGGTAGAAAAAGCAGGTGCAATGTGCATTTGATAGATCAGGAGAAACTGCTGTGGTTTTATGGTTTATACTCAGTGTCACATAACTAGCTAGTGTTTTTTCTTTAGTTCAGTGCTCTTTTCATTACAACACCCAAAGGAATGGAAGGCTGGAACTTTGAAAGATTTAACATATACTAGGATCATAGTCTTTAATGTGAGTGAACAAAATGGCAAGTACTTGAACACAAGGGAATTTGGTTTTGCTGTTTGTCTTTGTCTTCCTAACTCTTAAAATCTGAATGTTTCATAAATAAATCTTCTACTGGATTTTATAGATTTGTTTTGGCATCTTTGTACCTCTGCTAAGTATGTCACCAAAATGTCAAAGAGTGTTGACATTTCAGTTGGTTTGGAATGGCCTTTCATTTATAAGAGAAAATTGAATAGGACTGACATGCAAACAGGCAGATTTTCCATATGGAGCATAACATATGCATATACCATAATATATTTTATTGAATTATTTAGAAAATTCATGGCCCACCTGTTAAAATACTCAGACAATTGATGCTTCTTTCTCTCAGAAGCATTTTTACTTGTATAAATTACTATTAAGAATTTTAAATATATACCTGCTCTCATGAATGAATTATACAAAACAAAAATGAATTTTTCTTGATAAGTCAGAATTATTAAGATTAATTCAACTCTACTCAAATACAATAGTACTACCAAGAGCACTAAACATTGCTGCATTTGGTAACATTTACAACTCCCACAAAAACCTCAGATTTCCATGATTTTTGAACATGGAAGGATTTTATATTTTCAATTCTCATCCCTCAGAATCAGTTTCCCAATCATAAGTATCCTGCCATCAATGTTTTTATTTCTACTGGCACTTTTCATTTCTAATTTCCTGCTTTTCCTGTGAAAAGGGAACTCGGGGCAGGGGCAGTGGCTCAAGCCTGTAATCCCAGCACTTTGGGAGACCGAGACGGGCGGATCACGAGGTCAGGAGATCGAGACCATCCTGGGTAACACGGTGAAATCCCATCTCTACTAAAAAAAGATACAAAAAACTAGCCGGGCGAGGTGGCGGGGGCCTGTAGTCCCAGCTACTTGGGAAGCTGTGGCAGGAGAATGGCGTAAACCCAGGAGGCGGAGCTTGCAGTGAGCTGAGATCCGGCCACTGCACTCCACCCCGGGCGACAGAGCGAGACTCCGTCTCAAAAAAAAAAAAAAAAAAAAAAGAAAAGAAAAAGAAAAGGGAACTCAGAAAATAACCAGTAATTGTAATGATATTTTAAAATGGTACTAAACAGACCCAACACAAGCATTTAAGCCAACATGACTGTGGTTATGGGAGCCAGCCTGTGCAGGTTTAAAGTTTATCACTTAATAGCTGGATAACATTGGACAACTTTCTTTAAAAAGCTGTGCTTCTGATAATGATTTCTATCTTATAAGGTTGTTATAGGGATTAAATAAGTTGATACTTTGAAAGTGAATTTGTATCCCTGGTGGTAGATGGAAGATATAATATCAAAAACTTCTTAGGGGATTCTAATGAGCAGCCATTCATCAGAATTAGAGGTTCTCAATCTGGCTGCATATTAGAATTACCTGGTACCTTTTAAAAATAACTAATGCTTGGGCCCTGTATTCATTTCCTATTTTCACTGTAACGAATTATCACAAATCTAGTAGTTCAAAACAACACATTTATTATTTTACAGCTCTGGAGCTCAGAAGTCCAAAATGAGTCTCCTGGACCAGTATCAAGTGTCAGCAGGGCTGTGTTCCTTTGCAGAGGTCCTGCGGGAGAATCCATTTTCTTGCCTTTGCAGCTTCCAGATGCCACCTGCATTCCTTGGCTGGTGGCCTCTTCTTCCAGCTTCAAAGCCAGCAATGACTGGTGGAGTCTTTCTCACATGCAGCACTCTGACACTGACTCTTCTGCTTCCTCTGCTACGTTTAAAGACTTTTGTCATTATATTGGGCCCATGTGGATATCTCAGAATAATATCTCGATTTTAAGATCAGCTGATTAGTAACCTTAATTCCCCTTTGCCATGTAACGTAGTCACAGGTTTCAGGAATTAGAACATAAGCATCTTTGGGAAGCCATTATAGCTTCCTGCTACTGCAGGCTCCCACCCTCCAAGACTCAGATTGGATTGCTCTTGTCAGGGATATGCTTCGAATACTCGCTAGGTGATTCTAATGTCTAACTTCCATTAAAGACTACTTATGTAAATATTCACAGAGTTTCATGAAATATTATCCCCATGAAATGTTCAATAATGCACAGATTAGGTTTGAAAAGTATTTAATTAAATACATTAGAGGTTAAAGAGAGTAAGAAGTTCCGTAACAGAGAAATCTGTTCAATCCTATTTAACTAGTCTCTCAAACTTTTTGGTGTAACACGTACTAAGAGCCTAAGTAATCATTTTTCTATGTAAGGCGTCTGGGATCTAACATTCTAGGGAGGAAAAGGTCTGAGTGTAATGGTACTTATTTTGCTTTGTTTTATTCACTCAAATGCTTTTTAAAATATTTTTTGTTTTCCTATTAAACTATCTGTTGAAGTGGGACATTTCAAGTGCTTAAAATTAAAACGCAAGGCAATTTATTCTGTATTGTATAACTACACATAATAAGAATAAAGTTGTCAATACAGTATAATTATTATTTGAGGAGAGAGGAAAAAAATGAGAGCTAAAGAGACCCCAAAGCAGAACTGCTTTATTAAATAAAAACTGGGATTTCTCATACTAACATCTGAGGACTGACTTGTTTATACAAAATCATATAATGACCCAATAGCATAAATGAAATTTGATCTGTTCATTTTTCATACTTATGTTGTGAAGACAGGCAATATTTGAAAAATTATGAAATGTATGTTCATATTTTCTAGAAGACTTGTTCATATATAAACTATTTTCCTCTCAGCAGAAATCTACCTTCCTAAATTGCAAATATATGTGGATCATATACTATTTGAAACATTTTTTGTCTATTGAAAAGAGACTGGTGATTATCTACATCCTATGGTTGGACTGTCCCCAAGTGCAAACTGTATTTAGAGCACAAGGCAGAGATTCTACAGGAAGTCATTAGAGGCTTTGTCCATACAATTTCAGACAACATCATGTTCAATGTTTAAACATCGTCCTACTCCCTAGCTCAAAAAATGTGGTTCAGGGCTTTTTCTGTATTTGGAAGTGATGCAGAGTGACACACTGTATAAAGTGTTGGTTAAACACACAGCCCGGGAACCCAGCTACCCATGTTCCAATCCTGACTGCCTCTTTTATTGGATGTATCACCTTGGGTAGGTTACTTAACCTTTATGGTCTTTGATTTCTATTCTATAAAATTGGCATAATAACGATATCTCAATGTTTGTAACTTATTAGGCTCACTAAATGTTAGCTCTTATTTTTTGGTTCATTACATTTACATTTAGTAGAAGTAATTTGATTAAATGCTTACAAATTTAGTTTAAATATATAATTTTAAAAATTTTATAAAAATAAATTTGCAGCTTATATAAGTTAAGAAGCTATGAGGAATTCAATCTGAAATACTGCTACATGAGATGTGCATAATTTTTCTACCAATTAATATTATTCATTTTTTAAAAAACAGAACAATTTTAGAAGTGCAGTTCGCATATTTGCAGAGAAAAGCACTGAGTCCAAAAGAGACTAAGTGACTTACATATTTTTACAACACATAAAATATAAAGGATAAAATGCAAAGTTTCAAGCTTTTTTGCTTAAACAATTTTACTGTACTAAAATCTAAAACCTACTTTAAATACTTGAAATCTTTTAGAATTAAAATTCTACAAAAAATTCATTCAGAAAACCTTCACTGAATACTTACTGTGTCACAGTCACTGTCCTAATACGAAGTAAAAAAGAGTAACAGTGATAAAAAGGTATGTGGGAATTAAGGAGATTTATTTTGAGAGTGTCAGAATGGAAGGGGCCCATTGACTCCAACACTCTTATATAACTGATGAGGTTATGAAGTTTTAGAAAATGTTTAAAAACCTTGCTCATAATCCCTCAGCCAGCAAACCATATATCAAAGTTCTGCAACTCTGAATTTGTCTACCCAGCAAATATTGACCTTTATAAGAGATTTTGAGACATACAGGGAATAAAATTATGCAATCATTATATTGAACAAAAGAGGAGAACTGCTGACTTAGAAAATTTTCTTAGCATTTATTTAATTTTAAAAATACTAAAAAAAGGCCAGGCTCAGTGGCTCACACCTGTAACCCCAGCTCTTTGGGAGGCCAAGGCAGGTGGATTACGAGGTCAAGAGATCAAGACTATCCTGGCCAACATGGTGAAACCCCATCTCTACAAAAAATACAAAAAAATTAACCGGGCGTGATGGCGGGTGCCTGCAGTCCCAGCTACTCAGAGGCTGAGGCAGGAGAAGTGCTTGAACCAGGGAGGCAGAGGTTGCAGTGAGCTGAGATAGCGCCACTGCACTCCAGCCTGGACAACAGAACAAGACTCCGTCTTCAAAAACCAACAACAAAAATAAAATAAAAACTTAAAAAAAAAAAATTCTGAACTTTCTCCCAGGATATTGAAATTTTTTTGAAAGGTTTTGAATTTAAAAAGCAAATTTTTGTTTTTGATATTTCAACTAGCAATGAGCAAGTTGAGTAGAAACAATAATAGCAGTTAGGACAAGAAACAGATGCCTTTCCACTTTTCTCCCAGTAGTGCTCTAATTGCGGGTGCATGCCCTGGAGTCTGAATCTGACCTTTCTCTGACCTGTGCAGCTTACCTCATTCAAATTGAGAATTGTCTTGCTTCTATTGAGCTTCTGCAGTATATAGTTCAGTGGGCTCAACTGAGAATTTCACTGGGTTCTGACTATGTCTTATCATTCTTTGAAATCCTGCCAGTGTACACACATTGTGAAACTGAAAATGGATAGTCTTTTTTTTCCTTTACGTTTGAAAAACATGCCTTTACATTTGAAAAACATGTAGTTTGAAAACAGAAATCCTTACTCACTCACTAAGTACTTTTGCAGTGTCCAATGCTGTGCTGGGCACCATTCATCCCAGGTTGTCATTGTTCCTCTTCTGTACTACTGCAAGAATTTTTTATTTAGTCTTCCTACTTCCAGTTTTTCCTGTTCATTGTTGCCAAATAATCTTAAATCCTACCCCCAATTACATAATTCTGCTGATTAAAGAGTAAAAATACTATCACAAAAACATGTACACATACACAAATGAGTGCAAGTTTTTTAAAAATGGTGAAAACTGAATAAAGTCTGCATTCTAGATAATAGTAATGTCAATGTTCTGGTTTTGATATTGTGCTATAACTATATAAAATGTCATCATTGGGAGAAGTTGGGTGATGGGTATGTGAAGTCTTTGTACTGTGTACTTCCTGAGTCCATGATTATTTTAAAATTTAAAAAAAAAAGTTAAAAAAAGAAATAAAACCTAAAACCTATAAATGACATTCTTCAGATTTTCAAAGTAAGTTTGAAACTCTGTATTGTATTTCAGCATACCCTCCAAATTAGAACCATTTAAACTCTTTAAGTCTTGTGCTTACTAAAACACTTTGGCCTTGACCTTCCAATGCCTCTCTCTTCCTCCATTTGACTTGTTAAACACATGGTCTCTTTCAAGGTGCACTTTCAATTCAGCTGCTCCCTTTAAGCACCGCCTGGTCACCAGGTAAATATAATATCTTCCACCTGTGAAACCTTGTGACATCTTTTGATTTTTAGTCCCACTAAATTGTAAGCTCTTGGAGGAAAGAGTTTCTATCTCACTTGCCCTTTTAGTCTATATAGATTCTAATAAGTGCTCTCGTCAATATTGATTGAAATGAAATAAAATGAAGCATTCAGCCTTCAAATGCAAGGGCCATTGTCTTATAAAATGAAAGTGGCAATCAGTTCTAATCAACTAATAAATCAAAAAAGTAAACACACTGAAGAGCAAAATAATATGTATTTTAATCTAGTGTAACTTTTCATGCTGCAGAATTTTTCTTTGAATATTATTTTCTAGACAGTAGAAAAAGATAATGTCCAGCTACAGTTGATACATGCTCTAGAGTTGAACTTGAATAGCAGATCCAGCCTATGCAACATTAAGGCAATCGTTGTGGTATATACGTATCATACACATTTCACACCAATTAAAAAGAAATGCCAAATTAGCAGGATCTCTAAAACTGCACTTCAGTTTCATCCTTGGATAAATTATTTTTTTCTCAATATAAATTTCTTTTTCTTAGGATACTTCCCCTTTATTATCTCATTATTTCTTTCCAGTTCCAATAATAAAGGGTCCAGCATATTTCTCCAGGGTTATTGGATTGTAGCTCCTATCAAATAAGCTGGGCAATGACCTCAATCTAAGATTTTGATACCACTTCAAGGTGGCTTTCCAATTCTGAGACTCAAATAATTACTTGTGCAACACTCATTATGACATGGCATTATTATTTCAGCACCCGCTTTAAGGAAGGTTTATTTAAGCAAATAAACAATGATATAAAAATGTAAGAATAAGCTCTATAAAAATTAAACAAAATATGTGTACCTATTTGTTTAGTGTGAGTCTCTTCACCCAGTTTCTGAAGTCACAAAAAGCACCTGTTTTAATCCACTGATAAAGGTAGGTTTATTTTAAATAACGTCTTCTATCTTGAGCTGTTTTTCTTTTGAGGTAATTAAGACACTGACACTCTATAATTAATTCACATTCAATAGTGCATATTGAGAGCCTCCTAAATGGCCGATACTGTGCTAGACACTGAATCACTTCATTTGTTTTTCCAATCTTTGTGATGAATTTGAACATGGTAAATATTCCCTCCAACCACAGTCAGTGTCTCCTTATTAATAAAAAGCATTTTAATGACCAAATTGGTGAGAACATTTACCATTCACTCTTTTAACATTTTTCAAGAATACAATACACTGTGTTGTTACTAACTCCAGGCACCATGTTGTAAAGTAGATCTTGAGCTTATTCCTCCTATCTAATTGAAATTTTGTATCCCTTGGCCAACATCTCTGAGTCTAGTTATGTGCTATTTTCTATGACTACAGAAAGTTCAAGCCACAATTTCTAACTCGCTGATCTTTAATAAGTAGCACAAACTTTCAAAGAATTCAGGATGGAGTAGGACTGAACTCTGTTGGGGAAGACTAATAAGTATCTTATCAGAAAGCTTATGTCCCAGATTTCACCCTCTGCATCATTTCCCATCGAATCACACTGTGCTGCACTTTCATCCTGTCAGCTCAAAGTTGAAGTAATTACTTGGTGAAAATGGGCTAAGTTTTCCTTGGTGCTGAATATATCCCAGTGACTATGGAGGTGAAATTGTTAGTACTTTCCGAAATTGCCAAAATGCCAGGTGGTGATGTTTCTATTCCTTATGATGTGGTGGATATAAAACATGGTATGTATGAGTGTAAAATGATTATTTCCTGATCAATATTTCAGCTCTACCATGATACAGAAAATTAACTTAATATGTATATGTTGATACATCTGGTCTTATTAAAGATATTTTGGCTATGTGTCACTATTCTTATTAACTATCAGGTTTTATAAAAAAAAGATTTCCTTAAGTGTTAAGTAATCTTTTTTCTAAGGTAATATTTTAGACATTTAAGGAAGCATTCATTGTACTATGTTTAAAGTATCTAATGAAAATGTTAAGTAAATCAATATAAGAACTGTGAATAGTCCATCTTGTTCTACCTTTAAAACATATCTCTGGTATGTCTGCTCCACAACATTCTTGCCCAAATCTTTGAAGTCGATCACTGAAGAACTTATATAGGCCCCTTCAAATATTCACTGTTGCACATAGAATAAAACCTGGAGTTATGTTTGGCAGAAAGCCTTCAGAATCTTGCTCCTACTACTTCTTCACCATCATCTCATAGCATTTTTCATCTTGTTCACTACATTAGTCACAATGGCCTTTCTTTTCCTTGAATATACCTAGCCCTTCCCCACCTACCGGCTTTGCACATGTTACCTCTTCTGCCAAGCCTTCTCCTAACTGACTCATTATCTTTGAGGGTTCACTCAAATGCTTTACCATTTAGCAGACACACGTGTATCTATTTATTTAAAGTATCGTACTCAATCAACCTCCAATGTATTATTCTGTTGTTTTCTACCTACCACTTAAGCACTTCTTATTATCTTGTTTATTTGTTTACTTGGTTACTTTCTAACGTACCCACAAGAAAATAAGCTTCCTGAGCACAAATACTTTACCTGTATGTATAGACTTTATCTATATGCACAACTACAACCCTGCCTTCACTAAGCACTTGTTAAATCAAGAAATGATTAGTAAATATCTTGATAATGCATGACAGACATTAAGACCTGATACACTTTATTCATAATGTATATGAAAGAAAAAGAAACAGTAAGAAAAAAGTTTGTCTGTACATAGGCATATCATGCCTGTATTCTGTGTGTTCCATATCTGTGAGCATATGTGATCTGATCCTTCATAGAAAGCAGATATGTAATTTTAAATTATGACTTAATATGGTTGTTTCACCAATTCCTTAGCTCTATAATTTTAATCAGTTATACAATCATTTTATTTTTATTACATATAAATTACCTATTTATTGGCTTTTAGGAGGCCATGCATGTGTTTTGGAGGGAATCATTAGCAAATGAGCACATTCGCACTTGTCTATTGTGATCCAATAACACACTGTGTTAGGCCACTGATGGTTTCTAACAAATGCCACAGAGTGGCAAAATATGATCTTAAAAGGCATCCAAATATGCGAAGGAGAAAAGACACTTGACAGTTTCATGCTACTTAAAGTTGGAGAAATCAGATTTAAGACTGCAAACTATGTAGTGCTATATTAAATGGCACTATTTTATGTGGATTGAAAGGAAAAATGGGGAAAAAAAGACTTTCTAGTTTTTCTAAAGTTGGCTTCTGATGCAAAAATAGATGGGAGAAATTTGACATTTCTGAAAACATTGTTTTTTCAGAAGAAAGAAAGATTCCTAGGAGGACAATATAATACTGAAAAGGTTATGTTCACCTCCCCAGCAAGGCTGTGGATTTATCTTGGAAAAAATATATATGATGAAAAATTAAGAAAGCATATTGCTTGGTTGAGTGACATAGAAGGAAATGGTTCATTTAAAAATTCCACAGATCCTTTGATGCTTACTTGCAAATCTCAGCAAGGCTTTCATCAGTCAAATATACAGCAACATATGAAGACACAAATTGAAGATATCAAGACACACTGTGCATTTACATTTTCTCCATCTCAAGCTCTCCTTATTTCTGAAGTCCTTTGTCAGCAAGCTGAATGAAATCCTATGGCATGTGAAAGTCCCCTTTTAAAATTGTATTATCTTTACTTTTATAGATTATTTTTTCTCCTTACTCAGCCAAGATACTAATATTATTCAAGTACTTCAAATATATATTGCTTGTACTTTGCAGACAATATTGGGTATTGCCTCCGGTTAAGCCACAAACCAGAAAAAAAAAAAAAAAAAAAAGCTGAGTTTTCTATGTAACAGAAAACTTGTGTAACAGGACAACCAAAGACTTTAACAGTTCATTCTTAAACTTGAATGAACCTGCTGCATTGATAAGAAGGCTAAAACCAGAATTATCATACTGCTCAAACTCAGCCTTTCAGCAGTGCCCCTGAGCTGTATATATAATTCACTTTCTCTCACTCATTATTATTCCCAGATAAGGGAAAAGGAAAAAGAAACTTCAATGTACATATTAATATTCAGGTTTTGTGAAAGAAAATGTAACTTTCTCTAGGAAGGTAAATGGTGATAAGGTTTTCAATGTGGAAATCTTTTGAAGAGTGATGTCAGATAGAAACCTAAACAGCGAGACTTTGATTTCTTAAAGAAAAAGAAAAGCATCTGGAGAAATTGTCTCTTTTTAAATTATTTACAATATTTATTTTATTTTAAATTTGCAAATGTCAAAATTGTCATGTGCAGATATGGTGAATACAGAATCAGGTGTACAATTAACTAAAAACAAAGTAAATACATTTTCCAAAATATGCATCAAAATATGAAAAAATATAGTCAGATTATTTTAAAATTTTCTCAGTTTTCAATTTTATCAAGTGCTAATGATTAATTGGAATTTTATTAAATACCAGTGATTTTGAGACTAAAGGAAAATTGTGCTTTCATTTCATCTTCATTATTCTCTAGAAATCTTTTTTATTTTAGCCATTCTTAATGTTCAAAGTTGTCCATCCTCAGTCAGTGAAATTATTCCAATCAACACATTTACATTAAAGTACTACTAACAATGGTTCAATATTTTACTCACAGTAAAGTTTTAGTTAAACAAAAGGCTATGAGAGAGGGAATGTTTTAATTCAAAGAAACAATTCTCAAAAGCTAAAATTTTAGACATTTTTCCACTACACACATACAGAAACATGGACCTCTACAATTAACATCCCAAAGTATATCACCTATTTTGTCTGCATGTGGGCTCATACTTTTAAGACAATGATACTCCAATTTTAGCATGCACTCGAAGCATCTGGGCAACAAAATACAGATAGCTTAGTTTTACTCCCAGAGTTTCTGATTCAACAGATACAAGATGAGTTCAAGAATTTGTATTTGCAATTATCTCCAATGCTGCTGGTTGGTGGCCACACTTTTAGAAACATTAATCTAACTCAGTGATTTTCATAGTTGTCTGAAATCACCTGAGGAGCTCTAAAAAAGAAAAACAACAACAACAACAACAAAAAAAAAAAAACAAAAAAAACCAGATGCCATCCAGAGATTTGGATGTCATGTGCCTGCCATATGACCTAGAATCAGTTTTTCAAAAAAAATTCTAGGTGATTCTAACATGCAGCAAAGTTTGCTGATTCACTTATCCAAGTACTTCAGTAGTGATAATATTAACTAATAATATAAAATTAGGCAATACTGCTCATTTACTTCAAACCTAATCTAACAATATTCGATGTATGCTCATTAAACACCAAGTGTGTGTGCTAGGTGCTAGGAGTACCACGATCTGCAAAATCCTCTGTGATCTGAGCCCTGGATATCTTTCTGACCTCATCTCTTAATACTCTGCTCCATCTGTCCGCAACCACTACTCTCCAGCCTCAAAAGCTTCCCTGCTGCTCCTTCACTACATGAAACACACTCCCAATTCAGGACCTTTGCTCTCATTTTGCTCTCCCAGGAACAGGCTGCCCCCTTGTCTTCCTCCGCCAATTCCTCTAGTTCTTAGCTCAAATATCATCACATCAAAGAGGACTTTATCTAAAAGAGCCCTGCCTTCCCTCCAATCCACTCGCTTTATCATCTTGCCCTCCTTTGTCTTCATAGCACTTAGTATTATCTGAGTGAGTATAAATGTATTTATCTATTTTATGTCTCTTTCCACTAAACATAAGCTTCACTGCCATATTACCAGTGCCTCAGGATGTACCTGGTATGTAATAGGCACAAAATAAATATTGTTAAACAGATGGGGATGTAATGATAGCAAGATGAACATGCTTCTGATGTCATGCAGCTTACCTTTGAATTGGGTTTATTGGGTTTTTGTTTGTTTGTTTAAAGGTAGGCACTGTACAATGGGAGGAGAATGGTCCACGTGACTAAGGAGAGCACAAAGGGCAGGAAACTCAGCCTGAAGTAATCAGAGAAGATTCCCCAGCTGAAACGATTTGTGAACTAAGAAGTAAAAATGAGTAGGCATCTTCGAAGGAAAAGGTGGCAGGAGAACAGGATAATGATGAATTTTAAAAAGTTTAATAGATAATTCAGCATGAGTCTACAAATTCGCACTAAGAACTAAGAGCTATAATTGGGCTATAAAATACACATAGAGTCAGATTGAAAATCTGAGAGCATGAGATCCTTGAAAGCAGGAATCAGACTGATAAATGTTTTCTCTTTTTTCCTGTCTTACTATTACTTTAGCAGGTCATCCTGTGCACAC
The DNA here is from genome assembly GCF_043159975.1 of Macaca nemestrina. NCBI lineage: Eukaryota > Metazoa > Chordata > Mammalia > Primates > Cercopithecidae > Macaca > Macaca nemestrina. The sequence goes on from NC_092128.1 coordinate 66,006,276, forward strand.
AGTAGGCTCTCTGTGTGCATACTGATGAATGAATAAGTGTTCAAATTAAAGACCTGCAACCCATGAGAGTTCATGGGTCTTCTTTATATTTCCACAATGTCTTACACAGAGCAAGGACTCAAAGAATAATTATTGATAGATGATCCCCTAAGATGAATGATATCACACTTTACTCAAATGCCAAACTATGTGACTCATCCTACATGAACATGAATTAGATATTATTATTGTATCTGTCAAAATGAAACAATAATTATTTTATTCCATTTCATTTTCTCCGCAAGCTACCGTGAAATGTGACTACGTTTCCAGTATTGATTTGATTTGTTGCTATGTATTTTTTTGCAAAAATGATTCAGTAAATTATTTGGTGCAAGGTGCCACTATACTAACTAAAAGACAGACAAAAGATTTGCCTTTTGAACCTGTCAGCTTGATAGAATAGTACATCTAAATTTTGTAATCTTCTTATCCTATTTTAAATCTTGAGATATCTTAAATTCTTGAATTTTTTCATTGTGACAGATTTTAAATGACACCACAGAGAACACAGAATACTTCTCAGACAATCTAACTTTAAAAGTAATTAAGTTGGATTTAATAAACACCAACACCTTCAATTCCAAGTCTTCTATACTAGAATGCTGGAGCTATCTGAAATATTATTCAAGCAAATTAAACCATATTTAACAAGCCCATCGCAATCGTGGTAGGCAAACTCTAATGTGGCCCCCAAGTCCTTCACCTCCTGGTATAGTTACTCTTGGTGAATCCCTTCCCTTTGGCTGTGGGATGGACCTATTAACTCAGCCTAACAAATGAAATATGGAAAAGTGATGGAATGTCACTTTCAGGAATTGCCTAGGAAAAGTGGCACCCATCATAATCCCAAAAGACACAATCCCAAATGCCATAATCCTGAATGTTGAAATTGCAAAAGATTAAAATTCCTGAAGATCAACATTCCTCAAGTCTAAAATTACTAATGCCTGCAATCCTGAAAATCACAATCCCAAAAGATTAAAATCCCAAATATTAAAATTCTAAAAGCGAAATTCTGGGGAAAGGATTAGTGCATTTTCAGTTAAATGCAGGGTAGTTGCTCATGTTAGTTGCATCAAGTTAAGTGGAACTATTAATTTGTTATTGTCTTTATTTGCATTTGGCAGAAAATTTAGACTTGTTGATTGGCCGTGCAATATGGCACGACAAAAACTTCAGTTTAAAAATGCATCATTTGTGCATTTGCTTTGGCATTTCTTCCAGCTGATCAAATTCCAGGAGCTTTTAATGAATTGAAGCTGCATTTGCCTGAAGAAGACAGTGAAGTTACTAACTGGTTAGAAAATAATTATGCACATGGTAAGATAAGAAGACACTTACACAATCAAGTTGCTGTTTAATCATCAGCATTGCTTCTGCCAAATCTGTGGCCCGTATATGAGTGTATGTGGAATGTATTTCTGCATACCCCAAAAAACACAGAAGCATGACACAGAAAATGGAAAAACTTAATAAGGAATATTAGTGTTGGCATATATTAAGTCATAGATGAGTTTCAAAAAAAAGTACAATGTAGAAAATTAATGTAAACATATTCTCCAATGAGAGTCATGCCCCAAAGGAAAAAAAAAAGCAGCTATTTACTTCCATGCAAGGCTTCCAAATATAGTTAATAAATGTGAAAGTTGGCCAGCTCTTTTGGATGACCTCCATGCAATTACCCATAATCCATACCTGTGATATGTATTTTTATGTCAAATTTTCTTTTTTTCCTTCTATTTTCAGTTTTTTCCCCACTATTTTAAATTGTCAGCATTATTTTTTACAATTCCCTGTGCTATGTATTTCATCTTCACATCGTTTTCAATGTTTTCAATACTGGAGGTATAAATTGTGTAATTTTAGAGTTCTAATTTGTTGTGTGTGTTTTTTGTAAATTTGACTCCATGGAAGTGTATTATCACAAGGTTGATTTTATGCATAAGCATTATGTGTACATAAAAACATTGAAACTTCTTCCAAACATGAAGAGATATGAAAGGTAAAATTTCGCAAGATCTCAGCCCTTTCAGTGACTGCTATAGGGTAGTGCCTGATCGCAGGTTTTGAATGATCTCATCAAAAGACTTAGGTTGTCTGTAACAGCTTTTTAGATGACTGCAGCTTTAAAGCTGGGTGCACACATTATCAACCATTTATCAATGTGTTTTGAACCTATTTCTTTATGAATACAGTTTGTGTGCTCATAACTGCAACTTCACTTGAGACTGAACCAGAAGCACCTAGCTTAATCACACCTAGATTCCTAATTTACAGATTTTGTGAGATAACAAATATTTGTTGCTTTAAGCTGCCAACTTTTGGAGCAATTTGTTATTAGTAATTTGTAATAATAAATCCAAATAATAAATACAATAATAAAATCCAAAACAAGTTTCATTATTTGATTTCTGGTGTTCATGTTCTTGCCTTCCAGACTCCTTTGTCTCCTCTGAGGTGGTCTAGCACGGTGAGCAAAATCACTGACTCTGAAAACAACCAAATATCTCCAAGGGGATCATTGCTCTGACCCTTATAGATAATCATACAGTGATAATAGCATCTTTCCCAGTAAGGCCGTGGTAGTGATGATTAAATGATGTGATAATTTTAAGTTCTTTATGGATATGTAACAACCTGTGAGTGTAGCTGCTTTTATTATCCCCTTTTCACCTCTCTACATTTACATTCTATGCTTCAGTTCTCCTTTCTCTCTGTTTCATAGTCCTTTATTTTTTCATGCCTTTAAGTACCCTTTCTAGAAATACTCGTTGAATTTCATTGAATTTCTACTATTTGCAAAACATTTGCTATGGTTTGAATATGGTTTTTTTGGTCCTGCCAAGTCTCATGTTGAAATATGATCCCCAGTGATGGAGGTGAGGCCTGATGGAAGGTGTTTCGGTCATGAGGGAAGATCCCTTATGAGTGGCTTGGCAGATGGTAATGAGAGAGTTCTCTTAGTTCCTACAAGAACTTGTTGTTTGAAGAGCCCGACTCACTCCCACTCCCCTTTCTCTCTCACCATGTGATCTGCACGTGATGCTGAAATCCCTTTGCCTTTCTCCATGACTGGAAGCTTCCTGAGGCCTTCATCAAAAGCAAATGTTGGCACCATGCTTTCTGTACAGCCTGCAGAAACCCCATGAGCCAAATAAACCCCTTTCCTTTACAAATTACCCAGCCTCAAGTATTTCTTTACAGAAAGAAAAATGGATAACGCAACATTATAATAGACATTAGGTTATAAAGTAAATGAAGAGATATAGGTCAACCCTCTTATGCTATTGTAATTCTCTCCCTTTCTTCTATTGTCTTATCTTCTGCCATTCTTCCTCCTCACCTGCAGTTTACATTTTTGAGGCTCCATTGCCTTGATTATTTTTTCATTAAAAAGAGTTACGATGCATAGAAATAGTCTGTGTCCCACAGCTATGTCAATCTTTCTCATATAAGAGTTCCTAGTATGGCTTAATCTCTTTAAGATTCACCGAGTCTTAGATAAAAACCTATTGCAGTTATATTCCATTTTTTTTAAAGTATTATTTTATAACTGACTTGTAATGCTCCCCTTCATTTTAAAATCTGTTTACTTTCTCATCATTAGAAGTCCACATGATTACATTTGGAAAGATAAATCCTATCCAGTCAATAATCTTTAAGTTTTTTATGGAGTTATATTCTCTACCAGCTAGAGAATATAAACTGAAAGAAATTTTAAAAACTCCTTTTCACAGAGCATTTAGGGAATTTCAGTAAAGTGGCACATGCACCTAAAACATGCTCAGCGATTCTTCCACATGAAGCTGAACGCAATGAAAAGAAGCATGGCTAAGTGCTTACTACCACAAACTCTGAGAGACAGACTGCTCAGAATCAAATGCTATTCTTATTTTTTAATAGTGTCACTGTAGCAACGTACTTAACCCTCTTGCATATGATTTCTCATCTGTGAAATATAGATAACAGGAATATCTTCCTGGGTAGAGTTTTCATAATTATTAGATGAGTTAATATCTCTAAATTGCTTACAATACGGTACACAGTAAATACCATATGTGTTTGTTAAATAAAAATAAAATAGTGAGGTTTAAAGCTCCCTTAGATGAATTCTTTCAAAGAAAGTAAACCATAAAAAAGAAAGAAGAGCTACTGATAATCATGTGTTCTATCTCAGGGTCTTAATTAAAAAAAAAAAACTGCTCTCAAATATAGGACAGTCTTCCAAGAATATTTATGTCCAGGAGAAACACAGTGGACACTCCAGCACTTCCCTGGAGACAACAGCGGTTGAAACAGGTGGATACTTGAATGAATGATGTGAATAAATCAGAATCAAACCTACTACGCTCTAATGTAACGATTTGGATGCAAGTGAAACTTGGAGATTGTAAAAAGGCAACCTTTAATTCAAGATTTCTAGCCAGTAAGCAAATATCAGTTGAGCTGAAAACATATTTGTGCATTTATTCATTCATTCAGCATGTAATGAAATCCAGTTCTTTTGAAACAAAGGTGAATAGTTGCTGGCTTCAAGAAACTCATTCTAGAGAAAGAACAAAGTATGCACAGAAATCAGACTGTGGTAGATGCAGTGATTAAAACATACAGCAGATGTAATGATAATGTAGTAAAAGGAGAAGGATACTATGAATGGGATAATAAATGCAGGTCTCTCAAAAGAAATAAAGACCAAAGGACATAAAAGAGTAAAGGTTGGAGTGAAAGGTGTGGTCAGGGGGCATTCCAGGCAGAACAATCATGTTCTGCAAAAGCACAGACAAATACACACGTGTAGCACAGAAGAAACAAAAAGAAGCTCAGAGTAGCTGTTTGAGGAATGTATAGGAGAAAGTGGTGGAAAAGAACCCAGAAAGAAAGACAGTGGGGAGGGTCTTGAAAAGCTTTGTGTACCACGGTGAGAAATATATAGTTCTTATAGGCCAAAAAGAGTTTCACAAAAAATGGACTACCGGTCAAATAAGCTTGGGAAATGCTCAATAGAACATCCCCTTGGAGAGTACATTACATATAAAGGCTCTAAAAAATCACAATGAAATCATTTTTCAAACTTATTTAAATTATTAAATTCCATTGGAATTCCATTTTCTGGAAATAAGTATTTCCAGAAACACAGTTCAGAAAATATTATCTAGGCAATGGAGGGTTACTTTGCTTTTGATGTGAAAGGCAGATTTGACAAGATAAAAGATTAGTCAAGGAGACGGGGCAGGAAATAACTTGACCACTAAGTAAGGAAATGGTAGGAGGATGTCAATAATAAAATCATCAGAAGGCAGAAGGTGAACTAAGAGGGAGGGAAGAGAGTTTAAAGTGACCCAGGGGCTTTATCATTTATCACCCAGCAAGTACTTGCTATCTGCCTTTAATGTGTCAAACACACACAAAAAAGGTTCAGACAAATTCTGAAAAAGATATATAAAAGAGAAATTGTCCTCAAGGAACTTACAGATAGTTAGTGAATAGGTAGATCGGTAGAAAATGCTAAATCCAAGACAGAGCAAAATTTGTTAGACTGGCACAATTTCTTCAGTGGTCACAGTCTTCGCATTCTGAGCCAGTTTTTCAGTCCCTGTGGTGCCCCACTCCTCCTTAACATCCCATATTAATGCATTTAACATTCCTTTTCCCACTGCACTTCTTTTACCAGAAAAGATTCCATTCATTTACACCTAAGTATGAATTTAAATAGATACATTTTTCTCACAAATATTTCTAATTTAAATCTTAATACTGGTACGCATTTATGGCTTTACCCTTTGGACATAAATTACCTCAACAAAGGAAGGAAGTGCAAATGCTTAAGGAAAAAGAAAAAGTCTCAAGTGCCCTAAAAACCACAGAGCACAGGGGATGGTCTACGCCTTGTTAAGGAAAGTTGTGGGTCTGCAAGTAGAAAAACGGTAATAGCCAACCAGTCTTCCTCCAAACACGTGTGAAGAATACCTCACAGCATCTTTTCCCCAAAATGTCTGGAGACAAGAACAAGGAGATGAACATTTTCTCAAGTGTGAACGACTATTGTTTACATTAGAATAGAGAAGTTTCTTTAACACATGCAGATTCCTAGATTTTCTCCCTGGGAATGTCTAGGTTGTAGTCCAAGTATCTAAATTTTTAAGCAACACCCCAAAATGATTCCTTGTTAACACCAAAACCTAAAAATTATTAACTAAATAAAATGCACGGAAATTACGTTAGATGAAAGGCTTAATATAAAACATAGGCAAACAACATTTCATTAATTAAATTTGGGCTATTTTTCTTAGCAGTGGTAGAGAAGCCATAAAAGGAAATTTCATTCTGACGTTGTCTTAAGTTAATTATAGAGGGATTTACCACTGTTTCTCAGAATGGTCTTAGATTTAGCCTGGAACACTTTTATTATCTTGATTTAAGAAAGGATTTAACTTAAATCAACCCAGTTTAAAAGCAGCTAGTCAATTTAATCAAATTTTAACCCAAAAAAGGCCTTTCATTATTTGACATTACCTCTGTCTATTGTTCACACATTTGAAATACATCTTTTGGTACAAAACATAAAATGTAAATGGTAAAATAATTATTTTGAAATTCTTTTACAACAACATCACAAAATTGATGGCTAATTATTTTGTTTGCCATAGATTAATACGAGACTCTGTGAGAAAAAAATAAATTTAAAAAACAGATTTATTTTTTAATATGATAAGAGAATTGCATGAATTTTGGATTTTTTTCCATCAATAAAGAACAGATATTGTTTTTAAAACTTGCAGGTTAAATGTAAACTTTTATAGAGATAAACACTCTGTGTTTAAGTGTTGCATAAATAATATTTGCCCAGGTGAATATAAAAAATAAAAATATATTTTAGCTTAATTGCCTTCGTCGTATTCCCTTGTTTACTCTTATTAGAAAGAGAAGACCAGATTTTACTTTCTCAAAATCCAACTTTGCAATTTCATATTCATTTATGCAATACTCCTTATTCCTGGCTAAACAAAAGGATCATCAGGGTTCTTTTTAAAACACACCAGTGCTCAGGCTCCACCACAGACCAATTTAGGGGGTAAAGCTGTACTACTCTTTGTTTTTCTGTTAGTTCGTTTTGTTGTTGTTGTTGTTGTTGTTGTTGTTGTTGTTGTTTGTGATGGAGTCTCACTCTGTCGCCAGGCTGAAGTGCAGTGGCACAATCTCGGCTTACTACAATCCCTGCCTCCAGGGTTCAAGCAATTCCCCTGTCTCTGACTCCTGTGTAGCTGCACAACCACGCCCATCTAATTTTTTGCATTTTTAGTAGAGATGGGCTTTCACCATTTTGTCCAGGATGGTCTCGATATCCTGACCTTGTGATCCACCCACCTTGGCCTGGGATTACAGGCGTGAGTCATCATGCCCAGCCCTACTGTTGTTTTAAAAACTCACTAGGTTATTCTGACACCTTGCCAAGGTTGAGATGTTCATTTTATAGGAAAGAGACATCAGTTCTATACATGAAAATGATTCTATTGTTGTTAGATCGGCTTATCACTTGAATAGCTTCAATTATTTCAACCCAGCTGTATAAGTTGCTCTCACCTGCTCATTGGTGAGGGGCTAGGGGTGTGCGTGTGTTGGGATTTGTTTGTCCATTTTCTTGTTTTTACCATTAATAATAAATACAAATTTCTGAAAGTTTCACTGTTCATATCAATCTATCTCAGGATTGATTTTGCTTGCAATCACAGTCAAATTTCCCCTTGTATATCCAAATTGTCCCTGCCATGAAATATTAGTAATAAAAAAGAGCTGAACATAGGCCGTGACTCATTGTTAGGCATTCATAACATTTATCTTAGATGGTTTTTGAATATATTGTCTGGAGTACCTAAAACTTGAAGACATAACACACTTTAATTAAAATTAAAACACAGATCATTTCCAAGCTAGTATGCTTTGGTTTCATATATTAAAACAATAGTATGCCTAAAATAATATAGAAGACTAATGATTTTTAAAAGTATGAGAATAAAATAAAAACATATGAAGTACAAAATTTTAGTTGAAATATATGTATAATATAATCCCAGTTTTACTGGGAAAACTGTGCATCAATATATGTGAGCAAAAGACAAAGAACAGAAAACGAAGTGTTTACATGACTTATTTCTAGGTGATGAATGCAAGTGATCTTATTATCTGTACTTTCCAAATATTCCCTCAATGAAAACTATATTAACTAGGAAGCCAGATTACTTCCAAACTAGTTTCATAAGCCAAATGATTCATTTAAAAAATTATATTAGGTTCATTTTCTAAAAATATACTGTATGTTTTCATTTAAAAATAGTGTGAAATTACTTATTTTACCTATAATTTTCTAATTGTTAAATTCTCAAATTAGAAGAGAAATGTTTTTGCCTATTTTTACTTTAGGAGACATGATGTAAGTTGAGTTGATTTGGCTTATGTATCTTGGTTGGATTCACACATATGCAGAACCCAGGAAGACAAATATGTTCAAGAAGATGTAGCAAAACATCCGCATGCCAACTTTCATTTTTGTCTACCCATTTCCTAACTTTTCTCATCTCTTTTTCTTCTTTGCTTTTCTCTCATTTTTAATCACATGCTAAAAAGCAAATTTTAATTTTTGCACTTTATTAAATGCTATTGGATCAGTGCCTGCCATGTGCTAAGCTCCTGACATATAAGACATAAGTTATGCATCCTTTCTTCTTTCAGAGCTTATATGGTATATAAGAATGAAGCAATTTTTAAATCACTAGTGATTTCTCTATTTTTATAGAGTAATAGAAAAAAAGTTGTTTAATAATTATTCTTAAGACCTCATAATTAAGAAAATCTTTGCTTAATAATGTGAAATATAATTAGCATTTAGAACAAAAATAGGTCAAGTAATTTGATTTTTAGGAAAGAGCTGTAGGGTAATGACAAAGGAGGTTTAAAGGCGAGAGAGAGGAGTAAAATTGATGTAAATGAAGTAGAAGAAATTAAGGAATGTTAGACATTTCATCAGAGACATCCTGCATGGTTCAGAGCCAACTAAGATTTCTCTCTTAAATTTCTTTCTGCAATTATGTCAATCCAAGTTAGTTAGAATGGTAGTTACTGAACAGCCAATTTGCATTAATTCTTTTGAATAAAAGACATTCATACATAAATCTCTAAAACCTAATTGCTGAGAAAATGCTGTCCTTAATAACTGTGAGTTAAGAAAAACAGTTTTAGGAAGTTGTTTTAATGACATGCAATAATGCACATAATATATTAACTGAAAACGTGGAATACAAAGTTACAAACAAGGTAAAATCACAACTATTTAAACATAAATGACTGGGTGCACTGACTTATGCCTGTAATCCTAGCACTTTGGGAGGCAGAGGCAGTAAGATTGTTCAAGGCAAGGAGTTCAAGACCAGCCTGTGCAACATAAGAAGACCCCTGTATCTACAAAATAAATTTAAAAATTAGCCAAGCATGAGAGTGCACACCTTTAGTCTCAGCTGCTCAGGAGGCTGAGACAAAAGGATTGCTTGAGCCCAGGAGTCTGAGGTTGCAGTGAGCAATGATTATGCCACTGCATTCCAGCCTTGGTGACACAGCAAGAGTCTGTCTCTAAAAAATTAAAAATAAATAAATAAAATTAAATTTAAACATTTAAACATTTTCATGAAGTTAAAAATGAATGTATACATCTAGGAAACTGAATGGAAATAAATATGCTAAGATTAGTAGTTGTTAAAAAGTGACTCTGAGTAGAAGAATTAAACATGATTTTTTAACTACTTCTGCATTATTTCCTATTTTCTAAAATGCTTATTTCAAAAAAAAAAACTAGCTGTTCATTAATATAGTAGTACTAAAAGTATATACAGTTAGTGATGTAAAATAAAGCTAAAATAAGAAAATGTAAGCTAATAGCCCTAGACCAAATTATGATAAAAGACTTATTTAAACATGCTGAACTTAAAAGATTAAAAATCAATACTACTTAAAAACAAATGAAACAATCAATAAGGCACACTAGAATTTAATGAAGACACTTTACTTTCTTAATCATCTTTTTATAGATACTACTAGTCACATTAAATGAAGGGAAAAAATGTACAGTTTGTGAGATCAAAATCAAAACACGTAGAAAACAAGAAACTGTGTAAGCTCTAGAGGTACTGCTTCTCAAACATGTTGAGGAAAACTCGTCTGTTTCTAATTGATCATGGATGGTTCCCAAAATGAGGTCTTGACTGATGCACTGAGGGAGTTCATTATTTCATTATACTTTTTTTTTTTTTTTTTTTTTTTTGGAGAGAGTCTTGCTCTGTCACCCAGTTGAAATACAATGGTGTGTTCTCAGCTCACTGCAACCTCTGCCTCACCGGTTAAAGTGATTCTCCTGCCTCAGCCTCCCCAGTAGCTGGGATTACAGTTGCACACCACCATGCCCAGATAATTTTTCGTATTTTTAGTAAAGGTGAGGTTTTATCATGTTGGCCAGCCTGGTCTCAAACTCCAGACCTCAGGTGATCTACCCACCTCGGCCTCCTAAAGTGCTGGGATTACAGGCGTGAGACACCACACCTGGCTTATTATACCATTTTAAGGTGAAAAGTGAAACAGACACAAAATAATAATCAGAATGAAAGGCAATGTGGGGGATTGCTTCAGTCCTACTGATGCAGGACAGGTGACTCCCGAAGTGGAGCTTAGCTGGCAAGGGTTCTTGGTTTTGCCCAGGAAAGAATTCAAGGACAAGCCAAAGGTAGAAGAAAACAGCTTTATTGAAGAAACAGTCTTACAGCTCCTGCAGTATTACAGCTCTGTGACTGCTTCTGCAGAGCAGGGATACCCTGTAGGCAAAGAGTAGCCACTCAGGGCAGTTTTGCAGTCACATTTATACCCACTTTAATTGCACACAGATTAAGTGGTGGCTTATGCAGAAATTTCTAGGGAAGAGGTTTTATTGAGATCATTGGGTCATTGCCATGGCAAGGGGTGATAACTCTGAGTGTTGCCATGGCAATGGTAAATTGACATGGCACACTGGTGGGGGCGTCTGATTGAAAGCTGCTTTTTGCCCTGGCTCTGTTTTAACTAGTCCTCAATCTGGTCTGGTGTACGAACCCTGCCTACTACCTTCACTACCTCCCTCTATCTTAGGTAAGAGCTTGTATTTAAATACTTCCTCACATGCCAACCTATTAAGTAAAAAATGTCTTTCTACATTCTCTCTAATGGCTTATCCAAAGTTATACAAAAGGGAGATGTGCTTTAGTCAAAGCTTTAATCTATAAAACAGGCCTTCAACTATTGCTTGAGTTATTGTGAGCACAATAAGACTAATCTTTTTTAGGCTTCTCTTTTTTGTTGTTCATGCTCTAGCTTGTTGATTTATTCCTTAAAATTTGGCACCCAAAACTAAGAATTACTTCAGATATGGTCCTACCAGAAGGACAGTTTTTACAGAAAATGTATGCTAGATCCCCACAAATACTCTAAGTCACAAATTTCACCATACCATATAACCATCACAGTAAAATTCTTAATGCACTCTTGTATATGCATGCACACACATCGTGAAAAAAATGGAGCATGAGGTGGGTTATAGGAAGAATAAATGTTTTGGAATTAGCTGGAAGATAACTTTCAGAAAACGAGGATAGTTATGCAGAACAGTAACAGGTAAGTCTGGTCACTGAATAAGGGCCAGATCTTGAAGGGTCCTGTGTGTCATCCTCAGGAGTACTGACTCTGTTCAGAAACCACAGAGAGCAAATAAAGAATTTTACACAGGAGACTGTCAGGATAAGATTGATGTATATAAGCCTCACTCTGATGGCTGGGAAAAAAATGGTTTCAATGGTAGCAAAACAAGAGGCAGGGGGAATTTATTGGGAGATTGTTGCAATCATCTATTCAAAAATGATAACATTCTAATCTAAGGTGGTGAACTTGTAGAAAAAGGTCAGAATTGGGAGGTATACCTACAGAATTAGAGTCGAATTTGATGTGTTCTGTGAGGGAAGCAGAGTAAGGACTAAGTCAGGCTTCATATACATATATATAATTTTTTCCGAGAAAGGCTAGTAATGTTTTAATTTTGCAAAGCTAAGCTAATCAGCATAGGCTAGTCAACAAAAGCAATTGTATCAATCCACTGGTAATTAATATCCAAAACAGTTAAAAAGCATTTTTACTGAAAGCGAAATATTTGGAGAAAATAGATATTTATACTAAATTATAAAATGCTTGTAATGAGAATAAGCACATGTAAAGGAAAACAAATTTATTTTAACTTATAGAGTCAGTTAAAGCCTTCAAAATTTAAGTAGAAATTGAAATATGTGATGTCATTTACCAAGACAGTAGATCCACACCATCATAAGTAGATATTCAATAGGCACCTGGATATATAGGCCAGGGTTTGGAGTGAAATCTTGGCTCAAATTTCATACACAGTTACTAAAATTATATAAGTTGGCAGTTGAAGCCGCATGATCCTGTAAAATCTGAAGATGGATCACTTCCTGTGAAGTAAAATTGGTGCTTTTTAATGTCTTTCCATCTGCTTTCTCATTGGCATTATTGGCAACTGAGTATCAGACTTCTACTCCTCACAGCATCCATTCTGGAGAATACTAACTTTAATGAACATTTTATCCATGTCTGAATATTCCAAAATTACCTCTTGTAATTTTTAAAATGACTTGGTCAATTTCTTAAGAACATCAATTCACTGCTATAACACAAGTTTCCTGTGGGTCAAAGTTAAAAATATGGTAATAGTTTATTTGCTCTTGTTACATCTGGAGCCAGAAAAATCACAATGTCAATTTCCTTCTCCATGATTCACAAAATACTCACACAGCCCTGGCTTCCCATAAATTGTTTAAAATGCCAAGTGTTCAGAAAACAAAAATCACCCACCACATTTTTGTTAAACCTGCAACAGTAGTTCTAAAAATTCACTACAGAATTAATATCCTCTGAGAGTCTCCCAGTATGAAGTAGTCCTCAGTTACTATAATCAACCACCACCTATTCTAGAATATTTTCACATGATGCTGTTCTACGGTGAGTCTCGTTGCTCTTGCCACCCAGAATGAGGAAAATTGTCTCTCTACGGACCAATTTGTAGTTTGAGTCTTTTACATTTCAGTGCAAAACTCCCTTGGATTAACTCCAAGAAAAACTAACCCTAAGCAAGCACTGCTCTCCAATATTTAGCAATATTTATGATTACTAGTATAGCACAGTTTGTGGTTCAGTGCATGTGCTCTGCAGCCAAACTGCCTGGTTCAAATCCCAACCCTTCCATCTTCAAACTTTGTGATCTTGAGCAAGTTAGTTGATTCTGTATACCTCAACTTTCCTATTTATAAAGAAGAGATAATAATAGTATCTACTTCTTGAGGTTATCCTAAAGAATATATTAGCTGGCAGGTGGAAAGTGCTAAAATAATACCTGGTTTATGGTATTACGTAAGGGTAGCTATTATTTTGATCATTTGTAGTTATTAGCATTATTTTACCTATCCATCCACCTTTGAGGTAGGATTCAAGATATATGGTAGGACATTATCAAAAGAAATGAAAACATTTAGCTTGCTAATGTTGTCAGCTTTCTAGAGTGATAGGAAAGGATGGGTGTGAAGCATTTCTACTTAATCTTTGTCAGCTGGAAACAATGCTAAACTTTTGTTCTATTATGGTGCCTGTATGTTTGTAATATCAATCAATAATTTAAAGATATGTAATGAATATTTTATGAGTTATAGCTGTGGTCAATCACTAATAATTGCCAGTTATGTGTAACTCCAATAAATATTTAATGTCATTAGCCAAAGATGAACAGGGTGGGGAGGAAAATATCATTGGCAGATAGAAGTACAGCTTATTTCAAAGGAAAAACTATTCCATATCTCTAGGAAAATCAACCACTAAATACCATAAGGCAATCAACTTTGAATTGCCCCAGTACCACCAGAGATATGGTTCTGTTAACGGTGCCATTACCAGGCATTTATTGTGGTGATGTTCACTTGCAAAGTAGCCTCTTCTGTTCAAACAACCACCTCTCATCTTTAAAGTCACTTGGGGAAATTCTGGGTGCTGAGTTTCAACCCTATAAGGTTCTTTCAATGTCTTAAACTGCATATTCTCACTTATAGGTGGTAGCTAAATGATGACAACACATGGACACATGGCGGGGAAAAACACACACGGGGGACTATCAGAGGGTGGGAGTGGGGAGGAAGGGGAGCATCAAGAAGAATAGCTAATGGATGCTGGGCTTAATACCTGGGTGATGGGATGATCTGTGCAGCAAATCACAATGGCACATGTTTACCTATGTAACAAACTTGCACTTCCTGCACATATACCCCTGAATTTAAAATTTTAAAAAGACTTGTTTACTATATAAAGATAATATTTTGCAAATAACAGAAAATATAACATATAGTTTAGAAACGTTATTACTGAAACACTCAAAGGTAGGATTAACTTCAGGTATGCCTTATCACACCTTTAGCTCCATCTCTCTTCAATTCTTTCTGTTCCAGCCTCATCTATGTACATGTGACTTTCAGTCCTGTGTTGATCATGGTAATGAGATGTCTGAAAGAGTATCAGGTGCTCCCACCACACAGAACTATCTAGATAACTTCTCTTCCCCAAACATGAATTAAAAGCTCTGAGCTTCACTCAGGAACAATTTGGATCACATGTTCATCTCTGATCAATTACTTTGCAAAAAAGACATGATTTTATTGACTGGTTGTGACTACTACACAATAGGACAAAGACAGAGTAAATTATAAGAAGGCAACGAATCATGAGTACTATAATCATCTGGGTTTTTTTATATGAATGGTGTCATTTCCAGTTTAATTGCATTTGCACTTCTATGCTTGTTGTTATGTATCAAATGTTAAGTATTTTAAGTCTGTTGTAAATTCAGATTCTAACCAATCACTGGATATTAAATAGTAGTACCCCTCGCCAAAAAAATATGTTTCCTTTTTTTCTCCACCAATCAATGGAAGGAATAGCTTTAACACTACTATTTTAGTTAGCCACTATTATGGAGCCAGGTCTGAGATTCCCATTCCTATCAAAAGTGTCTTTTCCTTGTATTTAATGCAGCCAAATTACCATCAGTAGGATAAACAGGGGCAGCGTTTTCACAAATGTTGTTAAGGCTCTACCTGAGCGAGCTGTCCAGTTTGAGCACAAGCTACATCAGTAAAAGTTCTCAGATCTAGTACTATTTATAGAGTAGTTCTTGTTCAGATAATGGAAACTGTTGGTTAAAAGGGCATATCTTTTAAAAGCATTTAGAATACATTGTTTTAACTTAATATTTGACTTATTTAATGATATTATTTTAAGTTATTGAGAAGAAGAAATACATTTCTTCAGGAGTTTTAAATATTTTATCAAAATATTATTGATTCATTCAACTGTAAGTCATGAAAATGTATAACATATAATTACACCTATGATTTCTTTGAGTAATGCATAAGAAATATTTAGCTCTGGATTCAATTTTATAGCTTCTTTATATTTATTTTTTCTGTCAATACATATAAGATTTCTATTTATTTTTCAGAACATTGACTGTAATTATTTCTTATGTGTTATCTTCAAGAAAACTTTTACAATCTCTAATTGACTCAAAATCAATTAATATGCTGCAATGTTAATTACTTTTCTTGTTCAGAGTTTACAATAGTGCTATCACTCTCAATTGATATTTTTGACCTATATTTATCAAAGGCTAAAGTAGTAGTTTAAGCTCATAATAAAAATACATTATGAAAATCTTCATTTAATAAATCTTAATGATTCTCTAAGACCTGTATTCCTGTATTTTTTTTTCAAAACTGGCAATTTTTGCCTGTATCACCTTTTAAAACAATCTAGAACTCTTTATTATATGAGGTGAATTTAAAATGTAACATTGATGAGACAAATAAAAAATTTTCTTGGTGTCTTCAAGGTTTTGACATTGAGTTGTGAAGGTGTGTTATCTAAAAAGGCTTTGGCTTTTTATATAAATTTATTTTTTCCATATTTCTTTGAAAAATTCAGAATTCACCCATGCTGATTTTTGTGAGCTATAATCAATGGTAAATATAAAATATTTATGTTTTTGAAGTTCTAGAATTTGCTGATTAAAAAAAAAATAGCAACTTTGGATACAAGCTGCATTGCTACAAGTGGTTGCTATGATTTCTTCTTTGAATTTCTGATTCTAAATGTTGCATGCTCTGATTTTGTGCCATTATTTTTGTAAGAAAATATGACACATTCTCATTTAGACCCAATTCTTCAATTTTGTAGAGTTGCTCTCTAATCCAATTTTCTCTATTGATGAATGACTTTAAGTCTTCAGTAAGTGTCTGAGCAGCATACATATCAGCAGATAATTGTTCCCAGTTAGTGTTTAACATGTGAATCCCATAAGTTTTGTTTTTTTCCAGCATCTATATCAAACTCAATTTGTTAACAACATCTGGGCCGTATTTTTGTTGCAATGGCAGGGCCTCTTTGAATATGGTTGATAAAATGTTTACATTATCACTATTTCATAAGTCACATCCATAATGGATCAGTTATAATTTGAGTTTGCATTTATTTAAAGTAGGAGAAAAAATAGACACTCATAAAAAACCTGTATGTGGAATTAGAGATTGTTAAATTTTTTTATAGTGCTCTAAGCCCACACATAATTCAAAAACGTTTTATATAGCAAACTGGCTTTATCATGTCTTTACAAAGCATCTAACAGTTTTTATGCCAACAAGTCTCTTTTCGCACTCGTATATTATTGTTTTTCATTATTAATTAAACCAAATGATTAAATTACTAAGTAAACAACTGTCGTGACAGGCAGACTCAAAGATGCCTTCAACGATTCCAGTCTCCTAGGACTCATTCCTTGTATACTTTCTTCCCCTTGAGTCTAAGCTATCTAGTGTCTTGCTTCTAATCAAAAGAATATGACAAAGGAGATGGGATGTCACTTATGTATTAACATACATAAAATAATGTCTCCTGTCTTGTTTTCAGATACTATTGCCTTCTTGGTTCATGTACTTTGATGAAGCTAGCTGCTATGTTGGAGAGACAAACATGGCAATGAACTAAGAGTAGACTCCATCCAATAGCCAGCTAGAAAACAAGGTCCACATTTCAGTGACTCTCAAGCAAGTGAATTCTTCCACAACTGCATGAATTTGGAAGCACATCTTTTCCCAGTTGAGCCTTCACATGAGACCTAATCCTGGTAAATAACTTAAATGCAGCCCTGTCAGAGAGAGACTCTGAAGGATAGCGCCAGGTTAAGCTGCACTCAGACCTCTGACCCGTTGGAACTATAAGACAATAAATGTGTGTTGTTTTGAATCATTAAATCTATGGGGATTTGTTACACACCAATAAAAATCTAACACTGTTGCCATAAGTAAGTTTGAAAAAAATCAAAGCTGTCTGGATAAGTTCAACTAACAAAGGCAGAGTAACCTGATATACCAGGGACTAATTCACTACAATGGTGCAATCATGATCTTCAGTCATTGTTTCTTACAGAGTGAAAGGACAGTATTGAATTCTGGTAGGTCCATGAGGTAGAGGCATATTGAAAGTTTTGAGCACCTTACAAAATGAGCTCATTCATACAAAGGTGTAATGAGCCCCTACTAATTTACACAATCCTAGAAACTGGCTGTGCAACGAAGAACAGGAAGACAAAATCTCTGCTCTCATAGAGCTCACATTCTTGTTAGGTGTACAGTAAAAGTAAACAAAACTAAAAAGGATTTAAGAATATAAGTTCCATAAGAGCAGAAATTTCTCTCCTTTTATGTTGCACTACTTTCAGCCCCTTCAATAGTGCCTGACACATTGTAGGTGCTAAAAAAAAAATTTATAAATAAATATTGATAGTAGTAAATGAAATGAAGAAAACCAAGACAGTATAGTGAAATACAGTGACTAGAATTGTTACTTTAGATGGAAGAGTTAGAAGCCTAGCAGAGAAGCTGACATTTGAGTTGAGGCCTGAATGATGAGATGGAGGCAGCCTCTTAAAGATATAGGAAAAGAGGATTTTGAAGAGAGACAGTGACAAGAGAAAAAACTGAGGATTTCAGTTTTTTGTGGCTGGGGCAAAGTTCACATGTAAGCAAAGCAAATCAACCTGTCCAACTATTAAACTAATGATGCTATAAACAATTATACTTCCTGAGGAGTCCTTTAATATAAGCAGAAAATATCTTTAGAATATTCAAATACTCCCCCAAAATTACAAATAACTTTTCTTTGTGAGAGTGATGGGAAACGTAGTTAATGCTTACTATGAGTTTAAATAGCTTCTAGTTAAGAAGGTCATTAGCATTATGACTTTGCAAACTGAACATTCATTAAAGTTGTACCTTAATATGAGTGTGATTTTGTTGTCATTAATTTATTTTCTCTCTAATTTATCATTCTCTCTAATGTAGTACAGCATTTCCACTCATCATTTCACTGTACTTTTTGTAAGAATCATTTTCTTAACCTAAGAGGCAAACGAGAAGGTTAATTTAACACTGGAGTTGTTTATTACATAAGAAACTTCTCTGTCTCAGAATAATTCTAAAAATATTTTCATATATTGTCTTTGCTCTTAGGCAAGTTTAACAAAAATTTCCATACAAGGAAATTCAGGAGTTTTTGACTACTAAAAATATAATTTGGCAAGTTTTTCAGGAAAAATTTTAGGACTGAAAAGATTAATTTTTTTTAATCTACTACCCTGTTCCAAGAAGAGCTGCATTATACTTCATCCTGACTAGATCTGTAGTAACTCTATTTGATTGACTTCTTTTTCTGTTCTTCTTAGTTTTTAATTTATTTTTTAACTGATACATTGTAACTATGCATGTTTAGGGGGTACAATTTGATGCTTTGATACACATCTATGTTGTACAGTGATCCAGTTAGGGTAGTTAGTGTATTCATCACTTCATGCATTTATCATTTCTTTGTAGTGACAATGTTCAAAAGCCTCTTTTCTATTTTTTAATGCACAATATTTTATCATTAACCACAGCCACCTTACTATGTGATAAAATACCAGAAATTATTTATTCTATCTAATTACAACTTTGTAGTCATTGACCAACCTGTCCTCATCTTCCCCTCCCCTCTCCTTACCTTAGTGTCTGGTCATTACTGTTCTACTCACTGCTTCTGTGATCTCAATTTTATGTTTTCAGAGATTCCACATATGAGTGAGATCATGTGGTGTTTGTCTTTCTGTGGTCTGGTTTATTTGACTTAATGAGATATCCTCCCGGTTCATCCATGTTGTCACGAATGACAGGATTCATTCTATTTTATGGCTGAACAGCATTCCCTTATGTATATATGCCACATTTTTTTACCCATTCATCTGATGTAGTCCATACCTAGGCAATTATAAATAGTACTGCAATAAACATGGGAGTGCAAATACCTCTTTGACATACTTATCTCATTTCTTTTTATGTAAACCCAGTAGTGAGACTGCTGGATTATATTGTAGCTCTATTTTTAATTTTTTGAGGAATTTTCATAGTTTTACATAACAGATGTACTAGTTTACAATCCCACGAAAAGTGTGTAAGTGTTCTCTTTCCTCCACATCCCTTGTTTGCCAACACTTGTTTTCTTTCTTCTTTTTAGTATCTCAATGTGATCTTGATTTGCCTCTGACAATTAGTGATATTGAGTATTTTTTCATATACCTGTGGCCATTTGTTAAGTCTTCTTTTGAGAAATGTCTATTAAGGTTTAGTTGCTCACTTTTAAATGGGTTTTTGTTTTTCTGTCATTGAGTTGTTTAAGTTTCTTACGTATTGTAGATATTAGTTCCCCTAGTTCCTTGTCAGATGTATAGTTTGCAAATAGTTTCTCTTATTTTGTCAGTTGTCTCTTCACTGTTAGTTTCCTTTGCTTTGCAAAAGCTTTTCAGTTTGATGCAATCTCATTTGTTTATTTTAGCTTTTGTTGCCTGTGCTTTTGAAGTCTTATTTTAAAAATGCTTGCCCAGTCCAATGTCATGAAGTATTTCCCCTATGTTTTCTCCTAGAAGTTTTATAATTTGGGTTTTTCATTTAAGCTATTAATCTATTTTCAGTTGATTGTTGTATACGGTAACAGGTAGAGGTCTAGTTCCATTCTTTTGCATGTAGATTTTGAATTTTCCCAGCACCATTTACTGAAAAGACTGCCTTTTCCCCACATCTCTTCTTGGCTTCTTCGTCTAAAATTAGTCGACTGTATGTGTGTGAATTTATTTCTGGACTCTTTATTCTGTCCCATTGGTCTATGTGTCTGTTTTTATGCTAGCACCATGCTGTTTTGGTTACTATTGCATTGTAGTGTATGTTGAAGTCAGGTACTCCCACTCTGTTCTTTTTGTTCAGAATTGTTTTGACTATTTGGGGCCTTTTGTGGTTCTATATGAATTTTAGGATTGCTTTTCCTATTTCTGTGAAGAATGTCATTGGTAGTTTGATAGAGATTGCATTAAATCTGCAGATTTCTTTGGGTGGTATGGCCATTTTAACAATATTAATTCTTTTGATCCATGAGCATGAGATATTTTCCAATTTACTTATGTTTTTCTTTATCAAAGTTTCATAGTTTTCCATGTAGAAATCTTTCCCCTCCTTGGTTAAGTTTATTCCTAGGAATCCTTTTTTTTTAATGAAGCTATTGTAAGTGAAATTGTTTTTTATCATTTATTCTTCAGTTAGTTCATTATCAGTGTAGAGAAATGCAACTGATTTTTGTGTGTTGATTTCATATCCTACAACTTTATTACATTCATTTATTAATTCTATGTTTTGGTGGATCCTTTAGGGCTTTCTATATATAAGTTCGTTTCATGTGCAAACAAGGACAATTTAACTTCTTCCTTTCCAATTTGATGCCTTATATTTCTTGTTTCTAATTCCTCTGTTTAGGACTTATAGTTATTACATTCAATAGAAGTGGTGAAAATAGGCATCTCTGCCTTGTTCCTGATCTTAAAGAAAAAGTCTTTTTAGCTTTTCCCTGTTCAATATGATGTTAACTGTGAGCTTGTCGTATATCGTCTTTGTGGTACTGAGGTATATAACTTCTATACCTATTTTGAGAGTTTTAATCATAAAGGATGTTGAACTTTGCCAAATGTGTTTTCCTTCTGTTGATATAATCATGTGGGTTTTGTCTTTCTGTTAATGTGGTGTGTCACATTTATTGATTTGCATATGTGAAACCATCTTTGCATTCCTGGAATGAATCTCACTTGATCATAGTGAATGATCTTTTTAATGTGCTATTGGGTCTAGTTTGCTCATATCTTATTGAGGACTATTGCATCTATGTTTACCAGGACTATTGGCATGTATTTTTCTTTTTTCTTTTCTGGTTTTGGAACCAAGGCAATACTGGCCTTGAAAAAACAAGTTTGCAAGTACTCCATTCTCTTCAATTTTCTAGAATAGTTTGATGGTAATATTAGTTCTTCTTTAAATGTTTGATAGAACTCAGCAGTGAAGTCATTGGGTTCTGCGCTTTTCTTTGATGGAAGACTTTTTATTACTGATGCAATTTCCTCACTCACTATTGGTCTATTTGAGTTTTCTTATCTTCATAATATATCTTGATAGGTTGCATGTGTTCAGGCATTTATTCATTTCTTCTATGTTATCAAATTGGTTGACCTATAGATGTTCATAATAGACTCTTATGATTGTATTTTTGTGATATCAGTTGTAATGTCTCTTTTTCCATCTCTGACTTTGAGTCTTTTTCCTTCTTAGTCTAGCTAAAGATAGGTTCATTTCCTTTATCTTTTCAAGAAGACAGCTCTGTTTTATTAAACTTTTAAATTTTTTAGTCTTTATTTATTTCTGCTCTGAGCTTTATTATTTCCTTATACCAATGTTGAATTTTAATATGTTCTGGATTTTTTTTTTGTTTGTTTCTTAAAGTGCATCATTATGTTGTTTATTTGAAATCTTGCTCTTTTTTAATGTAGTGTTTATTGTTATAAGCTTCCCTCTTACAACTGTTTTTGCGATGTCCCTTAGGTTTTGTTAATATATATTCCGATTTTCATTTGTCTCAAGAAAATTTTTCTTTGCTTTTTAATTTATTCAATGACCTATTGATTGTTTAGGAGCATGTTGTTTAATTTTTATGTATTTATAAAGTTTTCAAAGTTTTTCATGTTGCTAATTTCTAGTTGTATACAATTATTGTCAAGAAAGATACTTGATATAATCTCTCCTCTTAAATTTGTTAATAATTATTTTGTGGCCTAACATATCTATCCTGGAAAATGTTTTTTTTTTTTTAATTTATTTATTATTATTATACTTTAAGTTGTAGGGTACATGTGCATAACGTGCAGGTTTGTTACATATGTATACTTGTGCCATGTTGCTGTGCTGCACCCATCAACTCGTCATTTACATCAGGTATAACTCCCAATGCAATCCCTCCCCCCTCCCCCCTCCCCATGATAGGCCCCGGTGTGTGATGTTCCCCTTCCTGAGTCCGGAAAATGTTTTATGTGCAATTGAGAAGAATGTGTATTTTGCAGCTGTTGAATAAAATGTTCTGTAAGTGTCTTTAATTCCATTTAGTATATGGTGCAGTTTAAGTCCAACATTTCTTTGTGGTTTTGTTTGTTTGTTTTGTTTTGTTTTTCTCTAGATGATCTGTCCACTAGTGAAAGTAGGATGCTAAAGTTCCTTACTGTTATTTTATTGCAGTCTATCTCTCCCTTTATGTCTAATAATATTTGCTTTATATATCTGCATGCCCCAGTGTTGAGCGCATATATACTTACAATTGTTATATCCTCTTACTAAATTGATCATTTGTTATTATATAAGCTTCTTTAGCTCTTTTAAGAGTTTTCCTGTAGATAGGACCTAGGATGTCAGTTTGTCAGAGTGTCAGGACCTATGGTGTATTAGCTTTGGTTCTGAGTGGACTCAGTAGCATAGTTCCATGCAGTGTCTTTACCTGCAATCCTCATTACTAATACCTGTGATTGTTTCAGTGACCTAGGCTATGGAAGCTTGAGATGGCATTGGTGCAGTCTTGCTGTGGTTGTGGGCACTGGGCTGATCGTTGGGCCAAGCGTGTGCAGGGGCAAAGGTTGTCAGGCTGTCTGCTGGACTCTCCTGGGAGGCAAATGGCCACCGTTGGGCTGGCTGTCAGGCCAAGCTCAGGTACACACAGGCACGCATGGGCACAGCTGGCTGGGCAGCTGTGTAGCTGTCTCCAGGGAGGTGGGACTGCCACCAGACTGGATGTTGGGCTAGGTATACATGATTGCAGTGTGGTAGGCTAGACCAGCCATTTGGCTGTGCAGCACGTGTACACACAGGTAAGGCAGGTGGCCAGCTGGTCAGTGGCTTTGCTGCTATGCAGGTATCTCTATTTCCTGGGTTGGGGGCTGCTGCATGGGTTTGGACATTGGAATTTCAATTGTTTGGTATGGCATAGACTTCAGGCAACTGGGGTTATAGAGCTGCAGACACTAATGTGAATGTGGTAAAATGATCATGGGACTCAGCGGTTGAGAGAATCTGTTGCTACTATCCCTCAGGATTAGATGCACTCTAGTAATAAATCCAGTTGCAGGATGGTACCACACCAAAGCTTCTTAGGTCATACGGGCGGGAAGTGTTCAAGGTGAGCTCCTACTCTGGGGCATGCAGCTGCATGAACTCCCAGCTAATCAACAAACTGGCTTGGAGCCTGTGAGGACTTGGGTAACTCTCTTGTAGCAGGGATTGCTGGTGTTTGTGGCAGCAACAGGTACTATTGAGGAACTTCAGCTTACTTTTTCCCCCATGAGAAGTACCCCCAACTCTGAACTCATCCTCATCGGGAGAACAGTGTGGCAGAGGCAGAATGCCTCACTTCCATCTCTATGGTGCTATCCAGGGATTCTATTCTGCACAGGGAGTTGTTTATTCATTGTTTTGATCTCTTTCCTTGACATGGTAGGGATGATCACCAGGTAACTCTAGTCAACCGTCTTACTGACATCTCTTCAGATATTTCAAGAAATCCAGTTTTCTAACACTTAATTCATCATGTAAAGTCTGTATAATTCTGTAAGTCATCAAATTTTATGATGTTTTATGTATAATTAATATATAAATTAAGTTATTTTCTATTAATTTATGCATTAAACTGTTACTGGAAAATAGTGGTTCTGATTATTCCCAATTAGAGTTTAGGTTTCAAATGTGTTATCTTAAATATAAACTACACAGTACATTGAAATAATACTTTGGGATATTCTGGAAGACATCTCAAAAATAGCAGATGTCTTCTAGAGTGCTGACCAGTGTGACATGCCAAAAAGGTAATTATCAGCATTGGTATTTGACACCCGTTATTGAATATTTAATGTAAATAAAAATAAGTGTGAACTACATTTTTTCCTTATCACAACAATTATCATCATTTTACTAAGAGACATAGAGTGCTAGAAGATGACAAAGCTAAAGCAACCTAGATGAAATCCTCAACCCCTGTTGTAACATTTCCACATCTAAATCAAGGACAGAGAAATGGACATTGTAGGCAAGTGAAATGGAGTGTTGGTTTCCGGCTCTTAAGATTTTTCTAGCATTTTCCTTCACAGAATGTTTATCTCTGTCTTGAAAACCTAAGGGTAAATAATGTTCACTCGCCCTCTCTTCAGAGTCACTACCAATAACCACTTTTTTCAGGGAATATTTCACATGTTCTCATGCACATAATTCACTCAGCTATGGCATGGTTCCACCATTTTCCATTTACTTAATCTATATCTTTTGCTGAGGCTTTAAATGCCTCTAGAGTGACTACAAGCCATTGAGTGCTCCAGTCATTTTAAGGCTGCAAACACTATTTCCTTTTAATGCTCTGAAGCTTGTCCATAAAAATATGCTTTACCGAAAAGCTTGGAGCTGAGTCTGTATATGGAAAGTGTCAAAAAAAAAAAAAGAGTTAGCGACTATAAATGCTACTACTACTACTATTTCTACAATTACTACTATTTATAATGTCCATATATTCTAGTTAAGCCTTATACTCATGTAATTATTATCCATTCTGGGTTTTAGCAGTGATCACAAATGGGGGAAATATCTATCAAATTTTCTCCCTCTTTTCTCACTAGCAACACACTTAACTTTTAAGCAAGAGTTATAAAATAGTATTAACTTTGGATTCCTGTCTTTCAGAAATGTATGCTTTTATATGTTTACCATATCCTTTCCTGAGGGTTCAGGTTGTAGTTTGTTGGAATAATTTTAACACTGAATTCAATGATATATATTGTACAATTCATTTCACCATCCCTCACCTCCAGTTCTGAAAGACTTGTTTGTGGGCCTCATTCTATTTCTTCAAAATTAGTTTTGTTTTGTTTTTTTTTTTAAAGATCTTTAAGTCCTATTAAAATAAGCCATGAGAAAGCCCTACCCCACCCCAATGCTATAGAAATAACTGAAAAATGTCTAAATTCCAGAGATAATATACTTATAAAACATCATACTTTAGATAATCATTCTATGAAATAAGAAACTTACATTGAGTCTTTACCCTTTTAATTAATATTGAAATTAATGCATGCCAAAAGTCTTGAAGCCAGTCTCAGCATATCTTCATCCATCCATGACTATGTACTCTGTAAGGATAGCCTTAACTATTGTGTTAGGTCAACCTCACACTCACAACTGCCATATCACTAATTCTAATATTTTCCAACATACTCTATGAAATGTACATTTGCCTGGAAAATAATTACAATTTATTGCATACTATTTGATCCAAAGCCATGCTATATAACAAGCTCTTTATTTATAAGTTGCTTGAAAAAGAAATCTGCACTAGAGAAAGGTGAATGTTAAAATCACAACTATAAAAATGATGAATTAATTTACAAATAAACATTAGCTGTTAGACTAAATTATGTATTTTAGACAATTTAACATGCACAATTGATATTTAATAATGTTATGAGATTTGTTATTTTCTATCTAATATCCCAGCTGGAAACTGTGGAAACAAGAAAATTCAAGGTCCCACAGTCAATTATTTAAATATGATATGAACGTGAATGTCATTCTTCCTTTAATTGAGGGCTAAGAGAAATCTTAAGAAAGCAGGGCATCCATTTTTCTGCCCTGAGGTAGATCTACAAGTACTAAAGTGATGCACTGTCCTGATTCTGAAGATGACACTCTTGACCCATTATGAGTGAGTCAGATTATTGCAGTATTTTTCCATTTGCAGTGAGATATTTTTTCCTATTTTACCCCTTTGTATCAGACAATGATTTACTAGATCAGATTGAAGGTCCCCAAATGCACTGAAATCAGTTAACCCCCTCAACAGAAAATAAACATAAAATCACACCCCAAATCACATTAGAACAGTGATCTGACAAAGTACCCACATACATGGAGTCCAAGTTATAGTATTCACTTATTTCCTGTAGAAAATAACATTCTCACTGGGACAGTGAAGCATGTTCTACAATGAAGGATTCACTGTCAATAAATAACACTATTTATTTTCCAAGTTTAGAAACAGTAAGAAATATAGGTGTCAGAGATGAAAATGGCAAGCATGTTTAGTGGAAACAAAGGGCTTACTAATGCTTCACCCTCCATTCACACTCCCAGTGCCTAGCATAATGTAAGGCAACCAACGCTGGGTGTGGTGGCTCACATCTGTAATCCTCGCATTTTGGGAGGCTGAGGCAAGAAGATCACTTGCATCCAGGAGTGCGAGACCAGCTGGTCAACATAGTGAGGCCCCCATCTCTACAAAAAAATAAAATATTAATTAGCCAGGCATGGTGGCACATGCCTATAGTCCCAGATACGTTGGGAGGCTGAGGTGGAAGGATCATTGAGCCCCAGGGGGCAAGGCTGCAGTGAGCTGTAATCATGCTACTGCAC
The DNA here is from genome assembly GCF_043159975.1 of Macaca nemestrina. NCBI lineage: Eukaryota > Metazoa > Chordata > Mammalia > Primates > Cercopithecidae > Macaca > Macaca nemestrina. The sequence goes on from NC_092128.1 coordinate 66,033,323, forward strand.
TCAGCCTGAGTGACAGAGCAAGACCTTGTCTCCAAAAAAACAAGGCATTTTACCTCAAGGCAGAGTACTGACCATAGTACATTCTCAATAGGCAGATGAATGCAAAGTTGACTAGTAGTGGCCACACTTCTAGTAATTGTTTTATTAATATTATATCCATCTGCCTAAGGATCTCAGCATCTCAGTTCCTTCTGTTAATTCATCAGTCAAAAATATTACTTCCCCCTTTCTGGGATGCAGTAGGAGAAGGATTTGCAAGAGGCTGCAACTGTTTTTCTCATATACACCTGTCCTAAGGAAAAAAAAAGGGGGGGGCTTCCTCTTCTTTCCTTTAGAAACATGGAAAGTGGAGAATAAATGTTCCTACCTTCAACATTAAACATAAAATACCATCCTCTTTCTATAGGTTCTGTACTAAAATGATCGCTTAGTTTATATTTTTTCCTTTACTATGTTCATTTCAATATCTCTTTCATAACTCAACCTCAGAAGGGTGATACATAGAAATCCCAGAAAACAACTGTCTCATGGCATAATTAGTAAGGAGTCTACCCTTCATTGATATGAACTTAAAATTCATGTGGCTTAAAGGAGTAATTTTATCTAACAGGATAATAATTATACAATCATATATTAAAGACATATCTATAAAACTGAAGGATTTATTCTTGTAAGATTAGCTTTAGCTGACCTGAAAAATAATCTCCTTAAATCAAATATGGCCTTTCCTACATATTTGCTCATAAAATTTTCTGGTAAATTGTGGCTATTTTAAATTGCACCATATGCATCAAAATTTTTAACACTGAGAATTACAAGTATTGAAGTCTTATATTTTTATACATTTTTCATCAAAGAAGTTTACAATTCATACATTTTTATTTTAAAAAGTTTAAATCTATTGCAAACTGAAGTTTAGTAAACTGAATCTAAATAACTTGATTTTATTACTAATCCTGGAAGACAGAGGAGTAAGGAAAAATATGTTTAATTCTTTTCTTGTTCCCTTTCTGTCACAAATTTACACTTAGATTATCCATCATATCATCCAATTGACTAGATGTTTCTCCATAAACCATCCAAGACTGACAGAAATCCTCTAGTTGTGGAGTGAATGAATTATTTGTTCAGGCATGATTCCTCTGCTATCTCAATTTCTGAAATACAGAAAAAGGAGAAGTGCTATTAAATAACTATTAATTATACTTGTTCAATATTCCTTTATAGGTACCTAATTTAATCTGACATACTAAGGAAGGATTAGGAAAATGGAAGTATTCTACGGTTCATTAGTTCTTTGCAAGTATAATAGATTTTATAAAAGAAGTATATCTTACATAATTTAAAAGTTTTTGTCAAATCTTTGGAACTATAAAATTATTTGACTCAGTTTTTGGAAAATATTTTCCACATAAACTAAGAGGCTAAACTAGTTTCTATTGTCAAACCAATGAGAGAAGTCAGATTCAACATTTTCGATAAAAATTAAAACCTTTTTCCTATGATAATGTCTATATTTTCCATCTCTTCTGGAGTCAATTTTATAATGTATTCCAATAGATGATACTTCATGAATATTTACGCAACATTTTAAGTGCATCAATTTTTTTAATCTTAATTTTGAATTGCAACCATTGGCATTATAGAATGATCTTTTTCCTTGTTTCTTTGCCTGTATTTACAGGAAGGGGGCAAACTGTAACGTTGTCTGTTGGCAAATGTATCCTTCCCTAGGAAACTTTTGTTGTATTGAACTGAAATTTTCAGTGATATGAAACACAAATTCTACAAGGGTGTCACTAGAACAGTGATCTGATAAAGTACTCACATATATAGATTCTCTGTTATGGTATTCACGTACTTGGTGTAGATTCCTACTTCTACTCTTTGGTACCTGGAACAATGTGTTTTACCAATTAATAGCACAGAATCATATATGGCTGCTATTTCAAACTATATGCCTAAACTGGATACTTCTCTATACCTTTCAGGGGTCATTCCAATACTTTATCAGTTCTGAAGCTCCAAGGTAATGTGGAAATGGTCACGTGCTCCTTGTTAGACCTTTATTGCAAAGTGGGTCACTTGATCTGAAGCAGTGTCATGTGGAGACTCAAAATGTTAAAACATTCTGAATATCTCAGCCCTCAGATAGTGGTGCTGGTTGAGGCACTGAAGGCAAGCAAACTAAACTGATGCCAGAAAACATGTCAATTGTACAAACGACAAATATCTGCTCCCTCTAACATAGGCGAAGTCTCAAAACCACAGAAGGCTGACTGGTGTTCTCAACTCACTACTGGTCTCTGCTGCTGACAGATCAAGCATTCAGCTACAGAAATAGGCTAAGTGAATCTTGTGACAGGAGACTGATGTTTTAGGGCCTAGGAAAAGTGTCCACCCTGCAATCATAATCATTCAATTCACAGTCCTATAACACAGTCACTGGTATATGCAAGGACAAAGACTGGACAAATCATCATGTACAGCTGATTGTTCAGTACCACCTCTATCTTGAATGTCTGTCATGGGCATTGCTGTGGATACAAAAATCTTCAAAGTTTGAGCCCATTCCCATAAGCCAATCTTTCATAAACTATCTCTCTCAAATCTCCCAGTCTTTTTCATTCTAAGCTCATGACTGACTAGACAAGCTATTTGTCATAGTCAAGGATTCCACATATGTTTTTTATCTCATGCCAATTCTCTCTCCAAACCAAAACCAAGTGTATTCCTTACAGATACGCCCATATCTGAGCTAACTCATCCATAAACCACAGCCAGGTATTTTCCACCTATGTCCTCTGTTTTTAAGAGCCTACCACAAGGCCACACAACATTGGACCCCATCATGCTGCAAAGATGACACTACAAGTCATCATTATAGCAGGTCCCTAAACCTTAATATGATATGTCTTACTTCCTGGACCACATGTATTTTAACACAACACCCAAAGTACTTTCTGCTTCCTGATCCCCAGATAGTATTAATATGATGTTATCAAATACAGCGAATGAAAATAATGTTCTGTGGAATGTCTAAATCAGTATTATGCAATAGAAATACAATGGGAACACATATATAATTTAAAATTTTCCAGCAGTCACATTTTAAAAAGCAGAAACATGTGAAATAAATTTAATAATATTTGTTACTTAACCCAACATATTCAAAAATATTCTCATGTCAAAATGTAACCACTATAAAAATATTAATTAGATACTTTATATCATTTTTAGTAGTAACACTTCAAAGTCTGGTATTTATTTTATACAAATAACTCATCAGAATTTTCACTAGCCACGTTTCAAGTGCTCCATGTGAACATGTGAACTTCCACTTTTGGCCAAAATGGAGTAACAGGGACCAGAATTACCCTCCTGCTAACTGCCGAACAAAATACATGGAATAATGGTTTTCAGGACCCTGACTACTAGAGAATAAAGGACAGGAATCTCCTGGAGAAGAGAAACAAATGAAGTTATCCCTATGATTGCCCCAGCATACTGCCTTGAAAGAGCTTCCAAGACATGCACAAGGAAGGGAAACCCAAGCAGAGTTCAGCAGACTCATTGATTTCAAGAGAAGGCCTAGGAGACTGAGGTGGTCACAGTGCTCAGGAAAGAGTACCAAAGAAGAGAATGCTGCACAGAGTGAGAACCATGGGGACTTTCAAAGGGTACCTATGGTTTAACTATTCAGCTGAGTACTAATCAGCACATGTGTGTAAGAAAACTAGATGAGTCAGGCAAATAATCACATGAGAAGACTGGAAAAAATACACACTTACACAGAGCCAGGAATAGTGTTTATTTACGCCAGCCAGTTTGAGAAACCAAGTGTCTTGCTTCAGCAGTGGTAATAATTAGATCTAGAATAAACATTGCTGTGGTTAAGCCTAAAAAAAATCCAGAAAGCAAGACCCCAAAGGATAAACTATTTCCAAACGATTTCCTTTGTATTTCCAAAGAATGGAAGTATTTCTTAGATGAACTCCAGCACAAAACAAGTTTATAGGACTGAGAAAATATCTGGCTAACAAATGGATACAATTCATAATGTCTGGCCTCTAGTAAAAATTACGAGGCTTGCAAATAAGCAATATGCCTTATAATGAGGAGAAAATCAATACACTGACACCAACCAAGAAGAGAAAAATGGAGCAAATTAAAAATCAATGACTTCTCTTACACACATCAGAGAACAAGGTCACAAAGCAAACCACCACCTTGAAATTTGGAGAGACAGGTGCATCCAAAGACATCATATTATATAATCCACTAAGACATATATTATAGAATAAATCTCAGAAGATAAAGAAATACAGGTCAAAATTAAAATTATGAAGATCTAATATAATTAAGTCATCTCTTTGTATAATTTATAAATATGAGAAGATTAATAAATGTATCTTTATTAATTTTTAAATAAATTAATGTAATATTTAAGTATATTAAATTATTTAGAAGGTGAGGAGTATGATAAAAAGATACGGTATCTAGTAGATGTGCATGTGTATATAGAACTCTGTTAGCTGCGTTTGGAGATTGCTTCAACAAAAACTGAAAATAAAAATCAAAAATAACTCCATTAGTTTTTTCACACATCATGAGCAAATAGTAGTTTTTTATTTAATGAAAGACAAAGATATGGGTAACAATAAACAAAGCAGTCTAGTAGTTAGCATAAATTTTAAGTTTCATTAATAAAAATTAGAAAATATTAAATATTTTCTGAGCTGAAGATGATTGATACATTTGTATTGACATTTTCTCATATAATTATTAAAATACATCTTGGCCACCTTATAGCACACACTGACTTCACAAGAAATTACACAAAATTTTTTCTATGTATTGTGTCGAATGTGCTGTCAAAAATTTCAGTATTCCAAAATCATTCTATTTATATTTGAATGAGGCAGCATCACTAGTCCATAACATTTTTTAGGAATTAATATTAAGAATAGGCAAGTATTCATTATACTTAATTTTATGTAAAGTGTCATTTTTAGCATTCTTATCATTATTCTATTTGCTTTGCTCCAAAGCTAGATATTTTTTAAAATAGTCACAGGATCAAAGAGACAAAATTGCTGATTGAAATTTTCTATTACTTCTATTGCCCCACTCTACCCCGTACCTGAATTCAGATATAGTCTAATTCAGATATAGTCTACCCTGTACCTGAATTCAGATATAGATAATGCTAATACCTTATATTTAAAGCCGTGTTTTACACTTAACAGAAATATATATCAGAGGGAAAGATAGGTTTTTAAAAGTATTTCCACAGTTTGATGTTTTTTAGATTTTGAGGCCTTGGAGCAATGTCAATTATCAGGATGTAGGATATATGAGAAATATACTTACCTGCTGTAAAATGGGAGAAAATTCCTATAAACTCAACCACTTTTCAGATAATTTTAAGATCAATTTTATAAACAAATACACATAGAAGTTCAAGATCTGAAAATTTGAAAGTCTATGTCTACAGCCAATTAAGACAGGTTGAGAGATACAGAAATGTATAAATGTATATCTTTGAAATTCTTTCAAGTTAGAAATAATAGGAATAATTCACTTGAGAATTGTCTTAAATTAGGGAAAATCAGAGGTTAAGATAAAGGAGAAAATATTTTCCATTTCTAAGTTCAAACATTGCTTCCTAATATATGCAAATTTAAATGCAAATTATTAGAATAGTAAGTACTCAAATGCTGCTATACATTGTGAAGGAGATCACTGTTTTCTCAGCTTTGTAAATTATATGTAAAAAGGTAACTGAAAATGCAATGTTGCACTAAATATTTCTGAGGCTATTTTAAGTATAAAGAGTCTTTACAACTTTTTCATTGTTGAAGATGAGTTTAGTAACAACCTCGACAACATTAAAAAATATTTATAGCTGGTTTTAGACCCATGTTTTAAGATGAACATTTTAGAGCCAATTTAGTTTAATATATTTTCACTAAACACTTATTTTCGAAAAAGGCATATTTTGAATGAGAAAATGAAACATCAACTTTTCTTCTCCTGATTGATTCTCTAACTGATAGTTCTGCTTAGTTGAATAGCTATTGCCCAGGAATATAAAGCAATACAATTTGCCTCCAGGAACACATTCTCGACCTCTTGACCCCAGATGATTCTCTGAAATGGCATCTTGTGATAGTGAAGAATAAATTGCTTTTATTTGTATGTGTTTTTCTTCCCACAATATCTATTGGGTTGTCAGAGTTGAGTTGCCTGTGTTCCTACAACCTTATTACTTAAGAGTACTAAAATGACAGACTACACCTTCCCAGATCTCATAAAGAAAGCTTGCTTACTCGCCTGTTTTTAATAGTAAAGTCGCTAGAAAATAACATATGCTGTCAGCCACAATCCAAGGTAAACACAAGATTTTTTAGGATTTTCCTTCTTGGCTATATGAGCTCTTTTTTGGTGCCATATGAATTTTAAATTGTGTTTTCTAATTCTATGAAGAATGTCATTGGTAGTTTCATGAGAATAGCATTAAATCTATAAATTGTTTGGGGCAGTGTGACCATTTTAATGACATTGATTCTTCAGATACAGGAGCATGGAATGTTTTTCCATCTGTTTGTGTCATCTCTGACTTTCCTGAGCAGTGTTTTATAATTTTGATTGTAGAGATCTTCATCTTCCCTGGTTAGCTTTATTCCTATGTATTTTATTCCTCTTATGGAAATTGTGAATGGCACTGTATTCCTGATATTACTCTCAACTTGGATGGAGTTGTTGGCGTATAGGCTGCTATTCATTTTTATGTATTGATTTTATATACTGAAATTGTTCTGAAGTTGTTTATAACATCAAGAGGCTTTTGAGCAGAGGGCATGGGGTTTTGTAGATATAGAATCATGTCATCTGCAAACAAGGATAGTTTGAACTCCTCTCTTCCCATATGGATGCTTTTTATTTCTTTCTCTTGCATGACTGCTCTCGCCAGAACTTCCAATACTATGTAAAATGGGAATGGTGAGGAAAGACATCCCTGTCTTATTCTGGTTTTCAGGGGAATTGTTTCCAGCTTTTGCCTATTCAGTACAATGTTGGCTGTGTGTCATAGATGGCTTTCATTATTTTCAAGTATGTTCCTTCAATGCCTACTTTATTGAGGGTTTTTTAACATGAGGTGATGTGCAATTTTATCAAAAGCTTTTTCTGCATCTATTGAGATAATCATGTGGTTTTTATTTTTTAATCTGTTTATGTGGTGAATCACATTGATGATTTGTGTATGTTAAACCAATCTTGCATACCAGGGATAAAGCCTACTTGATTGTGATGGATAAGCTTTTTGGTGTGCTGCTGGATATGGTTTGCTAGTACTTTTTTGAGGCTTTTTGCATCTGTATCCATCAAGGATATTAGCCAAAAGGTATTTTGCTGCTGTTGTGTCTCTGCCAGGTTTTGGTATCAGGATGATACTGGCCTTATAGAATACATTGGGGAGGAGTCTCTTCTCCTGAATTTTTTGGGATAATATCAGTAAGAAAGGTGCCATCTCTTATACATCTGGTAGAATTTGGCTGTAAGTCTGTCTGGTCCTGGGCCTTTTTTGGTTAGTAGGCTTTTTATTACTGATTCAATTACAGAATTCATTATTCATTCAGGGATTCAATTAATTTTTGGTCCAGACTTGGGAAGACTTATTTAAAATTTAGACTTATTAAAAATTAATTTTTGTGAATAACAAACTTGTGGACTAATTGATCTTTTGTATTTTTTGGTTTTAATGTCCTTTAGTTCAGCTCTGATTTTAGTTATTTCTTGTCTTCTGCTAGCATTCAAGGTGGTTTGCTCTTTCTTCTTTAGTTCCTGTAGTTATGATACTAGCTTATTCATTTGAGATCTTTCTAACTTTTTGATATGGGTGTTTAGTGCTCTAAAAGTCCCTCTTAATATTGCCTTAGCTGTGTCCCAGATATTCTGGTATGTTGTATCTTTGTTCTCACTAATTTTGAAGAACTTATTGATTTCTACCTTAATTTCCTTACCCCAAAATCATTCACGAGCAGTTTGTTTAATTCTCATGTAATTTTATGATTTTGAGTGATTTTCTTAGCGTTGATTTCTATTTTTATTTAGCTGTGGTCTGAGAGTGTGTTTGGCATAATTTTGGATTTTTGAATATTCTGAGGATTACTTTATGTCCAACCATGTGGTTAATTTTAGATATTGTACTATGTTCATATAAGAAGAAGTATATTCTGTTGTTTTGGGGTGGAGAGTTCTGCAGATGTCTATGAGGTCCCTTTATTCGAGTGCTGAGTTCAGATCCTGAATATCTTTGTTAATGTCCTGCCTTGATTATCTAATATCAATGGGATGTTGAAGACTCCCACTACTACTGTGTGTGAATCTAAGTCTGTTTGTATGTTTCCAAGAACTGCTTTATGAATCTGGGTTCTCCTGTGTTGATGCATATATATTTAGGATAGTTAGGTCTTCTTGTTGAATTGTACCCTTTACCATTGTATAGTGCCCTTCCTGGTCTTTTTCATGTTTATTGGCTTAAAATCTGTTTTGTCTGAAATTAGAATAGCAACCCCTGCTTATTCTGTTTTCCATTTACTTGTTAGATTTTTATCCAACTCTTTATTTTCAGTCTATGGATGTCATTGCATGTGGAATGGATCTCTTGAAGACAGCATACCAATGGGCCTTGCTTCTTTATCCAGATTGCCACTCTGTGCCTTTTAATTGGGGGCATTTAGCCCATTTACATTCAAGGTTAGTATTGATGTGTGTAATTTTGATTCTGTCATCTTGTTATTAGCTCTTTATTACACAGACTTGTGTGGTTGCTTTATAGTGTAACTCATCTGTGTACTCAAGTATGTTTTGTAGGGGCTGGTAGTGGTCTTTCCTTTCAATAGTTAGCACTCCTTTTAGCACCTCTTATAAGGCAGGTCTGGTAGTAACCAATCCTCTCAGCATTTGCTTGCCTAAAAGGATCTTATTTCTACTTCACTTATAAAGCTTAGTTTGGCTGAATATGAAATTCTTGGTTGGAATTCTTTTATTTAAAAATGTTGAATATAGGCCCCCAATCTCTTCTGACGTGTAGGGTTTCTGCTGAAAGGCCTATTGTTAGCCTGATGGGGTTCCCTTTGTAGGTGACCTGCCCTTCCCTCTAGCTCCCTTTAACATTTTTTTCTTTCATTTCAACCTTGGAGAATCTGATGACTACGTGTCTTGGTGATGGTCTTCTTGTGTAATATCTTACAGGAATTCTCTGAATTTCCTGAATTTTAATATTGGCTTCCCTAGAGAGGTTGAGGAAGTTTTCATGGATGATATTCTGAAATGTTATCCAAGTTGCTTGCTTTCTCCCCATCTCTTTCAGGGACACCAATGATTCATAGCTTTGGTCTCCTTACATAATTCTGTATTTCTCAGAGGTTTTGTTTATTCTTGTTTATTCATTTTTCTTTATATTTGTGACTTATTTCAGAAAGCCAGTCTTTGACCTCTGATATTCTTTCCTCAGCTTGGTCTTGGTCTATTCTGCCATCAGTATTTGCAGTTGCATTAGGAAATTATTATAATGTGTTTTTCAGCTCTATCAGATCAATTTGTTTTTTAAATAAGTTATTTCACCTATTGGCTCCTGTATCATTTTATTGTAATCCTTAGATTCCTTGGATTTGGTATCAACTTTCTCTTGAATCTCAATGATCTTTGTTTCTATCCATATTCTAAATTGTATTTCTGTCATTTCAACCATTTAAAGCCAGTTAAGAATCTTTGTTGGGAAACTGGTGTGGATGTATGGAGAAAAGAGGCCTCTCTGGCTTTTTGAGTTGCTAGAGTTCTTGCCCTGGTTCTTTCTCATCTGTGTGGGTTGTTGTTTCTTTAACTGAGGTGTAATTTGAGTATAGTCAGTAGACTCCTTTTCTGGATGTTTTCAGAGGGTCAAGGTTTTGTTCAGGGTCTTTATTTGTAAATTATTGTCCTTTGTTTCACAGGGGGTATATTAGCAAACTATTAATATTTTTATTGAAATTTTTGCCTGTGACCCAGAAGGTGACACTTAAGTGAAATGGTCAGTAGGTAGGTTCTTGCTTAGCCACCTGACTCCTCTGTATTTCCTCACAGTTGCAGCCATGCTCCCTCTCAGTGCTCTTAAAGTACTGGCTGCAGATATCAGCTTGGCACTCCCAGGCTGCACACTGCAGCTCTGCGGCAACCTCAGACTTTATGTTCCCTCCCCACCTTGGAGACAGCAGAGGAAGCAACCTTAGCAGTGGTTGTTGCAGAAGGCCTTTTTCACTTGTCACTTGGGGCTCTACCCCAGAACCACTATCAATCAGTATGATTGGCCTGGGGCAGTGCAGCTGCCCTATGGGCCCAAGCTGGTGGACCCTGTCTGGTAATGAGCGAGGGCTGTGTGGGTCTCATGAGAGAAGCACTTTCCTTAGGACTTCACACAACTTCTTAGGGCAACTGCAGCTTGTTGGAGGTGTGGGTAAAGGACTCAGAGTCTTTGTTTCTTCCCCAATCCAGGGCAGTGAAAGCAGTACCACTACAACATCAGTGGGAGAGGGGCTTTTGGTTGCCTATAGGAGCTCCATCTCAGAGAAATACAGAGCTGCCACTACTGGAGTTTTCAGCCAGAGGGGTGGGTTGGCTGTACTGCTGCCTGAGCTGGGAGTTCCACTTGTTGAGATGTGGAAGGTGAAGATCTCACAGGAAGGAGAGACTGAGTCCCTCTCTGTATGGTGACTGTGGTGTGCTGGAAGTGAAGGTGAAGCCCTCAAGCTCTTCATTTCTTTCCCAGACTGAGGGCAGCAGGAGCAGAACCACTACTGTGGCAGTGGCAGAAGGGCTGTTGGTTGCCTCTGGCAGCCTCTCCCCATGGAAACTCAGAGCTCCTGCTAGTGGGTGTGCTCAGCCATGAGTGGAACAGCTGATCTGAGGTCCTGAGCTGGAGGACTTGCCTGTTCAAGAGTGGCAAGTGGGGTCTCACAGGGAAGAGAGACTGGATTGCTCTCCATATGGTGGTTGTGGTGTGCTGGAGGTGCCAGCATAGCAACTAGGCCCTTTATTCCTTCCCTAGCCTGAGGGTGGTTAGGTTCATACCACTTAAGCTGCAATGGTGGAGGGATTGTGGGTTGTCTCTGGGACTTCCTCCTCAAAGAACTGCATAGCCACCTTCAACTGAAGTGTTCAGGTCAGGGCAGGCTAGTTGTGCTGGAGTTTCAGGTCAGGAAGCCCTGCCCAGTAAGGAGAAGCAGAATTGGGGACACGTGTGGAATGTGCTTTGGCCACTTTTTTTCCCTTTTCCACAGGGCAGCTGTGTTATGCTGGGAATCTGTACCAGTCCCTAGTCATTCCACATCCTTGAGACCCCAAACGCAAAATTGGCAAAGGCTGCAACAAACCCAAAGTGGTGGCTTGCCCCTCCCCGTGGGAGCTCCATCCTAGGGAAGTGCAGAGTTGCTACTGGCCTGACAGCCCCAGTGAGCTGGAGCTGGAGTCCCAGGTCGGGACTCCACCCAGTGAAAAAAAGTGGGATTGGGGACCCATGTAAAAAACAGTCTGGCTACTTTTCTGTGGGGCAGCTGTGTTGTGTTGTGTATCTCTGCATGTCCCTAGTCACTGTGCACCTTCTGGAGCCCGAAGACAGTAGCAAGGAGGGCTGAGAGACAGCCAAAATGGTGGCTTGCCTGTCCCTGTGAGAACTCAATCCCAGGAAAGTGCAGACCTGCTACCTCTCTGAGAGCCCAAGAGGGAGGTGGCAGGAGACCTAGACCAGTGAGTCTTACCCTCCAAGGTACAGTAGAGGTGAAGCCTGCAGTCCATCACCATTCAGCCCCTGGATTCAGTCCCTTTCCTGGGGGCACATAAGGGAGCCTGACCTACCCCCCGTTGCCAGAGCTGCAGCCACTAGTGCCAAATGTCTGAAAATCCAAGGCTCCTAGAACTCCATGTGTGCTTGAGTAATAGCTCTTCCCAAGCTCCGTGTAACTCTGTGTGACAATCTGAAGACCTTGGTGGGTTGAACTCATGAGGGGATCTTCTGAGCCCAGGGTTGCAAAAGTCCATGGAATAAGTATGGGTCCTGGCCAGGTGCGGTGGCTCACACCTGTAATCCTAGCACTTTGGGAGGTGGAGGCAGGCAGATCACAAGGTCAGGAGATCAAGACCATCCTGGCTAACACGGTGAAACCCCGTCTCTACTAAAAATACAAAAAATTAGCCAGGTGTGGTGGCAGGCACCTGTAGTCCTAGCTACTTGGGAGGCTGAGGTAGGAGAATGACATGAACGTGGGAGGCAAAAAAAAAGAAGTATGGGTCCCTGGGGAATCTCACTCACTATTTCTACATGGTAGGGAAGCCATCTCTGGCCCAATGTGCCTCCTGGATGGGTGGGCTTCCTGTCCTGTTACCTCCATTCTCTGTGGGTGGAGTTGTTTCCTTGATTAATCCCAATGTGTCCACCTGGATGGTTCAGTCGATCTAGTATTTACTCACCACTTTTTCTCACTGTGAAATCAGCACACACTAGTTGCTTCTAGTCAGCCATACTGAGAAGCAACCCAAGTTCTCCCACTTACTAAGCAAGTCATTTTATTTTTCTGGCTTTCAGTTTACATATTGATAAAAGCTATTTATTTAAATGTTGTTGAAAGAATAAATTAAGAATATTTAAGAAGTCTAGCATATTTTTCTTCCTTTTTCTTAACTGTTAGGTATTATTAAAGAAATAACTGAAGTTGTTTAAACAACAAGAATGAAATGTGTATAACTAGACAGTCAACATTAATAAACCACCTCAACAATTCCTCAACATATTCTTTTCAGCTGTCTTTAAATCCCCATCTGTTAGCAGTGGTGAATCCATATGGGTCTGCAGCAAATGTGATTCTGGCCTCCTAGGAGGAAAAAATTCAGCCACGATGCATAATGTAGAGGAGAGACTGAGGCAAGTTTCAGAGCAGGAGCAAAAGTTGATTCAAAAGTTTTAGTGCAGGAATGAAAGAAGGTACACTTGGAAGAGGTCCAAGCCAATGACTTGAAAGATTCAAGTGCATCATTTAGCCCTCGGCTTGACATTTTATATACTGGCATGGTTCCAGGGTTTTCCCTTTTCATCCCTTGATTTTTCCCCTGGGTTGGACTGTCCACATGTGCAGTGTCCTGCTAGCACGTAGAAGGGGCTACATGCACAGTGTGTTTACTGAACTTGTTTGCATGCTCACTTGAGGTGTTTTCCCTTACTACTCGAGTGTTCCTAGAGGAAGGTACTATACCAGTTAAACTCTGTCATTTTGCCTCTGAGGGCACGTGCTTAAGCCCACTTGCCCAACTCCTGAGATCTTATTGGGAAGCTGCTCATCACCAACTTCAGGTGTTTTCTATCCATTGGGAGACTGCCGTTCCCTAGTCCCAGCTGCAGCCAATTATTATTTTGGAGACACAGTTTAGCAATCTCATGAACATCATCTCATGGTCACCTGACATTCCTGGGGGGCACTCTCCTGCCCTGCTCATGTCTGCCTAGCTACTGACTCGAACACATCTACTATGTTACATTTATAGTCCTTACATTTTCTCTCCCCACAAGAAGTTGCCTGAAATTCATCTAAAATGATTATTTCTATTTCCTGAGAGTAATGCAATATGAAACAACTCTACATCAATATATTCCTATTGGGTGCTGCATGTCTGTTATGATTTTTCCTGAATTGGAACCAAAGGGACAAATGTAGCACCAATGAGCAAAAGAAAAATAAACACAGTAATGAAGTCAGTTCATGAATTGACAGTCTTGTCAGGTAAACTTGCATCTGTCATGAAAAATGACTAGAGTTTTATTTGACATCTAAATGGAAAGAATACCTCTCTCATATATATATAATATATATATATTACAGTTCTGATATATATATTTCTGATATATATATAGATATATATCAGAAATTTTTAGAAGTCTATTCTTTAAATCTTTTCAACAAGCTTAAAACAAGTATTATTGTAATAGAACAGAACTGGGGTGCACTTGCCTGGTGTGGTAAGACCAGATATCCACATCAAGGTTTGCAGCAGTAGTAAGGATTTATTTTCAGGGTGCAAGCAAAGAGAATCAGATTGCTAATGCTTAAATCCCAACTTCTCTTATAGGTAAGGGCTTTTAAAAGCAGGGGTAAATTTTATGAAAGCAGAGGTTATAGGCAAATTGTAAATAAATTTGCATGGAGATTATACATTGATTTTGGTACACATGGGCAGGATCTCTTGCAGCAGGGGGTTACAGATCAGAGGAAGACTCAAAGACTTTTTGATTCTCAATTGGTTAAGAAAAAAAAAGGTTGTTTAAAAAGTTAGCGTCAACAGAAAATAATATTAGCTCTGGCTGGTGGATATGACTTTCTACAGGCCCCTCAGGAAGAACTTTAAAAAAAGAAAAGTGATCAAAGACCAGTCTTTAGGTCTCCCTTCATCTGAGGTCTACATGTCAGGGGATCCACTTGGTGGCATTCTGTGTTTGTAAAAAACAACTCAGGGAACAGAATAGAGAGCCCAAAAATAAGACCACACACCTATGACCACCTGATCTTCAATAAAGCTGGCAAAAACAAGCAATGGATAAAAGATTCCCAATTCAAAGGATGGTGCTGGGATAACTGGCTAGTCATATGCAGAAGACTGAAGCTGGGCCCCTTCCTTATACTATATACAAAAATTAACTCAAGATGGATTAAAGACTTAAATATAAAACCCAAAACTATAAATATCCTGGAAGACAACCTAGTCAATACCATTCTGGACCTAGGAATGGGCAAAGACTTCATGACAAAGACACCAAAAGTAATCACAACAAAAACAAAAATTGATAAGTGGGATCTAGTTTAACTTAAGAGTTTCTGTACAGCAAAAGGAACTATGAACAAAGTGAACAGACAATCTACATAATCAGAGAAAATATTTGCAATCTATGCATATGTCAAAGGTCTAATATCAAGCATCTATAAGAGACTTAAACAAATATACAAGAGAAAACCAAACAACCCCATCAAAAAGTGGGCAAAGGACTTGAACAGACACTTTTATTTAAAAGAAGACATACATGTGATCAACAAGCACATGAAAAAAAGCTCAATATCACTGATCATTAGAGAAATGCAAATCAAAACCACAATGAAATATCATCTCACATCAGTCACAATGGCTATTATTAAAAAGTCAAAAAATAAGAGATGCTGGCGAGGTTGCAGAGAAAAGAGAACACTTATACACTGTTGGTGCGAGTGTAAATTACTTCAACCATTGTGGAAAGCAGTATGGTGAGTCCTCAAAGAGCTAAAAGCAAGATTACCATTCAACCCAGCAATCTCACTACTGGGTATATACTCGGAGGAATATAAATAATTCTACCACAAAGACACATGCATACAAATGTTCATTCCAGCACTATCCACAATAACAAAAACATGGAATAAACCTAAATGTCCATCAATAATGGATCAGATAAAGAAAATGTGGTAAATATACATCATCATGTGTATATTTACACAAATGTGGTAAATGTGGTAAATATGCAGCCATCCAAAAAAAAAAAGAAAGAGATCATGTCTTCAGGGGGAACATGGATGGAGCTGGAGGCTATGATTTTTCAGCAAACATAGCAACAGAAAACCAAACACCACATATTCTCACTTATAAGTGGGAATAAATGATGAGAACTTATGAACACAATGAAGGAAACAACAGACACTGGGGTCTACTTGAGGGGGAGGGGAGAGGGGGAAGGGTTGGAGGAGGGAGAGAAGCAAAAAAGATAACTATTGGGTACTGGGCTTAATTCCTCGATGATGAAATAATCTGTACAACAAACCCCCATGACATTAGTTTACCTATGTAACAAACCTTCACATGTACCCCCCTGAGCCTAAAATAAAAGTTAAAAAAAACCCACATTATATATTTTTAGTTTCTGTAATGAACAAAACATTTCCTGATTCTAACTTTCTTGGCTATTGTTTTAAGCTACTATTTTCTTATTGCTCATCAAGTTGCTCATGGGGCTAGCTAGGTAGTTGGAATTTCCCTTAAAGAAACTCAAGATTTGTATTTATTTTCTTTTTTTTTTTTGTTTTTTTTTTTTTTTTTTTTGTTTTTTTTTTTTTTTTGAGACGGAGTCTCGCTGTGTCTCCCAGGCTGGAGTGCAGTGGCCGGATCTCGGCTCACTGCAAGCTCCGCCTCCCGGGTTCACGCCATTCTGCCGCCTCAGCCTCCCAAGTAGCTGAGACTACAGGCGCCCGCCACCACGCCCGGCTAGTTTTTTGTATTTTTAGTAGAGACGGGGTTTCACCATGTTAGCCAGGATAGTCTCGATCTCCTGACCTCGTGATCCACCCGCCTCGGCCTCCCAAAGTGCTGGGATTACAGGCTTGAGCCACCGCGCCCGGCTTGTATTTATTTTCATGATAGGCTGAGGGAGGTGCCTGGCAGGCCCCTAAGAGGGGTTCCTATTCTGCTCAATATATAGGTTTATTTTGCCCCCCAAAAAACTTCGTTATATTTTAGATTATACAATAAATTGATATCTAACTCACAAACACCATAAAACATAATTATCCTTTCAGTTTGCTCCCAAGTTATAAATCCAAATTCACAGCATACATTTAGAATACAGGTAAATTGCTATTAAATGACTGTAGATACTTGCTTGTGTATCCCATATAATTTTATTTACCAAATAAGACTCTAAACTACTTTATATTTAGTGAAAGTTTGAAAATTAGCAAAAGAGAGATCAACGGACTAGATATTAAATAAAATTCTCCAAGAAGAGGAAAGTTGATGTCAGATGGATATTTGGTTCTATAAAAAGGAATAAAAAGCAAGAGAGTATTCAAAATGTATGTGAATATATTTATTTTTTAAACATCCTCATTTTTTTACAACCTGCACTTGTACCCCTGAACTTAAAAGTTAAAAAATAAAAACAAAAAATATTCCCATGGAGGAAGATGAAGAAATACATACATACCCAACACTATCTTGTTTATAAGAAATCCACTAAAGAAATGAAGACACAGGTTAAAAATGGAGGAATAGAAAGAGATATGCCACATAAACCTAATTATAAGAAAGCTGGAATGGTTATATCAGTATCAGAGCAATGTACACTTCAGAACAGCAATATTACTAGGGATATAGAGAAACATAAAGGGTTTCTCATAAAGGGTCAATTTATCAGGAATAAACATTCTAAATGTATTAATATGCCACTGGTAAGTGCTTCAAAATATATGAGGCCGGAACTAAAAAAAATAAAAGGGAAGCAAATGATTCAAATGTTATAAGTTGCAGAATTCAATGCTACCCTTTCAGTAACTGACAGTACAAGCAAACATAAAATCTTCAAGGATGTATAAGGCTTGGACAAAACTGTCAACCACTTGAATCTGGTTCACCTTTGTGGAACACTCCACTAAATAACAGAATACACATTCTTTTCAAATGTACATGGAAGAGTCATCACAATAGTTCATTCTAGAGGCCATAAAATGAGTCCCAAAATTAAAAATGAATTAAATCTGACAACAATGGAATTAAAGTAAAAACTATTAACAAATATAGAAAAGCTTTAAATATTTGGAAATTAAGTCACATAATTTTAAATAATACCATTGAGTCTAAGAAGAAATGACAATAGAAAATCAGTGCCTTGAACTGAATGATAATGAAAATACAACATGTCAACATTTGCTGAGTGAAGCTATAGCAGTATTCACAGCTTTACTGATGAATTCTATCAAATAGTTAAGAAACTAATATTACAAAAATGTCTCAGAAAATACTGGAGTAGGAAAAAAAAACTTTCAATTTGTGATGCCAGCACTATCCTATAATTAAAAACATGCAAAGATATTACAAGAAAGCAAGTTACAGACAATGGTATTTTTTAGCAACAGATACTAGGAATGGAAAGTAGATCCTAGGAATAAAAAAGAAACTTCTTCAACATGATAAAGGACATCTATGAAAAAAATTAATGATGAAAACCTGAATGTTTTCTCCTTAAAATCAGGAAAAAGTAAGGATACTCACTCTTAACACATATTCCACACTGCAGTGAAAGTCCTAGCCAGTGCAATAAAGGCAATAACTACAGAAAGCTTCTACAACCAGAAAGTGATTTTTACAAGATTGAGATGCAAGGAGAGTATCCAAAAGTTAAATGTATTTAAGTATGCTAGCAACAAATAGTTGCCAAATAAAATGAAAAACACAGTTAACAAAAGCATCCAAAATTTTAAAACTTACCAGAAGATTCCATAATGTTTACATGTTAATTGTCCCTTATCTACAGATTCAGGGCAGTTCCAGTCAAATTATCCAAATGATCAGTGAAATGATTTAAACTTTCACATCAAAATGAAAGAATTTAAGCCTTCAGTTTGTCCTACATAACCCAAAGTCAATGATCTCCAGAACTGATATTCAAAGAGAGAAAAGTTTAAATGCACAATAAAAAGGGTAGACAGAGAACAGCTTAACAGATGCCTCATTATCTTTTATCTAAAATGAAGGTAAGTTGTACAATCATCAAATCATTTTTATACACATGGCCCTTGCCCTAGTGCAGAAGAATCAAAGATTAACAGAACACTGTCCCTATAAACAAGGAACTCACAGTCTGGTGGAAGA
The DNA here is from genome assembly GCF_043159975.1 of Macaca nemestrina. Lineage (NCBI taxonomy): Eukaryota > Metazoa > Chordata > Mammalia > Primates > Cercopithecidae > Macaca > Macaca nemestrina. The sequence goes on from NC_092128.1 coordinate 66,052,019, forward strand.
GTTGCTGATAGTCTAATGGAGGAATTTATTAAAGAGACATGACATGGAGAGTTTTTCCCCCTATCTATTTATTGTTATAACATGAAGAGTAACTTAGAAGAAGCCAAATGTGTTTTATACCTGGTACTCATTGGTCATTTGCTGAAGGAGCTCTTCTTTCCTCCATAGCTTCCCCTTCCACACTGACAAAGAAAAACTTCTTCAAGTTATGCATATTAATCTCCTTTCACAAACTCTTTTGATGTGCATCTTCTGAAGTATGAGATTAACATATTTTCCTATTATATTAAAGGGACATTATAAAAGATAAGTGACTCCTCCCACACTATAATGGGACAAGATCAAGTTTCTTTCATTAGCTTTAACAAAACAGCACACACTCTACTACTCTGGATGTTAATTTTATAGCAAGTGCTATCTTAGCACATGAATATCTAAAATCTCCTCTTACACCAAGAAACTGTCTTAAATATTGCAACCTCCTTACACAAAGAAACTTTCTTCTGTTTATTCGCACCACAGTGCCCAGTGAATAAGGACATGGTAGTCATGCAATAAACACTTCTTGTTTTGTATATGGGTTAATAATATAAGAATTATTTTTAGGATTAATAATCTTTATTTCTTAGTGTATATTCTAAATGGTGCCTCCTTACAAACCCTATGTCAATCTTTAGTCATTTTATTGGAAATATATTACCTTTAGGGTAAATATCCTGATTGCAAAGCAACATTTTCAGCTTGCCATTTCTTACCCCAAAAATAGCATTTCTGGCACCCAGCTTTCATCATGTGACTATTCAGTTTAGGCTTGGTCTACCAGGCAGTACAGGGACAATAGATGCTATCTGGGAATGAAAATCAATAAACCTATATTCCAGCTTCAGTTGCTTGCACCTTGCTTTCCTATTTCATTTAAAAAAAAAAAAAAAAGTAAGGTCATTGTCTCAACCAATCCACAAAACAAAGTGAGAATTTACAATAATGTTTTCTTATGGCTTAGGTGTTCCGGGAAAGGTGCCATGTGAACAGTTGGTATGCTTTGTCATCGCTGATTTCCAGAGCATAATAAGTGATCAGTCATGTTTTGTTCTAATATATATAATGATAGACAAGATAGCATACATATTTTGCCAATACAAGGGGGAAAAAAACACCTTAAAGATGGTATGTTTCTAAAATTCCATCAGGCATTCCAGTTCCTGGTGTGCATAGTAGCATTCATGGGCACTTTTACTATTTTATTTTATTTTATTTATTTTATTTTAGAGATGGGGTCTCACTATGTTGCACAGGCTGGAGTACAGTAGTGTGATCTCAATTTGCTGTACTCTCTGCCTCCTGGGCTCAAGCAATCCCCCTACTAAGTAGCTGCAACCATAGGGGCTCACCACCATGCCCAGCTAATTTTTTGTATTTTTGGTAGAGACGAGGTTTCACCATGTTGTTCATGCTCGTCTTGAATTCGTGAGCTCAGAGATTCACCCGCCTTGGCTTTCCAAAGTGCTGGGATGAACTACTGCGCCCAGCCTCGTGAGTTGTTTTAAAAAGAAACATGGCTTCTCTTACTATTTCTTTATCATGGCAAAGTTTTGCTACATAAAACTAACCTAAGAAAATGTAGTATATGTTGGTCCTAGGGCACCTATTTCCAGACTTTACTACACGTTGGAATAATCTGAAGATCTATAAAAATATTGATGCGTTCCTAGCACTCCCAGGTATTCTAATTTAACTGGCATGAGGTGAAAGCTGAATATTTGGATTTTCAAAAAGTGGTCCATGTGATTCTAACATGCAGCCAACTTTCAAACTCACTATCCTAAGCAGTTGCCTAATCGCATTTAAGTCTTTTTTCTCAATTACCCGTTAGCTGCTGAAATTCATCAACTGAAATTCTGCTCCACCTAATCAAGATTTTAACTTTGTGAATACTTATTTTATTTAGAAATTGCAAACCATCTGCTTATGCATAACCTTTCTTGGTGGTATGTGTTAAGTCTTAACATTGGGCTCTAATTGGCCTTACAGAGCCATTAATTCCAGCTGAAGCTCATTATTTTCCCTGACCAAAGTAGCCTTTCCGATGTTTCATAAAATTCAAAGATTTGATCTCTAATTTTCACATTTACCCAAAATTATTTTGTTCAATGAAGGGTCATTCTTGTATACACAATGTCAGAGAGACATCACCCCCACTGAGGATATCACCTGGTTCTTTTCCAATAAGCTGTGCTTTACAAGGCATCAGAAGCAACTCCGTGTGTCCCATCTCCTCTGGGCACCAAAACTATCCTAATGAATTAATCTATTGTAAACCATTGTTTGAAAAACTCATGCCTGTGTCTTACTCAACCTGAACCCTTTTCTTGGAATAACCTTTCATATCCCTGTAATCTGGTTTTTGGACTGTTGAGCACAAGTTCATGTTCCAGGGCTCAGCTGAGACATCACAGCCACCAATAAGGTCTGTTTTGAGTCCACTTTTCTAAGGGAGGATTGATCACTCTACCCTCTGGGCACTCACTGAGTAGCTAATGCTTCTATCATAGACCTTAAATCTCTCTCACACTATCAGTTGATCTTCTAACTCTCTTCAAGAAGCTATAAACCACTGAAAAGTAAGAAACATATTTATGTCCCAAGTCTCAATCACTGTACTTGACACTGTAGGTACATGGTATGCACTGATCCAACGAATTAAATTTTTTTTTCATGATAGAAGCATGGGGCTTGGAGTCAGATACGGGTAAAACTTCCAATTCTGCTTCCTCTAGTATATTTTTGAACAAACCATGTAAATTTTCTAAGCCTAAATGATCCCACATAAAATGTGACTTGTAAGCGATGACTTTTGGGATGCCATGAGGATTATATAAGATGATATCACATGCATCAATCATTCTCCCCCGAGCCTCATCTCTGGTAAACTAGCACCAGTGGAATTCAGGATCAATGTCATTTTTACTCTCTAAAGCCCTTCCCCAGTTTATAATGTTACCAACACTCTCACCACACTTTAACCAAACATTGCCTCTCAGATGTTTTAAATAACAACTTGACAACACTTTTCCTTATTCTGTGATGTTATCATATTAAGTGGTACTAGGCTCTTGTTTATAAATATTGAAAGCCAAAGTTTATTCTTGACAAAGTGCACACAATGCGAGAAGGAACAGGTATACCACTTAAACTATGCCATTGGATCATGAAGTTAATCCAATATCTGACTATTGTCAGGGAAATGTTGCTTATGAGAAGAATAGCAGACAACTACATGGCAATTTGGTGTTTGCATCTTCTATCCTTACTTGCTGCCATCCTAGATTAAAATTTACAAAATCTAATATTTTCTAGTGAGAAGAAGTACTTGTACTGGGAGAAAAATGAGCTCCTCTCTCTCTCTAACCTCATCTCCTACCACACTCCTCAATGAAAATAGTTATTAGAGACAGTTTAAACTTTAAATGGATTTGTGGCACTATTATCATGTTGTCAATTGTTGATTTATTGTATTTGGCAATTGTCAATTTTGTAGATGACATTTAGGGAAAAGAGGAGACTGCAGTCTTAACCTTTTTACTGAAGAGGAATGAGCAAACTCTGTTGTATTGCCTTACATTTGTTGTAAAGCATACTAAAAATATGCCCCAAAATTGATGTAATAAATATGCTCTTGATGACTTTATAGATATCCCATAGTTGACAACAGAACATTTAAAAGGCCCAATACATTTTTTAAATAGGTACTAATTTTGGAAAGCAATATTTACCTGATTTGTTTATCTGCCATGAAATACAATAGTACATGGTACAATTCTACTGATATATGCACAAAATGACCAAATTCTAATCAGTTCAAAACGTTCTAATTTTACTAAGAAATTCTAACTCTGGAAAATAGAAAATGCCAAGCTTTTGGCTGGTTGTATTTAAAAAGTAGTGTCTTCAGCTATAGATTACATGTCTACATTTACTGCATTTATGATTTAGCTTCTACATCTCAACTAACATACTACTTTCTTTAAAGCAAAGCCTTTTCTGAGTATTCCTCCACACTAGGACTAGGTTAGATGATGCATTTCATGTATATATAGTCATAGAATCTTATGCATAGTAAAAACTCAATAATCACTTATCAATCAATAAATCATTATTGGACTTATTCATAGAGAGATAAAAAATAATGGTGATATAAACACATTTTTTCAAACACATAAAGGTAGAAATCATTCATTATCAGTAGATATACACTAAAAGAAATGTTAAAGGAGGTCTAGCAAAAGATGACAATTTTGATTTACACAATGAAAAACACTGAAAAAGGTTTTTTTTAAAGAGTAAGTATAAAACACATTTCTTCTTTTAATTCTTTTTAAAAAGATAATTGTTTAAAGTCACAAGTTCTAAAAATACATTGTGGGTTCTATAAAATATGTGTAAATATAATGTATGCCAATAACAGCACAAGAGATAAAATAGAGGAAGTAAAAATATATTGTTATGATGTTCTTATACTACATGAGAATTGTATAATATTTTGACAGACTGTAAGTTAAAGAAATATATGATAAAAGACCCAAAATAAAGAACTATAACTAATAAGCAATATTGATAAGATCCCATTACAAAAGATATATAATACAAACAAGGCAGAGAAAAAATATTTAAAAAACATTAAAAACCAGCAAAATGGCAGATTTAAATGCAAATCTATAATTATATTAAATGCAAATGGTCTAAAATTGCCAGTTAAAATACTTAGTTATCACGTTGGATTTAAAAGTATGTACAACTCAGCATTTGCTTGTCTGTAAAGGATTTTATTTCTCCTTCACTTATGAAGCTTAGTTTGGCTGGATATGAAATTCTGGGTTGAAAATTCTTTTCTTTAAGAATGTTGAATATTGGCCCCCACTCTCTTCTGGCCTGTAGGGTTTCTGCCCAGAGATCCGCTGTTAGTCTGATGGGCTTCGCTTTGTAGGTAGCCTGACCTTTCTCTCTGAGTGCCCTTAGCATTTTTTCCTTTATTTCAACTTTGGTGAATCTGACAATTGTGTTCTTGGGGTTGCTCTTCTTGAGGAGTATCTTAGTGGTGGTCTCTGTATTTCCTGAATTTGAACGTTGGCCTGCCTTGTTAGGTTGGGGAAGTGCTCCTGGATAATATCCTAAAGAGTGTTTTCCAGCTTGGTTCCATTCTCCCCGTCACTTTCAGGTACACCAATCAAATGTAGATTTGGTCTTTTCACATAGTCTCATACTTCTTGGAGGGTTTGTTCATTTCTTTTTACTCTAAACTTTTCTCACTTATTTCAATCATTCAATCTTCAAACACTGATACCCTTTCTTCCACATGAGTGAATCAGCTACTGAAGTTTGTGCATGGGTCATGTAGTTCTCATGCCATGGTTTTCAGCTCCATCGGGTCATTTAAGGTCTTCTCTACACTGTTTATTCTAGTTAGCCATTCATCTAATCTTTTTTCAAGCTTTTTAGCTTCCTTGTGATGGGTTCAAACATCCTCCTTTAGCTCAGAGAAGTTTGTTATTACTGACTTCCTGAAGCCTACTTCTGTCAACTTGTCAAAGTCATTCTCCATCCTGCTTTGTTCCGTTGCTGGTGAGAAGCTGTGATCCTTTGGAGGAGAAGGGGTGCTCTGGTTTTCAGAATTTTCAGCTTTTCTGCTCTGGTTTCTCCCCATCTTTATGGTTTTATCTACCTTTGGTTTTTGATGACAGTGACCTACAGATAGGGTTTTGGTGTGGATGTCCTTTTTGTTGATGTTGATGCTATTCCTTTCTGTTTGTTAGTTTTCCCTCTAACAGTTGGGTCCCTCAGCTGCAGTTCTGTTGGAGTTTTCTGGGAGTCCACTCCAGACCCTGTTTGCCTGGGTATCACCAGCGGAGGCTGCAGAACAGCAAATATTGCTTCCTGATCCTTCCTCTGGAAGCTTTGTCTCAGAGGGGCACCACGCTGTGTGAGGTGTCAGTCGGCCCCTACTGGGAGGTGTCTCCAAGTTAGGCTACAGCGGGGTCAGGGACCCACTTGAGCGGCCAGTCTTCCCATTCTCAGAGTTCAAACTCTGTTCTAAGAGAACCACTGCTGTCTTCAGAGCTGTCTGACAGGGATGTTTAAGTCTACAGAAGTTTCTACTGCCTTTTGTTCAGCTATGCCCTGTCCCTAAAGGTGGAGTCTGCAAAGGCAGGTGGGCCTCCTTGAACTGAGGTGAGCTCCACCCAGTTTGTGCTTCCAGGCCACTCTGTTTAGCTACTCAAGTCTCAGAAATAGTGGATGCCCCGCCTCCAGCCAGGCTTGCCACCTGGCAGTTCGATCACAGACTAGCAGAGAGCAAGTCTCTATGGACGTGGGACCCACTGAGCCGGGCGTGGGACCCACTGAGCCAGGTGAGGGACATTATCTCCTGGTGTGCCATTTGCTGAGACCTTTGGAAAAGTGCAGTGTTTAGGTGGCAGTGTCCCGATTTTCCTGGTACAGTCTGTCATGGCTTCCCTTAGCTAGGAAAGGGAAGTCCCCCAACCCCTTGCAATTCCCCAGGTGAGGCGATGCCCCGCCCTACTTCGGCTCACCTTCAATAGGCTGCACCCACTTTCCGGCCAGTCCCAATAAGATGAACCAGGTACCTCAGTTGGAAATGCAGAAAACACCCATCTTCTGCATCGATCATGATGGGAGCTACAGACCGGAGCTGTTTCTATTCGACCATCTTGGAACAGAAACCAGGTCTGCATTACAAGAGCTCCTAAAGGAAGCACTAAACATGGAAAGGAACAATCAGTACCAGCCACTGCAAAAGCATGCCAAATTGTAAAGACCATTGATGCTAGGAAGAAACTGAATCAACTAACGGGCAAAATAACCAGCTAACATCATAATGACAAGAACAAATTCACACATAACAATATTAACCCTAAATGTAAATGGGCTAAATGCCCCAATTGAAAGACACAGACTGACAAATTGAATAAAGAGTCAAGAACAATCAGTGTGCTGTATTCAGGAGACCCACTTCATGTGCAGAGACACACAAAGGCTCAAAATAAAGGGAACGAGGAAGATCTACCAAGCAAATGGAAAGCAAAAAGAAAAAAAAAAAAAAAGCAGAGGTTGCAATCCTAGTATCTGATAAAACAGACTTTAAACCAACAAAGATCAAAAGAGACAAAGAAGGCCATTACATAATGGTAAAGGGATCAGTTCAACAAGGAGAGCTAACTATCCTAAATATATATGTACCCAATACAGGAGCATCCAGATTCATAAAGCAAGTCCTGAGAGACCTAAAAAGAGACTTAGACTCCCATACAATAATAATGGGAGACTTTAACACCCACTGTCAATATTAGACAGATCAATGTGACAGAAGGTTAACAAGGACATCCAGGACTTGAATTCAACTTTGCACCAAGCAGATCTAATAGACATCTACAGAACTCTATGCCCCAAGTCAACAGAATATACATTCTTCTCAGCACCACTTCGCACTTATTCCAAAATTGACATCACAGTTGGAAGTAAAGCACTCCTCAGCAAATGTAAATGAACAGAAATCATAACAAACTGTCTCTCAGACCACAGTGCAATCAAACTAGAACTCAGGATTAAGAAACTCACTCAAAAATGCACAACTACATGGAAACTGAACAACCTGCTCCTAAATGACTACTGGGTAAATAATGAAATGAAGGCAGAAATAAAGATGCTATTTGAAACCAATGAGAACAAAGACACAAACATATCAGAATCTCTGGGACACATTTAACGCAGTGTATAGAGGGAAATTTAGAGCATTAAATGCCCATAAGAGAAAGCAGGAAAGATCTAAAATGGACACCCTACCATCACAATTAAAAGAACTAGGGAAGCAAGAGCAAACAAATTCAAAAGCTAGCAGAAGGCAAGAAATAACTAAGATCAGAGCAGAACTGAAGGAGATACAGACACAAAAAACCCTTCAAAAAATCCACGAATTCAGGAGCTGGTTTTTTGAAAAGATCACAAAATTGATAGTCCAATAGCAAGACTAATAAAGAAGAAAAGAGAGAAGAATCAAATAGATGCAATAAGAAACAATAAAGGGAATATCGCCACCGATTCCACAGAAATACAAACTACCATCAGAGAATACTATAAACACCTCTATGCAAATAAACTAGAAAATCTAGAAGAAATGGATAAATTCCTGGACACATACATGCTCCCAAGACTAAATCAGGAAGAAGTTGAATTGCTGAATAGACCACTAACAGGCTCTGAAATTGAGGCAATAATTAAAAGTCTACCAACAATAAAAAGGCCAGGACCAGACAGATTCACAGCCGAATTCTTCCAGAGGTACAAAGAGTAGCTGTTATAATTTCTTCTGAAACTATTCCAACCAACAGAAAAAGAGGGACTCCTCTCTAAATCATTTTATGAGGCCAGCATCATCTTGATACCAAAGCCTGGCAGAGACAGAGCAAAAAAAGAGAATTTTTAAAAAATATCCCTGATGAATATCGATGCGAAAATCCTCAATAAAATATCAGCAAACTGCATCCAGCAGCACATCAAAAAGTTTATCTACCAAGATGAAGTTGGCTTCATCCCTGGGAGGCAAGGCTGGTTCAACATATACAAATCAATAAATGCAATTCATCACACAAACAGAGCCAAAGACAAAAACCACATGATTATCTCAATAGATGCAGAAAAGGCCTTCAACAAAATTCAACAGCCCTTCATGCTAAAAACTCTCAATAAACTAGGTATTGATGGAATGTACCTCAAAATAATAAGAACTATTATGACAAACCCACAGCCAGTATCATACTGAATGGGCAAAAACTGGAAGCATTCCCTTTGAAAACTGGCACAAGACAGGTATGCCCTCTCTCACCACACCTATTCAACATAGTGTTAGAAGTTCTAGCCAGGTCAATCAGGCAAGAGAAATAAATAAAGGTATTCAATTAGGAAAAGAGGAAGTCAAATTGTCCCTGTTTGCAGATGACATGATTGTATATTTAGAAAAGTCCATTGTCTCAACCCAAAATCTCCTTAAGCTGATAAGCAACTTCAGGAAAGTCTCAGGCTACAAAATCAACGTACAAATATCACAGGCATTCCTAAACACCAATAACAGACAAACAGAGAGCCAAATCATGAGTGATGATTCACAATTGCTACAAAGAGAATAAATACGTAGGAATCCAACTTACAAGGAATGTGAAGGACCTCTTCAAGGAGAACTACAAACCACTGCTCAAGGAAATAAAAGAGGACACAAACAAATGGAAGAACATTTCATGCTCATGGATAGGAAGAATCAATATTGTGAAAATGGCCATACTGCCCAAGGTAATTTATAGATTCAATGCCATCCCCATCAAGCTACCAATGACTTTCTTCACAGAATTGGAAAAAACTACTTTAAAGTTCATGTGGAACCAAAAAAGAGTCCACGTTGCCAAGACCATCCTAAGCCAAAAGAACAAAGCTGGAGGCATCACACTACCTGACTTCAAACTATACTACAAGGCTACAGTAACCAAAACAGCATGGTACTGGTGCCAAAACAGAGATACAGATCAATGTAACAGAACAGAGGCCTCAGAAATAACACCACACATCTACAACCATCTGATCTTTGACAAACCTGACAAAAACAAGAAATGGAGAAAGGATTCTCTATTTAATAAATGGTGCTGGGAAAACTGGTTAGCCATATTCAGAAAGCCAAAACTGGATACTTTCCTTACACCTTATACAAAAATTCATTCAAGATGGATTAAAGACTTAAATGTTAGACCTAAAACCATAAAAAACCCTAGAAGAAAACCTAGACCATAACATTCAGAACATGGGCAAGGACTTCATGACTAAAACACTGAAAGCAATGACAACAAAAGCCAAAATAGACAAATGGGATCTAATTAAACTAAAGAGCTTCTGCACAGCAAAAGAAACTACCATCAGAGTGAACAGGCAATCTACAGAATGGGAGAAAAATTTGCAATCTACCCATCTGACAAAGGGCTAATATCCAGAATCTACAAAGAACTTAAACAAATTTACAAGAAAAAAATCAAACAACCCCATAAAAAAGTGGGCAAAGGATATGAACAGACACTTTTCAAAAGACATTAATGCAGCCAACAGACACATGAAAAAATGCTCATCATCACTCGCCATCAGAGAAATGCAAATCAAAACCACAATGATATACCATCTCACACCAGTTAGAATGGTGATCATTAAAAAGTCAGGAAACAACAGATGCTGGAGAGGATGTGGAGAAATAGGAACACTTTTACACTGTTGGTTGGATTATAAACTAGTTCAACCATTGTGGAAGACAGTGTGGCAATTCCTCAAGGATCTAGAACTAGAAATACCATTTGACTCAGCGATCCCATTGTTGGGTACATACCCAAAGGATTATAAAACATGCTACCATAAAGACAAACACACACATATGTTTATTGCAGCAATATTCACAATAGCAAAGACTTGAAACCAACCCAAATGTCCATCAATAACAGACTGGATTAAGAAAATGTGGCACATATACACCATGGAATACCATGCAGACATAAAAAAGGATGACTTCATGTCCTTTGTAGTCACATGGATGAAACCGGAAACCATCATTCTGAGAAAACTATCACAAGGACAAAAAACCAAACACGGCATGTTCTCACTCACAGGTGGGAATTTAACAATGAGAACACTTGGACACAAGGCGAGGAACATCACACACTGGGGCCTGTCATGGGGTGGGGGAATGGGGGAGGGATAGCATTAGGAGAAATACCTAAAGTAAATGACGAGTTAATGGGTGCAGCAAACCAACACAGCACATGTATACATATGTAACAAACCTGCCTGTTGTGCACATGTACCCTAGAACTTAAAGTATAATAAAAAATAAATAAATAAATAAATAATAAAAGTAGATACAACTCTATGCCTACAAGAAACATTACATAAAAAGATGCTACCTGTAGGAAACACATTAAAGATGCCTACAATAAATGTACATTAAATCTAAAAATATAAATGTTATAAGCAAAAATATGGAAAGACATAGTATGTACAGACTAATTAAAGAATGTTAAAATACCTAAAATAAGATAAAATAGATTTTAAAACCTAGGATAAAGAGCTACCGGGCTAAAGAGTGACTTACATAATGTTAAATCAGTGACCTCATTGAGAATCCATACAAATCCTAAATGTATATTCAACAAATGCATAGGATACATAAAATAAAGTAAAATGAACACTGATGCAAAAGAAGATGGAAAGTTCACAAATATACTTGGAGATATCAACTGTTTTTAATCAATATTTAATCTAATAATTAGACAGAAAATGAGTTTCTGAAGTCCTGAAAAATCCTAAGAACCAATCTGACCAAATTAATATTTAAGGGTGCTTCTCCCAACTTTTGCGTAAGTCATATTCATTTCATGTGCATGTGTCCCAATATAAACCATATCTTGGGCAATTAAAATGTCAAAAAATTTTCAGATTGAAATAGTATAAAGAATATTTGATGAAAATAAACCAAAAGTGAATGATAACTGGAAATTGCCTAAGTATTTGGAAATTAAATAATGTACTTTAAATAATTCATAAGTCAAATAAATCACACAAAAATATTAAAAATGTATTGAAGTGAATACAAATAAAGATGAAATATACCAAAGTTTGTGAGATACAACTGAAGCAATAATTATGAGGAATTTTGCAACATTATATGTTAATATCAGAAAACATTAAATATCCAAATCAATGCCTAATATATCCAAAGAAAGTATAAAGTAAAAAAGTTGGTGAAGTTGAAATAAATAACTGAAAATTTTAGAAATCAATAAAACCACAATCTAGTTTTTTGAAAATACCAATATAATTGACTGGTGTCTACAGTGACTGATCAAACAAAAAAAAGAAATAAATTACTAATAACAGGAATATAAAAAGAGACATCACAGAATCCTGTTTCTACAGAAGTTAAAATAGAAATAAGAAAGTATTATAAACAAATTCATGCCCTTAAATTTGATAACATATCTTGAAAAAGTCAAATTCCCTGAAAAATGCAAAATCCCAAAGTCCAATTATTGAAAACTGGGTAATCTGAGTAGCCTTACATTTGTTAAAGAATGTAAATTTGAAGAACTCCCGAAATTCTTCCAGAAAATAGAGAAATAGAAAACACATCCCAATTCATTTTATGAAGCCAGCATTTTCTTTTTAGCAAAACAAGAAAAACCCTAAACACCAATATTCCTCATAAACCTAAGCATTTAAAAAAACCCTAAACACCAATATTCTTCATAAACTTAAGCACAAAATTGCTTGAAGATGTATTATCAAACTGAATCTAATAACATATTTTAAAAGTAACACCCAATGGGGTTTGCTCCAGGAATCTTAGTTGGTTCAACATTAGAAAAATCAGTCAATGAAATTATTCATAAAACAGACTGAAAAAGAACAATCATGCCACAGAAGCAGAAAATCTATTTTACAAAATTTAACATTGTTATTAACAAACTCTCTCAGCAAACTAATAAGAGAAAGGTTCTTCCTCAATCTGACAAAGGACATCTATAAAATATTTATAGCATGATAGTTTACGGTAAAGATGGAATGTTGTTATGCTAATATCAAGAGCAAGATGGCCAGGTACAGTGGCTCACATCTGTAATCCCAGCACTTTTGGGAGACCAAGGCAGGTGGATCACCTGAGGTCAGGAGTTCAAGACCTGCCTGGCCAACATAGTGAAAGTGTGCCTCTACTAAAAATATAAAAATTAGCTGGGCGTGGTGGCGGGCTCCTGTAGTCCCAGCTACTTGGGAGGCTCAGGCAGGAGAACTGCTTGAACCTGGGAGGGAGAGGTTGCAGTGAGCCAAGAACGAACCATTATATTCCAGCCTAGGTGACAAAAGCAAAACTCTATCTCAAAAAAAAAAAAAAAAAAAAAAAAAATAGAGCAAGACAAGGATATTTGTTCCTACCATCACTGTTCATCATTTCACTAGAGGTTCTGGTCTGGTCAATAAGACAAGAAGATGAAATAGAAGACAAAACTGTTATTTTTTATAACATGTATACATATAAACAACATAACTGTCTACATAGAAAATTTCAGATAAGCTATTACAATTAATAGAGTTTTTAGCAAGTTCACAGAGTATGAAGTCAATATAAAAATTGAATTATAAGTCTATTTACTAGCAGTAAACAATTAGAAATTAAAATTTTAAAGCATAAGTGTTATTTGCAATAGCATTATAAATAAAAACTGTGAATAAATCTGAGAAAATATGTACATAATTTACAAACTATAAATCATTGATAAGAGAAAATAAGGAATATCTACACAAATAGAGAGAAATATTGTGTTTCTAGATTATCAAACTTAATAATATTAAGGTGTCTCTTCTCCCCAAATTGATCTTAAAGTTCAATGAAATCACAATCAAATTCCCAGCAGAATTTTCTGTAGAAATTGACAAGCTGGTTTACAATTAATATGGAAAATCAAAGAGCCTAAAACAATCTACAGAAAGAACAAAGCCTGGAGTCTAATATTAATATTATCTTATTTCAACACATACTATAAAAACTACATTAACCAATATAATGTGGCACTGGCATAGGATATAGACCACTAAATACACAAATAAGCAAACACATATAAAGTCAATTGTGTTTCATCAAAAATGCCAAAGTATTCCAATGAGAAGTCAAAAGTCGTTCAAACAAATGATTCTGGGACAATTGCACAATGATATGCCAAATAAAATTAAACAAAAAATTAACCTTGTTCCATAAGGAATTTGAATAATCAACTTCAAGTGAATGATATAACTTAATGTAAATTATAAATTATAAATCTTATACAATAAAAAAGTAGAAAATTTTAACCTAGGATTAGGCAATTTTTAAAAAGATACAATACAAAAAGAATGAGCCATATAAAAAGTAATAATTTGGGTCATATTAAAATTAAAACCTGTCTTGGAAAGGCACTACTCAAAAATTAAAAGACAAAACAGATTGGAAGAAAATATTGGTAAAACACCTATCTCATATATGGCTTGTAAAGGACCTGTATAGTGTGTGTGTGTGTGTGTGTGTGTGTGTGTGTGTGTGTGTGTGTGTATAAAATTACAAATAAATAATAAAACAACCCAATAAAATGTGCAAAAGATGTAAACATTGAACTCATTGATGATAAGATATATATAACATATATAAGATAACAAATAAGCCCATAATAAGATGCTCAGCATTATTAAGTAGGGAAATGAAAATTAAAACTGGTATGACATATTACTAGATACCTATAAATGTGGCTAAAATAAAAAAAATGTGACAATACCAAGTTTCTAGCAAGGATATGGCAAAACTGGGACTCTCATTCATTGCTGGCTAGAATGCAAACTGGCACAACCACTTTTGTCTGTTCTTTTATAAACTTTGACAGACATTTATTATATAATCCAATAATTCCACTCCAAAATTGACCGAGAACAACAAAAACTTGTGCTCATACACAACATAAAAATTGTATGCGGACATTTGTGTTGGCTTTATTCATAATCATCAACAATTGGAAGCAACCCAAATGTCTTTGAAATGGCAAATGGATAAACAAACTACTACATCCATAATTAAGTGTTACTCAGCAATGTTAAGAAATGAACTTCTGATTCACACAATGATATGACTTAATCACAAATGCATTATGCCAGGTGAAAGAAGCTGGTATCAAAAAATACATAATGTATGAGTCATTTATATGATATTATGGGATAAGCAAAACTGCAGAAACTTAATTCATGTCAGTGGTTGCCAAGTGTTGTTTCTGGGGAAGGAGGGTTAATGACAAAGGGGCATGAATGTTTAGAGGTGGTGAAACTATTAACATGATTATATATGTTTATTAAATTCATCAGACTGTATACTTAAAAAGGGTGAATTTTACAATATGTAAATTATACCTTAATAAATCTGACTTTGAAAAAGTGCATCTGACATTAAAATGTGTTAATAATCTGGTCAAATAGTTTTCTTCCCTTAATGCACATTAAAAAGAGGTATAAATGTCCCTTTGGAGATATGTGTCAAGAGGCTCTATATTTCAGAACCAGCATCAAAGCTTGAGAGTATAATGCCATAAATTTTCTCTGATTCAGTTCTCAGCACCCTGGAGGGCACTAAATAAACAGTCCTTGCTGAATGACTATTCTTTATAGTTCCTCAGCACAAAGTTTAGAAACCATTGACTGGAACACAGAAAAAGGAGGTTACAAACTATAATTTTTGAGAGGGCAGAAACAAGGCCCCAGCACCATCCCAAGGCTTAACCTTCAAATTTAAGCTCCATCAAGAGGAAATACAGCAAATAAATCAGGAAACTATAAATTCCAGCCTGTTTGTTCTTATTCTTCCTCACTGATAGCTCATCTCCCTGTATCTTTACCACCCACCCCTCTCCCTCGCCCTCTCCCTCTCTCTCTCTCTCTCTCTCTCTCTCTCACACACACACACGTACCAGTACTATATACACTAAAACTATCTTTTTTCTCACACAAATATAAATATCTGAAAAGAGATTCATTTGCATTTTAAAAGGATCAATGGATTAAGTTTTAGATACTAGATTTCAATCACATTTGAAATCACATTAGAAAGTGTTTGCCTCAACTCCCTAAACCACACCTATATGAATGGCCACTCCCTTAACCATAATACAGACCACTTTCACTCATCTTTACCTTTTTGCCAAATATACACTGCACTCTGGAAAGATGCATAATGTTATCTAAATCATAAGGGGCTCACAAAGTTAACTAAGATATAGAACTTATTCCAAGCGACCTTACGATTAGCATAATGTTTATGCCTCAGAGTCAACTGACCAATTCTCCTTCACTCTTGGAAGTGCATTTGGGAAATGTCAGGGATCTCAGGAGGCCAAATCTGGGGCCAAAAATAACAATTTCAGAGATGACCTGCTCACTTTGTATTAATTGTAAAATAAACTGTCAGCTCATAGGTAAAGGGTAAATTGATTGTAAAATAAATAACTTACTAAATCACCTGGAGGAGAGAAGCACCTAATAATAGGAGAACTGTTCTGCTCTAACTCCAGTTACTTTACTTTCTGCATAGTCCTCTTGCTAACAGAGAAAAAAAAAAATACACATGTGTTTTTGGGAGTCAGGCTCTTCATTAGAACACTCAGGTCACTGTTTATATTAAAAATGCAGATTTCCAAGATGGTCCAACCAGATTCTGCTTCATTTAAGTTGGGGAGAACCTTGAGATTCCCTTAAGGATTTATTCACATGATTCTGATGATTTGCCAAATTTGGGGAATATTTACGTTACTCCTCACTTTTTCTGCTCACTTCAAATCAAAGTTACTAACAACTAACATTACATGGAAGCATTATACAGGTATTTCACACACATTTTGGAAGCATCTCTCAGTTAGGTTTCATCTAGATTAGAATATATTATGTATATTATCAGAAGAAGTACCTTAGCTTTATACCTATAGAGCATGATAGCCCAAAATTATGCATACACAGAAGCTTAAGAATCATATGCATTATAAAAGAATCATGTGCATTATACTAAGCAATTAACTTAAGCAGATTCAATTTGCTTCTCAAAAAATATACCTATAGTGCAGATTTTAACTTTCGATCTTCCTTTAGTAGAAATCCATATGGCCTATAAAATGTTTTAAGATTTTTCAAAAGCAGATTTGAAATGAGTTATAGTTTTGCTATATAAACATTTGCTTATGGGAGGCTTTAGAATCAGTCTTATTTATAAAGAAATGCTTTTGGCCTGGCCCTGCCTGATCTGCTGATCTTTTGTTTTCCTTCTTATATAATATTATTCACATTTCTCCTGGAATGCTCACCTCCTTATATTAGGAGTGTTCACACAAATTACAGAGTATTCTCATCTCTCCAAAACTCAAAATTCTCATTTAATTATCGTTTCCACAAATTTTATTTCTAAGGAGTTTTTCTTCTCTCAGTGCACTCTCTTTGAAAGTAAAAAAAAAAAAATTCCTTTCACCCCCCTAAAATCACATCTTTCTCTCTCCTGCACACTGAACTCTTTTTCTTTGAGCAGTGCCATAACCAAGGCTGTTTGTTTCACAGTCTAGTGAAGGAATTATTTCAAGATTTAGGCTACCATAGAGATAAAGAGCTCGGGTTTTAAAATAAGATGAAAACTGAGTTTGAATTCGACTTTTCCACTAATTGGCTACGTGGCTTTGGGCAAATCATATAATATGTCTAAACAAGGTCCTTCGTGGTTCATTCTTCCTTCAGTAGATAATTATAGAACACCATTATCTGACTCTTGTTAGCCTTACCCATGTCATCTCTCATCAACCTTATCCCACCCCTTCACCAATTAATTTCCAATAATAGATCATGAACAGAGCTCAAGTTCTCAATGTGCCAGGAACTTGCTGGGATCCAGCTTTTTGTCCATGCTTTGTTTCATTTGCCTAGAATACACTCACAACCATCACCTCCACTTTGACCAACTCCTACTACACAAAATAATGCTCAGAATTGATTTTACAATGTAATGAATACAAGCTAATATCTGATTGTAGAAATTTAAAAGGCTTCACAGAGGAGATAAATCTCAAAGAATGGGTAGGATCATATTGGGTGAACTGAGAAGTGAAATGCATACAGAAAATGAGCCCAAGAAAAAGAATGGGATACTCTAGGTAGGAGAGTAAAGAAAGTTGAGGAGAAACTTAGTAGTACATTGTGACTTATGTGAAAAGTATTCTCTAAGCAGAATCAATAATAGCCAATACAGCAATTCTCTTGGCCACAGAAAAGCCATGGTTCAACTACAAGATAGATCTCTTGCTAGGTTCCAAAATCCAGAAAATTTCTTCAATAAGGATACAGCCCTGTTTCCCTATCTTCTCCCCCACTGTACTTCAAGCCTCTCCTTTCTTTTCCCCCTCCTTCTATCCAATCTGTGTAGCTGTTTGTATTGATGACTGCTGAAGGATTGGCCTGGCTTTCGATTGCAAGCTTTTCATGGAAAGATGTCCACATATCAGTCTCAAAACCATTCACTGTTGTCTGTGGTAATATTTCTCACTCACACTTTAGCTAACCTGAAGTTAGATACAGCAGATCCCAGCCAGAGGCCCAAACTCCCTCCTATCAGGGATAGGGATGAGGTAATACAGTCGATCCATTTATGTATCAACTGAGCAATCAAGTTCAAACTAGAAAATAATTCTAGATAACATGTTTAATTTTATAACTTAATTTTTTAAAAATTACTATAATTACTAGCTACCAGTGTGTAGCTATAATTTCTACAGGGAAGTCCTACAATTTTTATGTCTTCTACAGATACATTTGGCAACAAGCCTGCCACAAGTATTAAGATAATATTTGTAGTATTTCTCAGTTTCAATCTTCTACTGCCAATTGTGCATTTGTGTGTTTACATGCTGAAAAGTCACTTGTGAACTCTTGGGCAGGAAACTAAATGTATTCCATTTACCAAATGAGCAATTAGGCCTGCAACTTACCAAATCTGGTAACTTCAGGACAGTATCTTACTATCCTACCTCAAATATTTCCTTTTATTATTCCAAAAGCACATATAGGCAGGACTACAGAAAAACTGATTCAACAAGTGACAGAAAACTATGCACAGAGTGGCCTGAAAATGTAGAGCAGGTCTTTCTTTGGTTACACATGCTCAGCAACACTGACCCATCAAGGGTGGTTTGCATTGTTTGTAGGAAAGTGGATATTTGGTAGTTTGCTAAACTTTGTGCTAATAAAGAAGGTTAATGAAAAATAAAAAATACAACGTGTGTTTTTTTCTGAACTTCTCTTTGAGACAATCTTGAAGACACATGGAAGAGGACCCAGGAAACTATGAACTGTGTAGAGTTTAGCTTCATCATTCTCCTTCCTCACCACCAAACCCTCTTTCTGTGCCTGATTCTCACCTTGATAGATCCTTATATTCTCATCTTCTTCTTTTCCTCCTATGATTAAATCCAGAAAAGGGTCTACTGTCAGTCATTTGTCCCATAATTTAAATTTAGTTTGAGATGTTAAAACCTTAAATAGACCGGGCACGGTGGCTCACGCCTGTAATCCCAGCACTTTCGGAGGCTGTGGTGGGTGGATCACCTGAAGTCAGGAGTTTAAAACCAGCCTGGTCAACATACTGAAATACCATCTCTACTAAAAATACAAAAATATTAGCCGGGCATGGTGGCACTTGCCTGTAATCCCAGCTATTAGGGGTGGTTAGGCAGGAGGATCGTTTGAACCTGGGAGGCGGAGGTTGCAATGAGCCAGGATCGTGCATTACACTCCAGTCTGAGCAACAGAGAGAGTCTCCATCTCAAAAAAAAAAAAAAAAAAAAAAAAAAAAAAAAAACCTTAAATAAAGTTGGAATGAAATGCTTTATTTCCCACTGAAGAAATTTAAAACATCAACAAAAAGGTTGAAGAAGCAGAGAACCTACTCAGGACCCGAGAGATTATACTATAGGAGCAGTTAATAATCTCTTTTATTTAAATAATTATCTATGAAATGATATTTTTAAAAGGTATTTATCTACGTTTTCAAGTTCTTAAGACTTTTCTCAAACTACATCTTATCCACTACCTTACTGTAAAAGTAAATTTATTTGAGAGTATCAAATAGAAAATACTAAAATTGTATATTTGGCCAAAAGTTGTAAAAAAGTAAAAGAAGGGCGCCAAGTGATAGCAACATTTTGCTCTTAAAAAATCACCTCTGTTACAACTATAAGCTCCCCAACTATCTACAGTTATTGATCTGGCATTTTTCAAGTCTCATAATAAATTCCTCTTCTGCAAATTAAATTAGTGTTCTGAAGCAAACTAAATCATTTTTAGGAAGAGACTTAATTCCAAAAGAAACTGTAGAAAGCAAGAAAAGATAAACAATTTTTAAAGGTTTTTAAAATTCTCCCTTGAATGATGTATTATTTTATTATATAAGCACTATATGGTAATTGTGTAAAAATTAGAAATAAAAAAAATCACCTTTAATTCCACCATCTAAAAAAATGACTGTCATTGACACTTTGGTATATAGTCTTTCATATTTTTCTACACTTAATATATCTATATTACAAATTAGACCATAGTGTACATATCATTTTTAATATGCTTCATTCACTAAGTAATATATTATACACATCTCCCTCTTTCAAAAATAAAAATCTAAAAGAGATTGAAGTCCTCTTGGTACTCCAACATATGAATATTATGCATATTTATTAATTTCTTATTTTTTGACATTTTAGTTGTGGTGTTTTCTATTTTTATATATGGTCAATCTGTGAATATTCCTTAATAGGAAGCATCTCATTCATTAACTCTGCTGGAGTACCAAAACACAGCGATGCTTCATCTATCTGAAAACGACTTATCCAATAAACTCAGATATTTGAAAATATATAAGCCAAATACTTTCTAAACACATCTTCTTTGATCATTAAACAAATCCTCAGATCTTCATTTAGAACCATGTAATTTTATTCAATGCACAATTGGAAGAAGTTTGTTTTCTATTCTTCAGAAATATAAAGAAGAGAAATAAGAGTAAAGATGTTATTAGCAGTAATTGCTCTAAAACCAAAATGCATTTTGACTGTTTCTTTTGTGTGTTAAGAAAAACATTCAATAATAATAATTAATGTAATGTAAACTAAAATAAAATTTATTGGTTATTTTTCCTGTGTCAGATACTGCTCTAAGAGGTTTAGTTTACCATACCATTTAACTTTATGAGATAGATAATGGTATTGTTATACCCACTTATGAGAAAATTTATGATGAAAGCAGATGAGTACCTGCATTTTTTTTTACAAATTGTTCATTTTAATTGACACTTTGTAATTATACATTTTTAAGGTACAGTTTGATGTTTCAATGCACATCTATGTTGCATAATAAAATTAGGATAGTTAGCATATTCATCACCTCATGCATTTATCATTTCTTCGTGGTGAGAACATTCAAAAGCCTCCCTTCTAGCTATTTTGTAATATACAGTATTTTACTCCTAACTATAGTCACTCTACTGCACAGTAGAATACCAGACTTTTTCCTCCTGTGTAACCATAGCTTATACCCATTGATCAACAACTCCCCATTCCCCCCTGCCCCTCCACATCAGAACCCGACAACCATTGTTCTACTCTTTGTTTCTATGGTATAACTATCTTTTTAAGATTCCATGTATGAGTGAGATCATGTATTAATTGTACCTGTCTTTCTATGCCTGACTTATTTCACTTAACATGAAGTTTTACAGGTTCACCCGTGTCACAAATGACAGGATTCCATTTTTTAATGGCTGAAAAGTATTCCATTGTGTATATATACATTTTCTTTATCCATTTATCCTTTCTTGGACACTTAGGTTGATGGCATATCTTGGCTATTGTGAATAGTGCTGCAATGAACATGGGAGTGTACCTCTTCTTGGGCATACTGATTTTATTTCCTGTGGAAATGTACCCAGTATTGGGATTGCTGGATAATATGGTCATTCTATTTTAATTTTTCTGAGAAAATTCCACACTGTTTTTTGAAATGGTTATACTAGTTCAATCCTACCAACAATGTGTTAGTGCTTGCTTTATTCCATATACTCACCAAGACTTGTTTTTGTTTTGTTTTTCTTTTTGTCTTTTTGATAATAACCATATTAACAGGGATGAGGTGGGATTTTGTTTCAGTTTTGATTTGCATTTCCACGATGATTAGTAATGTAGAGCATTTTTTCATATGCCAATTGGCCTTTGGTATGTGTTCTTTTGAGAAAGACCTATTGAGATATTTTGCTTTTTTTTTTTTTTTTTTTTTTTTTTTTAAGACAGGGTCTCGCCACGTTGACCGGACTGGTCTGAGACTCCTGGGCTTAAGTGATCCTCCTGCTTCAGCGTTCTGAGTAGCTAGGACTACAGGTGTATTTGCTCATTTTTAAATCAGGTCATTTGTTTTTCTGCTATTGTTCAAGTTTCTTATATATTTCAGATATTAACCCCTTATCAGATGTATGTTTTGTAAACATTTTCTCCCATTCTATCACTTGTCTGTTTACTCAGTTAATAATTTCCTTTGCTGTGCAAAAACATTTTAGTTTGATACAATTCCATTGGTCTATTTTCACTTTTGTTGCCTGTGCTTTTGAGGTCCTATTTTAAAACTCTGAACCAAGCCCAATGTCATGAAATGTTTGCACTAGGTTTTCTTCTAGCCGTTTTATAGTTTTGTGTTTACATTTAAGTCATTAATCTATTTTTAGTTTATTATTGTGAGATACAGAGGTCTAGTCTCATTCTTTGGCATGCAGATATTGAATTTTCACAACATCATTTATTGAAGAGACTGTATTTTTCCTCATGCGTCTTTTTGGCATCTTAATCTAAAATCAATTGATTGTAGGCATATGAATTTATTTCTGGATTCTCTATTCTGTCCCATTGGTCTATGTGTCTGTTTTTATGCTAGTACCATTCTGTTTTAGCTACTACAGCTTTGTAATATATTTTAAAGTCAGGTCCTCCCACTTTATTCTTCTTGCTCAGAATTGCTTTGGCTATTTGAGGCCTTTTGTGGTTCCATATGAATTTTAGGTTTTTTTTTTTTTTTTCGCTTTTTGTGATAAACATCATGGGTATTTTGATAAGGATTGCAATAAATCTGTAGCTTTCTTGGATACTATGGCCACTTTTAACAATATCAATTCTTCCAATCCATGAACATGTAATATCTTTCTATTTTTTTGTGTCCTCTTCAATTTTTCAGGCAACATATAGTGGGGTCTTCAATTTTTAGCCATTAAGCCACTCTATATCTTTTATTTGGATAATTTAATTCATTTACATTTAAAGTTATAATTGATAGATAAGAACTTACTCTTGTTATTTTGTTAATGATTTTTTTGGTTGTTTTGTATATCCTTTATTCTTTTCTTTCTCCATTGTTGTTTACTTTTATGATTTGAGGCTTTTCTGTGCTACCAAGCTTTGTTTTATTTCTCTTACTCCTTTATGTATTTGTTGTAATTTCTTTTCTTTGTGATTATTACAGGGTTAACATAAAGAGTCTTGTAGTTGTAATATACTCTTTTAAGATTACAACAACTTAACTTTGATTGTATAAAATTTAAGACCCTATATTCTTAGGAAATAGTGAGTATTCACAGTAAACATAATTTGACAAAGGAATATGCAACCACTTCATATACAATGCACAGGCAAAGTACCATGATTTATACATATAGTTCAAAGATCGATATGTAAATTATCAATAAGATTTGAGAATTGATGCTATACAATATATTTAAATGAATATTCATCATTTAAATGAATAAACTTCAGTTTTATTAAAAATGCTATTTTCTATAAACTGTACTGTCAATTAAATAGCTGCTAGCCACATGTAGCTATCAAATAGTTGAAATGTCAATAGTATGAGAAAATAAAACTTTAATAAAATTAAAAATTTTTATACATACTTTAAGTACCGGGATACATGTGCAGGATGTACAGGTTTGTTACATAGGTAAACATGGGCCATGGTGCTTTGCTGCACCTATCAACCCATCACCCTCCCCCCAACCTCTAGAGGCCCCAGTGTGTGTTATTCCCCACCTTGTGTCCATGTATTCTCAGTGTTCAGCTCCCACTCATGAGTGAGAACATGCAGTGTTTGGTTTTCTGTTCCTGCATTAGTTTGCTGAGGATAATGGCTTCCAGTTCCATCCATGTCCCTGCAAAGGATATGATCTTGTTCCTTTTTATGGCTACATAGCATTCCATGATGTATATGTGTGACATCTTCTTTATCCAGTCTATCGTTGATGGGCATTTGGATTGATTCCATGTGTTTGCTATTGTGAATAGTGCTGCAATGAACATATACATGCATGGATATTTATAATAGAATAATTTATATTCCCTTGGGTATATACCCAGTAATAGGATTGCTGGGTCAAATGGTATTTCTGGTTCTCGGTCTTTGAAGAATTGCCACACTGTCTCCCACAATGGTTGAGCTAACTTACATTCCCAGCAAGAGTGCAAAAGTGTTCCTATTTCTCCATACCATCACCAGGATCTGTTGTTTCTTGATTTTTTCATAGTTGCCATTCTGAGAGGTGTAGGATGGTGTCTCACCGGGGTTTTGACTTGCATTTCTCTAATGATCAGTGGTGTTCAGCTTTTATTTTATAAGTTTGTTGGCTGCATAAATGTCTTCCTTTGAGATGTGTCTGTTCATGTTTTTTGCCTACTTTCTAATAGGGTTTTTTTTTTTCTTGTAAATTTGTTTACACGTGAGATGGGTCTCGAATAAAGCACACTGCTGAGTCTTGACTATCGAGCTTGCCATTCTGTGTCTTTCAATTGAGTATCTAGCCCATTTACATTTAAGGTTAATATTGTTATGTGTAAACTTGGTTCTGTCATCATGATGCTAGCTGTTTATTTTGCGAACTTGTTGATGTAGCTGCTTCATAGTGTCATTGGTCTGTGTACTTCAGGGTGTTTTTGTAGTGGCTGGTAACGGTTTTTCCTTTCCAGATTTAGCATTTCCTTCAGGCACTCTTCTAAATGTTAAAACTAAAAACCATTTGGCAGGACTACATTTCCCTTCAACCTTTGAATATAATAAGGTAGGCTTTTTTTGTTTTTTGGGTTTATTTTTTGCAATTTACATGTAGGGAAAATACATGGTTTCATATATTACACATAAACATAATTACTAATCTATTGGTGTCAATTGATTCAATTTGAATCATTTTTCTATGCAGAAATATGACATTATAGTATATTTATTTGAACATTGTGTGCAGTCACCATGAGTCAAAGTGATACATGTAAATCATGTTTGGTAATTAAATGAAAGTATTAATTATAATTTTAATTAGAACAAAAATTAATTTTACACTTAAAAAATAAGTATGGACACATCTTTAAATTTAAAATATAGGGTTACTGCCAGGTGTGGGGGCTCACGCCTGTAATCCCAACACCTTGAGAGGCCAAGGCAGGTGGATCACCTGAGGTCAGGAGTTTGAGACCAGCCTGGCCAACATGGCGAAACCCTGTGTTTACTAAAAATACAAATATTAGCTGGGTGTAACAGCTCATGCCTGTAATTTTAGCTACCAAGGAGGCTGAGGCAGGAAAATTGTTTGAACCCAGGGATGGAGGTTGCAGTGAGTTGAGATCATGCCAGTGCACTCCAGCCTGGGTGATGGAGTGAGACTTTGTCTCAAAAAAAAAAAAAAAAAAAAAATATATATATATATATATATATATATGGTTATAATTGATACAGAATTAAATGAAGATGTAGAAGCTGGTACTATCACAGAAACAGTAAAGACAAAAGAGACTAGAAGGAGGTATGTTATAAGTTTCACAAAAATATGTCAACTGCAATTTTCTATATCATAATAAAAGAAAGGAGTTTTTACTGAGTAAAAAATGGAAATAAGAAATTAGAGGATTTGTGGCAAGATGGCCAAATAGGAACAGCTCTGTTCTGCAGCTCCCAGCAAGATTGACGCAGAAGACGGTGCTTCTTCATTTCCAACTGAGGTACCTGGTTCATCTCACTGGGACTAGTTGGACAGTGGGTGTAGCCCACAGAGGGCAAGCTGAAGCAGGGTAGGGCATCACCTCACCGGGGAAACGTAAGAGGTCAGGGGATTTCACTTTCCTAGCCAAGGGAAGCCCTGAGAGACTACACCAGGAAGAATGGTACACTTCTGCCCAGATTCTGTGCTTTTCCCACAGTCTTCAGAACTAGCAGACCAGGAGATTCCCTTCGGTGCCTGGCTCAGTGGGACCTATGCCCACGGAGCCCAGCAAGCTAAGATCCATTGGTTTGAAATTCCCGCTGCTAGCACAGCGGTCTGAGATCGACCTGGGACACTGGAGCTTGGTGGGGTAGGGGTGTCTACAATTGCTGAGGCTTGAGTAGGCGGTTTTACACTAACAGTGTAAACAATGCGGCAGGGAAGCTCGAACAGGGCGGAGCCCACCGCAGCTCAGCAAGGCCGACTGCCTCCCGAGATTCCACCTCTGTGGGCAGGGCATCTCTGAAAAAAAGTAGCAGCCACAGCCAGTGACTTATAGATAAATCCCCCATCTCCCTGGGACAGAGTACATGGGGAAAGGGGCTGTTGTGGACACAGCTTCTGCAGACTTAAACCTCCCTGGATGACAGCTCTGAAGAGAGAAGTGGTTCTCCCAGCACAGCGTTCGCACTCTGATAACGGACAGACTGCCTTCTCAAGTGGGTCCCTGACCCCAAGTAGCCTGACTGGGAGACACTTCCCAGAAGGGGCTGACAGACACCTCATACAGGACAGCTCCGACTGGCATCTGGTGGGTGCCCCTCTGGAACAAATCTTCCAGAGGAAGGATCAGGCAGCAATGTTTGCTGTTCTGCAGCCTCTGCTGGTGATATCCAGGAAAACAGGGTCTGGAGTGGACTTCCAGCAAACTCCAACAGATCTGCAGCTGAGAGGACTGACTGCTAGAAGGAAAACTAAGAAACAGAAAGGAATAGCTCAACATCAACAAAAAGGACATCCACACCAAAACCCCATCCATAGGTCACCAGCATCAAAGACAAAAGGTAGACAAAACCACAAAGATGGGGAGAAACCAGTGCAGAAAGGCTGAAAATTCCAAAAACAGAATGCCTCTTCTCCTCCAAATGATCACAACTCCTTGCCAGCAAGGGAACAAAACTGGACGGAGAGTTTTGACAAATTTACAGAAGTAGACTTCAGAAGGTGGGTAATAACAATCTCCTCTGAGCTAAAGGAACATGTTCTAACTCAATGCAGGGAAGCTAAGAACCTTGAAAAAAGGTTAGACGAATTGCTAACTAGAATAACCAGTGCAGAGAAGAACATAAATGACCTGATGGAGCTGAAAAATATAGCACGAGAACTTCGTGAAACATCCACAAGCTTCAATAGCCAAATCAATCAAGCGGAAGAAAGGATATCAGTGTTTGAAGATCAAATTAATGAAATAAAGCAAGAAGACAAGATTAGAGAAAAAAGAGTGAAAAGAAACAAACAAAGCCTTCAAGAAATATGGGATTATGTGAAAAGACCAAACCTACATTTGATTGACATACCTGAAATTGACCAGGAGAATGGAACCAAGTAGGAAAACACTCTTCAGGATATTATCCAGGAGAACATCCCCAACCTAGCAAGAGAGGCCAACATTCAAATTCAGGAAATACAGAGAACACCACAAAGTATTCCTCGAGAAGAGCAAACCCAAGACACATAATCATCAGATTCACCAAGGTTGAGATTAAGGAAAAGATGTGAAGAGTAGCCAGAGAGAAAGGTCAGGTTGCCCAAAAAGGGAAGCCCACCAGACTAACAGCAGATCTTTTGGCAGAAACCTTACACCCAGAAGAGAGTGGGGACCAATATTTAACATTCTCAAGGAAAATAATTTTCAACCCAGAATTTCATATCCAGTCAAACTAACCTTCATAAGTGAAGGAGAAATAAAATCCTTTACAGACAAGCTAATGCTGAGACATTTTGTCACCACCAGTCCTGCCTTAAAAGAGCTCCTGAAGGAAGCACTAAATATGGAAAGGAAAAACCAGCACCAGCCACTGCAAAAACATGACAAATTGTAAAGACTGTCAATTCTATGAAGAAACTGCATCAACTAATGGGCAAAATAACCAGCTAGCATCATAATGACAGGATCGAATTCACACATAACAATATTAACCTTAAATGTAAATTGGCTAAATGTCCCAATTAAAAGCCACAGACAGGCAAATTGGAAAGAGTCAAGAACTCTCAGTGAGCAGTAGTCAGGAGACCAATCTCATGTGCAAGGACACACATAGGCTTCAAATAAAGGGAGAGAGGATCTACCAAGCAAATGGAAAGCCAAAAAAAAAAAAAAAAAAAAAAAAGGTAGCCATTCTAGTCTCTGATAAAACAGACTTTAAACCAACAAAGATCAAAACAGACAGAGAAGGGCATTACATAATGGTAAAGGGATCAACACAAGAAGAGCTAACTGTCCTAAATATATGAGCACCCAATACAGGAGCACCCAGATTCATAAAGCAAGTTCTCAGAGACCTACAAAGAGACTTAGACTCCCACACAATAATAGTGGGAGACTTTAACACCCCACTGTCAATATTAGACAGATCAGCGAGACAGAAAATTAATAAGGATATCCAGGACTTGTACTCACCTCTGGACCAAGTGGACCTAATAGACATCTACAGAACTCTCCGCCGCAAATCAACAGAATATACATTCTTCTCAGCGCCACTTCGCACTTATTCCAAAATTGACCACATAATTGGAAGTAAAACACTCATCAGCAAACATGAAAGAACAGAAATCACAACAAACAGTCTCTCAGACCACAGTCCAATCAAATGAGAACTCAGGATTAAGAAACTCACTCAAAACTGCACAACTACATGCAAATTGAACAACTTGCTCCAAAATGACTACTGGGTAAATAACAAAATGACGGCAGAAATAAAGATGTTCTTTGAAACCAATGAGAACAAAGACACAATGTACCAGAATCTCTGGGACACTTTTGAAGCAGTGTGTAAATTTATAGCATGAAATGCCCACAAGAGAAAGCAGGAAAGATCTAGTATCGACACACTAACATTAAAATTATAATAACTAGAGAATCAAAAGCAAACAAATTCAAAAGCTAGCAGGAGACAAGAAATAAGCACGATCAGAGCAGAACTGAAGGAGACAGAGACACAAAAACCTTTCAAAAAATCAATAAATCCAGGAGCCATTTTTTGAAAAGATCAACAAAATAGACTGCTAGTAAGACAAATGAAGAAAGAGAGAAGAATCAAATAGATGCAATGAAAAATGATAAAGGGGATATCACCACCGATCCCACAGAAGAACAAACTACCATTAGAGAATACTATAAACACCTCTACGCAAATAGGCTAGAAAATCTAGAAGAAATGAATAAAT
This sequence comes from Macaca nemestrina, assembly GCF_043159975.1. Taxonomy (NCBI): domain Eukaryota; kingdom Metazoa; phylum Chordata; class Mammalia; order Primates; family Cercopithecidae; genus Macaca; species Macaca nemestrina. Next base: position 66,081,147 of record NC_092128.1, read on the forward strand.
TCCTGGCTATATACACACTCCCAAGACCTAATCAGGAAGAAGTCGAATCTCTGAATGGACCAATAACAAGTTCTGAAATTGAAGCAATAATAGCCTACCAACCAAAAAAGTCTAGGACCAGACAGTTTCACAGTCAAATTCTACCAGAAATACAAAGAGAAGCTGGCACCATTCTTTCTGAAACTATTTCAATGAATAGAAAAAGAGTGACTCCTCCCGAAATCATTTTATGAGGCCAGCATCATCTTGATAACAAAATCTGACAGACACAACAAATAAAGAAAATTTTAGACCAATATCCCTCATGAACATCGATGTGAAAATCCACAATAAAATACTGGCAAATCAAATCCAGCAGCACATCAAAAAGCTTATCCACCATGATGAAGTCAGCTTCATCCCTGGGATTCAAGTCTGGTTCAACATTCACAAATCAAAAAACGTAATCCAGAATATAAACAGAACCAAAGACAAAAAACACATGATTATCTCAGATGCAGAAAAGGCCATCAACAAAATTCAACAGCCCTTCATGCTAAACACTCTCAATAAACTAGGTTGATGGAACATATCTCAAAATAATAAGAGCTACTTATGACAAATACACAGCCAATATCATACTGAATGGGCAAAAGCTAGAAGCATTCCTTTTGAAAACTGGCAAAGGACAGGGATGCCCTCTCTCAACACTCCTATTCAACATAGTGTTGGAAGTTCCGGCCAGGGCAATCAGGCAGGAGAAAGAAAGCAAGCTTATAAAATTGGAATAGAGGAAGTCACATTGTCTCTGTTTGCAGATGACATCATTGTATATTTAGAAAACCCCATCGTCTCAGCCCAGAATTTCCTTACGCTGAGAAGCAGCTTCAGGAAAGTCTCAGGATGCAAAATCAATGTGCAAAAATTACAAGCATTCCTATATACCAACAACAGACAAAGAGAGAGCCAAATCATGAGCCAAACTCCCATTCACAATTGCTACAAAGAGAAAAAAATAACCTAGGAATACAACTTACAAGGGATGTGAAAGACCTCTTCAAGAAGAACCACAAACCACTGCTCAACAAAATAAAAGAGGACACAAACAAATGGAAGAACATTCCATGCTCATGGATAGGAAGAATCAATATCGTGAAAATGGTCATACTGTCCAAAGTAATTTATAGGTTCAATGCTATCCCCATCAAACTACCACTGACTTTCTTCACAGAATTGGAAAAAAACTACTTTAAACTTCATATGGAACCAAAAAAGAGTCCACATAGCCAAGACTATCTTGGGCAAGAAGAACAAAGCTGGAGGCATCACACTACCTGACTTCAAACTTTACTACAAGGCTGCAGTAATCAAAACAGCATGGTACTGATACCAAAACAGAGATACAGACCAATGGAACAGAACAGAGCCTCAGAAGTAACACCACACATCTACAATCATCTGATCTTTGACAAACTGGACAAAAATAAACAATAGGGAGAGGATTCACTATTTATTAAATGGTGCTGGGAAAACTGGCTAGCCATATGCAGAAAGCCAAAACTGGATCCCGTCCTTACACCTTATACAAAAATTAACTCACAATGGATTAAAGACTTAAATGTTAGACCTAAAATCATAAAATCCCTAGAAGAAAATCCAGGCAATACCATTCACAACATAAGCATGCACAAGGACTTCATGACTAAAACACCAAAACCAAGGTCAACAAAAGCCAAAATAGACAAATGGGATTTAATTAAACGAAAGAGCTTCTGCATAGCAAAAGAAACTGTCACCAGAATGAACAAGCAACCTACAGAAAGGGAGAAAATTTTTGCAATCTATCCATTTGACAAAAGGCTAATATCCAGAATCTACAAAGAACTTAAACAGAATTACAAGAAAGAAACAAACAATCCCATCAAAAAGTGTGCAAAGGATATGAACAGGCACTTCTCAAAAGAAGACATTTATGCAGCTGCAAACTTATGAAAAAATGCTCAACATCACTGGTCTTTAGAGAAATGCAAATTAAAACCACAATGAGATACCATCTCACTCCAGTTAGAATAGCGATCATTAAAAAGTCAGGAAACAACAGATGCTGGAGAGGATGTGGAGAAACAGGAACACTTTTACACTGTTGGTGGGAGTGTAAATAAGTTCAACCATTTTGGAAAACAGTGTAGCGACTCCTCAAGGATCTAGAACTAGAAATACCGCTTGACCCAGCAATCCCATTACCGGGTATATACCCAAAGGAGTATAAATCATTCTACTATAAAGACACATGCACACATATGTTTATTGCAGCACTGTTCACAATAGCAAAGTCTTGGAACCAACCCAAATGTCCATCAGTGACAGACTGGATTAAGAAAATGTGGCACATATACACCATGGAATACTATGCAGCCATAAAAAAGGATGAGTTCATGTCCTTTGTAGGGACATGGATGATACTAAAAACCATCATTCTCAGCAATGTAACACAAGAAGAGAAAACCAAACACCGCATGTTCTCACTCATAAGTGAGAGTTGAACAATGAGAACACATGGACACAGGGAGAGGAGCATCACAAACCGGGGCCTGTCACTGGATGGGGGACCGGGGGAGGGATAGCACTAGGAGAAACACCTAGTGTAAATGACGAGTTGATGAGTGCAGCAAATCAACATGACACATGTATACCTATATAACAAACCTGCACCTTGTGCACATGTACCCCAGAACTCAAAGTATATATAAAAAAAAGAAATTAAATATGAAGAGACATTTTAGCAAATACATAGTGAATCTGATGAAAATTGAAAAAGTAAATTCGCCTACCTCATTTATTCTAAACATATTTTTCCAAATTTATCTCAGGAGTCAAAGAATAAAATAATTAAATATCAAAGAATTTAAAATAATTTTAAACAAAATATGAGCTTATAACTTTAGCAATATATAATATGGTTTAGATTGTTGCAAGATAAAGAAACTATTTGTAGATGAAGATGTGGTAAAATAAATTATTATTTTATTTAAAAATTTTCTAAGAAAAATAGGAAGAGTAAAATAAAGATAAGAATATTTTAAATTAAGTCACCAAGCAATCATGTTAGATAATCAGTTAACTCAAAATCTGAAAATGAGTACTTTTTAAAATTTAAATTAATCATACAATATATGACATATTGCTTAATCAATAGTTTAGGGTGGTTTTCTCTCAAAGTATTCACAATTTTCAAAAAACAAAACAATTCACAAAACTGTAGCATCAAAAAAGATTCTCAGCATTGATCTGGTCAATGACTTTGGATATGACACCAAAACACAGGCAAAAGAAAAAGCAAAATTAAGCAAGTAAGTTTGCATTAAATTATATTCTTAAAAATCAATTTCACATGTTTCTTGTTACCAGTTTAATATGGCTACTAGAGAGTTTAAAGTTACATATGAGGCTCGCATATTTCTTTCAATAGTACTGATCTATAAAAATATATTCCCCCTACCCTGTCTCTATTAAAAATGCAAAAAAATTAGCCAGGCATGGCGGCGTGAGCCTGTAGTCCCAACTACTCGCTACTCGAGAGGTTGAGACAGGAGAATGGCGTGAACCCGGGAGGCGGAGCTTGTAGTGAACTGAGATGGTGCCGCTGAACTCGTCTGGGCAACAGGGCGAGACTCTGTCTCAGAACAACAACAACAACAAAAATTTTTTTTAAATAAAATATATATATATTCCCCTAAATCATCAGATTAACTATGTCTTTAAATTTTCTCAGACAAGTTTTCCTTTTGTAGTAATTTTTCTATAAAAAGATTACAATTGCTCCAGAAAATTTATAAAAATACATAAAAGCAAAAAATTTTAAATCATTCATAATTGAATACAAAATTATTAATATTATGATGTATTTTCTTCTTTTTCCAGTCTCATAAATATATGTGTGTATAACATATATAATTATATATACATATATAATACATAGCTATATATACATATCATTATATATGCATATATAGTTATATACATGTTATCTGTATTTATATATACATATATGGTTATATATATAACTATTATTGTGTGTTTGTGTGTATGTATATATATTACCCCTTGTCTCTCCTCCCTTTCCATTCCCCAAAGAACTAAAACAAAAGATTATACTTTTTCCAAAAATTATGAGCTAACAAGAAGAAATAAGAAGTAAATTTAGGTTGTAGTCAATAAAATGTTAGAGAAGCTATGTTTTTGGAGGATTTAATAATTAAATGTAGGATATTCAATTTATTCTCTGTGAAGGACACTGTCAAGAGAAGGAAAATCCAAGCCCAGAGAAGGAGAAAATATTTGCAAAAGACGTATCTATTAAAAGATTGTTAGCAAAAATATACAAAGAACTCTTAAAATTCAGTAATAAGAATACCAACAATCAATTTAAAAATAGGCCAAAGACCTTAACACCTTACCAAAGAAGGTCTATAGATGGCAAGTAAGCATGTGAAACAATGTTCTGCATCATATGTCACCAAGGAAATACAAATAAAAACAACAATGAGATATCACTGCACACCTGTTAGAGGATCCAAATCCACAACATTGACAACAGCAAATGCTAGCAAGAACGTGGAACGAGAGGGACTCTTATTCACTGATGGTGAGAATGCAAAATGGCAGTTTCTTATAAAACTAAACATATTCTTACCATATGATCCCACAATTGCACTGCTTGGTATTTACCCAATGGAGTTAAAAATTAGATCTACAACAAACATGCACACAGATGTTTATAGCTGCTTTATTCATAATTACCAAAACTTGGAAGCAACAGAAATGTTCTTCAGTAAGTCAATGGATAAACAAACAGTTGGTTCATCCAGATAATGGGATATTGTTCAGCACTAGAAATAAATAATCTATTAAGCCATTAAAACACATGAAGGAAATTTAAATGCATATTATTAAGTGAAAAAAAAACAATCTGGAAAAGCTACATACCATATAACTCTGTCTATCTTCCATTCTGGACTTCAGATAAGTAAAACATTAGGATCTCCAGGGGTTAAGATGGAGAGAGGATGAAGACATTTAGCACAGAAGATTTTTAGAGTGGTAAACCTACTCTGTGTGATATTATAATCATTAATACACATTATTACACATTTATCCACAGTCTTAGAATGTACAATAACAAGAACAAACCCAACTACAGGCTTTGGAAGACAATGAAGTGTAAGTGTAGTTTCATCAATTGTAATAAATGTCCCACTTTGAGGGGATGTTGATAATGGAAGGGGCTATACATGTGGAGGGACTGAGTGTATACGTCTAATCTGTTTACTTTCCATTCCATTTTGCTATGATTCTAAAACCGCTTTTTTAAAGTCTATGTTTTAAAAATGAAAGATATTCCATTCTTTCTCTGAAGTTTAGTAAGACTTTTATTTCCTTGGATTTTGTCTCTAGGCTTCCCAGAAGTACATACTTTAGAAAGGGTAAGCTGTCCTATTTAAAGCCTATTGTAAGCTCTTTATAGAGAAGATAACTAGAGTTAAATAATTTATATAAACATACACAATATTAGCTCCTTGGAAGAAGAATTAGTATCTTTAATTAAATCATAAACATTTGTAAAAATATGTCATAGACATTTCAAGTTATCATTCACAAACATAAAGCTTAACTCAGCATCATCACTATTGTTAGCAGTTGATAGAATATGAATTGAGTATTTCTCTATGTGAAGCAATGGCTTATGTGCCTTTGATGTCTTTCTATTTTATTTATTCAACAAATCCTACATACGATTTTTTAAATAAAGGCAGTTTCAGGTAACTCTTAGTTACTGTACAATAATAAAAATCTATGGTGTGTGTGTGTGTATGTGTGTGTTTTTGAGGTGTTATCAAACAGGAACTTCGTAATATTTTTCTGCTTATTTTGAAAAGTCTAGATTAAAAGGTTAGCTTTAGGATGGGTTCGTCACAGTAAGTGTATTGTATTGTTATATATATATATTTACATAAAAGTTTGAAGTTTGCATGAATTGACAATTGGAGAAATTTAAACTCAATTTCTCCATGTCAAGTTTTTATTGGAAATTAACAAATCTAAAATAAAGGTTTAATAGTAACAAACCACATGCATTAACATTTGTCCCTACACTAAAGCCTATGCAACAAAATTCATCAGAATGTGAATTTCTAATTGACAGTAACAGTTGCATCACTTAGAAACAAATTATTCACCTTATGAAAGCCATCAACCTTTCAGATATATTTTCTTCTTGTTCTTCATCCACTCCATCTATAAATGCAACATTAGATGGGATTGCAGATATGATGTTGATATGGTTTGGCTGTGTTCCCACTAAAATCTCATCTTGAATTATAGATCCCATAATTTCCACGTGCCACGGGAGGGACTCAGTGGGAGGTAATTGAATCATAGGATTGGGTCTGTCTCATGGTGTTTTCATGATGGTGAATAAGTCCCACAAGATCTGACGGTTTTATAAAGGGCAGTTCCCCTGCACATACTCTCTTGCCTGCCACCATATAAGACATGCCTTTGCTCCTCCTTTGCCCCCCACCATGATTGTGAGGACTCCACAGTCATGTGGAACTGTGAGTCCATTAAACCTCTTTTTCTTTATAAATTACCCAGTCTCAAGTATTTCTTCATAGTAGTATGAAAATGGACTAACACAAATGTATATTTCAACACACACAAAAAAGCACTACCTTTCTTTTTACAATACTCTATGGAGTAAACCAGAGTTATAAACCTATGAAATACATTAATGTATTCAAGGGATGGAATTTCTCCTGTATCAAAGTTTTTAAAGAATGCATCTTTCTTATGTCTTAGGAAATCTACTTAATGTGATTACAAGATAATAACAGCATAAGTGTGACTACAGAAATAACTTTCTTGTAGCTATGCAACTAGTAAGAAACAGAAAAGTTGTTCCCTAAAACTTTTTCATTTTGTTGTTTGAACATAATTAATTTCATTAATTTAACATATATTTCTTGGTACAGAAGATGCTAATTTTACATTATATTCAATTAAATTTTGTGTTTGTGGCCTTTTCTATTTTTCTTTCTATTTTCTGCTTGGCTTGTTGCATCAATAAGAAGTGATGAAGTTTAATTACATTTATGAAAATGAACTTAAAACTATTATTATTTTACACAAGTTCTAATGTCAAAGTCATTTTAGAATGAACAACAAAAGCTTATCAAATGAGTCATAGTACTTACAGCACGCCAAGTGATAGAAAAGAATTCTTATTTATTATTAGAACAGCATTAAACTTTCACAGTACAGAAAATTGATTATCCTTTCCTGATTTGTTTGTTTTCTCCATGCTCTTTGGGGCCATTACATTGCTTCCATATAATTCTCTAACTTGTTATTTCCCACTAGCAATATAGTAAAGCAATTACTTTCTTAGACGATACAGTATGGTGACTTTAAATGTAATAAACTAATAGAATTGATAGTATTTAAGCTCTCATAATACAAGCTTTTTAATCTAATGAATAGTATTATACATTAAATTTCAAATGAACAGAAGCAGTAGGTCCCTGTTTGATTTCCCTTTACATGTTATTCAGGGAATGAGGAGGGGAGCCTGATGGGGTGGAATTTGGATAATGTAATGATGACTTACAATATTTTTTTCTTTCTCTCTTATCTAATTCATACATTTTGCCTTATTCAGTAATTAAAATATGTGACAAAATGGGATTACTAGAACCACAGAGTTTCAGAAAGGGAAAGAACACAAATGCATCTTATAATGCTTGACATATAGTGCTCAATAGTAGGTACTGAACCAATATTGAGGAATTGAGAAATTAGTCTCTAGAGTCAGACAGACATGGATATAAAACTTATCTCAAATATTTACCAGCTATATGGCCTTAGACAAGTTACTCAGCTGTAGCCAATTTTTAAAATAAAAGATCCCTAAGATTTCATAAAGATTAAGAAAGAAAATGCATATAAAGAACTTAGCACAAAACCTAATATGTGTTAAACACCTATTAGCTTTCATCAGTAGTTGTTATTGTTAGTGTTTTTCTTTAATCTTTAATTTAAAAAAAAACAGGAATTTAATAGATGTTTTTATCATTTTTAGCATTGTTGTTGTCCACCGATACTAATAATTAATAATTATTTTCATTTCTTTTCCTCCCAAGCTTTATAAGCCGAGTACAAACTGCCCCATCCATTTTTATCATCCAAATAAGATGATATTTCTACTCCAGGTTTCTATTGTGTTTTAATTTATTATTCAGAGAATCAACTCTATTTCCAGCGTATGGTGTGGGTAGAAGAAACAGAAGTTTGAGGGTACCTGGGCTTCATGCAGCAAAGACTGCTGATGGCAACAACAACAAAATATTAGAACCTCTGCTTCACTCCTCCACAGCATTTATACTAGCTTGAAAAAGCTTCACATAGGTGAAGCAGAGCCAGTCCCCTCCACATGCCTTCTGAATTAAAATGCCAACAAAAAATGATTTCCCAGCCTCAGCTTATAGATAATTTATTTCTGAATAAAACTGAAAATTTTAAAATCCCAATGAACTTTGCTGTGACAGATTTTTTGTCTGCAGCAGCCAAGACCTTCCTTAGAATATATTATGATCTTAGGAATAACACTAGAAAATGAAGAAAGCAATGGATTAAGGACTTAAATGTTAGATCTAACACCATAAAAACCATAGAAGAAAACCTAGGCAATACCATTCAGGACACAGGCATGGACAAGGATTTCATGACTAAAACACCAAAACCAATGGCAACAAAAGCCAAAATTGACAACTGGGATCTAATTAAACTAAAGAACTTCTGCACAGCAAAAGAAACTAACATCAGAGTGAACAGGCAACCTACAGAATGGGAGAAAATGTTTGCAATCTACCCATCTGACAAAGGGCTAATATCCAGAATCAACAAAGAACTTAAACAGATTTACAAGAAAGAAACAAACAACCCCATCAAAAAGTGGGCAAAGGATGTGAACAGACACTTCTCAAAAGAAGACATCTATGCAGCCAACAGACACATAAAAAAATGCTCATCATCACTGTCATTAGAGAAACACAAATCAAAACCACAATGAGATACCATCTCACACCAGTTAGAATGGTGATCATTAAAAAGGAAACAACAGATGCTGAAGAGGATGTGGAGAAATAGGAATGCTTTTACACTGTTGGTGGGAGTGTAAACTAGTTCAACCATTCTGGAAGACACTGTGGTGATTCCTCAAGGATCCAGAACTAGAAATACCATTTGACCCAGTGATCCCATTACTGGGTATATACCCAAATGATTATAAATCATGCTACTATAAAGACACATGCACATGTATGTTTACTGCAGCACTATTCACAACAGCAAAGACTTGGAACCAACCCAAATGTCCATCAATGATAGACTGGATTAAGAAAATGTGGCACATAGGTGGAGCCCACCGCAGCACAAGGAGGCCTGCCTGCCTCTGTAGACTCCACCTCTGGGGACAGGGCATAGCTAAACAAAAAGCAGCAGAAACCTCTGCAGATGTAAAAGTCCCTGTCTGACAGCTTTGAAGACAGCAGTGGTTCTCCCAGCATGGAGGTTGCGATCTGAGAATGGACACACTGCCTGCTAAAAGTGAGTCCCTGACCCCTGAGTAGCCTAACAGGGAGAAATCCCCCACTAGGTGCAGACTGACACCTCACACCTCACATGGCTGGGCACGCCCCTGAGACGAAGCTTCCAGAGCAGGAATCAGACAGCAACACTCATTGTTCAGCAATATTCTATCTTCTGCAGCCTCCGCTGCTGATACCTAGGCAACCAGGGCCTGGAGTGGACCTCAAGCAAACTCCAATAGACCTGCAGCTGAGGGTCCTGACTGTTAGAAGGAAAACTAAAAAACACAAAGGACACCCGCACCAAAACCCCATCAGTACGTCACCATCATCAAAGACCAAAGACACATAAAACTAAAGATGGGGAAAAAGCAGTGAAGAAAAGTTGGAAATTCAAAAAATCAGAGCGCATCTCTCCCTCCAAAGGAACACAGCTCATCACCAGCAATGGAACAAAGCTGGACGGAGAATGATTTTGATGAGTTGAGAGAAGAAGGCTTCAGTCGATCAAACTTCTCAGAGCTAAAGGAGGAACTAGGTAACCAGCATAAAGAAACTAAAAACCTTGAAAAAAGAATGGATGAATGCATAACTAGAATAATCAATGCAGAGAAGACCTTAAAAGAACTGATAGAGATGAAAACCATGAACGAGAACTACGTGACAAATGCACAAGCTTCAGTAACCGACTCTGTCAACTGGAAGAAAGAGTATCAGTGACTGAAGATCAAATGAATGAAATGAAGTGAGATGAGAAGTGTAGAGAAAAAAGAGTAAAAAGAAATGAACAAAGCCTCCAAGAAATATGGGATTATGTGAAAAGACCAAATCTACGTCTGATTATTGTGCCTGAAAGTGATGGGGAAAATGGAACCAAGTTGGAAAACACTCTGCAGAATTTCATCCCGGAGAACTTCCCCAACCTAGTAAGGCAGGCCAACATTCAAATTCAGGAAATACAGAGAACGCCACAAAGATACTCCTCGAGAAGAGCAACTCCAAGACACATAATTGTCAGATTCACCAAAGTTGAAATGAAGGAAAAAATGTTAAGGGCAGCCAGAGAGAAAGGCCGGATTACCCACAAAGGGAAACCCAATAGACTAACAGCATATCTCTCGGCAGAAACTCTACAAGCCAGAAGAGAGTGGAGGCCAATATTCAACATTCTTAAAAAAAAGAATTTTCAACCCAGAATTTCATATCCAGCCAAACTAAGTTTCATAAGTGAAAGAGAAATAAAATCCTTTACAGACAAGCAAATGCCGAGAGATTTTGTCACCACCAGGCCGGCCCTACAAGAGATCCTGAAGGAAGCACTAAACATGGAAAGGAACAACCGGTACCAGTCATTGCAAAAACATGTCAAAATGTAAAGTCCATTGATGCTAGGAAGAAACTGAATCAACTAACAAGCAAAATAACCAGCTATAATCATAATGACAGGATAAAGTTCACACATAACAATATTAACCTTAAATGTAAATGGACTAAATGGTCCAATTAAAAGACGAAGACTGCCAAATTGGATAAAGAGTCAAGACCCATCAGTGTGCTGTATTCAGGAGACCCATCTCACATGCAGAGACACACATAGGCTCAAAATAAAGGGATGGAGGAAGATCTACCAAGCAAATGGAAAACAAAAAAAGCAGGGGTTGCAATCCTAGTCTCTGATAAAACAGAATTTAAACCAACAAAGAACAAAAGAGACAAAGAAGGCCATTACATAATGGTAAAGGGATCGATTCACCAGGAAGAGGTAACTATCCTAAATATATATGCAACCAATACAGCAGCATCCTGATTCATAAAGCAAGTCCCTAGAGACTTACAAAGAGACTTAGACTCCCATACAATAATAATGGGAGACTTACACTCTCCCAAGACTAAACCAGGAAGAAGTTGAATCCCGGAATAGACCATTAGTAGGCTCTGAAAATGAGGCAATAATTAATAGCCTACCAACAAAAAAAAGTCCAGGATGAGACGGATTCACAGCCGAATTCTACCAGAGGTACAAGGAGGAGTTGGTACCATTCCTTCTGAAACTATTCCAATCAATAGAAAAAGAGGGAATCCTCCCTAACTCATTTTAGGAAGCCAACATCATCCTGATACCAAAGCCTGGCAGAGACACAACAATAAAAGAGCATTTTAGACCAATATCCCTGATGAACATAGATGCAAAAATCCTCAATAAAATACTGGCAAACCGAATCCAGCAGCACATCAAAAAGCTTATCCACCATGATCAAGTTGGCTTCATCCCTGGGATGCAAGACTGGTTCAACATACACAAATCAATAAACGTAATCCAGCATGTAAACAGAACCACAGACAAAAACCACATGATTATCTCAATAGATGCAGAAAAGGCCTTTGACAAAATTCAACAGCCCTTCATGCTAAAAACTCTCAATAAATTCGGTATTGATGGAACGTATCTCAAAATAAGAAGAGCTATTTATGACAAACCCACAGTCAATATCATACTGACTGGGAAAAAACTGGAAGCATTCCCTTTGAAAACTGGTACAAGACAGGGATGCCCTCTCTCACCACTCCTATTCAACATAGTGTTGGAAGTTCTGGCTAGGGCAATCAGGCAAGAGAAAGAAATCAAGGGTATTCAGTTAGGAAAAGAAGAAGTCAAATTGTCCCTGTTTGCAGATGGCATGATTGTATATTTAGAAAACCCCATCATCTCAGCCCAAAATCTCCTTAAGCTGATAAGCAACTTCAGCAAAGTCTCAGGATACAAAATCAATATGCAAAAATCACAAGCATTCTTATACACCAGTAACAGACAAACAGAGAGCCAAATCAGGAATGAACTCCCATTCATAATTGCCTCAAAGAGAATAAAATACCTAGGAATCCAACTTACAAGGGATGTGAAGGACCTCTTCAAGGAGAACTACAAACCACTGCTCAATGAAATAAAAAGAGGACACAAACAAATGGAAGAACATACCATGCTCATGGATAGGAAGAATCAATATTGTGAAAATGACCATATTACCCAAAGTAATTTATAGATTCAATGCCATCCCCATCAAGCTACCAGTGACTTTCTTCACAGAATTGGAAAAAACTGCTTTAAAGTTCATATGGAACCAAAAAAGACCCCACATTGCCAAGACAATACTAAGCCAAAAGAACAAAGTTGGAGTCATCACCCTACCTGACTTCAAACTATACTACAAGGCTACAGTAATGAAAACAGCATGGTACTGTTACCAAAACAGAGATATAGGCCAATGGAACAGAACAGAGCCCTCAGAAATAATACCACACATCTACAGCCATCTAATCTTCGACAAACCGGACAAAAACAAGAAATGGGGAGAAGATTCCCTATTTAATAAATGGTGCTGGGAAAATTGGCTAGCCATAAGTAGAAAGCTGAAACTGGATCCTTTCCTTACTCCTTATACAAAAATTAATTCAAGATGGATTAGAGACTTAAATGTTAGACCTAAAGCCATAAAAACCCTTGAAGAAAACCTAGGTCATACTATTCAGGACATAGGCATGGGCAAGGACTTAGTGTCTAAAACACCAAAAGCAATGGCAACAAAAGCCAAAATTGGCAAATAGGATCTAATTAAACTAAAGAGCTTCTGCACAACAAAAGAAACTATCATCAGAGTGAACAGGCAACCTACAGAATGGGAGAAAATTTTTGCAATCTACTCATCTGACAAAGGGCTAATATCCAGAACCTACAAAGAACTCAAACAAATTTACAAGAAAAAAGCAAACAACCCCATCAAAAAGTGGGCAAAGGATATGAACAGACACTTCTCAAAAGAACACATTCATACAGCCAACAGACACATAAAAAATGCTCATCATCACTTGCCATCAAAGAAATGCAAATCAAAACCACAATGAGACACCATCTCACACCAGTTAGAATGGTGATCATTAAAAATCAGGAAACAACAGGTGCTGGAGAGGATGTGGAGAAATAGGAACACTTTTACACTGTTGGTGGGACTGCAAACTAGTTCAACATTGTGGAAAACAGTTCCACAATTTGCGGCGATTCCTCGAGGATCTAAAATTAGAAATACCATTTGACCCAGCCATCTCATTACTGGGTATATACCCGAAGGATTATAAATCATGCTGCTATTAAGACATGTGCACACATATGTTTATTGCAGCACTATTCACAATAGCAAAGACTTGGAATCAACCCAAATGTCCATCAGTGACAGACTGGATTAAGAAAATGTGGCACATATACACCATGGAATACCATGCAGCCATAAAAAAGGATGAGTTTGTGTCCTTTGTAGAGACATGGATGCAGCTGGAAACCATCATTCTCAGCAAACTATCGCAAGAACAGAAAACCAAACACCACATGTTCTTACTCATAGGTGGGAATTGAACAACGAGATCACTTAGTCACAGGAATGGGAACATCACACACTGGGGCCTATTGTGGGGAGGGGGTAATGGGGAGGGATAGCATTAGGAGATATACCTAACAAACCTGCACGTTGTGCACATGTACCCTAGAACTTAAAGTATAATAATAAAAAAAATAGGCTGGGCGCGGTGGCTCACACCTGTAATCCCAGCACTTTGGGAGGCTGAGGCGGGTGGATCACAAGGTCAAGAGATCGAGACCATCCTGGCTGACATGGTGAAACCCCGTCTCTAATAAAAACAAAATACAAAAAATTAGGCAGGTGCGTTGGCAGGTGCCTGTAGTCCCAGCTACTCGGGGGGCTGAGGCAGGAGAATGGCATGAACCCGGGAGGTGGAGCTTGCAGTGAGCTGAGATCGTGCCACTGCACTCCAGCCTGGGTGACAGAGCGAGACTCTGTCTCAAAAAATAAAAAATAAATAAATAAAAATAAAAACGAAATTGTGAACTTGTTTTTTCTTTTCATCAAAAAGCATCTTTAAGGGAGTACACAGGCAAATCATAGATTATGAGAAGCTATTTCAATTCTTATGCCGGATAAAGGGTTTCAATCTGGAATGCCGAAAATACTTCTAATTCATAATGAAAAGACAGACAATCCCAAATAAAAATGACAGAAGACATGATAGGAAAAAAAAAAAAAAAAGAAAAGAAAATGTGGCACATATACACCATGGAATACTATGCAGCCATAAAAAAGGATGAGTTCATGTCCTTTGCAGGAACATGGATGCAACTGGAAACTATCATTCTGAGAAAACTATCACAAGGACAGAAAACCAAACATCACATGTTCTCACTCATAGGTGGGAATTGAACAATAAGAACACTTGGACACAGGGCGGGAAACATCACATCCCAGGACCTCTCATAAGGTGGGGGGCAGGGGGAGGGATAGCATTAGGAGATATACCTAATGTAAATAACGAGTTAATGGGTGCAGCACACCACCATGGCACATGTATACATATGTAACAAACCTGCACATGTACCCTAGAACTTAAAGTATAATAAAAAAAAAATGAAGAAAGCAAAAAACTAAGAATATTATTTCAATATAAATGATATTTTGCCACATAATTAGAATATTTATCTATTTATAAGCAATTAGATATTTATAAGTAATTAGATATTTATCCTCATAATTAGAAGAAAGTGAAAGACATCCTTTGGGGAATACTTTTCTAGTTCTTTTCATTCTAAGGAATACAGACATGTGCTTGATTAAATTTGACTAGGTATTGTATTACCATATGTTTGAGTATCACTTTGAAATTGTTTATTATCTGAAATAATTAGGCATTATTTAAAACATAGAGCAATATAAGATCATATAAATAATTAAGTTACGATGAAGCTTTCTAGATACTATTTTCTTCCCTTTATTGACTCACCCAAAAGGATGGATGATGCCTATTATAGAAGTAAAGAGAAAAATGCTGACTGAGGTGTGGCATGAAAAACAAATAAAAAATAAAGTAAAGCAAATATGCAAAAGAAAATGAGACAATGGACAGAGAGCAAAAAAAGGGAAAAATGGAAAGTGTCATTAAGAAGACATCTAAAACTAAACAGCCCAACTACAATAACAAGGGAAATGGGAGAAATATTACAGAATAAG
Organism: Macaca nemestrina; assembly: GCF_043159975.1. Classification (NCBI taxonomy): domain Eukaryota; kingdom Metazoa; phylum Chordata; class Mammalia; order Primates; family Cercopithecidae; genus Macaca; species Macaca nemestrina. The sequence continues at coordinate 66,096,838 of NC_092128.1, forward strand.
AGAGATAATTTAAATATGAAAAACAGCATAAAATAAGAAAAGAGAAAAAGAAAGGAAAACAGCTGGAATATTTTAACAATTTGAAAACGATAATGCTGAAGTAAAGGAAAATAATAATGACTATGAAGTCCTGCCAGAAAATAAATACTAAAACAAGATTCGAAGAGCTCAAAATGGACTTAGGTAAAAGTCAACACTAAAATAACAAATAGTAAAAATTCCTTCAGATAAAAATCAGGGTCAAAAAAAGGAAATACTCCAGGGAAGAAAAAGAGGGCTAATAATAGATTACTGGCACTCGTTAAAAAGTGCTTTTACTGTTTTATGAATGTGTGTTGCCAAGCCATAAATAGACAAAGGGGGTAGAGGGGGTGCCAGATGCTGTCAAGTGGCATTTTTCTGTAGTAACACAAGATAGATGTTCCAGAGATATCAAGACACCAGAAAAAAAAAAAAAATCTTTCTCTTTCAACTCAAGAAAAATACAATATTTGAACTTATTGAAGTGATAATATAATACAAATGAAATGATAGTATGTGCTTGAAGAATGTAAAATTAAAAAGTCATTATTAAACACAATTTTTAAACACTATGTTTAAAGGAAAAGATGGAGATTTGGGGAAAACAGACTTTAAAATGTTTTAGAGACTCTTCTAAGGGGAGGTAAAGAATGGTAGTGAAGCATAATGATGACAAATCAGAGGGCCTAGGTTCGAATCTTGGTTCTGCCACTTACTAGTTGAGTGATAACGACAAAGGAGTTTAACCACTCTCAGTTTTTGCATTTATAAAATGGAAATTCTAAAGTTGTTCCAGTGTGTACATAAGATACTGAATATAAATAAGTTGACATCGTGCTTTAGACATTTATGTACTCAACCATTCTTACTCTGTTACAGATAAAAAAGTAAATGTTTAAAAATCTTGGTAACGATTGAAAGAAAAATAATAACTTTTATTAACACTTTTAAAATTTCTTATAAATATGTCTTGGTAAACATACCATAATTACATAATTATGTTAATTATATTATAATGAAATTATTTTCTTTGGGAAATTTAGATAGTCCTTTAAAGGGTTTTTTAAATAAAAAACATTCATACCCAGTCAAATTTGTGAGACAGCAGTAATAGAAAAAGGACAAGGAACATGAATGAATGACATTGTATTGACAGAATGAAAGTTTAAGTATTTAAAAATAAAATTTCGGGTGTTAAATTAATACAGTTGGTTATATGTAAAAGTATCTTCGACTGCAGATCACTTCTTAATAATTCCATGAATGACTGAAAAAGAGATCAGACTCTTGCCTTCTAAATTCTAATGATAGATACAAATGTGTGTTTCTGCTAAAAGGCTAAGTCTAAATTTTAAAATTAGTAAATAAACAAATTGTGTTTGATTTAAAAGTCAAAGTTCTAAATTATGAGATAAATGTGGAGAAATTTTGTGACAGTCAAAATATTTATTACTTTGTGGATAAGAGTTTAGTCTATCTACCTGTCATTCTTTCCACCACAACAAAAAATCAAAGTATAAAACCAACATTCTATAATATAAATTTAGGTGTCTACAGTTTAAAACATTATGGGCAGGCCGGGCACGGGGGCTCATGCGTGTAATCCCAGCACTTTGGAAGATTAAGGCAAGCGGGTCATGAGGTCAAGAGTTTAAGACCACCCTGATCAACATGATGAAACCCCGTCTCTACTAAAAATACAAAAATTAGCCGACGTGGTGCCATGTGCCTGTAATCTCAGCTACTCAGGAGGTTGAGGCAGGAGAATCGTTTGGACCAGGGAGGCAAAGGTTGCAGTGAGCCGAGATCACACCACTGCAATCCAGCCTGGGCGACAGAGCAAGACTCTGTCTCAAAAAAACAAACAAACAAAACAAAACAAAACAAAACAAATTATGGACACTACTAATTTAATAAGGTATATGAAACATGTAGCAATCACTGCTCAAGTATTTTTAATTATGCTATTTCTCTATTTTCAAGTTATTATTTCCAAATAATAACTTTTGCTCTTTTGAATTCTAATTCCCATTTTAAAATTTTAAACTAATATTCTTATTATGTGGTTCATTTAAATTTAATGTTAATACATTTATTTTTCACTATTTTCTTATTTGATAAGTTTTTTTAAGACAACAAATTACCCTTTGGGCACTACTTTAGTTGTGTTGCATAGGTCCTGATTCAGAGCGTTTTCACTTTTATTTTCTATATATTCTGAAATCTTGGCTTTGATTTCATATTTTTAAAACTGCTTTTCATCTTCACTTGATTGTATCAATAGGAAAGGAAATTTTCATGCCCAGAGTGCAGGTACTATTTTTTTATTCACTGCTTTTACTTCAAAGTAGGACAGCGTCATGCACTACTTATATTGTCTGCCAGAGAAAGCTCTCTTTCACTCACACAAGCCTCCATTCCCCTTTGCCTCATAAGGTTAGTTGCTTGGAAAGACACAGTGTAAGGCCTACAAACTGAAGTTCCTGGGCCAGGCAGGCAATGAAAATGAAGGAAGCCACACAGCTGAGGGCTGTGTTTAACCGGAGATATCATGCCTCCTATAAAAAGGCCAGCGGCCACTCACCTATTCCCCATGAATTACAGGAGAATGTGTGTTCAGCATTGCCATATTTCAAAACTGAAAAAAGCCCAAATTTTAAATTTTAAATGAAATCTCCCAATTTTTTTTCTTTTTTTTTTTTTTTTTTTTGAGATGGAGTCTTGCTCTGTCGCCCAGGCTGGAGTGCAGTCGCGTGATCTCGGCTCACTGCAAGTTCCGCCTCCCCAGTTCACGCCATTCTCCTACCTCAGCACCCCCTCCCCCGCCCCCCCCCCCCCCGAGTACCTGGGACTATAGGCACCCGCCACCAGGCCAGCTAATTTTTTTGTATTTTTAATAGAGACAGGGTTTCACTGTGTTAGCCAGGATGGTCTTGATTTCCTGACCTTGTGATCCATCTGCCTCGGCCTCCCAAAGTGCAGGGATTACAGGCGCGAGCCACCGCGCCCCGCCAGATGTGCAAATTTTTATATGTTGTCACACTTTCAAATTTTTTAAAGAAAGCATAGAATCTAAGAAAGAAAAAAATGTGTGGGTAGGATGTGACATGTGGCTGCTTAAACTTCCTGGTCCAGACTTTTGATAGAGCAGGATTATTTTCAGTGACCAGCACGATGACCTCTTTTGCTGAAGGTTTATTCATCACTAGTGATAATGAGAGACTGGATGCTAGAGTCAAAAGCCTTCATAGATATAAATACTTTAAGTTTTGGGATGCATGTGCAGAATGTACAGGTTTGTTACACAGGTATACACGTGCCATGGCGGTTTGCTGCACCCATCAAAGCATCATCTACATCAGGTATTTCTCCTAATGCTATCCCTCTCCTAGCCCCACCACCCCCTGAAAGACCCCAGTGTGTGATGCTCCTGTCCCTGTGTCCGTGTGTTGTCATTGTTCAATTCCCACTCGTGAGTGAGAACATGCAGTGTCTGGTTTTCTGTTCCTGTGTTAGTTTGCTGACAATGATGGTTTCTAGCTTCATCCATGTCCCTGCAAAGGACATGAACTCATACTTTTTATGGCTGCATAGTATTCCATGGTGTATATGTGCCACATTTTCTTTATCCCATCTATCACTGATGAGCATTTGGATTGGTTCCAAGTCCTTGCTATTGTAAATAGTACTGCACTAAACATACATGTGCATGTGTCTTTATAGTAGAATGATTTATAATCCTTTGGGTATACATCCAGTAATGGAATTGCTGGGTGAAATGGTATTTCTGGTTCTAGATCCTTGAGGAATTGCCAAACTGTCTTCCAGAATGGTTGAACTAATTTACACTCTCACCAACAGTGTAAAAGTGCAGCGATTTCTCTATATCCTCTCCAGCATCTATTGTTTCCTGAATTTTGAATGATTGCCATTCTAACTGGTGTGAGATGGTGGTTTTGATTTTCATTTCTCCAGTGACAAGTGATGATGAGCTTTTTTTCATATGTTTGTTGGCCACATAAATATCTTCTTTTGAGACGTGTCTGTTCATATCCTTTGCCTACTTTTTGATAGGGTTCTTTTTTCTTGTAAATTTGTTTAAGTTCCATGTAGATTCTGGATATTAGCCCTTTGTCAGATGGATAGATCGCAAAAATTTTCTCCCATTCTGTAGATTTCCTTATCACTCTACTGATAGTTTCTTTTGCTGTGCAGACGCTCTTTCGTTTAATTAGATCCCATTTGTCAATTTTGGCTTTTGTTGCCATTGCTTTTGGTGTTTTAGTCATGAAGTTTTTATGCATGCCTATGTCCAGAATGGTATTGCCTAGGTTTTCTTCTAGGGTTTTTATGGTTTTAGGTCTTATATTTAAGTCATTAATTCATCTTGAGTTAATTTGTATATAAGGTAAAAATAAGGGGTTCAGCTTCAGTTTTCTGCATATGGCTAGCCAGTTTTCCCAGCAGCATTTATTAAATAAGGAATCCTGGGCCGGGCGCGGTGGCTCAAGCCTGTAATCCCAGCACTTTGGGAGGCCGAGACGGGCGGATCACGAGGTCAGGAGATCGAGACCATCCTGGCTAACACGGTGAAACCCCGTCTCTACTAAAAATACAAAAAACTAGCCGGGCGAGGTGGCGGCGCCTGTAGTCCCAGCTACTCGGGAGGCTGAGGCAGGAGAATGGCGGGAACCCGGGAGGCGGAGCTTGCAGTGAGCTGAGATCCGGCCACTGCACTCCAGCCCGGGCGGCAGAGCGAGACTCCGTCTCAAATTAAAAAAAAAATAAATAAAATAAATAAATAAATAAATAAATAAATAAGGAATCCTTTCCCTATTGTGTGTTTTTGTCACGTTTGTCAAAGATCAGATGATTGTAGATGTGTGGCATTATTCTTGAGGCCTCTGTTCTGTTCCATTGGTCTATATATCTGTTTTGGTAGCAGTACCATGCTGTTTGGGTTATTATAGCCTTGTAGTATAATTTGAAGTCAGGTAGCATGATGCCTCCAGCTTTGTTCTTTTTGCTTAGGATTGTCTTGGCTATACGGGCTTTTTGCTTCCAAATGAAATTTAAAGTAGCTTTTTCTAATTCTGTGAAGAAAGTCAGTGGTAGCTTGATGGAGATAGCACTGAATCTATAAATTACTTCGGGCAGTATGGCAATTTTCATGATATTGACTCTTCCTATCCATAAGCATGGAATATTTTTCCATTTTTTTGTGTCCTCTCTTATTTGCTTGAGGAGTGGGTTGTAGTTCTCCTTGAAGAGGTCCTTCACATCCCTTGTAAGTTGTATTCGTAGGTATTTTATTCTCTTTGTAGCAATTGTGAATGGGAGTTCACTCATGATTTGACTCTCTGTTTGTCTGTTATTGGTGTTTAGGAATGCCTGTGATTTTTGCATATTGATTTTGTATCCTGAGACTTTGCTGAAGTTGCTTATCAGTTTAAGGAGATTCTGGGCTGAGACGATGGGGTTTCTAAATATACAATCATGTCATCTGCAAACAGGGACAATTTGGCTTCTTCTTTTCCTAACTGAATACCCTTGATTTCTTTCTCCTGCCTGATTGCCCTGGCCAGAACTTCCAATACTATATTGGAGTGGTGAGAGAGGGCATTCCTGTCTTGTGCCAGTTTTCAAAGGGAATGCTTCCAACTTTTGCCCATTCAGTATGATACTGGCTGTGGGTTTGTCATAATAGCTCTTATTATTTTGAGATATGTTCCATCAATACCTAGTTTATTGAGAGTTTTTAGCATGAAGGGCTGTTGAATTTTGTCAAAGGCCTTTTCTGCATCTATTGAGATAATCATGTGTTTTTTGTCATTGATTCTGTTTATTTGATAGATTACGTTTATTGATTTGTGAATGTTGAACCAGTCTTGCACCCCAGGGATGAAGACGATTTGATCATGGTGGATAAGCTTTTTGATGTGCTGCTGGATTCGGTTTGCCAGTATTTTATTGAGGATTTTCACATCAGTGTTCATCAGGGATATTGACCTGAAATTTTCTTTTTTCTTGTTATATCTCTGCCAGGATCTTCATGAAGCATACACACGTATCAATAGCCAAATCGATAAGGTGGAAGAAAGGATATCAGAGATTGAAGATCAACTTAAAGATTGAAGACAAGATTAGAGAAAAAAGAACTAATAGAAATGAAAAAAGCTTCCAAGAAATATGCGACTATATTAAAAGACCAAACCTATGTTTGATCAGCATACCTGAAAGTGACAGGGAGAATGGAACCAAGTTGGAAAACAGTCTTCAGGATATTACCCAGGAGAACATCCCCAACCTAGCAAGACAGGCCAACATTCAAATTCAGGAAATACAGAGAACACCACAAAGATGCTCCTCAAGGAGTGCAACCCTAAGACACATAATCATCAGATTCACCAAGGTTGAAATGAAGGAAAAAATGTTAAGGGCAGACAGAAAGAAAGGTCAGGTTACCCACAAAGGAAAGCCCATCAGACTAATGGCGGATCTCTCTGCAGGCCAGAAGAGAGTGGGGTTCAATATTTAACATTCTTAAGGAAAACAATTTTCAACCCAGAATTTCATATCCAGCCAAACTAAGCTTCATAAGCACAGGAGAAATAAAATCCTTTACAGGCAAGCAAATGATGATAGATTTTGTTACCATCAGGCATGCCTTACAAGAGTTCCTGAAGGAAGCACTAAATATGGAAAGGAAAACCCGGTACCAGCCACTGTAAAAAACATGACAAATTGTAGAGACCATCAACACTATAAAGAAACTGCATCAACTAATGGGCAAAATAACCAGCTAGCATCATAATGACAGGATCGAATTCACACATAACAATATTAACCTTAAATGTAAATTGACTAAATGCCCCAATTAAAAGACACAGACTGGAAAATTGCATAAAGAGTCAAGATGTCTCAGTGTGCTGTATTTAGGAGACTCATCTCATGTGCAAAGACACACATAGGCTCAAAATAAAGGGATGGAGGAAGATCTACCAAGCAAATGGAAAGCCAAAGAAAACAGAGGTTGCAATCCTACTCTATGATAAAACAGACTTTAAACCAACAAAGATCAAAAAAGGCAAAGAAGGGCATTACATAATGGTAAAGGGATCAACAAAACAAGAAGAGCTAACTGTCCTAAATATATGAGCACCCAATACAGGCGCACCCAGATTCATAAAGCAAGTCCTCAGAGACCTACAAAGAGACTTAGACTCCTACACAATAATAGTGGGAGACTTTAACACCCCACTGTCAATATTAGACAGATCAGCGAGACTGAAAATTAACAAGTATATTCAGGACTTGAACTCAGCTCTGGACCAAGCAGACTTAATAGACATCTACAGAACTCTCCACCCCAAATCAACAGAATATACTTTCTTCTCAGCACCTTATTGCACTTACTCTAAAATTGACCACATAATTGGAAGTAAAACACTCCTCAGCAAATGCAAAAGAATAGAAATCATAACAGTCTCTCAGACCACAGTGCAATCAAACTAGAACTCAGCGTTAAGAAACTCACTCAAAACCGCACAACTCATGGAAACTGAACAACCTGCTCCTGAATGAATACTGGGCAAATAACAAAATTAAGACAGAAATAAATAAGTTCTTTGAAACCAGTGAAAACAAAGACACAATGTACCAGTATCTCTGGGACACAGTTAAAGCAGTATTTAGAGGGAAACTTACAGCACTATATGCTCACAGGACAAAGCAGGAAAGATCTAAAATCAACACCCTAACATCACAAATACAAGAACTAGAGAGGCAAGAGCAAACAAATTCAAAAATTAGCAGACAAGAAATTAAGAGCAGAACTGAAAGAGATAGAGACATGAAAAACACTTCCAAAAAATCAATGAATCCAGGAGCTGTTTTTTTTTTTTTGAAAAGATTAACAAAATAGATAGATTTCTAGCCAGACTAATGAAGAAAGGAGACAAGAATCAAACAGACACTATAAAAAATGATAAAGGGGATATCACCACTGATGCCACAGAAATATAAACTACCATCAGAGAATACTATAAACACCTCTATGCAAATAAACTAGAAAATCTAGAAGAAATGGATAAATTCCTGGACACATACACCCTGTCAAGACTAAACCAGGAAGAAGTCAAATCCCTGAATTGACCATTAACAAGTTCTGAAATTGAGGCAGTAATGAATAGTTTACCAACCATAAAAAGTGCAGGACCAGACAGATTCACAGCCGAATTCTGCCAGAGGTACAAAGAGGAGTTGGTATCGTTCCTTCTGAAACTATTCCAAACAACAGAAAAAGAGGGACTCCTCCCTAGCTCATTTTATGAGTCCAGCATCATCCTGATGCCTTTATTTATATTTACCAGATATAAAATTTTCTAAATGTGAGGTGCTAAGGATATGTGTGTGTTTTTTTTTACTAGCTATTTTAGAAAAATTACTATTTTAAAGTCATAGCCATAAATATTGAAATTCAAAATTTTCAGATGTTATAACTTTTTCAGAGGATAAAAAGTTTTTCCAGGGTAGAATTTAATTCAATTAGATCACAGTGAAACTAAAAATAACCTCAGAACAAAAAAATACTGCCATTGTATTTATTCTAGGTCACTGTACAATCCCCACCTGTTCTCTCAGCAAGTTTTACTCTATAGATGTTACAGTATTAATTTTCACGCCATTTTCCAAGAAATGAAAATTATCATATTTACAGTCCAAAGCAAGAATCAGCAAATATTTCAGTAAAGTCCTGGATAGTAAATATTTTGGAGATCATATGGTCTCTCTTGCAATATAGCAATATACTTCGATATATCGTGGTATCATGATACAAAGCAGCATTCACAAAGCAGCAAAAACAATATGCAAATGAATGGCATAGCTGTGTTCCAATAACATTTTATCTCTTGCTAAAATTTGGATTTTATGCTGGGTATGGTGGTCTACTCCTGTAATCCCAGTTTTTTGGGAGGCTGAGGTGGGAGGATCACTTGAGGTCAGGAGTTTGAGACCAATCTGGTCAACATGGTGAAACACCATTTCTAATAAAAATACAAAAATTAACCGGGTGTGGTGGTGTGTGCCATAATCCCAGCTACTCGGGAGGCTAAGGCAAGAAAATTGCTTGAACCCAGGAGGTGGAGGTTGCAGTGAGCTGACATCACACCACTGCACTCCAGCCTGGGCGACAGAGCAAGACTCCATCTCAAAAAAATAAACAAACAAACAAATAAATAAATAAAATTTGAATTTTATATAACTTACATAAATCTCAAAACATTAATTTTTATTTTTAACCATTTAAAAATGTAAAAACGCTTGTCGATTCATGGTCCTACAAAAACAGATGGTAGGACAGGTTTGACCCACCGGCCATAGTTTGCTAACTTATAATTTTAGAGCAAATCATTCCCAGTATCAAGATAACCTGGAATACCAAATTCCATATAAATTTTTAATAATTTTAAAATCATATTGCCACGTTAAGAAAGTTGCTTAGAAGCAAAGAATCAGAACAGAGGAACATGAATTATCTGAAGGAACATTTCATCTAAAACCAGGTAGATTCCAGGTAATTATCAATATCCCACAAAAAAGCATATCACGTGGAAACTGCTAATTAAATATCTCCTTGCACACGTGTGAAGTTTTCTCATTTCACAAATCCACACTCAAGCAGAGACTTCAAAATTTCAGTGGGGATAAGCAGTATTCCTAATGGTTTTGCCAGCTCTAACTCTGGCTAATTGTTTTTGAAGATTACATTTCTGACTATCTTCTCTCTTAACAACACGTTGAAGGCCGATAAAAGCCAGGAGTTATAAGACCAATCTCTATCATATGGGCAACAACATAGGTAGACACATTCATTGATATATTTAACTTTATTTTACCTTTTAAAAATATTCCAAGGAAAATGTGAAACAATTTGCTTGTTAAATGTACCAGCGGGTTTCTATTTTCAGTTTCCTAAGGAAATTATCATTATCCCTTACTTTCTTTCAGGAATTAAAAACCACACAGTAAGTAGATTTATGTCATACAATTCTTAGAGGCTGTTTATATTACCAAGATATTATAAAGCCATTTATCATATATATTTCTTGTGTGTGCAGTCTTATGTCATGTGATACATAGATGTTCCCTTTTGCAAAGCTGTTGTATCCAGAATAAAGAAGAATCTAGGAAGAATCTGAGGAAGTCTGAAATAATCCCACAGAATAACGAATGGTTCCTTAATCATTGCTGAGTATTTCCTTGCACAGATATTAGATATTATATCTGTTCTGAAAAAATATATATAAATAAGATCATCAAGCCAAAATATCTTTTGTAAATGTCTCCTTGGCTAATAAAGTCCATAGCTTGGATTCAGCATTTTATACTTAAGACTTATCTAAGGTCTTCAGGAATATATAAGTTAAAGAGTTAAATCCACCTTCTCATTTTGAAAATAGCAATAGATAGATGTCTGTTGTATCAGAAAAGAAGAATCCTAGAAGCCCCACAAAAGTGTGCTAAGTAATTTGTATGGCTTAATTAACATTATGTTTTACTGAAATCATGAAATGAAGGTATGATTAAATATTTTAAAGTATGGAAAATTTTAGGAAAGATACAAGTTTGTGTTAATTTTGCTTAATATTGCCAGCTATTAAAATCCAAGAGGAGTTCTTTTCTTCCTTGGAGAATTTAAATTTTTATAAAATAGTCATAAGTAAGTATCCTGCTAGTGTCCTACTCATGATAAATCTCCTAAGATTTCAGGCCCAGGAACTAGGGGCCTAGGACTGGGCCCAGGAACTAGGGACCAGAAGAATCATTGTACTTATTGAAGGTGGCAGTAACGATGGTAATGGTGGGGTGTGTGTGTGTGTGTGTGTGTGTGTGTGCAGGCGTGTGTGTGTGTGTGTTTGTTTTGTCTCCATGGCAATTTGTTTAAATATTCCAACTGTATGAAGAGAAATCATCCCAAATGAAACTATTTTTAAAAGAAAAACAAAGTGTTACAATTTTTCACATGCCTCTATAATTTTCATTCAAATTGTCATTGATCATCACTCCTTAATCAGCTATAAATATGTAAATATTGATAATAGTATTATCTAACTCAAATTTAAATATTTTAACCATAAGAAATTTATAGAAAACATTTGTCAAAGGCTTTACTGAAAAGTAATCTATGTCATGAAATCCCCATGATTTAGTATTCTACCAATTATTTTTGAAAAATACATTATCTTTTTATTTACATATTCTTTTATAATTATTTACACTTGTCATTTCAGTAATACTTTCCGGAATTTCACCAGAAACTGGAACTTACTGGTTTTGTTTTATCTAGTACTTGCTATCTCCTCCTACCACATGTAAACACACTGGGGTATTTAAGACAAATCGAAGCTAAGACATATTATAAAGAACTATAATGAACCCACCTCTTGTCTACTTGTCACCCAAGATATTTAGAAATTATTAAACTGACAAAATTCAACTAAAAAGTATATTTTATAGGTACTAAGTCCTGGTAAAGGAGAAAGCCCTAGAATAGAAATCAAAAGGAAGACTTTTAGCTCTGGCTCTGACACAAATTAGCTACATGGTCTTCAGTATGCCTTAAATTTTTTTGTTTCTTCATCTGTAAGATGGATTAAGAAAAGATCCATCTTTTAACAACTCCAATTGGTGGAGTTATTTTGCATTTTTATTGAAGTTAATACATATGGAAATCTTTGGAAATATAAAAAATGTTCTAAAATTTTATGGTCTATCATTACATCAATTCTACTTAAATTTACTTATATATTGATCTTCTACTATGTTTTAATTTCTGTGCCACTTTCAGTTATAATTAGATTTACAATAATTTCAACCAATGAATGTGGGGTCAAGGCAAGATTATGACCATAAAACTGACAAAAATTCTGATGTTTTTGAAAAATCTAGTTTTCTTCCACCCTACTCCACAGAATCAGCCTGTGTGTGTGTGCATATATATGTGGGGGGAGGGGGTGGGGTTTATTTTGGGAGGAGTACACCGAGAAATTACAGAATAAGGATCTACTTAACTTCTGTTACTGACAATGCTGGAGCATGCCCCCAGAAAGAGGTACTAGACTCAAGTCACCAACTATTATGACTCACTTTGTTCACAACCATATCACCAACTTAATCACAGCAACCAGAAGCAATTCATTAAAAACTACATGGTGGTCGTGATGTCTGGCTATAACAAGTTTTTTTGTTTGTTTCCTAGTTTAAAAAATAATTAGAGTGCCTTAACAAAAGCAAGTCACTTAGTAGTCCAAAACATACCACCACACTCATAACTGTTAGACAAGATAATTTGTGTTTCTCTAAAGACCAGTGATGATGACATTTTTTCATGTTTATTGGCTGCATAAATGTCTAACAAACCTACATGTTCTGAACATGTACCCCAGAACTTAAAGTATAATTTAAAAAAATAATAATACAAGATAATGCCATATATGCTGCTAGTAAACTACAATTAATTCTGGATAATAATCAAGAATATTAATGATGTTCCAGTTAAACAATGGCTCATATAATACTGTTTTTGAGTTTATTTCTGGTTTGTAGAGGACTAATGATCTGTATATGAATACAAGACTAAAATTTAGGATGAAAATGTCCCACTAAGACTAAAGACTAGTATCTGAAACAGGCTTTAGAATTTAAAATTGCATTGCTACATTCAGCAGTATCTGCTAAGGTGCAATTCTTTATTAATATCCACAATCCATACACACTTGCTTCCAAGAATACCCAATACCAAATAAAATTAGCCATCAATAAGTCTTCTTCTATTAAATTATATGCTAAATCTCCTCTGATCCATGCTAAAATCCATGATCCCTAAAATCCTTTTCAAATGTGACCTGCTCACATGGGCTGCTCACATTTGTCATCAGTAAGTTTTATTTAATAAAAGAAATTTTCTTAACACCTTTTGACTACTCAGAAATAGATACGTATATCAGCGTTAGGTAGATATTATTAACCCTATTCACTAGGCATAGAGCCTTAGACAAATTCAGAGAGATGGCAAAATTTTGATATTTTTCTCCAGTAACATTGAATCCAAGAGGAAGGCAATATACAAGAAAATTACCTCTGACTGAGTCCAGACAGGGTTATCCATAGCTACACATTACTAATATTTTACAGTTTCATATCTATAAGGTTAGAGAAAAAACAAAGTGATTAGAGAAATTTTGTCTTATAATTTAATATAATCAACATTTACCTCTCACAAAAAGTATTCACTGGGTTGTTTATAATGGTGGCTTTATTATGGCCCATCTGCTTTATTTGCAGCCTGGGTGACCAGATGGCTGGGTCAAGAGAGCTTCATCTTTCTTGCCTAAATACAAAGAACATTTAAAATAGATTGTAGTATGTGTGATCAGAAACTAGTTTACTGCTGACCATTATCTATGTATAATCAGTTTATTTAAATGTAATTATTGTAAAAGTAAAATACATGTCTTATGCATATATATTCCTAATTTAGCATTGCACTGAGCACACTGAAGCCATGCGCTAAATATTTACTTATTGTTGATTGTAAGGAGCAAACTTAGTACAATCCACCCAGTAATATTTACTTATGCATTTATTTATTTGAGATGGAGTTTTGCTTTTTCGCCCAGCCTGGAGTGAAATGGTGCCATCTTGGCTCACTGCAACCTCCACTCCCCTTATTACCTCCCCCAGCTGGGGTTCAAGTGATTCTCCTGTCTCAGCCTCCCAACTGGGACAATTGGCACCCGCCACCATGCCAGGCTAATTTTCATATTTTTAGTAGAGACAGGATTTTGCCATGTTTTCCAGGCTGATCTCAAACTCCTGACTTCAAGTGGTCCACCCACCTCGGCCTTCCAAAGTGCTAGGATTACTGGTGTAAGCCACTGCACATGGCCCCCAGTAATATTTAAATAACACCCAGTGGCCCAAGAAAAATCTTGCCACAGGCTCAATAATATGTATAATTATTGGTAACTCTTTTATAAATATTGTATAACTCTTTTATTAAAAAAAGCACTGATTTTTTACCCACTACTGCTATACCACTTAAGGCAATTAAGGGCCTGAAAAAGCACCCAAATTATTTCAAGAACTAATTTATAAACTAAGAATTTGTGTGATTAAGGAAATTTTATTTTGACCATACTTTCTTTTTAAAATTACCAATAGGTAACATATTAGAGAAACAAAAATTTCCAAGATGTGTTTGTGTATGGTGGTTAAATAATAAACACTAATAGACAAAATGCGGTAGTACATCAGGAATAATTGCCAGGTTATTTACAAAAGCTCATCAGATTGAGATCATAATTATAGTACTGCTTCAAGGTATAGACAGGAATCCTCATAAAGATGCATGTTTTAAATGGTGACAGTTATACTTAGTATAGATATAAATTTTTATGATGTCCCGTTTATTTTCAAAGCAATAGAAAATTTCTCTCTTCTTAAATTTCTGTCTTCTCTCTCTCCCTCACTCTCTCCCTCCTCTCTCCTCTCACTCACTTTCAATTTAAGAAATAAAAGAGATCTTTGCTGTAAGCAAAAGCACAGACTAATAATTACATTCAGATTACATTTAGAGATTTCAATTTGTTTTCAAATTTAGCTAGTTCTCTTCCTTCCTATTTACTCTTGGAATGCAAATTAACACATGAGGGGGGCAAATATCTCTTCATAAATGTAGGTATCTCTGATTTATTAGCAATCTGATTATTGGTAAAATTTACCTTATTTAGTATCAGGAGTGCATTGCACTGACTTTTTCATCCCCTTTACTTATTTTCTTATACAAATTCAATATTTGAAACATCTTAACTTTTGTATAAAGTTTTATAAAAGTAGTCATTGTATATTTTAAGATTATACTGCTAAAGAAATTATCTTTTTTTTATAGTAAAGACAAATAGGAGAAATAGCATTTATGCATATGATACCAAAACAATTATTTGAAAACTGAAAAAATAAATCATTAGCATTTTAAATAATTTTTATATATAAAGTTGCTCAATTTAAAATACCAAGATATGGGTAGTGCTGAATATGTTATCATCTACTTGGGGTAGTTTCAGAATGGCTACATGTAACAGAAAATGTGTTAGCTAAATGAAAATGGAATTTATTTAGTGGTTTTTATCTCAAAAAAAAAAAAAAGGACAGAAGGAAAACACCTTTTGAATATTGCCCTTCTCCCGCCTCAAGGCTTTTGCTTAAATTATCTAATTTAAATCTCACATACACCCTACGAAAAAATACTGGAATAATTATCCACATTTTATATATGAGGAAACTGATATTTTCAGAAGCCAGGTAATTTTCTTGGGGTAATTTCTGCTGTTGTTCTATTGTTATTCATACACTAATTTTTTCCAATAAATTTAATAAATCTCATTAGGATACATAAATGTGGCAAGCTAAATTAAATTTAGAGTAAGTGAGGTTGAGGTATAGAAAAACTAAGTGAAGTTATATACAGCTTCTAATGATAGATCACAACTTTAAGCATGCTAGCAGATAAAATTTAAAATATAGTTAATATGATATGTACTATCCACAAGTTAAAAACAAGCATTTGCTTAGGAAATTGCCTTTTTTTTTTTTTTTTTTGGTAAATTCATGCATGGTACCATTACTGTCACATGGGGAGTTTTATAAAACTATTTCTTAAAGCTCATGTAACTTTATTATATTACATTGTCCTGGGACAAAGAATGCATAGTTCATCAGCGATCTATTGCTGGACATTGAAAGAAGAGGTGTTCCCTTTAGGAGAATACTTTATAGCCATTCAAAATAACGTTTTTGAAAAATATTTATTACCATGGATATTGGTCACAATACATTGTTAAATAAAATATATAAACATACAAAAATAAAAATTTCTATTCTCATACCCTTACCATGTTTAAGTTTTTCCATATTTTCTCTTCCATTCTAACATAAGTGCTTCCAATTTGTTACTACTAGGAACAGAAGTAATATTTTTAATTTTTAAGTAGTAATCGGATCATACTTCTTTCTGATAGTAACCATCAAATGCTAAATAACATTTAAAAAATATCACCAAATATAAAAATATATTAAGGGAAGATAAACACTTTTAACAATTCTCTTTCAAGTGTAAGTGTTCTGTATTTTTTATTGCACCAAGAGAATAAAGTTGGCAATTAACCTGTTGTCATGGGATCTAAATTCAAACTTGTCTTAATATCACATGACCTTAAAATGCACAATAGCATATTCTATCTTAAGGTAATGTATGTGTGCATAAATAAAAATAAAAATTAAGTAGAGTATGGAACACACCCTTCTACTCATTACTGTTTTTCTGACAGGTTAACTAGCTTCAGGCCAAAATAATTTATTTCAGGTCAACAAACTAACAATTTCCAGTTTCCAGTTCTCTAGTAAAAAGAATCAACACATTCCAGAAAACATAAAAATACCTTCAAAACATTTTGGAACCTGCAAAGATATAAACCAATCTTTTCATTAGTGCTATAACATTTAATGACACTTTCACTTATAAATGACTTTTTTTTTCAATTCGGGATTACATTATGTGGCTTCTATGTCTTTCTCAACTTTTATCTCTTCTCCACAGCTCATTGGGCAAAGGAAGAAAATAGGAACACAAATTACATGGCTTTATTGTTGGTCCTTTAGGCATGATACACATCTATGCCCCTTAGAGAGTTACCTATATTCCAAAGATCAGTAGGAGTTCTTTCTAAGTTGTTTTCCATTCTACAGTATATTTAATATTTCCTAGTGTCCTTGATAAATCTTTCTTGGATAAGTACTATAGAACTTTTAGCTAATTACATGCTAACAGAAGAAAGGTTGACAAACACAAAAACTGTATCACCACTGCAAAACTTTAATGTATATCTCTTATTCTATGTAGGTTACAACATATGTATTTTAAAAGTTATTTTATATTATATAAAACAGTCTTGTAGCACTTCCTCAATTCTAGCAATGCATTCTGCAAACAAATTTTAATAGCTAAATATTTCATCATCTTGGTGTATTGTCATTTACTAAACAACTTTAAGGTTATATCCACTTTTTGCTATTGAAAGGAAAGCTGAGGAAGAGTCCGAGATGGCAGACTAGAAGCAACTAATATGTGTTGGCTCTCAGAAAGAGAAACAGAAGGGGTGAGTAAATACAGCACCTCCAACAGCAACAAACAGGTACTTGCATTGGGACTAATCAAGGAAACGACTTGACCCATGGAGACAGAGAAAAGCAAGGCAGGACAATGGCCCACCTGGGGGCAACACGGAGCCAAGGGAGCCTCCCTGCCCAAGGAAGTGGTGAGTGAACATGCAAGGCCGGGACTCATGATTCTCCCATGTATCTTTGCAACCCCTGGGTCAGGAGAACCCCTTATGAACTCACTCCACCAGGGCCTTCAGTATGACACACAGAGCTACCTGCAGTCTTGGCACAGCAGCCGCTCAGGCACACATGGAGACCAGGAAGACTTAGATACTCAGGTTTTCTGAGCTTCCTGGCAAAAGTAGCTGTGACTCTGGCAAAGTGGGATCCCCAAACATACCCCTAAAAAGGAGACTGAATCCACGGGGCTGAGCAGTGACCATCTGGAGACCCCACTTCCCTGGCACCTCATGGGATAAGACCCACTGGCTTGAAATTCCAGCCAGTCACTGGTAGCAGTGTTACACCTCTCTGAGATGGTGCCCCTGGAGGTGGGGGAGTGGGGAACACCATCTTTGCTGTTTGGGTGACTTAGCCATTCCAGCCTTCGGGCTTTGGAGTGTCTGAGCTGACTGAGCGCTGAGGCAGTGTCCCAGCACAGCACAGCTGCTCTACCAAATCATGCCCAGACTGATTTATCAAGCAGGTCCCTGATCTCGTTCCTCTTCACTGGCTGGGACCTCCCAGCTGGAGTCTTCAGCCACCCTCACCAGTGATCTCCGCCCGATGCAGTTTTTTTGTTGTGTTTCTTTTTGTTTGTTTGTTTGTTTTTTGAGACTGAGTCTCACTCTGTCTCCCAGGTTGGAGTGCAGTAGTGCGATCTTGGCTCACTGCAATCTCCACTTCCCAGGTTCAAGAAATTCTCATGCCTCAGCCTCCTGAGTACCTGGGATTACAGGCACCCGTCATGATGCCCAGCCAATTTTTGTATTTTTAGTAGAGACGGGGTTTCACCATGTTGGCCAAGCTGGTCTCGAACTCCTGACCTCAAGTAATCTGCCTGCCGTGGCCTCCCAAAGTGCTGGGATTACAGGTGTGAGCCACCACGCCTGACCTGATGCAGTTTTGAAACCTCCTTGGGATGGAGCACCCAGAGAGAGAGGCAGGCCACCATCTTTGCTGTTTGGGAGATAGCTTTTCTAGCCTTTGGGCTTTGGAGTGTCCAAGGTGACCGAGGGTTGAAGTAGATCCCCAGTACAGTACAGCTGCTCTATGAAAATGTGGCCAGACTGCTTTTTTAAATGGGTCTCAATCTCATTCCTCACAACTGGGAGAGATCTTCCAACCAGGATCTCCAGCTACCTCCTACAGGTGCATTCAGTCTGGAAACAGGCCCATACATCCCTGGGACAGAGCTTCCAGAGGGAGGGTTAGGCTGCCATCTTTGCTGTTTCATTTTCAGACAACTGAGAGCCTCTCTGCTACTGCCTTTGCAGTGAAACTGTCCTTGCTACTCTCAAACTAATAAAGGAGCAAAGACCCTAAGTGCCTTATCCACACCTTCAACAAGTTGCAGCTGACCCAAGGAGAGGAGGCCAGTCTGTCTCTCATGGAACCACACAACCCCAACTGCCTGTAGCCAAACAGGGAGCCCCTGGCTTGAGTCCACAGCACAGACACCCCCAATCCTGGCCTGAGTGCACTGAGCAATTGCTGACCTGCATCCCTCTGGGGTAGAGCCCCCAAGAGACAAGCATAGTGGTGGGGCAGTAAGCCAGCTGATGTTGAGCCCAGAGGGTTTGGTGCGGGAGCATCTGTAGCCGAGTATGGCCAGGGACGGCCATTCCTCAAGGCTACATTTGCTCCCATAAGAGACTTCAGTCCTAAGGGAGCTGTCAGACCTTATTTCTTCAGGGTGGCCTTGAACATCAGTAGGGTTACTCCAACCTGGGCACTCCTTGGTCAGCTGGCCTCTCATGGAGCCCCAGCCTGGACACGCCTGCTTACAGGGCAGTCTTGGGTGCCCTGGGGACCCATGCCATAGCTTCTGTGCTGGCAGACCGTACCTGAATGATGGAGAGCTCCAGTGAGGCAGCCCCTATTACCACATACCAGCCCACACATTCCCTCTGCATACTGCAGCTTCCCCTGAGCCCACAGCAACTCCTCACACCACTTTACTGATGCATGTCTACACAGGTGGGTTTTGCTTTACTTGCCCCACTAGCAGGCAGGAATGCATTACACTCTTCCCACCCCTGCTGACCGTCATTGCAGATGAAGCGTTGGCAGGAGCAGAGCCAGCCAGCCTTCCAGCATCCCACCCATGCACTAATACTGTGCAGAGAACAGGGGATCCTCCCACACCCTAACTGATCACTCCTGCCTACAGAGCACAGAGAAGGCACCCAAACCTGCACTAGCCAGCACACTGCCCTAAGCCAACACCACCCCTAGTGCAACAGCACACACAGCTTCCAGCAGGGGCCTCCCACTCCCTACCAGCTGCCTTGCCTCTGCTACTGTGGTGAATGCCCACAGGGAGGCAGGCACCCTGGGATCCACTAGCACTCGGCTGCAGCTGCTGCTCCTCAGCCCCACCAGCACAGTGGACTCCAAACCCCAAGGAGATAGAGAACAAAGTTGGGGCCCAATACCAGTCCCCCCAAGGGAGAGCATACAGTCTAGGAGTTGGGAGCTGAGCGCTGGTCTAAAGCCTCCCAGAAACAAAGCCAGTCATCTGAGTCCACCTTATACCACAATCAAATCCTTAATGTCATCAAATCAGATAAAAGGAAAACAATCCAAAGATCAGCAACCTCAAAAAGTAAGGGTATGTAAATCCACAATAATGAGAAAGAATTAGCATGAGAACACTGACAACTCAAAAAGCCAAAGTGCCCTTTTTCTTCCAAATGACTGCATCACTTCTCCAGCAAGGGTTTAGAACCAAGCTGAGGCTGAGATAGCTGAAATGACAAAGTAGAATTCAGCATATGGATAGGTACAAACTTCATTGAGCTAAAGGAGTATATTGTACAACAATTCAGGGAAGCTAAAAATCATGATAAAACATTGCAGGGGCTGACAGACAAAACAGCCATTATCGAGAAGACCATAACTGACTTGAGAGCTGAAAAACACACTACAAGAATTTCACAATGTAATCACAAGTATTAATGCAGAATAGACCAAGCAGAGAAAGTAATCTCATCTCTTAAACACTGGCTTTCTGAAATAAGACAGGCAGACAAGAATAGAGAAAAAGAATGAAAATGAATTGACAAAACCTCCAAGAAATGTCAGATTATGTAAAGAGATCGAATCCATAGCTGATTGGCATACCTGAAAGGGATGGGGAGAATGGAACAAACTAGGAAATCATATTTTAGGATGTTAGCCATGAGAACTTCCCCAACCTAGCTGGAGAGGTCAATATTCAAACACCGGAAATGTAGAGAACCTTAGTAAGATACTTCACAAGAAGACTATCTCCAACACACATAATTATTAGATTCCCTAAGGTGGAAATGAAAGAAAAAGAAATTAAAGAGAGCTAGAAATGTTAGGCTACATACAAAGGGAAGCCCATCAAACTAACTGCAGACTTCTCAGCTGAAATCCTAAAGCCAGAAGAGATTGTCAGCCAATCTTCAACATTCTTTAAAAAAAATTCCAATCTGGCAAAACTAAGCTTCATAACCAAAGGAGAAATAAGATCATTTTCAGACAAGCAAATGGTAAGGGAATGTGTTATTACCACACCTTCCTTACAAGAGCTACTAAAGGAAAAACTAAATATGGAAAGGAAAGCCCCTGCAAAAACACACTGAAGTACAAAGACCAGTCACACTATGAAGCAACCATATAAAGTCTGCAAAACAGCCAGTTTAACTTCATGATGACAAGATAAAAATCCATACACATCAATGCTAACCTTCAATGTAAACAGGCTAAATGTCCCAATTAAAAGACGTAGAATGAAAAGCTGGATAAAAAATCAAGACCCGTTGGAATGCTGTCTTCAAGAGACCCATCTCACATGCAATGACACACATAGGCTCAAAATAAATGGATGGAGAAAAACAGAAAAAACGTAGGGGTTCCAATCCTAGTTTCTGATGAAACAGACTTAAAAGCGACAAAGGTCAGAAAAGACAAGGGCATTACATAATCATAAAGGATTCAATACAAGAAGATCTAACTCTCCTAAGTATATATGCACCCAACATAGGAGACCCAGATCATAAAACAAGTTCTTAGAGACCTTCAGAGAGACTTAGACTGTGCACCTCTATGTACATAAACTAGAAAATCTAGAAGAGATGGATAAAATTCCTGGACACATACACCCTCCCAAAACTGAACCAGGAAAAAATGGAATCCCTGAACATACTATTAATGAGCTCTAAAATTGGGACAGTAATAAATGGCCTACCAACCAAAAAAGGCCTAGGACCAGACAGATTCACAGTTGAATTCTACCAGATGTGCAAAGAAGAACTGATACCATTTCTACTGAAACTATCCCAAAAATTAAGGAGAGGGACTCCCCCCTAACTCTATGAAGCTAGCATCACCATGATACAAAAACCTGGCAGAGATACAAAACAAAATAAAAGAAAACTTCAGGCTAATATCCTTGCTAAACATTGATGGAGAAATCCTCAACAAAATTCTGGCAAAGTGAATCCAGCAGCACAATGAAAAGCTTATCCACCATGATCAAGTAGGCTTTATCCCTGGGATGCAAGCTTAGTTCAACACACACAAATCAATAAATGTGATTCATTACGTAAACCAGAACTAAAAATACAAAAACAACACTATTATTTCAATAGATGCAGAAAAGGCTTTTGATAAAATTCAACATCCATTCATGTTTTAAAAAACTCTTAATAAACTATGTATTGAAAGAACATACCCCAAAATAATAAGAGTCACATATGACAAACCCACAGCCAACATTATACTAAATGGGTGAAACCTGGAAGCATTCCCCTTGAAAACTGGCACAAGACAAGGATGTAATCTCTCACCACTCCATTCAACATAGTATTGGAAGTTCTGACCAGGGCAATCAGGCAAGAGGAAGAAATAAAGGGCTTCCAAAAAGGAAGAGAGGAAATCAAAAGATCCCTGTTTACAGACAAAGTGATCTATATAGAAAACCCTATAGTCTCATCCCAAAAGCTTATTAAGCTGATAAACAATTTCAGCAAATTGTCAGGATACAAAATTAATGTGCAGAAATCACTAGCATTCCTATACACCAACAACAGTCAAGCCAAGAGTAAAATTAGAAACACATTCCCATTCATAACTGCCACAAAATAATAAAACACCTAGGAATACCACTAACCAGGGATTTGAATTATCTCTACAAAGAGAACTATAAATCACTGCTCAAAACAATCAGAGATAATACAAACAAATGAAAAAATATTTCATCCACATTGATAAGAAGAATCAATATCATGAAAATGGACATACTGACCAAAGCAATTTACAGATTCAATGCTGTTCCTCTTAAACTACCATTGTGATTCTTCACAGAACTAGAATAAACTATTTTAAAATTCACATGGAAGCAAAAAAGAGGCTGAATAGCCAAAGCAATTCTAATCAAAAAGAAGAAAGCTAGAAGCATCACACTACCTGACTTCAAACTATCCTACAGGAATACAGTAACCAAAACAGTCTGGTATTGGTACAAAAATACATATAAAAACCAATGGAAAAGAATAGAAAACACAGAAATAAGACCACACACCTACAACTATCTGATCTTTGACAAACTTGACAAAAACAGGCAGTGGAGAAAGGATTCCCTATTCAATAAATGATGCTGGGATAACTGGTTAGCCATGTGCAGAAGACTGAAAACGGACCTCTTTCTTACTCCATATATAAAAATTAACTCAAGATGGATTAAAGACTTACTTAAATGTAAAAGCTGAAACTATTAAAGCTCTGGAAGACATCCTAGATAATACCATTCTGGCCATAGGCACAGGCAAAAATTTCATGATGAAAATACCAAAAACAATTGTATCAAAAGCAAAATTTGACAAATGGGACCTAATTAAAGAGCTTCTGTGAAGCAAAACTATCATCATATTAAACAGGCAACCTAGAAAATGGGAGAAAATTTTTTGTAAACTATGTATCTAACAAAGGTCTAATATTCAGCATCTATAAAGAACTTAAGCAAATTTACAATAAAAAACAATCCTATTAAAAAGTGGGCAAAGGATACTATAAGACTCTTTTCTTTTTTGTGTGTGTGTGTGTGTGTATATATATATATTTTTAATTAATTTATTATTATTATACTTTAAGTTGTAGGGTACATGTGCATAACGTGCAGGTTTGTTACATATGTATACTTGTGCCATGTTGGTGTGCTGCACCCATCAACTCGTCATTTACATCAGGTATAACTCCCAATGCAATCCCTCCCCCCTCCCCCCTCCCCATGATAGGCCCCTGTGTGTGATGTTCCCCTTCCTGAGTCCAAGTGATCTCATTGTTCAG
Source organism: Macaca nemestrina (assembly GCF_043159975.1). Taxonomy (NCBI): domain Eukaryota; kingdom Metazoa; phylum Chordata; class Mammalia; order Primates; family Cercopithecidae; genus Macaca; species Macaca nemestrina. Next base: position 66,120,619 of record NC_092128.1, read on the forward strand.
TTCCCACCTATGAGTGAGAACATGCGGTGTTTGGTTTTCTGTTCTTGTGATAGTTTGCTAAGAATGATGGTTTCCAGCTGCATCCATGTCCCTACAAAGGACACAAACTCATCCTTTTTGATGGCTGCATAGTATTCCATGGTGTATATGTGCCACATTTTCTTAATCCAATCTGTCACTGATGGACATTTGGGTTGATTCCAAGTCTTTGCTATTGTGAATAGAGCTGCAATAAACATACGTGTGCATGTGTCTTTATAGCAGCATAATTTATAATCCTTTGGGTATATACCCAGTAATGGGATGGCGGGGTCATATGGTACATCTAGTTCTAGATCCTTGAGGAATCGCCATACTGTTTTCCATAATGGTTGAACTAGTTTACAATCCCACCAACAGTGTAAAAGTGTTCCTATTTCTCCACATCCTCTCCAGCACCTGTTGTTTCCTGACGTTTTAATGATCGCCATTTTAACTGGTGTGAGATGGTATCTCATTGTGGTTTTGATTTGCAAGGCTACAGTAACCAAAACAGCATGGTACTGGTACCAAAACAGAGATATAGACCAATGGAACAGAACAGAACCCTCAGAAATAATACCACACATATACAGCCATCTGATCTTTGACAAACCTGAGAGAAACAAGAAATGGGGAAAGGATTCCCTATTTAATAAATGGTGCTGGGAAAATTGGCTAGCCATAAGTAGAAAGCTGAAACTGGATCCTTTCCTTACTCCTTATACGAAAATTAATTCAAGATGGATTAGAGACTTAAATATTAGACCTAATACCATAAAAATCCTAGAGGAAAACCTAGGTAGTACCATTCAGGACATAGGCATGGGCAAAGACTTCATGTCTAAAACACCAAAAGCAACAGCAGCAAAAGCCAAAATTGACAAATGGGATCTCATTAAACTAAAGAGCTTCTGCACAGCAAAAGAAACTACCATCAGAGTGAACAGGCAACCTACAGAATGGGAGAAAATTTTTGCAATCTACTCATCTGACAAAGGGCTAATATCCAGAACCTACAAAGAACTCAAACAAATTTACAAGAAAAAAACAAACAACCCCATCAAAAAGTGGGCAAAGGATATGAACAGACATTTCTCGAAAGAAGACATTCATACAGCCAACAGACACATGAAAAAATGCTCATCATCACTGGCCGTCAGAGAAATGCAAATATAAGACTCTTTTCAAAGGAAGACATATATGCAGCCAACAAGGATATGAAAGAAAGCCCAACATAACTCATCATTAGGGAAATACAAATCAAAACCACAATGAGATACCATTTCACACCAGTCAGAATGGCTGTCATTAAACAGTCAAAGAAAAGAAAAAAACAGATGCTTGTGAGGTTGTGGAGAAAAAGGAACACTTATACACTGTTGGTGGTAGTGTAAATTAGTTCAACCATTGTGGGAGATAGCATGTGATTCCTCACAGACCTAAAGACAGAAATACCATTCAAACCAGCAGTCTCATTACTGGGTATATACCTAAAGGAATATAAATCATTCTATTATAAAGATACAGGCACACATATGCAGAACATAGCAAAGTGAAGCACTATTCACTATAGCAAAGACATGTAATACCCATCAGTGATAGCTTGAATAAGGAACTGTGGTACATATACACCATGGAATACTATGCAGCCATATGAAAAAGAATGAGATCATGTCCTTTGCAGGCACATGGATGGAGCTGGCGGCCATTATCCTTAGCAAACCAACATAGGAACAGAAAACCAAATACTGCATGTTTTCACTTAAAAGTGGGAGTTGCATTATGAGACAAAAGGACACATAGAGAGAAACAACATACACTGAGGCCTATCAGAGGGACAAGGGAAAAGATCAGGAAAAATAAATAATGGGTACTAGGCTTCATACCTGGGTAATAAAATAATCTATACAACAAACCCCATAACACAGGTTTACCCATGTAACAAACGTGTATATGTATCTCAGAACTTAAAATTTAAAAAAAGAAGATTCACTACAAAACAAAAAAAGAAAAGAAAGCTGCAACGTGCACCCTTGTAGATACACCTTTACACACATTTAAATGTTCTTATAAATTCCAGAGTTTTAATATTTAAGACAGAAGACAAGGTTTTTTTGCTCGTTTTTTTTGGAGACAGAGTCTCGCTCTGTTGCCCCGGTTGGAGTGCTGTGGTGCAATTTCGGCTCACTGCAACCTCTATTTCCTGGTTCAAACAATTTTCCTGCCTCAGCCTCCGGAGTAGCTGAGACTATAGGCGCATGCCACCACGCCTGGCTCATTTTTTTTGTATTTTAGTAGAGATGGGGTTTCACTGTGTTGCCTAGGCTGGTCTCAAACTCCTGAGTTAAGGCAATCCACCCACCTCGGCCTCCCAAAGTACTAGGATTACAGGCGTGAGCCACCGCACCCAACCTGACATTTTTAATTTGATTTGTGTAGTTCTACCATTTTTCTACTCCTTATAGAAGTGTGAGAGTGCCCATTTCCAAGAAACCTGTGAAACAATATATATATTTTTTTACTTTGTCAGTTTTGTGGGTAAACATTTCAACTCATTAATCATTTTTAGAGAGTAAAAATCTGAAAGAATTGATCTCTACTATAAAAAAATTAAAAGAATTTCTATAGGTCAAAAGATAATAATATCACATAGAAACCTAGTTTATAAGAATGGAGAACAGCATAAAAAGTAAATTGGTCAGTAATTATTAGGAGCTGTTGAAATTATTATTTCTATACTTATACATATTTTGTTGTCTTCTTAAAGACAATTAACATTTAAATAAAAAATAATAAATAATATGTTTATAGAATATTTAGAAGTAAAATATCTGACAGTTGAAAAATATATTGTAAATTTCTATGACATAATAAGATTTTTTAATGTAGACTGTGAAAAATTATAAATGCATATTTGTTATCTAAAGAAACAACACTGGAAAACAGAAACAGGAATGACTAAAATGAGATAAAATGTAATACTAAAAATATATTTAATACACCTCCAGAGACAGACAGAATATAACTAAGGAATAATGAACAAAAAGGACAAAAAAGAAATCAAATATCTGTATAATAGTTTTAAGTTCAAGCATGTGAATAATTATATTCAAATTTTAAAAACAAAACATTTCCAGTAGATATACAAACTGTGAACCTGGATTTAAATTCCCAACTGTGTACTTAAAAAATTAAATATAAACATTAAAGCACAAAAAGTTTGAAAGCCTAAAGGATTTTTTAAAAAAGATTCATTATGTAAACATTAAGTATAAAAAACCTGGTATAACTATAATAATACCTATCAAAAAACTTGAGGATACATAGTATTACCTAGAAACTAGAAAACATATTTAATTGGATGATAATAAATACACAGCAAATTAAAATTAGTGAAATGCATCTAACTCAATTCTTAAAGGAAATGTATAGTTTTAAATGTAACATTAGATAAGTAGAAAGATGTAAAGCAATGACTTTTGTTTCCCAGTCTAGAATCTTAGAACAGTAAAAATAGAACCTAAAATAAACATAATAAACAAAATAATAAAATTAAAATATAAAAAAGAAACAGAAAAATAATAGAGAAAAATCAACAAAACCAGAAGTTAATTCTTTGATAAAATTAATGAAACTAATAAATCACTAGAATGACTTTTAATAAAAGAGACAGAGAGAGAAAAGACCCAATCTAACACAAGGAATGAAAAGAGGAACTTCCTCAGAGATGCTGCTAATACTAAGAGTCTAATAATGGAATATCATGAACAACTTTATCCAAGTAAGTTTAACAACTTAGATTAAATGGAAAAAATTATTAAAGGCACAAATCACCAAAACTGATTGAAGAAAAAATAGAAATGTTAAATAGCCATATAGTCAATAAATAAACTCAATTATAATTAAACAAATATCCTCAGCTCCCCTACACACACACATATACAAATACACAGAGGAATAAACAAAAAATACTTTAGGCCCAGGCAGCATCACCAGTAAATCTCAATAAACATTTAAATAATAACCTATACTAATTTTATACAAAAATTTCAGAAAATACAGAAGAAACAACGTTAACAACTCATTTACTCATCTTATGAGGCCAGTATTTCTCATTATCAATACAAGACAAGAACATAAAATATATTATAGACAAAATTTTTTTGAAAAACATATTCAGAAATTCTTAAAAGTATAAATCAAATCCAACAATATTTAGAGCTCAGATACCATAATCAAGTTGAGTATATCACAGCAACTCAAGATTAGTTTAACATATGATTATCTATTGATATAATTTACTACTTTTGTGGTTTAAGGCCAAAAATGTTATATAAATGTTTAATAGATGAAATTGGCACTTGACAAAAAAAGCCCCTATAATTTCCAAGTCTCTTAGCAAACTAGGAACAGAAGGAAATTTCCTCACTGTGATAAGTGACGGTCTACACAAATTCACATTTAATATATTTAACAGTGAACTATTAGATACTTTCCTTCTAAGATGATATAAAGGGGAAAGAGGTCTGACCTAGTGACACCTATTGAACATGGCAGTGATTTCCTAGTCAGTGAAAGAATGCAAGCTGGTGAGGAAGGTAACCAGATATCAAAGAAAGTAACAAAAATGTCAGTATTTTCAGTTGACATAATTGTGAATATAAAAATTCCTGAGAAATTAGAAAAAAAATATTGCCACTAGAAATGTTACAGGATCTTTGGGGTGTCGTTTCTCTGGTCAGAAACCTCTGTGGCCAGTAGCACCTTTGCCCAAGTTTGGTTCAGGCATGGTGGGTTCATTGTTTCCCTGGTAGGTCGTGCTCAGCTCATGCTACCAGCCTGGGTCCCACACCTGCCAAGGGCAAGTCAGTTATGGAACAGCAAGGGATGTATGAGCAAGCATGGGGTCCAGCCACTATGCAGTCAAACATACCAGCTGCTAGAGCAGAGTAAGCAGCTCCAGGTGCTGGTTTGGGTGCTGGTTCTCTGAAAGCCTATGATCAGACCAGGGGAACGGCAAGCAGCTTCCACAGCTGGCACCAGGGAACACAGTGGCACCCAGGAGCTTGAAGACACCAGGAACCACAGGGCCCCATAGAGGGAGTCACAGCCCTGGTTTGGGTAGCTACCAGGTCTGGGCTCCCCAAAGGGCTACAGATCTTTCCTTTTCACCCACAATGTAATAAGCAAGGGGCATGTCTCAGCCCTACTAGTGTTCCAGCTTTTAGCTTTGCCATTCGGTGTTTTCCATGTTCTTGTCCTGCAACCAGGAAGAATGAGGTATGCAGACAAGTGGAGGGTGAGCAAGATGAAAAGGGGCTTTGTTGAGTGATAGAACAGCTAGAGGAAACTCACAAAGGGTTCTGTTCACAGTCAGAATGTCCTGACATGTGTTCAGCTCCTAGCAGAGAGGGTTACTCCTCTCTGCTAGGCAAGTCATCCTGACAAGTGTATAGCAATCAGCTATGAACAGAGAGGGTAGCTCCTCTGCAGCTGGTCATCTCATCATCTAAACAGCTCTCAGCAGAGAAGAGGCCTTAGAGTGGGTGGCTTGTCCCTGCAAGCAGGTCATCCTGTCATCTCTACCACTCTCAGCAGAGAGGAGGCCCTAGAGTGGGTTGCACCTCTCTGCAGCTGGTCATCCTGACACCCAGTCAGCTCTGGCTGAGCCAGTGGCCTTTATGGGCCTCAGAGGGGAGGAAGTGCACACTAATTGGTCCATGGGTGGCCATGGGCGGGCCCTGAAAAGGCACCACAAGTTCCCACTCTGCTCTACTGGACTGGCAGCCTGGCCCCCAGCCTTCAGGCCCTCCCTGACCTGAAGTTGTAGCCTCACTGGGGACCTGCCCTTTCCACCCAGGAACCTATCTGCCTTCTGCTGCTGTTCATGGTGCCCATGCTGTAGATGCCAAGGGGTGCCTGCAGGCCAGTGCTGAGCTGTCCTCAGCAACCCCGTGGCTTCCCTCCTGTGCTCATTGGTGCCCACATTCTGGAGAAGGCTGAGGTGGCAGGAAGCTGGCATGTTAGCACTACCCCAAGCATGTGCACACCCAGCCCAGCTATGACAGCACCCAGGCTTGGCCTCAACTTTGCTCTGAGATCAGAATGGGTGCTGATAGCAGGGAGAAGTCAGGCAATGGGAGCAGGCACTTTCAAGTCTGTGAGGGCAGGGGGGACCTTCCCGGGCTCCCAGGAGTGCAGAGATGCCTGGGTCCACAGCCTTAGTTTAGGAGATTGCAGCTGTTCTGGGGGTGGGGGAGCACCTCCTGCCTCCTCTGTGGAGTGGGAGGCCCAGGTCTGCAGCCTTGGTTTGTAGTGGCTGTAGCTACAACCAGGAGGGCAGGGCTCCTGTCTGTTCTGGGCTTCCCCAAGAGCACATGGAGCCCCGGGAGCCACAACTTGGGCAGCTAAAGCTGCACCCAGGTTGGCAGGGCTCCTGCCTGCTTCATGGAGCAGGAGGCCTGGGTCCACAACTGTGACTTGGGAGGCTGCAGCTGCGTCCAGGAGGGTGGGAATCCAGCATGCTCCCAGCCTGAGAGCACAGAGATGCCCGAGTCTGCAGCCATGGCTTGAGCAGCTGCAGTAGCACCCAGGGAGCTCCTGCTCCAACTTGGCAGGGATGGGGCTCCCACTTGTCCCCAGCCTCCACCAGCTCCATGGAGCATGCAGCCCTGGCCACACCACCCTGCTACAGTCGGTGTGATGGCAGTGGCCACTCCAAATGGCCCACTGCTGCCATCACTAATGTTGCAAGATATAGAATTAATAGAAAAAAATACAAATTCTATTATTAATACATTAAAAATAAGTCTTTAAAAACAAAATTTTAAAATACTCAGGGATAAATTTAACAAAAAGAGATACAAACCTATATACTAAAAGTGTATAACAATGCTGAGAGCAATAAAAGATACCAAGATTAGTGACGAAATAAACAATTTTCATCAATAAAAAAACCAAATGCTGTAAAGAATACCAATTCTCCCAAAATGTATCTATAGAATAAATGTGATCCCAATAAAAATTCTGCCATGTTTCTTCCTAGAAATTGACAAGGTAATTTTAAATTGTGTTTGGCAAAGCAAAGGATCTATGATAGCTAAAACTATGTTGGAAAAAGAAGACTCAAGTTTTCAGAACTTTCTATAAAGCTACAATAATCAATACAGTGTGGTAATGTTGAAGAATAAACAAATGGATCAATGAAACAGAATAATATGTTCAAAAATAGATCTCACGCATGCAGTAAATTTACAACACAAGAGAAATTCAACCAGAAAAGGAAAGTCTCCTCCAATAATGGTGCTGGAACAACTCAATATCCATATAGGACAAAAAATACAAGTCAATAACAAGCATGCATAAAAATAGAAGGGGGATAAGATAATAGTGTGTGTCAAGTAGTTAACTATTTTAAAATTTTATTAATTTCTATATTTTATTTTTTATTGCTCAATATTGTTTCCCAGCTTTTTAAATTTGTAGCATTTTGTGATAGATTTTCTCATTCTCAACAAATACGATTTTGATAACAATTTTTTTTAAATGTTGTATTATTTTTTCTTAGAGTTCCAGGTCTCATAAAACTAATCTGCCCCGGTCCGAAATTCACCATGTATTCTACTGTAAAATTCACAGTCCAAAATTGGCTCTGTTTGCTGGAATACAAAGCCTAGTTACAATATCCTATTTGCCTGTTTATTAATTAAGAAGCACACATCTTTGAAATATGATCCTTTCATAAAGGATGATTCACTGCAGTATTGTTCATTCTGTATTTTTACCTTTTCAAATCTTGAAGTGTTTTCTAGGAAAAGAAATGCATAGACATTAAATTAAATAATTTTGGTAACCAAAAAATTATAGTAGTTGTTGAGTCTGATATTTCTCAAGAAAAAAATATAGATGATAAAGATTTTATATGGGTGCTAATGTCACATTTTAAAAGTATTATTCACATATTATCAACTTCTCTAATAATAAAAATGTGTCTCATGATAAGAATCATGAGTAATCTGAAGAAATATTACCTAAATATTTCCATGAAAAAATTAAGGACTCTACATATAATGTTTACTTATGTCATCACTACTATGATATTTTCTGATAAGTAAAAATATTTTTTAATTCTACTTTAAGTTCTGGGGTACATGGGCACAAGGGACATATATCAATATATTCTAAGCCATAAAACAAGTCTCAATAAATGTAAAAGGATACAAGTCATGCAATGTTCTCTGACCACAAAGGAATCAAACTAGTAACCAGTAACTGAAAACACTTTCAAAAATCTCCAAATATTAGGGGTGAGGGTACGGAATGCCACATTTCTAAATAATTCATGAGTAAAATAAGAAATTTAAAAAGGAAAGGAATTAGAAAACATTTTGAACTGAATGAAAATAAAAAAACAATCTATCAGAATTGACAGTATTTTGCTAAAGAGAAATAAGAAAATTATAGCAATAAATGCAGAAAAATAATAAAGATTTCAAATCAATGCCCTTATTATTCACCTAAAGAAACTAGAAAAAGCAAAGAAACCCCAACTTACACAGAAAAAAGCAAAAATAAAGATCAGAGTGGTAGCCAACAAAGGGGAAATAAGAAAATAATAGAAAAATCCAATTAAAACTTTGAGAACACCAACAAAATTGAAGAACCTCTTGTCAGACTAATTATGAAAAAAATAAAACACAAATAACAATGTGAAGAATGAGAGCGGTGACATCACTAAATTTTTTCTAAATTTTAAATGGCAATCAAGGAATATTATGAATAGCTTTATGCCAATAAGTTCAAGAAAGTTGATGAAATTAACAAATTCCTTGACAAACTCAAATTTCCAAAGCCTAGTCAAGAACAAATAAATAACTTTAAAAGCCCTATATCAATTAACTATTTGAATTTGTACTTAAAAATATTTTCACAAAAAACACCTTAAGCCCCACAAAACTTCAATGGTGAATGCTAGCAGAAACTTATGAAAAAATACCAATCCCAAAAATTGAAATTTAAGTTAAAACTAAAATTTAAAGAGGAAGAAATTACTTTCCAACTTATTCTTTGATCCAGCATTACGCATTCCAAATCCAAAGTGACTACAAAACAAAACTTCATGCCAACATCCCTTTTTTAAAAGAAACAATACACCATGACCAGGTGCAGGAATAAACAACTGCTTTAACATTTAGAAATTAATCAATATATAATTCACCCTATTAAGAGACTTTTAAAAAAAAACCCAAGTAATAATATCAATAATTAAAGACAAAGCTTTGGACAACATCTCACAGACCTAATAAAACTCTCAATGAACTAGGCATATAAGGAAATTTTCTGAACCTGATAAAGTGCATATACAAAAAAAATTATTGTTTACATCACATTCACTTATTGTGAAAATTAAACACTATTTCTCTATGAACCAGATAAGGAGACTCACTTTTGCTAGCCTGAGCAATGAGACATAAAAAGGAATCAAAATTAGACATATTGGTGAGAAAGAAAGAAAAATGCTCATATTAGGAAGTGATCTGATTATCTATGCAAAAATCCTATGAAATCTATGAAAAAAATCTATTAGAATAAAGGAATTTAGCAAGATCAGTATATAAAAAGTATATTTCTATCTACTATCCATGAAAAATTAGAAATAGAAATTAAAAATCAGTAACAAGTAGCATCAAAATTATGAAATACTTAGGAGTAAATCTGACAAATAAATGGAAAGCCTATATTATAAACTATAAAACTATAAAACATTGTTGAGAAAAATAAAAACATAAACAAATGAAGAGACGTACTGTGCTTATAAATTGGAAGTTCAAATATTGTTAATGTCGACCCCCAAAAACTTGATCTATAGATTCAGCACCATTCCGATCACAATTCCAGTTAGCCTTTTTTGTAGAAAGTAACATTTATTCTGAAAATTAGGCACATATTATTTATCAAAGAACATGTATGAAGAGCAAATGTGCTCATGAAAATTTGCTTAACTTCATTAGTGATTAGAGAAATGCGATCAAAACCCAAAAAGATACACTATTACACACTACTAGAATACCTGAATTTGAAAAGACTGACTATATCAAGTTCTGTAAAAGATGCAAGAAAACTAGAACTTTCATACTCATAACCACTTTGGAAAACTATTTGGCAGCTTCTAAAAACTGGATACATTTACCTACCACATGACCAGACGTTCCACTTCTAGGTGTTTACTCAAAAGAAATGAAAGTATGTGTATACACACACTTAAACGAAATATTCATAGCTTCTATAAAACTGAAAACTGAAAATAATACAAATGTCCATCATCAAGTGGATGGATAAACAATTGTGATATATCCATACAATGAAATTCTACTCATCATTAAAAAGCAATGTCCCAGTGATATGCACATGAACATTCAAGAATTTTAGAATAATTACTCTGAGATCACAAAGTGAAATGAGAAAACTTTACAGTGAATGATACTTTTAACTTCTTGATTGTAGTGATGATTTCACAAGAGTCACAACTTAGCAAACTACACACTTCAAACTTGTGCAACTTATTATTTCAATTGTACCTTAATAAAGTTGTTAAAAACTAAAAGAAGATAGATAAGTACTAATATGAGAAGATGTATAAAATAAAAAATATCAGGGGAATAATATGTATATTATAATCCTAATTTTGTACAAAAATGATACATATTTGTATAAAACTAAAAAAAAATCTAAAAATAGAAATTTACACTCACAGTGGGCCACATAAGAGAGGTAGAGAAGGATTAGGGAATAGCAGTAACTAGGTTTTTTGCTTTATACATAACACATTTTCACAAAAGGCAAACTATTAAGTTGACATTTAATTTATATAAATAATGGCCTTAAAGGAATTAGGACTCCCTCATATATATATGTTTTAACTCGTTCTGTCTCATTCCTGATTTGTATTTCACCAAGAAAAAATATTTTTTTATTTCAAGATGTGTAGCACAAAGCGAGTGTTTGCCTTTTCTAAGGTTATTTTTTAAATTTTAGAGTTTAGTCTTGTAGTCTTGACTACTCCAATACATGTATAGAGATATAGATAGATACATATTTAAATTTAAAAAAAGCTTTTGAACATCAGGTAAATAAAACCAAAATTTAAAATGATGATAAACTAAATCTCTATAGAAATATGTTTTTCATTCCAACTAGTAGTAAATTAAAATCTTGGTTAAATATTTAGACCCTGGTATATCTACAGATGGTCTCTCTGTGTGAGTGAAATCTAAAATAAACAGAAGAAAATAGCTAAAACAGTCAAAGTGGCAAACTTAGGACTCAGAAATCTGGCTGCCTCGAGGGTATGATTGCATTTCTTTCCAGGTAACCTCTCACCTTGAATTAATGAGAACATTTAGATATTGTTTTAAAACTTTATCTCTATTTTATTAGTAATAGATCAAAAGAAAAGAAACCGCCAAAAAAATACTCTATGAATCTTTACCCATAACAATCCTAGACTGAACATTTTCAGAGATAGGTCAGTTTAAGGACACAACAAATTCTTTACATCTAAATAGCCAACATTTCAAATGGCTTACAGCCTGATAATGTTGTATAATTCTTATAAATTAATAATGAGATTTAAATGTCAAAACACCCTATAGTCAATAAAAGAAACCTATGATAAAGAAACCTATAATTCCTGCCTAGACATGTTGTTATAGAAATCATTTTTTACTTAAAATAACCTTGCAACATGGTAAACTGCCAACTTAACAAATGGTTTGTAACAAATAGTTTTTGTTCTAAAAATTCATTTGCAAATCTTAGTATTTGGAAATTGAAATAATTTATTTGTTTAAAAAGCAATGGGGGATTTTGTTCCAGGCAAGATACTAAAGTTTAACATTACATAAAGTTTAAAATTACTGAGCTTATTTTAGTGCCTAACATATGTACAGCATATCCTATGATTACTAAGGAATAGAAACACCATTGCAAATATTGATTTTCATAAACAACATAATCCCCTGCTAAAGTGGTACTGAGGAGTTTCCATTTTCTACATATTCTTCTTTTTGATATGAAGCAGAATCAAAAACAAAACTATAAAATGCCTTTATAAAGCAAAACAAACTTCCTGTTCAAGATGGAAGACTGAACATATTCATTAATTTCATTGCCTTCAGAGATCTATTAAGATGAAAATAAGTTAAAAGAGCATTGACTCACTAATATTTAGATTTCAACAAAGCTCTGGAAAATGGGAAGAGGTTGAAAAGAAGTCAAGCAGAACAGAGGAAACATAAACTAGAATGCATGCTGTAGGAACTTCTTTTGAGTGAAGAGCCAAACTGTCTGCCAAACCCCGCAGAAGCTTTGGACTCAAAAATGGCGAAACACTGTAGATTGGAAATAAAAATTACACTGAAACATAGTTTATTTAAAATTCTGTGTACTGACATGCAACACCCACACAGAATGATGGACAACCAGGTATTTATTTTAAGCTAAAATTCAGGGGGTTCTTTGTGCTGCGTAAAGTGGGTTAATTTGCAGTTAGATGAGAATAGCTCTGTGAGTATCTCCAGAATGCCTACCAGTGAGACATAAATCACCATTCATTAATTGGGCCATGGTTTCCCTGAAACCAAGATATCTTGTGCACATCTTGGTAGTATGTAATGTGAAAATGAATCATGTCCTGTAAAACTGAGAAAATATTCAAGTATTATGCACCTACAAATCTCAGACCTTTTGATAACTGCCTGCATTTTATCTCTTCTGTTATATGTAATTGCCTTTACTTTTATTAAAGCCTTACCTGAGTATACCCTGTGTAGTCTTAAGAGTCCTTTCAACTATCTGAACTTGAGCAGTCTCTGTATTTGCTAAATGAATGGAATAAAATATATGGACAGAAGTTGGCACATTACTAAGGGTATGGCATCCAAAGTGATGCACTCCAATTTTTACTGCTTAGTGTCTCAAATTAATGTACACTCACTCTAAAGTAAAACCAACCAGTTTACAAATCCCTACTTACACAAAGCATATAATTCTTTCACTCTTAAATGAATTAGCAAAAAGGAATCTCCAGACATTTGCGGGGGAAATGTACTTAACTCGAAACACAAATAACAAGATAAATAATTAGAAAAACTGACCAAGGAGAAAACAGATATAACCTAAGAAAACAATATTTTTAAAAATCACCATCCTCAGTGAGACTCAAGAAAATACAATAAGTCAAATTATAATACTTTGTAATGAAGTCAAATGTTTGAAAATTAAAATTATTATTTGTACCCTAAAACATACTAATTCAGCAACAATTTACAGACATGTTTCCTTTGTGAAAAGTTCTGAAAATAATTGAAAGGCCTCTGTTCTTTAGAAGAATATGATACCACATTAACCAAAGATAGTAAAGAGATTCACATCTTCTTGCCAGAGTACCTGCCTGTGTCACAATGCCATGCATGCAGGAAGAGGTCTCCTAGCTCCAAGCTTCTCTGGGGTGAGGTGAAGACTTGCTTCACACATCCAGAGCCCCTACTTTTCTGAGAGAACTCTCAGAGGACTGGCTTCTGTATTGTCAATCTTGGAGCTCTAACAGTTCTCGTACAATCTAGCTGCCTGAGAGAGAATGAAGACAACAGCTTGGGCTTGTAGACACTATAGGTCCTTTATCCTGCACAGCACAGAAAAATCAGAGAAAATATATATATATAAGCTCTCAGCTTTCCCCCAGGGAGGGAAAGTATTGATCCATGTATCCAATAATCCCAACTTCTGTGGGATGTGTAGAAACCTAGCAACATACTTGTCATTCTTGAAACTCTGCTGGGTTCAGCACAGACTAACCACCTGGGAGAAAATGGAGATAATACCTTGGGATGGTGTATCCCATAGCTCTGCACCACTGGCTCAGTACAGAGTAAGCATGTTGATTTTGTATCCTGGCACTTTACTAAATGTGTCAACTCTAACAGCCATTTTGTAGAGTCTTTAAGGTTTTGTGTATATGATTATATCTTCTGAAAACAGGAACAATTTATTTATTTTCAGTTTGGATACCTTTTATAATACACTATAAATGAACTAACTAAATAGGAAATTTTTTAGAAAATCACACTTATATTAGCACCAAAAAGAATAAAATACTAAGGAATAAGCTTAATCAAGGAAGTGAAAAACTTGTGTACTGAAAACTACAAAACATTAATGAAATAAATTAAAGAAGACAAAAAAATTAGAAAGAAATTCTGTATTCATGAATGGAAGACTTAATATTTTTAAAATATCTATACTACTCAAAGGGATCTACAAATTCATGAATTGTGTACTAAAATACCAATGACTTTTCTTTTTACAGAAATAGAAAATCAATTCTACTGTTTATATGTATTATAATCTGATAGGGTTTGGCTGTGTCCCCACTCAAAACTCATAATGAATTGTAGTTCCCATAATCCCATGTGTTGTGGAAGGGACTCAATGGGAGGTAATTGAATCATAGGGGTGGTTTCCCCCATGCTGTTCTTATAAGAGTGAGTGAATTCTCACAAGATCTGATGGTTTTATAAGAGGGTTTTCCCCACTTTGCTCAGCACTTCTCCTTCCTGCCACCATGTGAAGAAGGACATGTTTGCTCCCCCTTCCACCATGATTGTAAGTTTCCTGAGGCCTCCCCAGCCATGCTGAACTATGAGTCAATTAAACCTCTTCCCTTTATAAATTGCCCAGTTGTGGATATGTCTTTATTAGCAGTGTGACAACAAACTAATGCATAGTCTGAATGCTTATGTCCTCCCAAAATTCATGTTAAAACTAATCACTCATATGATGGCTTTAGGAGGAGGGGCTTTTTGGAGTTGAGGATGAAGGCTTCATCAATGGAATTAGTGCCTGATATGGTTTGGCTCTGTGTCCACACCCAAAATCTCATCTCAAATTGTAATCCCCACATGTCAAGGGAGGAACTTGGTGGGAAGTGATTAGATTATGAGAGTGGTTTCCCCCATGCTGTTCTTGTGACAATGAGTGAGAGCTCAAAAAATCTGGTGGTTTTAAAGTGTGGCACTTGCCCTTTGCTCGCTCTCTCTTCTGTCACCATGAAAGACTTGCCATGCTTCCCCCTTCAACTTCTGCCATGATTGTAAGTTTCCTGAGGCCTCCCCAGCCATGTAGAACTGTGATTCAATTAAACTTCTTTCCTTTATCAATTACCAAGTCTTAATAGTATCTTTATAGCAGTGTAAAAATGGACTAATACAGTGCCCTTATAAAATAGACCCATAGGAGCTTGTTCACCCCTCCCACCACATTAGCACATAACAAGAAGGTGACATAAATGAAGCAGGTTCTCGCCAGACACCAGATTTGCCAGCAACTTAATCTTGTACTTCCCAGCCTCCATAACTGTGAAAAATAAATTTCTGTTGTTTATAAGCCACCCAGTCTATGATATTTTGTTATAACAACCTGAAAAGACTAAGACAATATGGAAATACAGAAGATCACGAATAGCCAAATCAATCCTGAGAAATAAGAACAAAGCTGGAGGCACCACAGTTTCTGATTTCAGGATATGTTAGAAACCTTCAGAAATTAAAACAGTGTGGTACTTGTTTACATGCAGGCACACAGACTAGACTCATGTCATGGAATAGAAAGCCTAGAAATAAATCCAAATGTATACAGTCAATTGATCTTCAAACAGTATGTCAAAAATACACAATGGGTGAATTATACTACCCTTGACAAATGGCATTGGGTAAACTGGAATATGCAAAATAAGAACACTGCATCCTGATTTTACCATTACAAAAAACTCAAAATGGATTAAAGACTGAAATGTAAGACTAAAAATGTAAACTTCCCAGAAAAAAACATAAGGATAATCTTTATGACATTGGCCTGGTTAATGATTTCACGAATATGACACCAAAAGCACAGGCAACAAAAACAAAAATAGACAAGTGAGACTACACGAAACTAAAGAGCTTCTTCACAGTAGAGGAAACAACCTACAGAGTAAAAAAAAACTGGTAAAATGAAAGAAAATATTTCAAACCATATATCTAACAAGAGGTTAATCTTCAAAATATATTAGGAATTTCTACAACTCAAGATCAAAAAACGTATAAACCAATTAAAAATGGGCTAAGGATGTGAAAAGATATTTCTCCAAATAAGTCATATAAATGACCAGCAGGTATAGGAAACATGCTCAGTGACTAATAATTTAGGAAATAAAAGTTAAACTCACAATGATATATCACCTCAAACCTATCAGGAAGGCAAAAGACCATGTTGATGAAAATGAGAGAAAGTTAGAATCCTTGTACACTGATACAGTTTGGCTGTGTTCTTACCTAAATCTCATCTTGAATTGTAGTTCCCATAATCCCCATATGTAGTAGGAGGGACCAGGTGGAAATAATTGTAACATGGGGGCAGCTGCCGCATCCTAATTTCATGATAGTGAGTTAGTTTTCACAAGATCTGATGGTTTTATAAAGGGCTTCCCCCTTTGCTGGGCACTCATTCTTCTCTCTCCTGCCACCACGTGGAGAAGGACATGTTTGCTTCCCCTTTCACCATGATTGTAAGTTTCCTGATGCCTCCCCAGCCGTGCTGAATTTTGAGTCAATTAAACCTCTTTCCTTTATAAACTACCCAGCCTCAGGTATGTCTTCATTAGCAGCATAAGAATGAACTAATACAGTAAATTGGTACTGGGTAGTGGGGCACTGCTGTAAAGATATCCAAAAATGTGGAAGCGACTTTGAAACTGAGTAAGAGGCAGAGGCTGAAACTGTTTAGAATGCTCAGAAGAAGATAGGAGAATGTGAGAAAGTTTGGAAGTTGCTAGAAACTTGGAGGGCTCAGAAGACAGAAAGATGTGGGAAAGTTTGGAACTTCCTATAGACTAGTGGAATGACTTTGACCAAAATGCTGATAGATAGTGATATGGACAATGAAGTCCAGGCTAAGGTGGTCTCAGATGGAGATGAGGAACTTGTTGGGAAATGGAGCAAAGGTAACTCTTACTGTGCTTTTGGAGACTGATGGGTTTTTGCCCTTTCCCTAGTACTTGGAAATTAAGGGAGATTATTTAGGTATGTGGTGGAAGAAATTTTTGCGTAGCAAAACATTCAAGAGGAAGCAGAGCATAAAAGTTTGGAAAATTTGTAGCCTGATGATGCAATAACAAAGAAAAACCCATTTTCTGGGGAGA
The DNA here is from genome assembly GCF_043159975.1 of Macaca nemestrina. Classification (NCBI taxonomy): domain Eukaryota; kingdom Metazoa; phylum Chordata; class Mammalia; order Primates; family Cercopithecidae; genus Macaca; species Macaca nemestrina. The sequence continues at coordinate 66,137,873 of NC_092128.1, forward strand.
AATTTAGGCCACTTGCAGAAATTTGCATAAGTAATAAGGAGCCCAATGTTAATCACCAAGACAATAAGGAAAATTACTCCAGGGGATGTCAGAGACCACTGTGACAATCCCTCCCATTACAGGCCCAGAGGCCTAGGAAGGAAAAATTGTTTCCTGGATCAGGTCCCCAGCCCTTCTGCTGTGTGCAGCCTCAGGACTGCCTCCTAGCAGCTTTAGTTATGGCTAAAATGAGCCAAGGTATAGCGTCATGGCTTGAGAGGGTGCAAGCCCCAAGCCTTGGCAGCTTCCATGTGGTGTTGAGACTGAGGGTACAGAGAAGTCAATAATTGAGGTCTGGGAACCTCCACCTAGTTTTCAGAGGATGTATGGAAATGCCTGGATTTCCAGAGAACCTCTCCTAGGGCAATGTGAAAGATAAATGTGGGGTCAGATCTCCCACATGGAGTCCCCACTGTGCCACTGCCTAGTGGAGCTGTGAGAAGAGGGCCACCATCCTCCAGACCCCAGAATGATAGATCCACTGACAGCTCATGTGCCTGGAAAAGCTGCAGGCACTCAATGCCAGCCTATGAAAGCAGCCAGGAGAGGGGCCGTCCCTGAAAAGCCACAGGAGCAGAGCTGCCCAAGGCTATACAAGACCACATCCAGCGTGACCAGAATGTGAGGCATGGAGTCAAAGGAGATCATTTTGGAACTTTAAGGTTTAATGATTGCCCTATTGCATTTTGGCCTTCCATGGGCCTGTAGCTCTTTGTTTTGGACAATTTCTCCTATTTGGAATGGGAGTATTTACCAAATTTCTGTACCTCCATTGTATGTAGGAAGTAACTAATTTGCTTTGGATTTTATAGGTTTATAGGCAGAAGACACTTGCTTTGTCTCAGATGAGATTTTGGACTTGGACTTTTGAGTTAATGTTGGAATGAGTTAAGGCTTTGGTGGAATGTCGGAAGGGCATGATTGCGTCTTGAATTGTGAGGACATGAGATTTGAGAGGGGCCAGGGACAGAATGATATGGTGACTGTGTCCCCATCCAAATCTCATCTTAAATTGTAGTTCCCGTAATCTCTACGTGTCATGGGAGGGACCAGGTGGAGATAATTGAATCATGGGGGCAGTTTCTTCCATCCTGTTCTATGGTAGTGAGATAGTTCTCAAAAGATTGGGTGGTTTTATGAGGGGCTTCCCCCTTCTATGGGCAGTCATTATTTTATCTCCTTCTGCCATGTGAAGGATGTGTTTGTTTCCCCTTCTGCCATATTGTACATTTCCTGAGGCCTCCCCTCCATGCTGGACTGAGAGTCAATTAAACCTCTTTCTTTTATGAATTACCCAGTCTCAGGTATGTCTTTATTGCAGCAACTATGGAAAAATATATGGAGGTTCCTAAAAAATATTAAAATTGTCATACCATATGATCTAGCAAACCCACATCTAAGCATATATCCAAAATAATTGAAATCAATATCTTGAAGAGACATATGCATTTCTATGTTTATTGCAGCAATATTCACAATAACCAAGATGTGAAAACAACTTAATTGTATATCCACGGATGAAAGCATAAAGAAAATGTGAGATATACATTCAATGGAATACTATTTTGACTGTAAAGAAAGGAAATCTTGTCATTTGTGACAACATGGAACTTAGAGGACATTATGCTAATTGAAGTAAGCCAGTCACAAAAGACAAATACTATGAGGTATCTAACTAAAATAGTCAAATTCATAGAATCAAAGTGTGAAATAATGGTTCCCAGGGCTAAAGGGAGGGGAAAAATGGGGACTTACTCTTATTAACCATTTTTTATTTATTTTTAATTGAAGCTAAAAAGTGTATATATTTAAGGTGTAAACATGATGTTTTCATATCTGTTCGCATTGTAGAATAGCTAAATCAAGTTATTTAACGTATGCATTACCTCATGTGCTTATTTTTTGTGGTGATTAAAATCTATTAGGAATTTTTGAGTATACAATATAGCATTATCAACTGTGGTCAACATTTTATACCATAGATCTCTTGAACTTATTTCTGTCTAAATAAAATTTTGTTCAATAATAATTTTATTATTTTTTAATTAATAAAATCTTTGATGAATATCTCCCCACTCCCTCCACTCCCCACCCCCTAGTAACTATCACTTTACTCTCTGTTCCTAGGAGTTCAATTTTTTTTAACACTCCACAATAAGTGTGATGTAGTATTTGTCTTTCTGTGCACCTCAGCCTCCCAAGTCACTGGGACCACAGACACATACCAAATCCAGCATATATATATATATATATATATATATATATATATATATATATATATATATATATTATATATCTGTAGAGCCTTGGCTCCCACAAGCATTGGGATTACAGGCCTGAGCCACTGCGTCCACCCCACTATGTTTTAACAAAACGTAATGTTCAGGTTTGTCCAGGTTGTCACAAATGACAGGTTTTCCTTCCTTTTTAAGGCTGAATAGTATCTCATTTTGTATATATTCCACATTTTAAAATCTATTTATCTGTTGATGGACACTGAGAATGATTCCATATCTTGGCTATTGTGATTAATGCTGCAGTGAACATGGGAGTCCAGATACCTCTTCCATATACCGATTTCGTTTCCTTTAGATATATACCCAGTAGTAGAACTGTTGAATCACGTAATAGTTCCATTTTTAATTTTTTTGAGGAATGTACATACTGTTTTCCATAATGGCTGTACTAATTTACTTTCCCACCAACAGTGTACAAGGATTTCTGTTTCTCCATATCCTCACCAACACTTGTTATTTTTCATCTTTTTGGTAATACCTATGCTAACAGGAGTGAGGCAATATCTCATTGTGATTTTGATTTACCTTTCCCAGATGATTAGTAATGCTGAGCATTTTTTCATAAACCTGATGGCTATTTGTATGTCTTTTTTACAGAAAGGCTTATTCTGTTTCTTTACCCATTTTTTAATTGGGTTGTTTTCTTGCTATTGAGTTGTTCGAATTCCTTATCTATCTTGGATATTAACCTCTTATCCAATGTACTACTTGCAAATATTTTCTCTCATTCTATAGGTTATCTCTTCATTCTGTTGATTGCTTCCTTTGCTATACAGAAGTTTTTTAGTTTCATGTAATCTCATTTGCCCATTTTTGCTTTTGTTGCCCATGCTTTTGGGCCTATAGCCAAAACATCTTTGTCCAGACCAATATTATGGACTTTTTACCTTATATTTTCTTTCTTTTTTATTCTATTTTTTTCAGAGGGAGTCTCACTCTGTCACCCAGGCTGGAGTACAGTGGTGACACAAACTCAGCTCAGTATAACCCCTACCTCCCAGGCTCAAGCAATCCTCCCACTTCAGCCTCCCAAATTCCTGGGATCACAGACATGTGCCACCAAGTCCAGCTAATTTTGTTGTTGTTGTTGTTGTTAGAGATGGGGTTTCATCACGTTGCCCAGGCTGGTCTCGAATGCCTGAGCTTAAGCAATCTGCCCACCTTGGCTTTCACAAGTCTTGGGATTACAGGCATGAGTCACTGTGCCCACTCCCCCTATGTTTTCTTCTAGTAGTTTTACAGTTTCAGGTTTTGTGTTTAAGTCTTTAATTCATTTTGAGTTGATTTTTGTATATGGTGTGAGATGGGGGTCTAATTTTATTATTCTGCATGTGGATATCCAGTTTCCCTAACATGATTTATTGAACAGACTATCCTTTCTCCCGGAAATTGGGAGTTACTAATCAGCAGGCATAAATTTTCAGTTAAGGAAGCAGAATAATCTCTAGAGATCTACTGTACAATATTGTACCTATACCTAATATAATAAAGTATACTTAACATTTTTTAAGAAGGTATATCTCATTTTAAGTCTTCTTACCACAAGAAAGTAATACTTTTTGGAAAAAAAGAAATAAAATGTTCAATAGGAAGGGTAAGATTTTTTTTTAAATGAGAGAATTGATAGGCTATCTAGTGGTTTAATCCAGGAGTTCAGCTACCCTGTTAATATTACTTTCAGGAAGGGAGAAGAAATTCAAACTCTTGGAGAAATCAAGCAAAGAAAAAAAGACAAAAAACATTTTGAAGCTAATTAGAGATGAGAATCTTCAAGATACAAATTCCAAATTCCAACAAGGATGGATTTTTAAACTCACCAAAATAAAGGTATTATTGTGAACTTTCAGACTACTAAGAATAACTAAAAGTTTTCAAAACACAACAACAAACATTATAAAACAATGGATCACTCAAAGAATAAGGAGTTAGACTAGCATTAGAATTTTTTTCAGCAATATTAAAGGTCAGACAACAATTATACCAATTCCTTTAAAGGTCTATGGGAAAATAATTTTCAGTCTAGGATTCCAGTCATATTCATTAACAAGTATGAGGTTAAGATTAAAAACATTTTTATAAATAAAAAAGATCAGATTTTTTTTCTGCCATGCACTCTATATTGGGAGGCTATACCTGAGGATGTACAATGGTAATATTGGATTGGAAATCAAAAAAAGAAGAAATTATAGAATCTAGGAAACAGCCAAGCACACAATAGGGACAGCTGAAGCGATCATCCAGGATGACAGGTTCTAAGCCACTTTAAATCACAATCTGTCCAGTACTGAGTAGAAACACTGAGTGAACTACAGAGGCAGTTCTCCACATAAAAAGAAAAGGGAAGTGTTTGAATGAGAAATTCTTATGTAAAAGATACAAAGTGAATGAGAAGCAATTAGAAACGGCAATAACTGGAGTCTATACAGAAGCCAACGTACAAATATTAGGGAATGGTTTTAAATTAGATTTTAATTGAGAGGCTTTGATTGGGAGCCTGCCCAACTCGTGAATCATTAAGCCAGTGGACTTAAAAAAAAAAAAAAATAGTTGCCAAGCATGGTGGCTTACAGTTGTAATCCCAGCACTTTGAGAGGCTGAGGCAAGAGGATCACTTGAGTTCAGACAAAGGTTGTAGTGAACCATGATGTCACTGCACTCCAGCTGGGGAAACAGTGAGACATTGATTCAAAAAACATAACAAAACAAAACAAAAACTCACAGCTTCTAATTAACCCCATGTTATTTTAAGATACGTATTACATTTATTAAAGCAAACTAAATATAACCTGAGAAGGACTTCATACTTCTATATTTAAGTCCTTGTAGATGAACCATCACCTACCTTAATAGATAGACAATATTGAAAACCTAACTTAAGAGTATTTGCTTGTAACAATAGCTGAGTCTTGACCAATCCCAGCAGCCAACCCCAAATACTCATACACTGCTGAGTGTTCAAACTGTGTTCAAATAAGGCAAACACCAATCTGTAACCCATCCAGCTATTTCTGTACCTCACTTCCAATTTCTGTATGTCCCTTTCTTTCTTTTTTTTTTTTTTTTTTTTTTTTTTTTTTTTTTTTTTTGTCTGTACATTTGTTCTGACCACAAGGTATATCTGGAGTCTCTCTGAATCTGCAGTGATTGGGAGGCTGCCCAACTCGTGAATCATTTTTTTCTTGCTCAGTTAAACTCTATTACATTTAATTTGTCTGAAGTGTTATTTTAACACATTCAAGCTAAAAAGTTTCATGACTATATACATCTTTGTATTAAAAAATGTTTTAAGAAGTATTGCCAGAAATAATACTAGGTCAGAAAATATATTGTGACATTATCCACTTGCATGTTTACACCATTCATATCAGGATTCTTTAATCCTCATATTGAGGGGAAAAAAGGTGCAAAGTACAAAGAAAATACAAATAACTGAAAGATCAAAACCACAGATAGCATTTACAGGGTAAACTCAAGATCAGAGAATGGTTAATATCTTCAGTTTATTTTAACAAATATCCTTCGAAAGGGAACTACAATATACTATGATTTTACTTAAAATATAAGTAATTTTTAAAATATAAAATATAACTTTTAATCTGAATTATTCTACTTTTATAAAAATAAGATTTAAAATTTAACCCATTAAAATTATTGGCTTTGATTTTTTTAAAGTTATTAACAAAATTTTATTCTAAGGAAAATATTTCTGGCCTCTTTCTTTCCCTTCCTGGTCTTTCAAAGCCAAATTCTCAAAGCCTAAATTATTTTCAAATAATTAATGAATTCTATCTTTTGAATGAAGATGGGAGTGAGTATCACTGGACTTCTCAAAAATTATAGCAATACCGCAGTTTCAACAACTAAGAGTCTTTAAAAATATATCATGAATCAAATGATTTAAAATCGTTTTTAATGGTTTGTGCCTGAAAGTAGCAAAGTTACATTTATCTGCATTCCTAGTGTTCCTATAAACTACAAAACAAATGTTTAATGAGTTACCATAAGAGGAGAGGAGAAGGTCAGTCAAATTTAGATAAAGGGCTCTGACTTGGCTCTTAATAAACTTATTGTCTAGATCTTGATAAAATATGGCACTCAGGCCAACATAACTAACAATATTAAAGCGAGAGATGAAGTTTCAGTACGAACTCAATATTGAGGATAATGAGAGACTTTAGAAGTAAAAAGAGAGATTGTAGCTAAAGAGATACTCTTTAGAGACTATGAATCTACTTTTTAAAGTGCCTTGATATGAAAAATATTTTACAGATATTTTTATATATTTTAGTGTATATTTAATATATATAATTATGTGTCTAATATGTGTATTCTAGATTATATAAAAATAAACTTATTTCCTTTATTCCTACTTTCCCCATATATATTAAACAATATATTATTAAATTCCATATTCAGTACTTTGTCATTTCCCACTAGGACAGAGTTGCTAGCTGCTCTGGTACTGGAACCCCAATTTGGCTGGGGGCTCCCAAAACACACCATCACTTCACTTCAGTTATTTTGAGATACTTAGGCATCCTGAGACCTGAGATCCTCGGGTCTTTGCAACTGTTATTCTCTTTGTCTTGGACATCACCTCCCACCCTCAGATTTCTTCATGACTTCGTTCAAATCTTTACAATAAATTATCTGGATAAACTATCTAAGACATCAATGCATTATCTCCATCTCTTGCTTTTATTCTTATTATTTCTAGTTATCTAATATACATGTAGTTTATTTACTTATTGATCGTCTTTATCTCTCAATAGAATGTAGGTTCCAGGAGGGCAGAGGGTTTGCTTGCATACTGTCAACTCTCTAGAATAGTGATTGACATATAATAGGCATATGGTAAACATCGTTTAATAAGTGGATGTTTGTAAAAATAATTCTGCTTTTATATACCTTTCCCTTTGTATCCATCCCAAGACATAGGTGCATAGGTGTTTAACCTGTTAATCAGAGACTTGGTTAATACTTGGTTCTAGTTTGCAACTCTAAAAGAACTGTCTGACCTAGGGTAAATAATATAGAGCTACGGGGTCAATAAATTCTGCATAGGTGTCTGAAAGCTGGAACCTTATTTATCAGCAAGCAGGGTTTGGGACATAAGGGTAGATATTGGAGTGTCAGAAGCATGCACATTGAGCACCAAATTCCCCCAAGCTGAGAATTTTAAGGCCTTTATCTTCTGCTTCTCACAGAAAGTAGAGCTGATGCCTTCCAACAGTCTAAACACTGGGATACAAAGATTCGTGTACTTTCAACTCCAGGACAGGGAGTAATTCCCTATGGAATAATTGAGAGGTGGACATGTAGCAGCTGGTATGCAATCAAGAAGACCATACTTCCAAAGAAGAACTTCCTGAAGGAAAAAAGCTGGATACTGCTAGTTGATTATCATATTCTCATCATAGGAGAGAGGCTGGAGCACCAAAGAACTGTGAGGAGATTGGTAGAGTACATGATGCAGAGGAGAGTGATGTGCTGGCTCAGGGCCCAAGAGAGGATATGGTAGTACCCCAGGAACAAGACCACCGCAGATGCTGTTGGGAAGTACAGCACACATTGATAGTCAGTTGAAATGAGAAAATTTGGCCCTTAAAGTTTGTGATACAGTTGGTTGTGTCCTCTGAAAGTATATGGATCCCAGATAAGGAGCCCAAGGTCATTTTTCAAAATCAAAGCTAGGTCAGCAATAGAAACTAGAGGTCACACGGAAACACTTTTAGGCCTTGGTATAATGCATCTTTTTAGGTCTGGCTTTCAGAGGTATGGCTCTATTTCACAGCTGGGGGAGAAACACATGTTGGGAGGAAAACCTGTTGTCAGGACATGTGACTTACATTCACACTAGGTCTGGGAACTGTTTATAAACACAATCACATGAGTATTGTAAATAGGGCTACCAAATGAAAGGCAGTAATTAGGGTGAGTGGGAACTTCGAGCAGTTGACAATTTGATTTGCCCTTTCTTATGCTTTTGTAAATTTAATTATTTTTACATGTATGCTGTCAAGAAGAGCACAGGTAAATTTTATTTAACAAATATTTATTAAAAACATACCATGTGCGGCCGGGCGCGGTGGCTCAAGCCTGTAATCCCAGCACTTTGGGAGGCCGAGACGGGCGGATCACGAGGTCAGGAGATCGAGACCATCCTGGCTAACAACGTGAAACCCCGTCTCTACTAAAAATACAAAAAACTAGCCGGGCGAGGTGGCGGGCGCCTGTAGTCCCAGCTACTCCGGAGGCTGAGGCAGGAGAATGGCGTAAACCCGGGAGGCGGAGCTTGCAGTGAGCTGAGATCCGGCCACTGCACTCCAGCCCGGGCTACAGAGCAAGACTCCGTCTCAAAAAAAAAAAAAAAAACATACCATGTGCCAAGCACTGTATTCCTGTGCAGTACTTTGATTTGATTTTGATATAATTTTTTTTTCTTTTAGAAACAGGGTCTCACTCTGTTGCCCAGGCTGGAGTGCGGTGGTGTGATCACAGCTCATTGCAGCCTCAATCTCCCAGGCTCAAGTGACTCTCCTGCCTTGGTATCCCAAGTAGCTGGGACCACAGGTCCTTGTCATCATGTTCGACTAATTAAAAAAAAAAAAAAAAAAAAAAAGAATCTGTAGAGATAGCTTCTCCCTATGTGTCCCAGGCTGGTCTCCAAGTACCTGAATTTTAAAAATAGGATTTTTAAAATTCTATTCTTAAGGATAATGTATTGATGTCTTAGATAGCATATCCAGAGAATTTAATGTAAAGATTTGAAAGAAGAGAAGTAGGTGGTCATGCAGAAATGGGGGGAATCGTCCAAGGCAAAGAGAATAACAGTTGCAAAGACCTGATTATAGAGAATGCCTAAGCATCTCAAAAATAACTGAAGTGGAGTGATGGTGTGTTTTGGGAGACTCCAGCCAAACTGGGGTTCCAGTACCAGAGCAGCTAGCAACTCTGCTCTAGTGGGAAATGACAAAGTACTGAAGATGACTGTTTAGAGTAATCATGGGATACTTCTTTTGCCTTACAGACAAGCCTAATGTCTAGTTTTCTGGGGAAGAGGAGATAAAGGTAAACAGGGAACTCATTTACCCTTATGGCTCTTGACTGAGTCATGCCCAGTTTATGCCTGCCTGCTTGACCATCGCTTTGACACTGGGAACCCAACTTTGTGTTCCTCCATGAATCCAGGGGGAAACCCAGACTGGTGTAATTCCTGGTTATTCAGATGGAAGGCATAAATTTAATACATCACTCCAAGAACAAACAAGTTCAAAGATATTTAGTTATATAGATCCTGGTCAAAGGAGGGCATAATGAGTCAGGAGAGTAGTCATTCATCCTCAGGTCATGTGAAGCAGGAATGAAGAGTCAGACAGAGAGAGAAGAGCACATGGCAGCTAGCAGTATGTGTAAGGGAAAAGGGTGCGGGTCACTTTAAGTTCACAGGCAACTCCCTGAAATATCTCTTTGAAAAAATCAACAGCAGGAAAGCAGGGAGCCAGTTTGCTAGCCTGAAGAGATGCCTCAAATTCTTATTTCTGGCCACCAACTTTAGCCATTTGATATGATGTAGAACTGGAAACTGTCAAGGGTAACTGAGCCCTGCCTGTGGTATGAGAAAGTTAATCCTGCATTCAAAGATGGATACCGAGGCTATATAAACTTACAATCATTCACTACATGGTGGAAGGCAGTATTTAGAGTCAGAGAGATAACTTGGGGTGGTAGTGTAACTGGAAGGGTAAAAACAGGGCATACAGAGTCTTGTTGACCATAGTTAAAACTTTAGGTTTTGCTCCAATTAAAGGAGAAACTTGGAGATTTTTGAGTGAAAGAATGACATAATGTGATCACACAGGGTACTGGATTGACATCATCTAAACATGGGCAAAAGCAGAAGCAGGGAGACCAGTGGTGACAATCAAAAGTGGCTAAATTCTGGTTTTACTTTAAAGATGGAACTGATAGGGGAGAAAGACAGGAGTCAAGTATTAAATCAAAATTTTCATAAAAACTGGAAGAATGAATTGCCATTTACTGAGATGTGGAAGACTCAAGGAGAAAAAGTAATGGAGGAGGCATGTCAAGAGCTCAGAAATACCTTTATAGAAAAATTATTTTTAGATAAAAACAGATCATATTCATATTTTTGCTATGGTGAAAATCTAGATTAAAATATTCTTCCCTATTTTGTTAGATAAAAACATAATCATTTTGAGATTTCTGAAATTACTAATAGAATCCATTTTTAGTCATTTGCTAGACCCATATCTGGAGTATTCTTCTCCTATCCAATATATGTATTACAGGAGAATATACCTGTAATTGAGTAATTAGGCCTGGAACTGAGCAGTTCATTTATTTTGGTCCTGAGAAAATATCATTAATCAAATTTATAAATGCAATGAAATCATTTCTTTCATGTTTATTAAAAGACATTATGAAAATATTATCACTAGTCTCAGCTGACAGTTTTAAACTTAATGTGACTTTTAATCAATGGCAACAAAATCAATTATGTCGCCACTGGGGGCACCTTAAGAAATGTAAATTACTACCAGTCAAAAAGTCTTTCCCTTCGGATTTATATCTTCACAGATTTTTTTTTAAAAGAAAATTAGGAGCATAAAAAAGGAAACTAGGACCATGTTTTTCAAGGATGTAGTGCTGTGTAGTGGAAAGTGCCCTTGTTTAGGAGAGAAAAATCAGTTTGTGATTCATTGTCCATTGTATACTAGCAGTGCAATATTAAAAAATTCAGGCGGGCGCGGTGGCTGACGTCTGTAATCCCAGCACTTTGGGAGGCCGAGGCAGGAGGATCACAAGGTCAGGAGATGGAGACCATCCTGGCTAACACAGTGAAACCCCCTCTCTACTAAAAAAGACACAAAATTATCTGGGCGTGGTGGCGGGCAGCTGTGGTCCAAGCTACTCGGGACGCTGAGGCAGGAGAATGAGGTGAACCCGGGAGGCGGAGTTTGCAGTGAGCCGAGGTCACGCCACTGCACTCCAGCCTGGGCGACAGAGCAAGACTCCATCTCAAAAAGAAAAAAAAAAAAAAGCCAGTGATTTTATTAAGTAGCAGATAGCACAATATAAATGTAAAATGGCATTGTTAATCTTTTCTTTTTTTTTTTTTCTTTTTGAGCCGGAGTGCAGGCTGGAGTGCAGTGGCGCGATCTCAGCTCGCTGCAAGCTCCGCCTCCTGGGTTCACGCCATTCTTCTGCCTCAGCCTCCCTACTAGCTGAGACTACTACTACTCCGCCCGCTACCACACCCGGCTTTTTTTTTTTTTTTTTTAATTTATTTATTTTTGTATTTTTAGTAGAGACAGGGTTTCACCGTGTTAGCCAGGATGGTCTCGATCTCCTGACCTCGTGATCCGCCCGCCTCGGCCTCCCAAAGTGCTGGGATTACAGGCGTGAGCCACCGCGCCCGGCTGCGATTGTTAATCTTAGGTTATATTTAAATAATGATTTGCGCTTATCACAGAACTCATTCATAGTTTTACTCATTCAAATATTTCTTGCTTGCTCAGTGCCAATTAAAGCTTGAAGTAAGATCTTTATTTGCTTGGGAAACATAAGGCGTGTATTCAAGGCAAGCGAAGGATGGATGGTTGTGTGAATGAACAGACAGATGAATCAATCAAATGATAGTGTGCTTCATAAAATTTAAACAATCATTCCAATACTGACTTTTAATAGATGGGTAAAGTATCCACCTGCCATCATAATATACTTTCTTTTCTACACGATAATGCGAGATAATATATTTTGGATTTTAAATGTCTTGACAACGTTTTAATTTCAAGCCATATTGTCACCTTATGAGAAAATTTGGTACATTTTTCTATTCCCATCTCAAATGATATACAGACATGGTGTTTAGTACTTCTCATTAGAAGATCTACAATATGATTAAATGACATTAAGATGGTCTAATTATAAAATAGAACTACAGATATGTCCCAATCTAAATACAACGCTCAGTAAAATTTCTTAGTAGAAAATTACAGTATAAAAACAGAAATCTTCTTGTAACTTACGGTCAAAAGAAATTAAATTTTATTCATCCTTGTGAGTTAAAATCTCCACAAAATTAATAACCCAACATGTATTATCCTCAATGTGTTATTCCCCTCATTCTCAACAGGGTGGATTCTTAATGCTGGGGAGAAGGAGCCTTCAGCAACTCCAGCCTTGGTAATTCTTTTGGTAACTTAAGACAGAATATACTTACTGGTAAGTCTCTCATGAGCTACATTTTTTAAAGATGAAAAACGTTAATAAGTTACACAAGATTATCACAGTATTTGCCCTATATCAATGGAACTTAGAAAACAAACCATTATTCAGCTCCTAAAAGTTATCACAGACAAAACTATGTTTTGAAACTCAACACAATAATGCCAGATATCACACAAGGTCTCAGAGATATCTGAGGGAAGGAAAGTGAACAGAAAGAATCTTGGTGTCAACCTTGCTAAGATGCCAATCAATCTGTGAGAGATGTGCCAAATCTTCAACCTGTGAGAATAAACTGAATTCCACAAATGAGATAATAGCAACAAGTTTATCAGTTTTTTACTGGACAGAAGAGTCACCAAATTATACCATTCCCTCCTCCATTTGCTTTTTCTGTGTGTTCTTATATTGTTTGAAAAATTGCAATTTTTCAAACTCAGTCATGGAAGGTATCTGTCCCATTTAACATATTCGAACGCTCTTAATTTTTATGTCTCCTTTGAGCCCTGAATTTCTGCCACCCTAGTGTTCAATTGTCAGCATTATTTAATGACACAACCTCCATAATGCTTGCAATGAATATTTTCAGTTCTATGGCACAGTAACTATTTCTATTGCCTCTTCTTATAGGCTACTTTAAAATCTGTCTCTGAAAAAGAGGGTCGCCTTTCCCACAGTTGTTTTAGATAAATAATCAACATCAGTGAACTTCTACATTATGGTTCCTATCAATACTTGTGCCCTGTCCTTCGCAGCCAACTGAGGACCAAGAGGGCTTCTCAAAACACTGTCATTCCTAACATTTCCCTTTGCAATTGCCCAAGGTCTTATCTTCTAACAATTCAATTGCTTTAAATAAACCTTTTTAATCTAGACTAGTTTGAAATTTAAAGTTGTAAAGATAGTACAGTTTCCATGTACCCATACCCAATTTCCCCTAATATTAAAATCTAACATTAATATGATACATTTGTCACAATTAATTAATCAGTACTAATACATTATCTAAAGTCCATGCTTTTTTACATGTTTAGTTTTTACCTAATGTCCTTTATCTGTTCCAGGCTCCCATTCAGGATATCGCATTACATTTAATTGTGTTTCTTTAGGCTCCTCTTGGCTGTGACAGTTTAGGATTTTCTTGTTTTGGATGACCTTGACTGTTTTAAGGAGTACTGGTAACAATTTGATTTTTACTTCAGTTAATTTCTTTCTCTAGATGTAGGACTAGTGCTGTTTACTGAATTTCAGTGACTTCTGTTTGTTTTCGTTATGATTTTCTAGCCAAGAAGCTTGTTTTACTAATATACTTCTTTAGATTTTATCTTTTGGAAACTGACATAGTGAGAGAGATAAAACTAGTGAGTCTGCGTCTATCAAGAAAAAAATATTTATCTTCCCTTGTTGGTTAATCCCAATGTATAGAACATCCTCTTTAGACTGATGTAGAGATAAAGCCTCATTATATTATCATTCCACCTGCCTCATTTTGTTCCACCTTCCAGCAGAATGTGAATTCATAAATTCCTCAAGCATGTTCCCTCAAGACAATGGCAACATATGACTTCCCCCATAGTAACTGTCATTTTGAAACTCACTTACTAATGATTTATTTTGCAATGATCATTCTAATTTTTCCCTTAAACGTGTCCAAGTTTTCTTGTAACCAAATGCCACAGACATCCTAATCTTCTAGATATATTTACTTAATTATTCTTACAAGGGATCTTCTATTTTCAGCTTTACAAAGATAACCTCCATAGTCATTTTTGGATCCTGGTTCCTTCCAGCACAGTTATTCAGTCCTGCTGTCTGAGACCCTGTGATTCTTTCTCTATCAGAATTCTGAGTCCTAGTCATTATTTCTGTCTTAGCAACAACTAAACCAATCTCTCTCTTTTTCTTCTATCTCCTTCGAGCTGTTAGGCCTAGTTCAATTCTTTTTCCTTCTACATCTGACTAGTATTGTTTGTCAGATATAAAAGGAAATATTTGTCTAGTCTGCCAGCTAAAATATCAGTTTTTCCAATAAGCAACTCTCTTTGGCTTATTTAGCAGTCTTCTTTTATTTTGTTTTTAACTAATCATTCCAGTTGCTGTTCAATTTCCTGAAATAACTTGATTTCTCGAGTTAAAAATGTACAGGCTTTGTTTTGGCTAAGAATGTTTTCATTCTGTTTTTAAGTGATACATAATAATTGTTCACATTTATGGGACACTGTGTGATGTTTCAATACATGCATACATTGTATAATGATCAAATCAGAGCAATTAACATATCTTTCACAACAAACATTTATCATTTTTGTGGTGAGAACACTCAAAATCCTCTCTTGTAGCTATTTGAAATATACAATACAGTATTAATAACTATTATCACACTACTGTACAAGAGAACACCAGAATTTGTTCTTCCTATCTAGCTGTAACTTTATACCTTTTGAACAACCTCTCCCCATTCCCCCTCCTCTATCCTCTTCAGCTTCTGATAACCACTGTTCTACTCTCAACTTCTGAGATCAAGTTTTATAGATTCCACATGAGTACGATTGTGCAATATTTGTCCCATGCTTGGCTTATTTCACTTAACGTAATGTCCCCTAGGTTCATCTATGTTGTGGAAAATGGCAGAATTTCATTCTTTTCATGGCTGAATAGTATTCCATTGTGTATATATACCATAATTTTTAATCCATTCATCTGTTAATGGACACTTAGGTTGATTCCATATCTTGGCTATTGTGAATAGTGATATAACAAACACAGAAGTTCAGATATCTTTCGACATTACTGATTTCATGTCTTTTGGATATATACCCAGTGTTAGGATTGTTGGATCATATGGTAGCTCTATTTTTAATTTTTTCAGGAACCTCCATATTATTTTCCATAATGTCTGATAGAGGACTTTTCAACTGCCTTGTTAGACTGGGTTTGCAACAACTCAACTTTGAGCTGTGTTTACTTCATCTCAAGAGGATAGCATATTCTGTTCATATAAGGGCTTTCATTCATTATTATTTATTTATAAAATTCTACCACACATCTCTGGGAAACCCATAACATGAGTCTCTGAAATTGGGATGGATAGCCAATGTTTAGTCACTTAATACAACTCAATCCAACTTGAGGCCACATAGTTTATTCCTTCTATACTTTTCTGTCTTTTTCTTAAAGAGAGGTGACATGACATGAAGATGGACAGAATGTGAAGCAGCTGGTCTAGCACTGCCTACAGAAACCTGGTACAAACTGCAAAGCCAGAACCTCACTAGTGTTCTATAGAACATGCAAAACTCGGCTGTCTTGCAGTTTAAAAGTAACAAATGTTATTCCTTACGAGTACTAAAAGGACTAATCTCAACTCAACTTTACCTGAAATACCAGGCCAAGCTGAGACTGTGAATTTTCAAGGTCTTGCTGTCACAGTCTCACCTAAAGGTATCTGTATCCAAGATGCTGAGGTCACCTGTATGGCTAAAGTTTGTCTAAGGCACAGGTGCTTGCAGTCTTGCCTGAATAAAAACTGTCACTTTCCTGGGACAAAGTTAATATGCTCCAGTGACCCATCAAAGTCAAAATCCCACCTGGCCAATTTACTAAAGCCTGAGGCCTAATGCCACCCACCCAGGGTGCATGAACTAAAAAAAAAAAAAAAGCAATAATAAATTGTAAAAAGTAGCCATATGGCATGCTATAGAAAGTTACCACCTACCAAAGTCAAAAAAAAAAAACAAAAAAAAAACCATGACTCCCACCTCTATTCCTGCTTGGTGAAACAAAACCCCAAGGCCATTCTTTTGGATCACTTAGGGTCTTGCTTCAACAGGATGCTTCAATCTCCACAGTTCCCTTTCTTACCAAATTCTGCTCCTTATCTATTGCCAAGTTGGCTAGTCCAATGTATGAGATTTGAGGGTTTAAAGATTTAATATACAACACTCTTCTCCTCCTGTTGAAGTTCAGAACCAACTGGTAACTGATCAAATGAGTCAGAAGGATGGAGATGCCAGTTTTATTACTGAGGAAACTGTTGGTGTCATAGCCTAGATATGTAGCCAGAAAGCCTTCCTAATACAGCCCCCATAGTCAGATCATCTATAACATATTAGAGAAAAAAAACGAATACCGTGTTTTATCTAATAAATGACATCAGGTTCGTAAGACATGCCTTATTTTGTGCACCAAGGGAGATGAATCTTCCCTGTCATTTAAATTAGGACCTTCCATTAATCATAAGATACATGTTTTGTGTGGGCAGATCCCATGTGAAGTAAGTAAAGGGAAGCAGTTAAGTTGCACAAGCCCTGTTCCTTCTCCCATGTATGTTAGTTGTATGATAATTGACTCTTCTCCTGAGGAGCAGTGAATGAGAGGGCAAACAGGCCAGTTAGTGCTATGCTTATTCTTGAGTGTTCGGAAATATAAAACAAGGAAAAAAGAGATTCTTTCACCCAATCAAACATTAATGTTGTATTTGAAAACAAAAAAGAATGCAACACTAGAGAAGATTATACTTCAAATAATCTCTAAACCTTTTTAATTGGAATAAAACCTTGTCTTTATAGAATAAAAGTTCCACAGAAAAAAAATTCTAAGTATGAAGTAATATTTGTTTTAAAAATTTGAAAACCTTGTTACTGAAGGGGAACTTCAATTTTATGAGAATTAAAGCTAGTAAACATTTTGAAACTACAATATGCAATTTTCAGACATTGAATCAACATTTTATATAGTCAATGGGAATAGGATCTAGAACTTGATTTTACTGGAACAACACAATTTCATGTCTTGCCTAATAAGATTAATCAGTCTTGACTATTTATTTGTCCGAATTGTCTCATAGCACCTTTCCTTTTAGATCAGAGATATTACACTTTCAGTCTCTATAACAAAAGAAGATCACTCATTTTCTACTTTGTATTGACTTTTAAAAGCATGCTTACTTAGCATTGCGGACAAAAGGACATTCAAGGGCCCAGCAAAAATCAAAAACAAATTAGTAACCAAATGATGGAGACTGAAGGACTTGGCGGTATAATATAAAGGAAAGACCACAGCTGTTAAGGGCACCATCTTTGGAGTCACACAGACCTGAGCCTTAATCCTCTCCCAGCGTTTATTAAGTGGGCAAGCTACTAAATCTCACTTCACTTCAATATTTTCATCTTTATAAAAGTAATAATAATAATCATAATACTTCCCTCCCAGGGTCATTGTATGAATTAATGAGCCAATATATGTAAGCCAATAACACAGTGCCTAACCCATAGAAAATGGTCAAATAATAGAAATGCTTATTTTTTCATTCTGGAATAATATATAACACAGAAACAGCTCCCACACAAGATGAACACACTTTTACCATTGTATCAATTCATTCGTGTTTTTCAACAGTTATTTCAGGCCCTATATCTTCCAGACACAGCATAGGATTACACCTCTGACCTCTCCACCCACCTAATCCCCTGAGTGGTGGTTGCTGGAATTCATTATGCCATTGAGTTGTACATAGAATCTATGAGTGTTTCTTCCTGGAAAGAGCATTTAAGTGCTGATGTGAGATCCTGTATATCTTTCTTTCCCTTTGCCACAGCTGACAACGTTTCAGATAGTGACTGCTCCATCAGCCTGGGTCCCGGACAAAGAACAACATGAAGCAGTGCTCCAGCAAACCCTCAATCAACAAGTAGCAGGAGTGTTGTTTTAAGACAAGAGATTTGTTTATTACCACAGCAGAATTTAGTCAGTTCTGACAGATACACCTAATCTCATCTCTAATACATAATTACATTATCACAATTTACATTTCAAACTTTATATGTTCTACGGGATCCATCTGTGGTGATAATCAAGCAGGGTATTGGCAATATTGTTGAAATTCACTCATTCAACAAATGTTTCAAATACTGCACTAAGTTCCAGGCAAAGAATATTGAAGAAGTGGACATGATACCTTTCCTCCTAGTTTACTATGAGGTTGAGTAGAACATGAAGACAAGAAGATATTTCTCAGTAATAATATTACTACTTAAAGTTAAAACTAACCTTGGAGAGGTAACCATTATCTAGTTAAGTCCTTAGTAGAGATGAGTTTATTTGAAAACAATTTTCTTTTCACTTTATATGTTATCTTTTATTTTATTCTTTCCAACTTGTTATTTTAGGTTCGGGGGTACATGTGCAGGTTTGTTACATGGGTAAATTATGTGATTACATTTTTAATATATTACAAAGCTACTAAAAATTAAGCCCTGTGGAAAAGATATGCTCAGCAGAATTCTGAAGCAGGGGGAGGTCTGGCTATAAAGAACAATCTAAATATAGAGTGCCCACAAACACAGAGTGGTTTTTAGTTGGGATAGATGCAGCTGAAAGGTATCATCCAGTGAACAGGGAGCAAGAGAGGTAGGGGGGAATATTGGAACACATAGTGGATTAAAAATCAATTCACTTGATTGAAGTTCTGGCTTGCCTAACTTTGCTATGTGACCTTAAAGTCATTTATTAAGCCACTTAATTTCTTTTAGCTTTAAATTCCTCATTTAGAAAATACATACAATACGATTTTTTTTTTTTTTTTTTTTTTTTAAAGACAGGGTCTCACTTTGTCACCAGGCTGGAGTGCAGTGGTGTGATCTTGGCTCACTGCAACCTTCACCTCACAGGTTCAATTGATCCTCCCACCTCAGCCCCACAAGTTGCTGGGACCACCACCATACCGTGATCTGCTGCCTAATTTTTTTGTATTGTTAGAAGAGATAGTGTCTCACTTTGCTGCCAGGCTGGTCTTGGACTCCTGAGTTCAAGCAATCTGCCCACATTTGCACCCAAAGTGCTAGGACTACAAACATGAGCCACTGTGCCTGGCCAATAGGATATGGATATGGAGATACATATATATGTATAAACTCAAGGAGTTTTGGTAAAATCTGTAAGTGAAAGCATTTTGAAAGCTGAAAAGTGCTATTCAAAGGAAGAATATTAATAATGTAAATACAGAAGGGTCTCTGAGGAAGACCATGAACTACAAATTTATCACAGCTATTCCTACAAGAAGAAAAAGCATGGAAGAAATTAGCATTTTTATTTTTTAATGAAGTGACAAGGCTTTTGAATGTTTTACTTTGCCTGAATGTTTTACTTTCTATGTAAACTAGCAGGGACACAAGGATGTTCCTAGAGGGAAGTTGCTCTTATTCACCTACATTTCAATATCCTCCTTTAGTAGCAAAAAGGAACAGAATTACAGATGACCATGGAATTTAAAATAACTGCAGATATACGTTTGGGAATGACTACATCATCTGCCATGGGTTCTGGGCAGAAAAAAAAAGGCTGGGAGGCACTGTACTAGCTGACTTTTCCGTTAGCTATTCATTGTTCTTATTCTGCAATTTTCTGATCCATACATGTTTCTCAAACGTCAATTTATGAAATCATACCCTTCTATAGAGATAGGATGGGTAAGAGCAACTTTATTATTGGAGAAGAAGGGCATTTGCATTTTCCTCCCTGCAAACCATAAGAAAGACAACTTCTAATTATACTCTAATCATTGTAACTAATAAGAGTATATTTATTCTGCAACTTTTAGAATCAAAATAATTATATTTTAGGAAAAATAATGAATCATCAAAATGAAGATGTGTGACTAACACATAATTTTAATAAATATTTCCCCAGAACTTCAGTCCAGTCCTTCTTTTCAGCCTGAGATATTCTAATTTGAGCAGTATGTATTTTTTTCAAATTTTGTTGAGATAGTGGAACCATCATAAGTCGCTTCCAATTTGACACTATATCCAATTGAAGTATCATGCCCTCAGTGACTAAATATCCACTACTAAACTAAGCCAGACAATAGAAACAATTACATAATTAAAGATTTTACTCAATTACTAAGAT
Organism: Macaca nemestrina; assembly: GCF_043159975.1. Taxonomy (NCBI): domain Eukaryota; kingdom Metazoa; phylum Chordata; class Mammalia; order Primates; family Cercopithecidae; genus Macaca; species Macaca nemestrina. Next base: position 66,158,368 of record NC_092128.1, read on the forward strand.
CATTTAAACTAAATATGTTTTTTCTGAGAAAAACACTTTCCTGAAATCTTGAATTTATTTTATTAAATTCTGGTCCAGAAATGATAGCAAATTCTAATGTCTCATATTTACATTTATATGATTTCTCCACCAAGAATCTTTCCTAAGATATCCTTGCACTAGACAAGAAAAAAATGTATTCGTTATTAAAAACCTTGATTTTCCCTGTGGCAAAGATTTCCCAATTAGGTACATTCCCCTTCACATTGGAAAATAGCTTCATTTATGAACCTAGAGAACTTATTAAATATTCTTTAAATATATGAAATGTTAAAGAAAGAAATGAGGAGATGGCGAATGGGAGATTTTTTGTTTGCTTTTGTTTTTAATGAAAAGAATATTTTCAAAGTACCAAAAAATATCAAAAAGCAGAATATTGTGAATTAGAGTAAAATTATCTGAAATACAAAACTAAGTGCTTGTGACATCTCCCAGTCATAAGGGCTGTGGTTGAAACATTTCTAAAATTAAAGTTCCATATTGATTGAAAACATTTTTCTGGCTGTATGTTCCATTACACCAAGAACTAATCTATCTTACATACCCAGAATATAGCACATTGCCTGGTACAGAGTAGGCCCTCAATAAGTATTTATTATTGAATGAAAACATAAGAACAAAACTAGCAGAGGTATCTCAGTGTGCAGTCATGCTTCAGACATCAATATCTAAGATATGGGCTAGAAAACTGTCTCCAGTATAGAAAAGGTATAAGAAGAGCTAAGTAGTGAGATTACTCCCTGAGTCAGACACTACTGGCTGTCTGGCTCAGCAGCCAATCCCATTCACTCTCTTCTTTGATGCCTTGAACTAAGAGGTTAAAAAGCTATTTATACACTTTTCCAACCTAATTTGCAACTACAAGCAATCATATGAACTGATCTGGCCAGTGAGACACAAACAATACTATGCTATGTGGTTTTGAGAAAGATTATGCATTCTTGACACACAGGGCAAATATCGCTTACACTGCTGGTCCTGTTTATTTCTGTCTCCTGAAGTGATGTGCTAGCTGGACCTGTAGTAGCAATGCTGTGACATAAAGGAAAAGACAGAGATGCTGGCCTTGACAACACTGAGCCACTGAAGCAACCTCAAAATCTGCCTACTTTCATAGTCTTGGTCTGTGAAAATAAAGCTGGAAGACTACTATTTGTTTAAGTTATTGCTAGTTGGCTTATGTGTTACTTTCAGCCAAAAAGCCCTTCTAATCATACACTCCCTTTCTCAAATACACATATTTCAAAGTTGAGTCTTGAAGTAAAGCATTCATGAAACAGCAGACTCTTGCCTTGGTTCATCATAATTAAAGGCCTTTTGAGCTCAGGAGTTTTTCTTTATAGTGGCCACTTGTACTAGGTCACTCTTCTTCATAAAGGACCTCTCTTATATATTTCATCATGTTATATTTTTAAAAAATTGTTGACATGTCTGCTTTGTATGATCAGAAGAGAAACCTTCGAGGGTAAAACTCTCCTCTTATCTCCCTGGTGTTATCCCAGGTACTTGGCAGAGTGTTTGACCCATGACCATCTCTAATGACTGTTACTTGAATATATACACACATATCTAATCAGATATTACTTTGAGATGACTGGCAGATTTAGAGATGATACAATTAGTAAACCATCACTTCTGGGTATGAAAAATAGATGTGAATTGTCAGGAAGAAAATAATCAATATAAGACCAAAATAAATACCATAAACATGTTATATCTAAAATATGCAATAAAAACCTATCCCAAAATCTCTGAGAATAAATTTGTGGGTGGAAAAGCAAACCCAGTTAACATGCTTTCCTGTCTTCTGAGCTCCTTCAGTGTTTGTACTCTGCATAATTTATTTACACTGGAGTCACAAACCCAAAGTAATAGCAGTGATTCTAACACACATCTGTATGAATTAACCCCTCTAAGCAAAAGACTGTGCTTAGAGGATTTGACTCCCCTACAATGCTGATAACCTTTATCAGATCATATTATTCCACCCCCAGTCCTTTAAAAAATTCTTTGAAAAACCTAAAACTAAAAAGAGTTTGCATACTATGAATATACAGTTTGAGACAAAACCCCTAGAAAGACCTTTCAGCCATTTAATCTTTCATTCATCAGATACCTACTGAGCTCTGCAGTTTTAGGCAGTCAAGATAGGTAGACAGGTAGCACAAACACACCCATCCTCCTGAAGTTTACAGTCTGATGAACCAGACTGACACTTCTAAACTTCTCCTATATAGAAATTCAGAAATCCATGCTATGTCCACGATTCAGTTTCCTCAATAAAATATGTCAAGGTGAACTTTTAATCTTTAAAGTTTAACTCATTCACTCAATAAATGTCTACTGAGCAAGCTTTCCCTCCTCACCGCCATCCTCATCATTTCCATAAGCAGAGGGATTATTAGGAAAAATATAACAGCCATAGTGCCTGCCCTTATGAAGCACCCGTATTATTTATAGAAGACAAATACACAAGTACTTCTATTACTGTTGATTCTTATTATCAAGTAATCCCTAAATTGTATTAATATTTATTTACATCTATTTTTATTCATATGTGTTTATAATCAAAAATTAAAATGTCCCAAAGCAACCATTTATGGGCTATAGGTACTTTAATATTTGAACATTCAAGTTTAGAACTAACCTTAATTCAGTTAACTGTACAATATGCCGAACAGAAAACAAAACAAACAGTAAATAGACAAGGACTACTCCTTTTATTTTTTCCTTGTGAGAATCAGGGGGAAAAATAGAAAAGATCCAAAGCACTGATCAGAGCATTTATATACCTAACAACTGAGGCTCATAAAGCACCACAAAATAATTTTACTATTTCCCCCCATTGCCCCTGCATATCCAGCCTATAGGGATTGTCCATCTCTATACCCTTGGATATAACTCAAAATCAGTGACTTGACTTTCAGATTGTTCCCAGATAAAACACTCCTTCTTTCATTTCAGCAGGAGAAAAGAAAATGCTACAGACTCAAGTAAAATCGGGTCTAAGGCAGAGTAATAATTAAAACTCCAACATCTACCTGAGCTAACGCTTCTCCCCTCACCCAGCCTTGGAAGGCAGCCGGACGGCAGCCTGCAGAAGGACCTGGCTGGCAGGCTCTTCTTTCTGCCCAGCCAGCTTCCTCATCCTCATCCTCCCTCCACCTTAATCAGCAGCTGGAGCTTTTGATCTCTCTGAATTGAAGAGGTCAGACATAGAAGGTATAAGGAGAGATGAAAAATCGTATTTGTCTAGCACTGATCTAGCATTCCATTTTCCTGGGCTTTGCAGGTGTTCAAAGTTGACTTTCCTGATCCCAATTTACTCAGTTCTTTGAAGACCCTCAGGTTCTGGGGATCTCTCACTGCAGACTCTGACCTGATTCTGGCAAGGCATTCATGACTGGCCACTGACTACCCTACCCAAAGCCTCTGGTTGTCTGCACTTCCCCTTCAGCCTTCTCCTACCATCCTTTATGTGGATTATAAAAAGGTGGCACCTCCAGATTGATGAAGTATAGACAGGTGCCCTCCCACCATGTTGATACAGCCCTACGCCCGAGCCTGGGCAAGCAGCTCCTTCTCACCTCTCAGCCAGGAGCCTTTGTGCAGACCACAACCTACAAGCTCTGTGCCCTTCACAGACTGTCTACTGGAATCACAGATTCTCCACCAAAGTACTTCTGTGTAGGGGCTAAGAAAACACATCTCCTGCTCTGTGCTCATTCTACCCACATAGAGTATACAGGAAACCCATCCTTTTTGCCTGACATACAGGGAAGTGCAATTACGTGCCCTATTTTATTTTAATCCTCTGAAAGACAGATTCAGACAGTGTTTTACATTGCTCTGCTGTGAAGCAGTTCACTATATCACCCTAACTCCAACAGAACATAGCAATGGTTTTCCTATAGCAGCAGCACGCTTCATTAGAGTTGAAAAAGGAGAAAGTACACAAACCCTAACCCTGGGCTTGCATATTTAAAAGAACACGAAAAACTCTCTATGCTTTTATTCCCTACCTTTCTCAGCTTCTTAGATTTTAACTCTCTTATATTCCACGTGGATTAGGGATACTCCACTCGAATCCAGCACAGGGGGTGTGACAACTCTCACTTTGGAATATGGAGTAATTGGCTCCTCTTTGCATGGAAGCTTCAGTCAAAATCAAGATTAGAATACATTTATTTTGATATAGTGCAACAGTAATTAAAATCAGAATTTACAGATGCTCTAAGGAGAAACATATTTTTGAAAGAAGTTGAAAAGTGAATGAGGGATGCTTATTAGCAAATTAAAGAGAATTTTAATATTATATATTTACAAGGACATATGTATTGTAAGTCCCCAGAATAGATCAGTCAATCCTATTCTTTAAAAAATTATACAGAGGAATTTACAGTCACAGGGCAGATGAAGCAAGTAAAGGCCGAAGCAAGAGGTATGGCCAGATGACTAGAAGGTTTAGGCAGCCATATAATTTAATGACCGAACCTGACACTTTGAGAAATAAAATGAAGACTGTGAATACACTTAGACAACAGATGCAAACCAGAACTGTTCTGCATAAACTGGATGCCTGATCACCCTATGTGAGCAAAATAACAGTTCATTCCTGACTGGTAGTAGAAACCAACAATGAAATTGATCTCTGAAGCAAAATGGAGGTTTTCTTCAAAGAGAATGCTAGTGAGAGTAAACTATGGATCAGAATGGGGACATGGAAGCCATTTTATTTGTAATTAATGATGACAGTACTTTCATTCTCAACGTTTATTCTGGATGAAAGATGGGACACTTTACAGGCCATATTTAATTGTTGTTTGTTTTTGTTTGAGGTGGAGTTTCACTCTTGTTGCCCAGGCTGGAGTGCAGTAGTGTGATCTCGGCTCACTGCAACCTCTGCCTCCAGGGTTCAAGTGATTCTCCTGCCTTGGCCTCCCTAATAGCTGGGATTACAGGCACCCACCACATGCTCGGCTAAATTTTTGTATTTTTAATAGAGAGGGGGTTTCACCATGTTTGCCAGGCTGGTCCCAACTTCCTGGCCTCAGGTGATCCACCCACCTCAGCTTCCCAAATTGTTGGGATTACAGGCATGAGCCACCGCACCCAGCCTACAGGCCATATTTTAAAAATCACTATAAAGAAGTCCAAGTGTTAATGGTGAAGGGTCCTAAGAAAAAATATGATTTAGTCATTCAAACAAATATAGATGAATTAGTGAAGTTTAGACAAACTAATAAAAATATGAACTACAAGGGTGATCTAGATGACCAAATACATGTGTCTCACTTGAAAAATATTTGACAAACTTGCTACATCAGATGTAATTAAGAGAAGAAACTAGGATTGTTTAGAAATGGAGCCCAGCTAGAATACTTGGGGAGGGTGTGAAGAGAGAGAGAATGTAATCTCTTAATTGACATGTTATTTAGTCAGAGGTTTTTATTTAGACCTATCTCTTGAGGCTTTTAAAAGTAACTCAAACACACACACACCCCAACAAATAAACATTAAAAGCTAATCTATATTCCCAATCAATGACGAATTTAAACAGTGAAGACTAATTGCTTTCAATTAAATATGCTCAACAATTAAAATACCATCAGTTAACTATTACATAAACCGGGGATTTATAATAGTAACTAATATTTATATGCTGCTTACATGGATTTACTACTCCTCAAAATAATTCTGAGGTATGACCAATTGTTATTCCCATTTTAAAGATGATGAAACTGAGATGTAAGGAGGTTAAGAAACTTGCCCATGTTCACACAGCTAGGAAGTGATGAAAATTCAGGATTCACATTGAGGTAATCTGTTTCTACCAGACTGAGCAGTCCTTTCCTTCATTTCTTTGTGTGTATGGCATAGTGTGGGAGAGGAAAGAAGTGTCTCATCAGGCCATATCTGATAACAGGTTGATAATTTGCCTCAGCATTTCAGCCTCTACTCACCACAAGCCTTAGTTAACAGCTAGATATAGACTATGGAGATGCAGTTTATCAGCACTTTCCTTTGTGCAAACATTAGCTACTTTTGTGTGTGTGAGACAAAAACAACAGCTCTCTTCTGCTTCTCTCAATCCCAGCTAATTCTGATAAGGTCATGGAAGTGCAAAATGATGTCTTCTGGAATGTTCTGAAAGAGACCAAAATCTACCCATGCAGCTTCATGGGGATCTGAAGCCCTGCAGTGTATAAATCTTTATCTTCCTCATGTTCACGTAATTGCCACTTGATATACAGTTGTCTATTGGGCAGACATTGTTAAAATTAAATAAATTCTTAAAATTAAAATTAAATTCCTATAAAGATCTTCTGGTGAACAATACATGCTAGAAAATACTAATGAAACCCAAAGAACAGGAATTATGCTTGTATGTGGTCAATGCTATTGCATTCCAGAAAGAATAATGTTGAAAGGGGGACTTCTAAATTTTTAGCATTTTGCTATATAATAACACTTTAATTTTTAATATATTCAAATTTCTGGATTTTGTGCAGTTCACAATGAGATATATATATATATATATATATATATATATATATGCACATGTGTCTTTTAAATATTGCTATCCCTCTAAGAGAATCAGTAGGTAAAACTATTTCTGTAGTTTAAAAGTTCTGGCTAGGTTACAAAAACAGCAATTGTTAAACAACTCAACATTAAATATTAAAGACTAAATGTAGCATTTAAAGCATTACATTTAATTGTGTCTGGCTTCATATAATTCAGTCCTTGGTTAATACAAAGTTAGTATATTAGAGTACAAAAATTAATGAAGTTTCAATTTGGAAATTAAACGGTGTGTGTTTCTAGACATAGAGAGATGCCTGGAATTTTACCTTTAGGATTTTATCTGTAGCTTGCAGCCTATTAAAGCTATTTCCACGTGCCTTTTTCTCTTTTGTGCCTACGTCATCGATTTAAGGTTCCTATTTATTTATTTAATTTTAAGAAGAAAGAAGAGGTTCTGTAGGAAACATTGACTGTATCTGACAACCATAGTAGGACTAGAGAAGGACTAATGAGGGGGTGCTGGGGGTAGCTTTAAGAAGGCGAAGTGGTAGCACAAAAGGATAAGAAGATAATTCAGCAGTCCCCTATAATCTTATTCCACCCAAGAAATTTGGGAGAATGCGAAAAAGCAGCAGCCCAGCATTCCTGGATGGGCGTGGCTTCTCTCCAGGGGCTGTCCAATCGAATTCCTTCAGAGGAAGAAGATTGATAAGGGTTGCTAGGAAACAGGAGCGTCTCCCTCCCGCCTGACCCAGAGATTGTTCTGCACAAACCCTCTCCAGGGGCTCGCAGTGTGCAGCTGAGTCGCGAGTAGGGCTGAGCTGCGCACCGACCTCCCTGGCTCTCACACTCCCTCTCTGTTCCCGCTCTCCTAGTCCCCTCTGGCATGCGGTCAGCCCCCTGCCCAGGGACCACAGGAGAGTTCTTCTAAGGACTGACTGTTAGTCCCTGCTCATCTGAAAGCCAAGCGCTCTAGCAGAGCTTTAAAGTTGGAGCCGCCACCCTCCCTACCTCCCCATGCTCCTTTACCCCACTCGGAAATTCACCGACCTTTGCATGCACTGCCTAAGGATTTCAGAGTGAGGCAAAGCAGTCGGCAAAGCTACCCTGGCTTTTCATATAAAAATCCTCTCGTCTAGGTACCCTGGCTCATTGAAGACTCTGCAGATACACCCTTATAAAAGGAGGGTGGATGGGGGAGAGTGGGGGTGGGGGAGAGGGAAAAGAAGAATGAGAGAGGGAGGAAAGAATGAAAAGGAGAGGATGCCAGGAGGTCCGTGCTTCTGCCGAGAGTCCCAAATAGATGCGACGGCTTCAGCCTGGTCAAGGTGAAGGAAAGTTGCTTCCGCGCCTAGGAAGTGGGTTTGCCTGATAAGAGAAGGAGGAGGGGACTCGGCTGGGAAGTGCTCCCCTCCCCTCCGCGGAAGACCACTGGGTCCCCCCTTTCCCCAACCTCCTCCATCTCTACTACTCCACCCCTCCGTTTTCCCACTCCCCACTGACTCGAATGCCTGGATGCTCTGCCACCGGGCAGTGGTCCAGCGTGCAGCCGGGAGGGGGCGGGGGCAGGGGGCACTGTGACAGGAAGCTGCGCGCACAAGTTGGCCATTTCGAGGGCAAAATAAGTTCTCCCTTGGATTTGGAAAGGACAAAGCCAGCAAGCTACCTCTTTTGTGTCGGATGAGGAGGACCAACCATGAGCCAGAGCCCGGGTGCAGGCTCACCGCCGCCGCTGCCACCACGGTCAGCTCCAGTTCCTGCCAGGAGTTGTCGGTGCGAGGTAAGGGGCCCAGAGGAGGACGTGCCCCTCTGGAGGGCGCCCAGCCATGGCACGGAAGCTTGGGTGCCGCGTGGGGCAGGCGCAGCCGGGAAAGTTGAGGCAGAGCATGGACCAGTCCCTACAGTCCTGCCTGGAGTGGGAAGGGTGTAGGGCAGAGGCGATGTGGGTGTGCATGAGTGAGAGTCTGTGTGTGCGCCCACGTCTGTGTCTGGGAGGAGGGAGATTTCAGGGCACAGATCTGTGGTCAGGGTGCGAGAGGCGAAGGGACGAACTAGCACTGGCAGACCCCCAGAGAGACCAGTCTCATCAGCCAACCACCTCTATCTCAGCTCTGGCTCAGAATTTGTTTCTGTTTGGGGGCTCCCTAAGGCTTTGTGCACAGGAATCCGTGCGATAACTGGCTGACATACGGGCGGTTTCATGTGGGTGTGGAGGTTGCCGGCAGAGGTGGGCAACGGTCAGCAGGACCTGGTCCGTGCAGCCCGGATAAGCTCCGAAGCCGGAGATGGCCAGAGGTTTGCCCTCCCGGGAGCACGGTTGGAAAGGAGCCTTAACTAGCTGCCCTTTGCTCCTTTTGACTTGAGTGAAAAATCAAAAAGCCAGACAGGGAGCATATCTTTTCATCAATCCTGTTCCATTTTCTTATCTGACAGTGAGATAACAGAGAGGGCGGGCGATTTGCGATCCAAAAATAGACTAGGTGATATATCCAATAAGCTTGTTTCTTAAGGATTTCATTTAAATTTCTTTGTAGTTATTCCTTGGGTTACCAAAGGTGGACAATTCTCAAAGGTATAACACTTTCAGGTAAATATATTAAGGAAGCATTCTCCCACTTTAAGTATTTTATATATTGTAAATTTTTAAAAACAAATAAAACTGTGCACCTCTAAAGATCTTTGGTTAAGGACTCAACTAATTTGCTTATAAAATATTTCTACTATTATTTGAACAGTAATAGATATGTTTTGGGTCTATATGTAGGTACGTATTGGAATATTCAAAGTTGAAGTTAATGTGAGTTGAGGTAGGTGTGAGTTAAGTACCAACAATAGTTCCTTAGAGTTTCTTTGCTTGAATTTCTTAGAACTGTCCAGCAGAGCTACAGTATGTTTCTTTGTGGTGGGTGGAGGGGAGGTTGGGGGGTGGAGTCTGCTTTGGTTTATCTGATCACACATTTTAAGATTCTTCTCTGAATTCTAATTGTTTGCAGAAGTATATTCAATATAGGCATTACTAAAATAATCTGCATTGCCACTATGCTAAACTATGGATAACAGTTCCTACCAAAGATGCTTAGGACACTCTAATGAATAACTATGATTCTATATTCCTATGTACCTTGTTTCTAAAAACAGCCCAAGAGAATTTGAATATATTCGGAAGCTATTGTACACCAGAAATTGTAATATTTTTCCTTTCACAATGGGTAGTGTTTTATATTTACAAAGACTTCTCACACCTGTAGACTTTAGCTGTCCATCCTATTGGGTTTTGATCACCCAGCAGTAGTACATAGATATTTAGAATAAACATGCCCAAAGGCTATCTTATGTTCAGAGTAACACAGGAGCTCAGGATGGAAAATGAGGAAAGGAAGTCTTGAAACCTATACTTTAACAAATAAAACAATGAAATTCCAGAATATCTACCTTTATTAGATGAAAAAGAATATGGCAACAATATCTTTTAGCATTGAAACCCCTCCTGCTCCTAGATATTATATATTTAGGTATAAAACTGTAGTTTTATGAGTTAGGCCCTTACCAATGAAATATGAAACCTAAATCATAGAAAATCATGCCAGCACAATGAATAGGCCACACTTTGGGGCTTGAAGGAAACAGATACCTTTCTATTTACTTAAATTGAATGGTATTTTTCAAACTTCAGGAATGATCAGTAACAAAATGTATGGAAAGCCACACAAACAAAAAATATTATAAATAACTAAAATATACTCTGTGACCCACTCATTTTTGTACAATGGACTTTTTAAAAAGTTGTGGTATACATGTGAAAAGGAGTATAAATCAGATGATTTACTCCACAATTACACATATCAAAATGATGAGCTCATCTCGGATTTTATGTCACTGCAATTCAAATTGCTAGTTGAATAAATGCAACTATAACATAAAATTAATTGATCTATGTTTAAGTTGAAATTAATATTTGTATTTAATAAAATAATGGGGATAATTGTCAAAGGTCACTGCTTCACTTCTCTATGACAGGTTATTAGCTGGAATCACACAATTGAAGATGGTCTTATTTTGAAAGACTCTCAGCAATAACATTTTTACAACTTCCCTGGGTACATTTTCCTCATTTTTATTTCATGTAATACTATCTTTTTTTCCAAATAAAACCGTTGTCTTTCTTGTCCATTCTTCTAATAGCGATCAGTCACAAAATGAAACATGATGTTTTTCCAGGATACTAGCTACCTCCTGCTAAAATGTAGCACATTGGCTTGGGGGTGAATTTTCCATTTGTTTTCCAGCACTAAACATCTCAATATTCCACTAAACAAAAGAAATAAAAATTAATACCTAATCACTATTGTAAAACAAGGAGGGCAGGATTCAGTTACGCACATTGGAATGTGGCCAAAGTTCCAGCGTGAGACTTGTTTTCTCCAGGAGTAATTCTCAAAAACAAGAAGTACGTGTTTACTCACAGTTGTCTCACTTTGCTATTTTAAACTGAGTTTATTGTGCATTCTCACATCTTTTGAGACGCCACTAAATGGATCCAATACTGTATTAGATGAATTTGTTGAAATTGCTCCCGAGAAGGAGCATAAAATGATAGAAGATTATCTACCAAATCTGAACACATAAAATGAGTATCATCATAGTAATCACTGAGACGGCAAAAACAATTAGCTCATACCCCTCCTTCTACTTCTAATGTAGGCTTGGTCCCCATAGCCTACTCTATTTTGGAGTACTTCAGTCCAGTCTGACTTTAAATGGATCACGTAATGACTTCTTCCAGAGTCTTTGAAAGACTATTTCACAGTCTAATGGTTCTCCCTATTAAGAACTTTGTTGTGATATTCAGCTTAATTTTCCCCTGATTCTATTTTATCTTGTTACTTAATTCCTATTATAAGCCTTCTGGACTAGTTCATCCTCTTGTCTGATTCAGATTCTTCCTCCGACATTTCTTTAAGACTTATAAAATACAAAAGCTTCACACAGTTACAGGAGAGAACACAAAGATGGCAATTCTATGTCCAGACATCTTTGCTAAATGTTTAAGACATTTTTTACACACTTACATGTGTGTATAACTATATGTTCCTAATAATTTACTAATGCAAGAGTTAAGAAATTACCTTCTCTGACATTAATGACCTATGTGAATATTAAGGTGATACCTTCTGAGTAATCTTCTATGTGGATGCACATTATAAGACATTTCCGTTGCAAATTTGTTTGCAACAGAACCCTGTCAACGCCCACACTACAAGAGAATTTTGTGACATGCTGGTCCGATGCTCCACTGAACCCCAGAGGCTATTGTCATGTAAATTCCACTATTGAAATGAAAGTGATTTCCATAATTAATAGAATGTGCTAGGAATGTAATAATGTACATAGTTTAGATGTGTATGTTAACACAACATAGTAATTCTGTTAGAATTGGCAATAGCCCCTTTATACTGAAACAATCTGAAAAACCCAGTAGAATTAAGGCCAAATTATTCACCGTGCTGCATTATGAAAAGTAAGCTTACATCATGCATATATCAATGTGGAATGTATTTCTATATATATGGAGGTACCATATGTGAAGGTTACTTTAAAAATAGTAAAGCCCAAAAAAAACACATAAAAAACAGGTTTTCACTTTGTTCACTTAAAATCTTGTTCCAAGACATCCGTGTGTAGGCTTCTTTAAGATTCTCAAGCAAATATCTTGGTAGACTCACCATCCCACTCAATTGTTTCTCCAAGTTCCAGGCATTGAAATACAAGTTCTGCTAGACAGTAGAGGAGTAAATGATATAAATCAGGAAATAAGTTCCTAGGTTACACTTAGCAAGTCAAGAAAATATAAAACTAAGAGGGAGGTGAATCAGCATCTAAAAACACCATTCAGTGCTGTCTTACTTACTGCTTGTTGAGCTTTCAATGGTATATAGAAACACTCGTGTGGATAAGGTTAAAGAATCAATGAGGAGACAACTTTCTAAAACTTAATATATTTTTAAACAAATAAAATTAGACTGCAGGAAATAAATAATTTTTAAACAAGTACTCTCCCTCCTGAGGTCCCAAAGTATTTTTATAGTGCTATTCATCACATAGTGGTGAGCAACCTCAAAATGATTTTCCTTAGAAACAAAAGGAAAATCAATTTTCTTGGTATAGAAAATGTAGGCCATTAATATACCTATAGCTTCTCTCTGGAACAGCAAGGCATCCAAAGAATCTGTGCCTACACAGAATAAATATTTCCTCATCAAATTGAACAATTTTTTTATGGAACTGGAAATTGTACACTGTACTTTAAGGAGAGAAATAAACTTGGAAAACATTCTGATATAATCTACGTAGGCATAGATTAAGGCAACAGTTTGAAAATAAAGCTATATATAGAGAAGGCACCTCCACAAAAAGCCCAAAGTAACTCTGATCTTTAATTCCTTATCAGATTTACTTCACTACCTCACTATCATTGACTGTACAACTACACACACACACACACACACATTTTAGCAAATTCAGTTGAAAGGGTACAGGTATCTAAACATAAATAATTCAAAACCATGATGCTACATACATAGTTTGAAAAAAAACTTACAACCTATATATGTAGCATGGGAATATTCAAAGTATAAAATTTGAGAAGATTCCTCTAAGAAAGAGTCTATCATCAGAAAGAAAAGGTAGCTAATAGGGAAACAATTAGTCAATAAATATTTATTAAGTACCTATTTTGACCAAAACAAAATATAGGACATGCAGTGGGAACACACACACAAAAAAATGTTCACAAAGTTTCACAAATGTGTAAAGTTGAAAGTGCTGCAAAAATCAAACTTGAAATTTTTGACAAAATGTTACCAGAATTATCAACCAAATGAAACAGTCTGTTCCTTCATTTAACAGATGCATTCATATTTAGGATTTTAAATGTGTGTATATATTCTGATGCCTTGTGCAGACAGTGTTGTATGCTGTGAGGTGACAAAACTAATAATATATCAAAATAATAGATGATAATTATTAACCAACTACCCTGTGCTAAGAACTCTGCTATACAAGAACCCTGTGAAGTAGGTACTGGGATCCTTATTTTATACAGAAGAGGAGATAGAGGCCCAGCAAGATAAAGTAACTTGCCCAAGTTCAGGTAGTTAATAAGTCCGTAACTGGAATTCAAAACTTTCTTATTCTAAGACCTATTTTCTTTACTACCAATATTGCCTCACAATTTTATTTATTTTTATTTATTTATTTATTTTACCAGGCTTCATTGCATTCAACAAGTATTTTCTGAGCTCCAAGTAGAGGGACATGCTTTGGTAAGGAAGGCAAACAATAATCAATGAAAGGGAGTCCAGAATAGACTTCCCCAGGCTCGAGATCTTTCTCCACTCCACTGTCCCTTCTGAGAGGCAGAAACATGCAAATGGAAGAAATAAACTAAAACATTATTTATAATTGACTAGGACTAAGGACAAAATTTTTAAAATAGAAAAGTCTATGAAGATTATAGATTAACAAGCTGAGAAATAAACACCAGGTCTGAAAATGTGAGGAAAATATACTTCTTGGAGTCTGATTTCAATGACGATTATCATCTGTAAAACTTAATACAGTGGCAAGAATATAGTCTCACAAAAAGCCAGGATAGAGGTGAAAAGGATTTCACCTGAGGCTAAAAATGCTGATGTTACTCTCTTCTTACAACCTACCTACTTCCCACCAGGAAAACAAGCCGTTAAAAAGGTTTCGTAGTCTAGTAAAATTTTCAAATTTCTTTACCCTGCTGAAGTAGTAATGGTTCATCTTTATGTTAGAAAACTCTCAGCATAGGCCGGGCGCGGTGGCTCAAGCCTGTAATCCCAGCACTTTGGGAGGCCGAGACGGGCGGATCACGAGGTCAGGAGATCGAGACCATCCTGGCTGACACGGTGAAACCCCGTCTCTACTAAAAAATACAAAAAACTAGCCGGGCAAGGTGGCGGGCGCCTGTAGTCCCAGCTACTTGGGAGGCTGAGGCAGGAGAATGGCGTGAACCCGGGAGGCGGAGCTTGCAGTGAGCTGAGATCCGGCCACTGCACTCCAGCCTGGGTGGCAGAGCGAGACTCCGTCTAAAAAAAAAAAAAAAAAAAAACTCTCAGCATTTTACACATTGGGTCATTTATCCATAATATATACTACAGCATGAAACTCGAAGGAATCAGGGATTATGAATTTTAAACACACTAAGAATAGGAGATGCAAAGTGACCTGCTGGAGATTCCAAAGACTCAGTTTGTAGTGCTGCTCCAGGAAAACCCATATCTCATTATTCTCTGACCTCAGTGCCTTCCCACAGACAGGAAACCTGCTGTCTTAATTGCATGAACTTATACTTCTTTTCACACTTCTTTTCACACAACCAAAGGGCTGAAACAAGTCTTTCCTGGAGGGTCTTTCTCTGATTTGTGATATGTACTAGAGTAATTAATGGACATAAAAAAGGAACAGATATCACAGATCTGCCCCTCCATCTGGTGGAGCCTGTTTCTTTTGATTGTTAATACATAGCAGATAGATTATTAGTAATATTTGCTTAACAGTTTCAATGAAGCATGTGTTGGTGAATACAACATAATGTAAGCCGCTTTTACAAAATATGTCAGAATACATGCCAATCTGAGAGATGGCACTACAAGGTCAAAAACAGTTGAAATTTATATCTGCCTCAAGGAGAAAATTATACTAGAGAATATAATTAACTTTCTGTTTTGGAACATCTTGTTTTTCCTGAAAAAGCAGACCCTCTACCTGCTGATGCATTAATCCCAGTGATTTCTATGGAATCCACATCTATGGACTGCTAACCGGTCCATACTATGTTGGTCACTAGGACACTGGTAGCCAGACCATACCTAACTTAAAATTGATTAGTAGGCAAGACATGAACTTAGATGTCTAACAAATCTCTTCCATAGATTTTGTTCAAGACTTCCCCTTGGAAAAAATGTTTTGAGGAATGCCAAAAGTCCCACTTCCCCCAACCCCCAAAATATATTTTTCACTACCTTTCTTGGTTCATAAAATATTCCAAATTTTAAACTGAAGTATTTCATCCAAGAAGTACTAAAGAACATATATTTCTAGAACCACATAGCGTACTAACCCTCCAACACGTTCTGAATGTATAGGCTCATTTTTCAGAAAAGGTAACTTTACCAGTTTGGTAGGGAGTAGGCAAAATGAACCATTAATTTATTGAATTTTTACCTACTTCATGACTTTGTCGAAGACAAGCCCTTCCTTGGCTATGATTTCCTAAACACTCATAATGCAGTAATTTGAAAGGAAATAAGCCTTCTCTGTAGTTGTTGAACAAATGAAGCCCTGGTAGGAAAAAGATTGAAGTGTTAGAGTACTCACCCTCCCTTTTTTTTCTTCTAAGGTCCTAAATTTGTGTTTGTTGCTATGTGATATAACAAGGCAGGAAGGAGGCTGATAATTTGGTTTTTGGGTTTTGTTGTTGTTGTTGTTGTTGTTGTTGTTCTTTTTCTGAAATGGAGTCTAGCTCTGTTGCCCAGGCTGGAGTGCAGTGATATAATCTCAGCTCACTGCAACCTCCGCCCCCCAGATTCAAGCGATTTTCCTGCCTCAGCCTCCCAAGTAGCTGGGATTACAGGCACCTGCCACCATGCTCAGCTAATTTTTGTATTTTTAGTAGAGACGGGGTTTCACCACGTTGGTCAGGCTGGTCTCAAACTCCTGACCTCATGATCCTCCCGCCTCAGCCTTGAAAAATACTGGGATTACAAGTGTGAACCATGGCGCCTGGCCAGAAGCTGATAGTTTTAGGTCTGCTTCTTATATGGAAAAGGCTGGAACATTTGAAGTACGAAAGGGTAAGAAAATTGAAGAACAAAGAATAGTTAACCTCTCCCTTTCCTTTACACTCTCTCATGTATTGAACAACAACAACAAAAATCATCTACTTACCTCTGCTGTAAATAGTGTGTGAAATTATTGCCCAGAGAGCCTGCTTAGAATCACTTTGAAGTTTACTTAAAATGAAAAATGCTGGGACACATGCATCCCAGGCTAATTGAAACAAATACCATATAGATTGAAGTTTTGGAATCGGCATAGTAAATAAACTTCTTATTATTCTTGGTATTTGAGAAACATTGTTGTCTTAGTCTGCTCAGATGGCTATAACGAAATACCATAGATCGGGTAGCTTAAACAACAAACATTCATTTTTCACAGTTGTGGATGTTGTGAAGTCCATGATTAAGATGCCAGCAGATACAGTTCCTGGTGCGATTCCTCTTCCCAGGCCTCTTTTTGCTCTGTGCTCCCATAGCTGGGAGGAAGAGAAGATGCTCTGGGCTCTCCTCCTCCTCTTATAAATACATAAATTCCATCATGAGGCCCAAACTCTGATGGCCTTTTGTAAACCTGATCATCTCCCAAAGGCCCTGTTAGTAATTACAATCACATCGGGAGCTAGGACTTCAGCACATGAATTTAGGAGCAACACAAATATTCAGTCCATGACCATTACATATAGAATAATGGTCATACACAGAATATCCAGTGAATTTCTTTTACCAAATTACTCTCCACAGCAAGTTCATTCTAATTGGATTAACCAGTTGTATAAAGTAAATTCTACAAGCCTGAGTACTAATTAAGCTCAACTAATAAGGCACAGTTTCTTTAAGTTGTATGAATAGATTTTCTAGAAATCTCATATTATCTTCATTGTAAAGGAAGTTTTCCTCTGTTACCTATAGTAAGTTCCCATAAGATATGCAAACACATATAATAATACATATCTTTTGGAATATTCTTATTAGGAAACCTTCTCATTTTTAATATTTTATCCTGTATTTTATCATTATATTAATATCAATATATTAGAAAGAGAAGTTACTGGTGTTTGAAGAAGTTACTGATATTAGAAAATCTTCTCATTTTAAATCTTTCATCCTGTATTTTGTCATTATATTAATATATTAGAAAGATAAGTTACTAGTGTTTGAAGAATATCAAATGAAAAGATTTCTTAGAAACTCTCCTCGATTTGGATAACTGCACTCTTAAAATTCTAATTGTCTTTATAGCTATGCCCTTATGAGCTATGGGATGTGGGAACACTTCTGTCACAACTCTCCCCCACTGCCCTCTAGATGTGCAGCGTGGGGGCAGGGGAAGGACCTCATTTGGCAACTTATACATTCTTCACTCAGCGTCCACTTCGTTCAAGTGAATGGTTGCTTAGCTAAAGCTGGCAATCCTCACAAAAACTGCCAAAGATAGTTTCCTAAGCAGCGTTCAGAGCCACACGGGAAAACATGCCGAAGAGGAAGTGAGGGACTGGCAGCAGGGAGGGGGAGGCTCAGCCTGGGCCACCAGCTTTACTTCCCAGGAGTTCTGTGCTCCCTCTTTGCCTTCACGGGAATGTCACACTTAGTAGCTGACTTCATGAAGAGAAAAGCAATAAAAAACAGAGCACACCCCACTCTCCCAAACATTTTAATGGTTTGAATTTTTTAAGACTCAGGCATCTGAGAGATGAAACTCTTAAATTGTCGAAAGTTACACCGTGTCTCAGCAGAGCCTGGCTTTTTTGACCACTCTGATAGTTACGGTACTTCTACCTGAAGATATCACTTCTACTGGACTGTCCCACTCACACAACAATCTCTACATATCCAAAGCCAAAAGCCCACTGCCTCCCCCAACCAGCATCTTCCTTATTTTCTGATTCTAAGAGAAACATGATTATTTCTACATAAAATCATTCAAAATTTGGAACTGCCCATGACGTTTTTCTTCTGTTTAGTCCTCTGTTGATTTCTTCTTAAGTAATATGGCAACTTCTTTTCTCTCCTACCACTGCCAAAATCTTAGCCCAGGTTATCATCACTGTCCTCTCAATCTTTAACTGTTTGTCTCCTTCATTCTCTCTCTCCTTATACAATTACTTATTCATCAGAAATTTAATGAGTGCCTACTGTGTGTTCAGTCACTGTTCTAGAGATATTATAGCATGAACAACAATAATATAGAAAATGTTTTTATATTCAGCTAACACTACATAGATAATAAACAAGAGAACAAATAGGGTGTGAAGAAAATAGAATGAGGGATATACAAAAGTGAGAGAAGCTGGAAAAGTAAGTATTGCTACCAGGTTAAACTTGACAAATAACTGATATTTCCAGTCCATTCCCAGGTGTTAAAAGCATTAAATATAAATATCACTTAAACGTAACTTCCCAGCTTGGCCATTAAGGCCTTTTACAACCAGGTCCCTGGTGTATATTTCCAGTCTATCATCCTCAACATGAACACCTAGTCTACCCAGACCTTTCTGTTTGCACCAAATATACACCTAAGTATCTTTGTAGTCATGATTTCATTTAGAATGTGTTTTCTTCCTCCTTTCTACAAACCTATATTTAAGTCCATCTTCAAAGTCCTGCTTAATCTAAGTTCATACTATGATCTTTTATCTGTTCTACCAAATAAATTTTTATTCAAAACATACATGTGGTCCTTACTGTATGTAGGCCTGATTAGTAAAATATTGCTTTGGTGTAAGTAACAGGTAAGTAGAACAGTAACTTGTAGAATCAAATAAAAAAGCAATTTATTTTTATTTCTCATAGCCCCTTTAAAAGGTATTCAGTAAAATATATTACATTTGTATAATAAAACAATAAACCTTAGCTTGCAAACAGTCCCAATTCAAAAATGAGTGTGCCTAGACCAATATAATAATTGAAACTTTGAACACTAAAGTTGAATCTTTTCTCTATCCCCAGCAGGAGCCTCTTTCAGGTAAGAAGTTGAAAAAGAAAGCTTAAATGTCTTATGGGTTTCATCCACCCTTCTTTGTCACTCTTACTAACTCAAGTTCTGAATCCTCCGAAGTTACGAGTGGAAGGTAGGCGAAAACAGGATGGTTATAGGAAAAAAGTTCCTACCTGACAAACTTCACACTAGACTCCAAGATTTTTAAGGCTGTGTGTGTGTGTGTGTTTACTTCTCTCACTATTGCTGAGGGTCTGTCACCTCAGTTTCCTTGACACTAATTTTCTTTCACCTGACCACACCTCCTCAGTTCCCGCTCTTTCAGCAGCTCACTGCAACAGACTCTTACTTTCAGGGTCCCATTTCCCTTCCAGGCCTTTCAATTAGTTTGATTCCCTTCAGTAATGACTGACCTTCAGTCCACAGGAACAGGACATAATATTTCAGGAAAAAACTTCTAAGCATGTGGGCCAGTCCAATGCAGCAATCTCTCTTCTTCACTGCTCCCTGCCAAAGCATCAAAGCAGTTAGCTGGTCCTTCTCTCATCCTTTATTATTTCCTAGCCTGGAGTAAGGCCCAACCCATTTTGTGATGCTATGTGTTTTTGTTTTGTTTTGTTTTGTTTTTTTGAGACAGAGTCTTGCTGTGTTGCCCAGGCTGGAGTGCAGTGGCACGATCTCAGCTCACTGCTGCAACCTCTGCCTCCCAGGATCAAGCAATTCTCATGCCTCAGCCTCCTGAGTAATTCGAATTACAGGCATGCACCACCACGGCTGGCTAGTTTTTGTATTTTTAGTAGAGATGGGGTTTCACCATGTTGGCCAGGCTGGTCTTGAACTCCTGGTTTCAGGTGATCCACCTGCCTTGGCCTCCCAAAGTGCTGGGATAACAGCCACCTTAACTGGGCTTTGTGATGCTATATGCTTTGGTACACATAATTATTTCCAATTTTTGTGAACATATTTGGACTACAGGACATATGAAATGTGATACACTCACTTGCTTAGATACCTGTTGTTTTCTACTTGACTAACACCAGGATTTAGCAAAGTACCTAGTTTCTAATATGTTGATATTACACTCATATATTCAATGAGTAACCAATACAGCTTAAGTTTAAAAAATTACTTTTTATAACCAAGAAAAATGTTTCTATAGGGGGCTACCTGTATAAAGACTTATAGGAATCAATGTCTACATAATAATGTAAGATGTGGCTAAAACATTTACTGGTTTCTCTGACTAGAATTAGCTCCCAGTGAATAAAGATCTTGTCTGTCATTTTTAGCAGAGTCTTCAACAGTGCATATAGCATAATATTTAACACATATTTAATGAGAAAACATAAATTATGTTAATATCTTCCATTAATATGTTGCACAATTTTTAAAAATTGTGATAATCTTAATTTTAATCCATAAATGGTACTATTTTCCTGAAGACATTTTCGATCTTAAATAGAACTTTATATAAAAATTTAAAAATTTATCTTTAAAAAGTGACATCAACTTAATGACATAAGTCCTTAATGATCATCTGCTACTTTCAAGGCACTAGGCAAGGTACTGAGGAGAACAAAGAAAAGAATAAGACACTGTGCCTGCCCTTAGAATGTAAAATCTTACGGGAGAGATGAGATACGTGCATGTGTACCTACAGTAACAAGAAAATTCAGGGGCTTGGCTGTGAGACCCCTGAGTGGATAATAATACTTCTGTTTGACATAACTGTAGAAGGTATCATGAAAATTTACTTCTGTCCTGGGCTCTAAAAATTTAAGATTTCAGGAAGTGGAGGATTTCATTCTAGACCTATGCAAAAGCAGAGAGCTAGAATGTGGGATTTAATTGAGGAGGATCATGTAACTTAGCTTAGTTTAAGATTAGAGTGTATGGGGGTCAGGGCAGAAGATAAAGCTCTCAGAGCAGATACAATCATGGCTAACATTTCTCCTGTAGGCAGAGGAAAATCTCTGAAGGCATTTGAGCAGGGGACTCTGAAAGCACAATGTGAAGATAAATAGGAGGAAATAAAGGTTTGGGAGGCAGAGAGATGAGTTGGCAGGTTATGGCAACAGTCCAGGTGAGAGGTAATGATGGCCTAAACTAGGGCAGTGGCAATGGGAATAAGAAACATGGAATGAGTCTAACAGACAAAGATGAATAGTGCCTGGTAGGTAGGAATTAGCTTCTGGGCAAAAAAATACCAGCCAAAACAATTAAGCTAATCACTTTCCTTCTTCTACAATAGAAAAGGGCATGCTGCATAAAATCCTTAGTTTAATAATGGAAAATGTGGGAGCTGTCTTTCTTTTAAGCAATTTTTCACGAATTTGGGTCACAGGAAAATGTAACAATCAAAGTTCTAACTCTTTGAAAATAAGACTTAGAAATCAAATCAATATTTTCTATGTGGCTATGATTTGATTGCATTTATCTGTAGACGGGAGGTTAAGCCAACGTAGTCTCTCTCCAGGGCTCTGCAAGAGCCACCTACTGGCTTCGTTGACCCTCGTCTTACACCCACCTGTAAGTTCATCCACTTGGCTACAGTCAAAATTATCTTTAAGAAATACAAATCTAAGCATGTCATCCTTGCTTAAAACTCTCCAAAGATTTTTTCATTGCTCTTGCTATAATTGAAACATGGTTTACCTGGCCCACAGTGATCTGCACATGTGTGGAGATTCATGTCTCATCCCTTTTCCCTTATACTTCTTGTTCCATCTTTCCCTGTCACTCCCCAGGCCTTCCCATAGGCTGTGAAACTTCCCAGGGCACTAGTCCACTCCAAACCCTTCAGGGCTCAGCTTAAATTCTATACTACTTCTGATCTTCTATAGTAGGTTAGTTCTTCTTGCTATGTACTCCCCTCTGTATTTTCCTTCATCACACTTTATTGTAATTGTCTGTCTCCCCACTATAGTCTATAAGGGCTAAAAAGACAGAAGCCATGCCTGCTCACTTACAGTTGTATATTACCCAGCAGAGTAAGTACCACATACAGAAAATCAATAGCTATTTATGGGATAAATTGAACAGGGGTTAATTAACTCACTCTGGAACAAATTTTCCTCATTTTTAAAACTGGGGTATTGTTTTTTATATTCCTTTTAGCCATATATATTTATAAGTAAACTTAAAGATAAAATTCAGCATCCCAAGTCAGAATCAGTATCCTGTTATACTAAAAAAAAAAAAAAAAAAGTAATTAGGTCTTATTTATAAATTTAAATTTCTGTTTAATAGCAAGGTTATTAATAATAATAAAAATGCTAGAAATGTGTTTTGTTATTCCTCAACCTGTCCTCATTTTGAAAACATTTTATCTGTTCACCTTAAGTCATGTGGTATGAGTAAGAGGAAATAAACATAACCATAAAAACAGAGTTGAGTAAATGCCCCAAGAAAGTCAACTTTAAGACAGATTTTGTCCTTTCTGAATTCTAATAAAAGAACATTTCAGCCACTTTCATAGAAGAGGATTCTTGAATACCATTTGTTAATACTAATTCCTACTAGTGCCAGTAAATAACACCCCAAGGTATTCCATTAAATGCAGTTTGTGGCAATATTTCTCAAAATGAATGTGATTAACACACATCCTCTACACCATTTTTAGAAGAATGAGAAGATGTTGTGAATAACAATTTTTATTGAAATGTTTACGTATGCCAGGCACCGTTCCATTTGCTTTATCTATGTTAACTCATTTAATCTTCATGGTAGCCCTATGAGGATGATGCTATTATGATCCCTATTTTATGGAAGAGGACAGTGAGGTTCTAACACAACGTAACACAGTAAGAGGACAGCCAGGATTTAGATCTGGCATTTGGCTCCAGAGCTCACGAATTTGACCAGTTGACTATATTTGCTTCTCTCAGGAAAGCATCCTAAAACGAAAATGTAAACTATGCAAAAAACAGTTGGAATAACCATCCTATATTCCTTGATTTGAAAATGAGAAATGGGTTAATGAAGTGACATTGAGCTCTTTTTTAGAAATAGAAGTTAGTAGTATAGTTAAATATTGTATAGGTTGTTGATCAGAGTGTATCTAATTGCTTATGCTTCTTATTTTAACATAAAATCATCTCATTTCTATAGCTGAAAAGTCAGCTGTCATGATAATAATTACATTTTAAGGCTTTATTTCTTTACAAACTATTTGTTCTTTTGATCTCCAGAATTTGTCCACCCCTTGAAGATAATATTTTAATCTCCACATTAAAAGAGAATGGGGAGTCTGAATTTGAAGCAAAAAACAAAAAATCACTTTTCCCAGAAACAAAGTCTCAGATTCCTTTGTGTAAAACAAAAATAATTGACACATTGGTGAAAATCATTGGTCAGGAAGGAAAAATGTCCTACTTTATTCCTTTACCTGTCCATCTAGCTATCAGAATAGTATATTTGCATGTAGCTAATCCTCAAATTGATTAAGCTATGTTTACAAGTCAAAAAGAAAGAGGTCCTGAGGAGATAATTACAGGAATACAAATCAGGAGAGACAACTTTGAAAGAATAGTAATTTTGCTTCTTGAAACTGACCTTAAATCCCTAGGAGGAGAACAGAACAGCTTAAAGCAACCTTTTCTCTCTATTCAGAAATGATTGCGAATTAATTGTGCAGTTTAGCTGAACTTTGCCTTTCCTTGTATCCTAGGAGAAGATCTCTAATAGACTGGGAATTTTTGCTTGTTTGTAATGTAAACTCAATATCTAGAGATAGTTCTTAACACCACATGGGCTCATTGGAAAACCCTAATTCCCAAAACAAAGAGGAAAAGGTGAGCAAAATAATCCACCAGCAAAAGGAAAACAAAAAACAGAATGCTTGATAATCTTTATTTTGATAATTTGGTTTTAAATAATCCTAAAGAAAGATCCTTGGTGACATCAGAAGTCTGACTGCAATATCCAAACTTGCTCATCCATGAAGATGTATAAGGCTTGTGGGTTACATGGATTCATTAGTTGCTTTAATGATAAAAAGCACTTAGTAAAAATTATTTCTATTTTGAATATCAACTAGGCTATGCAGTTCTAGCAAAGAGGCGGTTTGAGCATTTGCAGATTAATCATGATGCTAAGTATTGATTTTGATAGTAAAAATTAAAGCATACTCAAATTGGATATCCCCATGCACATATAAACTATTTCAGTTAGCTAGTTAATGTTGACCTAATGATCTTAATTCCAATAGTTTCCTTTATTTAGCCATGCCATTTCTGATTCATTCATCCAACAGGTGTTAATTGAGCACACATATTAAATTTGGTATTATGCTAGACACTAAGTATAGAATGGCAAGCAGAAAACCAACAACAAATGAAAAATAATTCTTGTCCTCAAAGATCTTTCTTTACAGTTTTAAAACTCTACATTTGAAGATTAGAAAATGGAGTATAAACAGCATCATGGTCTCTTATCTAATATTTCAGGCAGAAATTAGTCAATAAAGTCTACAGGAGAATGGACTTCTTGGCTTCCCCGAGACCATGGACAGAGGCCTAAGAATCACCCAAATGAAGTACTTTCTCTATTCTCTTAGTAACTAGATTTGCTTAATGCTTTTTGAAAAAAAAAAAATATGATGCAATGTATGACACAATCATTATTATTTAGGGAATGCACTGGGAGTAGGCTACTTAACATCTTCATACATGTAAAAATGTCTTCATTTACTTTAACTTAGTATACTTTGGTACACCCATCGATTCTTCCCAGAAACTTTTACTAAGCACTTTTTGTTTTGTTGGGCTATGTGTTAGGTGCTGGGGATCTGTCAATCTGTAGCTAATAGTTCTGTTGTACAGAACTTACAGAAAATAAGCTAGGTATAGTATTTAAGTTATTAATGATCCTGTGCTTGGGATTTTAAAAAATTCACAAAGTACTCAATGGAATGCAGACTTAGAGAATCACATCTTCAATGTTCTTTTCCTAAGGTTAGAAAAATATATAATTATAGAAGCAAAACATTCTTGAATAATTTTTAGAATAAAAAAGTACTCTGAATCAAATGGCACTGGAAAATGTAGATGGAACCAATTCAATTTTAACAGAATAAAAAACATTTTTCCTGCCAATGTTGTTCTGAAATTAATTGCAAGATGTGTTTTTTAAACGACTTATCAAAAAACATGAAACCAATCAATAAGTCAAACAAGGCTAGAAACCACCATTAGCTAGTAAATTGATTTACTATTATAATTCTTCCATAAAGCATAATAGGCACTTTACTTTCACAGTTTAATGCTTCTGTAATTGAGATATAATTCAATTTATTTGCACATCTTATATAATAATATTTTTTCCCAAAAAGCTACTCATATTTATGGTGAATCTTAAAATGAATGGTATCAGGGTGAAAAAACAAAACATATTAGTTGCAAGCACACAAACTGCCTATCTTATAAACTAAGTATTCCAAAAATAATTGCAAATGTCTTAACCAAATTTACTATTAAATGCTTTTTATTTTGCTACAAATGGATAGACAAACTCTATTTCCTGTATTTTTTTAAGTTCAAAATCACATGCTTTGAAAACACCTCATTACCAGAATCACAAATTATCTTTCAATATTTTCATTATCCCTGCTTGAAAATAAGAAAGATATCTTATTAACCTCTGTACATTTACTGCAAGAATAGCCAAGTCCTGGTCATTTATTTATCACTGGAATCTATAATAGTGCCTTAAAAATAATGACTATTGAATGAATAAGTAAAATAATGGAAGAAAGAATGAAGGAATAAAGACCTTGGATACAATGAACCCTCAATAAATATTTATTAGATTATAATGAGCAGAGCATATTACCATAGTTCAGTGATAAAATTTTAATATACTTCTATAGTGTTTGCCTTTCTATCACCAAGAGGAAATTAATAAATTTCAGAGATAATAAATTATTTTAATATTTGGTTTTATGTATATCTAAGGTCTGCATATTTTTAAGAGTCTTGTAATGTCAGTCATTGGCTCAAACATTTTTCTCATGTGACCAAATATTTTCATGATATGGCCTGTAATACATCCTTAATACTTAACTTTTAGAGATCAATTTCTGAAGCTATGAACTTCATATGAAACACAACCTTCTTTAGTAATTTTTCCAAACATGTTCAAACTCTGGTGTATCCATGCCTTTATTCTTTAGCATCAGCATACCTAATTCCAAATACTGATGAGAGACACCAAATGTAGCATGAGTTTTTAAAGTGAATTTCTCCATTTAGATTTTTTTTTGCTATAGCTTATTTCTCTTGTAATCTTTTCTCTGATGAGTTAAAGCAGCACATTAAATTTTTTAAAAACTGCCCCAAATTTGAGGCCAGTATAAAGAAATATATCTTAACACAATTAATGAATATGAAACTTTTTTTGCAAATCCTGAATGATCTTTTACTAGAAATTCAAAATTATTTATAAACTATTATCTAGTAGCAGAGACCATTTTACTAGATCTCTCAGGGTATACATGAGAATAGAGAATCTCAAGCTGAGCCCTAGGGTACTTCTACTTATAGTTATGCCTAGAAGTTACAATCCAAAGAAACAGTAGTGGCCAATGAGGTAAAAGGCAGGCCAAGAGAAAGTGGCATCATGCAAATAAAGAGAAGAAAGGTTTCCCAGAACAAGGCAGTGGTGAACTCTACTGATGCTGCGGAGGGCAAGTTAGATGAGAAAATTGATGATATCAGGCATTTAGAATCTTGATTCCAAAAACTGAGGTGGTCAATGTCTTTAACATCTTGTAAGCCATTGGAAGTTGCTATGTAGTAAGGAGGCAAGCTGTTTGGAGGTAACTGAGAAAACTGGATTCTAAGTAGAAATAGTGACTACTAATTTGTGTAGTTTTGCACTAATTGTGGCAAACCAATGGATTCTGCAGGAAAACTTGGGTCAAAAGAGAATCTATAATTATTTATTAAATTCAACTGAATTATGTCTTGCTTTTTTTTTTTTTTTTTTTTTTTTTTTTTTGAGATGAGACTGAAGAAGTAGTCTTGGGGGCAGATCAGAAGACTTTAGATACATTAAGAAGTTTGTAAGATTTTAGCTCAGAGCAATGGTAAGCCACTTAAGTCCCTGCCCATGTGGAGCTCATCATCTTGTGAGGGAGACAGAATAATCATATGTCTCAAAGAAATATTAAATTAAACTTACGATACATGCTAAAGTTAAGAGATAATGTTGTGGGAACAAAAAATAAGGAGTTTGATATCAGAGACATCAGGTTTTCATGGGAAAAATGACAACTAGAGGATGAGCAAACTAAGTGAAGAGAAGAAATCAAGAATGTATTCTTGAAATCAAGCTGTATTCAGTGAAATGAGCACAGATACTGTGAAAGAAGAGATAATAGCACATATGAGCAACTGAAAGGTCAATGTGGCTTGGAACCTTGAGAACAGTGAGCAGCACTATATTATGTCGAGGGTTGTTCTTATCCAAGAACAAAAGAAAATCATTTTGGTACTTAAAGTAGAAATAAGAGCATCCATATTTTTTTTAATAAAAATAGACCCTCACTGGAATATGGAGAATGATGGGGGTTGAAGGTTCAGAATGGACCAGGTAGACCAGTTATGGGAATTTTTTGTATTGTCTACAAAAGATGGTAGCTTAGACAAAGATGGCAGACATTGAAATAACAGGTGAATAAAGAAAAATTTTAGTAGTTAAAAATTGCAAGGACTTGGTATATGGGTTAGGAATATTAGATACCATCTTGATGTGTTTACAGTTGCTCAGGACATATATAATGAATCAATTGAGGACTCAATAATAAGCATTTATTTTGAGTGCCTACTATTATGTCAATATAGTCTTCCTTTTAGGGAAAGCTCAAAATTATTTATGTGTTAGAAGTAAAGATCAGATTCTAGACATTGTTTATCTCAATTGTTTTTAACACACTAAGAAAAACAAGCCAAGTGTTGATGAATTTCTATTGTATCCTAGGGATTTTGTAACAAAGAATCCATTCAGAAGCTACACTAGGCTCATCCAAAAGAGATGACAGAATTTTCTCTACCCAGTACAGCTTGCACAATGCTGGTGCAAGCAGATGATAGTTATGTTTGGCTGAGAAGCCCATAGAGGGTGATTCACCAACACAACTGCAAGATTCAACTACATACCCGCCTCCTCTTGACACATGTGTGCTAGTAAACCCAAAGTCAAACATATCATTAATTTCACTCTTAATTAAACCTCCTAGGCCTAAAGGGTAGTGACAAACTTAAACTTGAGAAGTTCTGGCCAGTATTATTCAAACACCAGTGAGGAGATTGCTTTTAAGATACTATAAAGATGAACTTTCTTGTTTCTTTTTCTCAATTCTGAGGATAGCTAAGATAAATTTTAGTCTTGCAATACAATAATTTTATTGTAGCTATCATTATTGATTGTCGTAGCTGTGAAAGTCTGCTTAGAGAGATACAGTTTATTAGTCAAACTATTACCTGCTACATGAAGAAATCTATTCTTTTAGTTCCGTTTTATTCCACTGTTACCAAATTGAATATATTTGAAAATGAGGTAAAGTAGATGAACATCACACGTGCTCTAGGAGAACGTGCTATGAATTTCAATTCTATCACTTATAAGTTATACCATCCTGAAAGTCATATTAAATTTCTCCAGACTTCAATATACTATCTACCTCACAATGTTGCTCACATGAAAATATAAGTATAAAAATATATTTGTAATATGAACTACAGAAATACTAACTAGGCTCTGGCCCTTGATAGGTGCTCATTAAATATAAACTGAATTCTACCAATGCTAAACCAAATCTGCACCTAGAGTAATATCCACTGGCATAAATTTATTTTTCTTTGCCCTAGTAGTAACAATATCTTACTATCAATCTCATTAATTCAACTCTTTCATAATCCCCTGTGGATATTAAAATATATCCATTAATCAAGTGCTTTCTACTTATTTTTATGGAATTTTCCTTATAGATCCTGCTACACATATTGTAGTCTTCTCTATAAACCATATGTTATACTTCTTCTGTTTATGAAGATTCCATGTGTGATCTAAAAGTAAGAAAATGAGAATTTTATATAAATTATCATGTGTTATAAGGAAGCCAAATAATGCAGAAAATTTCCTGGCTTCTTTTATGCTGAACTGTTGTAGCTTTAATAACTTCTGCACTGCAGTGATTATGAAACTAAAGCATATTTTTAAATGTTAACTCAGAGTGTCAGACGTTTACTTATATTAGGCAAAATCTTAGGAAGAACAAGTTTTAGGACTACACAATAATGTGGGCTGTTAGACACATTTTCTGTCATTCAAATTTTGTGAATATTCTTACCCTCTAATCATTTTTATCTAAGTTATATTGTAATCATAACTTTCTGAGAGTCATGAAGTTAGAAATAAGATGTTAATCTTAATTACAGGAGCAAGTTGAAATGCATTTTAACGAAAGCATGAGCTATTGAAAATCAAATAATCCTTTAGAGGTTTTAAGCTTCACTTAATAAGCAGAAGAATCTAGGATAAAATTTTTGGAATAACCCATTTTACAGAGGGAAAAAATGTTGAATCTCACTACAGAAAATGACCTGATTAGCTTCCCTTTTCTCAATATTAACTTCGGAAAATAGCTTACTCATAGAAGCAAATGGAATGATACTTCAAGAAACCATGTTGCCTTTTTAACAGTCAAAAACTTGACTTCATCTACAAAGCATCACCTTTTTCAGGATTAACACACTTAACCTTAAAGATAAAATAGTCTTTTAGAATGAATATGTGGAATCATGAATATGTTTATGGTATTTTATCAACTAAAACCTGAGTGCTATTATGTAAGGGATTTTATATTTAAAAGTAGCTGTCCCTCTCTGAAAGTTACATGAAACAGAACTTGATCTTTTAAAGCCAGATATTTTTTGTTATTGTTTATTTGTTTTCATTATTCAGATTCTCCAAATAGTTCTTCAAGTTTCAGAACCTTTTTTTTTTCTCATGAATTATAGGATCCAAACTAGCTATTTTTTTTAATAAGAAAATTGGCTTGTTTATGAAGCACATCTCACTAAAAAGATAGATTGAGGCACTGATGAGATTAATGATATTTTGTTTGGACAAATTAGGAAACTAATTCAAGATGCAGCCCCTGGTGAGCAGGTTCTTACCTATTCTCATGACTTCTGTTTATCCCATATGGATACCTGTTCCTGGCAAGTTATCCAGTTAGTGAATTTCTTGCCAAAATTTACATCAGATATTTTGTTGTATAACTTAACTACCCAGAATAAATCTTTGACGCTAAGGTTGTCATAGGCGACTATGAAATAATATGAGTAGGAACATTTATATAAAGCATATTTCTTTCCGGAAGTTTGATCTCATTTTCGAGCTCAATACCTCTGACAGGAAGGAAGCAGCAGGAAGCAACTTATCAAATCAAAGACTTGTGGATCTTCTCTATTGCAAGTGTCAAAATCCCTGCAAATTATTTTGTAAAATGACTGATGTTCTACATAAACCAGGTAACTAACAATGCAGTACTTGCATATCTGACCTAAATAGTAGAGTTGCCTGACTGGCCCAGATTGTTACAGAATTAAGGGCATAGAATAGTGGATGATTCAATCAGGTCCCTAAAGCAGAGACAAGGGAAATACCTGTGGCTTAAGATATATGATATTATATATTGACTGCTTTGCTTTTAGTTAAGAAATAAAATTGTATATCACAGTAAGAATCTCAATTTATCCTTTAGAATTGTTTTTTAGCTCTGCATTTTTCTGATTTTATCAAGTAGAGTTAGGCTATTACAATAAACACTAAGCAAAGCTTTTACTCATATTCTCTCTCTACTGACTAAGTTTTCAACATAGTCACAGCATCATATTCCAGCTACTCTTAGGAAGAATGGGGGATCACACTGCATTATTTTGTTCTCAAGATATTCCCTAGAGTGGGGATGGACAGCAAAGGTAAAATTGAGTGTGCTCTAGCAATAGAGCATAATAGGGCTAACAATCATTCTTGTGCATTGGCACCAATCTTTTATATTAGTCACCTCTGCCCGGGCCCAACCTCCAGGAAATTTTGAAGAACCTTTTCAGCTCTTCTAATGGTGTACTCTTGAGAAATACTGGCTGGTGCACAAAGGCACAAAATCCTGTAATACCAACTGTCATTTCTTTTGGGTTGCAAGCCAATACAATTACCTACCAAGCCTTCTAGTCACTTTCACCCACTCAATGAACAGACGGCTCTTTAAGCAGACACTGGAGGGAGCCAAACTTTTGACTTAAAGGGAGATTTTGGGTAGCCAAACAAAGCTCTCTCCCGCTCTCCGTCCTACCCACTTCCACCCCAGTCTCCTGCAAGTCTGATCCTGTTTGGTGGGAAACTTTTGTCCAGTTTACGGATACAAATTAAAAGTGATTTCATTAGATTCTTAATTCAGGTGTGCCTAATCTTGTTGCTCTGTTTTTGAGTATCTTCATTATTTCAATTGTTACCACACTAGTAACAGTAGCGTGTTATAATAAACCGTTTCAGATATTCTCCTTAGCCTGCCCTGCTTCCTTAGGATTCTTCTGGTTTCCAAAGAACAGCTGAAATGTCAAAATATTTTTTTATTATTTAGGCCATCATTATGAACAAATTTAGGTAATCAAGTCTGTATTCACATGAAAACGTACATACATTCACTCACTTGCAGGCTAAATAACTACTAGGGAAATAATTATTCTTTCATTCACACTGGCTTTAAAGTGATTTAAATTAATTCTAACCACCCCCTCTCTCCACCCCATTGGACTGATTTAACACCCTTTGATGGTGTTGTTTGGGCTTTTCTCTCACATGCTAATGAGGCATTCTCTTCAGCTACCACAACTTCATATAATCCTTGGGCAATTCTCACACTTTCTAATGACCCTGTCTTTAGAGAGCAGGGAAACTTGGAGGGGAGAAGAGGGAAGTGAGTTACTGCCTAATACAGACTTACCCTGAAAATACATTCTGAAAATAGAATTGTAGCTGACTGCTCCTACCCTGGAAGAGTAACTGTCACTGAGGAAGAGGCTCATTCCCACCTGCCATGCATAGACTGTCTACCCAACCCCACCTGCCATGCATAGACTGTCTACCCAACCAAAAGCAAACTATCGTCCTTTTCTCTGCAGCTTGGTTGATCATCAGGTGGTGATTTTAGAAATGGGAGGAAGTCTATCTTCTGGGAGCCTTGCTTTATCCTTAGATTTCCCTTGGGCATGAAATTTACAAATGTCCAGAGAATAAGCTCCTGCTAGGGTTCACTTTCTCAT
Organism: Macaca nemestrina; assembly: GCF_043159975.1. Taxonomy (NCBI): domain Eukaryota; kingdom Metazoa; phylum Chordata; class Mammalia; order Primates; family Cercopithecidae; genus Macaca; species Macaca nemestrina. The sequence goes on from NC_092128.1 coordinate 66,191,067, forward strand.
AACTGGGTGAAAAGCCTGGATTAAGCTGTTTAAAAGGAGAAATAAATGGAAAGTTCCTGTCTTACTATTCCAAGATAGTAAGTATTTCTCCATGGAGTCATCTAAGACTCAAGACTTTGGCTGGTGACCATGTCTTCCTCAAGCAACCTACAGAAACTAACTAGATGGAATGTGTAATCAAATCGAAGCCCAAAGTGAATGTGCTAAAACAGTGGTTCTCTACATTGGCTGCACATAATATTATCTTTAAAAACTTTCCATGCCCACACCTCACCCCACTCCAATTAAATCAGAATCACTAGGGCTGGGGCCCAGTCATCAGTACTTTTCAAATCTTCTCACATGATTGCAGGGGACAGCCAATTGAGAAACACCACACTAAGAACTAGGGAAAGATTGGGTGTTAAAAACTCTGAAACACAATACTTAGCTTCTGCTATCAAGAGTGCCTCTGCTCAGCAATGTCCATAATCATGTCTCTTTTTCTGTGACAAGATTTCAGCCAGATTTAAGACTGGAAAATCTTCACATTTGTCTACTCTTCACACAGTACTATTTTTCACTGTTTTCTTATATCTCACAAGTAAATCCTTTTAAGACTTAGCTATGAGTTCCTGTCTTCATTGTAGAAGTATTTTGTTTTCCAAAAGTGCAACCATAGTTGGTAGTAACACTGAATGTGAAAATAATAACTGACATTTCGCAACAACTATTTTCTCTTATATATTTTGCTCCAAGTCCTTCTCTTCTGTCTAAAAACATGCCCAATATTTTAATTATGTAAAAAAAATCTTCCCAAGGCTGCATATTCCTTCAAATCTTCTTACCTTTATGATTAAGCTTAAGAACAGAATATACTTAGTCTCTCAATGTAATATCTCAACTTAGTCTCACAATCTATTTACTCCTTAATGCTCTCTGTAGTTTCATTTCTGTCCCCACCAGACTACTGAATATTTTCCTAGTCCTAGATCAGTCCTAGAACATATTCCAAATCTAGTGATCACCAAATCCAAAAACTTCTCCTCAGTTCTCAGACACTTGAAACACTCTGTAGCTCTAAATATTTCAAAGCATCTTCTAAAGCACCCTCATTACCCTGGTTTGTTTTCTATCACTGTGTCATCTTTTCCTAATTCTGTTTCCTTACTGTAAGTATTTTACAGTGTTCTTTTGTCAGCTCTCTTTTGATACCAAGATATTTTAAACTAAGGCCTACAAAAATTTGTGCCTGTGTGTTTGCACATTTTCCTGGCAAGGAAATGCATAACTCTCATCATATTCACAAAAGAGTTCATAACTCAAATAGGGTAAAGAACTCATGATAAACTCAGATAGGAATCTTTCCTACTCATGTGGCTACATCTATCAACATCTAAGTAGGTAACTGCTAGTGCTCTACCTCTAATCATCTTCCCAAATTCCAGGTTCACATTTCCAAACCCCTGTCAGGCAATTTCTTATGTCTTTTAATGGGACTCTTATTTTCTTATACATCCAGGAACATGACCTTGGAATGCCAAAAGAATTTCTGCCTGCATATCTCGAGTCCACAAATCCAACTGGTTCCATTTCCAAATGGCATTTCTGAATCCTCTCCTCTTTTCAATCCTCACATTCACCATCTTGCTTCAGAACTTGATTTCTTCTTGACTGTTGTATTACTGGAGTCTCTAATTGACTGATTTCCTTTCTTTTTTTCATCTTAATCATCTTGTACACATCAATCAGATCAATCGTCCGAGGCTTCCACTCTAAATTTGTTTTTCCTCAGCTTAAAACCTTCATAGTTGCCAATTTATTATTCAGGCTTTTAAGCTCCTTCACTGGGTGGCTCTAATTTACATTTTCAGGCTCATCTTCTAATTTCTTACACATTCTCTAAACTGAAAGCTGGACAACTCTCTATTCTTAGAAGATACACTGTGTTTTCTTGACCTTAAGATGTTGTTTATATACGTCCAAGACAAGGTATACTCTCTCCCATCAATTCCTTCAAAAATCCTGCTTGTCCTTGAAGGTTTATCTCAAATGTAGCTTTCATGAAATATGTTTGAACTACTAACTGAAATATGAAATGTTTTTTGTTAGTTTGTTTTGGAGACAGTCTCATTCTGTCTCCCAGGCTGGAGTGCAACGGCACGATCTCCGCTCACTGCAACCTCTGCCTCCCAGGTTCAAGTGATTGTCTTGCCTCAGCCTCCTGAGCAACTGGCACTACAGGTGCCTGACACCATGCCACCTAATCTAAGTTTTTTGTTTTCCCCAGTTTCAAAGATGTGCTCTTCCATATATTTCTGCAACCATTTTAATAGCCCTACTTACCTCAGTGTATGGTAGTTATGTATTTCCATGTATGACTCTAATATGGTTTGGATGTCTGTCCTTTCTGTCAAAGTTTCAATATTCAAGGATAAGTAACTACTCTCTTTCATTCTTTGTACCGTGAAGTTAGCACAGCATCTAGCACATAGTAAAAGCACAATATTAAATGTCTCTCAATGATTTTATTTACCAATTTCTGTGCCCATATTTTGTTTCCAATAAAATGCATATGTATTCCCAACAAGCTACTTATGAGTAGGTTCCACCATCTTACTCACCACATATCTATTAATATCTACTGAAATGAATTATATAAAGTTATTTGATAAAATTTAGGATGTGTCAACCTTGGAAATTGCTTTAATCTAGAGGTCTGACCACAACCTCCAGTGCTTTTGATTATCTCACTTTCTGGTTCTCATGTCAACTGCTCATCAACTACCTGGGCATTCCAACCCTTGATTCAATTCTCTCAGATAATTAGTCCTGCTTTGACCTCACATCATTTGATTCTTTACTCAACCTAAATTTTATCCTTAATTATCTGAACCATAGTTCTACTGGGACCCTTAATTCCCCAGTCTCCTTATCCGTTTACCGACCTTAACATTAAAAAGCTCCATTGGACATCCAGTCAGTGTAGCGCTACTGGAAACCAACCAACCATAAAGAAGCCCACATTATTCTTTATTAAACAGGTTCAACTCAAAAAGAAACTAATTTGCCTCTTGCTGTCACTTCTCTGGGGGTTTTATTTTTATTGTTGCTTCCACTATTTTATTTTTTTCTACTCCTAAATAAAAACTCAGCCAAGTCACATAAATTAATCTCAGGTGATAAAAAGTCACTCCATTCTAAAGAATATCCAGTCTAGTCTAGTGGGAAATCAGTTAGGCAAATGTAAAATTTTTTTGTTTTTGTTTTTCTCCAGATCAGGACTATTGGCTTTTAGGAGGCCTGTAGTGGAGAAGGGATTAAAACTAGCATCTTTCCCCCCTTTGCCTTCTCCCCTATTCCATAGATACTGCTTTGGCCCCTCCACAATTGGGATAAGATAGGGAATATTGAGAAAAGAGATAAATGGGCAATAAAAGTATATCTTGACAGGCACAGTTGTGACTTTCCATCAGTTCCTTCTGTGCATAATACATATCCAAAGGTGACTTATAGGGCATGTTTATATTGTCTTCTTGCCTAACTTCCCCTCTCTTTGCAGTAAGAACATTTATAATTTTCTAGATATAGTAGTGTCTTTCGTCCAGATGCCACCTCATCTCAAGTGGTTGCCTGGGGCAGGGTTTTTTTCAGGAGACCATGGCTGGCTCCCTTGTGGGGGAACACATCCGGTGTGTGGGAAACACACTTTTACCCCCCCAGTGGTAGATGCAACTAGATCCCAAAGCATCACATTGTCTTGTTGTTCTGCCAGCTCCAGCCAGAACCTTAACTTTTAACCATGTCCCCTAAACTTTAGAAGACTCATGTCAAGCTTTCCAGGTAGTTTTCACAAATGCTTTTCTCTGACTTTGCTAAAAATGCACAAAAGCATCCCCTCCCCTATGAGTGTGCAGCAAGGGGTGAACATGTAGAAAACCAATGCTCTCTAAAAGAGTACCTCTTATTCAGTATCTTTTAGATCAATATTAACTCCTCTCTATACCCAAAAAAGGTGATGAACAAAGGTTGCAAAACAAATTTTACAATCTTTCAGTATGTCTTGCATAGATAAGCTGTTATCTATGGGATTGTTATCAGGTTTAGGGCTCCAGGGGATCTGAAACAGAAAGATTACCCAAGTGTATATATTATCATATTTCCATACTGGACTTATATCAAAGGCATGACTGAGCACTCAGCACAACCCATGCATTCCCTAATTGTCCTTGCTTACTTTGTTCCTCATTCTCCCCTTATAGCCAAAGACTTTGTCTCTACTCAACTGGCATCATCCTTATTTGTGGGGGAAGTAAGTACAGCAAGTGATCTTTCCTCCTATTACTTCATCTGGAAAACTAGAACTATCAAGAATGATTCCTCTCAATTATCCAATTATCTATCCACTTCAAAACTCACCAGAACACCCATTCTTTCCTCCTTCTCACCAGTGTCAGAGAAGGCAGTTTCCTATCTAATGCCTAAAACCAAGCCTTCTGTCTACACTTTCAAGTTTCTGTCACTACCTATTCTAGTTTCCTTTATATCTTCCTGTTTATGCCAACTGCTTCCAGGTTGCTTCCTCAGACAACTGCTTTTCTCACTCTATATGCTTTCCCTAAATGATATATATGCTTATCATTTCAACTACCTCCTCTGTGCTGATGATTTCTTAATCCCTATCTCTTCATTGGTACATCTATTCAAGACATTTCACCTGGACATCTCAGAAAATTCAAACTGGATTTCCCAAACTGAATCCATTCTCTCTCCAATATGCTTCTCCTCAGGGCATCAGCAACACTCTCACCCTGGTTGCCCAAGTCAGAAACATGGGAATCAACATAGACTCCTTCCTCATCTCCATATTTAATCATTCTCTAAGTCCGAGAAATTTTTGACTCCTACTCTTTTTATGTATCCTACCCACCTTTACCTGCTCTAAACTAGACCTTCATGACTTTTAACCTCACCAACTATAGCAGGCTCCTAACTTATCTGCCTGCACTGAAGTCCTGTTCCCATCTAAAACCAGTATATTGGTTATCTACTGTTGTCTAACACATTGCACCAAAATGTAGCCATTTAAAACAAGCATTTATTATTCTTCCTCATGGTTTCTAATGATTAGGAATCCAGGCGTAGCTTAGCTGGGTGGTACTGGCTCAGGTCTCTCCAAAGATTGCAGTCCAGCTGTTGGCTTTCTCTGATGTCATCTGGAGGCTTGACCAGGACCAAAAGTTTCACCCCCAAGACGTTTTCCTCATGTATCTACTGATAGAAGGCCTCCATTCCTTCCACACAGGCCTCTCTACAGGTCTTTCTGAGTGTCCTTACATGGCAGCTGTCTCTCCCAGGGCCAGAGATCCAAGAGAAAGAGAACAAAGAAGAAGCCGTATGACTTCTGTGATCTAGTTTCTGAAGTTATACACTGTCACTTCATTTTATTCTCTTTGTTAGAAATGAGTCATTAGGTTTAGCCCACATTCAAGGGGAAGGAAATTAGGCTCTACCTTCTAAGAGAAGGAGTATCAAAGAACTTGCAAATAGATTAAAATCACCACAGCCACTATCCCTTTACAACTTTCAGAAAAATCTATTAAAGCTATAAATCTATTAATGTCATCTCACTTAATGAACACCTCAAAGATATCTCCTATTATCCACAGTTATAGTCAAAGTTTCTTTACATAGCCAGAAGACTCAGTAATCTGATCCCTGAGTATGTTTACAACTTTAAGTCCCCATCACTCCTTATTCATATATGATTTTCTAGAACACTAAACTGCTTATTATTCACTATATACTACTGTTTCTGGACCCCATGATTTTTCTCACACCTACACTTTCTGCATAGAATTTCTTGCTCTCTATGAGTGACTAAATTATATTCATCTATTAAGTCCCAATGCATTTATCACTTTTGCTTAACAAGATTTCTCAGAAATATGACTCCTAACCCTAGGCCAAGGACTCATCTCTTCCTTGCTTCCTAATATATCTTTAAAATAACTTTTCTATTACAATAACTTGGACATATTCTCTTTATACGAATTGGCTGGAAGCTTACTGAGGGCAACATATTATTCATTTTGTATTCTTATATAAATTAGCATAACACTAGTTGTTATAATAGTGCCCCAAACTGGCCGGGTGCAATGCCTCACGCCTGTAATCCTAGTACTTTGGGAGTCTGAGGAGGTTGGATCATGAGGTCAGGAGATCGAGGCCATCTTGGCTAACACGGTGAAACCCCGTCTCTACTAAAAATAAAAAATAAATAAAATTTAAAAAAATTAGCCGGCATGGTGGCGGGCACCTGTCATCCCAGCTACTCGGGTGGCTGAGGCAGGAGAATGGCGTGAACCCAGGAGGCGGAGCTTGCAGTGAGCCGAGAGAACACCACTGCACTCTAGCCTGGGCGACAGAGTGAGACTCCATCTAAAAAAAAAAAACAACAACCGTGCCCCAAATCAAATTTCATATCTAAGCTTTCGTGACATATATGACATATTTCATGTTTAGAGTTTCTTGGAGAACCAGTAGTGTAATCAAGGTGGTCTGACAGTTGCTAGATACACTTTAGTTCTTTCTGGAAAGATACCACCATTTTTAAGTAGGATTTATAGACCCAGGACATCTTCCATAGCAGGTCAGAAGTGATAAACTATGCTTAGTTATGTCTTTATGGAAAACACAGTATCCCTGCTTCCAAAGTATTCTGTGTCTGTTTTAGTTGGAAGCCTCAAGACAGCCAGAAATAAAAACTCAAGCAATCCTAGCCTGAGAACCAGCAAACAAAATCCAAGTACAGTGAGAGCAAAGAACCTACCAGTTGTCTTTAAAAAGTAACACTAACACAGAGAATAAAGCTCCTAGTTCTATAGCCAGATCTGGACTTAACATGTTGTTGGTGAACTTGCAAATAGGGTTAAGAATGAAGGTGAACTATTGAAAGCAATGCTCTGAAACCATTATTCTAAAGAATTATACTGCAAGTAGAATATTGATCTGATTTATCTCTAGTCAAGTTTGTCTTCCCCATTTTCTAGGCAAAGACTTAAATCTGAAATAAAAATGAGGAAACCAAAATTCTTCTTGCTAAAAGAAGCATTGCATGTATTTTAAAATTTTCCATAGATTCAAATGTCTCAGAATTTTTTTCTCTGAAATATGTTCAAGAAATAAAAATACCAAGAATAATTCACAGTGTAGACTTTTTAAAGTATTTAAGTTCTCAATAACTTTAAAACTATCTTTATTCTGTTAATTCTTTCAATAATAAGAAAGATGTGAGTGATAAGTGGTAAGAAACCCAAGCAAGAACAATAAATAAGGAAATAAATATCAAAAGAAGGAAATGATTGTATTCATCAGTGTATTGTCCCATAAGGGGAAAACAACAACAACAAAAAATACCTTAAGCCTTAGGCTTTTTTTTCCCCCTCAAGCTAAAGCTCTTAGCAGAAGATACATGAATTTCATCAATATGTTTATATAATTCCAAGCCAAGAAATTCTATAAAGATTACCAAAGTATTTGATGTAGCTTCTGGCAAGGAATGAAGTACATCTCACAAGAACCTAGAAAAAATATCTGCTAGAAGAATTGCTGATCTGATCAAGAAGATTTTAGATTAAGATCAGAGGAAGACAAAAATATCTCAATAAAACTGTAAGACTGAATACCATGACAAACAATTCATTTATTAACAAAAAAATTAATAACAAGGGGAAATACCAAGTAATTCTCTGTAGAAAAGCAGCAGGATATGGGGACTGTGAAAAATACATCCTCAAATTAATATACAAAGACAGAATATAATCTAATAGACATAATAAATTGTTTTTTTTTGTTTGTTTGTTTTTTGTTGTTTTTTTTGAGACGGAGTCTCACTCTGTCGCCCAGGCTGGAGTGCAGTGGCCGGATCTCAGCTCACTGCAAGCTCCGCCTCCCGGGTTTACACCATTCTCCTGCCTCAGCCTCCCAAGTCGCTGGGACTACAGGCGCCCGCCACCTCGCCCAGCTAGATTTTTGTATTTTTTTTAGTAGAGACGGGGTTTCACCGTGTTAGCCTGGATGGTCTCGATCTCCTGACCTCGTGATCCGCCCGTCTCAGCCTCCCAAAGTGCTGGGATTACAGGCTTGAGCCACCGCGCCCGGCCAATAAATTGTGTTTTAAGGCAGATATAATCTCATAAGTATATTCTAATTTTAGTGGTATAATCAGTGACTAAAATATGTAAAAGTTATCTATGTTAAAACATTAAAATGGGCTCGATATTAGCCTCTGTTTTAAGAAAATGCAAATGATCACTAAAAATCATAAACATAACTACAGCAAATTTATTTGGTGGAAGAGTAGCAAAATTTGGGAGATAAGCATAAAGGAAAAAAAGCAGAAATACTGTGGGAAGTTGGGCAATCATGTAGGCCATATATGTAGATGAAGTATATGAATAAAGCTTTTCCAATAGACCCTTAAACAGAGGTGGGGTAAAGTAATGGTATTTAACCATCTTTTCATCTGCTATTATAGAAACTTATTTTGGCCAAATTAGAGGATTTAATATAGTTATGCTTTGATTTTGGTTATTCGTACCTTTTCTCCAGTTTAGTCCTTTGCAACAGTAGGTGCCAAGACCTTAAATCTGCATTCTAAGCCTCATATAGTCTTTAAGCCAATCTTAATTGAGGCACATCATGTATATTAAATACAAAGCCACCAGTAGCCCAAAGTCCTGTGTTGGTATAACTGGTTGGAGCCCTAGGCATCTGCCTGCTTTATTATCCCTGAGTCTTCACCAGCCTATTCTGCATTTTCTCATTTATATGACTTGACTTCCACTTAATTTCCATTTATCACTAAAGGCCTAATTAATTAGAACAAGATTCCTAGCTTAAGCACTAATCCACTTGGCACCTTGACACCTTTTTAAAAAGATGTCTGTTATGAGAAGTAGTTCCAGAACTCCAGATTTCCAGTTGCCAGCTGATGTCTTGCCTAAGTCTAATAAGCTGATCAGAATCATACTATTCTCCCTACCATCATCTTCTGGAGACCCTGTTCCCATCATCTGTCCAAATAATGCTTTCTACTTTCAGATTTCTCTTTGACCCGTTGGTCTTCTGCTGAGGTCAAGCATATTTGGTCACCAAACCTGTACAAGATATGTCACCATGCTGTTTCTTTGCTCTTTTAGAAGCCCACAGAAAGGTAACATTTACCTGAAAACAGGAGTATCATAAAAGAAAATTATGATTTTTATTAATTCTTAAAACTTTATTATTTTCAATTTCACTCTGGCTAAGAAGAACTTACTAGGAAATTGACAGGTGGCTTGGGAAAAGGTAAATATACCTACCTAGCCAAATAAATAGAATCTAGCAAAGATTTCTCAAAGTTCAAAAAATAGGAAGGAGCCTTTAAGACGGGAGAAAATGGCCCAAAAAGAATGGGAAACTAAGATTAAATTATGGCTAATGATCATATGAGAAAGAATAATCTAAATAAATTATTGGAGCTGGTTAGAGGACCATCTGATAAGAAGATTTGAAGCATAAGACTATTCAACACAATTTTACTTGTAACAGCAAAAAAATTAGAAGAACCTAAATTTCCCAAAAAAGGAGACTAGCAAATAAATTGAAATGTAATGAAGTATTTTGAAATAATTAAAATGTTGTTGTATAGAAATATTGGATGTCATACGAAAAAATCTTACAAAGTAAAACTTCAGGATATAAATATGAATATGGTTCTAACTTTAAAAAATATACCTGCATAAAAATGAAGTATATCAGACTGAATAGTTATTTCTAAGTGATGGAATTAATTTTTATTTTATTCTTTATACTCTGATCTCTGGTTTTCAAATTTTCTTTAGTAAATATATCTTTTATAAACAGAAAAAAGATTAAAAGTCACCTGCAAAAGATACATAAAGGAGCACACAACTATGAATGTCAGAATTGCAGAAATAAGAACTCAGGATAATGAATAATGCTACCAAAAAATGAAGATAATTTTTAAAGTTATGTTTAAAACAAGAAGAAAAGAATGGGCTGGGCTAACCCCCATTCCTGCAAGGAGAAAAAGTCATGTTAACGCTGCCTCTCTTTTTCTGTCAGAGCAAATCACATTGGAAGTAGAACATATGTCTGAGGGTGATTCCAGGGTGTCTAAGAATATTGTAAAGGAGCATATAATTAGGTTAAATGATTTTATGTCTTTAAGCCCATGGTATTTATATGCTATTGTCTGGAAGGAATTTACAGATATAATCATGGCATTTCAAACATGGTATCTGAGAAATCATAGCAATTAGGAAAGGTGAGGAAAATCTGCACATGGACAAGTACGTATCCAGTTTTCCAACAAGGACATAGAGATGTGTTAGTGAAACTAATCTGCCGATCCTAACATATTTCCAGAATGGACTTTTAAGGAAATTTTGATCCCTTAGAAGGTAATACAGAGCTCTTGAGTCAACATATTTGCAGTGTAAGGCATTTCTGCTTTCATAAGGTTAGTAGTTAGTACACCAATATTTTTTCCAAGGTGAGAAGGCTATGGTACATGGTTTTTAAGCTTCTAATTTTGAAATTTTGTGATAGCAAGGGTTTTTGTGATTTCACATCATTTTTGGAAAAGTCTTTTATTATCACTATTGTCAAGATAGACTGTGTAGACTGATGAATAGGTTAGAAGTACATATTAATAGCTAGGTAAATGGCCCATATCATATTGATTAACATGTCATGTAACCCTTGATTCATCTTTCTCTCTGCAGTGATTTGCCATGGAGCTGTAATCTCTTGTCTGACCATCTTATTAGTGATCACGATAATGAATACATAGGTGACAGGCATATCATATCTGTAGGTGTGATGAATTTATAGAAGGAAAGATTTAAGTAAATGAATTTGGGTTATAAAAGATTTTGATAAGTTGTGTGATAAAACTGAATATACATACACAAATATATTTTGATTGAATATAGAGAACTACACTTTTAAAAGGAAAAAGTTTGACAAATACAGGATGAAGAAATCATTTCCCGTGGGGAAAAAAAGACCTATTAATTTTCATTATCTAAGTTCAATATAGCTAAAGTCATTCTGGGTGATCACACTGAGTTGTTCAGAGGAATCGAGGATAAGAGGGAATTAGCCACTTAGCCTAATCCTACTACATTCACATGGGCAAATAAAATTAAACACAGCAAACAGCCAATGTTTTAAAAAGGAAGAGAGATCTCTTTATTATGTACATCAGACTAGGAAGAAAATAGGGATAACTTCATTGGTATCTGCCACCCATAACCCATTCCTATCATCATTCCTCCTCGTTCCCTCACTCATCCCCTTGATCATCTCCATCAGAAATGGAGTCTTTTCCCTCGGTCCTCTTTCCCTACAGCTTATACTTTATTGGGTCATTACTCCCAAAAACTGCCTGGGGAGGTTAGTTACCTAAAAATAGGAATCAAATCATTTCAATGGCTAGATCAAGATACCCAGTACAGAAAAATTTATCTCTAATCTGTTCACTCAGAGCCATGCATTTAAATAAAAATATATTCAACATGACCTTTGTTTTCTTTGTCGTTTACAAATAAGACAATCACAATATTCTTTAGGAAATTCTCTATATTCCAACTGGAAAAATAAATCAAAATATAGACTTGGCCTTCACTAATTGAAATCAAGTGTACGGAACAAGGGATGTACCAGGTGGTCCGACTGTCCTTTGCAGTGTTCCATTGCTTTGCTAGAGTGTGCTGAGAAGTTCAGCCTGTCACATTCTGAAGGGCACATGAGGTTCTAGAAATGAGCAATCATGATAAAACGCCTAGAAACCACAAAGCATGAGGATTACTGAAGGGACCAAGGGTAGTTTGAAAGAAAATATTTAAGAGGACTACTAAAATTGGAATAACATATTTTAAGACTCATGATGCGTATTTTTTAATGGCTTTAGTCACAATATTTCCAAAAAGATTAATTTGTGTTCAAGAACAAAATTCATAGGAAAGTTGTGAAGAACACTTTCAAACAATATGGAATACCTTAATAAAACTCAAATTTCTAAGATTTTGTCCTGTAGACACTGAGACCACTAACACTACTACCTCTGTCTTCTTAAGTTTTACCTTACCCTCAAAGTTCTTCACTATTGGTTGCCAGCTGCCTCTACTATGCAAGGGTTGGGTTTTCTCTCCCATTTCAATACCTCTCACTTTAATGTACAATACTGGACAAAATCTTTTGTTCTTAGTACCCTATAGAATAATTGAGACAAATTAAAGCTTTCAATAAGACTTTGTTAAATGCTAAATGATTGCAGGGGAAGAATGATCCCAGACAGTGCAAGAACTGTATAAAGAAGCCCAAGGTTCAGGGCTCACATAGTTGACTTGTTCTGAGAGCTCCCAGCCCCTTCCCATTTCACGTGCTCTCAGATATCAGCTACACTTTAGCCACCAAGGACAAACACAATTTCACAGGTGTCTCTTTTTGACCCCTCACAATTCCTAAATCCTGGCCTGCTCACATGTAATGTACTGTTCCCCTTGGCAGCCCAAATCAAGAGAAACTAAGTTCTTTCTCTTCTCCAGCTAGAATCTCTCTTCCTACTCTCTGGCCCAATCCACAACATAGTTCAATGTTCAATTATACCTTAAAGCAGCACAATTATCACAGCATTTCTATAGCAGAATTAACAACATACCCACACAGTAAATAGGATGATTTTCTTCTCACAATATTTGCAAACACACGATGAGAATGTCTACTATCACTCCTTTTATTTAAATTTGTACTGTAAGTCCTGGCCAGCACAATAAGACAAGGAAAAGAAATAGGAAAAATGTTTTCAAACAATTAGAGCTGTAACAAAACTGATATAGCAACTTCATCAATGGAGTTTTTCAGCATAAGTGATGGAACCCACAATTCAGTGTCTCAGAGGGGATCTCCATACTGGCCCAGCAGGTTGGGCCATCTAGGTTAATTTTAATATGCCATCAGTTTCTAAGATTAAAATATACTATATCTCATTCACATTTTCTTTTTTCTCTATTTTCTATAACATGCCACTTTAATGAAATTAAATAGAATAAGATATTACTGTGTCCTAGCATTAATAAGGAATGAATATGCTCTTTTTTCAATGTGTCTACATTATTCATCAATGGCTCTTTTTTTAATTTAGCAAAGACTTTGGTGGCTGGGGGGTGAGGCAGGGTGTGGAATTCATGTCAACAGCAGCTGGCAATCATGAGCAGATGGAGCAACTATGCCTGAGGAAACAGTATAATGTCTCTGGTATATATTTGAATGCTGAGGTAACATCTCACATATGGGTTTTCCTGGTTTGAACCCTATCATCTCTTCATACTCTTAGATTTCATCTTCATGATTCAACAAGCGCAGAAACACTGACAAAGATGAACTGCGTGTGGGACTAGTCTTGATTTTCAAAGAAATAATAACCCACTTAAAGTATAAACTTAGGTTGTATTCCTGAGAAAAAAGTTCTTGTGATATGTGGGTGGTGTGTAATATTCACATCCCTGTGTTAGAAGTGAAGATTGACAGGTACTGACAAAGCAAGCTTTGTAGATCAGTTACATTGCCTAAAGTATATACCCTACACCTTCAGAAGTTAATTCATTAATTCTAACGTGAGATTCCAGTGTTGGATTTTTCAAATAATTACATGGAGAGGTTAAACAATTCTTATCCTTAAACAGTGCATTTGGAAAGCAGAGAGAGAATAACACCACCAGATTAAATAGACAGATGATAGACCAACAGACATATTTATACAGGTTTTTCACAGTACAACCAAATTATGATTGTTTCCATAACTTTTCTTCCACAAAGGATCATAAGCATGTGAAATAAAAAATGTCAATAGAGCAGTATTTGATATTATCATAAAAATTACAGAAGTAAAATATAGTAGGTGTCATAATCTTATACATATATTAGCACTAAGGAACAGAAGGTGTATTGCCATGAAGTAGAAAATCATCCAGCATGCCCCAAAACTTACCAATTTCCATTTTCACATTAAGAGAGGTGAATTATTTCTTTTCAGCCTTATTTTTAGTTACTTTTCAAGCATTTTTAATCTATTCATTCAGCAACTATTTATTGAGCTCTTGCAATGTGCTAGAGAATGAGATAGTCATTATGGTTCAGAGATAGAAAGCAAGATTTCTTTTTCCGAAATATTCATGTAAGAGTGAACATGCCAAGGAACAGAAAAGCACAATGCAATATGGACAGGACATCGGTTTGAAACAAAGACAAGCAAGAGATAAAGTAGAGAAAAAGAGGCTGTCCATATTTGCCATTCTGAGGGACTTACTTGAATAAGAATTAAGAGCCAAGATATTGAAAGGGAGAACATTTTCGGATTTGAACTGAACAAATCATTCTGGACAACAGTTTGAAAAAAACTGGATCACAAGAGAGCAAGCCTGAAGTCAAGGAGACTGTGAGGTGATCTGGATGAGACATGGTAGGTTTTGAACTCAAATAATGGCCATGAAAATTTATGGGAGCAAAGAAGTTGAAGAACTATCTCCTCGACTATGACAGAACTCCATGACTGAGTAGATGTAGATAAGCAAAGAGAGGAGAAGAAGAAAGAGTCAAGTGACCTGGGTATCTGGATGGTCCTGCTCTTAACATTCACTGAAACAGAACATGTAGAAGAGCTGAGAGTCTGGAGCAGAGGAAATAACAAGTTCAGTTTGAGACACGCTGACATTAGAGTGCCTGTGCACCACACAGATGGAGGTATGTTGTACACACCAATTCAGAGCTCAGAAGAATCTGTTGATTGAAGAGGCATCAGCACATGGACCATCACTGAAGTTATGAGATTTCATGAAGTCCTTCAACAGGTGCTATGTGAGAGGCAGGTGACAGGAGATTGAACATTAAGGACTCCACTTTCTTGCCTAAGAGAGCCTAAAGAGTGTCCAGAGAGACTGAAAGTAGCCAGGATAGCATGATATCACCGACACCAAGGGAAAGGAGATCTTGAAAAGCCACTGCTATGTCACAGGCACCAAGTCAGACATGGTGGGGACCCATTAAGGAATATGTCTCCACCTTGAAGGAGGTCTTAGACAAAGCATATGCAAATTTAATCACAATATGAACTGGAAAGTGCCAGGTGCCTTTAATAAAAGGTTTAAATAAGAGTAGGGAACAGCCATTTCCATATCCAGGACAAAAGTGATACTACAGTGACTATTATGTGACACATGATCATAGTGTATAGTTTACATGGTATCCTACAAGTCATAAATGACCACTTTCCAAGAACAGTTTTTTAATTATCACAACAGAAAGTAATCCCTCCCTCCTTTGAAGCTCTAAATATTATATCTCAATCAAGATTATGTATTGCATTCTTTTTACTGTTAGATTTATATTTGCTGGGTTTTTTTTGTTTTGTTTTGTTTTTTTAATCCCTCTATAAGATTGTAAAGCTCTTTGTGGTCTGAAACTGTTTCTCACCCTCTGGGAACTACCACTCCCTTCCCCAAGTCTTAGACCCACACCCTGCAACCTTATAGCCTTTCTCTTGGAGTCATTTAGTTTTCGACTCAAAGCCCATCTCAGCCACTTGCACAGCCGTTATCTCCCACAATGCACAAATTATGAATGCCCGCTAACCCACACAGTTTTCTCAAATGAAAATAGGAGTAATAATACATTCCACAGAGGGCTGTTGCATTAAATGTGATAATGTTTATAAAACTACCTAGTACATTATTTGGCACATGGTAAATATTCAATGGTTAGTTTTCTTTCAATGCACAATGTAGTAAATGTCTGCAGAATAAATGATTTAATGAATGATCAGATGGCAACCAGTCTATGTTTCTAATTTTCAGACTTCTTTATAATTCTTGAAACTTTCACAACCTATATAACTAGGAATCTTCCATATCCATAATATCCCTCTTTCCCCTCAAAGCTTAAAATTCTAAGAAAATGTGTCTTCCATTATCCCTCTTGCTCTTTAGCAGTATCTGAAGAATATACTGCAAAGTGAACTTAGCAAAATTTCTAGCTAGTGTTAAAATCGAAAATATGGTAACTGTTTAATCACAGAACCAAGGAATAATGACATCCTAATCTTCAAGAATTCAGGTTAAGATTTCACTGAATATTAAATAAAGAGTTCAACAGCCAGATTTTAAATCTCATCTCTGCCACTTTCTAACTTTGTGACCATGGGCAATTTATTAGACCTCCCTGTGCCTCAGTTTTCTCATCTGTTACATGTGGATAACAAGACGACCTGTATCAGAGAGATGGTATGAGGATTAATTGTTTAAAGTACTTATAGTAACTGAGATAAAGGAAGCATGCTATCCATGTTATCACTAATTACTTCCTATTTCTTTATTCAGACTGTTACTTTTGTTTTCTTATAGATTCAAAATTGTTTCTAGGTTCAATTTCTCATTATTTAAAATGTCTTAGTATCCTCATGTTTGCAGCATGCCTTCCAGCCTCAATTAATGAACTGCAAAAAATGAAATAGAAAACAATTAAAGATGTATTGAATTATCTGAAGGTTTTCAAATACCAATTAAAGCAGCAAAGACAGTTGGTATGGCATACATTGTTTCCTTAAAGGTATTCCTAAATAAAGCTTTGAGAACATAGTAAGTTTTGTTTTTTGTGGGTTTTTTTTAACTGCTGTATCATATTATCAGTAAAAACTTACAGATATCAGTTTCTAACCAGAAATAAAATAAGTCTATGTAGACAAGGCGTCATCGATTAGAAAAAACAGAAAAGCAAGCCCTGGTGTCCTCGGTAAGAACCTGAAACAAGCTCTGACACCTGTGTGTGTGAGCGAGTGGGCTTTCTCTCTTGCTCAAGATAAAGGACATTCACTTTTGAAACAGCATGATGTCACCTCAGTGTCAGACAGATCTGGATAAGCAGCCAGTGGGACCTGGACTAGTACATTCTCCTTTCTCAGTTTCCTCATCTATAAAGCTACAAATGGGGGCCGGGCACAGTGGCTCACGCCTGTAATCCCAGCATTTTGGGAGGCCGAAGCAGGCAGATCACGAGGTCAGGAGATAGAGACCATCCTGGACAGCATGGTGAAACCCCATTTCTACTAAAAATACAAAAAATTAGTTGGGCATGGTGGGGCGCACCTGTAGTCCAAGCTACTCATGAGGCTGAGGCAGGAGAATTGCTTGAACCAGGAGGCGGAGGCTGCAGTGAGCTGAGATTGCACCACTGCACTCCAGAGTCTGGGCAACAGAGCGAGACTCTGTTTAAAAAAAAAAAGAAAAAACTAATGACTACATCAAAGACCACTGTGGGAATTCAATGAGATAATACAATTAAATCATTGAGCACCATATCTGGCAAATAATGAATGCTTAATATATGTAGCTTAAAATAATAATTATCAGTTTAAATAATTAGCAAGGTAGAGTAGTTATGTCAGACTTTCACACTATAAACCATTAAACTCCTGGACAAAATATAAAAACTGAAATTGAAGTCCCTGAAGAACTATGAAAATAAGCAGCAAATTAAGGGGCTATGATCCTAAAGGGAGAGATATGCTTTAAGTGGGTATTTCTCTATAGACACTCTCCAGTTTGGCATGGGAGAATTGAGCTCAATTAGAATGAAAGCCTCTTGCTTCACTGAAGAGATAAATGTAAGAGTTTAGAGCTGCCAGAAAAGTGAGAAGGGGCAAAATTCAAGCAAGAAGGTAGCCTCAGATGAGGGAACTCTAAAATATGGTTCCAAAATTTTTCTTATGTGATACACAGGGCAAAACTCCAAAAAAGAAACAATATAGATCACCAGGTGGTTGCAAAGATATTTCAGAGACGGTTTTAAGGAAAAACAGGTTAGTATTTGAGTGCCTCAAAATTACTTGGTAAAACTTCCAGCTTTCAGCTGAGAGCCTATAAAGCCTCACTCAAGAGTAAGGGCAAATATGATGTAATCAACCCTAACAAAGACTAAAAGCAACCAACTAAAAGATCAAGACAAACCATTACTGCTATAACTGACAAAAAACAAAAGAAAACAAAACAAAAACTTGATGTTTAACTTGTTGTCTATAATGGGCACATTGATTCAAAACATACAAGGCTTGCTAAAAACAGAGACAAGTTCATCAGCAAAGAAAATAACACAAAAAATAGAAACAGATACCTAGGTATTTTAGATTAAAAAATTATAAAACATATTTTTAAATAGCTATGATTAATATATCCAAATGGATAGAGGAAAGAATGGAAATTCAGTGGAAATCTGAAATTCATAAATGCATCAAACTGAAATCCTGCAACTGAAAATATAAAAATTGAAATTAAGAATTGAGTAGATGGGCTTAATTACAGATTGGAAACATCAGAATAGATGATTTAGTGAACTAAAGACATGTCAATAAGAAGTGCCACGATTAATCCCTATAAAAGAAAAAGCAGAAAACCTAGGAAAAAAGTCAGGGAAATATAGGATTCCATGAAAAGTTCTGATATACATGTAATCAGAGCACTAGAAAGAGAAGATAGAATGCTACAACATAAATAATTGAAAAATACTGGTCAGAAATTTTTCAAAATTGATGAAAAGTATCTAATTTTATATACATAAGATCCAAAAACCTGTCCAAACACTAAGCACAACAAAGGTGAATAAAACCACACTTAGGTACATTATGGTAAAATTAGTTAAAAAAAAAAAAAAAAAGCTAAGAGCATTTAAAAAGTGCCTGGGGTGTAGCCAGGGTACATGTTATCTTCAGTTTAAGAAATACTAATTTTGACAACCAATTCTTCAACAGAAAAATAGGGAAACAAGAAGACAATGGATGGATATACTTAGATCCCTGAAAGAAAAAACTAATATTACCAACCTAGAATTCTGTACAAGTAAAAATATGTTTTCAGAAAAATGAAAGCAAAATAGATATTTTCAGAAAAGCAAAAGCCGAGAATGTTTTTGTGGGCAGACCTGCACTACAAGAAATACTAAAGGGACTTCTTTAGGTTGAAGGGAAATTATCTCATAGAAATACAGAACTTTAGGAAACAGTGGAAAAGAAAGGATAAATTCTGGGGTAAACTTAATTGCATATAAGCTAGTAAAACAAAATATATAATGTCTTATAGAATTTACAACATATAGAAGTCTACATAAATAAAATATATTGTAAGACTAGTAGAAAAGGTCGAAAGGGAACAATGAAATTAAATGACGTTTTGCATGTTTACATAGTACAAATTATTGTAATAATGTAACACTGAAGAGCAATAAAATATAAAATTAAAATCTAAAGATTTTAAAATAAAAATGTCATAATGTTATGAATAAATAGGAAGCCAGAAAAGAGAAATAAAGGATAAAATAGTATAATAGTACTAATAGCAAGATAACATGTTTAAAAGAGTCGAATCAGTGATATTTAAAGTAAATGGACTCAACTCTCAAAATAAAAAAAATCTGCATTTCACTCAGTTTAAGTATATGAAAACATAACATTTTACACCTTGAATATAATTTGCCAATTACACCTCAAAATGGAAAGAGAATTCCAAGTAAAAAATAAAATTGTACCTAAAAACACAGAATTTGTCAGACTTGAAAAAAATGCAGTTTTATTCTGTTTACAAAAATAACAGTGTAAGCATATGTATGAACACATAGTTAAAGGTATAAAGACAAAAATAAGTCTACCATATATTAACAAAAAGAAAAATTATATGGTTAAATAGTGAAAAAAGTAGATCTTAAGTAAAAGTGCAAGATATAAAGATGTACATTTCAAAGTCATAAAAGGGTTAAGTCCGTAGCAAGCTATAAAATCATAAAGTTTTCAATACCTAATTAGCACAAAATTTAATTGTATAAAGCAAAAGTTGAAAGAACTAAAGGAATCATATACAAATCTACAATCATAGGCTATGACTAATTTCAGTAACTAATAGGAAAAGCATACAAAAGAAAAGGACATAGAAGTTAAAATGACATTATTAACCAAATTGACCTAATTTGGCTTGTAGAACATTATATCCAACAACTGCAGAGTACTCTTTACCATGTATATATATCATATATATATATCACATATATATGATATATATATATTCATGTGTTGATTTTTTAAGGGCTTTAAAATTAAAATGAAGATCCTAAGTCTTACATGTTCACAAAGTGTTAAGGAATACAAGTTTTAAGTCATTCTTTTCAAGGCTGTGGTATCACGAGACATAGTCCTGATCAATTAATTTATTTTATATATATAGAATTATACATTTATTATATATTCAAAACCATGAATTCTTAGGAAATAATTCTGAGTCATTGCCATTATCCTTATCCTGACAGAGTACATATTAGCTACACTATATAGAAAGTTGCCACAAACTACTAAGCTCCTGAGGTTAAAGTGTGGGGCAGCGAGCAGTAAATAGATAATTCATTTATTCTACAATTAGTACCATTTTCAGACAAATGTTATCCTATTGTAAGATTAAAGTAATGAAATACAGCAGGAAGATTAATCATAAATAGTAAGAAGAGCCTAAGGATAAATTCCTAATGGAAAAAGGAGTAAGTTATTTCTCTTTATTCTCAAGAAAGTGTTTCCTTGCATTGTAACTTTATCTTTGAAGGTTTTGAAGCATAATAATGCTGCTGAACCAGCATAATGTTAATATTTTGCACTTATTTAGAGAAAAAGTTCAGGACAGATGTACTAAAATACAAATAGAATTTGAAGAAAATATAAGATACTGGCCAAGAATAATGTGAATAGCTATAAGAAGTAACTTTTGAATTAAAAGAAGGATACTGATAAGAAGTAAGAGCAGTAAGAATTATTTTACATGGGTGCCTTGATGGACTAAACATTACAATAGAAATTAGAAAATGTTGAAATTTAAATTTACTTAGCTTTCTCTAAGAAGTCCATCATTGGTCTATTAGATTTTCATAAAATCCCCTATATATTTGCTTATAAGTAAATTTTTGCTTATAAATAATTGTAATAATATCATTATGGACTATACCTTGCAAATACATCATCCATTCCTTCAGCAATCATTCACTAAGGGTCTTCCCTATTCTAGGACTGAACAAAAGGCTGGAAATAAAATGGTGAACTAGCTTTGCCAGTAAAGTAAATAAAATGAAAATAACGGAAATAGAAGGATAAAAAAGTTCCCACGACAAACTAACAATGGCAGGCAAGGGGCCTATTTTAGACAGATGGGTCCTAGGGGCCTTCACTTAGGAGGTGACATTTAAGTGAGAAGAGTATGGAGAGTTCCAATCAGAGGGATCAGGCCTGGAGTTAGGAGGGAAATTACAGGTTCCAAGAACTGAAAGAGGCCTTTGGGACCTGAACATGTAGAAGCAAAAGAAGGAGTGGAACAGATGAATTCAGTGAGGAAGGTGAGGTCTTGATGCCAGGCTGAGGAGCTTAAATATTATCGTAAGTACAACAGATGGTAGTTGAAATGTTCTAAGAAGAGAACAGACATGATCTGCTTTATATTTTAGGATTTCTGCTGGTTAAATGAAGAGTGAATTTACAAGAGATAAGAGGTGAAGTGAGAAGATCAGTGAGAAGGTGAGAGATAATGCTTGCCTGGACTGGAGTGAGCCTTCACCATGAAATTAAAGCAAACATAGGTGAAATATAGAGGTCGGAAATCTGCCTTACTGATGTATTGTATATAAAGGGTTCAGGGGCAAGGGAGAAATCAAGATGATCCCATAAGTCTATCTGGGTAGATAGTGACACCATTTCCTGGGATTGAGAGTGCTAGTAGTGAGAGAACAAGAGAGAGGACAGCTCTGCCGAGTGGGAATCAAGAGTCTTGTTTTGGACATATTACACTTAAAATTTTGGAGAAAAATGTTATATTTAAAAATGAAGAGGTTTGAGGGGGAAGATTGAAGAAGTTAACTGCACACATAAGATGAGAAATCATTCTAGGGATTTCAGAAGACATGATGTATAAAGAGCATGTTCATAATTATAGGTATTTGTTATATTTAAGATTTGCCTGGTTGTTGCAAAAATAAACATCTTTATTATAAGGAAATTTGCCAAAGAGGTATAAATTATGTCTAAAATTAACATATCCAAAACAGATCTTTTAAGTTTCTTTAAAAATTCTGCTTTTCCTCTACCACCATTTCCTAGTTGCCCAAGCAGAAATCCTAGATTCTTCTCTGAATTTTCTCTGAATTTCACATACCCTAGCCATTCAATCTTACATTCCCTAGTAATTCATCAGCAAGTCTTATCCTTACCTCCAAATCAAATATAAAATTTAATTTTCACAATCTCCACCACCACAACCTGCCCAGGCCATCTTGACCATTGCTACTGCCTGGATCTCTGTACTATCCTCCTCATTTGTCTTCCAGCTTCTACCTTGGCAAATTCTCCCTCATACTGTCACACATTGCATTCTCCATTCAGCAGCCAAAGTGGGCTTTTTTAGCATGTCAACGCATATAATTTTCCAAATGCTAAAACCATAACTCTTATGTAAATACAGAAGACATGTCAAAAATGTTTAACTCATCAATGAGAGAACAACAAGGATTGTAAAACTAGTTCAAAGGATAATTAAAGAAATAGGGCATAGAGGAAAGGCATATTAAAATAAGTTTGTTGAGTGCTACGGTTGCATATGTCCTTCAAAACATGTTTTGAAAACTTAATCCCCAAAGCAACAGTGTTGGGAAGCAGGGCCTAATGAGAAGTAATTAGGTACTAGGGCTCTCGTGAATGGATTAATGCCTTTATCATGGGAGTAGATTTGTTATCACAGGAGTGGGTTCCTTATGAAAGGATAAGCTTGGCCTCCTTTTGCCTCTCTTGCCCTCTTTGCCCTTCTGCCATGAAATGCCTTAGCAAGAAGACCCTTGTCAGATGCTGGCATCTTGATCTTGGACTTCCCAGCCTTCAGAACTGCGAGAAATAAATTTCTGTTTGTTAAAAATTAGCCAGTCTACGGTATTCTGTTATGGCAGCACAAAATGTACTAAGATGCTAAGAGATAAACTGATTAATGTCCTACAGGCAATAAAACTAACATTTGGAGTTATTTTTTTCTATCTTTTCTATAAGTTAGAAATGATTTGCCTTGCTAACAGACAAAATCTACAAGTTAACATGTGATTTCACAGACTCTGTGACCGAATCAAAAATAAAGTGAATGTCAAACAAAGGTACTTTCCCCTAGAGAATTAAATAATCCTTGGAAGGACCAATTAGACAATGTTCTAGTATAATAAAGGATGACACACATACCCGTAATTTGGGCTGTTTCCAAGTACATAATTGTTCTCAACAAGCATAAGTCAGTTTCTAATCCTCTGTTTTCAAACATTTTTTCTCTTAGAATAACATACAAATTTCCTATCATAGACTATATATAGAATCTGTCTACATAATTTGACCCTTAATCATCTGACTATTTTTACTATCCTCGTCAATCATTATGATCCTACCACACTGATCTTGCTATTCTTCAAACATTCAAGGTTCTCCTTCAGACCCGTTACTCTTTTCTCACTGCCTACTGCTATTATACCAGATTCAGCAATGACTTATGCCTTCACATCATTCAGTTATTTGTTCAAATCACACATATTCACGTATGCACCTGCCACATCTCTCTATCCCATCACTTTTCACTTTTCTTCATAGAGTTTATAGTATGACACAACAGTATTTCTTTATGTGTCTACTTGTTTTTATTGACCTCTTTTATTAAAATATTAAGAATTTTTACCTGTTTTATTCTTGAAGCTATCTCTGCTATTTTTAACAGTGCCTGGTACATAATAGGCACATAAAATATTTTTGAATTAATAATTGAAGTACATAAACACTAACATCTCAAAATGAAAATGTTGTTTTCTTAGAATAATTTCTGACTTTATTAGAGAAAAAAATTAAAGAAGTAATTCCAAAAACCGATAGTAAAGCAGGTGTCAGGTATGGGGCTCAGGACATGAAAAGACATTTTATTTTGGGGAGGAGGGGAAGGCAGCACATCAATTCCAGACTACAGACTGGACAGATCCATTATGAAATGGCAGAAAATAAAGGCAGTTTTCAGATGCTGGTAATATGAGCAGGTCCAGATAGGTGGATTTTTATCATCAAGAAGGATGGTCTGGCAATAGGTTAAGTAATGGATATCATCATAAAGGGTGAACGTGGAATAAGGATAATTGGAGGGCAGACCACTATCATTCATTGATAGCTTGCTCTATGTGAGGCTCTATACCAGGCACTTTACCTATGTCATCTAATTTAATCCCAATCAAAACCCTTTGAGGTAAATAGTATAAGGCTTACTTTTAAATAAGGAGACAGTTTCTTCAGGAAGTAAAGTTGCATACAATTAGTAAGTGACAAAGCCTACCTTAGGACATGGGTCAGTTAGAAGCCCATGCACTAATACTGATCTGTGCTGCTCCCCAATGCCTCCCCACACACAAACACAGCAGGAGACAGGTGCTCAAGTAGGAAGCTTTAACATGAGTAAGCCCACCTAAAGACTGCAGAAACAAAGACACACGGACCAGGATTCAATAGAAGAACTCAGTGAAACTGAGTGATTAAAAGAAAAAGGACAAGCTTCTAGCTACCAAAGTCATCAGGGCCAGGAGAAATGGCCAAATCATAGGAAAATAAGAAAATAGGATCTTAAATGGAGAGCAACATTTTTATGTTGTTAATCATAATGAACAACATAAAATCTCACTAACAAAAACCAACGCATGATGTTAGAGCAGAACCTTCTTGAAGCTAACATGAAATTGCAATTTAGAATTCCTGAAATATCTCACAACCATAACCAAGAATGATCCCTGGAGTGTCTCATGGTGTGAGAGAGATTATCTCAGGTAACAGAGAGATTATCTCAAAAAGAAAGAGTCCAAAAAGAGAGTTAGAGCAACTGTTATAGAAACTCAATTCATTGCAATGAGTATTTATTGAACACCTACTCTTTACAGGATACTGTGTTAGATCTGAAAGTACCAGAAAGTAAAAACTATCTCTTCTGAGTCCTTTGACCACAGCAAAGCTTTGAAGAGTAAAGCATTTAGTAACTGCATTGCCTACTTTCAACTCATTACACTGGAAATGAAAGATAATCTCCTTTTTACTACAATTTCATGTTTCACACAGGCAACTATGTATTAAGTTCATAAATCAGTTCCACACTATTAATTCCACAGTTTTTCATTAACACTGGGTTGTAGAAGACAACCCAATGTTAACCCAGTATGGACTGTGGAGGTGAGAAGTTAATTGTTTGGATTGACACCAGAATTATTTCCCTCACTTAGATGCATACAGTTTTGAAAATAAGAATGGGAAATCTCTCTAAAAACTAACCAAATAACTCACTCAGAAATGAAGTACGAACTCATCGTTAAAAATCAAACAGAAAGGCCAGGTGCGGTGGCTCATGCCTATAATCCCAGCACTTTGGGAGGCTGAGGTGGGCAGATCACGAGGTCAGGAGATTGAGACCACGGTGAAACCCTGTCTCTACTAAAAATACAAAACATTTGCGAGGTGTTGTGGTGGGCGCCTGTAGTACCAGTCACTCAGGAGGCTGAGGCAGGAGAATGGTGTGAATCTGAGAGGCGGAGCTTGCAGTGAGCAGAGATCACGCCACTGCACTCCAGCCTGGGAGCAAGACTCCGCCTCAAAAAAAAAATAAAAAAATAAAATAAAATCAAAGACAGAACCGAACCTCATTCTCATTTCTCTTAGAAGTTTGAGGGGAAAAAAAATGACAAAGCATTTAATGGATTATATAAAAGGTATTAAATACTAATCCATGGTATATTTATTTTAAACTATCTGGTTTCACTTAACAAGTGACGTTTTTATTTGGCCATGAAAGTTAGGTCATTTTTCAGGTTCTGCGCTTTTCCTGAGGAAAATTGCTAATGCCAAGACAGTACTCATTGTTTGACAAGCAACACAATGACTGGTGTTCTATGGATTGAAGGAGAAATAACTGTTATCTTCACTTCCTCACACATTAGGTTGTTCACAGTCTACTTTCATGTTAATTCTTTTCAGAGCACTTCTGTTGGGTAATGAAGGAAGATCAAGGGTTCCCTTTCATGACTACAAAGTTAATTACTGCAATCAGAGAGCATTTGCAATAGTGGTTTGTACCAATGCTAACCAAGCCCTTAAAAGTAGTCATTTGCTTGATTCCTGGACAAATCACATAAAATAAAGAAGTCCATAAATGTACTTCAATTACCTTCCTGATTTATTTATCCCTTTCTTTCTCAACTGAAGTTCATTGAACTGTAGGCAAGAAAAGACAATGAACTTGTGGTAGATTAAAAATAGAGAAGTTGTCATGGAAAATGATCTATTTCTTTTCTCCTATAAATAGATTTAAGATTTTAGAAAGGTGTTCATTATGAAAAGAATATCTGATTTGATAGCTTTTTGAGCAGATTCTGCTTCAATTCTGAAAATTAAAGTTATATAAGACCTAGAATTAAAATCTTTCCATAATGTTCAGAATATGTAATATATAATATCTTTCCATAATGGTTCGAATATATGTATTTCTTGTATCGGATATAGTAACACCAACATAGGGAATAGGACAAAGAGGCCTAGAACCTGGTCCTGCTGTTATTTAATTAGCAACTTAATCTGTAACAAGTAAACGAGTCATTCACTCTATTAAGGCCAAACATTAAAGGAAGGGAAAGCTGAGCTTTGGCATCAGATACCACATGGCTTCAAATCATGAACTCCCATTTACTTGCTATGAAACTGCAAGTAAGTTACTTAAGGCTTCTAAACTTCAGTTTCCTCAACAAAAAAGTAAGAGTAACAATGTCTACCTCAAATAACTATAAAGAATATTAAAGGAGATAACATCAATAATTTTCTAACACTTATTAGGCGTTTTTAAAAGGTGGCTCGCTTCCCCTAGAACTCACAATATCTGGATCTAAGGAAGATATCATTTAGACAATGATGGTGCCTTTTTAAGTTGTAGAAAAGCAAAAATGAAACTCCTAAGAGAAACAGTGATAGCACTCATGATGAATAAAATTTTTCATATGAAAATATATTGTCTAGAAAAGTACAATTTGCCTTAGCTTTTACTGATAAATAACAAACCAGTTGGAGTAGGAGTTTACTTTGTTTCCTGTCAAAGCTGGCTAACCAATTCTTTCTGTAAACACTTGCTGTTCTTCTGCAAGTTAATTCCTGGCCTTCTATTGCTTTCTAAACATGCCTGTTTCCTTTGCACCAAAGAGCTCAGTCTGTCTGTGGAAGGCTGAATAATGCCCCTATAAAAGACGTTCACCTCCTAATCCCCATAATCTGCAATTGTTACCTTCTCTGGCAAAAGAGACTTAGATATGATTAAATTAAGAAAGAGTGATGGGAGATTATCCTGCATTATCCAAGTGGGCTCACAGCAATTACAAGTTTCCTTATAAGAGAGGCACAGGAAGGTCAGAGGGTGGGGAAAACAATGTGACAATAGTAAAGATTGGGGGAATGACGCCATAAACTAAGGAATCCCTAAAACCTCTAGAAGCTGGAAGAAAAATGAAACAAATTTTCCCCAGAGCCTCCAGAAAAAGAGGATAGCCCCGCTGACATTGGTTTTAGCCCTGGACTTATTTCAGACTTATGACCTCTAGAACTGTAAGAAAATAGCTTCATATAATAGCTTCTTACACCACTAAATTTGTGGTAATCTGTTAAAGCAGCAATAGCATACTAATATACCATCAGTACATGCTATGCTGTTGATAGCTCATCTGTTTTATAAAGCTGAAGAGTATTTTTTGCTTTTGGTTCTTCTGTAGTAATGGTAGTAGTAGTAATAGTAGTGGTGGTGGTGGTGGTGGTGGTGGAGGTGGTAGCAGCTCCTGCCTATGTGTCAAACACTGGGTTAGATATCTTACCCACATTGTCTCTTGTACTTACCCAACTCTATGCTATGAGGGAGCCTCTCTTAAACCCCGTACAGATGAGACAACTAAGACCAAGATTCCAACCCAAAACTAACTGTTGTCAAAGTCCATTGTCTTAACCACTCTGCTATTCTGACTCTCCTGACCCTATCCCATCTTTTCTCCCTTGTTCTCAGATTCCTATCCTATTGGGAATATGGGTGGTAAAAGATGCCTGTGTCTTATAGTTTCTTACAAAGCAGGCTCTTCTAAAGACAGAATGATTTGACTTATAGGTATGTGTTAAAAAAAAAAATAAAGCTATTAAGAAACTGCCTACATAGAGAAGGAGAAGGGAAGTAGGGAAAAGAGAAACAAATAGGGAGGGAATTGGAGAGAAGAATCTTTGAAACCACATACCCAAATTCGTTGTCTCCTCACATACAGGCGCTTTGAAAGTTGAGAACATCTTGAATAGAGGAAGAGAAGTAAGAACAATTATAATATACAATTAAACATAGGCAAAAAAAATAAAAAATAAAAAAGATACAAATATACATGGTTTGTACACAGAATCAGTGAAAAGAGCAGCCTGACCCAAGGATCAAATCTGAATTAGGAAAGGATGGAAAATATTTACAATAATAAAGCAAGGTCAGTTTTTGGAGATGCTTGACTGTCAGGGGGTGTTCAGATCTGATTTGTCGAGGATGGAAAAGGCTTTGTTCCTTAAGAGAGAATTATGAAAAACAGAAGACTTTTTTCTGAAATTTTTGCTTTCTTTCCCCACATTATCAGTTTTCCTAAAAGTGTAAGTTTAGAATTAATTCCAAAATGAAGGTAATTTTCAGAAATGTTGACATAATTCAATAACCATTCTAAATTTTTAAGTTTATAACCTAGAGGTAATAAATATTACTAATTTTGAAATGATTTCCCTAAAAAAATTGAAATCCCTTGGCAAACTTACTTTCACAGACTATTTACAGTGTATTACATATTTACGCAGCTCTAAGAGGCAATAATTCCCTCCCTGGTGTTCCAAAGCTCTTCTAAAATAGATACCAAAACCCATCTCTGGTGTAGGAAATGTTTGAAGATGGACAAGCAAGGAACTGACCTGCTGACTTGAACTCTTTTAGCTACATTATCTCTGTCTTCTCATTAATCCTGAAAATGCTATGGGGTAATATTTTTAATCTCCATTTTATAGATGAAAACTCTAAAACTCATAAGACTTAAATAAGTTGACTGTTCTTACAGATATTAAATAGAAAAACAGTCTGAGCTACAATGTTGTCTATTCATTGGCAAGGAATTAAACTGAAACAGACATTTTAACAATAATATCCTTTAATCCATCCATTTTCTATAGCAGCAAACATCTCAATTACATGGAAAAAGCAATTGAACTGGGGAATTTACCAAGGTTTCAATGGCCTCACCTCCTTGAACCAAGGATACCTTGACATTCTTATGAAAAAGAACAACTGTGCCTGCATCACAATCTACTGTTAATACTCTGAGAGGAAAGGATGCCTCAAAGCACCCTTTCAGAGAAAGCTTATTAAAAGTCCCCTCCTGAAAAGGTAACTTAACTCCTTGTTTGGGGCTCAGTCCTTTGGATGTTAATCTGACTGGCCCGGTGCACCTAAATAATAAATATCTTCCTCAACCCCTCCCCCACCACCACAAATAAAAATGTCCCCTCTCTTTCTACAGTCCTTTTACCTGGTAAAAGAGTCCCATGTCTAAAAAGCCTTGAGATAGATAGACGTATAATACACACACACACACACACACACACACACACACACACACACACACAGAGGAAAGGATGGAAAATACTTACAATAACAAAGCAAGGTCAGTTTTTGGAGACGCTTGACTGTCAGGGAGTATTCAGACCTGGTTTGTCAGAGGATGGAAAAGGCTTTTTTCCTTAAGAGAGAATTATGAAAAACATACACACATACACACACACACACACACACACACACACACACACACACAAAATAAATGCTTGGAACCCCAATGCACAAATGCACAACTTTCAAGTTCAATTTTCTATTTAAAAACTAGAAAAGTGGTGAATGTCTGCTGATGTGTTAATATCTAATACAGAGAACAAAACGGGTTACCCATGTGAATCTGAAAAGCCCTTAAGAACACTTTCCCAGAAAAGGGCCATGGTAGCAGTAGCTGCCTCATCTGAGTGTCGTAAGCCAGTTCCATTTCACATTCTGCCCTGTCTTCCTCATTAAACCACGTGTCTTAGACAATTTGAGGTTTAGAAAAACATGGCCCCACTAGCAGTATGTAGGAAGCTGTTCAGTTTTGCACACATGTTGAGGCTATACTCCAGAGAGGGGTAACTAATGAATTTTCCACAAGCCTCTGAAGATCTTAAATCACCTGTACAAAATCAGAGATTTTAAAGAAAAAATTATAGTTTAACCATAAAAACGAAATATAGGGAGAGAAGCCATTAGATTGTTTCAGGAGCAAGACCCTTGAGCTTATTAATTAGGAAAGGTTGAAATCCAGAAAGAGAAAATTCACTGAAATCAGATCAGCTACCTTAATAAAACAGATTCTCTCAATTTATTTTGAATAACAGAAGTTAACACCTACCAGCTTATATAGGAAATTAGAAACAATACGTATTAGCCTGAAATTTTTTCTATCCACCCCTTATGAGTTATAAGTCAATCCAGACACAGAATCTGGATGGTTCCTGCACTGTTTATTGTGGTAGTTAAATAACTTGGCAATTATTATTCTTAATGCTTATTCCTAAAACATCACCTTCTTTTCTAACTTTATTGTATTTCCCATTGATAGACAAAACACATTGATAAGAGTAATTAAACTTAACACTAGTCATAAGAAGCAAGCAATTTTTCAAAAAAGCACCGAATACCTACAGGTCATGGTATTATAGGGAACTTGTGTTTTCCTAAAATATTCTTTGGTTTTCCACATTTTGAACATGGCTTATTTATTCAATCACAGAAAGTTTTACCATGAATATAACTTATACCTTCTATCATACACTGAAATAGAAAGCCAACAGATCTTGGTACAGATTTAGTTCATCCAGAAATTAACAAAATGGTTTTGAAATAACTTGGTCAAGAGGAAAGTTCATTGCAGAGAAAAAGTTATGCATCATGAGATGAGGAGAACTAGCTTTTCCCAGGAGATAAAGGGGAAATAAAAGGTCACACTTGTTATTACCATTATCCTTGCTCTGGGATAAGAAAAATTTGACCTGCATCCATGTAAATTTGAAAATTTTGAGAGACCTTAATGAATGTCTACTCTACAAAGATCTCTGGTTAATGAATCACACTAGTAACCCACACTAGGCTTCACAGCATGCTCTTCTTAAACTTTGTGAATTTTCCATACTCCAGAGGCTGGTAATATTCCTCAGATATTTCCAGCACACTGAGAACAGAACCATCTGTCTGTGAGATTGTCATTAACCAAGCTCATGAAACTGATATATAAAAGTCTGAATTCCATTTTATTGATTTGCAATAAGAAATATTATCTTGGAGACAGGAATACCTAAATCTGCATAACTAGTCAACTATTTATTTTAGACGGATCTAAACAGGAAGCCAATTCATAATCAAAAAATAATTTGAAAAGCATGAAATTAGAACTGAGAGTTAAAATTAAGGGAATTCATTAAAAGGCAGTTGTCCAACACTCTCCAAAAGCCCTTTAGTTTCTGTTAAAGCATTCAATATGGGAGATTTTATTTCTGATTTTTAATTGTGAGGTGAAATGAGAGCCTACAATCTTACTTTCAAATTCTCAGAAGAAGCCTCACATTAGTCCCCAACCACTAACCGTGACTTTCATTTTTCACTGTAATTTGCACCGTATTTTAATTAACAACACTGCACCTGTCTTGGAAAGTGTTTTCTACCTTCTTTAGCAGGAGAAAAATTGCCCTACACTATTATTACCGAAGTCAGACAGTTATCTTAGTTATGTCCCAATATCTTGACACAGAACACAATTAAGGAAGCCAGAAAGAGAAATACTGTGCCATATCAGGATACTATTCCTGATATTTTATAGAGAATACAAGTCATCTTATATAAAAATGCAATGTGAATGGGGTCAGTCACTTAAAAGAAACCGTTTCTGCTGTCATGTGTTCTACTTGGTGGCTGGAAAAGATAAATACTAAAGTTCTGAGATACACTCATAAGCATTCAACTTATGTTAATAGCATCAAACCATTAACTTACCCTCTACTAATTTGAAACGTATCATTTCAAACAGATTAATTGAAGTTCATTGTAATTTTATTGAAAGTCTAAATGTAAATATTTTACACTTTTAAATTTTCATAATCCGAAATATAATCCAAATTAGCAAGGCTCTACTACTATTTAAACCACAATTGCATTCTGTTATCCAGAATTAAACTGGAAAACAGATTTTCATTAGTACTTTTTTTTAATAACCATAACCTGTAGCCTAATAAGAAACTAAATACAACCTGAAAAAGATAAACAATGTCCAACTGAAGAACATTTTATTACATTTTTATATATTGAATATCATGCATGGTAACTATTAACTAGATTATAATAACCAGAATAAACACCTACTAGTCTATTAAGCAAAAGAAACTTTACTGTACTTGAGAAGTTATTCAAAACAATAAATTTAGGGGTCTCAACACAGAGTCCTAATATTAAAGGTAAAAATCTAAGTTAATTTGAGAAAGTATGACAAATTCCTGCTGGCAGAGATATCAATAATGAAAAAGTTGAGAAATCTCTTCTGGTAGTTTTAAAGATTAAGGCAGTTTAAATTTTGTTTTATTATACAATATTGCTAAAACTGTTTCTCCTTTATTTTCAACATGTATTTCCTTTGTTTTAAACTAAATTGAAGTAATTCATTGTGAATCATCCATAATTTGCCCACCTATATTATCCTCTTGCTCTCTTTATTAAATCTAATTTATTCAAAGGGCACAAGATATCCAACTGTAACTACTCAAACTTATTTATTGACCTTCAAGTTTCAGACCCAAAAGGAATACTCTCATGGGAAATAAAAATTCATACATCTATAAATATTTCATAATTTCTAAGAGTGGTTTTTCTGAGGATATTTAGGCAAAAGCTGAGGCAAGGCTGGGCTTCCCTGAATTTGAAAGTATTATTCATTTTATGTAAAACTGATACAATCTCATATTTCAGAATTTTCTATACATATGATTGTCACATCAGATCTTTACAACCATACTCTAAGATAAGCATATCAGAGTCAATCCCTACTTCATTACACTAAGGAAGACACTAACAAGCACCGATTCAGGGCTTTGTCCTAAGACCACACGCCAGGAAATATTTGAGAGCCAAGACTAGACCTAGGTCATCTTAAGAAGCCCTTCTTAAAATTCTCATTCTAGTAAACAGAAGATACTAAGCTTACCTGAGTATAAATAAGTGTGAGGCCATATAATAACAGAAAATGAACAGGAGACAAATTCCTTCCTAGATTATCTGGGGATTATCTCAATCCTTCACTTTACACCTTGTCTGGAACATCATAGCCCTGTGGATCATCAGGGTTGATCAGCCGGGCTGGTTAGGCCTGCATCTCTTCATCCCTTGCTGCATCTTCTGTGGACACAGTGAATGATGTTCTTAAATCAGGCTTTCACATGTAGCTGCATATCCCCACTAGATGCCCACAACAACCAGCTCTATTTAAAATCACAGAATACACAGAGCTATCACATTTTCAAGAAACTACGACTCTAAAATAGTGCTTAAAAGAGTATATGGCTAATATTCCAATGAGGCTCTGATAAAGATCAGAAGTATGAGCTTCAGTTCAGCTCTAGAATCCCTAAAAGATCCAATTATGATTCCATCATTCTCTTTTTGTCCTTATTCTTTACAAAATTTTACCTTCTTTACACTGCAAATGAAAGACTAGGCAAGAGTAAACAAAAGGATCTCTATCTTCAGTTTACCTCATTTTTCTTTTTGTTGTTTTTAACATAGAATTTTGACCCTGGCAAACATTTGAGTACCTAGTAGTTCTAACACCTGAACACAGTTCTTGATTTGGACCAAGAGAAAGAACACAATGCAGGTTCAACAGTGAGCCTGTGTGTCAAGAAGTAGCTGATCTTTGAGACATTAGAGTCACTCTTAACAAGAAAAAATAGGCAAAACAAACATAAAAGAAAACAAATCACCCATGTTGAGTCCTAGGAGATGATTTCCCACAAGCTGTATAAACTTTCTTCAGTTAAACAAATAATCCTAGAAATGAAGTTTTGTTTTCATACTTTGAGGACATATAGTAATGATTACCTGTGGTTTTTCTCACTGGAAACCCTGACAGTGAGACAAAATTTTTTTTTTCATTTTTCCCAGATAAATGTCTTAAGACATTTCTAGAATATGAACACTTCTTAAGTCAATGTTTTACATTTAAATTTAAATTTTATAATCATCATATCTAACTTTATTCAAAGCACAAATCCTAGAGACAGGCAAAGTTTTTGTTTATTAAGGACCATTTCACAATATCCCACTCACTAAGATCTCTTGCTTACTACCTCAAAGAGGTGGGGGAACCCTCCCTATATGAAATCTAGTGTGAAAGGTTCATGGAATTTCTATATATTCTGAGGACTTTTTTTTGGAAGGAACACCTTTGAAGTTCAATCTCAGGTAAGAGAGCAGAGAAATTGAGTAGACAGGAGAGAAGTGTACTAGAAGTAGCTTACATTCAAAGGTCATTGAAACACATCAGAAGAGTGTGTTAGTGTCTAAGTAAGACCTTGGGCCTAAATCCATATGGATGTGTAAATGAGGATTATGTAATACTCATACCCTGTATTACAACTGCCAAAAGTATACGAGAAGGGAAATTTTCACTTTGTTCTCTAGGAACGTGTATTCATTCATTCATCCCCATCTGCCTTTGACTAAACCCGAGCTCAGCCGAGTGGAATGATTCATCAAAAAAGAAATGGAAAGTTGATGGCACAGTCAGAACATCAGAGTTCCATTGAGTGTGTTCCACTGAAACACACAACCTGAGTCCCTTTTAATTAAAACAATTGAAACAGTAAAATGGGTTTATAACTTTTTAAGGTCCTTTCTAATAAACCTGTCCTAGACACCAGACATATGTTCAATGATCTTTAAAATTAAAATAAGCTTTGAGACGTCTATGGAATGCTGCCTCCCGTTCCCCAAAAAGTTTCAGATATGCCTCTATTAATAAAGTTGCTTAATCCCATTATTTTATCTCTTTCTGTTGGTCTTAAATTATCTCTCTACTCACCTCAGGCAATGATTGAAGTTTTTTCTGTATTCCCTTAGTCTATTAATCCTGACCCTGCTAATATTTCACATGGCAGCCTCATTTAAACAGTAAAAGCAAATATTTTCATATTATGTATTAATAAAAAGTACTAGCATTTTTCTCATTTCTTCATTGGCAGTCAAACATTTTTAAACTAAGCCTCTTCTTTATCAGTACAGATAAGAAAAGTAGAATGAATTATTCTTAAGTTTTGATTACATGCTTTTTGGGTTAACTAGTTATAATTTATTCATAGGAATACATTAATAATCAACACCAATATTGTTCCATTATCACCTGAATAATTCTTTAAAGATTCAGAACCTAACATTGGACCACAAAAGAAAATTGTCCTTTCTAATGCATTTTTTCTATGAACCAAAACATACTTAATATCTTCCTTTGTAAGTCCACTTCATATGGCAGTCTTTAAATACTGTTCACAAAGACAACATCAAACATTTGGAAGTTTGCAATACACCAAAGGAAAGAATGATGATTTATTCAACTTTAATCGGCTCAATATTAATTTCATGAAATTTATACCTAGAGGATTCTGATTGCTATAGTTCTTACCATGAATAAATTTTGCTCTTCAAAACTGGTAATTAATTCTTACACCTTGAAAGACTGAAAAACCTAGGCCTCTGAATACATTTACATGGAAATTAACATTCTTTTCTACTGTTTCTTTGAAATTTCTTTAGAGATTACCTTTTCTCATTCAGTTCAGACTGTATCAAACATCCATTAATATAGTTCCTTTTCCTTTAGATTCTCAAAGGCTTGGGGTTTAGAGAAACTTCAAGTGTACAAAAATCTAGAAACTAAGGACAAGTCAACCAATGTTAACTATGAACTAATTTCTTTAATCTTTAGAATGGTATGGAATGCTGTATCGTTAGGCAATACTGACATAGGCATCTAATTCACAGATAGGTCTTCCCTCTATGATGTAGCATTTTTCTGAACATCCAAAGGCAGTTTTAATAAGGGAACTTATATATAAGATAGGTTATATTTTAATTTGAAAATAGAATCTGGTAGGTAATGGTAAAATATAAATGAATATTCTAAAACTATTCCAATGAGACATTTCCAACAGCTCTCCATCTTCTCCTTCCTTCTTTTAAATTACCTGCCTTTTTCTTTCAATGTCATTTATTTTTCAATCTTTAGACCACTTATTTTCCCATTAAAGTGAAACACAAAGAATGGCTTTCATTACAACTCAGAGAGGTGAAGTGCCAGTCGATTGGCACCAATATATAGGTTCCCTCACTGGAGAACTGAGAGAGTTATCTCTGTTTCTCAATTTTGAGACAGACTCTTCACAATGAATAAGTAATTTGAAAATCAAAAGGACATTTTGTTGAAAAAGGAAGCTGAGGCTAAACTACCTGCATGGTTTAAGTCATCCATATGCTGAGTTGTGAACAAGTAGACAAAGCTCTAGAAGCTTTTTAAAAAATTTTGTGAACATACTAACCCATGTATGCATACACTATAAAATCTGGCATTAAAAAGAACACAAGGGTCTTTTCCTTTGTTTTGCATACATAATTTTGAAAAGCACTTTTTTGGACATGCTGCAAACAAAAATAAAAATAAATAGAAACAGTTTAGTCAAGTTCTAATTTTTATTCTTGGGCTCTCCAATAATTTTATATCACCATGCTTATAGGATGTAAATGTTGCCGGAGCAGTCTCATCTCTCCCTTTTGGAAAAACTTGTCTTTGAACCACTAATTTTTATGTTATGTTTAAAGATCACAAAGTAAGATTATGCTGATGAAGTTTATTAAAAAATTTGGAAGGCAATTTCATAATAGCAAGTAAACACAAAAGTGTCAAAGCACCAGAAATGCTGCACCAGATTTTAGCCCATCTGCAGATAATCTGTCTAGGATGATAAAACTTGTGCTTTGTTTATACAAATCCGTAGACTATTTGAATAGAAATTTTATAATATACACTACATTTCTAATTCTAAGGACAAATGAAAATTACTAACAGACACAATTTATAATGAATTCCTTGAAATATTAGACCATTTTCAATTCTGACTTTCCTATAGTTTGGAATATTACCTTAGCCCTGAAGGTCAAGGCACAGTGTAGTGCTAAAAATATCCATTAGGGTTTTAAAGTAGGGTGACCAGAGCCCCTCCTCTTTTACAACTTATTGTTATCTCCATAAACAAAGCTATATTGAGCATTTCCTCTGTTCCATAACAAAGCTATATTGAGAATTTGTACGGTATGATACAAGATGCTGAATTCAACAGAGACCAGAATCGCAGCTTTACAATCTAAAAGGACAGAGAGGATAGACACACAATAGGCCATATATGTCGAAAGGCAACTACAGATAATAAGCATTCAGAATAGGGGAGGTCACTTCCAGTTGGTGTTAGTCAAAACAGGCTTTATGAAAGGCTTTGTGGTGGGCAGTATGCTGATGTACAAGTGGTAAAACAGAGGACACTACAAATCAAGGAGATGACACTAATGGAAATGTAGAGTCAAAGGAGTGCAAGGCTCACATGGAAGCATATGGATCTGGGAGCTAAGAGCCAAGTGCACAGTTGAATGAGGGAGAGAGGAGAGGTTACTCTAGTATGCCAGGCACATGATCTTGAACTAGGAACACTGACCATAGGTTGATATTGACAAAATGGGCTGATTTTTTAAAGTTTACTTTAATTAGCAAAAAATAGAAATATTAAAATAAACATTTTATAATTCACAATTTCATCATATTAACAAAGCAAGTATTTTTATTACTTTGTATTTCCTTCCAGGGATTTGTCCATATGGCTGAATATTTTTACCTAGAAGTTGTCATACAATTTTGCACTTAGATATTTTTCAGTGAACATTATAACATTGAACATATCTCTGCTGCTTTTTAAAGTGTTCTTTGAGGAAATATACTTCCCTAGAAGACTGAATTAGACCGATAGCAAGAGTAGCTAAAAACAGAAGTAATTTCTTGATGAGTTTTTATAAACACACTTATTTGGAAGGTCCTTAAGCATATCTACACTTACTACATCTTGAATTTTCCAGACAAATCCTGATAACATTTTGTCCTATAGTCTTCCCCTCTCCACGACTGGTACACTCAGACATCAGATTTTTGTGATATATATTAATTTTATTCTGTAATTTTAGCAAACTGGTTTGGATCACAAATATCCTTCACTTACTTGCAAGTGTGAACTTAGGCAACTTGCTAAGTTCTCTAAATCTTAGTGTTGTCCTCTATAAAACGAGGCAAATAATGATTCCTCCTCCTAAGACTGCTGTGATGAATTAAGGAGGGCTTCCATGACAGACAGTATGGATTGTGGTTAAGAACAGAGACTCTGGGACCATTTTGGCTAAATTCAAAATTTAGTTCTACTCCTGGCTCTGGGACCTTGGGCAAGTTATCTAACATCAACTTGCTTCATGAGAACAATAGGGATGATGATAATAATGGACACATATGTACTCCTGTCAGGGTTGATGCAGGGAACAAAAGAGTAAAGTGGATAAAGTGGCTTGTAATTGTGCCTGGCAGATGCATGTGCTATGAACGGGTTCATTATTATTACATAAAATGGTTGGCATAGTATTTAGATCATGGTACGCAGCCAGTAAGTGGTAATTATAGATACTACTTTTTACTCAAGCAGAATGCTTTTATCATCTCGCTTAATCAATGTTTGTTTTCATTCCACTAAACCTGGGAGACATAAACCTAGTTTATTTAACAAACAATTATGTAATATTTACCAAATGCCAGGCACTGGTGCAAGCACTTTACAAATAGTTCATTTAATTTTCATTAAGAACCCTATGAAAAAGGTACTGTGGTGATTCCCACTTTAAAAAATGAGCAGCGTGAATTACAAAAATGTTATATAATTAGCCCAACGTCACTGAGAGACTATATGTCAATTAAATCGACTCCGGTACTAACAGCAGATAGAACTGGGATTCTAAGCCAGGCTCTCTGGCTCTAGAGCCTACACTCTTAACTATGGTACTGTGTGGTTTCCAAGAAAGAAAAACTTTCAACCCATAAGCCCTTTACTCATTTATCTTCTGGGCCATATGCCAAGCACCATAAGCCCCCTTCTTGACACTTGAAGATCTATGGGAACAAGGCCTATAAACATTCAGGCTCCATGCCCAGTGGTCCCTACAGTTTGTATCACCAGTTTTCCAATCCCCCGCCTCCCCAACACACACCCTACAGTGGCCATACATAGAAGCCTAACAGTTCAGGAGATGTCTGGGAAATTCCAAAAACAGAAGGCAGATGAGAAGCAGCAGGGAGTTTTATCCATGAATGTCTTCACAAAAGAATCTAAATGCTGATTGAGGGCATGTTGCCCTCCATTGAGGAGAGACCAGCCCCTGCTGGCAGGAAGCTCAGCGTTGACAACAACCACTGAAAAGAAGGCGGAGAGCTTTGCCAGCTGGGGATAGACATCTGGCAAAGGATCAGAGGGATGCCACGTCAGCTAATCCACCCCAGAGCTGGATTTAAACACATTTCCCCTTGGTGCTATGCAAGAGCTTACTGAGTCCACTACTGGAAGAATAGAGCTAAAGAAATTCACCCAGAAGCAAATCAGTTTCAAAGTAATGAGGGCATAACTCCTAATTATGCATCATTAGAGAGACCTCCTGACCAGAACATAACTGAGGCTGGCCAGAGTCTAGTCTGAGCATACCTTTAAAGTTTACAATATTGAGCAACTAGGTTTTATTTAAGATTCATGTCTCCATATAAGCAAGGTATAGGAGAGTTCCTTCACAATTAGCTAAGTAGCTCAAATCTCTGTCATACACATACATACACACACACACACACACACACACACACACACACACAGTTAAAAAAATCTTAATTTTTAATCTCAGAAAAAGGTTATAGAGGCTATTTCACTTTGACACCTAAATTACAACCTACATACTCAAGGTCTCTTTCTTTCACTTACAGTCAAGTAATTACAAACTTTGATTTCCAATGTGCCCCTGTTTGAGTGCATTTCAGTAGCAATGAGGGCTGAGTTTGGCCCTGAACTCGAAATTTCAGACCTTGAGTTTTTAATCTCAATTGTATTTTGCATTCCTAAATTTTTCAGTTATTCCAATTCTCTGCCTTCCTTAAGGTCCCTGTAACCACAATGAGTTCCTCTAATTCACCCAACTCTACCACACTGCTCCATGGCTCTCCCCAGACAACCTTACTCCCTACGCATCCTACCCCACTGCTTCATAATTCTCCCTCAGCCAGCTAATCACTGATCTTATAGGAGGCTGCTTCTGCACCCTCATTCTAATGACCCAAGTAAATTTTATTCCCTTGCATATGTACCTAACCAGGCTTCCCTTTGTCGGTTTTGTATGACCCCTTTACTTCAACATTCTCTCAACCTCAGGTAAGAAACGCCCCTTCCATCAGATCCAGCCTTGTGGTACCTTCAGGGGAGTGGGGGTGGCAAATGGAACCACTCTCCTCTCATCCCCAAAGATGGACACCTGAGATTCTCTCCTATTAGCTCACACCTGTCGGTGACCCAAGATTTCTTCTTTCCTGAGGGGTTACTTTAGACCTTGAAATGATATCTATTAGTATATACCAAAGTTCTATCAATTGTAGAGATCTAGGAATGCTAAAATTTATAAAATTAGGATACATATCTGAGTCTTACCATAAATGTCTGTAACTAAAAAAACCTATCAATGTATATAATAAGACTTAGTAGATGTAGGGAGACAAGAGTGGAACAGAGGCATGCAAGAAGTATGAATTATCTTTGGATGACTTTAAGGAAACATTTGTTCTTGTAGGGACAGTTGCAAAGTTAAGCAATGGGAATAACCTATTTGAGGAACCAATATGATGGCATATCTTGCTATTAAAAAATGGAGCTAGCATTTCACATGATGCTCAAATTAAACCGAGCATTTTCTTCTATCTCAAAGCCAATTTTGAGTATGACTTTGTACCCATAGCCACACAATAATCAAGAGAATACTTGTTCATAATAAGGTGAATAGGCTGTAAATGTAACTTCTATTGTCTTATCTTTTCATTTTTTCATAATGCAAATATAACCAATTAAAAATATAAGTAATATAGTCCACTTATTTCTTTCCTATGAACTCCCTAATTTTGAATTTAGTTAAATTTAAAATGTCTAAATTTTTTTCATTTCAACTCTAGAATTCTTATGCTGTCTTCTGCCATTCTAAGTGGTTATTCCTCTTCATGTTTTTCCTAAGTCTTCAAATGCAAATGGACTGTTGTGCTGAAATTTCACATTTGAATAAATTACATTTATGTTTTATATTTACTGGCAAAGCAGATAGCCCAGGAAAAGTTAAAAAAAAACTTATATAAAATAACTATAGAAGATTGAAGTACTTGATGTGCTTTTCTGAATCTCTATGTCCAAAAGTAAACTGCTAGTACATGGGGGTGTGTGTGTGTGTGTGTGTGTGTGTGTGTGTGTGTGTGCATGTGAGAGTGAGAGAGAGAGAGAGAGAGAGAGAGAGAGAGAGAGAGATTTCAATAACTTGGGGAAGATCATTTTAAAAACATACTAAATTTATAGTGGAATGAAGAAAGTCAAGTTTCTTTCTCTGTAATTCTCAACTCTAGTAAACAGTGTATTTTCTCAGAGTCCGTAGAAGACAATATAGCCCAGTGGCTAAAGTTTGTACCTTACAACTAGATAATATGTCTTTAAAGTGTTACCATGTGCCAGTCAAATATAACAATAAACCACAAGGTAGATTATTATTATTATTATTATTATCTGCATTTTACAGATGAGAAAACTCAGGCACAGAAAGGGTCAGTAATACGCCAAAGTCACAGAGTTAGAAAAGTGTTAAAGCCCTTGTTCCTCCTATCCAGGTTGTCTGGCTCCATTATTCATGCTGTAAACCAGTCTTCATGTCGCCTTACTTAACCTGTAATCCTGGCCCTACCATAGTAGTTGTGTGGCCTTAGACAAGTACTCTCTCTGAGCCCCACTTTCCTCATCTATAAAGTAGGGACCATAATAAAATATATTTCTTATAGTAGGGGCTCAGTAAATATGATTTGTCTTCTCAAAATTTAAAATGATAGAACAGTTGCCTGTAAAACATATATCACAGCTTTTGTGAACATTTAATAATGGACAACTTTGCAGAGCAAATCATAATGTGGTACAACAGATAACTGCATGCATATATGTACATAAATGTATATGCATATAATAGGCCATATTTTCCTGAGTTATTTTTGCAAAGTATTTCCACAATATTATTTGGTGGCACGTTAAATATACTAAGCACTTTTCTACCATTTTATATACTTTTCCAAAATACATTCCTTCATCATTTCCTTTTTACTTTCTCTTGTAGTCTCTGTTCCACTCCCATCATTGCACAACAACTACCCTATTCGTGATCACTGATATCCTTTAGTTGCCAAATATACTGGTCTCTATTGGTCTTCATCTGGTTTAGCTTTTCAGAGAAAGGAAGACAATGCATAATGGGTGCTCAATAACTATTCACCATCATCACAACTTATAGTTAATTAATTACACATACACTGTCCTAAGCCAGGCACTCTCTAAAGCTCTTTTTGGTTTTCTGGATTCCTCTTTTTCCACCTACCTCCATTACACATATAATTCCCCAAGGTTCTGTCCTCAGTCCTCTTTTCATTTCACTGTTTTATTTACACTTGGGGAGCCTAGATCCATCTCTTCTATTAGGGTACATATACCTTAAACCTGATGTAATCCTGAATTCTACACACTCAGTTCCAAACCTCTGGACATTTTACATGAATGTTGAGAAAATACCTGTAATTCAACAGGTCAAAGCAGAATTCACCTCCTACAAAACCTGTTTCTACTTTTGTATGCTCTTTCTGTCAGTGGCATCCTAATATTCAGATCTTCCAGAGAAAAACCTCAGAGGTAGTCTTAACTTGTCTCTCTCCTCAAAGTCTAGTCCTCAAATTCTGCTTACTTTACTTTGACTTGCCGCTTAACCTCCTCTTCACTCCTGCTCTTCTCTAGAATTGGTTCTAATTACTTTTCATCTGAACCACTGTAGCTGTATTTGTAAGTCATTCTTCCTTCCTCCTGGC
This sequence comes from Macaca nemestrina, assembly GCF_043159975.1. Lineage (NCBI taxonomy): Eukaryota > Metazoa > Chordata > Mammalia > Primates > Cercopithecidae > Macaca > Macaca nemestrina. Next base: position 66,234,591 of record NC_092128.1, read on the forward strand.
ATCATTTTCAGTATATTCTGTTTGCTGCCATAGTGTTCTCTTCCTAAAACTCCTTTAGCGTTATGTCACTTCATCACTCCTCTACTTAAAAACCTTTAATAGTTGCATTTAAAATAAGGTATATTTGGGGGAAGATACAGGAGATAATTTAATTCTTTCCAATAATGTACAAAGATCAAATCAGGGTAACTGGCATATACATCACCTTGAATATTTGATTTTATGCCAGAAACATTTAAATTATTCCCTTCTAGGTATTTTGAAATGTACAATAGATGATTGTAAACTATAGTTACCCTACATATCTATAGAACCCTAGGTCCTATTTCTTTTTAAAACTGTACATTTGTATCCATCATCAACCTCTCTACATGGCCTTGCCCCTCTACTCTTCCCAGCCTCTGGGAACCGATCTACTCTCTATCTTCAGGAGATCCACTTTCTAGCTCCCACATATGAGCGAGAACATGTGATATTTGTCTTTGTGTGTTTGTCTTATTTTACTTAACATGATGATCTCCAGTTCTATCCATGTTGCTGCAAATAACAGAATTTCATTATTTTACATGCCTGAATAACATCTCATTGTTTACATAACATTTTCTTTATCAATTCACTCATTGATGCATACTTAGTTTATTTTATATTTTGGCTATTGTGAATAGTGCTGCAATAAACAAACAAATGCAGATATCTTTGGTACACTGATTTCCTTCCTTTTGAATATATACCCAAGAGTGGAATTGCTGGATCAAATGGTAGTTCTATATTTAGCTTTTTGAGGAAAATCTATACTATTCTCCATAGCATCTGTACTAATTTACGTTTCCACCAGTAGTGTACAAGGGTTCTGCTTTTTATATGTCCTCATCAACATCTATTAGTTATTCCATGACTTTTTGATAAGAGTTGTTTTAACCGGAGTGAGATGACATCTCATTTTGGTTTCAATTTGCATTTCTTTGGTGATTAGTGATGTATATTTTTTCATATACCTGTTAGTCTTTTGTATGTCTTCTTTTGAGAAATATATATTCAGATATTTTGCTCATTTTAAAGTCAGATTATGTTTTTTGCTACTGAGTTATTTGAGCCCCTTGTAGTCTCATATTCAAAGTGCTCCACAGCTTAGCTCCTCTTTGTTAATCGTATTCAACTTTAAACCCATGTCTCATATAGCTATCACCTTCTTCCACATATCCAGATATTCTGTGCTAACAGTTTCCCCCATGAAAGCCACATCTTTTCTCCCTTCATACCGTTGTTCATGTTATTGTCTCAGTCTGACACAACCTCCAGGCCACTCCCTAACCCCGTCAAACCTCACCTATCCTTCAAAGCAAAACGCAATTTAGAGCTTGTTTCCCTGTTCTTGTAGGATGCCTTTCTCTGTACTTCATTTGGTACAAAATATAGTCTCTTGTTTGAGTTACATGGCCAGGGCAGCAGAAATATGACTTAACTATCTTTATGTTTCTTACCACTTCTAGCAAAGTAGTTCTATGTATATAGAAAATGTCCAGATATTGAATAAATTAGTATATGTGACAACAATAAAAAATGGGGCTCACAGACTTCCAAATACAAAGAACATAATTGACCAAGAGCCCCTACTACTGGGTTCTGAGCTCTATGCTGCATTTGTGCTGGGTCATGCCTCTTAGAACTCCTTCCAGCCCATAATGGGATGTGACAGGGACACTATGGCAGGTTCATTCCTAGGAGACAAGGGGACTTATCTGACAGACAACTCTGACACACAGCTATGCTCTGACATCTCCTTACATCACACAAGAGTCAAGGGCACATCCACACATCAGTCTCTCCTCTCCCTTACTGCTGCTCTTCCTATCAATGTCTGGCATCATTCTCATGCTCTCCTAGCTTTCTCCAGGTATCTCTCCATTTTTCTCACACAGATATTTCCCCTAATACTTACAAATTTAATCCCATTTTGGCTCTGCCTCTAAGGAGAGCAGGACTGACCCAATTTGACACAACTATACACTTTTTTTTTGAATTTTTTAAAAACTTTGTGCTATGGAAACCTTGCCTTAGTCACTACTTTAACAACAAGCTCAAATAATAGTAATATTAATAGCAACAAGAATTAACCCTTTACTGTATGTGCACTTTCTCATTTGTCCGCAATGAGAAAAATGTGACTATTATTCCCACCACACAAAATGAAAAAAGATTTAGAGAAGGTAACTTGCCCAAGTCACCCAGTTAATAAAACAATGGAGCCAGGACTTAAACCCATAAAACCTAAGTCCAGAATATAATACATCTTTTTAAACACTACACTATGCTGCTAAGTAATTGGCCTGCTAAATCAAATATGTTGATACAAGTTTGAAATCTTTGTATCCATTTAAAAAGTAATAAAGATTCAATTTATTATCTGCATAGCTAATCCCAAAGTGTCCCCAAACTCCCAAACAGTATAGGATAAGCATGGACATTATCCATAACTATGATTCAGGAAAATATTTTTGCTGCTACAGACATTCATTCATTTGTGAGTAACAACTTTGTGCCAGGCAATGGGTTATGATAATAAAGGGCACTATTCTCTCTTTAAAGAGGTGAAAATTATAAAAAGAAGAGTTCGATTTAAGCCAAGATCCAACTTCAAAATGATTCTGAACATCTGATGTGATTGTCACAAAACAACTCTTGAATAAAAATTTCACCTTTCTACTCATTCCTGTACATTTTTCTTGATTTAAAAGCATTGCTTTTAATGAGTGTCCCTCTGTCAGGACCCTTATGATTGTATTGGTCAGAAATGGCTAATTAGAACAGAAGGTCTCAAGCGTATCTCCAGCTTCTGGCAGGTGTCATTCTATGTTTGTCAACACCCACATTAGGAAATGGAGTGGGTCATAATAAAGATCAAATATAAATGGGAAATGGCCAATTACCATTTCTTCGTTACCTTGGTTGCACTCATGCACATATCAAAATATTCTATTAACTCATGAAGTAGCAGAGAATAGTGCAAAGATGGACTTTAACATAAGACATATTTGGGTTTACATCCTATGCTACCACTTACTGACTCAAACGATAGGCACGTTTCTTAACTTCCCTGAGCCTCTGTTTCCTTATTTGATATTTATTGTGAGAACTAAATGAGGCATTTTAAAGAAAGTTGCCTTGCATTATAAGTAGATGCTCAGTAAATGCCTTTTACTATCATTACAAGCCTATCTCCCTTGCCAGGCTGGCAGCTCCTTCCAGACTCATCTTAAGGCCATATATCCTCAGAACCTGACACAGTACCTAACACAAATAGATGTTTAATAATTATTAATATAATGAATTAATGAATTATTTGTGCTCTAGATAGTGGACTTTAAAGACACAAATTCACATGGGTAACCTTCTGGACCAAAACTACCTTAAGCCATATTCATAAAAGCAATTCTAATAACTCTTGAACCTAATTCCAAAATGCCGGCTTACTCTAAAAGGTCAATACACACAAGTTTAGAATACAAAGAGAAAATTTCTATCTGTCCTCTTGCAATGGCATTTAAACATGAAAGGCCTGGAAAGTAAGGGTGGGGTAGAGTATGACAATGGGAAAGCTAGGGAAATTATAAGAGACAAAATACGTGAAAGCAATGGTGATTTCATCTTTAGGAAATAACTCACCTGATGCACAGATTAATGATAGTGGCAACCAGCTACATGGTACTCTTCATCTTCAAAGCTCTGGATCAACAATTAACATACCTTCTTTGCATGCAAATGAAGTACACAGATGTCATTTGACAGGTGGATGGTGGATAAGTAGAGATCGAGACCCTTAAATGCATTCCCAATGTCATCCAGAAAACTCCTAAGAAAGTCAAAGTGGGGCTCAGGGTTTATGGTCATCACACTTGACCTCTTTAATCATAAGATGATATAAAGAAAAAATTAATTATGTGACAGAATATGACAAAAAGATGGGACAGAGGAGAAAGATGGAGAGATAAAAAGGAGGGAAAGAGAAGCAAACATTTACTGAGTTCTTATGTTACTTAGTATATGTATTATTCCACTTAATCCTCAAATCAATCCTTGGTTTGGATTTATCATAAGAAAACTAAGGATGAGAAATGCTAAGAAGTTTGTCCAAATCAGGCATCTGGTAAGTGAAAAACTTGGAATTTACACCCAGGTTTTACTGACTCTAGAGCTCAAGATATCCCAATATCCTTATCCACAAGATATCCACAAGGTAATGAAAGGAATCAGATGCCAGGAGGGAGTAAGCACATATGCAGGCATCTGCACACGTGAGTCAAACAAGATCATGGAAGGAAACACCAAGTGCAGTAACCCAATTGGCCACTATTCCAGATTTTATATGTAAAAAAAAAAAATCATTTCTGCTTGTTCTTTATTAATTACAGAATTATAAGCCCAATTTGAGTCTTATAATTTACATAAGATTATAAGAAAAACAATTTCCCTTGTTGGGATAGTTTGAACTATCACAGGCAGGAAAAGTAAACATTTTGTTTCACCTTCATATCCTCAGTACTGTTAAAGGGACCAATGACTATTTCAGATTTATAGATTAAAGACTGATTTTTCCAGTGCAAGTAGACACCAGAACATAGTACTCTGGAGTTGGACTCCCTGGCTTCAAACTCTGACTCCTCTACTTATTAACTCTGCGTCCTTGAGCTAATCATTTGATACTTCCTGCCTCAGTTCCCTCATCTGTAAAATGAAGTATAATAGTAATATGTGTGTCAGGAGGTAATAATGAAGATTGAGTGAGTCTAAGAATGTTCAAATATATAGCAAGTACAAAATAAATGTTAGCTATTTGTCTCATTACAAAATGCATCACTCAGTTTTTAAGTCTGGTTCTCTTATCACTGGACTGTGCTAACTGCCCATGCAGTCTTGTTCACAGAACAAATAGGATTCATTTTAGTTTTGATCAAAAAGAGATGCCATTGCCAAAGAAATGAACTTGATTGCTTTTAAATGTCATGTCCTCACAGTGAGATATACCAAATTGCTCCCTCTTACTTCCATTCAAGTGTGTGTGAGCAATGACTTTTAATAAATTCATAATGGCATTTACTACCTGCAATGTGATAGATATAGACAGAGCAGAATGATAATCAGCAAGTGGGTATCATTTGATCCTGTTTTATTCTTCTGTTCACTTTTCTTCATCCATCTCTCTTTACAAACAAGAATCTTTGCCTTTGTCACTGATAAAAATTTATGAGACTATTACAAAGGTATTTTGAAGCTTTTATTGTATCTTTAAAATAATAAACAATAAAAAAGTATCAAATTCCCTAGAAATGATGCAAATTGTAGTATGTGGTTAGTCATTTTAAATGCCTTGCTCTAAAGGCAAACCACAGAAGTGGGAAATCCTCCGTGTTACCTGAAGACATGAAGCATAAGGGTTTGTCAAGGCTTACTAAACTCTAAGTGAAAAGATGGGCATCGAGGAAAGGGATTTTGAAATATTAAAGAACAGGTAAATCTCTACAGCACTATTGATTTCAAAAGCACAAAGGGAATATTCAGAACAGGAAGAAAACATGAAAAAGTCATTGTGAAACATTGCGCATACAATCTCCACTGTCAGTGACTTTCAGTAGAAAATATGGTATCAGCTTTCAAAAAACAAATGCCTCACCAACGGTATTTTATTGATGTGTGTTCATTTGCTAGAGGCCTCTTAATTCTCATGGGTTCCTAAAACTGTCAGAAATCCTACAAGTGTGAATAGTGTTGTATAAGCAAAATTAATGTCTTCATTGCTGAATGTGATATTTTAGCCCTTAAATGTGCCTTATTAGCAGGGTTTTATAAAAATGGAAATGTAAATAAGTTACCATTTACATGCTTGAGCCTAGCTGATCTTAAGATATTATTTCAGTCTGGCATTTATCGTGGTACCATAAAGCAAGCACTCTCATCCATGCATGAATTCCACATTACAATTTATCTAAACTAGCCACCACCTAAGATTTGAATGTAAAGACCTAGTCAATTAAATAAACACTGGAAAACAGGGCACTGTTTGCTTTCGGATTTATTATAATCTGACCCATTGAATAAGAATGATACATGTTGTATGTGTATGTATGTGTATGAGAGAGAGAGGAAAGGGAGGATTTGAAAGGACACTCTGCTTTTTCTTGGTTAATCTCAGACATCATTTCTACTAGAAATAGTCATTTTGTTTCCAAACACTTGAAGCTAATTGCTGGTTTGCTAGGGGAGGATAGGGGTGTTATTTCCAATGACACTGATGCTGAGCACAGTTGTTCCAATATTCTCTCACAGTCACCACCTGCCTCTGTAAGGCAAGTCCGCATAGTGGGAGAGATGGTGTAGAGAAAAGAATGTCAAACTAGAAATCACAACATGTGGGTGACAGTAGCATTAATGTTTATTACTTAATTTGTGGCCAAAGGCAACTCAACCCCTCAAAGCCTTGGCATCGTATATTAAATACAGAAAGTTGAAATAAACATTACTGAAAAAAACTTACAATTCTAAACTTCTCTGGTAAGAATAATGTGCTTGGCAGAAACAGTGAGGCCCACTTATATTTTATAAATGAGATTAAAACTGAGTCACCACTGCTTTTGAGCTCTGAATGACACTGACTGTCTGGCAAGGTAGAATTGAAAACATTTCTGAATTCATTCAGAAAGAAAACTAATATCCTGGACCTTGGAACAATATCTTTAATAAACAAGGCTGTTCTACTTTGGACTGACCAAGGAAAACATTTCAATAAACTACTCATCTATATAAAAGTTCTGATCCAAGCAATTCTGGGGGAAAAAAAATGCAGTGAAAAAAATACTTGCTTTCCTTATTTGTGGTAATACAAATATACAGAAAAAAAAATGAATTCCAGAAACAGAGGATAAGTACTTCTTTATTTAGTATAAAATCAAAGTCCCTAAATATTTTCAGTATCTTGAAAATTAAGAAACCAGTAGGCTACAAACAAAAAGTTTTTCTACTCTCCATTCTCAGGGAATTTTCTTCATATTATTTAGCCAAATTTTGATCATCTCAAATATTGCTGACACTGTACCAGGCATATAAAAATAAGTAACATGTGGACCTACTCCTAAAGAGCCAACAGTCCAAGAAAGCAGAACTGTGAAGAAATTATTATGCAATGTAATAAATGCTTTGATAGTCATTTATACAAAATGTAATGGAACACAAAGAATGGATTAAGGTGGGCTTATTGGGTCTGGAGTTCTCTAAACATGTAACATTTTAAAACTTGAGAATAAATCATAAACAAATTGTGGAAGGAAGGAGAAGGGGATGCTATTCTTTCAGTACGACATAGCACTGACTATGTGTCAAGGAGTGAGGAAGACCAATACTGAGCAAGTAATTTAAGATTGATGAGTGAGGCAAAAGAGAAGTATGAAGTGATTGATAAAAGAGCATCTAACAGGACAATCTAGCTAGACCGGGAAATCATAGAGGATTATTCCATGAAACCTTTCAAGCTGCCTTAAGGAGGATGAGTAGGACTTAGCTGGTCATAAAGCCAATGACACTAGCATGACTGAGGTGTGAGGAAGGATGGCTTGCTCACAAAACTCAATAAAGAATATGGTGGCTATGGAGTAGATTACAAGGATAAAAGCAGTACAAACTATCAGAAAAGTCAACAAGCACCAGATCTGGAAAGATCTCATAGGCCACAGGAACATCCTACAGATAATAGATTGGGATAGAACAACCATGGAAAGAGATCAGTTATCACAATAGTCCAAAGGAGAGATGATGGTCTGGACTAAAATGGTAGAAACAAAGATAAGAAGATGATGATAAAGTCAAATAAGTCAGAAAATGGATTAAGCCTTGGTAATTGAATGTGAGGGATAAAGAAAAAGGAGGCTATTCGGATAATTGCAGGGTTTCTTCAATGAGAATCTGGCAGGACACCGAGATAGAGACTATTGGAAGAAAACTAAAGATGAAAAGGAAGTAATATCAAGTGTACTACCATGTAGGACATGTTGTATTTGAGGTGCCAGTGACACACTAAAATGAAGGTGCCATTGAGCAGTTAATTAAAATAGCTTTAGACATCAGAAAATGAATGAAATTTGGAATAGAGATAAGTAAAGTCATGGGAATGGATAAGAGTGAACTTGAAACTGAAAGTGTAAAACACATTTACATACACTGATATAGAATACCAGGAAACTGGAGAAAGAGAGGCAATAGTCTGGATAACTTGGCCATGCCATGAGATATGTATGACAGAGCCCAGAGCCTCCTTCTGAATTCATCTACCCTATACCCTTACTACTTATCCCCTTCTCAATTTGCATCCTGCCAGAGAGCCCCACAGAGCAAAGCATCAAAGTAAATCAAATATGAACTAGAGCAGTGTATCACAGTGTAGATCACAAATATTCAATGCCTTAAATACGTCTACCCATTAGAATTTGTATGAAAGTGTTCACTCATTCATTTGTTCAACAAATATTAAGCACCCAACTATGGAGCAAGCACTGTTTTAAATACTAGAGATAGAAAAGTGAGCAAACTCTGCCTCTGAGAGTTTACATTGCGGTAGCGATAATCAGACAATAGTAAACAAACAAGAAACAGAGGATGAGAGTTCTCTGTGTGCCATGATAGAAATAAGTGAGGTAACAGGAGCAGACAGGAAGCTGATTTAGGTAGCTTGGTCAAGCCTTCGCTTGCCTCAGGCCCCAAAGGGAAACTAATACTCTACCATATTAGCTGCCTGGGCCACTAACACACACCTTGCTTATGCGATCTCATTCTTGCTCACTGGTGATAGAGACAGCTGTCCTCTCAAGAATCCCCATTGCTCAGAACCAAGTTGGTAACAAATTAATCTACTGAGCAGAAGAGTTCAAAAGGGGTTGCACAGGAGCATAGCATTTAACAGATGAAAGCTTTTAGCATCCCAGCCCTCACGCTGGTTTGTTGATGAGTTTTTAATTTCTTTCTCATGGCTTCTAGGATGAAATACCAAGTAAGAAAAAGCATTTGACCCCTAAAAACCTGGAAATTTTTACCCTTCCCTGATGCTAATAAAGAAATTTCATCATATAATGCCTAAGTACTTCTATATCATATATTCTCCCATGGAAAGAATAACCTATTTCATAATAGATAATTGTATTATTGTTCTGGAATTCCAATTTGGTAATTCAGATCTTAGGCCACTGGATTAATCCTAAAGTTAAACATGAAAAAATATGTAAGTACTTGGGTTGGAGTCCAAGACTGTGCTTTAAAATAAGATCTGAGAGGAATCACAAAACTCTCTATCATTGAGCCAAAGGGATTAAATGTTCACCACTAGACCTTTGTTTTAGTGTTATCTCCATAGGATCTCTATTAAAGTGTACTTGTTACCTTGTCAAGGGGATGACACAGAGCACCAATGCATTTTGAGGCAAAAATGAAAGGCTGAGATAGCATTGGGAGGCACTTTATAGGAAGAACAGATTCAGGTAGCAAATGCCACAGACTGTGACAAGGCAGTGTGAGGTCATTGGCACCTTGAAGAAGGAATATCACTAGGAAGCATGGAAGATACCAGGAGTAACATGGACTCCTGGAAACTAGAATTGGCAGAACCTTAAAGTTCAGAAGGTCAAGGCTCTTTCTTGAGGAAAACTGGGTCCCTGGGAGAAAAGGTATTTTAGAACACAGAAACTGAAAACTGAAAGAAACTTTTGAGATTGGGCACAATTCTCAATATTAGTCATAATAGACCCCAGAGAGGCTTCTGAAAAATACAGATTCCCAGCCCCTTCCCCTTCCCACCACCCGCAACTTTGATTCATTATATCTTGGGTTATTCTGAGAAAACTATTTTTAAAAAATGAAATACCATTTGACCCAGCAATCCCATTACTGGGTATATACCCAAAGAATTATAAATCATTCTACTATAAAGACACATGCGCACATATGTTTATTGTAGCACTGTTCACAATAGCAAAGACTTGGAACCAACCCAAATGCCCATAAATGATAGACAGGATAAAGAAAATGTGGCACATATACACCATGGAATACTATGCAGCCACACAAAAGGATGAGTTAATATCCTTTGCAGGACATGGATGAAGCTGGAAACCATCATTCTCAGCAAACTAACACAAAAACAGAAAACCAAACACTGCATGTTCTCACTCATAAGTAGGAGCTGAACAATGAGAACACATGGGCATGGAGGGCGGGGGGGCATCACACACCAGGGACTATCAAGGGTTGGGGGGCTGGGGGAGGGATAGCATTAGGAGAAATACCTAATGTGGTTGATGGGTTCAGCAAACCGCCATTGCACCTGTATACCTATGTAACAAACCTGCATGTTCTGCACATGTATCCCAGAACTTAAAGTATAATTAAAAAAAACCACATACAAGCAAAAAAAGAAAAATGACTTATTTAGCTAATTTGAGAACAATTCCTCTTTATGATGGAAGAATTCTATCTATTCAGTCCTTTATTCATCATGCAGCCTTTGGTAGTCTTAACATGCTAGTTCTAAGGTCACGAGCTCACTAATTAGAGGGCTGGAATTTCTGATCTTAATATAATGTATTTATTCCACCTTTTCACTCATTTCAAATATATCTGAGTTGACCATTCTTAGTGCAGCCCTAATAGCCTCAAATGATATAACTATTAATATTATTCATACTATAGAATTTGATTTTGTGCCTGGTACAATTTGTTTTTTTTTAATGACAATTCGAATTAATAAATAATACAGAAACTGTGTTTCCTGAATGAATCCCAAGAAGGTATTTCATTCCATTATTCTCTATATGGGCAGAACCCTAGGAAATATGACCTCTCCTCTCGAGTTCTACGTCTATTAAAAAAAAAAAGAATATAGCTCAGGTGATAGATATAATGATGATTAAAAGGAAGGAGAATGACACCTGTGAGAAAAGGTAACAAATTGGAATTACCTACTCTAGAGAAGGCTGGGAAATGATATTCTTCTAGTACATAGAGATATATTATACATAATGGTGACTGGCTGAGCCTGATTTTAACTGCCAGGAAAGTTTTTAAATGGGCCTGATACTCATTTCTTTCTCTGAGCTAAACTTAAAAAGAATTAAATTGATGGTAAGAAAATGTTGATAAACACATGATCTGATTAGCAAAGATGAATTGTCATCCACTAAATGATTTTTTAGCAAAGGAGTTAAAAAACAAGAACTAAACTAAAATATATTTGCAGCTCATTGTGATGATGTAGGTTGTGAGACTATTCAGTGGCTGAGGCCACGGGGCAGTTCTTTGAGGGAACGTGATGGTGTTGCCTGGGACACTTAACAAAGCTAATTACAAAATGTAATTTAATTAAGCAAAGAGAACTCTGAGGACTTTAAGAGTTTCTCTTCCCCTAGGTGCAGTCTTCACCTTGTTCCCCAGCTGCACCCTCATACTAATATGAATCACAGGAGGCACAGATTGTACTAAGCTGTAGTAGTTTGTTGAACCCTCCTGGCTGAAGCACAATGCAAGATCAGTGTTAAAGAACATGGTAGTAATGAATGCATTTTAAATAATATGTGTTTACAATTATAAACACTGCAGGCTCATTAACTATCAATGAGGTAAATCTGAGGAGAAATGCAGTCTTGTAGACCTCCTGGAAGAGGTGTTTTGGTGACCATTTCACAGGCTTTGCAGCTATTACTTAGAAGATAAAAGTGGGATCACTAACATTTCAATTAACACTTTCCAATAACATGAGCAGACAGTCACTACTGTGTATAAATCAACTGTATGTAAGATGATGTGTAGATAAATAGGTTAAATAGAACGTTCTTATCATTCCTGAAAATAAAATAGGATGGTTGCTGATTCCCTTTACAAACATGACATCTATAACTTTCTTCCTGAGGACTCCTCAATAGGAGTACCTGGGAAAGGGCTAGGAAATAACTTTCCAGGCAAGGCACTAATAGTAGAATTGAACTTTCATTAGTACAGAGTGTAACCACAAGACTTCAGCTCATGTTGTCTAACGTTACAGCTTCCAAAAGGCCTGAATTAAAGAATCAATTTCCATATTGTAGTCATTTTTCTAGGAGCTCTTTACATTACTTTTTTTTTTTTACAGTAATACACTGGGGAACTCAGTAGCAAGTAGACCAACTGTCCCATGGTTGGAAAGTTATCCTAAATGAGTACCAAAATCAGCTGAATCAGTGTTCCTCACATTCTAATGAACATCTGAAACACCTGGTAATATTGTTTAAACTATAGATTCTGATTCAATAGGCCTGGGATGGAGCCTGAGCATCTGTGTTTCTAGGAAATCCTAACTGATGTCTCTGCTGCTGATTCATAAATCACGCTCTTGAGTGGGGAGGATTAGATCGTTTGCAAAAGCCTATTCAGTTTAGCACTCATTTAATGATCACTTATTCTTTGCCAAACACTTTGGGTGTGGTCTTCTAAAGTTGCCTCACTAAAAGACTACAATATTATTTATAGAATATACTTCAGTTTGTGTGGTGGAGTTTAATAGTGTTACTAAATTTCTCCATAAAACAACAACAACAACAAAAAATATCTCCTGAGGTTTATTTAGGGTGATTTTGTGGAATTAAGGTAGATCCTGGACATTAGCATTACCAGATAATCCTTATCATTAGCCTGGAAACACTTCTTAGTATTAACAGGGGTTATATGCATTGGAGTTGCCAAGACCTTGATTTGAATCCTCATTCTTTCACTTCATGGCTATAACTTTAGACAAATTTCTTAAGTTCTCTCTTCTTTGATTTTCTTATCTAGAAAACTGAAGAAACAGTACTAATCTTTAAGGATTGAGGATTCAGCAAAATAATGTACATAGAAGCCTAACCACAGTGCCTGACACATAGTAGGTGTTCCAGTTACTATTGCTGCATAAAGATCACCTCAATCTGAATGGTGTCAAATAACCAATCTCACAGTATGCCATGGATTCTGAGAGCCAGGAATTTGGAAAGGGCATGATAACCTCAGGGTAGTCAGACTTTTTATGTGGTACCTCAAGGCTTCAAGCAGGAGTATAACAACGCCAGAGGAAGGCTGCATCTTTCATAACCTAGCCTCAAAGGCCACATAGCGTCACCCTCACCACATTCTATTGGTTACAGCAAGCCCTCCTATAGTCAGGAGTAGGAGAGTCAGACTCACTATCAACAGTACAGCAGCAAAGTCTCACTGTAGAAGAACATGTAGGACAGCCCTCTTTGGAAAACAAAGTCAGCCACAGTAGGCAATTTTCTCCTCCTTTTGGACTGAAAACTTTCTCTTAGTTGGCTTGGGCTGCTGTATTACTACAGACTGGGTAGCTTATACAACAGAAACTTATTTCTCATGGTTCTGAAGACTGGGGAGTCCGAGAATAAGGTGCCAGTCAATTAAAGTCCTTATAAGAGTCATCTTCCTGGTTATGTCCTCACATGGCAGAAGAAGGGGGAAGGGGGAAAAAGAGGAAGGGGAGAGGGAGGGATTGTTTCTTTCTCTTCTTAGAAGAACACTAATCCCATTTCTAAGACACTGCCTTCATGGCCTAATTACCTCCCAAAGGCCCCAACTCCAAATACCATCACACTGGGGATTAGGCTTCAACCTGTGAGTTTTGGGGTCACAAACATTGAGGACCATAGCATCTACCAAATAGTTGTGCTAGAGTGACATTGTTCACTATCTTTGCCTAGCAAAAACTATCTTGGGTCTTGGGTCCTCCAGAGGTCACTCTTTTTACTAATTGCATCTATGTCTAGCTCTTAATACAAGAACATCTCTAGCAGGTCTTAGTTTACAATCATGACTAAGTATATTCACCGAGGTGTTGGCCCTCACCCCAAAGTGTGGGCAGAAGCCATCTCCTTCAGTCATGGGACCTTGTGATCATTACAGAGATTTTTTAAAGCAAACAACAGCTCTTCTTCCTGAGACTGAATACAATCTAATTTCTCTGGATAATGGGAAATGATGACAAGCTCCCTGATGGCAAGAGACCTAACTCTGATTATCCTCATTTCTAGATTGAAATTATATTGCAACATAGTTCAGAGTTAGTACTCAGTACTGTTTCATGAATTCAGTTCAGTCCTTTGTGTTCTCATACAACTTCCTTCCCACTCCAGATTCTTTTCTGAATCTGGTCCACCATCACTAACCATTTGCCCCATATTTCCCCCAGTTGGACCTTTAACAGCCTATTTCCATGACTCAGAGCCATATAGAACACCACCAAAGAAGTACCACCTTTCACTCTTTTTCCTCACCTCAAATAAGTTACTTTTCAAGCACATAGTTAAAAATGAAAGCACTAGGCCATGCACAGTGGCTCACACCTGTAATCCCAGCACTTTGGGAGGCTGAGGCAGGTGGATCACGAGGTCAGGAGATCGAGACCATCCTGGCTAACTGGTGAAACCCCATCTCTACTAAAAACTACAAGAAATTAGCCAGGCATGGTGGCGGGCACCTGTAGTCCCAGCTACTGGTGAGGCTGAGGCAGGAGAATGGCGTGAACCTGGGAGGCAGAGCTTGCAGTGAGCCGAGATCGCGCCACTGTACCTCCAGTCTGGGTGGCAGAGCGAGACTCCCTCTCAAAAAACAAACAAACAAAAAAAGCACTAAGAATTCCTTCAAAGTCCCATTAACTTTGTATTCACTGTTCACCTAATCTGAGAATCTATTGCCAATTAATGTAGTCAGTTCCTCTTGTAACACTATTCTTAACAGAACTGGTCAATCTCCATCATTCAAGAGTCGTAACTATCTGTCAGGAGAGGTCTCAGTACTGGAAATAAGGAACAAGTGTGAAATGAACAACTTTGACGTTGCAGCCGGGATAGAGGCAGGGGGAGAAAAGATCCGAGTGATAATCAAATACAAGTAATAAGCAAGGTCCCAAGACCCAGTCAGGGATAGAAACTACAGATTAGGAGACAATTCAGGTTAGAATAAGACACAGTTCTCTTTCCAAGGGAAATTAAATAAAATGGGCAGGAGGAAGATAAATACAAGATAACTACAACACAAGGCAGAAGATGATAGAGCACAAAAAGAGACAACAGATTCATAGGAAATTTGTGGAAGATCTTAATGGAAGAAATGTCATTTTAACCAAATATGACCCTATCCCTCAGGAGAAAAGCAAGCTCTTTAGAAAGACATACAAAGTCCATTATGGTTTAGTCCCTAGCCGTAGCTCCTCTCCCAGTTCCCCCACCCCAGCCCCATTTGTATATGTTCCATCTGCTGTTTTCCTCTGGTTAACTCCCAAATCCCAAAAGTTCTTGAAGACACCCTTCAGTTGTCTCTTTCTCAGAAAAGGGAATTAGTGACTAAGTCTCTGTTTCTGTCAGCCTATTATAGCTGAGCATAAAGCTCTTCTGGCACATAGTACAGAACATTTGTATTTATCATATATACTCATCTTCTTCACTAGCCAGTAAATTTCTTGAGGGCAGAAACCCTTTTTTATCTTTATCCTTGTATGTTTAGTACAATGCTTGACAGATTATAGCACTGGCCAAATAGATGTTTAATATATGAATGAGAATCTGAAGTCAAATCAGAAGTCAGATCAAGTGAGAAATATTTTAAGAAAGAAGATTCAGTGAGAACTTACTGTTTCTCAGTCCCCATATGTATGAGTGTAAATGTGTATGAACTAAACCAGGAGTCCATAAACTTTGGCTTTTGTACCAAATCTGGTCCGCCACCTGCTTTCGTACACAAACTTGTAATGGAACACAGCTACACTCCTTTGTTTGTGTGTTTTCAATGGCAGCTTTCATACTACTAGGCCAGAGTTGAGTAGTTGATACAGAAACCATATGGCCTGCAAAACTTAGAATATTATCTGACCCATTACAGAAAGTTTGCCAACCCATGAGCTAAACATCAAGAGGTGGAATATTTAGAATAAAGTGTATTGTCGCTAAATAGTATATTATATTCTGTAGATAATTTATATTGGCTCAAAAAAGACCATTTTTTTCCTATGAATATCCCTCCATGTACTCTCTACTTTTTATTACCACATTAATACAAGGCTCAGCTCCATGCCTGTCTCCCCCATTGCTTAGTCTCTTACAACAGATGCTGTACAATAGCATGCACAGGAGCCTAGACTCTACCCTCTAGGAACCTAGAATTAAGACAACAATATAATTGGTAGGAGCATTAACAGTCCCTCTTCATCATGTAAACCACAGACTATCAAAGACAGTATATGTGGCAGAGGGGCATATCCTATGGAATATACAGAAACACATTAATCAAAGTCAGATATATTTGAACTATTCATAGTTTTGACCCATCATTTTCTTAGTCTCCTAGAAAGTTTGAACAAGCTTGACTGTCTTAAGAACTTAGTAAACTATAGTCAGCTCAGCCTCATCCCTTCCTTCTCCAGGCAATGGGGCTGTTAAGTAAATCAATGGATTAAACCAGGCAAATCATGTATCAGATCTGAAGTCTTCCAAAGTCCTGGCATGGTGCCCTACAACTGAGTAACTGCCCTTCACCTCATCATCTTCCCTCCTCTTGACAGGCTCTGCTTGTCCTACCACTTTGGAGTACTCAGGTGTGACTTTCCCCATATATTTACTGTCCTTCATTTCCCACACACAGAGCAGGGCATCTATGTCCATATCTGATATGTTGGTTGGGATTTTATCATTTAGCTAGTGAGCAAGTAATGAAACTGGTAAAGTAACTGCAATGAAGTTGAAGCCTCCCACAGTGTAATGCAGTGGTAAAGATACACAATTGTCATTACAGGGCTTGTGGTGATACACAGGGTCCAGAGAAACTTAATTCCTTTATTTCCAGGGGAGTTGTTGTTGATATACCAACTTTTCCTAGTATAAAGAAAGCACCTTCCAAGATAAGGAGTTTACACTTGACATGGTGAATTTATCCCCAAAGAAGGTGGCACTCTTTTATCTACTCTGGTTCCACCTTTATAGAATGAGTACAGATGCAGTCACCCCAAATCACTTCTGATTAGCTTCCTGTTGTGAGATAATTTCAAGCAGATTTCTTTTTTAAGTTGAAGAATGCTGATGACCCTTAGATGTAGCAGGGTGCAATGGTTAAGAGAAGGATTCCCAAGCTGGACTGTCTGTTCAAATTGCAGCTCTCCTGACTATAGCAAAGTAATCTCTTCTTATCTTTGTCATCTGTAAAGTGATGATGATAGTGTTTACTGCATGAGGATGTTGGAAGGATAAAGTGAATATATCTAATCTAACATTCTTAGAATAGTGCCTGGTGTATAACGTGTTCCATTTTTTTAAGAGAGTATTATTGTGCTACATATTATTCACCACAGAAGTGACACTGTCCTATTAATAGCAGAAAAATATTTTTGAACAAAATGTTAGTTTATGCTTCTGATTCCAAACACATTTTTTACTAACATGGAGAAAAACTAAGATTTCTAAATTGTTAACTTCACCATTTTTCATTAGCAATAAAGGAATTATGACTTATGTATTCGTTGTAATTTAAAGAAAATTAATAAGTGTATGAAATTATATATGTACATATATAAACTTTTCCAACAGAACCGGAGTGAATTTTTTGTATGTTACTATAGAGTAACAAATAATTTACAAATCACACAGAAAAAAGTCCCATATTTCTCTCATTGCTTTGATCATAAAGGATTAATTGCATTCTTTCAATAACCCAGCATATCTACGTTGCTATTCAAAATGGCATAACTCGGCTGGGTACGGTGGCTCATGCCTGTAATCCCAGCACTTTGGGAGGCCAAGGCGGGCAGATCACGAGGTCAAGAGATCAAGACCATCCTGGCCAACATGGTGAAAGGCCGTTTCTACTAAAAATACAAAAAATTAGCCGGGTGTGGTGGCAGACTACTTGGGAGGCTGAAGCAGGAGAATCGCTTGAACCCAGGAGACTGAGGTTGCAGTGAGCCACGATCTCACCATTGCACTCCAGCCTAGGCAAAAAGAGTGAAACTCTGTCTCAGGAAAAAAAAAAAAATGCCATAACTCAACCGGGCACAGTGGCTCACACCTGTAATCCCAGCACTTTGGGAGGCTGAGGTAGGCAGATCACTTGAGGTCAGGAGTTCGAGACCAGCCTGGCCAACATGGTGAAACCCCACCTCTACTGAAAATACAAAAATTAGCTGGACATGGTGGCACATGCCTGTAATCTCAGCTACTCAGAAGGCTGAGACAGGAGAACCACTTGAACCTGGCAGGCGGAAGTTGCAGTGAGCCAAGATTGTGCCACTGCACTCCAGCCTGGGTGTCAAGAGTGAAACTCCATCTCAAAAAAAAAAAAAAAAAAAAAAAAACAATAACTGATAGCCATAGAGGAAAGCTATTAAGAAGTATACAGGGCTTCACTAGAAAGGATGGCCTGGCAGTTGACTTCTTAGGAGCTCATTTTTCCAGCATTGAACCTGTTACTTCATTTATTTTGTGCACGTTCATAAGGAAAAGTAGCTTTTCAGAAACATTCCCAAATTAACTTCCAAAATAATAACAAGTATTGGTCAGACCAACTTTCTTCCACCAGTTTTAGTCTCCTAGATCTTAAAAACAGGCCATTTTGCATGCTAACCTACATTCCTCGTGTTAACTCTTTCACCATTTATTTTCTAAACCTTAGCATTATGTTTTCCACTGCAACTAGTACACAGGGAAAAGGAAACTTTGAGGGTCACTTCTAATGTTCTACTTGCCAAATACTCAAAAAATGGCATTTTCTCTTCCCTCGTTTTCACTGCATCTGCTAAGACAATTTAATAGTGTTAGCTATCACTATGTCTTGACAAACCTGCTTCTATGAGGACCCTTTTTTTGAATGTCCCTGGTCTGCCTCCTAGCCTGGCTGTGTTTTCTGTATGTTTCCCTCAAATCTAGGCATTCTTAAGTTTCTATCCTTGGCTGCTATTGTAAAATGCCACCTTTCTCAATGAGCTCAATTAGTGCTATGATTTCAATCATTACGACAAGCTTGACTCCCTTCCTAACCTCTTAGAGCTATGACCCATATCTCCAGCTACCTTTTGGATTCTTTTAATTGAATATTGGCTGCTCAGATTCTACTACTGAATTAATCATATTACCTTTCCTTTCTTAAATAAGCTCCTCCTCCTAACTTTCCACTTTCTTTAGTAGCTCTTTCTTTTAGTCACCTGGGTTTAAATCCTAGGAATCATCTTTGATTTTTCTCTCTCCCTAGTCATTACACAAAATCCATTACCAAATTATCTTGATTCTTCACATGAAGTGGCATTAAATTCTACCTCCATGATTCTTTCCATGTCCCTGTGAAACTACATAGACCTTGTTTTTATTAAACCATATGAAAATAACAATATTCAACAGTTTTGATGAATAAAAAAGTTAATTTTACATGGTTTAACCTAATATATTGCCTGATTATTTGGTGTTAAGAGATTTGCCTTCTCATATGATCTTGGAAAAATTACTTTATCCCTTTAATTCTTAATTTTATTATTTGAAAATATTGTCAAATTGGGTTCTCTATACCTCCTAGGATTTTTGAATGTGCGGGAAATACGTTCGAGAGCGTAAAGGGTAACGGCATCATGTATGCTAGAATGCGAACATCTTGATGGTTACCTGTGTCATGTTCCAGGAATAATTCTTCAGCTGCCCCATAAGGAACATAATGGTATTCAAGTAACTAATGACAATGACTGACTGAATGAGCATGTCTAAGAGTCTGAACCCACATCTTAATTTTTTTTTAATCTTAAATGACCAAGGCTAGTGACTGAGTCTGCTTTTTATTTTTTTATCACGAAAGCCTAATACAATGGCTAGCTTATAGGAAATAATATTTGTTGAGCTTAATTTAACCGTATTTTTCTAAAGTATTGAGGATTGGTCATTTATAAATACTGAATGAACCTAGAAGTAGAAATAAAAACGTTTATTTCTAATAGCTACTTTAACTTGAAACACTGAGGGGTTAAATTTTATAGATGTGAATTATATTCTATATGGACTATCTTTTCGTTATTCAAAATATACGTATTAAGAGCCTTCCACTTTTAAGAAATATTTGGAAACTCAAGAGTATAAATGGCAAGGTCTCTGGCTATAAAAAGCATATGTGTTAGCGGAAGAGGAAAAACAAGTAAGTTTTAACACAATGTGTACTAAGTGCTTTAAAAACAGAAATATCAAAGGCCTATATTGTCAGGACTCAAGCACATACAAGTAAGAGGCAGATCCAAGATAGAGCAGAGGAAAAGTCTCAGAAAGATTAGAATGGGGGCTGGAAAATGAACCTGGCTATACAGGCGGTTGTTAGTGTTCAAAAACAGCATAGCAAGTTCAGATATGATTCAAGCAGAGATTTTAGTTCAGAGACTACAGTTCAACCAATACAACATAGTAATAATGGTGTTAAGAACAAAAACATAAAACAGCTAATATTTTTGAGCATTTACTATGTGGCAGGCAATGTTCCAAGGATTAACTAAGTTCATCTTCACAACAGTCCTATGGACTAGATATTAACACTATGCCAATTTCCACACAAGGAATGTAAGGCTTAAAAAGATCCAATAACTTTCCAGTGGTCATACGGGTAGCAAATGGGGAATAAGTGATAGCTGGAGACTAGGAATTAAAGTTAAGTGGAAAATAATTCTGGAAGATCATTTATTTCACAGAAGAGAGAGAGAGAGAAAAATACATTTAGCACCGCACACGGCAAGACCAGGGGACTGACATGATCGAGATCAGTTCTACAGATTCCAAACATAGTGTTGGAATACAAATCCAGCAGGAAAGTAAAAATTCTAAGCAGTAAAACTGAGGCAGAAAAGTGTTATATATAAACAGACACTGTGGGGGAAGAAGTGATGGGGACATAAAAAAGGCTGAGGTGGCGGGGGTTCACGTCTGTAATCCCAGCATTTTGGGAGGCCAAGGAGGACGGAGCACGAGGTCAGGAGATTGAGACCATCCTGGCTAACACGGTGAAACCCTGTCTCTACTAAGAATACAAAAAATTAGCCAGGTGTGGTGGCAGGTGCCTGTAGTCCCAGCTACTAGGGAGGCTTAGGCAGGAGAATGGCGTGAACCCAGGAGGTGGAACTTGCAGTGAGTCGAGATCACACCACTGCACTCCAGCTTGGGCTACAGAGCAAGACTCCATCTCAAAAAAAAAAGAAAGGCTGAGATGTAGAAGCTCTCCCTAGACTACTGGATTCCCACTGATGAAAGAAGGGCTGAGCTTAGACTCAGGAAATGATGGGTTTAAGGCTCTTGTCATTCTTCCTTCCTGAAAGTACCAGGAAGACTGGGCATGAAATTGGGAATACCTGTAACTCCAAAAGGGATGGGCCAACTCCAAAATTTAAGAGTGGACAAATGTTGAAGTATAAGAGGACTTCATGGAGAAGATAAGAGTTGATTTGAGTCTTCAAGGAGTAGGAAGACTTACAAGGACAGGGAAAAAGATTTTTGATGAAGCAAAGATGCAGCAGCAAAATAGGGAGTTTCAGGTTCTAACTGAGATCTGGGGGGAGTTAGTGGGTGAGTGGCAGATAGCTGGAAAAACACTTGAATCGTAGACAGTTTTGACATGACTTTACCCTCTCTCTGGGCACAACTGAGCCTAGATGTGAGTAAACCCAGACAAAAGCCTGGGCACAAGTTGTATGTACAGTGTTAGCAGAGTAATTATACCTTTTACCTACAACAGTGGCTCCGAGTCAAGCACGAGCTCACATGGGTGATCATCTAATACGCCTCAAGTGGCATGGTTACATAATGAGCAGAGCTGTGTGCCTGTACTCTAAACTCGCTGAGTCATGCTGAACCAGATGTCTGCCTTGGCCTATTCTTGACCGCAGGGCATCCATTTTCCTTACAGGGAGTATCCAGTTTTACTGAGACTGTATTTATTTAGGAAAGTAGCCAAAGAAAGTAGGGGGAAACAAAGACATCAGATTGGGGACTCCAAAGAATACTTGATACGATATAAGGATCCATATTTAGTCCTGAGACAGTGGGAAGGTATTTTCCTCTACTTCTAACTGTCCAAGTTTGAAAAAAGAGTGGGTCGAAAATCAGTTAAGCATCAATATACAATGTATATTGTTCTAAGCCCTTTTGAACCCTCCATCATCCCCACTGCTGATTTTGGCCATTCATTATTGAATTAGTTCCTTTTCTGGGAGATGTATTAGGCAACACTCAGTCCATCAGTTCTGCTACTTATTAGCAATTCTGCCATTTGAAACTATAGGTTAGGCCGGGCACGGTGGCTCAAGCCTGTAATCCCAGCACTTTGGGAGGCCGAGACGGGCGGATCACGAGATCGGGAGATCGAGACCATCCTGGCTAACACGGTGAAACCCCATCTCTACTAAAAAAATACAAAAAACTAGCCGGGCGAGGTGGCGGGCGCCTGTAGTCCCAGCTACTCGGGAGGCTGAGGCAGGAGAATGGCGTGAACCTGGGAGGCGGAGCTTGCAGTGAGCTGAGATCCGGCCACTGCACTCCAGCCTGGGCAACAGAGCAAGACTCCGTCTCAAAAAAAAAAAAAAAAAAAAAAAAAAAAAAAAAAAAAAAAAGAAACTATAGGTTAAAATGAAATTTGGAGATTACTTCTGGATCCCATCTCTCTTCCCTATTTCTGCCCTTCAATAACATAGAATTAGTCATAAGCCACTAATCTCTTCAGACATGTTAGGGTTAGATAATCCAAATATTTACTCGTAAAGAAAAATATCCTCGTATTCCCATAAATGTCACACAGGAAGTCTCTCAGCATGCAGCCTTAAACCAAGCAAAGGCCTCTGGCAACATAAATGTCCTTCACAAACATACGCACAGACAGATGTATTTCCATTCCCTGCTAGTTTTAGAAACCTGATGAAACCCTTATTACCCTTGTCCTATTTTCCTGTATCTTTCTCTGGCCTATCATTTTTATTTTCATTTCTACTTCCATAGTCCCCTCCTCCTGCTGCTCATTCCCCCTTCATCACATATACCAGCTTAGTCAAATGAAGTCACAATTTTCTTTTATACACACACCCCAATTTTTTCCACTGTACTTGGTAGAGAATAATATGTAAATATTGTAAAAACGCTTTTCTCAAATTTAAAATGTGTGAAGGCTTGTCGTTATTACTATTAGTAATGGTCTCACACATTTTGTTACAATGGTTGGAGGGAAGGCAATAAATGGAGCAAGGAGAATGGTCTTTATTTGCATATGAAGCTGGATAAAAGTTTAAATGTGATAGTTAAACTTAATCCACAAGAGACCATGCGTTTGAAGAGACTATCTTAAAATAGCTGGAATGGGAAAGAGCGACTGGATGTGGTTAATGACGACAGGATCTTCTTTGCTGTTATCCTGCTACTTCAGCCTTCAGTCCTCACTTAACAACAGCAGATATACCTGCTGTAGATCCCCACACTCCCCAGTACAAGTAAATGCTCTATGCAACACATTTGTTCTAGACCTTACATAGAATTTGTAACATCAAGTAGAAATTTTTGAAGTCAGACAAAAAAAAAATCCCACTTGTTGGCATTATACATTCTAAGCTTTATCTAACCTCCAATTGACTGTTATTTCTAATTCTTCATTATTAAGTTTGTCTACTCCCTTATCTCCATTGTTAAATATTTGCTAATATGCATGCAAACAGTTAAAAATACTGGAATGATCTGACCAGCAAGTTTTTTAAATATATTAAATTTTTCAGTGCTCCATTTACAGGCACTCATGTGGTTCTCATAACAACTCTAACGTGGGTACTATTGTCCTACACTTATAAATAAAACCACCATGTAAAGGAGCTACTAGTTCATACAACTACAAGTGGATGAAAGATCAAATAAAGCTGTCTACCAATTTGTTTTAATACACAACGCTGTGTTTCACAAACAAAAAGAAGCCTTTTATAATGAGACTAAGTACCGTTTTACCATGAAGACTTCAATATTCACATTATTAGTTTACATAAAGTTATAATACACTGCAGAGCACTTTCTAATTATTTAAAAACACTCAGATTGTATGTCTATCCTCAAAGCATTTGAGAGAAGCAGCACAGGAATTAATCACATTTTGCAGATGAGAAAACTGAGTTCAAGTGAAATGTAGACTTGCCCAAGGCTGTATGGTCATTAAGCAATGAGACCAGAACTAACCCCGGGTCTTTCCAGCTGACTTTTACCACTGTATTTGAAGCAGTCAACTTTGAAGTGCTGAACTGTGTTTCAAATTATGTCTGAAATGTACTGACTACTACATACAGAAAAATATTCATATGGTACCAGAGACAGCTGGTGTAGGGGAGAAAAGCTAATGGATACATGGTGATTGTTGGGGAAGGTGTGTCAATATCCTCACAGGAAGGCAGGTAGGCAAAGGAGGAAAAGATCCAAGGTGATCTTCAGGGGCCAGATGCTGGTTCATTCTTCCTGCAGGTGGTGTGCCTTAACTCAAAGTGGGTGAAAAAGGCAAGAAGTACTTATTCAATTAAATGTCAATGTGATTAATGTAGCTGCCAAAGTTCATGAAACATTTCTCTATTGGTTTGTAACAAACAAATCCCAGAAGAAATAATGTCTCAACACAAAAGAAAGTTACATTTTGCTCAAGCAGATTCCACCTGGGATTTTGTTTTGTTTTTCGAGACAGAGTCTTGCTCTATTGCCCAGGCTGGAGTGCCACTTGGGTATTTTTAAGGGAAAACTAGCAATTCTTCAGGCATAATCCAAAGAGACCAGGTGCTTTCCATCTATGACTCTGCCATCTTCCACATGTGGTTTCCAAGGCCTTCCGCTTGTCAGCAGTTCAGTCAGGAAAGAAAAAGAGCAAAGAAACCTTCCAGGGGAAGGTTTACATGAGACATATTCCGCTCATATCCCACTGGCAGAATCAGGCCACATCTCTTTGTAAAGAAGGCAATGAACTATGATCTTGCTGCATGCACCGAAGAAGAGAAACCAGATTTAGTGAAGATCTAACACTCTCCCACAGCTCTGCTCATAGTGCTCTCTTTTGTAAACTAAAATTTGCAGATGTGTATTTCCTTAAAATTTAACCCATATCTAATGAGATTCTCCAGACAGGCTCATCAAAAAAAAAATTATTTTTACCATTGTGTCAGAAGTCCTACATCACCAGTCCTAGGGGCCATAAAGGAAAGAAACCATCCAACCCCACTTCAAAAATGATCATTGGTGTGATTGCTTCATAAATGGCCAAACTTAGCTGCTAGGCAAGATTTTAATTCAGCATGAAAACAGAAATAAGCAAAACCTTGAGCTTGAGGGGATGGACATAGGAGATAAAGATCCAGGTCTGAATCCTCGCTGTGTCTTTTGTTAGTGATAGCTAATGTTTAATAAGTGTTTTCTAAGGGCCAAAACCCAGTGTTTGCCCTTCACATACACTATCATATTTAACCTTCAGAAATTCACTTTGAGAGTGAATTTTATGAGTGAGGAAATAGGTTTAACATTTGTTTCACTTCCAAGAACACAAGAGGTTACAGAAGTAGACTCTGACCTAGGTCTGATATTCCAGTGCTATGCTGTTTCTGGCACTGACTGAATCTCTCTGAACACTGGCTACTGTATTTGTAAAACATGAATTGTACCTTTCAGATTTGTTGCAAGCAGTAAATGACAGCATGAATGAAAGGTAACACAGTGCCAGGCACATAATGAAGTACTCAATTTGTTATGGTTATTATTAAACATATTAAATATCTATTTTCTCAATATGAGCTTTAGTCCACCATAGTTTACCTCCAAAAAATACATCTGAAAAAAATAAAAATACTGTTTGCCACACATCCATTTTGGACACATATCTCCAGAAATTTACCAAAGGGCGGCATTGCTAGTGATTAATAAGGATTTATATAGCCTCTGCAGGGGCAGAATCTAATACAAAATAAATATGATCTGTAAAGCAGCAAAAAAAAGGAATGAAATATAATGGCAAATTCATAATGAAAAATCCCATCTGTCAATCTATAAGGTGGCAGACAAGAAAATACTCTTATTATGATTTTAGCATGCCCCAATTAGATCTATGTGAAATCTATTGTGCACATTCCCTTCACCATTTAGATGTTCCTTTGCCAGATTTGACATGAGAGCATTTGCCAGATTTAGAGGTTTCACTCTGCTGGGGACATTTTGTAGGCAGCAGCGTGGCCACACAGTTACCAGCCCTGGTTGAAGGACAAGGAGAGACAGGCAGGAAGGGGCCATGTATTTATTTCTTTGGGATGCTCCATGCCCACCATAGGGATGGATCGCAAACAGTGATTCAGGAACTAGTGATTTAATGATTTAACATAGGCCGTGTATCCACAGTCATCTCCCCTCTTCAACTAACTCCTCTGCTCCCAGAAAGAACAGAAAATGGAGCTATACTGGAAGATGTCAGATTCACACATGGCTCAGCAAGTAAAATGCATGGATGCTTTTGAGCAAAGTCAAGGAGAACAGAATGGCATATTCACAGGATTGTGAGGAATAAAGTCTAACAGAGACGGAAGTCCCTTTGGAGGATGTGAGATATAAAGCTGAATTAATTGTGAGGGCCAGATATTGACAGCACTTGGAAGTCAAATATAAAGCCATATTCTACTCTTTAATACATTATCTCACTTAACTTATTTAATCTTCACAAGTTTCCTGTGAAGCAGATGCCATTTCCTCATGTTACAAATGAGGAAACTGACACTTAGGCAAGTTAAATGACAAGCCAAAGATCACACACTTTATGAACATCAAAGCTCAAATCATTTTTACCCTGAATCAATTCTCCTGATACAGTAGATATTGGGACGCAATGGAAGGTTTTTGAACTAGTACTGACTTGATGAAAAGAGATACTTGTATAGCGAAAATGAAATTGAAGTTTAAACCCAAGTAATTATTTAATTGATAAATATTATGCACAATATATAGTTTTGAAATACGTATACACTGTGAAATGACCAGATAGAGATAATTAACATATCCATTACCTCATATACCTGGTTTTTTGTGGTGAGAACACTTAAAGTCTACTTTGTTCTCAATTCAATAATACAATACATTGTTATTAACCATAATCACCATGTTGTACAACAGGTCTCTTTGTTCTGAGAGAGTCTCACTCACTCTGTCACCCAGGCTGGAGTGCAGTGGTGCCATCTCGGCTCCCTGCAACCTCTGCCTCCTGGGTTTAAGCAATTCTCCTGCCTCAGTCTCCCAAGTAGCTGGGACTACAGGCACCGCCATTATGCCTGGCTAAGTTTTGTATTTTTAGTAGAGACGGGGTTTCACCATGTTGGTCAGGTTTCTCAAACTCCTGACGTCAGGTGATCTGCACACCTTGGTCTCCCGAAGTGCTATGATTACAGGTATGAGCCACCGCACCGAGCCTACAACAGGTCTCTGGAAATTATTCCTTCTGCCTAACTGAAATTTTGTAGCCCTTGACCAGCACCTTCTCAACCTTTGACCCCCTCCCTCCAGCAACCACCATTCTACTCTCTGCTTCTGTGAATTCTACGTTTTTAGATTCCACAAATGGATAAGATTATTTGTATTTCTGTGCCTGATTGATATATATAAACTTGTTACTTTTGGATGGAATTAGCTACGTAGAAAGGCCTTACCTCTACCTGAAGGGAATGAACTAAATCAGTGGTTCTCAGAATTGTTCCAGACCAGCAGCATTCACATCAGCTGGGAACTTGCTGGAAATGCAAATTTATAAAGCCCGCCCCAATCTCAATTAGAAATTCTGTGGGTGGAGCCCACCAATTCGTAGTTGAACAAGCCTTCCAGGTGATTCTAATCCTGCTTAAGTTTGAGAGCTATTGTAATAAGACAACCTGAATGCACCTTTTAGAAACTTAAGAGAAGTAAAATCAGAGCAAAATGTCCATTTGGAAGACAGGAAAGAAAGATTATCTGAGGCTCAAGAGTAAAATAATTAAGCCCTTTCTACCAGTTTTGTAATCTTCAGCAACTTACTGATCCTCACTTTTTCCTTCAGTTTCCTCATCTCTAAAATGTAAATAGTATCTTCTAGCTCACTGGGATATTGCAAGGATTAAAGAAAATAGAGCTTGTGTTAATAAGATGTGCATGATACAATTGTGAGCATTCAAAAACATTAGCTACTATAAATTTAACACCAAAGGCAAAGCTCAACAAAATGCCCAAAGCAATAATTGAACTTAAGAAAACTTACAAATCAGAAGAAAAACCAACCAAATATAAACTAGGAAGAACAGCGAACCAAATGTACATGAGAATATTTACTAAATGGAAAAAAAAAATTCCATTTGTGATGTAATTAACAACAGAGGTAGTTAATGAAATCAGATTACTATTCCATATGTCCAACTTCCATTTTGAGGAGGAACAAGTAAATGTATCTAGTCCTTAGAGTAATGCATTCTGGGGATAATGTGTGTTCCCTTAATCTGGAAAATCTGGAAAAGTCAAGGCTGGGGAGAAAACTGTGACATAACAAGAAGCCCAAAGCAATACTTCCTTAATTCAAAAAATGGCAACTAAGTCAATTTAAAAGACAACTGTTTGACAAAAGAAACATTTCAAAGAAGAAGTTTGGCTACCAGTAAGAAAATGTAAAATAAGCCTAACCAAAATAAAAAGATTAACTTCTTTGCCAATTCAAAACAATTTCAGGAGAATGTAAACCCAAAACCAACTAAATTTTTAAAAATCCGTAAGAAATTCTCAAGAAAATATTGAAGATTTAAAAGTCTAATTATGGTAAGAGACAGGCTGAGAGATAATTTCTGTGAGTCAAGACCCTCTTAATTAAAACTCTTGAGTCATTTCAAAAATTAATCTGATAACTTGTTGAAGACTAAAGCAGAAAGAGGCCCTTGGCAAGGGCTTCCAAGTCACCTACTTCATTTCAAACAAAACCTGCCTTGGTTGGTCTGTCATCTTCCTACCACAGTAATGGAAATGATTTTCACCATATCCATTTTTTCCTGCGGTGGTCTATTCTTTAGCACATTGCAGAGCACGTCTGCTGAAGATGTAGAGATTAACCTGTATGCTTTATGTCAAATTCAACCTTTGCAGATAGATAAAGGAAGAACCATGTATATGTGTGGATCAACCTTGGCAGGCAGGCAAAGAGAAAACAGTCATCTCTCTCCCACCATGTTGTCCTATATAAAATGTTTTCCTGGACCGTCTCCACCCAGACCTTATGAAAGCATGGAGACATTTTATTAACTTTAAAAAAATAGAGTCCCTGTTTTGGGATGTTGTGTTTGGCCTCAACTAACTCCAATATGGAGGGTACTAGGTTCAAGAGGCTGAAGAAGAAACCTGGAGCCAGTGAATGAAACATAGGGTTTATAGAGGGGAACTTACGTACAGGGCATTCCAGTGACAGTGGGCCGGACAGGAAAACCATGACTGCTTGTAAACAGCATTCAGTTTATATAGCACTTTCATTTAGCACTCTCCCCCAGGAACCTCCACATGGCAACTTTAATTTCTTAAGTTATTGCTCTCAGGTGCATGTTCCACACATGGGGCAGAGATAAATGGGCTATAGAATTAGCTTGAAGAACAGGTGGTAGAAGAAGTTAATATTTATAGTCAACTATAGTGCGTTATCTAAAGACACGTGTTTTAGATGATGAACTGATGTGAGCTACTGAAGAGGTAAGTTCCAGTTTCAGCTGTGCTAATTTGCTTTGCTACCCAAAACAAGTTAATTCCTGCTCTGAGTCTTTCTCCGCATCTTTAAGGTTAAAAGATTAAAC
This sequence comes from Macaca nemestrina, assembly GCF_043159975.1. NCBI lineage: Eukaryota > Metazoa > Chordata > Mammalia > Primates > Cercopithecidae > Macaca > Macaca nemestrina. The sequence goes on from NC_092128.1 coordinate 66,264,466, forward strand.
TTATCAGATATTTCCAAAATGCTCGGACATCACTCTAGAACTTTTAATCAGAATCTCAAGAAATAGGGTCTAATATATCTGTTTTCAAAAAATTCAACTCTGGAATAGTTCGGAAATTGCTGGATTAAATGATTGCTAAGGACCACTTTTGTTGCATATGGTTTTTACCTAGCATTGATATTTTATTTACATAAAGAACAGAGAATGTATGGGTTTTAGCCTTAAAAAACTTTAAAATATAAATGGAAAGTAGTACTTCTCAGTCATTCCAGTTGTTTATTGCTTAGTAACATACCACACCAAAATTTAATGGCTTAAAATGATAACATTAATTTTCTCGTGAATCTGCTATTCAGGTAGGGCTTGGTGGAGACAACTCATCTCTAGCCCACTCATCATCACCTGGGGCAGCTCAAGACTGGAGGCTGGAATCATCTAAAGGCTTGTTCACTAGCATGTTTAGTGATTGATGCTGGATGTCTGACGGAACCTCAGCTAGTGCTGCTGGCTAAAACTTTTATATGTGCCTCTCTATGTGGTTGCTTAGTTTCTTCAAGGCATTTTGGTTCCAAAGGTGAGCATCTTTAGAAAGAAGCAGCAGGAGCAGGAAGCCTCACCGCTTTTGACAACCTGGGGTCACTAGTTCACATTCAGCTGGCACTTCTACTTCCTTCTATTCATGAGGAAATCAAAAGTCCTGTCCACTTTCAAGGGGAAGGAAAATATACTCTATCTCTTTTTTAACTGCTTTATTGAGGCATAGTTGACAATTTAAAATTATATGTATTTAAGATGTACAACCACTTCTCTTGAAGAGCGTGAAAAGGTCCTGAAAGAACATGTGGAATGAGAAATATTTTTGGAAAATACAATCTGCCATACCAAGAAATAAAATAGAAGATGTAAGAGGAAGGATAATGGAGATAGTAAGAAATTGGGCTGGATTGGTACAGTTTACAAGATTGTAAAAGAACTTGAAAGTCGGGCAGAAGAGTTTAGATATATTTAGGTAGGCAATCGAGCCATTGAACGGTTTCGCGTAAAGATTTTTCTTAGCAAAAATTCTTATTGAATCATATCTCAATAAGAAGTATATTGTGATTAAAGGTGACCTTTGCAAAGCACTTTAGGGAAAGTACTTCACAGGCCTATAGCACTGAGCTCTAATTCTTCTCTGTGACATTTTCACATTTTCTATAGTTATAAATTTTAAAACAAGGATAATGAAAGCACTTTGAGGTATTTACTATATGTGACCTGGGTTTTTAGTTCATTATTTTATTTAAGCATCATAAGAACAATAGGAGATTCTTATTATTATTCTCGCTTTACAGAGGTGGAGACTGAAGCTCAGAAGTATTACATAATTGTCTCAAAGTCAAATATCATATAATGCACAAAGCTATTATTAAAACCCAAGTCTATCTGATTATAAAGCAAGGACTGTTCTCACTATGTTATATTACATGAGCATATCACTTTGAAGATGAAAACTATATAGCATGTTTTATGCAAAAATACAAATAATGTAGTAATCACTCAATATATATAGTTTTCAATATCAGGTACGGAGAATGGAAGCAACAGTTAAGATTCAGATAATACTGTCTGATTTAAACTTGCAATAAGGACTTTTTGGGAGAAATTGGAACATTGGCAGCTATATCCCATGATATCACAATATATCCTACCCCAGCCACACACAGAAACATACCTAAACAACACAATAAACATAGTCTCTGAAGAACTGAAAGAAAACCTCAATAAAGTGGGAAAAATGTATGGAGATTTTACGGCCCTTCCTTCTTCCCTCTCTATTTTAGAACATTTATCTATAAGGGTCCATGGTTTATATTTCTTCTCTCTTGCAGCTGCATATATTGTCCTTATTCTGAGATTTAATCTGAAACCCTAACCCAACTCTATCCCTGTGACCGGGGAAAAATTGTGAGAATGACAAAATAGGTTTTTATGCCTCCTAGATTCTAGTGTCCTATATTGATTGAAATAAAAAAGTTTCTGACATTATACTTGTCAGAGGAGTTTACATTACAACAAGGGCCTCATGGATATAAAGAAGAGTAGGATTGCAAACCTAGTGAATGGCTGGAGAGCAATATCCCTGTGGGCTAGGAAAGAGTATCCAGCCCCTCCTCCAAATCTATCATGTATACACTAATGCACTAATTTCAAGTCTGACTCAAACCACTTCCATATGTAATTCCTCAAGAAGAGAGCTGTGTGAGACTGTGATAATAAGATATTACACTGAAAGGTTTTATATCCTTTACAAAGCACATTCACAAGCATGATCTCATCTAGGTTCACAAATGACATTCTGGGGTAGGTATTATTAGCATCATCTTACAGATAAGAAAATGGAGACACAAAGAGCTGTTCAAGACCCTAAAGCAAATAGGCAATGTTACCTCTCTAATCTAGCTCTTCTCCTTATAAATCCACTATACGAAGTATCCCCCACCCAGGTCTGGGCATTGCTCTCTTGTGCCTGGCCATCAGTATAACTCACACTCCCCTCTGAGAGGATACTTATGACAGGCTAATGCAAGCACCACGTTAGAGAATGTGGAAGCTTTTCATGAAAGAGTGCACAGCAGATAGGCAGTGCCAGAAACACTTGCCCTCAAGAGTGGCAGATATAGTGGAGATCATGAAGAACTTTCCAAGACTAGGCCCCACCAAGAGGAAATACTGTCCACAGGAGCATGAGGTTCAGGCAGGAGTAGCAAAGATTCCCCAACAGGCCACATGCCATGGGTCTCCCCTAGGGTGTCAGGGAAGCTTACAACCTTTTGCTGCCATGTCTACAATGTGAGATTAGTGTGGGTGAGCACCACCATCTCAGAGGTAAGAATAAACTGCTACTATATATACCAGGCAGTCTGTCAGCATTCCAATGCGTGAACAGGTGAATAAGGAGCTGAATATACAAAAATACCGTTAAGAAACTTACAGGAAGTCCAGCATGGTGTGACTAAAACCAGTGCTGAGATAGATTCTCTACCGCACAAAATATGATATGCCTGCCTTACAAAAGATACATGAAAAGCACTCCTGGAAATATGTAGAAAGGCACCATCAGAAGCAGACATGGGCTTTCCTTTATTCCTCATACCCAGGCCCTTCGACTCCTAGCCAACTGCCCAGGCTGGTTCCCTTTGCTGTGGTCAAATCTAGGTACCTTAGTTGTCTCAGCATTTCATGATCCAGTGTGATAAATGGTTGATTTACAATGTGAAAGAAAGTTGGGCTTTCACATTTACATATTTTACCTTATGGAAATTTCCCTTCCATCTCATAACCCCCAGAGCTGGCATGTGGGTCATTTTCTTCTCCAGTTGGCTTTGTTAAACAGCAGCAAAATGTCTGGGCGTTTGGCCACAGCGGAGGGGCAGGCAATGCTTGACTGAGATAAAGCCTATTTGACTTGGCACATGTGCCAGAACCCCCTGAGGGCAGTGGGAGGTATGCTTTATCTAATTATTCACAGCCGTGCTGCTGAGTGGAATGTGACATTGGCCAAAGGATAGAGATAGCAGCCTCTCTCATCTTAGCATAGCCCACCTTGGAAAAGGAAGGCTCACATTTGGAATATCACCTTCCAAATTTAGAAACATGGTCATCAAAAAAATCTTACTTAAACAGTTGGGAAGATGAAAACAATATAAGTAGAAATCTTCTCTGGTCACCTTCAGATAGCTTGGATTCAGGGCTCAAGGCCACCTCACTCACTGACCTTGGAGAAGTCACATAGTCTCGCTAAGCCTCTAATTACAACATAATGTGAATGACTTCCTGCAGAGCTGCTCACCAAGAGCTTAGGAGACTAAGAAATTGGGCTTTGGGCTTTTGGAGTGGAAAAATTTTAGGTGGATTATGCTATATTATCATTATAGTAAAATGTATACATTCCTAATTTTTCTGTCATTCATGGTTAGGACAAATTTTTAAAAGAAGGGCCACATCACCAGAGTTTCTAAAAGAAATCTAAAGCTTTACAAAACCATGGGAATTTCTTTCATCTGAAGTTGAAGATAAAGTATCTACCTGATTAAACAAGCTCACTGAGGACAAAGACTACATCTGTCTCATTCACCTCTGTATCTTGAGTGTCTGGCATGTAAGTGTACAGATTAATATTTGTTTTAATGAGGTAATGATGGAGAGAACAGAATTAAAACTAAACAGATGTGTCTAGTCCCATACCTAGAACAAAATAGGTTCTTGATAAGTGCTTTGTTTCCCCTTTTCTCCTCCCTTCCTTTTTATCCAACTTTGCCAAAGATACAAAGCTTCTTTCAGATAAGCATCAAGCATTAAATATCTTTCAATAGCATTAACTTCCTAAGCAGATTTTTCTAATGTTTTCCTCATCTGGCTCTATAATCTTTATTTTGCGAGTATTTTGTTGATGTTCTATTCTTAAGTGGAGGCAGGGAGTGGAAAAGTCAGAAAGAATGGCAGGATAGGTCAAATATATCCCTACCACTGAGAAACAAAACTCAATATATGATTAATAGAGGGTCAATCATGTTATGAAATATATATGTGTGTATATATACACACACATACATACATGTATATATACACATGTATATATACACACATATATACATGTATATATATGTGTGTGTATATATATAATCACTTCAATAGAATTCTATGCTGCATTTAAGAGGAGACAGGAGTGTTTTGAACTTAAGTGGATAGACTGCTAGAATTCCAGAAATATTTGTCAATACTGAAATTAGAATGAAAAAAAAAAAAACATGTACAAGTTAGCGGATGCCTTAGAGATCATTCAGCTCAATGCCTTTACAAATCAAAAAACTAAAGCTCAGGGACATTCAAAGGCCACATAGCTCAGCAGAATCCAGCCATGGCCTTCATCACCTCTGTCTCACCTTTTAAAATTCCATAAATTCCTAGTCCGATGCATTGCTAATGCCAAAATTCAAGAAAGCTGATTTCACAGGGTTTATATATCACTTCACTCAGAAGAAATATTGGACAGAGATGCAGTGGTATTTTTAGTGACTCTTGGGTACAGCAGCCCATTTGGAATCAGCTTTTTTGAATAATAGAGTTGGCAAATACCACTATGGGCTGATAAAAAGTAGAAGAAGCCAAGGGCCTCAGAGTGGCTTCAGATTTGAAAGTCAGCTCTGATTTTGCAGATCATGTGTAGCAAAGATGATTGACACCTTTCAGTATGGACAATATGTTCAAAGAGGATTTGGGAATCACATACTTAGCTCTAGTCCTGGCTCTTGACCTGGTAATCAAGTGACTTAAAGATGTAGACAAGGCTATTCACTGCTGTAAGCACTCATAGGAATTGGAAGAGACATTTTATAAATTCCCTTCCACATATAAGTGTCCATGATCCCATTATACATTTAATTAGCCTGAGAGAAATTTAAGCAGAGAAGCCTTGAGCCATGCAGCAAAAAGTTAGCTGACACATCAGCTTTACTATGTTTCAGTATACTCAACAAAGCAATGTTTTATCTGTAAAATGTGTTTTTCGTTGCGGTTTCTAAACCCTCACTAACATGTATCAAAACAGAAGTGATAATAGACTTTCTAATATCTTTAGGGTAAAAGGGATTTCAAAGTCATTATTTTAGGAGAAAATTGATGAGATTTATCTTTTACATTTTAAGCCATATTTTCTATAAGCTCATTTTATTTTATAAAAAGGCTATTACATGGGCAATGGAGATATTTAATATCTTTAATCTTCTACATAAATAAAAGCCTTTGTTCTCCTTATAGGTTTTATATTTTCTCTAAGCTTCTGCCTAAAATACATTCAACAGATTCCAGTTATAATCTTCACCAGAAGTACACAAACAGATCAATAAAGGCCTTGGGAAGACTCAATTGGGATACCTTGGCACCATCAGTTCTGGTTGCCTGTTTGACTGAACCCATTTCCTGCTTCTGCATCCTTACACTGGTAAACATCCAAAATGGTTAAGATCTAAAATACCAACAGAGTAAATGTAACTATAATCAGCTGTTTTTATTAATGATTTCTTCAAGAACACATCACAGTCCAATAAACATGGAGTTGTTCAATGTGGTTGTTCTAAAAGCGGCTAATAGCAGGATGTAATTTGAAGCAGCTTCGGCTCACTTACAGAACCCTTGCTCTGTTAATTGTGATTTCACACCCCACTAAACAGCACAGCCTGGAGCTAACATTTGTGCAGGGAACAGTTAGTATTCTGTAGTTCAGTTCTCTCCACTGTTGTTTTTTCTGTCTCCCTGTGGTTAACTTCTTTTTTCAAAAGCTCAGTGGACTAAAGTTGTTCCCTTTCACAAGGAAATATTCTTTTTTTTCCCTTCACCTGGCAGGAGATAGCCTGTGGATATACCTATTATTTTGCTTTTCACTTTTGTTTTAATCTTTCACTTTTTCACCATTGTTCTCAGAGCAGCAGCATGCGGCTGATATATACTTTATGTTTTCTACAGCTGACCGTCAATCCCTGTTATTAAACAATGGAATATATATATTTTTTGTTTTGGCTCATCCACACCAGTACCCTTGACTCTTTATTTAACTAACTGTCCTTCTCAGGAAGTAAGAATATTGTCTGATGAAAGGAAAATGGCTGCAGGAATTCGAAGTCATTTGGAGGCAAGTAACAAGTCTCTGACTAGAAGAAAAATATATATTGGAAGAACCAAGCACAATATGTTACATCCACAGATGTTCCCAAATAGGCATCACATACAGACTAGATTTCATCCAGGGCAAAAGCTTTTAAATAAATTTTTAGCAAGACCCTAAAATAGAAATACTGAATAATCTCCTTCCCCAGGGACTCCAATAATTCATAAGAAAATTAAGAAGATCAGGGGTCAGCCTGGATGATACCAGAGGCTTTCTTACTGAACCATTTTATAATCTATAAATACTCATATTTTAAACACAAAAATTTAGTCACAGTGAGGGGAGAGTGGCTATTTAGAGAGCGGAACAGTGGAACTATTACATGGAAAGGTATACTGTGAAATTTTTCATAAAATAGGGCTACTGTCCTGTTGTTCACTGATGGTCATGAAATTAACTCAAAGTCCTCAAAAGAATATTTATCTTCTCCTTTTGGCTCACTCGTGTCAAAGATAGTGTCATTGTTCTTGACATTCCATGTGCTAAGCCTCCGCAGTTAATAATAGTGAATTCCAAGACAGAGGTCCAGGGTAAGTGCTAAAGAAGAATTCGTTTAAATCAATACCCAAAGATCATTCAAAACACACCCAGATGCTAACATCATAGTAAGATATTTTATGCAAAGTTGAGGCAACATTAGAAATATTTAAAGAAATTTTTGTTCTTATTCTTTGTACAGTTTAAAATAAAATATAAGGTGATATTTCACATATAAAAATCAGGGCTTATTTTCTAATTCTTACTACTGGCATAGATTTTCTAGCTAATAAAAATAGCTTTTAAACAAAATCTGCTTTTCCCCGGATCTTCAGCTTTTCTCAGGGTGTCATGTGAAACACCATCCTTTGGGTGACATCTTGTGTGCCCCACCACAGGTCCTATAAAGTGGCAGCCCTCCCATGGTGAAATGGGTTTCTGGTAGGCTGTGAGAAGGATGCTTGGGTAGTTTAGCATCTACACTACTGAGATAATTTTGGCTACGTTTTGCAGGAATTGCAGTTCAGGGCTTTTGAAATTCCCCAAGGTTATTACCCCATATGTATGCTAAACAGCAAAGTGTAAATGTCTTGTGCTAAGCCACAAGTAAAAGAAACATCTGGACAGTGGATAGAATCAGCACCAAACACGGCCTTGATGAGAAGGCTAATGGATGCCAGATGTGGAAACAAATTCATGTTCAAAGGTCCCCTCTCTAGGCAGGATCATTTCCAAGTGTCGTGACCTAGAAGAAAAGTTCTCCTGAAACTAAAATGGAGCATATATAGACTTCAGAAAAAAATATTTTTGAGGCAATAATAATGTAGAAATTTAAATTAAGCCAACACAAATATGTTCGAGGAAAGAGAAGCACCAGATAGACAAACAAGCTGCTGGAGGTGTCTAGATTGTTACATCTTCTCTGAGACGTTAGGACACAATTCTCAACAGATGGGAGTTATCAAAGGATTTATCCCAGTCAAAAGCTGGGAATCACATAATTCTATTCCACTACCCAGTGACTGAGGAGTCCTGAGCAAGTAGTGCTTAAGTTTGCCCCTAAGCTAGTCTTACTCATCTATTTATAACAGAAATCTTGGAAAGAGTAAATGAGCATATGTAAAGCAACTTGCATACAAGTTCAAAAAAATACTGCTTACTTTTCCCATTCGACAATGAAGAAACTAGTGAAAAAGAAAGCTGAGATTTATTGTAAAGTGATAAAAGGAGAAAATATGTATTCATTAATTTAGTCAACAAATATTTATTGCACACTTAATATATGCCTGGCAATGCATTATACATCAAAAAGAAAGATCATGCTAATCTACACAGAATTGCTGCAGCTCACAAGTTTAGCTATGCTGACTAATTTACACAAAGCTTGTCAGGTAACTTGCACTACAGTTTACTTTGTGACCAATAGCATGCTTGTGTAATACAGACTATGACCAAATATGTAACACCAGTTTTCTCTAGAATAATGCAACTTGGACAAATCAAATGATGTAGGCTTTACTAGTTCTATGGGCTAACTAACTGAATTAGCTTGCCCAGACTTGGAAACATATGCTGTGTTAGGAATGAAAAGAAAAAGCACGAGGAGTTATCTTAGTGTTTTCCAGCCACTAAAGAAATTGGGCCATAAAAGAGAAAAGAAGTGAATGGATAAAATCATTGAAACTGCTGCTGCTAAGATGAAATTTAGAGTAACAAGAGATATTTGCATCTGTTCAAGTGAGCACAGGTGAAGAATACAAGTTTAGAGCAATATCTTAAATAGACTAAGGTAGATTTAAAATAAAAAAAAAAAAGTGTGTGAAATCTGAATGGAAGAAGGTTGCAGCAATCAGAAACAAAGATTGATTAAAGATTGGTGTTATCTAAAAAATAGCAACAGAGAAAAGAAAGTCAAATTTGGAGCTAATGTGAGCAAAATAGCAACTAGGACTTGGTGAAAGCTGGAGTACAGAGAAAAGAATGTATACCTAAAATGTCGGGATAGAGAGGATAATTTAAACCAACTTTCAATACAATATTTGCGAACATTTTAAATATGAGAGTCCACTGTAACTAGAAATACAGGGCAAAAGGAAAATAATAGAAGTAGATATATGAAATATATTCTCATGGTTGCCACCTATTGATATTTTCATCTTAGAGTTGATCTCTGCTGTCATCAATTTCCCCGTTGTCTGAAATGGCATCAGGTATCACAGTGGGCAAGATAGCCGCACTCAAAGGTTAACTGCATCTGGAAAGAGCAGTAATCCGAAACTCTTAAGTTCTGCCATGCAGTTTGCTCATCCAATTGGAAATGTAATCTATCCCAACCTTCAGGCTAGAAGCAACCAATTACGGCAATGAAGGAGGAGTCTTTGGCCCTCTTCAGATGTGTCACACTGGTGTGTGCTGCCAAAATAAATCTGAGTTATGTTTTGTTTAGCTGTTAATTGTTATCAGAGTCCCAACAAACCTCATTTACTGTATTTTGCAGAGATGCTGTCCTACTGCTCCTTGTTATCTTTAGAACCTACCACAGGGCCTGGCACATAATAGACATAATAAGCAATTTTGTTTAAATCATTGAACAGATTTTTTTGAACACTGGAACATAATAAAACCACAGGATAATTTTGGTCACTTTTCAGAACTCAAACTGTGAAAGTAACAGTTGCCTGACTTAGAATCTTCTGATTGAAACTCACTCTTCACCTTTCTCTTCCCATGCAGCCTAAACTGTAAAGTTGCAAGTTCCAAATGTCAGGCAGTGTGTCACTGGTGGTATTTGTCATTTACACCCAGACTCATGGCTTCTGCTTGTGTACAGAAAGGATAACAAAGTGGCTGACTTGCTATTATAATGAGAAGGAGGCCTCTGTATGCCCATCACTCACTTGCGATGAGATCGGCATCTCATCTTCCACTAGGACTTCTCACCAGGCATTGCAGGATTCTCTCATCAGAGTTAGTGTTGTTAGTAAGCCCACAGTTGCAAATTCATGTCAATACCCCTGTGACCAATTTGCTATATACTGTCATTTTTTAAAAATGCACAGCCACACTAGCCATTCTTTTTCACTTCAGTCCTGTTTTTTTTTTCATTTTAAATTTTCACTGAAGTGTAATATACATACAGAAATATGTATTGTCATAATTGTGAAGCTTTATGACTTTTCACAAACTGAACACACCTCATGAAACAAAAATCTGGATCAAGAAACACAAATTTACCAGCACTCAAGAAACCCTCTCAGGCTTCCTACAAGTCAGTAACGCCTCACATTCACAAGAGTAAAATCTCTCCGACCTTACAATACCAAAGATAACTTTGATATGGTTTAGGCTTTTATATAAATGGATTCATGCAATACGCACTCTTTCACGCCTAGCTCTGCCTTTATTACTCGGGGAAATGGGCCCTTGTGTAACATACGCATGCCATAATTTTATGGCCATAATTTGGGTATAACACTAAGAAAGGAAAGCAAACCTAGAAGCTGTGTTATATGAGGGCTTTGTGTTAGTCTTTTTAAAGCACAGGTAAAATCAGAACCAGTTTAAAAGTTGAAAGTTATACAAGAGATACTTTAGTCTTGTTAACTGAAAATCTGTCTCAAGTTAACAGCTACATGTTGGGAGCTTCCTCCATTAGAATGTGTACAACAAGATAGTAGGGGTCAATATTCCCTGAAACTCATGAAGGACACGGACAAGAGGGCAGAAGGCAGCCCAGACTTACTGTCACAGGCACAGTAGTTGCCATGGAATTTAAAGACTAATAATTGTTATAAAGGACCCAAACCCTCTGTAACTAAGGCCTCTAATGTGATGGGATAGTGAAAATTAAAGTCAGAAACAACTTGGACACAAGAATTTTAGGAAATATTCTTCTTTTGACATTAGGGGCCAGTTAATGTCCTAGTCCAGACTGATTCAGGATAAGAGGTGCTCAGCCCCCTTCTAACAAAACTCAGTACAACAGGAGAAGATCAAGGGAGTAAGGATGCTAACATTTTCTGGAGAAACAGAATATATCAACTAGGTGTGAGCACATGTGTCTTTTTGCAGAGAAGGAGATGATGACTTTCCATCTTCTCCTGGCATATTATGGTATTTAGCACCCATAAACACTGAACAATCCAAAATTTACTAGACATCTTGGAACTTTGATTCCCTCCTTGTATCATCCGCACAGCCAGCAGTTCCCCAATATCACACATCACCTTACACCTCAATGAGAAGAAAGGCAGAATGCTAGCTGATGGGGATCACGTGGAGAGTACAGAACACCCCCAATTTCACTGGAGTCATTGATAAATTATCCTCTCTCCAACAATTTTAATAATAGCTGACAGTTACGGAGCTAATGTTATATTTTGTTTCATTTAATCCTAAAAAACCATAAAATAGGTATTATTCTTGTCTTCATTTTACATGTATATAAAATGAGACACAAAGAGGTGGCCATGTGCTGACGTCATGAAGTAGATTCAAACATTTCACTAAAGAGGCCATACCCTAACACAGTGGCTTTCAAAATGTTTTTTTAACATGTCCCAGTGAGAAATTATTTTACATTGTAACCCAGAATAAATATTCATATATACATGCATACACACCAAAATGTTTTAGAAAATAATATTCACCCTTTCTACATAAATGCCTTATATTCATATTTTGATATTTTTATCATATTTTAAACTCTTCTATTTCCTTTTAAAATGCTCATTGCAATTTGCTAATATGGATCATGACACTTGAATAGGTTGTGAAAATTTGATCTGCAGTTAGAAAATCTCTGATCTAAGGCATTATACCACATTGCTTTCCCAGGCTATTTCTATTTGATTTTCTAGGAATGGATTTTATAAGAGCATTGTTAAATTTACCACCAGTGGTGTGCTGGTAAATATTTAACAATCAAACCTTGAGAACTTATGGAGGGACTGATTTTTAGTGTTTGCTGATTTCTGTGATGTAAACGCTCTCACCATGGCCAATTTTAAGCTGCCAGCATGGTGACACTGAACACAGACTTGGGAAGAGATATGTGTAATTGGGTTTTGAGAGATCATACCAGCCAACTACAGCATACTAATGATTGTCCACAAAGTGTTCCAGCTAGGCAGAACTGAAAACATATGTTCTAAGGTCACTTAAATGATAGGAGAGTTCCATTATGCCAGGTTTAACTTATCAATGGCATTTAATTGTCTATCTGATGCGATCAGGATTATTCTAAGCCTGAAATCTCATAGTATCTGATATGTACAAGTTGACTTCTATTTGAGTATGGGGTTCATACGTGCTATAACTTGAAGAACATCAATTAGGCCTTGATACTTTACCATCTGTACACAAAGGTATCGAAAATTCCATGATTAAAAATGTTTCTCTCTTTATTGTTTTAACCCTGTGTTTTAGGCCATTCAAAAATTTGATCATCCCTAAGTGGATAACAAATTAACTTGCATTAATGTGCCAAAACTGATGGTTTAATATATCAGGTGACTTGATTGTGGTAAGAGAATTGAGAAGATGGGACTCCTGATAATAGCATAAAGAAAAGATGACTCTGGAGTCATTGTATTTCTGGAAAGACCTGTCATTAATACAGTAGCACAGTGGGAGCCATCATGAAGCCTGTGGCCATCTGAGATGGCATCTGTGTAAGGGTATAAATGGGATAAAAGTTATGGGATTAAATAAAATAATCTATGTAGAACATTAACCATAGTTTTAGCACATAGTAGGTGCCCAATAAATTTTATTATCTTTAATGTGAAGGGTATTGGAAAGACAGAGAGAGGTTATTTAGGAATCTTTTAATGGCAAGTTATATAAAACCAATTTCAAACTGACTTTAGCAAAACAAAAAGGGAATTTATTATCTCATGTTACTGGGAAATTTTAGCTGGATTAAGCAGTGCGGATCTCACTATATTCACATTCCTTGACTCTGCAATTCTGTGTGTTTATTCTCAGACAGGCATTTGTCTCATGGTGGTAAGATGGCCACTAGCAGCTCCCATAGTTACAAGAGCTTACATGCATTCTTTTAAGCCACTCTACCAGAGAGAGGATGCTTTTCTCCTGGTAGTTCTGAAAAATGTTCTTAAATCATCCTTCTTGGCAATGATTTGGTGACAGGCTCATTCTTTAATCAACTGCAATAGCCAGGGACACTTGACTCTGTTTATCAGGTGTGTCGCCAAGCCACCCATCAAGCCAGGAATGAATTCACCTCACTTTAGAAACATATGTATTGGTTCCCAAAGAATAACTGTGGTGTGGTTTCCAGGAACAAAAAAAAAAAAAAAAAAAAGAGGAAATGGATGCTTATCTGTCAGACCAAAAGGGAAAATTCAACTCTGTTTTAGCTGATTGGGATTTTGCTTAAAAGTGAAACTTTTCCCAAGTGTTGAACATCTTATTTAGCAAGTCAATCCAGGGATGATATTCAAGAGGCATAACAACTACTATCAAGTTATCCGAATGGGCAGTAATCATAACCGTGGAAGTGGAACCTAAAGACCCTACTGTGACAGAATCTAACACTTTAGTTGCTGGGTCATGAGGAAATTTGGTGGCTAAGGATGGGAGAGGGTAGGTGGAGATATGCCAGAGAGGGGACCAGAATAGCCAGGAAGGTGGAGGAATGCTCAAAGGGCTTGGTAGGACTGGCTATTCACCAACTGGAAGGAAACATTTAAATATTTTAACAACTGGTATGGCTGTACCAGTGTGTGCCAGCTAGGTTTAAGCTTTGACTAAATCTATTAGCAGCAATAAAGTTAAAGAAAAATATTCTCTCAAATGCTACTTTCAGAAACATGGCTGTTGAATTATGGGGATGGCTCTTTTAGTAGAAGTTTCTAGAAGGCCCAAGGGGGTTTCCAGCAAACAGGATATAGGATGAAGGCAAACATATGTACATAGAGAGAAGTGAAATCAAACCATAAAATAAACAAAATGGTAGTGGAACTTTTCTTACTTTTAAAAAAAAAATTGTGACAAATATAGCTTTTATGAAATTAAGCTAACAATATCTAATGTCTAGACTTACAGATTTTCTTTTATATTAACCCACATATTGGCCATTTTGGTACTTCATTCCTTCTCATAGGTTTGATTTTCCATCTGGTGTTGTTTCCTCTTACTTTGAAGTAATTCCTATAGCATTTCTTTTGTTTGTTTGTTTGTTTTTGGTTTTTGAGATGGAGTTTCACTTCTGTGGCCCTGGACTGGAGTCCAACGGCGCGATCTTGGCTCACTGCAACCTGCACCTCCTGTGTTCAAGTGATTCCCCTGCCTCGGCCTCCTAAGTAGCCCACCACCAGCTAATTTTTGTATTTTTTAGTAAAGACGGGGTTTCACCATGTTGGCCAAGCTGGTCTCGAACTCCTGACCTCAAGTGATCCACCCACCTTGGCCTCCCAAAGTGCTGGGATTACAGACATGAGCCGCTGCGCCCGGCCCTCCTCTAGCATTTCTGATTGTGTAAGTCTACTAATTATGAAATGTCTGTTCTAATTGTCTTTAAAAAGTCTTTATTTCACCTTCTTAAAGTGTAGCTTAACTAGATAGAGAATTCTGTGATGCTTGACCAATTTTTCCACAGAACTTCAAAGATGCCATTTCATTAACTTATGACTGTTATTTTTTCCGATAATAAGTCAGCTATCATTCATATTGTGGTCACATTACATATATGTGCTGCTTTATTCTGATTGTTTTCAAGGGTTTTCCTTTACCTTTGGTTTTATCAGTTTGGGTATGATTTAACTACATATGGTTTTATGTATATTTATCCTGCTTAAGAATTGCTGAGCTCCTTGGTTTTGTAATCTTATGTTTATCACCAAATTTGGGGGATTTTCTGGCCATTACTTCAAGTATTTTCTTTCATTCTTTCTTCTCTCCTTCTGAAACATTAAATTTACATGTGTTAGACTACTAAATATTGTCCAACTGTACACTGAAGACTTGTTGAATTTCTTTTCCATCTCTTTTTCTCTCTGATTGGATTGGATAATTTCTTTTGGCCCATTTTTACGTTTATTATTTTGCCTCTCCAATCTGTTGCCTCCTAAATCTTTATTTTAATATTGTACTTCTGAGTTCTAGAATCTCCATATAGTATTTTTATAGTTTCCCTTCTCTGCTGAGATTCCCCATCTATTCATTCATTTTCTTATGTTTTCTAACATATTTATAATAGTCCAAGTTCTTGTCTGTTAATTCCAAAATGTGCACCATTTCAGGTCTTATTTCAAATAATGCTTTCTCTCTTTACTCTGAGTGCTGTTTTTCTGTTTTCTTATATGTCAAGCAATTTATACGTGTATGCTGGTTATTATAGAATGTAGGCATTCTGAATTATGTAATCTTTCTTTAAGAGTTTGAGTTTTGTCCTAAGTGGCATGTAAATAAATACTGGTGGATCATTTTACTTTTGTTAGACTTAATTTCTTTCTTTATAAGGGCAGATCTGTTTTATACTTAGTCCTGTGACATGCCCCTAATTCCAGAGCTTGGCCTTTACTAATAGAATAGAGTCAGTCTTTCTAACGTTTTAATAAAAAAGCACAAAGTGCCTAGTTTGATCTCTGCACTCTGGCTGGCCTGGAACTCTAATCTCTTTCAGATATGTCTGCCAGGCCTCACTGAGTCTCACCCTGTGGATAACCACTCAGATCTGTCCACCAACTCCATGCAGCTCACTGCCCCACAAATAGCGACCACTTTAGCAGCTTAGAATTCTATTAAATAATCCCTGCCTCCTCAAGTCAGAAAGACTGCCACTGCTCCATGGCAGGAAAGTACCCTGTGCAGAATACTGGGGAATCTATGGGGTAACCATGGGGTTTCCCTCATGTGTTTTTTTTTCTCTCAAAGATCATAGTTTGCTTCATATTTTTTCTCCAATTTTCTAGTTATTTTCAGCAGGAGGGTAAATCCAGTAACAGTCTATTATCTGTACCTGACTTCTCCTAGTGACCATGTCATAGGAATAGTCACCAGGAATATGTGAATGATAAAAGTGATATTTTGGTAAAGATGTGTGTGACATGTGTTCTGTTTTGTAGACTTGTCTGAGCAATAATGGTAAAGTCTTCCTAAATCCCAATTCTATATTTATTACTACCAACTACCATCTTGAGCAATTTGCTTTACTCTTTCTCTCTCTCTCAGTCCCTCTCTCACTCTCTACTTAGCAATAGATGATATAGTTCTTTCTCACCAGGAAATAGAAGAGTTAATTCACTATGCAGAATACTCTGAAATTATATAAAAAAGGCACTGCATACATCTAGGAAATTATTAATAATAGCCACTTGATGGGTCATATTGCCAGTCAGTAAAAATATCCTCCTAAAAATGGTATTCCTCCATTTCTACCCCTTCACCATTTCTTTGTCAAAAGAAAGCTTTTGACAAACCCAGTTTCTACATTCTGTTTATGTGACAAACCCAAAACTTCTATTAGATTTTGCAGCTTTGAAGAGGTAAAGGACAAAGCTGGATCACAGGGAATTTGGGGAGGCTCTAATTCAGAGGCTTTGTAATGAGGGTAAGGAACTTGAGGATACTAAAGCAGCTGAAATGGCAACACACACATGTGCACATGCACACACAGACACACAATACCATGAAAATCCTGTGCACTTTGATGCTTAGGAAAATAAAGATTGACTTTGAAGGGAAGCAAATAAATCTTCAATATATTCTATATTGAGTCACTCAACCAAGTGAATACTATTGATGGGAAGTAAATTACCAGCAATCACCAAAGTTTAACATAATCTCTTTGCCTACCTCATAAAAATCATTTTCCTCTAAATTCAGAAGATAAAGAAAATAGGAGATGAATAGGAGATGTGATTTTTTTTTTTAATTTACCTTACTTAGTTTCTTTGGTCCAAGGTCAAATAGTGAAGTGGGCCCTTCTCCTTTTGGCTTCATCACCATCCGTTTCTCAGCTCCAACATGCCAACTGGCAATGTCCCTCTCTTCATCATAGTTACTCGGGGTTCTTGGGTGTTTTCATTTTATCTATTAATAAAATAGGTTTATATAAGAGGGTCTTATCAATTAATTCCCACTATTTGACCTAAAGTTTTGGTTGTTTAAAATTTCACACACGTTGTGGGATTTCAAAAAGCCTTAAACTCAGAAAATTTGAAGGAAAGCAGAACTCTTCTCCTTAACTTTAAATCTTAGTGCATAAGTCTGGCCTCCTCTATTCTGCCCCGTCCTTCATGCTTTGAAGGAACTTAACCTGTCATTTGATGTGTTGTTTTCCATTCCTCCGAATCCCTCTCAGACCCATAACATGTATTCTAATTATTTTTTCTCTAAATGCTCTCAAATTTTCCAGTTTTAATTTATGTTTTTCTTCCTGTAAAAAATCAACCAACAATTCAGCATCACAAAGTCAGATCAGAGATATTTGGGTGAAATTTATTTAGGGCCGAAGTTGAATTTTGACCTAGTATAGTATCATCTTGAAAATGACAGATTTTTTTGGTGATCTTTGTCCTCCGAATGAAATTTCCAAATTATGTTTTCAATCTCCTTATCAATCTTTCTAAAACTTGCATGCTACTTGGAATTTATTATTTAACCAACTTTTGACAACTGTGTCTGAGGCACTGTGGAACATACAACAATATCTAGAATATGGTCCTTGATATATAGTAGTTTACAAACTAATAGGAAAGTAAGAATAATTTTCAATTTAAAAACTTTGCAAGTAAAACACAAGACAAAATATGATCCTCATGATAAACATAGCACAAAGTATATGGGAATTTAGCAAATGAAGGAACCCCTTACAGTGGAGTAACATGGAAGGCTACAAGGAAAATAAATTTTAAGGTAGATCCACTAAAAATGATTGGGTTTGAAATGATGAGCTACTCATAATAGCTTCCTAAGACTTGTGGGGGAAAATACTCTTTTTCTCTAGTAAAAGAATTACAGTCATGCAATGGCATATCTCCTACCAAAAATGCCAATATAGCTACAGCTTCTGTTTGTTTACCCAACTGAAAATGGCAATCTAAGAGCAAGGGTTATGCCTTTTATTGCCTATAATACTGACAGCTGAAAAATTACAGAATCATAATCAAATTGCACACACTAGGACTAACCCTAACTTTGCTCCAGATTGATTGAGTGTGCAGGATTTGAGCACTCTCCGAAACCCTTCAGTAACTTAAGGATTTATTTCTGGGAAAGAGTATGTATGGTTTCTGGCATTTTATCTCCCAGATAGACCCTTTCCTTTCCCTGGGTAAACTACTTTTACATTGACTAAAAGTGCATTTCATTTCCAACACCAAGTCCCCGAGCAAAGAGTGGACGAAAATACATATTAGCATATGCAGAGTACAGAAATGCTTTGAGTTCATATATTCCAGGGATTATATTCACAGCAAACCTCTGAGATTCTATTAATGCATCGATTAATAAAACATTGGTGAGCAGGTTGCCTACGGAGAGGGTTACACATGCTTGTTTATAGTTGACACATCACTCATCATCCCTGAATGGAGAACTTTGACTGTAGAGATGCAATTCTCCAGCTGCATATGAATGTGGCTACAGTAGGGAGCCTGTTTATCTGAGGAATGTGCTGGTGATTTATAATGAAAAGAACCTGAAAAGAGGTGGTTGGTGCCCTTTCACACAATCCGATAAACTGTTACAAAGAGATAACAGTGGCATTGAATTAAACATGTTTGTCTATTTTTCAATGTTACTTTTTTTTTCTACTTTCTTAGGGCTTCATTTTAAATAATGCTAATTGTCTCTGAATCATGCATAGTGCTACAGTATTAATCATTGTAAGTTCTGGTATAAAGAAAAAGTAAATAAAAATACAAAGATAGTGTATTTAAACATTAATTGATTTTTGATTTGTAATTCTCTAGGAAGACATTAAATGTTACTTAGATATGCCCTGTCAGAGAGCTATAAGGAAAAAATATTTTACATGACATTATCATCAGCCAACTTATTTTTATGGTCTGCATATCTAATTTTTAAATTTATATAACACAAGCAATATGAATAAATCAGTTTTTGAGTATAGCACTTAACAATTATGTTGAAGGAAACCAATGGTCTACAAACTTTCAATATTTTCACTAATGATGAAAATAGTTGGTAAAAACAGAGATCCTTACTTTTCTATCACTCTTTATATAAAAATATGTAAGCATTGAGAATGTTATTTGACAGCAGGGATGATGTTCATTTGTTTACAACTAAAGTATATATCCTGGGTATCCAACTCATAGCCTAGTGCACACATAGTAGGTGTTCAATAAATATTTCATAAGTGAATGCATCTCTGAGGCTTTGAGATAGAAGAATGTGCATGTTCCTTATATAGTATTCTCCTGACCAAAAACTTAAGCAGTAAATGTAAGTCAGTTCAGGTCTACATCTCTCCTGGCTTCCTAGATGCCAATCTCAGTTGCAATATTCAAGTACAAAGGCAGTATTTTTTCTTGCGTAATACAAAGTCATTATTATATGTATACCTGTTGGTGATCCTACCATCAAAGAGTGCAATAGGGGAAAAGCATCTGATGTGACCAGGTAGGTAATGAAGCAAAAATAATGCATTTTCTTATTTAATTCCCATTTCCCATGCCATAAATAAAATAGTAAAGAGTCATGTGCAAACATAGATAACATGTCTATATTCCTTCAAGAAACATTCATTGAATTCTTCCACTATGCCAGAACATAGACAAACAAAGAGAAATAAAACACAGTCTTTACCTGTGAAACAGGTAGACTGATAGACACTGTTGCTTTCTTTATCATTTTTGTTCATACAATTTTTATCTCTTTATGAGTTCGGTGACAGGCTCTATTAATCTGTTCCTTCCCTATTTGAAGGACAGGCCAAAGATCCCGTTTGGACATGAAAGACTGTCACTTTCAGTGTAATGCAGTGTTTTATTTGAAGTCTTTTCTGGCTAAGAGCCCTTTCCCAATAGAGAATTAAGCTTTCTATAGACTAAAAGGTAATCTTTACTCTTTGAGTAGCCAGACTTTCTTTACATTCAAAAGATGTCTACACTTTTTGCAAAGATACATGGTAAGCCTGTGTTGATGGCCTTCTTTTAATTAGCTATTCTCTTTTACTAAGCACATAAAACAATTATTTTATAGAGAAATTTCGGCATCTTTATCATTAGCGATAATGATCGCAATGTCTTTTGCCTTCCATGGCAGTTTTGCTTCAAAGGGAATTGCGCATAAAGATCAAAGAGACCAGAAATTGATATGAAACAAAAAAATTCTACTACAGTATCAACTTTTAAAAAAAATTATTAATATTAGACTTTCTGTTGCCCTGTGGCAGATCTCTCAGGGAGGCTCTGAGTTAATCCTGAGCATTCCAATGGCTGCTGCCATCAGTGCTGAGATTCACACTTAAACAAACAGACAAAACATACCCCAGCTGACAGTGTGGCTCAGGAAAACAGCCCATCATTCGCTGCATGTGAAAGGAACAGGAAGCAAGTGGAAATCTGGGTTTTAAAGGGCACTGCTAATATGAAAAGGGAGAAATGTCAAAAATGTTGAAGTAAATACTGGACTAGCTCCTGTCTTGCTTGTTTCATTGAGTTTTTTTCTTCCTTGGCACCTGAAAAATTCTAAATGCTGTGCCATTTCATTAATTCCCAATGAGCACAGAAGAAAACAAATATAAATCAAAATAGCCATAGAAAACATTTCTTGAACAAACTACAACAGGAATATAAAGCCAGAAGTCAACAATTTGATTGGGGAAGGGAGATAAGACAGAATACTTGGTCTTTCCTGGCAGTAACTGTTGGGTCTTGAATGATAAGTGGCTGTTTGCTGGAGAAATTGGTATAGAAGGACATTCTTGGCAAAAGGGAACAACGTGAGCAAAAGCAAGGGGTCATCAACATCCTAAACACCTACTGAGTGCACATAGTTCAATATATCTGCAGCTTAAGATCTGAAGGCAAAGGTAGGCCTACGCAGATGAGCATGGTGAGCAGTAAGGCTTTAGAGCTAGCCAGGGACAAGATCATAAAGCACTGAGAAGAGATTTATAATGAGTTAATTCTTAAACCTGTGGGCAAGGGAAAGTCAGTGTACATTGACAGAAGATGGGCTACTCTGAATAGTAATTGAGATTGTGCCTTACAGGGTCTTCCCCAGTGAGACATCATTCAAATTGCTAACATTTGCTAATTTATCTGAGAGCACATGGATGACGTGGCTTTCAGGCATCTTTATTGAGTCTTGGACTAGCTAGGAGAGCCCTTCCTTCATAAAACCCTTCCAATACACAATCATGCGTGAAAGTTGAAGAGAAGACAGGCATGCTCAACTGCACACACAAGGGCATGTGGCTGCAACCTGTCAGAAGGATGCTCCAGGAGCCCGATGTGGTCACATCTCTCACTTGACTCTGAAAATAATAAGTTCATCTTATCTAGGGGGATAGAAGTAAGCAAGCAGGGTGAATGTGCTGACCAAGTGTTTGTTCTAGTGCTAGAAAGCTGAGTGTCAAAGAATTCAACAGCAGGTACAGGGGTTCATGCATGCATGCAACTAGACTGTTCCACACCAGAGTTTTGGAAAGCTCTCTAGAAAGATCCCAGACTACTGTCAAAAACATGATCCTCACAGCAAGGCTTTGCCTGATTCTCAATAGATTCATGTGTTCTAGCCTAGAATGTAAAAAGATGCTCAATTCACAGTAGCTAGAGTCTACTGTGTACACCCCAGCACTAGCATTCATTGCACTACCTGAGATGTGAGGACAAAATGAGGAGTTGCCTCACTCTGGATAGGGGAGGCAGCCACCAGCAATCACACTTGCCCCGTCATCTATAGTTGTATAGGTTATACAACAATAAGTTGAGAAATTGTGTACTTTTAAAGGGGGTATCCTTTTCTAATGTTCAAAACGGTGCTTTGTGAGGTGGTAGCAGCTCTCTAGGAATTTATTGCTAGGGTCCTGCTACAAATTACAAGAGCTCAGCATAGTGGGGATAAGGAAGAAGTGGTTGCTTTGGGAGATGCTACGTGGTTAGATTCTGCAGGGCATAGTGGCTAATTGAAAGATGGTAGCAGTGGGTTAAGTGGAGAAGACTCTTGGGTGCAGACTTCTGGCTTGAGAGCCTGGAAACAGAGAAGATCCATTTACAGCCACATAGATTTTGAGGTGTCTGAGGGATGTATGGGAAAAGCTGTTTAGCAGGCAGTTGACCTAAGAAGTATGGAGCTCATTTAAGTGGTAGCTGAAACTATGAAAATAGATGAGTTGGCCCAGGAAGAGGTAGAGGGAGGATGAGGGAAGGCAGGTGTTAAACAATGGAATTTGAGATGTTGTCAAGATGAAGCATGAGAACAGAAACTAGGAAGTTGTAATAGGTAGGAATAGTCAAGATTTCAATTAAGGTCAAGTAAAGTGAGGACTATAGTGAGTTTATAGTTTATTCAATTTAGAAACTAGTAGCAGCTTTTTCCACAACCCTTTTGTTAGAGCAGTTGAGGCAGAATCTTAACCTTAATGGGCTAGGAGAGTTCATCTGTTAAGGGCGGGACAGAGATGCTGTGGTAGAAATGTAGAAATTGTAACAGAGTTCATTGTGTTTTGTTGTGTTTAAAATGGAAAGGGGAAGAATCCATAAAAAAGGTAAGTTTACAAATGCAGCTTAAAGAGAAGGGATATAAACTCATATCCACATTGCTGACCTACCAAAAACAAAGTAAATGACTCAGTAGAGAGAGTACTGGATTTGGCTTTAAAAAGAAAAAAAAAAATTGGAGTCCAAATCCAACCTGCAGTAAGTACACTTTGTAAGGTCACCTCCTTGACCCTCTGTGCCCGTTTCTGTGAGATGGGACCACTAGAAACTACATAATAGAGAGTGTAAGGATGGGGTGAGAATACCTGTGGGAGAGTGCCCGGTGCTGTGGTGTACTGTGTGTTTGGTAAATAGTTTTCTGAGTCATCCCATTAAAGGTTTGATAGGGCATGATCAATGTAATCACTGTTGCTTTCTTTACCATTTTTGTTCATATAATTTTTATCTCTTTAGGAATTTGATGACAGGCTCTGTTAGTCTGTTCCTCCCTTATTTGAAGGACAGGCCAAAGATCCAGTTTGGAAATGAGAGAGGACTAGCATGACACATTGGCTCCACCATTGATATCTCCCAGAGGTACAGAAACAGGATTCATGAAGATGTTGACAAGACTCCAAGTTCTTACCTTAGCTTTGTTTTCAAAGGGATTTTTACTCTCTTTAGGGGACCATAACTTTCTAAGGAGAGAGATTAAAATAGAAGGTGACCTTGTTTTAGGGGGCCTATTTCCTATTAAGGAAAAAGGCACTGGAACTGAAGAATGTGGGCGAATCAATGAAGACCGAGGGATTCAACGCCTGGAAGCCATGTTGTTTGCTATCGATGAAATCAACAAAGATGATTACTTGCTACCAGGAGTGAAGCTGGGTGTTCACATTTTGGATACGTGTTCAAGGGATACCTATGCATTAGAGCAATCACTGGAGTTTGTCAGGGCATCTTTGACAAAAGTGGATGAAGCTGAGTATATGTGTCCTGATGGATCCTATGCCATTCAAGAAAACATCCCACTTCTCATTGCAGGGGTCATTGGTGGCTCTTACAGCAGTGTTTCCATACAGGTAAGATTAGCTAATGCTATTGCTAAAAGGCTATGTCTCTTTGCTTTTACGTTTTTGGGGAACAAAAGGGAAATATCGTAATAACTTCATCAATAGATTATATCAACAATGCAATTATCATTTTTTCTGGTTATAATTTGATAATATAGGTTTGCAGGCAGAAAATTTTTCTACCAATGAAAATTGTTTAGAAGTATATCAGGTTGCTATTGCAACATTAAATGGAGGCTGGGTTTCACTGGGGGCAGCTATGGTTGTCTCTTATCCTCCTCCTGGAATCGATCATCTATAGAGCCCAGGTATGTTCTCTGAGTGATGGCAGAGGTGCAAGAGAATGCAAACTCAGCTGTACAAAACTCCTTGAAGTTTCTGCTTGCTTCACACCTGCTAACATCCCATTAGCCAAAGCAACTCACAGGGCTCAACCCAGAGTGAAGAAGCTGGTAAGTATGCCCTGCCCACAGGACAAATGCTGCAATTACATAACAGACTGTCAAGGTAAAATGAAATAACAATTTGAAGCCACTGATACAATCAAACACAAGAAGGCATAATGTCATGGAACTCCATTATTCCCATTAATTTTTACTAAAGCATTTCTTTGTTCGGAGATAAAATATAAATAATTCATCAGGATATAAACCTAAAAATGTATGCAGAGAAGCCAGAGGATGCTACCATTAAAAAAAAAGAAACATTTAACACATAACTTAAACTAGATATAAAGCTAATAATTGGCTGTCATAATTTTGTTGGAAAGAAGAAATATACAAACTCTTGCAATCCTTACTTACAAGGTTATACATTTTATAGAAGGAAATAAGTGAGAAATCATCTAGCTCAACTTTGTCATTTTCCCAATCCCCAGAAAGATTGGTTTCATGAAAACTCCCACTGGTAGAAAGTACAAGAACTAGAACTCAGACAGATCTTTTGTACTTCTGTGCTCTTTTAACTACCCCATGTGATATTTATATGTTACTTTAAGTTTAGTATTTTTTCTGATGAGAGCACTAATGTCACAGTAATAAAAGACCATGATTCTAAGAGTCATACACTTTGCCTCCCACCAAATTACTATAATCAAACCCCAAGCACTAAAAGAAACTATGCTACACTCATGTTATCTTTTTATGTCAAGAACCACTTAAATTGGCTACATTTGCACTGGAATAACCTTCTTTCTCTAGCTCACATTTGTGGCATCTAAAATTCTAGGTATAGGCTGGGTGCTATGGCTCATGCCTGTAATCCCAGCACTTTGGGAGGCTGAGGCAGGCAGGTCACCTGAGGTCAGGAGTTTGGGACCAGCCTGGCAAACATGGTGAAACCCTGCCTCTACCAAAATACAAAACGTTAGCAGGGCATAGTGGGACACACCTGTGTTCCCAGCTACTCGGGAGGCTGAGGCAGGAGAATCACTTGAACCCAGGGGGCGGAGGTTTCAGTGAGCCAAGATCAGGCCACTGGCCTCTAGCCTGGAGCAACTGAGCAAGACTTCATCTCAAAAAAAAAAAATGTAAATAATAATAAATACATAGATACATAAAATAAAATTCTAGGTATAATTCTGTGTGATTCTCTATGAGCTATGTGAAATTTATTTCCTTCTTCAGATTACAACATCATATTATGAGTAATTAGGATAACAGGTTTTAAATAAACATCCTTACATTTCACTAGATGGATAGAAAATATTGCACATATGAAAGCACATCATATTAATTTTGCCACTCTTTCTATACTTGGATCAAGAGAGATGAAAAATGTTATTTTATTTGAGAAAAGAGAATATATATATATGAAGTATGACAGATTTCATATATGTGTATATATAGTCTGTCATACTTCAATCATAATTTCCCAATGAATGCCAGTCATTTCACAAATTTATATTATACTCAATATTACCACTAGTAAGGTCTTATATATATATATTTTTATATATATATATATATGCTTTTTCTCACCTTAGTTTCTCCTAGTGCAATAAATGGTACTCTACAGCAGATGTGTAAATATCCCACTTATCCAAAGTAATTGAGAAACTGTGCCCTGCAAATGGCCGTTTTACAATCTAATTTTACTCTTTTACTACCTATGTATTCCCTGAAAGAAGACAGACCAGTTTAGAGGAAAAAAATGTGGGCTACTAAAACCCTGTACTAGTTAGTTCCCAAGGGCAGAAGCCACTTCATACTCATTGAAAGACCTATCTCATTATTTCATTTATCTGGTCAATATCACCATAAAGTCACAAATGTTGATAAAGTTCTTATCTTCACAGCATAAATAAAAAACCCCAGACTATCATGCTATAATTGAAAGAGTATAGATTTTGGCACCAGAAAGACCTGTGTTTGATTTCCAACTCCACCGTTTACTGGTAAATCTGTAAAATGAAGAAAATATTGTCTACCTCAAAAAGTTAGAGAGAGGATAAATTAAGAAAATCTATGGAAATGCCTCGCCAAAAACTGACAGATTCAATAAATGGTAACTTTATGTCCCTAAAATTATAGGACGGGTCAGTGGAAAGCCATATCTAAAGCCAATTATGTGGACTTCTCTGGTGCCCAAGCAGTCTCATGAAGTCATTGTTGGTTTCCCACATGGTTAATCAGCAAGTCAGTCTCTGTTAAGCTCCTACTGTGTGTACTGCACTGTGATAGGAGTTAGAGCGAACACTAAAGTCATATAGAACACAGCCCTGATCTCAAGAAACTTAAAATCTGGCTATGGGTACAATGTGCTCTGAAATAACAGTGACTATAATTCAGAATATGTTCATGTAGCTCACAAAGTAAGAAATGACCTTTAGAAAGGTTTTGAGGATGAGTAAGAATGAAAGTTGCATTGGAGAAAGGCTAACAGGGTGACAGTGTAAATGAGATGCTGGATCTGAAGAAGCCAATCAGAAAATTGTGGGAGACGTCCTTGTACAAGAGGATAAAGGCCTTGACATGAGTAAGAAGGGACAGGAGAGAGGGCTCCATTCCCTCCTCCACGGCTCCCACGTTTCCTGACTACTCAGACTCTGATTAGGCTACAAATTCATCCAGGCCGAATCAAGCAAAGAGTTGGAGCAATTAGTCTATACACTGACCCCCAGGCACCCTTCCAAGGAACCCTTCCATACAGGGTCCTGTGTTCAGCTAGGCATCACGAATAGTAAGAGGTGTTAGGTGGCTGTTATGTAGCTAATAATTAAATTGTATTATTCCTTTGAAACATATATGTCCTTTAATAAGAATTCTAAAAAATATAGTCAATGGTAATCCAAAGCCATAAATTCCTAATGGTGAATTTAAGGCCCTCTTGTACACGAATGAGGGAAACATTTTTGGAGAGAGGATTTTTCTGGGTACCTCTCATACTCACATGCTCCTGCTCCTGTGACTGATTCTGGTCATACACCTGGTGTGTGGTAACCGTGGTGACAGTGTGCAGCCTGTAGCATTGCCATCCATTTTTAACTGCTTTTGACTTCCTACATATGTACTGGAAATTGTCTTTGCTTGAACTGAGCCGGGGGAAAAAAGAGGGTGGAAGAAATAAATGAGTATGAACCTGTCACACAATTTTAAAAATCCCTGCTGTCTAATTATAACATCTAGTCCCAAACCAGAGCTCAGGGTTTTCCATTACAAATTGCCTGTTGAGAGAGAACTTTAGAGAATGACAGCATTTTGTACATCTTCCCTTTTGTGGTTGGGTCAGTTTAGACATTGCAATCTCCCCATTTGGGCCTGGATTTTTCCGCTGAATTGCCTCAGGACATGCTTTCTCTCCAGCTTCCTCTTCTTTTCCTATCTTCCCACTAAAGGAGAGAAATTTTTCCGGAAGGCAGCACAGGAGATATCACCTGCTGTGTTAGTTCATACAATAGGCAGTTTGCTGATAGGAAAACTGCATGGAGTGGAATTCTTAATGACTTGCTGGGTTAAGCTGTATCACCACTGATGAAGAAACTGGATACTTATTTCCCCAATGCTCTTATTAAGTACAAGCGAGTCTGTGGTGGTCCCTTTTATAAAACAACAGTATTGATTTCTTAATTCAGTAATCAATGAAAACTAACATCAAAATCCTTCTATATTAGCAAATATATGTGGGAGTCTATTCACCCTCCCTGGTGAATAAGTTTCTTTCAAAGCATTTTTAAGACTGTATCCTGCTCTTCTCCATAAGCCTGCAATCCACCCACTTCAGGGAAAACAGTATTTATTCAAGAAAAGAATCAAGTTGGTTGCCGTTAGGCAATTGTCTACATGGTACTTGTTTTGAAACAATGATAATGCTTGCGATTTAAAATAGACTGTAGTTAACTGCTAAGTTGTTCAATCAAAAATGTTCCTTGAAATGACCCTCACTCTTTCCAGAGAACACGTCATTTCTTCAGTCTTTCTTGCCTAGATGGAGCAAATTTTAATTAGAACATAGCAGATACAAGTTGACCCAGTTATTGTTTTGTCCCTGAGTGTTAAAATGACTTCAGGAACAAATGAAGATTTGGCTTAGATGGTACGTAAAAGTTAAGCTCATAGAAAGTGCGGAAGAGAGCCTTGAAAGGACTTTCCTATCTCTTTCCCACCCCTGGTATAGAAATTTTCCAGAATTTCTAGCACTATTCACATCCCAGGAACACTCTAACTCAGGAGATGGTTATTATCACATAGTGTATCACGACATGACACGCATTGTTCACATTATATCCCTGAGAAGACTAACTCCTGAAATTAAATCCCTTGCAGTAAATTTCATAGGTTTTAGCTATATGGGGAAGAGGGAAGAGCATATAAAGACATCACTCTATTATACCCCCTCCACTCAACTCCACAGTGCTCAAGGGGACCACTGCTGGTCAATTTGTATTAAGCATTGGCTTCTTTCAATGATTCATTCTTCCTTTAAATTCAAATGTTTTGGGGAAAAGTCACACATTAATTGCCAGTTTTCTTATAGGAGCATAGGAAAAAATAGTTGCAGAACTTGGGAGTGTAGTAGCCTTCATATAGTTAGCTGTCTCCAAGTATCTGATAGACTGCTGAATGGAAACAGGTACACTCTCTCTGTGGACAAATTGGTTGACTCTAGAGCAGAGTTTCTCAAACTTGGCACTACTGCTGTTTGGGGCTGGATATAGGGCTGTCCTGTACACTGTAAGATGTTTGGTAGCATCACCAGCCTCTACCCATGAGATGCCACCAGCACCCCAAGCTTTGACATCTAAAAATGTTTCCATACATTGGCAAGTTACAAAATTATTCCCTTTCCTCACTGAGAATCACTGATCTAGAGCAAGGTATATTTAGAGTCAACATAAGGAAGAGTTCTTAAAAAGAAAATAGCCTGGAAGGAGAGGGGTTGAAGGAAGTGAGTCCTCTGTTTCTGGAGTTATTCAAGCAAAAGTTGGCCTGTTACTGAGGAGACTGAAGCCACATATTAGTATTTGAACTACATGGCATTTAGGGATATTTCTTAATGTTATAATTATATGTTACTCTATGAAAATACTCTACTATTAGGGTTGAAGTCATTGCAAAGGAAGTATTTAAAATATGGAGCAGAAAGTTTACGTAATGGGCTCTTTTATATCAGGATCACTTTGAAGCAGAAGTCCAGTCAATTGTTATTTCACTTGATTATATTAGTATTTTTGCAAATTTCATGAATTAAGCATCTTATTTACCTATATATTATAACTAGGGTTCTCATATAAAATCATTTTTATCAGAAAATAAGCATTTATTAAGCATGTATATATTGAGCACAGCAAGAACATTATTTTACAGAACATTATCATGTAGTCTTGACATGGAGTAGAGAGAACGTAAAATAAAATTTTAAAATAGTAGATATCTTACAAGCTTCTGAGGGATGTAGAAGCAAATGGAAATATCAAGACCATACATAAAACAGGTCCAAGTGTAGAATCTGAGTATCAATTGACAACATAAGTACAGGGAGATCAGAAAGAGAACAGAATGAGCAGAAAGGAATGGAATTGAACATCAGAAAGACCTAGATATACATAAACAGCAAACCTGCCTTTGAAGCCTTCCTGGAAAATTGCTTTCTCATAGTCTACAGGATGATATCTGCACAGTCTTTCATATATGAGGGAACATAGTGTTTCATCCACCTAGAATGCAATGTTCTTCAGCTGTCTGTATGCCTTGCAAATCCCACTTTCCTTCAGTCCTCCCCTCAAATCCTATCCCTGTGAGAACCCTTTCCCAAGTACTCACCTCATAAACATGCACCTCCATTACTAAGTACATATAACTGTTCATTTGCATATTTATTCTTCCATGAACTATAAACCACTTGAGTTTAAGAACGACGTCTTTTTTCTTCATATTACTGATAGTTAGAATAATGTCTCAACCAGGTAGACAGTAAGTCTTTGTTGAATGAATTGAAAGAATTGATTACCTATGTACAATTGATAAGAACTGAAGGATGTTAACCTGCTATACTTCCAGAAGGCTGAAAATCTTTACGGGAATCTTGGATGAAGGGTCACAACCATCACCCACCTATTCTAGATCAGTCTGGATGCTCATAAATGAGAAATAAGCACTTTCCTGCAATGGAAGATTGGTTTAGATATAAAAGACAAACGATGTTGCAAGGCGAGCAGACAGGACCAAATTGCCCCTATCATCCTCACCCGCATTCTTTACACATGTGCCACAGATGCCTTGATCTGAGAGAAGTTCTAGGGGTTCCATTACAATTGTTCTTAGACCAACTATTCCAGAGAAGACAATCCAAGGCTCAACACAACTAGACAGTGCCATTTCGAATGTTAGAGCCTGCCTCGCTGTCTGCAGTCTCTCCACAGGAAGAATATGCAGGAAAACATTTTATGCCAGATGCTGTGCTTGTAGCTAATGCAAAGGCAAAGAGAACATCATCCTATCCTCAAGAAAAGCAGAGTGACAGTATTAGAAATCCATTCACTACTCTATCACCGGTGTCTCTATCACTAGAATACTAAAAATGATAGTTGCATTTAGGGAGTTTCAACAATTGTACATTTTTAGTGTGCCTTTCTTGAAAAATTTCAACACAATGATTAAAACTGTGCAGACTGACTAGGATTCACTTAACCCCTCATTGTCTCTTTACTCATGTCTAACATTGAGATTTTTTTTTTATGATTTCAACTTTTATTTTTGATTCAAGGGCCACATATGTAGGTTTATTACTTAGGAATATTGTGTGTTGCTGAGGTTTGGGGTACAAATGATCCTGGCACCCAAATAATGAACATAGTATCCAGTGGGTAGCTTTTCAGCCCTTGAACCCCTCCCTACCTTCTCCCCCTATTAGTTCCCAGTGTCTACTGTTGCCATCTTTTTGTACATGTGTACCCAGTAACATGGGGATATTCGTAGTACCTCTCTCATTGGGTTATTGTGGGAATTAAATAATAAAATACATGAAAAATGAGAAAATGATGCCTTGTATACTTAGCAGTCAACATTTTAGTAGATATTATTATCTATTACCTTTTATTTATTATTTATTTATTTATTTATTTATTTATTTATTTATTTTACTTTCAACATCTCCAGCCCAAAAGGAACAGTTTAAAGAGGAATTCAGACTCAGAGGTCAAGTTCCGAGTTCAAGTTTCTATCACTTCAAAAGTAGCAGAATCAACATGAGAATCCAGATAGCTTGCCTCCCACACCAACCACCGCCTCACATAGTCTAAGCTGCAGGAAAACCTGACTCAAAAGTTACCTCAGACAGAATCTTTTTTCATTTATTTCCTTCCCAGACGTTTCATTCTAAAGCAATCTCACAATGCTGATTGTTTTGAAACCTCCCTCCATTGCTCCTGCTTCACCTCCTCCAAGAAAGGGCAGTGCTATTCAAGGACTTTATCACAGGGAGGGAGGCACCAGCAATAACAATTAAAAATGCTTTTGTTAGCATTGCTTCATTGTAGACATGTCTCATCTGAAGTAATTATCTGATATGCTATTTTTTTTCCTTTGCATTGGGGTTAATTTGTTTCTTAATTAATTCCCCTTCTTTCATGTGTTTATTTGGAAACTACTCTAGTGAAAGATAAGAACTTACCATCAGGACCACTGTTCACAAGGCAATAGATGGTCCATGCTCTGAACCAGGCTTACACTGCAGGTCAGGTGTCTATGATGGAGGTCATGCAATGAAAAGCAAAGAATACAGACATTCAGACATTCCTAAGATAGCAGCGGTGTTTTATGCTATGATTATAGATTAATAGGTAAACTTTTGAAATAGGACTCCTGACACTTCTGGTTAAACCTACGATATTTTGCCTTAATGACGCAAAGTTCTCTTTCCATATTACCGTTAAATATGTGCCTTTTTTGTGGATTGATATGTACAATTTCAGTATTTCAATATGGAAAGAGAAACTGCTGGCAGTTTATAATAAGGAAGGTCCATGGATCTCATGTAGTATAAGTACTTCTACTGATCTATGGAAAATTCAGTTGAAAATTCACAGATTACCTTTCTAATTAGCGGACTTTGGGAATTTAAGAATAGTGCTCCAAAAACACCTGCAGTTAAACTCCAAACAAACGATACTCCAGGAGGTTTATCAGTGGGACTTTGAACACTAAAACTGTAGTGTGACTATTTTTGACAACACCACCTGGTATATTGTGGAAATCTCTTTGTTATTAGTAACAAAGTTTTGATTCTTGCCAACACTTTGGCTTCACATTCCAATAAAGTGAACTGCAATACAGGGGAGAATTCAATAGAAGCAACACCTTCAAAAATTATATTTTAAACATAGACCACATTTCCTTGCCAAGCGGTCAGAATGGCAAAGCATCTTGACAGATTTGCCATCACTTAATAGGGTTGAATTGTCAGGGTGTTTACCCAAGGGACTAGCAGTTTCCTCCCAGGCACAGTGCCTCCAATTTGGGTAAATACCATAAGGTTCACAAATGAGGCCTCATAGAATGCAAACCAGGCAATTAAGCTTTTCCAATATGGAAAACAGATGTGGTTGAATAAATGAACTGAAATTTGTTCTGAATTTCTCAATAAAAAGTAAATTCCATCTAAATAAAAATATACATGTGCATTAAGTCTACATTACCTACATTTACAAAGTAGTTTTAAGAAAGATTATTTATACAAGATTTAAAGGAATGTAACATCACACAATATACCCACGTAACAAATATGAACATGTATCTTCTTGTGCTAAAATTAAATTAAATTAAAAAGTAAAGGAAAGTAACAATAAATGCAGGTTGGTACCATCCAGAAAATTTCAACTGTTACCAATGGCTATTTAACTGACTCTCAGCTCTTATTTTTACGTTAAATAAATATTTTTTGTATTATCTTTTCTAAGATGCTTCTAGGAATTTAAAAGTTCTTCATCTTTCCTAGAGACCTTTCTCCAACAACCATTATTATTTATGACCTGCTTTTTTCCAGGAAGGATTCAAGGTGACCTGTAATGACACAAAGAGGAGAACAAATAAAAACATGAGTACTTGGGTAATTACTACCAATGAAATAAAATGGTTTTAAGTAGGCTCCATTTGTTTTAAAGCTCCAATCTTTATATTTATATTATCAACTTACTCAGCATTATTGAGATGACATCGTTCCTAGCTTTCAAGAACCCATAGCCTAAGTCAGAATGACTAGTTTGTTCATCTGATTGCCATTCCCTGACTCATTCCTTTCAAGTTGGATATCATCCAGTGTGTCTTTTTAAAACATAACTTTGGTCATGTCGTTTCCTTAATAAAAAATTTAATAGCTTTTTATCTCTTAAAGAACAAAGTTCAAAATACTTATAATGCATATAAAATCCTAAGTGGTTTAACCACCATCCTTCTATCCTTCTTTACCTTCTACTAATCCCTGTGAGGCACTGGGTACCCTGAAAATAGGGAACTACCTGATACTATTAAAGCAAATAGGTACTTTCTCATCTTTGTCTTTGTGTTCTCTCTTCTATGTAAAAACCTCCTTTGCTCTTCCTCTGCCTGGAAAACTTCCACTTATTCTTCAACATCAAGCCTATATGTTACCTCTACATGGAGGTCTGTGATGACTCATCTGAGTGTAATTAGTTGCTCTTCACCTGTGTTTTTGTATAAGTTTGTATACATACATATCTTAAAATTTTATCCTTCACTATGTTTCTTTGTCTCCCATCAAATTATGCCTTCCTGGAGGACTGTAGGGGTACATTGCTCATCCAGAAAAAGAAAACTAGATTTTAGAATAGTGCCTTGTATAATCGACATCAGTCAAAGTTTGCTGAATGAGTGACTATGAATTAGCTATTATCACTCTCTCTATTGCTTATTGAGCATTTACTATGTGCCCATCGGTGACTTAAGTGCTTCATATGTTTTCATGTAATCTTTACATAACTTCCTAAACCACAGATTACTATCCTTTCCTTTTGACAGATGAAATTGCAGCTTAAGGAGTTAAAATAACTAGCTGAAGGTCACACAGCTAGTGAAAGGAGGAGCTGAGATTCCAATGCTGGCCTGTCTGATTCCAACCCTGTGCACCATTTGCTTCTTTTGCTTCAATACCATTTGTGTCTTTTGTGTCTGACAGCTCTATTGAAGTAAAGAGCAGTTAATAAGAAAACAATGAATAACATAATTCTGTTTGCTACAATATGGTGAATATAACTTTGCCCTAAATTATTGCCCCAAGACCTCAAGAGTAAATGATAATCATTTAAGGAAATATTAAGCTATAGTCCTCAGCTATCCCCAAGCGTACCCAACAGCTTTTGTCCTTTGGTTAACAACTGACAAAGATTGGCATGCTTTTTGTTATTGATAAGGCCATTTTTTTGTATTATTCTTATACAAGTGACTTCAGGGACCACAGAAAAATATAGATTAGTTCAACTTGTGGCTCTGTTAAAACTTCAAGAGACATTGTCAAAAATCAATACCTGAGGCACTAAAGAATGTGTTTCTAACAAGTCTTTTGATGTCAAGTCACCCTGGAAGTCAGGTTTTCGCAGGTGTTGCTGGCAAACACAAACACACTTGACACCCAATATGACATAGACTTTTTGATCCTGTTGTTAGGAACTGGAACACGAACCACTTCACTTCTGCGATTTCTCCTGAAAACTAATGCATAGGGGAAAAGGGCAGCAAAGAGCAGATGCAGACTAATTCAGTGGGCCAAATACCTTCTTGTTTGTCTTGTAAGTATCTGCTAAATCTGGATGGAAAGAAAGTTACTCCCGAGATAGTTCGTTGTTAGTGAGGGAACAAGCTAGGTATTTGAATATGGAGTAGCATTGTGATGGTGAGAAATTACATGTCTTATAATACCAGTCTCCTGAAATGATAGGATTCGAGGAATCCTTTGTGGTCTGCATATCATTTCAGCCTAAATGATGAGT
This sequence comes from Macaca nemestrina, assembly GCF_043159975.1. Classification (NCBI taxonomy): domain Eukaryota; kingdom Metazoa; phylum Chordata; class Mammalia; order Primates; family Cercopithecidae; genus Macaca; species Macaca nemestrina. Next base: position 66,299,803 of record NC_092128.1, read on the forward strand.
CATGAAAATGCCAAAATGAATAATCTTACTATTTAAGAAGTCCTTCAGTTTCAAATGAAGAAAATAAAAGTGGATGACAATCTTGGTTACAAACCACAGGAATTGAGTGCAATGATTTCCAGAGAGACTTGGGATGGAAAGCAGAGTGACTTTGAGCCATTTTTGAAGGTTTCCACTATGATTAGGGGGTCCTTTGTTTGGAATGTCCACGTGAAATCATTGGTACTGAGCCATGCTGTTGAATGGTGATAACCAATATGGATCTTTGACTCAAGTGTTTTGGGGGCCCATGGCACATAGGAGTTGCTGACTTCTTCAGATTATACTGCGTACACTGGTATTTGCTATACTTCATTATACGATTTCTTAAATCAACATTAATTCCTGGTCTTGGGATGGGCATCAATTGTTTTCATGCAAAATATTCCCAGATGTGCTACAGGTAATGTGGTCAAAACAAAACAAAACAAAAAAGGTTACTAATCCTTTTAACAATAACAATATGATTGGCCTCCTTTATGGGCAGATAACGCAGCTGATGTGAACAGCTCGAATTTCTCAGGCAGTTTTGTCAACTATATACCACCCCCAGTTCCAGTTTAAAATACAGGCCAATCTGGGATTTTGTACAGCTAATGATGCAACTTGAACAAGCTGAATAGGAGCGACACCGAGGTCTCTAAACATCACAACTTCTAGAACTTGTTTTTATGTAATAACCTGTGCCGTGAGGTGACAGATGGTTCAAAGTGCAGCAACTCAATGATTCTCTTCCAGGCACATATATAAGCATTTAATTAAAAGAACTAAACAAAACATTCAGTACTGCATGTGTGACAAAGCAATTAAAGGTGTAGACTTATTGTTAGAAAACAGCCCCAAAGAGATAGGTGAACAGCAGAGAATAAACATGAAGGTTATTATCAAGTCTCCTGATTACAGGACAGTAGCAATGGTTTATTTTTTAAATGTATATAGTTCAGCTCTGTAAATAGCATTCTTCTTGGAAGTGGGCATTTGATGCCTCTTTGCCATCTGGAATTTTTGTAGCTAAGTATAGATTCTCATAAAAACTATTTATTATTGTTCCCTTTAACGTATTAGTACAAATTCAGAAGCCAATAACTGTAAAACTTCTGAAAATAATTCTCATGGCAAAAAAAAAAAAACACTTTAGTGGGAAACCTATTTCTACCAGATTCTACATGTCTACAGTCCTTTTGTCTTCTGTTGAAAAAAAATATTTGGCATTGTGCCAGCATAGAAGGCACAAAGCTCTGTTTGAAATTGATACATCATGAAATTGATACACCTGAGTAGAAATAGTAAACGAGGAACTGATGTGGGGGCTCACAAGTGACTGATATTTTCCAGTTCACATTCTCTTTTTTCAGAACACAAAAAGAATAGAGTAAACTGCCTGAAATCTTTCTCATAGCTTATATTCTTTTGCTCCCATGATCATAGCATATTTCATGATAAGCAATGCACAACATGTGATAAATCAACACACAGAAATAGAAGAACACTATGTCAATGTAATAAAAAGCCGTATATTAAAAATTCACAGCTAATGTCACACTCAGTGGTAAAAGACTGAAAGTTTATATTCAACATAATATGGGAAGTTCCAACCCCTAGTACCTTAGAATGTGACTTGATTGAAAAATGGTGTCATTGCCTATGTACTTAGGTTAGGATGAGGTCATACTGAAGTAGATTCCTAATTCAATACGACTGGTATTCTTACACAAAAGCAAAATTTGGATACACACACACACACACACACACACAAACATACACACACACTCATCATTGAAATAAAGCATGGCACCTGGGATCCTAAAAAGAAGGCTCCATGGCTTGTTAGAAAAGATCAGGAGAAAATAAAACTTCCAAATAAATTAGTATTGAACTAAAAATTCCCGTCAGTGAATGAGTATGGCTTGGATGCCTACAGTAGCATCATTCCACAACTGGCTATTGATTGTGGGAAAAAAATAAAGTTTTAAACATTCGCAAAGCAAGAATAAGTGAGCAAGTGGTGTTAATTGATTCCTGAGAGTCTAAATCAATTCCTTGTCTTATGTGTCATCTCATTTTAATTAAAAAAGAATACAATTAGTTAAGGATCCACACTGCACAATAAAATTGTTTCTCAGTCATACTTTAGAGTAGCTTCATATTGCCTGCTGGTGGTCAGCTTCCCCCCATGTGTGCACGTGCACACGTGCACACACACACATAAACCCATCATTATAATTGGAAAATGTTACATGGTAGAGCAGCAAAATATCAATTCACTCATCAATCCATTTAACAAATATTATGGAGCACCTCTATACTCTGTGAGGCATTGAGAATTCAGAGATTAACAAGAGTTCTCACTTCAGTGGAGAATTTAGTGAATAATCTAGAAATCACCATATATTTTCATTAGTACCATGAGAGAAACACATGAGGGAATGAAAGAGGTTCAGAGAATGGGCACACAAGTCATTCTGAAGTCAGGCATTAAGAATGGTTCCTTAGAGAAGAAGCCCTTGAATGGATTCGCTGAGCAGACAAGTAGTAAATGTCATTCTAGACAGAAGGAACATCATAGTATGTCAGAGCTTCTCCATAAAGTTGAGTTTATTTGGAAGAAAAAAAAATTGGGAAAATGGTGGCAGATATTTAATAACATTTAACAATGGTTTGTTGGACAACTACTACAAGTAAAGCCCATTTTAAATTACACCAGCTTACAACTACAACAATGGAAAAAAGACAAAAATACTAATTTTATAACATCGCACCTGCTGGCAAACATAATTGTATCTGGCCAAGTCCAGCATTTCTTCTTGAGCAAAATTAGTCACATCTGTGACTTGATAGTCTGCAATGAAAACATTGCAACACCTAAGTCCTGGATAAATTCAAACCACCAAGAAAATGGGTACCTCATAGTTTTTGAACATTGAAAAATCAAATGACAGTACATGCTACATATGGAAAGAGCTTCTACTTCTAAACATCACTTACTTGCATGCAGATTCTCAGGCCCAATGGGTTCTGCTATAAGGTCATTGAGTTTCTCACATAAATCATAAAGCCAAATCTGACACTGATATTTATAGCTTGAAGCTTTCATTCCCCGCATGGAAATTTCCCAGTAGATTCTTAGACTATCGTTGTTATCTCTGTTGATGGCCAGTCAGTAAACAAATGTTTATGGAGTCACCACAAAGCACAGACTGACAAATGAAAAGCATACTTTTGATAGCAAGGGATGATTGGTCATGGTCCTCAAATAAAGGAGTTTATGGCTTCAGAACAAAAAACAGACAAACGTTATAACCTGAAATATATCATTGCATCATTATAGTGAAAGGAATCCATTACGAGCTTGGATTGCAGAATGGACTGAAGAAATAGGACAAAAGTGAGTATAGTGAGTGGTCCCAGAATACCTACCACTCACAGGTTCCTTAGTAAGCTCTCTATGCACCCTTTACCTTCGTTTCTCAAGCTATCAAATGGGATAACGGTAGTATCTACATCATAAGAATGTCATGAGGATTAAATAAGAAAATACATCTGCAACAATTAGAACAGTAGCTGGCACAAAAATATTAGGACTATTGAAAATACTAGGGATCTTTAAAAGGCTTCCCCAAAAAAGCCTTGCCCAAAAAAGGTAGTCTGAAAACAGTAACTTAGAGAATAGGAAAACTGAAATAGCTCTTCTTTGTTCACTTTTGAGGAATTCTGAATTGGAATCTAAACAGGATAAACCACTTAATAATAATTCTTTGACTTTAGCCACCCTTAGATTTCTGGCACTTGCTGAACTGCAATATTGAATTTTGCATTTATAATTTCATTTTTTCTAGTTATTTCTTCTTTCTTCACCTGTGTAATTTTAACTTAAACTCAGCAATTTACATCTCTTCCTATATAATATCACCTTGTTTCCAGAGAGGGAGCCTAGTCCTCTGAGAAAATCAAGAGACTAAGCTCTAATCCTAGCCTTTCTGCCTATTGGTTGTCTAAATTTTTTTTTTAATTTAAACAGATTTATTTATTCACTTAATAATCAAGAAATCCATTCCATATTATCCTTATGAAAAATAGCTACATTGCCCAACCCTAAACATAAAAATTGAAAAAAGTAATGTGTTTTACATTTTTGCAAATCTCTCTAATCTGCAAATACTGATGCCCTGGCATCGGTATTTTTTAAGCTGTTTTGGTGATTTCAGCATGCATCCAAGTTTAAGCACCAGTGATATAAGTCTGCTGTCCTTCGCATTCCTATGGTGTATTAAATGAAAGAGGTATGACATCTGACTTAAAAGAATACATTTGGATTCTCACATTGATTTCTACATTCAATTTCTTTGGATATTTTGCTTTATTTGAAGGACATGAAGAAAAACTTTTACAGATATGTAACTGGAAAATGGAGAAGTATTTTAATAGTCTTTTCAGAGAACTGTGAATAGTCTTCTTTGATACTACACCAAATTTCAACAAGTGTTGGTTCCTTACAGGTTAATTGCTGTGGAATCTAGAAACATATCATTGTGCTTATCATACTCTGTTACATTAAAATCTATTGGTTTATCTTGCACATTGAATAAAACTTTAACCCATTCATGATCTTCTATCATGTATCAATCGTTTAGAAAATGTTGATTCATTGTTTTGAATATTAACATATCATTATCTACTATCAAAAAAACACTTTTTTTAATATTACTATTGATCCTTTCAGAAATGTTTTTAATTATGAGGAAGCAGCCAAGCTCACAGTGGCAGATGCAACTTTTAATTTTCACTTATAAGATGAAATTTTGTTATTGGCAACAAACAAAGGAAAATTGTCAGTTGTTTTCCCTAAAGGGAGAGTCTTACTTTGTTCATTTTTGAGGAAATATCTGCCAAATACCCAAGTTTAAACAACCATAATTTTTCTGGCCGTCACACTTTCAAGTAAAAAATACTGTTCCACAAAAAAAAAAAAAAAAAGAGAGAAAGAGGAAAAAAAAGTCTATGCTGGTTTATCTCACAATGCAAACAATTGCATAAGTGCTTTTCCCCAAGACAAGAATTGTACTTCAATGTGCAGCAGAGTACTTTACACATACTTCTTATTTCATCACCCAGCATATGTAAATGATACATACTCAAGGTTCAAAGTTTAATAAAATTAATATCTCTTACTGCTTCACTGAGGGAATTTTTCAACAAAACTGATTTTTTTACTGTGTGTGGCAGTGAAAAATACAATGTTCCTATAAAAATTGGCATTGCAGCCTTGCTTCATGCTAAGGCACCAGCGCTTTTATCCACCATTGATTTTGCACCATCAGTACAAATGTCAACATAGTCAAAAAGAAATCTAGTGCTTCCATGTTATTATGAAAATTTTTATTTTCATATTATTATGAAAATAAATTATGGACTCCCTGAAAGGACTTTCTTGAAGTCTGTAAAACACAGTTTGAGAACTACTGATCTAAGTCATTGGTTCTCAAACTTGGCTGCCTATTAGAGTCACCTGAGAAGATGTTTTAAATATTGATGCTCAGGCCACATCTTTGACTAATGAAATCAAAATCTCTGGGTACAGGGCCCTGGCATCAATATTTTTTAAGCTGTTTTGGTGATTTCAGCATGCATCCAAGTTTAAGCACCAGTGATATAAGTCTGCTGTCCTTCGCGTTCCTATGGTGTATTAAATGAAAGAGGTATGACAGCTCTGAGACCCCAGGAAGCACCAGCAGGTTCAGTTCAGAATACTGTAGGTATAGGGTGGCATCCATGCAGAATCCCAAAGGATAATTTTCATGCCTGGATTCCCAGTCTTTGGCCCATTTATCATCACTGTTGCTAAATACAGTAGCATGTGTTATAGAAGAATGCATAAAGCACTGGCCAAGGATTCAAGCCAAGTACTCTACAGCTAACTCTAATATTTATTAGCTTTGTGGTTTGGCCAAAATACTTAGCTTCTTTGCTTCCTTACCCTAAAAATGGTGATGATAATAACAACATCTATTCTCAGTGGGTGGTTAGGAGGATTAAATGAGCAAATATATGGAAACTCTTACAACAGTTCTTGGCACACTGGAAGCACTAAATGTCAGCCATTAATACTATCCACTGAAATGTAACTTTCAGTGATACGTCAAAAGTGCCTATCAGACAATAAGCACTTCTTGAATAAACGAATGCAGAAACATCACAATTAGAGCAAAGGAATCATGTCATGAAGCCTGGCTTTATCACTTACTGTGTTCACTTGATAAGTTATGTAAACTTTCTGAGTTTCAGCCTTATCCATACTTTACCCTGTGCACTTCTGTTTCCTCACATATAAAACAAAAGGTTTAGATCATCTTCACGGTTTCTTTCATCTCTACAATGTAATGATCTTATTGCTTATTTATATTTTTTCAATGGCGTTCATACAAATTAAATTTTATTTGGCCACTATGAATATAAGAAATATGACTTTATATAAGACTTATATAAAGACTTGGAAGAAATATAAGACTTTCTTCCAAGCTGCTGTCTTTGAGTATATTTAACTGTATTATCCAACTCCTACCACTTTCTCTTTTCCACAAGAGTCCAAGTAATGTCACCAATAACTTATTGAAGTCATGGTCCTCCAGGCTGCAACTCTTCCTTATATAATGTTGAAAAGATGGCCCCCTCGTAAAATATACTCTTATTAAACCCATGCTGATTCCTAGTACTTTCCTCATTCAGTTCTAAGTGTTTCCATGCTGTTAGCAAACTTTGTTCTAGAAGATTACCAAAGCACATCATGCTTATTTATTTATATTTTTTTCATGATTTATATATCCCAAATTTGTCCTTCCTCCTCCCCTTTCACCCTCTGGGAGTCCTCCCATTATGTGTTTTTCAAGGATTATTGATAGTGATTTCAAAACGTAATCTGCAATTTCTTCCAGAATTCATTACTGTGGACAAACTCCATCCATCTGATTATGGGTTTGTGTGTGTGTGTTTTTTTTTTTTTGTATTCTCTCCTAATTTTGAGTGTGGTAACATTTTCACATTATCTGTGCTACCATTTCCATGTTAGAAACCATTCCCAATGAAGAGAATGAGAAAGCAAGAGGGATGGAGCAGCATCTTTCTTTTATTCATATAGAACCAACTTTCCCATCTGATGATTCTATATCTTCCTGCCACATCTTCTCCTGAAACATAATTTCAAATCAAAACAATAGCAATGACAAAAATCACGTTGATGCATTTTCACATTCTGTGCTTTAGTGTCCCTTATTTTTACAGGCTGATGTCAATCTTTAATGTTGTATATGGGGACGCCCCCAACCTACATACAGACAGCACCCATTCTGTGTTGCTAGTTCTAACACCAAAATCCCTAAAAACGTAGCCTAGTACCCAGGGGATTCTTTAGAGTTTTCATATTCTCTTTCTTGTTGAGACTATTCTGTATTGTAGGAATTATTTTTTAAGTCCTCCTGTATTCCATTTTAGAGTCTTAATTTATGTGAAGCATATCTCTTTTAAAGTATTTTTTTCCAAAGCATATATAACTACATCCTGTTTTTCCTTCCTCCACTCTATCTAATAATAACATAATTGGGTAACTTTCTTCCAAAATTTTACATTACTTCTCCATTCTAAAACATTTTTTCTTTTATCATTCAAAATGATGTCCAGTGTAGGAGTTCCTTTATTTCTTTATGCTTTCTCAGAGAAACCATATGGCCAGTAAAGTAAGTCAAGAATATACCAGAACCAAGCTTTAGACAAATGAGACAGGAACCCAGTTAACAACTACCTGGATATTCCCCAACCCTAGTTTTAAATTTGTATTAAAAAGAAAGTTCCTGCTAACAGCAACTAGGTAGTCTATGGTGTATACCATAATATTGCTTCTGTTCCTTTTATTCTTTCTACCTGGATGCCTTTCTGTGTTTGAAGGCTCAGGTTTATAGTCACACAGTAGAAGGTAGAGAGGAAGCTGTCAGGGGATAGCCATAGTACTTGAAGTCAAAACACCTGGTTTTACACCTTGATTTCACCCACACATTCTAACCATATGACTATGAACAAGTTTCTTCACCTAGCAGAACTGTTTTTGCATATCTAAAATAGAGATAATATCCACCATAAAGTTATTGTGACTATCAAAAGAACAAAATATGTTTGTGTGTGTGTGTGTGTGTGTGTGTGTGTACATACCCAGTACATTGGTACCTGGCTTTACAACAGAATAAACACATTTTTTAAATGAATAAACCAAAGTAACATTCTTCTGTACAGATAAGGCTGGGGTGGATGAGAAAGAGAAAGGAGAGAGACTTGTAACCTACTGCCTCTCATGGTATTTACTTTTAAGTATTTTAACCCTTATAACCTAAATAAACTAATTTTAAAAGGAGCAGCTCACTGTGATAAAATTACTTCAACACTTCACTCCATCATTCATTTGTATAACATGTGTTTCTAATGTAACTCTGAATATCAGAAGTTTGACTATATTATCACCCCATGCTATTCAATATAGGTGATACAATTCAGATAATACTTATTGTGTTCCAATCTCATGTTTCAACTCACTAAATGTGCGTTTTTTTTGTGTGTTTTTTGTTTTTTGTTTTTTTTTTAATTTGAGACGGAATCTCACTCTGTCACCCAGGCTAGAGTGCAGTGGCCGGATCTCAGCTCACTGCAAGCTCCGCCTCCCGGGTTTACGCCATTCTCCTGCCTCAGCCTCCCCAGTAGCTGAGACTACAGGCGCCCGCCACCTCGCCCAGCTAGTTTTTTGTATTTTTTTTTTTTTTTAGTAGAGACGGGGTTTCACCGTGTTAGCCAGGATAGTCTCGATCTCCTGACCTCGTAATCCGCCCATCTCGGCCTCCCAATGTGCTGGGATTACAGGCTTGAGCTACCGTGCCCGGCCTGTGCCTCCTTTTTCTAGAGTCGGTTGTGGTATCCTCATTAAACACACACGCACAGAGGAACATAAAATTATTCTTAAAATGCTGGCAATAGTTGTTTTATTCCAGCCCACAGCCTTCCCCAAAGCTACAGCTCATCGTGCCCCTTTCCAATGCAGAGAATCTTTTCCACATTGCTGTTATTTTATGGCTAGTTCGTTCTCTTGCAAAGCCTGCCTTGATTGTAAATTATTCTCATACATCCTGGAGAGTTAGACATGAAGCCTATCATTGAAAAACAAGAACTTTTTTTTTTTATTTTTTAGCAGCTTCTCATTACTCCTACCCCTATGGGAGAGGAAATTTCAGCAGTTTAGGATCGTTTCACTGTGATTCTTCGCTGCCAGAAAATAATGTCCAGATATTTTTTAGGTCCTTTCATTCTCTGTCTCACTGAGGGGTTCAGGTCCTGATTAATATAACTTGAAGATGAGAAAATTATTGTATCAAGAAAAGATGGCCTCTCAAGTGCTAGCCAGAAACCTCTTAACAAAGTCAAGCTATTGCACAGACAGGGCTCCTATTACCAAGCCTTCCATAGTGGTACATAAATCCAGTGGAAGCCAGGCACTCATTCTAGAAGTAATGACAGTACCTGTTTGGTGACACCTGCCACTTCAATCAGGTTGAGTGAAGCAATATCCCTATGCCTAAATAAGTCAGTATAGGCCATTTTGTCCAGAGTCTCCTAGTCCTGAGAAGGGAAGAAATAAATAATATATTAGCCTTTACCCCTTCATCCACCCATTCACCTCCATTCCCCCGGATTCAAGAATACTAAATGCAAGAAAGATTTGGGGTTTTAATTTTGCATTATATTATGTGTTAAGCCCTGGATTTCTAGTTGTTTTATTTGTGGTTGAGAGGTAGCAGGATTGGAAAAGATACAGAAATATTTTTGATAGCTCTGGGCTATATCTAGTGTTGATTTTAATAGCAGGCCAGATATTCAAGAACATGCTGTGTAGCTGTGTATGAACTTGGCTGTTGGTTTCTCTTGCCAGATGAAATTATGATTAATCAGGGCTCAGATGTCAGTTGTTTTATATTGCTTGTGCTCTTTGCTAACAGCTGCCTATTTCAAGCTGTACTTCCTACATGTCAAATATAAACGTGAAACCACAATCTCCAAAAGGAAAAATTTCAAAGTACTAATATTCATGCCAATGTAGATAAAGCATACTGTAATATTCAATGTCATTTCTGATTAAAATCCACTTAGTATGTTACATAATTTAACTTAAGTCAGTATAGAGAAAGAACTCTCCTACATGAGGTAGCCAGGAGAAATTCTTTTTAAAACCTTATTATTCGGTATGCATATAATCTGTTTAGATATTTGTAAATATATATCTCTGCAAATACTCTATGCATAAAATGCTCCTCAATAAACAAATGTCACTTTCCTTTTTATTCTACAATAAATAAAAACAATAAACATGTTGATAGGTCAATTATAAAAAATTTAAATATTTGATTCAGATTTAGGTTTAAATACTTGGAAGTAAGGTGGTCTGTTCTTGACAAGGTCCTCAATACCTTTTTATTTGATTTGTTTACTCAAAAATGACATAAGAATATAATTCTGTATGATTTCTTTTCACATAGTCCAAGCAGAAAAATATTTTAAAAAGAAAAAGAAAGTAAAGAAAATATTGGTCAAGATTTTCAGGAGTTTAGAAAAGTGTATGCCTAAAATGTTGGGAGGTGGACTAAATATAATTGATTTTTTTTTTTTTTTTTTTTTTTTTTTTTTTTTGCTTAACCTAGATGATAAATGTCTAATCTGGACTGCCCATGTGGCATGCAGTTTCCAAATTAAACTCTTTCAGAGACTGCTGTTTTTAGCAAAAGAGGGGGAAGTGAGAATTAGACAACACCCTTGCTCTTTCTATACAAATGCAGTCAAAAATCGAGTTTGGCCAATTCACTGTAGTTCATTGCTTGAACTATAGCAGGACCCCAGAAACTTAAAGCAACCTGAGAGCCCCTGAACAGGTTTATCCTAGTCTAGAGTCTAGCACAGAGTATAGAAGAGAGTGTGGTGCCCTTCTCATTTCTCTCCTCTGTCCTTTCCTGATGCACACACTACCTGTGTGAGACCTGCTTCCCAGTGTCCGAAATACAGAATCCAAGGAAGCATCTGGTATTCATCTCGAGAACTATCAGAAAAAAATGTAGCCATCTAGAGTAGAGGGGGAAAGGGAGCCAGTAAAAGTTGTGGATGCTATTATTCATTTTCATGTCGTCACTTACCTCTGGGTTTCTAACAAAGGTCCTTCTTCTCCCTCCCCCAGGTGGCAAACCTGCTGCGGCTCTTCCAGATCCCTCAGATCAGCTATGCATCCACCAGCGCCAAACTCAGTGACAAGTCGCGCTATGATTATTTTGCCAGGACCGTGCCCCCCGACTTCTACCAAGCCAAAGCCATGGCTGAAATCCTGCGCTTCTTCAACTGGACCTACGTTTCCACAGTGGCCTCTGAGGGTGACTACGGAGAGACAGGGATCGAGGCCTTCGAGCAGGAAGCCCGCCTGCGCAACATCTGCATCGCTACAGCGGAGAAGGTGGGCCGCTCCAACATCCGCAAGTCCTACGACAGTGTGATCCGAGAACTGCTGCAGAAGCCCAACGCGCGCGTCGTGGTCCTCTTCATGCGCAGCGACGACTCGCGGGAGCTCATTGCCGCCGCCAGCCGCGCCAACGCCTCCTTCACCTGGGTGGCCAGCGACGGCTGGGGTGCGCAGGAGAGCATCATCAAGGGCAGCGAGCATGTGGCCTACGGCGCCATCACCCTGGAGCTGGCCTCGCAGCCTGTCCGCCAGTTCGACCGCTACTTCCAGAGCCTCAACCCCTACAACAACCACCGCAATCCCTGGTTCCGGGACTTCTGGGAGCAAAAGTTCCAGTGCAGCCTCCAGAACAAGCGCAACCACAGGCGCGTCTGCGACAAGCACCTGGCCATCGACAGCAGCAACTACGAGCAAGAGTCCAAGATCATGTTTGTGGTTAACGCGGTGTATGCCATGGCCCACGCTTTGCACAAAATGCAGCGCACCCTGTGTCCCAACACTACCAAGCTTTGTGATGCTATGAAGATCCTGGATGGGAAGAAGTTGTACAAGGATTACTTGCTGAAAATCAACTTCACGGGTAAGCCAACAGCCTTTAAACATCTTCTCAGGTGCAAACAGGTGAAATCAAATAGGAATCAAATGCCTCTGTGCCCAACTCAGAAATAATTGTTTCAGAGCCATAAAAAGGGTTCAAACTGTTAACCAAATATTCCAGGATGCGATAGGATGGTTCTCTAATATTCTTACTCATTTCTGAATGAACGTCTCGGCTGGTAAACGACATGGCAACGAAAGGGGCCTCAGGTGGGTCTGACAGCCCACTGTGGTAGCTCCCTACATTAGGACCAGGCTAGATTTGAGTTCTTTGTTGTTGTTGGCTGCAGGATTATGGCATGTGTCATATGGGCATTTAATCTTCTTTAGCAGAATTGGCAACTCTCTAGGGAACATGAACTTCCAAGCCTTCCTTGTGGGTGACTTGAGCAAAGAAATCTCATAACTTTCACAGTGGGTGAGAGAGAGAGAGAGAGAGAGAGAGAGAGAGAGACAGAGAAATAGTCACTGATCTCCCAGAGCCTAATTAGGGACAAAATAGAAAAGATACTCAGACCACAGTAATTTCTAGGCATTCAGTTTCTTTTTCTGCTATACCAAAACATTTATATATTATTAATAGTTGGGGATTTTCTCAAAATATGAAATGAAACTCTTTTTCTGGAAGCTTGAGTATAAGCAGGTTGAAGACTAATGGAAGTCATTCTGATACAATAGTGAACATCATACAAAGGTGTATTCAAAGTGACTTCTGCTGCCTCTTTATTTATTTCTAAATACAGTCTAAATATTTCTCTAACTCTAGTATTGCATTGAATACATTACTACATAAAAAGCACAAAATCTTTAGGTCTACATTCTCTACTAGGGTACATGGGATATCTGCTTATTAAAGCACTTGTTCTGGGAACTGTAGCTTAATCCCAAATCATAAAATAGTAAGTAATATTTGGGGGCACAAAGATTTTGATGCCAAAAAATTACAGTGATAAAATGCTTTCATCAGCCTAAATTACTAATACCTCTCATGCCACTCACGCATCGCTCCAGTCTGCACAATGTCTAGTCTGCTTCCATGGAATTATCATCCAAGACGTGAAAGTTTATAGGCTCAACTCATACTACCATTGGCGCAAATGGCAGTTCTCACATCTCCCTTATAAGTGGTCACTCAGAAGTCAAGTGGTCTATGAAATCACAGGTAGTAATGAAAAAAGACCTCATGACCATTGGCTTCTATTCCATAATTCTTACCTGCAAGGCAGCCTTGAAAATAAGCACAAAAAAATTACCAGCCTGCATGTTGCATAACTTCTTTACTTTCCCCAGAGAGGGCCAAAAGTAGTCAAAATCAATTATGTCAGTAATTCCTCCAATTCATCTGATGGATACCACTTCTTATAATTAGAATGACTGCTAAAAGTGGTAAAGATTAAACTTTTTCTGTGCCCTGTATTCCCATAAGTGTATTTCATATAGAAATAACAAATAAATAAGTAAATAAATAAATAGAGTAATAAATCAGCATTCATCTTCAAATCCCAGGTCAGTTCCTATTGACATCTCTAAAAAGTGAGAATGGACCTTGGAGTCAGTAAAAAAAGAATATCTTTACTCTAAAAATAAATGAACTCTCAGGTATTCATAAAAGCCATCTGCAATGCACTTAATACTTAAAGATGAATAAGAATTCAGCACATACTCCCCATCAGACTACCCTTCAGGATATTATTTATCTTTACTGACCACATATATTAATTAACTTTGTTATTCTAGTTCATTTCTTACTTTTTAGTATGCAAATATACAAATATATTCACTCATCAGCAGCTAAAATAAAAGGAACTCTTAGAATTCAGAAAGCCTTTGCAAGGTGTTTTATGTAACCAAAACATGTTCCTTCATTCCAGTGACTTCTTGGGTCTTAAAAGGCAAAGAAAAGTAAAGAAATAAGGGCATTATTTGGATAAACAAAACAAAAAGTATCTTCTTTTTGTCTATCTTGTTCAATTACTCGTTTCAAGTCTACCATTCAGTTTGGCTGTGCAAACCTGACCACAAAGTGCTATTTTAGCCTTCTCAATTTCTCAGACATTACCAGTCATTCTCCATCTCTGAAGAGAGTAGGAGGGTGAAAAACAGATTTAAACTACATAAAAGAGAGGGAATTTAGACCAGCCACAAGGTAAATATTCTTAGCAGTGAGAATTGGACAAGAAAATACATTACTAAGGGAGGATACCACAATGCTAAGTTAGCTAACTAGTACATTTTAAAAATAAGTCAAAGAACTGACTATAATAATAGAATGCAGATTTCAGTTTACAGTAACCTGTATATGACTAAATATATGTATATTTTTAACTTAGAACTAGGTAAAAGATTATAAGTATGTATGCATTATTACTGCTTTAAGCTTGAGATGCACTATGGAATATTTTTTCCTAGCTATTGAAAAGCAGATTTGTTTTACTTTTTTTCTGAAACGGTATCGTTGTTTTTCTAACTTGAATATTGTGGCAATAAACTAGGCACAATACTACACACTTAGCAGACACTAAACAATCTGTTAATCTGTTCAATTAGGCTGAAAAAGTCTTCTTCTGGCCATTTGCATGTACTCAATATATTTACTTCAAGATTCTTCTGACAAGGGACACTTTTAGCCAATTCCCCAATAGCTCTCATCATTATAGGATTAAAAAACTAGGCCTCCGAGAATTTTAAAATAGATTAAAATACTTCCTGGTACTCAGATGTGTTCCCACTAGCTAGTTCCAGCATTGGTCAACATGGATCTTATTTGAAGCTAACCCAATTTAAATATTCCTTTTGAAAAACAGATTTTTAGAGCTATGCCTTGCTAAAAATTCTTCTAAATAGTAATCTCTCCTGGCATAGGAGCTAACCACTGCCCAGGTCTCTAGGTTCATTTCCTGCTGTATGCTCCACATTCACTCTTCCTTCCATTAACGCTGCTCGCAGTGACCCAAACATGCCATGCCTCTATTTTTGCCTGCATACTTCCTGTGAATGCTATTTCTTTATCTAGAAGACTCTCTCTCCACCCCCACCTGCCTTATCTGGCATCTTCAGTTATTCCTGTGTCTCTTCAAGATTCAATTTAATTGATAGTTCCTTTAGGAATCATTCCTATACTTCCCAAACTGAGATAAATGCCCCTTCTTATTCCCATATCCATCTGGGATTTTGATCCAGAATCTGATGACTTATCATCATCTCAACTGCTACCACCCTGGTCCACACCACCATCTCTAGCCTATATTTCTGTGATAGCCTCCTAATTGATTTATTGTTGCCTACCTTCAACCTAGACAATCTATTATCTGCATAATAGCCAGGATGCCCTATTAAAATCTAAGTCAAAGTCCTTCCTCTACCCAAAACCACTTGAGTTCCCTTGTTTCACTCATAGTGAAAGTCAACATCCTTACAATGTCCTGCACGACCCCCCTGCTCTGCCCCTACCTATCCTGACTGCTCTCCTTTCCTAACCTTTTACTCTCTTTCTTTCTCACATCACTCCAGCCACCCTTGTTCCAACATTAGGGCTTTTCCATTGCCAGTTCTCTCTGCCTATATTGCCCCTACCGCAGATATTTCTGTGGTTAATCCATTCCCTACTTCTTTCAAGTCTTCATTTAAATGTTATCTTCTCAGTGAGACCTACTCTGGCCATTTTTAACAGCGCAATGCATTACCTTCAATGCCCACTACAGATGCCCCTATTTCCCTTGTAACCTGCTCTACCTTTTGTTTTTTTACCCCATGACGTTTTCCCCTTCCGTCATACTACATCGTCTATTACTTTCGTATTTATTCTTTATTGTTTGATCCTCACACTAGAATATAAGCTCCACAAAAACAGAAATCATTATCAATTTCGTTCACAATGCATCCCAAGCATAATAGGCATTCAGTAAATATTTGTTGATTTTGAATAGCACTTAACACCCAAACTTATGTTTTCTTCTCTATCTTTATTACTAGATTGTGGGCTCTTTCAAGGCATAATACATATATTTCATCTCTGATCTCAAATACTCAGCATGCTTTCTGGCATAGAGCAGACATTGTGTAAATGTTTACTAAAGGAGTGAGAAATTATAAAAAGCAATCAATCAATTGATTTATAATATGATTGCTTTGGAAACATTTTAACGTATACATTTTATTAACAAATGAATGTCAAGAAAGAAAAGTGTTATGACTTCTAGAGTGACTTGCTTTTACCTAAGTACTCTCCTTTAGTTATATTCTATCATTTCATTTGAGATAAATGTAACCAAATATCATTAAAGCTGGAAGAGACCCATCACTGTTTTACAGATGAATCCCAAGAATTGAAAGTGATTTGTCCAAGGACAGTCAGCTGGTTAGCAACAGGGGCCAGGACTGTTAGCCGGTTAGTAACAGGGGCCAGGTGAAATTCATGTCACCTGACCCAGTGCTGTTTTTGTATGTGCACAAGGACTGTTGGAAATTGATGTATTTGATCCCAAACATCTACCACAGTTTCTGATCCATTCTAAATATTAATGAAATGCTGTTGACAGAATGAAAGATAATTAATAGGTTTGTAATATGTTCCCTTTTCTTATTTCTTTTTAACATACCTTTAATGCTCCTGGTCCACTTTTTCAGTTGACGCAAAGGTGGTTCATCAAACAGCCAAACTTTGAACGCTAAGTCTTGGATTCCAAACCTTAGTATATTTAAAACTAAATAAAGTTTCAAATCATGTTTAATTGTTCAGTAAAATTATTTCCATGTGTAAGAGTCATGTCATCCAGAATCCTTAAGTAAATGTTTAAATGAGAATTATGTTTGGTGTCATGTGAATTTTCAAACTTACTTTGAGTAAAATTTCATGAGTTTATGATGTAAAAGAAAGTTTAAACTATGCAATACAGTTAAAGAAAAGGAAGTAGAGAGGTCTGTGAAACATCTAAAGAAATGGGATATCACTTGATTATGTTCACGTACAGTACATTCTCTCTCACTTTTTATTCTGAGACCAGTTCCAGAAAGTCGAATAGAATCAAATCATAGAGTTACAAAAGGCCTTCCTCAAAGATGAGCTTGTCCCTACTTCTCACTTGACAGAGGTGAAAATTCAGGATGTCAGCATTATTATCTTCACTTACTGAAGCACACAAAAGTGAACTCAACTGTCAGAGTGATGTGGTAACTGGAGTACACCCAGTTTGAAGGAAAAAAAAAAAAAGAGCTTCCATTTGCTAAACATAACTGCCAGAAGTGCCCCAAGACACATCCAATGTCACGTAGGCATTATCTCAGGAATAACATTTATGCCATTCCTCTCTGCAATTCTCAGGGTTAGGCTAAACTGTTTGAGAATGGAGATACTTAGAACGTAACACAAAAGAAAATTCATCCAAGTTCACATAACGAATAGGTGACAGAGTAAACTGCCAAGGTCCTGATTTAGTCATTCATTCCAAGGATACGTTTAGATGTCATGCTAGGACCTGAGGACCCAACAGTAAATAAGACAGATGCATTTCCTGCTTCATAGAGCTTACACCAGCATTTAACTACCAAAAACAATTCTAAGGTATAAAAGCATGATTATTATACCCTATAATGTTAGGTTGTTGCCCTAGGATTTTTGTTCTGCTTTGGTTTGGATTGGGAAATTATAATGTATCTTATGCCCAGAAAAGATCTAGGATCCCTGAAGAAATCTTACTCCCAGGGCTTCACTTATATGTGAAGAGGACAATTCCCTGTTACTGATGGTCTGGTGACCATAACAGGATGGAATAGTATGCACAGCTAAGCTAAGACAGTTTTCTTTTATATTTGTTTGCTTGGTTGGCTTAGTTAGTTGGTTGGTTGCCTTTTTTTTTTTTTTTTTTTTTTTTTTTGGTACCAGTGAAGAGACAGACTACTGAGATCAGAGACCTAGAGCCTGGTGGAGACAGTCCAGCCGCCTTCTTATGTTTACGATTCTCTACACCTGGAAGAGGAGAAGAGGCAGAAAATGGGTAGTCTAGCCTTGCCACCCTACTCACCTCTGTGTCTGATTCATCCAATAGGAACAAGGATCACTCCTGGTTGGGACTATAATCACAGAGCACAGGCCAGTAAGGGCAGATTTTCTGGGACACTGCACTCCAAGGAATAACGTTTTAGCTGGCCCCAACCCAGCAAGTCTCTCCTCTTGAAAAGTACAGGGCCATCCAAGGCACAGTGAGGAAGCCAAAATGGTAATGGCCACATCTTTAGATGAATGGGCTTTGAAGTCCCTGAAAGAGCAAACTGCTCTTGATCTTGCTTCCTCCCCTGGAACATTTGTAGTTCCCACAAAAGCACAGAAACTTGTTCCAGCTCTGCTGATCAAAAGAATTTCCCAAATATAAAGATAAATATCCTGTACTTCTTTCTTCCCCTTTCTCTCTGGTCAGCTTCCTGGGGTCACAAGAATAAGATTTAAACCCCCAAAGGGCACCACTAATGTGGTCACTTATTTGTTTATGCACCGTGCATCTGTGCTTTGGTGTCTTAGAGGCTTGAGAAATGATTCCCATTTTAAGGTCATGCAGTGGAGAACAGGAGCCTCTAGGAAACCTAATTTTCCACTTAGGCCTGTGCTTTCTGCTGCTGCTGCTACTGCTTGTTATTTTTACTATTATCATTATAGTTGCTATTATTATTGTCTTTAATATTTAATAATCCTTAATTTATTATGAATCGTTTAAACATCCTGTGTGTGAGGCAGAAAAAAGTAATCATCCCCAATGAAGTATGAAAGAAATAGATCGTACCAACCTGCTAGTCAGAAAAAAGTATAGTAAATATACTATTTCCTTGTTGTTTCCAGACTTTTTTGGACACTGTGGTATATTTACAGGAATATCACTTGCAAAGGTTTCTGGAGATTGGAAAAAAAATATTCTAAGTATTTTTTTAATGCAACTAAAATCCTGTTTAAAAATCAGTTTACCTTATCTATGTTCCTCTCAAGATAGCTTGTATTATCCCAACAACAACATAATCTTCTAAAGGTTTCTAATCTCTGGAAACTTTGTCATAGTAAAGTTGAAAACATATGTTTTTTCCACTTCTGTATACCTTTATGTTATTACTCATCCTGAGCAGGACACTGAGAAGACAACATACAGAAGGAAGTATTTTCAGTGTGTCAGAAAAGCTATCCGATTGCTGTACTCACTGGGATAGCAATCACATACTGAAATAGAGGAATGTTCTCTAAAGAAATTTAAAAGATTATACGATTATCCAATGGAACATGAGAGTATGGGAAGTCTATCCTAAAGTTGAGTTTAGTAAGCCTTCACAGAAACTTAGTAAAATTTTCATAATGCCTGAACAATGAGCATACATCCTAAAGATTAAGGATGCTGATGTTATACTCTGAGGAGCAGGCATTGAGAAGGATGGCTAAAGAACTTGAAAACTAGTCACCATTTTCACCTGCCTCTTACCATAAACACTTAGCAGGGGTCCACAATACTCCTAATCTCTTCATGTGACATCAGCAGGCAAGGTTAGCTAGTCAGTCTTTGTGTTTCTTCCCTGAACCCTTAGCACTGTTCCTGGGGCTACTGTACCTACGCTCCAAACTATGATAATCAAAGGATTCATTCAACTGTCTAAAGTATTTTAGAATTTGTTAACATGGCAAAGTCCTCCAAAGTTATAGTAATAACATTCCAGAATATTCAAAGATTCCATTCTCTTTTTTCTTTTTTAAAAAATAAACAATTTTACCAGCACAGAGTTGACCATAACTTCAATTTACAAATTAACATCTCAACTACCAACTACAAAATCATATTCATACACACAAAGCTGCTGGACCAAGTATGATTAGATATTCTAAGACTTCCACTAATATTAACCTACTACTTGTCCAATTCATTCTTCCTAGCACACAAGAAGTAAAATAACAGAAGTTTCTCAAATGTACCTTTTTTTTTTAATTAAGGCAGTTTAATGTATTACTTTAATCAGCCACTTTGGAAAAGATGATTATTTCTCTTTTAGTTTTAGAGTAGGGTTGACACATACAGAACTGAAGTATAGGAGGATAGTTTAAGAGCCATTGGTCTAGGTTATTTATTATTTTATTTTATTTTATGTCTCAGGATACATGTGCAGAACATACAGGTTTCTTGCATAGGTAAACGTGTGTCATGGTGGGTTGCCCCACCTATCAATGCATCACCTAGGTATTAAGCCCCACATGCCTTAGCTATTGATCCTGCTGTTCTCCCTCCCCCCACATCCCTGACAGGCCCCAGTGTGTGTTATTCTTCTCCCTGTGTCCATGTGTTCTCATTGTTCAGCTCCCACATATAACTGAGAACATGTGGTGTTTGGTTTCCTGTTCCTGTGTTTGTCTGCTGAGGATAATGGCTTCCAGCTCCAACCATATCCCTGCAAAGGACATGATCTCATTCCATTTTTTGGCTGCATAGTATTCCATGGTGTATATGTACCACATTTTCTTTATCCAGTCTATCACTGATGGGCATTTGGGTTGGTTTCATGTCTTTGCTATAGTGAATAGTGCTGCAATGGACAGAATGATTTACATTCCTTTGGATATATACCCAGTAATGAGATTGCTGGGTCAAATGGTATTTCTGGTTCAAGGTCTTTGAGGAATTCCCACACTGTCTTCCACAATGGTTGATCCAATTTACATTCCCACCAACAGTGTAAAAGCATTCCAATTTCTCCAAAGCCTTGCCACCATCTGTTGTTTCTTGACTTTTAAATAATGCTTATTAATAAGTTTAAGTTCCTTGTAGATTCTGGCTTTGTCAGATGAATAGACTGCAAAATTTTTCTCCCATTCCGTTTGGTCGTTCACTTTGAGAATAGTCTCTTTTGCTGTGCACAATCTCTTTAGTTTAATTAGATCTCATTTGTCAATTTTTGCTTTTGTGGCAATTGCTTTTGATGTTTTAATCATGAAATCTTTGCTCATGCCTATGTCCTGAATTGCATTGCCTAGTTTTTCTTATAGGGTTCTTATAGTTTTGGGGTTTACATCAAAGTATTTAATCCATTTTGAGTTAATTTTTGTATAAGGTACAAGGAAGAGATCCTATTTTAATTTTATGCATATGACTAGCCAGTTTTCCCAGCAGCATTTATTAAATAGGGACTCCTTTCCCCATTGCATGTTTTTGTCAGGTTCATTAAAGATCAGATGATTGTTGATGTTTGGTCTTATTTCTGAGATCTCTATTCTGTTCCATTGGTCTATGTGTCTGTTTTTGTACCAGTACTACGCTGTTTGGGTTACTGTAGCCTTGTAGTATAGTTTGAAGTTAGGTAACATGATGCTGCCACCTTTGTTTTTTTCTTTTTCTTAGGACTGTCTTGGCTATATGGGCTCTTTGTTGGTTCCATATGAATTTTAAAGTAGTGTTTTCTAATTCTGTGAAGAATGTCGATGGTAATTTAATGGGAAAAGCATTGAATCTATAAATTACTTTGGGCAGTGTGGTCATTTCCATGATACTGATTCTTCCTATCCATAAGCATAGAATGTTTTTTCATTTGTTTGTGCTGTCTCTTATTTCCTTGAGTAGTAGTTTGTAGTTCTCTGATATGGTTTGGCTGTGTCCTCACCCAAATCTCATCTTAAATTATAGCTCTATAATTTTCATGTGTCATGGGAGGGACTCAATGGGAAGTAATTGAATCATGGGGGCAGGTCTTCTCTATGCTGTTGTCCTGATAGTGAATAAGTCTCATGAGATCTGAAGGTTTTATAAAACAGCCAGTCCCCTGTGAATGTTCTCTTGCCTGCTGCCATGTAAGATATGCCTTTGCTCCTCCTTTGCCTTCTGTGTTGATTGTGAGGCTTCCTTAGCCATGTGGAATTTTGAGTCCATTCAACATCTTTTTCTTTATAATTATCCAGTCTCAGGTATGTCGTTATTAGCAGAGTGAAAATGAACTAATACAATACATTGGTACCAGTAGAGGGGGCTGTTGCTCTAAAGATACTGAAAATGTGGCAGCGACTTTGGAACTGGGTAACAGGCAAAGGGTGGAAGTTTGGAGGGCTCAGAAGAAGACAGGAAAATGTGGGAAAGTTTGGAACTTCCTAGAAACTTGTTGAACGGTTTGACCAAAATGCTGATAATGATATGGACAATGAAGTCCAAGTTGAATTGGTCTCAGGTGGAGATGAGGAACTTGTTGGGAACTGGAGCAAAGGCGACTCTTGTTATGTGTTAGCAAAGAAACTGGCAGCATTTTGTCCCTGCCCTAGAGATTTGTGGAGCTTTGAACTTGAGAGAGATGATTTAGGGTATCTGGCAGAAGAAATTTCTAAGCAGCAAAACACTCAAAATGTGACTTGGGTGCTGTTAAAGGCATTCAGTTTTATGTACTCACAAAGATATGTATTGGAATTGGAACTTACGTTTAAAAGAGGAGAGTGTAAAAATTTGGAAAATTTGCAGCCTGACAATGCGATAAAAAAGAAAAACCCATTTTCTAAACAGAAGTTCAAGCCGGCTGCATACATCTGCGTAAGTAGTGAGGAGCCAAATGTTAATTGCCAAGACAATCGGGAAAATGTCTCCAGGACATGACAGAGACCTTCACAGAATCCCCTCCCATCACAACATCCCCTCCCATCACAACCCAGAAGGCCTAGAGGAAAAAAATGGTTTTCTGGGCTAGGCCCAGGGCCTCAGTGCTTTGTGCAGTCTCGGCACTTCGTGCCCTGCATCCCAACTGTAGCTAAAAGGGGCCAACATAGAGCTCAGGCTGTTGCTTCAGAGGGTGCAAGCCCCAAGACTTGGTGACTTACACATGATGTTGGGCCTGCATGTGCACAGAAGACGATAATTGAGGTTTGGGAACCTCAGTCTGGATTTCAGAGGATGTATGGAAACACCTGGGTATCCAGGGAGAGGTATGCTACAGGGGTGGAGCCCTCATGGAGAACCTCTTCTAGGGTAGTGGAGAAGGAAGAAGTGGAGTGTGAGCCCCCACACAGATTCCCCATCTGAAGACTGCCTGGGGGAGCTGTGATAAGAGGGCCACCATCCTCCAGAACTGAGGATGGTAGATCCACCTACAGCTTGCACTGTGTACCTGGAAAAGCCACAGAAAACACAGCCCATGAAAGCAGCCAGAAGGGGAGTTATACCCTACAAAGCCAGAGGAGTGGAGCTGCCCAAGACCATGGGAACCCACCTCTTACATGAGCTTGACCTGGATGTGAGACATGGAGACAAAGGAGACCATTTTGGAACTTTAAGATTTGACTGCCCCGCTGGATTTTGGACTTGCATGGGTCCTATAGCCCCTTCATTTTGGCCTATTTTTCCCATTTGAAATGGGTGTGTATACCCAATGCCTGTACCCCCATTGTATATAGGAAGTAACTAATGTACTTTTGATTTTACAGGCTCATAGGCAAAGGGACTTGCCTTGTCTCAGATGAGACTTTAGACTGTGAACTTTTCAGTTAATGCTGAAATGAGTTAAGACTTTGGGGGACTCTTGGAAAGGCATGATTGGTTTTGAAATGTTAGGCCATGAGATTTGGGAGGGGCCGGGGGTGGATTGATACGGTTTGGCTGTGTCTCCACCCAAATCTTATCTTGAATTGTAGCGCCCATAATTCCCACATGTCATGGGTGGGACCCAGTGGGAGGTAACTGAATCATGGGGGCAGATCCTTCCCATGCTGTTCTCCTAATAATGAGTAAGTCTCACAAGTTCTGATGGTTTTATAAAGGAGAGTTCCCCTCTTCTTGACTGTCACCATGTTTATGTGACTTTGGTCCTCATTCACCTCCTACCATGATTGAGGCCTCCCAGCCGTGTGGAACTCTGAGTCTGTAAACCTCTTTCCTTTATAAATTACCTAGTCTTGGGTATGTCTTTATTAGCAGAGTGAGAGCAGACAATACATTCTCCTTGAAGAGGTCCTTCATTTCCTTTGTTAGCTGTATTCCTAGGTATTTTATTCTCTTCCTAGCAATTGTGAATGGAAATTCATTCATGATTTGGCTCTCTGCTCATCTATTGTTGGTGTATAGGAATGCTTGTGATTTTTACACACTGATTTTGTATTCTGATACTTTGCTAAAGTTGCTTATCAGCTTAAGAAGCTTTTGGGCTGAGATGATAAGTTTTTTTAAAGATCATGGCATCTGCAAACAGAGAAAGTTTGACTTCCTGTCTTCCTATTTGAATACCCTTTATTCCTTTCTCTTGAATGATTGTCCTGGCCAGAACTTCCAATAATATGTTGGATAGGAGTAGACAGAGAGGGCATCCTTGTCTTGCACTGGTTTTCAAAGGGAATGCTTCCAGCTTTTGCCCATTCAGTAGGATATTGCCTGTGGGTCTATAATAAGTGGATCTTATTATTTTGAGGTATGTTCCATCAATACCTAGTTTATTGACAGTTTTTAACCTGAAGGGATGTTGAATTATATTGAAGGCCTTTTCTATGTCTGTTGAGATAATCATGTGTTTTTTGTCTTTAGTTCTGTTTATGTGATGAATTATGCTTATTGATTTGTATATGTTGAACCAGGCTTGCATTCCAGGAGATTAAGAAACTCACTCAAAACCACACAACTACATGGAAATTGAACAACCTGCTCCTGACTGACTCCTGGGTAAATAATGAAATTAAGGCAGAAATCAAAAAGTTCTTTGAAACCAATGAGAACAAAGAGACAATCTACCAGAATCTTTGTGATGTAGATAAAGCAGTTTTAAGAGGGAAATTTATAGCACTAAATTCCCACATCAAAAAGCTATAAAGATCTCAAATCAACACCCTAACATTGCAACTAAAAACTAAAGAACCAAGAGCAACCAAACCCCAAAAGCTATCAGAAGACAAGAAATAACGGAGACAGAGAGGAACTGAAGGAGATAAAGACTTATAAAATACCATTCAAAATATCAATGAATCCATGAGTTGGTTTCTGGGAAAAAATAAATAGATAGACTGCTAGCTAGACTAGTAAAGAAAAGAAAGAAGAATCAAATAGACACAATAAAAAATGATAAAGGGGATATCGCCACTGACCCCACAGAAATACAAACAACCATCAGAGAGGTAAACACCTCTATGCAGATAAACTAGAAAATACAGAAGAAATGGGTAAATTCCTGGACACATACATTTTCCCAAGGCTGAACAAGGAGGAAGTTGAATTGCTGAAGAGACCAATAACATGTTCTGAAATTGAGGAAGTGATAAACAGCCTACCCACTAAAGAAAGACCAGGACTAGATAAATTTACAGCTGAATTCTACCAGAGGTACAAAGAGGAGCTGGTATCATTTTTTTCTGAAACTATTCCAAATAATTGAAAAGGAAGGACTTCACCCTAACTCATTTTATGAAGCCAGCACATCCTGATACAAAAACCTGGCAGAGATACAACAAAAATAGAAAACTTCAGGTCAATATTCCTGATGAACATTGATGCAAAAATCCTCAATAAAATATTGGCAAACCGAATCCAGCAGCACATCAAAAAGCTTATCTGCCACAGTCTAAGTTATTTAAGCTATTTAAATTGCACTTTGAGACAAGATTATACTTTCTACCCCTGTAGTAAACAAGTTGGCTAGCAACTAGTCTCTTGTTTTATGTTTTACCATAGCAAACTTCTTTTTTTGTTTGTTTGTTTTTTTGGGTTTTTTTGAGACAGAGTCTTGCCCTGCCACCTGGACTGGAGTGCAGTGGCATGATCTCAGCTCATTGCAACCTCTGCCTCCCGAGTTCAGGCAGTTCTCCTGCCTCAGCCTCCCAAGTAGCTGGGACTACAAGTGCATGCCACCATGCCCAGCAAATTTTTGTATTTTTAGTAGAGACGGGGTTCCACTGTGTTGGCCAGTCTGGTCTTGAACTCCTGACCTCGTGATCCGCCCACCTCAGCCTCCCAAAGTGCTGGGAATATAGGTGTGAGCCAGTGTGCCCAGTCACCATAGCAAACTTCTTACAAATTTGTTCTTCATGATAAAGCAAAGACAGAATTTGGAATTGATTGTTTTAGAACTAGTGCTGCTAGAGAATTTTCCTTTTTAATATGAAGAGGATTTGTGGGCAATGGTGACATATGTACATAGAAAAAACAACACAATGCTATAATTATGAAACTTTTCAGAGAATCTTTAGTATTCAGTGTGAAACAGTGTCAGGTACTACAAAAGATGAGATAAAAAGAGTAAAAATTTCTTTCTGCCATCAAGTATCTTAGCAACTAGTAAGGGCAATAAGAGAATATAACTTTTACAATACACAACAGTTCATCACTGGCCTCTTAAGAGAGCTATAAGTTGCATAGTATTTAGATACAAAAGAGGGATCACAGTGAGCAGAGGGTCAGAAAAGGCTTCCTAAAAGTTGTAATTTTTAGAATACAATTAAGATTTCATTAACAAATTCAGAATTCCTTGGGAAATTAAAAATTAAATTGAAACCATAAAGTGTTGTTTTGATTTTATAGATTAAATATAAAATGTGTGTTTTAGTCCCCTTGTATAAAAAACATATAAACTTCTCTAAAACCACATTGGCTGTGATCGTTGGTCTATCATTTTCACCCTGAATTTAAGTTAAAACCAATTAAATTTTAATCTGAAAGGAAAAGAAGAAAAAAGAAAACTAGCATTTATTGATTGCCACTGGCCTGACATAACCATTTTATATATTTTATTCATTAATTCTCACAAAAATCCATCAGGTGGGTAGATATTATTTCCCTCTATTTTATAAATTTAAATGAGTCTCAAAAGTGTTAAATGTCTTTCTCCAATTTGCAAAACTAAGTGGCTTTAGAGACTTGGAGACCCAAGTCTATCTGTTTCCTACTCACACATTATTTTCTGCTCCTGCTTCCTAAACAGAAAAGAAAAAAAACAAGGTTTGTATTTAGAAAAAGGATGCAGTCTCATTGCCATTGGGCTCAGCTCACCTATGTGCATTTGCAGTAATAATAAAACATTGTTTCAAAATCTTAATAATCCAGGAAGGTATTTGTTAACTCATTAATTGTTATAATAATGTCTTAAAGAATGACTCATAGGAAAGGCCTCCAACTACATACTTCACTCCTTCCTCTGAGAGCATCAAATTGCATCAGATCAATATTTGCAATATCATACTGTTATTTCCGAGAATCAATAGTAAATTGAAAAAAAAATAATAATAATCAGGCTACAGATCACCATGTCTTCGGTGCTGTTGAAGACCACATTCCTCTTCCCTATCACCCTATTCTCTCGCTCTAATTACAAACCTCCATATATTTAATTAAAAGTAAATTGAAGAAATGAGAAAAACACTGGATCTGAAACCTTTCCAGGTTTCCATCCAAGATCAAAATAGTTTTGTGGGTTTGTTTAACGTGTTTAAAAGCTTTTCTTGTTGGGTTCATGTTGTTAAGGGGTGGTAGCAGTAGTTTGTTTTATAGCACACATCACAAATCAGGTTAAAAATTTTTAAATACAATTAATACCTTCATAAGTTAGAGCATCTTCCGAGTTTTCTATCACAAAGTTCTGTTTATAGGCTATTCAGTCACCAATTATCACATTTTAGCAATATACCAGTTTCTTGGGGTACTTAACAAAATCTTCTCTATCCCTAAAATGCTTATAGTCTAATAAAACCTTCAACCATGATTATCTCAATTGTAATAAAAGTAGAAAACAAAGAGAATTTATCATTTCTCAGTCATCAAAAAGCAAGCCTTTAGATAAAGAAGACATTTATATCTTCATTTCTATTCACTATGTGTAATCTTTAGCAATATTTTAAACAACAGATATATAAACAAAGTATGTCTAAATGTAAAGCCAACTTCCAGAGATGAGTTCTTTATCTTTTGCCTACCTCAATTCACCCTTAAAACTTACCCTGTGGCAAATCCTTCCTCAATTTGAATCCTTTCTTTTCAGTAGAGAAATTTGTCAAATTCCTTTTCTGCCTTTTTGTGTTGCAAGGGTCTTTTAAGGCTGAATTAATCCAATGGCTAAACTGTAGAAAAGAAATAGGAAAGTATACTTTGTTTTGTTTTACTTGGGAGCATGATATCATGGTTTTATTTAAAATATCGTAGCAATATTTAGGATGCTGATAGACACTTTTAGAAATAAAGTAAGAGTAATTAATTTGACAACAGAACTAGGAAAACAAGAGGCTGCCTTCCCAGCCTTCTACTTTTTGCTGCCACCTACAGTTTAAAGTCATCCAAGTTACTTAGCTAAGGATTGAATTAACTAGTATGATTCCCTGAGCTCAGGCACAGCCCTTTCTTCGCATCCCAAGCCCCAGTGTGGCAAGAAGTGTTGTTTGTTTGTCCCTCATGTTTGACGGCCCACCACAAGAGCTCACTCAGTCATGAAGCTAAAATAAAGATATTATCAAAAGTTCAGAATCCTAAAATTTTAGTACTAGTTGTGAAGATGTATGTCACTTAACACTTTATCATTTTTAAATTGCTTCTGATCACAGTCATTTGATCTTTACCACAACCCTGTGAAGCTGGTCAAGCAGATATTATTATTTACCATTTTATAGATGAGAACATAGAGAATGAGGTGGAGTCACTCAACTACGGTCAAAGAAAAAGAACCCCTCCTGGAGTAGAATTCACATTCTTTGATCCTTGCACAGTGATATGTCCCTTCAACTTCCAAGGTTATAGGCAGTATAACGATTGCTATCTCATAATGCATAAAAATTGCACTGGAGGCAAAACCAGTCTCCAGTTATGATTGTTACTGGAGATTCTTGAGAGAATATTGCCATGAATAAGAGTAAGAGACACTGAACCAGCAAAGATCATATTCATTCTAGATCTGCCACTGCATGGCTCAGTGGATTAGGGCAAATCACATCGACAACCCAGGATTCATCTGCTAATATTTCAGAAACACAACCCATATGCTCAGTACCAAATATTAATAGAATTATCAGATATGATATTTTTATTTTTATTTATTTTTCTTGAGATGGAGTCTTGCTCTTGTCACGTAGGCTGGAGTGCATTGGAGCAATCTCGGCTCACTGCAACCTCCGCCTCCTGGGTTCAAGCAATTCTCCTGCCTCAGCCTCCTGAGTAGCTGGGATCACAGTTGCTCACCACCATGTCCAGCTAATTTTTTGTATTTTTAGTAGAGACAGGGTTTCACCATCTCGTCCAGGCTGGTCTCGAACTCCTGACTGCAGATGATCCACCTGCCTCGGCCTCCCAAAGTGCTGGGATTATAGGTGTGAGCCACCACGCCCGGCCCACATATGGTATTGTTATCCTTGCTTTTCATACACAGGTATTTCTGTTTCTGGGGAAACATAGAGCTGATTTCTATTAGTGATAATAGGATATCCTTCTGTATTTAAAAAGGACGGTAGGTAGGAGTGTGGTGGCTCATGCCTATAATCCCAACGCTTTGGGAAGTTGAGGCTGGAGGATTGCTTAAGCTCAGAGTTCAAGAACAGCCTAGGTAACATATTGAGATCCCGTCTCTACAGATTTTTTTTTTAAACTAACTGGGCATGGTGGAGCCGCCTGTAGTCCAAGCTACCTGGGAGGTTGAGGTGGGAGGATCACTTGAGCTCAGGAAGTTGAGACTGCAATCAGCCATGATCACACCACTGCACTCCGGCCTGAGCCACAGAGTGAGACCTTATCTCCAATAAAAGTAGAAAAGAAAATTAAGAGGATGGTCGTATACATTCCACTCACACTGAGATTTCCTGAAGGAAATTGGATTAGAAATGGATTTTGAAGAACCAGAGAAAATTCATGTAGTTGTTCAATATATATTGCAGACCTTTTTTTTTTTTTTTTTAAACTAGACTTTATTTTTTTTAGAGCAGTTTTGGATTCAGAGCAAAACTAAATGGAAAATACAGAGAGTTCCCACATACTCCTCCCTGACCACCATATACACAACCTTCCCACCATCAACATCCCAATCAGTGTGGTGCATTTGCTACAGTTAATGAACCAACATTGACACATTATCAACCAAAGCTCATGTTTTACATTAGGGTTCACTGTTTGTGTTATATATTCTATGGGTTTAAAGCATAGAATAACATCCATTCACCATTATAGTACCAGAGAATAGTTTCACTGCCCTAAGACTCCCCTGTGCTCCACCTATTCATCTCTTCCTCCTCCCAAACCCCTGGCAACCATTCATCTTTTTACTGTCTCTACAGTTTTGCCTTTTCCAGAATGACATATAGCTGTAGTCATATAGTATGTAGCCTTTTCAAGTTTGCTTCTTTCAATTAGCAATATGCATTTAAGATTCCATCATATCTTTTCTTTTTATTATTATTATTACTATTATACTTTAAGTTCTAGAGTACATATGCACAATGTGCAGATTTGTTACATATGTGTACATGTGCCATGTTGGTGTGCTGCACCCATTAACTCATCATTTACATTAGGTATAACTCCTAGTGCTATCCCTCCTGCCTCCCTGAACCCCATGACAGGCCAATATGTGATGTTCCCCACCCTGTGTCCAAGTGTTCAATTCCCACCTATGAGTGAGAATATGTGGTGTTTGGTTTTCTGTCCTTGTGATAGTTTACTCAGAATGATGGTTTCCAGCTTCATCCATGTCCCTACAAGTCCCTACAAAGGACATGAACTCATCCTTTTTTATGGCTGTATACTATTCCACAGTGTATATGTGCCACATTTTCTTAATACAGTCTATCATTGATGGACATTTGGGTTGGTTCCAAGCCTTTGCTATTGTGAATAGTGCCTCAATAAACATACGCGTGCGTGTGTCTTTATAGCAGCATGATTTATAATCCTTTGGGTATATATCCAGTAATGGAATGGCTGGGTCAAATGGTATTTCTAGTTCTATATCCTTGAGGAATTGCCACACTGTCTTCCACAATGGTTGAACTAGTTTACAGTCCCACCAACAGTGTAAAAGTGCTCCTATTTCTCCACATCCTCTCCAGCACCTGTTGTTTCCTGACTTTTTAATGATCGCCATTCTAACTGGCGTGAGATGGTATCTCACTGTGGTTTTGATTTGCATTTCTCTTATGGCCAGAGATGATGAGCATTTTTTCATGTGTCTATTGGCTGTGTAAATGTCTTCTTCTGAGAAGTGTCTGTTCATATCCTTCACCCACTTTTGATGGGGTTGTTTGATTTTTTTTTCTTGTAAATTTGTTTAAGTTCTTTGTAGATTCTGGATATTAGCCCTTTGTCAGATGGGTAGATTGTAAAAATTTTCTCCCATTCTGTAGGTTGCCTGTTCACTCTGATGGTAGTTTCTTTTGCTGTGCAGAAGCTCTTTAGTTTAATTAGATCCCATTTGTCAATTTTGGCTTTTGTTGCCATTGCTTTTGGTGTTTTAGTCATGAAGTCCTTGCCCATGCCTATGTCCTGAATGGTATTCCCTAGATTTCTTCTAGGGTTTTTATGGTATTAGGTCTAACATTTAAGTCTTTAATCCATCTTGAATTAGTTTTTGTATAAGGTGTAAGGAAGGGATCCAGTTTCAACCTTCTACATACGGCTAGCCAGTTTTCCCAGCACCATTTGTTAAATAGGGAATCCTTTCCCCATTTCTTGTTTTTCTCAGGTTTGTCAAAGATTAGATGGTTGTAGATGTGTGGTATTATTTCTGAGGGCTCTGTTCTGTTCCATTGGTCTATATCTCTGTTTTGGTACCAGTACCATGCTGTTTTGGTTACTGTAGCCTTGTAGTATGGTTTGAAGTCAGGTAGTGTGATGTTTCCAGCTTTGTTCTTTTGGCTTAGGATGATCTTGGCAATGCAGGCTCTT
This sequence comes from Macaca nemestrina, assembly GCF_043159975.1. Lineage (NCBI taxonomy): Eukaryota > Metazoa > Chordata > Mammalia > Primates > Cercopithecidae > Macaca > Macaca nemestrina. The sequence continues at coordinate 66,331,783 of NC_092128.1, forward strand.
TTTTGGTTCCATATGAACTTTAAAGTAGTTTTTTCCAATTCTGTGAAGAAAGTCATTGGTAGCTTGATGGGGATGGCATTGAATCTATAAATTGCCTTGGGCAGTAAGGCCATTTTCACAATATTGATTCTTCCTATCCATGACCATGGAATGTTCTTCCATTTGTTTGTGTCTTCATTTATTTCGTTGAGGAGTGGTTTGTAGCTCTCCTTGAAGAGGTCCTTCACATCCCTTGTAACTTGGATTCCTAGGTATTTTATTCTCTTTGAAGCAATTGTGAATGGGAGTTCATTCATGATTTGGCTCTCTGTTTGTCTGTTATTGGTGTTTAGGAATGCTTGTGATTTTTGCACATTGATTTTGTATCCTGAGACTTTTCTGAAGTTGCTTATCAGCTTAAGGAGATTTTGGGCTGAGACGATGGAGTTTTCTAAATATACAATCATGTCACTTGCAAACAGGGACAATTTGACTTCCTCTTTTCCTAATTGAATACCCTTTATTTCTTTCTCCTGCCTGATTGCCGTGGCCAGAACTTCCAACACTATGTTGAATAGGAGTGGTGAGAGAGGGTATACCTGTCTTGTGCCAGTTTTCAAAGGGAATTTTTCCAGTTTTTGCCCATTCAGTATGATATTGGCTGTGGGTTTGTCATAAATAACTCTTATTACTTTGAGGTACATCCCATTAATACCTAGTTTATTGAGAGTTTTTAGCATGAAGGACTGTTGAAAGTTGTTGAAGACCTTTTCTGCATCTATTGAGATAATCATGTGGTTTTTGTCTTTGGTTCTGTTTATATGATGGATTACATGTATTGGTTTGTGTACCAGCCTTGCATCCCAGGGATGAAGCCAACTTGATCATGTGGATAAGCTTTGGATGTGCTGCTGGATTCAGTTTTCCAGTATTTTATTGAGGATTTTTGCATTGATGTTCATTAGAGATATTGGTGTAAAATTCTCTCTCTCTTTTTTTTTTTTTTTTTTTTTTTTTTTTGTTGTGTCTCTGCCAGGCTTTGGTATCAGGACAATGCTGGCCTCATAAAATGAGTTAGGGAGAATTCCCTCTTTTTCTATTGATTTGAATAGTTTCAGAAGGAATAGTACCGGCTCCTCTTTGTACCTCTGGTAGAATTAGGCTATGAATTCGTCTCGTCCTGGACTTTTTTGGTTGGGTATTGTCAACCTTTTTACTAAGTCCCAGCCCTAGACTCTGAAAATGAAGCAGTGAAACCTAGCAATGGCCCCACCCTCTTCTATAGCTTTTTTTTTCCCCCCCACAAATAAGCTAGTACAGATATAGAATGCCACATGCTGATCCATACAATGAAGAAAAATATAGCATGCCAAGTGGAATAAGGAGTCCCAGGTAGAGAGGGGTGTGTGTGTGTGTATGTGTTAGAACTGCGGTGGAGGGGGTAGAAGGTTAATGTTTTATATAACGTAATCAAAAGAAACCTCACTGACAGTTTGAGCCAGAGGTCAAATGAGCAGAGACCTGAGGAGGTGAGGGAGCAACCCATGAGGAAATATGGGAGAGAGCTTTCACAGCAAGGAATAACAAGGCCTAAGGTGAGTGCTGCCTGTTTAATATGTTTAAGGGGAAGCAAAGAGACCAGTGTGGCTGGATGGAGTTAGCATGGAAGAGACAGAAGAGATGAGGTCAGAGAAGTGCTGAGAGCCTCGTAAGGATTTTGGACTTTACTCCGAGTGAGATTGGAAGCCACTGAGTGACTCTGAGATGTGACAGGAACAATATCAAAGATTTCGAATAAGGAACATTTTAAAATTATGATTATATATCAGAAAAAGCTAATAAAGAAACCTAAAGAGACTTATCAATGTTGACATTCTAATACATATCTTCTATAAACACTGAGGATTCCTCTGCCATTTAAATTTTCAGAGAGAATAAGATGTTTTAAAGTCTCCAAGCCACTCAACTAGAACCAGAATCAATTCTCTATTATACAATCCAAATTAAGCACAGGTAAAGTTACTTCTCATGTTAAATTGTAATTTTTATGTTCAAGACTCAACTAAACTCAAATACAGTACTTATCAAAATAATAAAGTGTTTCTATAGAAATCTGTATACTTCCTATCCAGACTTCCCATCGTACAATTGCAGATCATGTTTTTAAAAATTCACTGAGGGATATTTGCTGAGTCCTGAATGTCGTGGTGATAATAGGATATTCTTCTCTGTGTAAATCTGCCTTCCTCACAGCGAAATGTCTCTAATCTAATTGTGTGACTTCAGGCAATCCTCGGGTTGCTTTAGCCTCTTGCACATCCTGTTCATAATAGGGGTAGTAAGGTGGCCTACTTCTTTCCCCATAATAATTTATTATTAATGAGAACCATCATGAAATGTTGTGGGCTTCATTGATGAATGTGTTATGTCATTTCACAACAATTACTGAAGCACCATTCTTATGTCAGATATTGGGAAAAGTACAAAGGAAACGGTTGTTGAGGAGACTACCCTCCAACAAGCGCTAGTCTCCTGGGAAAGGCAAGCATGTATTTTGAAAGGTAACGTGCAGAATGCATTACAAGCTGTCACAGGATTATTAGGGCAATAAAATCATCGGTTTGGTACTTTAGATTTAAAAAAAATTCTTTCATAAACAGCATCTCATTTGATATTTATACCATTCCCAAACAATGCTTCTTAAACATAGTCAAAGGGAATGTAAATTTCAACTAAAGATTAAGGAAAGAACAGGAGTAGCTCAAGGAAGACCTCATGACAAGAACGTGAAGGATAAATTTTTTTTAAAATCGGATAAATATTTGCATAAGTGTAAAATGTAGAAAACTCTAATGATCCTCAAAACTAGCACTGTTGCCTTTTCACCCGAAGGTGGGACCTCCTGCTCTTTGGTTTGTGATGACCTTAAATCGTCTTTATTCCTAAAGAAAACCACATAAATTCTATCACAGGATGGTTTATTCAATCTCATTATTTGTCAGAAGGTCAAGAAAATAGAAACTTTGGTTCAATATTTCCAAAGAAAGAAAATATTGAAATCCACTATATAGTTGTGGTCATCATTAATATTTAGGAACATAGCAACCACAAACTTTTTTAAGAATAACATGGATATAATATAAAATGAAAAGATGGCATTCTGCTAGAACTTCATGAATAGTTACTGCTTTTATTCTGAAAAAAAAAAAAAAACGTTGATATACCTCATGTCATCAGGAGTTTTATACTTTTGTTCCACTTCACTGAAAATAACAAGGTAATCTTACGTGGTTCCTCCAAATTGGAAACCACTTCATGTAATATATTGACCAAAAACGTTCCCTTTATAAGTTTAAAACTGTATTCTTTCTTGAATCTAATCTTTGCTTAATGGCTTTGCATAGAGGTAACTCCAATTCAAGGTAACTTGCATGCAGCCCAAGTATTGCAATATAAATAAAATACACTGGACAGAGAATCAGGGGATGTGAGGTCTGCCCCAAATGGTTATATTGACTAGCAAGTCACTCAAGTTATTTAGGTCTCAGTTATGCCGTCTATCAAATGAAAGAATATTTCTTAAAAAGAATTTTGTTTTTTCTTGAAAATTTGTGTTTAAAATACTCATTTGTGATAGACATATCTACATATATACATTGCATGCAAATATACACAATAAAATAAATTCCCATATTTTTTCACAAAATCGGCATGGATCATTTTTCCCACTTCATCAAAATTTCATCTAGTCAATAATGTTTCTTGACCTGGGGGACCATTTTTAATTGACACTAGCCAGAGTGTCATTTTTTCCTGTTTGTTTGAAGTTCATAATAAAATTTCCCAAAACATCAATTTTCATGTGAATTTCTCCGTAAGGGAAACATCAGGTAAAAAGTAGGGAAGGCAGAGCAGGAACTGACAGCAACTCATGTGAACCATAAATTTTTGTTTACAGCACATGAAGTGTCATCCAATTGCTTCATACGCCATCATTAGAGTAAAAGTTGAAGATAAGGAACAACAATAAAGTTTTGCTGAAGGGCTGGAAAAAACATTTAGCTGTATTTCTTTTCACATTTTTTTTTCAGATTGCTAATATAAAGAGTCAACTTTTGAACCTTAAGCCATTTTTAGACCAGCCCTAAAAGAAGCAATAAAAGCAACTAAATCACTTCATGGACCATTTTGTTTTTCTCCATCCTAGGTATATGATTTTCCTTTCCTGCAATGTCTCCACTCACCAGGAAGTATCATCTCTAGGGGTACCATACAGCATAGATGAATAGAGATGCAGCAGCTTAGATGACAGTATTTTCCCCACCATCAATGACAAATATTCCCCAAACCCTAAACTGTGTCCTTGTTGTAACCTCACATCCATCTGACCCCATACACTGAGAGGCTTTCAAAGAGCTCATTGGATGAAATATTTGGGAAAAATTGAAAGGAATCTTAGAGATTACTTAGTCAAAATTTACAATCTATTTTTTAAAGTAACATAACTATTTCTTAAACAATATTATATTAAGAATAAAAATATTTAAATCTGATCAAAAGTGGAGTCACTTTGATTGAATTCAGATGTGGAAAACCTTGATAATCATCTGTATAATCCTCTTTTTCTTCTCTTCCCCTTCCTCAACCTATTGTACTCATTCGTTAAATGAGAAAGCTAGTGTGATATTTCTATCCATGTAACAGAAAGTTTATGTAATAGATTTATAATTATCTGTTGATATATAGATTATAATTTATATATAATAGAAATTATATAATAGGAGTTTCTCTACTTACAGACTGCACACTTAGTAATTTTTATTAAGTTTAGCAAAAGTATGATAAAGAATAAAAATTCTACCCACTCGACTGAACCAAATGAGGGTATGAGCAATTGTCTGTAGTCATGGTGTTCACAACCATTGCAGTTTGTTAGTTTGAAATGGTTTTATGAAAATTATGTACCCCATTATGAGAGGTAAAAGTAATGAGACTATTAAAACTGCAAGTAAGAAAATACATATGACTATCAGAGAAAAGAGATGTGAAATAATTTTAAGAGCTGAGAAAAATGATGAATTTTGCAATGCATATATTAGATTAAGTTTTGGAGAGCTTAGTTAATTCTCAAGGCAAGGCAAGGGATTGCCTGATACAGTGTGGGACAGGCCTATGAAACTGTGCAGATGTGCTTGTGCATTAAGAGACAAGAAAAGCAACTGAAAAAAGGGAGAAACTTTAGAGTATGTGGCTACAGAATCAGTATTAACTCTGATGCCTGTTAACCAGGTGTTAATTCCAAAAAAAGGTTAGGATTAACTTTAAGAATTTAAAATCGACTCTCAGTAAAAACATTACTCCTGAGACTTTCGTTCCAAGCCACTGATGATCCAGTGGTTTCAAAGCCCATTAGAATCTGAACAGAATTAAAGTGAGCATCGAGGTTGTGAAGGAGAATGTAACTGCTGAGAAATTCCTCACAGCATTTGCCGGGCATATCAAAGGTAATTCCATCTTGGCAGATTTTGCTTGTGGAAAAATTGGTCTATTTGGGAAGAAAATACTATTGTCATTTTATCACTTCATATTTTCAGTGGAAATGATAGGATGGTTGGCACAAACTCCTCTCAATCTCTTAGGACTTAGGAACAAAGGAATATATGAATAGCTTTTTAGAGCCCAGTTCGTTCATATCTAGAGACCCAGTTTGCTCTACATAATGAACAACTAAACTTCTCAGTAACACCACAAGTTTCTTATCGTGAATGAGTTGGCCTATTTGGAGGGCACTACACTTAAATTTTTGTTTTCCTTTGGAGATATAATATGATTGAGAGAATGATGTCTAGTCACAGTGCCCCTCATTGTTATCAGACCTTCTAGAGTTATTTCAGAGTTCCAATATTGTTTTTCATCCTCTATATTAAAAATACAACATAAAAATAAATTGTATTGTGTTTCAAGTAATAAAATCTATATTCATCTGCTAAATGTGCAAAACTCTCCCCGTAAAGCTAATTAACTAGATAAAAGGTTCATATCAGTCTTTTAGCAGTTCCTGTCTCTAAGGGCCTAAATCAGTAATTAATTATGTTTCTGGGAGTCTCTGAAAACACTTTTCCAGCTTCATGGGTCTTTAGAAATGAAACATCTTGCACATCATCCAAAATATCTTAATCTTTCAATCTGCTTAGAGTCCAGTCAAGTTCCTACAAGGAGCAGAGTTAAATGTCCTTGGAATGAAGCCTATATATTCTCATCACTTAATCAGTCATTTACCTCAGGATACAGAGGACAGCAGTTGAATTTTTAATCAACTTTTATTTTTAAATCATTGTCAACATTAGCCTGATCTCCTGAGTTCACCTTAGCATGCTGGTTTGGTTGAAATCAAAGAGAGTAATGAAGTATTGAATTAAGCACTGAAGGAAGTTTACAGCAAAAATGTATAATACTACACAGATGTGTTGTTTAACAGGCCACACATTGGTTTCTATTAATGTTCCAGATGTTAGGTAAGATGTGTATGGATATGTCATGGTGGCAAGAACTCTTGGGCATCATCACCTGCTATACAGTCATGTTAATTTTATTCCTCTCTTAAGGAAAATACCTTGGCAATTTAAGACCTCCAAAGAGAGGTGACATTTTATCAGCTAGAACCCTAATTGAACAAGACTTGCTGAGAGCAAAAACCTAAAGGATGCGTACAGAGACAGGGTATAGAGGAATTGGCACCCAGGAGAAAAGGCTAAGAACATCTTTCCCACTAAATCATTTTGCTAGCTTCCTGCCTGGAGCTTATCCCCTAATCCCCAATTTTCCAGACTAGACAGCTTTTTAAACTTGGAGGAAAGTAGACTAAAAATCATCTGCAAGCACGATCAAAAGATATACAGAGAAGACACTGATTCTTCATTGGGCTATGCCTTGGAGTTAGCACCCCCAATTAAATGGTTCTGCTGCAGTCACAGTCTGAATGTACTCACCTCCTGTATATGCAGTTCTCCAGTGATGGATTTGAAAATACTTCAAGCTATTCTTTTTTCTTTAATTTTATTTTTCCATAAGTTATTGGGGCACTGGTGGTATTTGGTTACATGAGTAAGTTCTTTAGTGGAGATTTGTGAGAACGTGGTGCACCCATCAGCCCAGCAGTAGACACTGCACCATATTTGTTGTCTTTTATATCTTAACTTCTCCCACTCTTCCTCCCAAGTCCCCAGAGTCCATTGTATCATTCTTATGCCTTCACATCCTCATAGCTTAGCTCCTACATATCAGTGAGAACTAAAAACCAAGGGTAATATAAACTTCAAAAAAAGACTAGTAGAAGATGTGGTAGACAATATCAGAAGAAATACACTCTCTTGAAGACACAAAGCTAACTGCCAAGGACTTTTTGAAATGAGGCTTTCTTCACTTTTTCTTGGAATTTTATAGTGTCACTCTAACAAAGCTGAAGAGGGTCAAAATTTTTAATTACACATTTTCTTTAATTACAGGCTCCTTTGCTATGTTTACCAAATAACTAGTAGCCCTGAGGGTGGAGTTAGGCTCTTTAAAGTCATGTTTTAATTTCTTTGTAATTGCAATTTGATTGCTGGTGTAAATTACCTAGTAGGCTTGCCACTTTCAGCGCCAGTCATTTCCCAGAGTGCATAATTTTGAATTAAAAGGCTGATATCCATCCAAAAGTTTCCCAGAATGTTTCATGGGCTCAGTGAATTATGCATTAAACAGAATTCTTTAAAAAGAAGGCAAGAGGTTTCTTTGATGTCAGCTGGGGTTTTTCATCATATTATGGACTATTAATTTCTAGACTCTTTTAGAGGTAGTTTCTTGAAATCTATGTTCAATTTAGGACTTATTACTGATCTTTCTCTAACCTTTATATTTTATTTTAACAGCATCATATGTCACCCTGAACATGGCAGGTTCTGGCAGAAACCTGGTGGTTAATTTCTTAGGGGGAAAGGAGGCGGGGGATGGAAAAAAGAACAATTTGCGGCAAATGCACCATCTGCTGGACAGAACACGTATCTACTTACAGGAGCTTGCCTTCACATTAGGAAAATGCTTTAGAAGCCTCATAAGGACAAAACCAATGAGAGGGCTGAGACATATATGGAAGCTCATCTATGGATACACCTACACCATATTCAAATGCCAATGTCCCCCTTAGATGATTTTGTCAAGCCATGCAAGAGATAACCTGTGGCTGGTATGTTTGATTTTGAGCTATGTTCCCTTTGCAAATGTAACACCATAGATTGTTAAGGAAATAAATACCATTCCCCAAAGTTATACAAAAGAAAATAAGGGTAGTCAAGTTTCTACCATGATATGCAAATACAAATTCTGGGGAAATTATTTACATTATACACAATTTCATATTACTATTGTCCTTTTTTATTTTCAGTACACAATGCACCTTGAAATTTGTCACAGGCTGTGTTTTACTACACCCTTATAGATTAAGTAAACATATACTTTATCGTCCAACCCAGCCACTTATGAGGGTGAAAAGGAGCACTATGAATAATTATGCCAGAACATGCACGAACTAGTATTTTCTTGGGCAAACCAGACTTTATCCTATCTCCTTATTTTATGTATCTTTATTTATAGGTAATCAAATATCAAAAACAGAAATCAGCTCTTAGTCTATATCTACTGCCAACTCATGTTACAGAAGAACAAACATAAAAAGATGAAATGATTCAGTGTAGCAGAAAGATTCCAGACTGGAGCAGTGAGGAGTAAGATGTGGTTTTCATTGCAAATATGTTCAGCATGGAGATTATTTGATTCTATTATTTGTATATTAATTCATCCATGGTTAAGTACCATAAGAATGGTCAGGTAAAGTTTCATGAGCACCTAGAAGGTTTAAGTCATTCTAGCTAGAAGAATACATAGTTTCGTGGAGAAGGTGTCCTCTGAATTAAGCATTGACAGAGAGGTAGCATTTGCAGAGTAGGCACTCCAGCCAAGGCAGATGCATTCAAAAATTAAACGGGTAAACAAAGAAAAATATAGTGCTGCCCCATCCAGTAGCTATTATTGCCATTCAACAAACATTCCTTGAAGCTTACTAAGCATCAAACACTTGTTGCTTTTTTTTTTTTTTAACCTTTATTTTAGTTTCAAGAGTACATGTGCAGATTTATCACATAGGTAAATTGCATGTCACAGGGATTTGGCATACAGGTTATTTCATCACCCAGGTAATAAGCATAGTACTCAATAGGTAGTTTTTTGATCCTCTTCCTCCTCCCAGCGTCCACCCTCAAGTAGGCCCAGGTATCTGTTGTTTTCTTCTTTGTGTTCTATACGTACTCAATGTTTAGCTCCCACTTATAAGTGAGAACATGCATATTTGACTCTCTGTTTCTGTATTAGTTTGCTTAGGATAATGGCCTTCAGCTCCATCCATATTACTGCAAAGGATATGATCTCATTCCTTTTTATGACTGTGTAGTATTCCATTATGTATATGTACCACATTTTATTTATCCAGTCTACTGTTGATAGGCATTTAGGTTGATTCCAGGTCTTCGCTGTTGTGAATAGTGCTGCGATGAACATACACTTGCGTGTGTCTTTATTGCTACTCCAGACATCAATTCCTACCTTCAAGAATTTACAGCCTAATAAGCAGTAAGATTTATGAGTCTGTATTTGAAAGGCCATTTCTGAATTAGAGATAAGTGTGGGAATTAGCAGTATATTTAAACTTACAGGAAATAGATTAAGATCACTCAGGGAAAAGATGAAGAGAGGAACGAGAAAAAGGCACAGAACAGAACCCTGAGGTTCTCCATATTCAGAAATAAGAGGAAGAAATTCTCAGCCAAGGATACTGAAAAAAACAGTTGGTATGGTAAGAGTAAAATGAAAAGAAAAATAATCTTGTTATTTTCTCCAATTTGGGAATACGGGCAGAGTTTAGGGGAAATGAAGCTTGTCAAGGTGTAGATCAGATGTAACTTTAAGCTTCCTCATTATCCAATAATTATCACAATAATTTAAAAAGTATAAATAGCTTTCTCCAAGAAACCCTAAATGCTTTACGTGTCCCTTCTAATGTTATCTCCCTACAATTGTTATTAAATTATAAAATGAAAGTTTTATTTGAAAATTATATTGAAAGTTAAGCAAAAACACCATTATCATCTATGCTGTATTCAGTTTTAGATTTCCTGTGGGGAAATACTCAGTTCTCCCTTTTCACTTTCAATGAGGTGGATCAAAGCCGAGCTACAATTCCAATCTTATTTATGAATATAAAATTAACTCAAAATATAGCTCATTTTCCCCAGTTCCATCCTATATAGAGAACTCTGTTTTGTTGTCCATTTTTTTTTAAGTGAATGCTATTCAATGAGCTGTTTAGGACTAGCTTTTGATCATTTTTCATGTTAACTATTATGGAAAATTTAAAGAACAACTAAGGCTGAAGATCAGTGCAAAAAAGAGAAATTATTTCTCAGATTGTCTGAGCCTTGTCAAGTCTCAGCTGTCATCTGGTTGGGTTTTGGAACTCATTTATTCATACAATAATATTAAAGCACATACTACATGTGAGGCCCTATACCTTCTAGCATATATTAAAACTAGAAAGATTTCAGCTCTGCCGTCATGGAAGTTACAATCTGTTAGGGAATCCACGTGGGTAAATGAAATTATCAATACAACACCACTAAATCTATCCAGAAGCAACTTATACCACAAAAGCAACTACCTGGGGTGCAATCTAGAGGCAGAAAGAGAATTTGAATCTACTGCAGTAGATCATGCAATACATGCACACACACATGCACACATATACACAACACACCATGAGCCTACCTCCTTAGACATTATCTTATGTTGCACACCAGGGCATTCCTTCTTGTCTGGATCACTGCTTTGTGTGGTAACAAGAAAAATGAATTCCTTCTCAAATGATCCATCTACAGAAATCCTCACATCACACTGCGTTCATCTATTTTGCCTGAAAGACCAGCTCTGCTTGTCATTGCTAGTTGTTCATTCACAAAGCAATTGTAATATGCTTACTATGTGCCTCTTATTGTGCTATATATTGATGATAAATAAAACATGGTCTCTACCTTCAAGCCAACTAAATCAACATGTGATAATGACTATGGTACATGAACTCACTTAGGGCCTATGGAAGTACCAGGAACAAATACATAAATTAGACTGGGGGATCTAAGAATCGGAGTAGGGTAGAATAGAACACACCATAGTTAAGAACACAAGTGCTGGAGTAATGCAGACCTAAGTTTGATTCTGAGACTCACTTACTAGTCACATGGCTCCACCTTTTGTATGCTCGGTTTTCCCATCTGTAAAATATCAGTAAGAACCCATTTTATTGGGTTAAGTTAAATGAGATGATGTATGTAAAGCCCAAGCACTGATACAGAGTAGGTACTCAAGTAGATGCACATGCAGCAATAATCATAAATATATTTTATGATTTATTCCTTATGTGATTAGAAGGAACAATTGAGAAGGTATCCAGTAGACTAAAGACATTATTAAGTAAAAAATTAAAGTGTACATATACCAAAAGTGTCAATAGCCAGCAGATGCCTGCAGTCTTGGTTACTTCCTAGCAAAATTCCCCAAATTCCCAAAATTCAAGAAAGTAAATACAACAATTAGCAAGGGAAGAAAAATATCTAATCCAACAATGCCACACGATGTGGGTCAATTTCCTGGACATGTAGATGTACACTGTTAACCTTAAACTTCTTTTCTGGGTTCCAAATTTAAACCTCCCTGATTAGATCTCTGATCAGAACTGGGCAGAGAAACGTCATGTCTTTCCCAGTTGTCAAACAGTGAAGCTCTAATTTCCATCTCAGACATCTTTATTGTAAGATGAATATGCTTGTAAAATGTATCCCCACAGAGTCCTCCTGAATAGCTCCAACTACTTCACTTGAAAGAGTACTTCCCTTTATACTGCAATTATCACAGCCAGAGATGCTTGAAGCCATTTGCTGAATTCATAGGATGAAAATAAAAAAGAAAGAAATAACCATCATTGTTTGTATGTCTTTGTGGGTGTGTAGTAAGTCATAAATCTATGGGAAAAAATAGTTTTTCACCTTTCTCCTTAATTCTGCAACAAAGTTTTTGCAAATTCCTTCCTTCTCAAATCACTCATTATCAAGGAAAGCTTTGAAAAAAAGGACTTTACATTTATTCCAATTGATGTCCTAAAACTGTTATCACTTGTGCTTCGAATGAGTTGCCATATAGTACATTCAATAAGGAAAATCATACATTCTAAAGCCAACAAAAGAAGTGTTCCAAGGACAATTTTGAAACTGTTTGAAGGAAGGTACTGAAAACTGGCCACTGTAGCAGCAACAATCAGAGATGAAGAGCCCGAGTTGAGGCTAATGCCATGCTGCCCAGCAGGCGTAGGGGCACAAGCACATCACAATGGCTATGATCAGCAGCAAAAGAATGGATTTGTGTCAAAACTGCAATTTCTGCAGTGCAGTTTCTCAGGGGCATTTGATTCAAGATATATAATGTTCTAATCCATGAATGCCAGAATCACAAACCATCTCCTTCTCCTTCCAATGTTGTCCATCCCTAGTCCTAAAAGGGAAAACACTTGCTACAGTGAAAATAGTCAAAAATTCTCTTTCCACTTTACAGAAGGTACTGTGAGATCAGAATAAAAGGGGAATAGAAGTTGGATATGTAAGGTTGGTGTCTGCCAAATTCTAGGTGAACCTAGATATGGGGAAGACTCCCTGCTACCCTCGAATATATCCTTTCTACCTTTCCAAAAAGTTTCCGTTCCCAGATGGCCACATTAAATTCCACTAACTAGAACAAAGCTTTCATTTTTGATAGTATGAATTCAGACTTGTACAAATTGAACCTATACTTGACCTCTTACAGTAATTTAAGTTTATACTCTGGTCTCTGTAATCAATTATCACACTGTAGTTTGTGGGCAGTTTTTGATGTAAAGAAGACATCTGGCTCATAGCATATAGAAAGGATGGCAATGTTGTGGAAAAGGAGACTGGTTATTTGAAACCCAAATATCAAATACTTTTGCCTAGAAATATCTGTAAGTATGTCTTTTCATGGTTGGAATAGCCCATCCTTGCATTTACAACAGACAGGGTGCACCCTTTGACTTCCATCAGGATATTGGATCACAGTGCTTGGGTAGAGAGGTGAGAGGACATTACTGTTATCTCTAGGTCATTATTTTTAAAGAGATAGTAGAACTGAGTACCTAAGCTTGAGTATTTCAAATAAATGCAGCAAGTAGTATGTATTGAGTACCTTATATAAGTGGACAATCTACTTCACTTGCAAATGCTTTTCAGTTTTCAGATGAACGCTTTGTAGTATTAACCCCAGAGGTACTGGGTCACTTTAGAGTGGTATGATAATATTTATAACACAATGTGTTATATCTTTATAAAAATGTTATTAACTTCAAATAACAGCTGATATTTAGGGAGGCTCTTTGCCTTCAGTCTCATATTAATCATTCTTTCTTTTTATCAGCCCTTTGTTCATTCTTCCAGCATACATTTATTAAGTGCTAGGCACCAGAGTTAAAATTAACAACACAAAATCCCTGCTATCAAAAATCTTTTATGTTCCCTGAGAGGAAAAAAACATAAAAATAAAATAAAAAATTTAAAAAACAACAGGAATAGAAAACCTTGTTCAAGCTTCTTGAGACCAGAAACAAAGTAAATGCTTCCAGCCTCCCAGGCTCTTTCCCCTTCAACATCACCCAGTGCCCATCTTCCAGCAGAGACGACCCCCAAGGTGGAGAAATGCAAAGTCACAGGTTCTTTCTTTCTTACTTCGAAGCCAAAAATATGTCCTGCAGACAAATTCCAATACTTCCTCACTACTTATAGCTTTTTACTTGTGTGTATGTTTTGACACACCCCTGTAGCAGAGGTAGTAGTCAGGCAAAATTTGGGGTTGGGGCAGGGCTCAGTTAATTCACAAATGATTTGCAAAAGTTGGAAAGGGACAATATTGCAGATATTGTGCTCCATGGAAAAAAAGCAGAATAGAGTTTTTTTTTAACTAGAAAGAAAAAGATTATGTCATAAACATGCAGTTTAATTTTACTTAGTCTAATTTAGGTAAATGAAGTCTGCAATATAAAGAACTGCTATAGCTCATGTAATTCTGTGAACCTACACCATTAACCAAAGCTCAGAAAACCAGCTGACTAACAGCACAGTGGTTACACAGTGGTGGACACAGAGTCACTCACTCATTCATTTATTAACTCTTTCATTCAATAAACATTTATTGAATACCTGATAGATGGCAGGTACTCTAGCAGTCACGCTAACAGTCATCAAACACTTTCTACATATTAGACACTGGACTAATCACTTTTAATTTAACATTCACAATAACACTATGGGTAAATGAGATGCAAAAAATGAAGTGGACAGTACATGGTAAAGCTGAGATTCCAACTCAAGCAGTCGGACTCCAGGGTAAAATGATGCATGACAGCCCCAGCCTTCAAGGAGCTCGCTGTCTAGATGGGGGACCCAGAGAAAATAAATGATTCCTCAAAGGTGAATCATATTCTGCTGGAGGTATACAACAAAGGTCCTGAGATCCCAGAAAAGAGGTTATTTATGGTCAAGCATCACTTGTTTACTAGCATTCTTTGTCACCACACTTCCTCAATTTTTTCCCTCTCTCGTCATTTTTACAAGAAAATCAAATTTAAAAATCATTCCCTTCATAATTTTCTAACTAATGAGATTTTTCCCCTCTTCCTTGATCTTTTTGAAATAATTACATCTGGCTTAGAGCAACATTTTTTTTCGAGAACAGATTTTGTATAAAACACTGTTCAAAGAAGTGAAAATTCAAGTAAGTCATGAAACAGGTTGGTCTGCTTCAGGTGGGGACCAGGCTAACTATAATGCCAATTGTGCCTGTGTTGAATAACAGCACAGTGGCACCAGATCTTTCTCTCTTTCAAGAGAAAATGACATCTTTTTTTTTCTTTCAATATTTTACTAAAGGACACTAACACAGATATTTTGAATATACAGTGCAGGATAAACAAAACAATTCTCAGTATCAATTTCACTTATAGCTCCCAGGTTACAATTTCTGTTTGAAAAATAATAAAGTTCAGTTTGTGCCTTTAAGGAGCTTACAATATAGTGATATGAAGATAGTAATAGTAAGAGATATACAGAAAAAAATATACATATAATGTGAGAGAAAGATAGTAAATGCCAAAGAAATTGAATGTGGGATCACGGTTAGCAATTTCAGCTGAGACAGAACAAGGGCAAGCAGAAGCAATATTTGTGCTGGCCTTGAAGGATGTGAGTGATTTTACAGGTGGTACAGAGAAGAAAGGGCATATAAAGCAGCGAACAAGATGAAAAAAAGCACAAGTGGAAAAAATGCATGTTGCATGTGAGCAAAGAGGAAGGGGGCACTTAGGTTCTGTCATGGATTGCAAAGGGATAGAGCGAGAGATATGAATGGTGAATGGGACGTGGGCCAGATTGTGTGGGACTGTGAAATTCATACTTTGTGATACTTGATTATGTAGGATGTAGTTCCATGATACACCAATATAGTACATGTTAGATTTCTTTTTTAAAAGTAAATCAATTAAACTAAAATTTGATAGTCCAAAAATTGGGGAAGGCTACATACCATATCAATCTCTGGATGATCCTCAAAGCTGACTCACAAAGAAGATAGTCTAAGAACTAACCCCTATTCAGTAACGAAGTTACTGTTTAGCTTTGTTAATCCAGCTTGTTATACTGTTGTCTTTTCTTAGAACATTTATTTTTATCCTAAGGACAGAAATTTCAGCTAACATCACTAAATGCAACAGGAGAGCCACTGAGACCTTCATGCAGTGAAGTGATGGGATGCTGGTATCTGTGGTACCTTAGACATTTTTAGAGAATTGTGAACCAGAAAAGAAGGGGACAGACTAGGTAGAGAAAATCAGCTGCAAGGCTATCACAATAGCCCATAGAAATAATAATGGCTTCCTATTACACAGACCTGCCAATATGCTGGACATATTTGAGGTGCTGCTCATGTTGTATATGTTTTGTAATGAGAACCAAAATTGGCATAATAGCAGCAATCAATATCTAGTTGAGAGGCAAAGATGGACAAGCCAGCATCCACCATTCCCACTCTCACCCTCTGCGATTCGTCCCCTTTTTTTTCCTCTTCTCTGTTTTCTACTACCCCTACTTTTCTTTTGTCGAATCCTAGTACATACACCCCACAACTCCAATTTAAAAGAAAACAAACTTGAAATTTGAATGCTGCCACTAAATCACTTTTCAAATTATTGAAAAGTGATCTCATCCCCCTCACCTTAGTGCTCTCTGCCCTTTTCTAGAAAGATATGTTATTAGCTAGAACTAACAGAAATTCAGCAGTTAGCTGTGTGAGGTATTTTTTTTGGGGGGGGGTGAGAGTGGGTGGTGCGCGCTGGGGGCTGTGGGGTAGGATTTAGTGCCCAAATCCTACTTTCTCCTTTTCTTTTCCCAGGTTCTAAACATGTAAGGATCAATAGCCAAGAGGAAACAAATTTCATTTCTTGTTAACAACTGAGCTAATGCCTGATCTTTCCCACCACCCTCCCTTAAAAAGACTTCTCTGATATGACAGCTAGATCCCTAGCATAGGCCAGGAGCTAAGAAAGCTTTGGTTTCCCACAACCTGTGTCTGAATGGCTGCATCCTTAGAGCAGATTTCAAGCCTACTTACCCAGGTGTCCTTATGTATGAGGAGTGAATGGCAGATCTTCTTTCCCCACCTGTTGCAGTGAGGAGAGAGAGCCTGGAGCAGGAGCAGAGCTGCTAAGGCAAGACCCACTCGGTCTGTATAGCCTGGAGACTGGAAGTGCAAAGGAGTGCATGAAGATGACCAAGGCCAGTTCTAAGTTAGTTCCTCTGTCAGTCGGCCAGTGAAGGTAGAACTCCTGCCTTATCTTTTAATAGCTATGATTCTGCCCATTAGGGAGGAAGGTTCAGTGAATGTTAGATTCACCAGTCAGACCTGCTGCTTCTCTGAGGGGAGGGAAAATAAGATGGTGGGAAAAGAAGGAAGTTAGGAAGCAAAAGTTCCCTTTCCATGGGACTGAGGCTAAAACTTGATCTAAGAACAAAAGTATTCCTACTTCTTCAAAAGATATCATTTTAGGAAAGCGAGACAAAGCTCCTGTCCAAAATTCTTTCTGCACTGAGATATCAGATCCCATCATCAATAGTTAATTTGTGATTACATTTTATATGGTCCTTTGACTATGATATCTTTTAATATGACTGTTCCTGAAAGGGATAACATATACAGTATGTAGTACTTTGATGAGAATTTGTTTTGCTTGGAGTTACAAGAGAGAAGTGGGCATCAGGAACAAGGTAGGCTAAGAAAGAAAGTGGAAGAGCCTTAAAGATAACTGTGTCTACTTCATGATTACACACCTAGTTGGATACATGATTACCATAATTCTCACATGTACTACTAACTTTCTCCATCTATTTCAAGGATGACTGTGGGTGAAGTTTTGGATGTTAACAATGCCCCATCTCCTGGTTTTTCAGTAAAAATATCATATGAGAAACGTGGAAATTTATGCAACAAAGTTTTATATATATATATATATATATATATATATATATATATACACACACACACACACACACACACACACACACATACATACACATGCATATATATATATCTCTACCCGTATGGTATTATATTAGGGTACTATAACCAAGTTAATTTTATCTATCATATTAATTGAGCACAGCTGGAGGAATAGTGAGACTCATATGAGCTAAAATGATTTCTGGGGTTGATCAATTTCCGGGGAGATTTTCTACAAAGGGACAAAATAACCAGTTTATCATAACCTTAACAACATTATTTTCAGATTAGTTCAAAATATAAATTATGGTGAAGAGGAGAAAATTTTTATTCTTTTCATTTTTTTGAATTTCATCCTCACCCTCCTCCGACCCTCCACCTTCTAGTAGACCCTGGTGTCTCTTGTTCCCCTCTTTGTGTCCATGTGTACTCAATGTTTAGCTCCCACTTATAAGTGAGAACACGTGGTGTTTGGTTTATTCTAAGTAAATTAACCCTTACGTTAAAAGGGAGAAAAAGAGGAGAACATTTTTTAAATCATAACTTTTTAAATTTTATTTTATCACCTTAATTATTTCCAGGGGAATAGAAACCCTTTCAGGATGATGTAGCTTTGGAATTTCTTAACGATGTGTGGATATGCTTGAAGATTTGACAAGGTCACTTGAAATCTTGTGGTTCAATAACGCAGCCTTTTCTGTGAAGACAGAAGACTAAGCTATGCTACAGTGGCTTAGGAAACACATGAAAACTTAACAATAGACCAGCATGCTGGCAGGAGAAGTCATTTATTTTACCTTGTATTTTCTTTACGTGATACTACACAGAAAGTCAAATGCATGTCCATGCATTCATAAAACAACAAAATAGAAATTAATTTGCCTTACCCGTGGAAATTTCAGTTACTGCATGCTTAGCTGCTGTGCTTGTCTTTGGAAAGTTCATCCTTGAAGGCTGAATAAAATTTTGCTGTTCTGCTTCTTTATATAAAGAAGTCTTTTGTTTGCTTAAACATAGGAAAGCTCGTTTTATTAAGTATCCTTGATCCTGTGATTGCATTCTTCAGAATATTAACCCCGGTACCAATTTTCAAGTACTTTTTAATAGTTTGCACGGTTGGCTTCTGAGAGCATCTCTGAATGGGATTTTCCCAGTCATTTTCACACCTTCTGTCCATATCACGTTTCACTCTTCTGCGGCACTTAGATCTTTAGCACAGCAGGTGGAAAAGTGATTTAAGGATAGAACAATGGGACGCTTATGCCTTTTTTAAAAAGTCATGGATATGCATTTCTAGCCAACTTTGGAGAAAGCCTTTTTTCCCCTTTTTAAAACATTTTAAAATCTATGCTGTGCTATATGACAGTCACATTAAAAAATGAGAACAGATTAAATTGGTCATCAGAATTCACAATTTCTCTTCACAAAATTGGAAAATTTTGAAGACGGTTGCAAAGTCACATAGTATTCTAGGGTGCTTAGGTTTGTTCTGGGGATAGAAATTTAAAGGGAGAAAATTTGCATACAGACCTCACTTAATTCTTACTAATAACAGATATTCTTGCTCATGCGTTAGCTCTGGAAGAGTATATATCTCCTGCTCCTGCTGCAGACAAGAATTTGCTTCTTTCGTAAGAGGTGACTGAAGAGAAGGATATGTGCAGCTGGGTAACTGGTTTCTTAAAAGGGGAGAAAAGGAGACTGTGAAAATCTGTGTGTAATGGGCCTGTAGTGACTGTTGGGGTAAGGTGGGAGGAGTGAAACTCAACTGAAACAGCTGATGAACGGGGAAAGGAGAGGACTCTACATACTGAAGGAAGTGTATAAGCTGGAAATGACTATAGTGAGAAAACAAGACTAGGTAATAGTAACCTCAATATGGTGACACCATAAGGAATTTATCAGGCATAGATATTTTCCATTTTCATAAAGGATTGAACTTTTCAAAATATATCTAGAAATACAAATATTTATTACCCTAGACCAAGGTTTCTCAGCTTCAGCACTGTTGACATTTTGGGCCAGATATGTATTTGTTCTGAGGGTGTGGCTTCCATATTGTGGGATGTTCAGCAACATCCCTGGCCTCACCCACTAGAGGCTGCAATTCCCCCGCCCTCTTGGCTACATCATAATATATACAAGTGTCAAGGCCCTTAAGATTCACATTTAATTGGCCTGTATTATGACTCAGGTGTCAGCATGATTTTTAAGTTCCTGAGATGATTCTAATGAGTCTAATTGTTTAGGAAAGCGTTAATACCTAGTATGTGTCCAGTGTTCCTTAATGAGAGTACAGAGTTGAATGAGACATCATCCCTGTTCTGGAGAGGCTTAGGAATAGCAAAGAGATGGGCACACACTGAATATTTTTCCAACATATTATAGTCCATTTCCTTAAGGTCAAACGCATGGCACACTACGTCAGCACAAAAGGAGAGCTGATGCCTTAAAGATACAATATTCTTCTGAAATGTTTTTCAGTACCTGAAATCCTCACATTTTAGAATTATGTATTTATAACCTTAGAATAGGTAAAGATTTCTTAAACGGAATGCTAAAAGTCTTAGCCATAAAGTAAATAATTCATAAATTGGAAATGGGCATTAAAATTAAGAATTTGGGGGCATTAAAAATAAAGACTGTACTGGGCATTAAATTTTAGAATTTATGTTTATTGGACAAAACTAAAAAGCAGGTGAAAAGATAAGCCACAGAGTAGATATTCACAACACATATCTGAAAACTACTCATATCTGGAAAATATAAAAAACTCCTATAAATCGCCGGGCGCGGTGGCTCAAGCCTGTAATCCCAGCACTTTGGGAGGCCGAGGCGGGTGGATCACGAGGTCAGGAGATCGAGACTATCCTGGCTAACATGGTGAAACCCCGTCTCTACTAAAAATACAAAAAAAAACTAGCTGGGCGTGGTGGCGGGCGCCTGTAGTCCCAGCTACTTGGGAGGCTGAGGCGGGAGAATGGCCTGAACCCGGGAGGCAGAGCTTGCAGTGAGCCGAGATCACGCCACTGCACTCCAGCCTGGGAGACACAGCGAGACTCCATCTCAAAAAGAAAAAAAAAAAACACCTCCTATAAATCACTTTTTTTTTTTTTTTTTTTTTTTTTTTTTTTGAGACAGAGTTTCGTTCTTGTCCCCCAGGCTGGAGTGCAATGGCCCGATCTCGGCTCACTGCAACCTCTGCCTCCCACGTTCAAGCGATTCTCCTGCCCCAGCCTCCCGAGTAGCTGTTTTTACAGGCGCCCACCACCATGCCCAGCTAATTTTAGTATTTTTAGTAGAGACGAGTTTTCACTATGTTGGCCAGTCTGGTCTCAAACTCCTGACCTCAGGTGATCTGCCTGTCTCCGCCTCCCAAAGTGCTGGGATTACAGGCATGAGCCACCAAGCCCGCTGTCAAATTTTTAAAAGAAAAATTCAATACAAGTGGACTGGAAAAGGTACTTTATAAAAGACTACTTCTAGACATTTGATTGACTTATGAAAAGGTGCTCAATATTATTAGGCATTGGGGAATGCAAATTAACTACCAAAAAAATCACAATGAGATACCAGTACATTTTCACTCAAATATCTAAAATTAAATGACATCAATATTAAGCATATGAAGCAACTGAAACAATCAATTTTACTATTATATACAAATACATACACACTATATACACATATACACACTTGTGCACATACACATACAGGCATATTTCAGAAATATTTTAAATTCAGTTCTAGGCCATTGAAATAAAGCAAAATTCACAATAAAGAAAGTTACATAAATGTTTTGGTTTCCAGTGCACATAAAAGTTATATTTACACTATACTGTAGTTTGTTAAGTGTACAGTAGCATTATGTATTAAAAACAATATATATGCCTTAATTTAACAATACTTCATTGCTAAAAAATGCTAACAATCATCTCAGCCTTTAGCAAGCCCATACTCTTTTTGCTGATGGATGGTCTTGCCTCAGTGTTGATGGCTGCTCACTGATTAGGGTGGTGGTTGCTGAAGACTGAGTTGACTGTGGTAGTTTCTGAAAATAAGAAAACAATGAAGTGTGCCACAATAATTGAATCTTCCTTTCGCAAAAGATTTCTCTGTAGCGTGTGATACTGTTTGATAGCATTTTACCCACAATAGAACTTTCAAAATTGGAGTCAATTCTCTCAAATCCTGCCACTGCTTTATCAACTAAGTTTATGTAATATTCTAAATCCTCTTGTCATTTCAACAATGTTCACAGTTTCTTCGCCAGGTGTGGATTCTATCTCATGAAACCACTTTCTATGCTCATCCATAAAAAGCATCCCCTCATCTGTTTTAGTTTGATCATTTAGTTTGCAGCAATTCAGCCACATCTTCAGGCTCCACTTCTAATTCTGGTTCTTTTGCTATTTCCACCTCATCTGCAGTGACTTCCTCCACTGAAGTCTTGGGCCCCTCAAAGTCTTATGAACCATCCTCTCCTAGCTTTTTCTTCTGCAGGTCCCTCACCTCTCTCAGGTTTCAAGTAATTGAAGATAATTAGGACCTTGAGCTGGAATAGGCTTTGGTTGAAGGGAATCTTGTGTCTGATTTGATCTTCTATCCATACAAGTAAAACTTTCTCCATATCAGCAATAAGACTCTTTCACTTTCTTACCATTTGTGTGTTTGCCGGAGTTGCACTTTTAATTTCCTTCAATAACTTTTCTTTTGCATTCACAACTTGCTTAACTGGTACAAGAGGGCTAGTTTTGAGCCTGTCTCAGCTTTCCACATGCCTTCATGACTAAGCTTACTCCTCTCTAGCTTTTGACTTTAAGCGATTCTTTTTTTCACTTGAACACTTATAGACCATCATAAGGTCATTAACTGGCCTAATGTAAATATTGTTGTGTCTCAGGGAATAGGAGGCCTGAGGTGAGGGAGAGATATAGGGGAATGGCCAATCAGTGAAGCAATCAGAATCAGCAATCACAACATTTATTAAGATCACCATCTGATCTGGCACCTGAAAACATTTATAATAATAGCATCAAAGATCACTGATCACAGATCACCATTACAGATATAATTATAATGAAAAAGTTGAAATATTGCAAGAGGAGTTGCCAGAAAGTGACACAGACGCATGAAGTAAGCACATGCTGTTGGAAAAATGGTGCTGATAGACTTGCTGGATGCAGCATTGCTACAAACTTCCAATTTGTAAAACAAAACAAAAAAATAATATCTGTGAAGCACAATAAAGCAAAGTACAATAAAATGAACTATGCTTATATATGTATGTCCCAAAATTTATATACAAGAATCTTCAAGGTAGCATGTAGAAAATGCTGTCAGTGCTTCACGTGTATCTTCTTACCACTCACTATTCTCAGACATGCCAATAGCTTCTCAATAGAAGCGTCTGTGACTCTGCCAGAGAGCTCTGTCTGGTCCGACAGGCTCTGCCTATAGAGAACAGACCAAAAATGCCATGAAGTTACCACTCCACCACAAGCCAATGACATATGAGAGTTGTCCCATCCGAGCTGATGAGTAAGTTGGGGTTTTATTTCCCAATTTCCATTCCACTGTCTCCCACAGGGCCCCAGTGAGGCTGAGACCCACTTGCCCTCAGCAGTAACTTGGTCATTGACACATCCTGTATTGGATTCATTCCTATTTGTCTTATTTCTCCATTGCCCTATAACCTCCCAAATCAACTACTCAAACTCAAATTTAGTCTTGGGGTTTGCTTCTAGAATAACCCAGCTAAAGACATTGTTTATATAAGCTAAAAATTGAAAGAAAAATTTTTTTTAAAGTTCATCAACAAAAGAATGGCTAAGTTGTGGCCCATCATATGATAGACTACTATGCATCATTAAAAATAAACTAGACCTCATCACTACGTGACTGAATTTCATAAAACTTAATTTTGAGTAAAAGATGTTAGAGACAAAATAAAACACACCTACATTAATATAAAGTTCAATATCAGGCAAAATAGTCTGTGGTTGTTATGGGTTGAATTGTGTCCCCCCAAAACAGATATTTTGAAGTCATAACCCTAGTATCTCACAATGTGACCTTATTTGGAAATAGTGCTTATACAGGTAACCAAGTTAAAATAAAGTCATTAGCATGGGCCCCAGTCCAATATGGCTGGTGTTCTTACAAAAAGGGAAAAGATAAACACAGAGACACAGGGAGAACACTGTGTGAATGTGGAAGATCAGAGTAATGCATTAACAAGCCAAGGAACACCAAAGAGTCCTGGCATACCACCAGGAGCTAAGAGAGAGGCATGGGAGAGATTCTCTCTCACGGCCCGCAGAAGAAACCAACCTTGCTGACACCTTGATTTCAGGCAGACTATGACACAATAAATCTGTCATTTCAGAATCTCTGTCATTTCAAGTCACCCAGTTTGTGGTACTTCGTTATGGCAGCCCTAACTAATACAATGGTTGTAGCAAGTAAGATGGTGAATTGCCTTTGGGGCAGAGGAAGGGTGGAATGATAGGGACAGGAACAAGCGAACTGGTAATGGTCTGTTTCTTAACAGTCACAATGTTACATGTGTGTGTTCACTTCATGATAATAATCCACTTTTTCAAAATACTTTTTCAGTATGCATTAAAATTCAATGAAAAATTTTAAAAATCTAAACACTTATTAGAGCAGAGGAGAGAAAAGCAGTACACTGCGTAATGAAGAGGGCAAGAGTTGGGGAAAAGAAGGTACGAAAAAAATGTGATAGTATCTGTAGTTCACATTAAAGAAGGTCCCTAAGCAAAGATTCAATGACCACTATGGACTTTCAGCTCAAATAAATCAAGTTAGCCCTGTCCCCTGAATTGCGGGTAGGAGGATTGGAATCTTCATAATTCCCACTCATTTCTATTTTCCCTATGCCCCTACCTCCCCATTCTTCATTCTTAGTCTGAGAGTAGATTATTCCTGAGTTGCCTGGAGTATTGACAATTTCAACAATAATATGTAGAATATAGAAAGGAAAACCAGTAAAATCTATAATGAAGACTAGCCATGCTAACATTTCAGGGGAACTGAAGAGAGTCCTCTGCAAAAGTCATAGCACCGTAAAAAAAAAAAAAAAAAGAAAAGAAAAGAAGCTATTTCAGTATCTTTTCTCAAACATTCACTTTCACTGTGGCATGTTAGGTATTTACTGAGTGTTTTCCACACATAAGTCTGAGCAACGAAGACATCTAAGTCGTGCTTTGTCCCAGCTGTTACACTCAGTTGATGACTGTGAGAAATGCTTCGGTGATTTTGTTCCTAATCAGTAAGTAAACTAATTACCGACGGCCAGGGATTCATTCTTATTCTTTCCTATCTTCTTGCTGCATGAAGTTTGTAAAAGATTTTGTTTGCTCTAACTGAAGGATTTTGATTTCCTTGCCTCTTGACTTCTAACACAGTCTTTTCAGGGAGATGACACTGTCTTTCACCTATATCTTAATTCTGATTCATCAGATTAGTTCACAGAAACATTAGTAAGGCCCTGGTTGTAAAACTGAAGCCATGTTCCTGCTTGTAGCTTTTTTTTTTTTTTTTTTTTTTTTGAGTTGGAGTTTTGCTCTTGTTGCCCAGGCTGGAGTGCAAAGACGTGATCTCAGCTCACTGCAACCTATGCCTCCCGGGTTCAAGAGATTCTCCTGCCTCAGCTTCCTGAGCAGCTGGGACTATAGGCATGCCACCACACCCAGGTAATATTTTGTATTTTTAGTAGAGATGGGGACTTCACCATTTTGGCCAGGCTGATCTCTACCTCAAGTGATCCGCCTGCCTCAGCCTCCCAAAGTGCTGGGATTACAGGAGTCAGCCACTGTGCCTGGTCACTGCTAGTAGCTTTTGCAATCTTTATCAGTGTTTATGAATGTGAATCCAAGTAGTGGAGGTAATATTCCCTTTACTGAAGGCCTAAGAGTCACACTATTCTCTTACCTTAATTGGACTTCTGTCTGAGAAGAAAAAAATAAAGAATGAATTTAATTTCCTCCTGCCATTGACCTATGATATTTTTAAGGTATAGACTTGCTGCCTCTCTATGAAATGATTCCTAGGAGGATTGGTCACCTTGGTATTCAAGCCAAGTTCCCATTTGAAACGGGTCAGAACTAATTGGATAATGAGCTAACCTGAGAAACAATTCTCCTGACCCAAGGCCACATCTGACTCCTTCGGAAAGTGGAGACCTGATTTTGAAGCACCCGAATGACAAGGAGCTTGAAATTAGATTTTGGAGAAGGTTGTTTTAAGTCTTTATAAAAAACTCTTCCATCTTTCTGGTTGTTCTTTTTTTTCTCCTTCCAGTTTGGGTTCTTTCATGCTGTTGCAACACCAATGAAAGGTGAAGTGATGTATTTTTCCGTTTCTAATGATGCTTACTCCCATGGTGAGACTTAACTTGAGAAACAGCAAATAAGTTTCTTCACACTAAAGAACTATACGGCTGATTGCTGGAGAATCATGGTTTTGGTTAACTGGGTTCTATTTTCCTAGTGAGTCATTTGACTTAGAGGCAACTCTAAATGCACCAGGAAGACAACAGCATCAATACACTAGAGCTTCAAGCTCTCTGCCACTTGAAGCCACTCCAGTAGCACCTAAGAGCTTGCTTTTCTTACTTGCCTCCTCATTACCCAGGTCAATATTGCCATTGCATTCAGAATAACTGTTCAAGAACAGGATTTTTTCTCACATGTGGAATATTTGCGGTTCACCTTTTTCTTCTTGGTTCTTATTTCATTCTTTCTCATTCTAGTACAGACACAGCAACCTAAGGATCTTTATTACAAGCCAAGGAGCAGGGCATTTCTTCTGAAAAATGGATTTTTTTTGTTTAGAATTTGTAATGTATGCGTTTGAAGTAATTTGTTTTATGTGTTTGAAGGATTTAGAAACTAGACTGAATTTTGTTACATATTTTACACATTTTACAAAACAAATTTAGTAAAAGGTAAATGTATTAAAAAAATAAAATTACACCAAAAGTAGCATTTGTTTATTCACCACCCACTTTTCAAGCAGTTGTTCCAATATTTGCAGCAGCATTATTTTTGTAATTTATTTACTTTAAAGCTACTCTGCCTGACCTTGCTTAATTATCTTATATTATTTAACTTTATAATTTTTCTTTTTCTTTCTTTCTTTCTTTCTTTTTTCTTTTTTTTTTTTTTTTTTTTGAGACAGAGTCTTGCTCTGTCGCCCAGGCTGGAGCACAGTGGCGTGATCTCGGTTCACTGCAAGCTCTGCCTTCTGGGTTCACGCCATTCTCCTGCCTCAGCCTCCCGAGTAGCTGGGACTAGTGTTTTATCAAAATAATACACGTATGTAGTTTTTACATGAATACAACACACTTACAACAAATCAGAAAAGTTTCTTGCTTCACCCTTCCCTAAGCCAAGTCTACTCTTCACTGGTGTTTATTTGCCTTTCAGAAATGTTCACCCTCTATTTTCTCTTTCTGAAACTTTTGTTGGTTACAAATTGACATTCCACAGAGTAATTCTTTTCCTGTTATATTTTATTCTTGCCATCACAGCATTTTGGTCAAACTTTGAGATTTTTCTCAAATTTATCTTTCAGTCTTTATGTTAAATTTCTATATCTGCTATTTCCCTTCCAAAAGCTCATTCTGGTTCTCTGAATATTCATTTTTAAGGATATCTTGTGCCTATCTCATGGATGCAATATCTTCACTTATCTCTCTTGAGCATATTAGTGTTTTGAAGACTTTGACTTTCACATCCTGCATTGCTCTGCTTTCTCCATTTTTTTTTTTTTAAGTTTTCTGGTTGTTTTAGTCTCTTTCAATCAGTTTTATTGTTTGTTAAATATACTAATTTTAAGAACTTTATATTCAAAAATTTCTATGAGAACAGTGAAATATTTAAAGATATAAAACATATTCCTTTAGAAGTGTTTTCCAGAAACTATCTAATAACATCAACTGACCATTGGTGGAGGTTGGGTGCATACTTGAGAGTAATTAAATTAGTAACACAGTAAGAACCTGAGGGTTCTTATTCTTACATCTGATATAAAATGAGTTAAAATATTCAATATTTTTCTTATTTGTAACATATGAAAGGAGTTCCTAAAATTCTTAATTAACTTTCTCTAGTCATAGATTAAAGAAAGTTAGTTTTATGTGACATGAGAATTCTGCTATTGATCACTATACCTGAAAATACAGTAATAATGTTTCAACTCCTATGTTCACTTGTCCTAACCAATACTAAAATTTAGTATAATGCTGTGGTAGTTGTAAAATGACCATACAACTGTGGAAAGAGACCAAGAGAAACAACAAATAGTATAAAGATTTGAGTATCAGGGAATTTAATATATGACAAGTATTATAAATCAGTGGAAAATGATTAACTTATTTAGTACTTTATAATTTTCACTTATAAATTATTGTATGGTAATATACATTTTAAAAGTTATACTATATTTTATTTAGTATTTAAATTGTTAGCCATTTGAGAAAAAATGAACTGAAATCCTAACTCATTCTTTAAATTTGAAGTGCATTAAATTTTTCAATATTAAAAAAGCAATAAAAGGAATAGAAAAAAGTTTAGATAAATATTTTAATCATCTTGGAGTAGGAAAGGATTTTTTGAACTGATAAGTAAACTAGTAGTTATAAGAAAGAGATCGATAGAATCAGTTACCTAAGATTTTAGCAATCTGGGAAAAAGCACAAAGTTAGAAGAATCTTTCCAACAGATATGTACATATATGACAAGCAGTTAATATGTTCAGTTTCTATACAACTCTTACTTTTTTTTTTTTAATTTTGAGATGGGATCTCACTCTGTCACCCAGATTGGAGTACAGTGACACAATCCTGGCTCACTGCAACCTCTGCCTGCCAGGCTTAAGTGATCCTCCCACCTCAGCCTCCTGAGTAGCTGGGACCACAGGCATGTGCCACTACACCCCACTAACTTTTTGTATTTTTGGTAGAGAAGAGGTTTCATCACATTGCCCAGGCTGGTCCTGAACTCCTAAGCTCAAGCGATCCACCGATCTCAGCCTCCCAAAGGGCTAGGATAACAAATGTGAGCCACCGTACCTGGCCTACATATTAATTTCTTAAAATATATGAACACCCCAAGAGAAAACAGTGAAGAATGTGTGAACCAGAAATTCACAAAATAAATATGTATAATTTTTAAAAATATTAAAACATAACCAGACCCTTTAAAAGTCAAATAAATAAATACAGATTAAAATAAGGTATGTTTCCTATCAGTTTGTCAATTATTAAAAAGACAAAAATACTCAAGGTTAGTAAGATTGTGGAGAATGCACATTCCCATACAATGTTCATGGGAGTATTAGTTAGTAAAACAAAACAAAACAAACAACAAACAAAAAACACCTTTCCTTGGCAAGCCGGTACTCTGTAGCTAAATTTTTAAAGAACCTACGCTTTGACCCAACAGTTTTTCTTCTATGAATGTGCTCTAAGTAAAGAACTAGATAATGAGGTTTATAAAGGGAAAACCTTAGAAACAACCTAAATGTTAAAACTATAAGAATATTTAAGTAGCTCAGTACTTATGTACAAGGTAATAGTATATAGCTATCGAAAATGAAGATACTTTATTAAAAGATATTAATTTTTTAAAAAATTCTCAATATTTCACTGCAAATATACATTGCAAAACAATAGCTAAGTATAATCACGCTTACTAATGGGGAAAAGGATGGAGGAGCAGGGTCTGGATCGGGTCAGAAGTGAGGTCTGGATAAAGCAGTAGGTAGAATTGAATAACATCTCCCTCCTCCCATCTTCTCCCTCCCTGTCCCTCAGTAGGTCTCACTTTTATAAGCAGCTTTCCTTTTCTATGAAGTTCTTTTTATTATTTTTATATTCATTATCACTAACATATATGTTAAGTGCTTACTGTGTGCCAGGCATTGTGCTTAACATGTTATGGGATTTAACTCATCAAATCTTCAATAGAACTCTTATTCCCAATTTGAAAATTAGGAAACAGAGTCAGAAAGGTCCTTGCTGAAGGACACACAATTATTAAAAGACAGAAACAAGAATCACACAAAATCCATCTAACCCCAAAACTACACACTCAACTAATACATCACCCTTTCTTACAATTAACTTGAAACCAATTCACAACTAGAGTACAGACAGAAACAGATATATGTGATGGGTTTGTGAAATGTGGCAGAAAGGAAGTGGAGGTTGGTAAAGTCAAATTGCAGGGTGAGATAACAAGAACACTACAAAGAAATAAATAACAATAAGTGAATAATAAATTTGGCATAGTATATTTCTAACAGAACTGGTATGAGGTTTTATTGTAAACTACCCAACCCAGCCCTCTAGGGGCACCTATATCCTTCAGACAAGAGAGGGCTATTTTGCAAAATATAAAGTCCTCTTTTACCAAGAGCCCAAGTAATTCATTGAAGGATCACTTTACCACATACAATAACTGGATCCAGTTTTCCCTAAACAGTGTTTCCTGGACGTTGTTTCCCTATAAACGAGAGCAGCCTGAACCTCAGAGAAGGTGGAATGAAGCTCACAGGGGAGGCAACAAAGACAGCCAATACTCACAGGGTCAGACACTGCAGCATCCTCTAAATTCCAGTCTCTTTTTCCACAGTACAGAAGTAGCTGAGCACATTAGCTAAACTACATTTTACAGCCTCTTTTAAGGTTGAGTGTGTCCTTGTGGCTAATTTCTAATCAATGCAGTATGAATGGAAATATGTGCCATACCTTCTTTATACTCTCTTTCTCCTTCTGCTGGGTGGATGCTGATGAAGAGGAGGGCCTAGGCAGTGGCACAGCTTTGCTAAGCAGTGGTACAGCTTCAAGATGGAAGGAATCTTGGTTTTTGAATCACGATGTGAAGGACAGACACCCAGCAACCAAAATCTTAGACTGCTACATGAGGGAGAAATAAACAGTTTGGGGTCCATTTACCAACACAGGCAAGCCTACCATGAGTAATAGAGTTTCTCTATGTATCACATAGGTATCAGCAACATTCGTCTTCTAATTCTAAGAAAAGAGTAAAGATCGGCAGTGAAATAGAAGCACACAGTAGTAGAACAGAATACATGGCACAGAAATGGGTGATCAGAGGGGTGGTGTATGTTGGCAGGACAGACATGATGAGCAGCAGCTGGAAGAGAGGAAGCACGTATGCTCAGAGAGCTTCTGCTCTTAGGGACTTGCAGAATGCCGTAAGAAAGAGACAGGGTTGTGGGTGACCCATTTGACTGAGTGCTACTGACCCTGTTCACTTAGGAAATTTCAAAGTCTGCTTACCTAGATCCTACATACAGCTAGGTTGTATGTATTTGTGTGAATATGAGCATGCTGTATATAGAGACATGCATATATGTAGTCAGAATTAATGTCAATATTAAATTTAATATCCAAAATATTAAACTATTGAGTTGAAGTATGAAAGGTAGTTTAAATTTTTTTCTTTATGAATCATCTGAACTTGAAAAGAATCATACCATGCATCTGTAATGAAAAAATGTTCTTTATTTTGAAGGAGAAAATTCTTCCTGTTTTATGTTTTCATGAAAATATTTAAGATGGGAAACATTTTATTGGCTGTATATAGATAACTATGTAAAAAGAATGAGACACAATGTTTTGTCCAATCCTTATCATGAAGTCTTTCAAGAAGAGGATACATGCCCACCATAAAACATATGACCACATGTTTGTATATCCCACTGTTACATAATAATCATTGTACTGTATTCATGATTATCACTGTTACTTGGCACCCTTTGACACTCAGTAATGGTAAGTGAATGAATTTATGAATGCATGAGCACTTTAGTAGCTTTTGAAGTGTAACTTTCAACGGTAACTGATAAATTATTTCAGCCTTGAATCTCCATTTCCTGTTATTTCAGTGTATGACATAAAGTAATTGACTATCACACATAAGACACCTAAACAAGTGTTCTTTTTTTTTTTCTTTCACTTTACATATCACAGCTCCATTCAACCCAAATAAAGATGCAGATAGCATAGTCAAGTTTGACACTTTTGGAGATGGAATGGGGCGATACAACGTGTTCAATTTCCAAAATGTAGGTGGAAAGTATTCCTACTTGAAAGTTGGTCACTGGGCGGAAACCTTATCGCTAGATGTCAACTCTATCCACTGGTCCCGGAACTCAGTCCCCACTTCCCAGTGCAGTGACCCCTGTGCCCCCAATGAAATGAAGAATATGCAACCAGGGGATGTCTGCTGCTGGATTTGCATCCCCTGTGAATCCTACGAATACCTGGCTGATGAATTTACCTGTATGGATTGTGGGCCTGGGCAGTGGCCCACTGCCGACCTAACTGGATGCTATGACCTTCCTGAGGACTACATCAGGTGGGAAGACGCCTGGGCCATTGGCCCAGTCACCATTGCCTGTCTGGGTTTTATGTGTACATGCATGGTTATAACTGTTTTTATCAAGCACAACAACACACCCTTGGTCAAAGCATCGGGCCGAGAACTCTGCTACATCTTATTGTTTGGGGTTGGCCTGTCATACTGCATGACATTCTTCTTCATTGCCAAGCCATCACCAGTCATCTGTGCATTGCGCCGACTTGGGCTGGGGAGTTCCTTCGCTATCTGTTACTCAGCCCTGCTGACCAAGACAAACTGCATTGCCCGCATCTTCGATGGGGTCAAGAATGGCGCTCAGAGGCCAAAATTCATCAGCCCCAGTTCTCAGGTTTTCATCTGCCTGGGTTTGATCCTTGTGCAAATTGTGATGGTGTCTGTGTGGCTCATCCTGGAGGCCCCAGGCACCAGGAGGTATACCCTTGCAGAGAAGCGGGAAACAGTCATCCTAAAATGCAATGTCAAAGATTCCAGCATGTTGATCTCTCTTACCTACGATGTGATCCTGGTGATCTTATGCACTGTGTATGCCTTCAAAACGCGGAAGTGCCCAGAAAATTTCAACGAAGCTAAGTTCATAGGTTTTACCATGTATACCACGTGCATCATCTGGTTGGCCTTCCTCCCTATATTTTATGTGACATCAAGTGACTACAGAGTAAGTCTTTGATTGTTTCTTATTTTTCTTGTTCTTTCTCCTGCCAGTGTTTCTTGTGTAGTATTTAAAATAGACTCCTTTTATTTCATCTCAACGAGTTGGGTAATTTCAAATGCCATGATGAGCCTGTATATTATATGTTAAAATTAATTCTACATGTAGAGAGCATTTAATTCATACCTACCGCATACAGAGCACTGTGCTAGGCACAGAGGGGAAGATAAATATAAATGATATGGACAATTACTCAATGTATAATCTAGTGGGATATAAAATGTAATACACGTACACATAATATTAATTAAACTTAAAAAGTGATTGACAATAGAATAAGACTTAAACTAAGAATCTAATTGTGAATCTATTTGAGAATACTTTAAATTAGATATAGGAGGACTTGGCTACCATGGATCAATCTGTAAATTAAAATATACTTGCAACATTAAGCCAGCATAAGTTTAAAGATAGAAACTTTCACTCATGCTTCATTACTTCTCTAAAACAGATTAAAATACGATGTTAATTTGCTATGTCTTTTCTATAGCTTTAGTTATATATACATGTATATTTTTCTTTAAATAGTTAAAAACTTTACTGTGCATATCCAGGTAACCTAATTAATGTTAATTAATACATTATTAGTAATATACAGTTCAAATTTCTGGGCTCCCTTATAATTACCATCTCTTTTGAAAGAAACTTCATCATTCCATTATAATATTCCAAATTGTTAAAATGCTACATAAAATGTAGCATTTTATAATTCTGATTTCAGTATCTTACAATGAGTGAGTATAAGAATGTTTCTCTCTTCAGGCATTTGTTTTTTATTCTCTATGTTTCTTAAATTGTCAGAGATTAAAGTTTTCCAGAAACATAATGGTTTACTTGCTGCACCATGATTTCACAAAATGAATTGCCTCCATAGGTTGTAAAAATCCTCAAATCTGTTGTTTACCAGCAATTCCTACATTGCCAAAATCTAGAAAATTGCAGCCCAAAAAGAAGACAGAGTGGATATAAAATTTCAGTTAGATAGGAAGAATAATTCAGGAGGTCTGTTGTATAACATGGTGACTACATTGTATTCTTGAAAATCACTGAGGGTCCATTTTTAAGAGCTCTTACCATAAAAAATGGTAAGTACGTGAAATAATGCATATGTTAATTAGCTCCATTTACCCATTCCACAATACATACATATTTTAAAACATCATGCTGTACATAAATGTATACAATTGTCATTTGCCAATTAAAATAGATAAATACTTTTGTTAAAAAAAATGGCAAATCTGTTTAAAGCATGGGATCAAGATGTTGGCAAATTATATTGTGTCTAGTCGCTCTAAGTTATTCACAACCATGTGACTGAAACCTATGGGCTACATTAAGGGATGAACAATAATGACGAAGAACATAAGTTCAATGTTGTGGGGCAAGACTACCTATAAAAATTTTGGAAAATTTTAAGAAGAAGAAACATCAGAGCTGGATCAGCAAAGTCAAAGAGCAGAGTATATGAACCACAGGGGAGTTGGAGTGTTAGAATTTGGGGATTAACCTGGAGAACTATAGTTAATGTATTGTAATGCCCCATCTCTATCTTTTGCCTTTATACATACATCTAGTCCCATAGATCTGCATGATTTTTTTTTTTTAAGTTTTTAGGAAGCCAGTCTTAGCAGACATGATTTGGAGTACTGGGATGGCAAAATAGTTATAATACTAATTATTTTGTCCTGGACATATGATTTGAAATTCTTAATTCTCAAAAGAGCTGATTAAAAAAATGACAAAGCAGAAAATACTACTGAGAATAAATAACATTATAAAAATTTAATTTTATTCAGTGAATTAGCATTTACTTCTAAGACATACAAAAAAATGACTTTCTTCTTTACATGATAGCAATAGAGTAGAACAACGGACTGAACGGAATTAGCTGAAGACACCAGAGCTTTCACCACATAGAAGAAGTCATAAGGCAAATGAAATGGGATAGAGGTTGTGGAATAGAGTTTTTTAAGGTCCATGATAATTAAGGCATCCAGCGACGCTAAGATGATCTGAAGCCTCACAAATAATACCAATCCTAAGTTTACAAAAGAAATGAGAAAGGTAGACGGAAGCCTCCAATGTAGTGTTTTTCAAATTTGGCTGCGTATTTAATCAACTGGGTAGCATCAAAAAAAAAAAAAAATACCTGGGACACAGCCCCAGAGATTCTGATTTAATTGGTCTGGCCTGTGGCTTGGACATCAGGATTTTTCAAAGCTTCCCAGGTAACCCTGATTTGCAGCCAGGATTGAAAACCTCTGCCCTAATGAATCACATGCTCTTCTTGTCCCACCAATATGTCTAGTTTGGCCTGCACTGTTTTTGAAATACTTGTCAAAGTTAGAAACTTGAGAAACTTTACATAAATATCTGTATTCTCGGTTTCTCTTAACAAAGTAAAAACATGAGCCCAAATTCCTACACTCAACAATTAGCTGGACCTGAGCAGCGCTCAGCCCTGAAGACAGAGCACTCTTACTCCTGTTGCCCCTATCTCCCACTGATCTCTGAATTCTCACACGTGGTCCCTTTCACTTACAAACTTTCATAGACCCTGCAAGCATTTGAACTTGGGACCCTTGCTCTAGAAATTCCAGAACAAGACTGAGATTTAAAATTTCCCAGAGGAAAATCATGTGGTTCAGACAGAATCAGCAGCAATAATTGAAGAGCAGCTGAAAAAATTTTGAGCATCAAACAGTCAACAAAGTTTATATCTCAGTGCTTTGCCACCCATTGTGAGTTATAAATAAACATAAGGCAAGATTCCAGTCTTCACAAAGTTTATATCTCAGCTGGAAGAAAGATATTAAACAAGAAAGAATTCAAGAATTATAAACACAGAATAGTTTATGATTAAATTGGTGAGATAAACTCTAAATACCTGTGGGCTCCATAAGAGTTATATGGGTAAGATCATGATCTTTCCAGGATTACTTCTTGAAGACAGGATTTTTACCCCATAACCTTGGTGGGCAAACACAACTAAGGTATTTAGAGAATATAGGGAATATTCCGGAGACTAGACAGGAATGAACCAACCAGGAGGAAGCCATATCAGTCTTACTCAGGTGGAAAATGGGCCAGGGGCAAGGCTGGTTCATTTAGATGTTTAAGGGCTTTGAGGTCTTGAGTTTGTTTTGTTTTGGTTATTTGCTTGGGCAAAAAAGTGACATGATGAAAGGCAAGAGGGAAAGAAACCTTCCTGATCAACTTACTCTCCTAGATGCTTTAAACACATGAGCTCACTTATCTTCATTTTGATAAAATTTGGAAGCAAATTTTATTATCCATTAGAAAGATGAGTAAACAGAAGATAATGAACTCCCCAGATGGCCAGTTAAGAAATAGTAGTTTTTCTGATTCAAATCCATGCCCTTCATACTGTAACACAGACGTATCCTTAATACGAAGGATGAATTTGAAAGGGTGGAGTCTAGATCAAGGAGGACTAATTGAAGCTATTATAGGAATTCAATACAGAGCAAACAAGACATTCAGTTAGAATAAAAAATTCAAAGGATTTTTGAGAAACTATCCAAGTCATCTCCTGCTATACTGCAACTAACCATTCTCAGTTTAAGAATCAAACACTGAGTCATTGGGATCTAATACACAGCTTAAATTGTGTAAATAAAAATTCAGCCATGTTTGAGTGGAAAGTTATCCATAAAGAAATTCATTTATAGTAATTACTGAGTGTTTTGTTCATGTCTTCCAAAAAATATGTGAGGACTTATTATAGGCCTTGGAGATAATGTTATCAACATAGGCAAGTCTCTCCTCTTTTGTAACTTACAGTCTAGTGGGAATAAGGTGAAGATGGAGATGGAGCATAAATAATGAATGAATGAAAATGCAGGCTCATTCAGTAGTGAATGCTGTAATGAGATTTTTTAAAATCCCCTTGAAAAGTGGGTTACTGAAGTTTATCTCAAATTTTAATGTGCATGCGAATCACCTGGGGATCTTGTTGAACTAAAGATTCTGATTCAGTAAGAAAGGATGGGGACCAAGGATCTCCATATCAGTAAGCTCCCAGGAAATGGAGATGCTACTAGACTAACACCATGCTTAGAGTGTCAAGACTCTAGGTTCTTTTGGGGGTTGTAGCACATGAAACAATTTACTTACAGTAGGCAGAGTCTTGGAAATTGACTCTAGAATTTTGACAAGGTTCAAATACTTACAAAGAAATTCCTATTTTCCCATGCTGACTATTTTGAAGATTCAAAAATATATATTATATCTCAAATTCTGTAAAAAAAATTTTTGTCACCCCTACTTTGCTGGTACCTATTTCATAATATTCCACTGAAGAAAAAATTCCACTGAAGGGAAGCAGCCAGACATTGGAATTCTATGTGCTATGCAGATGAAACAGCAAGTTCAAACACTCTTAAACAAAAATATCTTAGAAAAGAAAAGCATATGGCTACAGTTTAATGACTAAATGGAAGAGTGATTTGATATGAGAAATAGGCAGGAGAGTTAAATCATGTAGGACTTTATAAGCCATAGCAAAGAATTTATATTTTATTCTATATGGAAAGGAAAATCACTGAAAGATTTTTAAGCAGGGGAGTTTATGATCTCACATTTTAGTAGGAAAAAACAGGCTGCTGTAAAGACTCTATTACTATATGGCAAAAAGGCATAAATGAGGAG
This sequence comes from Macaca nemestrina, assembly GCF_043159975.1. NCBI lineage: Eukaryota > Metazoa > Chordata > Mammalia > Primates > Cercopithecidae > Macaca > Macaca nemestrina. The sequence goes on from NC_092128.1 coordinate 66,369,271, forward strand.
ACTGGTTAGGAAGTTGAGGTGGGTACTGGGGTCAGAACCATCCGACAATAGGATGTTAACAATGGAGATGGTTAGAAGTAGAGGTAGAACCTGTCAAGAACAGTGAAAGGTTTTTACCCTGTTGCAATCTACCAGGTTAGCCTGCCACAGTTTCAGAATCCTTGTGTCAGAAGACATAAGACTCCTGATTCAGAAACAAAGAACTTTATTACCTTGTAGTCATAGCAGTAGCCAGAGTATCAACACTTGTGTAGGGTCCTGGAGTCCTGATTTCTTTCTTTCTTTCTTTCTTTTTTTTTTTTTTTCCAGACAGAGTTTCGCTCTTGTCACCCAGGCTACAGGGCAATGGCATGATCTTGGGTTCAGGCAACCTCTGCCTCCCGAGTTCAAGCGATTCTCCTGCCTCAGTCTCCCGAATAGCTGGGATTACAGGCGCGTGCCACCGCACTGGGCTAATTTTTGTATTTTTAGTAGAGACAGGGTTTCACCATGTTGGCCAGGCTGGTCTCGAACTCCTGACCTCAGGTGATCTGCCCGCCTCAGCCTCCCAAAGTGCTGACGAGAGCCACCACACCCAGCCAAGTTCTGATTTCTACAAGGCAATGCAGAGTGGGCTAGGACACCTGCATAAGCAGTACTCAAAAGAGGATCAGTGTTATTTTCTTTTTGCCTTAGGATCAAATATACAATAGCATAGTGCTGTTATTGATCCTATCCTTATTTAAAATGTTGACATTGTGTTCATCATGGACTTGGCATTATTTTTGATATTTTAAATATTGCATTATTGTCTTGATTAATGCATTTTTGATGTCTCCTTAAATTTGTATCTCAGGCAAGTGCCTCACTTGCTTTACACTAGCCCCAGCCCTGCCTTTCCCCTAATAGGTTAGGGTGGTGATTTGGGTGTCTATCACCAACAAGGCTTAAAATTTTGGGTTCCTCCCCTCTCTGAAGTTCCTCAGCATACTTAGTCTGGTGTGTATGGACTTCACCCACCCTTCAGGATGGGGAAATTTTAATCTAACCTTAAGTAGTATTTTCCTTAAAGCAGCTAACATTAGGATGGGAGTAGGGGAGTAGGGCAGCACAGTGAGAGAGCAGCTCCTTGCCAATAAATAAGACACATTTGTTTTCAGTTTTAAGCACTCAGCAGCTACCTATGGCTCAACCATATAAGGTCCAATATTTTTGTGCACCTAAAAGAATAAATTATGAAATAAGATCATCATTACTGTCACTATTCGCTTCAACTTTGGTGACCCATTGACTAAAGCCAGAGCCTATAGCTTTCTGGCTGGAACTCATGGCTTGTGCACTTTACTAATTTGGCCTTGACTCACACAACAAGTGTGACTTGCTTCTTTTTGATACAAAATTAACAGGGCGTTTGCTCTCTCATCATGATAATATCTCTTAGGGTCTTGCCTTGTTTTAGCATAAGGGTTGGGGAAGTTTTCCAGGGCTGTCGCTGATGGTAGGAATTTGTCTAGATTTCTTTGCATCCCTGTCTCATTCTTTGTGAACACTGTAAACCAATCCAGGTGAGTAAGCGCCCAAATACAAATCAGTGCCTCATCTATAGCTTCCCAGAAAGCTAAGTTCCACTGAAAAACAAAACAAAACTCTGAATCCTTTGACTGTCATCTTGGAATGCATCTAAGTTTGGAATAAGAGACTACAGCTGGGGATTAATCCTTTAAGGGCCCAGCTGTTGCCACTCTTCCTTAACAAGCATATGTGCCCTGATGTCTCAACCTCCCAAGGAAACCAGTCAAAGTTCGAGTGATTCACCTGGCTTCTACGTTCTCTGAAAATCTCTCAATGCTCAGCGTAGGTACATATCTCTGCAATTTTTGTGTAAAAGACAGTGGAATTTTATGCCTACCCAGGACAAATGTTAGTACTAGTTACTAGAATCAGGTGGATCTGAATCCAAACGGGGAGGAAATTCACCCCACTCTACCCTCCAGAGAAGAGTTAACGACAGCCAGGGCATCAGTCTAGGAGCTGTGTTTAAACCTACTTCCTGTTACTCAGCCTTCAACCACATCTCCAAATCCTCCTCCTTAACAGGCAATAAAGTGGAACAGTATTTATTCCTGCTTAACCATACAATTTGGTCAACATGTTTGCTACTGATTCCCACGTACTTCCTCAAATCCTGTTAATCAGTCCTTGAAGCCCTCATATTTTCTTTCTGAAAAAGCCATGTGTCTGTTGGCATTCTTTCCTCATTGTCAAAACTGTCAAAGACTGTAGTGCCTGAGATTTTACTATACTTGCAAGGCAACAAGTTAGCTTACCACAGTTTTACTAATGCTAGCAAAAAGAACTTTATGACTCACAGCAATAGCAGTAGCCAGAGTGTCAGCATTTGCACAGGTTTCCTGAGTGCCACTTCTCACAGGGCTACACAAAGTAGTCCAGGTGACCGCTGTACCATCAGTGGGTTACATCACAGGAGAGGAACTCTGAGACTAGGGAACCTGAATCTTTTATAATGAGTAGTATGCTGCCCTTTGTTCTAGAGGTAGTCACTGTCTCTATCTTCTAAAGCTCTTTGCTACACAAAATCCTTGAAAAGACATTCTGGAACAAAGGCAGAGCCTTGCTCACAAAATAACATGAGAAGCTCATGTAGAATAATTTCCCAACAGAATTTGCTGTTGGACTGGATGTATGGGTGTAATGGTAAAATCAAGGATGGTCTTTAGCTTGCACACTGGGTGGCATCTGGTGTCACTTACTCAAACAGTGACACTTGGGGAAAGGGACCAAATTTTGATTACATTATTATGATATGCCTATTTCATTACCAAAAGAATATGTCATGATGGCAGTTGAACATTTAATTCTAGAAGCCCAAAGTATAGGTCAAAACCAATAATAATTGATTTGGACATCATCAATATTTAAGCCATGAAACTCAATGGGATGGTGAAGAAAGAGAGTCCACAACTGAGCTCTGGGCAAGTCCAGCACTTAAAGTTCAAGTAGAATAGATAACTAAGACAAAGAACCACCACTGAGGGAAAGATGTGTCCAGGAATCCAAAAGGAAGGAAGTGATTAGCTGTGTCAAGCATTGCTGCGAGTTCGACAAAGATGAAAACAGAGCATCGTGAGCTGGTAGTATTCAAAGGGTCAGAACACAGAATTACAGACAAAAGCAGACTTTTAATAGTGTGACTTACTGATGGAACTGGATAACTGAAACTATGAGACTGATATTTGGGGCTTTGTAGTAAAAGGTATTTCAAATTTATAACAGGTATGCTGAATAAACATGGTGCACAAACTATGATAAAAATACAACTTTAATGCTCCTTCCGTTATCTCTTCAGTATTTAGCAAGGGTAATCATCCCCCACCCTGGGATGGAAATTCCTGTGCACATATTCAAACACCAAATGTTCACCACATGTGAGGCTCCATTCTGGTGCTGGGGATAGCACAATGAGAAAAAACGTTCATGACCTTGGTAGACCCATGAATTTATATGCTTTTAGGTAACATACGGTACTACCATCATTTTCAATTGAAAATTGTCTTTATTAAGAAATTAAAATATCTAGTCCTATATAATAATCAAAACTATGTCCTCTTGGCATCTTCCTTGGTGTTCATGTTCCCCAATCCACCAGTTGCTACTTCCCTCTCAGCCCTGATTAAAGAGTAATAAGGAAGCAGTAAGATAGTTCTTCGTGGCTAGATGACTTTATGATCTCTAAGTTCACACATGGAAAGGTACATCCTTCAGATGCCTGGAAGATGACTAGAGGGTGTTTTCATTTTTCACATGATCTTTAGAAGTTACCCTCTGGCCTTTTCCCCTGAAGGACCTTGAGTGAGTTGACAGGCAGTTCTCTTTTGTGATTTGTCTCTGGTGGCTCCATGCTCATTCTCAGGGCATCCAGCTATCCTACCCCAAGCCTCTTTCTGTGAAGGTCTCCAGGCCAAGACATAGGCCCAAGACCATGCATAATGGCTCTTGTGTGGCCCATCTTGTCCATGCATACCATTCACATAGCCTTTGCTTTGATAAATTCTCAGAACAAAGGACTACCCCAAGACAGTTGCAAGTTTTATGCAATGCCCCTAAAGCAATGAGCCTTTCCACCACCTTCTTGATTTCCAAGGCAGGAATCAGGTCCCAATTCAGGGCATCCTCTTCCTGCAGAAACATCTGACTTTTTGTAAACGGCCACATTGAAGCATTCCTTGCTTCAGCGAGGAGACAAAAATCACAGTACAGCTTCGCCCAAGATCCCCTCCTCCTAAAAGCCCCTTCTCACCTCTTCTTGTAATGTCTTAAAGTGTGTGAGTAGTTTCAAGGGTTATAGAAATGCTTTCAGAAAAGGTTTGCTGGAAATCTTGCAAATTTGGATTTGTCTTCCCCTCCCATGATCTCTGATATCCTTCACACTGGCTTCAGAGTCAGAGGCAGCAACTGAGGCAGAAAGAGGACAATTCTAACATCATATTGTACATATATGTAGAAAACAAATTCTCCCAGATTTATGAAGACTTTTGCATCACAGAGTCAGATAGCAGCTTGTTTTCTGAGAAGTTGACAAGAAAGGAGCCTGCGATTAGGGGCCCCAAAGTGGAGAGCACTGGGATAGTTAAGAGAGACAAGAACTTTAAAATGATGAGGATGGATTATGCTTTCAGGATTCAAAGTAAACAAGGTCTAAAGAATTATGCCACAGGGCAGCCTGAATTTTTTTAAAAAATCAAAGGTAAAATGAAGCCTTCTAAAATTATATGGTTTCTCCAGTTATGTGTTCAGTCTTCAGCTTTCCTTGGTTAGAGAGGAAGGTCAGAGACTTTACAGAAATATTTCATAGATGCCTAAAGTCATTTGGGGCATTTGAAACCATGCTACTTTATAATAGCATGTGCCTAAGGGGAAAGGAAAACAAATCTAAAGTTACTCTGGGATGAGAATGAGACGACATGATAAACCCTGGTTCTGGGGAACTTTCAGGGAAAACAGTGAGGGAGAAGTGAAAATTATCTGTCAAGAATGGGTGTATAGAAGCCTAGAAAACATGAAGATTGAACAGTGAGTACCCGATGAATCAAAATTCCAGAGAGATGCCAACAAGATAAGCAAAACAAAGGTACCACAGAAGAAAGCTGATAGTGATCCCCAACAAAGAATAGGGTAAACCAGTAGTTGATAGGCAGAGCTTCCAGCAAGCAAGGGAGATACAAAAATGTAAAAAAAAAAAAAAAAAAACCAACAAATTTGTTTATAATAACCTTAAACCTTAAACAAGCCAAGTTCATAGACTGAAATCACCAGCAATCTGGCCACTTCATCATTGAATATGTTTTACTATTTAAGATTCCAACTTCTGTGGTTTTACAGAAATATCTTTATAAAAATATAAAGAAAACAAACAAGAAAATCCATGCGAAGTCTTGGCAAGCATTCAAAAGCACCCCACACAAATGGTGTTTGCTTACAAATCCTAAGCAATATTTCCAAGACCCCAAACATAGAAGATTCAATATAATTACTGTACTGATTTGGCTATAATCAGAATAGAGCTGTCGATTATTCTGGGTTTTTCATTTTGGTCTTGTTTCAGCACTCTCTTTAGTTGGCCATTTGACTGAATGTACAGCCAGACACTTACTAGCCAACCTTCTCTTGTAGGTGCAGACGACAACCATGTGCATCTCTGTCAGCCTGAGTGGCTTTGTGGTCTTGGGCTGTTTGTTTGCACCCAAGGTTCACATCATCCTGTTTCAACCCCAGAAGAATGTTGTCACACACAGACTGCACCTCAATAGGTTCAGTGTCAGTGGAACTGGGACCACATACTCTCAGTGTAAGTATGGAACTCAGCACTAACTCCTTCATATGTAACACTGTAGTCAGGACCAGCCTGCCAAGAACAGGCAACACATGTCTGTCCCCGTGAACAATCTCAATTCGATTTTACTAAGTATGGATTTGAACACTGTGAGTCAGGTATTGTGCTAGGTGCTGCGGATGCAGTAAGGAGCAAACAAGTCAAAGTTTCTGTTTGGGCAGTACATACTGTCTGGCAGGGAACAAAGACATTAAATCCATAGCTGCGATTAGGGGTTTGACCATGTTGTGAGGTTAGATAACCTGGTCTCTAGTCCTGTTCTGGAGTCAATTTAATCGATAACTTCGAACAAGTCACTCTATTGCTTTCTGCCTCATTTTACTAATTAAAATAGGGGACTGGACTAGATTGGTGTTTTATAAAGTATATTCTATGTCACACAGATGCCAAAGGAGCTTCATGAAAAATTAAAAGAGGAAGATAATAAAATACAATGAAAAATGCTGCATTCCTAATTCCCCCTTGGAAGTTTATAGCATTTCCTTTAACATAAGTGTGTTATAGGTTTTGAGAATCTCTACGCAAGAAAACCTGTTTAACTTTGTTAAAAGTTAACAAAGTTAAAATAATTTTTAAAATATTTTATCACAGTAAAACTAACATCCCAAGGAACACACCTTGGAAAATGCTGGAATAGATCTTCCTCCTACTTCAATGACACAATGTTTTCTCAGCTGAGAAGGCAGTGTGAACTGAAGGATACTAGAATAGTTCCCAGTCCCAAATTCTCTCTGCTACTGGCCTGCAAATGTCTGAAACACTATCCACAGAGAATCATTGATTTAATTCTTTAGAGTTCTCTAAAGCACAAATGTACCTGAAGGGGAAAACCTTTTAAGCCATTTTCAGCTAACTTGTGGTGTGAAGTAGAAGCAATTCACTGACACTGGATGAGGGGGAAGAAAAGAACTGGAGCCATGAGACGGGGAGGGAGGACAGAAAGTGACAGAGACAAATGACTGCTTCAAAATTTTGCCTCGAGTTGATTAGAAAGGATACTTCAAAATAACTCAGCATCACAGGGTCAGCAATCACATTAGTGCCCCAATTTCTCCACCAAAGTACAGAATTTAACAGGGCAGCCCTTCCCCCAGGAAACTGAGGGAAGACTGACAGGCTGAGAGCATGTGTTCCGGGATAGGCTGCACATTCATGTCTTTCCAGCTAAACTCCAACGTGTCACAAAAGTTGAGTTTCAGGGCATGGCAAAGCCTGTGAGATCATTTTCCATGGATCTTAGCAAAATATGTTTATTTCTTGAGCAAACAAAGCTCTTCTTTAGCAGGCTAATCTTAACAGCTACCTAGTCCAGACCAGAGAGAACTGTCAATAACTTATAAAAATATTAACAACAGTTAACAGGAACTTTCATTTGTTGAGTGTTTTTCATATGTTGGGCACCGTACTAAATACTTTACACATGTGTGTGCATGTGTGTGCTGTTTTATTCAATGCTCTAACCCCTTAAGGTAAAGAAACTCACTCAGGGTCACACACTTTAAAAATGGCAGAACCAGAATTTAAAGTCAGTTCCTGTGATTTCAAAGCCAGTGCACCTAACCACTGTATCGTGCAGCCTCTCCTGGAGAGCAAGCTGGAAAAGTTCTCATGATGCTAGGTCCTTGGCAGGCTTTGCAGAGAGAATAAAAAGAAGGTTATCCCAGCAGAATTGTCTCATTGCTAGCTCAGAACTTTTGCTTGTTATTAGAACAATTTAGCAGAGTTCATAAGTCTTCCATATAGAAATTATTCAAAATTTCATATATCCAGACCTCAGTAATTTAGAAATGGCAGAATTTTCTAATGCATATGCTGGGAATTAATAAATTCCAGAAGGGATAGCAAGGGCACTTTCTCCAATCAAGTCTCTTGTTAGAAATTCAGAAATATCCATTTACATAAAACCAATATACTGCAACCACAGCAGAACTGTTAAACTATTGCTCAGTATGCTAATCTGATAGTGACCCAATTAGTACTTGAAGACAGGTGTTTGAACAACATTTTTGGAATGTTTTGTTAATAAAATTATAAACTTTTTTTTTTTTAAAAAAAGGTCTACATTCAGACCTCATTGTTTCAGCAATATTTCCCTAATTAATCCAAATCAATGAAGTAGTACCATGTAACAAAGTGAAGATTTTATATAACATCTCTTGGCATTTTAACGTGCATAAGTAACAAATACATTCACCTGTTATTTGCATTTTTACATCTTTTATTCAAAGGAGTTATATATTCATGAACTCATTTTATCCTCATGAGTACCAGATATCACAAGTTCTATTTTATAGGTAAGAAAATTGAGAATTGAAGTTACTTCTCAAGGATATACAATGATACAAGAGTCAAGAGTTGACCCTGGATTTCCCAACTTTCAATTAAAATCCTTCTCATTTTAATAAGTTGGGAGTATTTCATATCAAGAAATTTATTCATTCATGAGATTATTGAGTACCTACTACACACCAAAAATTTCTAAGCACTGTGTACACAGTAATGAATTGGACAGAATCCCTGGCCCCATGAAGCTTGGTGTCTAGGACAGTGGTTTTCATACTGTAGACTGTAAGCCATTATTGGGTCATGAAATCTAGTATCTTTGGCCAGTGTTTTTTAAAAGAAAAAAATAGAAAATGTTAGAGTGCATTGCATGTAATAAAGGTAAGGCATGAAAGGTAAGTCATGAAGAGTTACATGTATACGTGTACCAGGTCTGGGTAAAATGTATTTATTTCTATAGATCACAATCAAAGATGTTTAAAGGCCAGTGGTCAATAGAATTCAGTTCTGTGTATGAACATGTTACTGACCCACTTTGGTAGGAATTGAAGCAATTATTTAATATCTTAGTGTCTGTTTCCTCTATTGTATATTCAGTTCAATTTATATCCATTTCACTCCTAAATACTAGGAAGTATGTTGCTTTAGAAATCAAGAACATTCCTTAAACTGCTCTGAGTTCATTAGATAAAGCATATGTTTTTCTTGGGTTGTACATGATTTATGTTCTTCCAGTGAGTATAATGTTAGCACTTTATTTCATTGGGCGATTGTTAATATTGCTGCTGGTTTTCTGACTTTCTCTTCAGAGGTAAAAACAACCCGCTGTAGAGATGAGAGTAAGCTAATATGGAAATAGGGTTATCTCGTTTCCTCCACTTTATCTATTTCTGCATAACAAACTTCTCCATAACTTAAAGGCTTAAAACAATACCTCTTTTTATTATTATCTCTCACAGTTTACAAGTCAGGAATTCAGACAGGGCTTGGTTCACCTGCTCCATGAGGCTGAGGTTCTTCCATGGTTTTAAGCAGAGACTGAGCTGATCTGGAAGATCCATGATGTTTTCACTCTTATTCCTGGCATCCTGGCAGGAAGCCTGTCCATGTTGGCTCCTAAAGAGCATATTCCATGAAAAAAGGAAGTAAAAACTGGCTTGCCCAAGAAACTGGTATAGCATAATTGGTACCATACTTACTTATCAAAGCTCAGATTCAAGGGGAGGTGCATAGACCCCACCTCTCAAAGAGTCTGTGACCATTTTAATTATGCCACACTTTCCCAATCCCCAATTAATCCAGTACTGCATCTTATCAAGAATTACAGTGACTTGACACAATCCTGTATGATACCAAGAAGTCACCCAACTGGAAAGTACAGCCATGTCAATTCCAAGTTAGTTCTCTGGCAAGAGAGTAGGAGAAATACCACATTACTTTGGAACCTAGGAGAGCCTTCTGATGGCAGCCAAGGTGGTTGATAGCAGAAAGAGTATTGGTGTTGAATTTTTAAAGCTGACTGGTTGCTCCAAAAAAACTGGAAAAGCATAACCAAACTCATAGCAGACATGAAAGAATGAACGTGGTTAACAACATCTTGGAAAACTGAAAAGTTTTACATATTGCTATGTGCAAGAGTATAATTAAAGTTGTGCCTAATTAATTATAGATAGTAGAAGAGTAACAAAAAATGAAACCTTAATTTTTCTCCATTAAGAATACCCATGGATCAATGATTCCCAGATATTTGTGTATGAAAAATAACTCCTTTGAAATGGAGATGCCCTGGTCCCACCCGTAGATATTCTAATTCATGTGGTCTGGAGCAAAGGCCAGAAATCTGGCTTATAACAGATACCCCAGTTGTTTCAATAGAAGTGGTCCAAGGGAAATATTTTGAGAACCTCTACCCAAACCATCCTTGTCTACTTCATCCACTGATATCAGTGCAGTCAGTGCAGGGAGGGTCTCTAGCCCATCAAAGAGGAAGCAGGGTTTCAGAGACAAAGTGGCATTCTGAATTTCCACCCTTTGCTTCATAATGCCAGTGGCCATATCCCCATGCAGTGATTTCCCAGGCTCCCTCTGGAACTTTCAGGGAAGGCATTTCCAGCATAGAAGAACCTGGCCACTCAGAAAACACTTACTAAAAGTGGGCATGCTCTTTCTAATGGCAGTATAACTCAGACACCTTGAAATCCTAAACTCATACTTTTAATTCTACTCCCACACCCACACACATAAGCAAATATCCTTTCTATCTGGATGAAAAAGAGGTCATTTTTATTCTCTTCTGCTCTAGAAGCAAAAGGGATTCTCAAAGCTAGTTCCTAAGGACAGGCAATCAAGAACATATGTTGGGAATGTAAGTAGAACTGCATAATATTTAAAGAGAAAAGCCGGAAGTACACATGAAGTTACGTAGTATAAAACCCTATAGCAGTCATGCAGGTGAGAATATTGACACTAATATGATTTTGTATCACCATAGACTGGGGAGAGAGAGGTGAAAAATGAAGCGTGCCCCATAGTCTTCAGAGCTATTATGTACCCAGACTCGGTCCTATAAGGATATGTGTCTCTTGCTGTAATCGTTCAGATGTATGTATGTCATTATCATGAAAATCAGTCCAGAAACTTCGACTATGTAATGATGCCCAGATTTTGGTCCCCAAGGAGTTGTAGGGATATGGAGATTGATTTTCTCTGCCAAGAAAGTCACTTGTTTAGGTGGTAATGTGTGAGCCGTTCAATTAATACAATTACTTATTATCACAAAGTTTTTTCACATTATAAAAAGAAAGTGATGGTATAAAAAGATTAAGTGAACACTCTCCTAGAGTCATGGCTCATTTTCCACACAGCTACAACCACAGAAAGCAAGCACATGAGACCAGACTTTGGCCTAGTTAAAAAGGGGCAATGGCCTAGTTAGCAGGGGGCAAGCCATTGTTGAAGTCTGAATATGACTTTATAAAATAAAAGCATAACACATAACGCCCAAGCTTCTTCTCTATAGTTCAACTCCCGAAAAACAGCATCATGTGCCTGTACTCTAAGTTCAGGGAGCCCCACATGACACTATGTACTAGCCTGACCAGGAAAAGTAGCAAGGTATTTAGCAATACAGACTGAATTGATGGTCTTTCTTGTCACAGGTATCTCATAAACATAAATCTTCAATGGGCAGTGCAGGAAGAACTAGAGTATTCAGCAAGTCAAGCCAGCTGCTTTCATGGAGAATATACCCAAAGCATCCAAACCAGATAAATGTTAATCTATTTTTCCCTTTAGAAATTTCACAGAAAAGAGGCCAGGCACAGTGACTCACGCCTGTAGTCCCAGCACTTTGGAAGACCGAGGCAGGTGGATCACCTGAGGTCAGCAGTTCGAGACCAGCATGGCCAATATGACGAAACCCCATCTCTACTAAAAAAAATATATAAAAATTAGCCAGGCATGGTGGTGCGCACCTGTAATCCCAGCTACTCATGAGGCTGAGACAGGAGAATTGCTTGAACCCAGGAGGTGGAGGCTGCAATGAGCCAAGATCATGCCACTGCACTCCAGCCTGGGAGACAGCAAGACTCCATTGCCCTCCACAAAAAAAAAAAAAAAAAAAAAAAAAAAAAAAGGTCCACAGAAAAGATAACTATTGGGTACTAGGCTTATTTCATCACTTGAAATCTGTATAGCAAACCCCTGTGACACGCTTTTACCTATGTAACAGATATGTACCCCCAAACCTAAAATAAAAGTTAAAAAAAGAAAGTCCACAGCATTCCTGAGAATCTCATTCCATTCCCTTTTACTCCCTTTGTCATTGTCAATGGAAGAAGAGAGTCTCCAGCTACAATAGGTAACTCTACATGTATTAGGGAATGGATGTTTAGTTCCTCTTTCTTCTATTTAACACTGTCATTGCGTTTGTCTCACAACTGCTTTTTTCCATCCCTTAAATCATTTTCTCTTTATCTCTAATATGTTGCCAGGTTTTCCCCAAGTAAATATAGCCCACCTTCTTTAATAACAGTGACCACAAGTGTCAGAGCTGGGAGGGCCACTTTGGAACATTTATTCTAATAACCACATTTCTAGATGAGAAAACTAGGGCCCTATCTACTAGATACTTTAGGAATTTGGTAACTGGAGTTATAGATGAAACTCTCAAAAGCTGCTGTGTGGCTCCTCTGGCCTCCCTGGATTTGCTGCCTCAGCTCAGTTACAAAATTCAGTTCATAGACTATTCTGACAATGAGAATGTTAGCATCTGCAAATTCAATGGTTTTTTTTTGTTGTTGTTTGTTTGTTTGTTTTAAGTTAAAAGCTTACTTTTCAGCTCTATACCTGATGGCATCTCGTTCTATCAGCCTGGGTACAGACTTGTTCATGTAGTCCCGTAATGTTCATGGAGTCCCATAATGACACTACGTAGAAGCCTGGCCAAGCAAGTTAGGTTTGAATGTGGCTAGTGGAAGGTGAATAAAGGTGAAAATAAGAGGCGAGGAGAACAGAGAGGAAGTAGATCATGTAGGTCATTATAAGGATATTTGCTCTTTGATTGAAAGAAATGAGAAAGCACTAGAAGGGTTTCATCAGAGTTGTGGTATGACCGGACTTTAAAAGCATAAATTTTGGCTGTGCGGGCAAAATATAAAAGGGAGCAGTCAAAGAGATCATTTAGGAGGCACAGTCCAAATTGTGGTGGTTTAGACCAGAGTGAGAGACAGCAGTAGAAGCTAATAAAGTGTTCTGATACTGTACATAATTTAATGGTGACACTAACAGTATTAGTTCCACTAGAAAGGAGACTAAAACTAATTTTATTAGAGTTTAACACTTTTGGTTTAGACTTTTGTCCCTAGGCATAGCAGCACATGCAACTCATATTAGTTATCTGAGCCTCAGGGTGAATAAGTTTCTGATCCTTGTTTGAAACATATTTTGATAGAAAAGAAGAGAAACTAGTGATGTTGGGCAACTAAGATAGTGAAAAGAATGCAGAATTGATAGAAAAGCACAGAAAAATGAGCCTTTTCATTTACCAATTATTTATTGGGCATCCCTCTTTGTACTTTTTGAGGGAAGGAGAAGAGTAAATTTTTATTTTATTTTATTTTTTAATTTTTTGAGATGGAGTCTCACTCTGTCCCCCAGGCTGGAGTGCAGTGGCAAAATCTCGGCTCACTACAAGATCTGCCTCCTGGGTTCACACCATTCTCCTGCCTCAGCCTCCAAGTACCTGAGACTACAGGCGCCCACCACCACGCCCGGCTAATTTTTTGTACTTTTAGTAGAGATGGGGTTTCACCATGTTAGCCAGGATGGTCTCGATCTCCTGACCTCGTGATCCACCCGCCTCATCCTCCCAAAGTGCTGGGATTGCATGCATGAGTCACCATGCCTGGCCAAGAACATATTTTAAAGTAACATGATGTGGCAAAAATGGAGGGAAGTATTTAGTTGAAGACTGATGGTTTGAATGTTTCCTCCAAATTTCATGTGTTGGAAACTTAATCTCCAAATTCGTATCCTGATTGGAGGTGGTGTCTTTGGAAGGTAATTAGGATTAAATGAGGTGATCAGGGTGGGGCCCCCATGATGGGACTGATGGCTTTAACAGGAGACAAAGAGAGACCTGAACTAGATACTTACTCTGTCTCACCATGTGATGCCTCTCACCATGTCCTGAGACAGCAGGAAGGCACTCACCAGATGCCCGGTGCCATGCCCTTGGACTTTCCAGCCTTCAGAACCATGAGCTAAATAAATGTTTATTCTTTATAAATTATCTAGTAAGTGATATTCTGTCACAGAAACAGAAAATGGACTAAGACCAAGTGCTATTTTTGTTGGTAAGGTAATGGGTCATTAAAAAGCGTCATGACATATCTTCTTTTTCCATAAATCTTGTCTCACAAGAAAAGAATCATTGAATGAAGAAGTCATGCTTTCATACAGCTCTACCTCCCCATTTGGAAACTACATCTTGGATTTGCAGATTTTTATCCCAAAGCATAATGAATATGATGATCTTAAATCTACTGTTAACAATTTAAAACCATTACTTGGGTCATAAAGAGGAAGCAGTCACTGAGAATTCAGTCTATATTTTTTTTCTTTTTTCTTTTTTTTTTGAAACAGAGTCTTGCTCTGTTGCCCAGGCTAGAGTGCAGTGGCGCAATCTCAGCTCACTGCAAGCTCCGCCTCCCAGGTTCACACCATTCTCCTGCCTCATCCTCCCAAATAGCTGGGACTACAGTTGGCCACCACCACGCCTGGCTAATTTTTTGTATTTTCAGTAGAGATGGGGTTTCACGTGTTAGCCAGGATGGTCTCCATCTCCTGACCTCGTGATCTGCCCGCCTTGGCCTCCTGAAGTGCTGGGATTACAGGCATGAACCACCACGCCCGGCCTTTTTTTTTTTTTTTTTTTTTTTTTTTTAAGAGACCCTTTTTGACAGACAGGATCTCATTCTGTCACCCAGGCTGCAGTGCAGTGACATGATCCTAGCTCACTGAAGCCTCAAACTCCTCAGCTCAAGTGATCTTCCCACCTCAGCACCTGAGGCACATGCCATCCTGCCCACCTAAATTTTTTTAGAGATGGGGTCTTGCTACATTGCCCAGGCTGGTCTCAAACTCCTGACTGGCCTCAAATGATCCTCCTACTTTGGCCTCCCAAGGTGCAGAGATTACAGGCCCAACCCACTGCACTAGACCCAGTCTATATTTCTTAATAATGAATTATTTGCCTTCCACTGTGAAATCTCTGACACAACCAGAATACCAAGCCAATGGGTAGTAGTCGTGTCTTCATCTGCCCAGATAACATCTATTAATCAATTACCAGATACAGTTCTCCTGAAATGGAACCAACCGACCCTAGCACAAGTAAAATTAAGATGATGAGTAAGAAAACAGATTCAATGACAAAGCAGGACACAAGAAAACAAACAGTTGGTGGAAACTGGATTTCACGACCATAATAGTAAAATATCTAAACAAACAGACTTCCTGGGAAAAAATTATTTGGGGTCATCAGAAGCAAGGAAATGGAACAGATGAAGCAAACTGGAATGTCTGTTCTGTTGAAATGTTTATTTTTTTTTTTCTGAGACTGATGCAAAGTAGCACTGCTAAAGTAATACTGATTCTCAGCAACCAGTCTCAGCCACGAAATTGACTAACAGACTTGGCATCCATAAAAATCTATTAAATAAATATATTTAGCATTGATTGAGGGTCTAATTACCTGAAAAAATACAATAATTTTCTCCAAAGTCTGGCTAGCCCATGCATTACTGGTGGAAGAGAAGTGGATTTCACAGAGCAAGACAAAGCTGCCACTTGGTTACACTGATCTTCAATGTTTCACCAGTTTGTAAAGCAAAATATGCCTTTTGATAGCAGTGAATTACCCTTTTGTGATCAATAGTGGAATTTATAAGGTCCTTTTCCATTTGCCTTAAATTTTCACTTTGAATGGCAAAAGCACACCTTATCCTAGAGTATCCAATAGTTGCTACTTACCCCAAGTCTCAGGAAAGCCAGAAATAAGGCTACATGCCTCTTATGTCTGGTAGAAAGGATGATTATAGAATCTGCTTAACCATACTTAAGAAAATGGGCTAAACTTACGCCATTAAAAATCCCATGAGTATTTCATCAGAATAATAGAAAAAGCTCCTCACAAACATACACACACAAATGATAGTACATTGCCCTTCTACCTATTTTACTACCTTGGTGAATAACAGATGGGCTAATATGGGAAGCATATGTAAAATATTTATGAAAAGCAAAGTAATTGAGATAGTAAGCTCACAAAACAATAATTTTCCTTACTATATTCAACAGCATGTGCAAAAATGAGAATTTTTTTCATAATAAAATGCACCAGCAGAAGCTACCGATGAAATAATAAAAGAGAAGCAGAAAAATACAAGTTAGAGTTCCCTTCGACAGATTAAAAAGTATTTAGGGGAAAAAGGAGTTGCAGAAAGAGTCTTGTGGGTTTTTGCTGTTGCTATTTCTTGTAAGACTTTGAATTTGTATTATCTTCCTCTTAAAGAGTTTAGACATTCTGACGTAGGTTGCTCCTTTGAATGTCCTATGAAGCGGGTAGATGAAACAAAGTTGTGCTGTTAACTTCCATAATGATGTCCATGGGGTCATAGTAGATGACTATTTTATATTAGAACTTGAGGATTTTCCATGCAGCTATCTTTTGCAGACTCTGTCCTTCTTACCTAGGCAAGAGCTACCTAATTTTCAAGAAATTAGAATGCAATAGGCAAGCCGACTATACGAGTACACTCCAAAGAATAGCATTACATCAAGTTCCATAAGAGAACAGGGAACATCAGAGTAGGTTTCAGATACAAACTTAAGAGGGGGTATTTGAATCCCAGGCCTTAGTTCTAGACTTATCCCTGTGACACATTATTCCTCTTCAATCGCTAAAATTGCATTTTTATCCTGCACAGAAATAATACAACTTGATCCTGGAAAAGATAAAGAGATTAGTTAAAATGTCAAAGGCAGCATGCCTGAATGGGGAGCTCACAACCTGAGTCAGTTCTCTTGGCAAGGGTAGTTGACAGTCATTGTCACAATGTGGCTTGAGAAGCACAAGCCCACCTGTCTCAAAATAAGACTGCCCATAGGCTTCACGTTTGCCGGTCATTTCTTTAGTTTAAAAGATTATTTCCTTCTTGAAACTTCCATTGGTTTCCTGAATCTTTGAAATGCAAACATTTATATGATCATTCAGGAAATATTTATAGACAGTCTATTCCATGACCAGCACTAGGGATAGAATAATGAAACAGATAAGTAAAACCCCTGCATATTTTCTAGTTAAGGGTATAGGATGATACACCAAAAATAATAATAAGCAAGAAAAAACTCAGGCAACAACAACTGGGCTGGGCTGAGTTTCAAAACTGGGTGATGTGACAGTAACTGCTTGGCTATTATTTTAAATTAAGTGGGCTGACGACTACCTTTCTGAGGTAACATTTCAGATGTGGATGACAAGGAGGAGCCAGACATGAGTAGATCAGAGGGAAGAGCATTCCTAGAGAGGCAAAGGCTACTGTAAGGGCAGAAAGTTGAGAAACAGACTTGCTGTGTTTGAGAACAAAAGCAAAAAGAAGGAAAGAAAATTTGGAATGAGGTGAACCCCAAAAGAGAGACATGGTCCAAATTATGATGGGATTTATAAGCCAGAGTAAAGAGTTAGAGCACACAGGGAAGCCATTGGAAGTGCATATATAGGTGACTTATATTTTAAAATACTCTCACTGCTGTATAGAGAATATACTGCAAAAAAGCAAAAGTGGAAACAGACAGGCCAGTGGTGCAGCTCTTGCAGTGATCAGGAGAAACATCATGGTGGGTTGCCCAGGGTGGTAGATGCAAAGAGATCTAGTTAGACATAAATCTAGAGTTGATTGAAACTGATGATAGGTTTGACATGGGGCAGGGTTGAAACAAAAAGGAATGAAACATACATTTTAGATTTTTGGTTTGGGCAATTGGCCAGATGGCAAAACCATTCACTGAGGAAAGGAAAGCTAAATGGAGACAGGTTAGAGAATCAAGAGTTCAGCTTTGGCCACTGATTTTGAAGTGGCTTTTAAACATCCACATGAAGATGTCAATTAGGCAGTTGGATACCAAAGGCTGCAGAAAAAGCACATATTGAATGACCTAGAGTGCTCTCCTAGGTTTCCAGTAACCTATTTTGAATCTCACTTTGCCTTGCCCTTTCTCTTACCTTACCTACATTTGATGAAGCTGGAATTAGATACAATATATGGAAATAATTTTTCCAATTAAAGTATTTATAAACAATAAAGCGCTCACATTTGGAGTTATGATTATGATCGCTTTCCATCAAGTATTTATCTGGCACATACTGTGTTAACAATTTCTTCATTGTAGAGCTTTTAATGGGCTCATATTGTAAAGAAAATTGAACCTGATCCTAATAAGATGAAAAAATATCTCCAAAAGAGTTAGCATGTCGCATGACTCCAGTGTAACTTGAGGTAGCCATACAAACTTGACTTCATAGATTTTCTTACATACCTAGCCAAGTAATCAACATAAAATTGAGGGGCTATAGATTCCCTAGTGGTGGACCTGCTGATAGACTTCGGTGCCCCAAGTATAGTGAATGCTCCCCCACTGAATGCCATATAATCTCATATTTCATAAATAGTTGCTCCTGTTTAAGGAAATTAATAGGGATTTTGCCTAGGTAAAATGAAAATGTATGGGTCAATTATATATCCACTATCAAGCATGGACATTCAAACATGAAGCCAGTTTATCTGCATGTTAACTTTGAGATATGTTCTTAAAGAATGGGACAGATGGCTGGTCACTTTGATCTGAGCTGTGATCAAGTACCCCAGAGGATCAGCTCCTACTGGTCAGAGTAAATACAAATAGACAGGCCAAGGGGTTGTATGACAGAGATCTTAAATGTAATGGAACACCATCTCTTCAACCTATTCTCTTGGCTACATGGTTTCATTTCATGGAGAATGGGGCTCCTTGATTTTGTTCACATTCACTGCAAAGAAAAAGCATTAAGGGTGAAATATATATAACTTATCTGTACCTAGACTTCTCATGAAATAAAACTTTACCAAAAACAAGTTAATAGCTAAGAATTATATCTAGGAAAACTGAGTGCCATAAAAAGAATGAATATAAATCCATACTATATAATATGGCTAGGAAGTACTGTAGTTTCCTATGACTGGCATAAGGAATTAGCACAAACTGTGTGTCTTAAAACAATACAAATTTATTCTCTCACAGTTATAGAGGCTACAAGTGTGAAAGGAAAGCATCATCAGGGCCATACCATAACACTGTTGTCACTACTTGTCATTAACAAGGGCACCATCCATTTGGAATATCTTTTCTGAGACCTGTTATGAAATTGAAGCTCTTAGCAACCCAGCCCTTACTAGTGTTTTTACCGAAGTTATCCACTTGAACAATGAAAATATATCAAACCATTCTCTAAGGCAGTGGAGTTCATAGATGACTCACGGACTATATAAGGCTCATCCCTGTATAGACAGAACAAAACTAATTAAGGTACTGAAAACGGTAAATAATTTAGTAACCTATAAAAATTACAGTGAGCTTTTGATTTTGCACATTGTATTTTAACCAGTTTATAGATTACCAAAGCTAATTTTCAACCTGCAAGTGACTTCCTTCAACAATGATTATATTTATAAATTCTCCGCCAAGAGGTATGTTCCAGGTTGCAAACTAATTTTGAGCAGAACATATTTAGAAATTGACCTACAAGAGCATTTTAACAATTTAGCATTTTCCAAAGCTAAATTAAAATGAGTTTTTAATTTAATTTTATTTTTTCACATTTTTTATTTCCATGGGTTTTTGGGGAATCGATGGTATTTGGTTACATGAATAAGTTCTTTAGTGGTGATCTGTGATATTTTGGTGCACCCATCACCTGGGTAGTATACACTGAACCCCAATTCGTAGTCTTCTATCCCTCACCTCTTTCCCACCCTTTCCCCCGAGTCCCCAAAGTCCGTTGTATCCTTCATGCTACAACTTTTGTGTCCCACTTGACTAACTTTTCTGTCCCACTTTGTTTTCCAGCCTCTGCAAGCATGTATGTGCCAACGGTGTGCAATGGGCGGGAAGTCCTCGACTCCACCACCTCATCTCTGTGATTGTGAATTGCAGTTCAGTTCTTGTGTTTTTAGACTGTTAGACAAAAGTGCTCATGTGCAGCTCCAGAATATGGAAACAGAGCAAGAGAACAACCCTAGTACCTTTTTTTAGAAACAGTACGATAAATTATTTTTGAGGACTGTATATAGTGATGTGCTAGAACTTTCTAGGCTGATTCTAGTGCCCCTATTATTAACAATTCCCCCAGAACATGGAAATAACCATTGTTTACAGAGCTGAGCATTGGTGACAGGGTCTGACAGGGTCAGTCTACTAAAAAAAAAAAAAAAAAAAAAAAAATACGGTGGCAATATTACGTAACTTTTTTTCCTATGAAGTTTTTTGTAGGTCCTTGTTGTAACTAATTTAGGATGAGTTTCTATGTTGTATATTAAAGTTACATTATGTGTAACATTGATTTTCTCAGCACAAAATAAAAAGCATCTGTATTAATGTAAAGATACTGAGAATAAAACCTTCAAGGTTTTCCAGCATGGTGGATAATGGTTTGTTCTTTTTGAATAACTCAAGGTAATTTGAATGACTTCAAGTCATTTCCACATTTAATTTTAGAAGAAACTGTCTGACTGTGCTTTTGTTCACATCTATACATACTTCAAACTCAAGTTGTTACCCTGCTGAAGAGTTGTGAGCAGGGTCAGACTTCTCTATGGTCCACAATGATCAGAAATTGACTGGTAGAAACACCATATATATTAGACCATTTCAGCAACAATACACATTTTGATCTTCTAAAGCCATATCTGTGGGGCAGCCGAGAATTGCCCAGATAGAGATATGAGACAACAAGAGAGTTGCTATGTTCAGAATATAGAGACTGTGGCTGCCAGGGAAGATTTGATGGCTCTCATTTCCCAAAACAACCTTAATTACTATGAAATTGGCAGAGTATCTCCTCATTCCATTAGAAAATCACTCTCACCATTCACTGCTGAATGAGGCAATAAAATGCAGGATATCTTATTTTCCAGTTTTTCAGTAGCCATGCTCAGGCACATTGGCTTGTTACTAGAATATTTTACTAACCTAAGTAAGGGAGTGAACAGGGAAAACATGGATAAGCTAAAACTGGCTTATTCTTACTAAATCGTGTCCTATTTTTATCAACCTTTTACTCACAAATCATTTATGAATGTAGGAAAATTTGCTGAGAATCTATGTGTCAGATCCTATGCCAGGGGCCATGGCTAGGGAGTGCTTTAGTTTCCTATGGGTAGTATAAGGAATTAGCACAAACTGGGTGTCTTAAAACAAGAGAAATTTATTCTTGCACAGTTACGGAGGCTGAAAGTCTGAAAGGAAAGTGTCAGCATCAGCAGGGTCACACTCTCTGAGAGGCTCTAGTGGAGAATTCGTTCCATGCCTCTTCTAGTTTCTGGTGGTTGCTGGCTTCCTTGGTTTGTGGCCACATCACTCCAATCTCTGCCTCCATCATCACATCATCTTCTCCTCTGTGTCAGTTTTGTCCCCCGTGTGTCTTACAAGGACACTAGTCATTTGATTCAGGGCCAATCTAGGTAGATACTATAGGATGAGTTCATCTCAGGATACTTAATTATATCTGCACAGGCCCTTTTTTCAAGTAAATTAACATTCTCAAGTTCCAGGGATTAAGATGTGGACATATCCTTTTAGGGGCCACTTTTTATCCCACAACAGAAAAAAAATGAGTAAGTTGTAGTGCCTGTCTCTAAGAAGCTTAAAGACTGGAAAATATTATGATGAGAGGACGTTTGTGACCCAAAGAAGACAGTGAGAGGAAAGATGAGGAGAATTAGGATATGAAGTATCCACAGGCTAAACAGTCAAGGCCTGAATAATCAAACATAATTATACTATTTTAAAATGCCTGAAAATAAGTAACAGGTACACAAAAAGCCAACAGGACTGGCTTTGGAGGAAATAAAGGAGTCAGATGTAGAAATTTTTCTCTTTCTTCTGGATGCATTTGAATCAGCAACCTAATCAAGCAATCCAAAACTCACCAGATGCTCAAAACAATAGTGTTCACCAGTGTCTAATTTCCATATTCAAATAAGAACCTGGAATCTGGGGAGGGGGGCTTAGACTGGATAATAGATTCAACAGCACTAAATGACAAAAATGAATTCTGCTGTGACTGAAACTGACAGGAGTGCTAGATAAGTGTGTTAAGAATGAGCATCTGCTCAGGATAAAGGCTGAGGCAAGGCTGATGGGAGAGAAAATAAACTCAGTCCTCTGATGGAATGTGACAGTCTGAAGAAGGCAATATCAGATGGGTTGTTCAGAGACATGGCTGATGCCTCAGACAATCAAACTGATTATGTATCTTTTCAAACAAGACAATTAGGTTTGTATATAAGTCTTCAGAAAACTCTGTTTTTGAGGGGGCAGGGTTTTGATCTATGCACACTATATTTCATGCCCTGAAAATATAATTTCATGCATTAACTGACAGTTCTTGTCATTTTCCTTTGCCTTGCCACAAGCTTTATTTCCAACTGGAAGTGCATCATCTAACATGTGATCTTTGGAAATATTTTTCAAAATATTCAACATATGTACGAAAAATAGCAGCTATGAAATCTTTTACATAAGCCATTTCAAGCAAATAGGTTTTTGGTTGATTTTTTTGCTCCAGTAACATTTCATCAGTTCACAATATAAAACTGGTTGAGCCAGTCCATCTTTGCAAAAAACTTCCTGAGTTTAAGAAACCCAAGCAAAATGATATATCCCACTCATTAAAAAAAATATCAAGGTGACATCAGCAATATGGCAGAATAGGAAGCTCCTGCCTCTCCCTCTACCCACGAATCCACCAAAAAAAAAAAAAAATCATCTATTCACAGATCAATTCCCACTGAGAGAAAGTTAGATACCAGTTGAGAGACTCCTACCCACCAGGCAACTGAGAGAACACCCACATCAAACAAGTAGGAAAAGCTGAAGCACACTCAGACACAGACTCTCCCCAGGCACTGAGCCATAAAATCTTGAACGGAATCCCCAACATCCAGCTTCTCCCTGTGGAGAGGAGGATTTGGACCCACATATAACATCCTAACTCTAAGATTTTCCTTGGTTTGACACTAAATTCACCAATTTTGGGAGCAGAAGGGATTAAACATAAGAGTCTCACTAGACCACAGTGAAAAAGCATCGATGTTACTCAAGCAGGCAAGCACGTCCAATGGCTTCATGCCCTAGGAGAGGTGCAGAAAAGAGGCTTAAAAAATGTAGCCCTTTGTCTCCCTAGAAGGGACATATTCTCCCAGTGTTTACTTGGCAGCCTGACTTGTAACTAACTTGCCTCAGGGAGTTAAAGGAACAAATAGCTCACTGGCAGTCTGAGAAGCAGATCAGCATTTCTTGAGTTTTTCCCCCAGTTCACACCAGCAATAACTCCAGGTCTATTAATCTATCCTGGAAGGAATTTGTTCATACACTGAGCACCCCAACTTTTACAGCTTTCACCCAAGGGACTGCATCCTAAACCTTCCAGCTCTGGGAGCAGAGCGGACTGGCTTACATGTCTCTGTGGACCACAGGAAAAGGGCAGTGTTTTATAAAAGTATGCAAGCATTTCCAGAGCCTTGGTCCCACAGGAGCAGTGCAGAAAATGGGGCTGAAATGCAGCCCTGTTTCTCTCAAGAAGGAGTTTATAGCATACTTTTCCAGTGGCTACTTGGCAGCTTGGCTTCCAACTAACTTGCATCAGGGAGTTAAGGAGGCAGATAAATATTAACCCATCACCAGACTGAGAAGAACACTGGCTCTTCTGGAGCCTTCTCTCCAAGTTCACCACTGTGATAACTCCAGTTCTATTAATTTTTCCTGGAAGGAGCTTGTCCATACATTGAGTGTCCCACTTTTATAGCTTCTATCCAAGGTACTGCATCCTAAACATCTTACCTCTGGGAACAGAGGGTACTAAGTACATGTGAGTCTACCTAGACCAAAGAAAAAACTGGCATTTTATATATATGTGTAAGCACTTACGGGGGCTTCATTCCCTAGAAGCAATGCAGAGAAGAGGTTCTAAACATGCAGGTCTTTGTTTCTTCCTGGAAGGGGTTTATGCCTTTCATTAAGTGCCCCAGTTTTTATAGCTACCACCCAAAGGACTCCATTCTAAACCTCTTAGCTATGGAAAAAAAAGAGACCAGGCATATTCAAGATTCCATAGATCACAGAATAAAGAAGTGTTTTTAAGTGAGCATGCAAATACTTTCAGGGGCTACATCCCCTTGGAGCAATGCAGAAAAGGGTGAGAACATACAGCTTCCATTTTCTCTTCAGAAGGGGCTTATCGTACACAGTGACAGTGGTCACTTAATGGCCTGACTTCTAATGAACTTGCATTGGGGAGTTAACAGGGAAAAAAAAAACAACAGCCCTCAGCAACAACCAGAGTCAAAGCTTGAAACTTCATATGCCTTTCTTCTAGCTCACCTAGTAATAAATCCAGGTCTACTCATTCTTCTTGGAAGGAGTTTGGTCATGCACCAAGTGCCACAACTTCTATATCCCACTCAAGTGACTGTCTCCTTAATGATCCAGCTCTAGGAGCCAATGGGGCTTTGCATTTATGAGTGGTCCTAGACCACAGAAAAGAAAATGGTCAATATACAATGGGCCCACTCTCAGCAGCGATCTCCCCAGAATCAGAGAGTGCAGCCTGAATACAAGTTCAAGCATTTGCCACAGATCCTCTCCCTGGCTTACTGCAGAAAGAGTGGGAGATAAATACCCATGCCCAGTCACAGTGAAGAGAGAAAAAACTGGAACATATATTCAAATTCAACACCCCAACCTTTCCAGCTACATCTAGGGAGTCTGGATTCTAACTTACTTGTCTCAGAGTACTGACAGGATATGACACATCCTAAGCTCCAGGGGCCACCAAAAACAGAAATAGCAGTCTGGACAAACACATAGATTTGAGAGGTAACTTAATATATCTAGCTAGATGGACTGGTGAGGTACTTCTACAAGAAGCCAATTTGACAAGACTTGGAGAGGTAGTTGTTTTATCTCATGTACAGATACCAACACAGAGGGTCAAAAAAAAAAAAAAAAAGTAAAGGTGAATATATCCTAAATAAAAGAAAAGATACATCTGAAACTGACCCAAGTGAAGTGGAGCTATGTGATTTACCCACAGAGAGAATTCAAAATAATGGTCATAAATATGCTCATTAATGACAGGAGAACAATGCAAGAACAAACTGAGAATTTCAACAAACAGATAGAAAATATTAAAAATTACCAAACAGGGGTCCTGGAGCAAAATGGCCAAATAGAAACAGCTCCAGCCTCCAGCTCCCAGTGCAAGCGACACAGAAGATGGGTTATTTCTGCATTTTCAACTGAGGTACAGGGTTCATCTCACTGGGGAGTACCGGACAATCGGTGCTGGTCAGTTGGTGCAGCGCAATCAGCAAGAGCTGAAGCAGGGCGAGGCATCGCCTCACCTGGGAAGTGCAAGGGGGGAGGGAATCCCTTTTCCTAGCCAAGGGAATCTGAGACACACAATACCTGGAAAATCGGGTAACTCCCACCCTAATACTGTGCTTTACCAAGGCTCTTAGTAAACGGCACACCAGGAGATTATATCCCACACCTGGCTGGCAGGGTCCCATACCTATGGAGCCTCTCTCACTGCTAGCATGGCAGTCTGAGATCTAACTGCAAGGCAGCAGCTAGGCTGGGGGAGGGTTGCCTGCCATTGCTGAGGCTTCAGTAAACAAAGCCACAGGGAAGCTCGAACTGGGTGGAGCTCACAGCAGCTCAAGGAGGCCTGCCTGTCTCTGTAGACTCCACCTCTGGGGATGGGACAAAGCTAAACAAAAAGCAGCAGAAACCTCTGCAGATGTAAAAGACACTGACAGCTTTGAAGAGAGCAGAGGATCTCCCAACATGGAGGTTGAGATCTGAGAATGGATGGACTGCCTGCTCAAGTGGGTCCCTGACCCCTGAGTAGCCTAACTGGGAGACATCCCCCACTAGCTGCAGACCAACACCCCCCCACCTCACATGGCGGGGTACATCCCTGAGACGAAGCTTCCAGAGCAAGAATCAGACAGGAACACTCACTGTTCAGCAATATTCAATCTTCTGCAGCCTCCACAGCTGATACCCAGGCAAACAGCGTCTGGAGTGGACCTCAAGCAATCTCCAACAGACCTACAGCTGAGGGTCCTGACTGTTAGAAGGAAAACTAACAAACAGTAAGGACACATGCACCAAAACCCCATCAGTATGTCACCAGCATCAAAGACCAAAGACAGATAAAACCACAAAGATGGGGAAAAAGCAGGGCAGAAAAGCTGGAAATTCAAAAAATAAGAGTGCATCTCCTCCTCCAAAGGAACGCAGCTCATCGCCAGCAATGGATCAAAGCTGGATGGAGAATGACTTTGACGAGTTCAGAGAAGAAGGCTTCAGTACATCAAACTTCTCAGAGCTAAAGGAGGAACTACGTACACAGCACAAAGAAACTAAAAATCTTGAAAAAAAAAAAGGAAGAATGGATAACTAGAATAATCAATGCAGAGAAGGCCATAAATGAACTGACAGAGATAAAAACCATGGCACAAGAAATACGTGACAAATGCACAAGCTTCAGTAACCGACTCAATCAACTGGAAGAAACAGTATCAGCGATTGAAGATCAAATGAATGAAATGAAGTGAGAAGAGAAGTCTAGAGAAAAAAGAGGAAAAAGAAATGAACAAAGTCTCCAAGAAGTATAGGATTATGTGAAAAGACCAAATCTACATCTGACTGGGGTGCCTGAAAGTGAGGGGGAAAATGGAACCAAGTTGGAAAACACTCTTCAGGATATCATCCAGGAGAACTTCCCCAACCTAGTAAGGCAGGTCAACATTCAAATTCAGGAAATACGGAGAATGCCACACAGATACTCCTCGAGAAGAGCAACTCCCAAGACACATTAATTGTCAGATTCACCAAAGTTGAAATGAAGGAAAAAATGTTAAGGGCAGCCAGAGAAAAAGGTTGGGTTACCCACAAAGGGAACCCCATCAGACTAACAGCAGATCTCTCGGCAGAAACTCTACAAACCAGAAGAGAGTGCGGGCCAATATTCAACATTCTTAAAGAAAAGAATTTTCAACCCAGAATTTCATATCCAGCCAAACTAAGTTTCATAAGTGAAGGAGAAATAAAATCCTTTACAGACAAGCAAAGGCTTAGAGATTTTGTCACCACCAGGCCTGCCAGGAAGAGACCCTAAAGGAAGCACTAAACATCGAAAGGAACAACCAGTTCCAGCCATTGTAACAACATGCCAAAATGTAAAGACCATCGATGCTAGGAAGAAACTGCATCAACTAATGAGCAAAATAACCAACGAATATCACAATGACAGGATCAAGTTCACACATAACAATATTAACCTTAAATGTAAATGGACTAAATGGTCCAATTAAAAGACACAGACTGGCAAATTGGATGAAGAGTCAAGACCCATCAGTTTGCTGTATTCTGGAGACCCATCTCACATGCAGAGACACACATAGGCTCAAAATAAAGGGATGGAGGAAGATCTACCAAGCAAATGGAGGACATAAAAAAGCAGGAGTTGCAATCCTACTCTCTGACAAAACAGACTTTAAACCATCAAAGATCAAAAGAGACAAAGAAGGCCATTACATAATGGTAAAGGGATCAATTCATCAGGAAGAGCTAACTATCCTAAATATATATGCACCCAACACAGGAGCACCCAGATTCATAAAGCAAGTCCTTAGAGACTTACAAAGAGACTTAGACTCCCATACAATAATAACGAGAGACTTCAACACCCCACTGTCAACATTAGAGAGATCAATGAGACAGAAAGTTAACAAGGATATCCAGGAATTGAACTCAACTCTGCACCAAGCGGACCTAATAGACATCTACAGAACTCTCCACCACAAATCAACAGAATAGACATTCTTCTCAGCACCACATCACACTTATTCCAAAATTGACCACATAGCTGGAAGTAAAGCACTCCTCAGCAAATGTACAAGAACAGAAATTATAACAAACTCTCTCTCAGACTACAGTGCAATCAAACTAGAACTCAGGACTAAGAAACTCAAACAAAACCGCTCAATTACATGGAAACTGAACAACCTGCTCCTGAATGACTACTGGGTACATAACGAAATGAAGGCAGAAATAAAGATGTTCTTTGAAACCAATGAGAACAAAGATACAACATACCAGAATCTTTGGGACATATTTAAAGCAGTGCGTAGAGGGAAATTTATAGCACTAAATGCCCACAAGAGAAAGCTGGAAAGATCCAAAATTGACATCCTAACATCACAATTAAAAGAACTAGAGAAGCAAGAGCAAACACATTCGAAAGCTAGCAGAAGGCAAGAAATAACTAAGATCAGAGCAGAACTGAAGGAGATAGAGACACAAAAATCCCTCCAAAAAATCAATGAATCCAGGAGCTGGTTTTTTGAAAAGATCAACAAAATTGATAGACTGCTAGCAAGACTTATAAAGAAGAAAAGAGAGAAGAATCAAATAGATGCAATAAAAAATGATAAAGGGGATATCACCACCGACCCCACAGAAATACAAACTACCATCAGAGAATACTATAAACACCTCTACACAAATAAACTAGAAAACCTAGAAGAAATGGATAATTTCCTGGACACTTACACTCTCCCAAGACTAAACCAGGAAGAACTTGAATCCCTGAATAGACCAATAGCAGGCTCTGAAATTGAGGCAATAATTAATGGCCTACCAACCAAAAAAAGTCCAGGACCAGACGGATTCACAGCCGAATTCTACCAGAGGTACAAGGAGGAGTTGGTACCATTCCTTCTGAAACTATTCCAATCAATAGAAAAAGAGGGAATCCTCCATAACTCATTTTATGAGGCCAACATCATCCTGATACCAAAGCCTGGCAGAGACACAACAATAAAAGAGCATTTTAGACCAATCTCCCTGATGAACATCGATGCAAAAATCCTCAATAAAATACTGGCAAACCGAATCCAGCAGCACATCAAAAAGCTTATCCATCATGATCAAGTGGGCTTCATCCCTGGGATGCAAGGCTGGTTCAACATACGCAAATCCATAAATGTAATCCAGCATATGAACAGAACCAAAGACAAAAACCACATGATTATCTCAATAGATGCAGAAAAGGCCTTTGACAAAATTTAACCGCCCTTCATGCTAAAAACTCTCAATAAATTCAGTATTGATGGAACGTATCTCAAAATAATAAGAGTTATTTATGACAAACCCACAGCCAATATCATACTGAATGGGCAAAAACTGGAAGCATTCCCTTTGAAAACTGGCACAAGACAGGGATGCCCTCTCTCACCACTCCTATTCAACATAGTGTTGGAAGTTCTGGCTAGGGCAATTAGGCAAGAGAAAGAAATCAAGGGTATTCAGTTAGGAAAGAAGTTGTCAAATTGTCCCTGTTTGCAGATGACATGATTGTATATTTAGAAAACCCCATCATCTCAGCCCAAAATCTCCTTAAGCTCATAAGCAACTTCAGTAAACTCGCAGGATACAAAATCAATGTGCAAAAATCACAAGCATTCTTATACACCAGTAACAGACAAACAGAGAGCCAAATCATGAATGAACTTCCATTCACAATTGCTTCAAAGAGAATAAAATACCTAGGAATCCAACTTACAAGGGATGTAAAGGACGTCTTCAAGGAGAACTACAAACCATTGCTCAGTGAAATAAAAGAGGACACAAACAAATGGAAGAACATACCATGCTCATGGATAGGAAGAATCAATATTGTGAAAATGGCCATACTACCCAAAGTAATTTATAGATTCAATGCCATCCCCATCAAGCTACCAATGAGTTTCTTCACAGTATTGGAAAAAACTGCTTTAAAGTTCATAAGGAACCAAAAAAGAACCCGCATTGCCAAGACGATCCTAAGTCAAAAGAACAAAACTGGAGGCATCATGCTACCTGACTTCAAACTATCCTACAAGGCTACAGTAACCAAAACAGCATGGTACTGGTACCAAAACAGA
Source organism: Macaca nemestrina (assembly GCF_043159975.1). Classification (NCBI taxonomy): domain Eukaryota; kingdom Metazoa; phylum Chordata; class Mammalia; order Primates; family Cercopithecidae; genus Macaca; species Macaca nemestrina. The sequence continues at coordinate 66,399,256 of NC_092128.1, forward strand.
GATATAGACCAAAGGAACAGAACAGAGCCCTCAGAAATAATACCACACATCTACAGCCATCTGATCTTTGACCAACCTCACAAAAACAAGAAATGGGGAAAGGATTCCCTATTTAATAAATGGTGCTGGGAAAATTGGCTAGCCATAAGTAGAAAGCTGAAACTGGATCCTTTCCTTACTCCTTATACGAAAATTAATTCAAGATGGATTAGAGACTTAAATGTTAGACCTAAAGCCATAAAAACCCTTGAAGAAAACCTAGGTAATACCATTCAGGATATAGGCATAGGCAAGGACTTAGTGTCTAAAACACCAAAAGCAATGGCAACAAAAGCCAAAATTGACAAATGGGATCTAATTAAACTAAAGAGCTTCTGCACAGCAAAAGAAACTACCATCAGAGTGAACAGGCAACCTACAGAATGGGTGAAAATTTTTGCAATCTACTCATCTGACAAAGGGCTAATATCCAGAACCTACAAAGAACTTAAACAAATTTACAAGAAAAAAACAAACAACCCCATCAAAAAGTGGGCAAAGGATATGAACAGACGTTTCTCAAAAGAGGACATGCAAGTAGCCAAGAGACACACGAAAAAATGCTCGTCATCACTGGCCATCAGAGAAATGCAAATCAAAACCACAATGAGATACCATCTCACGCCAGTTAGAATGGCAGTCATTAAAAAGTCAGGAAACAGCAGGTGCTGGAGAGGATGTGGAGAAATAGAAACTCTTTTACACTGTTGGTGGGATTGTAAACTAGTTCAACCATTGTGGAAAACAGTATGGTGATTCCTCAGGGATCTAGAACTAGAAATACCATATAACCCAGCCATCCCATTTCTGGGTATATACCCAAAGGATTATAAATCATGCTGCTATAAAGACACATGAACACATATGTTTATGGCGGCACTATTCACAATAGCAAAGACTTGGAATCAACCCAAATGTCCATCAGTGACAGACTGGATTAAGAAAATGTGGCACATATACACCATGGAATACTATGCAGCCATAAAAAAGGATGAGTTTGTGTCCTTTGTAGGGTCATGGATGCAGCTAGGAACCATCATTCTCAGCAAACTATCACAAGAACAGAAGACCAAACACCGCATGTTCTCACTCATAGGTGGGAATTGAACAATGAGATCACTTGGACTCGGGAAGGGGAACATCACACACCGGGGCCTATTATGGGGAGGGGGGCGGGGGGAGGGATGGCACTGGGAGTCATACCTGAAGTAAATGACGAGTTGATGGGTGCTGACGAGTTGATGGGTGCAATACACCAACATGGCACAAGTATACATATGTAACAAACCTGCACATTGTGCACATGTACCCTAGAACTTAAAGTATAATAAAAAAAAATTATCAAACAGAAATCATAATTGCTGAGGAATACTACAGCTGAATTGAAAAAATTCAATAGAGGGATTCCATAGCAAAATAGATCAAGCAGAAGAAAGGATCAGCGAGAACTTGCACAATCTGAGGAGCAAAAAGAAAAAAATAAAATTAAAAAGAGTGAGGATAGGTTAAGAGACTATGGGGACACCATCAAGTGTAAGAACTTGCAGATTAATGGTGTACCCAAAGGAGAAGAGACAGAGAAAGGGAAAGAAAACATATTCAAAGAAATAATGGGAGAAAACTTCCCAAGCCTGGGAAAACAAATAGAAATATAGATCCAGTAAGTCCAAAGGATACCAAATAAACTAATCCAAAGAAACCCACACTGAGACACATCATAATCAAAAGTTGAACACAATATATTTTAAAATAACTTTAAACGTATAATTGGATTATGTGTGACTAAAAGGGTAAATGCTTGAGGGGGTGGATACCCCATTCTCCATGATGTGCTTATTTTACATTTCATGCCTATATCAAAACATCTCATATACCCCATAAATATATATATCTACTATGTACTCACAAAAATTAAAAATAAAATAAAAGTTAAAGACAAAAAGAGTGCTGAAAGCAGCAAAGGGAAAGTGATTTGTTACATACAAGGGAACCTCCTCCAGATTATCAGGGGATTTTTTTAGCACAAATCTTGCAGACCAGAATGGAGTAGAATGATATTCAAAATGCTGGAAAAAAATTTCAAAAATACACTACTCAGCAATCTTATCTTTCAAAAATGACAGGGTGATAAAGACTTTCTAAGACAAACAAAAGTTAAGAGTTTCTCACAATTAGAACTACCTTACAAGAAATGCTAATAGGAGTTCTCCCAGGTGAAGGAAGAGGATGTTAATTAGTAACATGAAAAAAATATGAAAGTATAAAACTCATTGGTAAAGATAAGTCCATTGTAAAATTCAAAACCCTCTAATATGGTAATAATGGTGGGTAAACTATTATATCTCTAGTACAAAAATTAAAAGGCAAAACTATTAAAAATAACTAAAGCCACAATAATTTGTTAAAGATAAAAACTATTTTTAAAAATACAATTTATTATATCAAAAGCATGAAAGTTGGTAGAAGGGGAAGTAAAAGTGTATACAATCAAATTTATATTTTATCAGCTTAAAATACACCATTATAAGATGTTTTATAAAATTCTCAGGGTAACCACAAAGCAAAAGTCTCTAATACATACACAAAGCCAAAAGAAAGGATGAAAAGCATACCATTATAAAAGTCCTCAAATCACAAAGGAATAAAGTAATAGATGATGAAAGGAACAAAGAACCTACAAAACAATGAACAAAATGGTAGTAGTAAGTTGTTATCTATCAGTAATTACTTTGAATGGAAATGGATTAAATTCTCCAATAAAAAGGCATAGAGTGGCTGAATGGATTAAAAAAAATAAGACCCAAGTATATGCTGCCCACAAGAAACTCACTTCACCTTAAAAGAATATTCATAAATTGAAAATGAAGGAATGGAAAAAGATATTCCAAATAAATGGAAACAAAAAGAGAGCAGTGGTAGCTATACTTATTTCAGACAAAATGAACTTTAGGCTAAAAATTGGAAAAAGAGACAAAGAAGGTCATTATATAGTGATGAAGGTGTAAATTCATCAAGAGGATATAACAATTATATATGTACCCAACATCAGAGCACCTAAAAAAAAATACATATATATGTATAAAAATATATATGTATATTTTTATACAATATATGTATAAAAAATACATATGTGTGTGTGTGTGTGTGTATATATATATATAAAAAGCAAACATTAAGAGATCTAAAGGTAAATACAGATTGCAACAGAGTAATAGTAGGAGATGTCAATACCACACTTTCAACATCAAACAGGTAATCCAAAAAGAAAATCAATAAGGAAACACTGGACTTGAACTACACTTTAGACCAAATGGACTGAAAAGACATATACAAAACACTTCATCCAACAGCAACAGAATATACATTTTTACCAAGTGTACATGGAATACTGATCTTATGGGTCATATTCTAGGTTAGATCATATATATTAGGCCAAAAAATGTGTCTTGACAAAAGATACTTCAAGTATCTTTTCTGACTAAAATAGTATGAAACTAACAATCAATAACAGGAAGAATAACAGAAATGCAACAAATAAGTAGAAGTTAAACAATATGCTCCTGAACAACTATTGGGTCAAAGAAGCATTTAAAAGGGAAATTAAAAAATACCTTGAGGCCCAACGCAGTGGCTCATGCCTATAATCCTAGCACTTTGGGAGGCCAAGGCAGGCGGATAGCTTGAGCTCAGGAGTTCGAGACCAGCCTGGGCAACGTGGTGAAACCCCGTGTCTACAAAAAATACAAAAACAGCTGGGTGTGGTGGTGTGCATCTGTGGTCCCAGCTACTTGGGAGGCTGAGGTGAGAGGATTGCTTGAGCCCAGGGAGTGGGGTCGTAGTGAGCTAAGACTGCACCACTGAACTCCAGCCTGGATGACAGAGTGAGACTCCATCTCAAAAATAATGATAATAAGAAATAAAAATATATCTTGAGACAGACAAAAATGGAAACACAATATACCAAAACTTAAGGGATGCAGCAAAAGCAGTTCTAAGAAGGAAGTTTGTAACAATGAACACCTACATCAAAAAAGAAAAAAGATCTCAAATAAATAACCATGTTACACTTCAAGGAACTTAAAAACCAAATAAAACAAAAACCCTAAGCTCAAAGTTAGCAGAAGGAAGAAAATAACAAACATTGAGAAGAAATAAATGAAATAGAGACTAGAAAAACAGTAGAAAAAAATTTAGGAAAGCTAAACAAAATTGACAAACCCTTACTTAGGCTAAGAAAAAATAGATAAGACTCAAATAAATAAAATCAGAAATAAAAGAGGAAATCTTAAAACTGATAACACAGAATACAATGGATCTTAAGAGGCAACTATGAACAATTAGACATAAACAAATTGAACAATCTAGAGGAAATGAATAAATTCCTAGAAACATATAACCTCCCAAGACTATATCACAAAGAAATTTGAAATCCAAACAGACTAATAATGAGTAAAGAGATTTGAACCAGTAATTTAAAATCTATCATCAAAGAAAAGTCCAGAACCAGATGGTTTCACAACTGAATTCTACCAAACATTTAAGGAATTAAGTTTCAGTTATTTCTCAAACTCTTGCAAGAAAACAGAACAGGAGGGAATATTTTCAAACCCTGTACTATAAAGCCAGCATTATCCTGATACTAAAGCTGGAGAAGGACATTACAAAAAAAGAAAACTACAGGTCAATATCACTGATGAACATAGATGCAAAAATACTCCACAAAATACTATGATCAAGTAGAATTTAACCCTGGAATGCAAGAATGATTTAAAGTAGGCAAATCAATAAATGTGATTCACTATATTAACAGAATAAAGGACAAAAACCATATGATCATCTCAACATATGTTAGAAAAAATTAGAGAATTAAAAAATATTCCTCAACACAATAAAAGCCATATATGACAAACTCACAGCTAACATCATACTCAACAGTGAAAAAGTAAAAGGCTTTTTCTTTGTGATAAGGAAAAAGACAAAGATGGCCACTCTCAACACTTCTGTTCTACATAGTACTGGAAAATGCTAGTTAGAGCAATTATGAAAAAGAAAGAAAAGGCATCTCAACAGGAAAGGATGAAGTGAAAGTATCTCTATTTGCAGATGAAATGATCTTACATATAGAAAATCCTAAAAACGCCACCAAAAAAACTGTTAGAACTGATAAATGAATGCAGTGAAGTTGCAGGATACAAAATCAACTTATAAAAATCAGTAGTGTTTCTATATACTAATAATGAACTATCTAAAAAAAGAAATTAAGAAAATAATTCCATTTACAATAGCATGAAAAATGTGAAATACTTAGGAGTAAATTTAGACAAGGAAGTAAAGGATGTTCATAGTGAAAACTATAGAACATTGAAGAAAAAAATTGAAGATGGCACAAATAAATGGAAAGATATTCTGTGTTCATGGATTGTAAAAGTATTGTCAAAATGTTCATACTACCCAACGTGATTTACAGATTTGATGCAATCCTCACTAAAATTCCCATGTCATTCTTCACAGAAATAGAAAAAAAAAAAAATTCTAAAATTTGTATGAAACCACAAAAGACTATCCAAAGAAATCTTGACCAAAAAGAACAAAGTTGGAGTAATCACTCTACATGATTTCAAAATATAACACAAAACTGTAATAATGAAAATGGCAGGGTACTGGCATAAAAACAGGCACATCAGCAAACGGATTAGTATAGAGAGACTATTAACAGAAATAAAATCACACACCTCCAGTCTTTTACTTTTCAACAAAAGTGCCAAGAACACACCATGAGGAAAGGACAGTCTCTTCAACAAATGGTGTAGGGAAACCTGGATATCCCCACGCAGAAAAATGAAACTAGGCTTTTATCTCACCTCTTATACAAGAATCAACTCAAAATAGATTTAAAAAAAAAAACATAAATTTAAGACATGAAATTGTAAAACTACTAGAAGAAAGCATGGAGGGAAAGTTCCTTGACACTGGTCTGAGCAGTGATTTCTTGGATATGATCCCAAAAATATAGGCAATGAAAGTAAAAATAGATAAATTGTATTGCATCAAATTAAAAGCTTCTGCACAGCAAAGGTACAATTAATACAGTGAAGAGAAAAATCACAGATTAGAAGCAAATATTTGCAAAGTATTCATTGAATAGGGGTTAACATCCAAAATATGCAAGCAATTCAAACTACTCAAGAAGAAAATAACCCTATTAAAGAATGGACAAAGGACTTGAATAGACATTTCTCAAAAGAAGACATACAAATGGCCAATATACTCAATATCTCAAATTATAAGAGAAATGCAAATTAAAATCACAATGAAATATCACCTCACACCTGTTGGCCTGGCTATTAGCAAAAAGATGAAAGAGAAGTGTTGGTGAGGATGTGGAGAAAAGGAGAACTTTGGTAGTACTGTAAGTTAGTACAGCCATTTTAGAAAACAGTACGGAAGTTCCTCAAAAAATGAAAATTAGAAGTACCATATAATCCAGCAGTCCCACACAGGGTATATGCCTAAAGGAAATGAAATCAGTACGTCAAAGAGATATTTGCACTTCCATGTTTATTGAAGCAGTATTCACAATAGCCACAATATGTAAACAACCGAAGTGCCCATCGATGGATAAATGGATTTTTTAAATGTGATACATATGCGCGTGCACACACACACACACACACAAATGAAATACTATTCAGCCTGTTTTAAAAAATAGAAAATTCTATCATCTGTGACAACATGGATATACCTACAACATGTTAAATGAAATAAGGCAAGCAAAAAGAGACAAATACCATAGATTTCACTTATACGTGAAATCTAAAAAAGTCAAACTTATAGAAGCAGGGAGTAGAATGGTGGTCCCCACAGACTAGAGGGGGCTGAACCAGAAAGGAGAGAAGTTGGTCAACAAGTAGAAAGTTTTAGTGAGATAGGAGAAGTTCTGATGTTCTATTGCACAGCACGGTAACTATAGTATAGTTAATAATAATGTATCGTATATTTCAAAATGGGTAAAAGAGATTTTAATGATTCTCACCACCAAAAATGATAAATATTTGAGGCGATGGATAAACTAATTAGCCTGCTTTCATCATTCCACAATGTATACATGTATCAAAACATCACACTGTACCCCTTAACTATATGCAATTGCTTTGTAAGTTAACAAGAAACTTAAAAAAAATCAAAACCTTACTACATGCTTGATTTTCTATGGCATTTTTGAGTGTTTACAGCTTCTGAGGTGTTCCATTTTCCTCTCCAGTTTAAATATTAGATTTTCCAGCCTGCTCATGTTTATCACGGTAAAATAAAATGGTCCTTGTTTTTAAACTGTGAGGCCAGCTGGCTTGTAGACCACACAAAGGAGAGATTGAGAGAGTGGTTGAGAAAGGAGGTAATTTATCCAGTGTACCTTCACAGTCTTTAGTTCTGCGCTTTCTCTCAGCAATCCCCGCTTTATTCACCCACACACCATGATAGCTTTGGGCCCCAGAGCTCTTTAGTCAAGCGCTGTGAGCATGGAGAAGCCAAGAAAAGTGAGGTGCCAGGAAGATAGAACACCAGCATGGATTATAACCACAGCTCTACAAAGGCAAAGCCTATGAACAAGGCAATTATCACTCCTGCTCTGTGATAGGTTTACATGTGCATAATTCCCACTAGTTTAATGCTTTTATTTGAAAAGCAATCAAAGGTAATCTGAAATCAGTCATCTAAGATAAAGAAAACATTGCCCCTCTAAGCCAAATTTACCAATATCCACATGCATCATTAATAAGATGAAGAAAATTTCAGCAAATTAAAAGCCTTACTGGGACCATTTGTTCAAGGAAATTGATCTGTTTCTTGAAGCACCAGTCACTAAAGGAATCCTAAGTGTCTTTTGCAGCTTGATCAGTCTTAAAATAGGATTGTTGGCAAATGTATAAGGATTGAAGTGTGCCCTGACTAAATAAATGCAAACAGACGAAGAAACTCTTCAGTGCTGGGGCTGGAAAACCTATGCTAATGCTACTTTTATGCATCAACATTCCCTACTTCCATATGGTTACTTTAAATGAAACTGTATTTAAGACTGAGTATCTCCAAATTCAGTTACCTTAGCAGTGAATATTATCTAAACCCCAATGAGAAAAGGCTTTTAAATCAATCTTGCTAATTTACTTTTAACCAATTCACTGCTTTAATTTTATCCTTTGCCAATCAATATCCATAATGGAGTCCCAGAACTACAAGGACAACTCAGGAGAGTATCTGGCTTTGTATCGGGTAAGTGATTAAATCATCAAGTGCACGTGATGAGTTATTTTCTTTTTGAACAACTCTGAAGACTTGACAAATTTTTTAGGTGGTAAGCTTCCAAAGGGAAAAGAACCTGTGTGCAAACAGATTCTTCTGAATAGTGTGTGGTAGATTACAGTCATCTAAACCAGGGGTCAGCAAACTGTAACCGTTAGGCCAAATCCTAGCTCATCACCTGTTTTTGTAAGACCCGAGAGCTAAGAATGCTTTTACATTTTTAAATAGTTAGAAACACATCAAAAGATTTCATGACACATGAAATTTAAATGAAACTCAAATTTCAGTGTCCATAAATAAAGTTTTATTGGAATGCAGCCACGCCCATCCATTTACATTTTGTATGTGGTTGCTTTCATATTACAATGACAGAGTTGAGTAAATGCAATAGAGCTCACATGCCCTGCAAAGCCAAAAATATGTACTAACTGACCTTTTACAAGAAAAATGTTTGCTGGGCTCTGATCTAGACAAGTGTAATCATAATAGCGATTAATATCAATTATAAGAGTAAATATAATTCTTTTTTCAACTATTCATTCCCATCTTAAAGTTTTACTGCCTTCATTTGTGATTCTAAAAGGAACTCATGTAAAAATGTTAAATCAAAATAAGTAAAATCCAGCAAGAGAATAATCTGTAGCCAGTTACTATGAAGGTGAATTCCATTTTAGCTTTGAAGGAATGAGTCAGGTGCTGAGATTTCTAAAAGTTTACTCCCCTAAGGACTTTGTCTTTGTGGCAAACTTAGTTTAGGAGTTGGGCCTGTCAACTGCAATCATATTCATGATTACTATAAACAGATATGAGGGAGGTTTAGTTTCTCTGAAGATCAACTCTACATACTCTTAGTGTACAAAGATAAATGTGAGCAGTACACTAACTTTAAACATGGCTAATGAAGTCATCTGCCCACAGCAACCCCCAGAGAAATTTATTTCCATGAGGAAGAGAGAAATTATGTACACATTAGCCTCCCATTAGAAATGACCATGTGCCACAGGAAGTCGTTCTATTGACAGACATCAACTGAGAGTTGGCCAGATGGGTCTTGAAGAAGCAGTCAATCATGACCCACTTGGGGACCTGGAGACCCCAGATGCTAACGACTGGACCCAAGCAATTCTTCCACTTAATCCAATTTAAACAACTTTTTTTCTTTGGGAAGAAAATAAGGACAGACATCTACACAAAAATACTAAGAAATATTTTTAATCCTAGAAAGGATGTGATTACTAGTAACTAAAGAGGGGAAAAGTCAACAATAATGAAATTCAGGTTTTTTAATTCAGTGAACATATATCGAAATGCTCAATGTTGTTAAATGACATAATATAATTTATCATAGAAGACATGTTCTCATCCATTGGAAAATTGATTTAAATACGTTTTGACGAGTGCTAAGAGATGTTATAGGCAACAGTTGACTTAATGAAGTAGTTAAGGCTTCAAAATTGTGCCTTTTAGAAAAATAACAAATAACTTCTTCTACCACGTAGGGGGGAAAAGGAACAAGTGTTAATTAAAAGTCACAGAAACATGATTAATTTGTTTATTCCTTTCAACATTTCACTGAGCTTTGCAGAGGCCAGGCATAAAGCTAAAGGGAACTTTATAGCCAGGATTGGTCTAAATATTTTCCCCATAATATGTTTTCCATCATACTTCTTCAGTGCTTGAAATAAAATGACAAACCACTGGAATCCAAAGGAAAAAGCCAGCTCCTTCCCAAAGATGGGACTGTGCTGACGAAATACATTTAATATCTAAAATTAGAAATAAAATAAATAAATTCTTCAATATCAACTACATTTTCAGAGAGTTCATTAAAATTTAAGGCATTTTTGACATGTCAGAGATTTTAGTCATGTGACAGGAGAAGAAAGAAGCTACCTGGGAGCAAATCCCAATTATCTCTATGGCTTGGAACATACATATTGAACACAGTGGAAGATGAGGAGGAAGGTGACAGGTGACTGTGGAAGTTTTCTCACTCTGTCCAGTCTATACAGCTTTGCCAAAGTTCCTCTGAAAGGGTTCATTTCAAATGTATTTTCATTCTTCTGTTTAAATTTTGATCAAAATGGGGAAATGCTCATCAGCACTCTGTTGGCGGGATAAAAATGAGGAATGCCAACATAATGTCTTCTTTATAAGAACATTCAAGAAATTAAATGCAAAAAAAAAGGTTTATGCAAACTGACACCCTCCCTGAATCCTACAGCAAACAATGACAACCTCACCTATACTCATATTTGCAACAGCAGAGATATACACAAAACATTCATTCAATAACAACAGAATGGTCTAGTGTATTACCAGTCAAATAAACACAATTATTCATTTTTCTCCCATTTTCCACAAAAATAAAGACACCACCTTCAGACACAAAGTTTCAAGTCATACTTCGTTGAAATGCTTGGGGCAAATCATTTCCCTACATATGTGCCCTGCCTTTCTCAGCCAATCACAACTTTTTAAAAAAATCTTCATTAGGCCGGGCACGGTGGCTCAAGCCTATAATCCCAGCACTTTGGGAGGCCGAGACGGGTGGATCACAAGGTCAGGAGATCGAGACCATCCTGGCTAACACGGTGAAACCCCGTCTCTACTAAAAAATACAAAAAACTAGCCGGGCGAGGTGGCGGGCGCCTGTAGTCCCAGCTACTCGGGAGGCTGAGGCAGGAGAATGGCGTGAACCCGGGAGGCGGAGCTTGCAGTGAGCTGAGATCTGGCCACTGCACTCCAGCCTGGGTGACAGAGCGAGACCCCGTCTCAAAAAAAAAAAAAAAAAAAAAAAAAAAAAAAAAAAATCTTCATTAAGGTCTGTAAAGATTACTGTTTATTGGAAACAAATAAGAGCACCTTAGATTAGCAATGACCAGGAAACCCCCCTCTTTCTCAGTTTTAAATCAACTAAGGTTTACACAAAATTGGTCAAATCCAACTTCATTCATACTTCCTTCAACAAATAATATCCAAGTTGTGCTAATACCAGCAGCCTACCATAGAAAATATCACAATGATCTGGATCACTTTTGAATAAGAACAATAATTATTTCATAACTGCTTATGGAACAACCACATTCTTATTATGAATACAATTATATGTAATTTTTCAAAACTGAATTCCTGCCTTATTGGATTTTCTAAGAAAGTCATCATCCTCAAAGTCTTGCAGCAGAAAAATAACCATATAACCTCTGGTGCTTGACATAGAGCAAAAGTCCCCCTGACATTTTCTGGAGACCATGAAATTATCCCAGTATTTCATACAGTCATCTGTACTTACAGACAAACCATCTCACTTTCTTCTTCATGATTTTGCCAGTGATTTGACTGACAAGCTTTCCTATTTACTTTAATTACACTTTGAGCACTACATAAACTGTTTTAAGTTATTTGACTTCTACAATACTAGCAGCTAGTTTGCACTGACAGAGAATTAGAGCTTCTCATTACCTTTCTTACTTTTTTGTTTTTTAGTTTCCTTCAAACTTTCAGTCAAGCCCTTCTTACCAGTTCCAACAAGGATGGAATTTCAAAGGCAATTATAAATCTAGATAACCCAAGCATATGCTAACTCTTCCTAAAATTTAAATCAAGAGAAGATACCCTATGGAAAAATGAAAAATTTATTGTCTTCATTGTTCACGATTTTTTAGTAGAAAAGCTGTTTTAAGGTCAGGAAAATAAATAATGGCAAAAATACATCTTTAAAAAATTTTAATTTTCCCCAAAATATAAACAAAGAAAAAACATAAAATTGGATCATAATGCATATGCTCACATGTGCCCTCCAAATCACACTTGTTATGTAGACATTATAAAGAATAAAAGTTACCCATTAATTATATGGCATGCATCAGCAGTGCATTGGTGGGCTTAAACTTGGTTTTCAGTTACGTGTATATACAGATAAATCTCTTCCTGAGTTGAGCTTCATCTTCAGTTGAGACCCAAATCATTTGCTTTCTTTTATTTGGCAAGGTACTTGACCATGTGATAAGGCAATCAAATGTTTCAATCTCCTTCCCTTTTCGGCGGCATGGCCCTCCTCTGTGAGATCACCAATGTGACAGGTATGAGGACAGACCCTAAAATATGGTCCTGTAAAACTAGAGCAGGTTTCTTTGTTCATTAGTCTCAAGGCTACAGCACTGTCTCTTCATATATTTGGGGATCTTGAGGTTTTCAGTTGAACAGATTCAAAATGGTCTTCTTTTTCCTAAGAAAAAATATTAAAGACAAAATCAACTCACTGAAATTCTCGTAAGATTTTAGGATCTTACATGTCCTGAAGGAAAGTTCCAGAAATCATTTTAATCTATCTAGCTGCCACTTGTGATTAGGATTTTACAGTTAAAATTGGGTGGCAGATATAAAACAAGTAGCATGCCTACCCTGAAGGGCACTTTTGATGTCCAAGAGATAAGACACACAAATTCAAAATAGAAGCAAACCGTTGATTGCAATAGATACAAAAAGATGTAGCTGCGATCCCTGCAAAGAAACCACTGAGACCCTTCCTGAGGGCATACCTGACCTGAGTGCTGAAATCAGAGACCTAGCCATGCTAATTGTGGGCAAAACAGAACTGACAAACTAAATGTTTTCAAGATAATATAGGCTGAATAATAAGAAAAAGAACAGCAGAAATAAATAAGGAGAATGCCAATAAGACATTACATCAGTTGAGTTCACTAATGTTTTAGGAAAATTTTTTAGGTAGATGCCTATTAAAGATATTAAACAAGTCATCTTTGATAATAGGTCAAAAATTTCACTCAAATGTATCATTGCTGGCATTACATAAAACATTCAAAATATAGACTATTAAAATAAATTCATTTTCTTTAACGAGGAAAGGAGAAAGAAAAGGTGGGATTTCTTCTAACCTTTTATTGTATTTTTGAGACGGGGTCTCTCTCTCTCTGTCGCCTAAGCTGGAGTACAGCGGTGCAATCTCAGCTCACTGCCACCTTTGCCACCCAGGCTCAAGCAAGCATGGCTTTTCTTTCTTTCTTTCTTTCTTTCTTTTTTTTTTTTTTTTTGAGTCAGAGTTTCATTCTTGTTGCCCAGGCTGGAGTACAATGGCATGATCTTGGCTCACTGCAACCTCTGCCTCCCAGGTTCAACCAATTATCCTGCCTCAGCCTCCAGAGTAGCTGGGATTATAGATGCCCGCCACCATGCCTGGCTAATTTTTTGTATTATTAGTAGAGACAGGGTTTCACTATGTTGGCCAGGCTGGTCTCGAACTCCTGTCCTCGTGATCTACCCACCTTGGCCTCCCAAAATGCTGGGATTACAGGCATGAACCACTGTGCCTGACCACCTGACAAATTTTTATATTTGTTTGTAGAGACGACGTTTTGCCATGTTGCCCAGGCTTCTTCCAACCTATTAACTGTTAGAGAAAGCTTTCTGAAGCCTGCTGGAATGGGATAGGGAGACTATGCTAATACAGAGAATAAAAATGAAGAGAACTATGATTATTTTTTAAATAAATGAAATAAGAGGCCAATCAGTCTCATATGCAAATAGATGTATGTCTAAAGTAGAATAGTGACATGAGAAGATAATAGGAAGTCGACAAGCTGTCAGGAAGGATAAGTTTGCTTTTGTGTTTGCTTTCATTTGGGTGGATAAATCCAAGAGCTTTAGGGCTACAGGGACAGGGTTATAGAAAAATGTCATAGCATACACACCAACATATCACTTTTTCCCTGCCTCTGCTGAGCTGACAAGCCTCCAGAAGAGCAGACTGTGGATCTCCTTGGTTCTCCTGCTGACTGGCTCTGCAAGAACTGGCCTGAGGTCTCACGTTTAACAGCCTTAACAATCTTTTAGAATAATGATTAGCAGTTGAAATATTTATTAAGCACTGTCTCTGTTGCAGGACCACGACTAGACTTTAGGGATACAAAGATGAGTACAGCAAAATGTCTTCCCTCAAGGAGCTCATAGGATATTAAAGGAAAGAGCTCTAGGGTATCAGCCATAAACTCAAAAGAAAACATGAGATTTCTGCAGCGTTAGCTTGAGAAAATTTGATTCAACATCATGTTGTGGGGAGGGAAGGGAGAGACCTGTTGGTTATCTTCGAGGTAATATTTAATGTAAAACACTGAAAGCCCTTTATAAAATCATTTTGAGATAATAGGGCTTTAATAGCCATGTCCTCTGCATTCGCATGGAATTGTGCTCCTATTGCTGAAATGGTGGGATATATATGCATATGCATGTGTATATAATTAGGTAGGTAGTGCCACTAACTGACTGGGACTTCCTAATGGCAGGAACTCTATATCTCATTCATTTTCTAATTTCCAAGATATGACCCAAGTCTTACCACTTGGTAGGTTGTCAATCAATGATTATAAAAATCTATTGAAATACCACATTGGAGAAGGAAAAACACTGGATTGGAACTTGGGAGACATGGCTTCTAATTCCTATCTAAGCCCCCCGGACAAGTAAGTGAACCTCTCTAGGTCTCAGTTTGACGAAGGTTCCAAACAGGATTATCTTTTTCAACTCTAAACCCAAGAATCTATTCCAAAGCCAACTTCCCCCAGAAGGTTTTCCTCACCTTGTCACTATCTACCCTACTGCACTCCCTTCTGCCCTATGCTGCAAGAGATCTTACTTTTGTTCTTGACATACTGGATGATCGTGTGAGAGGTAGGGGTGTGTGTGCGTGTGTGTACGTGTGTGTGTGTGTGTGTGTGAGATATGTGTCCTCCCCTAACATTCTAGATGGTATCTGAGTTGAGAAATTGTGTCTAATTTGACATAACCCCCAAACTTGGCAAAGTGTCTTACAATGTCCCATAAATGGTAGTGAAATAAATAAAAGAAACACATAAAAATTGATTTAGTTTTAATTCCTGAGAAAAGTCAAGAAAAATAAATCTATACATAAACCCGAGAACTGCAGTGCAGTGCTAGGAAAATATCAAATAAGGTATGGCCTTTAGAACATGAATGAGCATATCTAAGATAAAGCAAACCCTACATGACATAATAGTTAATGAACATAAACATTTTTTGCTCTCCGAAATCATGCATAACAAACTTCTTAAAAATAGACACACAATAAGATATGTGCAATGATATTTATAGCAGCTTAATTCATTGTGAAACACTGGAAATAGCACAGGTATCAATCAACAGACTGGATAAACAAATTTTGGTATATCTACACAATAGAATACCACTCTGGAATAAAAAGGATTCTACTTCTGTTAAGATGAGGTGAATGAATCTCAAAAACATCTTTCTGCGTAAAATAAAATGTACATAAAATACTACAGATACTGTGTGATTACACTTACATGAAGTTCTATAACAGATAACACTAACCTATGGTTTAAAAAGATCATTACAGTAGTTTCCTTTGGGAGATGAGGGATTGACTGCATGCAAAAAGACATATTACTCTCAGGGGTGAACTAGTGTTCTATAGCTTGATAGAAATTGGGGGTTATAGATATATATTCATTTCTCAAAATTCATTAAATTGTATATTTGTAATGTGTGCATTTCACTTAAAGTATTGAATTATTATCAATGATATGTTCCCTGAAGTGTTTTGGGGTGAAGTGTATTGAAGTCCGCAATTACTTTGCAACTGAACAACAGAAAAGAATATGGGATGATGAAAGGATGGAGGGGCAGATATGTAATAATACAAATATAATAAAATTTGGGTGGTGGGTATATGACTATACCACTGTATGATTCTTTCAACTTTTCTGTACTATTTCAAAATTTCATTTTTAAAGTAAAAAAAATCATTATGCTAACTAAAATTGCTATTCAAAACAAAATTCACTACACTGAATCTTCTCAGGGAAGAAAACTTTTTTATACTGTAATTGGGGAGGTGACTGCTGGTTGAGTACTGACTGGGAAATGGGTTAAAGAATTCACAGGTCAGTTGCCTCAACAGTGCCCTGGATGCTTTAATTATCCTCCAGCCCGAAAGACTGCCTCACTCACCAGGCAATCAGCCTTAGGTGTGCCCCATGGTAAGAACTACAGTTGACCTTTGAAAACCGCAAGTTTGAACTGCACAGGCCTACTTATCGGCAGATTTTACAAAACTGAACGTAGATTGAAAATACAGTATTTGTAGGAGGTGAAAGCCGCCTAAATAGAGAGCTGACTTTTCACATAGGCAGGTTCTGCAGAGCTGACTGCAGGATTTAAGTATGCTTGAATTTTGGTATACTCAGGGGCCCTAGAACCAATTCTGGATGACTGTACAACTAAAATTCATCCTGGTAGGCAAAGGAGGTTTCACCCTCTTTTAGACAAAAATTACAGAGACATGCATTTACAAGGAGTACTAAAAGGGAAAAATGGAAATTACTTATAGGAAGAAACCGGAGAGATTATGAAAATTTTGACTGACTCACTTTAAAGATGATTTGGCAGGACTCAATGGCTGTTCAGTAAGCAGTTCAGAATGACAAGCAGTGGGGCCATTTTTGGGCTCAACACCTCTTGCAATCTATCATGCCAATTTTAGATCTATTCATAGATGACAGTAAAAAGGTCTCAGAGATTTTGAAGTGGGTCCTGACTGCAATACAGAGAGCTTTCCCTGAGACTAATTCCCATAGGAAAACTTAGTGAAACACTGACTCATATTTGGACTCTTATTGTCACAGATTGGGTTTACAACACGGAAGAAGTTCACTACAGGATGAGAAACTGACCCAAAGGACTCTATATAAATTAGTATGGTCAGGTCTACCTGGAAATTTCCCCTACTTTTATGTTAAAACCAGGAATTAAATTAAACATTATTAACAATAGCAAGAAATACTCTGGATTAAGATAGATTCTTTAAACATGTCTCCAATATGCAAATCAAGTACAAATCAACAAAAGGACATAAAACCTGCAGCCTCAGAGAAAAAGCAATGTGTCTGTGGCCTCTAAGTTAAGGGGTCCCCAAAGATCAAATAAATGATGTTGGTAAACAGAACCTTGTTGTTCAACATAGGCCTTTGGGTAGACCAAAAACATTGGAAGTTGGCTGGATCGTTAGCAGTTGATATGCTGGTCAAAAATAAAAGTGAATGCAAACATCTTGTCTGCTGTCAAAGATTCTTTTTCTCTTCAGTCTTAATGCCTCCCTCCCAAACTACCCCAACTTCAGCTGCTTCAAGAAAAAAGATAATTAGAAAGGAGACTAAAGTTTTCCTGTTACCAAGAGGGACTGGACGATACACACCCATCTGAATCTGCTAGGAAAACTTGGGGAGGGTTTCTTAAACATTTACCACTCTGTTGGTTGCAGGCACTCAAGTCACCATCATACCTACTCTCCTGTGAGAAAAGAGGAGCATACAAATAATGGGGTTTGAGCAAGGTTTAGAGCAGAAAAGGGAAAATAATGTGACCTTTGGAGGGGTTCTATGTGTCCATTCAAGATAGTGTTATTGTTGCTTCTACATCTGAATATACAGAACTTGATGTTATATGCTTGTACTTCCCCGTCTCATACATGCTAAAGGAGATTCCCTGACCAAGAACAGTCACAGGTAGAGAAGGGCCAGTAGGCAGTAGGATACCCCAGGAGTTCTCAACTCTGTCATTTGCAACAAACGGTGAGCAAGGGTTTCACACAAGTTAAACCCTCTACCTTCTGATGCCCAAAACAGTCACTATATAAATTAAGTCCTGTTGGTATCAAGTCAGAAGTCTCCATATCAACAGCCCTGCTTGAATTATCACACTTCTACTAGCAGAAATGGTTCATAAACCCCCAGAACATTCAGGGACCTGCTACCTAAGTAAAGTTCATTGGAACTATGTAAGCAGATTTACAATGCTAAATCTACCCAGTGGTTAAGGAAAAACAGCCCAGCGCTTTACTTGACTCGGCTATTGGGACAGTGTTGGGCCTCACTTGAGTATTCTACTTGTTCTTTTATATCAGCTAGCCTACAAAATAGTATCCTTTGAATTGGACCCAAACTAACAGGCTATGTTAAAAGCTGTCCAGAAAGCTGGGGCACACTCTTTACCTTTACGGCCTCACAATCATAATGAAAACTTTGTGATATGGTTCTCTATAAGTAATGATTTTGCCAATTGGAGACCCTGGCAAAAGGAGACAGAGGCACCCTTTGAGGTTTTAGACTCACTACCTCTTGATATGGCTACCACCTATAGCCATTAGTTGGTCACTGGCTAGTCAAAACTAAATGTCATTCCCATGCAGATCTTGCAACTCTACACCTTGACAGTCCCATTTACAGTCGCTCAACAAGGTGGAAAAGGCTGAATAAGCCTCACTTGTCAAATACAAATGGCATATATTCAAGAATGTAGTTGGTCTGGCCCCCGTAGCATGTGGGTCTCACATGAAAATGTGGCAGCATACCCTTTGGAGGAAACTTTATCGCCTACTCCACTGCTCAAAACAAAACCACTGACTCAATGAGACCTTCAATTTATTGAGGTTCTACTACATGTTGGGCCTGGTTCACTGATGATTTGGTTGAGCTGAAGCCCAATGGTATCCACTGGCTGCTACAGATATTCAACCATCTATGAATAACTGAAAACCGACAAGATTGCTCAGCTCAGTGGACAGAACTCAAAGGCATTATCAAGACCTACACATTACCTCCCTTGATAAACTTCATTATATTTTTACTGACTCAAGCTATTGCCAATGGCTAGCTGTTTTGTCTGCCACTTAGAAAACTAAAGACTGGCATTTCAAGGTTACCCTTTTTGGACACCACTAAAATAGATCTTAGTTTTGGATTAAAATATGTGTCACTCATGTAGACACCCAAGTAAGGATCCTTCCTATGAAAAGATGAAATTGAATCAAGCTCCTGATAGAGACTACACAAGACAGACTGTCACAAATGAGTACATGGATCCATCATCTCACCCAACATGGCAAAGCATCTGCCATCACAGGCTGGACACAAGGCAAATGATTCTATTTTTCTGATGCAGAGGTTACCACAGATGCCAGACTTGGGACTCATGCAAAAAGTTGACCAGTTCTTCCCTAGTAAATTGATTACAACATACCTTTGACCACCTCTTTGGGCTATTGGTGGTGCCTCACCACTATTTACACCTGTTCAGGGTATGGTGTTGCTATTCTAGTCTGATCAGCTAACTCTACCCATACATTGTGAACCTTGAAACAAATCAGTATAAAGTTAGTAGCTTTAAAGACCATTTGCAGTCTGACAATAGAGCACTTTTTATCACAAAAGCTACCCATAAATTAGTTGAGAGTAGAGGTATTCAGTGGACCTTCCACATTTCCTACTGTCCAAAAGCATATGGTATTATTGAGCGTTGTAAGACCTTCTCAGAAAGTGACTCAAAAAGATTTCTGACTATCTCCCTTACCGCCTCCTGATCCACACATTTTAATACGGCAGTTTGGTCATCAAATATGGCTGCCCATGGAAAGGGATCATCTTCTTTCGGCCACTTCATGGAAAATGATCAGGAAGAACACATATACACATACATACACACAGACACACATCTACACCTGCTACATAAGGTTATTTACACTTATCTGAACATCCTGGATTCTGCCTCACCAATCTAGGGCATGATGTGTTATTTACTCCAACAGTAACCCTGAGGCTTCCTGGGTGCAACTTCTAGTGATAGCCCACACAGAAGGAGGTCTAGGAGATTCAAATATAATTCTGGTTTAACCACCTGTATTGTTGTTTTGTTGGCTGTCATGATTATAGATGAAAGGGATAATGACCACTTGTTGAGTACACTGCCCCCCAAGTCCCCCTACCATGGCCCACATGGACAAAGGAGGGGTGCACACTGAGTCTCTATATGTTTTTATAAAATGCCTTTGTCCCTCTTGCACATGAATGTTCTGGATAGATATGGGTAGAAATAAGGTGAAATTATAGTTACTGAAATGAGACAAGCTGGTTTTTTAGCACTGGACAGACAATAACACAGTCTGATAATGGAGGAGACAGCTTAGATCCTGAGAAGTATGAAGAATTAAGGGATATTAATACGAATTTCAGGGTCACCCTGTCACCTTTCTATGAAGAAAAATGCTCTGATGTGGCTCTCTCAAATCATGGCAAGGGCCTTTAATTTAACTCACTGCTGGGTCTGCCATACCCACCACATGCTCTCATCACAGTTCATTTGCCATTCCCCTTAAACTAACTGAGAAATGTATCCAAAACAGCAGGAAATAGCCTCAGCCCCTGCCCCAGAGTAACACCAACATCTCATTCCCATAGCCATTATTTAGTCATTTCATTAGGTGAACAAAAGTCACTAGTTTGCAGTGTGGACAAACAGGAAAAGTTGAACTGACTTCCCTCAAGCAGTCTCCCTGAAGACAACAAGGAGACATCATTATATGATGTGAATTGGAAACCCTAAGGCTTACTAGCCAGCAGAGAAGCCACCTACAGGCACAGTCAACCTGTGCTGCCTGAACAATGTAGGTCCCACTTAATGGACCCAACAACTGTGAATAACACTTTCTTTCCAGAGGCACCATGTCTACCTCCAGGACTGTACTTCTTGTGTAGAAGTCAGACACTAACATGCTTCCTCACTAAAAACATGGTAACTTGCACCTTAGGAGTAGTCATAAGAGATATTCAACTGTTTAGGGAAATACTCCTACTGTTAGGGATGTTAGAAATTGTGATATAAAATTTGCCTCTGACCTTAGCTTGAAGTAATCAATTACATCACCTCAGCTATCAAAGGCATTCAGGTCAACATCAACTCACTGTCCATACATTGTTATTCACAATATAATTACCCTATACTTTCTCCTTGAGAACCAAGACAGTCTCTGTGCAATCACTAATATATCCTGTAATACCTGGATTAATGTATCTGGATTGTCTTGTTGGATTGCCATGATCCTAGATCAAAAGGATAGTAACCACTTGATTGAATTTACTGCTCACCAAGAGTGTGACAAAAATTGGAGACACAGTACTCCCACCCTATTTCCAGGGGATACGTTCCAACTCCCCCCACCTCCAGTGGATGCCTGAAACCAAGTATAGTATCAAACCCTATAATACTGGGTTTTTTTATCCAACCTAATAATCAAGATTACTACTAAGTAACTAACAAGCAGGTAGTGTATACGGCAAAGAAACGCTAGACAAAGGGATGATTTACTTCCAGGGTGGGAATGAAGCAGTACAGTAGGAGATTTCATCATACTACTCAGAACAGCACACAATTTAAAACTGATTGTTTACTTCTGGAATTTTCCATGTAATGTTTTCAGACCACAGTTGACTGTGGGTAACTAAAAACACAAAAATAAGGCCATGAAAAGTGAAACTGCAAATAAGGGAGGACTTCTGTATATTGAGTCTCTGTTAAGATTTTGAAAATTTCCTTGTCCCCTTTTTGTCTGAATCTTAAGGAGGAAATATCTGAGTGCCAGTGGAAAGGTCAACACAAGAAAGCTACCTAGCTTTCTAAGGTCAACCCTAATGGCTCATAGCATTTGTTCGGCTAGTTGAGTCTGGGACCCTGAGGGTAGGGTTGAGGTTAACAATACAGATTGGCCTCATCTTGGTAAGGACCTCTGCTTGGTGTCCTATTGGTAGTAGCTTTATTTAAATGCTGTATAAAGCAAATTGATCAAATTTAATCCCAGCCTCAGTCAGTCATATTAATCAGAATGGTGCATGGAGTGGGAAACTAAAGGGAAAATTCATCAGAAACCAACATGGTATAAAAACGAGGTTTGGATGTTGTTGGAGACAATTCTCCACGGTACTCTTTCATTTCTGTACATCTTAAAAGTGAGAAACTGATTACCCTTTTTTCTAGACTATCTTTTCAAGAATCTTTGTATAGAAAATTGCCTTGGAATATAAAGATACATTGTCTTATTCCTGAGCAAAGGGTAGGCTTGCTTACAGTCTTGGAAATAGTGTCTCCCTTCGGAGCAATGGACAGGTATGCTACCTGTCCAAAACAATGAAGACAATAGCCCCCTTTGAGGCAAAGGATGGATATGTTTACCTTTAGGTTCCTAAGGCCTAGAGTCCCTTTCCTGTAACGCAACCAAGTGATTTCATTTCCTCTGCAATTAGCACTGTGGGAACACAGACTTGTGGGCTACCTGTAGCTTTGGGAGCTGGTATAAAGGTTATTACTCTGCTAGCACTATTCTGTGAATATAAAACTGTCCTTCATCTCTGACAGGAGTCTCATGTCTTCTAAACTGTCCATGAAACTGTAGCAGACTTACTTGTTAGCTTGCAAGTAGGGTAAAGATCTCCGTTCTTAATAATCACTATATTCTTGTTACTTTATGGCAATAGTACCCTCCTTACATCTTCATATTAATAAAAGGAAAAATTAACCATTAGTAGAAGGGAAAGATGGTTTTTTCATTTTACTCTTAAATAATTCTCTATGTGCCTAAATTAGGAGAGTACAAGGAAATGGTTACTATATACTCTTTATAAATGTAAATTTTGTCTCTTGTCTATCCTGTTGTAAATAATTTGAAAGTCATCTTCTTTCTTCTATTTCATTCTTTTTTAATCTTAAGTAAGCTGATAATTTCTCATCTTTTAAGTCAATGGTGAAAAACGTCAAATAAAATGTCTTTTCAAACAATTTATGGTTTCATGTTATGTTTGGATATGGTAGTTGTTCCAAAATCCAAAGCCAACAATATGTTACCTCATATACCTCAATAATTTATATAACTTTTATTTTCTTTATGTAAAACAATCTTGCCATAAAAAGGAACAGTATGAATGAATGTAATATCTTTTATTAGCCCCCATTTTTAAATTATAAAATAGTATCTTTGTGAATATTCCAATATCACAAAAATGTATTGCTTTCAAAGACTAAACACTCTCATTAGTTCACCACTCCCAAAAGGCAGCTACTGTTAACAGTTTTCTCTGCAAATACAAACATAAATGTATATTTAATATAAATACTATAGTCCATTTGTTTTCACTCTATCTTGGACCTACTGATTTATCAGTACACATAGATATCTCAGTCTTTAACAGCTGCAGAGTTGCATAGTATTCTATCACTTTGACATATGAAAATATCTAACTCCTTATTGATGATGTTTGACAACCAACAAAAACAATGCTGCAGTGAATATTATTGTATTTATATCACGTGCTTCTAAGAGTATTTCTGTTGAATAAATATCCACTGAGATATAAACATGCAAAATAACAGCTTGTATGAATGCTATTATTAGGTTAATACGCCCCCTACTTTATAAATGCCCAGTAACACCAGGTTAAAATTCTACTCTCACCTTGGTTGCCAAAGATTTGAGTTTTCCTAGTAGTGACTGTTTATTGGAATATACAACTTCTTCTTCATTATCTTCTCCTTCCATGATAGCACAACTGTCTGCAGCTGGGAGTTCACACTCTTTTGAGTTAGTCGTCATTACTAACTTGGAATATTTGTATTCCAGTCTAAATAGTGATAAAATAAACAAATAAATATCCATTTATGTTAATATAAATACATACTTATTTTAGGTGGTCATATACTAGCTCAGTAAATTGGCTTGGAGTATAATTGCTCCACCAACAAATTTCCCTAGCCTACAGCCATAGCAATATGTGTGTTATCATGTATCTACCATTTAGGATTTCAGAAATCAGTTCAATAGAGTTAATTCTACCACTTTACATTGAATTGTTCAATAATGAAAAAATTTGGGGGCGGGGACTTTGAGGCCTGCATGCATTTTCTTAACATGAATATTTGGAAGCCAATTCACTGTAAGGTTTTCCCAGTATTTCGTTTGTAAAGATGAGAATATCAAACAGGCAAGTAATTTGGTCTTTATCATCTCTCTATATTATTTATTCCTTTATACTATCACCCCAGATATTGCAATTGTCCGTAGATATTACAATATAGGAGTTCCACAGTGCCCCTGAGGTGTAAATCATTCTAAAAGATTCAAGTCCTATAACAGATCAATATACATTCAGGAATTAGGCTCCATATTCAATTCCAGATCCTTGAAGACCTGGAGCAAATAAACATGATATTTGCCTATACACTTAATCTGTTTTTTTCTTTTTTTCTTTTCTTTTCTTTTTTTTTTTTTTTGCAAATGTCTTCCCACAAGAAATTTTAAAAAGAAAAGGTGAAGTAAGAAGACAGCATCATGTCATTTTTTAAACAGGCAGACACTGAGAGAATATCTGCCTTCCAAATCTCAGCTCTGCCATAATCTACCTGAGTAACATGGAGCCTCTTGTTTTCCTTGTTTTCTAATAAATGACTCTAACTCAATGATCCCAATGTTCTATGATCTTTCTACTGTCAGAATAACAATCGTTTCCTCTGCTTGCTTTCTCAAGGCCTTTCCTATGATTTCTTCACAAGGAGAAAATTCTTGTGTCTCTGAAGAATCTATTTATTGGATATAATGATCAAGTTTAGAATTTTCACAACAAAATAGGCTCTCTTGCTCTCTTGTGATCATCTCAGAGGGTACTTACTTTTGATTCTTTTTCCAGAAGTAGCAGGTCAGAGCCACCAGCAAAACAGCAGTAAAAGCTCCCACACCGGCTCCCACCTTCAGCCAAAAGTCAACTGTTTCACAGGTTGCCAACTTTTTCTCAGGCAAAGAAATTCCTTTAATGCACCATTTAGGTTCATTCCATACATATAAGGTTTCCTTTAAAAAAAAAAAAAAACCATAAAACCATAGAAGACATGAGAAATGAGATTCAGACTCAACTGTAAAAGCTAGATTTGTCACAGGTCAATTTCTTACATAAAAGAAGAAAGGGTTTTGCTAACCCTTTACTTACAGTAGGCATAGAGGATTATTCAACATTCATTTAATAAAAGCTCCAGAAATACAGGAAAAAAGATACATGAATGAATAAGGAATTAATTAATGAAAATGCAAAAACCAAATAAAGACATGGATTGCCACCTCAGAAAGGTAGAGTACAGTACATGCCAAGGAGGTTGAATAAAAATGGCTCCATATGGACATACCTTCTGGGCTCCAGAAATACAGGAAAAAAAATACATGAATGAATAAGGAATTAATTAATGAAAATGCAAAAACCAATCAAAGACATAGATTGCCACCTCAGAATAAAAATGGCTCCATATGAACATACCTTCTGGGCTTTCTTTTTTTCCAATTTTGATGCTCTTAGACATCTTAGTCATGTTTTTGAATGAAAGCTTAGGTTGCTTACTCTAAGAAATGGGTTGCATCCACCCATCATGTAAGCCCATTTTCCCAATAAGCCTGTCCTCCGAGTGGAAGAACAGACCCTAGACCCAGGACATATAGGTGTACCACGGCTGGGTAACTGGTGTAAGCGGGCACATAGTCTACACCCTTCTTCCCCATGCCAAAATAAGGAAGGCATTATTCTGGGTCATCACTACCCACACCAGTACTTTCATCCTCCCGAAATAGATGGCAATTCCTTTAGGGCAATGTTTTTCAAACTGCCTTAATATACTGGGTCTCAACCAGGAATTTTAAAAAATAGATAGATCAAATAAGCAGATCAAAATAGAAAATCAGAGTACAGTGCATGGTTCCTTATATATTTCAACATATACAGTGACCAGTAGCAATCTGCATGGTGATTCTATCCACCGACATTAAATAACACAGGGCACTAATGTTTTAATGTGTCTCATTAAACTTTCTGGTGTACGATGGTCACTTTATCAACACTCTAACAGAAGAATAACACCATAATGTTAATTTTCATGATTTAAATACACAAATATTTTTGCAGTTAGTCATGAAGTGAAAGGGGCAGGAGACTCTTCTTCACTTTGAGGAAAAGTCTGATTCAAGTTTTGGATAGGAACTTTCAGCATGTTCCTTAGAAAGGATATTAGTGACTGGATTTTTTTGTTTGTACATTATAGCTGTAACGTTTTTCCTAAACTTAGTGCAAATAAATTTCTTTTTAAGTGGGTCACATTTTTTATAAAAATGGTAATATGGGAAATGCTGAGGCATGTTCAAATTCATCTGCTGCATCTCTAAGTGTCAATAATGACAATACAGAGAGAAACAAATTCGTTAGCAAATGTTGACTTTATTTGAAGTGCATTCTAACAAGGAAAAAAGACTGTACCATCTTTGATATGGTTTTATCAAATGTGCAATACCCAATGAAAATAGCAAGCTCTACTGTCTGATGGCAGTCTTATAACAAAATCTTAAAACTTCAAAATTAAAAAAATACTTGCAAACCCAGAATGCTTAACTTTTCAATAAGCTCCTCAAATACTGACATGGAAAAAAAAAATCAAGCTATTGGCAAATTATCTTAGTAATTCTGTAACTATTAATTAGAAAGCCTTATTCATTCAACCACACACCATTGGAAAACAAAATGGCTGACACTGCAGCTGAAAAAATTATTATTCTAGTATGTAGAAATATTTTGTGAGCAGGGTAAAATAAATTCAAAGATAAATTTTAAGACAGTCCCCTTAGTAATAATACAGTTTCTCTTCAAATCTTTAGTGTTGCATGACATACATAAGTAATGCTTAATACACACTTAGAACCTGGTATAGATTTCACAGATCCCACTTGATAAGAGCACTTTCATCACAAGTTGTGCAGCTCTTTTTGTTTATATCAGCTGTATGTGGAGGACCTGTATAAATTTAACGTATGCATCTGTATTAGATATATCTAAAGAATTAGGAAAGTGAATGCTCAATCAATATAAAGTAAAAAATTATAAAGATGGTTTTGGAAATAGGACTGAAACACAGTGGGATGGTTAAAAAGATTAAATATACCCATTGCAATATTTCACAATAACTATTTTTCTTCCATTATGAAGCTTTGGTATCCAAAGAAATCCACACATATTCACTGACAATAAAAAACAGCAATAGCTGTCATTTGTATCTGAAACTCACAGAGGAGTTGACTTTTTAAAATATTTTATTCCGTGATTGGAGGTGGCTATTCCCACTTACTGTATCATACCCATTTTTTTATAGTTGCAATGGAACACACTAAGTAAGGTCTATGAACTCAGGAATAATATTCATAGTTTTGTAACTGAAGCTTAAGCTCCTTAGACAAATATTTCCAAAATTGGTATCTAAGCATAGTAGAAGAATATATTTAACTGCTTCCAGTATTTCTCAAATTAAATATGTAACTATAGGGGGATGTTATAAATTTCAACATGTCAAGCACATCAAAGTGATCCAAAAAGTATCATTTTAAAGGCAAAAACAAATACTAAATAATCAGCCAGCAACTATCTATTCTTAACAATCTTATCATATGTTGAAGTGACCCTACCAAGGAAGACAGTTTGAATGAAATTAAATTAGAGAACTTGTTGCAACTTTACTGTCTTAACCTTCTTATCATTCATTACCTTCCAGGAGAGAAGTATTAAAGAATGTTTGAACAAAAGATCATTTAGTCATTCAAAAACCTTTGAATTAAACTTGGTAGCCAAGGAGAGTGCAGCTTCGTTTTTCATTTACTCTAAAAAACAATTATAAGATAAGCAGTTTGTCATAATTGTAGAGTAAAGGTAAAGAAGAATTTCTATTGTGAAGTAGAAAAAGCATTATCATTATTAAGAGGATTAACAAAAAACTATTTTTGTGAATCTGGAATTTTTATCCTTGACCTACTTAAAAATATTAAAAAGAAACTGTCTCAGCAGTGTGCTAGCTGAGTGAGCGGCACTGATTCTGTGTGCTCTGAACTAGAATAAGCCATCTACAGGGAAGCACATTTGACAAATTAAATAACACATTTCCTAATTTTTGTTTTTGTGTTATCTGCTTATTTTTTGTATACTGCATTAAATTATTAATAAAAATATACTTTACATTAACTCTGTGCTTGTACTTTATCATAAAATACAAAATAAATATTGTTCCTTGAAACTTTATCTCACTTTTAGGCATATTTCTGTGTGTCTAATTTGTGTGTGTGTACTGGGTTTGATGTACAATATAATTCTTAATATAGGTTCACTGTCATTAAAGTTTGAAAAACACCAACTTAGAGAATAGTTCTGTATGGTTTTTTCTTAGGGGTGAGGTGAACGCAACTGCTGTCAAATATTTGGAATGCATGGGATTGGGTGCAAGCATCCTGATTTCATTCCTCTCAAGTTCCTGCCCTTCATCCTGCTAACTGCAAGCTCTTCAAGACCTTCCTGGGAAAAACTGCTTCCCCTCTCTAATTCTCTGCTGCCCACTCTCCCTTCAGGTTTCCAGAATTAGTGTTGGTTTACTTTCCTCTGTGCTTCTTTATTATGATTTTAATGGAATCTGGGCATGGAGTGGTGGTAAACAAGTGGTCTTGAAGCAGATTAAGTTTTGTTTTGTTTTTTTTCATATGATACTACTTAAAGTTAGTGCAGTGAAGCAGGCTCTCTCAAACACTATTGGTGAAAGTGAAAATGAAGAGAAAGTGAAAACTGATATAACCAAAGTAATTTGGTAATATGTATTAAGCCTTAAAAATGTCCATTCTTTTTGGATTCAAATAATCTCTTGCTAATCATAAACTAACAAAATCAAATTTCCTTCAAAGGTGTTTGCTACAGTTATTTATAAAAAGATTGTTTTCAATTTTCTCTCAAATGTCTAACAAAGGTATTATTAAACACCAAATTACATAAAAAATATTTATCAATAAATAAAAATGATTTTAAAAATATATTTAATGAGAAGGGAAAGTTTTCATAATGTATTAAATATAAAATGGAAATAAAAAATATTTAAGTATGAATGCAAGAAGCTATAGAGTAGGATCTTAATTTTACGTGTATATGCTTTACTGTTTAGGCACGCTTCTTATAGTGAGTCAGTTATATTATCCCCATCTTAATTATACCTAACCTGCATTATATAAATCACATCTTGGTTTAATGATATCATTCCCATATAATCCAGGTAAATATTCAAAGCCTGTGACTCCCTTATCATGATTCATTTTCCTCAATCCCAGTGCACATCTCCAGCTACCCTAGCATCTGAAAGGTCAGCTAACAAACTTGATTTTAAATGCCTACCAATGTCACATTAAGTTAACTACAAGGTTTTGCCATACTTCTGGACCTTGGTTTCTAGGATGTGATACCAGACTAACCAACTATAATGCCAAAGCTCTGCTTTGAGAGTTTGTCCCTTACCTGAAATCCTCTCTTGCAGGCTCCCTCAATCTCATGGAAGTCATGCTCCGTGCACAGAGGGCAAGCTTCAGCACTCTCCCACAGGAAATAGAATGTACACCCATCACAAGTACCTGCTGGGCACTTGCTAAAATCATAAACAAAACCAAAAACACATAAATGACAGCTTTTTAACCCATTCAAACAACATCAGAATATCTATTACATGCTGGGGAGCACTGTGTGGATGCTGAAGAAACACAAGTGGAAAAAAATCTAAAAGACATAAACCACTATGAGATAACAGTTTGTACCTAGTAGGATGGCTGGAATCAAAAAGATAGTAACAAGTGTCGTGAGGATGTAGAGAAATTGGTGTCCTCATGCACAGCTGATAGGAATATAAAATTGTGCACCTACTTTGAAAAGTTTAGCAGTTCCTCGACCAATTAAGTGTAAAGTTACTATTTATTCCAGCAAGTTCACTCCTAGGTATAAACCCAAGAGAAATGAAAACATATCTTCACACAAAAACTGGTACACGAATGTTTATAGCAGCATTTTATATAATAACCAAAAGGTGGAAACAACCCAAATATTTATCAACAGACGAAAGTATAAACAAAATGCAATCTATCTGTATAAAGGATATTATTCAGCCATAAAAGAGATGCAGTAAGGCATGTCACAACTTGGAAGAACCTTGAAAATATTATGCTATGTGAAAGAAACCAGTCACAAAATTTCACAAATGATATGATGCTATTCAAAGTCCAGAATAGAGAAATCTATAGAGACTGAAAGTAAATTAGTAGTTGCTCAGGGCTGGGAAGTTGACTGGGGCATAGGAGACTAGGAGCTAAAGGATATGAGGTTTCTGTTGAAAATCTTCAAAACTGACTGTAGTGGTGGTTGCCCATATCCCTGAATATTCTAAACACCACTGAATGATATGCTTTAAATGACTGAATTGTATGGTAGAGGAATTATATTTCTATACAGCTTTTTTATTTTGAATTTAAGAGAGAGACAGAGACCATGACAAAAAAAAAAGGCTCTGGAAATGCTTCTTGGTAGAAATGATATCTAAGCTGAGTCTAGAATATTTGGTAGGAGTTAGCCAGAATAGAAAAGAAGAAAGCAAAGGAATTCCTGCAAAGGAATGAAAAGGTATTATTAATTGGCAGGAAATTACAGGTGGGTCATTGTTGCAAGTTTCAAGAGCAATGCAATGCATGAGTGCTGGGCATACGGAGAGAAACTAGGTAATGAAAGGCCTCATATGTTACAGAGGTTGTAACTTCTGTTTAAGGTAATGTACTTAGGCGAGATGCTTTAGGGAATAGAATGCTGCACAGGACCCTGGTCTTTTAGAAGTAGGAGAAAGATATCATCACAAAATTCTCTAAAGTGAAAAACTAACCAACTATGAGGTCAACATACAACAAAGTGATGCAAATAACGTTGCAATCTTGGGTTTCCTTGGCCTAATGACAACCTGAAAAGTGGTTACCTTCACTACTCTGAAGATGATGGATGTGGATGGGGCTTAGACGCAGGGATAGGATCACAAAGAACTAACCACTAGGGAGGCTCTGGAGACTTTTGGAAACTGTTCTTTCTAGTGGGTGGGGCCATTACCTCAGCTTGCCTCTTTCATTCTGGGACAGGTAAACACAGCATGGCTGAAAAATTAATGGCTGTTATGGTATACAGAATCCTTACTGATTGATGCCAGAAGCTATTTGGATAGATTCTAGTAAGAACTGCTGTTTTGTTCATGAATGCATTAAAACTAGGGGAATTTAAATTGTCTACCACTTTCGGCTTCCTTAAGTCAAGCCACATAAATATAGGCTTTGCCCTGAAAACCTCCTTCAGACCTCAGCTGGTGCTGAGGACAGGTGTCCTGAAACCATTAATAGCAAAAGGATAGCCACAAAATAATAAGGAAAAATAAAAAAACACTTTTTGAAGCTTTAACTTCAAATACCTTTCCAGTGATACATGGTCCAAAACTATAATATTCAGTCTAACAGCAAAGTAAAATTTCATACTGTTAGTTAACTAAATGTATTCTAAGACACCTTAAGATATGAACACTATAAAAATAAATTACATGTCTATAAATTGACTGCATTTTTACATGCCTATCTTTCCAAAGTGTCCGTACACTAAGCAGAAGTGGTGGGATGTGAATAAAAGCAATGTTGTTTATAGCATGCTGTAACTGAGTCCCTATGCCATATGTCAGGGCTAAGAACAATGACAAATAGTGACTCTGGGGAAAATGGCTTAACTCTTATCTGCCTTAATTTCTCTGTTTCTAAAAAAAAAGGGTAATGAATATACTCAGACTGAAACAAAGACAGGTTTTTTTTAAGTACAATAGATGAAAATCATGCCACATAAAATATCCATACTTTCCCCCTTTTAGTAAAAAGCAACTCAAATTTTTTCTTTTTTAAAATATTGGGTAAACAATGAGAAAAATATTCAAGAATACAATTTCCTGTTCATTTAGTGAAAATAGCAAAAGTGCTCTCCAGTTCAAATCTTCCTCCCCAAATTATTCTATATTTTATTTTCCAGAACAGTGAAGTTTTGAGTAAGAAAAAAAAAAACAGTTTATCTTGGAAAAATAGAAGAGAAAGTCTGTTAAAATCTGAGAAAAATGAACTCTATAAATGAAAAAAAAAAAAGGAGAAAACTAATCAAAGTTGCAAAAACTTCTAAAGAAAAGATCTGGGTTACAATTCTAACTGGACACTCAAATGATTATGTTTTCCTACAAATGACTTAACTCCTTCTTTCCCCTGCCACTTTTTTGTACTTTGTCAAAATCAAATGTCTGCTATACTACCTTCACAAGGTAGTTTTAATGGATAAAATGAGTGAACAATTTTGGAAAGTTTAGAGCAATGAAAAATATAAAAGACTATTAGCAATGCATATCACTTTCTAAAGAACTGCTAGAACCACAGAAACTGCAACAACAAAATCACGACAGTGATGTAATTTATAAAGCTGCTGTTGGGTGTCAAAACACTATAGTGCCTTTCCTTGGTAGACTTCATTTTTTAAAAGATACTCTTAGCTTTACTCAAAGTAGTTTACCTTAGAGTCAATTATTTGATTCTTTTAACCTGATGAATCATTTAAATTGTGGAACATCCAAATTTAATTATTTGTTATTAACCTAAATGTCATAATTTAAATCAGTCCTTCCGTATGAAACAGGGATGTATGAAGCAATAATAATTTGAATAGCACTTATTTTTAGTATGAAAATAGAAAAAAAGTATAAGAGAAAAACAAATATTTTCTCTTACCAAGAAAACAGAAAAACAAACAGTAAAATAGATAAATGTTTTATTGCCAAGTACTTGAAATACTTTTCCCTTTGATTACTTGTCCTATCATCATCTCCAGCCACCTCCTCCAGCTTTTTAAAGCTGGAATGCAGAGGTACCACAAATTGTGCTTCTTTTATAATTTTTGGTTTATGCAGTCACCATAGGAACCAGTGAATAAATGTCTACAGAGACAGTACACTGTCACGGATAGCCGGGGCATTCCAGGCTAGGATTCTACAGGATTGCTGGATGTGCTATGAATTCTAGGTAAAGACTGATTCAAAGGACAACCAGGTGGACCTTGATTTGGTTTTATAGGTAAGTGAATAAGAGACTTCCCGGTTTCCTTATTTTACTTCAGGATTGCCTTATGAATCTGGGTGGCCCTGGCAATATGTAAGAATTCACATTAACTTTTTTTAGGAAGTTAGGTCTTGGATTCTAAAATGGGATACATTCCCTGAGAGATAACTGGACTGAGAGATGAGCTATTAGTGTCTTCTTTTAAATAAATCTTTCCTAAATAGGATCTACTTGGTTTGTGTTATGAATTCATGGAGAAGAATCTTTTCTTATGAACTATTATTACTTAATACTGAACCTGTTATTAACTGTTTGCATAGTTTATAATTCAGTACAAATTTGTTTCACCAAAATAGAAAATACAAAGGCTAAAACACATATATCTATATTGTCAATATGTTTCTGATCCCTCTGGATTTTGTCTGAGGAGACTGAGGGGAACGTTTTGTGAACCTAGAAAATTTGTCAGTTGAGTTATCCTCCAGGATAAACTATTGATGCTGAGTTGCTTTCGCATGGAGCTTTTCAGTGAGCTCCCCATGTTGGGGTATTCAAACTGGCTTCAGTGCTGTCTCTAACCTGCTGCTGGTAATTCCTCTCACCATTGGCATCTCAGGAGACTCAGACTTTCTCTGCTGGGGATGGCTTGTCCCCTCTTGTATGGGGCCCAAAAAACACTACTGCATCTTGTTCAAAAATTGTTTTGCCCTGAGGCTAGAGATTACAAATTGTTTGTAAATGTGTCTTAGTCCATTCAGGCTACTATAACAAAATATATTAAATTGGGTAGTTTATATATACTTCTTACAGTTACAGGCTGAGATGTCCAACATTACAATGTCAGCAGATTCAGTGTATGGTGAGGGCTTGCTCTCTGCTTCATAGATAGCGCTTTTTTGCTGCATCCTCATGTGGTGGAAGCGGCTAGCTAGCTCTCTGGAGTCTTTTTTTTTTTTTTTTTTTTTTGAGACAGAGTCTCATTCTGTCGCCCAGACTAGAGTGTCATGGCCCAATCTCGGCTCACTGCAAGCCTCCCCTCCCAGGTTCACGCCATTCTCCTGCCTCAGCCTCCCGAGTAGCTGGGACTACAGGCGCCCGCCACCACGCCCAGCTAACCTTTAGTAGAGACAAGGTTTCACCGTGTTGGTCAAGCTGGTCTCAAACTGCCGACCTCATTTGATCTGCCTGCCTCCGCCTCCCGAAGTGCTGGGATTACACGCATGAGCCACCATGCCCGGTTTTTTTTGTTTTTTGTTTGTTTGTTTGTTTGTTTTTCCTTGAGACAGAGTTCTGATCTTGTTGCCCAAGCTGGGGTGCAATGGCGCGATCAGGGCTCACCACAATCTCCTCCTCCCGGGTTCAAGTGATTCTCCTGCCTCAGCCTCCCGAGTAGCTGGGATTACAGGCGTCCACCACAACGCCCGGCTAATTTTGTATTTTTTAGTAGAGACGGGGTTTCTCCATGTTGGTCAGGCTGGTCTCGAGCTCCCGACCTCATTTGATCTGCCTGCCTCCGCCTCCCATAGTGCTGGGATTACAGGCATGAGCCACCGTGCCAGGCCTGGAGTCTCTTTCATAAGGGCACTAATCTCATTCATGTGGGGAGAGCCATCATGATCTGATAACCTCCCAACACACCATCTCCTACTACTATCACCCCAGTATTAATGGTATTTCAGCATATGCATGTGGGGAGACACAAACATTCAGACTGAGACAACCAAGTAAAAAGGGCTCCACAGAAAACCTCCAATCAGCCTGGCACTGGAAGAAAGGGGTGGGGCCTTGGGAAGTTTGCGCCCTTTGCAGGGGGAGGAGCCTGGCCCCTCCTGTTCCTGGGTGGTAACCTAGGATTCAATCTGTGAGATGGGGGCTTGCTAACAGGAACCCCTCTCATTTGGCTGAGACTTTTTCCTTTTCGCCCAATAAATTCCATAGCCCCTCACCCTTCAAAGTGTCTGCAAGCCTACTCTTTCCTGGATGTGTGACAAGAACCCGGTGTTTTCTACAAGAATATCACAACAGATTGAGTATGAATGTAAGATTTTTTATGCATAGTTCTTAGATCCAGGTTTACAAAATTCTATCAATCTCCTGCAAAAACCTCCCTGTCTAAAGACTCTATCCTGAGTTAACTATCAAAAGCCAGCATCAGATCAAAACTGAGATAAACTAAATTAACTGACTTTCCCTAGTTTTATCTTCACATTCTTTATCTTGTTTAATGAAATAATTATCATCCTTATCTCAAAATTGATCTGAAAATTTTATGAATGGTTTCAATTTTTATATCATGTCTTAAGATTATTTATTAGTGTCTGAAATGTATAGTTTTAGCAATTCTGTTTTAGTTTTTTCATTTCTTGATCATAATGGATTTTAGCTGTTTTCACTTATGCTCATAATGTTTCTATATGCCTTTTTACTTTTTAATATTCTAGGAACGTATTTAGTTTTAGTCTTTTGAGTTAAATTGTCTTTTTAATTTAACTTGCACAGACTTAGGTATCTATTATCTGTCTATAAATTGTTCTAGGGAAAAAGAAAACAAGAGAACTCATTTTACCAACCATCCTTCCATGTCTCTTAAGAACTGAAAATGGATAATTTGGTTTTAACAGTCCTCCCCCAAAGACCAAAGAAAATACTATATTAGCATCCAATAGATCTGATGAATTTGATAGAGAGACTCTAAATTGGAATCTGTGAAATAAACCCCTGGAGTGTTTGACCCTTGATTATAACAGGACAGAACAGTGAAGCATTCCTTTTGTGAGATTCAATATTCCCAGAGGCTACACTGATAATGAAGATGAATTTGGATTTTGAAGGAGGTTTTGGCAAAACAATTTTAAGCTGATTTATAAACTACTCAAGCAGCTATATATAGTCAGAAGTTGACAGAGAGAAAAAAATGATTTTCCTCTAACTCGTGGCATCAATAAAGACCCTGTTTGAGGAAAGATGACTCATTTAAATGAAGGCACCAATAACTTGTAAATCAGTTGAGTTATCCTCTGGGGTAAGTGTGATATTTGCCTCTAACTTAGTGTGCTTCTTTGCAAATCTCTGCCCAGGAGGAATCGAATGAAAAAATGGCAAGATGAAAGCATTATGGCATGAAAAAAACACACACTTAGAAAATTATTCCATCTTGGACTATGCCACACTGCAGCTATACAACCTGGGCCATCAGTGTTTCCTGCTCTGTAAAGTCAATGTGTTTGACTCAAGGATCTTGTAGATGCTGTGGCACCTCTATTATCAGAGTAAAAATGCTTCCCTTTGTCTGCTTTTTAATAAGTCCTTTTTATACCCTTTTCACTAACAGAAATTTCTCATGTTTTTAAAAGAACCCTTTGGACACAATGCTTAGGTCTAAATTCTTCCCAATAAAAGAAAAGCCTTCAGTTCCTCTATCTACCTAAGGTAATGATTAGAGGTTTAAGAAGCCTTTTAGGCAAAGGCTAGGGGGCCATCTACTTAGGGGCATCTATTAATATTTAGGAACATCAGCAGCCTATTGTGCTAGCAGTTTATTCTCTGCTCAAGGTGCAAACTACACTAGAAAATCTTGTAACTTCACTCCAGCTGTCAGATTACATCTGCCATAAACACTGTACTGTTTTTATCTAAAATGTTTCATACCCTCCAGACACTTTATGGAATTAGAAGTCAACTACATTTGCCAGACCAAATAGACAGGCTGGTGTTTCCAGCTGCAGATGAGAAGGCAGCCCAGATAATTTGCTGCTCCCTCTAATTTCTCAGGTGATACACAAAGAACACACATTTCCCCTTTTCTCTCTTGCCCATTTCACTTTCTATTAAGACTTTCTCACTTTCCCAGGTCTGGGGATCTTAAGACATTTTCCCAGGACACCAAGATATAGAACCCCAACCAACATTGCTCCTGCTAAAGTAAACTTTTGCCTGGCTTGCCAAGATTCTTGGCCAAGCAATGAGAATTCCTGAGAGTGGCATTCCTTCTGCACTACCAAAGTCTCCTTCTGAGACTTTTTGGTCAGCATATGAAGCTTCTCAAGGCAAGCGTCTGGTTAGCATCTCCCTCCCTCCACTCTGGAGATCTTAAAGCTGAAAAAAAAAAAAAAGAAAGAAAGAAAAAAGAAAAAAAAAAAGAAAGAATGAATGAAAGAAAGAGAGAGAGAAAAGAAAGAAAAGAAGTTCTCTTAAAAAGCAGACTGAGAAACTGGGCTATGTTGACTTTTTTTTTTTTTTTTTTTCCTCCTGTTAGTAAGAAAGAGTTATTCAATCCCACCACTAAAAGAAAGGAAAAAAAAAAAACTAATAATTTCAGGAAAGCTGCTGTTTCTCGTGTTCTGATCTCCGAGCTCCCTCTTGTGCCCTGATGGGAAATTGATTCAAGAAATAAATAAAGGTCGGCACGTTTAGGCTGTAGTGTTGAAGCAGCTCCCTGAAGCAATGGTCAGCACAC
The DNA here is from genome assembly GCF_043159975.1 of Macaca nemestrina. Taxonomy (NCBI): domain Eukaryota; kingdom Metazoa; phylum Chordata; class Mammalia; order Primates; family Cercopithecidae; genus Macaca; species Macaca nemestrina. The sequence goes on from NC_092128.1 coordinate 66,436,905, forward strand.
TTCAGTGCGCATCACAACTCTAAATGAAGATTTATCAAACATGGGTGAAGGACTACACCCTTTAGACTGTCACATTTTAAATTAGCTTTTCACAAAACTAAAATTTGGAATACATTTTGAGAATCTGTCTCAAAAAACAAACAAAAAAAATTCCAAAATGCGAGTTACGAAAATATCTGGTTCTCAAATTTCAGTAGGCATCAGAATTGCCTTGTGGTTTTTAAAAATGTTCCTGTGCTCAGCATCTAAGATTCTGTATTTTTAGAGACGGCCCAGAAATTAATGTTTACAATAGATATCCCAGGGTATTCTGCTGCAGGTGATCTTGATAAACCCTGGGAAAGATCATTTACTTCCCTGAGTGGCAGATTCCTGGAGGTCAAAGGAGAAACAAGTTTTCCTCTCCTCATAGGAAAAATTCAGTTTCTGCATGCCATCACTTAACTCCAGGAGACTATTTTCCTTATCACAATGAAAGCATCAGAACACACCTTACGAGAGAGAGAGTGACGTGTTTCCTAAAGGACAGACCTAGTCTTCATTAACATCATCTACTTGAGTTAGAGGCCTAGAGGAGGCTTTGGAAGCTATTCAAGTAAACTCCTAGAGACTAGAAGTTAATTGTCAGGGTCATAAAATGACCCCCAGATGTGCTATAGTAAATAGATTAAGCACCTGAACTCAGAACTATATGGTGGCATATCAGAGAATGATGAAAAACACACGCTTTTATTGCGAGAATCTCTGACCACATCTTTTCTTGGACGGTGGTTTTCTGCCTTCGTTATAGTTTGGAGGCTGGGAGAGGGATCCTCCACCACAGGATGCCCTTTTATTATTATTAGGTACTATTGTTGCATCGGTCTCTCACCTTGAGCAGGTGAAAAGAATAATTAATTCATAGATCTATGAGAAGTGGAAACATGGCAGTTGGTGAAAGAGAATGTCAGTGTGCCTTTATGCCCAAAAATAAGCCCAAAATACTGTTACCCCTGTAAGTATTTTTAGGATACACAAGTATTTGAAGCAATGCTTACACCACTGATTTCCAATCCTGATGTGACATAATCAGGACAGGTTAAAATCTCCCAAGGGTTACTGTGAAACTATCAAAATCAAAATTAACACGATCATTTTCTTTTTAAAAACATATACTTTTGCTAGTTTGATAGAGGAAAAATATCTGCAAATCAAGCTATGATCCAAAGGTATCTTAACTCAGCCAAGATTAGAAATAAATAATCTGGCTGGGTGCAACGACTCACACCTGTAATCCCAACCCAGCTTGGGAGGCTGAGAAGAGAGAATCGCTTGAGGCTAGGAGTTTGAGACCAGCCTGGGCAATGTAGGGAGATTCCCATCTCTACAAAAAAAAATTTAAAAATAATAATAATGTTAAAAATAAAATATAAAGAAATAAATAATCTTCATACTGAAAAGTGAATATCTGAAAAAAATCAGGAGGCATTCAAGTGTCACTCATGCCATTAAAGCAGTCTGTATTTAAGTTGACAATTCTGAGTCTATAAATTGTTTTCTTCTTGTGTTCCCATCCAAGGTGAACTGCATTATTCAGATCTTGACTATAGAGGGCTATTGCCTTAATGCTAATCTGTGTTAAATGAACCACATTCTATAAGTCAGACTTAACTTGGTAATTCTGCCACCATTAATCAATAAACTGAAGAGTTAGAAATCGATAATACAAATTATCTATCCTGGGCCCCATCCCCTTCCAGAAAAAAAAGCTATGACTCAGAGGTCAGATTACTTGATCACCCAGCTAGTTAATTGTTGATCTAGTACCAAAATCAGGAAAGCTACTAATCCAGCTCTCAAGGAAATCGAGGCTAAACAATAACATAAATACAGGGACACAAGTAGAATAATTAATTTTATATTGCTTAAATAATTTTCAAAAAAATTAGACACTGTATGCAAACAGGACAAGAATATGTCATACAAGAGGCTAGGAAGTATTTAGATTGTACAAGGACCTATTCCTCTTAATAGACACTCAGCACATCCCTATAAAAAAAAAAAAAAAACTACAGATTCTTCTGTTTTCTTTCTGCTTTATGTTCATAGATAATGTGTTTTAAAATTGTAATGTTCTGGAGAGTTTTTCTTCCTCATAGTAAACACAAATCATATGGAAATAAGGATACCTGGGGACTGAAATCACTCCTGCTCCAGATTTAGTAGGATTACACCTCATTTTCACAGCAGTTGATCGGCCATTAATACAAGATGTTGTCGTTGTAGAAGACCTATTGTAAGCCAAATAATATTTTTAGAAAACAGATATAATACAGATTATAAAGACAAAAATATGTGAATAATTGCTCTCAGGCTTCATGAACAAATGAAAAAGAAAAATGTATTAAAGTTCACTAATTTACAATTTTAATACAATTTCACCTCATTTACTTTCATTGCCTATGAAAAGTTGACTACATTCCCAGGTGATGTTATCATCAAAGTATTTAGTAAAGATATTATCATTTTAATAAATATTATAATCAAAAATATTCTTAAGGAAAAAAGGACCATATCTACTTACGCTGATGCTTTGATATGTGAATTATAAATAATTATTGCCTAGACAGTGAAATAGTCTCTTTATTTTTTATTTATTTTTTTTTTTTTGAGACGGAGTCTCGCTCTGTCGCCCAGGCTGGAGTGCAGTGGCACGATCTCGGCTCACTGCAAGCTCCGCCTCCCGGGTTCACGCCATTCTCCTGCCTCAGCCTCCCGAGTAGCTGGGACTACAGGCGCCCACAACCGCGCCCGGCTAATTTTTTGTATTTTTAGTAGAGACGGGGTTTCACCGTGGTCTCGATCTCCTGACCTTGTGATCCGCCCGCCTCGGCCTCCCAAAGTGCTGGGATTACAGGCGTGAGCCACCGCGCCCGGCAAATAGTCTCTTTATTGAATACACACACACACACACACACACGAAACTATATAAGGCTTTCAAAATATTCCATGTTTCCTACTTTTTACTATATTTCATTTAAGAACCAGTTACTAGTTATTAAGTATAAGCTACATTCTAGGAACCCTCAGGTGACATAATCGATCTTCTCTGCCACAGGAACTCACATCTGGTATATGATTACATACACACAATTATAAATATGTGAGTATTGGTGTTCCGTATATACTAGTTTCTTTTGATTAAAATACAGTCAAAGGAAACAGCATCTTCACTTACTTATAAAAGAAATGCACATCTGGTATTTGGCTTGGTGGAACTGGGAACATATCTTCTTTTATATTAATATTTTGCAACGTGGTTTCAACTGTAACTCCTAGATGATATTTAGAAAGAAGCTATTAAGCAATATGGAAAATTGGTTTTATTTGGTCTCTGTAGATTTGAAGAGAAAATAGCTTTAGTGACTGTCATTTTACAGTATTTACAGAAATGCTGTATTATATTAATGCATTCATGGTAAAAATAAGAAATTTTCCAAAGTCTCCAGAATGAAAGAGATAAGATTCTACTCCCTAGCTTTATAATTTCTTTTCACTTCCCCGGGTCTTGTTGCCTGAATCTAATGCAAGCAGTAATTCGATAATCTATGAAGTTCTTTTCAGTTCTCTAACATTTCAAAAGTCCTTTAAAATTTTCATTCTCCAGTGACTTTTATCGAATGAATTGGGCTGCTTTGCTAATACAGCTTTTTACTCATATTCAATACAGATGTATTTGAAAAAGCAAAAAATTTTGTGCCCTAATAATTTCCAAAAATAACTCTGAAATTTGCTTAATCTAGTAAGCAGAAAACTAAGGCCTTTTTTTCCCCCTGCCTCTTGTAAGCAAAATAACAGAGCCAAAACACAAGCAATAAGAGCAAACTTTGCTTCAGAGTTCCCACTCTGAGCAACCCCCACCGCCCCCAGGAACTGACCTTGGTGCTGAAAGTCAATGCTAAATTCCTCTGGAGTCTATACTACAGCAATGTTCTCACATCTGGCCACACATTCGAATCACCTATGAAGCTTGTTAAAACCACAGGTTCCTAACCCCCATCGTAGAGATCATAATAAATTTGATCCCTAGGAGTCACTCATTAGAGAGCTAGATTCTTCTTGAAACTTTCCTATGGCTGCCAGGACTACAGAGCCAAAAAGGGAACATGAGGAATGAAACTCAGCACCTTTGCTGTTTGTCACCTGCTTACTTTTGGTACGAGAAAAGATGATGGAAACTGGTGGCATATAAATGATTTAGGTGTAGATTGTGTTTGTTTACTATTCTTATTTTGTTTTTAGTTTTAGTTTTTAAAATTGGTCTGCCTCTTAAACTTCTAGAAAATCTGATGCCAGGCACAGACCCTCAGAAAATGTCATACTTATATATGAATTAACACATAAATGCAGAAGCTTCTCAGAGACTACTCAATAGTCCCCACTAGTAGGAGTTTTTTCACCATCTTACAAAGTGATAATGTAAAATTACCTGTGGGGGCCTTAATCATCTTTTGCAAACGCCAATACAATGACAAGTTATCCACAGCATAATTTAAGAATAAATGTATGCATGCATATATGAACCAAAGGAAGCTTACCTAAGAATGTATCTGCCAGAATGATGGATTGTGATGACAAGGCTGCTCGGAAACCCTTACTTTCAGAAGGAATAATTGTTGACTGGCATACAAATGCCCCTACCAAATTTGTGTAATCATCTGACCCTGCCACTATTTCTTTTACTGTAAAGTCTGTTATATTGTTGGTACAGAGAGCCATCTTCTTCCCCTAGGAAAATAAAGTCATAAAAGAAAGTTTTTATTGGATGTCAATCTCTAAACTTAGTCCCAACTAGCTAGTGACCCTAGAACAGCAGTGGCTCTCTCCTCACTGCAAGGATTCTGATTTAGTTGATCGGGTGTGAGCCTTAGCCATCCACCAGTACTTTTTCAAAGCTCTCAAGGAAAGTTCAATATTCAACCAAAGTTCAGAGTCTGAAGTTATAACAAATACAGTAATTCAAGACTATACTGCTCTTCCCACTATAAGCATCATTTGTAATAAATGAAAGTCATCAAGCTTAAGAAAATACAAGTAATCTATGAAATGTTCAATTCCTAGAATAACAATGCATGCAAAGAGACCAGCAAACTGCCGTTTAAAGCTTTAATGCCAAAGAAAAAGAGTTGGTCTTCCTTTTCCTTTATGATCCTATGTGTAGCAGAAAGGTAATGTGAAGGCTAAAGAAGAAAGCAAGTCGTACTGCAGCAAAATTCTAGAAAAACACCTGAATTCTAAATAGTTGGTCACTACAAGTGTCTTTATTCACCTACTCTTAGATTCAATGATGTGTATCTGTTCAACCATACAAGTTAAAGGGAATACAGAGATTTGGTTTTCTAATAATTTAGAAAATAATTGAAGATATAACTTATAAAAATGGAAAAATTGTTTAAATATACTATAGTCCCACTGCAAAGGACTATAGCTTGCTCCATAATTTCTACAAAGTAAATGTAAAAATAGGAAAACCATTTCACTGGTGTTGGATATAGAGTGTACACAGATGTGTAAAAAGAAAAATATAAAAGATTCTCTTTCTTAATGCAGCTAGCAGACCTAACCTATACATTTTTCTCCCACTACCAGGCCTTCTCACCACTATATATTTTTTTACTAGGCTTAAATTAAAATGTTGAAGCCAATAACAAATAATGAAAAAGAGCAAAGAAAAGGTACTTAGGAAAGAAAAAGGAAAATAGTGGAAGCTAAAAGAAAAAAAAAAAGAACAAAAAGGAAAGAAAGAGATAGAAGCCAAAGGGGAAGAGAAGAGAAGGTAGAAAAAAAGGTAGTGCTAATGTAGGATAAGATTGTGATAGAAGTATGACAGATAATGGAATTAATCTTATTCACTGCTTCCCACACTATCTGGCACATAACAGGTATTTATATTTATTGAGTGAACTGAGTAACTAATCTACTGAGTGTCTTGGATCACCCCAGGTAAAATCAAAACAGGACAACTGTCATACCACGTAAAATGTTATGGATCTTTTTGTTTGAAAACCTCTATGGTCATCAGATCTCTTTTTGTTTCCTTTGTGCAAAGCTTTGCACAGTATCTCATAATGAAGACAATTGAAAATATAGGAGTTAATATGGGAAGTGACATGGAGGAAATGTCCTATTCTGTTTCTACTCTGCATGCATATACCTGTACATACTTCCCAACCCTAACCTCATATGTCCATTAAAATATTGGGAATTATGGTCCTGTAACCTCTCACCATTGCCAGTATCAATTAAGATTCCTCTTCTTCTCACAGAAAATAAAATCCATTTGTATGATTTAAGCCTACATTATCAACTGATATTTGGCCCTGCATGTCTCCTTTTTATTTTGAACAAACTTCCTCTTGAAAGTCTGTTTCTTTCCATAATGGTTGAACTAGTTTACAATCCCACCAACAGTGTAAAAGTGTTCCTATTTCTCCACATCCTCTCCAGCACCCGTTGCTTCCTGACTTTTTAATGATTGCCATTCTAACTGGTGTGAGATGGTATCTCATTGTGGTTTTGATTTGCATTTCTCTGATGGCCAGTGATGACGAGCATTTTTTCATGTGTCTGTTGGCTGTATGCATGTCTTCTTTTGAGAAATGTCTGTTCCTATCCCTTGCCCACTTTTTGATGGAGTTGTTTGTTTTTTTTCTTGTAAATTTGTTTGAGTTCTTTGTAGGTTCTGGATATTAGCCCTTTGTCAGATGAGTAGATTGCAAAAATTTTCTCCCATTCTGTAGGTTGCCTGTTCACTCTGATGGTAGTTTCTTTTGCTGTGCAGAAGCTCTTTAGTTTAATTAGATCCCATTTGTCAATTTTGGCTTTTGTTGCCATTGCTTTTGGTGTTTTAGTCATGAAGTCCTTGCCCATGCCTATGTCCTGAATGGTATTACCTAGGTTTTCTTCTAGGGTTAAATGATCTAGAACTAGAAGTACCATATGACCCAGCCATCCCATTACTGGGTATATACCCAAAGGATTATAAATCATGCTGCTATAAAGACACATGCACATGTATGTTCATTGCAGCACTATTCACAATAGCAAAGACTTGGAATCAACCCAAATGTCCATTAGTGACAGACTGGATTAAGAAAATGTGGCACATATACACCATGGAATACTACGCAGCCATTAAAAAAAGGATGAGTTTGTGTCCTTTGTAGGGACATGGATGCAGCTGGAAACCATCATTCTCAGCAAACTATCGCAAGAACAGAAAACCAAACACTGCATGTTCTCACTCATAGGTGGGAACTGAACAATGAGATCACTTGGACTTGGGAAGGGGAACATCACACACAGGGGCCTATTATGGGGAGGGGGGAGGGGGACGGATTGCACTGGGAGTTACACCTGATGTAAATGATGAGTTGATGGGTGCTGACGAGTTGATGGGTGCAGCACACCAACATGGCACAAGTATACATATGTAACAAACCTGCACGTTATGCACATGAACCCTAGAACTTAAAGTATAATAATAATAAAAAAAAAGAAAGTCTTTTTCTTTTTAAAACACAAAATTGACAACATAAACAACAGTATCACTTTCTCAAATAACTTCCTGCCTAAAAAAGAGGTAAGATTGACAACCCTGACCCATTTTTATGAAAACGAAATGTCCTCAAAGCACTTACACCATAGCTCCAAGCTTCAGGTTTCAACTGACTGCGTAAGTGATTTGATACACTGAGAACGAGACAAGGTTGCCCCTGGTGGAGAAATCTGCCAATATTCTAGGAGGCAATAGAGGATCTAAGCAATCAAACTTCAGTTTCTGACACTTGGTTGATATCCATAGAGAATTCACGGGTCCATTAACACAGAAAATATCAACTCAATCAGAGCTGAAATATAGGTCCATCTCACCTTGACAGACAGAACTCACCTCATGCCCACACAAACTGATATTGAAGAAATGGAAGTATTTTGTTCCTTTGGAGGTGAAGCTGGGGCCATTCATTAATGAGCCCACACTGCTGAGGTTGCTAAAGTCATAGTGCAAACTCTGATTTTCTTTTTCATGGTAGAAAAAGCAGTCACTATAGCAAACCGAATGGTCCTTTGATTAAAGATAAAGAAACAATATAGCAGGAAAGAAAATATTAGCTGCTACTAAAATGTGTTTGAAAAAAGTTCTAGGTGTAAAAACTATTCCAGTAATTTAATCTTAGCTATAATATACTTTACCACACTAATATCAAGAATTTCTAAACTCTAACTAGATTTTTCTAGCCAGAGTTCAGAAAATTCAGAATCTTTTAAAGACAGAGTAAAGTTATCCTCAGGTTTGTTCCTCGTAGAAACTTATTTCTTCAGAGTGAAGAACAATAGTAAGAAATAGCCAAAATTCTGTTGTGTAAATTTAAACAGACAGTAAAACTGCTTTGTCCTTCACTCATAATATGGCATCAATCTTTGCCATTAAAAATTGTAAGAAACACTAGCTGTTCCCAGATGACTGCTACAGCCAGCCTACAGATAGGTAGTTTATTTGCTGTACCTAAACAATACACAAGAAATCAGTTTTAATATTTTGGAAAAGCATTCTTATTTGGGAGCTTTTAATATTTTGTGTCACCAGTAACTAGTATTTTCATGACATACAGTAAGTGTTTAATAAATGCAAGAAGGGAGAAAAGAGAAACGGTAAATTGAAAGTCTTATTTCAGAATAAATAGCAACCTCATAGCTCCCAAAGAAACGTTAAGGAGAACCCTTGAATTTCTCTATTAAAATGTGCTTTCATGCGGATACCTGAAATGCAGACCCACTTACCTGATTGCTTTTACTCCCAGGCCCACATGGAATACAAGCCTCTTTGCCATAGACCTGATGTATGGACAGGTAGGTGTCAGGTGGACATTCCTTGCACTGGTTGGTTTCTTTCTCAATGTAGTGGCCTGGAGGGCAGGGGACACACGATGAACCCGACTGTTCAGAACCGAGGGCACAGGCACGGCATGAGGACGCCACCCCATCAACTGCATTAGTGGCTGTGATAGAATAAATCTTCACCATGTCATTGATGAATCGTCTATTCTAAAAAAAGAGCAGAAAGTAATGACTTCTGCCTTGGGGCTTAGTTGTACAACCAGATTATGTCTTACGTTGATATCATCAAAATAACTAAATAGAGTGTTCCAGCCTAATAGTTTGTAATTGACAATAGATTAATATCACTGCTATTTGGTTCTTCTTTTTGAAAATCTTAAATCTTGACACCAGAAACTAATTTCCACAATAATAGAGTTCCAGGAGTTTTGTCACAATTACTGTGAGATCTGTCACAATTGGTAGAAATTAGGATGCAATTAGAGACCTCATATCCAGAAGAACTAGTATAGTTTAAAGACAGGAACAGTTTTTTATCTCCCAACATTGTTTATTCACATCTTAGCCTAAATCAAATGATACAATAGGATGTTGAAAGTGTGGCAGGGTAGAAATGCCTTGGAATGGGGATTAGAAAATCTTGGAAGACTAGGACCTCTAGTCACACACAAACATTAACTGTGTTAAATCAATGCAATCACACAATTTGACTGAGTCTTCCTTTCCTTCTCCAGTCCTTTCCCTAATCAACATAAGAAAAGATGTGAACTAGAGAGCAAAAACCTGGGTCTTATTATGATTTTCCTTCTTGTAACACTGGGTCACTTTAAGGTCTGGCTTTAATTAAGCAGTGGGCATCACTCTATCAGTACAGAGCAGTGTTACCCCAGACTACTTAATGCTTTTTGTCTGGGACAAAGATAAATTGAAGGCAAGGAAAGGTTCATGCCCCACAGGACGGTAATCTTAACATTCATAAGGAATAACTAGAGTCAAGTACAATCTGGGGAATTTGTTCCCCACTGAAAGCCTGAAGAGAAGAAGAGAAAAAGCCATACATTTGCCACCATAGCATTACGGCCACTTTTGAACAAGTGGTTTCTCTTGTTCTCACCTTGGGAAGGTTACATCTATGGAGATCCACAAAATAAGTCCTGCTACTATTGAAACATATGGTACAATGGAATATACTTAGGGGAGGAATAGGTCTATTCTGGCAGGGAAAATAAAATAAAGGAAATGATTCTGTGTGTTAGCTCAATTGTGTGTACATACACATTCTCCAGGCTGTAAAGGAAATATTACTGTAATGAAAAAATAAAAAAACACTAGTTAATGGCTCTTAGATAAACATCAGATGACTCAGATGAAGAGGAAGAAAGTTGCCCATCTTCACAAAGCCTCAGAAAGCTTTAAAAACAAGCTATTTTTAGAGAACTGCAAAATTAGATTTTCCTTCTCGTAAGTTTCCAAAAACTATATTTATTCAGAGTGAAGAACAATTCAAAGACATGTTGTTATTTTATTCCATACATTCTTACTCTCAAAAAATAAAAAAATTATCATTTTTATACCACTGACTCCATAACCAGATTATTCATTCTATATTTTTAAAGAAGCAGTCTTTTCTCTCAAATTTGAGTGATCACTTTGTATGTATCTCCACAAGGGGGCATCATTAGTGTATTTAAAGAAAAAAAAAGTACTTGGAACTTACATCTTGACCCTGATTAGTTCTCTGGAATGCCCATGTAAATGTAAAAGTTGCATTCTTGAAGATGATATGGGTGTAAGCTTGTTTTTCTTTGGTTCCACCCCATGATTCTACCACATTCGTACTTTTTCTATTAATATCCTAAAACACAGTGGAAAAAAATATATTCAAATAAAACACAAACTCAACATTAATATACTTGTGTATATATTACAAATGTATTTATATTTAAAGTAAACCAATTAGAGTTTATGACTATTTACAAACAGAGCATGTAATCCCAGAACTCTTAAAACTTACCTTCAAGTCTGCACAAGCACCTCACTCACTCAGTAATCACAATATATCAACCACATTGTTCATGTAACTTGAAAGAGGTCTCAAATCATAGTATGTTAAAGGGTTGGGGTTTTTTGTTTTTATTGTCTATTTTTGTTTCATGTGTGTGATCTGGCTTGGGATATATACTTAGAAGAGGAAACATAACTCCTCAAACTTCTTACAATAAACTTCTAAGATGATCATTGAATGGAAAGGCTTGCAATTTTTTATCTTTTTCCTTCAGAGATTCTGATAGGGAGGTCTTACATAGGAATTCCAAGATCCCCTGAATTATACTTTCAAGTTTCAGGGTTACTTTATCCAAGTGCATGTTAAGCAGAACGTTATTTTACGTTCATGAAATCCTCTCTTGCTTATACTTGACTTCCAAAAGGTTTAATTTATATTTTATTTCTTATTTATTTAACTAAATTCAAGATAATATTAAAATCACACAAATTTGTGATATTCCAACTGATATGCTGTCGTCAACATGACTAGAAAGCAAATATTAATAAGGTGACCAGATAATGTAACACACATCTAATTTACATAAAAAGAAAACCAAGCCTAAACCCTGAATTTTCTAATTTTCCTGGCAGAAATTCTGATAGATCACTTAGGAATTTGAATGGGCTTCCATTAATTATCTGGGATGCTGGCAATAAGGTTTCATGAGCTCAAGACAAGTCTCTTTGTTTTTCATCCTTTGATAATATAGGAATCAAACATGTGATAAAGTAATCAAATATGCTCTAAAGAGACACATCCTGAGTTCACACCACAGACAGGAATAACAGAAAATGCTCATCATACATTATAGAAATCCCATGCAACCAAACAATGAAATCATCATTCCCAAAAAGCAGCTCATAATATATCGATAGTGCTTCATTAAACATCATTATGGGTTATAATAAACGAAATGTAATGCATTAGTGCACATAATACCACCTTACATTTGTGAAGCACTACGTGATATTCAAAGCATTTTATATATTATTTAGTTTGAGATCTCCAAAAGTCCTGTGAGAAGATCAAATCACACAGAGGAAAAAAAAAAATGGCAGACTTTGCTAAAAGCTAAAAGCTCTAGGATTGATTCAACAATATAAATATCATGAGATCCCTACTCTCAGGGATGCCTGGTTGAGTAAGAGAGACAAAAACATAAATAAGTTCACATAACTAAAACAGGGATTTTTCAAAGGGTTTTAGAAGCACACAGGAGAGAGTGGCTAACTTGACTGAAAGGAGTAAGAGAGAGCTTCTGAGAAAAGGTGAAGTCTGAGCTGCCACTGAAGTATGATTGGGAGTTCACCAGACAAAACAGCAAAAGGAAGAATGTCATTCTAGCTTAGAGTGTTAACACATAGGGAATGAAAACGTACAGAGTGTTCCACTAACACCAACAAATTCAGGTGACTAAAGAAAGGTGAGTCATAAAAGCAGGTTTGGAAACAGAGGCTGGGGAAAGAATACAAAGAGCCATAGAAACACCACGTTACAGAATTTGAAGTGTATTCAGAGGCCGTTGGTTCTCAAACTCTAAAGTATTTCAGAACCACCCTCAATGCTTGCTAAAATACAGATTGCTGCGACCATAGAGTTTCTCATTCAGTAAGACTAAGCTGAGACCCAGAAATATGCATTTCTAACAATTTCCAAGGGGACCCAGGTGGTGCTGGTCCAGGGGCCACACTTTAAGAATAATTGCTATAGGCCATAAAAAGCACCAAGGGAAGGGATAGCTTTGTTCTTCATGCCTCTACTGTTCAATTTTGGGGGGTTTTCTTTGTTTTGTTTCGTTTTAGAGATGGGGACTGTTGCTCAGGCTGCAGTGTAGTGGCATGATCATGACTAACTGCAGCCTCGACCTCCCGGGCTCAGGTGATCCTCCCACCTCAGCCTCCCAAGTAGCTAGGATGAAAGGTATGCACCATCGTGGCCAGCTAATTTTTTTTTTTTTTTTTTTTGTAGAGATGAGGTTTTGCCATGTTGCCCAGGCTGCTCTTGAACACCTGGACTCAAGCAATCCACCTGCTTCAGCTTCCCAAAGTGCTGGGATTACAGAAGTGAGCCACCACGCCAGCCTCTACTGTTGTTTTTCTGGTTAAGGATAATTTTGGCTGGGCGCAGTCACTCATGCCTGTAATCCCAGCACTTTGGGAGGCTGAAGTGGGTGGATGACCTGAGGTAAGGAATTTGAAACCAGCCTGGCCAACATGGTGAAACTTCATCTCTACTAAAAATACAAAAATTAGCTAGACGTATGGTGCATGACTGTAAATCCAGCTACTCAGGAGGCTGAGGCAGGAGAATCACTTGAACTCAGGAGGCAGAGGTTGCAGTGAGCCGAGATCACACCACTGCACTCCAGCCTGGGCGACAGAGTAAGACTTCGTCTCCAAAAAGAAAAAAGATAATTTTGACAGCAGTATAGATGAAAGAGTAGAGATGAGAAGAATGTATAGGAGACTACTGAATATTCCAGTTAAGAAATAATATTAGTCTGCATTTCAGCAAAGGCACTGAGTATAAGAAGAACAAACTAAAGAAATAAGGAGGCAGACTTGGGAGAATTGAAGACTTGTGGGTTATTTGTGATACAGATGGCTGTACTGAAGATTATTCATGATCTTTTACTGCTACAAAGTCGATATTTTTTTTTTTTTTCAGAAAAAAAGTCTGCCTTCATTTAAGCTATCACTAATCACAAATAAATGTTTAAGTCTCCTCACATTTTGCATATCCCGGAGAAAATTGTTAATAAACTGTTAACTAGCTACTAAAAGGCATTGGAAAAAAAAAAACACAAACAAAAACAAAGCAGGTCTGTGAAGTAACTATTTAATTGTAATGTTAAACTCTTAGCCAACAACCTTCTAACTCTCACATAAGGTCTTAGTAATTTTCGTGATGCTTTCCTCAAGCTAAGAGTAGAGATTTGTATGACATCTAGAAAAGAAACGGGCAACATTATGACATGGCATAGTGAAGTCTTTTTTCTAAATGCTCTCTTTCTTCTCAGTGTTCTACATCTCCATTATTTTCTGCCCTGACTTATTAGTACAATGTGTTTTCCTTCCAGATAGTTTGAATAGCTGAATGGTTATCAGGGGAGAATTTTCATTCTGCTGGTGACATTTTCATGAAGGAATTTTTTTTACCAGATTAATATTCCCTGGCCTCTATCAGTCACCCAAGCTCCCTCACTTAGTCTTTCTCATGAGGAATAAACAGGTTATTTGTGGACTTCATTGCACAATTCTTAATTACTTTAGATATTTTTTAATGTTTATGAAAGGTGCTAAGAATATCAAAAAAAAAGGATTTATTATCCCAACTTGCCACAAATAAATTTACACTTGAAGGAGAATGCTAAGCTTAGAAATCTGCCCTGAAAGCTGCCCATCCACTTACCACCATGAAGTACAAAACACAGTCGGCTGAACAGAGGGTCTCAAAGACAAACGTTATTCTTCCTAGTTCAGAACCCATGGCTCCAGTCATAGATGTTGGTGGTCTATTTGACAGATTAAAATGGCAGTATTCATAGTATGTTCTAAATACAATTTACAATAAAATTAAGCCACTATTTTTATTAAACAAAAAGCCATGCTCTTCTCTTCCTCTAATCTACCACTTCCCTCACCCAAAACTCCTTCCTCACTTAATCCTACCTGACAACACCCTTCGTAGACATTGAGTCCACATAACCATGGTAATATGCTTGAACCTCTTATTGTAAATGATACCATCCATCCTAAAGGAAAAGACTCCTACTGGGTAATTTCAACATGGGGAACTAAAATGAAATGGGATTAAGAAATTTCTAACATACTATTTTACCAAGAGAACTGAGAAAAAATAGATAAATAAACCACAAGATATTCCTGCAAACAACTTGGACTGACCTCTTCAGTAAGTATCCAAGAATCAAAGTTATTGTAGCATTTGGACACACTATTGTTTAAATTTTTCAGCTTTATCCAAGTAATATATAACTAACATTTATAGTTTCTCAATCACTAATTCTACGGATACTCTTCAATACAATACATTACCCTGTGACAGCTTGTTATTTACTAAGTATTTTTGCAATATTGTTCCATAAAGTAGCCCTACTTCTTTATTTATGTGGGGAAACAGGTGTGAGGATTCTTATAGAAAAGAATTAAAATTGTTTTCCTTACTTAAATCCTGGGATATGCAAGTTTAAGATCAGGTAATCATTGTCAGAACCTCCAGCCCCACTCTGGATATGATCTCCAGCCACCTCCCAACCTAGAAGTAATAAAAGTTATTTTATTAATAAAAATTCCATGAATGATTTCCAACAATCCGTTTAAATAAGGTAAAAGTAAGAAGAAGCATTAGTGTTTCCATTCAAAGTTAGAAATGCTACAAATGTTGCAAATTTCATGCCGAGGTAGATGTTCCAAGAGGAACCAAGTGACACATCATTTTGAATAAAAGATACTTAATGGGATAACAACAGTTTTCTCAATGAAGCATGATTTGTATTTTAACTAAAATAGATGGTCTCTATGTAATCTAATATATTGAGACTAACAACCCTAGTCTTCAGGCAACAAATGTGCAATAGAAACTTCAAATTACTTAATAGAAAAGATTTGGGACCTGAGGTTCATTCTTATAGTTTGTTGTATTGTTCCCTAATTTAACCCCTGTTCTGCATTCATTCACTTATTTATTCAGCTAGCATTTACTGAGTGCCAAGAACTATGATATGCACTGGGATAGAAAGGTAAGACAAAGTCCACCTTCACTGAGGAGTCAGTAGAACATGAGAGACAGACATACACAACTGTCAACAGTTGTTGAGCTGTGCACAGAGAACCATTATGAGGTCCATCTTCTGCAAAGTAACAATCAATATAAACTGAAATGGCCACAGTAAAATGAGGAAAAGAGAGGCTTCTCCAACATACCATCAAGCAAGGTTATTAATTAATGGCAGTACCTCAGCATTGGCATTTCCATCTCTAAAAGAAAATATCAGTATCTGCTACTGCAAGAGGTATAAGAAAGAAACTAAGGAAGAGGCTGATTCAGTGCTAGATTGACTTGGTGATTTTTGAAATGTTTTAATCAACAATTTATACAGAGGTGATATGTTGACTATACATCAATCAAGCTAATCTTAAAAATAATACGTACTAATGTACATACTTATAAGAGAGTTGTCCATTGTTTGGCTATCTACTGTGGTTGAAAAGAGAGATAAGCGGGTATAGAATTCTAAGGGTTGAATAGCCATAAAACAGTCTGACCCGGTGGGACAACAGGCCCTTGACTGCAGTGTAAGCAATATGAGAGGCACTTAGGTTTAAAGAGACTGCAAACTTGCAATGCGGATAAAATGCAGAAGGATATTCCCACTTGGAGCAATTCTATATTAAGAAAGGGAGGACTTTATGAAATGTTTCTCTGAGAACAACTCCTAGTGTTCAGAAATGCCATGAGGAGGGATAGAATAGGGAAGGGCAAAGAAAAGAAGGCAGTACTAGGATGGTAAAGAGAGCTAAGTTTGGAGCACTAATACCCCCGCAGGAGGAAATAAACATTTCCCATGTTTGAATATTGCTTATTGGAGAGTTCCCCAATGTCCTCCACTTTTTTCTCTGTCCTGAGAAACAGAGTGTTTTGACCCCTTTGAGACCTGGCCAGCTGCATGTCCTCTCCACTACCTGAAGGCTTGACCCCAAGCCAGGGCCTTGAACGTTCCCAGGCACTGATAGAGCTGTTTAGTTTGTTGTCTAAAATACTGAAAGAAACTAGCCCTAGCCTTGAGCTAAACTCCTCAAACCCTCATCTAAACTCTACAACCCGACTCCCTTCATTCCAGACACACCTCAGTAGAACATTCCTTGTCTTACTGTCCCTTGTGAGGTATGCTACAGGCCCCTCTGTAGGTAAATTCCCCTAATCAATGCTTTGGACTGATCATCATGGTGTTTAGTGCTTCTTTTGTTGAAATCCCAACTGGCCCTGTCTCAGGACAGTTTGGGGAAGTCCCTTTTGGGAGCGCTCCTGCCAGCCACTTTTGGGGCAACTCCAGCCACAGGTTCGGCCAAACAGAACACTTGTTATGGGTTGACTGTGTCCCTGAGAAAAGATATGTTGAAATCCCCACCACCAATACCCATAGATGAGACCTTATTTGGAAATAAATACTGTATGCATATCATCAAGTTAAGATGAGGTTATTAGGATGGGCCTTAATCCAAAATGACAGGTGTCCTTATGAGGGGAGGAAAATATGGTCACAGACATAGACACAAAGGGAGAGGATCATAGGAAGACACAGGGACACACAGACCCAGAGGGAGGATGGCCCTGTGAAGATGGAAGCAGAGACTAAAGTTATGATCTCACAAGTCAAGGAATTCCCGGGGCTACCAGAAGCTAGAAAAGGCAAGAAGGGATATTTTCCTAAAGGCTTCAGAGAGAACATAGCCCTGCCAACACCTTGATTTCAGACTTCTGGCCTTTAGAACTCTGAGAGAATACTTTTCTGTCATTTGAAGCCATCCAGTGTGTGGCACTCTGTTGTAGGAGCCCTAAGAAATAAAACACTGATGATACCCTTAGCAGGAAAAACACCAAGGAGAAGAAATAAAAGAATTGACTGAGCTGAACCCCCTGACTCAGAACTCCAGACTGCCAACGTGGCAGCAGAGCTGTGTGTGGAAAGACACATGCATGGTAATGTACTGGACAAGAAAAGCAGGAGGACAGTGGCCTCAAAGGGAAACCAGAAGGCTAGTATCAATATAAGTGCCTTAAGTGATAGACCATTGCTGTCAAATGTGAGAAATATGTGAGCCTCACCTGTGAGTTTAAATGTTCTGAGGACCACATTTTATAATGTAAAAAGAAATAAGTGAAATTTTAATATATTTTATTTAACCCAGTATACACAGATTATCATAATTTTGACATGTCATCAATATAAAAATTAACACTTTTTTTCATACCAACCAGGGCATACCAAAGACAGTAGAAAACCCAGGAAATACTGCCTTTTACTGTGCCCTAGTTGTTATTTTTATCCATTCTCAAGCATAAAAACTGTATGGAACAGTGTCAACCAGAATATTGATTTCAAAAACATTTACTGCTAACCTAACACCCTAACAGCTATTATAATTTTTATACATTCCCTTCTAGTCTTTGTCCATATGCACAGTTCAATAAGGGCATATTTCATATTTTCCTTTTTCCATAAGAGTGACTCTCATATTTTCCATGTTTCTACATATGTTTTATATTTTAAGATTATTTTGTATTTAAAAATCATACTTATATTTATCATAAAAATTTTAAATTTTAAAGAAAAATTTAAAAGTTGAAACCTAAAATTACTTATAACTTCATTACCTAGAAAAAAACACCATGTGCTGTGATGTTTCTTTTCACTTTATTTCAATGCATACATGTTTTTACATCACTGAGCTCTTATTATAGATAATTTTGTATCATGCTTTTATAAATTAACATTATTTCATAAGCACTTTTATAAATACTTCATAAACATGTTAATGACTGAAATAATATTTTATTATTCAGCTAAATTTAATTTGCATAATTCACCAACTCCCTCCCACTACAGGACTTACCTACTGTTGATTACACACCCATTTTAACCATTTGGTTTGTTTTTACCTTTAAGTAATATAATAGAAACTATAATAAACTTTTTTTGTAAAGCTTTTCTGTATTTTCAATATTTTTCTAAAAAGGAATACCAATAAAAGAGGTATTGGGTCAAATGAATATATTTTTAAATCAATATTCTGTGTTACTATTCTGATTTTGAAAGCAATGAGTGTCTATAAGGAATATTAAATACAGTAGACCAAATTTAAAAACAGAGTAATTCATACTTCACATAAACCTCCCATCTCCAAGGAATAGCCTTTTAACATTCTTTTTAGTATTTTTCTAGTGTATGCTTTTAAAATATATGCCTTAGATTTTACCATATAATCTACTTTATTTTCTGTTTTCTTTCATTTAGCATTGTCTTCTGATTTTTCTAATCATCATTCTATCAAAAATATTCCCCCATTGAGATAAACAGCAGTTCATTAATGGATACAAAAATACAGTTAAATACAAGAAATAAGATCTAGTGTTCAATATACAGTAGGGTGTAGTTAGTAGTAATTTTTTGTGTTATTCAAAACAGCTAGAAGAATTAGAATGTCCCCAACATTAAAAAGATCAATGTTTGAGATAGTATCCCATTATCCTTATGTGATCATTCCACATTGTATGCATATATCAAAATATCACATGTATCCCCAAAATATGTACAACTATTATGTATCTTTAGAAAACCACTAAAAATCCTTTGTACATCTAATTTTAACAACTTAACAATGTTATATAGTTATATCATAATTATATTTAACCATATCCCATTATTGAAAATTTAGTTTGTTTGCTCCTATTTTTCACTCTTATAAATAACTCTAAAATTAATATTTTTGTGCATAATTTTTCTTTACATCACACTGTTTCCTTGGTATAATCCCCATAAGTTGTATTTTTGGCTTGGAGAATAGGAACCTTCTAAATTTCTGAAACATTGCAAATTGTTTTCTGTACAACTTGCACATAATGATTGCATAATATTGCATTCCACTAGCATAATATAACTTTTGTAAACATTATCCTATTTCCGGATATTTCAATTATTACAATTTTTGTTGTTATAGATAAGGCCCAATGAACATCTTCATGAATAAAAAGTAACTTGTCTCTAACTTTGAATTTCTCTTAGGCAAAATTTTACCACATGAAGATTTACTTCTACATACCTGTTCTGTACCTGTGAAAATCAGATCAAGACTACATGAATCTCAAAGCACTCCAAATCATATAGTCAAGTTGGTCAAAGCACACTCACTTTAACTCCATGCCTGGGTAGGTGACTATCCCAGGAGACAGGCTGCCCCTGTGCCTCTCCATTTCACCTTTGTTCTTGTGAGTACTGCTCCTCACAAGGTTGGCTACTGCACTAGCCAGTCACAAAATATACATCACCTTTGAGTTTTTATGTTACTGTTTACTATTTCAACACTACACACTAATACCACACACTAATACTGCACAGATTTATAGGTTTCAGTTAATCATTGAACATTACTGAAAACTGAGAAAAATTTTAAAATAGACTCTCAGTAAATGAGTAAGCAAGTGGGTAAATCAACTATTTCCAGAGTTTAAGCTATGAGTAAGGTCTCTATAAGATCAAATTAAAGTATCAGATAATCTTTACTAGTAAGTGAATACACACACACACACACACACACACATATTTTATTGAGTTATTCAATGCCCTTGCCTTCCCAATCTTACTTTTCCAATAGGTCTTAATTTCCTCAACTTAAAATTCAATTATAGGGCATTTTAGGAAAAAAAAAAAAAAAAACCTTCATGATCAGGTAACAGCTATTATCTTATTCTTCTTCTCCCGGAGGACAATTTTTATTTATTTATTATTATTTTTTTGAGACGGAGTCTCGCTCTGTCACCCAGGCTAGAGTGCAGTGGCGCGGTCTCTGCTCACTGCAAGCTCCGCCTCCTGGGTTCACACCATTCTCCTGACTCAGCCTCCCGAATAGCTGGGATTACAGGCGCCCACCACCATGCCTGGCTATTTTTTTTGTATTTTTAGTAGAGACGGGGTTTCACCATGTTCACCAGGATGGTCTCGATCTCCTGACCTCATGATCTGCCAGCCTCAGCCTCCCAAAGTGCTGGGATTACAGGTGTGAGCCACCGCACCCGACCTCGACAAATTTTTTAAAGTGGGATGATTGCTCAATAAAGAAGATTATCTCACATTTAATATATAGATTGAGGCTTTGTCTTTTTCTCTTTCACTCATCTGTTTAACATTATTCAAAGATCTATTATTTGTCAATCTCTGTGCTCATGTATACACCTCATTTCCTATGACTCAAGCCTTTTTTTGAATAGGTATTGATTTAAAACATATGTGTTAAAAAACACACACATGTGTGTTTGCAATAAGTAAACATAATATAGAGAAAAGCAAGCAGATAAAAAATGCCAGTGAGGTGATAAGTAAAATGCATTTTAGTGTAAAGGACTGGTATATACAATACCTATCCCTAGCATCAAGTTTAAAGATACATACATTCATTCAACCATCACATACTGCAGAACACGTAAGTTCCAAGCCCTCTAAGCACTTAAAAGGTAAGAACAAATACAACTCAACAACTGTCCTGTTGAACTTTGCCACATTTTCAAAATGTCATTAGGTAGAATTCATATATACTTTGTAAATACAATCATAGACTTGACAGGCAAGGGGAATTTGAAGTCAGTTAACCCCTCACCAGGGCACAGTACTGAGCCAGACTAATCAAGACAGAAATCCCATCATGCTACTCTTTAAAATGGTAAAGAACATAGATTTCATCCCCCTCCTTGGTAAATCTATTCTGGCATTTATACCATAAAAAATGATCCTCAGTATCTACTTCAATATTACCTCCAAAAAATGCAAAATTAATAGTTTGTTCTTGTATGAACATTATCTGGCTGTGACACCACATTTACTATTTTTATGGAACAACCAGAAGATGGGCAAGTAGCCAAATGATAAGATTAAAGTTCCTCATACCCATACTTGGCATGTTTTAGAGAGCTGAGTTCAAGAATGAATGATGTCTCTATTGCTGAAATAGATCAAGTAGGCTGATTTTGAACTTACCATTCATTCCGTCACACTTTGAATTCCCAACATTGAAGCAGGAAGTTTTCATGTTGCCAGGAAGGACATTCCACCATTTATATTCAAAGCCAAGTGCAGGCTCCGTTCCTGCTGGACATGGTCTACAATCTACAGGAGACGAGTAGGGTCAACAATTAAAATTAAACTGCAACTGGACAACTTCCTCTTTCTCTGTTCCAAACACTACTACATTACAATTAGCAGGGAGAGAAGTGGAAAAAAAGATGTTAGACTACCAGTTCCCTCAGGATGTAATAAGTTTTCAAAAGAAATCTGGAAAGAACAAAATTCTAGATATAGTATACATATATACATATACTTGACTAAAATGTAAAAGGAAAAGGACAGAAACAAAATCTTTAAAAATAATTTTTTCCTTCATGTCTGGGAGTAGCCGTTAACACTTAATCACCCTCCATAAAAAGACTAATTATGAGACGAGTTCAAGTTCTCCTGAATGTGACCTTAGAATCAGTTCCTCCACCTTACTTATGAATAAAGAAAGATTTCACTCTTCCTATTGGTTATTCAACTTAACAGAATATTAATACCATTTATGAACTGATTAATTGAAATTCAAAATATTGACTATGTTGAGAAATGGTTGGGAGTTGAGGGCTTGAGGGGCTGGGAAAGTGCTGGGTTTATAAATAAGCCTGATTTAAATTGACAACTGCAAAATTGAAAGAGAAGGGTCTTTTCCAACCATTTTTAAATGTAGCCACTTTGCATCATCACATCAGTAAAAAAAGGAGTAGGGAAAGAAAATATTTTGCAAACATTTATACCTGCTGCAAAACTACTACAGATGACATTTTTTTTTAATTTATTTATTATTATTATACTTTAAGTTGTAGGGTACATGTGCATAACGTGCAGGTTTTACATATGTATACTTGTGCCATGTTGGTGTGCTGCACCCATCAACTCGTCATTTACATCAGGTATAACTCCCAATGCATTCTCTCCCCGCTACCCCCTCCCCATGACAGGCCCCGGTGTGTGATGTTCCCCTTCCTGAGTCCGAGTGATCTCATTGTTCAGTTCCCACCTATGAGTGAGAACATGCGGTGTTTGGTTTTCTGTTCTTGTGATAGTTTGCTAAGAATGATGGATTCCAGCTGCATCCAAGTCCCTACAAAGGACTCAAACTCATCCTTTTTTATGGCTGCATAGTATTCCATGGTGTATATGTGCCACATTTTCTTAATCCAATCTGTCACTGATGGACATTTGGGTTGATTCCAAGTCTTTGCTATTGTGAATAGTGCTGCAATAAACATACGTGTGCATGTGTCTTTATAGCAGCATAATTTATAATCCTTTGGGTATATACCCAGTAATGGGATGGCTGGGTCATATGGTACATCTAGTTCTAGATCCTTGAGGAATCGCCATACTGTTTTCCATAATGGTTGAACTAGTTTACAATCCCACCAACAGTGTAAAAGTGTTCCTATTTCTCCACATCCTCTCCAGCACCTGTTGTTTCCTGACTTTTTAATGATTGCCATTCTAACTGGTGTGAGATGGTATCTCATTGTGGTTTTGATTTGCATTTCTCTGATGGCCAGTGATGACATTTTTAAATGTCATTCTCGATGATGAGCCAGATATTATCCACCATCCTACAGACAAGAAAACTGTGCTTCAAAAGGTTTAAACAACTTGGATAAATCACACTGTTGGTAGCATGGTGGATATAGATTCAAATCCAAGTCAATTTGACTTCAGAGTCCTTTCTATGCTATCTCTCAAAGGCTCTGGATAGTAAGCATACAACATGGCTATATTCAAGCCATCTATCTGCAACTAAAATATTACAGTTGACTGTAATTTTTGTCTACTAAAACTAAAGAAATTCTGTAACCACTTTCCATTAAAAAAAAAAGAATTCAGAAAATGGTCACAGTAGTTCAACAAGATCATTTTGCTAAAGGCCCAGTTATTGGACCAATTGACATCCTACCTTTGGTTCCATCTGAAAATGTTCCGGGAGGACAGGGATGGCAAGAAGATGATCCATTGTTATAAAATCCAGGGTTGCAAGGTGGACAATCCTTCTTCTCTCCAGAAGGGGGCAATCTAATAGCATCTGTGAGATCCTCCCGGCAGATTTTGGGCTCTATCCACTTGTACATTATTTGTGTCTACAAAAAAAAAAAAAAAAAAAAAAAAAAAAAAAAAAAAAGTCATATAACATACTTATAACAAAAAATCTTAAACTGGCAGCATAGGAAAAGTGCAAATGAATAGAAGGGCCAGCCGAAAGACGCTAAAACATCAGTGACAAAATGAGAGAAGAGAGAGAACTTTGGTGGGGAAATGACTGGTACTTCCAAATGTTTTTACCCTAAGCTATAGGTGGCCTTCCTTCATACATAGCATGTTCCTCATCATGAAATAACTGTTTAAAATATAGGTAACCTGCTTATCACCCTTACTCTTCTATCCATTCATTCCCTTTATTCCATAGCTGACATTAAGTTTCTATGCAGTAACTTGTTTTTATTCATTTTGAGACTTCCACTACCCTCTTCCTTTCCTCCAACAGCACATTTCATTATGCTTTGCACATAGCAATCATGAAAAGGTTATTTTTCAAAAAGAATACATCAAGATTCACATTTCAATCCTGTCAGTTCATAATATTGGTAGTGTTTCTCTGAGTCTCTTTCAATAACCTGATGTTAGACTACAAGAGCTGTAGCTAAAATATTTACCCCAGAGGCTTCCAGGTCCTGATTCATGTGCTCTGAACATCATGATTAAGATAGCCTCTGCCTTCAAGGAGAGCAGTCTTTTAAACTCTGCCCTTGTATTCTCTCACACACATGCATTCACCCCCACACAAAGCAAAATATAAGAAAACAGCTGTAACTCAGCCAAACCCCAAAAGCCGATATTACCAAATTTTTATTCTCATTTTTAAACCAGAAATACCAAATGGGTTAGCCATTCCAAAACAAAATTGATATCTCAGTGGAGGAAAATAGAAAAGGTATTCTAAATGCAAAAATATAAATAAATCAACTATTTAATAACTAAATACGGCATTTTTAAAAGAGACTAAAAGTTCCTTTTCTTAAACACATAATCTGCTAAAAGTATTTTTTATCCTTTAAAACAACTTCTGCAATAGGAAATCTACTATTAAAGCTGGGGAACCAAAATAAAAGGCAATTGTCCATAGCTATTTCCAGTTAGTAGAAAATCACGTATAGTAACTCCTTTAGGCACCCAGTTTTATTCTCAAGTATTCTTACGGAAGAGTAGATTAACTTATCTGAAGAAAGATGCTTAAGAAAATGATTTAAAGTAAAAGTCTCAACATAATTATAAATAACATTTTTTATTTTTACAACTCTATTTTTCCACATTCATTTTATGACTTCGTCATGAAACACTTTAGCCATCCACTTCACACACCTGCCTTTCTTACCATCTGTAAAATAATGGCTGTTCCTGCTAAGGACTCCTAAATAATTGGAAAAATACATTAGATACTATATCCATAGGGGCCCTCAACTCCCCTTAAGAAAAGCAATATAAAATTCAGAGAATCTAAGCAAATGAAACATCATCATACTGGGGAGATTACTTTCTTAAAATTCTGGTTTAACAAGCATATAAAACAAATTTCAAATCCTACTTAATTCACTATCTTGATGATTTATTTTGACATTAATAAAAATGGATTGTGTTATGTGTGAGCTACTGCACTGTTGACAGTAGTTGGTTCCCATGTGGGAATGGGAGGTGGTGCTGACACCCTGTACTAGGTAATCTTCTCAAATATTTTAAGAGGTACATATTACTATCCTCAAGTTTATAAATAAGGAAACACTCCAGATTAGAGCTCTTAATTTGCCCAAAAGTCAAACACAACTAATAATGGTAAAGTAACACCAGTCAACAAGAGTCAGTTTGATAAAGGTAAAAATAATAAAATATGCAAATATGTTTTGAGAAGTCAGCTAACCACATGACTTTTGATACGTGCAAACTAACTTCTTAAAAATTAAAAAATGTACACCACTTTAAGATACTTAAAAATGTAGAAACCAAATTTCAAATACTCTATAGTAAAAGTTTTATTTACAAAGCCTCTTGTTTCACATGGCAGATTGATTCTCTGCCTCTCTCTCTAATGGAGACAGATGTTTTCAAGTCTGGCTGACTAGGTAAAGATAATAATATTAATGATACTTAGAACCAGAGGGCTCTCAGTGCAGGTGAAAAATCAATAATCAATTCATTTTTTGGCAAGTTGAGATAAAATTATGAAATGTCTTATAAAACCAAAACCCTAATATAGCAAAATTTATCAGGTTATTATTAAGATCACAAAACAGACCCAGTACCTGTATTCATATAGCATGAAAAAAATACATTTTAAAAATCACACACAGTTTAAGAATCAACTGAAAGCCGATTCTCATATAAAAACAGAACTCAAAACTGGGAGGACTAAAATTTAGGCAAATTTTGAGACTGGCTTTGTCCAAGGTTGTCTGATTTCTTACTTCAGTTGTCACTTCACAAATGTACTAAGTCTTTATACATTGGCTGAACTCATCAGGGCTAAATTACATGTGTTTTTTAGAAAGTCTACCAACTGACCCTAACCTAACTGCCTTGTGCTCCATGATGTTCTGGCTCAGGTGGTCTCAGCCAAGCAGGCAATTTCTTATCTCTCAGCCGGTCTCAAACCTTGATCTTTTCCAGTTGCAAGCCACTGGGCACTCATCATTTGTCTCTCTTGGAATTACCCACACCATGCTGCCAACTTGTATCTGACTCCTCCTTCAAAGCCATGCTCAGCATGTACAGTTGTGCTAAGTAGGTTGTCAGCCTGCCCAAATACATACCAGCATTCACCTACCTTCCTTTTCTATGAAGGCTTTGCTGCTTTTCTCTTTTCCCATGTGTTTACCTCCTTCCCCTTTGATATGTTTTAGATTTCTGTCCCCATGCAAGTCTTATGTTGAACTGTAATCTCCAATGTTGGAGGTAAGGCCTGTTGGGAGGTGATTAGATCATGGGTGCAGCTTTCCCCCTTGCTGTTCTTGTAACAGTGAGTTCTCATGACACCTGGTTTAAAAGTGTGTGGCACCTCCCCCTTCTCTCTCTTCCTCCTGCTCTGTCCATGTAAGACATGCCTGCTTCCCCTTCTACCATGATTATAAGTTTCCTGAGGTCTCCTCAGCCATGTTTCCTGTACAGCCTGCAGAATCATGAGCCAATTAAACTTCTTTTATTTATACGTTATCTGGTCTCAGGTACTTCTTTATAGCAGTGTGAGAATAGACTAATATATCCCCTAAATACTCAACAGCTTTGACCATCTTCTGCCTTTATGTGGAAGACACCATGGAAATTTAACATTTTACTGGCAGTTCAGGGCTTTAAGCAAGAAAATGTTCTAAAATTAAATTGTGGTGACTATACTAAAAACACGGAATTATTATACTCATTGAATGAATGAATGATATGGTATGAGAAGTATATCTCAATAAAGCTGCTTTTAAAAAAAGAGTGCTAAAAACAGACTATTCAAAAAATTTTATTTTAAACAATTCAGAAATCCCTAGTCTCTGAGAAATTCCATGTTCTCCCATCTTCCTAATTAAGAAATATAGGCTCTAAGTATATTTGACTTGCTTAAATCCTGTGCACAGAAAGGCAGATCTAAAAACTGAATCCCTTTACACCCTATTTTTAATATCCCCTACATATTTGTCCTGCTATATAATTTAGAAGTACTGTGTTACAGACATTGAGCATTTGGAATAATTTGCAACACTGAAGATCATTAAAAGGCAAATAAAATATCAGACATTTGAACACTAGCAAACTCTCTGTGATCTGGAGTTCACCTCTCCAGAGATGAAGGAGTTGTATAGCCTAATGCTTCCTTCTAAGAAGGCTCCCTTTTAAAATATCCTCCCTGCCAGGTACTCTTCGAGCATCAGCAGAAAGTTCCCTAATTGAAAAAACATGCCATTCCAGTATTGGGCAGCTCTGTTTGTTAGCACATCACTACATCCCACTGGAATTTACCTTCTCTAAGTTCACCTGAGTTCTTCTTTTCTAAAATTTCCCTTCAAATACTTGAAATACCCTATTAAGGAAATTCTCACTGAGTACCTACTATGCATAGGACAAAGTACTATGGGAGATTCAAGAATTAGGCAAACTGCTCTGAAAAAGGTTGTAGTCTAATAATGATAAGACAGGTTCACAGCTATTATAATGTAAAAACTAAAAAACATGAAAGGGATACAAAGCACTACAGTTTGAAACAGACTATTTGAGTTAGAATTCCAGACCTAAGACCAGCTATGACCAGCTATGATCACAGGGAAGTTAGTTAACCTCATTAAGCCTCAGTTTTCTTATCTGAAAACTGGGTACAGGAATGTCTAAATTACACAGATGTTGAAAGAAATTAGAGGCAATGTTTGAATACACATACATATACACACACATGCACATATGAAGAGAGTACGTTCACAAATATGGAAATGATAGCTGCTCATGGGATTAACACTACCATTACTGTTACAATAATTACTGTCTCATCATCATCTTCTCCAAGAGAAACACAAAATGCCATGAGTGACCAAAGGAAAGATATCAAATGTCTGTAAGACAAGTAGGAAACATCACAAAGATGATCACAATTTTCCATCCTTTGCTGTTTTCCTTCTACCTGAAAAAATATTTCCAAATATTTCAGTCATACTTTATACAAAATATCCCGGCCTCTGTCCTCTAGATTCTTCCCCTTTTGTCAAAATTTTCTCAAACTGTATGCCAAAGACAGAACACAGCACTCAAAATGTGATAATCACTCATTCATTTACTAATTCTCACTAATTCAATAGACGTTTCATTACCTTCTATGTGCTAGGTACTACACTAGGCTTAGAGATTTTTTTTTTAAATAAATAAGAACCAGTCCCTGTATACAGGAAGCTGAGAATCTGGTAAGGGAAATGATCAAGTATTTGTGATAAAGTGATCTTTTAATCTATAATCACTATGTAAGTATCAAGAAGGTATGTGCAAATTTCCATGGAAATTCTCAGTATACCAAGACAATCTTGCCAGACCTATTTATGATATTTAAGAGTATATGCTTTCTATGAACCTGTGCAAAATCATTCTCTTTTTATTCTGGTAACTGTGACCATCTTTTTTTCTTGGGAACTGATCTGTGTGATGCTGAAAGGAACTGGGAATTACAGAGTTTGGCCTCCCCAGCTACAGGAATTTGCAGGTGAACTAAGACATGCAATCAGAGTATCCAACACTCCTGGAGAGAACGATTGATTGGCTTTGGGCTCATGATTCAAGTAAAGCCAATCAGTCTTTTCTGAAGCTTCAGTCAGTGTTTGTAGTATCAAGAGCTGTGAGGATAATAATGGCTTGGGTGGAGATGACAGTGAGCATCTTGCAACACCGGAAAGGGCTTGCCTGAGAAGGAAATCAAATTGAGCCAAGAATATTAGCATTACACAGCAAGATAACAACTTAAAATAATTTGTTCTATATTGACTTCCCAGTTAAATGAGTCAACAGGCTCCTGCCTCCTCCCCTCTCTGTTCCTCAGTTTTACATTGGTTTGAGTCAGGGCTCCCATCCAATTTCTGAAACATATTTTTTAAATTCATTACTAGAGAATTTATAATTATCCCCAAGCACCCATTGAAAGGAAACATGTGAATCATGTCCCACAATAGGGGAGTGGCTGAGGGAGACAAACATCACACAGGTTACTCTGCCTCAGTGTAATACCCAAAATAAATAGAAACTTAAGTCTTTTCTGTCTACTAACTCCCAAACAAAAATAACCTTTTCCCCACTCCCTTTTGTAGTGGATATGAGACAACCTTTGTGGATATGATAAACAAATGAGAAACTTGCTGTTTTTAACCATGAACAGCTTAATTGAAAACTATTCTTTGTATTCTTGGGGGGGAAGAATTTTCCCCACTTTGAAATAGCTGTTGCATTTTTATTTGGTGAGCTAGGTCTTTTAAAGCTTGGATTTCCCTGGAAATCTTCTTTGCAAGTAATTATTTTCTCTTTTGTCAATGCTTTTATATCTGAGAGTTTATTTCACACAAATAAATTTTGATTTTACTAATTTGAGCTCATTGTTCAAGCACACTGGAGTCTTTCTGAATCTTAATTTTATCATTCTAATCTTTATTGATTCACAAACTGATATACATATTCTTAATGTCTTTATGAAGTTAATGATTTTTAAATAAAATGTTGAAAACTCATCTGACTTATATTCTTCTTTGTATGAGTTACAGTATGTATAAATGACTTGCTATATTTATATTCCTATGGCAAATATATAAATATATCAAATATGTATTATACTGTACTCTAAGCTGATAATAATCATTTATCAAATCAAACATTTTATATATGATTCTTCAATCAGTCATGTATCTACTTAACCATATCATTTAGTCCACAATTCATCTTATCCATAAGGAAATCATGAGATGCTCTGTCAAATATCCTGCTAATATTCAACACATCTCTTGATTAACTCTTGCCCAGTGTCACTGTTACCTGGTGTAATGCCTACATAACATAGCTGAATTTCCACCCTGCCCTACCTGTGTTTATCTTTAAGAAACAGGATGCCTGTGATAAAAAGTTCCCTTTGTAACCAGACCAGCTGAGACTGGTTAGAACCAAGATAGATGACCAAATGACTTAAAGGATCTCAGCTTTCATTATAATCTCACAATTTTATTTCCATACTAAGTGACACTTCCACCAGTGCTATGACAATGGCCAAAAGAAGCCACAAAAAGGCAGGCAGCACTCTAGTTCCAGGAAGTTTACTGCCCATTTCTGGAAAATACATGAATATTCCTCCCCTTGCTTTTCATGTCCAATCACTTCATTAGAGAAATCCTGTATTTTAACTCCCTCACCCCTCACTAACAGAGAAGTTGTGAACCATGCTCCTACTTCTCAGTTCATGACCCTCGAAAAAAGCCTGCATTGCTTGACATTCACTTTCAGTTCCATGTATTTGTTTCATGACACTGAACAGGGAAAGACCCCATCTTCTAGGGGACTAGGTTTGTTGGTAAAATCACTGATCAGTATTCTTTTTAGTTCAAACATCAAACACTGAATTTGTATATGTGCTTGTGTGCACCTATATGAGTGTACCTCATTTTATGTAAGAAGTAGGCACTAATTTTTTTAAACAAAGCATACATAAAACTTTCAACTCACTACTTAATTTTGTAGTGAATGTTTACTGAGAAGTGAATATTCTTTTATTTATCTATGTTTTACATCTCTATTTTGCATATGCTAAGTTTTAATTCAAGTAAGCCACATTTAGGAATCTTCATTTATTCACCACAGGGAATAATGTCATATAAAAATGTGTTGTCTCCTTGAGACTTTCATAACCTAACCATGGGCCAAGAACACCAAGTAATTATCCATGTTTGTTTACTTCTTTGCATCTGTATAGGGCCTTACACAACTTGATACGTAGTAAGTCCCACAGATATTTGGTGAGAGAATGCCTTACTCTATATATTAGAGGATTTAAATCCTTATATCTCTTCACCCAATTCAACCTGGTTTCCATGTTTTAAAATGGCTCTTTAAAGCCACCATTTAATTCAATGTTGCCAAATCCAATAGATACTTTTCAGCCCTCATCTAGGGTGATTGTGCAGGAGCATCAGCCTTCTTAACCACTCCAATCATGCAAATACTCTATGATAGTAACTCCCTTGGTTTCTCCCACTTCTCCAGCCATTTTCCTCAGGCACCATCCCTGTTCATCTCTCCTAGCTATGGCTGACTTCTAAGCCCACTCTATGATCTCCCTGAAAACTTTTACCCAACCCCAAGGCTGCAATTACCAGCTATTTGCTATAATTTTCAGATTCACATAGCTAGCTCAGATGTTCTACTAAGCTCCAGACTGATGTACATAATGGCCCTTTCAACATCTCCTCTTGCCCCATCTCACAACATGGTCAAAACTGTACTCACGGTCTTTCCCTCCTTGCCTCTAGACCTTCTCTCTAACCAAATAGTACCTCTACCAACCCACCTTTAATACTTTCCTCCCCCTCCATCTTATTAACCATCACATTTTGTGAACTTTACTTCCTATTTCTCTAATCCATACTCTTCTGTCTATTCCCTTTACTATCATTCACTTCCTTCTCTCACCTGGAGAAGGGCATTATGAGACTTCTAAGTGTTCATTCTCTCTAGTCCCCTTCTAATCTTGTTTATAAAATACTGCCAAAGGGATCTATATGAAGTATAAATCCAATCACATTGCATCACTCTGATACCAAAAAACTTGCAGGGATTGCTAAATGCTCTTAGGATACAGGCCAAAATTCCTAATGTGGCCCTGTGAAACCATGCCTTTTCTAGCAATAGCTTATGTCATTAGCCGCACCTAATGCAATCCCTCGCCCACATCCCCACATTCTAGTCACACATTCTTTTAGTTCTTCAAATACAACATGTTCCTTCCCATGTCAGGTCTTCACCATCCCGCTCCTCTATCAAAAATGCTCTCCTTCCACGGCCTTGCCCAGTTTTTAATACAGCCCTGAGGCCTTCCCAGACTGGGTAAGAACCTCATAAAATTCAAACTTCTCTGCTGTAGCACTAATCCCAATTGGAAATAATAATTCATTTTCTATGACTGACTATTTATCTCTTCCTCTAGAGTCTAGACCAATGGTTCTCGAAATGCTGAGATTCTGGACCAGCAGAATCAGAATTACCTGGCACCGTCCTGGAAATGCAAATTTTCAGGCCTTCCTCCAGACCTACTAAATTAGAAAATCTGGGACAGCGCCTTCCAGGTGAAATTGATGAACACTAATATTCGACAGCCACTGCTCTACATCTATGGAGACATTTACGTTTTTCTTCTATCCTTAGCTCTGCCCTCCTTACCCAGTATTCTATAAATAACCAGTGCTCAGTAAAGATTTACTAAAAGTATGAATGAGCAAGCCATTCCATATTTTTCACGATGTTTATAAGAATCTCTTAATTAGAATAATTTCAATTACAAATTAAAATTTTCCTGAAAAACTTCCCCCACAGGCAGAAAGAAATTTAAGCAATCTGTTTTAAACTAAGATTCAAAATAAATACAGAAAACTTGTGGTAACACTCCTATGTCATATCGATGGTAATGTTTGGAATCTATATGCCTCAATAGCTGATTTCCTTGTCAATCAACTTGATTCTCTCCAAGTAGGGCAAAATAAGACAAAGAGAACATAACAGGACAGACAGAACCAACATATAGTCATTGAACCACCTGAGAAACATCATTAAACCACTGGCAAATCACCAGGCTATTCTCAGCAAGAATTAAACATCTATTTATGTATTTATTTAAAGAGACAGGGTCTTGTTACACTGCCCAGGCTGGAGTACAGTGGCTATTCACAGGTGCCATCATAGCACACCGCAGCCTCAAATTCCTGGCCTCAAGCAATTCTCATGCCTCAACCTCCTAAGTAGCTGAGACTACAGGTGCATGCCACTTCACCCAGCTAAAATGCCATTTTAAAAGATGAAACCAGAACAAATGAAAATGTTACCCAAAAAATCTCAAATTCACATGTGCAATCTAAACTTCATTACATATATTATTTCACTAAGTCCCCATTGCTTTACTTTTGAAGCTAGAAACATTTATCTTGAAATATCTTAAATCACTTTTCTTTTAAAAAAATCATGCTAGCACATTGTTTTCTTCTATAACAAGAACATGTTCAAATTTCACTCAGACACAACAGAAAAATATAATTTATGTGTATATGTGTACACAGCATGCCCGTGTGTACACCCATATACACATATGTGTCTATGCAGCTGTGTGTATTCTGCATATTATACATTTAATATAAGGTCTTACATCCATTAGGCCCAGGTCAAATAGATTTTGTCATGCTACTTACTGCCATTATACTCATGGATGTAATTAACATAATAAATATACAGCTTTTTTTTTTTTTTTTTTTTTTTTTGAGACGGAGTCTTGCTCTGCCGCCCAGGCTGGAGTGCAGTGGCCGGATCTCAGCTCACTGCAAGCTCCGCCTCCCGGGTTCACGCCATTCTCCTGCCTCAGCCTCCCGAGTAGCTGGGACTACAGGCGCCAGCCACCTCGCCCGGCTAGTTTTTTGTATATTTAGACGGAGTCTCGCTCTGTCGCCCAGGCTGGAGTGCAGTGGCGCGATCTCGGCTCACTGCAAGCTCCGCCTCCCGGGTTCACGCCATTCTCCTGGCTCAGCCTCCCGAGTAGCTGGGACTACAGGCGCCCGCCACCTCGCCCGGCTAGTTTTTTGTATTTTTTAGTAGAGACGGGGTTTCACTGTGTTAGCCAGGATGGTCTCGATCTCCTGACCTCGTGATCCGCCCGTCTCGGCCTCCCAAAGTGCTGGGATTACAGGCTTGAGCCACCGTGCCCGGCCAAATATACAGCTTTTGTATATTTTCATTGTAGATTAGACAAGATCCTATTATACATTAGATCCCATTCCTTTAAGCCTCAGTAACACTGAACTGATTATTATATAAAATAAACTAAATTTACTTTTGCCTTACTTATTAATAAGGCAAGTTTAAGAAAAGTTTACCTAAACAAACATAATGGAAATTACTTTTCAATTCACCTTAATGGTACCTCTCTGCATGTATTTTCTAAAAAAACAGCCCTTACTTGGCATCATGATAGGACTATCAGGACCTTACTTTACAACTCCTTGTCAGTTAACAGCTGTTAGTTTGAGTTACTGTTCTTACTGAAAGTAATAGTTGTACTTCTTATCGTTACAATTTGCCACTAATTTAAACTAGAATGTACTTGCTCTTAACCATTCCAAATAATATTCCTTAAAGAAAACTTAAGGACCTAAGATAAGATAAATAGTAATATAACAATCTAGATTAGAATCTAGGGATGCAAAAATAAGAGAAGAAAGTAATAAATTTCCTGACATCTATATGTGCTTTCCAAACTAAGTCAAGAAAATAAATGTCATTATTTCAAAGATGCACAGGGGTGGCGTACACATCAGAATGTTTTCCTTGCAGGCCAGGCACATTCAGCAACAAACCAGGTTCGTTCAACTGCCAAGTGTGTCCCAGACATAAAGAAGCAACGATCCGTAGCAGCCACTTTGATCTCAGATTCCCCTCACTGACACAGGCTGGTGTAGGCTAATTCTTTAATTAAGAGGACAGCAGGTCAACTGCAGAGCTCATGTGTGCATTTTTCCTCTGGCTATGTGCCGTTTATATGGTACTTACTTTGCATTTTCTCATTGCAATTACACAGTAATCTGCCATAACCGAATAGCCCATGGCTGCATGGTTTTTACTGACAAAACCTACTGAGTAACCAAATAATTAAAGAGAAGTTATAAGAACTTTCCATCCTGTGAGTCACACTACACATTTTAAGGCTGTGCTCTCTCATGTTATTACTTCTGGAAAAAATATAACTGTTAACAGTAGCAGTCATTTACTGAGCACTATGCGCCAGGCACTGGGTTAGGAACTTTACATTAAATATCTTGAATGTTCTTATAGCAGCTTTATAAAGTAGGTGCCAATATCATCCCTATTACACAAATAAAAAATTTGAGACCTAGAGACATCAAATAAGTTACCCCCAGGACTTAATTGTATATTTGAAATTCAAAGCCAGGAAGGCAGACTTCAAACCCTAAACTCTAAAATTTCTTCTTTACACTTACATACGTGTGTCATAAATCTCTCTCATGAACAAATTAGAGTCTGCTCAAATTGGAAAGAAGGTTGCAAAAATATGGGATGGAGTTGACGCAACACTGCTGGTACCTTTCCCTCTTCATCACATGGAGTATGGATCTGGAAATAGTCTTTTGTGGTACAGGGAGGGCGCTCTGTACACTCACTGGATCCTTCCTCTGCAACATAAAAAAAAGCGTTTCAGAAATGGGTCAATTATTTTGCGTCTAAGAAAAGGCAAAAAGCAAAAAGAAAAAGCAAACTAAAAAGTACAAATAACCTTACCAGGGTAATTTAGGTAGAACTACCTAGGTGTAAAGAAAATAAATGTCTACATTTTTATTTTCCCTAGAGCAATAAGTGTTTCTATGATACACACGGAGTAGTATATCACAGTTTTTCCCAGAAGATATTAGATTTCTTCCATCATCGCTGTATATTGGAAATTTGGAACAAATCAAAAGTTTCTACGTATGTCTCTACACCAACAAATCATGTAAAAGTATAAACATTTTTAGATGAGTCTAAACATATCCATAGCAGTTGCCTGTGGGGTGTGGAAAAGAAAAACAAATCATAGACCTATATAGGGGAAAGTCAGCAGAAAGGGAGAAGATGTCATATTTTATCCATTCAACATCAATTCACTTCAGCACTTCGGTTTCAGCCACCACTGCTGTCATACTTTATGGGTGACTTCTGGCTTATAAATATACACTTGACCAACATACATTTAGAAAGAAAAAAGCAGAGTATAAACTAGTTCTACCTGAAAATTGAGAGTCCTCTTTACACCTTATACATTCTTTGGCTCCTTTCTCAGAATAGGTGTTTCTGGGACACACTTGGCAGTTGAACGAACCTGGTTTGTTGCTGAATGTGCCTGGCTTGCAAGGAAAACATTCTGATGTGTACGCCACCCCTGTGCGGTAATGAAAAACAGAGCATGGGAGGAGGACCCAATATGAACAAGCAAATCAGCACCTACTTCTGCATCTACCCAGAAGTAAGGGAGAAATATTTACAGTAAGGTCAGCCCAAATCTTTTATCTTATTCATCCAGCACTAAGAAAGCATTTACTGTGTGCAAGGAACTGCACAATCAAGTCAGCAAACAAGTGATAAGTTTTGATAGAGGTATAGTACTTGTATTAACTGAGCTGTCAAAAGACAACTCCACTAACTCAAAAATGAGATAAACCCTAAGGTTCCCTCTAATTCTATAGGCCTGTAATTATCTGATCCTTATGATAACCCATTCCCTTTTTTTTTCCCACTGCTGATTAAGTCACAGGTAAGACCTAGGAATGGCTTGACTTCTCCTCTGGTTTGTAATTCCAGCCTTTGTCAGCAGATGTCCTTATGACTAATGAGTTAACACATTGTTCACAGGAACAAGCCCACATTGAACATATTAAAATGTAAGCCAAAGTTTAATAAAGGAGAATCACTGCTTTAATTAAAAATACCCTTAATTGAGAATGAACCATGCCAGGGTTCATCAGCTGCTCTCCTGGGCCAGAAATTGCCCAGTTGATTCAGACAAGCACGAAAGGTTTAGGGAAGAGTCAGGTCAAGATGTTTACTGTTATTTTTATGGATATAGCAGTGACCAGGTCATCAGTTCCCTGAGTAAGCCCAATGTCTGGCACAATAGACATTTCTCAGAGGAATAATAGGGTCTTATTAACACAGAGACATGTTTTTTGTTTACAGACATCTAAAATTGTCATCATGTTTACTCTTTTTTGCAATGATTAAATAATTTAGTTCAAGTGTACAAGAAAAAAAGAAAACAACTGCCGATTTCTTAGGAGTAAAACCAGGGTCTCCAGACCTATATGATTTCCTAACATATTAATTTCTGTTCTATAAACCTTTGAACCACCCAAACCAAAACATTAATATTTAGTAGTCACTAGTGACTACTAAACCAGACTGCCATGAAATACCTTCAATTGTGATATTTTTTACCAGCACAGGCTTGACCGCCTTAGAACCCATAAGGATGCCTGTAGTTCTCCAGTAGAGTATGTTTGTACCTGATTTCAGCATTACCTATAAAGAGAAACATAAAGGCACTCAGGTCAGATAAGCCATGCCATTTCCCACACCTAAAAGCTACTCCCTTACATACTTTTTCAATCCATACAATAAAACGCCATTAATTTAAAACCCACAGATTTAAGTCCACTGTTAATTCTGACCTAACCTCCGCTAAGTTTACACTTTCTTAAAAGAAAAAAAAATGGAGTTTGCTAATCCACAAAATATATTAAATAGAAAAGAAGAAATCTTCAAGTCTAAACAAACACATAAAATGATTCTCAAACCATTTGCATGAAGTCTTAGTTTATATTTAAAAAGAATCCATTTTAGAGGGTGAAAGTCCCTCAGCCCACTTGTATATTTACAGGTTGCCACTATTTATAAGATCTTTGAGTTCTGAAAACAAAAGGCAACAGAATGAGTTTGTTTATTTTAAAAAAATATTTAATAAAAATACAGCAACAATAACAAGAAAAAATAGGACTGTTCTTATGTGATAATCTGATTTAACTCTCTTACTCTAGAACATTAATACTACTATATGTAGTATTGGTTTCCTTTGCTACTGGAATATTTGCTAATTGTAAAATCAAACTAATTTTCTTATAAATTTCATGTTTATACAGGTAAGTGAACTAATTTTAAGAGTTCCTTGCTTTCTTATTTACCCCCCTTATTCTTCTATGCAGTCTCTGGTTGGACAAATTCAAGCTGTATAAAATTACAATCCACCCAACTATTTCAGTGAAGTAATAAATTAAGTAAAAGTAGTGCATTAAGCACTTTCCCTTGTATTAAATCTTTTTAAGTGAAGAAAGCATATTTGTTTTTAAGGGTTACTTGTACTTTCAAAGCCCAGCTAACTGGGTGTTAAAGTATATGGATCTTAAATGTTATTAATATTATTATCAGATATACAGATTTTTTAAAATATTCTGAAAGGGTACATTATATTAATCACCCAAGGATGAGGTACCTGCTACAACCACAAAGACAAGGATTGATGGTCACTTATTGAAATAGAGCTCGATCTACATTGTAGGCACCATATTAGGCCGTTCCCACATATCTTCTGATTTAATCATGCAAAGATTATTCCTATTTTGCAAATGAAAACATCAGACACAAAGAGATTAAGCAAATTGCCTAAAGAAACACAACTATAAACCAGAGTTAGATATTAAATCTGTGTCTCACTCCAAAGAGACAGTGCCTCAAATAATAACAGATTCACTGAATCGTTACCTGATAATTGCCTTCAAGCATTTAAGGAGCTGTCCTGTAAGGAAGCAGGCAGTTACTTTACTTCATGTAACTAGAGAAGGTAGAATTTCAACCAATGTGTGGCAAATAGGGAGGAGGCAGGTTGAGGCTCCAAACATAGATAAATTTTGTGATAAACAGAGCTGTTCAACAAATGGAGACAGCATAGTACCCAACAAAACAAGCTTGAATATCACTTGTTGGGCACAGTGCAGCAAAAGATAAAAGGAATTCACAGATCCTTCCGATGACAAGAGCCACTCATTTGATCACATATGACAGGCACATTTACAAACTTAGAAACTCAAATGTTTTGTATATTAGTTTTGAACAGCCTTCTTTCTCATGGATGCCCCTTTGAAAGGGAGGAAAATTAGACTATGATGGGAAGGGGAAGGAAAAAGAAACTAACAAGAAAGAAAAAGGTAGGAAAAGACCCTGAAAATTGGAAGCTGAGTCCATGAAACTAGGGGTAATTTTTCCCCTAACCAGAAATCATCTAAATTAATAGTTAATTTTGATTTTTTTTCTTAAAATACACTTTTTTTTAAAGTTATGAAAGGAAGGGGAAGTTGGGAAAGAAGAAGAAAAGGTTGAGAAAAAAAAAAAAGAAGAAGGAAAAGTTGGGAAAGAAGAAGGAAATACAAAGAGACTTACAGAATGAGAGCCCCATTCTCCATTGTCTGTAAGTTTTACCCACTTGTCAGTGGTGGTGTCCATCTCCTGGCACTGATCATTTTGAATCTGTGGATTAAACACAAGGGCCCTAGTAAAGTGTCTTGAATAACGGCTTTAATTAAATTTTGTACCCAGCACAGACTGCAAGAACCTCGTTCAATACATTCTAAACAATGGCCGTGAGTAATTCTCAGTAAGTAAACATACCAAGACCTCTGGAGCCTAAGTGACAACTGCATATGACTGAGTGGTTCTAAGTAAACTACCTTCATTATTGTAACAAAAAGCCTAGCTCATTAGAGAGAGGAATGTGGGAGAAGATTCACAATGCACACTAACACAGTGACTAACACTGACAACGCACAGAAAGGAGACAAAGTACAAAACAACTACCCAACTTACCCAAACTTTTTCATAGCTTGCATTCACCATGTAGGCCCAATAGCATAAAAATCAACAAAGCTGTTCTTTATAATATTTGCAGCAGTAAAATTTTAAATTAAAAATAAATAAAGTATACTTTGTTTTCCATTCCCTAGGACCTAATCCAAATGCAAAAGCACAAAGTGTTTGGCGTTAAAGATATCTGTAGACATTTGAATTGGCATGGCAAATGATTAACATTTACCCCCAAATAAAAATTTGGCTATGACCAAAGTCAAAGTTCCAAATTTTTATTTGGGGGTAAACGTTAATCATTTGCCATGCCAATTCAAATGACTACAGATATCTTTAACACCAAACACCTTGTGCTTTCCAGGCAATTCTTCCAAAATGTCAAGGAGTTGGGACACTACTTTTCCAGGTCTACAATGAATACAGAGACATCAAAAAGTTAGGCCACCTTTCCAATATTGCAAAAGAGCAACAGATTAGAGTTAAAATAAGATCTCATCACCTATATTCCCACCAAAAGAAATGGCTCGCTCTTTCATCTCTAAATCATTTTGCTTCTTCACTCATCTTCCCAACCAATCTACAAACATTAAAATGTTCTCCTTAAGAGCTATTCCCTAAAGACTTATTAACTAAAAAATAGACCCTATTGCCATCCAAATGCCAGAGAATATCAGCTACTGAGAGTACTTACTTTAATTGAATTTAAGTGTCATATTCATATTATAAGCATAATGACCATTCTAATGCAAGTGTTAACATAATTAAAAGCAGATATGGACCCTGAATATACCTTTAATGGTCAATATGTAGATAAGCTGAAAGCTTTTTTTATCACTGAAAGCAGATGTCATATGTTATCCTGACATTCTACTGGCATTCTGGAGACCTGTAAAACCTAAGTCTAATCACTTAGTCTCTCTAGGCTTCAGTTTCATCATTATTTAAAAAAAAAAAAAAAAAAAAAAAAAAAAAACAGAAGGGCTGAATGAAAGTTTCATATAGTTCCAAAATTAAATACTTTGTTGTTGTTAATTATGTAATGCCCATATGTACAACTCTCAGAGAACAGCATATTTCAATCTGCAAACACTTCCTTTCCATTAACCATCAGTATGATGACCATGAAGTTTTGACCTTCTGAATCAATAAATTGCAACCTCTAAAGCTGCAACATCAATAGAGGAAGGAACATGATTTTGCCATCCCTTTTCAGATTATAACCAGAACAAAGGCATCGCTGAAAGGAAGTAATGAAACTTATTGACATATCTCAAAGAACTTATTGGGCAAAACAAATCTAAACACTTATTCTAATAAATAGATAACTGCTTTGCTTCTTAACTTTATTTCAGTTTTAGCAATGTTGCCAAAAATGTCCAACGAAACAGGGAATTGTTCACTTCCAGAAGGATTTTGCAAACAAAATGCAGCTTAAACATAAATCTGTTTGAATGTTGCTTAACATCTTAAACTCATCAACAGATATTAGTACTAGGAGACTCCTTGAAAGATATTGTCACATAATCTACTTTATAGAAGTGAATGCTAAGTGCCAGAAGGTTTACTTAATTGCTCAATAACACAGTGTTAACAATTGCAGAGTTGGGACTACAGCCAGAATCTCTTGACTTCAAATATAAAGCTCATATTTTCATGAAAAATCTCTCTTGCTACCAAACTTCTGATTTAGAAATTCCCATTTCCAACAACACAAATTTGTTTTAGAATGTTCAGTACATTTGTTTCTGAAATCTGGACTGCAGAAACATTTTTCAAGATAGTCTCCCATTTATAAGCACAACACATACTTGGTTTGGTGTGAGAAGTCAATCTGAGAACATTTGCTCAAGCATTTGTGTCATGATAAATATTTACTAGATTAGATACTGTTTATTAATAATAGTTAAGTAACTTTAGTGGTGACAGCTTATTTTGTTAGGTGATTATCTAATCTTCTGT
Organism: Macaca nemestrina; assembly: GCF_043159975.1. Lineage (NCBI taxonomy): Eukaryota > Metazoa > Chordata > Mammalia > Primates > Cercopithecidae > Macaca > Macaca nemestrina. The sequence goes on from NC_092128.1 coordinate 66,478,787, forward strand.
AATGTTATTTAATTTTTTTTCAAAGACATCAATATCCCGTTCATTGATGTTTTTAGACTGTACAAAATTCACAGAATCAGAAATATGCAGCCACTTCTACTTTTAAAAAAAAATTTCTCATAAATGCACTTAAATAATTCTTGTTAGCAAAAAATATTTGAAATTGCAAAGATAAAAATCTTTTAAGTGAAAACTCAAATTGGTTTAAAAAACACAGTTTTGACAGAATACTATCTGTAGCTACAAAAAGGTAAAGTAAACATGAATCTTGGAAGAAATATTTGTCACACAAAAACTCAAAACCAAATGGTTATATAATAAGCATAACTAAAAGTTAAATAAGCCCAGTGTTATGCTGCAAGGTGAGATCTCGGAGGTAAAGAAATAATATTAACCAGGAAACAAAATATTATAGAAAAAAATTAAAGTTTTCTTTTAATATCAAAAGGTTCAGTTAACACACACACACATACACACACAAAACTGAGGAAGAATAAAATGGAATGGCAACAACTGACTAAGGGAAATTTACATGAATGTCCCTTAAATAGTAAATTCCAGAATGTAAAAGGTCTTACAAAGAACTCAAAGAAGATGTTGTTGTCGACATACTGGTACTCAAAGAAGACATAACCTGACTTCTTAAGGTGCACAGCATAGATCAAAGACACCGTGCAGTCATCACGATTAGATTCTATGTAGTTTCCACGAGGGATCCAAGAAGAGCTGCGGAAACAAAACCAAGAGGCACTTTACATTAATGTTCTGAAACCTCTTCTGTTCACAAAGCTACGTAACTCAGATTCACGAGTAGTTGCATCAGCAAAGCACAGCAGAAAACACCAGAAGCTTTTCCAGAACTCAAAGGCCAACTTTATTACTGAGAAGAGGTTCATTTCTTATGGCAAATAACTTCCTAAATCTTTTTAAGGTTATATGATTATCTGCTATGAAACTGTTATTTTTCACCCAAAATTTGATTACCAAATAGATAACTAACTTTAGTAGCCTTAGATGGAATTATTCTTTCAGACATCTGCAGTTTTATTTGTAAACCTATACACATGGCAAATCTATAGAAGGGGAGAAAGAGCACCACTAATGATAAATATGTAGATTAACATATAAAGCTATATTTTTTCACCTTAATTTTTTAGGAAGTTGTGTGTCATATGAAATGAACTTATCAGTGATGGACTTGGCTTTTGAGTTCCTAAATCTTTGTAAGGTTATTTTAAAAGCAACTAATTATTTAAAACATAATACCATTGTATTGTACAGTTTATGTTTCTAAATATATGGCAATAGTGTGAAGATAAGGGTATAGATGTAACTAGGGTGTTGTAAAATTTAACATTATATAAAGGTACAATAATAACTCTATGTTACCATAAGGATGCATACAGTAATTTCTGGCCTTTGCAACCTGGGGTTAGCAAAGATATCCTAACATATAACCACAGCAGAAAAAAAGGATAAATTATATTCTTTCAAATTTTAAACTTCTGCTTTTCAAAGGACACTATTAAGAAAACAAAAAAGGTAAAAGCCACAAACTGGGAAGAAGTGTTACACACACAGAGACGTGTGTGTGTGTGTGCATATACTATATATTTATTATATAAATATATACACACAAGAACCCATGCCCAGAATGTACAAGGAACTCCTTTAGCTTAATAATCAAATGACCAAAAAAAAAGTGGAAAATGGGTAAAACAATTTGACTTCACAAAAGTGAATAAACACATGAACAATAAACACATGAAACATGTTTGACATTATCCAGCAGGGAAATGCAAATTAAAACAAGGAGATATTATTTCACACAAACACACGTGTGAATACACTGGAATGGCTAGGGCTAGAACAAAACAAGACTTAACAATACAAATGTTGGTAAATATGTAGAATAGCTAGAACTCAAATATACTACTGGTGGGAGTCTACAATGATATAACCATTTTGAAAAGCTCGGACTTTTTAGAAAGTTCAACATACATCTCCTATATGACCCAACCAATTAAAAAGAAATAAAGAGTATGCAAGCGTGGACGGAGTTTCACTCTTATTGCCCAGGCTGGAGTGCAGTGGCACAATCTCAGCTCATTGTAACCTCTGCCTCCAGGATTCAAGTGATTCTCCTGCCTCAGCCTCCTGTGTACCTGGGATTATGGGCACCTGCCACCATGCCAGGCTAATTTTTGTATTTTTAGTAGAGATGGGGTTTCTCCATGTTGGTCAGGCAGGTCTTGAACTCCCAACCTCAGGTGATCTGCCTGCCTCGACCTCCCAAAGTACTGGGATTACAGGCATGAGCCACCGAGCCAGTCCAGACTGAAATTTACACCGAGAAAATCACACTAGAAGACATTACCTTGAAAAACTTCCGCTTATTCAATTTCTTTTATACATAAACTATTCCAGGCAGAAAAAGAAGCCTTGTCAATATCTCCTGGCCACCAAAACAAAGATCTGAGGTCCCACAACATCCTACTAGTACCATCATCTAAGGAACTCTTTTACTGAAAACACACACTCTCTCAAGGAAATTATCCTATTATCGAGAGATTAAAATAAAGAAATTGGTGTCATTTGGCAAAAAGGTAGAGTGAAAGGAAGGAAGAAAGGAAGGGAGGGAGGGAATGAATATGCCTTTCAACACAGCTAAATAATTCCCCAGCATCCTTAGCTTATGGTAAAAATGTAGGGTTCCTGAGTGGCTACTCTTGTCAGGGGGTAGCCAGAGCCCTAAAGTTGAATTCTCCTAAGCAAATCCATATGAAAGGAAATGTTACATAGTTAATACAAGATAACAGGAAGGGATATAGCTCAAAGACAAACATTTCGTTTTGTTTTTTTCAAAACAGTTTAACATTTCGCCAGCTTTGTGATATGCAAAGTTAATAATCCCCTATAAAAGAGGTAGGAATTAAGCAAAGGTGCTTTCCACCTTAGGTACTTAACCCACTCTCTTTTATAGGAGATAATCAAGTGTCTAAATGAAGGTTATTAATTCTTCCTGTCAGAGGAAAAGAAAAAAACCTGAAAGTATCTGTTAAAAATCAGAAAAAGGTTAGTACAAACACCAGCGGCTTAACTGTAGCCATAATATGAGCCATAAATATGAGAAAAAATTTTGCTTCTCTAACAGCTTTATTGCATTTTTGCATACAGTGTCTATTATATTCTGAGGGCAATGATTTTAACCTCATGAAAACTCATTGCAATCACTGTCCAAAAAACATGATTCTTTGCAATTAGCTTATCTATCACCACAAACAGTACCAAGATTATCCTCATCTTCTTTCTGGAAAAGAGCAACTACTTTCTTCTCAAATATTCAGTTAAGAGCCAAAGGCTGCTTTGGATTCTTACTTGGTACAGCCGTCTGGCCTGCTGTCAGAAGGGCCCACCACAGTGTCCATGAATGTTGCGATGTTAGAAAATCCTGCCGGCAATTCATCCCATTCATCAAATTTGATGCCACTGCCCAAGGAATAGGTGCCTTCACCACACTTACTGCATACCTGGTTCTTCATTTCTAGATACTCTCCAGAAGCACAGGAGAAAGCTGAAAGGCAGAAGAATGGACAACCCATTACTTAGTCTCCCATAAATTTCCTCCCCTTCATGCCGTCACCAGAATTATTTTCATAAAACTCTGATTGTGTCACACCCTAATGAAAGCGTTTCAAGTCCCCCTTATCACCACATGCATTTCAGAATCTGGTTCCAACCTATTTTTCCAAGCTGACCCCTTGCCCCACCTTCTTCCTGCCAAAACAGAATTCATATCATTCCCATAATATTTCATCTTCTCTCCTGCTGTTGTGGTCTTCTTTCCCAGAGATGTTGGCCAATCCTACCTTCTCTACATGGAACACTTCTGTTCTCAACTCAAAAACCACTCACTTCATAACAGATCCCCTCCCCTGGCCCAATGGGAAGTCAGCTGCACCTCCCTTCATGCTCCTACAGTGCACTTGTTATAATACCTCCATTAAAGCACTTAATGTATGCTAATCAGTGGATAAGCACATATTAAGACAATTTATAAGTTGATGTGAGACTTTGAGCGTTAAGAAAACAAGGATCATTATTTTTGGATTCCTAATTGTATCAGGCACATACTAAGTCCAAATAAAATGCTGATCCAAAGCTGATTAGTTGTTTAGAGTGACAACTAAATATAAAAAGGGAAACAGGAAAGCAGTGCAATAGCTGAACAAGTTATCTCCACTCTGAAAGCATGAGCCCACTTTTTCAATATTCACACCAACCTAGTCATTTCCACCACCATCTTATTTCTGATGTCAAGCTTTCTGCAAACTCTGAGAACTGTACTCAGAGATATTAGATACAGCAATGTGAAGAATAGTTGACACATTACCAAAGAGAAGGCTAAGTTAGTATTCATTCAACAAATGGAAATCAACACCCTCCAAGTACATGGCTCTGTGCAAGATGGTATTAGTGACTCCAACCTGGAAAAGGGCTTTCTAATCCTTTAATCAGGATAGTAAAGAAACAAGGACAAAATGAGACATCCAAATTACTCAGTGAAGAAAATCAAATCTCCCAGCAGAATGTAAAGCAGCAAAGCCCCACATTTAGGTAGACTCTTCTCTTTTAGAATACATTAGAAAACTTAGCCAGAAATAAAAATAAGCTAATTTTTGAAAACTAATTAAAGAATTAGAGCTAAAATCCACACACATCTACTTATTCACTGAATTAATATAATGTTTTTCTTGAGAAACCTTAAAGATGCCGTACAATGAACTTCTAACATTCAAATCAACAACCCCAAATCAGTAAAACATGAGAAAATAAAAAAAGATTATGCAAAGAATGTGGCATTCTGGCTACACAGTCAAAACTGTCCTAGGACGAGACTGCACCACATCCTAATTCTATGACACTGAGTGAATTATTTCACCTCTCTAGGCCTTAGTTTCTGTCTCTAAAAAAATGAGATAACAATCACAATAGGTACCTTTAAGGGCTATACTGATGGCAGCGGCAGCCCCCCTGGAGTGACCACTGCCATGAAGCCGGCTACTGTGGGGGAAGTGCGGACCAGGCTGTGCATTCCATGGAGCCACTGGGGCAGGAGGAGGCAGCAGCCCTGCCCTTCCAGGCAGACCCAAGTCTCCCTGTGCTCTTGGGGGCCAGAGTAGGCAGGAGCTCCACCATCCTGAGCACACCTGCAGCTGCCCAAGCCATGGCTGTGGACCAGGGCGTCTTGGCACTCTCAGGGGCTCAGGAGAAACCCCTTCCCCTACAGGTGTGGAGATGTCTGCTCCCCCTGCCCCTGGCCTCTCCCCGCTCCTGGTACCCCTTCCGATCTCAGAGCAAGGTAGGGGCTGAGCCCAGGCACTGTGCTGACACATCAGCCTCCTAACACCTCAGCCTCCTCCAGACTTTGGCCACCAACAAGCACAGGAGAGAGACTGAGGCATGGGCTGAAGGCAGCTCGGCACTGGCCTGCAGGCACTCCTTGACCAAACAGCCTGGGTGCCCAGAACAGTGGCAGGAGGCAGAGAGGCTCCTGGACAGAAGGGGATGGGTCCCACAAAGCCCCACCTTCAAGCCAGGGAGGCTCTGAAGCCTGGGGGCTGGGCTGCCAGTCAGTGGGCCAGAGTGGGAACTTGTGGTGCTTTTTCCGGGACTGCCCATGGCCTCCTATTGACCAATCAGCACATACTTCCTCCCTCTGGCTGGCTGAGTCCCAGGTCCATAAAAGCACTGGACTCAGCAGACTCTAACAGATAGGGGATGTCCAGCTGCAGAGCCACTCCAGGGTCTCCTCTCTGCTGAGAGGTGAACAGTAGCTGAGACACCCTGCTTACGAAGAGGAGCTAGTCACTGTGGGTCTCCTCTGAGCTGTTCTGTAGCTCAGTAAAGCTCCTCTTCACCTTGCTCACCCTCCACTTGTCCACATACCTCCTTCTTCCTGGACATAGGACAAGAACTCAGGAACCACCAAATGGCAGGGCTAAAAGAGTTGTAACAAACAGGGCTGAAACATGCCCCTTGCTTGCCATGTTGCGGGTGACAAGAAGGAGAGAAGAACTGTGGCCCTTTGGGGATCCCAGACCTAGGAGCTCCCCAGTCAAGGCTGTGACAGCCTCTTTGGGGCTCTGTAGTTCCTGGTGTCTCCAAGCTTCTGGGTGCCACTATATTCCCCGGTGCCAGTGCAGAAGCTGCTTGTGGCATGCCTGGTTCAGCTGCAGCCTCGCAGGGAACCAGTGCCCATGCTGTCACCTGGAGTTGCCCACCCCACCGCAGCTGTCATGCCTGGCTGTGCATGGTAGCCCAAACCCATGCTCACTCACACACCCCTTGCTGCTCTGCACCTGGCTAGCCCTTGGCCAGCATGGGACCCAGGCCAGTAGAGTAAGCCAAACGCAGCCTGCCAGGCCGAGTAGGCAGAACAAGCCTGGTGGGCCTGAGCAAAACTCAGGCAAAGGGACCACTGGCCACAGGAGTTTCCAGCTGGTGAAGTGACACCCCAAGAATCTTGTGGCAATACTGAGAAAATATAGTATAAGGTGGTTAGCGCAGTGCCTGGCATGTAACAAATGCTCATTAAAGCTATTATCACTATCAGCACAACCAACAGAAAAACACAGTTATGGAAAACTGTTTATTTTCAATGGTCTATGGATCATCTAGCATACTCAGAATCAGACATTTGCCTAATATGATAAATAATAATATCGTAAACCAAGACCCTACAGTACATTAAATCAGGGGTCAGCAAACTACAACCTGCAGGGAAAATCCAGCTCACCGCCTGCTTTTGTAAATAAAGTTTTATTGAAACCCAGTCCCGATCATTCATTTACCTACTGTCTATGGCTGCTTTTACACCACAATGGCAGAGTTGAATAGTTGCAACAGAAACTGCATTGCCCACAAAGCCAAAAATATTGACTTCCTAATAAAATAAAGTTATCTTGGAAGACTGTTTAGTGTCCAAAATTGTATTTTAAGTTGATTAACTATAACGTAATAAAAGGTAATATTTTATGATATGTTGTTATAAAGAACTCTAAAAGCTAAAAAAGAGAAGACTGTGTTTGTGAATCTTGTCTTCTAAATATAAAGATGCCATTTCAGAGTGTTCACTGCCCTGTTAATTAAAATCATAAAGAATATTCCCATCTCTTTCCCAAGTGTTTCCATGAAGTCAGAAGGAAAACTGAAAGAAAAAGTTGAAAGTGAATATAATGGATATTTGGTATATACCAGGTGCCGTGCTTGATACTTTACAAACACAGTACATTCTTGTTATTCACAGTAGTTGTGTTATATGAATTTACCCCAAACACTAAATTAATGAATACTGGACCATCACTCCTATGGAAAGTATAGGGTTAGGTTCCTGAGAACCTCTGGTCACATCACCTTTGTCAATCAATCAACACCTAATCTTGTTTAAGTGTATTTCTCTTTAAAGACATCTGATTTAGTATATGTTGTTAATTCATTAATGTTGAATTCATGGTCAACAGAACTATAACTCATGCCTGAATAAAGCTCACCTAACACATGTATTTTCTCTGAAAGGCATAGCACAGCCCTCTCCTACCTAGGAACACTAGCCTTCACGTTGGCACTGTACTTGGAGGGCCATTTTAAGCAGCAAAATCACCCAAAAAATAACTAAAATATTAAACACATAGCACTAAATAAGCCACCAAAAGGACATTTGTTTACAGTATGAGAAAAGCAATAAGAAGTCAAAGTGTCACCTTGTTCATACATGTAGTTGGGTGACTCAAATATCTCACCACTCTGCACATGTCTGCAAATAACTATGAAAGCATTGAGTGTATTAATTTGGGGGTTACAAATAAAGTTTAGCAAGTAGCCAAATTTGCAAATATTGAATCCATGAATAATGAGGATCAACTGTGTTTATAGTAGACTGGTGAGGGAGGAAAGGATTATGCCCATATACCAGATGAGGAAACTGAGCCACAGTGCATTTAAATAACCTAATTAAAAAGGTTAACTGGTTAACAGTTAACCAATGGCAAAGCTGAAACTCAAATTCTGATCTGATTCCAAAGGTGGTGCCTCAAAGAAAATTCAGTTCAAAAAATTATTACAACCGATACAAAAAGGGCAAACAATTCCAACCGAATTAATCACCATACATCACATCATTCTTCATTCCTATCCTGAACTGTTAAACAATGTTCATGTGCATTATACAGCAATCACTATTTTAGCAAAAACCTCATATTTCTTGTGGATTTTTAATGTACTACTCCTAAAACACGCATTAAAAATATTTTTGCAAGTTTCTAACTCCCATAAGTCTAATGACTTTGCCTACAAAAGGAAAATAATAATAATAGCTATCTCAATGAATTCTGGGAATAAATGAGATATATCATATAAAGCATTTAGCATATACCTGGCATGCAGCACATAATAAATATTAAATACAATTATTAATAGTTTAGACTGTACGCAGTGGTTCACACCTGTAATCTCAGCACTTTGGGAGGCTGAGGCAGGCAAAGTGCTTGAGGTCAAGCATTTGAGACCAGCCTGGGCAACATGGTGAAACCCCATTTCTACAAAACATACAAAAACTTAGCTAGGCGAGGTGGCACACACCTGTAATCTCACCTACTCGGGAGGCTGAGGCACAAGAATTGCTTGAGCCTGGAAGGCAGAGGTTGCAGGGAGCTAAGATCATGTCACTCCACTCCAACCTGGGCAACAGAGCAAGACTCTGTCTCAAAAAAAAAAAAAACCCACACAATTATTGATAGTTTACTTTAGGGACATGGGACATACATTTCTATAAGAACTCTGCCAATAGATTTATAATATTACATCTCTTCAGATTAATTATGCAGTCAAATTAGTTGAATAAGTATAGGGCCTTTAATTAATACAGAGGAGCTAGCAAGTCTAAAGCTTTTCATAGTTTAATCATTTGCTACTCCTCAATCTTTTTCATCCTGGAAGTCAGGTCTAGAGACACCTGTCAAAGGAAGAAAAGAGCCACACTTTCTTGGTAAACTTACTCCACAAGATTAAGTCAACAGAGTTAGCACTGCTGACTTCCTTTGACAGCCACCAAAACTACCTGCTTTTCCTTTTATCTTCCATCCTAGCCTCATCCACTCTCTATGTCAATACTGCTACCTTGGCATTTGTTCTTTAATTAGATTATCAGGTTTTTTAATAATCTTAAAGACTACACTATTTTCATTCAGATTTTTTATCATACAACATAGGAATCTTTCAACAAGCAGTATGATAGACAGTTATTATTAATAGCTATTGTTAGCTGTTGTGAACCTGAATTTACCATATTTACTTTGAATCAATTAGTCATTTCTAATTTTTCTTCTTCAACAACTTTGAAGTCTTAGAGAAACTGAATTAAAGATAGGCAAACTCCAAAGTTTTTAATGAGAACAGAAAGACTAACTTATTTGCCTAAGGTCTTAGGCACTATTTAACAGTGGCCTCAAGTATTTCACAATAGTTTACCTAAGCATCCAGTGAAAGAGTGACATTTAAAAACCCAGCATCTTGAAGTCTAAACTGTAACCAAGAGGTCATTTGCTGCACTCACTGTTCTTTTTCTCAGCTTTATGCCTCTTCTTTTCTGACATTTATTTCTGCTACTGTGAATCTGTAAAGGTTCAAATATGCAGGTGTGAATAATCAGATATGGAAAAAGCACTTATATTAGTCCTTCACCAAGTAGCAAATATCTTAGGCAATTTACTTAACCTCTGTGCTTCCACTTATTCATACTTCAGCATCCCTTTCTCTCTCCTACGACTGCTTATAATAATCCACTGAGACTACAGAAACCACTCTGAAAATAAACAGTGTTGAAAATTCAAAGCACTGCTATGATCATGCAACCACCAAGCACAATATGCCAAATAACTGTTACTGAATTGAATCATTTATAGCTGATTATCATCTATGATTTATACCTAACAATAAAGAACATCTATTTTTAATCATTGTACCACAGGGCTACGTAGTTTTGCTTTTTCTTCCTCCAGAGACCTCATGTTTTGAAAGACTGGCTGCCTTACATTTATTCATAATTTACTCATTTTTGCTCTTTTTAATCAAAGTTTTTATTACTAAAATATGTTTTCTAAACAGTAAACAGCAATAGTAAGTAATAATAAATGGATTTTCAATTTAGTTGTTTAATGAGATGATGATACAGTGAATCTATGCAAACTTACTACAGATAAATATCTGGGAACAACATTGTGGCTTTCTCAGAGCTTCCATGATAGTCTCATCTAGACTGATCTTCCTCAAAATAAATCAAATTTACATCTCACTAAGTATAAATGCACTGTAATCCATCTTGTCAATTAATATTAGCTAAGTATAATTATATATATTTGTGGGGAAATATAAAGTAAATCAATTCCAGAATCAAGACAAGCCAATATGTCTATTTTTCTTCAATGGGTTAGTCTTGTTTAAATAAGATAAATAAGGTTCAAACCACAGACATTCTTATATTGACTACATGCTGATGCTCTTGCAACTGTTCTTACTATTACTCACTGCCATTAAGGGTAACACAAAGAAAGAGAACAATGCTTAGTGTGTGTACCTCACAAATAAGTTCTACTTCTATCTCTCATTTAGCCAATTAATTATCATTACAGATAATTAAAACTTTAAGTGCCTGCCAGATTTATTATCATTCTTTTCACACACACACAAAAAGCAGAAAATGGCATCTAAGAGAGACTGCACAGCATATTGAATCCAGCAAATCTCAGAGTTTCTTTCTCCTTAAGTACCAGTGATAAGGACAGCACTTGAACACTGTCCTTTTAAGTTGTTATTTGTGAAATTCTTACAGAGGAAAAAGTAATCTATAATTCTCATTTTATAAAAATAAAAGTGTGATAGGGAAAGTCAAACAGTACACTAAAACAGGCCATTTCTTGCTGATATTCTCTTATTCACAGTAAGACAGATTTGTCCGCTGGCTGAAGGGAGTTCTTGTTCTAATTGGGATTTTTTTTTTTTTCAATCTTGAGGGTATTTTTCATGACAAAATATACAAGGCAACAATGAAAGCTGGTTGTGAGTACATCAACTATCTGTCATGTTCAATTTAAGGCTGGAGGAGGAGAAAGGAAGGTAACACTGTCCAAATACTAACAGTAGCAGACATTGCAATATTCCTATCAGAAGAGAATATTCATTAGCATTAGAAGATATATTAGTATTGCACTATTATTCACAAGTTATGTGATTTGAAGCATGATTTGATCACAGAATGAATAAATCTGTGACATGTAATAACAACAATTAAAACCATCAGAATCACCAAAAGAGACCTTTGACATTATCTGATCTAAACCGCCCCAATTTAGATTCCAAGTTTCTTCTTCTGTGTAATCATAAGCAATCCAGTTCAACTTTTCTATAGTTTCTAGTAGCAGACTTTCTAACAGACTCCATGACTCTCTACCCAATAACCCCATGGTTACCATGAAGTCAGAAGATTTTACTATAACTAAACTGAGAAAAATCCACTGTCTTCAAGTGAAAAAGAATAGCATTAGAAAAGAACTCAGCAGAAAAAAAGAAAAAAAAGAAAACAAAAATAAAAGGAAAAAAATCAACTCTGCCTTAAAAGTCACAGACGTGAGTTCTAGCTCCAGCAGTCACTCAGCCATCTGAAGTAACAGATACAAAGCTGCTACGTCAGCTCTGAAGTGGCATGATAAAATTATCAGAACTGAAATCTTAAAGCCCAATCCCACCAATAACAATTTTTAATTTTTCACTAAGAGTTGGGGGTGAAGTTGTAGGACATAGGGATATAATTTGCAAGTTATTTGTGAAATTCTCAGAGAAGAAAGAGAAACCTGTTTTCATCTTTCATTTTACGAAAACAAAAGTGAGATGGAGATACACAGAAGAGTACAGTAATATGAACCCATTCTAGCTAGCATTTCCTAACTCACTGTTCCCTGAAAAGACTATTTAGTGAAAAGTACTGCCTCTGTCTCTCTGAAAACTAATTTCACATCCAACATCCTTTCCAGTGGGTCTTCACATGGCCCTATCAAGTGGAAGTATATGATTATCACTGCACTTCTTAGGACTTATCAGCCAGAAGCTTGAGAATTTAAAAGTAGAAGCCAACTCCTGGCAGGAAAACTGATCCGTGTGACACCACAGATAGTAATCCCCATTAAATTAGCAGAGGCTAGATTTAAAGCTCCTATCTTTTTATAAGAAAAGCTAACTAAGGAATTTTCAATCTGTGAAAGAAAAAAATAGAAACGTATTTTATTGCAGCTTCTTGACGTCAATGTTTGATGGCGGAGGGGACAAATCTCAGTTCATTGGGCACAGGATGACACAAGGCTTACAGAAAAAACGACAACAGCGAAGGTCAAGGGAAGAAAAATGTTCAGAGTACGTGATGAGGTCACCCAAGGGGGCAAAACAATGCATCCGTGAAATCAGTTTTCTCAAGTTCCAATTATGCCGTACCACTTTGGTTCTTATCATCCTAAACTTTTCCTCATCCTTAGAAAGTGTCAGTCACCTTCTACTTCTTGATAGTCTCTGACTTTGGTTCCGCAGTTTTGAGGGCTGAGTTTTCTCATCTCCTCATAAAACACTTTTTTCAGAGAAGTTCCCTCAACCATAGCTCCCATCAAACAATACGATTGACCTAAAGTCTGATTTTCAGCTTTTCTCAACTGTTTTCATCTCATTTCCCAATCTGATTAATTCTAACCTTTCAGCTACCACTTGTGTGTTACTGAGGAGGTTTAACTTTGTCTTTGCACACTTGGAACTCAACGCAGCAACATTCCAACTAAGCCTTCTGAGGACAAAATATTTGACAGCATTTTGTATATCAATTTGTCCCTTTATGTATAGAATAAATTTTTACAAATCTGATTAGACGTTTGTGTTTCACCTACAAAAATAAAACACTAAAGTCAGTCTCTAATTTGGTGGCACAAAAGTTATTCAATCTATAAACATTCCAGTGTCCTGCAGCTTTCTGAGGAGCCATGAAAGGATTACATATTCTATCCATAAGGAGTTTATTCTGCTCTAGGAAGAAATTCTATAGTTGGAAAAAGTGTCATTTTTTTCCCTAATACCGATTAAACAATGAAAGGATATTCTGTGTATCAAGTACCAAACAATATGCTAGGTTCAGGGGGAAAAAAAAAAAAACACAGGCTAATCAACTTATTATATATGAGGATATAGCAACAAACATCTCCTAAATTCTAAATGTCACTCTCTCATCTTTCTGAAAAATATAGACAATTAAGAATAAAATCTACTACCAGGTATGGTGTTTGGTACCTAGCTACTCAGGAAGCTGAGTCAGGAGGATCACTTGAGCCCAAGATTTTGAGACTACAGTAAATTATGATTGTGCCTGTGAATAGCCACTGCACTCCAGCCTGGGCAGCATAGCAAGACTCATCTCTAAAAAATCATTTTATTTTTATAAATACTTAAAAAATAAGAATACAATCTATAAAGAGAACATTAATCAATTAAAAATGACCCATAAAACAACATATCTGAGCCTTTAGATGTCATCTTTTAAAAAGTTCATTTATCACTCCAGCATATCAATTTGTGTCACATTTCTATCAAGAGGTAAATGTTAGGGGCATGCAGATGCCCCAGGATGGGGATAAGCACTTGTTCAATATATACTAGCAGTGTATTCCAAAGAGACAGTCCCCATAGACATTAAGAACATAGACCCAAATTCTAGGCTTCCTGGTTTCAAATCTCAGTTCCCCCTTTGACCTAAATGTCTGACTCTGAGCTATTGTTTTAGTTTCCTAACTGCTTTTTAAAAAGTGGGGGGGAAAGGCAAGGTAATAAAAATATCTATTTTACAAGGATGATGTAATGACTAAATGAATTTGAATGAATACAGGTAAAGTATTTACAGTTATACCCGGCATATAGCAAGTAAAGATTGGCTATTATTTTTTATTATTATTTCAGCTATTATTATTACTGTTGCTATATTATTATATAATTATGATTCCAGGACTGTAGATCACATTTATCACCTCATTTAACCCCCTTAACCACCTGTGAATGGCTGTCTCCAGGTCAAAGTCCAGAGTCCTTGGTAGGACAGAAAGGAGTCGGCCAATTGAGTTGCCAGAATCTCTGGCCCTTCCCACATTCTCCCTGAGTGCCAGCCATCCAGATCTCACAGAGCACCCAGGAAAACCAGATGCTGCTCCACTTGGCACCTTCATCCTGTTTCCAACATCTGGAATGTCGCTTGCATCAGGTTAAAGAACTTCTTCCTTCAGAATTCACCTCAGAGAGCCTCAGAGAATTAACATACATGGCTCAGGAAGTGTGATGCTTCCAGCTTTGTTCTTTTTGCTCAAAATTGCTTTGGCTATTCAGAATCTTTTGTGATTCCATATGAGTTTAGGATTTATTTTTATATTTCTAGAGATTCTTGAGATTTTAATAGAGATCGCGTTAAATCTGCAGATGACTTTGGGTAGTAAGAATATTTTAATAATACTAAGTTTTCCAATCTATGAGCATGGGATGACTTTCCATTTATTTGAGTCTGCTTTCTTTAATCAGCATTTACCATTTTCAATGCACAAGTCTGTCACCTCCTTGTTTAAGTTTATTCTTAAGTATTTCATTTTTTTGATGCTATTATACATAGGATTGTTTTCTTGATTTCTCTTCAGATAGTTCATTATTAGTGTACAGAAATGCAACTGTTTAAAATTTATTTTGTATCTTATAGCTTTGCTGACTTTATTTACTAGTTCTAACAGGTTTTTGTGTATGTGTATGGAGTCTCTAGGGTTTTCTACACATAAGATCTGCAGACAGAAATAATTTTGCTCCTTCCTTTCTGATGTGTACGCATTTTATTTCTTTTTCTTGCCTAATTGCTTTGGCTAGGACCTTCAGTATTATGTCGAATAGAAGTGGTGAAGGTGAACAGGCTCCTTGCCTTATGCCTGATCTTAGAAAAAAAAGCTTTCCATTTTTCAAAACTGAGTATAATATTAGCTATGTGCTTGTCCTATGTGGCCTTTACTGTGTTGAGGTAATTTCCTTCTATGTCTAATGTTAAGAGTTTGTATCATAAAAGAGTACTGAATTTTGTCAAATGTTTTTTCTGCATCTATTGAGATGATCATGTGACTTTTGTCTTTCATCCTAATTATGTGGTATATCACATTGATTGAGCTGCATATGTTAACTCATTCTTGAATCCCAATGATAAATCCCACTTGGTCATGACATATTATTCTTTTAATGTGCTATTAAATTCAGTTTGCTATATTTTGCTCTAATCTTTACTTTTTCCCTCCTTAGGCCAGTTTTTAGCTTAGCAGTTTATTCTTTTGCTAGTTCCTTGACTTGTAATGTTAGGCTGCTTGAAATATGTCTTTTCTTAATGTAGGTACTTATGCTATAAACTGCTTTTGCTGCATCAAATAAGTTTCAGTATTTTTTTGTTTCCATTTTCATTTGTCTCAAAATATTTTCTAATTTCCCTATGATTTTTTCTTTGACCCAATGGTTGTTTAAGAGTGTGGTTTAATTTTCATGTATTTATCAACTGTCCCATTTTCCTTTTGTTGTTGATTTCTGGTTTTACTCCACTGTAGTCAGAAAAAAATATTTGGAATGATTTCAGTCTTCTTAAATTTGTTAAGAATCATTTTGTGACCTAGTATATGATTTATCCTGGAGAATGTTTCATGTGTTTTAAAAGAACACGCATTCTGCTAGTTTTAGGTGGAATGTTCTATGCATACCTGTTAGGTTCATTTGGTCTATAAAGCTGTTTAAGTCTGCTGGTTTTGTTTTTGTTTGTTTGTTTTTGCGATGGAGTCTCACTCTGTCACCCAGGCTGGAATACAATGGCATAGTCTCAGCTCACTGCAACCTCTGCCTCCCAGGTTCAAGCAATTCTCCTGCCTCAGCCTCCCAAGTAGCTGGGACTACAGGTGCATGCCACCACATCTGGCTAATCTTTTGTATTTTTAGTCGAGACAGGGTTTTACCATGTTGGCCAGGCTGGTCTGGAACTCCTGACCTCATGATCCACCCGCCTCGGCCTCCCAAAGCACTGGGATTACAGGTGTGAACCACCGCACCTGGCCTGCTTTCTTTACTGATTTTTCTGTCTACATGATCTGTCCATTATCGTAAGTGGGATATTTTATTCTCCTACTGTTATCGTATTACAGTCTATTTTTCCCTTCAGAACTGCCAATGCTTGCTTTACATATTTAGATACTCTGATGTTGAGTGCATATATATTAATAATTAATTCTCTCTTCATGTTGAGTTGACCCTTTTATCATTATGTAATCAAACTTCCTTGTTCCTTGTGACAGTTTTTGACTTAAAGTCTATTTTGTGCAGATAGTGTAAGTCTGCTTATTTCTTAAGGTCCATTAAATATGGGTTATACCAATAGATTTGAGGAAAAAAAAGTCTGTATTCGATTTTTTTACTTGTCTGCATATAGCACTGTTTTATCTAAAGCAACTAAATATTAGAAGTTTATAACCAATTATTCAAATACTAGACTATAAACATTTATATGCATAAATATATAAAAGTCATGTTTGAAGCCACATTAATTTACTATACTCTGTATGAGAAATACAAAAATAAACTATGCACACATATATACAACACATTATACACACATATATACACTTCTATATACATTTATATTTATGTATTACTTCATATGAATTATTGATTCACATTTTCTAAATACTGAAGCACAAGATTAAACAAAGTCCCTAAGACTATGACTGATCTGATGCTTTCCTACCAAATGAAATTAAAGATATCTTAGTCATCTTCATTTAGAAAGTGATGTGTTATATAGCTGAAGAACAAATCAATGGAAAAAAAAGGAAAAGAACATGGTATACTAAGGTTGTACCTGAAATCATGGACTCAGATATATTTTAAAGAATAAGCAATTGAAGAGATAGACTCCCCAAATAAATGTGAGAATATAAAAGGAAGAAATATATTATGTTTATTTCCGCTTCAGAGTTCCAGACTTGTCGGAAAAATATGTAAAGGAACTCTCTCCCTACTTGTATCCCAGATCAGACCTTTATTTCTAAGGCTTGGTTTGAAGCAAAAGGGCTTTGTCCCAAATGAGAAAGAAAGAGAGAACATAGCCCAGGAAACCGCTCTATCCTCTCTGATGATCTAAGAACATCCAATGAACCTGAGAGGTTCAAGGAAAGATTTTAGAAGCCATTGTTCTTCAAGAATAAATGAGGAGAATGACCCAACAGTGAAGAAGAGATGGATTGGAACAGGGGTTATATCCCTTTGGTTTGAGATTAAAACAAAGAGTGTTGTGGTTCAGAAACGGCATGCTACTTGCAAGACCTTGAATGATGGATGATGCCCACAGATGCTAAACTCTTGGCACCACAGCCTTGAGAGAAGTGCCAATGTTTCCCATGGCTGAGCCTGGAGCTAGCAGAGAGGAGAGAGATGAGATCATCTCAGTGGCCTGCCAGAGCAACTGATGAGTTCTCCACAGCAGAGAGGACAAAAGGACAATGGGGATCAGTGTCAATTAACAACCAGAAGCCTCTTCATGCTATTTCCTGAGCCCTGTAAGCTTCAGAGTCACATATACCCCAGGGTTCTGGAACAACAAAAACTGATACTTGACTTCTCATTAACTTCATTCAGAGGAGCCTTGCAGCCAGATCTTATGTAATCGTTAAAAAACAAATGTATAATATAGCTTGCCAATCAATTCTCTGAAAAAATTTACAACTGCTTCATAAACATTCCTATAATCCCTTTCCTCAGGAAAGGCCTCCCCCACTGCTTCTTCCTGAGAAAGAAGAAAAGAGATACCCAATTACATTTTAAAGAATTTTTAACAATTCCCACAAAGGTCAAATTCTGGGTTTCATTTTATTTTGAGACATTAAGATCTGTGTAAATCATGTTGCACACAATCACTCTCCTAAATATTCTTCACTTACTTTAAGCTGCTGTGTTCCACTACTTAATTTTCTTTTTCTGTATGAATCAATTGGTGGGTCCACCACTGAGTTTTATGTCACCCTTATGCAGACCTGGAAGTTTCTCTAGGCTGCCATCTTCAAGTGGCAAGTTAACCCTGTCAGGCCTCTGAGCCAAAGCTAAGCCATCATATCCCCTGTGACCTGTAGGTACACATCCAGATGGCCAGTTCCTGCCTTAACTGATGACATTACCTTGTGAAATTCCTTTTCCTGGCTCTTCCTGGCTCAAAAGCTCCCCCACTGAGCACCTTGTGACCCCCACCCCTACCCACCAGAGAACAACCCCCTTTGACTATAATTTTCCTTTACCTACCCAAATCCTACAAAACAGTCCCACCCCTATCTCCCTTCTCTGACTCTCTTTTTGGACTCAGCCCACCTGCACCCAGGTGAAATAAACAGCCATGTTGCTCATACAAAGCCTGTTTGGTGGTCTCTTCACACGGACGCGAGTGAAATTTGGTGCCGTGACTTGGATCGGAGGACCTCCCTTTGGAGATCAATCCCCTGTCTTCCTGCTCTTTGCTCCATGAGAAAGATCCACCTGCGACCTCAGGTCCTCAGACCAACTCGCCCAAGGAACATCACACCAATTTTAAATCAGGTAAGCAGCCTCTTTTTACTCTCTTCTCTAACCTCTCTCACTATCCCTCAACCTCTTTCTCCTTTCAATCTTGGTGCCACACTTCAATCTCTCTCTTCTCTTAATTTCAGTTCCTTTCCTTTTCTCCTAGAGACCGGAGACACATTTTATCCTGGACCCAAAACTCTGGCGCTGGTCATGGACTCAGGAAGACAGTCTTCCCTTGGTGTTTAATCACGTGGGGACACTTGCCTGATTGTTCACCCACATATCAGAGGTGTCTGACCACACAGGGACACCTGCCTTGGTCCTTCACCCTGAGCGGCAAGCACCACTTTTCTGGGGGGGCAAGAACCCCCCAACCCCTTCTCTCCCTATCTCTACCCTTTCTCCGCTTTTCTGGGGGGCAAGAACCCCCCAACCGCTTATCTCCGTGTCTCTACCCCTTTCCCACTTTTCTGGAGGGCAAGAACCCACCAACCCCTTATCTCCATGTCTCTACCCCTTCTCCACTTTCCTGGGGGGCAAGCACGCCCCTCTCCTTCTCTCCATGTCTCTGCTCTCTCTTTTCTCTAGGCTTGCCTCCTTCACTATGGGTAACCTTCCACCCTCCATTCCTCCTTCTCCCTTAGCCTGTGTTCTCAAGAACTTAAAACCTTTTCAACTCACACCTGACCTAAAACCTAAACGCCTTATTTTCTTCTACAATGCCGCTTGACACCAATACAAACTCGACAGTGGTTCCAAATAGCCAGAAAATGGCACTTTCGATTTTTCCATCCTACAAGATCTAAGTAATCCTTGTCATAAAATGGACAAACAGTCTGAGGTACCTAACGTCCAGGCATTCTTTTACACATCAATCCCTCCCTAGTCTCTGTTCCCAATGCAACTTGTCCCAAATCTTCCTTCTTCCCTCCCGCCTGTCCCCTCAGTTCCAACCCCAAGCGTCGCTGAGTCTTTTTTTTTTTTTTTTTTTGAGACGGAGTCTCGCTCTGTCACCCAGGCTGGCGTGCAGTGGCCGGATCTCAGCGCACTGCAAGCTCCGCCCCCCGCGTTTACGCCATTCTCCTGCCTCAACCTCCCGAGTAGCTGGGACTACAGGCGCCCGCCACCTCGCCCGGCTAGTTTTTTGTACTTTTTAGTAGAGACGGGGTTTCACCGGGTTAGCCAGGATGGTCTCGATCTCCTGACCTTATGATCCCCCCATCTCGGCCTCCCAAAGTGCTGGGATTACAGGCTTGAGCCACCGCGCCCCGCCGTTGCTGAGTCTTTCTAATCTTCCTTTTCTACAGACCCATCTGACCTCTCCCCTCCTCACCAGGCTGAGCTACATCCCAATTCTTCCTCAGCCTCTGCTCCTCCACCCTATAATCCTTTTACCACCTCCCCTCCTCACACCCAGTCCGGCTTACAGTTTCGTTCCACGACTAGCCCTCCGCCACCTGCCCAGCAATTTCCTCTTAAAAACGTGGCTGGAGCTAAAGGCATAGCCGAGGTTAATGCTCCTTTTACTTTATTCAACCTCTCCCAAATTAGTTAGCATTTAGGCTCTTTTTCATCAAATATGAAAAACCCAGCCCAGTTCATGGCCCATTTAGCAGCAACCCTGAGACGCTTTACAGCCCTAGACCCTGAAAGGTCAGAAGGCTGTCTTATTCTCAATATGCATTTTATTTTATTATCCAATCTGCTCCTGACATTAAATAAAGCTCCAAAAATTAAATTCTGGCCCTCATACCCCACAACAGGACTTAATTAACCTCGCCTTCAAGGTGTACAATAACACAGTAGAGGCAGCCAAGTAGCAACATATTTCTGAGTTGCAATTCCTTGCCTCCACTGTGAGAGAAACCGCAGCCACATCTCCAGCACACAAGAACTCCAAACTCCTGAACCACAGCTGCCAGGGGTTCCTCCAGAACCTCCTCCCCCAGGAGCTTGCTACAAGTGCCGGAAATCTGGCCACTGGGCCAAGGAATGTCCGCAGCCTGGGATTCCTCCTAAGCTGTCTCCCATCTGTGCGGGTCCCCACAGAAAATTAGACTGTTCAACTCGCCCAGCAGCCACGCCCAGAGCCCCTGGAACTCTAGCCCAAGGCTCTCTGACTCCTTCCCAGATCTTCTCAGCTTAGCAGCTGAAGACTGACATTGCCCCATCGCCTCAGAAGCCTTCAGGACCATCACAGACGCTCTAGGTAACTCTCACAGTGGAGGGTAAGTCCGTCCCCTTCTTAATCAATACGGAGGCTACCCACTCCACATTACATTCTTTTCAAAGGGCCTCTTTTCCTTGCCCCGATAACTGTTGTGGGTATTGACGTCCAAGTTTCTAAACCTCTTAAAACTCCCCAACTCTGGTGCCAACTTGGATAACATTCTTTTATGCACTCTTTTTTAGTTATCCCTACCTGCCCAGTTCCCTTATTAGGCCGAGACATTTTAACCAAATTATCTGCTTCCCTGACTATTCCTGGGCTACAGCCACATCTCATTGCCACCCTTCCTCCCAACCCAAAGCCTCCTTTTCATCTTCCTCTCGTATCCCCCCACCTTAACCCACAAGTATAGGACATCTCTACTCCCTCCCTGGCAACCGATCACATTCCCATTACCATCCCATTAAAACCTAATCACCCTTACCCTGCTCAATGCCAATATCCCATCCCACAGCACGCTTTCAAAGGATTAAAGCCTGTTTTCACTCACCTGCTACAGCATGGGCTTCTAAAACATATAAACTCTCTTTACAATTCCCCGATTTTACCTGTCCTAGACCCAGACAAGCCTTACAGGTTAGTTCAGGATCTGCACCTTATCAACCAAATCGTCTTGCCTGTCCACCCTGTGGTGCCAAACCCATATACTCTCCTATCCTCAATACCTCCCTCCACAACCCATTATTCTGCTCTGGATCTCAAAGATGCTTTCTTTACTATTCCTTTGCACCCTTCATCGCAGCCTCTCTTCACTTTCACTTGGACTGACCCTGACACCCATCAGGCTCAGCAAATTACCTGGGGTGTACTGCCACAAGGCTTCACAGACAGCCCCCATTACTTCAGTCAAGCCCAAATTTCTTCCTCATCTGTTACCTATCTCAGCATAATTTTTTTTTTTTTTTTTTTTTTTTTTTTTTTTTTTTTTTTTTTTGAGACAGAGTCTTGCTCTGTCGCCCGGGCTGGAGTGCAGTGGCCGGATCTCAGCTCACTGCAAGCTCCGCCTCCTGGGTTTACGCCATTCTCCTGCCTCAGCCTCCCGAGTAGCTAGGACTACAGGCGCCCGCCACCTCGCCCGGCTAGTTTTTTGTATTTTTTAGTAGAGACGGGGTTTCACTGTATTAGCCAGGATGGTCTCGATCTCCTGACCTCGTGATCCACCTGTCTCGGCCTCCCAAAGTGCTGGGATTACAGGCTTGAGCCACTGCGCCTGGCCTCAGCATAATTCTTATAAAAACACATGTGATCTCCCTGCTGATTGTGTCCAACTAATCTTCCAAACCCCAATCCCTTCTACAAAACAACAACTCCTTTCCTTCCTAGGCATAGTTAGTATGGTCAGAATTCTTACACAGAGCTGGGATCATGCCCTGTAGCCTTTCTGTCCAAACAACTTGACCTTACTGTTTTAGCCTAGCCCTCATGTCTGCATGCAGTGGTTGCTGCTGCTTTAATATTTTTAGAGGCCCTAAAAATCACAAACTGTGCTCAATTCACTCTCTACAGTTCTCATAACCTCCAAAATCTATTTTCTTCTTCCCATGTGATGCATATACTTTCTGCTCCCCGGCTCCTTCAGCTATACTCACTCTTTGTTGAGTCTCCCACAATTACCATTGTTCCTGGCCCAGACTTCAATCCAGCCTTCCACATTATTCCAAATACCACACCTGACCCCCATGACTGTATCTCTCTGATCCACCTCATTTCCCCATATTTCCTTCTTTCCTGTTTGCTGGCTATGCTATAGTATCTTCCACACCTGTCATTGAGGCTACGGCTCTGCCCCTCTCCACTACCTCTCAGCAAGCTGAACTAGTTGCCTTAACTCAGGCCCTCCCTCTTACAAAAGGACTACGTGTCAATATTTATGCTGACTCTAAATATGCCTTCCATATTCTGCACCGCCATGCTGTTATATAGGCTGAAAGAGGTTTCCTCACCAGCAAGGGTCCTCCATCATTAATGCCTCTTTAATAAAAACTCTGTTCAAGGCCACTTTACTTCCAAAGGAAACTGGGGTCATTCGCTGCAAAGGCCATCAAAAGGCATCAGATCTCATTGCTCTAGGCAACGCTTATTCTGATAAGGTGGCTAGACAAGCAGCTAGCATTCCAAATTCTGTCCCTCACGGCCAGTTTTTCTCCTTCACGTTGGTCACTCCTACCTACTGCCCCGCTGAAACTTCTACCTATCAATCTCTTCCCACACAAGACAAATGGTTCTTCCAGCCTCACAGGCCCATTCTATTCTGTCGTCATTTCAAACCTCTCCCATGTAGGTTACAAGCCGCTAGCCTGTCTCTTAGAACCTCTCATTTCCTTTCCATCATGGAAATCTATCCTCAAGGAAATCACTTCACAGTGTTCCATCTGCTATTCTACTACCCCTCAGGGATTGTTCAGGGCCCCTCCCTTTCCTACACATCAAGCTCTGGGATTTGCCCCTGCCCAGGACTGGCAAATTGACTTTATTCACATGTCCAGAGTCAAAAAATTAAATTCCTCTTAGTCTGGGTAGACACTTTCACTGGATAGGTAGAGGGCTTTCCTACAAGGTCTGAGAAGGCCACCACGGTAATTTCTTCCCTTCTGTCAAACATAATTCCTCAGTTTGGCCTTCCCAACTCTATACAGTCTGATAGCGGACCGGCCTTTACTAGTCAAATCACCCAAGCAGTTTTTCAGGCTCTTGGTATTCAGTAAGACCTTCATACCCCTTACGGTCCTCAATCTTCAAGAAAGGTAGAACAGACTAATGGTCTTTTAAAAACACACCTCACCAAGCTCAACCACCAACTTAAAAAGGACTGGACAATACTTTTACCACTTGCCCTTCTCAGAATTCAGGCCTGTCCTGAGAATGCTACAGGGTACAGCCCATTTAAGCTCTTGTATAGACGTTCCTTTTTATTAAGCCCCAGTCTCATTCCAGACACCAGACCAACCTAGACTGTGCCCCAAAAACATGTCATCCCTACCATCTTCTGTCTAGTCATACTCCTATTCACTGTTCTCAACGACTCATAAATGCCCTGCTCGTTTATACTGCCAGTTTACACTGTTTCTCCAAGCCATCACAGCTGATATCTCCTAGTGCTATCCCCGAACCACCACTCTTAACTCCCTCTTAAAGTACATAAATAATCTTTGCTGGCAAGGCTATGCTGAACCTCCTTAGACACTGTCTAATTAGATGTCCCAGGTCCTCCCAATTCTTAGTCCTTTAATACCTGTCTTTCTCCTCTTATTCAGACCTGTGTCTTCTGCTTAGTTTTTCAATTCATACAAAGCCGCATCCAGGCCATCACCAGTCATTCCATATGACAAATACTCCTTCTAAAAACCCCACCATATTGCCTCTTACCACAAAATCTTCCTTCAGCTTAATCTTTCCCACTCTGGGTTCCCCTGCCACCCCTAATCCCTGTTGAAGCAGCCCTGAGAAACATCGCCCATTATCTCTCCATACCACCCCCAAAAAATTTTCGCCGCCCCAACACTTCAACACTATTTTGTTTTATTTCTCTTATTAAGAGAATAAATAAGAAGACTTCTTCTAAATAAGAAGACAGGAATGTCAGGCCTCTGAGCCAAAGTTAAGCCATCATATCCCCTGTGACCTGTAGGTACACATCCAGATGGCCAGTTCCTGCCTTAACTGATGACATTCCACCACAAAAGAAGTGAAAATGGTCTGTTCCTGTCTTAACTGATGACATTACCTTGTGAAATTCCTTTTCCTGGCTCTTCCTGGCTCAAAAGCTCCCTCACTGAGCACCTTGTGACCCCCACCCCTGCCTGCCAGAGAACAACCCCCTTTGACTATAATTTTCCTTTACCTACCCAAATCCTATAAAATGGCCCCACCCCATCTCCCTTCACTGACTCTCTTTTCGGACTTAGCTCGCCTGCACCCAGGTGAAATAAACAGCCATGTTGCTCACACAAAGCCTGTTTGGTGGTCTCTTCACATGGACGCGAGTGAAAAACTCAGTGGGTAAGACACAGGCTCTAGAATCAGACATGTCTGTTTTTGAATCCTAGACCTGCCACGTCTGGGCTATATGACATAAAGTAAATTACTTCACCACTTTAAGTCTGAGTTTCCTTTTTAATAAAATGGAAACACTGATCCTAGTTATCTGAGAGGGCTGTTGTAAGGATACAATGGGATAATGACATAAAGCTCCAAGCACAATGTTTGGCACATAATCAGTACTTGAGAAATGGTAGTTATTGTTAGCAATAGAAAATCTAAGCTCCTGAAGAAATATCCAGTTACTATGATACTGCCTTCAGCAGCCAAACACTAATGACTAGTTTAAGTGACACAGTTAAAGTTATGAATTGTGCTTCTAAGTTGCTTAAGCCTATTAACTTACTTGTGAGTTTTAAAACAATTTGTCTTTAACACAAGCAAATGTTCACAGATCTAAGGCCAGACTGACAAATTCCAGATCAAATGTAAGTATACTATACAGGAATACATGGAAATTCAGATTTCAGACAAAATACAAAGATAAAAAATGTACCAGCCAAAAGTATTATTATTTTTGAAGTATTATCACAAAAGTATTATCATTTTTAAAGCAAGAATCATTTTTAAGGTAAGTAATAACTAATAGTGACCTGATTAGTAGTCAGAATTTTCACAGAAGTGCTTGCTAGAGTGTCAGATTCAAAATGTTATCTGTGGAACCTTACCATATATAATGAGCAAAAATGTCTCTGGCAACATTTAATTAAAACTAATTCCTATGCAGGCATCAATTCTGTAACAGAGTTGACCCTTAGCCAACAAATGTAATCAGTGCTATGCTGATAAGTATTTAAAATCCAGCTCCCAAGGGAAGGGAGACCCTCAATTTGTAGTGTTCGCTAGTTTTTATGGGTACAATACTCCACAGTGGCCCATTTCCAGCTAACGATCAGTTCTCAAAAGCCAGCGCTAGCCAAGACCACCATACCACCTAGATATGAAGTTGGCATTCAAAATGGTTAGGCGGTCCACCTGAATAGGGCTGTTTACAAGGAAACCAAGGAATTAGCCCACAAATGAAAAGTAAACATAGGTAAATGATGTATAGATTTTTCTAGGCAAGTGACTGAAGCAAATTCACAATGGGCTAATTACATAGGTATGATTCAGGCTCTGTTTCCCTTTCAACCACATTGCTCTGTCACTGAGAGCTCATCTGCCCTCTGCACTAGTGGTTTCACACACCTCAGTCTTGTAGCAGCTTCTTCTATACAGACCCTCTTGTCTTTTAAGACTGTTGCTACACTGAAGCCTTCACCTGCCCACTTGAGGGCCTCTCAGGTTCTCCCTGAATTCACTCATTAATATCATTCACCAGGAAATAATGGTATTTTTCCCTGACTTTCCTCATAAGATTATTGCAGTTTCCCTTTTATCAGTAAATCTACAAATTATGCTAAAAACTCCTCCAGCTAGTAACAGAGGAATGCTCTCTATGAATAGGAAGAAATTAGTTATCCACTTAACAATTTGCTTACCTGATCTTTTATTTGGGAACAGAAAAACTGAGCTTTTAAGAATATTACCTGGAAGACTGCAGGAAAACCCAAATACATTCCCTCTCTTTTATTTCCAGCTTCGAACTTTAGTCCACCCCCTCGACTATTTTGCTGCAAGAACCCCTAACTCACTAAATTAAAGGATTTTTAAAAGTAAAGTTTTAAATGAAAATAAATTTACATGTATTTCATATTTCTCTGTTAATTTATAATGTTGTACTTCAAACCTGTTTAACTCCCAAAAGACAAGCTGTTGAATGTGATATCCAGCAATTCTATAATCTCTCTGTAGGTTATACTAAAAAAAAAAAAAAATTAAGTTATTTCTATGGCTAAAAAAAATCCATTGCAAGATGACAGAGTTCTGTGGATGGATGGTGGTAATGATAGTAAACAATATGAATATATTTAATGCCCCTGAACTAGACACTTAAAAATGGTGATGATGGTAAACTTTAAGTTATGTGTATTTCAACATAATTTTTTAATTTTATAAAAACATTTTTAAAATAAGAACAAATCCATTAATAAGAAACTCTGCCACTCTGCCCTCCCATGGTTTCAAATAAGAGAATAGATTTTTTAAAAATAATAATAATATTCTTTAATATTGCCTTTGTCTCATTACAGACTTGAGATATAAGGACATCTGGTGATGAGAAAGGCTGCATTTATTCTGCTAGATATCAATGCCATATGCTCACTTTTGTAAGGTCTCCTACATTCATTATAATTAACACCTAGGGCTAATATGAAGAGGTAATTGTTTAATCAAGAAAACAAATGGTCAAAAAGACAAAACATACTGCATTCTTTGCCTCTCACTGGGTCAGGCAGGCCAGAGCAGTCCAC
Organism: Macaca nemestrina; assembly: GCF_043159975.1. NCBI lineage: Eukaryota > Metazoa > Chordata > Mammalia > Primates > Cercopithecidae > Macaca > Macaca nemestrina. Next base: position 66,506,096 of record NC_092128.1, read on the forward strand.
TGCAGAATTTGGAATGGCAACTCTCCACCTGGAGCCACTGCTATCACATTCCGTATATTCAAAGTGATAATCTTTCTGCAAACAATCACAAAAACAAGCCTTTGTTAGAGCCAATTCTAACGGGGCAACTGTGCTTTCTCTATCACCCCAAGCCCCTGTTTCCAAGCTGTACCCTCTCCTTGATCCTCCCCCATCCCACCCACACCAAGCAGCTTATTGATCAAAGAGGTATGCTGCTAGACACAGAGTAGGTGCTGAGGAGATGATGCAGGACAGGACAGTCAATGCTGTCAGGTTGTGACCATTATCCTTTCACCTCATCCATCCAGAAAAGCTACAGTACACTTCCCTATCTCTTGCAGGCTTTTTAAGCTCTGAATAACTGATAGATGTGAGTAGGAGAAAGAGCAGAATAACACTAGGAATTTGACTACTGTCACTGTCCCATGTGTTTCAACGAAAGAAACAAGAGAACCATTTCCATTGACCTAATTCTCACTCTGTTTAAAATCTAACAGAAGGCGTAAAAATTAATCATCAAATACTAATAAAAGACTACAAGTTTTTAAAGTAGCTCTCCCAGGCTTAATAAACATGTACCACAGCAGGCTGCCATCAATTACAGACTATTAAAATTGACCATTAATTACAACTGCCAAATTAAAACCAACCCCCAACCCACCTCTCTCCAGCCTTTAGTTGTTTTGAAATTCTCACAATGATCTCCCTTGGTCAGAGCACATTACACATAAGTGATATTTGAACTGAGAGGAACCCAAACAAAATATTATTGGAGCATTTTAAGAATGTGAAAAATTCCAAATCTACCCCAAATTATTTTCAGTTCAATACCTTACTTATTCAATTCAATATCCTGCATGTGGCTATTCTGCTGCATCCACAGTTTTGCCTCCCTCACTGTGTCAATGACAAGTGAGAATAGAAACATCAAGCCACATCACCATGGAGAAATCAGGAATGAGAAGGCCATTGCCCTTGACCTTCTCTGCACAGCACACTTTGCTAACAATGACTCTCCTAATTTTAACATTTTTTGAAATCTAGATAAGCTGAGATTTCCCAAATCATCAAGTCTGGGTTCCCTTTTGTTTAACAGTTCTTCCCTCAGTGCATGTTGCTTCTCTCATAATTACTATAAGCAACAAGAAGAACCCACGCCATTCCTTCGGCACTTTGCTTGGAAATCTGCTCAGCTAAATATCCAAGCTCATCTTCTAAGTTTTGCTTTCCACAAAAACATAGGACCACAATTTTGCTAAGCTTTCTGCCGCTATATTAAAGGGTCACCTTTCCTCCAATTTCCTGGAGGAAATATTGGAATAAATATTTATTTATCTATGAGACATTCCTCTTTTCTTTCTGGGCCCTCACTAGTATCATTTTTAATATTTTTAAAAATATTCTGCTTATGACAATTTATATTCTTTAAGATGATACAGACATTTTCTGCTTCTCACTTCCTCCTGAGCCTTCACGGGCAGTCTCTAAAATCCACATTTCTACCAACAATCTGTTCAAGGCCATCTAGACTTTACTAGCATGCACCTCAAAATTCTCCCAGCCTCTGCCCAGTTTATCCAATTCTAAAGCCACATTCCTACTTGTAGGTGTTTGTTACAACAGCACTTCCCTTCCAGGTACCAAAATCTGTATTCGTTTCCCATAACAGCTGTAATAAATTAGCAGAAACTTAGCAACTTAAAACAACAGAAATATATTCTCTCACAGTTCTGGAGGCTGGAAGTTCAAACGCTGTATTACAAGGCTGATCAAGGTATCGCCAGGCCGTACTCTCTTAGCCAGCTCCAGGGGAGAATCCACTCCTTGGCCCTTCCAGGTTCTGGTGGCTGCCTGCACTTACTGCCTTGTGGCTTCATCACTCCTGTCTCTGCCTCTGCGGTACCATTGCCTTCTCCTCCTCTTGTGAAAGCATTCAGGGCCCATCATAGTAAACTCACTTTCTCAAGATTCTCACTTTAAATCTTCAAAGTCCTATTTTGTCATATAAAAATAATATTTACAGGTTCTGGGGATTAGGACTTGGATTTTTTGGAGGACAGGGGCAGCAGGAAGGAGTCCGACTCAGCCTACCACACCCTCCCATGGCAGAATAGCCTTGACCTGCCATGTATTTGCATAATGACTTTCTTGTTTCTCTTGTTCCTTGTTATTTGTATTAGAATGCATGTCTTGGCTAGGGGCTGTGCCTCAGCCCTGTAATCCCAGCACTTTGGGAGGCCAAGGTGGGCGGATCACTTGAGGTCAGGAGTTTGAGAACAGCCTAGTCAACATGGTGAAATCCCGTCTCTACTAAAAGTACAAAAATTAGCCGGGTGTGGTGGTGTGCGCTTCCCAGCTACTCGGGAGGGTGAGGCATGAGAATCCCTTGAACGCTGGAGGCGGAGGTTGCAGGGAGCCGAGATTGAACCACTGCACTCCAGTCTGGGCAACAGAACTAGACTCTATCTCAAAAATAAAATGAGGCCGGGCGCGGTGGCTCACGCCTGTAATCCCAGCACTTTGGGAGGCCGAGGCGGGCGGATCACAAGGTCAGGAGATCGAGACCATGGTGAAACCCCGTATCTACTAAAAATACAAAAAAAAAAATGAGCCGGGCTCGGTGGCGGGCGCCTGTAGTTCCAGCTACTCGGGAGGCTGAGGCAGGAGAATGGCGTGAACCCAGGAGGCGGAGCTTGCAGTGAGCCAGGATCGCGCCACTGCACTCCAGCCTGGGCAACAGAGTGAGACTCGGTCTCAAAAATAAATAAATAAATAAATAAATAAATAAATAAATAAATAAATAAAATGAAATAAACAAAATAAAATAAAATAAAATAAAAGTCTGTCTTATTTCCATGTTCCACTGAGAAGATTCTGGCCCCTGTATATTAAGTTTAGGTGATTTCTTACCATCCTAGCAAAATAATGATACTGCGAAGTCGTATGAATTTCAAATAAAGCAAGATCTCTGAATAAAACAGGTAAGCTCCAAAAAACTTTCCTCCATCGCTGCCTCTGTTATTCAGCCTGCCAGTTGAGAACAGCAGTCAGAGAATAGCAATCAGAACACGGAAAAGGTATTACGTTTTCTGGCTGTAATGTTGGATGTCATGTGCCAATTAATTTTCCTAAGACTCCTTTATCCTATCTGCCTTCTCTAGATTACTCAAGGACTCTAAAAGGCTATTGTTACTATTGTTACCAAACTCTTAGGAGTTCAGCAGGAAGCTTTAATTTATTTCTTTATAATTTAAAAATACTGAAATGCAAACCTATTTCATGCAAAGGGCAGACCTTGGGGTCAGGGATTTAGATTGCAGCCCAAATCAAATGGGTTTTATTTTAAATTATTTAATAGGCTACTTCATTTGGGCTGGTAACAAATAAAAAAAGAAAAATCTGCTTCTAAAGTCAATCCTTAAATCCACAGAAAGATCTAACAAACACTGTGGTACAGTAAAATTGCTAAAGGTACAATGTATATTTTCCAAATATTCTGAATGGCATTCAGGGTACTGAATAAAGAGAAGTACAGCACATATGCTTTCAGATTTATAGGTAACACCCCAAAACTCTAACCATAGATGCAAATAAACATTGAGCACTTAAAACTGGTCCCTTGGAAATGGAAATTTTCTGGTATTAAAGGATAATTTAAAAGAAAAAGTAGATTATTTCTCATACAAATAGAAAATTAATACATGTCAAAAATGTTGTCATTATTTAGCAAGTCAGTCAGTAAGATGTTATCACCAATTCAAAGGAGAATTCGAAGGACACACCAAAACAGGCAATTAGGAAGGTGAAATGAATTTATTGGGAGATGCAAAACTGGTAAATATCCAGAGGGTAATAATCAATTGCATTTCAAAGGATAAAATACATTTTCATTTCTATGGACAAAAACTATTTGTATTACTATCAGTTACCTACAACACAGCATTCTAAAATAATCCAAAGACAATGAAAGGTGCAGGCTGCTATAGAAACTGATCATTCTGAAAGGTGCACTAAAAAGCACATCCAGTAATCTTTTCCACCTATTTTAGCATGCTTCACAGTTTTTCTTGACAAGCGGAAAATTCTTGACAATTTTCCCTACACTTTAGGGCTTCTGACAGTTTATCAACAAACACATTGATATGAGTCAGAGCACACTCCAAACAACAGAACATCAGCTCACAAGCCACACTCTCCAAATTACAAACTGAAAGAAGTGCCTGGGCCCATGCCAACTCAAAGGATGGCAGTTATTTAGACATTCTGCAAAGCGCAGAATGCTGGGGTGTGGAGACACTGCCCCAAATAATCAAACAGTACAATTCCCTATAAACCTTGCATTGTAAATATATGGAAACCAGGAAACACTCCAAGAAGAAATAGAGCATGGAATTACTCCTGATCACAAAACACTTAAGGGAAAATTACTCTTCCATATAAATCATGGCACACCACACAGACACGAACTTGCACACACTGACATGCACATGCACAAATCAAAGTACAGATGTGAATCCTTGAATAACAAAAATTCAAACTGTGCTTACATCAAAAACACAAAAATTCAGTATACATCCAAGTAAATACTGGATGTCATGGTACCCCCTCAAACACCAAATCATCCACACTACAAAAGCTACATGGTGCTTACTGAAAACACCAGGGAATCACCTCCCAGTTCTGATAACAATACTTACAGTTAAAATATAGACTAGATAATTTTTCAAATAAATCTCACAAATAAAATAATATGTACATATGTTGACATATTGATCATATATTTTTATATATTAACATTAACATATATTGCATATTAGATATGATTTATGCATATAGCAATATATCATTTTTATTTATATCATTCTTTATTTCCCAGCACTTAATTATTAGATAATTATGATGGCCTAATGGCCTAAAGGCTATGGGAGAATTTTTTTTTTATTATTATACATTAAGTTCTAGGGTACATGTGCACAATGTGCAGGTTTGTTACATGTGTATACACGTGCCATGTTGGTGTGCTGCACCCATTAACTCATCATTTACATTAGGTATATCTCCTAATGCTATCCCTCCCCCCTACCCCCTCCCCACAATAGGACCCCGTGTATGATGTTCCCCTTCCTGTGTCCAAGTGATCTCATTGTTCAATTCCCACCTATGAGTGAGAACATGTGGTATTTGGTTTTCTGTTCTTGCAATAGTTTGCTGAGAATGATAGTTTCCAGCGGCATCCATGTCTCTCAAAGGACACGAACTCATCCTTTTTTATGGCTGCATAGTATTCCATCGTGTATATGTGCCACATTTTCTTAATCCAGTCTGTCACTGATGGACATTTGGGTTGATTCCAAGTTTTTGCTATTGTGAATAGTGCCGCAATAAACATACGTGTGCATGTGTCTTTATACCAGCATGACTTATAATCCTTTGGGTATATACCCAGTAATGGGATGGCTGGGTCGAATGGTATTTCTAGTTCTAGATCCTTGAGGAATCACCACACTGTTTTCCACAATGGTTGAACTAGAAATTTTAAGTAAAACATAGTTCCTGTACTCAATAAGCTTATGATTTTGTTGAAGTAGACAACACACACACAAAACTTTATAAGAAAGCATAAAGAGTAAGGGCTCAAAGTGGAACAGTGACATCACAAGTCAGTGTCCAAGTAAAAACTCCCATCAAAATTTCCAATAAAATTCCTTAACTCTCAGATTTTCTAGAAAAATAGGGACCTTTAAATGTTAGAATCGCATTCAGTAGAGTATGTGTGTAAGAGTATACAAAACGTGACCCTATTTTATTATGATTTCAAAGTCAGAAGAAATCTCTGTGAGCTGGAACAGTGAGAAAAGGCTTTGAGGAGAAGACCCTGAAATATAGGAGGATTTGTAACTATTTTAGCACTTACCAGTTCCTTCGAAAACAGCTAGTTTGATAGGATGTGGTAAGCAGCAAGATCAAGCCTGAAGAAACTATGCCTAAAGGTGTGCAGTGAAATACATCAGCCTAGGGTGGATGAATAGGTGAGTGACTGAATGTAGTCTCCTGGTCTTCTGTACTCAGATTTGCTCATATTAGTAAACTGCCAATGAGAAAATCAGCTCCCTGATGCTCCCTGTCTATCTTCTGTAGGCAGTTAAGAGTTGACCGCAGTTAATTATCAAGACACAGCAGATGACCACAAATTCTAGTAAAGAATCAAAAGCAGCAGAGGCAGTAGAAAGCCTCTATCTTCAAGGCAGAGAAAATGCTGGTACCTAGAACACACACAAATGGAAAGGACAAAAAGAAGCAAATGTAATTAATTTTCTTCATTTCATTTTGTTCAAGTAAAATTCCTTCCCTTTGAATTTTTTAATGTGAAATGTTGAGAACAGCGTAACCTTGTATTTGATGAGACCGCAACTCCTCTGGGAGAAAGGCTTCCGAATTTAAGTGCTCAGCAAAGCACTTGGCACACTTATTTGAGAGAGCGAAATGGCAAGAGGAAAAAAGGGAGACAGCACGAGATTGCAGTGGCACTATTATATTAATTCCAATTGCAATGAGTGTGCACGCCTCATTATACTATGTGGAAAGGCCAAAAGCAGAAGAATACTTAATGCAGAAATACATGCAACTTATATGAGCTTCTTTAGCCTACATTATTAAGTACATGAGCACAGAACTGTGCAGCAATATTTATATTCAAGTTTTTCTTTTATAAAAGGAACATGATGCTACCATGGAAACCTGCTAAGTAATATGTATCTGATCTATTTGTGACACATCCTTTTCACTGTGGCCACTGTATTTCTTTTTAGAAATTATTTTGGAAAAAGTTCATATTTTAAACCTGAGTTCAATGTCTATCTTTGTAAACAGGTGCTCAATTCATTTTTGAAATTTTTTATGTTTATTGAGTACCTCCCACATGCCACTGTGTAGACTCTGGGGATATAGCAGTGAACAAAATATCCAATTCTCTGCTCTCCTGGGGCTTACATTCTAGTGTTAATGAAAGTACATAAGGCTTCTTTCTTGGAAAGATCCAGCTTAGACTATTTTCTTTCTATGGCTCTCAATCCCTGCCTGTAAAAGGACAGGTAATGAACTGGTAACAACAAACCTAGATCCCAACCTCACCTCTGCCATTACTAAATTTAAGACTAAGTGACTCAACTAACTCTTTGAACCTCAGGTTCCTTTGAATCTTTGAAAGAAAAAGCTATGCTTCACATCTTATGGTCTATGTTCCATATTTTCACTGTTCTTGGTAAAGAGAAACCAACCACGTTCTGTAATCACATACTTCTCAGGAAATTTTCAAAAAATGAACATTCTAAAACACACCTACCTACGAATAAATGAAAGAAACATTTCTATTTTCTCAAGAAACCTGCAGCTAGACAAGCTACGATAATATTAATATTAGAAATATGAACTAAAACCCTCATCGAAGATAATGAGAAAAATATTTTTAAAACCAGTTTTCTCAGATTGAAAGTATATGTTATTGTATAAGACAGTCTTTAAATACATGCATCATTTTATTATCTAATTACATTTAAACTTATTGAATTAAATATATGTTTATCTCTGCTCCTTGCCAACCTGCAAAAGGATGGAGTTTCTAAAGAGAGCAGAGAGTAAAGGATTAAAAATACCAAAAAGAAGTGAAAACGGCAATAGATGCAGGTGGCAACAATTATTTCTGGAAGATGAAAAGCATAGGTGAGCTCTAATTGACTTATCAAGGCCACAAAAGCTGAAAGCCAAGGATAACAGAGATGGTGATTTGAGCTGCAGAAAAACCTCAGAAATCAGAGGTGAAAAAAAAAATCTATCTAAAAACAGAAAGACTGGTTGAAAATCTGTTTGAGAATTGTTAAAGTATGCCCCCAGCTGACAGACAAAATGGACTCCCTGTGGCTATCTGAGGTGGTCAAAGTTTAAAAAGAACCAGGCAACCACGGCTGCGTGAAGAAGCAGTCACGCATTCTGTGTTCTCAGAAAGATGTAAAAGTGTTAGACGACCTCCCTTTCTACAATCAAGCCAAACCATTTTTTATCGTCAGTGCCGAGATAAACCATGGCTAGAAACCACCACCCAACAAGGCCATTGGAAACAAACACCTGACAGAGACTTCTGATTTGAGGCTTGGAACCAACCAATCAAAGCTCCTCTGCCCAGCCAATCAGGGCTTGGTTGTATCGCGCATCAGAACTCAGCTGCACCACCCAATCAGAAACAAGAGAGTGTCAATCCTTCATTTGCACAAATGAACCTGATGGGGAACCCGTGCAGTGAGTTTTGCTGTAAAACCCTAATCCTACTTTGTTCTCAGGAATTCAACTTCCTTTTCATTAAAGGCTGCATCTCCCTGGTTTGCAAACTCTTCACTGGAATAAACAAACTCTTTCCTCCAAATTCCTTTTCAGAGAACTTATGCTCACAGAATGTAAACCTTTCAGTTTCCCTTTCACCTCATGACAAGAGAAGAGTTATTTCCTCTGGAAAAAAAAAAAATCAACTAGGGAGGTTATAGATTCAGGGACATAAATGGACCTATGTAAACAGCTAAGTAATGAAAGATGAGATCCACCTCGGGCACACATCCCCAACACTGAAACCCCAAGTCCAGCTACCTTCAATACCACTGTCCTTTCTGCTTGAACCACCGCCCCCAAAGACTAGAAGAGCCATCTTCCTGCCCTCCCAAAGGTGCCTTCAGCGGATGTTACACCCTACACTGGTATCCTTTCCCACATCATTTCAGCTGATTTTCACACGTGCTTACCTTAGAATTTAGATTAGCTGGAATGTAACCTTTATCCATAATATGATCATTACTATTGTCATTAAAAACATTAACAATATTTGCATAATTCTGTAAGCTTTCCAAAATAATTTTCATGACATTAACCCACGTGAATTTGTCCACAGTACGGTCCCACATAGTAGGCAAGGGTCATCCTCATGGCTCCTGACCTATCTCAATCTCATCTCCTGCTGTCCAGATGAACACCATCAGCCTAACAGGCCTCTTTGCTTCTGCTCTTGCCCACACCCACTACACTCCACAGCCAGTTCTAAATGGAAGATCTCATTATGTCATCTTTGCTCAATACCCCAGAATGACTTCCCATCGGCCTGAGGATAAAGTCCACAATCCTGCATTGCATAAAAAGCCTTTTTCGATTCATTCTCGATCTGCTGCTTGAAGCTTCATTTCTTAACATTATTCATATATGAAATGTTGAAGCTACAGGATCAAATATGCTATACAATTCCTCGCCTCCAGAGTCCAGCATGTAAGTGACTTTTTCTCTGCCTGGAAGGCTCTTTCTGCCTACATCTTGTAATAGCATGTGGAAATCTGTATAACAAATCACTGTGTAACAGATTCTTTTTCAGGTCCACCCCTACTATTTGCAGGACCAAGGCCAGGAGTATAAATTGATGTGCCTCTTCCTCTTCAATACCTACCCTGCACCCTGAGAGGTCTGCCTCACATACAAGAGGCAACCCCAACCTGCACATCCAACTCTAGTAAGTGTTCGTGCCACAATGGCATGCTCTATTAATACATCAGGAGGATGGACCTGGGAAACCTCACAAAGGCCCTAGAAGCAATCTTGGACCTTTTAGGCAGGTAATTTCAATGTCATGTTAGCAGAGTATGATCAAAAGAAGTTGGGGCATGACATGCAGGTGGCCACAGCTCCCTGGCCCACAGACTGTAAAGCAAGAGGAGGGACACAGTTAGAGGAGGACCCTCTACAGTGGAGACCAAGGCAGGGGCCCCTCTTGCCTGGTCTAAAGGTAGTATTGGTCTCTATTATATGACAACATCCAAACATAAGAATAGCAAGAAAGATAGTTACCACTTTATAAAGTAAAATTTAAAATTTCTTAGAAGGGAGGGAAGATCCCTCCCTCTACCTCTTGAAGGGTCCTCACGTAACTAGGTAATAGTAATTTTCTTTTTTTTTCCAAGCCCAAATTAAAATCGCAATGGTATATGAAAGTATAATTTTCCAAAAAGGGAAAAGGAAAATCCTTGGAAACCCATTTGTTTTGTCTAATTATATATGGTTAAAACTTACCTGTATATAAGCTATAAATTCTTCTAAATTAATCAGGCTGAAACTAAAAGGGCATCTTTGCTTTTGCAAGATTTGAGCAACTACTTACTATTTAATAAGCACCAAGAGAAACTACATCAAAATTTCAGAATATATTATATATACCCCATGATACATCAATTCCACTTCTAGGCATGTAATCCAAGGAAGCCACGTTTGTATCATAGCATTATTTAAAATAGTGAAAACTTTAAAACAATTGTGCAACAATAAGAGACTGGTTAATAAATTAGGGTATACACACATAATGAGTTTTATATAGTCCATTTTAAAATAATATGAAAAAGGTATATTTAATAACAAAATTATTTCTGACATATTTATGTATAAAACACAGGTTATAAAGCAATATATCTGAACTCCTGTAGAGTGAGTGTGTGTGTGTGTGTGTGTGTGTGTGTGTGTGTGTGTGTTGGATGCATGCAAAAAAGGCTATAAGTATATATACTAAAAGATTGACAGTAGTTAACTGAGTGATGTGACTATTTTTATTCTATATAATTTATATTTTCAAAATTTTCTACAGTTAAAATATATTTATTTCCTTCAATTCAGGTAATTTTTTTGCCAAGACATTTAAAAAATTCATATTTCTCCTTACTTTAGGATAAGATACCTGGTGGGACATGAGAAAATTCAAAGGATACCACTGAAGGATTATTCCATAACATTCATTAGCTCCTCAGTCTAAATCACTTTCTCTGATGGGTGGCATTCACCTAGCAAGGCTTTAAAGTCAAGGTCATAAGTAAGACACAGGTCAGATAAGTTCTGAAGAAAGGAATATGGAAGGGAAAATTCAACACTTAAGTACTTTTGAAATGAGCAGATACAAGAAGGATTCTGCTACAGAGTGGATAAAGAAAAGTGGGAATAGTCAAATGAGAGAAAACAGAACAAAAAGATGATGGAGCACCAACAGCACACTTTGCTGATTTCAAAATTTGGCTTCAGAAGGGGCAACTCCACATCTGAATTCAGCTAAGCCACTGGCAGATCTCAGACAGAAAAAAAATTATAAAAATTCAATTTAAACGTAAAAGCTAATTCTTGCCAATGCTGCCACTTGAAATTGAGCTTTACTTTGTACAGAAATAGCATAGGTGATAAGTGGCTTTGAACATTAAGACATCCAAAATTATGTTTTTGTTTGCAAATTGTGAGATAAATAAAAATAAGTGAGTTAAGTTCTTTTGCATTCAACTGACCCTGTAAGAATATCTTAAAATCAATAACTTTTTTAAAAAAAATAATATAACCCTAATAATACCTCTGTCATAACTATACTTTCTAAAATTAACCTTAAAACATCTATTAAAAGGTTTTCTTCTTAACCATAAACATTAGACACCTGCTGTTCTGTCTGCCTGGCATGGCTTCCTATTCCTTTAGGTAATAGCATGTCCCCTGCTCTCATTACACTTTGCAGTTCTGAGTGGGCCAATCCCTGGCCAGGCCCTAATATGGACATGCTATCTGGACAGTCACAATAAACTATTCACAGTGGTGCTAACCAAGATGAAGAAAGTCCACTATAGTTTCTTGTTCCTCTTTTGCCCAAAATATAAAAGCAAGATTCTGCAAAATAAATAATAGCAGGTAGTCTGGAGAAGAAAGTGAGAACTTTCTAACAGCTAATACAATGGTAGGGAGTTACCTGGCTTCTTTTCTTTCCTTTTTCTCCGTGAGCTGAAGGTGGGCCAAATCAGAGAATTGCACAGTGGGTGCAGAATGCCAAAAACTACAAGAGAGGCCCATTTTTCTGGCCAGAGGAACAAGAAAAAAGATCCCTGTGGTTGGAGTATTGGGAGAGGGGAAATGGGATCAGAAAGTGAGAGGCAGATCCATGTGCTTTTTTATGTTAATGTTCTTTTTCTCTTCCAGTCTTTCCCCAAGGCCAGCACCAGTTTGGAACAGCACCGATGCCACCACAACAATGCAAACACCTAATACCCCAAGAGAAAACCTCTCTCTACATAAAATAACTAGAACAGGGACTTCAGCTGTGCAAAGGGTTTAAGAGAAAATCCTTATTATTTTTTTTCTTCCTTCTTTGTCTTGTCACTTCATCCCAGTCAAGTGGAATTGCACAAAAACATGCAAGCTAAAACTATACAATAATCCATCTTTCTGGCCAGAGGAAATATAAAAAGCAGTCCTGAGAAAATATTCAGAGAGTAATGGAGAAGAGAAACCTCTGGTTCAGTCTATGAAGTGACAGTGCCAGGCTCACCTTCAGACTGTGCAAATATGGAATATACTCAAAGAAGTATAGCGAAAGCATGGAGAGCTGAACCACAACATAAACCACTATCTGAACTAAACCCTGAGTATTGAGCAAGGGGCAGATGATCCTACCCCTCAACTCCCCTCTCCACACACACAAAAGATAAAAATAGCCAAAGCTTTGAAAACTGAATAGACACTGGAAGGAACCACCACACACAAAAGGTGAGAAAAAACATGCGGTCTGAACCTAACCAGGTCAACTGCCTGCTAAAACAAACCAACCAAACGTCTACAGAGGATTTTACAAGGATCTAGAGATTTACAACAAATATTAAAAATATCCAGAATATAATCAAAACTCACTTGGATATACAAAGAACAAGGAAAATCTGACTAATGCTCCAGAGAAAAGACAATCAACATACAACACCACCAAAATGTCATAAATATTAGATTCTCTAAAAATGCAGAGCATCTAGTACAACCATCATGCATAACGTTAAGGCACTCTAGGGCCTGGGGTCCTCAGAACTGCCCTGCATAAGTTCTGTGTTTTCAAGTTTAAACTGTGTGAGTCAGGTTGCTGGCACTGCAACTATAGGTGCTAACAGATACTTGAGATAGGCAATCATTCTATAATGCCAACTCATATTTATGTATGTCTCAAATCTCAGTCAAGGTTGATGAATGTGGTGGTGATGATAGCTGCCACTCATTATTGATACATATCAGTCATTGTGCTAAGTTCCCAATATCTTAGTGCTGCCCACCACCTTATAAGGCAGAGTTTTTAAAGATAAGGAAACCAACAAAGATTTAAGTAACCTCCCAATATCATACAGCTGATTTATAGGGGTTCTGGGAATAGAACCTAAGTGCCTAACTCCAAAGCCTGTCCTCATGACCATTATAGTTCCCTTGCTGGATCCTAAGAGCTAATGTTAAATCTAAAAACTTCATAAACATAAATCAAAATAAAAGCTGATGCCTCACTATTCCTCCCTGTATATCACAGAAAGCAGAATTTAGTTAGCAATATCCCCTTTCACCCAATCTCTCCCTGTACCTCTCGATATCATGTCTCTCCCCATATCATACCTCTCCCTGTACTCTCAATACCATAACACCACCCTGTCTCCTGGGGAATCAATAACCTCAAAGTAAATTTAAAAATAATTCTTCACAAGTTATCTGTTCCAAAATATCTTTACTTTCAACCACATTTCTTCTAATTCCTCAGCTTTGTCTGTTTTCCTATGTCAGTTTTAAAACAATATTTGATATTTTGTTTTCTGATTACAAAGCAATACATATTCTGTATGAAGATTTTAGAAAATAGGGAAGCACAAAAAAACCTATCATAATATCATCAACCAAAAATAACCACTGTTAGGATGTCAATCATTTTTCTAAGCACATTTATTTAAAAAATTAAGATACCATTTATCATATCAAGTTTATATTTTACAAGTAATAAGTATTAATATTTACTTGAGAAAATTAGAAAATAATGATAAGGATGGCTTTTCTATGGCATTCTCTTTATTAATATTTTTAAAAGTTATATATTAATATGTCATGGTCACTTCCTCACATGGTTTGGCTCTGTGTCCCCAAATTTCACCTTTAATTGTAATCCCCATAATTTCCACCTGTCAAGGGTGGGACCAGGTGGAGATAACTAAATCATGGGAGCAGTTTCCCCATGCTCTTGTGATAGTGAGTGAGTCTCATGAGGTCTGATGGTTTTATAAGCATCTGGCATTTCCACTGCTTGCAGTCATTCTCTCTCCCGCCACCCTGTGAAGAGGAGGCCTCCCCAGCCATGACTGTAAGTTTCCTGAGGCCTCCCCAGCCATGCGGAACTGTCAATCAATTAAACCTCTTTCCTTTAAAAATTACCCAGTTTCAGGTATTTCTTCATAGCAACATGAGAACAGACTAATACACTTCCAGTAAGAAAATTAAACATTTATCTGTTCACAAAATATAATACACATCTCTGCATCTAGGAATAAATTAAGAAAAAATATAAGGCACACTGGTTGGGAACTATGAAGCCTATTTGCCTTACTCTTTTCACCAGTACCTATGGATATCTTTCCTTTGTGGGAAAAATAATGGAACATTTTCTCAGTGCTCTCAGACCCTTCTCCATGATTCACTGCAGAAACTTCAAGCAGGCAGATTATTTATAGTCTAAGAAGGAGTCTGAGGCAAGAACTTGATTCTCATCCCAGCACCATCATTTTTCCAACTGTGTGCCTTAGGAAGGGCACTCAGTACCTCTGAACCTCAATTTCCTTGTCTGTCTGTAATAAGATTGTAATGTCTTACACCTCTTTATCTTGTAAGGCTATAGGAATAAATACACATGGTAATATTTAGGCTTCAGTGCCAGGAAAACTCTTACTCAATTATTGTATTTCAGGTCATAAACTATACTAGACACCAGAAAATAATGACTGTAACTGTATATTTTCTGATTTGATCCTTGTGGCAACACTGTGAGGCAGGTACTGACACATTTCTTCAATTCTGAAGTGCAGATTTGAAGACTTTTGAAATGACATCAAAAGAAACTTGTCACTAGCTTTGCAGAATAAGTGTCAGAGCCCATGTCTATGCAAATTTAATAGGCCAACTATACACTCATTTTGTTAGCACTTTGGTTACCTGTATCACAAGAGTTGGATTTATCTTTAACTTTCTGTTTATAGCAACTGAATAAAGATTGCACAATCATGCAGCAAAGAGACCAAAAGTTAGTGTGTACAAAAATTACCTCTGCCACAAGAGGTAATATAATTAACAGGACAGAAGTTGCCAACTCCCCAAGAAAAGACCACGTTAAGTTTAAAAGCTAACATACAACCACTTCATGCATCTTGAAGGACTGTCACTCAGATACTATCAAACACTTCTGAATAACTCCAAAGAGACAGAGGTTAGCTACAGGTGACAGAATCATAAGTGTAACCCAGTAGAACAAAGAAGCTCTTAGGGGTATTAATAAAAAGAGCTCAAATTATTCACAGTAGGGAAATATAAATTAAAACCTAACAAACAAAATCAACAGGAAATGTGAGACACCAGTCCAGCCTTAACTTATGGGATGCTGTTAAAACTAATGGATTAAGTACCTTAATTGGCAGATGCCTAAACCCAACTGAGCCAGAGCATGAGTTCACAAAAGACTTGACATGGGTAAAGCCATAATGTGGAGAGAATGCAAAACAGGGTGTAGAGTAATAAAAGAAGAAAATTGGGGGATACTAATATGGAAGGCAAGACAGAGGTAGTATCAGGTCAAGCCAATGCGAGCTAGGATCCCAAGCACAGGTTTAGAAAAGAAACATGTCACCCAATCTCACAAACTTCCCATGGACAGAAGTAACTCATGAGACTCCCAGGGGTATCCAAGGGAGAGAATACAATCATGGGTTCTTAGTTTCTGTTTCTGGTTGGGCCACTAAAGCCCCTTCCTCATCCCTCTTTTCCACTTATCACTAAAGACAGAAACTGAAAATCATGGTTTCAGGCTGCTAAAAGCCTAAAACAAAACAAAACAGAACAACAGCAAACTAAGGCAGGCTGGACAAGCTTGCTAGATATTCCAGGCGAAGGCACAGACTTGGTCTTTGACAGAAATATTAAAGAAGAAATTATACAAAATTAAGTGGATACACTTATACTATTGTCAGTTGGAAAAAATTGGTTGGTGGCAATTTCTCTCACTTACCAAAAAAGGTAATAAAACTCTGGTATATTTTAGAATAAATGGTGCCTTAGAATTGAGGAAATATGGTATTGAGACAAATCTGAGATTCCAGGTTTCTGACATCAAACATTATGGGTGAGGCAAAGCCAAGTGCCAAAAATAGCACAAGCACAATTCTGTCTTTGCTATATTACAGTTACTAACCTTAGCAATTCACTTACTAACATACATTAGAGGCAGTTCCCTCTTTTATTACTTGCTTTTAGTACTTCAGCACTTCCTATCTCAGCTGGATCCCCATCCACTTTCTGCAGTCTTTATGGACACCTTCCCTAGTCAGTTCACCTTCCCACTCTCCTCATGACAAATCTAAAATTTTTTCAAGCTCAGTCCCTTCGCTCTCAACAAATAACCTTGCATTCTACCTTGACAAGAACATAAAAGCTCTCTAGGCATTAGTTTCCTCAAATTGTCTCCCATCTTCTGTGTTTGGGCATGCACAGACTGACATGCATGCCTCCTTCCTGTGGGTCTCAAGTACTAATGGATCCTTCCTACTTTCCAAAACAAGCATCTCTGCCTGTTCTTCCAATCTCATCTTCTCCTTAAATGTGTTCCATTCATTCCATTAATTATTCTGCCTCTTTCTTGCTTTGGTAATGCCTATCTCTCATCTGGCGCTCCCCTCAACAAATAAATGATTAACATTTCCCCCATTATTAAGAAAATAAAACAGCATCTCCACTGATCCTGCATGTTGGTGGCTCACCATTTGCTCTCCAGATCCATTCTCCAAGGCAGGCCTGGAGAGGTTGACCTTTCTGGACTGTATCACTCAGACCCCTTTGCCCTTGGATTCTGGGTGTTCATCAGATGGGAGGCATCAGCAGGAGATTAGAGAGAGTTCTCTATCTCCTTTCTGCCTTCCACAGCCACTGAGCTTCCAGAACACCATTTCCTCCACTTGAGGAAGGGTCAGACTTACAAGTGCTAACCAGTTGCTACTAGCTCTTCATGCTTCTGTTGTTGGTTCCCTTAAATTGGTCCATACCTCCATAAAAATTTCTTCATTAAACTCTATTCAGTTGAACTTTTGCATAAGCCATCTGTTTCCTGTTAGGACTCTGTGATACATCTTATGCCCCTCTCTAGCTCCTTTCCATTTCTTCCCGGCTATGCTTCCTGAAAAACTAGTCTGGACTCACTAACTGCCATTATCATCTCTCATCTATACTTCAACTAACTGTGATCTGGCTTCTGTCCCCCCATGAATCCACTAAACTGATCTGTCTACTGCGGTATTCTAGACCACTTATGACCTGGTCCTGACTACCATCCAGCTATATCTCCCACCATCTGCCATTAAACCATGTGCTCAAAACACAACAAATGTTTCTAGCTGTCTTGGAGGATCTTACATGGTTCCCTCCACTTGGAGAATCCGTCTCTGCTTCAGGCACCTAATGAACCCCTAGTCATGTGCAAGCCTCAACTCAGAAAGCACGTCTTTCTGGGAATACTTACTTCCCTTATTCTCCCATTCTCCACCAACTAGAATTAATTGTTCCACATGTGTAGTCCCAGCTCCTGTATACAACTCATACTCATCACTTTACAATATCATTGTGATTTACATTGTCATCCCACCAAATAGTTATGTCTTCCAGAGCAGAATGAGACCAGACTCCCCAGAAAATAGGTCCGGAGGCAAAATCTTATGTGATAACACCTTTTTGGGAAGTGCAATTCCGAGGATCCAGAAGCAAAGCAGGAAAGAAGAGAGAGCAAGCGTAAGAGTGGCACTGAGGCTGGGCGCAGTGGCTCATGCCTGTAATCCCAGCACTTTGGGAGGCGAGGTCAGGAGTTCAAGACCAGCCTGGCCAACATGGCAAAAGCCCATCTCTACTAAAAAAAAATACAAATATTAGTCAGGTATGGTGGCACGTGTCTGTAATCCCAGCTAGTTGGAGACTGAAGCACAAGAATCACTTGAACCCAGGAGGCAGAGGTTGCAGTGAGCCACGATCGCAACATTGCACTCTAGCATTGGCAACAAAGTAAGACTCTGTCTACAAAAAGAGAGAGAGAGAGAGAGAGAGAGAGGCACCGAGCTGGCCACAGCTTCCTTATAAAGTGATTGTTCAGATTTGCAGAATTGCAGAATGTCTTCAGAGAGAAGGTATAAAACTACTGAGTCTCTGAACAGCCAATCTAGGAGTAGGAAGAAGAAAAACTTTACCCACCAACTCCCTTTTCTCATTGGTCAATGTTTGGCCACATGGGATGTTAACTCCTTGGAACTACCAGGTTGCATATGTGAGCACTGAACAGGTCCCACAGTGTTTTAGTGGCAACAGGGAAATCTGAGGACAAGAGGCACATGGCATGGACATGAAGCAAGATGCTGTTGGGTTCTTCCTTCAAGCAACATGAAGGACTGCTCCTGCAGCAACCCAACAATTATGGGAAGCAGAAGTAGTCAGACAGCAAGAAAAGATCTGCCATGATGTATAAACCAAATGTCGCCAAAACCTAGAATAGTTCTAGAAAAAAATAACAGGAACTTGGGAAATATTGACTAACTTATTAGAAGAATAAGTTGATTCTTGTCTAAATGACACATCTCAATTGAGAGGTTCTAAATGGGTAAATCCATATAGTATTAGTATCTTAATGGTACAAAGTTGCAGCAAATTCTGAGGCTCGTGAGCCGTTTTAATTCAAAAGTTAGAAGAAGGAGTCCAAAGGGTGGCAATAAGTTCAACATTTTTATTATATCTTCCCTTTTAGAAAGAGAACTAAGACTGGCCCGGCACGGTGGCTCACGCCTGTAATCCCAGCACTTTGGGAGGCCACAGCGGGTGGATCACCTGAGATAAGGAGTTCAAGACCAGCTTGACGAACATGGTGAAACCCCATCTCTACTAAATACAAAAAATTAGCCTGGCATGGTGGCGCACACCTGTAATCCCAGCTACTTGGGAGGCTGAGGCAGGAGAATCGCTTGAACCCAGGAGGTGGAGATTGCAGTGAGCCAAGATTATGCCATTGCACTCCAGCCTGGGCAACAAGAGCAAAACTCTGTCTCAAAAAAGAAAAGAAAGAGACAAGCCTAATGCCTAAGGTTATTTTATTTACCAATCAGTGTTTCTCAATTATTTGGATGGGACAATCTTCATTGTGCAACACTGTCCCCACCTGCCTGATCCAAATTAATGTTCTAGTTTACAAATGAGAAATATTGCCATTCAACTAAAATGACTTTTTCTAACAGTAATATAATGCTGTAGAAATGAATAATTAGGAAATGGACTCAAGGGTCTCAAGTTCTACTCCATATTTATGAGACGCAACTAATCAAACGTTCATCCTTGAAACCAAAACAAGCATTCTCTAAAGAACCAAAGGAGCTCTCCAACAATGTTAATGCTTACACTCCCCCTCCCCCATCCCACATACTTTACATCTGCCTCACTAGCATCTACGGAAGCCCAAACATATTTCAGTGGATAATTTTGGACAATCTGGACAAAAGAATACAAAGAACTCCCACAGCCCCAATTTAGACAAGAAACAAGGAACCTAAATCAATTGTGGTCATGGTTACCTAGCCACATGTTTAGGCAAATAAGGTAGGATCAGCAATTAGTTATTTCAACCTTAAAGCAGAAAAATTAGCCTTTGTTCACAACTCAATTTGTGAATAATCAGGTCTGTCAGAGTTCTTGCTAATAATGAGTGAAAAAGTTACGTATATGCAACTTCTACACCCTGGGTTTAATTCAGTCCCCCATAGGAAAGATTATGGTAGCCAAAGAAATAATTGTAAATACATGGTTTCCTTCAACAAAAACTGGAACATTCAGTGCAGAGAAAATCAAACAAACACATAAGGAGAAGCATTTTAACGAAAACGTTAAGGGACGTATTTACTTTTAAATTTGATTATCAATGGTTTCCACGGTATCAACTATGAGTCAAATAGTTAAGAACAAATGTAAACATAAGCCTTTATTGAAAGATTGCAAAGCCTTTATTAAAACAGTATGTCATCTAATGATGTGATACTACAGAAAAATTTTGAATACCCCTTTGAGTTCATTATGATGAGGTTTGGGTTCTCAATAATGGAACCCAGGAACAAGGCCATGACCCTAGAGGAGAATGCATGCTCATCACAGCTCACCTTCCCTAGGAGTAGAGGCTTCTCTGCAGCAGGGTGTTTGTTTTAGCCAGCTCAGGCTGCTATAATAAAATATCATAGACTGGATCGCTTAAACAACGGAAATCCATTTATCACAGTCTAGAGGCTGGGAAGTCACTTGGTTCCTGGTGAGGGCTCTCTTCCTGGCTTGCAGAAGGCTGCCTTCTCCCTCCCCATGGCTTCACATGGCGTTTCCTGGGAGCATGAGGAAGAAAGATCACTCTTCCTCGTTTATTAAGGCCACTAGTCCCATCAGGAGGGCTGCTCTCTGATGACCTTATCTAAGCCTAATCACCTCTCTAAAGCCCATTGCAGGTTAGGGCTTCCACATAGGAATTTGGAGGGGACACAAACACTCAGTCCCTTACCATGCTGCTCTCTGGTATTAGGAGGAAGAGACCAACTATTTGAGTTCTGAAGGTTCTTCTGGGAATTTCAAAGGAAACTGTTATCTTTTTGATATAATATTTCAATCAAGAGGCAAAATTGTGCAGCCGATGAAAGTACAGAACTCTGAAAGTAGGCCTGGTTTGATTCATGAGCAAGTTGCTTAATTTTTTGTTATCTGTAGAGAAGAGTTAATAATAGCAACTTCCTCAAAGGCTGTTGTGAAAATTAAATGAGTTAATGTGAATATGAAAGTACAGTAGCCCTCTTTATCCATGGATTCTGCATCCTTAGATTCAACCAACCACAGATTAAGAATTCAAGGTATTGAGCTAGCAGTTACTCTTCTCTGAAAGATTTAAAAAAAAATGGGTGAGAGATTATTATTTTCTGAGGACCACAAGATCACATGGAACAAAGAGCAAAGTTAGAGAAATAGTTAGTAGGCCAAGAGCCTTATTTCAGCTTAAACTTATACAGTTTGTGATTCTCATCATAAAATATTCCTTTCTTCAGTGTTCACAGAAAAGAAGCAATAAGCTCTCCAACTGCTAACTACAAGAATTTATTTAATCTCCCTGGGATATATGTTTCAACTGCAAAGCATCTTATGGCCACAAAGTTTGGAAAGCAGGTCTGTCAAAGAAACCTGGGTTTGTTCCTTTAATCTATATGGTATGTTTGCCACTAAAAAACTGAATTTATTTATCTGAGCTGTAAATGAACACACCAGCACTGTGTTTATTAATCTGTCATTGTATATATAGATGGACATATTTATTTATAAATGTATATTTATATCCATCCCATATAATAACAAGCAATGAGCACTACAAGTAAGATACAGATTAAGGGTTATCAGTCCCAAGAACTAGCAAAGTGCCTTCACAGAGTTGGCACAGCACAACTTTGTGGGTGATCATATCAGGTGATTGATGTATCAGGTGAATGATGACGATTCATTTTACAGTTTAAGGAACAAGCATATCCATGTTACTGAATAGCTGGCCAGTGACAGCACTGGGGCAAACATTCCAAGACACCTTGCTCCCAAGGCTGAGGTCTCATCTAGTAGACCACATTGCTTTTCTTTCCAGTAAAATTGGTTCTCACCTCCAGATTTCTTTGTTTCCAGTGATACTACTATCATAGATGTGGTCTACCAGAAGAATTTACAGTCTTCTACTTTCAAAACACACACACACAACTTTTCTGATTATGAAAGTAATTACTAAGTTATTGTTGACAGTTGAGAAAATTTGCCCCAGCTCTATTATACCAGGGAAGTCACTGGCATAAGCCAGGCAGTTCAGAGCCAGTTTGTTCAAGCAAGAAACAAGCAGTCCAGAGCTTGTTTAAAAGCTCTATGAAGTCATGAGTCTCCTTCTGTCTTCCTGCTTCATCTCTCTTGGCTTCCATCCTCCAGGTCACTTCAGCATCCAAGGTGGCTGCTAATGTTCCAGCCATTATATTCATGTGACAGTCAGCAAGACAAAAATAACTAAAGAGAAAGTAGAGAATGTGTGCTCTCCGTCTTTTAAAGAGCCTTCCTGAAAATCCCATCTGAAGCATCTGTTTACATTTCATTTGCCAAAATTTACTCAATGATCACAAGCTATAAAGAAGCCTGGGAAAGGGTGCTTTAACGAGGCACGTTGCCCAGGTTTCTGTCACTAAGGAAAATGGGGATAATAGATATTGAAAGCAAATTATATCATATGCTTTTTCCAATGTGTAAATTAAAATAGTGTCATCAATAAAGGAAAGGGAAGTAAACTGCTGCTACAACAGGAAGCTGATTTTTTAATAGCTCCTGGCTAGGCCTGGTAGCTCACACCTGTAATCCCAGCACTTTGGAAGGCCAAGGTGCAAAGACTGCATGAAGTCAGGAGTTTAAGACACCCAACCTCCAGCCTGGGCAAAATCCTATCTCTATGAAAAAAGTTTAAAAATTAGCAGAGCATGGTGGTACATGCCTGTAGTCCCAGCCACTTGGGAGAGCCGAGGCAGGAGGATTACTTGAGTGTGGGAGTTCAAGGCTCCAGTGAGCTATGATCGTGCCACTGCACTCCAGCCTGGGCAACAGAGCAAGACTCTGTCTCAAAAAAATTGCTCCTAATAAATTTCTTAAACTGAGTATTCCAAGATATCAAAAAATAGCTCCTAACAAAAGAAATTCCTAAAACTGAGTTTTTCCAAGTTATAATTCTAGAATCTTCAGTGGAGATCAAATCTACATAAAATGGATATTTATTATGATCTTATACTAAATAAGTTGGACCCACATTATTTCCTAAACTACATTCATATGAAAAAAAATAGGAAAAAGCAATGTTAACCACCCCTAATCTGTCCTCTCTGTCTTTCCCAGTAGAGTCTGATTACATTAAATGAAAAAGTGAATTTACTTCTATTTATGATACTATGGGGACAAAATTATAAAAAGAAGTTTGTCAAATGTCTTAACTGATGTTCTGATTCAAAATAACCAGAATGTTCAATTTTGGAATCCTTCATCAATTTGAAAATAGTTAAGGAATGTCATGATCATGATCCTCTATCATCTTAAAAAACGCGACAACTATAAAAACTACAGAGATTCACTGGAAATATAAAGAAAATCTTGCCGGGCGTGGTGGCTCGCACCTATAAGCCCAACAGTTCGGGAGGCCAAGGCAAGTGGATCACGAGGTCAAGAGATTGAGACCATCCTGGCCAACATGGTGAAACCCTGTCTCTACTAAAAATACAAAAATTAGCTGGGCATGGTGGTGCGCTCCTGCTGTTCCAGCTACTCAGGAGGTTGAGGCGGGAGAGTCGCTTGAACCTGGGAGGCGGAGGTTGCAGTGAGCTGAGATCGCGCCACTGCACTCCAGCCTGATGACAGAGCGAGACTCTGTCTCAAAAAAAAAAAAAAGAAAAGAAAAGAAAGAAAGAAAAGAAAAGAAAAACGAGAAAGAAAATCTTACCAAACGAGGTGACTGGAACCCAGAACTGAGTTCACTTAACCATCCTGCAGTAATCCCATACCACACAATAAGCACTAGAATATGACAGTGAATGAGACATAGCCCTGCCCTCTAGAGGAACAAATAGAGCAATCAAAGAGATGAGTTATTTCAATACAAGACCATTATTACTGAGTGAAGAAATACAAAAGGAGGAAGAAAATTAGCCATCCAGGTTATTAAAATGAGAGGAATCTTGCAAATATTTGGAGGAGAACAAATTACCTACTGATGCTGATAAATCTCTTTTGAAAGACTGTTTTACATTAAGTTTGAGTTAAATTAGAATTATACTACTGCTTTTCATTTTCTTTTACCAAAAATGGATGATAAAACTGTAATTGAAACTGTTATGTCCAAACCACATGCTGATCATTCCAAATCCTCTATAATCTAGTCCTTCTCAAAATCCAACTTGTACACAATCCCAACACTCCAGCCAAACTAGTCTAATTACTAACTTCTAAATGAATCACAAGTTCATCTGTTCCTTCTATTATGGACAAGTTTCCTCTACTCACCACATGCAACACACACATACAGCCCATTCAGCTAATTTCCTCTCTTCCTATGAATCTATTCAATACCTCTTCTCAATTGAATCTTTTCCAAATCAAAACCTCTCTTTGATCTTTTTGAGCCTTTAACCTATGCCACTGACATCATTCCTCATATTTCCTTTCTTATTACAAAATTTATATTCCTGGACAAATTTTAATCTCTGTGGGAGCAGGTATTTAGTCTTATATCTCTTTGTAATCCTCTGAGCCTAGTAGCAGATGTGTTTAATGAATATTGATACTTTCAATAATTATCTGTCATATCCCTTTACTTCATACACAGAGGGAAGGGCAAAAGCATAACCCTCAAAATGAGATGCCCACTTGAGAAATGAAGAAACAACATTAGAGTTTCCTTTCTTCCAAACACACAGAGTTGACAAAGATAAGCTTAAAACAGTCTCTTGATTTAGGAGGTATAACAATGAGTAAATAAAAGTCATTTATCAGGTGCTTCGGAATTTCTAGATAAAAATTGTCAAGTTAGTAATGTATAAGATCATCATCAATCCTCTTAGATGCTTAAATCATGTGGCAAAGCGTAAATAAAATGCACATGCCTGAGAAACAGCCCCACTAACACATATACTTTTAAAAACTGAGTTGGTTAAACAATCCTTGTCTATTGTCTAAAATATTATGAAGTTTTCATTCATGGTTCCCTAACATCTTGTAACAAGAAAGCCATTTCTGAAGAATTTCTCTAGTCACTGAGCTTCGGGGGGTAGTTTCATTGCTAAGCCAGTAAAAGTAAACTGATTGGTGTCTTAGGAATTGATTGGAGGACTGGTGGTAAGAAAAAGTTGACTTAGTACTTTAGCTGGTACTTAAAAGATATCTTAGTTTTGTAGACACGTATAGGAGTCATTCAGCCTAGAAATCAACCCCTCTATGACCCAAGTAGAAGAGACAGGGCTACACTTCCTGACCCATACTTCATTCATTCTTTAAACATGATAAGTATCACTGTATCTGTTAGAATACCTTAGGTTACAAGTAACAGAAAAAATCCCACTCAAAATGATTTTAAAAAGAAAACTGAATTTTTTTATATAACAAGAAATTACCAAGATAGGAGAGTTTCCAACATTGACTAATTCAGTGGCCTACAGATGTCCTCAAGGACTCAGAATCTTTTTTTCTTATCAGGACTAGTTTCATCCTTAAACTGGCAAAAAGATAGTTGTAGCAGTTTCAAGTGTCACCTTCAGGCAAGATAGTAGCCAGACAAAATAATCACCTCTTTCAATTTTTCTTTCTTATAATCAAGAAAACTTCCTCTCACTTCTAATTGGCCAAGATAGGGTCATGCTCACCTCTAATCACTGCAAAGGAAAAGATCTCCATGATTAGCCTAGACCAGCTGTGAGCAAACTATTACTTAACTCAGCCATTCTAGAGGGACAGACAATACATAAATGAGTAAGAGTGGCGGTATTACAACTTCATTTATAAGAACAGGTAGAAGGCTGGATTTGGTTTTCTGTAGTTAGCTGAATTATAGTTTAGACTAACAGAAATTACTAGAGTTGTGTACAAAATATTTTCCTAGAATCACATAGTAGACACATAAACAAAATTGAGGTAGAAGAAAGCAAGCTGGAAGGGCTACTGGTTTAGCTATTAATATAATGTGTTTTGCATGCTATGTGATGCACTAACAATGTAAGACTTGGCTGCCTGTTATCCTCCTGTGATTTATTTTCCTCTTTCAAGGGTTATAAAAATATAAAGTGACTTGCCCCAGTGATCTGGAAATGGGACAAGAAGAGTGTAAGGTAAGATTAGATTCAAGAAAAGTGATGTAACAAGCAAATAAACTTGAAGGATAGGAGAGGAGTCATTAAAAGAAATTCCCCCCAGCAGTTTATTTTTATAGATTATGCTATTTTTTGAAGAGATATTAAGCATATATTACCAGTTAAAATTCACTGAGTACTTACTAACATGCTAGCATAGTGCCATATGATTTACATGTATTATCACATTTAATTTCACAATTCTATAAGATATATTCTCCATGTTACAGAAGAAGAAACACAAGTAATATGGTTATGATGATAATGCAGGGAAGCCAAGCCATCTGCTTCCCAGAGCCAAAACCTTAACACAATGAAACCAGCCACCAAGTTAAATGAAAATGTGAGGCAATTGAAGGAGAATAAGAGAGAAAAGATCTTCCCATTTGGGAAACTTACATCCTAGTTAAAGATACAAAAAAAATTGACAATTAAAATAACAGAATACCAAGCTGTGGAAAAACGGGAAACAAATTAGGGTGCTCTGAAAGAGAAAAGAAGGAGAGCTCTATTTTAAATAGGGTGCCCAGGGAAGGAGGCATTTAAGATATGACCTGGAAGATGAGATGGCACCAGCCATGGTTGGGGAGGAGTTGTCAGCATAGAGGAGAAATGGATCAACAGGAGGAGAAGCCAGCCACAGAGAGAAGGAGCCCAAAGAAGAGCATTCCTGGCAGAGGAAGCAGCCACTGCAACAGTCCAGAAAAAGAGGAATGGATATTTGAGGAACAAAATGGTAGCTAATCTGACTACAGTCTTGCGGAACAAGAAGAGTATCATGAAATGAGAAGTGGAGAGGCCAAAACATCTAAGGACTTAGAGATCTTAAAACAGAGATTGGATTTTATCCTCAGTGCAATGGGAAGCCATTAAAGAGTTTGAAGCAGAGAGATAATTTGAAATAACTTTCATTTCTTAAAAGACCACACTGGCTGCTATACAGAGAACAGAAGTGGGGTCTGAAAGTAAGGATACCAGTTAAGGGGTTGATACAGTTTTCTAGGTAAGAGATGAAACTGGCATGACCTAGGCTAGTGGATTCCAAGTGTATTCTGTCTTTGGAAACGCCTTACCCCATGGCTATCACTCCTCATCTCTCCCTCCTCCCATACCTGGCAAACACTAATCTTTTTATCCTAGATAGATTCTGAAGTTAGAACAGAGAGAAGCCCAGGACCAGCACCTTAAGTCAGAAGTTTTGATTGACTAAATCCTGAAGTAGTGCCAATGCTAAGTATGAAACTAACTTCATTAAAATCCAAACAAAGTCACAAATTTACCTATAGGCAGTGTTTACTTTTATAAGCTTCTAAAAATCACTTATATACTTTACATGTCCCTCTCTCTGATCCTGTCACTGATTTTTCCAAGTAGCTATCTATCCCTATGTTTAAGGAGGGGGAAAAAAGCTTAAATTTGTTACATGTTTCATGCTTTGTGTAGATTTAGAATAAAGTATCTGGAGGAGAGGGGACTGGACAGATTTTTGAAAAGTTGTTGTGAAATTAAAGAAACTGGCAAGTACCCTAAATACATTTCAATAATATTCTGCCTCCTGAATGGATGGCATTCATATAAAAACTTAAATGAAAGCAGATGCCCATCACAAAAAGAAGCCACTATATTTCTCCAGGGATTCTCATATAAGTGCTAAATTTGATTTCAACTTAAAAAGAAGATATCAGAAACTATCAGCCTCCCCCTCTGCTCATCCTCCACCTCTCATATGGAATTACCAGACCTAAATGACCCCAGGAACAATTTTAATGTTCAGCATTAAAACATCAGTAACATTAGATAAGCATTACTTATCTACCTATTTCTCCATACTTTTTTTTTTTTTTTTTTTTTTTTTTTTTTTTTTTTTTTTTTTTTTTTTGAGACGGAGTCTCGCTCTGTCGCCCAGGCTGGAGTGCAGCGGCGCGATCTCGGCTCACTGCAAGCTCCGCCTCCCGGGTTCACGCCATTCTCCTGCCTCAGCCTCCCGAGTAGCTGGGACTACAGGCGCCCACAACCGCGCCCGGCTAATTTTTTGTATTTTTAGTAGAGACGGGGTTTCACCGTGGTCTCGGTCTCCTGACCTTGTGATCCGCCCGTCTCGGCCTCCCAAAGTGCTGGGATTACAGGCGTGAGCCACCGCGCCCGGCTATTTCTCCATACTTTTAAAAAAATTAGGCAGAAGTAATTCAACTGGCATGGGAAGACATAAAGCCATTAATAACACCTTCACTTAACCTGCAAAGGTGATAGGTTTTCAGATCAAGTCCAGAAATTCAGATCTTCTCCAGAACTGATTACAACCCTGAGTCTGACTCCAGAACCATCATGAGCATTCATTCCCACCATGGTCTCCAGACCAAGGGTATCTTTGGTTCTGTTCTAGATCACATGTGTTCTAGATCCCTCACAGGTTACAGAAGTACCTCAGTCAAGTGTTCAGCTAGTCAGTTGTATCAAAAAGTGATTCGCCCTAGACATCCTAACCTGAGTGGTTAGCTATGATACTGAATTGCTGTTTATAAAAAGCCTTTCTTATGTTTTCACATAGGAAACACATGGCATGTGGCGGGCATCCCAAGAAGCAAATTAGAGGGTAGCCAGACCCACTCTCTGGGAGCTGAATGAATTAAACAACAACGTAAAGGTAGACAAATAAAAGATTAAATTATCACTAATGGGAAGTCTAGAAAATGCATGTACATATTTATCAAAAATGTACTGTTTCCTTGTATACATGGCATTGCACTTGAGGATATAAAAGAAATGTAAGTATAAACGCTACCCCTCAAGAGATCACAAATGAATACAGAAAGTTCTGAATTCATCAAGAAGAAAGTATTCTAGTTAAACAATGGTAATATGAAAACACTCAAATTTATCTTATTACATTCTCACACAATTTGCACATACCCTTCCTTTAGCATTTAAAGTATTTTATCATCCATTAGCTCACAGTGATTTCCACTGTAAGTCTTAAAAAATGGTGAATGACAAAGAAGCATTTTCTGTATTTTTATGAAGAAGGACACAAGGTTCACAGATGTCAAGCAGTTTAACTTAATGATGGTTATAGAGTTGCAGAGCTAAAATTCAAATCCAGGGCTTCTTAACCTCTGAATCTATTTTTGAGTTTCTCAACAGTGAACTTCTGGCATTTTGTGGCAGATAGTTTGTTGTAGGAGGGTTTCCCCATACGTTGAGGATGTTTGCCAGCATCCTTGGCCTCCACCCACAAAATACCAATAGTTGCATAAACTTCACCCCGGTCATGACAATGAAAAACGTCTTCAGACATGTCAAATGTTTGTGGAGCATCCTCCCAGTTGAGACCCATTCAACTAGTTCACTTTCAGGGTTCTATTCAAATTAACAGAAACTATGCATTTACCATATATAGCAATTCGGATCAATTTTTCATAAACCAATTTTTTTAAAAAAATCTATTCTGCCAATTCTTTTTAGAATTCCATACATAGTTCCATTTTTTTTGTTTTTTTTTTTTCAAAGAACCTGAGACACTATAATCCCTCATGTCAACATAACATCAAGCTCTAGATATAGGAAAATGGCAGTTAATAGAGTTTCCATTAATGGAGAGCTATGGAGCTTTCAAGGATTAAAACAGCTTTTTTCTGAAATTTATTTATATATTAGTCAGGTAAAGAAAAAAGTATCAAACTGGTTTCTTCTCCACCCTATCTCTTCCTATTTCAGGTAGTATCCATATTTTATAGCTGCAGAAGGGAGGTAAAAGGAGACAATTACAAATTACCCAGTCAATATCACTCAAATAAAAAAAAAAAAAAAGATAACAAACTCCCTCTGCTTTCCTTGGCATTTTCTAGTGGGCCACATAAGAACATCAACCATGTAATCGACTTAATTTGGGCAAGGTTTTCCATATTTTGATCTTCTATCATTTTTTTTAAATAGGTTTTGTTTTAATCACTATATTATGTATTTTGCTTTGCTGTAGGAATAAAAAAACTTTTCCAAGAAAAGCCCTAGAAGGGAAATAGTAAAATTAAAAATGTAATACCCCATCAGTAATTTTTCTAGGGTAACTCTTAACTAATCTTAAATGAAATATTCTATCAGTTATCATCTTGACAATTCAACTATAAAAATGGATTGGGTACATAAAATGCAGAGTAAAGAATAAAAATGATTTGAAGTAGAAAATTAGGTCAACTCCAACAATCATATACTATGGGTCTCCATTCTGCTTCTATTCACTAGAATTATGCAACAGCTTTTGGAGGCAGCATACCCAGCTTTATCCATAATATAAAGTGGATAAACCCTCTTCAGGGAAAATTAAGCAATAAATAGCTCTGTCTATGGTAGAAACCTTCAGTGCAGTTTCAGCCCCATATTTTACCTGTATGAATCTATATTATATTGAACAGATTCTATTCCTCCACGTGAACTCATCTGTGGCTTGAAATCATTTGATGGCATAAAGCACTAAGGATAAACTCTGTGCACTTCCCAACAAAGACCCATACACATGAGACGATTCTCATTCATATTTCATCTGTTTTAAGAGCGGACTAATTTCGGGTCTAAATGTCAACACCTAGAAAAGATGATGCAAGAATAAAAACAGTACCATATGGAGCCCCCTGAATTTAACTGAAAAACACCTCCAAAGAGCCAGATTAACCTCACAGAGCACACATTACTGCTCTTATCCAAAGCAAAATGCTGCATGAACTATGGAAAGTTAAATGTGGCATTTGATGACCATCCCTACAAACCATCACACCCCTCTTTGTGAAACTGTCCTGGTTAATATGCAGGACAGTTTCTTAGAAAGGACATCTTTAAACACACACACACACACACAAAAGCAGACATATGCAGATGAAGCTGTAAGGCAAAAGTGGCACATCCAAGGTAATTGCAGCCTTCATAGCTGGCTATTTAGGAAAAGCCTTTCCTTGCTCTCAAACCATAAACTGAAAGGCTTAAGCCTTTTCTCTGGGTGGCTTTCTAAGTCAGAAAAGAGAAAGCTCCCAAACCCCTTTCCCAGTAAATATTAAGGTGTCATGTAAATACAATTCCTGCCAGAGATGCCTGAAGGTGTCTAGAAGAGCAGTCTGGATTTATCCTCTGGCCCAGACTCTGAGTCTGACTCAACCCTGCAATGTCACCAATTTGCTGGGGATTCTGAGCCAGGCATTTATTTTGCTGCTGCTGCTTTCATTACTCTGCCTTTGCTATTAACCTAAGCAAGTGCCAACTCCACTCCATGTGTTGTGCTGAATATACAATATGAGACAAACCCCACATGCTGGCTTCACATCACAAGCTTCAGTTTGTTAAATAAAAACACAGGAAAAGCATTATCATTTCAGTGTTTTCAATCACAAAAACAAAACATCATCTACTGACCCCTATCAAAAAGTAGCTGTATTGCTAAATTTCTGGCAAAGTTGGTGTGTCCTACAAAGAGAGCTGACCTAGAACAGTTGCACATTCTGGAGAGAAGAGGAGGTAACATAACAGAATGAGACGTTTAAATCTCAGTTCTGTCTCTGACTAGACGTGTGACCTGGGAACTTTCCTTTACTTCTCTGAGCTTCTTCTAAAAATGTTTCTTCATTTCTAAATGGAAATATTGTAACTCAGAACTGTGGGGAGAATTAAATAAGATCATGTGTATCAGGGATAATACTGCATCGTGTATTCTTATCCTCCAAAATGAGGCTCCCTGGAAACCATCCTGACATAAAGGAAACCTTGGTCCACCTGGAAGAAGTAGAAAGCCTACTACATTAGACCTCCCGCTGACTTTGAGGAAGAAAGGAGGGAGACTCAGTTATGAAAAACGAAGCTCTATTTTCCATGCACATCTGAGCTTAACGGTATAAAATGTGATCCACCAGAGCTACACGTCAATGCTGATCTGCTATTGTGTCAGGTATGCCTGCAGAGTCTCATTGACAGTACTTTACATTTTTCATTATTACCAATAGTATGTCAAGGAACCCAGCCAGCTGGTCAGCAAACTTCAACTTGCCAATTAGAGATATCTCAGTCCAAGCCAATAATGTTCCTAGTCACCTTCAGTTTAAATTATGGCCCAGTCCAGTTCGAAGTCACGGTACCCCTCTAGCACGGATTACGCTTATGCACAGTTACTAGTTGTGGCCTGAGGAGGGGAGAAAGTGGCCTTCTCTCTTTCCTCTATGCCCATGCACTGGCTCTGTTGAAGACAGCAAGGAGAAAGCAATGGGGTAGAGGGAAGATAGGACACACCTGGCTTCTGCAGCAGCAGTCTCCTTCTGGTGGCCATTGCTAGTTCTCCATCTGATGCCAGTGATATATAATTGTTACCATGAGCATAGTCGGCTACCCCTATATGAGTGCTTAAATACTAAAGCCTTCTACCACTCAACTATTCTTAGAGTAGGCAAAGCATGCTACCAGGCATCATTCCCTCCATGAAGGCACACAAGATTCTGAAAGGGGAATTTTTGGGACTCTTCTAGACCCCAGCATGGGTAGGCAGAACACTCCCTCATCAGGCATGTGTTTCCCACTTCATTGGGGGTAGAGCTCCCAGGGAAGCCCACCAATGCCTCCCACTCAACTACCTTCTGTATCCTTAATACTGAGTACTTCAGGAAATTACAGCCCCTCACTCCTAGTCTTTCAGGATTTTGTGAAGCTTTGGCACATGTTGGGCTAGATACCCCATCTCCCAACACTTCACTCTAGCAGAGCATGGGACACTTCTGTGAGTTGCCAGCCAACAGTAACTGCAGGTAAGAAATGAACCACACTCCTTCAAAACTTCCCATGCTAGATCCTGGACTAGATATTCCCTGGTTTTAGGGCTTGATTTTGGAGAGGGAAACAGGATGAATGGCCCTCTTAAGAGAAGGAAGGAGGTAATGACTACATCATAATTTGCTCTCCCAGAAATTCTTCAGTCCTTAGATGGAGAATTTGTGTGTGTGCAGAGTCTCATTTACAGTACTTTACATTTTTCATTATTACCAATGGTATGTCAAGGACTCTCCCTGTCAGGGAGGGAGAGTCACACAGGTTCTACAGGTCTGCCATCTCTTAGCAAGCCCTTCTTTATGGGATTGATAATACAAAGGGCATTTCTCTTATAAGAAAGAAAGAAGATGTTGAAAGAACCCTGCCCTACATTTTCACCAAGGCAAAGACAGACTAATATTGCAGGGGTCAGCTAAACCCACACTTTTCCCAAGGCCATAACGTATATGGTACCAGCCAAGAACCCCTTTCCTTGGATCTGAGAGCTTCTGGCATTATGGTTTGTGATCTGGTTTGGCTCGGTGTCCCCAACAAAATCTCATGTTGAATTGTAATCCCCAGTGTTGGGAGAGGGTCCTGGTAGGAGGTGGTTGGATCATGGGGGCAAATTTCCCCCTTGCTGTTCTCATGATAGTGAGTTCTCATGAGATCTGGTTATTTAAAAGCATGTAGCACTTCCCCCTTCGCTTTCTCTCCTGCTGGCCATGTGAAGATGTGCTTGCTTCCCCTTTGCCTTCTGCCATTCTTGTAAGTTTCCTGAGACCTCCCCAGCCATGCCTCTTGGACAGCCTGTGGAACTGTGAGTCAATTAAACCCTTTTTATTTATAAACTACACAGTCTCAGGTAGTTCTTTATAACAACGTGAGAACAACGTGCAAATATGGCTTCCAAAATCTCAACATTCATCAAGGAACCTAAACTTAGAGCACAAGAGTGCCTGAAAGCTTATTGTGGTTCAAATGCCTTATTTTAAAATAAAGAAGCTCAGCCTCTGAGAATAAGGCATTTTCCCAACAATGCAAAGGAGCCACATGAAGTAACTTAGAAAGCAATCTCTGTTACTTTGGCAGAGTCAGACAGGATTAATTGTGCTGAGAAAATAAGCACTTCACTTAGCTGCTGTGAGACTTGAACACAGCTCGAAGGAAGCCTGCACACTCCCAGGCTTCCCTTTCTGCTGCAGAGGTTCTGATCTACAAAGCCATCTAAAAAGCCAAGTGTGAGGTGCTGGCTGTGCCATGAACTCACTAATTAAAACATATTAACAGCATCGAGTCCTATTATCCTTTCAAAAGGGAGAGAGCCAAGGCAGGCCTGCAGCAGCAGAGAAGATAATTAAGTAAAACTGTTTCTCGCAGATAAATAATGGATATAACAACAGATGCCTCTCTTTCCTGGATGGGTGGGGACAACAAAGGGAGAATGTGCTTGTTTCCAAAATGAAGGCAAAATAGCTGCAGGCTAAAGATCAGCCCCCATTCAAACACCAGAACAGAGAACAGGCTTGGCCTCTATGCCCCAGTATGAAACAAAATCAATGTTTCTACACACGTTACTCATTTCATTATGTACTTTCACTTTGCCTTAGAAAAGAAGCTAATACAAATTCAATACATGTCCACACACCAAACATAATGCTGCTGCCTTGTCAGCCATGTGGAGCTCTCACCACCAACTCTAAGCATCTTTGACAGGCTGTTGTATACAAGATGCTGCAGAAAGCAACTCTTCGTGGGAGCTTTCAGCCTGCCTGCCCTGTCATCTGCCATTATTCTTGCTCAGCTGTGGTGGATTAGAGATAATAGCCACCCAACACTTTTTTTCCTAACACTTACGTACTATCAAGGTCACATGCTAGTGGCTACTAGAGGCACATCATCAGCTGCACAGCTAATTACAGACAGTGCATTCTTATCATGAAGGCCATCAGACATATTAACAGAAGAGGAGGCCCTAAACTGCTATGCACAGAAGAGAAAGAACAGAGAAAAATGATCTACAACTTTAAGTATCTTCCTCTAAAGAATATCAGACCACAAAGAAAATTGCTAACCCTGGGAAAATAAATCCTACATAGTAAGCAGTAGGAAGGACAACTATGACCCCTCTTTGCAACAGCCCAGGGCTACCAATAATGAGATCTCCAAGGCAGCTTCCTAATCCTTTCAAGGAGTAGGAGAAGGGTACTTCTGTGCATATTGTATGGGCTGAGTTCAAGGTGCCCATCATGGCAAATTTTGGTCCTGTCTATGTGCTAAAGGTCAGCTAGTCATGATTTATGAAATGTGATCACAAAAAAACGAACTGTCCTTCATCCTTATGGGCCCACAGTGAGACCGTTTATAATGGAAGCTCAATACATATACACCAGACAAATGAACAAAAGGAAAAAAAGAAAGGCATGTCAATTGCCTTTATTGTATTTACTATAAGCATCATAGCACATAATGCTTTGATAAAAATGAAGCACTATTTTATGACATTAAAGTCTGTGTTTCCTCAGTAGGACAAAAAGAGAACTACCCAGGAAGCCTTCTATATTGGCAAAAGGACAATGCTGAGAGAAGAAAATGGTATATGTGCTAGATCCACACATGACATAGTTCACCCAAGAGCAAAACACACAATGATTTGTCCTGGCATTTGAAGAAAAGAGTATTCAAACCACAACAGGATTTCCCTAGGTAAAAGCTGAGCGTAGGTTTTTATGAATACTGCTTGAAATATAGAATAACAGTTCAATGAAAATCAAAGCCATATTTGTAATTAAAATTATTCAGAGAACTCTCACTTATGTGGACAACTGATTTTCCAAAATGGTGCCAAAATAATTCAATAAGGAAAGAAAACGTCTTCTCAACAAATGGTGTTGGAACAACAGAATATCCACATGAAAAATATACCTCAATTTCTACCCTCATACCTATGTACAAAGTTTAATTCAAGGTGGGTCATAGACTTCAATGTTAAAGTTAAAATTACAAACATTTTGAGGAAAACAAGAGACTATCTTCATGATCAAGAGTAGGAGAGATTTCTTTGACCAAATACAGAATGCAATAATTATAAAAGAAAAGAACAGTAAATTAGACTTTACTGAAATTTAAAATTCCTGCTCACCAAAACACAACATTAAGAAAAAAGAACTGGCAAGTCATAGACTAGAAGAAAATATTCTGAAAACATACTTCTGGCAAAGAATTTGCACTCAGACTGTATTAAAAGCTTCTACAATTCAATTAAAAATTGGCTTTTTTGTGTGTGTGGGGTCACATTTCATAAACCATTGCTAGCTAACCTTTTAGCACATAGACAGGGCTAAAATTTGCCAGAATGAGTTTTAGAATTTAGAATCAGCACAAGACTTCAACAGAAACTTCCCAAAGAAAGATATACAAATGACCAATGTGCACATTAAAAAGTCATTTAATCATTTAATTATTAATCAAGTACAGAAGTCCCTTAATCATTGGTTGCCAGGGAAATGCGAATTAAAATCGCAATGAGGCACCGCTACACATCCATTAGAAGGGCCATAATGAAAAGGCCTATTGGGGGATGGGGAGCTAGAGGAGGGATAGCATTAGGAGAAATACCTAATGTAGACGACAGGTTGATAGGTACAGCAAACCAGCATGACACACATATACCTATGTAACCAACCTGCACATTCTGCACATGTACCCCAGAACTTAAAGTATAATTAAAAAAAGAAAGAAAGAAAAAGACTGAAAATTCAGGATGTGGACAAGGATGTGAAGCAACTAGAACACTCATCTTGCAAATAGGAGTGAGAACAACTTGGAACATGTGTTTGGTAGCTTCCTATACAGCTCAATAAACACCTATCCCGTGGTCCAACCATTCTACTCAAGATTTTACCCAAAAGATATAAAACCATAATGTCCACAAAGCAGACTTGTACAAAAATGTTCACAGCCACTTATTCTATTCAAAATAGCTAAAAACTAGAAACAACCCAAATGTCCATCAACAGAAAAATGGGTAAATTGTGGTACAGTTATACAAGGGAACACTGCTCAGCAGTAAAAAGAAACAAACTGCTGATATGCATAGCAATGTGGATCAATCTCAAAAAACATGATGTTGAATGAAAGAAGCCAAACACACACACAAAAGTATGTACTGTATAATTCCGTTTATATAAAGATCTAAAACCAGCAAAACTAAACTGTGCTGAAAAGAGTCAGAAAAGTGTTTGCTTCTGCGCAGCAGAGTTGGAGAGAGAATTAACTGGAAAGAAAATGGAGTGTTTTGAGTGATAGAAGTACTCACAGATATGTGCATGTGTCAAAGGTGAAACTGTATGCTTAACATTTGTGCACCTGATTGTATGTACCCTGTACCTCAAAAGAGTAAACAAATACAGAACCCTAGTTAGTAGGTTTGCTTTCTGCAGTGGTATGGGCCAACAATTCTGAAACTAATTTCCATGTATTCTAGACTTGAGTAAATGAGTATATACACTGAGTATAACTGAAACCAGGTTTCTCACTGTTGGAGAAAGTAGTTACAAGTATAAGAAATATAAAGACATGAATGTACGTTGTGCTGTTCAAGTGGAATTAATGTTACCAGCACAAACTTGTAGTTTTTAATACAAGCAGATATGGAATGAAATAAGATAAAGAGGTAGATATGCACACATTTATATATACACATAAACACACATTTTCTAGCTTTATCTACTTGGAAGATCTAGGGGAAAAAAGAACACTCAGTAAAACAAACATGCTTGGCTCCCAGATGTCAGTTTCTAAATATCATCTTTGGTTCAAGGAATCAGGGCTTCTCGGAGAAGAGAATAATTTGAGGGATGGGCAGGAAAAGTATATGATAAGCCTAGAACGGACTGTGCCAAAAAGTAAAGAAGTGCTCAAAGAATGAATGAAACAAGTAAAGGTATCATGGCATCTAGCTTGAAGGGGCCTCCAATAGCTGAATATAGGCTGATTTGTGCATCAAAATAAATAATCAAAACTATTAACTAAAATAAGAATCCATCTGTGCATATTGACATAAATAAGGAAGAAGGGAAAGGCTTTCTTTTCAATAGAAGGTCAATTAATATGCAGAGAAGGAATGACAAAGTTAGAAACCCATTTAAGGGTTGCTAAAACTAGTGATTGAAAGTTTAATGAGGACTGGGATATTTATACAGTCTTACTATATCGCCCCACAGATTGCTAATTATTACAAAGGGAAATCAGTAGTTTTATAGTGAAAGTCCTGTCATACTCAACCAAATAATAAAAAGTTACCTTCACCAATAATGGAACACACTGCTATCACATGCCTCCTGGTATCATGCACTGGAAAGAATACTACTGTGTTATTTGTGTCAAAAACATAAAATGTCAATCTAATCATGGAGAAACATTCCACAAACCCAACTGGAGAGACATTCTAAAAAATAACAGATCTATACTTTTCAGAAGTATCAACATCAAGAAAGACATAACTGAGGAACTATTCCAGACTAAAGGCTAAAGAGGCATGATAAAGAAATGCAACGTGAGATGTTAGGCTGCATCCTGGATTGGGGAGAAAATAGTTATAAAGGTCATCATTGAAACACTTCATAAAATTTAAATATGGACTATAGATTAGACAGAAATATGCCTCAAAGTAAAATATTCTGATTTTAATCATTGTGCTATGGTTGTGTCAAAGAATGACCTTGTTCTTATGGAAAGATGTACTAAAGTTTGTTTGTTTGTTTGTTTGTTTGTTTGTTTGTTTAGAGACAAGGGTTCATCATATTGGCCAGGCTGGTCTCAAACTCCTGGCCTCAAGAGATCCACCCGCCTCGACCTCCCAAAGTGTTGGGATTACAGGCATGAGCCACGCCATTCAGCCTAGGAAATAAGTACTGAAGTATTTAGTGATGAAGGGCCACAGTGTCCCCAAGTTATTCTCAAACAATTCAAACAATGAGAGAGACAGAGAGAGAGCATGAGAATAAGAAAACTGGAGCAAAATGTAAACAATTAGTGAATCTGGGTAAAGGATGTGCAGGAGTTCCTTGTATTAGCCTTGCAATTTTTCTTTAAGTTTAAATTTTTTTTTAATGAAAATTTCCTACAAAAAAAGTAATTGGGAAAATTAAGTAAGCCATAAAAATACTATTTCATAAGTGGAAAACAATATGTAAGAAACAGTAGTACACTGGATTTATGATAATTTGGAGGATAGAACATATCTGAATTCACTGATTCATGAATTCAAAAAAAAATTCGATCCCCAATTTTGTTAAGGAATGCTGAGCAGAAAACAAAACAATAACAACAAAAACCACCTATGAGACTTGGGTATTTACCTTCATCACAGAATAGATAAGACATGAATGCAACTAACCATCACGCAAGGTGAGTTTTGATAATTACTACAATAACTGTATGAAGTTTATAGGGCAAAGAGCACATTTAGCTCAACCTGAGAGGTCCCACAGTGGCTTGGAAAAGGAAATAGAGATTCAATCTATGGAAGGGATTTCAATATACATAATAGAAACAGGGAATGAACTACAAAGGTGTTTTTACACAGAGAACATTAGGAAGAAGGACACTAAGAAACAAATTACAGGATTTACCATAGCAACTGAAAGGAAACAGTTTGCCTTGGGAATAGAGCGTAAGAGAAAATACTCGAAAAACAGTTTGAGGCCAGATTATTGAAGAGCTCTGAATGCCAGAGGTATATAAATTTAATATAGTCAGTGGAGTACCCCAGCGTTTGGGGATTTGGAAATGTAGTGAAATAATGGCTATCTCAAACAGAAAATCAAGTGAGAGGCTAACCCAACAGTACAGAAAAGCAGGAATAAGGATCTGCAGCAAAAGGAAACAGAAGAAGACCGGTGTTCCTAAATCCTTTCTCTGGTTTTCTCACCTCTAGCAATAAAAAGGCTCAAGGTAACCACTGCTTATCAAGTACACTAATAAGTATTTAGAGTGCTCACAAAGCATTTTGTAAGTTCATCTTTAAAGAAACCTATTAACGCCCTCCACAGCACAATGAGGGTTATTTCCATGAATTTATTAGCTCTTCTGTTTTTCTCCAGTAAACCTCGAAAAGCTTTAAAGAACATCCTCTAAAATCTGTATATAAAATTCCTTTTATAAACACTACCTTTGAAGGTCTTTCCAGGTAAACTCATTATGAAAGAAAGAAAGAAAAAAGTACAAGTTCAAAGCATTTCATTTCTCCAGAGGTCTCTTTTCCCAGATTCAGAAATAAAATCTGTGCCTGTGGCTATTGTCAAACTTTACAGTGGAATTTACATTTAACATTTGCTACAAAGCTTCAGTCTACAACTGGTTATAATTCTTAGAAACAAATACATTCTATTCCAACAGGAGAAAAACTAAAAATCAAAATTCTGAATACTCTCCACCCCCACCAATAGTTTTGTCAGCTTTCTAGTTGGAAATCTTTGAAACTGGGATTCAAGTAAAGCTAAACTGATTTAGCAGATACAAATGGAGTCAAATAAATCTCCAACATAGGAAGTGAAAATATACTATCAGAAATACTATCTATGTCTTTCATCAGTGTTCATATTAACACAGAACTAAAATTATAGGCTGCATAGGGGAAGACTAAGCATCCTCCAGCATTTCAGAAAAACCAAACAATGAATTCTGATACATTTCTATGCATTTCTATTGAAGGACCACTAAAAACTTAAAATTTGAGTTTCACTAAGAATTTCTATTGTTTTTTGGAGCTGGCAGGAGAGATGACCCTTCGAGTAGAACAGAGAAGACCTTGTTCTGCTGCTATCTTTACCATTTCTCTAAGGATATTATAGCACAATCTGCACAATTCACAGACAGATACTATTACAGTTTACAAATATAAAGCCAGTGAAAATTCTATGTTAAGACAATATCTGCATTGTTTAGGGAATAATGACAAAAAAAATCCATATGTGTTCAGTACAGATGCCAGTTTTTTTCAAATATTTTCAATCTGAGGTTGGTTGAATCCACAGAGGTGCAGCCCACAGACACACAGGAACCACTATATACACAATTTTACATTCTCCAAGTTTATATGAGTAAAATGTTACTTTTAAAATAAAGACTTTGGAAAATAATTTTTAAAAATGTCAGCACTGTCCTGGGTTAAATTTTAAAGAAGAAAATATACCAGCTGAGTGCGGTAGCTCACACCTGTAATCCCAGCACTTTGGGAGGTCGAGGCGGGCAGATAATGAGGTCAAGAGATTGAGACTATCCTGGCCAACATGGTGAAACCCCATCTCTAGTAAAAATACCAAAAAATAACCCGGGAGGCGGAGCTTGCAATGAGCTGAGATCCGGCCTCACTGTACTCCAGCCTGGGTGGCAGAGCGAGACTCCGTCTCAAAAAAAAAAAAAATACAAAAAATACAAAAAAATTAGCCGGGCATGGTGGCACGTGCCTGTAGTCCCAGCTACTCAGGAGGCTGAGGCAGGAGAATCGCTTGAACCCGGGAGGCGGAGGTTGCAGTGAGCCGAGATCGGGCCACTGCACTCCAGCAAGGCAACAGAGTGAGACTCCATCTCAAAAAAGAAAAGAAAAGAAAAAGAAAATATACCACCACAAAACATGTTTGCAAATGAACAATGGACTTCAAGCTGTATTAAAGAAAGTTATAAAGGACAGAACCTTTCCTAGACTGACTCCATATCTAGATACCTGAAAGTAGCATTCAGCTTTTTAAAACTCCTAATACTACTGAACACTCTGGTAATATTCAGTTCTTACTGACTGATAGTAACAAACTTTAAGATAACTCATACTTGAGCAAGAACTGCAGATATTTATAACTCTTTTTAATACAAATTCTCAGTATAATTTTTAAGTTTCAGTGAGTTCGCAAAATTGCCAATTGGCTTAACATTGTCATATAAAAAAATATGGTCTTGTTTATCCAGCTTTTACCGACTTGGTATCTTGGGAGCTTTCACAGAAGCACGTAACAACCGCCTATAATGAGAAATGTGTTGGTGGGTCACTAGAGAGTTGATCATTGAATAAGCTTTTCATATTTCTTTACTTCCTAATGATATTACAGGTATATTTATAGGAGGAGAAGAAAGATGAGAGAAACAAAAGACAGGGTCTATATGTTTTAAATATTGAGCATAACATCTGTACCAGCTATATATTATATACTCCTGAATAGAAATTAAGCTATAAATGCAAGTCACATGTGTAATTTTACGTTTTCTAGTAGTCACATTAAAATGATTTTAAAAACAGGTAAAATGAATTTTAATAATATATTTTTACTTGATATCATTCAAACATGTAATATAAAAATATTAATGAGAAACTACTTTCTTTTATTGTACTCAATAATCTAAATCCAATGTGTATTTTACACATGTAGCACACTTCAATTTGAAATAGCCACATTTAAAGTGGTCAATATCCGGATGGGCACGATGGCTCACACCTGTAATCCCAGCACTTTGGGAGGCCAAGGTGGGCAGATCACGAGGTCAGGAGATCAAGACCATCCTTGTCAACATGGTGAAACCCCGTCTCTACTAAAAATACAAAAATTGGCTGGGCATGGTGACACACGCCTGTAGTCCCAGCTACAAAGGAGGCTGAGCCAGGAGAATTGCTTGAACCTGGGAGGCGGGGGTTACAGTGAGCTGAGATCGCGCCACAGCACTCTAGCCTGGCAACAGAGTGAGATTCCTTCTCAAAAAGAAATTTTAAAAAAAATAGTCAAATCCACAAATGGCTACTAATCACAGTATTAGTCTAGATCTACTCTTTCTACATTCAATCAGTATGTTTTTATTCAATTATATCATATCTCTCCTAAGGTAGAGATCATTTTTACATTTAGAACAGGCATTACACAACAGATATCTGTAAACAAAGTATCTGTACTTTCTGTTCAGATACTTTTTAGAAGTACTTTGTTCAGTACTCTGTTGGGTACTTTTCAGAAAGTATCTGAACAGATACTTTCATTGCAACAAAAATAAGATAGGAGCTAAATCTCATGTTAGCAGGGCTTAAAAGAATATTCCAACTGGAATGAACAAAGTATAACAAAAGTCATATCTGCAATGGGTCCTTTGGCAGAAGGCAGCTTTAAATCTGCAACTGTTCTAGAAGAGAAGAAAGTTCACACAGCCTGCCACTGCTGTGTGACCAGCGAAGCACTACACTAAAATCCAAGAAATTTAATGACTAGAAAATCCTCTAAAAAATTGACCATAAAAAATGTTAAAGCTGGCCCAAATAGGTTGGAAATAAAGCACAAAATCATGCTATTATAGTAACAAGCCATCAAATAGAACACAAAGAAGCATTTTGCAAACTTTCTCATCATTTCTGCTATTACTCTAAGGTATTTATCTTGTGTTTCTAGACCTCAGCCTCCAATCTTACAAAATGAAGATAATATACCACAAGAATATATGCAAAAATGACCAGCAAGGGTCTGCTTTATATCATGGTTTATATTCATTTCCAACAGAAGAGAATGAAGCTCAAGATATTAACCCGAGCTTGAGCAATTGTTTCCAGTGATCTAGTGGCAAAAGCTCTAGCACTATAAATTATTCCATACGTATATCGGGGGAAAAGAATGTTAACAAATGCCTTAAAATCAAAAGGGAAAACACTGTCATAAAGACAATGTATTCAAGTCCCTCATACTAAACTTGAGTTTAACTCATATCAAAAAGCTATTCTTAATCACATAAGGAGCTTGGTTTCTGGTTATTCCTAAAATGCCCAGGGTTTTCTTAGGTAACAGGAGACAGCAGATTAGGCAAGCAAGACAGGTTGAGGAGAGTATTAGATACCTAAAGTTGCCACATTGAGAACTACCAGCAGGGATGGAGTGAGGAAGGGCAGGTGGTGAAGAAGATAATGGTGAATTACAGTGGACACTGATGTAAAGTCAAATACACCGGGAGCAGCAATGACAGACTCTCAGAAAAATGTTGCATTCTCTTCATAAGCATCTCCATAATGATTAGCTTACATCATCAAAACAACATATGTTCAATTTCATTTCATTTTATTAAGCAGAAAAATCTCCCTCAAAAACCAGCCACAGTTGAGACTCATTATTGGTGATTCTATATTTGCAAATTTTACTCGCTAAAATTTACTTATCACTGCAAAATCAATACTCATAGTAATTTCCTAGTTATGTGTGAACATGCACAGTGCAGTGAAATATTGGAGTCACCTGACACACACATTCCCAGCTGAGACCAACAGGTGATGCTCTGCCTTCTTGTTTCAGCTCTCATACTGTCACTGAGTGTCCTTTTCCCGGTACATTTTGTGCCTTGATTTTCACATTTTTTTTTTTTTTTGGCTTTATGTTGCTTTAAAATGGCCCCAAAGCATTGTACTGTCTAGAGTTCCTAGAAGGCTTTGATGTTCCTTACAGAGAAAATATATGTTAAGCAAGTTTCCTTCAGGTATGAGTTATGGTGCTGTTGGTTGTGAGCTCTGCATTAATGAATCAACAACATAGATTAAATAAGATCTCTCAAAATGGAAACACATATAAAACAACATTGTATTTCAATCTGCTGACAAAAATAAGACCAAAGGCTCTTGTATTTTCTTCTAGGACCAATTGTTCAGTATTGGCTAATGTAGTCTTCATGGCAACTTTATAGACCATAACTGCAATGAATAACAAGAATTAACTATTTATGGTAAAAGCTTCAGTGCTTACAAAAGTGACATTTCCAGATAATTATTTAGTAATACTGGATTTCGTGAAGATGAAGCTATATAAGAAGCTAAATGTAATGGCCAAACACGGGTTTACATACAGAATTTCAAGCACACCTATATCAACACCACAT
The DNA here is from genome assembly GCF_043159975.1 of Macaca nemestrina. Classification (NCBI taxonomy): domain Eukaryota; kingdom Metazoa; phylum Chordata; class Mammalia; order Primates; family Cercopithecidae; genus Macaca; species Macaca nemestrina. The sequence continues at coordinate 66,550,825 of NC_092128.1, forward strand.
CTACCCTATAAATAAATACAATCACAATGTGATTCACAAACAATGTGAAGCTTAAAGAAATAACTAAAAACCATTTTTGCCAGATTAAGAGAAGCAAATGTGAGTGCATATTTTAAAATTTAAATTTTGATTTATATAATCAACAATTTAACATAAGAAATTTGCAAAATTTTTCTCTTAACCACTATAGAGAGCTCGATTCCTGTAATATATTATAATTACACAAGAACACACTAAAACACTCCATAGAAATGAAATATTGTTCAATTCACTTCAAAAAACAACTGCCATGAGAGGAAGATTTTAGAGATAGTAAATATGTTTATTACTATGATTGTTATCATGGTTTCATGGGTGTATGCATCTATCCAAACACATCAAATTGTATACTTTAAAGATGTGCAGTTTTCATATATAATTATATCTTTATTGATTTTATACCAATAAAACTGGTAGAAAAAAAAAAGAAGTGGTGCGCTGCAGGAAAAAAAAGCAACTGCTATGACTATAAATTATCACCATACTAATAAATAAATCTGCACATGCTAATAGAATGACAGATTTATATTCACAAGAAATAACCATTTAGAATATGACAAAGTCCGTCTTTAATTTTTTGCAAATATTTTTGCACTATATTCAAAAAGTACCTTTTAACTTTAATCTTTTATCAAAACAACTTTATCAATATTCTCTATCAAAGTATAAGACCAAAACTGAAACTGATAAATTTGTTGTGAACTGCAACACTATCTGAAGGTCGTTTTTCTTATTAGACACAAAAATAGGTTATTGACTTTAGACATTATCTGACACAAATTTTAAGCCCAGTTCTTTCCTACTCTCCTGCCTAAAATTTCTTAGCAAATATAAACTATTTTTAATTCCTCACTAACAAAAATTATAAAAGCTTTTTATTAAAAGGCCTTCCGTTATAAGTCCGTCAAAGATGAAAAATCTGGCCAGGCACAGTGGCTCACACCGGTAATTCCAGTACTTTGGGAGGCTGAGGCAGGCGGATCGCATGAGGCCAGGAGTTCGAGACCAGTCTAGCCAACATGGTGAAACCCTGTCTCTACTAAAAATACAAAACATTACTTGGGCATGGTGGTAGGCGCCTGTAGTCCCAGCTACTCAGGAGGCTGAGGCACGAGAACTGCTTGAACCAGCTACTCCCAACTGCTCCCAGCTACTGAGGGGGCAGAGGCTACAGTCAGCCAAGATCATGCCACTGCACTTCAGCCTGGGTGACAGAACAAGACTCCATCTCAAAAAATATATGTGTTTTTCTAATGATAATGAATATTCCTGTATTTCATATTTCAGATTGGGCTCGTTACACAAATTTTCTTAAAGTAGGTTGTCAGTTAACAGGCCAGTTTCTTAATTAAAGCACTGGAAATAATGCAGCAGTTTCCTTTCCAGGTAACAAATCTCTTTCTGAAGGTGTGATCACCTTCACACTCTCAAGTCTTCCCCAATTAGTGTTGTGTCCTTTCCTGTGCTTAGTGATTCACTGTGAAACTGAAACCTGAGACAAACGAATCTAAACACATGAAAGCAAACAGAAAATTCTTAATCTTCAAGACAGAGAAATGAGTCCTCATTTCCCAAAGACTTTTATAAATGAAGCTGTTCTGTATGTTAGTGTTTATGTGTATAGGGATATTTTAGACTCAAATGTATCTCTGTTTTTAGAGTGAAATGCTTCATTGCTGATAAACTGTAAGTCCTAGGTTAGAAAGTTTTAGGACTTACAAGTAAGGGGATGGGTAGAAATCGGGATGGGCAAGACTCCATCTCAAAAAATATATATATTTTTTCTAATGATAGTGAATATTCCTGTTTTTCATATTTCAGATTGGGCTCTTTACACAACAAATTTTCTTAAAGTAGGTTGTCAGTTAACAGGCCAGTTTCTTAATTAAAGCACTGGAAATAATAGAGTAAGGGGATGGGTACAAGATGGGTAGAAATCACAGGAAAAAAAGAGTAATGCCTAAACAACTTACAGCTAATGTTGCAACTGCTTTTATCGATGAGGTAAGAACTGACCCTACTGAAGTATTTGCCACACCCAGTTACGTAACTATCCTGAGGTAATGAGCCTATCTTCTCTCTATACCTGTAATCTCACCCAGCAGCTACACAATGTGGGTTGTGAATGTCCATGGAAAAGGAAAAGGTAAAAGTTGATAACAAGGTGAGTCATCATCAGCAAACAGCAGCACCCATAGGAAAAAGTTCTCTAAATGTCAAAACAGACTAGACATGATCAAAGAAATCTCCTTTCCAAAAACCTGCCTTCAAAAAGTAACCAAAATCCAACATTCCAACAAGAATAAAGATAGAAAAGAAAGCTTCTAGATTTCTATCCTACTCATTGTCTTACATTCATTTTCCACAGTTGGAAAAACAAATTAGAGAGCAAGATGAATTATCACAGAAAAAGAAAAAAAGATAAATGTCATAATGTTGAAGACAGAAATTTGTATTTGATTTCATGTATTAAATTTGAAAAGACACCAGTCCTCAGCTTTTACATTCCTGACAATCTCATTTCTCTCCCCAAAAACTTATAAGATTCAAAAATTAGATACATTCCATTTTGGGGGAATTTATTCAAGGAAATATCTAAAAATAAATATTCAAATACAGCAAAGATTTTACTATCATGATGTTTATTATGAACTGTAATGGTAAGAAGTAGAAAACATTCTAAACGATCGACAATGGGGAACTGCTGAAATATATTTTGATATATTCACACAGTGGAATTCTGTGCTGATTTCAAATTGTATACATCTGCCCCTGACATGGAAAGATGCTCATAATAGGTGAGTATAAAAAAGAATTTTTATTAAATGTGAATGAATGCATACATATGAAAGGGGAATGAATATATGCTAAGGTATTAACAGTACTCATCTTAGAATGCTTGGTTTACTTACATTTCCTAATTTCTTTTATAATAAACACGTATTTTTTTGTTTTTGTTTAAAAGATCTACCAGAAGTAAAACACAAAAATAGGACGAGCATGGTGGCTCATGCCTGTAATCCCAACACTTTGGGAAGCTTAGCTGGGCAGATCGCTTGAGCTCAGGAGTTTGTGACCAGCCTGGGCAACACTGCAAGACTTTGTCTCTTCGAAAAATACAAAAATTAGCCAGGCATGATGGTGTGTGCCTGTAATCCCAGCTACTCAGGACGCTGAGGTGGGAGGATCATTTCAGTCTGGGAGGCAGAGGTTGCAGTGTGCCAGGATCTCACCTCTTCATTCCAGACTGAGTGACAGAGTGAGACTGTCTCAAAAAATAAAATAAAATAAAATAAAGCAGATAAAGACTAAATAATTGTCATTAACATCATCAGCCTAAAGTAAACAGAAGTTCCATTTCACACTGGCAGAAAAGTCACTTCTTTTTTTGTTTTTATTTTTGTTTTTTTGAGACGGAGTCTTGCTCTGTCACCAGAGTGCAGTGGCACAATCTTGGCTCACTGCAACCTCTACCTCCAGGGTTCAAGCAATTCTCCTGCCTCAGCCTCCCAAGTAGCTGGGATTACAGGCACCTGCCACTGTGCCCAGCTAATTTTTGTATTTTTAGTAAAGACAGGGTTTCATCATCTTGGCCAGGCTGTTCTTGAACTCCTGCCCTCATGATCCACCTACCTAGTCCTCCCAAAGTGCTGTGATTACAGGCGTTAGCCACCGCGCCTGGCCAGAAAAATCAATTCTAATTCCACATTTAATGCAAGAAAAAATGATAGATACTCACATAGGTTAGTATCAATTCATATAATTTATTTCCCTGACAGGTAGGAATATTTTGCCTCTTTATAATAAAGGCAAATGATTTGGATTTTCTAAGAAATGAGGCAATCTAGCCAGATGATTTTCAAAAGCCGAAAATTTCACCCAAAAAATGAACCAGTTCAATTTCCTGTAGGTAAATGGAGTATGATGAACAAAATTTAATACTTACTTGATGAATGAGGATCTTAATGCCTGAAAGGACAATGCAAGTTACAAAGCTGTGGAAACAGACAAATACAGAGAGAAACTACATGAATGAGTTCGGACTCAAGTACACATTGTGGAATGAGTTCCCTGAATAAATCCCAGACATGCCCTTGTTTTCTTGTGATATGTGTCTGTCTCTGAGCTTACAGTTCAAATTCAGATCCTAAACTTAGGGTACTAGTAGCTTTGAGTTAACTGCGGTTTTTTCTAAGTCAGTGGAGAAAGTTATGTAGCAAAATAAATACTAAGACAAGCAGCATTCCATGTTCAAACAAAACAATATTAGAATGTTTTGCTCATAATCAAACATATATACCAATCACCTAAGGGAGACTTAGAAAAACATGTGAGCAAGGCAGAAACTGAAAAAAGCAAAAAATGACAGAGATCACTTCATTAAGACTTTTAACTTCCCTATGACCAAAATACCATAGATAAAATAAGAAGACAAATAGCAGCGTAGAAAAAATAAATATTTCTAACAGATTTTCAAGATTTACATCTTCATTATATTTTTGTATTTCTGTTTATTTATTTTTGAGACACGGTTTTGCCCTGTCACCCAGGCTGGAGTGTTGTAGCACAATTGCACCTCACTGCAACCTCAACCTCCCAGGTTTAAGCCATCTTCCTGCCTCGCCCTCCTGAGTAGCTGGGACCACAGGCATATGCCACTATACCAATTTAAGTTTTTGTATTTTTTTGTAGAGACCGCATTTCACATGTTGCCCAGGCTGGTGTTGAGCTCCTGGGCTCAAGTGGGCTGCCCGCCTTGGCCTCCCAGAGTGCTGGGATTACAGGAATGAGCAACCATGCCCAGCCCATTATATTTTTCAAAAATCTCTTCCAATCATTAGGAAAAAGACAAAAACACTAAAAGTCATTAAGCAGGCATTCACAAAAGGAAGAAAACAATATCTGGTAATGTTTTATATAAATAGAAATTTAAAATATGAACTAGACACTATTTGTGTTAAAGTAACAATGATTATGAATAAAATTATATTGGCAATCAAAATAAGAAACAGACACTCAAATATTCCTGGTAGTATGTAAATCAGAATAATATTTCCATAGGGAAATTTGGCAGTGTGTCAAAAGCCTTAAAAGTACATACTTATTGACAAAACAGTTCTATTCCTAGGACTCTATCCCTAGAAAATAATTAAGCAGTATTTTATATAAAGGAATATTCATTGCACTTAATACAGGAGTGAAAAGCTAAATTTTTATCACTCGATATCGGTAAAATAAATTCCTTTCACTCAAAATTCTGTTATACCAATATAACATATTTTTAATTTTTCATTTAAAATTATGTTATACCAATATTTTCTTATAGACATCAGAAAGTGTTCAGAGATGTTAAATGGTAAACAGTGCCATAAAACAATGTGTACCATCATCCCAATTGCTCTTTTAAGTATATTTTTGTACACAGCTATGTGTTTTAATACATATATATGCACTTACATACACACATATGTATTTGTGTATATATTTTAAAAGACCAAAAGTACCACACCAAAACATAAATTTGAAGTACTTGTAATTCTGTATTTTCTAAATTTTCCATGATAAATATACAGCTTTGATATCAGAAGAAACTATTATTAATAAAAGCAAACATCTGCTCATAGCAGCACTGTTAACAATAACCAAAAAGGTGAAAGGACCCAAGTGACCATCAATGGATGAATGTAAAACAAAGTGTAGTATATACATAAAATGAAATATTTTTCAGACATAGGAGTACTGATATTACCACAATGTGGATAAACCTCTAAAATATTATATTGTCAGAAAAGCCAGGCTCAAAAGGTAACATATTATAGAATTCCATTTACATGAAATGTCCGGAATAGATAAATCATATAAAATGCAGATTAGTGGTTGCCAGGAGCTGCAGGGAGGAGAGAATGGAAACTGCCTTATGGTTACGGGGTTTTACTTTGGAATTATGGAGATGTTCTGGAGTGTTACAATGCATACTTTATAAATATACTAAATGCCACTGAGTTTTCACTTTTAAATGGTTAATTTTATGTTATATGAATTTAGCCTTAATAATTTTTATATTTAAAATTTAGAAATTGTAAATAAAAAAGTAAACATCCAATCATCACATTCCTCTTTAAAATTTACCAAATCAAACAGAACAGAGTCCTCAGAAATAATACCACACATCTACAGCCATCTGATCTTTTACAAACCTGATAAAAACAAGAAATGGGGAAATGATTCCCTATTTAATAAATGGTGCTGGGAAAATTGGCTAGCCATAAATACAAAGCTGAAACTGGATCCTTTCCTTACTCCTTATACGAAAATTAATTCAAGATGGATTAGAGACTTAAATGTTAGACCTAATACCATAAAAACCCTAGAAGAAAACCTAGCTAATACCATTCAGGATATAGGCATGGGCAAGGACTTCATGTCTAAAACACCAAAAGCAACGGCAACAAAAGCCAAAATTGACAAATGGGATCTCATTAAACTAAAGAGCTTCTGCACAGCAAAAGAAATTACCATCAGAGTGAACAGGCAACCTACAGAATGGGAGAACATTTTTGCAATCTACTCATCTGACAAAGGGCTAATATCCAGAACCTACAAAGAACTCAAACAAATTTACAAGAAAAAAGCAAACAACCCCATCAAAAAGTGGGCAAAGGATATAAACAGACACTTCTCAAAAGAAAGCATGCATACAGCCAACAGACACATGAAAAAATGCTCGTCATCACTGGCCATCAGAAAAATGCACAATGAGATACCATCTCACACCAGTTAGAATGGCGATCTTTAAAAAGTCAGGAAACAACAGGTGCTGGAGAGGATGTGGAGAAATAGGAACACTTTTACACTGTTGGTGGGACTGTAAACTTGTTCAACCATTATGGAAAACAGTATGGCGATTCCTCAAGGATCTAGAAGTAGAAGTACCATATGACCCAGCCATCCCATTACTGAGTATATACCCAAAGGATTATAAATCATGCTGCTATAAAGACACATGCACACGTATGTTTATTGCAGCACTATTCACAATAGCAAAGACTTGGAATCAACCCAAATGTCCATCAGTGACAGACTGGATTAAGAAAATGTGGCACATATACACCATGGAATACTATGCAGCCATAAAAAAGGATGAGTTTGTGTCCTTTGTAGGGACATGGATGCCGCTGGAAACCATCATTCTCAGCAAACTATCGCAAGAACAGAAAACCAAACACCACATGTTCTCACTCATAGGTGGGAACTGAACAATGAGATCACTTGGACTCGGGAAGGGGAACATCACACACCAGGGCCTATTACAGGAGGAGGGGAGGGATTGCATTGGGAGTTATACCTGATGTAAATGACGAGTTAATGGGTGCTGACGAGTTGATGGGTGCAGCACACCAACATGGCACAAGTATACATATGTAAGAAACATGCACATTGTGCACATGTACCCCAGAATTTAAAGTATAACAATTTAAAAAAATAAAAAATTTAAAAAATAAAAATTACCAAACCATTTCAATCGCTTGAGACCATTTCCTCTACCAGTAGATTCTAGCTATGCTAGTATGTCTGTCTCTCTTGCATGTGCTACTTTTATTACAGAAATAATAAAAGCTAATATTAATATAGTACTATGAACTGTTCTAAAGAGTTCACATATATTAAGTACATTTAATCCTCACAACTCTATGGGGTAGGTATTATTAATTTCTATTATGATTATCCCTACTTTACAGATTACAACAACACAGAATAAAGTGACTGGCTAAGGATTACACAGCTAGTTAAGTGATAGAACTGGGATTTAAATCCAGCCAGACTGAGTTCAATCCTCTCAACTGCTTTAACTGTTATGTTTTACTTCCTCTCAAAGAATCCATGATCTCTGTAGAAAAACTAGAAAAAAAGCTTTAAATGTGAAATAGAGGATGACCAATCATACATAATCTTGCCACCCAGGGATAATCACAGTTAATTTGTTGCACTTTTTCCCAACTAGATACACAGGCATATAAACCTACATGAATGTCTTCACAAGATGTTTTATAATCTGCCTAAAATATTGTAAATCTCTTCCATGTAAATAAATATACTGCCATATCAACACATTTAATGACCCATGGTATCCATTTCATAAGGAAACAATATATTTAATCAGTCACCTCTTAAAAATTTGGGTTGTTTACAAATAACACTAAGATGAGTAACAACCTTCTATATGTACCACTGTTCAGTTAACCAATTTACTTAAGATAATTACAGAAATAGATGCAGAATACCTGGTAAGAACACGTATTTTAAAGCTCTTGATAAATATTACCCAACTGTTTCCAGACAGTCTTTAATCATTTATACTCTCACCTGTAAGTTATGAGAATACTTCCCTTTAACACATTTCTTTTTCAGCATTTTCCCAGCTGATCTCAGAACAAAGTCTATCTTACAAACCTGAAGAACATTTAAATTTCTACCCTATACCTTCAACAGACACACACTCCCAAGGAGGCAAAACTATATTTGGATTGGGGGCGATTCTTTTAAAAGTATAAATTGAGGCAAACAGACATCTTTACAAAGTTAAGCTTTTGCCAGCTCAGAGTGTGATATATCTCTATTCAGGAATAATTCTTCTTATAAAACATCCCTGTGGAATATGATCATTTTCAAATGATTAAATAAGGCCTCAGCAGTTGACAGCCATAGGTTAGTGAATAAACTAAGCTAAAATTTATTTTTTAGAATAAAAAGCAGGTATCACCCAGACCTGCCTTACGTCACTGACCTAAGAGTCTTTTCCTACAGAAAAAAAAAAAAATCACAGGCTGTCATGGATGTAATTTATAACATTATGAGTCCTCTGTACTCTAGGTCACCTGATAAACCAAGTCAGAATTACATAAGGCTAATACATTCTATGGCCCCAAAACCTTGTCTTGAGAAATATTAAGTATTTCATGCTAAATGTCTAAATTCCATTGGCTTAGATGACTAAATGAAATTGTAGAAGCAGTCATCTGTTGGCAGATTCACCAAGCCTTATTGTTGACTATTTTCAGACAATGCTTTTTTTTTTTTTTTTTTTTTTGAGACGGAGTCTAGCTCTGTCGCCCAGGCTGGAGTGCAGTGGCGCGATCTCGGCTCACTGCAAGCTCCGCCTCCCGGGTTTACGCCATTCTCCTGCCTCAGCCTCCGAGTAGCTGGGACTACAGGCGCCCGCCACCACGCCCGGCTAGTTTTTTGTATTTTTAGTAGAGACGGGGTTTCACCATGTTAGCCAGGATGGTCTCGATCTCCTGACTTCGTGATCCACCCGCCTCGGCCTCCCAAAGTACTGGGATTACAGGCTTGAGCCACCGCGCCCGGCCTGACAATGCTTATTTTCTAAAAACCATCAAGCTACATTCTCTGCCCAATATGACCATATTGGACAGGAAAAATCCCCATTCAGTCAAGAGTATCCAACAAAAAGCAAAGACCTAATTCCTGTTTTATCTAAAAATATAAAACAAGAAGAAATAAAGTCATAAAATGTAAAGCTTGGAAAGGACTTTATAGATGATCTAAACCAGTCTCTTTCTTGGCCAAACAAGAAGATGAAGTCCAGCAGAAAGCAAGTTACTCAGGTCACACAATTAATGACAAGTAAAGTCCCGTAACTGGGTCTCTTGACTCACAAGCCAATGCTTATCCCACCACACTCTGGTGCATGCATAACCAATTGAGCACTACCTCCCAATCAATTCATTTCCAGAAAACTGTGATTAAAAAGTTTTCTTCTGAGCCAGGCGTGGTGGCTCACGCCTGTAATCCCAGCACTTTGGGAGGCCGAGGCAGGTGGATCACAAGGTCAGGAGATCAAGACCATCCTAGCTAACACAGTGAAACCCTGTCTCTACAAAAAATACAAAAAATTAGCCGGGCGTGGTAGCGGCCGCCTGTAGTCCCAGCTACTCCGGAGGCTGAGGCAGGAGAATGGCGTGAACCCAAGAGGCGGAGCTTGCAGTGAGCTGAGATCCCACCACTGCACTCCAGCCTGGGCGACAGAGCAAGATTCTGTCTTGGAAAAAAAAAAACAACAACATTCTTCTGAATAATTAAAATTAGATTATGCTTTTCAAGCTACTCTAAATTAAGGCCAATTCTATATATAATATTGAAGAACTATTAAGCCACTAACATTAAATAATGTTACTAAATTTAAAACATTTCATTTGAAGTAAAATCAAATTTGAGCATAATTCTTCAAAATTCCTCAACATGTTAGACATATGTTGTATTTTTCAAGGAGCTACTTAATTCAATGAAAAAAAATTGTCAATCAGAAATTTTTATCAAATAGTGTAGAAATAAAGGTGTGTATTTCTGGCAGGCCAGAAGACAGAAACACCACCAACTGGCACAAAAGCAAACCTTAAACAAACATATTCTCCTGTTGTATTTGCTTGAATAAACCAGTCTACCAAAACACAAAATCAAGACCTACGCACATATCTGCTTCCATATGCTGTTTGTATTTTTATCAGTATAGTCACTAAGAAAGAAAGCACTGAGAAAAAGATGCCTTTCCAGAATAGCTGAACAAGAGAAAGTAAGGGGGAAGGCTGGAAGAGTTGTGATTTCATGGGTGCAGAGGAAGATTGAATTTAGGTTTCACTGGGCTGTGGTCATCAGTGAGATAAACTGTGAAGCCTGGACATAAATCTATCATTAATAAACTGGATGTTTAATATGGTTAGTATCGGAACTATCACTAGGTTTTATCTGTGAAGAAACCATGGAGAATATGTTTGCTATTTTCTCTAGATTAAAAAAATCTGGTCTCTTGTTGAATCACTTTTTTCATGTTTAAAGTTAAACAATATGAAATTTTTAAAAAAGTATTTAAAGTATACAAAGTTAGAAATTAAAAAAAAAAAAAAAAAAGACTCTCTCAAGAGAGTCATTCAGTGGCCATTTTAGGGAACTGCTAAACCTTAGAATTCCCAGTTAGAAAGTAATTTGGAGAACATCCAAATTTTATTGGATATTTTAACACTAATTTTTACCACAGTTGTTTTGTTCTTTTTAGATCTTGTATTCTGCCTTAAGCCTATAAAGAGTGGTAAGCCCATAAAAATACATTTTCTATTCCACAGCTAAATTTACATTATTTCTTATTGCATTAAGAACTTAGAGATAATGGGGTCTCTACAGTCATTAATTATGATCTGTATTTTACATTCTCTAAATAAAATCCATAATAAGTATGATCCGTATTTTACAGTCTCCAAATAAAAGTCAACTGTTTTATGAGGATGCATCATAATGGCCTGTATCCCAATTAAAACCTCATGCTGAAAAAGAAGCAACTCTTTAGGGAGAATGGGATACCCAAAAATTAGCTGAAAACATTTACTTGGATCATACACCTAGATATACAAATATGAGCCAATTTCTATAATATTTTTCTTGGTGCAATAACAAAATTCTTCTAATAAACCTAACTTCTCTCTATACTAAAAGTGATATACTATGGGGTCAGATGTTGGCCTTTATTTAGAACTAGGCTGTGGTGCCATCTTAATAAGACCAGGGAGATGGTACATACATTTAATGTAGGGTTTTTTCCAGAGAAGGCACTTTGATTTATCTCATATTCCCAAAGTAGAGAAAGTTTCCATATACTAGCTTGCTGGTTCTACTGTTTTAAACATGAAATTAAATGAGAAATCTAAGAAAAGTCTGACATCATATTCATTAAAAGTATTACGAGACCATATCTCTAACTCATTTTATGTTTTATTTTTCCAAAAGGCAATTCTTTTTAATTTGGCAAGTGTTCCTTTTATATCAGGAAACCCACCTCCCACTCCAAATCATCTAAAATGACATGTACGACTGGATTGAGTAACTGGTAACTGTGCCTAAATATTACCTAGCAGAAAAATTTTAAGTGTTATTAGAATAAAACTTCAGAAATAAGCCTATGGGAAAGTAAAGGTGTTATGGGTTGAATTGTGTCTCCCAAAAATTCACATGCTGAAGTCCTAACTCCTAGTACCTCTAAATGTAACCTTATTTGGAGATAGGTTCTTTGCAGAAGCAATCAAGTTAAAATGAGGTTATTATGGTGAGCCAAATCCAATATGGCTACTATGCTTATAAAAGGGACACTTGGACAAAGAGATAAGCATAGAGGGAGGATAGATATGAAGAGATACGCAGGGAGAAGATGGCCATCCATGCCAAGGAGAGAAGCCTGGAACAGATCCTTCTGTCATAATCCTTAGAAGGAACCAACCCTGCTGGCACCTTGATTTTGGACTTCTAGCCTTCAGAACAATAAATTTGTGTTGTGTAAGCCGCCCAGTTTACGGAGCTTTGTTATAGCTGTCCCCAGAAAACTAATACAAAAGGATATCCATAAAGTAGAAAGAAGGGGGGAAAGTCATGTGCTATAAAGAAAATGGATGAGCTTGATCAAAATGTCTCAAATTAAAAGACTGAAAATTATAAGTATACCTCATTTTAAGAGATTCTTAAACAAGATATCATAATAAAACTAGAGTTGCTATTCTTAGAACAAAATCTTGCATTTAGAAGAAATTTTGAAGTATACTTTGTTAGGCATTACTCTAAGTAACTATTTTCACTTCCCCCTTCAGTTACTGCCACTCTTCATCTCTGACTAGCAAAGTTCTTCAAAACATTTATCTGTTCTCACTGTGTTGCCTCCTTTCTTCCCCTTCCTGAACCCACTCCAATCAGGTTTTTACCTCTCTCCCTCAGTCAAAACTACTTTTTTCAAGATAATTGAAAAGACCTCCACCTTGCTAAATAAAAACATTTGTTTCAATATTCTTCTCACTAGATCTAACAACTGTGTTTGATTTCATCCATCAATCCTCTTCTTCAACACTTTCTTCATTTGGCCTCTGGGACACCATCCTCCATTTGTTCTACCTCTCCTGATGTGCCCTAGCACTTGGTCCTTGATTACTTCTTTCTTTTTAGCTAAACTCGCTTCCTAGGAGATCTTATTAAAGCCTATCATTTCTTCCAAAATACATATATATAAATATATTTTATGTATGAAATATATAAAAAATCCAATTTCTTCTCACCATTCCACACCTAACACCTTAATCTAAGCTGCCTTAATGCCTCACCCATATTATCGTAATATCCTAACTCCTCTGTTGTTACCCACATCTCTGGCAGTCTATTTCCCACATAGCAGCTAGTTTGATCTTTTTACACATAAATCACATCAGATTACATCTGTGCTCAAAAGCCTCTTGGCCTTCATCTCATTCAGAATGAAAGGCAAAGTCTTTCACACACCCTAAAAGGCACCATGTGATCTGCCACACTCCACCCACATGACCCCTGCAGTCTCAATTCCTGCCATGTCCCTCTCATTCACTCTGCTCAAGCCACAGTGAGTCACTCTCCTCTGAACACTTAAAGTGCATGCTTACTTTAGGGTTTTTGCGTTTGTTATTCCCTCTTTCTGGAAGATCCTTCCCCAGATGTCTGCAGCCTTGAACCCTCTTCACTCAGGCATTATTCAAATGTTGTAACATCAAAAGCCCTTTTCTGACTTTTTAGATAGATACACATCGCTATACCCTCACCTCCCTTATTTTTCTTCCTACATTTATCACCACTTGTCATGTATTTGTATAATGTCTATCTCTTTTTACCATTTCATAATCTCCATAAGAATGGCAACTCTCTTTTTATTCTCTGATGTGTTCCTGGTATCTAGGCCAGGGGTAAACATAAAAGAAGGGCTGAAAAAATATTTGTTGAAAGAACAAATGGATACCACATGGCCTGGCATAGAGTAGATATTAAATAAATGGCACTTTGAAACATAGCCATTACCCAAGGGATTCTTAACCCTGGTTATGCACTGGCATCTGGCTCCTGGACCCTGTCCTCAGATTCCTAAATGGGAAATAAATTGTTGGTCTGTGATTCTAACTTGCAGCCAGACTGAGAGCCACTTCACTAGACTATGAGTTCCTTAAAGAAAAGGATTGTGCTTTTTCACAATTTTTTTTATAATTAAAGGAGCCATAAATATTATTTTGGAACTTGATGGAAAACTATGCAATGGAGGTTGGATTTAAGAGTCATTTAAACGAAGGTTGTAGGTAAGACAAGCAGTTGGATAAATAATGTAACAATGGTTTTCCACAGGTGTTATGACAGGTGATTTTCACTCTTGCTTGTTCAAATTATTCAAATTGTTTAAAATACTTCCATTTACAGAAAAACAATGAAAGAAAATATGGATAAGATCACTCAGACAGGATATCTACAATGCAAAAAGACAAAAAGCAAAAACCTGGGGCAATCGACATTTAAAAAGAGGTCATAGAAGAGGTGCTAAAGAAATAAGCACATAACAATGACTAACACAACATTACAGTATCAGAAAGCAAGAAAGAAGAAGCCTGGAGGTAGAGTCAAATGCCTCAAGAGAGATAGAACAGGATGAGGATTAAAGAAACCACTGATAATTAGATGATTACTAATCATGACAAGAGATTCAGGAAAATAAGTGGGATAAAAGCCTGACTCTAGTGAATTGGAAAGAGAATTGAGGAAATAAAGGTAAACAATCTAATTTTGAAGGAAGATCGGGAAAAACAAAGCCATAGCTGAAAATGTCAGGTTAAGGATGAGCCTGCCTTTACCTGTGTCCATCACAGAGAGTGCAGAACGCACTACTATGATGCCAAGTGAGTCACATTTATTCTCCCTGTCCTGTTAGGGTGATCATCTACTGCTAAAAAGCATGGATTCTAAGATGAGATAAGCCTAAATGAGACATGTCAGTCAGTCATAGTACATACCAATACCTTTTCTTTTCCTGGAACAATATAAGAAAAACATAAGTGTCTTCAAAAGTTGCAAAAACACTATTAGTCTAAAAGAATGCTTATCTTGTTCTAAATGCAAACATGTTAGTCAACAGAATTCTCATCAGCTCCCACCAAAAGAAAAAAAAAAAAGAAAGAAAGAAAAAATACAACTAAACCTAGCTATCTTGATGGATTTGTGATTTATGGTGTTAAACTGAATTAAGTTTGGCCTAAAGCTCCACCGTACGTATTTTGAGTTTGACATAAAGGTTTCTCCATACAGTATGAACTATAACCTAACTTGTGTAAACAGACTGTAATTTCACAAAAAGTAAACCCTTATAACAAGTAGCTGAGTCTCAATCACAGTAGCTGCAGACAACCAGAGGCTGAAAGCTGCTAGATTACACCCAAAGAAGGTAAATGCCAGATGCACCAATCA
Organism: Macaca nemestrina; assembly: GCF_043159975.1. Taxonomy (NCBI): domain Eukaryota; kingdom Metazoa; phylum Chordata; class Mammalia; order Primates; family Cercopithecidae; genus Macaca; species Macaca nemestrina. The sequence goes on from NC_092128.1 coordinate 66,566,164, forward strand.
AGTGCTCTCTGTATGTCATTTCTTGTTTTCTCGTTATATAGTCCACCAGGTTTGTAGATGGGGGTACTCTGTTACCCCATGCTGCTGATGAAGACATACTCGAGACTGGGTAATTTATAAAGAAAAAGAGGTTTAATGGACTCACAGTTCCACATGGCTGGGGAGGCCTCACAATCATGGTGGAAGGCGAAAGGCACATTTTTCTTTTTCTTTTTTTTTTTTTTTGAGACGGAGTTTCGCTTTTTTTGCCCAGGCTGGAGTGCAATGGTGCGATCTCAGCTCACTGCAACCTCTGCCTCACAGGTTCAAGCGATTCTCCTGCCTCAGCCTCTCGAGTAGCTGGGACTACAGGCATGCACCACCATGCCTGGCTAATTTTTGTATTTTTAGTAGAGACGGGGTTTCTCCACGTTGGTCAGGCTGGTCTTGAACTCCCGACCTCAGGTGATCCACCCGCCTCGGCCTTCCAAAGTGCTGGGATTACAGGCGTGAGCCACCGCGCTGGGCCAAAGGCACATTTTTCATGGTGGCAGACAAGAGAGAATAAGAGCCAAGTGAAAGGGGTTTCCCCTTGATAAAACCATCAGCTCTCTTGAGAGACCTATTCACTACCACGAGAACAGTAGGGGGAAAAGCAGCCCCATGATTTAATTATCTCCCACCAGGTCCCTCCCACAACATGTGGGAATTATGGGAGCTACAATTCAGGATGATATTTGGGTGAGGACACAGCCAAACCATATCACCACCTTCATCAGGAACGCTGTCTGGTTCTAGAATTTTGTTCTTACTCAAATGTTAAATTTAACTCCTCTCAGTTTTTCTTTAACAATAGAAACATAATTTCAATTAGGAAAGAATATATTTAATAGTTCTTCCAACTGCACACACACAAAGACTGTTTTCATTTCCATACAGTATGTGAATGCTTATTACCGTGAACTAAACAAAGTCCTCATTTTAGCCTCTGAATGAGTGGCATGAGATCCACATTCCTCACCTGCACTCCCAGAGACATGCATTCATTAACTGATAGTTAAATGATCTACAGACAGGCAAGCAAGTAAAGTATTAATAGTTCTAACAGCAGGCACATCTAATAGACTAACTGAATGGTTAGCTTCAAAAATCAAGATTTATCAGAATAGCATTAAATACCAAATGAAACAAAAAATCACCTATAGGAATATCTCAGACTGCAAAAATTCCTTTAGTACTTACACTCACATTTTTAGACTGCTGCTGCTAAATTTTATAAAGAACTTACTGGAGTACTCACTAGTTAGTATTTAATGATCATAGATTACATTATCCTATTGGAGCTTAAGAATATCAAGTGCTATGATTACAACTATGCTATGTTAAAAATAGATATATTAAATAACAGATTGTGGTATAGCCATATAGTAGACTACTACTTAGCAAAAAGGAACAAACTTGATACACACCACTATGTGAATAAACCTAAAAATCATTACACTAAGTGAAAGAAGACAGCTCTCCACCCAAAAAAAAAGAGTACATGCCATACAATTCCATTTATCTAAAATTCTATAAACTTCAACTGAATCTCTAGTGACAGCAGATCAGTGGCTGCCTAGGGACAGAGTAGAGGAAGGGTTAGACTACAAAGAGAAACAGGAAAATTTTGGAGATGTTGAAAATGACTATCTTGATTATGACAATAGTTTAATGAGTGCTTACATATGTCAAAACTGATCATTTATATACTTCAAATATATGTATCTGAGTGGACTTCAATTAATCTTCAATAAAGATTGTTTTTTAAAGATTGAGGCAATTATTTAACTTCTATATAAAATACCTGAATATCACTTTAAAGCAGTATCATTTGCTTATGAATGATGGACTAATAACAAATGATTGTTATTAAATGGGCTAATATCTGTAAAACACTAACAGCGATGCCTGAGTCATATTAACTGATAAGTCTTAAAGAGGTGTAAGGAAAAGAACAAAAACAAAAAGATATTGTAAAATGATAGAATTACACATCAATTTGTCCATCAATTTTTATTCTGAAGTTTCTTTGGAATATAGTTTTCCAACAACAGAAAAAGGCTGTCTGTTTTTGAAGTTTTACAGACTTCTGGTTTAAGATGACATCAGACTAACAAATCTCACTCTCACCTCTTCATATACATCCTTCACTCCCAGAACTGTACAGATAAAGACGGAGGCAGAAAATGCCCTAGGTCCAGTACCTATCATGTGCTTCTTAACATGGAAGAACCAAAGACAGCTCTGTTTCTTTAAAACATTCTCCTAATCAAGAATTCAGTAGACAGAATGAGATCCTCAAAGTTCATCAGCATAGTATGAAAAGGAAGTTTCTCAGACAACAGAAGCTGGACTAGGAACTCTGCACAGACATGCTATCCTCAAGACAGGAGGACCAGTGGCTACCTACACACCTTGTGTGTGAGTAAAATACAGCAGTACATAAAGCTTTCCATGTGAAAATGTGGAATTAACATCTACCTTGGAGGAGATGAAAGATTTCTGAAACCCGTGAGAAAAGGATCTCTACCTTGAAAAAGAGAAATCATGTGAAAATGATTGGCTACTGGGCAAAACTGTAAATAGCTGCCTGGTGCACCTAATAAGATTCGATCAATGGCCTCTAAGAATCAGTCATGGAGAACTGCAAGCATAATAGATCAGTTCTGTGTAGGCAGAGTGGGAGGTAGTGGAGTTCAGTGGAAAGTGAGATCTCTGGAGACAAATCTATCCCAGCTTTATGGCTCACTAGCTTTGTCATCTTTTGTAAGTTATTAATTGCCTTTGAACTTCAGTTTCTTCATCTCTGAAAGCATTCTGAAACACTTTTCTTCTGTGAGAAAAATGTTTCCCACATTAACTACTCAATAAATGGAACTTGTTATCAAAAAAATCAAAGATAATTAGCTGACAAAATGTTAGAATTAACAAGACAGCTCTGTAAGAAACTAGATATATAATTAATTTCTAAAAACCAGTGGCTTTTCAACATACGAGGGAAAAATCAATTAAAAGGTAAAATGGTTGGGGGAAAATGTCATGGAAAACAGTAACATAAAATAGTTCAGAATACAAAGATTGTGCTAATGAGAAATATAGAATGCCTGAATAAATGCTAAAAAGGACTGTATTTCTTTAAATGTGAAGATAATACTAAAAATATGACATTTTTTCCAAATAAATGAAAGAACTTAACAGAATCCAAGAAAATTTTTAACTTTTCAAAATTATTCTGAAGTTGAACTGAAAGACTAAATGAGTGAGAACAGCTGAGAAATCTTTGAATGAAATAAAATTAAGTGCCACCATGTAAAACTACATTATAAAACTCTGCAATCTTGGCACAAAAAAATCAATAGTGTAGAAAATAGCTCAAAAGAAACTGAATAAATGTGCATATATATAATATAGCACATATTATATATAAATAGCTTATAAATTTTTATGTATACACATACACAATAGATGGTATAGAAAACAAATCAATAGAAAAAGGATGAATTATGGATGGTTCAAAATACTATTTGTAAAAACTCGTTATTCAGGGAACAAAGTCAGAGACATATCAAGCACTTAATAAAATTATTAAGGAATCAAAATAGGGGAGTAAGTTCAGGTCATATTTCTAAATGCCAAAAAAGATTACCTAACTATATGTACATAATATTGCCATTTTGTAACTATATGTGTCCCTTGATAATGAAATACATGTAAAGGACTTTTGATGTATATAATAGAGGCAGTATAGTCTGACAGTGAAAAGTATGGGCCCTGGTGTAGCAGCTTGGATTCACAAGCTGGGGGGTTCAAGTTCACCAATTAGAGTCAGGGAGATGAGTGAGTTAATAAATAAAAATGCACTTAAAATTGTACCTGGCTATTGTTATTATTTATTATTCATATTACAAATACTAAGATGTTAAAAGTAGCATGCTTATTTAGTGAGATTATGGGTGCTTTTATTGCTGCATTTTTCTGGAATGCACATATATTGCTTTTAACTTTAAAAGGTGACAAATGTAAAAAAAAAAAAAATGAGACCATAAAAAAAAAAACCTAGAGTAAATGATCTTGATATTTATCTGCTCTTTAGATAGGGAAGCACTTCCCTAGCATAACAGGCTCAGATATGTTTAAGCATCAATTATTATTTTGGTTTAGTTATTTTAGTTATGCATTATTGATATACCTAAGAATTATCAAATAGAAGTCTGCATTAAATTTTCAAAGGGTCAGTTCTGTCTGCTCTTAACTTTAGGAGGTTGGCTTAAACACCAAAGGGCATTGTTTTTTTACACTGTAGCAATCTTAGAATAAAGTGCTAAGTATGACAGAATGAGAATATGTGCAGCCAGGCACAGTGGCTCACGACTGTAATCCCAGCACTTTGGGAGGCCAAGGTGGCTGGATCACCTGAGGTCAGGAATTCAAGACCAGCCTGGCCAACATGGTGAAACCCCACCTCTACTAAAAATACAAAATTAGCCGGACATGGTGGCGTGTGTCTGTAATACCAGCCACTCAGGAGGCTGAGGCAGAATTGCTTGAAGCGTGAACCAGGGAGGCAGAGGTTGCAGTGAGCCCAGATAGTACCACTACACTCAGCCTGGACAAAAAAGAGCGAAACTCCGTCTCAACAACAAAAACAAAAAAGAATGTGTGCTAGCTAAGACTAAAGCATCAAGGTCAAATATTTATCTTCTCACCAGTTACAGTAGGTATGGATATAACCCTGAGCAGTCATTGAACTGCCCCTCACATCCATCATAGTACAATAGTCAAAGTGCAGTAAATTCGAACTCATGGCTCCTATAGATGGAACCTAGGTTTGCAATCCATTCAAAGCAGCAGCTCTGCAATTTTTAGAGTATAAAGACATAGCTCATGGCTTCTGCATATGTAAAACACCTTCTAAGACGAACTAAATTTTGCATCCTTTTGTCTACTACTCACTAATCCAAATCTTGTCCTCTAAATGAGCATTATGGCAATGCATATTATATATGACTGCACTTAATATATTTGAAGCTCATGTCACAGCCCCCTCAAGTCTACTCTAAGCTAAACAACCCCAATTTCTTTGGTTAGTTTCCACGTGACATACTTTCCAAAAAACTAATCTTCCTAATTCACAACTCAAGCCAATGTCATCCTTTGTCAATATCCCTCTTCAAATATTGCACCTAAGTTGAATTAATGACCTAATTTAAAAGTCTACCTTCCACAAACAAGGCATTCTGCTCATATAAACAGAACCCAAGACCCTCCATTATTGCTTTTGGCAGCCATAGCTGCTTTTGGCAGCTATGGTTTCAGAAGTACTTTTAAGTAAAATTTCCCCATTCTATGCTTGAACATCTAATTTTCAGAACCAGAAAAGAACAGGCTACATTCAAATCAATTATGTTGGATTGCCCATTATTCTAGCCTTTCGAATCATTTTGAATCCCAATTCTGTTTTCTAATTCATTAGGAATCCTTCTCAGCTTTCTGACTGTACAAAATTTGGTTATGCCTTCTCAAAACCCAAGTATTGTTTAAAATGGTAATAGTAAAACAGTAAAAGGACAGAAATTAGATATTAAGCCCAAAAGTATTGTATTGGAGATGTTCTTTCAGTTTAGCATCACATACATTAATAATCTTAGTGTACATTTGTTCAAATAGCCAAGAATCTGCCTAATATTCCATCATTCATCCCATACTATGCATTTTGTCCATAAGAATATGACAATTCAAATGTCTCACTGTAGGCCAGGCATGGTGCCTCACACTCGCAATCCCAGTACTTTGGGATGCTGAGGTGGGAGGATTACTTGAGGCCAGGAGTTCAAGACCAGCCTGGGCAACAGGGTAAAACCCTGTCTATACAAAATAATAATAATAATACAAAAATTAGTGAGGCATGGAAGCATGTGCCTATAGTCCCAACTACTCAGAAGGCTGAGGTTGGAGGATCACTGGAGCTCTGGGAGGTCAAATTGAGCTGTGATTGTACCACTGCACTCCAGTCTGGGTGACAGAGGGAGACCCTATCTTTAAAGAGGGTTTGCTGAGCTATTCACAATAGCAAAGTCATGGAAGCAAGCTAGATGCCCATCATTGGTGGATTAGATAAAGAAAATGTGGTACATATACCCCACGGAATACTATAGAGCCATAAAAAGAACAAAATCATGTATTTTGCATCAACATGGATACAGCTGAAGGCCATTTTCCTAAGCAAAGTAACACTGGAACAGAAAACCAAATACCATATGTTCTAACTTACAAATGGCAGCTAAACATTGGATGCTCATGGAATTAAAGATGGCAACAACAGACACTAGAGACTATTAGAGAGGAAAGGGAAAAGGAGGGGCAAGCGTTGAAAAACTTGGGTATTATGGTCAGCACCTGGGTGATGGGATCATTCATATCCCAAACCTCAGCATAACAAACCTACAAATGTACCCCAAATCTAAAGGTTGAAAAATTAAAAGAAGCAAACGCCCTGAATATTAAAAATCACCCTGCCTATATCATACTCCAGATTTATGGGTCTCCTTCCCATCAACCTCCAGTCTGCTTCTGTGCTAATGCTAATCATTCTCTACTGGCTGTACCTTCTCAGTTTCATCCTCAAATGCTTCTCACTCTGTTTGCTTCTTAAATGCTGTTGTTTCCCTAAGCACTCTCCTCAACACAGTGCTCTTGCTATATGCTCAGAGCCTGTGACCTCATCAACATCAATGGCTTCAATTACCTCTTATGTACTCATGGCTCCCAAGTTGTCTCTCAGCTGCACTCCTGTACATCCACCTGTCTTCGGGAGAGCACTGTTTGTGTGTGCCTGGAGTACTATAAACTCAGGATGTCCAATGCTGAACTCATCCTATTTCCCGCCTCGCCTCCCACATCATGACCTCCTCCTTTTCCTTCTCTCGATTTTTTTTATCTCAATAAAAGACAGCAGCATCTACTTAGACCAAAAACTTACAAGTCATGGTAGTCTGAAATGTATCGCTCGGTTGCAGATTCCTGAAAATAAGACGTCTTTAATAGCTGTCAAATCCATCTATTCTCTCCCTCTCCATTCATACTGTCATGTGTTTAGTTCTGTTTGTTATTTTCTCCCCATGAGAGAGGCAAGAGTCTCCTAACTGATCTTCCTGCATCCAATGTGATTTCCCTTCTATGTTCCTTCATTTGCCAACAGAATAATCTTTCTAATTTGATGTTAATAGCGCTTCACAGCTTGCCTCACAAGACCTTCAGTTTCTGACACCTTCTGCCACCACTGCCCATGTGTCCTTCAAGTTGGCCCTTGAAATTATATTATTATTTAATTCCTCTTTGATGTTATACATGTTATTTTCTTTTAGTGAGATGTTGTGGTCTCTGTGCATCCTGTAAAGCACTTCTATAAATCCTTCCAAACTCAGCTGAAACATCACTTGCTCTGACACCAGAGTTCCTTTAGTCTGATTTAGTTGCCTCTTCTCTGTGCTTCTATACAACCCTGTGAATGACTCCATCATAGCACTTAACCCATCTGTACTATCATCATAGACTATCCTATAATTTTTCCTATGAGAGAGGTACATGCTAGATGAGCTAATAAACATATGAATGGCAACTGAAAAAGAAGTAACAGAGAATGAATAGTCATGAAATATCTAAAACACAATCTTAGAACAAAGAATACCAATGCAAGCACAAGAATTCTTGGTAACTTTGTAGCTGCATCCATATTTTTCTCAGACAAACACCTGAAAGCCTTCATATTTTGTAACAATTTAATAAGGTATTATGTAACAAACATTCTTTTTGGAAATTAAAATGTATTACTGTTTGATATGTTAAGGGAAGTAATTCCATATACCTTTTTATGGACTAAATAATTGCTTTCTCTGGATATTTTATGTCTCAAAACACACAGATAAGAAAAAGTCTAGGGAAATATATATTATCCTTATTATACTAAGAGCTTGTATACATAATGGTGCAAACACCTACATAGGAAATCTCACAAAAAGTGAAATACAAAAAGCTAAGTGACACAAAAAATATTGACTTTCATAAGTGATTAAAGAAATGCACGTTAGGTCACAAAATAAGTCTTAATACATTCAAAAGACTGAAATAATATCAAGCAGCTTCTGTGACCACAGTGGAATAAAACTAGAAATTAATAACAAGAGGAATTTTGGAAACTATACAAATACATGCAAATTAAACAATATGCTCCTGAATGACCAGTAGGTCAATGAAGAAATTGAGAAGAAAATTGAAAAATTCCTTAAAACAAATAGTAATGGAAATACAACATACCAAAACTTACGGGATACAGCAAAAGCAGTATTAAGAGGGAAATTTATAGCTATAAGTGTCTACATCAAAAAAGAAAAAAAAAACTTCAAATAAACAATCTAATGATGTATCTTAATGAACCAGAAAAGCAACAGCAAACCAAACCCAAAATTAATAGAAAATAATAAAAATCACAGCAGAAATAAATGAAATGAAAAAAATACAAAAGATCAATGAAACAAAAAGTTGTTTTTTTGAAACGTTAAACAAAATTAACAAAACTTTAGCTAGACTAAGAAAAAAAGATACAAATAAAATCAGAAATGAAAAAGAAGACATTATAACTGATACTGCAGAAATGCAAAGGATCATTAGAGACTACTATGAGCAACTATATGCCAAAAAACTGGAAAACCTAAAAGAAGTGGACAAATTCCTAGACTCATACAACCTACTGAGACTAAACCAGGAAGAAGTCCAAAACCTGAACAGACCAATACCAATGAGATCAAAGCCATAATAAAAAATTTCCCAGTAAAGAAAAGCCTGGGACCCCATGGCTTCACTGCTGAATCCTACCAAACATTTCAAGATGAAATAATCCCAATCCTACTCAAGCTATTTTGAAAATATAAGAGGAGAGAATACTTCCAAACTCATTCTATAAGGCTAATATTACCACGATACCAAAACCAGACAAAGACACATAAGAAAAAAAAAAACTACAGGCCAATATCTCCGATGAATATTGATGTAGAAATCCTCAACAAAATACTAGCAAACTGAATTCAACGACACATTAGAAGGATCATTCATCATGACTAAGTGAGATTTATCCCTGGGATGCAAAGACAATTCAACATATGCAAATAAATCAATGTGATACATTGAATCAACAGAATGAAGGATAAAAGCTACAAGATCATTTCAATTGATGCTGAAAAAGCATTTAATAAAATTCAACATTCCTTTATGATAAAAAAATTAAAAACTGGGTATAGAAGGAACATACCTCAACATAATAAAAAGCCATATAAAACAGGCCCACAGTAAGTGTCACACCAAATGGGGAAAAACTGAAAGCCTTTCCTCTAAGATCTTGAACAACAAAGATGCCCACTGTCACCACTGACTTCATCCAAAAAAAAGCAGACTTCATCCAAAAAAAAAAAAGAAAAGAAAATGTGGTACGTATACCCAATGGAGTACTATTCAGCCACAAAAAAAGAATGAGATTCTGTCATTTGCAACAACATGGATAGAATTTGCAACAACATGGATAGAATTGGAGGTAATTATGTTAAGTGAAATAAGCTAGGCACAGAAAGACACACATCGCATGTTCTCATTTGTCTATCTAAAAATCAAAACAAGTGAACTCATAGAGAGAGTAGAAGAATAGTTACCAGAGACTGGGAAGGGTATTGGGGGCAGGGGGGCTTGGAAGGGAGGTTGGATCATTGGTACAAAAAAAGATAGAAAAATTAAATAAGTCCTATTATTTGATGCCACAACAGTGTGACTATAGTAAATAGTAAGTTTAATTGTACATTTTTAAATAACTGAAGGACTGTAACTTAATTGTAACACAAAGGATAAATGCTTGAGGGGACAGATAACTCATTCTTGATGATGTGATTATTTCACATTGCATGCCTGTATCAAAACAATCTCATGTACCATATATATACCTACTACGTACCCACAAAAATTAAAAATTAAAAAATGTTTAAATGTCAATTGTCCCAATGAAATAGCATTTTTTACCATCAAATTAGTAATGATCATAACAGTTTTCAGTGCTGTCCAGGGGATACAGTTTATGTCCTTCAATCTAACTTTTCTGCTACAAGTAATCATCTCAATTAATTAGAAATTCAGACAGTGTTTTGCATTGTTTTTGATTATAACAAACACTGATTATAATACTGTTTTGATTATACAACATAAAATTAAAAACAGCCTACATGCCCAAAATTAAATTTACACATTCATTCAACAAGCATTTATTGAATACCTACTAAGTTCCAGGCACTCTTCAAGGTGCTAGGGAAATAGTAGTGTCTTTTTAAAAAGAAAACTATTATCTGTATGGAGCTTACAATTTATTGACGGAATGTGAAGTCATACAAATCAAATAAACAATGAAAATATATATTATTATGGATGTTAAAAGGGCTATAGAGAAAAACAAAAGCATGAAATGTAGATTGAGAGGAAGGGATTGCAATTTTAAATAGGTAGCCAGGGAAAGCCTTACCGACAAAATGACAATTGAGTGGAAACCCGAAGTGCATGAGGGACAAAGCCAAGTAAATACCTGAATGAAAAGAGTTCCAGGCAGAAAAGACCCAGTACAGAGGCCTTGAGAAAGGAGCATACATAACACATTCTAGAAAGAACAAGGAGATTGGGCTGGCTGAAGCAAAATGAAAAATGGGGAGTTCTATGGTTTGAATGTGTCCCTGAAGGTTGATATGTTAGAAACTTTATCCCAAACGTGGTGATGGAGGTGGGGCCTAATGGGAGGTGTTGGTTCATGAGGGCTCCATCCTCATAAATGACTGACAGCAAACTTCAGGAATAGGTTCCTTATAAAATAGAGTTCAGGCCCCATCTTGCACTTGTTCTCTTTCTCTTTCTTTCTTGCCCTTGGCCTTTTACCATGGTATGACATAGCAAGGAGGTCCCCACCTGGATCTTGGACTTCCCTACCTCCTGAACCTGGAGGCAAATAAATTACTGTTCATTATAAATTACCCAGTCTATGGTATTCTCTTATAGAAGCACAAAATAAACTAAAAGAGGGAGAGTAATAAGAGGTGACATTAAAGGCTTCATGGAGGTCAGATTAGGTTGGACCTTTGATATAGTTCGGATATTTGTCACCACCCAAATCTCATGTTGAATTTTAATCCCCAATGCTGAAGGTGGGGTCTGGTGGGAGGTGTCTGGATCATGGGGGCGGAATGCTTATGACTTGGTGCTCTTTTTGCAATAGTGAGTTCTCAGGAGATCGAGATCTGGTCATCTAAAAATATGTGGTACCTCCCACTCCACTCACTCTTGCTCCTGCTTTTACCATGGGATGTCCCTGCTCTCCCTTTGCCTTCCACCATGATTGTAAGCTTCTTGAGGCCTCCCTAGAGGCCCAGCAACCACCAACACTGTGCTTCCTGTAAAGCCTCCAGAACCATGAGCCAATTAAACATCTTTTCTTTATAAAGTACCCAATCTCGGGTATTTTTTTACAGCAATGCAAGAACGGCCTGATACAGTCTTGTATTAATGAATTCTTGGAAGGGTGTTGAGCAAACGAATGACAGTTTTAAACTTATATTTTGATGCTATCTCTGAGCTGCACTGTGACATCAAGATGGAAAGTTACAGTGATAGTCCTGGCAAGACACAATGGTGGTATGGTCCAGAAATTACAGGAGAAGTGATGAGAAGTTCTGATTCAGCTATTGTGATGAGGATTTGCCGATAGGATGGATGTAGGATGGAGGAGAAAAGACGTCAGTGGAGATTCCAGAGTTCTAGACATGAGCAACCAGAAGAAAAGGTGTTGCCATTAAATGGAGAAAACTATGCAAGGAGTAGGTTTGGGGAAAATGTCAGGAGTTCAGTTTGGGACATGTCAGATTTAAGGTACTTACACAAGTGGTGATATCAATGCTATGCCTAATAGGATTCCAGGGGATGGTCCACAAAGGAGGTGTAAATTTGGGAGCTATCCACGTGAAGTGATATTTAAAGCCAAGAGACTCCCGACATCACTAGGAGTGTGAGGATGACAGAAAAGACAGGAGGGCCAAGAATAAATTGCTGGAACATGGTAACGTCAAGATGTCAGGAGAAACTGGCAAAAACTGAGAGAGATTACAATGGATTAAGAGAAAAACCAAGAGAGTTTGGGGTGCTTGAAGCCAAGTAAATTTCAGTGATGACAGAACAATCAACTGGGTCCAAGGTTTCACAACGCATAACTTTTATAGTTAGAAAAAGTTCTCCTATAAAATATTTTTGAAAGTAAACAAATTTCCCTATCCATATCCCATGTCTTTCACACTTCAGTGCACCTCCTGAGAAACACTATTCTTCACTTACATGAGAATAATAACTAATATTGGCGACTGCATTAGAATTTACAAAGCGCTTGCAAATGCATTAGCTTGAACTCACAGCAATTCTAACATAGGTAAGACAGGTTTTACTCTCTCCATTTTCAGACAAGAAAAGATTTAAAGGGGCTAATTTGTTCAAGGTCACATAAACCAGTGGCAGGGCTCACCTTTACATCAGATTCTTAAATACCTTCAATACTGCTTGTCCTATAACAAGACACTACTTTGCAGTTGGACAAAAATGTAAACATCATTCTCCCATAAGTAGCAAACATTGGAAAACATTTACCAAGAAGGCTAACCATACTTTCTTAATAATCCCATATTTTTCTATTTTAATGTCAATCTCAAAGAGGTGTTTATTAATTTCCATATTTGTGACTTCTATCAGGCTATGATCTCCTGGCGAACGATGACAATATTCTCTGCATCCTGTTTTATCACCAGCATCTTGCATAATTCCTGACATATAAAAGATAATTAAGAAATGCTTGCTGGTATACTTCATGGTAATGAGAGAATCTCACGGTCCATTTGATGTGATTATTTAAGGAGTTTCTAAGACATCCTACAGAAGCAAGAAGTAAGCTAGGGTGACAGTTTAGGGAATTTTAGCAATGAAATGGGTCCCTTCAGGCAACTAAACTGTATTTCTGTATTAGCCCACTTTCACGCTGCTGATAAAGACATACCCAAGCCTGGGCAATTTACAAAAGAAGAGGTTTAATGGACCTATAGTTTCAGATGGCTGGGGAGGCCTCACAATCACTGTAGAAGGTGAAAGGCACATCTCACACGGTGGCAGACAAGAGAAGAGAGCTTGTGCAGGGAAACTCCCCCTTACGAAACCATCAGATCTTATGAAACTTATTCACTATCATGAGAACAGCATGTAAAATACCTGTCCCCATGATTCAGTTAACTCCCACCAGGTCCCTCCCACAACACATGGGAATTCAAGATGAGATTTGGGTGGTGACACAGACAAACCATATCATTTCCTTTCTTTATACTGAGTGCAATGGTTCTTGCTGGGCTTGAATCCCAGGGTTTCTGTTTTAGTAGGTTGTGTGCAGGAACCAAGCACTTACATTTCTAACAAGTTCTTAACTAACGTTGACACTGCTGGTCCTAGGATCTCACTTTGTGGACTACTAACCTAGAGAAAAGAGCTTATAAAAGCAACATTTTGAAAAAGGATAATAAATGTACTTTCAACTTGAGTTGTAAACTAAGTTGAGAATCAACTTCAGTATATTCTGATCACAGGGTATGTTTTGTTTTTTTGAGACAGGGTCTTGCTCTGTCACCCAGACTGGGATGCAGTAGCACAATCACAGCTCCCTGCAGCCTCAACCTCCCAGGCTCAATCGATTCTCCCACCTCAGCATCCCAAGTAGCTGGGACTACAGGCCCACGCCACCACACCCAGCTAATTTTTTTATTCTGTATAGAGACAAGGTCTTGCTATGTTGCCCAGGATGGTCTTAAACTGCTTGGCTCAAGCGATTTACCTGCCTCAGCCTTCCAAAATGTTGGGATTACAGGTGTGGGCCACTTTGCCCGAACTGACCACTAGGGTTTATTTCAGGGTCTTAAATCTGGCACAACCAAGAGGAGACGTTCATTAGAATTAAATGTAGCATAAAGATCAATTCCTGTTTATAACTGAAAAAGCAGAAACTATTCACTTACTATATTTTTAAGGCAGTGATTAGTGCTCCCAGAGAGAAGGACATATGTCTTACTCATTTTTAAAACCCCCAAAATGCCTTAAATGAAAAGATACTACTGTTTGCTAATAAGATGATATAATCCCTGCCCTCAATGAACATATCATATACTAGGGGAGAGAGAACATTTGTGTATTCAAAGCCTCTGGTAAAACAAATGGCGCCTTTGTGTGATTTAGAAAATAGTGACCCCCCCTCTGGGAATATGAACTAGAAAAAGGTATCCCTTCTTCCAGGTAAATGCAGACCTGTGCCAGGACATATAGCTAAGCATGCTGAGAAATGGATGGATTCTTGCTCTTACAACCCTTTAGCTGGGTGCTCTTGTAGAGAGCACAACTCATTCATCTATATGGCAGTTGGGCGGGGGGGGCTGTGTGTGCAAAACACTTGTGGAACAGCATATATGTGCCAGTGAGTAAACAATAGGCTGTGACTAGAATTCAAAGAAGAGAAAATATCCTTTGTTTTTACTAGTCCAGGAAAAGATAGGCTATAGGGATGGATCTAGGTCAGGAGGCTTCCTCTGTCAAGAGCTGTTCTCTCACCATCACCCACAACCTACATCTAGCTAACTCCTACTCATCCTTTGGATCTTACCTTAAACATCTTTTCCTGGTAATCCACCTGCTCCCAGCCCTAACTAGGATGGCTATTCATTCTCACTGCACACAGAAATTTTCCATCATAGTACTTATGGCAAATGTAATTGCATGATGTGTGGTTTTGTTTTAAACCTACTCCCCTGAGATTACAAAGCTCCATGGAGCCGGGGCCTATGTTTTGTTCATCCATTCACTGTCAATACCTGCTATATAAGTCCATGATAAATATATGTTGAATATTGAAATATTACATAGAACACAGATGATGAAAGGCAGAAAGGAAAGAGAATAATCCATGGTTTCTTCAAGAGAAAAGAAAAGCAACCAAAATGTGGCTGGTGTTTTCTGACAATAAAGAATTATTATAAGATGCAAGACTCTGCTGAAGAAGACACTATGATAGGAAAACGTGCCACTCTATACTATGCTCTGCTATTTCCATCCCTTGTGCTAAAATATGACACTTCACAGATCTGTCAACTCTTGGTTTTACATTGTAAATATTGATGGTGTGAATACTTGCTCTCATTTGCCTAAAACATGAGAAATGATTCTAAGCATAAGAACTTGAAATGGAAAATTCACCTCCCCAGGCATTAACAGGCAAGAATAATTACGTTAACTGCTTGAAAACCGAGGCTGAATCCTAACTCCTTCAATAACAATGTGAGTCTAGAACCTCTGACAGCTTCACCCATAGCCCATGACCTTCAGGGACTTCCTACAGAAAGGATGTTTCTCAACTGTGCCCATCAAGTTCTGAAACTAAAAACATGACCATTACAGGTCTTGTGGTTTATATGGATTTTGAAGACCCAGTAGCTTACCAAATCTAGGAAGGTTCTGTAACACAATTCTACTCCATTGCCACCATCTCACCTCCCAGTTAACACTCAACCCATCTCCACCATCCCACAGGAACTACTCTGGTGCTGAGCACCAATGACCTAATTGCAAAATTCAATCTTCTCTCTTCAGTCGTCATTATTTGGATTTCACTGGGCAACTGACACACAATGAGCCCTATCTTCTTCTCAGGCTTTTCTTTTTCCCACAACTCCACACTCACATTTCTCCTTTACCAGCCATTGCTACATGTCTCCTTTGTGAACTCCTTGGTTTCTGTCTCCTTTCATGTAGGTAAAACCCAAGTCCTATCTTCAGCCCTCTTTGTTCTCACTCCCTGCATGATCTCAGCCAATCCAGTAATTTCAACAATGTCTTTCATTCAAGTTATTCACAGGTCACCACACCAGCCCACACCATGCCCCTGAGGAAGAGGGCCTAATACCTAACTGCCTACTCAACAGCTCTACATAAAAACAGCTCTACTCAACAGCTCTACATAAGAACCAAGCTCTTTATCCCATCTTTCACATTTCTTCTCAGGGAGGTTAAGAGGCACCATCCTCTAATCAAGTTAGAATGTTTAATTCTCTCACCCTCTGCATCCATTCACTGCCAATTCTATCTAAAGCATACTACTCCTCTTTTTTGAAGTCCTACTACTGCATCCGATTGCCTACCAAATGAAGACCAGCTTCTTAGTGTGATATAAGGTCCCTTATGATAGGCTCCTGCCTGCCTTTCAGATTCATCTCTCATTAAGCTTCTCATTGCACGCTGTACTCCAGTTAGAACCAATTACAATACAATGCTGTTTAATGTTTCTGCCCTTTTTCAATCTGTGCTCTACACCTGAAATGTCTTTCCCCCAAACTAGCCTACACTCACATCTGACCTTTGTCTGCTTGGCAAATTCCTACTTACCAATTAAGTCTCATTCACTTCCTCCATAGGGCCTTTTCTGATTCCCCCCAGTAGATATGATGGTCCCGTGCTTCTTTCATGGCTTCAAATCACTTAATTGCAATGTTTGTTTACATATCTGTCTCATCCTTATTCAATTAAATTATATTCTTTAAATCACTAATTTCATATCTGACATTTTGCCTAGCACATGGTATAAACTGAATGTGGAACAAAAACTGTTAGCAAAACTCATCACTCAGTAGTCAATGAGAACAGCAGAACTGCATTATGTAAGATTTTAGAGCAGTGAACTAAGAATCAGCTATTTGGTGATTTAATTTACCAAATGTAAATAATACAGACATAATCCAATTAGTTCTGTTCTTTTTACTCTCATGCACTCTTCTATCTTCTGATAACTTACTGCAACTCTGAGTCATCTGTTGGCCTTTATGATTTTTTGCTCTGGCAGCCCCATTAAGTCCTATTATTCACTGAGTCAAAAATGTCATGCTAAGTCTTGGATGGGCCTATCCTAGGAACCTCTGGAGTCTCACTGTAGACTCTTCCCAAAACATCAGGATCTAGCTCTACTAATCCAGCACTAACCAACCCTCACATTTATATTTCTCCTTTACCTTATATTAATCTCATTTCATCCTCATAATACAAATAATTGGTCATGTTTTATCAGTAACATTTTACAAGTGAAACACAGGCCAAGAAACCCAAACAAGATTTACCTTTTATAAGTTCACCCCATACAAAAACCTGAGGAATTCTATACTTTCTGATGTCCAGGCCTCATTTTTTTCCTTTGAATACCATTTTCCAAAGTCACATCCTATTCTTGTACTTCATCTGCTGGCACACTGACTTTCCTTTTATTTCTGTCTCCCAAACGATCGCTTCCTGTTTGTGCGTGTGCTTCCACACTGCTGATCTGATCACCAGCTGAACATTCCAACACAATTTTTCTCCCCCTTTCGACTCCATAATCCAAAGACTTTGACGAAGGAACCTACATTTTATGAGTTTCACCCCAGAGTCCAATCCTCTGCAAAAATCTAAATGTAACTTTTACCCATAACCTAGTTTTTGCAGGGCCTTTTTTCTGAACTCAGGCAATTATAACTGGATGACTCCCAGGCCAGTTCTCTGCACTTCTCTTCCTTTAGTTGCTTTCCTCTGAAACCAGGCAGGAAAATCAGAGTTTATGTAACTTTATTAAACATGACTACTTCTATAAAAGTATTAATAAATGAGGGTGACGCAAACTACTGGGGGAAAATGAGGTTCAAAATGGCCTATAGCTTTTTCTATACTCCTCAGCATTCTCTCATATTGAGAGTTGGTTTTAGCTTTCAGCCTAAAAACCACTCACTTTAACTGCCCTCACTCTATTCCCCACTGCATAATCTGTCCTTTGTGGCATTTGTCTCCTTTAATGTTAATAAAAAGTGGGAAACAACAAACGAGCAGAAGTGAACACAGAGTAGTTACTTCAACTGTGTCTTTATTCACAGTTGTTTAGCCCACAATCCCATTAACTGTATTCAGAGGAAAGGGCTGAGCTCAAGAGGATACCCTTTCCCCATCCCCCGGCACAAACATTCCCTTACCTTCAAAGCCTGAAAATAACTTGCCCTCCCCACTTTCCTCTTAAAAACAATGTCAGAGAAAAACAATGACCAATTCTGTAAATTAGTTCCACTGGTTAGATCAGATATCAAATAGATTCAACCACTGGAAGGTCACTAGGTCTCTTCTACTTCCAAGGAACCTCTAACTCCCAGCAGGTCCTCTTACTTGTCAGTCATCAGGAAGAACATAAATGGATCTGTGCATTACCATTTATAAAAACATACAGCCAAAGGCAGGCTCAATAGCGTCCTCTTATATATTTTTTCTCATTTTTCAGAAAGAAAATGTAAATTTCAGATCTCAAAGGATGAGTCACATGCAATTTCTAAAGCCAATGCAATAAGGACCTGGGATTAAGTGAACTCAGCCTTCCTGAACCTTCTGTCATCTATCTGCCCCTCCTTTCAATCTTTGTTTTAGATTGCAGACTCTTCTTTCTAGGTATACATGTGTAGGACATGTGTTCATCTAAAAGATTAGTCTAGTTGTAGAGACCAAAGGCATCATCTCTACTGGCTCTGACCTTCACCTACTTCAAGCAGATTTTCATTATTAAGAATCGATGTTATGAGAAGCTTAAGACTTTTCAGTTTAGAAACATACATTCTGCATATTAGAAGTTGGGGGCTGGAGGATAAAATTTATCTTGTCACAACTGTTCAATCCGAGATGTCCAAGAAGCAGCTTTCTGTGGAAACCTGGAATAATGGATTATTCCCAGGTGATACATAAAGTTGTAGAATACAGATTAAGCTCATTATACTATTAAAAAAAAAAAAAAAACCCTAGAATTAAACACAGCTGTTTGTTGAGCTCTTGTCCTGATTTGCCCAATTACAACATTGCTGTGTGTTCACACACAAGCCTTTGATCCGATTCTCTTTCATTTCAGTCTGTCCTGGGACCTGTACTGTAGGAGAGAAAGATGAAAATCCATAGATGATGGACGATGTCTAGAATACAGATACTCTGTAATTCAAGTCTCGGTAAAATTCGGAAGTTATAGCAACATACACAAAGAACAGGGTCTGGCCTTTCTTCCCAGAGGGGCTATTTGGCTAATCTATTTTTGCTACATTAATTAAAATGACCCATCGCCCAGATTCCTAACAATCTTCCTAAAAACAGTATCTATTCCACATATCCTCTCAACACAATCAAATTAGGTCAGAAATGTTGCTTCCTTCCCCTCACTGATTTTCATTAAGAGGATGCACTTTCTGGAACACTAAATGGAAAGATAAAACACCCAATACAAGTACCAATGACACCCCCTGTAAATTTTTGGCACACTGTCTCGTTCTTCTAAAAACCAGAGAAAAATCTCATCACCCATAGCTTATCCTTTTTGACCTAAAATCAACAATAATCTCAAGCTATAAAATATATCGCGGCAACACTTCAGCCAGGTGATAAAGCACCTCCCAAAAGGAGCATATTCACTTTGTCTTTTCTAATTTTCCCCATCATCAACCTGCCTCTTCTCTACCAAATACATACTCTTTTTTTTTTTTCTTTTTCCAAATTCAAATCCACATTTTGTCAGAAGGATGCTAAGTGACACCACACATTGGCTTAGCAAACCCACAGGGCCTGAATCAGGAAGCTGAGGGCAGGGGAGTGCAGGGACGAAGGCGTTTGCAGAGACAGAGGAGTGGAGACAGGGGGAGGAGGAGCGGGAAATCCTCCGGTGTCTGTGTCTGGCTCTCTGGAAAAGCTGTGATGAGATGGTTCTCCAAATCCCACTGGTGGGGCTTCCCCAGTCTCCTCCCCTTCCTGAAATCTTTCCCTCGACCCCAGGTCCTCAAACCTGGCTCTCCAAAAAGGACGCCGCAAAGTCCTGCAGAGCCCCCAAAACACACGAGCGCAGACAGAAAAGCATCCCCCGAGAGACAGCGAAGTCACACATCCTCTCCGGGCCAGCTACCGGGCCGGGCAACTTCACCCCTCGAAGCAAACGAAAGCCCCTGTTCTCCAAGCAAAGGAAAAGGGGATGGCAAACAGAAATAAACAGGCACCGCTCTCAGCCTTCATCTTCCGCGCTCTCCCCCCGCCCCCGCAAACTCCAGGTAGAGGACCAGGTGCTGCTCACCTCCTGGCAAGGAGGAAGCGGGCGGCTGGAGGCGGAGGGCAGGTCCCCAGCCCAGGCCGCCTGGCAGCCGGCGAGCGCCCAGCAGCAAATCCAGGCGGGGCTCCAGGGCGGCGAGCGCCCGCGGCGGGGAGCCTCCGCCGGCCGCCCCCGGCCCCTGCCCCGTACCGGCCCCCGGGAGCGGAACAGCATCTTCGTCCCGCCGCGGTCGGCAGGCCGGCGGCAAGGCAGCCTTCCCGGGGTGCAGCGGCAGCTCCGGCTCCGGCTCCCGGGCCGCGACTGCTGTGCTCTCGGCTCGCCGCTCCCCCGCCCCCTGCCTGTCCGCCCGCTGACAGCTCCGCTGCGCTCGCGGCCCGGGCAGCCAGCGCTGGTGCTCCCGTCACGCCGGAGGGAGGGACCGCCGGGCGCGGGCGCGGCGCGGGGGCGGGACGCGGGGCGGGGACGCGGGAGCTGGGGAGCAGGTGGCGCGGACGGGGGCTGCGGCCCAGCCCGGCGGGTCCCCAGGGGATGCGAGGCTCTCGCCTCGCGCTAGAGGGCGAGAGAGGCTGGGGACCCCGTGGAGTCGGGTATCTCAGGTCCCCTTGGCCCACTGGGAGGGGCGCTCCCGGGATGAAGCTAGAGTAAATACAGGATATCAGGACATTGTTTTCTGGCGGCGGGTCTTTAAAAAGCTCCCTACTTTCCTCATTGCACACAAACACACAGATGCGCCCTGGGAACGTCCCTTGTAAGGATCTGTGCTGGCTAGCGTCAGATCCAATTTCTAGGTGATTAGGGTGTGCATGAAATGGCGGGGAAGAAAGAGGACTGAGGTGTAGAGACGTGGTGTGTGACTCAGTTTTCTCACCTATTTAATGAAAATAATACCCACCACGTAGGATTATTATGAGGATTAAGTAAGTTGAGGTACATAAAGCACTTGGAAGAGTGCCTGGCACACAGTAGGTGACATGTGTTGGTAGTAGTAGTAGCTGTAATTATTGCTGCTATTGGTGTTATTTCGTGGAGATGTGTAACATTGGGCATTAAGCCCTGTGTTTTCTGGAGGAAACAGTTTCTCCATCTGTACAATGATTGGGGTGCTCTTTTCTTCTTTCATTCAAAAACATACTGAACTAGGTGATGGGCACCAACTGGTGAACAAGATGGACACAAGGCCTTCCTCAGTGGCAGGGATCTCAAGATCCCTTCTTGATCTAAGATTCTGTAAATGGGTGAGTTATCGTGTTTTTCAAAAGAAGCATCCAAATTTCTGATTATTGAATACCTGGACAAATCCACCTGGCCCACTCATTGTAAGTTGGCCTGTGGCACATTTGTTTGTGGCACTATCTCTAATGTCCTTTTAACGAAATTTTCACATGACAGTCTCTGTATATGTGTTTGTGTGTATGTATACACACATAGATTTGTGTATCACACCTATATTCTGATTATAACAATATATGTTCTTTGTAAACATTTTGGAAAATATTGAAAAGTATCAGGAAGAATATAAAAATAACTAGAGATCCTACCACCCAGAGAGCATTGTTAATGGTATTAACATGTTGAGGAATTTCCTTGCTTTTTTTTTTTTTAACTCTGTGTGTACTGCAAAACTGGACTAATAATTTGTAACCTGCTTTTTTTTTTCTTAACAACATAAATATTTTCTCAAATCATTAAAGTCTCCAACAACACAACTTTAATAATTGTATAATATTTTCTACTCTTTAGATATATGTAATTTACTATTAGATATTAGACATTGAGGATTCAGTGTTATTAATAATTCTGGAAAGAATGCCCTTGGAACATAATCTGTGTGCATATCTTTAAATAATTTGTTATACCTTTCTAGAAGGGAAAACATTGGGTCACATGGTATGTGCATTTTTAAAGTTTTTGATGAATAATATACAAATTCCTTCCAAAAAATTTGTAGCAGTTGTTACCAGCAGTTCATGAGTATTTATTTCACATCACCCTAGATTATAATACTTCTGATATTTACTATTTTGGTAGAAGAGAAAAATGCTATTATTTTTTAAAATGTATTTCTATTATTAGTGACATTGAGTTATTTTTCATATATATCTACTAGCTATTTGCATTTTTCTTTCTCATGTCAGGGTGTGAGAATTTTTCACTGGCACACTTTAGCCATTTTATTGAAGTTCCATTTTTTATCAATTTGTTAGCAATCTTCATAAGCTTTGTGTATGTTTATCATATATCTTACAAATACGTTTTTGTAGTCTTTTAAATTTATTTCTGGTAGCTTTTCTGGCAGAAGATTGTCATCTTTAGGTATTCAAATGTAGCATCATTTTATTTTGTGATTTCTTCCTTTTTTATATCTAGAAGTACATGTATCTCCGCAAAATCATACAGATGCCTATGTTTTCTTATTTTGTTATATTTTGTTATTATTTCTTTTTTATATGCTTTATTATTTAATTCATGTGGAATTTTTAGGAGTCAAATTATGTTATTATTTTTGTCATCTGAGAAAGAACTAACAACATGACTATTAAATTGAAAACAGCTTCTTTCCTTATAAAAATAAAAGTCGTCCAGTCAATGCACTTGGATCAAATGACAATTGTAGATTTTCCAGAGCGGGACAATTTGCCACTTTTAATAAATAATTTTCTCATAGTTGTCCCATCCATAAAAAAGATCTGTGATTATCTGATCAATAAATTTACTCTTAAAATTAGTTTTATAAAAAAATATACTTTAATAGAAAATTCCTAATGAAATTTTTGCAAGAATGGGTTTAAATAGCTTACAATCACTAGGTAATAATCATTTTTCCACTTTATTTATGCAATGTTTACCTGAAAATTGAACTGAATTTGGTTAAAAAGTCAACAAAAGCCTTAGCTGTATCAACAAAAGCCATAGCCAAAATGATGCTATATACATAGATTTATTTTCTTTTTTAACTTAAATCAGATTGTGGTATAAATAACCCCAATTTTTAAAAGACTGTCTAAGCACAAACAAAATTAGAAAAAAATAATCTGAATGAATTCAAGTAGCAAATTTTTAAAATTAATTTTAAGCCATCAATGAAACCATCAATGTAACATATTTTCTGTATCAAATTATCAAAGAGATAATAATTCTGGCAAATGTATGCTGTGGATTATACACTCAGGAGAACATGTATTTCTGGAGGATAATTTGGCAATATGTATTAACTGCCTTTAATATGTTTATGCCTTAACCCAGTAATTTTTCCTTCTAGGACTCTAAGGAACTGGTAGGTAAGGATCACAAAGTTTCTGTACAAGAATATTCACTATCCTTTAATATGACTAAAAATGAAGTAACCTAAGTGCCCCAAAATAGAGGAATGGTTAAATAAATTGTATTGCTTCATGTGGTAGGATTATGTACGTATTAAAAGTTACATTTACTAGAGAATACTAAATGAATTGAGGAAATGTGATGATATAATGTTAATGGAAAAAGCTGGAAACAAATCCAATAAACACATATCCTCCACAAAGGCATAAGAGTGATATAATGGACTTTGGAGACTGAAAGGGAAAGGTTGGTAAGAGGGTTACGGATAAAAGACTATATATATTGGGTATAATATACACTGCTCAGGTGACAGGTGCATTAAAATTTCAGATATCACCACTAAAAAACTTATCCATGTAATCAAAAACCACTTGTACCCCCAAAGCTATTGAAATAAAAAAGTAAAATAACAGTGTATCCTCAAGTATGATGTGCAGGGGGTTGGGGAAGAGTTTAAGTGCGCTTTATGGAGGGAGTATCACTAGAAGAAAATAAATCAAAGTGTTGGCAGTAATTGTCTTCTAATACCAGCATAACAGATATTTTTCCTTTCATTTTTACAGACTCTGTGTTTTCAATTTTTCCATAATTACATATTATTTTTATAATCACTACAAATTACTAAAAATGTTTGTATTCTTTGATGCCAATCAATTCTACCTAAAGAAATCATCAAAGATGTATACAAATATGTAAGAACAATATTCAAGGACAAAATATTCACCCATGTTTTTTGTAAAAGAAAATGAATGAAACCTAAATATTTAATACTAGGGAAAGTAAATAATGTATATTATCCTGACACAAAGAATTATTTTATGAAAGCGTCTGACAGGGAAATGCTTACAAAAATGCTTTCACTTAAGTGGGGGAAAATCATGATATAAAATTTATACACAATTGATACATCCAATGTAGTAAAATTATAAAAACGTGGACAGCAGGTACAAACCAATTTCAGAATAGTGATTGCCTCAAGGAGAAGAAAGGAGAATAATATTAAGAAGGAATATAAAAGGGGTTTCACCAGCATCATTAATACTTTATTTCCAAAAGGAAAAAAGGATGAAGGGGATGGAGAAAAGAAGAAAAAAGAAGAAAGGAATATCTGAAGCAAATATGAACACTGTGTCATTGTTTTGTTGTGAGTGTTGAATGGCAGTTATAATAGCTAACATTTGTTGAGCACTTAATATATGCCATTGCTGTTCTAAAATGTTTACAAGTTCTACTTCATTTAACCCTCAAAAACAACCCTATGAGATAGGTACTCTTATCTCCATTTTACAGATGAGCAAATAAAGGCACAAGTTTCTCAGAAAACACAGTGTTGGGTTTCAAACACAGGCAGTCAGACTGTAGGGCTCCACCCCTTAGGGAGTTTTATTACCCTCTTCTATTTTCTTGAAATATCATTTAAATTATTAAATAGAATATAGTCTTAACTAGGTTTTAAAAATCATATTTGAAAAACTGAGGCTAGGCCAGATGATAGCAAAGGTGGTGTTTTCTGGACAAAATGTATGGATAGTTTTTTTCTATTACACTTTTCCATACTTCCAAATTTTTTATAGAAAATATATATTAATTCAATTTTTAAAACAAGAAAGGTGGGCTATATTAAAAAGAAGTATGATACTTAAGCTATTATATTCTACCTTTTGTACCTCCATTTGGTCACCATATTTTAAATAACTGTAGGGAAAGAAGAATGGAGAATTGAGGAGGATAAATAGGATTCTAAAGGAAACAAAAGAATGATTTCAACAAATGGAAAATGGGTCATATGAGGAAAGGCTAAATTCGGGTGTTTTGAGTTGCTTTCTCTGAGTCCATGAAAGCCTCTCACCAGAGGGATGTATCTGCCTTGCTCTCCGTTTTCCTCAAGGATCAAAACAAAACTATTTATAGTTAAAAGAGAAAAAATTTCACTTGGGTATAGAGTTTAACCTACTGTGAGAGGTTGTGGAAATATTCAAGAAGAATGTTGTATTAGTCAGGTTTCTTCAGAGGAATAGGACAAATAGGATATGTGTGTGTGAGAGAGTGAGAGAAGGAGAATTGGCTCACTCTATTATGGAGGCTGAGACGTCCCACAATCTTCCTTCTGCAAACTAAAGACCCAGGAAAGCCAGTCGTGTAATTCAGTCCAAGGCCAGAAGACCTGAGAACCAGGGAGTTAGTGGTGTAACTCTAAGTCCAAGACTGAAGGCCTGAGAGCCAAGAGCTCTGAGGGCAGGAGAAGATGCATAGCCCAACTCAAAAAGAGAGACAGCTGGTTCTTCCTCCACCTTTTTGTTCCATTCAGGCCTTCAATGAATTGGAGGATGCCCACTCATTTTGGTGAGGGCAGATCTTGACTTAGCCTACTGCCTAAAATGCTAATCTTTTCCAGAAACACCCTCAAAGACACACCCAGAAATGTTTTGCCAGTTATCTGGGCATCCCTTAGCCCAGTTAAGTTGATGCATAAAATTAACCACCACAAATGTGATGTCAGACAAACCTGCATTTTAAGTTGAAACTCCACTTACTGACTGACTGTGTGATCTTGGGAACATAACCTAATCACCCTTGACTTAAGTTTCTTCACCTGTAATTTAGAGCTAAAAATACTTGTCACTATAGGGTTAGTGTACAATGAGTTAATGTATTAATACATAATGAGTTAATGTACCTAAAGCATCTGCCATGTTTATTCATATATTTCTATAAATGTTCCCTTCCTAAATTATTTAAGCCAGTATATCCCCAGTAGAGTCCAAAACCTCCAAGGAGAGGATGCACCTCCAGCATCTTCCTAGATCAGGAGTTTTCTTTGAGAACTTTTACTAAAAGTGGGATGGAATGAGTGTAAAAGAGTCAAACTGCAGCCTGGGTAGGGTGGCTTACACCTGTAATCCCAGCACTTTGAGAGGCCAGGGATCACTTGAGGTCAGGAGTTCGAGACCAGCCTAGCCAACATGGTGAAACCCCGTCTGTACTAAAAATTCAAAAATAAGCCGGGCATGATGGCGCATGCATGTAATTCCAGCTACTCATGAGGCTGAGATAGGAGAATCACTTGAACCCAGGAGGTGGAGGTTGCAGTGAGCCAAGATCATTCCACTGCACTCCAGCCTGGGCAACAAAGCGAGACTTTGTCTCAGAAAAAAAAAAAAAAGTCAAACTACAATTCTGCAGCACTTCACCCTTTTGCTACTCAATATACATAAACATTCTTATTCCTGCATTCAAATTTCCATATCTGGATGATGTTCATTTCTCTTCTAGTTCAGTGACAATCCATCTTGATATTCTGAAATCTATTGGGTAAATTATGAAGTTCACTATCACCAATCCATCATATATTAAAAACTAGAGATTTGCAGTACTATTCAGCAATAAAAAGAAATGAACTATTGACACACATTATAACTTAGATGCATCTCAAAGGCATTATGCTAAAGGACAGAAGCCAATCTCAAACTGTTACCTACTGTATGGTTCCATTTATATGACATTCTCAAAAAGACAAAACAGTGCCACAAATCAGTGGTTGTCAGGGATTGGGGTGACAGTGGAAAGATGTAACTAGAGAGAGATAACACAAAGGAAATTTTTAGAGGTAATAAAATTGTTTTATATCTGAATTGTGATAGTAGCTACCATGTGTGTTAAAATTCATAGATTTGTATACCAAAAAGTTAATTTTACTTTATACTCATTTAAAAATTAAATTTTTAGAAAAGAAATGAAACCTAATGAACACTAAAGTTGACAATATGTTAGCTTTTGTAGGTATTAGGAAAAACTAGGAAAACAAAGGAGGAAAATCATTAATATATTTATATGCATAGAAGAACCAGGAAGAAAATTTGAGCAGCTACAATCATTTTAATTTGTGCAATTGCTTTTGAGATCATCTTTGGTATTGATAACTTTCTTCCCCCATGATCCCTTTGTGTTCAGCTAGCATCTCACTTGGTCATGGTTCTTTATCTGGTGGGATTAATTGCTGAGTGGTCTGAGTCTTGGTGGACCTAACTAAAGGGGTCGCTGTAGTCTTCCCTTAACTTTTTTTTATTTTTTGAGACAGGGTTTCCCTCTGTCACTCAGGCTGGAGTGAAGTGGCACAATCACGGCTCACTGCAGCTTTGACCTCCCAGGCTCAAGTGATCCTCCCACCTTACCCTCCTGAGTAGCTGGGACTGCAGGCATGCACCACCATGTTCAGCTAATGTTTTTAATTGTTTTATAGAGGCAGCGTTTCACTATGTTGCCCAGTCTGGTCTTAAACTCCGGGGCTCACGTGATCCTTCTGCCTCAGCCTCCCGAAGTGCCATTAACTTGTATCAGTTTGTTACAATACTGGGTGGTGCTCCAGAGGAATCCCTGAGCTCCCTCGTAGAAAATCATAGTAAACCATCACTGGAAACTGTTTTTTTTCCTTCCTTGCCCATTGGCAAGAGAAACTCCAAAAGGCCAAGTAGCACACTCAACCTCCAGTTCAACTGTGTCCCCTGATGAAACGTTTCTCTACTAAATACTATGACCTCCAAACTAGCAGAGTACAAAGTAATGGATTTGGAAAGCAAAAATGTTGTGCATTGGTCAGTCAGTGTTAAAATGAGGAATACCACCCTCACTTCACTGCTCAGTTTCTGGCTTTGGGAGAAAGAGCATCATATATTAGTCATTCGTTCAGATAATGTACTTTATTCTAAAGGACAACTCCCTCCCACCCCCACCCTCCCCCCAACCCTCTACCATGTCAAAAGGTTTCCCAGCTGACACAATAAACAAGTCTTCCTTAGATCATTCTGCTATGCCATAAGCCAGTTGTTTCTGAGTGAAGGTTTTCTGGAAATACAAGGGAACCCCAAGAGCATTGGTCTTAATTATTTTGCTGTAAAATGAGTCTCTTGATTGATTAAAAGAAAATAGTGTGAAAATGCATACTGTAAATAAGATATTCATTAAGTCAACAGAAGCAACATGGTAGCCCAAAAAGAATGCCCTGCAATAACTAGTTTGTTTGTGATCCATGCAAACCATATCCAGATTAAGTGTTTATTTCAGTGAGTACAAAATACTGTTCACTCCATAATGGAGGGAACCCAATATAATCAACCAGAAGGCAGGCTGGTCCCCTCATTATATCACACACTACTGACCATTCACTACTGGTCTCTATTGCTGGCAGATCGGGCATTCAGTCTTAGTAGCAGCCAGGTTGAAGAGAGGCAAGTGATTTGTTATTGAGGCATGCACAGTCTTCATCACTGCTATGATGGAACATCGTTTATGAGCTCATTGACACAGTGAGGTGAAGGAAGAAGTTGACTGACATCAACCACATGGGTCATCTGGTTGACCTGATAATTGTACACTTGGTGAAAATTCACATGGGACACTAATATTCTCACACACTGGGCCCATTTCAAGAGGTTCAATCACATAAATTTTTTTCCAATCTTCCTTATCAGCAAGCTGACAAGCCTATTCCTTCAAACTCCTTCAATATATGGAGAGACATTTAACTACTACCCAGGAATTGGTATAGATTTTACCTTCTTCCAGGCAAAGTACACCTGGTTGTACTCATTAGAGGACTCCCCTTCTCCATTTTCCTTCAGTGCCACTCATGATTTGTTCGTTTATATATATAAAAACAGGGAAAAATTAAACTACTTGGAAGCAGCATGCTATACTGAATGAGATAGTAAATATCAATACAATTTTTTCCTATGACATACATTGTTCAAAGAATGCCCTGCAACAACTAGTTTGTTTGTGACCCTTACACCCAATATGTGCATGTCTATTAACTAATACTGACCTTAGTTGGGATAGGAACATTGTGGGATATTAAAGCTGAGCCATCAGAAATCCTGTAACTTGACAATTCTTTAAGCATCTTATCACCTTCCCAATTTGTAAAGGAAATGCAAGCATGATTGGCATGCGGAGATTCTGCAAATCCATTTACCTGGATATATCAGATAAGAGCAATGAAGGAAATAAATATTAGTCCTTAAAGGTCAGGGATATTCAATTCTTACTTAGTGTGGAATATTTCAAATAATCTGAAAGAAAAGACTAGGTGACTGGACCCAAGTTTTGCAAAAGGTTTTAAATGTTAAACACTGTGAGGAAGTCAACAGCTACAGAGCCACAGAACCTTAGAGAAGGATTGGCCTTTAAAGATCACTGAGCCAAATCCCGTCTCAAATTCCTGAATCCTCTCTGCAACTCTCCATCAAATGGCTTTTCAGCCTTTAAAAAAAATTCGGTGACTAAGAAATCATTATTTTCCAAGGCAGTCATCCTAACTTTGGACAGCTCTCAGTTTAGAAAAAAAAAAGTCTTTCTTCAGAGGAGCCAAAAACCTGTCTCCTATTGTCATAATTCTCACTCTAGGGTCCACAGAGGACAATCCTCATTTCTCTTCCAATGATGACCCTTCAGAGAGCTTCCTCCCTTCTTAATCTTCTCTTCTCTGGGATAAACATCCTCCATTTCTTCCATCGTCTTTCACATGATTTGATTTTATATGCACCTCAATTGTCTAATATTCCTCTTAAAATTTACATTCTGACATAACAACACAGCTTTAGTCTGTAACACAGTAGAGTAGAAGTATAATTTCCCTTATTTTACAGAGGTTATTATAGTTCTATTTTTGCAGTGCAATGTCAAGGTGGATTTTCTAGAAGTCACACTAATGTTCAGTATAATTGCTAACATTCATTAGGAGCTCCCTAGGTGCCAAGCACCTCGAAGATGCTTCACATGCATCATCTCATTTAATTCTCCTGACAACCACCTATGAGGTAGGTACTATTTTTATCCCCATTTCCAAATGAGAAAAATAAACCTGAGAAAAAATAAGCACCTTACCCAAGGTCAAATACCCTATAAGTGACAAAATTTGGATTCTAGCCCAGGATTTCTGAAAAAGTGGTAGCTAGCACCTATTGAGCACTCATGTGCCAGCACTGTGCTAAGCCCTTATTTCTAATGGGAAAAATTATTATTCCCATTTTATACAAAGGGAAACTGAGGGAACAAGAGGTGTAGTAAAGTGGTTAGAAATCAGTAACTAACTTATCCGAACAAGGTTACTTTATGTACGCAGGTTCAGGATCTTATATTTATCTCCTACAAAATTAATCTTACTGCATTCAGTGCATCACTCTACCCTGTCAAAATTTTTAGATGCTGATTTCATCATCTAAAGTATTTTTATCCCTGCTACTTTTTTTACAACTGCAAATTTCATAAGAAAGGCTTCCATGTGTTCAAGTTACTAACAAATTACATTGCATAAAAGGGGGCCTAGGAAAGATTGATCCACAAGCCACTAAAACCTCTTTCCAGATGCCCTCAATCCACTCATCAGACCTCAGCAGCACAGTCATTCAACCCCTAATACACTATTATCCAGTCCATATTTCTCCATTCATCCACAAGGATACAAGGAATTTGTTAAGTATCCTACTGAAATATAGATTTGTCATCCCAGCTCACATATAGTAACTCTATCAAGAAAGAATATCATATTAATATGAAGTATTTAGGGATAATATTATAAATATATCTTGGATATTGATTGCCATTTTATTGTATGTATTCATTATGTTTTAAGAAACAAAATACTAAATTAGATATACATTAAATTGTCTCCATACTCATGATACCATGTATTTATTCATGTAATCACGTATAACACTTTCTGCATTTTCAAAATTGAATTTGAGTTCCAGTATCTTCCCACTCAGTCTTACGAGTCTTCTGAATTGATTTTGGTAGGCAGCATGACATGTTGCTTTCTGTAATCCGTGCTTGTAAGATTGACCTCTTGGGCATCTTTAAGGTCAAAAGTATAATTGTTAGGTTTTGTTTGCATTTCCCATTTAGTTACACTGAGTTTTATTTTTTCCTTAATTGAATTATTAATCAATGCAAGTGAATTACCTTCCCTTGAAAGTTGTCCAGAAGCTTTTGATAGATAGATGCTTGGCACCTGAATAATAATCCTTTAAGACCACAAATCTGTCATGTAGTCTTTTCTGTCTTTGAAATGCTATAATATAGACAATAGATTTGGCAGTTTTCTACTACCTTTGATTTCGTTTTTGGCATTTACTAGGTCTTCTTTGTATAAAATAATGTCTCCTTTCAGCTCTGCATTACAGTGTTATCTCTCTGTAAAACAGCTAAAGTAACATTAGGGATTCAAACTTAAATGCAAGCATCTGAATGCTACCGCATATGACTGTATTATCGCTTACAAAAATAATGACCATGAAGAAGCACAGAAGCTAGGGCGTGGTTTTTTGTTGTCGTTGTTTGTTTGTTTGTTTGTTTGTTTTGACATTGCTTTCCGGGAAACACCCAGATGTCAGGTATGTCAAAATGTGAAAATGCATAACTCTGACAATTAAAGAAATACAATAGTTACACATATTATTGAGGAGTTTAGGTCCCAAATTGTGACCATTTTTCAAAGCAGTATCAAATTGACAATTTTCAACAGTAGATTTCTGGACTCCATTCCCTATCTACAACCTAAAACAGAATATGAAGCTGTTTGATTAAGAAGAAATAAAGGTCATACATCTAAATTGACCATTATAAAATATTTTGTTTTAAAAACTTTATATTTTCTAACGGAATACCAAATTTCCCCCAGGTATTTTTGCAAAGCTGGTGTTACTGCTATTGTCCTGTCCCAATTAGTTTTATTTTAAATATATCTGTAGTGCTATTATCCCCTTGAGAGATAAAAAAAAAGGTCACTTTCCTTTTCGAAAACACAGAATTATTCAACAGAGCTTAATAACTGCACTGTTAATGTAATTCTTACTATGCCTCTGAAAGAAAATGCTTCTTGAGATAGATTCAGACCAAGTTTCAATTGTAATGTTAATGTATTTTGACTGAGAAAGACTCAGCTGTGCCACTTCTTCACATGTTGGCCAGATCCTAATGAGGTATTGGTAATAGAGTGGAGAAAGACATGCGTTCTCATTTTTCATCTCAGTCTAGAAATAAAAATGACATTAGCCATTTGTAGTATGCCTATTCGTGTTCCTTTGATTATTTTATGATTCCTTAGCATTTATAAAGTAGTCTTTCAATTTTGATACCACATATCCTGATTGGCATTTAATGATGTTTTTGTTGTTGCTGACAAAATGAGGTGGCCTAAGAAGTTTATTAATATTATAACCTAAAAAATAAAATTACCAAAGCGATTTGAGCAGGAGCCAGTCCACCTCTTTCTTTTTAAAAAGCGGAGGCTGGTGGGG
This sequence comes from Macaca nemestrina, assembly GCF_043159975.1. Classification (NCBI taxonomy): domain Eukaryota; kingdom Metazoa; phylum Chordata; class Mammalia; order Primates; family Cercopithecidae; genus Macaca; species Macaca nemestrina. The sequence continues at coordinate 66,599,023 of NC_092128.1, forward strand.
AGAGTTCCTAAATATTTGTGGTTTTAGGGTAACAACTCAGGTTTGAATCTTACTCAGGGAAAGAAAGAACAAGATGTGTTTTCAAATCTATTCAGGAAATAAATGTTTTCTAAGCACTGGAAGAAAGTAATTACGTAAACGACATCAAGCCATCATCAAAGATGGGGGTTATTCATAGCAGAAACTTAATAAAACAGTTTTTACACAGTAACAAATAGTTATTTTACTTGTTTCACACTCCCATACTTCATCCCATTCTAATTATCTCTGTTTATAATTGCTAGTTTAACTGATAAGAGTTTAACTGATAGAGTTTTGATTCTACTATCAGTCTTCCATAAATGACATGTTGGAGATTGCATAAAACCGACAGGTTTATGCATCTATGGATAACTCAAATTATTATTAAATAATATTATATTAAATATATTTATTTAAATAATACATTAAGTAATAAATTAGTTCCCCTACTAATTCAACTTCAAATTGCTTAGCCTAGAATTCATGGTTCCTTCATGCTCTAGCCTCAGGCTGGCTTTTTATTTTTATCATTAACTATTTCTTTAAAATCACCTACAATTCAGCCAAACATACTGTTCTCTAAAGTCAGTCCATGTTTTTTACCTCTATACCTTTGTTCATGTTCTTTGATCTTTCTACCTGGAATGACCTTCTACTCATCCCTCTGTGTCTATCCTATAGATTGGGATTAAAAATATCATCTTTTAAAAAAAGCTTTGCTTTATTTCCCCAGTGAAGTGTGAACATTTAATTTACACCATTTTACTGAATTTATCACTTATATCATTAAAGTCTTTGAAATCCAGAAACCTTTCAATATACTTATTGATATCTTCTGCAGTATAACACAACACCTCACATAATAGAGTACCCAGTAAATATATAAATATATATATATGAATAAATGTCTAGTCTACAATCTTGTATTCATACTCTCTCATATTCATAAAGGACCCCCTCATTCTTTCCATGCCGATCTTAAATTTATTGTAGGAATAAATTATATTCAAAGATTCTAAAATTTCACTTTCCGATAATATGACACATTTACTGGAAATGTGACCAACCCTCCCACTGAAAACAAATAAAATAATAAAAGTATGTTTAAATACGTTGATGTGTTAGAAGGAGAGGACTCTCAGAAGTGAAAAACTATTCACATTGCATGCCTTATCAAAACATTTTGTGCATCCCATAAATATATATACCTACTATGTACTCACAAAAATTAAAAATTAAAGAATTTAAAAAATAAAAGGTAGTGAAAAACAAATTAAAAATAGAAATCTAGAGAGGTAAGCTGAACTTTCAATCTGATTTCACCTTAAGGACATTTGCCCATGAAGGTGAACTTGAGCTTCTGTATTCACAGGTAACAGGAAATAAATCCTGAGAGGAACATGCCCAAGATGAGGAATCTTAAAAGAGATGCCTTAATAAATCAGGAATCCCAAAGGCCTCAACCCTCAAGATACATATAAACTAGAAATAAATCCAGGGAACAGCAGGGAAGATTGTTTATTACAAAATATGGCATTGGGTAGAAGGAAACATGAAATTGCCCCCTTGGGATTCATTTGCACAAGCTGACCCTCATCTGAGCTTATAGGCCAACCTCATACTACCTGAGGATATTCAAAAAACCTCAGAGAAGAAAATTTAAAATGTTTCTGTGTTGGTAGACTCCCTTCCCCCGGCCACCAATGTTCAGCAGAAGCAAATGCAAATAGTCACTGAGGAATAAATTATTAATATAGGGCTCAGAAACATTCAACAGATAAAATTCCAAAATCTAAACTAATAGTTAAAACTTACAAAATGCACAGAGAAGCAAGTCATCTTGGGTGAGAGGTAATAGAAGCAACAGATACCAAAGTTAAATACATAAAGACTTCAGATGTTGGAATTATAAGACAAATAATAAAATATATATTTAATATATTTTAAAATGTAAAAAACCCTGAAAATATAAGGGGAAAAGAATATAAAAAAGACAAAATTCGTTTTAAAAAAAGAAACAGAGAGAGAGAAGGGAGGAAGTGAGAGGGAAGGAAGGAGAGGGAGGGGAAGGGAAGGAAGGGAGTAAAGAAGGGAAGGAGGAAGAGAAAAGGAAGAAGGACGACTTAGGAATTTAAAATATAAGACTGAGCACTGTGGCTCACACCTGTAATCCCAGCAGTTTGGGAGGCCGAAAGGGGCGGATCACTTGAGGTCAGGAGTTTGAGACCAGCCTGGCCAACATGCTGAAACCCCATCTCTACCAAAACTACAAAAATTAGCCAGGCATGGTGGCGGGCACCTGTAATCCCAGCTACTCGGGAGGCTGAGGCAGGAGAATCACTGGAACCTGGGAGACAGAGGTTGCAATGAGCCGAGATAGTGCCACTGTACTCTAGCCTGGGCAACAGAGTGAGACTCTGTATCCAAAAAAAAAATACAAGAAATTTAAAATACAATAATTATATTAGTCCATTTTCAAACTGCTGATTAAAGACCTACCCAAGACTGGGCAATTTACAAAAGAAAGATATTTAATGGACTTACATGTCCACATGGCTAGGGAGGCCTCACAATCATGGCAGAAGGTGAAAGGCATGTCTCACATGTCAGCAAACAAAAGAAGAGAGCTTGTGCAGGGGAACTCTTCTTTATAAAACCATTAGAGCTCCTGATACTTATTCACTATCACAAGAACAGCACAGGAAAGACTTGCCCGCATGATTCAGTTACCTCCCACTGGGTCCTTCCCACAACACATGGGAATTCAAGATGAGATTTGGGTGAGGATACAGCCCAACCATATCTATAATAATGAAATCCAAAACTCACTAGATTCTCCTTTTCCATTTTTTGTCTCTTTCCTTTGGTCCAGGCCAAGAATTCAGGGTTGATTTTTTTTTTTAATTAAATAAATGTCTTTACCTGACATGGAGGATCTACAAAAATAACTATCATTGAACATTATGCTTAAGGGTGAAAACATTCCTTTTCAGATCAGGAAAATTATCAGAATATCCATTTTTTTCGACTTTGGGTTGGAGTTATTAGCCAATACCAAAAGGGGATAAAAGGATATAAAAGTAGAGGAATAGAAGAGAATAAACTAAATTATCAATAGTTGTAAGTGAGATTACTTTCTTATAAAAAAATTCCGACAGGATCTACAGAAGATTATTAGAATTAAGAGAAGAGTTTACTATGTTTACAGAATATAAAAATCAACATGTAAAAATCTATTGCATTTCTGTGTACCAACAATACAGAGTTGTACAGGAAGGTTTTCAAACTAAAATAAAAACCTATAAAATACTAAAATAAATAAAATAAAACTGTGCAAAACCATTACTGACAAAAATACAAAACTGTAACTGAAATTATATACATTAAAGAAGGCCTAAATAAATAGAGGCATACAATGCTCATGAACTAAAGGACTCAATGTCATAAAGATGCCAATTCTATAATTGACATGTAAATTCAATGCAGTGCCAATAAAAACTTCGATAGGTTTTTTTTTTATCCTGTGTATGTATGTGTACAAATTAATATGTTGAGTCTAAAATTTATATTTAGGTTCAAATATCAAAAAATTGTTAAGACATTTTTCTATTGAGGGAGAAGAAAAAAATGCTTTGTGCATTTTCCTTATTAGATTTCAAGATTTATTATAAAATTAAAGAAATTAAATTCAAGTGCTACTGACATGGATTGATAATTACAGAAACAGAATAAAGAGTTTAGAAACAGACTCATACATTTATTAGTTAATATATGACCAAAGTGGTATTAGAAATTTGTGGAAGATAAATAGACTTCAACAGATGGTGATGGGACCACTGTGCATCCATGAAGGGGACAAATGATATTGTGTCTCTATCTAATACCATAAGCAACAATCAATCAACTTCAGTTGTATTAATAATCTATATGTGATTGCAAAAAAGCTACAATTAGAATACAATCCAGGAAAATATTTTTGATGGCCTCACTATGAAAAAATTTCCTAAACAAAATGCACAAACATAAAGGAAATTATTGACAAAATGGACTACCTAAAAATTAAGAACTTTTGTTCCTCAAAAGACACCAACAAAAATATTAAAAGTGAACAAACACAAAGATATAAACCAGAAGAAGATAATCCTGGGAGAAGGATTTGTATCCAGAATATGTAAAGAGTTCTTTTTTGTTTTTGTTTTTTGTTTGTTTTCTTTTGTTTTGAGACGGAGTCTCACTCTATTGCACTCTATTCATTCCCAGGCTGGAGTGAAGTGGTACAGTCTCAGTTCACTGCAACCTCCACCTCTTAAGCTCAAGTGATTCTCACATCTCAGCCTCCCAAGTGGCTGGGATTACAGGTGCGTGCCACCATGCCTGGCCCAGAATATGTAAAGAGTTCTTATAAAACAATAAGAATAGAGAAACCAGCAAAGTTTTTTTATAAAAAATCCCTTCAACAGATTTGACTTGTTAACTACATACAAATACTTCCTAAATCTCTACTTCAATTTCCTGTAACCACATTAATTTTAATACATTTAAAATTGAAATAATCTTTTTCCTAAAGTCATCCAGCTCAAACCTTGTAGTAATGCTTAACAATTAACTTACTTTGCTTTCCACATTGAATTGTTCACTAAATACAGTCAGTTCTTCCTCTGCAAAGTTTCTCACATTTTTGTCCTTTTTATTCCTATGTCACTGTCAACATTCAGAGTCTCATTTTCTTGAACCTGTGATGAAGTTCTAACTGGTCTCCCTGCCTCAGATTTCTCCCTTTTACACCTTTCCTGCTTCCTGCTTCCTGCTCACAGATCTAGATTAATCCACCTTTTGTGTTTTAGAAAGCAGTCTAGGAAAAAATAAAATTAATCCACCTTAACAAAATTTAATTTCAAACTAAAACATGTTTAATCATAATCATATAATAAAATATTATTAAATATGATCTAAGAATGGAGAGTGGCTTTTTGGTTATACAAGTCACGAAACGATGTATTACAGAGTTAGCAACCCAATTTGATGAAGAATATATGAATTCTAATTGGTTAACCATATGAAAAAAATAAAATTATGTGTGTTTTATTAGGAACATAATAACATACAACAGTAAAAATTAAAGAACTACAACTACCTAAAGCAACATAGATGAATCCAAAGAACATAGTTTCAAACAAAAAGCAAGCTATACGAAATGCACATAGTATAGTTCTATTCATAAAGGACAAAACATGTACCTCCTATGTGGATCGTTTTTTAATTTATCAATACTGTTGGTTCTTTACAATCCGAAGGCAAGCAATTTAATTAGGTAAAATTTGAAAATAATTTTATTACATTATGTATTTTCTGGGGGTCAGCCACAGAGCTTTCATCAGTCCTTTTTCAGAAATTGGTGAGGTATAAATTAGAAAGGAAGAAAAAGAGAATAAAATGTGAACGGCAGAATGAGAGAGGTATGCATATTTTTCTCTGGTGCCAAAATGAATACATTTTAACATTTCAACTTCACCTTTCTTTTACCTTTTTTCAGAGCTCAAATAAGCAATCTTTTATTCTGCCTTTCATGCCTTATAAAATGCTCAATATATCGACCAGAGGATAAAATAATCAGTTATATTAATATCAGCGTTACTATGTAAAGCAGTGAACCATGTCCAAAGACCTGGTTTCTACATACAGTTCCACAATTTGTTAACGTGTCCTTCATCAAGTCACATAACTTCACTGGGCCTCAGTTTTCCCTTCTGCTAAAACAGAAATTATCATGCCTGCCTCAGAATATCCTCCTGAGAATTAAAATACTAAACACACATTTTTGTAAAGTTCCTATGTGGTACCCAACATATGATAGGCATTCAACAAATATCAGTTCCCTATGACCATTACTGTGCTACGTGATCATCTGAGTCATTTAAAAACAAGAGGGGGAGGGGCAAAACTGGACCTCAGAAGGCAAGCAGCTGCTTAATTTGCTCCCTGACTCAACACCGGGGAAGAAAATCTGTAGGAGAGCCACCTGGTCTCTTTTGGTCACTAAATCTACTGAAAATACATTTATTTATAAGTCTTTTGTGACACAAAAAGAGGTCGAGGTAACTAACTTATGTTTGCTTTTCCTTAGCTAGTAATGTCAGTAGGTATTCAGTATTCCCACTGGTTTATTTCCCTCTTTATTTTTACGTAACAGTCCTTTGCCAATTTGATGACAACTAACATATCCTGTCATTTGTTTCCTATTCTTTTATGTAGTTTTCTCAGGACCCAGATCCCATACTCCTTTAAGTTGCCTCTGACTGATGAATGTGTAGTCTATTTTTATGCTTCTGAAAATAATTAACCTGTTATTGGTATATTCAATTTCCTACACTGTTGAGCCCCTCCTTCTGTTGCTTCTGCTGTTGAACACGGAGGACTGTCTGCAATAGTCTATGAGGAATCTGGACATAAATTTGAGCCCAGAAAATATGCTACGATAAATACCATAATGTATACATTATTCCTAGGGTTATACGTGCCCCCAATGACTTACTTAACCAGAATGAATCCAGACTTCCTGCTTTAATCCATTTTCTCTGTGTGTGTGTGAACTTTTAACTCTCTTTTTACTTTCGCAGTGTCTAATACAATGATATGCACCAAGCTGATCATCAATAAATCTTGTTGACTGACACACTCCTTTCAAAGAATGTGACATAGACAATAGAAAGGTCACATTTCCCCACCTTTTGAGTCTAAGTCAGGGCCTGTAACTAGTTTGGCCAATGAAATGTAGGGTGGTGATATACCTCAGTTTCTGGCTTGACCCCTGAAACATCCCATGTGGTCTCCCACACTCTGCTTGTCAGCTGGTCAAATGAAGGGCACTCAGTGAGGGAATCTGGAAGTTTTCCTGGAAAGCAGAAGCACTCAATGGAAGGAACCTGGGTCCCTGACTCAACACCGGGGAAGAAAATCTGTAGGAGAGCCACCTGGTCTCTTTTGGTCTGTGACATCAGTAAGAAATAAAACATTTCTGTATTAAGCCACTGCAACTTGTGAGTTGTTTCTCACAGCAGCTAATGTTAATTATTCTGTCAAGTATCATGAACCACCTTACTACCTGACAGTTTACATGTGAGAATAAAGCACAAAACGAAGCTATGGAATCTTCTCAAAAGTAATTTTGATAATTCAGTTAATTCCCAAAAGTAATTTTTTAATAGAATTGTTCAGATTTTCTATTCAAAACTTAGATTTAGTACATAAATCCCTGAGCCTCCCTTAACTATTTCATGTAATCACTTTCAACTTTATTTATTTATAACCAAAACAAATCTGCATCCACTACTTCTAATAAATTATATTCCAAGAAACATAAATGTTTCTTGGAAAAAAACTAAGCTATCCTCAAGAATATTTTCTCATATATTCTGGCTCTGATCTGTCAGTATAATTTAGATTGCAATTGGCCTAGTCTAGTCAAGACCATACCTGTGTGTTATAAGCATCATGTAAGTGTGACCTCTCTAAGTATTAAATACTAGGAAAGGCATAAGAAGGAAAATCAATAGATAATTTGGGCAATATTGGAGGGACATCAAACCAATTTATTTTATTCTTAATAATCTCTAGTTCCTAGGCATTCCAAAGCTCCTAGAATGGCCAGCCTCTTGTCATAGTTGACTTCTATCATAGTTTCTTTCATAATATAAAAAGAATATCCTTCTTACCCTTAACTATAAGTTGTGAAACTTAGAACTCATAGGTTAAGAATAAGTGTGTTTGGAGACAATTCTCCATGAGTCTTTCATGTTTCTTGACATCTTGTGGAAAGAGGCTGACAGCCTTTCCTTCTGCACTAGCTGTTCAGAGATGACACACAATGAACAGTCTTGGAAAGCAGAGATAGTATGTCCCTCTGAAGCACACAGTAGGTTTGCCGTATAGTAAAAGAAAAATAATGTCTTCCTCTGGTTAAAAGTTTGTGCAAGTTTGAGGTTTTTTAAGTTTAGGGCTTCTCAGCTGTAACATAAATCTACTGTGTGCATAGCACCCATCTAGGGCCATTGACATTGCTCCATGGGACTTGAGGGACTTGGAGAATGGGCACTAACATGAGGGCCATGATGCCTCATGTGCCATGAGTAATAAAGTCCTCAGTCTGACTCAGGAATCTCACGTCTTCTGCCAGCCCTCAGGAAACTGTAACAAGCTAACTTGTTAGCTTGAAAGCAGGGTAAATCTCAGACTTTTCATAATCCTTGATAACATGATATAGGAGATGTCTACCCCGCCCCCCCCCCCCCCCCAAAAAAAAGACAGAGAGAGCCCACAGCTTCCTGTTCAGGGAGAGTGTAGAAAATAGAAATGACAAGGAAATCCAAAAGTAAGATCAGGCCGGGCGCGGTGGCTCAAGCCTGTAATCCCAGCACTTTGGGAGGCCGAGACGGGCGGATCACGAGGTCAGGAGATCGAGACCATCCTGGCTAACACGGTGAAACCCCGTCTCTACTAAAAATACAAAAAACTAGCCGGGCAAGGTGGCGGGCGCCTGTAGTCCCAGCTACTCGGGAGGCTGAGGCAGGAGAATGGCGTGAACCCAGGAGGCGGAGCTTGCAGTGAGCTGAGATCCGGCCACTGCACTCCAGCCCGGGCGACACAGCGAGACTCCATCTCAAAAAAAAAAAAAAAAAAAAAAGTAAGATCAAATGACTATGCCTTTCCTTTCTCTCTCAGGATGGAATGCCTAGACAGAACAGCGGGAATGGAGACACATGCCCTGATAAAGGTACATGAGGTGCTGAGAGAGCTGGAGGACGAGCAAAGGCCTGAGGTTGGGATTGTGAGGCCGTGATATGTGAAAACTTCACATCTAGAAACATATGACTGGGATCAGGTATATGCCAGCCAAGTGTCCAAATGACCACATAGGCCCAAGTACACCTCACTGGACACTAGCCAGAATAGTCACTTCACAGCAGAGACCGGCTAAAATCTAGAGATTTCTGTCTCCTCCTACAATCATGTGGTCACACAGCCTTACCCCCAAATACACCCAGATACCATTTTAGAACGTTATTGAAAGAAGTTAAAGAAATTTTAAATCTAAGAATCAGAATCATTCAGAAGAGATTATTTTAAAAAGATGATACTGTTTACTGGCAAGTTTAAAGTCTATGTCTCATCTCCTCCTCCCCCATTTCTGCCACAAGAAGGTACAGGAAACTTTAAAGCTACATTTTATTGGCACATTATATGAGTAAATTTGCAATCATTGATAAATATAGGTCCACAGCAGTTGCATAAAGAAAACATCTGGCTTTTAAATCCTGATATCTATAAATCATAGTACAGGGACAAAGAATTAGAAAGTACGTGACTGGTTTGAAAGTCCTCTGATCCAATAATATGAATTCTAAATTGACCAGACTGTCATATACTTGAGAATTGCAACTGAACCTTACTTATCTTTGGATCCCTCCCTCCCTCAGTAACTAGCATAGCATATAATGAAGAAATAGTTGAATATAACTTACTGGTTAATTCCCAATCATTTTAGAATTTAGAATTCCACTGTGTCTTTAAGTCTTTTACTTTTCAAAACATTTTGATTACATGAAAATACCTTCAGAAGAGTTATTTCTTTAGCCCTTATTACAAAAAGACCTTATCAGGATTAGTATAACACTGGAAGTAAGAGAAGTGAGCAGAGTTCTGAGAAATAATTAGGAGTAGGAGTAAAGGGGAAAAAATTGACAGGTCAAACAAAATTCTGCTTCACAATTTTGCCCTGGACCAGCCCTGAAAAAGAGTGTGCAAAAATAGTCATTTTACTCCTGAAAGGTATTTTATTACTCTAACAGCTAAACTAGTAAACTAGCATTATTGAGAAATAGCAAAAGGAAAATGGTATCTCCCCAATGATTGTTTCTCATTTCAGATACTATCCACAGTTCTGAGTCAAAGTATTTGAGAATAACGCACCCCTCCCCTCTAAAGGTATCCATGTTCTAACCCCCAGAATTTATGAATATGATACCTTACCTGCCAAAAGGGACTTTGCAGACGTGATTGAGTTAAGACCCTTACAAGGGGGAGAAGGGAGGAACTATCTAAGGTCCCAGTGTAATCATAAGGAAACTTAAATGTGCAAGAGGGAAGCAGAAGAGTCAGAGTTAGAGTGATATGATGTGAGAAAGACTCAACAGGACATTGCTGTCTTTGAAGATGGAAGAGGGAGGTGGTAGACCCTTACAAACTGGAAAAGGCAAGAAAATAGAGGCTTTCTTGGGGCCTCCAGAAAGGAGCATAGCCCTGCCAGCTCCCTGATTTTAGCCTAATGAGATCCATTTGGGCATCCCACTTCCAGAACTGTAAGATAATAGATTTGTATGGGTTTAAGGCACAAATTTTGAGGCAATTTGTTACAGCAGCAATAGGAAAGTAATACAATAGTCATCGAAGGCCTCTTTTAAAATGTAAACATAATATTGGGAGAGGGAAGCAAGACTGAAGTAAGAATCAAATCATCATTCAATCAACATAGTTGTTTAATCATGTGAGAAAAGGCTTTTGAAATCTGTCTTAAGACTGGCACATTTTCAGTTGTTATGTCCATCAGGAAGAATTCAAACATGGCATGTCCTCTGCAGTGGACTAAGAAGCCAGGATGCAGTTCTGTAGGGAATATAAGAGCTAGACAAGAGCATGGGGTGACTGAGGCACTGAAATGGAGAAGGATTCTGGAGTTTTTAAAAAATATTTCTGTTTCCCTGAGAGGTTTTTAAAACATGAATAGTAAAAAAGAAACACAGTAGTAAATATCCAGGCTTGTGGGATAATGAAAAAAATCAATCATCTCAAAACAACTTCATCTCCAGGACGACTTTAGTAATTTAGGGAGTAATGGTCTGTCCTACATAGGAGTATGTTTCTTGGTTTTTGGAAAATAGATACAACCTTACATTCATACCAAAAAAGAAGTAGATGGCAAGTAATTATTTATTGACTAAATACGGTATAAATAGTACATTAGAGGCTAAGCTAGAAATAATTTGAAAAAGTGAATGCATCAATTTTATTTACTTAGAATTTTTTGAATTAAAATTAATGCTAAGAATGAAACCAAATTGTTAACAATGGTTGTCTTTAGGTGATGAAGCTAAAGAGTTATAATTTTTTCTTCATTTTACTTTTTTATCTTTTTCTAATTTTATATAATGAACGTGTACTACTTTTAAAATTATTTTGTAGTAAGAACAGTTAACATCAGGTCTACTCTCTCAACAAATTTTTAATTATACAATACATTATTGTTACTATAGGTACAATGATATATAGCAGATCTCTAGAGCTTATTTATCTTGCTTTACTGAAACTTTATGCCTGTTGACTCGTAACTGCCCATTCTCCCTTCTGCTCAGCCCAAGATAACACTATTCCACTCTTTGAGTCTATGAATTTAATTATTTTAGACACCTCACATAAGCAAAATCATGCAGTATTTGTCTATCTGTGTCTGGCTCATTCAACTAGCATAATATCCTCCAGATTAATCCGTGCCATCACATATTGCAGAATTGCCTTCTTTGGAAGGCTAAATAATATTCCATTATGTGCATATACCACATTTTCTTTATATATTCATCTGTAAATTAACATTTTGGTTATTTTCACATGTTGGCTATTGTGAATTGTGCTGCAATGAACATGAGAGTGCAAATATCTCTTCAGGATCCTGATTTCAATTCTTTTGGATAAATACCAAGATCTAGGAATCTTGGATTATATGGTAGTTCCATTTTTAATTATGGAGGGAATCTCCATACTGTTTTCCATAGCATCATAGCACCTACACCAGTTTGCATTTGCGCTAACCATGTGCAACAGTTCCAGTTTCTCCACATCCTCCTCAACACCTGTTATCTTTTGTGAGATTTTTTAAAATAATGACCATACTAATGGGTATGAGGCAATATCTCCTTGTAGTTTTGATTTGCATTTCTCTGATGATTAGTGACGTTAAACATTTTTTATATACTTGTTCATTTGTCTGTATTCTTTGAATGTGTATTAATCTTAAATTTGACAAATTAATAGACCTTTAAAACTTAAGGTCTTCCTTCACTAATTTTTTTTAGTGCAGGAAGGGTTTTTATAACATAGTGCCTGTTAATAATTAAAAAGTAAAGTTACGTCTTTACAATCAAAAAAAGAACTTCTTTTTTTGCTTTCATGATTATTTTTAGTTGACACATAATAATTGTACATCTTTTTAGGTACAGTGTGATATTTTGATACATATATGATGCATAACGATCAAATCAGAGTAATTAGCATATCCATCACTGTAAACATTTATCACTTATTTATGTTGGGAACATTCAAATTCTACTCTTCTAGCTATTTGAAAATATACCATAAATTGTTGATAATTATAGGCAATCTATTGTGCTTCCTCCTATCTAGCTGGACTTTTGTATCTGTTAATCAACCTTTGGCTACTTCCCCAAACTCCTATCCTTCCCCTGCCTCTAGTAACTATTCTAATCTCTACTTCTGTGAGATCCACTTTTTAAGCATCCACATATTGGTTACATGTAACTAATTGTCAAGAGGCAACTTTGCATTGTATCAGTGACCTGTAAAAGTTCTCTGCAGTAATTAAAATCTTTAAAATACACCTTTGAGGAGGATGCAGAGGAAAGCGAACTGTGATAGCACACTGCTGGTGGGAATGTAAATTAGTGAAACCTCTATGGGAAACAGTATGGAAATTTCTCAAAGATGTAGATAGAACAACCATTCAACTCAGCAGTCCCCACCACTGGGTATCTACCCAAAGGAAAAGAAATCAACATATCAAAAAGATACTTGGACTCGTATGTTTACTACAGCATTACACACAATAGCAAAGATACAGAATCAAACAACGTGTCCATCAACAAATAAATGGATGAAGAAAATGTGATACGTATATCTCAAGGAATTCTATTCAGCCATAAAAAAGAATGCAATTATGTCTTTTACAGCAATATGGATAGAATTGGAGGTCACTATTTTAAGTAAAACAAGCCAGGCACAGAAACATAAATATCACCAGTTCTTACTCATAATTGAATGCTAAAAAAATGTGTTCACACAGACATGGAGAGTGGAATGATAGATAATGGAGACTCAGAAGGGTGAGGGAGTGAGTGGTTGGATAATGATGATAAATTGGTTAATGAGTACAATGTACGTTATTTAGGTGATAAATAAAAGCCCTGACTCAACCACTATGCAATCTACACATGTAATGAAACTGCACATGTACCCCATAAATTTGTAAAAATAAAAAGGAAAAAAAAATACACCTTTGAAAAGGGAGGCCAAGGAGCCACCTCCTCAGGAGAGTCATTCCAATCTTTTGGAAAATTTGCTCATCTTCCCTAGCAACTAGAGAAATGATAGATTATTCAAATCTATAGGTAATCTACAAAGATTAAAACATAAAACTATAGAATTTATACTGACAAAAAGAGGACTGAGCTCAGGGAACTTGAGCTTTATCTGCAGCGTTTTTATTTTTCAGAACAGCAATAGGCAAACTTTTTCTATGTTAAACCAGATAGTAAATATTTTAGGCTTTACAGGTCACAAGACTGTGTTGCAACTAAACTGCTGTTGTAGCTTGAAAGTAGCATAAACATGCAGTTACTGTAATGAATTGCAATTTTCATTTTTTTATGTTAGAGTATTGTCCCATTATTTTCTATCCATGAATCATGTGTGAGAGAAAGAATAAGTATGCATGAATACAAATATGTAAAATCAATGTGACCTTGAAGACTGAAGTACAAACAAAAGTAATCTAATGGATTCGGGCCTAAGTAAAGTACAGACCAATAAAGGGGAGTCTCAGCCTGGAAGTTAAGAGATTGAGCACTGGTTCTACCAACAAACTTAAATTTGAGGCTCCTCAGTGTCTTCCTGAGTAAATTTAAATCAAATCATTCTGATTCTATTTTCTTTCTCCTGCCAACTGTAACAATTGTGCTACCTTATCTCTGGTGGTTAAGTACTGCTAACTACCCTCTTGCCTTTTCAGGATACCACCATCACCACTATTTCAATGGCAGCATCTCTCACTATCATCCCAAGCCTCCAGAGAACAGTCATCACAGTTATTTGCATGGAGGCTGGAGCTCCTCTTACTAATATATTTTTCAATGCCTTACTGAAGGGAGTAATTGCTAAGATCTCTTCAGTAGTATAGTGGAGGGGATGGGGTAGTACAAGATTCCATATGATTAAGTCACCCTAATGTTCCTACCTCTTTAAACCCTTGAATTCCTTCCTCAATATTATGCTCAGAAGCTTCACCATCTCAACCTCATTGAATGTAGACCATCACTAAGTCCAGATTTTATTCAACCAAGAAAACTACTTGCAGCTACTCAAGCTAGTACATTAAATCCAGACTCCTTATGAATTCATATAAATACATTTAGCCTAATACAGTATTATATTCTAACTACTTTCATCTAACAACCAGAAAATCCATTCCCACATAAATTCCACAGGTTTCTGCCAACATATATATTAGCAAAATCTTGAAGTTATTTTGTGTATACATTATGCCCTCCTATGTCATACCTGGTATTTAATCTGACTCAGGTTATGGAACTACAGGCCACAGGAAATGGGGCTGGTGGATCTTCACAAGACTAGGCATTCCATTGTAAAGCAACTGCCTCATGCAAGTTTATTACAAGATCTTCAAATAAGGGAAGGCCAGTCTTCACAAATACAATAGAAGGAACTGATTCTGCTGCAAGGGAGGTTCAGAAAAATTCAGGGGTTCAAGACTCTTAGCTTTGAGTCCACTTGATACCCCATTCCAAGTCTCACTCCTTCCCAATCAATGTACTAACTTTCAAGTCTGTAAGTTCAACTCGTAATTCTGCAACCTACACAATTAAGTTCTGGACTGACCTGAAAAGTCATCCCAGTGGCTACAAAAAGTAAAAGGTTCTTGTATGGCTACTATAGAAACACTCTGGTTCTCCTACAATGTCTTTAGTTGAGAGTTTAAAGACCTGAACTTGTCACCTTTTCTCTGTAAGCTCTCCAGTGCAATTAAAATCATTTACCTTAACCTCTAGTTTTTGTGGTTTTCATTACTACCAAAAAGATATGACCATGCCACTTTATCTCTAAGGCATTTGTTTCAGTAAACACTTCATCACAATCAGCAACAGGAGATCATTTAATTGATTATGATATCAATATATGTCATGGATTATTAATAGCTCATTTTTATTAGCAAAGGGTTGACCAGTACCATTTAAGGCTAAGAACATAACTGAACCAATTCTAGAATTCCATCTTTTAAGATTTGCTTTCTGGGACCACTCTCATTACTATGCATTAGAACCTGTCAAGAAAACAAGCACTATAGTGTTTCAACAGAGAGGATTAAATACAAGGAACTGGTTATACAGGTATTGGTGACCTGAAAGAGTAAAATAGAAACAGGGATGTAACCCAGAGATAAGTACAGCTAACATTCCTTACGCCAGGAGAAAAGAAGAGTTTAGATTATCAGAAGAACCTAGAAGCTCTAAAAAGGTGGGACCTGGCTACTCCAGGTACTCCTGAGGAAACAAATGAGGCTAATTATGCAAGTACCAAAAGCAGCAAGAGCCTGAAACAAAATGCTGCTGCTAGGATCTCACTGACAAGAATAACAAGCAAACAGGATGAAAATCCTTTCTCTTCTCTGCCTAACTTCCAGTATTGCTGTAGGGCTAGCTACTGGCTGAACCTAACAGAAAAAGAATGCTAGGAAATGTAGTTTGTGGAATCCCAACTACATCATTACTCTGCAGAGTAGAGATGATTTGGAGTGAAATGGCAATAGCTAAGTAACGGGTGCACTGCCAAAAGATGTTTCTCCTTGCATTCATTGGCCAGAAGTAAGTCACTTGGCCACATCCTACCTGCTAAGAAAGATGAAGAACATTATCTAAAATCTGGGCATCCTGTATCCTTCCACAAAGAATAGGGAAGTAAATGTTGGGGACAACTTTCTGTTTCTGTCAAAAAGAAAACCCATGTCTGGCAGGCAGGTTCTGTTCCTGATTATATCAGACGGAAGAACTAGGTTGTTAGAAATTGTTGAAACCATTCACTTTCTTACCTAAATGTAAGTTATTATTTCTACCCATTGTGACTCTGATTTTTTTAAAGGTAGGCCTCTAGTTATTCCATCCCAGGCCCTATACCAAAGACTTGAATCATTGCAATAGTGCAATGATTATAAACAACAGTGTAATGTAAATAACAATGCCTAGGTTTTATGTATAAATCAAATGTTAGGTCATACCCAAATCGTTAGACTCAGATATGAGGCTGAGATAAAACTTTATCACACAAGAAAAACACTTGTATTATTTCTATGTAAAACATTCCCACTAAATTGACAATATAAATTGGAAGTCTTAGATATGGAGGCTAGAAGTGTAAAATAGTACAATCATTGAAGGAAACCTGCAGTTTGTTACAAAGTTAAACATACACCTAAGCTGTGACACAGCAATTTCTTTTCTAGGTAATTACTCAAATGAAATGAAAGCATATATCTACAAAGAGACTGTTACAAGAATGTATAGGGACACTGTATTCATGATACCCAATACCTTAAAACAAACCAAATGTTCATCAAGAGTAGAATGAATAAACATATTATTACTCAGCAAAAAAATGTATGCACCTGGTGTGTGCTACATTATTTAACATTATATTGAACAACAACAACAAAACACACATAAAAGAGTGCATATTGTGTATTCCATTCAAGAACAAGAAATGATGATAGAAATCAAAATCATAGTTTCTTTGGGGTGTGGACTTGGAGATTTACCAAACATTTAACAGACTTGCTGAATTGTATACTTTGTATTTTTCACAAAATGTAAATTTAAATTCTACTTCAATTAAAATAATGGCATCTTAAACATCAGAAAATTAACAAACTTCTTTAAGAGATTAAAAATATCATGTATTTTTTTTTTGCTGCATTATGTGGTTCTATATACTTCCTTTTTTACATAGTAAATGTTTTACTCTTATAATTAAAAATATATAATAAAGTTTTCTAGAGGGAAAAACAGATGATTTATAACTTTTCTCCTGCAATAATATCTTAATGACAATAATTCTTACTTATAAATGATCTAAAATATCATTTTTACTTATAAATTATCTGAACAAGATCTGGGGAAAAAATACAGGTTCATAGGCATATTCTTAAAAATGCAATTTCTTAGGCATACAGCAATATCTTTATGTCTCCATCAGGTAGTAAGCCCAGCAGACCAACCCCTATTTACTTGATGGATTTGTCACAGCTGGAAGTCTGGTCCTGTGCCTTGTACTCAGGGACCTGACTAGTCATCATACTGAGAGCACAGCCATCTCCCACAGAGACTTATATTAACCAACTCAAAAGACTGAGGCATGAAAACCCAAATGCCAACTTAGTATTATAGAATTTTTTTAAATTGCATTTTCTCCACCTAGGTTCTGTTGGCTCTGTTAGAGAAGGGGTGAGCATACGTTGCAGGGTCTGTTGACTTTCTTGGGGTTGAGAGTAGAAAGATATGAGAACTCTAGCTCTGTGGGTAAAAGAAAACAAATTTGGGAGAGGATCTTCTAAAATCTAAAATCAAGGAATCATAATAATAATTGCTAACACATGTAGTATTTACTATGTGTCAGACACTGTTCTAAGTATGTTATAAATATCAATTCACTTAACCCACACAGAAATCCTAGGTCCCTCACTGCTATGGGTTGACTGTGGTTTGTCCCCTCCAAAACTCATCTGGAAATATGGTCGCTAACAGCATTAAGAGGTGGTGGAACCTTTAAGAGGTTTTTGGGTCATGGAGGCTCCACCCTCATTAATGTCATTTTAGTGAGAGTAAGTTAGTTCTAAGGGTAGGGGGATTGTAATCACACGAGTGGGTTGTCATAAAAGTGAGTTTGGCTCCCTCAGTCTTCTCTTGCTTCCTCTCTTGACATAGGATACCTTTCTCCATGTACTGAAGCAGCTCAAGGCCCTCGCCAGATCTCAGCACCATGCTCTTGAACTTCCCATCCTCCAGAACTATGAGCCAAATGAACTTATTTCCTTCATAAATTACGCAGCCTCAGTAATTCTATTACAGAAATGAAAAATAAGAGAGGCACATACTTATTAATACTAAGTCCCCACATATCACTGAACATTAGCTGTAAAATGACAATAATAAAGTTATGGACCCTATGACTCATGGATTTATTATGAGGATGAAATATGAAAATAAATAAAACATTTGGACCTGCATGACACACAGTCAGCACAAAAAATTGTCGTTCTAAAAATAAGTCATCCAGTTATATTTTATACTGGCCAGATTAATTTTTTCTGTAAATCCCTACCTCTTTCTCATATGATTTGTACACCCTCCCACTCCCCACAGATTCTCCACATTTCTCCTGGGGTCTTGTCCACTGACAAAGGGATGGCAAAGGGCAGGGGTCCTCTTGGGGGCACACTAGCATTGAAGCTACAGTGGAAATTATGACAGAAAATCATGTTATCAGAAAACAAGTAGTTGAAAATATTTTACAAAGAAAAGACTTAAGTAAAGTGTGTATAATAGTAACCTATAAGATTTGATTTTGTCTGTGTGGCTATAGAAGATAAGTTAAATTCTAATTCAACAGATATTAATTGAATATTTCCTTAGTGCTAAGATCTATGCCAGGGACTTTTATATATGTCTTCATTTGATTAATTTAATTCTCATTTAACGTTATTCTTACTACATTATTATCAAGTAGGTGTTAGTGTCCCTGTTTTACAAATGAGGAACGTGATGTTCAATGGAAGTGGAATATTATGCTCAAGATTAAGTAACTATTAGTTACAGAAATCAAGATTCAAAACAAGTTATTCCAGGTATGTGTTCTTTCAGTAACTCCCTCCAAGAGTGAAAGACACAAAAAGGCATATTTGAAAGCTTATAATACACACACACACACACACACACACACACACACACACATAATCATTAGAACTTGACTGAGAATGGGATGGGCAGTCGTAGGATGTAGTTTGTTCTCCATTATTGGAGGTAATCAAGTAAAAGCCAAACAACTACTTAACAAGAATATTATAGACAGGTTTCAATGTCAGATAACACAATAAATGACAGATATCTTGAGTTTCTTCCAACTCCGAAACCCTTAAGTCTGTAACTTTAAGTACACAAGTAGATTCCATAGATTCCACTCAATTTAAAAATAAATAAATACACAAGTAGAAAGTTAAATAACACAACTAGTCAGCATACAATTAAGAACCAAATATACCAGTGACGTAGGAATTTTTAAAAGGAGAGAGCTCCATGGAAAGTGTGCTCCAGAAATGACTCCCTGGAGGTACCTCAAGGAATGCAAAGAATGACTTGGATTTGGACAGAGCATTTCAGGGGAGAACAGCATGCTCAGAGGCACAGAGGCAAGAAGGCATGTTTGGGAGACAGTGATGATGCCAGCCCATCTTGAGTAGAAAGCTTCTATACCGATAAGACTGAGTGATAAGAGTAGAAAAATGGAAATGGCTAGAGGGTTCTGGGAGTTTTGTTGTTGTTGTTGTTGTTTTAACAATAGAGAGTGTTTGGAATACTTTTTTCAAGGGAAGACTGTCCTGTTAGCAGCAAAACAGAGGATTAGAAAGAAAGATACAGGAAGAATTCACCACAACCCTTACACCAACAATAATTTTAAATGTATAAATAGCAAAAACTGTGATCATACCAAAAGAAAATCCAGGTAAATTATTTTATCATCTTGAGGTGAAGGATTTTCTAAGTATAATTAATTCCAAAGTAAGAAATAAAGAAAAATACAGAGAGATTTTACTACGTAAAACCTAAAATTTCTAGTTTGGTAAATACAACCTGAATAAAGTTAAAAGACAACTAAAAAACTGGAGAAAATATTAGCTATAGACATAAAATTAACTAAGAGTTAATATCCAGATAATAATCTTAATAAAACACCTCTGTAAAACAAGAAAAAAACACTAAAAGAGCTGAACAACCTCCAAAAGAGAACCTACAAAATGGACACGATAGGCAATTCAAAAAATAAGTGAAATATTCAAAAGATTAAATGATATTCAGGAGGAAGAGACACTTCTGTAAACCAATGGTGAATGTAAAATTTTGTTAATTGAGCAATTAGTATCAAATCAAAAGTGTTTATTTTTGGCCCAATAATTCTACTTCTAATAATTTAGCCTGAGGAAATTATCAGGCAAGTGTATATTTTTAAATGTTCATTGTGGTATTGTGTGTAGTAGTAAAAAAAATAGATATGAGCCTAGTATTCTATTGTATGAAAAGACATTGCTTAAATGCACTATAGCACATTCATTTATTTGGATTCTATGAAACCATTAAAAATCTTTTGTAGATCTAAATGTAGTAACAGGAAAAGATGTCCATAATTAACAAGATAACTAACAACATGTTAACAAGGTAAGATTACCAAATAGCACATATAATATAATACCATTTTTTGAAAATATATTTTCAAGAACAGATAGAAGGTATCTGGAAGACTATACACTGAAATATCAAAGAAGGTATCTCTGGACAGTGAGATTACTGATAATTTTTTATTCTCTTCTTTAGACTTTCTAAATATATGAATTTTATATATCAATGTATTCTTGAATATTTATTGGACATAATAAATGGACAATAAGGTCATTTTATTGACAAAAGGACAATAAGGTCATTTTACTTTAGAGCTAGAGAAAGAATTAGCCTGATTAACAACTGGGTATGAGTAACAAGAGAGACTGCAGAGTTAAGAATGATACTGAAGTTTGACCCAGAATCAATGGGAGAATAACTGAAGAAAGAAGGACAGCAAGGGAATCATTTTAGAATTGAGAGCTGAGTTTTATATTAATCCTTGTGTTTGAGATGACATGAAAGTTCAGAAGAAATATCTGGCAAGCACTCTTTCTTCACTTTGTGGCCAAAAACAAAATGATGAGTGTTGGAATCACACAGGTTTCAGCCTCCTGTGTGTTGGGTCCTAGCCTCAGCTGGTTTTGAGGCAGAGTAAGGAGTAGCGTGAGGCAAGTTAGGTGTTCACCTCAGGTATAAAATTCAAGGGGGCCAAAAATCACAGTCATCAACATAAATGATACTTTTGTGCAATATTTTAGAAAATAAAAATTAAGACAAAAAATCCATGATAAAATATCAAAAACTTAACTAAGAACCGGATCCGTATTACTAATTTTTTATTACTTTTCACTCATCCTTTAATATACTTAGCATGAAGCCACTATTAATCCTAACTTTATTTGAAATTTTGATATTTTGATATTTTATTGTGCATGGATTTTTAGCAAATGCCTCTAGAGCCAGAGCTGTTTAAGACAAATGGAGATAACATCACCCAGGTGTGCTAGTTTGCTAACTAACCCAGGGCTGCTGTAACAAAGTACCACAAATTGAATAACCGAAATTCATTGTTTTATGATCTGGTAGCTAGAAGTTTAAGATCCAAGTATGTGTCAGCTGGGTTGTTTCCTTCTGAGAGCTGTGCTCAAAAATCTGTTTGATGCCTCTCTCCTAACTCTGATGGTTTGCTAGAAATCTCTGGTATTCCATGACTTACAGATGCCCCCAATCTCTGCTTTCTTATTCACATGACATTCTTCCTCTGCGTGTATCTGTCTCCAAATTTCCCCTTTTTATAAGGACACAGGCCATACTGGATTAGGGGCCCACCCTACTCCGGTATGATCTCATCTTAGTTTAAATCATTACATCTGCAATCACTCTATTTTCGAATTAAGTCACATTTGAGGGCTCTAGGCATTGAGATTTCAACATATGAATTTGGAGAAGGCAGACACAACTCAACCCATAACATCATGTTTAGTAGAAGTTTGAACACAGTTAATCCCAGAATCTCTATCCTGCACTCAGTGATGAACGGGGTTGACCTATAGTCTCTGGCTTCCTTTTGACTTCATTTAATTCTATATCCAGAAATGAATATTTTATAGACTGGGATAGGTATTCACCTGAGTACCACCTACTCACCAGTCCATTATTTCTGACTCATAACTCAGGTTCTGGAAGCGAAGGAAGCAAAGAAGAGTCAAGGAGAAGCCAAACCTGCACGTTATGCACATGTACCCTACAACTTAAAGTATAATAATAATAAATAAATTTAAAAAAAAAAATGTACCTTGGGAGTATGGGAAATCCTAGGCAGTGTCCCCAGGCTATCTCCTAGCTACACACGCATTTTCCACTCCCTATTACTCATATCCAGTCTTTAGGAAAGAACGGAAGCATCTGCGACTTGGATTTTCACTTTCAATTTACATCACTGAAATAACAATAGCCAGCCTTAATCTCACCTTTACAAACATGACTTCATTTAATCTTCGCAAGAACTCTAGAAAGCAATATAGATGTGGAATCCAAGGCTTAGAGTTCACACAGACAGTAGGTAGCAGACCCAGGACTTAAACTCCTATCTTGTCTGACTCATAACTTAGGCTCTGGTAGGGAAGGAAGCAAAGAAGAGACGCTTGAAGCTCCACACTGCACAATGGAATAAATCTTGGGCCCATTTCTAGGGCTTTGTCACACCAGGGTAGGCTGATCACTACACAGAAGAGGACCCTCAAACAAACCTTGTGTCCACCCTTTTCTGCCTCTTACAAAGATTGCCCATGTGCTAACCTCCCTTCCTTCTACAATTACCTACAATATAAATTTGGAGCCCTTTGTAGAGCACTCCTGCAGAGTTCAGTAACTTTCTAAAAGAGATGCTATAACATAGATGCTCTTAATAGGAAACCAGTATATGTCCCCTGGTCAGTGTGAACACAGTTTTCTTAAAGGTCAACGCCAGAAAGCTCTGGCCATATTCTTACCCAAACTATATTTGAGCACTAGAGGATTCACTGTGAGCCAACAACTACTACGGAATTCATTGCTTATTATTTTTTCCAGAGACTATGGCTTTTCTTCTCTGTTCTCGTCAAGATCTTTGTGCAGATGATTATTCCAAAAGAGTCTGCAAGGATAATATACAAATGTGCAAAAGTCACAAATTATTTTCATGCTGATATAATTTAATGCATTAATGAAGCCACTTAACAATGTGCAACAGGTAGCAGGACTTGTATCTCTATAACTCATGATAATTAATTCAAGGAGTAAACAACTGGAGAATTGAATAATATTGTCCTAAGGCTGAGCAAAAGGGAAAAAGGAATGAGAGAAATGTAAAGCCTGAGAGATCTCAAACCATGTTATGGCATCAGTCATTTTTTGAGGGGACATGCAGGAAGAAACAGCAACAAAATTTAGAAGAAATAAAAAATTAGTCCATCTCCTTGTTATTTATTTGTTGCCATCTTTTCATGACCACATGAAATTAGACATAGCAGCCCTCAGAAAAACTTGGTCTATGTACTGAGGGCTATCCCATGCTTATTCAATTACTCGTACCACTCTGGATTGTGTTAGTTTTGCCATCATTGAAGTCTCAATGTTGTCATCCTTCAAATCATTATTTCCAAATTTTCTAGAAAGCATTTTCCTGGTATTTTCAGGATAGGAAAATGAATTGTCCCCACCCTAAAGTACTCTTCTTTCCAGTCACTGTCACCTCCTTCAGAGGTTTGCAATAGTTGCTTGCCCCTTCCCTTATGCTATCATCTCCCAATCTAATTTTGATCAAAGCTAGAGAATGCTATGTCATACATTTGGATCATTTTATCACTGTCTGCAGTGATTTTCCAGTTCCTGTCAGACTCTGACTCTAACCTTCCAGAGATGCACAATTTGTCTTTCAAAACTTTTAGCCGAATATAATTTGAGTCATTTTGGAGCTTAGAGCTCCAACAAAGAACCAAAAATTAAGCATGAAAATATGTCTTTGATGTAGAATTGTATTCCTGTTCCCTGTGTACTGTGTTCATCTCTGCTCATTACACTGTATTATTTCTGATGGGATATCTGCAACCAGACTCAAGAAATATCCTCTTTCTTGGAACAGTAGATCCATCCTTAGACTATATTCTCTAGGTTCTCTTTGTTTCATACAAAAAGGGTCATGTAACTCAATCTACTCCTGTTTCCTATAATTTTCACCTCTTTACTACCTTCCTTCTAAGATAAAAGAGATAGGATTTTTCATTTCCATAGTGGAAACTACTCAATATGAGCACAAGTGTGTGTGGCTCTAAAAAAAATTTTCAAAAACACACTTGATACAATACAATGGAATCTTACGCAAAATAAAAGAATTTACCATAGAGTTTTAATTATGATTCAGCTTACGAAATTACATTTACAAACAAATGTTCAGTTATTAATGGAAGGAATGTATCTATAATTATGGGAGCAAGGTTCTGAAATCTTCATACCCTGCCCCATCAGTAGCAAGCAAAATATTTAGTGACTTATAAATAATTAACACTGATAATAGGTTTTTCATGGAACAAAATTCGATACTCTTTCTTCCTATTTTGAAAGAGAAATGCTACCTTACCATGTAATGACTAAGCACCATTTAAAAGAAACACAGCAAATATCTTGGTGAAATAATGGGAATTTCCCCAAGCAGATAATTAACATATGCCTATAGTCATAACCACTATCAGAACCAGCTATCTATCTCTTAGTATTCCGGTCCTTCCAGAGTCTTCTGGAATATAAGATAAAAATAGACAAGAATCTGCCAGGTAGAATATTTGAAATTGTTATACAACCCAGTCTACTGGCATCATGGAAATAAGTAACGAGATGCCTCAAATCTAGTCCAAAGGAAAACATTCTAGAAAAGATTCGTTTATAGGTTGAAAATCTTCCCACATTTCATTATTAGCTTAAAGTTTAACACTACACTCATTACCATTAAACTCCATAGTAACCACTGGGATATAAAAAGATGGGAGGAAAAAAAAAATCAAACAGTGTGGTGTTCATCTGCCGTTCTGAGATATTGTCCTTGTTGGGGAGTGCTAGCCAATGATTTCATCTTCTTTCTGAGGTGTTCTGGCCTCTCATGGACTCTTAGCCATTAGCACTGGCAAAGGTCCCCAGATCAAAACACTACTGACATCATATCAACAGGTGTGTTATTTAGATCTATATGTTGTCTTCCCAAGATCTAGTTAAAAAGTAAAAATTAAAATACGTAAACAAATATCAAAATTACATAAAAGAATACAGAAAGACAAAAGGGAGAGGAATACAGACCAAAGTGGATTCAAAATATCCTTTATCTTCAGACTTCTGTTGCTTAAACTGAGTTCTAGCATTTCTACATTAAAAAATCTATTTTAAAACTTAATCCAGTTACACAAAAGAGAAAACACATCTGCTGTTCTACCCACTTTATGCCAACCCTTTCCTCTTCTTCCCAAGGTAAGAGGAAATGCTAACCAGATTGATAAGGTTCAAAATACTCCTTTGGCCACACTTAAAAGTGCAAGAATTCACTATGCACTTAAAGTGCAATATCTGCACACAGATTCGCTCTTGGCCTTCTTTCTCGGGGCTGAGCCTGTAAATCAACCTGGAATTGCCACCAAGGAAAGCAGCATCTTCCAGGCCTTAGGAAGCTGGTAATTGTTCTTACAACTGTAACTTGTGGCTGCCCAGAGGGTGCTTAACATGCCAAAATAGATACTGGAGTAGGGAGCCCTGCTTAGGTTTACATGAATGCTTTTAAAATAAACACTGATAAATGGGAATGTGTCTGGAGGAAGGTAACCCTTTGAGAAACACTGATCTAGGATATGTGGATCAGATAAATCGCCCTGGGCTAACTGCCCCTCCCTTTCTCCTCTCCTCTTGAAAGATAAACTGTAATTCAAGGAGACAGACATGGGATGAGGCAAAAATTGATTCTGCTGGCAAATCAGACTTGAGTCTTATGTATGAGCATTCAGTCCATAAAAGTGCATTCTTATCCTCATCCAAAAAGCTCAGCTGAAGGAACTGCTTCTCCTTCATTTCCCTGCACCATTCTCAGGTTATAGCAGTTTCAGAAACTCCTCTCCATCGAGGCTGCCTGTGTTCTTCATAACCTAATATCACTAGATTAACAGGACTGGTGGAGCAGAGAAGGGGGCACACGATATAAATTGCCCCAGGTCCTGCACCCTCCACCCCACCCCAAAGGCTGCCCACTTCCTAGAACTAATTAGGAAAAGTTCAATCAGTAATGCATTAGCCATCCTTTTGAAATGCTTCATGGGTCAGCAGCCATGGGTCCTGCTAAATTTTACACTTGATAAGTTAACCAATTCTTGATTTTATTTCAAAATTCAGAGGAATAAGGAAACTGCTTCTTTCTTTTCCAGGAAATTCATTTAAAAATTGGCACCTCACATACAATAATATCATAGTAAGTCTGAAGCTAGAGAGAGGGGAGCAAGGTTTTCTCCCTAAATTTCATCCTACTAATCTTTGAAAATCCTCAGGTATTAATCTTAATTAATAGTATTAGTAATATCTCCTAGCCGGGCATGGTGGCTCATGACTGTAATTCCAGCAATTTGGGAGTCTCAGGCAGGCAGACTGCTTGAGCCCAGGAGTTCAAATCCAGCCTGGGAAACATGGGAAAACTCTGTCTCTACAAAAAAATATAAAGATATAGATATAGATATAGATATAGATATAGATATAGATAGCGATAGAGATAGAGATAGAGATAGAGATAGAGATAGAGATAGAGATTTCCCTTTCACCAGCAGTAACCAAGGAAGAAGTCATGGAAACAAAAGTATTCTAAGATACAAGTATCAAGATACTCACTGCCACATTTTTAAAATGGCAAACACCTGGAATCAACCAAAATATCCAGTTTGACAAAGAAAACTAGTTTTAAAAAACCCTTTGTGAATCTGTGGCATTTTTGGGGGGAATATCTTCATGATATATACTTAACGTTTTTTATTTAAACAAAAAAGATGGCTCTCTTGCTCTTGTTCCCACCATGTGAGACGTGCCTGCTCCCCCATCACCTTCTGCCATGATTAAAGTTTTCCTGAGGCCTCCCCAGCAGCCAAGCAGATGCCAGCATCATGCTTCCTGCAAAGCCTGCATAACGAGTTTGGCTCCTCTTTACCATCTGGTCTCCCAATTATCTCCTGAGGTTTCTAGGACAGATTTCCACTGCTCCAGTGTGTACTTGTAGAATAGTAGAATGTTGAATGTGGACAGGCCCAGGAAATCTCTTCTCTTCTCCAGTTTTCAAGAGGGGAATCCAGGCATTAAGAAGGAACTGGTTCAAAGTTATTGAGATGGTTATTAGTGGAGACCTGACTCACCTTGAAACTCCTATAACCCCTACACCAGAACACAACACTTAAAACTAGATGATATAGTTAATCTTGAGATATTCCTGTCCTTGTGTAGAGAAGTCAACTTGAGTTTAATTTCTATCCCTACCCAACTTGTGAGGCATTTCTTTACTGATATAAGGTCTCATTTAGATTTTGTATACTCCCATCCCCACTGACACTACGAAGTAGATTCCTCAGGGGTCATCCTCATAACTGTCACATTGGCATCTGCTGACCTTAGGTTTTTCTTTCAGAATCCTCTGAGTTACTTCGTTTACATTCTTTCAATCTTAACATGTTCTGTTTTTAGTATTAAATGTCCTATCATCTATATGCATTTTTGTGAGCATAGTCTTTAACACAGCAATAACCAGGAAAGAATTCAACAAGCCCAGCCAGCAGCCATGTTACACAGTAATTCAGGTTAGTGCTTGAAATGTTAATAGTAATTCATGTCAGTACTGTGTTCATTTAAATGGAATTTATGTAGTTTTGGCTTAACTCTGTATTGTTTTGGTGCTCAGCTTCACAAAAAACTTTCCCCTTACAATTAATTATAAAAAGTTTTCACAATATGAGGAATAATTGTATGAAGTATATTTTCAGTGTGGAAAGGCAAGAAGAGTTCATCTTCTATTCATCCTGAGTTGTCTGTCAGTTGTCTTCTGTGAAGCCACCAGTCAGCTCAGGGGTCTTGATTACAGGCTTGATTCTCAAGCCTCAAGAGCAGCTGATCACATGAAAACACACACTTCGGGTTCTAAACAAACCAGACAGTAATTCTGGGAGAGTTTTAGAAACATTTCTGCATTGCAGATGACTTCAATCACTTAACCCCCCATATTAGTTTGTTTTAAGTGTTTCTTCATATTATTTATTTAAATTTACAAATTAAAATGTATATATTTATGATATATAGCATGAGGTTTTAAAATATGTATACATTGTGAAATGGCTAAATTAAGTTAATTCACATATGTATTACCTCACGTACTTATTAATTTGTGGTGAGAATACTTAAAATCTACTCTTACCAATTTTCAAGTACACAATACATTGTTATTAACTATAGTCACCATGTTGTATACAATAGCAGCCTCTTTAACAAATGGTGTTGGAAACCCCAAAAAAAAGAATGGCATGACCTCCATTGGAGTAAATTTCTTTAAGTGTGTGTGTGTGTTTGTGTGTGTGTCCCCATAAAGATATATTCATTCATTCAACAGACAAGCACTATGATCTATTATGTGCCAGACACTGTTCTCTTCTAGATAGTATGGAAACAGAGGGGAAAAAGACAAAGTCCCTTTTCTCATGGAGTTTACTTGTGAGTGGAGGAGAAAGACAGTAAACAAGTAAACAGATAAATAAGATAGTTTCAAGTAGTTATCAATGCTCTAAAGAAAATAGAACAGACTAATTGACAAATCACATAGATAGGGTGAGCTAAGACCTGAAAGCCAGATTCAGTTGGGGAAGAGTCTTTCAGGCAGAGAAATTATCTGATTAAAACTCTCAGACAGCACAAAGCCGTTGAGGTGAAATATGGTCAAGGGAGATGACAGACAAGGAAAGAGTAGGCAGAGCCAGGTCAAGAAGAGTCTTGTGAAGCTGGGGTTCAGGGGAAGGTGACCCAGAATGACTTACATATTTTTAACAATGCATAAACGTACGCATGTTGGTCCCCTAGGATGCATTAGAAACAGCGAAATCTTGAGGGAAAAACTTTTTCTCTATTTTTAAAAAATTACGTGCATACAATTTTTGAATGTTTAATGAAAAGTGAGCTAAGAAGAGAAGGTGGCAAACTAATCCTAAGAATTCCTGTGTGTTTCTTTGTTGTTTAATGTGCAATACTTTTTTCTCTAAGCATACCTGTAATGTTATCCTCACCAGACTCTGGACAAGAATAATGTCATATTAACATCAACTAACATCTGCAAGCTTTTAAACTCCCCACCAATTCAGGCAGAGGTTACTTTTTAAAGTTCCTCCCTCTCTTCCAGCCCAATTTGAACCAATTACTTAAACTCCCTGCACCCTAGCTTAGATTTCTTTAAAGAAGAATAATATCTGCCACAGAGGTAATGAGTTAATGCACTTGTTCTCAAACAGGTGTATATTGAAACCACACAGAAAGTCCATACAGGACAGAGAGGCTCAGAGAAATAGAATAAGACTCAGCCCTCTCAATAGGTGCCAGTGTATGGTACTGTATCTGCTTTAGCCTCCCCGTCCCCACCATGGGACAGTGATGTATTGGTGTCCAAACCTGCCCATGCTGTTGGCAGCATCTCCCAACACCACTGACTGACTCAGCAGCCCAGAAGTAAGGGCTAGGCTCTGGCATGGCAGCCATTGTGCCTACCATGTCAAAGCCATCTCAGTTCCTGTGTCCCAGCCAGACTGACAGGACCATACTAAGGCTCTGGCTCTTACCTCCAGCTCAGAAGAAGAGTTGCATGGGATCTGGGGCCCCACTGCAGCAACCAGGCAAATACAACTCACAGGTCTGGAGAAGATTACATCTTGTGAGAGATGAGACACAGAAAAGAACCAACAGATCAATTCCTTGCCCTTCTGGTTCCATCCCCTACTCTCCTGCCCACATCCTCAGCCCCAACCACACCTTCACACTGGATTGATGGTTCTATGAATCAGTCCCTAAAGCCATTTTCCAGGTCCCCAAATTCATGCCAAGCCAAAGTGCACTATTAAAACTAGTTATGAAATATAGCAGACAAGGAACCTACCCTACATCCATGCACTCCAAAAGGTACGAAAGGCTGTGGAACACAGCTCACAAGACAGATTTCCCAGAAAACAGAAACAGACTCTGCTAGGCTGGCAGCAACCTCCTTGATACAACAGAGAGTCCTTGCCACTCCTGTCCATCAGGGCTTGATATTTGCTGTGGACCAGTGACAGCTGGATATTTTTCACTCTGTCGCTTTCCAAATGGAAGCTTATTCTGCAGTTTTTCCTGCTTTTTAATCATTGATATGATTGTGTTGGGAACCAGTAACTTGTATTTCAGTTTACTTGTCATCTGGCCCTAGGGAAACACAAGGAGACCTAATGGAAAGGAATGAACAAAGATCCTGAACTTTGAGAAGAGAGTAAGAGAATTAGATAAATAGGAACAAAAATGTGACATTGGGTGGCAAAGACGTGGACTATGAAAATTCTTTACCAGCATGATACAACCGTACTCTAGTTCCTTTTTCTCTGCTTGCAATATCTGCTATACCTTAATTTTTTTTTTAATATTTGCCACTCGGGGAGGTACAAAGCAATACGACAATGTTAATTTAGTTTTCATTTTTATGACTACTAGTGCATTAGAGCTTCTTTTTAATATATGTATTGGCTATTTAGATTTGCTCTTTTGTGAACTGCATATTCATATCATGTGTTTATTTTCCCACCAAGTTGTTTGGGTTTTTTGGTCAACTTGTAAGAGCTCTGTGTATATTCATTATAGTTATAAACCCTTACTAGGTCCATCATCTGCTTTGCAAATATTTGTTCCAAATCTAATAATTGTCAGTAAGCATTGCTTACAGTTTCTTTTGCCATACAAAATTTTTAGTATTAAATTCTCAGATATATTAATTTTTAAAAATACCTTCCATGCTTCTTTAATTTAAGGTTTTTCTTTCCCCTAAATTGTCTCCTAGATTTTTTTTCTAAAATTCTTATTTTAATATTTATGTTTAAGTCTTTTAGCTGAAATTTACTTTTGAACATGTGAGATGTAGGAATCCAATTTTCTTTTTCTTATAAAGGGACAGTCAGTTGTGTCAACACCAATTATTAAATAAACATTTTTCCCTAAATTGAAATAATCATGTCAACATGATAAATTTTCATCTTTCCTGGTGTGGATAGACTATTTGTCTACTCCTGTGCCAGTTCCACATGACTTGGATTATAGTGGTTTTATGTTCTGATAGGCTGGGAAATCCTCCTCATTATTCTACTTCTAGACACCTGTATTTTTCCTGGCTATTTGTAAGTACATTTTTCTTCCAGCTGAACTTTAAAGCCATTGTATATAGTTCTGATAAACAAATCCAAGTTAGTATTCTAATTGGAATTGCAAGAAATATATTAAGTTGAGATAATTCGTTTTTTTGTTTGTTTGTTTGTTTGTTTGTTTTGAGACAGGGTCTCACTCTGTCACCTAGGCTCACTGCAACCTCAGCCTCCTGGGCTCAAACAATTCTCATGCCTCAGCCTCCTGAGTGGCTGGGATTACAGGTGCGTGCCAACATGCCCAGATAATTTTTGTATTTTTTGTAGAGACAGAGTTTCACCATGTTGGCCAGGTTGGTCTTGAACTCCTGGGCTTAAGCAATCTGCCTGTCTCGGCCTCCCAAAGTGCTGGGATTACTAGCATGAGCCACCATCTCTTGCCTATAATTAGCTTTTTCATAATTAAATCTTATCCAAGAATTTGGTATGCTTTTCAATTTGTTCAGACCTTGATTTTTATATTGAAAATATTATAGTTTTGTTCATGTTGATCCTTTATTTATTTTGTTAAAATTTTTGATAAATTGATTGCATTAATGACATCACAGAGGGAGACTACATTTTTCCATCTCATGTAACTTGCTTTGGTCAAAAGAATGCAGAAGTGACAATATGCTATTTCTACTCCTAGGCTTTAATATGCCTTATATGTTTCTTTTTATTCTATTTTATCTTTGCCATAGCCATGAAAATAGCTTCTCCCATAGTTGCTGCCCCTTCAACCTGGATACAGGTCCTAAAACACAGTTATCAACCCAAGCCCAGCCAAGAATTATGGGTGAAAATACCTCATATCATGATCCATGCAAAGGTATTATTTGCCACTCCCATTGTGCTTTTATGAGGAAAGCAGCTCCCTGTTTTCTCTGCACAAAGTTGCTGTGACTTATGCCATATACATCAACTATAACCAACCCTGCCATTTTGACCACAGCAGATTGGAATAGATGTTGTTGTATACTATAAAGGCAGACAATGTAAGTTGAACATTAGGAAGAACTAATCCTTCAAGAAACTTGGAGTAAAACTGCCCAAGAGGGATGCTCTGTTTTACTCTGATGCTAACATCAACACAATCCATTCTTCTTGTTAAGGATGAAGTCATATGCACACAGAAGTGAGTCACCACAGCAATTGCACGATAAGCAATTGCTCCATTTCTCCATGTAACTTGCTCACATGCCTATCTTGGAAGTGCTGAATATTCTCTTTGGGTCTGACCTATGAATGTCAACAAATCTCTACTTTCTCCACATATTACTTGACTATTGTTTAGCCTTTTATTCTTCAACAATAGTAACTATTTTTTTAATATTTACCATATAATAATAAAAATAATACTGAAGGGTTCCAGTATTTTATATTTACATGTCTTATTTTGTTTAATCCTAACAAACTAATCTATAAGGTACTTATCGTTGTCTCCTTTTTTCAGATAAGGAAACTGAGGTCTACGGAGGCAAAAATAACTGCTTCAGTGTCATATAGGTTTTAAGTAGAGGAACTGGGCTACAAATCCAGATCTGTCTGGCTCCAGGGCCAGACTCCTACACTTCTATACAGCAGTGGTTCTCAAAGGGTGGTCCCCACACCAGCAGCATCAGCTTTACCTAGGAACTTGTTAAAAATGCAAATGCAGTCCCACTCAAACATACTGAATCAAAAACTTTGAGGGTGGGGCCCAGGAATATGTTTTAACAAATCCTCCTTACTAGGATTCTGATACCTGCTCAAGTTTGAGAACCACTGCTCTATACCACACTGCCTTTACATAATAATACAAAAGGAAGTAAATAATTCTGTGAGCAGAAATTATCTGAAAGACTTCCTGAAGAAGGGATGCTGTAAGCCAAGCCTTAGAGAACAGAGAGAATATAAGTGGGTATAAACAGTGGCTCTGTTTCTAGCATTTACTCCTGTCTTCTTTACTGTACTATGAACTTCGAAGGAAGTATAATACAATGCTCAGTTCAGTACTGATACATATAGATACTCAAGGCATTTTGTTCAATGAATAAAATTTTTGATAAAGGATACCTAAATATACCAAATAAAATATTGTTTCAGGCCTTAACTGAGACTGATTTTTATACTTCTGGATAATCTATGTATCGCCAATTATATTTCAATTTTCTTATCTTTAATGTCTGTCTCTGAACTCTTAAACCCCTTAGCACAAATTGTTCAGGCCCTTATCTCATATGGCTCTCAACATGCATGCCATGTGCTTCTGCAACACTGTGAAGATAACACAGACAATTATGGTCAATGAGCTTTAACAACAAGTAGATTATTGTCTGAACAGATGAAAGAAGACACTTCAGATTTACTCCTGTTAAATTGAGAATTTTCAAGAATGGGAGAAAAAAATTAAATCCTATGAAAAAGAAAAATGATACATTTTATAGAATATGAGATATATTTAATTCATTAAAATCTGAAGTGGGCCCCATATCTAATAAATAGAAGATTATAAGTGGCATTCCCCTTCTAATTCATACAATGCTAAAATGTTAGGATTGTGAATTCCTTTGTATTAGAGATAGTTCCATTGGTACAGATCACATAATAAAAATAAAATATATTTATTTTTCATAGTAGCAATGCCCTTGCCATAATTTTGACAAGCATTCTTTAGATATGCATTAGCACAAAAATACTTATATAATTTTGAATTCATACAGTGTTCCCTAAAAGAATCTTATGTCCTAAAAAATTATACCCAAACTGGCCTGAATGATAAAAGACTTTTCACTGTGAAAAAATTTGCTCCTCTCCCAAAAGCAATTGGGAAATGAGAAGCAACAAGCAAACAAGAGGCAGATAAGGCATGTCTTAATCAAATATATATATGGAGTCTTAAATATTCTTACATACTTTCACTTTCTTACATATACAGAAAGATTTCTTTAGGAAGATGGCTATTTTTGTTGATATATATATGTGTATCATACCTTCCTCCAGGACATTTTAAAATACGGATCTAATTCGACTGAATCTAGACTGCTGGAAAAGAAGTAGTTCACAGCTAAGATAAATAAAATTTAAAGGGCAGAGATCAATGTCTGTGGAATTCAAAATGCTTTGAGCCAATATGTAAAAGCTATATTATAACCTATGGCTTAGGACAGAGAAGTCCTATTTAAAGCAAATAAAAACCTGATCCAGGCAGTTAACGTTTATAATCTCTCTCCCTTCAGTGTGGGCTGGACTTGGTGACTTGCTTCTTACAAATAGAATATGGCAAAAGTGATGGCATGTCACTTCTGAGATTTGTTTTCATAAGTTGTGGCTTTCATCTTAAATGCTGTCTCTCTCTCTTGCATACTTGCTCTGAGAGAAGTCAGTCTGCTATGTTCAGGGCCCACATAGCAAGGAACTGAGGGAGGCCAACAGCTAGTAAAGAACAGACACGTAAGGCCAACATTCCAAGAGGAAGTGAATCCTGCCAACAACCACAGAAGGGAGCTTGGTAATGCATCTTTCCCCAGTCAAACGTCAGATGAGATTGCAGCCCCATCCAACAGCTTACCTACAGCCTCACAAAAGACCCATAGTCAGGACTCATAGAAAATGTGAGATAATGAATATTTCTTATTTAAATCATTAAGTTTTAGGGGTAATTTGTTAAGCAGTGGTAGAAAACTAAAACAAAGGATGATTTGGAGTCCTGAAGAGAAGCTAAAATAGAACTCACAACTATAGCTCAGCATTGACTCAAACTTGAAAAGGGGAATGTATTTTTGATGTGTGTAATGCAAAGGTCAATCCCTAAATAAGAGAAAAGATCTTGAGACCCGGGTAGTAATGACAGCAGAAGAGATTGGAAAGATGAATCCAGGTTCTATATCCTTCTCCAGTAAAATGAGAATTTACTTTTAATTTTCCTTAAAGTATATGCCGCAAAGTTTCTTTGTGAAATATAAACATTTGGTTGTACACTAGAACTAACTGTTCTGGATTATATTAAAGAAAATGTAGAGAGGAAAGTGGGGAACTGATATGGTTAGGTTGTGTCCCCACTCAAATCTCATTTTGAATTGTAACTCCCACAATTCTTACATGTCATAGGAGGGACCTGGTAGGAGGTAATTGAATCATGGGAGCAGGTCTTTCCCCTGCTGTTCTCATGGTAGTGAATAAGTCTCATGAGATCCGATGATTTTAAAAAAGGGAGTTTCCCTGCACAGGCTCTCTCTCTCTTTGCCTGCCACCATCCATGTAAGATGTGACTAGCTCCTCCTTGCCTTCCACCATGATTGTGAGGCCTCCCTAGCCATGTGGAACTGTAAGTCCACTAAACTTCTTTTTCTTCACAGTCTTGGGTATGTGTTTATCAGCAGCATGAAAATAGACTAATACAGTAAATTGGCACCAGTAGAGTGGAGCACTGCTGAAAAGATACCTGAAAATGTGGAAGCGGCTTTGGAACGGCATAACAGGCAGAGGTTGGAATAGTTTGGAAGGCTCAGAAGAAGGCAGAAAAATGTGGAAAAGTTTGAAACTTCCTAAAGACTTCTTGAGTAGCTTTGACAAAAGTGCTGATAGTGATATAAACAGTAAGACTAAGGTGGTCTCAGATGGAGATGAGGAACTTACTGGGAATTGGAACAAAGGTGACTCTTGTTATGTTTTAGCAAAGAGACTGGAAGCATTTTGTCCCTGCCCTAGAGATTTGTGGAACTTTGAACTTGAGAGAGATGGTTTAGGGTATCTGGTGGAAGAAATTTCTAAGCAGCAAAGCATTCAAGAGGTTATTTTAAAGCCATTCAGTTTTATAAGGGAGGGAAAGCATACAAGTTCAGAAAACTGGTAGCCTGACAATGAGATAGAAAAGAAAATCCTGTTTTCTGAGGAGAAATACAAGCCGGCTGCAGAAATTTGCATAAGTAATGAAGAGCCAAATGTTAATCCCCAAGACAATGAGGAAAATGTCTCTAGGACATATCAGAGGTCTTCACAGCAGCCCCTCCCATCACAGGCCTGGAAGCATAGGAAGAAAAAGTGGTTTCATGGGCAGGTCCCAGGGTCCCCATGCTGTGTGTAGCCTAGGGACTTTGTCCCCTGTGTCCCAGCCACTCCAGCTGTGGCTGAAAGAGGCCAATGTAGCGCTTGGGTCATGGCTTCAGAGGGTGCAGGCCCCAAGCATTGGCAGCTTAAACATGGTATTGAGCCTGCGAGTGCACAGAAATCAAGAATGGGGATTTGGGAACCTCCACCTAGATTTCAGAGGATGTATGGAAATGCCTGCATGCCCAGGCAGAAGTTTGATGCAGGGGTGGGGCCTTCATGGAGAACCTCTGCCAGGGCAGTGCAGAAAGGAAATTTGGGGTCAGAGCCCCCACACAGAGTCCCTACTGGGGCACCACCTAGCGGAGCTATGAGAAGAGGGCCACCATCCTCCAGACCCCAGAATGGTAGATCCACTGACAGCCTGCATTGTTCACCTGGAAAAGTCACAGACACTCAACTCCAGCCCGTGAAAACCGCCAGGAGTGAGGCCATACCCTAAAAAGCCACAGGGATGGAGTTGCCCAAAACCATGGGAACCCACCTCTTGCATCCGTGTGACCCAGATGTAATACATGGATTCAAAGGAGATCATTTTGAAGCTTTAAGATTTGACTGCCCTGCTGGATTTTGGACTTGCATGGGGCCTGTAACCACTTTGTTTTGGCCAATTTCTCCCATTTGGAATAGCTGCATTTACCCAGTGCCTGTACCCCATTGTATCTAGTAAGTAACTAACTTCCTTTTGATTTTACAGGTTTATAGGTTAAGAGACTTGCCTTGTGTCAGATGAGACTTTGGACTGTGGACTTTTGAGTTAATGCTGAAATGAGTTAAGACTTTGGAGGACTGTTGGGAAGACATGATTGGTTTTGAAAGGTGAGGACATGAAATTTGGGAGGGGCCGGGGATGGAATGATGTGGTTTGGCTATGTCCCCACTTAAATCTCATCCTGAACTGCAACTCCCACAATTCCCATATGTTGTGAGAGAGACCCAGTGGTAAGTAATTTAATCATTGGGACAGGTCTCTCCTGTGCTGTTCTCATGATAGTGAGTAAGTCTCACAAGATCTGATAGTTTTAAAAGGGGGAGGTTTTCTGCACAAGCTCTCTCTCTCTCTCTGCCAGCTGCCATCCATGTAAGACATAACTTGTTCCTCCTTGTCTTCCACCATGATTTTGAGGCCTCCCCAGCCATGTGGAACTGTAAGTCCATTAAACCTCTTTTTCTTCCCAGTATTGGGTATGTCTTTATCAGCAGTGTGAAAACAGACTAATACAGGAACTATAAGAGGAAGAAAAAAAGATTAGAGAGACATTTGACCCTACAAGTTTAGCCTTTGAGAGAGAAAATTTCCTACTTGGGCTTTAAAAAAAAATCCAAGACTCACTATAGCACTTACTTTGTAGTACAATTATTAGTTTATCTGTCATATGCACCAGACAAAGAAAAACTTGGATAGAAATTGGGCCTTATTTAGATATGTATTCTAACACATTTTTCAGGGTAGAACAAAATAGGCATTTACGTATTTAGTGAATAAATATATCAGTAAATAACTCTAATGGTTAGGGTTCCTTATTATGGTGTCATATTGAAAATATCAGATCACACAGAATGAGATATCTCGATTTAAGAGATAACTGAAGAAGTTCTTGGTTCCATTTAAGATGGTGTTATCCAAAAGCAATGGCAACAAAAGCCAAAATTGACAAATGGGATCTAATTAAACTAAAGAGCTTCTGCATAGCAAAAGAAACTACCATCAGAGTGAACAGGCAACCTCCAGAATGGGAGAAAATTTTTGCAATCTACTCATCTGACAAAGGGCTAATATCCAGAACCTACAAAGAACACAAACAAATTTACAAGAAAAAAACAAACAACCCCATCAAAAAGTGGGCAAAGGATATGAAGAGACATTTCTCAAAAGAAGACATTTATAGAGCCAACAGACACATGAAAAAATGCTCATCAGCACTAGCCATCAGAGGAATGCAAATCAAAACCACAATGACATACCATCTCACACCAGTTAGAATGGCAATCATTAAAAAGTCAGGAAACAACAGGTGCTGGAGAGGATGTGGAGAAATAGGAACACTTTTACACTGTTGGTGGGACTGTAAAATAGCTCAACCATTGTGGAGGACAGTGTGGCGATTCCTCAAGGATCTAAAACTAGAAATACCATTTGACTCAGCCATCCCATTACTGGGTATATACCCAAAGGATTCTAAATCATGCTGCTATAAAGACACATGCACATGTATGTTTATTGTGACACTATTCACAATAGCAAAGACTTGGAACCAACCCAAATGTCCGTCAATGACAGACTAGATTAAGAAAATGTGGCACATATACACCATGGAATACTATGCAGCCATAAAAAAGGATGAGTTCATGTCTTTTGTAGGGACATGGATGCAGCTGGAAACTATCATTCTCAGCAAACTATCGCAAGAACAGAAAACCAAACACCGCATGTTCTCACTCATAGCTTGGAATTGAACAATGAGAACAGGTGGACACAGGAAGGGGAGCATCACACACTGGGGCCTGTTGTGGGGTGGGAGGAGGGTGGAGGGATAGCATTAGGAGATATACCTAATGTAATTGATGAGTTAATGTGTGCAGCACACCAACATGGCACATGTATACATATGTAACAAACCTGCACGTTGTGCACATGTACCCAAGAACATAAAGTATTAAAAAAAAAAAAAAGATGGTGTTAAGCCCACTACACCCTAACTCTCCTATTGTACAGCACTGAGTTTACCAGCTTAGACATCAGGGCAGCCCAAATCCTAGAACTGTGCAACAAGTGTGGGCAGAAAAATCTCCAAAAGAAGTTATTATTTTTATGAGATCAGATGACTGGGTAGAAGCATGTCTGAGAGTGTGGAAGAAATCTCTGAGTTTTGGTTTATTTATTTTTTTGTTTTCTCTATTCTGGCCCTACCCCAAAGTAAGCCCCCATGTGAGGGCAGTGACAATGGTGGCTATACAGATTGTGGAAAACCTCAGAGAAAGCCCTTAACTATAGCCAGAAGACCCAGGAAAGAGCCCACTCACCACCCCTGAAGGGCATGGCAAAAAGCCAGGTTATTCCTCTTTCCTCTTGCCACTGTGTGGCAAATGAAGACTCAGTTATAGGAAAGGCACAACAGTGGGAGAAGGTTAAAACTCAGAGAGAAACTGCAGCTTTCTAGCTAGAGTACTGGGATAAGAGATTCCTGGAAGCTGGGGAAATCACAGAAGAGGTGAAGACCTGAAGGAATCACAGAAGAGGTGAAGAACTGAAGGAGATTCTCTAAATCTGTATACCTCTATATGAACTGACAGAAGTCTTAGGCTCACCCGCAAGATGAACATGCTCAAGATAGGCCAAAAGGAGCAGCATGAAGGCTTCAGAACTGACCTAAAGTGAAGACACCAAGAGGTCCCAGACTGGCACCCAGCGGCACCCACACGGGATAGATACAAACAGCTGTGAAGGCTTTAAAGGCTGAACCACTGCCTACAGAAGGTAGTCAGAACATACAGTCTAAACCTCTCCAGGTTAATTATCTGCTGAAACAACCAGAACAACAAAACCAACAATTTCCAGGAGATTTTTACATGACCCAAAGGGTCATAATATAACACTCAAAATTTTCAGGATAAAATCCAAAATTACTTGGCATACAAAGAACCAAGACGATCTAAATGGCTTATAAGAAAAAAGCAATCATGAAATGCCAATCCCAAGATGCCAGAGGTTGGAATGATCGGACAAACATTTTAATTCAGTTATTATTATCATCTTCACGTATAGTCATCTCCTCTTGCTAAGGTGATTGTTGCAATAAATTGTCTTTTATCTTTGACCTGGAGGCTTCATGTTTTTCTGCCAGTATCTATGAAACTGTGACAGACAAACTTGTTAGTTTACAAGTAGAGTAAAATCTCAGATTCTTCACAATTCCTGACGTGAGAGTTTAACAAACATCAAAAATGAAAGAAAGAATATCACCATAGATCCTAAAGACATTTAAAAAATAACAAAAGAATACTACAAAAAAATTATATGTCCATTAATTCAACAACATACATGAAATGGACTAATTCTTGTGTCTTACACAGAAAGAGGATTCAGTACGATATGAAAAGGACAGTACACCTAGCCAAATGTGGTTTGAGAAATGCAAGGCTGCTATAAAATTTGAAAATCAATCAATGTAATTCACCATATTAACAGAATAAAGAAGAAAATATACATGATCTTTTCAGTAGATGAAGAAAAAGTATTTTACAAAATTTTATGAAAGATTTTCATCCATCTAGAATAGTAACAGTTTGTCTTAAAACAGATGAAAAGATTAAAGAATACAAGGTCCCTTGTTAACCAATAATTATGCAAATTTATTTGATTATAGAAACACTTTGACAGACCAAGAACCATGAGATGACGATTTTAGATAAGAAAGCCTCTGGGCAAAAAGTAGGAACCCTTAGAAACCATCAAAACCTTGAAATCTGCTCTGAATACACTCACATTCCATGGACACTGACAGCACAGGACAATGATCAGGAATACAGACTCTGATGCCTGGCTGACTGGGGTCCATCCTGGCTCCGATATCTGTCCATTTGCCAACTTTGTAATCTTGGAGATACTCAAGTAACTTTTTGGTGCCTGTTTCTTTTTTTATTTTTTATTTTTTTTTATTTTTAGTGGAGACGGGGTTTCACCATGGTGATCAGGTTGGTCTCAAACTCCTGACTTCAACTTACTGCCTGCCTTGACCGCCCAAACTGCTGGGATTACAGGCATAAGCCACCACTCTTGGCCTAATACCTGTTTCTTAATTTACAAATGGAGATAACAATAGTGCCTAATTTATAGGACTGTTGTAAGGATTAAGGGAGTTAAAACATATAAAACCCTTAGAGCAGTTGCTTGGGAGGCCTTGAACTCTGCAGGAAAAAAAGGCAAATCGATAGCATTGTTTATTTACTCTTGGACCTACTCCTTCCTTTTTCACTTCCTCTAATCACAGTGAACATTTACCGACCTCTTATAATGCAGCAAGTGCTATACTAAATGATCTACATTCATTATTCCATTTAATCCTCCCAGTACTTCCGTAAAATAAGTACGATTATTATTTACATTTTTCAAATGATAATATTGGATTGTTTCACTTTAGAGACAGAAGCACAAATACAAACATATGCACAAATCACCATTTAGGTTATCTTTATGTGTTACTTTTATTTATGAGTCTTTCTGTCTTCTTGGGTGATCTTTTATGTCTGGCTCATCCAGTAGATATTAATTTTATAGTTTAAATCTCTGAGAAAAAAATCTCATTTCATTACAGGTGGCAAACTGCTATTTCGCTCACATACCACCTACCTGATTATTGACTACTTTTTACTTTAAATACGTTATTTTATAACTTTTTCCAAGGGTGTGGCTATTTTGGTCTAGCAATGGGCATACTGTGGTACATGTACAGAAACCTGAGCCAGCAGGGTGTTTACTGCACCCAGGAGTAGGCATTCTCAGTGTGGGAACAGCTCTCAGTCATCTCATCATGTATTAATAACAGAAACACAGTATTAATGAACAGATCAAACTCTCCCTGATGTTTGGAAGCAGACCTGACTCTTTTGGAATGTTTTCTTAGAAATAAGTTGATCAATTTTTTCTGTACTTTATGCCAATGGCTGTGTCAGCATGGCTGATTTGGAGGCTAATTATGTGATTTTTATAGCTATTCTGGGAAAACATGAACATACTGGAAATAGAATGGGGGAGGATATGAGAGTGTTGACCTAAAAATGGAGACAAGCCAGACTGTTAATGATTTCCATGCTGTTCAGCAGAAATCATCTTCCATGGTCTCCGTTGATAGAGTTTGAATCTAGAGATGACAGATTTCCAAAATATGGTTACTTAAGAAGTGATTGTAGGAAGTCATCTCTTCCTGTCATTAAAAAGGAAAAAAATCTATGATCTACTTTAAAATAGATCATTATTGGGCCGGGCATGGTGACTCACGCCTGTAATCCCAGCACTTTTGGAGGCCGGGGTGGGCTGATCATGAGGTCAGGAGATCGAGATCATCCTGGCTAACACAGTGAAACCCCGTCTCTATTAAAAATACAAAAAATTAGCCAGGCATGGTGGCACATGCCTGTAATCCCAGCTAATCGCGAGGCTGAGGCATGAGAATCGCTTGATCCCAGAAGGTGGAGGTTGCAATGAGCCAAGATCATGCCACTGCACTCCAGCCGGGGTGATAGAGCGAGACTCTGTCTCAAAAAAAAAAAAGTCATTATTAATTACCCAACAAACATTTTATTGACCAAATTTTTGCCTTGGTCCTTATGTGAAGGAAGTATAGTAGATTTCACATAAGAAAAATTAGACATAAGAACATAATAATCTTAGGCAGTCCTTCAAAATTATATAGGAGGAAGAGGTGGAAGTTAGAGAGCGATGAGAACGGAACTATTTATGAGAGTTAAGGCATTGAAACCGTTCATTTAAGTAGCTCCTTCTCATTCCCAAATTCATATACAGGTGAAATCCTGTAAAACTATATTATATATACCCTTTAAAATAATTTAATTGTTGAATCTGTTAACAATCATTACATGTGAAAGAAAAACTGGCTCAAATTGGCTTTAATGATAAAGGTATCTGTGTCATCAAAGACTCAGTTTCTCTCCATCTCTCCATTTTGCCTTGCATAATGTAGGCTTTATCCTCAGAGTCTATATAGTGGTCTTCCTGGGAAGCTTTAGGGTTTTCCTGATGGTGACCACAATAAAACCAACTTTCAAGCTATACCTCAACATCTTGGAGAAAAGAGATACCTCCCCTGGCATTTTCCATAGAATAGAATTTTTTTTACCTTTTATTTTTTTTTCACAAGATAGCTCAATAATGTCACCTTAAATATCATTGTTCTTGGCCGGGCGCGGTGGCTCAAGCCTGTAATCCCAGCACTTTGGGAGGCCGAGACGGGCGGATCACGAGGTCAGGAGATCGAGACCATCCTGGCTAACACGGTGAAACCCCGTCTCTACTAAAAAATACAAAAAACTAGCCGGGCGAGGTGGCGGGCGC
Source organism: Macaca nemestrina (assembly GCF_043159975.1). Lineage (NCBI taxonomy): Eukaryota > Metazoa > Chordata > Mammalia > Primates > Cercopithecidae > Macaca > Macaca nemestrina. Next base: position 66,642,645 of record NC_092128.1, read on the forward strand.
CTGTAGTCCCAGCTACTCGGGAGGCTGAGGCAGGAGAATGGCGTGAACCCGGGAGGCGGAGCTTGCAATGAGCTGAGATCCGGCCACTGCACTCCAGCCTGGGCGGCAGAGCGAGACTCCGTATCAAAAAAAAAAAAAAAAAAAAAAAAAAAAAAAAAAAATCATTGTTCTTATCCAGTTATGCACCTGTGTCTGCAACAATCACTGTGATCTGAAGGATGTGATAAACAGATTGGCTCAAACCAGCATGCACCACATATTCTACAATAGCACTGAAATAAAGATATAGAACATGACCACTGGCCGGGTAGTCTCCCCACCATATACCCTCCAAGTTACTCAAACTTATTCACCAAGACTAATCAATATCCTGTCTTCTAATACTGTAGACTGGTTTTGCCTAGACCGACTTTATATAAATAGAATTACACATAGTATCTGTTACTGTCTGCCCAGTTTCTGTAGCTCAACATTATATTATTTTATACAGTTATGGTTTCTTTTATTCTTGTGTGAGAAAGAAAAATAACTGATGAATATATGAGTTCACATAGAGGAATACACAGGAGGGCCTTCAAGTAATAAAAACTTCTTCCAACGATGTAGCACTAAGCCTGATTCTAGAGCTCCACAGGCTGCTAGGTAGTAAGACGGCAATGAGTGCAGGTCACTCTATTCAAAGCAGATGATAATAGTGAACATTTATTAAGTGCAGCCAGAAACTGTAGTAAGTGCTTTACATGGATTATTTTATTTAATCCTCACAACTCTATGATGTTTGATGTTTTATAGACTGAAGAAATTGGAGCTTAAGAGAGGGTATCAGATTTGTCTAAGGTCATGGAGCTGTTACATGATACAGCTTGGATATGAATCCAGAAAGAGTCTCTGGAGCCCGTGTTCTTTGCCATAAAGTCATGCTCTTCTCTGAGATACTAAGTGACATAACACTTTCCCACCATTCAATCCAAAGTACAAGCTTATCTCCACTACACTACAGATGCTACATCACATCAGTAATAAAAATAAAAGAAAAACTGCCCTAGATGAATTTCCACTGCTCTAAAAATAATGCATGTAATTTCAAAGATGATATTTGATTAAATCAATCAACTTATTAAATAACTTACAGACTTGGTTTTTTATCCTATAGTGGACATTTCCTCTTTCTTCCTCCTCTTAGTGCACCACAATTCTCACTTCAATGTCTTCCTCCTCCCATCCAGTCCATGAGTATTGGTATATACTGATGGATTTAAGCCAAATAACACACCCCATCACCTGGTCACAGGAATTAATACAGAGAGGGCACACAATCCAGTTCAGGTCAATAAAACAAGAGATGTTTGCTGGAGGCTTTTGGGAAGAAAGTTTCACTGTTCTGCTACTGAAGCCTCACTGAAGAGATAATCTTGATCCTTCTGATCAGTGGGATATTTGAATGTGAGGCCTAGAATTGCAGTTGCTTTACTACGATAAGGGAAGTCAGCCTGAATATGAAGCCAAGATATGGAGGAAGGAAGAACCAAGATAATCACTCATGAATGAAGAGCCCTGATAAAACCATTCCTGAAATCCCCCTCCCAACCTTTCAATTTAAAATATTACATAAAATTTCAAAACTACAATACCAGGGCTATATATGATGAATCTACTCAGTCACCACTTCCAGTAATATCTCTTAACCATCATCCACTTAACTGCCCTGCTGGAAAAGTGATACTGTCTATATCTTCTGTAAAACATACTTACTAAGGCCCTTGTACACAGAACACTCATGTCTAATACTTCTCTGCTTTACACCCACGCATCAGTTAAAGTACGCTGTCACCAAGTCAGTTGGGTTTGCTCAAACCTGTCTACTCTATTTGAGCATATTATTATAAATATGTAATTCAAATAAATATCTCAAAAATCAATAAAATACAATTTTTAAAGTTGTTTTAATAAAAACTAAGTTAAATGTTTTAGAGAGGGTAAGTAATAGATTCATACTATCTATTAATCATTTTAGTGATTGTTGTCATTGAATTAAGTGTTAGCCAGGCACTCCTAAAGACAGGTGAAAAAAAAATTACCATAACATAGGAGCTTTCTCTCAGTTTACTACACAAGTATTTTATTTTATTTTATTTTATTTTTGTTTTTTATTATTATACTTTGAGTTCTAGGGTACATGTGCATAACGTGCAGGTTTGTTACATATGTATACTTGTGCCATGTTGGTGTGCTGCAGCCATCAACTCGTCAGCACCCATCAACTCTTCATTTACACCAGGTATAACTCCCAATGCAATCCCTCCCCCCTCCCCCCTCCCCACGATAGGCCCCAGTGTGTGATGTTCCCCTTCCCGAGTCCAAGTGATCTCATTGTTCAGTTCCCACCTATGAGTGAGAACATGCGGTGTTTGGTTTTCTGTTCTTGTGATAGTTTGCTAAGAATGATGGTTTCCAGCTGTATCCATGTCCCTACAAAGGACACAAACTCATCCTTTTTTATGGCTGCATAGTATTCCATGGTGTATATGTGCCACATTTTCTTAATCCAGTCTGTCACTGATGGACATTTGGGTTGATTCCAAGTCTTTGCTATTGTGAATAGTGCTGCAATAAACATACGTGTGCATGTGTCTTTATAGCAGCATGATTTATAATCCTTTGGGTATATACCCAGTAATGGGATGGCTGGGTCATATGGTACATCTAGTTCTAGATCCTTGAGGAATCGCCATACTGTTTTCCATAATGGTTGAACTAGTTTACAGTCCCACCAACAGTGTAAAAGTGTTCCTATTTCTCCACATCCTCTCCAGCACCTGTTGTTTCCTGACTTTTTAATGATTGCCATTCTAACTGGTGTGAGATGGTATGTCATTGTGGTTTTGATTTGCATTTCTCTGATGGCCAGTGATGATGAGCATTTTTTCATGTGTCTGTTGGCTGTATAAATGTCTTCTTTTGAGAAATGTCTGTTCATATCCTTTGCCCACTTTTTGATGGGGTTGTTTGTTTTTTTCTTGTAAATTTGTTTGAGTTCTTTGTAGGTTCTGGATATTAGCCCTTTGTCAGATGAGTAGATTGTAAAGATTTTCTCCCATTCTGTAGGTTGCCTGTTCACTCTGATGGTAGTTTCTTTTGCTGTGCAGAAGCTCTTTAGTTTAATGAGATCTCATTTGTCAATTTTGGCTTTTGTTGCCGTTGCTTTTGGTGTTTTAGACATGAAGTCTTTGCCCATGCCTATGTCCTGAATGGTACTACCTAGGTTTTCCTCTAGGATTTTTATGGTATTAGGTCTAACATTTAAGTCTCTAATCCATCTTGAATTAATTTTCGTATAAGGAGTAAGGAAAGGATCCAGTTTCAGCTTTCTACTTATGGCTAGCCAATTTTCCCAGCACCATTTATTAAATAGGGAATCCTTTCCCCATTTCTTGTTTCTCTCAGGTTTGTCAAAGATCAGATGGCTGTAGATGTGTGGTATTATTTCTGAGGACTCTGTTCTGTTCCATTGGTCTATATCTCTGTTTTGGTACCAGTACCATGCTGTTTTGGTTACTGTAGCCTTGTAGTATAGTTTGAAGTTAGGTAGCGTGATACCTCCAGCTTTGTTCTTTTGACTTAGGATTGTCTTGGAGATGCGGGCTCTTTTTTGGTTCCATATGAACTTTAAAGCAGTTTTTTCCAATTCTGTGAAGAAACTCATTGGTAGCTTGATGGGGATGGCATTGAATCTATAAATAACCTTGGGCAGTATGGCCATTTTCACGATATTGATTCTTCCTATCCATGAGCATGGTATGTTCTTCCATTTGTTTGTGTCCTCTTTTATTTCACTGAGCAGTGGTTTGTAGTTTTCCTTGAAGAGGTCCTTTACATCCCTTGTAAGTTGGATTCCTAGGTATTTTATTCTCTTTGGAGCAATTGTGAATGGAAGTTCATTCATGATTTGGCTCTCTGTCTGTCTGTTACTGGTGTATAAGAATGCTTGTGATTTTTGCACATTAATTTTGTATCCTGAGACTTTGCTGAAGTTGCTTATCAGCTTAAGGAGATTTTGGGCTGAGACAATGGGATTTTCTAAATATACAATCATGTCATCTGCAAAGAGGGACAATTTGACTTCTTCTTTTCCTAACTGAATACCCTTGATTTCTTTCTCTTGCCTGATTGCCCTAGCCAGAACTTCGAACACTATGTTGAATAGGAGTGGTGAGAGAGGGCATCCCTGTCTTGTGCCTACACAAGTATTTTAAACTTTCCATTCCATTTTAAAGAAACATAGGTGATAAGTATTGCGTATATACATTATATACATATATACAAGTAAAATATATATATATGCACGTAAAAGATTATAAAACTCCAATCATGAGAACCACGTGCAAAAAAAAAAAAAAAAATGCCATGACTATTTTGTAAATTTGGCATGTAAATATACCTTTTCTTTTCTTTTGAGTTGGGGGTCTCACTGGTCACTCAGACTGCACTACAGTGGCATGATCATGGCTTGCTGAAGTCTCAAACTCTTGGGATCAATAAGTTTGATCCTCCTACCTCAGCCTCCTGAGTAGTTGGGACACAGGTTTTTAAATTTTTTTTTAGATATGGGGTTTTGCTATGTTGCCCAGGCTGCTCTTGAACTCCTGGCCCCAGGCAACCCTCCTGCCTTTGCCTTAGGTATACCTTTTTAAGTTTGAATTACATATACAATATATTAAATTTAAGGATATTCTGTAAATAAAAAGAAAAAATATTAAGAAAAGATTCTAGGTTTTTAGTCACATTGCTGATTAGCCAAGCAGCATCAGTCCTAGTTGTGTCAGGTAAGTATGTTTCCACCATTGTTCAAAAACAAGTAAGGTTGTCCAGTATACTCCTTTCTGTCCCAGCAAGTATCTTAGGCCCAAAGTGAGATGCAGCAACGAAGTATGGATTATTAAATTAAATCCAAGCTTATATTGAAAACAATGATGACTTAGGGAGTCATGCTGTTTTTTATTATATGTCTAAGAACTGGAATGATATCTCTTTCATAATAGGTGATAAAAAATTTCTTCTCAAATAAATATTTTGTTTAGAAGTATGCTATTTTTATTAAAGACTGCCATTTAAGCAGCTGGACATCAGTAAATCATTGAACTTTTAAATCTTTCTTCATATTATACCCTAAGGGGTCTGAGATTTTTTTCCTTACCACTTTTTCCAAAAACTAAAGTATTAAATTAATATTGAATTATTAAATAGCCACGTATTGGTTTGTCTGTATTTCCGAAAAGATTTCATTTAACTGATTTTTACCCTGAAAGGTAAGGGTACATATAGATAGTAACATTTACTACCATGCACAAATTGCTGAAACCAAATGCTTTTCCTTTGTTGTTTTTATCATCTATTTTATGTATTTGTTTTTTTCCAATGTATTTAAATAAATTAAATACTTGAGTTAAATTTTAACTTCTGGGATAATTTTCAAAGTAACTAAGATAATATAGAATTGAATATGAAAAAAGGCAGCTCCTTTAAAGGTAACAGTATAATTTATATTCCTGTTCACATTTTTTCCTGGTTACCTAGAGTTATAAATATATTTCAACTTTTTAAAATATATCATTAAAATTTGTCTTTAAAATCTATGCTTCTCAAAAGATTTATCTATGCTTCCTATTTCCACCTCTATACCTCCCATACACATTTTTTCAAACTCCTAGAATCTGGCTTCTGCCCCATCACTAACGTCACCAATGAGCTGTATATCACTAAACTCAAATAATATCTTTCAGTCCTCAGATTTCTCAAAGCCTTCAACATTTCTACCAATTACACTCCTTTCCTTGGATTTTTTGACTCCACATTTTCCTGTGATCCTCAACCTTTCTAACCACTCTGTCTGTGTCTTCTTTTCAGGCTTATTCTCTTCTACCTGGCTATTAAATGTTGGAGTCCCCTCAATATCAGTCCTAGGCTATCTCTTCATGTCACTCTTCACTTTGTTTCTAGGAAATTTCACATCCGCGCAGTGGTTTGACACAGTCTATTACACCCATCCTTATACACAGATGGATTGCAAATTTATATCTTTGGCCTGGACAAGTCATCTAAACCCCAGACCCAGTTATCCAATGTCTAATTGTGGCAGACACTGAGAAGTACTGCTTAGACCTCACACTTTTCAACAAATGACCCATCATTCAGCTGCAAATAGTGTGGCAAGCTGACAGAGCTTGACTATTGGCTTCATCAGGGTCCATCTCAGGTTTCAAGACAAAATCAAACTCCTCAGGAAGGCAGTGATGGTGGAGCAAGGTTCAAAGGCCTAACCATGTCCGCATAATCCAGGTCTCCTCTAACAGACAGTCTTTGCTCCACACTACCCACTGGACAGAGACTTGTCAGCTCTGCGTCATCAACTAATGGCTCCCCTGCCCAATCCTGCTTCTTCCACTTTTCTTTCAGAAATGTTATTCCCCAATAAACCTTTAAATTTCTAACTCCATCTCAGCATCTGCTTTCTGGAAAAGCCAATATTTTGTACTAGGAGTCATCCATGAAAACCTGTATGGATAGACATGGGAATGGGTACAAAGAGTAGATATCTTGGTAGCACATTAACAACCACTGGAAAGCACCCACTGTGGAAAAGGGACTACACAACTTAAGCAAAATGAATTGACTGGTTGGTGGTAGCCAGACTCTCAGCAGCCACTCCAGTGCTAGCTAATAGCTCTAGCGATAAGTAGTCAGGGTAGTCGAGATGGAGGCTATGCATGGGTCCTACACCACAGATTCCCATGGCTACCTCTGAATGTCTTACCTGCCAGCAACAGAGAACAAAGCTGAGTCCCTAATATAGTACTAGTCTTTGAGGAGACCAACCGACTACTTGGCAGCAAGTTGAGTGTATTGGACACCTTCCATCCAGAAAGGCAAGCAATTCTTTTTCATTAGAATAAATAGACACCTGTGAATTTGCTTTTTCTGTCCTCAAAGACTCAACCAGAACCACTATGCCTGATCTATAAGCATATAATCTCACACAACACAGCTGCCCAGGAAACCCACTTTATAGCAAAGGAACTACAGGGATGGGACAATAAGCATAGGATATACTGGCCATATCACATCACTTGCCCCCCAGAAGCTGTCCACCAGATAACATAATGAAATGGCCTTCTCAAGGCACAGCTGAAGCACCAGCATGTAGGCAATGTTGTGTTAGAATTAGGCACCATTTTTCTAGGACACAATATATGCTTTGAGTCAGAGATCTTTACATAGTTCTGTGTCCCAAATAGAAAAAGAATACAAGGGTTCAGAAACCAAGTGTGGAAAAATAAATGGCCTCAATTTCCATTATTCCCCATGACCTACTGGGGGACTTTGAGGCTTTCCATCCCCTCCACCCTGTAGGTAGCACACTCTTGCCAGGGGACACAGCAAGGATCCTCTTGAACTGAAAGCCATAAACACCACTTAGGCTCTTGCAACTCTTTGTGTCTAGGGAGCAGCAGGCTTGAAGAAGAGTTACTTTGGCGTCACAAGTAAATGACCATAATCTGCAGGAGATGTAGAGTTCTGTGACGCATTCACAGGAGGGAGAAATAAATGTGAAACTCAGGGGATCCACATGGGTGCCTCTTGGTTTCTCTCTTCTCCAATGAGTATGAAGGGAGAAGTGCGGTAACCCTAGTCTGGGAGGAATATGATTACCAGGAGCTCTGACCCCTCAGGAATGAGAGGGCAACCACCAGGTAGCTCATGAAGAGCAGCAGAAACGTTATCTGAGGTTGCAAAATTATTCTAATAGAGAAAAGTAGGAAAGAATTGAGTCATCAAGTGACAGGCATACTAAATTCAAAAAACCTATACTAGATGGGTCAGTACCATATTTATGTTGCAAATAACAATTTACTTTCAGTAAAAGAGCAGCATCTTTCTCACTAAGTTTTGTTGATGTGAACTTATTTGGTTTTGTTAGTTTTCTTGTATTTAATTTGTAAATTTACTTTGGGTTTGTGAATGTGCATCATCTACGTACATAAGGAACTTCAACCTAGTTTTATGGTTATATTTATACAGTAACAGTTGTCATCACTGGGAATTCATGAAAACTGGTTTCTTCGAAAGAGATTTATTTATAAATTACTAGGGTTTGAGAAAACACTATGCAACATTAGAACTTGAATGACTGGCCCAGTCTCCTTAAATTTTCTCTGAATCAGAACAGGGTCAGCTTGGAGTCTGAGCTAAAACAGCTCTTCAGTGAAAATTACGTGGCTCTGGGGGCATACATTGGAAGGCCAAAAAAAAGAAACATGCAGTGGACAAATCCTAGTCTAGCTTTTGCCCTGGTGAGTTTTTCTGATCCTGGTCAAACAAAAATTATTTCTGACAATTTGTTACCACAGAATGATTGCTACTGAGCATGGAAAGTTTAACTTTTTCAACATGAACAAAATTAGATCTGTTCTTGCAGTCATCTCACATTGACTTATTTCGTGTTCATTTTTAAGAGTTTCATCCATGTCATTTCTGACAGCAAACCTAAGTGTGTTCTCCCATGTGACTTGGAATGTGATTATTTCAAAAATGCAAATAATACTACAATCATCAGCAAGTTATCAAATATTCTATTCAAATAGAGTATCAAATACTACCATCAAATACTCTTTGGTGCTTAGGCAATTAGAAACTGAAGCCTAAACAATTTAATTATGGTCATAAAATGTCACTGAATAGCATGTCAGCAAAACCAAGCTCAATATTTTGACAATCTAAAAACAGTATCGATTATGACATTGAAGATACTGGGTGGGGGTCTACATAAAACAAAACAGTCACAGTGACTAGAACAGCTGTATTTTGATTCAGATGTTTCTAGAGAGAAAGGCTGAATAAAAAGAAACCACCTAGGTTTACCTTATCAATACGGAATCTGGAATTTAGCAAAACTCAGGGAGGTTGCTTAAATTAAGTAAATAAACACATTAATTTCCTACTTTCTCATCTAACTTTGTGAGAGAAAACCCAAGCCCCAAACTTAAATAGTAACTGACAGAGATCCTTGCTCAGAACAGTACTTTTAATATCAAAAGGAACAAATAAACTTTAGGATCTGCAGAATAGAAGGGACAGAGGCTGCCATCAGACCTAGCTCTCTTTTTCCAGAAAAAGAAAACAAAGGAGCTATTTCTGGCAAACAGGTGCTGAATTCTTTTGCTAAAACAAACTCAATTAATTGATTAATCAGTCAATTTAATTACATTAAGATAAAAATAAAAAAGAAACAAAACTTTTAAAGGATACCTGTCAGGAAATCCTTTCTTTTATCTAATTTCTCATGTGTGTTCATAATATCCCTATGTTTCCTGCTGATACTTTCAACCCAAAATGAAGGCAGGGAGGAGATTGTGAATGTGTATGAATACCAGTGTGCCACTAATACTGATACACTTAATAGAGAGTTACATGGATGAGAAATCTGAAGAAAATGTGCTCACAACATGACCACAATCTGGAGGGAGATGACTAGGGAAGATTGCCTAGCTACCCATTTAGCTCCCCTCAGGATGGCATTAACCTTAGTGAATTCCTCACAGGCTCAGCTCTCAGCCTGGAAAGCTCATAAACCTGGTCTGTCAGGTCATCAGGCAGTATCTCATTAGACCAGCTCACAAAGACTGACATATAAACGCAAACTCATATATGCTAATTTGCAAAGGAAAGCATTTACTGCTACTCAATCCCACGACCTACACCTTCTTTACCTATAGGAGCACTACATGAAAAGCTAAATTATAATTAAAAGGTTTCTTGGTAACTGTAACCTTGGTGTGAGTACTGTCATTTTTCTGCTGTCTCTGCACCAAGGTCTTGTCTCAAGATACATTCAACTTTTGCCCCTGTGATCTTTCTTTTTCTGAAATTTCAGGACTAACCAAGCTCCCACACCATCTGGCTGACACGTTCTTTCTTTAGCTACTAAATACATTCAATCAGGTTACAGTTCAATGTTACCTGCTGGGAAGCCATTCTTCCTATTTAGAGAAGATTTTCCTATTCAATGAATGCTGTGATGCTTTTAAAACATTAATTCTCAACAGGCAATCTAAAGTCTTTCTGAGGAAGGAAGGAGCTCATCTTTACCCCCAAATATTCATAACATATCATAATCTTGAATTTTTAAAAATCCTCTTTCTTTAGCCTCCCTTACATGTCTTCAAAGTGTCGTTTGGGTAGAATTCTGTTTTAAGCAAAACTACATTTAAAAAGGAAAGAGAAATAATTGGGAAGTGTTCGTTAGTACTTAGATGTGGGATACCAGTTTACTTTAGTCATAGTCAGTCCCGAGACCAATAGGTCAGAAGCTCAAAAGCATATACAAGGTGAAAGTAAAGACAAGGAAACCAAGAAGAGTCAGAAACTAGAAAACAGAAGTCATGATCCACAAATAGTGAAACCCAGAACAGAGAGTCAATCAGAAAACTGGTGCAGGCAGGAAGGAAAAGAGTTGGAGAAGGATTACCGCTGCCCCACTGGACAGTTCCAGGGGACACTTTTCAGATCACCATGTGTATGAATAATGCCTGCTGGAGTTTTGCCTGCACATGCATAGTATTTACAGAGGCCCTGGACCAAAATATTAGGTCAGAGGCCTAGATAGTCAGGAATATGAAATGAAGAAGAAGGGCAAAACAGGCAGGTCAGAAGATGTGAAGTCATTGCACTAAGAGGACTTTAAACATTCACTTTGTCTTAGGGAGCTTTACTATAGTTCTGCCAAGGTGGGAAAGAAATTCCCTGAGTATGATTGGTCTATGACAGCAAAATGAAGCAGGATACATACCCTGCTATAGTGAGGAGAGGTTGGGTGAGGAAGATAGCAAATCCCAAAAGGAAGAGGTGTTTACAATTAGGATTTCATTCCAAGGTTCAGTCTTAATCTAGAGTGATGTTTCCAAACATATATTCCGATCCAGCCTGATATACCATTGAAAACAGCTTCTGTGGCCAAGAGATGTTTGGGCAATGAATACAATGTATTCCCCTAGAGGGAATTTACAATTCCCAATCATTTACTATTGTTCATACGTAAAAGGCGAATGTGGTTTATGTGAATATGGGATATCTTTTTGGTAACATTAATATTCCATGGAATACAGTTTAGGAATAGGAACTTACTATCATGTGAGATAACTACTTAATTCTTCCTCATAGAGTTGATAGTACGTATAGGTTTACAAATACACTGTGTTCATAACCAGACAAGATGAAAGAAAAGGAGATCAGGAGAAATGTATCAGTAAGGAAATGCTTTGGACTAGTAACTGAGTTTCGGCTACAATGGTTTGATCCCATCAGGAGCTCAATCTCTTTCTCTTTGTGTCTCTCTCTCATGCACACACACACAGGTACACACTAAGGAACTCACTAAGTTTAATGCCATCATGAGGGGAGCTAAATAAATAGCTAGGCACTCTTCCCTAGTCATCTCCCTCCAGATTGTGGCCATATTGTGAGCACATGCATTCTGGAGGTATGCAGTTCAGGGATGCTATGTGATACTACAATGCTATGAGGAACTTAAACTTTGTCTTTCTTTCACCACTCTTATCTTATGGCTGCCATCCTGTGATGGTTAATTTTATGATGTGTCAACTAGGCCATGGGGTGCCCAGATTGAACATTATTTCTGGGTGCCTCCGTGAGGTTGTTTTGGGATGAGATTAGCATTTGAACCAGTGGACTTAGTAAAGCAGATTGTCCTCCCCAGTGTGAGCAGGCATCATCTAGTCTATTGTGGGTCTGAATAGAACTGGGATTTATGCCATCTGCTCTCCTGGTTCTCAGGCCTTTGGTCTCAGACTATGTTATACCACTGGCTTTCCTGGATCTCTAGCTTGCGAACAGCGGATTGTGGGACTTCTCAGCTTCCATAATAGCATGAGTCAATTCCTCATTATAAATAATAAACAAATAAATAATTATCTCCTATTGATTCTCTTTCTCTGGAGAGCCCTAATACATATCCTCAAAGTTACATAACAATTGCCAGGAAGAAAAGCAATACAAGGCACAAAAACTTATCCTCCAAACTGTCAGACAATCACTTATCATTTTTTTAAAGTTGAGTTAAAATTCACATATACTGAACTGTACAAATTTTATTTGTACAATTCAATGGGTATACTATGTAACTGGCACTCCAATTAAGAGATTAAATATTTTCACAATGGCAGCAAATTACTGTCTCTTTCCACTCAATTCCAGTCATTATTGACAGCTACTGTTCTATCTATTACTATAGTTTAGTTTTGCCCGTTCTTGAGCTTCACATAAATGGATTCATACAGGGTGTTCTTGTCTGCATCTGGATTCTTTCATTTAACATAATGATGTTGAAACTTATCCATGTGATAGCTTATGTCATTTGTTCTTTCTTTCATCTTTAAAATAAAAACTTCCTGGCAACCAAAGCAGAAATGGACAAATGGGATCACATCAAGTTAAAAACCTTCTGCATATTGCAAAGGAAACAATCCAGGAGTGAAGAGACAGCCCACAGAATGAAAGAAAATATTTGCAAACTATCCATCTCACAAGGGATTAATAATCAGAATATATAAGGAGCTCAAACAGCTCTATAGGAAAATATCTAATAATCTGATCAAAAAATGGACAAAAGATTTGAATAGACATTTCTCAAAAGAAGACATACAAATGGCAAACAGGCATATGAAAAGGTGTGCCACATCATCAATGCAAATGCAAATAAAAACTACAATGAGATATCATATTATCTCTGTTAAAGTGACTTATATCCAAAAGATAGTCAAAAATAAATGCTGGTGAGAATACGGAGAAAAGGAAACTCTGGTACACTGTTGATGGGAATGTAAATTAGTATAACCACTATAGAGAACAGTTTGGAGGTTCCTCAAATAACTAAAAATAGAGTTGCCATATGATCCAGCAATCCCACTGCTAGGTATATACCCAAAAGAAAGGAAATCAGTATATGCAAGAGATATCTGCACTTTCATGTTTGTTGCAGCAGTATTCACAGTAGCCAAGATTTGGAAGTAACATACATGTCCATCAACAGATGACTAGATAAAGAAAATGTGGTACTTACACAGAATGGAGTACTATTCCGCCATAAAAAAGAATGAGATTCTGTCATTTGCAACAACACAGATGGAACTGGAGGTCATTATGTTAACTAAAATAAGCCGGGCACAGAAAGACAAACACCACATGTTCTCACTTATTTGTGGGACCTAAAAATCAAAACAATTGAACTCATGGACATAAGAGAGTAGAATGATGGTTACCAGAGGCTAGGAAAGGTAGTGAGAAGGAAGAGGGAAATGGGGGTGATTAATGAGTAGAAAAATATAGTTAGAAATAATGAATAAGACCTATTTGATAGCACAACAGGGGGACTACAGTCACTAATAACTTAATTGTACATTTTAAAGTGACTAAAAGAGTATGTAATTGGATTGTTTGTAACACAAAGGATAAATGCTTGAGGGGATAGATACCCAATTTTCCATGATGCGATTATTACACATTGCATGTCTGTACAAAACTATCTCATGTACCTCATACATATATACACCTACTATGTGCCTACCAAAATTAAAAATTAAAAAATTTTAATTTTCTAAGCAGTATTTCATTGTATGAATATACCACAATTTTTACGCATTCTCCTGTTGAAGACATTTGTGCTTTCAGCTTTGAGCTTCTATGGATAAAGCTACATAACTATTTGTAACCAAGTCTCTTTATGAAGATATACCTAAAGTTCTGTCCACTGAGAGGACCTCAGAATAGCCACATTCCAACAGTAATGGCCACACCTAGTGTCCACTTCTTTATTGGTAAACACCATTCTCCACTAAAAGAAAACCAGGCCTTCTTACAATAATGACTGACTTAAGGTGTGGGGTAGAGAAAGCACAAAACAAGCCTGGAACAGGAGGTTTGTTTGTTTACTTCTTTATTTTATAAATAACAATTTATAGAACTTTATTTCATAATCCACCAAACCCCATAACAAAATAACTAACTAAATAAATAATTCTATAGAGAATGGGATATTTGCCTAGTACCAAAAATTTCACCGACAAAAGTTATTAATTGTAGTGAGAAAACAAAGTGAAGGAAACTGGCAGAGATATCTGCACTTCCATGTTTGTTGCGGCAGTATTGTGAAGATCACTAAAAATCGGTGTGGTAGGCAGAATAATGCCCGTCTCTGAAGATGTCACATCCTAATTCCCAGAACTTGTAAAGATGTTACTTTAGATGACAAAAGGAACTTTGCAGATGTGATAAATTAAGGATTTTGAGATGAAGAGACTATCCTGGATTACCAGGGTTGGGTCAATGTAATCATAAGGATCCTTAAAAGTAGATAAGGAATGCAGAAGGAGTCAGGCAAGGAGATGTAATGGACATAAAGTTTGAAGTGATGTGATTGTTGGTTTTGAGAATGGAAGGAGGCCATGAGTAGAGAAATGCAGGAAGCTTTTAGAAGCAAAAAAAAAAAAAAAAAAGGAAGGAAACAGATTCTGCCCTGGAGCCTCTAGAAAGGATACGCCTATACTGACACCTTCACTTTAACCCTGTGAACTCGTTTCAGGTTTCTGATATCCAGAAGTGGAAAATAATAAGTTTGTGTTATTTAGTCCACTAAATTCGTGTTAATTTATTACAGTAGCAATAATAAATTTTTTAAAAGACAGCATAAATCAAAATCTTGTGCCACCTGATAGGATACAATGCATTAAATAAGGCATTTTTTTCTATGTTATGTCTGACAAAGCCAGAGGACAAAATTTTGTCATGAAGAAACATTAGACAAATTCAAATGGGGGGATATTTTACAAAATAACTGGTCTGTAATTTTCATAAGTGTCAGGTTCACAAAAGTAAAGGAGAGGCTCGTCCATATTGAAGGAAACTAGGGAAACATGACAACTAACTATAACACATGATTCTGAACTGGATTCTCTTTCTGTAAAAGATACATTGGGACATCTGGTGAAATTTGAATGATATCTGAAGATCAGATGGTAGTAATGTGTTGATTACAGGTATGTATGAAAATGTCACTGTAGGAAATAACACTTTATTCATGGATGATGGTGCATCATATCAGCAACTTATTCTCAAATGGGCTTAGAAAAATGTTCATTATACTGTCTTT
The DNA here is from genome assembly GCF_043159975.1 of Macaca nemestrina. Taxonomy (NCBI): domain Eukaryota; kingdom Metazoa; phylum Chordata; class Mammalia; order Primates; family Cercopithecidae; genus Macaca; species Macaca nemestrina. Next base: position 66,657,862 of record NC_092128.1, read on the forward strand.
GCAACTTTTCTATAAATTTGATATTGCCACTATTTGAATAAAAAATAAATCAAAACTGGGTGGTGGGGGGACCAAATTCAAGTCTTCAGAACTCTGTGTATAAGTAAACTGACTTTCAAGTGTGAATTAACTAGTCCAAGGGCACGTAACTAGTAAATGACAAAAAAGTAACATTAAATAACAGATGCAAACTTCTGGATCAGATTTATAAAGATTTTTCCCTGCAGGGGACAATTCTATCACATTATTTTGGGTCATTTTAAATTGTCCAGTTTTTCATTTCAAAGATTTCAAATGTTTCTGTCTTCAAAATTGAGTTTAAATCTAGTTTCTGATTCTATTTTCATTGTGTTGTTCAAAGCAGGCACACACAGAGATCTTTGATCTCTTTGGGTTTAGGACATCCAAATTCAGTTCTCTGGTGGTGGGGGTGGGGGAAGATGCTAGGGGAATGAGAAATGGGAAGTTAGGGAAGATACTCTTTTTCTCCAATTTAACTCTGTGCACTTGCCAGCATTCTTCCCCCTTTCCATTTTCTATCATTCTCCCCAAATGAAAACCCCACATCAGAGATGGGTACCAAAATATTTGCAGAAAGTAAACAATATTATGGGAGAAAGAGAGAACCATTACATTTCCTTCATCCCAACCTAAGAAAGTATCACAATATGGCCCATATATCATTCTATACTTTTTTCACACATTGTAAAAAGTAATTCACATTATGACTTTTCCACTTGATTAAAGTGCCAGTGTTTCCACTGTATTCTCTGAATGCATTCTGCAAGATCTTCAATCTAATTTAATATCATTCCATTTTTGTCAACAGTTCATCTAAGTGCTGACAGCTCAAATAAGCAGCATATGCTCTTCATTCATTCTGTTCTCAATTATTTGAGCAATTATTAGTTACAAATGTACCATTTGTTACAAGTTATTTTTATTCCTTTACTTAACTATCAAATCCCTAGTCTGTGGCTTACACTGAGATAGTGTAACTTCTTATAAGTACATTTTGCTCCATGGAGCTCAATACCATCTCTCTCCCTCCCTCTTCCATAGTCCTCTACCTTGGCCTAACACTCACTAGCTCCTGCTGCATTCTATTGCCTCTCTAACCAATTGTGAAACTCCTTTCACTCCGAAACACTTTTCTAAAAGTGTTCTTTCAGTTAAAATAACATTATCAAAATCTATCTTCCCCCTGATTATATCTTTAGCCTTGAAACTTGCTATAATTATTATTTTCTCCAATTCACATAAAAAGAGGAATAAACTTTTCCCTGCTTCCCAATGCCCTTTAGTTGGCCTCATGCCATTTCCTCTTTTTGTCATCCATGCCTTAGGCCACTTGCTCCTTATACATGTATGGCCTGGCTCTCTCGGCCGCATGGTCTATATACTAACTAGATCTATATGATCTAGGCTAAATAAAGGTCTATGATTATGATACAATGTCATGATAACTCTGAATATGCCCAAATTATATTAGTGTGGTATACCACTGATACCTTGATTGCTGGATTTCATTTTCCCTTTGTAAAGTATTTCCACAGTTATTTCATACATGCCTACCATTTACCCTGCCTGTACAGTTATTGCACTGTCTTCCATATGCTTCCATTTGTCCTTCTCTAGTTCTCTCCAGGTGATATAGACTGCCCTTGAAGCTGCCTGAAGTTACACTATTTTTCATTTCTACCTATGAAGTTCCTTTTTTTGCTAATTCATTTTATTTTATTTTTTCAACCTTGTCCCCACCCCAAGTAGTCCCCAGTGTCTATTGTTGCCATCTTTATGTCCATGAGTACCCAATATTTAGCTCTCACTTATAAGTGAGAACGGGCAGCATTTGATTTTCTGTTGCTACGTAATTCAATAAGGATAATGGCCTCCAGCTGCATCCATGTTGCTGCAAAGCGCATGATTTCATTCTTCTTTTTATAGCTGCATACTATTTCATGGTTTATATTTTCCATATTCTCTTTATCTGACCCACCAATAATGGGTGCCGACATTGATTCCATGTCTTTACTATTATGAATAATGCTGCAATATACATATGTGTGGATGTGTCTTTTTCGTAGAATAATTTATTTTCTTTTGGATATATATCCAGTAATTGGATTGCTGGGTTAAATGTTAGTTCTGTTTTAAATTCTTGGAGAAATCACCAAACCAAACTGCTTTCCACAGTGGCTGAACTAATTTACATTACCACCAACAGTGTATAAGTGTTCTGTTTTTTCCTCAGCCTTGCCAGCATTTTTTTTTTTAACGTTTTAATAACAGCCATTCTGGGATAGCTGGCAAGCCACATGCAGAAGAATAAAACTAGAACTCTACCTTTCATCATACACTAAAATTAACTCAAGATGGATTAAAGATTTAAATGTAAGACCTCAAACTATAAGAATACTAAAAGAAAACCTAGGAAACATCATTCTGGACATTGGTCTTGGGAAAGAATTTATGACTAAGTCCTCAAAAACAACTGCAACAAAAACAAAAATTAACTAGTTAAACCTAACTAAAGAGCTTTAAACAGCAAAAGAAGTTATCAACAAAGTAAAAAGATAAGCTACAGAATAGGAAAAAAATCTGCAAACTATGCATCCAGCAAATATCAATTATCCAGAATATATAAGGCCCTTAAGCAATTCAACAAACAAAAACCAAATAATCCCATTAAGAACTGGGCAAAAGACATGAACAGGCACTTTTCAAAAGAAAGCATATAAGCAGCCAACGAATATGAAACAATGCTCAACATCATTAATCATCAAATAAATGCAACTCAAATGAGATACCATCTCACACTAATCAGAATGCCTATTTGAAGGTTCCAGGAGAAAAATCATAGGACTCAAGAGATGTGGTCAGGGAACACTTCATTACATTTGTGACCTACTAAATTCCAACACTGTCCTACCTTCAATGATTATTTTACCCTCAGGTTTAGATTCTTCTCTCTCACTTTGGACACTATTATCTTTTGACTTCAACATCTTTCCTAATTCATTTAATATTATGGACTCGTATCTTAACCACCAAAACTATACTCAGCTTCTATCAACCAACACAGTCATGTCATAAAACCTTCCTTCTAGATTATACTTTCTCCATTGCTAAAATCTCAAATTCTGAGTTTCATCTCACTGCCCCTTCTCTTCAACTCTATTCCATCCTCATGCTCTGCTCCCCAAGGGACTTTATGTTCAAGTAGAACATTTAATTACAGATAAAAAGTTCCCAAGTTTGAAACCAAATTATTTTTCCCTTGTCTAATGTTTTTATTAAACTGAGATCTTCAAGGACAGAAACCATACATTTTATTATTCATCGTTATATCTACCCTTCATTCTTTGAAAAATGATTAGCACATATAGAAACTCATAAATGTTTGATGAGTGAATGGTCACTCCTGAATTATTAAATATTGAACATTATTGTCAGGCTTGCAGATATCTTTCATAATGAGTCGAACTGGGAGAGGTGGAGGTAAAGGAAGGACAATAACAAAATTATTTCTGCAAAACTGTTCCCTCTTTGCCGTTCCTCCATGAGATTTATTTATGTTATTAAACAAATCTAGAGCCACAGTACCTGAATATCTTATGTGTAAACTATTGCACGATCAGTATTAATCAGAAAGGGAATTCAGAGTAGAGAAAAGGATTAGTTGGTGGAAATAAAATGAGGTAAGTCAGTAAATTCAAGAGAAAGGATACATGTCAGTGAGATCCTGGGAAGAAAAAGACAAAACAATGTTGAAAGTAGAATAGTGTAGGATTTTTTTTTTTTTTTTGCAACCATGCTAATATATTACAAAGCTGGAAAAAATTGAGCAAAAGAACAAAATAAAGTTGTATTAGATTATAACACAATGTATATGATAAACATCTATGAACTTACACTGATATAAATGATTGAATACATTAATAAATGGGAAAGAATAACTAAATCTCCCATGTAGAATAATTCCTAATAATTTATGTAGAAGCTCTACCCTAAAGATGGAGGGTGTAAAATAACTCCCTAATCCTTAAGTGTGGGCTAAGAATAGAGACTTCCTTCCAAAAAGGACACAAAATGAGTGTAAATGTGTAACTTTACAGTAGAGAACTAAATTACCTCAGCAGGTGATCAAGATTCACGTTAACTGTGGGAAGTCATGTGGATAGTGTGTACCTTTAATATGATGCAATGAAAAAGGCAATTTAGCTCTGTGGTCTTCCTCCCAAAAACCCATAATCTAAGTCTAATCATAAGGAAAACATCAGACAAATTCCAGTCGACGTGCATCCTACAACTGCTGACAGCCCCAATTGCACACCATTTAGTAATGAACTAATAATTGTTTTAATACACTAAAAGTTGAGGGGTTTTGTTACACAGTAAAGCAGCAAAGGTGAACTAATATACGTCTCCATTACTTTATCCCACCCAAGCCACATTTCCAATGTTGTTTTCCAGAATTCTCCTATGTCCCACCCAAACTGCATGATGTTTTTATTCCCTAGAAATGCTTTGTACTTTCCTGAATATTTAGTTATGAAACTTCCCTCTGCCTGAAGTGCCTTTATTCTCAAATCTCTACTAAAAGAAATGTCACTCATCTTCCCCTTCGACAGAAAGTCTGACATATAAATATAAGGAAGAGGAGAAAACTTGGTTCACCAGATTTCCTCTTAGAAAGAGCATTGTATTCTTAAGAAATGCCTTGGTGGCAAGGGTGAGAGGATGAAGAAAATGGTATTGATTAGGATGTAGACTCAGCTGCAGAAACAGACACTCAAACTATACATTGATTAAGCAGAATAGAAGTTTACTTCTCTCTTGTGTAACAGGGCATAGTCGACCAAAGATAGGCATGAGGATTTGACAGGGTCAATCCATCTTGTTGCTCCACTATTCCTGTTGTACTTATCTACACAGTTCCAGATGACTCATTACCACCACATGCCAGGCAGAAGGAAAGGGTCAACTTGAAAAGGAGGGCGTACTCATTCCTTTAGGGAAAAAGAGAGACATTGTACTTCAGTTCTGCTTGCATCACATTGGCCATGGTCACATAATTCTACCTGGTTGCAGAGAAGACTGGGAAATATATTGTTATCTTGGCACTCAAATATTCTACTATTACTATAGAGGGAAGCAGGAATGAAAATAAGGTTCAATATAGTCACTAGCACAAGTAAGTTCAAGTGTATCAGCCTCCTAAAATACTATATAAAGGATAAGAAGACAAATTGGCTTTGTTCCTGAGAGGCAGGAGAGTAGGAAAGACAAAAAAGAAGCCACAGGAATGATGGAAGGCTACGATTCCTCTCAGAAACTTTCAACTCTATTATGAATTTCTTTTCTAAAATCTTGGAATGAGAACCCTGATGGAAACTGGTAAAGAAACTCAATTTTTTAAGGTAAAATAAAGTACTATATTCCTGAATGCAAAAATTAGAGGAAGAGAGAGCCATGATAGTATGAAACCCTGATAACATACAGAATGCTATGGAAAGCTTTGAGTGTAACTGGACTTTGAATTGGACATTAAGAAAACCTTACACTGATTTCACGAAATAGGAGATAGAAGGCCTCGCTGATGTCTGAGTACCATCAGTTTCTTTTAAAATCTTTAACATTTAAACAAACAAGGGTGCTAAAAGCAGAATTAAGCATAAATGAAAAAAAAACATGGTTTCTTCAAAAATAATCAGTGTAGAGTTCCTAATCATGCTACATATAGCAACCATAAAGTTGGCAATTTGAGAGAGCTTTAGTTAGACTTAACATAGTGTTAGTTTTAGCTACTGGAAATAGACATGAAGTATGAATCACTTTCCTAACTGAAATGTAGGCTAAATGTAACTATCACAGATTTAAGAATGCCACCTAAATTTCTTCTCAACCACATTTTGTGTACTGACACTAAGACATCAGTAAAGGAAACAGGATGAATTCCCAGTCTTCCCAAAAGAGGCCAAATGGACTATAGTTTATAACGTCAGTGCAAACTATACAACAGATGGACAACTGTGCACTTCTGACAGATTGAGGCATGCCTGATTACAAAATAATTCATTGCTGAAGAGGCCTCATTACCAGTAGAAGCTCTCATGGAGAAAGTTTAGTTAGAAAGAAATAAATGTTAACAGTCATCCAGAAAACTTAGGTAAGCTTTGACGTTTCATTATTCATTGAAAGTGAACTTTCAGATGTTAACCACATATAACACAGGTTAGAAGAAATTGCTTGTTGATCGATTAGTCCACTCCTTCCTATATAAGCTGTGGAAGAATAGAAGTTGAAAATATCTGGTCAACTAATGTTCCATACAGAACATCATTGTGTCCTATTTGAACTACTTGTGGGAACTTCAGATTTCTGCCCAGATACTCAGGTAACATCTATGTTACTAATTACTGACATATAGAATTCAGGTAATTTTAATAACTATTTTACTTTACTGCAATATAATAAATATGGGAATATCCATTACACTGACAAACACATTCCTTTTCTGCACACACCGTGGCTTGCAAGTGCTTGTGCCCATTATATATTAAAATATGTTGAAAGTAATGAGCAACAAATTCAGCTTCTAACATGTAACATTTGCAAAATCCTCATCTTTTTAATCATTTAATCTCTTGTGAACAGGCTCAACATCTCTGAATTGTGCCGTATAACCATTTCTGATCTTGTCTCTATCACTTGGAAAGAACTCAGGTAGATGCTCCATTTCCAGCTCTTTGGGACTCAGGGGCATCTCTATAGTCTTTAGAATACTCTCAGCTGTGCTGCTTGTCTCGAAGAATACTGGAAATTTCCAAGTATTTCTGCCAATCTGCATTTCCTATGTTGCAGTGTTGTAAACTGGAACTCTAGTCCTGGTTATCCATTCCGTTTCTCCCAAATCTCAAAATCTTTTGTAAAGAAAAATAAGATAATGAATTATGACATATATACATGTTTTGTGCAAATGTATAACTATGTAAAACCAAATACCACTTAATATAAATGCTATGTGTCAAATATTTCTTTAGCATAATAGTATCTTTGAGCTTTTAATTGGTTGCTACTCCTTCCTGCATGTTCTTGTGCCTATTATGCTTCCCCCCATAAAGGCAGCTTTGATACTTTCTATATTGAGAGAGAACATATATATGAACTAGAACAAATAAATGTTTAATGGATTTTTATAAATTTATATGAGCCAATACTATTGAAATCCAGAGCTTTTGATCTTTAAGAGCCAAGAATTATGGAGAAAAAAAATGGACTTTGAGACTCTAAAACCTTTCATTTGAAAACTAAAAGAAGGGCATTGATTACCTAGATCAGAATTTATATCATGAACCAGAGCACACGGAGACTGCTGATGACATAAGGGCAGTTTTTCCAACCAAAACAAAGTGAAACTTTTGACGAACTTACAAGTACCAAGAGGTATCTAAGAAAAGCCCCCCATATGATACTCCCTTCTTGGAGTCAAAATCCTAGGGTAGCGGGAGAGAAAATAATAGAAACCCCATATTTGGGGGAAATCTCAGAGAACAAAGAATTACTTTCTGATTTTTCAGAGTTCAGTCCAGAAGATTCTATGTTCTGGTTAGCTAGTGCTAGGAAAAAAACTACCTTGAAAAATAATGGCTTAAGACAACAATAATCATTTTATTATTGTTCACAGTTTCTGTGGACCAGGATTTTGGGAAAGGCTGGGATAAACTTCTGGGTGTCTCATGCTTTTGTTGTGAGATGATGGCTGGATCTGTAACAGTGGATGGAGGGTGTCCACAAATCCCTTTGAAAGGTGGAGTCTCATCTCTGTTCCCTTGGGTGTCAGCTGGCCTTAGTGACTCACTTCTTTTTTTTTTTTTCTTTGAGACAGAGTCTCACTCTGTCTCCCAGGCTGGAGTGCAGTGGAACAATCTTGGCTCACTGCAACCTCCGCCTCTCAGGTCCAAGCAATTCTCCTGCCTCAGTCTCCCGAGTAGCTGGGATTATAGGTGCCTGCCACCACACCCAGCTAATTTTTGTATTTTTAGTAGAGATTGGGTTTCACCACGTTGACCAGGCTGGTCTCGAACTCCTGACCTCAAGTGATCACACGGCCTCGGCCTCCCAAACTGCTGGGACTACAGGCACGAGCCACTGCACCCGGCCAGTGACTCACTTCTAATGAATAGAATAAAGCCGAAGTGACAAAATGAACTTCTAAAACCACAAAAGGCATTGCAGCTTCCTCCTTTCTGTCACTCTTAGATCACTTGCTCTCTCAGGAAAGCCGGCTGCCATGTTGTGAGGACACTCAAGTAGCCCTATAGAAAGGCCCATGTGATGAGGAATTAAGGCCTTCAGCCAGTTGTCAGGGATGATGCCTCTCATCAACAGCCATGTGAATGAGCCATCTGGGAACTGGATCTTCTCGTCTTGGTCAAGCTTTCAGATGACTGCAGCCTCAGCTGACATCTTGATTGTAACCTCACAGAAGTCCGTAAGTAAATCAGTCACACCACTCTTGAATTCCTGATTCACAAAAATTGAGGTTAATAAACTCTGTGGTAAGCCACTACATTTTGGGGCAATTTGATATTACTATGGGGTGACAGGTAACTAACACGGAGGAGAGGCTGGAGCAGCTAAGGGCTCTCCAGTCATTTGTCTCTTTTCATATAGTCTCAGGCCTCTCTGTGTGACTTTTCTGCATGGGCTAGTTTGGCCTTCCTCCTAGTATAGCAGCTGGACTATTTACATGATGGCTGATAGGTCTTTTATGTTCATTTTCAAAAGTCACATAGTGCAACTTCCTGCATATTCACTTGGTTAAAATTGCCATAAAAGCTGTCCAGTTTCAAGAGGAAGGAGTCATATACCACCACCTCTTAGTGGGACGAGTGTCAAAGTCACATTATATAAAAAGGTTGTTGGATGGGAGATACTGCTGTAGCTGTCTTTGAAAAAATATGACCTGCTACATTGCAAGCCTTATAGGGATGTTCCATAAGGAACAGGGCATTTGAGCAGTAGATTAGCAGAGTTATAAATTTAGGAGTCATCAGTGTATAGAGAGCAATTGAAACCATTGGAGTGGAGGGCATTACTTAGGGAAAGAGGATAGAATAAGAAAGAGACGTAGGCTTAGGGGTCACCGTGAGGAACTCTAAAATTTAAAAATCAGGCCAGCAAAAAAGTGTTTAAAGAAGTAGGAGGAATTCCAATGTATTGTATCAGAAAGTCCAGAAAATGCATTTTCAAAGAAGGAAGAGGTGGTTATTCCCTGAGCAAATGTTGCTGACATATTAAGTAAAAGGATCATAGAAAATTGTTCATTGGATTTAGCAGTGTGGAGGTCACTAATGATCTTCATGGCATGTTATAAGCAGAAATCAGACTATAGCGGTTGAAAACATAAAAGGAAGTAAGCATAGTTCTGTGGGGAGATAAGATCAAAAGCACAAAAGGAGGAATTAACCTTGAATAAGAGAAGGAACATCTCTAGGATCAGAGGGAAGGAATTTAGAATGAGCACAGATGACTACATGGGGATGGAGGCAGGCTATTGAGGGAGTTTATGCTTAAAAGTCTCTGTAAAGGTCATTTATTTATAGAGAATTAAAAGGAATATCCATCAGGGTGTGAGAAGCACTCTGAAAGCTTGTTACAGAGTGAAAAACAGTTGCATTCCTTGCAAATCTATAGGGTATGATCCATGACTTCTAAGATTTCATTGGAATTGAATTTCATCTTTTACTTGTTTAAACAACAATAAAAAGAAAAACAATCAACCATTTTTCTATTTAAAATTTCAAATAAATAAAGGATTTAAGAATATTACATTGTAACACCAAGTGAATATGAGAATGGTAGGAAAACCCTGGTCACTTGTTGCATGCTACCATCACTTGTAAGCCATTTACCCAAGAGAAATCTAAAATCCTTCATTCAATTTATTACTTTATCACAAATATTGTTGCAGTAAAGACAGATAGGAAAGCCCTAAAAGTAAAAGGCTTCAGATTTATTTTCAGTTTTACCCATTGCAGGAGACGGATTTCTTATACAGTACTATATTTACTGTGACCTTTTCAAATAACAGTTATTTATAACATTATGTATGAGACATTGTTGTATCACATATTTCTCTAGCAATTGGTCTACAATGGTAAAGCACCATGGATTCCTTCACAGAGGAGATTTTTGTGAAAATTTATTACAGGCTCAAGATCAAGAGTGTTCTCAGAGAATGATTCCATGGCAGACAGCTGTTTGGCAAAAGAATAGAAAAAAAAAAAGATTCCAGTATCATATGAAAATAGACTTCTGTTCAACAAAAACAGAGCTTATCCAACAGAGATAGAGAAAGGAGTTTCACCTTATTTCAGAAGATGACTGCGACAGCCTTGTCTTGTTACACCAGGTTGAATTAACATAGGCCAAAATTCTACACAAATGTGTATTTCTGGTTAAGAAATGTAAATAAACAGAAAAAAAGACATTAGAGATACTGTGACTTCTGAATTCACATATCTTCCTTATCCTAGGTTTGCTAAAATAGATATAATACTGCTGAAATTACAAAATATGATTATATATAATAAGGTTATTCTCAAGTCTAAACAGCCCATAGAAACTCTCCTTTCCTAATCCTATTAGCCCTAATTTTATTAAATTACAAATTACATATTATATGACTTCGCCAGGTCTGCCCACTTAAGATGCAGTCTTAAAACAAAAGTACTATGCTATGGAATTCAATTTGATATAGTTATATTTACTACAACTTACTACAATTTAATTCTTAAATTAGGTATTAAAAGACTGGGTTGGTATTTCAGATAATTTTAGAGGAGAAATAGCATGTTTGGCAGTGTTTTCTGTTGGTTCAGATCTTAACTCTTAACAATTTCAGGTTCAGAAAGACCTCTACATTGCCCGTGTTTATATACATACGTTGTACGTCTATTAAAGGGATTCAGAGAACACCAGCCAACCGGGATTCAAGAGGACATATGTGTTTCTCTTGTGCATAAAATACTTTGCCTAGAAACATGAAAACAGAAATTTCAAAGAAGAAACACATTGACCCATCCTTTCTAATACTAGTAATTTAGCTTAATCTGATGATACCAAGTGATTTTGTCACAGGATCCTTTGGAAGTCATGTCGCCAGTCGGAAACCTCTGTGGTCGGCAGCATCTCTGCTTGCTTAAGTTTCGCTCGCACCCGCTGGGCTCATTCTGCCCACTTGGCCTGGCAGACTGTCCTCGGCTCGCACTACCAGCCTTGATTCCAATGCCTGAGGATGGCGGGCCAGGCGTGAAGCAGTGAGGGGTGTGTGAGTGAGGGAGCGCAGCGTCTGGCCAATATACACAGATAGGCACATTGGATGCTGCAGTGGGGCAGGCAGCTCCAGGCACCAGCACAGGCACCTGCTCCATTCGTGGCTGCAGCTGGACCAGGCATACTTTAAGCGGCTTCCACTGTGGGCACCAGCGTCTGGACGAAGGGAACAAGGTGGCATCTGAAAACTTGGGAGTCACCAGCAACTGCAGAGTCTCCAAGGGCGGGTGGTGGGGGTCATGCTACAGCTCTCTTTCCCAGTGCCTGCAGCTCAGCGAACCAAGGTGGGGACATGTTTCAGCTCATTCAGTTCAGCTGCCTCACTCCAGCCCACCACTCCTGGGATGGCTCAGCCCCACCACTACTTCCTGTCACGTGGGGCAGCTGCCCAACACTGGCAGAAGGCAGGAGGGCTATAGTGTTACAGCTGTGGCTCAGGGAATCCCAAGGTCTGGGCCTCCAAAAGAGTTGCTGCTCTTCACTCCCCTAGTCCAGCAAATGGGAGCGTGTCATCGCCCACTGGTCAGTGAGCCAGCCAGGAAAGTGTTATAGCCCTTTTCATGTCCTCTTTTCTGCAGGTCATGAGTTCTTGTCCCATATCCAGGAAGAATGAGGTTACATGGATAATCGGAGGGTGAGCAAGCCAGAGAAGAGTTTCATTGAGTAACAGACAGCTCTCACCAGAGAAGAGACCTAAGCGGGTAGCTCCTACCTGCAGGCAGGTAGTGTTGACTCGTGGATGCGTCTAGGGTTTTGATGGGCTCAGAATGGAGGAAGTGTGTGTTAACTGGCCCATGGGTGGGAGGAAGTGTGTGCTGATTGGACCATGGGTGGGCCTGGAAAAAGCACTATTTGATTCATTGTAAGGCATTGAGAAAGTTCTCACTCTGGGTACTGGATTACACTTGGAACTGGCTGCCAGGTTTTCAGGCTTCAGGCTGTCTTTGGCTTGAAGGTCAGGTTTCACTGGGACCTGTCCCATCCATGGAGGAATTTGTCTGCCTTCTGCTGCTATCAATTTGATTCATATTTTGTTTTCATCCTTCATTAAGTTGTTGATTATAAGCAAGTTTTATAGGCAGTTGCCAGTAATTTAGTGAGTACTTTACCCAAACAAGTTTGGCACAAAGATGCACTATACTACTATAATGTAAGCTCCTCCATTAGAATATATGTTCCTTGAGAGCAGGGATCTTGTCTCTCTTGTTCTCCATCATATTTCCTGTGCCTAAAATAGTGCTCAGCCCAAAGCAGGTGCTCAGGAAGAGCTGCTGAATGAAATGAGCGAGTGTATCACAAATGTGCAAACTCCTGAAAGTTATAAACATTACGGAGGTTCCTTGTTTCTTCCTCTTTCACTGCATATTCTGTGCAAAGGAATTAAATGTACAGTGAATAGAAGGGAAGGGGATTAATCTACAAGTCTTTTAATTCTAGAGAGCTTTCTCATATTTTGATTTCAAAGCATAATCCTTATCCTTTTAGCTTTATTACTGTTGAGGCTTGTCCTTGGTCTACCACAGCATATCATTAACAATGAAGGCCCCAAAATTTCTATTTACTGTTCAAGTTACTACTTGGGAAAGAAAACAAAAAACAAAAACAAAAAACTGCTGAACAATAGGGACATCTGCTGGCTAAAGTGACATGCTTCTGTTCTTAAAATACTGCACCTAGATGCACAAGACTAGAGCAATAAGGTTTAGAGTAACACCAAATACGTGATGTGTTAAAATAACTTTTTTCCACTTGAAAAATAGCTAACGTGTTTGCTTTTGTCGAGAATTGTCCAAGTAGCAACACTATCTGGAAAAATACTGTGTGATCTCCGGTAGTCAGCTGTTCTTGCCAAAGAATAGAAGTGGCTAGCTTCCAGGTCTTCTGGCTTAAGACAATTATCTTTAATATCAACAAACATTTAAATGTCTGCTAAGTTAAGGTACTGTGGCATATATTAGCAAATAAAAGCTCATGGCAAAGGGGGAAGATGGCTATGTCTGGGCATGCACTGAGCTCTAATCTTAGGGGAATAGGAATACTATTGTCTTAACAAAGAAGAAAATGTTGGTGTGCTGCACCCATTAACTCATGCACAGGTACCCTAGAACATAAATTTAAAAAATTTTTTAAAAAGAAAATTCTGCAATATGCAACAACATGGATGAACCTTGAGGACATTATGCTAAGTGAAATAAAACAGTCACGAAATACAAATATTAAATAATTTCACTTACGTTAAGTATCTAAAATAGTCGAATTTGTAGAATCAGAGTGGAATGGTGGTTTACCAGGGGCTGGGGAGAGGGGATGGGGAGTTAGTAATCAGTGGGCATAAAGTTTCAAGTAAGATGAATAAGCTCTAGAGATCTGCTGTACAACACTGTACCCATAGTCAATAATGTTTTGTACACTTAAAATTTTATTAAGCGGGCAGACGTCATGTTGTCTTCTTACCACAATAAAGTTTTTTGAGAAATTCAGCTAACATTTGCAAGGGACAGCCTATCACCTGGCAGTACTGTGCTTTCACCATTTTATAAACATTTTACAAGCCAGTTGCTTTCTGCAAATATGCTTTCATACACTAGCTGGACAAATGCTTTCCCACCTTGCACCCCCTACTACGCTTGTTTATTCTTACCTTTCTGCTTAAGTATCTTCTCAGAAAGGCCTGCTCTGAACTCTATAAAATTTCACTTCAGAGCACCCAAGTTGTATCTTTCTCAGAACTTACAAAACATGGCAATTATTGCTTAGTTAACTAATATACTGTCCCTCTCTCTTCCATGCTAGATTATAAAGGAACAGGTCTTTGAGTCTGGGTCTGGATATTATCCTGTTTTAATGAAGTATCTGAACTGTTTATTTTGTTTTGCACATCAAAATTACAAAGAACAAAAATTTTTATCCTTATTGGCTAGGAGTATTGGAAGCCTTAGCTCTCCATTCCCTTGATAAGGAAACACTTTTTTGGCTAATATTCTATCAATAGTTCTCAACAAAGATTTACCACAAAAGAAGAAAAAAGTGAAGTGGACATAGAGAGGTGGTCACCTAGCTGAGGTATTAAAAGAATCGTAGAGATGAGACACACAAGCAAAATGCAAGGCGGGAAAAGGATTGTAAGATGGAGTGTCCTAAGGTCCAGAGGGAAGCCTACAAGAAGAATCTGAGACAGGAGACCACCTGGTAAAGCCTGTTGCGTGGGCTTAACTTGGACAGTTTATTCATTCCTCCATTAGCACAGCAATCCCCATCAGCTGTATTAACAGGACTCAGAGACTGTGTAGAAAGAAAATTACTCAGTAATTGTAGTTTTCTTTTACTTTGAACAAAAGCTTATAAACATCTTTTTTTCTGAATTAGCATGAGAGGATCATGAACCAACAGAACCTGCTTCTCAGTATTTGAAATACTTTATATTAATATATCAACCTGTCATAAAAGGCAATTTCATCATCATTCAATAACTCATGAGGTTCATGAAAGTGTTATAAACATCTGGAGTTCAACAAAGTCAATTTTAACTAGCAAATGCAGTAAATACCATAGCTATGCTATAAATACTTTCATAATTATTTAGGATAGAAATATTTCTAATGATTTTTCTACAAAACATTTAATTCCTAAATAGGTAAATCCTTGGATAATATCTAAAACCTCATCCATTCCCTAGGTACACATTGACTAGGTAATGAGGTACGGATAACATAGAAGTAGAACTGCAGAAAATTGCTCTAGGAACCAAGTTGTGTTATGGATAGTCTTTACATTGATTATTCAAGTTAAAGGGATAGAGATGTTACTTTTTTTAAAAATTATGTATTAATATTAAAATACACTTGTCATCCCTAAATAAATACCAACTGACTTGGGAAAAGGTTGTTATAAAACAAACTCAACCAGAAAGGGAGAATTTAGTTATGAGGATGAACTTGACTTTTTGGGGGGAATTAGCAGGGTGCAGGCTGACCTAAAATTTAGTAGAAGAGAATGGACAGCTCGACTATAATTTATATATCACTATTTTATGCCTTAGCAAAAAGAATCCTATATGGTTATGTCTTATGAAAAATGTGGCTCATTAGGAATCACCTTCTAATCAGTGTTAATGTCAACAATTTTGCATATGTAATTATTACTTTATTAGAACTGCTCTTTGAGTAGTTGTATTGCTTTGCTGGCTTTAAGGTTTATTAGTTTCCATTTTTAATGCTTAATACATGTCAGGTTCTATGCAAAATATGTTGTCTGGAGGGTAGGTCTTATTACTCTCATTTTTCTAAAGTAAAAGAAGCTAAAAGAGGTGAAGTGCCATATCCACTACTAAGAAATTGAGCCAAGATTCACACTCAGGTCTGACTGCCGAGTCCAAACCACAATACTATTCTGCCTCATAGTTTTGCTTACATAAACATTATTATGTACTTATTAAAAAATGGAATGATATACAGGTTAACTCCAACAGAATGCAGAGTGCCACAAATTAGTAATAAAGTTATCAACACAAGAAAATGCTGCTTCTGACATTTATTTTTGAAAATCAGTCAAACATGTCGATCCTCCAGTAAAGTAAAGCATTTGTAAATTAGTTGTAATCATTTGTTTTCGTTATGAAAGTACTGCCAAAGTGTATTTTGTGAGCTGCAACCGGGTCGTTCAGTACACAGGCTCCGGAGCTGAGGCTTCAATTCTAATTCCACCGCCAACTTGGGAGCCCTTGGACACATTCCTTCACTTCTCTTCGGTTCCTGTGTAAAATGGGATTCATTTGTAATAATGCAGCGATGCACTTAGCACTTATGAACATTAAATGAGTTTAACACACGTAAAACATTTACCTGACATGTAAGTACTCAAAGAATGCTGGCTCACATTACAGAACCCAAAGGCTTATCCTTTTCGTTTATAAGGGTATTAAAACGAAATCGCAACCCAAGGAGCATCTGTACTTTCAAGAGGAACTGGGCACAGCAAAATAGTATCTTCCTAGTCTAACAGCGAGACCACACTCGCAGAGGACACATTTCATCAAGAACGACTTCTCACGCCCAGACATCTCATTTTAAGCCCCTGCGGCAAGGGAAATCAAGCATGAAGACACACACTCCGTTTTCTTCAGCACTGAGATCATCGGTTCCCTCCTTTCCACACCGCGGCTCCCTCGGCTCGGAGCCACACGGAACTATGAAAATCGGCACGCGGGGCATAAGTCCCCAGAACCAGAGGAACCACAGTTGCGTCATAGCAGAAGGACCTCTTTTATAGCATCAGCAATGGGACAGTCAGTGCCGAGATTTCGTAGCAGAGAAGAACAGTCGACAAACACCGCCACAGACTAGTATCAACGTTCCAACCCAAGAACTTTTTTCGCGCGCCGACACAGCCGGAAGTGACGCGTGCAGACAGCGCGCGGGGCCGCCCGCGGGACAGACGAGCGGGAGGGGCAGCGTGCGGGGAGCTGGGGGCGGGGCGCGGCTGCAGCTCCGTTTCCGGTGGCTTGTCGCGCTCGCTCACTCCAGCTGCAGCCACTCTCGCCCGTGGCTGCTTCCTCCATCCTGGTATTTTTTGGAGCCTCCATCCTGGTTCTTCCAAAGTGCCCGGACCCAAAACAGGAAGTAAGTGCGATGGAACCTTCAGGTCCCAACCGCCGTCAGGGCCGCTCCGCCCAGTGGAGCCTGTCCGGCCCCCTTGCTGCCCGCTAGCACCCGCCGGCTGGCGCAAGCTGTCGGCGCCGGGGCACTGCGGGCGGGGTCGGAGCCTGGCCTTCCTGACGTTGCAGCTGCCGTCCCCGCACGTTCCGGCCAGGGCCTCCCTCTTAGGGCCGGGCGGCGCCCGTGGCTCAGGCTGCAGAGTAGGGAAGCGAGCGGCCGCCGAGGCACAGCAGCGATCCGGCGGGGGCGGAAAATGGCGGCGGCTTCGGAGGAGCTAAATGGCGCCGGGACCCCTGGGGGGTGGGGTGGGCAGGGAGGTTGGGTAGAGAACTGGGCCAGAGGGAGTGGAGACAGTAAAGAAGCCCTACTTGTTTTCTCGTGATGTTCTTTTTTAAATTTGTATTTTTGTTACGTTTTCGGTTTTGTTTTATGGTTCAGCGTAGGAGAGGTAGGCTTGGGTGGGGTTGAGAGAGTGGGGGCGGGTCTCGACCCAACTTCCCCCCCTTTGCTTTTTTTGTTGTTCTTTTACCTCGTTTGCGCTTTAAATTCTTCTGTAATTTTGCGGGGGTTCAGCCTTGCTCGGCGATTCACGGCCCAGACTTAGAGAATCGGGTAGCTGGCCGAACCGTCTCTGTCAGTTTGAGTCTCTTTAAAGAAGGGATGTGGGCTGGGGCGCGGGTGCAGAGCCCTGGTGGAGCACGGAAAATGCGTCTTTTAAGTAGTAATTACTCTGTTGTGCCGAGTTCCGAGAAAGTTCCTAAAATTAAGTCCACTTTGTTCTCTAAAATGGACTTCGCTTTGAGAATTTCTTCAGGGAGGTATATAGAATGTTTTACCACAATCTCCAGAGCAGATTTGAGAGAAGTGGCCAAGTGCCATTCTGTGCAGTTGAATGATAGAGCATATGTCTTTATATAAAATATTCGGTCTATGAGTCAGGACTCCTCCCTTTCTCATTGAATTTGTGTAGTTGCCATTTTCGCAACTCGATTCATCTTTGTGTACCTCTTTTTAATGTACATGGATTTGATTTTTGTACGTGTGCCTCCTTTCTGACAGGCGAGGCTGCTTGTTGGGACGTCCTACAAAAATGCATATTCTGTAGAATTATTTTTTAGTATGACGTGTCTTAAAGTGATGCCATTTGGAAAATTTTAAGTTATACCTGTATTTTTAATTCGTGGGAGAAAACTATTTGTAGCTTTTAAGCTCCAGTCCAATTACGAAAATATTATTCTACTATGTTGAAAGTATTACAAAATCTGTTTTTTTCAGTTAAGGGTTTCATATTTTTTCATTACTTCAAATTTCTTTAAGCTAGTTTTGAATTTATATTTCAAATAGCTTTCTGAGGATTACTGTCTTTTAATAATTTGAATAATTTACCATCACTTTAACATTTAGAGAATGACTATGGCGATACACCAAAATCTTATCTTTTTGCTCTTATGGTGTACTAGAGACAAGATTTATTTGGTTAGGATTTAGAAATTGTTAAGATTTAGAGAAAAAAGGTTAAAACTACCTTCCTTAACGTTACAAAAATTGTCATGCTGAGACAATCCAGTTTGGTGTGAGAATAGTTTTTCTCTTCCGTACACAAAGCACGAAAACCAGCCTGATTGTTTCTGGAAAAAAACCATTATGTTATAGGTGTGAAAAATACATTTAATGATTTATGGTGATTTTTATCTCATTTTAACTCCCAATACTTCTGTATGCCACCAAACAAGCTAATTTTTTTTCTTACTATTTTAGTTGATAGGCTCACCCCAAAATATGCTTTTTGGGACTGATTTAGCACCTGCATATTCTGCGTGAATCTCTTTAATTGGTTGCAGTTGAGCTAATGGTGGAGCCAAAATGCTATTGCCCTGTCTTCATCAACATTTAATCAGTAAGTACTGGGCATTGCATCTTTCTTAGAACTTTAAGTTCATACTTTGCAGTTATATGAATACATTATTTTATGTAAACATTTTTCTCTTGAGTGTTCAGGTTTTAGAAGTATTTTAAGGGGAAGAAATCAAAGTTTGGGGGTTATGACTTGAGCTTCGAAAACAGCATGGCTGGGAAATGTTTACTGGTAGAGAATCATATCAAAAATAGGTAGCTGTCCTCTAGTCCTTTTTTTAGAGATCTCGTTTTTCAGTGCTTTAGTTATCTCATTACACCCCAGGGGTGCTTTAAAGGTGGGGAGATAGTGTATGTATTTTATAAGGTTAGTTTGATATCATTGGTTAGTATTTAAATCACAAAATCTTGCCTTTACTTTCTCCGCAAAAATCTTACCTTTCTATTAGCCTCATTTATCTCTCCAACATCTACAGACTCTAGTTTTTATTAATGGTGTAATAAACTTACATGTCCTGAAAACAACATCTCATTATTTTAAACAGTTGCTTTTGCCATGCTTCATTAAGTGCATTGGCTTAAATTAACACCTGTGAGGATGAATGCGATAATGTGAAACAAGTGTTCCCTAAGGATTTACTGCCTGGCACATAGATGTTAAAATATTGAGAGAGCTTAGAAGTGTTTTTGAAAGTATTGACGTCTTGCATCACTTGTATTAAACACACATCTGTCTGTTGCAAAGACATCAAAAGCTTAGAAAGGAACTAAGTTTAGGGAGGGTTCATTCTACTTTTTTTAATATCATATGTAGAGACTGCATATTTAACACTGAGGTGTTATTTTGCTTTTCCAGAATGGAGTTTTCATTTTAATAGTCCATTTTTTTTCTTACCACCATATTTTTCATATATGAAAGGATTTCCTGGGAATTGATATACTTTTAAATGCTTTGCAATTTCAGGTCCTTTATGTCTCCAAATGATAAGATGACCCAAGAAAGTGGTAAACTAAATGATTTTTATTAATTTCAAAATAGTAAAGATAAAATACAGATAGTTACCAAATGTATGTGGCATTTGTTTGCTTTCGTGTCATTTCTCCCTTTATCTTGATGGTGCTTTCATTTTGTGAAGAAAATTCCTGTAATAGAAATCACAAATAGATTTTGTGTTTGCTCTGATTCTATAAAGGTAGATAAGTTTAAATAAAAGGAGGAACGTGGTTATCATGTCTTCCCCCGCCCCAATTTTGTAGAAAGATAATCCATTCCATGACTGAATACTAGAAATGAGTTGTCAGGGAAAAGCACACTGGGGAACTCATTATGAACAATTTAATTTTCTACCGTTTCATTTATTTAAATGTCATTTTGATTATGTACACTGTTAGGTCATTTTTCCAATCACCAGTGGTCAAAGCTGATTCATTCACTTCCCATCAGGTGTTATGTATCAGAAATGCTCATTAGGTTTATTTTACTGCCTGTGTATATTTTAGTATCTGATGAGTAAATGTGCTTTAAAAATTAACTTGAAAAAAAAAATTCACTGTAAATCACAGGTGTCTGGTGATACTGTATATTTCCATTTAAAGAGCTTCTGATGGTGCCTTGTATAAAAGTACTCAGTTTTGAATAGATGAAATCTTTGAAGTGTACCAAATAACACATTATAAGCTCCTGAACCATACATGAAGTGAAAAATAACATTTTAATAAGCAATATAGTTTTATTGTCAAACCAGTTATGAAATGCTGCACCTTAAAATGATCCATGCTATCAAGTAATCCTCCTTACGCAAGTAATAATGACATTGTTTTCAATAGTTGATAATTGAAATAAACATTTTAAGCCATTAAAGCGTGCTAGAATAGACTCCACTAACAGCTGTATTGACATTTTTATGATATATAGTCATATTTTACCGTCTTAAAACCAAGCCATAGTAAAAGTTAATTAGGTACCATAATTGAATATGCCTTATGTTCATTTATGGCTCTGCTGCTCAAAGTTTTCCACAAAGTGTATAGAGGAACAAATCCCACGGGGCCTGACACCATAGTCCAAAACATTCTTCTTCAAGTGTGTAGTGTTCCTGTTCGTGTCTTGAATAAAGTTTGTACTTAATGAAGATGTTATGCTTATTCTATGACCTTACCTGTTGTTTGACAGCCCTCTGTGTACCCATGTTCATGATGTATGAATTTGTTACCTATTATCTTCCACTAAGATTTTCTACTTAGCAGACTTTCATTATTTCAAAATAAAATTATCTGCAAATATCTTCCAAATTCCTTAGACGTTACTAAGCAAATTCTCTTTTAAGTATTTTTTTAAAACATTAGTTATTCAATGATAGGGTGATAGTCCATTTGGAGTTTTATAATAACATAGCCACAAAAACAAATGTTCAGTAATAGGTACGAATTAGATAAATTTAGATCTATGTGCCCATTCAAAATGTAGAGTAGTAATGATACAGGAAAATGCTCCTGATACAGTAAGTACAAAAAAGATGTGACAGTACGATCTTAATATTGTGAAAACAATAAAAGATAGGCATGCTGATACATGGGTAGAAGACTTGCAAATCACACAGAAAGAATATGGATGATTTTTCTTGTACTGTATTGGGTCAGGAGAAAAAAACATCTGAAAACTGTCCTTATTGCCTTATAAATGAATTATGCCAGAGACTGTTTCTCAGCCAATGTTTCTCAGTCTTTAACTCACCTAATAAAATTGTGGTGCTGTATGTTCTGTAGCTTGCAAGATTTCACAGTATAAAGTGAGTATATTAAAATAGGGAATATTTTATATCATGTCTCATCCCATGTTCCATTTTAGAAGCACAGCTCCAAGCATCTATGGTCAGCAAATGTTGGTTCCTATGCTTCTCAAGATTGACACTAATAGCATCTAAATTCTTCCATACTTGTGTCAGTACTGTACTTGGAAATGAGTATACATCTGTTTACAGAATTAGCCACCCAAACTGGGAAGAAAGGTGACTTTATTCCTTGATTCTGGTTTTTAGAAGATATTCAACACTTAAATACCCAGGAAAATCAGGGTGATAGGTAGACTCAATTGATGGAAATACCAGTCTAAGATAACCCATTGGATAGGAACTTTACATCAATACTGAAAGGAAGAATAGCATGAATGACTCATTTCTTTAATTGAATTCTGTGTTAAATAACAGATCCAAGAGTTATATCTTTATGCTTATCCTTTTTTGTCCTTCCAGGTTATAGTGTGTTAAATAGGGTCATCTTTTTCATTTGGAAGCTATAAGATTGTATTATAATGAAGACACAATGACTTCATGATAAGAGTTTTGTACCACAGTTAAGGTTGTGTGGTTTTTTTTTTAAGGCACCACAATGGTTTTATTTTTGTCATTGACAGTATGTACAAACCTGCAATTGTGTAATTGTTTTGTTTGGTTTTTAAAATACTAAGTATGCATTAAAAGTATGTTTATGTTTTAAGAAATATGCATTAAAGAAGTTCACTGTAAACATAATTCTCAATATATTTTCCTGCTTTAATGCATAAATAACAATCTAAGTAGTCATAAATAAAACTATCAACTTTCATGACCCAGAAGTATAGACAAATTTTGAAGTTTGGCAGAAGCTGTTCTCTCTGGTTTTATAAATTAAAACACACAGCATTTGTAGTGATTATTAATGAAATGACTTATCCCAAGTCCTTGTTGTATCCCAACCTGTTCTGTCAATAATAAACCTTCCAATGTACTTGTTAAAGATGCCACATGCTTAAAAACTCAATGATTAAAAGAGGTCTAAAAGGTAATTTAAATATTACTCAGTCTTATTAAAACCACTTCAGCTTGTCTGAAAAACAAAATGCTGCTAAGGAGAGAATTCTGTACCATTAGTTAAATGGCATCTAACAAAATCTATAATTTAAGGAACAAATCAAATACATTTTAGTCTTGCAAAAAAACTTCATTGAGATCATTACAGGAACAGAATGCTATCCTAAGTTTTCTAAAATTCTTGAGTTATCAATGAGTTGAAACTTGAGTTAAAATAATTTTAGAAAGCCATAATTCTTGATGCAGAACATACTAGTTTTTAATGACCAGAAATTCTTATTTCTTCAGAAAGCATTAAATAACTGTTGAAACATACCACCTATCTAGTGATTTATCAAGTAACCACTCAAGATTTATTAAGTACACATTTAAATTTTATGTAATAAAAGTCAACTGGCATTTTGCACATTCACTGTATTTCATTTTATACATTTTTTTAGGTCTTCATTTATAGGGGATAAAACTTAGAAAACATTCTTAACCAATATTTTCCTTAGAGTTAAATGATTCAAACTACAAGTAATGCTAAGCTAAGCTCTGTCATTAATACTGAAGCCTAAGTTTTTCAATCAATACAAAAATGATCTGGCTCACTGTTAACTGCCTGACAAACTTTAAAAAACTTGTTAAACAGCAGATTACAAGAAATGTTTCCCCTGTTCTTTTAAAAAACAAGACTATGAGATACATAATCTAAATGAAAATTTACAGATGGTAGCTGAAATCCTGTCAACTTTCAGCCTAGTGTAACAAATTCCATAGTTAAATAATTCAAAATTCAAGTTTTTAATGGAAATGTCAAGGCATACAACTACATTTTTCAGATAGGGACATGATAAACTAGAAAATTAAAGCTATCAAAGCTATAAATAAGGAGTGCATAAATAAACAGCAATGCCAAAGCATTAGGGCTGTTAAAAAAAATTTATATAAACACGTCTGATGGTTCTTTCTGTAAGCGGCTCTCCACTGATAAAGCTATGGATAAAACCAATTCCTTGCACAGCTTTCTAATAACTGATGACAAAGCTGAATTCCTTGGTCATAAAGCTGTATACCAATAGACAAAATTTTCATATGTATTCAAAATTCTTGAAATCTCAAGCAGATCTTCCATGGTTTTCCTAACTGCATTTAGATTTGCTGCTACCCTCAGGTATTTTTTCCTTTAATTTACTAAGGTATCGTGCTATTTAAAGATACTCAGCAAACGATGAAAACATGCGAAAATGCCACTTCAGTTAAAATAGCTGTTAAAATTGTGTTTATTTTTATTCCATATCTTCTCGTTTTAGTGTAAAAATAGTACATATGGTATAACCCATTACAAAGAAGGAAAATTGAAAAGAGCTGATGATGTGCAGTCATGTGTTGCTTAATGACAGAGTTCTGAGAAATGCAGTTTGGGTGATTTCGTGTGAGCATCATAGAAAATACACAAACCTGTATGTTACTGTACTGAATATACTACAATTTTAACAATGGCAAGTATTTGTGTATCTAAACATATCTAAATATGGAAAAGGTACGGTAAAAATATGGTGGTGTCATCTTACAGACTTACCGTATATGCACTCTGTTGACCAAAATGTTCTGTGGTACATGACTGTCTTTATTTTGCTCCAAAAAGGACCAAAAAGGTGATAGCAGAGTTGGCGATTTTCCTATTTTCTTGACAAACCAAATGGGGAGGGATTCCAGAAGTTATTAACCATAGGTTTATGTATAATCAATTAGAAGACAGGCACTAAATTACTAAACTTTGTACCCCACTATCACAATTTGATTTATTCACCAATATTTCTCAGTCCAACATCAGAATACAGTTGTATTCTGTGTAACAACTATCTTGACTGCACTTGGTCCTTTTGTTCTAATTTGAAAGCTAAACTTCGTGAAAAAAGTATCTGTAGGTTGTCATTTCTTTTCTCTTTTTTTTTTTAATTTGACGAAGCCTTGCTCCAGGCTGGAGTACAATGGTGTAATCTTGACTCACTGCAACCTCCACCTCCTGGGTTCAAGCGATTCTCTTGCCTCAGCCTCCCAAGTAGGTAGGATTACAGGCGCTTTCCACCACACCCGGCTAATTTTTGTATTTTTAATAGAGATAGGGTTTCACCATGTTGGCCAGGCTGGTCTCAAACTCCTGACCTCAGGTGATCTGCCTGCCTTGGCCTCCCAGAGTGCTGGGATTACAGGCGTGAGACACCACGCCCGGCCTATAGTTTGTCTTTTCTTCCCTACTTCTAATTCTGTACTTATTTCAGTAAGACTTCTGCCCCTACTACTCCCACCAAAACTACTTTTGTTAAAGGCACCAGTTGTTCTCCATATTACCAGATTACATAGTCACTTCTCAGTTATCTTACACTCTCAGCAGTTTTCAACATAGTTGACTACTTAATGCTCATTGAAAAAACCCTCTTGTGCTTCTTAGTTAACACGTCTTAGGTTTTCTTCCTCATCTCTAGCTAGTCCTTCTTATTCTCCTTTGTTTGACTTCCCAGATTTAGTAGAGTGCTCTAGAACTGTAATCTAGGCTGTCTTCTCTAACCTCTTTTAAGAAATCTTTAAAAACAATGTGTATGCCCCTAAGATTTATAGTTCTAATCCTGGCATGTTGAACTCTAGTTTTATATATTTAACTTTCAGTTTAACATCTTCATTTAGATACCTTATATAATCTTAGTATTAATGCTAATATTAATAAAAATAACCTACCTTTTGAATTTTGAACTGTGTGTGTTACCCATTAAAAGTGAAACTAGGTCAGTTTCTTAAATATTAATGTACTGACCACATAGCTCAGGCTATAGGGGGAAAAAAGTGAGTCAAGAACATATTAAAGATATCGGGACTGGGTGCAGTGGCTCACGCCTGTAATCCCAACACTTTGGGAGGCCGAGGCAAGTGGGTCACCTGAGGTCAGGAGTTCGAGATCAGCCTGGCCAACATGGTGAAACCCCATCTCTACTAAAAAATACCAAAAAATTAGCCAGGCATGGTGGCACGCGCCTGTAGTCCCAGCTACTCGGGAGGCTGAGGCAGGAGAATTGCTTGAACCCGGGAGGCGGAGGTTGCAGTGAGCCAAGATCCAGCACTACACAGCCTGGGCAACAGAGCAAGACTTCATCTCAAAAACCACAAAAAAAGATGACAGCATAAAAACAAAGCGACTATATCCCCAGTACCTGCGTATAGTAGAGGTAATATATTTGGATATATTTGTTGATTGAACAGATAAGCTTGTTAATTTACGAAGTAGCATAAAATCATTCACTAATCTCTAACCTGAGTTGTAGAACTTTAAAAAAGAAGCCAGGATTCCTGTTCTTTTCCCAATGTTGTGGATTAACTTGGGTCCTGAAATAACTATTGGCAAGATTACCAAGAGTAGAGTTTACATTTCAATGGTTGGGATATAAATTTGTGCAACTTTTGGGAAAATATATTGCAGTATGATTGAAGAGTTCTAAATTTTGTCATATCCTTTAACAATTTTTATTTACTAATATTCAAGGAAATGGAATGTAAAAATATGTTTTTCAGTATGGTTTAAGGAAATTAAAAATTGGGAACAACATAAACGTCCAGTAATAGGATAACTGTTAAATAATGTCACACTTTTTATTGCAGCACAAGCTCTATTTTTTGCTTTTTTATTTTTGAGACAGGTTCTTGCTCTGTCACCCAGACTGCAGCCTTGATCTCCTGGGCTGCAGCCATCCTCCCACCTCAGCCTCCAGAGTAGCTGAGATTATAGGCATACACCACCACACCTAGCTAATTTTTTTTTTCTGGAGACTAGATCTCATTATCTCAGGCTGGTCTCAAGCTCCTGAGCTTAAGTGATCCTACTCCCAAAATGCTGGAATTACAAAGGTGAGCCACCACGCCTGGTACAGTGTAAGTTTTAAGTAATAACTTTCGTTAGATGCCTACCTTGGTTTCCTTCACACACTTCAGTCTGAGCAAATTCTAAAAAAGCAGGATAGAAAATTGCAGAATACACTATAATCACAGACACACAATACACCAGGAGATGAGATTGGAAGGAACTACACCAAAGAGTATGAAAAACTGTTTGGAAAGTTTATGGATGATTTTAACCTTTTTTTTTTTTTTTTTTTAACTTTTTTACATTTCTTTCCCCCATCTTTTGCAGTAGGTATTACTAACAAGCCAGCCTTTAAAAAATTGATTCAGAAATAGCAACATGAAACATGAAATCCAATAGCTTAATGTTTCTCCAGCAGGGTCTGTACCTTTTTCACTGAAAATGCAAAGAGGATCTAATTAGAATGCTGAAAAAATTAGAATTTTAATCCCTAATTTTTGCTGAAACATCCCCTCGAACCTCAAATCTTGTATTTTTTTTTTTTAAAGCTCTGGTTGGCTTTCGAGGATAAAGATGAGAAGCTTATTGAAAGAAACCTTTAAAAACCATTTCATATTTCATAAGGTTTCACATTGCTTTCAAGAGCTTGTAATTTGTCTTCTCTGGTGTAATTGTTTAAGGTCCCACCTCACACACAGATTCTTAGATAGGGTTGCTCACCTGTCATCTTAAAAGGGTTTTCTGAATGAATAGGGTATTATATAATCTTTATGCTTTAAGATAAAACATAAAGAGAGGTATTAATAATTATAAAGAAAAACTATAGTTACTGGTAATATTTATGGTACTGTATTGATTGATACTACACATGTTACATAATGGTACCATAGTCTACAGCTCATAGAACCACTAGCATAGCTGAGCCTGGTTTTTTGTTTTTTTTTCCTCTCAGAGAACGTTTGTCTGCCTGATGAGAGCCACTTGGGTTAAGAAACTAACTGTGAATAGTCATCATTTCTGTCCTTTCTTCATTGGGGAATATTTTTAGAGGCTAATATCCAAAAGTTCTACTTAAAAAAGAAGTCTGGTTTTGTCTTACTCTTCGAGATGAGATATCACAGAGGCTTGAGCCTAGACTGTCATCAGCATACTGCTATACTATTCATTTGTTCTTATTAAACCTTATTGTGTGTAATGCTGTTACTTTTTCAGAGTGTTGCAGAGATAGGAACATGGGAGAGAAACAATCTGGATAACATGAAAGTGATGCTGGTGGCTAAGGGAAGGCAACTTGATTCTGTGGGAAGGGCTGTAGCTGATCCATCCATTGTCTAGGTAAGTCTGCTTTTGTTGCAAGGACGTCACATGATTTGCAAATTTGTCAAAACTAGATCATGATTTCCATTTACCTTTATTTTGGGAATGGCATAATTACTATTGTAAAATGAATGATGTCCTTTTCAAATAGTAATTTGTATAGTAAAATTTTAATGAATTATTGGATCTTCACCATGTAAATGTTAAAAGTTTTTGTGTCAAAGGAAAATACATTCACTTCAATGGTAAATGTATGAATGGACTAATATCTTGTGTATAGGAGCCAGAGAGAGCCAGGCATGTTGGCACATACCTGTACCCGGCTACACGGGTGGCTAAGACAGGAGTATCACTTGAGCTCAGGAGTTCAAGGCTCTAGTACACTTAAGATTGTGCCTGTGAATAGCCTTTGCACTCCAGCCTGGGCAACAATGCAAGACCCCTTCTCTAAAAAAAAAAAAAAAAAAAAAAAAACTTAATAAACATTGAGTAATTATATCACGGTTTATGGCCTCTGTGTTATTTAGTTGGTAAAACATACGTGCCAAAAGTGAGTATTGAGGCAAGAACCTCTTTAAACCTTATAAGGTATTTCTGAAGACTTCAGCCAGGCTATTGACTATAGTGTCATGCCTTTCCCCCCGCTAGCCATGAGATATTATATTCCAAGACTAATTATTCCATCTGTCTGAACAAGAGGAAAATAATATTTGTGTAAAATAGCAGGTAAGGATACTTTGAACAATGTTCAAAGTTACCTGTTTCAAAAGAAGGACTAACTCATCTCTTAAAATTGCAATTTGGTCAGTGATGGATGTATGTACTTTTTCAATATTTTGAAAAGAACATAGCAAGAATTATTTAGTGTTCCTGTGTTTCAGATAATAGAGCTTAAATACCTGTAAAAAATGTTTTGGAAAAATAATTCTTAAGATAAAAATTTTGATGAATCTTCTGCTAAAGAAAAAGAAGTTAAGCACCTACAAAGCTGTCCATAAAAACACAATCAAAAAGTGGTGAGACTTTTGCTGATAAGACAGATTCTCTTTGGTTGGATGTGGCAAAAACATTAAGTATTATAAATGTTGTAGGTTTTTAAAATTTATCAGAGCAAACAGATTCTTGCAGATATCTAATTCTAAATAATGGGTGTAAACTTATGAAAGGCAGTTTTTGAAATCTGAACTCTCATTGCAATTTTACATGAAGAACACTGTAGGCAGATACCCAAATAAATATGTGTGGTATTTCAGGGGATTATAAGGGAATACTTCATATCTGGGAATAAATTTTGAAATCCTGATCTGGAATCTGTTCTTGTACAGATTTGAGTATGAGCACAGTGGAAGAGGATTCTGACACAGTAACAGTAGAAACTGTGAATTCTGTGACTTTGACTCAGGACACAGAAGGGAATCTCATTCTTCACTGCCCTCAGAATGGTAGGAGAACTTGCTGATATATAATTCTGACTCTCTGAATTTATTTATCACTTTTGACCCCTATTGCCCAAATAGAGGTCTAGGTGCCTATGAGTTTAATATAAATGTTAGCTTTTGTCAATCTTGTTACTATGTTATAAATAGGATGTTGAGCCCCCAAAGGTAATGATGGAATAACTATAATATATACTTATTTTTTTATACTAAGTGGTACCAGCAGTATATTTAATTCATTAGGAAATGTAGAATTATTCCTCAATACAAATAGACTTTTTTGTTAGAACCTGTGTTAAAGAATTGTACACAATCATTTGAATATGACTTAATATGATGATCTACAATGAATTAAGAATCAGCAGCCTTCCAGCTGATAATTTTGTTGTTATTCCTCTGCTTGCTCATTATTTATGTCATTTATTTATTGTGCTCTTAAGTTCATCTTTACTCAACCTAGGTTCTGTCTTCTCTTCTCACTCTGTACATAATTCCTAGGTTATTTAATTCAAACTTAGAATTTTAAGTAGCACCTACCTATAAAGATGACTCAGACTCTGTCTTTATACAGAATTCTCTGTGCTTCTCATAGGCACCTTAAGTTTCATACATCCCAAACAATCCTTACATGTACTTCCTAAATTACCTAGTTCTCTTTTTTCCTTTCTCTGTGAATTTCATTAGTGTCCAGATCATGAATGTGGTTGGGAATAAATTATTTCTCTCATCACCTGCATCATTTCATTTGAAGACTTCTTGATAGTATTATGTTTTTTAAATCCATTGCATCCTGTCTGTTTCAAGCCCTCCTTTGTTAGTTCAGTTTCTCATTTCTCATCTAGGTATCTCTAATAGCTTTTTAACCAGTGTCCTACCTATAATCCATCTTTCAAGCAGCTGATGAAATTGTTCATGATACAATTAATAGCATAAAGCTTCCCAAGGTTTTTAGAATATAGTACAGGTTCTTTAATTTGGCCCATAGGTCTCCAGTCGTTTCTGCTTTCCTCATAGTGTTACCTCCTGCCACATTTCATATACCTGTGTTCCAGCAGATCACACTATCTTTATTTTCCTAACATACCTATACCTTAAGCTTCTCATACCTCCATGTCACTGCACATACTGCTTCTACTGCCAAGAGAGATAGCAGTTTTCCCCGGGCTTCCCTTCTCTTTCACGTTTGAGAGACCGCCTTCAGGAGTTGAATACTGCGGTAGGCATAGAAAGGCAGTGTCCTTTTGAATCCTGTTTGCACAACTAGGTTTAGTTAAATGAGCAAATTGGTAAGAAAATGTTTTTAATAGATAAAAAAATTGTAGAACCATTATTAGAAATTTTGTTTTCCCTCATTGGTTTGAAATTTTTGAGATTTTTATTTGTTTGTTTTCTTCCATTAGAAGCGGATGAAATAGACTCAGAAGATAGTATTGAACCTCCACATAAGAGGCTTTGTTTGTCCTCTGAGGATGATCAGAGTATTGATGATTCTACTCCTTGCATATCAGTTGTTGCACTTCCACGTAAGTCACTACGTATTAAGAGCCATAGAGTTCCCTTTTAAAATCAAAGTTTAGCTTCCAAGACATTCAATTGGCATTTCTAGATAGACTTGGACTTAATGCTTTTTTCTTCATTTAGTCAAAACACCTCTTTTTAGCTAACAATAAATACTATGTGCCAGACATATCATTAAATGCTTTTACGTATATTGCCTACTTTAATCTTCCCAACTTTTTTTTTTCAATTGCCCCACAAGGAGCCTTTTTAGACTTTTTTTTCCTGATTGTACTTTTCATGAAAAGTACAATATATCCTCAAAAATAGCTTGTATTTCTTAACGTACTGTCTGTATGTCCTTGCTTTGTTCATAAAGATAATAAAACTTCTTGTCACATGCATTTCCCCCCACCCCAAGAACCATATTTGCCCTCATTGAGAAAGCATGCTTTACAATAGGTACTAATATTGTTATTCCTATTTTACAAGTCAGGAAACTGAGACACAGAAAATTATAATAACTTGGCTAAGAGCATATCTAGGCATTCTGGTTCCTGTAGTACATACTCTTGACCCCAATGCCATATTGACTCTTCAGTATGCTATATGACAACATGAAAGTTAGATAGAAGCCTAATTAGTTTATTCTTACCAAGAAAGTTCTTAATGCGTTTCTCTTCCAAGATCATTTAGAGTAGACTGGCTTCTATAGGAGGTATAATATTTCAAGTGCAATACTGTTGGCCCAAGACCGCATACCAACTGCAACATTAGGTTGTATTTCTGATTTGCTTAGCAAAGAGTATGGAGTGTTCAGGAAGATTCTGGAGTAGATGCCTTAGTCCATGGCAATGGGGATGGGACACATGACTGTTGGTGGCACTCTTAGCACAAAGGAGAGTTTTGCCATAGCTGAGAACTTTGATTTTACACTCAGCATCAGACAAAATCACATCTTCATCTTTTGAAAAAGCAAGACCAGGTTTTCAGCCTGGAAAATCATATCTTAACAAGTAGATATGTACTCTGAATTTAGAGTTAATTGCTTGCTAAATTGAACAGAAAAGAAACTTTTAGTTTACTATAAGACTTTATTAAAAAACAAGTGTTAATATTGCTTCCAGTTGTGGTATAAACAAGCATAACATATTTCTAATTAAATATTCTTTCCTCCTAATGATGATTCCTGTGTTTTTTAAAATCTTTCCTAATTTGACTATTATGTTGCGATTCAATTCTAAAACTTAATTGGCCTATCTATACAGATGTAATCCTAAATATTTTCTAAACTAGAATTTTTGAGTAGCTAATTTGAAATGAATTGACTTTAACCAATTCATTTTGTTAAAGTGGAATGCCCTGTTCATGATTGTAGGTTCAAACTACACTTTATTATGTTTTTTTATGGTGGTAAACCAAATCCTTAATGGTGCTGTTCACTTAGCTTCAGATAATAGAGGAAGGTTGACTTGAAAGCACATGAGCTGCTTAATGTTGGGTCATAGCATCATCACATATGGAAGACACACTGGAGCCTAATACTTAGCAATAAGACTGATAAAGTTTATCTGTCTGGATCGTAAAAATCCTCACAGGCATCAGCCTCTCATTAATCACTCTAACTCACTTACCTCTTCTCTTTGTAGTCATCTGCCACTACATTTATCCCATTCCCTATTTGTAGTTATAACTATATAGTGATTACAGTATTCGTCTAGATGATTCTTTCAGTACCTTAGCCTCTTATTCCTTTTGTTCTCCATTTATTACTGCCTTTACCACTCTTACCTGTTACTAGAGTTCATTTGTGATCTATTTCAGACTTGCTGTTTTCCTACCACTACTTCTGTTTTTCCAGCTCACTTCCTGTAGTACTTTGTAACTCCTGCAGTCTTTTGCCTCACTGGGACCTATTGATCCTATTATATTATCATTGTTTCTTCTCTACTTGTATCCTTTCTTTCCTTTTTACCCTGTTTTACTTTTATGGTTAATCTTATAATCACTGTCTTGCATTCACCAAGTCCTTTTTTTTCCTCTCACTTATTTGGTGAAATCATAACTGTCTAAATCTATTTTTGCCTGTTTATGTCTGTACCAGTGCAGCTAATTGAAAAGTATTAGAGAAAAATGGCACAAGCAGGCTGACTATTCTCACGGGCTCATAATGCTGCCTACCAGTAACAACAGTTCTCTAGTGTTCTTTTACCCACTCTGAGATGACTATTTCATATGTCCCGAAACTTCCAAATACCTTTTCCACCTTTTTACTCTGAGCTAATAACCCTACTCACAAAGAATTTGAAGTGACCAGAAAATAATTTCTACAAATTCCTACTACCACAAATACATACCTACCTGCATCTATGTCCATTCATATATTCGTTGTCCTATCTTAGGCCTATCCTTCCATTTACTAGATTTTATCCCTTTTACCTACTCAAGGACATTGTTCCAATAATTATTTTGTCTCTTCCGTGTCACCAGTTTTTCTTCTACTGAGTCATTACCACAGTATCACAAACATACTGTTATTTTTCTTTAAATAAAAAGTTCCTGGTCAGGCGTGGTGGCTCATGCCTATAAACCCAGCACTTTGGGGGGCTGAGGCGGGCAGTTTGCTTGAACCCAGGGATTTGAGACCAGCCTGGGCAACATGGCAAAACTCTGTCTCTACAAAAAATACAAAAAAGAGCTGGGTGTGGTGGTGCATGCCTGTAATCTCAGCTACTAGGGAGTCTGAGGTGGGAGAATTGCTTGAACCTGGGAGGTTGAGACCGCAATAAGCTGTGAGTGTGCCACAGCACTCCAGCCTGGGCAAGAGAACAAGAGCCTGTCTCAGAAAAATAAATAAAAAGTTCTTTTAGCTCACTTTTGGTTCTTACTCAATTTTCCTCCTTGCCTTTAGAGCAGAATACCTTGAAAATTGCCTGTATTTGCCTTCATTTCCTTTCCCCATTTTTCCTTAAACTTACTCCAAGCTTTCACCCCTTAACTAAACTGTTTTTCCCAGCTCTCTAAAGACCTTCTTGTTGCCAAATTCAGTGTTCACTTTTTTAGTGTTTGCCTTACTTGATCTGTCAGCAACGTTTGACAATATTTATTACTCCCTTCTCCCTGAAACGTTTTCACTTGGCCTATAGAAAATATTTGTCTGGTTTTCTTTCTATTTTTCTGTCCATTTCTTCTCAGTCTCTACTGCTGACTTTTCCATGTCACCAGAACCTCTAAATGTGGAGCACCCCAGAACTAAGTCCTTAGACTGCTTCTTTGTTTACTCACTTTTTAGGTGATCTCAACTTAAGGTTTCAAATACTATCTGGTGTTAACCACCCCAGATTTATTCCAGACCAGACTTCTCATTCTCTAAATATTTAGTAGTTGTCTCAAACTAGTGTGTTTAAAGCAGAGGTTCTATAACTTTCTAAATCCTTAAATTTGCTTATTTTACAGTCTTCTCAACTAATTAGTAGCAGGTATATTCTTCCAGTAGTTTTGATTTTTAAAAAAAAAAAAAGTAATATTATCCTTGGCTCTTCAGTCTCTTCCATCTCCTCTTTGTCTACAAATCATAGTGGCTTTGCCATCCAGAGTACATTCACAATTTGAACTACTAGCCATTCTCACTTGCCTTCACCCTAGTCCAAGCCACTGACCTATCTTTATTGCATTTGCGCTTCAAATGGTTTTTCTGATAGCACAGAGTGAGTCTGTTAAAATAAAAGATTATATTATTCCTCTACTCAAAATCTTCCAGTTGTTTCCCACCTAAGAGTTAAAACCAAAACCTTTTGGCTTACAAGGCCCCACACAATCTCCTACTGTTCTTGTTTAGTCTGCTTTAGCTACACTGACCTCCTTGCCATTCTCATGAACACTCCAAGCATGCCCCGTCTCAGAGCCTTTGCACTTGGCTCTCCTTGAAATGCTCTTCCTTGAGATTCCTGCAAAACTAGCTTCCATACTCACTTGTTCCAAGTCTTGGTCACTTTTCCCAGCCTCCTATAGAAAATTTCAAATACTGTCCTCCACCCCAACAGATTCCCTTTCCTGTTTTATTTTTTCTCACTACTAATCACCATCCAATGTAGTATCTGGCCATTTTGTGTCTTTCCCCACTAGAATATAGGCTCCATGAAGAAATGATTTTTGTTTCCCTTGCTCACTGTTGTATCCCCAGCACCCAGAGCAGTATCTACTATGAATTAGGTTCTCATTAACTATTATTAAGCAAATGAATATATACATGTGAAGATGTATTAACAAGTAGTTTGTTAGGAAATTAGATGATCGTATTTTTTTCCCATGGATATTTTTAGAACAATTAAAACTTGCCATTATTATTCTGGAGATGAACTGTTCCTTTTCTTGAAGTTTCAGAAAATGATCAGAGCTTTGAGGTGACCATGACTGCGACCACAGAGGTAGCAGATGATGAGGTTACTGAGGGGACTGTGACACAGATCCAGGTATAGTAAATCTTTTAACTGTCCTCAGGAGAATGTTCCTTGACACATTGGTTAGCAGATAAAATGATGAGAAACCTCAGCCTCCTAAGTAGCGAGGACTACAGGCACACGCCACTGTGCCCAGTTTAGCCCTTATTATGAAACAAATTACAAAGCTCTTTTGTTTTGATTACTGCCAAATAGTTAATGAGTTATAATTTAATATTTAACTTCTTGGGTTGCTATCACCATTTTAGTGAACAAAAAACTTTTCTAATAATTGCTAATATTTGTTTAATAAGATTAACTTTAGACACAGAATGAACAAGATGTGAGTTGAAAGTCAGCATAGTTAAAAAGTTCAGAAATAGTCTGT
Source organism: Macaca nemestrina (assembly GCF_043159975.1). Lineage (NCBI taxonomy): Eukaryota > Metazoa > Chordata > Mammalia > Primates > Cercopithecidae > Macaca > Macaca nemestrina. Next base: position 66,693,476 of record NC_092128.1, read on the forward strand.
TTCTTACTGTATCTTTGCTGTAAACCAGGTGCAGCTATTTTGACATAGTTTGGTAGTTAATGTACTGTGTCTCATTTCAGTGATGAGACTACCTTGAAAAATAATTAGAAACTATTGTAAGTCCCTATGTATGTAGTACTTTGTGGTTGCAAGAGGCTTCAATGAGCTGAATATTCTAGGTTTCTAAGCCTTATATATATTATAGGCATGAAATCCTGCAACCAACTCATAAAAGCTTCATTTTAAAAGCAGCAGCATACTAAATAAAGCTGAGGAAACTTAATAGATGCATAAAGTAGTGAAAAATGGGGGTAAAATACTGTAAGACTTATTTATATATCAAGTATAGATAGGTACCCTTCAAGGTACCTAAGTCTCCTGCTGTACACACTAAACTCATTTATTATTGATGGTGTTGAATACTACTGCTACTGCTTAATAATTATTTGTTCATTTGAGGGAAGATTTGAGCCATAAGGCATTAAATGTTTGCCCCCAAATAGTGGTTAATCAGCATAACAGACTTATTCCTAAGGTTCATGGAATGGGCTTTGCTATATAGACATACTTTGAGAAATGGTGATTTGATTCTCATATCCAACTGATTAAGAGAAGATAATTTAAGAGTATTTTCTACATTATAGTTCTTAAAACTGAGTATTGCATGTATCAAGGTCTTTTGATAGCTCTCTTACTCTTTACTGATATATAACTCCAGGATCAAATCTTATAAAATTGTGATCTTCAGAATGTAAGAACCTTAGACACATATAGTCTGTCTCAATTCTTAGCTTTATACAGGTCCTTCTTGATTTAAAAAATCAAAAAGTATGACACATAAATAGAGGGCTATAAAACTTATTCACACTTGTTCCAGTGATTTCCAGCTTTTTGCCCATGGATTCAAAAGCACTTCCATAAACACACTATATATATTACCACCAGATACAAAAATAAAGTAGTAGGCAACAATAGAAATGTGACTTTTCTCCTAATTGTACCTTGGTTGTCCACTGACAGCTTATCTTTTTCCAAAAGAGATGAAGACAGCTTATCTCTTTCCAGGAGAGATGGGTTTCAGTTTCTCTTCATATTAGAAGTTCAGTTTCTGTTTATTCAAGAAGTAGTAGTTCAGTCCTTCTTAGGATTTACCTTCAGCCAGTAACATTGCTTAGTTTTTTTTTTAGCCCAGAGACTGAATTGGGTTGAGTGGTCACTAAACATGTGACTCTTCCCTTATTCTGTCTATGATAGGCTAATACCTGATACGGTAGCACTGTTGCCAGGTCTTCCTCATTTACATTATGGTTCTCTTTAGGCCAGGGTCAACTCTGCCAAAGGCAGCTTTTTCCCCTGCAGAATTTGTTAAGTTAGATATGCTTGTAACTAAAAATATAGATGGTGGTGGTTGCACAGAAGACTTAACTGCATTAAGGATAAGTAGTACCATACAGTTCTTTGAGAGAAAGGTACATTAATAAGGCTCTAGAGGTTGTCTAAAACAAAGTTGTCAGAAAACAATAAGCAGACCATGATTTTGCAATAATGACTTATGATTTAGCCTGTTAATCTTTTAAGTTAAGAGATTACATTATTGGTGATTTAGGCAGCAAGCTTATCTCTGAGGGCATTAACAAATCATAACACCCAACCCTAGCACTTCCATTTTCCTATCTAGAACAGATAACTGTATATTGTATATTATTGAGCTTATTTACATGTGTAAATATTTAAATTTCCCTGAGTATTCTATGTTGATTTAAATACTTAATAGACTCTTGGCCCATTTTATATAAAACTGAAGCCAGTAGTACACTTACTTGCTTAAATGAAGGTCATATTATGTTAATGCATATAATTTTGTTTTCATACTGCCATAATAAAAATAGCAAGAAATATTTTTTTGTAAATTGAATATATTTTTACTATATCTAAAACAAGTGAATTCCGTATGACTATATTTAAGTTTTATAATGCTTAGGATTACAAAGATGAATCAGGTTGGGCATTAAATCAAGCTGCCACTTTTTTTTTTTTTTTTACTTTTACAAGATTTTGCAGAATGAGCAACTAGATGAAATATCTCCCTTGGGTAATGAGGAAGTTTCAGCAGTTAGCCAAGCATGGTTTACAACTAAAGAAGATAAGGATTCTCTGACTAATAAAGGTAAGATATACTGTGAATTTTAGTGCCCAGTGGAAAAAAATGGAGATAGAAAGGGCTTATAGTCATCAAGATTCTGAGTTGGACCTTCATCATTAGGATTGAGCAGTTAGAGTAATTGAGCTTTTCTAACTGAATTAAATTTGGCCCCAGATGACTTTGAATTAAGGTTGTGAAACCACCATTTGTGGTTCAGTAATTAATAATTATTTTTCTCCTTCTGATTTGAAGTAAATTTTGTCTTGTTAATTTTTGAACAAATGCATAGTGGTGGCATTTAAGACAAGATAGTTATTGCTTATGAGAGTAGGAACTCAAGCCTTTTCAAGGGCCTACTATGGTCTGATAAGCGACCTAGAGGCTACCTTAAGCCTTAAACGTAGTGTTTATAGTGTTGGCTATGCTCAAGCATAGCTGGGGAAGGTGCTACAAAAAAAGTGAGCATTGTGTGTGTGCCACTGTGAAGTACAGAAAGGAAGCAGAAAAATGTAAATCATTTTCAACCACTGTATAGTAAATACTCTTTAAGAATACATTATTCACTTGTTATTCAATATTTACCTTGCCTTAGAGTCCGGGAGACCCTAACCCAGCAGCCCTAGAGGAATTAAAGACACACATACAGAAATATAAGAGGTGTAAAGTGGGAAATCAGGGGTCTGACAGCCTTCAGAGCTGAGAGCCCTGAACAGAGATTTACCCACATATTTATTAACAGCAAACCACTCATCAACGTTGTTTCTATAGATATTAAATTAACTAAAAGTATCCCTTATGGGAAATGAAGGGATGGGCCAAATTAAAGAAATAGATTGGGCTAGTTAACTGCAGCAGTTGTGTGTGTAAACCCACAACCTTCTAGCTTTTGTGTTAGGGCCATTATGAACATGTTATAGTGCTGCAGAGATTTTGTTTATGGCCAGTGTTGGGGCCAGTTTATGGCCAGATTTTGGGGTGCTTGCTCCCAACATTTGTATATGTTCTTTTTGCCCATACAATTTTCACTGGAGAAATTTTTCAAAAAGTTTTGAGCATGATTTGGCTTTTTTTACCTTTATGTTTCTTTTTAGCAGTTCTATATTGTTGAAAGGCTAAGAGAGGTAATTTTTAAAAAATCTTTTAATTATCATTGTCTTTTTTTAGTAGGGTCAAATAAATGTACCATAGCTTAAAATCCAGAAGTTACAAAAGCAAGTTTAACCTAGAGACCTTTCAGATTTCAGAGGAATGAGAAATGAAATTAGCTAAATTTTATCCCCAAATATAATCACAAAGGAATCTTTGGTGTTTTATTTCTTTCAAAGAGTAACTTTTTTTTTTTTTTTTTTTTAACATTTCTTGTTTTCTTTTAAAGGGCATAAATGGAAGCAGGGGATGTGGTCCAAGGAAGAAATTGATATTTTGATGAACAATATTGAACGCTATCTAAAGGTATCTTATGGCATATTTTTATGTTTCACTAATTTGTTTATTGCCAGTTGCAGAAATACCGACACAGTATGTTGTATGTACTTATTAACTTTTTACTTATTTTTGTAATGGATTTTTGTAATGGCTAACATGTTGTAGCTGAGTAATTCTAAAATACATTATTATAGTATAATAATATTTTGAATTCTCAGTTTAAAATCGCTTTACTACTTTAGTTGCCACCCTAAAGTTTAGATAAAATGTTAGTAGCCTCTCAACATTTTAAAGTCTTATCTTTTCAAGAAGGCTATATAGTTTAATTTATATTGTGTAAAAGCTTAAGGTATGCATCTTTCTTTGTTTTGTTTTTGTTTTTGTTTTTTCGAGACAGAGTCTTGCTCTGTTGCCCAGGCTGGAGTACAGTGGCACAATCTCAGCTCACTGCAACCTCCGTCTCTTGGGCTCCAGCTATTCTCCTGCCTCAGCCTCTTGAGTAGCTGGGATTACAGGCATGCACCACCACGCACGGCTAATTTTTGTATTTTTAGTAGAGACAGGGTTTCACCATGTTGGCCAGGCTGGTCGCAAACTGCTGACCTCAGGTGATCTGCCCATCTCAGCCTCCCAAAGTGTTGGGATTACAGGCATGAGCCACCACGCCCAGCTAAGGTATGCATCTTTGAATGAATTTTTGATGTCATAGTAGTCTTTCCCTTTTAAAAAAAATCAAAAATTTAGTTTATTTTCTTATTCAGGTTTATTTCTTGTTAGCTTAGTACTCTTCATTAAATGTCTTTTGAACACAATATTTTTAAGGCTTTGGATTGTGTTAAGGCATGGATTGCTTTAACAGTGTTTGCTTTTGAAGTCAGTGATCCATTTGGGCAGGCTGGAAACAGGCGAAGAGTGATACAAAGCCTTGTATCATGATACATGTGAGTTCTGTACAAGTTTACAGAAAGAAGAGTTTTTAGAGCAGTTATGGAAAATTTTGGAAGAAAAAGGATTTGAGCTGTCTTAAAGAATGGTACTTGGGCTAGAGTAGAATTGGAGGGAACTACATGAATACAAGCTGAAGCAGCAAGAAATCAAAGATCAAAACCAACGCACATTAAATTAACCCCTTTACCTTGAACTGAGATAAATAGCCTCTGGAAAACTGGGCTCTGAAGTCCATGCCAAAGAATTTGAACTTTATCCTATAGCAGATGAGAAGCATTAAAGGGTTTAAGAAAAGCTAGTAGTTTAGTTGAGTAAGGAATTCGTGGGGTAGATCTGTATTCTCAAGGAAATCTTTCCAGAGACTTGCTGACCATTTCTGTAATGGAGTTAGATTCAAATAGTGTTATGTCTGAAATGTAGACCATCAGCATCATTTGGGGAAGGATGGTATACAGTGTTTAACCATTCTCGTTTCGTTTGATATATTGACTGCTTACTTTAAATTTTCCACTCAACACTAATGTAGAAATACAGTGCTGCCTAGATAGAAGATCCACATTTTAAATTTTAATTTTAACTGCAACTTTCCCAAGCTAAGCTTTTTGAAATACAGAATTTTAAAACTTCTAATTCTTCACTAATAAATGGGATCCTTCCACCATGTTTGTTGTTTTAAGAGAAACAAATACATTGGCCATTGAAAATGAATCCAGAAGTGTATTTAAGTTGTCCACTAGTCACATATGCTTCAGTTAATCCTGGAAAATGCTACTAGTTTAGATAAAGCAGTAATCAGTGCTAAGGAACACTGAACTTTGAGAATTAAGCTAGTTCCTTGTCTAGGGGATTAAAGTAGATCATCTCCGAGGACCCTTCCAAGTTAGTGATTAATGGGCAGGAGTGTGAGTAGGATTTGAGACCTTTTAGAGGACTGTTTCAGTAGACCAACTGATAGTGGCAAAGGACTTAAACTACAGTGGTAGAAATAGAATTGATAGAGAAAGGGCAGATAACCAAGTATCTGCAAGGATGCCTGAACTGAATGTTGGGAAAGAAGGAAAAGGAGTTAGAGCAACTTAAGAGTTTTTATTTTAGGTGATTGGGAGAATGATGATCAGATTGGCAGAAATAGGAAATGTTCAAAAGATTATCTTGAAAAAAGATAATTTGTTCAATTTGGGTTTTTGACCATAGCTTTTATTATGTGGTGCTCTTCTAAGACTTCTGTAGAGCCAATTTTAAACTTCAGAGAGTTCCAATTAGTTGGATATCATATGTTTCATATTTGGGTTAAAAGGATAAATGAAAGTAACTTCCACAAGCAAGAAAAAGGGCAAAGAGTGTGGAGGCAGAAGAATCTTTTATCTCACTGTATGGTCATCCTGCAACACAGTGTGCTTGCATGTAGTAGATCAGTAAATATTTAGGTTGAATCACTGGCAAAATTGGAACTGCATAAGTGAAAGAATTTTAGAAAACATTCTGAAATGTAGAAATTTTTTGCTGTGAAGTTTCATACATTCAAAAGTATATAAAATGCATACACTGTGATTTCACCTGTTTTTGAAATATATATAAATAGATTAATTCTGTGGATATTCTGTAACTCATTATTATTTTAATATCCTTACCCTTTTATTTAGGTGTATTTCATTGTGCAAATGTGCAAGTTACCCATTTCACAGTTAATGGTCATTTGGGTTCTTTTAGTTTTTTGCTATTCATTTGTACAAACCTAGTGGGTGTTAATTATGATTTTAATTTGTTTCTCTGATAACATTTTGATATGCTTATTGGCTATTTGTGTTTCTTCTTTGAAATTCCTGTGTCTTTCACCAGTTTTTCTGTGGCGTTAACTGTTTTGTTTAACTTAGACTTTCTTAATGTATGCTGGGTACTAATGGTTTATTGGTCATTTGTCTTACAGATACAAAATTGTCCCAATTTAGTGGCCTGTCTTTTCCTTCTCTTTAGGTGTCATTTGATAAAAAATTTTTAACTGCAGTATCAAGTGTATCATCTTTTTTGTTTGTTTTGCATGCATGCTTGCTTAAGAAATCCTTCCCTGCCTCAAGGGCATGAAGACATTCTCACATTATCTTGTAAAAGTTTTATAATTCTGCATTTCATGGCTGTAGGTGTGAGATATAATTTCAGTTGTATCTCTTTCTGTATAGATGTCTAATTCCTAACTTACAGTGTCCATTCTGTTCTAAATCAAGCTGCCACAAATTTGTTTCTAGGTTTTCTAATTTGTTTTCAGGTTCTATTTGTTGATACCTGCACCAGTACAGTGCCATCTTCAGAAGTCCCAATATCCAATGGGGCAAGTCTCTTCATAAATGTCTTAGCTATTCTTGGCCCTTTGCTCTTTTGTTATAAATTTAAAATCAGCTTACAGAGAGTGAAACATTCAAATGGAGTTTTGATTGGATGGCATTGAATTTGTACTTTGATTTGGGGGGAAGTAATATCTTCATAGTATGTCATCTTCCTGTTGAAGAACATGGTATAACTCTTAGTTCCTCCTCAATGTCAGGTTTTATATTTTCCTCCATAAAGGACATTGATAACTTGCCTAAGTTCTGATACTCTTAATTTTGATGCCGTGTGGGAACTTTTAAAAATGTTATGTAAACTTTGAGTAGAAACGCAAATAACTGCATTTTGATTTTGTATCTAGCAACCTTGCTAAAATTAGTTCTTTTTTAAATCACATAATTTTTTTCATAGATTTTTTTGTGTTTCTACCTATATATTACAAGTGATTCCTCTTTTCTAATCTTTATAATTTTGGTTTTTTAAAAAATCTGATTATCAGTGAATCCTAATTTGGTAAGACATACATATATGAATACTGAATTTTATGAATGCTTTTCCCACATCTGTTGAGATTTTACATTTTTTCCATAAATCTGCTGATGTGATTAATTACATTAATAATTTTCCTGAAATTAACACAAACTTGTATTCCTGGGATAAATTCACTTTTCTACCTGGACATACTAATGTTTTTATACATTGCTGGGTTCAGTGTGCTAAAATATTATTAGGAGATCTATGTTAGTGAATGAGTTTGACCTGAAAATTCTTTTCTGAAACTGTCCTCCTCTGGTTTCACTATTAAGATTATGCTAGCCTGACAAAATAAGCAAAGAAATGTACCCACTTTTTTTTTTTTAACTTTTGAATAGTTTAAGGACAGGATTATGTGTCTATTTGGTAGGATTTACCTATAATGTCATCTATGTCATGTGGGCCTACTGTTTTTATTGTGGGAAGATTATTTAATAACTGATTAGATTTTCTTGATGGTCTGTGCCTATTTGATTTTCTGTCTCTTCCAGAGTCAGTTTTGGTAAGTTGATGTTTGATGTCTTCTAGGAATTTATTCATTTTACCAAAATTTAAATTTATGACCATAAAATTGTTCATAATGTTACTTTGTTAATGGTCTAATCTCTGCAGCATCTCTACTTAGGCCCCATTTTCCCATTGCTAATATTGTTTGTGTCTTTTTTTTTTTTTTTTTTTGGCAGAACTTTAATCATTTCAAATTTTATTAATCTTAATGGATGTTTTCAAAGAACCAATTTCTAGATTAGTTTATCCTTTTTATTCTGGATTCCATTGATTTTGCCCTTGTGATTTACTTCCTTCTACTTTCTTTAGATCTATTTTTAACCTTTTGTAATTGTAAAAGAGTTGACGGAAATTGAATTTATTGAATTTGATAGTTTATTCTTGGAACATTTAAGTGTCACTTTTTTATCTCTTGCAACACCTTAAAAGTTTATATTTGATTTATTAATGAATTAGTGATATTTTAAAAGCATAGTATATCCATATGCATTTTATCAGAAATCCCTAAATCAAAGAAATGTAACCCATTTAGGCACGCGGAATAAAAGATGCTACAGAAATCATCTTTGAGATGTCAAAAGACGAAAGAAAAGATTTCTACAGGACTATAGCATGGGGTCTGAACCGGCCTTTGTTTGCAGTTTATAGAAGAGTGCTTCGCATGTATGATGACAGAAACCATGTGGGAAAGTATGAAAACTTGTAATGCTGCATGTTTTCATGTAATTAGGGGTAAAATTTGAGGAACTGTCCTTTTTTTTAAAAAATAGAATTATGGTCAAGGTATTAATCGAAGACAGCTATGAATTATTGTTAATATTTTTATCTTCCAGGTCCATGTTGTGAATATGGTGAAACCTTATTAAACCCTCTTTTAGAAATTAGGATCTAATTCACTTTATATAGGTTAGATTTAAGACTTGGCTTACTTAATATGTCAAAGTCTGCTTTGTAGTAAAGTAACATAAAAAGTACAGTACTGATTAAAGATTTAAGAAGTGTGAAAATAACTTGAAATTTATTGGTAACATTTTTCCTATTTGTTTTTAGAATATAGCATTCCTAGGTCAGTGGCCTTTTTTTTTTTTTTTTTTTTTTTTTAATAAAAGCAGAATGGAAAAGAACTACATTTCTGAAAACAATGCATGGATTTCTGTTTTAGGTAGCATTTATGGGAAGGCATCATTAAGATTCTTCAAATGCAGTGATTGTATATTGTTACTGACATATTTTTAATTTCTCTTTGGAAATTTTAGGTGGCAGTAGTATGGCTTATTAGGTACTGCTGAGCTAATGGTGGAGCTCTTTCTCTAGCTCTTCAGCAGCCTGCTAATGAAAATACATTTGAAAGCTGAAGAGGATTAAATTATGTTTTTGTGACAGTGGAAAAAGAAAAAATTGTAAATGAAGCATAAATGACTTGTTAACTATTCATAAACTTTCCATGCATTACAAATGGTTACAAAGTGAGCAGACTTTCATAGTTATTAAATGGACATTTTTTAAAAGAACATTACATTGGCTGTATTGAGTACTTGCCTACTGAAATAAAGAGCAAGAGTATGTCAGATGTCCATACCTGGGTAAAGGAAATAAAGATAATTTTAATTTTTTCAGTGCTTTGAGAGAATTTTCTGTAAACTTTTTTCGTTTCTAGATTTTCTTTTTAGCTCTAGTTTACAGTGTCACCCATAAGTTTTTTTGGAATAGTTATGATTTGAGAGTGCCAAAATCTAAGTTTGAAATAAAGGAAGTGTTAGACAACATAGGAGCGAATGTTTGTTTTAAATGTTGATTTTTTTTTCTGGAAAAAATTATACAGTCCTTACCTTTATTATAACTAAAAATATTTACTGTTTTAAAAAAATAAAAATAGAAGTATTTATTTTCAACTTTTTTTTTTTTTTTTTTTTTTGGAGACAGTCTCTGTCGCCCAGGCTAGAGTACAGTGGCATGATGATCTTGGCTCACTGCAACATCTGCCTCGTGAGTTCAAGCTATTCTCCTGTCTCAGCCACCCTAGTAGCTGGGATTACAGGCGCCCGCCACCACGCCCAGCTAACTTTTCTATTTTTGGTAGAGATGGGGTTTTGCCATGTTGGCCAGGCTGGTCCCGAACTCCTTGCCTCAGGTGATCCGCCTGCTTTGGCCTCCCAAAGTGATGGGATTGTAGGCCTGAGCCACCACACCCTGCCTATTCTCAACTTTTATTAATCCACTTTAAAATGGGTTACTTTGAAAGTATTATCATATGCTAAGTGACTTAACATTCAGCTCCCTAAATGAAATTCTGGTTTTTATTAAGGTTTTTAGCTTTCATTGTTTTAATTGATTTTTTAAAAATTTCTCTGAATTTCTAGATATACACCTGAAGAAATTGAGAAGCTCAAGGAGTAAGTTTTAAAGTTTTTTTCATTCTATTTTTTTTTTAAATGTCTTACGTCCTTAAAAGTTTTACTTTGAAAATTTCAAGAGGTTTTTGGCAGACTGGTATAATTGAATTCTCCTGTTAAGCATGATTGGCCTTAAAAAGATCACATCAAATCCATACTTGCACAAAATAACCATTCTCATAATGTATAAATCTGGTCTCCTGTTGCCATTCACCAGATGCTTCCTCAGACCACTAATAGGGGTTCCAGAAAAGATTAAGGGGCCATTTTTGGTGGCCTGAAGACTAAATTTGGGGAATTTATATATCAGGATCAAAACCAGGGTTGTGCTACATGGCTCAGTTTAGAATGGTGACTTGGCAAATGTTTCAGTGAATATCTGGGCTGACTCAACTTTGCAAAGACTATTGAATCTCAGGAAATAGAATTTTGCTTTATTGAGTTAGGCCTTAACGTATGGTTTAATGAATTGTATGGATCATGAAAAAATTTGAAGGTAGATTCTGTTTATAATCTGTTAAAAGCCTGTGAAACTTTTTTAGATGTCTAAAGAAGAGTTTGTTGGGTATATGCTCAAAAGGGAAAGTCTGGGGCTTGCCTGGGAGATTGTGTCAGTAACCTGAGGGGAAATTGGTCTTTTTTGAACACATATCCAAGTTACTTATTTCTTCTCTGACCCAGGAAAAAGGCAATTGCTGCCTGTTTTTTTTTCACCCACAGACAACTGTGGACCCCAAAAAAAGGCCACACTTTCAAACTTTGGCTCTCAAAGTATTGCTGCCCACAACTTCCAAACCAGTCAAATGGGAAGAAGAAGAATGAAGAATAAATGATGAAATTAAAAGGGAGAAAACAATTGAACCAAATGCTGATTGGCAGACTCTTGTTTTAGGCTCCGGATAAAGCATGGCAATGACTGGGCAACAATAGGGGCGGCGCTAGGAAGAAGTGCATCTTCTGTCAAAGATCGGTGCCGACTGATGAAGGATACTTGCAACACAGGTACTGTGACTGCTCCTGGTAGCGTTTTCTTATCACCACTTAAGCCTCCTCCTGCCCCTTAGGATACTGTCTTTTCTTTGTTCTGGGGGAGCGATTTAGATCATTCACCTTAGTTCAGACTTTATTTTCTAGTCTTCTTTTACTTGAGCTTATTAGATACATCAAACTAATCTTTTACTTTGTTTTTGTAAAAGGTAACATTGTCTTCAGGGACACAACATCACCTTAGTGTCAAGATGATTCAGATCTGACATGTTTCAGTTTTGTAGCAATTTCAATACTTCCCCAGTTGAGAAAGTATTTTGAAGACATATATGCAGCAAGTAATTTTAATTTAGGCCCATCTAACTGTTGAATTTACATTAGCAACAGCTAATCAGTGAGTGTTTATGAAAAACTTTAGTCACAGGTAAGTCCCAAATTAGGAAGAAGCTGTGTTCCAAAGATTTGTACGTATTTTGCTTATTTTAAACTCAAATTATATTTTTCCATAGAAAAAATTTATGATTGGTGTTTCAGTCCCCTGGCAAGACCACAAATGCCTCTTAATGCATACAAATGTCCTAGTCATATTGTTAAACCTAATCTTTGCGACCAACAACGTATTTAGGCTCCGCCATTAACTGTCATTTAACCTTTCTGAGCCTCACTTCCCTCTGTAAAATAAAGAGATTAGAGTAGATGGTCTCATAGTGCCCTTTCAGCCATAATGTTCTCTGAAGCATCCGTAATCCATGCCCACTGTTTCAATTAAAAAAAAAAAAAAAAAGTTCTGAAGTTTAGCTTTAGCTTCTAGGGCATATACATTTTGTCCTTAACCCCTTGCTCTACTAAAATGAAATCAGAACTGTTACCTGCAGAGCAGTGAGAACATACGTCCTACCAGCTTTGTCATTCTGTGACATGGCTAGTTTAATGAAAGAAGCAGGGCTGTAAGCTTTAGATTTAGAATAGGATCTCAGAGGTTCATGTAAGATGCTGTGAGTACAGAACCACTTTTGGTAACATAATTTGGAAGGACACAGTGGCATTTCCTGATTGCCAGCCTGAGGGATTGATAGATCTGCCTGTTTCCTTCTCATGTTGTGACATACAGCTGCTGTTGAGGCCACGCCATGAAACAGCGCAGTCTCAAAGTGGTCCCATCCTTTAACACCATGCTAGAATAGAAGAGTAGGACTTCATCTTGAATCCATCCAGAGTATTCATAACTGTGCTTAGCATATAATGAAAATTCAGTAAACATTTGCTGGATGAATGGAATGCCAAAGCAAGCACAGTCTTTTTGAAATTTTCTAGAGGTTTTTAGCTAGTAATAACAAAACAGAAACAGAGGTAAAGAAGATGAAAAAAAATGGTTCTCTTTGTTCCCTGTGTTTCTGCTCTAGCACCATAAGAAAAAGACTGAGAGGAACATTTGGGATTATCTATTAGTGGGTTTATGGGTTGAGAAAACACAGGAATAAAAATAAATATAAATACTTGTATCAGACTTTACTAATATTTCATCACAGTAGCTTGGAGTTGGGATAGTGGGGAAACAAGATGGTAGAAACCTAGTTTTTACTAAAATAGGTTGAGCCCATTGGTGTTATTTCCCTAGTGTCTCATCATCCATTCCTATAAGTAATGGCCTCTTGAACTTATTCTACTTTTGCAGAGCAGGGAATCTTAGGTGAGAGTAAGAAAAAAAGCATGCCATTTCTTGTCTGTCAGCCATTGATGAAGGTCTTCCCACTTCACGGTTTATAAAGGACTTAGTGTAACTTGAGAATACATTCTTCTTTGTAGTTATGTTTTGGGTGGTTTTTCTTTTCATAATTGGTGAGTGCTTTCCATAGGATTCTTCAGTTTCTTTTCTACTGAGACCCTCTCTGAGCTAGTAAAATGAAACTGTCTTAGTGGGTATATATGGTTTTCCACCAGAGGGTCATTCAGAAACAAACTCTTAGTACTACTGCATACTTCCCATCGGTCCTTGTAAATACAGGGCTGAATCAGATTTGTAAAAGAAGTTAGCAGTGGTAGTCTGGATGATTTCCTTCTTTCAGGGAAGTGGACAGAAGAAGAAGAAAAGAGACTCGCAGAAGTGGTTCATGAGTTGACAAGCACTGAGCCAGGTGACATAGTCACACAGGGTGTATCTTGGGCAGCTGTGGCTGAACGAGTGGGTACCCGCTCAGAAAAGCAATGTCGTTCTAAATGGCTCAACTACCTGAATTGGAAACAGAGTGGAGGTACTGAATGGACCAAGGAAGATGAAATCAATCTCATCCTCAGGTTTGTGTCCTGAATCTTGTAATGACAAAAACCACTTAATTGCTGTGGATGTCTTGATAGACTTTCCTCTTTTGGTTTCCCTAGATGCCTAGTGTCTGAAAAGTATCCTTTCCATAGAGCACTACTGTTTAACATCTTACGTATTCCATATTGAGCTCTTTTTGTTTTGTTTTGTGTTCCTTTTCTTTTAGTGGATTTAGTGCTCGTGCAAAGTACCAGATTGAAGGCGTGGAGACTGAAGTCCTCTCTATATCCACAGAACAGGTATGGCACAGGCAGAGGCAGTGCAGCTTTTCCACTGTCCCACCAATGTGCCTCAGTCCTATAAGGGGAACACGTTTAGGATAAGATGGCTGTTCAGTCTCCATGCCCTTCAATTCTTGGCTACTATGCTAAGATTTCCAAGAAGGGGGCCCAGTCTGTAGTTACCTCCACACCTTCAAAGTAGACCAAATCAAACACATCCGTTTCATACAAATTCGAAAAATCTTTAAGACATCATAATCCCAGCTTTTTTTTAAAAGTAGTTGGTTTAACCATTAAGACTCATTAACTAAAATAAAATGGGCAAAAATACTAGCAAGAAATAGCAAGAAATAGTTTAAGACTCTGAAGTAATAGAGACTGTCACCATGGCTACTCCCTACTGAAAATCAAATCACAACAAAGCTAGAAAATGAACAGATTTTTTTAAACCTCAAATTTTGTTGTACTAGTGTGTTGGTTTTTGATTGCAGCTACTGTTTTTGTGTTATTTTGTTTTGGATTTTGTGGGGGTTTTTGTTTATTTTTTAGACTGGATTGTTTTTTTTTTCTTCAACTAGTCATCTTTATAAATAGCTCATTTCTAAATATTTTTGCTTAACAGTGGAAACACTCAGATCCAGGAAGTAAATGACTTAGTAAATGCCACACTATGAAACATTGCAGAACACTATACAACTAAATCTGTTCCTTTACCATACCCCTTTTCCTTCACAGTGCCTCACCTGGTTCTAACCATTTATGGTTTAGCCCATTGGTTGTACCTTTAACTAAAGGCTGTTGCTGTTGGTATTTCTTAGCTGTTAGCTCTGAAAGCAGATCTGCACTCCTGGAGTCCTTTCCCGTGCAACTTAACAATAGCATCTCATTGGCGTAACCTGCCATTCCCTTTATTTGCCAGCGTAATCACCTGTAGTCAGAGGAGGGGTTCTTATAGAGAAATTAATGTAATGTCTAACAGATGCTTATTTTGTAACTAGGATAGCAGAACTTGATGTAGCTGATGAAAATGACATTAACTGGGATCTGTTAGCTGAGGGATGGAGTAGTGTCCGTTCACCACAATGGCTACGAAGTAAATGGTGGACCATCAAAAGGCAAATTGCAAACCATAAGGATGTTTCGTTCCCTGGTAATGTATTACTTGCTTTTTAAGCTCCTCCCCTTTTCTTGCCATATTTACTCCTTAGGAGTGAGAGGTTAGAAGTTCTCTGCCCCAGCTAAAGAGAGATCATAGCAGATTTCTACTTACACTTCTGCCCTGTTTCTCTCAATAATTGTTTTCTTCCCCAGAGAAGAATTACTACTGTTTGTAATTCCTAAAGCCCCTAAAATGAAAGTGTACACACTTATACTCATTCTTGTTCTTCTATGTAAACTATCAGGAGGAAATAAAATCTGCATATACAGTCATGCCACATACGATTTAATTTTTATGTTTTTAGAGACAGGGTCTAGCTCTTACCCAGGCTGATGTGCAGTGGTGTGATCATAGCTCACTGTAACCTCAAACCTGTGGACTCAAGTGATCCTCCAACCTCAGCCTCCTGAATAGCTATGATTATAGGCACATGCCACCATGCCCAGCTAATTTTTTTTTTTGTAGAGATGCGGTCTTCCCATGTTACCCAGGTTGGTCTCCAACTCCTGGGCTCAAGTGATCTTCCCAGCTTGGCTTCCCAATGTGCTGGGATTACCTGCATGAGCCAGCATAGCTGGCCACTTATAACCTTTCAGTCAACAACAGATATCATACATAGTATTGGTCTCACAATATTAAAATACTGTATTTTTACTTTTTTTCTGTTTAGATACACAAAGATTTACCATTGTGTTACAATTGCCTACAGTATTTGGTACAGTAACATGCTGTAAGGGTTTGTAGCCTAGAAGCAATAGACTATATAGGTCCTTTAGCCTAGGTGTGTACTAGGCTGTACCATCTAGGTTTGTGTAAGTACACTGATGATTCCATGACAGAATCACCTAATGGCTCATTTCTCAGAAGGTATACCCATCCTTAAGTGATTGATGACTATATTTTTATTTTATACAAAGATATACTTCTGAAAACCTAAGTTTAAGTCAACTTTTGTGAGTTGTGTAATTTCAAATAACTAGGCGTGTTAGAGAAATTCTGTTATAATTTTGTAGAACAACGGCTCTGTAATTTTCTAATTTTATTATATAAATCTAGGTATCTTAAATTGGGTTTGCTTAAAGTGAAGCATAGCATACTTTTCGTTGCCTGTTTTGCATTTAGGTACTAAATTGAGTTGTGCAGTCTGTTTAATTTAGGTTATTAAATTTATTCCCCTTATTGTAACACTCAACTTCCATTGTTCCAAAGGAAAATTTAATGCTGAGGAACTTTGGCTTGATGAAAATGTGGTTTTTTAAAATTAAATACCCAGGTATAGGTCAGGTATGGTGGCTCATGCCTATAATCCCAGTACTGTGGGAGGCTGAGGCAGGAGGATCGCTTGAGGCTGGAAGTTTGAGACCAACCTGGGCAACATAGCAAGACCCCATTACTACAGAAAAATAAAAACCAATTAGCCAGGCATGGTGGGCATGTGCTTGTAGTCCAGCTATTGGGGAGCAAGAGCCTGAGGCAGGAGGATGGCTTGAGCCCAGGGGTTCGAGGCTGCAATGAGCTGTGATCATGCCACTCCAGCCTGAGCAACAGAGCAAGACCTTGTCTTAAAAAAAAAAAAAAAAATTCAGTTACAGAGAATAAGAGTATTTTATGAATAGAGCAAAACAAAGTCTAGAATGGGCTTCCCTGTGCAGGAATACCATATTACTGTTTGGAAAAGATCAGTTGCTACCTCTAGACCAACAGTCAAGGGCCCTTCAGCTCTGGGGGGAAAAATATACACTATTCGTTTAAAAAATGAAAATAAGCTGTTTAGCATTGCTAGTATTCTTCCTAAATAATAATTCTATCAAGACACCCTAGGAATAGAAAATGTTCGTTTTCATGTTCTTTGTAATGTCTTTTTAATTTTTTTAACATTATACATCTTAGATGGCAAGAATAACAATATTAAGAATTAAAATTTGTTACGATGGATAATGTTTATAAAAATCTCAGGATATGTTGTTTTTTAAAATGTCTTATTTTTATAAGCTCTCACATCCAGTGTGCAATTATTTATTCCAAATACTTTCCCTCCTTACCTCCCCCCACCTCCCTTGCTGCTTAGATGGTGGTCTGTCGGAGAATCAATGTTCTTTTTGTCTACCCATCTCCCTTCAGTCTTAATAAAAGGTCTTAAACAGTTACATGAGAACCAAAAAAACAACCCAACGCTTTTGGAGAATAAATCAGGATCTGGAGTTCCAAACAGTAATACCAATTCCAGTGTACAGCATGTTCAGATAAGAGTTGCCCGCTTGGAAGATAATACAGCCATCTCTTCTAGCCCCATGGCAGCACTGCAGATTCCAGTCCAGATCACCCATGTTTGTAAGTGTTTGATCTTCAAGATTCCCGCTATTTGATCTATATGATTTAGTTAATGGCTCTGATGTCTTTTGGTCTTCTAGAATGTTAATAGAAATTTACCCAAGTAGGTGAACTGAAGGACATCCAAAAATGTTTTGTTTAGTTCAGTTAGTATTTGCACACTGAATGTGTGACAGGAAGGATGTATAAGCAGTTGCCCAACCATTATAAACCGTTTGAAACCATCTTAATTTCTAGATTTTGTAATTAATGACTTAATAGAAATTATTAAAAATAGAAATTAGAATGAATGATAGAAAATAGCTAAAAAGCAGTCAGTCAAGCAAAGAAATAGAATTTACCAACTGGTGTGTCATGTGTAGTAATTTCACCAGAAGACATATCAATTGGGGATTGATTTGAGGTCGTTTGGTAAAGAAGTGAGTTTTGGCAAGGTTGAGAATGATTTTCTTCAGGGAGTAAAGGGCCAGTTTCCTATGGGCAACTGTTTTTTGACAGTTTTGTGCTTAATGAGATTATGGAAACCTAGCCGTTGTTAGAGTGAGAATTTTTTTCTTTAGATCTAAGTCAAATTGATCTTTATCCCTTCCCGTCAGTCTCAAATTATAGTGACAAAAAAAAAGGAATGAGGATGAAATTCTCAGAACCATATTCTTCACTCGTCTTTTTTGTTTTTGGTCTACATGATGCTATCTGCATTTGAAAAGATACCCAAGAGTATTCCAATCATTATGTTATTCTCAACCAGGTGATTTATTGGCATTTTGAGCAACAGGTTTTTGCAGACTCCTTCACATTGCAGGATATTCAGTGTCCTTTGATCTTGCCCACAGAATGTTAGTAGTATATGCCAGTCATCATGAGAAACAGAAACACCCTGCATATTTCTAAATATACCATTATGATTCCCTTGTTGAGAATCACAGAATCACATATTGGTGTTTAACACCATGTATCTATGTGCATTGACTGTCAAAGTTACCTTAGAGACATTTAAACTAATCATACCTTATTCTTAAAGTCCTAATCTGAATTTTGTTATCAGTGTAATCAAGAATGAAGGATTTCTTTTTGTTTTTGTTTGTCTGAGGATTGCAAAGCAACTGAAATTACTAGTCCAAGTAAATATGAGAGTTGCTATTGGTTATAAATTGATTGGGCGTGTTAGTTTTTCTTGGCTGTTGAGTTGACGGTACCCATTGGGAAGACAAACATTTTATAAATGATACCTTAATATTGATAGCAGCATTTTAAAATAGTATTTAGAATTTTCTCAAGTGTTCTACAATCCACCTATTACTTGTAGCATTCTAACTAAAATCTCGTTTTCGTTTTTTAGGTTAGGGAACAGGGATCAGCAAATTTCTTTATGTAATGAGCCAGAGACAGTAAATATTTTAGGCTTTGCAGGCTACATAGGTTTCTGAGGGATAGTCTTTGTTTTGCTTTTAAACAACCCTTTGAAAATGTAAAAACCATGTTAGCCTTAGGCTACATTTGTCCCTGATAGTAGTTTGCTAACATTGATTTAGCTTATCTGGAACCCCTTCAAATTATTATAGCTGTGATCTCAAGGATCCATCAAATAGTAAGATGAATAATATGAATCAAGTGCATTTCTGTTGGTAAGGGCAATAGATTCCTTTTAAATAGCTGAGAAGTGTTACAGTCAGAATTTAATAAACATTACACATTAAAAGTCAATTCTAAGCCATATTTCACATAATTTGCCTATAGGTATGACTGCAAGCACCAAAAAAGATGACATTGCTAGTATGTTCTATTTAACCTTGAGCAGATGTTGATCAAGTCTGATCCTCAGTTGACACACATGTAAAGAGATTATACTGTCTGATCTTTATTCAGTCTCCCAAATGTGGTCTTCTGAAATAATGCTGTCTTAACATTTATTTGTGTTTAAAAGCACTTTTGATCCTCACAACCGTATGAGGTAGGCAGGACAGGTAAAAATATCTGAACATTAGTTTATAAAGTAAGTTATTTACTCAGGTTAATATTGCTAGGAAGTGATTAAAGCCTAGTATTTTTGGACTACCAGTCCAGACATCCATACTGCTCACCCAGATGTACAAGAAAATTAGTTTTTACCAAGTTCCTGTGTTTTTGCAGGTTGGTCTTAGTGTGTTCCTCTTACTTCCTACCATTAGAAACATTTAATCATGTATACCAAGGGTTAGCAAACCTTTTCTATAAAGGAAGAGATATAGTAAATATTTTAGGCTTTATTGACCTTCTGGTGTCTGTCACAGGTACTCAACTCTGTTGTAGTACTAAAGTAACCAGAGAAAATATATAAACCAATAGGTGTGGCTGTGTTCCAGTAAACTGTATTTACAAAAACTGGCAATCAGCTGGATTTGTTTGTGGACCATAGTTAGCCCACCCCTGTACTATATGCCATCCCAGACAAATTGAATTCATTATCTCTCATAAGAAATGTAAGTGATTTCAGGTCTACAGGCAAATTATTCAATATTAAATTGCCTTTATGATAATTGAGTACACTAGAGAAACTTAAATTTACAAAACATTTATTGTTGTCCTTATTACCACAGCTTCAACAGACTCTCCTGCTGCTACTGTTGACTCAGAAACAATAACACTAAACAGTGGAACACTACAGACATTTGAGATTCTTCCAGTGAGTAACGCTTCATATATATTGGCCATTTTTATGCATAAGATCAATTGGTATCACTTTTATAAATCATATAAGCAAATGAAATACAAAAGTCAGAGCCCAAATGAATGGTAGACTAAATCGGACTTCCACTTTTATAATTTTAATCAGCTTTTCTCTCATCTGTATATAAACCAAAATGTTATATATATGAAAATGACAGTGCTAATAAGTATATACATACTGTGGACTTGTACTGAGTTATAATTTATAACCAAAAAGTTCATATTGGTTATTTGAGAAAGTTTGTGGACAAACTAATCATGAGAAATTTAACAACATTCATTCAGTAAACACTGTACTAGCCACTGGGGATACAAAATTTCAAAGTCCCAGTGCTAAGTGGTTTAGCTGCTTTAGAAAGGTAGCTTTAGCTGCTTTGGAAAGGTAGCTGGTTTTTAGCTTCTGAAGAGGTTAAGCAGAGTTATCAAAGGATCCACCTAAGAGAAATGAAAATATCTGTCCAGTAAAAACTTGTACATGAATATTCATGGCATTAACCAAAATGTCTAGCAACAGAAAAATGGATAAAATGTACAATTGCCATGCAAATATTACTCAGCAACGAAATACTGAAACACAGTACAACACAGATGAACCTTGAAAAATAAGCTAAGTGAAAGAAACCAGACAACACAAGATACCACATAGTACTTGGCTCCCCTTTATTTGAAATGTCCAAAATAGGCAAATTTGTAGATCAAAAAGTAGATCAGTGGTTTCCTGCAGCTGAAAGTGTAGGTTGAAAGTGGAGCATGACTGAATGCCCTTTCTAAAACAAACCTATAATTCATATTTCCTTAAGAAAAATTTTATTAAATCAAGATTTACTGTGAAGAACACAGGGTTATTAGTGCAAGAGTTTATTCATCCTCTCCCCAGCCAAATCCCAAGAGGATGGCCACCTTTGGAACTTTTACTGGCAGCTTACTTAACCTAAGTCAGTCTCCTAATCCAGTGGTCTCTGAAATGGGGATGTGTAAGACAACCATTTGACACAGGTAGAAAACTTTCACCTTTTTAAGCCCATTCCCCTGGTAAACAATATATATACACACCTACATATCTGAGGTATGTGTTCAGGTTTTTAACTTATGGGGTCACCATATTTAGGCTTTCCCTTATTAACAGGATAATAGTACTCCAGCTTCAAAAAATTGTCAAAATTAAATGTAGTTAAATATATTAAATAAAACATATATATGCATGTACATATAAAGTATTTAAAATAATGCCTCACCATATGTGATTAATATAGAAAAGAAATTGAGTCCTCACAGAGTTCCAGGCACTTTCATAATCATTTCTAATCCCAAACACTTGCCATGAGAAGTAGCTACCATCTCCACTTTAGCAATAAGGAAAACTGTATTTGGGGATTTAGTACCCAGGAGAGTTGTTTTAGCTCAGTCCACAAGACTGAAAAACAGGCTACATGATTTTAACCCCCAGACCTATTTTAAGTGCAAATACTTTTTTAGAATATTAAGATAAACCTAAATCACATTTTTTATATAGAAGCTTATGGTCGTGAAAAGTTTATTGGTCAATAATTTCATTATACTTCCTTTAAAAATTTCAAAAGAAAATGTATTATTTAATAGTTAACTAGCTTTTTCAGATAAACATCTTTTTCCTTCAGCAAAACATTGCTAATTACTATTTTACAGAAAGGGACAGGGTACAGAAAAATTTCCCAAAAGTATACGGTGAAAAAGTGTTCAAGTAAACACTGCTGTTGTGCCTTTTTTTTTTTTTTAAACTGGGGGACTGCCAGTTTTTACGTGCTACAAAGAAAGGAAAAAGAGGGGTGATTGGGTGTCGTGGGTTACTGCACTGGAAACAGTGGCTCATACAACTGTCTTGGTGCCCTGAAACAAATAGCTGAGACCAGACCATAGAAGTACACAGGAGCAAAGAGCAGCCTCTTAAACCTTCAGGCTAGGTAATGACTTGAGACAATTATGCCCTACATTGTATTACTTGTTCGCAGCTTCACAATGGGTAAGTACATTTGTGTCTAGTAAACTAAACTCAGTCCCTGTTTTTGTATATAAAAGTAGACTTAATCATTGTTAAATTATCTTATTTTTCTTTTTCCTTTAGTCTTTCCATCTACAGCCCACTGGCACTCCAGGCACCTACCTACTTCAAACAAGCTCAAGCCAAGGCCTTCCCCTAACTCTGACTGCTAGTCCCACAGTAACCCTGACAGCTGCTGCTCCTGCTTCTCCTGAACAGATCATTGTTCATGCTTTATCCGTATGTTACATAAATTACTTGATTTTTGAGCACCTGCTATAGACCAGGATTAGTTGATAAGGACCAAAATATAAGGTAGTTATCTAAACAGTTCTTCCCACTGCTGCTATTCCAGGCACAGT
Organism: Macaca nemestrina; assembly: GCF_043159975.1. Lineage (NCBI taxonomy): Eukaryota > Metazoa > Chordata > Mammalia > Primates > Cercopithecidae > Macaca > Macaca nemestrina. Next base: position 66,715,851 of record NC_092128.1, read on the forward strand.
GTTATACACCATCACTCTGCCTTCACTGGAGTGTATGTTTCATCCCTTCTCTTTATGTAAGATGGCTATACATTAGAATAGGGACATTAGGAGAGCAAAGGCCCTAGCAAGTAAAGGACAAGGGCTGTAGAAAAATAGTGATAAAAGTATTTACAGTTCCAGAGGTAAGAGATGGGGGAGACAGTGAGGTACCCCCATAAATGTCATTTGATTTACAACTTTAACAGGTTCTTTAATGTTTTATAGCCAGAACATTTGTTGAACACAAGTGATAATGTTACAGTGCAGTGTCACACACCAAGAGTCATCATTCAGACTGTTGCCACAGAGGACATCACTTCTTCCATATCCCAAGCAGAACTGACAGTAGATAGTGATATTCAGTCATCTGATTTTCCTGAGCCTCCAGATGCCCTAGAAGCAGACACTTTCCCAGATGAAATTCATCACCCTAAGATGACTGTGGAGCCATCATTTAATGATGCTCATGTATCCAAATTCAGTGACCAAAATAGCACAGAACTGATGAATAGTGTTATGGTCAGAACAGAAGAAGAAATTTCTGACACCGACCTTAAACAAGAGGAATCACCCTCTGATTTAGCCAGTGCTTATGTTACCGAGGTAAGTTGTACTTAAAGAACAACTCAGTGGGTTCTTGCCTTGAGCCTCAAACCTGCAGTTTGGGAAACTTTTTTCTTTAGACTCATGAAATTAAGCTCAAACCCCTACCTCAGACCTCACAGTGTTGTTGCTGGCAGAAATAGGCAGGCAGAGATCTGTGGCAGTCAGGAAGAATAAGAAAGCCATGTTCTATCTTACTATAGTTCCTCACTAAAACTTTTCCCTCTTTACCTACAACACATTGAGAAATGTTTGTTAGAACCCATAGAAGCATTTTCTTGTGAGTGGTTAGTAATATCATCCTACACTGTAACAGCATTGTTTCTTCTATTATATTCAGCTGACCTATAACTGACCCAGTCCTTGTAAGTTCCTTTTGTTAAAGGTATGTTAGATCGTGAGGTCTTTTGTCCCTGTGAGACCTTAACTTTTTATTTTATATTCTGATTTTTAAATGGGTCATGTTTAAGTCTGTTTAACCTACACGTGGGATTTTAAGGAAGACTAGTAAGGAATATGAGTCAATCTCTCTTTTCTTTTAATGTTATTTAGGGTTTAGAGTCTCCCACTATAGAAGAACAAGTTGATCAAACAATTGATGATGAAACAATACTTATCGTTCCTTCACCACATGGCTTTATCCAGACATCTGATGTTATAGATACTGAATCTGTCTTGCCTTTGACAACACTAACAGGTACTGTAATATAATACTTACTATGTGCCTGATAAATTTTAGGTGGGAAAATCAGACATTTAATTCAGTTGTTTCAGTCTTTCTTGATCCAATAAGCTACTAGTCTTAAGTTCTACACCGTGGTAGAATACCTTAAATTCTTGACGTGGACTAGAGAATAAATATATACATTTAAAACTAACTGGATACTCATTACAGATCCCATACTCCAACATCATCAGGAAGAATCAAATATCATTGGATCATCCTTGAGCAGTCCTGTTTCAGAAGATTCAAAGGATGTCGAAGATTTGGTAAACTGTCATTAGGATAATTCTTAGAAATAGGCAGTTCAAGCAAAGAAGCCACACTGTTAATTACAACATCTTCAAAGAAATAGGAGCAACCCCCAAGAGGCTTAATTTACCAATTTAAATAGCCACAGTGCTTAAGCCACACATTGTTGCTGCTGACTTCTTACCTCCTTTAAATACATCATCTGAAGTTGAGTTTTATGACAGTGTGTAGTTGAGTGGAGGCTGGGAGTTTTAAGCATAAATCCCTATGTTTAATGTTACATGGCAATAAGGAATTTCATTCACTTCAGCCACGAAGAAAAGTTTAGAATCACAAAAGCTTAACTGCTGTGGTTTAAAATACAGTTTCTCTAAAGATCAGACATGGCACTGTCTCCTTTCAAGTAAGCCTGGTTGTAGTTCAGATAAGTCATTTCAACATGAGAGCTTACCAGTGATCTTCTGATCTTCAAGAAGACTAAGTTTGAGACTTGACCAGCATACAAGTACAGAGACCTAGGAGGTGGTCTTGTGGTGGTTACGTTTGATTAACCCATTGCTGGCAGTGGGAGCTGATTTAGGCAGAGTAAACAGGAAAGCATTAAAAGAGTTAAAATTCACTACAGGTTTTTTGTTACTTTTAAAGGGAATATGGATAAGCATAGTAACAAAACCCACCAAAATCTAAGCAGTTTTCACCCCCCTCAGAAACCACTGTCATTAGTTTACAAAGTTAGCACTTTGAAGTAAAACTAAATGAGGAAGGAAGTAATGTTACCTATCCTTGATACCGTGACCATTTATTACATGTTTTGCAACATAAATTACCCAGAAAATAGTTTGTCATCCACTTAGTGTGTTAGGTGGTGGGGTACAATATAACCTCTCATCTCAGGCAATTTTTAAAAAAACAGTATTTGCTTCTATAACAAAAGGAAACAAATCTAAGAGTCATTCCTATACTACAGAAGGGTTAAGGCAAAGGTAGCCTTTTGGGCTTTTTAATGAATATGACCCCTATAGAAAAGTCAAGGAAAAAAAAACCTTGTATAAATTATTTTATTTATTATTGTAATTAGATCTTCACAAAGTTGTCTTTTCACTGTCTGTTTTGTTAACGTGAAATTAAATTGTAGTTATAAGCAAAAGTCGGTTGCCTAGGGAACAACTGTATATTCAGTTTAACAGAAATAAAAGAATATTTGTCTTAAAATGCAAGATTTGTTTGTTACATAGCCTTTTGCCGTGCAATTACATTATAAAAATGTTCATTTCAAAAGTGAAATGTTGTGCTGTTTGAGCTTTAAGGGTTGGAATGTTTAGGTACAACGTCAGCTCCTTAAAGAAAAAGCAAAGTGATCTAGGCTATGTCTCCCTTGCAAGAGGGAATTACATTTACAATTAACATGAAAATCATGTATCAGACTTCTGCAGGAGATTCTTCAGCATACCTTATCCAAAAATTACTCACTGTCCTAATGTATCATTTTGAAGAGTCCTGGTAAGTAATTCTCCTTGGCAGCCTCACCTTCCCACATCATGGAAGTACAGGTTTGCACATATACACAACATGATGATAGAAAATATGATATAGTATATTAGCTTTCTAAATTTTGGTTCTAAGTCTCCTTGTCGATACCAGTAGATCTAAAAAAAGAAGAATTAAAGTTTATAAACAGTTAAAATTTAAAACATAACATTTTTTTCTACCAATTTCAAATTTCATTAGTATTTGTTTATTCCCCTAAATGAGACAGACATTCTCCATATTCTGACATCTCTACATTCCTGAGACCAGTGCAGTCAGAATTTAGTTCTTACTCTGAGTTTCCACATCCAAGATCATACTTATTCCTACTTTCTCAGTTTACTTTCCTTTATGTTCAAACCTGTATACTCTACCAGTCATCTGGCAAGCTATCCAAGAACATATACCTGGACATACTACTTAACAGGAAAGGAAGACAACATTTAGACTCGTATGATTCATACAATTGGTTCAGACTGCAAAATAGGGCTTCCATAGTATATCTGGATTAAGTTAGTTCATTGTTAGTCACTTTAGGCTTCAAGCTAGGGGAACAGGAAAGCTCCCAAAGTGCGATGGGCCAGTCCTTTTTCGGGTCATGGGAGTACATAGCAGGATCAGTGAATTAGAACACTTGGAGATGTCTCCTCTTTAATTTTAACTCAGATAAGCAAATTACTATTATGATTTAAGCCCTACGGAGATCAAAGCAATTGTTTTTTCTTTTGATTCTGCCTCTCAAGGAACATGAAACAATGTAGCCAACTAATGAATGATTGAACACTGAGGAGCCACCACCATCTTTGTTTCTTTACCATAAAACAAACATTTGCAGTAAATCAAACATTTTTACAACTGTAGCTTCAGATTTCCCAGGAGGTTTTGGTGTTAATACCTCCACTGTGGGAGACAAACATGTAGATTAAAATAGACTAATTTTGTAATCATTAGAATTCAATCCAGAGTGTGCTATCTCATCCCTTAGCAGTAACTGGCATTTCCCGAAGACTGCTGGTCCTCATATAGTCCTTGAGTGAAGATGAATTAAGTAAATTAAAATATCTGGCCACCTAAGTCTTCCCACTAATTTTTTTTTCTCTTTTTTTTTTTTTAGCTATCAAGGGAGTAAGAGTTTCTCTTTGGGGTTACAACTTTGGGATTTAGGAGAAAACTCAGATTTTATTGAGAATTCTAACATACTTTTAGGGAGAGGATGAGGATATAATTAAGAGATACCCTTTTGTATAGACCCAAGGCTGAAAATCTTTGTCCTATGCATTGCAACTTAAACCCTCAAGAACACTGGTTAAATTCTCAACAGTACTTACAAGTATGCAGGCAGTAATACTACTCAAAGAGATGCAGACAGCAAAGAATATATTCAACGGTTTTGGAGGTAGTTGAGGGAAAACAAAAGCACTGATCAGCGTTACCTGTATGAAGAGAAATTATGTAAGGCCTTAATAGTAATTCCAAGACTTGGTAATTACCAACTGGAGTCTAGGCAACAATTACATCTGCCACCAAGTTTGCTTTCTAGAATGTTAGAGTAATTATTAATATGTTTGAGTTTTTAGTACTTCCTCCTTTTCTAACCTTTCCCTTACTTATGAAAGGAGAGAAAACATTAGTAAAACTAGCTGATCCCAAAATAACTTCTTTAACTAAACCTCACTCCTAGAATTAATGATTCTACTAGAAAAAGTTCTAGCCATTTTGTTATTTTAAACATTCCTAGCAAAATGAATATAATCAAAGCTGGTTTTGCTATAACATTATGAAACACACTGAAAGACCTAATATCGTGTAGTTCTGTTTCTAACAGATGCAGCATTATATGCAATCTTTTCATTAAGAAGCCATGGAAAAAACAAATTATCAAATTTAATGAAAATGTGTCAGAAAAATGTCAAACTATGGAAAATACAGCTTTTAAAAATTTTATTGTGATAGCTCCCACATGTATTTTACAGTATGTATACAGTAAAACTGCTATACACTGTGACCACATCTTTTAAAACTTGACCATAGGGTAATGGATATGTTCTTTAGGAACAAAATTAGTAGAAATGGGGAATTAAGGTAGATGATGACAGAAGGAAGTGGCTACACTGACGTTTTTACAAATTTACTAGGCAAAACATGGTAAACTCAATTATCTGAAAACCAAGTTGTCTGACTTGTACCATTTCACATATTCAACCTGGGGGTGCGGTGGAATTAAATTAGCTACTCCAATTAGCAATTGCAATTTTGTGGTAATAAAAGCACTTAACTTTTTGGAAAGTTAATTATAATTGATAAAGTTTTCAAAACTTTGGCTAAGAGCCTGGGTGAGGCACAAAATGAGGATACTTACTAGAATCAATAAGGATGTTAAACTGCCAACAACTAAATTGATGATTCGATCCTGAAAGAGAAAAGAATTTTTAAGCCATATGACTTGGATCCATGTTACCTTCAGTATAGTGCAATGCAAGGTGTTGGGATGGTTTACAATAAAGAAACCCAAGATCCAGTCCTTCTCTGAGCTTTACACATAAAACCACCAAACAAAGCAAAGTGTACTGAGTCATGAGAATGGAAAATGTACTTTGGGAAAATGGCCAACTGGGGAAGGTTTCTTGAAGGGACAGAACATTTATACTAGAGTCTTGATTGGGTAGTATCAAATGGGGAAGGGAGGCTTACAAATAATGCTTGTGCTGAGGAGGATAGTATGAGCCAAAGGAAAAGGACAGGCACTACGGGAATGGCCAAGCCAGAGCATTGGTTAAAAGTATCAGGAACCAGACTAGATGTGCATGATGTGTCTGGAACTACATTTGTAATACAGCTTAGGTATCCTTGTCTCATCTAAAAATAGATGCTACTGTTAAAAGGGATGGATCCTAGAGTGCCAAAGGCTTGGTACCTGCAGTCTTAAAAGACCATCCAGTCCAGCAGTTTTTCCAAGTTATTTAATTGTGAAAGCCTTCAGTATATAAACAAAATCTTCATTGAATGAAGAGCCTACCTACTGAGCTTTCTTGTCATTCCCATCCCACCCCAACCAACAACAAAGAACATTTGAAAAACTGATCCAATCCTAATTTTACAGGTTAAAAGTAAATTTAGGCCCAGTGTGGTTAAATTATTTGCTAAGAGTCATATAGCAAGTTAGAAGCAACTTTGAAACCAGAGATTCCTGAATCCAGGTCACTGGTTAGAAGTAGTTTCAGGTACTACTAAAAATGTAAGATAGGTTGCAGAACTACAGATTAAAGTTAGGGTTTAAGCCCTGATTAGGAAACACTAAGGCCAATGAGAATGACATGCAGTCTTATTTCTGAGAAGTCAAAGCTGAGTCTTTAACGAATCAGTCATCTTAAATATTGTTTTGATAAGGTCTGAGCAGAGAACAGCAGGATATGGAACATAGGCTGCCAATAAACAAAACCTCAGAGATGGGAAGGACACAGGAACAATCACAGAGCAGCAACCGAATTCTCATTTCCAAGTAGTCAGCTTTTAAAGGTAAGAACCCACAGAAGTTAAGAGTCAGGCAAAACTGGGAGGGAAAGAGTATAAGAAAGCCAAGTATTGGATGTGCGTAATCTAACCAAGGACAAATCACAACTCTCCAGACCAAGGCCACTGCAACTGAAAGGTTAAAGAACAAAAGAAACTGGACTCCAGCCACATCCTAACTCCAGAGGACTTGGAAGAGATCTTATCACGACCTCAGCTAGAGAAGCTTACACAGCACACAGAAGCCTGAAGTTAGGACCACCTGTTAGGAAAGGGACCCAGGGACAAGTCACTGATCACTTTTAACTTTTTCCCGCATGGGACGAATAAGTGTGTTTAACATAAAATATGTAGAGAGACAAAAATCCATGGGAGCCCCACTGTTTTTGAGAAGCAAGAATATCTACTTCTCTCTGATCTCCCAGGATTTCCAAAACGAAGGACTGCATACCTCACAACAGCTATCCCACCAATAGAAGCCAAGCCAATAAATCACTAATTGCCAAATGACACACAGCAAGTTGCCTACCAGGATCAAAGTAGGAGAAAACTAATGGTAAAAGGATATTAACTATGCCAAGATCATTCACCAATCCTCTCCTTAAAAATTCTGGGATGAAATGGTAATATGACTGTTTCACAGGTAGCAAAACAGGCTCAGGGAAACTGAAAACTTTCCCAAGATCTCAATACAATTAAGTGATAAAGACAAGATTCAATGCCAGACCTCCTTTCTCCATTTATACTTCTCACCCAAAGAACAACCTAGAATGCTAGTGCTGGTCTAGACAAAGATGGCAAGTGGCAGACAACACCTCAAAAAGCCTATTAGCAAAGTACTAAACTAAGTGCTTATCTTTCAAGAATGAAAATTTCCTCATAGGTGACTTTGTTCCACATTGTTGAATTTCTCCATATAACTGATTTTAATCATCCTGATGAAAATATAACTAAACTTTAATGAATACATTCCTGCCTGCCTTTTAGATAGTCACTGAACAGAATTCCAACTGATTTTCATGAAAATCAGTTACTGTTATAATGTAGTGATCCCCTCTGGGATTCCCAAGATGGGATGAACTATTTAGGACATGGCAGAAGTGTTTCTAGAATATTTTCTTTCTCCAAGCCAAGGCCTTCTGCTATCAACATAACCATGAATTCAGGTATGCAGAGTTAACTTCAGAAGCCCTCCTACTTCTAATGCTCTCTTGTTTTAAACGTGCTACTCAAAGTGTAGTCTATGAACCAGCACATTGGCCTCACCTGAGGGAACTGCAAGAAATGCAGAATCTTAGGCCTCACTGAGACCAACTGAATCAGAATCTGCATTTTAACAGGATCTGGTAATTTGTGTGCACATTTAAAATGGAGAGGCTGTGCTCTAAAGTTTAGTCTAAAATAAGTCATTTTTAAATATTAAGTCAAATCACAGGGTGGAGCTCCTTCCCTGGGCCTAGAGATTACTTTTCAGGGTTTTAGCAGCTCTTCTAGCTCCCAATCTCCAAAGAGGATAATAGAGAATAATTAAATAGCTAGTTAATTAACACTTCAAAGGACAGTTTGGGGAATAATATGCTCCAAATTGGAGCTATAGTACATGGAGAAAAGTGAATATTACATTTAAACTTTACTGTTTATGGAATAAATGGAAACTCATTATTTCTACTTCTATAGTTAGTCTCTATTAACTCAATTATTTCTCACAGAACTTAGCTCTTATGTCCCCTCCCTAGTTTTATTTTCACTCTAGTTCTACCTATCATAACTTGTCTCCGCTACCAGAAATTTAAACCTTATACTGTGGCTTATTTTCACTCTACAAGGAAGCTGATCGGACAAAGGATGGCAATTAGCCTGGATCCTTGCCTGCTGAGAGGACAGGATATAGATTTAAAATTTCCTTCCCAGAGACAAAATATTCTGCAACAGGTTTAGAGATAGTCTGAATTCATATATACATGAACATAAAAACAGACATTGTGTGTGCACATACATGTGTATATATACAGTTGAGATTTCACCTATATCACCTCATATAATTCAGATGCAGATACAAAAGTGAATAAAAACATCTCTACCTTCCAGAAGTTTACACTATCCGGAGTTCAGGAGGGCACTAAAAAGACAAAGTGAGCTATCTTGGGCAGTCAGGGAGAGACTAACAGAGAAGTCAAAACCCTAAGGAAGACTAGCAGATGAAAAGGAAAGGAAAGATGGTTCATGAAAGGAACTCCACAAAGACCCATGGGAGAACAAAAGCACTGCCGTTACAAAAACGCAATGGGACAAATGGAGATTGTTGACCCAAGTTTCATGAGAGCTGAGAGGAAAGGAACTGGAATGCAATGCACAGTGAAGAGTCTGGGCCTGACAGATTCATATCTTTGTCTTCCTTTGAAATGAGGAAGGAGAAAAAGATGGAGGTATATGCAACTGGTTTGTATCTGGAATGGTGGAAAGAAACTCTGTAAAGCAAGTAGGGAATATGTTATCTCCATTTACCAACGGGTAACTAGGTTCGAGAAGACTGACTTGCCAAAGGTCACACAGCTAGGTAATGGCAGAAAATCTATCCAATGCTGTTTGCAAAATGCAAGCATAATGAGATGTTCAAAAGGTCTAAGAGTCCTTAAACTAATAAATATGGACCTTAACACAGTCCGGAAACCAAGGTTCTCATCTCATTCTGCCACTAGCTAGCTTCGTAACCTCAAAAGGATTCCTTAACCCATTTGACTCTATCAAAGGAGAAGACTGGGCTAAATGATACCTAGTCCCTTCCAGTTCTTACACTTTATAGTTCTGAATCCCCAGACTGCACTTGGGCCAGAGAAGAAGGACTAATGCCTTAGTGATTAAAAGCCAGAGAACCCCTATACTTGCCTGGTCAGTCATTAGCCAGTATCTTGATACTAGAGAAACTAAAACTCAAATGATCAGGTGGTAACAATGGCCCTGGGAGGAAGCTGGCAATAATATCCCAAATAACCAAAAGCTAGCTCTGCCTGCCCTCAGCTCTTCAGCTCCCTGGAAATATCCTGGTTCTAAACAGTTTGGAATGCTTACAAGCGACATTGTATTCAGCCTTCCATTTCCATGGCAATGTTTTGCCTACTTCCAAAATGAATTTCAAGGACATGTGCTACTATAATAAAACCCTAACCTAACTAACCTAACAGACAATAAAAAGACCAAGACAAAATTTCTAAAAGGCTTTGGGGAATGGGGGGGGAAAAAGGCTAAAGAACTTACAAAGGCCAGGTATAGTGGCTCACACTTGTAATCCCAGCAGTTTGGGAGGCCAAGGTGGGAGGATCACTTGAGCTCAGGGATTCAAGACCAACCTGGGAAAAATACTGAGACCTTGTATCTACAAAAAATATAAAAATTATCTGGATTTGATGACACGTGGCTGTAGTCCCAGCTACTTGGGAGGCTGAGGTGGGAAGGTCACTTGAGCCCAGGAGGTGATCTGCACTCCAGCCTGGACAGAATGAGAATCTTATTTAAAAAAAAAAAAAAAATTGTCTAAAAAAACATTTATCATTTAAACTCAAATGTGTGTATGAAGATTCCTGACAGCCAAGTGGGAAGTACAACAGAATTTTAAGTTCTAACTAATAAAAGTAAGCATACTGGATAATTAGAGTCAAAATTCTCCTGGCTCTAAAAAGAATTTGTCCCATGAGTCAGGACAAATCTAGGGACACAGAAAATGCAGATAATTCATACACAATCATTTCTTATATTGGTCCATAAAAAAATCCCAGAGGCATAAAGTCAACCCAGTTCCCCAAAAAGTGCTACTCCCAATTTTGACTACTCATCTGTATTAGTTTCCACGCTGCTGATAAAGACATACCCAAAACCGGGTAGTTTGTTAAGAAAAAGAGGTTTAATGGACTCACAGTTCCACATAGCTGAGGTAGCCTCACAATCATGGCTTATGGTGATAGACACGTCTTACACGGTGGCAGGCAAGAGAGAAAATGAGAGCCAAGCAAAAGAAGAAACTCCTTATAAAATCATCAGATCTTGTGAGACTTATTCACTACCACGAGAACAGTACAGGGGAAACCGCCCCTATGATTCAATCATCTCCCACCTGGTCCCTCCCACAACACATGGGAATTATGGGAGCTACAATTCAGGATGAGATTTGGGTGGAGACACAGCCAAACCATATAATTTCATCCCTGGCCCCTCCCAAATCTAATGTCCTCACATTTCAAAACCAATTATGCCTTTCCAACAGTCCCTCAAAGTCTTAACTCATTTCAGCATTAACTCAAAAGTTCACAGTCCAAAGTCTCATCTGAGACAAGTCCACCTATGAGCCTGTAACATCAAAAGCAAGTTAGTTACTTCCTAGATACAATGGGGATATGGGCATTGGGTAAACACACACATTCCAAATCAGAAAAACTGGCCAAAACAAAGGGGCTACAGGCCCCATGCAAATCCAAAAACCAGCAGGGCAGTCAATTTTTAAAGCTCCAATGTCTCACATCCAGGTCATGCTGATGCAAGAGGTAGGTTCCCACAGTTTTGGGCAGTTTTGCAGGGTACAGCCTCCCTCCCAGCTGCTTTCACAGGCTGGCCTTGAGTGTCTGCAGCTTTTCCAGGCACATGGAGCAAGTTTCAGTGAATCTACCATTCTGGTGTCTGGAGGATGGTGGCCTTCTCACAGCTCCACTAGGCAATGCCCCATGGGGACTCTGTAGGGGCTTCAACCCCAAATTTCCCTTCTGTGCTGCCCTAGCAGAAGTTCTCCATGAGGGCCCTGCCCCTTCAGCAACCTCTGCCTGGACATCCAGGTGTTTCCATATGTCCTCTGAAATCTAGGCAAAGGTTCCCAGACCTCAATTCTTGACTTCTGCGCATCCACAGACCCAACCCCACATAGAAGTTGCCACGTGCAGCTATCAAGTCATGGCCTGAGCTGTACGTCGGCCCCTTTTAGCCATGGCTAGAGCTGCTGGGACACAGAGCACCAAGTCCCTAAGCTGCATATAGCAGGGGGGCCTGGGCCCAACCCACAAAACCATTTTTTCCTCCTAGAACCTCTAGGCCTGTGATATGAGGGGCTGCCTCAAAGGTCTCTGACATGCCCTGAAGACATTTTCCCCATTGTCTTGGGGATTAACATTTGGCTCCTCATTACTTACGCAAATTTCCACAGCTGACTTAGTTTTCTCAGAATTTTTTTTTTTCTATTGCATTGTCAGGCTGCACATTTTCCAAACTTTTATGCTCTTGTTTCCCTTTTAAAACTGAATGCTTTTAACAGCACTCAAGTTACCTCTTGAATGCTCTGCTGCTTAGAAATTTCTTCTGCCAGATACCCTAAACTCATCTCCCTCAAGTTCAAAGTTCCATAAATCTCTAGGACTGGGGCAAAGTACCATCAGTCTCTTTGCTAAAAACATAACAAGAGTCACCTTTACTCCAGTTCCCAACAAGTTCTTCATCTCCATCTGAGACCACCTCAGTGTGAACCTTATTGTCCACATCACTATCAGCATTTTGGTCAAAACCATTCAACAAGTCTCTAGGAAGGAAACTTTCCCACATCTTCCTGTCTTGTGAGCCTTCCAAGTCTCTAGGAAGTTCCAAACTTTTCCTATCTTCTTCTAAGCCCTCCAAACTGTTCCAACCTGTTACCCAGTTCCAAAGTCACTTCCACATTTTCGGGTACCTTTACAGCAGCACCCCACTCCTGGTACCAATTTATGTATTAATCCGTTTTCACACTGCTGATAAAGACATACCTGAGACTGGGTAATTTATAAAGAAAAAGAGGTTTAATGGACTCACAGTTTCAAGTGGCAGAAGGCAAAAGGTACATCTTACACGGTGGCAGGCAAGAAAGAAAATTAGAGCCAAGCGAAAGGGGTTTCCCCTTATAAAATCATCAGATCTCATGAGACTTATTCACTACCATGAGAACAGTATGGGGGAAACTGCCGCCATGATTCAATTATCTCCCACTAGGTCCCTCCCACAGCACATGGGAATTATGGTAGCTAAAATTCAAGATGAGATTTGGGTGAGGACACAGCCAAACCATATCATCATCCTTCAGAACTCAACACTATCAACTTCACTGTAAATCCTTTCCGGACACCACCCTGGGCACCTCCCCTCAGAACACCCACATCACTTTGCTCAGTCTTCACACTTAACTACATCAAAATAAAATGTATTACTTGTGTCCCACACTAAGACTGGCAGTTAACAGTGGGAAAACAGTCTACAAATAGTATCCCCCTTACCTGCGGGGGATACACTCCAGGACCACCAGTGGATGCCTGAAACTGCAAATAGTACCAAACCCTATACATACTGTTTTTTCAATCAGATAACAGAGATGATTACTAAGTGACTAACAGGCAGGTAGCATCTACTGTGTGGATACACTGGACAAAGGGATGATTCATGTCCCCAGCAGGAGCAGGACAGAGTAAGAGTTAATCACATTACATAAAACAGTGCACAATTTAAAACTTACAAATTATTTCTAAAGTTTTCCATTTAATATTTTTGGACCACAGCTGACCACAGGTAACTGAAGCCTAGAAAAGTGAAGCTGTGGATTAGTAGGAACTACTACACTTGTTTTCCTTCTTGACAGTGTGGCACACTGTAGGCACTCAATGAATGTTGGTTAAACGAAAGACTCAAAGCAGAAGTGGCCAACAGTATCTTCTTTAGAGTGCCTCTCACCAGTAGAGACTATTTATCTAATCCTTCCACTTATCTGGGGCCTGGCCTATCGATAGGAACATAATGTGCCTCACTGCTGCAGGGCAGGCATGCAACAGCACCACAGAAGCTGTGGCCTGGTACTGCAGACCAAGAGGTCACGGTTTGTCAGCCACAAAGGTGCAACACGCTAACAGATACCTCCCAGGATAGGTTCTGTTGTTCCCAAAGAAACATCAATGGTAAACTACGGGGATCTCTGAGGTCCAGGTTTTCCTGAGTACAAGCCCAGTTACTTTCTGCTAGGGCAGGACCAAGGACTGATTTATAAGGCATCACAGCTCTGAACTCCAGTTGACAAATTAATCCTTCCACAATGCTCCCCAACACTCCCAGAGAGGCGCAAGGCAAAACAGAGAAAAGTCCTTGCAGAAAAGCAAAAGCCTAGATGGACAATGCCATGAAGACATTCCCTTCTACATTCTTGAGGGAGAAGGCAGGGTAGAGGGTGGAAGACGACTCAGAATTCCATTTTTGGTGTTACTTCCAAACTTTCTATGTGATTCCACAAAAGTCTTTCTCCTCAGACAGCATCGCAGGGAGTCCTATAGACCCACATCCCTTACCAGGTGCTCAATCCTATTTCCAGGTTAGACCTCACACCTCCAAGTGTCCTCCTCTGTCAGACATCCTACCCCTGGAAGCTGGCGCAGTGGGGGAGGGAGCGCGCGGGTGGGGGTGCGGGAGGGAGCGCGCGGGTGGAGGGGAGCGGGAGGGAGCGCGCGGGTGGGGGGGCGGGAGGGAGCGCGCGGGTGGGGGGGCGGGAGGGAGCGCGCGGGTGGGGGGGCGGGAGGGAGCGCGCGGGTGGGGGGGCGGGAGGGAGCGCGCGGGTGGGGGGGCGGGGGTTAGGGAGCACGCGGAGGACGGGGAGGGAGTGCACAGAGGGGGAAGGAGGGCGCAGAGGGGGAAGGAGCGTGTAGAGGGCGAGAGTGAGAGTGAGAGAGTGATAGTGAGACAAAGAGTGACAGAGTGAGAGTGAAAGAGAGACAGCGAGAGTGAGAGTGAGTGAGAGAGAATGAGGGAGTGAGAATGAGAGAGAGAATGAGAGTGAGAATGAGAGAGAGGGGGGAAAGCAGGGAAAGGAGCGGGAGAAGAGGGAGAGAGTGGGGAGAAGAGGGAGAGAGACTGGGGAGAAGAGGGAGATAGAGTGGGGAGAAGAGGGAGAGAGTGGGGAGAAGAGGGAGAGAGAGTGGGGAGAAGAGGGAGAGGGGGAGCGCGTGGGGAGAAGAGGGAGAGGGGGAGCGTGAGCGTGAGGGGAGAAGAGGGGGAGCGCGAGATGGGGAGCGTGAGAGGGGGAGCGTGAGAGGGGGAGCGTGAGGGGGAGCACGGGCACAGGCACCGCGGGCACGTGGGAGAGCAAGTGCGGGAGCGCCCGAAAGCCAGCGCGCATGAGCAGGGAACTGCCACACACGTTTAAACCATTTGATCTCACGAGAACTCGCTCAGGAGACAGCATTGCGGGATGGTGCTAAACCATTAGAAATTGCCCCCATGACCCGATCACCTCCCTCCCAGCCCCTCAACATGTGGAGATTACAATTTGACATGAGATTTGGGTAAGGACACAGCCAAACCTTATCATTCAGCCCGTGGGCCCTCTGAAACCTCATGTCCTCCTCACATTTCAAAACCAATCATGCCTTCCCAACAGTCCCCCCAAAGTCTTAACTCACTCCAGCATTAACCTAAAAGTCTAAGTCCAAAGTCTCATCTGAGACAAGGCAAGTCCCTTCCACCTATGAGCCTGTAAAATCAAAAACAAGTTAGTTACTTCCAAGATACAATGGGGGTACAGGCATTGGGTAAACAGACCCATTCCGAAAGGGAGAAATCAGCCAAAACGAAGGGGCTACTGGTCCCATACAAGTCTAAAACCCAGTAGGGCAGTCATTAAATCTTAAAGCTCCAAAATAACCTCCTTTGGCTCTGTGTCTCACATCTAGGCTGCACTAATGCAAGGATTGGGCTCCTAAGGCCTTGAGCAGGTCCACCCCTGTGGTTCTACAGAGTACAGCCCCCAAAGCTGCTTTCACAGGCTGGAGTTGAGTGTCTGTGGCTTTTCCAGGCTTACAGTGCAATGCATGAGGGCTCCCCCTTGCAGCAGACTTCTGGACATCCAAGTATTTCCATACATCCTCTGAAATCTAGGCAGAGGCTCCCAAACTCTTGCCTCTGTGCACCCACAGACCCAACACCACATGGAAGCCACTAAGGTTTGGGGCTTGCACCCTCTTAAACAACAGCTCAAGGTATATCTTGGCCCCTTTTAGCCACAGCTGGAGCTGGAACAACTGTGACTCAGGGCACTGGGGCCCAGGACCTGACCCACAAAACCATTTTTCCCTCACAGGCCTCTGGGCCTGTAGCATGGGGGTTGCTGTGAAGATCTCTGAAATTCCCTGGAGACTTTTCCCCATTGTCTTAGCTATTAACATTCAGCTCCTCAACTGCATCTCCTTAGAGGGCCAGAGAAATAGCAGCCCGACCCTCAGTTTGGTCTAGGAACAACACCTCCTGGCACTCAATCCCATTTTATACTCATTGCTTACCCTCCCCTACCCATGCTTTCCTCAGGTCATTGAAGACAGTGATTATCTTCTCCTGGGATGGGAAAGAGCAAGGCAACACATTCAGCATGTATTAAATGCCCAAAGGGTGCTACTTCCTACCATTGTTTACCTGGACTGAGTGATTCAGGCCCTTGAGCCACATCCTACAATTTTGCCTCCAAAGTTCTGCGTTTCTCAAGCAAACTTAAGGGTCCCAACACCATAAATAAAAGTTTGATTCTCAGAAATGACCTTGCTTCTCTTCTTCCAAATCACAGCAGACAACTACTCGCCATGAAAGCTGTGGAAGTGGCCTAGTCAGAAGCCTTAGGGGCCAGGAAAAAACATACTGAGAGGATGCAAAATGTGGGAGAAGGTTTATTTTGAGACCAGCTGAATAAAGAAACCTAAGGTCCTGTGTCCAGGGATTTAATTTGGGTCCCTCAGAGCAGCATGGCTCTGCCTGTACAGGAGCTTCCTCTCGTACTGTCACTGGAGACAACCAGAGGTACAGCAGCCGCACAGGCGGAAAGCAAGGAGACATTTTGTCTCACTGGCTAAACCTAGGACCCAGTGAATTACGACCCGTATGTTCTGAGACTTCCCAAAGCAACACCAGACTTTGAACAGTGCCAAGAGCACGGGAGGTGCAAGAGAAAGCATTTATGAGAATTCAGGCACACCCACCTTTACAACTTTTACACTCGATTCTCTCCCAAACGCATGACTTCCACTGCTACATGTGGACCTGTATTTAAGTTACAACTTTTAAGCCTTAGTTTTCATATTTGTACAACGTCTACCATGTAGGGTTGTAATGAGGATTGGAGGAGAATACATAGCCCCTACAAGAGAGTATCTGGCATTCAGTAGAGGGTCAGTAAATGGCAGCTAATACAGTATTTGCACTATTTATACTATGTCTAAGGGGGAATCTTACCAATAAGAGATCAGACTCCTCAGAGCTGAGAGAGAGCTGAGCTGGCCTAACACCCTGGCCCCAATTTCTATGGCAGCCCCAGTTTCAAATGCATTCCACCATTCTCACAGGGACACTGAGGTTTATCCACCCACATGTCTCTTCAGCAACTCAGAAACTATGGTCACTATACCCATACACAGCCTATGAGCCAACCATAAGAAAAAAGTGACTCAATTCAGTAAGCACAGGATATTACCAAAGACCAGCAAAAATCACATCCAGAGAAAACTCAGTAGACCATCAGCTTCCGAGAGGCCACACCTCAGTTTAAGTTTTTTTATAACAATATTGTATTTACTACTGGCCTCTGCTATATACAGCTTAGCAGAAAGAAAAAGAGAAAAATGACTTTAATTGTATGAGAGCTTGAAGCACCACTTCCTGTTTTGATATCTAGCATATCCAGGTTCCTAACCACTCCCTGCCTTCTACTGTGAGCTCAGAATGTCCCAAGAATGTAGGTTACTTTTTGATAATGCTAAATTCTCACTTTGCTTAAAACTTAATATACATGAAATCAAGAACTTGGTAAGCCATTGTCCCTAGGGCTAAAAAGGCTACAAAAATGAGGAAACTGGCACCTACCATTTAAGAAGAGCTTATTCTCTAGTTAGGAGGCAAGACCTACATGAGTGCCTCACAGCACAAGGAGTAAGTGCCAGGGGGCATCTTTGACAGCCAGGCTCACAGAAGGAAAGTGAGAAGAGACTGGATTACAAGGAAGGTTCTAAAGTGGGGAATCAGGCTGAGCAGAATTCAGATATTTAGAGAAGAGAGGACACAGCAGAAAGGAGAACGGCATTTGTGAAGAGCAAGGAGGCAGCTAAAGGAAAGGGATCCATGGAGAGGCATTAGCCTGGACTGGGCTTACACAGAGCAAAGGTAAGGCCAGTGCATCTCAACCCTTTCTATGCACCAGCATCCCGAGGACCTTCCAGAAATACCAGTGCCTGTGCCCCACACCCAGAGATTCCAGTCCACTGGTCTAGGGGTGGAAGAGAGAAAACCACATAGAGTACTAAAGAAAAAGTGATGGCATTTATTTTTCCTAATTACTTTTCTAGCACACACAAAAAAAGGCAAAGTTGTTTTGACAGGCTGAATGAGAAGAGAGGAGATAACTGTTTCACCTTTGGGTGACTAACCCTCCTTTGAGAGAAATAGCTGCTTGGATGATCAACTAGAAGCTCTGTCCAGAGGAAATACACTAAAGCCTGCACTCCTCAGAGAACAGCATTGGTAGCTCTAAGACAGAGGAAGGGGCTGCTGGCACAGACCCAGCTATCTTAATCATAGCTTTATTATTTTTCTCTTCTTTCCATTTTTTAAAATTATTCTATTACCATCCCTACTGAGCCTTGTTCTTAAATAAGCAACAACAAAAATGGCATGAAGTGGCAACTCTAATCTTATATGATTATTTGCAGAGGCCAAATGCTCCAAGTTTGAATTGCTTGACTAACACTAATCATAAAAAGCCCTTGCTTTTCACCATTTTTGCTTGCTTTTTTTTTATTGGGGGGAGGGGGATAAAGGAAGATACTTTTGTCTTTGGAACCAAAGATCTGAGCCTCAGAGCCCACTAACTTGCCCCCTCCACAGAGGGCCTCCCTTCTCACTATGGTATCTGCTGAGGAATTCAGTGTATGTACCTTCTCCCCAAATCATTGATTTTATATATCACATCCAAGAAGGAATAAAGGAGCAGGAACTGTCACCACCCTTCTTAGAGGATGAATCACTTATTTTGTAATCAGTGACCACCCATAGAGTGGGCTGATCTAGAAACTGGTTTGCACTACATGGCACCAAGTGGACGGTGTTCATCCTTTTCCCATTTGCCCTAGCTATAGGATGCTGCTTTGCTTTCTCCAGAGAGAACATTCTCTCCCTCTCCTCCTAGGTTCACCAGTCTAGACTGACTGAAACTGATTTCAGATGATTCCACAGCCAGCTAACAAGTCGAGATCAAGACTCACAAGCCCTCAGAATAATTTAGTGCCCTTCTAACACTAGACAGTGGGAAAGACTGTCCAAACTGTGTGTTGTACTAAAGCAAACTTTTAAAGGTAGTCGTGGGCAGAAGAGGGAAGAAAATCTCCAGGTTTCAGTTTACCCTAGGGGACAGGATGGGAGGGAAAAGCAGAGGAAGGCGATTCACTGAACCATGTTTCCCAAAGTGTATTCTGTAGAAACTTATCTAGTGAATGCTCCTAGGGAGCCGGAGGCAAGAACTGGGTAAGGCATTGTACTAGGGTTAAAGAGGCCACGCCACCTACACTGTTTAGGAGGTACTACTCACGTACCCTCACCAACTAGAGTCACAATGAAAACTGGCATATTAAAGCTTCTAAAGTCCCACAATAAAGAAAAATGTTTCACAAACTTGGCTATGGAACCACCATAACTAACATTTCAGCTGCTTTAAAACTAAGCTGTCTGAAATGGTTGGGTATCCCTTATCCAAAATGTTTGGGACCAGAAGCTTCTCTGATTTCAGAATTTTTTTCGGGCTTTGGAATATTTACATATACATAATGAGATCTTGGGTGGGACACAAGTCTAAGCACAAAATTTGTTTCATATACATCTTATACACATAGCCTGGAAGACAAGTTTTATACAATATCTTTAAAAATTTTGGGCATGAAATAAAGTTTGTGTTAAGTACTTTTGTATGGAAATTCCCACTTGTAGCATCAAGTCAGTGCTCAAAAAGTTTTGGATTTTGGAGCATTTCGGATTTTGGATTTGGGACATCAGCCTGTACTAGCCATACGTGGTTACTGAGCATCTGAAACACAGCTAGTGTGAATTCAGATGGGCTGTTAATATAAAATACATACTGGATTTCAAAGACTTCATACAAAAAAATTGCAAAAGTATCTGTTTTTTGTTTGAGATAGTCTCGTTCTGTCACCCAGGCTGGAGTTCAGTGGTGCGAGCCTGCAGCTAGGACCACAGGTGGGTGCCACCACACCCAGCTAATTTTTTGTGTGTGTGTGACAGGATCTCATTTTGTTGGCCAGGCTGGTTTCAAAAGCCTGGGCTCAAGTGATTCTCCCACCTCAGCCTCCCAAAGTGATGGGATATACAGGTCTGAGCCACCGTGTCTAGTTAAATGTTAATATTGATTATATGTTGAAATGATAGTATTAATATTTTGGAAATAAGGGGTTACATAAAATTATTAATATTTCACTTGTTTGATACTTTTTCATATGGTTACTAAGAAATGTAAATTACATATATGGCTGCTCACATAATATTTCTACTGGATAGCACTCTTTTAGAAAATGCTAAGCCATAACACAGGCTTGGAAACTTCAGATATTTCTTATCATCTTGGTGTCTGTGCCATATTTTTCACCTGAAAGAGAAGTACTATGGCACAAAACTTGGGAATGGTTTAAAAAAGATGTAAAAAGCATCTGGGCATTCAAACTAGGATTCGTAAGATAGCCAACCTAACATGAAAATTCCATAGGTATCAAGGAATGAGGTCTATGTTTCTTACAAAAGATGAACACCTTTCCTTTTTTGTCAATAATCCCTAGGATGGGCACGATGGCTCACGCCTATAAACCCACCACTTTGAGAGGCCAAGTTGGGAGGATCGCCTGAGGCCACAAGTTTGAGACCAGCCTGAGCAATACAGGAAGCCCCATCTCTGCAACAAATTAAAGTTAGGGCCGGGCACAGTGGCTCACACCTGTAATCCCAGCACTTTGGGAAGCCGAGGCGGGCGGATCATGAGGTCAGGAGATGGAGATCATCTTGGCTAACATAATGAAACCCCGTCTCTACTAAAAATACAAAAAAATTAGCCGGGCGTGGTGGCAGATGCCTGTAGTCCCAGCTACTTGGGAGGCTGAGGCAGAAGAATGGTGTGAACCCGGGAGGCAGAGCTTGCAGTGAGCCAAGATTACATCACTGCACTCCAGCCTGGGCGACAGAGAGACACTCCGTCTCACAAAAAAAAAAAAAAAAAAATATATATATATATATATATATATATTAGCCAGCCTTGGTAGAAGGCACCTATAGTCCCAGCTACTCAGAAGCTCAAGTGGGAAAATCACTTGAGCCCAGGAGGTCAGGACTGCAGTGAGCCATGGTCATGCCACTGCACTCCAATCTGAGTGACAAAGTGAGACCCTGCCTCAAAGCCAAAAAAAAATCCCTCAGATATTTATGGAACAATAGAGAACTGTTTCACTTTGCCCTTCTCTCCATGATTACACCCATAAAGCTATTCCTAAATAGGAATAACTTAGAATGAATAATTTTCATGCTAAAGATTAAATCTGGGATTTCAGTAACCAAAATCACTATGTGCACCCGACATACATAAAGGCAAAAGTTCCGTCAGAGATTCCCCCAGAGGGTGCTGCTCAAGGCCAAATTAGTTATATATTAATAGTCATTGTTCTGTAATAGATCTCATTATCTCTCACTCACCTCAGGACTTGGGGCAAACTACTTCAACCCCTATTTTCTGTGAAAGGGCAACAGGTATGCAGATGTCTGGAGTGCTTTGAGAAGCAAAAACTGCCTAATTAAGTTACTACTGACCTCACTATTCAACTCATGAAAGGGAGTTGGCGAAGCATTACCAGAGGAAACTATTTGTATGACTGAACACAACCCCCTCTGAGGGTTCCACTTCCTTAGTTGTATAACAGAAAAAAGAACACCCATCTCACAAAGGAACTTGATGATTAAACAAGGGAAAGCTGAATGCCCACCATGTTGCCTGGCACTGAGGAAACAAAAACATATTCCAGACTTTTCTGTGCTCTTTGAGCTTCAGTTCTCTTTGCCTTAGAGTTTGCACCTAAAGTTGAGAGGCTATATGTATGTGTCAGTCCTCATAAAGCAAGTAAGATTACAAAATGCACAGGAAACCACCTGTCAGAGTAGGACAGGAACTGGGCTTTTATTCTTTCTCGATGTTCTCAGAAATGGTAGTTCACTAACAGCAAGTTTCCACTGTGTAGTGGCTATTTTGTCGTTTCCTGGCATGTAAAACAGCAAGCTGGAGACACACACACACAAGAGCAAGTGATGGGTTTCTCAGTGTCCCCAGGACCCTGCTCTAGCAGTTGCTGTCCTCTGTGGAAATGGCTCCACTGTAATGAGTCCTATCCTTTCACTATTGAGGCTCCATTCCTGGGCCTTACCCTCCTCAGGCCCTCAAACCTTCATTTGCTGTGAACACATATGGAGGCCTCTCCTCTCTCAGATGTGGCATCTCCATTTATAAGATACATGTTTTCTTCCACCCTCAGACCGGGGATCTCTCTCCCTTCTCCATTCTGTAGAATTTCTCTATGTCCAATCACCCTATCAACTTCACAGAGGGAGCTAAAGGGAGAAATTTTGAGAGATCAAGAATTAATATATATTAACTTTTTTCTCTGAATAGCTGCAGCTATTATTACAATGCCCTAAATTTTCCTAAATAATCCCATTGCGATATATTCTTGTAGTAAGTATGCAATAAAAGATACATTTGGAAAAGTAAAGTTCTTGAATGGGTTTCAAATGGATCATGGGCAATAGGAAACTTAAATCACTGGATGTTTTCACCCAAGCTGTTCAGAAAACATCAATATTTCTAACTGTCTGCATAAATGGCCAAGTCCACTACCAAGTCATCTACCTCTATAATTACAAGAGAGATGGGTTAAAAGAGGTCAGAGGTCTGGATCTCCCAGAACCCCAATCTATTGCTGAAGCATGTTGGGGAGGCACTCTCTTACCTCTTGGGAGAGGGGGGAAAATTTCCCATACAAAAGCAACCAGTTCTCGTCTGTACCCCCAACATGCCCCTGTCGTAGCACAGATCCAACCACATCTCATTTGCCTACATTTTTTTCCCCACCTGACAGGGTTCCTTGGCTCCCCAGGGCCAAGTACATAATGCTCAATAACGTTTGCCTAAGATGGAACATCTACTGGAGAAGGTATGTGTCTCAAACCAGGAGCACTGTGGGCTGGGATTACACCAAGCCACAAGATGAACAAGGTGCATCTTCCTGGAGATCGAGTTTAAATCGCTTTCATATTACAACATTTTGAGAGCAGAACGTAAAATCCAAGTGGAGTTTAAAAAATAAAGTAGTCCTGTGGCAGCCTCATAGCTTCCAAATTCAGGGCTATTCCCCAGACTGCCAGGTTTACCAGTTCCCTATCCTGTCTGCTGGAGGGCTCCTGCCAAAACTAAAAAAACCGGAAGCTCTGGACTCTACATGTGCATTACCTTTCGAGAGCTGAAAGCACTTTACCAGAGGTCAAAGATCACCAATGCCACTGTTTTTTTTTTTTTTTTTCCTTCTTTTAAGCCAGTCAAGTGAAGCAGGGAGATTGCAGAAGGAACAAAGAAATCTGTAACTGGCTATGATCAATTAGTTGTCAACACCACTGCACTGGGACCAGCCAACCAATGCCACTTTTAGGCGAAAAAATAAACCAGGCAGATCTTGCCCAAACTACTCAGAAAGTTAATGCTGACGATAGAAAAAGATCTCTCCTCAATTGTTGGCCCAGGACATCACATAATTAATCCTTTTTAAAAGGCGTTATACATTTTAAAGCCTAGAATAATGTAGCCCGTTTGGGTTCAGGGACCCTTTGATCACTTCCTGGAATGCAGGCCATCATTCAAGAACCCCTCATCTCAAGCCTCTCCCCTTTCCTTGCTTGGCTGCTTCACTGCTCAGCAATGAACCCTTAACAGTTCTATGTAAACAGGAATCATGAAGCACCCCTTCTCGGCTCTCTTAGGAAGCTTTGGGCACACACCTGAAGCCTCTGGAGGATCAGTCCTCCTGCTGCAGGTGCAGCTGTACAACCACTAAATCAACCTCCCCCCTCCGGAGGGGCTTCCGCACTCCCCAGAAGGGCTTCCAACAACCCCGAACTTTCTGAACTTTTCTCCACTCCAGCCTTCAACGCTCTTGGCCAACCACGTGTCCCAAAGCAGGCAACGACTGACTGGCCGGGCAAACATCTTGAGAGGGAAGCGGTATTGCAGAACCAGCTTCCTCCCTAACAGTGCTTTTAGGAGCAGCAGCAGGACCCAGCCAGGACTCGGCGGGAGGGCAGGCCGCAGACACACCCCCCATCCCAGTCTGGAAACACAATCCGCACTCACCTTGGCGGACGTCTCCCCAAACAGAGGTCTGTTGTCCAGGCCACTGGTGCCATAGGTCCTAGTAGCAAAGTCCTCCATTTTGGGGTTTCTTCACTTTCCCCAAGCCACTTAAAAGCAAGCCAGCATGACTTCCCGAGATTTCAAGTCCACGACAGCAAGCCTCCTCCTCACGGCTCCCGCATAGCCGAACCCGAGTGGTCAGGGAAGTGCTGGCGCCGGCGATGGGTGGGGGCTCACACGCGGAGAACGCTGCCGCTCCGCCCCGGCCCCACGCACCTCCTCATCTTGAGCAGCTGCCGCAGGAAGTGAAAGGAAACAAACACTGCGTGGCGGACTCTCGGCGGGACGCCCCCGCCCGGGCAGCTCCCACTTCCTCAAATCTCGGCCTTCGGCGCCCCCGCGGCAGCGCCGCCCGTCGCTCGCCCCCGGCTGCGGTTAGCAAAGCAAATCGCAGTCCCCTCGCCCCGGGAGTGACTCCCACGCCTCGCCCCCCAGTTTTTACACAATTAATTTCCCATGTTTTCCCAATTTTCTACAGTGAACACGTATTCCTTCATGTTCGAGGGAGAAAAAGTTTTCTTGGAAGAATGCATTGAGAATCCCTTTTCTAGCCCTCTGCGCCTCGCCCGCTACGTTCCCCAGCGGCGGGAGGAGTGAAGTTGTAGGAGCACAGCCCAGCGCTCCGCACACCCCTCCCGCAGGGCGGCGGGTTCAGGTCGCTGCTCGGGCCGAGCCAAGCAACTTGGATCCCCTCTCAGGTGTTGCTTCTACCCCACGGCCGGCGTGCTCCCCGCACCTCCCGCCGCTGCTCTCCCCGCGCTCTCTGCCGGAACCGCAGCAGGAGTACGGTCAGGGCACAGAGACAGGGAGAATCTCGGCTCGGCCCTGCCCAGATTGGCCCCGCACCCGCCAAACCTCGGCATCCCCTAGGCGCTCGCACACTGGGGGGCTCTGGCCGCGCCGGAGAGAGCGGGCCCTGGGTGCACACCCCCGCCGGGATCCGGTGCCGCGGCCCGGGGACGCGGGCCAGATGCGTGGGGGAGGAATAGACCTTCCGCGCTGGCGGAGGGCGGGAGCGCGGTCCGGGAGCAGCGCTGCGGATCACCTCTCGGGTCCTTCTCGGGTCCCCCGACCCGGACCCGCGGCCTCCGTCGCAAGTCGGCCCGCCCAGGTCGCGTCACAACCGAGGCAGCCAATCCCGCGGGCCGAGGCGCCGCATTGGCTGCGGAGCTTTATTTCTAGAGGTGCCAGCTTAGTCCCCTTAGGGCGGCCAATCTCTGCAGCTGGACGTTTCTCAGCTCCTTACCCCTTAGTAATTAGTGTCCATGCGATCCACGTGGCAAAGCACATTTTTGCAGATAACCTTGCACCTGGCTGAAAGCATCTTAAAAACAATCAACCTGCTTTAACCACCTCAGTCTTCGCTTAACAAGGACAGAATGGCAGTCACTGGTAATTTTGGTTTAGGGTTGTTTGCGTGTTTGCCTTGATTTGTTCTGTGACAGAGATCTTATGTGTTTACAGAAAGTTAGGAGGCAGTAGTGCTAGATACGTCTTTGACTTGTCCGTCCTGCCGCCAGTGATGGTGCTGACTCAGCACGTTTGCAGCTGTGGAGCCAGCGCTTCGCGTACCAATCTCGTCTTCCAGGTTTTAGGATATAGACAACTGGAGGTGGACAGGTCATTAAAAGTAACAACGACACTCTGCATTTTGAATCATGTATAAATATTTGGAAACATACAACCACGCTGGATTCTCAGGGCACTATATAGCGCCTAGATTGAAGAGAGCTCTGAAAACGTTTGTGTGCAGGGAGGGTCTGGGTTGGAACGTTGTACCCACACAACATTTAGAATCCAAGTCATGATTCTAGGCGTCCACTCAACAGTTTAGGGCACGGGATGGACTACAAACGATGTAGATACATAGATCTGGAATTTGCAACACTGAGTAGAATTAGTACGGTGCATATCTGACCTACAAGTTATATATTTTACAAATCATGTTTGTTTGCTCAGGACTTCCTGATAAAACAGCAATGCTACACAATCCTGCACCCAGTTATCTTAGAAGATTGAATGGCGGTACAAATAACTTTATTCACTCACATTTAGCCACGTTCAACAAAATACTTTTGAGAATCTGCTATGTACCGGACAACTGCCAGACGTGGTGATATAGTGATGAAGACACAGGCATAGTCATAGCCTTGAAGCTAGAGTGGAAAACAGAGATGCATAATTAGAATCTAGAGAAAAGAGATACGGTGGCTAAAAGCACAAGCTTTGAGGTTGATCGTTTCTGCCTTCAAACCCTGATGCCACCATCAACAAGCTATGTGACCTTAGACAAGTTATCTAACCTCTCTTGAGCCCCTTCATATGTAAAAAGTGAAGATCATAATAATAAGTGGAACTATAGTATCTATGTTCAACATTTTTTTGAAAAAAGTAATAAAGAATATATGATACCAACAAATATTCAAACAGTGGCTGTCATAAATGGTGACAAGTGCTGTGAACTGGACACAATGGAATGCTATGAGGATACATGGGAGGAAACCCAATAGCTTCAGGTGGCAGGGAAAGTTTTCTTGAGGAAGCCCAAATCAGGACCCAAAAGGAGAATGTGAGTTAGCCAAGATGAGGAGGAGAAGCAAAAAGCCAGTCCAGAGAGGCCAGATATCGTGGAGGCTATGTTGGAGGTGGATAGTTGAGTAAGGTAACGTGACCTTAGCACTTGAGAGCTGCTTATTCCCATCTCATCAATTTTCTATGTCTCTGTTTCATTTGTTTTCCTAAAAACCAGCTTCCTCTGCTTCCTCATGATCACTACTTTTCCAAAACTTCAACTTGCATATGGCTTTAGTTTGTTTTGGTGCTAAACTCAAGGAAAATGGACCTTACAGCTCCAGTGTCCACCACTGCTTGGCAGGCCCGGTCTCTGTTTCTCAGTTCAGGTTCTCACAAGGAGTTTTGATTGGGACAGCCTGGATTATGAATGGATTTATAGTTGCATCAAGCTCTTCACCCTCAGCCAATAGGAAGGACCAAGTGACACCTAGCTTCTAAGGTCTGCCTCCTTTAGCCAAGTGGGATAGAAGATTATTTAAAAGAAGACAGTATATGTGGAAGTCAATGGTAAGATTCTCCAGTGCCTTGTGCTCGAAGTGTGGATCTCCAGACCAGCAACGTGGTCATCACCTTGTTAGGAATGCAGAATTTCAAGCCTCACCCAAAAGCTACTGAACTGCAATCTACATTTTAATAAATACCCAGGGGATTCCTATGCACATTGAAACTTGAAAAGTCCTTATTTCATACACCTTTATATTTACAAATTGGACCAAGGCTGTAGAGTTTACTCTCCCAATACCATGACTTATCAATTCTTGCTCTTCATTCTGCTTCAGCCACTCATTCCCGTTTCACATTCTGGACTTTGTCAACATTCAGAACTGTACCAAGTCTGACATAAATCCAGACCATTTGGTGAGCTTTATCTTCCAGTTCTCTCACTCACAGTCAATATATCATTTATTTGGCCACCTTAGTGTCTCTGATCCTTTGGTCCCTTGACTTTTTTCTGGTAGATCTACTCCCCTGTTTTCACTTTCTTCCAATTTAGAATCTGTGTTTTTTCACTCTGATTGCTCTTTTGATAATATCTTCAATTCTTTTGCCTCATTTATTTTATCACCCCGTGCAGAAAGTTCCCTGAGATATTAATCCTTCTGTGTTCTTTTTTTTTTTTTTTTTTTTTGAGGCAGAGTCTTGCTCTGTCGCCCAGGCTGGAGTGCAGTGGCTCGATCTCGGCTCACTGCAAACTCTGCCTCCCAGGTTCACGCCATTCTCCTGCCTCAGCCTCCCGAGTAGCTGAGACTACAGGCGCTCGCCACTACGCCTGGCTAATTTTTGTGTTTTTAGTAGAGACCAGGTTTCACCTTGTTAGCCAGGATGATCTAGATCTCCTGACCTCGTGATCCGCCTGCCTCGGGCTCCCAAAGTGCTGGGATTACAGGCGTGATCCACCGCGCCCGGCCCCTTCTGTGTTCTTAACATCTGTAACTAGCTAGGTGTCTAGTGCAGCTGGAGGGAAAAAAAATCATAAATGCCCCTGAATGCAATAATCTTAAATTGAGAGCAGCTAACCTCAACCGTGCCCTTAAAATCATCTGGAAATCCTGCGTTGCCTGGGCAACTATCCTTATGTTGCCTATTTTATTCAGTCTCCTGGCCTTTCTCTGTTCCTCCCTTACTCTCAACAGATAACTCAGCTGCCTACTTCACAGGGAAGAAAGATAAGCCATCAGATGGGAATTTCCTCAATTCCCCAACAAAACTGCACATTCACCTATATCCAACCTGTTCCATTACTCCTCCTTTCCAATTAGAATAGAAGAGATTCTTGCCCATCTCTCCTATTTTATGTCCCATTGCATCCCATGATCACAGAGGTCTCACTATTCTGATTATATTTTTTTCTGTCAAAGGCATTTAAACATGATCAGTTCTAACCATGTTAAAACAAGCAAAAACAAAAACAAAACAAAACAAAACAAAAAACCACCTTGCATTGAGCCCATGTCTCTCTCTGGCTACTACACTCTGATCATACCCTTTTTGGAACTCTTGGTTGGCTATACAGCCATCCTTCTCCTCCCTCTTCCCTGAAAGCAGAGCCTACCTCCCAATGTAAAGGAAAAATACACCACATAGTCACTTTCTGAGACTCCCTTGCAGCTGTGGGAAGGGATATGAGTGTTTAGGCCAATAAGTCATTAGGGCAAGTTCACTGGAGGCTTTCAGAAGGTTTCCTCCCTGGTAAGAGAGAGGCCTATGAGGAGAGTTACCTTCCTAGACATTTTCGTGTTGAGGACATGGTATTTGCAGATGTTTCCAACATCTTATGACCATTAAGGGTGACCAAAAGTATCTCAAAGAAGCCAACCAGAGTCTAAACCTGTGAACCACCTACCTCTGGCTTCTTCTTATGTGGAGTGTGTGTGTGTGTGTGTGTGTGTGTATGTGTGTGTATTTTGAGTGGAGATCTCTATTGTATAAGTCACTTTTAATTTGGATATTCTTTTGCTTATAGCTGAAAACATATTGATAACATTTTTAAAGTCAAAATTTCTGTAGAGAAGTCCATACAGATTGTATCCACTTCCTTACCTCCCACATTTGCCTCAACTCACTGAAAGTCTGGTTTACATGTACTAGTCCATGAGTATTCTCCCATGAAAGTTCCAGTGAGGACTTATAGCTGAATCTAATGGATACTTTTCAGGCCTTCTCCCATATGGCCTTTCTGCAGCATTTAGCATTGAAAATTCCTGGAAATAGCCTTCACTGTAGCTCTTCTGCTCTTCCTCTCCACATCTCTTAAATATTATCTCCCAGGGCCTTGTTCTTGGCCTTTTTGTCTTCTCATGGCATGCTTTGCAAGAGTTAGTTATTTACAACCATGGCGACCATTAATACACCTCTATGTATTCCCAAATGTATATGAATAGACTTCCACAATTTGGCAGGAGGCATGTAATTTATAAAGCCACTTTTACAATTAACTTAAATAACTCTATTCATTTCAGATGCAAATTAACTGTATTTCTCTGCTTTTATTGTCTCTATAGTAAAGCTGTCACAGTGGAAAGAAGTGGTTCTGAATTCTGGTTAGACATTAAAATACTTGGGGAGTTCTTTAATAGTCTCAGACTATACCCAGATCAATGAAATCAGAGTTTCTGGAGATGAGACTCCAGCATAAGTATTTTTTTTTTTTTAATTTTCTAGATGGCTCTGGTTTGCAGCTACCAGAATCTCTGGGGTATTGAACCCTTGAATGAGCCTGAAGTTCTTCTGTGGATCCTCACTCTATTATCTGACAAGTATTAACATGGACTTTGGAGTCAACAGACCTTAGTTTGAATTCTCGCTTAACCCTCACTAGATGCATACACTTGAGCAAGTTACTTAACCCCTATCAGCCTCAGTTTTTACTTTTGTGAAATAAATAAAACAATACTTGTCCTATGGGTTTTTGTGAGAATTAAATCAAATAATGTATTTTAAACACCTGACACCGTTAACACTGTAAATTATGCATATTATGCATCTACTAAAGTGAACATTACAACAGTTGCTGCAAAATGGAAAAACGCATATAATTTAATGTTAAAGGGAAAAAGTAAATATAAAGTAGAATTTATATAGTATTATTGTGTAAGATACCTATGCATATTGTGACATAACAAGAAATATGTATTTGATCTCCACTCCCAGATCATAGCACAGAGCTACAAAATTCCTTAGAATGTCCTGGGTGATGGAAGCACCTTTTGTTTTAATGGGACAACTCTTGGTGAGCCCCTAAATAGCTTCAGGATGGGGACTGGTCACCAGAAAGCCATGATTCAAAGCTTGGAACTTTCAGCCCCATTCCCAGATCTTCTAGGGAGAAAGAAGGGCTAGAGATTGAATTAAAAATTGATTATGCCTATGTGATAGAACCTCTGTAAAAAAAAAAAAAATCCCTAAAAGATGGAGTTCAGAGAGTTTCCGGGTTGGTGAACACCCACATACCAGTGGGTAGCACACCCCAATCCCACAGGGACAGAAGCTCCTGTACTCAGGACCCTTTCAGACTTTGCCCTATGTACTTCTTCATCTGGCTGTTCACCTGTATCTTTTATAATGTCCTTAATGATAAACTAGTAAATGTAAATGTTTCCCTGAGTTCTGTGGATCATCATAGCAAATCATCAAACTTGAGGAAGAGACTGTAGGAATCCCTGATTTGTAGCTAAGGCAGGCAGAAGGGTGAGTCAGTGAGAATGTACTACTTGCAATTGGTGCCTGAAGTGGGGACAGTCTTTTAAGACTGAGCCCTTAACCTGTGGGGTCTGTGCTAACCCCAGGTAGTGTCAGAAGTAAAGTACTGAATAGAGAAAAATTGTTTTTCCTCTTTAGTTAGTGTCAAAAGTTGAGATGAGAATGAGTAGAAAAAAATAGTGTATTTTTTCTTTTACATATGAAACAAAACTGAAAGGGAGCATGAAAAATACAAAAATGGGTATTTTTTTTTTACTAGTCTTTCTCTCTTTTGAAGTTCTATACCTTTGTGAGAAGACAAGAAAACTAGCAATGATGCATTTGTGCCCCTTTATCTTTTTCCCCCTTAAAATATGCTCAGTAGCAACAGTGGCATCATAGTATTTTTTTCAATAGCCAAGTATAAGAGTATTCAGAAGGTGAAAGTAAAGCCAGGAGAAGGTAAGGGAGGAAGCAGTGTTCAAAGTCAGTCCAGGAAGGTGAGAACTGAATTAAAAGAAAAAATCAGAATCCAATTCCTGTCAGGGTTTTAATAGGAGCAATGTAGTTATCTACATGCAATCCTTGCTGGTATATAGAATTATGTCAAATAGCTGGATGTAGGGAGGGTCACACTCAGTGGAGAAGTTGGAAGATGTGTGCTTTCACTCACAAATGAGAGGACAGCATACCAGGTAAGCAGAACTTGGAAGATGTGTGCTTCTCTCAAAGCAGAAGTTGGAAGAGCAGTGCTCATGAATGAGAGGACAGTAGACCAGGTAAGCTGTGCCTGAGTCTTGCTGAGCTGAGATGTCTCTTAAAGGGCAGGAAATGGGGAGAAACAGACGTCTTCAAACTTCTGCTCTGAGTGTGGCCCTCACAGCCTCACTCAGTGGAATTCAAGAAAAAAGGCAAGGGGAAAAACCAAATCAAGATGAGAGGAAGGCTGCAGTTCCAAAGAAAAGTAACAGAAGGAGATTAAGGGAGAAAATGTCTTTCAGCAGCACAGGAGCCAGATGGGAGTAACTGCTGGGGGTGCACATAGTCTGAATAGTCATGTAACGGGAAAATTGATTTACAGATGTAAGGAACTGAGGCATTGCAACAAATTGCACACATCAATCTGTATGTGCTCCTAAGTGTAGGTAGGAGCTGTGGGCCTACTGATAAAACTTTTTGAATAGAAGGATGAGCTTTCTACATACCCCTTGCATATCAGGCAGGTGCTATGGAACAACCACCTCCATAACTGGGAGACTTGAGCCTGGTCTGAGCTGGGGAAAGTCAGTGTCAGTACCAATTTCCTCATCTGTAAAAAGAAAGATTATATTCTACCCTGACTGATCTAAAATGCTAATACATTAGTTGGGCATGGTGGCACATGCATGTAGTCCCAGCTATTCAGTAGGCTGAGGTGGGAGGATCACTTGAGCCCAAAGTGGATCACTTGAGCCTGGTATGTCAGGGCTGCAGTGAGCCGTGATTGCAAGACTACACTCCAACTTGAGTGACAGAGTAAGACCGTGCCCCTGTAAAATAACATAATAAAATAAAATGCTAATATACTGTGAAATAATTAGAGGATCTATTTTTAAATTTTTATACTTTTGCACCAGGCATGGTGGCTCATGCCTGTAATCCTGGCACTTTGGGAGGCTGAGCAGGAGGATTGCTTGAGGCCAGGAGTTCAAGACCAGCCCTGGCAACATAGTGAGGGCAGGCTTGATGGCACATGCTTGTAGTCACTGTACTGGGGAGGCTGAGGTGGGAGGATGGCTTGAGACCAGGAATTCAAGGTTGCAGTGTGCTATGATCACACCCTGCACTCCAACCTGGGTGACAGAGCAGCAACTTGTCAAAATAAGGAAAGAAAGAAGGGAGGGAGGGAGGGAGGGAGGAAAGAAGGAAGGAAGGAAGGAAGGAAAGAAGGAAGGAAGGAAGGAAGGAAGGAAGGAAGGAAGGAAGGAAAAGAGAGAGAAGAAAAGAAAGAAAGGAAGGAAGGGGAAATGAAGAGGGAAGAGAGAGAGAGAGAAAGAAAAGAAAGAAAGAAAGAAAGAAAGAAAGAAAGAAAGAAAGAAAGAAAGAAAGAAAGAAAGAAAGAGAAAGAAAGAAAGAGAGGAAAGAAAGGAAGAAGAGGGAGGGAGAAGAGAGAGAAAGAAAAATGGAAAGAAGAAAGAAAGAAAGAAAGAGAAAGAAAGAAAGAGAAAGAAAGAAAGAGAAAGAAAGAAAGAATTGATTTCTAAATTTACATAAAAGTTAAAGACAGAGAGAGAGTACGGGGTATACCCTTCACCCAGCTTCCCTAACATTAACATCTTATCGATATAAAACCATGGTACATTTAACAAAACTAAAAAAAAGTAGCATTGGTACAATACTATTATCTAACCAGGAGTGTCCAATATTTTGGCTTCCATAGGCCACATTGGAAGAAGAAGAATTATCTTTGGCCACACATAAAATACAGTAACACTGATGATAGCTGATGAGCTAAAAAACACACACACAAAAAAAAAGGTAATAATGTTTTAAGAAAGTTTGTGAATTTGCATTGGGCCACATTCAAAGCCATCTTGGACTGCATGCAGTCCATTGGCCACGGGTTGGACAAGCTTGATCTAAACTATAGACATTATTGAGAGTTCTCTATTTTTAAATAAGGCTGCTATGTAGTGAGACCTGTGTCCTTGAGCAAATCTCAGAGTCTGTCTCTTATGTCCACTAATAAATAAAATTTCTTCTCTCAAGAGGTGTTGTGGAATTAAATGAGATGTAATAGGTGAAATAGATTTTTCTTTCTTTTTTTTTTTTCTTTTTGTGGAGAATAGGGTCTCATCGAGAGAATGGGGTCTTGTATTGCCCAGGCAGTCTCAAACTTCTGGGCTCAAGCTCTCCTCCTACCTCTGCCTCCCTGAGAGCTGGGATTATAGGCGTGAGCCACCACACCCAGCCGTGAAATAGATTTTTACTCTAAATTGCTATTCACTGGAATAAGCCACAGTGGATAAGAGGTAATTTTTAGATGTTTTAATAATTGACTTGGCAGTGCTACTGAAGCAGATAAAATCTGGTCTAGCGGCATACATTGCTGAAACACTGTTCTCAATTTGAAAGTACAAAATTTGCCCAGAGAAATTAGAGAAATACATTCATTAAGTCAATCCTCTCAAATATGAGCAAATAGATTCTTGAGCAGATAAACAATTTCCTGAAGTTCCTACAATAACTTTTCGATGTTTCACATGTGTATTATTTTTAACTAATTAATTTCATGAGTCAGGAATTTGAAAATATTTAAGGACAGGTAAATAATTTTTCAGGTTTTAAACTATATTTCTTAAGAAAACTTAGGAAAAAGTAATAATACCATTGCTA
This sequence comes from Macaca nemestrina, assembly GCF_043159975.1. Taxonomy (NCBI): domain Eukaryota; kingdom Metazoa; phylum Chordata; class Mammalia; order Primates; family Cercopithecidae; genus Macaca; species Macaca nemestrina. The sequence continues at coordinate 66,750,131 of NC_092128.1, forward strand.
TTTTGTTATTTCATTCAAAATGTAGAATATTACTGATAATAATTTTGAGTCAATTATTTAAAATTCAGGCATACCTTTAGGAAACGTGTGTACCATACCCTGGCTTTTTTTTTTTTTTTTTTGGTTATTAGTTAGCCTTAGGAGTTTCCATTTCTTCATTGTAAAATAGGCACAGTGGAGTAGTTTTTCAAACCTCTCTGAGACTGCCATCATGTGACTGTTTCACCACGAGAGAGGCCTAACGTTAAAGGGGAAAAAGAAAAAACAAAGTAAATGTAAAGGTAGTTCACAGATGCAGGACAGTTATAGCCGTTTTTCATATAATGGTATTACTGCCCTTTATGTTTTGGATGGAGTGGTGGTTTAACATCTTTTTCACAAAGGTATTTTCTCTGTGATAATTTTAAACATAGCATGACACAAACACTGTACACATTCGAGCTTAAACCTGCCAGCCTTGCTGTAGGTGACTTTCCCATACTATTTAAGTTGTTCTCTAAATAGACATAACAGTGGGGGTAATAACACTTCTTTTCTTAGAATAATGCCACTCTAATTTTTTAAGGAAGACTAGACAGAAATACAATCTAATTGCTTAAACATCCAGCTTCACAGTGAAAAATAAATATCTGAAGAAGTTAATAATATTGCTTAACATATCTATGACATCTCTTTCTAATAATGGGCAATATATCAATTTAACCTTTCAAGTGTAAAAATATGGGCAGGGTGTGGTGGTGCATGCCTACAATCCCAGTGCTTTGGAAGACCAAGGCAGGAGGATCACTTGAGCCCAAGTGTTTGAGACCAGCCTAGACAACAGAGGGGGACCCCATCTTGAGCCCAAGTGCTTGGAGACCACCTGGGCAACATAGGGAGACCCCACTAACTAGGCATGATGCACACCTATAGCCTTGGCTGCTTGGGAGGCTAAGCTGGGAGGATCACTCGAACCCAGGAGTTCAAATGAGCTGTGATCACACCACTTCATTCCAGCCTGGGTAACAGAGTAAGACCTTGTTGATGGCAGGTCTTACTCTCATGGAGCCGCCAACCCACTGCAGCAGCCAGTCTGGAGCACCCACTGCAAAGACGTCTGCTGCAGCGGCAGAGGTTATCGGGCTGCAGGTAACTAGTGGGGAGCCCAGCCCCTTTCTCAGTTGTTGGGGCAGGAGCCCTGCCCTCCTGGGTGCAACTGCAGCTGCCCAGCTGCAGCTGTGGACCTGAGCATATCTGAACTCTTGGGGACCAAGGAAGCCCCCCTTCCACCACAGGCAGGGAAGTGCCTGCTCCTGCTGCCTGGTCTTTCCCTGTTCCTAGCACCCTCTCTGATTTTGGAGCAAAGTTGAGGCCCAGCCCAGGCACTGTCATGACCTAGCCAGGTGTGCGTGTACTCAGGGTGGTGCTAACATGCTAGCCCCCTGCCACCTTGGACCCCTCTAGACTTTGGGTGCCTACCAGCACAGGAGGGAGGCTGATGGGGGCCACCAAGGGGAGCTCAGAACAGGCCTGGAAGCTCCCCTCCTTACAAACAGACTGAGCACTGTGGACAACATGATTGATGGAGGCAGGAGGCCGTGTTGCCTAAGATGAGAAGGAGAGGAGCTGTGGCCCTTCAGGGAACCCAGACCTAGGGTGCTCCCTGAGCCAGGGCTGTGGAAAGAGGTGGTCCCCAGTGAAGCCCCACCCTCAAGTCAAGGATGGCGTGAAGCATGAGGGCTGGGCTGTCAGTTCCAGTGGAGTCAGCCAACTGGAGTGAGAGCTGGACACTCCTTGGGGTGACCTGCCAGAGGAATGGAGCTACCCACTGTGGATATCCTCTCCGCTGAGAGCTGAACAGACATCAGGATGATCTGACTGTGGATAGGAGGTACCCCGTCTAGATCTCCTCTCTGCTGGGGGCTACACAGATGCCAGGATGACCTGCCAGCAGAAAGGAGCTAGCCACTCTGGGTCTGCTCTCCACTGAGCGCGGGACAGATGTCCAGACAACCTGCCTGCAGAAAGGAGCTGCTACCCACTTCGGGTCTCCTAAGAGCTGTTCTGTTGCTCAAGAAGCTTCTCTCCGCCTTGCTCACCCTCCAGTTGTCTGTGTACCTCATTCTTCCTGTACATGAGACAAGAACTCGAGAGGGACTGAATGGCGGGACTGAAAGAGCTGTAATACAAACAGGGCTGAAACACACCCCCATCCTCACTCACCGTGTTGCCTAAGATGAGAAGGAGAGGAGCTGTGGCCCTTCAGGGAACCCAGACCTAGGGTGCTCCCTGAGCCAGGGCTGTGACACCCTCTTTGGGGCTCTCCAGTCCCTAATGTCTCCAAGCTTCTGGGTGCCACAGCATTCCCCTTGTCCAGACACAGGTACCCACAGTGGAAGCTATATATTGTACATCTGGTCCAGTCACAACCTCTCATGGAGCCGCCAACCCACTGCAGCAGCCAGTGTCCCTGGCTGTGTGTGGTGGCCAGACCCCATGTTTGTTCACCCACACATCCCTCACTGTTTGACACCTGGCTCGCCTTTGGCAGGTGTGGGATCTGGGCCAGTAGTGCCAGCCGAGAGCAGCCTGCCAGGCTGAGGGGGCAGAACAGCCCAGCAGTGCCAGCAATACTCAGGCAGAAGGCGCTGCTGGCCACAGAGGTTTCCAGCTGGCAAAGCAACAACCCAAGGATCCTGTGACATTTTCTCTAAAAATAAACAAATAAATAATGCAGAAAAATTAATCAAACAAAAACAAGAATGAAAACATTTTGTCATCATGACTTCTGACATTTTAGATTAAATAAACAGAACATCACAGAATAAGTTTGTCTAATGTGTTTCTCTCTCCAAGGAAGAACTTTTGAGAGGCTTTATTTTTTCCTAAAGAAAAACATCAAGATTGCAAGGAAAAAGTAAATAAATAGCAACCACGACAAAGAAATTGTCTTGCAATCTGCCCTTGCAACAGTACACATTTTTCCTTCTTAGAGAGTCCTTTGCGTTCTCCCCAGTGAAAACATTGGCCTCACTATCCCTTGGCTGAGTTCCTTGACAATCCCTGCACTGAAGACATCTGTTACTGAGGTAGATTAGGAAGGAAAATAAATAGATTAGGGAAAAGGTATTAGGTCTCAGAATATACAAAGGAAGAGATTTCATCTCTACCCCCCAACATGGTGTTTTTCCATCTCAGACCCTAAAGAAAGAGATACCAGCACCTCTGAATATCTAATGTAATTAACTTCTCCTGCCTACATGTCTTCTGTTGCCTCCTGTAATGAGTTGAATTGTGGCCTCCCAAAAGACATGTCCACCTAAAACCTGTGGCTGTAACTGTGTTTAAAAAAAAAATCAACGACACTTGCTAAAGCACAGGAAGGAAAACTTTATCCAGAAACATCATGATAGGTATAGGAACTGCTACAATGGGGTCTTACAGCAGGGGAGAGAGATTTGGCTCAACTCTGAATGCAGAATAGGCAAGTGGGAATATATAGCCAAGGAGTAAGGTGGGGCTCAGTGCATGGAAAATTACTAAAAGGAAACGTCAGGAGTAAGATGGGCATTCTTGTTAAACCAGGTCCTTGCTGAAGACACACCAGGGTGATCAGACATCACCTGGGGAATGATGGAGGAGGAGGAACCTGATCAGCTACAGAGCATAATCAGATATTGAAGATAGGGGTTTTTAGCTATCCTGACTTAGCAGGGTTCTTTTCTACAACTGGATTTTACAAGGAAGTGCACCGATGAGCCTAGGAGAAGGGTCAGGAGCCTGACTAAAGTTTGGCCAAGCAGAGAATCTTTGTCAACTGCTCTGGATTGAATGTTTATGTCCTCCCCAAATTTATAAGTTGAAGCCCTATCCCAAGTGTGATGGTATTTAAAGGTGGGGTCTTTAGGAGGTAATTAGATCACGAGGGTAGAACCTTCTTGAGTGGGATTAGTGCCCTTATAAGAAAAGATATGAAGGAGATGATCTCTGTCTCTCTCCCACGTGAGGTTACAGCCAGAAGGCAGCAATCTGCAAGCCAGGAATAAGTCCCTCACCAGAACCCAACCATGCTGGTACCCTGATCTTGGACTTCCAGCTCCCAGTACTGTGAGGAATAAATGTTCATTGTTTAAGCCACCTGATTTATGTTATTTGTTATACCAGCCTGACCTGAGTAAGATGGTGAACGTATTTGGAGAGAAGGCTCTTTGCAGGTGTAGTTAAGCATCTCAAGATGAGATCATCTTGGATTGGGGTAGTCCCTAAATCCAATGATTAGTGCCCTTGTAAGAGAAGGTGACCATATAGAGACACACAGAGAAGACCATGTGAAGATGGGGTTGAGATTGGAGCATGGAAAGGATTATCCCTCAGAACTTCCTGAAGAAACCAACCACGACTACACTTTGATTTCAGACTTCTAACCTGCAGAACTGTGAGATAATAAATAAATGTCTGTTGTTTGAAGCTGCTAGTTTGTGGTAATTTGTTTCAGCAGCCCCAGGAAACTACCACTGTTCTGCTGGGAACTGCTTCTCCCTTCACTAAAGATGTTTCAAGAATTTGTTAACAAAGTTTTCTCCTGTGCACAGACCCTAGAAAAACCACTTGTTTCAAAGTGAAAAGTGTTTTAAGAGAATAATTGCATACAGAGTAGGGAACCTATCATCTGTATAGTATGAAACCTACCTAAAAAATAAGAACACTGAATTTTTAATAGACCCCAGAACATTAGTCATACTTCAATGTCATCCTTAGACTATACACCTAAATCAAATTGCTACATTCACTCACTCACCCTCTTGAAAGTCTTCTTTTGTATTCACCTTAGAACCCGTTGGCAAGTTACGTGAGCAAAACAATTTCATTCGTTTATAGTTACAACTCCAAGAATTATTATCCAATCTTTATTCTTAGAAAATTTAAGTTGCAGTGGCAGAAACAAATATTGAAATGGACCCCATTTTAAATTTAAAAAATATATATGTATATTCCCAAAAGATGAAGAACTTTTTTTTTTTTTTTTTTGAGACAGGGTCTCACTCTGTTGCCCAGGCTGCAGTGTGGTGGTGAGATCACAGCAGGCCTGAACCTTCCAGGCTCAGGTGATACTCCCACTTCAGCCTCTCAATTAGCTGGGATTACAGGCACGTGCCACCATGCCTGGCTAAGTTTTTCTTTCTTTCTTTTCTTTTCTTTTTTTTTTTTTTTGTAGAAACGGGGTTTTACCATGTTGCCCAGGCTGGTCTCAAACTTCTGGGCTCAAACGATCTACTTATCTTGGCCTCCCAAAGTGCTGGGATTACAGGCATGAGCCACTACACTAGTCCAAAACTTTCTTTGTTGATTGCTTTTACACCTACCAAACTAGCAAAAATTAAAAGTCTAACAGTAGTATGTTTTGGCAAAGATATAAAATATTAGAAAATCTCACACTTTGCTAGTGGTGTGGGTGTAACTGGAAAACCACTCATCATATAGTAAAGTTTAAAATGCATTATCTCCTCCTCCAACAATTCTAAACCTAGGTGTATAGGAGAAACTTTTGCACAAATATACCAAGAGACTTGTGCAAGAAGCTGCAAGGGAGCATTGTTTGTAATAACGAAAAGGTAGAAACAGCCCAAATGCCCATAAACAGGTAGAACAAATAAATAGATGAAACATACTAATACCATAGAATACAGCAGTAAAAATAAGTGAACCACAGTTATATATATCAACATACCAACAAGGATAAACCACACAACCATAATGGTGAACAACAACCAAAAAATAAAGTTGCAGAATCTCATGGAGTTTGTAGCAGACACTGGCAATACCCTGCTTGTATACCACTGGACACTACCATTTCAGCACAGGCCAATCCAACTTCCAATTGCCAGTAACTGCAACACCTTGCCCAGGGACTTCTCTTCGCTGAAATCACTTTGCCTGCATGCATGGAAGGCCAGAAGTGCCAGGGAATCACAGGTAATGTGTGTAAATACCCCAGCTCCTTTACCCCATGGATGGGATAACTCTAAGGTATATACTCTACTCTGGCTCCCAGAGCTCCTGCATGTGATTAAGATATAGTTGCCCACAGTGGTAACTTCTTTGATAACAACCCTGAGCTGACCTCGTTTCCTCCCCCATCTCAGTTCCCAGCTCCCCTACTGCGTTTTTGTGGCCCACTTCCCAAATCAACCGTTTGCATTATAGTCCATATCTGAGGGTATGCTTCTGGCAAACAAAATTAAGACACTGATTCTCTTTGTATGTGATTAGAAAATAAGTAGAATGGCATTGCAAACATACCTCAGAGACACTGAAGATTCAGTTCATGAATTTTGCAATAAAATGAGACACACAAACATTTTGGTTTCCTAATGCATATAAAAGTTATGTTACGCTATACAGTAGTCTATTAAATGTGCAATAGCATTATATCTACAAATACAATGCACATACCTTGCTTTTAAATTACCGTATTGCTAAAATATGCTAACAATCATTTGAACCTGCAGTGATCTTCAGTAATCTTTTTGCTTGTCATACCTCGATGTTGATGGCTCCTGACTGATCAGGGTGGTGGTACTAAAGGTTGGGGTGGCTGCAGCACTTTCTAAAACTAAAACAATAATGAAGTTTGCCACACCAATTGACTCTGCCTTTTACAAAAGATTTCTCTGAAGCATGCGATGCTATCTGATAGCATTTTACCATCAGTAGAATGTCTTTCAAAACTGGAGTCAAACCTTTCAAACTCTACAAATGCTTTATCAACTAAGTTTATGTAATATTTTAAATCCTGTGTTGTCATTTCAACAATGTTTATAGCATCTTCACCAGAAATAGATTCTATCTCAAGAAAACACTTTACTCATCCATAAGAAGCAATTCCTCATTTATTGATCATGATATTGTGGCAATTCAGTCACATCTTCAGATGCCCCTTCTAGTTCTAGTTCTCTTGCTATTTCCACCATATCTGCAGTTACTTCCTCCATCAAAGTCTTGAATGCCTCCAAATCATTCATGAAGGTTGGAATCAACTTCTTCCAAACTCCTGTTAATGTCAATTTTTGGACCTCCTCTCGATGAATCACAAATATTCTGAATGGCATTTAAAATGATAAATCCATGCTTTCTTTCTGTGTGAGCAAAAATAATAAAATAGAATAAAATGATGAGTCCTTTTGAGCAGGGTTTTCATTGACTTTGCACAGATCCACCAGAGGGATTATTTATGTCAGCTGTAGCCTTACAAAATGTATTTCTTAAATAATAAGACTTGAAAGTCAAAAATATCCCTTAATCTGTGGCCTGCAGAATGGATGTTGTGTTAGCAGCAGACCATGGATTGAGGTGTATTTTAATGAAAATAACATTCATCTCTTTGTATATCTCATCAGAAGTCTTGTTTGACCAGGTTCATTGTCAATGAACAGTAATATTTAGACAGGAGTCTTTTTTTTTTTTTTTAAGCAGTAGATCTCAACAGTGGGCTTAAAATATTCAGGAAACCATGCTGTAAACAGATGTACTGCCACACAGACTTAGGTGTTCCATTTATAGAGCATAGGCAAAGTAGATTTTGCATAATTCTTAAGGGCCCTAGGGTTTTCAGAATGGTAAATGAGCATCGAAGTGAACTTGTCATAAAATCACCAGCTGCATTAACAAGGGAGTCAGCCTGTCCTTTACAGACTGAAGCTTTACAGCCAGGCATTTGTTTCTCCTCTTTGGCTATGGAAGTTCTAGATGACACCTTCTTCAAATGGAAAATTATTTCATTTACACCAAAAATCTGCTTTTTAGCGTAGCTACCAATGATCTTAGCTAGATATTCTTGATAAGTTGCTGCAGCTTCTACATCAGCACTTGCTCCTTTACCTTGCACTTTTATGGTACAGAGAACGTAAGCCTCACAAACCAACCTCTGATGGCTTCAAACTTTTCTTCAGCAGCTTCCTCACCTCTCTCATCCTTCATAGAACTGAAGAGAATTGGAGCCTGGCTCTGGATGAGGCTGTGGCTTAAGGGAATGTGGGTGGTTGGATCTTCTATCCAGACCACTAAAACTTTCTCCACATCTGCAATAAGGCTGGCTTTCTTTCTTATCATTCATGTGTTCACTGGAGTAGCACTTTTAATCTCCTTCAAGAATTTTTCCTTTGCATTCACAACTTGGATAATTGATCCAAGAAGCCCAGCTTTCATCCAATCTCAACTTCTGACATGCCTACCACACCAAGCTCAATCATTTCTAGCTTTTGCCCTAAAGAAAGAGACATGTGACTCTTCCCTTCTACTTGAACACTTAGAGGCCATTGTAGGGGGAAGTAACTGGCCTAATTTCAACATCATTGTGTCTCAGAGAATCTGAGGAGATGGAGACAAATGGGCAAAGTGCTGGTCGATGGAACAATCAGAACACACACATTTATAGATTAAGTTCACTGTCTTATATGAGTGCTGTTTGTGGCACCCTAAAGCAATTATAATAGTAACACCAAAATCATTGATCACAGATCACCATGATAGATATAATAAAAGTGAAAAAGTTTGAAATATTGTGAGAAATAGCAAAATGTGGTACAGAGACATGCAGTGAGCACACACAGTGGGAAAAATGGTACCAATAGATTTGCTCGATGCAGGGTGGCTACAAACCTTCAATTTGTAAAAAATACAATATCTGTAAAGCACAGTGAAGTATGCCTATATATTGTTTAGAGGAGGTAAATGGCTAATGGTTAAGGGCATTAGTTGGACTGCCTGTGTTTGAAACCAGGGTCTGCCACTTATGAACTATGTGATTCTGAGAAAGTCAGTTAACTTCTCTGTGCCTCAGTTTCCCTATGTACTGAATGGGGGATGCTAATAACAGTATTTACCTCATATGGTTGCTATGAGAATTAGAGTTAATACAAGTGTATTAGTCCATTTTTGCATTCCATAAAGGAATACCTGAGACTGGGTCATTTTATTTATTTATTTATTTATTTATTTATTTATTTATTCATTTGAGACGAAGTTTCACTCTTGTTGCCCAGGCTGGAATACAGTGGCACAATCTTGGCTCACCACAACCTCTGCCTCCCAGGTTCAAGCAATTCTTCTGCCTCAGCCTCCCGAGTAGCTGGGATTACAGGCGTGCACCACCACACCTGGCTTTTTGTATTTTTAGTAGAGATGGGGTTTCTCCATGTTGGTCAGGCTGGTCTTGAACTCCTGATCTCAGGTGATCCACCCACCTCGGCCTCCCAAAGTGCTGGGATTACAGGCATGAGCCAACACACCCAGCCAAGACTGGGTAATTTTATAGAGAAAAGAAGTTTAATTGGCACACGGTTCTGCAGGCTGTACACAAAGCATGGTGCCACCATCTGCTTCTGGTGAGGCCTCAGGAACCTTCCAATCATGGTGGAAGGCAACAGGGGAGCTGGAGTATCACATGGCGAGAGTAGGAGCAAGAAAAAGTGGGAGGTCCCAGACTCTTTTAAACAACCAGATCTCCTGTGAACTGAGTGAAAACTCACTCATCACTGAGGGGATGGTGCTAAACCATTCAGGAAGGATCCACCCCCATGATCCAATCACCACCCACCAGGTCCCACCTCCAACACTGGGAATCACATTTCAACATGAGATTTCGAAGAGACAAATACCCAAATCATGTGAATAGGTAAAGGATTTAGAATAGTGTCTAACCAAAAGCAAGCACTCGAATAACATTAACTGTTGCTGTTATCAAAGACGCATACATTTTGAATAAAACGATAAAGGTTAACACAAAATTCGGAATTGTGGTAACAATTACTTATGGAAGGAAGAGAGAATGATAGGTTCAGGGAGGAGCGTATGAGGGTCTCAAAAGTATTAGTTGTGTTCTATGTTTTAAGCTTGGGCAATGGATTTTTTTTTTGTATTATATTTCATAACTTACATATAAATTATTTCTTTTAAAATATCACTATTACATAATTTTTAGAAGCCAAACAAATAAAACAGTCTCCACCAAATATATTCAGAAGTTTGTGTCCTTTAATGGAGTGCTGTTTGCTTCAGCTTCAGTCAGCCTCCCTCTAGAGAGGCACTGGCCTCTCTGACTTTGCCCAAGGTGGCCCCTTTGGAGAAAGTTCCCTCACAGACATCTCTGCCTCGCAAGTCCTCTTGATCCCACCACAAATCATGTGATCCTTGGGAAACATTCAGTAACTGTGCTGTTATCTTTAAAGAGATTTTGGTTTTTAGAATTTTCTTTCTTTTTAATGAAACTCTTTAAAACTTGTAAAACATAAAACAATTAGTGTATGCTTACTTTGTTAAAAAAAAATACTTGTGAATAAAGGTTAAAGCATGACCACCATGAGTAGAAAAAACTCAAACTGTTTTCTCCTCTGCTGTCACACAACCACAACAATGAACACAGAAGATTTCTGTGACCACGTATATCGATATTTGTCTCCACACACTAAGCAAGCAATCAGTTCTGCAGTGGAGCGTCCTCCAATTCCTTTTAGTTCTAACGCTCCCTGTCTGTAGATAGCCTCAGAAACCACAGGTGGAGGGCTCAGACCCGGAAGACCACCCCTCCTTCCCACCAGTCACAAGTCTGGGCCTTGGGAACTTCTAACCAAACAGCTTCAAACTGCAGTTCCCACAGTCCCTCTTTGGGTTTGGTTAATTTGCTAAAGCAGCTGACAGAACTCAGGGAAACACTTGCTTATGTTTACCAGTTTATTACAAAGGATATTTTAAAGAATACAAATAAACAACCAGATGAAGAGATATACAGGGTGAGGTCTGAAAGAGTTCCAAGTGCAGGAGTTTCTGCTCCCGTGGTGCTGGGGCGTACCACTCTCCCAGCGCACGGAGGAAGTCTTGTTACCCTTCCTGTCAGCCTACCCATGTTCAGCTACGTGGAAGCTCCCCCAACCCTGTCCTCTTGAGCCTTATATGAAGACATCACTGGACAGACATGATTGAAGCATGGACAACCAAAACACGATTGAACAAAAAGAGTGTGATCTAATACTGAGGGACAGTGGGGAAACCCAGCAAGGCCTGCTCAGCTTCTTCATGGCCTCTCTGTGAAGCTTGCTTTCCTCCAGGGTATGGGGCAGGACTACTCTGGAATGATGGTCTTTGACCCACATTCGATTAGAGTCCTGCCTTGGGCAGTTGAAAAGAAGGCAGGGAAAGGTATGAGAGCGATACCTGAGGCCTGCTTCTGATGCCTAAAGTGCCCCAACATATAACAGAAGATTGCAACAAGGGCTATAACAGAAGACTGCAACAAGGGCTATAACAGAAGACTGCAACAAGGAACTGTGGATGAAAAGCAACATATTTATATCATAATATCACACCCACATTACATTATTCAGCTATAACTTCTGTTAATATCTTAATGTCTATCCTTCCAGGTTTCATACTATATTACACATTTTAAAACAAAATTAGATTTTAAAGAGGTGATATTAATATGCCTTTTAAAATTAATATACTGGAAACATTTTTTTTCCTGTTTTTTTCTTTCCAATTAGACTTCTTTGTAGGAATAAACAGAAGAGACTCAACTGCTGCTAGGTCAGCAAAGGTAGGAAGAGTTTACTCTAATGTTACCAACGCACTAAGAAATACAGGGATCCACACGAAATCTAGAAAGAGAACCCATCTGACTGGGCCTTACAGAGCCTGGAAGCTCTTGGAATGCTAGCAGCAGGAGTCTGGGGCCTAACTCTAGGGTTCTGCCATTAATGTGATTACATAGTAATGCATATTGCTGCTCTCTTCCTGTCAACAGGCTTTCCAGCCCTGTGTCTTTCCCCTGCTTATATCTCTTGCTTATTCATAGCTTCTATTTTCCCATAACCTCAGCTTACTGAAACCTTTAGCTTATAAATGACCCATTATTACCATTCTAGCCTCTCCTTATCTCAAGGACTTTTACCTTTTGCCTACTCTGTCAACCACATAAAATCTTTCTGCATGTTCGATTTCAGATTCATGACACAGAGACTCTGATGGACCCTGACAGCCTCTTTATCGTCAAGGTTTTTTTGCATCAGGCCTTTTGATAGGTGATTGGTCAAGATAGAGAGTGCCTACCTGGTTGGGCTGTGCCCTGCAAAGGACAACATTCCTGCCCTTTCCAGTGGAGCTCCCTTAGTAGAGCATGTGTCTGGCTAGAATTGTGGTGTCCTCTCGTGGACATTTTAAGTATTACAAGAGTCATAATTTGCTTCTAGGATTGTTTTCAAACTATGGGTACATTAATTTAGGATGATGAAATCAACGAGAAGTTGACAACAATATATTTGGTCCAGAATTTTAATAATGAAATGGAAAAACATAAGAGTGCATCTCATTTATTGAGTATTGTTTCGGCCGGGCGCGGTTTGCTCATGCCTGTAATCCCAGCACTTTGGGAGTCCGAGGCGGGCAGATCGCGAGGTGGGCAGATCGCGAGGTCAGCAGATCGAGACCATCTTGGATAACACAGTGAAACCGCGTCTTTACTAAAAATACAAAAAAAAAAAAAAAAATTAAAAATGCCGAGCGTGGAGGCGGGTGCCTGTAGTCCCAGATACTGGGGAGGCTGAGGCAGGAGAACGGCATGAACTCGAGGGGCAGAGCTTGCAATGAGCTGAGATCGCGCCACTGCACTCCAGCCTGGGCAACAGAGCGAGACTCAGTCTCAAAAAAAAAAAAAAAAAAAAAAAAAAAAGATTCAGTATTGTTTCATGAAACTTTTGTTTTAGATGTGTGTGTGTATCTGTGTGTGTGCGTGCGCGCACGTGTGCCTATAAATGTTTTGGGTGCAAAAGCAATTGCAGTTTAAAGAGTGGCAAAAACCACAATTGCTTTTGGACCAACCTAAATATGTGATATTCAAAATATTTAACAACTGACATAACAGGCATAGACACCCATTGTAAACAACTAACACAGTTATATTAGAGGGAACCAGCTGTTCAGCCTTTTATGGATGGGCAAGATTGAGATGTAAAATGTTTATTTTTTAATATAGGTAATGTCAAAAGAATTTGAAAGATACCGTTCTATTCAATATAGCTATATATCATAATTTTTAATAATTACATAGTATTTGTATAATTTACTATAATTCAGGTAACCCAGTGGTTCTCTCTCCTTGTATAACACATTCCTACCAGTAAGAGAGGCTCTAGGTAATTTGGAAACACTCACATAACACTTCTCTCTCCCATCTGACACACACATTCTCTCTTTCTCTCTCTCTCTCTCTCTCTCTCACACACACACACACACACACACACACACACACACACACTGAGCATTACTAATTTTAACAATTGTCCTATCATTGGCTATTTAGATTAGAAAGTTTGGAGAGGGAATAGAATGAAATGGTTAAGAACATAGGCTCTAAAGTACACTGCTGGCTTAAACTATTCCATTTACTGGGTGTGTGACCAGGTTACTTCATCTGTCCAATGGAGATGATAATAGCCTCAATAGTACCTCCCTCATAGGGTTGTCTATGAGGTTTGAATGAATTAACTTATCTAAAGTGCTCAGATCACTGTATGGTAAATACTCAATTAAATGTTAGGTATTATCACTATTTAGGTTGTATCCAGTTTTTCACTATTATAAGTAAAAATATTGATGCAATGAATATCTCTGTAGCAAAATCTTTGGAAAGCGGACTTCATTAAGTCTACTTGTGAAAATAGAATTGCTAGGGATAATGGTAAGTACATTTTTAAGGTTTTTAAAAAATTTTGCTAAATTAGCCACAAGGAAGGATGGGTAAAGGACCCTTTATCACCAGTGTTTGAAAGCCCAAACTCTAGGCAACCCTGGATCTTTAGATTTAAAACAAAAAAAGCTTTGCCAATTTCATCAAGGAATGATATTATTTAAATTTTGCTTGTCTTTGTTTACTAGTGATGTAAAACAATTTTTCACATTTTTCAAGCGTATTTGTTGATATAGTTTGGCTGTGTCTCCACCCAAATCTCAACTTGAATTCTATCTCCCAGAATTCCCACGTGTTATAGGAGGGACCCAGGGGGAGGTAATTGAATTATGGGGGCTGGTCTTTCCTGTGCTATTCTCATGATAGTGAGTAAGTCTCACCAGATCTGATGAGTTTATTAGGGGTTTCCACTTTTGCTTCTTCCTCGTTTTCTCTTGCTGCCACCACGTACGAAATGCCTTTCACCTCCCGCCATGATTCTGAGGCTTCCCCAGCCACATAGAACTGTAAGTCCAGTTAAACCTCTTTTTCTTCCCAGTCACAAAAATGGACTAATACATGAAATTGGTACCAGTAGAGTGTGGTGTTGCTGAAAAGATACCCAAAAATGTGTAAGCGACTTTGGAACAGAATAACAGGCAGAGGTTAGAACAGTTTGGAGGGCTCAGAAGAAGACAAGAAAACGTGAGAAAGTTTGGAACTTTCTAGAGACTTGTTGAATGGCTTTGCCCAAAATGCTGATAGCGACATGGACAATAAAGTCCTGGCTGAGGTGGTCACAGATGGAGATGAGGAACTTGTTGGGAACAGGAGCAAAGGTGACTCTTGTTATATTTAGCATTTTGCCTCACCCTAGAGATTTGTGGAACTTTGAACTTGAGAGAGATGATTTAGGGTACCTGGCAGAAGAAATTTCTAAGCATCAAAGCATTTAAGAGGTGACTTGGGTACTGTTAAAGGAATTCCATTTTATAAGGAAAGTAGAGCATAGAAGTTTGGAAAATTTGCAGCCTGACAATGTGATAGAAAAGAAAAACACACTTTCTGGGAAGAAATTCAAACTAGCTGCAGAAATTTGCATAAGGAGCAAGGAGCCTATGTGAATCCCCAAGACCATGGGGAAAATGTCTCCAGGCTGTGTCAGAGATTTTCATAGCAGCCCCTCCCATCATAGGCCCAGAAGCTCAGGGCGAAAAAGTGGTTTCATGGGCCAGGCCCAGGGTCCCCATGCTATATGCAGCCTAGGTACTTGGTGCCCTGTGTCCCAGCCACTCCAGCCATGGCAGAAAGGGGCCAACATACTGCTCGGGCTGAGACTTCAGAGAGTGCAAGCCCCAAGCTTTGGCAGCTACCACATGGTGTTGGGTCTGTGGGTGCACAGAAGTCAAGAATTGAGGTTTGGGAACCTCCACCTAGATTTCAGAAGATTTATGGAAACGCCTGGATGGCCACGCAGAAGTTTGCTGCAGGGGTGGGGCCCTCATGGAGAACCTGTGCGGGGGCAGTGCAGAAGGGAAATGTGGGGTCAGAGCCTCCACAGAGTCCCTACTGGGGCACTGCCTAGTGGAGCTGTGAGAAGAGGGCCTCCATCCTTGAGACCCCAGAATATTAGATTCACCAACAGCTTGTACTGTTCACCTGAAAAGTCACACACACTCAATGTCAGCCCATGAAAGCCACTGGGAGGCAGGCTGTACACTGCAAAGCCACAGGGGCAGAGCTGCCCAAGACCATAGGAACCTACCTCTTGTATCAGCGTGACATGTATGTGAGACCTGGAGTTAAAAGAGATCATTCATTTTGGAGCTTTAAAATTTGATGGCCCTGCTGTATTTTGGACTTGCATGGGCCCTATAACCCCTTTGCTTTAGCCAATTTCTCCCATTTGGCTGTTTTTACCCAATACCTGTACCCCCATTGTATCTAGGAAGTAACTAGCTTGCTTTGATTTTACAGGCTCAAAGGACAAAGGGACTTGCCTTGTCTTAGATGAGATTTTGGAATGTGGACTTTGGGTTAATGCCGAAATAAGTTAAGACTTTTGGGGACTATTGGGAAGGCATAATAGGTTTTGAAATGAGTGGACATAGATTTGGAGGAACCAGGGGTGGAATGATATGGTTTGACTCGGTGTCTCCACCCAAATCTCAACTTAATTGTATCTCCCAGAATTTCCACACGTTGTGGGAAGGACCCAGCGGGAGGTAATTGGATCGTAGGGGCTGGTCTTTCCCATGCTATTCTCGTGATAGTGAATAAGTTTATGAGATCTGATGAGTTTATTAGGGGTTTCCACTTTTGCTTCTTCCTCATTTTCTCTTGCCGCCACCATGTAAGAGGTGCATTTTGCCTCTCACCATGATTCTGAGGCCTCACCAGCCATGGGTGTAAACCCAATTAAACCTCTTTTTCTTCTTAGTCTTGAGTATGTCTTTATCAGTAGCATGAAAACAGACTAATACATTTGTCATCTATGTTTGACCCACCAGTAGGCCCCCTTGAGAATGTGTCTTGATGTAGAGTAACTTTTACAATGTGACAATTTCCCAACTAACCTGTGAGGCTCTCATTTTATAATCTTCTACACTGACCAAGTGCAAAGTCCTACACATCATTGATCCGGAAACATTTAGTTGAATTGAATATTCCAGTTTCCACATCTGATTTCTGCAATGAATTTTTGAGCAGAATTATCTGGCAGTCAGGAAAAGGAAGACATCAGATTGATCTCTCCCTACTGTCTCAAAATGGCCTTAAGGTTTCCTTCCTTTGCACTTCTGAGAATTAGATAGTTACATAAGAACATTTAAATGCACTTCTTTATTATTACTGCTCTCTCTGGTGGTTATATGTCAAAATGTTCCCCTTGTCAAATAAAAAAATCATTTCCATATTTGAGACATTGTAATTCTAAATGGGACTGCCTTCTCATCAGCAGCAAACATTTATAAAGTACCTACTGCATATCAGACATGGGGATGGTGTGGGGGAAGAGTATGTACAAAGAGGATAGAAGACATGTCATTCCCACAAGGAAGTTAGCCCTTAGCTGGTGAGGGAAAATGCATAGTGAGGGGAGAATGCTAAGAAGGGGCATTGGGAATTGATGTTCTATGCCCAGGCCAGCTCTAACTTATGGAGTCGCCATGGGTAAATCCCTTAACCTCTCTGCACTTTCGTTTTCTTACCTGGGAAGTTAAGAACATGAGATTATGTTTATAACATCCTCCCAACTGCATCATTCTATGAGCTACAGGGTTTAAGAAACAAAAAGATGCAGTAAGAAAGACAGTCAGATTACTAAGTGGTCACTGCCAGACAGTAAGATGGGAACCAGACAACAGGGAAGGGCTTAAAGGAGAGAAAGGGCATGTCCAATTGAGGCAATCGAGGGGGATTTGTAGAGGTTGAAGTCTGAGCTGGACCTTGTTGGGAGAGGGTTCAGTAGGTAGAGAAGATGGTGTGAAAAATGAAGTTAGAGAAACGGCATGGACAAAGGGCAGATGCCAAGGTGAGAAAGTGCCACACATGCTCTTGGGACCCTGAATAGAGCAGTTTAGCTAGAACAGAAGGTTCTTGTAAATTTCCAGTGAGATTTCACCCTAATAATGAAATGGTTTATGGGGAAGGCCTTGACTATACAGCATAGTTTACCTTCAAGGCTTCATGTGCACCTCTGCTGGATGAGATTTTCAAGAACACTGAGTGTGAGAGGAGAGTGCTATGGTCTGTTAGTGCTATGCACTGGGATAAGAGTTAGGTGTGGGGCAAGGAGAGGCTCCTCTGTGATATGAGTTTGTCATTCCAGTCATAGGTTCGAGGATGAATCAAAAGTTTTTGAACAAGGTCAACACAATGCAATGTTTTAGGGTAACTCACCTGTGTGAAACACAGATTACACTGGACAAAGAAGATATTAGAGGAAGGAAACTGGTTAGGAGGTTATCAAAGTACTCAAGGCCCCGTGCCTAGCTTTGGGTACTGGCTATGGGCATGAAAAAGATATGGCCACAGAGATGGTTGCTGGAATAGCCAACAGAAAATTCCTAAAAGGAAGTGATGAATCAGGCCTAGAAGGTGGGAGAGGTGAGGAGAGAGCCTGGGAAACTGCAGGCAGTGTAAATGCAGAATAGGGAAGGGGAAAGGAGAACTAATTCCTCTTCTGAGCTGTAAGGAAGACAAGACATGAAAAGTTCCAGACGGAGGAAAGGGAGCTCATGCCTTTGTCTTTTTCTTTCTTTTCAATGGATGGTGCCGTGGGAAGCAATCTACTGGCATGGCGGGGGGCATGAGTTTTGCAGCCAGACAGAATGATTTTTAGTCATAAGGTTTTAGTTAGTGGCTCCAACAATGATGGAGTATACCATTATCAAAAAATTACTTTTAACCTAGTTAAGTGTCTGTTTCCTCATCAATAAATGGAGATATTAATGATGCCTACTTACTGGGCCACCTGAGGCAGAGTAAAGACAATAAATAATAGCTACAGGTAAACTATAATTTTTATTTTTATTTTCCTATATTTATATGTACTGAGAGCAGAAGGGGTCAACATTTTGGTTGGAGGCTATAAGAGCCGAGATCAGACAACACTTTGAGGGAATGGGAAAGGGAGCCATTTTGTGATCAAATGCCTTAAACATCTGATTCTCTTTTTCTCTGTTTATGATTTTTTATTGTGAAAATTCTCAAACACAAAGTTAGACAGTGTAGTATAATAAACCCCATTGTACCTGTCACCTAGCTTCAACACTTTGCCAACTTTGTGGTTTAAAAAAAATTATGGAATTATTTTAAAAGAACAAATGAGCCAGGTACGGTGGCTTAAGCCTGTAATCCCAGCACTTTGGGAGGCTGAGGTGGGCGGATCACGAGGTCAAGAGATTGAGACCATCCTGACCAACATGGTGAAAACCTGTCTCTACTAAAAATACAAAAATTAGCCAGGTCTGGTGGCGGGCGCCTATAGTCCCAGCTACTCCGGAGGCTGAGGCAGGAGAATCACTTGAACCAGGGAGGTGGAGGTTGCAGTGAGCCAAGATCGCACCACTGCACTCCAGTCTGGCGACAGAGCGAGACTCTGTCTAAAAAAAAAAAAAAAAAAAAGAGGAAAGGGAGGTTATGCCTTTGTCTTTTTCCTTCTTTTCAATGTCTGGTGCAGTGCGAGGCAATCTACTAGCATGGCTAGGGGCATGAGTTTTGCAGCCACACAGAATTATTTTTAGTCATAAAGTTTTACTTCAATTCTCCTATGAGAATATTTTTAGAAAACACACAACTAAAATTTAAAAAGAAAAATTGCTGGATTAAACAAAAGGGGAAGAAAACTGTTAAAAATACAATGAAGAGTTGTCAAGAAAGAGGAATTTTCAGAGGCAGAATAAGTGAAAGTAAGAATCAGAGAATTAAGCAGAGAAATGAAACCAGGTTTTACTTTGAGGATTCTAATTTAACCCAAATGAACTTGAGCTTCTATTCTTAATGGTTTCTATGGATGCACCAGACAGGACCTAAAACCCAAATCCACACAAGATGGGAGTATGAGAGATCACCACTCTTCCACGTTTAAGTTGAGCTCCCCTGGGGCCACATGTTCAGTGGTAATGTAAGCTAGAAATAGTCAGCTTCCCAGGGAGCCACAAAAAAACCGATTCCCTCAAACCTTGATACTGAGCGAAGCAGAAAAAACATCTATGAGAATTTATAACCACAAAATACTCTCTCAGTAGGTTCTCAGCCCCAAAACAGCACTATCAGAGTACTTTGGAAAAAGAAAAACCCTCAGGGCAAGAATTTAAAGTGGCTCTGAGTTAGCAGTGGCCTCAGGCATCCGGCAGACACAAATATATGTTCTCCAAGGAAGAAAACACCTTAAATTTGGGCTTCCAAGAATTTCCATAAAGTTCCAAGAAACTGTAACTCACTGTCAAAAACCACAATACTCACAAACAAACATGAATGAGAGCTAACAAGAAAACAGGCACCAGACCTTAGAATCAGAACCACAAATCCTTCACATATAAGAATTATCAGATGGCACATGTATACATATGTAACAAACCTGCACGTTGTGCACACGTACCCTAGAACTTAAAGTATAATAAAAAAAAGAAAAACACCATATACATATATATATATATATATATGAATTATCAGACAAGTATGAGAACATACATGTGTAGTAAAGCAATTAACACTAAGAGAAGTAAGTAACTTGCCTAAGTTTGGAGAGCTGTGACAGCCAGTCTTTAGCCACAGTCTGAAATCAGGTCTGTCAGATGCTAAAGCTTTTTATTTTTTCTTTTAAAGTGAATACTTAATGCATTAAGTATATACCTCCCACAGCTTTGCCAATGCTTTATCACGTTTGCTTCATATTTTTGTAAAGAAATAAAATATACTTAATATATAACATTGAAGCCCCATTTGCATCTCTGCCCCATACCATTTCCATCCCACATACCCCAGAAATTTATAATATCCTTGCATGCTTTTATCATTCTTCTACAACTTGCTTTTCCCCTTAACATTGCATTTTTGAGTTTCATCTCTGTTGATACATAGTGCTCATCTAGTTCATTTATTTTAATATTGTACAATTCTCTATTATTTGAAAATATACAAAGATTCATTTACTCACTTTTACAATCATGGAAATTTAGGTTTTGAATTTTGTACCGCACTTGGGAGTTTCTTTGCTACATACAGAGGGCAGGAAGACAAGAGCACCTTTAACTTACTAGATATGGCCAGATGGATTTCCAAAGTTGCACAGTTATTATTATTGTTATTTTGAGACAGAGTTTTGCTCTGTTGCCCAGGCTGGAGTGCAGTGGCACAATCTCGGCTCACTGCGAAGTTGCAGTTTTATGTTCCCACTAGTGATGCATCCAAGTTACTTCAGCTCCACATCCTTAACAATGCTCAGTATTGTGAGATGTTTTTATTTTTGCTAATATTACAGGTATGAAATTCTATCTCATTGTATTAATTTGCATTTACCTGATTACTAGGGAGACTGAGCATCATTTCAGATATTTATTGGCTTTTGGGTTTTCTCATTAGTGACTTACCTATTCAAAACCTTTGCCCATTTTCCTATTGACTTCTTCACCATTTTTCTTGCTGATTTGTAGAAGTTCTATTGTATATCCTGGGTACCAATTTTTCACTGGTAATAGGTGCCGGTGAATCTATTAGTGAATATCTTTTCCCTATCCATGGTTTTTCTTTTCATTTTTAAAAGGCATCTTTTGATGTGCAAAAGTTTTAATTTTGACACCATTAATCTTTCCCTTTATGGTTTGTTCTTTGCATGTCTTGTTTAGAAAGCATTACTCTATTGAAGGTTATAAATATTCTCTTCTATACTTCATGCTAGATGTTTTAATTTTGCTTTCCACATTTAGATCTTTAATCCATCTGGAATTCATGTATGTGTTTGATGTGAAATATGAACCTAATTTTACTATATGCTGTGTAGGTAACCAATAACCCATCCTTTCCCAGTTGATTTAGTAATATAATGTCAATTAAGACAAGGAAGACGATGATTCAGAAACTCACTAATAACCAGGACGTTTATCAGAATGTGGGAGAAATGTTTATTAAGTCCACTAGAACTGAATTGAAGACATATTTGGCAGACAACCCATTCTGTACTTCAGAAACTGAGCAAACTGGCCTGCTTTCAATAGAGGGAATGTCTTTAGTTTTTATGCCACTGTTTTGCTCTCCATTTCAGAAAGTCAAAGTCTATTGGCCAGTCACAGGCACTGTCTTTTGAGGTAGCCATTGTGCTTTTCCCATTTTTCTGATTGCCAACCCCATCAATTTACTCTTGTTAAAATTCCTTCTCACGATATCTTATTCACCTTTGTATCCCCAAGTGCCATTTATACTCTTTAACTCATACTTTGGAGTAAACGTTTTTTGCATAAATATCTTAAAAGAATCAGTCCCTTTCTTCATCTGGGGATTGTGACCTTCAGAAAACAATTAGGCAGAAAGCTATTTTCAGTCACACAACACATGCTGGAACATATAGTTCCCATAGCAAAAGCTGTAAATACCGGCAGAAACGTTCTGGGAAATAGTTTTGTTTCCCCTATTTGATTACCAAGAGCCAGGCACTGAGGGCAGAAGGCTCCACCGCATTGGCCAAATCACATCGGAGTGACTGTCAGACACTGAGCATCAGGAGAGAGGCATACAGCTAAGAATGTGGGAAGGGAGCCTGCCAATTCAACATGTTTATCGAACATCTATAAAATCATAATGTCTGTGTTTTATACAATACCTGGCATCTAGTAAAAGCCTATAAAACTGAAGTTTATCATTGTAGTTATTGTTTTTATGTTCCAGTTACTTACAAACCAGAGAATAATAAGACAAGGTTCTTATCCAAGTACATTTAAAAGAGTGGTTGGGGTGGGGCAGTAAGGACTTAAGGAGGGAGAAGCAGGCATGGAAGGGAGTGGGATGTTTGCTTTTGTACAATAGGTGAAATTTAAGCATGTGTGTAGACTGAGGGGAAGGAATCCAGGAAGAGAGAATAACAAAATCTAAGAGAATCAGAACATCATGCAGAAAGCTCCCAGTGAAGTGACAAGAAATTCCAATCAGGGGCTCAGATGGAGGAGTTACACTTGGAAAGCAGGGAAACTTCTCTTCTTAGAGAAGATTGGCAAAGGGCCAAAGAACTAGGGTGGACTTTAGATCTTCTGGGCTTCCCCACAAGAATAAATCCTGGTGACCCTGGCAAGGAGACAGCATAGTGGAGAGAAGGGTCTTTGAAGCCAAACAGACCCAGCGTTACATCCTGTTTCACCACTTACAGCTTTGGACCCTTAATCAAGTTTCTGATGTCTCTTATCTTCCTTTTCATCATCTGTAAGATGGAAATAAAACACAAGCAATGATATGAGTGTTTACATAAAATGCACATAATCACATGTAATTACTTAATGCATGTAATGGGCATAGCACTGTGTTGGGCAACAACCTGTGAATGGTAGCAATCATTAAGAAGCTAAGAAAAAAATGACACTGAATTCTGACCAAGTGAGTTTACAGCTTTGTATAAAAATGATTACTTGAGTAAAAATCTTTTAGACTCCTTTGTCTTCCTGAGAATGTTTCTTTCTTTAAACAAATTTCACAGTAAGCCTTCCTACATGTCTTCCCATTACTGTCTACCACACTCCCAACAACTGAAGTATTCTCTCTATTCAAATTTATTCAATTAATATTAAACAAGAACAGTTTTAAAAGCCAGATATTTAAAAGAAACGTTTAAGAATAAAACAACTTTTAGAAAACATATTTATTAAATACATATGTTATTGAATATTAGTCATTTGGGTTAAATATATAATTTAATAAAATACATGAAGTTATATTATCTGTATTATATATTATATAATTTATTAAAATCAAGTAAAGTATGTATAATATCTATAGATTAATTTTTAATGCTGAATTCCCAAATTTAGAAAGATGTTGATTTTTTTGTTGAAACTTTGAAAAAGTAGAAAATTATTTATTTTCTTACTAAATAAAATGAACATTTAGAGATATGGCATGATGAACTACCCAATTATCATGTTACCCTAAATTTTTTAAAATAGTAGAGAAAGACTCGCACTAAAAATGCAATAATCCCCTGCCCTACTTCTTCCTAGTTTGATTCTCACCTCCACAGACAACCACTATTAATCATTTGTTTTTTGTCTTTCTGGCATTATCAACAGAAAGACCATAACAGAAAGTATATGTTATACTTTCTCATAGTATTTTTTAAAATTCTTGTCATTGAAAAGCTCAAACAAAGTAATCACATTGCAATAACTAATTTAAAAATCTAACTCAAGATCATTTAAAGTATACTCAACTTCTGAATAGCATGTATCTATATTAAATAAATTCTCTTTAAACATATGTGTATTAATCTTTCTTCACACTGCTATAAATACATACCCAAGACTGGGCAATTTACAAAAGAAAGAGGTTTAATTGGATTTACAGTTCCACGTGGCTGGGGAAGCCTCACAATCATGGTGGAAGACAAGGAGGAGCAAATCACGTTTTACATGGATGGCAGCAAGCAAAAAGAGCTTGTGCAGGAAAACTTCCCCTTATAATAACCATCAGATCTCATGAGACTTACTATCACGAGCACAACAAGGGAAAGACCTGCCCCCATGATTTAATTACCTCCCACCAGGTCCCTCCCACAACATGTGGGAATTCAAGATAAGATTTGGATAGGACACAGCCAAACCATATCATATGGTATAACTTAATTGGCAATGTATGACTCTAAACAGTCAAGTAGTTCAAATCAACAAAAATGGTACAGGGTAAGCCAAATTACATACACCTACAAGAAAAATTATTGACTGCCAAAATTATACTCACATTTAATTTATTTTTACCAGACTGTAGTGAAAGTGTGCACCATATCACAGTCACGTATTGAAGTAGAAATAATGTATCTCTCCCTGCTGGGCTACTAGGGAAATTTCAAATGGGTTCTGTGCAGTTCTTATTAAGAAGTGAGAGGCCAGGCGTGGTGGTACATGCCTGTAATCCCAGCACTTTGGGAGGCCAAGGCGGGCAGATCACGAGGTCAGTAAATCAAGACCATCCTGGCTAACATGGGCAAACCCCATCTCCACTAAAAATGCAAAAATTAGCCGGGCATGGTGGTGGGCACCTGTAGTCCCAGCTACTCAGGAGGCTGAGGCAGGAGAATGGCGTGAACGCAGGAGGCAGAGCTTGCAGTGAGCCCAGATCTTGCCACTGCACTCCAGCCTGGGTGACAGAGTGAGGCTCCATCTCAAAAAAAAAAAAAAAAAAAAAAAAAAAGAAGAAGAAGAAGAAGAAGAAATGAGATTCTCCCTTCCTCCTCACAAGATAGTCAAGTGTCCAGCCCTTGTTCTGGCAGCTTGCTTTGCCCTCAGGTTCATTGGATGGTGGTCTGATGGGCTGGCAACTGATGGAACTCACTCTACTCCTGCTGGGCACAGAGCCCCTTCCACACTGTTCCCTGGGTCTTGTAATGGACCATCTTCTTCCCTCCCTTTCTAGAACTCAGGCGCTCCACTCTTTCCTCTCCCTCTTATGCTAGTCTCTCTTTTCACTCTTCCATCCTCTTCTGAGGTCTGAGTTGCCTCTGGTTTTTGGATATGTAGAATTTTGCTTTACAAGTTGGCTTCTAAGTAAGTTAGATTCATTGATTTTGGGGGTAGGGGAAGGAAAAAGCAGAGTTTAGAAAGAGCAGCAGGAAGAGAAAACAAGCTTACATCCTTATAGACATGGACCCAGCATACATGTATTATGTCGGAGACATTTTAAATATGATTGTGAGAAATGGAAATATCTTAGTTATTACATTCCTTTATAATTCATGACTGAAATTTGGAAGTGGAAATCTGATACCTTTTCTTCTGTTTCTAGCTGCCAGTCTTGGGTTTGGTATCTATCATAAAATTTTTGCCATGGATTCTTTAATTGGAGGCAAAAGTTAGTTTTATTTAAAATGGAAAAAAAGTGATTCACAAAGATATGTTCTAAACGTGAAAAGATATCATAATTTTTTGTTTAAAAATATTTTACTTTATTTTATTTTACTTTTTAGAGGCAGGTCTCACTCTGTCACCCAAGTTGGAGTGCAGTGGTACCATCATAGCTCACTGCAACCTCAAACTCCTGGGCTTAATTGATCCTCCCACCTCAGCCTCCCAAGTAGCTAGGACTACAGGCACCTGCCATCAAGCCCAGATAATTTCTTATTTTTATTTTTGGAGGGATGGGGATCTCACTATGTTGCCCAGGTTGAACTCCTGGCCTCAACCAACCCTCCCACCTCAGGCTCCCAAAGTAGTGGAATTGTGTGAGCCACCATGCCTGGCCCCAAGAAAAGGGTTTTAGAGATATTTATAATAAATTTGATTTTCTAAGAGTCTGATGTTCCGTTTCCAGTATTATATTGCATCACTGATCTACAGCTTCCATTTTTAGTTCTTCACTCATACTGTCAATATTCACTGAACAAAGAGAACACGACAATGTTAATTCATTTTCTCTAAGTTTTAAGACAGAGACCCTTTCCTGAAATATGTTTTCCAACTCCACAATTTTAGGAATGTAGCTGCCTAGAACATCACTTTAATATCTGGGAACCAACTTCATTGCAGAAAAGTGGAACATATTTTTTCTCGTGAAGTTAGTGATTTAAATCATACATTTATGCAATTATTGTTAAAACTCATGCAGAGAAATATGTTTGATGAATGGGAATTTCAAATCTAAAGGTTTGGTTCATTCTTCGATGGTGATCTAAGGTAGGGATTTTTGTCTTAGATGACATGAGCCATCTGATTTCTTTAAAACTAATAAAAAATGTTACTTTGTATTTTCTTCTGTTCTAAATTCCCTAAAAAAGTAATATTTGATAGTTAATTATGTTATTTACATAATCTAAAACCAGTGCCTGTTTTTAAAAACAAGAATGGATTTCATGAGCAGTTTATGCCTGATATAATTCAGTATTATTACAAATGTTATTCATATATATCTTTTTTCTTTGCATCAACTAACAGGCAAAATAACCAGATAGCATCATAATCACAGGATCAAATTCACATATAACAATATTAACCTTAAATGTAAATGGGATGATGTCCCAATTAAAAGACACATACTGCCAAATTGGATAAAGAGTCAAGACCCATCAGTGTACTGTATTCAGGAGACACATCTCATGTGCAAAGACATACATAAGCTCAAAATAAAGGGATGGAGGAGAATTTACCAAGCAAATGGAAATTTTAAAAAAATGCAGGAGTTGCAATCCTAATCTCTGATAAAACAAACTGTAAACCAACAAAGATCAAAAAAGACAAAGGAGGCCACTAGATAATGGTAAAAGGATCAATGCAGCAAGAAGAGTTAATTATCCTAAATATATACACACCCAATACAGGAGGACTCAGATTCATAAAGGAAGTTCTTGGAGACCTACAAAGAGACTTAGACTCCCACACAATAATAGTGGGTGACTTTAACACCTCATTGTCAATATTAGACAGATCAACGAGGCAGAAAATTAACAAGGATATTCAGGACTTGAACTCAGCTCTGGACCAAGTGGACCTAATAAACATCTACAGAACTGTCCACCCCAAATCAACAGAGTATACATTCTTCTCAGCACCTCATTGCATTTATTCTAAAATTGACCACACAATTGGAAGTAAAACACTCCTCAGCAAATGTAAAAGAACAGAAATCACAACAAACTGTCTCTTAGACCACAGTGCAATCAAATTAGAACTCAGGATTAAGAAACTCACTCAAAACCACACAACTACATGGAAACTGAACAACCTGCTCATGAATGACTACTGGGTAAATAATGAAATGAAGGCAGAAATAAAGATGTTCTTTGGAACCAATCAGAACGAAGACACAATGTATCAGAATCTCTGGAACACATTTAAAGCAGTGTGTAGAGGGAAATTTATAGCTCTAAATGCCCACAAGAGAAAGCAGGAAAGATTTAAAATTGTCACCCTAACATCACAATTAAAAGAACTAGAGAAGCGAGAGCAAACAAATTCAAAACCTAGCAGAAGGCAAGAAATAACTAAGATCAGAGGAAAACTGAAGGAGATAGAGACACAAAAAAACGCTTCAAAAAAAAAAAAACAATCAATCCAGGTGCTCGTTTTTAGAAAAGATCAACAAAATAGACCTCTAGCCAGACTAGTAAAGAAGAAAAGAGAGAAGAATCAAATAGATGCAATAAAAAATGATATAGAGGATATCACCAATGATCCCACAGAAATACAAACTGCCGTCAGAGAATACTATAAACACCTCTATGCAAATAAACTAGAAAATCTGGAAGAAAAAGATAAATTCCTGGACACATGCACCCTCCAATGTCTAAACCTGGAGGAAGTCAAATCCCTGAATAAACCAATAACAAGTTCTGAAATTGAGGCAGTAATTAATAGCCTACCAACCAAAAAAAGTCCAGCACCGGACAGATTCACAGCCGAATTCTATCAGAGGTACAAAGAGTGGCTGGTATCATTCCTTCTGAAACTATTCCAAACCATAGAAAAAGAGGAAATCCTCCCTAACCCAATTTATTTATTTTTATTTGTTATTTTAAAAATATTTTTTAAATTATACTTTACGTTCTCGGGTACATGTGCACAACATGCAGGTTTGTTACATAGGTATACATGTGCCACGTTGGTTTGCTGCACCCACCAACTCGATATTTACATTAGGTATTTCTCCTAATGCTATCCCTCCCCCAGCCCTCCCCCTCCCCAAGAGGCCCTGGTATGTGATGTTCCCTGCCCTGTGTCCATGTGTTTTCATTGTTCAACTCCCACCTATGAGTGAGAACATGTGGTGTTTGGTTTTCTATCCTTGTGATAGTTTGCTGAGAATGGTTTCCAGCTTCATCCATGTCCCTGCAAAGGACATGAACTCATCCTGTTTTATACCTGTGTAGTATTCCATGGTATATATGTGCCACATTTTCTTAATCCAGTTTATCATTGCTGGACATTTGGGTTGATTCCAAGTCTTTGCTATTGTGGATAGTGCCACAATAAACATACATGTGCATGTGTCTTTATAGTAGAATGATTTATAGTCCTTTGGGTATATACCCAGTAATGGGATCACTGGGTCAAATAGTATTTCTAGTTCTAGTTCCTTGAGGAATTGCCACACTGTCTTCCACAATGGTTGAACTAATTTACACTCCCACCAACACTGTAAAAGCGCTCCTATTTCTCCACATCCTCTGCAGCATCTGTTGTTTCCTGACTTTTTAATGATTGCCATTCTTATTGGTGTGAGATGGTATCGCATTGTGGTTTTGATTTGCATTTCTCTGATGACCAGTGATGATGAGAATTTTTTTATGTGTCTGTTGGCTGCATAAATGTCTTCTTTTGTGAAGTGTCTGTTCATATATTTTGTTCACTTTTTGATGGGGTTGCTTGTTTTTTTCTTGTAAATTTGTTTAAGTTCTTTGTAGATTCTGGATAATAGCCCTTTGTCAGATGGGTAGATTGCAAAAACTTTCTCCCATTCTGTAGGTTGCCTGTTGACTCTGATGATAGTTTCTTTCGCTGTGCAGAAACTCTTTAGTTTAATTAGATCCCATTTGTCAATTTTGGCTTTTGTTGCCATTGCTTTTGGTGTTTTAGTCATGAAGTCCTTTACCATGCCCATGTCCTGAATGGTATTGCCTAGGTTTTCTTCTAGGGTTTTTATAGTTTTAGGTCTTACATTTAAGTCTTTAATCCATCTTCAATAAATTTTTACATAAGGTGTAAGGAAGGGATCCAGTTTCAGCTTTCTACCTATGGCTAGCCAGTTTTCCAAGCACCATTTATTAAATAGGGGATCCTTTCCCAGTGCTTGTTTTTGTCAGATTTGCCAAAGATCAGAAGGTTGTAGATGTGTGGTGTTATTTCTGAGGTCTCTGTTCTGTTCCATTGGTCTATATATCTGTTTTGGTACCAGTACCATGTTGTTTTGGTTACTATAGCCTTGTAGTATGGTTTGACGTCAGGTAGCGTGATGCCTCCAGCTTTGTTCTTTTGGCTTAGGATTGTCTTGGCTATGCAGACTCTTTTTTGTCCATATAAACTTTAAAGTAGTTTTTTCCAATTCTGTGAAGAAAGCCATTGGTAACTCGATGGGGATGGCACTGAATGTATAAATTACCTTGGGCAGTATGGCCATTTTTATGATATTGATTCTTCCTATCCATGAGCATGAAATGTTTTTTCCGTTTGTTTGTGTCCTCTTTTATATCGTTGAGCAATGGTTCATAGTTCTCCTTAAAGAGGTCCTTCACATCCCTTGTAAGTTGTATTCCTACGTATTTTATTTTCTTTGTAGCAATTGTGAATGGGAATTCACTCATGATTTGGCTCTCTGTTTATCTGTTGTTGGTGTATAGGAATGCTTGTGATATTTGCACATTGATTTTGCTTCCTGAGACTTTGCTGAAGTTGCTTGTTAGCATAAGGAGATTTTGGACTGAGACAATGGGGTTTTCTAAATATACAATCATGTCATCTGCAAAAGGAACAATTTGACTTCCTGTTTTCCTAACTATTATATTGAATACTCTTCATTTCTTTGTCTTGCCTGATTGCCCTGGCCAGAACTTCCAATACTATGTTGAACAGTAGTGAGAGAAGGCATCCTTGTCTTGTGCTGGTTTTCAAAGGGAATGCTTCCAGTTTTTTCCCGTTAAGTATGATATTAGCTGTGGGTTTGTCATAAATAGCTCTTATTACTTTGAGATATGTTCCATTGATACCTAGTTTATTGAGAGTGTTTAGCATGAAGAGCTGTTGACTGTTGATTTTGTCAAAGGCCTTTTCTGCATCTATTGAAATAATCATGTGGTTTTTGTTGTTGGTTCTGTTTATGTGATGGATTACGTTTATTGATTTGTGTATGTTGAACCAGCCTTGCATCCCAGGGATGAAGCCGACTTGATCATGGTGGATATGTTTTTTGATGTGCTGCTGGATTCACTTTACCAGTATTTTATTGAGGATTTGAGCATCAATGTTCATCAGGGATATTGGTCTAAAATTCTCTTTTTTTGTTGTGTCTCTGCCAGACTTTGGTATCAGGATATGCTGGCCTCATAAAATGAGTTAGGAAGGATTCCCTCTTTGTCTAATGTTTGGAATAGTTTCAGAAGGAATGATACCAGCTCCTCTTTGTACCTCTGGTAGAATTCAGCTGTGAATCCATCTGGTCCTGGACTTTATTTGGTTGGTAGGCTATTAATTATTGCCTCAATTTCAGAACCTGTTATTGGCCTATCGAGAGATTCAACTTCTTCCTGGTTTAGTCTTGGGAGGGTGTACGTGTCCAGGAAATATCCATTTCTTTCAGATTTTCTAGTTTATTTGTGTAGAGGTGTTTATAGTATTTTCTGATGATAGTTTGTATTCCTGTGGGATGGTGATGATATACCCTTTATCACTTTTTATTTTGTCTATTTGATTCTTCTCTCTTTTTTTCTTTATTAGTCTTGCTAGTGGTGTATCTATTGTGTTGATCTTTTCTAAGAAAAAAAAACAGCTCCTGGATTCATTGATTTTTTTGAAAGATTTTTTGTGTCTCTATCTCCTTCAGTTTTCCTCTGATCTTAGTTATTTCTTGCCTTCTGCTAGGTTTTGAATTTGTTTGCTCTCGCTTCTCTAGTTGTTTTAATTGTGATGTTAGGGTGACAATTTTAAATCTTTCCTGCTTTCTCTTGTGGGCATTTAGAGCTATAAATTTCCCTCTACACACGGCTTTAAATGTGTTCCAGAGATTCTGATACATTGTGTCTTCGTTCTGATTGGTTCCAAAGAACATCTTTATTTCTGCCTTCATTTCATTATTTACCCAGTAGTCATTCATGAGCAGGTTGTTCAGTTTCCATGTAGTTGTGCGGTTTTGAGTGAGTTTCTTAATCCTGAGTTCTAATTTGATTGCACTGTGGTCTAAGAGACAGTTTGTTGTGATTTCTGTTCTTTTACATTTGCTGAGGAGTGTTTTACTTCCAATTGTGTGGTCAATTTTAGAATAAATGCAATGAGGTGCTGAGAAGAATGTATATTCTGTTGATTTGGGGTGGACAGTTCTGTAGATGTCTATTAGGTCTGCTTGGTTCAGAGCTGAGTTCAAGTCCTGGATATCCTTGTTAACCTCCTGTCTTGTTGATCTGTCTAATATTGACAGTGGGGTGTTAAAGTCACCCACTATTATTGTGTGGGAGTCTAAGTCTCTTTGTAGGTCTCTAAGTACTTGCTTTATGAATCTCGGTGCTCCTATATTGGGTGCATATATATTTAGGATAGTTAGCTCTTCTTGTCGACTTAATCCCTTTACCATTATGTAGTGGCCTTCTTTGTCTCTTTTGATCTTTGTTTATTTAAAGTCTGTTTTATCGGAGACTAAGATTGCAACCCCTGCTTTTATTTATTCATTTATTTTGCTTTCCATTTGCTTGGTAGATCTTCCTCCATCCCTTCATTTTGAGCCTACGTGTGCCTCTGCCCTTGAGATGTGTCTCCTGAATGCAGCACACTGAGACATCTTGACTCTTTATCCAATTTGGCTGTCTGTGTCTTTTAATTGGGCATTTAGCCCACTTATATTTAAGGTTAATATTGTTATGTATGAATTTGATCCTGTCATTATGTTGTTAGCTAGTTATTTTGCCCATTAATTGATGCAGTTTCTTAGTAGCATTGATGTGTTTGCAATTTGGCATGTTTTTGCAGTGGCTGGTGCTGGTTGTTGCTTTCCATGTTTAGTGCTTCCTTCAGGAGCTCTTGTAAGGTGGGCCTGGTGGTGACAAAATCTCTCAGCATTTGCTTGCCTGTAAAGGATTTTATTTCTCCTTCACTTATGAAGCTTAGTTTTGTTGGATATGAAATTCTGGGCTGCAAATTCTCTTCTTTAAGAAAGTTGAATATTGGCCCCTGCTCTCTTCGGGCTTGTAGGGCTTCTGCTGAGAGATCTGCTGTTAGTTTGATGGGCTTCCCTTTGTGGGCAACCTGACCTTTGTCTCTTGCTGCCCTTAATATTTTTTTCCCTAATTTCAGCCTTGGTGAATCTGAAAATTATGTGTATTGGGGTTGCTCTTCTCAAGGAGTATCTTTGTGGTGTTCTCTGTATTTCCTGAATTTGAATGTTGACCTGCCTTGCTAGGTTGGGGAAGTTCTCCTGGATGATATCCTGAAGAGTGTTTTCTAACTTGGTTCCATTCTCTCCATCACTTTTGGGTACACCAATCAAATGTAGATTTGGTCTTTTCACATAGTCCCACATTTCTTGGAGGCTTTCTTCTTTTCTTTTCACTCTTTTTTCTCTAATCTTGTCTTCTCACTTTACTTCATTAATTTTATCTTCAGTCTCTGAGATCCTTTCTTCCACTTGATTGAATCGGCTACTGAAGCTGTGCATGCATCACAAAGTTCTCATGCTGTGGTTTTCAGCTCCATCAGGTCATTTAAGGTCGTCTCTACACTGTTTATTCTAGTTAGCAATTTGTCTAACTTTTTTTCAAGGTTTTTAGCTTCCTTGCTTTGGGTTAAAACATGCTCCTTTAGTTCAGAGAAGTTTATTATTACTGACCTTCTGAAGCCTACTTCTGTAAACATGTGAACTTCTTTTCCATCCAGTTTTGATTCATTGATGGCAAGGAGCTGTGATCCTTTGGAGGAGAAGAGGTGCTCTGGCTTTTGGAATTGTCAACTTTTCTGCTCTAGTTTCTCCCTGTCTTTGTGGTTTTATCTACCTTTGGTCTTTGATGTTGGTGACCTACAGATGGGGTTTTGGTGTGGATGTTTTTTTGTTAATGTTGATGCTATTCCTTTCTGTTTGTTAGTTTTCCTTCCAACAGTCAGGCGCCTCAGCTGCAGGTCTGTTGGAGTTTATTGGAGGTCCACCCCAGACCCTGTTTGCCTGGGTATCACCAGTGGAGGTTGCAGAACAGCAAATATTTCAGAACATAAAATACTACTGCCTGATCCTTCCTCTGGTTGCTTTGTCCCAGAGGGGCACTTGCCTGTATGAGGTGTCTGTTGGCCCCTACTGGGAGGTGTCTCCCAGTCAGGCTACATGTGTGTCAGGGACCCACTTGAGAAGGCAGTCTGTCCATTCTCAGAGCTCAAACACCATGCTGGGAGAACCACTGCTCTCTTCAGAGCTGTCAGACAGGGACGTAAGTCTGCAGAGGTTGTCTGCTGTCTTTTGTTCAGCTATGCCCTGCCCACAGAGGTGGAGTCTAGAGAGTTGTTAGATCTTGCTGAGTTGCAGTGGGATCTGCCCAGTTCGAGCTTCCCAGCCACTTTGTTTATCTACTCAAGCCTCAGCAGTGGTGGATGCTCCTCCCCCTGCCAGGCTGCAGTGTCACAGGTCAATCTCAGACTGCTGCACTAGCAGTGAGCAAGGCTCCACGGGTTTGGGACCTCCAAGCCAGGTACAGGAGGGAATCTCCTGGTCTGCTGGTTGCTAAGACCGTGGGAAAAGCACAGTATTTGGACAGGAGTGTACCATTCCTCAAAGTACAGTGTGTCATGGCTTCCCTTGGCCAGAAAAGGGAATTTCCCTGACCCCTTGTGCTTCCCAAGTGAGGCGACACCCTACCCTGCTTCAGCTCACCCT
Source organism: Macaca nemestrina (assembly GCF_043159975.1). Lineage (NCBI taxonomy): Eukaryota > Metazoa > Chordata > Mammalia > Primates > Cercopithecidae > Macaca > Macaca nemestrina. Next base: position 66,784,074 of record NC_092128.1, read on the forward strand.
CTGCGGGTGGCACCCACTGTCCAACCAGTCCCAATGAGATAAACTGTGTACCTCAGTTGGAAATGCAGAAATCACCCATCTTCTGTGTCGATCATGCTGGGACCTGCAGACCAGAGCTGTTCCTATTCGGCCATCTTGGAAGCTACCCCCGTAACCCATCTTATGAGGACAGCATCATCCTGATACCAAAACCTGGCAGAGAAACAACAAAAAAAGGAAATTTCAGGCCAATATGCCTGATGAACATCAATGCGAAATCCTCAATAAAATACTGGCAAAGCAAATCCAGCAGCACAACATAAAGCTTATCCACCATGATCAAGTCAGCTTCATCCCTGGGATGCAAGGGTAGTTCAACATATAGAAATCAATAAACATAATCCATCACATAAACAGAACCAATGACAAAAACCATATGATTATCTCAATAGATGCAGAAAAGACCTTCGACAAAATTCAACAGCCCTTCATTCTGAAAACTCTCAATAAACTAGGTATCAATGGAACATATCTCAAAATAATAAGAGCTATTTATGACAAACCCACAGCCAATACCATACTTAACGGGCAAAAACTGGAAGCATTCCCTTTGAAAACTGGCAAAAGACGAGGATGCCCTCTCTCCCTACTGTTCAACATAGTATTGGAAGTTCTGGCCAGGGCAATCAGGCAAGACAAGAAAATAAAAGGTATTCAAATAGGAAGTGAAGAAGTGAAATTGTCCCTGTTTGCAGATGACATGATTGTATATTTAGAAAACCCCATCGTCTCAGCCCAAAATCTCCTTATGCTAACAAGCAACTTCAGCAAAGTCTCAGGACACAAAATCAATGTGCAAAAATCACAAGCATTCCTACACAGCAATAACAGACAAACGGAGAGCCAAATCACGAGTGAGCTCCCATTCAAAATTGCTACAAAGAGAATAAAATACGTAGGAATACAACTTACAAGGTATGTGAAGGACCTCTTCAAAGAGAACTACAAACCATTGCTCGAGAAAATAAGAGAGGACACAAACAAACGGAAAGACATTTCATGCTCATGGATAGGAAGAATCAATATCATGAAAATGACCATATTGCCCAAAGTAATTTATAGATTCAATGCTATCTCCATCAAGATACCAATGATTTTCTTAGTAGAATTGGAAAAAACTACTTTAAACTTCATATGGAACCAAAAAAGAGCCTGCATAGGCAAGACAATCATAAGAAAAAAGAGCAAAGCTGGAGGCATCACGCTACCTGACTTCAAACTATACTACAAGGCTACAGTAACCAAAACAGCATGGTACTAGTACCAAAACAGATTGGAACCAGTACCAATTTGGCACTGGTACCAAAACAATGGAATAGAACAGAGGCCTCAGAAATAACACCACACATCTACAACCATCTGATCTTTGACAAACCTGACACAAGCAATAGGGAAAGGATTCCCTATTTAATAAATGGTGTTGAGAAAATTGGCTAGCCATAAGCAGAAAACTGAAACTGGTCCCTTTCCTTACACCTTATACAAAAATCACTTTAAGATGGATCAAAGACTTAAATGTAAGACCCAGGACTACAAAAATACTAGAAGAAGACCTGGGCAATACCATTCAGGACATAGGCATGGGCAAAGACTTCATGTCTAAAACACCAAAAGCAATGGCAACAAAAGCCAAAATTGACAAATGGGATCTAATTAAACTAAAGAGTTTCTGCACAGCAAAAGAAACTATCATCAGAGTCAACACACAACCTATAGAATGGGAGAAATTTTTTACAGTCTATGTATCTGACAAAGGGGTAATATTCAGAATCTACAAAGAACTTAAACAAATTTACAAGAAAAAAACAAGCAACCCCATCAAAAAGTGGGCAAAGTACATGAATAGACACTTCTCAAAAGAAGACATTTATGCAGCCAACAGACACATAAAAAAATGCTAATGATCACTGGTCATTAGAGAAATGCAAATCAAAACCACAATGAGATACCATATCACACCAGTTAGAATGGGGATCATTAAAAAGTCAGGAAACAACAGATGCTGCAGAGGATGTGGAGAAATAGGAGCGCTTTTACAGTGTTGGTGAGAGTGTAAATTAGTTCAACCATTGTGGATGACAGTGTGGCAATTCCTCAAGGAACTAGAACTAGAAATACCATTTGACCTAGCGATCCCATTACTGGGTATATACCCAAAGGATTATAAACCATTCTACTATAAAGACACATGCACATGTATGTTTATTGCAGTATTATTCTCAATAACAAAGACTTGGAACCAACCCAAATGTCCATCAATGATAGACTGGATTCTGAAAATGTGGCACATATACACCATGGAATACTACACAGGTATAAAACAGGATGAGTTCATGTCCTTTGCAGGGACATGGATGAAGCTGGAAACCATCATTCTCAGCAAACTATCACAAGGATAGAAAACCAAACACTACATGTTCTCACTCATAAGTGGGAGTTGAACAATGAGAACACATGGACATAGGGAAGAGAACATCACACACTGGGGCCTGTTGGGGTTTGGGGGCCTAGGGGAGGGATAGCATTAGGAGAAATACCTAATGTAGGTAATGGGTTGATGGGTGTAGCAAACCACCATGGCATGTTTATACCAATATAACAAAAGTGTACATTCTGCACATGGACCCCAGAACTTAAAGTATAATAAAATAAAAAGAAACTATAAAAAAAGGAATAGATTTCATGAGCAGATTATGCCTGACATAATTCAGTATTATTGCAAATGTTATTAATATATATCTTTTTTCAATATATTCAGCTTTTGATTCAAAAGAGACACAACTTCAATCTCCCTACCAAGTTTATCTAACAGCTCCTGCTCTTTTTAATAAGAAACAAATTTGTGTTTCAATTGATATATCTTTTATTTGATATATATTTAATTGATGTTTTCATTTTTGCTTATTAATAGCTGCATATATATGTATATATTTAATCTTTACCATTAAAACAAGATCACAGTTACCATATTCAGTGCTGAGCACCCTACCTGCTATGCCTAAATACCAAACTTTTCTAATCTACCTGGAAATACTGTTGTAATCCTTTTAATGTAACGACCCCTAGAATGTTAAAATGTTTTAAGAAAAAATGCCAAATGAGCATTAGAGTGCCAACTAAGGCATTAGAAACACTTTCAAATTTTAATCTTGTATTTTACATAGATTTATTAATATTTCTTAAATCATATTACAAATGAAGTATTTTTTCCAAGAGGTAAAATAAGATTAATTATTGTTTTGCTGTTGCTATGTTGAACTATTTTCTTCATGGTTTCATTTCTTTTAGTAAATTCATGGAGTTTTGATTCTTGATTTATATAGTAAAAACTATGAATAAATAGTCTAGACCCAGTTTTTTTTAAATAAGAAAAGAATGTAAAAGCACTCAGATAGTAAAGAGATTAGTTGAATCCTTGGTGAAGGAAATTAGCAGCAATCTGAAAGGTATGGAGTATAGAATCTATGAAATTATATCAGAAGATAAGAGTAAGAATCAGATAAAATCTTAACATGATTGAAACTGGAAGATGCTTAGAGATCTATGATGTTGCAGACTTGCATAGCTAAGACCTACCTTAAATGCAGCCTTAGTGTCCCCTTTTACCTAGCTGGCCATTCCGAACTGTAGGAAATGGGTTGGCATGTTCACTTCTAGCACAGGTAAATTTACCCAGGAAATATGTAGTGCCCATGTTTCACGTCCTGGTATCCAACTGCTGCTCAATAAGTGAAGAAGATGAACTTATCCCTTGTCCTGCTGCAACATCATATACCACAGTCAGGAAAAAAAAAAAAAAGTATTTTGCTATTTAAAATAAAAACTTTAAAAAGGTACTATCTTTAGCAATAGGTGAAACTGATTCTCTTACAAAAATAAATGTGACCCTGAAATTTGCATAGCTGACTTCTACAGATAGTGATAATTCTAGGAGATACTAATCAAATGAAGGGGAAAAAATTTTGCTTTTCTGCCATGAACAGAATAACCTTGGTAACTTTTAGAGTATTGCTGTATTTTTGCTTCGGTAAACTAATTCTTTTTAAATCTGAAGTTTGAAAGTAAGAGTCATTTTATTTTCTCAATGCTTTTGTTTCTGAGTATTTCCTTAACATAAGTAATTATTTCACAGTCCAAAATATTCTATCTAGTAACCTCAGCCCATCTTAGACATTAACTCTAATATAAAGTTTGTATTCATTGTGATAAGCCCTGCATATTTTGTTATTTAAGGTGTTTGTAAAAGCTAACTTGTTAGAGTATCTGATATTCTGAACATGTGATTTTTATCTGAAATGTGTAATTTATGTTACATTTGTGACTTGGATTTAGCATGTGTAGAATTTTATTAAATCTGTAAACTGATCCTGAATGTTTAAGAGAATTTGATTTACAAGAGATAAGCACTAAGAATGATCTTGCTGATGTGTTTTGTTTGGCTACCTCAGTCTATGTTTGAAGTGTTCAAGAAGGTCAGATACATTATATCTGTACTTGTTGCTTTTAAATGATAAAGGTTGTAATTCTCCAAGTGTGGTTCCCATATCAGTAGCATCAGCATCATCTGGAAAAGTGTTAAATGTGCATATTTAACCTCAGACCTACTATATCAGAAACTGTAGGGATGGAGTCCAGCAGTTTGTGTTTTAATAAACTCTCTAGACGTTTGAGAACTACTGGCTTAAGTTAACTTAATTAAATAAGTTTATAAACAGGTTATTTGTTCAGGGGAATTTAAACTGTTAGGGGAAGATTAGTTAAAGAGTATTTGAGGCCAGGCACAGTGACTCACACCTGTAATCCCAGCACTTTGGGAGGCCGAGGCAGGCAGATCTTGAGGTCAGGAGTTTGAGACCAGCCTGGCCAGCATGGTGAAACCCCATCTCTACTAAAAATACAAAAAATTAGCCATGCATGGAGGCACACACCTGTAATCCTAGCTACTTGGGAGGCTGAGTCAGGAGAATCATTTGAATCTGGGAGGTGGGGGTTGCAGTGAGCAGAGACTGTGTCACCACACTCCAGCCTGGGCAACAGAGTGAGACTCCATCTCAAAAAAAAAAAAAAAGTGTTTGACTTTTCTTAAGAGATTTAAAATTATTTTATTTATAAATGGAAAATCATTATTTTTTAGTTGAACCCAATGCCTTAAAAAACTAGGTTTTAACATTTTTGACTTTAATAAATTTAATATTAATTTAAATACAAGCAATGATAAGTAGTTTTTCAGCACACAAAAGTCCTTTTTGAATTTTACAAAATTCAACTGATGAAGACCTAGATATATTTTAATTTTGCTTGTGTATTTCCCTGGTGACACTAATGTCAGGTCCAACAATTATGTGAGCTTAGGGTTCCTTCCTCCTCATTTCATATGTTTCAAAAATATAGGAAAAAAAGATGTGCTAGATTAGAAAGGTTATAACAAAGGAAGAGTTTTAAGGCTGGTTAGGAAACCAGCATGCTTCTGCGAATTGCAGATCCTAGTACTAAAGAACTGGCCACCTCAAAATTACTCGTTTTCTGTCTAGTGCTAAATTGTTTTCCAAATGTCAGAGGAACAATTTTCATTATAATAGAAATCCTGGTGCTTTATATCTCCACAGTAAAGTGATGGTGCCAAGTACTGCATTTTCAGTTTTGTAATTCTAAATTTGTTCAAAATATTCAATGGAATTAGAAGATAATAAACTATACAACCTACATTACTTCTGTGTGGCAAAAGATTTTAGTAGTTCTGGGAAATCAATGGCCATTGAAATTATGCTTAGAACGTGTAGCGCGTGACAATAAAAGGTATTGTTACTGACAATAAACGGTATTGTTACAGATAGACATGACAGAAAGTTTGTTAAAGTAGATCAATATATACTGGACTTATTCAACCGTGAGTCATTTCTGCCAAACCACTTGAGAGGCAGAGCTATTTTTCTCTTGAGTCCTTAAGACTTTGTAGTGTACTTAAAATCAATTTTATCACATTAGGGATTCTGCATTAATATGAATCCTTACCATCTCACATTTATGACAGTTCAAATAAAGACATAAAATACTATAAAGTACATAAGGTACTTTTCTTTTTATCCACCGTAATTTCCCTTCTGTCCCCTGAAGCAGTATTTGACCTTAGGAAGCCACTTTCTTTCTGAAATATTCTCACACTTTTAGTGATGAGCTTCAGTTAGCTCCTACCAACATATGAGAGCCAACTGTTAATTTTTCAGGAATCCCATGATCCAGTTGATTAAACTAGCCATTATTAAACACTAAAGTACAACAATTTACAATTAGGTTACATATTTTTATTAATACATAATAATTATGCACATTTATGGAGTATGCGTGGTATTCTATTACATCCATAGAGTGTGTAATGATCAAGTCAGGGTATTTAGGATATTCATCACCTTGAGCATTGATCATTACTATGTATTGGAAACATTTCAAGCCCTCCTCTCTTGCTATTTTGTAATATATAATGCATTATTGTTAACTATAATCATCCTAGTCTGTTATCGAACGTTAGAACTTATTCCTTCTATCTAACTGTGTGTACCTATTAAACATCTCTTCTTCATCTCCCTACCCCTACACATAACCTTCCCAGCCTCTGGTAACTCCATTATACTTTCTACCCCCATGAGATAAACGTTTTTAGCTCCCACATGTGAGTGAGAACATGTAATATTTGTCTTTCTATGCCTGGTTTATTTCACTTAACATAATGACCTCCAGTTCCATCCATGTTGCTGCACATGACAGAATTTTATTCTTTTTTCATGGCTGAATAATATTCCATTGTGTATATATACCATATTTTCTTTATCTATTCAACCACTGATAGACACTTGGTTGATTCCATATCTTTGCTATTGTGAACAGTGCTGCAATAAAAATGGGGGTGCAGGTATCACTTTAATACACTGATTTCCTTTCCTTTGGATAAATACTCAGGACAGAATTGCTGGATCATACGGTAGCTCTATTTTTTAGTTTTTGACAAATTGCCATACTGTTTCCATAATGGCTGTATTAATTTATGTTCCTACCAACAGTATATAAGAGTTCCCTCTTCTCCACATCCTTGTCAGCACCTGTTTTGTTTTGTTTTGTTTTGTTTGATAACAGCCATTCTAACTGGGGTAGGATGATATCTCATTGTGGTTTTGATTTGCATTTCCTTGATGAATAGTGATGTGCATTTTTTCATGTACCTGTTGGCCATTTGTGTGTCTTTTTTTGGGAAATGTCTATTCAGATCTTTTGCTTTATTTTTTAATGGGATTATTTGAATTTTTGCTATTGAGTTGTTTGACCTCCTTATATATTCTGGATATTAGTTCCTTGTTGGGTGGATAGTTTGCAAATATTTTGTTCCATTCAACAGGATGTCTCTTTACTATGTTGACTACTTCCTTTGCTGTGAAGAAGCATTTAATTTAATATAGTCTCATTTATCCACTTTTGTTTTCATTGCCTGTGGTTTTGAGGTCTTAGCTATAAAATCTTTGCTCAGACCAATGTCCTGGAGTGTTTCCCCTATGTTTTCCTCTAGTAGTTAGTTTAAGGTCTTATATTTAAGTCTTTAATCCATTCTGAATTGATTTTTGTATGTAGTGGGAGATAGGGGCCTAGTTTCATGCTTCTACATAAGAATATCCAGTTTTCCCAGCACCATTTATTGAAGATAGTGTCCTTTCCCTAACGTATGTTCTCGGCACCATTATCAAAAATCAGTTGGCTATAAATACATGGATTTTTTCCAGGTTCTTTAATCTCTTCCATTGGTCTATGTGCCTGTTTTTATACCAATACCATGCTACTTGATATTGACCACTATAACCTTGTGATATACTTTAAAGTCAGGGCATGTGATGCTTCCAACTTTGTTCGTATTGCTCAGAATTTCTTTGGCTATTTGGGCCCTTTTTTAGTTCCATATGAATTTTAAGATTGTTTTTTCTATAAGTGAAGAATGTCATTAGTATTTTGATAGATATTACATTGAATCTGCAGATTGCTTTTGATAGCATGGTCATTTTAACAATATTATTTTTTCTAGTCCGTGAGCATGAAATATCTTTCTATTGCTTTGTGTTCTCTTCAATTTCTTTCATCAGCGTTTTGTAGTTTTCCTTGTAGAAGCCTTTTACTTTCTTGGGAAATTTATTCCTAGGGTTTTTTTTTTTTTTTTTTTTTTGGTAGCTATTGTAAATGGGATTGCCTTCTTGATTTCTTTTTCTTTTAGTTCATTATTACTGTATAGAAATGCTATGACTATTGTATGTCGATTTTGTATACTTAAACTTTATTTAAGTTGTTTATCGAATCTAAGAGTTTCCTGGTGGAGTCTTTGGGTTTTTCTAAATACAAGATTATGTCATCTGCAACGAGGGATAGTTTAAGTTTCTCTTTTCCAGTTGGGGTGTCTTTTATTTATTTCTCTTGAGTAATTGCTCTGGCTATACTTCTGGACTATGTTGAATAGGAGTGGTGAAAATGGGATGGGCATTCTTGTCTTGTTCCAGTTCTTAAAGGAAAGACTTTCAGCCTTTCCCCGTTCAGTATGATGTTAGCTGTGGGTTTGTCATATTTGGTCTTTATTATGTTGAGGTATTTTCCTTCTACATGTGGTTTGTTAGGAGTTTGTTTTATCATGAAGGGTTGTTGAATTTTATCAAATGCTTTTTCTGTGTCTATTGAAATTATCATGTGGTTTTAATCCTTTATTCTGTTAATGTGATGGATCACATTTATTGATTTGCATATGTTGAACTATCCTTGCATCCCTGGAAGAAAACCCACTTGATCATGGTGTATTATTGTTTTGATGTGCTTTTGGATTCAGATTGCTGGGATTATTTGGGGGATTTTTTGTGTCTATGTTTATCAGGGTTATTGGCTTGTAGTTTTCCTTTTTTGTGCCTTTGGTTTTGATATCAGAGTAATGCTGGCCTTGTAGAAGAGTAAAGGAAGAATTCTCTACTCTTCAATTTTTTTTGAATAGTTTGAGGAGAACAGTGTTAGTTCTTCTTTATAAGTTTGGTAAGATTTTGACAGTGAAGCCATTTGGTCTGGGACTTTCCTTTGTTGTAAAACTTTTAAATTACTGATTCAATATTGTTACTCATTATTGATCTGATTAGGTTTCCTATTCATTTCTGATTCAGTATTGGCAGGTTGTATATATCCAGGAACTTATCCATGTCTTCCGGGTTTTTCAGTTTGTTAGTTTTCGTAATAGTCTCTGATGATTTTTGTATTTCTGTGATATAAGTTGTAATGTCTTCTTTTTCATTTCTAATTTTGTCTATTTTGGTCTTCTTTCTTCTTTTTTTTGGTCTAGCTAGTACCTTATTGTATTATTCCATTCTCAAACTGCTATAAATACACAACTGAGATTATGAAGAAAAGAGGTTTAATAGACTCACAGTTTTGCATGGCTGGGGAGGCCTCAGGAAACTTACAATCATGGCAGAAGGTGAAGGGGAAGCAGGCACATATTCACATGGCTGGAGAAGAGAGATAGAGAGAGAGGGGAGAGGTGCTACACACTGTTAAACAAGCAGTTCTTGGGAGAACTCTATCACAAGAACAGCAAGGGAGAAGTCCACATTTATTATTTAATCACTTCCCACCAGGCCCTTCCTCCAACATTGAGGATTTCAATTCAACATGAGATTTGGGTGGGGACACAGCCAAATCATATCATTCCACCTTTGGCCCATCCAAAATCTCATGTCCTTCTCATATTTCAAAATACAACTATACCTTCTCAACGGTCCCCAAAAGTCTTAACTCATTCCAGCATTAACTCAAAAGTCCAGTCCACAGTCCAAAGTCTCATCTGAGACAAAGCTAGTTCCTTCTGCCTGTGAGCCTGTAAAATCAAAACAAGTTAGTTACTTCCAAGACACAATGGAGGTACAGGCATTGGGTAAATACTTTCCAAAAGGGAGAAATTGACCAAAACGAAGGGGCTACAGGCCCCATGCAAGTCTAACACAAAGTAAGGCAGTCATTAAATCTTAAAGCTCCAAAAAATCTCTTTTGACTCCATTCTCATATCCAGGCCACAATGATGCAAGGGGTGGGCTGCCAAGGCCTTGGGCATCTCCATCCCTGTGGCTTTACAGGATGTATCTCCCATGGCTGCTTTCATGGACTGGCATTGAGTGCCTGTGGCTTTTCCAGGTTTACAGTGCAAGCAGTAGATGGATCCACCATTCTGGGGTCTGGAGGATGGTGGCCCTCTTCTCACACCTCCACTAGGCAGTGCCCCAGTGGGAACCCTCTGTGGGCACTCCAACTTCACATTTTCCCTCCACACTGCCCTAGTAGAGATTCTCTATGAGGGCTCTTCCCCTGCAGCAGACTGCTACCTGGACATCCAGGCATTTCCTTACATCCTCTGAAATCTAAGTGGAGGCTCCCTTGCCCTCTCAGCACCCAACTGCAGGCTTAACATCATGTGGAAGCCACCAAGGCTTGGGGTTTGCACCCTCTGAAGCAAAGGCCTGAGCTGTACCTTGACCCCTTTTAGCCACAGCTGGTGGAGTGACCACAATGCAGGGTGCCATGTCCTGAAGCTGCACAGAGCAGTGGAGCCCTGGGACAGGCCCATGAAACCATTTTTCCTCCCTTGGCCTCCAAGCCTGTGATGGGAGGGTCTGCTGCAAATGTCTCTGAAATGCCTTGGAAGCATTTTCCCCAATGTCTTGGCTGTTAACATTGGGCTCCTCTTTACTTATGTAAATTTCTATAGCCAGTTTGAATTGCTCCCCAGAAAATGGGTTTTTCTTTGCTATCACATGGTCTGGCTGCACATTTTTCCAAACTTTTATGCTCTGCTTCTGTTTTAAATATGTTAGTTTCAGATCATTTCTTTGTTTATATAGATGAGATTAGGCTTCAGAAGGAGCCAGGCCACATCTGGAAAGCTTTGCTGCTTAGAAATTTCTTCTGCCAAGCCAGGTGTGGTGGCTCATGCCTGTAATCTCAGTAATTTGGGAGGCTGAGGCAGGTGGATTACCTGAGGTAAGGAGTTTGAAACCAACCTGGCCAACATGGTGAAACCCCTTCTCTACTAACAATACAAATATTAGCTAGGTATGGTGGTGGCCACCTGTAATCCCAGTGACTCGGGAGGCTGAGGCAGGGGAATCACTTGAACCTGGGAGGCGGAGGTTGCAATGAGCCAAGATCGTGCCATTGCACTCCAGCCTGGGTGACAAGAGCAAAACTCCGTCTCAAAAAAAAAAAAAAAAAAAAAAAAAGAAGGAAATTTCTTCTTCCAGATACCCTAAATCACCTCTCTCAAGATCAAAGTTCAACAGATCTCTAGAGCAGGGGCACAATGCCACCAGTCTCTTTGCTAAAGCATAGCAAAAGTGACTTTTACTCCAGTTCCCAATAAGTTCCTCATCTCCACCTGAGACCACCTCAGCTTGGACTTCATTATCCATATTACTATTAACATTTTGATCACAACAATTTAGCAAGTGTCTAGGAAGTTCCAAACTTTCCCTCATCTTGTTGTCTTCTTCTGAGCCCTCCAAATTGTCCCAACCTCTGCCTGTTACCCAGTTCCAAAGTCACTTCCACATTTTCAGGTATCTTTATAGCAATGCCCCAATTTTCTCAGTACCAATTTTCTATATTAGTTGATGCTTACACTGCTATAAAGACATACCTGAAACTGGGTAATTTATGAAGAAAATAGGTTTAATTGACTCACAGTTCCTCATGGCTGGGGAGGCCTCAGATGGCAGAAGGGGAAGGGGAAGCAGGCACATCTTCACATGACTAGAGAATGGGAGGCAGGGCAAGGTGCTACATACTTTTAAATAAGCAGTTCTTGGGAGAACTCTTTCACAAGAACAGCAAGGGGAAATCTGCCCACAGGATTCAATCACCTCCAACCAGGCCCCTCCTCCAACACTGAGGATTACAATTCAACATGAGATTTGAGTAAGGACACAGCCAAACCATATCACTTGTTGACTTTATCTTTTCAAAAAGCCAACTTTTCATTTTATTGAACATTTATATTTTTTTTTCGCTTTTTTTTTTTTGGTTTTTTTTTTTTGCCCCTGTTTTGTTTAGTTCTACATTGATTTTTTATTTCTTTCCTTTTACTAACTTCAGGTTTGGTTTGTTCTTGCTTGTCTGTTTCTTGAGGTGCATTGTTAGATCATTTATTTGAAATCTTCTCAGTTGTGAAAGGTGTTTATTGCTATAAATTTCCATGTTAGCTCTGGTTTTGCTATATTCCATAGGCTTTGGTATGTTGTATTTCCATTTTCATTTTTTTCACAAAAGTTTTTTTTATGTCTTTCTTAATATTTTCATTGACTCAACAGTCATTCAGGAGCATACTGTTTAATTTCCATGAATTTGTACAGTTTTCAAAGTTCCTCTTGTTATTGATTTTTAATTTTATTCCACTGAGATCTGAGAAGATAATTGAGATGACTTCAATTTCTTAAAATTTGTTGAGACTTGTTTTGTGGCCTAAAATAGGGTCTATCCTGGCGAATACTCCATATGCTGATAAGAATCATATATGTTTTGCAGCTCTTGAGTAAATGTTTTGTACATGTCTGTTAGGCCCTTGTGCTCTAAAGTGCAGTTTAAATTCAATGTTTCTTGTTAATTTTTAGGCTAGATAATTTGTCTAGTGCTGAGAGTGTGTTGCTGAAGTTCCCAACTATTATTGCATTGTAGCCAATCTCTTTATTTAAATCTAATATTTGCTATATACATAAGGGGTGCCCAGTTGTTGAGTGCATATATTTACTGACAATTGTTATCTCCTGCTGATTTTGATTGCTTTATCATTTTGTAGTGACATTTTTGACTTTTTACTCTTTTTGACTTAAAGTCTGTTTTATTTGATATAATTATGGCTACTCCTGTTCACTTTTGGTTTTTCATTTGTATGAAATATCTTTTTCCATCCCTTTATTTTCAGTCTGCATGTCTTTACAAGTACAGTGAGTTTCTTGTGGGCAGCATATAGTTGGGTCATTTTTTAAAACTCCATTTAATTTAATGGATTAAATTTAATTTTTTAAATCCATTCAGCCAGTTTTCTGTCTTTTTTTTTTTTTTTTTTGAGACGGAGTCTCGCTGTGTCGCCCAGGCTGGAGTGCAGTGGCCGGATCTCAGCTCACTGCAAGCTCTGCCTCCCGGGTTTTTACGCCATTCTCCTGCCTCAGCCTCCCCAGTTTTCTGTCTTTTAAGTTGAAAATCTAATCTGTTTATATTCAAGGCTCATATTAATGTGTGAGAACTTATTCCTTTTATAGATATAGACCAATGGAACAGAAGAGAGTCCTCAGAAATAATACCACACATCTACAGCCATCTGATCTTTGACAAACCTGAGAGAAACAAGAAATGGGGAAAGGATTCCCTATTTAATAAATGGTGCTGGGAAAATTGGCTAGCCATAAGTAGAAAGCTGAAACTGGATCCTTTCCTTACTCCTTATACGAAAATTAATTCAAGATGGATTAGAGACTTAAATGTTAGACCTAAAACCATAAAAACCCTAGAGGAAAACCTAGGTAGTACCATTCAGGACATAGGCATGGGCAAAGACTTCATGTCTAAAACACCAAAAGCAACGGCAGCAAAAGCCAAAATTGACAAATGGGATCTCATTAAACTAAAGAGCTTCTGCATAGCAAAAGAAACTACCATCAGAGTGAACAGGCAACCTACAGAATGGGAGAAAATTTTTGCAATCAACTCATCTGACAAAGGGCTAATATCCAGAATCTACAAAGAACTCAAACAAATTTACAAGAAAAAAACAAACAGCCCCATCAAAAAGTGGGCAAAGGATATGAACAGACATTTCTCAAAAGAAGACATTCATACAGCCAACAGACACATGAAAAAATGCTCATCATCACTGGCCATCAGAGAAATGCAAATCAAAACCACAATGAGATACCATCTCACACCAGTTAGAATGGCGATCTTTAAAAAGTCAGGAAACAACAGGTGCTGGAAAGGATGTGGAGAAATAGGAACACTTTTACACTGTTGGTGGGATTATAAACTAGTTCAACCATTATGGAAAACAGTATCGCGATTCCTCAAGGACCTAGAACTAGATGTACCATATGACCCAGCCATCCCATTACTGTGTATATACCCAAAGGATTATAAATCATGCTGCTATAAAGACACATGCACAGGTATGTTTATTGCGGCACTATTCACAATAGCAAAGACTTGGAATCAACCCAAATGTCTATCAGTGACAGACTGGATTAAGAAAATGTGGCACATATACACCATGGAATACTACGCAGCCATAAAAAAGGATGAGTTTGTGTCCTTTGTAGGGACATGGATGCAGCTGGAAACCATCATTCTTAGCAAACTATCACAAGAACAGAAAACCAAACAGCGCATGTTCTCACTCATAGGTGGGAACTGAACAATGAGATCACTTGGACTTGTGAAGGGGAACATCACACACCGGGGCCTATCATGGGGAGGGGGGAGGTGGGAGGGGGGAGGGATTGCATTGGGAGTTATACCTGATGTAAATGACGAGTTGATGGGTGCTGACGAGTTGATGGGTGCAGTACAGCAACATGGCACAAGTATACATATGTAACAAACCTGCACGTTATGCACATGTACCCTAGAACTTAAAGTATAATAATAATAAAAAATAAATTAATTAAAAAAAAAAAAAAGGGCCGGGCGCGGTGGCTCAAGCCTGTAATCCCAGCACTTTGGGAGGCCGAGACGGGTGGATCACGAGGCCAGGAGATCGAGAGACGATCCCGGCTAACACGGTGAAACCCCGTCTCTACTAAAAAACACAAAAAAAACTAGCCGGGCGAGGTGGCGGGCGCCTGTAGTCCCAGCTACTCGGGAGGCTGAGGCAGGAGAATGGCGTAAACCCGGGAGGCGGAGCTTGCAGTGAGCTGAGATCCGGCCACTGCACTCCAGCCTGGGTGACAGAGCAAGACTCCGTCTCAAAAAAACAAAACAAAACAAAAAAAAAAGAACTTATTCCTTTTATTTTGTTCATTGTTTTCTGGTTGTTTTGTATATCCTTTGTTACTGTCTTTCTCTCTTATTGTTTATCATTGTGGTGTGTGATTTTCTGTAGTGGTAACATCTGATGTCATTTTTCTTCCTCATTTGCATGCCTGCTTTACCAGTAAGTTTTATACTTTTGTGTGTTATTATGATCATACATATTTGATCATAATACCAAATATATTGATTGATCTGAGCTGATTGATTTGATCAATCAACTAAATTGATTGATCTGAGTCCTTTTTCTTCCTATTTGCATGCTTCCTCTACCCATGAGTTTTATACTTTTGTGTGTTATTATGATCATATATGTTTTTCTTTGGCTCCCAGATATAGTAATCCCTTAAGCATTTCTTACAGGACCAGTGTAGTGAAGAATTCCCTCAGTTTTTGCTAACCTAGGAAAGACTTTATTGCTTCTTCATTTTTGAATGATAATTTTGCTGGTTGTAGTATTCTTGGCTGATAGTGTTGTTTTCTTTCGGCACTTTGAATACATCTCCCATTCTTTCTGAGCCTGTAAGGTTTTCACTAAGAAGTAAACTGTTAACCTGATGAGAGTTCCCTTGTATGTGACTAGATATCTTTCTCTTGCTGTTTAGGGAATTCTTTGTCTTTGACTTTTGATAATTTGACTATAATGTGTCTTAAAGAAGATTTTTTTTGGGTTGTGTCAATTTGGAGATTTTTGAGCTTCCTATATCTGTGTATCTCAATCTCATTTGTGTGCCATAGGATGGGAATACATCCAACTAAAATTCAGGGACCTTCTACCTCAGTAAAATTTCTAGGGGTCCAGTGGTATGGGGGCTGTTGAGATATTCCTTCTAAGGTGAATGATAAGTTGCTGCATTTGGCCCCTCCTACCACCAAAAAAGAGGCACAACGCCTAGTGGACCTATTTGGATTTTGGAGACAACACACTCTTCATTTAGGTGTGTTGCTCCAGCCCATTTATCAAGTGACTCAAAAAGCTGCCAGTTTTGAGTGGAGTCCAGAATAGGAGAAGGCTCTGCAACAGGTCCTTGCTGCTGTACAAGCTGCTCTGCCACTTGGGCCACATGACCCAGCAGATCCAATGGTGCTTGAGGTGTCAGTGGCAGATAGGGATGCTATTTGGAGCCTTTGTCAGGCTCCCATAGGTGAATCACAGCACAGGCCTCTAGGATTTTGGAGCAAGGCCCTGCCATCTTCTGAAGATAACTACTCTCCTTTTGAGAGACAGCTCTTGGCCTGTTATTGGGATTTGGTGGAAACTGAACCTTTCACTATGGGTCATCAAGTCACCATGTGACCTGAACTGCCAATCATAAACTGGGTGCTTTCTGACCCATCTAGTATAAAGTGGGTCATGCACAGCAACATTCCATTATTAAAAAGGAAGTGGCTATATGTGATTGTGCTCAAGCAGGTCCTGAAGTCACAAGTAAGTTACCTGAGGAAGTGGCTCAAATGCCTACGGTCTCCACTCCTGCCACCCTGCCTTCTATCTCCCAGCCTGCACAGATGGCCTCATGGGGAGTTCCCTATGATCAGTTGACAGAGGAAGAGAAGACTAGGGCCTAGCTCACAGATAGCTTTGCACGATATGTAGGTACAACCCAGAAGTGGACAGCTGCAGCACTATAGCCCCTTTCTAGGACATCCCTGAAGGACGGCTGTGAAGGGAAATCTTCCCAGTGGGAAGAACTTTGAGCAGTGCACCTCGTTGTGCATTTTTCATGGAAGGAGAAATGACCAGATGTACAATTACATACTGATTCATGGGCTGTAGCCAATGGTTTGGCTGGATGTAAGGGACTTGGAAGAAGCATGATTGGAAAATTGGTGACAAAGAAATTTGGAGAAGAGGTATGTGGATGAACCTCTCTGAGTGGTCAAAAACTGTGAAGATATTTGTATCCCGTGTGAGTGCTCACCAATGGGTGACCTCAGAAGAGGAGGATTTTAACAATCAAGTAGATAGGATGAGCTGTTCTGTGAACACTACTCAACCTCTTTCCCCAGCCACCCCTGTCATTTCCCAATGGGCCCATGAACAAAGTGGCCATGGCGGCAGGGATGGACATTATACATGGGCTCAGCAACATGGACTTCCTCTCACCAAGGCTGACCTGGCTATGGCCACTGCTGAGTCTGAGTGTCCAGTTTGCCAGCAGAAAGGACCAACGGTGAGCCCTCGATATGACACCATTCCTTGAGGTGATTAGCTACCTGGTGGCAGGTTGACTGTATTGGAACTCTTCCATAGTGGAAAGGGCAGAGGTTTGTCCTCACTGGAATAGACACTTACTCCAGCTATGGGTTTGCTCATCCTGCACACAATGCTTCTGCCAAGACTACCATCTGTGGACTCAGGGAATGCCTTATCCACTGTCATGGCATTCCACACAGCATTGCCTCTGACCAAGGCACTTACTATATGGCTGAAGAAGTGCAACAGTGGGCTCATGCTCATGAGTTAGGCTCATTCAGAGGTGGTATTGTTTCATTCTTTCATTGCTCGTGGATCTTGCTGGTCCTACCATGTTCCCTATCGTCCTGAAGCAGCTGGATTGATAGAATGGTGGAATGGCCTTTTTATTTTTATTTTTAAGTCACAACTAAAACACCAACTAGGTAACAATACTTTGCAGGACTGGCACAAAGTTCTCCAGAAGGCTGTGTATGCTCTGAATCAGCGTCTAATATATGGATTCACAGGTCCAGGAATCAAGGGGTGGAAGTGGAAGTGGAAGTGGAAGTGGCACCACTTACCATCAACCCTAGTGATCACTAGAAAAATTTTTGCTTCCTGTTCCCACAAAATTACATTCTGCTGGCCTAGAGGTCTTAGTTCCAGAGGGAGGAATGCTGCCACCAGGAGACATGATAATAATTCCACTAAACTGGAAGTTAAGATTGCCACCTGTACCCTTTGGGCTCCTCCTACCTCTAAGTCAACAGGCTAAGAGGGGAGTTACAATGTTGGCTGGGGTGATTGACCCAGACTATCAAGATGAAAGCAGTCTACTACTTCACAATGGAGGCAAGGAAGAGTATGCACGGAATACAGGAGATCCATTAGGGTGTCTCTTAGTATTACCATGCCATGTGATTAAGGTCAATGGGAAACTACAACAGCTCAATCCAGGATGGACTACAAATGACACAGACCCTTCAGGAATGAAGGTTTGGGTCATTACTCCAGGAAAAACCCTGGATCACCTGAGTTGCTTGCTGAAGGCAAAGGGAATACAGAATGTGTAGTAGAAGAAGGTAGTCATCAATACCAGCTAAGACCATGTGACTAGCTGCAGAAATGAGGTCTGTAATTGTCATTAGTATTTCCTCTTTCTATTGTTAAAAACATGTTTGTGCATGTATACGCTTGTACTAAGAAAAGATCTTCATTTTATTTCCATCTTTGTTGTCATGTGATATAAGATTTATTGACTTCATATCAGCATTTAAGTATTATTAACTTTATGTAATAGTATTTCAGTTGGGGATTGGGGAAAGGATAGTTGTATTATGTTAGGTGTAATTATGACCTTATTAGTCTTTATTTGAAGATTATGTGTAATCTCAGGAGATATGTATGACTTCAGGTTGACAAGGGGTGGATGTGTGATGGTTAATACTGAGTTGCAGCTTGATTGGATTGAAGGAAACAAAGTATTGATCCTGGGTGTGTCTGTGAAGGTGTTGTCAAAGGAGTTTAACATTTGAGTCAGTGGACTGGGAAAGGCAGAACCACCCTTAATCTGGGTGGGTACAATCTAATCAGTTGCCAGCACAGCTAGAATATAAGCAGGCAGAAAAATGTGAAAAGAGAGACTGGCCTAGCCTCTCAGCCTACATCTTTCTCCCTTGCTAGATGCTTACTGCCCTCGAACATTAAACTCCAAGTTCTTCAGTTTTGGATTGCAGACAGGCTCTCTTTGCTCCTCAGCCTACAGATATCTTGTGATTGCATGAGTTAATACTTAATAAACTCATATATATATATATATAAACTCATATATTATATATATGTATAATATATATTATTCTGTCCTTCTAGAGAACCTAGAGTAATATGTAGGCCAAGTAACAAAATCTCACAGTAAATGACAAATGTAACCATGCCTTAATTAAGATGCATCATAAACTCTTTTCTTTCAGTGAATGGCAGAGTTTGACAGAGAAACACCTTTATAAGAAAACACTGAAAATATGTTATTAGGACATGTTTCTTTCTCCATTGGGTGCTAATAGGTCAAGTAGAGAAATTCAGCACTGATAGCAAAGATAAGCACGTTTTCTTTAAGATGCATCATAAACTGTTTTCTTTCAATGAATGGCAGAATTTGACAGAGAAATATCTGTTAAACATTGAGAGTAT
The DNA here is from genome assembly GCF_043159975.1 of Macaca nemestrina. Taxonomy (NCBI): domain Eukaryota; kingdom Metazoa; phylum Chordata; class Mammalia; order Primates; family Cercopithecidae; genus Macaca; species Macaca nemestrina. The sequence goes on from NC_092128.1 coordinate 66,803,551, forward strand.
GTTAATAGAACAGGTTTCTTTCTCCATTGGTTTATAATATACAGGATTACATATGCAGCTCTAAAAGGCAAATATAAGCATGGTTTCCTAAGGATTTATCATAAGTTGTTTTCTTTAGATGAATGAAAATGACTGACAAATAAATACCTTTGAAATCTAACTTTTAGAACATGTTAATAGAACTTGTTAATGTCTCCATTGGACTCTAATAGGCCAAGTAAAGGAATCCAGCAAAAATAAACAAATGTAAGCATGCTTTTACTAAGATGCATTGTAAAATGTTTTCTCTCAGTGAATGGAAGAGTTTCACAGAGAAACACCTTTGTAAGTAAATGTGAGAATATGTGGAGAGGCCAAGATGGCAGACTAAAAGAAGCTCATGTGAGCAACTCATATGGAGAGGAAACAAAAGGCCTAGTGTACACTGACCCTGCAGGCTGATCATCTGAAGAACCACATCAGGATCCATCAAGGCAGCAGGGGAACACAGTGAGCACAGAGGAACAAAGTTGGGCACCAACCTGTCTGGGTCCAGCACAGAGCCAGGAGAACCTCTCTAACACAGCAAAGGGTGAGTGAGTGAGAGCCCCCAGGGGGATTTGTGTTCTCCATAGGGACCTGTAAAAAACTAGGAACAGGAGAACCTTCTGGGGCCCCCCTCCATACCTCCCCATTGCACTTCTAGACTGAGGCAGAGAGCCACCTAGATGTTTTGTGGAGGAAACGCTCAAGTCCAAGGGGGTCTCTACAACCCTTGGGACCAGAGCAGACCAGAACTAGTGCCACAGTTGCAGTGACTGGAAGCAGCAACATTGCTCCATGCCCCCTTGCCAGACAGGGCTTGGTGCCAGTTTCTAGTCCAAGAGTCCTGTTTCAGCCTGAAATTGGCCAGCCACTCCACCCACCCCCACCACTTGTAGCCAGGCCAACAATTGCTTGTTAGAGCTTCCAAGCCCAGTAGTCCCACTGATATGGTTTGGCTGTGTCCCTACCCAAATCTCAACTTGAATTGTATCTCCCATAATTACCATGTGTTGTGGGAGGGACCCTGGGGGAGGTAATTGAATCATGGGGGCTGGTCTTTCTCATGCTATTCTCGTGATAGTGAATAAGTCTTACGAAATCTGATGAGTTTATCAGGGGTTTTAGCTTTGCTTCTTCCTCATTCTCTCTTGCCACAGCCATGTAAGAAATGCCCTTTGCCTCCCGCCATGATTCTGAGGCCTCCCCAGCCGTGTGGAACTGTAAGTCCAGTTAAACCTGTTTTTCTTCCCAGTCTCAGGTATGTCTTTATCAGCAGCATGAAAATGGACTAATACAGTAAATTGATACCAGTAGAGTGGGGTGCTGCTGAAAAGATACCCAAAAATGTGAAAGTCACTTTGGAAGTGGATAACAGGAAGAAATTAGAACAGTTTGGAGGGCTCAGAAGAAGATAGGAAAATGTGAAAAAGTTTGGAACTTCCTGGAGACTTGTTGAATGGCTTTGCCCAAAATGTTGTTAGCGATCTGGACAATAAGGTCCAGGCTGAGGTGGTCTCAGATGGAGATGAGGAACTTAGGAACTGGAGCAAAGGTGACTCTTGTTATGTTTTAGCAAAGAGACTGGCAGCATTTTGTCCCTGCCCTAGAGATTGGTGGAATCTTGAACTTGAGAGAGATGATTTAGGGTAACTGGCAGAAGAAATTTCTAAGCAGCAAAGTATTCAAGAGGTGACTTGGGTACTGTTAGGGACACTGAGTTTTAAAAAGGAAACAGAGCATAAAAGTTCAGAAAATTTGCAGGCTGACTATTCAATAGAAAAGAAAAAGCTATTTTCTGGGGAGAAATTAAAGCCCATTGCAGAAATTTGCGTAAGTAGCAAGGAGCCTATGTTAATCACCAAGACCATGGGGAAAATGTTTCCAGGGCATGTCAGAGGTCTTCAAGGCAGACCCTCCCATCACAGGCCTGGAGGCTCAGGAGGAAAAAGTGGTTTCCTGGGCTGATCCCAGGGTCCCCGTGCTGTGTGCAGCCTAGGGACTTGGTGCCCTGCATCCCAGCTGCTCCAGCTGTGGCAGAAAGGGGCCAATGTACAGCTTGGGCTTTGGCTTCAGTGGGTGGAAGCCCCAAGTCTTGGCAACTTTCACATGGTGTTGACCTTGCAGGTACACAGAAGTCAAAGTTAAGGTTTGGGAACCTCTGCCAAGATTTTAGATGACGTATGGAAATGCTGGATGCCCAGAAAAAAGTTTGCTGCAGGGGCAGGGCCCTCATGGAGAACTTCTGTTAGGGCAGTGCAGAAGGGAAATGTGTGGTTGAAGCCCCCACACAGAGTCCCTACTGGGGCGCTGCCTAGTGGAGCTATGAGAAAAGGGCCACCATCCTCCAGATCCCAGAATGATAGATCCACTGACACCTTGCACACTGCACCTGGAAAAGCCTCAGAAACTCAATACCAGCCCATGAAAACAGCCAGGAGGGAGGCTGTACCCTGCAAAGCCACAGGGTTAGAGCTGCCCAAGACCATGGGAACCCACCTCTTACATCAGCATGACCTGGATGTGAGACATGGAGTCAAAGGAGTTTTTTTTTTAAATACTTTAAGTTCTGGGATAAATGTACAGAATGTGCAGGTTTGTTACATAGGTATACACGTGCCATGGTGGTTTGCTGAATCCATCAACCAGTCATCTACATTAGATATTTCTCCTAATGCTATCCCTACCCTGGACCCCCACACCCTGACAGGCTCCAGTGTGTGATGTTTTCCTCCCTATGTCCACCTGTTCTCATTGTTCAACTCCCACTTTTGCATGAGAATAGGTGGTGTTTGGTTTTTTGTTCCTGTGTTAGTTTGCTGAGAATGATGTTTTCCAGTTTTATTCATGTCCCTGTGAAGGACATGAACTCATCCTATTTTATAGCTGCATAGTATTCAATGGTGTATATGAGTCACATTTTCTCAATCAAGTCTATCATTGGTGGGCATTTGGGTTGGTTCCAAGCCTTTGCTATTGTGAACAGTGCTGCAATGAACATGCATGTGCATGTGTCTTCAAAGTAGAATGATTTATAATCCAGTAATGGAATTGCTGGGTCAAATGGTATTTCTTGTACTAGATCCTTGAGGATTCTCTTTGTAGCAATTGTGAATGGGAGTTTAGTCATAATTTGGCTCTCTGTTTGTCTGTTATTGGTGTATAGAAATGCTTGTGATTTTTGCACATTGATTTTGTATCCTAGACTTTGCTGAAGTTGCTTATCAGCTTAAGGAGATTTGGGGCTGAGATGATGGGGTTTTCTAAATATACAATTATGTCATTGCAAACAGATACAATTTCACTTCTTCTCTTCCTATTTGAATACCCTTTATTTCTTTGTCTTGCCTGATTGCCTTGGCCAGATTTCCAATACTATGTTGAATAGGAGTGGTGAGAGAGGGCATCCTTGTCTTCCACTCGTGTTCAAAGGGAATGCGTCCAGGTTTTGCCCATTCGGTATGATATTGGCTGTGGGTTTGTCATAAATAGCTCTTATTATTTTGAGATATGTTCCATCAATACCTAGTTTGTTGAGAGTTTTTAGCATGAGCATTGTTGAATTTTATCAAAGACTTTTTCTGCATGTATTGAGATAATAATGTGTTTTTTTTCCACTGGTTTTGTTTATGTGATGGATTATGTTTATTGATTTGTATATGTTGAACTAGCCTTGCATCCCAGGGATGAAACCGACTTGATTGTGGTGGATAAGCTTTATCATGTGCTGCTGGATTCGGTTTGCTAGTATCTTATTGAGGATTTTCACATCGATGTTCATCAGGGATATTGGGCTGAAATTTTCTTTTTTGGTAGTGTCTCTTCCAGGTTTTGGTGTCAGGATGATGCTGGCCTCATAAAATGAGTTAGGGAGGATTCACTCTTTTCCTATTGTTTGGAATAGTTTCAGAAGAAACGGTACAGCTCCTCCTTGTACCTCTGGTAGAATTCGGCTGTGAATCCATCTTGTCCTAAGCTTTTTTTGGTTGCTAGGCTATTAATTACTGCTCCACTTTCAGAACTTGTTATTGGTCTATTCTGGGATTCGACTTCTTCCTGATTTAGTGTTCGGAGGGTGTATGTGTCCGAGAAATATCCATTTCTTCTAGATTTTCTAGTTTATTTGCATAGAGTTCTTCATAGTATTCTCTGATGGTTGTATTTCTGTGGGATCAGTGGTGATATCCTCTAGATCATTTTTTATTGAGTCAATTCGATTCTTCTCTCTTTTCCTTTTTATTAGTCTGGCTAGTGGCCTACCTATTTTGTTGATCTTTTCAAAAAGCCAACTCCTGTATTCAATGATTTGTTTTTGAAGGGTTTTTCGTATCTGTATCTCTGTTCTGCTCTGATCTTAGTTATTATCTTCTGCTAGCTTTTGAATTTGCTTTTTCTTGCTTCTTCTTTTAATTGTGATGTTAGGGTGTCCATTTTAGATCTTTCCTGCGTTCTCCTCTGGGTATTTCATGCTATAAATTTCCCTCTAAATACTGCTGTGGCTGTGTTCCAGATATTCCGGTGTGTTGCATCCATGTTCACATTGGTTTCAAAGAACTTATTTATTTCTGCCTTCATTTTGTTATTTACTTAGTAGTCATTCAGGAGTAAGTTGTTCAGTTTCCACGTAGTTGCGCAGTTTTGAGTGAATTTCTTAATCCTGAGTTCTAATTTCATTGCACTGTGGTTTGAGAGACTGTTTGTTATGATTTCTGTTATTTTGGGTTTGCTGAGGAATGTTTTACTTCCAATTATGTGGTAAATTTTAAAATAAGTGCGATTTGGGGCTGAGAAGAATGTATATTCTGTCAAATTGGGGTGGAGAGTTCTGTAGATGTCTATTAGGTCTGCTTGGTCAAGAGCTGGGTTCAAGTCCTGAATATCCTTGTTAATTTTCTGTCTTGTTGACCTGTCTAATACTGACAGTGAGGTATTAAAGCCTCCCACTATTATTGTGTGGGAGTCTAAGTCTCTTTGTAGGTCTCTAAGAACTTACTTTATGAATCTGGGTGCTCCTGTGTTGGGTGCATATATATTTAGGATGGTGAGCTCTTCTTGTTTCATTGATCCCTCTACCATTATGTAATGCCCTTTTTGTCTTTTTTGATCTTTGTTGGTTTAAAGTCTGTTTTATCAGAGAGGAGATTGCAACCCCTGCTTTATTTGTTTATTTATTTATTTATTTTTTACTTTCCATTTGCTTGGTAAATATTCCTCCATCCCTTTATTTTGAGCCTATGTGTGTCTTTGCATGTGAGATGTCTCCCTTGAATACAAAATACTGATGGGTCTTGACTGTTTATCCAATTAGCCAGTCTGTGTCTTTTAATTGGGGCATTTAGCCTGTTTATATTTAAGGTTAATATTGTTATGTGTAAATTTGATCCTGTCATTATGATCTAACTGGTTATTTTGGCAGTTAATTATTGAAGTCCTTTCATAATGTTGATGGTCTTTACAATTTGGTATGTTTTTGCACTGGCTGGTACTGATTTTTCCTTTTCATGTTTAGTGATTCCTTCAGGATCTCTTGTAAGGCAGGCCTGGTGGTGCCAAAACTCAGCATTTGCTTGTCTGTAGAGAATTTTATTTCTCCTTCACTTGTGAAGTTAGTTTGACTGGATATGAAATTCTAGGTTGAAAATTATTCTCTTTAAGAATGTTGAGTATTGGTCTCCACTCTCTTTGGTTTGTAGGGTTTCTGCAGAGAGATCTGCTGTTAGTCTGATGGGTTTCCCTTTGTGGGTAACTTGACCTTTCTCTCTGGCTGTCTTTAACATTTTTTTCTTCATTTCAACCCTGGTAAATCTGACTATTATGTGTCTTGGGGTTGCTCTTCTTGAAGAGTATCTTTGTGGTGTTCTCTGTATTTCCTGAATTTGAATGTTGGCCTGTCTTGCTAAGTTGGGGAAATTCTCCTGGATAATATCCTGAAGAGTGTTTCCCAGCTTGATCAGGTCATTTATGTTCTTCTCTAAACTGGTTATTCTAGTTAGCATTTCCTCTTACCTTTTTTCAAGGTTCTCAGCTTCCTTGCATTGGGTTAGAACATGCTCCTTTAGTTCAGAGGAGTTTGTTATTAGCCATCTTCTGAAGCCTACTACTGGCAATTCGTTGAACTCATTCTCCGTCCAGTTTTGTTCCCTTGCTGGTAAGGAGTTGTGATCCTTTGAAGGAGAAGTGTTCTGGATTTTGGAATTTTCAGCCTTTTTGTGCTGGTTTTTCCTTATCTCTGTGGATTTATCTTTGGTCTTTGATGTTGGTGAGGTTCAGATGGAGTTTCTGTGTGGACGTCCTTTTGGTTGATATTGATGCTATTCCTTTCTGTTTGTTAGTTTTGCTTCTAACAGTCAGGCCCCTCTGCTGCAGGTCTGCTGGAATTCGCTGGAGGTGTACTCCAGACTCTGTTTGTCTAGATTTCACCAGTGGAGGCTGCAGAACAGCAGAGATTGCTGCCTGTTCCTGTTTCTGGAAGCTTAATCCCAGAGGGGCACCTGCCAGGTGCCAGCCAGAGCTCTTCTCTATGAGGTGTCTGTTGATCCCTGATGGGAGGTTTCCCAGTCAGGAGGCACAGGGGTCAGGGATCCACTTGAGGAGGCAATCTGTCCCTTAGCAGAGCTCGAGTGCTGTGCTGGGGGATCTGCTGCTCTTTTCAGTGCTGGCAGACAGGAGTGTTTAAGTCTGCTGAAGCTGTACCCACAGCCACCCCTTCCCCTAGGTTCTCTGTCCATGGGAGATAGGAGTTTGGTCTATAAGCTCCAGACTGGGGCTGCTGCCTTTCTTTCAGAGATGCCCTGCCCAGAGAGGAGTAATCTAGAGAGGCAGTCTGGCTTCAGTGGCTCGGACCTGCAGTGGGCTCCACCCAGTTCAAACTTCCCAGTGGCATTGTTTATACTGTGAGGGGAAAACTGCCTACTCAAGCCTCAGTAATGGCAGATGTCCCTACCCTCATCAAGCTTGAGCATCCCAGGTTGACTTCAGACTGCTGTGCTGGCAGGAATAATTTCAAGCCAGTGGGTCTTAGCTTGCTGGGATCCATGCGGGTGGGATCTGCTGAGCTAGACCACTTGGCTCCCTGGCTCCAGCCCCCTTTCCAGGGGAGTGAATGGTTCTGTCTTGCTGGCTTTCCAGGTGCCACTGGGGTATGAAAAAAAATCCTGCAGCTAGCTCGGTGTCTGCCCAAACAGCTGCCCAGTTTTGTGCTTGAAATCCAGGGCCCTTGTGGTGTAGGCACTGGAGGGAATTTCCTGGTGTGTGGGTTGTGAAGACCATAGGAACAGCATAGTATCTGGGCTGGAGTGCACCATTCCTCATGGCACAGTCCCTCATGGCTTCCCTTGGCTAAAGGATGGAGATCTCTGACCCTTTTTGCTCCCCAGGTGAGGTGACACCCCACCCTGCTTTGGCTCACCCTCCATGGGCTGCACCCACTGTCTAACCAGTGAGATGAGCAGGGTAGCTCAGTTGGAAATGCAGAAATCACCCACCTTCTGTACTGATCTCACTGCAAGCTGCAAACCTGAACTGTTCCTATTTAGCCATTTTGCCAGCCCCCCCAAAAAACAGATTTTTCTTTCTTTTTTTTTTTTTAATACTGTGTCTCCCTCTGTAACCCAGGCTGAAGTGCAGTGGTGCAATATCGGCTCACTGCAACATCTGCCTCCTGTGTTCAAGTGAATCTCCGACCTCAGCCTCTTGAATAGCTGGGATTATAGGCACCCACCATCATCATGCCCAGCTAATCTTTGTATTTTTGAGAGATGGGGTTTCATCATGTTGGCCAAGTTGGTCTTGAACTCCTGACCTCAGGTGATCTGCCCACCTCAGTCTCCCAAAATACTGGGATTACAGGAGTGAGCCACCAGGCCCTGCCCACTTTTGAGCTTTAAAATTTGATGGACCTACTGGATTTCGGACTTGCATGGGCCCTGTAACCCCTTTGTTTTGGCCAATTTCTTCCATTGGAATGGCTGTATTTACCCAATAACTCTACCCCCATCATATTAGGAAGTAACTAGTTTGCTTTTGATTTTACAGGTTCATAGGCAAAAGGGACTCGCTTTGTCTCAGATGAGACCATGAACTGTGGACTTTTGGGTTAATGCTGAAATGAGTTAAGACTTTGGGAGACTGTTGGGAAGGCATGATTGGTTTTGAAATGTGATTACATGAAATTTGGAGGGGCCAGGAGCAGAATTATATGGTTTGGCTGTTTCCCCACCCATATCTCAACTTGAAGTCTATCTGCCATAATTTCCACATGTTGTGGGAGGGACCCAGGGGGAGGTAATTGAATCATTGGAATCAGTGTTTCTCATGCTATTCTCATGATAGTGAATAAGTCTCATGAGATCTTGTGGGTTTATTAGGGGTTTCTGCTTCTGCTTCTTCCTCATTTTCTCTTGCCATCACCATGTAAGAAGTGCCTTTCGCCTCCCACTATGATTCTGATGTCTCCCCAGTCTTGTGGAATTTTAAGTCCAATTAAACCTCTTTTTCTTCCCAGTCTTGGGTATGTCTTTATCAGGAATGTGAAAACGGATAATACCCCTACTTTTGTGTGAACTCAGCCAGAGGGCACAGCTTCCTGCTGTCCTGGGAAGCACCTGGATAGCTGGGCATGTGATCCTACCCACCTCTGTTATTGATAACCAGGTAGTTGATGCTTGCTAGAGCTTCTGGCTCAGTAGGCCACTTCTGGGTGAACTCTGGCAGAGGGCACAGCTTCCTGCTCTCCCAGGAAACAACTACACGGCAGGGCACATGAATCCACCCAACCACACTATTGATAGCCAGGCAGACAACTCTTGCTAGAGATTCTGGTCCAGTGGCTTTGTTTCTGTGTGAACTCAACTGGAGGGTGCAGTTGCCAATTGTCACAGGAAATACCCAGATGGCAGAGCACGTGGCCCCATCTATACCACCATTGACACCTAGGCAGGTAATCCCTTCTAGAACATTCAGCCCAGCAGCCCCACTTCTGTGTGAGCTCAACTAGAGGGAGCAGCTTCTTGTTGTCCTGGGAAGCATGTGTATGGCAGAGCATGTGACCCCACCCACCCTTGCCACTGGTAGCCAGGAGGGCAACACCTGATGGAGTTTTTGGCTCAATGGCCCCACTTCAGTGTGAGCTTGGCTAAAGGACACAGCTTCCTGTTGTCCCAGTAAACACCTGGACAGCAGGGCACGTGACCCCACACCTCTGCCACTGATAGCCAGGCAGGGAACACCTGCTAGAGCTTCTGGTTCAGTGGTCTCACTTCTATGGGAATTCAGGTGGCAGATGCAGCCTCCTGTTGTCCCACGAAGCACATAGGTGGCAGGACAGGTGTTTGTACCCACTGCCACTGCTGGTAGCCAGGTGAGCCATGCCTGCTAGAATTTCTGGCCCAGCAGTCCTACTTCTGCCTGAAATTGCAGAGAAGCACAGTCTCCCTTTTGCCCTGGATACCCTTTGATTGCAGGGTAGGCAATTCCACCCACCCCTACCTCCCACAGTCAGATGGGCCACACCTGTGAGAGCTTCCAACCCAGCAGTCCCACTTTTTCCAGAACTCTGTGGGCAGGTGCAACCCTGTGTTTCTCCAGGAAGCACACAGACAGCAGATTAAGGCCAATCTGGCAATGATACATCTTGTATGCCAACTGTGGCCCCTGCCTGATGGAGCCCCATAGACCAGAACACTCAAAAGAAGAAATGTTGGCACAGATGGGACAGTAATTGGATGGGACTCCTCCAAGACCCAAGAGCAGACTAGAGTCAAAACCAATCAACCAAGCCTACCCTATGCCATAATCTAACCCCCAAGGACATCAAAGAAGAAAGAAGAAAAAGAAATCCATCCAAAGATGGCAACTTCAAAATAGAAGGAACATCAACCTACACAGATGAGAAGGAACCAGCAGAAGAACTCTGGCAACTCAAAAGGCACATGTAGGAGATTGCCCTCATACCTCCAAATGACTGCATGCTCTCATTCCTCCAAATTACTGCACTAATTCTCCAGCAAGGGTTCTTAACCAGGCTGAGATGACTGAAATGTCAGAAATATAATTCATTTGGATAGCAACGAAGATTATCAAAATTCAGGAGAATGTCAAAACTCAGTTCAAGGAATCTAAGAATAATAATAAAATGACACAGGAGCTGACAGACAAAATAGCCAGTGTGAAAAAGAGCATAACTAACCTGATAGAGATGAAAAACACGCTACAAAAATTTCATCATGTAATTGCCAAGTATTAACAGCAGAATGGACAAAGCTGAGGAAAGAATCTCAGAGTTTAAAGACTGGCTTTCTGAAATAAGAGAGTCGGTCAAATTTTTTTTAAAAAAATTGAAAACAAAGGAATGAACAAAACCCCTGAGAAATATGGTATTATGTAGAGACAAAATCCATGACTCATTGGTGTTCCAGAAAGAGAAGGGGAGAAACTAAGCAACTTAGGAAACATATTTCAAGATATAATCCATGAAAACTTTCCCAACTTCACTAGAGAGGTCAACATTCAAATTCAGGAAATGCAGAGAACCCCTGAAAGATGCTATGCAAGAAGACCATCCCCAAGAAACATACTCATCAGATTCTCCAAGGTTGAAATAAAAGAAAAAATGTTAATGGAAGCTAGAGAAAAAGGGCAGATCATCTACAAATGGAATCCTGTCAGGCTAAAAGTAGACCTTTCAGCAGAAACTCTACAAGCCAAAAGAGATTGGGGGCCTACGTTCAACGTTTTTAAGGGGAAAAAAAGAGTCTTAAGCCAAGAATTTTATATCTGGCCAAACTAAGTTTCATAAGTGAAGGAGAAATACAATCCTTATCAGACAAGCAAACGCTGAGAAACTCATTACCACCAGATCTGCCCTACAAGTGCTCCTGAAAGGAGCACTAAATAGGAAATACCATTACCAGCTGCTACAAAAACACACTTAAATACACAGACCAGTGACACTAGCTGATCAAAGCAACAACACTAGCTGATATGCATAATAACTAGCTAACAACATGATGACAGAATCAAACCTGCACAGATTAATATTAACCTTGAATGTAAATGGGTTAAATGCCCCAATTAAAAATCACAGAGTGGCAAGCTGGATAAAGAAGCAAGACCTAGTGTTACACTGTCTTCCAGAGACCCATCTTGGGGGCCAGGTGTGGTGGCTCACATCTGTAATCCCAGCACTTTGGGAGTCCAAGGCATGTGGATCACCTGAGGTTGGGAGTTTGAGACCAGCCTGGCCAACATGGCAAGATTCCATCTCTACTAAAAATACAAAAATCAGCCGGGAGTGGTGGCACACACCTGTAATCCCAGATACTCAGGAGGCTAAGGTGGGAGAATTCCTTGAACCTTGGAGTTGGAGATGGAGGCTGCAGTGAGCAGAGATCATGCCACTGCACTCCAACCTGGGCAACAGAGTGGGGTTCTGTCTCAAAAAAAAAAAAAAAAAAAAAAAAAAAAAAAAGAGAGAGAGAGAAACCCATTTCACATGCAATGACAGAAAACAGAAAAAAGTATGGGTTGCAATCCTAATTTCAGACAAAACAGACTTTAAACCAACAAAGATTAAAACATAAAAGAAAGGCATTCATTATATAATAGTAAAACATTCAACTCAATAAGAAGACCAGACTATCCCAAATATATACACACCCAACACAGGAGCACACAGATTCTTAAAGCAAGTTCTTAGAGACCTACAAAGAGACTTAAATTTCCACACAGTAATAGTGCAAGACTTCGACACCCCACTGACCATATTAGACAGATCATTGAGGGAGAAAATTAACAAAGATATTCAGGACCTGTACTCAACACTTGAACAAATGGACTTAATAGATATCTACAGAATTTTCCACCCCAAAACAACAGAACATACATTCTTCTCATTGCCACATGGAACATACTCCAGAATTGGCCACACAACAGGACATAAAGCAATACTTGGCAAAGTCAAAAAAATCAAAATTGGCCAGGCATGGTGGCTCACGCCTGTAATCCCAGCACTTTGGGAGGCCGAGGTGGGCGGATCACAAGGTCAGGAGATCAAGACCATCCTGGCTAACATGGTGAAACCCCGTCTCTACTAAAAATATAAAAAATTGGCCAGGCGTGGTGGTGGGCACCTGTAGTCCCAGCCACTTGGAAGGCTGAGGCAGGAGAATGGCGTGAATCCAGGAGGCAGAGCTTGCAGTGAGCCGAGATCACACCACTGCACTGCAGCCTGGGTGACAGAGCGAGACTCCATCTCAAAAACAAACAAACAAATAAAAAATTATACCAACTACACTCTCGGGGCAAAACACAATAAAAATGGAAATTAATACTAGGAAAATCACTGAAAACCATACAATAACATGGGAATTAAACTGTCTGCTCTTGAGTGACTTTTGGGTGAACAATAAAGTTAAGGTGGAAATTTAAAAAATTGAAACTAATGAGAACAAAGATACAACATACCAAAATCTCTGGGACACTGTTTAAGAGTATTAAGGCAATGTTAAGAAGGAAGTTTATAGCACTAAATGTCCACATCGGAAAGTCAAAAAAGATCTCATATTAACAACCTAACATCACAAGTAGACGAACTAGGGAAGCAAGAGCAAATCAACCCCAAAGCTAGCAGAAGACAAGAGATAACCAAAATTAGAGCTAAACTGAAGGAAATTAACAATTTATTTTAAAATTCAAAAGATCAATAAATCCAGGAGTTTTTTGAAAAAAATAATAAAATAGACCGCTAGCTAGACTAATAAAAAAGAAGAGAAAAAATCCAAATAAACACATGAGAAATGAAAAAGGGGATATTACCACTTACCCCACAGAAATACAAATAACCATCAGGAAATATTATGAACACCTGTATGTACACAAACTAGAAAATCTAGAAGAAATGGATAAATTCCTCGACACATACACCCTGTCAAGACCGAACAAGTAAGAAATTCTACAGATGTATAAAGAAGAGCTGGTGTCACTCCTACTGAAACTATTTTAAAAATTGAGAATGAGGGACTCCTCCTCAACTCTTTCTGTGAGACCAGCATCATATTGATTCCAAAACCTAATGGATACACAACAAGAAAAGAAAACTTCAGGCCAATATCCTTAGTGAATATAGTTGCGAAAATCCTCAACAAAATACAAGCAAACCTAATTCATCAGAACATCAAAAAGCTAATCCACACTATCAAGTAGGCTTTATTTCTGGAATGCAAAATTGGTTTAATACACAAAAATCAATAAATGTGATTCATCACATAAACAGAACTAAAAACAAAAACCACATGATTATCTCAATCGATGCAGAAAAGGCTTTTGATAAAACTCAACATTCCTTTGTGTTAAAAAAAAAACCTCAAAAAACTAGGCACTGAAGGAACATGTCTCATAATAAGAACCATCTGTGATAAAACTACAGCCAACATAGTACTGAATGGGCAAAAGCTGAAAGCATTTGCCTTGTAAACCAGCAAGCACAAGACAAAAATGTCCTGTCTCACCACTCTTATTCAACATAGTATTGGAATTCTTGGCCAGAGCAATCAGGCAAGAGAAAGAAATAAAAAGCATCCAAATAGGAAGAGAGGAAGTCAAACTACCACTGTTTGCAGTCAACATGATTCTATAGCTAGAAAACCCCAAAGTCTTATAACCACCCAGAGTCCTTCCTTTTGGCTGCACAAATGAAATTGATACAATGAGACTATGACATTGCAGTAAATAAAGAGTTTAATAAATGCAAAGCCACCAATGACAGATGGGAGATGGAGTAATTACACGAATCAGTCTTTCCAAAGGATTGGAAGTTAGGGGTTTTTCAAATATAGTTTGGTGGGCAGGGGGCTAAGGTAGGGAGCATGCTGATTGTTGGGCTGGAGATGAAATCATAGGGAATCAAAGCTCTCACCTTGTGCTGAGTCAGTTTGTGGGTAGGGACCACAGGACTGGTTGGCAGGTCCAGATGAGACTGTCCAGTTGTCAGACATGCAAAAACCTGAAAAGACATCTTAAAAGATCAATTTTTAGGTATACAATGGTGATATTATCTACAAGAATAATTGGGAAATTGCAAATCTTATGACCTCTGGAATAATGGTTGGCAATTATTTAGAATTCAAGCCTCTCTTATCTTCCCTAACTAGGTGGCCTTTCATTTGTTATACAAGAATAGCTTAGTTTTGGGGAAGGGCTATTATCATTTAAACTATAAACTAAATTTCTACTAAAGCTATCTTGGTCCATGCCTAGGAATAAGCAAAGACAGCCAACCTGTGAGATTTATAAGCAAGTTGAAGCCAGCCATGTCAGATTTCTCTTACTGTCTGAATTAGTTCATTTACATGCTGCTGATAAAGACATACCCAAGACTGGGCAATTTATTAAGGAAACAAGTTTAATGGATAACACACAGTTCCATGTGGCTGGGGAAGCCTCACAATCATGGTGGAAAACAAGGAGGAGCAAGTCACATCTTAAATGGATGATGGCAGGCAAAGAGAGAGCTTCTGCAGGCAAACTTATTTTTTTTTAAAACCATTAGATCTTTGAGACTCATTCACTATCATGAGGGCAGTGCAGGAAAGACCCACCCCTGTAATTCAATCACCTCTCACCGGGCTTTTCTCATTACATGTGGGAATTGTAGGAGTTACAATTCAACATGAGATTTGGGTGGGGACACAGAGCCAAACTATATCACTGCCAAAATTTTGCAAAGATGATTTCAGTCTCTTCCCAAAAGCTCCTTGATCTGACAAACAACTTCAGCAAAGTTTTAGGAAGCAAAATCAACATTCAAACATCAGTAACATTCCTATATACAAACAACATCCAAGCTGAGAGCCAAATCAGGATTGCAATTCCATTCACAACTGCCATGAAAAACAAAAAACAAAAAGCAAAAACCTAAGAATACAGCTAACCAGGAAAGTGAATGATCTCTACAACAATAGTTATAAAACACTGCTCAAAGAAACCAGATACAACACAAACAAATGAAAAAACATTCCATGCTCATGGTTAGGAAGAATTAACGTTGTTAAAATAGCCATACTGCCCAAAGTGATTCACAAATTCAGTGCTATTCCTTTTAAACTACCAATGACATTATTCATAGAATTAGAAAAAAAGATTTTAAATTTTACATGGAACCTAAAAAGAGCAATTCTAAATAAAAAGGAAAAAGCAGGAAGTGTTACATGACCCAACTTCAAACTATACTACAGAGCTACAGTAACCTAAACAGCATAGTACTGATACAAACACAGACACATAGACCAATGGAACAGAATAGAGATCTCAGAAATAATGCCGCACACCTACAATCATCTGATCTTTGACAAAGTTGACAAAAACAAGCAATAGGGAAAAGATACCTCATTCAACAAATGGTGCTGGGATCACTGGCTAGCCATATGCAGAAAATTGAAATTGGACCCTTACCTTAAACTGAATACAAAAATCAGCTCAAGATGGACTTAAGACTTAAATATAAAAGCTAAAACCATTAAAAAAAAAAACCCTAGAAGATAACTATATTAGTCCGTTTTCATGCTGCTGATAAAGGCATCCCCAAGACTGGGCAACTTACAAAAGAAAGAGCTTAAATAGACATATAGTTCCATGTGGCTTGGGAGGCCTCAAAGTTATGGCAGAAGGTAAAAGGAACTTCTTACATGGCAGCAGCAAGAGACAGAATGAGAGCCAAGTGAAAGGGGTGTCCCCTTATAAAACCATTAGATCTCATGAGAGTTATTCACTACCATGAGAACAGTATGGGATAAACTATTCCCCTGATTCAATTATCCCCCACCGAGTCCCTCCCACAACATGTGGGAATTATGGGAATTCAAGCTGATATTTGGATGGGGACACAGAGCCAAACCGTATCATTCCACCCCTGACTCCTCCCAAATCTCATGTCCTCACATTTCAAAACCAATCATGCCTTCCCAACAGTTTCCTAGAGTCTTAACTCATTTCAGCATTAACTCCAAAGTCCATAGTCCACAGACTCATCTGAGACAAAGCATGTTCCTTCCATCTATGAGTCTGTAAAATCAAAAGCAAGTTAGTTACTTCCTAGATACAATGAAGGTACAGACATTGGGTTAATACAGCTGTTCCAATTGGGAGAAATTGACCAAAACAAAGAGGTTACAGGCCCCACGCAAGTCTGAAATCCAGCAGGGCAGTAAAATCTTAAAGCTCCAAAATGTTGTCCTTTGAGTCCATATCTCACATCCAGGTCATGCTGATGCAAGAAGTGGACTCCCATGGTCTTGGGCAGCTCCAACCCTGTGGCTTTGCATGTTAGAGTCCCCTCTTGGCTGCTTTTACAAGCTGGCATTGAATGTCTGTGGCTTTTCCAGGCAAATGGTGCAAGCTGTCAGTGGACCTACCATTCTGGGGCCTGGAAGACGGTGGCCCTCTTCTCACAGCTCCACTAGGTGGTGCCATAGTAGGAACTCTGTGTGGGGGCTTCAACCCCACATTTCCCTTCTGCACTGCCCTAGCGGAGCTTCTGCATGAGGGCCCCAGCCTTGCAGCAAACTTCTCTCTAGGCATTCAGGTGTTTCCATACATCCTCTGAAATATAGGCAGAGGTTCCCAAACCTCAATTATTGACTTCTGTGCACCCACAGGCTCAACACCACATGAAAGCTGCCAAGGCTTGGGGCTTCCACCCTCTGAAGCAGCAGGCTGAGCTGTACTTTGGTCCCTTTTAGCCATGGTCGAAGTGGCTGGAACATGGGGTGTCAAGTCCCTAGGCTGCACAGAGCAGGGAGTCCTGGGTTCAGCCCATGAAACCATCTTTTCCTCCTAGGTCTCTGGGCCTGTGATAGGAGGGGCTGCTGTGAAGACCTCTGACATGCCCTGGAGATATTTTTCCCATTGTCTTGGGGATTAACATTAGGCTCCTCGTTACTTTTGCAAATTTCTGCAGCCGGCTTGAATTTCTCCCCAGAAAATGGGATTTTCTTTTCTATCACATTTTCAGGCTGGGAATTTTCCAAACTTTTATGTTCTATTTCCCTTTTAAAACTGAAAGCCTTTAACAGTAGCCAAGTCACCTCTTGAATGCTTTGCTGCTTAGAAATTTCTTCTGCCAGATACCCTAAATCATCTATCCCAAGTTCAAAGTTCCACAAATCTCTAGGGCAGGGGCAAAATGCTGCCAATCTCTTTGCTAAAACATAACAAGAGTCACCTTTGCTCCAGTTCCCGACAAGTTCCTCATCTCCACCTGAGACCGCCTCAGCCTGGATCTTATTGTCCATATCACTATCAGCGTTTTGGGCAGAGCCATTCAACAAGTCCCTAGAAAGTTCCAAACTTTCCCTCCCACATTTTCCTGTCTTCTTCTGAGTCCTCCAAACTGTTCCAACCTTGGCCTGTTACCCAGTTCCAAAGTCACTTCCACATTTTCAGGTATCTTTTCAGCAGTGCCTCACTCCTGGTACCAATTTACTGTATTAGTCCATTTTCATGCTGCTGATAAAGACATACCTGAGACTGGGCAATTTACAAAAGAAAGAGCTTTAATGGATCACAGTTTCATGTGGCTGGGAAGGCCTCACAATCATGGTGGAAGGCAAAAGACACTTCTTACATGTCAGCAGCAAGAGAGTGAATGAGAGCCAAGTGAAAGGGATTTCCCCTGTAAAACCATTAGATCTCGAGAGACTTATTCACTACCATGGGAACAGTTTGGGAGAAACCACCCCCATGATTCAATTATCTCCCACCAGGTACCTCCCACAATACCCGGAAATATGGAAGTACAATTCAAGATGAGATTTGGATAGAAACAGAGCCAAATCATATCAATAACCTAGGAAATACCATTCTGGACCTAGAACTTGGCCAAGATTTCATAATGAAGAAAACAAAAGCAATTGCAACAAAAACAGAAATTGACAAATGGGAGCTCATTAAATGGAAAAGCTTCTGCACAGCAAAATAAACTATTGACAGAACAAACAGATAACCTACAGAATGGGAGAAAATATTTGCAACATAGGCATATGATAAAAGGTTAATATTCAGAATTTGTAAGGAAGTTAAAGAGATTTTTAAGCAAAAAACATCCAACTCCATTAAAAAGTAGGTAAACAACATGAACAGACACTTTTCAAAAGAAGACATACATGTGGCCAGCAAGCATATGAAAGATTGTTCAACATTGCTAATCATTACACAAATGCAAATCAAAACCACAATGAGATAACCATCTCATGCCAGCCAGAATGACTATTAATAAGAAGTCAAAAAATAACAGATGCTCACAATGTTGTGGAAAAAAATGAAAAGCTTATAGACTGCTGGTGAGAGTGTAAATTAGTTCAGCCATTGTGGAAAGCAGTGTGGCAATTCCTCAAAGATCTAAAAACATAATTTCCGTTCGACCTAGAAATCCCATTATTGGGTATGTAGTCAAAGGAATATAAATTATTCTACCATAAAGACACATGCATGTGTATGTTTATTGCAGCCCTGTTCACAATAGCAAAGACATAAAATCAACCTAAATGCCCGTCAACAGTATACTGCATAAAGTAAATACGGTATATATACACCATGGAATACTATGCAGTCATAAAAAAGAATGAGATCAAATGAGATCATGTCCTTTGCAGTAACATGGATAGAGCTGGAGGCCATTATCCTAAGCAGACTGAAACAGGAGCAGAAAAACAAATGCCACATGTTCTCATTTATAAGTGGGAGCTAAACAATAAGAACACACTTATCTAGGAGGGAACAATAGACACTGGGGCCTACTTGAGGGTAGAGGGAAGGAGGAAGGAGAGGATCAGATAAAATACCTATCGGGTACTATGCTTACTACCTGAGTGATGTAATTATCTGTACACCAAACCGCTGTGATATGCAGTTTACCTATATAACAAAACTTCACGTGCACCCCTGAAACTAAAATAAAAGTTTAAAAAGTATTTAAAAAGAGAATGTTATTAAAACATGTTTGTCTATATTTCTTCATATAACGTGGTTTTACATACGCAACTACAAAAGCAAATGTAAGCATGCTTTTTTTAATTTTTAAAATTTTTATAGATTCAAGAGATACACGTGCACCTTTGTTACATGGATATATTGCATAGTGGTGGGGACCAGGCTTCTGGTGTACCCATCACTCAAATAGTGACCATTGTACCCAATAGGTAGTTTTTCAACCTTCACCTCTCTTTTATTTCTTTTTTTTTTTTTCCTGTCGGACTGGGTTATTTCAAAAGAACCATCTTCAAATTCTGAAATTTTTTCTGGTTTGAGCTAGTCTATTTTTGAAGTTCTTTATTAAGAACATCTAAAACATGTCGATGAAAGCATTACTGCCTCAATCATTCTCTTAATATATCCTTTCAAATCAGAGATTACATTTCTGAATCAAATAAATGTATTTTTTATTTCTTTCATTAAATTATTTAGTTTCGGGATTTCTGTTTGGTTCTTTTTTGTTATATATCTATCTCTCTGGTTAGTTTCTTATTTATATTCTGACTTGTTTTTCTGATTTCTTTGTATTATTTATCTGTGTGCTCATATCTCACAGAGCTTCTTTAATATCATTATTTTGGATTCTTTTTAGGCATTTCATGAATTTCTTTTTCATTGGACTCTGTTATTGGAGAATTATTGTATTCTTTTGGGATGTCACAGAATGAGAGAGAGGCAATGAGTCATCTTAATGGTGAAGCACATTAAAATCACCTGGGGAGCTTTAAAAATACCAAAGTCCAGGCCATACAACAAATCAATTATTTCAGAACCACTGGCGTGGAATCTAGGCTTCAGGTTGTTTTTCTCCATTTGTTTGTTTAAGTTTCCCAGGTGGCTTCACTGTGTAGTCAAAGTTTCCATTTCATTATGGCAAACACATTTTATTCATCCACTGGGAGCAAAGTGTCAACTAAGTCATTCATTGGATTCTGAATGATTAAACTTTATGCTCTAAACTACAGTACATTTTGAAGCCTAGCTGAGCTGCAGTACTTGTTTTTCCAGTGCTGTCTTTGTGTTCACATCCTCTGCCTTTTAAAAATATCTCAGTGGCTGAGATGAGAAGACTGTTTGAGCCTAGGAGTTCAAGACCAACCTGGGCAACATGGTGAGACTCTGTCATATATATATATATATAAATGAAATGTCTACTTATAGCCCCCAAAATATCTTAAGTTCACACAATATTCTACAGCTTCACAACAGGCTTTTATTAACTAAGTTAACTTACCAGTTTCTGTCCTTATAACCCAAAGAGACTATCCAACACAATAAAAAATCTAAAGCTTTAATTTCCATTTTCTTTTTCTAAATGCTTGCAATTTCTGGGACAGCAGTTCTCAATCCGGGGACCCCAGGCCTACAGCATCAGCATTGCCTGGGATGCAAATTCTTCATTCTTAAACAAAACCTACTAAACCAGAAACTCTGGGGTTGGGGCCTGGCAGTCTGCATTTTTAACGAGCCCTACAGGTGATTCTCATGCGCTTAATATTTAGGAACCACTGCTCTAGAGACATTAACTAAAGCAGCCAGTAATTAGAGGCAGAATGTAGGCCAAACCCTTCTCTGAGACTTTTTCCTCATTTGCAAAATAAGGAGACCAGAAATGTTTGCTAAAGACACTTCCAAGAGTCAAATTTTGTAATTGTGTGAAATTTGATTTGGAAATGTAACATTTGATTTAAAAGGATATATTGAGAGAATAGTTGAGGCAGTAATGCTTTTATTGACATTTTCTAGATGTTCAATTTCAAATACACTCTACATTACCCTCCATCCATTATCCAGAACTGCTAAGACGTGTTTGTCTTAAAGCAGCAGGGTGCTGTCTGGGGAGCTCTGAGAATGCACATGTGTGACAGGCTGAGCCTAAAGACTACCGCCCAGTGTCTGCTCTCCAGCGTCCAGCGTGCTTGTGCACTATCACTCCATGTTGCTGCCCACCAGGCAGGCGTTGGTTGTTATTTGGACACTGAAGGGTCAGACCTGGAAGATTGGGACCAGAAGATGAGGTCTCCATAATTTAAGGTGCTGTACAGAGTTGGTTCAGGTCATAGGACTTGTTATTTCATCTCATCCTTCCTCAGAATCCTCCAGCTTTCATCTGGGGATCTTTTTAAATGAAACCACTTGCTATTATGGAGGGCGAGGTGTCCTAATGCCCCACTCTTAGAACCTGAGCCAGTCGAGGCAGCTGCATCTGTCTGCATGTTTTACCTGTGGAGCTCTGTGCTTGTTGAGCTTTTTGTTTGTTTGGCCTTGTTTTATTATATCATAAAAAAGATTTTCCTCTAAAAAAAAGTGTTTGTCTTCCATTAACTCCTCTACTGAAACCAACAATTATGAACTTAATGCCCCTGTACAAAAACAAGACTAAATTGCCAGAAATGATTTCTATGACTTTTTTTTAACTATTATTCTTTGATGAGAAAGGTGCTAATTTGAGGAATCCTTTGTCAAAGATGAACTTGAAAACATTTTTGCAAAAGTCAGTGACTCTTTTCCTTCTGAAATCATTTTCTAACTTTAAAATTACAAAGAAATTCAAATTAGAGAGAGGCATCCACAAAATATTCAGAAGAAGGCTTATTTCCTTTTATAAACAGAAAGGCATATATCTCCTATTTAGAAAGCCACCCTCAGTCTTGGTGGCTGGCAAGATGGCCAAATAGGAACAACTCCAGTCTGCAGCTCCCAGCAAGATCAACACAGAAGGTGGGTAATTTCTGCATTTCCAACTGATGTACCCGGGTCATCTCATTGGGAATGGTTAGACAGTGGGTACAGAGCAGGAGGGCGAGCCAAAGCAGGGTGGAATGTTGCCTCACCCAGGAAGCACAAGCGGTTGGGGAAATCCCTCCTCTAGCCAAGGGAAGCCATGAGGAACTGTGCCATGAGGAACAGTGCACTCCAGCTCAGATGCTTCTCCCACAGCCTTCACAACCTGCTGACCAGGAGATTCCCTCGGGTGCCTATGCCAACATGGCCCTGGGTTACCAGCACAAAACTGGGCGGCCATTTGGGCAGACACCGAGCTAGCTGCAGGAGTTTTTTTTTCATATCCCAGTGGCACCTGGAACACCAGCAAGAAAGAACCATTCACTCCCCTGGAAAGGGGGCTGAAGCCAGGGAGCCAAGTGGTCTAGCTCAGTGGATCCCACCCCCATGGGGCCCAGCAAGCTAAGACTCACTGGCTTGAAATTCTCACTGTCAGCACAGCAGTCTGCAGTCAACCTGGGACATTCAAGGTTGGTTGGGAGAGAAGCATCTGCCATTACTGAGGCTTGAGTAAGGGGTTTTCCCCTCACAGTGTAAACAAAGCTGCCGGGAAGTTCAAACTAGGTGGAGCCTACCGCAGCTTGGCAAAGCCATGGTAGCCAGACTGCCTCTCTAGATTCCTCTTGTCTGGGCAGGGCATCTGTGAAAAAAAGGCAGGAGCCCCAGTCAGGGGCTTACAGATCAAACTCCCATCTCCCTGGGACAGAGCACTTGGGGGAAGGGGCAACTGTGGGCGCAGCTTCAGCAGACTTAAACATTCCTGCCTGTCGGCTCTGAAAAGAGCAACGGATCTCCCAGCACAGCTCTTGACCTCTGCTAAGGGAGAGATTGCCTCCTCAAGTGGGACCCTGACTCCTGTGCCTACTGACTGGGAGACACCTCCCAGCAGAGGCCAACAGACACCTCATACAGGAGAGCTCCAGATGGCATCTGTGGGTGCCCCTCTGGGATGAAGCTTCCAGAGGAAGGAACAGGCAACAATCTTTGCTGTTGTGCAGCCTCTGCTGGTGATACAGGCAAACACGGTACGGACCGGACCTCCAGCAAACTCCAGCAGACCTGCAGCAAAGGGGCCTGACTATTAGAAGAAAAACTAACAAACAGACAGTAATAGCATCAACATTAACCAAAAGGACATTCACACAGAAACTTCATCTGAACCTCACCAACATCAAAGGCCAATGGTAGATAAATCTACAAAGATGAGGAAAAACCAGCACAAAAAGTCTGAAAATTCCAAAAACCAGAATGCTGGTGTTCCAGGTGCCACTGGGATATGGTAAAGGATCACAGCTCTTCGCCAGCAAGGGAACAAAACAGGATGGAGAATGAGTCTGACGAATTGACAGAAATAGGCTTCAGAAGGTGGGAAATAACAAACTCCTTCAAGCTAAAGGAGCATGTTCTAACTCAATGCAAGGAAGCTAAAACCTTGAAAACAGGAGAGAGGAATTGCTAACTAGAATAACCAGTTTAGAGAAGAACACAAATGACCTGATGGAGCGGAAAAACACAGCATGAGAACTTTGTGAAACATACACAAGTATCAATAGCCAAATCGATCAAGTGGAAGAAAGGATATCAGAGATTGAGGATCAATTTAATGAAATAAAGCGTGAAGACAAGTTTAGAGAAAAGATAAAAATAAAAATAAAAATAAATGAACAAAGGCTCCAAAAAATATGGGACTATGTGAAAAGATCAAACCTATGTTTGATTGGTGTACCTGAAAGTGATGTGAAGAATGGAACCAAGGTGGAAAATACTCTTCAGGATATTATCCAGAAGAACTTCCCCAACCTAGAAAGACAGGCCAACATTCAAACCCAGGAAATACAGAGAACATCACAAAGATACTCCTCAAGAAGAGCAACCCCAAGACACATAATCATCAGATTCACCAAGTTTAAAGTGAAGGAAAAAATGTTAAGGGCAGCCAAAGAGAAAGGTTAAGTTACCCACAAAGGGAAGCCCATCAGACTAACAGCAGATCTCTCAGCAGAAACCCTACAAGCCAGAAGAGAGTGGGGGCCAATATTTGACATTCTTAAAGAAAAGAATTTTCAACCCAGAATTTCATATCCAGCCACACTAAGCTTCATAAGCGAAGGAGAAATAAAATCCTTTACAGAGAAGCAAATGCTGAGAGGTTTTGTTACCATCAGACCTGCCTTATAAGAGCTCCTGAAGGAAGCACTAAACATGGAAAGGAACAGCCAGTACCAGCCACTGCAAAAACATGTCAAATTGTGAAGAATATCAACACTATGAAGAAACTGCATTAACTAATGGGCAAAACAACCAACTAACATCGTAATGACAAGATTAAATTCACACATAACAATATTAACCTTAAATGTAAATGGACTAAGCACTCCAATTAAAAATAACAGACTGGCAAATTGGATAAATGGTCAAGACCCATCGGTATGCTGTATTCAGGAGCTCCATCTCACATGCAAAGATATACACAGGCTCAAAATAAAGGGATGGAGGAATATTTACCAAGCAAATGGAAAGCAAAAAAAGCAGGGGTTGCAATCCTATTCTCTGATAAAAGAGACTTTAAACCAACAAAGATCAAAAGAGACAAAGAAGGGCATTACATAATGGTAGAGGGATCAATGTAACAGGAAGCACTAACTACCCTAAATATATATGCACCCAATATAGGAGCATCCAGATTCATAAAGTAAGTTCTTAGAGACCTATAAAGAGACTTAGACTCCCACACAATAATAGTGGGAGACTTTAATACCCCACTGTCAATATTAAACAGATCAATGAGACAGAAAATTAACAAGGATATTCAGGACTTGAACTCAGCTCTGCACCAAGCAGACCTAATAGACATCTACAGAACTCTCCACCCCAAATTGACATAATACACATTTTTCTCAGCACCACATCACACTTATTCTAAAATTGATCACATTATAGGAAGTAAAACACTCCTTAGCAAATGCAAAAGAACGAAAATCATAACAAACAGTCTCTCAGACCACAGTGCAATCAAATTAGAACTCAGGATTAAGAAACTCACTCAAAACCACACAACTATATGAAAAATGAACAGCCTGCTCCTGAATGACTACTGGGTAAATAACGAAATTACAGCAGAAATAAATAAGTTGTATGAAACCAATGAGAACAAAGACACAATGTACCAGAATCTCTGGTACGCAGTTAAAGCAGTGTTTAGAGGGAAATTTATAGCACTAAATGCTCACAGGAGAAAGCAGGAAAGATCTAAAATTGACACCCTAACATCACAATGAAAAGAACTAGAGAAGCAAGAGTAAACAAATTCAAAAGCTAGCAGAAGGCAAGAAATAACTAAGATCAGAGCGGAACTGAAGGAGGTAAAGACACACAAAAAAAGCTTCAAAAAAGTCAATGAATCCAGGAGCTGTTTTTTTGAAAAGATCAACAGAATAGAAAGACTGCTAGCCAGACTAATGAAGAAGAAAAGATAGAAGAATCAAATAGACTCAATAAAAAATGATAAAGGGGATGCCACCACTGATTCCACAGAAATACAAACTACCATCAGAGAATACTATCAGCACCTCCACAGGAATAAACCAGAAAATCTAAAAGAAATAGATAAACTCCTGGACATATACACCCTCCCAACACTAAACCAGGAAGACGTCGAATCCCTGAATAGACGAATAACAAGTTCTGAAATTGAGGCAGTAATTAATAGCCTACTAACCAAAAATCCCAGGACCAGATGTATTCACAGCTGAACTCTACCAGAGGTACAAAGTAGAGCTGGTATCATTCCTTCTGAAACTACTCCAAACAATAGAAAAAGAGGGACTCCTTCCTAACTCATTTTATGAGGCCAGTATCATTTGATAACAAAACCTGGCAGAGACACAACAAAAAAGAAAATTTCAGGCCGATATCCCTGGTTAACATTGATGCGAAAATCCTCAATAAAATACTGGCAAACCAAATCCAGCAGCACATCGAAAAGCTTACCCACAAAGATCAAGTTGGCTTCATCCCTGGGATGAAAGGCTGGTCCAACAAATGCAAATCAATAAACATAATCCATCACATAAGCAGAACCAATGACAAAAACCACATGATTATCTCAATAGATGCAGAAAAGGCCTTCGATAAAATCAACAACCTTCACACTGAAAACTCTCAATAAACTAGGTATTGAGGGAATGTATCTCAAAATAATAAGAGCTATTTGTGACAAACCCACAGCCAATATCATACTGAATGGGCAACTGTTGGAAGCAGTCCCTTTGAAAACTGGCACAAGACAAGGATGCCCTCTCTCACTACTCCTATTCAATATAGTACTGGAAGTTCTGGACAGGGAAATCAGGCAAGACAAAGAAATAAATGGTATTCAAATAAGAAGAGAGGAAGTCAAATTTTCTCTGTTTGCAGATGACATGATTGTATATTTACAAAACCCCACCATCTCAGTCCAAAATCTCCTTAACCTGATAAACAACTTCAGCGAAGTCTCAGGATACAAAATCAATATGCAAAAATTATAAGCATTCCTATACACCAATAATAGACCAACAGAGAGTCAAATCATGGGTGAACTCCCATTCACAATTGCTACAAAGAGAATAAAATAGCTAGGAATACAACTTTCAAAGGATGTGAAGAATCTCTTTAGGGAGAACTACAAACCAGTGCTCAAGGAAATAAGAGAGGACACAAACAAATAGAACAACATTCCATGCTCATGGATAGGAAGAATCAGCATCATGAAAATGGCCATACTGCCCACAGTAATTTATAGATTCAAGGCTATCCCCATAAGCTACCAATGACTTTCTTCACAAAATTGGAAAAAACTGCTTTAAACTTCATATGGAACCAAAAAAGAACCTGCATAGCCAAGACCATCCTATGCAAAAAGAACAAAGCTGGGGGCATCACGCCACCTGACTTCAAACTATACTACAAGGCTATAGTAACAAAAACAGCATGGTACCCATACCAAAACAGACATATAGACCAATGGAACAGAACAGAGGCCTCAGAAATAATGCCACACAACTACAACCATCTGATCTTTAACAAACCTGACAAAAACAAGCAATGGGGAAAGGATTCCCTATTTAATAAATAGGGAATTTATTGTTGTTAAACCTGACAGTTTCCAGCTGGGAAAACTGGCTAGCCATATGCAGAAAACTGAAATTGGACCTTTTCCTTAAACCTTATACAAAAATTAACTCAAGATGGATCACAGAATTAAACATAAGACTTGAAACCATAAAAACCCTAGAAGAAAACCTAGGCAATACCATTCAGGACATAGGCATAGGCAAAGACTTCATGACTAAAACACCAAAAGCAATAGCAACACAAGCCAAAATTGACAAATGGAATCTAATTATACTAAAAAGTTTCTGCACAGCAAAAGGAACTATCATCAGAGTGAACAGGCAACCTACAGAATGGAAGAAAATTTTTGTAATCTATCCATCTAACAAAGGGCTAATATCAAGAATCTACAAAGAACTTAAACAAATTTACAAGAAAACAAACAACCCCATCAAAAAGTGAGTGAAGGATATGAACAGACACTTCTCAAAATAAGACATTTATGCAGCCAACAAATATGTTTTAAAAAGTTCATCACCACTGGTCATTTAGATAAATGCCAATCATACCACAATGAGATACCATCTCATGCCAGTTAGAATGGCAATCATTAAAAAGTCAGGAAACAACAGATGCTGGAGAGGATGGTGAGAGATAGGAATGCTTTTACACTCGTGGTGGGATTGTAACTTAGTTCAACCATTGTGGAAGACAGGGATTTAGATCAAGGATCTAGAACCAGAAATACCATTTGACCCAGCAACTCCATTACTGGGTATATACTCAAAGGATTATAAATCATTCTACTATAAAGACACATGCACACGTATGTTTATTGCAGCACTATTCCCAATAGCAAAGACTTGGAACCAACTCAAATGGCTGTCAATGATAGACTGGATGAAGAAAGTGTGGCACATATACACCAGGAAATACTATGCAGAAAAGGATGAGTTCATGTCCTCTGCAGGGACATGGATGAAGCTTGAAACCATCATTCTCAGCAAACTAACACAGGAACAGAAAAGAAAATATCTCATGATCTCACTCATAAGTGAGAGTTGAACAACGAGAACACATGGACACAGGGAGGGGAACATCACACACCAGGGCCTGTCAGGGGGTGGGTGGCCAGAGGAGGGATAGCTTTAGGATAAATACCTAATGCGGTTGATGGGTTCAGCAAACCACCATGGCACGTGTATACCTATGTAACAAAAGTGCACGTTCTGCACATGTATATTGGAACTTAAAGTGTAATAATAAAAGAAAGAAGGAAAGAAAGAAAGAAAGAAAGAAAGAAAGAAAGAAAGAAAGAAAGAAAGAAAGAAAGAAAGAAAGAAAGAAAGAAAAAAGAAAGCCACCCTCTACCTTTTAGAAAATAAGGGTTCCAGGAAAAGGCAGTAATTTATTCCAGGCTAGACTCTCCTTGTAATTATAACTCAGATGTCAACCCTTTTTCCCAGCTTTCTCTAATATGTATGCACAAGCAGATATACATTATAGTGTTACAGTCCCTCTTGGCTTGAGCACACTGTAGGATCAGATGGTTTTCCCCACTGCTCTTACCAGGTCACTGCTGGCTGCACTTCTCACCACGCATTAAATAGTCCTCTTAACCAGCTAATATCCCTTCTCTGTTGGAGCTAGTGATAAAATGAGTAATTCCGGCCTCTCCTTCCCTGACCTTCTGATTCCTTCCATCTCATTGAGGCACTCCTGTAAGGTGTATACACGTTTTCTTTGAAAGGTGAGGGAAATTTTCAAAGGGATTAACACCATAGAAACAGGGACAAAGTCCTTTCTAACTGGGACTTTGCCAGAGTCCTGCAGGTATAGCATCAGAGCCTGGAGGGCCCTTCACAGAGAGGGTTCTTTTATGTATCCCCCATCCCAAAGAGCGTGGTCCATGGTCTTTCCAGATCAATCCCAACCATCTCCTTCAGACAGCCAGCCCCTACCCACAGGGAACAGTCATAAGTCCTGAATCCATTCTCATTCCAACTGTGTATTTCACCCAAGTCTGTGTCATTCAGTCTGGAGGAGTCCCAGGGATGTGGCTAGGCTTTTAGCAATGCTGTGCTCACTTATACTGCAGGAGCAGGCAAAAATCACTGCTGCTCTAGGTATTGAGGACTACTGTGGGCTTGTGTCCTGACTTACTTCTCAATGTTTTCTCCAGTATAACCTGTTGGCATATCATCATGTTCTTTAAGCATGAGGCCTATTAGAATAAGCACATGCATATTTCTTATAGACAGTTATTGTACTTTTTGGAGAAGAGATTAAACAAGAAAATATTTCCTTAATGTTATGAGTTGAATTGTGTCTCCCCCAAAATTCATATATGAAAGTCCTAACTCCCAGTACCTCCAAATGTTGCTTTATTTGGAAGATATCTGTCATTGCAGATATACTTAGATGAGATGAGGTCATACTAGAGTACGGTGGGCCCCTAATCCAATATGACTGGTGTCTTTATAAAAGAATGCCATGACTGAGACAGACACACACAGGGAGGATGAAGGCAAAAATCTGCACAAGCCAAGAAACACCAAAGATTTCCAGAAAACCACTAGAAATTGGCAGAGAGGCATAGAACAGGTTCTTCTGCACAGCCCTCTGAGGGAAAAACCCTACTGACACCTTGATCTGGGGCTTCTCGCCTCCAGGACTGTCAGATAAGACATTTCTACTGTTTAAGCCACCTAGTTTGTGGTACTTTGTAATGGCAGCCCTAGCAAACGAACAGACTTAAGTATCCATACACTGCTTTTCTCTTCTGAAATTAGGAATCCTATTATCGTGTTTGTGTTCTCCACGCCCCCCCATTCCACCCCCAGCCACCATTGCCTTGGGGCCCACCAGAATAACATGAGATGAAATGCCTTTTTAACAACTGGTCTGTTACCTGTATCACCCAAAGTGAGCTCTGGACTGATCCCTGTTGCAAAGATTTCATTTACTTTTTGGTCCTGTGAAGTTTCCCTTCGGGTGGGACAGGGAGTGAAGAGTGGGGTGGATGTGGCCAATACTTCTAATAATGTTAGATGATCTGGGTACTTGAGGCTGCTTTTTTTTCTAAAAGGCCAATGGCCAGCCAGGAATGATGTGTAAAGAGAGCAATGGAAATTATTAACTCTCTAGCCAACACTGTCGCCTACATTTGACCCTTTTGATGCAACCGAACTTGGGTCAGTGGAGTTGATTGAGATCTCTTGAAGAGGGCTTCCTAGAAGGGGAGCCCGCCAGCATGCAGTACTCCATGTGTGCCAGAAGGTGTCGCTCCATCACAGTTGGTACTGGAAGGAAAGCCCTGCTCCTCACTAAATCCATTTATTTTAAATCTAAGACTAAATAGCCGGCTGTGGCCAAGTACATATTTTCCTCATGTCATTACCCAAATGAGATTTGATCTGCTATTCAAATTATGATTAAATTATTGAGGTCATTTAAAAATTAATTCATCTTATAGTCAGTTATTTTAAGATTCTTAGCAAAATGTGTGTATATGCTAGGAACTTTTCAAAGTGGGAGTGTGGGGCAATGTATGTCTTGCTTTCTTTCAGGATAAAGTTGTTCTAGAGATCTAGTCTCCAAGAAGAAATCTGTCAAAATGTTTTGAAAAAGTAAAGCCAACACTTGGCATTTAAGGGACTGCTTCAGAGACTGGAGCCATGGGGACTGACTGCCTTCACCAGGTGATCTGATGGGGGAAAGCAATACTACACAGAGGTAGGCAGGAAACAGGCTCTAAAGGTATATTTGATTGCTATCTAGGTATTTGGCACATTTTTCCTTAGATTATTCTCTTCCACTGGGGGAAAAATGATCACAATGAATAGCCCTCATAAATATAGAGTTATACATGCAGAAAGAAAAACACACCTCCTCAACACAGCCCCTCTGGGGTATGCTCTGGACAGACAGAAGTTAATTCTTTAAACTGCTCATCTACTGCTTATAAAGACTAGTCTCCAAGAATTTGAGTTTGTTCAAAGTAAAGGCAAACTGACAATCAGTGCTTCTGCTTGGGGTTTATGTTGCTAAAAAGCAGCCGTCAGAGTTATACTACCTGTTGTTGGAAAGACACTCTAATGGGTCTGATTTTAAATATATATATGTTAAAACAATAGGTTTCTGGGTAAGACCTGGAAACAGAAAATCAACAAAGAAGAATGGATCCTGGTCTGCAAAGTGAAGCACTCTCTCAGTTGAGGGAAGAGAAATATGCTGGAGAGGTTGAACTTAGAGAAATGGCTCTCATTCCTCATATGAACTTAAGACTCTTTCATCTCTGACTGTTTATCCTTACAGGGTGTATATGTGGGGGCTGGGAGAAGACATCCATTAGGAGCTTACAGGAAGAATGAGGAAGAGACACATCCTCATTTCATACCTGTAGAGATTTCTCAAAGGATACCAGGAGACCTGGAGTGTCAAAGTCCCAGTGGAGCCAATCTGACAAAGCTCCTCTCCTCACTCTATGTTAAGATTTGGGAAATTGTTTATGGCAAGTTATTGTCTTAAGGTGCCTCTTGGAGAAGGGATAGGAAATACATTTATCTCTGTTAAGGGGTTTCCTGAAGGATAGGGTTTGATTTCTACTGTGCGATACTGAAGAAACTCCACTTATTCTCTTACTGAAGAGAGTGGACACCAAGACCTTTCTGAAGAAGGTAGTAAGTGCTACCTACCCTTTTGCTGAAGGGAGATGGATTGTGTCCAGGGAAAGTCTTAACTATTTTTAAAAAGTCTACAACGGGAACATTTATAATTAATATATAACTTAAGTTTATTTCCCCCTATATTGACATTTCCTCTAGTCACTCATGGCTGTGTAGTAAAGTTGGTTACAGATTACACAGTCTTTCGTTGGTGATATTATCATCGCCTCTGAAATTCAGAACATCTGAGAAATGAAGCACTATAAAAGGACAAGTGGCGATCAGACAGCAGCTCTATTACTAAAAAACTGACCCAGGCCAGGCGTGGTGGCTCATGCCTGTAATCCCAGCACTTTGAGAGGCTGAGGCAGGTGGATCACCTGAGGTAGGGAGTTTGAGATCGGCCTGATCAACATGGAAAAACCCCGTCTCTACTAAAAATACAAAATTAGGTGGGCGTGGTGGCACATGCCTGTAATCCCAGCTACTTGGGAGGCTGAGGCAGGAGAATCACTTGAACCCAGGAAGGGGAGGTTGCAGTGAGCTGAGATCACGCCATTGCACTTCAGACTAAGCAACAAGGGTGAAACTCCTTCTCAAAAACAAAAACAAAAACTGACCTTGAGGCTGGGCACGGTGGCTCACACCTGTAATCCCAGCACTTTGAGAGGCCAAGGCAGGTAGATCACCTGAGGTCAGGAGTTCGATACTAGCGTGGCCAACATGGTGAAACTCTGTCTCTACTAAAAATACAAAGATTAGCCAGGCATGGTGGCAGGCACCTATAATCCCAGCTACTGGGGAGACTGAGGCAGGAGAATTGCTTGAACCTGGGAAGTCAAAGTTACAGTGAGCCCAGATTGTGCCACTACACTCAAGCCTGGGCAACAGAGCTAGACTGCATCTTTAAAAAAAAAAAGAAAGAAAGAATGAAAAGAAAAACCAAGCTGGAGAATGGGATTGTCTGGAAGGGCCCAATCAAACCATAGATTCTTGAGAAATAATGACTTGTTCTAGTAAGCCACTAAGTGTAGGGTAGTTTATTTTTATGCAGTAAAAGGTAACTAAACAGTTTGGGAGGGGGCCACGGTGGGGAGCTGAGGCGACAGCTCTTGGGCTATATAAAGCTTGTCACAGAAAGCAATAGGTCTGGGCTAGGCCTGCTCCATATTCATCTAAAATATCCTCTTTGGCAGGACAATATGAAGAAATTCTGGTATTATTGGCTTGGGTTGACCCTGGGTCCAGTGAATTGTTAGGATCGTGGGAAATTCCATCCTTCCTTGTCATCATTCCTGGCAAGATGGGTGACAACTGTCCCTTTTATAAAAGGGTTCTCCCACTTATCTCCTCTATGGTCATTCACTTTTAACTCTCCTTATCATATATGGTCACAAATAAGCTTTGAAGTTAGTGTAATTGAGAACTTCAGGTTGAGTCAAGGTCTGCTGCTTTGAAGAGTCAGATGTACCTTGCCAGGAACCTGGATTCTCACTGGTTTCATATGTAGATACTCAGTGAGGCTAATGCTGTGTTTACACTGGTATAAATGAATGCTGATTCTAATAATTTTATCAGTTTAGAAAACATATCATATATTGGCCAGGTGTGGTGGCTCATGCCTGTAATCCCAGCACTTTGGGAGGCTAAGGCGCGTGGATTGCCTGAGCTTGGCTGAGTTTGAGTTGCCAAGCTGAGTTTGAGGCCAGCCTGGGCAACACAGTGAAACCCCGTCTCTACTAAAATACAAAAATTAGCTGGGCATGGTGGCAGATGCCTATAGTCCCGGCTACTTGGGAGGCTGAGTTCAAGAATTGCCTGAACCCAGGAGGTGGAGGTTGCAGTGAGTCGAGATCATGCCACTGCACTGCAGCCTGGGCGACAGAGTGAGACTCTGTCTCCAAAACAACAAACAACAACAACAACAACAACAACATACCATGTATCTCACTATGCATCTCACTACAACCCACCAGTAAGTATTATAATCACTATTTCCCAGAAGAAGATGCTGAATTTAAATAAAGGATTCCAGATTTTCCATTACTCAACATTATTTTTCATTTAGAAGCTCACTTATAAGCACTTCTAAATGTCAGTTATATAACTTAGATAGGAATCTGGTTTCTGAAAATGAAATTTTGGGTTGAAATATTTCAGGGAAGTTTGTGTTGTTTTATTGGCTGAAAGTATGGCTTTAAAAAGGCAAATCAGCACCTTTCTCACAACCATAATATTGCAATGATTTTACATATATATGCACACACGCATACACACGCATGTACATGTCTACACATATACACACACAAAATCTGTAGCAGTACTGAAAAATATAGAAAGGTTTTGTTAGTGGACCAGAGGCATTTAGGACATTCTAGAAAATATGAGGCAGAAGGGCTTGGAATGAGGGAATCGCGAATAAACATTAAATCATCTGTGATTCAATACAAAGAAGAGGCTTAATAAAGCCCTGAAAACCTCCTGTCCTCTGAGTTGCAGAATCTGAGACTATATGGGGCAGTGAATCTGCAGAAGCTGGTTAAATTATTTCACCAGGCTTCCTTCACTAGGCACAATGAACTCAATAAAACGGAGCATTGCTGCCACAGATATGAGTCCCCTGCCCAGCTGGAAGTGCCACCTACCCTTTTGCTGCAGGCCATGCGCTCCACAGAAAGTCCACCTGCTCCCCTTGCCTGCCCAGTAACTTCTTTCAGGATAGGCCTCAGTATCACTTTAGGTTCCACTGACCACCAAAACTCCTAGCTGCTGTTATTTGCCAGTCTAGACCACTGCATAGAAATCACCTGGGGATTTTGTTAAACTGAAGATTCTGATTCAGTAGCTCTGGGGTGAGGCCCTAGAGTCTAATAAGCTCCCAGGTGACATCAATACTACTGGTTCCTGGACCACAGTGAGTAGCAAGGGTCTGGACCAGCATTTTCTAAAATGGGTTTTTGACACTTTATAAATTTAACATGACAACAAACATTCGTAAACGGAAAGATTTGTTACTAAGCACTCCCTCAAAATACAGCTATAAATTCTAGGAAGTCTTATGTTAATATCAGTAATTATCTTTGAACACTATTCCTTATTCCTTGGACTTCCCTTTCCAGGGCGTTCTTCTGAAGAAAAGTTTCCAACCTCTTAAATAAGAAGATGAATCTAATTAAATTCTTTTTGCATTCTTAATACAATATTTACGCTTATTTCCTGATTTGATGTGGAGTTAGAGTGACTTGTCCTGGAGTCCTTGGCATGACAGAACACAAGTTTCATCTTGTGCTTTAATTGCCAAAGAATTAGATGCAGCACTTGTTTATAAGTAAATTGTATTTGCTTTACTCACTAAAATCCAAATAAAAGATCATATTCATTCACCCTGGGGGCAGTAAGAGGCACAAAGCCTATCCTAGAGGACAGGACACTTTGGAAACTGGTGGATGGTTTACCTTTTACCCATGGCACCTATGGTTAATTAGAAAAGAAAGAAAAATTGCAATGACACGAGTGAGGATTGCTTCTCTTCAGCAACCTCTTCACATGCAGGGATGGCAAGCCCAGGCAGAGTGGAGCTCATTTAAATTCCTGACCTTCCTTGTGCTCTCTGAAGTACAAGGAAGCTGGAGTAGCTGCAAGCGGCAGCAGCCACACCTCTGGGTTGTTTCCTGACATTCTGGGACAGCTGAAAAGCTGTGTATCAAAGGTAGGAGCAGAGATTTGGGGGCAGGCCAAATTAGACAGGAATTTTAGCTCTGATGGATGATTTGGGGCACATTGCTCACTTTCCTAAACCTGTACAATGAGGATAATAGCATTGTCTGCTAGGACTGCTGAGAGGATTACATGTGATGATGTACATAAAAGATTCAGCAGTGCAAGGATGGGGAAGCTGCTGTTTGTATTAATACTATCAAGTATCAATGAATAGTAGCTATTCTTTGTATTAATATTCATACTATTAATCCCTGCTGGGAGTGTCTCAACAGCCAGCAGCCAGCTAGCCCAGTCTTGGGGTCTCTCATTTACCTCCCTCTTCCCACGCTATCAAGAAGCTTGGGTGGAGGTGGCCTTCCAGGTATTGAGATCTAAAGGGCAGGCTGGATGTAAGACCTCAGAGAACACAGCAACAGTGAAAGGCAAGTCATGAGTCAGACAGGTCTCAGCAAGTTCAAAAACCAACACAAACATGAAGTCAAGTATGGAGCTGGTTTTTTCATGCAGAGGAAACTCGCAGATGTGTTGGGGAAGCCTGCGCAGGGGTGAGCAGGGTGCCTCCGTAGTGCCCGTTTATATTTGTAGAGGGAATGTGGGGGTGGCTAGCTCCATCCTCAGGTCCACAAATTATGCCTCCATCTCCTTGCTATCATTTTCTCAACATTGCTAATGGTTACTGAGACTGAAGAGGTGACAACGAATCAAATCTGGATTCAGATCATGTCTCTGCCCTTTTTTTCAATTATGTGACTTTGGGGAATTTATCTCTTTGTTCCATTCAGTTTCATCAACTGTGAAATTGAGATTATTCACCTACCCTTCAATGTTGTTCATAACTAGAATTGCAAGATTTTGCAAACAAAACTATAGGACACATAGTTAAATCTGAATTTCAGATATAACCAACAAATTATTTTTAGTACAAATATATTTTTAGGACAACTAGTTAAATTTGATAGTTTTTGTAGTATAAGGTATGTCCCAGATAGTGCATGGAATATATTTATGCTAAAAAAGCAATTTGTTGTTAATCTGAAATTCAAATTTAACTAGCATCCTGTATTTTATTTGGCAATGTTATTCATAACAATCAAGATAAATGTGTAAGAATATTTAGCATGAAGAAGATACTGAAGTGACTCTCTGTACTCCCAAAGAGCTCTGTACATATGTATTTCAGGTTGTTAAGAACAGCGAAAGAAGGAGAGAGAAAGAGAAAAAGGGAAGACTAGAAAAGGTGTTTTAGAAGAGACGTTTGATCTGGCTTTAAAGCACAAGGAGGTGCTTACCAGGCTTCGAGGGAAGCCTTGAGGGTAAGGCACAGTCATGGAAATGAGTGAAAAGCAGGTAAGGACTACTATAAAGCCTAAACATTACCCCAAGATTGCTGGAGAACCATTAATTTTTTTATTCAAAGGAGTGATTTGATCAGATTTGGGTCTTAGATAGCTCAAGGAGCAGTGCGGAGGGTCAGACAGGTTTTCATGCAGGTTGGGAGGAGGAAGGGGCATGGACCAGGTGAAGGGCTTGGACTGGATCCATGGCAGTGAATGGAGAGAAATAAACTATTCGAGGGACATCTCAGCTGACAAATGACAGAATCTTGTGAGTGGTTAAACATGAAGCTAGGGAGAAAGCAGTCAAGAATCCACACAAAAAAACTCTAAAATAGGGTTTAAGTGGGAATGTTTAAAGACAGAACACGGGAGAAAGTGGCACCATGGAAATCGTGGAGGAAAGATGCGGGGAAGATGGTGAACAGTCTCACACACTGCAGAGAGGTCAAGAAAGAGGTAAATTGGGAAGGGAAGGAGGCACTGAATTCTACTTACTTTGGTGGTTATGATGGAGGTCATTAGTAACCTTTGCAAGGACTGTTTTAGCAACACAGTGGAGTACATGGAAGGTGAGTAGAAGAGAAATAGAAACAGTCTCTATCAAGAAAT
This sequence comes from Macaca nemestrina, assembly GCF_043159975.1. NCBI lineage: Eukaryota > Metazoa > Chordata > Mammalia > Primates > Cercopithecidae > Macaca > Macaca nemestrina. The sequence goes on from NC_092128.1 coordinate 66,840,806, forward strand.
TTGCAGGTGGAAAAAGAAATCTCTTGAGGGAGAAGCATAGTCTATGGAAAGTCTCTGGTTTATGTCTTAGTATGTTCAGGAAAAGGGCAATTTTTATAAATAAGGCAAAGAATCCAGTAAAGAAGGGTTGAGATGAAAGAGAAGATAAGCAGTTGGGCAAGGTCTCTTAGCAGATGGGAGATAAAAGCGTCAATAGCATAGGTTAGACTGGTCAGGATAATTTTTCCCTCTGCAATGAAAAGCAGAAAAGTAGAATTAGTAAACATATAGGTGAATGCAGAGATAACAGAGAAAAGAAGTTGAAGGAATTCATGATTTGATAGCCTCTGTTTTCCTTGGGGGTTAAAGTGAGGGAAGAGGGAGAAGAAAACAGACTGTAGGACATCCAAGGGCAAGAAACAGATTTACAGGAAGAAAGAGTAGTAAAAGTGCAGGCACAGGAGGTTGTGACAGAAAAAAGAATTTATGACTTAAGGAATTTTTTATGTTTATAAATTGTGGTAAAATGCTGTGTTAGTCAAGGTTCTTCAGAGAAACTGATACAATAAGTACAGAAAGAGAGATTATGAAGAATGGGCTCACATAATTATGGAGGCTGAGTCCCATGATCTGCCATCTGCCAGCTGGAGATACAGGAAGGCTGATGGCATCATTCCAGTCAGAACTTCAAAGGCATGAGACCCAGGAAAGCTGAGGATGTAAATCTCAGTAAAAGGTCAGAAGAAGACTGATGTCCCAGCTCAAGCAGGCAGCTAGGAAGGGGCAAACCCCTCCTTCCCCTGGCTTTTGTTCCATTCAAGCCCTCAACAGGTTGGATGGTTCCCACTCACATAAGGGAGGGCAATCTACTGAGCCTCCTAACTCAAATGCTAATCCCATCTGGAAATATCCTGCTATGATTTAAATATTTGTTCTATCCAAAGCTCATGTTGAAATTTAACTGCCATTGTAAAAGTATTAATAGGTGGTACCTGTAAGAGGTGGTTAGACCATGAGGAATCCATCCTCACAGGTGGGATTAGTGCTGTTATATATGAGATATTTTGGTCCCCTTCTCTTGCCATGTGAAAACTTCCACCACATTAGGATGCAACAAGAAGGCCCTCACTAGATTCTGACATTTTGATATTGGACTTCCCAGTCTCCTGAACTGTGAGCCAATACATTTCTGTTTATTATAAATTGCTCAATCTAAGAGTCCTGGCAAGATGGACAAATAGGAGCAGCTTTGGTCTGCAGCTCCCAGCGAGATCAACGCAGAAGGTGGCTGATTTCTCCATTTCCAAATGAGGTACCCGGCTCATCTCACTGGGACTGATTAGACAGTGGGTGCAGCCCATGGAGGGCGTGACAAAACAGGGTGGGGCCTTGCCTTGCCCTGGAAGTGTAAGGGGGTGGGAAACTCCCTCTCCTAGCCAAGGGAAACTGTGAGGGACTGTGCCTTGAGGAACAGTGCACCCGGCCCAGATACTATGCTTTTCCCATAGTCTGTGCAACCAATAGACCAGGAGATTCCCTCAGGTGCCCATGCCACCAGGGACCTGGGTTTCAAGCACAAAACAGGGCAGCCATTTGGGCACACACTGAGCTAACTGCAGGAGTTTTTTTCATACACCAGTGGCACCTGGAACACCAGCAAGACAGAACCATTCACTCCCCTGGAAAGGGGGCTGAAGCCAGGGAGTCAAGTGGTCTAGCTAAGCAGATCCCACCTACATGGAGTCCAGCAAGCTAAGATCCACGGGCTTGAAATTCTCACTGTGAGCATAGCAGTCTGGAGTCGACCTGGGATGTTCAAGCTTGGTTGGGGGAGAAGCGTCCACCATTACTGAGGCTTGAGTAGGCGGTTTCCCCTTCACAGTGTGAACAAAGCCGCCAGGAAGTTTGAACTGGGTGGAGCCCACTGTAGCTTGGCAAATCTGCTGTGGCCAGACTGCCTCTCTAGATTCTTCCTCTCTGGGCAGGGCATCTCTGAAAAAAAGGCAGCAGCCCCCGTCAGGGGCTTATAGATCAAACTCCCATCTCCCTAGGACAGAGCACCTGGGGGAAGGGGCAGCTGTGGGTACAGCTTCAGCAGACTTAAATGTCCCTGCCTGCTAGCTCTGTGCAGTGGATCTTCCAGCACATTGCTCCAGCTGTGCTAAGGGCCAGACTGCTTCCTTGAGTGGATGCCTGACCCTGTGTCTCCTGACTGGAGATACCTCCCAGCAGGGGCCAACAGACACCTCATACAGGAGAGCTCCAGATGGCATCTGATGAATGCCACTCTGGGATAAAGCTTCCAGAGGAAGAAACAGGCAGCAATGTTTGCTGTTGTGAAGCCTCTGCTGGTGATACAAGCAAACAGGGTCTGGAGTGGACCTCCAGCAAACTCTAGCAGACCTGCAGCAGAGAAGCCTGGCTGTTAGAAGAAAACTAATAAACAGAAAGGAGTAACATCAACATCAACAAAAAGGACACCCACTCAGAAACCCCAAACAAAGGTCGCCAACATCAAAGACCAAAGGTAGATAAATCCACAAAGATGGGGAGAAACCAGTGCAAAAAGGCTGAAAATTCCAAAAACCAGAATGCCTCTTCTCTCCCAAAGGATCACAACACCTTGCTAGCAAAGAAACAAAACTGGATGGAGAATGAATTGGACAAATTGACAGAAGTAGGCTTCAGAAGGTGGGTAACAACAAACTCCTCTGAGCTAAAGGAGCATGTTCTAACCCAATGCAAGAAACTTAATAAAGGTTGAAAGGTTGAAAAAAGGTTAGAGGAATTGCTAACTAGAATAACCAATGTAGAGAAGAAAATAAATGACCTGATGGAGCTGAAAAACAAAGCATGAGAACTTTGTGAAGCATACACAAGTATCAATAGCCGAATCAATCAAGTGGAAGAAAGGATATCAGAGATTGAAGATCAACTTAATGAAATAAACTGTGAAGACGAGATTAGAAAAAAAATAATGAAAAGGAATGGACCAATTCTCCAAGAAATATGGGACTATGTAAAAAGACCAAACCTACGTTTGACTGGTGTACCTGAAAGTGATGGGGAGAATGGAATCAGGTTGGAAAACACTCTTCAGGATATTATCCAGCAGAACTTCCCCAACCTAGCAAGACAGGCCAACATTCAAATTCAGGAAATACAGAGAACAGCACAAAGATACTCCTTGAGAAGAGCAACCCTAACACACATAATAGTCAGATTCACCAAGGTTGAAATGAAGGAAAAAAAGTTAAGGGCAGCCAGAGAGAAAGGTGGGGTTACCCACAAAGGGAAGCCCATCAGACTAACAGCAGATTTATCTGCAGAAACCCTAAAAGGAAGCCAATATTGAACATTCTTAAATAAAATAATTTTCAATGCAGAATTTCATATCCAGCCAAACTAAGCTTCATAAGCAAAGGAGAAATAAAATCCTTTACAGACAAGCAAATGATGAGAGATTTTGTCACCTTTGTTGCCTGCCTTACAAGAGATTCTGAAGGAAGCACTAAACATGGAAAGGAACAACCAGTACCAGCTACTGCAAAAACATACCAAATTGTAAAGACCATCAACACTATGAAGAAACTGCATCAACTAACAGACAAAGTAACCAGCTAGTATCATAATGACAGGATCAAATTCACACATAACAATATTAACCTTAAATGTAAATGGGCTAAATGCCCCAATTAAAAGACAGACTTGCAAATTGGATAAAGAGTAAAAACTCATTGGTGTGCTGTATTCGGGAGACCCATCTCACGTGCAAAGACATGCATTGGCTCAAAATAAAGGGATGGAGGAATATTTACCAAACAAACGGAAAGCAAAAAAAAAAAAAAAAAAAAAAAAAGTAGCAGTTGCAATCCTAGTCTCTGATAAAACAGACTATAAACCAACAAAGATCAAAAGAGACAAGGGCATTACATAATGGTAGAGGAATCAATGTAACAAGAAGAGCTAACAATCCTAAATATACATGCATCCAATACAGGAGCACCCAGATACATAAAGCAAGTCTTTAGAGACCTACAAAGAGACTTAGACTCCCACACAATAATAGTGGGAGACTTTAACATCTCACTGTCCATTATAAACAGATCAATGAGACAGAAAATTCACAGGGATATTCAGGACTTGAACTCAGCTCTGGACTGAGCGGAACTAATAGACATCTACAGAACTCTCCACCCCAAATTGACATAATATACATTCTTCTCAGCACCACATCACACTTATTCTAAAATTGACCACATAATTGGGAGTAAAACACTACTTAGCAAACCCAAAAGAATGAAAATCATAACAAACAGTCTCTCAGACCACAGTACAATCAAATTAGCACTCAGGATTAAGAAACTCACTCAAAACTGCACAACTACATGAAAACTGAACAGCCTGCTGCTGAATGACTACTGGATAAATAACGAAATTACAGCAGAAATAAATAAGCTGTATGAAACCAATGAGAACAAAGACACAATGTATCAGAATCTCTGGGACACAGTTAAAGCAGTGTTTAGAGGGAAATTTATAGCACTAAATGCCCACAGGAGGAAGCAGGAAAGATCTAAAATCGACACCCTAACATCACAATGAAAAGAACTAGAGAAGCAAGAGCAAACAAGTTCAAAAGCTAACAGAAGACAAGAAATAACTAAGATCAGAGCAGAACTGAAGGAGATAGAGACATGAAAAACCCTTCAAAATAATCGATAAATCTAGGAGCTGGTTTTGTGAAGGATCAAAAAAATAGATAGAACACTAGACAGACTAATAAAGAAGAAAATACAGAGGAATCAAACAGATGTAATAAAAAATGATAAAGGGGATATTACCACTGATCCCACAGAAATACAAACCACCATTACAGAATATTATAAACACCTCTATATAAATAAACTAGAAAATCTAGAAGAAATGGATAAATTCCTGGACACATACACCCTCCCAAGTCTAAACCAGGAAGATGTCGAATCCCTGAATAGACCAATAACAAGTCTGAAATTGAGGCAGTAATTAATAGCCTACCAACCAAAAAAGTCCAGGACCAGATGTATTCACAGCCGAATTCTACCAGAGGTACAAAGAGGAGCTGGTACTGTTCCTTCCAAAAGTATTTCAAACAATAGAAAAAAAGGGACTCCTCCCTAACGCATTTTATGATGCCAGCATCATCCTGATACCAAAACCTGGCAGAGACACAACAAAAAAAGAAAACTTCAAACCAATGTCCCTGATAAACATTGATGCGAAAATCCTCAATAAAATACTGGCAAACCAAATCCAACAGCACGTCAACATCTTATCCACCACAATAAAGTCAGCTTCATTCCTGGGATGAAAGGCTGGTTCAACATACACAAATCAATAAATGTAATCCATCACATAAACAGAACCAATGACAAAAACCACATGATTATCTCAATAGATGGAGAAAAGGCCTTTGATAAAATTCAACACCCCTTCACACTAAAAACTCTCAATAAACTAGGTATTGAGGGAACGTATCTCAAAATAGTAAGAGCTATTTATGACTAATTCACAGCCAATATCATACTGAATGGGCAAAAGCTGGAAGCATTCCCTTTGAAAACCACCACAAGACAAGAATGCCCTCTCTCACAACTCATATTCAATATAGTATTGGAAGTTCTGGACAGGGCAATCAGGCAAGAGAAAGAAATAAATGGTATTCAAATAGAAAAGAGGAAGTCAAATTGTCTCTGTCTGCAGATGACATGATTGTATATTTACAAAACCCCACCATCTCAGTCCAAAATCTCCTTAACCTGATAAACAACTTCAGCGAAGTCTCAGGATACAAAATCAATATGCAAAAATCACAAGCATTCCTATACACCAATAATAGACCAACAGAGAGCCAAATCATGAGTGAACTCCCATTCACAATTGCTACAAAGAGAATAAAATAGCTAGGAATACAACTTTCAAGGGATGTGATGGACCTATTCAAGCAGAACTACAAACTCGTGCTCAAGGAAATAAGAGAGGACACAAACAAATGGAAAAACATTCCATGCTCATGGATAGGAAGAATCAGTATCATGAAAATGGCCATACTGCCCAAAGCAATTTATAGATTCAATGCTATCCCCATGAAGCTACCATTGACTTTCTTCACAGAATTACAAAAAACTACTTTAAATTTCATATGGAACCGAAAAAGAGCCCACATAGCCAAGACAATCCTAAGCAAAAAGAACAAAGTTGGAGGCATCATGCTACCTGACTGCAAACTATACTACAAGCCTACAGTAACCAACATAGCATGGTACTGGTACCAAAACAGATATATAGAACAACAGAACAGAACAGAAGCTTCAGAAATAATACCACACATCTTCAACCATCTGATCTTTGACAAAACTGACAAAAACAAGCAAATGGGGAAAGGATTCCCTATTTAATAAATTGTGCTGGGAAAACTGGCTAGCCATATGCAGAAAATTGAAACTGGACTTTTTCCTTACACCTTATACAAAAATTAACTAAAGATGGATTAAAGAATTAAATGTAAGACATAAAACCATAAAAACCCTAGGAGAAAACCTAGGTAATACCATTCAGGACATAGGCAGGGGCAAAGACTTCATGACTAAAACACCAAAAGCAATGGCAACAAAAGCCAACATTGACAAATGGGATCTAATTAAAGAGCAAAAGAAGCTATCATCAGAGTGATGATAGCACATTCACAGCAAAAGAAGCTATCATCAGAGTGATGATAGCACTTTCACAGCAAAAGAAGCTGTCATCAGAGTGAGCAGGCAACCCACAGAATGGAAGAAACTGTTTGCAATCTATTTATTTGACAAAGGGCTAATATCCAGAATCTACAAAGAACTTAAACAAATTTATAAGGAAAATAACCCCATCAAAAAGTGGGTGAAGGATATGAACAGACACTTCTCAAAATAAGAATTTTATGCAGCCAACAAACATATAAAAAGAAGCTCATTATCATTGGTCATTAGAGAAATGTAAATCAAAACCACAATGAGATATCACCTCATGCCAGTTAGAATGGCAATCATTAAAAAGTCAGGAAACAACAGATGCTGGAGAGGATATGGAGAATTAGGAATGCTTTTACACTGCTGGTGGGAGTGTAAATTAGTTCATCCACTGTGGAAAACAGCGTGGTGATTCTTCAAGGATGTAGAACCAGAAATACCATTTGACCCAGCAATCCCATTGCTGGGTTTATACCCAAAGGATTATAAATCATTCTATTATAAAGACACATGTACATGTATGTTTACTGCAGCACTGTTTATAATAGCAAAGACTTGGAACCAACCCAAATGCCCATCAATGATAGACCAGATAAAGAAAATGTTGCACATATATACCATGGAATACTGTGCAGCCATAAAAAATTATGAGTTCATGTCCTTTGCAGGGACATGGATGAAGCTGGAAACTATCATACTCAACAAACTAACACAGGAGCAGAAAACCAACCACATGTTCTCACTCATAAGTGGGTGTTGAACAATGCAAACACATGGATATAGGGATGGAAACATGACACACTGGGGTCTGTTGGGGGTTGGGGGACTAGGGTAGGGATAGCATTAGGAGAAATACCTAATGTAGATGATGGGGTGATGGGTGCAGCAAACCACCATGGCATGTGTATGGCTATGTAACAAATCTGCACGTTCTGTACGTGTACCCCAGAACTTAAAGTATAATTTAAGAAAAGATGAGAGAGGTGGATCACGAGGTCAGGAGATCAAGACCATCCTGGCTAACACGGTGAAACCCCGTCTCTACTAAAAAACTCAAAAAATTAGCTGGGCATGGTGGCAGGCACCTGTATTCCCAGCTACTCGGGAGTCTGAGGCAGGAGAATGGCGTGAACCCGGGAGGCGGAGCTTGCAGTGATCCGAGATCGCACCACTGCACTCCAGCCTGGGCAACAGAGCAAGACCCTATCTCAAAATAAAAAAAGAAGAAAAAATATTACCCAATCTGTTGATAGCTTTAACTTATAAAATGTCTTATTTTTGAAAACATGGTGAATATGGAAATGTAGAAAGAAAGAAATCACACATGGTTTTACCACTCAGTAATCATCATGGTTAATATGCTGAAGTACGTTTATTGAGGTGTTTTTTCATAAAGTGGTTTAGTGGGGATACTTAAAAGTTGCTAGATGGGGGTTCTCTATGAATTTTCCCTTCAGTGGCATTTGAGAAAAGTGCTGCTGACATTCCATTTACTCATTTTCATTTCTTCCATCTCCTTCTTTCTTATCACTATCTCTTGAAAAATTGAATTCTTTTCTTTATTATTTTTTTCTCTTTGCCTTTAAGGGATGTTACAGTCTTGCCAGTACACTGCAATGTAGCAGTCTCTCATTTTGAGGTATCACCCAGAGCTCCTTGTCTCAGGACTAAGAAAATTAAGAAGCATGGGCACAAATGGTGAGGTTGGAGCAAAAGTTTAATAAGCAAAAGAAAAAAGCTCTCTGCCACTGAGAGGAGGCCCAGAAGAGAGCTGCCATTTTTACAGTTGAATGCAAAGGCTTTTATAAGAAACTGATGATAGCTGGGCATTTCATCTGCATAGAGCATGAATTTCTACAGCTCCACCCTGTCCTCCTAGTACACATGTGGGCCCTTAGCTTGAAGTACTCCAAACTGCTTTGTTCCCCTTACTGTGTATGTGTCAGGGGGCAGAATTTCCCATTGCTGAGCATGTCTGGGCAAGTCACCTGTGTAGCCTTTCTTATCTGTGTGGCTGTGGCCATGTCTTAGGCAAGCCGTCCTGTGCAAGTTCCCTTATATGTGCCTTCAGGGTGTTCTTTTGTTTGAAAGAATTCAACCAAGGACCCACTTTAACTGCCTCCCTGACCAGTTTCACCTTTCTCTTATTTCCTTCCTCAGGAGTGGAGACCCTAACTGCTGCTAGAGGGAATGGGGTGATGATTCTTCTAGCTACTTCCTGCTGGAAAGGGGCACTGTGTGGGGAACAGTGGTTAGGGTTTCTCCTGGGACTGGTCTAAGGATTCCTGGAAGAAAGGCACATCCATGTATTGTTTCATTTGCATTACCATTTGGAGTTTGATAGTCTTTAGGTAAGAAGAAACAATTTGGGTTAGTAGAGGAAACAAGCAGGGGATAAGGACAGCTTAAAAATCCCAAGGCTGCTGACATGTACAGATAACTGGTGGCCACAGTTATTCCCACTAAGATTTGGGTGCAAGGGGCTTGCCTTTAGTTAACTTCCTTGGTTTTATTTTCCAAAAGAAGCCTCTGGGTTATGGGCACCATATTTACTCCCATTACCTGACAGGATTTATAGGATAATTGCCAAGAACTAGAATATTGATTCAGATTTGTACATCACCCATCCCTTTTTGTACTTTCTGAGCTGCAGCCAGAGATTGCTGGTTGGCTTATAGGAATAAGCAGGATTAGTTTAAAATGTAGGGAAGAACTTAAAAACAACCAATGAGATTAAAATTAATGACAAGCATATGATATGTTTTGAAACATAATTTTTCTCTCTCTACTCCTTATTTTTGTTAAAAAACAAATCATGATAGGACTGAGTTTTTGGAAAATCAACTTTAGTTTTATACTTGGCCTGATTATTTGTACAAAGTGCAGCAAGAATAATTATTTTTATCTAGGTTTTTAAATTGGCTTTGATGAAACTGTTCCACAGGAATTTCAGATAGAGCTTTTTAAAGTTGAGCCCAGCCATGGGTTTGTACCCTCAAATACCTATGAGTTGGGTAAATTCCTCTCTCCTTGAGATCCCAAGAACATGGGGTTCCTGGGCCTATAGAAAGTGACATTCTTTACTCGCCACAGGTTAGGAACTCTGTTCGGGGGCTGTGTAGACAAAGTATGAAGAAGTTTTCCCAAGGGGCTTTTATTGGCTCTGCAAGTCAAGCTTGATTCCTTAAAGGGAAGCACAGCCTTCCGGTTAAAACCTTGACAAGACAACCAGTTTCTCCAATTGTGTCCTCTTGTAAAAGAAAATTATTCTCATTGTGCTGATGCAAAGAATTATATTGTCATAAGTTAAGAATACTCACAAATAGTTTCCAAGTTCTAGAGGAACCAGACAGAGAGAAACAAATATGCTCTGAATTCTGTTTACAGTAATATACTTACATAATTATTAAAGGCTACAAATAGCTTAAAATAAGTTTCCTTGACTCTGAAAAACAAAACAAGGATCAGCAACATTTTAAGCAAAAAGGTTAAAAAGTCCATTTTGTTAACTCTTTTTTTGCTTGATATTCATGAATATTTTAGCTCTTCATGAGTCCTGTACATTTTTCCTTTATTCTAATGTCATAATCTCCAAAGTTATCAGAAACTTGCATTTGAGAGCATGTGTCAAAGTCCTATAGCTGATAATAAACGGTCCTTTAAAGAGGATTAAAACAAGACGATTGTGAATGGTGAAATGTCCAAGGTAGTTAGTCAAGAACATGACTGACAAATTTTATTCTTTCTGTGGTTTACAATAACTTAACATAATAACCTTAATTATGATTTCTAGCATATACTCAGACATTAGAATTTTAGAAACCCCATACAATTTTGGAACATATATTATTATTATTCACTAAAATACAACTGAAGATCATTAAACACCATTTGGCCAATCCCATGTACCTAAACATGTTAAATAATCCTGTTTACCTCTCTACTGGATGCTTCAGGGGCCTTCTGTAGCATCCAAAAGCTAGGGGTCAAAAGAGACAATTTTGGAACTGAAGTTTGATTTTGGGAAGTAAATGTTAGAGGTTTAAAACACTTAATATTACAAAATATGATTCCAGATTACCATAAGTTGTTTGTTTTGCCAAAATTAGGACTCAGAAACTTAAAGACAAGGCAAAAACCTTTACTCATTAAGAGGGAAGATTTAGCTTTCCAAACAGTTTGTCTCCTGTCTTCTCACTCTTCTCCTTGGCAGTTTATCTGCAAGGCAAATTAAAAATTTTCATTATCTTTCACTATTACATGAAAATCTTGTACAAGGCAGAGAAAGCCAAATTTTACCCTTACATTGGTTTTAAAACAATCCTTTATCCCTACGCAAGATTTACATTTCTATGTCTTTTTACAGTCTTTTACCACAAACACATTTTACTGTTCTTACATAGCTTTCATGTAAATCTAATTTCAGTAGTCTCATTTACGTGTTACAATGGTAACTCTTGGCAATTTTTAACTTTAATGTAAAACTGGTACATTGTCTTAATTATGTACTAGGCACAGATAACGTCTGACTTTTTCCAGCATAGTTAAGTGTGGGGTTAATTTTGGATGTACCCAGGCCTTACCAAGTTGTAAAGGAGGCAGTTTACAACCTTGAAACATTTAGCAAACCTAGTATCTGAGTTACATGATTTAGGCCACCTATTTACATTTTGACATCTGCATTTTACCAATTATTTTTTAAAACTATTTTTATTTCTTAAAGATTAAAGTTATGTGAACTAAAAGGCATTACAGCTTTTATATTTCCTTTAAAATTTTGATTTAAGCACTTATTTTTCTTTAAGTCAATCAGAGCTCTTTTTATAGGCATTGCACACAACACATATATAACTACAAAAGCGAACAGAAGCAGATTCAGTATTTATTAGATATTTTTGTTCATCAATCTCCTAATTGAATTATTGGCCTCTGGGTGGTGCTGTTTAAGAGCAGGGCTAGGAAAGCATACAGTTTCTAGGTATTGCTGGAGGACAAAAACAGATTTTGAGAGGGACCTACCTGCCTCTAATTCCTGGGGTTTCATGAGGAAAATGGAAGTTTCTCTCAAAATGGAATCTGTGGCACGTTTTCGTTTTTTCCCAAGGAGTCCCAGGCCATCAGAAATTATCTTAGGGCCTCTCATGCATGCATTTAGAGTGGCAAGACAAAGTGGAGAAAAAGAATTCAGTTGACTGAGAAAAAAACCTTTTCCAGAAAAACAAGATCCAAGAAGAGGAAACCATAAAGGCCTTGTACATATACCTGTAGCTTGGATATCCAGTTTTAATTAAGCTTAGCACCCTTTAAGAAAATCCTTTTAAATCTCATGTTACCCGACTTTAGCCACATCAAGCAATTACCATTTCTGGTTTTTGAACTTTACCAAAAGTAACCTCATGGGTGAAATCAAGAAGCCTCAATTAAGGTTATGATTTAACCATGAATGTACGAGGTACTTTCAAAGGGGTGGTAAGCAGCTTTTGAAATCGCCGTTGCAAAATTGTAACTGAGACAGTAAAAGAAATCTGACCTAACCAACTCCATCTTGCTTCTAGCCTCCAAGCTGTCCTTGTTCATTTCTGGTCATAGGCTTAACCAACTCTGGGAGGAACTTATAGTTTATAGTCCAAAACAAAAACGGTAATAGCCCTTTCCCAAAACAAACCTCCTTCTTGCCTGGGAGACTAGAATGCCTTTGTAGGACCAAGAAATCAGCCACAAGATTAGAAACTGTGTGTTAGGAGTCACACTGCTAGAGGCCACAAGATTCTGACCCTCTCTAAACTGCTCCTAAGACCAGCATTTCAGATAATCTGCAGACCCTGCACTTGATAGATCAGCTGGCACCACTCAGACTGATAAACTGGCTCATCTGATCTTGTGACCCCAAACCACAAACTGACTAAGCACAAGAAGGTAGCTTCAACTCCCTATGATTTTATCTCTGAATTGACCTATCAGCACTCCCAGCTCACTGGCCTCCCCCCATCAACCAGCCATCCTCAAAAACTCTGCTCCACAAATTCTCCGGGAGACAGACCCAAGCAATAACAGAACTCCACCTCCTGCACAGCCAGTCCCACATGAATCACCCCTTCTCCATCCTGATAAATCAGCTCTGTCTAGGCAGCAGGCAGGGTGAACCCATTGTGTGGTTACACTTTTACAAAATCTAGAACCTTTAAAGGAAACTCAGAGAAGGAAGATTTAAGAAAGGAGCTAGAAGTTGTTCATGGAGGGGAAGAGAATCAGCAAATGGCAAAAGTCACACAGCTATTAACTTGCAAGTATTAATTCCCCAAGCCAGGATTGAACCTGGGTCACCTTTGTAAAATGGCAGAGTCTAAAACAAAGTACTGCCATGTGGTTACAGGTCAAAATGTAAAACAAGATGGAGTCCTGCAGCAAAGCTTGTAACTGACCAGTTTATCAGGCTAGATTGAACTGTAAGTTTATGGAGTCCCAAGCCATCATTCCATTCTAAGATATCCCTCCTCTACCTTTTCCCTCAATTGAATCAGGAGACAGGGAGGTGTGTTTCACTAAATACTCTCTCAGTCTTCCCAAAAAGGCCAAGGGATTTTCAGCTAGTTTTTGATCACGGAAAGTTTGGAGTAATTAAGAGGCTTGGCTCTGGTCCTCCATAAGCCCTCTAATATGCACATTTGAAAATGTCTTAATTTGCACTCATCTAAGGTATCACTGGGGTTTCAATCAGGTTGTTTAAGAGACACTGCCTCTCTTCCTACTGGGAATGGGGATTCTGCCTCTTTCTCACCTTCTTTCCCTTTTTGACTGGCTTTCTTTTTTGACTAGCTATAGGAGACATGCTGTTTGTCTCTGAATTTCTCTGCTACCTGTAGGGCTGCCTATTTCTCAGCAGCAGTTAGGGTTTGATTTAAGAGTAGCATCACATCCTTCCAGGAGAGTTTAAATCCTGGAAGACCTCTATATGTGAGTGATGTTGGAGCTTTCCCAGAGTGAACTTTAGGGTCTAAGGGTTAAAGAAGATCCAGGCTGCACTCAAGGGGAGTGCAGGCTTGAAGATGGGTTGTTACCTATCTAGGAAAAAGGGGAGAAGAAGTCTCCTTCCTCCTTTCAGAGTGACCCAGAGTGGAGAGAAAGACAGAAAGGACATCCCCATTCTCCTCTTCCCTCCCGTCTCCTCTGGGTCCTGGAAACCAACATATGTGCCACCCATGGATGCAAGCATGACCTTCACCCATGGATCTGGAGGAGCTAGTCAGCAGGAGTAGCCATGTTTGCCTGTGTGAGGCCCTAACTCTCTGCCCTGCTGATTTCCTAGATCCAGTTGGCCCATAAGGCTCTGAGGGTACCCCAGGGGCTCAGAAGAGACTGTATGGTAGTTGAATTTGGGCAAGGCCCTTTAATGGGAGGAGTGTCTTAAATCTATCCCTTACTTCCTCTTACTACCACCCAGGCAAAGTTATGAATTCCTAGAGAATGGGACCAATTGACTTCTAAACATAAGATTCCTTTCTCACTTAGATGCCAATATAGCTGGATACAGAACAGATGCCTCAAAAGAACATAAGAATTGACTGGCCATCCTGCCTCTGATGATGATAGCACTTAGGCTAAAATCTGTCTTGCCAAGGTAGCTTCCTCCCAGCTGCTGAAATGGGAGTTTTTCTGATTACAAACAGGCCATGGGGACTGATTACTGGGAGAGGGATATAAGAGGGAAAGCAATCAGGGAACTAGAGTTTTGGGGCAAAGGGCTGACAAGGCTCCCCATAGAGAAAAATCCCATCCCGCTAGGTGGCACTGTAGGGTTTGAAACGTTAGGAAAAAAACTGGCTTTCCAAGGAGAGGTTAGAAAGAGAGGTTTTGGATTTAATAGGCTGTCCCCATAATATGCTTCCTAGCAAGAAAAAATTAATTTGTCTTATAAAGGAACTGCTTAAACTCACTGGGCAGTTCTGAGCTCTTGCACTGAGAAGAAAACAACCCAAATGGAAAGGAGGATATTCACTCAGGGTAAAATATCCTCTCATACAGTGCCATGAATGCCTATTATTAGAGGACAAAAAAGCCCTTAATAGGTGAAAGTTTAGACTGAAATATTGAAATTCCCCCATCTCAAGGAAATCACAGAAGCAGCAATTTTTTTGAGTTACATTCCTGGTTACTAAGGCACTTGCTAACTTTATCCAACAAGATTATCTCCCCAGGCTTTAAATAGTCCCTTAATATAGCATGCAAAGAAGGGATAGCAGATATGATAGCTGTGAAAAGAAAGGAAGGAAATGCGATTTTCTGGAAGTTCTTGTGCCAATACTCTGATGGGCTGTTGGGGGGCAGAATTAATCCAAAGGCCTTCAGGTAACACTGAGGTGTAGCCTCTATCAGATGTCTTCAGTTGTCCCAGAGTCTCCTGTTACCCGGGGGTCTTTCTTCTTAGAGCTCCCAAGATGGTGGTGGGTGGCTCCCAAGATGAGAGCAAGCATTTTGTTCTCTGACCTGGGGTTCTTGGCCTCACAGATTCCAAGGAATGGAACCTTGGGCCATGCAGTGAGTGTTACAGCTCTATTAGAAGCCATGAGTCATGGAAGAGAACTGTGGAACCTAGCGACTACTGTTCAGCTCAATTAGGACAAACCCGGGCACTTAGCTGTGCAGGAACAATGGCAAGCCTCTAGCCTGATCGGGAGTGGCAATGGGCACCTCACTGGATCAGAAGCGCAGCAGACAACCTGCTGGATCCGGAGGGGTGGAAGTCAGCAGCAGGCCTGCGACAGCGAGCAATAGCTCAGCTTGAGCTGAGACCAGAAGAATGTGTAGTTGCAAGATTTAATAGAATGAAAGAGCTCCCATACAGCAGGAGGGGACCCAAAGGGTTGCCCGATCGGGTTCGAATGCCTGGGTTTATATCCCGATCATTCTCCCTCCCCCTGTGCTCTCAGGCAATAGATGATTTTGTTACCAGGGGGTCCTTGCTCACAGAGCTCCCAAGATGGTAGCAAGCCATTTCCAAGATGGTGGCAGGCCACTTCCAAGATGGTGGCAAGCCTTGTGTTCTCTGACCTGGGGTTCTTGGCCTCACAGATTCCAAGGAATGGAATCTCGGGCCACGCGGTGAGTGTTATAGCTCTATTACAAGACGTGCATCACAGAAGAGAACCGTGGAACCCAGTGACTAGTGTTCAGCTTGATTAGGACGAACCCGGGCACTTAGCCATGCAGGAACAATGGCAAGCCTTTAGCCCAATCGGGAGTGGCAATGGGTGCCTCACTGGATCAGGAGCACAGCGGACACCCGCCAGATCCAGAGGGACGGAAGTCAGCGGCGGGTCTGCGATGGCAGCAAACAGCAGTGGTGGACGGTGAGTGAAAGCTCAGCTTGAACCGTAACAAACACGGACCAGAAGGGTGCAGTTGCAAGATTTAATAGAGTGAAATAGAGTGAAAAACAGAGCTCCCATACAAAGGGAGGGGACCCAAAGGGGGTTTCCGTTGACAGCTTGAATGCCTGGGTTTATATCCTGATCATTGTCCCTCCCGCTGTGCTCTCAGGCAACAGATGATTGGCTATTTCTTTACCTCCTGTTGTTGCCTAATTAGCATTTTAGTGAGCTTTTCTTACTATCTGATTGGTCGTGTGTGAGCTAAGTTGCAAGCCCTGTGTTTAAAGGTGGAAGCAGTCGCCTTCCCAGCTAGGCTTAGGGATTCTTAGTTGGCCTAGGAAATCCAGCTAGTACTGTCTCTCAATTTGATTATTTCTTTACCTCCTGTTTTTAGCCTAATTGGTATTTTAAAGAGCTCTCTTTACTACCTGATTGTCTGGGTGTGAGCTGAGTTACAAGCCCGTGTTTAAAGGTGGGTGCAGTCACCTTCCCCAGCTAGGCTTAGGAATTCTTAGTCGGCCTAGGAAATCCAGCTAGTCCTGTCTCTCACTTCCAACCCCATAGATGGCTAGGTCCTGTGTGAAAGGAAACTGGATTGGAACAGAGCCAACATTCCCACCACATGAGGGCAATCGGGTATTGACAAAGTCCTCTAGAGCAAGCCTGTCCCCTGAGTCTTGTAAGGCTGGCAGTCACTCTAAAAGCTTTTAACTGGCTGACAGGGGCCCAGTGTTTTGTTTAACTTTTAAAAATGAGGATGAAAAGCCTCAGAAATGAAAGTAGAGTCGGAGGTCCACTCCTACTCATTCTTCTGATGTTTTCTTTCCCAGCCAATGCACCCAAATGTTAGTCTTGCCAATGCACCACAATGTAGAAGTCTCTCATTGTGAGGTATCACCCAGAGTTCTTTGTCACAGGATCAAGAGAATTAACAAGCATGGACACAAAGGGTGAGGTTGGAGCAAAAGTTTAATAAGCAAAAGAAGAAAGCTCTCCACCACTGAGAGGCGGCCTGGAAGAGGGTTGCTGTTTTTACAGTTGAATGCAAAGGCTTTTATAAGAAAATGATGATAGCTGGACATCTCATCTGCATAAGGCATGAATTTCTGGTAGCTCCACCCTGTCCTCCTAGTGCACATTTGGGCCCTTAGCTTGAGTTACTCCATATTGCTTTGTTCCCTTAACTGTGCGTGTGTCAGAGGATGTAATTTTCCATTGTGGGCTTGTCTGGGCAAGTCACCTGTTTAGCCTTTCTTATCTGTGCAGCTGTGGGCACATCTTAGGCAAGCCCCCCTGTGCAAGTTTTCTTATCTGTGCCTGCAGTCTGTTCTTTTGTTTGAAAGAATTCAACCAAGGACCCTCCCTAATTGCCTGCCTGACTGGTTTCTTCCTTTCTATAATCTCAGTGACACCAATAGGATTGAAGCATTATTTAGTCTCACTGACATTTGAGAACTAAGATGTTGATGATCATCATGTTGTCAGAAATCACTAATGTTTAATGTATTTATGATATCAGGCTCAATAGTTAGATGAAAGTCAAAATGAATGGCTTTTGCAAAAATTATAGCAGTGAGAAAATTATGGCAGTGAAAGAGATCTGATTTAACCAACCCCCACCTTGCCTTTAGCTGCCCTTAATTATTACTGGGCTTAGGTCAACATAACTTTGAGAGACATTTAGTTTATAGTTTAAACGATAATAGCCCTTCTCCAAAATAAAACTGCCTTTGTAAAGCTAATGAGAGAACACCAGGCTAGGAGGACAGAGGTGCCTGAATTCTGCTAAGGTGTAGACATAAACCAGCCATTATTCTGGAGGTCACAAAATATGCAACTTCCCCAATTATTCCTGCAGAGAACATCACTATTGTAGAACGTAAGTTTGGCCTTTTGATTTTTTTTTTTCAGGATTTTTGGCATGTCTGTCAACCAGTGGCTCTACCTGGATTGGCCAACCACTCCTGTGGCCCCACTCAGAAAGGACGCAGAGCAAGAGGACAGCTTCTGCTCCCTATGATTTCATCTCCAACCCAACCAGTCAGCACTCGCTATACCCTAGCCCCCTGTCCACCAAACTACCTTTGAAGCCCTCACCTAAAAGCCTTGAATGAGATTGATTTGAGTAATAACTTTGTCTCCGACATGGCATCACCAGCATCAAAGTCTTTCTTTACTGTAATGCCATGGTCTCTGTGAGTTGATTTTGTTTGTGCGGTAGGCAGAAAGAACCTGTTTTATGGTTACAGAAATAGGCTATTTCAAGTAACTGACTACATGTTGCTAGTGTTTTTCTATTAATGTTATATACAGAGATAAACGATATAAGTCTCTCTAGTCTTTCTCATTCCAATTAGTGAAGTTTGTTGAAGCTCCCCTTCTTCAGGAGATGTGGGAGGACTTTTTCTCTCACTTAATTCACTAGGCTACCAATGGTAATTCATTTGAATTGTGTTCTATTGCTAGACCATAATGGCAGCTCAGGTTAGTATTTATGTGAACATTTTTCCCTGTTTTGTTAGGAAAAAAAATGTATTTCAAGGCTCTGTTGTAAACAGATTGACTTTAAATTAAACGTTCTTGTTAATCATTTAAGGAGAGTCATTAAGTTATGACTGCCCTTTGGAACACAAATGTTTATTTAAGTTCAGTATTCTGTTTCCCTAGAAATAGGATTTCTATACTCTTTCTGAAGTATATTTGGTAAAATGACTTGGCTGCTTCTATATTTAAGCTTCCTTTTGAAATGAAAATTTGTTCCAACATGGATTCTAAAGGTTCAGCAAAACTGCTCATGAATGATTGGTTTTAGATGCATCTTTTGATGTTTTAGAAATTTCTATTAAGGCCAGGCACTGTGGCTCACACCTGTAATCCCAGCACTGGGAAGCTGAGGCAGGAGGATCACTTGGGCCCAGGAGTTTGAGACCAGCCTGGGCAAGATAGGGAAACCCTGTTTCTACAAAAAATACATTTTTAAAATTTGTGTTTTGTCCTGCAAGCAAGTTTTAGAAAAAAAAGAATTTAAAAAATTAGCCGTGTGTGGTTTTGCATACCTATGGTTCCAGGTGGGGCCACGGAGTTCCAGGCTAAGGTGCCACTGTACTTCAGTCTGGGCAATAGAACAAGACTGTCTCAAAAAAAAAAAAATTAAAAAAAAATTTATTAATTAGTTCTCTCTTGAATCAAGAATATTCAAAACCTGTATTTTACAGATTCAAAATCGGTAAAATGTGGCTTATCTTTTTTCTTTAAGATATATAGGCTGCTTTTTTCCCCATTTTTTGAACATCGTTTTACTCTCCTAATATTTTTCTCTTTTCCATAAAATTAAATTTACCGTTGAAATTGCATCCTTCTATAAATTCAGATAGTTTATAAATATGGGTTTGGAAATTAGCCAGTTTAAATTTGAAATTATTTTATCTTATATTTTTAAAACTAAAAAATATGAATGTTGTAAGAAAAAGAAACAAAAATTTTGCAGATGCCTATATTTAATAATATTTTTTCATTATGAAATTAAGATATAATTTACACATCATAGCATTTACCTGTTTGGTTATATATTCAGTAGTTTTAAAAATATATTAACATATTCACAAATTTGGCCAATAGTCACTAATATCTAATTCTGGAATATTTTAATTAATCTAAAAAGAAACTGCATACTCATTAAGAGTCACTCACCATTCCACTCTCCTTTCAGTTTTCTGTTCCTATGGATTTGCTTACTTTAGGTGTTTCATAGAAATGGAATCTTACAATATGTGACTTTTTGAGTTTGGCTTCTTTTACTTCTTGTATTATTTACAAGGTAAATGCGTGTCGTAGCATGTATCAATACTTTGCTCCCTTTTGTGACTGAATAATGTTCCATTGTATGGATATACCAAAATTTATGGTCATTTGGGTTGTTTCTACCTGTTGCCTATTGTAACTAGTATTGCAATGGATATTTATGTACAAAGACTTGTATGAGTGCCTGTTGAATTCCTTGGGTGTATAGACCTAGGAGTGGAATCCCTGGGCCATAAATTCTATGTTAACATTTTGAGAAACTGCCCATTTTTTTCCATAGAAGCTGCACCATTTTACTTCCCACCAGCAATAAATAAGGATTCCAATTTCTTCACATCTATAACTAGACCATCCTCTCTAACACTTACTTTACTTTTTCTAATACCCATCGTAGGTATGAAGAGGTATCTCATTGTGGTTTGGATTTGCAGTCCCTTAGTGACAAACGACATTGATCCTCTTTCATCTGCTTATTGGACATTTGTCTATCTTCTTTAGAGAAATGTCTTTTTAACTCCTTTGCCAATTTTTATAATCAGGTTATTTGTATTTTTGCTGTTGATTTGTAAGAGTTTCTTTTAATATACTCTAGATATTAGAGCCTTATTTCAGTGGTCCTCAATCTTTTGGGAACCCAAAACCAGTTTCTTGGAAGACAATTTTTCCATGGATGGGGACTAGGGGGGATGGTTTCAGGATGAAACTGCTCCACCTCAGATCATCAGGCTTTAGATTCTCTCATAAGGAGTGCACAACCTAGACACCTTGCATGCATAGTTCACAATAGCGTTTGCAGTCCTATGAGAATCTAAAACAACCACTGTTCTGCCACGGGGCAGAGCTCAGGCAGTAATACTTGCTCCACCGCTTACCTCCTGCAGTGTGACCCAGGTCCTAATGGGCCATGGACAGATACTGGCCCGTGGTTTTGTATCTGTTTTAATTTTAAATGTCTTATTTTATATATCATGTCTTATTTTATATATAAATAAGACATTTTAAATAAAATGTCTTATTTTATATATCAAAATTAAAACAGATTATATATATCAATCTCTTTTAATTTTAAATGTCTTATTTTATCTATCATTAGAAAATATATGTTTTCCCATTGTGTAGGTATTTTTTTATTTTTAATTTTTGTGAGTAGGTGCTTATAATTTGTAGCATACATGAGAAATTCTGATACAGGCATTCAATGCCTAAAAATTACATCAGGGTAACTGGGGTATCCAACACCTCAAGCATTTATCTTTTTTTGTGTGTGTTACAAACATTCCAATTATATTGTTTTAGTTATTTTTCAATTTACAATGTATTATTTGTTGACTGTAGTAACCTTGTTGTGCTATCAAATACTAGATACTTTTCATCCTATCTATGTTTGTACCCATTAACCATCCTCACTACCCCCTCACCCCTACTACCCTTCCCAGCCTCTGATAACCGTCCTTCTACTTTCTATCTCTATAAGTTCAACTGTTTTAATTTTCAGCTCCCATGAATAATTGAAAGTATGAGAAGTCTGTCTTTCTGTGCCAGGCTTATTTCCCTTAACATAATGACCTCCAATTCCAATTCCATCCATGTTGTTGCAGATGATGGGA
This sequence comes from Macaca nemestrina, assembly GCF_043159975.1. Lineage (NCBI taxonomy): Eukaryota > Metazoa > Chordata > Mammalia > Primates > Cercopithecidae > Macaca > Macaca nemestrina. Next base: position 66,862,325 of record NC_092128.1, read on the forward strand.
TCCTATTCTTTTTTATGGCTAAATAGTATTCCATCATGTACCACATTTTTCAATCCATTCATTTGTTGATGGGCACTTAGGAAGCAATTTAAGTTGCTTCCAAATCTTAGCTATTGTGAATAGTGCTGCAATAAACATTGGATGCAGATATCTCTTTGATAAACTGATTTCGTTTCTTTTGAGTATATACCTAGCAGTGGGATTGCTGGATCATATGGTATTTCTATTTTTAATTTGAGGAACCTCCATACTATTCTCCATAGTGGCTGTATTAATTGACATTCCCACCAGCAAGGAACAAGAGTTCCATTATCTCCACATCCTTGCCAGCATTGGTTATTGCCTTTCTTTTGGGTAAAAGTCATTTAAAAATGTTTGTTAGGTGAAATAAAATATTAATTTATATTTGGTGGTAAAGGAAGACTAAAGAGATAACATCTAAGCTGAGAGCTGAAGGATGAATAATTGTTGCCAGGTGGAGATGGTGGGAAGTGTCCTTGAAATAGATGGAAGAGCATGTGAAACATTTTAATTTTAAATTTGTGTATTTCATTGTTTTAACAGCTATCTCCCTGTCTAGCCTGTGAGTTCCATGAGACTAGAAAGCATTTCAGTCCTATTCTCTTAATTTATTTCTTGCTCTTAGTACCATGATGGAAACAATAAGTATTGTTGAATGGATGAACAAACAAGAAAATTAAAATGTACCATATTAGGGCATTTAACCAGGACAAAAACTTTCACTTGCTTATGGGCTTGTGACATTTATCTAGAACTACTAATATTCCTAATGCTTGAATGTCATTTCCAAAGCCTAGGTTTCATTTACCACAAATATAATCCAACTCATTGATTTCATATTTTCTGAAAACACTTATGGTTCTGTAGACTATTACTCCTTTTCTCCTCATGAGCTATCAAATTGCAGTGTTTCCAAAGGGCTACCATGGTGTTTATCTCGTTCCTGGTGCCAGGTACTAGGCTTCAGCCTGTTGTTATAGCTTTCCCAATGCTCATTCTCACTGTCATACATCTGAACAAAGATGGTTTACAGATACATAGTACAATGTGCAAACACACAATTATTGCTGATCTGGGTTGGGCATGGTGTAATTTAAGAAGTAATCTAGCCAGACATGGTGGCTCATGCCAGTAATCTCAGCTCCTTGGGAGGTTGAGGTGGGAGGATTGCTTAAGGCTAGGGATTCAAGAACAGTGTGGATGACATAGACCACAGCTCTACAATTTTTTTTTTTTTTTTTTAATTAACTAGGTATGGTGGCACATGCCTGTAGTCCCAGCTACTCAAGAGGCTGAGGTGAGAGGATCACTTGAGCCAGAAGTTCAAGGCTGCAGTGAGCTATGTTTGTGCCACTGCATTCTAGCCTGGTGAAAGAGCAAGGCTCTGTCTCTAAAATGTTTTTGAAAAGAAGCAATTAAGTAATAAAACTGTTTCCTAACTCAGCTCTGCCAGTGTGTGCCCTGGAGGCAAATCACATCATTACTTGCCATTTCAACCATAACGTAAGGAAATATGCATTATAATAACTTTTTTATGCTTTTAAGTTCAGGGGTACATGCTCAGGTATGTTACATGGGTAAACTTCTGTCATGTGGGTTTGTTGTAGAGATTATTTAATCACACAGGTATTAAGCCTAATATCATCAGTTATTACTCCTCTGCTACCCGCCGCCATTCTCTGAAAGGCCCCAGTATGTGTTGTTCCCCTCTATGTGTCCATATGTTCTCATCATTTAGCTCCCACTTACAAGCGAGAACATGTGGTATTTGGTTTTCTGTTCCTGTGTTAGTTTACTAAGGATAATGGCCTCCAGCTCTATCCACATCCCTGCAAAGGAAATGATCTTGGAGATGATCTTGTTCTTTTTGGTGGCTGTATTAACTTGTTATCTTACTTTATGGAATTAATAACTCAAATAGTAATAAACAAGATTTGATAAACTCCAAAGAATTTTACTTTTTTAATTGAGAAAGTTGAAAGAGATAATAAATAAAGACTCTTCTATTTTTAACATTTTATAATTCTGGAATAGTCCGAAGATCTCATGAGTGCCTCTATCTTTTCTCCAGGTAAATACTACTTCTATACTTGTCCATGGGATCCCATTCCACTCTCACAATGAGAAATTTAACAGCTACATGTTATTGAGATTGCTTTAAATATTAGTTTCCCAAGACAATACAAGCCCGAGTCTGGCATCACTATTTTTGGCCTCATGACTGCTATATGCCACTCCTGTAGGATCGTGATTAAGTATAAGCCTTTCCAGCTGCCTTTATTTAATTACTTTTGGTTCCCAGGCAAACTTGTTATTAGTCCATACTTTCCACTGTGCCCATGCTTCCACCTGTTCAACTCTGCCCTTTCCTCAGCTAGACACACCCTTTTCCCATTCTTTACCTAACAAACTCCTGCTCAGACTCCTAATTTCAAGGACTGGCACTGGACATTCTCTATCATTTTAGTTTGTGTTATTCTTATTTAGGATTCTTAATACGAGCCCTCTAGACATGTAGGTCCTGAGATTTTCTTACTTGCTTTGCATTCCATTTGCTTAGAGGGTAGGGAAGGACTATCTTATTGAAGGGGCAGATTCCTGGGCCCCACTCTTCCCATCCAATTCAGGAAGTCAAGGGCAAGGCTGGAAATCTGCATTTAATACAAACATCCCAAGTATTCTGATAAAAATTGTAGCCCATCCTTTCATCAATACTGGAGGTCTAAATTAATGAGCTTCAGGGGTCTGTGAACCTCGAGAAATTCTTTATAACATTTTGTGGCTTTACATATATTTGTATTTTTCCAAGGAAAAGTTTCATAACTTCCAACAGATTATTAAAGGAGTCTGTGATAGATTTTTTTTAAAAAGCAACACTTTATAATGTTATTTACCATAAATATATATATTTGGCTTTGTTGAATAAAACTTCTTCCTTACTTGAAGAAAAAGTAAAAAGCATGAACTCAGAAATATCAATCTCTTTTCTATAAATAAATCAATTTTGATGGCTTGGTAAACTATGAAGTACTCATTATAGAAAATAAGAAAAATCATAGGAAAGTGTAAATGAGAAGACAAATATTACCCAATAACCCAGAAGCAACCACTGCGAATGTTTTTTGTTATATTTCCTTTAAGGTACCAAAATGCTTATAAGGTCTAATATAAGCATTTTACTCTGTAAGACATTCTTCAATATACAAAAAAAAGATAAAAATGTTTAAAATGACTAAGGACAGTAGACACACAAACACACAAACCTGGACTGCACATTTTAAGTTCTGGAATGCCAGTTTTAACATAAAGCAGGCAGCACACATCTATACTGCTGGAGGAAAGGGGAGTCCCAAAATTCCACCTGTCATTTGCATTTAAACAGGAAAAGTACAAGACTAGTAGTTAGATAAATCTTGGTTCTGATCTCTCTTTCATCACTTCCTGGGTAAATAATTCTAGAGAAGTCACTTAATATTACTGGGATTCTGATGATTGACCTCTTATAGAGATAATGGCACATAACACTTTTGAAGGCAGGATGCAGAAATTTATGATATCCTGAGGTCTGTTAGAAATATGGATATGCATATTCACAAATATACAATTATATGTATACTTACATACATACATATATATTTATATAAAATTATTATTCATGTTAGGCCATTGGAAAATGCAGACGGTTGCAAAGAAATAAAAATATCCTATATTCTTATAACTCAGAGGTAAAAGCTCTTATCCAGTCTGTTTTTTTAACACATAAAAATTCAAGCTGCATCCACTTTGGCTTGACATTGTCTTAGAGACACGCAATGTATGTCTACTAAAATGATATGTGCCATATGTTGAATTTTTATTCAAAAGCAAATATTAATGCAAGGGATAGCATTGAGAACTGTATAAGTAATAAAAAGATACATAAGTGCAGCACTTATATTTATACAAGCAGAAAGTCAAATGTATTGTGTATAGAAGTTATATACTTGGACAGTCTATGATTATTTTTCACAGTATCCTTGCTTCACCATAAAATACAATGAAGTATACCTAAGGACTCTCACCTTCTATGAGCTGCCATATCCATGGAAACAGAAAACTGGGAAATTCAGAATTATCTCCTTGATTTGTATCTGTATTTAACATAATGCTGGGCAAGGAACAGTGTTCAATAAATACTTATTTGTATAGCCTTTTACCTCTTTAACTAGTCACACAGCAGCTTCTATTAAACAAAAAGAAAAAGAAGTGAACCTTGTGCAATCCAAAACAGAGTCCAAAGTAGTTAAAATGCTAAAAAGGAAACAATATTAGGCAGCCTGTGGTCAGTGTATCAAGTTGCCCAGGCACAGTTAACTGTCCCAGTTAGACAACTTCAGTTGCACAAGGCCTCAGGGTGAAACTGCAGCTGAGAAGAGGTCATAATGGTTGTGAAAAAGACAGGCAGTGAAAATGATCTTTGAGAAGACAGGTTGTGTAGTCGGCCTGGATTGCTAGTGAATTGCCGAGAAGAGGAAAAAAGGGAGAAGAAGAAGAAAGGTTTCTTAAAAGGGAATAGCAGACTCAAGAGACGGTGGAACCCACTTTGTTTTCTAAGGAATCCTACAAGTTTCCTGTGGTGGATTGTAAATCACACACTTGTCATGACTACTCCACTTTTCCATGGGATTTCTGCCCTGCAGGAGACAATGCCACAATGAACTCTGCTCGGAGATACCTTGTAAAGCTCACGGGGAGTTTCTGAGAGCTATAAAATAAGTAGGGATTCTGGAGAACAGAGAGCAATAATTTTATTTCCAAGAGAACGCTGAGGTGTAACTAGTAGGGTCTAAATGATTAGCCCAAGACCACATGTCTTTTAGCGACACAATTAAGTTTCTAGACTTCCCCTTCAGCACTCTATGTTACCGTGCCTCAACCAGTCATCTGAATTGCAATGGTCCTGCTGTGGAATCTTGAGGCTTATCAAGGTTCTTCTAAATTTTATAAACAATGGTTTGTTGTTTATTCCAGATTATTATAGGCTCATCTGGAAAATTACATCTGGAAAAAAATGATACCCCTAAAGCCTGAATGGTTTTATACACCAAGATAAGACTGAGAACCCAGAAGAGGTACAGGAAACACCTCAGACATTCTCAATACTTTATACAAAATATATTTGCTCAAAAAGCAAGGTGATAATGTTGAATAAAAGTTGATACACTATTGTGTAAACACTAATATGATAATATCTTTAAGCTTCTTTAACAATCTTAGTGCTTCAACATTATTTTATTTTTATTGACCTAATAATAAGTCATTTGAAGTTTTGCATAAAGGTGCCAAATTTCTATTTCTCAGGGAAAAACTTTCAGTAAGGAAGAGCCCTGAATTTCTTCTTTAGTACCTGCTTAAATTGAATGATTTCTCAAACATTATTATTGAGACCAAGTTTCACTCTGTCACCCAGGTGGGAATGCAGTGGCATGATCACGGCTCGCTGCAACATTGACCTCCTAGGCTCAAGAGATCCTCCTACATCAGCCTTCCAAATAGCTGGGGCTACTGGTGTGCACCACTATACAAGGCTAATTTTTTAAAAATTTTTTGCAGAGACAAGGTTTTGCCATGTTGCCCAGGCTGGTCTCGACTTCCTGGGCTCAAGTGATCCACCCACCTCGGGCTCCCAAAGTGCTGTGATTACAGGCGTGAGCCACTGCACCTGGCCCTCAAAAATATTTTGTACGAAGTAATAAACATAATCATTAAGTGCATAATATTTAAAGTCATTCATAAAACTCACCCTCCTAAATATGGGAAAAGGTATCTTTCAGTGCCTTTCATTTTCCTGAAAAGTAGTAATTACATGGACTCATATATTCCAAACAATGGACAGACTGCGACTTAAGAGAACTGTCTAGTAAGTATATTGGAGTGGCTGTTCCTACGAAAATCCTTAAATTATCGTTGTGTAAATTGATATTTTTATATCTACTTTGTATGACTTCTGAATATAAAGTAATCAAGAAATGAAGATGAGCTGTCTTCCAACTCCACCGAGACAGAGCTCAAAGGACACTGGAGTAACTGAAGTAGAGCAACCAAAACACTTCCCAGAAACATGCCAATCCTCATAAAGAGAGACTTCTGTATTGTTATCGTGCCTTTTGCAATGCAGAAACGATAGCAAGAATGCTGCAGTGTGCTAGGAGTGCTTCCTAGGCAGTAAGCTTTTACCCCTTCAGTAATAAATTTCTTCTAAAAAATTAAAATACTGATTGAGACTCTTCTGTGTTTCTATCTCTTTACAGCTGTTCCCTCCCTCTGCTATACTTTCTAAAATATTTTCTAGCTTACAAACTTACAATGGCTTTCTATTGCCAAGAGCTTTCAACATAGTGCTTTGTACTTTGCTAGCATGAGCCTGGCTACACCTACTATGTGTCCTATGAGCTTTAGGGTCACTTGAATTGATATGGCCAGAGGCAACCAAAATAAAACAAACAGGAAAGAAAAGAGATGGATTTAGAAGTCCTATGAATTTCGAGGAAGGAATTCATAAATATGCTAGTTGATATGAGACATTTTAAAGATACTGAATGTGTAGAACTAAAGTAAAAGCTAGGCAGGAAGTGGGAATATAGGGGATATCAGCGGTTGTGAGAAGTTTCAGTAGGAAGAGTAGTTCCATCTGGGCTCTAATAGAAAGTAAAACCACCTCTTCAAACTATAGTAGCCTTAGGAGTTTATGTTAGAAAAGTAACCAGTGACTAGAAGGAAAATAAAGAAAACAATTTTTGTGTTTAACTAATTTCCCTAAAATTGAGATCTTATTTGTACACAGTATATCTCCCAAGTCCCTCATATGTTAAAATATTAATAATATGTTTTTAGATGAACTTGACATGGTAGAATAAGGATGATATTAGAAGGGGGGAAAAGACTGATTTAGGAGTGTGGGCTTTGTCCTCCTTCAGCTTCTTGATATTAGGGATGGTTGTACAAACCATGCTTCATGTGCCTCTGCTTTGTAATATAAGGATTGTTAAGAATAAAACTATAATAAATGACGTGACTCTAACACTATGTAGAACAATTATATATCTCTTTGCCATTACAGAGGGTTCATCATGCAACATTTCAGATCATCATAAATATAAATTATCTTGACATATACTAAAGGAAAATTCAAATTTTGTTTGTGCTTCCCATTTTTCAAAGTTTCATGAGTTTAGGAGAGACTTTACCTCATCTCATGAGTGATATAAGAATACTTACTCTAGGACCTTTAAAAAGTATTTGGTAATGTTAAGTTTTAACATTTAATTTTACTCACAGGTATGATACGCAACAAACAAACAAACAAATCCCAGAGCTCAGAGGAGTTGCAAACTACTAAAGATGCCATGATAAAATAACACAGAATAACATGATCTCTTCTGTATAAACCCATAATGGAGTTCTCTCTGTTTGGTTTGTGATCTGCCTTCTAATAGCTTAAGGACAGAAGAAAAAAACAGAATGATGGCTAAGTCACCAGAAGTATTTTAAATAATACAAGAGTTTCAATATACTTCAAAAAATGTATATTCATTTTTAATAGGCATTTATCGGAATATGCTATGCAAATCTTAAAAAGACAAAATACTGTACTAGAAAGGTAAATTGCAAGCCATACTCAACATCTGACATTTTTCTCTAAGTACTGAATGCTAATTGAAAGGCTATAAATTTAAACTGCTAGTGGTACATTTCCATATTAATTATTAAAACTTAATTAAAAATTGAAGAATATTCTCCAAATTCAAAAAGGTCAGATTCAAATGACAGCAAGCAAGATGCAGTATAATTGGGCAGGTCACCCACAATTCCATGGGTGGCCATGTTCTAGGATGATTTTCAAAATCAGATTATTGATAATATAATTTACTTAGGAACATATGGCCTGTTGATCAGCCCTCTTCCCCCACAACCCTCACCCACTGATGTTTCATTAGAGGGCTGATCACAGCATTTGTTATGTAAGCTATAGGGTAGTTATTTAAAACTAAACTGAATAAAACTGGTTTCTTTTTGAGGGTAAATAAACATAATTTCCCCTATTTTCTTGGATAGCTATATTTTGGAAAAATCCCTAGATACCATTAACATGAATATTATGCAATATATGGATTATAGACCTAGTGTTATTAATAAATATTCATATTGAACTTTACAGTTGTTAATACTTTATTTCTCATAACTGTGTAGATGAAAATATGCCTGGGTGATACTGGAAAAACAAGAACATTGATACTTCCAGTTCATTAACTAGGTTAGATTGGCTTCCAGTTCATTAACTAGGTTAGATTGGCTTCTCAGAAGCATAGCATACATAAAAAGTCAATATTTCTGTACTAAATGAAAATTAAATATTATACTCTGGTATACCTAGCTATATTCCCAAATGTTATGACCTTGGAAAAATGCAATGGATCCTAAGTAACTAAAACAATCTTGAAAAAAATAAAGTTGGAGGGCTCAGACTTCCAGATTTCAAATCTAAAAATCTGTAGTAATCAAGACAGTGTGGCATTGAATAAGAACAGATATATATAGATAGATAAAATTGAATTAAGACTTCAGAAGTAAACTCTACCATTTGTGGTCCATTGATTTTTTTTTTTTTTTTTTTTTTTTTTGACAAAAATGCCACAGCAGTTCAATGGACAAATAACATAGTCTTTTCATCAAATGATGCTGGAACAAACTGGATTTCCACACACAAAAGAAGAATTTGTACTCTTACTTCATACAATACACAAAAAGTAACTTAAATTGGATTATAGGCATAAGTGTACAAGCAAATACTAGAAAACTGAAGAAAATACAGAAGTAAATCTTTGCAAACTTAGATTAGGCAATGATTTCTTAGATACAGCATCAAAATCACAAGTGATAAAAGAGAAGATTGATTTGTTGGGATCATCAAAATGAAAGACTTTTTGTGCTTCAAAGGACACTATCAAGAAAGTGAAAAGACAACCCAAATAAGGCGAGGAAAACATTTGCAAATCATATATCTGACAAAGGACTCATATCTAGACTATATAAAGAAACTTTACAACTCATAATCCAATTAAAAATGGGTTGTAAAGAGGAGCGACAGCAATGCAAGATAGCAGCCACCACGGGCTCAGGAGTAAAAGTCCTTTGCAATTTCCAACTGTTGGAATAACTTGAAGAAGGTCAGAAAGGAATAGAAAATGGCACAATTAGCTGGGGTCTAGAAGGTGACGAAGACACAACACTTAAAAGATGAACGGGGATGATAATTGGGCCTCCAAGAGCAATTTATGAAAACCAAATATGCAGGCTTAAAATAGAATGTGGACCTAAATACCCAGAAGCACCCCCCTTTGTAAGATTTGTAACAAAAATTAATATGAATGGAGTTAATAGTTCTAATGGAGTGGTAAACCCAAGAGCCATATCAGTGCTAGCAAAATGACAGAATTCATATAGTATCAAAGTTGTCCTGCAAGAGCTTCAGTGCCTAATGATGTCTAAATAAAATATGAAACTCCCTCAGCTGCCTGAAGGACAGTGTTACAGCAGTTAATCAAAAAGAAAAACCACAGGCCCTTCTCCTTTCGATTTAAGCAGTCCTCATTTTCCACAGTAGTACATTTTCCGGATACATCTTATAGATATCAACATTCTGGAAAGGACGCTCCCATTCAAAGTAAATTTATCTTAAGATAGTGTAAATGATATTAATTTTTTGTCCATTTGAAACATGTAAGTTGTGCTAAATGTAACTACTGTCCACGTAGTTGAACGTCTGGGATCAAAAAAGTATATTTAAATTGATTCCCATTATAGCTGGTGCAGCACATCTATTAATAACTCAACTGTGAAAAGACACATCACACAATCACCTTGCTGTTGATTACATGGTCTGGGGTCTCTGCCTTCTCCCCTTGCAATAGCCCTCTAGCCTGGGGGGCTTGTTAAGAGTAGATGTGAAGGTTTCAGGTCGCAGCCTGTGGGACTACTGCTTAGTGTGTGGGATGCTTTACCTGCACCCCTGGTTTCTTTAAGTCCTAAATGATGCCTCTTCAAGCCATCATCCTAACCCCCCCTCCTCTGCTTCCTCCCTTGGCCAAAGCATAGATTGTAACCCCTCCACTACTCTCTGAGATTGGCCTTTGGTGAGGAATTCAGGGATTTCCCCATATCTTCTCTCCCCCGCCTTTATCACGGGGTGCTGCTTTTTCTTCCTTCCTCCTCAAGTGTCTTTTCACACCATCACCAACCAACACCTTCCAAGACACTTCCTTGCTTTGGCCAGAAGCCATCAGGTAAGGTTGGAAAGAGTTTCTGACCTCCCTTGTTTAGTTTTAGAATCTCATTTACTCACTCTCCACCAGCCTGGGAAATGAATATTGGGTCATCAGCCCTGCCAGCTGTCATCATCAGCTGATGCATTGGTTTTAGCTCAGGTTTTGATAAGGTGAAGAGAATGGTTACCAGGGTTACTCAGACCTGCCAGCTCTCAGAGTCCTTGGTGGTTAAACCTGGAGAAAGACCACATGAAGACACTTGTAAGCATACATGATCCCTCTGCATTGTTTTATTTTCTTGTAATTGCTTTTGCTTTTAAAAATTGAAGAAGTTTTAAACAGGGCTCTCATTTGGTCATCCTTGCAATCCACTGGGGTCTAGTTTGGAATTCGACAACTGGAACAAAAAGAACCTTGGATACAGTGCATGCCTTGGTTTTGGTGCTTCTCCTGCTTCTCAAGATCCTCAGCAGGGATTAAGAAAGAAATAGGGGTACACAGCAGATCCCTGAAATTGGCAGACTTGACCTCCTGGAAAATTGCTGTGTTTTTCACCTTCTGTTCAGGACCACTACTAAATGCTGAAATGTGGACCCATACCAAACTAAAAACGATTCATTGTGTGCTAAAGTTTTTTAAAATTATTTGTGTAAAATCATCTTTTGAAGCAGCATTAAGTCTGAAAAGCAACTGACGTTTCCATTAATCTTTTTCTGGGGAAAATCTCAGTTTTAAGGATTTAACATCTTGTAAGTGAAGTTTAACATAACAGTATTCTATAAGCAGCCTTTTTATGGTCAGACCATTGCCTAATTTTAATATAATTTTAAAATATGTGCATTAATTAAAAAATGGGAAAAGGATCTTAATAGACATTTCTCCAAAGAGGATATATAAATGGCCAATAAGCACGTGAAAAAATACTCAACACTCTTAGTCTTCACAAAAAAATGTAAATAAAAACCACAAGACACCACTTTACACTCATTAGAAGGGCTATAATTTTTTTAAAGTACAGTAACGAGGGCTGTTATATTGTTATTGTAACTAAATGCACAGAGAAATTGAAACTCATATATTGCTGGCAGATATGTAAAAACAGTACAGTTCCTTTGGAAATAAGTTTGACAGTTTTTGAAAATGTTAAACATAGAGTTAACATATGACCCAACAACTCCACTCCTAAAATACTAAGATAATTGAAAGCCTGTTTACACAAAGCTTGTACACAAATGTTTATAGTAGCATTATTTAAATAGACAAAAGGTAGAAACAACCTAAATGTCCATGAACTGATGAATGGACAAACAAAAAGTGGTTTATCCATTCATCAGTTGATGAATCATGTTTAATGCCTGTTGGTAGCACAGAATTTAGAGCCACTTTGCTTCACTCTTTTCCTAGTCTTGTTATTTATTTCAATGGAAACAAAATATTCCTGTAAAGATGCCTGGATTTTTGGATACAGAAAAAGTTGTGGGACTGAAAAAAAAATGAATGGAACAGAGATTTGAGTAAGAAGAAAATAATCTTTTTAAATATTTAAACCAAATGTTCTAAAATTAGATTATGGTGACTGCATAACCCTGTGAATATAGTAAAACCATTGATTTATGGACTTTAAATGGCAGAGCTTTATGGTATGTAAATTATATTTCAACAAAGATGTTAACAAAAGTTTTAAATGTTATATTTTGTTTAGTAAGAAGGCATTTTTTTCTGAGATGTAAAAACATCATAGTTATCTTAACTCTTCCCCTCAGATTTTGGTGGCAACTTTTCATATACAGTAAATATCATCAAAAGCAACCCCAAATCAATGATTAGTACTAAAAAGAGATCTTTTGTATCAAACACTGTTCATTTGCTGTTGGCAGTGGAGTTCATTTTTAATGCTACATTGACCTCTTTGCGACCAGTGTACTTTAATCTGCTGTTGGCTACTTACCAAAATGACCATATTTCTACTGCCCCCCCATTAAAAAGAAGAAACATCACAAAATTATTTCTTCAACATGTTCATTTTATACACCAGGATGAAATGAGGTTACAGATCTCCCATAGATTAGGGCTATTTACCGTATCTCCTTACTTATTAGGGTCACAAATCTTATCAGGAAGCCAGTTATGCAGATTGAAATATGAACTTCTTAGTCTAGCATTTTAATACTTTTTAATGGTGAAATTTATCTAGACTTATCTATAAAGGCTTCTGCAATTTGTGGTATGCTGAGTAAGAACTACAGAAGAACAAAAATAAAATATTTTTTAATGGCAACTTAAAAAATTATCACCACTTGTACTACTTACAAATTTTCCTCCAGAAAATTATTTTGACTCATAGTCAATTTTTTTTTGTTTGCTTGTTTTGTTTTTTTTTGTTTTTGTTTTTGAGACGGAGTCTCGCTCTGCTGCCCAGGCTGGAGGTGCAGTGGCGCCATCTTGGCTCACTGCAAGCTCCGCCTCCCGGGGTCACGCCATTCTCCTGCCTCAGCCTCCCGAGTAGCTGGGACTACAGGCGCCCGCCACCGCGACCGGCTAATTTTTTGCATTTTTTTTTTAGTAGAGACAGGATTTCACCATGTTAGCCAGGATGGTCTCGATCTCCTGACCTCATGATCCGCCCACCTCGGCCTCCCAAAGTGCTGGAATTACAGGCGTGAGCCACTGCGTCCGGCCAACTCATAGTCAATTTTTAATCTTGGAACAACTTCTTGCTATCAGAAATACTTCAAGTGTCTAAAACATCTTCCTTACCAGTCAATATCTCCCACTCCACTCTAAGAAATGCAAACTTGTTCAAGTTTAACCTGAATGCAACATAATTTGGAATCTATCATTAAAATATATATCACATATTTTGAAGGCAAACATAAATTATTTTAAAATACCTGTTTTTTGGTGATTTGGGGTACATATGCTTATCAGTATAACATATTTTAAAAGATTTTTGTCTACATACTCAAATTTGTGTTCCATTCATTTTTTCAATCCCACAACTTTTTGTTTATCCAAGAATTCAGGAATCTTTACAGAAACATCTTGTTTCCATTGAAATAAACAACAAGGGTAGGAAAAAGAGTGCAGCGAAATGGTTCTAAATTGTATGCATCAACAGGCATTAAACATGCATAAACTTTTAGAGATGCCAAAACTCACTAAAAAGGAGAAAAAAAGTACAACGAAGGTTTCTGAGTAGTTTTTAGTTACTCAATTTAGGAACTTTATCTTGTAAGCAAACTTTAACATTATCCAGAGCATCGCACTTATATATGAAAGAAAAAGTTATTTATCACACCTTCAGAAATTACAACTACAAATTCCTAATCCTTTATTTAAAGTCTTTTTGGCTAGATATGTTTCAAAATTCAGAACTTTTCTTAGAATAGTACATCTGCCATATATTATGCAGCACTTCCACAAAGCTGTACTGTAATCAAACACAATATTTCTGTAGAAAACTTATGAATATTTACACCAAATGAACATTCAGTTACACATAGCCTCAGTTCCATTCAGGTCAAACTTTACTGCTAAAGGAGTTAGAAATGACAGACAAAGAAATGGGGCCTGTCATGACATGTTAATTTGAAATCTAAATCTTTATGTTTGATAACTAGTTCAGAGTCAGTGTAAACATTTGGTCTTCCCTTCCACAAAAAAATGAAAGTGTATTTAAAATTAAAAATGAAACAGTATATTTTATTTCAGAAGGTAAAAGCGAAATGAATTAATCTGTGAAACTAAGTTAATCACATTATGATCTTCTAGAACTTGGGTAGCTCCACTCTGGTTAAAGATTGCATTTCTTGGCACAACAGTAAAAGACATCGGATAGGCCCCTAAGCTTGCAGGGTAAGCATCCCTGGGGTATTCAAATACCTTGGGTAGCAAGGAAGAGCTGCTGAAGGGCAAGGAGACCCGAGATGATATAGTGTGCTGCGGCATACCTGAGTTGGGCAAACTCTGCCTCCGAAGATGAAAGGAAAGAGCCTAAGTAGGAATCCGTGTGATCACTGTTCTTTTGCCAAGACACGGGGTGGACAATAAGATTCCTTTACAAAGCACTTGTGTAAGTGTTTGTCTGGTGCTGCAAAAAGCGGCTCACTGGGAATAGGGAGGAGCGTGTGGTAAGCCAGAGCTGGGGCGACAAGTTAGGTGAAAATGGGTCCTAGCCATCGGTTCCTGCATCTATCCCAGAGGGTTGGGTACCTTCGTGGGCGGAGCGCGGCCTGCCCAGAGTGCCTTCTATATCCTGGGTCAGGCGCCAAGTTCCCCAGCATCATGCAGGAAGCTGCAGCCCCGCAGAGTTAGGACCGCTCATTTGGCACTCGAGGAGCCTTTCCCAGGCCAGCAGTCCAAAATAGAGCCGGGACCCAAGACGCCCACTAGAGGCAGGGTCGCGTCCCACTTCCGCGCAAGCCCGGCCCGACCCCGACCTCAGGCACGGGGCGGGACCCTTGCAGCTGTCCGTCCAATCCCGTTCCCCGGTAAGTGCGGGGCGGGACCCTCGCGACTTTCTGTCCAATCCAGTTCCCCGGCTAATGAGGGGCGGTACCCTAGCAGCTTTCCGTCCAATTCCCGCATCTTTGAGGCCCAAGGGGGAGCGAGCCGGCGCTGCTGTAGGCTGAGGCTGCGGCAGAGGCGGCGAGGCGCCGGCGGTGAGAACGGAGAGGCCCTCTGAAGCAGCACTCCCTCCCTTCCCTAATCCTTCAACTCGGGGGCAGGGGAAAGTTAAGTCATGCAGAACAGACTTAAGTCGTGCAGAACCGCAAAGGTGCCTGGATTTGGCGGGGGAGTAGTGTCATCAAGCATATCGGCTGCTGGGGTCTGAGGGGTACCCCCAAGGTTGGGCCGCGGGGCTGCTCTGTTGTGGTGCTTGGATTTCTCTCACTTGGATGGCCTCTGGAGTACAGAGTTGCCCTTGGGTTGGTGGGAGGAGCCTCCGAGCTCTCATTGCCCTCTGCTCTTGCTTCCACCCTTTGCCACTCTGGACGAACCTGTTACCCGGCCACTGAAAAGGTCTAATGGAAGGTGTACTGTCTGAAACCTAGTTAATTGTATAATCATTTACTCCTGCTCTCTAGCAGGTGGACTATTTGCGTGTGTTTGCAGCGATTCACAAAAAGTTTGTCTTGGGAACTCCCAGCTCCTAGGTTGTCTGCATTCTACCTTCTTTCACTGGCTTGTTCATTTCTTTTTCCCTCTTAAATGTTTGTTAAGCTTGTTTCTTTCTTCCCACAGTCACCAACTTAGTTTAGTTCCCTGTGATCCCAAAACAATTGTTGCAGCAGGCTCCTGGCAGTTTTAAGCAGTTCATCTTCTTGGTGTACCGGTATGTGACAATTCCTTCACTTATTGTTCGTGGTTCTTTTCCACTTTCGGTGAATTCATATTTCATTGCCCCCAGAAAGTCCATTCTAATTAAATCTAGCATAATCATTTTCTTAGTGCTATTGGAACTATATTGTGTAATTTAATCTTTGTGGTTGAGAATTCAAGAAAACTCTTCAAGAAAGAATCCGATAATTTATATTTTTAATGTGTACCGGTTGGTGGATTAAGCACTATAGTTGGTATGAAACTAATACCCTTGCTTCCAGTTTTCTAGAGTCTATTAAGTGGCACAGAGGTAAACAGAATAGCTTATCTTCTCTGTGTGGGTGTACTAGTCTTCTATTGTTGCTTTAACCAATTACCACAAATGCAACAATTAAAACAACACAAATGTATTATCTCATAGCTTCTGTAGATGTGAAGTTTGGGTGGGCTTAGCTGAGTTCTTGGCTTAGAATTTCACAAAACAGAAACCAAGGTTTCTGTAGATATGAGTTCTTTTCTGGAGGCTCTAGGAGAGAATCCACCTCTAGGCTATTTCAGGTTGTTGACAAAATTCACACTGACATCTCCATATCCTTACTGTATGTCAACGTGAGCCTCTTTCCGTTCTTTAAGGCCATCTGCATCTTCAAAGACACCACAAATCCTTCTCAAGCATTAAAGCAGTCTTACTTGTCTGCCACTGGCCAGAGAAAGCTCTCTGCTCTTATGGACTCAAGTGATTAGATTAGTTCCACTTGGATAATTTCCCTATTTTAAGGTCAGTTCTGTAGAGAATATCACAGTCACAGGAGTAATGATCTCACCATATTTGCAGGTTCTGGGGATTAGCAGGGGTGGAATCTTGGGGGTCATTCATAGTAATTGTGCCTACCACAATATGGTGGTTTCAGGCAGGATTATTTTGTTTTTATAATGTGCTTTCACAGGCATTGAAAACAAATTCTGACTTTATTGAATTGTATGATTAACCACTGTAAGATAAGGAAATTCACTTAAAGTTAGTTGCCCTAGGGGCACTTGGCTAGAAAGTGGCAGAGTCTATACTTGGATCCAGATCTACATTTCCATTAGGTCCAAACCCATGTTTATGGATGGTCAAAATGGTGTGCAGCCAAAGTCAATAGACAGCAAGAAGCTAAAGAACTTTGAGTTAATTATTATTTCTCATTTTCAAATTATCTCTTTATATTGGTGGTACAGGCTAAGCTCTTCTCCCTACAAAAGAAAGCCCAAAATACAATGGTGTGAATAAAATAGAAGTTTTTTTTTTTTTTTTCCGTACAGCTACAGGTAGGAGTCCAGGACTAGTGGGGAGATTCTGACATCCTTCATACATGACTTCCATAAATGGGGCCACAGTGCTGTTTAGTTTGTCACTACCTAGCAGGTAGTGAAAAGGAGGGAAAGTGCAGGGAGAACACATGCATTATTCCTTTTTGGGAGCGTGACCTGGAAGTGACACACACAAGGTCATCACAAAGCCACACTGAGCTTCAAGAGAGGGTGGGAAAGATGTAACTGGGGGCTGTATGCATGGCTGAAACTCGATTCTGTTAAAGCAGAGGAAAAAAGGTATTAGCAGAAAACAGTCTCTGCTGTCTCCATGTTTTTGATAGTGTTCAATTCTGGAACCTTATATGAGTGGAATATTTTGTTTAGCGTTGTTATCAGTTTTAAAAAGTAGTTTTTGAAAGAGTAGGAAATTTGAATTCAATATTAACATTCTTTGATTTCTCAGTTGCTATTTTAATATATAATTATATTTAATATATTACATTATTTAATATAATTAATATATGATAATTTGCAAAGGCTTTGATAAATCTCATTTTTTATTTAGCATTTGTACACCTTATTCACATTTTGGGTTAGATTTCTTTGATAACAATGAATACATGTGTCAATATGTTCAGGGTTGCTTTGGAACACTTGAGACCATTCTGTGTAGGCCTCATACCACCTGTACAATTAAAGCAGCTTGTCATATGGTTTATGTATTCTATAATAATCTTTAATTCTACAGTTGGACACTTCCACACCTCTTTGTACTTTGCGCCCCAATGTTTTCTGTATCAATGCATAATCCTTTTCTATACATCAAATATTATCTATCCACTAAGATTTACTGCACGTTCCCTCACCTTCTATCATGTTGTTTTGTATAGGGGAAAGATTGTAGTCTTAAGAGATCTGGGTTTGAGTCCTGAGTTTGACCTTAGGTAAGTTACTACATTTCTGAGTTTTGGTATATTCATATGTAAAATGGCAAACAATGCCACCTTTCAGAGATAACGTAAAAGTTAGGGAGCTAACACATATTTTCTGTAATGCAAACTGGAGTACCTGGCAAATGCTAGGTGTTCAATAAATGGTAACTAATTATACCAGTCTCATTGATCACTCTTTACTTCTAGCACTTTGAGTCTACACATTCTTTTTAAGTTAATTTTCTCTATCTGACAGATTTATAAATTTCATAATAACTGGTACCAAGTCCTAGATATGCTGTGGTCCCTAAATACTGGTTTAGTGAATTGTGAATTGTACCTAGGATACATAAGACTATCTATGAGATTGAAGTTGTGAGGGCTATCTCTCTTTTCTTTAGTTTTCCTACTGTGATTTTATCATGGAAAATCAATTGGCTAAATCAACTGAAGAACGAACATTTCAGTACCAGGATTCTCTTCCATCACTGCCTGTTCCTTCACTCAAAGAATCATTAAAAAAATACCTTGAATCAGGTATGTTAATAATCTTTTAGTATATTGAAAGCTTATTGAAAATTTATTGAAAGCTTCTCCATTTTAGAGTAGGGCATCCTCAGAAAGCAAGCAGACGGTCTGTAAGTTTTTCTTACATAGGGGTCTAATCTATGTAAAGACTAAGCTGTGTCTATGTGAGGTTGAGCAGACAGCATGACAAAATTTATTATTCTATTGATTTAAAGAAAACAATCCTTGACATTTTAGTGCATGAATATGTCAAAGAATAACGTTATCTCGAAAACATATATTGTTATGGGTATTGAGACATCTGGACTTTCCACTGTTGTAGGAGTGTGTCATTGTGAGTATCTTTAGGCTGTTTCCTCAACTGTAACTATCTTATGACTGGGTCGTGACTGACAAGGAAGGTGCCTTGCTAGTCTCAAGATGGAGCTGAATTTAAAATGGTGTTACTCTGGCTCTCCTGGGCTCCTGCTTCCCCAATATTTCCCCCTCTACTTATGAAAGAACACTTAACCTTAAGGGGAGATAAAGGGTGAAGGTTGTCCTTTTATAACTCCTTCTGGGAGGCAGTGGATGTTGATTGTTGGAACAGGGTCTTCTCATAATAGTGTGCAGTAAGCCTCTTCAGGGAGTCAGGGAGCTCCTTGCTTGCATGATGTCCCAGTCGTTTCTAGAAAGTTAATATACTAGGTTAGTAAATAGGTGAAACAGCTGCTAAGCTATTTTATCTTGCAGCCCTATACAATAAGCACAACAGAAGTAAAAAGCACAATAACTAATAATAATGAATATTATAATACCAAGCATAATGAAAAGAAATGCTTTCCAAGTGCTGGAGAGCTCATGAAACCCTGCTGTTATAGGGTCATAAGACAGGGAATCCATTGCCAAATACAAGTTTCCAGAGAACTCATGTCCTGGGATGGATTATGGAAGTAATCAGAAACACAATATAATACTCAGTTTTGTTCAAGGCACAAGTTCCTCCCTTGGCTGCAGTTAAAAAATATATAAGGCCGTATGGTTTTGCAAGGCCACTGGTTTTATTTGGGAAGTTTCTTCTGTCAGGAGGGTGATAGCCTGATGAGTGTCATTGAAAGCTGCACCAGTATGTTTTGCTAGGGTCTTTATTTGTGATTCAATATATATAACTGCTGCTTGAGGAGAGAATATGGCCGTAGGATAAAACCACAAAGGAACCTTTGTGGTTCATCATCTATGATGGGCCTTGACTGGTTTTCAGTTGGTGAGGAAGGAATTTAGATGTATAACGATATGTCATACAAGGTAGTGATCCCTAGTACATTGTCCAGTCCATTTGTAAGATAGGTATAGCCAATTGTGAGACCCATGTGCCCATAATCATCCCCAAGGTGAAGGATGGGCACCCAATCTTAGAGATTTATTTTGCCATTCTGTCCACATTTGATTAGTTAAGACCAGAGTCTGATTGCATTGTTGGGTGGCAACCACCCCACGTTGTAGGTTTCAGCCTGGAAGTGGGTGGTGTCATGTCTCTCAAGGCATAAGAGTGCTTTACCTGTCACCTGAATTTGGGTAGCCATTAATCAACTAAACCCATCAAAAATGGTATAGCCTAAAGTGGGGATGTTATGTAGTTGTCTGCAGAATAATTGAAAAAGGTGTTTTTTTGTTTGTTTGTTTCAGTAGAGGAAAGGAAGGATAGTGGCTGGTGTCTTTTTGATACATTAGAAAAGGAAAGTATTTATCTATTATAAACCATTCATTGAGGTGGCTTAAATTAGCCTATTGGATATGCCAAGGTAAGCCTGAGGGTGATGAAAGAGGTAATTCACTGCATACCCAACAGTTTTTCTGGTTTATAAGGGAGGCCATAGTTTGTGCCCATTCTGTAAACAAATTAGCTCCAATATTATAATAGATCACGTTTAATATTAAAACCAGTAATTTCATTTTGAGAGTAGTGCTTATCTACTGGATGGATTCTTTTTTTGAAGAGAAGCCACAGGATTCTTTATTGGCTCACAAGAGTATGCTAGAACAGTGGTCACCACGTTGAATGCCTCTGGGACTTTACGAGAGGCAGGTTTAATTTTGGATGAATGTACCCAAGTGTGTACTCCCTTAAGCTTAACTCCACTAGAGGTACTTAGAAGCACTTGATAGGGTCCTTTCCACTTTGGAGAAAGTTGTCTGTAGGAGGTCCTTCTTTCCAAGTCTTTAATACGACTAAGTCTCCTGGTTGAACAGCAGAGTTATGAATATTTATGGATGTGGTTCTAACACATGAATATTGAACAAACATGCATGTAACATATGACTGTTTAACCCTGCGATGGAGACTTAACCCTTGCCTGACGTGATCTTAGATCCTATTTATAATTTGGTGTTTTATTGCCATAAAGGGTCTGTTTTGTCAATCTTATGATTTCTATTTTAATGCTAAGCTAGTCAGTTATGACTGAATTCCAAGAAGACGAAAGATGTAGCAAAGCATGTCCAGTCTCCCTGCTTCCCCTCATGGCCCAAACTAGTTTTTCAGGTGTTTTAGATGCCCTTTGGCCAAGAAGAGGGCCCATTTTGTTGGGAAAGGGCTTAGAACTTTTTAAAATTTACTTATTTTAGTTTATAGTCCCCCCTTTTTTTTGTCAAGGTATGCCATCAATGGCCAAGCTCTTATTTTGTCCAATATCGATGTCAGGGTGGTGTGCTACCTGCCCTGGGTCCATCATGTCTCTTGGTGGGACCTTTATGGCCAAGGGGCTTAAACAAAAGACTTATGGCCAATTCAACATTCTAGGCCAGATGGGAATGGAGGTGGGCAGGCACTCATTAACCTTAAAACCCCTTTTAAGCAACATAAGAGCCAAAAGCCAAATGGCAAGGTTACAAAATTTACTTATTTATAAATTCTATCCATTAAGCTATTTTAATCTTGACTTGTAGCAGTTAGCCATATAAAATACAAGCATTTTGCTCAGCTTTAGAGGCAGTTTGCCTGACCTTGATTTGGAGGGCCTGAATTGATTTTATTCCCCACAACAAGCCCTTGCAATCTCATGTGGTAGTCTCTGGGCCTAGAAGGACTAAATAGTTTCAAATTATGGAGGAAAACAAAACATAAGGAATTAATGTTTTAAACAAAAATGTCATAAGCCCCACCTAGTTTTGAGAATGACAGGAAAGGAAGCCCATATGTAGCCAAATACTTAAATTATTTAATATCAAGGCATAGAAAAATTATATTCAGATATACACAAAATTATTAGATGAATTTTAATGTTTTGAATACAGGTCTGTCTCTATGTCTCTGTCTGTAGGTCTCATGAAAACAGTTTACTTTGATTGTCCAGGTCTAAAGACAAGGCTTTGATTAGTTTCAGCTTGCTATCAGATACTGGCAGGAGTCAGTAGCTTCTTTAGATGAGCTATATGTACCCAGGAGTCAAAGCCCTGTAACTTTAAGGCACAAGGATTAGTTAATAGCACTTGATAAGGACCCTTTTAAGGAACTAGAGGGAGTCCTTTAACGGATTTTTTTTTTCTTTTCTTTTTATTTTTTTTTTGAAACACCATCTTGTTCTGTCATCCAGGCTGGAGTGCACTGGTGCAATCTTGGCTCACTGCAACCTCCGTCCCCTGGGCTTAAGCAATTCTCCCAATTTAGCATCCTGAGTAGCTGGGATTACAGTCATGCACCACCATGCCCAGCTAACTTTTTGTAGTTTTAGTAGAGATGGGGTTTTACCAAGTTGGCCAGGCTAGTCTCAAACTCCTGACCTCAAGTGATCCACCTGCCCCTGCCTCCCAAAGTGCTGGGATTACAGGTGTGAGCCACTACGCCTGGCCCTTTAACTGATTTTTTTCTAGTATATGTAATTATCAGGCTGGAAGTAGTATGTGTTAAGCCGTTTTTGCATTGATATAAAGAAATACCTGAGACTGGGTAATTTATTTTCAAAAAAGAGGTTTAATTGGCTCTCAGTTCTGCAGGATGTACAGGAAGCATAGTGCTGGCATCTGCTTCTGGAAAGTCCTTGGGAACCTTACAATCATGGCAGGAGGTGAAGCAGGAGCAGGCACTTCACATGGTGAAAACAGGAGCAAGAAAGAGAGAGTGACAGGGAGGAAGAGTTGCCACACACTTTTAAACAACCAGATATAGTGTGAAATCAGACTGAGGGCTCACTTGTCACCAAGGAGACAGCCCAAGCCATTCATGAGGGTTCTGCTCCCATGATCCAGCCACCTCACACCAGGCCCCACCTCCAACACTGGGCGTTACATCTCAACATGAGATTTGGAGGGGACATCCAAACTATATTATGGTGATAATGGAGTTCATGGTCTGACTAAAAGCTGTAAAAAGATTCTACAGTCTTATAGTAATTAATTTTTATAGCTTTTATAAATCCAGCAATAAGACTAAGTCAGAGACTTAATTTAGGATTTTGATTTTGAGGATGTTTATTAAACATGTTAAAAGGCTGAAAACACTTGCTCAAAACAGAAGCAGAGGTCATTGTAAAATAATAGTTACTCATTTAGCCAAAGTGATAATGAAAATGCTTTAGAAACAATACAGAAGGCTACATGATGTAAAAACCTTAACCCTTTTAAATCTTAGTTGTTTTAGCAACAAAAAAACTAATAAAGACAGCATAGAAATTATAAAATCTTGTTTCTTAAGACAGTTACCAAAAAGGCAAAAAAAAATTCTGCAGTGTGACTACTTTTCCTTATGGGAAGCCCATTTAGATAACCTGGACATCAAACCTGATGAAAAAAGTGCTTGAATTTAACTGGACCCAGGAAGAGTATGTTCAACATTATGAGTATAGCATAGGATTACCTCACTCTTAGGAACAGCATTAGTTTTTTGATTACATTGAAAATTTAGATACATTTTAAAAAGCCAAAAGTACAGAATCAAGTTATACTAGAGGTAAACATTGCTTTTCTAGACCTTCAAGATAAAATATTTTAGCATTAGGTCATAACAACAGTAAAATTAGAACTGGAGGAAAAAAAAAAAGCTGATGACAAAGCTGAAGGAAAGAATTCTCTCAGACCTCAAAAAAGCAATAAGCAGTGAGATACAGTAAAAGTTGAACTTTTGGGATATGATTCTGAGACTTTTTAAAAGAAACAGTTTATAAAAGTAAAAGTAAAATTTCTTGTAATTTTATTAAGAGCAGATTAATACCTTAAGAAAATCTTGTTTTAATATCAGGGACCAAAATTTAGAAAGACTTATTTATAAATGATTTTCTTTTCACTGTAACCAATTTAATCACATACAAAATTCCTTTCATGAATTCCCCTTCACAAATCTTATCACGACTTACACAAACCGTCTATGACATGCTTGGACTTTCTGACTTGTTCTTAACTTCTTTCTTTCCTAATCAGTCAATTTTACTTTAGGACAAAAATTTACCATACAAGATTCTTTTTCATGCAAAAGTATTCTCTTCTGTATAACCTTTCTTACCAAAAATACGTTATTATTACTTTTTTTGAGACAGGGCCTCGCTTTCTTGCCCAGGCTAGAGTGCAGTGGCAAATTCATGGCTCATTGCAGCCTTGACATTCCGGGCTCAAGTGATCCTCCCACCTCAGCCTCCCAAGTAGCTGGGATTATAGACATGTACTACCACACCAGGCTAATTTTTGTATTTTTTGTAGAAATGGAGCTTTGCCATCTTGCCCAGGCTGGTCTTGAACTTCTGGCCTCAAGTGATCTACCTGCCTTAGCCTCCCAACATGCTGGTATTGCAGACATGAGCCACTGGGCCCAGCCAAAAATACATTTTTATATTCACAACTTTCTTCACATTTCTCTCTCCCTACTTGTTCCTTTTTACCTTCTTTCATAGGTAAATTTTAAATTAGCTCTAAATTATATAAAATTATTATGATTTTTCAACTGGGAGAATGTTCGCTTCCCTCAATTGAGAGATGCTGAATTAAATAACCCAGAGAATGAAAATCATCAAAACCAGAAAAAATAATAGGTTTAAACTTCAGGGCATGCAAGCACAGGGTGACATCTGTCACTAGAGAGGCACAGACAGCAAATATACAGCCGACTAAGAAACAGTAGGTACTGGCAAATACAACTTTGAGACTCAAATAGGTTATCCAACTCTGGGTGGGGCCTCTAACCTCAACCTGGGGAATATGAGTATTCCTGTGTCTCCTGGGGCTTAGAAGGCTGAGTATATTGCAAAGTATATTGCAAAAAGGAAAAGGGATAACAAAGGGAAAGGAAGAGACAACAAAGAGCACTCACCTATACATGAATCCAAAAACTTAGGAAGCAAGAAACCTAGAATTGTTTGTCAGATGTTAGCATTTTATAGATAAAATCATTCCACAATTTTATTTTACTTTATTTTATTTTTCTGAGATGAGTTCTCACTGTCACCCAGGCTGGAGTATAGTGGTGCAGTCACGGGTCACTGCAGCCTTGACCTCCAGGCTCAGGTGATCCTCCAACCTTAGCCTCCCTGGTAGCTGGGACTGCAGGCAGGTGCCACCATGCCCTCTTAATTTTTGTATCTTTTATAGAGATGGGGTTTCACCATGTTGCCCAAGCTGCCAAAATTTTAGAAACATGTTTCCCATATTATAAACATTTCTTCATTGGAAATGACCCAGACATCCAGTGAGTCACTCCAGGAAAGCCATGGATCAAAATTTTGGGTAAAGTAGTCTTCATGGAAGTTTAAGGGGTTTTGTTTTTGTTTTTGTTTTTGTTTGTTTGTTTGTTTTGCCTTTTCACATTTTGTTTTTCAGTTTCGGATGAGTTTCTAACATGTATATTTCTTTTACAGTTCTGGTTGAACTGTAGAAGAAAAACAAAATCTCCAAGTAACCTAAACAGCAAGTTTTATTTCAATACTAGTAGTCTAATAATAACAGATTCAAATCAGGCAGCAAAGAAGAGAAAAATAGAGAGCTTTAGAAGACTCAATTTAATTTCATAGCTGCAGGGCAAAAGTAACCACCTGAATGCTAACAGGCTGAAACTTCAGACAAGAGAATGGGACTCCACAGGGGCAAGCAGATAAAGATTTCTGCCTATTTTAACGTGGGGTGTAAAAGCAACTAAGTCCTGCAATGGTTATGATATAGCAAGAACAGGCTGGACACAGTTGCTAACATCTGTAATCCCAGTACTTTGGGAGGCCAAAGCGGGCAGATCACCTGAGGTCAGGAGTTCGAGACCAGCCTGGCCAACATGGTGAAACCCTGTGTCTACTAAAAATACAAAAATTAGCTAGGCGTGGTGGTGGGCACCTGTAATTCTAGCTACTTGGGAGGCTGAGGCAGGAGAATTGCCTGAACCTGGGAGGCAGAGGTGGCTGTGAGCCAAGATTGTACCATTGCACTCCAGCCTGGGCAACAGAGCAAGACTCTATCTCAAAATATATATATCAAGAACAAATCTTGTAAGTCTTCAGGTTTCCCATGCTATCCTGAGACATGACAAAGCAAACGAAAAGGTGATGGACAAAAGGCAAGTGTGGAAAGTGAATGCAGTAACCTCTGGGCTGGTCATAGGGGCCACTGTAAGGCTGCAGTAAAGCAAAGGCAACAATCTGGGAAATGATGAGAACTGTAGCTTTCCCATATCTGGCAAAGGGGACAAAGTGGATTAGTACAAAGCATATATTGGCATACATCTTGCAAGGCTACTTTAATTTTTATTATACCCCAGGGACTCTCACCCTATTGGTCTGGGACTCTAACCCAAATATTATACCCTTCAGACTCTAATCCCATTGGGCTAGAAATACTATCCTTGATAGGATGCCAAGACAGACCCCACTTGTCAGAGGTGGCCAATTAGTGCTGTGCCAGCTGAATTTCCTCAGCATGGGATCTCGTCCTAATGTCCCTTTGTAGTCACCAGAAGATGTTACCACATAAGGGGTCTTGATCCAGACCCTAAGAGGGTGCTTGGATCTCACACGGGAAGGAATTCAAGGTGAGTTGCAGAGGGCAGTGAGAAGAGACAGCTTATTGAAAGCTACTCCATTGTGGAGTAGGGCATCCTCAGAGGGCAAGCAAAGGAATGCACCATACTTATTTTAAGTGTTTCTTATATAGAGCCCTTATCTATGTAAAGACTAAACTAAGCTACGTCTACATGAGGGTGAGCAGACAACATGACACAATTTATTATTCTATTGATTTAAATAAAACTATCCTTGACATTTTAGTGTGTGAATACATCCAAGCATAACTGTAATTATCTTGAAAACATATATCGTTGTGGGTATTGGGACACCTGGACTTTCTGCTGTTTAGGAGTGTGTCCTTGTAGATATCTATAGGCTGTTCACTCAACTGTAAATATCTTCTGAATGTGGGTCACGACCAGCAAGGAATTGTACCTTGTTAGTCTGCAGATGGAGCTGAAATTAAAATGGCATTACTCTGGCTCTCCTAAGCTCCTGCTTCCTTAACAACACTGTTAGAAGTTGAAGGTTTAATTGCTTCTTCATCTAGACTTGCAATAAAGTATAGGTGACTCTTGAACAATGCAGGGCTGGCGGTGCTGACCCATGTGTATTAGAAAATCCAAGTACAACTTTTGACTCCTCAAGTACTGAACTGCTAATAGCCTACTATTGACCAGAAGCCTTACCAATAACATAAACAGTTGATTAACCGATATTTTTATGTTATATGTATTATTTTCTGCATTATTTAAGTTAAAGCAAATGTTATTAAAAATGATAAGGAAGAGAAAAGTATATTTATTATCCATTAAGTGGAAGTGGATCATCATAAAAGTTTTCATTCTGATGGTTTTCATTTTGAGTATGTGGAGGAAGAGGAAGGACTGGTCTTGTTGTCTCAGAGGTGGTAGAGGAGGTGGAAGTAGGGACAGGAGAGGCAAGCACACTCATTTTATTAGGTATAAATGGACCTGTGCAGTTCAAACTCATGTTTTTCGAGTCAACCATGTCCTTAAAATATCCAAAGTTTTTTTTCTCTCTTTATGTTAATTTTTCCACAGTTTGAAAAGCCAAATAGTGTAAATAGTCTTGTGATGAAAAATGTAGTCCTTTGCCCCATCTCCCTGGCTCCCTCCCAACTTGCTAATCCCACTCTCTTAAGCAAGGATTTCCAAATCTTTTATTTGTTTCTTTTCTGCCACTTTCATGTTGTCAACTCTTAATTTTATTGTTCTGCTCTGATATTTAGTACAATACTGTGTTTTACATATCCAAGTCTTAAGATTTGTGTAAGTTAGTAATAATAGAGGTGAGTTGGTGGTACTTGGTCTAAATACCTTAATATGTATTTTTCCTTTCTAGTGAAACCATTTGCAAATGAAGAAGAATATAGGAAAACTGAAGAAATAGTTCAAAAATTTCAAAGTGGGATTGGAGAAAAATTGCACCAGAAATTGCTTGAAAGGGCAAAAGGAAAAAGAAATTGGGTATTTGTTGTTACAATTGAATAATTGATGATGTTTAAAGAATGATAAATAAAAAGTACATAGTTTTTATTTTAAATTATTGCTGTAAAAATTTTTACAGTTTAATACTGTCATTTTCATAATCCGAAAGAAGGAATAAATCACTTAACTTTGGGAGTTTTCAGTGGGTGGATTCGGGAACTTGTTAAAATGCAGATTTGCTGGGATAAGTGATTCTGATTCACATGTCTGGAATTGAGGCCCAGAGATTCTTATTTTAACAATCACTTCATGTGGTTTGGCTGCAGGTGATCTGTAGACTATGCTTAAGAAAAACATTTTGTCCAGGTGACTAGCTGGAAAAATCTGAAACTCTAAAATGGACATGTCACGTAGGTGACATAGAAATATTTTAGTAGTACAATGGAGAAAGGGAATCATTAAAAATCAGAGTGGAGAATGGTTACGTATATTGTATATTTCAGTTAGATAAATTGAGGAAGGAAGAAGCTAGTATAATATTTATTGAAGGTCTCAATAATTTTCCTCAAAATTCTTTAACTTCTTCAGCTCAACCATTTCTGTTATTCTCTACTATGAATCAGAGGATAAGGTTTTATAATTAAAAAGCATTGCCTTGGTCTAGAAATAATTATTGTACCTATCATTTAGTTTTAGAAATAAAAAGCAAGCTGATTTTTTTTTTGATGAACCATTGATATCTGTGATGGAATAATAAAATTTCACACTTCCGGATTCCTTTGTTCTCAATTTTGAGCCTTGAGTTATTTTAATTAAAGTGGGGCAAAGGTAAAGAAGTTGTTGTTTTATCTGTGTCTTTTTTGTTTATGTCTCTTTCTGAATTACTGAGTATAGTTTATAACATCACTTTCTTCAAAAATACTCTAGGTAATTTGATAAGATGTACTTACTTATACATGGAATTCAATTGCATATTATGAAAGAGGGATACATAGAAAACAGTGTTTGTGAAAAATCTAAATTACTTTGAAGCCTACTGAAAACTTTTATTTATTTCTTTTATTTCTTTCTTTCTTTCATGTATTTATTTTTTGGAGACAGAGTCTGGTTCTGTTGCCCAGGCTTAAGTGCAGTGGTGCAATCTCGGCTCACTGCAACCTCTGCCTCCCGGGTTCAAGCTATTCTCGTGCCTCAGCCTCCTATGTAGCTGTAATTACAGGTGCGCACTACCACACCCAACTGATTTTTGTATTTTTTGTAGAGATGGGGTTTTGCCATGTTGGCCAGGCTGGTCTTAAATTCCTGGCCTCAAGTGATCTGCCCGCCTCTGCCTCCCAAAGTGCTGGAATTACAGGTGTGAGCCACTATGCCCAGCCAGTTTTTATATTTCTGATTTAGTATTTCAGTTTCTGTTTGGAAAAGGAAAATTGTTAATACCTTAATAATTGTTATGATTAGGTAAGGATTTATTGATTATCTATTATGCCCCAAGTACTCTGAAGAAACACCTATGTACTTTGTTGCATACTTGTGTCTACAATACAATAATATGTCTGAAGGTATCTTTTGGTGCTTTCTTGCTACTTGTTTTTGATAGTGTAGTTAAACCAAATAATACCTAAGATCCTATAGCTCCCTGCTGAAAAGAAATTATCACAATAACATTTCTCAATATGTACGATGATTTAAAGCAAGAAAACATGTTTTTATTTATTTATTTTTGAGACAGGGTCTTTCTCTGTTATCAAGGCTGGAGTGCAGCGGTACAATCATAGCTCACTGCACCCTTGAACTCCTGGGCTCAGGTGATCCTCCTGCCTCAGCCTCTTGAGTAGCTAAGACTACATGCAGGCCCAGCTAATTAAATTTTTTTTTTTTTTTTTTTTTTGTAGAGACAGGGTCTCTCTATGTTGCCTTGGCCTCCCAAAGTGCTGGGATTATAGGTGTGAGTCACCTCACCCGGCCAAAAAACATGTTTTTAAATGTTGAAGAATAATTAAAGAACAAATGTAGCTTGCTTTTTAAAATTCCCAGTAGTGACACATTCATGTATTATGAAGAACATTAAGGTGATGTTCTCAATTTCTTTTAGCTGGAAGAGTGGTGGCTGAATGTTGCCTATCTGGATGTTCGTATACCATCACAATTGAATGTCAACTTTGCGGGTCCTGCAGCTCATTTTGAACACTACTGGCCTCCAAAGGAAGGGACTCAGTTGGAAAGAGGAAGTATAATTCTTTGGCACAGCTTGAACTACTGGCAGCTATTAAGAAAGTAAGGAGATGTGTGAATTTAGTAACAAGCTTACCTGAAGTCTTAGGTAGCAAAATGTTGAGAAGCTTAATTTACTTATTTGGGGATGAATACTTCAGTTGTGGCTGGTTTTTAAATTTTATAATGACTTCTTGGTCAAAATCCTTTTTTTTTAATAGAGAAAAAGTGCCTGTTCATAAAGTTGGAAATACTCCTCTAGATATGAATCAATTCCGAATGCTATTTTCTACCTGCAAGGTTCCAGGAATTACTAGAGACTCAATTATGAATTATTTTAGGACCGGTAAGTAATAATTCAGGTATCTTTTTTAGTAAAGGCACTGGAATTTGGGTAGCCTACTATGATGTGATGGAACATACACTTTTGAAGAATATTACTATTGGGACTTTGACAAAGAAAGGTTTTCTGTGAGCCTTATATTTGAATCATTCTGATTAGTTCAGATATGATTTATGGCAATGGATTTTCTAAATGTGTCTTACATGGTTCAGCACAAACCTGATGCTTATATTCCATCATTTGAAAGTTTAAAGTTTAGTTGAAGAGTAGAATCAGAGTATTAAGAAAATCCTGAAACATACGATCTGGATGCTTCTCTTGCTTCTCTTTCTACCGTCATTTTTTATTACCTGAATTGTCTTTTTAAGTGTTTGCTTATATGTGCTCATCATGCCACAGTCTCCCTGTGAGTCTGCTTGTCCCTCCACCTTATATGAGGTAAAAGCCTGGAGTCACTCTTCCTTTTTTTTATTGTTTTATTTTTTTTTTGACAGGGTCTCACTCTGTTGACCAGGTTGCGATCTCAGCTCACTGCAACCTCCACCTCTTGGACACAAGTGGTCCTCTTGCCTCAGTCTCACGAGTGGCTGGGACTATAGGCAGGCACTGCCACACCTGGCTAATTGTGTATTTTTTGTAGAGATGGAGTTTCACCATGATGCCCAGGCTGGTCTCGAACTTCTGGGCTTAAGCAGTCTGTCCGCCTCAACCTCCAGAAGTGCTGAGATTACAGGCGTGGGCCACCATGCCTGGCTTGGAGTCACTCTTCTTAGAGACACATGAGTTCAGATTGACTCATCAATTTTTTTTTTTAAACTGGCAGTTTATGGCAGTTTCTGCTTGGTGTCCTAGCTTATCTTGAAATGGAAATATCTGCCGGGGTAACTGTTTTTTTTTCTCAGTTTACACTTACTGAAGAGTATAATTATGAATGGATTTTTTTTCTTACATAAAATGATATTTAAAAGTAAAATATTTATAGCCAATCATGCTCATAGTATGAGGGATATGAGCTTACTTTCATGTGGAATTCAACTCTTCTTTGTAAACTTATTTACATGCTTGAGATATTTAATGTCCTCAAGCCCACATATATTTACCTTGATGTTACCAGTGAAACAATTAAAGGATTAGAGAAACTGAGTTATTCATGGTCTGAAGTTTAATGTAAAAGATGAACAAGATAAAATCAATGTAAGAAGAGTAATAGCAAAAAAAGAAAATATGCATACTAGTTAAGAACTAATATCAATAGACCTAGTTTTGAATTGTCTTTATCACTTCGTAGGTATATCCTTAGATAAGGTGACTCTTTTGAGTTATAGTTTGTAGAATGGGGATTCATTAATAATGCATCTCTTGACATGTTGATTGAAGCTGACATGGTTATTATATTTTGGGGCTTACATGTGAAGACATGTAGAGATAGGGATAAAGTGTGAGGTAGACATGAAAAAAAATCAGAATTCATGGCAAATAGTATACAGAGTGTTCAAATAAGGTAAGTAACTACATGGCTGTTTTATATTAGATAGTCAGGGAAGGCCTCTCCAAGGATCTGAATGATAAGATGAACCTGCAGAGTTTTTTGGCTTTCTTTTGTTTAGTTCACTTTTTTTGTTGTTGTTATTTTTTTGTGTGTGTTAAGGGCAGAATGCCCTGGGCAGGAATAAATTTAGCAGATTCAAAGGGCAGTACAGATGGAGCAGGGTACACAGGAGGGAGATGGATGGGCAGATTGGAAAGGTCACTAGAAGGTAGATCATACGGTACTTTATAAACCAAGGTAAAGTGTTTGGTTTGCATTTAAAATGCAGTTTTAGTGAAAGTTGAAGAGGGAAGCCCAGCTGGAAGAGACAAAAGCAGATTGATGAAGTGGTGGTAACATTTGGAAATAATGCTTGCAAGAAAAGTTTTGATGTGCACTGGGAGATGAAAAATAATTTTTTTAAGATTGTGGTATTACATCATAGGCATTGATACAGGAGAGGAGGAAAAATAATCTTGCAGGGGAGATGATAAGGAGCCAAAGTCATTGAGAAGGTAAAAGGCAAGAGGATCAAGAGCAGAAAGGTAGAGGGTTAGTCTTTGACAGGATCAAAGAAGAGAGGCAATAGGAGGGAATGCAGGAACTGTGAATCTAGAAGCAAACAGATTGGCCAGTTTTGCTGTAGGAAGATGAGGAGGTACTTTGTATTGCTTATGTTTTTAGTGAAATAAAAACTGAGGTCATCAACTGGGATGGAAGATTTGAAGAAAAAGGAGGTTTGAAATATTCTTTTTGGAAAGTGGGAAAAATAAACATGCTGTGGAAATAATGGAGTTACTGAACACTGCTGAGTGCCCATTTGAGATGTGTGTTCATGCATTTAAAGTTAGATGAGATGACATGTTGTGGTTTTTTCTTCAGCATCAGTGAGGGGCAGGAGGGGCAGGTGCAAAGGAAGAGGGGCTGAAGGATGAAAGCTTTTTGCAACGGTGAAATAATTTGGGACCATTGAATCTATCCTGAGTAAAGTGAAAATTGGGCCAGGCCTGGTGGCTCATGCCTGTAGTCCCAGCACTTTGGGAGGCCTAGGTGGGCAGATCACCTGAGGTCAGGAATTTGAGAACAGCCTGGCCAACATGGTGAAACCCCATCTCTACTAAAAATACAGAAAATTTAGCTGGGCACAGTGGCTCACACCTGTAGTCCCAGCTACGCGGGAACCTGAGGCAGGAGAATCACTTGAGTTCATGAATAGGAGGTTGCAGTGAGCTGAGATCATGCCACTGCACTCTGGCCTGG
The DNA here is from genome assembly GCF_043159975.1 of Macaca nemestrina. Classification (NCBI taxonomy): domain Eukaryota; kingdom Metazoa; phylum Chordata; class Mammalia; order Primates; family Cercopithecidae; genus Macaca; species Macaca nemestrina. The sequence goes on from NC_092128.1 coordinate 66,895,470, forward strand.
GCAACAGAGTGACACTCCATCTCAAAAAAATAAAAGAAAAAAAAAAGAGAGAAAATTGAAAAAATGAGTGTTGATAGGATGGGCAGCATTTAAGCCACTGAGGTTAGTCTCAATAAGCAGGCTATAATTAGAACTAGTTTTTTGTTTTTTGCTTGTCTTTTTTTTTTTTTTTTTTGGTCTGTCACCCAGGGTGGAATGCAGGTGCGATTACGGCTCACTGCAACCTCGACCTCCTGGGCTCTGGCAGTCCTCCCACTTCAGCCTCCTGAGTAGCTGGGACCAGGCACATGCCACCACACCTGGCTAATTTTTGTATTTTTTGTGGAGACCGGGTTTTGCCATGTTGCCCAGGCTGGTCTCGAACTCCTGAACTCAAGCAATCTGCCCGCTTCAGCCCCTAAAGTGTTGGGATTACACGTGTGAGCCGCAGCACCCAGCCTGTTGTTGTTTATGTATTTGTTTTTACCTACGCCCAAGAGACCATTGAGACTAATTCAGTCATACCTTTCATCTCTCTCTATCACATTTACACAAAAAGCCCAGACTGTTCATGTTATCCCTTGTCAACTGGATTGATGGATTTGTGCATGGTCTAATTTGATCCAAATTTCTCATTGCTCCGATATACCCTCACGACTTCCCTAAACCATTCTGCTGTACTTTCTGGAGCTCATGATCAGCAAAATCCATTATATCCTCAACCTTTTCTCTGAAAGATGTTACTAAAGCTTGATTATTCATTAAGCTTACTACTTCCCCTGTACCCTCTCAAGGGGGATTTTTCTTTTTCTTTTACATAGCACTACAGGGCCTGTGGGAGGTGTTGGTATCCTTTTTGTTTCCCTTTGCCCTTTCTGTTTTCCCTTCTTCCTTAACAATTTTAGCCTTTTTGGGGAAAAAAATGCCTTCAGGTTATATCACCACTACCTTGTTGCAGTGACTTACCTCCTGCCCATTCCCCTTCATCTATTGATTGCTTTAGCTCCAGTGCCTGTCTTTCTTTCCATTACTATCTCAGTCACATTCTTGATGATTTTAGCTTTCAGTTGCAGACGATCCATAGGCTCTCATTTCCTTCAGTTTATAGCTCTAGGAAACTACATCTTTCAGTACTCCAACTCAGCTGTTCCTTTGGCCACATTGTGATTTACAGTTTAATGATGCTACTGCTCTTCACGGCTCCATTCCTACTTCCCCAAGTCTTCGCTTCTTTCTCGTTCTTCACCATCATTACTCCCAGGCATACACATTCAAATCTTTGTCACCCCTCCTCAGTACTAATGTGGTAAAACCTAAACATAGTTTAAAATTTAATTTGTCTTTTCTCGACATATCAAAGATACCTGCTCTAGCAATTTACTTGGCCAGAGAAAACCGCAACACCTCACTTAATGATCTCAGTTAAATCTCAAGTTGGCCTCCAGCACTACTGTACTATCTTCCTTGGTTAGCTTATTCTTTCTCTTCCAGAGAAGACTGTTTTATGCCTTTCTACCTCCTTTTTAGCTTACAAACTCTTCTTCTTCTCAAGAAATATGAGCTTTCTTCCCATCATGACATTTACCAGCCTTCCAGTGCTGGGCAGAATAATGGTCCCCCATAGATGTCTACTTTCAAATTCCTGAAATTGTTAATATGTTAGGTTACATGGTAAAGAGGAATTCAGGTTGCTAGTTAGTTGGCCTTGAAATGGGGACATTATGCTGGATTATTCACATGTGCCCAAAGTGTATAATCACAGGGGTCCTTATACATGGAAGAGGGAGGCAAAGGAGAGAACCAAAGAGATGGCAATATGAGAAGGTTATGATCTTCCCTTCATGGCCTTGAAGATGGAAGAAGGGATTCATGAGCCCAAGGAATGTGGATAGCCTCTAAAAGCTGGAGAAAGGAAGGAAACCAATTTTCTTCTAGAGCCTCTAGAAGGAACACAGCCCTGACGGCACCTTCATTTTAGCCCAGTAAGCCGCATTTCAGATTTCTGGTCCTTAGACCTGTAAGATAATACATTTGTGTTGTTTTAAGCTACTAAGTAAGTAGTAACTTGTTTTTGCAACCAGTGTAAATATACTAATTCAAATATTTGCCCATTCCCTACCCCCTTGTAATATGTTACTGCAAATTCATATACTTTTCTTTTCTTTTTGAAAAATAGATTAACTCCTCTGACTCCTAAGGACAACTCTTCTATATCTGTGCTGAGTCCCAGTTCCTCTTGCCTAGTCAGGGACCTTGCTTTTGCATTATCCTCTCTCCCTGCTGCTTATCAGTTTTCTTTCTTTACTCGATTGTTCCAATCTGTAATATCTTCCATCTTAAAAGGAAAACAATTCACCTCTTGTCTCCTTCAAGTATCAGGCCCCAGTCGAAGCCACCATCCCGTCTCTCGTAGATTGTTCTCACCTGGACCACTTTAATCACTTCCTAATTTGCCATACCTTCTCTTCACCCTTATAATCTGTTCTCCATGTAGCAGCTGGAGTGATCTTTTTAGTTAGATCACATTATCACTCCCCTGCTTAAAACCGTCCATTGATTTCCTTCCCATCATACTGGAAACCACTTTCTGAGGCCAGTGTAATCGGGTCTCAACCTTATCTACCACTCTACCCTTTTCTCTGTGCCACAGCTGCACTGACCTTGTTTTCCTTTAAGCAGATCAACTCATGTTTATTCTGATGCCTTTGTGCTTGCTGTTTCCTCTGCCTGAAACACTCTTCTGCGGGTATTTCCGTGGCATACTTTTCTTACTTCATTCAGTTTTCTGCTCAAATATCCCCCAGGTTTATCCTGAGGTAGCACCCTTCTGCCACCCTCACCCTTTCCAACCATTTATTGATTAATTTGGCATCAGGTTTATTTTCTTTTTTCTTTCCCAGCCCTAAACTTTGAAAGGGGTGTGGTCAGGAGAGGACAGCAATAAAAGAGTAGTGGTAGTAGAGATAAAAGGATCTGGAGGTTTTTGAAGGGGAAGAAAGAAGAAATGGTTTGGAGGTAGCCATGAGGAACAAGGAAAATACATACCTCACCCTCTAGGTCTTGAGGAAATAGGTATAAGAGAAAAAAGAGTAATGTTATCAGGAGACTGTTCTTCCTCATAGTTGATGAAAATATTTCATGAGATAATGTATGTAAAGCACTTAATACTGACCCATAAATAATACACACCAGTATATTTCCTTCAAGCGGCAGTGTATGTCTTCTCTTTCTTCCTCTTTTTCCGTTTTCTTTTCTTAGAAGGTGGGGCAGGGATCATATAAGAAGATGCTTGGCAAAAGGACAAGTACCTAAAGATGGGGCTGTATAACAATAATTTGAGGTTTACAGCAAACAAATAGTACTTGGGGAGTTAAGGCGTGCCAAAGAAATCAGAGATAATCCATTGTCAGTGGCTTACCAGATGTTGCCAGACTGGACAAAATTCTTTTCCTTTGCTACTCAGGCATACTGGATCCTTCTCTACTGAAAATTATTTTATTGAGTTATCGTAGCTAGATATTGCTGTAATTAAATTACCTGATGAGTAATTAACATTAAAATAATCCAAAAGAGAAACCTGTTAATTCAAATGGCTCTCCTCCAAGATTCCACTGGTCTCCTTCTCCCCTTCCCATTTCTGTTTCTAAATAAATCTAGAAAGGTCTGTAGTAGTTTGGGATTTGTATGGTTTTCAGGGTATTTGAAACTCATGGATTTCTAGATGTCTCACATGGAACAAGTGTCAGGAGTATGTATTTATATCATAGTAACTGCAATTCCATTAATACATTGTTTTTGTTATGTGACATATTTGATGACTATATGATTAAAATATTGGAAGAATACCTACTTCTCTTCTATTGGATATATGCAACTTTAGTCCTGTTTAGCATTAGATTTGAGTCTTGTGTTTTCTGTTTCTGTTTCCAGAGAGTGAAGGGCGTTCCCCAAACCACATTGTAGTGCTGTGTCGAGGCCGAGCTTTTGTCTTTGATGTAATACATGAAGGATGTTTGGTCACCCCGCCAGAACTTCTCAGGTTTTCAGACTACTTTCTTGAGTCTCATTAGGTCTTATGGTGTTGCTTGAATTAAAATATACATGTTTAGAATTGCCTTTCAAGGTGATAGTAAGCTGAAAAATAAGAATTTTATACTTGCTTTTTTAAAAAAAAGTCTATTTGTACTTTTAATTTAAATTGTTTTTAAATTTTACTAGACATATATAAATATGTTCACTTGGAGAAAAGGAAAACATTACATATATTACCAATTCCATTCCCTGCCTCAGAATTAATCACTGTTACTTGTTTAGTGTGTTCCATCTTTCCATGCCTGTTGCAATGAATTTACATGCATACCTAGCTTAAAAAATACATACATAATATATATTATATATGTACATACATATGGTATACATTTTCTTTTTTTTTTTTTTTTTTTGAGGCGGAGTCTCACTCTGTCGCCCAGGCTGGAGCGCAGTGGCCAGATCTCAGCTCACTGCAAGCGCTCCGCCTCCCAAGTTCCCGCCATTCTCCTGCCTCAGCCTCCCGAGTAGCTGGGACTACAGGCGCCCGCCACCTCGCCCGGCTAGTTTTTTGTATTTTTTTAGTAGAGACGGGGTTTCACCGTGTTAGGATGGTCTCGATCTCCCGGCCTCTTGATCCGCCCGTCTCGGCCTCCCAAATTGCTGGGATTACAGGCTTGAGCCACCACGCCCGGCCCACATTTTCTATGTGTATGTTTTAAAGTATATTATGGAAAATTTCAAAATGTATAGGGAATTATATAATGACAACTCCTGTGTAGACATCTCCTAACTTCAACAGTTACCAACTCCTAGCATCAACAGTTATAAACTCATAGTCAGTGCTGTTTCAACTATACCTCTTTTGCCCTTTCCCTTACTTTCCCATGGATTATTATTATTATTATTATTATTATTATTTTTGAGACAGAGTCTTGCTCATCACCCAGACTGGAGTACAGTGGCACGATCTCAGCTCACTGCAAGCTCCACCTCCCAGGTTCACCCCATTCTCTTGCCTCAGCCTCCCGAGTAGCTGGGACTACAGGTGCCCGCCACCATGCCCGGCTAATTTTTTGTATTTTTGGTAGAGGCAGGGTTTCACCGTGTTAGCCAGGATGGTCTCGATCTCCTGACCTAGTGATCCACCCACCTCGGCCTCCCAAAGTGCTGAGATTACAGGCGTGAGCCACCACACCCAGCCAAATAAACAGTATTTTAATATTATTAACAGATGATCAGTTGCTCTAATTGTTTTCTAATTGTTGGGTATATATATGTATTTATAACTTAAATTATTTTAAATAAATATTGCAAACATGTACAAAACTGCACACAGAAATGTACAGCTAAATACTCATGTAACCTGCACCCAGGTCAAAAATTAGAACATTTCTAATATTCTAAAAATTAGAACATGAAGATTCCCCTCATCCCTCTTCCATACTTTCACTCCTTCCCAGGGGCAGTCATTTAGGTTGTTTACAGTTTGCATTATTATTTTTAAAAGGCTGCTGTGAAAATCCTTGTGTAAGTCTTTTGGTGTACACATGCATGTATTTCTGTCTGGAAAACACCCAGGAGAGAATTTGCCAAGTCATAGGGTATGTGTATGTTCAGCTTCAATAGATAATGCCAGTTTTCCAAAGTAGTTATGTCTACTAGTGTGTGAGTGTTGTAGGAGTTCTTTATACATTCTGGGTAAGAGTTCTTACTTGGTCGTGTGTGTTGCAATACACAGAATAGAAGATGTTTATAACTGATCTTTTGTTCTATTAAACACATCTTCCTGGTGAACAGAAGTTCTTAATTGAATGTAGTCCAGTTTATTAATCTTTTAATCTTTACCATACAGATGATACATTTTGTGTTCTGTTTTAAAAAATTTTTCCCTAACTCATTGCCAAGAAGATAATTTCTTATGTTCTAGAATTTTGTTTTGCCTTTTACATTTGTATTTATAGACTTCCTGGAGTTAACTGATTTTTGTGTTTGACATGAGGCACAGGGGTAGTTGCACGTTTAAAAAATAGTGTTATTTTTCTCACTAGCTTCTTTTAATCAACAATAAATGTAATCTTTTCTATTGGTACAAATACATCTACCTTATTCTTTTAAACTATTACATATAATTCCATCAAATGGATATATTATAGTTGATGTGACCATTTCTCTATGATATAACATTAAAGTTGTTTCCATTTGTTGCTATAACAAATAATTAACATATTCAAACATGCCTCTTTGTGTATTTGGATAAAATATCTACAGTTTGATATTAGAAGTGAAATTTGCACATCATCTGATGTATACATTTAAAATTTTTGACTAAGTCAAATTGTCATCCACAGTGGCATTGTTTTTTCTGCCAGTATTTTATATGACGACACCCACTTCTAATCATTGTTGACATGGTACTATTAAACTTAAAACATCTGGTGGTGGGGGGACACAGTGGCTCATGCCTGTAATTGCAACATTTTGGGAGACTGAGGCTGGAGGATGACATAAGGTCAGGAGTTGAATACCAGCCTGGGCAACACAGGGGGACCCTGTCTCTACCCTGATTAGCTGGACATGATAGTGCTACTTGGGAGTGCTCCCAGCTACTTGGAAGGCTGGGGTGGGAAGATTACTTGAGCCCAGGAGGTTGAGGCCACAGTGAGCTGTGATCATGCCACTGCACTCCAGCCTTGGGTAACAGACCAAGACCCTGTCTCAAAAAAAAAAAAAAAAAAAAAAAAGCTATATCTAGTGAACTGACAGGTGAAAAATGGTTTTCATTGTTGTTTGAATTTACATATCCCTCATTACAAGTGAAGTTGAGCATTTTTGTATGTTTTATAGGCCACTTATTTGTGTTTTCTGTGAGTTACTTTGGCCTATTTTTCTATTGGCTATTTTACTTTATTCTGATTGATTTATAGCAATTATTTATATGGTCTCCACATTAATCCTTTATAGATTATGTGTGTTGCAAACATTTTCTTCCAGTTAACTTGAAGCAAATTTTGGAAATTGTCCAATCTTAATTTTGATTTAGGCAGATTTATCTTTTTAATCATTTGCTTTTATATCTTGGATAATATTTATGTGTCTTCCCATTACATGTTTTAGTTAGTGTGTTTTAAATTTGACACATAATTATTAGATCAGGCTTATAATTGGATTATTCAAAGCCACTCTTCCAGAAATTGAACACATATGCTTCATGGGCTACATTCAGCCTGTGACCTATTTTGCTTGGACAGCAGAATTTGAATCACTGTTTAAAAATCATGAAATTTTACATAAACATCTAGATTTCTGTTTTTGCCTTAAAAAAACCCCAAAAGTTCTGACAACCACCAGTCTACTTTCTGCCTCTATAAATGTGCCTATTTTATACATTTCATTAATATAGGAATGGCGTCTTACAACATGTAGGCTTTTGTGTGTGGCTTCTTTCACTTAGCATAATTTTTTCAAGGTTCATCCATGTTTTGGCATGTATGAATGCTTTATTCCTTTTTATTGCTGAATAACATTCTATTTTACAGATATGCCACATTTTATTAACTATTCATCAGTTGATGGACATTTGAGTTGTTTCTACTTTTTGTCTATTATGAATAATAGACAAATAGTAAATTATTCATAATGCTTCCTTGAATATTGTGTACAGGTTTTCATGTAAATGTATGTTTTCATTTCTCTTGGGTATATTTTAGGAGTAGAATTGCCAGGTCATATGGTAATTCTATGTTTAACTATTGAGAAACTATCAGAGAGTTTTCCAAAATGGCGCAGTATATTAGGGTTCCAGTTTCTCCACATCTTCACCAACACTTATTGTCTGCCTTTTTTATTGTAGCCACGCTAGTAAGGGTAAAGTGGGATCTCGTTGTAGTTTATATTTGATAATGATGTTGAAGATTTTTTCACATACCTTTTGGCCATTTGTATATATCTTCCTTGGAGAGATATCTAATCAGTTACTTGGCCAATTTTTAAATGAGGTTGTCTTTTTATTATTGAATTGTAATAGTTCTTTAGATATAAGTCTTTTTACAGATATATAATTTAGCAAATTATATCTCCTAGGCTTGGCTTTTCACTTTTTTGATGGCCTCTTTTGATGCACAATATTTTTCATTTTGACAAAATCCAATTTTATCTTTTTTTGTTGTTGTTACATGTGCTTCTGGTATTGTATCTAATAAACCATTGCCTAATCTGAGGACATGAAGATTTACACATATGTTATCTTTTAACATCTTTTAAAAAAAATTGTGGGAAAGGGGGGAGATAATGTTTAAATGTACATTTAGTTGGAAATGTTGGCAGTAATTGAAGTAGAGATATCCAACAAGCTTTTGGAACTTTGGAACTTTGGTAACAGAAATTGAGAGGGAAAATGGTGTTGAAGTTAAAGAGTTGGTTGCCTCTTACATAAAAGTGATAGTTGAAACTATTAAAGAAGTAGATGAGATTACCGAGGGAGAAACTTACAAGAGGAGCTTGGAAAGGCCAGTGACAGAAATTTGGGAAAAGACACATTCAGCAGTGTAAGGAGAACAAATGGTCAATGAAAAAGACTGCAGTGAGATACGGAGACCACAATGGAACCGTGTGAAAAACTCAAGTAAGAAGATAATTTTAACATTCATTCCTGAGTGTCAAAATTCTATAATGAGGAAAACTAGACTTAGATAAAGCTACTGGGTTTCCTTAATGGACATTATTGGTGACTTTCAGAAGAGCAGTTTCAAGATGATCACTGGAGAACAAAAATCGAGGACAGTAAATTAAAGAGTGAATGGAAAGCGATGAAGAAAAAGCCAGATTGTGTGGCGTATAGAATATTTTTAAAAATATATGATTCTGTAATGCAGATATTTTTAATACAAATCTTTGTGCTTTGAAATATAAAAAATTAGATGTGTAGCTGAAAAACAGTTGCATAGTTAGCCAAGTTAAAGGAAAAGAGGGATTATCTTGTTACCAAATCTGCATCTCTTAATGGTGACGATTTGGGCAGTTATGTGACCTTTTATTATCACACTTAAAATGTCATTTCAGGTTTAACACACTTTCCTTTGTAATTAATCCGTAATAATGACCACCTTGTAAAACGAACATGAAAATGATCATTTCAGGGAGGAAGAAAAAGTTTCATAGTCAAAACTGGTGCTTTGAGGTAGTTGATAAAGGAAAGGTAGCAACAAGTACCATATAGAGAGAAACAGGTTGATTTTATTTAGAAATTCAGAGTTTATGCTAGTAACCACAAACTGCAAAAGTTTATTCATAATTGGAGCAAAATCAGTAGCTACTAAAGACAAGTAAGCAGGAAGAGAGGCAAGGCAAGTTACTCTCGCTATAGATGCAGATTGGTGAAGAAACCCTTATTCTGTTCCTCAGGACACCATTAACTTGCAAATAAAAAGGGGGGGATTTTTCAGCAAGAAAATTATTTCTTTATCAGTGTTACAGATATAATGAACAAACAGAGGAGAGTATGCAAATCGATAGATAAATGATGAATTCCAGTTTTGAATGATGAAGTCAGAGCTGATGGCTACTAGTGTTGTTTTTTGACCATTTATTAAGCTACATTAGCTCACTTCCTGAGAAAACCTTGAAAGCTTTTAAATTGAAGTAATTTCTTAACATGTGCCATGAAGAAGTAGAGCTAAATTAAAGATCTGTGGATTTTTGACTGATGAAAATTTCTTTATGGGAGAACCCAGTTATTTATCTGCTGTATGTTTAAAGATACATGAAACTCATCAATCTGGGAGCATAAAATACTATGGAGGGGAAGTAGTTTATCCTTAGCTAGTAGATTCTTTAAAAATATAATGATTAGAAGTAACAAATTGGCACATATGAAAATACTTAAAACTGATTACATGGTATTTCTATTTTTTTTTTTTTTTTTTTGGTAAAACACAGGTATTAATTGAGTATACAGTAAGTCCTCTGGTTAAATATATATGCACATAGTTTTTAGTTGGATAAGATGTACATGGTATTTGTGAAATTGATTACCAGGATATTTTTCAAGTTCTCTATTGTCAGGATATTTACAGTAAAAAGGATATTTACTTGTAACCTAGAAGTGCATGCACATTTCAAAAGTATATATCAGCCGAACTAAATTTAGCCAATAACTAAATTTATTTACTGAAATTAAATTATTGTCAAATATGCTTTGGGTATTAATAGAACACAATCACTTAAAAATATGTGCTATGGGAAATCTATTGGCATCATAAGTGGTTTCTTTGGGTAATATATCCAAACATTTAAATATTGATCAATATTATGACCTTTTAAAGGCCAAAGTAGTTACTTTCTGCCTGTACTGTTTTTGAATCTTCTTTTCATCTTCCATAAGACAACTGACATATATCCACAAGAAGTGCCATAGTGAACCTGATGGACCTGGGATTGCAGCATTAACTAGTGAGGAGCGAACTCGATGGGCTAAGGTTCTGATTTACATTTTTCTTAACGAAGCTTTTCTCTAACAAACTCTTCTGATGTATTGTATTTCAGTTGTAATATTTGATCATCATCTCCTTGCCCTTTAGGCACGAGAGTATCTGATTGGTCTTGATGCAGAGAACTTGGCCTTGTTAGAAAAAATTCAGAGTAGTTTACTGGTATATTCCATGGAGGATGACAGTCCACATGTAACACCAGAGGATTATTCTGAGGTACTTAACTATCTTCTGTTTTACGCGGACCTCTAGGTTGATGAACTTTTCTTGCCAAAGGTGAAACGAGAACCTAATCATAACCTGCACTAGTGTATCTTGACACCATAGCTGGGAGTATCTCTCCTAAGAATTATGTCACCCTTGTAAATCATTTATTTTATCATTTGGTTAATTACTGAACACATCGATGTCAGTGACGTTAAGGGTAAATATGGCCTTATTTTATGCTCCCCTGCCACTCCCAGGGTGACATTTCAGTTTCCCAAGAAATAATAAAAGATAGTAATTGTATTAGAAATCTCATAGTCTTTTGAAAATACTTAAATTATTTTATAATGCATTAATTGGTATTAAATAATAGGAAAAGAATATCAAGGATTGAAAAACCTTGTAGCAAGGAAAGAGGTTTTTTTTTTTGTTGTTGTTGTGGTTTTTGGAGAATCACCAGACTTCTTTTTAAGGAAGAACGTATTTTAATGCAGTGTTGTTGAGACTTTTTTGACCACAATTTTTAGTTACAAACACATTTAGATTGCAGCCCACTATATGTACATGTGTGTATGCATGCAAACACATATATAAAATAGGAGTTTCACAGAACACTAACTACTTTTATTATCTGTGAGGTACACTGATATTTCCAGTCTATTTTATTCTTTTTTATAAGGAATATTGATTGTGATGCACTGAATTGATTTCACGATTCATTAATAGGCCAAAGTATACAGTTTGAAAAACAGGTTTAGTAGGAAATGAATTCTTAAAATATTTCCTCCTAACTAGACTTTAATGACTAAACTTTTATCAAGATCTTTTATCCTATTCAAGTTACAAAGCCTTCTCCTCTCAATTCTATGTTCTGTAAACATTCATGAATATTGTACCAGCATTTTCTTTTCTGGTAGGATTTTCTTGATTTGAGATTTTGAGAAACCCCTAAAGTCAGGGCCAGAATTACTCTCTCGAGTATAACTATATTATCATTTTATTAAATTTGGTTGACCTGAAGAGGAATGGTGAAGTGATATATATGTTTAAGATATGAATTCTTACAAACCAATATTAAACCCTTTTAATTTGGAAAAATTAAATTTATTTTAGATTATTGCAGCCGTCCTTATTGGAGATCCAACAATACGCTGGGGTGACAAATCCTATAACTTGATTTCCTTTTCTAATGGAGTATTTGGCTGTAATTGTGATGTAAGTAAACTACTGAAATTTTTTTCTCTTCTGATCTTTTAGGTTAAATTAGTGGCAATAAACCATAAATACTTGTGCTGGGGAACAGTGTAAGTGAATACTAATTTAGTTTTATGGCACTTTGGTGAAAAGTTTAGTTATGAATTCTCAGTGAAAGTAGAGTATAGGACAAGTTATTTTCTTCTGTAGTAAGGCCAACAGTTTGTTAGTACTATATCTGCAAAATGGAATTTGCATATAGTATTTATGTAGTGTAAGCTCTTAAAACCCAGTATTATCTGCTTGCTGAGAATACCTATTTCAAAAGGTATTATATGGCATTATGTATGTGTTCTATGCACAGAGCAATGCATTTGGATATATTTATAGAGTTTAAGATTCACCTAGTAACTAGGTAACTATTTTCCTAAAATGACACATGATCTTTGGAACACTATTTAGGCTGTGGATATTAAAATGGCAGTTACTACCATTTTTGACCATTTTCATTAAAAAAAAAAAAAAAAAAACAACTTTTCTTGTTTCTCCTCTGTTCCCCTCCCATGGATGTCTTTACTAGCTCTGCCTACTAACTGTCTGATAGGCATTCAGGAGGTCTATGAACCAAGAAAATTTTTTATAAAGGGGTTTAGGGCTGGGCCTGATGGCTTATACCTGTAATCCCAGCACTTTGGGAGGCCAAGGCAGGTGAATCACTTGAGCCCAGGAGATGGAGACTGGCCTGGGCAATGTCATGAAACCCCATCTCTACAAAAAATACAGAAATTAGCCTCACATGGTGGTATGCGCCTGTGGTCCCAGCTACTTGGGAGGCTGAGGTAGGAGGATCGCTTGAACCTGGGAGGTTGAGGGTGCAGTGAGCAGTGACTGGGTCAATCACCTGCTCAGCCTGGGCAACAGACTGAGACTCTGTCTCAAAAAAAAAAAAAAAGAAAGAAAAAAAATAGGGTTCAGTAGTTGTATTAATCCGTATTAGGTTTAGGTGATAGAAACCTAAATCAAACTGGCATTAACTTAAGAAGATATTTGTTGGCAAGGGATGTAGCTAAATTTGGGTAAAGCTGACTTCAGTGTTCAAATGCTTTCATTGGAAATCTCTTCCCATTTTTTAGTGCTGCTTTCCTTTGTTTGGCTTCATATTTAGGTAGACTGCCCAATGTGATTGTTGTACCAACAGTCTCATGTCTTCATAGCTTTCTTCATAACTTATTGACTCCCAAAGGAAATAGTCAGCTTCTTTTCTTCCAATGGTTCCGGCAAAGTTCCTGGAATAATCCTCATCAGTTGTGATTGGCCTGTGTGATTCATGCCCCCATCCTGGGGAATCAGGTGCTTGGATGAGCTTGGCCTGGGTCACATGCCCAACCTTGGAATCTAGTGGGTAGAATCAGTCTCATTCAAACCATTACAAAGTGGTGTTTGGTTGCCTAAAGAACAATAAAGTAGCTGTTATTTCAGAACAAGGCGGATTGGTTAATAGGTACTGAAAGTGAATGTCTGTTGGAATATCTCATCAGAGCTACAGTGAAAAGTTGCCACGAGTCATTTTGAAGATGTTCTCTTTACTCTTCCTTTGAGTCTACTGTTGACAGAATAGTTCTTGTTAATTGCCTCAGTTTTTGTCTCTTCAGCTCCTCATTTGATTCTCCTTGACATTCCTCAGTCTGGTTTATGACCTTACCATTCCTTGCAAACTACCCTTTGTAAGGTGGTCAACTGCCCCCTGGCTTCTTCCCTTGATTTCTCTTTGACCTGTCTGCTGCAGTTGGTTACCCTCTTCATACATATTTTGACACTGCCTCTTTTCTCTTAACAGTATTTTCCTGTCTACTGATTCTGAAACTGACCTTAATACTCATGACACTTTTCCCCCTCTGACCACTTTCTTCCCTGATTTAAATAGTTTGATTGACCTATTGTTATATATGTAACTCGCAGTTATACTTTTCTAGCTTTTGCCTAGTATTCTCATTTGAGAGTTGTGTTTCATTATATGTTAAATTGTTCAAATTGGATGTTATATTGTTACATAAGAGTAAATCAATCTCATCAAGAGTAACTCATCTTGCTTTCCGTCGCTCATTCCTAAGCCCACCAAAAAACACCTTTTGCTAAACTGATTTTTACTAATAGCACTGGTATCCTGCTGTTCACACAAATTCAGGATGAAAATAATTTTGATAATATTGTCTGTCTCTGAATAAAGAATACTGGGCTCATAATTAGCATATCTCTCAGCACAACTGAGGTGCTTTTCTATAGTGTGTGGACATGTTTTATGTGTGTGCATTAACATGCATATATTTATAAAATTGATCTGATTATCTCCACCTGATAATTTGCGTTAAATTCCATGGAGGTTTCCCTTCTAACCTAAGATGATTATAGACAGTGCAGTTTAACGTTTGTAAATCATCATTAGTGAAATACATATGCTATAGGCCAGACATGGGAGCTTATGCCTATAATCCCAGCACTTTGGGAGACCAAGGTGGGAGGATTTGATTCCAGCAGTTCAACACCAGCTTGGGCAACATAGTGAGACCCCCATCTCTACAAAAAATAAAAAATGAGCTGGGCATGGTAATGCATACCTATACTCCCAACTACTTGGGAGGCTGAGGTGGGAGGATCACTTGAGCCTAGGAGGTCCAGGTTGCAGTGAGCCATGGTTGTACCACTGCACTCCCACCCAGGCAACAGAATAAGACCCTATCTCAAAAAAAAAAAAAAAAAGAAAAGAAAAAAACACTAAGTATATGTACTGTAAAATAAAGCTATTTTACCCTCAAGCCATGTTGCTGTTCCATAATTATAATTGTTTGAATATGTTCTTTTGTGATTATATTAATTCCATTTCCCTCATATTTTATAATCCTGAAGTCAACTATGTTGTCTTCTCTATATTGTAGGCTTTATTGTAAGGCTTTGCAGAGGGTGCACAGAAGCACGTAAAAACTTTAGTTAATAATAACAGTAGTTACTAATTATTGCTGTGAGCCAGATCCTTAGTAAGTACAGTATAAGTGGCATAAAAATCATTTTTCACAGGATCTGTAGGTATGTATGCATTATCTCTACTGAGAAATGAGGCAGTTTAATTAGAAAGCAAAGTAACTTTCTTACTATTGCACAACTAGGAAGTAGTTTGAATTCAGAACCAAAGCCTACATTCTTAAACACTTTGTCAACACATATTGCCTCTGTGTAAGTGCAAGAAATGAAAGACAAAAATTATGTGAACAAATAAAGCATCAGGATAGCATTGGAATTTTATATGTTTTCTAACTTTTTTGAGATTATTAGGTTTCCATTAGGAGATGGGTGCTTAGAATTATAACTCAAAGAGACATCCTTCATTCTTGCTATTTCCTACTGGCTCCAGTAAAATAGTTGTAAAATGTCTTAAATGAAACAGTATATGTGATAATATCTGAAAATTCTTTGTAAAATTGTAAAGTACCACACAGTTGTGAGATACTGTTAGCAAATGGGTTTGTCAGTGACCTGTGAGTCTTGTCATGTGTGCTGTTGCTGGCAGATAAACTGCTCAGGCATCTTATACTGACCTCCCTCAAAAGCCTTTCCTGATGTAGTTGTTGCCTGGTAACAATAAATTGTGTTTATAGGCTCCACTGGGCCATGATACAGGCTACAGAGCTATAGTGTTAGGGTGACATTTAAGACACCTAATTACTCCTCTGAAACTGGGCCCATATCTTGAGACTTCCCTTCTTTCCCTCCCAAGCTCTCAGTGTCATGTTCAGATCATGAATGATATCTGTGTCTAATGTAAAGTGGTGACAGTCACAAGGAACCATCTGATGTAACTCTCATCTAAGGAACATGGGGAAAATGCGGGCAAAAACTTTGTTCTTCAATATAAATGATGGGAAAATTCACTAACTGCAATTTCTTTCTCTGAATATACCTGGCAAACCTGAAACACCCCTGTAACACCTAGCCTATCTTTCCCACATTTCCTAAACTGAGAATTATCACATCGGGACCCTTATATGTATAAAAAACACAAAATGGTTATGCTTTCTAATATTCACTAAGTGGCCTAAGTCCTTACCTAAAGAAGTTCATGCCCATTCCAAATGCTTTCAGATAGGCTGCCATCCCCATCTGCTTTTCCACCCCGTTCTTACAATTCCAGAACATCTTCGTATTGCATATATACACTTGCTTTGACTTCTAGTAAAAATAGCAATTAGTTTATCTAGATTGTTTATATGTTACTTTATACACTATACACCCTCATGACCCCAAGCCCCACCAGGAGCCCTACCAGGTGCTTCCAAATTTAAACAATTTTTTTTTTCCAAAAAATAAAATACAGCAGTTACTGAACCATAGGGAATCCTATATCTTATCATCAGGAGGTGAGGCATTTGAAGACTCTATGCTTTATTATCTGTTAAGAATAGACACAAAGTGAAAATAAAATACTGGGTCAAGTTTTAAGTTGACATAAAGTATTCAGAAATCTTGTGTGTTCTCATTGTAGCATGCCCCTTTTGATGCAATGGTTATGGTGAACATCAGTTATTATGTGGATGAGAAAATTTTTCAGAATGAAGGAAGATGGAAGGTAAGTTTGAATAAGTATTTCATCTTTTTTCTCCTAATAATTTTATAGATAAAATATTTTAAGTTGTTCCTATTTTCAGGGTTCAGAGAAGGTACGAGACATACCACTTCCAGAAGAGCTTATTTTCACTGTGGATGAGAAAGTATTAAATGACATCAGCCAAGCTAAAGCTCAGTATCTCAGGGAGGTATATTTTTCACCTTTCTCTTAAATAATCATGATTTTTTCTTTTAACAACCATATGTAAAAATTTGGCTGTCATCCAAGCATGTCTGCACAAAAATTTAAAAATTATGCCTTTAACACCTTTAATTCTTTATGTCTGGTGATTACTTTAATGCAGGTGATAATTTGGTTCTCTTTGGTGTATTCTCCTTAGATGATTTTTCACTGTTCTCATTTAATTCTTCTTGTTAGGCATCTGATCTACAGATTGCGGCTTATGCCTTTACATCTTTCGGCAAAAAGCTAACCAAGAACAAGATGCTTCACCCGGATACATTTATTCAGCTTGCACTTCAGCTGGCCTATTACAGACTTCATGGACGGTAAGGACCATTCAGTTTCTATTTTCACACTCTTGAAGTCCAAGGGTATATCTTTTTTGTAGCTGTTTCATCCTAACTCCTCAGTGTTTTTGCTCACTTTTTTCCCAGCTGGTACTGTGTCCTATTTGTACTTCTATCAATAGATTATTAGATTTCTGATCTGTGGTGGTTTCATAGTTTTTCCTTGTTACTTTATCACAGTATCCACTTGATGACTTTTGAAGTGTCTATTCTCATCTGAAAGAGGATTGGTCATTCTTTGGCATTCAGATCGCTTGGTTTTCTTGCAACGTCAGTTTTCTGATGGGTTCATGAAAAGTTGTGATTTTATAAATTATCCAGCCTTTACTCATTTTTAGATGTGACATTAATGTTGTGACTTAATACATCCTAAGAGGAAGTGGAAGTTCCTCAGTCTTGCTTTTTCATTGATAAATAAGTTATAATTGAACATACTTATCAGGTACATGTGTTTTTTTTGATACATGCATAAAATGTGTAATGGTCAAATCACGGTAATTGGGATATCCACTGCCTCAACCATTTATTATGTCTTTGTGTAGGGAATGTTCCAAGTCTTCTCTTCTAGGTATTTTGAAATACACAGCAAATTATTGTTAACTATAGTCAACCTACTGTGCTATCGAACACTAGAAGTTATTCCATCTAACTGTACCATTATACCCATTAGCTAGCTTTTCTTCATTCTCCTCTCCCCACATTCATCCCAATCTCTATTAACCACCATTTTACTGTCTATCTCCATGAGATCAATTTTTTAAACTCCCATATATAGGTGAGAACCTGCAATATTTGTCTTTGTATTTCTGGCTTATTTCATTAACAAAAAGTCATCCGGCCTTACCCATGTTGCTGCAAATAAAGAGATTTCATTCTTTTTTTTACATTGTGGCTGAGTAATATTCCATTGTATGTGTGTATATATATATGTGTATATACATATGTGTGTGTGTATATATGTGTGTGTGTGTATATATATATATATCACATTTTCTTTCTTTCTTTTTTTTTTTGAGTCAGAGTCTTGCTCTGTTGCCCAGGCTGGAGTGCAGTAGTGTAGTCTTGGTTCACTGCAACCTCCGCCTCCTGGGTTCAAGCAATTCTCCCTGCCTGAGTAGCTGGGATTACAGGTGCCCATTACCATGCCTGGCTAATTTTTATAGTTTTAGTAGAGATGGAGTTTCGCCATGTTGGCCAGGCTGGTCTCGAACTCCTGAGCTCAGGTGATCTGCGTGCCTTGGCCTCCCAAAATGCTGGAATTAGAGGTGTTGAGCCACCACTCCCGGCCCACATTTTCTTTATCCATACATCTGTTGATGGACACTTAGGTTGATTCTATATCTTGACTATTGTAAATAATGCTGCAATAAACATTGGAGTGCAGATATCTCTTTGATATATTGATTTCCTTTCTCTTGGATATATACCTAGCAGTGGGATCATCAGATGGTAGAGTAGTTCTATTTTTTTAGTTTTGTGAGGCACTTTCAGACTGTTCGCCATATTTACTTTCCACCAATAGTGTATGAGGGTTCCCTTTTCTCCACATCCTTGCTAGCATCTGTTATTGCCTATCTTTTTGATAAAAGTCATTTTTAACTGGGGTGAGGTGATGTCTCATTGTAGTTTTAATTTGCATTTCCCTGATGATTAGTGATGTTGAGCATTTTTCATATACTTGTTGACTGTATGTCTTCTTTTGAGAAATGTCTATTAAGATCATTTGTCACCAGGTGCAGTGACTCACACCTGTAATCCCAGCTATTTGGGAGGCCGAGGTGGGCAGATCACCTGAGGTCAGGAATTTGAGACCAGCCTGGCCAACATAGTGAAACCCTGTCTCTACTAAAAATACAAAAATTAGCCTGATGTGAGGGCACATGTCTGTAACTCCAGCTACTCAGGAGGCTAAGGCGCGAGAATCCGTTGAACCTGGGAGGTGGAGGTTGCAGTGAGCTGAGACCGTACCACAGCAACTCCAGCCTGGGTGACAGAGCAAGACACTGTCTAACAACAACAACAACAAAAGATTATTTGTCCATTTTAAGTCAGATAAAAGTTCCTTATATATTCTGATTATTAATTTCTTATGAGATGGATAGTTTGCAGATATTTTCTCCCATTCTGGGGGTTGCCTCTTCACTTTGCTGATTGTTTCCTCTGCAGTGCAGAAGCTTTTTAACTTCATATGATCCCATTTGTCCATTTGTGCTTTAGCTTCCATGCTTGTGGGGTATTACTCAAGAAATATTTACCCAGTTCAGTGTCTTAGAGAGCTTCCCCAATGTTTTCTTTTCGTAGTTTTATAGTTTCAGGTCTTATATTTAAGCTTTAATCCATTTTGATTTGAATTTTGTACCTGGTGAGAGATAGTGGTCTAGTTTCTTTCTTCTGCATATGGATATCCAGTTTTCACAGAGCCATTTATTGAAGAGCCTGTCCTTTCTCTAATGTGCCTTTGCTGAAAAGGAGATGCCTGTAAATACTTGGATTTATTTCTGGGTTCTCTATTCTGTTCCACTGATCTGTATGTCTGTTTTTATGCCAGTAACATGCTGTTTTGTTTACTATAGTTTTGTGGTATATTTTGAAGTTAGGTAATACGATGCCTCAAGCTTTTTTTTTTTTTTTTTTCCCTGAGATTACATTGACTATTCTGGGTCTTTTGTGGTTCCATATGAATTTTTGGATTTTTTCCTGCTATTTTTGTGAAGAATATCATTGGTATTTTGATAGGAATTGCATTGAATCTGTAGGTTGCTTTGGGTAGGATGGACATTTTAACAATATTAATTCTTCTAATTCATGAACATGGGCTGTCTTTCCATTTTTTGGTGTCCTCCCTCTTTCATCAGTGTCTTATAGTTTTCCTTGTATAGATTTTTTTTTTTACTTTTTTGGTTCAGTTGATTCCTAGGTATTTTATATTCTTTGTAGCTGTTGTAAATGGGATTGCTTTCTTAATTTGCTTTTCAGATTGTTTGCTTTTGGCATATAGAAATGCTACTGATTTTAATATGTTGATTTTATATCTTGCAACTTTACTGAATTTGTTTATCAGTCTAATGACTGTTTGTTGGTGTCTTAAGTATTAGATCATGTCATATGCAGACAGGACAATTTGACTTTTTCCTTTGTAATTTGAGCGCTCTTTATTTCATTCTCTTTTCTAATTGCTTTGAGTAGGACTTCCAACACTATGTTGCAAAAAAGTGGTGAAAGTAGGCATCTTTGTCATGTTCTAGATCTTAGAGGAAAGTCTTGCAATTTTTCCATGTTCAGTATGACGTTAGCTCTGGATTTGTCTGTTTTTTGTTTTTGTTTTTGTTTTTTTTGAGACCGAGTCTGGCTCTGTGGCCCAGGCTGGAGTGCAGTGGCGCAATCTCAGCTCACTGCAAGCTCCAGCTCCCGGGTTCACGCCATTCTCCTGCCTCAGCCTCCCGAGTAGCTGGGACTACAGGCACCTGCTACCACGCCTGGCTAATTTTTTGTATTTTTAGTAGAGATGGGGTTTCACCTTGTTAGCCAGGATGGTCTCGATCTCCTGACCTCATGATCCGCCCGTCTCGGCCTCCCAAAGTGCTGGGATTACAGGCTTGAGCCACCGCGCCCGGCCAGCTCTGGATTTGTCATATGTGGCTTTTATTGTTTTGATGTATATTTCTTCTTTACTGAGTTTGTTGAAAATTTTTTTTATCATGAAGGTATGTTTAATTTTATCAAATGCTTTTTCAGCATCTATTGAAATGATGATATGGTTTTTGTCCTTTATTCTGTTGATGTGATGTATCATGCTTATTAATTTGCATATGTTGAACCATCTGAATCCCACCTAATCATGGTGAATGATCTTTTTAATGTGCTATTAAGTTCAGTCTGCTAGTATTTTGTTGAGGATTTCTGTATCTGTGTTCATCTGGGAGGGATACTGCTCTGTAGTTTACTTCTTTAGTTGTGTCCTTTTCTGGTTTTGGTATTAGGATAATGCTGTCTTCATAGAATGAGATTGAAAATATTCTGTCCTCTTCACGTTTTTGGAATAGTTTGAGTATAATTGGTATTAGTTCTTTTTTTAAATGTTTATTAGAATTCAGCAGTGAAGCCATAAGGTCCTAAGCTTTTTCTTGATGGGAGACTTTTTATTGCTTCAATCACATTACTTGTTATTGGTCTGTTTAGGTTTTCTGTGTCTTTATATTTCAATCTTAGGTTGTATGTGTCCAGGAATTTATCCATTCCTTCTAGGTTTTCCAATTTGTTGGTATATAGTTACTCATAATAGTGTCTAATGATCCTTTATATTTCTGTGGTATTGGTTACCATATCTCATTTCATCTCTGAATTAATTTATTTGAGTCTTTTCTTTTTTCCTTATTCTACCTACAGGTTTGTCAATATTGTTTATCTTGTCAAAAAATTAACTTTTGCAGCTCTTGTAAAAGTTCAGAATGCTTACTGTTGTAGACTGGGAGTGTCTACAACAAAAGGATACCCTGGCAGCGTGGGAAGGCTGGCTAGGGCTTCATAGCCTCATGGACTCATGGAGCATGCTTCCAAACCATGATACTGCTGAACAGCCTCTCTGATTTGGTGTCTTTTTTGGCTGAGATGAAGAGTATCACTGAGTTTTGTTCACTGGGGATTGCTAACCCCGTCTCTACCCATTGTCTTTGGCTGCCTTTAGGATTTTTTTTTTACCCTATAGGCAAAGATGCTTCCCTTAGGTTGAAGCAGGAATGATTTTTCTGTGAAAGAACCCAACATGGAGATAAAGATGTCTGTCTGCCTTTATCTGACTTCTTTCAGTGTAGTATTGTGAGTCCATGGGAGTTTTTCCACATGCGGCCCAGCAGCTTGAGGGCGGGGTGTTGTGGATGGAGTAGTCTGTTTCTCTAACCTTCTGCTTGAAGTTTTTTGCTTTTCTCTGGCCCCCCAGGATCATCACAGCCTCCGTTTTGGTTTCTGGGATGCTCGTGAGGGTAATTGGTACTGGATAGTTGTTTTGGTTTTCTGTGGGGAAGAGTAAAGCCAGATTGCTTCTACTCTGCCATTGTGGTAACATGACTCCTCTCAGTTTTGCTTTTTTATCAAGTCTGAGAATATCTGTCTTTAAATATGTTATTTAGATCATTAAATTCAGTATAATTATCTAAATTTGTGTTTAAGTCTACCATCTTGCTCTCTATTTTCTAGTTATCCCATCTGTTCTTTTTTCTTTCTCTTTTGAATTTTTAGAGCTTTAAAAAAATTGCTTCATTTTATTTCCAACATCAACTATACTTCTTTTTTTTTGTACAATTGACCCTTCAACATCTTGGAGGTTAGGGGTCCCCAAGCCCCCAGTGCATTAGAAAGTCCAAGTGTGAATTTTGACTCCCCCAAAATTACTAATAGCCTACTATTGATCAGAAGTCTTACCAATAACATAAACAATTAACACACATTTTGTATGTATTATATATTGTATTCTTACAAAAAAGTAAACTAGAGAAAGGAAAATTTTGTTAAGAAAATCATGAGGAGGCTGGGCGTGGTGGCTGACACCTGTGTAATCCCAGCACTTTGGGAGGCTGAGGCAGGCATATCACTTGAGGTCAGGAGTTCGAGACTAGCCTGGCCAACATGGTAAAACCCCATCTCTATGGCAAATACAAAAATTTGGGTATTGTGATGCATACCTGTAATTCCAGCTACTCGGGAGGCTGAGACAGGAGAATTGCTTGAACCCAGGAGGTAGATGTTGTAGTGAGCCGAGATCATGCCACTGCACTTCAGCCTGGGCGACAGAGGAAGACTTTGTCTCAAAAAAAAGAAAAAAGAAAAAGAAAATCATAAGGAGGAGAAAATATATTTACTGTTCATTAAGTGGCTCATCATAAAGGTCTGTAGCCTCATCTTCACCTTGAGTTAGGCAGAGGAGGAGTAGGAAGATGAGGGTTTGGTCTTGCTTTCTCAGGGGTAGCAGCAGTGGAAGAAAATTCCCATTTAAGTGGACCCACACAGTTTAAACCTTCGTTGTTCACAGATAACTGTAGTTGCACTAGGGTTTACAAAATACTTTTTTAAAAATCATACTCTACACAGTCAAATAATATTTTCCATTTTAAGTATGATGTAAGAACCTTAAAATAGAATGCCTCCATTTCCTTCTCCTATTCTTTGTGCTGCTGTCATACATTGTACTTCTACATGTGTTATAAACACAATCCCCTTTAATATATTTGTTAAACAATTAATTTTTAATGTGATAAAATATATATAACAAAATTTGCCATTTTAAACATTTTTAAGTATATAATACAGTGGCATTAATTACATTCATAATGTTTTACAGTTTTCACCACTATTTTCAAAATTTTTTCATCACCACAAACAGAAACTCTGTGCCCCGTCAGCAATAACTTTCCCATTCCTCAGTTCCTGGTTACCTCTAATCTCTTTGTCTCTATGAATTTGCCTGATCTAGATATTTCGAATAAGTGGAATCTTACTTATCCTTTTGTGTCTGGTTTATTTCACCTAGGATAATATTCTCAAGGTTCATCCATGTTGTAGAATCAAAACATCATTCCTATTTATGGCCAAATAACATTCCATTATTGGATGTACACCACATTTTGTTTATCCATTCATTTGTTGATAGATACTTATGTTGTTTCCACCTTTGGGCTATTGTGAATAATGCTGCTATGATCATTTATATGCAAGTATCTGTTTCAGTCCCCATTTTCAAGTCTTTTGAGGAGTGGAATTGCTGGTTTGTATGATAATTCTTTAACTTTTTGAGGAACTGAGGAACTGCAAAATATTTTCCATGGTAGCTGTAACATTGTATATTTCAATGTCCTTGCCAACACTTATTTTACCATTTAAAAAAAATTATAACTCTCCTAGTCATTTGTGAAGTGGCATAACTCCTTGTGGTTTTGATTTATAATTCTGTAACGACTTATGATGTTGAGTATCTTTTCATGCTTTTTCATTGGTCATTTATTTATCTTCTTTGGCAAAATGTCTATTCAAGTCTTTCACATGTTTGTTAATTGGGTTGTTTCTCGTTTTGTTTGAGAATTGTAGAAGTTCTTTATATTTTCTAGATATGAAACCCTCATCACATATATGACTTGCAAATATTTTCACCCATTGTGCGGGTTGTCTTTTTTTTTTATTATACTTTAAGTTCTAGGGTACATGTGCACAACATGCAGGTTTGTTACATATGTATACGTGTGCCATATTGGTGTGCTGCACCCATTAACTCATCATTTACATTACGTATATCTCCTAATGCTATTTCCTCTCCCCTCCCCCCACCCCACGACAGGTCCCGGTGTATGATGTTCCCCTTCCTGTGTCCAAGTGTTCTCATTGTTCAGTTCCCTCCTATGAGTGAGAACATGCGGTGTTTGGTTTTCTGTTCTCGCGATAGTTTGCTGAAAATGATGGTTTCCAGCTGCCTCCATATCCCTACAAAGGACAGGAACTCATCCTTTTTTATGGCTGCATAGTATTCCATGGTGTATGTGTACCACATTTTTTTAATCCAGTCTGTCATTGATGGACATTTGGGTTGGTTCCAAGTCTTTGCTATTGTGAATAGTGCTGCAATAAACATACGTGTGCATGTGTCTTTATAGCAGCATGATTTATGATCCTTTGGGTATATACCCAGTAATGGGATCGCAGGGTCAAATGGTATTTCTAGTTCTAGATCCTTGAGAAATCGCCACACTGTCTTCCACAATGGTTGAAGTAGTTTACAGTCCCACCAACAGTGTAAAAGTGTTCCTATTTCTCCACATCCTTTCCAGCACCTGTTGTTTCCTGACTTTTTAATGATCACCATTCTAACTGGTGTGAGATGGTTTCTCATTGTGGTTTTGATTTGCATTTCTTTGATGGCGAGTGATGATGAACATTTTTTCATGTGTCTGTTGGCTGCATAAATGTCTTCTTTTGAGAAGTGTCTGTTCATATCCTTTGCCCAATTTTTGATGGGGTTGTTTGTTTTTTTCTTGTAAATTTGTTTGAGTTCTTTGTAGGTTCCGGATATTAGCCCTTTGTCAGTTGAGTAGATTGCAAAAATTTTCTCCCAGTCTATAGGTTGCCTGTTCACTCAGATGGTAGTTTCTTTTGCTGTGCAGAAGCTCTTTAGTTTAATTAGATCCCATTTGCCAATGTTGGCTTTTGTTGTCATTGCTTTTGGTGTTTTAGACATAAAGTCCTTGCCCATGCCTATGTCCTGAATGGTATTGCCTAGGTTATCTTCTAGGGTTTTTATGGTTTTAGGTCTAACATTTAAATCTCTAATCCATCTTGAATTAATTTTTGTATAAGGTCTAAGAAGGGATCCAGTTTCAGCTTTCTACCTATGGCTAGCCAGTTTTCCAAGCACCATTTCTTAAATAGGGAATCCTTTCCCCATTTCTTGTTTTTGTGAGGTTGGTCAAAGATCAGATGGTTGTAGATGTGTGGTATTATTTCTGAGGGCTCTGTTCTGTTCCATTGGTCTATATCTCTGGTTTGGTACCAGTACCATACTGTTTTGGTTACTGTAGCCTTGTAGTATAGTTTGAAATCAGGTAGCATGATGCCTCCAGCTTTTTTCTTTTGGCTTAGGATTGTCTTGGCTATGCAGGCTTTTTTTTTTTTTTTTTTTTTTTGGTTCCATATGAAATTTAAAGTAGTTTTTTCCAATTCTATGAAGAAAGTCATTGGTAGCTTAATGGGGATGGCATTGAATCTATAAATTACCTTGGGCAGTATGGTCATTTTCATGATATTGATTCTTCCTATCCATAAGCATGGAATGCTCTTCCGTTTGTTTGTGTCCTCTTTTATTTCATTGAGCAGTGATTTGTAGTTCTCCTTGAAGAGGTCCTTCACATCACTTGTAAGTTGGATTCCTAGGTATTTTATTCTGTTTGAAGCAATTGTGAATGGGAGTTCACTTATGATTTGGCTCTCTGTTTGTCTGTTATTGGTGTATAAGAATGCTTGTGATTTTTGCACATTGATTTCGTATCCTGAGACTTTGCTGAAGTTGCTTATCAGCTTAAGGAGATTTTGGGCTGAGACAATGGGGTTTTCTAAATATACAATCATGTCATCTGCAAATAGGGACAATCTGACTTCTTTTTTCCTAATTGAATACCCTTTATTTCTTTCTCCTGCCTGACTGCCCTGGCCAGAACTTCCAACACTATGTTGAATAGGAGTGGTGAGAGAGGGCATACCTGTCTTGTGCCAGTTTTCAAAGGGAATGCTTCCAGTTTTTGCCCATTCAGTATGATATTGGCTGTGGGTTTGTCATAAATAGCTCTTATTATTTTGAGCTACGTTCCATCAATACCAAATTTATTGAGAGTTTTTGGCATGAAGCACTGTTGAATTTTATCAGAGGCCTTTTCTGCATCTATTGAGATAATCATGTGGTTTTTGTCTCTGGTTCTGTTTATATGCTGGATTACGTTTATTGATTTGCATATGTTGAACCAGCCTTGCATCCCAGGGATGAAGCCCACTTGATCCTGGTAGATAAGCTTTTTGATATGCTGCGGATTTAGTTTGCCAGTATTTTATTGAGGATTTTTGCCTCGAAGTTCATCAGGGATATTGGTCTAAAATTCTCTTTTTTTGTTGTGTCTCTGCCAGGCTTTGGTATCAGGATGATGTTGGCCTCATAAAATCAGTTAGGGAGGATTCCCTCTTTTTCTATTGATTGGAATAGTTTCAGAAGGAATGGTACCAGCTCCTCCTTGTAGGTGGTTGTCTTTTTTTGCTGTCATAATAGTATCCTTTGATGTACAAAATTTTAAGTTTTTATGAAGTTCATCTATTTTTTTCTATTGTTGCTTGTGCTTTTGTTGTCATACACAGGAAATCATTGCCAAATTCAGTGTCATGAAGTCTTTTCCCTGTGTTTTCCTCTAATATTTTTATAATTTTAGCTATTACTTTAGGTCTTTGACCCATTTTTGAGTTAATTTTTGTATATGGTGTAAGGTAAGGATCTGTATTGGAGTTCTTCAGAAAAGCAGAACCAATAGGCTTTTACACATATTGAATTTTACACTTGATAGACTACAGTATCATGTAAATACAACTTTTGTATATACTGGGAAACCAAAAAATTTGTATTACTCTTTTTATTGCAATATTCACTTTACTGCGATGATCTGGAACTGAGCTTGCCATATCTGTGAGGTATGCCTGTAGATGGATCCATGTTTTTTCAGGCTTTTTCAGTCCAGTCTACCAATCTCTTTCTTTGATTGGAGAGTTACATTTGAAATTATTTACATTTGAAATAATTACTGATAAGATAATAAAACATATAACTGATAATAAAACATATAACTTTAGGTCTTATATTGTTTTTGTTCCTTAATTACTCTATTACTACTTTTTATTGAATTTTTTAGTATGCCATTTTGATTTCTTTATTAGTTTTCTTCAGTGGAGTCAGGCTTGCCTATCCTTGTAGTCCTGTGTTGATGTCTATGCATTTAAATAAGTCACTTCCAGTTTTTATGGACTTGTTTCAGCAGGTAAGGACTTTCTCCTGCCTGGTCCCTGGGTGGACAGGACTGCCTCCAGAGCTACAGTTGAGTGGGGCTGCAGCCAAGTCATGGGACTGCTTATGTATTAGATAGTCAGCAGGCTGTTATGAGAATACAGGTTGGCATGGCTCCTGCCTGGTCTCTGGACAGATGGGACTGTCTCTAGGACTACCATTGAGTAGGACTGGAGCTGGGTTAAAGGGCTGCTTCTGTGTCCACAGTCAAATGCACAGTTTTGGTGGGTCTATTCCTGGGGAGCAGGTAGGTGTGATACCTTCCAGGTCCCTAAACAGATGGGACTTCCTCCAAGACTACACAGACAAGCAGGCCTGGAGCCAAGACTCCAAGGTACCTCACTTCAAAGAGCTGCTCTTCTCTCCAGATCTTGGCCCTCATATTCTGGCTGCTTTAACAGTTGCCCAAATTAATTTATAGATTCAATGCTATCTCCATCAATCTACCACTGACTTTCTTCACAGAATTAAAATAAAAACTACTTTAAATTTCATATGGAACCAAAAAAGAGCCTGTATAGCCAAAACAATCCTAAGCAAAAAGAAAAAAGCTGGAGGCATCATGCTGCCTGACTTCAAACTATACTACAAGGCTACAGTAACCAAACAGCATGGTACTGGTACCAACACAGATATATAGACCAATGCAACAGAATAGAGGCCTCAGAAATAATGCCACACATCTACAACCATCTGATCTGTAACAAACCTGAGAAAAACAAGCAATGGGGAAAGAATTTCCTATTTAATAAATGGTGTTGGGAAAACTGGCTATCCATTGCAGAAAACTGAAACTGGACCCCTTCCTTACACCTTATACAAAAATTAACTCAAGATGGATTAAAGACTTAAATGTAAGACCTAAACCCATAAAAACTCTATAAGAAAACCTAGGCAATACCATTCAGGACATAGGCATGGGCAAAGACTTCATGACTAGAACACCAAAATCAATGGCAACAAAGGCCAAAATTGACAAATGGGGTCTAATTAAACTAAAGAGCGTCTGCACAACAAATGAAACTACCATCAGAGTGAACAGGCAACCTACAGAATGGGAGAAAAATTTTGCAATCTAACCACCTGACAAAGGGCTAATATCCAGAATCTACAGGGAACTTAAATAAATTTACAAGAAAAAAACAACCGTACCAAAAAGTGGGTGAAAGATAGGAACAGACACTTCTCGAAAGAAGACATTTATGTAGCCAACAAACATGAAAAAAAGCTGATCATCATTGGTCATTAGAGAAATGCAAATCAAAATCACAATGAGATACCATCTCATGCCAGTTAGAATGGTGATCATTAAAAAGTCAGGAAACAACAGATGCTGGAGAGCATGTGGAGAAATAGGAATACTTTTACACTGTTGGTGGGAGCGTAAATTAGTTCAACCGTTGTGGAAGACAGTGTGGCAATTCCTCAAGGATCTGGAATCAGAAATACCATTTGATCCAGCAATCCCAGTATATACCCAAAGGATTATAAATCATTCTACTATAAAGATACATGCACACATATGTATATTGCAGCACTTTTCACAATAGCAAAGACTTGGAACCAACTCAAGTGCCCATCAATGGTAGACTAGATAAAGAAAATGTGGCGCATATACGCCATGGAATACTATGCAGCATAAAAGAGGATGAGTTCATGTCCTTTGCAGGGACATGGATGAAGCTGGAAACCATCATTCTTAACAAACTAACACAGGAACAGAAAACCAAACACCGCATGTTCTCACTCATAAGTGGGAGTTGAACAATGAGAACACATGGACACAGGAAGGAGAACATCACACACTGGGGGCTGTCATGGGGTGGGGACCTAGGGGAGGGATGGCATTAGGAGAAATGCCTAATGTAGATGATGGGTTGATGGGTGCAGCAAACCAACATGGCACATGTATACCTATGTAATGAACCTGCACATTCTGCACATGTATCCCAGAACTTAAAAGTATAATAAAAAAAAATTCTGCAAAGCCTTCAAATAGATGTTTTTTGAGTCCAGTTTTTGTTTTTGTTCCTAGCATTAAGACTGCCTTGCTACAAACTAGCTCATCATAGCTGGCATTGGAAATTTCACATAGTATTTTTTTTTATACAGAAGATATGTTCAAATGAGGTTCCAAATAAATTTTACACATTGCATTTGATTGATACGCCTCTTAAGTCCTTTTTAAATATGGGAATCTTTTTCCTACCTTTCTCTTACTGTATTTGATTTGATGAAGAAACTGGGTCATTTATCCTGTAGAGTTTTCTGAATTTTCCTGATTGTAGTCCCATGTTGATATTTAACATGTTGCTCAGTCTCCTGTGTGTCTTATAAAATGGTAGTCAGAGCTAGAGGATTGATAATAAGCATCACTTCTTATTTTGGTTATGTTTTACAATAATAAATAGTTAATGCTCTTTGTTTTCTACTCCATAGTTTAAGATTGAGGTGTGTTTACTTGTCAGCCAGCATCTATTATAAAAAGTTTGCTCCCTGAATTTTTTTACCTAACATTTTAATAGTCATTGAAGATCATTGCTAAGATGCATTATTTCATTTGAGGTTACAGTGGTAATATTTTGTTACTAATTTTTACTGCTTTTATTTTTGTTTTCCTGAAAGAATGTTATTTCAGTGCTATTTAAAAATGTTATTCACACTTTCTCCTTCACACTTTGAAGAGATACCATTTCACTCCAGACAGAAACACTGAACAGAAGAGGCTTGAAAACTGTTTGGGTCCTCTTAGTACCCACATCAGAGACTTTCCACTCTCACTTTATTTGATCTCTTTGACTCCAAATTCTAACCAACAAGAAAGTAAGAGAGTTTTATACCTAAAATTGCTATATCATTCTCCAACCCAGGAAAACAGATATCACTTTGGGGAACTTCTTAAATTATACTTCTACTTTATTCTAGTCCTTCGTGTTCTATATGGAGGCACTAAAGGTCAAGGACTCTGTATTACCTATTTCTGTATAATAAATTACCCCAAAATGTAGTGGCTTAAAACACATACCTTTTTTATATCACATATTTTATGGATCAGTAATTTTATATCACAATGTTGTGGGTCATTTTTTTGTGATACAGCTTAGTTGAGTACCTCTGACTTAATTAAGGTTTTTCATGAGGTTGTAGTCGGTATCAGCCAAGGCTGTTGTCATCTGCTCTCCTGAGGGTAGGTCCACTTCTCACCTCACCCACGGGAACTAATAGGATTTGGTTCCTCCCTAGCTGTTGTCCAGAGGGCCGTCCTCAGTTTTCTGCCACTAGGGCTCTCCATCGGGCAGCCTCAGCATGGCAGCTGACTTTCTTCAGATGAGAAATAAGAGAACAAGAGAGACCTCTCTTTGTAACCTAATTTCAGATGTGATATCCCATCTCTTGTGCTGTACTCTTTCCATTAGATGCAAGTCACTGTCTAGCCTGCGCTCAAAAGTGAGGGGTTACAGCAGAGCATAAATACCAGGAGGCAGGAATGACGGGGGCCATCTTAGAGGCTGTAGTGTATACCTGACAGCAGCCATGCCTTTGAAACAGTCCACATTATCAGAGTACTTTTTGCTCTTTGGTATTGAAAATAGCCTCTTTTTTATTGAAAGTCTCCAACCTATCTGTGTTAAAGGGCTTACTCTCTGAACAAAGCTAGCTTTATTAGGCAACTATGTCTGTAATGATATTAGAACATTTTATTTCTTATGATACACTCTTTTAATTTTTTCTTGTAGCCCTGGTTGTTGCTATGAAACAGCTATGACAAGATATTTTTATCATGGCCGTACAGAGACTATGCGGTCATGCACAGTTGAAGCAGTCAGGTGGTGCCAGTCCATGCAGGATCCTTCTGTCAGTGTGAGTATTGGAAAAGAAAAAACGCACAAGATTTGTTTAATTGTTCTAAAGGAACTGTGGTCTTTGAGTAACTAATTTCTTTGCTTCAGTTTTCCTGGATCATTAAAATACTTTGAGACATCTTTTTGAGGTTTTTAAAGCATTTGTTCATTCACCAGTTAAGTGTGTACTTCTTGGAAAGACTAAGAAACAGGGAAGGCGGGAAAAGGACCCCATTTGTGTTAATTTCTAGGCAAAGCGTCTTCAGTACTTTAGGTATTTCAGGACTTCTTATTTACCTTTAGAACAACACTAATAAAGTGCAGAAGTTCCAAGGTGCCATTAAAAAGGAAGGTTTTCTTGATATGGTTGAATGTTTTTGAAATCACAGATTCTTGTTTCATATACTGGAACCAGGACAGTTGTATGCTTTGTTTCATACTCTTTTTTTTGAAGCATTTAGACAACAGCAAATTTCCTTCTCACTGTTATTTTAGTATTATATTTGTTTCTTTAGTTTTGCTAGATGTGGTTATATATGAGTGCCTGTATCTTAATTTTATAGAACTGTTTTATTGTCATTTGTTTAGTTATGCTTCCATTTTTGAAATCTTGCTTCTATCTTTATACTTGTTAATGTCACTTCAGTGCTGCCCACAAGTTCATAGTTTCCTATTCCAGGAAAGAAATAAGAAGTAGGACATACAGGGAAGAACAGGCGATAGAATAACTGAGGGAAAGATATAGCAGTATGTATTATAGATCTTCCTAGAAATCTTCTTTCCTCTGCCAAATTACCCAAATCCTAATTACAATGAGCTTAGGATTTTTTTCTAGTTGGGTTTTGCACAGTGTGTTATTGAAGTGTCTCTCGGTTTTTAATACAGCTTCATGAGCGGCAGCAAAAGATGTTACAAGCTTTTGCAAAGCATAATAAAATGATGAAAGATTGTTCAGCTGGAAAAGGTACTTATGTTAAAATTTTTCTGACTAAAAAATCTCTCATGGTGAAAAATTTTTTTCTAACTTTAGATTTGGGATTTCATTGCAGGATTTGATCGTCACCTTTTAGGTCTCTTACTCATAGCGAAAGAGGAAGGTCTTCCTGTTCCAGAACTCTTTACGGACCCACTTTTTTCCAAAAGGTAATATAGTGTAGTATTTAACAACTTCATCAATTTTTTTATATGTTAAATGCGTTTTAGAAACAATATAAGCATCTGTAGGCCTAGTAAAATGTCCTTTTATTGTGCCACACAGCGGAGGAGGTGGAAATTTTGTTCTCTCAACAAGTCTGGTTGGCTATTTACGAGTCCAGGGAGTGGTAGTTCCCATGGTACACAATGGTTATGGATTTTTCTACCACATCAGAGATGACAGGTGAGGCTTCTCTTTTTTATTTGTACAGTGCTATAGAGTAAGAAAGGTATTACTTTTGTTATTTAAATGCCTTTCCTACACGGTGATTCTTATATTGCCATCTGTCACTTGCTACATAAGTATCTGTTTTTTCCACTTAGGCATTTAATGCATATTCATGTTTCTCTGTCCTGCTTTTGAGACACTTGTCAGATCAGTCCCTTAGGTGTTTTTATGCAGAACACTGTTTCAGGTCGATTCAGCAATCATATCATCATCCTCAAAATCAGTATACCCGTGAACATATTTGGTTTGTACAAGGTATTTTATAGTAAGCTCAGATAAAATGTTTAAATATATGGTGGTTCATGTAGTCATAGACAATATTAATGAGATAGAGAAAAGAGATTGGGTAAATTATACTTTTTAAAACATGTTTTACCAATTCAGATGCAGTTCATTTGGGCTGTGTGGAGTCTGACTTATGTTTGTGGAAAGAATGAGAACGAAAAGATCAAAACCCAGTATAAAAAAGAGTGGTGGAAAACAAAATAAAATGAAAGTGATAGCAAGGCTTGTAAGGTCCTTATTTATAGTCTGGCAGTCTCTTTACAGGGGACCTTTCAAAGCATAGTTGGTTTCGTAAAAATTATGTGGCTACGTTTAGCACTATGTGAATAAGAAGAGGGAAGGCTTGGAGGCACTGCGGATAGAATGTGAAAAATTGGAATGGTAATATGCATGACATATTTCAGTTTCTCATACAATTGACCCTCAAACAACATGGGTTTGAACTGCATGGATACACTTATATGCAGATTTTAAATAAATGAGAAAATTTTTTAGAGATTGAGATAATTTGAAAAAAACTCAAAACTGTGTAGCTTAGAAATATCCAAAAACTAAAGTATTCATGAATGCATAAAATATATAAAGATACTCATCTATTTCATCATTTACTACCATAAAATATATACAAATCTACTATAAAAAATTAAAATTTTTCAAAATGTATGAACATAAGCCCTTATAGACTTTATGTGGGGCCATTTGGAGTCGAGAGAAATGTAAACAAATGTAAAGATGCAGTTTTCAGTCATAATTGCATAAAATTAATTGTGGTACATACTGTACTACTATAATAATTTTGTAGTCACCTCATGTTGCTATTGTGGTAAGCTAAAGATTAGTTGCAAGTATCTCCTTAAGATGTTATATAATGCTAGTCATCTCTGCATAAGCAGTTTGTCTCTTTAGTGGATCACAAAAAGTGATCTTTCGTGGTTCTATTCTCATGTATTTTTCATTGTGGGTAGTACAGTATTATAAACATTGAATAATACCATGGGACCCATATGTAGTGCTTCTAGTAATACTGGAAGTGCTCCCAAGAAGCAGAGAAAAGTCATGATATTACAATAAAGAGTTGATTGCTTGATAAGTATGATAGATTGAGATCTGTAGCTGCATTTGCCCATCATTTCAACATAAATAAATCTAGTATGAGTACCATTAAAAAAAAAAAAGGAAATTTGTGAAGCTGTTGCTGCAGCTACACCGGCAGGCATTAAAACTTTGCCCTTTTTGCAAAATACCTTTTGATCTCCAATTTAAAATGCAGCTTTTTTGTGGGTACAGGATTGCTATAAAAAGCCATACCTATGGACTCTACTATGATTCTAGAAAAAGCAAAGTTACTATATGACAACTTTAAAGGAAGGTGAAGGATCTAAAGCTGGAGAATTTAATGCCAGCAAAGGATAGTTTGATAATTTTAGAAAGAGGTTTGGCTTTAAAAATGTCAAGATAACAGGAGAAGTAGAGGCAGCAGACAAGTTCCCAGACACCATTAAGAAAATCACTGAGGAGAAAGGATATCTGCCTGAACAGGTTTTTAATGCAGACAAATGTGCCCTATTCTGGAAAAAAAAAATGCCACAAAGGACATTTGTTCATAAGAGAAGTGTATTAGTCAGGGTTCTCTACAGGGACAGAACTAATAGGATATATATAAGAAGTATATAAGAAGCATTAACTCACATGATCACAAGGTCCCACAATAGGCCAGCTGCAAGCTGAGGAGCAAGGAAGCCAATCTGAGTCCCACAGCTGGAGAAGTTAGAGTCTAATGTTCAAGGGCAGGAAGCGTCTAGCACAGGAGAAAGATGTAGGCTGGGAGGCTAAGCCAGTCTAGTCTTTTCACGTTTTTCTGCCTGCTTTATATTCTGGCTGCACTGGCAGCTGATTAGATGGTGTCCTCCCAGACAAAGGGTGGGTCTGCCTTTCCCAGCCCACTGACTCAAATGTTAATCTCCTTTGACAACACTGTCTCAGACAAACCCAGGATCAATACTTTGCATCTTTCAATCAAATCAAGTTGACACTCAGTATTAACCATCACAAGAAGCAAGCATCAGGCTTTAAGGCAGAAAGGGATAGGCCAACACTACTGTTTTGTGCAAATGCAGTAGGGTTTATGATCAGGACTGCCTTTGTCTGTAAAGCTGTTAACTTTGAGCCTTGAAGGGAAAAGATAAACATCAGCTGGTAGTTTACAAGAAGGCCTGGACAATGATAACCTTTTTTTCTGGATTGGTTTCTTTGATGCTTTGTCACTGAAGTCAGGAAGTACCTAGTCAGTAAGGGACTGTGTTTTTGTTTTTGTTTTTGTTTTGAGACGGAGTCTTGCCCTGTCCCCCAGGCTGGAGTGAAGTGGCACGATCTCGGCTCACTGCAAGCTCTGCCTCCTGGGTTCACGCCATTCTCCTGCCTCAGCCTCCCGAGTAGCTGAGACTACAGGCGCCCACCACCACACCCGGCTAATTTTTTTGTATTTTTAGTAGAGACGGGGTTTCACCGTGTTAGGATGGTCTCAATCTCCCGACCTCGTGATCCGCCCGCCTTGGCCTCCCAAAGTGCTGGGATTACAGGTGTGATCCACCGTGCCCGGCCAGAGACTGCCTTTTAAAGTTGTTTTGATTTTGGACAGTGACACTGGCCACCCAGAACACCATGATTTAAACACCCAAAGTGTCAAGGTCTTTGGTCTACTTACCCCCAGACATGTCTCTAATTCAGGCTCTAGATCGGGGGTCATAAGGACCTATAAGGCTCATTACATGCAGGACTCAATAGAAAGGATGGTCACCAAGGATTGTCTTTTACCCCAATGGAAGAGAGCATCATGAAAGTCTGGAAGGATTACACCACTGAAGATGCCATTGTTGTTATAGAAGAAGTCATGAAAGCAATCAAGCCCAAAACAATAAATTTCTGCTAGAGAAAACTATGTCCAGATGTACATGATTTCACAGGATTTGCGACAGAGTCAGTCTAGGAAATCATGTAACAGATTGTGGATATGGCCAAAAAAAAAAAAAGGCGGGGGAAGGTGAAGGGTTTCAAGGTATGGATGTTGGGCCAGGTTCGGTGGCTCATGCCTGTATTTCCAGCAGTTTGGAAGGCCAAGGTGGGAAGATTGCTTGAGACCAGGAGTTTGAGACCATCCTGAGCAATATAGTAAGACTTCATCTCTATTAAAAATTTTTAAAAATCAAGCACTATTAGTCACCACACCACAGAAATTAACAGAAGGTGACTTGAAGGAGATGAGTGCTTCTGAACCAGAGCCAAATGACGAGGAGGAAGACATAGTAGAAGCAGTGCCAGAACTGTCGTTAAATAATCTCACAGAAGCGTTCTGATTATTCAAGACTGTTTTTGATGGCTTTTATGACATGCACTGGACCCTTCTGTGATAGGAGCATTGAAACTAAAGCAAGTGGGGCAAGGGTTGGTACAATATAGAAACATTTTCAGAGAAATGAAAAAGCAAAAAAATAGAAATTACAATGTATTTACATAAAGTTACACTGAGCGTGCCTGCCTCCCCTGCCTCTCCTTTTATCTCTTCTACCCCAAGATAAGACCATTGCATTTTAAATGTATTACACACTGATTGTAAAAAAAAAAGTTAAATATAAAAAATACATAAGAACAAAGTTATCTACATTTCCATTACATGGCATAAGACTATAATTATATGATGCTCCCAACTTATAATGTATTTAGATTGTATATTTACACTGTAAATATTTGTGTCCTTTTTTGTGAATTTCGTTCTTATTATTTCAAGCAGTTTGCAATGCCTTTAAGTATACTTTGCGATATTTTGATGATTGTATAATTTCCAGTCTTAGGATTCCTATGATTTATCTGCTTCTCTACTATTTTGTTTTTCCATCATTACAAATAATGTATAAGGTTATAAATGTATCCTTTCTCATTTCATCACACCATTGCCAGCTCTAGTTATTATAAAAATTCTTTAGGCTAGGCATGGTGGCTCATGCCCGTAATCCCAGCACTTTGGGAGGCCAAGGTGGGTGGATCACTTGAGGCCAGGAGTTCAAGACCAGTCTGGCCAACATGGTGAAACCCCATCGCTACTAAAAATACAAAAATTCGCTGGTGTGGTGGCACACAACTGTAGTCCAAGTTACTTGGGAACCTGAGGCATGAGAATTGCTTCACACTGGGAGATGGAGGTTGCAGTGAGCTGAGATCATGCCACTGCACTCCAGCCTGGGCAACAGAGCGAGAGTCTTTCTCAAAAAAAAGTCTTTACCCATTTGCTGGCAAAAAATAACATAAATTACTTGTTTACCTATGAAGTAAAACTTTTTTTTATTGTTTTTGGCATTGTGTTCCTTTCATGAATTGTCTGTACATGTAAGAAAGGCTGTTCTTTATAATTTAGAAAGATAAATTGTTTTAAAAAATTGACACTTGAATAAGAACGGTTCATCTGTGGAGAGAAACATGTTTAGATGCTGCTAAATATCTGGGAATTCCATGCCCAGTGTAGCTGGAGAATGATTCGTGATCATGAATCACTAGGTGAAAACAAGGCAGGACTTCCTAAAGGTTTCTGTATTATCTTTCTGCAAATATAATCCACTCAGACATTGGTTTCATAATTATATACTGGGCCAGAGCATGTTCTTATTTTTATTTCTTTTTGCTTAATTTAAAGCACATGTTGAAGACATAATTTACTCTTTTTTTAAGTGATGTGAAAATTGCGTAGTTTTCCAGAAGCATTACATTGCACATTTTAATTTTGAGCCTAATTCATATTTTGCTATGGAAACTTCTCTCTGTAAAATGGAAGACTAGCTCTAAGGCAGGCTTCTCTCCTATTTATTTCAAGCTTCCTGGGGCCACTTTTCTCACTTGCCAGATCTGGGATTTCCTATTAGGAGTATCTCGAGAAAGATGGTAGAAGGCCTGACTTGATCCCAAGAGTTTCTCTTTTTGACTCTTCTAGAAATAGCCTTTCTCACCTATTATCCTTCCCTCCCGTTTTTTTTTTTCAAACTTTCTTCAAGTACTATACTCTTTAAAAGCAGTTTAAATTTCATTAAAAACTGTAGCATGAATTTATATTCCAACTCATTCCAGTAGCACTTTAGGAAGGATTTTCTAGGAAGGAGGTTTTTTGTTCTGTTTTAAACGTAGTAAGACCTAACTTCAGAGCACTTCAGAGCTCTAGCTAATTTGTTCCCCTTTGTCCCTAGGCTCTCGTCATCTAATGAATGAGGTGTTCCTTAGCATTATCTACAGATATGGCTTTACCTTCAGTTGTGTCAGGTTACATTTACCTAATGTCAGCAAGACTTCACATTTCATGTATGAATATCCAGATGAAATAAAGTCCTGGTTGTATTCACCATCACTATTTGGAGCCTTTTGTGTAATCATTAATCATTATTTATGCTTCACAGGTTTGTTGTGGCCTGTTCAGCCTGGAAATCCTGTCCCGAGACTGATGCCGAAAAGCTAGTTCAGCTGACTTTTTGTGCTTTTTATGATATGATACAGCTGATGAACACTACTCATCTTTAGAGATGAATCATCTATTAAGCACTTACCAAAACATA
The DNA here is from genome assembly GCF_043159975.1 of Macaca nemestrina. NCBI lineage: Eukaryota > Metazoa > Chordata > Mammalia > Primates > Cercopithecidae > Macaca > Macaca nemestrina. The sequence continues at coordinate 66,934,268 of NC_092128.1, forward strand.
TCATTAACCTGGGTGCTGGGAGTGAGTTGGTAATATGAGATGGGAAGGAATGTTAACTTCCTAACATTCCTTTAACAAGTTAAGAAAACTTGTTAAATGTAGAAAATAGTGGAATCATGCTCTCTAAATTTATTCTGCCATAGGAGGTAGAAATATTTTTAAGCTCCTCTGATGCAGCAGCAATGCAAATTATGACATAGTGAATATAGAACTATGCAGTATTTAAGCCTCAACAATCCAAATCTATAAATTTTAACAATGCAAATCTTACTCTAATTTTTAAGTATTTTTGTTGGTACTTACATGGGTTATAAATCCTCTCTCTGGACATCAGTGTAGAGTCCATCTTTCAAGCACTTTAATGTTTTTAGCTACCAAAGGGTATGAATTACATTATTTTATGCTAATTTCCCTGAAATCAATGCCTTCTATGTTCACCACAGGGTTACAAGCCTGTTATGTTTGATGGGAAAGACCACTACAATTTAATGGTGATCTAAAATAACTCTTTTGGGCTGGGTGCAGTGGCTCATGCCTATAATCTTAGCACTTTGGGAGGCCGAGGTGGGAGTGTATTGCTTGAAGCTAGGAGTTTGAGACCAGCCTGGGCAACAGGGTAAGGTCCTGTCTCTACAAGATCAAAAAACTAGTGGGGTATGATAGTGCATGTGTGCCTGTAGACCAAGCTACTTGAAGGTTGAGACAGGAGGATCAGTTGAGCCCAGGAGGTTGTGGCTGCAGTGAGCTGTGATGGTGGTGCCCTTATGCTATAGCCTGGGCAAGAGAGTGAGACCCTGTCTCAAAAAAAAAAAAAAAAAAAAAAAAAAGAAAAATAACTGTTTCGAACAGACAAATTAGGTAGTAGATGGAGATGTATACCCTCTATCACACACACATAAAACTGTAACAAAATTCATTGTGGTGTATTATAATTAGTTTTGTGAATATAAAAATAAAGCACTTATATTTAAACTTGTTAGATTTTTAAAGGACTAATGTTGAATCAGATTATCAGAACTTTTTCCTCCTCGCTGTTCAATTTTGTAGTTTTTACTCTCAAAAAATGAAACTCCCAAAATTATATGGCTTTTTATGTTTGAATAAATGATTCATTCCTGTTTGCTTTTCTCGTGCTTTTTGACCTCGATTATATATTGCTGTGTAATTAACCATCCAAAACTTAGTGTCTTGTATTCATTTATTGTTTCTCATGACTTTGTCAGTTGATTGATAATAGCTAGACAGTTCTTCTGCTGGTCTTGCCTGTGTTTATTTATACAGCTATAATCATCAGGCAGCCAGGACTGAGGCTGGAAAGTTTAAGATCACCTCACCCACTATCTGCAAATTTGGTGGCTGTGACTCTCTCTCCTGACATGGTCTCTCATCATCCAGTATTCAAAATTGAGCTTCCTTACTTGGTAGAGAGAGTGTTCTGAGAGGTGAAGGTCCCTTGAGGCCTAGGCCCTGAAGTCACATGCCATCACTTGGCTGCATTTTGTTGATTAAACCAAGTCACAAGGGAGGTCCAGATTTAAGGAGTGGGGAAAAAGTAATCTCTTGATAAGAGAAAGTCACTTTGTAAAAGAGTGGGCAGAGAGGGCATGATTATTGGGCACCATAGCAATCTGCCAGACATTTTAATATATATAAAGATTACATCATACTCAGTGTACTGATTCTATACATCCCTTTTAAAAAACATGTATATTTTGAATTTGATAAGACTGGTTTATTACTAACAGTTAAGCCCTTTACACTGTGCCAGCCTCTGTCCTGAAAAGCACCAGTACTGTTTCTCTGTGAAAACATTCAGAGTTGGCTTCTGTGACATTTGATACATTTCTTCATGGTTGGTATAGAAAAGGAAGATGAGCTCTGAACTAAGAACCTTTTCCCTCACTCTAGTGCAGGGTTGTAAACTAGACAGCAAGAGCATTTAGAATCATTTGGTTGGTGTTTAAATACAGGTTAAGAATCCCAAATCTGAACACCAGAAATTCTCCAAAATCCAAAACATTTTGAGTGCTGACATAAGGAAATGCTCACTGGAACATTTAGGATTTCTGGACTTGGGATGCTCAGCCAGTGAATATAATGCAAATATTCTGACATATGAAACACTTCTGATCCCAAGCATTTTAGATAAGAATACTCAACCTATAATGTGTAATGAGTGGGGTATTTTGGAAACTGCATCACCTGCACAGAAACCCCCTCTCAATCACACCTCACCACTTTTCCTAACTTGCCTGACGTGAATAATCATCTAGAGTGCATTTTAAAAAACAGATTCCTGGGTCTCAACCCAGACCTACTGAATCTATTATTTTGTTTAGGAATAGATGCCCCATGATTCTGACCAGGCAAGTTTGGGAATCATTATAGAGGAATAGGTTGAATACTACTTTGGGTCACTGCAGTAATATACTTTTTGCCTCACTTTTGTCTTGGTTAATCTGAAATTTGATCCACTCACACAGTGGTCACCTTTGAAAAATTCTTTGGTAATATGGTTTATTACAGTTAGAAGAACTTTGGATAATTTACTGAATTTAACAACCTGATATGACACTAAGAACTAATTTGTTGCAGAAAATTGTGGAGAAAACAAAGGGAAAAATACGGAAACATTTCAGTGTGGTTAGCTTCCAGGGGTTGTCTAGAATATTTTTGGCTTTCCATTAAACATACCTTTCCTTGTAGGAAAAACGGATTTTCTGGGGAAAGTAGTATATTTATAAAAGAGAACATAGTTGCTATAGAAACTCAGCATGTATCGTTGATGTTTGATGTTTCAAATTATATTGATAATTGTACATTTTAAATTAACGAGTTTAAAACTTTAAAGAGATACTTAATGATAGGGCTCTTTCTTGCTTAATGGAACTGATATGTGCTTTCAGAGTTAGCTAGATAGGGGCAATTTCATTTTCTCTTGGTCTTCGATGATAAAGCTGGAAATTCATTCATTTAAAAAACTTTGATTCCATAATAGAATTATTTAGAAAATTACCAAGAGATATGAGGCTATTGAACAATTTATTTTTCTTTTGTACTTGGGAAAATTATTCCCAAACTATCCTGTCTACCCAACCCATTCAGGACCATAAGACCATTTCCCTATGTCTGTGGCTTCTATATTTCTACACCTGTACTTATCTTGAATTTTGTTCTTTTTCTGGATGTTTCTAATAACTTAGGGAGAGCCAGCCTGTTGTTTTAATATTTCAAGACAGGTGTCACTTCTAACTCTCAAATTTCAAATGCTGTAATAAACCCCAAATTGGATCTTCTAAATTGATCTAGAATGAGATATATCTATGTTTTATGATGACAAACTAGAAACTTCTTTTACAAGTCAGATAAAATTGTAGAATAACTTGAATTTATTTTTAAAATATACTGTAGCAAAAGTTCATAAGTTCTGTGTCCCAACCTGGACACTGACCATTGAAAAATAGATGCCTTTCTGTGCCAGCAGCTGCTGATGTGTACCGTGCTCCTTGACTCTGCCATTCTGAAACACCACTATTAAGTCTGCATTCTGGATGGTGGACAGGCGGTGAGCAATCACAATGCAGGTGCGGCCTTCTCTGGCTTTGTCCAGGGCTTCTTGGACAAGCTATTGATAAATCAGACAGACACCTTATCATAAAAATTGTATAAATTAGTTTTAACATTCAAGTAAATTTGAAAATGTTACCATTCTAATAAACTTTTAATTTCTAATCTCTTAGAATCTTTGAACTTTATGTATGTGTATTTTGTATAATCAACATTTAATCTACATAGTTATGTTCTGCTTTTTAAATATAATGCAAATGGGTTCCCATGCTGTAAAAAAATTCTTAAGTATTTAAATTTTCTAATCTTCTGTTTAACTAGTTCCCTTTTGAGTATTTTCCAGTTTTTCATTCCTAATGTGCTAAAAATGTAATTTATGCAGCTTTTTTCTTTTGAATGTTTTGTTTATAAAATATATAATCATTTTAGAAAATTTGGAATAAAGTATTCCATTACTTCAAAATAACCACTATCGGCCAGGCAAGGTGGCTCACGCCTGTAATCCCAGCACTTCGGGAGGCCGAGGCAGGCAGATCACAAGGTTAGGATTCGAGACCAGCCTGGCCAACATAATGAAACCTTGCCTCTACTAAAAATACAAAAATTAGCCGGGCATAGTAGTGGGCACCTGTAGTCCCAGCTACTTGGGAGGATGAGGCAAGAGAATTGCTTGAACCCGGGAGGCAGAGGTTGCATTGAGCCAGATTGCGCCACTGCACTACAGCCTAGGCAACAGAGCGAGACCCTGTCTCAAAAAAATAAAAATTAAAAAAAACTCACTATCTAAAGTTCCATGCTTTCCCCCCTGTGCTTGTGTTTTTTTTTTTTTTTCATGGTTGACAACAAAATCCCTTCTATTTCATAAATTGAATAGGACATAAGTTGGGAGGCCACACACACCTTTTCACTTTCAGTATCCAGAGCCGATGTAGCTTCATCCAACAGGAGGATTTGAGGTTGTCTGATGAGGGCTCGGGCAATAGCAATCCTCTGTTTTTGACCTCCTGAGAGCTGAGTCCCCTTATCTCCCACTCTTGTTTCATATTTCTGCAAGTTAACCAAGTTATAAAGATGTTGAATGAACTGTTGCTTAACAGTTGACAGTTCTATTTATAAGAAAAACATTTAGAGTCAATAACAGTTTCTATAACATTTAAACTTAACAAAGTGTTTATTTTTAAAATCAAACTAGAAAACTAGTGACTTTAATTCTCAATGGTATTCTACAATAGAAAGTTGAGCAAATTTTCGAGTTCCTACTGTTATAATGCCAGTTAATCTGATGTCACTGGAGTCCTGTAAAGGTTAAATATGAATACTTTCAAAGTCTTTTTTTAAATTTCAAATGTTCATATGATCCATGTAGATACTAGTGAATTCTTTCAAACTTATTTATTCCATTAAATATTTACTGAGTGCATGCTATGCTATGAACTGTGAAAAATATGAAAATGAATTCAGCTTTGTTCCTGCCCTAAAGGAATTTATAATCTACAGAGAAAAACTATACATATAAATCATTCAATGTAAGGTCAAATAAGGACCGAATTACAATGATGCATTGCTTAATGACTGGGATATGTTCTGAAAACTGCATTATTAGACAATGTTATTGTTGTACAAACATTGTACAGTATTTACACAAACCTAGATGGTATCACATACTATATACACTTAGACAATGTGGTATGGCCAGTTGCTCCTAGGCTACAAACCTATACAGCATGTAACTGTACTGAATACTGGCAGTTGTAACACAATGGTAAGTATTTGTGTATCTAAACATAGAAAAGGAACAGTAAAAATACAGTATAAAAGATTAAAGAATGGTACACCTGTATAGGGCACTTACCATGAATGGAGCTTGCAGGACTGGAAGTTGCCTGAGTGAGTCAGTAAGTGACTGGTGAGTGGAATGTGAAGGCCTTACTGTGTACTACTGTAGACTTTATGCACACTGTACACTTAGGCTACACTAAATTTTATAATTTTTAACAATAAATTAACCTTAGCTTACTTTGACTTTTTTACTTTATAGATTTTTAAATTATTTTTATTATTTTAGAGATCGGGTTTTGTTCTTTCACCCAGGCCAGAGTGCCGTGGTGTGATCATAGCTCACTGCAACCTTGGACTCTGGGGCTCAAGCAATCCCTCTCAAGTAGCTGAGACTACAAGAGTGTGCCACCAAGCCTGGCTAATTTTGTTTTTGTTTTTGTTTTTGTAGAAACTAGATCTCCCTATGTTGCCCAGGCTGGGCTTGCCTCAAGTAATCCTCTCATCTCAGCCTCCCAAAGTGCTAAGACTACAGGCATGAACTTTTAAATTTGTCAAACCTTTGGACTCTTTTGTAATAACACTTAGCTTAAAAACACATTGATTGTACAGTTTCGCAAAGATTCTTTCTTTATGTCCTTATTCTATAAGTTTTCAGTCTAAAATTTTTTATGGCTAGGCACACTGGTTCATGCCTATAATCCAGCACTTTGGGAGGCTGAGGCAAGTGAATCACTTGAGGTCAGGAGTTCGAGACCAGCCTGGGCAACATGGTGAAACCCCATCTCTACCAAAAATACAAAAAATTAGCTGGGCGTGGTGGCATGCACCTGTCCCAGCTACTCTGGAGGCTGACATGGGAGGATCACTTGAGCCCAGGAGGCAGAGGTTGCGGTGAGCCATGATCATCCCACTGTACTCCAGCCTAGGCAACAGAGCAGATGTCTCAAAAAAATTAATTTTTTATTTTTTACTTTTCACACTTTTATGTTATAAACTAAGAGACAAACATACATTAGCCTAGGTCTATGCAAGATCGAGATAATCAATATCACTGTCTTCTACCTCCATGTTTTGTCCCACTGAAAGGCCTTCAGGAGCAATAATACACACAGAGCTGCCATCATCTCCTATAATAGTAATGCCTGCCTAATGGAATACCTCCTGAAGGACCTGCCTAAGGCTATCTTATAATTAACTTTCTTTAAAATAGGAGGAGTATACTCTAACAACAAATAGTATAACAGATATATGAATCAATAAGTCATTTGTTGTCATTATCAAGTATTATGCACTGTACAGAGTAGTATGTGCTATACTTTTATACAACTGGCAGCGCAGTGGCTTTGTTATGCTAGCATCACCACAAACACATGAATTTTGTGTTGCACTATGATATTATAATAGCTATGTCACTAGGCAATAGGAATTTTTCAGCTCCATTATAATCTTATGGGAACCACTGTGGTATATGCAGTCTGTCATTGACCAAAATGTTATGTAACACATGACTGTAGTAGTATACACAGCACACTATGAAAGACCAGAAGAGGGAGATAGAAGTTGTTGTGGAGACAGGGTGGAAGGAGGAAAAAAGGGGGAAATAAATGAAAGAAACTTTTTAGAGAAGTTTGGGGAGCTAGATTTTGAGATAACATTCTAGGCTGAGAAAGAACATGAATAGAGAGGTAAATTGAGTCAGTTCAGTTTGCAGGGCTTATACAGTGATGTATATCATATGAATTAATTTCCTAAAGTCCAGTGGTCACTCATATTCAGAGCTGAAGCTGTAAATTTTTCTATTCACAATCAAATCCAATACTTGATTCAGGTCAATGCCTGTGCATTAAAGGTTGGTAAGACTAACCAAAATGAAATGTTTTTAAAATTTTATTTGTAGGTGTGAGTGATTTCTAACTATAGCAGAAACTAAAAGCAAAAATAATTAAGCTCAACGTCAGTGTAACCCAGTGGAACCTCGAATGCTGGAAGAATGCCATAAAATGAATTGTCCCTACCATCACTTTTAGGGACCTCAAGCCATCCTTCTGGGGCTACACATGTTTAAAGTGGACTCAAAATTGTCATGGACTGAAATTTAAAACATAAAGCTATGAAACTTTTAGAAAAAAAATGCAGAAAATATTTTGGTCCTAGGGCTAAGCAACGAGTTCTTAGACTTGACACTGAAAGCATAATCCATACAAGGAAGAATTGATAAATTGGACCTCATCAAAAGTAAAACTTTTGGTCTGCAAAAGATCCTCTTATAGGATGAATAAACAAGCTACAGACTGGGAGAAAACATTTACAAACTACATATCCAACAGTAATTACAATATGTTAAAAAAAAACAAAAACAAAAAGCTTCCCAAAACTCAGCAGTAAAAGAAAAATATCCAATTAGAATATGGGCAAACAACATGGAGACATTTCACCAAAGAGGATATATAGATGGCAAATAAACATATAAAAAACTATGTTCAACATAATTTGCCATTGGGAAATGCATATTAAAGCCACAGTGATGTATCACTACACTCCTATCAGAATGGTAAAAATAAAAACGAATGACAACAGTAAATGCTGGCAAAGATTCAGAGAAACTGCATTACTTAGACATTGCTGGTAGGAATGTAAAATGGGATGGCCACTCTGGAAGAGAGTTGAGCAGTGGCTTATAAACTAAACATGAAATTGCCATACTGCTCCACAACTCCACTCCTGGGTCTTTATCCCAAAGAAATAAAAACTTGAATTCATACAGAAACCTGTATACAAGTATTTATAGCAGCTTTATTTGCAATAGCCAGAAACAGGAAATAACCCAGCTATCCTTCAACAGGTGAGTGGTTAAACTGTGGTACCTCCATACTGTGGAATACTATTCAGTAATAAAAAGCAATGCCTATGAATACACACAACTTCAGGGAATTAGCTGAATGACAAAAGATATCCCAAAAGTTTACATACTGTATATATTTTTATAAAACATTTTTAAGATATAAAATTATACAAACAGAGAACAGATTGGTGTTTGCCAGAGTTTGGGAGGAGTGAGGGTGGGAGGAAGGGATGTATGCATGGCTCTAAAAGGGCAAGATGAGGGATCTTTATGGAGATGGGAATGTTCTGTATCTTTTTTTTTTTTTTTTTTTTGAGACAGAGTCTCACTCTGTTGCCCAGGCTGGAGTGCAATGGTGGGATCTCGGCTCACTGCAACCTCTGTCTCTCAGGTTCAAGTAATTCTCCTGCCTCAGCTTCCTGAGTAGCTGCAACTACAGGCAGCCGCCAGCATGCCTGGTTAATTTTTGTGTTTTTAGTAGAGACAGGGTCTCACCATGTTGGCCAGGATGGTCTCGATCTCCTGTCCTCGTGATCCACCCACCTTGGCCTCCCAAAGTGCTGGGATTACAGGTGTGAGCCACCGCACCAGTGTTCTGTATCTTAATTAGTGGATCTATGAATCCACATCTGCAATACAGCTGCCCAGAACTAAATCCTTATGCAAATGAATGCAAGTAAAACAAGGGAAGTCTACAAGGTAAGTCTGAATAAGATCGGTGGAGTGTATCAATATCAGTATCCTGCTTGTGACACTGTATACCAGCTTTGCAAGATATTGTCATTGGCAGAAACTAGGTAAAGGGTACGTAAGATCTCTGTATTCCTTACGACTACATATAAATCTGTAATTATCTCAAAATAAAAACTATAATTGTTTTAAAAGTACCATAGGTCTAAATCAAACATGACTGCAGTCTAAATGCAGCCCTCAATCACCAGTCTGCAACCTGAAGTATGGTGGTTTTCAGCTTCTCACTCCATTTGTATGAGGTAGGCATGATGTATTCCCATTTACAAATAAGGAAGCTTGGTATCCTGAAGTCAAGTGCCTTGTCCAAGTTGTTAATGTTAGTAAATCAACATATTTGGTTACAAGATTTTGTTGGCATAACTTTGGTAATTGTTTGGGGGATAAAAAATAGTCTCTTCTGATTCCAGCTAAGAAGTTACCCGTTAACTTACATGGGGTAACGTCTCGATGAAAGGATGTATGTTGGCAGCTTTGGCTGCACTCACAATTTCATCCTGTGATACAACCCGGCTGTTGTCTCCATAGGCAATATTCTCGGCAATGCTGCAGTCAAATAGGATGGGCTCCTGAGACACGATTCCGAGTTGAGCTCTGAGCCACTGGACATTGAGTTTCTTTGCTTCTTGACCATCGAGAAGCTGAAAACCAAAGTCCACAAACTATAAGGAGGGTTTAAGAAAGAAAAAAACTAAAAAGTTACTAGATTGTCCATTTGAAGGATTGTTGCATGAGGGCATCAGCAGCTGCAAAACAACAACCCTCCAAGACTTATACTATTGAGGCCAGCATGGCCAACATGATGATTTTTATGGTGATTAAGCCATCCCTATCTTGGTCTAACTGGCAAAATGGTAGCACATTTGACCCTCTTTTTTCACACTTCGCTTTGTCCTTGTCTGCCCTCCTCCAGCCATCTGTGTCCTACTCTGCCTTAAAGAAGCCTGCATCAAGGTGTCCCACTCAGGTCTGCTGTCCCCAGAATAATCGTAACCCTTCAACTTGACTTGATTTTCCCCTCCCCCACACATACCAGTGAAAAAGCTGATCAGAAGCATGGCCCCCAGATTCCAAAAGTTGGTTGACTCTGGTCCTACCTCTACCTCTCTTTTCCCTGAAAACTACTAGCCTTAACTTTCCCCCACCTCTCTGATAGCACTAAGGACAAGAATCCAATGGAAAATGGACAAGTTACAAAGGGCAGTGTCTGTGGGAGAATTATTTTTGCTGGCAGTGATGGTTTTGTTTTTGTTTTACTTGCTATAGGCAGGAGGCATGGTGCTCCTAGGGAAGTGCTGTAATATGTACTTGAAAATACAGCCTTCTGTAAGGTAAAGGTTACAGGCAAAGGACTAGACACAAGCCCAGCTAGTCTTGATCTCAATAAGAAAAAAATTCCCACCATAGTATCAGCACTTCACATTTACAGAGTTTTGGTGAACTAGTTTGCCTATGTTACCTGCAGAATAGTTATAATAGCAACGCATAAGATTTCCAGAGAGAAACAACTAAATTAGGCTTAACAAGGCCGATTTAGGCTTCACAAGGCTGATTTAGGCTTAACAACTATTAATAAAACAACTGAAACAAGGCTTAACACTTTGGTGACTGTCTAATGGGGACAGGCTCCCAGGGCTTGGTCATGGGTGCCGTCCCAAGGTTATGGCAGATACAAGCATTATTGGTAAGAGTTGGTCTTCACTCAAGGAAGAGAGCCAGAGGGCTACATGCTAGAAAATCAATGACAAAAGCCAAATATGAAAGAGCTGGAGGTTGAGGATCAAAGTCAAAGTTCAAGAGCCTAGAATTCAAGATAAGAGAAGGTGGAAAAACTGAAAGCAGTAGGGAGGCAATAAGCAGGTAGCACCTTGTTTTGGAAGTCAACTTTGAATTTGGGCAGGAGTTTGTGGTTCACCTTTATAAGCCAGTAAGTCAGTGTTTGCTTAGAAAAGTCAGGCTGACTGGAAAGGTCCATGGCAGGGTAAAAATTAACTTTATATTCAGTATTTTCTGAACTAGACTGAATTCCAGACATTCTGTCCTATTGTCCCCATATATTTCTCGGATATGGTGCCAGTTTGGGGTTTATAGAATGTGGTCATTGTATCAAACAGGATTCTGGGTCTACATTTGTCCAATATTTTCCATTATGACAATATTGGTTGGGCCAATTAAAATATAGCCTTCAATCAAGTTACTAAGGAAATGTGCTCACCACTGTCCCCGCCAAGGGGTCATAGAACCGCTCCAGGAGCTGGACCACTGTGCTCTTCCCACAGCCACTGCTGCCCACCAGGGCCAATGTCTGGCCTTTCTTCACCTCCAGGCTCAGCCCCTGAAGCACTGGCACGTTTGGTCGGGTGGGATAGTTGAACACGACTTCATTAAATGTTATATTTCCTTCAAATTTATCCTGAATAAATGTTTAAATGTTGCTATTATAATTGGACTGATAATTATCGGAATAAGAAATATTATTTCAAGGAAACTTTACCAAAGACTGTAGTAGAGAAATATAAAATTCATATTTGGTATAGTTCTGGTGCCAATTAATATTGATAGCAAGTTATTACGATGTGAAATGAAGGTGAGAGATAAAGGTACAGGTGAGATTAGACAAAAAGTCATTACCATGAGTTGTTATCTAACTCAGTTTCTGATTTCTTTAAGATATTGATTTAGCTTTCCCAACTGCTGATTCTGAAGCTGGAATCAAGCCAGTGTCCAAAAGGCTCTAAAGACTTGTAAATTTAGCAACAGTTTCTACCTAAAGTTTCAGTGGACAGCCCTGATGGCAAACCCTGGCAGTTTCTTAAGTTCACTTTCTTTTTTTTTTTTTTTTTTTTTTTTTTTCAGACGGAGTCTCACTCTGTAGCCCGGGCTGGAGTGCAGTGGCCGGATCTCAGCTCACTGCAAGCTCCGCCTCCCAGGTTTACGCCATTCTCCTGCCTCAGCCTCCCGAGTAGCTGGGACTACAGGCGCCCGCCACCTCGCCCGGCTAGTTTTTTGTATTTTTTAGTAGAGACCGGGTTTCACAGTGTTCGCCAGGATGGTCTCGATCTCCTGACCTCGTGATCCGCCCGTCTCGGCCTCCCAAAGTGCTGGGATTACAGGCTTGAGCCACCGCGCCCGGCCAAGTTCACTTTCTTTATCTCACTTACTGGGCACAGCAATTTTATCAGAACATGAAATACCTGGGAAAGTCCTGGAAAGACTGTGTAAGTCCCAGTCTCTTTACCTGCACAGCTGCTTGTATATGACAATGTGTAGCATCTTGTTTCATACAAAGAACACTCAGATGTGAGTTTAAGTTACCTTTGTAGATAATAAAGCGTAGGATTATTACTCTCATTGTGAATGAACTGCCTTCTTACCAATTATACTTAACCATTATAAAATGTGACTAAAGTCAAATTGCTAATTGCGTTAACATGGCAGAATTATACCTTTATGTAGAAATGACTAAATTTTTGTGGAAAGTATTCAGTTCTAATATATCTGGTTTTCCTTTTTTTTTATTTTGATGTGCTAAACTTCAGGATCCTTGAACCACCTATAAAGTTTTTAAATGCCAGTCAAGTTGCCCAAATATTAGCTATATAAATATTACAAATTAAATTAAACACATGTTGGTGTAATCATCACAAACTTATCCTGTAGCTATAATCTAGCAGACAGCAAGTGTTAGGGAAAAATTGATCAGGCATCAGAGAACTTACAGGCTTCAGCCCCTCTTCACTGTAGTTGTCAATCAAAGGTTGTCTTTCAAACAGCATGAATAAGTGGGCTGCAGACAGCTTAGCTTTAGCATAGTCTGGAGCAAATGAACTGGCATGTCCTAGAGCCACTGCACCAAACACAATTGCAGAAAACACCCTAGACAGAAGGAGAGGAATTCAAACATTAGATTATATAATTAACTCCATGATGTTTGAAAGTCTAAAGGCATAGAGCTTACCAATATTTTTCCTCTTTACTCCTTAATCATCCCCTTTCTCCCTGACATACATTTCCATAAAATTCTAGTAACAAGATAAATCTAGGAGAGGTGCAAGATCCACTTTGTGAGGGTTTGCCTTTTCTCGACTTGCTTTCTGACTTCCCTTTGCATAGGAGCCCCTAATTTCTTAGGACTACTATGACTTTCCAAAGGTTTTTACTTTCAAGAAGAGGCTTATAACTGAATCTGATTTGTGAGCTCAGCTAATTTTAGTTGCTGGTTATACTCTTTATAGAGTTGAGGGAATTGAAGCACAAAGTGTGTAAGGGCCTTGATCAGTTCCAAGTAAGCTTTTTCTAATAAAGCTCCGGCCCTGACTGACTTCCAGTTTGTGGTTTCTTCTATACTACCACACAAATAATAATCATCATCACTGTAAAGAATTTTTGTTAGGGAAAATAAGCCTTTACTAGAAATAGCTTTTTGTTTACAGTTAAATTAACTATGCTATCAGTTATTATGCTTAGTACCTGGGTTTGATGACCACCAAACCCCCACGACATGAGTGTGCCTGTATTAACAGACCTGCATATGTACCCCTGAACCTAAAATAAAAGTTAAAATAACTATTGACAGCACTCTGAAAAAAAAGGTTACCTTAAACTAAAGTTCTATTTTCTAATTATATGCTCTTTAAAGGATGGATATTGATTATGACAACTTTTAGGAAGGGCTAAAGATCCTGAGATCTACAACTTCACAAAATAATTTACTTTCGATACTAGCACTATCCCAGAGAAAGGAGTGGGAGTTCTCTAGTAATAATAGAGAACTTTAAGCTTTCACCTCCCAAACTTCTCAAGCTAAGACATTAAAAATGGGTTTTTAGTACCTAGGGGCTGGGATGAGAGGTATAGTAAGGCTTGCCTTTAAATATGATGAAAAGGTTTGTCGCCAAAAACTAAGTTTTAAAATAGTGATGAACAACCCACATGTGGCTGCATAGCTCCCCTGTACTGCCTGTTACTTAGTTTTAGCATGAAAGAGTAAAAAGCTGTCTTCTAGGTTTCCATAATTTAACATTTCAATGATTTTAAAAAAGAAAGGAAGCAGGATTAATGTAACTTTCCAACGGTTTTCAACTTTCAGAAACGTTCTCAATATTTTTTATACAATAGCTGTACTCTAAGTTGTAATCCCCAGCTGCTAGTTCATTTGTCCCCCAAAATCACTCCTCACTTTTTACCCATCTCTACCTTCTATCTCCCTACTCCATGTCTGGGGATTCCAACTGTCATGAACGGAATCAAAAGGTTTTCTGGTCCTCTGGTTTCACAGGGTTTGGCCAATGGAAGGCACAGCAGAGGATAGGGAGGCTGGAAGAGTGAGGCCAGGGTATGTGTTTCTTTGGCTTCTTTCCTGTCAGATTGCTTGTGCAGTTGCTGTCCCTCCATCAGAGACCACAGAAAGCACCTATGCTGAGTTCCGGCAACCTTTCCTTCCTCTTGCCTTTAGGCTTAGGGTGGTAGCAGTTTCTAGCTGGGCATTGCTGGGGTGTTAACTTCCTTCTTGGGTACTGCTTACCTTAACACTTCCCAGGCCTTTGTAAATAGACCCTTTAGCAAACTCATCAATTAACCCATTTGCTGTGCCATTTGTTTCCTGCTGGGATCCTGATACAAAGATTATACAGATACATTTTTTCATGGTAATTTTAATTTTGGAGGAAAAAAAAAATACTAGCTCTTATACACTTTTGCTTTTTTGTCTTGACCCTGTTTCAAAAATGGCCGTTCACCACTGCTTTAAAATCATCCCACCAGAGCAGAAACATACTAAATGATCTTAAAAAGAGTGGCTTCCCTCTTTCAAGCCTAGATTGCAGCCTAATGGAATGTACTGAGCACATTATGAAAAGAAGGCATCAAACAGACCAGTAGTTTGCCTTGGAAACCAAGGAAAAAGGAGAAGCTGAGAGGCAAATGTTGGCAGGGCTATCTCATCTCAGGCCTGGTTAGGGAGAGAGTGCCTTTGCCAGACTTCCATCGAGTATTCCCATCTCGTTTTCCAGGCCATGTTTTGGTTGTAGATAATAGTAAGCTATATAACCCTGTTTTGAGTCCATGGTCACCAGCAACTTTCTAATTATGATTTTTTTCTGCCTATATTCCATAATGAGAAAATTTGCATCATCCTGACCAGGGTTATATGTGCAACTAAAACTGTGCTTTCTGATCATTTTCATAAGCTTTACTGTAGTCCACAAAATGAAACTGCACTTGGAGTATTAACAAGATCAGATCTCTGTGCCCACCAGGATGGTAGATTCAAATCCCTGACCTCATCTTTGGACACAGGAGTCGTTTTTTTCCTACTCTAAACTTTTGCATAAACCTACTAAAACCTTACTATAGAATAATCTTAATATTTTTAAAACTACTTACAGAATAACATCTCTGAAGCGCATATGTCCATTCACAATGAGATACGCACCAAATCGAAAACAACCGGCATAGGAAAAATACATAAATGCTTGTGAGATACTAAACGTAATTCCATAGATGTGTGCCTTCTGCACGGAATTCCTGAAAAGCAAATCAGTATACTCGTAACCATCTCTTCAGCCTCCGTTAGCACTGTGTAGTGGAAAGAGCACGGCTTCTAAGTCTGGCCAACCAGGTTTAAGTTCCACCTCCAGTTATATTAGTTTGGGTAAATGATAACTTCTCTAAACATTTATACAATGGAAATAATCACTGTAATGCAGAATTGTTTTGACAATTAAAAACCATATAAATGTCTAGCTCAGTGCCTAGTTCATAGCGGTTCCTCAAATGATAACTGTTATTACATATTAATATCTGATGACTCCAATGTTCAACTCCTATTATGTAAGCATAGCTGTTGTTTCAAAAATGCCTAAAACGTCAGGATCTGAATTTAAGTTTGAATTATCTGAATGTGATTTACTACTATTATGTTGTTTCCTGTAACTAGTTGTACTCTGTTAGGTTAAAATTCATGTTTCAGATTCACAAAAGTTGAGTCCCTGAAGTTTACATAGATATACACCAGAAGTCCTTTCCCAAGCTAGATCCTGCCAGCCCCTGTATATAATTTATTTTGTACAGTTTCTAATTTGACCTCATGCTATACTTTATTGGCTTCTGAATCCTCCAAAAGAACTATAATTGAGTTACTCTCAAATATGAGGGCATTTTTGGCAAAAGGAAAAATTCAAAGTATTACTAATTTGGATGGTTTAACTTACGTGCTGTGAACATGGTGTTACAAAACTTAACTGAGCAATTTGTGATGCTATTGAATCTTTAAATTATAACCAAGTTCATAATTAGCTTCAGCTTTCTATTCTTCCTTAACCCTCCTTGAAGTTCAAAATAGGTTATCATTAATGGTGCATACATGTTTATTGTCCAACATCAAATGGACACAAAGATGTAGCTGCATGTTCTTTAGTGTCATATGAAGTGTGCATAACTGAGGAGATGGCATCAATTCAGACTTTTGAAGATATCTGTTCAAATTTGCAAGTGTTCAGAACTACTGTTCCAGTCTGCAAAATTGTAATCTAAGTTGTGTTCAACTTTGTTTGTGTTAAAACACACTCATTTATAAAATCAGGCTGCGGTGGAAATGAGTGGCAAATGGTGCCATTAGTAGTTTCTTGAATTGCTCAACTATAAACCACTGAAATAGGCTGTGTTTCTTTATCTTCAGAGTAGGCTGGATCTGGTCCTCATTCAGAGAACAAATGAAATACTTTCCTCTGGAACATACTCAATAGCAAGTCTCACTTTGGGTTCAGTCTACACACTGCAAAGGAAGATTTGAGCATTTCCTTAAAGGAATGTTTGTTCTAAGTCACCCAGATAGGTTATTTCTGTTGCCTGCACTGATGGCCAACGACTCTGCAATTCTCTATATCTTTTACCTCTTGGAGACCTATTCTTATTGTTTGCATAAGATGTAAAAAATATAATTCTGTGTCCCAGTCATATCAAAAAGTTACTTATTTTCAGTGATAGAATTATTGAAAAAAGGTCACCCTTATAGTCATATCATTGTTTGGAGCAGCAGAGCTTTTATTATCTTTTATAAGGGATAATAATTCAGCCTTAGGAAAGCACTAGGTTCTTAGCAGGAATCATATGGTTCATTACCTGTAAGGTCCGTACAATTTTTCAACATACATTGATTCAAATTTTCTTTCCTGGGTCAAAGACACAACTGTCCTAATATTTTCTATTGCCTCTGTTGCAATCTGTAACACAGAATAGACCTTCATTAAAAGTGGTGTTTTTACTTCTGAAATAATGAAAAATAAGCCCTAGGGCTCTGTCAAAAGCACCCTGAAGGTTATTTTGATAGGCTTTAATTTTCTTTACATTAAAAACAAAAGGTATAATATGTTCAAGACTAGCTTTATGACAAAACTGGTACTTCTGGTTCTGCTAAGTATGGTAGGCAAGTCTTTGTATGCCCAGGAAGGCTGATCAGCTTAGGGCAAGAACTGTGACCTGGGAACCAAGGGTCTGGTTCTATTCCCAGCCTGCCACCAGACAGTTACATGACTGGCCTTAGTCACAACCCCTTTGTGGCCTGACTTTCTTCGCAGGGCAGAGTCCTAGAAGAAAGGATTAGGCTGTGATTTCTAAGGGCCTATTGGAGCTGCCAATTATTTCCTCCCTGAGTATAACTTCTTATAAAAGCTGTCCACTCACAATGGGAAGGAGATCCCAATTGTAAACAACATGAGCATGCTTTAAATCTGTGGTTAAATCAGAGGCAGACATCTGACTAATCTGGGTCAATCAGATTTGGTTTCCTGGCCCTGGATACAAGTTTGAACTGCGAGGCCCTGTGGCTTCAGAGGCTGATGTCACATTGGGTATGTGTAAGAAGCTGGTCTGAATATATAGCATCTGAGGAATGGAATAGGTATATAGGAATATTCAGATATTAGAGCCTGTGGCTCTAAGAGCCAGTTAAACACAAACTGCCTGTATTTCCTGTACTTCGAAGTGTACTTACATCAAATCGCTTTTACCCAAACCAGCCAGAGAAGTTTTCTGATTCTTATAGCCAAACCACCCTTGACAAATGTTCAGTCTGTGACTTAGCTATTTAGTCGAAATCATAGTTCTGTAGTTGAGTCATCTAAACCATCAGCACACAGAGCATAAGATCTTAATTTTAGGCTTTTAACAGCTTTAAGACTTTTTTTTTACCTCAGTTCTTAGCTTCTGTAATGAGCTAAAACGAAGATATTTGATGCTTGAGACTAAATAACCATAGATTTTTCATTTGTAATAAAGATATAACAGATAGCTATTACGAGAATAGAGAAAAATTACTGAGCTTTTACTATGTCCAAGTATTACCTCATTCACCGATATGATCTCATTTAGCGTCACAACCCTGAAAGGTAAATAGTATTCCTATTTACACAGATGAGAGAACCGAGGCACAGAGAAGTTAACTGAATTGCCTTAAGTTCTAAAGTTAATAAGTAGCAAAGCAAGAATTCCAACCCAGGCTATCTGATGTGGAGTCCACGTTCCTAAGCCATTATGCTATTCTGCTACCCCTGCTGTGTAATTTACACAAGGAGAAACCAGTAATGACTTGACACTTCTCTTGACATTCTAGTCATGGGTCAACTGCTTTGCGGGTTAGCTCAGGCACAGAGGGCCCTTAATCTCAGTGACCAGACAGGGCCTGGATCAAGACGGTTATGAGGCAGTCTTCCCTCCCCACTCCCTGCCCAGCAACCAACACTCTCACTACCAAGCCCTTTTTGGAAAATTGGGATGGGAATACCTCAAACTCTGTTGTCCTTTAACAATGATGAAACTGTACCCAGGTAAATGAGAGCATTTCTTTTTAAATAAACAGTGATTTAGGGTTTTTCTAGAACCTTCTTTCTGACTCTCACTCTCAATCAAGTGCTGAGTAAACAATACTGAACTATGATTGAACTGCTGATACTAACATTTAAAAATTTTTTAATCTTTCGTATTTTTAAAAGCCCTAGTAGGTCAAAGTAGCTACTAAAAAAAATTAAACTGGCCAGTCTGAGTTATTCAATCTCTGATCCCTAGAATAACAGGGTTTTAGCTGGAAGGAACTTGGGACAGTATCTGGTACAATTTCTCATTTTACTAAAGTGCAGCGTGAGGACCAGAGAAGTTGGGCATCTTCTCCAGCCTCACACACTGAGTAGCAAGACCAAGGCTAATAACGCAAGATTTTGTTTTGTTTCAATACTGCTCAGTTCTACCTGCTTTACTCTGACAAAATTCTAACAATTAATGGAGTTAAGACTATTAACTAGATTCAAGATGTTTTCTATCATGTTAACTTGTCTAAGAAAAGTTGATTTTCATTCCATCCAACTGACCATTCTCCCATAGGAAATGTGGAAAGAAGCAGGATTGAGGGGCAGGGGAGGAAACAGAGCTACACAGTGTTTCTTCAACAGTTAGTTGAGACGCTCAGAAGTAAAGGAAATGATGCCCTAAAGTACCCACAGTCAGCAGCCAAGAGAATCTTCAAGAACTCTGGACACCCAGGGGTTCCCAACTCCTGGGAACCACATATTGTCCTAGCAAGCTCCAAGTCCTGGAGAGGATGCAGGATGAAAATGAGGAGAGTGCATTCTGATGGAAACCTGGAGATACTATTACACCTAACACTGCACACAGCAGCAGCTGACGCCGGTTACAAGAGGACAGGAAAGGATTTCACCAGACATAACTGGTTTAGTGGGAACACGGTTGGTCCAAATGTTAATCTTCCCCCTTAATATGGTACCTCTGAAGCTAGTCACTCACCTAGTCTCTGACACCTTCTTCCCTATAGAGATACTGTCTGTTCCATTTCTCATAACTAGTGAAGGTCAGTTGCAGTAATGTTCATAAAAGGGCTTTGTAAAGTGCAATGCTATAAAAACTATATCACAATTTATATTTATCATCTGCTTCACTTCCTCATGTTTCAATAAAGGATAATAACATAAATCAGACTAAAATGTTCATGAGTATAATCTACATTTGAACATTTAAGTGCATGTACATGTAAATAAAATGTTTATGTGTAGATTTAAACACACTTAAACACATATAAAGCGACCATATAGTAGAGATAAGAACTTTGAAACTAGACCTGAACTTAAATCCCAGCCAAATCTCTAACTTCTGTTTGAATCTCAGGTTCTGCATTTCTGAGATTGGGATAACAATAGTGCCTGCCTTATAGGATTATTGTGAAAATGTAATAAATTGGTGCATATAAATACATAGCACAATAACTGGCACATAGTAAGGCTCAAGTAAATGTTAAGCCCAAGAGCCATTATAGTGCGAACCACAAAATTGAGGCATTACTGCCATCTGGTGGCTGCCACCTTAATTATAGAAATCACAGCCAAGAAGAAGAGGATCTCTTAAATACCAGCACATGTCTGACCCTGAACAATTCACTTACAGTCTTCTGTATGAATGTTTCTGAAACAGGGACGACATTTGTCCAAACAGTAGCATTGGGATATGAAGTAAAATGAAATGCACTTTGAATATTCAGAAGTTCTTTATCATAACTATGTTAACAGCTTTCTATAGGCTGAAAGTTTTATGTTAATCACCTTATATTTAAGTTCTAGACATTAATACAGTAAAATATTTCATACACAATTGACAATTATTAGTTGTAGTGAGCACATTTAATTTTTAAAGCCTGCATATCATGATAAATAATTCAAATAAAACACATCTAAAAACAACACTTACACCAATTAAAACCTTATTTGACCTACCTTTCCAGCAGCTTCCAGTTCTTTTTTATCTCTTTTGGCATTTCCAGCCAACAATTTCATTTCAACAATTCCTGATACAGCAATAATTGGAACAACTGCTAATAGCAATAGGGTTAACTGCCAACCGTAGATAAATGATATGATAATACCAGTTCCAAGGTTAGCTATATTCTGTGCAATTAAAGCCAACCTAGTTCCTGTGGCCTGGAAGAGAAAAAGCACAGAGAAAGTTTTAAGCTCCAATCCATGCGCTCCAGCCTTAGCCTCTTGGTCAGAATGATGAGTGGGTTCTGTGCCTGAGCTACATTGGCTTACTTTCATTACAGTAAACCCACGACACCTGTGCTTAACTCACGAGGCTCTGCAGACTTTTCTTCATTGTGCCTTTACACTCTCATTCCTCTCCTGCCCACCTGAACCAACATTCTACAACCAAATAATCAACTTCTCTGCTTTGTGGATGGGCACTGGGGGTGCATGTATTTTTTCATAGATGCAATGTTCAAAGAGGAAACTAACTCCAATGTACCTGGGTAATTTTAAAGACCATTTGCTTCAAAAGTGTAAAAGGGAAATTTACACACTCCCAGAGACCATCTGTTGTTACAAAGGGTACGTGTCCTAAGAGACAATCCACCACAAAGCACATATAAGGATGAATTAGTGTTGTACTGCTCACTGCTCAGAAAACAAAGGTGGCTGTAGTGACATTACCGTCGGCTCTCTGCATCCATTCCTCCTTCTCCTGTTGTGTGGAAGCAGTGAGCTGCAAAGTAACCCACCTCAGCTACAGGGGTGGGGACGTAGGCCACTCAGAACACCACTGTCCCCTGGAGACAGCTAGTGGTTCAGGGTGGGGCATGTGACCCAAATTAGCCCAAATTAGATTTCAGCAAAGGGTTTTGTTTGGTGGTTGAGGTAGAGGTGTGTGCTCTCTTTCACTGGATGGGAAATAAGGAAGCTTGTAGTTCTACTTACTATTAGCAGCCATCCTGTGACTGCAGGGAATCAGCCTTGGGATAAAGCCAAAGCCAATGATGGGAACCTGGATTCTGGATTAAATCTGGAGGGGCAGTGGGTCAACCAACCCTGAAGTTTAATCTTCTGCTTATTGTTTACAGCAGTTTTGATTTGAGCTTTCTGCTATTTCTAGCTGGAAGCATCTTAACAAGTCTGGGTATGCTATATGCTTATCTAAAACCATGTTTGTAAAAAAATCCAAGTAGAGTGCAGTCTACATACTCCTTGGACTTGGGCAGCATCCGTGGCAAGTCTTGTAGAAAGTGCACCAGTACTGTTTTTATGGTCATCAAACCAGCTCATGTCCTATGGCATAAAATATACCTTTATATTAGTTCAAAATTAAAACAAGCAAAGAAAACCAGACAAAGCCTCCCAAAGCTCCAAGGCTGAGGAAATTTAGGGGAGACCTCAAATGCAGTGTAGTCCCTGGCCTTGCTCTGAGCACACTCCCCCAGAATCTGGCAGAACCCAGCTTCCTGACTGCTCTGTGGTAGCAGGGAGACCATCTCTGGTCTAGGGGAGCAGGGCTCACCCAGATGGCTGCCATGCTCTTTGCCAGCTCCGCCCAAGGCTGGGAGGCTGGTGGGCATTCCATTCACCCAACCATCACGTCTTTCACTATGGACACTTCTGCCCTGATATGGTGTTGTCTCTTATAAAGGGTGGTGGAGCTGTCTTGGGCATCTTGTTCTGATAGATTCTAGGCAGGAGAAAATAAGCCCTGGTTTCTCACCAAGCTTTTGTTTGATTTTTTTTTTTAAAAAAAAAAACACTGATTTAAAAGTGTGTCTTATATCCAGTTAGCCGCAGGTTAAAAAAGAAGCGTGTCTGAGACTTGATTTTAATTGTAAGCTACTCATCCATGGCATCTTTTACCTTCACATAAAATAATTTTTCCTGCATAGCAAGAGTTTAGGAGATACTGAAATAGGATTTGTAAACAGATTTAATTAGAATATACTCCCTACTATGTGCCCGTTTGTGAAAAGAAATGTAATCAGTTCCTGTCAATTGAATGGATAATATTCTGGCCCTCTCTTAGGCATTTTCTATAAAAATAGATAATTCATGTTTGCACATTTTCCTCTGTCATGCACTAGAATGTGAACTTACCAGGAGAGCAAATAATGGATTGTACAGTACCAGCCACCAGCACACTGTCTGGTACATGATAAGTAATGTTTGAATAAACCAACACATGAATTAATGTGAAAATAGACCTCAAATAAGAAATAAACAAAACAATTATTAACATTTGAGAATACCTACAGTTAGTATGGTAGATTGTGGTACATGAGATTAAATGCTACCAACTAGCTTTTTCTTGGTTTAAAGACATCCTGGAGTCTCAATGGACTCACCAGGGCCTGCACAGGATCCAGAAAAGAGATACAGGTCTTTGAAATGATAGTGTCTACATGGAGAGAGATATTTACAGAATAAGCCAAAGCTACCCAAACAAAGCCTATTTCTGTGAAAAATAAATCATGAGAGGTCTTTAGCTCTTGAAGGACCAGGACAATTTGCAGGACTCTGCCCCATCCTTGCATGAATTCCATGGGTGGAAAACATGCCTATCAACATAGCAATAAGAACAGTAAGAAGCTTAATACAGAAGAAATGTGAAAAACCAGAAGGCATTCTCCAGCGCACACTCCTACCTGTCTTAGCATTGCTTTAAAAGCCATTGACCGTAGTCTCCTGGTGAGGATCTCGCCAGCTTTCCCAAACGTGAAACCCTGGTTGAGAAAAAAGGCTATGGTCTCTTTTGATCTTTATGTGTGTAATTGCACCAGACCAATCCTGTTCAACTTTTATGTGGCAAAGTTATGAGTTGTTTTACAGTTGCCACAGACCCTCAAGTCATGTTAATAACCTGAGCAACCCCAGATGAATCAAACATGCAACCATAGCGGGAACCTAAGTGCTCCGAACCAAGAATCAGGGACTGAATGAAGAAGCAGACACCACAATGCAGGATGCAGGATTCAATCAGATCGAACTCTGACATCAGCCCATGGCAGGATCCTGTCAGATGGCGCTTCCTGGCATCACCTCATTGCAAGATCCAATCAGATCACACTTCATTACCATATGCTTATAAAACCTGACCCAGCCTCCAGCTTGGGGAGATACTGCTTTGGGAACTATGCCCTGTGAGCTCCTCACTTGTGACAAGTTACAAAATTCCTTTGCTAAATCCTCCTTGATGTGGTCATTGGATTGAAACCCACCAAGTGACCAAACCCACTTCCTGTGTGGGTAACAGTTCCTAGTATTCTGACACAGGTGCATATATTCACATTGATTTTATATTATTTGTATGTTAATCATCTATTTAAATAACAAAAGTCCAGGACCAAATACGAATTCAAAGCTCCCATGTCAAATTCATGTACTGCAAAATCATTAGTATGCATTAGAATCAAAGACCAAAAATCTTAAAGGTGTCCAGTCCTGACTTCTAAACCATTCTAAATAAGTTTATTTTTCAAAACTTTGAAGGGCAACATCTCAGTGACAAAGATACTGTGTGTAACTACAACATTCAGTTGGAATGTTCCTACTACTTCCAGTAAAGCAGTTAAATACAGAAGTAACAAAGTTCTACACAGGAATTCATTTTGGCTCGTGCAGTGTAGAGGAAGGATGTCCTTAAAAATAAGATCCAAATGAGTATGCTGGTGCCTGGTCACAGCTCCACCTGCACTCAAATTGGGGAACAATCAGGGTACTCTTCCTTCTCCAGCCTCTTTGGGACAATTTCCTTCTTTCTAATTACCACATCCAAACTGGAGAGGAGTCCAGATGTTCAGAAGTGGGCTGACTTCTGGGATGTGTGTGTCTCCAGCCACAGCGTGAGTGTTGGGGTAGCCGTGCCGAGGGCACGTGGGGGAGTGCACATCAGAACTGTTTACTAAGCCAGGGGGATGAGTGATCAGTGCACCTCGTGAATAGGCTCCAGGTGTTCCGTGTCCAGGACCAGCCTGCCCTCCCCCTCCATTTGCTGGCAGATTGCTACAGGCAATACAGTTCTGTGCATCAGCCCACCGTTCCTGCAGCCCCTGAAACACGTTTTTCTAGCTGCACTGCCTAGCATCCCAGGGATTGGGGCTGGATTGATCATTGAGTTGTGTCTAGTAGGGCAATGATTTCTAAATAAAAAGCTTGGTTTATTTTTGCCATTGGTTCAACAATAATAAAAGAGAAGCATGCTGGCACGACAAGGAAACACTATTTTGCTGACTGGATTGTATTATATTTGAAAGGCCTATGTGGTGCCCACTGGGTTAAAGAGACAAAAGAAATTAGAGAGAAGTCTAACTAGGTAGAAAAGTATAATTAGAGAGTTTGACTAGTTTATTTTGGCCAGGTCTACAATATTAGAATGCAAAATATTGTGTTCTTTCAAATAGTTCATCAGTTAAGTAGGAAAAGATCAGAGAAGTTTCTTGTTATTCTATAAAGAGTAACAACAGGAAAGAGAATGCTATTGGACTGTACTTTCCCAGTTCGCAACCTGTTGAATTTAAGTTACTCTTATGCTCTGCAGTAAACTGAGGTCTCTTTTTCCTTGGTAATGAATGTTTGCTGAGGGCAAACTCGTAATGTAATATAATTAGGACACAGGGAAGTCACAGTTCCCCCTGATAAGGAGTCTACCCTCCAGCAGAGCCTTATGCCACTTGTGTTTGCAATTTATTTCACTGTAAGAATTTGGACGCTCCATTAGGTTTAATTTAACTTCTCTAATTAAATTATAAACTTGATGAGAAAGGCAAATCATGGGTACCTACCTGAAGGAAGAAAGTAAAAAAAGAAATAATTCCCAGACATAAGAAAAGCAAAGAGAACATGTTGCACTTCTGCTGCTTCACTGCATCGTCGCCTGGTCCAAAAATCTACAAAAGAATATTTAAAATGCCCACTTGGATTACATGATTGATCCTTGTTCATTCCTTCCATAAATAGTGGCTTGACTGTCACATGTTTAAAACTAGGCTTCAAATATGTAGGGTTTTGGTAATTGTGATAAAATATACATAACACAAAATTTACCATTTTAACCATTTTTAAGTGTATAATTCAGTGGCATTAAGTATAGTCACATTGTTGTGCAACCTTCACCACTATCCATCTATGGAACTTTTCACCTTCCCAAACTTCTCAAACTTGATACCATTACAATGACTCCCCATTCCCTCCTTCCTCCCAGCTCCGGGTAATCTCTATTCTACTTTCTGACTGCATGGTTATTAACATAGGTTGACATACTGCATATGGACTGTGAGTGGCTGCACATTTTAGCATTTGTTCCTCTTCCTATATGTCCCCTTCTCCCTCTGATTCCTCCCTGCCCCAGCCCTCCACTTCTCATTCCATCAGGCTTCTACCCAGAGGGGCCTCTCCTGAGCATTCTATCTGAAACAGCACCCCCAGCTAACCCCTCTCTATTACCCTACCCATCTTTTAAAACACTTGTTATCCCTCAACACGTTACATGTTTGTGGGATTATTTTTTTGTTTGTCTGTTGCATATCTTCCCCAACAGAAACCATGCTGTTTGAGGACATGACTTGGTTTATTTCTGTACCACTGTATCTCCAGTGCCTGGAGAAGCACTAGGCAGATAGATGCCCCAAAATATATAGTCTACATTGCCTTGAATTGCAAGAGAGCCAGAGCTTGCTTTGTTTTGAAACTTTAAAAGATGTGGAGGAGGATCCTTTCTAATTTATTTATTTTTTGGCTTGTGGTCTTAATTGTGGATCAATGCTCAACATCACAAAATAATAAACTCGTAACATGATGGAGAATTATTTATCCTCAACAACAAAGTCTCTCCAATAATGTTAGAGGTTGACTAAATTGTAGAATACGAATTCTGGATTTCATGGAATTGATGGAGGGTTTATATCTGTGATAACTTCCTTTAAATATCCCCCAATTAATTGAATGATTGACTAGTATGTTTTCGTTCTTAGTCTTGGACTCCTCAAGCCTTGGAAGGATTGCTAAAATGGGGTGGCTATTGCTTTTTGAATACTTACTACAAGGCACACACTCTTAAATGCTTTCCAGATAGTTACCTATATAATCTCTTAATCCTCAGCCATGTTATGAGGTAGATTTATTGTATAGATGAAGAAACTGAGGTACCGAGAGCTATTGAGTGGTAAGGCCAGTCTATACCCAGTGCCTGGACTCTTATTAAACTCTATGACTTTAACCCCTCTCTGCTCCACTCTCTCCCCACCTCACTGTGCAACGTGTACCAGCTTCTCTACACAAACAGATTGGGGATCATTATCTGACACCAGTTTCACCAAATGAAGAGAGCTCATTAGAATGCCTTCTTCATTGATTTTACATTTTATAATTTCATTAATATCATAACTTAGAGTGATTCAAAGGCTACTTATCTTTTCCCTCACAGCTTTTCTCAAAAGGGATTTAAGGACTTTGGCTTAGTTTAATTTAAGGCTGCTTAATCCCAGAATGGAGCCAGTTAGTGAGGTTGGGAGAAGCAGCAGCTGATGAACTGATTTAATTCAGGCTGTTATGGGATGTTTGCAAACTTACCTCTATGATCTCTGAGAATATGACTGAAAATGCCGGCTGAAGCCCCCCATTGGCAATGGCACATACTGTTCCCACGACGAAGTAGGGCCATTCTGTTTTATTCAGTTTCAGAACCTTCAGAAAAGACACTGGTGGCACATTTGCTTCCTAGAACATACAAACATCAGGGCAAACTGGTGATGACGCAACAGTTACCAGAGTCCGCAGACATAGAAAAGGCATGGCCATTGCCCTCAAGGGACCTGCAAACTAGGTGCAGAGAATGACAAGCAAACTACTAGAGAGTAGGACAGTATATTATAACATGTTAACAATGTTTACTGATTACACATCATAAGCTGAGTATAGGTTGTTCGGCCAAGAAGCAACCTTCATGGTGTGCTTAGCCCGTCCCTATTCTGGCCTCAGCAGACTGTGAGGTAGCAGGCTCTGGGCACAAACACCTTGGCATCCAGCTCTGGAGTTACACTACACTGTGTTGGTGTGACAGTCATGGCTGGGCCACATGAGCTGAGTTGTAGTTTTCTCATATATTATGACACAGTCCTGCTTCTCTAACAGGGATGATATCAGGGTCAAATGAGACAATACACCTGAGTAGATGGATAAACATCTTTGCAAATGTAGGAAACCATTACTAACTGGAGAACATGGGCTTGGCTTCATAGCTTAGCTTGTTTGTGATTTTTTTGTTTACATATCTCCATTTCTAGTATGTAACCTTTTTTTAAACATAAATATTATATCTTTATATTCCTAGAAAGTATCCAATTCCTGGCACATATAAGATTCTCAGCAAATGTTTAATTAAATGTCCGACCAAGCATGCAGGATTTAGGTCTCATAAAGAATGTTCTGATGATAGAAGCAGTTTAACATTAAACTTGAGACATAGGTGACTATGGAATCCCAAAAGCTTGAGGTCGCTGAGAAAGGTTATATTTATATCTCTAAAAAACAGAGAATATAGAAGTGGGTTCTATTCAGCCTTCTTCTTACAAATTACTCATTTTTTCTGTATTTCAGGGTTTTTTTTTTTTCTCTCTAGTTAACTTTAAGTCCCTATCTCCAGCATAATGAATGAATCTTTTTCTTGGATTACTGCTCTTCAGCACACAAACAGGTCTACCCAGGTCCCTCTAATCAGACTTAATCTCTCCCTCTCCTTTGGCACGTTGTTTTCTCCCTATGATGGTACTTGGGACAATGTTGTTGATTGCAGCATTTCCTGCCTCCCCCTCTTCTCTGTGCATTTCTTCAAGAGACGTGCTCCTGTGAAATACTGGAGTTTAAAGAGAGAGTAAAATAACTCTCAAAATAAATGAGGAAATGAAAAGTGGATAATTCCATAGCCAAAAGAGGAGAAATTGCTTATCTTACTTATAATAATGAAGCTCCAAAATGGTACAATTGTTATTCTTCTTTCTATAAATATACCAAGATTAAGACCTCTAAAAGAGGCCTTGTAATTTCTGCAGTAATAGCCTACACAGATAAAAACAGATACACTGCATTCTTGGTAGTATTAGTTTTCTCAGGCCAACACAGGAGTAAAAATAAACTCAGCATTCGTCAACAAATAACATCAAAATATCTCAAAACTATATCTTGAAATAAGGAAATCTTTTTTTGGAATGGATTCCCTCTCTGTAATAAAATTATTTGTTCCAGCCTGGGCAACATGGTAAAACCTTGTCTCTACAAAAAGCACAAAAAAATTAACCAGGTGTGGTGGCACACACCTGTAGTCCCGGCTACTCAGGAGGCTAAAGTGGGACAATCAGTTGACCCCAGGAAGTGGAGGTTGCAGTGAGCTGCGATTGTACCACTGTGCTTCAGCCTGGGCAACACAGCAAGACCCTGTCTCAAAAAATAACATTAAAAATAAATAAATAAATAAATAAAATTGTTAACTGGAATTAATAATCTTCTAAATCCAACGTTGCTATTTCTCACCATTCTCCTCTTTTTCTAAGTAAGATAATTCCAATCTAATTTAGAGTGTCAATGCATACCGCAAAAAACCAAAAAAAATTGAATTTTCCATACTCATGCTAAGTATGGCCATGTGATTGAATTATGACCAATGACTTATAAGTAATAGTATTATATGGGAATTCTGGAAAACCTCTTTGTTTCTTCCTGTTGCTTGGACCACAGATGCGATAGGTAGGGCTTCAGGAGCCACATTAGATCATAAGTGACCCTGAGGATGGAAACCTGATGCCAGGGTAGTGCAGATAAAGATGAAGGGAGCTTGTGTCTATGGGGACTGTGGAGCTACCGTTCTAGCCCTGAGTTTTTCACCTCTAAGATTTTGGTATGTGAAACAGAAATAAAAGCTCTTATTTGCTTAAACGGATGCTATTCTGGGTTTCCTAATAAAGATAATCAAATGTAATCCTACCCAATAGAGTATGCAAATATCAGGGCCTCTCGTTTTGGACCAGTCTTATTATCTCTGGACCTCAAAGATGAATGTCAAATTCAATTTTAATATTAAGCCTCTCAGCACAAAGACTACATTTCTGGATTTTTTTTCCTTGAAAATCCATTTATAATTGGAACTGATTTCAATTCATTGTCAAATACATTTAAAATTTGAATTTTTTTTCTTTACAAAGAGTATGGCTCATAGTTGCAGTTATCTGTGCCTGAAAAATATTTGCAAGGCTAAGAATTTCAACAATTGTAGCAAAACTACAAAGTAAAAGACTTAATTTAAGTGAAAAACAACTTACAAGTCCATCGATTTCCACATCAAGGCTATTCTGACACATTTGTGAATTTTTAAGGTGTTTCTGAGTAGAATGCCTAAATAGGCGAGATTTCCAGCCATTTGGGGCCATTCCAGTGGCAGCCTTTTCATCATTTAGTTCAAATTCTTCTGACTGGGTCTGGCTACCTGATATCTGAAAGAATATCAAGACATTAAAGTGTATGTGTATGTGTGTGTGTGTGTGTCCAAATGGACGTAACCTCCAAGTTTAGAATCATAAAGCAATTTGGAATATTACATGTATCAAGCTTTTCAGATTTCCTAACTGCTTCTCAATCAAGAATAACTAAAAACCTATAAAGAACTATAGAAAAGTTAAATTCAATTTGAACAATAAGAAAATTGGAGTATAAGAATATTTTCTAAAAATTTAAAGACACATTTTTCATAATCCAGAAAGTATACAGGAATTTACTCAATATGCAGTAATCCAGGGAACAAGTCATGGCCACCAAGAAAGGGAAGAGGAGTACATGGAAACACTATCAAGGGTTTGTTTTTAAAGCTACAAACAAGGAAAGCTGAATCAAAGAGCCTGATCACTACCCACGGGAGGTAAAACTGTCTTCCTTGACTGGCTGAATATGGTCATCTTCCTTCCTCACAGTTCTGCTCTGACGCACACCTTGACCCATGTGACCCAACATGCAGGCTCAGCCTCATTGCTGACTGTGAGATCAACTCTCTTTTTAATGGGAATGGGGATGGGGAGTGGTCATCTAAGGACTTTTAGTTCACTGCCTAGTAAGGGTGAGGGAACATCAAGCCCTGCTGGAGTTGGACTTTGGTCTGCTTCCCTATTTGCTTCATCTATGTCCAACTACACATCTTAATGGTTGGTTCAGGGTCTTAGTCCTTATAGTAGTGTCTTGTTCTTGCTCCTCCCTTCAAGTCTTGCCCTGAACCCAATCCTATGGCTAGTGCCTTACTGTACCTACAATAGCCAATTATGATCTCTTAGCCAATTATGATCTCTTCCAGTTGCTCATTCAACATCTGACAGAACACTGCCCATGTGCTTATATATTGCCTTGAACCGCATTGCAATGATATGTTCTGCTTGGTGGACTTCCTTATTTGCTCATTACTGAATCAATTTTATACCATCTCTCAACAAAAACCAATCTAGGCTACAAACTTTGTAACTTATCCCTTGCATTCTCACTGCCATCTGTTCCCACACTGCTACCAGCTTTATTTTCCTAAAGGGCAGCTCAAAATCATCCCCAGCTTCCCAGTACCTGCCCAAGCCTGGATCCCCAAAAATCTAGCTCATGGCAAGTCAAACCGGACCACCTCTCATGAATACTTCCCTGGAACTTTTCCTCTTTTTGTAATCTCATCGATGCTATCAAGAGGTCCATCTCAACGGACAGTTCTTCCAATAAGCCCATTCAGATTTTAGCTTCCTTCTATGACCAAATGAACATTACCTGTCTCTTTCATAATATTTTTTCTGTACCTTACCTAAAACACTCACTTGGTGTTGGGTGCTTCAGCTGAAAGTCATCAAGCTCCAAGCCAAGATAGCCACTTTTCCACCAGGTGTTAAAAAGTATCTATTTAAAACCAGTAGCCCTCATTTCTTCCACCCAGATATACTTCAGATGTCTCAAAGATTTAATTGTAAAAAGCAGAACAATAAATTCTGAAAGGAAATGGGGTGAATATCCTTTCAAAGAACAACCTCAAATCCTGAAGACATGGAGGAAAAAACTGACAACCTAATTACATACAATTTTAAAGCTTCTTTATAGTAGCCAAATATAACAAAGTGAAATTGAAAGGAACAAAGCAGGAAAAAAAAAATCTCTCCAATACATGTAAGAGAAGAGTGTATTTCCTTTTTATGTAAAGAGTTCTTACAAATCAATAAGAATATTAGGAACAACACAACAGAAAAATGTCCTAATACAGGAACAAATACTTTCACAGAGGAAGAAAAATATAAATGACCAATAAAAATGTGAAAATAAGCTCAATCTTATAAATAGTTAAATTTGAAGATACTGTTTAACTCTTTAAACTGGCAAAGATGAAAAATAAATATGAAATGGCTATCAGCGGCTATTTGTAGGGATTTGGCTTATGATGACTTTCAAGTTTCTAAAATGTACATGTTTGGATTTTTAAAAAAATGCTTGATTTTTTAAAAGAATGCATTACTTTATAATCAGAAAAAAATTAAGATACACTTAAGAGAAACAACTAAGAGCCAACAGTCTACCTAATGGAAAAGCAGTGACACTTCTTAGAAACAACACCAAAACAAGGTTGAATGAAAACCAGGTTGGTCTTTGAGACTTGAGAAAAGAGTACTGCATTAGTTTGAGCATCTGCTGACTCTCAGGCTCACAATGGGTCTTTCCCTCATCTCTCCAGCCTTACCAAGTAAGTGGGAGGGCAAAACTCAAATCAGAAATGTGAAATTTGGGAGTACCAGGTGGAACCATTCAAAGGGGCTGAGAATCACGGAATGCCAGAGCTGGTAGAAATATCAGAGGTCATCTTACTTCAAGCTCATGCTTATTTAGCAAGTGAGGATACCAAAACCCAATTTGGTTAAATGACTTGCTCAAAGCTGTTGCCTAGTTGGTGACAGATTTCTATCATGCCAGACCATTCATTGTTCAGTCTTCAAATGTACAACTTTTTCTAAGAAAGTAAGCTTGGGAATATGATATACAAAGGTGAGAGCTGTCTGTATCTCTTTAGCAGTCTCCCAATCCAAGTCCTGATGGAAGCAGAGATCATTCTTACAGAGCTTATGGCAATAGGACAGCCAAGTGGTTATCTCACTTGAGGATTCAACATGTCATTATGGGCAAAATCACAGACCCTTGGTAACCATTCATGAAATGAAAACTAAAATGGATTTAAAGTAACATTTTATGCATTCCTAACTAGTGAAATGACAAAGATCCTTTATGGTGGCTAGACCATATGGTAGCATTCGGCAAAGACACCGTGATTGATTCCCTCCTACTGGAGAACACTCTCTGGCAAATGCAAGCCTGAGTTATAAAACTTTTCATCATTACATTTGGTATTTTCATTTGGGGGAATTTGCAAGTTTTAGTAACCACCATTTATCACCATCTAATTTTTTTTAAAAAAAGAAAAACAGCTTTTTTGAAATATAATTAGCATATCACAAAATCTACCCTTTTAAACATTTCAGTGGGTTTTTTTTTTTTTGGTACACAAATATTCAGATGTTTATTTTTATAAACTTATAGCAACCTCTCATGGTAGGTTTGGTATTCCAAATGTAGAAACAAAGGCTCAGAAGAGTTAAGTTACTTGTCAGAAAACAAGGCAAAATTTTGACAACTTTTTTTGATCTACTTGTGCTCACAATGGCAAAATTAAGAATAGAGAAATACTGGAAACAGACCAAATATCTAACTTTAGAAAAATGACTAATTTCACACATTAATAAAATGAACTTCTGAGCACCCATTAAAATAATAGTATGTGGATGACATATATCTGAAATGTTAAGACAAAAGAACAAAACTATGTGTGTACATACTAATCACAGTTGTATCAAAGCAAATGTATATACTTTCACAAACAGAATCTGTTCATAGAATAAAATATTTTTAGGTTATTTATTCTGCAATGTTGCTCAAGTGACTGAGTATAATAACATGTCTTAATAAGAAGAAAAACCAGTAGTTATCAATATAACCTGTTTTAGGAACTAGAGTGAATGAATGCTCCTTCCTTCCTTCCTTCCTTCCTTCCTTCCTTCCTTCCTTCCTTCCTTCCTTCCTTCCTCCCTCCCTCCCTCCCTCCCTCTCTCTCTCTCTCCTTTCTTTTCTTTTCTTTTCCTTCCTTCCTTTCTCTCTTTCCTTCCTTCCTTCCTTCCTTCCTGCCTTCCTCCCTCCCTCCCTCCCTCCTTGCTTGCTCTCTCTCTTCCTTCCTTCCTTCCTTCCTTCCTTCCTTCCTTCCTTCCTTCCTTCCTTCCTTCCTTCCTTCCTTCTCTCTTTCTCTCTTTCTCTCTCTCTCTTCCCTGAGATGGAGTCTCACTCTGTCACCCAGGCTGGAGTACAGTGGTGTGGTCTCAGCTCATTGCAATCTCCACCTCCTGAATTCAAGTGATTCTCCTGCCTCAGCCTCCCAAGCACCTGGGACTACAGGCGTACGCCACCATGCCCAGCTAATTTTTGTATTTTTAGTAGAGT
This sequence comes from Macaca nemestrina, assembly GCF_043159975.1. NCBI lineage: Eukaryota > Metazoa > Chordata > Mammalia > Primates > Cercopithecidae > Macaca > Macaca nemestrina. Next base: position 66,968,555 of record NC_092128.1, read on the forward strand.
CGGGGTTTCACAATGTTGGCCAGGTTCGTCTCGAACTCCTGACCTCAGGTGATCTGCCCACCTCGGCCTCCCAAAGTGCTGGGATTACAGGCATGAGCCACAGCACCCAGCCTGCTCTTTCCTTTTAAAAGACAAACTATTCACTTCCTAGAGCCATGAATCTTGATGATGGTCTTATTAGGATCATCTGGGAAACAATTTTAGATCACACGAGACCTCCCTCAACCACTAGAGATCCTGGCTCGTTAAAAGGAACCCTACAGCAGTGCTCTGGAAAAGGCTGTCACTTGTCAATGACTTCCCTAAAATGTCTCTGGTAAAGTCTCTAGCATTCCATATAATTCAGAGCCAGGACTCCTCAGACAAGTGTGAAACACTTCTCTCATCCTCTGACTCCCAAAACTCTGATCATTCCATTTTGGTAGAAAGGACCTTTTAGTTTGACCATATTCCCCAGGTAATTAGGAATCTCTGTCCTAAGGAATATATCCATGATGTTTTTGGCCCTTTCCCCTATTTTCTCACCTGCCACCTCTTTACAGATTCTGATTTAAAGTCTCAGATACACACTTTTAGGCATCTCATCAAAGTTTCTTCTTGCTCAGTATAGCAATCATTGGATCATATTTTATTATTTAAAGAACACTATATTGAGGAGCAAATAGCAGAAAAAATTCCTGAAAAGCAAGTACCTGCATGTTGACAAGTTTGAAGTACACCCCTTCCTTCTTCATCAGTTCGCTGTGGCTTCCTTGCTCCACAATTACTCCATCCTCAAACCCAGCAATGACATCTGCATTTCGGACCGTAGACAGTCGGTGTGCTATCACAATGGTGGTCCGGCCTTCTCTGGCCTAAAAGAACAAAAATGTGATGCATCAGGGTTACAGTATTGGCACACTGTCAATTAACATGCACAGTTAAGCACTTGGACGAATGCTGTTTGTAGATGATTAGAGAGTAGTTTATACTCCAGATCTTTGTGTGATTATGGCAAAGGCATCACTCTTGACGCAAAATTAAAGTCAGACTTGAGTTTGGGACCAGACAAGTGGCTAACCCCTTCAGTAGCAGGATGGATGATTTCTCCAGAAACCCATGGTAGTGTCAGTGTTTACTTAAGAAAAACAGGGGTTTGATCCTTCTTCAGTGTTTTCACACTTGTCTGAGAATCCCTAGCTCTAAGTTATATGGAATGCTAGAGACATTACCAGAAATATTTTAGGGAAGTTGTTGCCAAGTGACAGCCTTTTCCAGAGCACTGCTGTAGGGTCCCTTTTTAGGAACCTGATCGTAACTGATTCTGATGAACTGAAAGCAGGCAGTTTAGGTGAAAATGTACCTTGGGATCAGGACTGTTAAAATTATGGTTCAAAACCATCCAAAGCATAATCTTTGGAGTAAGGCAAGTAACTTTGCTCTTTAACAAGTGCGCTAGGTGATTTTTATGCATGCTAAAATCTACAAATCACCTGTCTAACTAGTTTAGTGGCCTCATATGTTTGCTTGGTGGATTTATAAATGGGCATTTAAATCCTAGATAATGCCAATAAAAGTATTGATATTATGTCATTAGTAATAGCTACTCTTTCTGACACTCATTAGCCCTTTTACCCAATAGCTTAAGATCAGTCCTACTCTGAGACAATCAAACCACATCATTAGGATGGTTATTAGAGAATAGCCTAATTCACCTAAATGGTTAACATATAAATTAAAAATGAGAGGCTAGATTCATAATAGGCAAAAAGTGGAAACAATCCAAATATTCATCAATTGGCAAACATAAAAAAATGTGGTATATCCATACAATGGAATATTGTTAGGCCATAAAATAGAATGCATTTTGATTCACATCACAACATAGATGAACTTTGAAAACATTGTGCTAAGTGAAAGAAGCCAGTCACAAAAGATGACACATGGTATGATTTTATTTATGTGAGATATCTAAGAATAGGCAAATTCATAGAGACAGAAGGTAGATTCATGGTTGCCAAGGGCTAGAGTGAGGGTGGAATGCAGGGTGACTGGTTTCTTAATGAAGTGGTGAAAATGTTCTGAAATTTGATAGTGGTGATGGTTGCACAACCTTGTGAATATTCTAAAAACCCTGAAATTGTATATTCTTAAGGGGTGAGTTTTATGGCATGTGATTTGTATATCAATTTTTTTAAGATAGCCATGAAAATTCTGAAAAAGAAGTCAATGAGAGGAATAATGAGAAGGAAATATCTCGAACAGATATTAGTACATAAAAAGCTACAGCAATTAAAATAGTAAAATCTAGGGAAAACCAGCATGTGAATGGGTAATTTGATCAACAGAACCAAATGGAGAGTCCAGAAATAGACATAAACCATTTAAGAATTTAATTATAATAAATACGGTACTACCTATTGGTGGAGAAAAGGTGAATTATACAATAAATGGTATTGGGACAATTGTGTAGCCACTTAATAAAGTAATGTGCTATTTCTATTTTAGTCCTTACATTAAAATAAATCCAGATGAATCAATTGTTTTTAAGTAAATATAAAAGAGAAAAATCACTGAAAAGAGAGAGAGGCTAGAACACAGCTCTCTTGGACAACATTTAAGACTATTCTTTCATTTTTAGTATATAAGCCCCAAAGAAGCACTCACAAATATTTACTTATATGGAAGCTGGGTTTAGTCCATATATAATAAAGCATATAAGAAATAATTTGATTACTGTAATTATATTCACAATGCTAATAGTGATGAATAAATTGCTAACAATTACTATATTATCATGATGATGATAATAGGTTGATGATATGTCAACATATATACACAAAGGAATTGGAATCAGATGCATGAGTGAATGATTGCTATGTGAAAGAAATAAAGTATGTGTTCATCAATTTAAAAGTAAGCAACTGTCACCTTTGACCAAGAGAAGTTGGCCAAAGTAGAGCTTTGACACACACAAAAGAGTTTTTTTTTCCAGAGCTCCCAGACATCCTGATGATGACAGGACATTGGCAAATAAATATCCTAGATTTAGGTACACCAACTATTATGAAATTTAGACCTTGGACTAATTTGGGATGTGCAGGGATGAAAGGAGGGCCTAAACAAAGGGAGGACTAATCTACTAGCCTTTCTGGAACTTTGGTAAAACAGCATCAAAATGAAACCTTTTGGAATCTTTTTATAAAAATCACCACAGCATCACCAATTTGGTTCTTTTTTTATTTTTATTTTTTTTGAGATGGATTCTTGCTCTGTTGCCAGGCTGGAATGCAGTTGTGTGATCTTGGTTCACTGCAACCTCCGCCTCCTGGGTTCAAGCGATTATCCTGCCTCAGCCTCCCAAGCAGCTGGGACTACAGGTGTCCGCCACCACGCTCAGCTAATTTTTTTTTTTTTTTTTTTTTTGTATTTTAGTAGAGACGGGGTTTCACCTTGTTGGCCAGGATGGTCTCAATCTCCTGACCTCGTGATCTGCCCGCCTCAGCCTCCCAAAGTGGTGGGATTACAGGGGTGAGCCACTGCGCCCAGCCACCATTTTGTTTCTTTTCCTGTTCTTGTATGATAACGCCATGATCAGGAGTGTGCGTGTAGGTATGAAACTGTATTGACTTTCTTTAAAAGAGTCAAAATACCAAATCTGCTGTTATATCTTTCTTCAAGATCTTATATTTAATAGCATTTTAATTATTTTGACAAATAGTTGCTATCTGTAGAGTCAAAAGCTAATATGGTCATCACTATTAAAATTTATTTTAGGGCCGGGCGCTGTGGCTCATGCCTGTAATCCCAGCACTTTGGGAGGCCGAGGCGGGCGGATCAGGTCAGGAGATTGAGACCATCCTGGCCAACATGGGAAAACCCCATCTCTACTAAAAATACAGAAATTAGCTGGGTGTGGTGGCATGTGCCTGTAGTCCCAGATACCCAGGAGGCTGAGGCAGGAGAATTGCCTGAACCTGGGAAGCGGAGGTTGCAGTGAGCCAAGATCACACCACTGCACTCCAGCCTGGAGACAGAGCGAGACTCTGTCTCAAAAAAGAAATATTATTTTAATGTAGACATATTTTCTCAATGAGCTGGACCATCATATTCAATTTAGTAAATATTTAGCCTCTACTATCTGCAAGGCACTGGGCTGCTGTAGAGATTCAAATATGAATCTTTTTATTAATTCTACCTCCTGGGGGTGGCATAAAAATAAGTAGCTAACTACAGTAAGCTGGTGCCACACAAGGAAGAACTGATCAATGTATAAGGATCCACAAAAGAAAAATATTATTCTTCCAGGATGGGTAATTGGGTAGAAATAACAGTAGATATAATAGTGATATATCCTTATGGTCCTCAGAAGCAAGACTACAATTTATGAAATTCAACTTTTCATCATTAAAAAGAAAGTTGGCTTGTAAATTAGAGTGACTGGCTAACTGACTGATTGGTATCATCTTTGGGGATATAGTCATAAAGGGTTTATCTTTAAAGGTATGGTTTATTGTCTGTAAAAATATTAGCATAGTTACCTTGCAGTGTGGAGCCAATTAGTGTAGATTATAAACTATGTTCATAGCAACTATGGCAGATTAATATGGCCACAAACACTTTGTGGCTTCTGCTGTACAGAGGTGGAGTCAATTTCTCTGCCTCCTCAAATCTGGGCAGGCCCTGTAACTTGTTTTGACAAAGAAAATGTAAAGAAATTGATTTCTACAATTTCTGGAGCCCAGGCCTCAAGCGATCTCACACAGCTCGTCTGTTTGCCATCTTCAGATGTTACCCTGGAACCGCAGTGAAAGGAAGTTTCTCTAGCCTCCTAGAGGATAACTGACTTCGGAGAGGAAAAGCAACCTGCCTTAGGCAACAGCTATCCCCAACTGCCAGGCACGTGAGTGAAGCCACCTTGAACATTCCAGCCCAGGTGACCCTGAGCTGACGTAAGACTAGGCAAAACCAACAGAAAAACCACTCTACCAACCCACAAATTTGTGGGCAATACAAGTTTGTATTTTAAGCCACTAAATTCTTGGCTTAAAACAACTGGTACGGAAATTAGTAATTACACTGGGATGCTGCTGTAACAAAAACCTAAAGCATGTGACGTTGGCTTTGGGATTGAGTGGTAGGTGGTGGTTGAAAGGAAGGTGATAATATTGTTAGTGGAGACTGAAAGGAGAGTAAAGAGGATAGAAAAGGAGTACCTTCGTTATGTAACCTTGGAAAACTTGACAAAAATATTTCCTGCAGTGACTAGGAAGAAAGACATTTTATTTAATGAATCTGTACATCTGGCTGAGGAGATTCCAGACATCTCTAGGAGAGACAAGTGGATTCCCCTAGCTGTGTACAATGAGATTTGGGAAGAGAATGATCAGCTAAAGAATGAGCTACTTGGTTACAAGGAGAATTTAAAGACAATATAGCAGACCCCAGTACTCAGTTGGAAAGTGAAGTTGTTAGTCATCCAGTGAAATTAGGGCAAAAATCAGTGTGTGGGTGTAAGATTTTTAGCAAAAATCTCTGAAAGATTTTAGGCAGAGCCTAGTAGACACTTTCAGCTACAAACACACACACACACACACACACACACACACACACACACACACACACACACACAAAGCCTTAAAAACTCTTTAAGAGTTTTCTGATGGCAGATTCACTTGCAGCCCAAAGAAGAGAGGGGCCTGATAAAATGTGGCACATATACACCATGGAATACTATCCAGCCATAAAAAAGGATGAGTTTGTGTCCTTTGTAGGGACATGGATGCAGCTGGAAACCATCATTCTCAGCAAACTATCACAAGAACAGAAAACCAAACACCGCATGTTCTCACTCATAGGTGGGAACTGAACAATGAGATCACTTGGACTCGGGAAGGGGAACATCACACACCGGGGCCTATCATGGGGAGGGGGGAGGGGGGAGGGATTGCATTGGGAGTTATACCTGATGTAAATGACGAGTTGATGGGTACTGACGAGTTGATGTGTGCAGCACAGCAACATGGCACAAGTATACATATGTAACAAACCTGCACGTTATGCACATGTACCCTAGAACTTAAAGTATAATAATAATAAAAAATAAAAATAAAAAATAAAAATAAAAAAAGAAGAGAGGGGCCTGTCTCAAAATAAAATATATAGGCATAACTTCTGGGGCTTGAGTAAATGACAGCTAAATTCTAAGTAAACTCACAAAGTCTTTAAAAGAGTCCTTCAGCTTAGTCTAAAAGAGACTGAAAAAAGTACAAAAGGAAAAGGGCCCTAAATTTCTATGGGCAGAAACATGCTAAGAAAGCCACTCAGCTGCAGACACAGACCATTTCTTATAAAAAAGGAAAGCCCTCTCAGAGGGAAGGTAAAAGACCCTGGAACTAAAGAGAACAATAGACTAGGGAACCCACTCCCGGGGAACAGAATCGGGCCTTAATCAAGAAACATTCCATTTCCCTGGAGTAGTGGGATAATTGGCTGCATGTCAGAATCGCTGTGGCCAAGGACTGCTATGAGCTTCCTGTTTGAATGAGTATCTGCTATGATTATCCTGTCCCTGCACCGCAACTCTATGTTGAGAGTATGTGTTGATGATAACTTGTCTTTTTCATAGGTCTCTGGGTCAAGATGAGCTGAAAATGAAGACCCTCATCTGTATTAGACCACATGCACATCTTCAGACACTGGTCTTTGAGCCAGATGCTATCACTGTATCAAAATTTTGACAGTCTGAGGAAGAGGTGATCTTCTTTTGCATATGGAAGAAATGTAAATAATTGTGACAGAGGGCATGCTTTAGAAGATTGAATATGGTCACAGATTTTTTACTGCTCACCCATTAAGAGGCACAGTCTGTTATCTCTCCTCAAATCTGGGCTAGCCTGTGACTTGCTATGACCAACAAGATGAGTTCTGGAGTCTAGTCCTCTGGACACTTCACGCATTGGTCTTTGCTCTCTGGGTACACTGCCCTGAAACTTTCATGTAAGGAAGCCAGGTTAGCCTATTGTATGAGTGTGAGAAGTCACATGGAGAACTGAGATGGCCAGCCAACAGCCAGCATGTGAGTGAGGCCACCATGGACCATTTTAATGAAGCCAGCCCTCCAGGTAAATGCAGCCATGTGCTCAGGTGGGAAGAACAGGGGATCTACTCAGCCAATACATGGAAGTGTTTTAAGCCTGGATTCACGATGGTTTGTTACGTAGCAATAGGTAACCAATTTAACAACCAAAATAATAATAATAATAATCTTTGTAATGGTAATCACCATAATAATAGCAGCAGCCAACAATATCAAGTGTTTCCTATGTGCTAGGCATGTGCTAATAAATTTACATGTAGTATCTTGGTTATTCTTTAAATAATCCTATGATACTATTTCTGTCCCCTCTTCCCCCATTACTTTAGACATGTCTCAGGCTTAGAGAGGTTAGTTAATGTGCCCAAGGACACAGCTAGAAAAGAACAGAGCCAGGACTCCAACCCCAGCCTAGCATCAAAGCCTGCGCCCTTAACCATTACCCTAAGCTGCTAATAGCTTTTCTTGGAGACTTTATAAAGTTATGAGTGGTTCATCAGCTATTTTTAAAGTAAATATATAAAAGGTTATCAACTAAGGAGTGTGCTATGATCCTATGGAACACAAAGAAACTGCTAAAATTGAATGAAGTGACTTGTCCAAATACATACTGAAACTTGTGAGATCACAGTTTTTCTGGCAGAGGTCATATTATGAAAAGCAATACATACTGGTCATCTCCAATAATTCTATTATTTTAGCACAGCAAGAACTAATATTGTATATTGAATATCTGTATCCTGGAAATGATTGGAACCTAGACTCCAGGGCTGAATAGGACTCTTCCTTGTTTTTGATTTTTTGGTAAATATATCTCTCATTCTACCCGACTCTACTCTAAAAAGTCTATGTCAATACATGAATGTCTAATTATATTTTTAAGTTAGAATTAATAGTTTAACTTATGCATGTATTACTTTATAATGTCCTGCTTTAAGTAACTTCAGAATAACCAGCCATATACCAGTCTCATATGCATTGTATTTTGACTCCTTCATATCGTGATTTAATATACACAAAAGCAATATAATTCAGTGCAAGAATTTCTAAGGAATAATTATTATTGTATTATTAATCATTATTAAATTATATAAAGTAAGTCAATATATTGGTTGGGTGCAGTGGCTCATGTCTATAATCCTAGCACTTTGGGAGGTTGAGGCAGCATGATCACTTGAACTCAGGAGTTTGGGACCAGCCTGGGCAACATGGCAAAAACCCATCTCTACCAAAAATATGAAAATTAGCTAGGTGTGGTGGCGCACACCTGTAGTACCAGCTACTCAGAAGGCTGAGGTGGAAGGATGGCTTGAGCCCAGAAGGTGGAGGTTGCAGGGAGCTGTGATCATACCACTGCACTCCAGCCTGGGTGACAGAGCAAGACCCTGTCTTAAAATACAACGAAAAGAGTCAAGATATTAAGCTGATAAACCATGAAGCATTAACTAACTACAGTTTACAGCATACAAGGGAGTTCTGTTAACTTAGGATTCACATATAAATTTTCCTGAGGAAATAAGGTTCATGCAGCTTGTCTCTTAAATTGTAAGAGGTGGTTCCGATAGAATTCCTTAAGGAACTTACACATGTTATTACTAAACTGTCTTAAATCAAATATATTTATGATATTTATGTGTTTGAAACTAATTTCTATGGTGTCATCTGACTCTGGTATTTACATTGTGTTGTTAATACAGATGACATCAGCATTACCCCAAAAGTGTACTAAGATAAGGTCCTTTCTGTGATACTTCAACTTAGTAAAGATGCTAATGAGAGACTTAGAAATATCTGAGCTAGACAGATGAACTCAGCACCCTTAAAATGAATTGCTTATTTATATGCTTAGACAAGTACAGAGTTGAACTTTATTTCCAGAAAAGTACCTGGTCACCTACATGAATAGATAAAGATTATGTGCCTACAAAATAGGGTGAATATTTTGAATTAGTTTGCAGCTGGACCAGTGTCTGGGTAACCAGATTTAAATATATATATATATATATATATATATATATATATATATATATATTTTTTTTTTTTTTTTTTTTTTTTTTTTAATTTGACTACTTTTGGTCAGAAGTAGTCTTGCAATAGCCCACGTGCAAGAAATAAACAAAACTAAATGGCTTGTTGCACAGACCTGGATCTGGGCTCACTGCACCATGGTCAGAACAAGTCAGTATCATTCACCTCTCTCTGAAGACAATGTAACCTGACAGAAAGGAGAAATCAATACAGCTCCACAAGGTAGCTTCATTTGCCCTTATGTTACTGTTTCTCAATCCAGGCTCTGGAAGCATTGGCAAGAATTTTTAATAGGTTTCAATGTGGTGGTCCTTCAGCTGTTTAGGGTCTACTGACCTTATCCAGAGCTGCCTGTACCTCAGCTTCGCTTTCCGTGTCCAACGCTGACGTGGCCTCGTCCAGCAGGAGGATCTTGGGGTTGCGAACCAGGGCACGTGCAATGGCAATCCTCTGTTTCTGCCCACCACTCAGCTGGGCCCCTCTCTCTCCAACCAGGGTGTCAAATTTCTACCACAGAAAACATGGATCAGCTCTTGAAGTAACTTAAATTTAAAAAGGCTAGGAATTCTATAGAACTACATAAAAACAACATGGAGCTTTGTCTTAACTATTTTAATGTATCATAAAGTATGATAAGATAAATGAATTCTGAATTATAAAAAACTGACATATTCTGTATAAAATTTTATATTACTCATCTACCAGGCTATAATCCTTTAACCCCTAACTGAGTCATTCAGGGGACTTATCTAGCAAAGTTGGACAATCATGCATCTCAAACATTATTAGCTAAACCTTTGAAGAACAAACTCAGTCCTGTGAGGTGAAATTCTAATTTCAAGGACAACTACATTATCAGAGGTTTTACCTGTGGTAATTTCATGATAAATTCATAGGCATTGGCCTCTTTGACAGCTTTCTTTATCTCATCCATGGTTACATTTCCACGGCCGTAACGAATATTTTCAGCAATTGTGGTGGAAAACAGCACTGGCTCCTGACTCACCACACCAATGATTTCCCTCAGATAGCTCACATTAAAGTTCCTAATATCCTGCCCATCAATGTTAATCTGAAAGAAAGAAATATTTCATATTAGGTATTTAACCATCTAATAGCTGAAGTATCAGGACCATTTATGAAAAACATCCTACCTAATATTTAACTTAGTTCAGTGTTTAGAAATAATAATTAGAAATAAACACCAATATGCAAGAACAAAAATAAAAATCTTCTGCTCTCTCCTGATATTTATTTTCATATATACAGTTTTTTTCATGGAAGGATTATTTGTCATAAACTATTTTGGGTTTTTGTTTTTTGCATACCATTATTTTTATGTTCCAATATTAAATTTAAATAAAAATGCATACTTACCTTCCTGGTCTACATATAATTTTGATGGCATTATGATATTTTGCTATTTATTTTTTATTTTTTGAGATGGAGTCTTGCTCTGTTGCACAGGCTGGAGTGCAGTGGCGCCATCTCTGCTCACTGCAAGCTCCACCTCCTGGGTTCACGCCATTCTACTGCCTCAGCCTCCCGAGTAGCTGGGACTACAGGCACCAACCACCACGCCCAGCTAATTTTTTGCATTTTTAGTAGAGACGGGGTTTCACCATATTAGCCAGGATGATCTTGATCTCCTGACTGGTGATCTGCCCGCCTTGGCCTCCCAAAGTGCTGGGATTACAGGCGTGAGCCACTGCGCACAGCTGATGTTTTGCTATTTTTTACATACTATAATTTACTTTATTTCCAATCCTTTCAATATTTGGCTTCCTTCAATATTTATTGCAAGAGTAGAAAATTACTAAGTTGAAGATTATGATTTATTTTTTCTCCCTTGACAATTGCTTACATGTACCATGACTGCATTTGCTGACATTTGTTGCTTGTTGATAAAAGGCTAAATAATTCTCTTAAAACATTTTAATAATTTACAATGTCAACAGGAATATATAAATATATCTGTTTCATTGTAATTTACTAGCACTGGGTTTTATCATTTTAATCTGTTTTCTTCCAATTAATAGGTATGAGGTGATAGCTTATATCTGTTTTCATTTGTATATATTTATAAGTAAAGTTGACCATTTCTTGAAACTTTTTACAAATCCATTTATATTCCAGACAGTCACATGTTCATAATGAGCAAGGTTGCCTTCATATATTCATATTAACTTCTGCAATAATAAATATAATACTTTTTCCATATATAATAAATCTTTTGCTCCAATTTATTACTTTATTTTTTTCCTTTTTAATTTTAGAGACAGAGTCTCATTGTGTCACCCAGGCTTTGGAGGAGCATAGTAGTGCAACCATTGGTGCAACAATAGCTCACTGCAGCCTTGAACTCCTGGACTCAAGTGATCCTCCTGCCTCAGCCTCCCAAGTAGGACTATGGGTGCACACCACCAGGCTTGGCTATTTAAAAAAATATTTTGTAGAGACAGATTCTCATTAGTTGCCCAGGATGATCTCAAATTCCTGGCCTCCAGAGAACCTCCCACCTCAACCTCCCAAAGTGCTGAGATCACAAGCATTAGCCACCATGTCAGGCCCTTATTGCTCTCTTTTATCATAGTTTTATCAGTTTTTATTGGAAAGAGGCTTCAGGAACAACTGAATTAATCAATTATACCACTGGGCACTTTTTCCATTATTTCAGTGGTAAGAAAATTATTAAATCATGATGTTCACAGTGAATATCTCTGAGTTACAGAATTTCTGAAGATCTTTTTTTCTGTTAACATATGTTTTCTTTAAAAATGTGAATTGTTTCAATAATAATTTAAATCCTCAATGGTTGGTATTTTACTAGGTTCTTTTTAAAAAATAAAATATTTACACTTGAACCAACCCAGAGTTTACTTTAGTAAATGAGAATGGGCCTATGTTCCCCCATAGTAATATCAGATTTTTCTAATAACATTAATTTTCTTTAATTAAATAAATAGTTCCACATATTATAGAAAATCATATATTAATTCTGGAGATCTCTGTTCTTCCCAATGCCTTTTTATGATTTTTGGTTTTGGCATGTCATTATTTTTACTTTTTACCTTATAATCTTCTGTTTTCAGAATTATTGAATTATAATCCATTTTAATATCAGATAAACTCAATGCTCTAAAGTTGGGACAAATGAGGAAATTCTGAATATAGTTTGTGGACTTGTATTGCATTAATGTTAAATTTACTGATTTTTATCATTGTTTTGTGGTTATCTAAGAGAATGTCCTTTTTAGAAAATATATTCTGAAGTATAAGGGTATACATAATACACATACACACACATACACACACACACACACACACGGAGAAAGAGAAGATGATAAAGCAAGTGGGTCAAAATATAAACAATCTAAATCTGGGTGAAGGATCTGTGAGTTCTCTAGTTAAAATTTTCTGTAAATTCAAATTTATAACAAAACTTTTAAACAGCAAAAAACATACCCTAGGCTATTACTGTCCCTGTGTTTCCAGAAATTTCTCAAGAGACTAGTTTCTTAAGAGATCATTCCACTTTCCCCCTTTGATATTCCAAAGTTTAAGAAAACTCAACTGTCTTGGATGAATTTAATTGCTGTCCTAAAATATGTGGTGACCCTAATTGTCATCAATTGTTGCCAACAATTGCTATATGGAATATGTTTGACCAAACCCAATAACTCATTGAAAGTAATCCTCTCAGTGTTTTGTAGACTGCTTTGCAGTAATTTAATGTGTTATGAAAGCTTAGTCAGAACAGAGGAGAGCTTTGTCCAGCTTCCACAGCTTTTATGACTTTCATTTAATACATTTGTGAAACCAGCCCAATGGTGTGAAGGCATTATCCATAGGCATTGCCATTTTGTAGGCTCTTTACCAAACTGGATTCACATGCAAATTTGTTACTGAAAAACCAATCTCAAAGGGCCAATTTGTATCCAGCTTCCCACTCTGGAAAGCTTGGTTCTTCCCACTTACCGTGCCCTCGTCAGGGTCATAGAGCCTCTGTATCAGCTGGACCGTTGTACTCTTCCCACAGCCACTGCTTCCAACCAGGGCCACCGTCTGCCCACTCTGCACCTTCAGGTTGAGGCCCTTCAAGATCTGTAAGGGAAATGAGAAAAAAGAACACACTTCACAACAAAGCTCTAAAATGGGAATAGTTCAATTCAGTTTGAAAGTTGGCACAAGTATACATATGTAACAAACCTGCACGTTATGCACATGTACCCTACAACTTAAAGTATAATAATAATAAATAAATTAAAAAAAAAAAAAAGAAAGTTGAAAAAAAAAATCAAATAAGGGAATATAACCCCCAAAGGAAAAGGCACATAAGTATCAAAATAATAGAGACTTTATTCTTTAAAATGATTCAACAATCAACCTCAGTTAGGAATTCCTATAAATATTACTTGCAGTACCTTGACGTTAGCTCGAGAAGGGTAAGAAAAGTGAACATCATTGAACTCCAAATTCCCTTTGATGCTGTCTGGTTTGTGTCCTCTCTCTGAAAAACTGTCAATTTTAGGATTCTAAATAAAACAAAATTTAATGACTATTCCATCATAGTACAAACAAGTTGCATTTTTAAGGAATATGATTCAGCAAATTCCAAAAATAGGACCTGGAATGTCACAATCCCCTATACATCAGAAAAACCCAAGATGAAGATTGTGTGTATATCTATGTGTGCTCTTTAAAGAAATACTCCTTTTCAGAAAATAGTCTTTTCCTGAAGAGTACATAAGAGATATTTATCTCATTTCATATAATATTTCCCTTTAAGCTTTTGGCATATCCTCATAAATTTTCTAAATGGTCAGATATGCATATTTATACAAGTGCAATAACAAAAATATAATAATTGATATATATTATAGCCAAGTATTTCAGCATTTAGTGAAAATTAGCTCATTCCTAAATAATAAATGTAATAGATTGAACTGAGAAGATTGAATGATTGATTATAGCAGTTATGATTGATTATAGCAGTTATTTAGAAATAATGCCAACTTTTAATACAATCAGAAACTGAGAAATTTTCTCATGACTTGGATCAATGAAAAAGGAAATGTTGCTTAGATTAAATGATCAAATTTCAGTTATCTACTTTGCAATATTTGAATGCAGTGACATACTTTTTTATGTCAAACTTTTTCTTTTTCACTGTAGTCAGTTTTAACTTATTTAATGTAGCTTATTTAAAATCATACCAAACATGCGGTGATAATTTTTTGGAGAGGGCCAACCCACAGCAAAATATACTGTCAGTTTTGGCCCGACCAATAATTTATCTACCCCCCATCCTATATAGAAATTGTAAGATTCTCAGTCTGGCTACAACATGAAAGTGAAAATCAAGATTAAAAACTATGAAGAGAAACATCTTTGCTCTGCACTAGTGCAGATGTACTTCTCCAAAATGAGATCAGTATTATTATATTATCTAAAGATACATTTTAAAATATTAATAAGAAGTATTTTCTTTCATTTATTACTAACAGGTCATTCATTTCATATAATTAAATGTCACTTTAGTCAGTACAACTTATTCAATGTAATTGATTCAAAAATATGCAACCTAAAGCCAGATTTAATTATACAAGCTCAAAGACTTCTTTTGGCATTAAAATAATAAATGACTTACATTATCAATAATATCAAAGATCACATATGCTGCTCCTCTTGCATTGGCAAAAGCATCAATACATGGGGCAGCCTGACCAACACTGAAAGCTCCAATTAGGATTGAAAAAAAAACCTGAGCAAAATAACATGAGGAAAAGCTTAAGTCACATTCTGGCATTCATTATTATCTAAAATGTGATTTATATGTAACATACTACACAAAGGACTAAGTTTAGGTTTATCCTTTAATTTTTTTCGCAGAAGAGCAACATTTGCAAGGCTAATATAGCATTTTATTGCCTGAATGTTTCTATTTTCTCACACTACCTGTTGTTCTCCTGAATATATAGAGTTAAAAAGATTTTTCAAACCTATTTCATTGACTCATTCACAAATGCCACCAGAGAGAAACATTTTCAATCAGTATTATTATTCCATCCTATATGATTTTCTCTAACTATGCATGGAATTACATAGATGGTTCAATATAAAACATGACAGATTTTGGCCCCATGTAATGCTCCTAAAAAGCACCATGTCACATATATTTTTAGAAGATTTTTAACTTAAAAGCAGTTTCCACATCATAAAATGTAAAATCACTCCAGTGTGCACTGGTTAGCAATTCCTTTACACAGTTATTCTGTACTATAGCATACAAAACTTAACACATTTACCTTCACAGTATTTTTTCACTAGGAAAATGAATTGATATAAAGAAGCTCAGAATATAGCTTCAGGAATCCAGATTATTAGCATAACTTAACTGAGAAAGACGTAAGTGAAGATAAATTATTTTTTTCTCTCAGGGCATGGTAAAACTTCTACATATAATTTGGCTTTTCTCAAAACACAATAACACTTCATGTACCCATAACTCAAATATCAGTTAAATATCTATCCCCCTTCTGCAATACAGATAAAGATCAATAAGAAAGAAAAATAATGTTGACCATAATAGATGTTATAAGGTTAATGCAATAGAGTCCCTGCCCCTTATGCAGAGGGCTTTGCTTGGGCTCCCTCTGGGGATAGCACTCTCAGCCCTACAGGATAGGTGTCATTGTCCACATACTACAAATGAGGAAATTAAGGCCAGAGAGGACCAACTCATCACCAAAGGTGAATGGTAGAGTCAGGATTCAACCTCCCTTCTTCATAAAACATCAATAGTAAATGAAGAAGTGAAGAAAGGGTGTCAAGCTTCCAAACCGACTGCCAGAGAGAAGATAGAAGTGACAAAAACTAGACTCAGCATTAATGAGGGCTCACCAAGTCAAACACCCACAACCCTTCAATGAAGTCTGAATATACCACTGCATAAAGCATTCTGAAAATATTCACTTTCATAATGACCCCAAGTCATCATCAAAGGGCCAAATTATGCTCAGTATCCTCACTTTAGTAAGACAGGGAAGTAAAGATTTTAAAAGATTTCTATTTAAATAGTTACATATTGTTCGAGTCTCCGATATAGAAAGATGGTCACAAAATAATGGTAGTTCACAAATGTGGTTACAAAAAGGTATACATAGTATGATCCCAGTTTTGAAAGAGAATAATATGTATGTATGTATATATATAATGACCTGGAAGATATATGCCAAAAATTATCATCAAGAGAATATAAATTATTAGGTTGTAAGTAATTTTAATTTTAAAAATTCTGTATCCTAATCCTTTGTAAAATTAGTATATATTATTTTAATAATCATAAAATGAAGCTATCTTCATTTTGATAAATAAGAAAAATAAATTAACATAACCTCTCTTCTTGTATTTCAGAGAGCTGATTGTTTTAAGTGCTACAAATGTAAATTCTCTTGTGTAATGACCTATTCTATAATAATGATGCTTACTTTCTTATATAATAAAACTCAGTGGCAGAGGGAGGATGGCTCCCATCCATATTTGTTTATTCGTAAATTCATCCCATTTTAATTTCCTTTTATACATTGTATATGTTTCACAAATGGTCTAACCACATGCTATTTTCTTATCCACACTCATGATTATGACTTATATATTCTAGAAGTCAGCCCTGCCCACTGGACAGCGGAAAGATTCACCAAAAACAGAAACCTATAATCATGCTCATCTTTCACAAAGGAGGGATATCAAAGAGAAGAGAAGGTAGATGGAGAAATAAGATTTTCATATTCTTCATAAATGTTAGGAGAACTACTTACTGTCATTGCATTTCCAATAGTATATTCTTTTGATATGACTAGAGTAGATCCATACCAGAAGGCCAGTGCATATGACGCGTATATTAACAGGAAGGCAATACCCATGGAAATGTTTGCTGAAATAGCTTTTTTAATTCCAATCTCTTTGGCATTTTCTAAATGTTTCTGATACCTACCAGAAAAATGAGAGGGAAAACGTTATAATTAAGAATAACAATCAACAATCTGAGTCACACTCAGCTCCTATATAGTTGGAGGTTTAAGTAACAAAATCAGTCAAGGTAATGAACCCATGGTGAGACCCAGCTCTTTGGGAATTGAACTAATCCAGGATCAGCCAGGCCTAGAACAGATCCAAGCCTTCTCTTTACTGGCCTGGCTCCATTTCCCTTCATCCCTTGCAGGCCAACCAACATTCCTGTGGCTATTCCAGAATTGAGGGCTCATCCTGGGATATGTAAGAGCTTCTCCATCACCTTCACGGCAACATCACAAGTCAGCATTAAGAGGGAATGAGAGAAACCAAGTCAAACCAGAATTGACTGTAAACACTACCGGAACTCATAAACAGTTAGATTCTTAATTCTGGTCAATGTCTTCTCTCTGGAGAAAAGAAAATCCTCCCTCTATTGCCCACTGGGTGAGGGATGAAAATTTTACATGTTGTTGTACATAAACATAGGCTTCTCTCTTTGACTCTTTTAAAAATCAGGGTGACCTTCATCTGTCAAGGTAGGTACAGGTTATAAGGTAGTCACTACTTATGCAATATGAGTTCTTATTCAATTTTCCAGACTTTAATTCATCATATGTAAAATGGATTTAATAATGCCTAATTTGCAAGATAATTGTGAGGTTGATAGATAATTATAGAAAGTAGTACAGTAGCTGGTTCATAGTTAGCAAGCCTGATCATTTCTCTTACTATTATATTAGTATCATTGTGTTCAATTTTTATCTCTTCCTGAGTTTTGCTCATTCTATTACTATCATATCTTTGAATCATAATTCAAATGCATTATTACTGGCTGCTGGCATTTGATATAAAGTTTAAAATATCTAGAATGATTCTGTTAAATTACAATATTTTTTTCATCAAGTTAAATCAAATCTACTTTTCCATGCTAGACCCAGAGGGTATGTAAAATTTAATTTGGGCTCCCTGAAATTTAAAGAAAAATCCAATGGATGATATGCAATGACACTTCACTTCAAGGGGAAAATATTACACAAATTAGGGTATTTCCCTTTGTGACAAAAACAAAAAAAAAAACAAAAAAACACACAAAAAACCACAGCAACACCACTTTTAGTGTTGAACCAAATAAAGCATGAGAATTCATTAGTTTTTTAAAAAACATACTCTGCCACCAGAAAGTTTGTCTTTTTTTATTGCATAAAGCACCCAGCTCTTCAGGGTGCTTTTCTCTGGTTGGGGGCTGCATTCATAGAGCACAGCTGCATCTCTGGGGGTAGCCAGCAGGCCATGGCCAGCACTGTGATTTCTCCTGCATGGCTGAGCCTCAAGGCGTGGCAGGAAGACTTGGGTCTGCCCAGTGTGACACACAGCTCCAGTGACAGCAGCGGACACACTGTAATTACCTTCGCTTAGGTGGCTCGCTTACCGGGACTAATGGAGTGGCACAGATTACACTGACATCCAGAGGTCCAACTGAGGGTTAGTGTGGGTCTGTGTGGACTACTGTGTACAGGAAACAGCAGTGAGAGAGAAAAAAGGAAGAGGTTAGAGGACCAGAAACATGTTGGCTTTGAAGAGGGATTAAGGAATAGAAAAGTAGAAAATGAAATGGGGGGAGTAAGGGAAACTTTGTTTTTAATGCTAGAGAATTTCCAGAGAATTTTTATATCCAAGAGTTGTGGGTATCAAGAGTCCCATAGAACAGCCGAAGAAAATGCTTTATATGGAATCATACTTCAACTATAGTAGGGGATAATGTTATTTAAATAAAACCCTAAGTAATTCTTTTCATTTAAGTAGAGCAGAATAGCCTCTTTCATAGGTGTATGCTTATACCCAAACTCATTGAGATATACACATTAAAGATGTATACACAGCTTTTCATATGTCAATCATACCTTGATAATTTTTTCAGAGAAGAGTTTGCAACATGCCCCCAGACACTGGTCAATTTTCCAGGCTTATTCTGGATTATTAAAGTTGAAAGCCAGAGGCCTGGTTGGGAAGCCCTACCTCATTGTCATGGAGGACCCACAAGGCCCTACAAAGAATTCTGGGCCATAACTGGGAAGTCAATCTTTTCTCAGGTTTTTCTCTTCTATATTCCAGTTCATAGTCATTAAGGGAGTAAAAATAAAAAATATTTTGATAAGTATTTTTAATATAATTATTTTCCTTTGTAATCCTACTTGTTTTTTGGGGGGGGAGTGGTTATTTATTTAGTTTTTGTTTTTTTTTTAATTTTTATATATTTATTTATTTTTTTTGAGACAGAGGCTTACTCTTATCACCCAGGCTGGAGTTCAGCTTACTGCACCATTGACATTCTGGGCTCAAGTGATTCTCCTGCCTCAGCCTCCTGAGTAGCTGGGACCACAGGAAAACACCACCACACCCGGCTAATTAAAAAAAAAAGTAGAGCCAGGGTCTTACTATGTTGCCCAGGCTGGTCTTGAACTCTTGGACTCCAGCTCTCCTCCTGCCTTGGCTCCCCAAAGGGCTAGCATATTTTGGTTTATGCATTTAAAAACAAGGGAGTCCACTGTATTATCACATAGCCAAAAGAGTCCATGGAGCATAAAAAGTTAAGAACCTTGCTTTAGAGTCTGACATTCAACTATAGCCATCAGTAAAGGGTGCTTATAATTTATGGGAGAAGGGTTAATATTAGGAAAGGGAAGGTAATAAACACAAACCACAAAAGAAGAAGCAACGAAATGTAAAAACACATTCTTTAAACCAGTGGCTAAAGAACCTTCCTGACCTTTCCAGCTCTTTGTTCTGGCCCCCGAAAGCTATCACAGTCCTGATGGCCCCCAGAGCCTCTTCTGCCACGGCGCCTGCTTTTGCATAAGCAGCTAGTTCTTTGTCACTAAATGCTGAGAGTATCTGGACAGAAAAGAAACAGTGATCACTTTTGTATAGGGAGAAAAGTTTAAAGGCACTCTGGTCAACTCTTTAACCTACTTTTTCTTCTCAAACCCTCTCCTTTACCAAATATTAAAGTCACATAGCAAATGCCAGTGTTCTAGATCCAATGACTGCGTCCACATCCCTCAAAGGCTATATCTGACCCACCCAGGTGATAGGCTCCTCAAGAGTACTCAGGAAAAAAGAAAATCCACACATAATTCTCTTAATAGCATTCTTGGGAACACTGTCAAGTTCCACATCTACTGTTTTTCTCTGTTAGTTATAAGGTAAAATAAAGCTTTACTGCTTTGAAAGGATTTACCATTCTTTCCTTTATTGTGTCACATTTTTTTCTGAGACAGAGTCCCACTCTGTTGCCCAAGCTGGAATGCAGTGGCACGGTCTTGGCTCACTGCAACCTCCGCCTCCCATTTTCAAGCAATTCTCCTGCCTCAGCCTCCCGAGTAGCTGGGACTACAAGTGCACACCACCATGCCTGGCTAATTCTTTGTATTTTTAGTAGAGACGGGGTTTCACTGTGTTAGCCAGGATGGTCTCAATCTCCTGACCTCGTGATCCACCCACCTTGGCCTTGTGTCACAATTTTTAATCACTATAAAAACAATACTTCCAGACCTCCTCATGGGCATTCTGCTGAATAATAAGATAGCCAAACAAGACGTTTCAGGAGAAAAGCAAAGGAAAAATAAAAACAAAAGAGATACAAGTAGTTCACTATGTAAATCATCAACCCCAGGATGAGCAAAAATTGCCAGTAAAATTTCTCGACTCTGAAGTGTTGACTGAAGAAGAATACATTTTGTGTATTTTATTGCAAGGCAAAACTGGCAGAGTGCCACTTACCCATAACAGGTAATAATTAAAATAAATAGAACAAATCCAAACTCTATTTAAAATTTTTATGTTCATGCAATAATTTGAGGGTAATGTTATATTTTAAAGTTGCACTTCCTTAACTAAGGGTAACTGAAGTAAGAACTGTGAATTCTTTTATTATTATTATTATTATTATTATTATTATTATTATTTTGAGATGAAGTCTTACTCTGTCACCCAAGCTGGAGTGAAGTGGCATGATCGTGGCTCACTGCAACCTCCATCTCCTGGGTTCAGCGATTCTCCTGTCTCAGCCTCCCGAGTAGCTGGGATTACAGGCATGCACCACCATGCAAGGCTAGTTTTTCATATTTTTAGTAGAGACAGGGTTTTGCCATGTTGGCCAGGCTGGTCTTGAACTCCTGACCTCGAGTGATCTACCCACCTTGGCCTCCCAAAGTGCTGAGATATAGGAATGAGTCACCACACCCAGGCTGTGACATTTTGAATTATGTTAAAAATTAATTTCCTTACTAAAGCACCATATTAACACCATGTTACTGGATGTAGTTTCAACTGACATTTAATGCAGACCTGCACAGGTACAAGTATGAGACTTCTGCATATTAAAGATAACTGTGTGCAGGGGTTAACACACACAAAAATGGCCAGCTTTCAAACATACCTTTGCCCAAACGGCTGCAGAGAGTCCCAGAATAGGGCTGATGGCCATTATCACAAGGGTGAGCTTCCATCCTTTGATGAATCCCACTATGAATCCTGCAAAAAACGTGGCTACTGCTTGAAAGAACATTCCAACCTTGTCACCAATTCCTTCACTGATTTTGGAGATGTCACTAAAAAAGATCACACCTAAGTGGTTACAGGTAGGAGGTTTCAGTTAGAAAGATGAAGTAGACATCCAACAAACACATAGACAAGTAAAATTTGTTCACTGACTGCAAGTCTCTTTGAGAGTCTTAGCCTCTTGAATAACATCTTCCCCACCTAAACACCGCACAAAGGAAGAAATTCAGGATTAATCAATGCTTCTAATAAGTTAGTATCATTAAAGTTGATACTATTAAATGAGTCAATCCTATGAGAGAAGCATTAACATTTTGAGCATATAAATCTATCTGTTTAAAAGCAAGAATTAAGAAGAACATTGCAACAATAATAAGCAACAGTAATAGGGAAGGATTACTGCATTTCTTATTATAGGGAAGTAACAGGGAAAAGATCTTTGCTTCTACCCTTGTCCCTATTCTCATCCCAGTCTATTCTCAACACAGCAGAGAGTGTGATCCTTTGAAAATGCAAGTCTGGTCATGTTACTCCTCAGCTCAGAAACTACCAACGGCTGCCATTTCACTGGGTGAAAGCTGAGGTCTTTGTGGTTTACAAGACCCTAAATGTCTTGCTCTGCCCTCTTTTTTTTTTTTTTTTTTGACTTATTTGCTCAGGATGCCCTTGCCAGGACTCTCAGTCAGGAAAGTTTATCATCTATCTCCCCCTACTGGAATGTAAGCACCAAAAGAACAGAGGTCTGTGCTTTGTTCACTGATACATTACGAACACATAGAATGGTACTTAGCACATTAAACACCCTCAAATATTTGTTGAATAAGTGAAGAGTCGACAATTGCTAAAGCAAGTCTCTTTGTAAATTAATTCAATCATCTATTCATTCATTCAACCATCTTTACTAAGAGTCTAGCACCTGTCAGGTCCTGCAGTAGAAAGTTCCATGAGAAATAAACAAGTATAAGATGTGAGCTCAGTCCTCAAATAAACCTGCTGTGCACCTTGGGGGAAAGCCAACATGCAATGGCCTAGGCTATAGATGCTGCCAGACATGGCTGCCAGATGATCGATTTCTAATACAGGTCAGATGCTCAATCTAGTCACATTTTTCATTTAAAAACTTTCCTTTACAAATTTTCACATAGTAATTAATTTCTGTATGAAAGTGTGACATTAACAATGTACCTACTCTGTTAGCCGCGTATTGAGTTCAGTGGTGTCGTTGATGTCAAACCATCCTATTTCCTGTCGTAGAACAGCATGAAAAAACTTTTGCCTAATTTTCCTGATCTGTCGACCAGCTGCCAAAGTCCAAAATGAAACTTGTATATAGGCAGCAACAAGAACTCCAGCACCCAATCCTGAGTAGTAATATGCATATCTGGAAAAAAAAAAGAAAGGCTCTATTAAATACCTTTGTTTTTCTTTCCTTTTCTTTTTTCTTTTCTTTTCTTTTCTTTTGAGACTGAGTCTCACTCTGTCACCTAGGCTGGAGTGCAGTGGCACTATCTCAGCTCACTGCAACCTCCGCCTCCTGGATCCAAGTGATTCTCCTGCCTCAGCCTCCCGAGTAGCTGGGATTACAGGCATGCACCACCATGCCCAGCTAATTTTTGTATTTTTAGTGGAGATGGGGTTTCACCATGTTGGCCAGGCTGGTCTCAAACTCCTGACCTCAGGTGATCTGCCCACCTTGGCCTCTCAAAGTGCTGGGATTACAGGCGTGAGCCACTGCCCCCACCCTACCATCCTTTATTCATCTCTTTCAGGAGAAATTTTCAGAACTGGAAATTAATCAATTTACTAAACTGATAACAAAAACTGTATACATTATAACAAACAGACATTACATTTTTTTCTTTTCTTAAATTATAAAATGATGAGCTCCATGATGGCAAATCTGTTTATTTGAACTGTTAGCCAAAGAAAATGGATAAATTTTTGTTGTTAACTGTAAAAAAGTTAATGATTTGTTTTTAACTGATATTGATAATTTGTGATACAATTTAACTCCTCTTTCATAATTATATTCTAGACTTGTATATCTTATTGTACTGAAAAGTTCACTACTATTTACATATTGCATATATAGTAATAAGCAGATTGAACATGTGAAATCATCCTTTCCATACTGGTTTTTCCACATTCTTTATACAAAGGACCAAAAACTCTGTTCCTATTTGTCAGAATTTGAAATATTTTTTTAAAATGACATGGTAAAATGTCATGAATTCAAACTAATTTGGAATGAAGGTTTTACCAAATTAGTAGAAAGTTAGTATTTTAAAAAATAATAAGTACATATCAATACTTTCAAATTTTTATTATCTGAGTTTACAAACTGCTTCCAGATAGACACCTTTCAGGCCTTTCAGTGTACAGACAGCACTTGTTACAATCAGCAACATTGCTATGCAGACATACAAACATCATGCTTACAGGCTTTAGAGATTTCTACTGAGAAACTAGAAGGAGGAGAAAATGCCATAAATGGCATTATTGGATCAAATGACAAAATTGGAATATTGATGTTATATTAGATAAAAGTATTGAAATTTACTGAAGCTAATGGCTGTACCGTGATTATGTAAGAAAATATCCTTATTCTTAGGAGTCATACTGCAGTAAAAGGCCATGATGTGTGCATCTTAATTTAAATTAGGATTTGGGGGCAAAAAATGATAACAATAGGTGAATCTGGGTAAAGAGTACATGTTATTTGTATATTCTTATAATTCTATAATTTGAAATTATTTTCAAATGAAACTTTAAAAAAGTACACCATATATATGAGTTACCTAGTCATTTCTTCTTCCAGAATTTTGCCTGGATTTAGCAGCGACAATGAAAAGTTCACTAAATTAAAAAATAAAATAAAACATGTTAAAAGATCAAACTATTATAGCCATTGCCAGGTTTTAAAAAATCTGTTAATTTAAATGTATGAAAGCTAGAAGATGCTGTTGTTAAGGTTCTCTTTAAAAAACACTCTTTTCCTTGCACACTCAAGTGCATTATTTTCACTTTACTCAAGTAAAGAGCCCAAGGGTTTAGGTACTGGACATTAAGGGCCAAGAAAGGGAAGATAAGCCCTCCCAGGTCTTTCCCCCATCCTGGTAGTCTCAGCCTTTAGCAAAGCAGCCTTCTAAGGTGGCATAGAGGAGCCACTGAAGAGACGAGGAAGCCACAAGACACACAGAAGACAGAGAAGGGATTAAGAAATATTTAAAATAGAAAACACAGGATTTAAGAGGCACTTTTTTTTGGTGGCTCAAAGCACTTTATAGGTACTTCAATAAATTTTATTTTTATATCTGTGTGTTTTTTCTTTACACAACTCATATGATATAAGTAAGGGAAAGGCTAAGTTCATCCATCGCAAAGGAGGAAAAACTAGAAAGGGAAGATAACTTGGTTGCTCAAAGGCACGTCAGTGATCACTGGCA
The DNA here is from genome assembly GCF_043159975.1 of Macaca nemestrina. Lineage (NCBI taxonomy): Eukaryota > Metazoa > Chordata > Mammalia > Primates > Cercopithecidae > Macaca > Macaca nemestrina. The sequence continues at coordinate 66,993,680 of NC_092128.1, forward strand.
ATAAATGAATATCCTGCATTCTACCTCTTGTTTACCAGCACTGCTGTATTCTAGTATTTTTGAAGCAGCGTTAATTGGAAAGAAATCTATTGTCTATTAATTTGAGCTAATTTGATAAAATGTCAATGTATCTTTCCTGATTTTCATGTTTTAATAATAGTTGATGTTTATTGAGCGTTTATTAAATACCAGGCACTGTTCTGAATATTTTAAGTGTGTAAATTCATTGAATTATCTTATGAGGTGAGACTATTTTACAAACCCCATTTTATAAAAGAGGAAATGGAGGCACAGATAAATAAAGTAACCTACTTAATGTCATACAGCTAGTAAGTGGCAGAGCTGAAAGTCAGCCCAGGCAATTTGGCCTATGCTCGTAACACTATACTGTACTGATTTATTCATGTGATAATGACTTATTTTTACTTTTTAGAAAACACAAATGAAAAAATAAGAAACAGCTGACATCTACTGCATTCACAAAATAATAGGATAAAATATCACCACAGCATTGTTGAGAAAATACATCAGGGTACATATTTCTCATTTTCCATGGTCCTAGGAGAGAAATTGGTCTCTTTGTTCCTTTGCCATGTGTAAATAGCCCAGGGGTCATGTTTTCATGGTGCTGTGTATCCTCCTTATCTTTTTCCAAAGAAAGATAAGGTTGAAATTTATTTAAAACTCAAACTACTGTCAGGATAAATTACCAGGCATCTGGCCCCAACTGCAGCATAATCTTTAAAACCCCCAGGATTATAAATTCTACTGATGTTCACAGTGAAATTTCTGATTATGAATCTAGCTCTTTATAAGCTATCAGAACCTTGAAGATTCATGCCCTATTTTACTTTTCATCTTATCAGTTCATTTCCGTGTGTTCATTTCCATCCTGAAGTTTTAAATAGAGCAAATTATAATAGTGTTTGGAACTAGAGGCAGACAAGTTATTCTAAAGCTGTGGCATTTGTAAAACTCATTGTGGTTTTTCATTTCCCTGAACTGAAAAATTGAGTGAAATCTGAAATAAGTTTTTCCTCTCTTTCAACACCTACCTCAAACTTTTAAATTCTCTCAATAAAGATACTGATATGGTTTGGATGTTTGTTCCCACCGAATCTCACATTTCATCCTCAGTGTTGGAGGTGGGGCCTGATGGGACGTGTTTCGGTCAACGGGACAGATCCCACATGAATGGCTTGGTGCCCTCCCTGAGATAATGAGCGAGTTCCTCACTCAGTTCATGTGACAGCTAGTCGTTAAAAAGAGCCTGGCCTCTCCCTCCTGCTCTCTCTCTCTCCATATGACACATCTGCTCCCTATTCACCTTCCCTCATTGAGTAAAAGCTTCCTGAGGCTTCGCCAGAAGCTCCAAACAGATGTGGGTACCATACTTTCACAGCCTGCCAAACCATGAGCCAAAAAACCACATTTTCTTTATAAATTACCTAGTCTCAGATATTCCTTCATAGCAACACAAAATGGACTAACACACATATCAACTCAAATTGACTCTCCCTCCTAGGAAAGAATCTATGAGCATTCCAGATTGGACCCGCTCCTTTCTCAGAGTCCTAAGAATGGAAATCTAGTGCTGGGTTAGTAACCTGAGGAGCCCCAGAATCCCCGGGGGAAACTCAGACTTTTTGTTGCCTGGGACAAAGGTGAACTAAATGTATGTTGGTGTGTCGCCTAGAGAGTCACGGTATGCTAGATCTGAAAAGAGCCTAGTCCTGGTCTTGTCAGATGCTACCTATTCTGCTTCAGTCTCATAAACGATATCTACATGGTCATTTGGCTTGGTGGTTCTTAATGCAGTCTGTGCATTAGAATTACATGGGGAGCTTAAGAATTACAGATGCCCAGGCTCCACTCAAGCCCAATGCAGCCAGAATCTCTGGTTGAGTCCAAAGCATCACATTTTTTAAAAGTGCCTCCTGCCAGGCCCAGTGGCTCACACCTGTAATTACAGCAGTTTGGGAGGCTGAGGTGGGAGGATCACTTGAGGCCAGGAGTTTGAGACCAGCCTGGGCAACGTGGTGAAACCCACCTCTACAAAAAGTTGGCCGGGCATGGTGGCAGGTGCCTGTAGTCCCAGCTACTCAGGTGGCTGAGGCAGGAGGATTACTTGAGCCCAGGAGTTCAAGGCTGGAGTGAGTTATGATAACTTCACTGCACTCTAGCCTGGGCAACAGAGCAAGACCCTGTCTCAAAAAAGAAAAAGTGTCCTGGTTGATTCTAATATGCCAGGATGTAAAACTTACACTCCAGTCCACCTGAATGCCTCCCATGGTAAGGAACTGGGGAAGTCCTGAAGCTACCTATTCATTTTAGAGAATACCTGTATAACCTGTACATGTTATAAATGAAGAAACAGAGTAGGTTGTTTCATTTCCAAGTTCTTATAATTAGTTTCTCCCAATATTTATTGATCATTTACTATGTTCCAGACACTTTACACAAATCATCTCACTTAATTCTATCAGTAAATTTATGCTTACCTTTCAAAGGTGAGAACAGTAAGGATTATAGAGGTTAAGAGACTTGCCCATGGTCACACAGCTCATGGGTGAAGGGTCTGAATAAGCAGTGTATACATTAAGGATTAGATAGGGAAACATAGTCTTCATTTTCACTTTTGAGTCTCAAAGTAAGTCAGTGTCCGCCTTTCCTGAATCTGCCCAAGACTTCCTTTTCTTCGAAGGGGAAGAAGGAGAGGTTTCCATCACCTCAAGCATCTCTCCTTTCTTTGTGTTACAAACAATCCAATTACATGCTTTTAGTTATTTTTAAATGTTGCCTAGGACTTCTTTTACCACATAGAATTATTCATCTCAAAATAAAGAGCTGGTGTTTGTTCAGGCACCATAGGCACGATGGACAATTAGTGAAGGTGTCTTGGGGCTCAAAATGGCATTTTTTTCCCTCAACCAAGAGGCAATGCAAGGACAATCAGGATGCAGCTATTTCCCCCACAGAATTTTCTAGATTATTACAGTCACAGAGACAGCATAAAAGATATCAAGTCCTTGACACTCTGCAGAAAAACTGTTTTCTCCAACTCTGTCCTTAATGTTTTGGATACAGAATGTTGTGTGCATAGTTTCTGCACAACTGACTCATTGTGAGGGAACAACCCTGTCATGGAGTAGCTTTATTCTGTTGACAAGGACGGGCTTTGCTCACAATAAGTCATTGTCAGACCCTCTTGTAACATAAACCTTTTTTTCTTCTAACATGCCCTTCTCATTTGACTCCTATTAAGTCTGGTTGTCCAAGCATCCAACAATTCTAAAGAACAGACTAAGTAAACATCTCTATGAGATAAGCTGGAACCTCAGCTAAGTACTCACTCTATCTGTTCCCAATCCCCATGATTTTTGCTAAACTCTACAACTCTCAACACATCAATAAGCAGTCTGGATTTAGAGTAAGTATCCTTTAAAGATTTCATTGTCTTCAAAGAGGTATGAGAATATTATTTTTACAAACGACCAAAGAGTGGATGTTGGAAATTCATAACATTTGAGGAACTTTGCAATCTAAATCCATCCAGTAAGCCTAACGAGAAACATGGCTACAGGGTACCAAGTGTCATAACAGGAGTGTTTATAATTCAGAGGCTACCAAAACAAAGTTGGCAACTCTCATGAGTTTATCTCTGCGTCAACCACAGGTCTGTAAGTGACTTGCTTGTGCCATTCCCCAGAGAGACCTTGAATTTGGCACCTCTCTGCCATGTCCAGCTACAAAGCCATTCAGTTTCATAATTAGGCACAAGTTAAAAAAGAAAAAAAAAAAAACAAGAAAAGTTCTCCAAGTAAGAAAGTTGGGAATTATTCTGGTATTAGTAAAAACAAAAACAGAACTAATAAAGTTGGTCCAAAAGAGAAATGATCTGTGATAAGTGAATTGCATTGCTTTAATCTGACTTTAAAAATTTTAATTGTGATATGTTACATAAAATTTACCATCTTAACTATTTTTAAGTGTACAGTTCAGTACTGTTAAGTATATTCACACTGTTGTCCAGCCAACCTCCAGAACTTTTTCATCTCGCAAAAGTGAAACTCTATACCCATTAAACAACAGCTCCCTACTGTCCCTCCCCACAACCCCTACTAACCACCATTCCACTTGCGTTCCTATGAATTTTACTCTAGATACCTCATAAAAGTAGAATCAAACAGTATTTATCTTTTTTTTGAGTGGCTTATTTCATTTAGCATCATGTCCTCAAGGTTCATCTATGACGTAGCATGTGTCAGAAGTTATTTCCCTTCAAAAACCTGAATGATATTCCATTGTATGTATCTACCATATTTTATTTTTCCATTCATCTGTTAATCTGATATTTTTAACCACGTGTAGAAGCCATTTTTTTAAAAAAAAATTACTTTAAATTTATTTTTTCTTGGTAAAGGTGTATATGTCAACAGTTACAAGTGAGAATACAGGGAGACATCACAGCCACCCATTTTCAAAGCCACTCACTTTATCTCCCTAGAAGTAATCACCAGTTTCTCTATATTATTTCACAGATATTTTATGGACATACAAGTGCTTCACTGGAAGGCTAATGTGAGTCACCAAGAGATAATATCTGCAACACTTGAAAAGAGGTGCTAGACCATACATGAACAGATAAAGTTGGGTCTTATTCCACAAAAATATTCTATTGGTGCTCTAATAAATGGTGCTTTATGGTTTGAAAATCAGGAAATGTGAAACTCAAAGATAATTTCAAAGTAGGGGCAGTGGAAATATGATGCTGACAATTCAGGAGCTGGAGAAGCATCTTTGTAGTTTCTTTGATTTTTTTTTTTCCAGATGAAATAAGATGGAAATCAAAGACAGCTGGTGTAAGTTCCTATGGCGTCATTGTCCTGCTACTAAAGGGATGAGTGAGAAACCCAGCTCCCCATCTGGCAGGTCAGACCACTTAATAGACCCTTGAACATTAATGTGCATAAATGCATCTCTGATTCACTGTGGGGAAGGAAAGGTCTTGCTAAAATACCATTGCTAATTCAGTGGGTCCAGGATGTGGCCTGGGAGTCTGCATTTCTTTCTTCTTTTTAAAATAATTTCAATTTTTATTTTAGATTCAGGGAGTATATGTGCAGGTCTGTTACATGGGCATATTGTGTGATGCTGAGGTTTGGGATATGAATGATCCCGTCACCCAGGTAGTAAGCATAGTACCTAGTGTTTGGTTTTTCAACCCTTGCTGCCCTCCCTCCCCTCTCTAGTAGATCTCAGTGTCTATTGTTCTCATCTTTATGTCCATGTGTACCCAATACTTAGCTCCCACTTATAAGTGAGAATATGCAGTATTTGGTTTTCTGTTATTGTGTTAATTTTCTTAGGATAATTGCCTCCAGCTGTATTCATGTTGCTGAAAAGGACACAATTTTGTTTTTGTTTTTGTTTTTTTTTAGACAAGGTCCTGCACTGTCGCCCAGGCTGGAGTGCAGTGGCACGATCTTGGCTCACTACAACCTCCACTTCCTGGGTTCAAGCAATTCTCCTGCCTCAGCTTCCTGAGTAGCTCGTGATTTTGTATTTTTTATAGATGTGTAGTATTCCATGAGAAATAGATTTTTAACTGAGGTGTCTTAATATGGGCATCATCCTGCTCTATATGTATATAAAATTAATATGTTGTAGATCTATAGATTTTCTAGGAAAACAAATAGACAATAGAAAATTCCTACTCTCCCATTTCTTTAAAGACTTTTTTTTTTTTTTTTTTCTTGAGACGGCGTTTTGCTCTTGTTGCCCAGGCTGGGGTGCAATGGCGCGATCTTGGCCCACCGCCACCTCTGCCCCCTGGGTTCAAGCGGTTCTCCTGCCTCAGCTTCCAGAGTAGCTGGGACTACAGGCATGAGACACTATGCCTGGCTACTTTTGTATTTTTAGTAGAGATGGGGTTTCTCCACATTGGTCAGGCTGGTCTTGAACTCCCAAACTCAGGTGATCCGCCACCTCGGTCTCCCAAAGGCATGAACCACTGTGCCCGGCCTCTTTAAAGACTTTTTAAACTATCTGTCCTATCACAACTTCATAGTGTTTATGTTAAACTTTTGGTCACTAGTCACAAATAAGCAATCCATTTAAAACTTTCCCAAGCACTTTTTTTCCTAATCATCTATATTGACCCTATAATATATATGACAATGAGCATGGTTTGGATGGCAGAATGACCTGTGTTTGAATTCTGTCCTAACATCCACCAGCAGTGTAACTATGGACAAGTTATTTGCCCTCTCCAAGCCTTGGTTTTAACATGTATCACAGAAGATAACATTACCTACTGTGTAGTATTTTTGTTGTGAGGGTAAAGTGGAATAATGTATGTAAAGTGCTCAGCATAGGACCTAGCACATAGTAAGCACAATGAAAAATCACCATTTCTGTTATTTTTATTATGAAGAGGTATTTTTTCAGAGACAATATTACTTGAGAATAAATAAACAAACTTTTTATAGGAGTTTGCTTTAAATATTCAAAGGATGCTTTTATCAGATTTTTAAAAGGCATTAATATTTATGAATATTTATGTAAACATATTCTGTTGTATTAATTAAGCAATCCTATTCTCTTAGGAACTTACACGTAAGGCCTACAATAGTAACTAAATATGTAGTTTTCAGTCAGTGAACATTGTAAATTCTCATTCAATGCTGTCTAAATGATAATTTGTCTTAGATATCTTTGCTAAGAAAGCTGCCTTTCCTTTACCAGTGTTTTGAAAATATTCTACCATCTGTGCAACAGTAAAGTTTCACTCAGTCTTCTCCAGCCCAGTGCCCAAAGGTCTGTTAGAGAAAAGAGGCTTCAGGCTTGGTAGAAAGCATGAAAATCTTCATTTCTATGTTGAATTTGGTTACTATGAAAATAAGTATGTCTATTGGAACCCCACTCTAATGCTATTGTCAGGGCCTCTCTTATTGATAACATTAACTTATGGGACTCTTTTGGCTCTTCAGTAATTATAGTCCTTTGGGTGAATTCCAAGGGACATTTTGAATCCATTCACTCTTTAGTGAAGTGCCATCTCAAGTTCCAGTCAATCTGGTTGATCCAAAATTAGAGACAGAAATGGGTATAATTTTTTTAAGGTGAAGGGGAGAGAAGAAAAGAAAACCCAGAAACAGATCTGCAAGCTAAATACAGCTCAGAAGTACTGCCATGTTTAACTGATGTGTTTTGAAACTCATCAGCAATTACTAATAGGATGGATACTGCATAGATATACACTCATTACATTTCCACTGTTCTCAAGTAGAGTGACTTCTTTACTTTATTTAGAAGCTTCACCTGTATTAAAAGTCAAACAAAAATACATGTATTTCTTTAAATTTAAATGAGTATTTGAACAATTTTCTGAGAATTTTACAACTCCTTCTATGATATCTGGAGTCATCCAGATATCCAAATCATTAAGTAAGATGGTAATGAATAGCAAAATCAACTTCCAAATGTTTACCCAGTTAAAGAAATGCTATGGATTTTTTTAAAAGGTAAAAAAATGCTTACCTGGAAAGGAGAAGTTTCCTGCAGTATCAACAAATTTGTCAGTCATCTCTCCAAACACTATCATCATGAGGGGGAGACCTGATCCATGAGCTATGGCCATGATGGTACCAAGCGACATAAACAATTTATCCTGCCAATCAGAGTATCGAAACTAAAAAAAGGAAATAAAATAATACTTAGCTGTGGAATGGAATTTCTCCTCTTCCCTAATTATATGTTCTTTGGATTTTTATTTAAAGTCAGTACTTTTTTAAGAGTTGCAAATGAATGTCTTAGAAAAGGAGGTCTTCAAATCATTAACGCCTTAATTTCATGATTCTGTTTATTTTGTGTTCTGTGAAGAAATCAATCTAATTATGGTTAATCAGTACCTGATTTGAATAAATAATTACAATACAATCAGAAGAGATAAAGGTTTAAGAAATATTATTTGATCTCCCAGAGCTCCTGCAGTAATAAAGAATGGCTAGGAAAAGACATTAAGTTTAAACACGCACACACACAGACACACACACACACAGACACACACACACATACACACCACCTCCTTTAAAAAAGCATTCAGAATATTTCAGAGGGAGAATTTAAAAAGGGGAAAATAGATGCTCTGAGTTTTGACATAAGATCCCTTTAAAAGGTTTAACTTAGCTTTAAAAAGGCAACTCAGTAGTGAAGCACAACAAACATTACAGTGTGTCTATATGTGCACCTTAGGGAAGTCATGCTCATAGAGATCCTTATGTAGAACCTTTTGTAAAAATTTATTTGTCACCAGTGTCACCTGCCAAATATGCAGAACCTTGAAGGTAAGAGGGAGTTCCCTGGAGAAGAATCGGCGAGTGTAGAAGAAGTAGGAAGAATTAGGCTTATAACAAGAAGGTAACTAGAAACTAGATGGAATGCTTAAGTAACCCCTAGCAGTGGAATTCCTGAAGGGCACAGTACAAAGTGTGGGAGAGGAAGTTAGAGAGAGATAGAAGGCCTATGCTGGTGAGCCACACCAAGAATCTTGGACACAGTACTACCTACAGAGGGGAAGGGTGATACCAGTTGTCACAGTGAAGTGCACAACCCCCAAGAACTAACCAGCAGATCAGTGTCCTAACACTTCAAAGGACTTTGTTACTGTCTTATTAGTCCTCTTCCATTTCTCACCTTTTCTTTCTGTTTTTGATTGACCCATTTACGGTACTCTTTCTCTTTGTTCTTCTTTCCTCCTTTGCCTTCTAGACTACATTTTCCTCCTCTTATGTTTCCATTTCTATAGTTTCCTGTCTTGTTTTTTGTTTCTCTCCTCTCTTTTAAAATGCTTTACTCTGCCCATTCCCCCCTCCCCAGCCCCTTTTGGGGACAAGGAACAGTTATTGGGAGAGTGGGTGATGAGTCAGGCTTGGCACAGTGGAGCCTTTGAGGGCTGAAGCTAGGTCAAACTGCATCAATAACCCAGGCGAGGCTGAGGTTAGAGGCACATGGTGGAAAGTGGGTATGTGTGTAACCGTTCTCAAAGAGTTCCAGGAGTTCAGGCAAGGTTTCAGGGACGGGGCAAACTCCATCATCAAACACGCAGGGCAAGCAAGGGAACTGAAAGAGACAAAGGGTCAGAAGCCAGGCAGAACTTGTATAAAACAATGGGAGCAGGTAAAATCAAGAGCCAATGGAGCTGGGTCCCTAAAATTGCCACAAAGGGACCAGTGTCCCAAAGGTTCATTTTTAATGGTTCCGGGAAAAGGAAAACAGAACACTTGGGTCTGTCAGCTACAGTTAAAAGCACAGGGTCAGGTTGTTAACATTAAAAATCATTTTAAATGTTTTCATATTAACTGAATACAATTTTACAGCCTCTAAGCATAAATGTAAAATGAAGTGAATTTCACAGCAACATCCTAAGTAAACCTAGGTTTGTTTTCAGTGATTTTACACAAAATAATATATTTCTAACTCCTGTTAGAGCACAACTTTATCCTCAACAAAAAATATCTATTAAGATATCGATTAAGAAGTGAAAATAAAGATTAAATTTAAATTTAACTTAAGCTAAAACTTTTAAATTCAAATGAAAATTTCTGTTTCTACATTAAGGTTTATAGGATTTTATTTTCTGTAGGAGGCAGATTTAAAACCTATGCATTAAAACCAGCTTTCATTTGATAAACAATTTATTCTCCAAAGCAGTAATTTTTTTAATTGCCCTTACTGAGCCTTTTTAAACAAACAAATAAAAAAAGAGGAGGGAAGACAATGAATGGGGGCTTCGTGGTTACATGAGAAGTACGCAGCAGAGTTTGAGAGTGTGGAGGTTTTGGTGTCTTTTTATCCATTTAATTACTAAGTTGGATTTCAGCTGACACGACAATTCTAACTTCTTTGCTATCAAATTAATGGCTGTCACAGTTTGAAACACATCATATTTACCAAAAATGGGCAAATGCTTTCTTGAGCTGCCTCTGTAAGACATATTTCAAATGAAAACCAGATTAGGAGACTTCTTCGAAAAATATTGTCTTGTCTTGTACCAACAGAAAAGCACCGAAAACTGTTTTAAGCATAATCAGAATCCCTAATAGTTATCCCCTATTTAGCCAATTTTTGGAAGCCAAATGTGAATGTAGATTCCTTAAATTAAAATTTATGTACTTAACGATTACTTTCTTGATATGTAAGCTTATTTAAAGCTAAATTTAGGGTGGGTGTTTGTGAAGCAAATGCAGAAATGCAATTTCCTGAAATTTTGTTTAGTTTGCATTGTGCTACTAACACATTTTCACTTTGCTTGCACACCAGTTAGCTCTGCCCTGTGTCATCGCCAGCCTGTCTCTACTTTTTAAAAAATCATCCATCTTGAGAATGTGGGTCACTGACTATAATAAGCCAAACTTAGCACAGGTGCAGCAAGGACAATTTATTGCTGCCTGCAGACAGTTTTTTTTGTTGTTTTTGAGACAGGGCCTCGCTCTGCCACCCAGGCTGGAGTGCAGTGGTGTGATCATAGCTCACTGCAGCCTCAGACTCCTAAGACCCTCCTGCCTCAGCCTCCCAAGTAGCTGGGACTATAGGCTCATGCCATGACATATGGCTATTTTTAAAAGATTTTTATTTTTATTATTTTGTAGAGATGAGATCTCACTATGTTGTCCAGGCTGGTCTCAAACTCTTAGGCTCAAGCAACCCTCCCACCTCAGCCTCCCAAAGAGCTGGGATTACAAGTGTGAGTCAACTCGCCTAGCTGGACAATCTTAAAGTTATTTGCTTTAAAGGTAATTGATTCAATACATCAAATCTGAATAAAAGGTAGGATTATTCACATTTAACATTTCACAGCTTACCAATGTTAATACTCCAATCAATTTCACTTTCTTCGTTTTTTTCCTTTTTTGGTTGCTGTAAAAAATATAATTGCTTGAATTTAAAACTGTTACAAAATGTTTTACAATCAATTGAACATAAATATATTTAGTTACAATATTCAACTATTATAATGTTTTCAAATATAAGAGTGATGTTCACAAAATGTCAAAATTGTTCAGTTCAACAAACACAGCAAGTACAAAAGTAACTGTCCAAGGTACTACAAGGATATATGGATACATAAGAAATGGTAGCCTGCCTTACAGAGCTCACATACACAGGAAAGAAAAGTATGTTAACAGTGTCTGCTAAGTCAATAATTTGTTTTCTAAAACTAAAAAATAAAAAATAAAAAAAAAATCTTGATTTAAAATTAGGAATGTCCATTCTTCTGAAGGATTGTGGAGAGTGGTGTCAGGGAATCTTGTTGGTGATACATTCAAAGTGCATCTAGAATTTAACCACTTATCACTACTTTCATTGCTGTCCCCAGTAGGACAGCCTCCTGCCTAGTCTCTCCACTTCCACCTATGCTGCTTCAGTCTATCTTCAACCAGCAGTCAGAGTAATCATTTCAAAACGCAAGCCATAAATTACTTCTTTGCTCAAAAACCTACAATGGCTTTCCTTTTTCTTACAATAAAAGCCAAAATCCTTGCATTAACCTCTGAGGCCCCACATGATCTGTTTGCTTATTTCCTCTCTTACCACACCCCTACTCCCAAACCTGCTTACTCTGCTCCAACCAGTCTGGACTCTCTGCTGTGATGAACTCACCAAACATGTACCCAACTCAGAACTCAGGGTCTTTGCACTGCCAGTTACCTTTTCCAGGAATGCTCTCCCCTTAGATACCCACACAGCTGTTTCCTCTCATTTCTTTCAAGTCTTTGCTCAAATATTACCTTTAAAATAAGATCTACCCTAACCACCCTACTTAAAATTGCTAAGTACTCCCCTTTTGCACTCCTGATCTACTTAACCTCGATTAATGTTTTTTTCCATAGCATTAATTACCTTCTAACATTGGCTGTGGCTTACTTATTTAGTATGTGCATTATTTATGTCTGTCCTCCATACTATAATATAAAATCCATGAGGGAGTGTATGTGTGTATGTGTGTGTGTGATTTTTATATATATGATGATTTTTACATATATATGATACATTTTTCCAGTTAAATGATAAAGTTTTACTCATAAGATGATTCCCAATTATGTAAAGTATTGACTAAAATCACTGGACAAACATCTGCCACTAAATACGTTCAAAAGAATGTGCCATGGGCAATAACAACATAAATAGAACAAGAATAAAACTAATTTGATTGAAGCAGGCTTAACTTCTTTTAAATATATTATCTTTGGTCTGCTTTTATAAAAATTAGTTTCATTACATTTTATTTCGTAATCTTGTGGTCTTAACTTATTGTTAACTTTCTGTATTTCTCTTTTGAGCTGCTTTCTTCTTCCCAGCAGGAGCTGTGGGCTTCCCCTCTGAGGACTTTCCTGGGTTCTGAAGTGTTACTACACCTTTTGTAGGAATAGCTCCTCTGTACATGCATCAAATGTTAAGCCAGTGCAATACATAAATAGACTTCTTCATGAAAATGCCATCTATTAATAGACTCACAGTCAATCCCTGCCTAAACAGCCAGCTGATGGAAACCATATTTTTCTATTGCGTGTATAAGTACTTCCATTGGAAGTAACACCATCTATCACTTTTTCAATTCTATATGGCAAAACTAAATTTTCTATGAAAAAATACCATGGTACTTAGAAGAAATACAGCAAGGTCACTGCACAAACACGTTAACAGGCTAAAATAATGCTTCAGTTTAAGCATCAGATAGGCATGTTTTCAGTTAGCTAATCAAGCCCCTAGCAGCTTGAGGACAAACTACAGAAACTGATAAATTTGTCCCTCTGGGTGATGACTTGACACAGGTCAATTATTTCTGGGTAGCCTGGCATGAACTCAGAGACCGTAATAGCCTCATAAACTATTTCAGGCTAAAGGCGAAAATGATTCACTATTCCCACAGTGAAAGAGGAAACAAAGACACATGCCATTGACTGGGAGCTTCTGCGCCGTTCATAAAGCCTGTGAAGTGAGTTTAACAAGGGCCAGGGGAACCGAGAAAGACGCGAAGGCAAAGGAAGCGCTGTTTCCCCCTAGCACTTGAACAAAACTGATTCGGATGTACGGAAGTTCCCCCTCCCCACCGATTCTCCCAGAAAGGAGAAATACAAACAAGCCTGGCGATGAGAGGAGGGGGAGGGGTAAGACAAGGAGGAAGAGACATAACAGGGGATGGGCAGCAGGGGAGGGAGTTTTTGTTTCACTACCCTCGTTCAAAAAGCACAGCCATCAACAGCAGATGTCTGACACCCTATAGGTCTGAACAACCAGGTGATGTATATTAAAGTCATTTGTAAAAGTTTCAAGAGTTACGTAATACAAGGAATGCTACACAACACAGATATTCATTGAATCCCCCTGCACAAAGGGAAGGGAGCACTTTTCAAGGCAGCCTTTTCTTCCTGAATCTGTTCCAAAAGGAGCCTCAGTGACATTCTTTGAGGCCACGTAACACTTTTGCTCCAAGGTCAGAAGGATGCAAGACCTTTCAAAGAAGCCTCCAAAACAAAAGTCTTCAAAGGCATCAACCGATTTTTACAACTTCTTTCCAAGGGTGAACTTGGTCCTGCTGATTCGCGTGTAACGGAAAAGCCAGTGGCTGCTGGGAATGTACCTGCTGACGCCCAGTTCCAAGTCGCCCTCCGCGCTCCTGGGGCTCCGGGCTGTTCCGTTCCTTGCCGCCTCAAGATCCATCTCAGCCTGAGGAGAAACCACAGCCTCAGGTCCAAGTGCACCCGCGCAATGGTCGAGGCCCCGGGGGCACTGGGTGAAGGTCCCGCCACTCCCGCCCCGTGCCCCGTGTCCCGGGTCTCCCCCTCGCGGCCAGGCGCTCCCTGGCCTCTCTCACCTCGGACCTCGCGCGTGTCTGGCAGAACCTCCCAGCGCGCGGACGCTCCAGCAGAGGGGCCTGGACTTTGTTCGCCGCGGCCTCGCCTCCGCCCCCCACGGGCATCCGGCCCCGAGACGCCTCCCGCTGCAGCCAGGGCTAGGGCCCCGGCCGGCAGGAGCAGCTCCCGCCGCCCGCTCAGTCTCTCTCCCCAGGCCAGCGGGCCAGGGGCCCAGCCTGCCGCTCTCGCCGCCGGGGCGCACGGGTGGGGCCGCCGCCCACCCTGGCGACCCGCCAGCCCTAGCCCGGGCGCGCCAGCTGCGGCGGATAAGGCCGAGATCAGCCTGGAGCCTCGGGTGCCGAGAGAGAGCCTCGCCTGATGGACCACCCAAGCCCCTGCAGATGACTGTCACACCCCCTGAGCGCTCAGTTTTCTTTTTAAACCCATAGGGGAGACAGTTTCCGGACGCCCAACAATCACAGAGCGGCCCAGGACCGAGAGAGAGCAGTAGACTCGCCTCTTGCTTCCGCATCCCCAGTTCTGGTCCGGGTGGCACTGAACCCAGTCATCTCCAGGGACGGCGAGAGTCAGCCAGGGCCGGCCGGAACCATCACATTATGCTCCTTAGGGAGGAGGAATGCTGTCGGTGCCCTCTCAGCACTTAGAGACACAGAGCTTTAGGGCTACAGGGGTCTTTAGTGATCACCTAATTAAAACCCCGTGTGTTTAACATATGAAGAAACCGATGCCCAGAGAGGTGAAGTCCTGCCTGAGGCTGCATCGGTGGAACTGGAGTCTAGGGGAAGCCTCCTGAATCCCAGTCCAGTGCCCTGGTTCACTGCTCTCATCTAAGACTTCTCTCTGTATTGAATTGTCTCTACTCCTACCACCTATTTGAATATGACTTTCTTATCCTTTCTGATTAATTCCTCCACACTGTTCCCAAAACGAAGTGTCTAAAATGGGCAGCGATAAATTTCATGGCTTTGAAACCAGAGACTTTCAAACTCAGAGTTTCACATCTTATTAACTATGTGACTTTGGACACTGTGCTCATTTCTCTAGGCCTGTTTCCTTATATGTAAAATGAGGATAAAATCATCTCCCTTATCAGGTTATTGTGAGGAATAAATGAGTTGAGGATAAGTGAATTAAGTTCTAGGTAAAAGCACCTAGTACTATGCCTAAAACATAGTAGGTGTTCAACAAATACAACTTTCCTTCCTTCTGATCAGGTAGCAGGATGACCAGTGGGTCCTTGCTCCTGCTATGTACTGTTAACACATTGTTAGCCCAAGGCTTGTGTGAGTTCTCAGAGAACCTTAAAGCAGAGCATGGTATAAGCAGAGATGCTGGGTGGACCCTGGTGTGAATCTCACCTTTCCCATGTACTAGCTGTCTGGCCAGGTTATGTAACTCTTGACTTAGTCATTGAATTTATAAAATAAGGGTGTTAATAAGATTAGGGATACTGTGTGTAAAGTGTCCTGCACACGGGAGGCACCTAATAAATGATGACTATTATTATAGTAAAAGTTCAGGTGAGGCCAAGGAAGAAAGACTGGAACAGGAGCCAGCAGCTCCCGCACTCACCCCTCACTTGTGCTATGCCTCTCCATCTTGCTCTGCCTGCCATCTGGAGCTAGGGTGAAACTTGACTTGAAACTGCATACTGGAGTAGAAATGAATTTAGTTGAGTATTTTTCCTTAAAATGTTTTCTGTCCATATCAGTCTACCATGACCATGAGGATTATCTTCTTCAATCAACCCAAATTCCTTCCCTTCACGAGTCTAACAGGTGGTCAGATCATTATTTCAAGATACTCTGAGACTGAAGCAGTTGGAATTGTGTAGTTTGAAAGAAGGCTTGTGGTGACTGGAGGACATTATTAAACTCATTAGCATGTAAGGAGATGACAGTTTCTTCAGTCTCCAATAAAAGAGAATTTGAGAAAGTAAATGCAGATACTTGAAGGAGTAGGAAGGTTCAGAACAAAAACTGAAACAAATAAAAACACTTATGAGGCAATGAGGTGTATTTGCCGGTCTGTCTGAGCCCATTCACAAAGTTGTCCCTGCAAGAAGAGGTCATCAAATGTTTTCTGCATGTGAGGACAGAAGTGAGGCCCTACGACAAATGAGTGTTTGTGGGGACAGAGAAGCCATGCCTATATGGCTGTGTTTACTTCTTTACCTGTATTAGAGCCAATTCTAGGAGCTCCTTTTATATTTATTTTATAACAATGTAGTATCACTGATAATTTCATCATTTATTCATCAACTAGAAGTTGAAGACTTACAATATTTAAAGCACTATGATAAGCTGGATTTCTCCATTACACTCAGGCTGTAAGAAATCTTAACTTTCCCTTTACAGTAGAATATTGAGATACTTATGCATTGATGTAAGACTGGAATTAATGCCCTACCACAGTATCTTACTTTTTCTATTTGCCCCATTAGTTCCATCTTTCTTTTTTATCCTCATTTTTGCCTTATTTTAGATCTGTTTAATATTATCATTTAGATTTCCTTTCTATTAGATTATTAAGATGTATTCTTTTATTTTCTGTTTAATAATCGTCTCCTTTCTAGGGATTATGACATGTATCTTTGACTAACCATTGTACTTTTTCCTCTTCCAGGACAATGCAAGGATTTTAGAACTCTTAAATCTCTTTTTTATTCATCCCTAACTTTTACACTGCCATTGTCATGTACTTTAATTTTCTCTGTATATTCATGACTCTTATGGGAATATTTTTTCTTTATGTGTTGATAGTTATTTAGCTTTATCAAGACATTTATTATTTTTTTGCGTTTTGTTTCTTCCTACATCTCAAAGCTACCCTCTTGGATCATTTTCCTTTCACCTAATGAGCACTCTTTCATCTACTGTCTCTCATGTTTTCTTTAGTTTGTGACAAATTTTCTCAGCTTCTTTTGTTCCTGAAAATTTATTTCACTTTTATCTTGAAAAATTATCAGTTATTTATGGGTTTGCCTTACTAAATAAATATCAAAACTCATTATCAAACTATGGTCATTAAGGACATGTGTTTTGGAATGAGATAGACAAAGTAAAACAGAATCAAGATCTTATAACTGATGGAACTAGAATTCAGATCCAGGGAGTATTCTTATCTACTATGACTAGCAGGGAAGTGGAGATGGAGAACATATGTCAGATGTATCAGAGAGTTAAACACAGTCATTCTTTAATGCATCCTTCAGTCCACTGATCTTACCACCTTTTTACTGTTCCTCACCTCCTTCATGTCCTCTCTCCTTTCTTAACTCAGCCTGGAAACACCCGCAACCTCTAGCCCTCTCTCTTTACCAGGCTTGCTTAGTAAAACCACAGTCCTGGCTAGTTCAAGTTACTGAGCTACTGTGAACCTACACCATGCAGCGGAACACGTCTGAAGACAAATAAAAAGCCATTTGACTCTCCTCACCATGAACTTAAATGGCCCTATAATATATACATAACATACTTATAATGTTTATTATTTATTGCCCACTCTGTGGGATGTAAGACATATGAGGGCAAAGATTTTTAAAAATTCACTGTGTATCCCAACATTCACTGCCCAATAGTCACAAGATGTCTTCTTAGTTCATTCACTCACCTGCTTTTCTAATAATTATTTCGTATCTTCTGTTTTCTCAAATTCTGTTCTTTTTCATCTTCACATTCTGCTAAATTACTGTGCTTATTTCACTGATGAAATGTAAGTGTTTAGAATGGAACTCCATAACCTCTCACCATGATATTTGCCCACTTAACAGCATCTGTACCCAACACTATGCCTTTGCTGTTTCTGTAAATGAACTATTCATGCCCCTCTCTGCAGCCAGTCTTTGTTTGCATGTTCATCCTGTAGATCCCACCCCCTCTCACTCTCATAAGGAGCCATTCTTCCCTTTCTATCCTATATCATCCATTCCCCCATCCTTGCTGGGTCCCTCCTGTGAGCTTACATACATGCTGTTATTTCTTCCATCCTGGAAAACAAACGAAAAACCTCTCTTGACCACACTTCCCCTGCCAGCTACCATCACATTTCCCTCTTTTCCTTTGCAGATAACTACTTGACAAAGTTTATTCCTTTCTTCAATTCCTCCTCTGTTCTCTCTGAAACCCACTCTAAACAGAAGTTTGATCTTTTCACACTACCGAAACTCCTTTTATAAAAGTCACTGATAACTTCTGCTTTGCTAAGTCCAAAGATCAATTCTCTGTTCTTACCTTACCTGACAAATTCAAGAATTTGACAAATTTATCACTCTGTCTTTCTGAATATACTTTTTCACATAGATTCCAGGACACCATATGTTTCTTGGATTTTCCTGTGCTTTCCTGATCATTCTTCCTCAGCCTCTCTTTTTTTTTTCAACTTCTTACCTAACACTGGAGTTGTCCAAGGCTCGTTCCTTGGACTTCTCTGTCTATTCTCACCTCCTCTGTCATGTCAGTCAGTCACACAGCTTTAAGTACCATCTGTATTGAATAATTTCCAACTTTTTGTTTCTAGCATAGAATTCCCTCTTGTATTCCTGACTCTTAAACACAAGTGCATCTTTGACATTTCTATCTGGATGTTTAATAGACATCTCAAACTTAACACGCCCAACCTAATCTTGATCTTTTCCCCAAGCTGGGCCCACCAGTGAACTTCTGCCTCCAGTTGGCAGTTCCAGCCTTACAGTTGTCAACAAAAACATTGGAATCATCCTGTATTCCTCTTTCTTCGACACACTATAATCAGTCTGTCAAGAAATCCTGTTGCCTTTACTTTCAAAATATATCCAGAATCTGACCTTTTACCCGCACCTCCAGCTCTATCACCATATGCAAGTCACTATTATGTCTCACCTGATTTTCTGTAATAGCTTGTTAACTGTCTCTCTGCCTCTGTCCTTTCCTCCTCTTCTGCCTTTGTCCATTGTCAAAAGCGTGGCCTGGATGATTCTTTTGAAATGTGAATCAGATCACGTCACTCTTCTCTTCACATTTCTGTGGTGGCCCCCAATTCACTCAGTCATGGTCTGCAGTGCTGTGCCCTCTCCATGACCTCTCTGATCTCATTTTTATTTATTTTGTCTCTGCCTAACTCCACTCCAGCCACACTGGCCTCTTGGATATTCCTCAAACAAGAGAGGCAGCACTCCACCTCAGGGTGTTTGTACCAGTTGTTCCCCATGTCCAAAATTATCCTCCCTAAAGTACTCACATGGAGGACACTCTCACCTCCTAAAAATCCTTTCTCAGTTACAAGTTGGACCTTGTACCCTCAGACTCTCAGTTCCTCTTATTCTACTTTGATTTTCCCTTCCACAGCATTTATCACCTTCTAGTATACTATATAATTAATGAATTTATTATGCTTATTGTCTCTTGTCATCTCAGCAGCATGTAAGAGCTGTGAGAGTAAAAATATTAATATGTTTTCATTTTATTCGCTGGAATATCCAATAATTGCTGCCCACACTTACTATGTGCAAGGACCTGGGCTAAGGTTTTAGGATAAAAAGTTTTAGGCATATAAAGAAGGATTTAAACAAGGCTAATACAAAAATTACTCAGATTATATAGTATTTTATGAATTTACAGAGCCTATCACACATATATATCATCTCATTTGATTCTCAAAACAAGAAGCATGTTCAAGGTAAATAAGTGAGGAACTATTATTCTCAGTTTCAAGGTGGGGATATCAAAGTGAATTTTACACAGTGAACAATGGAATTAGGATTCCAACTCTGGCCATGTGACTGCGGCTTCTCATTGTGTATCCCTATGGAAGACTACTGTTAGGCAGAAGCTGTACCTGTTGCATTTCTAGTTCCCACAGCACCAGCGGGCTCAATAAATGTGTAGTGAATAGATCAATATTTTTGAACTATAGCATAAAAAGGTTTGTAAAAAAAGAATTTCCTATAAGTAAGAGTCAACAGAGAATAACAAATTCCATCTACCAAAGTATTTTCAAATTATATTTAAATATAAATTAATTAGCAACAGTTTTTCCTAAAGAGGGTGCTATGATGGACTCTATTCTCTGTCCTGTTGACTTGTATCTTGCCAAATATGCTTTGTGGTCTTTTCCCCCACTATATTATATTTGTGGCTATCTAACAATTCTCCAAATTTTCATGTCTGAAGATAGTGAAAATTTGACTATTGTGTTTGCACTTGGCTGCACTTAACTACTCTTGAATCATTTCCAAACTTTCTGTCACTAATGGTTTTTACTTCTGCTCAAACTACCTTCTCAGAGTTTATAGATCTTAATTTTTCCTGCCTTTACTTCTCTCAACCCATGTTACATCTTATAATTCTCCCAAAGTTTTTTTTTTTTTAAACTTTCGCATTGCTTGACTTAAAAAAGAAAAATTTTGCTTTGCCTTTGACCTTTCTTCTAAAAAATATTATTTCCTTTTGGTTTCATTCTTATTTTGCTCATTATAAAATTCATGTAATTTGGCCCAGCACATCCAAAGGCACTCATGAAGATGTTGAAGACAAGGGTAATACTGATTCAGCTATCTCCTCTCTTTTCCACTAAACTCGTCCTTATACCTTCATAAACCAGGGTGGACTTGCAAAGGTACCATGACAAGAAGTAGTTAGAAGAATTTGCTATTAATCACTATGTTATATCATTTCTGCCAGCGTGGATTAATGGGCACATTCAGAGTTCCAAGGTCACATTGCCTAATGAAATTCTTGTGTTCTGTAAGAGTAATGAAAACCACTGGGTGGACAGGGAGGGCTGCAAGGTGCCAAGACCAACGATGAAATGGATAAGCAAGAGTAGGGTCACTAGGCTTAAGGTTATTGACATTTACCAACTCTTAAAGTTATTCTAAAGCTAATGTTTTTCAAAATAAAAGAATGACTAAAGGAAGTTCTCTAAATAGAAAATTATAAACAGGAGAAACTTAGAATATCTAGAAGAAAGAACACGGTCAAGAAAAATATTGGTAAATACAAGAAACTTTCCTCTTCCTATTGAGTTTTCCAAATTATTTTTTATGCGTGAAGCAAAAATTATGTCACTGTCTGATGTGGTTCTAAATATTAGTAAGGGAAATACATAAGACAATTATAAGTGAATGAGAGAGAGTAAAGGGATACAAGGGAGATAAGATTTCTACACTACACTCAAACAGGTAAAACGATGAAAACAGTAAAGTATGATAAGTTATTTATATATAATGCAATACTCAGAGAACCACTAGAAAATCTACACAGATAGATATAGTCAAGACTACCACAGTTAGAGAAGGAGAGCAAGATGGCTAAATAGAAGGATCTACTGATTGTCCCCCTCTGCAAGAACACTACATTTTAACAACTATCTATACACAAAAAGCACCTTCATAAAAGCCAAAAATCAGGTGAACACTCATAGTACCTAGTTTTAACTTCATATCACTGAAAGAGGCATTGAAGAAGGTAGGAAAGACAGTCTTGAATTGCCAATGCCACCCTTCATCCCCCGAGCAGTGTCCACATTGTGCAGAGAGAAACGCTATGTGTTTGGGAGACGGAGAGCTCAGAGATTGTGAGACTTTGCATTGAACTCAGTGCTTCCCTGTCACAGCAAAAAGCAAAGCTGGGCCGAACTCAGTTGATACCTGCCCACAGAGGGAGCACTTAGATCAGTCCTAGCCAGAGGGGAATCACCCATCCCAGGGGTCGGAATTTGAGTTTCATCAAGCCTCATCACTGTGGGCTAAAATGCCTTGGGGCTCTAAATAAACTTGAAAGTCAGTGTAGGCCACAAGGACTGCAACTCGTAGGTGATTTCTAGTGCCAACTAGAAATCTCAGAGCCAGTGGACTTGGGGAGGCACATGACCTACTGAGACATCAGCTGGGACAGCTAAGGAAGTGGCTTGCCCCACCCTTCCCCCAACCCCAGGCAGCATAGCTCATGGCTCCAAAAGAGATTCCTTCCTTCTGCTTGAGAAGAGGAGAGGGAAGAGTAAAGAGGACTTTGTTTTGCATCTTGGTTACCAGCTTAGCCACAGTAGGGTAGGGGACTGGTCAGAGTCATGAGACCCCCATCCCAGGCCCTAGCTCCTGGACAACATTTCTAGACATACCCTGGACAAGAAGGGAACCTACTGCTTTGAAGGGAAGGAGCGAGTCCTAGCAGGACTCATTACTTGCTGACTTTGGGCCCTGAATAACCATCAGTGATACCCAGATAGTATGCCATGGACATGGACCTTGGGTAGGACTCTGAGATGTGCTGGCTTTAGGTGAGATCCAGCACATTACCAGCTATAGTGGCTGTGGCGAGAGACTCTTTGCTTGAGAAAAGTGGGTGGAAAAGTAAAGGAGACTTTGTATTGCACCTTAGGTACCAATTCAGTCACAGAGGTCAAAGCACCAAGCAGGCTCTTTGGATCCAGGTCTTGGCTCTTTTATGGCATTTCTGTACCCACCATGATCAGAGGGTGCCCACTGCCCTAAATAATGAGTTCCAGGCTGGGCAGCCTTCACCACAAGCTGATTGAAAAGCCTTTGGGCCTTAAGTGAACCGTGGCAGTAGCCTGGAAATACTCCCCACGGGCCTGTGGTGATGATGGCCAGCGGGTGAGGCTCTTCTGCCTATGGAAAGGGGAGGTAAGAATGTGTCTCGTGGTTTGAGTGCCAACCAAGCTGCACACCAAGTAGATTTCTAAGAATTCTGACTCCAGTCTCTGGCTCTCAGACTGCACCTCTCAACCCACCCAGGGCCTGGGAGAACTCACCATCCTGAAGGGAAGGACACAAACCTAGCTGGATTTACTACCAACTGATTATAGAGCCCCAGGGTCTTGAGCAAACATTGGTAGCCAGGTAATGGCTACATCAGGCCTTGAGCAAGACGCAGTACTGTGCTGATTTCAGGTCTGTCCCAGTGCAGCCCCGGTGGTGGTAGCCACAGAGGAACTTGTGTCATCCCACCCCAAGCTCCAGGATGTCCAGCGCGCGCGCGCACACACACACACACACACACACACACACACACACACACAGAGAGAGAGAGAGAGAGAGAGAGAGAGAGAGAGAGAGAATTTGTTTGGGAGAAAGTAAAGAAGAGAACAAGAGTCTCTGCCTGGTAATAATTTTTCTGGATCTTATCCAAGACCATCAAGGCAGCACCTCTATAAGTCTGTAAGAACCACAGTGTTACTGGGCTAAGGATGCTCCCTAATGCAGATACAGCTTAGATCAAAATACCCAAGTACTTTCAAACACCTAGAAAAGCCCTCTCAAGAAAGATGGGTACAAACAAGCTCAGTCTGCAAAGAACAAAATAAATACCTAACACTTCAATGCCCATATACTGACAGATATCCACAAGTATCAATACCATCCAGGAAAACATGACCTCACTGAATGAACTAAATAAGTCACCAGGGAACAATACTGAAGAAAGAGATATGTGACCTGTCAGAGAGAGAATTCAAAATAGCTATTTTGACCTATAGACCAATGAAACAGAACAGAGACCTCAGAAATAACATCACACATCTACAACCATCTGATCTTTGACAAACCTGACAAAAACAAGCAATGGGAGAAAGGATTTCCTATTCAATAAATGGTGCTGGGAAAACTGGCTAGCCATATGCAGAAAACTGAAAGTGGACTCCTTCCTTACAACTTATACAAAAGTTAACTCAAGATGGATTAAAGACTTAAAACCCCAAACCATAAAACACTAGAAGAAAACCTAGGCAATACCATTCAGAACATAGGCACGGGCAAAGACTTCATGATGAAAATGCCAAAAGCAATTGCAACAAAAGCCAAAACTGACAAATGGGATCTAATTAAACTAAAGAGCTCTGCACAGCAAAAGAAACTATCATCAGAGTTAACAGGTAACCTATAGAATCTGGCAAAGGTCAAATATCCAGACTCTGCAAGGAACTTAAACAAATTTACAAGCAAAAAACAAATAACCCCATAAAAATGTTGGCAAAGGATATGAACAGACACTTCTCCAAAGAAGACATCTACACAGCCAAAAAACATATACAAAGAAGCTCAACATCACTGATCATTAGAGAAAATGCAAATAAAAACCACAATGAGATACCATCTCACACCAGTCTGAATAGTGATTATTAAAAAGAAAGGGAAATAGGAACACCTTTACACTGTTGGTGAGAATATAAATTAGTTCAACCATCGTGGAAGACAGTGTGGTGATTCCTCGAGGATCTAGAACCAGAAATACCATTTGACCCAGCAATTCCATTACTAGGTATATACCCAAAGAAATATAAATCATTCTACTATAAAGACATGCACACATATGTTTATTGCAGCACTATTTACAATAGCAAAGACATAGAACCAACCCAAATGCCCATCAACAGTAGACTGGATAAAGAAAATGGAGTACATATGTACCATGGAATACTATACAGCCATAAAAAGGAATGAGATCATGTCCTTTGCAGGGACATGGATGAAGCTGGAAGCCATCATTCTCAGCAAACTAACACAGGGACAGAAAACTAAATACTGCATATTCTCACTCATAAGCCAGAGTTGAACAGTGAGAACATATGGACACAGGAAGGGGAACAACACACACCAGGGTCAATTAGGGGTGGGAGGTGAGGAGAGGGAGTGTATTAGGACAAACAGCTAATGCATGCAGGACTTAAAACCTAGAATGATGGGTTGATAGGTGCAGCAAACCACCATGGCATACGTCTACCTATGTAACAAACCTACACATTCTGTACTTATCTCCCGGAACTTAAAGTAATAAATAAATAAATAAAATAGCTGTTTTGAGAAAACTCAAAGAAATTCAAGATAACACAGAGAAGGAATTCAGATTTCTATCAGTTAAAGTTAACAAAGAGATTGAAATAATTTAAAAGAATCAAGCAGAAATTCTAGAGTTGAAAAATGCAATTGACATACTATGCATCGATGTCTTTTAATAGCAGAATTGATCAAGCAGAAGAAAGGATTAGTGAGTTATTTGAAAATACACAGTGAATACACAAAACTATACACACACACACACACACACACAATGAAGCACAACTATAAGATCTAGAAAATAGCATCAAAAGGTCAAATCTAAGAGTTATTGGCCTTAAAAAGGAGGTAGAGAGAGCAATATGGGTAGAAAGTTTATTCAAAGGAATCATA
Organism: Macaca nemestrina; assembly: GCF_043159975.1. Lineage (NCBI taxonomy): Eukaryota > Metazoa > Chordata > Mammalia > Primates > Cercopithecidae > Macaca > Macaca nemestrina. The sequence continues at coordinate 67,018,724 of NC_092128.1, forward strand.
AGAGGGATTTCATCAACACTGAACCTGTCCCACAAGAAATGCTGAAGGGAGTACTACAATCAGAAAGAAAAGGATGTTAATGAGCAATAAGATCACCTGAAGCTACAAAACTCACAGTAATAATTAACACACAGAACCCAGACGATTTTGACAATGTAACTGTGATGTGTAAACTACTCTTATCTAAAGTAGAAAGACTAAAAGATGAACAAATCTTTTTTTCAAGACATAGGCAGTACAATAACATATAAATAGAAACAACAAAAAATTAAAAAGCAGAGAATGAGTTTAAGGTGTAAAGATTTTTTTTTAGTTTTCTTTTTGCTTGTTTGTTTATGCAAACAGTGTTAAGTTGTTATCAGCTTAAAATAATTGGTTATAAGATAGTATTTACAAACCCCAGAGTAACATCAAATCAACAAACCTACAACAGGTACACAAAATATATAAAGCAAGAAATTAAAACATACCTTCAGAGAAAACTACCTTCACTAAAAGGAAGACAGGAAAGAAAAAAGAGAAGACCACAAAACAACCAGAAAACAAATAATAAAATGGCAGAAGTAAGTCTTTACTTATCAATAATAACATTGAATATAAATGGCCTAAACTCTCCAATCAAAAGTCATAGAGTCACTGAATGGATAAAAACAAAACAAAGCAAGACCAAATGATCTGTTGCCCACAAGAAACACACTTAATCCATAAAGATACACATAGACTGAAAATTAAGGGATGGAAAAAGATATTCCATGCCAATGTAAACAAACAAACAAAAAAAAGATGAGGAGTAGCTATACATGTACCAGACAAAATAGATTTCAAGATGAAAACTATAAGAAGAAACAAGGTTACTATATAATGATAAAGGGGTTGATTCAGCAAGAGGATATAACAATTGTAAATATATATGCACCCAACACTGGAGCATCCAGATATATCAAGCACATATCTTTTAGAACTGAACAGAGAGATAGATCCTAATACAATAATACTTGAAGACTTCAACACCCCACTTTCAACATTGAACAGAACTTCCAGACAGAAAATTAGCAAAGAAACATTGGACTTAATCTGCACTATAGACCAAATGGACCTAATAGATAGTTGCAGAACATTTCATCCAACAGATGCAGAATACACATTTTTCTTCTCAGCATATGGATCATTCAAGGATAGACCATATGTTAGATCACAAAATAAGTCTTAAAACATTCAAAAGCATTGAAATAATATTAAATATCTTCTCTGACCATGATGGAATACAACTAGAAATCAATAACAACAGGAATTTTGGAAACTGTGCAAACACATAGAAATTAAACAATATGCTCCTGAAAGACTAATGGATCAATGAAGAAATTAAGAAGAAAACTGAAAAAATTATTAAACAAATGAAAATGGAAACGCAACATACCAAAATCTATGGGATATAGCAAAAGTAGTAGTACTAAGGGAAGTTTGAAGCTGTAAGTACCTACATCAAAAAAAGGAAAAACTTCAAATAAGTAACCTAATGGTGCATCTTAAAGAACTAGAGAAACAAGGGCACACCAAACCAAAAATTAGTAGAAGAAAAGAAATAATAAAGATGAGAACAAAAATAAATGAAACAGAGATGAAGAAAACAATGAAAAAAGATTAATGAAACACAAAAATTAGCTTTTTGAAAAGATAAACAAAATTGACAAACATTTAGCCAGACTAAGAAAAAAGAAGATCCAAGCAAACAAAATCAGAGACGAAAAGGGCAATATTACAACTGATAACATAGAAATTCAAAGTATCATTACTGGCTACTAGGAGCAACTACATGCCAATAAATTGGAAAATCTGAAAAAAAATAGGTAAGTTCCCAGACAAAACCTACCAAGATTGAACCATAAAGAAATTCAAAACCTGAACAGACCAATAATAAGTAATGGGATCAAAGACATAATAAAAAGTCTCTCAGCAAAGAAAAACTTGGGACCCAATGGCTTCACTGCTAAATTCTGCCAAGCAGTTAAAGAATGCCTAATATCAATTCTATTAAACTATCCTGAAAAATAATGAGGAAGGAATACTTCCAAACTCATTCTACAAGGCCAGTATTATCCTGCTACCAAAACCAAAGACACATTAAAAAAAAAAAACAAAAAAAAAACTACGGGCCAATATCACTGATGAATATTGATAAAAAAAATCCTCAACAAAATACTAGCAAACTGACTTAAAAAAACACATTATAAAGATCATTCATCACGACCAAGTGGTATTTTTCCCAGGGAAGAAAGATGGTTCAGCATACACAAATCAATCAATGTGATACATCGTGTCAACAGAATGAAGAAAAACTATATGATCATTACAATTGATACTGAAAAAGCATTTGACAAATTTCAACATACCTTAATGACAAAAACCATCAAAACACTGGGTATAGAAGAAACATACCTCAACACACAAAAAAGCCATATGTGACAGATGCATGGCTAGTATCATACTGAATGGGGAATAACTGAAAATCTTTCCTCTAAGATGTGGAACAAGACTAGGATGCCCACTTTCACCACTGTTATTCAACATAGTACTGGAAGTCCTAGCTAGAGCAATCAGACAAGAAAAAGAAATAAAGAACATTCAAGTTGGAAAGGAAGAAGTCAAATTATCCTTGTTTGCAGATGATATGATTTTATATTTGGGAAAACCTAAAGGGCCTGCCAAAGACTATTCAAATTGATAAACAAATTCAGTAAAGTTGCAGCATACAAAATCAACATACAAAAATCAGTAACATTTCTATATGCCAACTGCAAACAATCTGAAAAAGAAATCAAGAAAGCAATCCCATTTATGAGAGCTACAAATAAAATCAAACACCTAAAAAGTAACTTAAGAAGTGAAAGATCTCTAAAATAAGTATTACAAATCATCAATGCAAGAAATTGAAAAGGACACCAAAAAATGAAAAGATACTCCATGTTCATGGATTGGAAGAATCAATATTATTAAAATGTCCATAGTCCCTAAAGCAATCTACAGATTTAATGCAATCTCTATCAAAACACCAATGAAATTCTTCACAGAAATTAAAAAAAAAAATCCTAAAATTCACATGGAAACACAAAAGACCCAAAATGGCCAAAGTTATCCTGAGCAAAAAGAACATAACTAGAGAAATCATATTACCTGACTTCAAATTATACTACAGAGCTAAAGTAACCAAAGCAACATGGTACTGGCAAAAAAAAAAAAAAAAAAAAACTGGCCACATACAGCACTGGAATAGAATAGAGAACCCAAAAATAAATCCATACATCTACAGGGAACTCATTTTCAGCAAATATGCCAAGAACATACACTGGAGAAAGGACAGTCTTTTCAATAAATGATCTGGGAAAACTTGATATCCATTGGCAGAAGAATGAATATAGACCTCTATCTCTCACCATATGCAAAAATCAAATCAAAGTGGACTAAAGACTTAAGTCTAAGAAATGAAACTAAGAAACTACCCAAAGAAAGCATTGGGGAAACTGTCCAGGACACTGGACTGGGCAAAGATTTTTTTTTAGTAATAGTCCATAAGCACAGTCAACCAAAGCAAAAATGTATAAATGGGATCATATCAAGTTAAAAATCTTCTCTAGAGCATAGGAAACAATCTAAAAAGTGATGAGACACCCACAGAATGGTAGAAAATATCTGCAAACTATCCATCTGACAAGGGATTAATAACTGGAATATATAAGAAGTTCAAACAAACCTATAGGGAAAAAACTCATAATCCAATTTAAAAATGAGCAAAAGATCTGAATAGACATTTCTCAAAAGAAGGTACACAAATGGCAAAGAGACATATGAGCATCGTTGATCATCAGAGAAAAGCAAATCAAAACTACACTGTGATATCATCTCACCCCAGTTAAAATGACTTTTATCCAGATAACAGGCAATAATGAATGCTGGTGAGGATGTGGAGAAAAGGGAACTCTTGTGTACTGTTGCTGGGAATTAGTACAGCCACTATGGAAAACAGTATGGAGGTGTCTCTGAAAACTAAAATTAGAACTAATATATGATCCATCAATCCCACTCCTAGGTATATACCCAAAAGAAAGGAAATCAGTATATCAAAGAGATATTTGCACTTTCAAGTTTACTGCAGCACAATTCACAATAGCCAAGATTTGGCAGCAACCTAAGTATCCATTAGCAGATGAATGGATAAAGAAATTGTGGTACATATACAAAATGGAGTACTATTCAATCATAAAAAATGAGATTCTGTCATTTGCAACAAATGGATGGAACTAGAGGTTGTTATGTTGAATGAAATAAGCCAGGCACAGAAAGACAAACTTCACCTGTTCTCATATATTTGAGGAAGCTAAAAAATGAAACAATTGAACTCATGGAGGTAGGAAGTAGCAGGATGACTACCAGAGGCTATGAAGAGTAGTGGAAGATGGTACCATGGGAAAGTGGGGCAGTTAATGGATATATAAAGAGAATTAGAAAGAATAAATAAAACCTAGTATTTGATAGCACAATAGGGTGATTATAGTCAAAATAATTTAATTGTACATTTTAAAGTAACAAAAGAGTATAATATGATTGTAACACAAAAGATAAATGCTTGAGGGAATGGATTCCTCATTGACCCTGATGTGATTATTACACATTGCATGTCTGTATCAAAAAATAATAAATTTATACCCCTACACACAAAATTTAAAAAATTAAAAAATTACACACAAAAATTAAAAAATTAAAAAATGAACACCACAGATAAATCAAAATGGATTTTTTTTACACTACTTCAGCAGTGAAAGGAGTGTACTGACTCATTTCTGCATGTCGGGGTAGAAGTTCAGGTTTCTCACATGATCTCCATTGACACTTGGGGTTGAGGGGGGTGATCCTTGTTATTGCTGGGCAGAAGTGACAGTTCTGATTCCCCACTGGCCCTCTACTGATGTCTTTCTGGCTGGAAGGAGTAGAAGTGCATTGTTACTCCCCCCACGTGGCCTCCATATGTTGGGGACATGATCCTGTTACCGCTAGGTAGTGTGGAAAGTCCTAAGTCTCCACTAGGCTTCCTCTTCCATTACCCCAGAGGGAAGTGGGTGGGGTGCCTCATTACTACAAGGTGGGAGTGAAACATCTGCTCCCTACTTGGCCTTGTCTGACACTACCCTGGGGTGGGGGTAGACAGAGAGTGAGGTTGACATGCCTGGCAAAGGAGGAAATCAAGTCTCCCTACTTTGCTTTTGCTGGAGTGGGTCTGGTTGGTGTCACAGTTTTTTCTATAATGTTTGGCTAGAGTAGAGTGACTGTTGTTTCAACGTGTTCTCTTTGCTAGGCTGTCCCTTTCTGGTTCCTTTAACTAGGAAGGGCAGGACTTTTTTGTCTGTGTACATTGGCATTTTTGGATTTTTGTCTTCTTTTGTTCCAAGTCTGAGATATAGGAGGCAAACAAACCAGAAATTCACCACCATGTGTCATTCCTTGGATCCCAAGATCCTTAGCTAGTCTGTCATTCTCTCCATATTTCCATTGTCTTATGTTTTATTTATAATGTTCAGTGTTTTTAATTGTACTTAGTAGGACAAATAGGAAAAAGTATGTCTATTCCATTTTCCCAGAAGTTGCTGCCTAATTTTTTAAATCCACGTTTCTCTAATAGGGTAAGAGGCAAAGGATGAATATTCTAAAATCAAATTAACCAATTTTTGTATTTGTTCATCAATAGAGGAAGCACTGCAAAGTACTAGATAACAAGATTTCTCTAAGTCATCTGCTCATTTTCCTCCTTCTCACTCTCTTACCCTCTCAGTAACATCCTATTTCAGCTACTTATAAAAATCTGTATATTTTTCTAGGTAAGACATGAAGGTGGGTGGACATTGTCTCAGTTTGGCCTCATGCTTACTCCACAATAAAACATGAAATCAGATGCCAATAATTATAGATCTTACCATACCAGGACAATAGGCAATGTTAAAAAATGAGAGGATGTGCTCTTCATTTGTGTAGCCGTAATTTATATACTAACTACATTAATTGCATTAATTATATGATGTTACATTATATTATACTGCATTCATCATACCTGTTTTGCATCTTTACTCTTCTATTTGACAATGAGCTCCTTCAGGGAAGAGGAAGAACCAAATTGGTTATCTGGAACGCTGCAAGCACCTGATAAATGCTCTTCTTTCTCTTGTTGCCCACTCCCTTTTCCATCACCAGCTAGTTCAGGAATTAAGGCAAAAAGACCAGGGGAGAAACATCCACAACTAAACTAGGCTTGAAGGCTTGAAGAAGACCTGTGAATGAATAACCAGGTAGGTCTCCATCAGTCCCTCAAGTTGGATCTTGCAGGAAGTGCTGGCCACCTTTCACCCGACCCCATACATCTTGGGAGATCCTGATTTATGCAGACATCAGTGATTGGAAGGAAGGGTTGTGGTACCCTGTCTTCCACTTCCCTCTTTTAGAGTTCTGACCAATTTTGTCAATATTTATTCATTTGTACAATAAATGCTTATGGAGGAAGAGCAGGATGGAGTGAAAAGCATACCCACAGGCAAGGCTTTCCAAACTGTGACCTGAGGAATGCCATCAGGTGCTTGGTGATAATGAGTGTTCCATGATGAACTAAGTTTGAGAAATGCTGCTTACCACACTCAGAAAATCACAATGTGCATCACAGATTCTGAGAAGCTCTATAGTTAAAAAAAAAAAAAAGTCGTTTAGCTTTGTTTCCAGTATTTCCTCCCCCTCCTGACACCGCAAAATACTCACTGAAAGCACAATATTCATAGTTTCTTTAAACTTATTCATAAAGCTACTCCTAAGAGATATAATCCTAAAAGTTCCAACAGCAGGAAAACAATGCCAAAGACAGATGCAGGTGAAGAATGGAAACATGGAATAAAGAAGGTATGATGTTCATTTGACTGAGTCAAAAAGCAGATAAGGATATGGTGGAATATAAAAGAGTTTTGATACAGTAGAGGCTAAAAACTAGGAGGAATTTAGACTTTCAGAGTGTATTGAGAGGATTTTGAGAAACCAATGATTATACTGGTCAAGAATGGTGGATTTTTTTGCCATAATTTGAATTGTCATATATCAATCAAGGTCTCAGCATGAAACAAATGGCATATTAAAATTAGGATGTTCAAGGAGGATGTAATGAAGGAACTATTTAGAAAGGAAGGAGTAGAACATAGGGCATAGTGGATATATCGTAATGGATAGCAAAATATCTTGGGGCCACAAACATTGGGGAGGTGTATGGCCTTCCCTAGGCCAGCATGGATGAGGGGAAGGAGCAGTTCCCAGAAGCCACAGTGAGCATCATGTAGATAGAACTGCTTCAAGAAGGGCAGTGATCCACTCCAACTGTCTCCAGGCCCCCACTTCAGCTGAACCCACAGAAGTCAACTTCCTAAAGTAAACAGCAGTGTGGAGAGGAGGGTGGAGAATAGATATGGAATGGCAAAATGAAGATATCTGGCACATGTCTGAAGATGAAGAATCTGGAAACTACCAGCAGGTATTTTAACTCTACCATTTCCTGACTAGCTGTGTCTGTTCATGATTCATGCAACACTTTTATTTGTTTTGTCCTTCCTTCTTCTTCTACTTTTATTTTAGGTTCCAAGGGTACATGTGCAGATTTCCTACGTAGGTAAATTGTGTGCTGCTGAGGCTTGGTGTACAAATGATCCTGTCATCTAGCTAGTGAGCATAGTATCCAATAGGTAGTCTTCCAATGCACACATGCCCCCACCTTTCCCTCTCAAGTAGGCCCCAGTGTCTATTGTTCCCATCTTTTTTTTTTTTTAATTTATTTATTATTATTATACTTTAAGTTGTAGGGTACATGTGCATAACATGCAGGTTTGTTACATATGTATACTTGTGCCATGTTGGTGTGCTGCACCCATCAACTCGTCATTTACATCAGGTATAACTCCCAGTGCAATCCCTCCCCCCTCCCCCCTCCCCATGATAGGCCCCGGTGTGTGATGTTCCCCTTCCTGAGTCCAAGTGATCTCATTGTTCAGTTCCCACCTATGAGTGAGAACATGCGGTGTTTGGTTTTCTGTTCTTGTGATAGTTTGCTAAGAATGATGGTTTCCAGCTGCATCCATGTCCCTACAAAGGACACAAACTCATCCTTTTTTATGGCTGCATAGTATTCCATGGTGTATATGTGCCACATTTTCTTAATCCAATCTGTCACTGATGGACATTTGGGTTGATTCCAAGTCTTTGCTATTGTGAATAGTGCTGCAATAAACATACGTGTGCATGTGTCTTTATAGCAGCATAATTTATAATCCTTTGGGTATATCCCCAGTAATGGGATGGCTGGGTCATATGGTACATCTAGTTCTAGATCCTATTGTTCCCATCTTTGTGTTCATGTGTATTCAATGCTTAGCTACAAATTATAAGGGAGAACATGCGGTATTTGGTTTTCTGTTCCTACATTAGTTTGCTTAGGATAAGGGCTTCCACCTGCATCCATGTTGCTGCAAAGGACATGACTTCATTTTTTTAAATGGCTGCATAGTATTCCATGACATATATTTACCACATTTTTGTTATCCGATCCAGCATTGATGGGCATCTCCATTGATTCCATGTCTTTGCTATAGTGACTAGTGCTTTATGCAACACTTTGAAAGGCAGCACCCACTGTGTCAAGACATTGTGTTGAGACAGTGAAGACACAAAGATAGTAAGATAGAGACTAGCCCTTAGGTATGTAAAATAGCTATAAACAGAGTGAAAATAACGAAATAATTAAAATATAGAGTGAAACAAAGAAGTATAGAAAGCATATGGGAGTTCAGTGCAGAGAATTTTCATAGCATAAATGCAAATATCAAGAATTTTAAAAGTATTTAAATCTGATTTCAGCTATCAATGAATGAATTTAATTTCATTATTATAACAAAAAATAATCCATAATCAAAATTTTAGCTACTCAAAAAAGTTGCTTTCTGAATTAAAGTGTATGATAAACACAAGTTCATAAATGCTAATATTTTGTGAAGCACCAGCATTTTGTGTTTAGTCTCTGACACTTTTAAACAGTCTTTAAAATATTTATTCTCAAAAAGGAAATCATTAGTATTGTTTTAAATAAACTTTAACTTATTTTCTTTTTGGCATATTTCTCTCCAGGCTTTGTCTATATGTATATGTTCTTGACCTGGGCTCTCTGAATCCAAAAAACTTTATACTATTCTTTAAGTAAAAGAGGTAGAATATTGTGGTCATGGGGTTTTTCAAATAATTCAGGAAGTCTCAGCCATATTTGGGCTAGACCTAGCACTATGCCAAAATAGCATGGAAAATCATTGATAAGCCTGCCTGAGTCATCTGTTTAAACTGAAGAATGGGGATAACGGTGTCATTGCCCGTACTGATAGAGATGTTTTGCATAAGAGAGAGTTAACAAGGGACAATGAATTCTTTTGGAAATTAAAAAAATTGTACTAAAATCTTGATAGAAATAGAAAGCCTCAACTACAAACTGGCTTGAACATATAACTAAAATATTATATTTATGACTTTGATAATATTGTTTAGTTTTGTCTTTCTATTCTTGATTAATAATATATATGTATATACATACACACACACAAACATACATATATATTCCTTCCCTCACCTTGCCTTTCCCCCCATCCCCAAATAGAATAATGTGATTCCCTGCCTATGATATTAGAATGTTGTGTGCACCAACCCCCATGCTTGTGGTTGAAATTCTACAGATACAAAAGCTCTTTTGCAGTCTACCCACACATTCAGGAGTCACAAGGCAGGTTTCTGAAGTCAGTCCTTTTTTCCCTTTACTTATGGAATTTGTAAAGGGTTACATTTTCATCTTTATAATGGAAATGGAAAAAGTAAAATGTGATTTATTTTATAAAATTTCACTGCACAGGTACATTTGAAAGAAGGAGGCCACTCTAAAGTGAGGCATATCTCAACACTCAGATTATTTCAAAAGAATCACAACAAAAATAAAAATAATAAAAGCTATTCTGGCACACAGTGCCCTTCAGTCTCAGGTCCTGCCTGGCCCAGCCCCATTCCTTGGTGGCCTCCATCCACCCTTCCTCACATCCAACATCTAAAACTCTGACCACACTGAATCGCTTCTGGTTCCAGCCTTCTAAACTGTTCTATACTGCTCTCCGCATCCACATTCCTCCTCTATTGTCCATCTGACATGCATCTATTCCATTATCTAGGAAGCTACTTTCTTTTTTAGAGTATCTTTTAGATTCACAGCAAAACTGAGTGGAAGGTAAGGAGACTTCCCATGTACCTCCTATTTCTACACATTGATTGCCTCCTGACCAGAGTGGGGACACATTTGTCACAATGATGACTCTACACTGACACATCATCACCCAAAGTCCAAATAGTTTATTTTAGGGTTCACTCTTGGTATTGTACATTCAGTGGGCTTGGACAAATGCATAATGATATGTGTCCACTATTGTAGTATCTTACAGAGTAGTTTCACTGCCCTAAAAAATTATCTGTGCTTCATCCCTCACTCCCCCAGTCTCTACCAACCACTGATCTTTTTACTATCTCTGTAGTTTTGCCTTTTCCAGAATGTGATGTAGTTGGAATTACACAGTTTGAACCTTTTCATACTGGGTTCTTTCACTTAGTAATATGCATTTAATTTTTCCCTGTGACTATTCATGGCTCATTTCTCTTTAGCACTGCATGCTATTTCATTGTCTTGATGTACCACAGGTTTTCATCTATTCACCTTCTAAAGGACATCTTGGTTGCTCTGGAATCTTTTTTAGCCCCTAAACCACTCTCCAGAGAGGTAATTGCTCTTTTCTTGGTTCCCACTGCCACACCCCACCATCTTGCATCATGGCGTCAATGCACATTGCTAAATTTATGTCCTGTCTCCTAAGCTGTAAGCTCCTCGTCTAATCATTGTGCTCCCCATATCTAGTCCAGTAGGCACTTAAAATAATCGCTAAATGGATAAATACAAAAATTTCTTTTCATGCAAGAGAAGTGATAGCTTTGAAGAGCAAGAAAAATATGAAATGAAGGCAATCAACTTTTTTTGCTTGTATCTTATGTATTGGGTATTGTCTTAAATACTTCATTACAGTATTTAGTGCTCAACTCATTCAATGAGGTAGGTATTGAAATCCCATTTTTTCCAATGCAGAAACAGGGGCTTAAAAAAAGTAAGTTACTTGACCAAGAAGCCACACATGTCAGCAAACTGGCAGCCAGAACAGAAGCCCAGGTTTCTCTGACTGGAGAGCCTAGGAGCTTGGCTATACACCAAATATAATCATACTCTTACATAGCGTCCTGTGTAGAGAAGGAAATCATTTAAATTTAGCCACCCAGTTGAGAAAGCAAAAACTGGGTTTCAACTCAAAGGTCACTTTTCCTTTTGACCCAAATTGGCTCTTTTGAAAGAGCCCGGTTGAAAATATTTCATCATATATCTTTGCCCTTGCACTTATCTGTAAGCATTCCTGCTTTTTTCTTTGCTATTCTGATTTCTCCAAACTGCAAGGGCAGAGGTCTTTCACCTCAGTGTCAGAAGTTCCAGTTGGGACAAAGGACTACAGTTGCAGAAAGTGCTCCCTGAAAATCTTGTGTTTAATCTTTGTTTTTTTCCCAAGAGCAACAAATCTCTTATTTTTTTTTCATTTAACAAATATTTCTATTGAAGACTTTTGATATGCCAAGTATTGATAGAGGTATTGATGTATACAATGATAACCCAGTTGCCCACCATGATATTGCAGCTAAGAGGGAGTTTTTTGAAGATCAAGAGAGTTAAGGTCACTGAAAGTCCTTGATAGGTTCTGGAACTAGGAGGGTTATTACTTGTTCTGGTTATAAATTGGCTTAAAACAAATGGTTTTTATGATATCTTCTAGTTGTATAGATTGACTGGGCTCTGCTGAAGGGTTCTCATCTCATGAGGTTGCAGTCAGATGCTTATTGGGCCCATCTTGGGGGCTGGCACTTGATGCTAGCAGTGGGCTAGGTCAAGTTACATAGTCACCCCATGTAATATGGGCTTTTCATAGAATAGTCACTGGATTCAGACAGTACGGGATCGTCACAGTTCAGGATCTGGTCCTTGGATTAAAATACCCTGAAACCGATTTGTCAAGCAGGGCTCTCAGAGGGAGACCCCAGGGATGATGAGCACTGGGAGGCTCCCCCCTGGTCCTGTGACCCATGCATCCAGCTCAGGACCCTCAGGTGGGGGCTGCAAAGAAACTGGTCGTCCCTTGAAAGCTGGAGCAAGCAAGCAGGTACACTTGGACCTGAGGCTGTGGATTCTCCCCAGGCTGAAGTGGATCTTGAGGTGGCAAGGAACGGAACAGCCCAGCGCCCTGGGAGAGTGGAGGGTGACTGTGAACTGGGCATCAGCAGGTGCATGCCCCGCAGCCACTGGCTTTTCCGTTACATGCGAATCAGTAGGGCCAAGTTCACCCTTGGAAAGAAGTTGTAAAAATTGGTTGATTCCTTTGAAGGCCTTTGTTTTGGAGGCTTCTTTGAAGGGTCTTGCCTCCAGTTCTGACCTTGGAGCAAGTGTTAAGTGGCCTCGAGGAATGTCACTGAGGCTCCTTTTGGAACAGATTCAGGAAGAAAAGGCTGTCTTAAAGGTGCTCCCTTCTCTTTGTGAGGGGGATTCAATAAATACGTGTGCTGTATAACATTCCTTGTATTATGTAACTATTAAAACTTTTACAAATGACTTTCATATACATCATCTGACTGTTCAGACTTACAGGGTGTCAGACATCTGCTGTTGATGGCTGTGCTTTTTGAACAAGCGTAGTGAAGCAAAAATTCCCTCCCCTCCTGCCCACCCCCTGTTATGTCTCTTCCTCCATGTCTTACCCCTCCCCATCCTCCCATCGTTAGGCTTGTTCTTTACTTCTTCTTTCTGGGAGGTCAGGTGGGGAGGGGGCTTCTACATAGCACCCTGTGTACCTGTCACCCAACTTCCTTCAATGATGACATGTAGTGACTGTAGTTCAAAATCAAATCCAGAACACTGAAATTGGTACAATACTGCTACTATACTACTACAACTTTTATATATATATATATATATATATATATATATATATATATATATATATATATATATATATATTCTTTTCCAAAATTAAGAGCACACAATTTGAATAAGTCTTCTCTTTTATTCTGTATAGTGGGTAAGGCTCAGTCCTCAGATATTACTGTAATTATGGGCTCCCCTATTTTTTCATGTACAATTACATGGCTTTAGATAAGAATCTTCTTTATATATATTTATATTAACAAAAGCCTTTTTAGATATTAATTTGTGATAAAATGAAACTGACCCAGAAAATGATACACACTTTTACACACACACACACATACACACAAATTGGCAAAAGAACAGATGCTTATTGAGCCTCTGCTATATGCCAAGGACTTTGCCAAACACCGGAACACAGTGACGCAAGGACAGTCCTCTCCTCAAAGAGTTCATACATCAGAGCATGCGCCTTAAGCTGAGATATAAGAAAAATGCATTTCTAAAAAAGACCTCTTACTGAGACCTGGGGACAAATGACTGCATTATGTGTCAGGAAAGACACATTTTGTCCTAACATCAGGAGTTGATTCTGGTGAACCAAATAGAAGAACCATCATTGTTAAAGTTGGGTATAACTGGATAATCTGGGGTGAAACTAGGAAAATAAAGAAGCCTAGGCTAGAAAAGGATTGAACTCAAGTAAGTGGTACATGCTGGGACCCATCTGTGTTTTGTCTGTATCCTGAGGGCCACACCTCAAACATCTATTGCTTTGATGTCATGTTCAAGCCATACGAACAAATCCTCCTCCTTCTAAAGAATTCCTCATCTCCCTCACTGTCACAGCATTTCCCAGCTGGCTTCTATCCTCCCTCCTCCTCTTGCTAGGCTGTGAGTGTTTCTCATAGCTACCTGTTCTCTGTTCTTACCATCCCAACTCAGAGTCACATCACTCTTAGCCGCTTGCATGTTTTCTCTTAAATAAAAGCATCTTATGTAGCTTCACTGATTTGAGGCGTGTATTAGTTTCCTGAGACTGCTGTGACAAATTACCACAAGCATGGTGGGTTAAAACAACAGAAGATTCTTCTCTCCTAGTTCTGGAAGCCAGAAATCCAAAATCCAGCACGATTACAATTCCTTCATGGACTCTAGGGGATAATCAATTTTTTTGTCTCTTCCAGCTTTTGGTGGCTGCTGGCATTTCTTGACCTGTGGCTGCATCACTCTGATTTCTGCTCCCATGATCATATCACCTCCTCTTCTTCTATGTCAAACCTTCTTGTGCCTCACTTTTATAAGGACACTGGACCCTGGATTTAGGGCCCACCAGAATAATCCAGGATGTTCTCCTCAAGATCTTTAATTATATCTGTAAAGACCTTTTTTCCAAGTAAAGTCACCTTCATAGGTTCTGAGAATTAGGATGCGGAGATGCCTTTTTGGAGGCCACCATTCAACCCACTGCAGGGCTTTTCCTGACCAGTCCCTCTGGGTGGGTACCAGTATTTTCACCACATTATGCTCCTATTCAGAGTCATCAATGGTTTTTCATTTTCTCTCTCTTCAAATCTGAATTCCTCTGCCTGGCATTCTAGGCTTACCACAATTTGGGCCCACCTAAATTTGGTACCTCACCAACATCCCATAATTTACTTCATCAGACATTTAGTGAATGTCTACTATGCCTAAGACACTGTTTCTAGGCTTTTGGGGACACTAAGATAAATACATTATCACTCAGCCTTCACAGAGCATGTGGCCCTGCTGAGAAGACAAATGCATACAGCTATGAAACACAACACGACAAACAACACTGCCCCTTCCCACCAGGGAGCCTCTGCGCTATGCACACTACTGCTACTCTGCTCCATGCATCCATTCTCACACTGCTATGAAGAACTGCCCAACACTGGGTCATTTATAAAGAAAAGAGGTTTAATTGACTCACAGTTCCACAGGCTGAACAGCAGGCATGGGTGGGGAGGCCTCAGGAAGCTTACAATCATGGCAGAAGGGTGAAGGTGAAGCAAGAACATCTTCCCATGGTGGCAGGAGAGAGAGAGGGAAGCAGGAAGTGCTACACACTTTTAAACAACCAGATCTTGTGAGAACTCACTCACTATCATGAGAATAGCAAGGGGGAAATCTGCTGCCACAATCCAGTTGCCTCCCACCAGGTCCATTCCCCAACATTAGGGATTACAATTCAACATGAGATTTGGATGGAGACACAGAGCCAAACCATATCACATGCTTTTAACTATTATCCATGACGTGTGACACAGTTTAATCACATAGTCCTACAGCTTCACTACTGTAATCACCTTTTGTGTCACTCAAGAAAACGTTTCTTCAACATAAGAACTTCTGCTTCTCTTACTTTCTACCAGAGTTACTATACCAGTGTTACAAATAATGGTGTATATGTCTTCGAGTGAGACTTTACTTGTACTGAAATCATTTGTTGCATCTGAGATCACTGGTTGAATGTGGTAATTGACCCTGTGAAGTAAATTTGGAGAAAATAAATGGTGTGAAAAAGAGCACCCCCTCTCTGCCAGCCTTTAACGCTAAAGGGGCAGCAATATACTCAAGCAGAAAAAGCTAGAGGCCCTGGGAGGGGCTCGACCTCCATGCAACTCCAGCCAGGGCAAAACAGTGAACAGGGAAACATGGTTCAGAGAGAGCCAGCAAGTGTCACCAGCTATAGCAACTAGACTGTGCAAACGACAGTAAAAAATACTTTTATTTTTCTTTTTATAGACATGTAAGAATTTTTATCCCAGCTACTCAGGAGGCTGAGGCAGGAGAATCGCTTCAACCCGGGAGGTGGAGGTTGCAGTGAGCCGAGATCACCACTGCACTCTAGCCTGGTCGACAGAGCAAGACTCCGCCTCAAAAAAAAAACAAAAGACAAAAAACAAACGGTCCTTATAGCAGACATACAAAGAGTTGAAGGAAAAATCTCTAGCTTTAAGAAGTCAAACCAAGTGACATGGTTTTATGTTTCTATTCACATAAATTTATCAAAATTTCCTAAACTAAGCACACTTTTTAAAGTACCTTAAAATTTTTAAACAAAAGTTGAAAACTTAGGAGATAAAATCATTTCTAATTCTGGTTTATTTTGGACTATCTCCCAGAAGTTTAAATATATATATTAAATATATAAAATTATATATATTATATATGAACTGTAGTTATATATAGATATATAAATATAGATATATAACTATAGATACATAAATATAGATTTATATTATATATATAATATAAAAAAGCCACCATAATGTTCAAGCCATTTGGCAACCATTTTTTCTTTATACAAATTATATTTTGTTATATTCTTCAACTTAATTTTCTAATGATTATATGGTATTCCATTTTGTGAATGCACCAAAATTTAATATATAATTTCTTACTGTTAAATATTTATATCTTTCCAATTTTCAATATTATAAGTAATGCTACTAAAAGTATCGTTTTACATATCTCTTAAATCCTTAGAATTATAATTGCTGTCTTGAAGGATATATATATATTTACATTTTTTTACTTACATTATCAAATAACAAAGAAGTTTATATCAATGACCATTTCACATTAGAAATGGAAATAGGAATGTCATATTAGATTTTTTTTATTCATCAAGTTACTAGGCAAAAAAATGATATTTTGTTTTAATTTGCATTTCTTTGATTATTGAAACTGTATACATTTTTTTTATATACTTTAAGTGCTAGGGTACATGTGCACAACGTGCATGTTTGTTACATATGTATACACATGCCATGTTGGTGTGCTGCACCCATGAACTCGTCATTTGCATTAGGTATATCTCCTAATGCTATCCCTCCCCACTTCCCCCACCCCACAACAGGACCTGGTGTGTGATGTTTCCCTTCCTGTGTCCAAGGGTTCTTATTGTTCAATTCCCACCTATGAGTGAGAAAATGCGGTGTTTGGTTTTCTGTTCTTGTGATAGTTTGCTGAGAATGATGGTTTCCAGCTGCATCCATGTTCCTACAAAGGACATTAACTCATACTTTTTTATGGCTGCATAGTATTCCATGGTGTATATGTGCCACATTTTCTTAATCCAGCCTGTCATTGGACATTTGGGTTGGTTCCAAGTCTTTGCTATTGTGAATAGTGCTGCAGTAAACATACGTGTGCATGTGTCTTTATAGCAGCATGATTTATAATCCTTTGGGTATATGCCCAGTAATGGGATGGCTAGGTCATATCGTATTTCTAGTTCTAGAACCTTGAGGAATCGCCACACTGTCTTCCACAATGGTTGAAGTAGTTTACAGTCCCACCAACAGTGTAAAAGTGTTCTTGTTTCTCCACATCGTCTCCAGCACCTGTTATTTCCTGACTTTTTAATGATTGCCATTCTAACTGGTGTGAGATGGTATCTCATTGTGGTTTTGATTTGCATTTCTCTGATGGCTAGTGATGATGAGCATTTTTTCATGTGTCTGTTGGCTGCATAAATGTCTTCTTTTGCGAAGTGTCTGTTCATATCCTTTGCCCAATTTTTGATGGGGTTGTTTGTTTTTTCTTGTAAATTTGTTTGAGTTCTTTGTAGGTTCTGGATATTAGCCCTTTGTCAGATGAGTAGATTGCAAAAATTTTCTCCCATTCTGTAGGTTGCCTGTTCACTCAGATGGTAGTTTCTTTTGCTGGGCAGAAGCTCTTTAGTTTAGTTAGATCCACTTGTCAATGTTGGCTTTTGTTGTCATTGCTTTTGGTGTTTTAAATATGAAATCTTTGCCCATGCCTATGTCCTGAATGGTATTGCCTAGGTTATCTTCCAGGGTTTTTATGGTTTTAGGTCTAACATTTAAATCTCTAATCCATCTTGAATTAATTTTTCTTCTTTGAGAAATGCATGGCACATGCATTTCTTCTTTGAGAATTACCTGATTATATCCTTTCCCATTTTTTTTTCCTGGAGGTGATGGCTTCTCTTTTTTTCTTTTTAGAAGATCTTTTTTTAAGATAGCAATTGTTTATAATAAATATAGTTTATAATGTTAATAATGCTTTTTGTCTAATTTTAAAAATTTTGTCGTCCAGAGTACCAATCTTTGTGATACATTTTCTTCTTTTTTCATCATGTTTGTATCAAGATGTAGTTAAACTCATGGCACATTTTAAACATCTGTAAGTCAGAAGGATCACTTTTGGAAGAGGCCAATTATTGGCAAAAGTAATTCATTATCAAGACAAAAAGTAAATGTACTTTGGAAGCGTAAAAATCTTAAAAATCCTTAAAGAACCCTTTATAAAAGCAATGCAAAGTATTTACTGTATATCTGAATAATACACACTTCATAATTGTGCCTTACCCCACCTCCTAAAATCTTATACTGATCTGTGTTTTGGGTTTGAGAGCCACCTTAATGTGGAAATGCAAGAATCAGCAGGATCAAGTTCAAGAAGAATGAAGCCAGATGGTTCTGCAAGACCCAATATGAATAGACATATACAACAGGAATTATTTAAACTGCTTAACCATTCGCACAAAAATGAGTAGGTATATTTAAAGAAAACTTTTTTAAAGCGAAGTTATCTGCAATATTCCAGTTGAGAGAAGATATATTCACAAGCAGTTTGGACAAGATGACTCCAGTCATGTGAAAGTTTAAGTTTTATTATAGACACTTTATGCAAACATTTCAATACTTTTTGCTACTTCTATAATCTTTTAGCAAGGCAATCAGTTAAGTCCAAATGAGAAAATACAAACAAAATTACATATTTTATCTTTAAAAATCTACTTTAACTCTGTTATAAAATTTATAATGCAATTTAAATCATTATTTCTCTCCACTTGATGATGTCTCTCGCTCTCTTCCTTTAATTACGAAGTGTCTGAAGACTCTGAACTTGGTTGAGGAAATGTTAAACAGATAACTCTTCATAATTCTATAAGTACTTGCTTTTTAACTTTGAATAAATGCCATATTTAAACACAAATATTAAAAAATATTTAACATCTCATACAGTCACAGTTCACTGGCGCTTTGCTCCAGCCTGGACACTGACCATTGAAAAATAGATGCCTTTCTGTGCCAGCAGCTGCTGATGTGTGCCGTGCTCCTTGACTCTGCCATTCTGAAACACCACTATTAAGTCTGCATTCTGGATGGTGGACAGGCGGTGAGCAATCACAATGCAGGTACGGCCTTCTCTGGCTTTGTCCAGGGCTTCTTGGACAACCTAGTCCATAATCACATAGATTAATTCGCATAATAGTTGTTTTCCCTAATTCCTTTTCCATAAAAAGCTCCACAATAGGCTGGGTGTGGTGGCTCATGCCTGTAATCTCAGCACTTTGGGAGGCCAAGACGGGTGGATCACAAGGTCAGGAGATCAAGACCATCCTGGCTAACACTACGAAACCCCATCTCTACCAAAAATACAAAAAATGAGCCGAGCGTGGTGGCAGGTGCCTGTAGTCCCAGCTACTCGTGAGGCTGAGGCAGGAGAATGGCGAGAACCCGGGAGGTGGAGCTTGCAGTGAGCGGAGATGGCGTCAATGCGTCACTGCACTCCAGCCTGGGTGAGAGTGCAAGACTCCGTCTCAAAAAAAAAAAAAAAAAAAAAAAAAAAAAAAAAAAAAAAAAAAAAAAAAAGCTCCACAATGAATTTCTCCAACAATAGATCCTTCTTTAACAAGATTTCTCCAACAATAGATCCTTCTTTAACAAGGTGTCAGTGAAACAGAACAGGTTTTTGAAAACAAAGGATTTGTCATATCAGAAGATGACTGAACCCTAGTTTGGGTTAGTTCCGAGGCAGTAGTTATCTATCCCTAACTTTTTTTTTTTTTTTTAATAATTTGAAACAGGGCCTCACTCTGTCACCAGGGTGGAGTGTAGTGGTGCAATCATGGCTTACTGCAGCCTCAACCTCCCGGGCTCAAGCAATTCTTCCACCTCGGCCTCCTGAGTAGCTGGGACTACAGGTTCCCACCGCCATGCCTAGCTAATTATTTTATTTTTTGTAGAGACAAGGTCTCCCTATGTTGCCCGGGCGGGTCTCAAACTCCTGGGCTCAAGTGATGCTCCCACCTCAGCCTCCCAGTGTTGGGATTATAGGTGTGAGCCACGGCAGTAGGTGCCAGCCAGCAGTCATCTACTCTTAAAGTTAAGGGAGTAAATACAGTTCACTGACTCATTTAAAAACATTACTAATGTGTCTAGCAACACAACATCCTTGAAAACAGACCTCAAATCCAGCTCACAGTAAATTCAAGAAGCCTGAGCAAAGACCAAACACAGACTCCTGAATTTTAGTATTGTAAAGTAGGGAACATCTCATACTGAGTTGGTCTTTCAGATAATCTGAATTATTAACCTTTTCTCCAATCAGAAATGATTGCTAATATTTATCTTAAAAAAGGTACAGCCAGATTTTAACATTGCCTTACCCTACCACTTTTCCTTATGGTTGCTGAGAGATGCTGCCAGTAGAAGCAGGAAATACACCTCCTGAAAGCAGCTTCTTAGGTCAACGTGAAGTGATCTAGGGATGGTTTGTGAAGCATATGCGCTCTAAGACTAATTTGCCTTGTGTCATCTTTTCTCTCCTGAATCACAGTTACAGAAACTGTTTACATTTTACTGAAAGGCGATGTAAATAACAATCAATAATCTGACTACATTTTGTTCTTTACTATGGAGAATAAAGCATTTTTAAGGATGATGATTCAAGTATGAATGAACTCAATTTAAATTCTTACCTTTTCACTTTCTGTATCCAGAGCTGATGTGGCTTCATCCAAAAGCAAAATATGAGGCTGTCTAACAAGGGCACGAGCTATGGCAATGCGTTGTTTCTGGCCACCAGAGAGCTGAGTTCCTTTATCTCCTACTCTGGTGCTATATTTCTGTAAATAAGGTTTTGTTGTTATGAAAGTAGAGCTGATAGTAAAGTTCTAACAGCTTGCTTATAGAAAGTAGGATAAATGATTCTATGCTCCAAAAATTTAGGTTCAGAAGCTAAGAATTGTTCATGGATAATTAAGGAAAGAACAGAAAAAAGCCCAAAATGGCAGGTTTACTATCTCTTTGAAAAACAGATGTTTGGGCCTTAAGATGATATGTTTTAGTATAAACAGGTCAGCATTTTAATGAAGAAGAATATCGTTGCAATGTTAGTATCTTCCATCTTCTGGTTTCATTATATTTGGGACAAAGATTGACAGGAGAAAGGAAATTTGATTTGAACAAGGTATTCATAATAAAATAATTGAAGCTCATCTTAATTGTAACCAGCAGGTGACACTCTCTGCATGATTTTAAATTGAGGAAAACCATTCTTGGGACGTTAGCCTTTTAGTATCTGTTTTTATGAAAGTATCTCCAACACTTAAGCAATTTTAATGGGTGCTACATAAAGGATTCCATTTTGATATCTAACTTTGAAAATGAATATCTCCTTTTTAAACATTTTTGTTGTTAGAGTGCTCCCAAAATTCTTCCCATATTGTTTCCCACAGTAGATAATTGTCACCAACTATTCACTATGATGATAGGAACGGCAGTTAAAGGTTACTCAGGAGAGAGCAGAAACAGGATGTGACTGCACTTGTAACCTAGAAAACAATACTATTTTATTATTTCTAGGCCCTTGCCAGGCTGAAATTTTAGTACAGCGTTGCCTATTTTTACTTGCTATATCTGGCAACCCTAGTTTTGTGGCACTCAGCCCTGGGTCTCCCCCTGTAAATAGAGGGAGAAGACCCCAGATGAAGTTTTGGCAGATGTTTGGGACTGGCTCTGCCCCAGAGTCATGGCTGCCTCAGAGGGCAGGAGCACTGAAGTGTGTCTCATGTGAGTGTAGGGGTTACTCATTGCACTCTTGATATAGTGCTCATCCTGCTGAGGCAGATAAAGGCAGTGCGGCAATCTTACAAGAAGGAGGTAACTAAACCAGTCACCTACAGGGTGAGGTAAATCCTAGTATTAATCACTTAGGAGAAGTGGATCCTTAGGTAACAGGACTTAGGGGGTTTACCTTTTCTCTCCTGGTCTAGACACTGAGGAAGAGAATTACGGTGTCTACAGGTGTGTTCTGTGTGACAGATTAGAGACCCGGATCCCAGAAAGGCTGAAGTCTCTGTGGCAGACAAATGCCAGAGGGGCAAAGTATATTTAAGAAGATAGATAATACTTACTCTCTGTGTTTGTGTTTTATTAACCCCTAGCCCAGTGGTTCTCCAGCTTGAGCCTGCGTCAGTATTATCTGGGCTCTTAAAACATGGATTGCTGGATCTGCATTCCTAACAAGTTCCCAGGTGATGCTGATCTGTGTCTATACTTGAGAACCACTATCCTCTCATCAGTAAAGGGGACTGGAGCTTTCCATTTTAAATGTTTGAGCCTGGGGAAGGGTCAATTACCTCCAGTTGGGCTAGACTGTGAAAAGAGAGTGGGAGACAAGGCCATCTCTCTGGGACTTAATGAGATTGGTGTCAGCAGTTATCCGAAGAAGAGTCTACAGAAGGGAATCTTGGGAAAGAGAGCCACCTGGTGTTGCTCGCCTGCCTCATGAGGAAACTGTCTTCCCTGCGGGGTTGAGGCTCCTGAGCTTTGTTTTAGGGGGCACTTCCTTAGAATAAAGAGCATAACTGATGATAATGAGTGGGGTAGATTACCTAGGTTGAGAAGCACTTCAAAATATAGGACCTAACTTTTGCAGCAACATGGATGCAGCTGGAGGCCATTATCCCAAGCAAAGTAATGCAGGAACAGAAAACCAAATACCGCATGTTCTCACTTATAAGTGGGAGTTAAACATCAGGTACTCATAGATGAAAAATGGCAACAGTAGAAACTGGGGACTATTAGATAGGGAGGGAGGGGGGTAAGTGTTGAAAAACTACCTATTGGGTTCTGTGCTTAGTACCTGGGTGACGGGATCATTTGTACCCTGAAACCTCAGCATCATGCAATATACCCAGGTATAATAAACCTGTACATGTACCCCCTAATTCTGAAATAAAGTTGGGAAAAAATATAATTTTGGACTGTTAATACAGGTTGAGCATCCATAATCCAAAAAATTCAAAATCTGAAATTCTGAAATTTTTTGAGCACCAACATGATGCCACAAGTGGAAAATTTCACACCTGATCTCATGTAACAGGTCACAATCAAAACACAGTGAAAACTTTGTTTCATGCTCAAAGTTATTAAAAATATTGTATAAAATTACCTTCGGGCTAATGTGTATAAGGTATACATGAAATATAAGTGAATTATGTACATGCAAATATTCCAAAATCCAAAACACTTCTGATCTCAAGTATTTTGGATAAGGAATATTCAACTTGTATTCCAAAACAAGACAAAACACAAAACCTAAAATACAGGACCTAAGAGGGCTTAAGAGAGGGTGAGAGGTTTCATTTATCCAACTTCCTAGGAGGAATTCAGAGGACACCCATAGGACAACAGCCCAGGGAGCCCTAGAAAATACTTCAACCATTCACTGTAAACAAAGTTTGGGGCCCATGAAATGTACGATGATGAGACATTACATGATACCCTGGTCACCCTAATGGCTCAACCCTTATTCAGAGAGAGCCCTCTTTCTGGCATGGGTTCAGCCCTCTGGACTGGACTGACTCCACAGTGAGGTTTGAGTCTTGGGAGAGAGCTGCAAGAAGGAAGAAGGAAGAGAAATAGAGCAGAGACATGGGGAGGGACAGTCATGCCTGCTTCCTCAGCAGGCCAGAAGCAGCATGTGCAGGTAGAGACCCAGCCTCTGTACTTGGACTTGAAGGGAAAGGCTTCCCAGACATTGTACTTATCCCTAGGGCTGAAAAAGGTGGAGCCTCAAGCCTAATAGCTTTGGATCTACAGAATTGTTCCAGTTCTCCTATCCCAGAAATGTTCCTCTCTCCTAAATCTGAAGTGATCACTTTCATCCCTTCCTCACAAGGAGGGTGAGGTGATCAGACAAACGTAACATCTAACCCAAATAGGAAGTGTGGCCAGATGCTTGTATACAGGTAAGGGTGTGATTTGGTTGCTAATTTCTCTTCACTTCTGGGAAACCATCCCCTTATACATCAAAGCATAGGCCAGGGAGGCTGCCACATGCTCCCGGGCTGTTAATTTGGAGAGAGACTTACATTAGGCAGTGACTCGATGAAGGCGTGTATATTGGCCTCCTTGGCTGCCCTCACGATCTCTTCCTGTGACACCACCCGGCTGTTGTCTCCATAGGCAATGTTCTCACTAATGCTGCAGTCAAACAGGATGGGCTCCTGGGACACGATGCCCAGGTGTGCTCGGAGCCACTGAACATTCAGTTGCTTTATTTCTTTGCCGTCAAGCAGCTGAAAACAAGAGTTCACAGACCAACTTCAGGACCAGCACACTTTGAATGTAGCATAATTAACATCATTATTTCTTACACTGAAACTGCCAAGTTACTGTGAGATTAAGGAAAAGTTTGTGTGATTAAAATTTGGATAGTTAAGATTAATACAACAAGGTCACAACTGTATGCTTTGAGGAACTGTCATGTTTCCTGTGTTATAACCATGGTTTCTGATGTATGCACATGGTAGGTAGAATAAGACATCTATGTCCTAATCCCTGGATCCTGTGAATGTGTTATGTTACATGTCAAAAAGAAACTAAGGTAGTAGACGTAAGGTTGCTAATCAGCTGACTGTAAAATAAGATTATCCTGAATTACCTTGGTGAGCCTAATGTAATCATAAAGGCTTGTAACTGAGGAAGGAGAGAGGAGAGTATCAGAGCAAACGCAGTGTGAGAAAGACTCAACCAGCCACTGCTGGTTTTGAAAACAGAGGAAGGGGCCACAAGCAAGAAAAGGCAAGAAAACAGATCATTCTTTGGAGCCTCTAGAAGGAACACAGCCCTGCTGACACTTGATACGTGCCCACTGAGACCTATTTTAGGTTTCTGACCTCCAGAAGTGTAAAGTCATAAATTGGTGTTGTTTTAAGCCACTGATTTTGTGGTAAGTGGTTACAGCAGCCACACGAATACAATGCCTAATACTTCTGAGATGTATCCTGAGAGCCTTATTCTTAAATCTCCATTTTTCAGAGACACAGTGCCCAGGATTAGCATGGAAATAAATAACAACTATGACCACATAACAGGTTTGCAGTTCAGGAACTATAGGGGATGGATAGGTGAACAGGGGAAGGAAAGGGTGAATAGACATCATCAATACTAAGCCAGATGAGTAGGAATGGAGAGCTGCCCTTTCTCTATAATCTGGTTCCCTGGATTATCTTGCAGAAGACTGGGGAGGGCACCTTACAGCCTTGCTGATAACAAGCCCTACTCTGATGCAAATATGTCTGCCAGATAGGTCTGCTTTGCAAGAGAATTTGCATTTAAGTGAGAGAGTTGTTCATCTCTTCTGAAGAAGGCACCAGTGACTCAGCTTTGAGCGTTTCCAATAGTAGTGACAAGTTTGTACTGAGCCATATCCTCTCTGTATCCCATGTGCCTGGTTGGGTGGCTCAAGGGGACAGCTGGCCAGCAGTAGGGTACAATCTTTGCTACAGGAACATCGCTTCTGCTTGTGACACTGGCAGATGCAGGGATGGAAGCTCTCCCATAACCTTATTAGTTCCAAGCTGAGTTGCCATGGAGACTATTCCACACATGTATGCTCCAGGCTTCCTTACAATGTTAATAAATGAAGGTAGAAAACAGAGGGTGGAGAGGGACAGTAAAAGCCAAACAAGGATGTGGCTAAGTAGCAGATCTTGTTAGATAAAACACTGTACTTGAGAAGTGGAAATTTAAGGAAAGGAGGAGTTTGGTTTTTGCTTTTGTTTTTGTTTTAATTTTCCAGGTTTATACCCCTGGGAGGAAAACAGCCACTGCCTAACTAATACAATCACAGGCAAATCTGAATGATCTCAGCAAGTTATAATGAGTTTCTTCATTACACTGAATACACTCTTGGACCTCCTCGTCCCCGCATAATACCCTAGGATTGCAAACTATTTAAAACCTGTGTTGACTGAAGAATTCTTTCTTTAAGTAAAACTTAAGTTTAGATGCCTACAATGTAAAAAAGATCAAAGAAGCAGAGCTCCTTTGGCTGAGGAATGGTGTTGGTTTGAGAGAAGACCATGGAACTCTGGGGAATCTATGAGAACTGCTCAAAAAATCCTGGCCTAAATAAAAATATAACTAGGAAAGTAAACATATTGGTAAAAAATAATGAAAGGCCAGATTAAAATGATCGGCTATCTCTATTGTAGATTGTTAAATCTATTGCTTGCTTTCATTAGCACAAAAATGTAAATGTTAACACATGTATTCTTCTATGCATATTTACTGTGAAATAATAATTGATTTTTAAAAATCAAGCACTGACAACATTGTAGGTTCTGTGATAAGCATGTCTCCTACAGTCTCTTGTTTAACCTTCACAGCAACACTTCTGAGGTCACTGTGAGGTTAACTGCCATTTTACTGATAAGCAAATGCGCACAGTTAGTAATTGGTGGAAAACCAAGACTGGATCTAAACACTATAGGTTGGGTTTTAGTAACACTAATATCTCACAACTGAAAGATATTTTATGCCCCCTCCTTAAAAGGGGAATGCCCCCATCTCGGGCTCTTCTTGGGTTATAACCAGACAACGACAAGCAGCTTCTAACTATATCCCAAAGGGGGCTCTGACTGTTGTATATGAGAGAGACTAGAAAGGGGAGAAAGGAAAGGTCAGGGGAAGACTCAAAGTAGGGGTGATTTAACAGTGACACTGATGAAAGTTGAGCTTCAAGAGCCCTCAATTACATGTAAATTCTAGGAAGTTGAACAGTTTTCTGGGTGGGATGGAGGAAAGGCTGTAGTCAGGAAGCTCTTCCCTGTAAGTGTTGATGATAAATTGCCTAAAATGAAAGGGACCAGAATCTTTAAGCTTCCAATATTTGGTTATGATTTTTTTTGTTTGAAGTAAATATCCACTTTTGTGTCTAATTTTGCATTCAAAATTTTTTCTTTAAGTTGAATCCCTAAAATTGTATAATCTTCAGGTCCCTCAAAACTTGGAGAATCCTCCCATCTTCACAATTTCATAGCTTAATTATTCAAGACTTTCCACAATTTAACCTAAATCTTTCTTCAAATTTAACAGTTTGGTGGCTCTCGAATGATGGCTGGCATCAGGATCACCTCGGAAAATTATAAAAAGAAAAGGCTAAACCCTAGCCTACTTGAATAATCCAGGCCGGCTGTATTTTTTACTAGCTCTTTAGGCCATTCTAATAGTCACTGAAGCTTGAGAACCACCACTTCAGGTCAATGATTTTCAACGTGGGATTCAAGGTCCACTGATGGTCATGAGAATTTCGTGACTTCAGGGGATCCTCAGGGTCAAATCCTTTCTTTAATTCTTATGCTCAAATCCACAGACTCATTTTTACATGGCAATAAAAACTAATGAGTAGTAATCCACTGAGTTATTCAGGGCTACTCACTGATGTCCATAAACAAAACTTTGTACATTTACTAGAGTTTATTGTGGACACTTTCTGCTAAGAAGTCTAGCTGCAGTGCACCATCTGGCAGTATTTCCAAGCCCTAGTGCAAATGCACAGGAGAAGATAATGGATATTCCTGCAATAAATGAGGACACTTTGTTTTCAGTCCATTATCAATAATGTCTTGGGATGCTTACTGTGCTATGCACTCAGCATTCATTTTCATATACTTCTGTGTCTGACCTTTTATACATCAAGGGACTAGAAGGCTAAAAACTATTTCCCACTTTCCCTTGGTTCTGGAAGTAAGTCAGGGTCTACCAGGGAGATGCACAGTGTAAAATCTGGGAGGTAGACACCATCTCTCCTTCAGCAGCCATGGTAAGCTAACAGCTTAACTCATTTTTGGCAGACAAGAATTTCTGCAACAGACAGATTCTAGTCTTGTACCTTTAAATTTGGAACAGCTGTGGCATAATTTTCTGCAGCTTCTTGGTTACAGAATCACAGCTGCAGTGCGGTGATCTGGAAGTCTGGGAGCAAGTAGCCTACTTTTCTTTCACTCTTCCAGCCCTTCCAAAGATTTTGTAAGCATGTAATTCCGTTTATTAAATACCTATCTACTTGAAATACCTAGTGCAGTTTCTGTTTCCTACTCTGAACTGTAACTGATGCTGTCCATGTTTTAAATTATGTTCTGCTTGTGTTTATATACTTGCAGAATAACATTAATTATTCCTTATTGTATCATTATTGTGCTGTATTATATCGTGGTTTTCAACTCCAACATTTTGTTATCACCAAGCATTTTTCCCCTTGGAAAGTGACTATGAGTACATTAGTGGATGATGACATTTGAAAATCTTTCCTACATGAGTTATCAGAAAAGTTTGAGAACCACTACTCAAACTAAACTCCTATTTCAGCCAAAGTGTCCTATTTGCGCATTGGGAACAAATCACTGATCACACCTTGCATTTTCTCTCACATTGAATGTCATCACGACTGTTCATCCATATGCAAATCCTTATCTCTTAAGAACTAGCTCTAGGCCTATCTTCTTTAACTCATGAAAGTATATGCCCCATTTCCTCAGTTAAAGTATTTGAGGGCAGATATCATGCCCTACAATTCATCATAGCACAATCTTTTACATACCACTTAATAACTGTCTGTTGAGGAACATAATCAGTGTCTGAGAGCTAACATTTCCTCCTCTAATTGCTTTGGCTGTCAGCGACGTCTTTATTTAGAGTCCTGTTTTTAAACTCACCACAAAAAATTGAAAGACAAAATCAGAGTTCACAGAAAATATAAAGCAAGAGAGTAAAAGTAGGTAACAAGCTTATGTAATGATTTAAGAGTAGACTGAATAAAGGCATAACTATCTTTGAATACAGTAACAAATATTTATGAGTAAGAGTGACTGCTGTGAGGAAGTAAAAAGAGTCCTAGACTAAAGGTTGAAAACTCTCTTTTCATTTGAGTTATTAAGTGCTACCAGTGTCCATACATAGTGGGTGGGCATCCATCTGACTTTACCAGCAGGCATCCATTCTGATTGGTCAGTGTCCATTCTGTTCCCATTGTTAAGTATTTTAAATATCACTTCTCAGTACAATTAATTACATGCCTACATAATGAAAATGTCTTGTTCTTAATCTATTCCTTCCTAGTTTGTCTTCTTTCCTAGCCTCCATCATAGTCGTTTAAACTCACTGCTCCCTGCCAGACACCTCTCTCATTCCCAGCAACTAAGACAAAAGGGCGTACTTCTATATTCTTTATACATTTCCCAAATTTGTTGATTCTACTTTTTTTTTCCTTAGATGATGTTTCAATGCCCTCTCTCCATCAATGATTTTGTCTCATCCCCAGCCATAAAAATGCTCAACAGTTCACCTCCTAAACATTTTCCCTGGACTCTGCCTCCCCACTCAAGCACTGTCCTTATTTGCCTTTCTTTTACTTTCCATCTTCTTGATAACCTATGCTCACTTACATCTCCATTTCTCCTCCTAACCATACTTCAGCCACCCTTAATTGTTTTCTACCATCACTACTTCACTAAGAATATTTTAAAATATCAGAAGTAGCCCATTCATTGCTAGACTCTATCATGTCTTCTCAGTCTCCTCCTTACCCAATCTCTCTATACCATCTGTCATTGCTGACTACCATCTTTGAAACAGTCCCCATCCTTGGCTTTCATCTCACTCTTAGCACCTGTCCTGCATCTTTCTGGCTACTTCCATTTTTGTCGGTTCTTCTCAAGTCAACTGAAACCTAAGTACAGCAAGGGAGATAGGTGGTACAAAGGGTGCTTGCAAAGGAGGGTAGAGGAGTAGTGTTGAGGGAAGCCTGGAGAAGTTGGCTGGGACAGATGACACCACTTGGAGACCATATTTAGGTTGTCAGACTTTATCCAAGTGGGGTTGTTGTTTAAAGGTCTGAAAAAACATGGCTCATAATTGAGAATTAAATACATTCAGACATTTGGATGATGAAAACCTGAACTGAGCTAAATACGAAAGTGTGCTCACCACTTTCCCCGCCAAGGGGTCATAGAACCGCTCCAGGAGCTGGACCACCGTGCTCTTCCCACAGCCACTGCTGCCCACCAGGGCCAGCGTCTGGCCCTTCTTCACTTCCAGGCTCAGCCCCTGAAGCACTGGGATGTCCAGTCGGGTGGGATAGTTGAATACAACTTCATTAAATGTGACATTTCCTTCCAATGTGTTCTGCAATGAGAAGAATAACAGTAAATTAGATTGCCACAATACTGAAAATAAAGTGTATAGCTAACCCTTTCAATTACCAGGTGTCAGAAGGTAATGAACTTGTATTACAATTGGCTTCACTTCAAACTGCTAGAATTTATTTTATTTTTATTTTATCATTTTATTATTTTTTATTTTTTGAGACAGTCTCACTCTGTTACCCAGGCTGGAGTGCAGTGGCATGATCTCAGCTCACTGCAACCTCCACCTCCCAGATTCAAGCAATTCTCGTGCCTCAGCCTCCCGAGTAGCTGGGATTACAGCATGTGCCACCACACCCAGCTAATATTTTTTTATTTTTAGTAGAGATGGAGTTTCACCATATTGGCCAGTCTGGTCTCGAACTCCTGACCTCAAGTGATCCACCCACCTCGGCCTCCCAAAGTGCTGGGATTACAGCCATAAGCCACTGCGCTCAGTCTCAGACTGCTAGAATTTAGTAAATGAGGTCTAAAAGAGTAAAAGCTTTCACAGCATGTATTGTTAAGACAATGTGAATATACAATACAGCTGCAATAACTCAAATCTGTTCCTCAGGAATACAGTAACTTACAATAAAATCTAGTGACCAGCCTGGGCAACATAGCAAGACCATGTCTCTACAAATAATTAAAAAATTAGCTGGGCATGATGGCACATGCTTGTAGTCCCAACTACTTGGGAGGCTGAGACAGGAGGATCACTTGAGCCCAGAAGGTCAAGGGTGTAGTGAGCAATGATCATGCTACTGCACTCTAGCCTGGATGACAGAGTAAGACTCTGTCTCTAAAACAATTGTTTGTAAAAAATCTGATGAATAGGTTTTGCTTATAAAGTGAGCAGTGTTCCTATTTCCCTATAACCTTTGCTATGTAAAAGTACTGAATGTTGATGTATATTATTAGTAGTTATTGAAAGGAATCTATGATCTAGGAAGTTTTATCATCAGCATATTTGAAAGTACAAATTTTATTAAGTTTCCACTTAGAATACTTTCATTAAGGAGTCAGGAGTAGATCCAATAGTTGAAACATCAAACTCACCGGCTTTAGGCCTTCTGTGCTGTAGCTGTCAATCAAAGGGGTTTTTTCAATGATCATGATGATGTGGGCTGCTGATACTTTGGCTTTGGCATAGTCAGGAGCAAATGAACTGACTTGCCCCACGGCCATGGCACCAAAGACAACAGCTGAAAATACTCTGGAAAGTACAAACACAAAACATGTGTGCAGCGTTACGACCACAATGCTAGAAAGCTGACACTCCTTTTTTTTTTTTTTTTTGAGATGGGGTCTTGCTGTGTTGCCCAGACTGTAGTGCAGTAGTGCAATCAGAGATCACTACAGATATGACCTCTGGGGCTCAAGCGACCTTCCCACCTCAGCCTCTGGAGTAGCTGGGACTACAACTGTGCACAACCACAGTTGTAAAACCAGCTAATTGTTTTATTTTTTTGTAGAGATGGGGGTCTCCCTGTATTGCCCAGGCTGGTCTCAAACTCCTGGTATGAAGCAGACCTCCTGCTTCAGCCTCCAAAAGTGTTGGGATTATAGGTGTGAGCCACCATGCCTGGCCAAAAGTTGACACTTCTGTAACCAGAGAGCTTAGCCTCTAATAGTTATAAAACAGATGTTAAAAATAAAACAAACACATTTCCTTATAAGTTCATGTCAGTGTGATAGATTGATTGCAAAATGGCCCATTTTTTTTCCACCTCTCTCTGTATCCTCATCTTGCAATGCGACCTTTGCAGCACCCTTTGAATCTGGACTGGCCTTGTGACTTGCTTTGGCCAGCAGGATGTGGTGGGCAGGATGTGGTGGAAATCACTTTTTCCAGTTCCAAGTCTATGACTCAGGGGGCCTTATATGCTTTGTGAGCATGCATGCGTGTGTTCTCTCTCTCTTTCTTTCTCTCTCAGAATTCTGCCACTGTCTCAAACCCAGGCTAGCCTGCTGGAGGATGAGGCACACATGGAGGAGAGCTGTGTGAATCCCAACCAGCCAGCTACAGACACAACCCACTACAGAAACATGAGTAAGTCCAGCTGAGATCCAGTATGCCTAACCCAGATCAGTAGAACTTCACAGCTAACCCACAGGTTTGTGGGCAAAAATATGTATGTCTCTGAGGTTTAGTGGCTGGTTGTTACACGGCATTGTTGTGGTGATCAACAACAGATACAGTCAGTGATGTTGGAATTACATCAGATTCTTAAAAACCTATGAACTGTGCAACAAAAAGAAAGTTTCTTACAGAACCAGATATGTTGCTCTTAAGGTGCATTGACATTCTTATCTATGACATGGGAATCACAGCAACTTAAAGTTGGGAAGGTCCTTACAGGTATCAAGTCCAGCTCTCCATGTTTGTGCCTGGACACCTCCCCTAAATTGGCTTCCATCCTCTGATTTAGGAAGTAGCATGTTTGGTTGTCTATTGTTAAACAGTTCTTTTTCAAACTGAAGAAAAAATTTACTTCCTTTTACATAAGACAGGCCTACAAGTCTTGAAATATTACTAAAACCTCCTTTGCTTCTTTGATAACTCCTTTTACGGCCCTTCTCTAGACATATTTATTAATATGATTTTTGAAACAGCAAGCCTGGAACTGACAAAATACTTGGGAACCCTCCCAGAATACAGGGAATCCATCACTTTCTTTCCTCTGGACTCTATGCCTATGTTTATGTAGCATATTGTGTCATTAGTTTTTGTTTGTTTGTTTGTTTAACTGGCACTAAATAAGATACACCGATGGTTAATCTTGGCCTTGTGATCATTTAAACCTATGGGACCTTTTTCTAATGCACTGCTCTTCAGACAGGTCTTCCTTTTCCTTAACTTGGAATGTTGATTTTGCAAACCTAAATGCCCCAATGTCAGCAACTTTCACCAATTCAATTTTTTGGAGTAAAGCAATATATCAAATAATTATCTAATCAAAGTCCCAATGCCAGTGATGCTTGGTTTTGATCTCTAGGTCGTAATCACAGATAGCACCTGCATATCATTTGTCCAATGCACACCTTTAATGGAAATTTAGATGTCTTTTTTGGGGTCCTCCTGAGCAAACTGTAATGCATGAACAGCTCAATGTTTAAAAAGGAAAGAAATACTATACTAATACGTTACACTGCCAGGCTTATATGATTCTGGTTTAAATGTAAAACTATATTGCTACTAATTATGTTATGCTATCAAGAGGCAGAATCTTACCCATCTCTAAATCTAGAAGCTCAGATATATTATATATACTTTTGACCACCAAACTGCATATTTGGGTACTTTTGTAGTATAACTGCTTCAGGCTTATCTTCCTCTGACCAAGGCACAGTTATCTACATTCAGAACAATGTAGCAGAAAAATCTCAATATAACTTTTCCTTTGTCATTTCTGACTTCATCTGGCTCTTACCTTCCAACTCTTCTCATATCAAGGAAAAGTAAACTTATCCTGGAATCTCCAAGGGCTTGCAGAACTTAGTACAACACATCTGCACTTTACTTGCTCTGTAAGAAAGTCCTTTAAAAGGAGCCAGTCAGACTCCTTGCTCAGAGCTAGGCTTCTTCCCAAATGCCAAGGCCTTCTCAAAATCTCTGAATGGAATCACTCCACCCAGTGACAGACTTGGAAAGTTCAGCTATATGTGAGCCAGCAATGAGGAAAGAAGTTACTGCTCCTTCAAATGAAAGGGGGTGCTTCAATGGTGGCACATGAAGACTCAGAGGCAAAATGCCACTTTAGGAATCACCAGAATCTCTTCATGAGGCTTCACAGTAGGGTTTCCTATCTAGACATGAAGCATGTTCATCCCAGTTTTATTTTTAGAGTTTAACTAAATAATAACCCAATACTTACAACAGAACATCCTCAAAGCTCATGAGACTATGTGCCACCAAGTAGGCTCCAAACCGGAAACATCCAGCATAGGAAAAATACATCATTGCCTGGGTGAAGGAAAACGTGATTCCAAAGATGTGTGCTTTCCTCAAAGAGTTTCTGAAAAGAAGACATTTGAAAACTCATTCCACTTTCATTTCTCAGTCCTTAAAATGTATCTTTTGATAGGCTGGCAGTATGGCACAGAGGCATGACCAACAAAAATGGGTTTAGTTTCCAAAGAACTAAGTTTGGTCCACACTTTACACTTGGCGGTTGTGCAAATTTGGGAAACTGCCTAACCTCTGAGACTCAGTGTCTTTATCTTTAATGTAGAATTAACTACACCTCAAACTGTTGATGTAAAGAGAAAATAATCCAATGACTGTAAAGAGCCAGTTAGGGATCAATAAGTAAAAGTTTTCTCCCTTTCCCCCCACTTTTGGACACACAACATGTAAGTACTCTATATAAATATTCATTCTGCACACGTTTACCCAACACCTACAAGTTGCAGGTACCCTGATGGGTGACAGAGAGGAAACAGGCATGTTCTTGACTTAGGAGACCTGAGTTGAGTTGAATTACTATTTATGCATTGAAGGTGCCTTATGAATAATCTGTTATGAAAAGAAAGCAGAAGCACTAAATTATTTGGGGGTCTTAGAGAAGGCTTTACAAAGGGGTTGACATTCTAGAATCATGACATGGAGGCTCAGCGATATGGAGGTGTGAGTGGGGGCAGGTTGGTTAGCAAGTGGGCAGCCCTGGGCCTCCAACCCCTCCTGCTACCAGATCAACTCTGCTTTTATCTTCATCACATATGAAGATTTCAAATAATTTTTTAGACAAAAAAGACTCTACCATCATTTTTTTAAATAAAAGCTTAAAAATCTATTAATAAGGTCCACCTCTCTCTTTTATTATAAGAAACAGACTCAGAGAGGTTGGGCTTGCTTATGTTCACACCACTTATTAGAGCTCTCACTGGGATGACTGTGTTAAAGGAAGAAGGCCTGCACTGGAGAAGGGGTAAAAAGCAGAAAGACAGGTAAACCCAGGAAGCACCATCCTCTCCATGTCCCACAGGTACCTCAAATTTTAGGTTCCATAAATAACTCATTTTCAACTAGAGCAAATTGTAGGGTCATATCCTAACTGGACATCAGATAGTCATTCTCAGCATCATGTCTCCCTCCCTTCTCATCAGTGACCCATTCTTACAGGTTCTACATCAGAGATGTCCCTGCCTTAGTTCAGGGTCTTGTAATTTCTCTCCTGCATAATTACAACTGTTTCCCAATGAGTTCCCTTTGAGTACTTTCTCCACTTGCTCCCTACCTTCTAGCCAAAGTAATCCCTCTGAAAACAAATATGATGACTGAAAAATTATTCACACTCCCCTCCCATTCTTCAGCGGTTATTACCTGTATGGTACCTGCAAACTCTGATCATACATATGTTCAAACTTCTGCTCCTGAGTCAAAGAAACAACAGTTCGGAAGTTTTCTATTGCTTCAGTAGCGATCTGTAACAGAGAGCACCGATCACCAAGAGGCACAAGGGTAAACAGTGGTGATTAACTTGAATTCTATAAAACAGACTAATGAAAATAATTTTATGATTACATATTTTTTATTATGTATGAGCATTTTCTCTGTAGAAAAAGATACTAAGTAATTTATCAAACTGAGTTATGGATCTGGAAGGAAGATGGACTAATTCAGACTTCTCCTTTGCAGAAAGAGAAGCTAAGACTTAAACGGATTAAGGCATTGCTTAAAGCCACATAGCTTTACGTGGCTTCACAAAAGTAACCTGAGAACTCACAGTACTTCACATCTATTACAGTGTTCTTTCTTCTATGATGATCACATTTTAAGTTCAAAGTTATTTTGCACATATTTTTAAAATGTGATGTTTATATTTTTCTCTTTATCATTGCCATTTGTGACAACTGAAGAATGCTTGAAAAATACTGAAAGAACTAAGTCAATAAAAAATATATTTTAGATACGTTCATCAGCTTACTCCTTTCTGCCTGTGGACGTTTACTCCTTTCTGCCTGTGGATGTTTACTCCTTTCTGCCTGTGGATGCCACCAAGGAAGCATCGTTAAAGTCTATCTCTCCCCTGCCATCATGTCTAAGTCAGAGTCTCCTAAAGAGCCCAAACAGGTGAGGAAGCTCTTCATTGGAGGGTTGAGCTTTGAAACAACTGATGAGAGCCTGAGGAGTCATTTTGAGCAATGGGGACGCTCACGGACTGTGTGGTAATGAGAGAATACAAAGCGCTCAAGGGACTTTGGGTTTGTCACATATGCCACTGTGGAGGAGGTGTATGCAGCCATGAATGCAAGGTCCTATAAGGTAGATGGAAGAGTTGCGGAACCAAAGAGAGCTGTCTCAAGAGAAGATTCTCAAAGACCAGATGGCCACCCAACTGTGAGAAAAATATTCATTGGTGGCATTAAAGACACTGAAGAACATCACCTAAGAGATTACTTTGAACAGTACGGAAGAATTGAAGTGATTGAAATCATGACTGACCAAGGCAGTGGTAAGAAAAAGGGCTTTACTTTTTAAGTTTTGGTGACCATGACTCCGTGGATAAGACTGTCATTGAGAAATACGCATACTGTGAATGGCCACAATTGTGAAGTTAGGAAAGCCCTGTCAAAGCAAGAGATGGAGAGTGATTCATTCAGCCAAAGAAGCGAAGTGGCTCTAGGAACTTTGGTGGTGGTCGTGGAGGTAGTTTCGGTGGGAATGACAACTTTGGTGGTGGAGGAAACTTCAGTGGTCATGGTGACTTTGGTGGCAGCTGTGGTGGTGGTGGATATGGTGGCAGTGGGGATGGCTATAATGGATTTGGTAATGATGGAAGCAATTTTGGAGGTGGTGGAAGCTACAATGATTTTGGCATTTACAACAATTAGTCTTTACATTTTGGACCCATCAAGGGAGGAAACTTTGGAGGCAGAAGCTCTGGCCCCTATGCTAGTAGAGGCCAGTACTCTGCCAAACCATGAAACCAAGGTAGCTATGGCAGTTCCAGTAGCAGCAGTAGCTACGGCAGTGGCAGAAGATTTTAAATTACTGCCAGGAAACAAAGCTTAGCAGGAGATAAGAGCCAGAGAAGTGACAGGGAAGTTACAGTTTACAACAGATTTGTGAATTCAGACAAGCACATTAGTGGCAGGGCCTAGCTGCTACAAGAAGACATGTTTAGACAAATACTCATGTGTATGGACAAAAAACACGAGGACTATATTTGTGACTAATTGAATAACAGGTTATTTTAGTTTCTGTTCTGTGGAAAGTGTAAAGCATTACAACAAAGGGTTTTAATGTAGATATTTTTTTGCACCCATGCTGTTGATTGTTAAATGTAATATTATGATCATGACGCTGAATAAATGTGTCCTTTAAAAAAAAAAGGTATATTTTACACATTTGCATAATTTTTTTCCTAAGGGCATAAATATATTTAACAAGATTGGAATGAAACTCTATATTTAGCTCTATATCATTATTTTTTACCCTCATATCAAAAGCATTTTCCAAGTTCATTAAATACACATGAATAATGAGATGTGTAATGAGTCCTTTAATATCATAACCAATTAAGTATTCCTTTATTGTCGAGCCAGGTTTTCAACTTCTTTTTTATTAAAAATAATGGTGAGATAAACATCTTTGTACCTAAACATTTGTCTATGTTGAATTGGTTTATTAGGAAAATTTCTTAAGGTGAAATTAATAGGTCAAAGAAAACTAACTTTTTTTTTTTTAAGAAACAGGGTCTTGCTCTGTTGCCCAGGCTAGAGTGCAGTGGCTATTCACAGGTGTTAGCATCATAGCTCACTGCAGCCTCACACACTTGGGTAAGCAATCCTCCTGCCTCAGTCTGCCAAGTAGCTAGGACTACAAGCACATGGCACTACACCTGGCTTGAATGAAGCTTTTTTAACTTTTTAAGGAATGTGGCACATACTATCAAGCTGTTTTCCAGAAAGTTTTGGGCTGGGTGTGGTGGCTCATGCCTGTAATCCCAGCAGTTTGGGAGATGGAGGCAGGTGGATCATTTGAGGGAAGGAGTTTGAGATCAGCCACAGCCAACATGGTGAAACCCTGTTTCTACTAAAAATACAAAAATTACCTGGGCATGGTGGCACATGCCTTAATTCCAGGTTACTGGGAGGCAGAGGAAGCGCCTGAACCCGGGAGACGGAGGTTGCAGTGAGCCAAGATGGTGTCACTGCACTCCAGCCTGGGCAACAGAGTGAGACTCCATCTTAAAAAGGAAGTTTCCATCATTCAATTATGTTGTAATTGAATGTTACTTCCAACAAGGCAATTTGATTAGAAAAACACATCCTTCATCATCTCTGGAGTCTGAGTAAAAGGATATGGAAAAAGCAAAGAACACCAGTGTACAAGATGAGATTTCAGCCTACATCAGCCGCACCATCTTGAACCAAAATGCTGTCTCATTTTCCTTATTTGCGAAATGAGGAGGATGGACTAGAGGGTCTCTAAAGTCCCTTTTAATGCTATGATTCTAACAGAAATAATTTCCAGAATTATAAGTCACCAAGAGAAATGACTCCTTATTGTTTAAGACGTTCTTCCTCTCTTTGGCCTATACACTGGTCAGAACAGATTCTAATAAAGACACATTTAATTTAGCATGTTTTATAGCTTAAAAATCATAAATGTGAAATTCCATTTATTCTTCTCTGAATCCTACATAAATTACCTAACTTCAAACATAACAGCAGCACTTCATAAGACATTAAGTCAGTTTTGAAGACTAATATCAAAAGCTATTAGAAGTAAAAAAAAAAAAAATTAACATTCTTAGAAACAAAAATTTATTTAAAAATAAAATTAAAAATATTATTCTTACACTGACAGGCCAAGAAGATTGAATTATGTTTACCACAAGCTACTTAGAAAGTTAGGAAAATGTCAGGTTTATGTTAAAATATTTTATAAACTTCTTTTACACATTATAAAAATGATAATATAGTCATTTTAGAAAACCGTAAAAGTGCAGAAAGCAAAAGGCGAGAAGAAAAAATTCACCTTCAAATTCCCAAAGACAATCCTTTTGTCAGACGCATTAGAAATATTTCTAATTATCAAAATTCAAACAAACAGGTTTTCCAGATTAGTAAGAAAATTCAACAGACTATAACAATGTCTGCTGAAACATAGACTTTACTGTATATTTCAGTGTAATGGTTTTAAGAAATATTTTCTGTGCACCATTTTCTAAGGCAGGAGTGTCTTGTCTGAGATTGGTTTGTAAATGTCATTGCTTTTTAGTGTGTACTTAGCCCAATAAAAGTGGGAGTTTGAGTCACAGACCTTGCATGGTGAGTAAAACAGCATAATAACTTCAGGACTGTCTTCATCTTGACACACAATGAAGCAATTAGGAAAAGGCTTAATTAGCACCCTGCATCCTCACAGCTTCCTTTATTCCAAGAGTTTTAAATGGAGACTCAGTAATTACCACGAGGAGAGAGAACTTCTAATTCAAGAACAAATAGCATCGAGTTTCCCTCGGAAACTGTTATGTACTAAATACTTTTGAAGAAATAAAAATGTATGTTTCTAGAAAGAAAAAACAGCCTCCTGACATTACTCTTCCCACCCTCAAATAAACAAGTTTATGGCTTTTATTTCTGAAAAGGAAAAAAGCATCTACAATGGAGCCTTGGACAACATAGAGATTAGGGAGACTGACCCCTCATGCAGTTGAAAATTCACATGTAACTTCCGACTCCCCAAAAACTCGACTACTAATAGCCTGCTGTCAACCGGAAGTCTTACCAATAACACAGTCAATTAACATGTATTTTGTATGTTATTTTTATAATAAAGTAAGCTAGAGGGAAGAAAATGTTACTAAGAAAATCACAAGGAAGAGAAAATATATTTACTATTCATTAAGTGGAAGTGGATCAATTATAAAGGTCTTTATCTTCACCATCTTTATATTGAATAGGCTAAG
Organism: Macaca nemestrina; assembly: GCF_043159975.1. Taxonomy (NCBI): domain Eukaryota; kingdom Metazoa; phylum Chordata; class Mammalia; order Primates; family Cercopithecidae; genus Macaca; species Macaca nemestrina. The sequence goes on from NC_092128.1 coordinate 67,059,006, forward strand.
GAAAAGGAGGAAGAAGAGGGATTGGTCTTGCTGTCTCAGGGGTAGTACAGGGGAAGAGGCAGAGGAAGTGGAAGGGGAGGCGGGAAAGGCAGGCACAACTGGTTACTGACATGCATTGCGATCTCTGACTTTTTGCTTTTTCATTTCTCTAAAAATGTTTCAATATGGTACCAATCCTACCTCCACTGTTTGCTTCAGTTTCAGTGCCTGTGTCACAGAAGGGTCTATGTCATAAAAGAAGTTAAAAGCAGTCCTGAATAACGGAAACTCTTTTGCCAGATTGTGTAAAGTCAGTTTTCTGGCACTGCTTCTCCTATATCTTCTTTCTCACTGTTTGGCACTGGTTTGGAAACACTCATCTTTATCAAATCATCTTCTGTTAATTCCTCTGGTGTGATGTTTACTTGCTCTTGAATTTCTCTAAAATCTATACCTTGAAAGTCTTCACCCACCACTTTTTTTTTTCTTTCAGATCTCCTATCTATTTTTGTGATTTCCTTGTTTGGCTCTGTCATAAATCCTGTGAAATAATGTACATCTGGACACAGTTTTCTCCAGCAGAAATTTATCATTTTAGGATTACAGACTTGCATGATGTTCTTCTCTATGGTGGCTCTCTACCATAGCGTTAACAATCCTTTCTGTAGAGTACCATGTGCTTTGTGATGAGCCTTAAAAATCCTTATGAGTGGTGAGGCACAGTGGCTTACACCTGTAATCCTAGCACTTTGGGAGACTAAGGCGGGAGGATCACTTGAGCTCAGGAGTTCAAGAACAGCCCAGGCAACACAGTGAGACTTCATGTCTATAAAAAATTTATTTAAAAAAAAAAAAAGATTCTTATAACCCTCTCATCTAAAGGCTGAATTAGAGACATGTTTGGGAGGCAAGTAGACCACTTCAATACTTTTGATGTTAAACTCGTGAGTTCTGGGTGGCCAGGATCATTGTCTAATATCAAAAGAACTTTAAAAGGCAGTCCCTTACTGTCTAGGTACTTCCTGACTTCAACGACAAAGCATCAATGTAACCAATCCGGAAAAAGGGCTCTCATTGTCCACGCCTTCTTGTTGTACAATCAAAAGACTGGCAGCTGAGGCTTATCTTTTCCCTTCAAGGATCAGGGATGAGCAGTTTTACACATAAGGGCGTATCTATACATATGGACTCATCCTAAACCCGACTGCATTTACATGAAACAGCAGAGTTAGCCTATTCCTTTCTGACGTAAATCCTTGGACTTGCTTCTCTTCCTTATTAATAAAAGTCCTTGGTGGCGTTTTTTTTTTTTTTAAATAGGGCACTTTCAACTGCATTAAATACCTTATCAGGCAGATATTCTTTCTTCTCAATGATTTTTTTAAAATAGCATCTAGGAACATTTCTACTGCCTCTTGATTGGCAGAAGTTGCTTCTCCTGCTATCTTGACATTTTTTTAAAGCCAAATCTCTTTCTAAAATTATCAAACCATCCTTTGCTGGCATTAAATTATCCAGCTCTAGATCCCTCATCTTACTTTTAATTTGAATTGACTTTGCTTTTCCTCTAATCATATTAGAGTCTATAGGTATGCCTTTCTTACAGCAATCCTGCACCCATGTAAAAGCTGCATTTTCAATATGAGATAAAGGTATTGTACAAAAAGTGCAAGGTTTTTGCACCTGCTGTTGTAGCTGCAGTGATGGCTTTTATGAATTTTGGGTTTTTTTTTGTTTGTTTGTTTGTTTTACAATGGTTCTTATGCTAGATTCATTTATCTTGAAATGGCAGGCAACTAACTGCAGCTGCAGACCTCACATCTATAGTACATATCAAGCAGTTCAACTTTTTCCTGTAATGTCATGACTTTTCTCTGCTTGTTGGGAGCACTTCCAGCATCACTAGTGGTACTTCATATGGGTTCCCTGGTATTATTTAGTGTTTATGATATTGCACTAATCGTGAGTTTTAAAATATGCAAGAACCATGAGAGATCACTTTTTACTGCACTATGCAATTTACTGGAGAGAGGAACTGCTCCTGCTGAGATGATTAGTGTCACTGCATTTTAAGCAGATACAACACTTGAGCTCACTGCAGTAGCAACAGGAAGTGGCTACAAAATTACTGGGGTAGTACAGTACATACTATGGTTTTATTTTATGATTTATTTTATGTATTAGTCTGTTCTCATGCTGCTAATAAAGACATACCTGAGATTGGGTAATTTATAAAGGAAAGAGGTTTTAGTGGACTCACAGTTCCACATAGCTGGGGAGGCCTCACAATCATGGCGGAAGATGAAGGAAGAGCAGAGGGACATCACACATGGCAGCAGGCAAGACAGCATATGCAGGGGAAATCCCCTTTATAAAATCATTAGATCTCATGAATGAGATCTTATTCATTATCATGAGAATAGCATGGGAAAAACCCACCCCCATGATTCAATTACCTCCCACTGGGTCCCTCCCATAACATGTGAGGATTATTACAATTCGAGGTGAGATTTGGATGAGGACACACAGCCAAAGCATGTCACACTGTATCTTTACAGTTGTTGACATGTGTCTTAACTGTGAATGGTGCCATATATGGTCTGTAAGTGTTTGTGTGCATAAAATTTGATCATTTTTAACTTTTTAAATAATAAGTTTGTGTATATCTTATGGTAGTAAATGATAAGACTAGTAACTATATATATTTTATGCATTTATAATATACTTAACTTTTTCTTAATTTTTTGATATTTCTAGGCTACATGGCTTGTGAGTTTTTTCAAATTGTTGCAAATCTTCAAAAAATTTTCCAATACATTTATTGAAAACAAACTACATATAAGTGGACCCACTCAGTTCAAACCTGTGCTGTTCAAGGGTCACCTGCATTTTATAGAAATGCTCACTAGTCCACAATAATGTGCTGAATAACTACAGAGCACAGATCACAGGCAGGGTAGAGGTTATGAGCAGATTTTGACCTCATGCAGTCAGAATAAGAGTGGGCTCTAATGTTGCATACACCCTTAATCAATAAACAAATCATACACCATTAACCAATAAACAAATAAATAGGAAAGAAACATCAAGGGCTGAGAAGTATCATGAATTAATTCAGGTGTCAGGAATGGCCTCTCTGAAAAGGTAATAATTTTAGGGTATGAATAATGTAAAGTCAGCCAAGAGAAGATCAGAGGCAATCAGCTTAAAACGTTCCAGGAATTGCAAGAATGTCCACTGGGCCAGGGCATGCAGGCATAAGAGACCGTGATGCCAGATAAGGTCATAAAGGTCATCAGGAGTTCAATCATACAGAGTTTGATAATCCATGATGAAAGATTAGATTTTGTTCCAAGTATGATAAGAAGCCATTTGAGACTTTCAAGTAAGGGTTGGCATTATCAGATTTGTATTTATGAGAGATCAGAATGACTTCTGTAAGAATGTAGAATACAGTTGGACAAGAATGGAAGGAGTAGAAGCAGGGAGATTGGTTAGGAGGCTGTTGCTGTGTGACTGTGAGCAAGTTACTTGATCTCTCTGAATCTTGGATTTCATTATCTATCCAACAGGGATAATTCAACAGGGTTATTGAGAGCATTAAATTAGATCATGTATTTAGAGCTGTTAGTATGATACTTGTTATATAAGAAGTACTAAACAGCAGCTTGAGAATTGTGATCAGGTGGAAGTTGATTTTCAATATTATGTGGACTAGTTGGTGCAGATTCACTACTTTCCCTACCTACTTCCGCCCCTCTCATGAGCCACCCTTGAATTAGAACATGTATCACATCCCTGACCTTTACTCAGAAAATCTGCCATATCCACACATAATTCATTTCCATCTGTCCCCTTCCTTTGGTCCCCCTGACAGGACTCCAAGAGTCTTAAATCTCATTGTCACTTCAAAGGTGCTAACCTGTGGTTTGTATGAATTAGCTTGGGATCAGATTGGATCATCTTCTTCCTAAAAGCAATCTAAGACTCCCTGCTGGGACATTTCAAATACCTCACTGTTAACTAGAATGCTTTCTCCTTTTTTCATATTTTGTCTTAGATTTTTCCATCTTCTCAGGGGAAGAGTCAACACCATGGAGGAGATCCCCAAAGTACAGTATTAAATGGAGTCATTGGCACAGAATGTATTCCCCAGCAAGGGCCAATGTTACTTGAGCCAGACCACAATAGACCCCTGTGGGTCGGCACCATCCTGATGTACCTCCAGAAATGGGCCTCTGGGAGCCTGATAGGATGCCTGACATGAAGTTTGATCCCTACAGACACTGGCTGGGGAGGCACTACAGCTAGGCCAAAAGATTTTCCAGAGAGAACCCCCCCAAAAATGGGATAGTCTGAAGAGATAGCAGAGAGGTAAAGGACAAAGCATTAGTGGCAATGACCAACATCTGGGGCCTTCCTCATCATTCACTTGGTGAGGTAGCTGGGCCTACTGACAACCAGAGCCACTCTGATCTGTGTGAGTCCACTCTGATCTGCGTGAGTCCCTGCCCTAACTCCTGGGAACCTCAGAACGTTCATCACACATATATCCCTGTCCTAAATGTTAGTTATGGCAGTCAGCCCTGCTCTGACCTCTCATTTCCACTATGATACAAGTCATGTGATATCAGACTGTGTTCTGCCATCAGAGGAACTCTTCATTTTATAACAGAAAGAGAAACAACTTTGGAGCATAACTGTCTGAGTTTGAATTCTGGCTCCAAGATCTATCAGCTCTAAAGTCCAGAGCCATGACCTGCCTGTGTGTGCCTCCGCCCCACCAGACAAATGAGATAATAGACCCCATATGGTTGCTATAAGGAGTAAGACATTTGCCAGGAAACACAGTAAATGCCACATAAGCATTTGTTAAATAATGGGAAAAAATAGACAAGCATGCAGGGGGAAAAAAAAGAAGTAAAAAAGGGGTAAAGATAAATAGAAATAAGATGAAGAGAGGAGCACGATAAAAAAAAAGAAAGAGTGGTAGTAATTTAAAACAGATATAATAAATACCCCTAGGGTTTTTCCATATTTAATCTCCCCCCTTACATGTACAAATAAAATAGGCCTACTTTCCTCAATAAAGGAATGGCTTTAACCTTAAAAGAAAAGAAAGAAAAGAAGGAAGAAGGGAAGGAAGGAAAAAAGGAAAGAAGGAAGGAAGGAGTGGAGAGAGAGCGAAAGTGAGAGAAAAGAAAGAAGAAAATAACTAAGGGAACAAGGAAAGTGAGTAGGAAGGAAGAACAGTGTGAAGACAATGGCCTGAAAATTGAAAAAGTTTGTTAAAGTTAATTATCAGTTTTTGAGTCCAAGAACTGGCTTTGCTACTTTCTGTAAGTTTCTAATTTACTGAATAAGCATAAAAAAGATTGCTTTGAGGAATGGTTATAAACACATTCTTAGAGCATAGTAAGCAGCAGGGAGTAACAAAACACCACTGATTAGAATATTTTACTCTGCTTGAGTAATCAATCACATTTAGTTTGACTCACCTTCCCAGCACCTTCTAGTTCTTTCTTATCTTTCAGTGCTTGTCCAGACAACATTTTCATTTCAACAACTCCTGCTATTGCAATGATGGGTACAATTGCTAAGAGTAACAGTGTCAGTTGCCAACCATAGATTAAGGATATAATTATTCCTGTCCCAAGATTTGCTATATTCTGGGTAATTACAGCAAGCCTGGAACCTATAGCCTGCAAAACAAAACATATTAGAGAAACTTAAAAAATATTATCTTCACAACTCATGCTTCTATTTTCTGAAAACTCACCTTCATGAGACTATCTTCATTATTTTCTCAGTAATGAACTAAAAAGTAAAGGTTTACTTATAAGTTTATTGAGTTTCTACAGTAAGAATTTCCATGACTTCAGAATGCTGAAAGTAGAATATCAACAATCTAGAGTTCAATTACATATTCCTATTTCTTCGGATCTTTTAATACCAAGAAAACCTTCATTAACCACAGCAACATTACTAAAGCAATCCCTGCAAATCAGCAAGATAAAGGAGTCTGACAAACTGGGAATTATAGAAATTTCCAATGTTAGGTATATAATTACTTATAATTTAAGCCTAATATTTGTCATTAATAATATTCAAATATATCTGGGTCTGTTTGAGATATAATGTTTAATTTGGAAAAAATACAGAAAATTGAAAATTATGGAATTTAATTTAAGATAGTAAGCGGGCATTATTGTCTTCCCCTTGAATTCCAGAGGGAGTCTGAAGCATGACTTTCATTAGTGTGTGCTGATTTCCAGCTCTAAAGTCAGAAGTCAAACTACAAAGTGAATTTAATCCACCACTGTATAAAGTCCAACTGTAAACCAGATTTCCAACTCTGAAACCAAAAGTCAAGCTACAAAGTCAGTTTAGTCCATCACTCTATAATTTAGTCCAGCACATCTCCTCTACCCTGGAAATATTCTGTGCCCTCAAGCCATTCCAAATGCCTGCTCTGGCCCCAGACCTGCTTTTTCTGAATAGGGGCTGGGTAAAATAAGGCTGAGACCTACCGGGCTATATTCCCAGGAGGTTAGACATTCTAAGTCACAGGATGTGAGGATGTGACAGGAGGTCAGCACAAGATACAGGTCACTAAGACCTTGCTGATAAAACAAGCTGTGGTAAAGAAGCCAGCCAAATCCTACCAAAAATCAAGATGGTGACAAAAGTGACCTCTGGTTGTTCTCACTGCTCATTATACGTGAATTATAATACATTAGCATGCTCAAAGACACTCATACCAGTGCCATGACAGTTTACAAATGCCATGGCAACGTTACCCTATATGGTCTAAAAAGGGGAAGAACCCTCAGTTCTGGGAAGAGCCCACCCCTTTTTCTAGGAAACTCATGAATAATCCACCCCTTGTTTAGCATGTAATCAAGAAGTAACAATAATAAGTATAAGCAGCTGAGCGTCCCATGCTGCTGTTCTGCCTATGGAGTAGCCATTCTTTATTTTTCCACTTTCTTAATAAACTTGCCTTCACTGTATGGATTCGCCTTGAATTCTTTCTTGTACAAGATCCAAGAACCCTCCTTCAGGGTCTGCATCGGGACCCCTTTCTGGTAGCAATAGAATCCTTTATAATTCCCTACACTAATCCCTACAAAATCATTTAACACCTGTCTGATATAAACACCAGAATTGTACTTAGGAAAAGAGTGCTATAACTATCAGTAGCCTTTAAATACATTAAATTCTGTACCATGGAGCTGCACCAGGGCTGAAAGAGATATCATAAATAATATAACACCTGTATATTTAGTTGATGCAATCACTGAGCTTATATTAAAGGGATGATTTGCCAAATTTGGGATAAATCAGAAAGTGGTTTTCAAAGCCAGCTCTCTGCATTTCACATCTTTAGTTTGAAGGTCAAAGGATGCAAGCTGGAGAAGGGCTGTGCCACAGGGATGATATAGGTTGCTCCTGTTCTCAGTATCTACAAGTTCTACTCAGAGCTCATTTCCCACCACAGCTACTGACTTATGCGCTTGTGAGAGAAGCTCTTAGAATATCACCTAGAATCACTTCTCGGTGTGAGTTCATGGCAGAGGAATTACCCGGCTATATAACCTTTCAGACATATAAATGTGCAGCTTTGGATAGCAGTGAAGGGCCACAGAAAGAAATAAGATGGATTAAAGACGGCAAATTCTTTAATGTACCAAAAAGAGTAACTAAAAAGTCTAAGACCTTAAACTGCAAGGAGATTTAACTCCTCAGCCTCATTTGATTTAGCACTTCAGACATTACACTGGTTACTGTTTCTTTATTCTAAAGAGTAACACTCACTGTCCTACATCTATTCCTACAGAGTAGGAGTCTATAGAAATATGAGGACTAAGAAGAATGGAAGAGCACAGCTTAGTAGCCAGAAAATTTTCATTGTAAAGACTAGGGTTGAGGGGAGGAACCAAAACCTGTCAGCCAAAAACAGATCAGTTAGTGGTGTAAAGTAGATCCAACAGTCCTCTCTCAGCCAATCTGTGATAACAGCTACATTGGGCTTTCCTAAGTTGACAGTGTTTGCCAACCTGCTCATTTCCTCTTCCCTGGTCTTTCCTTTTTAGCCACTGTTTTAAGTTCTGGAAAATAGTTTTGCCTGAGTGGCTCACATAAGGTGAGTGCAGCCATCTTGGCAGGGCCATGAAAGTGCCAGTTCGAGGTGTCTTTGGGGAAAAAAGTGAAAAGCAGAAGGTTGACCCCAGCAGGCAATTAGAGACAGTGAATATGGCAAAGGGCCTCACAAACAGCACTGTGGAGGGAAAAAGTGACCACCAGTTTTACAAATATGGGAACTCACTGTGGCCTAAGGCAGGTCATAACACCAGAGGAATCTGAGAGGAAGGAAGAAAAACTGCAATACAGAATGCCCTGAATACATCTGCTCCAGGTTCTGCTGCAAAACACTGAGTTGCCTCCAGGATTGTGTCTTCCACGTCAAATGTGATGCGGGATATTTGTCCATCAAGGCACATGAGCCCATACCACAGGATCTGTGTCATACTGTGCAATGTCACATTGCACTGGTTACTGTTCCTTTATTCCAGAGACTAATGCTCACTGTCCCACATATATTTCTCCTACAGAGTAGGAGTCTATAGAGTTCTGAGAACCAGAATGAATGCAGAAGCATAGTAAAATTATTTGGTAAACCAATTATATAAAAGGTTTACTAAAGTTAGCAGTGCAAAGTTCAGCCTTCTTGATATCTACACATGGATGTCTAATACAGACATCACAAACTTACCATGTCTCATACAGAACTCTCCATTCTCCCCTAAGCCTGCTTCTCCAACAGGCTTCTGAATTTCATAAAGATCAACTCCAGCTGGGCATGGCAGTTCACACCTGTAATCTCAACACTTTGGGAGGCTGAGGCAAGAGGATCGCTTGAGCCCAGGAGTTCAAGACCAGACTGGGCAGCATAGGGAGACCATGTCTCTGCAAAAGATTTAAAAATTAGCAGGACATGGTGGTGCACACCTGTGGTCCTAGCTAGCAGGAAGGCTGGAGAGGGGAGGATTTCTTGAGCCCATGAGTTCTAGCTTATAGTGAGCTATAATAACGCCACTGTAGTCTGGCCTGGGCTACTCTCTTTAAAAAAAGAGAGCTTAAAAAAACAAAAAATCAACTCCATTTTTCTCCATTGTGCAGGTAAAAAATAATTGGAATTATCTTTAAATTCCCTTTCTCTCATATCCATCATCTAATCCAACCAATACATTCTGTTGGCTGACATCTAAAATATATCCAGAATTAATTATATCTTAAAATTTTGTATAACCTTTTGTATAACCACATTAGTCTAAAACACTATCATCTCTGTCCTGGATTATTGCAACAGCCTCCTTCTATGCTTGCCCCTTTTGGCCTATTCACACAGTTTCTTCCTTTCACTCACTTTATTCCAGCTACTTTGTCTTCTTTTCTTTTCTTTTCTTTTTTTTCTTTTTTTTTTTGAGACATAGTCTTGCTCTGTCACCCAGGCTGGAGTGCAGTGGTGCGATCTCACCTCTACAACCTCCACCTCCTGACTTCAAGCAATTCTCGTGCCTCAGCCTTCCAAGTAGCTGGGATTACAGGCGTGCACCTGTAATTACATTCTATACAACTTGATCTAAATCCTGATTTTTATTGTTTTGTTTGCTTTAAGCAAAGAAGTTTGTATTAAAACAACAATTACAAAGAGGAGCTGGTACCACTCCTTCTGAAACTATTCCAAACAACAGAAAAAGAGGGACTCCTAAGGTTTATATTTCAATGTTATAACTCTATGTGTTTCCTCATTCAAAGCTTAATTTATTCTTAAAGAAGCCCTATATATTAGATAGAAGAAATGTTAGTAGAGTACTATCTTACAGAAAGATTTAAAGATAAAGATGAATAAGGTTCAAGAGGGGAAAAGACACACCGGAGATAACATGAATTTTTTCAAATTCTACATCATTTTGTGGACTTTTGCCATAAACAGTTGTAGAAGAAATTGTCACTTCAGCCAAAAATCAAAACCTGCTGGTTCAATAGTATCTAGTTATATCAAGAGATTCATACAGTAGCAAAATTTAAGTTATTACAATTATTAAAGTTTAAAGTTATTAAAGATAAAGACTAAAGTTATTCTATCCTTGCTTTAACTTTTTAATGTGCTTTTCATTTCTTTCAATCTATATTTTAGAGGATTGTCTTCCCTCCCTTCTGTAACCACAGTGACCCTAAACTTTCTTACAGCAATTAAATACATCCTTTCTTCAGGAGCAATTACTGTTTTATGTTGATTGAGCACTTTACACTCTCTTTTCTAAATAACGATTCTTCATGCATCTTGTTAATAGCATGAATAATAGCAATAGCAAAAGGTTTATAAGTTATCTATATGCTCTACAGTATATAATGTTTAAATAGTTAACATGTTGCTATAAAAAGCATGTGATATGTTCGTAGGTTAGATATCTATCCAACATTTTCTTAATGATGATAACTAACACCTGTAAGGAGAAAATTAGTTTCATGCTGGGGTCCAAAATGGCCAATTAAGATAAACACCAGTAGAAAGGAGGCACGTACCCCTTTAACTTGAGCAGCATCATTGGCGAGCCTGGTAGTCAATGCTCCAGTGGTGTTTTTAGGGTCATCAAACCAGCTCACATCCTGTGGCACAGAAAATGATTTTATTATCTTAAAGCTCTGTTTATGAGACTCTCTGCTCCAAGAGGGCAGCAACAGGGTCAGTTTTGTTTATACTTATATCCCCGGTATTTAGCACTCAGGATGCGACATTCAATACACAAGAAAGAAACTTAATATAAAAACACATAAATAGATCATTTCATTTGTCACAAAAATTTCTGAGTGCCTACTTTGTCCTGTGCATGATTTCTAAGTGTTGGACCTGTACAAACAAAAAAGACAAAGTGGCTGCTTTTGTGAAGCTTAGATTCTAGAGATGGAAGGTACAAATAAAAGAAAAATTGAGCAGGGTAAGAAGAACAGAAAAGTGAGGGGAGGTGCTATTTTAGTGACTGGGGAGGGGAAAGAGAAGGCCTGTCTAAGGGGACATCTGAACAGAGGCCTGAATGAAGGAAAGGATGAGAATACCTCAGGGAAAGCAGAAACAGCATGTGCAAAGGCCCTGAGGCAAAGGCATACCTGATCTGTTCATATACCAGCAAGAAAGCTTTAAAGGCTGCCAGCAGCCTAAAAAGAACCTTTGTGTGAGTTTGTAAAAGCCTCCCCTTCCTCTGGACAGATTTGTGTTCTCATTTGGCTCCTCTGATCCTCCCATTCCTACTCTTGGGCAGTGAGCCACTGTGTATGAAATAGATGTTGTGTTGGAAAAAGGTGGTTGTAGGACATGAGATTTGAGAGACAGTGGGGGTCACATAGTGTGTGGCCTTATGGGCAACTGTCAAGATTCCAGATCTTATCCTGTGAGCTACGGGCAGCCTTCAGCAGGTTTGGGCAGTGGGATATGACTTGATTTCTATTTTAGAAAAATGATTCTGGCTGTTTTAAGGTGAACCTACCAGATTGGGATAAGAATGGAGGCAGGGAGATCAGCTAGGAAGCTTCTGCAATGTTAATAGAAAGAGAAGAGTCAAGGATGGCTTCAAGGTTTTTAGCCCAAACAACTGGTAGAATGGAGCTGTTGCTTACTGATATGGGGGAAGAGGGAGTAAAGAGTAAGTCTGGTGGGGAGCAGAAGAGTCAAAAGCTCAATTCTGGAAATGTTAAACAGTGAAACCCTTATTAGATATCCAACAGAGAGGTTGAACAAGCAGTTAGATAAATGTAGCTCAGGGCAGTATAAATGATTTGAGTCAAAAAGAAATCAACAAAAGTAATCCAGATTAAAATATAATATTCAACATAAAATAAGATTTTCTTTGTAAAACCATTTACATTTTTAAATACACAGATACTAACATGATTGTGAATTTGAAGTATGAATTTATGTGTTTTACAAATAACTGTGGTCCCTAAGAAGTTATCTAAACTGGTTATTTACATTAAAGAAGTATCTATCATTTTTCCCAAAAATATTTAAGAAAAAATAGTGCTATAATTTATTATAGTATGTATCAACTTGCTTTTCAATATTCTTAAGTGGTTAAAAGTGTCTCTGCACAGGAATGTAACGTCCTTGAACACAGGGACCATTCAGGTTTGAATGCCTTACAATACTAAGTACTAGACCTTGTAAGCAGAAGGCACTTAATAAATGCTTGCCCTACTTAACAATTTATGGAGGAGGCATTCCACTAACCATCAGCTCAGCTGCCAAAGTGTAATGGATATAGCAGCTGGCCTGGAGGCTGGTTGGGTAATGGGAAATTTGGCCCTGGAGCAAGGTCAGTGTAGACCTAAGTGGAATCTGAGTTATAAATACAGTTCAACCTAAGAGTTCAAGGACAGCGTTTCCCATCAAACTGTGCTCTCTCACTCAGATTCAGTCCTGGCTCTGTCAGTCACTTGCCAGCAATTTCAATAAATACATTTTGTTTTTAAATGGTGATGGAAGGAATGGGGAAGAACTGAGGAACCAGAGACAGCTGGCAAAATGTGAATGCCCTCTAGAAAACCTAACACACCAAACTGATGCCTCTTAGCCAGGGTTTGAGTATCCCTGGCACATCTGGGACAGACTTCTAAAGCATCATTTTACTCAATGGCAAGTGATTAGTGATTTTTAAAATGGAAAGTTATTAGGTCACATACAAAATGTTCATGATTGTTAAAGGAATTTTCCCCTTTGAACTGGGCTGCTCTGATTTACATTCCTATAATTTCCTTCCCCATTTCCCCAGGAAAACATTCACATCTGTCAATGGTTAGGGTTTTGAAGCTGCAAAATGTGAGTAGCATTCCATTAAACCCATTATCAGCCAGTAACACTGCAGCTTGAACTAGTATTTCAGACTAGCCTCAGAAAAGAAAATGGGCAGTGAGGAATGGGTCACAGGGATGAGTTTTGATTTGTAGAAAGAAAGAGTACAGAGGGCATCTCTTGATGGAAAGAAACGCTTGTGCCCTGGGTTTCCCAGAAGGAAGAAGGAAAGAGAGGAAAGGGATGAGGAGTATCAAAGATGCCTTCTGCCTGCACTGACCACCACTGCTGAGACACAGACTGGAGGTGAATCCATTCTGGAGGCTCTGTCTCAAACTGGTCCAGTTCCTTGTGCCCACTCAGAACAGAGAGACAGTAGAGCCTTGCCTGCACCTAGGGGGCAGTTCAGCTGCATCTCTGACATAAGACTGAGGAACAACCAATATAGGAGCTAGGCCCGGGAAACAAGACAGAGCTCCCACTGTCTGAGTCCAAGGCGCACACATGGGGAGTTCTACCCATCCCAGGGCACAGCCCTCAATAAACATACCTGTCTGAGCATGGATCGGAAAACCATGTATCGGAGCCGCTTGGTGAGGATCTCTCCAGCTTTGCCAAATGTGAAGCCCTGTGGGCAGGAACATGCCTTGTCAGAGACTCAGCCACCAATTACATAAAAGGAGGGAGAATTGATGTCTTTGCTAAAGCAGGAGATTAGACAAAGTCAGAAAGCCTGATTTCAAGGGCTTGCTGTTTCTGTGACTGTGTGCCATGGCACAAGGCTGCACAGGTGGTATAGACAGAAAAGCCCACTTTACAGAAGAAACTGAGGTTTAGAGAGCCTGATAAGATCCAAAGTCCATAGTTATAAGGTCACAGAGTTGGAATCTTAATCCAGATCCATGAGAATCCTAACCAGAATGGGAACCCAGAGCCTGAGCTTTTAATTACCCACTGGACTCCCTCCCCATGTTACTAAGAAGAGGAGTTGGGTGGTCTAACATCTTCAGGCATTTTGCTATCTCTGGACTTCTAAGGTCCTATAATTCACAGACTTTGTTCTCACCTGTTTTCCAGGCAAGCTAGGTTCCAGTACTCCCAAGCACCATGATGTTATAAAGGCAGTCCTCTAACTTCTTTTGCTTCACCAATTCAAATTGTCAACATTTAAGGGACCAACTCAAAGCCTGCCTCACTCCAAGTTTCTTAACTAAATTTATATTGAGCAATCTTTACGTCCTCCAAACACCTGTGGTATTAATAGCTGGTATGGCAATCCTGTAAGTAGTTAGAGTGTCACATTTATTCTAGTAAGGACAAATTCCCCAGTGAGTAAAGAAAGAATTCAGTCTGTTTTTTCTTTTCCCCCTCCTATAATGTCCAGAACAATATTCTATTTTTAAAAAATGTAATACATGCTTACATGTTGAATAAAGAGATCTATTCACAGTTTTATCTTTAAAAATTACAGTGGGCTAGTCATTCAATTAATAAGTGATTACCTACTACTGCCTCACGCAGGCCTGGGCACTTGGTCACATGATCCTTTTAATTATCAAGAGGCAGGTACCAGTATCTCTAGTTTACAGCTAAAGAAATAGGCTTAGACAGTTTACTTATGTGCCCAAGGACACAAAATCAGAAACAGGTACAAGGAGCACTTGAACCAAAACCAACACTGTCTTATCATACTAAATGGTATTTATTTATTTATTTATTTATTTATTTATTTATTTAGAGACAGGGACTCACTCTGTTCCCCAGGCTGGAGTGCAGTGGCACGATCATGGCTCAGAGCGACCTCCGCCTCCTGGCCTCCTGGGTTCCTGAGACATTTCCTGCTTCAGCCTCCTGAGTAGCTGAGACTACAGGTGCACACCACCACACACTGTTAATTTTTGTATTTTTAACGGAGACAGAGTTTCGCCATGTTGGCCAGTCTGGTCTCAAATTCCTGACCTCAGGTGAGCCATTTGCCTCAGCCTCCCAAAGTGCTGGGATTACAGGCATAAGCCACCACACCAGGCCCTCATACTAAACTTTTAGAGTACTTAATTCCTTGCCATTTCATTTCAGCCAAATGTTTTGCAAGCTGTAAAAATCTGACTCTTTACAAATGTTTCCTACATTTTTTGTTAGAGGATTGACATTCTTCCATCATTGAAATGGTTCTTTCTTCTTGAACAAAAGTTGAGTGATAAACTCTTCAAACCCTTTTTAAACCCATGTGACCAGTTTATGGGGTTTTTGTTTTTTGTTTCTTTTAGAACACCAGTTTATGTTTTTTGTTTCTTTTAGAACACGGGAAGACATTTGAGTATTTATATTTACTGGCAATACTTATATCCAAACTTATATCCAGGGCTCCCCCACACTCCACTTTTAAGTCCCTGCCTTTCACCTCCAGTCATCATATTAGGCCAAACACTCTGTTCCCTCTGGTTTCATTGTGGGAGGTGAGGGTGGAGAGGAGAAGGTAAGCAAGGGAGACAGAGGAGGCAAACATCTTTTTTCACCATGTCAGAAAAACTTGGCTATTAGTATCCATGTTAATAGAAAAGTTCTACTAAAAGGCCAATTACATCAATGTTTATAAATCCCCCCAGTTGAATAATGATGCATTTCTCAAAATGAATATAGTGAAAATGGAGACATTTACCTGAAGGAAAAATGTAATAAAAGAAACAATTCCAAGGACTAGAAACAATAGTGAAAACAAGTTACTATTCTGTCGTTTTGTTTCGGCATCATCATTTCTTGTAAAAATCTGTAAGAAAACATTTAAAGGATTTTTAGTTCAATCAGTGAAGAACCCATCCTGGACCTGACCCATTTCCCATCTGGCCCAGTATTCAGGGGTCAGGAGAGCCACAGTACACTGGAAATCAGGGTTGGCTTTCCTATTGCCAGCCCTAAAGGTGTCTGCATTCTGCCTTCCGTGGAGGCCAGGATAAGTCTATCATTCATAAATTGATCCAATATTTTTTCTGCTCAGGTTCCATCTTGGAGTCAGGAGTGCCACCTCAACTGTGTAAAGCTGAAATCAGAACAAATACTCTCCTCTTCCCTTGGTGGGAACTACATTTATGGCAGTTCACTGCTTTACTATTTGGACATTTCAAACTGTCCTGAGGTGTCTGGAGAAAACCTGATGTGGTTTTTTTGGTGAACCACAGAGCGGTGGTCATTCACTCAGCCCAGGCCTTTCAAAAAGAAAGGAGTTTCCTTGAGCCTGCCTTCTTGGTAGGATGGCCAGTTAGAGAGCCAGTTGGAAACTACAGCTACCTGACCTAGCACCATACATGAAATGTTTTCCAGAGATGGTTATAAGGGCTAATGGGATGTTTTGAACTCAAGGAACACAGAGAATAACCACTCCTCAGGGAAAGAAAACACGTATCTCCCTTCACAGTGGGCCAAAATCAGTCTTGTAAGGCAGTCACATTCCTAGCCCAGGACAGACAACTTTACCTTTCATAAAAAAACAGACAAACAACAACGACAAAAAGGATTTTTGAAAAGATTAAATAATTTTTTGACTAGTCAGTCCAAGAAAAATCGTAACAACTACTAAATTCTTACTCTATGCCAGGCATTATTCTAAGCAAATTCATATATACTATTCCTCTAATCCTGGCAACCATCTCCAGAATGGAGAATGATTTATTATCATCACAGTTTTACACAGATAGAAACTGAAGTACAGAGAAGGTAATTAATTTGCTCAAGTTAACACAGCCAGCAAGGGATGACTCAAGGATATAAATCCAAGCAAACTGATGCAGAGCCCACCATCTTCAATGAGGCAGATATCTGGTTGCCTACTCAATATCTAAGAGCTAATATCCCAGCCCTGGGACACTTACCTCCAGACTTATTGTTATATGAAGAATGAGAAAAGTATAAAATCATAACTTGAGGTTTTGCTATAACCAAACCCATTCCTAACTTAACCACTGCCTTTTTTTTTTCTCTGATGACACCACAGTCTACCCCTCCCCCATCCCCTAAAAACCTGTAAGACACATGTTAGTGCAAGGATCAGCAAACTATGGGCCACTGGCCAAATGTTTATATAAAGTTTTAATGGAACATAGTCGTGTTCATTCACTTCCACATTGTCCTTGTGTACTACTAGGTGAGAGTTGAGTATTTGCAACAGAAATCATGTGGCATGCAAAGCCTAAAATATTTACCATCTTACTATTAATAGAAAAAGTTTGCTGACTCCTGCCCTGGACCATATACTCTACAGAATCAGACATTTGATCACATTCTAAGACTTTTTTTCAACAACTAGACAAATATCTGGCACAGAGAAAACACAAAAAATAATTATAGAGGCCAGGCATGGCAGCTCATGCCTGTAATCCCATTACTTTGGGAGGCTGAGGCAGGTGGATCACTTGAGGTTAGGAGTTTGAAACCAGCCTGGCCAACATGGTGAAGCCCTATCTCTACTAAAAATACAAAAATTTTAGCCAGGTGTGGTGGTGCAGGCCTGTAATTCCAGCTACACAGGAGGCTGAGACAGGAGAATCGCTTGAGCCCAGGAGGCAGAGGGTGCAGTGAGCCAAGATCGCGCCACTGCACTCTAGCCTGGGCGAGAGTGAGCGAGACTTAAAAAATAATAATAATTCTTGAATAAATATATTTAATATTAAACATGAATATCATTAAACATGAATTCATGAATGAATATATTAAACTGAAATAAGCTAGCCAGGCATGGGTAGACCTGAATAGTCATATATGTTTTGTAGAATCAAAAGTCAGTGTTTAGCTTATGCTTCTTGTGGTGATCAATCTCTTTCTCCATAATGTTTTCAGCAGTTATGGCAAGGGTGTCCTCAGCTTGATGTTTGGAAATATGTCACTAAACAGAGAGCATTCCTTTCAGATCGTAACTTTATTGCTGAAAATGCCACCATTAAGATGAGGTGGAACCAACGTATGTCAATCTCGATCTTTAGGAAGCTATTCCTATTTGTTTTAATCTTAGCAAGTGGGATGAAAATTACATCTTACAAAAGTAGCATGCTAGGCCTACTCATGTCCTGGAAAATATGTACGTTAGAGAACAGTGCATTCTCAAGCCAGTCTGACCAACATTTGAGGAACTCTCTTTGCACATTGGTGAAATGAGAATTCACAAGGTTTGTTCAGAGTCCAGTGTTGGCAGGTATAAGAAAGTCATCTCATCACTTTCATTGACTATTTCAGGAAGCTGGTCCTTAGTTGCCCAGGCTAGAAACCAACTGTGACAACAAAGGAAGGTTCACAAAGTTAGCTTTCCTATCACAAACCAGACTTCCATTCTTACATCTTCAAGCCAATTAGTTTCATAAGAAGATAATGGATTTTGTTGCTTATGTATCCCAGTTCAAACACAGTTTATTCATTCATTCTTCCATCAGGACTCACAAGTAAATCACACAAATGGGCACCACACTTACCCCTATAATCTTTGAAAATATTACTGCAAATGCTGGTTGCAGACCTCCATTTATAATGGCACAAAATACACCAACAACAAAATAAGGCCACTCAGTTAAATTTAGCTTCATAATCCTCCAAAAGGAAACTGGAGGTATACTTTCATCCTAGGAAACACAAATTATTACAACAGTTAGTTAAAAACTTTTATAATGTACAGTTCTTGCATATGCACAAAAATTTGTAAAGGAATATATCCTATCCTTATTCCTTAAAAAGGAATAAGTGATGACAATTTTGCTTCAAAAAATGTCATAATGATTATTATTTAGCCTCAAAAAAATGCTGGCAAATGTTGCTACAATATTCCCTTACTTTTTAAAAAATAAATGATGCTTCCACAAACACTTAACTTTTATTTGGTACTCAGAATCTGACAAGAGTATTTATAAGCAGGAATAAACAGAATAGAAACTTTGATATTTGAAGACCCACTATAGTCTCTTTACATTATAAATTTTAACTCTAAAAATTCTACTGTATAAATTAACACTCTTAAATTTCTAACCTGATTCTAAAATGTTGACATCCTGGCCTGTGGAACATTCTGGGGGATAGGACAGGAGGATTCTGGAGAGCCCGTTTTTGTTCCCACTCCTAACATAGCCCTAGCCCACCAAACTAGGGGAACCACAGTTGGTGAGATTAAAACAAACTCCGCATCCCCCTTCATACCAGAGCCTCTTTGGTACTAAGCTTTCTGTCTTGGCCTTGTGATCCACGGACACTCCTACGAGTGGATCTTTTTCTTATTAGACTGGATCCTGAATCATGTGAAGACATTTCCAAGGTATCAATTTCACTTTTGGATTCATCAGCTGCATTTTCTAATTCAATTTCATTTCCTGCTGTCTAAAATAAACAAGAAATATGCATAAGCTCATTAGGCTGTGTTAACCAATGAAAGCTAATCACTGAATGTCAGTTATCAAGGAAAACAGTAATTTGTTTAGTAACTGCAGAAAAGGATAAAGCTAATCCTTGTTTTTTTTTTTTTGTGTGTGTGTGTGTCTGTGTGTATCTATATATGTGTGTGACATTTGGAAATGAAAACCACCAAAGAAGAATTCCCACTGTATATACTGAAATAAACTGGCATTCATTCCATGTATCTTATCTTCTCATGCCCTTTTTTGTGGGTGTTTTGACTCAATCAAGTTTACTCTGGATCAGTGCTGTCAACAGAAGTATGGTGCAAGCCATACTGTGAGCCATGTTATTTTAAATTTTCTAGAAGCCATGTTAACAAATGTAAAAAGAAAGAAGTGAAATCAATTTTAATGATATATTTTATTTCACCTAATATATCCAATATACTATTGATATCCTATGATATCATTCCAATATGTAATCAATATAAAAATTGAGATATTTTGCATTTTTTTGCACTAAGTCTTCAGAACAAGGTGTGCACACTCTACTTAAAACATTCCAATTCAGATTCACTACTGTTTAAATGCTCTACAGGCACATGTGGCTACTGACTACTATAATAGATACCTTGAAACCTTTTAATTTTTTTATCTGTTTATCCTTCTTTATTTTCCCCTCTTTCAAGAGAGAAAAAAAAATCTTAAAACAATGGTGTCGTTCTGAATCCCCCAAGTGTTGTTTCCTACTTTTTAAGATAATCAAATCAAATAATATTTATTTTTAGCATTAAATGCAAAATCAGTTTATCACTGAGATGACAGGAAAATTCTAAAGTTAAACTACACCTGCATTGTGACAAGTTTGAAGTAAATGCCTTTCTCTTTCATGAGCTCATCATGATTTCCTTTCTCCACAATGACTCCATCATCGAAACCAGCGATGACGTCGGCATTACGAACCGTAGACAAACGATGAGCTATCACAATGGTGGTCCGACCTTTTCTGGCCTAAAGAGAGAGAAATTTGGTTTTTGAATACATTAACAATTACATGAAGAAACTTATCCATTCAACATATATTTACTGAACCAATGCTGTGGGCATTGTAAAACCATCAAATCTATATAAGATAGCCTCTGACTTCAATAAATGTATAGACAATTGATAATAGTCTAAAATGATGTTTTATTGTAATAAATAAAAACACAAATATACCAGTCACATATTAATATTATGTAAGCCCCCAAATATTTTATTTAGCATAAATTTTCAGTAATAATCGGGGGCTTGGGCCTGGCACCATAGCTCACACCTGTAATCCCAGCACTTTGGGAGGACTGAGGCAGGCGCATCACAAGGTCAGGAGATCGAGACCATCCTGGCTAACACAGTGAACTAAAAATACAGAAAATTAGCCGGGCGTGGTGGCGGGCTCTTGTAGTCCCAGCTACTTGGGAGGTGGAGCATATAGTGAGCCAAGATCGTGCCACTGCCCTCCAGCCTGGGCAACAGAGCGAGACTCTGTCTCAAAAAATATATATATAACTCTGTCTCAAAAAAATAATATAAAATAAAAATAAAATAATCAGGGGCTTGTACGAACCAACAAATTCCTACAGCGCAGGCATCAAAACAAACACAGGCCATTGTGCTGTACTGGTACACACCAGCTAGTAATCAGCCCTAGGAATCATAATATCCTATTCCCCATAACCCCCTGGATGAACAAGACAGACAATAAATGTGAGGCAGTAAAGTCCAAACCTCAGTGTCACACTAACCTGAAATAAATTTATGAATTTATTTTATCCAATAAAATATTTTATGCAAGGAGCCTGTGTAAGGCTCAATTTATTCATATGTAAAACGGGGATAATAATACTCTTTACTTCTTAGAGTAGTTGTGATGACTAAATAAAATAATGCACATAAAGTACTCAACATTATGCCTTATCCATAGTAAGTGCTTAATAAGTGATACTTATTCCTAGGTAGAAGAATTATGGAAACATTGAAGAGTCATGTAAGTCTCTTTTATTTTCACAAAGGAACAGAGCCAGATATCCAGGCCTTATCTAAGACTTCTCTAACCTTTGTAATTTTCCGAATGCTCATAATTTTTGTTACTCTATATTTCTCTCCAGTAACTAGCAACACAATTCTCAAAACCAACACACAACATTTTCAGGATCAATAGGATAAGCAGAAGTGAAAAACTTCAAAAAGAAAAAATACACAAGAGAAAAATTAGGTGGTAGAAACTAGAAAATAGCCGGGCGCGGTGGCTCAAGCCTGTAATCCCAGCACTTTGGGAGGCCGAGATGGGCGGATCACAAGGTCAGGAGATCGAGACCATCCTGGCTAACACGGTGAAACCCCGTCTCTACTAAAAAAAAAATACAAAAAACTAGCAGGGCGCGGTGGCGGGCGCCTGTAGTCCCAGCTACTCGGGAGGCTGAGGCAGGAGAATGGCGTGAACCCGGCAGGCGGAGCTTGCAGTGAGCCAAGATCCAGCCACTGCACTCCAGCCTGGGCGACAGAGCGAGACTCCGTCTCAAAAAAAAAAAAAAAAAAAGAAACTAGAAAATACACAAGAAAATAGATCAATTCTTTGTATCTTTTTAAGAAAAAGGGGGTATGTGGAATTTTCTCTCAAAATTTATACCCTAAAGTATTTTAAAATATAACGTTTTAAAATTGTTTTTATTTATAATTTAATACACAATTTCACTATAGATTAATGAGGAAACACAGATAAGCAAACCAATAAGCAGTGGGTCACAACTGTAATTCTGGCACTTTGGGAGGCTAAGGCGGGAGGACTGCTTGAGCCCCGGAGTCTGAGATCAGTCTGGGCAAGATAGTGAGACCTCGTCTCTACAAATATATCAAAAAATAGCTGGTGGTTGGGCACGGTAGCTCACGTCTGTAATCCCAGCACTTTGGGAGGCCGAGGCAGGTGGATCACCTGAGGTCAGGAGTTCAAGACCAGCGTGGGCCACATGATGAAACCCTGTCTTTACTAAAAATACAAAAATTAGCCAGGTATGGTGGTGCATGCCTGTAATCCCGGCTACTCAGGAGGCTGAGGCAGGAGAATCACTTGAACCCGGGAGGCAGAGGTTGCAATGAGCCAAGACTGTCCCACTGCACTCCAGCCTGGGCGACAGAGCAAGACACCATCTCAAAAAAAAAAAAAAAAAAAAAAGCTTGGCATGGTGGCACACACCTGTGGTCCCAGCTACTCGGGAGGCTGAGCTGGAAGGATCACTTGAGCCTGGGCAGCAGAGACTGCAGTGGCCATGATGGCGCCACTGCACTTCAGTCTGGTGACAGAGTGAGAGAAGAGAAGAGAAGAGAAGAGAAGAAAAATGAAAAGAAAAAGAAAAGAAAAACAGAAAGGAAGGGGAGGGGAGTGGGGGAGGGAAGGGAAGGTACGGAGAGGAAAGGAAAAGAAAGAAAAGAAGGAGGAAGAGAGGGAGCGATTGAGTGAGGAAGGGAGGGAGGGAAGGAAGGAAGGAAGGAAGGAAGGAAGGAAGGAAGGAAGGAAGGAAGGAAGGAGAAAGAAAAACACAGAGGTGAAACCACAGATTAAGCAAAATGAGCGGGGAGAAAGTAGCTACAATCCCATCTGCCTCTATTTTGGTCCACATAATGTTTAGTAAGCTACTTTTTTTCCTCCCTCAAAAATTTATTAAGCACGTTGACAGGATGTTTAAAGGAACATTCAAGGGTTGTTTTATTAGAGACAGGGAGAGTTGAAACAAATATGAGTTCATCTTTGAAATCTACTGTGACATCTCAACTTGGAACTCCTTTGGTTATAAGGTCTCATTCTCCACATTCTCGGTCCTCACAGAATTATCTCCATTACTATCACATGCTGGAGATCAAAAACACAGTGCCTGGCCCAGGGCAAATACTCAAATGCTATTCGATGAATGAGTCATATGGATTCCAGAATCGCAGGACAGTCAAACTCTGTTGATAGTCAATAACATGTCATGGCTTAGGTACGTTTTCAGTATCACAGGCTCTCTGCCCCTCTCCTGGAAATAAGAAGTTTCTTATTTCCCATAGAGTCTTCAAGTGGCATTCAACGTCTTGAAAATCATGTGTGAACCTTCAGGTTGTATTTTTCTCTTCCTGGCAATATTACAAACTCTCAAAACCTAAATAACAGGGTTATCCACATAGTCAAGTTTTGAAGATCACAATGAAGATGAATTTTCACTGGTATCTATATTTCTATTTTTTAATTTAAAAGATTAGCAAGTGTCTTTAGATGAAAATTTATTCATCATCACTTAAAATAAGATCAGAGAAATAAGTATAAATTGAACAATAAAACAAACAAATAGAAAAAGATTTCAAAGAGGCCTAATGCTTTTATTTTAATAGCTGAAGGAATCACCTAGAAGCTATCAGAAATTTCATTTTCTAAGACCAATATTAACAAGAATTAATAGTAGAATATTCTTACGCTTATAAATCAGGTTGGTTTGAACTAAGCCTCACTGACCTTATCCAGAGCCACCTGAACCACTGCTTCACTTTCTGTGTCCAAGGCTGACGTGGCCTCGTCCAGCAGGAGGATCTTGGGGTTGCGAACCAGGGCACGTGCAATGGCGATCCTCTGCTTCTGCCCACCACTCAGCTGGGCCCCTCTCTCTCCAACCAGGGTGTCAAATTTCTACCACAGAAAACCCAGGATTATTTAGCATAAGGACAAGCTATCTCGGCTCATATTTTAAATTGGTAAGGAATCCCATACACAACCCAAGTCTCACAGGTAATACAGGTCCAGTTCTTTAAATCTTATTTAGCACAATAACCAACCTCAGTTTTTAAAAATGTGTCTACGACCAGTTGATACTGCTAGAACTTTCAAATCTGAGGTAATCTTATTTTCCCTTCTTAGGATTTCTCTTCCTCCGATTTATAGTAGTTTCCTAATTTCCTATGTAGTAGGCCCGCATTTTATTTTTTGCACCTCTAGAAAGGCAAAGGGCAAGGACAACTTACCTGAGGCAGTTTCATGATAAAGTCATAGGCATTGGCTTCCTTGACAGCTTTCTCAATCTCATCCATGGTGACATCTTCACGACCATAGCGAATGTTTTCAGCTATCGTGGTGGCAAACAATACAGGTTCCTGACTCACCACACCGATGATTTCCCGTAGAAACCTTACGTTTATGGTCCTAATATCCTGTCCATCAACACTGACCTGGAATAAAAAGTAAGTGTGACTTTCATACATTTGTAGTTGAAAGGGTAACATCAGAAAGATGTGCAATGTGACGGCTGATCACCGCAGGGTCTAGCTCAGCATGGGTCATCTCACCATGCCCTCTGTGGGGTCATAAAGCCTCTGCATCAGCTGGACCGTTGTGCTCTTCCCACAGCCGCTGTTTCCAACCAGGGCCACCGTCTGCCCACTCTGCACCTTCAGGTTCAGGCCCTTCAAGATCTGCCAGGACGAGTGAAAAAAAAAAAACATCAAGGCAATTCACAGACACAGGGTATAGGAACTGACCGTTCAATACTAGGTTTAAATACACATGCACTTTTAAAAAAATAATCTCTACAAGAAAACATCAGAAACTTTTCATTCAATAGTTTAATTGTTGATTAATCATTTATCACTGTACCTTAACTTCTTTTCGAGATGGGTAACTGAAGTGAACATTTCTGAATTCCAAATTTCCCTTAATATTATCTGGTTTGTGCCCACTCTTCGAATAGCTGTCAATACTTGGCTTCTAAACAGAATCAAATTTTAAGAGATTACTAGGTTACAATAACTACTTTTAGTGATATTTTGTGGAAAGCTGGATAAAGTGACAAAGAAATTGACTCTTAACTGGACAATCTTTTAGACAGATGGATAAATGGCCAACTTAGACTTACATTATCAATTATCTTGAAGATTTCAAAAGCTGCTCCTCTTGCATTTGCAAATGCTTCAATGCTTGGAGATGCCTGTCCAACACTAAAAGCCCCAATTAATACAGAAAAGAATACCTGAGGAATGTGAAGAAAAAACATCAGGCTACTTAGATAGTGATAGCAATTTTTTTTTCATACTTCTTCTGTCTTCTAACATAGGTAATTAAAATTTAAAATGGCTAGGCAACATATAAATATTAGGTGTTAAAAATATTTTAATAGTTTGAAACTAACAGTACATTTAATTCCTTTTTTTCATTTTTTTTCTTTTTTAAGAGACAGGGTCTCACTGTGTCACCCAGGATGGAGTGCAGTGGTGCAATCAGAGCTCATTATAACCTCTACCTCCTGGGCTCAAGCAATCCTCCTGCCTCAGTCTCCCACGTAGCTAGGACTACAAGCATGCATCATCAAATCTGATAAATTTTTTTTATTTTTTCTAGAGACAGGGTCTCGCTATGTGTCCCAGGCTGGTCTCCTGGCCTCAAGCAATCCTCCTGTCTCAGCCTCCAAAAGTGCTGGGATTACGGGCATGGGCCACCACGCTCAGCCAAGAGTAAATTTCAAATGTGTCACCTCAAAAAGTTTCAAGTGAGGTGATGGATATGTTAATTAGCTTGATCTGATCACTCCACATTTTGTGTGTATGTGTGTGTATATATAAACATCAAATTGTACTCCATAAGTGTAATGCAATTATGATTTGTCAATTAAAAAATAGCAAAAAAATTTTTTCAAAAAAAATTTTAAGACAAGGTCTTGCTTTGTTGCCCAGCCTGGAGTGCAGTGGTGCAATCTTGGTTCACTGCAACTTCAACCTCTTGGGTTCAGACAACCTTCCCATCTCAGTCTCCGAAGTAGCTGGGACTATAGACAAGTGCTACCATACCTGGCTAATTAAAAAAAAAATTATAGAGATGAGATCTCACTATGTTGCCCACACTAAAAATATTTTAGAAGTTTAAATACTTTTCAATTTAGAATGCAGAATTAGTCTTACTTGCTCAATAAAATAATGATTTAAATTTTATAGGGCTAGAATATTATAATAGGATTTTTTTTATTTCTTCAATGTCTAAGATTTTTTTTTATTTAGATCATCAGCAAGGTAAAGTGGAAATAAACACTATTAGAGGAGTCAGAAGACCCAGTTCTGAATCCTAAATTGGTATTAACTAGTTACATGTTGTTAGGCCATTCTCTTAGAATCTCTGGCTTCAACTTCTTCATTTGCAAAAACAGGCAAGATTCTATCTGTTCCCCCTACCCAGCAATCATAGAGATGTTGTATCATGATAAAACAGGGTGTGTGAACGTTTTTTGTTAATTATAAAGCACACACACCTAAGGCATTGATCCTTTATCAGGTTGTCTCTTTTTTGCAACAAGGCCGTGTTCTCTTTAGGCCTTGTTGTTTGTTTGTTTTGTGCAAATCAGTTTCTTATTGGTAAAGACTTAACTGTGTTTCTCTTTGGGGTTGATGAAAATTAATGTCATTATTCATTTTTTCTAAATCACATGGAATTATATTGCTCAATAATTTACACAGAAGGAACTTTGCTAAGTGATTCTATATTCATTATCTCAATTAGTCCTCAAAACAACACTGAAAGTTAGGGCTCATTCCTGTCATGTCATTTGGCAGAAGAGGTAGCAGAGGCTTGAAAAGTTTAGCTAGCCGCCCTAAATCATACAGCTAAAAAGTGACACAGCTGCCATTTGAATCAACTTGGTCTGATATCAAACCCCACACTCCCTATTCTGGATGCCTCCAGTTTGTGAGGTATATTTATGCCCAGAGAACACTAGATTTAAACTGCTCATCTCAATCACAGTTAAATGGAAAACATCTGTTATGACAACCAAGGATCACCCACAGCATCACTACACTAAAAAAAAAAAAAACTTTATGGGAAAAGCCATTCCTGACTGAGCAAAGTTGGATAAGGCAAATTTGAAAAAACTAAAGAAGCAATTATTGCATCCATATTACAAATCTGGCTCCTGAAAAAGGGAATTGTTTTAAGGGATTCTACAAAATATCATATTTCACTGTCTCAATCTATTTCTGCTTGGCCTATGAAAAAGGAACTAAGTGACTCTTCTAACAGTGTATTTTATTAGATCCAGATACGAATTGAGTTTGGTTTGCAAATTATTTCATTGTCTTTAAAATAAAAGAGGATAACATTAAATGGCAAGACTTCTGTGCTTGCACAAAGGTCTATAATGCAGAAAACTTCCAAGCAATCTTTTAGGAAGAGGAACAACTTCCATAATTTGTGAGGTGGATTAGCTGCCATTCGAAATAATTTGAAAAGAAGTCAAAATGTGTATTTTGCCATTTTGGGGAACAGTATATCAGAAAATAAAAGTGAAGTGTTTAGCATCAAGTTTGGCACAAATAATCTCAACAAATAAAAGTTCATGCTATTGAGATTGCTAAGGTTAATATTATTTAGGCTACAGGATAAATTGTGCAATATATCTGCAAAAACAAACAAGCAAAAAACTGGTTGTCGGATGCATCCAATTTTTTTCCACTTTTTAACCTAGTAGTGCAAGTGTCTGTAGTATTCAATAGTTGTTCAAAATATGTTCTTCTAAAGTCAAGCCAACATTACTGGATTTCATTGGCATTTTATAATAATGGCTCATTTCTCAATATAAACCACTTACAGTGAGTACTTGTCCAATAGAATATTCCTTTGAGAGGACCAAGGTGGTCCCATACCAGAAGGCCAGAGCATAAGATGCATAGATAAGCAGGAAAGCAGCACCTATAGAAATATTGGCTGTAATAGCTTTCTTTATCCCAATTCTTTTAGCTTCTTCTAAATTTTTGTTGTACCTGGGAAAAAAACAAAAATGATCACATATACTCATACATTTTATGAAAACATGTCAATAATAGCATGATAGTTACAGAGTGGCTAGGATGTGCTCAGTTGTGGTGATATACATGCATTTTGTCCTGCTGCTCATACATTGACCCTATATAGTAGTACTGTTTTACTCCCTTTCTGCAGAAGAAGAAACTGAAATTTACAGAGATTAACTTATTTTTAGGGGAGTCTTCTAAAATTTCCTACTCTGGCTTTAGCAATAGCAAAATACGTGAAGCAATATTTAGCAAACTTCTAGAACTTATATTGTTTCGTACACAAAACAAAGTAGAAGCCATGGAAAAACCTATGTCTTCCCTTCAAAATCTGCATGCCTCTTTAATTAAGTAATAAAATGGAGAGATAATGTTAGAAAGTGCTTTTAAAAAAAAGGGACAGTCATTTAAATCTCTGAACATTAAGGAAGTTTGGAGACAGTTTGCTCTCTGTCCTGCCTTCCTCTAGGACTGTTGGAATGACCAACTGAGAGGTTACATGTGTGAGAGCATTTTGAGAATTCTGAATTGCCATGTAATACTTTTTACATTTAAAAAAGCTGTACAATTTATCTTATTTCTGTAGACATTTATTTTAAAAATCACTGACCTACAAAAATTATTTGGCTTACAGGTATATAAAAGCACATAATTATTAATCAGCATTCCTTCTCTTCCTTCTCCTTTCTACATATTGACTACTTGTCCTTCCCTCTGTTAATGCTCCCAATACTTGTCATGCCATAGCTGCCTGCTGCTGAACTGACAGGCTCTGACCTGGTGGCTTGGGCCATCCAGGGCTTCTGGCTAACTCAATGACTGAGAAAAATTAAATTCTTAGCATATCTATAGCCCTGAACCCATTCACAGCAAAAGGCCTACCCTACATTAACCAAAGCTGAAGAGCACCCATTAATACTTCTTAGAGCAAATATAGGAAATTATACAAAAGGAGCAAAAACGAGCAAATGAAAAACATCGAAAAACAATGTTGGAATCACTGACAGATTTTATTTCTCCAGTTCTAATGACCTAAAGGTTAATCCCAACTGATAATTCAAATATTTTTTAAAACCTCAGAGAGTGGTCAATTTTTGACGTTAAAGCTAAAGGAGATGATGTCTGTAACTCGACCTTCATTTGAAAGGAACAGAGAAGACTACTCTGTTTAAGAAGATAGCTGTGGAGATAAGCTAATGGAACCCAGAGTTAAAGGAAAATAGGAAATTTTGCAAATATGGAACGAAGGTAAATGGATTAGTGAAACAGGACAGATTGACTTAAATCTGTCTGTATTTTCTTAATCACAACTCCCTGCAGAACCTAGAGCATTAACTTGGATAGAGAAGGAGCTAATAATTGTTGAAATTAATGAACTTACTTCCATATAAAAGTCATACTTTAAGGTGTTTGATCCATAAAATTCACAACTATATAAATATTATATAGTATTATATTAATTTCCTTTAGAGAACTTGTTCCATTAGTATGTACAGCAGAGTTCAAGCACTGTCCACATATGAACATGCATTATTTCTTGCTTTCATGACTACTTTAACTAGGTACATTACAGAGTTACAAAAGTATGCCAAGTGAAATTTACATCACTACCGTGTTCACTAAAGATGAAATTTAAACAGAACTTCATAGTGACAACATATCAACACATCGTTAGTTTCTACCCCCCAAAATGTAAATCCTCAACTTGCCAGTTATCATCTGAACAGAAAAATTATTTTTGAGAAACATTTCAATGATTTGTATATACACATGCACACACACATAACACACAGACATATACATATCTCTCACTTTATGAGTTCATCTGAGGAGAATGCTACCACTGGGCACAACTTACATAAGAGTACATTTAAGGAAATTTAATACATATGTACTACACTGTTACCTCCTTTATTTCAGTTCCGGCTTACCGAGACTAACGTAGAAACCAGTCTGACGTTGTCCTATGCAGCCAGAGGAAACATTTGCACAGAAGCACAAGGAGGAAAATCATTTACACATCAGAAAGGAGAAATAAAGGAAAGAAGGGGGTAAAGGGAAACGAGACATAAACAATACTCCTTTTCCATAAGCTGTTTGTTGTTTTTCAATACAAATGCCATATATAAAACCAGATATTAAAATAATCCATTCATCAAAAGCTTTAGTACAGAAATGATCATGAAAGTAAGGAGTGACTAAAAGAGACTAAAGTTATATAACAAAACCATTGGTATGTAGGAAATGTGACTCATCTTAAATATTATAAAAATATTTATCAATAATGCAAGTAACTACTTATGAGAGTAAGAAACAATTTTGATTAAGCAAACAGAAATGAATACTAATAGATAAATATATTTTCAAGACACATAAAAGAGAGAAAAATATTTTTAAATGAAAAAGAACAAAACTATTCTATACAATTGAATGGAATTTATTTTAACTTCTGGTTAAATTTCCATTCAAAGAGAGCCAGCTTCCCTCCTGCACTGATAATTTGAAGAGAAAGCCAGATTAACACCTCGATTACTTTATGTAGAAGCAGAGAAGGGAAGGAGAACAGGAATGAAAACTGATTATGTTTGGTCTAAGAAGAGTCATCAATTCTACTTCCAAATTATATCCCAAATCTAGGTACCCGTCACCCATCTCCTGCCTCTGATCCAGATCAGGGAGATGCTCTGGCCTGGACCACTCTGCCAGCCTCCCCACTGGTCTCCCTGATTCTACTCTTTGACTTCTCACATCCATTCATGAGACCCATTACAGGCAAAGAAACAATCTGAAAACATAATGTGGATAGTCATTCCTCTATTTAACACCCTCAACCACTCCCTTGTGCCCTTGGAATACAATTCTAACTCTTCATTATGGCCCACCATCCCCACATTCTGGACCCTGCCCACCCCAATCTCCCCTCACTCAACTGAGCTTCAGTCATGCAAGCCTTATGATGTTTCCTAGAACATACTAAAGTCTTGGCCACCCCAGGAAATTTGGAAGACTCTTCTTCCAACCCATCCCATCTCTCTCCCCACCATGGCATGCTTTTTCTCATCCCTCAGGTCCCAGCTGAGATGAAACTTCCTCAGAGATGCCTGCCCCAACTACCATATTTAAAGTTAACTTGCCCTCCCCATCATTATCATTACTCACTTTGATTCTTTCAGATCACATTTTTAAATCAATATTTTAAATTTTATATTTATTCCTCCTTTCTCTATTCCTTCCATTTTTATCCATCTTACTATTTTGACTGAAGATCACACAATATCCTCTGTTTCTGATTCACAGCTGAAAACCTAGAGCCCTAGCTTTGTTTAGACCTTTATAGAATAAAAAGGAAAAGAAAAGGAAAACCTAGAACCTAGCACAGTGCCTGGCATGTTGTAGGTGCTGAAGCAATTTGTCTAATTAATAAACATTTAAGAAATGGCCAACCTGGCAAGGACATCAGGCCATCAGTTTGTAATCTTATGTCAGTCAGGTCTGAGTATGAATTCATACTACCAGTGTGGTCCAAAAACAGCTAGACACAGAATTTAATGTAAGGTGGTCTCAGGTTAGCAGTGCCCTTGGTGAATCACAGAAGCAAACACAAATCCTGCCTGAAAGAATTGGACTTCAACCCAGATCCATAGCAAATGTAAGATGGCACTGACTGGTAGGTTTATTTCAACGTCAGAGATGATGGATTCATTCTGAATGGATGAAATACTGTATATTTTCTAATTGTTCATTCCTGATTTACAGGAATGCTATTTATTCTGAATAATGATAGGTACCCAGAGATCTTATTGTATTTTGTTAGCTTATAAAACCTACTGGAATTTCTGTGTAGACAATCTTATCATCTGTGAATAATGACAGTTTGCTTCCTGTTTTCCAATCCTTATTGCTTTTCTTTTTTTGTTTTCTTTTTTCATTCTTACTCTTATTTGTTCTATTGGTCTTATTATCTAGTACTAGTACAACAGTACATAGAAATGATACTATCAAACACACTTGCCTCATTCATTATTTTTTTTTATTTTTTTAATTGACAGACAAAATTGTAAGTATTTATTTCATTCATTATTTTAAGTGTTAAAATGTTTTTAATGTTTCACCACTAAATGTTTCCTGTGGGTCTCTAATAATTAAGAAGGTTGTTTCTTATTCCTAGTTTTATGAGTTTTTGTCATGAATCATATACAATTAATGCTTTTCCCCTTATATCAAAACAAATGTTTTTCTTTTAATCTATTAATATGGTTAATTATATTAACAGATTTCCTAAAGTTAAAACCATCTTTGCAATCGTAGGACAAAGCCAGCATGTTCAGGATGTTTTCAATTTGGTATTTTTCACATGGATTTATTTAGCTAGTAATTTATTTATTTATAATTTCTGCATCTATGTTTTAGGTGAAACTGTTTTTTCAGTTAGAAAAACATTTAGTTTTCCTTTCTCATATTATACCTGCCTGGTTGTAGTATCAAAGTTACACTAGCCCCATAAAATGAACTCACAACAATTTATGTAAGATAGGGTTATCTCTTTCTTGAAGTTGTGATAGAACTTTCCTACAAAATTATTCAGACTTGTGGTTTCTACTTGCGGGAGAGAAGTAGTGGAAAATGGAGACTTTTAACTTTGAATTCAATTCTTTTAATGATTATGGGTTTACTCAGATTTTCTTCTTCTTACATGAGGATTTTAACCTACATTTTTCTAGCATATTGTCTATATCATGAGGGTTTTAAAATTTATTGGTATAAAGCTGTAATTTAAAAATAGATTTTTAAATCTGTTACAAGTTTTCCCTATTCATTCTTTTTTTGTTCCTGATTAAACATATAAGACAGTTATTTATAAGTCTTTTTAAATAATTAGTTTATGGATTTGTCAATCTTCTACTCTTTTGCCTTTATTTTCTATTAAATTAATTTTTGCTCTTACCCTTATTATTTCCTTCTAATATTTTATTGTTCTCTCTCTAACTTCTTGATTTAGATGTTTAGTTCTTTAATTTTCAATAATTTTGTATTTCTTCTACCAGATACTCTGGTATGACTGGATTAGGATTCATTTTTAATGTGAAACCCTCAGCTTTGGAGAGAGATTGTTTCCTAGTCCACAGAGCAGTATAAATTCAGACCCCAATTGCAGATAGCAGCCAGGCCTGAGAATCTAACTTCTATAGGGAGATGTTTTCCCCCAGCTGAGAACCAGGAAGAAGCTGTTAAGTTTTGTCTGTCTTCCAACGCTGCTGGGCTGTTGGGCATATTATTTTTCTGGTCCACCTTTTCTCTGAGGAAAACTGGAAAAAATTCCAAACTCGAAACTTCATTATGTCTCTGCTCAAATAGCAGCTAATCAAAAAATATTTTTCTGAATCACTTATCTAAATAGTATCCTCATGATTCTCTTATTTTATTTCCCCAAATAATATTTACCCCAACTGGTGTATTAACTATTTGATTATTTGTGGTTGTTTGTAACCTTACCCACCCCCATTAGAATTTAAGCTCCATGAGAGCCGGGGCTTTATTTCATTGAACATTTGCTCAGTCATTAAGCAGGACCCCTCATTTTATTAGCCAGACATATTATAATCAAAAGCAAAGACTTTAGCAAAAATCAAAATGGAACATAGATACCGCTTTCCTTTGAACTATGGCACTTAACCATTATAAATTATTCTGAGAGGATATATCTTTATATGTGTGAATATACCATATGAACAAGAGTACTCCAAACACATATGCACAGATAAAAAAAATTATGCAGTGAATACTCATGTAAGTACACCTGAGATCAAGAAACAGAACACTGCCAGAACCACAGAATCCCCTACTGTGTGTTTGGCTCTCTTCACACAACTTCTCATCTTCCCCAGAGCTAACCACTATTCTGATTTCTGAAAATTCCCTCGGTTTTCTTTATGGCTGTACCACACAATGTATAACCTCCTTAACCAATAGTTTACTTTTTCATACTTTCAAATATATATATATTCATAAGATTGAAATGTTATAGCATCAGAATATTATAATTTATATTCAATTTTAAATAAAATCTGTTGCTGCTTAGAAATCAGTAATCTGATTTATATTATAAATTTCAATAAATTACCATCTATGCTCTCAGAAATCTAATAAAAGGGAAGAGTTGCAAGCATAATACTAAACATATAATATAAAAGATTTTGAACTTTTGTACACATAAGTGCTTTTTGATTATATTTTTATCTTCCAAATCATGTAGCATATGTCAACTGAGTAGGGGCCTGGGCAGAAAAGAAAATGAACCACAGATTAAAATGTCCCCACAGATCTTACACAAAATACTCAGTCAATCTTAGAGAATCACTAATTAACTTGATAGAGGAAAAAAAATCAGAGGTAGAAAATACATTTCAGCCTTAGGAAACTATTTTTATGTTATTGCCCATCTAGAAACTCTTTGAATTAGCAGATAAAAGAAAAGTACAATTAGAATCACAACTTCTCCAAAATATTAGTTATGCTGTAATATATCCATTAAGCTATTTCAGAAAACATATATATGGGAGAAAATGCTTATAATTAATGCTATCAATCTGAAGGGCATATGAGAAGACAGAATTTAACATATCTATCCATTTAAAAAAGAAACTCAAACCTTTCGAGTTCTTTCTTTTGTCCTCCAAATGCAATCACAGTTCTAATTGCTGCCAAGACCTCTTCAGCTACTGCTCCAGCTTTTGCATAAGCTAAGAGTTCTTTATCAGTAAATGAAGACAGTATCTGTTTAAAAATACAATTTTGGATCATGAAAAAAAACACGTTAATTTTATCTTTTGTAAAGTAAAAATAAATGTATACACAGGTGCTGCCTATACATTAACGTATGTGTAGGACAAAATCTGTCTTTTACCTGCCTTTGGTTATCATGTTCTATTTCTTAGTATCTATAGTCACTTTGTAAGCTGCCCCAAATTCTTTTTGGACCGAGATGGTATATAATAAAATATATTAATTGAAAATTTTCTTTTCCCATTGAAAACCTCATAGATCCTCATTTAAAGAAATATAACTAGAACTTTTAGAAGATGATAAATTTCAGAAAAGAAAGTCTATACTACATTATAATTATAAACAAATATAGAAAACAGACATTATGTCAAGAAAATATGGCATGCGTTCAACACAGCAATTGCTAATGGTTCTCTGGTTCAGAAGTGTCAAAGTGGGAGGCCAGAAGAATTCAGAGAACCAAGTACATATGGTGACTGACTTCAAGAAGGTCCATGCCAAAGAGTTTCCTCTGTTGGTGCTCTTGGGCAAAGCAATACATTCAGCCACCCAGGGAGGTCTTTGTTTTGTGGATACTCTTTGATCCTTCTGTTTGCTTCCTGACCATTTATTCTGTGGATGGAATAGTAGTGGATACTTTATATACACAGAAGCTCATTAATTCTTCTCAATTGCATAGTGAAGTGGCTATTATTTCTCCCACTTTACATATGAGGATATGGAAGCATGAAAAAGTTAAATAATTTTCTAAGTGTAATATCCAGGATTCAAGCCTGAGTCCATAAGGTTTCATAGTCTGAATTAACAGCCACTGTAGGAAACCCCTCAATGAAACCAGTCACTGATGCATGAATTTGTGTCCCAGAGGGTCCTATTATAGAAAGCTGGATCAATTGCAATGGGAAAAGGACTAAGGTTATTGCACCTAGAATGCTGAAGTGGTCAACTACCTAAATAAAGATTACACATTACAGGCCAGGTGTGGTGGCTCACACCTGTAATCCCAACATTTTAGGATGCCAAAGAAGAAGAATTGCTTGAACCCAGGAATTCTAGACCAGTCTGGGCAACATGGCAAGACCCTGCCTCTACAAAAAATTTAAAATTTAGCTAGGTGTGGTGGCACATGCCTATTGTCTCAGCTACTCAGGAAGCTGAGGTGGGAGGATCGTTTGAGCCTAGGAGGTGGAGGCTGCAGTGAGCAGTGGTTGTGCCACTGCAGTCCAGCCTGGGCAACAGAGTGAGACCCTGTCCTCCCCACCCCTCCCCCAAAATTGCACAAAACCAATTTATTTAAAAAATTCTGATTAAATAGAATTATATTCTTTCAATAAAAAATTCACACGCACTTGTGGACTCATTTATGTAAGCAACATTGGTCTACCCCTTCTTTGCATAAAACGCTCAAAGTTGTTTGGGTTTTAACAGTGGATTTCTCCCTTTCCTGTGTGTGAACGTGAAAGGAGCTATGACAGCTAGAGGAATGGGTGGATGAAGGCAAATGAACGTTGATTAGTTATGTTCTAAGTGCAGACATTGTGCTGGACATATCTAACCTCTTTAGTACCCAAAATAATGTTCCATTGATTCACTAGACATTCCTGACTTCTCAAAGCAATCTTCCTGGGGCTGTCCCACCACATTTGCAGAACCATTCATGGTAGGAGGTCTGAGATAGGGTGGCCAGCACCATCCCTGAACAAACTTCTGCAAAATAGAGGAGGCTCATACAACATGCTTTAGGAATGTTTTTCTGCTCCTTCTGAAACCTCATGGTGCCACAACAATTGCCCACAATGGAGACAAACCAACAATAGGAAGATCACTTCAAAGTGATACTTCAAAGAAATACTTTAAAGTTAGGAGGTTTTTTTTAATGTTATTTTAATTTATTGTTAATATATCAAATACCACAATGAATTCTACAAATCTAGCTCCCTTTTCCTTCTATGACCTTCCATCATTATAAGCAGACAAAAGGATGGTAGAACCTTCATTAAGTGTTGTGTTTTTCAAGAGATCATGTCTGTGAAGAGGGGGAAAAAAAAAGGCCCTCTAACCTATCCTATTATCATGGATATGAAAAGGCCAGGCGTGATGACTCACACCTATAGTTCGATAGTCCCAGCACTTTGGGGTGCTAAGTGGGAGGATCACTTGAGGCCAAGAGTTCAAGACCAGCCTGGGCAACACATGGTGACCCCATCTCTACAAAAAAATTAAAAACTAGCTGGACATGGTGGTATGAGACACAGTCATGATGCAGAACAATTCAGTCACAAGGATCCCTCAGGCTACCTTTTATAACCACAGCTGCCCCTATCCCTACCCCTTGCTTCTCCTCCTGTTCCCCATCACTTTTACTTCCTAGCAACCACAAATTTGTTGTCATCTTTATAATTCTGTCATCTCAAGAATGTTATATAAATGGAACCATGTGGTATAGAACCTTTTGGAATTGGTTTTTTCCACACAGCATAATTCTCTAGAGATTCATCCGGATTGCTGCATGTATCAATAGCGCTTTCCTTTTCATCATTGGTTAGAATTCCATGGTATGGAAGAAGTACAGTTTGTTTAACCATTTATTTACCTGTTGAAAGAGATCTGGACTGTTTCCAATTTGGGGCTATGATGAAAAAAGCTGCTATAATCTTTTGTATACAGGTTTTTATGTAAACATAATCTTTTTCTCTCAGATAAATGCCCACAAGTGCAGTTGCTGGATTGTATGGCAATTGTATGTTTAGTTTTATAAGAAACTGGAAAACTATTTTCCAGAGTGGCTGTACCATTTTACACTCCCATCTGCAATCTATGAGTGATCCAGTTTCTCTACATTCTCTCCAGCATTTAAGTCTCACTGTTTTTCATTTTAGCCATTCTGATAAATGCATTGTGATACCTCATTGGGGTTTAATGTAAATTTCATTGATGGCCAATGGTGCTGAATCACTTTTCATGTGCTTACTTGACATCTGTGTATCTTCTTTACCGAAATGTCTATACTTATATTGAGTTTTGAGTTTTATTTTTATATTCTAGATAACAGTTCTTTGTCAGGTATGTGGTTTGCATATAATTATTTCTGTCTGCAGCTTGTCTTTTCATTCTATTAATATGGGCTTTACAGAGTAAATTTTTTTTATTTTTATGAAGTATAATTTATCAATTTTTACTTTTAACGATTATGCTTTTGGTGTCAAGTCTAAGAACTCTGCCCAGGCATAGTTCCAAAGATTTCTTCCTATTTTTTTTTCCCTAAAAGTGTTATAGCTTTACATTTTACATTTAAGTCCATGATCCATTTTGAGTTAATTTTTATATACAGTGTCAGGTTTAGGTTGAGCTTCTTCCTCTTCCTTCCCCTGCCTCTTCCTCCTCCTCCTCCTCTTTGTTCTTCTTTTTTCCTTCTTCTTCCTTCTCCTTCTCCTTCTTCTCTTTCTCTTCCTCTTTCTCCTTCTCCTTTTCTTTTTCTTCTTCTCTGGCACTATTTGTCAGACAGAATGTCCTTCCTGTATATGTTTTGCTAAGTGTTTATCAAAGTGTTTAATTTTATTTTGAGTGACTATAAATGGTATTATATTTTAGATTTTGGCTTCTGCATTATTTTTGGTATGTAAAAATTCAATGGATCTGGTATCCTGTGACTTTTCCAAACTCAGCTGGGAGAATTTTTATAGATTCCTTGGGATTTTCTACATACAAAATCATGTTGTCAATAAATAGATATGCTTTTCTTTCTTCCTTTCCAATCTATATGCCTTTCATTTCTTTTTCTTGCCTTATTGTGATGGTTAGAAGTTCAGTGTTTTGATTAAAAAGAGTGGTAAGAGTTAATTTGTTTTATTCCTGATCTTAGAGGAAAGCAGTCTTTCACCATTAATCATGATATCAGCCAAAGGGTTTTTGTAGATGATCTTTACAGAGTTGAGGTAACATTCCTCTATTCTTAACTTGCTGAGAACTGTTATTATCAGTGGGTGTTAAGATATTCTCAAATGTTTCTTCTATGTCAATCTATATGATCATATGGTTTTTCTTCTTTGGCTTGTTGGTGTGGTAAATGATGTGAAAAATGATCAATTTTCAAATACTGAGCCAGCATTTTACAGTTGAAATGAGTCCCACTTGGTCATGATGTTTAATCCACCTTGCATTATTTTTTGTATATGGTGATAGGTAAATAAGGTACAGATTCATTCTTGCACCTATAGATAGCCAGTTTTTCCAGCAACATTTATTTAATAGATAGTCTTTTCCTCATTGCTTATTTATGTAAGCTTTGTCAAAGATCAGATAGTTGTAGGTGTGTGGCTTTATTTCTGGATTCTCTATTGTGTTTCATTGGTCTATATGTCTCTTTTTGTACTGGTACCATGCTTTTTCATTTACTACAGTTTTGTAATATAGTTTGAAACTGGATAATGTGATGCCTCTGGCTTCATTTTATTTCTTTAGGATTGCTTTGGTTATTCAGTCTCTATTTTGGTTCCATATGAATTTTAGAATAGTTTTTTCTAATTATGTAAAAAATTACATTGGTAGTTTCAGAGGAATAATGTTGAATCTGTAGATTCATTTGGGAAGTATGGCCATTTTAATGCTATTAATTATTCCCATCCATAAGCGTAGAATATTTTTTCTATTTGTGTCATCTATGATTTCCTTAAGCAGTATTTTGTAGTTCTCCTTTCATCTCCTTAGCTACACATATCCTTAGGTATTTTATTTTGTATATATATTTCATTTTGTGTTGTAGCTATTGTAACTGGGACTGGATTCCTTATTTGGCTCTCAGCTTGAATGCCAGTGGTGTACAGACATGTTATTGATTTTTGTATGTTAATTTTGTATCCTGAAACTTCACTGAATTTTTTTATCAGTTCTAGAAGCCTTTGGATGAGTTTTTAGGGTTTTGTAGGTATAGAATTATATAATCAGTGAAGAGATATAGTTTGACTTCTTCTTTTCCTATGTGGATGCCTTTTACTTCTTTCTCTTGCCTGGTTGCTCTGGCTAGGTCCTCCAGTACTATGTTGAATAGTAGAGAGTGGGCAACCTTGTCCTCTTCCAGCTCTCAACAGGAATGCTTCTAGTTTTTGCCCATTCAGAATGATGCTGGATGTAGGTTTGCCATAGATGCTCTTACTAAATTTTGAGTTATGTTCCTTCAACGCCTAGTTTGTTGAGGGTTTTTTAATATGAAGGGATATTAGATTTTACAGAAAGCTTTTTCTGCATCTACTGAGATGATCTTTTTTTGTTTTTAATTCTGTTTATTTAATAAATCATATTTATTAATTTGCATATGTTGAATCAACTTTGCATCCTAGGAATGAACTACTTGATCATGGTGAATTAACTTTTTGCTATACTGATGGATTTGGTTTGCTAGTATTTGTTGTTGAGGACTTTTGCATCTATGTTCATCAGGGATATTGGCCTGTACTTTTTTTTTTTTTATTTTTTATTTTTTTCCATTGCTTCTTTGCCAGATTTTGGTATCAGGATGATGCTGGCTTTGTAAAATGAGTTAGGGAACAGTCTCTTCTAGTTGATATTTTGGAAGAGTTTCAGTAGTATTGACACCAGCTCTTTTTGTGTGACTGGAAGAACTCAGCTGTGACTCCATTTGGACAGGCGCTTTTTCTGGTTGGTAGGTTTTTAATTACTGATTCAATTTCAGAGCTTGTTATTGCTCCATTCAGGGTTCCAATATCTTCCTGACTAAATCTTGGGAAGTTTTGTGTTTGGAGAAATTTATCCATTTCCTCTAGATTTTCTAGTTTGTATGCATAAACGTGTTCATAATAGTCTTTGAGGATCTTTTGTATTTCTGAAATCAGTTCAAATATCATCTTTTTATTTCTTATTGTGCTTATGTTGATCTTCTCCTCTTTTTTCTTTGTTAATCTACTTAGTAGTCTATCAATCTTGTTTATCCTTTCAAAGAACCAACTTTTAGGTTCATTAATCCTTTGTATGAATTTTTGCATAGCAATTTCATTCATTTCTACTTGATTTTAGTTATTTCTATTCTGCTATCTTTGCAGTTAGTTTTTTCTTATTTTTCTAGTTCCCCTAGGTGCAACATTAGATTGTTAATTTCAGATATTTCTTGATGTAGACATTTAGCACTACAAACTTTCCTCTTAACATGGCTTTTACTGCATATTATAGATTTTGGTTCATCGTGTCTATTTTCATTGAATTTTTTGATATCTGTCTTAATTTTGTTGTTTATGCAAAAGTCATTTAGGAGCAAGTTGTTTAATTTCCACATAATTTTTTGGTTTTAAGAAATCTTCTTGGTATTAGTTTCTATTTTTTTCCAGTATGGTCAGAAAATATGCTTGGCATGATTTAGATTTTTTTGAATTTATTGAGACTTACTTTATGGCCGAGCATGTGGTCAATCTTAGAGTATGTTCCATGTGCAGATGAGAAGAATGTATACTCTGTAGTTGTTGGGTGGAGTATTCTGTAGATGTCTATTAGGTAGGTCCAACTGGTCAAGTGTTGATTTTAAGTCTATAATTTCTTTGTTAGTTTTCTGCTGTGACAATCTGTCTAATGCTCTCAGAAGGGGTGTTGAAGTTCCCCCCCATTATTGTGTGGCTGTCTCAAGTCTTTCCACAGGTCTAGAAGTACTTGTCGCATGAATCTTGATGCTCCAACATCAGGTGCATACATATTTAGAATAGTTAAGTCTTCCTGTTGAGTTGAACCCTTTATCATTATGGAATGCTCTTCTTTGCCTTTTTAAACTCTTGCTGGTTTAAAGTCTATTTTATCTGATGTAAGAATAGCAATCCCTGCTTGTTTTCCATTTGCATGACAGATCTTTCTCTAACCCTTTACCATGAACCTGTGGGTGTCATTACATGTGAGAAGAGTCTCTTGAAGACAGCAGGTAGTTGAGTTTTGTTTATGTCAATTCGACTTGCCACTATGTGCCTTTTAAGTGAGTTGTTTGATAATTTACATTCAAGGTTAATATTGATATGTAAAGTTTTAATCCTGTCATGTTTTTAGCTAGCTGTTTTGTAGACTTGATTGTGAACTTGCTTTATAGAGTCTTTGGAGCATGTACGTAAGTATATTTTTCTGATAGCAGGTATTTTTCTTTTGTTTCTATGTTTAGAATCTCTAGCCTTAAGAATCTCTTGTAAGGCTGGTCTAGTGGTAGTGAATTCCACTAGCATTTGCTTGTCTGAAAAAGATTTTATTTCTCCTTTGCTTATGAAGCTTAGTTTAGTGGGAAATGAAATTCTTGGTTGGAATTTCTTTCCTTTAAGAAGGCTGACCATAGGACCCTCATCTCGTCTTGCTTGCAAGCCTTCTGCTGAGAAGTCTGCTGCTAGCCTGATGGGGTTCCCATTGTAAGTGATCCTTTTCTCTAGCTGCCTTTAAGGTTTTTTCTCTCCTGTTGACCTTGGAAAATTTGATGAATATGTGTCTTGGGAATGGTCGTCTTGTATTGTATCTTGCAGGGGTTCTCTAGTTCTTGAATTTGCACGCTGGCATCTCTAGTGAAGTTGGGGACATTTTGTGAACTGCATCCTGAAATGTGTTTTACAAGTTGCTTATTCTCTCATCTTCTCTCTCAGGAATGCCAATGAGTCATAGGTTTGGTTTCTTTACATAATCCCTTATTTCTCAGAGATTTTGTTCATTTATTACATGTTTTTCTTTATTTTTGTCTTACTGGGTTGTTTCAAAGGACTGGTCTGTGAGCTGTGAGATTCTTTCCTCCGCTTGTTCTAGTCTGTTGTCAAGGCTTTCAACTGTATTTTGAAATTCCTGTAATGAATTTTTCAATTCCAGAAGTTCAGTTTATCCTTTCTTAAAATGTCTGTGTCATCTTTTCTGGCTTCGTTGGATTGGGTTTCCAGTATCTCCTAATCTCATTGAGCTTCCTTGCCATTCAGATTTCAAATCTATGTCTGTCATTTCAGCCATTTCAATTTGGTTAGGATCTGTTGTTGGGAAGCTAGTGTCATCATCTGGAGGTAACAGAACGGTCTGACTTTTTGAATTGCTGGAGTTCGTATGCTGATTCTTCGTCATCCAAGAAGGCTGGTGTTTATCTTTGTGATGTTGCTGTTGTTTGGATGGAGCTTTTGGTTTTTATATTCTTTTCTTTTCCCCTTGTAGTTTTGACTGTGGTGTATGCTGTGTGTAGTTGATGGACTTCATTTCTGGTGCTTTCAGAGAGCCAAGGTTCTGTATGGATTCTTTAGTTGTGGCTAGATTCCTACATTGGGTTTCACAGGTGATGTGTGCTGAATAAATTTTTGTTCAGTGGTGTAATTCAGATTGTCATCCAGTAGATGATGCTTAAGTGTAAGGGCCAGCAGACAGGCTTTTACTCAGCCATGTGTCTCTTTTGTATTTCATCTCCTTTGCAACAGTATTCCACAGAGGGCGAGATGGGCGGCAGGTGAGAGATCATCCTCTCACCAAGTCTGTTCCCAAGCCTTGGGGGCACCACTTCCAATCACTGACACCATGCTCATGATTCCAGCCCCAATGGAGACGCTGGCAGGTTGGGCCCCACTCCCTTGGGGTTGCCCAAGCCAAAGGTTAATTCACCAAGAGTTCCCTAAGGACCTACTGGTCCTGTGTTTGGCAGAGTCAGAGTGGGTTGTGGTGCATTTCTACAGGTTGTTTGTGAATGCAGTGGATCAAGGGTAGAGAATCCTCGGGCAAGGCAATGAATGGTGCCATGTATGTACAGCTGGTGTGGTGCCTGTGGCTCAAGGTTTTTATTCCAGCAGATAGCCGTGAAGACTGCTCAGC
Organism: Macaca nemestrina; assembly: GCF_043159975.1. NCBI lineage: Eukaryota > Metazoa > Chordata > Mammalia > Primates > Cercopithecidae > Macaca > Macaca nemestrina. The sequence continues at coordinate 67,102,626 of NC_092128.1, forward strand.
TTGTTTTCCCCCTGACTAGGTCTCCTGGTGTCTTCCCTGTAGCAGACCTGACCACTGAGTTTTGTCCCAAGCCTTTTGCACTCAGATAATTGGGCTGTTAGGTGTTCTTTGTCGGAGTCTCTGGCAGAGACTGGTCAGCAAATGAGCTACACCTCATTCCCAGACCAATCTTGTGGAGGGAAGCATTTCCAGCTCCCATGCCGGCACATGAACCCACACCTCATTCTTCTCAGTGTTCTGAGAGTTGGGGCTCCTCCCTCATTCAAGTTCAGGCCACAGTTCTCAGCTCAATGCCCCTGAGCTGTGTGCTTGAATCCTGGGGGTTGGGACCAGGCCTGTGGCTTTGTCCTCTGTCCCCTCGGGATTGAGCACTGGATGTTGTTGGGGCCAGTCCAGTGTTTCAATTCCACTGGCAAAGCACTCAGGCTGGGCAGTGGAGGCAATGCTGTGAGCATGCTTTTGCAGAAGCAGCCAGGCAGGGGCTTTGGGAGGGGATGGCAGATGAAAGTGCACAGATCAGATGCACCTTAGTCCTGTGACAAAGATAGCCCTGCTCTCTCCTGGCACAGCGCTCAGCAGTGTCTAGAGTCACTCAGAGCAAGACGAAGAGCCATGGGTATGGGTTCCTAAGGTCACATTTTACTGGAGTTTCCCCATACACAGAACCTTCTGGGCCCCACTTAGGTTTGAGCTCTGCCTCTACTTAATCTCTGGGCAGTTGCTCTGCCAATTCAAATATCTATGGGGTATATACCCAGTAATGGGATGGCTGGGTCATATGGTACATCTAGTTCTAGATCCTTGAGGAATCGCCATACTGTTTTCCATAATGGTTGAACTAGTTTACAATCCCACCAACAGTGTAAAAGTGTTCCTATTTCTCCACATCCTCTCCAGCACCTGTTGTTTCCTGACTTTTTAAAGATCGCCATTCTAACTGGTGTGAGATGGTATCTCATTGTGGTTTTGATTTGCATTTCTCTGATGGCCAGTGATGATGAGCATTTTTTCATGTGTCTGTTGGCTGTATGAATGTCTTCTTTTGAGAAATGTCTCTTCATATCCTTTGCCCACTTTTTGATGGGGTTTTTTGTTTTTTTCTTGTAAATTTGTTTGAGTTCTTTGTAGGTTCTGGATATTAGCCCTTTGTCAGATGAGTAGATTGCAAAAATTTTCTCCCATTCTGTAGGTTGCCTGTTCACTCTGATGGTAGTTTCTTTTGCTGTGCAGAAGCTCTTTAGTTTAATGAGATCCCATTTGTCAATTTTGGCTTTTGCTGCCATTGCTTTTGGTGTTTTAGACATGAAGTCTTTGCCCATGCCTATGTCCTGAATGGTACTACCTAGGTTTTCCTCTAGGATTTTTATGGTATTAGGTCTAACATTTAAGTCTCTAATCCATCTTGAATTAATTTTCATATAAGGAGTAAGGAAAGGATCCAGTTTCAGCTTTCTACTTATCGCTAGCCAATTTTCCCAGCACCATTTATTAAATAGGGAATCCTTCCCCCATTTCTTGTTTCTCTCAGGTTTGTCAAAGATCAGATGGCTGTAGATGTGTGGTATTATTTCTGAGGACTCTGTTCTGTTCCATTGGTCTATATCTCTGTTTTGGTACCAGTACCATGCTGTTTTGGTTACTGTAGCCTTGTAGTATAGTTTGAAGTCAGGTAGCGTGATTCCGCCAGCTTTGTTCTTTTGACTTAGGATTGTCTTGGAGATGCGGGCTCTTTTTTGGTTCCATATGAACTTTAAAGCAGTTTTTTCCAATTCTGTGAAGAAACTCATTGGTAGCTTGATGGGGATGGCATTGAATCTATAAATTACCTTGGGCAGTATGGCCATTTTCATGATATTGATTCTTCCTATCCATGAGCATGGTATGTTCTTCCATTTGTTTGTGTCCTCTTTTATTTCACTGAGCAGTGGTTTGTAGTTCTCCTTGAAGAGGTCCTTTACATCCCTTGTAAGTTGGATTCCTAGGTATTTTATTCTGTTTGAAGCAATTGTGAATGGAAGTTCATTCCTGATTTGGCTCTCTGTTTGTCTGTTACTGGTGTATAAGAATGCTTGTGATTTTTGCACATTAATTTTGTATCCTGAGACTTTGCTGAAGTTGCTTATCAGCTTAAGGAGATTTTGGGCTGAGACAATGGGGTTTTCTAAATATACAATCAGACTTGGAATCAACCCAAATGTCCATCAGTGACAGATTGGATTAAGAAAATGTGGCACATATACACCATGGAATACTATGCAGCCATAAAAAAGGATGAGTTTGTGTCCTTTGTAGGGACATGGATGCAGCTGGAAACCATCATTTTTAGCAAACTATCACAAGAACAGAAAACCAAACACCGCATGTTCTCACTCATAGGTGGGAACTGAACAATGAGATCACTTGGACTCAGGAAGGGGAACATCACACACAGGGGCCTATCATGGGGAGGGGGGAGGGGGGAGGGATTGCATTGGGAGTTATACCTGATGTAAATGACGAGTTGATGGGTGCAGCACACCAACATGGCACAAGTATACATATGTAACAAACCTGCACATTATGCACATGTACCCTACAACTTAAAGTATAATAATAATAAATAAATTAAAATATATATATATATATTTATGGGGGTCATGTTAGGATCTCAGAGGTCCACAACAGGAGTGTGGCACCCTGCAGTTCCTTCACTCACCACTTCCTTAGGACTATTTCAGGGCTGGGAGCTGGTCCTTGCACTCAGAGACTCCATGCGAGCATCTCAGCTTCATCTCTCTTCAGCCTCAGTATCTGTGTTGCTTCTCTATTAACTTTCAGTGTTTTCTCTCAAAAGATCTGTTCAGAGTGTGAAGGTTTACTTGATATTTTGGTTTCTGTCAGTGGAAGAGGCATTTCCTGGCTGTGTCTACCCAGCCATCTTGATCCCCAGCCTATTTATTTAATTTTTAAAAGTAGAATGTAACAATATAGTCTTGGGGTCAGCTCTTAGCCCTTTTTGCCAATGGATCAGTATCCTGGGTTCTCTTTCATTATGACTGTCAGGAGAGAAGAGTGACTCTAACCACCACTGAAAAATTATTGGCATGAAGCCAATTGATCAACAGGAGAAAGAATATACAAATTTATTTAATGTCCATATACGGGAGTCTTCAAATGAACACCCAACTTTCCAATAGGTTATTTTCTACTTTGTTGAGGTAGGAACTTAGGTTATTGATTTGAGACCTTTCCTCATTTCTAAAGTATACACATTAATGTGATAAATTTCTCTCTTAGTACTTCTTCAGCTCTACCCAAATATTTTATATGTTTTCTATGTATTTTTAATTTCCTTTAAGAATCCATGGGTTATTTAAAAGTGTATTGTGTTAGTCCCCTCTTTAGAGATTTCCTTATCTTTCCAATTTTGGTTTCTAGTTTGATGCCACTTAGAAAAAACATACTTTATGATATCAATTCTTTTAAGTTTATTGAGGTTTGTTTTATGGCTCATGATATGATCTATGTTGATTAATGTTTCACGGGTACTTAACAACAACAAAAAAGATTAATGTGTATCCTGATGTTGTTGGGTAGAATATTCTATAAATGCCAATTAGATCCTGTTGGTTGATTGTGTTATTCTCATTTTTCACATCCTAGATGATTTTCGGTCTACTTGTTCCATCAGTTGCTAAGGGAGGGTGCTGAAGTCTCCAACTATAATGGTGGATTTATCTATTTCCCCCTTCAACTCTCAGTTGAATAAAATTATAATAAAGAAATAAAAACTCTCAGTTTTATTTTATCTCTATTTGAGGCTATGTTATTAGGGGCATGTGCATTTGGGTCATTTTGTCTTCTTGGTGGATTGTTCTTTTAATCATTACATAATAGTTTTCTTTTCTCTAGCAATTTTTTTTTGCTTTGAAGTCACATTATTTAATATTAATATAGCCACTCCTTGTAAAAAAGTAATGTTTGTATGGTATATCTTTTTCCATATCTTTACTTCTACTCTACCTATGTTGTTGAATTTGAAGATTATTGTAAGCAGCATATAGTTTACTCATTTTTTTAACACACTGCCAATTTTTCCTATGATTGGTACATTTAAACCATTTACATTTAAGGTAGTTAATGATATGTTAGCACTTAAGTATACCATTTTATTATTTGTTTTCTATTTGTTTCCTCTGGTTTCCATCCTCTGTGTCTCTTTTCTTGCCTTCCTGCAGGTTACTTATCAAATTTTAGGATTCAATCTTGCTGAGTTTACAGTATTTTTGAATACATATTTTTGCAGGAGTTTTATAGTGGCTTATCTGAGTATTGCAATATTCATATGTGACTTACAACAGTCTATGGTATCAACATTCTACCACATATGATTTGTGGTTCAATCATCAAATATGATTTATGAATCTCATGGGGCAAAGGAAAGTCTATTGTATATGCCCATATTTCTGCTCTTTCTGTTGTTCCCTTGCCTTCCCTTTCCTGATGCTTCAATATTTCTTTTATCATTCCCTTTTTGTTAGAAAAATTTTATTTAGCCCATCTTTCACAAGTAGGCATGCTAGTGAAACTTTGATCTGCGACTGTTTTTACTTCCTCCTCATTCCTGAAGGCTAGTCTCACCAGATATATATTCACAGTTGGCAGTTTTTTTATTTGAGCACTTGAATAATATTGTGTCACTTCTGGCCTTTGTGGATTCAGGTGAGAAGTATGTTGTCATCCAAATTGGTATTATATTACCCTATAAAAATGCACTGTTTTTCTCTGGCTGATTTCAAGATTTCTATCTTGTCTTCACTTTTTAATACCTAATTATAATATTCTTTGGTATGGATTTATTTGGTTTAACCTATTTGAGATTAGCTCAGCTTCTTGGATCTGAAGTATTGCCTTTCATCATCAAACATGGGAAATTTTCAGTTATTATTTCTTCAAATATTCCTTCATCTCCACTCTCTTTTTCCTCTACTTTTGGTACTGTGATGACACAAATGTTTTTGTTATCATCCCTCAGGTCCTTGGAGTTCTTTTTTTTATTATTTTATTTGTTTCAGAATGGGTGAATTCTATTGTTCTAACCTCCAGGTTCACTAATTCTATGCTGCCATCTCCAACTGCTTAGGTTAAGTCCATCTAGCATGACTCTTATTTCTGTTGTTGTATATCTCTGTTCTCTAATTTCACTGTTCTTTTTAATAAATTCTATTACATTGAGGATTTTTTTTCTATTGTTTCAAAAGAATTCGTGTTCGATTAGTAAAGAATTTTTATGATGGCTGTTTAAAATCATTGTCAGATAATTCCAGCACCTGATTTATCTCAGTGTTGATGTCAGGTAATTGTTGTTAGTTTGTTTGTGTGCTAATTTTCCTCATTCAAGTTGTGATTTTCTTGACTCTTGGTATGACAGGCAACTTTCTATTGTAACCTGGACATTTTGACTATGATGTTAGGAGACTCTGTCTCCTATTTAAATATGCCTTACTGTAGTGTTAAGAGGTAAATTTATAGCACTAAATGCCCACACCAAAAGGTTAGAAAGACCTCGTTGATAACCTAACATCACAACTAAAAGAACTGGAGAACCAAGAGCAAACAAATTCCAAGGCTAGCAGAAGACAAGAAATAACCAAAATCAGAGCTGAACCAAAGGAGACTGAGATAAGAAAAACCATTCAAAAGATCAACGAATCCAGGAGCTGGTGTTTTTACAAAATTAATAAAATGGACAGACTACTAGCTAGACTAATAAAAAAGACAAGCGAGGAGATTCAAATAAACACAATCAGAAATGACAAGGAGGATGTTACCACTGACCCCACAGAAATACAAACAACTATCAGAGAATATTATGAACACCTCTGTGCACAAAACTAGAAAATCTAGAATAAATGGATAAATTACTGGACACATACATCCTCCCAAGACTGAACCAGGAAGAAATAGAATCCCTGAACAGACCAACAAAGAGTTCTGAAATTGAGGCAGTAATAAATAGCTTATCACCCCCCAAAAAAGTCCAGGACCAGATGAATTCATGGCTGAATTCTGCCAAATGTAAAAGAAGAGCTGATACCATTCCTACTGAAAATGTTCCAAAAAATTGAGGAGGACAGACTCCCTCTGATCCATTCTATGAGGCCAGCATAATCCTGATACCAAAGCCTGGCAGAGATACAACAACAAAAAACTTTACCAATATCCTTGATGAGCATTGAGACAAAAATCCTCAACAAAATCCTGGCAAACTGAATTCAACAGCACATCAAAAAGCTTATCCACCATGATCAAGTAGGCTTTGTCCTCAGGATGTAAGGTTGGTTCAACAGATGCAAATCAATAAATGTGATTCACCACATAAACAGAAACTAAAGACAAAAAGCACATGCTTATCTCAATAGATGCAAAAAGGCTTTCAATAAAATGCAACATCCACTCATGATCAAAACTCTCAACAAACAAGGTATTAAAGGAACACACCTCAAAATAATAAAAGCCATTTATGACAAACTTACAGCTAACATTATACTGAATGGGCAAAAGCTGGAATCATTCCCCTTGAAAACTGGCACAAGACAAGGTTGGAATCAACCTAAATGCCCATCAATGATAGACTGGATAAAAAATATATACATATATGGTACACAGACACCATGGAATACTATGCAGCCATAAAAAAAGAATGAGATCGTGTCCTTTGCAGGGACATGGATGGAGCTGAAGGCCATTATCCTGAGCAAACTAACTCAGGAACAGAAAAATAAATACTGCATGTTCTCACTTATAAGTGGGAGCTAAATGATGAGAACACATGGATACATAGTGGGGAACAACACACACTGGGGCCTATTAGAGGGTAGACAGTGGGAGGAGGGAAACAGTCAGTAAAAATAACTAATGGGTACTAGGGTTAATACTTGGGTGATGAAATAATCTGTATAACAAACCCCCATGACACAAGTTTCCTATGTAACAAACCTGCACTTGTACCCCTGAACTTAAAATAAAAGTTTTAAAAAGTTAAAATAAAATAAACCTGCTTTACTCTAGCAGGCAGTTGCTCTATTTAAGTTTAGCATGATAGTATTGGCCTACTTTTGTGAGATGTGGTTCCAGGAGTGGTTTAATATTCAGAGTGTTTGTAGTATTATTTTGGTTGGCTTGATTTATGTGACACTTCTGGGGCTCCCACTGGACCCTGCTTCTGCTGCTTGAGTGGGTGAAAGTGGTTTTTCAAGATCAGACTGCCAGATCGAGGAAGAGTGTAGTGGTTTCCCGTACCAATGCCCTCTAGTGCCCCAGTGTCTCTGGGCACTGGGAAGACAGTCTTGGGTACAAAGTACAAAAGAGGCTTCCTGGGCCAGGTCACTTGCATGACTGCGTCCCTTTCTGCCATGTCTACTTGCTTCTGTGTCTCTAGGTTTGAGGGTAGAGCCTCAGGCTCATAGACACAAAGAGGCTTCCCAGACCCAGAGTGAACCACATTTCTTTTTTAATATGATTGACATCCAAAGAATTTAAGAAATTTGTTTGAAATCATACCAAAAGTGTAATGCTGCGTGGGGATTAAAGCTTGGGTCTCTAGCAGCCAGCCTGGGGCTCCTTTTACTAAATAAACAGCATGTGAAGCAATGCATAATTAATCATTAAAAGATTGACTCATGGTCTGTTTTTAATCTTAACTTAAAACAGACATCAATACGTTTTAAGTAGTTTTTCAGTAAATACTGATGTGAAGAGTTTGCCACCTAACTTGCTTAACATTCTAGTATACAGAAAAATCAATTGACAAGAAGCTTTTGCCAAATACTTTAGTTAACTGATAATCCCCAGAAACATTATTTGAACTCTATGTTACTCTAAGCAAAAAATTAACACAGACCTCAGAACTTCAGTTTCTTTCTCTGTAAAACTAGATAATACCTATACTTCAGAAAGATAATACAAGTATTTGCCTGACAATAAATGCTCAATAAATGATAATTATTCTTTGCAGAAACAAAATAATATCCATTATACAAGGTTAAAATTTCTAAAGTTTCTTAATACTTACAGCCTGACTTATTTTGTGTGATGCTTGGCTTTGGTTGTCCATTCATTACTTTTGCTACATGAATTTATATTGCCATCTCTAAGTTGTGCTGAACTCCATAAAAATTACATACCGGGCCAATTTCTCTACTGAAAATACACTTATATAAAATCAGTTTAAAATTCACACCATGTTCACCTTGAAATGGAAAATAAGTTTTAAAAGATCACTGGAAACGTGTGCTGAGGTAGAGAGGGCCACTTCTACCTCTCTGCCTTCATGACAGGAGAGAGAGCTGAAGGCTAAGGATTTATATGTGTCCTTAGGGACTAGAAAGTATCTATTTTCTTAAATTATTTTATAACCAAAAATTTAACTATGCATGAATGCTGACAAAACTGTAAAGTCAATTTAAAAATTAAACAAAAATCTAGAAAGCCAAAAACATTAAAGTAAAAAGAAATGTTAATTGAATGGGGCATCTGTTGCTCACTAAACTTGAGTCGCTACTTGCTATGTGAATAGGGCATCATCCACTAGAGAGCATGGTTCTTTGGAGCTCAGCAAGTTTTTTTGTTTGTTTGTTTTGTTTTTGTTTGTTTGTTTTCTTACAAAAGCAAAAGATAGATATGAGAGCTACATTCTTCTTTCTCATCTGTTCCCCAAATAATCACATGGCCAAGAGCAGCATGGAGTCCTGGCAAGTGTAGTACTCAGTGAGGCTGGATATGCTTATCCAGCTGATTTTGAACAGAAAACGTAAAAGTACCAAGTACAGAATCAGAGTCATCATGTAGTAAAAAGACCTTTCCATAGGGTGAGAGCAGGAAGGGGGAAGGTGCAGTTCAAAATCTGGATTCACAGCCTTCACCTACCTTTGCCCAGACAGCAGCTGACAGTCCAAGAATAGGACTGATGGCCAAAATCACAAGGGTTAGCTTCCAACCACGTGTAAATCCTACTATAAACCCAGTGAAAAATGTTGCCATTGACTGAAAGAACATTCCAATTTTGTCACCAATTCCTTCATTAATCTTGGAGACATCACTAAAAGAACAGATAGTATTAGAAATAAATGTCAGAATTGTAAACAACAACTTTTCTTCTGAAGCCTATTTTGAGAGTAGGGTAGTTTATAGCTAGAGCATTTTGCGCCTGTGCTTTGTTTTATTTAGCAGGGTATAAGTTTCTATTAGGAGATCTGTCATTAACAACAAAAATCCTTAGACACATGGCCCCAGGAAATGGACATCGTGTACATAAGAAGTATTCAACCTAGGTATCTTGTTTTGCTCTACTGCACATTCTCAGAGGATTTCTTCATTCTGGCAAAGTCCAGTCCTTCATTCAATGCTAGTCATGCAGGTGCCCTTATGCCCGTCAAGGACTAGGAACAAAAGGATGCACACGACATCGTTGCTGCTTAGAAGGAATTTTGTCTCATAAGTACCTTTGAGTGGTACACTAACATCTCCTAACATATGTGATGACATCTATTTCATTTTACTAAGAATAAGAACCACATCCAAGTTCAACATAAAACTAAATACTTACTCTGTAAGCCGGGTGTTAAGCTCCCCAACATCGTGCACATCAAACCAGCCTATCTCCTGTCGCATTATAGCATGAAAAAACTGTTTTCTAATTTTGTGTATTTGTCTTCCAGCTGCCAGGCACCAAAATGAAACCTGAATGTAAGCAGCAACCAGCACCCCAGCACCAATTCCACTGTAATAATAGGCATACCTGAAAAACAAGAACACTGCACATGCTCTCTGTTTCCTAATCAATGTACCTTTTCCAAAGAGACCCCTCATTCCTATTTTTTCACTTATCTGGGTATCTAGCCATCCTTAACAGATAAGAAGGGGCTGTAACCAGCAGAGTTGATAGTCACCATCCAACTACGTCTGCACCACTATGGTGAAATGGTTAAGAATGGTTTCTGCTTTGGCTCAAATCCCAGCTCTTCACTTCACTGCTATGTAATCTTAGGCAAGCTGCTCAACTTTTCTAAGCCTCAGTTTTCTAATTAGTAAAACAGAGATAAAAATACTCATGCATGAAATATACTTGGACCAATGCCCAGCACATAGTAAGCACTCAGAGAATGCCAGTTACTGTGAAAGATGGTGTGGTGTATTGGGGAATCACAGCATCAGGTAAGACCCACCACTGTAATACTGTCTACTTTTATTACATTAGCATTAGTTGATGAGTGCACTGGGTTGGTCTCTGTACACTGGAGATGAAAAGAAGTGACAGAACTTGTCAGAAAGTGAGATCAAGAAATGGAAATAATCCCTTGGCCTTTTGGGCTAGGGATTATCCCTTAGGCTATTAATCTAGTATTTTAGATGCCAAGAGACAACTAAAAATGTTAAAACGTAGTTTTATTTCATTTGCCCAACTGGCCATCGTGAGCTATCCTAAAATGCTTAACAAATCAAATAGTGGCCCTTCCAATTTAAATTCTAGTACTAAAAAACATGAGCATTGTCTTAACAACAGACCCTTGATCAATCTAGAAATTCTGAATTAATGTTTCCTTGCTCTGAGTTTTCATATTTAAAAAAGCAAACAGGCTGGGCATGGTGGCTCACGCCTGTAATCCCAGCACTTTGGGAGGCCGAGGCAGACAGATCACAAGGTCAGGAGTTCGAGACCAGCTTGGCCAATATGGTGAAGTCCTGTCTCTACAAAAAATACAAAAAAAATTAGCCGGGCATGGTGGCATGCGACTGTAGTCCCAGCTACTTGGGAGGCTGAAGCAGAAGAATCGCTTGAGCCTGGGAGGCAGAGGTTCCTGTGAGCCGAGATCATGCCACTGCACTCCAGCTTGGGTGACAGAGCGAGACTCCATCTCAAAAAAAAAAAAAAAAAAAAAAAAAAGCAAACAATTCACGCCTGTAATCCCAGAACTTTGGGAGGCCAAGGTGGGCGGATCACGAGGTCAGGAGTTTGAGACCAGCCTGACCAACACGGTGAAATCCTGTCTCTACTAAAAACACAAAAAAAAAAAAAAAAAGAAAAAGAAAAATTAGCTGGGTGTAGTGGTGCACACGTGTAATCCCAGTAACTCAGGAGGCTGAGGCAGGAGAATCGCTTGAACCCGGAAGGCAGAAGTTGCAGTGCGCAGAGATCATGCCACTACACTCCAACCTGGGAGACAGAGCAAAATTCCATCTCAAAAAAAAAAAAAAAAAAAACGCAAACAATTATCGGGCTTCAGTAAACAATTAATTTTTAGGTTAAAGGCAAACATTCTAAAATGAAATACAGTATTCCAATATTCCCACTTTTAAAACTTCACTACTTACCATCTTCAAATTAAACTGTATGTTTGAATCATGCAGAAGCTATAAAGATGGCTAGGTAACAAGCAGACAGTCTCTGACATTGCTGTTCACAATTCAGTACTCAGCCCATCAGGAATCTTGGGAAACAAGTCTTCCCCAATCTCTACCTTGTAACTTACAATGCATTTATCAAGGAAGATGTAATTAAAGCACTAAGTTTTAGTTAACAGATAACTCAATCATTAATTACTATCTAAGTGTTCATGATACAGCAAGAGATAGTATTCTATCTAAGTGTTCATTATATAGCAAGAGATAGCTAATGGAAACCCCACATCACAAGTAGAACTCATGCTTTGAGAATAAGTTAATGTATTTTAAACTGTCAGTGTATGTTTACTCAAAAGCATGTACATGATTAAAAGACATTCTGTTTCATTTTCCCCAATGTAAAAAACAATGCCTCTCCACAGGAATATTTGGAGGTATTTACTCCTTGACTTTCAAAATATTATCAAGTGTCTCCATTTTCGGCAGGGCACGGTGGCTCACACCTGTAATCCCAGCACTTTGGGAGGCCAAGGCGGGTGAATCACCTGAGGTCAGAAATTCAAGGCCAGCCTGGGCAACACGGTGAAACTCCGCCTCTACTAAAAATGTAAAAATTAGCTGGTGTAGTGGCACCCGCCTGTAAACCCAGTGGCACATGCCTGTAAACCCAGTCACTTGGGAAGCTGAGGCACAAGAATCGCTTGGACCCGGGAATTGAAGGTTGTAGTGAGCCGAGATTGTACCACTGCACTCCAGCAAAAAAGGTATCTATTTTTTTTCAAATGTACCAGATCATTTACACCATAATGTAGAATCATTTTCTTCTGATTCACCTACACGTACCTTTGGACAGCTGTTATAAGCTGTTCTGGGGAATAAACTTCAAGATATGTAAATCATTAACCAAAAGATTCCCCAGTGTGAGTTAAGAATAGAGTGACTATATTTATTCTGGGATGTTTTATTTTATTGTTCAGAATCAGATGTTGAGTTAAAAAAATTCCTTTTGGCTGCTTTCATTATCATGTCATGTCTGAAAACATCCAGGAAACAAATTAAGAATTATAAGCCATTGAAAATAATTATTCTCTCTCTCTAATTTTTTTTTTTTTTTTTTTTTTTTTTTGGTGGGGGACAGTGTCCTGCTCTTTCCCCCAGGCTGGAGTGCAGTGATGTGATCATAGCTCACTGCAGCTTTGAACTCCTGGGCTCAAGCGATCCTCTCACATCAGCTTCCCAAGTAGCTAGGACTGTAGGTATGTGCCACCACACCTGGCACATATATATTACAGAAAATAATGATTCTTAATTCAACTACATTTTAAAAGGCTACTTTAAACTCCTCTAATTTCCTTATATATTAATATATTCTATATTGATCAATGTCTATTTTAAGCTTAACCCTAACTTTTGCATACCTTATGCAGCCAATTCTTTTCTTAAAAAATCTACACATATCCTCCTAAAAACTAACAAGAGTATTGTTCTCCTCAAAATTTCTATGATGATAATGCAAAATTTTAAACATTTCTACAACTTGATGAATATAGAAAAGCTTAACAATAGTAAGTAGAATGTCTAATTACCTGGTCATATCTTCCTCCAGATTCATGACGGGCCCTGTATCAGTGATATTACCTAGACCACCACAAAACAAACACATACCATTTATGTCTCTTTAGTCTCCATTAAAAATAAACATGTAAAAATGAATCAAACTCATTTCACTTAATGATTTACACAAAAATACGTCAAGCTGACTCAGTTTTAATTGTGTGTAAGCATTATGGCATTCATTCAAATATTTCTCTGCTGACTGTGTGCAACCACATATACGCTAATTCAATGATGTTTATTTGCAAGAAGAAACCCACATTTGGTAAGAGGTAGTCTGTCAGCAGAAATATCAGTGTTCTTGAATTAAAATATTTTTTGGAATATCACTCCAAGATCCCATAAAAGAAAAATCTCTTGTCCTGATAAATGCCATTGCACACTAAGGTACATATTTAAAATCTAACACTGCATTTTTCCAGTTTTATTCTTATTTAAAAATATCAAATACAAAGAACAGTGTAATAAACATCAGTGAGCTCATCACCCAATATTAGCAAATGCTAACATTTTTGAGACAAAAAGTACACTATAAAAGTATTTCATAACTTTACCCCTAACACACAGACACATACACACACAAGCACTGTTCAACATTTTGGTGTGTACATTTTCAGATTTTCTTTTATGTATGCATGTAGATACACACAAATACACACTTATTTTCTAACAATGGAGTCATAGTTCACATTCAGTGACCAAATTTTTTCCTATCAGTATATAAATGTGTATATCTATTTTTTTCAATGTTGCAACTATTTCACTTGTTTCCAATATTTTACTGTTACAAGCAATGCTGTGTTAAACATACTTATACACATATGTTATAAATGTACAAAGAGTAAATATTTTCTAGGAATTATCACAATTGAGACTGCAAAAAGTTATGTTAAAATGAAAGGGCCTGTTTCAGATGAGTCTGATTTCGACAGGTATGGAAAAGAGGGGAAAAAATATTTCTAGCAAGGTGAACAATATAGACCAAAGTCAACGGCAAGTTTGAAGAATGCGTAAGTCTGTTTTTGACAGGGGGAGGAAGTATGTTGTGTGGATGGAGGAAGGTGGTTATGTAGCTGGAAAGATAATCTGGGTCCTGCAGGTATGGTGCAAGAAAACAGACCAGCAGTCATTCGACAGCTTTGAGCAAAATAGGATATAATTAGAAGTATGTTTTATGAGAGTTTAGCCACCAGCAATGTATACGATTAACTGGAATGTGGAGAGACTAAGAGACTTGAGCTACTATAACTATGTAGGGAAAGAGTATAAATGAGAATAGAAAAGAAAGCACGTACTTACAAGATTTATAGAGGAAGAAGTTACAGGACTTAGCAACTGATAGAATAGAAGTAGAGAGAATAAAAATTTTTTTAAATTATCAAAACAGCAAGCCTAAGCATTTGGAGAATGCTAGTGTCATGGTGGGAAATAAGAATTCAGCAAAAAGACCTGCTCTGGTCAGAGGAGAGATTATTAGTTTGGTCTTGAACATTTTTGTTTTGCAGTGCCTGGCACATTCAATTGCAGATGTCCAATAAGTATTCAGACTGTAACTTTCCAGTTTTAGAGAGTTCAGATCTAAACATTCAGGATTCATGTGCTGGAGGCCATAGCTAAATCCATTTCTCCTTACCCATAAGGACAGGCCAGCAGATAAGGAGAAAACAGCAGGCCAAGCACAGAATCCTGGAGAAAACTCCATTAAAGGGTAAGACAGAAAGTAAGGAAGAAACAAAGAGATGCAGAAGCATAGCAAAACATGCAAGAGGTATTCTTGACTGCTTTGCCTTATGTCAATACAACAATAAACATTTTCAGATTGAATTTTTATTTAAATCAGTTGTGAGATGTCTTCTGCTCCACATTTTCAAAAATGAAACAGGACACTGAATAGTCAGGTGAGGATTTTTCTCCAAATCAATCTTGGGAAACCTTACATTATCTATCTTCTCTATTTACCAGGAAATGTCTCTATATAGTATTAATTGTTGCCAGTATGTCACTACCAAATCAAGACCATTTTCCAAGTCTAACTAAATATCTGTTTTCTACTCATTGCTTTTACCAGTTTTCTCAATTCTCAAGAAACCAAGATAATTTAAACAAATGTTCTTCAGCAATGATGTCTTCTAAGTCTACAGTCATTTCTAAATAGCTCAAAAAGTAAACAACTTTGTTCAAGGTCAAAATTGCCTCCTTTATGTTTGTATGTCCAATTACACCATACCTATAGCTTCAACCATCAAAATACATAGAAAGCAAGTCTAGCACCAAGTTCCTTTTATTTGTGCTTCGCCTGTCAAATTGTACCAGTCAAAATAAAAATCAGGCATTCAACAAAGAAGTATAAATACTTCTATTATAACGACACATGCATGCATATGTTCATTGTAGCACTATTCACAATAGCAAAGACATGGAATCAACCTAAATGCCAATCAATGACAGACTGGATAAAGAAAATGTGGTACATAGATGCCATGGAATACTATGCAGCCATAAAAAAGAATGAGATCATGCCCTTTGTAGGGACATGGATGAAGCTGGAGGCCATTATCCTTAGCAATCTAACACAGGAAGAGAAAACCAAATACCATGTTCTCACTTATAAGTAGGAGTTAAATGATGAGAACACATGGACACACAGAGGGGAACAACACACACTGGAGCCTTTTGGAGTGTGGAGGGTGGGGGAGGGAGAGAATCAGGAAAAAAACTAGTAGGTACTAGGCTTAATACCTGGGTGATGAAGTAATCTGTACAAAAAAAACAAAACAAAACAAAACAAAACAAAAAAAACCCATGGCACACGTTTACCTATGTAACTATATTAGTCTGTTAGTATGCTGCTAATAAAAACATACCTGAGACTGGGTAATTTATAAAGAAAAAGAGGTTTAATGGACTCACAGTTCCACATGGCTGGGGAGGCCTCACAATCATGGCAGAAGGCAAAGGAGGGGTAAAAGCATGTCTTACATGGTGACAGTCAAGAGGGCACATGCAGGGGAACTCCCATTAATAAAACCATCATCCTTTATGCAGTGGACTGTCATTGAAGGTTATCACCAGTGTGTAGGAGCTTATTATCCTGGTTCTTTTACTTCTACCACTCTGATGCTTCTCCCTTAGTCTCAGTATTGACCCCTATGTTCTCCCTCTTTCCTATACACGGGTGTTTCCCAGAACTCTATGCAGGCTCCAGGCTGACCTCAGCCACTTTCACATCTTCAGTGACTCCAAAATCTATCTAGCACTATTCAAATCCTCTCTCTCTTCACAGTTAATGCTCTGGTTCAAGTCCTCATCATTTCTTACTTCTCCTGAAACAAGACTACTATAACTAATCTTTCCGCCCCAGTTAGGTCTTCAGATTGTCCCCAGATTTTATATTTGAAAGCAAAAATATAATCATAGTGCTTCCATTGATAACCTTCAATAACAGTCCACTACATAAAGGATAAAGATCAAGATCCAAGGTACATCACATTAGTTCCTTTGCGATTTTGCCACAATATACACATGAAAGAAAATATGTCTGAAGCACCAACAATGATTACCAGATATTTTCTTTATCCCCACACCTATCTCCTCATTTCAGAAGCTAGATCACTATGCAGTCACTGTCTTCAGAGAGGGCTGCTGCTGCATTAAAAATATATATATATGTATTGTGTAGGTTTCTTCTTGGCTTTTATATTCCCAAAGCCTATGCCTTTGAGGGTTGAAGAGGAAACTGAGCATGACAGAATATTTTGTTTAAATTTTATGAGATTAAGCTCCACCCTTTAGATTGAAAAAATATTTTCCACATGCTGAGAAAATAAGCAGTTGAGAATTGCTGACTACATAGGCACTGGAGGGTCCAGGAAAAAGAAACCTGCCTCCTGCCACCTAAGCAGACCCTAGAGCAAGACCTCAGAAAAGGAAATGTGTAGTGAGTTGAAGGGATGGCTTTAGAACAGCTTCCAAGAGTCTCTTTGGACCTAGAGAGATATGGAAGGAGCAGAATGACATCAAAGCTTTTAAGAGAGGAGGATGAGAAAGCTTGACCGAATGCCTGTGTAGACGATGATGCTGAACAACACTCGGCCTTCTCACTCATCTGAAACTATGTTGGCCTCCAAGACACACCCCAGGGAAAGGTGAGGCCTACCCCAAAACAACTGAGATTGGGTTTTTACCACATTTACTGAAGAGGGACTCAAAATGGAAATTATGTTATATAAAATAAAAGTTATGACTTTAGCACACTTGGATTCTGGAATAATAGTTACATTTGCTACATCCCTTTCTAGCCTCAACTCACTTCACTCCCTCAACCCCATCTTCACCAGTTTTCCCCACTTCTGTGTAGCCTGGCTGTAAGAACACCAAAGGGTTTATTATTCCCTAACTATCCTATTTGCTTCCTTCAAGGCTTTATCCATTCTGCTTTCTCTAACTGGAATGCCCTTTACCAAAATTTTTCTTCTGGAATATACTCTTCCTCCATGAATAAACTAAAGTATTACATCGTCTTACCCCTAGCAGAGTGATTCATCTTGCAATAGAACTCCACAGTAATTGACAGTGATTCAACTTACTAAGTCATACAAAAATAGAAGTATGACTATTTACATCTATCTCCTCCTCCCACTCCCACTGGTGTGAGGTCATAGAAAACTGAACTATATCTAGTTTATCTTTATATTTCCAGTGCCCAACCTGTTGCATCTGCCATAACTTAGCCTATTCAAAAAATTTACAAGTGGTTTCACAGAGCTATATATATACACACACTATATATGGGTGTGTGTGCATAAGTATATATATTATTTTATATATATAATACAATTATATATTATATATATACACACACTTTTACACACATATATAACAGTATTAATCTCGTGTGTATTTAAGAATTAAAAGAGTTACTGCATGTAAAGCTCTAAGAACAGGACCCAGCACATAGTAAATGCTCAATGAGGGTTGGCTTTAGTTATTGCTAACAGTTGAGTTCTTCCTCAAGGCTTGGGGCTCGCATTCCTTTTACTTTTCTCCATATCCTATCCCAGAGGATTTAACATTGCATTCAACTTAAATAAAGCCAAGTTGATAGTCCTGGATTTTTTAGTTTTATTTTTTAAATGTATTTAATCTTAATTTTTACGTATTTTTAATTTGTTTTTTTTTTTAGAGATAAAAACCAAAATATTTATTTCTTACTGCAAATCACAATATCACAGGTATAAGTGGTAAACATAAATGGACACAGAAAAAATTTGTGAGATATTTTAAAATCTGAATTTTTCAGCTTTTATGTGAAGCTGTATCACATGAAAGCTTTCTGCTGTAACATATTGACAGATTCTAACATAGTCAACTCTAATGGGTCTCAAAATATGAAATTATGCCACTAAATTTATAAAGACTTCAGTGAGGAAGATAGTTTACTAGAGAGGCAAAGGAAGGAACACTGCCAAAGGAGCTTAGCTCTTGGTTGTGTATGAAAGTTGTTGTCCTGGGGAGCCAATGGGAGAATACAGTTTTCTGTGCTGGGAAGAAAATATAAAAGAGGAGAAAAAAGCAGTTATTTTTAATTTGAGTGGCACATAGTAGATGTATATATTTACAGGGTGTATGAGATATTTTGACATAGGCATACAATGGATAATAATCGCATTAGGGTAAATGGGGTATCTATCACCTCAAAAATTTATCCTTTCTTTGTGTTACAAACAATCCAGTTATACCTTTTTAGTTATTTTTAAATGTGCAATAAACTGTTGTTGACTGTAGTCACACTGTTGTGTAATCAAATACTAGATGATATTCATTCTATCTAACTATATATTTTTGTATCCATTAACCATCTCCACTTCTACCTCTGCCACCCCACTACACTTTCCGGCCTCCGGTAAATGTCATTCTACTGTCTATCTCCATAAGTCCAAATGTTTTCATTTTTTAGCTCCCACAAATATGTGAGAAACGTGAAGTTTGTCTTTCTGTGCCTGGCTTATTTCACTTAATATAATCTCCTCCAGTTGCATTTTTGTTGTTGCAAATGACAGGATCTCATTTTTTTACAGATGAATAGTACTCCATTGTGTATATGCATCACAATTTCTTCATCCATTTACTTGCTGATGGACACTTAGGTTGCTCCCAAATCCTGGCTATTGTGAATAGTGATGCAATAAACATGGGAGTGCAGGTTTCGATATACTGGTTTCCTTTCTTTTGAGTATTTCCCCAGCAGAGGGATAGTTATGGATCATATGGTAGTTAAATTTTCCATTTTTTGAGGAACCCCCATACTGTTCTCCATCATGGTTGTACTAATTTACATTCTCAACTGTGTACAAGGGTTTTCTTTTCTCCACATCCTTGCCAGCATTTGTTATTGCCTATCTTTGGATAAAAGCCATTTTAACTGGGGTGAAATGATATCGCACTGTAGTTTTGATTTGCATTTCTCTGATGATGATCAATGATGTTGAGCATATTTTCATATACCTGTTTACCATTTGTATAGCTTCTTTTGAGAAATGTCTATTCAGATCTTTTGCCCATTTGTTAATTGGAGTTTTTTCTTATTGAGTTGTTTGAGTTCCTCATATATTCTAGTTATTAATCTGATGTCAGATGGATAGCTTGCAAATACTTTCTCCCATTCTGCAGGTTGTCTCTTCACTTTGCTGATTGTTTCCTCTGCAGTCCAGAAGGTTTTTAACTTGATGTGATCCCATTTGTCCATTTTTGTTTTGGTTCCCTGTGCTTGTAGGGGTATCACTCAAGAAATCTTTGCCCAATCTAATGTCCCAGAGAGTTTCTCCAATGTCTTCTTTTAGTAGTTTCATAGTTTCAGGTCATAGATTTAAGTCTTTAATCCATATTGATTTTATTTTTGTATATGATGAGAGAAAGGGATCTAGTTTCATTTTTCTGCATATGGATATCCAGTTTTCCCACCATCATTTTTTTGAAGAGACAGTCTTTTCCCCAATATACATTCTCAGAAACTTCATTGAAAATGAGTTCACTGTAGATTTATGGATTTATGTTTGCATTCTCTATTCTGTTCCATTGGTCTATGTGTCTCTTTTCTCTGTACCATGGTGTTTAGGTTACTAGCTCTGTAGTATAATTTGAAGTCAGGTACTGTGATTTCCCCAGTTTTGTTCTTTTTGCTCAGGATAGCTTTGGCTATTCTGGTTTTTTGGGGGGTTCCATGTAAATTTTAGGATTCTTTTCTCCATTTCTGTGAAGAATGTCACTGGCATTTTGATAGCGATTGCACTGTCTGTAGATTGCTTTGGTAGTACGGACATTTAAAAAATATCCATTCTTCCAATCCACGAACATGGAGTATCTTTCCATTTTTGGTGTCCTCTTCAATTTTTTGCATCAATCTTTTACAGTTTTCATTGTAGAGATCTCTTATTTCTTTACTAAAATTTATTCCTAGGTATTTATTTCATTTGTAGCAATAGTAAATGAGATTACTTTCTTGATTACCTTTTCAGATTGTTTGCTGTCACCATGTAGAAATGCTACTGATTGTTGTATGTTGATTTTGTATCTTGCAACTTAACTAAATTTATCACTCCTAATAGTTTTTTGGTGGAGTCTTTAGGTTTTTCCAAATATAAGATTGTATCATCTGCCAACAGGGATAATTTGACTTCTTCCTGGCCAATTCAGATGCCTTTTTTTCTTTCTCTTGTCTGCCCTCACTAGGACTTTCAGTATTATGTTGAATAACTAGTGAAAGTGAGCATCCTTGTCTTGTTCCAGATCTTGAAGGAAAGGCTTTCAGTTTTTCCTCATTTAGTATGATACTAGCTGTGGGTCTGTTGTATGTGGCTTTTATTTTGTTTATGAATGTTCCTTCTATACCCAGTTTTTAAAAGTTTTTATCATGAAGGGTTGTTGAATTTATCAAAGGCCTTTTCATCATCAACTGCAATGATCATATATTTTATATCCTTCATTCTGTTGATATGATACGTCACATTGATTAGTTTGCATATGTTGAATAATCCTTGCATCCCTGGGATAAATCCCATTTGGTCTTGAACAACATTTTAAAGTGTTGTTGAATTAGGTTTGCTAGTATTTTTGTAGAGGATTTTTGCATCAATGTTAATCCGGGATATCGGTCTATAATTTTCTTCTTTTTTTTATTTGTCTTTGGTTTTGGCATCAGAGTAAGACTGGCCTCATGGGATGCGTTTGGAAGTATCCCCTCCTCCTCTGTTTTTCAGAATAGTTTGAGTGGTATTGGTATTAGTTTTTCTTCAAATGTCTGGTAAAATTCAGCAGTAAAGCTGTTAGGTCCTGGGCTTTTCTTCATTGGGAGATTTTAAAATTATAGCTTAAATTTCATTACTCATTATTGGTTGTTCAGATTTCTGATTTCTTCATTGTTTAAACTTGGTAGTTTGTATGTGTCTAGGAATTTATCCATTTCTTCTAGGTTTTCCAATGTATTGGCAAATACTTGCTCATAGTAGCCACTAATGATTTCTGTGGTATCAATGATAACATCTCCTTTTTCATTTGATTTTATTTGAGTCTTCTCTTTTTTTCCTAGTCAGGTTAAAGGTTTGTCGATTTTGTTTATCATTGCATTTCAAAAAAACAACTTCTCATTTCATTGACTTTTTGGTGTTGTTTTCTTGATTTCAATTTCACTTATTTCTGCTCAAATCTTTATTATTCCCTTTTTTCTACTAATTTTGGGTTTGGTATACTCTTGCTTTTCTAGTCCTTTAAATTCCATCAGTAGGTTGTGGTTGTTTACTTGAAACTTTTTTACTTTTTCAATGTAGGCATTTATTGCTATAAACTTTCCTCTTAGTACTGCTTTTGAGGAATCCCATGGGTTTTGGTATGTTGTGTTTCCATTTTCATTTGGTTCAAGAAATTTTTCAACTTTCTTTTTAATTTATTTATGATCATTAGGAACAGATTGTTTAATTTTCATGTGTCTATATAAATATCCTCTTATTGATTTCTAGTTTTATTCTATTGTGCTCAGATAAGATACTTGATATTATTTCAATTTTTTGAAATTTTTAAGACATATTTTGTGACCTAACATATGGTCTGTCCTTGAGAATGATCTATGTGCTCAGGAAAAGAATGTGTATTCTGCAGCTATTGGATAAAATGTTCTGTACATATCTATTAGGTCTATTTGGTCTATATTGCAGATTAAGTCTAATGTTTCTTTGTTAATTTTCTGTCTGAAAAGTCTGTTAAATGCTGACGGTGGGGTGTTGAAGTCTCCACGTATTATTGTATTAGGATCTATCTCTCTCTTTAGCTCGAATGATATTTGCTTTATATATTGGGAACTCCAGTTTTGAATGTATACTTATTTACAATTGTTGCACCTTCTTGCTGAATTGATCCCTTTATCATTACATAATGATCTCCTTTGTCTCTTTCTGTAGTTTTTGTACTGAAGTCTATTTTGTCTGATGTAAGTACAGCTACTCCTGCTTTTTTTGTTTGTTTTCATTGGTATGGAAGAACTTTTTCTATCCCTTAAATTTTAGTCTATGTGTAAACTCATGAGTAACAGTTAAGTCCCCAGAAAAACACAATTATAACACTGTAACTGGTGTGTGAAGTACTCATATGCACTCACATCAGATCTGGGCCAGATCTGGAGTGAAAACTCGCTGGTAATAGTAAGTACCCAGAAAAACACAGAAAATTATAACACTGTAATTGTGGTGTGTAAACTATTCATATCTGGAATAGAAAAACTAAAAGATGAACCTACCAAAAATAATAACTACAAGAACTTTTATGGATCGTAGTGTGCTTCTTTATAGGTGAAGTATGTTTCTTGTAGGCAATAGATAGTTGGGTCTTGTTTTTTTATCCATTCAGCCATTCTATGTCTTTTGATTGGAGAGTTTAGTCCATTTAGATTCAATGTTATTATTGATAAGTTTAGTCCATTTAGATTCAATGTTATTATTGATAAGTAAAGATTTACTCCTGCCATTTTGTTTGTTGGTTTTTGTGGTCTTCTCTTCCTTCTTTCCTTCCTTCTCGTCTTCCTTTTAGTGAAGGTGATTTTCTCTGGTGGTATGTTTTAATGTCTGCTTTTAATCTTTTAGGTATCTGCTGCATGTTATCTTATTTCAGGTTACCATCAGGTATGCAAATGATATCATACAATGCATTTTTAAACTGATGGCAACTTAATGCTGATCACATGCACAAACAAGCAAAGGGAAAACTAATACAAACTCTGTACTTTAACTTCATCTCCCTACTTTTTATATCTGTATCTGTTTATATCTTACTAGACTGTGTCTTGAATAGTTATTGTAGTTATTATTTTTGACAGGTTCATTTTTTAGTCTTTCTACTCAAGATGTGAGTAGTTTATACACCACAATTACAGTGTTGTAATAGTCTGTGTTTTTTTATGTACTTACTATAACCAGTGAGTTTTGTACCTTCAGATGATTTCTTATTGCTCATTAACATTCTTTTCTTTCGGATTAAAAACTCCCTTTAGCATTTCTTGTCTAGACAGGTCTGGTGTTGAATATATCCCTCAGCTTTTGTTCATCTAGGAAAGTCTTTATTTCTTCTTCATATTTGAAGTATATTTTCACTGTATATACTATTTCAGGAAAAAAAAGTGCTTTTCTTTCAGCACTTTAAACATGTCATGCCACTCTCTTCAGATCTGTAAGGTTTCCACTGAGAAGTCTGCTTCCAGACATATTGGAGCTCCTTTGTATGTTATTTGTTCCTTTTCTCTTGCTCCTTTTAGGATCCGTTCTTTATCCTTGACTTTTGGGAGTTTGTTAAATGTCTTGAAGTAGTCTTATTTGAGTTAAATCTGCTTGGTGTTCTACAACATTCTTATACTTGAATATTGATATCTTTCTTTAGGTTTGGGAAGTTCTCTGTTATTATCCCTTTAAATAAACTTTCTACCCTAATCTCTCTGTCTACCTCCTCTTTAAGGCCAATAACTCTTTGATTTACCCTTTTAAGGCTATTTTGTAGGTTTTGTGGTCATGCTTCATTCTTTTTTATTCTTTTTTCTTTTGTCTCCTCTGAGTGTGTGTATTTCAAATAGTCTGTCTTCAAGCCCACTAATTCTTTCTTCTGCTTGATCAATTTAGCTATTAAGAGACTGTGATTCATTCTTCAGTATGTGCTGCTGGTGGAGGAGGGCAAGAGTGGTGCAGGCAATTCAAGACTCTCTTTCCTACCTTCTTCAGTGCCTCTTTCCTCAGTATGATGCTAAAACCAAATAGTGTGGTCACTCACCTGGTTTTTGGTTCTTATGAAGGTGCTTTGTTTTGTGAATAGTTGTTCAATTTGGTGTTCCTGTAGGAATGGGGGTGGGGGCGATGATTTCTGGAGGCTTTTGTTTGGCTATCTTGTTCCACCTCCTCCTAATATTTTTTTTAATCTTTTAAGTTTTATTAGAGACAAAGTCTCACTATTTTGCCCAGACTAGCCTTGAACTTCTGATCTCAAGTGATCCTCCCACCTCAGCCTCTCCAGTAGCTGGGACTTCAGGTACACACTACCACACCCAGCTTCTAGTCCCATTCCTTATGCCAAGATTTAGTGTCATTTCTTCAACTGCCTGGATGTCATTTTACATGTGCCTCACCTGCCATCTTCACCACAACACATTTAAAACCACAGTCGCCTTTATCTAGGATCATTTCCGGATAGTGGCCAGTCTCATAAGGAAGATGAGAATTCACAGAATACTACAGAAATTCATCAGTGATTAAGCTTTGTTTACAAAAAAAGTGGTATGACAAAACCAGAGAGTTTCCTAGGCTCCAGTCATCAGAGATTTTAAGGCAAAGGCTGCACATATTCTATAATTAAACCAGAGATAGGTGGGAGTAGCTGTCAGGAAATCTGGTCCATAGTAAAACAGCAGAACAAAAGGTGGTATCTGTTAATTACGGCAAAGTATTGGGAGGAGAAAACTTATGAGGGTTCTATTGCAGCAACAAAGAAGGATCTGCTTACTCAAGAAGTTTTTAGAGCTGTCTAATTAGATCCTATGTTTAGTGTAAACACCTCCAGGCTTTTAAGAGCCTTGGCAAATCCAAGTCCCCTTAAGCAACAAGGAGGCTCTGGTATCTAGTCCACCCCCATGGAGAGATAACGAGGTTTTGCCTAGGGAAGGGCAAAAAGAAGAATGATCTGACAGTATCTGGGGCCCCAAGAATTTAGTAGGCTGGTTCTCCCTCCACAGGCATGACAGAATATGTTTGCCCTCATCTCTGGGACAAGCATCAAAACCTCTGATGCTATCCCCCCTTTCCAGGGGGGATGTCAGCCTTGAGGGTCTCTGACAGTCTGAATCTGCACACATGCAGAGTAGTGATAGTGTAGTAAGTGTCCTAAAGTGAAAATCGCAGTAAAGATAGCATGCTGTCTTTACAAAGGCATGCAAGGATATACAATGGTGGGGGGAGTGGAAATGAGGAGTGGCAGTGAGGGAGAGTATTAATCTTACTTATTTAATCTTTATTTTCAAATGGTTTCACCTGTTACACAGAATATGTACATTTTGTGTAGGCGACAGATGCTGACCATACTTGGTTATCACCTCCTCTTGGAAGCCTCCCATGATTCCTCTATATGGAGTCAGGTGTCCTTTCTCTGTTTTTCCAATGCATTTTATGTATCTCTGTATTATATCACTAATCATATTCAACTGTATTTACTGGTTCACTTGTCCATCCCTCCCATTATACTAAGCTTCTCAAGAGTTGGGAATGATGAGGGCATATACTATGACTGGCACACAGAATGCTCTAATACAAATTAACTGATGGATTGACTGAAGACAACAACCCCTCACTCAATACCCTAACTCAGAGATGGGGAACCTTTTTCTATAAAGGACCAGATAGTAAATATCTTAGGTTCTTCAGACCATATGGTTTGTACAACTACTCTACTGTGCCATTGTGGCATAGAAGCAGTCATAGGCTGCTTACATTCATAAAATATAAACGAATAGGTGTAGCTACATTTCATTAAACTTTATTTACAGGTACTGGAATTTAAATTTCACATAATTTCCATGTGTCACAAAATATAATTTCTTCTTTTGATTTTTTTTCCAATGATTTGAAAATGTAAGATCCATTCTTAGTTCACAGGCTGTACAAAAAGAGGCAGCAGGCCAAATAGCCCGGGGTCATAGTTTGAAGACACCTACCTTCCCTGAAAGGCATGGCTGGTGATTCAGTAACCAAGGAAATGCTACTTAAAGGGGTGATTATTCACCTCTGTAATAGCTACTGAGTAACTTTGGGTATGTCTCAAACTTTCAACAACTATAAAAATTGAGGTAGTATCATAGAGTTTTGTAAAGAAAAATTATATAAGGAACCATATCATCTTTGCAAGTTATGTAATTTCATTTGTGAGGAACATGAAAGCCTGTTGATAATAACAGTAACTAATATTTGTTGAGTACTTTTTTATGACTAGACTTTGTTCTGTGATTCTTCAATGAATGAATCCACTTAAATATCACAACCATCCTAAGAAGTAGGTTCTATTGTTATCCAACTTAATAACTAAAGTATGAATAAATTCCCTAAACCTCAAAACTAAAAATTGGTAAGGGTGTGGTTTTTGAGCCAGGTAGTTCAACTCCAGAGTCTATTATCTAACCACTAAATATATCCCCTCTTAAGAGGATAACAAAAGTAAACTTTCAAATATTTCTCTAAGCTTTCTCTTTCCCATTCTCAAGATTAGAAGAGTGAGCTTAATGGGAATGACTGGCAAGGAGTGCAATGTGAACTACAATCTCAACTGGAAACTAGATATCTATGAAGGTGGAAATCTAAATTACTAGCTGGCAAGCTGTGGTGATGTGGCCACTGTTTAGCCTAGGAGATTTTGATAGGCATACAGACACATGGGCCTATCCAGAAAGGAGCTAGTCATCACAACTAGGTCATCATCTGTTTGGGAACTCACGCATGCTATTAAGTAAGTAAGTGAGTTTACTATGTGTCTTAGTCCATTTGGGATGGTAT
This sequence comes from Macaca nemestrina, assembly GCF_043159975.1. Classification (NCBI taxonomy): domain Eukaryota; kingdom Metazoa; phylum Chordata; class Mammalia; order Primates; family Cercopithecidae; genus Macaca; species Macaca nemestrina. The sequence goes on from NC_092128.1 coordinate 67,129,685, forward strand.
AACAAAATACATAAACTGGGAGCTGACAAACAATAGAAATTTATTTCTCACAATTCTGAAGGCCGGGAAGCCATTAAAAAGTGAGCAAGATCTGAATGGACAGAGATGTACCCATTAGGTCTGCTGAGCCACCAGAGTGATGAAATATTTGATTCTTCCACTATGAAGCACTAAGAGAGCTAACACCACAGAATATTGCCCAATATAGCATGTATAGGAACCAATGAATTCAGAAAGCATTGAGGACTTCCTTTGGTGAATGGTGTAAAAGAAAGGTACCAGTTCAAAGGTGGTACAGCATCTTTCTGCAGGTTCCTTTGAATGCCGCAAAAGAATGTAATAAATCCATAAGAATTTTACATAGCTCAAACATACAAAAATTTTTCTGGCCCAGCCTATTACCTGCATCCACAGAATTGAAGTAATTCTACCTTAGGGTAAACAATGTACTTTTCAGGATCACAAAGTGGTTCCAAGGACCCACTGAAAAATATCAAAAGATCCATTTACACCCGAGATTGGTATGAATATTTATGTGCATGTTTCTGGGGAAGTGACTCATTGCATTCATCAGAAACTTGAAAGCTCAAAAGTTGAAAGGTCCTTGTAAGCTAAGTGGTGTCACTATATTTTCAAGTACATTCTCAAACAGGCATTTTCAACATTTGACCACCTAAGTGCAAACTAGATTGTAAGTTTTTGAGTAGCTTAGTTTAAATCAATCTAGGCTTAACCAGAGGTAACCTAGGAAACTCAGAGATATCAATCCATTCCTCCCCATCGAGAGAGAGAGAGAGAGAGAGAGAGACAGAAAGAGAGAATATGTATGTTACACCCAGATTATTTCTGTAGTCTATTCACTTTCCCACTTTCCTTGAGAGCTGTGTTACATCTGTTTTCTCTGTCTCTATCAGCCAATTGTCTCGCTTCCTACTTCACTGAGAAAACTAAAGTTACCAGGAGAAAACTTCCACAGATTCTCACCTCCTCATCTACCCACCACTGGGTACTGACACTCAAATTCGCTTTTCCCACCTGTTATTGTTTTCTTCCACAGCACTGGATTCCATTCTTTCTCAAGGATATCACTCTAGCAAATCTCTTCCCTCTCTCATTCAAACATCACTTTCTCCTTTCTTGAGGATCATTTCCATTAACACACAAAACAAGCTACAAGCTATTATTTATCTTATCCTAAAATACATCCCCCCAACACACACACAATTTAGCCCCACTTTTCCATTGCTGAATCTACTTCCAGAGAGCCCAACATATAACAATGTCCAAAACTAAATTTCTGGCATTTATTGCTCAAATCCACTCTCCTCCATTTCTCATTTCTGTTGATAGTAACTGCATCCTCCCAGTTTCTAGGGCTAAAAACTTTAGAATCATCCTGAACTTTTCCTCTTACACCCATATTCAATCTGTTAGGAAATCTCACAACTGATTTCTACTTACCATTCAAGGTTCTAATTAAGTTCCTATATTTCTTCTTGAGCTTTCCAGAATATTTCTGACTTCACAGAGCTCTCTCTTTTTCTACATATCTCTGCTGGCACTTCAGTTGTGTGTTGTAATGCTTGCAAATATTATCTTTTCTAACTCAATACAAATATGAATTATAGCTCAGACTGTCTGCCTCCTACAGGACTAAACACACTAATGTGTATTTAGTAAAGAATCTACAAACATCACTTGAAGTGCTTGTTTTTGCTGCAAGTTTCCAATAAAATTGGTACACAAACAATACTTACTGCTATTAGTGTTGTTTGACAACAGAGCTTCTAAATTTCCTGCATTTGCAAAGGTATCCGTCATGTCTCCAAACACCAGCATCATGAGAGGAAGTCCAGCTCCATGGATGATGGCAGCCAAAGTTCCCACCACCATATACAACTTGTCAAGCCAATTTGAATAGCGAAACTAAAAAGAGAGAAAAAAGAATAGCAGAGGAACAATTAGTACAGTTTCATGGATGATTTGCTTTCCCTTCAAAATATATCCAAAATCCAAACATTTTTCAGACTACTACTGATACTACCCTAGTCCAAGATACACTCTACCTTTGCTAAATTATTGCAATAGTCTAAGTAGAAATGGACATTTGATTCTTCCATTGAGTTCTGGCCTAATTCTTCACATTGGACTTGGTCTGTCTTCTTATATGAAGTCTAATGAGAAGGATGGGACATTTTGGGAAACTGCAAAAGTATTTAATAGTACTATAATATAGTATTTGTTGCTCTAGTTTCTAAGAATAGAAGCCACTTATCATCTCATGGGCAAAAACTTGAATGCCAAAGGCCCCTCTGAGGATACCATGGAGGAAACGTTGTGTTGCTTTAAGAAAGTGGTTTGGGTTAAAGACCTGCCACACAATGGAACTGGCATAAATGTAAAGCGATTTGAAGATAATTGGGCCTCAATAATGAGCAGAAAAAATGAGTCCAATGCATGCTTGTCAAAGAACATTTTTTCTGAGAAGACAAAATATGGCAATAATGAATGACAAGTGGAGATCTGCATAATCTCTTTAAATGTAGGCAGGTCACAGGAAGGAAAGGAAAGAAAAGCTTCTCTGAACCCAAAAAGTTACAGGAAGAGGACACAGTTAAGAAGAATGGGCTCAGGGACCCCTTGGGAAGTGATGAATACTGCTCCCCTATAACTCAGGGAACTAGCTAAGGATTGAAAGAAAACCAAAGGAAAGAAAAGAGAAACGGGATAAAGCCAGCTGTGGGTGTCTATGAATAAACCCCAGGGCAGAAGATTATCATGTGGATGGAAGATGTAGCTGTAGGCAACAGGTTTGCAATGCAGGGAGGAAACTGGGTAAAAAAATCATAGGCCTAGGCAGGAAATATAAACCAAAACAAAGATTAGGCAGCAAAAAAGACATAGCCACAGACAGCAAGATTTTAGAACTTACATATACTTCACAAGGGGATAGACATCAATCCTAAAGTTAGCTTACACGAATCTTACAGTAGCAACTGGGGAATTTGGTACTGGACTGCTAAGTGGAGACATAAAGAATGGTTATTACCAGAAATGAATGGCAGTCCATAAAACAGGAGATAAAAAGTAAAGTCAAATTATGAAATGATTAATGAAAATTAAGATATGGTGTAAAAAGAGTATCTAATAGATACTTAAGTATTTGCATTTACCCATTTTCTAGCTCTTAAAATTGTAATCAAATGAGCTCAAGTTTGGGTTCATGGCATAACTTTCCATGTTATGTTATGGGTTGATGACCTAATAACATCATCATATTTACAGATTAAAACATTAATGGGAGAATCATGTTTTGGCATGTTGTTTCATATTTCTTTGAAACACTGGCTAAATTTTGCACTATGTATTTTGTCTTAGATAAGAATTCATCTGCTTCCTTAAACACAAATGAAGGGGAAGAGGTCTTCTTTTAGAGATTACATTAAAGTAGACAAAATATCAAACTCCTAAGCACAGGAAGAGAAGATAGTTGATATGAAAAAATTTCTCCCATCACCACCAACACAGGACATTTTACCTCCAGAACTATCGTTGGCCATAATAAAAATAAGTGGATCATGAAAGTAAACATTTACTGAATGCCTACTCAATGACAGGTAAAATTTATCCAGAGATAAATGCCAAAGATATAACCCCTGCCTCCAGAGAGACTAAAGAAAAACGTATATGCAATACATACTCTGCATGCTTTGATAGCACAGTGTATAGAATAGACATAAAACTGAGTCAATCATCATTCCCTCCTTTGTGAAAAGGCTTCATATTTAAAAGAGGTGATGCTTCCTTCCAGCTTTGAAAGTTGACCAAGTGTTAGAAGGAAAAAAAAAGGCATTTAAACCAAAAAGAACAGTAAACTGAGACAGAAAAGAGTACAATGTGCTTATAAAAGACTGAGTCCCCTCAAGTTTGGGGTGTGAAGTGTGGAAACAGAAAGAAATAGCTGACTGAATCAAAAGACACCCTTCACTGAGCTGGGAAAATTGGAATTACATCTCTTAATCTTAGACTAGAAGGAAGAAGATTAAAGTGAGTACTAATTTTCCAGGAATAAAGACAGAAAATTGAAAGAGTTCAGAACCTCGTATTTCCTTTTGTATTTTTTAAAATTATTTTTTGTTTATTTTAACTTTTAAGTTCAGGGGTACAAATGCAGGTTTGTTACATATGTAAACTTGTTTCATGGGGGATTGTTGTACAGATTATTTCGTCACCCAGGTATTAAGCCTAGTACCCATTAGTTATTTTTCCTGATCCTCTCCCTCCTCCCACACTCCACCCTCTGAAAGGCCCCAGTGTGTGTTGTTCCCCTCTATCTGTCCATGTGTTCTCATCATTTAGTTCCCACTTATAAGTGAGAACATGTCATGTTTGGTTTTCTGTTCCTGTATTAGTTCGCTAAGGATAATGGCCTCCAGCTCCAGTCATGCCCTGCAAAGGACATGATCTCATTCCCTTTTATGGCTCCATGGTATTCAGTGCTCTTTATGTACCACATTTTCTTTATCCAGTCTATCATTGATGGCCATTTAGGTTGATTCCATGTCTTTGTTATTGTGAATAGTGCTGCAATGAACATACAATGCATGTGTCTTTATAATACAATGATTTATATTCCTTTGGATATATACCCAGTAATAGGTCAAATGGTATTTCTGTCTTTAGGTCTTTGAGGAATCACCACACTGTCTTCCACAATGGCTGAACAGTGTATAAATGTTCCTTTTTCTCCACAACCTTGCCAGCATCTGTTATTTTTTTACTTTGTAATCACAGCCATTCTGACTGGTGTTAAATGGTGTCTCATAGTGGTTTTGATTTGCATTTCTCTAATGATCAGTGATGTTGAACTTTTTTTATATGAACGTTGATCGCATGTCTTTTAAGAAGCGTCTATTCATGTCTTTTGTCCACCTTTTTATTGGGTTGTTTGTTTTTTCTCGTAAATGTTTTTAAGTTTCTTATAAATGCTAGAATACCATATTTCTTAGTGACACGAAGCAAGATTGATTTCTAGAGAGAAGGGGGTGAGAAGGTTTGAAGAAAGTGGTAACACAATGCTGAGTAGGACAAAAGCCTCAGTCAAATGCCCTTGCTCTGTAGTTTATTAGGAAGGAGACTTTAGGGGAAACAAATCTTAACAACTTTGAGCCTCAGTTTCTGAATTTACAAAATGAGGAAAATATTCATACACACAGAAAGCCTTACATAGCTGTTATGAGGGTAAAAATGAGAATACAAGAAATTTTTGTTGAGCATACAATATACAAATATACGATATAAGCAGGTACTGTCACTGGTTTTGAAAATATAATAATTAACAAGACTTTTCAGTCTCATAAAGTCAAAGAGCAGGCAGACCAAAAAACGTTGTAGCACAGGTGAAATGTAAGATAGAAGTATAAACTAATTGTAAGTGGAGACTTTTTTAAAAAAAAGAAATGTGCCGGGCATGATGGCTCACGCCTGTAATCCCAACACTTTGGGAGGCTGAGGGCAGAAGGATCGCTTGAGCCCAGGAGTTTGGTACAGCTCGGGCAACATAGGGATATCCTTTCTCTACAAAAAATTTTAAAAACTGTCTGGGTGCGATGGCATGTGCCTAGGGTCCTAGCTACTCCAGACGCTGGGGTGGGAGGATCACTTAAGCCTGGGAGGTTGAAGCTGCAGTGAGCTGTGATCATGCCACTGTACTCCAGTCTGGGTGACAGAGTAAGACCTAAAAAAAGAAAGAGAGGCCGGGCGCGGTGGCTCAAGCCTGTAATCCCAGCACTTTAGGAGGTCGAGACGGGCGGATCACGAGGTCAGGACATCAAGACCATCCTGGCTAACACGGTGCAACCCCGTCTCTACTAAAAACAACAACAACAAAAAATATAAAAAACTAGCCGGGCGAGGTGGCGGGCGCCTGTAGTCCCAGCTACTCGGGAGGCTGAGGCAGGAGAATGGCGTAAACCCGGGAGGCAGAGCTTGCAGTGAGCTGAGATCCGACCAACTGCACTCCAGCCTGGGCCACAGAGCGAGACTCCATCTCAAAAAAAAAAAAAAAAAAAAGAGAGAGAGAGACGAGAGAGAGAGAGAGAGAGAGAGAGAAAGAAAGAAACAAAGAAAGGGAGAAAAAAAGAAAGAAAAAATGTTTGATTAGATGCTAACAGGAAAGAGAGAGAAGGTGAATCAGAACCACATAAAAGGCATGTTGATGAGTGCCCAATGCCAAAGATTGAGCTTCCCAGGGCAAAGAAGTAGGAGGTACTGACAGGAGAGAGGTTTAGGTAACATTCAGCAGGTTAGATGGCAAACATGACTTGGATTTGAGAGGGAATTCATCTGTTCATTTATTCATTTAATATTCAAGGGATATGTGAATATTTTCAAGTATCTTTCATATATTTGAAAGAACCCAATAAGGTCAGGCTTGGTTCTAGGTACTGATAACAACAGTGAGTAAGACAAGCTACCTATCCTCATAAAGCATACATTCTAGTGCATATAGTAAAAGGGGGAATAGATGTATTCAACATTCATTCAATATTTAAGTTCCTATGAAAGTTCCAGGCACTGTTCTAGGGCATTTGGGGTACAGTAGAGAAAAAATATACAAAAAAAACTCCTGCCTCCATGGAGTCTACCTTCAGAGAGAAGATCAACACACAGAAAAGAAATCAGACAGTGATAAATATTCAGAAGAAAAGCCATACATGGTATGACACAGAGATAGGCAGGGTCACCTGGTTTAGATTGGCTGGTTAGAGAATGTCTTTCTCAGGAAGTAACATCCATGATGAGACTTCAGTGACAGGAAGGATACAGTTCATCCTGTGATGATCTGGGGACAGTGCATTTCAGGCAGGAAGAGCCAATGCAAAGGTACTTGGGTAAAAACCAGCTTGCTGTGTCCCAAGGACCAAATAGAACGAACATTGTGGCACAGCAGAGTGAAGGAGAATATTTGTCTGCAGTAAAGTCAGAAATAACAGAGGTCAGATATGTAGGGCATTTTGTGATGACAGGAAGGAGTCTGGGTTTTACACTGAATTTCCTTTGTAAGCAGAAAGGAAAACATTTAATGGTTTCAAGGTAGGGACCAAAGTGGCATGATGTGGCTACTATGGGTACATTTTTAGAAGAGCAAAAAGGAAGGAGGGATACTAGGAGATGAAAGAGCAGTTGAGAGAGTAAAGTCTTGACTAGGTGTGGTAGACAGAACAATTCTCCCCCCAGAGCCTGTCCAAATCCTAATCCCAGGAACTTGTGAATATATTTCCTTACATGATAAAAGGGACTTTACGGATTTAAAAGAGCTACAGATAGGGGATTACCCTGGATTATCTAGGAGGGCAAATGTAATCACAAGGGTTCTTATAAGAGGGAGGAGGGGGCCTGGAGTCAGTAGGAGATGTGATGATTGAAGTAAGAGGTTGGAGTGATGCAAGGAAGGGCCTGTGAGTCCAGAAATGCAAGTGTCCTCTAGAAGCTGAAAAGGGGAAGGAAACAGAGCCTCCAGAAGAAATACAATCCTGCTGATACCTTGACTTTAGCCCAGCAAAACATTCGATTCCAGAATAGTAAGATAATAAACTTGTGTTGTTTTAAGCCACTAAGTGAGTGCTATTTTCCTACAGCAGCAATAGGAAATGAACGCACAATGTCAAAAGAGGAATGATAAAGAGGCAGGGCAGAGCTGGAAGAAATCACAGGTTGTGGTCAAAGACTAATACACGTGTGTGTGTGTGTTTATACCTTCGTAGAGGAAAGCCCACCCAAACAATAAGCCCAAGATCCTGTCCACACTTGTAATTTACTAAGGTACTAATGTAATTTATGAGGCACGGTTGTTGGAACTGAAGAAGTCAGAGAATGTTGAGCCTTATTTGTAAGGTTACCAAAATACTCAGAAGAGTAACAGGAACATAAGATGAATGAAGTAGAAGCAATCAAATGATAAAGTCCTCAAGGAATGGGGGTGGGGGTGTAATTCGAGGATACTGCTGAAAATAGATAGAAGATAGTATAATTATTCAGAGTGAAACTCAAATAACAAAGGAGTTTGCATGAGAATAAAAAATAATTTGAAAATGGCTTTGTGGAACTATAGGAATGTCCACATCATCTCTGACTCCTGTGATAAGGAGTTGAGAACTCTAACTTCACAGGTAAGGGTAACACAAGAAAAAGCCTGACACAAGAAAAAGAGAAAAGCCTAACACAAGAAAAAGAACTGGAGGAAAATCAGCAAACCGTGACGTAACAGAAGCAAATACAAAAAATATAGGAGACAGTCTAAGTGCTGCTGAGAGATCAAGATAGAATTTTAAAATGTCCACTGAACATAGAGAGAGGCAGGAACAGGAGCCAAACTTCAATAGGTTGAGAACTAAGCGAATGGTGAAATCAAGATAGAATGCAAAGGCCACTTTTGTGTGTGAAGGGAGCTGGCAGGGGTGGCTCCATGAAGGGCATCAGTAAGATCACAGTGCCTTGATGTGTCAATGCCAATGGGACACACCTAGTTGAGAGGGAGAGATAGAAGATAAAGAAGAGAATAAGTGGTAATAATAATGTAAGATCCCTGAGAAGGCAGAGGAGATAGGAGCCAAAGTATGAGTGATTAGTCTTAAGATTAAAACTCTGTCATAACTGGAAAGTTGGAGGAGAAAACAGATCCAGATACAGGTAGGTTTATATGATTATTGCAGCTGTGAAGATCAAGGAGTGGTTTCCATATAACCATAAAAGTTACCCAAGTTGCTTGGAGGACCAAAGTGGAAAGGGAGACACTGAGCCAGGTGACATAGTCTTGGATGATCACACGGTCAGAAGATCAAAAGATAGCAGCAATAAAGAACTCTTCAATTCCAGAGAGATGAGTTTAACCAATCATAAATGATTACAGTTGTTAAAAGCAACTGGGCATATCTGAGTCTACCCTGCTTACTAGCTATGTGATCCTGTGATTTTTGAATGCGTTACTTAACTTCTCCGAGTCAGTTTCTTCATCTGGAACATAAGAATATCACAAGTTCCTAAATTGCGGGACTTATGTCCCTATATGAAGATTATGTCATGCAATAAACATAGGGTCCTTAACAAATGGATGGAGCAAAGGAAACACTTAACATTGTTAGGTATTATCTATCTGGAAAAAAATTAATGTTTCCATAAGACACACATAATAGAAAGCTCAGAGTTCAATCTACAGTGCACAATTCTTGCAAGAATATATAATCTTTTTGTTGTTGTTGTTGTTGCTGTTGTTGTTGAGATAGTGTCTCACTCTGTCACCCAGGCTAGAGTGCAATGGCACAATCTTGGCTCACTGCATCTCCATCTCCTGGGTTCAAGTGATCCTCCCACCTCAGCCTCACGAGTGGCTGAGACTACAGGCATGTGCCACCATGCCCAGCTAGTTTTTGTACTTTTCACATAGACAGGGTTTTGCCATGCGCCCAGTCTGGTCTTGAACTTCAGGGCTCAAGTGATCCGCCAACCTTAGCCTTCCAAAGTGCTGGGATTACAGGTACGAGCCACAGCACCTGACCAAGAGTGTATAATCTTTAAGAAGTTCATTATGTGTAGAAACTGCAGCCCAACTTTTATTTTTCTTGCTCTATGTGTCGCAATTTCCTCACTTGCTTTAGACTTTATTCTATTTTTGTGTTTCTGTAAATGGTGAAACAAGGTCTGATATAAATTTAAAAGGCTAGTATAAAATTTTGAATGTATTCCTTACTTCTTTCATCATTTTTAAGATTGCTAAAAAGTCTCATAGTGGAAATAAATTAACAGACATTGTGTGCAGACAAGAGCTGACACAGCAGCTCTAAGGCCGCCATGTTTAGAAAGGCCTGTATACAAACATTGGCGCTTGGCTGGAACTTGGATTTGGGGAGGATTACCACCATTCTAACTGATAAGTATGGCCAAACTATCTGTACAAACAATATGGTTCTTCCTTCTGCAGTTCTGCCTTCCTTCTATGAGTCTGAAATTTTGGTGCAAGCTGGGCGGGTGCCTACATGATCAGCGCCTAATAAAATCCTTGGGCACTGAGTCTCTAATGAGCTTCTCTGATAAATAGCATTCCACAAGTGCTGTCTCACCTCATTGCTTGGGGAAATTCAGTGTGCCCTGTGACTCCGTTAGGAGAGAACTCTAGGAGCTTGCACCTGGTTTCTTCTGGACTTCTCACCACTCACCTTTTGCCATTGCTGATTTTGCCTTGTATCCTTTTGTTGTAATAAATCTTAGCCATAAGTCCTTTGAGTCCTCCTAGTGTGAATCATTGAAGTTGAGCTTCTTGGAAACCCTGAACACACAATGTTTTTGTCTTCATTGAAAACTATTATTAATAAGCAATGCCAGTGACATCACCAATATATTGTTAAACTTTTATTATGTTCTTGTGTTTGTAAGTTTTATATTGAAGTTACATTCAATGTTTTCTATGTCGACATTTCAGGAAAAAGATGTGAGGAAACACTATCTAAGTAGTAGAGTACTTCATCAACAGGCTTAGAATATATTCTCTCTGTCCTGGCCCCATTGTGCATCCTCAGACAAGTGAACATGTCTGGCCCCAGTTTCTTCACGTGTAAAATTGGAATAATGATAGTATCTATCTCAAAAGGAGTTGTAAGGATTAAATGAGATTATATATGAAATACTTAGGACAATGCTTGGCACATAGTGCTTTATGTGTGCTAATACTACTACCTTATATTAAAGCTCCATATTTTTATTCTTTCGTGCCTTAAACTGAATTGAGTATTGATAACATTGCCTCTATATAGTAGGTCTGTTAAATTTTCTAAAATATAAGACTACTAAGGTTTAAAAAACTTTAACTACAAATAATAAAAACTGAAAGTCTCAAAGTCACAGCACTGAAATCCTGTGGATAAATACAACTTTAACCTAAATGCTTCTTTCCATACAAGAAAGTAACAGTGAAAACTGTCACTTGGTTACTCAAGTAGTCTGAGAATGACTCAAGTACATAGTCTTAACTCACCAAAATTCCAAAGGGCATAGAGATAGAAAAAAAAGCAGGAGTCATGACAAGAGCAACAGTAGCACAGGGAGATGAAGATCACATAAGGGAACCGTGAAGTCCTCAGTATAAAAGTCATATGAGTGTTTTTTCCCTACCTACAACTATTTTATAGTCAATTTATTAAAATCCATTTTACAAGATAATCTATCCATTCCCTTACCTTAAAAAAATTGCTGTTACAACTGAATTATAAAGCATGTGCTGTTAGACTTAATTGGTTTAGCAGTCTTCCAGGTTCTAATCTCTGGAATCTTTCACCTAACAGTTCACCTAAAATTGTACTCTTAGAAAAAAGGAAGAATCCAAGTAGATAAGAGGTCATTAACTAGGCAGGGCACACAGTGGCTTACACCTGTAATCCCAGCACTTTGGGAGGCCAAGGCAGGCGGATCGCTTGAGATCAGGAGTTCAAGGCCAGCCTGGGCAACATAGTGAAACCCTGTCTCTACAAGAAATACAAAAGTTAGCTGGGTATGACGGTGCACACCTATGGTCCCAGGTACTTGCAGGGCTGAGGTGAGAGGATCAGTTGAGGCTGGGAGGCGGAGGTTGCAGTGAGCCAAGATCATGACACTGAGGTCATCAACCAACCACACCTATATGATACCTGTCTGATTCCAAGCGTAATTAAAGAAAAGCTTCTAAAAAACCACTATGCAACCAGAAAATGAAATAAAGAGTTACGATAAGGTTTTCGAATTCTAGATTTTCATCCATTTAGCACAGGGGAACAATGGCATATGACATATTTGAAATCATAGTAATAAATAATCAATTGCTACCTTTTATTGTTAGAAATGGATTTTGAACTAAAATTTGCAATGGACTAACCTAAATGGCCTAAAGTTTGCACAGTAATAAATAATATATTGCTGCCTTTTTTTGATAGCAATGGACTTTGACCTAAAAAACCTGCCAGAATTTCAGAGCCATTAAAGACAGCTTTCTATGTGATTGGTTTCCTTTATGCAGATGGGAGAGGTACTTGCGTAGATAATGAATCACTGGCAACGTAATTCATTAGAAGAATTGAAATCTAAGTCAGGAATGGTGGCTGTAGATTAGTAATATACATAGCAAGTTATGATTAACATTCTCCTGAAAATAAGCTAAATCAACCAATTTATTTTGCTTCTCCATTAACATACCCTGTAAGAAAATCTTACATCAGATGAAATATCTCTTTTCCATGTAAGGAGATGTCAAATTTCCAAAGTATTTTGAATAGTTCATAAATTCAAAACTCACCATTGAAAATACACTGACAGTTGGTTTCCTTTCCTTCTTATCTTTTTTACTGCAAAACAGCAATGGAATTACATAAAACTTTAGAAATTACACAACTTATAAATTACCCAAATTAATATAGAATGTATATTTAATGACAAATAGGATGAAGAAATATGTCTATGTTATACACTTAAAAAACAGGATAATAATAGTATAACCCCATTTATAATGTTTAAGTATGTTTACATATATCTTAGAAATCTACATATGTGGTTATCACTGAGTGTTGGAATCTCTCTAAAAATATTTTCTTCCTTGTGCCTTTGACATTTTCTGATTTGCTATGATGAATACATACATACACCCATTGCAATTAGAAAAATACACATACTGAAAAAAGTTACCTGTTTTTATTCTAATTAGAAAATCATTCATCTTTCCCCTTAATTATGAATCCCCTTGTCATTTGAATAATGATGGCAGTAGATATTTTATCCATCTACTACCTAGATATTATTCTTAATCATTCCCTTTCTACTGAAGTGTAGTGGCATTTAGATGCTGGACATAACTAGCCTAAGAAGAAAATTAAATTACTCTTTATGAGCAAATCTAATTGTGAAAAAAAATGTCTGGAGCCCTAAATGGACCATAATGAAATAAATGCACTCTAGAAAGTTATGGTAAAAAATGATGTTCTATAAATTGTCAAAAAGTTGTCCTCAGGCATAAGGTCAACTATTATTTTGAGCCCAGATACAAATGAATCTAACTATGTAGCCCATTTTCTACTCTGTGTAACTGCCACCTGGGATGTGAAAGCAAACCAACCGTAAGAAATCTGCCTCATCTGTATTTTTGTAGGTATAAAAGAAAAAATATTTTAGAAAAGATCTGTGTTATTTTTTACACAGTTTTTAAGTTCATAGGGTAAAGTCATCTTTGTCTTTGTTCTTTACACTAAGTGAGGTCAAAAGAGGTGAGGAGACTTCTAAAGAAAAAAATTCAGAGTTTACCCATTTGGCTTTGGAGTAATGTTAGACAGACATAAAATACACAAACATAACTCTTCAGGTTTGGTCCCACCCAATTCCCAGTAAAGGCACGGTTTCAGTATCCCTGGAACCAGGATGAAAGGAGAAAAACAGCCATAAATAGTTGAGTTTTAGCTCTAAGCTTTTTATTTATTTTTTTGTTCTCTAAAACTGCTGCTACTCTGGAGAAGTTATAATGTTCCAGGCACTGGCTAAGTAAGCACTTCCTACATACAATTCATAAACAATTCTATGAGGAAGACACATTTTTGTTCTTTTAGAGATGTAGAGGAGTGAGAAGAGTTAACTTGTCCAAGGTCCACAGCTATAACTAAGCCAATATTTAAATGCCAAGTCTGTTCCCTGACCACCAAACTATAAGGTGCAACCTCAGATTTCTGAGATACTGCATCACACTAAAATGCACTTTCACACAAACTCTCACCCCTACTAGATTAGGTACTTAACCCCATTAGCATAAAACACAGTGCTTAGAAAGACAAGTCATTCATCAAATACCATTTTAGGAAAGAACCTTTGCTAATAGACATATTCCAAATAGCACTATTATCCCAGCATTATCTACTACCAAAGCCACATGCTTCTTTACAATCCCATGTTAAAATAAATTTAAATCAATGACAATGAACACAATTTAATAAGAACTACTTATCTAAAATATAATCTCTAATTTGAAAAGAGAAGTCTGTAGACCATGATAGAACCAATAATAGAAATACGTGAAAGATCAAACAATTTTCTTTACTGTTTCCCTTCACATACCCTCAATATTTCTTAGTTAAATCTACCTAAACGTTTGTATAAGTACATAATTCTTTAAGCTATCAAGTTTTCAGAAATAAAAAGTTAAAAACAAAAAGTGGAATACCTATCCTCCACTCTATGGAGCCTTTTTCATGGTTTATATGAACATTTTTGTTACAAAAATTTTCAATTTCAATCACATGTTCTCCTACCATTATCACATCTAAGAAAAGTGATTACAATTTTTATATTGGCTAATATCCAATGCACATTAAAATCTCCCAAGAATGTTTTCCATAGGATTTTTTCCTTGTTGAACATTTACGTTGTTTTTGTTTTGTTTTGTAATGTTCACACACTACATTTGGTAGTTATATCTCTTTAGTCTCTCTTAATCTAGAAGTCCTCCTTTTATTTTTTTAACATTGGCTTTTGTAAAGGAACAAGAAGAGCTGTCTTATAGAATGTCCCACATCTTGAGTATACCTGTATCAAACTGAATACAAATGGGAGGTGCAATAAATGTAAAATACACATCAAACAGGAGATTTAGCATAAAAGGGAATGTAAACTATCTTATTAATCATTTTGATTACATGTAGAAAATCCAATCTTTTGGACATATTGAGTGCTATTAAATATATTTACAAAATTAGTTTTATCCTTTTATTTTTAGTTTTTACTATTGCTACTAGAAAATTTTAAATTACAAATGTGACTCACATGATACATCTATCGGACAGTCCCAGTCTACAAGTTTAATTGCATTCAGACTAAATGTTTTTGCAGATATATTAGTATTTGCCAGGTGATGTTGTTTAGTCAAAATCCAAGTGATAAGTCATTTACTACAGTCTACTCTACAATGTGAGATATCAGGTCTGATCACTTGGTTAAGGTGCTAACTGCAAAATCTTTAATTGGAAAAGCACATTCTCCTTCCAATTAGTAAACATTTTGAAGAAAATTCTTACAACTTTTTTCTGATGGTTCAGAGTTCATTGCCAATCCTTGCCTGAATCTATTATAACAGTAGAAGTTTCACAATAATAGCTGGAATTTTTCTGTAAAGATCATTGCTTTATTTTCTCTACCTCTCACACTTTCTTTCAGTTTCCCTCCTCTCAGAATATTAAGGATTCAACAGTAGCATTCAGTATTTCAAAATCGATTACAGTTATGCTGTTCTTTGATGCTCAAATTGTCCCAGAGTTGGCCATTGGAAGCCCCTTCCAGACAGCTCGAGTATGCTTTTGATTACTCCATTAAACTCCACTTCCTTATTTTCAGGTAACACAAGATACTCCAGGTTCTTTTTCTATTTTTCCTGTCCCAGACCTGGCTGAAATTAGCTATTGAGGTGTTCATTTCTTTTAGGGAGGAATGGTATTTAGAAACCAATATCTGGTACTAACAGTGCTCGTTGTTACTCTCCCTTTCAGTGGAGTGAAAATGAACTATTAAAAAATTATGAATTCATATTGAAATTTCCAATGCAAACTTAACATTATTTTTAAAAACATATTTAATTTCCACATTTGTATTTTTTCTCTTACACTGAAAAGCTTGGTTTCTTATAATATTAATATGTTTACTAACATAATTTACATTATAGTTTCTGATATTAATAAATTTACTAATTTATCTTACAATTTACTAACAATGAATCTATAGAGTGAAGTTTTAAATTTTCTACAACGGCAGAGCACCATGATCAAAATTTACTTTAAATAATTATTTTCCCTATGTGATTACATTACCAATATTATATACAGATATTTATTGCCAGTTAAAATAAAAACAACCTAAATGTACTTTTGACCTTCTGTTCCATCAGCCAGGCCACAAACACGCGATGTTTACATAGCCATTCACCGGAAGCAAGAGCCTGGACCACAGAGCAGATCACCAGCAGCGTATGGCTCACGCGTGGGCGACCAGCACCACTTGAAAAGCAGAAGTTCACAAGACAGAAACACGTATGAGCATCCGCCTGTCTGGGGCAGGAAAGCTGAGGAAGAGGCATACCAAGACTAAGGGAAAGAGGCCGGGAAGGGTAAGAGGGTGGAATGAAAAGGGGTTGGTGAATGGCTAAGAACGGTTGGATAGGACAAATAAGTTCCAATGTTCGACAGCAGACGAGGGTGACTATAGTTAGGAATATATTGTATATTTCAAAGTAGCTAGAAGAGAGGACTTAAAATGTTATCAACACATAGAAATGAAATATACCCAAAGGTGATGGACCCTCCAAATACCCGGACTTGATCATTACACATTCTGTGCATGTTAAAAAACGCTTCCATGTACCCCATTTCATAAATATGTAAAATATTATGTATCATTAAAAGAAAGAACAAAAAAGATAGGGAAAATGCATATGCTGTGCTCCAGGCAGCCAACAAACTTCTGCTCTAAGCAGGGAAATGATTCCAAAAGCTGGCTTGCGTTTCTTAAAATAAAAATAATTTAAAGCAACAACAATATGTCATTTAATTCAGAGCTGGAGGCTAGAAATAAATTACTCAACTCTCGCAAATATGTAAACTATGAAAATGAAACCAGCTACCTTTTATTGTTCAGTTTAAAAAAGTTCTTCTTCTCTGCTCCTCCATTGCGGTCCCCTTCAAGATCCATCCCGACCTGAGAAGAAAGCGCAGCTCATCAGCCAAATGCATGACCCTCAGGCGCGCCGGAGGTGAGACTAACCTTTAGTCCCCCGCCGAACCCCAGAGAGCAGTAAGAGGGAGCGCTTGCCATGATGCTCCAGCTGCTCTGGCCGCGATGGGCACGGCAGGGGCTTTCCTGTGCGCAGGGTCTCCAGCACCTCCACGCAGGCAGAGTTGGGGGTCTGGCAGCGCGTTCTGGACTGTGCCCGCCGCCAGTGCGCTTCTCCCTCCCGGTTCCCGTCGCCGCGGACGATGCTGCCTCCCACCAAGCGCCCGCGGGCTCAGAGACCAGGTCCCCTCACCGCGCGGGCTCTGAGCGCTCTGGGCAACATGGTCCAGTGCCACTACGCTTTGGGCGCTGCTCCAGGAGCTCCTGAGTCTAGATCTCACCCACTTGGTCCCCATGGACTTGCTAGCGGTCTCCACAACATCCACGCCTCAAGAAGCCCTTCTCCCGTGAAGACCAAGTTCAGGAAATCTGAGAGCCTGACACTTCTTGGGAACTGTCCCGTAGTAGCACCCAGCTTTGCGTGCCCCTACCTCGCGCTCCTTGGAACGGCCACCAAGTCGTGAAATTTTGGAAGAAGATACTCCGACTTTAGTGGAAAGACCTAGCGGAAACGAACAGCGGCCGGCCTCTGCTTCTTTGAGCTTGGAAGAGCCGCTGCTCGAATGAGCTCAGACTTCCTGTGGGAGCGAAGCGGCTGTGCTCAGCCCACGCCCTGGCGCCGTCCCTGCGCAGCCAATCAGCCTCACCACAAATGACTGCTCCGGGCCCGGATTGACTGAATGTTGATTCCTCGAGAAACTGGGAAACAGGCTGAATTTCGAGGAGGAATGTTCTCGCTTCCGTTGCACCTCTCTAGAAAGGGCAAGGTAGAGAAACGCGCATCAGCTGAATCATCGGGGACATTTGAACTTGTAGAGATATGTCTCTCGAAGTTCACGTACGTCTTCGTATCAATACAACAGGACGTAGTTAAGGGAATTTTTCTCGGGATTTGCGTTTAATACAGTTAATACAAAAACTACGACCTCTCCAATTCTGTATCATCTTTCTGCTTCCTAACACCTTTGAAAAGGCCAGGATAATTTTTTCTGCAGTGGTCTTTCTTCAGCATGTTTGACAGTTTCTGAGTTATATCTGTTCATCCTTTATTTGATGATAAATGGAATGAAAGAAAAAGGAAGTTTTAAAAAATATAGAGAGACAGGTATTTCAAGGTAGAAATGCTGTTTCAAAGCGTGTAATATTTTAAAACTTCAGACGTCAGATCAATGCCCGTGTTTTTCCAGGCATTTCAAATTCTTACATTTTAATTCAAATTAGTAAAATAAACATAGCATGTTTTAGCATATTACATTAGTTATAATTTCCTTCCATATTTACTGCCAACATTTAGTATTTTTTCCTGTCCACTATTTGTTTCAAACTGAGGAAAAGTACGTGCAATCTGCACAAATCAAAATTGTAAAGCAGTGCTAACTCACATCAGAGCTTTTCTTCTTATGAACATAGAGGAAATAGGTTTGTTTTATCCTCTAGTCTACATTCTATGACTTGGACATATTACCTATCAGTTTATTGCATAAGTTTATAAGAAGAAAATCACTTTGTTTTTCACTGCATAGTCTGAGGATATTTCCTCTTTCTTTAAATAACTCATACTTCAAAGCCATAATTTTTTTCTATTCTTGACTACAAATTTTCCTTACCTTGATATATTTTGTTCTTGGCCTTACAATGAAGTTTTCTTTTCTTTTCTTCTTCTTCTTTTTTTTTTTTTTAAACAAATTGTTAATTAGGCTTCTAACACTGTTCACTGTTTAAAGTCTTAACAACAACCCTGTGGTCCATCTGGGGTAAATGTATAAGCTTTCATCTTCATCACATGCATTTTTAATCTTATTTGTGCCTATGATCTCTGATTTCACTTTTGTTTTGCTTTGTTCCTTTATCTCACCTTTCATCTATGTAATCTTGTTGTATTTTATGTATCCTTTTGAATGGCCTTAAACCCTCCCTCAACAGTGCAGGATATAAATACAGTGCTATGTTGTTAAGCTGATTATACTGTTTCTACAATCTTGAGCATCAGGTAAAGATCTCTATCAAGGATATAAGTAAGTTAAAGATCAGAATAGCACAGATATTTTAAAAATAAGATTCTACCATTCTATTATATTGTATTCAATTTCTTTGCTCCACTGACATGAAAATGTGAATATAAAACATGATGGACCTAAAACAAACTAGCTCTTGCTACTTTCAACAGTCCTTGGCTTCTTGAAAGACACCAGTCTTGCATTTGTGCTACCACCACTCCTGTCAAGCTGGACTTGGCTGTTCTCCTTAGGCTTCCTTAATTTCTGGTGAAACCTACTTAGTCCCCTTGCAAGTTGACACTCACATACCTTCATCAAGCAGTGATATTTCCATTTGAAGTGACTGTCACCTTCTGCACCTTCTTGTCCTCCGCCCTCATGTAGCCATTTCACCAACTTGTCTACACTCTCAGAATACTAAAGATTTGCCTCTCTGCTGCAGTCTGTTCTATATGTATCTGTGGGAGTAATAATATATAATGATAATAACAACTAACATTTATTAACTACTGGTCATTTATCAGGAACTGCCAAGCATTTCAAAGAGATTGTCATTTAATCTTGACAAGAATCCTGAGAAGTAGTTACTATTGTTGTTACTCCCATATTACAATAAAAGACACTGAGGTTTGCGTTATTTGCCCAGTCACACAGCAGGTAAGCTGCTAACCAGTAGTCGCTCTCTCATAACTGCACTCTTAACCACTACCCTACACTATAGTACGTTATCATAGGACACTCCACTTCACTGCCTTTTTCAGCCCCATGAAGTGTTTTCTTCTTAGGAGTTCACCTTGGAAAACCTGCAATGGCTCCCTGCCACAGACTATATCACATCTAATAGTTTCCTCTTAGCTTTTAAGAACCACAACACATCACTTCTCTCTAATCATCTTCCTCACCCTCAACATGTACATATTCACTCCATTTCAGCCAAACTCACTGGGTTTCTCAGATCATAGGCTCTTTTCACTCTGTGCCTTTCCATGTGTAAATCGTTAAATTAATTTACAAAAGTTTTCTTCTTTAGTACCTGGCTCCATTAAACTATTTGGACTTCAAAGGCAGAAAAACTTAGATAAGGACCGTCTCTGCTGATTATTATGCGTAGGTTTGAACAGGTTACTTAACCCTGCTGTCCCACAGTTATCACTTTGGTAAAGAGTAGATAGTACCTTCTAATGTTATGGCAAGATTAAGTGATTTGTATATTTAAAAGATTTGTACAGTGCCTGAAACATTCTAAACATTCAACATTGTTATATGTTAGTAGTAATGCCCTCTTCTCAATCTCTTTTTGCCCTTCCTTAGCATTCTTCAGCACTCATGTATGTAGTCACATCTATTTATCCATATATGATTGACCAATTATTCTCATATCCCAGCTCTCTGAGTCCTGTATTATGAGTATTAACAACACATTTATAGAAAACAAAAAGATGTTCACCTATTTTTCCTTCTCCTATGGTTTTTAATTCTTCTGGATGTTCTTCTCGTTAACACTTTTATTGTAAATCTTATGTATCTTTCTCTGATCTCTCTAATAATTTATTTTCTCTCTTTTTCCTAGCTCTCCTATTTAGCCGATCTGAGTTCAAATTGAAGGCTCAACATGCTTAAAGAAGGAATGCAACTCACCTCAATGAACTTAATCGACCTGAGGCAGAGAAAGAATACAAGTTTCCACCCAGTCCAAAGAGCAAGATATATGACTCAGCTGTGTTAACAATAATACAGGATCCACACACTCTCCACCCTTTCATGTGTAATGATTTTGATGTATGAAGGACATGGGACATGTGATTGATGTAATCATGGGGGATATTAAATGACTGTACTTGAACTCATGTTGGATTACATCAGATTGCTTCTATGGTCACTGCGTTGAAAGAAAAAAATCCAGATTCGGAAGGTCAATATGATCATTTTCAGAGGTTGTTTGTCTTGCCATCATTTAGCCAATACAGCGACAGACATGACTTGTGTGAAATGGTGATCAGATGATAAATTAATTTAATTTTAATTAAGTCACTTAGTGACTTAGCCACGTGATAAATCAATGGCAAATAGAAACCTGAATTATACTCCTCTTCGAACCCTTCCCCATCTAATCCAGCCGGAAATATTTTCTACCACTCCGCAATCCTACTTTTCAGTATCTGCACCTCTCATTTTGTATTTATTAATGTTTCATATGATGATGAGTTTTTTAAAATATTCTAACTGGACAGAGACTTATACAAAATAAAGTTTCAGTAAATGTTTGTAGAAAATATTAAGTGCTGAGAGTATGACATCAGAGACAGATTTATGGAAATTCACTAGTAGGCTAAATGCCTGAGTTATCATTAGTGTGCCTTGAAAGATCCGTTGCCATGGACTATCTCCCTTACCAACTTCTTTTTATTGAGACAGAGTCTTACTCTATCGCCCAAGCTGCAGTATAGTGGCACAATCCAGGCTCACTGCAACCTCCACCTCCAGGGTTCCAGCGATTCTCATGCCTCAGCCTCCTGAGTTGCTGGGATTACAGGAGTGCACCAGCACACCAGGCTAATTTTTGTAATTTTAGTAGAAATGGGGTTTCACCACATTGGCTAGACTGATCTTGAACTTCTGGCTTTAAGTGATCCGCCCACCTCAGCCTCCCAAAATGCTGGGATTACAGGCGTGAGCCACCACGCCCTGCCTCCTCAATCAACTTCTAATATCTTTAAAACTCCATTAGAGAATCATCTCTCTGAGTAAGTCACTGCCCCCTACCATAATAGCGCAAGAAATGTTTTCAAATGAATGACAAAATTAAGAGTAGAGAAGACAACTGAGTAAGATCAAGGGAAATAAGAAAATGAAGTGGCAACTCTTAGAATTCCAACTTCATAACTTACTAGCTATGTGGCTTTGAACAAATACTCCACCTCTCAAAAAACTTGGTATCTCTGTCATTCAAATAAAGACAAAAACAGCATCTTCCTAGGGTTTTTGTAAGAAGAAAATAAGGTAAGATTTGATGTGTGTTTGGTATAGACTAAATAGTAGTATTTCCCAAATATCCTAATAAATGTGGTCAATGGAGCCAAGATACGAATAAAAGTTAAGAACATGAGAGTAAAAGTGATGACTGGAAAGGGCTAGTAATGGACATTGAAGGTAAATAACACTATGGAAATAATTATAAGGATTACTTTTAAAGAAATCTATAAAAACAACAAAATTATGAAGAAAATTGAATAAATTCACATTTAAAGCCAACAACAAACCATATAGCTATTTATTGCAAATATCACAATAGGTTAATATTCTTTATAAAGAGCGCATATAAATGGATAAGAAAAAATTCAAAGGTCTAAATAGAACTGAGCAAAAGATGCAAATAGGCAATGCATACAAAAAAGTATGTAGTATACGGGGACACAGAAGAAGACATACTGAAATATTCATGCTAACTACAAAGAAACGCAAATTAAAACACCATAGATATTTTGAAAAATGAGACTATCACATGCTCACAAGAGTTGAATAAAACAAGTGGGAGTTGAAAATTATTCAAATGAATAAGGAAACATATATAAGGAAAACTTCAGTCTGTTTGACTCATTAATTCAATTTTTGGAAATCTATCTTAAAGAAATAATTCCAAGTACGGGAAAAAATATCAGCCAAAGATATTCATTGCTGCTTTATTTTATAACAGTAAAAAATGAGCAGTGACCTGAATACTTAATCACATATATATGGATGAATTCATTATTACACATCCTCTTTTAAAAAGTAGTAATATAAAATGTGCTTACAGAGCTTGTGATAACCTCAGAAAACACCTATGCTAATATGCAAGGAAAAAAGGCAGGGGAAAATGATAACAGCATAATATTCACTATATGAAGCAAATTAATTGGTATAATACTAGAAATAAAGATATCAAAGTGTCAAGAGTGATTATCTTTTAGTGATGAAAGTTAGGTCTGAGTTTTTTACTTTAACTTTTTCTGTATTTGAGAAATTTCCTATACTAAAAGTGTATTATTTTATAATAAATTTTTATAAAAGTTTGGAGATGGGGATGAGAATGAATTTTCAGAATCCTGGTTATTGGTATCTGTCTCTCAGTGGAGTTTACTGCTTATTAGTCACATTGGATGAAGGTCAAAATTAACTGGCTAAAACAAGAAACAGTGAAAATTCCCAATATTTTTCATTAATAAGTTTCTCATATTTCTGAAAATCTTATCCACGTTTCTAAGAAAAGTGAGAGAGGAAGAAGAGAGAAAGAGGTAGAGATAGAGATTCTCCTTAAGTAATAAGAAAATACAGGAGAGCCTGAAATAACTGGATTCTAGCTTTGGTCATCAACTATCTATATAAGTTGGATACTTTTTTTTTCTAATTCCTTTTTTCATATCAGCCTCAAAGAGTTATTGAGAAGATCAAAGCCCCAGAGGTACTTGTCGTAACTAAGCACCATATACCTCCACTTGAGGAAGATAATACAGAAAAATCCAATTAAGGACTTCATTGCTATTCTCCTGAAGAATTTAAGTTCTGTGAGATTAGAAATCTTGTCTCTATTTTTATTCTGTATACAAAATGCAGCACATACTATGTGCTCAATTTTTCTTTTGGGATACTTAGAGCAATGTCCATTAATAGCATTATTTGACATTTTATAGCTTATCCGAACAAATAAAGATGGACTTATGCTGGGGGAATTATTTTTCTCTTTGATTTTTTTTTCTTTACTTAATTTGTGTGCGTGTGTGAGACAGGGTCTTGCTCTGTCACCAAGGTTGGAGCTCAGTGGGGCAATCACAGTTCACTGCAGCCTCAACCTCCTGTGTTCAAAGGATCTCACTACATCAACCTCTCAAGTAGCTGGGACCAGAGGTGTGCAGCACCTTGCCTGGCTAATTTTTTGTTGTTGTTGAGAAAGGATCTCACTATGTTGCCCAGGCTGGCTAGAACTTTTATTCATCACTATGTGGCAAGTACTTTGCTAGATGCTGACAATATGAAGATGAGCCACGTGAAGTCCCTCAAGTTCTGTGTGTGTATGTTTTTAGAAGTGAAAACTATTAGAATAATGTTAGCATATAAGACAACTGTTTTGTTTTCATTTTGTTTTTACAAACAAACTGAACTTATATATCTAAAGTGACCAACTTCCTTTCCAAAGTCAATACCCAAGGAAGCTATGCACCAATTCGATGATGCCTGCCAAGAAATAGTTTGAACTATTTTGTTGGATTTGTCCCCAGAGTCTACAGAAATATGATTTTAATGTCCTCAGTAATAGCAAATTTTGCCTTTTACTGATAAATTTAAGTTTTAGAAACGAGATAACCCGACATTGCAGTGAGGAACATTGACTTTAGCATCCAACAGATTGGGATTAAGTTCTGGTCATTTGATATTGGAAAAATTATTTCTTTTGCTGCAACTAAAACTTCTCATTTATAAAATGAGACAGTGAATGTAAAGCAATTAGCTTAGTACCTGGATGTCTATATTCTAAATGCTTACTTGTGCTTATTTTGTTATTGTTAATAGACTAGCAAGTGATTTACTTAAAAGAAGTTTCAATTAAAAATGAAATCTGGCTATAAAGTAATGAGCCAAATTTTCTCCTGTGCTTAGTAAATTATTCTGAAGATTATTCCTCAGGGAAATTCCTTTGACATTCAACACATATTTGGTTGGAGCCATCCTACTATGTATCTGTTTTATAATTCTCTTAATTTATAACCAAACCCTTTGCCGTACGATATCAGCACTGAGGAATTCCTGACATAAAAATAACCATATTACCTAAAATGGCTTTTGAATTGCAGAGCTTATAAAAACACCATTTCCCTTTTAGTTTTTTTTTTTATTGTTTTATGATTCATAGACTTTGAACTTGCTTACTCTCAAATGAACTCTCTCCCGGGAGCGAGGTCAAATTAGTTCAATGAGGTAATGTTCACTCGCTTATTTCTTTAAAATGCTTAGTATTATTTCACAGGATATACCTATTTAAAATATACTTCCATATACAAGAAACACTGCTAGTAGACCAATGAATAGTTGGTTAGATCTGACTTTACAATTTTAAGTTAGGAAATACTTTATTTTTAATTTGTATTGGAAATTCATTCATTCACTCAACAATATTAATCAAGAACCCTGTATATATCATGTATTACTCTAAGTGCTTGGTATATATCCATGAGCAAAACACACAAAAATCCCTGCCTACATAGAACTTATATTTGGTGGTAAGAGTAGGCAGGTATATAACAACATACTAAATGAGTAATTTTGTATGTTAAAAAGAGTAAAGTGTTATGGAGAAAAACAGAACAGGGGAAGGAGAGTGGGAGTACCAGGTGGGCAAAGTTTACGATTTTAAGTAGGATGGTTAGGGTAGACCTCATTAAGGAGATAACTTTGAGCCAAGATAGGATAGAGCTGAAGGAAAGTTTTGAGTGGTGCCATTAATATATTGGAAATCCTTGAATACTAATAATTTTAAGGTTTTTCTTTAAAATGATTTCTAGCGTAGGGTAATTTCATGCTCTAGTTTTTCTCTTTGGATTCACAGATGTTTGAGCTTGCAAGAGAATGTAGAGGTCATCTTATCCACTTCCTTCACTACACTGAGTCTGAAATGCCAAAGAATTTGACCAAAGCCACACATTCAGCTAGAAAGAGAGCCAAGTTAACAACACAGGTTTTCTGACACTGAGCTTGCTGTTCGTTCTATCATATTGACAGGAGGATTCTAACAGTGAAGATTTTATATTGGCTAGCATGGGAATCCATGCTAAGGGGACAGGTGCAATCATATTCTCTAGCTATTTTACTTCACTTTTGCATCAATTTTCTGTCATCTTGATTTTATTTTTGCTCTTGACCAGCCAGACCAGCTTGTTTTAATGATCATTCTTCAGGATCTAGCAGAAGGGCTGTAGGTCCTAGTGTACATTTTATCTACTTGCCTTGCTGGTGTCTAATTCAAGTATCTGAGATACCGAAGCTGGTCAACTGAGGGCCGAGGTGTATTTTAAGGTGCAAGATTTGGAAAAAAAAAAAAAAAAACCGTGAAGGAATTGCTATTACAAGTTGCACTTTGCACTTTGATTATAATTAATAATACAAATTTCTGTAAAATACCTAAAACTCTATTAACACTTAGAAAATAAGGGAATGAGGCTAACAGTAGTGTAGAAACACTAGCAAAACTTAATTTATCGCACGACCTTTTCTTG
The DNA here is from genome assembly GCF_043159975.1 of Macaca nemestrina. Lineage (NCBI taxonomy): Eukaryota > Metazoa > Chordata > Mammalia > Primates > Cercopithecidae > Macaca > Macaca nemestrina. Next base: position 67,155,807 of record NC_092128.1, read on the forward strand.
AGACACAGATGAATTCTGATTCTTATCTTTTTGTTGATTTCCCTTGCGTGTCTTTTCCAGTGAGATATTTTGTAATTCTGCCAAATATTTGACTTATTGTCTCTACTGTTTGAATAATATGCCCTGACCTTGTAGTTGTGTTCCTTCTAATTGGCAACAAGTCATACTGCAGTGTTCTTATGTAGAAACTAGCTTTTTCTTTTCTTTTTTTTTGTTTTTTCTCGGCCAGGGTCTTGCTCGGTCACCCAGGCCCTATTGCAGTGGTGCAGTCATTGCTCTCTGCAGCCTCCACCTGTTGAGCTTCAGTGATCCTCCCACGTCGGCCTCCAGTGTAGCTGGGACTACATACTACCAGATCTGCCTTTTTTCTTTCTTTCTTTCTTTCTTTTTTTTTTTTTTTTTTTTGGAGAGATAGAGTCTTCCTATGCAGCTCAGGCTGGTCTTGAAATCCTGGCAATCCTCTTTCAAGTGTTCATCCTGCTTCAGGCTCCCAAAATGCTGAGATTATAGGAGTGAGCCACTGCACCTGGCCTGTTCTTTTTGTTTTACTTGAATACTACACATTACAATCAAAGTAGCTCATGCAGGCCAGGTTTATCCTTACTACCATTTCATCATGTGGCAAAGGCAAACCTTCTTACTATTCTATAGTCAAGTTTTCCTTATTCTTCATCATCTTTGTTACAGTTTAAGACAAATAATTATAAAAATTGTGTTGCAGAAATTGTCACTTGAGTGGCTCTATGCATCTCATATTTGATAACTGCCCAAACAGAACTCTTAATACGGTCCCCACATTGACTTCTTATTCAGTATGCATATCTAAGTACATAACATGACTATTTACTTTGTGTCAGAAACCTGGAAGAAGAGGAGAGGTTATTGCTAGCATCCCCTTTCCCTTTACTCTCTATATCCAATTTGAATCCAGCGTCTTCTCAACAATGACAATAACTTTGTCCAAACCACTATATCCACCATCCATCTTTTCTTACTTGGGTTACTTTAACTAGTTTCTCCACATTTACTCTGGTCTTCTTCTAATTCATTCCCTTCATAGCAGCCAAAGTAATTTGTAAAATCTACATAGCACCATATCATACCCATGGGTAAGGCCTGCAAGGGCTTCCCACTGCTCTCAGGTTCAATTCCAAGCGTCCTCATTAATCTGTCTTCTGCTTACCTCTATAGACTCAGGCCACTTCTCCCTTACTCCTTCATGATCCAGCCACACTAGTCTTCTGTCAGCAACTTGGAGCTTTGCTAGGCTCTATATTGCATGATGCTGAGGTTTGGGCTTCTGCCCAGAGTGCCCATTAAGATGTTTTTCAGCCCTTGCTCTCCTCCCTTCCTCCCTCCTTTTGAGGTTCCAAGTCTCTACTGTTTTCATCTTTACGTCCTTGAAGACCCAAGGTTTAGCTCCAACTTACAAATAAGAACATGTGATATTTGATTTTATTTTTCTGCATTAATTTGCTTAGGATAATGGCCTCCAGCTGCATCCACGTTGCTGCAAAGGACACGATTTTATTCTTTTTTAGGGCTGTGTAGAATTCTGTAATATAGATGTACCACATTTTCTTTATCCAATCCACTGTTAATAAGCACCTAGGTTGATCACATGTATTTGCTAGAATATAGCATGTATTTTAAAAATGTATTTTTAAATGCTTATAGCAAGTCTGAATTGCTTAATTTACACAGATTTGAGTTTTCGTTTTATGCATCTGTTGCAAATAAAATAATTAGGGTAAGAAGTTTCTCAAGGGAATTGTTTTTTATTATATTGTTTTATTTTAGATTTTCATAGCATGCTGCAGATGGTTTCTGCATTCCGGTTCTAAGAATTTTATAACAACTAAATTTAACAAATATTTATAGAGCAATTGCACTGAGCATGCTAGATATAGACATAAATTTAATTATTCACCTTAAAGGAGCTTCTAATACACTTGAGGAGAGAAAACAAAACAACTAATTTTTGTTGAGCTCCGAAGTCAGGTTTTCCCACTAAATCTTGGCACAGATAGTATTAAGATTATCTTCATTTTAAAGAAGAGGGAACTAAGATTCAATGAGTTACAAAGTGAGTGGCAGGACTGATTTGCTTGACTTCCTTATAGATTCCAGATATTAGTCCTTTGTTTAATGCATAATTTACAAATATTTTCTCCCATTCTGTAGGTTATCTGTTTATTCTGGTGATTGTTTCTTTTGCTGTGCAGAAGCTTTTTAGTTTAATTATGTACCATTTATTTATTTTTGTTTTAGTTGAATTTGCTTTTTGGGTCTTAGTCATAAATTCTTTGCCTAGGCCAATGCCCAGAAGAGTTTTTCCTAGGTTTCCTTCTAGAATTTTTATGGTTTCAGGTCTTAGACATAAGTATTTAATCCATGTTGCGTTAATTTTTATATGTGGTGAGAGATAGGGATCCAGTTTCATTCTTCTACATGTGACTATCCAATTTTCTTGGCACCATTTATTGAATATGGTGTCCTTTCCCCAATCACGATTTTGTGGGCTTTGTCAAGGATCAGTTGGTTTTAAGTATTTCGCTTTATTTCTGGGGTCTCTATCCTGTTCTGTTGGTCTATATGTCTACTTTTATACCAGTACCATATTGTTTTGGTTACCATAATCATATAGTATAATTTAAAGTTGGGTCATGTGATGCTTCCAGATTTGTTCTTTTCGTGTAGGATTGCTTTGGCTATTTGTGCTCCTTTTTGGTTTCATATAAATTTTAGGATTGTTTTTTCTAATTCTGTGAAAAGTGATGTTGGTATTTTCATAGGAATTGCACTGAATTTTTAGATCACTTTGGGCAGTATGATCATTTCCACAGTATTGATTTTTCTAATCCATGAGCATGGGATGTATTTCCATTTGTTTGTGCCATCTGTGATTTCTTTCAGCAGTGTTTCATAGTTTTTCCTTTAGAGATCTTTTACCTCCTTGATTAAGAATATTCCTAGGGTTTGGTGGTTGTTTTTTTTTTTTTCTTTTCTTTTTTTTATTCATTGTAAGGGGGATTGGGTTCTTGATTTGATTCTCAGCTTGGTCATTGTTGGTGCATAGTAGTGCTACTGATTTATGTACATTGATTTTGTAACCTGAGACTTTACTAAATTTATTTATCAGATCTAGAAATATTTTAGAGGGATCTTTAGGGTTTTCTAGGTATAAGACCATATCATTGATGAGATAATTTGGCTTCCTCTTTTCCAATTTGAATGTCCTTTATTTCTTTTTCTTGCCTGGTTGCTCTGGCAAGGACTTTCAATTTCTCAAAATTTAAAAGAGAACTACCAATTGGCCCAGCAATCCCATTACTGGGTATATACCCAAAGGAGAATAAGTTGTTCTACCAAAAAGACATATGTGCTTATATGTTCATTGCAGTGCTAGTCACAATAACAAAGACATAGGATCAACCAAGATGCCCATCAATGGTGGACTGAATAAAGAAAATGTACCACATATACATCATGGAATACTACACAGCCATAAAAAAGAACAAAGTCATGTCTTTTGCTGCAACAAGGCCATTATCCTAAGTGAATTAACACAGAAACAGAAAACCAAATGCCACATGCTTTCATTTATAAATGGGAGCCAAATATTGAGTCCTCATAGACATAAAGATGTCAACATTACACACTGGAGTCTCTTAAAGAGGGAGAGAGGAAGGGGAGCAAGAGTTGACCTATTGGGAACTATGCTGACTACCTGGATGATGGGATCTTTCATAACCTTAACTTCAGCATCATACAATATAACCACATAACAAACCTGCGCATAGACCTCCTGTATCTAAAATAAAAGTTGAGATTATTTTTAAAATACTTCCCTTAGCTATAAAACCTATGTCCCTTTAGTCAAAAATGGATCTATAAAAGGAAATTACCAGTTTTGAAAAGTTTATTCTCATCTATTAATCTAGACAAACTTGGTTTGTGTTAAATTATCCTTTGGTTTTATGATAATATTTAATATCCTCTGTTTTTGCACAAACAATTCTAAATATTTTATTTCTTTTTTACTTTATGAAGCTAGTTCTCTACTATAAACCAAAATAGTTATAATATGATGAGTGAAGAATCTTATGCCTGTAATCCCAGTGCTTTGAGAGGCCAAAGCAGGAAGATTGCTTGAGGCTAGGAGTTCAAGACAAGCCTGGGCAGCATAATGAGACCCTGTCTCTAGAGAAAAATTAACAGATTAGCCATATGTGGTGGCATGCACCTGTATTCTTAGCTACTAGGAATGCTGAGGCAGGAGGATTACTTAAGCCCAGAAATGTGAGGTCACAATGAGCTGTGATCATGCCACTGAACTATAGCCTGAGCAACAGAGCAAGACTCTATCTCAGAAAAGAAAGAAAAAAAGAAAAGAAAGAGAGAAATAAAGAAAGGGAAGGAAACAGGCTTGGCTGATATTTATATGTGATAGATTACAGCATTTTCTAGTTTATGGCATTTCAGTTCATGACCTTGCATCACAAAGCATCAGATTAAATAAAGATATTTTTCAAGATGAATGCTTGTGTAACAAGAGTGTTGCGATCTAAAATAAAGCAAACTGAGATGTGTTAATAGTTAGCCTGTTTAGATATTTATAATTACTACTGGTTTTGGCTTTAATTCTTGTTACACTGTTTCCTGTCTCTCCTGCTAATATCCAGTTTAATAGCCTGTTTAGGTACGTATAATATTTACTAATGGTTTTGCCTTTTATTCTTTTTTTTTTTTTTTTTTTTTGAGATGGAGTTTCCCTCTGTCACCCAGGCTGGAGTGCAGTGGCGCCACCTCGGCTCACTGCACACTCCGCCTCCCAGGTTCATGCCATTCTCCTGCCTCAGCCTCCTGAGTAGCTGGGACTACAGGTGCCCGCCACCACGCCTGGCTAATTTTTTTTGTATTTTTAGTAGAGACGGGATTTTACCGTGTTAGCCAGGATGGTCTTGATCTCCTGACCTGCCTGCCTCCGCCTCCCAAAGTGCTGGGATTACAGGCATGAGCCACCACGCCCGGCCTTGCCTTTTATGCTTATTGCAGTGTTTCTTAACTTTCCTGTTACACTATACATTCACAAAGGAAGGAGCTCTATCTTGTCCACTTCTATAATCCCCAAAAGCCTCTGCACAGAGTAGGGGCTGCATCAATATTGGCTCAATTAATGGATAAATAAGGTTTGGGCTGTGTGTTTAGTCCACTGAGAGTTAACAAGAGGCCAGTGTGGCTGGAGTGGAGTAACCAAAGGAAAAGAGTGGTAGGGGATGGTGTCAGAGAAATGACATATGGTTAGATCCTGCAGGGTGTGTAGGCTGTCTTGAGGACTTCGTCACTCTGAGTGAGAGAGAAAACCACTGAAGAGTTTGGAGCAGAGAAGTAACATAATCTCATCACTCTGGCTACTAAATTGAAATCAGATTATAGGGAGCCAAGGGCAGAAACAGCTGGAAGCTGGGAAGCTGTTATAATGATGCAGGTGAGCCCAGGGGAGCGTAATAGTGGGAATAATGAAAAGTGCTTAGATTCTGGATATAGTTTGAGGGTAGTACCAACAAGATTGCAAAAGGCCTTACATGCCATGATAATATAATTTGTAGACTTGTGTGATACAGTTGTTAAAATAGCCTATTAATAAGAAGTGATCAAAGGAGGAAGGAAAAGAAGGGCAAGAAGCCGTATCAGAATCTCTAGGGTTTGTTAAGTTTGAAAGGCGCATTTAATCTGATATTCTATTGGAAAAAATGATTTTTGAATACAAACTACAGAAAGTAAAAATCCACCAAATATTTTTTACTGAGGGGGTGGTGAGATATTCAGAAGACTGAGAAAGCAAGCATTGAGGAGAGCATAACAACCTCATGCTTTGCTAATACTTATGTTCATAGTAAATAGAAGGTACAATTTATACTTTTATAGCTATTACCTAGTATAAGATGCTTTAAGGTAGATTTTAACATAAAGTTATATTTTATAGTAGTGGTATAAAATAATAAGCATCTACCTTCTAAAAGTATGTACCTGAGTGTTATTTATATCTAAAATGGCATCATCTATTACTTGGAATAATAAGATTTCTTAAATATGAGTATTCTGGGCTATTGTTAGTTTGTTGGGATTTCTGCATTGTGAGGCTTTCGACATCTTGTGCAGAGTGAATATATATATAATAAAAGGATGAAGATAATCCCAGAAACCCTTTTCATCAAACCTGAAAGACTATAGAGCATTTGTTATAAGACTATGAAGAAGGGGAAATATGTGATAAGGAGTGATGAATGTTTTGTGCAATCTGGAGCTGACACAATTTCTTGTTTTTTGTTTTGTTTTGTTTTGTTTTGCTTTTTTAAGCAGAAACAATGTTAAGGTCAAAATTATGGAGCTCTTGCCAAGCCACCAGACTTGATATTCACCAGAATATCTTAAGGAAGGACAATTAATGATAATAGCTAACAATTGTGCAGCACTTCTACACATCACACCCTGTTTTAAGAGTTTCATTTAGGATCATGGTATTTCCCCACCAGGTAAATATCAGGAGTTTCATTAGTTATTCATTTATCTTATCCCAGCTCCTATGTAATTACCATATGTACTATCATTATTATCCCAACCTTATAGATCAGAAAACCAAAGTATATAGAAATTATACAGTTTTCCCAAGGTCATATAATTCATGGACAGCAAAGCTAAGAGACATTTGTATATGCTCTTCCCTTGTGATAAGGGCAGCTAGAATTGGTCTAGAGACCAACTGGTCTCTTCCCTTGTGATAAGAAACCAATTGGTCTCTTCTTTTGTGATAAGGGCAGCTAGAATTGGTCTAGCTCTTCATCTAAGAGATAGCAAGCAAACTTGCACAAATTATTGATGAAGCCTAGTAGGGAATGGGTTCGTGTGGCAAGGGGAGGGGAGATGAGTTCATGGGAGTGGGATATAAGTTGATATGGGTTATATGTTCTATGTAGTCCATAAAATTAGAGTTCTGCCTGAGCCTGCAATCTGGGAATCACAAAATTAGTAAAATGAGATTATCTAGATCTATTGACTTGGATCCCTTTAAGTGGTTCAAGACACAGATCTGTTCGCTAAATTTCACTTAAGGGAAGAGAGAACTCACACATAAATAGGCAATCTTGTAGTCAGGCATTCCCTTTAGAAATTTTCAGTTCAAAAAATTTTTATCTGTTCTCCAATGTATTTTTCTTTTTGACAGAAGATAACAATGTCCCAGAAAACCAAAACTTTGGTGATGTGTATGTCAAGGATCCCCATATATTATAAAGGAGATGTTTTCTGAGAACCTTACTGTGTTAAAGGTTAGAAAACATTTAACAATGACAACATATGTCCTTCTCATCTGAGGCAAAACACAGCACATTGTTGAAAAAGCAGCAGAGTGTTTGATTATTGTTTGTCGTCTTCTGTAGAGTACAACTAGGCTCAGTACATGAGATTGCACATTACTGCCACCTATATCAGGGACCTACTACAGTTTTAAAACAAGAACTAGAGCTTCCAATCACAAAGACGAGAGTCCTAACTCTTAGGGAAACTAAAGAAATCTTGCATTCGGAGTACTGTCAAATCATTTTGGGGCAGCACTTTCTACTTAATGTTTTCCGCCATTCTCCACATGGCAGCCAGAATGAGCATTTCAAAACTCAGATCTGATCTTGTGAGCCTTTGGTTTCAAACTGTTCCAAGGGCTTCTCAACATCCTTAGGATAAAGATGAAAATGTTTACTGTGATCAGTGAGCCTGTGAATAAAACAAATCCTATTTTCCTCTCTGGCCTCTGTCTAGCCATACCCTCCTGATCCTCCTTACTCTCTGAGCTCCAGCCACATTAACTACAGGCACAGTGTATTTCCTCCAGCCACAGGCCATTTGTACATGCCCTTCCTCTGCCTGGATAGTTTTTCCCACCACGAGTTGCTTTACCTAGTTCACTCCTATTCTTCCTTCATACCAGAGTTCAATCATTACTTCCTTCCCTGGCACCCTTGCAGAGCAACAGTGTTGTCTAACTCCACGGGCCCTGTTGACATTGTCTTCCATAGGAATAGTGCCTCCTGGAGTCCTGCCCCAACTTCTTTTATATGTTCTTCTCTCCTTTGGAACATTTATCACACTGTATAAAGTATGTATGTGTTGATTTCTTTAGGTTTTGATACCTCTCTCTCCCATCCAAATCTTAAGCTCTATGAAAGCAGGAATTTTTGCTCACTATTGTACACCCACAGTCTAGCATAGTGTCTATCACATAATGGGCAACTAAAAAATATTTATTGAATGAGTAAATACAACAAATGTTTGGAGACTACCAGTAGGTTGATAGTCTTGGAGACTACCAGGAGGTTAACAGTCTCTTTGAATTTAGCTGTATCCAAAGTCCTATAAGCCTATCAATAGAAATAGTTTGTGTTGGGGAGGACAATGCCAGGTTAACAGACACTTAAAATACATCTCTGTACAGAATGTATTGCTTCTTTCACCACTGTGGTTCTCAGATTTCTAAAATGGTCCTCATGATCTTGGCTCCCTGGTATTACTCCTGTGATTACATTACTTTGCACAGCAAAGGGATTTTGCAGATGTAATTAAGGTTACTAATCAGTTGACCTTGAAATAGGGAGATTATCTAGGTACCTGAAATCTAATCACATGAGCCCTTTAAAAGCAGACAGAATTCTTTAGTTAGGGGTAGAAGTCAGAAATTTGAATCATGAAATTTGATACATGGAGGAAGCCATATGCAGTGGGCTTCACAGCAATCCTCAGTGAAGAGCCAGCCAGAAATCAGGGACCTCACTCTTACAACTGCAATGGGATTCTACCAACAACCTGAATGAGCTTGGAAGTAGATTCTTTCCCAGAGTCTCCAGTTGAGGACATAGCTTAGCTGAAACCTTTATTTCAGCCTTAGGAGCCCCTGAGCAGAAAACCCACCTGTACTGCACCAGACTTCTGACCTACAGAACTTTCAGCTAATAAATGGGTGTTTTTAAACCATTATGTTTGTGTAATTTGTTATACAACAATAGAAAACTAATATAACCATTAAACATTGGCTTCCAAATTTTGTCAAGAAATATTTGAGAAGATATTAATCTCACTGTCAAGGTCAATTATATAAACCACAATGAATTAAATGTAAGCTTGGCTGGGCGTGGTGGTTCACACCTGTAATCTCAGCACTTTGGGAGGCCAAGTGGGCAGATCACTTGATGTCACAAGTTTGAGATCAGCCTGGCCAACATGACAAAACCCCTCTTCTACAAAAAATACAAAAAATAGCTGGGCATGGTGGCACATGCCTGTTATCCCAGATACTCAGGAGGCTGAGGCAGGAGAATCACTTGAACCCAGGAGGCAGAGGTTATAGTGAGCCAAGATTGTGCCACTGCACTCCAGCCTGGGTGATAGAGCCAAACTCCATCTCAAAAAAAAAAAAAAAAAAAAAAAAAAAAGGTAAGCTTGACAAATATCTGAATGACAACCACAATATTCTTCTTTTCCTTACTAAGGTTTATTGGTTGACACAGGTAAATATACTTGGCCAAATTTATGAGTTGAACACTGCCGCTGTCCAATTTTTGAATGCTAAGCAGAAATCTTAGTGACTGCAAACTTATTTTTATATATACCTACAAACACATGTATATATATATTAATATATAAATGAATAAATAGACCCTGAGATTTCAAGGGGAATCACTAATGCCATTGTCATTTTTGACATATTTTGACCCTGAAAGTTCAAGGGGTGATCATTAATATCATTGTCATTTTGTTATATTTTAAGCTTGCATAAGCAGAATTCAGCCATGGATATAGCAAATTGGTACCAAAATGTCTTTTAATTCTCTTAACCTTATGGATTACTGAGAGAACATTTTCTTAAAAATTATGAGAAAGAGTCTCATTTAGTCTATCCATAGGAAAAATCAAAACAAGATTTTCTTGATCTCATGGCTGAAAATTCTGTTTAGGCATTTGTGAGTAACTCATTTTTTTCTTTATTTTTTAGACAGAGTCTTGCTCTGTCATCCAGGCTGGAGTGCAATGACGTGACCTTGGCTCACTGCAACCTCTGCCTCGCGGGTTCCAGCGATTCTTCTGCTCAGCCTCCTGAATAACTGGGACTACAGGCGCATGCCACCACGCCCAGCTAATTTTTGTATTTTTAGTAGAGATGATATTTCACCATGGTGGTCAGGCTGGACTCGAACTCCTGACCTCATGACTCATGACCCACCTGCCTTGGCCTCACAAAGTGCTGGGATTACAGGCGAGTAACTCGTTTCTGACTAATGTTTAAAAGTCTTTGCCAAAATATCTTCAATAGGATTTTTTTTTTCTAAAGAGTTTACATTTGAATCTGTTGCATAAGATAATTTACAGAAAATTACTTTGAGGAATTGGTATTCCCACATTTCAGTTATGAAAGCAAATTCTTAATGTTAAAGAGATTTATGCGGTGTTCCACTCACTTCACCATTAGTCTTTCTTTTTCTGAGCTAGTGCCTGGAAAACCAATAGAATCATAACCAAAAAACGGGTAAACACTTTTATAATCTAAGCATACAAACTTTTCTAAGCTTCATGTGAAAACAAAAAATTATAAAAGTTAAAAGTACAAAAATTTGACTGCATAAAAATCAAACCAATAGTATCTGAAAATCTATTAAAAATAACAAATACATGTTAAAAGGTGATTGTGCAAAAATGTATAGCTTTCCTGTGTAAATACTGTAACTATTTAGGAAGTGTAGTGGAAAAAACTCTACTCATAATATCAGTCTGAAGCTCCATGATAAAACTACAAAATGCCACCAAGTGAAACAAACAAACAAAAAATACATGAAGAAATAGACACACTGTCATCTTAGATCGTTGCAAATATTGGGAAGATGTTAATTTTACCTTATCTATAAATGCCAAGCAATTCTAATCAGAATCCCTATAGGCTTTTCTTGGTGGGAAGGATGTGTCAAAATGATTCTTATGTTAGGAAGAACAGACATTCCAGAATTACCTAAGAACATTCTGAGAGACAACAATTGGGGAATACTAACCTTACAAAATGTTAAAAATAATTACCAGGCTTTGCCACTTATTAGATTTTGGTAACACTAGCTCATAAATGATAAATCAATGGATAAGAATAGAAAATCTAGCAGTAGATAAAATTGTATACATTTAGTACCTGACAAAGGTAGCATTTATATCAGTGGGAAAGGATGCATTATTTGATACTAGCATTGGATAACTATTGACTGTTTGGAAAGATTAGGCTCTTTCACCAATTGACTCTTACACAAAGATAAGTTCTATAAATATCAAACATGCAAATGCAAAAAGAAAAATAAATATTACAGAAAAATTGGTAAACATTTGTATTATCTAAGCATATAGAAGTTTTTCTAAGCATTGTGTGAAAACCAGAAATTATTAAAAAAAACAAAAATTTGATTGCATAAAAATTCAAAATTTCTATAGGAAACAAAACATTATAAACAAATACAAACCCATAGTAACATATTGATGAGAAAATATATTGACTGTGTGTAGAATAAACCGATTTAGGTAAAATTAAGTACATATTTCTCTTTTGTATGTCTGGAGACCTATCCAGAAAAAAAGTTGTTGTGAAACATTAATGTTAGCTGTTTCTATGGATTTTTTATCATGAGCACAATTCTTTATTGAAATGCAACCTTGCTATTTAATTATTTCATGATGAATTTAATATTGGCAGTAAGGCCAAGATGAATCATTTAATAAATAGAATTGGGACCGTGGTTAATCATTGGAACACTGAAATTATATCCTAATTTCATACTTTCATGTAGTGCAAATAGCTTAACTATTTTTGATATAAAAAAGAAACCACAAAGTATATAATCTTAGAGGTGGCAAAGGCTATTCTAAAATGATCAAAGGAAAAACCAATAAAGGAAAATACTGATGAATTTCATTTATATAAAATATTTTAAACATCTCTTTATAAATAACTCACACCATAGGTAAGGCAAACAACGAACTGGGAGAAGTATTTGCCATACATACAATAAACAAATATGATGATCAGCCACTATAATGAAGACTAATTAATTTGTTGGAAAATATGGGCAAAGGGCATGAACAGGCAAAAACATAAATGAACAATAAGCACATGAAACAAATGTGCATTTTCATTACTAATAAAAAAAGTTAAAATGTCAAAAAGATATTGCTCTTTACTTGTTATGTGGAAAAACAATAAAGAGAACAATAGTTCCTAGAGTGAGCAAGAATGTAAGAAAACTTATGTACTGTTAGTAGGATGTAAATTGGTAAAACATCTCTAGGAAAAAATTTAATTCGTGGTTAAAATTGTGCATATCTTTTGATTCAGAATACACTTTCTGAATAAAAAATGAAAGCCAGAGCTCCAGAATTATCTAGAGACTACATTCCATGAGTGACACAGTTGGTCAGTGTGTAAAATCCTTCCTGATTCTTAAGAACCATACAATATGGGAATTTTGTGTTTAAGCCTCATCTGGAGTTACTTTCTCAAAAAGGCAGTGAAACATGTTAGAAAAAACAATAGATTATGGGCCAGTTGTGGTGGTACATGCCTGTAATCCCCGCACTTGGGGAGGCCAAGAAGGGAGGATCATATGAGGCCAGGAGTTCATGAGCAATCTGGGCAACATAGTGAGACCTTGTCTCAATAAAAAATTTAAAAAAATAAAAAAAATTAGGCAGCTGTGGTGGTGCATGCCTGTAGTCCCAGCTACTCAGGAGGCTGAGCCCTTGAGTATCCCTTGAGCCCAGGAGTTCAAGGCCGAGGTAAACTATGATTACCCACTGTACTCCAGCTTGGGCCACAGAGTAAGACCCTGTCTTTAAAATAATAAATTTGAAAAATAATAGATTTTCTATCTAATGATTTAGATTTCGATCCTGGCTCTGCCGTTTACTGTGTGACTTTCTATATGTTACTTAATGTCTCCAAGTCTCTGTTTCCTTGTTTGTAAATGGGAGAATATTAACAATACTTACTTTAGAGAATGGTTCTCATGATTAATTGATGCAATCCATACAATGTCTGAAGTTTATATATAATTTCTAGTTTGTTAACGCCCTTCTACATGATACAAAATTAAAAAAAAAAATATCCTCTGCACTGAGGGTCAGTATTTGCCCTCCTCAAAGAAACTGTAAGACCAAATCCACCTTGTTTCGATCAGCCTTTAACCAATGACTTTTTTCAAAGAACAGTTCATGAGATCCATCAAGGTACTCTTCATTATGTGTCTATCATAGCCTGTAGTACCCATCTCACCATCCATACCCTATTAATGAGCATGCCTTGTGCTTCCTTGCCCATGACCCTATCTGCACTCCCTTCCATGATGCGCTCTGGAACTTTTGCTCTATGACCAATATTTCCTTGCATTCTCCAATTCTTTGGAGTGGTCTTTCCGCTTCCTCTTCTCAGCAGAAACCCCTATCTCCCCTGAGTGTTCGGCTTCTCTTGACTTACTCTCAAATGGACTTTTTTTAAAAGTAATTTTCATCCATTTTCTTCACGCTCGCTTCTGATCGTTTTTTTCTCTCTCTTGTATTACTAACCTTTCCCTCCCAGTAGATTCACTGCATCAGCTTTAAAATATGCTCAAGTCACTTCTGTGAAAAATAATGACACAATAGCAATAAAACACCAACATCCTTCTGTTCAATATTCCCCCATACCACCACTCTTTTTTTCTCCCCCTTCACAACTTTTTAAGATTGCGTGATACTCACTTCCCACTGACTTTTTTACTCACTGGAATTTGGCTTTCACCTTCATTGTGCCACTGAAACAGTGCTTATTGATCTGCAGGAGTACTTTATAGAGGAAATTAGCTCTTTGTCTATGATTTGAGTTTTAAAAATGTTTTCTCGGTCTCATTTGCTTTTGATTTTGCTTATGATGATGCTTGATTTGTGGATTTGAAAAAATTTGTATCTATCCATTTGTGGTTCATAAGCGTGATGACTGAGCTTTCACACACATGTGAGATGTGCCTCACTCAATCCTTGTTATGACGTCAGCATATTACCCATCTGACGTCAAAGTAAAATAAAAATTTTAAAAAATTACATCTTCACTGTTTCTAGTTTCTTCTGTACAGATACTGGGTTTATGGCATATTTAAAAAGTCCACTTCTCTGAGACTAGAATAAACTATGGTTTGGTGATCTTTCTGGTTTATAGCACTTTATATTTACATTTTAGAGTATTTTATATTTGAGGACATTTTATATGTTGCACTTGTAATTTTGTCTGTTTCGATTAGAAGAAGGAAGTTGGGAAAATGGTGAATGGATATGTTCTGCCCATTCAGTTCTACGGAATTCCTGTAAGTTTATTTACGTATCTACTGTTTTCAAAATTTTTATCGTGAATCTTTGTGAAATCTTTGAATAACCTTTGTGCAATGCTTAAATAAATAAAAATAATTGAAATAGGTTCCAAAAGAAGTCCAAAAAGTGATGTGGAACTCATGGAGCTCTATAATAATATTATGCTGTGTACTGAATAAATTGATTGACAATATCCAGATTAGTAATCTAGAGGGAGAAAGAGACCCGGGACATACTGCTTAGGATAAGTGAGAAAAGCCTTATCAAATAAGGCCCCCGTGTGGCAGTGTAATGACACGCCATACATACAAAACAAAGCAAAACAAAAACACAGCTTGTTTACGGCAGTCTTGGTAAGCAAGTACCAATATGTCAACTAAATCCCGCTAAGAGTGACATTTGAAAAATAACATTATTACCTCATCATTTAAGATGGGGTTTTACTAAGTTTTCAGTCATAGTTCACAGTGCAAATATGAAAATGTACTGGAGGCTAGAAGTCAATTTTGAGGATACTAACATCTCACTTTTCTTGTTCTGTCATGATCACTCACTTTTATCTTCTTGATAAATGCTTCAGAGGCATGTGTGTTCTCTCCCCCACTCACGACACATCCAAGCATGGGGTTTTAGAAATTTTCTTGATAACTAATGGCTTTCCACTCTTTTCCTTCTGCAGTTTTATCTGTGGTTAAATAATAACAACATTAATTTGAGTAGTATTTGTCATTGCCAGTGCAAATATTTTGCAGAGACTGCCTGCATAACCAGTGCATCTGTTTCCTGATGGCTAATTCTGAACCCAAACTGTTGGACTATCAAGAAGAGACAAGCTAAGTTGTAGCTCCTAGAAGAAAACTCTTTATAAGCCTCCCTGTCACAGGAGAGTAGATAAGTAATGTTCTGGAAGAAGTGCGCTGACTAGTCACAAACATCCATATACAGAAAACTCCCCTGCTTTTATTAACTTGAAAGATAAAGTGTAAAGTCTGACTAAATTGTTTTCTTAAAATTTTAATGTATGAACGAATATTTATGGTAGCACATTAGTTAAGACCGATATTATATATACATATAGTGAGAGAGAGGAATGTGTGTGTGTGTATATATATATATATATATATAGAGAGAGAGAGAGAGAGAGAGAGAGAGAGAGAGATGGAGTCTCACTCTGTCGCCCAGGCTGGAGTGCACTGGTACAGTCTCGGCTCACTGCAACCTCTGCCTCCCGTGTTCAAACGATTCTCCTGCCTCAGCCTCCCGAGTAGCTGGGACTACAGGCGTGTGCCACCACACCCGGCTAATTTTTGTAATTTTAGTAGAGATGGGGGTTTCACTATGTTGGTCAGGCTGGTCTTGAACTCGTGACCTCGTGATCCGCCCGCCTCGGTCTCCCAAAGTGCTGGGATTACAGGCGTGAGCCACCGCGCCTGGCCCATATATTTTTATTCTACTAAACAGAATAGTAGAATAAAATTAGATATGGTAGCTGAAAAGGATGATTCTTTGATTATTTTAAACAGATTTTTAAACTGTAAAAACCTCAGAAATTAGGAATTTACAGCTTTATTACACAAACGTGTGTTGTTAAAACATTCAAGAGTAACAGTATGTCCTGTATTAGTAGGGATGCTATATAAGAAAAAGAGAGAGCCACACAAAACTGTATACTAACATTCTTTGACAGAAACTTCAAAACCAGAGGTGGAAGATACATGGATTTTGGAGCCACTGAAGCCGTGAAATTTCAGTAAAAATCATGTCAAATGTGACTTCAAATTAAATTTGAGAAACATTTATTGAGAACCTGTTCTGTGTGCAGCACCGTGCTAGGTCCCACAGGGAGAGTAAGTCATTTAGGATTGCACTCTAAAATCTGGGCATATTGGTGCAAAGGGAGGTAAACAGCAGGCTTAGGTGAGTCAGAGGACCTGGCCCAAGCCGGGACCCTCCCCCAGGAGGGTAGTGAGAAGCTCTGGGAAGGGGGCGCTTCCGAACACGCGCGTTGAGGAGGGCGCTCCAGGACTCTTGAGGGAGCAGCCCGTCTGGACCGAGGCCGCTTCGTTCCTGGGCTTACTATTCCCAGTCCCGGACCGGAGTCACGGCCCAGGACGCCAGAAGACTCTACACTGGCACCGCGCTCCTCCTTGGGCGGGCGGTCAGTCCCGGGTGCGGGCTGCGCTGGAGGCTGAGGTGAAAGCGACATGGTGTGGAGGGTCAAGAAATCTCGCCACCACATGCGCCAAGAAGGAGATTCTAAGAGCAATTCCCCCCACTCTTCTCAGGCCATTGTGTTGCTGTTTATTAGCTCCTGGGAGGGCGTCAGGACAAAAGGAACCCTCCTCCCTTCTTAGTAGTCAGGCCCAGGGTCGGGTGTGGGAGCCGGCGCGCTGCTTTCTAGGCAGACACTGAAGCTACGGCAGCCATGGAAATAGGAATCAGCCGTTAAAGCTTGGCTCCAGGCAAGGGGTGGCAATCTGCCCCCAGCACTGTGGGGCCCCGCATCCCACAATCCCCGCTGCTAGCCTGCGTGGCTACTGGCGGCAGCTAGCGGGCTGCAATAGCGAGCCCGGCGTCTTGACAGCGGCCCACGCGTCGGGGCGGGGCTTGAGCCCGCTGCTTTAAAAGTTCGCGCGGCCGGCCCCGCCCCTCCGGTGCCGCGATTGGATCCGGCGGGGGTAGCGTTGATTTGATAGGCGCAGAGAGGGTGGGGCTGCGCACGCGAGGCCGGGGCCCTAGTTGCTGCCGCCTGGGCTGGGGCACTAGTGGCTGCGGAGTGTGGGTGGTTGGGCGTGAGGGGCCGACGGGCTCGCGCGCGCGCCGTCTGCTGAGGTCCCTCGGGAAGGAGGAGAGCGCCCGACGCCGACCCGCACGCGCAGCCCGGCAGTCGGCGGCGCGCCGAGGGCGGAGGTGGTGCGTGTGTGTGGAGCTCGGGTGCCAAGGGCTAGCCGTCAGTCCCCGGGTGCGAGTCTCTGCTGTCTTCCACACCCTTCCTTCCTCCAGGCTCCTTTCCTACAATCTTCCCGCGCCCCCACGGTCGCGGACCGAGCGAGAACACCCTTAAGCAGGTGTGGGGGGCGTGCGGGGCGGCACGAGACAAAAGGGGCACGGGGGTAAGCCCGCCATGGCCTCCCGGAGCCTGGGGGGCCTGAGCGGGATCCGAGGCGGTGGCGGTGGAGGCGGCAAGAAAAGCCTGAGCTCCCGCAATGCTGCGGTGGAGAGGAGGAACCTCATCACCGTGTGCAGGTACGGCAGCGCAGGGCGAGGGGAACCAGCCTCCGGCCGGGGCTGAGACCTCTGGGCTTGCGCGCGGGTCCCTGGGGGGTCCCGGGCATGATGGGCTGCCGCCCAGTGCCCCCGCCTATGTTGCGCCAGCCGAGTGTGTGAGCGCGCAGCTCCTTGGACAGGGGCCCGGGTCTGGACACCGCCGCAGCCCTGGACTTTGTGTCAGTTCCAGTGCTGGAGGTATCGGAGGGTAGAGCTTGGGGCGGGGCTGGGGGAGGATTTGTTTTGAATGTGCAATCTAGTGTCAGAGTGAAAGAGGAGGGCAGGGAGGAAGAACTCTTTCATTTAATGCCCATTCAGCTGTCAGCCAGTTTTTGATAAAGTGGTAGTAACTGTGATTGTTTACTGTGGTGCCCCCAAATCAGAGTGCATTTCGTTGTTTTGGCTTGTTTACGTTATCTTCACCCATTTCATTTCACACGTTAGTTGAGTGCCTACTACATGCCAGCCATTGTGTGTGTGAGCGTGTGTGTACTATCCACTTTTCAGCTACAGTGCTAGTGCTGGCTCTGCAGTTGTTATTAAGAGTGGGACTGTGGTCTTTATGTCAATTATTTATTCTAAGGCCTGCCTTTCCTTAATGTTTTATAACGGTAAATGTAGTATTTCCTTCCTTCAGAAAAATATAGAAACAGTAGAAGAATAATTATATTGGGCCGGGCGCGGTGGCTTACGCCTGTAATCCCAGGACTTTGGGAGGCTGAGGCGGGCGGATCATGAGGTCAAGAGTTCGAGACCAGTCTGGCCAACATAGTGAAACCTCGTCTCTACTAAGAATACAAAAAATTAGCCGGGCGTGGTGCGGGGGTGGGGGGTGCCTGTAATCCCAGCTACTCCGGAGGATGAGGCAGGAGAATCGCTTGAACCTGGGAGGCGGTTGTAGTGAGCTGAGATCACGTCATTGCACTCCAGCTGGGGCCACAGTGGGAGACTCCATCAAAAATAAATAAATAAATAAATAAATAAATAAATAACTACTGTTTATAATAAGCCTAGTATTCAGAGAAAACTGGTTTTTAACATGCTGATATATTTCCTTTAAGTCTTATATCTGAGTATTAAGAAAAATTGAAACCCTAAGCATCAATTTCTTAGGAACTTCTCTGAACCATTGTTTTAAAATTACTTTTTTCCATCAAACTCCTAATCATCACCTAGAGATATTCCTCTTAAGAATCAGATGGTAATGAAACTTTTTCTTCCTTTGCAATTTCTCTGTATTTTTCCGTTATTTTTCTTGTGTGAACATGTGTCTAGCATCTTAAGTGGAATACAGATTATAATTCTAGGACTTAAATGCAGTTAACTCACAGTGACTTTTAAAAAAATGCTTGGATTATTACAAATGTTTATCTAGCAAGAAGACCTTCTTCATTGACTGTGATTGTATATGTGTATGTAATTATTACAGCACTTTGAGTTGTAAATGGTCAAGTAATATGGCATCTGTTTAATTTACCATTTGTGCTGTCTATGATGTAACTTTTTGAGACAAATAGGCTGTTAGGTTTTTTAAAGTATAGGTAAATATTTTTAAAGTGGGTAAATGGAACAATAAGCAAGGCTGATTTTCTTAACCATAATATACAGACATTAAAAACTGCTTTAAAAATAAGGGTAGTTTCAACATATACAGTGCTTCTTGGGGGGTAACATTTAATAAAAAGCTCTATCAGCTTTTGTTAAACTTCACAAGGGTAATGATTCTGTCTTTTTTTTTTTTTCAAATTCTCGATATAGCATCTGACACTCAAAAAATATTTATTGAATGAATAAATTCAATGATGGCTACTGTTCCTTTTGCTTCTCCATTTTTATCTTGACTGGCTTTAGATCATGTGATGACCATTTGTGCCCTTATCAGAGACAGTTGAAAAGAAAAGGATTTGTATTTCAACTTTATTTAAATTAAATTTTAAATTATCTTTAAGAAATTTTAGGAACGTCACACTGATTTCTGGGGACAACTCTCTGTATTAGTTGTATTTTCATTATTGTAATTTACATTATTATTTTCTACTGTGAAATGAGTATATGCTAACTTTAGTTACGGTTTACATACAGATTTAGTGTAATAGCTAAAATAAATTGCGGTTTCTGCTCTGGATTTCATTTGTATACTTATTTATATGGATAATATTAAGGCTGATCTTCATATCCAAATAGTTGATGGTGCATGTAAATTATCCATGTGTAGTAATGGGGTCTATATGATAGGCTTTGTCTGAATGACTTTTACTTTTTGGAAGAAAGTCACTATAGGTCATTTGTACATTTTAAGAAGCCGCATGACAAATTAAGAAAAATGTATAAAGCAGCATTTATACATTTATTGCTAGTTTACTTTCCACAGTCACCAAACCCTGGGTATTTCACTCATGTCTCTTATGAATTCTTTTTTTATTTTTTATTTATTTATTTTTTATTTTTGAGATGGAGTCTCGCTCTGTTGCCCGGGCTGGAGAGCGGTGGCGCGATCATGGCGCACTGCAAGCTCCGCTTCCCGGGTTCACGCCATTCTCCTGCCTCAGCCTCCTGAGTAGTGGAACTACAGGCGCCTGCCACCATGCCTGGCTAATTTTTTGTATTTTGTTTAGTACAGACGCAGTTTCACCGTATTAGCCAGGATGGTCTCCATCTGCTGACCTCGTGATCCGCCCGCCTTGGCCCTCCAAAGTGCTGGGATTACAGGCGTTAGCCACCGCGCGCCCGGCCTCTTTTTTTATTTTTATATCTCAAATCAGAGATGATTTGATATTTAAGTTGGAAGGAAGTTGGTTTGGTGGAAATATAACTGGGTTCTAGGTTCGCTTTATCATTAACTAGTGTGCACTTTTACAAGCCATGCAGCCTTTCCATATGTTCATTTTTGTTGTCTGTAAAATAATATTGGACTAGATCATTGTTAACCTTCAATTATAGGCCTAAAATTAATAATGGCCTCCAAGCAAAATATGTTTATGTTTAGTTTTGAATTTTTCCAAATATGAGCAGGGTAATAAGATAAATGTTTATTATAGCTAAATTAGGTATGTCCATTTTTCTTTATAAACAAAAACATTTTGGACTGTGCCTTTCATTTTGTGATTCTCTGCTGATGTTCTGGAAAAACTGAACCATTTACAAAACCAAAAAAATAAAAAGTCACCAGCATATATCATTCTAGTGTATCCACTTATACTTACACAGTAATGTTTTACCTTACCCCTTAAACAATTTAGGTGTTTTCTCAGGTTAAGTTTAAAGTCTTATTATATGAGTACACAATTCTTTACGTTTAAAGCCTTATTCAAGTGCAGTATATAGTTTTGAACTTTGAAAATGGGTTGTTTGGATAGGTAAGATAGATAAAGAGCTGAACTGAATTTTGGCTCATTGTGATTGTATATGTGTATGTATATGTAATTCAGTTTTTTTAGTGAACATTTACATGTCATACACTAAAAACATTTGCATGGTCCTTATTTCATCAGATAAGTACTGTTTTATCATATTTTTCATAGATTTTGGTGAAGAGATAGTAGGTCATTTGAGGACTCCAAATCTTACACACACAACTTCAAAATATTCATACACTTGACTTTGGCTCTGAGAACCAACTAGTATTTTCCCTGTATATTCCCTATCGTTTAGAACTTCAGAAAATTAAGTTGTTAAAGCCCTTCAGATTTTTAAAACTTGCATTTTTATCCATAATCAGATATTAGTCATTTTTCTGTCCTTTATAAGCTTCATTGTTTACAGAAAACCTTATATATTCCTTTGATTTTAGTTTTGGTGGCAGAGAATTAAAATCTAAATTCTCTTTCTATGACTTAACAATGTCTTATGAGCAAATTATTAAAATATACATATATAAACATTTCTGAATAACACTTGTCAAACTTTTAAGTCAATGCTTTTAAGAGAAACTTCCCATGCAAAGTCATAATTTTCCTGTTTTGTGGCTAGGAAGGACTAGTAAGAGGAATATAAGTAGTGTGATAAGCATGGTGGAGACAAATGATGATTTCACAATTCAAGTTTTTTAAATAACATATGCATAGTCTTAGTTTTCCATAGGTCATGATATTATTTCAGAACTTGAATATTATTTCAAATTACATTAGCAGCTCAGTTTTTCCATTATAGTCAGGGAATGAGAAGCTTATATTTTTATACATAATATTGGAGTTAAGTTTAAAATCGTCCATCAACTGTAGTGCTTAGCATTTATTTTGGAGTGCAGGATTTGTATAACTGAGATTTATTTAAGTGTGCAAATTTAATCCCCAACACATAATATTTACAATATTTTGGATGAATTGCTTTTAAAAAAATGATTACACTTTTCCCTGCCTTCTTGAAAAAGACTATACATAGAATAATGTAATCCTTATTGATGACTTTACTCTGAATCTGCCTCTATGACTATGCCCACTGTGCAGTGGTTGTCCTTGGAGACTCTTGCAGCATGTAGAGCTTTTGCCTAAATGGCCCCAGAAGATTATGTGTTTGGAGTTCTTTAAGCTTTTGCATCCTTCTGTTTCTTCCTATCAAGTTACTTGTTATTTCTCACAACTCTTTCTATTTCTAGCAGTTCTTTTCTTTGTACTTCCCATTCTGACTTGACGATTATAATTTGTTGTGAACTAGGAAAATATGTAACTAAACTTTTCAAATGTTTATTTATTTATTTATTTTTAAAAGCACCCAGAGGCCTGAGTTAAGTTTAGTGAGCTTTAGAACTCTGAACTTCTTAACATTCTGGTTGCTAACTAATCAGAAAAACTGTCTATTCTATGCTTGAACTTGGTGGGAGAAATGCAGATATGTGAAATATTATTGAATGTTAATGACGATAAAATCTGTCTTATCCTGTTTTGTGTTGCTATAAAGTAATACCTGAGGCTGGGTAGTTTATAAAGAAAAGAGGTTTATTTAGCTCACGATTCTGTAGGTTGTACAAGAACTGTGGCCTCAGCGTCTGCTGGGCTTCTGGTGAGGGCTTTTGTGCATCATCAAACATTGGTGGAGAGAGTCAAAGGGGGAGCAGGCAGATGTGAAGAGAGACCAAACCCAAGGGGCATCCTGGTTTTATATCAACCTACTCTTCTAGGAACTGACCCATTCTCCCTTGAGACCAGTCCAGCCTTGCTAGAGTGAGAACTGGCTCACTACTGGGAGGTGAGTACCAAGCCATTCATGAGGTATCCACCCCCATGGTTACCTAAACACTTCCCGCTAGGCCCCACTTCCCAACACCATCACATTGGGGATCAAATTTCAACATGTCATTTGATGGGGGCAGACCAGCCATATACGGATTGCAGCATAATCCTTTAAAGAACTTTAAATCTGTTGGCCAGGCATGGTGGCTCACACCTGTAATCCTAGGACTTTGGGAGGCCAAGGCGGATGGATCACCTGAGGTCAAAAGTTCGAGATCAGCCTGGCCAACATGGTGAAACCCCATCTCTACTAAAAATACAAACATTAGCTGGGTGTGCTGTGGGGTGGGAGGCACCTGTAATTCCAGCTACTCGGGAGGCTGAGGCAGGAGAATTGCTTGAACCCCGGGGTGGAGGTTGCAGTGAGCCGAGATTGCACTACTTCACCCCAGCCTGGGAGAAAGAGTGAGACTCTGTCTCAAAACAAACAAACAAACAAACAAAAAACAAACAAACTTTGAATGCAGTGATTTCCTTTTTTTTTTTTTTTTTACTATTTGCTTGAGTATGCCTCATAAGACTATTCATACCTTGGCTATAGTGATTATAATATTTTTGGCTAAAGCTCTTCTAGTCATTTTATATGTAGTAGAACTTTGGGTTTGGATTCAGCATTAGTTATATACCTTGGAAGCAGGTTCAGTATTATTAAATATTTCTAAGGATTATTCATGCTCTAATTAGTAGATGCTTACAATGGAGGTATGATGATCCTCTTTTAAACTACTAGTCCTAGAGTAGACATTTCAACATTCACAAAAGGTCATTATCTCTTCCCCCAACCAAACTGCATTCATATTAATTGACAACAGAGACTAGCTATCCCCCAGTCCTTTACTAGGGGGTATTTATTTTAACTCTGCTGCTTGATAATTGTCAAAATTTCAGTTGAGAGATGATATTCAAGGGGGAATGTTTGAAGCTTACCCACTCTTCTATTCCCTCTTACAGGTTAATAAAATATATCCCTGGGTCAGTCCAAAGCATCAGAGAGAATTGGGTATGTAGACTGCATTGCTCCACACTCTTCTATCCCCAGTTGCTTTTACCCAGTTGTATATTGGAAAGATTCCATCAGTCTGCATTGAAGGTCATCATAAGAATCTGTCACAGAGGGTCTTGAAGTTGTTGTCAAGCACGTTATGATGTCAAAACGGGCTTCTTTTTTGTGAAGACTTCTGTGAGAAATCTCTGTGTTTAGTGCCAACAATTTGTATTTTCAAGCAATTGATTTATTTATATCTACTGAACACAAATGAATGTATAACTGACAACTTCATATTTTTCTCATGCAGCTGTTAGAAATCTTAGTATCAAGTCTGTAGTCAACCTCTACGAGATATGTAGGACATTGTGATAATACTTTTAGCCTTATTTCTAGCTCTACTATGCCACTATTCTTTTAATATAAATTTTTATATTATAAGTATAAAATTTTATACTTTCCATATAGAAAAGCATACATAACATAACTTTCATTTTTTGTGGTAGGACACAATGTTGTAACTAGCACCCAGGTCAAGAGAAAGAACTGTTCAAATATCAAGACCTCCTCCTTGCTTTCTTGTAGTTCATACCCATATTAAGGATAACTACTCTCCTGGTTTTTAACACCATGGTTTGTTTTGCCTTTTTAAATATTTTAAAGGAATGGAATACTATGGTATATAACTTTTTGTGTTTAGCTTATTTTGTTCAACATTATGTTTGCAAGGTTCATCCGTTTTGTTGCATGTTGCTGTAGTTTGTTCATTTTCATTGCTGTGTCTTTTTCCATTGGATGAATATACCACGATATTTCCATTCTGTCGCTGATTGTCATTTGAGTTGCTTCTACTTTTTGATTACTACTAACTAAATATTCATTCATATTTATTTTGGTGACAATATGTACATTTTTCTGTCAGATATTATCTTGGAGTGGAATTGATGAGTCATATGGCATGCAGATATTCAGCTTCAGTAGATATGAAAGTTTTCAAAAGGAGTTGTACCAACACTCATACTACTGAGCAGTGTGTGTAGGAGTTCCAGTTTTCTGTATCCTAACTAATGCTTGAAATTTTCTTTCATTTTAGCCAATCTTGTATGTCTGTTGGGGTGTCACATGGTGGTTTTAGTTTGCATTTTCTTGGTGTCTAATCAAGTCAAGCACCTTTCTGTAAGTCTGTAGGCCACTTGGAGATTTGCTTTCATGAAATGTCAATTCAAGTCACTTAGCAACTGGAATCTCTGCTTTTTGTTTATATTTTAGTTGTGTAGTTCTTTGTACATTCTGTATGGGAATCTTTTCTTGGATATGTGTAATGCAAATGTCTTCCATTTGGTGGCTTTATTTTTCACTCTGTAGTACGTTTTGATGAATAGAAATTTCTGATTGGAAAATGGCCCATACATTTCCTTCATGGCTAATGTTTACTGTAATGTCTTTAAGAAGCCAGCCTACTCCAAAGTAATGAAAATATTCTTTTTTTCTTCTAAAGCTTTATTGTTTTATTTTTACATTTATATCAACAATTCATCTGTAGTTTGTTTATGGTGTGACGTACAGGGGTCAAGATTAATATTTCCCTTAAGGAAAATCAGCTGACCTGGTACCATTTATTGGAAAGACCATTGTATTAGTCTGTTCTCATGCTACTGTAAGGACATACCCGAGACTGCGTAATTTATGAAGGAAAGAGGTTTAATTGATTCACGGGTCTGCAGGGCTGGGGAGGCCTCAGGAAACTTACAAGCATGGTGG
Organism: Macaca nemestrina; assembly: GCF_043159975.1. Taxonomy (NCBI): domain Eukaryota; kingdom Metazoa; phylum Chordata; class Mammalia; order Primates; family Cercopithecidae; genus Macaca; species Macaca nemestrina. Next base: position 67,181,466 of record NC_092128.1, read on the forward strand.
AAGGGGAATCTAACATGTCCTTCTTCACAAGGCAGCAGGAGGGAGAAGAATGAGAACCAAGCAAAGGGGGAAGCCCCTTATAAAACCATCAACTCTCATGAGCGCTTACTCACTATCATGAGACTAGCATGGGGGAAACCATCCCTATGATTCAATTACCTCCCATCGGCTCCCTCCCATGATATGTGGGGATTATGGCAACTACAATTCAAGATGAGATTTTGGTTGGGACACAGCCAAACTGTATCAACCATACTTTCTCCACTACACTCAAGCATCGCATTTATCTTAGGTGACTGGATAATTTGTGGTCTATTTCTAGACTTTCTTTTTTCCAATAGTCTATTTGTCTATCCTAAGCTAATATCATACTAAAATAATACCTATAACTTTATATTATGCCTTGATGTTTGGTAATACAAGTTTTCTAGCTTTGTTTTTCAAGATTAACTTGGCTATTCTTGGCCTTTTACAAACTAAATTTTAGAATCAACTTGTCATTTTCTGTTAAAATTTTTTTCTGGGATTTTTATTAAGCTTGTACTGATACTATAAATCAGTTTTGGGAAAGCTGTCATCTTTGTAATATTAAGACTTAAATGCAACCCATGAACATAATCTATTTCTTTATATGTTTAAATATTCTATAATTTTTCTCAGTAATGTAGTTTTGCATATATAGATATTTTAAATCTCTTATTAGATTTATTCTTGCATATTTGATATATTTTTGTATTATGGTAACTGAAATCATTGAAAACTTTTCATTTTCTTGTGGTTGTTGGTTTATCGATATAAACTTGACCTTTTAAAATACTGGTCTTATATCTAGCAGTCTTACCAGATTTCTTTATTAATTCTAACAGATTTTTTGCAGTTAAAAATTTTTCTTCTGAATACACAGTCATGTCATCTGCCTATTTTATTTCTTCCTTTTTCAATCTTTATGGCTTTTCTTTTTTGTCTTATTGCACTGGCTAGGACCACTAATGCAGTGTCACAGAAAACATTCAAAAGTTTATTATTAAATAGGATGTTTGCAGTAGGTTTTTCTTAGTTCTTTTCTATTTCTAAATTGCTGATAATTTTTATCATAAATGGGTGCTGATTATTGTATTATTAAGTTTTTTTTGTCTTTCAAGATAAACATGATTTTTCTCCCTTTTATTGTTTTCATAGTGAATTATGTTGACTTTTTCATGTTAAACCACTCTGGAATAAAAAAATAATGAGTTGTGATGTATTGTCTTTTTGAAATATCTTTGCATTCAGGGAGTTAATTTCTTTGGAATTTCTGCATATTTATTCATGGTAGAGATTGGTATGTAATTGTCCTTTCTTATAATGTTCTTGTCTGGTTTTGTCATTAAGGTTATTTGGCTTTATAAAACAAGTTGGGAAGTGTGTGTGTGTGTGTGTGTGTGTGTGTGTGTGTATGTATGTGTATTTCCCTCCCCTGTTCTGTAGAACAGTTTGTGTAAGACTGATATTATTTCTTTCTTAAACATTTGGAAGAATTCACCAGGGAAGCAATGTGAACCGCAAATTGTCTTTGTGGGAAATCATTTAGTAACAGAATCAATTCATTTAATAAATACTGAACAATTCAGATTTCCTGTGTCTTCTGGTATGAGTTTCAGTAGGTTTTTCATGGACCATACCTATTTCATTTATATTGTCAATTTTTTTTTTTTTTGCTAAGACTTTTCTTAATATACTCTTAATGTCTTTTTATTATTTGAAAGATCTGTAGTGATTTCCCATTTTTCTTTCCTGATATTATAATCTCCATTTTCCCCATTTATTTTGCTAGGCATTTATTAATTTTACCAACTTTTTCAAAAAACAGCGTTTGACTTTGTCGATTTTCTCTGTCGACTCCTGTTTATTTAAAAATCTGTCTAACTTTCAAACAGTTGAAGGTTTTTTAGTTATCTTTTTATTTGTTGATTTCGAATGAATCTGTTGTGCAGAGAACATATTCTGAAAGATTTCAAGCTTTTGAAATTTGTCGATGCTTGCTTTATGATGCAGTATATGGTTAATTTCAACGTATATTTCATATGCTTTTGGAAATAATGTGTATTGTGTCATTGTTGGTTGCACGATTTATATCTGTCAGTTAAGTTAGTGTTTTAATTGCCTTGTTCATATCCTCTGTATTCTTACTTGTTTTTTTGTATACTATTTAGTATTGAGAGAGATGTGTTAAAGTCTACCTCTATGACTGTAGATTTTTGTTTCTCCTTTTAGTTTTGTCATTTTTACTATAAATATTTTGTTTTATTACTAGTTTTATGGCGATTTAGAATTGTGGTCTCTTCCTAGTAGTTTGATTCATTTTCATCATGAAATGTCCCTCATTATCTCTAACAGTGCTACTACCTTAAAGTCTGTTTTATCTGCTATTAATACAGTTATAATAGCTTTCTTTTATTAATGTTCATATGATGTCTCTTTTTCCATCTTTTACTTTCACTTTTGCTGTTTCTGGGCTGTTATATTTAGAGTGTCCTTGTAGGTAAGATAGAATTGAATTTTGCATTTTATCTAGTCTGATAGCCTTAGTATTTTAGTTATTTAGCCCATTTTAATTAATGTTATTAGCATTATATTTGGATTTATAGCTATCTTACTGTTCCTTGTATGTTTGCTTTTTTCTCTTTTCTTGCCATCTTAAATATTAATATTTTTATAGTTCCATTTATTTCATGATTCCAGTTTTTTACTTTGTGAACTTGTGAGTCATATATTCCATTTCTTTATATATGTTTATATATATTTCTATTCTTCTGGCAGTTACCTTTGATTTATTACAGTCTAATGCAAATTGTAACTTTTACTGCTTTTTCAGTAGTGTTAGAACCATTTATTTCCCCTCATCCTAAAACATACTCAGCCTCCTGAGTAACTAGGACTGCAGACATGCACCACCACACCCAGCCATTTTTTTTTTTTTTAATTTGTAGATACAGGATCTCGCGATGTTGCCCAGGCTGGTCTCGAACTGCTGGCCTCAGGTGGTCCTCCTGCCTCAGCCTCTAAAAGTGTTGGGATGACAGGCATCAGTCACCACGTGTGTCTCCATTATCTTTTTACACTCCAATTACATTGTGTTAAAATTTACCAGGCCTCACTTGATTCATATTCTTTCCCATGGTTTCTATTCTTGTTTCTCTTTATGCTTCAGCTTGTATGTTTTCTATTGACTTCTTTTCTAGTTCATTAATTATGTCTTATGCTGTGTCTATTCTACTGTTTAATCCATTGAATGAGTTTTTAATTTCAGGTAGTCCTAGAATTTTTATTTGATTTTTTAAAATAGACTCTAACCCTCTGATTTTAAAAACCTATCTTTTTACCTATGTCCTTCATTTCTTTTAGTCTGTTGAACATGTTAATCACATTTATCTTAAAGTTCTTATTAATTTAGAATTTTGAATTATCTTTTTATCTTCTTTTATGGTCTGTTTTTTCTCTCTCTTACTCCTTTCTTTGTCATGTAGTCCTATCTTTTGTCACATCTGGAATGTTATTGAATGCCACATAATATTTATTAAGTTCTTTAATACTTTTGTTGTTCTTTTAGTACTATCATGTTTACCCTTTTGTCAACTATTATGTGTCAAAGTATTCATAAGAACATAGTATACAATAGAAATAGACCACAGTGGAGTAAACAGATGGAATGCACCACTCAATTTTAGAAAGATATCACCAACAGTTTACTAGTACCCATGGCCAATAGTGTAGGTTAATGCCCACTTTGCTTACTAGTGTTCATCTTCCTCCAGAGATACAGTAAGTAGCTGACTGCTTTCATCCAGTCAGGGACTGTGCTGAATCCAGACTGGGTTTTAACCATGGTTAGTCTTGAACAACCTACAGTTTGCTCCTGGCCTTTCAGGATTTTCAACTTAGATTTGGTATATTTTCTAGCACCCTTCCTCCAACAAGCCAAAACAACAAAATGCACTCTGATTTGGGGGCGACAGTAAACAATCACAGTAACTACTGTTTACCGAAAGCTGGCCGACAGCTGAATGTGCATTAAATGAAAGAGCTCTTCTTCCCCGCCTTCCTCTTTCACTCTGACACTAGATTGCACGTTCAAAAACAAATCCTCCAAAATACATACTGTTTTGAAAATATTTTATGAAAGATAGAAAGTGGATGTAATGCATACATTTTGTTGTTTTAGCTAGGTAAAATGATTTATTGTCTATTATCTCCAGTGATGGTGATTGTCTTTAGAGGAGGTTAGGAAAACAATATCCCCCAAAGATTCGTATTTAACATTAGATTTTGTGATTTTTAAATCTTAGTATTTACAGAACCAAATCTTCTGTTATATTTCAGGTCTAATCTCAAAATTAATACTAATAACGATTTAAAATTTTAATAAATCTACCACAAAACATCTATGTCTTAAAATGATAAGAAAATATATTTAATTTATACATGGCCAATATGCTTTTTGGAGGAAAAATATTAGATTCAGCCTTTATGACTAATAATGGAAATTTTAATTATAATAATTTTTATTTAAATTAGATTTATTTTATAGTTAAGGATAACATGGCCACAATTCAAACCCAAATATATCTGGTTTCAAAACATATATATATTTTTAATACTGTGCTGTCTTGATTGTCCGTGATACAAGTCAGCTGATGTGTGTGTTTGCATAGACAGAAACTGGGAACTTTCATTTTCTTAGCATTCTAGTGTTGATAAACCATGAACACTATATGTTATGGTTTTTTTCTATTCTTCGTATTGTTCTATTGCTGCTTTTAATGTCTAGCTTACTAGAAAGCTCACTTATGTTAAAGTATTCTATTTGAATATTTTCATTTGTTCTTGTGTAAAGAACAATTGGATTCCCAAGGGATATATAATCCAAGTATATAAAGTGTTCTTTATTAGAATAATTTTAATTGGGAGTTCTTTCATATGAGGTTAAATCAATTTATTTTAAGATAGGAAGTTTTCTTGGTTTGATAACTTACTAATTTTAGATGAATCTTTTTGGAAAGTTTTGTCTTTTTTATTTTAAGAGTGTACTTCTAACGTTATTTTTTATGTTTGGCAATCTGCTGTTATCAGTCTGCTTATATAGCAATACAAGATGTTAATAATAGAGTATTTCCATCCTTAAGTGTCTAGATTAGCAATTCTCTTTTAAAATAAATTTTGACAGTACAGATTGAGAAAATATTTTAAATACACATCTGTCTTTTTATTTAATTTTTAAAATTTTCCTTTTTAGAGACAGGGTCTTGCTCCGTTACCTAGGCTGGAGTGCAGACGCATGACCATAGCCCACTGTAACCTTGAATTCCTGGGTTCAAGTTATCCTCTTGCCTCAGCCTTCTGAGTTGCTTAGAATAACAGCCTATTTCCACCATGCCTGGCTAATTTTTAAATTTCTTTATAGAGATAGGGTCTCGCTTTGTTGCTCAAACTCCTGACCTCAAGCCATCGCTGTGGCCTCAGCTTTGCAAAGTGTTGGGATTACAGGTGTGAGCCACCACACCTGGCGCTGCTTTCTTCCTATAAAGTTGATTTTTACATTGGGTAAAATTTTTTTGAAATAATAAAATGTCACAAAGAGAGTTTCATGTTTCAGGGTACAAATTTCAGGGAAGATGGTTGGAACTTTTTTTGGTTCCAATAAAAGTTTATTTACAAAAACATGCAACTAGTTGCATTAGGCATGTGGACAACAGTCTGTAGACCTCTTCTTAAAGGATATGTGAAAGGTATTTTTTCTCATTATAAAATATTTTAAATAGATTAAAATTATATTAGAAAATAAAGAGGAAAATACACATGATGTTTGAGAATTCTTTTTTTTGTTTGTTTGTGGGTGGGGGGCAGGGAGTCTCGCTCTGTTGCCAGGCTGGAGTGCAGTGGCATGATCTGGGCTCACTGCAACCTCTGCCTCCCAGGTTCAAGGAATTTTCCTGCCTCAGCCTCCCTGGTAGTTGGGACTACAGATGCATGCCACCATGCCCAGCTAATTTTTTTTTTTTTTTTTGTATTTTAGTAGAGACGGAATTTCACCATGTTTCCCAGGCTAGTCTCGAACTCCTGAGCTCAGGCAATCTGCCTGCCTCAGCCTCCCAAAGTGCTAGGATTACAGGCATGAGCCACTGTGCCCGGCCGAGAATTTGTAAGTTTCATAATATTTGAAAAAAGAAGGGAAATTACTTTTTTGGTTTGTTTCTTTGTTTCCGCTCTTTCACCCAGGCTGAAGTGCAGTTGGCACCATCTCGGCTCACTGCGATCTCTTCTTCCCAGGTTCAAGTGATTCTTCTGCCTCAGCCTCCTGAGTAGCTGGGACTACAAGTGTGCACCACCACACCTGGCTGACTTTTGTATTTTTAGTAGAGGTGGGGTTTCACTATGTTGGCCAGGCTGGTCTCAAACTTGTGACCTCAGATGATCCACCTGCCTTGGCCTCCCAAAGTGTTGGGATTACAGGCGTGAGCCACCGTGCCCAGACCTGCAAACTGTTGATTGCGAAACATTCTCTTGTGTTTGTGATGTAAAATATAAGAGAGCAAATAGGTCTTCCAGTGAACAGATATCTCTGGGTATTGTGCTTATTATCACCTATAGTCACTGCTTATATTATGTTTGGTGTGGATCATGTCATCTCTCTTGGAAGCCATCTTCTTGTTGATCATTGATGCTGACTGTTATTTTAATGGCAGAGGATAATTACCTCACCCCTCTGTTACAGACTACTAAAAGCAATGGCATATAATAAGGAATATTGTAAATTTGGTTTGAAATAGTGGAGAGTTCTCTGTCTCCTATTTTGGATACTTACGTTCTATTAAAAACATCACTCTTATTAGTGACTTTAACCTTTGTGAGCCCTTTTAAGTTTTGAAATGTGATGATTCTAGATGTTTTCATGTACATTAGTTATCTTCAGATATAATTCCATGTAAAGGGATATAGCATGGTATAAGAAAATCTATTTTATTTGAATATTTATTTTTTTCTGAAGCATATTTGATAAATGGCCAAATAATATATGCTTGTCGTAAAGGGATAGGAATATAATTTTTTCCTACTTATTCTCTCTGTGTATATATGGATATATATATTATTAATGCAGAACATTAAATATTAAAAATGAATTTTCACTGTAAAAATAATTTCTAATAAAAACTATAGACATTTAAGAAAATTATTTTTGATTTGTCCTCACATTTAAAATTTTTAAATTATTTTTAATTATAATTATGTTACAAATCTATGAACTATGGAAGGAATTAATGTAATGTGGATGTAATTAATATGTTTTAAACAGTTTCGGTAACTCTCATTTCTCTTGCTATGTTGACAAAGGGAAAAAGGTAGTTCATGCTTTCTTAGGTTTTAAGGTTTTAGTCACAGTCATTCTTTTTTTGTTGGTTGTTTGCGACGGAGTTTTGCTCTTGTTGCTCAGGCCGGAGTGCAGTGGCATGATCTTGGCTCACTGCAACCTTCACCTCCTGGATTCAAGTGATTCTCCTATCTCAGCCTCCTGAGTAACTGGGATTACAGGCATGCGCCACCACCCCCAGCTAATTTTTTGTATTTTTGGTAGAGACGGGGTTTCATCATGTTGGCCAGGCAGGTCTTGAACTCCTGACCTCAGGTTATCCACCTGCCTCGGCCTCCCAAAGTGCAGGGATTACAGGCTTGAGCCACCATACCCGGCCCATTCTTTCTTATTTCTAAGCTAACAAAAATTTCCTTGGACTTTGAAGGTGGGAAAGAGAATCTTTTTAAATAGAGACTTTTAAGAAACTGCATTTCAAAATCTTAATTGTAAGTCTCTTTTATGTAAACTTTTGATTTTTAATTTTTATGTAAAAGCTGTTACTTAGACTTGATTTGATATTTTTAGACATTCATCAAATTGTCATTTCATGATTCAAAAATCATTCCATTTTAGGAAACAGATGACTAATATTAATGTCATCATTATCAGGAAATAGCTCAGCATCTGTGTGATATTTCTTAGATATATTAAAATTCTTTTTACAGGTTTGATTTTTATAGCACATCTTAGTTACTGTGTTATGGAGGACAGATCCTCATTACTCTGGCATATACTCATGACTAGCTATATGATTTTAGAGAAGTGAGTATTGAGTGGGAAGGGTCGGTTAGCTGAAAGTGAAGCATAGACTCTAAGGGATTGATTTGCCTTCTGAAATTCTGGGTTGTGTTGGAGGGAGGAGAGCAGGATGTGAATGATGAAGCAAAGCTGGAAAACATTATTTTTCTTCATTACTGACTTTGATATAATAGAAATTTTTGTAATGCTTTCTCACCCTTAAATGTCTTTATGCTTGAAAATCATAGAAATTGTGTCTAAGGATATGCTTTGGGCTATTTGGACTTTGCTTTTACTTTAGTTTTTAGTTAGCTGTTGAGTTGCAAGTAATGCAGTCCTCTGATATTTGACATTTTATGTTTTTATGACACAGTATCTTCTGTAAGAATGTAACCTGGTAACATTCCTAGAAAATAGAATAATATTTGTAAATAGAAAAATATTTGTGCATTTTGTTGACTACTGATTGATCCATATATGTCTCTTGATATGAAAATATATGCACTAATAACCATGGCTTTTTCTTCCCTCTACATTTTACAAAGTAAATAGTTTGTTAGGTAATTTAGTGTTATTCCTGGAGAACAATAGTGACTAAAATCTTATCTGACTGTTAAAGGTGGAAATTGAGTTCTAACCTAGATTTTTATCTTTGATGATTTAAGTACTTTGTTAATTTTGTTTTCAAATATAAATTTCGGTTTATTTTATGGAGGTGCATTACTATCTTAAATGGCGTAATTTTTACAAGCAGTAGGTTATTCCTTCCTTGAGCAATCTGGTTGCAGAGTTAACTTTCTTATTCCATCCTACTGAATGAAGATTAGAGAAAAGCATTCAGAAATTTCCTTCTATTCAGGTGAAAGGTGGAGGTGGAGATTGTATGCTTTTTATTTATTCATTTTAGAAACATTTCTCATTTCCTTTTCCTACACATTGTACTGATTATTCTTATTAAAAATTTGCCAAGGATTGGCAGCATTATTCTCATGTATTGTCACTGAGATGGACATAGAAAATAAAAGTTTTCAAGTCCCTTTTAAATCTGGTTTCTCTTTATCTTTTTGTTTCTATCCATTTAGTACACGTTACATATGGCATTTATCTAACTTGACTATCCTTTAGGTACAAGAAACTAATTTTATCTGTGTTACTTCCTATATGTTGTTTCTCGTTATTGCATGATAATTTACTCCATTGATCTCCAGTTGCTGTTGTAGATAATACTGTGTAGTCGAACATTAATCTGTCTCAGCATTTCTCAATCAGGATTATTCATCTGAACCAAAGAAGACTGAAAATTATTTAAGTGATTATATTCTCAATTATCCCAAAGATATATAATGGTGTATAATTTGTATCATTCGAGTTTCATAGGAGAGTTATTTCATTACACACCAAGAATGCCATAGGGTGGCATTTCTGAAAGTGTACTTCTGGACCCGGATGCTTTCAGAGGTCCACAAGGTCAAAATTATTTTCTTAACTATTCTAAGACATTATTTGCCTTTTAAAATTCCCATTCTCTTTTGTTGTTATTATTATTGTCATTTTCTTTGTCTTTTTTATTAAAAATTCCCATTTTCTAACAAGTGTATGCTGGAGTTTTCCAGATGCTACGTAATGTGTACTATTATAATAGCTTGAATAAAAAAAGTATTAATAAAATCTAATTGTCTTATATTAAACACATTAAAGATATTTGCAAACATGTAAACAGTGCTATTCTTGCTATGTTTTTCTTTTGGAAAATGCAATTTTCATAAAAATATTTTTATGTAGCATGTAATGAATTTATTTTGTTTATAATTAGTAAATAAATACAGGCAGTTCCTACTTTGCATGGTTCCAGTATTTCATAATTTAGTTAAGTAACATCAATCCTACCTAGTAACATGGTTTCAATTTGAATTACCGCTGTAACTCAGCTGTGAGTAGTTGCATAAAATACACATTTTGCCACTGGCTCTCTAGTCCACAAACCACTATGTAACTAACAAATACACATCATAATCAGACACCAGTAATATTACTTCTTTCAATGTCTGCCTAGGATTGGTCCCTATGCATCTGAAAATGGATAATCAAAAACAGTGAATTGGCCAATTTACAGAGATGAAAGTACAGAAAAGAAATGGAAAATGATAGCTGGGTGTGGTGGCTCACGCCTGTAATCCCAGCACTTTGGGAGGTCAAGGCAGGCAGATCACGAGGTTAGGAGATCAGGACCATCCTGGCTAACATGGTGAAACCCCGGCTCTACTAAAAAAATACAAAAAATTAGCTGGGCTTGGTGGTGGGCACCTGTAGTGCCAGCTACTTAGGAGGCTGAGGCAGGAGAATGGTGTGAACTGGTGAGGCGGAGCTTACAGTGAGCTGAGATTGCAGCATTGCACTCCAGCCTGGGCGACAGAGCGAGACTCCGTCTCAAAGAAAAAAGAATGGAAAATGATAATGCTTAAAGTGAGATTTGCATGAATATAAAGGGAGTTACAGAATAAATTGTTGATCATGGGAATGTGCACATTTCTCCTATTTAAGAGAATCTACATATACAGCCAAGGAAACTTAGTGGAGGCAAATGTTGATGTAAAAATGAGGAAAGAATGTTGAATATTGTAGGGACATGGATGCAGCTGGAAACCATCATTCTCAGCAAACTATCACAAGAACAGAAAACCAAACACTGCATGTTCTCACTCATAGGTGGGAATTGAACAATGTGAACACTTGGACACAGGAAGGGGAACATCACACACCTGTTGTGGGGCGGGGGGAGGGGGAAGGGATAGCATTAGGAGATACACCTAATGTAAATGATGAGTTAATGGGTGCAGCACACCAACATGGCACATGTATACATATGTACCAGACCTGCACATTGTGCACATGTACCCTAGGACATAAAGTATAATTAAAAAAAAAAATGAAGAAAGTGGTTGCAACAGAAAGGATGAAAATGTCCCAGAGGAAGTGACACCGACAGAACACTTCACATTAAAGGGCTTCTCAGAGGTATTTCACAGCATTGAAAGTGTAAAGGAAAACATATTGGGAGCTAGTTCAAGAAATATGGCAGTTTGCAAAAAGACAGAAAAAGAGGCTTACGCTGTATCTTAAGTTACACTAAATGAGAAGAATGAGGCAAGCACTGTTCAGACTATTCATAAGTTTGTTACAAAGAAGTAGAACACTTGAATTCTCAGTGTTTCTAATGTTTTAAAGTATAGTGTACTAAATAAATCTGTTTTACTATTTTTCATTTCCCTATGTAACCGGTTGTAAGAAAGTTTTTAATGTTTTGACAAAAATTTATAAAGGCCACAGGAAAATTATAATTTTTAATTATAAAGATGATTTTGCATGGTTTCAACTTGCAGAGTTATTGTTATGGTCCTGTACTGCTGTGCTAAGTGAGGACTGCCTGTATTTAAAATCTTTTAGTTCAATTTCTAGTATGGTAAATACTAGATATAACCCAAATCTTTCTATATTTCCCTTTATGCCTGTCTCCTGTATTTTCTGTCCTGATTGAATAACATAACTATCAAGAGTAAAACCTGAAAAAAAGCTTGTACTCTTTTATCTTCTTTATAGTTTTTATTTCCAATTATTTAACAGCTCCCCTTATCATCTTGATTCCCCACTGTCTTAGGCTCTCATATACCATCCTTTATAGGGTATGACTGTAAAGGGCATGAGGAAGTTGTTTGAGGTGACAGGACTATTTTGTACCCTGATTTTGATGGTGATTATATGAATCTACACATATACAACATATCTACACAATCTACAACAATCTACACAATCTACAACATATAGTTTATGTTAAAACTCATAAACTATATGTTGGGTCTTGCCGTGATAGGACGTTTAAACATTTCTTTGCTATTCTTTCAAAATAGAGCTTACAAATAAATCAACAGGTACCCACTGAGTACAGTGTTCAAAGCATTGTCCTAGGTGCTGAGGGAGATACATTGTTCAGAAAGCATGTTTCTGCCTGAAGAAATTGTGTTCTAATAAGATAAAGATGGAAAACAAATGATAGCAGTAAGATAAATCATAATTGTCTCTTAAGGGAAATAAATACAAATAAAATGTTAGTTTGTGCTAGGAATATGCAGGTGGATAATTCTCCATTGAGAAGATGACATTTGAGTTGAGACTTGGAAAATACATTGATTTTTGACAGTCAAAAATACAGACAAAGAACATTCTGATAAGGAAAAATATAGTACACTTTACAGATTTGCAGGTTTTGCTATTTATAAGCTCATAAAAACTTTGGATGTTGAAATGGTTTGTGACCTCATCCAAATCTCATCTTGAATTGTAACTCCCATAATTCCCATGTGTCATGGGAGAGACCCAGTGGTAGGTAATTGAATCATGGGGGCGGGCCTTTCCTATGCTGTTCTTGTGGTAGTAAGTCTCACGAGATTTGATAGTTTTATAAAGGGGAGTTCCCCTACACATGCTTTCTTGCCTGCTGCCATGTAAGACAACCCTTTATTCTTCCTTCATCTTCCACCATGATTGTGAGGCCTCCCAGCCATGTGGAACTGTGAGTCAATTAAATCTCTTTCCTTTATAAATTACTCAGTCTCAGGTAAGTCTTTATTAGCAGTGTGAGAACAGACTAATACAGATGTATTCTTCTCATTAATACTCACATTCTATTTTATTCTGTTTTGTGCTCAGAAACTCTCAAAAGCATTTGAGTCTGCTGCTCAAATTCCTTACAAGTGGTAGTATTGTTTTTGAGTATTTTGGAGTTAATTTAGTTAGATCACATTTTGTTTTTAATGGGGACAATTAGCTATTTCTAAGTCTTAGTTTTGTCAATAGATACTCTCTTAGTCCTTTCAGGCTGCTTTAACAAATTACCTTAAACCGGGTAATTTATAAACAACAGAAACTTACTGCTCACAGTTCTGCAGGCTGGGAAGGCCAAGATTAGGGCACCATCAGATTGAGTGTCTGGTGAGAGCCCATTCCTCATAGATGACACCTTCTGTGTGTCCTTACATGGCAGAACAAGCTCCCTCAGGCCTCTTTTATAAGAGTACTAATTCTGTACATGAAAGCTCTGCCCTCATTATCTAACCACTTCTCAAAGGCTCTAACCCTTAATACTATTGCTCTGGGGATTAGGTATCAACATATGAATTTTGGGAGTACACAAACATTCTGACCAGAGGAGATAGGAAATAATAAAAAGACTCCTCTTTCTGTAAAAATTTCCATTTACAGAATAAATTTGAATAAATGGGGTTTTCAGAAGTTATATTCTTATAAAATATTTTTACAAGTTTTCCCCAAATTGCCTTCCTCCCATTTTTTTCATACTTAGGGAATTAATCAACTCTGCCTAAAAGCAACAATAATCTTTTTTTCATAGGTTTTCTGTGAAGACCCTGATTGATCGGTCTTGCTTTGAGACAATTGATGATTCTTCTCCTGAATTTAACAATTTTGCAGCTATTTTGGAACAGATTTTAAGCCACCGGCTAAAAGGTAAAAGCACTAATGTACTATTTATTCTCCCACTAGCTGTCTTTATGATAAGCTTGAAATTTTAGAAATCATACAGTCTGTGTGACTTAGATAGACAACATTCTACAATGTGAGAAACATAAACCTGATATCAGAATGTCAAATCTGTTGGCCTGTGTGACTACAAAAGAGCCTCTGTTCTCAGATTTACACCTATTTGTGGGATGCATTGAAAATGTTGTGTTAATTGCCACATACAAGGAGAAAAGTGGCTTTCCATAAGTAATTAAAATAAAAGCTTAAATTGAAAGGAAGCCCATCCCGAAGGTTACTTGATGGTGTTTTAATCAATTTACAAAGAAGCATTCCAGGCATAATGTTTATTTGTTTAGCATCTACTTTCTTAAACAAGTATCTTTGTAAATATTTTAGCAGATAGTAGGTTAAAAAAGAGGTATGTAAGAGACATGCTTGACTTTGGTTTTCTTAAATCAAAAGTATACTTACATTAGAAATATAATTCTCTTAACAATTTAAAGGGGAACATGGGAGCTATATTCTCTCTGAATTTTAGATTTTTTAAATTAAAAAGATCTATAAAATATAGTTGCTAAAAATCAAGAAGTATTGTGTAGTATAAATCTTAGTAACAATAAGTACTAACCTTATCACATTAATCCCATTATCTGGTCTTCCTAAAGCAAACTTGATCATCAGATATTTTCACTTAAGTTTTTTATTATCTTTACAATCTTAATGATATAGTTTCACATCAGTAGTAGTAACTTGCTTTGGTAGCATAACTTATGAGACTCTCAGGTGTGATATGAAGATTAATTCTATTCTGTACTTTTTGATGCTGAAAGCATCCAGGTTTTAGTATAAGTGTTTAAATGAGTTGAGCAGTACTGTGGGCCCAGAGCAAAGGATTGAATTTAAACTACGTCGGAGAAAAAATATGAATTCATTTATCCCTCTGCAATTTAAAATGGGGTTCCTAAAATTACTAACACTTTTTTCTGTTAAATTTGGTTGTTTTGCATTTTAAAAGGGTTATTTTTTCTCATTTTTGCTGTTCCATGTTTCCTAAATTTTCTGTCACTGATGTTACCTTTTATAAGAAAATAAAATTTTTATAAAAGCAAAGGATATGGAAGTATTTTGAGATATTATTAGATACTATATTGTGTGATGATCATATTTTTAAATTTTATGCATAAATTTATAAATAATGCCTGACTAAAAAGTATATGGAATAGAACAGACTCTGATGTACCTTGATGTTCGTGAGAATTTTACCTTAAAACCTAATGCCCCTGATCTGGTATACCTTTTAGCATATGATTCTCTCACAAAAAACTATCAATAGAAAACTATCAATAGCAAATGAACAATAAGGCTATGTTGAGACTCCCATGCCAAGTGGTTGGGCAGAGTCACTGTGTAAGTGGATGCCTCCGGCACACCAGTCTGCCGTCTTCTGAGTTGTATATCAGCAAAATATAGATCACACACCTTCAGAATTATTTCTGAACAATTAAATCCATTAATGTTATTTCTGAATAATACTATAATGAAAATAGAATCCCCAGTTGAATTATGAATAAGAATTCTACTTGTGTGACTAAGATATAGTAAGAAATCTGATACAGTAAGATTTGTGTTAATTTTTTAAGCTAGGTAAGATAATTTAAAAATTTCTGTAAATCAACTCATATGGTCACTGATTTATATACGTGTGTATGTGTATATATATATAAGGAATTACAAAATAATGTGTAACTTTTGAGATGAGGTATTTTAAAGATGCAAGCATCTGGGACTTTCATATATTACTTCCTATTTTTGGTATTTTAATATATAACAAATTGCTTTTACTTTTGGATAAATCATATGATTATTTTGATAGTACACTCCTCACTTATGATTTAGTTATATAGCAACTAATTTTTCCAGTGTTTTCCTTTATAGAAGTACAAATTAAAATTTTATAACTTTGTGTGTTTCTAAGATCTACTTTTCTACAACTACTGCTTATTTTTGAAGTAAAAGGACATTTGTTTTCAACATTAAACTTTTCCAGAGAAAGATAAAATCTTCCCCAGACACAGTATAGGCTGTGATGATACAGGCAAAGTGAAGAGCTGAGACAGTTGTTTCACTCTAAAAGCCCCATTACTGAAGAAAAGGAGGCTTTTAAAATTATATACATTAATCTTATTTGCAGTAATCTGTCAATAAGATGTTGATCTTACTTTCCTAGGATATAGCTGAGAAATAGGAATTAATGATAATATTAGAATTGAAAGAGATCTTCGTTCAGGTCCTTCAGTAATTTTTGAACTTTTATTGATTTATTTAAAGCATAATACTTCCTTCCACCCTAACCCTACCACTCCTAATAAAAGCCACTGCAAAAGCTAGATATATATGTAGAACATTTTGTTGAAGCCAGGATGGAGAAGTTAGGCATTTTGCCTGCTCAGCAACAATTGCAACCTATTCAGAACTCCGTAGTACCACTTCAGGTAGCTCAGAGGATCATAGACTGAGAAGCACTACTGTATTCTAGCCTCTTTCCTGCTGAAGCAATCTGCTCAACAGTATTTCTAACAGGGGTACATACAGTCTTTGCCTTAACACTTCTGATCTCTGAGAACTAAGTAAAGCAGTCCATCACATTATTGGACAGGTTAGATTATTTGAAAATTCTTATGTATATGAAACCAACCTATCATATTGTGCTTTGATCTTTTTTCTGCTGCTTTCTTTCAAATGTGAGCCTACTACTAACAAATATTAAAATATAGCTATTTTATAATCTTTTCCCAAGTTCCCTCTTTTCTTTCTCCCAGGTAAGGTATCCCTAGTTTCTTTAATTTTCTGGAACCACCACAGTCTTAGTTTTCTGGCTTACCACTGATTTGTTAGTATTGCTCTTAAAAATCCAGTTCTCAGAGCTGAGTAAAGCTTCAGATAGGCTAGTATTAGTCAGAATTTAAGTTTACATAGACTTCTGGTTCACGTTGAAATTGAGGCTGAGTAAAATCCCGAGGCTTTTAAAAAATTGAACTATAGCTTATATTTTATTTCTCTAAATTAGTTTGCCTGAGCTGAAGTTTGATAGGGATAAATGCAGTATTTTTTCCCTCTTTATCCCCTTCAGAGATAAAAATACAAATAAGTGGAAAGATATACGTGTTCATAGATTAAAAAATTAATATTGTTAAAATGCTTGTATTAACAATCTACCCAACATAATCTAAATGTTCACTGAAATCTCTATCAAAGTTTCAGGGTCATTTTTCACAGAAAAAAAAGACAGTCCTGAAAATTCATATGGAACCACAAAAGACCCTGAATAACCAAAGAAATCTTGAGCAAAAAGAACAAAACTGGAGGCATCAAAATACTTGACCTCAAAATATACTGCAAAGCTGTATTAGTTAAAACAGGATGTTGCTAGCATAAAAACAGATGAATAAACTAATAGAATAGAATAGAGAACCCACAAATAAATCCATGCATTTATGGTCTATTAATTTTCAACAAAAGTGCCAAAGCACACACTAGGGAAAGGACAGTCTCTTTAATAAATGGTGTTGAGACAACTGATTAGCCACACGTAGAAGAATGAAATTAGACCCTTCACACCATAGAAGAAAATCAGCTCAAAATGCATTAAAGACTTAAATGTAAGATCTACCTACTACAACTGTAAAGTTACCAGAAGAAAACATAGGGAAAAAACTCCATGACATTGGTCTGGGTGATGACATTTTTGGATTTGACACCACAAGCACAGGCAACTAAAGGAAAATAAACAAGTGGAATTACATAAAACTAAATTACATCATCAGAGTAAAGAGACAGTTTACAAAAAGGGATGAAATATTTAAAAACCACACACCGGATAAGGGGCTAATATCCAAAATATATAAGGAACTCAAACAAATCAATAGTAAGAAAATAAATAGCCTGATTTAGGCAAAGAACCTGAATAGATATTCCCACAATAAGACATGCAAATGGCCAACAGGTAAAAGGGTGCTCAAAATCACTCTACAGCAAATAAATGAAAATTAAAACCATAGTGAGATATGCCTTCATACCCGTTGGAATGCATATTATCAAACAGCCGAAGGATAACAAGTGCTGGAGAAGTTGTGGAGAAAAGGGAACCCTTGCAGTAGGAATGTAAATTTAGAACAGCCATTTCAGAAAACATTCTGGAGGTTCCTCAAAAAATTAAAAATAGAACTGCCATTAGTCTTCTATGTGATTAGAGTAAATAAAAATAAAAATAGAACCACCATGTAAACCAGCAATCCCACTTCTAGGTACATAGCCAAGGAAATGAAATCAGTGTCTCGAAGAGTTATCTCTCCTTCCATGTTCATTGAAGGATTATTCACACTAGCCAAGATAAGGACTCAACCTAATTATCCGTCTACTGATGAGTTTATTTAAAAAAAAAAAAAAAGAAAGAAAGTTGCATATATAAACAATGGAATACTCTTCAGCTTTTAAGAGGAAGAAAATCCTGCCATTTGTGACAACATGGATGACCCAGAAGACATTATGTTGAGTGAAATAAACCAGATACATAAAGACAAATACTGCATGACTTCCTTATATATGGCATCTAAAAAAGTTGAACTCATAAAAGTAGAGAGTAGAATGGTGGTTACCATGTGCTGGAAGGAGAAGGATCAGAGAGATGTTTTGGTTAAAGGATATAAAAATTCAGTTAAATAGGAATAAGTACAAGAGATCTATTGTACAAAATGGTGACTATAGTTAAAGTGTATTGGATATTTGAAAATTCCTAAAAGAGTATATTTTCAGTGTTCTCACCAAAAAATGGTAAGTACGTGAGGGCTATGGTTTAAATGTGTCCCCTCAAATTCATGTGCTGGAAACTTAACACCCTGTCCAACAGTGTTGGGAAGTGGGGCTTTTGGGGAGGTGTTCTTAGCTCATAAGGGCAGAGCCCTCATGAATGGATTAATACCTTTATAAAAGGGCTTGACAGAAGGAGTTTGTCCTTTTTTGCCATTTTGCTTTCTGCCATTTGGAGATACAACATTCCTTCATTCTAGAGGATGCAGTGTTCAAGGTACCACCTTGGAAGCAGAGACAGGACCCTCACTAGACCCCAAATCTGCTGATGCTTTGATCTTGGACTTCCCAGCCTCTAGAACTATGAGAAATAAATTGCAGTTTGCTATAAATGACCCAGTTTCAGGTATTGTTATAGCAATACAAAAATGGACCAAGAAAGTGAAGTAATACATATGTTAATTTGTTAATTAGTACAATTTAGCCATTCCACAATGTATACAAATTTAAAAACATGTACATCATATATACAATTTATATTTGTCAATTTAAAAATTTTAAAATAATTTTTAAAAAAAAATTAATACAGTTATAAGCTTATTCAAAGAAAAAAGAGGAAAGAAGAGACTAACCAGTGAAGCTAGAAATACAGTATGCATTAGTAGTATTAATAAATCTCAGGGATTAGTTGGTTGTGGGTAGGAGAAAGCTGAGCACTAGAACAATGCAGAGATTCCAGTCTGGATGTGGTCATTACCCAGGGTGACTGAAAAAGGGGAACATATTAAGGAAAAGAGAAAATATCAAGGTTTGTTGTGAACACTTGAGAAAAAATGATAGAAGGGGAAGAAAGAGAAAGCAATGGAAGAGAAAAGGGGATGAGGAAAATTAGAATAAAGAAGAGAAAGAAGTTAGAGGATATTCATTTTCCAAAACAAAGTTAGATTTAGTATAAGTTGATAGACTTAATTGGTAGTTTTTTAAAAAACCTAATTATTTAATTTCATTTATAAAAGAAAATCAATTGATTTTTTAACTTGTCAGTTGTATTATACTTCACCACTATTTTTCTTCTAAACTTATTTATCCATCCCTAAGCTACTTAAATTTCAAGTTACTCATTCAGAAATATAATGTAATGGGTCAACTATAAATGAATTTTTTTCATTTATTTATTCAACTATATTTATTAAGTATCTACTGTATGCCTACCACTGTTGTAAGTGCTAGGCATACAATAGGGAATTAAACAAAAATCCCTGTTCTCATTCATAGCTTCTATTATATCAGATGGGCAGGGGGTGGGAAGAAATGCAATTTAGGAAGACTTCTACCTCTGGGAAGATGAACGTGACATACTTTCCCCTGTTTCTCTTACAAAGTAGAATAATAAATCCTGGCTATCATGCATAAAACAAACATAAGAAAACTCTGAAAGGTAGAGAGTAGAAGAAAGACTGGTTAAGGACACTAGGACCTTAGGAATGACACAGTAGTGGGTTGCCTGGATTTACTTTTTGCCTCATATATCCCAGACTGGGTGTTGGATAAGCCAGGAACTTGCAAATTGCAACAGGCAAAGGGAAAAAAACAACAACAATGAAAACCTCTCAGCAAGATACTATTCTCTCTAGCCAAAGGACCAGAGAAAGAATAGCCTAGCAAGACAGAAAACTTTCTAGCAGTATCTGCTCTACTTTAAACATCACACAAAAAAACTGTAGTACCACCTACTCTTAAAAAAGGCCGAATGGGAAGCTTAGAATTCTACCCTCCTGAGGTGATAACAAAGTGTCCCAGTACCACCGTTAGGGTGATATCAGAGAAGGCCAGAGAGATAAGATTTCTTCCCTCTTGGCTGATCAAAAACTGTCTCTCCCTTCTCCAACACCCCCCTTCCTACCATGTTGATGGAACACCATACTGGGGAGCCTAGGCTGCCATCACCATCTAAAAGTAATGTGCTGGTTCCTGGCCATACTGGGGTAGGGTCAGAAGAGGCCTGTTAGAGAGTTATGTCTTTCACTGTCACCCAGTGGTAAGGGGGCCACCCCAAGTACCATGCCAGTGGAAACCATGTGGGAAGCCTGGACTCCAACTCCCACATGGTAGTAATGAGGATGCCCTTATTGGTATCAGTGGAAGCCCATTGGGAAACTTGAACTTCATCCTCCACTTGGCAGTAATGAAGCAGTGCTCCCCTCCCACCTTACCCTGTGGGAGCAGTGTCACAAAAAGCTAGTTAAAACAGAAGGTTTAAATAAGATCCAGAGTCTCATAACATAATATGAACATGTCCAGCTTTCCATTGAAACTCACTTGTCATACCAAGAACCAGGAAGGTCTCAGATTGTGTAATAAAAGATAGTCAATAGATGTCAACACTGAGATGACAGAGGTGTTAGAATCGCTGACAAAGATTTTAAAGCATCCATGATTAAAATGCTTTGAGCAATACATGTGAGAAAGAAATGAAAAAGTAGAAATCCACAGCAAAGAAATGACAGATATAAAGAAGACCAAAATGGAAATTTGGTGCTGAAAAAATATGAAACTGAAAAAGTTCAGTGGATGGACCCAACAGGAAAATGGGAATTACAGGGGAAAGAACCAGTGAACTGAAAGACAGAACAATAGAAATTTCCTAATCTGAACAACAGAGCGAAATTAGACTTGTTAAAAAATGAACAGAGCCTCAAGGACCTGTGGGACAATAACAAAAGATGACACCTGTCAGAATTCTTGAAGGAGAGAAGAAAGAAGGTGGGACTGAAAAAGTACTCAAATAACAGCTGAAAATTATCCAGAGTTAGCAAGAGACATAAGCATACAGATTCAAGAAACAGAGCAAACCACAAATAGGAAAAATTCGAAGAAATTCATGCCAAAGGCATGATAATTAAACCAATAAATAAAGACAAAGAAAAAATGTTGCAAATAGAAAAAAATGACAACTTGCCTACAACAATTTGAATAACAGTAGATTTCTGATCAGAAACAATGGAGGCCAGGAGGAAGTGGTACAACATATTTCAAGTGCTGAAAGATAACTGTCAACACAGCAGAATTATTCTTCAGCAATGAAGGAAACATTAAGACCTTCTCACAGGAAAGACAACTAAGGAAATTTGTTGCCAGCAGACTTACCCTCAATTAATGATCAAAGAACATTCGTTAAGCAGAAAGGAAATGATAAAAGAAAGAACTTTAGGCTGGGAGGCTAAGACAAGCAGATCACTTGAGCTCAGTAGTTCAAGACCAGCCTGAGCAACATGGCAAAACCCTGTGTCTACAAAAAATACAAAAAACTAGCCAGACATGGTGATATGCATCTGTGAGTCCCAGCTATTTGGGCAGCTGAGGTGGGAGGATCACTTAAGCCCAGGAAGTTGAGGCTGCAGTGAGCTGTGATCATGCCATCATGCCATTGCAGTCCAGCCTGGGCAATAGAATGAGACTCTGTCTCAAAGCAAACAAGCAACAACAACAACAAAACTTTGGAATAACAGGAAGGAAGAAAGGATACAGTAAACAAGAATATGGGTAAATACATTAGGTTTTCCATTTTACTTTTAGTTTTCTGTTTGTTCCCCCTGTTCTTGGTTTCTCTGTTTTCTTTTTTCTGTCCTCTAGGGGGCTGTTTGAACACTTTTTAGAATTCCATTTTTATTTACATTGTTTTTTAGTGTATCTCTTTGTATAGATTTTTCAGTGGTTGCAGTATTATGTTATAGATATATAACATCACAGTCTACTGGTATCATTTTCCAGTGTGAAGTTTAAAAATCTTACCTTTCTTTGTGTCCCTTTACACTATGTGTATAGCATAGTTGTTTTACATATTTCTTCTACATACATATAGGACCACATTAGACAGTGTTATAATTTTTTTTTCTCCACCACCAAAGATAATTTAGAACGCTCAAGAGGAGAAGGATAAAGCAAGTTTGTTGTTCCTGTATTTATAGTGTAGATACAGTTTGCTAATTTGTCTAGCACACAGTCCGAGGTATAAGAGGTAAAAAGAAACTCAGGGAGCTTACTGCTGTGTCATTCTCTGGGTTCTGAGGTTTCTAGCCAGTCTTCCTTTTCATTTCCACCTTCAGAATCTTTTAATGTTTGTTTTTATAAAATAGCCAGAGTTTTTAGTTGTATTTAGCAAGAGGAAAATACATCTACTTAATTTTGTTCTATCCCAGAAGTTGCCTTTATTTTTTAACGTGAAGAATTACATCAATTATTTTTCTAATGTTACATCACCTAAATATTCTTAGGATAAATCCAACTTGAGCCTCATATATTGTTTTAATCTACTTTGCAAGTTTTAGGATTTAGGTTTAATAACATTTTAGAAGTTTGGGTTCTGTGTTTATGAGTAAAATTAGTCTGTTTTGTGCTTGTTTGGGTTTTGTTGTCAAGGTTATTCTAGTCTCAAAAAATGCATTGCAGGTGTTTTGTCTTTTTTTTCATTCTTTGGGAGAATTTTGCATAAGTTTTGAATAATCATCTATTAGGTAGAAGTTACCAGTAAAAACTCTCTGGGTCAAATGGTGAGTGTATGCGTGTGTGTACATGCACTTCAACTACTAATTCACTTTATGCTTTCAGGTCTATTCAGGTTGTTGATTTCTTTGATGTTATTCTATTTTGTATTCTCCTTAAAGTTGTCAATGTCTTCTATCCCATATACTCTCAATTTTTAAATCTCTAGCTAGTTGTAATATTTCCTTTAATGTGACACTTAAAATAGATGAATTCAGCAGAATAGTTTTTAAAAATTAAAGCTCTCTAAAGGGATGTAAAGTCTAAAACTTTTTTAATTCTTTGTTTTTATTTTATGATCATTAGTTCTTTTTTCTTTTTTTCTTAACCAGTATTGCCAGAGATTTATCTGTTTTATTAGTCTTTCAAATAACTAATTTATGGCTTTGCTGATCATGTATGTATATTAATAGCATTATTGTTTCCTCTGTTATATCTTCTCTGGCTTTGTTATGTTTATGTTGGACTCTTAACAGATTAATTTTCAAATTTTTCTCCAACTACTGCTTTGGCTATATTTATGTTTGAGTAATGTAATATTTTCATTAATACTCGTTTTTAAGTAATTTCTACTTGTTCTGCTCATTTCTTTCTCTTATGAGTAATTTGGAAGTTTTTTATGTTTCTGAAAATGGGAGATTTTACCTTTTCATATTTACTTCTATGTTAATTGAGTTATAGTCAGAATTTGGTTTGTTTGGGAGATTTTGTTGAAATTTGTAAGTCTTACTTAAGGGCCTAGTTTATCGTTACTTTAATAAATGTCCCATCTTGAGAAGAAGATGTATTCTTAATTGTTGATTATCTTTTCAAATGTTATTTACATTTTTTGGCTTTATTTATTGATATTAGATATTTTAAATGATTTTATTCTGATGGATTTCATTTTTAAAATTTTTAATTTTACAGGTACGTAGTAGGTGTATATATTATGCGGTACATGAGATATTTTGATACAGGCACACAATGTGTAATAATCACATCAGCATAAGTAGGGTATCCATCACTTCAAGCATTCATTTTTTTGCATTACAAACAATCCAATTATACTCTTTTAGTTATTTTTAAATGTGCAATAGATTATTGCTAACTGTAGTCACCCTGTTGTGTGATCAAATACTAGATCTTATTAATTCTATCTAACTATATTTTTGTTCCCATTAACCATCCCCACTAACTGCCCCCCATCCTCTCTACCCTCCCCAGCCTCTGGTAACCATTATTTTACTCTTTATCTCTATAAGTTTAACAGTTTTTAATTTTTAGTTCCCACAAATAAGTGAAAATGAGCAGTTTGTCTTTCTGTACCTGTGTTTTTTCACTTAACATAATGTCCTCCAGTTCCATCCATGTTTTTGCAAATGACAGGATCTCATTTTTTATGGCTGAATAGTACTCCCTTGTGTATATTTACCACATTTTCTTTATTCATTTGTCTGTTTCTTCCAAGTCTTAGCTATTGTGAATAGTGCTGCAATAAACATTGGAGTGCAGCTATCTCTTCAGTATACTGGTTTTCTTTCTCTTGGGTATATATCTAGCAGTGCGATAGCTGGATCATATGGTAGTTTAAGTTTTATGAGAAACCTCTATACTTTTCTCCCTGGTGGCTGTACTAATTTACATTCCCACCAACAGTGTATGAGCGTTCTCTTTTCTCCACACCCTCACCAGCATTCATCATTGCTTGTCTTTTGGATAAAAGCCATTTTAACCAGAGTGAAATAATGTATCATTGTACTTTTGATTTGAATTTATCTGATGATCAGTGATTTTGAGCACCTTTTCGTATACCTGTTTGCCATTTGTAGGTCTTCTTTTGAGAAATATCAATTCTGATCTTTTGCCCATTTTAAGTTGAATTATTAGCTTTTTCCCTATAGAGTTGTTTGAGCTCCTTATACATTCTGCTTATTAATCCCTTGTCAGATGAGTAGTCTGCAAATATTTTCTCCCATTCTGTGGGTTATTGCTTCACTTTGTTGATTGTTTACTTTACAGTGCAGAAGCTTTTTAACTTGATATGATCTCACTTGTCTGTTTTTACTTTGGTTCCCTGTGCTTATGGGGTGTCAGTCAAAAAATCCTTGCCCAGTCCAATATCCGGGAGAGTTTCCACAATGTTTTCTTTTGATAATTTCACACTTTCAGGTTTTAGATTTAAGTATTTAATCCATTTTGATTTGATTTTTGTGTACAGTGAGAGAGAGGGGTCTAGTTTCGTTCTTCTGCATATGGATAACCAGTTTTCCCAGCTCCATTTATTGAAGAGACTGTCCCTTCCCCAATATACATTTTGAGAATCTTTGTCAAAAATGAGTTAACTGTAATTTTATGGATTTATGTCTGCATTCTCTATTCTGTTCCATTGGTCTATGTATCTCTTTTTATGCCAGTACCATGGTGTTTTGATTACAATAGCTCTGTAGTATACTTTGAAGTCAGGGAATGTGATTCCTCCAGTTTTGTTCCTTTTGCTCAGGATAGCTTTGGCTATTCTGGGTCTTTGTGGTTCCATATGAATTTTAGGATTGGTTTTTCTATTTCTGTGAAATACAAAATGTGTATATTCATTTTAAAGTCTCTGTGCACTTTGAGGAAAGATGCTGTCATTCATTTTTAAAATAATATTAAATTAAAAATATACAGGATAGCCAGGCATAGTGGCACACTTCTGTAGTCCAAGCTACCCAGGAAGCTGAGGCAGGAGGGCCACTTGAGGCCAGGAGTTCAAGGCAGTAGTATACTGTTATTATACCTGGGAATAGCAGCTGCACTCAAGCCTGGGCAACACAGCAAGATACCATCTCTATCATTGGTATTTTGATAAGGATTGCATTGAATCTGTACATTGCTTTGAGTAGTATGGGCATTTTAACAATAGTCTTCCAGTTCACTAACATGGAATATCTTTCAATTTTTTTGTGTGTCCTCTTAAATTTCTGGCATCAGTGTTCTATAGTTTTCATTGTAGAGATCTTTCACTTCTTTGGTAAAGTTTATTTCTGGGTATTTTACTTATAGCAATTATAAATAGTAGTACTTGATTTCTTTTTCAGATTGTTCACTGTTGGCATATAGGAAAGCTGCTGACTTTTTGTGTGCTGATTTTGTATCCTGCAACTTTACTGAATTTGTTTATCAGTTCTAATAGCTTTTTGATGAATTCTTTAGGTTATCCCAAATATAGGATCGTATCATCTGCAAACAAGGGTAATTTGACTTTTTCCTTTTCAGTTTGGGTGCCCTTTCTTTCTCTTGTCTGTTAATCCCTCTTATCTTATTGTAAGTACAAGGTTCTTTTCTACTTAAACATGATGAGATCTATTCCTTATGTTTATTACCCATTGATGCTATTAATTAACCATCTCGTTGTCGAGTTCTGCTGCATTCTTCCCCTGTTTTCTATTTCCATCTAGTCAATACTTATTAAGCTTTCCCTAAAGTTGGCGTTTCTTCTGCCCCTTCTACGTATTATTGAATTCTGTGTTCTTCTTTGTATACATTTTTATTTTCAGTAAATTTCTCAAGAAAACTTCCATTATTTTTCTACTCTATGTTTCTGATACATCATAGATTTTATCTATCTTTAATCTTTTAAAATGCTGTATACTTTTCCACATTATTGCCTTTAAAAGCCACTGTTGAAAAATCTTACTGAACTTAGGATGTTAGACAAGGCAGAGTAAGTCCAATAATAACCTAACTCTCTTAGTGTTCTTAGAGTACTATAACAAAATACTACAGACTGAGAGGCTTAAGTAACAAATTTATTTCTCAGTTCTGGAGGATGGGAAGTCCAAGATCAAGATATTGGCTGATTTGCTTTCTGGCAAGCATTCTCTTTCTGGCTTGTAGGTGGTCGATCATCTTCTCATCGTGTCCTTACTTGATGGAGACAGAGAATGAGCACTCTCTGGTGTCTCTTTGTATGATCCTACTGGATCAAGGCCCCATCCTTATACCTCATTTCACCTTAATTAACTCCTTATAGCACCTATCTTGAAATACAGATATATTGGGGATAGAACTTCAACATGTGAATTTTGGAGGCATGCAATTCATTTTATACAGCATTTATCAATGTGTTGTAGCTATTGGCTTACATATTTATATCTTCTAGTCTCTGTGCACTTTGAGGAAAGATGCTGTCATTCATTTTAAAATAATATTAAATTAAAAATACACAGGATAGCCGGACATGGTGGCACACTTCTGTAGTCCAAGCTACCCAGGAAGCTGAGGCAGGAGGGTCACTTGAGGCCAGGAGTTCAAGGCCGTAGTACACTGTTATTGTACCTGGGAATAGCAGCTGCACTCAAGCCTGGGCAACACAGCAAGATACTATCTCTAAAAAAATAAAATATAGAATCTAGGGTAAAACCAAAATTACTTTACTTACAGGGAACCAGGAAAATGTGATCAATTCTCATAGGAATAAAGATGCTCATTGTGAGATGACCCAGATGTTGGAATGATCAGGCAAAGACATCAAAGCAGCCTTTATAACCCTGCTCCATGATATAAGGTGTAACTCTTGGAATGAATAGAAAAATGGAAATTCTGAGTACAGAAATAAAATCTTAAGGAAGAACCATGGAAATTTAAAAGTATAATGTCTGAAATAAAACATTCACCAGATGAGGCTGTAAAGCAGAATGGAGATGATAGAGATGTGTATATTAATTTTAAAGTAAATCAGTAGAAATGATCCAATCTGAAGAACAGAACAGGAAGAAATTAAAAATTTATAGCAAAATATATAAATTTGTGTCTTTGGAGTCTTCGAAGGAGAGGAGGGAGAGATTAATACAGAAAATACATTTGACAAAATAATAACTACAAGTTCCTAGATTTGGGGAAGACAAATTTATAGATTCAAGAAGCTTAGCAAAGCATTTCACAAAATTTAACATCCTTTCATAATAAAAATTCTCAACAATTAAAGTATAGAAGTAATGTACCTCAACATAATAAAGGTCATATATAACAAGCACACAGTAAGCATCATATTCAGTGGTAAAAAACTGAAAGCTCTCATAGGATCAAGAACATGACAAGGGAGTCCATTCCTACCATTTCTACTTAACATCATTCTGGGTCTCCTAGCTAAAGCAATTATGCAAGAAAAATAAATAAAAGGTATCCAAGTTAGAATGTAAGAAGTTCAATGATCTCTGTTTGCAGATTAAATTATCTTACATGTACAAGACCCTAAATACCAAAAAATGCTTAGAATTAATAAATTCAGTGAAGTTGTGTGACACAAAATCAACATACAAAAATAAGTTACATTTTTATATACTAAAAATGAAGTATCCAGAAATAGAAATTAAGAAAACAGTTCCATTTCCATCAGAAAAGAATAACATACTTAGGAGGAAATTTAGCCAAGAAAGTGAAACCTCTGTGCATTGAAAATTACTAAACATTGATTAAATAAATTGAAGAAGACTCAAATAAATAGCATTGAATCTATATCTCATGCTCATGAATTGGAAGAATTTTTATTGTTAAATGTCCATACTACCCAAAGTGACCTATAGATTCAATGCAGTATTTCGTTTTTAAAACTTTTAGGTTCAAGGGTACATGTGCAAGTTTGTCATCTAGGTAAATTGCATTGTATGAGGGTTTGGTGTACAGATAATTTTATTACCCAGGTAATGAGCATAGTACCTGAAAGGTAGTTTTTTGATCCTCTCCTTCCTGTCACCTTTCACTCTCTAGTAGACCTCAGAGTTTGTTGTTCTCATCCTTGTTTCCATGGGTAGTCAGTGTTTAGCTCCCACTTGCAAGTGATAATGTGAGATATTTGATTTTCTGTTCCTGCATTATTTCACTGAGGAATGATGATCTCCAGCTTGATCCATGTTGCTGCAAAAGAAATGATCTCATTCTTTTTTATAGCTGTGTAGTACTCCATGTCATATATGTATCACATTTTCTTTAGTGCTGCAGGGAACATACACATACATGTGTGTTTATGGTAGAATGACTTATATTCTTCTGGGTATATACCCAGTAATGGGATTGCTGGGTCAAACGGTAGTTCTTCTTTTAACTCTTTGAGGAATTGCCATACTGTCTTCCACAATGACTGATGACTGACCTAATTTGCATTTCTACCAGCAGTGTATAAGCATCCTCTTTTCTCTGCACCATCTCCAACACCTGTTATTTTTGACTTTTTAGTAATAGCCATTCTGACTGGTTTGAGATGGTATCTCATTGTGGTTTTGATTTGCATTTTTCTAATGATCAGTGATACTGAGCTTTCTTTTCATATGCTTGTGGGTCGTGCGTATGCTTCCTTTGAAAAGTGTCTGTTCATGTCTTTTGCCCACATTTTTATGGGGTGGTTTGTTTTTTCCTTGTAAATTTGCTTAAGTTCCTTATAGATGCTGGATATTAGACCATGCCAGATGCATAGTTTGTAAATATTTTTTTCTCATTCTGTAGGTTGTCTCTTTACTCTATGGATAGTTTCCTTTGCTGTACAGAAGCTCTTAAGTTTAATTAGATCCATTTGTCAATTTTTAATTTTGTTTCAATTGCTGTTGGTTTCTTTTTCATGAAATCTCTGCCCGTTCCTATGTCCAGGATGGTATTTCCTATGTAATCTTCCATGGTTTTAATAGTTTGAGCTTTTACATTTAAGTATTTAATCCATCTTGAGTTTATTTTTGTGTATAGTGTAAGGAAGGGGTCCAGCTTCAATCTTCCACATATGGCTATCCAGTTTTCCCAGCACCATTTATTTATTAGTGGTCTTTTCCCCATTGCTTTTTTTTGTCAGCTTTGTCAAATATCAGATGGTCGCAAGGCGCGGTGGCTCATGCCTGTAATCCCAGCACTTTGGGAGGCCAAGGCGGGCAGATCATGAGGTCAGGAGATCGAGACCATCCTGGCTAACATGGTGAAACCCCGTCTCTACTAAAAATACAAAAAGTTAGCCGGGCATGGTGGCGAGCGCCTGTAGTCCCAGCTACTTGGGAGGCTGAGGCAGGAGAATGGCGTGAACCCGGGAGGCGGAGCTTGCAGTGAGCCGAGATCGTGCCACTGCACTCCAGCCTGGGTGAGAGCGAGACTCCGTCTCAAAAAAAAAAAAAAATCAGATGGTCATGGGTGTGCAGCCTTATTTCTGGGCTTTCTATTCTGTTCCATTGGTCTATGTGCCTGTTTTTGTATCAGTACCATGCTGTTTTGATCACTGTGGCCTTGTGGTATAGTTTGAAGTCAGGTAATGTGATGCCTCCACCTTTGCTATTTTTGCTTAGGATTGCTTCTGGTTACTTGGGTTCTATTTTGGTTCAATATGAATTTTAAAATAGTTTTTTCTAGTTCTGTGAAGAATGTCATTGGTAGTTTGATAGGAATAGCATTGAATCTATAAATTGCTTTGGGTAATATAGCCATTTTAGTGATATTGATGCTTCCTGTTCATGAACATGGGATGTTTATCCATTTGTTTGTGTCTTCTCTGATTTCTTTGAGCAGGGTTTTGTAATTCTCGTTGTAGAGATTTTTCACTTCCCTGGGTAGCTGTATTTCTATGAAGTTTATTCTTTTTCTGGCAGTTGTGAATGGGATTGCCTTTCTGATTTGGCTCTCTGTTTGGCTGTTGTTGCTGTATAGGAATGCTAGTGATTTTTGTATATTGATTTTGTATCCTGCAACTTTGCTGGAGTTGTTTATCAGAGGAACTTTTGGGCCAAGACTATGTTTTGTTTTGTTTTTTTCTAGATATGGAATCATGTCATCTGCAAACAGGGATAGTTTAACTTTCTCTTTTCCTATTTGGATGACCTTTCTTTCTTTCTCTTGCCTGATGGCTCTGGCTAGGACTTCCATTACTATGTTTAATAGTAGTGGTGAGAGAGGGCATCCTTGTCAGTTTTCAAGGGGAAATGCTTCCAACTTTTGCCCATTCAGTATAATGTTGGCTGTGGGTTTGTCATAGATGGCTCTTATTATTTTGAAGTATGTTCCTTCAATACCTAGTTCATTGAGAGTTTTTAACATGAAAGGGTGTTGAATTTTATCAGAGGCCTTTTCTGTGTCTATTGAGATAATCATATGGTTTTTTGTCTTTCGTTCTATTTATATGATGAATCACATTTATTGATTTGCACATGTTGAACCAACCTTACATCCTGGAGTTGAAGCCTACTCAATCTTGGTGGATTAGCTTTTTGATGTACTGCTGGATTTGGTTTGCCAGTATTTTGCTGAAGATTTTTGTATTGATATTCATCAAGGATATCGGCCTGAAATTTTCTTTTTTCATTGTGTCCCTTCCAGGTTTGGATATCAAGATGATGTTGACCTTATAGAATGAGTTGGGGAGGAGTCCCTCCTCCTCATTTTTTTGGAATTACTTCAGTGGAAATGGTACCAGCTCTCATTCGTATGTCTGGTAGAATTCAGTTATGAATCCGTCAGGCCCTTGGCCTTTTTTTTTTTTTTTTGGTAGGCTATTTATTACTGATTTGATTTCAGAGCTCATTATTGGTCTGCTCAGGGAACCAGTTTCTTCCTGACTCTGTCTTGGGAGAGTGTATGCATCCAGGAATTTACTCATCTCTTCTAGGTTTTCTAGTTTATGTGTGTAGAGGTGTTCACAGTAGTTTCTCTTGGTTGTTTTTATTTCTGTGGGGTCAGTAGTACCATTCCCTTTGTCATTTCTAATTGTGTTTATTTGGAGCTTTTCTCTCTTCTTTATTAGTCTAGCTCGTGGTTTATTTTATTAGTTTTTTCAAACACCAGCCCTTGGATTAATTGATCATTTGGTTGTTTTTTTTGAGTCTCAATTTCCTTCAGTTCAGCTCTGATTTTTGTTATTTCTTGTCTTCCGCTAGTTTTGGGGTTGATTTGTTCTTGCCTAATTTTTTCAGTTGTGAAGGTAGGTTGTTAATTTGAGATCTCTCTAACTTTTTGATGTGGGCATTTAATTCAATGAAGTTATCTCTTAACACTGCCTTAGCTGTGTCTCTGAGATTCTGGTATGTTGTATTTTTGTTCTCATTATTTTCAAAGAACTTCTTGATTTCTGTCTTAATTTCATTATTTACCCCAAAGCCATTCAGGAGCATGATGTTGAATTTCTGTGTAATTGCATGGTTTTGAGTGATTTTCATAGTCTTAATTTCTATTTTTATTGCTCTGTGGTCCAAGAGTGTGTTTGGTATGATTTCAGTTCTTTTACTTTGTTGAGGATTGTTTTATGTCCAATTATTTGGTCAGTTTTAGAGTATGTGTCATGTGGTGATGAGAAGAATGTATATTCTGGTGTTTTTGGGTGGAGAGTTCTGTAGAGGTCTATCAGAGCCATTTGGTTTAATGTTGAGTGTAGATCCTGAATATCTTTGTTAATTTTCTGCCTCAGTGATCTGCTTAATACTGTCTGTGGAGTGTTGAAGTCTCCCACTATTTTGTCTGTGGGAGTTTGTGCCTCTTTGTAGGTCTCTAAGAACTTGCTTTATTAACCTGGGTGCTTGTGTGTTGGGTACATATATATTTAGGGTATTTAGGGTTTCTTGTTGAATTGAACCCTTTACCATTAAGTAATGCCCTTCTTTGTCTTTTTTGATGTTTGTTTATTTGAAATCTCTTTTGTCTGCAATTCAGATTGCAATCCCTGCTTTTTTCTGTTTTCCATTTGCTTAGTAGATTTTTCTTTATCCTTTTGAGTCTATGAGTGTCATTACATGTGAGACGGATCTCTTGAATACAGCATACCATTGGGTCTTGCTTATTTATCCAGCTTGCTACTGTGTGCCTTTTAAGTGGGGCATTTAGCCCATTTACATTCAAGGTTAGTATTGATTTGTGTGGATTTGATCCTGTCATTGTGTTGTTAGCTGATTATTATGTTGGCTTTTTGTGTGGTTGTTTTACAGTGACACTGGTCTGTGTGTTTAAGTATGTTTTTGTATTAGCTGGTATTGGTCTTTCCTTTCTATATAGTGCTCCTTTCAGAATCTCTTGTAAGGCAAGTCTGGTGGTGATGGATTCCCTCAACAGTTGTTTATCTGAAAAGAATCTTACTTCTCCTTCCCTTGGGAAGCTTACTTTGTCTGTATATGAAATTCTTGGTTGAAGAATTTTTTTCTTTAAGAATGTTGAATATAGGCCCCCATCTCTTCTGACTTGTAGGTTTTCAGCTGAGAGGTCCATAGTTAGCCTAATGGAGTTCCCTTTGTAGGTCATGTGCCCTTTCTCTCTAGCTGCCTTTAAAATTCTTTCATTTTAACCTTGGAATATCTGATGATATGTGTTTTGGGGGTGATCTTCTTGTATACAATCTTGCAGGAGTTCTCTATATTTTCTGAATTTAACTGTTAGACCCTATAGCTTTGTTGGGGAAGTTTTCATGGACAATTTCCTGAAGTATGTTTTCCAAGTTGTTTGCTTTCTCCCCCTCCCTTTCAGGAATACCAGTGATTTGTAGATTTGACCTCTTTACATGATCCCATACTTCTCACAAGTTTTGCTTGTTCTTTTTTATTCTCCTTTCTTTATTTTCATCTGACTTTCTTATTTCAGAGAACCAGTCTTCAGGTGCTGAGATTCTTTTGTTAGCATGGTTTCTTCTGCTGTCAGTACTTCTAATTGCATTGTGAAATTATTGTATTGTGTTATTCATCTCTGTCAGACCCATTAGGTTCTTTTTTATACCAGCTATTTCATCCTTCAGTTCCTGTATCACTTTATTGTGATTCTCATTTTCCTTGGATTGGGTTTTGCCATCTTCCTGAGTCTCAGTGATCTTTGTACCTATCCATATTCTGGATTGTATTTCTGTTATTTCAGCCAGTACAGCCTGATTAAGAACTCTTGTTGGGGAACGGGTGTGGTCATTTGGATGGCATTCAATACCCTGACCATTTGAGTTACTGGAGCTCTTGCATTTGTTCTCTGTCATCTCCGTGTGTGGGTGTTCCGTTATCTGCATTGTAGATTAAGTATAGTCAACAGACTTCTCTTTTGGATGTTTTCACCAGGCCAAGGCTTTGTGCAGTGTCTTTATTTGAAGCTGACTTCTTGACTCTGGTTTCAGAGGTGGGTGTATTAGTGAGGTACTTTTGATGTTGAAGCCTTGGGGTGTGATCCAGCAGGCAGCTTAGCCTTTTTGGTCAGTTGGTAGACTCTTGTTTGGTTGTGTGGCTCCCCTATGTTTCCTCACAATTGTAGCTGTGTTCTTTCTCAATGTTCTGAAAGTGTGAGTTTCTCTCCCCCTTGAATGCTGGCTGCAGATTGTGATTTGGTACTTCTGGGCTGCCCACTGCACCTTTGGTGCGATCTCAGTGTTTATGTTCCTTTCTCAAGATGGAGGCAGCAGACAAAGGGATCTTAGTAGTAGTTGTGACTGAGGGTCATTTGATTGTCTCCTGAGGGCTCCAACCCAGAGAGACATAGGTCAGCAGTCCCTCAGGGCAATCAGGCCAGGATGGAGGGTCTGTACTGTGGGCCCAAGCCAAGGGTTCCCTGTCTAGTCACAAGCACTGTGGGGTGTGTAGGACCTGTGGGAGACGTATTGGCCTCTCCTTGGGCTTATTACAGCTTCTTGGAGGTGTGGATAAGACACTTAGGGTCTTTACTCTTTTATTGGTCCAGCAAGGGCAGATCCACTTCAGAGGCAGTCTCAGAGAGGCTTTCGATTTCCCATAGAGGCCCTGTCCAGGGAGTTGCCAAGTTGCTACTTGCTCAGTAGCTCTGGTGGGGAATGGCTGGAAACCCAAGTCTGGAAGACCTGTCTGGTGAGGAGATATGGGAATGAGCACCTACTTAACACTCTGGCCAATTTTCCATGGGGCTGCTGTGGTATGTTTGCTCCAGTACCTGGTTGCCTCGGATTTTCCAGTACCTGGAGGTACCACCAGTGAAGGCTGCAAAACAGCAAAGATGATACCTCCCAAGGAGGTACAGGCCTGTTGCTGGCCCAAAGGCACCTGTAAGAGGTGGGTGGAGACCCCAGTTAGGAGGTCCCACCCGGTAAGAAGGAATAAGATTGAGGACCCACTTAAAAATGCAGTCTTGCCACGTGTTGGTAGAGCAGCTCTGCTATACTGTGCTGGGGGTCCACTTCAGCCCCCAGTTGCCTCAGATACTCTGAAGAAGTAGTTAGAACAGCTGGAACAGCTAAGTCATGCAAACAGCAAAGATGGTGCCTGCTACTCCCCCGGGAGCACTGTCATGGGAGAATTCAGCTCTCTGTTGGCTGGAGAACACAGGCAGGAGTGCTGGAGGCCCTGGTTGGAAGGTCCTGTCCAGTGAGGAGGAGTGGGACTGGGGACCCACTTAAGCAGTCTGGCCACGTTTGGGTAGAGCAGCTGTGCTTTCTGGGGAGTCTTTTCTGCCCCTGGTCAGTTCAGACTCTTCAAATTCCAAAGGCAGGAATGACTGAGTCACCTAGACAGCAAAGATGGTGACCTGCCTCTCCCTCTGGGAGCACCATCCCAGGGAGAATTCAAATCTGTGTTGTCTAGAGAATATAGGCAGGGATGGCTAGAGGCTCCGTTTGGTAGTTTCCACCCATAGGAGGAACAGGATCAGGTGCCTGCTTAAAGTAGCAGTCTAGCCACATTGTGGTAGAGCAGTTGTGCTATGCTGGGGGATCCTTTCCACCTCTGGTCAGCTCGGACTCTCCAAAGGCCAGAGGCTGGAATGGCTAAGGCGCCCAAACAGCATAGATGGTGGGCCACCCCTCCCCTGGGTGCTCGTCCCTAGGGAGTTGCTGTGCTGCTACCGGTGGCTGGCTAGAATTCCAAGCCAGTGGGTCTTGTCTTGTGAGGTGCCGTGGAAGTGGGGCCTATAGGTTTTGGCTGCTTAGCCCTCTAGATTCAGCCTCCTTCCAAAGCGGAAGGTCTAACCTTCCACTTTGCCAGAACTGCAGCTACTTTTGCTGGAAAGCCCAGTATCTAAGCCTCCAGGGTTTCCCTGCATGCCTGAGCAGGAGCTCTGCCAAGACTCCATGTACCTCTGTCTGTGAGACTGAAGGCCCTGGTGGAGTGGGTTCACAAGGAGATCTCCTGACCCAAGGTTTGCAAAGATTTATGGGAAAAGTGTGGTTTCCTGAGGTCACACATTCACTCACTGTTTCCCTGGGCAGGGGAGGTCCCCCTGGCTCTGTATTGCTCCTGGGTGGGCTGTTGTCCTGTCTTGCATTTCTTTGTTTTCCATGGGTCAAGTTGTTTCCATGATTCATCCCGATGCGAGTACCTGGATGTTTCAATTGAAGGTGCTGTATTAACTAGCCCATCTCCATGAGAACTGTGCACACTAGCTGCCTCTAGTCGGCCATTCTGGCTACTCCCCTGGAATTCCTTTTCTGTAAGAATGCTGCATTTAGGACCCCAAACTCTTCTGGTTTGTAGGGTTTCTGTGGAAAGGTTTGCTGTTTGCCTGATGGGGTTCCCTTTGTAGGTGACCTTTCCCTTTTGTTTTGCTGCCTTTAACATTTTTTCTTTCATTTTTGACTTTGGCAAATCTAATGACTATATGTCTTGGGGAATGGTCATCTTGTATAGTATTTTGCAGGTTTCTCTGCGTTTCTTAAATTTGAATGTTGACTTCTCTAGAGAGATTGGGGACATTTTCACGGTTGTTATCCTCAAATATATTTCCCAATTTCCTTGCTTTGTCTCCCTCTCTTTCAGGGATGGCAATGAATCATATTTTGTCTCTTTACATAATCCTATATTTCTCAGAGGTTTTGTTCATTCCTTTTTTCTTTTTTCTTTTTCTGACGGAGCTAATTTCAAGAACCAGTCTTCAAGCACTGAGATTCTTTCCTCAGTTTGATCGAATCTGCTATTAATACTTGTGATTATATTATGAAATTCTTGAAGTGTGCATCTCTATCAGGCCAGTTTGTTTTTTTCTTAAAATGCCTCTTCTATATTTCAGCTTCTGTATCAGTTTGTCATATTCCTTAGATTCCTTGGATTGAATTTTGACATTCTGTCGAATCTTGATGATCTTCATTCCTATCCATGTTCTGAATTCTATGTCACTTATTTCAGCCTGGTTAAGAACCATTGCTGGGAAACTAGATGGTTATTTGAAGGTAATAAGACACTCTGGCTGTTTGAGTTGCCAGAGGTCTTGTGCTGGTTCTTTCTCATGTGTGGGCTGATGTTCCTTCAACCTTTGATGTTGCTGTCTTTGGATGGGTTTTTTGCTTTTATATTCTTTGATGCCCTTCGGTGTTTGATTATGATATAAGGTAGGTTCAGTCAACTGGCTTCATTTCTGGAAGATTTTAGTGGGTCAAAACTTAGCTCAGCACTCCTAGACTGTGTGCTGTAACTTTGGGGAACTGGTACCCGGCACCTGGCTTTGTTCTCTGGCCCCTCAAGGTTAGGAAGCTGCTGCACTGGAAGGGCCAAGGTGTTTTCAGTCCACTGGTCACAATACTCCTATGGCTGGTACCGGCCAAAGCACTTCATCGAGGTGGTGGCTGTGGGATCCATGCTCCTTCATGTGTACCAGCATCTGCAGAAGTGTAGCGAGGTACACCCTCACTGGCTGGGGCAGGGTACCAGTGGAAGCAGGGCAGTGATGTACATGCAGGTACTTATGCAGTTGTGGCAGGGGTGGGGGTACTGGCATCCATGCATGCTCTCTTGCTGCCATCATGGCAGTTGCAGGATGCTGGCAGGGGTGTGGTTGCTGGTATCAGTGTGTACATTCACATCGGTGGCAGTGTATCTCGGTGCCCATACATCAGTGGGGGAATAATGGCAGGGTACACTCATGCTGGCAGTTCCGGAGTGTCAGGGTGCACACACATACATGCACCAGCATGGGAGGGGAGAGGAGGGTGACATGTGCCAGTAAAGCAGAGGGGAGTCAGGGCATGGGCAAGTAGTGTATGCCAGTAAAGTAGGTGAGGCGAATCTGCCTTGGGGGTAAGCTGTGGGTGGGCTAGTACATATTGGCAGGGGCTGGTCTGCTGGAGCTCTGTGATGGTCAAGAATTGTCTGCCAGCAAAGGAGGCATCATAGAGCCCCCAGGAAGCACCCTGGTTGGGCATCTGAGGCTGCATTGCAAGTGGGCATGGTAGGGTGGCACCCAAGGAGAGGTTAGTTGACAGGAGCGTGCTCAGATCAGACTGGCTTCATCCTACAGGCAAGAGCGCCTTTTCTGTCCAGGTCTGATGGTCACCCTAAGGCTAAAGGCTCCCAGATGAGCATGGTAAGCCTTGTGAGAAGGGCATCCTTGGATGTGCTCCACTGCAGCTCTTCCTGTGCCAAACCCTGTTGGTTTTGCACAGGCTGGAGCCCTGTACCTACAGCCTTTTCAGGCATCTCTCCCTGCCAGCTCAAGTGTCTGTTGGGAGAATGATCTCCTGCTGCTAGGATCCTGGCAGTCTGTGGTGAGAGTGGTCTACTCCTCACTTGTTCAGTTCGCCTTTTCCCCAGGAGATGCTGGGGGCTAGGAACAAGTCCCTGTGTTTAGCCTCCCCATGCTGGGTTCCCTGCTTCCTCCCTCTTCTACCCAGTGTCTGCTTCCTCCCTCCGTCCACTCTAAATGGCTTCTCTCCAAAGATCTGTTCAGAGTCTGCCAGTCTTCCTGATGTCCCAGTCTCTCATCAGTACAATCTTTTTCAAAATTTTAATGACATTTTTCATAGAAAATGGAAAAGTTTCCTAAAATTTGTATCAAACCTCCAGTCTTGAGTAGCCAAAGCAACCCTGAGCAAAAGAAACAAAGCTGAAGGCATTATGCTTTCTGATTTCAAACTATGTTACAATGCTGTAGTAATTGAAACAACTTGGTACTAAAACAAAAACAGATACATAGACCAATGGAACAAGCTAGAGAACCCAGGAATTAATGTATGCGTATTATGGTCAACTAATTTTTGACAAGACACGAAGAGTACACAATAGGGAAAGGATGATCTCTTCAGTAAATAGTGTTCAGAAAACTGAATATCCACATGCAAAAGAAAAAGAAAAAAGAAAAAGAGAAAGAAGGACAGAAAGAAAGAAAAGAAATCGGACCCTTATATCATACACAAAAATCAACTCAAAACAAATTAAAGAATTTAACAGAAGACCTGAAACTGTAAAATTAGTAAAAGAAAATATAGGGGAAAAGCTAATTGACATTACTCTTGGCAAAGATATTTTTGGACTTAATGCCCAAAGTACGGGCAACAAAGAAAAGATAAATAAGTCGAACGACATTAAACTGAGAAGTTTCAAGCCAAGTATAGTGGCCCATACCTGTAATCCCAATGCTTTGCGACACTGACACTGGAGGATTGCTTGAGGTCAGGAGTGCCAGGACTTTGAGACCTACCTGGGCAACATAGCGAGATCCCATCTCTACAAAAAGTTAAAAAATTAGCCAGACATGGTGGCATGCATCTGTAGTCCCAGCTACTCGTAAGGCTGAGGCATGAGGGTTGGTTGAACCCAGGAGTTTGAGGCTTCAGTGAGCTATCACCTCATCACTATATTCCAGGCTAGGTGAGAACAAGACCCTGTCTAAACAAACAAACAAACAAACAAACAAACGAAGTTCTGCACAGCAAAGGAAACAATCAACAAAATGAAAAGGCAACTTACAGAATGAGAGATAACATGTGTAAACCATGTATCCAATAAGGTGTTAATATCCAGAACATTTAAGGAACTCAGTAGAAAACAACAACAACAATTTAAAAATGGGCAAAGAAGCCAGGTGCAGTGGCTCACACCTATAATTCCATCACTTTGGGAGGCCAAGGCAGGTGGATTTCTTGAGGTCAGGAGTTCAAGACAACCAGCCTGGCCAACATGGTGAAACCCCATCTCTACTAAAAACACAATAATTAGCCAGGTGTAGTGGTGTACACCTGTAGTCCCAGCTACTTGGGAGGCTGAGACCCGAGAATTGCTTCAACCTAGGAGGCAGAGGTTGCAGTGAGCCGAGATCATGCCACTGCACTCCAGCCTGGGCAACACAGCAAGACCTTGTCTCAAAAAAAAACTTTTTTTTAATGCCTTTAACATGTACCATTACTTGGATCACAACTCCTTGCCTTATCTTAAAATCACTCATATTCCCTTCCGCTAAATAATAAAAATGGGAAAAGGATCAGAAAGCTTACAGATGGCCAACTGATATATGAAAAGACACTCGATATCACTACTTATCAGAGAAATGCAAATCAAAACCACAAAATTTAATAATGCCTTACATCTGTCTAGATTGCTAGTATAAAAAAATCAAAAGATAACAAGTGTTGGCAAAGATGTGGAGAAAAGGGAACATTCCTACTCTATTGGTGGGAATGTAGATTAGGACAGCCATTATGGAAAACAGTATGGAGGTTCCTCAAAAAATTACAAGTAGAACTGCCATATAATCCGGCAGTTCTACTTCTGGGTTATTTATTGAAAGAAAATAAAATCAGTATTTGGAAGAGATATTTGCACATCTATGTTTATTGCAGGATTTTTTCACAGTAGCCAAGATATTAAGACAACCTAAGTAGCTGTCAACAGAAGGATGGATTAATAAACTATAGTGTATATACGCCCCCCCCCACGCACACACAATGGAATACCATTTCAGATTAAAAAAAAAAAGGAAATCATGCTATTTGCAATAACATAGATGAACCTGGAGGACACTAAGGTACATGAAATAGCCAGACACAGAAAGACAAATACCATGTGATCTCATGTATTAGATATGGAGTCTAAAAAGAATCAAACTTATAGTAACAGATAGTAAAATGTTGATTACCGGAGGCTGGGGGATAGGAGAAAAGGGGAGATATTGGTCAAAGGGTACAAGCCTTCAGTTATAAGATGATTAAGTACTGGAGACCTATATTGTGTACTTGAAAATTGCTATGACAGTAGATCTCAAGTGTTTTCACCATTCATACACACACAAAAATCCAAAACAGGACAAAACAAAAAACCTGGCAAAACCTCAAAGGCGATAAAGTTAACTGCTCCTAAACACTTCATAATCAAACTTCTAAACATAAAAGATTAAAGCAAAACATCTTGAAACCAGCCGGAGAAATATAATTTATTACATATAGGGAAAAACAATTCAGATGACTGCAGGGTTTTCAGCAGGAGCCATGGGGGACAGATGACAGTGAAATAGCATCTTTAGAGTTCTAAAAGAAAAGTACTGCTAACCCAGAATTCTGTATTCAGTGAAAATGTACTTCAGAGATGAGGACAAAATAAAGAAATTCCCAGATAAAGGACAACTAAGAATTATTACTAGCAAATCTAGTCTAAAAGAAATGCTAACAGAAGTTCTTCAGGCTAAACGGAGATGATATTAGAAGAAAACTTGGAACTTCATGAATGAAAAAAGAGCAACAGAAACTGTGAATATCTAAAAAAATACAGCAGATTTTTTCTCCTCTATTAAGGTCTTTCAATACCACTACTCAAGCAATCCTCCCATTTCAGCCTCCCAAAGTTCTGGGATTATAGGTGTGAGCCACCATGCCTGGCCCTGACTCTACTCTTGAAAGCAAAATTATGCCATTGCTGGGGAAGGTTTTCAGGTTTGCATATATAGTACAAGTGACTTTTAAAGCAAAGTCTACAGAGTAAAGTTATATATATTTACTTGAAATGGTAAAATGTTAACTAGGCTATTACAGATTAGGTATTCTATTTCATAAAGTAGTGACTATAATGATAATAAGAGTTTTAGCCAAAAAAACAATATATAAATTAAAATGGAACATTAAAACATTAAAGTTATACAAAAAAGGTGGTGAAAAAAGGGATAACAGAAAAACAAGTGGCAGACCTAAATCAAACCTTATTAATAGGTATATTAAATATAAATGGCCTAAGCACACCAATTAAAAGAGATTTTTTGATTGGGTAAAAAAAGGACTCAATATATACAGAAACCTATTTTAATTCTAGTGATAAAGATAGGTTAAAAGGATAGAACAAGTTATTCCATGCAGAAAGTAATTGAAAGAAAGTTGGAGTAGATTTAATTATATATCAAAGTAGATTTCAGAACAAAGAAGACTGACAGGGATGAAGTTGGACATTTACATATTTAAAAAGCAGATTACTTTGCCAAGAAGGCAGAACAAAACCAAAGTATGTATGAAGCTGACAACAGAGTGTAAAAAACAAAAGCTGACAGAACTGAGAGGAGAAAATAGAAAAATGTATATTATACTTAGCAATGTCAACACTCCTCTCATAATAGTAGATCAAGCAAACAGAAAATTAGTAAGGGTACAAAAGATCTGGGCAATATTATCAGCCAACTGACTTCTATAAAACACCCCAACTTCTTTTTAAGACA
This sequence comes from Macaca nemestrina, assembly GCF_043159975.1. Taxonomy (NCBI): domain Eukaryota; kingdom Metazoa; phylum Chordata; class Mammalia; order Primates; family Cercopithecidae; genus Macaca; species Macaca nemestrina. Next base: position 67,223,782 of record NC_092128.1, read on the forward strand.
GGATCTCACCCTGTCGCCCAGGTTGGAGCGCAATGGCACAATCATGGCTCACTGCAGTCTCCACACCCCCAGGCTCAAATGATTCTCCTACCTCAGGTTCCTGAGTAGCTGAGACTACAGGCACACACCACTACACCCAGCTAATTTTTTGATTTTTTGTAGAGACTAGGTCTCACTATGTTGCCCTGGCTGGTCTCGAACTACTGGGCTCAAGTGGTCCTCTCACCTCAGCCTTTCAAAGTACTGAGATTACAAGTGTGAACCACTGCCTGGCCACCCCAACATTTATAATTGACGTTTATAAAACACTCCTCAGTGGCAGAATATATATTCTTCTCGATGGCAAGTGGAACATTAAAAAAGAGATCTTATTCTGAGCCATGAAAGAAACCTTAGCAAATTTAAAAGAATTAAAGTCATATAAAGTATGTTCTCTGTAATGAAACTAGAAATCAAGAACGAAAGATATCTGAAAAATCAGCAAAAGTTTGAAAATGTAAAAACATACTTCTTTAAAAAAATTATACTTTAAGTTCTGGGTTACATGTGCAGAACGTGCAGTTTTGTTACATAGGTATACATGTGCCATGGTGGTTTGCTGCACCCATCAACCTGTCACCTACATTAGGTATTTCTCCTAATGTTCTCACTCCCTTAGTCCCCCACCCTGTGACAGGCCCCGGTGTATGACGTTCCCCACCCTGCGTCCATGTGTTCTTATTGTTCAACTTCCACTTCTGAGTGAGAATATACAATGTTTGGTTTTCTGATCTTGTAATAGTTTGCTGAGATTGATCATTTCCAGCTTCATCCATGTCCCTGCAAAGGACATGACCTCATCCCTTTTTGTGGCTGCATAGTATTCCATGGTGTATATGTGCCGCATTTTCTTAATCCTGTTTGTCATTGATAGACATTTGGGTTGGTTCCAAGTCTTTGCTAATAACTCTTGGATCAAAGAGGGATTCTCAAGGAAAATTAGTCTTTTGAACTGAATGAAAAGCTAAAATACATCATATCAAAATGTGTAGCATGCAATTAAAGCAGCACTTAGAAGGAAATCTGAAACATTAAAAACTTATTTAGAAAGGGAGAATGGTCTGAAATCAATAACCTAAGCTTTCACCTTAAGAAACTAAAAAAGGGGCCCGGTGTGGTGGCTCACGCCTGTAATCCCAGCACTTTGGGAGGCCAAGGCAAGTGGATCACCTTAGGTCAGGAGTTCGAGACCAGCCTGGCTAACATGGTGAAACCCCGTTTCTACCAAAAATACAAAAAAATTACCCAGGTATGGTGGTGCATGCCTGTAATCCTAGCTACTTAAGGGGCTGAGGCAGGAGAATCACTTGAACCCGGGAGGAGGAGGGTGCAGTGAGCCGAGATCGTGCCATTGCACTCCAGCTTGGGCAATAAGAGTGAAAGAATGTTATTTGGTAGCGTTCTACCCACAGTAGAACTTCTTTCAAAATTGGAGTCAGTACTCTCAAACCCTGCCACTGCTTTTTATCAACTGAGTTTATTTAGTATCCTAAATCTTCTGTTGTTGTCATTTTACTAATGTTCACAGTGTCTTCACCAGGAGTACATTCCATTTCAAGAAACCACTTTCTTTGCTGATCCATGAGAAGGAAGTCCTCATCTGTTCTAGTTTGATCATAAGATTGCAATAATTCAGTCACATCTTCAAGTTCCACTTCTAGTTCTCCTGCTATTTCCATGTTATCTGCAATGAGTCCTTCCACCAAAGTCTTGAACCCCTCTAAGTCATCCATGAGGGTTGGAATCAACTTTTTCCAAATTCCTGTTAATGTTGATATTTTAACCTCTTCTCATAAATCACTAATGTTCTTGATGAATCTTTTCCAGAAGATTTTCAATTTACTTTGCCCAGATCCATCAGAAGACTCATTGTCTATGGAAGCTAGAGCCTTAAGAAATATACTTTTTCAGTAATAAAACTTGAGTCTAAATTACTCCCTGTTCCCTGGGCTACAGATTAGATGTTATGTTAGAAGCCATGAAAACAACATTAATTTCCTGGTACATCTCTGTCATAGTTCTTGGATGACCAGGTGCATTGTCAGTGAGCAGTAATACTTTGAAAGGAATCTTTTTTCTGAGTAGTGGATCAAAACAATGGGCTTTGTTTTTTTGGGGTTTTTTTTGTTTTTTTTTTGAGACGGAGTCTCGCTCTGTCACCCAGGCTGGAGTGCAGTGGCTTGATCTCAGCTCACTGCAAGCTCCGCCTCCCGGGTTCAGGCCATTCTCCTGCCTCAGCCTCCCAAGTAGCTGGGACTACAGGCGCCTGCCACCACGCCCGGCTAATTTTTTTTTTTTTGAGACGGAGTCTGGCTCTGTCACCCAGGCTGGAGTGCAGTGGCCGGATCTCAGCTCACTGCAAGCCCCGCCTCCTGGGTTTATGCCATTCTCCTGCCTCAGCCTCCCGAGTAGCTGGGACTACAGGCACCCGCCACCTCGCCTGGCTAGTTTTTTGTATTTTTTAGTAGAGACGGGTTTCACCGTGTTAGACCAGAATGGTCTCGATCTCCACGGGGTTTCACTGTATTAGCCAGGATGGTCTCAATCTCCTGACCTCGTGATCCGCCCGTCTCGGCCTCCCAAAGTGCTGGGATTACAGGCATGAGCCACCACACCCGGCCTAACAATGGGCTTTGAATATTTAGTAAGCCAAACTGTAAACAGAGAAGCTGTCATCCAGCCTTTGTTGCTCCATTTATAGAGCTCAGGCAGAGTAGATTTAGCATAATTCTTAAGTACCCTAGGATTTTTGGAATGGTAAATAAGCATTGGCTTCAACTTAAAGCCACCAGCTGCATTAGCCCCTAATAAGAGAGTCAGCCTGTCCTTTGAAGCTTTAAAGCCAGGCATTAACTTCTCTTCTTTTACTATGAAAGGTTTAGATGGCATCTTCTTCCAGTATAAAGCTGTTATGTCTACATTGAAAATCTGTTGTTTAGTGTAGCCACCTTTATCAGTTATTTTAGTTCAGTCTTCTGGATAAGTTACCATAGCTTCTCCATCAGCACTTGCTGCTTCACCTTTTTGTTTTATTATTTTTTTTATGTACAGAGATGGCTTTTTTTCCCGAAACTTCATGAACCAATCTCTGCTAGCTTCAAACTTTTCTTCTGCAGCATCTTTGCCTCTCTCATCCTTCATAGCTTTAAAGAGAGGACCTTACTGTGGATTAGGCTTTCGCTTAAGAGAATGTTATGGCTGGTTTGGTCTTTTATTCAGACCACTTGAACTTCCTTCATATCAGCAGTAAGACTCTTCACTTCTTTCATGTGTTCACTGGAGTAGTACTTTTAATTTCCTTTAAACTTTTCCTTTGTATTCACCACTTGGCTAACTGGCACAAGAGGCCTAGCTTTTGGCTATCTCAGTTTTTGACATGCCTTCCTCAATAAGATTAATCATGTACAGCTTTTGATTTAAAGTTAGAGACATGCCACTCTTCACTTAGAGGCCATCATAGGATTATTAATTGGCCTAATTTCTTTTTTTCTTTTTTTTTTTTTTTTTTTTGAGATGGAGTCTCGCTCTGTTGCCCAGGCTGGAGTGCAGTGGCTGGATCTCAGCTCACTGCAAGCTCCACCTCCTGGGTTCACGCCATTCTCCTGCCTCAGCCTCCCAAGTAGCTGGGACTACAGGCGCCTGCCACCTCGTCCGGCTAGTTTTTTGTATTTTTTTAGTAGAGACGGGGTTTCAGCATGTTAGCCAGGATGGTCTCGATCTCCTGACCTCATGATCCACCCGTCTTCGGCCTCCCAAAGTGCTGGGATTACAGGCTTGAGCCACCGTGCCCGGCCCCTAATTTCAATATTGTTGTGTCTCAAGGGAATAGGGAGACCTGAGGAGAAAGAGAGAGATGGGAAATGGCTGGTAGCTGGAGCATTCAGAACACACACATTTATCAATAAAGCTTGCCATTTTATACGGGTGTGGTTCATGGTACCCCAAAATTATTACAATAGTAATATCAAAGATCACTGATCACTCTTCACCATAACAGATGCAATAATAATGAAAAAGTTTTACATGCTGTGAGAATTACCAAAACATGACGGGGAGACACAAAGTAAGCCATGCTATTGGAAAATTTGCACCAAAAGACTTGCTGGATGCAGGGTCGACGCAAACCTTCAACGTGTAAAAAATACAGTATCTGCAAAGCACAATGAAGTGAAATACATTAAAAGAAGAAATGACTGTCTATACCAATACACCTCATGGACACAGGCATCAGAATCTTCAATAAATATTGACAGATCACACTGGAATGCAAGGATGCTTCAGTATTTGAAAATCGATGTATTTCATTTTATTAGCAGACTAAAGAATAAAAATCATAGGATCATACTAATAGGTGCATAGAAAAGCATTTGACAGAATTCAACTTTGATTCATGTTAAAAAAAATCTTTACAGCTAGGTATTAGAAGAAAAATTCCTTAAAAGGCATCTACGGAGGTTTGCAACGGGGTTTCTCAACATTGATACCGTTGATATTTTGGATGGATAATTCTTCATTACGGATTGGAAAACTCATTAAGATGTCAGTTCTTTTCATATTGTTCTATAGATTCAATGCAATCTCAAAGTTTTAGAAGGCTTTTTTTGTAGATATAAAACTTACTCCAAAATTTATATGGCTAGGCAAAGTAACTAGAATAGGCAAAACAATTTCACAAAGGAAGAACTAAGTTGGAAACTCAAATTATCTGACTTTAAGACTTACTGTTAAGATACAGTAATCAATGTGTTTTTGGTGAAAGCTTATATATATAGATAAACAGAATAGACCCAGCACTTTGGGAGGCCGAGGCGGGTGGATCACGACGTCAAGAGATCGAGACCATCCTGGCCAACATGGTGAAACCCCGTCTCTACTAAAAATACAAAAAATTAGTTGGGTGTGGTGGCACATGCCTGTAGTCCCAGCTACTCAGGAGGCTGAGGCAGGAAGATCACTTGAACCCAGGAGGCAGAGGTTGCAGTGAATCGAGATCATGCCACTGCACTCCAACCTGGCGACAGAGTGAGACTCCGTCTCAAAAAAAAAAAAAGAATAGAGAGTTTGGAAAAAGATACACGTAAATATGCTTGATTTATTTTGCTAATGCAAAGACAATTTAATGGAAAAGTGATAATCTTTAAGAATAATAGTACTAGTGTTAATCAAATACCCGTGTGCAGAAAAAAAGTGAACCTTGTTCCTTACCTCACATTTAGCTCAAAGTGGGTTATAGGTGTAAACACAAAATTTAAAAGTATTAAACTCTTAAAAATGTAGAATATCTTTGTTTAATTAGGCAAACAGATTTTATATATAACGACAAAAATACAATCCATAAAACAAAAAAAAAAAGGATAAAGTGGACCTCATCAAAATTAAAAGCTTTTACTCCCTGAAAGACATTGTTAATGATAAGACAAGCCATAGACCTGGAAAAAATATTTGCAAATCACATATTTGACAAAGGGATTGTATGCATAATATACAAAGAACTTCTATAAAAACATTAATAATATGAAAACCAATGCAATTTTAAAATGTGCAAAGAGTTGAACAGATATTTCATCAAATAAGATACACATATGGCAAGTAAACAAATGAAAAGATGTTCAGCATCATTAGTAATTAGGAAAATGCAAATTCAGACCATATTAGGTACCACTGCACACCTTTATCAAGCTCTTTTGGGGGCGAGGAGCAAATATGAACTCTTATACCTCGCTGGTGGGAGTGCAAAATGGTAGAACCTCTTTGGAAAACAGCTTGTCATTTTCTTATAATGTTAAATATACTTTTCTATCCCAGTAGTCCCAAATCCCACACTTTTACTCAAGAGAAAGGAAAACATAAGTTCACACAAAAACCTGTTTATAGCAGCTTTATTCAAAACTGTCAAAAACTAAAACAACCCAAATATCTTTCATGTGATGCATGGATAAACTGTTGTATGTTCATACACTGGGAAAACTCAGTAATAAAAAGGAAAAAAATTTCCACACAAAACAACATGTATAAATGTCAGATACATTATGGCTAAATGAAAGAAGCAAAACTCCAAAGGTTACATATGATTCCATTTATATGACATTCTAGGAAAGACCAAACTGTAGTATCAGAGAATAGATAAGTGGTACTAGGGATTAAAGGTTGCAGGGTGGGGGTTGACTAGCATCATGATGAAGGAATTTCTTTGCATGATGAAACTGTTATGTGTTTTATAGTCATGGTTACATGACTCTCTCTATTTTTCAAAACTCATAGCAGCAGCACATTTACTATAAAGAATAAATGTATAACTCCCCCAAATTCTATTGCTTCCCATTAAAACGTTTTAAAATGGGGAGGATCCCACTTTTTGATTATAACATATAAGATTCCAACTCCTTGATCCTCACTTACTTTAGAAAACTGGACAGTTTGTCACAGAGCACAGTAAAAAGAAGTCCCAAGGAATACTCGTTTACCATCACCCCTCCATATTTTTCTTGGCCAAATATTACTTCTACTTGTTCTCTGCTTTGGAAATGAATCATAACCTGAGTTCCCTGTTCTTTTTCTGAAACAGATGCCTTAAATTTGACACTTGATGTATACTTTCTTCTTTTTTTGGCTTCCCTCCACCCACAATTTTTTTTTCTTACAATTTTTCTATTCTCTTTACCTTATTCGTTCTCTTATTCAACAACAAATTTAGGCCCTGTGCTGGGGGCCCAGGATATGAGATTAATAAGGTATGCTTTCACATGAAACTCAGTCTTGAAAGGTAGAAGAGGGACATATTAACAAATAATGGTGTGTACTAATGTCATCAAGTCATAATAGAAGTATATTAGCGAGCATGATGTAGCACAAAGGAGTAAATAATCTGTTTTTCTTGGATGGGTCAGGGAAGGCTTTACACAAGAAGGAGGCATAAAAGTACCTCAGATGAAAATTGCAGTTCTTTAAAATGTCATCTGTCACTTTGATTATTTATGAACTGACTATTAGCCCCACATAGATTAAGAAAAATAGAAACATAGAAATTTAGCAGTAAAGTCATCAGAGACAACGTAAACTTCAGCTTGGTGACATGAGGATGGGATGTATTCGTGATTTTTGTAAAGTTTATATGGAAAATAACTGATTAAAATGAAAAAGTTAGCCAGGTGCAGTGGCTCATGCCTGTAATCCCAGCACCTTGGGAGCCAAGGCGGGCAGATCACTTGAGCCCCAGGAGTTTGACACCCATCTGGGCAACATGGTGAAACCCTGCCTCTAGAAAAACAAACAAAAAAACAAAAACAAACAAAAAACAAGAATTAGCTGAGCATGGTGGTGTGCATCTGTAGGTCCAGCTACTTGGGAGGCTAAGGTGGGAGGATCACCTGAGCCCAAGGAGACCAAGGCTGCAGTGAGCCATGATTGTGCCACTGCACTCCAACCTGGACAACAGAGTAAGACTCTATCTCCAAAAGAAAAAAGAAAAAGCTGAATATACCAGAAAAGTATAGACTGTCAATTAGAAATGTAGCACTTATTAAAGAAAAAATGATTAAATATAAGGCACTGTTAAATTGCCTATAATTTAATCTGCTAATTATACTTATTTAACGTTTGGCTTGCTGACATTCAGTTTAGATTTTATATTGATTCTTAACATTTTTTCCAGTTATATTTATGTACAACTAATTTTTCCCCCAGAAGTTACTGTTCTCTACCCTTATCAGTCTTTTGATTTTTCTTGACTATATCAGGCACATTCTACCACAAGGCACCATTGCACTGGCTGTTTGCTGTGTAAGGAGCACACTTCTTCCGGTGTCTGAGTGGTTAACACCCTCATCCGTTTGAAAACTACTCAGTGAAGTTTAACCCTTCCACTATATTTTAAATGATAAATCACCTCCCCTCCTTTCAACCTCAAGCACTCCTGACCTCTTTCCCCTGAGTTACATTAAGTCTTAACTTCTAACATACTATGTTATGTACTTATTATGATTATTGTTTATTATCTTTCTTCACCTCCACTAAAATGTAAGCTTTACTGGAGCTGAGATCTTCATCTGTTTTGTTCATTGGTATATCCGAAATCTCTAGAGCAGAGCCTACGATATGGCAGAAACTCAGTCATTATTTGTTGAAAAATTCATGTAAGAGTAATATTTCCTATATTTTTTTCTGATAGGACTTGGATTTGGATTCTTAAAACAAGTTAGAACTCCTGTGACTTGACATTTTAGAATTTCTCTAATCCGATTGAACTGTTATGATACCTAAGCATTACTCAGGAACTCTGGCTTGAACCTCAAAGCTCTTCCTGACTTAGATGATAAACAGTTACCTCCCCATGAGGCCATCTTTTGAAGTACAGTGTAAACACTGTTAGAAACAATGGATAATGATAAACCTGTTCATTTGGCTTTTGACTTTTCTTTGTTCATTTTTGAAGACTTTCCAACTTTTGTTGGAAAATCTTGGTTTGAACACAAAATGAGACTTAAATTGTTTCTGTAGTAACATATGAACACAATTCATTCAATAAAATCCCATATACTCAGGCCAAAACATGATACCAGAGATAAGAAATTGGTTCTTAAGGTCACCAGAGTTTGACTTTTAGACAATGGGAAAGGCCACTCTGAGAAACACCAAGTTATGTACTTGGAAATTTAGGAAAGTTGAAGCAGATATTGTATCTCAGAAAATCATCGTATTCACATAATTCTCGAAGTGTCTGGGGTTATGTATATCTTTGTAAATTTGATTCTATGCTTTAAATTGCATATAGAATAAAACTAAACTCTATATTAATGTTTTATAATAAATTTAAGATTTGGGAGAAAATAACTACATAGATGCTAAAAACAGAGTGCTACACATTTTATATAATGCAATATATACATATATATACACATAATCTTGTTATTTTAATTTATATTTATTTAGAAATGAAATTGAATATATTTTCATGTTTATTACTTTTTTTCCATTTTCTTTTCATGACTTTTTGCCTATTTCTTTTGTGGAGAGAATTTTTAATTACCCTAGAATAGGAAAAAAACTATTATCATGTGGAACTAATTTTTATATAAACCCATTTTGATCAGTAGTGACCTTTTTTCTCCATTGATATTACTCTTCATATGTGATTACTGTTGGGAGTTTGTTATTTTATACTTACTTTTCATTTGAGACTTTATGATTTCTGTTTTAAAACATATGAAATATTTTTCTTATCTTAGTTCTGTAATGTTTTATATTGTTTTGAATGTCTAAAATTTTATAACACAATTCTCATATACTTGGTTCTGTTTGAGGCATATTATTGTAGCACTCTTAATTACTGTGTTTGTTATAGGTATTTCTTGGTGAACAAAATCTTATGTATATATATTTATTTATAAGGAAATATAGGCAAAATGATATTTATATTTTATAACCAAACTAGAATTTTCAAGAAATCATTTTCATTCCCCAATTTAAATATTTAACTTATTTACAGAATGAGAGATTTATTAAAGGTTCTAAACTTTGGTATACTGGGGAATTTTTCAGGTTTATTTTACGTGAACATCACTTTCAAAATCTCTTCAAATAAAATTATTCAAAATTTACATTTGGCTTCTGGGGAAGGGGGATTACCAGAAAGAAGATGATATTATGAAAAGACTTAAATAAATTCTACTGTTGATAAAATTATCTGAGATATGTTTGAATGTCTTTTTTTTTAATAAGAAAGTTACAGAAATGTTTTAGTCTACAATGTAATCCAATTTCATTTCTTTAACAGAAATTGATGATCGCTGGTAGTTCATGTTTATGTTTATTTATCTGTTTGTAGCCCTTTAAGTTTCTGTCAGAAGACTAACGGGACATTTCCAGTTTGACCTTGTGATTTTTGCAAATTGGCATGGAGCGATTTACAGTACTTGTAATGAGCAAGTCATACTTTATTTTTAATAATGGAAAATTGCTTTCTTATTAATTTTGCTACATAATTCAACAGTTTTGCTTACTCTATTGTGCTAATGTTTCTCATCTAAAGAAAGTAAATATTTCTCATTTTATAGAACAAGGGAAAGATTGCACAATTTAGTGAACTTTGTTCATTTTAGGAGGGTATCATAATAATAATCTCAGTTCCTACATCTTTCTGATATTGTAATTTCAATGAGTTGTCCTTTTCAAAATAATTTTATGATATTGTTACCTCTTTTCCTTAAGGTGAACAATATCGCTGCACACTGCTTTGCTAGAAGTCTAATGATAAATTCCTATTCTGATGTATTATTTCTAATATATAGCCTAATTAAGAGTTGACCGAAGTATGTTAAAATTTTGAATGCCAAATATTTATGTGTGTTTGCATATACACTATATTTTTACTTTAAATCTCTGAATTTTTAAATAGCTCTCATAGATTTTTTTTAATTTAAATTTTTTATAGAGACAGAGTCTCACTATGTTACCCAGTCTGATCTCGACCCCTGAGTTCAAATGATCCTCCTGCTTCCACCTCCTAAAGGGTCAGGAATATAGGTGTAAGCCACTGAGCCTGGGGCTTAGATTTCTTGGTATAAGAACCTAAGATGACCCTATAGTAGAGATATATTTAATATAATTTAAAATATTTTAATAAAAATTAAAATTTTAGTATCCATAAATTCAAATACTTTAATTTGATGAAGGGTATTTTCATTAATAGTTGTCACTGTTTAGTTGATTTCCATTGTTCTTGTGATCTATATTTTTATTTTATTCAAAATTTTCTACATTTTCTTTTCTTTAAAGTTATGACCTTTAAACTTCATAAGATTTGCACTTGATAAACTTCAAAAGATTTGTACAATTTTGGTACTCAGTATTTTAAAAATTATTAAATCAGTGAACAAATACTTTGTTTCTAAAATATTAATACCTACCACCTACCTGTAAATGGCATTTTAAAGCAGTATTTTTAAAGCTTAAGAAAACTTATATATAGTACTACATTTTAACTTCAGAACCTGTTAAAAGATGAAAAATGTTGTGTAAAAGATAGTCTCATTGCTAGCTGTACAGTACTATAGCACTTTTAACTGTTGCTTCACTGAAAAATTTTTCTCATATATAAATACAAAGTGGAAGATTTTAAGCAACTCACCTTAATGTTAGTAATAGAATATGTTCTATATGATACTGCCAATTTATAGACAAGACTTGTGAAAAGTCTGAATTAGTTTTATTTGTTTTACAAATGGTAATCCATTTACAGACCATTTTACCTAGGAGTCTTTTCCATAATCCATCTTGGTGCATTTATATAAAGATATCTACCTGCAACTTTATTAGAAAAAAAATATATGTGCAGAGAGAAAGAAAAAAATAGAATAGATATAGCAAAAGCTAAAGGCTTACTTTTTCTTAAGTGTTAAAATTCATCGATTATATCAGTCATGATAGTGATTCAATGATCAAAGAAATGGAAATGAATGGAAAACAAAGTTGGAGCAAAATATAGAAGAGTAAATATCATATTCGTGAATTAGAAACATATTCAGTTTTATCATCAAGGCAAATTTATTTGTTTAAAACAGTGGCCAATAGTCTTTTCTGTGTGAGGGCTAATTTCAGTATTAATAAAATTATGAATCAATTATTTGATATTGAAAATTACATACTTTTTGGGTCAGGAAATGCTGTCTGTCTTCAGTATTCAGTATAGAAGCATTCTTCTATTGCATATCCATCTCTGAGTTGATTCTGCCTTTGCCTGAAATTTCAGAAACTTACTCTTGAAATAACTATATGGTAAAATTATGCTGTTGTATTTGAATGAATTTTGTTCTTGAGCAAAACGCTTTCTGAACCTGGTTTTTTTGGTCTTGTCTCAACTATTTTTCTAAGCTACATAATGATAAATACTGTTTCATTTTCTTTTAACATTATATATTTTATAACAAAAGGTTTTGTTTCCATCTCAAATAAGAACTCTTCTACAAACAAGCCTTGGGCCACTTTGAAATAATGTGAGCTTTGTCATACACCTATTTTTTTAAAGAGCAGCACTTCTACTTGCTAAGGATTTACATTTTATATAACAAATATTTATATTCCTTCCCATTACATGTTTCACTACCTCATTTTTTTCCCCCTTCCTTCTGGGGTTGTCAGTGAGAACTCTAACCAACCAGGAAAATGAACTGACTAATTATCCTCCATCAGTCAAGTCCTGCCTATCTCCTAAGGAGTAGGTCAGCTTGAAGCTACAGAGAACACTGATTGCTGGGTCTTGGCAGCTTTGTCTCTGGGCCTGCCTTTTCTCATCTGTAAAATGAGAGTTGTTGAAATTTGAGTACAGATAGCTTGGAATATAGTGGATTGTTTGGTCCAGATATTTCTGGTTGCTTTTAACTTGTCTAGAATGGCTTAATTGTATTAAATTGTAATTAAAGCAATTAAATCCTACAAATAAGTGAAAAATTTAAGAAAATTTTCCCGTGGTCTTTCACAGCCAAAATGAAAATCAGGACACAGAGGCTAGCCTACTAACAACTTTTAAAAAACATAACAAACATAATCTAGGCCAGGCATCGTGGCTCACAACTGTAATCCCAATGCTTTGGGAGACCAAGGCAGGATAATTCATTGGGCCCAGGAGTTCAAGACCAGTCTGGGCAACGTAGCAAGATCTGGTCTCTACAAAAAAATAAATAAATAAATAAAAACATTAGTTAAGCCTGGTGACATGCACCTGTAGCCTTAGCTACTCACAAGACTAAGGCAGGAGGATCACTTGAGCCCAAGAATTTGAGGTTGCAGTGAGCTATGAATGCATCACTGAGCTCCAGCCAGGATGATAAAGTGAGACCCTGTCTCTTAAAAATCAAACACACACAAAAACCCTATAAATTGAGTTTCGAGATATTTTCAGTAATTGTTTCTCACCGTATATGAGGGATTGGTTAAGAAATGCCATAAATCTGGTCATGATATGCTTATTTGGTACATTTTTTGTAGTAAAATTTCTTTCAGTCAGATTTTCATGGAAATTGTTTTTACTTTGATAAGTTTTTAAATCTATAAATCACAAATAATAGAGATAGTAAATATGGTTTAAACATTAGGAATTGATGTTATTTGCAATGAAAAGCATGCTATTCTGATATACATTTCAATGTTGAGAAATTTCATTTTTGTTTGTTGTAGTTATAGCAAGAACATTATGTTCTAATATAAGCTTTAGCGTACCAAGTTAAAGATCCTTTTGGATATGTTTTTCCAAATTTAATATTTGTTTAAAATGTTATGGAAGTAAGAGAATAGAGTGAATGGCAGATGCGTAGATGTGGCACAACTGTATGTACCTCCTTCCTTTCATTTTTCACGTCACATTACTAGCTATATGTGTTTGTCTTGTATTGGTTTTATAAAGGATCTAAGTGTTTGGAAAGGTGTGGGACCATTTGCTGTTGGAGATTTCAGTGTTTGACTGTGAGAGAAGGAAATGTTATTTTTTGGGAATGTTATTTCAGAAATTTGGCTTTGGAGTTTTCCGATATTATTATACTAGCAATTTCCAAAAAATACAGCAAAAATTTCTAGTACTTTTCCAGTTGGTGATTTGTTAAACAAGAATTGGAAGCTGTAACAAATAAAACAGTGTTTTTGATAGAGTAGGCATTTAGTCAACGTTGGTTAAACTGACCAACATTTTATATAATATCTAAGTGCTGCTCTCATACAGGGAAGAAAACATAAAAGTTTTAACAATTCTTAGGCAAAAAAAAGAATGGCTACATTTCAAAATGTATTTGTTTATAACTTTTAGAAAAGTTAACATTAAAAAATGTGTATTTATTTTTAAAGTTGGAAATTTTCTGAGCCATATTGTCCCAAAGTGAGTGATTTTTTTCTTAACCAATCTTATAAGTTCTGAGGTGCATAGCCAGCAAGTTCAGTCAAGCCGTTGCTCATCTTTGAGGTCTATTATACTGATTAGTTTATTATATCTGAGAAAGAATGATAGAGGTAAAAGTAAACAGGGAACAATTTCTGCTCACATATTTCTATGACTTACGGACACCTTAGCCTCTCCAATACAGTAATCTGCAAGGAACTAGCTTCGTTTAGGTGCCAAGTGTAACTCATATTTATCTTAACAGTTCATTTATTTAGTAGGTAAAAGTAGTGGTTACTGCTTCAAAATTATATGTAGCCATCTTAGTTGGGCTATTCAGTTTTGAATTGTAAACATGATGGCAGGTTTCTTAAATATCTGTGTGTTGTTGTTGTTATTTTTTTTAAAGAGATTTCCCAAAGTTGCAGATGGCTGGCTCATCTCCAAATACCTCTTCAAGGTACTCTATGCTGGTGATGTCTCCCGCCACTGAGCTGCACGGGAGCATGGAATTGACTTTCGGGGGAGGGCTGTATCAGTTAAGTGATCTTTTTTAGTACATTGCATGGGTTTTGTGAAGCTTCCTTTTTTGTGTGTTTTTGTTTTTTTAAATCCAGAGGGCACAAGTATGCTTATGCTAAATTTTAAAATTAAAATCTTGTAAATCCACACAATATAATAACCTATTTACTTTTTAAGTGCTGTATAATAATAAATATTATATGTGTAGTAGAAGCTAAGGGAAGCTGTATGAATATTCCAGTCTCAGTAAAACACAGATGTGGCACTGTAAATAATAACTGCTTTTTCATTCTTGAACCATTAGTGGGAATGTATTTCTTAGTTTCCTTTCTCCCAGGTAGAATGCATACCTTTACTTACTTATTCAAAACTTTTTTTAATTGAGTTTCTTCTATATGCAAAACACTGCTGGACCTCTGTACTTATGATCTAGCTTTCTATATTTTTTGTTTGGAAAAGCAATATAGTCATTATTTTTAAATAGTAGAACAAAGGAAAAAAAGTAAAAAACAAATGTCATTTCCTTAATTTTCATTCCCACAATTAATCCTTTCAAGCAATTCTGTTTTATGTTCTGTACCTGTAGTCTTAATCACTACTGACACGCATTATACTTGATTTCTTCAGGGGTACACATTTATGTGTAGCTCTCTGTGTGGACTTCAGCCGTCATGTACGATTTCATTCCACCAGTACTTTAAGCCTTATGTTAATAATGCTGGTGGAAGGAAAAAAACAAAACGTTTGTTCTCCATTTCAGAGACAGTAAAATAACTGGGATAAAAAAGTCTATTAAATTGATTCAATATTCAGATTTTTGCTGAACCTGGTCATCTTAATCTTTCTGTTTTGGAAAATTGAGAGTTGACTAATTGTTATGGTAGAGACACATACTTTAGATTTTTGTATAGGTTTGTGATAAATTCCTTACTAGTGAGCTAGACATTACATTGTCAATACCAAAGGAAAATAGTTACATTTTGTAGATGAGTAACTGATTCATAGTGCCTAAATGATATACTTGAAGTGTCCTGTAAGTAGCATGTAGAACTAGCAATGTAAGTACAATTCAGTATCTAATGTAGATTCTGACTTCCTCAGATTCAATTTAAAGTGTAACTAATTATTTTTAAGTACTTATAATTGTTCTATTTTTTAGAACATTAATTGAGATTTTTAGTTAGAAAATGGATCAGTGTCATAATTTTACCTTCAAAGCTGGATGTTCTAATAAATATAAACCTCAACTAATAATAGTACTTTTTTAAAGGAAAAGTTTCTGACCTTTTATAGAAATGGAAATTTTCTCTGTTTGATAAAATAGTGGATAATATTAAACTGGCTTTTATAAATTAGCAGTAAGAAACTTGGGATTGCTGCTACAAAGTTTAAAGTGAGAAGTCCACAAGTTTTTTAAAGGAACCAATTTTCTTTAAATATCTGAAAGCTTTTTCAGTGACATCAGAGTGGTTTATTAAAATGTGGTAGGACTATCTTGTCTTTTGTTGATTGTCTAGACGAATAGCAGCTCAAAGGTAATAGTCTTTAATATTGTCAAGTAGGTGATATATTTTAACTCTAACAGAACTTTCATTTGTGAAATCAGTTTTTCATTCACTGTTTACATAGCTAAGCACTATTACTAAAGGTGGGGAAATAAGTCACTTAAGAGATTCATTTATGTTTTTATTATATAGTGAAAAGATGATGTGTCAGCTACTGCTTAGTAGAGAACCACTTTAGAAAATTTAATTTCTGTTCTTAGAAGGTCTTATTCTGGCCATAAAATAAGACACAAACAGAACACAGACGTATTTCAAAGTGTAAATTGATAACTCACTTCAAGAGTATAGAAGAGTAATTTTAGAGTAACATTGGACCCTAGAGATGACAGGAAATTTTTGGGTCCTAAAGATGAGGCAATTTAGTTGGAAACATAATCACATAGCTGGTCAGTAACAGATTGTCTTTTAGTCTAGCAAACTTTTCACCATTTGTTTCTGTGCCTAAAGATGAATAGAGTTGGATTGATGGGATGGGAATACATTTTTAAAAGCTTGTTTAACTTTTTCATTGGTAAAATGTTAACTTCCAAGAACACTTATAATTGAAAGCATGTTGTATACGTCTATTCATTGAGAACTTTAAAAAGAGAATTGTTATTGACAGCATATCTCGTCTTTGGAATAACATTTCTTCAAGATACAGAGTAGTCAGTTTCTTGCTATATGATTGTCTTTTGTGATTACTTTTAAAGGAAGTCAAAGTATTTGGGGAGTGATATTACTTCAATATTTATTTTTAAAGGCATGAGTAGCTTATAACTTTGTTTTTTAATTTTCCTGTTAAATACAGATTATAGACTTTTACTAGCAGTTAATCTGTATTTACATAAAAGTGATGTTCAAATAATATAACAGATAACTCATTGAACACATCTGTTATATTGAACTAAATTAAACCCTTTCTGTAGCTGCAGAAATTATTTAATTATTTAGGTGAAATCCTAGGAAATACAGACAATTTACATGAAAGCTTGTTTGGAGGTTCTAGCAAGATAATTTACCTTCTCTTGAAGAATATCTTTCTGAATGTGAAAAATTCAGTGTCTTGAATTAAGAGCTTCACTTTGGAAGTGATGCACATGGAAAAGGAAGGATACCAGAATCAAGCCAAGTCATCCTCACATCTAATGTGTAGAGCAGATAAACGTGTTATGAAGATCTTGCCGGTTGACTTATGGCCCTGCAAGTCATGATGATATGCAATCCTGTTAATTGCCTAGTTTCTCAGTTTGTAATCTGGGAAGTCTTTTCATTATCTTTTGGGTAAAAGTCCTTGTAGATAGTGTGCCCTACCTATAGCAGGAGTTCCAAGGATTTAGTGCCCACTCCTTCTCTGTTTAACCTAACTCTAGTTTTCTAGTTTCTCTGTCTCTGTTTTCTCTCCTCCAAAACAGGGCTTTTTTTTTTTAAATACTCTTTGGTTTTCAACAGCTCTACTTTGAAACATCCTACAAATTATTTTCTTCAGGCATCTGAAACTAAAGAGAAGGTTTAAAATAACATTGCAGGAAAGCAAACCATGCCCTATGCCAAAGTCCTGGACCCTTGTACATTTCCTTAAAAAGGAAAGTCTTCTTGTTCATGGGCAACCTATGCTTTATCTTTCTCCGTGGTTACCTATCTGGATTACCACTATAGGTGGTTGCCATTGGCTAATAAAATGTTGTATTTTCCCTTGCCTATTTCTCTGACTTCTCTTTCCCATATTGTCTTTTTAGAGAGACTTAAACTCGCCACAGAATCTTGGTGATACTCCTCCCTTAATATTCTTTCCAGTGTGTAGTACTTCATTACTTGAAGAAAGTCTGGCAGCTGTAGCTCTCATTTTGAAATTATAGAATGATCCCAAATAATAGAAGGCAAGGAAAATGAGTTGAAGTTAGAAACATTTGAGGAAGTAACTTTGCAATGGTTGATAATGGGAGTAAAGTTGGATTAGGGAGTAAATTTGGAAGATTTCTCTAGATTCCAAAGCAAGTAATGTGAAGAATTTAACTTTGCATCTCATTCCTACTTCATTTCGTGATGCAAGGAGAGCTTGGTCCCTGTAACTACTTGTGTGATTACAGTAATAACAATAGTAATAATTAACACTTATTTTGAATTTAGTATGCACTAGACTCTTTGCTACTTGCTGCACATACATGATCTCATCTAATCCTTACAACAGTACTATCCAGTAGGTACTATTATTATTTTCAATTTACAGAAGAGGCCCAGACTCGTAGAGTGAACCTAAGTCATTTTTTCAAGATCCTGTAGCTAGAAAGTGATCTAGTTCAGGTCCACCTGACTCAAAGCCCATGTTCTTAACCACCAGTCACCCTGCTTCCCCTCCAAATGGCTAACAAATTGATGACATGAAAAGTGTCCTAGAGACAAACTATATTGAGGTATTATACCGGGAAATTTTTAGTTAAAAGAAGAAAGGGAGCAGAAGAAAGTGATGGAGAGAGATTAAGAGGGAGAAATCTGTAGATTTCTATTTGTAAGTAGCAAAATTTTATTTTATTTATTATTTATTTATTTATTTATTTTTTTGAGATGGAGTCTCACTCTGTCATCCAGGCTGGGGTGCAGTGGCGCGATCTCAGCTAACTGCAAGCTCCACCTCCCGGGTTCATGCCATTCTCCTGCCTCAGCCTCCCGAGTAGCTGGGACTACAGGCACCCGCCACCACACCTGGCTAATTTTTTTGTATTTTTAGTAGAGAGGGGGTTTCACCATGTTAGCCAGGATGGTCTTGATCTCCTGACCTCACGGTCCGCCAGCCTCGGCCTCCCAAAGTGCTGGGATTACAGGCGTGAGCCACCACGCCCAGCCGCAAAATTTTATTTTTAAAGAGGCATTGAATTATATGGTTATTTGAATAAAGATTTATAGTTGCATTTGTTTTTATTTATATAAAGAAAAATATATTTGTGCAAAATATTTGATGTTTGTAATCATGCAAACACTAGCAGACTGTTACCAAAACTATTGCTATAAAAAGATACTAATTGGATTTTTTTAAATTAATTTTTTGTGTTCATTGCAATTAAGATTATCTGTGTTGTGCTGATTTATCAACTTAATTTTTCAGCAAATATTTATTGAGTGCCTACTGTGAGCCAAGCAAGCACTGTGTCAAGTGTTAGAGATTGATCTAAAATAAGAAAAAATTCCTGTCTTAGTGATCTTACCGCCTAGTATGTGAAATAATCAAGTAAAGAAATAATCTTGAGGAGAAGTAAGCACAGGGTGCTGTGCCAACAGAGGGACTAGCTGTTGGGATCATGCATGGGTTTCTGGAAGAGGAGGCCTTTAAAACGCCCTAAATAATGAATAGAAGTTATCTATCATGACTTTTAGGATTTCTGTTGGTTGATTAATAATAAGTACATCACTAGAAATACTAGAGGGAGATTTTTAAAAATTCAAATGGCTACGTCTTCCCCTAAAGATTTTGATTATTCAGTTTGTGGGGAGGCTAGACATGAGTATTTTTAAAAAGTAGTCCAGTTATACTAATGTTCTGCCATGGTTTGGAACCACTCAGATACTATCTCAGACATTGGTCCTAAAATGGTGCTTTCTGACAAGAACACTTCTTGATGTTGCTACAGAGAAGTAATTACTGAGGAAGGGAGAATTTAAAATACATTATTAATTCATGATGATAAGAGAACTTATTTCAAAATATAAAAGCAAATCTTTCTACATGAAGATTAAACAACTTTCCTAGGGAAGACTAGTCATTCTAGACAACTAAAGAAAGTATTAAGATGTCTCTCATATTCCACTTAAAAATACTGAGTGTAGAAAATGTTTCCTGTGAACCTAATATTCGGAGTCCTGCATAGAATTTTTTTTTGACAGAATCCTGCTCTGTCAAAACCCAGGCTGTAGTGCAGTGGCTCAATCTCAGCTCATTATAACCTCCACCTCTCGGGTTCAAGTGATCCTTCTGCCTCAGCCTCTCTCAAGTAGCTGGGATTACGGGCACGCACCACCACGCCCAGCTCGTTTTTGTATTTTTAGTAGAGATGGGGTTTCACCAGGTTGGCCAGGCTGGCCTCGAACTCCTGGCCTCAGGTGATCCACCCACTTTGGCTTTCCAAAGTGCTGGGATTACAGGCGTGAGTCACCATGCCTAACCTACGTAGAAATATTAATACTAATATAACCTATGCACAATAGAACATTTGGTCATGAACGGATACATAGTTAGCCAAATCTGAAAGGTTACAAGTTTTTCATGAGTTCTTAACTGGAAGAGAGCAAACAAATGACAGTTAAAGGGGAGCTTTATAGATGAGAATGGTTGGGTAGGTGGTTATGCATTATTAGTGAATATAGGATGCTAATTGATTTTATTTATTTATAAAGCAAACCACACATTGTATACCCTTTTTGAAGTATCGTTAATGAAGAGGAGAAAAGAATTATGGTGGTGGATTTTTTTTTTTCTGTTTTTCTAAGTAGAGAAAGGTTTAGAATTCAACTGGTGACATTTATTAATGCTTAACTAGAAGTGCAGGAAGGTTTCCTGTGTGCTGTTTAAATGACTGTATTAGATACTAGGATGTTAAATGGCAAGATATTTCTAGTATCTAGTCCCTTTCATTTAGTTTGGTTTTATTGTTGACAAACTGTGATCCAGACTCATTAAGTAAATTAAGTAAATTTTCCAAAGTAACACCACTAGTTAAAGATAGAATAGGACTAGATTTGAGGCTTTTTAACACTTAGATTGGTGGTGCCCTTGCCATTATAGCCCACTGTATTACCTTTATTTTTCAGAATTTTATTGTTCTTGCATTTTCAAGTCTAGTTTTATTTTACTTTTTAAAATTTTGTTTCATAATTTGTCTCCTGAAGGTCAAGTAACCTGGTTTGGTTATGAAAGTCCTCGTAGTTTCTGGGACTATATCAGAGTGGCTTGCCGGAAAGTTTCACAGAATTGTATCTGCAGCATTGAAAATATGGAAAATGTCAGTTCTTCTAGAGCTAAGGTAAGACATTGGTCAGAGGCTCATTTCTATTTTTTTTTTTTCATTGCATGTATTTGGAATAGCAGGAAGGTGTGAAGCTACTTATTATGAATTTCCTTTTCTTAAGAAGCATAATAAAATACTTCCTGTTCTGTGATGTTTCTACATTTCTTGAATTATCTAAACTAGTGGCTCTCAAATAATGTTCAGCAGAACCCTGAAGATGTCCAAGACCCTTTCTTGAATGGGTACATAATGACAAAAGTATTTTATATAATATCAACATGTTATTTGCCTTTTCCCTTTTCACTGTGTTGACATTTGCACTGCCAATACAGACACAATGGTGGATAAAACTGTTGGAACCTTAGCACGAATTAATGCAGTGACATCAAACTGTGCAAGCAGTCTTGAGTTCTTCCCCACAATGCAGTCAGTATTTTCTTTTAAAGATGGTTTCAACTTAAGAATGACCATGATGGAAACATTAATTCTTATTAAATCTCAACTTTGAGGATCTGTCTTTTTAATATCCTGAGTAATAAAATGGGAAGTATGCATAAAGCATTTCTGCAACGTACTGAAATATGATGGTTGCTTCAAGAATGACACTTGTGTAATTCTTTGAATTATGAGCTGAACTAGATATTTTTAAATGTAATATGATTTTACTGAAAAGAAAAACTTATAAACCATAATTTTTTGGACTTAGGCATTTGGCAGATATTTTCTCAAAAAAAAAAAAAAAAAAAAAAAAAGAGAAGAAGAAGAAGAAAGAAGTGAGCCTATTACTTCAAGGAAACAGCTGACAGTATTTGTTGCCAATGGTGAAATTAAAGCTTTTAAGTAAAAACTAGAATTTTAGAAACTTATATTCACCATCTTAAGCTTCATAGCTTCCCAATTTAGAAAAGCTTTTTTAAAACATTGATGTTGATATCAACAAATTTATTTTTAAATTATTTAATGAACTGTGTCAACATTGGATAGAACTGCATAACTTGTGTTTTCCAAATGATCAATTCATGAAATTACAAAATCATGTATGGGTAAAAAGATCAATTCAAAGTGCAAGGTAGGTCAGTAGATTTAATTTACTAGTATGAAAAAGTCACTAATATGATTACAGAAATTTATCACTTAGTGAATTTTGATCTAGAACAAAAGATAATATCTATACTTATCTGAAAAGACTATTAAAAGATTCCCTTTCCAACCATATATCTGTGTGAAGCTAGATTTTCTTCATATACTTCAACGAAAACAACACATTGTAACAGATGGAATGCAGAAGCAGATATCTAATTCTCTTGTATTATGCCAGACGCTAAAGAGATTAGGAAAAAAATGTAAAACAGAGATACTTTTCTCACTAATATTTTTGCCTGGAAAAAATAGTTACTTTTCATAAAAATATGTTATTTATGTTAACATGTAATGGGTTTATTGTTATGTTTTGTTTTATATTTTATTTTATTTTATTTTATTTTTTACAGACAGGGTCTTGCTCTGTTGCCTATGTTGGAGTGCAGTGGTACTATCACAGCTTACTGCAGGCTAGAACCCCTAGGCTCAAGTGATCCTCCGACCTCAGCTTGCTGAGTAGCTGGGACTACAGGTGCATGCCACCATGCCTGGCAAATTTTTAAAATTTTTTCTAAAGATAATGTCTTTCTTTGTTGC
Source organism: Macaca nemestrina (assembly GCF_043159975.1). Taxonomy (NCBI): domain Eukaryota; kingdom Metazoa; phylum Chordata; class Mammalia; order Primates; family Cercopithecidae; genus Macaca; species Macaca nemestrina. The sequence continues at coordinate 67,246,425 of NC_092128.1, forward strand.
CCAGGCTGGTCTAAGAACTCCTGGCTTTGAGCAGTCTTTCTGCTGCAGCCTACCGAAGTGCTGGATTACAGGCGTGGGTCACCATGACCGACTTGTTATTTTTGAATTACCTAATATTTAAGTTTCAAGTTTTGACTTGTGATACAGTAAATTTGGTAGATATATCCTACATAAAACTTCTTTGGGGTCCTCAGTAACTTTTAAGATTGTAAAATGTCTGAACTATTAAGTCAAACAGATTGAACATCCCAAAACTGAAAATGTGAAATCTGAAATGATCTCAAAACTAAAACTTTTTGAACACCACCATGATGTTCAAAGAAAATGCTAAATGGAGCATTTAATGCAAATATTCCAAAATCAAAAAAAACTCAGAATCTGAAATACTCTTGTCCCAAGCATTTTTGAAAAAATATACTTAACCTGTATCAGCTTTTTGTATTTATTTTTATTGAATTGTCAGAGTAGCTTTACTATTTTGACATTTATAAATTACAGAATGAAAGATTAAGTAGAAGATAAATATTGAAAATTGATATTTACAGTTTTAAGATGAAGACATCATTATTTCAAAATTATAGAATTATAAATTATATATCTATGTAATAAGCTAAAGTATAATAATTATCTTTCCAAAGTATAGTTTCCAAGTTTTTTGTTCTTGCATCCTTTTTTATTTAGAATTTTTTTTTTTCTCTTGGAAAATGTTTGTTCAGCAAAATTGATGAAGATATGTTCGAATTAAATATTTTGTAAGCACGAACTGAGTATATGTTTTAAAAACCAAAATCTATAATGTTTAAATGTGGTGACATAATTAGAAACACAGGTAAAACATTTTTAGCTCCTTAATACGAAAGTATATTTTTGGATACAGTTAATAGCTATGATTTTGGTCACCTTTTTGAGACTATAACTATAAAGTTCACTTGCTAAAGCCACTGCTCCTTCCTGCCAGTCTTCAACCAAGGGGTTGTAGCAACAAGGAACTTCCTGCTTCAATATCTTTCAACTCTCTTATGCTGGATCAGTTTTCTTCTCTGTCTCACATGTTTTTAAACCAGTACACTTCTTCATTTGTAAAATAATTATAGTTAGATTTTCTTTTTTTAATTAAATTTTTCCTTCAGATATTTAAATCCTATTTTTATTACATATTAACAGATGTCTTTTTTGTCCCAACTATTGTCCTTTGACGTGTTTCCTCAAACTACTGAATTTTTAATTAATTTATTTACTTTTTAATTTTTGAACTACAGATTTTTAAAATATGCAATGTGAATTCCCCTTTGCATCTTAGTTGAGTTTTATCAGTTTTCCTTTTTTTTTTTTTTTTTTTTTTGAGACAGAGTCTTGCTCTGTCTCCCAGGCTGAAGTGCAATGGCATGATCTCAGCTCACTGCAACCTCTACCTCCCGGGCTCAAGCAATTCTCCTGCCTCAACCCCCCAAGTAGCTGGGACTACAGGCATGTGCCACCACACGTGGCTAATTTTTGTAATTTTGGTAGAAATGGGGTTTCACCATATTGGCCAGGCTGATCTCAAACTCCAGAGTTCAGCAATCTGTCCACCTCGGCCTCGCAAAGTGCTGGGATTATAGGCGTGAGCCACAGCACCCAGTCTCAGTTTTCCTTTATGTTTTCTTTATGACTTAAGAATTGTATCTAGGTTTCTTTTTGCTAAGGTTTAGGCTAAGGTTAAACATTAGCTGTAATTTGAATGAATCAAATCTATAAGAAGTATTCTAGATGCTACATAAACGTTCTCAGTTTCAAATCAAAAGTAGGAGAGAGGAACATAACAGTATATTCTAAACCCTTTCAATAGAGGGAAGGATATATTTATAAAACTAGCATATCCCAAAATACAAAAAGTAATTAAGAAGTTAACAAACATTAGAAATGTAGCATTTAGACCTGGGTGGAAGAAAGAAACCCAAACCCTAGCTGACCAACTCTCTTAACAAGGCTCTTGGAACTAATCCCTGCACAGCAAAATGTTATTCAGCAGAGAGTTAATATTTATTCTGTGAAGTATTGGTATTGAGTATCAAAACACCACAGAACAATCGTGTTCCAAATCCAGCATTTATATCTTTATTTTGCTCAGGCCTCAAACAGATTCCATTTAGTGGGGAAAGAGAATTCTTTGAGTTGCCTGGTTATACTGGGAAGAGTCTGTGGAGGAAGAGGAGGAAGACAAGCTCTTTGTCTTTATTAATTGCAATGAAAAGAGCAGTTTATTTAATCTACTCAGTAAGTCACATCTGTCATGTGTCTGGATTGAAGAATTAAACAGATGCCTCAGATGGCAGGCTTATTGAGGCTTAGAGCTGCAGTCTTGAATGACTACTAGCATAGTGTCGTTTTACCTTGACACATGTGAAAAGATATTTCAGAACTGAAACACAACTAAATTTGCCTGGTGAACAATATACAGCTCAGTACACTTGTATCACAATTCTATCATGATTATCTGTCCTGGTACCACTTAGATTCGTATCGTAGAAGCTTGTCACCATAGACAATCTCATACTTTTGTCTAGGTTAAGATCGGGGGCCAGGTGTGGTGGCTCACGCCTGTAATCCCAGCACTTTGGGAGGCCAAGGCAGGTGGATCACCTGAGGTCAGCAGTTCAAGACCAGCCTGGCCAACATGGTAAAACCCTATCTCTACTTAAAATATGAAAAATTAGCCAGGAGTGGTAGCGCATGCCTGTAATCCCAGCTACTCTGGAGGCTGAGGCAGGAGAATTGCTTGAACCTGGGAGGCAAAGGTTGCAGTGAGCGGAGATCATGCTATTGCACTGCAACCTGGGCAACAGAGTGAGACTCCATCTAAAACAACAACAACAACAACAACAACAACAATGAAATGCTAACCATTCCCTTTCTCTGCTAAGTCTGTGACTAGTTTAGCCTATTTCATAAGACTTAAACATAGCCTAAAAATAGAATAAAACATTTGAGTTGAGGATCATGTTTGTAATCTTTGTATCTCCAATACATTTGCAGCTATTTTGGCAGTCAGTCAGAGTACTAGAAAATCTCCTCACACAATTTAGGGGACTATTTTTAGGCCTTTTTTTGCATTAATCTTCTTAATTTTCCTTACTCCAAAGATATAGTCTTTCAGGGGCCTCAAGTAAAAACCTGGAGTGTTTACAGTTGCCTTTCACCTTGTTTGCCCTTGAACTCTAACCTCTGTCTCTCCAGAACTAGACTGTGAAATCGTCAATCAGCTGTTTTACCTCTTCCCTGCTGCTTTCAGCTTTGTTTATGGGACTTTGCTTTGAGCTACAGATGACTTAAGTTGGCAACGACCCCATAGGAAAACTGCATGCACAACTCCAGGCACATTTGTCTGCAGTTCAGTGGCAGTTCCAAGCTCCAACTTCTGTTTATCTGCCCAGGGAAATAAAAATCCCCACCTCCACGGCTTTCTGTTTAGTCTCTATACCTAGGATGTGAATAGACAAATAACTTTAGGCTAAAGCCAAGATGGATGTGCGGCTCAGCTCATGTAACATCCATCTCTCCAGGACTGTGGCCACTCAAGTTCTCATGCCTTGGTTGCTCTCTTATATCTTAAATTTGTTACTTCACTTATTTTATTCAACTTTTTTTTTTTTTTTTTTTTGATACGGAGTCTTGCTCTGTCGCCCAGGCTGGAGTGCAGTGGCGCGATCTCGGCTCACTGCAAGCTCCGCCTCCCGGGTTCACGCCATTCTCCTGCCTCAGCCTCCCGAGTAGCTGGGACTACAGGCGCCCACAACCACGCCCGGCTAATTGTTTGTATTTTTAGTAGAGACGGGGTTTCACCGTGGTCTCGATCTCCTGACCTTGTGATCCGCCCGCCTCGGCCTCCCAAAGTGCTGGGATTACAGGCGTGAGCCACCGCGCCCGGCTTTATTCAACTTTTATAGTTGTTCTCAGCAGTAGGTCCCTCTGATACAAGATACTCTGTTATCACTGGAACCTGATCGTTTTCTTACCTCTGGGATCAACTCTGTTTTAGACTCCAATTACACCCTTCTAAATAAATTCTCTGCTTCTACTCCTCCCTTCAATTTATTATCCCTTCAGCACCAAGTTGATCTTATAAAATGCAAATCAGATTACAGTATTCTATCAATTAAAAAAACTCTCAAGTAGCTCCCCCACTGCACTGAGAATAACATCTGAACTTTTAATCATGGCCATATCTTGTATTCTGCACCTTGCTTACCATGCTCAATATTTGCACAGCAAATTTGTTGGATGGAAGGATGCATGGATATATGGATGGCTGATGTGACTAGCATGTTCAGAAAGTGGTCTAATTCAACAACAGAAGGAATGTACAAGATAAGCAACCAGAAACCTAAGAAAGCCAAATCTAGCTAAAAACAAGAACTGCTATTAAATCTACTCTGGAGAAAGGTAGCCTCAGAGTTGCTGTAAAGTTTCATACAGAATATCCAGTATACAGTAAAAAATCATCAGGCACATCAAGAAACAAGATTGAATGACTGTAATCAAGAAAAATAAAAAAGACAATTGAAACAAACCTATGGGTGATAGAGATTATGGACTTCTAAGCAATTATAATAGGTTCAAGAAAATGGAAATATGAATATTATGAGAAAATTGAAATACATAAAATTACTAGATTATTGGAATATGTTAAAATTCGAAGGCCAGGTGTGATGGCTCACACCTGTAATCCCAGCACTTTGGGAGGCCAAGGTGAGCAGACCAGTTGAGCTCAGGATTTCTAGACCAATCTTGGCAACATGGTGAAACCCAGTCTATATAAAAAATACAAAAATTAGCCAGGTGTGGTGGCACACACCTGTAGCCCCAGATACTTGGGAGGCTGAGGTGGGAGGATCACTTCAGTGAGCTGAGATCGCACCACTGCACTCCAGCCTGGGTGACAGAGCAAGACCCTGTCTCAAAAAAAAAAAAAAAAAAAAAAAAAAAAAAAAAAAGAAAGAAAAGAAAAACAAGACAAAACAAAAAAACAGATAAAACTACAAAATATACAGTCACACACACAGAGGAGTTATACTAAATTGACCATTTTCTGAGCCATAATTTATCTCAGTGAATTTCAGAGTATTGAAATTTTATAAAGTATGTTCTCTAACCACAGTGGAATTAAGCTAGAATCAAAAATAAACAAGGAAATAATAACAAGAAAATGTCTATATGAGTGAAACTGAGGAGAACTTCTAAGTAATCCATGGATGAAAAAATAAATCACCGTTGAAATTGAAAAATATTTGGAAAGTACTGATAATGAAAATACAACATATAAAAAAAAACTTGTGCTTAGAGGAATAGGCTTAAATAGGCTTTTGTGTATTTTATAAAAGAATAGAAACTGGAAATTGGTGATCAAAAGTTTCATCTCAAGAAGCTGTGAAAAAAGATATACATTAAAGTCAAAGTAGAAGGAAAGAAATAACAGTAAAAATTCAATAAAATTGAAACAAATATGTAAGAAAATCAACCAAACTAAAAGTGTTTTTAAAAAGATTAATGCAATTTATAAGCTTCTAGCAAGACTATTCAAGAAGATCAAAAGATAATATAAATTACCAATATGAGGAATGAAGAAGAGGCCAAGTGTGTATATCTCACAGACATTAAAAATCCTAAAAAAGGATATTACGAATAACTTCACATCTATTATATAAATTTGAAAATTTAGAAGAAATGGGAAATTTCTTTTAAAAAATTACTCACCAAAACTAACACAAAAAGCATAGAAATATCTGAATATCTAATATTTGCTAAAGCAATGTAATCTATAGTTAAAAATCATCCCATTGCAAACCCATTTTTAAATTGTTTTCTTCTTACGGGTTTTTAAAAATTCATTGTATTTTATGGATAAGAGTTGTCTGTCAGATATTTATAATTTAATTTTAATTTTCCTACTCTGTGCTTTTTTTTTCTTTTTTTTTTTTTTTTAACTCTCTTAAATGCTAACAACTCATTCCCTGAAACAGGAAAGAAGGTGGAGTGTATAGGTATTAACATAATTAGGCTGGTCAGTTTGGTGGTAGTAAAATGAATTTCTTCTAATTGTGTCTGTTTTTCATTTGTGCATAAAGTAGGGATAGTGTTGTAACCTAACTCACATAATTATTGGGAGAATTACTTATCTTCTTAATGTATATAAAGCTCTTAAAACAGGCTTAGCACATATTAATTACATTTTTAAGTGCTGACTACTTTTACTTATTTATTTTTTCATAAACCTTCATTTTATGGATCACTATTATCAACTGAAAAGGTCTAAATTCCGTAATCTAGTTTTTAAGTTGTTCTACTTCTTGGCCCAAACAATCTTTATAAGTCTGTTTTTCTTTTGTGCTAGTGAAAGTTCCTTTGTTAAAGAAAAGAAACCATTAAAATTAGTGCAACTTATCCTTACAATATAACAGAATTCCATACACATTCAAATGCAGGAAACTAAATGCAGCCCAGTTTTGTGTGGATTGAAATTAATAAATCAGGAAGGAAGATTTTCCCTACATTTCTTATCTAGTAACAGCATAGACTCCTGTGCTGAATTTTCTCTGGAGAGCAATTTTCCTGACTTCATTGGTGAAATTGTAACCTTTTGATTCAAGACACCACTATTAGTTTCTGTGTCTTTTAGATGAAATTTCAAGAGAGAATTTTGAGACTACTGGCCAGCCGGTAGCTTGCCTCTTCCTTCCTCTGTTCCAACTAACCACAGCTAAGCTAAAAGGGATGTTGAGCTTGATAGGTAAATTGACTTGCATGCTAACCACACGCGTATCATTCATTTTCTTCCCAGTAGTAGTACTGCTGCTTCTGGCCTGCATTCTACCACTGCCTAGATTGACTCCTTTGTGACTTTTCCTATCCCAGAGTTTGCTGAATTCACTACACTTGTAGACGTTTCTAGAGTATGTTTTTTTTCCCTTTCTGGCAGTTGACAATCATGTATATTGATTAGTGTCACCTTTATACTGCCATTGCAGTGTTTTGATTTTCTATATATTCAGTCTTCATGAAGTTTTTAAGAGATTTGTGAAAGAGTTGAGTGAAAATGAAAATAATTGAATTATAAAATTCTTACTACAAATATGATCTCTTATATTCTTTAGTTCTAAATAGAAAGTCCATAAGAAAATTAATTACATTTAATAAGAATTGTCTGTTTCTGTGATTCTGTGCTAGAATATGCTGGCTTCTGTTTTTTGTTGTTTGTTTTTCTAGTTTAAATATTTGGTAATAGCTTTTAGAATTCTCTGGGGACACCAAATTCAATAACTCATGATTTGGATTCATGATAAATCATGAAATTTGGATTTTATTACTAGTTGTATAAAACTTCCCACTGGAAGGACAGGATTGAAAATTTTCTTAAATAAGTGATGTTAAGACTGATTATTAGTGAGAGAGAACTCTGTTTTTCATGATTTATGAGAGGGCTCATTTTAATTAGTTTGTTGATTTGGGGTATTGAAGTAGAGAGCTATATCATTACATTATGTAATTCAAAAGAATTCTCTAACCCAAGTAGCTCAGCATTAATGTTCTGTCCCTTCAGAGGATAGAAAGTTAGTTTGACATGCTGTACCCTACCTATTCAGCAAAACAAAATATATACTCTAGATAATCAAAATTTATCTATTTTTATCTACTTAAATATTTTTCTTAGTCGTTATCAAATGTATATTTTGAATGGCTGTTTTTACATATTAAAATACTTATATTTTTGATGGCACAGTGACAAAATATTTTTTTAATTTTTTTTATATTTGATTCTTTTTTCTTCCTTTTAGGGTAGAGCCTGGATCAGAGTAGCACTCATGGAAAAACATTTATCTGAATACATCTCTACAGCTCTGAGAGACTTCAAAACAACCAGGTTTAAAAGTCCTTTTAATTTTCTAATATATATTTGAAAGAATCACCTAAAGACTTGAAAATCAGAATAGGATGAAGAATCAATTTCTAAAATCTTCAACCGTTTTATTTCCTCCTTTTGTTACTACTCAGATAAATCCACTGTCTTCTTAGGAAAATGTAATTTGTCAACTAAACATACGTCTACCTTTCTGTAAAAAGATACACATTATACCTGGAATATCCTTTTTCTAAATCATTTCTGATTCGTACTCTTTCAACTCTTGAAGCTTCATTCTCTCCATAGACTGTTCCCTGATGGATTTGAAGATTTAACTATGAAATTTCAATAGCATCTTTTTTATTTTCACCACCACAGTGTTTCCTTATTTTTTTGCTTGTAAAGAATAGAAATTGGCCGGGCGAGAGGCTCACACCTATAATCCCAGCACTTTGGGAGGCCGAGGCTGGCAGATCACTGGAGGTCTGGAGTTCAAGACCAGCCTGACCAACATGGAGAAACCCCATCTCTACTAAAAATGCAAAATTAGCCAGGCATGGTGGTACATGCCTGTAATCCCAGCTACTCGGGAGGCTGAGGCAGGAGAATAGCTTGAACCCAGGAGGCAGAGGTTGTGGTGAGCCGAGATTGTGCCATTGCATCCCAGCCTGGGCAACAAGAGAGAAACTCTGTCTCAAAAAAAAAAAAAAGAATATAATTAATAATTTATTTAATTCATATGTATAATTAATTTTTGCTTATCTTTTTAGGACAATCTAAATCATTGTTTTTCTTAGATTGTATAAAGATGACATCCTGTGCCATGTGAAAAATAGGACTTTGTTAATATTTTATGATGATAGAAAAAGGTACATATTAGGACAACAGTCATTCCTAATTAGCACTCAACTACTAATCTTTATTTGTTGCTGTTGAAGAAGCCACTTTTCTCCATATCAAAAGTATTTGTAAATGAAAAGGTTTAATAATTTTAATAACTTAGACATAAACTGTTCAATGTAGTAGCCACCAACACATGCCATATATAAATTTAAATTAATTAATATTACATAAAATTACGAATTTAATTTCTCAAGTGCTGTATCACATTTCAGATGTCCCATGGCCACATGTAGCTTATGGTTACCCAATTGGACAGATTTAGAGTGTTTTCCTCATCACAGAAGGTTCTGTTGGGCGGAGCTGCCTGAGATATTTCTAAATTATCATTCTTTTCTCTACCTCATTAATCATATTTCTGAAAGAAGAGAAAATAATTACAACTATAAACTAGTTTTGATAGAAAAAAATAAGCACAAAGAAATCATATCTCTGAGATCTTAAATTCCATATCCTAATGCAGGGTTTGACATTCTGGATTTTGAGAAAATCTGGGCATTAATTATGACACATTCTTTCAACTAACTAGCTGGTACTAATTAAGTATCTTTATTTAGTTGCCTCTATTTTTTGTGGTAATATAATAGTAAACTTTTAATTTTGAGGTACAAAAAATATAATTGTCACTATTGTAAGTTTGACCAGGATAGAAAGACTTTTAGCTAAAAGTAATATTTGCATAAAGTAAATCTGATGTATACTTATTTAACTTCTTTTCAAGCAACGTGACACTTGAGATGTTTCTAAAGATAAACAGTGAGATGATGATAAACCCTTAGACATTTGAAATGAACTTTATAAAATGAAACATTTGTTTACCATAACTAAGTTTCATTATGAAACTTAAGCATTGAGGATACTAAGGCTTTGAAAATGAAAACAAAGAATAGTATCAGAATCTAGTAGCTCAAATCTAAAAATCCTATGTTAATTAAATCAAAATCTAGTTTGCATAGTAATCATTTCCTATGCAATTACAATATTGAATCAAAGTTATGATAGTCTTTTCCAAATAGAAATTAAATAATTAATAATCTCTAAATTGTTAGTCTTCTTTCTTAGTTTAAATGATTGGGTGGGGTAGAAATAATTCTTGAATAGATTATTTTTAGAACAAGTAGTTTAAATATTTAAAGGAAATGCTTTCTGCCTTGTTCTTACATGTTAACCATGCTTTTTCATAGAAAGGAAATGATTCAGCTCTAAAAAAGTACATGAAGTAAAAATATTCTTGTAACAATACATAAACATACAGTCTTCAAACAGAAACATGGCTTAGCGTACAATGTTCATATATACGTGTCTAATACATAGATATATGCACACATGCATATAGTATTTACACATATACATTTATTGAATAGTAGGATTTAAATGTGAATATAATGGCTTTGTAACTCTCAAAGGAAGTAAGTAGGGAGTTATTTCAGAATTTTTATCTTACAAGTTAACTAAAAAATGTGGAAAAAAATCTTATTTTTCTCCCTCTATTTACACTATCTTTTTTTTTACTGAGATGAAACCAAAGAAATTTCTTAATTCTAATTAAATTTGATTGCAAACTTCTAGTCAAGACAAGTATATTCATAAGATTAGATTTGTAAAATACAAACAATTAGAAAGAGTATTTGTGCCTTACCTTTTATCTGGATGCTTCCTGAAGTAAGTACTCCTAGAAGAATGAGAAATGATCTCTAATCTTGAGGAATCTAGAGAATATCTGAATAAAGTAGATTTCTTCATGTTCTACTCTTCACAGATAAAGAGTAATGATAGCCTTTAAAATAGTAATACAAATGTTTATCCCAGTACCAGAGGAGGAGCTTCATGAACTAAGGCAGGCAGGCTTGAAAGCACTAATCAGTGAAAACCCAAGGATAAGTTTGGGTGGAGGAAGGGTGGGAGTAGAGATAAAATAAATTTTGAGTACATGACTGTGGCTCCAAAGCATTGAAGAAATATGTGTGATCTTTTTGCTAAGGTGTAGGATGTCTTAATGAGCAGTTGTAAAAACAAACAAAAACCTTGAAGAGTTACATGGCTTAGGGGTTGGAGTATAATTGGAAAATAGCCAGAGTTGAGAAGTTGGCAGAGTGAAGATTAGAATCTAAGCTAAAAAAAAAAAAAAGAGACTTGTTTTGGTAGGTTACTGGGAAGACCTTCAAATGAGAACTGACATAAAAACTGAATTAATTTGTTCAAATTTTTAATTTCTCTTTACCCACAGACTAAAAAATAATTAGTACATTTAAATTAAAAATACCATATGATATTTCAAACACAATTGAAAATGTAACAAGAATTTGAAGTAATAAATATGGAAAATATAAAGATAAATTAGCTTTATGGAAATTCATTTGTTTACTTTGCAATTATATCACAGTATTTAATTTATAATGAAAAAGTTGTCTTCAAAAGAAATATTAATTTTCACAATGTTTTAGCACAAATCGAAGGAAGCAGTAAAGTATAAAATAAAACTTTGTAAATTATTGAACTGTCACAAAGAGAAATATGAGATGACAAACACTTTTCTCAATTACAGAAAAGTAAACAGAATAGTGATAAGTAACCAAAATCTTTTAAGAGTTAAGAATGCATTTTGGAATCTGAGTATGTATTAAGTTTTACATTATTAAGATAGGAGATAAATTGAACATAATAAAAATTAAAACTTTGTGTTTCAGAGGACACCATGAAGAAGGCGAAAAGATGACAAACGGAATAGGAGACAATTTTTACAGATCATAATCTGATAAGGCAGCGGTCCCCAACCTTTTTGGCAGCAGGGACTGGTTTTGTGGAAGACAGTGTTTCCATGGACCGTGGTGGCAGGGAATGGTTTCAGGATGAAACTGTTCCACCCCTGATCATCAGGCATTACTTAGAGTATCATAAGGCACATGCAACCTAGATCCTTCACACGTGCAGTTCACAGTAGGGTTCTTAGTCCTGTGAGAATCTAATGCCTAAGTGAAGGAGCCAGAGCTCAGGTGATAATGTTCACTGTCCCACCACTTACCTCCTGCCCTGCAGCTCCAGTTCCTAACAGGCCACGGACAGGTTCTGGTTCATGGCCCAGGGGTTGGGGACCCCTGTGATAAGGGTTTTGTATCTACAATGTATATAAAGAACTTTTACAACTCAGTAATAAAAAGACAACTTATTTAAAAATGGGCAATGAATCTGAATAGACACTTCTCCAAAGGGGGTATACAGATGGCTAATAAACACTAAAATATTGTTCGACATCATTAGCCATCAGGGAAATGCAAAACCACAATGAAATAACACTGCAGGAGGGGCGGAGCAAGATGGCCGAATAGGAACAGCTCCAGTCTCCAACTCCCAGCGCGAGCGACACAGAAGACCGGTGATTTCTGCATTTTCAACTGAGGTACTGGGTTCATCTCACTGGGGAGTGCCGGACGATCGGTGCTGGTCAGCTGCTGCAGCCCGACCAGCGAGAGCTGAAGCAGGGCGAGGCATCACCTCACCTGGGAAGCGCAAGGGGGAAGGGAATCCCTTTTCCTAGCCAGAGGAACTGAGACATACAACACCTGGAAAATCGGGTAACTCCCACCCCAATACTGCGCTTTAAGCAAACAGGCACACCAGGAGATCATATCCCACACCTGGCCGGGAGGGTCCCACACCCACGGAGCCTCCCTCATTGCTAGCACAGCAGTCTGTGATCTACCAGCAAGGCAGCAGCGAGGCTGGAGGAGGGGCGCCCGCCATTGCTGAGGCTTAAGTAGGTAAACAAAGCTGCTGGGAAGCTCGAACTGGGTGGAGCTCACAGCAGCTAAAGGAAACCTGCCTGTCTCTGTAGACTCCACCTCTGGGGACAGGGCAATAACAAACACAGCCGAAACCTCTGCAGACGCAAACGACTCTGTCTGACAGCTTTGAAGAGAGCAGTGGATCTCCCAACACGGAGGTTGAGATCTGAGAAGGGACAGACTCCCTGCTCAAGTGGGTCCCTGACCCCTGAGTAGCCTAACTGGGAGACATCCCCCACTAGGGGCAGTCTGACACCCCACACCTCACAGGGTGGAGTACACCCCTGAGAGGAAGCTTCCAAAGCAAGAATCAGACAGGTACACTCGCTGTTCAGAAATATTCTATCTTCTGCAGCCTCTGCTGCTGATACCCAGGCAAACAGGGTCTGGAGTGGACCTCAAGCAATCTCCAACAGACCTACAGCTGAGGGTCCTGACTGTTAGAAGGAAAACTATCAAACAGGAAGGACACCTACACCAAAACCCCATCAGTACATCACCATCATCAAGACCAGAGGCAGATAAAACCACAAAGATGGGGAAAAAGCAGGGCAGAAAAGCTGGAAATTCAAAAAATAAGAGCGCATCTCCCCCGGCAAAGGAGCGCAGCTCATCGCCAGCAATGGATCAAAGCTGGACAGAGAATGACTTTGACGAAATGAGAGAAGAAGGCTTCAGTCCATCAAATTTCTCAGAGCTAAAGGAGGAATTACATACCCAGCGTAAAGAAACTAAAAATCTTGAAAAAAAAAGTGGAAGAATTGATGGCTAGAGTAATTAATGCAGAGAAGGTCATAAACGAAATGAAAGAGATGAAAACCATGACACGAGAAATACGTGACGAATGCACAAGCTTCAGTAACCGACTCGATCAACTGGAAGAAAGAGTATCTGCGATTGAGGATCAAATGAATGAAATGAAGCGAGAAGAGAAACCAAAAGAACAAAGAAGAAAAAGAAATGAACAAAGCCTGCAAGAAGTATGGGATTATGTAAAAAGACCAAATCTACGTCTGATTGGGGTGCCTGAAAGTGAGGGGGAAAATGGAACCAAGTTGGAAAACACTCTTCAGGATATCATCCAGGAGAACTTCCCCAACCTAGTAGGGCAGGCCAACATTCAAATCCAGGAAATACAGAGAACGCCACAAAGATACTCCTCGAGAAGAGCAACTCCAAGACACATAATTGCCAGATTCACCAAAGTTGAAATGAAGGAAAAAATCTTAAGGGCAGCCAGAGAGAAAGGTCGGGTTACCCACAAAGGGAAGCCCATCAGACATTCAACATTCTTAAAGAAAAGAATTTTAAACCCAGAATTTCATATCCAGCCAAACTAAGTTTCATAAGTGAAGGAGAAATAAAATCCTTTACAGATAAGCAAATGCTTAGAGATTTTGTCACCACTAGGCCTGCCTTACAAGAGACCCTGAAGGAAGCACTAAACATGGAAAGGAACAACCGGTACCAGCCATTGCAAAAACATGCCAAAATGTAAAGACCATCGAGGCTAGGAAGAAACTGCATCAACTAACGAGCAAAATGACCAGTTAATATCATAATGGCAGGATCAAGTTCACACATAACAATCTTAACCTTAAATGTAAATGGACTAAATGCTCCAATTAAAAGACACAGACTGGCAAACTGGATCAAGAGTCAAGACCCATCAGTCTGCTGTATTCAGGAGACCCATCTCACACGCAGAGACATACATAGGCTCAAAATAAAGGGATGGAGGAAGATTTACCAAGCAAATGGAGAACAAAAAAAAGCGGGGGTTGCAATACTAGTCTCTGATAAAACAGACTTTAAACCATCAAAGATCAAAAGAGACAAAGAAGGCCATTACATAATGGTAAAGGGATCAATTCAACAGGAAGAGCTAACTATCCTAAATATATATGCACCCAATACAGGAGCACCCAGATTCATAAAGCAAGTCCTTAGAGACTTACAAAGAGACTTAGACTCCCATACAATAATAATGGGAGACTTCAACACTCCACTGTCAACATTAGACAGATCAACGAGACAGAAAGTTAACAAGGATATCCAGGAATTGAACTCATCTCTGCAGCAAGCAGACCTAATAGACATCTATAGAACTCTCCACCCCAAATCAACAGAATATACATTCTTCTCAGCACCACATCGTACTTACTCCAAAATCGACCACGTAATTGGAAGTAAAGCACTCCTCAGCAAATGTACAAGAACAGAAATTATAACAAACTGTCTCTCAGACCACAGTGCAATCAAACTAGAACTCAGGACTAAGAAACTCAATCAAAACCGCTCAACTACATGGAAACTGAACAACCTGCTCCTGAATGACTACTGGGTACATAACGAAATGAAGGCAGAAATAAAGATGTTCTTTGAAACCAATGAGAACAAAGATACAACATACCAGAATCTCTGGGACACATTTAAAGCAGTGTGTAGAGGGAAATTTATAGCACTAAATGCCCACAAGAGAAAGCAGGAAAGATCTAAAATTGACACTCTAACATCGCAATTAAAAGAACTAGAGAAGCAAGAGCAAACACATTCGAAAGCTAGCAGAAGGCAAGAAATAACTAAGATCAGAGCAGAACTGAAGGAGATAGAGACACAAAAAACTCTCCAAAAAATCAATGAATCCAGGAGTTGGTTTTTTGAAAAGATCAACAAAATTGACAGACCACTAGCCAGACTAATAAAGAAGAAAAGAGAGAAGAATCAAATCGACGCAATTAAAAATGATAAAGGGGATATCACCACCGACCCCACAGAAATACAAACTACCATCAGAGAATACTATAAACACCTCTACGCAAATAAACTGGAAAATCTAGAAGAAATGGATAATTTCCTGGACACTTACACTCTTCCAAGACTAAACCAGGAAGAAGTTGAATCCCTGAATAGACCAATAGTAGGCTCTGAAATTGAGGCAATAATTAATAGCCTACCAACCAAAAAAAGTCCAGGACCAGATGGATTCACAGCTGAATTCTACCAGAGGTACAAGGAGGAGTTGGTACCATTCCTTCTGAAACTATTCCAATCAATAGAAAAAGAGGAAATCCTCCCTAACTCATTTTATGAGGCCAACATCATCCTGATACCAAAGCCTGGCAGAGACACAACAAAAAAAGAGAATTTTAGACCAATATCCCTGATGAACATCGATGCAAAAATCCTCAATAAAATACTGGCAAACCGGATTCAGCAACCCATCAAAAAGCTTATCCACCATGATCAAGTGGGCTTCATCCCTGGGATGCAAGGCTGGTTCAACATTCGCAAATCAATCAACATAATCCAGCATATAAACAGAACCAAAGACAAGAACCACATGATTATCTCAATAGATGCAGAAAAGGCTTTTGACAAAATTCAACAGCCCTTCATGCTAAAAACGCTCAATAAATTTGGTATTGATGGAACGTACCTCAAAATCATAAGAGCTATTTATGACAAACCCACAGCCAATATCATACTGAATGGGCAAAAACTGGAAAAATTCCCTTTGAAAACTGGCACAAGACAGGGATGCCCTCTCTCACCACTCCTATTCAACATAGTGCTGGAAGTTCTGGCTAGGGCAATTAGGCAAGAGAAAGAAATCAAGGGTATTAAGTTAGGATAAGAAGAAGTCAAACTGTCCCTGTTTGCAGATGACATGATTGTATATTTAGAAAACCCCATTGTCTCAGCCCAAAATCTCCTTAAGCTGATAAGCAACTTCAGCAAAGTCTCAGGATACAAAATTAATGTGCAAAAATCACAAGCATTCTTATACATCAGTAACAGACAAACAGAGAGCCAAATCAGGAATGAACTTCCATTCACAATTGCTCCAAAGAGAATAAAATACCTAGGAATCCAACTTACAAGGGATGTAAAGGACCTCTTCAAGGAGAACTACAAACCACTGCTCAGTGAAATCAAAGAGGACACAAACAAATGGAAGAACATACCATGCTCATGGATAGGAAGAATCAATATCGTGAAAATGGCCATACTGCCCAAGGTAATTTATAGATTCAATGCCATCCCCATCAAGCTACCAATGAGTTTCTTCACAGAATTGGAAAAAACTGCTTTAAAGTTCATATGGAACCAAAAAAGAGCCCGCATCTCCAAGACAATCCTAAGTCAAAAGAACAAAGCTGGAGGCATCCCGCTACCTGACTTCAAACTATGCTACAAGGCTACAGTAACCAAAACAGCATGGTACTGGTACCAAAACAGAGATATAGACCAATGGAACAGAACAGAGTCCTCAGAAATAATACCACACATCTACAGCCATCTGATCTTTGACAAACCTGAGAGAAACAAGAAATGGGGAAAGGATTCCCTATTTAATAAATGGTGCTGGGAAAATTGGCTAGCCATAAGTAGAAAGCTGAAACTGGATCCTTTCCTTACTCCTTATACGAAAATTAATTCAAGATGGATTAGAGACTTAAATGTTAGACCTAATACCATAAAAATCCTAGAGGAAAACCTAGGTAGTACCATTCAGGACATAGGCATGGGCAAAGACTTCATGTCTAAAACACCAAAAGCAACGGCAGCAAAAGCCAAAATTGACAAATGGGATCTCATTAAACTAAAGAGCTTCTGCACAGCAAAAGAAACTACCATCAGAGTGAACAGGCAACCTACAGAATGGGAGAAAATTTTTGCAATCTACTCGTCTGACAAAGGGCTAATATCCAGAACCTACAAAGAACTCAAACAAATTTACAAGAAAAAAACAAACAACCCCATCAAAAAGTGGGCAAAGGATATGAAGAGACATTTCTCAAAAGAAGACATTCATACAGCCAACAGACACATGAAAAAATGCTCATCATCACTGGCCAGCAGAGAAATGCAAATCAAAACCACAATGAGATACCATCTCACACCAGTTAGAATGGCGATCATTAAAAAGTCAGGAAACAACAGGTGCTGGAGAGGATGTGGAGAAATAGGAACACTTTTACACTGTTGGTGGGATTGTAAACTAGTTCAACCATTATGGAAAACAGTATGGCGATTCCTCAAGGATCTAGAACTAGATGTACCATACGACCCAGCCATCCCATTACTGGGTATATACCCAAAGGATTATAAATTATGCTGCTATAAAGACACATGCACACGTATGTTTATTGCAGCACTATTCACAATAGCAAAGACTTGGAATCAACCCAAATGTCCATCAGTGACAGATTGGATTAAGAAAATGTGGCACATATACACCATGGAATACTATGCAGCCATCAAAAAGGATGAGTTTGTGTCCTTTGTAGGGACATGGATGCAGCTGGAAACCATCATTCTTAGCAAACTATCACAAGAACAGAAAACCAAACACCACATGTTCTCACTCATAGGTGGGAACTGAACAATGAGATCATTTGGACTCAGGAAGGGGAACATCACACACAGGGGCCTATCATGGGGAGGGGGGAGGGGGGAGGGATTGCATTGGGAGTTATACCTGATGTAAATGACGAGTTGATGGGTGCAGCACACCAACATGGCACAAGTATACATATGTAACAAACCTGTACGTTATGCACATGTACCCTACAACTTAAAGTATAATAATAAGTAAATTTAAAAAAAAATAACACTGCATACAAACTAGGATGGTTATGTTCAAAAGATCACTTAATAAATTTTGGTGAGGATTTTGAAAAACTGAATCTTCCATACATTGCTGGGGGGAAAAGAAAATTGTGCACTCACTTTGAAAAGCAGCCTGGCAATTTTTCAAAAGGTTAAACATAGAGTTACCATATGACCCAGCACATTACTCCTAGGTGCATGTGTGTCTGTATCCATGTAGCAGAATATTATTCAGGCATAAAAAGAAATGAAGTACTGATCCATGCTGCCACATGGATGTACCTTGAAAACCTGCTAAGCTTAGCAAAGAAGCCAGTCATAAAACACCAGATAGTGTATGATTCCCCTCTTCCTTTAGTTATCAACTTTTTGTCTCCTCATCCTCAATCTCTTTACTACTGCTGGATCAATCCCACCCTTATAGAACATATACTGGTACCTCCTACCTTAAAAAGAAAATGATTCTCCATTGAACCTGTAATTCCCCTCTGCCAATGCTAATTTCACAATTCCACTTCATCACCAGACTTCTGCAGATCACTTCTTCACACTGCCATCATTTTCTTACTTTAGAGTCATTCTCTTATCCGCTTTTCTCTGGCTTCTGCCCCTCATCACTCCACCAAGAATTTTTAAAAGAATACCAGTTGCTAATAATCTACAAACTACCCAATGTAATGGATATTCCTCTGTCCACATTGTACTCCATCTCCCAGCTACTCCCAGTAGAATTTGACTACTTCATCATTCTTGAAAAAAATCTCTGCACCTTTAAATTATACAACATTCCATGGCTTTTCCTTAATTGCTCTCTTTTTCTGTCATCTTTTCCACTTAACAACATCTGACTGTTCATATTCTCTGGGCTCAGTCCTGCATTTTCTGCTTTTTTTTCCTCTGTTCATTTTTCTCTCTATTCTCTCTTCCTGGAGTTTCATCCATTCCCCTGACTTGAAATACCATCCATATGACCATGATACCACATTTAAACCTCTAGCTAGATAGTTCAGATATACTGATTTTTTTTCCCTGTAATTCTGTTCACCCCTTCTTAGCAAATGGTATCACTGCCTACCTACATAATTGATTAAGGGAGAATCTAAAAATCATACCTGATTCCTCTTTCTCCCTCATTCCCTGTAATTAATCCATAAGCAAGTCTTACTGATCCTACCTCCAAATCCATTTTGAATCTATTTATTTACCTTTATCTCCACGGCTCTTATGCTCATCTAGACCTCTTTTATCTGTTGTCTAAGGCTCACCTGTTGGCCTCCTGACCTTCCAGTTTGCCCGCATTTAGTAGCCATCTAGCTTCCAGCTGATCTTAAAAATAAAAGAGATTATGTCAACTCCTACTTAAAACATTGAAATGATTTCCTATTACATTAGCCAGAAGGCCCTGTGGCTGTCATGTTTCCTGGAGTCAGATCCTGGTTTCTCTACTCTAGCTGTGTCTATCTTGGACAAGTTGCTTAATCTCTCTGGAGAATAATATGTAGCGGCAAAGTTAAGAAGATGATTCATGTAAAGTTATTACTATGCCTGCCACTCAATAAGTGTTCATTATTGTTATTAATGTTCTGTGGCCTACAGATCCTTGTGTGATCGGACTTATGTGGGCTAAGGTATCAGGTTAAACACTTGAGAATGCCTTACTTAATGACTCTTTACAAAGTTGGGCTTTCCTTCCCTTTGTCTCTACCTCAGCAACCTGTTTATTTACTTTATATTTATCATCATCTGTAATTATCTTTTTCTTTTGTTTCTTGCTTTTCTATTCCCCTAGACTATATGCTCCATAGAGAGGATCTACATCTAACTTATTTACCATTGTAACTATAGTACCTAGCACAGTTCTTGTCACATAAAAGGAACTTAATATATAATATATATTTGTTGATTAAAATAATTACTGAATCTCACATTCTTGGCAAGACCTTTGGAGGTTGACTTTTTCATCAGTTTTTCATTTTAATTAAATTTGACTTTGAATATAACATCTATTTATAATGCAAGGATCTGTGTTATATGTCATGAGGAAGAATTTTCTTATATCCCCTTTTAGTAGTCTCTTATATTAAATTGGGGGAAGAGAACAAGCATGCCAATAATGAATTTTCTTTGGTTTATAACACAAGCTTTCTCATATTTTAATACTGTGTTTTCAAATACATAGAATAACTTTTGACTCCCACAAAAGGAAAATTTGAAGCATAACATTAGATAGTATCAACATAATTTATATTTATTATTCACCTTGGATCCCATCCAAAGGATATTTGTTATTGAACTACTTACAATTCTTTAAAATATTCCTACAGAGTGGACAGTAAGGTGGCATTATAGGAATATATTTCAATTAGAGTTAAATTATATATGGTAAAAGAAAAACATATTCTTATAAGGGCATTATTTTAAATACTTTTCTAGTCACTAATGTTTTTCTAATCAACATATAAATACTTGGAAAGGGTGGTATACCTAATAAGATCAGGAAATTTTTTTCCCAGATCACAGTAGTATCAAATAGTTGCTTGTAATTTTTCCTCACTTCTGAAATATAAAAGTATATTTAAAGGTATAGTCTCTAATATATAAATCTTTAATTGGAAGTTTCATATGTATTTTTTACTTTGGTACTTTCAACATTTATAATATATTGAAATTAAGCAGTACAGTGTTTTGGTTAGATTCTTCTCATTTATACATATACGTATATATTTATTTTATATATATATATATATATATTTTTTTTTTTTTTTTTTTTGAGAAAGGGTTTTGCTCTGTCACCCAGGCTGGAGTGCAGTGGGGCCATCTCAACTCGCTTCAACCTCTGCTTTCTTGACTCAAGCAATCCTCCGACCTCAACCTCCCAAGTAGCTGGGACTGCAGGCATGTACCACCATGTCCGGCTAATTTTTTTGTATTTTTTGTATAGATGGGGTTTCACCATGTTGCCCAGGCTGATCTCTAACTCCTGGGCTCAAAGGATCTGCCTGTTAAGGCTCCAAAAGTGCTGCGATTACAGGCATTAGCCACCAGGCCTGGCATAAAAATTTTCTTTAGAACAAAAAATACTTTTAACTAAAAAAAGGGAATTTTTAGTATATACCTTACTATTATTGGATTAGTCATCTCAGGCTTTACTCATGGCTCATTTGTTGTATGACCTTGGTTATATAAGCAAAGTTTAATGTTCCAATTTTTCAATGAGGTAAAATGAAAAGGTTGAAATTTTACAATCTTTTGGAATCTTTGAAAGTATTGACCACAGGAATCATATTTTTAGTCAAATTATTGATATATTAGTTTGCATAAGAGAATAATTTTTCAAGACAGCTTCTACCTCTTTCATACACGTGAATGAAGTTTTTGATTAAATGGTAAAAATATCTTCTCGGATCAATTCAGTTTTCTAAATACTGAATTACTTTAAAATATATTATCTCAAGCTCAGAAGTACATCTTCTGAAAAATTTTTTTCTTAACCAGAACTAATAATTTAAAAGTTCAGCATATAATGGGCAATTCTCTTAACTAGCCCTTCCTTTTCCATTTTTCCTTTCCTGTTTTGCTGTTATATTAAATCAGGCCTTATACTTAAGATATGGTTTTTTTCAGTGGAATTATTGACTTTACATATAGCAACCATTTTGCTTAAATCATTCGCTTAGAAAATTGACTTATTTACTGATGATTAAAACTAAAGCCATAGCCGGGCGAGGTGGCGGGCGCCTGTAGTCCCAGCTACTTGGGAGGCTGAGGCAGGAGAATGGCATAAACCTGGGAGACGGAGCTTGCAGTGAGCTGAGATCCGGCCACTGTACTCCAGCCTGGGTGACAGAGCGAGACTCCATCTCAAAAAAAAAAAAAAAAAAAAAAAACTAAAGCCAAAAACTCATCAAAACATTATTATATGCACGCACATATAAAAGACCTTTAGATTTTAAAAAATTTCTCAAACGAGTTAATTTTTTGCTGTGGTGTTCTTCAATACTCCCTAGTACAAAGCTGCCATTAGAAAGCAAGCAAGAATAGTTTTGAGCTGATTTTTGGAATGTATTTTTTAAACAATGGTAGGTTCAAGATAAAGAATAAAAAAAGTAGACCTTTTCTTTTATAAGAAGTACTAGGAATAATGGGTTATTGCCAATATTCAAAAAACAAGATTATCTTCCAAATTCATATGTCTCAGAATTTAGTGGTCTGAAACCGTTAGAAGCATAGTTCTTCCAAGGGTTAATAATATATTCTGCCAATAGCCAACTTAGTTATTGGACCAGGGACAAAGTCTCAAACATATGTATTTGTCTAAGTATTTTACGTTTCTGCAGGACACCTCAGTAGAATCTGTAAAAAATCCTTCCATTTATTTTACTAATTTTTGTTAGGCCAGAAGTTTTCATTTTTCTCCTTTTATATAAATCAGTAAAAGGAATTTCAGTAGGTCCAAGAAAATAAAAAACGTTTATTCCAAGCTAGTCTCCCCACTGTATTTGTTTGCAGCCTTTCATCTGTCAGAGAGTAAATAGTTGCCTGTTTTTTCTGTTTTATACTTTTTATTCATTTAATATTCCTTATTAACCATACCATAAATTAAGTTCTTTTAAAATATTTTTGTTTTACAAAAAGTGGGTTTAATATAAGATATGGGACTTAAAGAAAGAAGAATTGGGTACCCTTCTTAAGCAATTCGTCTAACATGAGCTTGTGCAAATTGTTTTACACTTTTCCTGATGGTAAATTTGAAACTAATGATGATTCCTTCTGCATTTAATTTATGGTTTTTTTTTTTTTTGCAATTATCACATAATATGTTTGTAAAAATACTTGATAAGTTGTGAACAACACTTCAAAATTGATAGTAGGATTATAAGCATATTAAAATTTTTTGCAGAATTTATAAACTCAGAAATACTAAAAAGAGCAAGACCTTTGGTTTACTAAAATGTTTCATTTTAGTTAGTGGGGTGGTATAGAGTGGTGTTCACTCTCTTATATATAATATAAATAGATACAGCAGTGTAATCATCCCTGGTTACTGACATAAACTAGATTTTACATAGTGCTACGTTTTAAAAGAAGTAGATTAATGATTTTACATTCATTTTTGGAAAAATACCTTAGGGCCACATTGTTATTTTTCTTTCAAAAATTTTTTAAAAACTAATGATAACTAAAATAAAAAGCTCTACAGGAATTAGCAAAGATACATTCACATTCCCGTTTTTGTCAAGGGGATAATGAATACTTTCTTTTTCATATGCAGCCACCTTGGTAGCCCATCTGCTTTATTAGGATTGTACTATTAAGGTTACCGTAAATTACTAATGAGTATGCCTCCCAAATTCTTAACTTAGTCAATAACCTTTGGAATTATAGAAAAACAGAAATTATTTTTTCTTATTTGTTAGAACTCAAGTCTACTTCATTTTGAAAACAGATCAGTACAAATGACTCTGAATTTGCCACCTTTCACTTTACATTTATATTGCTTGATTATCAAAGAAAAATGCTGGCACTCTAGACCCATCGAAAGAGTCACTTTGGGGATTCTTTTTAGGAGAGGTGGAAACAGAATTCTTTTTGTTATATTGGCAAGTTTTAGTTTCTTCAGGGGCTTGTTGTTGTTTTTCTATCTCTTTATTTTGGTCTAGGTATCTTCAAAACTTCAGTGATAGAAATATGTTTTTTTAAAAACTACAAATTAAAGAAAATTTAGCTCTTCCTACAATAGTCTGGACTCTAAATGTTTTCTCTCGATCAAACTTCCATTTATTTTTAATATTTTATATATTCACCCATTTCAATTTTTAGGAGATTTTATGAAGATGGAGCAATTGTCTTGGGTGAAGAAGCAAATATGCTTGCTGGCATGCTGCTAGGACTCAATGCTATTGATTTCAGGTACTTAATATAACCAAATGCATTCAGTTTATAAATTATTCTGTGTCTTAATAGTTTCTACTTATGATTTTTTCTTTCGGTTTTCTAAGTAAAGCACACAGTTGGAAATCGTTATTTGATTCATGTTCTCTTTCAAATGACATCAGTTTGTTTTTTTAAATGGGTTTGCTCTCAGAAAAGAGACTGCCTGAAACTTAACAAATTGATAGGCTTGCTCTGTAGCTTGGATAAAAAGAAAACTTAGACTATATCCCATTCCCCCAACAACCCCCTCCCCAGTGAAGGAAGGCTTTGAATCTTATCTCTTAGTATTTTTCAGCTACTGCTTTAAAATTAAAAAGAAATAGACTAAAAGTAGTTTCAAAGCCAGAAAGAATATCATTATCTCATGTATTGAGATAAAGAAGATCCTGAGAGGCTGTCTTGGGTATCTTATGTCTCTTATGTTATGTATGGAGAATATAAAAAAATATTGTTAAAATTTACTTTTATTATCAGCAAGATGAACTGGTTCCACACTAAAGTAACAAGTGCTAAAAATGGGCAATACAAGTTCTTTTTAGATTTATAGACACTTTTTTTGTATTTCTTTAATCGATCCCAGATTTTACGTTACATTGAAAGTAAAAGGTTTGTCTATAAGAAAACTCAAACACAAGGAATGAAGGAAATATTATATTTTTATTGAAATATAACATTTGGAAATTCAGGAATATTAACAAAGTAAGTGTAAGACAAATGAAATTCTACTTTTGGGTCTTGATAAAAATAATACTGCTCGTTTTCACTGAAGTTATCTTTTTTAGTAAAGCACTTCCTTTTCTAAATATTTGTCATTTTACAAGTCTAACTTTATTAAGATTTAATAAGCTTGTATTAGGTTAATTAGCTTAATTGTGGAGGATGAACATGATAGATGGAATATGAAGGTTGTCTTTTTGATTGCTCTATGGATGTTAACTTTTTATATCACATGTTACCAGCTCTGTCTAAATTTTTTACAGTCTTGTTTTGTTTGTTGTTTTATTGTTTTAAAAAACTGTCCAGGCACGACAGCTTATGCCTGTAATGCCAACAGTTTAGGAGGCCGAGGCGGGCGGATCACCTGAGGTCAGGAGTTCAAGACCGCCTGGCCAACATAACAAAACCTCATCTCTACTAAAAATACAAAAATTACCCGGGCATGGTGGTGGGCGCCTATAATCCCAGCTACCCAGGGGGCTGAAGCAGGAGAGTTGTTAGAACCCGGGAGGCAGAGGCTTCCGTATGCCAAGATCATGCCACTGCACTCCAGCCTGGGTGACAGAGCAAGACTCTGTCTCAAAACAAAACAAAACAAAAAAATGGATTAAGAATGTTAACTGTTGGTTTAATGTAACCCATTGACAGTGTATTAATTTGTACAATGCTTTGTCATTGGTATTGAAGGTAGAACATTTTATTCAGGCATTTATTTGTGACAAGTAACAATTAAATTGCTAACAAAAAAAATTCACTTGCCGTTTCATGAGAGAAGCGTTTCTGGCAAGAGATTTTTCATAAAACTTAAGTTTGATTTAAAATTTTATATATTAATATGAAATATTTATTTTCTATTGTCTTAGTTTCTGCCTAAAGGGAGAGGGACTGGATGGCAGCTTTCCTGCTGTAATAGACTATACACCATATTTGAAGTATATCCAAAGGTATGTGACATTCTGAGATATGTGTTTTAAAATCTTATTTAAAATTGAATGTCTTGTGCAATGTTTGTCTGATTAAAACTACTTTGTACTAAATATTTCTTCCAGTATCAGAAATCATTAAAGGGTACAAGCTTCAGTTGCATTTTTAGTATTTATTATTTTTAAAATACACTTTTTATGTAAATATACACTTTTTAACATAATTGTAATCCCAACATATAGTTTTTAAAATAACAAAAGCATTTATTCATATTGCTATAGTCATTATAATAACTTTAATAGCTCTGAAATAGTCGACTGAAATTTCAAAACTATAATTCAGTATTTAGATTGTTTTCCATTTTTCTCATAAAAAAGGATAAATAACATTCTTATACATATCAGTTTTCCTTTTGTTTTCATTGTAAATTGTCAGAGATATTCAAATAAATTCTCTGAAAGATCTGATGACTCTTAAAATATGTCTTTTAAAGAGTTGTAACAATTTATCCTGTTACCAATATTGTGTGAGAATTGTGGATTTCCCACAGTCTCATCAGCATTAAATAATAATTAATGACATCTATATATATTTCTAAGGTCTGCTTGAAAGATTGATTTCCTCACTAAAATGATGATCTTTATATACTTCTTTATTTTTCCATAAATTACTGGAGTACAGGTGGTATTTGATTACATGAGTAAGTTCTTTAGTGGTGATTTGTGAGATTTTGGAGCACTCATCACCTGAGCAGTGTCCACTGCACCATATTTGTTGTCTTTTATCCTTCTCACTCCCCTCCTACTCTTCCCCACAAGTCCCCAAAGTCCACTGTATCATTCTTATGCCTTTAAGTCCTCATAGCTTAGCTCCCACATATCAGTGAGAACATATGATGTTTGGTTTTCCATTCCTGAGTTACTTCACTTACAATAATAGTCTCCAATCTCATGCAGGTCATCGCAAATGCTGTTAATGCATTCCTTTTTATGGCTTCGTAGTATTCCATCGTATATATATACCACAGTTTCTTTTTTTTTAATGGAGAAAGTTAGCTTTTATTTGTCTATAATTAATTGTGAATTCTTGAAAAATATAAACAAGGGATTATCTGAAAGTAAAAAATCTGGGACAATTATTAAATATAAAAACTACAGATAGTGTCAAGAATTCAAATTTTTCACCTTTCCCTCTCGTCCCCAGGGTGGAATATCAGATAAAAATTTAGTGAACTAAGGCCGGGCGCAGTGGCTCACACCTGTAATCCCAGCACTTTGGGAGGCTGAGGTGGGCAGATCGTGAGGTCAGGAGATCGAGACCATCCTGGCTAATAACATGGTGAAACCCCGTCTCTACTAAAAATAAAAGTTAGCCGGGCATGGTGGCACATGCCTGTAGTCCCAGCTACTTGGGAGGCTGATGCATTAGAATGACGTGAACCCGAGAGGTGGAGGTTGGAGTGAGCCGAGATCACGCCAGCTGCACCCCAGCCTAGGCGACAGAGCGAGAATACGTCTCAAAAAAAAAAAAAAATTAGCAAACTATGGTAATTACATATTGACAGTTCTCAAGGTGTCTTCAAAACATATCTTCCCCTGTATAACACAGTTTCTTTATCCAGTTGATTGATGAGCATTTGGGTTGGTTCCACGATTTTGCAATTGTGAATTGTGCTGCTGTAAACATGCGTGTGCAAGTATCTTTTTCAAATAATAACTTACTTTCCTCTGGGCAGATACCCAGTAGTGGGATTGATAGATCAAATGGTAGTTCTACTTTTAGTTCCTTAAGGAATCTCCACGCTATTTTCCATAGTGGCTGTACTAGTTTACATTCCCACCAGTGGTGTAAAAGTGTTCCCTGTTTGCTGCATCCACACCAACATCTACTGTTTTTTTATTTTTTTATTATGGCCATTCTTGCAGGAGTAAGGTGGTGTCACATTGTGATTCGATTTGCATTTTGCTGATCATTAGTGATGTTGAGTATTTTCATATATTTTTTGGCCATTTGCATATCTTCTTTTGAGAATGGTCTGTTCATGTCCATAGCCCACTTTTTGATGGGATTGTTTTTTCATACTGATTTGTTTGAGTTGTTTGTAGATTCTGGATATTAGTCCTTTGTCAGATGTATAGATTGTGAAGATTTTCTCCTCCTCTCTGTGTTGTCTTTTTACTCTGCTGATTGTTCCTTTTGCCGTGTAAAAGCTCTTTAGTTTAATTAGGTCCCAGCTATTTATCTTTGTTTTTATTACATTTGCTTTTTGGTTCATGGTCATGAAATCCTTGCCTAAGCCAATACCTAGAAGGGTTTTTCCAAAGTTCTCTTCTAGAATTTTTATAGTTTCAGGTCTTAAGTTTTAGTCCTTAATCCATCTTGAGTTGATTTTGTATACGGTGAGAGATGAGGATCCAATTTCATTCTTCTTCATGTGGGTAGCCAGTTATCCCAGCATCATTTGTTGAAAAGGGTGTCCTTTCCCCACTTTATGTTTTTGTTTGCTTTGTCGAAGGTCGGTTGGCTGTAAGTATTTGGGTTTATTTCTGGGTTCTCTATTCTGTTCCACTGGTCTATGTGCTTATTTTTATACCAGTACCACACTGTTTTGGTGACTATGGCCATATAGTATAGTTTGAAATCAGATAGGATGATGTCTCCAAATTTGTTCTTTCTGCTTAGTCTTACTTTGGCTATGTGGGGTTTTTTTTGGTTCCATATGAATTTTAGAATTTTTTTTTCTAATTCTGTGAAGAATGGTGGTGGTATTTTGATGGGGATTGCATTGAGTTTGTAGATTGCTTTTGGCAGTATGGTCATTATTCACAATATTGATTCTACCCATCCATGAGCATGGGATGTGTTTCCATTTGTTCGTGTCATCTATGATTTCTTTCAGCAGTATTTTGTAGTTTTCTTTGTAGAGGTCTTTCAACTCCTTGGTTGAGTATATTCCTAAGTATTTTTTTTTATTTTGTTTTTCAGCTATTGTAAAAGGGATTGAGTTCTTGATTTGATTCTCCACTTGGTTGCTGTTGGTGTACAGAAGAGCTACTGATTTGTGTACATTAATCTTGTATCTAGAACCTTTGCTGAATTCTTTTATCAATTGTAGGAACTTTCTGGAGGAGTCCTTAGGGTTTTCAAGGTAAACAATCATATCATCAGCAAACAGTGAACAGTTTGACTTTCTCTTTACTGATTTCGATGCCCTTTATTTCTTTCTCCTGTCTGATTGCTCTAGCTAGGACTTCCAGTACTATGTTGAAGAGGAGTGGTGAGAGTGGACATCTTTGTCTTGTTCCAGTTCTCAGAGGGAATGCTTTTAACTTTTCCCCATTCAGTATTATGTTGGCTGTGGATTTGTCATAGCTGGCTTTTGTTACATCAAGGTAGGTCCCTTGTATGCCGATATTGCTGAGAGTTTTAATCATAAAGGGATGTGCTGGCTTTTGTCAAATGCTTTTTCTGCGTCTATTGAGATGATCGTGTGATTTGTGTTTTTAATTTTGTTTATGTGGCATATCACATTTATTGACTTGCATATGTTAAAGTATCCTTGTATCCCTGGTATGAAACCCACTTGATCATGGTGTATTATCTTTTTGATATGTTGTTGGATTCGGTTAGCTAGTATTTTGTTAAGGATTTTAGCATCTATGTTCATCAAGAATATTGGTCTGTAGTTTTCTTTTTTGGTTATGTCCTTTACTGGTTTTGGTATGAGGGTGATGCTGGCTTCATAGAGTAAATTAGGGAAGGTTCCTTCTTTCTCTATCTTATCGAATAGTGTTAAAAGGATTGGTACCAATTCTTTGAATGTCTGGTAGAATTCTGTGAATCCATCTGGTCCTCAACTTTTTTGTTATTGGTAATTTTTTAATTACCATTTCAATATCGCTGCTTGTTATCAGTCTGTTCAGCGTATCTAATTCTTCCTGATTTAAGCTAGGAGGGTTGTATTTTTCCATGAATTTATCCATTTTGTCTAGGTTTTCTAGTTCATATGCATAAAGGTGTTCACAGTAGCCTTGAATGATCTTTTGTTTTCAGTGCTGTGAGTTGTAATATCTCTTGTTTCGTTTCTTAATGAGGTTATTTTCTCTCTTCTTTTCTTGGTTAATCTTGCTGATGGTCTATAAATTTTATTTATCTTTTGAAAGAACCAGCTTTTTGTTTCATTTATCTTGTATTTTTTTGTTTCAATTTCATTTAATTCTGCTCTGATCTTGGTTATTTTCTTTCTTCTGCTAGGTCTGGGTTTGGTTTGTTCTTGTTTCTCTAGTTCCTTGAGGCGTGACTTTAGAATGTCAGTTTGCGCTCTTTCAGTAGGCATTTAGGGCTATGAACTTTCCTTTTAGCTCTGCCTTTGCTGTATCTGAGAGGTTTTGATAGGTTGTGTCATTATTGTTGTAAAGTTTGAAGAATTTTTTGATTTCTGTCTTGATTTCATTTTTGACCCAATGCTCATTAAGGAGCAGGTTATTTAATTTCCATGTATTTGCATGGTTTTGAAGGTTCCTTTTGGAGTTGACTTCCAGTTTTATTCCACTGTAGTCTGAAAGAGTGCTTGATATAATTTCAATTTTCTTAAATTTATTGAGGTTCATTTTATGGCCTATCACATGGTCTATCTTGGAGAAAGTTCCATGTGCTGTGGGATAGAATGTGTATCCTTCAGATGTTGAATGAAATGTTCTGTGTATATTTGTTAAGCCCATTTGCTCCAAGGTATAGTTTAAATGCATTGTTTCTTTGTTGGCTTTCTATCTTGATGACCTATCTAGTGCTGTCAGTGGAGTATTGAAGCCCCCCCGCCCGCCCGCCAACTCTTATTGTGTTGCTGTCTATCTCATTTCTTATGTCTATTAGCAATTGTTTTATATATTTGGGAGCTCCAGTGTTTGGTGCATGTACATTTAGGATTGTGATATTTCCCTGTTGGATGAGGTCTTTTACTATTATATAATGTCCCTCTTTGTCTCTTTTACCTGCTTTGCTTTAAAGTTTGTTTTGTCTGATATAAGAATAGCTACTCCTGCTCACTTTTGGTGTCCATTTGCATGAAATGCCTTTTTCCACCCCTTTACTTTATGTGAGTCCTTATGTGTTAGGTGAGTCGCCTGAAGGCAGCAGATAGTTGGTTGGTGAGTTCTTATCCATTGTGCAGTTCTGTATCATTTAAGTAGAGCTTTTAGGCCATTTACATTCAATGTCAGTATTGAAATGGGAGGTACCCTTGCATTCATTGTGCTCTTTGTTGCCTGTGTACTTTGGTTTTTTGTTTGTTTGTTTTTTATTTTTGATTTTTAACTTGTATTTTTGTTTTATAGGTCCTGTGTGATTTATGCTTTAAAGAGATTCTGTTTTGATGTGTTTCCAGGATTTGTTTCAAGATTTAGAGTTCCTTTTAGCAGTTCTTGTAGTAGTGACCTGGTAATGGTGAGTTCTTTCAGCATTTGTTTTTCTGAAAAAGACTGTATCTTTCCTTCATATATGTGCTTAGTTTTGCTGGACACAAAATTCTTGACTGATAATTGTTTTGTTTGAGGAGGCTGAAGATAGGGCCCCAATTCTTTCTAGCTTGTAGGGTTTCTGCTGAGAAATCTGCTGTTAATCTGACAGGTTTTCCTTTATAGGTTATCTGGTGCTTCTGTCTCATAGCTCTTAAGATTCTTTCCTTCATGTTAACTTTGGATAATATGATGGCAATGTGCCTAGGTAAAGACCTTTCTGTGATGAATTTCCCAGGTATTCTTTGTGCTTCTTGTATTTGGATGTCTAGGTCTCTAGTAAGGCCAGGGAAGTTTTCCTCAGTTATTCCCCCAATTATGTTTTCCGAGCTTTTAGAATTCTCTTCTTCCTCAGGAACACTGTTTATTCTTAGGTTTGGTTGTTTAACAGAATCCCAGACTTCTTGGAGGCTTCGTTCATATTTTCTTATTCTTTTTTGTTTGTCTTTGTTGGACTGGGTTCATTCAAAGACCTCATCTTTGAGCTCCAAATTTCTTCCTTCTACTTATTCAATTCTGTTGCTGAGGCTTTCCAAAGCATTTTACATTTCTAAAAGTGTGTCCAAAGTTTCCTGAATTTTTTATTTTTTTTTTCTTTAAGCTATCTATTTCCTTGAATATTTCTCCTTTCATTTCTTGTATTATTTTTTGGATTTCCTTGCACTGAGCTTCGCCTTTCTCTGGTCCCTCCATGATTAGCATAATGACTACCTCCTGAATTATTTTTCAGGTAAATCAGGGATTTCTTCTTGGTTTGGATCCATTGCTCGTGAGCTAGTATGATTTTTGGGGGGTGTTGAAGAGCCTTGTTTTGTTATATTACCAGGGTTGGTTTTCTGGTTCCTTCTCATTTGGCTAGGCTCTGTCAGAGGGAAGATCTAGGGCTGATGGCTGTTATTCAGATTCTTTTGTCCCATGGGGTGTTCCCTTGATGTAGTACTCTCCCCCTTTTCCTATGGGTGTGGCTTCCTGTGAGCCTAGCTGTAGTGATTGTTGTCTCTCTTCTGGGTCTAGCCACTCAGTGAATCTACCTGGCTCTTGGCTGCTACTGGGGGTTGTGTGCACAGAGTCCTGTGATGTGAGCCATCTATGGGATACCAGCACCTGTTCTGATGAAGGTAGCAGGGAGGTGAGGGGTTGCAATGGACTCTGTGAGGGTTCTTAGCTTTGGTGGTTTAATGCTCTATTTTTGTGCTGGTTGGCCTCCTGCCAGGAGGTGGCACATTCCAGAGAGTAGCAACTATGGTAGTATGGGGAAGAACCAGTGGTGGGCAGGACCCTAGAACTCCCAAGGTTATATGCCCTTTGTCTTTCACTGCCAGGGTGGGTAGGGAAGGACTCTCAGGTCGGGGCAGGGCTAGGCATGTCTGAGCTCAGACTCTCCTTGGGCAGGTTTTGCTGGGGCTGCTGTGGGTGATGGGAGTGAGATTCCTAGGTCAGTGAAGTTGTCTACCTAGGAGGATTATGGCTCCCTCTGCTGAGACCTGCAAGTTGTCAGGGAAGTGGGGGAAAGCAGGCAGTCACAGGCCTCACCCAGCTCCCATGCAAACCGAAGGGCCAGTCTCACTCCCACCATGCCCCTGCCAACAGCCCAAGTCCGTTTCCAGGCAGAGGGTGCGACAGGCTTGAAAACCTGCCCCAGGCTACCCGCCTCCCAGCTGCAAAAGAAAAGAGCTTAGTTCTTCCCCTGCCTGTGGAGTCTGCACACTGGATTTGCACTCTTCCCCAAGTTCTGGCCGGGAGGCTTCTCACCCCATTCAAATTGTTACAGAGTTCAGCTAGAGATTTCCTTTTCCCTGTGGAGTTTTAGCCCCTGCTCCTCTGGCTACCCTCCCTTTGGATCCTCGTGGTACAGGCAGGAATGGCCTGCTCGGGGACCCAGCGAGCTCCCAGGGCCTTTCTGTTGTTTCCCCTACCCCTGTATTTTGCTCAGCTCTCCAGATTGACTCAGCTCCTGGTAAAGTCGGAAACTTCTCCCACAAACAGACCTTCAGCTTCTCCAGTGGTGGTGTGTGTTTGGGAGAGGCAGGGTTCTCCCTTTCCCACTTCGGCAGTTGTGGCACCCACAGTATTTGGCGGGGGGTCTCCCAGGTCCTGCAGGAGCAGTCCACTCCTTTAGAAGGTCTGTGGTCCTCTCAGGATTGGTAGGCTTTTTCTTGCAGTCGATCTGGAGCTAAAATTCACAAGGCAAGCCTCCGCAGTCTGCTCTGTCTAGAGCTGCACTCTAGTCCTGCCTTCTGTCCGCCATGAGGATCTACAGTCTTTATATACTTCTAAAATTTTATAATCATGGCAAAGCTATAACATATTCTGTATGTGTATAAAATATGTATATATGTCACACACACACACATCCAAAATGCATTTATTGAGTGCCTAACCATAGGACAAAAATTTTCCTCGGTGCCCGGGATACTTAGATGTCAAGAGAATAGGAGCTTTATGAACTTCTAAAAAAGAACACAGTCCCCATTCTCAAGATAATTGCCATCTAGTAAGAGAAGTCACCAATATTTCAAAGCTGAGAGTGGGAAGGTGTTTTGGATGGTGAGGGAAAAAGAAGAATAGAATATAATGGCACTGTAATTTCTAACTTGGGTAAGTGGATTCCTTGGGAAAAGGGATAATTGTAGTACATTGTCTAGAAAAGAAATGCAGCAAGATGATGTTTTGAACAGGCATAAAATTATACTGTTTTGGGATATGTTGGATTAATAGGCACTGCTGTCTCTATTTTACAAATGAGAAAACTGAAATGCAGAGAGGTTAAATAACTTGTCCTTAGTCACACAACTAGTTTATGGCAGAGTGGGTAAAATACAAGTCTGGAATTAAACAGCAAGATGTCATCTGGAGATAGAATTTAGTAATCAGTATGTAGGTAGAAAGGCTGTATTCAGTGATTTAGGAAATGACTTAAAATATAGAGAGATATGTATACACACACACACTAATTTTCCTCTTCTACGTACATGTAAGATACTGAAGTAATTATTACAGTGTTTTTGAAAGGTACAATAATGGAACTTTCTCATGATGTGCACTCATAATTAATTTAGTAATGTAGACCCTGTATACCCAAGTGCATAGCCACTTTTTATCTGAATATTTTAATATGATTTTGTGATGCACTAATCCAAACATGTATATATAGCTTCTTTATAAAATGAAGAATTTCTAACATCTTGTTGTATAAAGGATGCTAAAATGAAAAGACAAACACCAATTCAGCCTAGTCATAAGCCAGTTAGTATTACTAATCATGGAGGTTTTTTTTTTAGAAAAATTTAAACTATCCTAATTGTCATAAAGAACTAATACTTTAAAAATCAAATTGCATTCACAGAAATATACCTGTATTAGACACATTTTTTAAAAATCTACTAGATTTCTAATTTTAAGAAACCATCAGTCCCTCCCCCCACATTACTGCTTTTAATTTATTTAGAAAGTAATACATATTCGTGGTAGAAAAATTATAAAATAAATAAAGATAGGAAGAAGAAAGTTTAAGTCACTCCTTATCTTACCTTCAAGAAGCAGCTGCTAGAAACATTCCTGACATTTTGATGGATGGCTTTCCAACTTTTTCTATGCATAGATACATTATTTTCTTTAATGAAAATGGAATCATAATGTACATGTAGCTATTTATTTCCCTTACTACTATATAAAGTGCCTTTTACTTATCATTAATAGTGTTTCTACAGTATCATGTCCTAAAATTTCATTGTCTGTATAGTATGTTTACACAGTTATTGTGAAACTTTAGGGTACATTTAATTATTAACTGTTATATACAGTGTTGTAGCTAACATCCTTGTAACTATATGTTTTTATACAAAGCAATGAATTTTTTTCAGATTTATTTATTTATTTATTGTATTTTAAGTTCTGGGTTACATGTGCAGAATGTGCAGTTTTGTTACATAGGTATACACGTGCTGTGGTGGTTTGCTGCACCCATCAACCTGTCACCTACATTAGGTATTTCTCCTAATGTTATCCCTCCTGGTGTGTGATGTTCCCCTCCCTGTGTCCATGTGTCCTCATTGTTCAACTCCCACTTATGAGTGGGAACATACGGTGTTTGATTTTCTGATCTTGTGATAGTTTGCTGAGAATGATAGTTTCTAGCTTCATCCATGTCCCTGCAAAGGACATGAGCTCATCCTTTTTTATGGCTGCATAGTGTTCCATGGTGTGTATGTGCCACATTTTCTTAATCCAGTCTGTCATTGATGGACATTTGGTTTGGTTCCAAGTCTTTGCTATTGTGAATAGTGCCGCAGTAAACATACGTGTGCACATGTCTTTATTGTAGAGTGATTTATAATCCTTTGGGTATATGCTCAGTAATGGGATTGCTGGGTCAAATGGTATTTCTAATTCTAGATCCTTGAGGAATTGCCACACTGTCTTCCACAATGGTTGAACTAATTTACACTCCCACCAACAGTGTAAAAGCATTCCTAATATTTCTTTAAATAAAAATCCTAGAAGTGGAATTTATGGGATAAATAACATATATATTATTAAAGCTTTTGATACATACTATGATTGTCCTCCAGTGAAGTCATACCAATTCAGTTTGTATTAACAGTATATGAGAATGCCTGCTTCTCACTCTTCCCAACAGAGTGTTTAAGTTATGGCCAATTTTGTAATTTTTATAAGTAAAATGATATTCTACTATTTTAATTTCCATTTATTTGATTACTGGCAAAGTCAAACTTTTAAAAAATGTTTATCAAAAATGTCTTTTTAAATGAGGGTTTATCCTTTTAAAAGTAAGTATATAAAATATACTTATGAAACATCTTAAAACATATTTTATATTTAATATTGGTTTAAATTTCAGGACATGTACCAGTGAGAAACAGTTGCTTTTCTCTGAGTTACTGTTTGATATAACTTTAAACATCCTGAAACATTGTTTCTGTAATACATTTTAAGCCTGAAAAGTCCAGTAGCTAATGATTGTGGGTATTTGAGATACCTTCAACTTTTCACTTTTAAGTTGAATGCTATTATCCCCATTCTTATAGCTAAGTCTTTTACTTAAACAGATTATTTCCTAAAGAGGCTAACTTCTACAAACAAAATCACTGACGTAAATAGACTGGACATGACCAAGGATGCTGTTAAATTGCCGTTACTCGATATAGTAGTCCATGTACTCTGTCAGTCTCCTGGTCTTAGGAGAAATAAATCAATCATTTTCTACGTAAGACCACTCCTTGGACCTGTGCAATGTATCCCATCCCTTCTCTTTTAGTAAGGTCTTTGCTCTAGCAATTGTCTCTTCTCATTTATTATCCCTCTTTTCTAAATCTTCCCACATATCACAGCATATAAGCATGTTGTTATTCTCCCCACCATAAAAACAAAACCCAAAACGTTTCTAACCCCACATTCACTGTTTCTCTGTTCCCCCTCCTTTTATTATAAAACTATGCCTCTAGATTATTTTTTTCTTTGCTTCCATTCTCTCTTGAACTATTCATTAAGCTTTTATCCCAACCCCTGAAACTGCTCACGTCAAAGTCAGCAGTGATGTCTCATTGCCAAATCCAAGACGAGGAGACTGACCACTAGATTTGGTAGTGATGCATATGACTTCTCTCTTCAGAGCTCTTCTAGTTTTCCTCCTGGTTGCCCCTTCTCACTCTCCTTCCCTGATTTCTCTGTATCTCCCCAACCTTTAAATGTAGAATATTTCAGGGATTGGTCCTGAACTGTCTTCTCTTATCTACACTCACTCTTTAGGTAGTTTTCCACTCAGTGTTTCATTACTTTAAATACTGTTTATATGCTACATTTTCCAAGTGTGTGCTTCCACCTAGGACACCACTGTAAACTCTAGGACTCCTCCATCCGGCCTTCAAATTAACATTTTCATTTGTATGTATAATAAGCACCTCGACTGTAACAAAATTAAACTCCTAAATTCTCCCCCACAAACATTTCTTTCTTTAGTCTTTCCCAGTTCAACAATCATAGTTATATCTTGATAGTTGCTTATACTGAAAACTTTGGAGTCATCCTAAAATTCTCTGCTATAACTCAAATACGATCCATCAGCAAATTCTTTGGCAACTCCACCTCAATTTAAACCTGGAAATTTATACTGGTCTCCATAGCTGTACCTCTTACTCCTATAACGTATTCTACATAGAGGAGGCAGAGTGATCCTTCTGAAATGTAAGATCATTTTTGTCACAGGTAGTGACTATCTGGGGCCGGTATCATGCAGGCAGTAAGAAGAATTTGCCAAGACAGTTATATGTATAGAACAGCACATTTATTAGAGAAGGTATAAAAGTACATTCCAAGAAAGCAACAGGCAGATCAGCAAGAGGGGAGCTGACTGCAAGAAGAAAAGGCTTGCTGGGGATTTTATAGAATGGTACTTGTGCTGAAAAGGGCTTTGTGCAGTACTGATACTGAACTTTCCACCCCCAAATAACAGAATATACATTCTTCTCATCACCACATGGCACATACTCTGAAATTGACCACATAATTGGACATAAAACAGTCCTCAGCAAATGCAAAAGAACCAAAATCATACGAAACACACTCTTGTACCACAGCACAATTAAAATAGAAGTCAAGACTCTGAAAATCGCTCAAAACCATACAATTACATAGGAATTAAACAACATGCTCCTGAATGACTTTTGGGTACATAATGAAATTGAGACAGAAATCATGAAGTTCTTTGAAACCAATGAGAACAAAGATACAACATACCAGAATCTGTGGGACAGAGCTAAGGCAATGTTAAGAGGGAAATTCATACCACAAAATGTCCACATGAAAATGTGGGAAAGATCTCAAAATAACAACCTGACATCACAATGGAAAGAATTAAAGAAGCAAATGAACCCCAAAGCTAGCAAAAGACAATAACCAAAATCAGAGCTAAACTGAAGGAAATCAAGACACACAAAAAAACATTCAAAACATCAACAAATCCAGGAGTTGGTTTTTTGAGAAAATAAGATAGTTATGTTCCAAGCTTGACTAATAAAGAAGAAAAGAGAGAAGATCCCAATAAACACAATTAGAAATGACAAAGGGGATGTTACCATAGACCCCACAGAAACAAAATAACTATGAACACCTCTATGCAGGGCAAACTCGAAAACCTATAGGAGATAGATAAGTTATTTGACACACACACTCTCCCAAGACTGAATCAGGAAGAAACTGATTAGCTGAACAGACCAGAAACTGATTAGCTGAACAGACCAATAACGAGCTCTGAAATTGAATCAGTAATAAATAGCCTGCCAACCAAAAAAAAAAAAAAAAAAAAAAAGCCCAGAACCTGATGGATTCACGGATTCACAGGCAAATTATACCAGATATACAAGGAATAGCTGATACCATTTCTTTTTCTTTTTTTTCTTTTCTTTTATTTTTTGGAGATGGAGTCTCACTTTGTCACCGAGGCTGGAGTGTTGCACAATGATCTCGGTTCACTGCAACCTCCGCCTCCCGGGTTCAAGCAATTCTCCTGCCTCAGCCTCCTGAGTAGCTAGGACTACAAGCGCACACCACCACTCCTGGCTAATTTTGGTATTATTAGTAGATACGAGGTTTCATCATGTTGGCCAGGCTGGTCTCGAACTCCTGACCTCATGATCTGCCCTCCTTGGCCTCCCAAAGTGCTGGGATTACAGGTGTGAGCCACCATGCCCAACCAGCCAATACCATTTCTAATGAAACTATTCCAAAATATTGAGGAGGAAAGACCCCTCCCCAACTTATTCTATGAGGCCAGCATCATCCTGATACCAAAACTTGGCAGAGATACAACAACAACAAAAAAGAAAGCTTCAGGCCAGTATGAACATTAATACAAAAATCCTCAACAAAATACTGGCAAACTGAATCCAGCAGCACATCAAAAAGCTAATCCACCATGATCAAGTAGGCTTCATCTCTGGGATGCAAGGTTGGTTCAACATACGTAATCAATAAATGTGATTCATCACATAAACATAACTAAAGACAAAAACAAATAATTATCTCAATAGACACACAAAAATCTTTTGATAAAATTCAGCACCCCTTCACATTAAAAACTCTCAATAAACTACATATTGGCAGAACATTCTTCAAAATAATAAGAGCCATCTATGATAAACCTACAGCCAACATTATACTGAATGGGCAAAATCTGGAAGTATTCCCCTTGAAAACTGGCATAAGACAAAGTTGCCCTCTCTCACCACTTCTATTCAAAGTAGTATTGAAAGGCCTAGCCAGAGCAATCAGGCAAGAGAAAGAAATGAAGGGCATCTAAATAGGAAGATAGGGTAATGGAGATAATTTACAAGAAGAGTAAAAAATGTAAAAAATATTGTCCTATAAGAATGGAATTGGAGGAGGGTGGAGTGAGATAGGAGACTTATTTTTCATTTTAAGACTTACAGTCCTTTTTGAGGGGGCAGGGCAGGGCAGGATTATAACTTGTAAAGATTTAGTCAGTTACATACATATTAAACACCTGAGATGTATTTCTTTTTTAATGAAAAATTTGGTATTTGTAAGTTTTACCAAATTACATGTAAATCCTTGATTTTATTATATCCTTTTACTTATTTCTTGTTTTTTTTTTATTGAGCTCTCACTTTCTAGTATTTAGGGCATTGTTTTTAGAGAATCATGTAGAACAACTGCTTTAATCTTTTTTTTTATTCATAGAAAGTCCTGTTAAGATATTTTTATTTATGTAAATTTAATATTGTAAAAAAGGCCAAAAAGTTAGAATATAATTGAGTTTTTATTAATCTAAGTGAATAATTATCTATAAAGATGATGTCAGGTTTTTACCTTACTAATATTTTTTCATGTCCAATATAGCAAAATATTTATAATTTCAATGATAAAAGGTGCCTAAATTCATTTAGATTATTGTAGGCCTTTGTACTACACTTAAACCAGATTGGTAGGTTATGGCTTATTTTACTTACATCTACTCCCTTAAAATATAAAAAATTTTTATATTCAAAAAGTAGTAGTTTGAATAAGTGAGAAGTATAATAGTTATTCTCTATACACCATATTCCATCAATTTTATTATATACTTCTTTGTTTTACATTTCAATATTTCTGACAAATAATGTGCCATAGTTTGTCAGCATTGTTTTCCCTTTCTTGGTGCATACAGTAATGGTGCATCTTTTATTTTATTTTGTCCTGGAATTGATGGAAATATGTTATATATGTTGTCTGGGATTTCTTCTGTTTGAAGAAATCATAATAGTTAGATAATACCCTCTCCCTCCTCCTGGTCTCACCTCCAATACCCAGACCATGACTTTGAGCTTTGTCAAAAATTCTAACTGGATGTCCTGTTTAGATCTTTTAAACCTATTATTATTGTGAAATAAAACTCACAAAGAAAAATAGATAAAACATAAATGTGTAGCATAAAACATTTATGAAATGTATACTGAGTAATCACCACTCTCAGTATAGATAAAGTAAACATAGTCAGCATTGTGAAAGGCCTGCTTTTATCACTTCAAAATCACAACCCCCCATGAGCTCCTGAGACATAGTTACTGTAATAATACATTTTTTGGTAGTGACTTCATTGCTTTTTTTAAATTTTACTCTAAGAATGTACCTTACCTCCTACACACTATAGTTAAGTTATGCTTGATTTTTACTTTCTATAAATGGAGTAATAGATCTACCAAAAAACTATTAGAACTGATAAACAAGTTCAGTAAATTTGCAGGATGCAAAATCAACATACAAAAATCAGTAGCATTTCTACGTGCCAACAGTGAACAATATGAAAAAGAAACAAAGAAAGCAATTCCATTTACAATAGCCACAAATAAAATTAAATACCTAAGAATTAACTTAACCAAAGAAGTAAAAGATCTCTACAATGAAATTTATAAAATACTGATGAAAGAAATTGAAGAGCACCAAAAAAATGAAGGGATATTCCATTTTCATTAATTGGAAAATTCAGTGTCCATACCACACCAAGCAATCTATAGATCCAGCGTATTCTCTGTCAAAATACCAGTGACATTCTTCACAGAAATAGAAAAAATTATACAAATTTGTATGGAACCACAAAAGACCCAGAATAGCCAAAGCTATCATGAACAAAATGAAACAAACTGGAAGAATCAAATCATCTGCAAATACTGCAGAACTATAGTAACCAAAGCAGCATGGTACCAGCATAAAAATAGACATACAGACCAATGGAACAGAACAGAAATTCAGAAATAAATCCATGCATCTATAGTAAACTCATTTTCTAGAATGGTCAAGAATATGCACTGGGGAACAGACAATCTCTTCAATAAATGGTGCTGGGAAAACTGGATATTCATATGCAAAAGGATGAAAGTAGACCTCAGTCTCTCGCCATATACAAAAATCAAACCAAAATGCATTAAAGACTTAAATTTAAGACTTGAGGCCAGGTGCAGTGGCTCATGCCTTTAATCCCAGTACTTTGGAAGCCAAGGCAGCAGGATCTTTTGAAGTCAGGAGTTTGAGACCAGCCTAGGCAACACAGTAAGATGCTGTCTGTACAAAAATCTTTTAAAAACTTAGCTGGACATGGTGTTGCACACCTGTAGTCCCCGCTACTTGGACGGTCAAGGTGGGAGAATCACTTGAGCCCAGGAGTTCAAGGCTGCAGTGAGTCATGATTGTGCCACTGCACTGCAGCCTGAGCAACAAAGCAAAACCCAGACTCAAAAAAAAAAAAAAAAAAAAAAAAAAAGAGAGAAGACCTGGAACTATGAAACTGCTACAAAAAAAAAAAAAAAAAAAAACACTGGGAAAAACTGCAGGTCACTGATTCACCTGGGCAAAGATTTCCTGAGTATTACCTCAGAAGCACAGGCAACCAAAGCAAAAATGGACAAATGGGATTCCATCAAGTTGAAAAGCTTCTGCACAGCAAAGGAAGCAATCAACAAAGTGAAGAGACAACACATAGAGTGGGAGAATATATTTGCAAGCTATTCATCTGACAAGGGATTAATAACCAGAATATATAAAGAGCTCAAACAACTCAATAGGAAAAAAAATCAAATAATCCAATTAAAAAGTGTGCAAAAGATCTGAATGGACATTTCTCAAGAGGAAACATACAAGTGGCCAACAGGTATGTGAAAAACTGTACAACATCGTTAATCAACAGAGAAATGCAAATCAAAACTACAGTAAAATATCATCTCTAGTTAAAATGTCTTTTATTCAAAAGACAGGCAATAATGAATGCTGGCAAGGATATGGAGAAAGGGGAACCCTTCTACACTGCTGGTGGAAATGTAAATTAGTACAACCACTACAGAGAACAGTATGAAAGTTTCTCAAAACACTCAAAAAAGAACTAACATATGATCCAGCAATCCCACTGCTAGGTATATATCTAAAAGAAAGGAAATCAGAAAGTATATGAAAGAGATATCTGCACTCTCATGTTTATTGCAGTACTATTCACAATAGCTAAGATGTGGGATCATACTAAGTATCCATAGATGGATGAATGGCTAAAGAAAATGTGGTATATATAAACAATGGTATATTATTCAGCCATAAAAAAGAATGAAATCCTATCATCTGCAACAATATAGATGGGCCTGGAGGACATTATGTTATGTGAAATAAGCCAGGCATAGAAAGACAAATTTCCCATATTCTGATATGAGGGAGCTAAAAATTAAAATAGTTAAACTCATGAAGATAGAGAATAGAATGATGGTTAGCACAGCCTGGAAAGGGTAGTAAGGGAGGGGAGAAAACTCGGGATGGTTAATGGATATAAAAACAGTTAGAATGAATAAGATCTAGTATTTGATAGCCCAACAGGATGATTGTAGTCAGCAATAATTTGTTGTATATTTTTAAATAACCAAAAGAGTGGAATTGGAGTGTTCCTAACACAAAGAAATGATACATGTG
Organism: Macaca nemestrina; assembly: GCF_043159975.1. Lineage (NCBI taxonomy): Eukaryota > Metazoa > Chordata > Mammalia > Primates > Cercopithecidae > Macaca > Macaca nemestrina. The sequence continues at coordinate 67,289,648 of NC_092128.1, forward strand.
GTTGGGCATGGTAGCTCATGCCTATAATCCCAGTACTTTGGGAGGCTGAGGGAGGGGGCTCACTTGAGGCCAGGAGTTCAAGACCAGCTTGAGCAACATAGTGAGACTCTGTTGCCACACAAATTTTTAAAATTAGCCAGATGTAGTGGTGTTTGCCTGTAGTCCTAGCTACTTGGGAGACTGAGGAGAGGGGATTGCTTATGCTCAGGAGTTTGAGGCTATAGTGAGCTGTGGTCATGCCATTGCTTTCCAGCCTGGGAAACAGAGTGAGATCCTGTATCAAAAAAAGAAAAAAAAATCCTTGAGGTGATGGATACCCTCAATTACCCTTATGTGATTATTACATATTAAATGCTTGTATCAAAACATCATGTGTACCCCATAAATATATACCTCACCTGTTATATACCCATAACCATTAAAAATAAAAATAATTATTTAAAAGTTCAAATTGCTGAATTTTTTACATCAAAGCTTGAAATAAACTATAAATAAATAATTTAGTTTTAGATGTATTTCATTTGTGCAGTTTATAGTTGGGTTTTGTTCTGTGATACAGGTTTTTTTTTTTCTTAATGAGTGATTTTAGCCTATTCACACTTACTGATTCGTAACATCAATTACCATAACTATATAATGCCCACACATACCTATTTCTTTAGTTGGTGTTAGCCAATACAGTAGCCGTTAGCCACATGTGGCATTCACTACTTCAGATGTAACTAGTGTGACTGAGGAACTGAATTTTCATTTAAATTTAATTTTGATTAATTTAAATTTAAACATTGATGCTACATTGTTGAGGGAAATTGAAGAAGATGTAAGTAAATAAAAAGATATCCTTGTTAATTAATTGAAACACTTCATATTCTGAAGATGGCAATACTTCTGAATTGATCTGCAGATTCAATTCAGTTGCTATCAGTATTCCAACATCCTTTTTTGTTTGTAGAAATGGACAAGCTAATCCCAAAATTTGTATGGAATCGCAAGGGATCCTAAATAGCCAAAACAATCTTGAAAGGGAAATACAAAATCAGAAGACTCATACATCCTAATTTCGGAATTTGCTACAAAGTTTCAGTAATCAAAAAAATATGCCTCTAGCACAAGGATAGACATACAAATCAACAGAATTAAATTAAAAGTCTGTAAATAAACCCATACATTTTTGGTCAATGGAGTTTTGAAAAGGATACCAAAACCATTCAATGGAGAAAGAATAGTGTTTTCACCAAATGATGCTGGGACAACTGAATATTTACATGCAAATGAATGAATTTGGACCTTAAACTCATATGAAATGCAAAAATTAATTCAAAAATGAATCCAAGACCCAAATGTAAGAGCTAACACTATAAAATCTTATAAAGGAAACATAGGTGTAAATTTTTCATAACCCTGAGTTAGGCAATTGTTTTTTTAATAAGACACCAAAAATATAAATAACAGAAGAAAAAATAGATAAATTGGACTTCATCAAAATTAAAACCTTGCATTATCAAAGGATACCATCAAAAAATGAAAGAGTGACCCAGAGACTGGGAGAAAATTTTTGCAAGTCATATACAAAATCAGGGTCTAGTATTTAGAATATATAAAGAACTACAACTTAGCAACACAAATATAAATAACCCAATTTTAAAATGGGCAAAGAACTTGAATAAACATTTCTCCAAAGAAGATGCACAGTGGTCAAGAAGCACATGAAATGATACTCAACATCATTAGTCATTAGGGAAATGCAAAGTCAAACCACAGTAAGACACCACTTTATACCCACAGGGATAGCTATATCCAAAATCAACAAAACATAAGTATCGGTGAGGATGTGGAGAAGTTGCATTTCTGGTGGGGAAATATAAAATGATGCAGTTGCTGTGGAAATCAGTTAGATAATTTCTCAAAGTTAAATACAGAATTACCATGTGATTCTGAAATTCTACTCCTAGATATCAATTCTCTTTCCACCCAAGATAACTGAAAACATATGGTCAGACAAAAACTTGTACATGAACATTCATTATTCTTAATAGCAAAAAGTGGACACAACGCAAGTGTTCATCAGTTGGTGAATAAATTAAAAATGTAGTGTATCCATACAATGGAGTATTACTCAGCCTTAAAATGGGGTGAAGCATTGATACCTACTACAACATGGATGAACCTTGAAAACAGTATAGGTGAAAGACATCAAGCACAAAAGAACCCAGATAGAAGACTGTTTCCGGCACATCTAGAGTTTCTGTTTCTCTTCTCTGGAAATCTTTTGTCTCTCCTTTGGGCATTCTTGCTTTATATGTTAATTCCTTATATCTGTAAACTGTAATATAATGGGGAGCCAAGCAAGAAGACATGAGGCAGATGAGAACAGAGGTAGCCTTCATTGGGCTCGTGGGCGAGGTTTACCGGTCCTCTAGGAGGCGGGCCGAGGAAGTCGCACTCAGGGCAGGTATCGGGGGCCTTTTATAGGGTGAGGTAGGCGGGGTTTGTAGGTTTCAGTTTTCCTGAGTTAGGTTTCGATTTCTGAGGAATGACGTGTCCAGGAGCTTGCACAGAGCGGGGGTTTTTTGGCGGGTGCAGGCTTTTTTCGCGCGCTGAAAGTCTTAGCAGGAAGTGAAGGGTGGGAATTCCTAACAAAGGGCCTGCCATGCCAGGTGATACCGCCATGTTGGGTCTAGATTCCTGCCTAACATTCCGACCTCTTTCTAATAAGAAAAAGGAGCGACGTATTCATCTGGCTGCTTCCTGCTGATATAGGCCGTTGTGGGGTTCTTTGGAGGTCGGAACTTGGGTACAGGGGTGGAGTAGCATCTGATTGAAAGTGACCCAGGAGACTCCTTTCATGCGGTCCTGGATGAAGCGGAGGACACAGGGAGCTGCGGGGGCAGTTAGATGTGGAGGCGCAGATCCTGTCTGGTTGCACCAGGAAGCATTGGGGATGGAACTGTTGAAGCCGGGATGGGGTGAGGTGGCTGAGACACTTGTGTGTGATGAGATCTGACAGTCGGTGAGAAGAGTAGACAGTAAGAGAATGTCCTAGGGTGAGCTTGAGGGCCTCCTTGGTAAGTTCTGTGGCAGCTGCCAGGGCTCGCAGACGAGGTTGCCAGCCCTGGACTGTGGGGTCTAACTGCTTGGAGAGATAGGCCACAGCCTGGTATGTGGATCCAACCGGCTGGGCTAGGAGGCCAGTAGCTACCTTTTGTGGCTCCTTGGAGAATAGATGAAAAGGCCGAAGGGGGTTGGGGGGAGAGAGAGCAGGGGCAGAAAGGAGACAGTCCTGAAGCTTCTCGAAAGAGTTGGCAACTAATGAGGGGTCGGACAGCGGTCCGGTGGGAGCTTCCTTGGCAGCCTGGTAGAGGGGCTTGGCTAGGACCCCGAAGTTGGGAATCCAATGCCTGAAATACCCTACTAGTCCTAGGAAGGACAAGATCTCTTCCGTATCCTGAGGAGGCTGGAGAGTTTTGATGAGGCTTATGCTATCTGCCATGAGGCTTTTTGTAGTGGGATGTGAGGAGTATGCTTAGGTAGGTGACAGAAGGGGTGCAAAGCTGAGCCTTGGCCGGGGTAACCCAATAACCTCGGTCACCAAGAAAATTTTAAAGTGTAGCAGTATCCACAAGGGAGCTCTCCCAGGAGGGACTACATAGTAATAAGTCATCTACATATTGCAATAATGTGCTGTGGGTAAGGGGACAGAGGCTAACATCCTGTGCCAGTGCCTGTCCGAAAAAATGGGGGCTATCTTGGAACCCTTGAGGCAGAACAGTCCAAGTCAGCTGGGAAGAAATATGAGTGTCTGGATCTTCCCATGTAAAGGCAAACAGAAAGTGACAGTCGGGGTGTAAGGGAATGGTGAAGAAGGCATCGTTTAGGTCAAGGACAGTAAAATGAGTGGTATTGGGGAATGCGCGAGAGAAGTGTATATGGGTTAGGAACAACTGGAAAGGTGGGGACTACTGCCTCATTGATGAGGTGTAGATCCTGCACGAGGCGGTAGGCCCCGGAGCTTTTCCGTACAGGCAGGATAGGAGTATTGCATGGTGAGTTGGCAGGGACTAGAATGTGCTGCTGGAGCAGGCACATGATGATGGGTTTTAGTCCCTGTCAGTGTTCAAGGGAGGTAGGGAACTGGGGTCTACAGGGAAACTTGGAGGGATCCTTCAGTTGGATGCAGACTGGAGTATGGTGCTGGGCAGTGATCGGGGTAGAGGTGTCCAACACCTTAGGGTTAATGGGGACTAGAAACGGGAGTGGGGGGTCAGCCTGGTGGGGTTTATCAGGCAGGAGGAGGGGAAAGAAGAACGCGAGGTGCGGGGAGGGGTTGGGCTGGAAGTGAACTGAGGCCCCTAGCTTGGAGAGGAGATCTTGTCCTAACAAGGGGACTTGGGCACAAAGGAATGATAAGAAATGAGTGCGAGAAGAGGGAGCCATCCAGGCGGCAAGACAGAGGAGGAGTCTGGCGGTAGGTGGAGGGAGTGCCATCAATTCCCATGACCGTGACAGCGGAGGGATGGCTGGGGCCACTGAAGGAAGGCAAAACAGAGTAGGTGGCCCCCGTATCCATAAGGAAGGATATGGACTTATCTGCTACCTGGAGCATAACCCTGGGCTTGGCGAGAGTAAGAGGGGTTCCCGAGTCTGGGCCTCTTCAATCTTCGTCGGTGTCGAGGAGCTGGAAGACGCCTCTAGTACCTGGAGGAGGGTTGTCACGTGGAGGCGTAGCGACCGTCTTCAGGTTGGGGCAGTCTGACTTCCAATGGCCTATCTGCCGACAGCTCGGACAGGGGCGAGTTGGCTCCTTAGGGTTGGGGCACTGCTTGGCCCAGTGGCCTTCGTTGCCACACTTGAAGCAGGCACCAGGTGGCACTCAGGGAGTACCTCCTCTCTGAGAGCTCCTGGAGCCAGCCGGCCTCAGGGCTGCTACCAAGGCCTGGGTTTGGAGTTGTACCTTCTGTTTTAGCCTGGCCTGTCACTGGGCCTCAGCTGCTTCCTCCCTGGAGTTGTAGACCTTGAAGGCCAGTTTAACTAAATCCTGGATGGGAGTTTGAGGGCCGTCCTCCACCTTTTTAAATATTTTCCGGATATCCAGAGCTGACTAAGAAATAAAGTACGTAGCCAAGATGGTTCCTCCTGCGGGGGAGGCAGGGTCAAGGCGGGTGTACTGAATGAGTGCCTCTGTCAGTCAGTTAAGAAAAATGGCCGGATTTTCATCTGAGTCTTGGACTACCTCCTTTAATTTATTAAAGTTGACCGACTTATTGGAGGCTGCCTGCATGCCGGCAAGAAGGCACTGGACCATCATGTCTCGGCGGCGGCGGCCTGCCTGCCCATCCTGGTGGTCCTAGCCGGCCTCGGCCGAGAGCACCACCTCGGTGCCTACTGGCATGGCCGGGTCAGTTAAATGAACCTGGTCAGCATGCTGCCTGGCTGCTGCTAGGATACCTCCCATTCCTCAGGGGACAGAGTTGAGGTCATAATGACATGTAGATGATGCCAGGTGAGGTCATACGCCTGGCATAGGTATCTGAACTCTTTGATATACAGAGTGGGGTTGGCCGAGAAAGAGCCTACATGCTCTTCAATCTTAGGTCTGCCAGCAAAAACAGCACATGGACCCGGACCACTCCTTCGGTGCCTGCCACTTCCCGCAAGGGGCACAGGAGGTTGGTCCTGGACCGGGTATGGGCTGAGACAGGCAAGGAGGAGGAGGAGGTAGGAGAGACAGGATCCGTCAGGTTTGGTGGGGACACAGGAGGAGTGGACAGAAGGGGTGGCGCCGACGAGGATGGAGACGATGACGAGTCAGAGTAAGGGGGAGGTTGAGCAGGGGACTGAAGGGGGGACAGGGAAAGAGTATTAGGGGGCTCAGAGAAAGAGGAGGAATCGTCCTTCTCCTTGCTTGAGGGAGTAGATTTCGCGAGCAAGACCTGGGCCAACGAACATCAGGCTCAGAGGTCTGGGCAGGAACACAAGTCCTAAAAGGCCTGACCATAGGGTACCTCGGACCATTTGCCTAGCCTCTTGCAAAACTTGGTCAGATGTGTGAGGATATTAAAGTCTAGAGTGCCTTCTGCAGGCCACTGAGACTGATTATCTAATTTATACTGCGGCCATGCCACTGTGCAGAAGAAAATAAGCCGCTTTCGTTTTAGGTCTTGGCTGAGACCTAAAGCCTGGAAATTAGCCAAGAGGCACCCCAGAGGGGATTTTGGGTCTGGTTTGGACTGGGCAGTCCCCATGATCCTGAGGCGGGCAGTCCGGAGGCAACGGGAGCATCCTCCCACTGCCACGCAGAGTGCAGGGTATGGCGGCTTCCAGAGAGGTTGGACGTCTCCTAGTCCCTGGTGCCGAGGTCACAAGTGACGAACGGGGGAGGCCCTGACATGGCCACATTTTCAGGCAGGGACTCCCGGAGCCTGCAGGACGGGGGAAAACTTACCCAGCAGTGATCGAATTGAGTCTCGGATTTGGTGAAACGGCTCCTGGCTCGGAGAGGAGGTCCTGGCTCTGGGAGAGGAGAGCCTGCCGGAACCGGCAGGGGTCTAGGGAGGGGTCTCCTCCCGGGTTTCAGCACCAGTGTAATGTAATGGGGAGCTGAGCAAGAAGACACAAGGCAGATGAGAACAGAGGTAGCCTTCATTGGGCTCGCGGGCGAGGTTCACCAGTCCTCTAGGAGGAGGGCCGAGGAAGTCGCACTTGGGGCGGGTATCGGGGGCTTTTTATAGGGCGAGGTAGGTGGGGTTTATAGGTTTCGGTTTTCCTGAGTTAAGTTTTGATTTCTGAGGAATGATGTGTCCAGGAGCTTGCACAGAGCAGGGGTTTTTTGGCGGGCGCGGGCTTTTTTCACACGCTGAGAGTCTTAGCAGGAAGTGAAGGGCGGGAAGTCCTAACAAAGGGCCTGCCATGTCAGGTGATACTGCCATGTTGGGTCTAGATTCCTGCCTAACATAAACCTCACTTGAACTTCTGTAGTATCTCCAGGGTTGGTTTCCAAGAGGGATTCAGCAGCCTATGCTAACTTGCCTTTTTTTTTTTTTTTTCCAGGAAGCTAAAATCTTTATAATATCATTATAATTCTGTATTTAGTACTGAATATTTTCAAATTTGTTCACCATAGCTTGCAAATATAAAAGTGTTTAAGAATCAAGTTGGAACATATTTTTAACTTTTTTAAAAATTTTGATGTTCCCAGTTCTGATAGTATCAGCAGTGATGAGGAGGAGCTAAGGACTTTGGGAAGCAGTGGTAGTGAAAGCAGTACTCCAGAGAATGTCGGACCTCCTTTCCTCATGGATGAGAACAGTTGGTTCAACAAGTGTAAGAGAGTTAAACAAAAGTATCAACTTACCCTGGAACAGAAGGTATTTTAAAATTATCAAAACACACTTAAGTTTATTCTTGTTATTGCCTTTGAACTGTGACTGCCGAAATAATTTTAACTGAATAAAATTATTTATCCATTGCTGCTTCTCTTCTGTTTTTGAATTGTCCTCCTTTTAATGAAAAATCAGGCAGTCATAGAAGATGCTTTTGTTTGTTGAACTTTTTCAAATTTTATGTTTTAACATAAAAACAAGCCATTATTTTAATAAGCAGTTTAATTTATGTATTTGAGATTTTAATTTCTATCATTAATTTTATAAAAGATTATTGGTTTGTGAAAATGCAGTGATTGCCTAAGCACGTACATCTGTTTTTTTGAAAATTAGATATTTTAGCAGCTCTTGTGTGTTAAGCACTGTAGTAGGCAAAGTGGAGTATATAACAGAAAGAAAACAAATTCTATTAAGGACTTTGTAACCATTACTTTCTTACTGTATTTTCTATTTTTCCCTTTTCTTCTTCTTTAATATCATTATTCATAGATGATATATATAAGGAAAGCCCAATGGAATTAGTGATAGAAATATTCAAAAAATTAAAAATGCAGTGGGGAAATTGTTATCATTTTACAAATATAAATAATTTTATCTATACAGATAGCTGTTGCTTAGAAAATACTTTTTAAATCCAAATTATATAGCTATAAACATTTGCATAATGCATACGAAGAAAACTTTTCATGTGCTATTAAAGGAGACTTGTGGTACCAGCAAGAATTCAGACTAAGATAATCTGAAAGTATCTTCATTGCAAAAATCTGAAAATGCTGAGTAGAATACAATTTTTTAAAAGATTTATTCAGAGCTACTCTCTCAAGAAAAGGAACTCACTAGGGATCAGAAACATAGACCTAACACAATAAGAACATGTGCATATATTGAGAGAACTGTAGGCCCCAGGGATGGGGGTGAAGGCATAATTCCTTAACCTAGAAACTTGCATTTTAACACCAACAAACAGCAGGCATAGGACCCTGTCATTCAGGTGGAAATTGAACCTAGAATGCAGGAATGAGATGCAAAATGGCAGAGTAAACAAATAAATTTGTAAAGAAACCTTGGTTACATGAAATAGCAAAAATAATGACCAATATGGGGTGACATTGGTATACTGAAATATGTTTAACTGGCTCTTTTAGAGGAGATGGAAACAGAAGCCCTCAATTGTAGTGTTTGCCAATTTTTCTGGGATAAATACTCCCATCATGGCCAATTTAAAGGTACCAATATGACATCACTGAATGTAAAATTGGGAAGAGATGCACAGTAGAACACCATTCCATAGTATTTCTACTAAGATAGATGAAGTAGATGTAAATGACTGTAAGAACATAGATAATAATAGTTAAAATATGGTGAAATAATTAGAAAGTGATGAATTTTGAGTAGTTATTACCTTTGTGTTTAATATAATTTACTTAGTTGTAAATGTATATAATTTAATTTTTAATAACAGCAATGTTTAACAACTGAGTTAAATTTCTGAAATTTAACAGTCAGTTCTTGAGAGCCTATACAAGCCAGCTACAGACCACCACTGGGAGTATAAAAGCACAGCAGAACTAAAATGCTGACTAAAAAACATCAGAAAGAGTGAGAGATGCACAGTAGAACACCATTCCATAGTATTTCTACTAAGATAGATGAAATAGATGTAAATGACCATAAGAACATAGATAATAATTAAAATATGGTGAAATAATTAGAACGTGATGAATTTTGAGTAGTCTTTTGAGCTAGTCTTTCGAGGTCTTTGTAATATAGTGAAGGAGGTTAGAGACATTTTTAAATGTGTGTGCCTGTTTCCAAAATTAACATTTAGAAGTTGCAATTAAGAGAATAGAAGTAGAATGTTTAATTTTCAAACTAGTAGAGGGAAAGAAAAGAAATAAGGAAAGATAGATCAGTATAATAGAAGGGAACACATTAGAAAAAATAAGGATAGTGAAAAGAGAACACAAAATGCAAATTACATATAACCAGAAGAGTCAACACCACCATAAAAGTAAATGGCAGAAACTTGCCAGTTAAGATAAATTCTTAGATTTATTGAAAAATAATTATAAAATTTAGCTCTATGCTATTGATAAGAGAGACACATAACATATAATGACATAAAAAGTTGAAACTAGGGGAATAAATATACTAGATAGATACTAACTAAAAGAATTCTATGTCAATATCATTAAACGTAGACATTAAGGCAGAAACATTTTTTTAAAAGGCAGTGTCTTTCTTTAGTCTTAATAATGCTTACTTTTTAAAGTAAGCATTCACCAAGAATATATATCAGTGCTGAACTTACATCTATTTAACAATATATCCATGAAAAATATGAAGCAAAAATTAATTAAATGTCCAGAATAAATTGGTAATTCCATAATTATAATGAGAAATTTTAATGTCTTTCAGAGTAATTTATAGATTGAATGGATGTAGTGAACTTCAGTAACACAATTAATAAACCTGATCTAAAATATATTAAATGTTAACAATTAGAATATATAACCTTTTCAAGCATATATGGAACAGCTATAGTGTTTTTTTGTTTTGTTTTGTTTTTTGTTTTTGTTTTTGAGATGGAGTCTCGCTTTGTCACCCAGGCTGGAGTGCAGTGGTACAATCTTGGCTCACTGAAACCTCCACCTCCTGGGTTCAAGTGATTCTCCTGCCTCAGCCTTCCGAGTACCAGGGACTACAGGCATGTGACACCATGCCTGGTTAATTTTTGTATTTTTAGTAGAGACGGGGTTTCATGACGTTGGCTAGGCTGGTCTCTAACTCCCGACCTCAAGTGATCTGCCCACTTCGGTCTCCCAAAGTGCTGGTATTACAACTATGAGCCACCGCACCTGGCCAATTTTTTATGGAGCACACTAGGTTACAAAACAAATGTCCACAAATACCAAAGAAATGATACAATATTATCATTTTAGTATAACTTTTATATTAATATAAGGTCATGTGAATAGTGCAGTAAAGTTAGATATCCATACAAAAAGTTTAGCACCACCCACATGCGACCCATGAAATTAAAGAAAAAATTGTCTAAATTATAGGTCAAAAAATTGAGGAAATAGAATACTTTAAAATGAATGAGAATGAAAATAATGCATACTAACCGTTGTAAGTTGCTACACAACTTGTATAGTACTTGTAGAAATACTTAGATATTTAGAAAAGAAACAATGAAAATTAAAGAGATAATTATCCAAGTAGTCGTCAAAGAGCAACCAAACCAGTTCAAAAAGAAGGAAAGTAATAAAATAACATATATTGGTGAAGTAAAAAACAAAGAAACATAATTAACAAAACCAAGAGATAATTATTTGCAAAAATTAATGAAATAGACATTCTAGCTAGAATAATTTTTTTAAAAAATTAAGGTACAGATAATCTTAAGAATGGAAGAATAGACAGCACAGCATAAATGTGGGAGAAACCCTCCCAATAATTATTAGAGAATATTTAAATAATTTTATGATAATACTTTGCAAAACAAAGAATTTTTATAAATACTACTTATCAAAACTGATAGATATATAGCCATTTAACAAATTGAATAAGTAGTTTAAAATCTATCCAGTCCCCCACCAAAAAAAAATATCATGTATTGTTTTGGTGAGTCTACCAAATACAGTCATGCACTACATAATAATGTTTTGGCCAACAATGGGTCATGTATATGAGGTGGTCCCATAAGATTATAATAAAGATGAAAAATTCCTATCACTTAGTGGTGTAGCCATGGTAATGTTGTAACACAATGCATTACTCATGTGTTTGTGGTGATGCTGGTGTAAATAAACCTATTTCCCTGCCAGTCATTAAAAACTAGCATATACAATTATGGACAGTACATAATACTTGATAATGATAATAAAGTACTGTTACTGGTTTACATATTTACTACACAATGCTTTTTAGTCATTATTTTTTAGTGTACTCCTTCTACTTAAAAAACAAAAGAATTAAATGTAAAACAGCTTCAGGCAGGTCTTTTAGGAGGTAGTCCAGCAGTAGGCATTGTGATCATGGGAGATGACAGCTCCGTGTATTAATGCTCCTGAAGTCTTTCCAGTCGGACAAGAGGCGTAAGTGGAAGACATTGATACGGATGATCCTGACCCTGTGTAGGCCTAGGCTAATGTGTGTGTTTGTGTCTTCATTTATAATGAAAAAGTTTAAAACATTAAAATTTTTTAAAATGTGTAAATAGAAAAAAAGCTTATAGAATCAGGATGTTAAAAAGAAAATATTGTTGTATAGCTGTACAATGTATGTTTTAAACTGTTATTACAGGCCGGGCGCGGTGGCTCAAGCCTGTAATCCCAGCACTTTGGGAAGCCGAGGCGGGTGGATCACGAGGTCAGGAGTTCGAGACCATCCTGGCTAACATGGTGAAACCCCGTCTCTACTAAAATTACAAAAAAATTAGCCGGGCGTGGTGGCGTGCGCCTGTAGTCCCAGCTACTTGGGAAGCTGAGGCAGGAGAATGGCGTGAACCCGGGAGGCGGAGCGGAGCTTGCAGTGAGCCGAGATTGTGCCACTGCACTCCAGCCTGGGCGACAGAGCGAGACTCCGTCTCAAAAAAAAAAAAAAAAAAAAAAACTTATTACAAAAAAAAGTTTGTAAAGTAAAAATGTTATAGTAAGCTAAGTTTAATTTTATTACTGAAGAAAGAAAACATAAAAATAAATTTAGTGTAGGCTAGGTGTACAGTGTTTATAAAGTCTGCAGTAGGGTACAGTAGTTGGAGGCCTTTACATTCGCTAACTACCCACTCACTGACTCACTTTGAGCAATTTCCAGTCCTGCAAGTTCCATTTCACAGTAATGGCCTACACAGTTGTGCCTTTTTTTAAAAAAAAAAAATTCTTTTATACCATATTTTTACTGTCCCTTTTCTATGTTTAGATATATAAATACTTGCTATTGTATTACAGTTGCCTACAGTACTCAGTATAGTAACATGCTGTGCAGGTTTGTAGCCTAGGAACAATAGGCTATACCATCTAGCCTAGGTGTGTAGAAGACTGTACCATCTAGGTTGGTGTAAGTACACTCTGTAATGTTCATAGAATGGCAAAATGGCCTAGCAACACATTTCTCAGAACATATCCCCATCATTAAGTGGCACACAACTGTATGAGTGATCCCTATTTTATATGGACTGTTCCTGAGAATAGAAAAAGAAGGAATAGTTTTCAATGAATTTAATGAATCCCAGTATAACTTTTATGCTAACATAAGATCATGTGAATATAGTATCAAGTGGGAATGTGATTAGTATAAAACCAGTAGTAAAAACGATTACTACAATGGCAATATCAATAACAGCTTCTAGTAAATGTGAAGATATACACGGCTTATATCCTAGGAATTCTCCTCCTAGATACATCTCCTCGAAACTCTTGGATGTGCATACCAGGAGACATAACAGAGTGTGTTCACAGCAATATTGTTTATATTAAGAAAAACCTAAAGTGATCCAAATGGTCGTTGAGAGAACAGTGACAGAAGAGTGAATAAACTGCAATATTCATACAATGGAATACTATACAGTTTTTAGAGCAAATGAACTATAGCTAGACTCATCAATATAGACAAAACATTTTCAAAAGGATATTGACAAAACGAAGCAAAACTAAACAACTTATTGTTTAAGATGACACATATTTGTAGTAAAACTGGAAAGAAAAGTAAAGAGATGATAAATACAAATCTAGGATATTGTTACCTTTGCAGAGGAGACAATCAAGGAAGGCATTATATTGGCTTTTAAAGTATTGGTGATTAATCTAGGTGGTGGATATGTGAGTATTCTTTAATTACTAATGTTTATGAATATATATTGTTTATATATATTCATAAGCTGTATATATGTGAAATATTCATTTATAAAAATTTAACTTCTGAGATTTTATTATAGAAGAACAAACATTTGAGAATTATCAGGAAAAAATATGAAAAATAAGCTCTTGAAGAATAGTATTAGCTACTCTTAACATGTATCATAAATCTAAAATAGGTGAAAGTTTATTAAAGACACATGAATAGGGTAACATGTAATAGAAGAATACTTTAAAAAGATTCTAATTAAAAATCCTTAGAGGAATTTGAAAGTACATTGCAACTAAAAAGAATAGAATGCCATGGGAAGAGAACAATCAGAAAACAGGAAAGAGCTTTTGAAAATTAAAAATATGATTTCCTGAATCAGAAATTTAGTACAAAGCGTTCGAAGATAAATTCAATAAGGTTTCCCAGAAAGCAGGACAGAAGGACAAAGAAAAAGTAAAGAGTAAAAGGTTAAGAGATCATTCCAAAAAGTCTTATATCTATTATGTTTACCAATAATAATAGCTAGTAATTATACATTGCATGCAGTATACTAGACACTGTTCCAAGCAATTTACCTGTATTGATTCATTTAATCCTGCCAACTAGGGTACTCTGATGGGTCCTCCTTTTTTAGATGGTGAAACTGTGGCACAGAGACACATAGCTGATAAGTGGTAAAACTGGAATATGACACTAGGCCGGCAGGCCTAACCAAAACATTATACTACCTCTCACTAACATATTAATGCTAAAATGTTAATGTCTATGTGTTTTTGAAAAATAATCACAAAGAGGCAACTTTCTAATTGGTTATTCTGTTTTTAGGTCTGTATTTTGAAGCTAGGAGTCATGCAGTTGTTTTGAAGCTCAGAATTACAATGTTTTAACTAAGTTTTGCATCAAATTAGTTTCTCAAACTTCAGAGAAGAGTTTTAAATAATGGAGAATATATGTTAAATTTTTATATTCAATTAAAACAAATTTTTTACTAATTTATCAGTAATGCTTTGAAATTGTTTCATTACAATATAAATAGGAATAACATTTAAGCTACTCAGCATTTATCTTCAGGATATGTATTAGAATTTTGCAGTTGCTATATCTTGATGATACTGAATTTCCAGGGTTACCTTGAAGAACTCTTACGACTTCGAGAGAACCAACTATCTGAATCTGTCTCCCAGAATAAAATACTACTTCAAAGGATTGAAGATTCTGATCTGGCCCATAAACTGGAGAAGGAACAATTAGAATATATAATTGTGGAGCTTCAAGATCAGCTGTAAGTACAAGCTTTTAGAAAAATGTTGGTAGTATGTAAACATTAAGACAAAATGTCGTGTTTTAATATAGGAGGCAAATTCCAGTAAATCTGATTGCTTGTTAATTCTTTTTCACCTACACATTTTTTGAAAGTTTACTTTTGTTTTTGTTATTACAAAAGTAATCCATGTTAATTTCAGAAACTTAAAAAAATACAAGAGGCCGGGTGCAGTGGCTCATATCTGTAATCCCCCGCACTGGGGAGGCTGAGTTGGGCAGATTGCTTGAGCCCAGGAGTTAGAGACCAGCCTGGGCAATGTGGCAAAACCCCATCTCTACTAAAAATATAAAACATTAGCTAGGCATGGTGGCATATGTCTGATTGAGCCATAGCATTCCATTCTGGGTGACAGAGCAAGACTCTGTCAAAAAAAAAAAAAGAAAGAAAGAAAGAATAAGAATAAGAAAATACAAGAAGAGAGTAAAAATTACCTTCAGTTGTGTTACCCAGCATAAACTGGTTATAACTCGGTGTATATTATTCCAAATGCATATGTATAATTCTTAAAGTAGTTATTGATTGACTGATTATAAATAGATGGTATTTAGACTAGTGCTACTCAAACTATAGTGCTGGTACATTAACTGTTACTAGGTTGTGCCAGAATGTCACTAAGCAGAGTTTAGGATAGCTGAGTTATTTTTTAATAGCAAGACTCTTTTTGATGAAGAAAGCAGTATATGGAGCTACTTTCTGGTACAAGACTCTTGTCACTGTTCAAAGCACTTGTACTAATCATATTTTGTCGGGCTTGCTTTGTTCAATTGTTTATTGTGAAAATTTTCACATATTAATATATAATCTTAAAAAATAATTTAAATTTTTTTATTTTGAAGTAATTTCAATTTTTCAGAAAAGTTATAAGGATAGTACAAAGAATTCCCATATGACCTTTCCTAGATTCATTATTTTCAACATTTTGCCACATTTGTCTTATAATTCTGTTCCTTTCCCTAAACACATATACATTTTTTAACCACTTGAGAGGTTGCATACATTATGGTCCTTCATTCCTTACTGCTTCAGTGTCATTCTTAAGAACTAAAATATTCCCTTATATGATCATAGTTCAGTTGTCAATTAAAGATATTTAAATTGATGTACTTTCACCTATAATTCATTTTCTAGTTTCGTCAAATGTCTAAATAATGTCCCTTACTACAAATTTTATTTCTTTGGTACTGGGTCCAATTCAGGATTGTGTTTGCATGACTTAAGTTTAAAGTCAGCCACTTTAAACTTAAAACAGTTTTCAGTCTTTTTCTTGCATGAGATTGATATTTCTAAAGAAAACTAGCTAGAATTCTTATAGAATGCCCCTTAATTTGTGTTTGTTTACTTTTTCCTTATGATTAGAATAAGCTTGTCCATTATTGGCTGGATTACAAAATAAGTAGTTATGTTCTATTGGGGATATGAACACCCAGAGGCACATAGTCTGTTGGACCTTTATTAATGATATTAATATTAATCATTTGGTTAAGATGTTTTTCTCTTCTGTATAGTTACTGCTGTTCCTTCTGTTCCTTATAAATTAATTAATGCATAATTTATAAGTAGATACTTTAAAAATTTCAACTTTTATTTTGGATTCAGGAGGTATATTTGCAGGTTTGTTACATGGGTATGTTACATGATGCTGAGATTTGGGGTATGATTGATCCTGTCACCCAGGTAGTCAGCATGTACCCAATAGGTAGTTTTTCAACCCTTACCCCCGACCCTTCCTCTCCCTTCTCGTAGTCCCCTGTGTCTAATAATGCCATCTTTATGGCCATGTGTGCTGAATATTTAACTACCAGCTATAAGTGAGAACATGAGGTATTTGGTTTTCTGTTTCTGCATTAAATCACTTAGGATAATGACCTCTAGCTGTATCCATGTTGCTGCAAAGGACATGATTTCATTCTTTTTTATGGCTGCATAGTAGTCCATGGTGTTGATGTACCATATTTTCTTTATCCAATCCACTGTGAATGGGCTCCTCAGTTGATTCTATGACTCTGCTATTGTCAGTAGTGCTGTGATTAACATAGGAGTGCATGTCTTTTTGGCAGAACAATTTATTTTCTTTTGGATATATACCTAGTAATGGTATTGCTGGGTTGAATGGTAATTCTGTTTTAAGTTCTTTGAGAAATCCCCAAACTGCTTTCCACAGTGGCTGAACTAATTCATTCCCATCAATAGAGTGTAACCATTCCCTTTTCTCCATAACCTTATCAGCATCTCTTGTTTTTCAACTTTTTAGTAATAGCCCTCTGACTAGTGTCAGAATGGTTTTGATTTCCATTTCTTTGATGATTATTGTATTAAGCATTTTTTTTTCACATTTGTTGGCTGCTTGTATGTCTTCTTTTAAGTATCTGTTCATGTCTTTTGCCCAATTTTTACTGGGGTTGTTTGTTTTTTTCTTGTTGATTTAAGTTCCTTACAGGTTCGAGATGTTAGACATTTGTTGGATGCATAGTTCGTATTTTCTCCCATTCTGTAGGTTGTCTGTTTACTCTGTTGATAGTTTCTTTTGCTGTGTAGAAGCTCTTTGGTTTAATTAGGTCCCAGTTGTCAATTTTTGTTTTTGTTGTAATTGCTTTCGAGGACTGAGTCATAAATTATTTTCCATATGTTACATTATTCTGTATATGGCTACCCAGCTATCACAGCACCACTTATTGAATAGGGAGTCCTTTCTCCATTGCTTATTTTTGTCAACTTTGTCAAAGATAAGATGGATTGTGGGTATGTAGCTATATTTCTAGGTTCTCTGTTCTGTTCCATTGGACTTTGTGTCTATTTGTGTAACAGTACCATTCTGTTTTGGTTACTGTAGCCATCCTTGTAATATAGTTTAAAGTTGGATAACATGATGCCTCCAGCTTTGTTGTTGTTTTTTTTTTTTATTAGGATTGATTTGGCTATTTTTGTTCCATATGAATTTTAGGATTTCTTTTCTAATTCTCTGAAAAATGATGCTGGTATTTTAATAGGTATTGCATTCAATCATGCAATTTGTTCTGTAGGTTGCTTTGGGCAGTGTATGGTCATTTTCACAGTATTGATTCTTCCAATTCATGAGCATGGAATGTTTTTCCATTTGTTTATGTCATTGCTTTCAGCAATGTTTTATAGTTCTCCTTGTAGAGATCTTTCACCTAATTGCTTAGATATATTCCCAGGTATTTTGTGCATGTGTGGCTATTATAAATGGGATTGTGTTTTTGAGGTGACTCTCAGCTTGACCATTATTGGTGTATAGAAGTACAACTGATTTTTATACATTGATTTTATACCCTGAAACTTTACTGAAGTTGTTCTTCAGTTCTAGGAGCCTGTTGGTGGTCGTCAAGATTTTCTGGGTATATAATTATATCATCAGGAGGTTATCAAGGTTTTCTAGGCATATAATTATATCATTAGGAAAGAGAGACAATATGACTTCTCCTTTACCAATTTGGATGCTTTTTATTTCTTTTTCCTATTGCTCTGGCTAGGACTTCTAGTACTATGTTGAATAGGAGTGGCCAGAGTGTGTGTCCTTGTCTTGTTCCACCTCCCAAGGAGAATGTCTCCAGCTTTTACCTGTTCAGTGTGATGTTGGCTGTAGGTCTGTCTTAGATAGCTCTTATTATTTTAAGATACATTCCCTCAATACCTAGTTTTTTGAGGGTTTTTATCATGAAGGGATGTTGGATTTTATTGAAAGCACTTTCTATGTCTATTGATATGATCATATGGTTTTTGTTTTTCATTTCGTTTATGTGGTAAATCACATTTATTGATTTGCTTATTTTAGCCATCCTTGCATCCTAGGAATAAAGCCTACTTGATCGTAGTTAACTAACTTTTAGAGGTGCTGCTAGATTTAGTTTGGTAGTATTTTATCGAGTATCTTTGCCTCTGTGTTCATTAGGGATACTGGCCTAAAGTTTTCCCTTTTTGTTGTGTCTTTCATTTTGGTATCAAGATGATGCTGGCTTCCTAGAATGTGTTACAGAAGAGTCCATCCTTCTTGATATTTTGGAGTAGTTTCAGTAGGATTGACACCAGCTCTTCTTTGTACATCTGGTAGAATACAACTGTGAATATATCTGGTCCAGGACTTTTCTTAGTTGGTAGGTTTCTTATAACTGTTTCAGAGTTTATTGCTCTGATTAGGTTCTCAATTTCTTCCTGGTTTAATCTTGGGAGGTTGTGTGTTTTCGGCAATTTATCAATTTCCTTTCGATTTTCTAGTTTGTGTGCATAAAACTGTTCGTAATAGTCTCTGAAGATATTTTGTATTTCTGTAGGATTAGTTGTAATGTCAGCTCTGTCATTTCTCATTGTGCTTATTTGGATCTTCTTTCTTTTTTTCTTTGCTAATAGCTAACAGTCTATCAATCCTGTTTATCCTTTCAAAGAAATGATGTTTGGTTTTATTGATCCTTTGAATAGGTTTTTGTGTCTCAGTCTTGTTCAATTCTGCTCTGATTTCAGTTATTTGTTTTCTTCTTCTAGCTCTGGGGTTAATTTATTTTTGTTCTTTTAGTTCCTCTAGGTACGATGTTAGAGTGTTGATTTAATATCTTTCTAACTTCTTGATGTAGACATTTACTGGTAAAAACTTTTAACACTGTTTTTGCTGCATCCCAGAGATTTTGGTATGTTGTATCTCTTTTTCATTTATTTTAAAGAATTTTTAAATTTCTGTCTTAACTTCATTGTTTACCCAAAAGTTATTCAGGTGTAAGTTTGTTTGATGCCAATGTGATTGTGTGATTTTGAGAGATTTTCTTGCTATTCACTTCAATTTTTCTTCCACTGTGGTCCACATATATGCTTGGTATGATTTCAGGTTTTTAAAATTTTATTTGGACTTGCTTTATGGCCAAGCATGTGGTCAAACGTAGAATATGTTCAGTGTGCAGATGAAAATAAAGTGTATTTTGTGGTTGATGGGTGGAGTATTCTTTAGATGTCAAATTGGACAAGTCAAATTTACATCCAGAGTTTGTTAGTTTTCTGTGTTAATGATCTGTCTAATGCTGTCAATGGGGTGTTGAAGTCCACTACTATTATTGTGTAACTAAGTCTTTTGTAGGTCTAGAAGTACTTGCTTTATGAATCTAGGTGCTCCAATGTCTGTGTGTGTGTGTGTGTGTGTGTGTGTGCGCGCGCGCAAGCACGCGCGTGTGCATGCGTGTGTGTGTGTGACAGTTAAGTCTTTTCGTTGTATTGAACTCTTTATCGTTATGTAATGACCATAATGACCTTCTTTGTCCTTTTTTAATGTTGTTTCTTTAAAGTATGTTTTATCCGATATAAGAATAGGACCCCCTGCTCTTTTTTGTTTTTAGTTTGCATGGCAGATCTTTCTTCATGTCTTTACTTTGAGCCTGTGGGTTTCATTATATGTGAGATGGTTCTCTTGAAGATAGCAGATGGTGATTGGGTCTTGTTCTATTAGCCACTGTGCCTTTCTGTGTTTTTTAAGTGGGGCATTTAGACCATTAACATTCATGGTTAATATTGCTATGTGATGTTTTGATCCTATCCTGGTGCTGTTAGCTAGTTGCTTTGTAGTCTTGATTGTGTAGTCTCAATAGGGTCTGCAGGCTGTGTATTTAAGTGTGTTTTTGTGGTAATACAGATTGTTATTTCATTTCTGTGTCTACAACTCCCTCAAGTATCTCTTGCAAGGCTGGTCTATTGGTAATGAATTCTCATAGTGATTGCTTGTCTGGAAAATATTATACATTTCCTTTTCTTATGAAGCTTAGTTTGGTGGGATATTAAATTCTTGACTAGTATTTCTTTTCTTTAATAATGCTGAAAATATGTTCCCAGTCTCCTCTAGCCTGTATAGCTTCTGTTGGGAAGTCTACTGTTAGCCTGATAGGATCCCCTTTGTAAGTGATCTGACCCTTTTCTGTAGCTGCCTTTGAGATTTTTTCTTTCATATTGACCTGGAAAGTCTGAAGATTCTGTGTCTTCGGGGTGGTCATCTTGTATAGTATCTCATAAGGGTTCTATGAATTTTTTTTGAATTTATATGCCAACCTATCTAGTGAGATTGGGGAAATTTTTCAGTTCCAGAAGTTCACTTTAGTTCTTTCTTAAAATGACTATGTTGTCATTCAACTCTTAGATCTTTTCACTGGCTTCCTTGAAATGGATTTCAACTTTCTTTTCAATCTTGTTAAGTTTCCTTGCCATCTAGATTTTGAATTCTATGTCTGTCATGTCTGATACTTCAATCTGATTAGGATTCATTGCTGGGGAGCTAGTGTGATCCTTTAGAGGTAAGGAAATGCTCTTTTTGAATTGCTGGAGTTCTTGTGCTGATTTCATCTCAGCTGAGGGGGCTAGTGTTTCTTTTTCTTTTATAAACTGCTCACATTTGGATGGGGCTTGTTTTCATTTTCTTTTTTTTTTTTTTTATCCCTTGAGGGTTCAACTGTTGTGTATAGTTGGTTGGCTTTGTTTTTGGGTCTTTTCAGAGGGCCAAGGTTCTGTATGGGTTCCTTAGTTTGGGCTGGTTTCCTCATTGGGTTTCACAGGCATTGTGTGCTAAAGGAATTTATTTTTGTTTGGTGGTGTAATTCAGGCTGTGATGCAGTAGATGGCATTTAAGAGTAAGGGCTGGCAGATATGCTTACTCAGCTATAAGCCTCCTTTGTATTTGAGTGCCTTCCTAGCAGTGCTTTGGGGAGGGGGAGATGTGGTGGTAGGGGAGATGCGGTTAGGGGAGATGTGGTAGGGGGAAAATGTTGTTGCAGGGTAGAAGATTACCCTCTCACTAAGCCTGTTTCTAGGTATTGGGGGAACCCCTCCAATCATGGATGTCTTGCCTATGCTTCCTTAGCCCTAAGGGGCACCCTGGTTGGCTGCACACCCCCTCCCTTAGGGACAGCTCAAGCTGAAGCTTAGATCACCAAAGACTCACAACTCCCTGGGGACCCACTGGTCCTCTGAGCTTGGCAGAGCCAGAATAGGTTGTGGGATATGTCTTTTGGTGGTCTGATGATGAACCGGATCAAGGGCAGAGGATCCCCAGGCAGGGTGTTGGTGCCACAGATACATAGCTCGTGTGGTGCCTGCAACCCAGGGTTTTTAGCCTGGCAGATGGCTGTGGGATCCCCCAAGCAGATCTCCCTCCAGTGTCTGCCCCAGGAACAGACCTAACCAGCTAGATTTGTCCCAAGCTTTCTGTACTGAAATTGCTGGGCTGTCCCAGGTGTTCCAGGCCATGGGGCTCCCTCAAGTAGAAGGTGCGACTGGCCAACAGACTGAACCCTTCCCAGCCTGGTCTTGGGGAAGGAAGGATGCCCAGCTCCCTTGGCGGCACATGAACTCACGCCTCCCTGTTTCTGTTCTGAGTGGGGGCTCCCTCCTCACCAGAGCTCTAACCACAGATCTCGGTTCTGAAACCCTGGGCAGTGTACTCCAACCCTGGGAGGTTGGGACTGGGCCTGCAGCTTTGTCCTCTGGCCCATGGGGTTGAACAGCAGCTGTGCTGGGGGAGCTAAACTGCTCCCAGGTCACTGGCAAAACACTCAGGTGGAGCAGTGGAGGCTGTGCTCTGTGCACCCTCTTACAGGAATGGGGAGGCAGGTGGCTTTGAGAGGAGCTGGAAGACAAGGGGACATGTGGATCAGGCTTGAGAAAGGGAGCCCTACTTTCTCCTCTGGCTCTGCAGTCAGTAGGGGCTACAGTTACTCAGAGCAAGATGGAGAGACTTGGGGGATGGAAACCTATGGTTGCATTTTGCTGTAGCTGTCTCATGTTCCACCAACCCTTCTGAGCTCTGCACAGGTTTGAGCTCTGCCTTTGCATACTCTGTGGGCAATTCCTTTGCCAATTCAAATGTCTGTGTGGGTTGTGGGATCCTAACTATAAAAGTATAAAACTATAAAACTTTTATAGTTAGGATCCCAGAGGTGTGGTGTTCTGTAGTTCCTTCACTCTCCCCTTACTTTGGCTCTGTTCAGGACCAAGAGCCGGTCCTTGTGTTAAGAGATTCTATGCAGGCTTTCCAGCTTCCTCTTCAACCTTGGTGTCTGCATCACGTCTCTCTCAGCTTTCAGTGTTTTCTCTCAAACAATCTGTTTGAAATGTGATGGTTTACTTGATATTTTGGTTTCTCTTGAAGGGAGATGTGTTTCCTGGCTATATCTAATTGGCCATCTTGTCCCCTCCCTCCTAAAAACTTTCCTAGAATTGGACTCTGCAGACACTGGCCCAGTGGCAGCCCAGCTCCACTTCCTCCTTCCAGTGTTATTTTGTAATGAGATACTTTGAGACTAAGTAGATATAAAATATGATTTTTTTTAAGTTAGAAAGTTTTATTAAGGAACAAAAAAGTTTAATATTTTTTAGGAATTTGTATCTTGATGAAAATAATTATGTCAAGAAAAGAATTATGTTTACATATTTTTCTTCTTTTTTATGGTATTTTAAAGAGAGTTTGTCCTATGGGGCATCACTGGGTAGGGAAGAGGTTAAGACCTTTCTTAACCCCTTGCTTCCATTAGCAGGGAGAAAAATATCAAGAGCCAAACAGTAGAGATTTCTGGTTATTAAAAACCAGATTTCTGGTTATCTAAAATCATAATTTTACAATTAAAATATTAAGAAGATAGTTTCATTTTTCTTTTGCAAGCAATACTGGTAGTTTAAATGCTTTTAACGTAAAAATAATTATGAAATCACTTTGTTTTTTCAAGAAATATTTTCATTTGAAGAATTAAATTTATATGGATCACATTTATCTTACTTTGGATAATTGAAAGGAAACAAAGACTTTCAAACTTTTAAGTTTGGGAAATTAATCTACCTGAGCTATGATTTTGTCATATTTCTGGATATAAGAGTGCCATTGATCCTCTTGATTTTTGCAAAGGAAGCTTTCAATTGTCTTTAATACCCTTAATTTTAATTAAATATTACTAGAGCAACAAAAAAAATTATGGCCACTGATCAGAATTAGACTATTTTCTTGAGTTTAGAGGTTAAAGATCTACTTTCATATAGTATGGCTTCAATTTCTAGACAGGCATAAGGCGTAAATTGGTGTCTTAAAAGATTCTTTTGTACAAAAACCACTTTCAAGGATACTGAACAGGAGCATAAGATACATTTCTTTGTGAATGTCCACAATTCACTACTTTATCAGAATCAGCTTTAAGAAATGCAGAACGGTGTGGATATTTTTGCAGCTATAGTGAAAGAGTGAACATGTTTTGTCCTTATCTTGCTGAGATTTTTTTAAAAAATCAACTGTCAAGAAGGCCTACAATCAAAGTTGGTCATTGAAATTTCCTTTGTTAGTCCTGAGAAGATAAAAGTAGCCCTGAGAAAATTAAAATTATAAAGGAAAAGGCCAGAGAAGGAATACTGACAGGTAGAATGTGAGGCATGTAATATTTGCTTCTACATTGTGTTTTTTTTTTTTCCTGGGCAATTTAAATCCTGAGTCACTTGTTTTTATGAATTTCTTGATGATTAGATGTATTTTGAATTACTGTTAAAGTGCTTTTTTATTGCATCTTTGAATACTCATAAAATCTATACATTTTGTAGTTTGGGCAACAGAGTACAAGTTAGTATGGAGTATTATAGGAGCATTCTAAAGCTCTCTTGAATATCAGAGAGATTTCTACACTGTCCAGTTGTGAGCTCTTAATGTTTTGGAGCCTCTGTTTCTTCATCTGTATAACAGAGATAACATACTTACTTTGTGAATTATTATGAGTATTAAATGGTATTAGGTCTATTAAAAAAAAAGGCACTCAAAGAAGGTTTATTCCTCTGCTTTTATTTATGGAAACCTTAAAATCTCCTTCATAAATTCACTCAGGGAGATAAGTAGAAAATTAAAACCTTATGTCAAAATGCTAAGGATCAAACAATGAATTTTGACTCTTATCATATTGTCCCCAAGTTCCAAGAAACTCACTTTGGAGTTCTGATTTCCAAATGGCAACGGGATTAATCTTTAAAATAATGGTATAGATTTGTATGTACCATGCATGTGAGTAAGACATATTTGTTTACTTCTTAACAGATATCACTTGTAACTGTAATTCTTTTTGTCAGTCATATGTTTGCTGGAATATTAATTTAAAGTAGTTTAAAAGGCATTGACAAAGGTATATTTGAATGATTAAGATTATGGTGACCCAAGCACAGTGGCTCATGCCAGTAATCCGAGAGCTTTGAGAGGCCAAGGCGAGAGAATCACTTGAGGCCTGCAGCTCAAGACCAGCCTGGAAAACACAGCAAGACTCCATCTCTACAAAATTCTAAAAATTAGTTGGGTGTGGTGCTGTGTGCCTGTAGTCCTAGTTTTTTGGGAGGAACTATGATGGTGTAAGTGCATTCCAGTCTGGGTAACAGAGTGAGACACTGTGTCCAAAACAAAGAGAAAAAGATTTTGTTGGGTAGAATATTTAAGTATTGAATCATTTCAATCTTCTACTATTATGATTAGTAATAATAGTATAATTTCATTGGGAGATATGGCATTATTCTAGACTTTGGTTCTTATGGTTTTATGGAAATCTGTGTACAACTTGACTTTATTTTGCTCCAGTAACTGTTTTAGCTCTTATTTATCTATTAAATTTTATTCAATAAAAGAAATATAAACAAGCTTAAAGTACCAGTTGTACTTTGGATCAGTATATGGCAAGTTTGTTAAAAGATTAAAAAATATATTCTGTTTATGGCCTTTTCAAAACTTATTGTCAAAATGATTTATGCTAATTGGTGGAAAAACTTCAGTTTTGTATTTAGTATTTTTCAGTAAACGTATATTTAAATGTATACTTTGTACCTGAGATTGCCAAGTAGTTGAGAATATTGACAATAATAAGGCATGTTCTCTTTTTACATGGGATTCAAAATCTCCTGAAGTAGATTTAACATCATCAATCACATTGTTATTTGAAGGGTGCCATATATAAGAGAGGGGTTTTGTCAACATCTAGAGGTATAGACCGTCAGATAGATGATCTGTTGTACAAATGATTCTTTGTAAAACATACATTCCAACCTCAGGAATAAATAGCCACAGAACAGTGTGCAAATCTTGAACACATTTGTCATATTTAACACCAATAATTGTTTTCTATTTTGTTTTCCTAGTTAGCTGATGAATGTTTTTTCTCTTTATGGTTTGAAAGATTATGGCAACAGTAACCTGTCCTATATGGTTTCCTAGTAAAGAAACTGAAGTGTCACTCATAGTGAAATATAAGTAAAGAATAATTCATTGTTAAAACTAGGCCATTGTTACAGTTGAAAAGCCAATTTGGTGTAGTTCATAGTGAGTACTGATGGCATGATCTATCAGCTTGCAAACTACAAGTCAGTGATACTATGCCATTCTGATGCACAAGTTTAAGATGAGTGGTATGAATCCTAACAACAGTACAATGATATTACAATGGACAGATTATGACATTCCTACTCATCTGGTCATGTGTACATTTTGGCAGGTAATAATTCTTATTAAAATTTAAAATTAAAATCATGTTAATATGTATTACATAATCTACTGTCCACACATGGATGAAAAATCAAGAAAATGTATCCAGAAGAGAAAAATGCTAAGCCCCAGAAAGGTAAAGCCATGTTCTGTTGCACTTCCTTCGGTATTAATCGGAAATTAGATATTACAACAGGAAAGAATAGTAATTTGATATTGATAGTATTTCCCCTGCCTGAAGAAAGAGCAAGAATGACTTTGTATTGTGGTTTGAGTGCCAGCTTACCCTCAGTAGAATACAACATCAAGTAAATTATTAAGGTTTTTGACTGCCATCCTTGGCCCCCAGACAGCATTTCTGGACCCACCCAGGGCCTGGGCAACTTACTGCCCTGAAGGGAAGGACACAAGCCTGGCTGGCTTCACTATCTGCTGATCCTAGAACCCTAGGGCCTTGAGTGAACATAGGTGGTAGTCTGGTAGTGGTTGCAGCAGTGCTTGGGTGAGACCCAGTGCTGTCCTAGCTTCAGGTATGACCTAGTGCAGTCCCAGTGATAGTGGCCATAGGAGGGCTTACATCACCACACCCCCAGTTCCAGGTGGCTCAACACAGAGAGAGACCCTGTTTGTTTGAGAGAAAGTAAGGGAAAAGGACAATAGTCTTTTACTGGTAATCCCGAGAATTCTTCCAGATCTTATCCAAGACTGTAGCAGGACGAGCCGCAGACAAAACTCCTCAGACACCGAGTTAAAGAAGGAAGGGGTTTATTCAGCCGAGGGCATCGGCAAGACTTCTGTCTCAAGAGCCGAGCCCCCGAGTGGGCAACTCCTGTTCCTGTTAAGGGCTCACAGCTCTAAGGGAGTGCATGTGAGAGGGTCGTGATTGATTGAGCAAGCAGGGGGTACGTGACTGGGGACTGCATGCACCGGTAATTAGATTGGAACAAAACAAGATTGGGATTTTCACAGTGCATTTCTATACAATGTCTGTAATCTGTAGATAACAGAACCAATTAGGTCAGGGGTTGATCTTTAACTATCAGTCCCAGGGTGCGGCGCCGGGCTGTCTGCCTGTGGATTTCATTTCTGCCTTTTAGTTTTTACTTCTTCTTTCTTTGGAGGCAGAAATTGGGCATAAGACAATATGAGGGGTGGACTCCTCCCTTAAGACCACTAAGGCAGTGCCTCTGTAAGTCTGCAAAAACCACAGTGTTATTGTGCTTGGGGCTCAACTGCCACTGACTACCTGGAAATCCTTCTCAAAAAGGATGGGCACAAACATGCCCAGACTGCAAAGAGTACAATAAATACTTAACTCTTCAGTGCCCCAAGACTGACAAATGTCTGCAAACATCAGACCATCCAGGAAAACATAGTTTCACCAGACTACCTAAATAAATCAACATGGAGTCCTGGAGAAATAGGGATATGTGAACTTTCAGACAGAGAATTCAAAATAGCTGTTTTGAGGAAACTCAAAAGAAATTAAAATAATACAGGTAAGTATTTTAGAATTCTATCATAAATTTAACAAAGACATTGAAATAATTAAAAAGAATCAAACAGAAATTCCACAGCTGAAAAATGCAATTGATATACTGAAGAATGCATCAGAATCTCTTAATAGCAGAATTGATGAAGCAGAAGAAAGAATTCGTGAGCTTGAAGACAGGCTATTTAAAAATACAGAGTCAGAGAAGACAAAAAAATAGAAAAAGAATAAAGGACACCTACAAGATTTAGCAAATAGCCTCAAAAGGGCAAATCTAAGAGTCATTCACCTTGAAGAGGAGGTAGACAGAGAGATTGGGTTAGAAAGTTTATTTAAAGGAATAATAACAGAGAACATCCCAAACCTGGAGAAAGATGTCAGTATTCAAATACAGGAAGGTTATAGAACACTAGGCAGATTTAACCCAAAGAAGACTACCTTGAGGCATTTAATTAACTTGCAAAGGTCAAGGATAAAGAAAGGGTCCTAAAAGCAGCAAGAGAAAAGGAACAAATAACATCCAAAGAATTCCAGTGTGTCTGGCAGCAGACTTCTCAGTGGAAACCTTACAGGTCAGAAGAGAGTGGCATGACATATTTAAAGTACTGAAAGAAAAAACTTATCATAAAATATTATATCCAATGAAAATATCCTTCAAACATGAAGGAGAAGTAGACCTTCTTGGACACACAAAAGCTGAGGGATTTCATCAACACCAGACCTGTCCTACCACAAATGCTAGAGGGTGATCTTCAATCTGCATGAAAAGGATGTTAATGAGTAAGAAGAAATTATCAGAAGGTATAAAACTCACTGGAAATAGCCACAGAAAAACACAGACTATTATAGCACTGTAACTGTGGTATGCAAACCACTCTTAAGTAAAAAGACTAAATGATGAACCAATTAAAAAAAACAACTACAAGAATTTTTCAAGACATAGTACAGTAAGACATAAAGAAAAACAAAAATGTAAAAAGCAGGGGGATAAATTAAATTGTAGAGTGTTTATTAGTTTTTGCTTGTGTGTGTGTGTGTTTATGTAATGAATGTCATCAGTTTAAAATAATTGGTTATAAGACAGAATTTGGAAGCCTGATGGTAACTACAAATTGAAAAACATAAAACAGATACACAAAAAATAAAATGCAAGAAATTAAACCATAACCCCAGAGAAAAATCACTTTCACAAAAAGGAATACACAGGAAGGATGGAAAGAAGAAAGAAAGGACCACAAAGCAACCAGAAAACAACAAAATAACAGGAGTAATCCCCTTCTTATACATAACAACATTGAATGTAAAGAGACTAAACTCTCCAAAGAAAAGACATAGAGTGGCTTAATGGATGAAAAAACAAGACCCAAAGATCTGTTATCTATAAGAAACACACTTTACCTATAAAGATACACACAGAATGAAAATTAAGGGATGGAAAAAGATATTCCAAGCAAATGAAAACTGAAAAAAGAGCAGGAGTAGCTATACTTATATCAGACAAAATAGATTCCAACCCAAACTATAAGAAGAGACAAAGAAAGTCCTTAATGATAAAGGGGCCAATTCAGTAAGAGGCTATAATATTTGTAAATATATGTGCAGCCAACACTGGAGCACTCAGATATGTAAAGCAAATATTATTAGAGCTAAAGAGAGAGATAGACCTGAATACAATAATATTTGGAGACTTTAACACCCCACCTTCAGCATTGGAGAGATCTTTCAGATACAAAATCAACAAAGAAACACTGGATATAATCTGCACTATAGACCAAATGGATCTCATAGATATTTACAGAACATTTCATCCAATGGCTGCAGAATACATATTCTTTTCCTTAGCACATGGATCATTCTCAAGGATACACCATATGTTAAGTCACAAATCAAATCTTAAAACATTCAAAAAAATTGAAATAACATCAAGCATCTTCTCTAACCACAATGGAATAAAGCTGGAAATCAATAACGAGAAAATTTTGCAAACTGTACAAACACATGGAAATTAATATACTCCTGAATGACCAATGGGTCAGGAAGAAATTAAGAAGGAAATGAAAAAGTTTATTGAAACAAATGTTAATGGAAACACAACATATCAAAACCTATGGGATACATTGAAAGCAGTCCTACAAGGGAACTTCATAGCTATAAGTTCCTATATCAAAAAAGAAGGAAAACTTCAAATAAATAACCTAGTGATGCATCTTAAAGAACTAGAAAGGCAAAAGCAAACCAAAATTGATGGAAGAAAAGAAATAATAAAATGCAGAATAAATGAAATTGAAGTGAAATGAAAACTATACCAAAGATTGATGAAAGAAAAAGTTGTTTTGAAAAGATAAGCAAAATGGACAAACCCTTGCCAGACTAGTGAAGAAAAAAGGGAGAAGACCCAAATAAATAAAATCAGAGATTAAAGAGAGAAGACATTACAACTGATTCTGCAGAAATTCAAAGGATCATTAGTGGCTACTATTAACAACTGTATGTCAATAAATTGGAAAATCTAGAGAAAATGAATAAATTCCTAGTCACATAAAACCTACCATTATTGAACCATGAAGAAATCCAAAACCTGAACAGACCAATAACTAGTAATGAGATTTAAACCTTAATAAAAAGTCTCATAGTAAGGAAAACCCCAGGACTCAATGGCTTCACTGCTA
The DNA here is from genome assembly GCF_043159975.1 of Macaca nemestrina. Classification (NCBI taxonomy): domain Eukaryota; kingdom Metazoa; phylum Chordata; class Mammalia; order Primates; family Cercopithecidae; genus Macaca; species Macaca nemestrina. The sequence goes on from NC_092128.1 coordinate 67,319,832, forward strand.
AATTCCACCAAACATTTAAAGGAGAACTAATACCAATCCTACTCAAACTATTTCAAAATATAGAGGAGGAAGGAATACTTCCAAATTCCTTCTATGATACCAAAACCAGACAAAGATATATCAAAAAAAGAAAACTACAGGCCATTGTCTCTGAAGAATATTGATGCAGAAATCCTTAAAAGCATACTAGCAAACCAAATTCAACAATACACTAAAAAGATCATTCATCATGACCAAGTGGGATTTATCTCAGGGATATAAGGATGGTTCAACATATGCAAAGCTATCAGTATGATACATCATATCAACAAAATGAAGGATTAAAAAACCATATAATCATTTCAATCATTGCTGAAAAAGCATTTGATAAAATTCAACATTCCTTCATGATTTTAAAAAACACTCAAAAAACTGAGTTTTTTGAGAAGGAACATACCACAAAATAATAAAAGCTACATACAACAGATCCACAGCTAGTGTCATACTGAATGGGGAAAAAGTGAAAACCTTTCCTGTAAGATCTGGAGCACACATGGATATTTACTATCACTGCTGTTATTCAATAATAGTACTGGAAGTCCTAGCTAGAGCAATCAGAGAAGAGAAAGAAACAAAGGTCATCCAAGTTGGAAAGAAAAAGTTCTAATTATCCTTGTTTGCAGATGATACGATCTTATATTTGGAAAAACTAAAGACTCCACCAAAAAACTATTAAAACCGATAAACAAATTCAGTAAAGTTGCGGGATACAAAATCAACACACAAAAATTGGGAACATTTCTGTATGCCAACAATGAATTATCTAAAAATGAAATAAAGAAATGTAATCCCATTTACAATAGCCATAAATTAAATACCTAGGAATTACCCAAAGAAGTGAAAGATCTCTACAGTAAAAACTGTAAAACAGGCCAGACACAGTGGCTGTTGCCTGTAATCCTAGCACTTTGGGAGGCCGAGGCGGGCGGAACATGAGGTCGAGACATCAGGATCATCCTGGCCAACATGGTAAAACCCCATCTCTACTAAAAATACAAAAATTAGCTGGGCATAGTGGCACACGCCTGTAGTCCCAGCTACTCAGGAGGCTGAAGCAGGAGAATTGCTTGAACCCAGGAGGCGGAGGTTTCAGTGAGCTGAGATCACACCACTGAACTCCAGCCTGATGACAGAGCCAGAGTCTGACTTAAAAAAAAAAAACAAAAAACAAACAAAATCTGTAAAACACTAATGAAAGAAATTGAAGAGGACACCAAAAAATATAAAGATATTCCATGTTCATTGGAATTATTGGGAGAATCAATATTATTAAAATGTCCATAGTACCCTACAGATTCAATGCAATTCCTATCAAAATACCAATGAGATTCTTTATAGAAATAGAAAATTATCCTAATATTTATATGGAACCACAAAAGACCCAGAATAGCTAAAGCTATCTTGAACAAAAAGAACACTGGAAGAATCACATTACCTGACCAGATTATACTACAGAGCTATCATAACCAAAACAGCATGATATTGACATTAAAAAAGTATAGACCAGTGGAATAGAATAGACAACCAAGAAAAAATTCCACACACCTACAGGGATCTATTTTTGACAAAGTTGCCAAATACATACACTGGAGAAAAATACATGTTTGCTATAAATAAACCAGATATCCATATGCTGAAGAATGAAACTAGACCTGTATCTCTCACCATATACAAAAATCAAATCAAAATCAATGAAATACTTAAATCTAAGACCTCAAACTATGAAACTCCTACAGGAAATCTTTGAAGACACTCTCCAGGAAATTGGTCAGGGCAAAAACTTCTTGGAATAATAGTGTCCCACAAGCATAGGCAACCAAAGCAAAAATGGACAAATGAGATCACATCAAGTTAAAAAGCCTCTGCATAGCAAAGAAAACAATCAACAAAGTAAAGACACAACTCACATAGTGAGAGAAAATATTTGCAAACTATCCATCTGACAGCGGGTTAATAATCAGAATATATAAGGAATTCAAACAACTCAATAGGAAATCAAATTATCTGATTAAAAAGTGGGCAAAAGATTTGAATTTACATTTCTCAAAAGAAGACATACAAATGGCACACAGGCATATGAAAAGGTATTCAACATCACTGATCATCAAGAGAAATGCAAATCAAAATTACAATGAGATACCATCTCACCCCAGTTAAAATGGCTTCTATTTAAAAGATAGGCATAACAAATGCTGGCAAAGATGTGGAGTAAACCAAACCTTTGTACACCACTGGTGGGAATGTAAATTAGTACAACCACTATGGAGAACCGTTTGGAGGTTCCTCAAGAAGTTAAAAATAATGGCTGGGCATGGTGGCTCACGCCTGTAATCTCAACACTTTAAAGAGTCCAAAGCAAGTGGATCACCTGAGGTCAGGAGTTTGAGACCAGCCTGTCCAACATGGGGAAACCCCGTCTCTACTAAAAATACAAGAAAGGAAAAAAAAAGCCAGGTATGGTGGCAGATGCCTGTAGTCCCAGCTACTTGGGAGGCTGTGGTGGGGAGAATTGCTTGAACCTGGAAGGCAGAGATTGCAGTGAGCCAAGATCACACCACTGCACTCCAGCCTGAGCGTCAGAGTGAGACTTTGTCTCCAAAAAAATAAATAAATAAAAATAAATAATGTTACCCCATATGATCCAGCAATCCCACCCCTTGGCATATACCCAAAAGAAAGGCAATCAGTATATTGAAGAAATATCTGCACTCTCATGTTTTTGCATCATGATTTACAATACCCAAGATTTGGAAGCAACCTAAGTGCCCATACACAGATGAATGAATAAAGAAAATGTGGTACTTATACATAATGGAGTACTATTCAGCCATAAAAAAGAATGAGATCCTCTTATTTGCAACAACATGGATAGAATTGGAGGTCATTGTGTTAAGTGAAATAAGCCAGGCACAGAAAGAAAAATATTCCATGTTATCACATATTTTTGGTATATAAAAATAAACACAATTGAACTAATGGACATAGGGAGTAGGAGGATGGTTACCAAAGCCTAGGAAGAGTAGTGAGAAGATTTGGGGGTGGAAGTGGGGATGGTTAATGAGTAAAACAAAAATAATTACAATGAATAAGACCTAGTGTTTGATAGTACAACAGATTAACTATAGTCAATAATAATCTTATTTTACATTTAAAAATAACCAAAAGTAAAATCGGATTGCTGGTAACATAAAGGATAAAAGTTTAAGGGGATGGATACCCTATTCTTCATGAGGTGATTATTACACAATGTGTGCTTGTATCAAAATATCTCATGTACCCCAGAAATATATAACATCTACTCTGTACCAACAAAAATTTTTAAAAGAAAGAAATTCTGGAGGCCAGAAGGCAGTGGGCAAATTTTTCAATATGCTAAAAGAAAAAAGCTGTCAACCATGTTTCCTATAGCCAGCAAAACTGCCCTTCAAAAATGAGAAGTTAAGGTGTTCCCAGGTAAATATAAGCAGAAGTTCATTACTACTAAACCTGCCTTGCACGAGGTAGTCCTGCAAGGTAAAATTAAAGAACACCAGACCGTAATTTAAAGCTGTATGAAGAAATAAATATATCAATAAGGATATACCATGGATAATTATAAAATCTTGTAGTAGTGTGACAATGGTTTGTAACTCAACTTTTGTTTTCTCTTGATTTAAGATACTAATACATTTAATGAAAACAATTATTAGTCTAAAAACTAATTTGGTTTGTAACTCCACATTTTGTTTTCTACATAATTCATGGGACTAATGTGTTTAAAAGTAATATTAGTTTATGTTTGGGGGCACAAAGTGTATAAAGGTGTAATTTTGTGACATCAGTAACTGAAAAGGTTGGGGACATAGCTGTAAAGGAGCAGAGTTTACAGGATATAAAATATGAATAACTTTATATATAGGCTGCGTTGTAAAATATTATCCTGAGTAGATTTGGTTAAATAAGTACATTATTAAAATTTCTGTTTCTCTTTAATATGGGTACTAGAAAATTAAACTTTTAAAGTAGTTTCTGGGTGTTTCTGATGGGCAATCAGGGCTGAGAACTGCTGCTGTATAGGGCTGGGTTAAATTTAAGTTTAAATTTTTTTAGCAGGAGTATTTTGTAGATGATGCTGTGGACTTCACATTGTATCATATTGTGAAGCACATTGGTTGTCCCACTTTTAGTGATTATAAGATCAGGCAGTGGATTCAGGTGGTGACAGCTTAGTTTCTCCTATATAAAAGTTCCTGTCAGCCTTTCATTTAATGGCTTAAACCATGGGTTAGCATTGCCTAAAGCAGTTGATTAATTAGGGTTTGTAAAGGGTGATTTCCCAACTGTTAGTCATTTCATACTTATTGGCTGGAATTAACTGTAAAGAAGAACTTTCCCTCGTCAGGGTTTTTTGGTGATTGCTCTGAAATTCAGTTCTTATGGAATATTGTTAAGTTTTAGAGTAAGACACTGATGTCCTGCTTCTCTTTAATGGTTTCTAATGAGATGATGATTTTTGTTTCTTATTTTGCATTCTTTTATTATTTTGAACTTGTTACAATTAGAATTCTTTTACAATGCAAATTAACTTACACAAGATTTATAAATAAAGGGTTGATGTCAGTGTAGCAAGGAAAACCCTTGATTCATATGTTAATATGTCTCAACAAGTGACACCAGCTGAATGCAAAATACAGGAATACAATCAAATACTACAAGCCACCAACAGATGGCATTCTCTCATTGTACATGATCACCTTACATTCCACTGGTTTCATTTAGCTAAGACTTGGAGGTGCTTGCTCTGTATTTACTCCATCTTTGTGCATTTTTCCCTTGCCTTCATGGCAAGCCTCAACCCCCCAGTATCCTCAACCCTTCCTTACTCTCTTATATCAAAGGCTGTTACTTTGTTGTTGTTAAAATCTAGATTTATTGCAATATTTCTTTTCTATATAGGAATTTAACAAACCTTTTAAATTGAGTTTGTAATTTTATTAGTATTGTTATTGTTTTCCTCTGTGTTCTAGTTAGAAAGATGATTAGGTCTTGAATTGTCATCTTCTGATCCTGACCTCCCCACAGGCCACCCATATTCTGTATGATATTGCAAAACACTTCTTGTTTGTTTTGTTTTGTTTGTTCCAGCATTATAGTAGAAATGTTTTTATTGTGCTTCTATCACTTACATTTCTTTTTATTTTTGATGCTCAAATTGCCCCGTTTTTGTCTAATTGAAGCCCCTTCATGTTGAATCTTGTGTCCTTCTAATATGAACCATTTGTTTTTGATACTCTTACTTTCTAGCACAAGATATCCCAAGTTCATCTTGTATATTTGGTGCCCCACACCTGCATCATTCACTCCTGTAAGGAGCCAGGGTTTATTTTACATTTTAAAATGGGGAAAATAGTGAGTCACTTGATTTTATTTTTTTAAGTTCTAAATTACTCATTAATGTCTCTTTCTTCTTAAAGGATAGTGTCAAGTTCTAAAGTGCAGCCAAGTTTGAAAACCATTGCTGCTTTCAGAGACTTGGTTAGATTTAGGTTTAACTTTTTGGGCAAGAATATATCATTGGTAAATGGGTAAATAACTTATAATTTTTGCACATGTGTCTCCTTTTAAGGTTGCTTCTTTCATTATGTTTTCTTTAAGGGGAAATAATCGTAAAGTTATATAAAGTAAATCTTTATCCCATGACTGTTTCTAAAGTTGAAAATAACACATGAATGAAGAACATTTTAATATTAACATTATGAAAAAGTTAGGATATTCACAAGCCATATATGCATTTTCTAATTCCAGGAAGCTTTAATTGAATAAAGAATAATAAATTCTCATTACTCCTCTTGGTATTAAATTGCTTTTGTAACTTCTCTGATATTGTTTTATTAACAGATATTTATTGAGAAAGTATGGTGAGTCGGGCCCAGTTCTCGGTGCTGGTGATTCAAGAATGAATTAAACATACAGTTTCTAGCCTTATAGAGTTTATGTTGAGTAGAGGGCAAGGACCAACAATAAACAGATGGCATCTGTCAGATAGCTCTTAGCTTTTCCAAAGTAGTAAAGACAAGCTTGAGGTAGGCAACTCTGTTTTCCTGCTTTTCCTAAGGGAGTCAGGGTTTAGAGTGTATTTAACACCTTTATCTTTGGTGACTTTCCCTTTCTTTGACCTTCAGTAATTGCTACCTAGGTATTCTTTCCATTTACATAAAATTCTGCATTACTATAGTTATTTTCATGAAGATTGATAGCCTATGATTTTCTCAGTGTGCTGTGTCACAAATAGTACTGGAGCACATTTAAGTACTCACAAATAATCCTGGAGTACATCTTAAGAATTACACAAGGCTGGGTGTGGTGGTTCACGCCTGTAATCCCAGCACTTTGGGAGGCTGAGACAGGTGGATCACGAGGTCAAGAGATCAAGACCATCCTGGCCGACATGGTAAAACCCCGTCTCTACTAAAAATACAAAATTTAGCTGGGAGTGGTGGTGTGCGTCTGTAGTCCCAGCTACTCAGGAGGCTGAGGCAAGAGAATCACTTGAACCTGGGAGGCAGAGGTTGCAGTGAGCCAAGATCACGCCACTGCACTCCAGCCTGGGTGACAGAGCGAGTGGAAAATTACAAAATTTGCTATATTGCTGATGCTAGGAACTTTTTTAGCATCAAAGTTGCTCACTCACACTTTCAAAACTTTCCTCATAGCCCCAAGGGCTTTAAATATATTGTCTTATCAAAATTGAAAATTACTTCATGTCATGGACCTTTGGAGTTGCATTGGAATGCTTGGAACCACAGCTGTTACATCCTTAGATTTCAGGGGTTAGATCCTTATACATGTCCAACAGCTGAAAGTATAACCACATCATGAGCGTTGACACAGCCTCTGAAGTGAGGAAGAAGCAAAGTAAAGGGGAGAGTATAACCCTCAAGCCTGGAGCCACAAGATAAATAATCAAATAAATGAACAAAAGAATCACTTTGAATTGGCTAAGTATTACTATCAAAGTCTAGAATATGGATTTCTAGATCTTTTAGAAGACCTTGTACCACATTTTCTTTGTTCACTCATTATTGATGGGCACTTAAGTTTATTCCATAACTTTGCTATTGTAAATAGTGCTGCAGTAGACATAATTGTGCAGAATCTCTTCAACATACTGATTTCAAATCATTAAATGCCCAGAAGTGGGATGGCTGGATCATATGGTAATTCTGTTTTCAGTTTTTTGAGTAACCATCATGCAGTTTTCCATAATGAACGTACAATTTACATTCCCACCAGCAGTGTGCAAACATACCCATTTCTCCACTTATCTTCTCTCTCTCTCTCTGTTTTTTCTTTCTTTCTTTCCTTCCTTCCTTCCTTCCTTCCTTCCTTCCTTCCTTTCTTTCTTTCTTTCTTTCTTTTTTTTTTTTTTTTTTTTGAGACAAGGCCTCTGTCATCCAGGCTGGAGTGCAGTGGCACAATCATGGCTCATTGCAAACTTGACCTCGACGCTCAAGTGATCCTCCCACCTCAACCTTTCAAGCAGCTAGGACTACAGGCATGCACCACCTTACCCAGCTAATTTTTAAAACTTTTTTATATATATAGGGTCTCACTGTGTTGTCCAGGCTGGTCTTGAACTTCTGGACTCAAGTGATCCTCCCAAAGTGCTGAGATTACAGGTGTGAGCCACTGTACCCAGCCAAAATTCATTTATGTTTTATGTACACCTTATACACATAAGTCTAAAGATAATTTATACAATATTTTTAATAATTTTGTGCATGATCCAAATTTTAAGTGTGTTTTAGTTGCAACACTTCACATGAGGTCAGGTGTGGAATTTTTCACTGTGGTGTCACATTGCTTCTGAGAAAGTTGTGGATTCTGGAGCATTTTGGATTTTCAAATTAGGAATGCTCAACTTGTATATTCCCTATAGAAGTAGCACAGTAATGATGATCCAGGGAAACCATCACTAAGAAGTTGATATTTGAGCAGGCTTTTCAGGAGTTCCCCACGTGACCAAGGGATAGGAAGAAAGAAAGGGTATTCTGGGTACAGAGAATAGCACATACAGAAACATGCATGCAAAACATCATGTGAGGAAGACCAGTGAGATAAAATTTTAAGTCAAGTACTATTCAAAGCAAATAGTTTTTCTGGGAAAACTGAAATAACTTTTATTGGGACTGTTCCATTTTTACCTGGGATGAGCCTCTATTTAAAAATTAATATTCCAGTTGGGCGTGGTGGCTCACAACTATAATCTCAACACTTTGGGAGGCCGAGGTGGGTGGATCACTTGAGACCAGAAGTTTGAGACCAGCCTGGCCAACATGGTGAAACCCTGTCTCTACTAAAAATACAAAAAGAAAAAAAAAATTAGCTGGGTGTTGTGGCACACACCTGTAGTCCCAGCTACTTGGGAGGCTGAGGCAGGAGAATTGCTTGAACCCGGGAGGCGGAGGTTGCGATGAACTGAGATCGCGCCACTGCACTCCCTCTGGGTGAGAGAGCAAGACTCTGTTTCCAAAAAAAAATTAATATTTTGTAAAACACTCTTCATTATTAGAGGAGAGGTAAATATACCCTTCTTGATGCCTCAGAGTCATGTGATAAATCTTCACAAATTGAATTTTAGCAAATTACATAATGAACAAGTGAGATATGGAAAGCTGTTTTTGAAAGAGACAGTAAATAACTGCATTTTTGCTGAATTTGTTTTTTCAAAAACAATGTGAAAATAATTTCCTCCTGAAATGATACAGAGTCCATAATGAAAAGTACTTGGTGTTTATAATTAATACAGAGTCTTGTTGTATTGCATTATATAGTATTGCATTGTATTGCTCTGTACTTAATCAAGATAAACTAATAGGCCGGCTGCAATGGCGCACACCTGTAATCCCAGCACTTTGGGAGGCCAAGGTTGGCGGATCACTTGAGCCCAGGAGTCTAAGACCAGCCTGGACAACAGGGAAAACCTGGGTCTCTATAAAAGATACAAAACTTAGCTGGTCATGGTGGTTGTGTGCTTGTAGTCCCAGCTACTGGGAGGCTGAGAGGTGGAAGGATCACTTGAGACTGAAAGGTTGAGGCTGCAACGAGCCACGATTGTGCTACTGCACTCCAGCCTGGGTGACAGAGCAACACCCTGTCTCAAAAAAAATAAAAGATAAGCTAACGATAATCATACGAGTCTTACGAGGGAGGGAAAGTGGATAAATGGATGCAAAAAAAAATTAGAAAGAATAAGACCTAGTGTTTGCTAGCACAACAGAGTGACTATAGTCAAAAGTGTTTTAATTGTACATTTAAAAATAACCAAAAGAGTATTATCAGATTGTTTGTAACACAAAGGTTAAATGCTTGAGGTGATGGATTCCCCATTTACCCTGATGTGATTATTACATGCCTGTGTCAAAATATCTCATGTAACTCATAAATATAAACGCCTATTATGTACCCACAAAAATTAAAAATACAAATTAAGGCAAGGCATAGTGGCTCACACCTGTAATCCCAGCACTTTAGGAGGCCTAGGTAGGAGCGCCACCCGAACCCAGGACTTTGAGACCAGCCTGGGAAACATAGGGAGACCCTGCCTCAGAAAAAATAAATTAGCCAGGAGTGGTGGTACACACCTGTGGTCCCAGCTATTTAGGAGACTGAGGTGGGAGGATCACTTGAGCCTGGGAGTTTGAGGCTGCAGAAAGCCATGATTGTATCACTGCACTTCACCCTGGGTGACAGATTGAGACCTTACTCAAAATAAATAATGAATAAAATAAAATAAAAATGTTTAAAAAACATATGAAGAAAAAATATAAATCTAAAAAGAATAAAGTGTCAGTGGTAAAATACATATTTACACATAGTTACAAATTATGTATTTAGAAGATATAGAAACTTTTCAGGGGTTAGCTAAGTTCCACAGAATAAATTGTATTTATTGACTTTTTCTGTCATTCTCAGAAGGACTTGCTTAAGATGTGGAACTTTTTCCTTTGAAAAATAAAATAGCTCTTTGAACCTTAACTGAAAGCTATAGTTTTGTTTCTAACAATTTTGCAGGAGAGATAGACTCCATTTTTCACTTGAGAAGTTTTGCATATATAAATCCACAGTATTTTGAATTTACATATATCCATCAAAGACACATTCAGGTCAAAAAATTGAGGATATATTTAAAGATCACATGAAATAGTCAATTGATAAATTGAACTGACACATACTTCAACATAATTACATATAAGAAATCAAACTTTACTTTCAAATGACAGATTTTTACCTGTAGAGTAAAAGATCTTTATGCAAAAGCAAGATAGGGATTCCTCAAGGATCTAGAAGCCAATTATTAGGAGCGGTAGAGTATAATAAGGAAGGAGAATTTAAATTGTACTTTCTATACTCCCTCTTCTATGAGCATGTTTCGAAAAATATAACAATCACAAAGACTTTTAGATGATTGCTTCTTCACGTATTTTAAGTGTGTCCTCCACTGCCTACCTAATACATTTACTTGATATTGGTTGTGAATGTATTTTTTCGATTGTCATGAAAATGCTGTCTGTGAAATATTTTGCAGATTTAATCTAAATTTTTAGTTTAAATCTTTACTTTTTGTTATGAGGTAGTATATGGGAAATCAGCAAGAATCCATATAAAGCCTCAAGCTAGAAAAGTTTTCATTTAGTGGTCATGTAAATTGCATGTTGAGGAGATTCAGCAATATGTCCAATATTATAACCATTTACAGTGAATAAATATGAAACAAAGCTACTATTCCCAAGTAGCTTATAATCAAAGTAGAAGATCCATAAAACATTAAAATATTTAAATAATTGATTATTAAACTATGAGACTCACTACAAAGCAATACAAGTTGTATCATTGTGAACAGAAGTAGTCTGAAGATCTTTTAGAATGAGGTAGAAAACGAAATAAATTTTGGAAGATGGATGGAATTTGGATCTTTTGAATAATAGTAGGGATATAGTTAATGCTGGGAGAGCAAAGACAAGGAGATGATACTTTCAGTATATAAGTAAACTTGAGTTTTAAATATTTTCCCCTAATAGAGTTGCCTTGCAACTTGCTGTCTCAGTAGCTGTATTTAAGCTTTACAGGTGTCAGAACCTGCCTCATAGTTAGGCTTGATGAGATTATATGTAGTTTAAAATCCATATAAAGAGATCCTTTCTTTAATGGTTTTGAGTCATTACAGTAATAAATTAAATTGTGTTATTTTGAGAAGGCAAATTCCTAAATAATTCCTATTGAGAATCTAAAGAGAAATCAGCTATCTAGAAATTTAGAGGTAGATGCCACAGGGAAGTTCTGAAAATTAGCTGTGATAATTCTACTCTTGCTACTTTCATAATAAATTAAACAATTTTCCTTCAGTGCACCTTCTATAGAATCATTGTCTTAATGAGGGAATGATAAATTGACTTATAGATAAGTGATAAATAGAATCTATCACATATAAAATAATTCAGTTTTTAGACAGAGTAATTTCAGCATTGGTTATAGTTTTAATTAAAGTTAAATGCTAAATGTCACATATTTTAACCTTTAATTATCACTGATTTAATACCATTAAATAATAGCAATTATTAAATATCTTAAGTTGAAACCATTTTTAAGCTTGGCCAATTAAGAAAAATATCATTATTCTTCATATTAACATTAATTGGATTACCTTTGAGTAGGTTTTGATATTAACTGGGTATACTTCCCCTGTTCTAGGGTAAGTGATAGGATTCTTTGGTTGCAAACAACTACAATCAGCTGTTGTGCACAGATAGAATTCATTATAAAGAGATCAGCAACTTACAGAATGGATAGAAAGGCTGGATAAATAGGCTTAGAAAGAAGGAAACTGAGCTACCCCAGAGGGTTGGAAGCAGGAACTGCAGTAATGTCTCTTTGCTGGTACATTCTGTTCAGGGACCCACCGTTAAAGTGAATAAACTGCTCTGTTTATTTATTACTCTAAACAGACTCTAGTCAAGTTCAAAAATACAAGGACGAGGTTCTCAACTTAATTCACTTGTCTGTCCCATAGTGTACTTGAGTGATGAAAGAAAAGGCCTTACACAAGGATTCTCCAGTAACCTTTCCTCTTCATAGTGGCAGAGCAAGTGCCAGGATTTATTGTCTCCACATTCCTCACAAAAGATGGGAAATAGATGCTATGTGGGAGGAAAACTGTGCCTATTCCATTAGCTGAGATCTTTTATCTCCTGTTTCAGAGGACCAGGCAGCTGCTCATAGAAAACATCATTAGGATTTATAAGGACAAAGGTCTAAAGACAGTACCTTAATTTGTCATTAGGCAAAAATCTCCATGGACAACAGTTATATAAAAACAGTTGTGGAACTTCAGTTCTCTTTTCCATTTAATGAGGTATACAACTTTTCATTTTCCAGAAAGAATATATTCTAAATTGGAGGTTGTTCAATTACTATTATTGTGTTCTACCAGTGCCATTTCCTCACAGATGCACATTTGCTTTTCTTACATTCTGCCTGAATATTCCCTGTGAGCCAATTTTGACATTGAAGTTGAGTTTTCCAGTGATGTTCACTAGATTCCCTCAAGAAATTGAATATATGATAGAGAAAAACCTAACAGAATCCAAAATAATGGTGGTTTATCATAACAGATTATCTGGCCAATAATTCCTATTTTTGTTTTGCATTATTTTCCTGTCGGTCTTAAAATTTTCCCATTTGCTCTCTTTGTAAAGCTTTACTGTTTTAATTTTTTTTTAAATGTTAAAGTACTTTAAAAGTCCTTTTAAAAATTTCATTTCTTTTCCAGTGAAATGAAATTGTGGCAACTAGGCTAAAATAATATCTTAATGGGACACATTCTCACTAACTTTGGCCTATTTTAGTATTCCATCCTGAGACAGAATCTAATGTTTACATCAGATAATGTTTCCTTGTAGACATAGTGGAACAAGTATTTTTCAATGCACACAGATACCCCATAAAATCAGAAATATCCATCTGTAGCCTGTTAGAGACATATGAAATATAGTTATTCCATTAGTATCATTGTAAACAGCCAGGGGTGGCATGCAGGCTGATTTTCTTTAGTGCAGTATTATGCTGCCCTTACCTCACTGACTTACCTCTCTGTTACCCACAACAGGACTTTTATCTGTGGAAGTTAGTGGCAGGCACATATTACTTCCCTGCTTCTGAATTGATGGCTCAGAACATTGACACACTAAAGCCATGGACTCCTGTTGGAGGACGCAGGTTACCTAAATGGTATTTTAAGGCCTTTTAGAGGTAGAATAAGACCTTTGCTTTTAAAGTTCTTTTTAACCATCAACTTAAATGTTGAATTAATCCTGTGACAATGATCAGTTGTTTTTGAAGTCTGAAATTTTGGCAAAAAGCAAATTCTTTTCTAAGTTGATATTAGCAAGTAACAGTTCTATAAAAATTAAAACCATGGATTGTTATAATGGCTTCATTCTGTAGTTAAAACATTTACAGTGGATTATACTGCTCAGTGTGGTTGTCATTGATTTAATCATTTTCATGAAGATTTATCAGTCATTTATTTCAAAGACAGTTATGGGATTCAAGCCAGCAACAGTGTGTTAAAAAAAAAAAAAGGAAAAATAGTTATGAGAATCTTTTTTATATTTTTTTGCAGTTCAGTTTTTTTTTTCTCATTTTAATCGCTTTTCCTTTACTTGAGTTAAAATACTTTCATAGATCGTGTCTGAGTTTTGAAGCTAGGAAATCATACACATGGAATCTTTACTTTTTAAATATTTTAATTGGCTTAATAACCTGTATCTTTAAGATATCACTTCCTTTTAATTAAGATATAAAATGCTACTTGAGTCTTTTAGTACTTTAGTAATAATGTGAAAACAGTAAGTCTGAATTTCACAAGTAGTGATTTGTTGTAACCAGCAGAAAAAAAAAAAAAAATGAAGAACACATATTGCAGGAGAAAGAACAGTCATTGTCCCAACCATCCTTGCTGTAGTTCTGTTCACAATCTATTAACAAACCAATTTTATAAGATAAATTTTGGGGGCCTAAATTGATACCATTAGGTTCCTCTGCCATTGTAGAACAGTGAAGACAAAAGCACTCACCATCTTAATATTCACAGGACTGTGCTAAAGAATAATGATTTAAGATCGAGACAAGAGTTAACTGCCCATCTCACCAACCAGTGGCCTTCCCCAGGAGCTCTGGATGTCAATGCTGTTGCCTTGGATACGTTGCTTTACCGAAAACACAATAAACAGTGGTATGAGTAAGTGTAATACTTTTTTTTCCAACTAATTAATAGTTAGTTGTACCAAAACATATGGCTATCCGCTTAGGTTTCTCAGTTACTCTTTCTGAACTTATTATTATCTTAGAGCAAAGATAAGATTTAGGACTACTTTGGTAAGGTTAGATTATCTGAGAAATTCTTATGCCGTATTGTACCAGCTGTCTACTTTTCCTTTAGCTGAATCTTCAGCCAGTCCTTTAGTTAAATCTATGAGCTTGTGTTTAATGAGCCACCTATTTTTGAATTCCATCACTGGTGTGGTATTTGCCTTAGGACTAATTTTCCCACTTGTCATAAAACACAATTTGAAGGAATAGAAAGATATTTACTTGTTCCTGGTCTGAAGAATTCTATTCATTTTCAATCAATCTGATTTTTAGAAACTGTGGAAGATATAATCACTTCACCTATAGTCCACAAGATCTTTTTCTTATTTCTTTGTTCCAATGTTCAGTACTATTTGATTTCATTTAGTTACAGTATCCAGTACCCAATGTTGAGAGAGCTACAGTCTTAGGCTGTTTTCCTTTAGGTAATCATCTTGAAACTTGGAAGTTGTATTACCTTCTTTTGGCTTTTAGCCACCTTAATCATTTTTTCACTATTTTTATTTTTCTATCTTAAGCTAATTTTCTGTTTTTTCTTAATATCCCTCTCTCTCATCTCCTTCTGTTTGATTTTTTCCCTTCCCTCTCGTTCTCTCTTTTCTTGTATTTTCTCTATTTTGTCTTTCCCCTTTCCTCCTTTTTTCCTATCTCTTTTTGTTTCTTTCGCTACTCTTTGAGAGTCCTTGCTTGTAAATTTCCCTGTAGAGTCACATATCTATGTGTGCTTGTTTGGGTACCTTTCACTAGGTTATTAGTAGCCAGATATTTCTACAAGTAATATTTTAGTACAAACAATTTCCGCCTGCTTTACTCTGTGATGTGTTTTGTCTATCAAAGGCAGAGTTCAAAGTAAATTTGACTATTTGATATTAAAAACAAGTACTGGAGACTTAAATGCTTTTTCTTGTTTCATTGATTATTAGAGATAAGTAGGAAAAGATGAACACATTATTTGCAGAATAAATCAGTAGACTCTCTTCAACATCTACTAAACCATACTTCTTAGTATGATTCAAGATACTGACTTTGGATATTTCATAAATTGGGATCCAGTTCCCTTATATACCCTTATGAAAGTTATTAATAACTAGAATATATCTCATCCTGGTATATAATTTTACCTTCCTCTGGGTTTAATTAATAGAAGAATTTATTTTATTTCTATTTTTAGTTTATGATTGAAAAATTAAATTTATAGCAATACTTGATACACTTACTTACCTTATCTATATATGACATATAAGATGCTCCTGTTTTTTAACTGCAAAAATAGTATAACATTAAATCCTGATAAGTTAAAAGACTATGCTTTTTTATTGTAATATCCACATTGTCACCTTAGATAGTGAGAGATAACATATTTTAGCCAGAAGATGTGTACACTTCCCTGTCTACAGAGTTATCTATTGAGGAGCTAGTAAGAAGTCTAAAGTGGAAGATTTATTTTTAGTTTGCTTCTGCATATGCAACAATAGCTGGTTTTTACAAAGTATTATAGCAGCAGATAAGGTAATTGTGGTCTCAGAAAAGAAGGCAAGGAAACTTCCTATTCATCTGTTTAGCATGGGTCTAGATTTTATACTTCTTGACTCAGTTATTCCACCAGCTTAAGCCTAGCATCCTTCTTTAATCTGGCCTGTCCTCCCCTAGATGTTGGTATTGTTTTAGTACGGCCCTGTCTCAAAACTGCTATCCCCAAACAAAAAAGCATGCAGCCAGGGTATTGTACAGAGATCACTTTACCTAGAGTTTAAAGTCAGGACTGGTAAGTAATCTCTGCTACTCACTAATCTCTGCTACTTACTTACTGTGTAACACTGAGAAATACTTTCTCTCCTTGCCCTTTTCTTTCTGCAGATGTAATACTGGGGATAATACCTGTCTAACAGAATTATAAGGATCAAGTGAGATAATAAATTGCTAGAATTTAATAACTAGCTTCTCAGTAAATATTTATACTCTATAAAGTCTTATGTTTCTACTCTAATGTAATCCTGTATCTTCCATGTCTGGAGAGTGTATACCCACCTAACTTCTAAACTTTCTGAACCTTATGTAAAATTAAAGTGAACAACTCATCCCCAGTTGTTCTGAATAAATCCAACTGTCGCATATAAGATGGAGGCTTTGGATTTTCAGAATAGAGGAGTTCACCATAAAAATCATGTTTGAAACCAATCACAGCTTTTCATCAGGATCCAGTTTTTTCTCTCTTCAAACTTTTAATATAAGCCAAGGCTCTTGAACTCCCTGATCACTGGCTCCTTTTGATTTGACCAATATCTTAAGTAAGTTCAACAGACATTTATTGAGAATGTACTAATTATGAAGGAGGTGGCTAAAACCTTTTTAATAAGGAACATTAACCCTCTTGACAATCTGGAGAAAGAAACTGACCTTATAATTCATTACAGTTTTAATGACAGTAGATGATTTTTCCTGGCAAAGATATGGGATGTCTATAGCTATTTCTCTAGGAACTCTGTAACTTCATTCAACCACCTAGCCAAAGACAATTTAAGAAGAGAGTTTTAAAAGAAAAACTTCAGACAAATTAAGTTATACAGAGTTTATCTGAGCAAAGGATTCATGAATCAGGCAACATTCAGAACCAGAAAAGGTTCAGAGAGCTCTGCCCAGCAGTGGATGTAGGACGCTTTTATAGGCCAAACAAAAGCAGATAAATCATCTGATTGGCTACAGCTAAGTAAATACCTTATTTAGCATGGTAGGATTAGTTTGCTGCCTATGATGAGCTGAATCTCAGCTGTTTGTGATTAGCTGAAACCAGGCTGTTACAAAAAATCTCCTGAATTAGGCTTTGGTTTGTTTACTAAATTACGTTGCAGTTTGTTACTAGGAACTCAGAGTAGGGGGGACAGCCTTAGGCTAATGGCCTCCTGTTTATTTAACAACAGTGTATTGTTTATTTAATTAATTTGTTAGTCTTCTTAAGCCATTGAATAATTTGGTCATATTGTCACCTACTCATGGAAAGATCCCTCTCATAATTGAAGATCTTAAATTTATTTCTCTTTACTATGCTGTTTATAAAATTTTAAAAATACAATTTCCAGTTTATTTATTGATTACTTAGACCTGGCAAGATTACTTAGACCCAGCAAGCTATGCTGGATTTCATATCTTTTCCTGTATTTCAAACATGATATATGTTTTATAGTAAGCTTACATGCTTTAACAATTTCACATGATATCATGTAAAGGCCTGTAATACTTTAACTGTAAAAGCCTGTCATGCTTTAACAAGGTAACATGATATGATATTAAATATTTAAAGCATGACAGGCTTACTGTAAAAACTGAACAATAAATAAGTGTATAAAACATGTTCCCTTAACACACACATAGAATAATTTCTTACTTATTTGTTTCCAGTAAGTTCTGTTTTAATATCTTTATATATATGTAAAGTCTAGGTCACATGAGTTTGTTAAATAATCCTGTTAGGTTATCTGTTACATAATCTTTATAATCTTATTAGATTATTGCCTAACTCACCCATTCTTATCCCAAAAGATCAGATTCATATTTATATTTTCTACTTAAGCTTTTTTAGTCTTTTCAAATTATCATTTCCCAATTTGGCCATAATTCACATTGCAAAATTATTGAGAATCATGAGCTCTTATATGCTTTCATGATCTACTATTTAGGTTTTTTTTTTTTAATTTTAATTTTACTTTTTTTTTTTTTGACAGAGTCTCACTGTGTTACCAGACTAGAGTGCAGTGGCACGATCTCGGCTCACTGCAACCTTTGCCTCCCAGGTTGAAGTGATTCTCCTGCCTCAGCCTCCTGAGTAGCTGGGACTGCAGGTGCCCGCCACCACACCCAGCTGTTTTTTTTTTTTTTTTGTATTTTTAGTAGAGATGGGGTTTCACCATGTTGGTGAGGATGGTCTTGATCTCTTGACCTCATGATCTACCCGCCTTGGCCTCCCAAAGTGCTGGGAGTACAGGCGTGAGCCACTGCACCTGACCAGCTTTTAATTTTTTCTGATGACTTTCACTTCATATGTATTCACAGTTCTCTTTCCCATTTATGTCTTTCAAATATTTTTGGAGTAAGAGACCCTAACTGCAGAAATCTTTTACAACTTGTAAACTGGGCATTGACATCACTCATATATGCCCTTCCCTGTTAGGCTTTCCTTGCATCCTTCTGTTTATTTTAATAAGAGAATATAGATATTCTCCTATAGCAAATGATTATTTTGTTCCTTAGACATCTTTCTGTGAAAACAAAGAACAAAAAGTATATCTCTGTCTCGATGTACATTCATGTGCTTCTGTATATACAACATACATATATTGTTTTTATTTTCTACATGTGGATAATGTTCATCTCCTTCTATGTATCACACTCTCTGTTGCCCAATGACTACTGGATAAATTATTATTAACCTTAACATAATACTGGGCAAATGCATAGATTAACCATTTATTACTTCTGATTATTGATATGAAAGATTGTAGAAAATTGATTAACAAGTAAATTCGGGATTATTTCTGAATTTCCTTTTGATTTGCTTTTACTTGATATCCAATCTTATGTATAGATATTTATATTTAAGGTTTAAAAATGTACAAATAGTTAGATATTAAATTTAGTAGGTTTTCCCAAATGCCCATGACATAATTCCTACAAGTTTAATTTAAATTATGTTTAACAATGGCTGGGTGCAGTGGCTGACGTTTGCAGTCCTAGCACTTCGGGAGGCTGCAGCGGGCAGATCACTTGAGGTCAGGAGTTCAAGACGAGCCTGACCTACGTGGTGAAACTGCATCTCCACTAAAAATACAAAAAATTAGCCAGGCATGGTGGCTGACACCTATAATCCCAGCTACTTGGGAGGCTGAGGCAGGAGAATATCTTGAATCTGGGAGGCAGAGGTTTCAGTGAGCCAAGAGCGTGCCATTGCACTCCAGCCTGGGCAACAGAGTGAGATTCCATCTCAAACAAACAAACTAATAAATAAATAAATAAATAAAATTATATTTAACAATGGAAAGGTAAGGATTAAACTACAAATTTTGTATAATTAGAATGCATGACTCTTACTGTCTTGGGTTCTTACTTTGATTAAGCTACTTGTATTTAAAAAATTACCTTCTGAGAAAGAGTAATAGCTATTAATTGGATTAATGTATCTGGTGAGTTACTTTTAATCTTACTGTGTGATGTTAATGAGTCTAGGATTCTAAGATAGGGCTTAGTCATGGCCTTATAAAGACAGAACTCTCATAGATTGGTTACCGTTACCACATGGCAACAAATGTTTGTCAGATGGAGCTCAGTCACATTGGAAATCAGGTAAAAATGAGGAAATCAAACCCATTCTTAGCCATTACTGAAACAACTGAATTTGTGTCCTCCCAGATAGTGGATTTGTAGTCATTTTCATGCAAAGAAGATATTGTAAGGTACAGTTCTTAATATTTTAGGAATGAGGTACTTAATTTTGGGTTGTAATTTTTATTACTGCTTCAGAACATCATCTACCAAATTCTATTTCCATATTCATTGGCATTTGTTTAAGCAAAGTTATAAACTCTATAATTGTTCACTAACTGTGACAAATTGAAGGGGAGAAAGGCTCTAACACCACTTTGGATTCAGAAATGTGATATTCTAAAAAGAACCTCAGTAGGTCATGCAGAAAGCTCATTTCATGTTACTATTGTCAGAAGCTGCTTTTACAGAGTTTCTTCCCAGTAGTGGGTGGTAGTCTTGGAGATTATTGTAAATGTGTACTGTCAGACTTTTTCAGTCCTTACAATATTCGGATGAATTCTATGTCTTTTGGCTTATAGGGTATTTTATACTGTTTGTAACTATTTCTATATGTAATTTTTTTAATTTAGAAATATTAAGAGGTTTTCTATGATGAAAAATCAGTGTCAGAAACTCATCTTGAGCTGTCATTCAACTTAAAAAGTAAGATACCTATTGGGCACAAAAAAATAATTTGGAAAGTAAATGTATTTATAACTACTTTTTAAATTCCTATGTTCCTGCTTTCCTCTCTAGCTAAAGAAGTAAGATTTTGGCCGGGCGCAGTGGCTCACACCTGTAATCCCAGCACTTTGAGAGGCCAAGGCGGGAGGATCACGAGGTCAGGAGATTGAGACCATCCTGGCTAACACAGTGAAACCCTGTCTTTACTAAAAATACAAAAAAAAAAAAAAAAAAAAAAAAAATAGCCGGGCATGGTGGCGGGCGCCTGTAGTCCCTGCTACTCAGGAGGCTGAGGCAGGAGAATGGTGTGAACCCGGGAGGCGGAGCTTGCAGTGAGCCGACATCGCTCCACCGCACTGCAGCCTTGGCGACAGAGCGACACTCCGTCTCAAAAAAAAAAAAAAAAAAAAAAAAAAAAAAGATTTTAATGCAAATCAAGTGAAATTTTCTGTAATATGATTAAATAGCTTACATGATCTGTCTCATTAAACAAGGCCATTCTTGAGAAGGATTTCTTTTTTTCCTTTCTTTCTCTTTCTTGACGGAGTTTCACTCTTGTTGCCCAGACTGGAGTGCAGTGGCGCGATCTTGGCTCACCGCAATCTCCACCTATCAGGTTCAAGCGATTGTCCTGCCTCAGCCTCCCAAGTAGCTGGGATTACAGGCATGTGCCACCACGCCCAGCTAATTTTGTATTTTTAGTAGAGATGGGGTTTCTCCATGTTGGTCAGGCTGGGCTTGGACTCCCGACCTCAGGTGATTGATCTTCCCACCTCGGCCTTCCAGTGGTGGGATTACAGGTGCGAGCCACCATGCCGGCCAGAGAAGGATTTCTAATAAAATAGGAAGCCAGATCTTTTCTTCCTATACTAGGTAGTAGATAGCATAGTATTTAAGAGAGAAAATTAGAGCCAGACTAACAGGTTTAAATCTAATCTCTTTGTGACCCAGTTTATTCTGACATAAAGTGCAGATAGTAATAATTCTAGCTTCTTATGGTAGTTATGAGGATGAAATAAATTCATATATATGTAGACAAGTGACTAACATATAGTAAGCTATATAAATATTAGATATCATTTTTATTGCATAGCTCATATAAATGTTACCTGTTGTGATCATAAGTTTTCTGCAACAGTAGAATTTCCTGGTAGTTAAAAATTGTTTTAACTAAGGACTTTAATACTATAAGCATTTAAAAGTCATCAAATTATAAAGTGAGAACACTGTTTTGTAAGCTGGTATTCTGTCACCTCATTCTTCACTTCTTAGAAAGACAAATATTTGCCTGTTGTATATATCTACTCGTTATGAAATCCTATAAAATCTTAATAAAATTGATAGAGAATATGTACAAAAGCAATTAAAAGTAACTTCTTTTGGTAACCTGTTGGGCTTTGCTTTTTTTTAAACAGTGAATCTAGTTTGTTATTCAGTTACTAAATTATTTCCCCCCTTCCTCCCCATTTTGAATGGAGTCGTGAATTAACATAAAATGGAGACTACATATAAACATTCAAATCACATTTAATATACATATTTTTGGAAACCTGTAACTAAGTCTACTTTTGTGTATATGACTAGAGATAACTGTGAAATAGATAATTTAAATTATATGTACATTCCTATAAAAATTATTGTAAAATATATTTCTAGGAAATTAGGTGGTGTTTGGCTACCTTAGGAAATAATAGATATTGAGGCTGAAAAACATATTCTTTCTCTAGACCACTTATATATGGAAATAATAATTCTGTCCTGTTATGTAAAGTGTAACAACCAAAGCTGCGTTTATCTTTTGGGTTGGTTTTATCCTGAAGAACCAAATATAAGGAAAGGTTAATAATAAGCTTTCATTAACTTTCCATTTATAACTGAATTTAACATGTAATATAATTAACTTTTTATTAGCTTAATAGAAAATGGGCCTCAAAATAGCAACTAGATGAGAGGAATTTAATCATCTTGATGCATATTAATACAAACAGGTATTTTATTACCCAGCACTTTTTAAACTTCTTAATTACAGGAATTTGTAATAATAATTTGTTTTTGTTGCTATATAATCTGTAATAATGTCAAGGCACTGAAGAATTCTGAAGTGCTTAAGAGACACTAGGTCATTATTGTTATGCCAATTTTATATCTTCATTAAGAGTAATGTGAAGATTTTCTGTTCTTTGAAAATTGGTAATAATCAGAAGTTCCCATTTCTTAACCATCTATGTAATCAAAAATTGGTATGAAGATTATGTCTGACAAATTGTCTTTTTCCTGTTTTCCAATGGATTAAACAGATATGCTTTGAAAGAGGATAGAGGGAAAGTATGATGGAGGAGATCATACTGAAGCAAAAAATACGAAGCAAAATTTAGGAAAAATGATGGGGAGAATTTTAACCAGAAATTTAACATATTGAAAACCATTAAAGAACCACTCAAGAAATTCTTTTTTTGTGAAAAGAAATTCAAGTAGTATTTCATCCTTGCTTTACAGGAAAAGTTATCAAAGTCTTGACCAGTTATCAGCAGAAGTTAGCCTTTCTCAGACTTCACTGGATCCAGGTCAGTCACAAGAAGGAGATGGAAAACAAGACACATTAAATATAATGAGTGAAGGTAAGAAAACAAAGAACTATCTGAAAATTACTCTTTTCCTGCACCATCCATATTTTGGTTGCAGATGATTGCCAGAGAATGATAGTGACATCTCTGTGAATCATGCTGGAAATTAAGCAGCTGTTATGATTAAAAATGGTCTGCCTTTGTGTCTTTCTGGTGTGTGTGTGTGTGTGTGTGTGTGTGTGTGTGTGGCTAACCTTCTCAAAACATTTGTCTTTAATTGTTACCTTCATTTACTCACTTCCTGTACTCTTTTTTTACCCCGCCAATCTGGCTTTTATGTCACTTTAATAAAAGGACTCATCAAGGTAATCAGCTATTAACATATTGCAGAGAACTGCTAAAGTCAGTTCTGTCTTATTCCATTAAACTTCTCAGCAGCTTCTGACATAACTGACCACTTTCTCATTCTTGAATCACTCATGGTACTTGGTTTATTGAGTATTTTTAAAATCTTCAGGAACAAACATAAAAGTATATTTTTTTCCTATTACTGCTTTCAGATGTGCAATATCAGCCTCTCTTCCCTTTGGGTTGCATCTTCCCACATCATTTGGTCAAACTTTTCAGGCTAGTTTGAATTATATGGTCCCACATCAGTTTCTAAGACTCAACCTATTGGTTTTAAAACCAGTCATCTATTCGGTTCAAAGCTCTTTTCTTTCTCTTCTTCAGCATAGGTTAAAGCTGTTACTCCAGCACTTTGGATTGGATGAGTTCACTGGTATGATCTGGTTCTCAGTCTTTTATCTTTCTTTCTTTCCTCTCAGTTTACGACTTCGGGTATATATGAGAGATAGGGGAAGAAAGAGAATCCCCTACCTAAGGGGAACCTGCATTCGCTTAAGCCTCCAATTTTTACCCTGCCTTCTGTCTTGCAATAAGTATTGGCACTATAGCCATTATCCTAGATTCTATTCTTTCTCCTTACAATTACAGTCAATTTATAAACAAGTCCTGTCAGCTCCCATATAAAACATGCTATATACATTTACTCATTATCTTCTCCATTACTACAACCTTAGTCTCTGCCACTTGGAGCAAGCTGCTTGCCCCCTCACAGTCCATTCTCCACGTAGTAATCAGTGACCTTTAAAAACTTAAACCAGAAAATATTGTTAAGTCTGCTTAAAACTCTCCAATGGCTTTCAATGGCAATTAGAATAAAATCCAAACTGCTTTTCCTAGCCTCCTACTTGATCTTGTCCTTGCTAGCATCTGCCTCATTTCATACCATTCTTTTCCTTGGTCTGTGTACCACGGCAAACTGACCTAGGTATTTCTTCAGGCTGGTTCTTACCTGACTGTCTTTGCACTTGCCTTTTCCACTGCCCCAAAGCTTCTTTCTTAAGGCCTTTGCATGGTAGATTCTCTTCAAATGTCATCTTTCTAAAGAAGCTTTCACTGACTGCCATATCATAAATAGCCACCCCCATCCCCATCTCATCCCCAGCCCATCCCAGGCATGCTGTATCATACTGCCATGCATTTTATTATGATTCTTATCTGTAAACCCCCTCTGAACTGTAAGGTTCATGAGGGTAAAAATCTTATCCATCATTTTCACCAGTGTATGACTGGAGGCTGACACATGATGGGCAACTTATTAAACATTTATTGATCAAGTAACCATATAATGACATAGGATGTGAGGAATAAAGTAGAAATTCATTTAACCAGCAGGCTCAGGCAGTGTAAATACTGTGTTGAACTGAATTTTCTGCTTTCTTTAAGTTGTTTGTTGAAATGTTCTCAAAGGGCCTTAATCTATTTTAACATTTTAGTACTTTTTTTTAATAAATCTAATAGTAACTTGGATTCACTGCCATAATCTATAATGTGTATATTTTAAAAGCTAATTCATACTATGAATGAATGTATTTCTGATTCTTCATCTAAAAGACATTTATTTAGGATTTTACTCTAATTTTTATTATAGGTATTTTGATATCAACAGGACAAGAGTAATAATGAACATTCTGACACTATAAAAACAACTGTATTGCCTTCAATAACTCAATGTTTAATAGCAGATTAAAAGTTACTTACAGTTTCCATGACCAATTATTTAATAAAACGAGTAAAAATTAACCAAAAATCTACCAACTGCCACCCAACAAAAAGTGGGCTGCATGGTAAACATAATAGACTACAAAAAACTGGTGACCAGGAAGGAAACATGTTCTCATGATGAGTTAGTAAGATTCCTAGAATTCTCAAATCTGATTTTAACAATTTGGGGAATTTTGGATAGCTGAGGTAATAGCAGTGATGCAGGTTTGAATCAGCATATCCTATAAAAATATAATAAAAGAGAACAAATAAAACCACACAAAACCGAAGCTTTCAGCATAAATAGCAGACACTAAATAAACAAACTTCAAATTGCCTGGGAGTAGAAAAATAAATACCAAATATAAGCAGGCTCTCATGCTCCTGTAACAAGCTGTGAGCACAGGGGTCGAGGAAAAATTAAAATCTGCAAAAGAAGGAATTGGGATGTTTGTGGAAGGCCTAAGATTGATCAAAAATCACCTCTAGAAAGATAAAGTCCACCTTAAGTGTGAACATATGAAAACAGCATTCTGGTAAAGTACATGTGGGATGCAGAGAAGCAGTGTTAAGAAGGTAAATTTAAAGCCAGAAAAGCCATACAATAAAAACAAACAACAACAACATACTTTGGCACACTTACTGAAGAATTTACTTGCAGCAGCACTTCACTGGAGGGGGCACGAGCTGTGGGGAGTCTGTCCCTTGCAGACCTCTGACCCAGCAACGGATGAATAAAGTACACTGACACAGAGATATTCTGCTCTGCCAGTCCAACTGAAGGTCCGAGCTGCTTACAGGCTGTCTGCTGAGTCCTGTGAACAGTTGTGACTGGGCCCTGATCAGCTAGTCAGAGTTGTATTTATTCAGTAAGATTAATTAACAAAAGCTTGAGTCAACACCATTAGAGGGTAACTGACATTGTGGGCTTCCTGAGTAAAAAGCACTTAAGCACCCAGGGTACATCAAAAGTTAGTCTTAAGATCACATGAGTAAACAAGCTAGCTAGATAAACTACTCTGCCTTTCTTTATTACTATTTTAATTTGTTTAAAGGTAAAGGGATCATACCACCTTTAGCCAGATCTATTACCGAAGTTATGCAAACCTCTGGCCTTCCAAGATTTGTGTCTATTTCTATAATTCTCTAATATTTTTCCCATCAGCCTGATTGAACCTCAACAGGTACTCTTGAATTTAAAATTTCATAAACCATCCAAATCAAATAGCCCTTTCCATAGAAATCCTGAGGAGCAAACACACTGTCTATGCAAAACTATTTTTTTCTTTCTTTAAAATTGAGTATTTTTTTATTTTTATTTTTTTAAATTTTTTATTTCCATAGGTTATTGGGGAACAGGTGATGTTTGATTACATGAGTAAGTTCTTTAGTGGTGATTTGTGAGATTTTGGTGCACCCATCACCTGAGCAGTGTACACTGCACCCAATTGTAGTCTTTTATCCCACACCCCCTTCCCACTCCTTTCCTCTGAGTCCCCAAAGTCCTTTGTGTCATTCTTATGCTTTTGCATCCTCATAGCTCAGCTGCCACTTATGAGTGAGAACATACAATGTTTGGTTTTCCATTCCTGAGTTACTTCAGTTAGAATAATAGTCTCTAATCTCATCCAGGTTGCTACAAATGCCATTAATTCATTCCTTGTTATGACTGAGTAGTATTCCATTATATATATATACCACAGTTTCTGTATCCACTTGTTGACTGATGGGCATTTGGGTTGGTTCTACCTTGCAAAATTAATTTTTAAAAATCATGTAAATTGAGAACAATAATTAAGCCGATGAACTTCACTGCCCAGGAAAGCAATACTGAAGCAGGAAAAAAAAAATGTTATAAAACCATATAATTTTCATATCCTATTAAAGTAACTTTTAAAATTGATACATAATGGATATACATATTTTGGGGGGTACATGTGATAATTTGATACTTTCATAAAATCATATAATTGTATTAAATATCCTCCAACAAGCAATTAGTCATAAGACAGAAACATTTCAAATTGGAAATCAAAACCTAAGAACATCAATGTCCAAGAAGAAATGATGTGTCATGTGAGGAACCCAGTGGGAGATGATTTCATTATTGGGGTGAGTCTTTCCCGTGTTGTTCTCATGATAGTGAATGAGTCTCACAAGATCTGATGGTTTTAAAAAGGGGAGTTTCCCTGCACAAGCTCTCTTATCTGCCACCATGTGAGATGTGCCTTTCACCTTCCGCCATGATTGTTAGGCATCCTCAGCCACGTGGAACTGTGAGTCCATGAAACCTCTTTTTTTTGTAAATTGCCCAGTCTTGGGTATGTCTTAGCAGTATGAAAGTGGACTAATATAGTAAATTCGTAACAGTAGAGTGGGGCACTGCAGAAAAGATACCCAAAAATGTGGAAAGGACTTTGGAACTGGGTAACAGGCAGAGGTTGGAACAGTTTGGAAAGCTCAGAAGAAGATAGGAAAATGTGGAAAAGTTTGGAACTTCTTAGAGACTTGTTGAATGTCTTTGACCAAAATGCTGATAATGAGATGGACAATGAAATCCAGGCTGAAGTGGTCTCAGATGGAGATGAAGAACTTGTTGGGAACTAAAGCAAAGGTGACTATTGTTATGTTTTAGCAAAGAGACTGGCAGCATTTTGCCCCTACCATAGAGACTTCTGGAATTTTGAACTTGAAAGAGATGATTTACGGTATCTGGTGGAAGAAATTTCTAAGCAACAAAGCATTCAAGAGTGATTGGGTGCTGTTAAAGGCATTCAGTTTATAAGGGAAGGAGAGCATAAAAGTTCAGAAAATTTTCAGCCTGACAATGTGGTAGAAAAGAAAATCCCATTTTCTGAGGAGAAATTCAAGCCAGTAGAGATTTGTATAAATAACAAGGAGCTGAATGCTAATCCCCCAAGACAATGGGGGAAATATCTCCAGGTCATGTCAGAGGTCTTCATGGAAGCTCTTCCCACCACAGGCCTGGAGGCCTCAGAGTAAAAAATGGTTTCATGGGCTGGGCCCAGGATCCTTGTGCTGTATGCAGACTAGGGACTTGATGCCCTGTGTCACAGTTGCTCCAGCTGTGGCTGAAAGAGGCCAACATAGAGCTTGGGCTGTGGCTTCAGAGGGTGCAAGCCCCAAGCCTTGGCAGCTTCCATGTGGTGTTGAGCCTGCAAGTGCACAGAAGACAAGAATTGGAGTTTGGGAACCTTTGCCTAGATTTCAGAAGGTGTAAAGAAATACCTGGATGCCCAGGCAGAAGTTTGCTGCCAGGGGTGGGACCCTCATGAAGAACTTCTGCTAGAGCAGTGCAGAAGGGAAATGTGGGATCAGAACCCCCACACAGAGTCCCTACTGGGGTACCACCTAGTGGAGATGGGAGAAGAGGACCACTGTCTTCCAGATCCCAGAATTGTAGATCCACTGACATCTTGCATCATCCACCCAGAAAAGCCACAGACACTCAGCACCAGCCTGTGAAGACAGCCAGAAGCGAGGCTGTACTCTGCAAAACCACAGGAGTAGTGCTGCCCAAGACCATGGAACCCATCCCTTGCATCAGCATGACCTGGATGTGAGAGATGGAGTCAAAGGAGATCATTTTGGAACTTTAAGGTTTGTCTGCCCTGCTGGATTTTGGACTTGCTTGGGGTATGCAGCCCCTTTGTTTTGGCCAATTTCTCCCATTTGGAACAGCTGTATTTACCCACTGCCTGTACCCTCATTGTATCTAGGAAGTAACTCACATGCTTTTGATTTTACAGGCTCATAGGTAGAAGGAACTTGCCTTGTCTCAGATGACATTGGACTCTGGACTTTTGAGTTAATGCTGAAATGAGTTAAGACTTTGGGGGACTGTTGGGAAGGCATGATTAGTTTTGAAATGTTAGACATGAAACTTGGGAAAGGCCAGAGGCAGAATGATATGGTTTGGCTGTCCCCACTGAAATCTCATCTTGAATCGTAACTCTCACAATTCCCACATGTTATGGGAGGAACCTGGTGGGAGGTGATTGAATTATGGGGGCAGGACTTTACGGTACTTTTCTCATGATAGTGAATGAGTCTCACCAAATCTGATGGTTTTAAAAAGGGGAGTTTCGGCTGGGCGCGGTGGCTCAAGCCTGTAATCCCAGCACTTTGGGAGGCCGAGACGGGCGGATCACGAGGTCAGGAGATCGAGACCATCCTGGCTAACACAATGAAACCCCGTCTCCACTAAAAATACAAAAAAATTAGCCGGGCGTGGTGGCGGCGCCTGTAGTCCCAGCTACTCGGGAGGCTGAGGCAGGAGAATGGCGGGAACCCGGGAGGCAGAGCTTGCAGTGAGCCGAGATCGCGCCACTGCACTCCAGCCTGGGTGACAGAGCGAGACTCCGCCTCAAAAAAAAAAAAAAAAAAAGGGGGAGTTTCCTGCATAAGCTCTCTTCTCTTGTCTGCTGCCATGTGAAATATGCCTTTCACCTTCCACCATGATTGTGAGGCTTCCCCAGTCACGTGGAAGTGTGAATCCATTAAACCTCTTTCTTTTGTAAATTTCCAAGTATCAGGTATGCCTTATCAGCAGTGTGAAAATGGACTAATACAAGGTATCTAAAGAAGAATGGATTTGAAATAAAACTTAATCTAAAGCATTGAAGAAAAATGGGAAAACCACCAAGAGAATGAAAGTGAGATAAAGAAAGAAGTAAAATGAGTTATGAAGTGGTTGAATTGGAAGACAATAATATCAAATTTACATGTTTATAGAGTTACTGGAGAAGACAAAATAGTGGAACAGAACTAATACCAAAATCTATCATTCAAGAAAAACGTTTGGAAGTAAACGAAGACATAATATACAAATTGAAAAATCTAACCAAGTACTAAAGAAAATGTACCTGAAGTAATCACCTACAAGACAAATTCTACTAAAATTATTACATAGTAACAATAATGAAAACATACTGATGACTTCCAGGCAAAATGATGAAACAAACTAGAAAGGGAGAAAAGAATGAGGTTGGCATTAGATTTGTCTACTTGTATAAAGGTAACAACTAGAACTAAAATACAAACCTTCCTAAATACATAATTTTTTTTAAAAAAGAGCAACTTTGTCATCTAGAAAGAGAAACAGCAAATTTAACAAAGAAAAATAATTTGTCACAGCAGAAAGACTATCAAAAGAAATTAATGAAATGGCAAACAACATATACCAAGGAGAGAAACAGTAAATATAACTATATACATAAAATTACAACAAAATCATGATTTATTCTGAATGGTTAAATATAAAGGAATAGACAAATGTGTAACAGGCAAATAAAAATGCAAAGAAGGGGCCAGGCATGGTGGCTTATGCCTGTAATCCCAACACTTTGGGAGACTGAGGTGGGCAGATCACTTGAGGTCAGGATGAGGTCAGGAGTTCGAGACCAGCCTGACCAACATGGTGAAACCCTGTCTCTATTAAAAATACAAAATTAGCTAGGTGCGGTGGTGGGCCCCTGTAATCCCTTCTACTGGGGAGGCTGAGGCAGGTGAATTGCTTGAACCTGGGAGGCTGAGATTGCAGTGAGCTGCTGTGCCACTGTACTCCAGCCTGGGTGCTAGAGTGAGACTCTGTTTCAAAAACAAAACAAAACAAAAAAAACAAACAAAACCAAAAAACACAAAGAAAGCAGGGTGGCAACCCTTATATCAGATGGGTAGATTTTAAACCAAAATGCATTAAACATTATAAGGAAAGATATGTTTAAATGCTAAAAACACAATTAAGATATAATAGGATTATACAACAAATAATGACATCCCCCTTTATATAAGGAGACATAGATAGAAATCCAGTGACAGTTGGAGACTTATACTATTCTCAGTATAAGACAAATAGACAAAAAAGAATATAATACACCTAAACAACATAATCACTAGGGTATATCTTATGCTCTATGGAACTTTATAACCTGAAAATAGATAATATACCTTCTTCTTAAGTACAGATAGAACAGTCCCAAAAATGCTCAGAAGTTAGCTCATAAAGAAAACATAAGCTTGGTGCAGTGATGCATGCCTGTAATCCCAGCTACCCAGGAGGGTTGAGCCCAGGAGTTAGGTGCAGGGCTTGGGTGAAACAAAGTGTTCTCCCTTGGCCAGGGTTGCTCAGTGGAAAGGTGAGTCACAGAGGGAGGCTCTCTGCCCCTCTCTCCTACTGGGGCTTTACTCACTTTTATCAGCAAGGGGCTGTTTGACTGCATTCTCTCCTAGGGTGTCTTTCATGATTCTGGTGGATTCCTGTTTTCCATACTGAATTAAAGCCCACAGAGTTGCTCTTTATGCACTATCTTGCTATTTCCAAGTGGCTGAGGCATGCTAAAAGCCTCTAATCCACCATCTTAGAACAAAAAAAGAAACTGAAATAAAGAATTTCTAAAAAAGCAAGGACAATGAAAAGTCTGCACATCATATATTATGGGATTTACTTCAAGCAATGAGCTGAGGAAATTTATAACTTTTATTTATGTTTATCAATAAAAATGTAAGAAGATAAATGAATTCCCCAGTTCAAAAAGCAAGAAAAAAAGAAAAACAGAGTAACGAAAAACACAAGGAAATAATAAAGATAAAATTGCCACTAAATGCAAAAGGAATAGAAAAATAGATCTAAATAAATCTGTTTTTAATTAACAAATTAGACACACAGCTAATTTAATCACAAAATGGAGAACAAATAAAAATAACTGAAATGGGGAAATGATCACTGAAAAAGAAGTAATTTAAAACTCATTAAGAGACTACTTTGCAAACTTCTCTGCAAATAAATATGAAAACTTAGATGAAACAGTTTCCTGCATAAATATACTTTACCAAAATTGGACACACTAGAGGTAGAAATCTTAGGCAGGCCAATTTCCAGAAAAGAAATAGAGAAAATTATTAAAGAACTACTCCACAGAAAAGCACCAGGCTCACCTGGTTTCTCAGGGGACTTCTACGTAATTGTCAAAGACCGATATTCATAGTGTCTCATAAATTATTATTCCAAAGCATAAAAAATGAAGAAAATTTTTATAATTCTTTTAGGAAATAGATATAACCTGATAAATACAGTATGAAAAAGAAAAATTATAGACCAACATCACTTATGGATATTAATTTAAAAGTTCTAAATAATATGAGAGTGAAGATAATTTAGCAACTGATAAAAAATGATACCCCACGACAAAGTGAATTTATTCCAGGAATATGATGTTCCATAATGTGACTCAATAAATGGAAATCCATTAATGTAATATACCATATTAATAGAGCTGAGATAGAACAGGCTACTTCCACAGATGCCAAAAAAACCTTCGGCAGAATCCAACACTTACGTACGTGATAAAGACATTCAAGAACCAAGAATTGAAGAATGCTTTCTTTCCATGAATATATGTGTCTGTGTGTCTATCTTTTTCCTAAAGCTAGCATATTACTTAATGGGGAAACATTTAGATCAGGAACAAAGTAAAGATACCCATTGTTTCCACCACTTTTTAATATTATACTACAGGTATTAGCTAACGCATGTAGGGAAGAAATTTCACAACATGAGAATTGGATTTTTACAGATGGTTTCATGAGCCTGGAAAACATTTGAGAAGTAATACACTAATTTAAACAATAAAAGTAGTCCTGAAAAGTAGCAGGACATAAAATTATCACACAGAAATCAATAGCCTTCACATAACCAGTGAGATAATCCAGTGGTAGGAGAAAAGACAACTTGAAGTAGCAACATAGAACATGAAATATTGAGACTCAGCACATTTCTTGTCAAATTTATTCCTGTATGAGGAAAACTGTAAAACATTCTTGAGACTCAAAAGTAAACAAGCAAATTGCAAGAAATACGTTGTGAGTTCTCTCTAATTTAAAATTAACATAATCCTACATATGCATTTACTTTCTAATCCTGCATTCATTTATCTAGGAATTTACCCTGAAGGCAAAAATATGTATGCACAAGGTTATTATGCTATGGTTAGTATTCCTTCATATACTGCACTTTTCCCTGAATACATATCACATTTTAAGGAATTTCTCTAGCTACCTCCTTTTTAAAATTTAACTTTCTACTTTGAGACAATTACATTCTCATGTAAGTGGAACAAATAGTACAGAGAATGGTACTGGATGTATCCTTAACCCAATTTACACCAGTATCATAGCCATGATCTTGAAATTAACCCAACCACTCATTTCATTCAGATTTACATGTACACAATGAGTGTGGTTAGTTCTGTGCTGTTTTAGCACACATGTAGTTTTGTGTACAAACCACCAAATCAAGACAGAATAGTACCACAAGGATCTCTTGTGCAGCCCTTTTGTAACTACATCCATAAACTCTCCAGCCCTATCCTATCTCTGTGCCATCCCTAATCTATGCAAACTCTTAATTTGTTCTTCATTACTGTAATTTTGTCATTTCAAGAGTGCTATATAAATCATACAGTATATATAACTACTATATATATGTATATGTATATATTTTAGACATATAGTATATAGACTGTTGGGATTGGCTTTTTCCACTGAGCACACTTCTGTTGAGATCTATCCAAGTTGTATCAATACTTCCTTTTAAAATATAATCCACTTATATAACATAATATTCACCATCTTAAAGTGTACAATTCAGTGGTGATTAGAACATTCACAGTTTATACAGTCATCACTCCCCACCCAAAAGAAGGCCTGTACCTGTTAGTACTCAGTTCCAATTTACCCTTCCTTATCTCCTGGCAACTGCTAATCTACTTTCTGTCTCTAGATTTGTCTGTTCTGAACATTTTATATAATGGAATCATATACTATTATGAATAATGCTGCTATGAAGATTCATGTACAAGTTTTTATATGAACATATGTCTATTTCTCTTGGGTATACACCTAGGAATGGAATTGACTGGATCATATGTTTGACTATTTGAGGAACTGCCAACCTGTTTCCCAAAGTGGCTGCACCATCTTACAGTTCCATCAGCAATGTATGAGGCTTTCAATTTCTCTGCATCCTTACCAACATTTGTTACTGTCTATTTTTTTATTATAGCCATCCTAATGGGTAGAAGTAATATCTGATTGTGGTTTTGATTTGCATTTCCCTAATGAATAATGATGTTGAGAGTCTTTTCATGTGCTTATTGGCCATATATGTATCAGCTTTAGAGAAATGTTTATTCAAATCCTTTGACCATTTTAAAATCACATGGCTATCCCTTATATTGATGAGCTGTAGTAATTCTGTATGTATAATCTGGATATCAGATCCTTATGTGTGATTTGCAAATATATTCTCGATTTTGGTATCTTTTCACTTTCTTGCTAGTGTCTTTTGACTCCCAAAGTTTTTAATTTTGATGAAGTCCTATTTATCTAGTTTTTCTTTTGGTTACTTGTGCTTTTGGTGTCATATCTAAAAAATTTTTGCCAAATCAAAGGTCATGCAGATTTATACCTGTATTACCTTCTAAGAATTTTATCATTTTAGCTCTTTTACTTTCAAGTCTTTGATGCATTTTGAGTTAATTTTTGAATACTGTGTGAGCTAAGGATCCATCTTCATTCTCTTGTACATGGATATCCAGTTGTCCCACTTTATTTTTCGAAAAGGGAATTCTTGGCGAGTCTAAAACCCTACTGAGTCATTCATGGCTCCTGTCACCTAACATTTTGCTATCACCAAGTCCTACCACTTTGACTTTCTTAAGATTTCTCTGTCTGTTCTATTGTCTGTATCCCTTCTACTACCAACTGGTTCAGGCAACTGCCATAGACTTCGTATTTGTTTCCCTGTGTCCGTTTTCTTATTTATATCCTTCAAAATCACGCTTCACAAAGCCTTCAAGTATTGAAAATACAAGCTAAACACGTAAAAACCTATGTAAAAGGTTTTATGGATTCCCTTCTATACAAGAGTGTGACCAAGAAGGTAGTCTGAATTCAGAGGACTTGATTTCATTTATTTCTTCTTACTATGTATATGGCCCTCTTGGCCACATATTTCTCCCCATCTGCAAAATGAAGATACTTACAGATCTTCATGGGATTTTTCATGATTAAGAAACTCATGTAAAGCACTTAACACAGGGCCTGGATTGTAGTTATCAATAAATATTAGTTACTGTTATCAGTTTATATTGTTAAATATTTTGTTGTTGACACTTGGGCAAAATCAGAGTAACTCTCTTCTCTCAGCTATTTTGGGTACTTGTAAAATAAGAATGAGTTTGAAATCTCAAGATATCAAAAAACTTAGCCTCTTTATTTTCTATCCAAATTGTAATAAATAATATTAGATGGCATTAATAATATTAAAGGCCACCCCGGCTTCAACACTCTACTTAGGAGATTTCATTTTTATTTGCAAACGACCCAGCAAATTTGGGCTTCTCCACTTTATTGTAGGGGCAAACCCAGAAGGATTTGTCCATGACTGGGTATCTACTTTAAAGGGGAAACATGTCTGACTCCTTTTGCCATCTCTCTTCAGGCAGGAATTTGTCATACTGAGTTGCAGTAAAAAAGAAAAAAAACCAAAATCCATTACTTTTTTGAAGCAGATTCAGGGGTAGGTCCCCCTTTGTTATTTAATAGGAATATTAAACTGAAAGTTGGCCCAATTTTGGACAGATTTCTTACCGTAATTTAGAAGACAGATGCTGTTTGTTGCATTATGTGTAAATTATCTTCTGAGAAAGGGGAACACAGATCTTAATTGCAAAATGCCTCTCATTTCTCAAGTCACACACACACATCACTTGTATGACAGTGCTAGAAAGCATCAGATCTATGTAGACATTTTGAGGTCCTCCATAAACAAAACAATATTTTGAGGAAAAAAATTGGAGGGATGAAAAATTTTGGAAATAGTGGTGATGAGTGCACAATAGTGTGAA
Source organism: Macaca nemestrina (assembly GCF_043159975.1). Classification (NCBI taxonomy): domain Eukaryota; kingdom Metazoa; phylum Chordata; class Mammalia; order Primates; family Cercopithecidae; genus Macaca; species Macaca nemestrina. Next base: position 67,355,860 of record NC_092128.1, read on the forward strand.
TATAATTCATGCCACTGAATTCTACATTTAAAATGGCTAAAATAGTAAACTGTATGTTTTATATATATATACACACACACATACATATATATATAATTTGCCACAATTAAGTAAATAGTTATACACGTATACATAATCAGCAGTACATTTTTTAAAAAGTTTCAAGGTCAGTAATTGAGTAGAAATTTGAAGAAACTATCCAAAGCAGTTGAGCCCCTGGGGCTTTTAGCAAAAACTCCAGAGAGGTGATTTTGGCCTGAAGTGAGTCTCAAAGCTTAAACATTAAAAGGATACTTAGAACACACAGACTTTTTCATCCTAACATAATATGATAAACAATTTAAATCTGAATGTAACAACTACTGTTCCATATCTTTTCCTAATACCATTACATGTTCCTGTATTTTACTGGTCAAAAAAACTGTGAAGTTAATTGGCATAGCCTGTTATTTTCTGGTATCTGTTCCGATTTCAAAGGAAAGAAACAGGCTCAGAGAAGATGCCTTGCCCAGAGTCATACATTTAAAAAGAATATAAGAGCTATATTGAGTACAAATGCAGTTCCACTGATTCATCATTCATTAATTATATAGATACTTGAACATCTGCTGTGTCCTAGGCACTGGGGATATAATGAACACCACAATGTCTATATCCTTTCTCAAGGATATTATTACAGTCTAATAAAGGTAGGAGTTGCCCCACAGTTATCATACAGTATGACAAGGTGGGGTAAGTACAAAGGACTATGGGAGTATTTCACAGGGCTGTTTAAAACAATATGTAATATTCAGAAACATCTGATATTTGGCTCAGCTTAACTTCTATAACTGTGTAAAACCTAAGTTTTCCATCTTCTTTGGAAACCTCCTAATTATTCAGAGTCATTAGCCTTTCATAGCCCCAAGCCAGCCACATAGCCAGTTGCATCACACTGCAGCACACTGAGGCAGACTGCAGGTTGAAACTTACCCAGTTTGGAAAGAACTTGTTTTACCCCAGCCATGGAAACAGGTGTACTCATTCCTCCTTCATGGGTCTACTGAAATTCAACACTTAACATTAGGTTCCTGATGCATAGTGGATACTGAATAAATGTTTACTAAATGAATAAAGTCTCCCCAAATCAAGCCTTCCTATTGAGTTGGGGCAGTCCCAACCAGCTTCCACCACCTTCTAATATATTGCTGTAACAAAATACGGATTTCCTGGTATTTCTGTGGCCTGTTAACTGTTACTTCAGTTTAGATTTTTACTAACTGGACATAACCATGTTCTCCAAAAAGGTAAATATTTTATTGTTGCTTTAAAACTTGGTATCTCAAACTTCCATATCTAGAACTTTTATGAGCAGCACAAATAATCTTTTATAATGTTTAAGGGTGATGTTGAAACCGCCAAAAAAGCGAAGATACTGAGATCTAGATCTTTGACTTAATAGTTACATATATTTGCAATATCTTGTAAACTATGGAAATTTCTAATGGTTTTAGGATCTTATTTGTATCATTCTTGAAGGGCAATTAATTATTTGCTATTTAATTGTAATTTTCAGGTAAAGAAGATACTCCCTCATTACTTGGCCTCTGTGGATCTCTAACGTCAGTGGCAAGTTACAAGTCTCTAACAAGCTTAAAATCTAATGACTACCTTGCAAGTCCTACAACAGAAATGACAAGTCCAGGCCTAACTCCATCCTGAAAATGTTTATGTAAAAGCCAAAAGTTTTTATGTTGTAAATGTTTAATTTACATATGTTTGACTGCTGGGAAGACCTTTGAAATTTTATATTGTTCTGGTACATGTCTGAAAGTCTATTGCTTAGAGAGAATCCACTCCAGATAAGAGATTTTGAGTGAAAAACAATGATCCTGCCATTTTTCAGTTTTAAAATTCTTATATTTGTCATTGAGAAAGTTCAGAAAGGAATAGGCTTTAAAACAAAAAAACTTTCAAAGATCCACCAAATAGTTCATAGCAAATTGTACATATTGTTCAGCTGATTTTTATATATTTAAATATACCTTAGTGGCCAGAGACTGACTTCAAAGGTTTATTCCAGAGACTTAAGCTAAGTATTTTTTCATTCTTTCAGATTTTCAAAAAAAAAAAGTTAATTTCATTTTTTCATTAATTTCTTCGTAAGTTCTATGCTTTAAATGCCTTGTTTTTAATATCAGGGGAAGGTTCTCAGCTGCATTCTCACAGTGGCTTATTCAGTTTTTCTTCAATATTTACCATTTGGTATCAACTCAACATTCCACTTAACATTTTATAATTTCCATAGGAATGTGTCTGTTTTGGTAGTTACTGACTTAATTTGTTAGTGCCACAAGGAAAATATTTTACAGCATTTTATGCCATTTAGGTAAAATGAATAAACTGTTTTTCAAGATTTTCTTAAAAGATTATCAATTTAAAAATATGATCAATTATGCCTCAAATACTAGACATATTTCAAAATGTAGAACAAACGTTGAAAAATTGTTTTGCCAGGAAAGAGTTCAAGTTCAGTTAAGGATTTGAGAGGCTTTTAAACAAGGATCAATAGGGTAGTTATCATACTTGATTAATATATGTCTGATATTCAGTGCTGGTTCTTTTTCCTGTTTGTGCAACAATGAAGTGTGTCATGTGTTTTATAGCCTCTAGCATTAATCACACAATAATCTCATTTTAAAACATTTAAATGTTAAAAAATCCCCACACTTATGTACAGGTAAAATTAGTTTTCTTTTTTTAAAACAAACAAAAAGTTGTAATCTGTACTTTCATTTCTTTTGGAATTTTTGAAACAGCTACATTAATTCCTAAAAATCCCGCCATACTGAAAATGTATGGCGTGTATTTTCTATAGTAAGTAATATGAGGAAAACATGATTAGCTGTGCCAAAGAAATTTTATACATTGTTTACATGATGAGGCCACAGTACTTATTGGGGACTTCATATGGTATTTTTGTTTATTGAGAAGAGTCAAGAACCGACGTTACCACATTCATTCTTTGTGTTAGAAATGTAGGAGTGTGGTAGTTTTCTGCAAAATTTACAGCTTAGTCTCATAATTTGGAATTTAAGATAGTAAGTAGTAACAAGGCAAGTCTTATATGTAAGACAGTCAAACAGTGTCACTTCGGGGACAAAGGCCTGGAAGCCCTTAAAATAAGTTATCTTAGATGTGCCAGAACATATTCAGAGCTTTATTCCTTTAGCTTAAGGCTTTAATACTTGTAGAAATGCAAATATTCTTGAGAAATGACACATTTTTGTTCTCAGTTTCTCAATTCTGTATACCTGATTGTGAGTGAAGTATCCAAAGCAGGTTTTCATCAGCTTGGGGGATGGAAGGTAGGTATAATAGGACAATGGAAACTTTGGGAGAAGGGAGTGAGGAAATGGATAAGGAGAAATTTGAAAATTTTAGCCCGGACTTGAGCACTATTGCTGCTTTCCTATGAACTATCAGAATGTTTAAATGCTTTATCATTCATGGTCCACTCTCAACTAACATTTATTATCCTTTAGTAATTAAACAATGGTTTTACATACATTTTTATAATGTAGAAGGAAATTCAAGATTCCATAATCATAAAATTTTTCAGATCTGTCTAATGTATAATTTGTGCATCTTAACATGCTGCTAAATGCAGATTTAAACATTACATCTGAGGATCAGGACTCTTCCTCCTTTCTTGGAGATCTTGGTGTAAAATTCATCTGCTGTTATTAAATCAGGTTTCTACACAGTTCATTTCACACTAAAGGTAGTTACTGTTTGCATGAAGAAACATGTATGTCTCAATCTTTAATTTTAGTTTGGTAGTGTTTACTGTTCACCCACCCCTCTTACCTCCAAAAGAATGCTGAATTATATGCCAATATTTCCATGTGTATTCTGTTGCCTTGATGCATACTATACTTGTTGCATGTATATTAAACATTTTGTACTATGCACTGGTGGTCTTATTTTGACAAAAAGTTAACTGATTTAACTTGCACACTAAACTTTTGTTTCAGCAAATGTGGTAAATATATATTGTTTCACACCTAAAATACTAACATGAAAATGGAATCGGAGAAATCCTTATTCCAACTCACGTCAAGTTAAATATCCTATTTTTTAAAAGTAACATGATATGCTTTAGAATACACATCTATTGAATCAGTACAGTTTAGTAGTGGTTCTGGCAGTGTTACTGATTTAATTATAAAATAGTCATGTTTGCTTTCTTTGTAAGAATCATCACTATCTTCTTGGCACCTATGAGATGGCATCAGGATGATGTAAGCATTAAATAAAATCATATATAAAAGTTCTAAAGAGATAAATACCAAATGCAAGCTACTAATTATGATTGGCAGAAAAAGTAAATCATAAGTTAGTTGTTAAATCATTAGATTTACATACAGTTTTTAAGTGGTTATAAATGTGTCCCAAATTTACAACTTAGAAAACTGATTTGTTAAAGTTCCTATCATTAGATGAAATGTCCAGATTTTGCTAAACATATTGGATTACCGCTTAAGCGTCACAAGACTGTGGTTCATTCTGCTCTTCTGAAAGCAAAGCAGCTTCGATTTGGTTTTAGCATTTGTCATTTTAACTGATGACAGGAAAGGGAAGATAAAATTACCTCTTTTTCATTATGGTACATTTAAAAAGTGTATTTTAATACAAACCAAAACTTTTAGATTTCTAACACAGATCACCTTATCATAAGCCCAATTTTCCATACTGCTAGTTATCTTTCCAAAACCCAAGTCTAACTGTTACAACTGTGCCGGAAAGTTTTTCCTAGGCTTCCCATGGCCTTCTTGTTCCTCCTTTAGCACACAAGGCCTTTGACTACATTTCCAGTCTGATCTCTTACCACATTTCCATGTATACATTTTGTTCAAGCCATATGGACTAAATTCCACTGCCTTACTGAGACTCCCACTTCCCTGCGTATTTACTAATAGGATTGCCTGTCAGTCCAACTCTTAGGTTTCCTGACCACTCCCCTTCTCTGCCCCCAGGCTGAGTGAACAACTCCCCATATTTCCCATGACTCCCTTTGCATGCTTCTAGCAATCAGTCATAGCTCTGAAACCTCCTGTGGCCAGTAACAATATCTGAAATGTCTTGTCTCCAGTGCTTTTTTTATACTGCCTACTACAAAAAATGTCCCAATAAATGCTGACAGATTAAAATAATATAAAAGCAGTAATCTTTTATTTAAAAAGTTCATCTTAGAAGAAAATTCAAAAGGGATACAATAAACTTGTCCACACCCCAAACACTTGTGCCCAAGACAAAAAGAGGGAAGAATTTGTTTTTAATTTTAAGTTCAGGGGTACATGTGCAGGTTTGTATATAGGTAAAGTTGTGTGTCGTGGGGGTTTATTGTACAGATTATTTCATCACCCAGGTATTAAGCCTAGTACCCATTAGTTATTTTTCCTGTCCCTCTCCCACCTCCCACTCTCCACCCTTTGACACACCCCAGTAGATGTTGTTCCAAGAGGGAAAATTTTTAAAAACACATGCAGTTAAATAACCATCGTGAATAGTTTTCCTAGAAAAAGAAGAAAAAAAATTGCCTTTTTAAAAAAGTCAAACATGTACTACATTAAAGGTTGCAATCATCTAATATTTAAAATTAAAGATGTTCCTTCTTAAAATTTTACATTTAATCAACTAAATGTTTATGTTAGAAAATGTAACGTTAATAGAATAAAAGCTGTTTGAGAAACATCACCAAGAACACTGTTGTGGGGCATGTTTACAAATATTGCAATTCCTGCAACATACGTATTGAAAAGTCTAGAAAGCCCATATGGCTGAGAGTTAAATTTGAATACTGACGTAAAACCTGGGAATATTCATCGTGCCAATTATGGTTCAATTATTTTATCAGACAGAAATCTGGAAGCAAATTAAAATTTTAAAATTTTAGCTATTCCATGGACTGAATTTTTCTAGGTACTATTTTAATACAAATTAAGTTATTATGGCAAAATTCTGAACCCTTTTTGGTTCAGAATTCTAAAAGTATTAATGTTTCTTTACCTCTTAAGTATAAAGAAAGCTTCAATTCAGCCTTCTTTTCATCCAGATACATTGCATGTAGTATGTGTTAGAAAAACTACTAGGCATTTAGATTTACTTATATTACTTTATTCATAAGTAAGAATTTTCCTAAGTGCAGTGAGGGGTAGGAGACATGGAAACCTCTCATACTTATAGGTGATATTAAACTGAAATATGTAACTGCCTTTTGGGAACAGTATTAAGTTTTTCTGCTTTTTTTCTATGAATTAGCCTTAAGCATAGCAAAACTAAGATAAATTTAAATTTAATATTTTTGGAGAGCACTGTTCAAGATAAACTTTCATATATATATCACAGTACAGCATTATACAATGATTTTATATAAAAATATTTAGAAGCACAGTGATGATTTTAAGAAGGCATAAACATTTTAATGAAATATAAGAAAGTCATGAATATTTATGTAGATATGTTGCAAATTTAAGGTAAATCAACATAGGATAAAATAAACAGAAGATTACATGCAAACCCTATATACTTTATTTCTGGTGTTATACTTTCCTACTATAGTACAAAATCAATTAGTTCCTCTACCAGCACTAAAGACTTGTCATCTATTCATTTTAGGAGAGGAAAAAAAATGCTTCACATTTTCCTAAAATAAAGACTGCAATAAAGTGCTGTTTTCTTTTTAAAGGATATAGATCCTAAGAATATAAAACTAAAGTATAAAAAATGAATAGCATTTCTTTTCCTGCCATCATATCCTTTCTTATCTCATTCCTACATACAATGAATGATAAGCTAAAGTATTTAGACATGTACGGTGACTGAAAGCAATGTCTTCAAGGAAACAGCTTCTTGTTTAGCCTCTTACTCTACCATACTTAGTGTAAAAATCAAAGGATATTTTAGAAATATTTTGTAACTATTATTGTAGCAATAATGTCTTGTTAGAACAAGACAATAAAAATGACCTAGAGAATTCCGTGAACAATGATACTTGGATTACAAGATGGCTAAAAATCAGAGGCTATTCCTGTGTGCAAACTATTTTTACCAGTCTAAATACTATGGAATTTACCACTGAACACCCAAGTTTGGCTGAAGTGAACATTTGCTACTATCAGTAAAAAACTCCCTTTCTTACAGGAACAGCAGAAATATAGACATTTAGTCATCAAAAATGGCACAATGTACATCACACAAATGATTATATTATGGTTCATAAGGAGAACAGCCACAATTTTGATCAAAGAAATCTTAATACATGTGAAGCCTTAAAACAGCAACAGGACAGGGAGGCGGGAACCTAATGCATTTGAATTAAAGGAAACAGGCAATATTTAGTCAATGTCAACAATGCTATTTAACGACTGCCTTACCTACTTTACTGAAATACAGAAATACCTATGTACATGATTTAAATGTGCACAAGACTTGGGCTCTTTTCTAGACTACGTACATCATTCAGCACACAATTCAAAAAGTTGTTGTGTATCCGACACACTCCCAATAAGATGATGTTACACTGAAACATATAATATTAAACTCGCAGAGATTGCTTTTGATGCTAAGGAGTAATTTGTCTTATTTTTACAAGAATGCTCAATGGTGGTGATTTCTAGAATATTTTTTTCTGTATCACCAAAAATAGGATAAAATTTACTTTAAAATTATGGTTTAGAGGTAGAGCTGAAATCATTTATTTAAATTATAGGAAAGAAAGACTTAAAATCATTGTAAGAGAATAATGGTGAAAAACATTCTTGCCTAAGAGTCTCCATCTTCTTTGGTTATAGTTGTTGTTTCAAGTTGAAACAGCATCACTAGTACTGCTGCCTTCGAACATTTTGTTTCTGGAAGAAAGCCTTTCCAAATTCATAAGTACTGATCATAATGGCACAAGCAGGAGCAATTTTAATTAAGCGAGGAATTAGGCCTGAAAAAAGAATAGGAATAATCAAAACAAATATTTTTTTCTTACCTTATTTTTAAAACTATAATTTTTTGGCTTTATTCTGATAATGTTCAAATTAAATGAATATGTTAAAATCCATAAATTGGTAGAAAAGACTGCACCTCCAACAACCTCACTTCAATCCATATTACATTACAGAGAAATTTTTATCTTACTGATAGTAAATCTGTTATTTAATGTTTATTTTAATTTATAATACAGATATTTAGGAGAAAATAAACATAGTATGTTACCTATAACTTCCTTCTATAAGTTAATTTTAGAAGGTGATAGGTTTAAAAGTAATCATTCTATTCAATGATTCGGTAAAGCCAAGTATTTTTACCTGAAAATAATCCGGAAAATCCATTTTTAGCAACAATGTTCTTCATTATAACCCAGGTTGACATATGCAAAGGCATAGAAACTAAATGTTAAAATAAAGAAATAATGCTATTATAAATAACAATTTAATAATTCCTAATACAGATAACACAAAGTAGTGTTCATGGCCCTTGGGGATATATAATTTCATTACCATAAGAGGTTTGTTTACCTAAAAAGCTACTTTAAGTTTTAATAGATTCATTAAAAATAAAAAACAGAAAAAGGCTGTATATTTAAAGATGTATAGGACGGGATGCAATTAAGGAGGAATGTACTGAGGGTTTCTCCTGACTTGATAATGCTTGTTTCTTAAACTTGATGGTAGTATTTTTTAAACTTTTTTCTAGGTCTTAAAAACTTTTCATAATGAAATTTTTAAAAGATGTATAGACAGCTACTTCGGAGGCTGAGGTGGGAAGATTGATCTCTTGAGCTTAAGAGTTCAAGACCAGCCTGGTCTTGAACTCTTAAGTGAGACCCCCATCTCTTAAAATGTGTATAGAAACCTTCATGGGGTATCCAATGCCAAAGAAAAGTCCTCACAACCATTTTTCATTCACGTTTTATTATAAATAGTTTTAAAACTTCTTTTCTTCTAAAAAGAGTTCTGAGGAAAACAGCTTATTCTCCCTAGCAGTGTCTTGAGTTATTACTACCTTTCTGAATGGGTATGCTAGTCTTGAAATAAATTAGACCAGTGCTCTCTCCTTCGAAGGGTTTATTTTAGCTAACAATAACATCTCACTTATTTGCAACCACTCAAATATCTGGAAGAAAATGAATAAAAAACTATGTTTTTTAAAACTTAGCAAAAGTAGATGTCACTGAAGTATAAACATAAAGCTTGTTTGTAAACTAAATTTGTTTATTTTCATTTTATGCACTTTTCTAAACAGCTACCTTGGCCCACAGACTACTAGATGCAATAAGATTAAAAAAAAAAAAAATTGTAAGAACCAGATACACTACCATGTAAACAACATGACAGCTAACAGGATGAAGATTTCAATGTCTTGTTTTGAGACCAGCTGGATGATGGGCAAACAATCCTATACTGCCCTCTCTAGCTTTTGAGAGCTGCTACTCTACAAAAGTCAATGTTTACATGGAAGACAACCCTGAATCATTAAACAAGATTAAAGTATGTACCACTAAGCAAGCCTGGAAGATAAAAGTTAAGATAAAACGATATCTTTCAAAAATGACTTTCTAGAATTTTGCCATTTAATGGAGTGTGATTATCTCCAAATTTCATTTATATAAAATATCAGAATCTCTGACTATGAATAAATGAGGACTAAGATAAATGAAGCCTTATGATTTATTTAAGAAGCTATACCAGCAATAGTATAAGCATAAACATAATAACTACAGCAGCCCAACACTGATTACAAAATATGAATGAAATTTAACTTTCTCAAGAAAGTCAATGACAAGAACTTTCTAAGTTGGCAATTTTCACTTCATGTTTAAATTATTTCATTTAAATTTTAAAAACTAGTCAAAGAATGGTGATTAAGCAGCAGGTGTTTCTAATCTTGTAGAACTCATGCCCCAAACTAGTTTCTATTTTAACAGGAAGGTGAAATTAAGAGAAGGACAAAAAGAATATCAACTGAAGGTAAGCCAAGCTCTAGTGGAACCTTAGAAGTGTCTCCTGCCTAACATTTAAACATTAAAGAGCTACTCCTACAGGTAATAAGCAAATTCTTGCACTGTAAAGAAACACTTTTATTATTAAATATTTCAAGCATAGAGAAAATAAATGCTCATTTACTGAACATCCAAATTTACTATATCGTAATAACTCTTTCAGATCCAGTTGAAGCCCCCTATATATTCCTCCCCAATTGTATTTTTCCTCATTCTCAAAGGTAATCACTCTTGTCCTTCTTTTTTCATCTTTCTCATGCATTTGTTTAAATGTTTACATCTAAACATATCCAGATGTATACTCTTCTTTGTATACATCTGGAATGTACAGAACAATGTATACTTTTCTTTATCCTCCTTTTAAACTTTATATAAATGGTATCACACTGCACACTGACTTCTGCAATGTGCTTTCAGAATTATCTAGGTTGGTAAGTGCAGCTATATTTTATTCATTTTAATTGCTGCATGGTATTGCATTATATGGCTTATAATGATTTATCCATTTTCCTGTAAAGGGACATTTAGGTGATTTCTAACTTTTTGCTGTTTTTAAAAATCTTGCCTTGGATATCGTTGTACATGTGTAAAAGTTTCTCTAGGGCACATATCTAGGAGTGGAACTGATAACTCAGAATGGACTCCTTGCTACTGCCAGATTGTTTTCCAAAGTAGCTGTTCCAAATACTGTTACCATCATGGCATAAAGTTCCCAGTGAGCTACATCCTCCCCAACAGTTTAATTTATATAAAATGTTCTCTCACTGCTGTTCCTTAGTATTACCAAAATTGAACATTTTAAATAAGTTTATTTGGCAAGTATAAGCATTTCATAATGATTCATTTCTATTTTAAAATAGAAATATAATAAATATTGAAATACAGAAAAATATTGCCTTAAATATTAAAACCAATGTACTATTTATTAAATCTATTAAACATTTTAATTTTAAAATGTTTAAAAATTAAATATTGCTTGAGTAGTTTTTTTTTTTCTATAGTTCCATTGTCCAGTTAAGAATAGTGTTTTAAAAATATTAAATGTGTTCAGAGAAAAAGAAGTTTAACTTCTGGAAATAAGTACATTTGGGCCAGGTTTAAAAAGCTAAAACCAGAGATTAAATTTTTAAAAATTAATAATATACGACATACTCATAAATTAGGTAAAAGTTATCTCTGTTATAGGATATGGCACTTACTCCATGCTAATGTGCTTCTGAATGCAGCCTCTGTTCCAGTAGATTATGAGCTCTTTGAGGATTTGGGTAATTGTCTCATTTATCTGTATATACCAGCATGGTGCCTGACACAGTATAGGCACTCAGTAATTGACTAATGAATGAAGAATGGAAGAAGTGGTCAAAGTAGGCTGACAGATCATATACTTGCATGGAACTATCATTCTATAGTATGATAGATGCAACACTTCATATTTTCTTTTTTGCTTAGAGAGAAAGGATTTGGTATAGTTGCGCTGTGGAATGAAGGAAGTCACTTCTAAATGGAGCTGAGTTACTTCTTGGGGATAAATAATGTAAATCCAAATAGTAAGTATGGGCTGATTATCACTCAAATTGCAAGTGTAATTTCAACTGAAATATTATCTTAGTAAACCTTTAAGTAATTGGTTCATAGCTGAAGTACACTAACAGATTAAAATTTACGATGATAATCATGGAAAATTAAAACCCAACTCTTAAGATTTTTCCTTTCAGGTTTAAATGAGGAAACATTAATTAGAAAAAACCGGTGATAGGTAAGAGTTAAATCTAATAAAGAAAGATGGCTCCCTGGTGCCAGTCTCAATGAAGATATATATCACAATCACTTAGGGATCATTTTCAAAATATACAAGCTAGAGTTCCACCTCAGAGTCATTAAATGAGAGTCTATTGAGGGTGATGTCCAGCTTTAGGTATATTGAATAAGCACCTCAGGTGACTCCAATGATTAGTTACCAACATAAGTGGCTCCCAAACTTTAGTGTGCATTAGAATCTACCTGTACAGATTCCCATCTTTTCCCTTATCAACCACCATGACCACCACTACCTCAATGCCCCAGTCATTAGCCATTTATGCTAAATTACACCAAAGAGAAACTGGTGAAATCCTACTATATTAAATATTATACTTAAGAGGGGAAATAGAAATTCTGATAAGAAAAGAAGAATGAAACAAAGTAATTTTGAACTGTCAAAGGAGGACAGATAGGGCTTGGGTTTCTAGAAGGCTCATGCCTAAAACAGGGAAGTGGGAGAACCCTAATATAATAAAACTCTGATTACCTCCCAGGTTTTCATTAGCTTCTAATGTAAGAGGAGAGTAGGTATTTGACAGGTCAAAGACAAGGATGTCACCAATATCCATCAGATTCATTTGTAGAGGTCTGTAACCAGCTTCTTTCAACATTATACCTATTTTAGCTTTTATGCTAACTATTATAATCATGGGTAGAAGAATTTTTATTTACATTGTAATAGTCTTATCACAAGACTTACATAATTTTGTAATAGATAATTTCCCATGGGTTTGCTACACTTTCTAAAGGGAATAAATGACAGAGGGATCCTAGTAGAAGCAAATAGGAGTACACTTTTGTTCTAGAAGAAATTACAGGTTATGAAGAAATAAAAATAGATGGTTTTTATGATTAAGTTGGGTTAATCAAAGTTGGTAAATGCAAAGGCACACAGTAAAAATCTTTAAATGTCATATTACCATGTTAACAAAACCATGGGATCATGTAATAATGAAAAGGCATCTGATAATGCTTTCATATACAGAGAGAGAGATATATATATATACTATCAAAAAAAAAAGAAAAAAGAAAAGAGGTTTCCCAGTAATTTCCTATCCTTTATCCTGATTTGTCTAGATTTATCTTATTGGTTTATTTCAAAGACTTATGAGGACAATAAAAATAATAATTTGAAATAGATCTGAAAACAAACTAGGAAAAGACATCATAAAACAACTTAGCTTTTAAATGACAAAGATTATTTCTTCTTTATCGCAGGTATGAGACTTAACTGATGGCATTCAAGAAACATTCGACTTTACATTTTCTTAAATTTTTTGTTTTTGTTTAGAGATTTTCTGAGTATTCCATTCTAACAGTATATTACTTTCAGAAAAATACACAAAGAATAATGCAGAAGAAAAAAATCTTGTTTTCTTTATTTTAGATATTCCTACAATATCTGGAAGGAAAAACAAAAAAATGCTTTAAATTTATTAAACTTACTTTTATGACTTTCATATGTCCAAAGTTGTGTCTGCTTTTGTGTTTTTACTACATCAAATGGTAAAGTTGCAACAGCTGCAAACTATCAGAAAGTAAAATTAATTTCCATCAACCTTTTGACTTTTCCTAAAATATTTTTACATTCTTCTAATTAGTACATTATTTAGTAAGAATAATAATGAACATAACAACTTTAAAATGAAATAATATGTATATCTTTTAAGTCTTCATTAAAGAAAACAGATATGTATTTCTCACTATACTCAAAAGTAAAAAGCCTCAGAAAAATTCCCTTACTTTCCTGAGGTCACATAGCTACTAGCTGCAGAGCCACAATTCCAACCAAACCTCTCTGACTCCACTACCAGCATTCACAATTTCTCATGCTCCTTTGTGTTTTATCATTCCTTTACATCACAAGAAGGTACAACACATATGTCAAAGCAAAAATTCTCAAGTATCTAGTAAGCATTTTAAAATTTCCAGCAAATGCTTTTAAAATAGAATAAAAAACTTAAATTTGAACAACGAAAATGAATTTTGAACTTTTAGCTCTATAAACCTTTTAAAATAGTTATGTAAATGTTTACATATTAAAATATAGTTACAATGGTTTACAATTTAGATTTTTTCCTATTAATGATAAAAGCTGGATGCAAATCACATTTCAAATAACTTTTCTCAAAATAATTTACACTTATTTCCACAATGCCTTGAGTTTTTTAATAACTTAATTCTTTTAAATATGTTATCACAATATTTGATACAACAGCCATGCAAGGTTAAAACTGGCATGTATTTTTGCTTCCCAACTCACATTTGGCCAATATGGTCATAAAATGCCCCTTTAAAATCACTTATATTTTATTTCAACCCAACAATTTGTTGATTTACGTTCTTGAAATCAGCTTTGAAGATTTCAGGTAAGGTAAAATCAATGATTTTTCTCCATCTTCATTATCTATCATGTAGTAGCTACAATGTTATGTAAGCCATTTTTGAAACTCTTTCTAAAATAAGGTGGTTTAGGTTGTTCTGTTTTCTGACAGAAAGCCTGGACACTCATATTCAGATGTTTTTTCTGTTGTAGAGACAAAACGTTATTTGAAAACTGTCAAAATGCAGCAATTTTCTAGATCATTTAAAAAAATCCTAAAAAAACAGATTTTCTAGGTTACATAGCAATAGTACAATAGAGGACTCTCCTTTGTATTTCTGCAAAACTGGTAAATATCCTAAAGCCATTATTCAACAATACTAATTGCTTTTTTTGTTCAATAGGCTTATAATCCACTAGGATTAATTTGAAAGATCTTAGACTGGGAATATTTATATCTAAGTTTTAAAGTCAACTGCGTGGCTTCCTTGGCCTAGATTTTCTGAGATATTATTAACAGTATTTTTTTCCAAGTCTCCATCACTTCACTCTGCTCCTTCACTATGGTTTTTAGGTGGTTCCAGTGTGTTATTGTCTCACTACAAGTTATTACAAATTCATTTTTAGAAGTATGTGGGTATAAAAAAAACTATTACCAATGTCAGGGTGATATAAATCTGCATAATGAAAGTCTACTACAGGACTTTCATATCATTCTACAAGGAGGTGTGGAAAAAGATAAACTATTACCCAAAAAATGGTAACTTAAGATTCCTTCCGACTGTAATTTTTGTTCAAATTCTTTTAAAAACTACTTTAGTAGGAGGACAAATTGTTTCCAAAGAAACAGGAATCAGGAGCAGAGGCTAAAAGTGCTTAACGCATATGAGATGACACTGCATGAAATATTATGTAATCAGAGCAAAATTACAAAATGCTCTAAATAATAAAACTCTAAAATATTGTAACTGTAATGATCCAACAAATTCAAAAGTTTCTCACAAAAATGGTTTTGCAACATAAAAACATAAATACAGTATGTTTAAATTATTTTATTTGCTAATAATTTGTTTCCTTAAAATAGAGGGCAAATATTTAGAAAAACTTTCAAGCAGTGCAGCCAAAGTGGATCTCAATATACATGAGATGTTATATAATGTTTTGTTTTAACAATTATTTTTCTGGAATATTAATAACAAAAGAATAAACTTACAGAACCAGACAATGCCCCTGAAGTAAAGTTGATCATAAATGTTGGCTCATATAAACCAGACTTCTCACATAACCACTTCTTTAAAATTTCATAGTTATACCAGTACATTGCTATAAAAACAGAGAATGAAATGAACACACATTTAGAAACAAAATGTGGACTTTAATAAAAGGGTTATGAGGTTATATATTCAGGGGATAGACAAATTCTAACCTTGACACACCTTGCTTTCTGCTTAGACACCCACTAGGGTGGGATTTCTTTTTTTAAAGCAAAATTCTCAGTAATATTCTAGCAGTCCTATAAACAAAAAAAAAACTATGCATCAATGAAATATGACTATAATTCCAAAGCCTGACAAGGACAAGAGTACAAAGGAAAAAAGTAAAGGCCAATCTATTCATGATCATAGGTACAGACTTCCTAAAAACAATAATGAAAAACAAACTGAAGTCAGAAATATTTCATAAAATATCATACACTATGATTAAGTTGGCTTATCCCAGAAATGCAAAGGTATACAATAAAAATCTTTAAATGTCATATTACCATGTTAACAAAACCATGGGATCATGTAATGATAATGAAAAAGCATCTGATAAAACTCAACACTCTTTCATTTAAAAGAAGCAAGTTTCTTGGAAACCTAGAAGTAAAAGGAAACTTCTTTAATTTGATAAAGAACATGCATCAAAAACCTATACCAAAAATAATTATTAATGGTTAAATGAGATCTATTTTCTTTAAAATGGGAAAAATGATGGGGATGTTCATTATTGTCACCATAATTCAAAAACTCACTGGGCAGCAAGAAAGAAAGAAAAATTATGATTATAAATGATGATATAAAACAGTTAAATTTACATATATTTTTATATATATCCAAACCAAAACGATAGTAAGACAAAGCAGAATTTATAACAGAGTGTTAAAACATAGCTGGATATAAGCTATAGAAAAAAATCAATTGCAACTGTACCAACTACAAAGATTTAATTTTAAAAAATTAAAAAAGAGCTTTAAAAATAGCTACTAAAAGCTGGGGACAGTGGGGTGCACCTATAACTAAACGTCAGAAAAAAGAGATGAATACAACCTTGATGAAGAAAAATTTGAATCTCTCCTAAAACAACTTCTTAAAGACTTATTATTAACATAAAGAGATGACACTCCTAGGGAAGAAAAATAAAGTGACATCAAGATTTTTCTTAGCCAAGCATGGTGGCACACGCCTTTAGTTCCAGCTACTCAGGAGGTTGATGTGGGAGGATTACTAGAGCCTTGTAGATAGATCAAGGCTACAGTGAGCCGTGATTGTGCCACTGCACTCCAGCCTGGGCAACAGAGTGAGACCCTGCCAAAAAAAAAAAAAAAAAAGATTTTTCATAGAGCACTAATAATTCAGTGTGGTATTGGCCTGAAGTCAGAAACATTAACCAGTGAAACAGATCCATGCATACGTGAAAATGTTATATGACAGAGATAACAATGCAGATCCCTGGAGCAATTATGGTTATTCAATAGATCAGGGTCCACAACCCCAGGGCTGAGGATTGGTACTGATCTGTGTCCTGTTAGGAACTGGGCTACATAGCAGGAGGTGAGCGGCGGGTGAGTGAGCATTACCTCCTGAGCTCCACCTCCTGTCAGATCAGCAGTAGCAATATATTCTCATAGAACTCTATTGCTAACTGCACATGTGAGGGATCTAGGTTGCGTGCTCCTTATGAAAATTTAATGCCTGGTGATCTGAGGTGGAATAGCTTCGTTCTGAAACCAATCACACACACACACACACACACATACACACACACACACAATTTTTCCAATCATGGAAAAACTGTCTTTCACAAAACCAGTCCCTGGTGCCAAAAAGGTTGGGGATCACTGCAACAGGTAATGTTGGGACAACCAGCTATCCATGTGGGAGGAAAATGAAATTTAAAACCTACTTCAATTTCAAAACCCCAAATCAATTACGAATAAATGAATGCCAATGAAACAGTGCCCAATCTTATTAAAAACCAGGGAAACGCAAATTAAAGTGAGATACCACTTTAAATTATTAAACAAAAATTAAGAACTTTGACAATAAAAACACTGGAAGGGGTGTGAGTGAGGCAGCAGAAAATTTCATACATTGCTGGTAGGTAGGTAGATCACACAATCACTTTAGAAAAGAGTTCTATATTACCTAGTAAAATTTGAAATGTATGTATGTATATGAACCAACAAATCCAATACTGGATAAACTTTCAAAGGTGCACCAAGAAACTGATTAAAAATTTTCATAGCAGCATTGTCTTTGTTGTTTACTCACATATAAATGAGTAAAAATGAAGAAAACAGTTACCTATAACACAAGAAGGAATCTTAGGAAAATTTTTTAGTAAAAGGGGATTTTCAAAAATAGGCAAAACTAACTAATACAATGTTTGGCAATAATATGTATGTGGGAAACCTAATTCTTTTAATCAAATGAATGGCATTTAATATACGGGTTACCACTGGGGTTGTGACAGTGAAAGAACATATTTGTGGTTTCATGATTTTTAAAGGATATAGATATTATTATTCAGAGTTTCTCTCTAGATAAGTATTTCTTTTGGGTCTTAAAAACTTCTATGACCCACAGGGGAAATGCCACTAGAGTATGTACATTATATAAGTTACTGGTAGATTTGTACTTCTCCCTTTTCATAATTTTCTCCCTTTTCATAATTAAGTAAGTAGTACAATAGCCTACTTGATTTGTAATAGTCTTTTACAGGATAATCATTTAATGGGGAGATGTTTATTTTTAATAACTGAAAAAGTAGGAGCCCATATAATTCCAAAGTGGTCTTATATGGATTCTATCCTTTGATTTGTAGTTGTTTTACTTATCTTACTAATTGTTTAGAATAATACTAAATGACTTATTTAGAATGTTAAAGGTACTTTGCATTCTCTGAATATGAATACCCACTAATTAATGTATAAAAACTAATAACAAGCTTGAATAAAAACTATTCATTCAATAAAAGCTTGTAAAGATCTGAGAGCCCAACAATGAAAAAGGAGTTTGTGGTCACTACAGACAATAACTTACCTTTAATGGTAAAGAGTTAAAAATCTAGTAACAGTAATATTTAACAAAGCTACGTAAAATTGAGTAGCTATAAATAAGATAAATCCTACCTGAGAAAGGTACATCTCTAAGAACAGTAGGAGCCCAGCCCCTCCAAAGGGAAATCCAACCATCTTCAGATACTTTCTTGCTGACAAATCGATGCAGTTCCATGTAAGAAAACTTCTTGGACTGCATCTTGGTTCTAATCAATTCTAGTGGACTTATCACAGTTACTGCACCAACTAATACAAACAAGTTTAAAAAAAGAAAACAAAAATAAAGCCATGTACTATGCAAATACACATACTGTAAAAATTAATATTCATATATTTTATGATTTTTAAACTTTTATTCTATAATGTCTGAAAACCTTAAAATTAAATATCTAATGATGTCAACATAATTGACACAGATTTTTCCCTTAATAAAAGTTATTTCTTAAAAGTCTATTTTCATATATCTTACTTTTTCTGGTTTCAACTCTCTCAACGGCAGTTCCAGAAATGTTGTAATCAACCAGAACTATGAAAACCAAAGCCCATTCCAGTTACTGACCCAATAAATCCCACTCCCATTTAGCAGAGTAAACGTTCTTCTGTATAGAGTCAACTTTCCTTATGATCAAACTCTGAATCCTAAAGTTTTAAGGAAAGTGATTCAGAACTTTGGACTGAATCATGCATGATCCCACGTGATACCTAGAAGTTCAGGTGAATCAGAACCAACTCTGATGTCACTCTAAAAACTCTGTCCATGATTTGACCAAGATAGGCTGAGCCCATCTCATTCTGATGGTAATCACTATTCCATATGACTTCTGGAGTATCTATCTTATATTAACAAATTAATATAAACTATAAGGCAAAATATATCATACTAATATTCTATATATTGTACAAATTATCTGTGAATGTCCCAACTTAAACAGAAGCTCTAAACAGAAATCAAAATGAAAATAAAGATTTATTACTCACATCTGGCTACAATTCCAGCAACAATTGGTATGTAGGTTTCATTTTCTCCTAACTTAGATCTCAGAAGAGCACTTAATTGATCATAGCAGGTAAAATAAATAACTGTGGCAGGAACTGCCATCACTCTGTTAGATCACACAAAAAGATTTGTTCAAAATTATCAAAAGATTCCACAGTCTTAAATTCAAATATTATTATATAAGCTAAAAAACCCTTATATTTTGTGTAAGCTAAAAACCACAACAAATTAGCCTATGAGATCAATTTTTCTTTTATTTTAAAAATGGTTAATACTTAACTTAGTAGGCAGTAGAAAGATATAAAGTAGCAATTTGCCATCCAAAAGTTTGCATTCTAGTTGTGAAGACAGTTACAATATATAGCATTAAATAAGTGCTAGCATGGTGGTGGCACATGCCTGTAATACCAGCTACTCAAGTGGCTGAGGAACTAGAATCACTTGAACCTAGGAGGCAGAGGTTGCAATAAGCCGAGATCATGCCACTGCACTCCAGCCTAAGGGACAGAGCAAGACTGTCTCTAAATAAATAAATAAAATAAAAATAAAACAAATAGGAAAAGACAAATTAAGACAGACATTTCATCTCCTTGACTTGTTCTGTTTCTGGTTGCCCAGATCTTCTTTCTCATTCATAATTACCATAACATCAGAATCAGCAAAATAAAAAGTACATGAGAAATTGTAAAACATTTTTGAACTATAGACCATATATCACTCCTGCTTATAACCAGACATAAATTGTAATTAACATCATCAGAATTACATACACTAATTTTAAGGGAATTCTAATGATACACTATTTTAAAAGAAATTATTAAAAGGGAATTATTAAATTCAAACACAAAGTTGCATGTACTGTCATGTCGATAAATATTAATGCAACAAGAAACGAGTCCATGTTTATGATATAACTAAAGAACATTCACAGACCATAGTCTGGAATGCCTAACCTTATATGGTGGACTTTGCTGCTGAGAATTTAGGAGCAGGACTGACTGGTGAGGTATTAGATCTGCCACTAACTTCAAACCTTAAGCATTGTTTAAAATAAATGCCTCAAATTGACTAATTTCCTCCATTAAAAATATAATGTCCTTGGGAATAAATGAGACAGCAAAAGCCAAGTTATTATTTTAGATTTTTACATTTAATATTAAGAGTTTATCATGTTAATTCATGTAATCACTAGTTAGTAGACAATTAGAATTATCTGGAGAAAGTATACATTTTGCAATATATCATACAGCTTTCGTAAAATGAACAAATAGACACCAAAATTTTTATTTCTGAACATGAAAAAAATTACCATATGCTTGTGTAGCAAACACAACACAGCAGGCTTGGTTGCTCAAACCTTGTATAACTTCAGGAGGGCCTATGTGCATGCCTGACGTCTGGACAACTCATGGGAATGTATCCCCTGGAGTATTCCCTATTAGAAGGTTTTTGGGACATCTGAAGCACTAAACCAACTTGTCTAGGTTGATCTGTATACTGCGATTTATGGTAAACTTCTTTCCTTCTGTGGGTTTAAAGTTTTGCTCATCACAACTGGCCTCAAAGACAGAATGTGTCCATACAACCCATGCTCAATAAAAGCCCTACACTCAAAACTCAAATGGGTTTCCCAAGGCAGAAGCACTTTGTATACTTCACAGCTCACTAACAGAAGGATAAGCACATCCTGTGCAATGCCATAAGGGAGGACTTTGGAAGCCCATTTCTGGACAACTCCTGATGTGCCTTTTTCCCTTACCGATTCTGTTTTGTATCCTTTTCCTATAATAAACCGTATCTGTGAATATAACCTCTTCAGGTCCTGCAAGTCTTTCAATACATCATTAAACATGCAGGTGGCTGTGAGGCTTAAAAAACAATACCTCAGAAAATGAAAGCATTCTAATATTAAAAATGCAAGACTTTGTCCAACCATGCTGATTATAGGATAAAATAACAACCATTATTTAGTAGAAAAAACATTAAAATTCAACTTACAGGGTAGGAGGAAGGCCACTCCATAGAGATTTAATGCCCTCATTTCGAATGATTTTTAAAAAGGCATCCTAAAATTATAATAGAAAAAAGTAATCAAAATATATCTTTAAACCTGATATACAAAAATTTATAGTGATGATTGGTAATTTGATTCTTTCAGGTATTTACATCTAAAAAAATTAGCTTTTTGGATTTATGTCTGTTCTTTTTAAAAAGGGAATTTTAACACAATTAAAATGAAGCATTTCTGGATGATACTAACTTCTTACAGAATAAAGTCCATATTACTCAGCTCTAGATTGTTCTAAGAGCTTAGAAAAAAAGCTTTTGAAAAGATTATTATAAGAAAGGAAGGAGAGCAACAGCAGAGAATTGGTTAGATAAACTCTCCTAAGCATGAAATCAGAGAAAATATTAAAATGTGCTATGTGAAATCTTTGGAGAGGAACCTAAAGTAGGCAGAGCTTCTATTAACAGACAAACTCTTATAATTTGATAACAAAAAGATAAAGTAATTAAAAATTGGCTAAGGATTTGAATATATATTTCTCCAAAGAATACACACAAATGGCTAATAAGCACATGAAAAACTGTTTGGCTGCATGCAGTGGCTCTGGCCTGTAATCCCAGCACTTTGGAAGGTGGGAGACCCCTTGAGCCCAGGAGTTCAACATCAGCCTGGGCAATATAGTGAGACCTTATCTCTACAAAAAGCTAAAAAATTTGTTGGGCACGGTGACACACTCCTGTGGTGCCAGCTACTTGGGAGGCTGAGGTGGGAGGGCTGCTTCAGCCCAGCAGGGAGAGGCTACACTGAGCTGAGATCACACCACTGCACTCCAGCCTGGGCAACAGTGAGACTCTGTCTCAAAAAAAAAAAAAAAGAAAAGAAAAATAGAAAAAGGAAAAATGTTCATCACTGATCATTATGAAAATGCAAAGCAAAACCACAAATGAGATGTCACTTCATACCTACTAAATAAGCTAAAATTATAAAGACAGACAATAAAAAATACTGGTGAAAATGTGAAGAAATTGGAACCCTCAGATGCTACTGGTGAGAATACAGAATGGTGTAGCCTAGCAGTTTTTCAAAAGGTTAAACATAGTTATCACATGGCTCAGTAATTTCAACTCCAGTTATACTCTGAGAGAAATTAAAACACATATTCACATAAGGTTATAACCAAGAGAAATTAAAACACATGTTCACACAGAAACATGAATGTCCATAGAATTATTCCAAAAAGTAGAAACACCCCAAATGTCTATCAAATGATGAATGGATAAATAAAATGTGATATATTCACATAATATTACTTGGCAATAAAAGAAATAAAATACTGATACATACTACAACATGGATGAATCTTAAAACACTGTGCTAAGTAAAAGACGTTAGTCACAAAGGACTGCATCTTTTCCCAGGAAAAGGAACCCTAGTAAGACAGAAAACCTTTAGACAATAACCACTCTACTTTAACCAAACAACAAAGTGAAACTTGTGGCACCACCCAGACCCGTATCAGCAAAGGCTAAGTAGGTAGCCTAGACTTCCATCAATGTAAGGCTGACAGAAGGTCAATAAGGAACCAAGACTTTTACCCCTACCAGGTCAGCAGTAAGGCTCCTTCATCCCTCTGCTAGGGTGGTGTCACAGGAGGAATAGTGGAGAGTCAGTACTTTCACCATTGACCAGCAATGAGGCTACCCCACTACACCGTCAGTGGAAACCATGTAGAAAGCCAGAACTCCCACACATGCTCAACAGTAAAAGAGGTCTTCCCTCACACTGTGTGTCAATAGAGGCTGGGTGGGGAACCTGGACTTCTAACTCTACCCGACAGTAACAAGGTGACTCCCCCATGGAAGCAATGTCAGAAAAAGACAGCTAAAATAGAATGTTTTAAGTGAGATTAAGAGTTTAAGGGAATGCTAAAAAATGTTCAAGTAACACAAAGGAAGGCAGGAAAAGCAAAACAGAAATAGAAAACAGAACAAAGAGAAAATTTAAAAAATAATAATAGGCTTAAGTTCTAATCTATAATGCATTACAATAGTTAAACTAAGTATACTAATTAAAAGATAAAAACTGACAGAGTGAAGTTAAAACGTGACTCAATTTTATGCTGTCTAAAAGAAATTCACTTCAATTATAATGTCATAAGCAGGCTGAAAATGGATTGAAACACTCAACACATTAAAGATGTTATTCCCCTCCAAATTAACATACAAGTTGAATGTCATTCCAATACATACCCTAGCAATATTTTTTTGTAAATATAAACAGGATCAAGCTAAGATTTATGTGGAAAGACAAAGGAACTTTGGGGAGAGCAAAAACAACTTCGAAAAAAAATATAAGGACCAGATGCCGAGTCTCACGCCTGTATCTCAGCACTTTGGGAGCCCACAGCAGGAGGACTGCTTGAGCCCAGGAGTGTGAGACCAGACTAGGCAACATAATGATACTCTGTCTCTACAAAACATAAATCACAGTGGCACACGCCTACAGTCCCAGCTACTTGGGAGATGGAGGTGGGAGAATCTCGAGGCATGTAGATTGAGGAAGCAGTGAGTCATGATTGCTCCACGGCACTCCAGCCTAGGTGACAGAGCGAGGCCTTGTCTCAGAAAAAATAAAAAGAAATATAAAAATAAAGTAAGAGGAATAAGTGAATCTAATTTCAAGACTTACACGTGCAATAATTAAGACTGTGGTATTGACAGAGTGAAAGAGATAAATGGAACAGAATAGAAAACTCAGAAATAGACACACCTAATATGCCCCACTGATTTTTGACAAAGGTGCAAAAAGCAACTCAGCGGAGGAAATAAA
Source organism: Macaca nemestrina (assembly GCF_043159975.1). Lineage (NCBI taxonomy): Eukaryota > Metazoa > Chordata > Mammalia > Primates > Cercopithecidae > Macaca > Macaca nemestrina. Next base: position 67,380,171 of record NC_092128.1, read on the forward strand.
GCCATTTCCACAAATGCAAGTGGACATCCATAGACAGCAACAACAAACAAACCTCAATCACAGTCTCATGCCCTACATAAAACTAACTCAAAATAGATCAAGGACTTAAATACAATTTTTATGAAAAAGTCTTCAGAGTGTAACAGTAGACAGAAAGTTCTTAGCCTTGACACCAAAAGCATGTCCTATACAAGATATTAATAAATCGAATTTCATAAAAATTAAAAAGTTTTACTCTGTGAAAGACCATGTTTAAGAGGATGAAAAGACAAACTAGAAGTGGAAAAAAATATTTGCAAACCACACATTCAACAAAAGACTAGTATCTAGAATATATAAATAACTCAAAAATCAACAGTAAAACTACAATTTTATTAGAAAAGGATCAAAAGACATGAAGAGCCTTTTTACTGAAGAGGGAAATAAGCATATTAAAAGATGTTCACCATCATTAGCCACTACGGAAATGCAAATTAAAACCACAACGAGGTATCTCTACGCAGCTGTCATAATTGGTAAAATAAAAGTAGTGACAACACCAAAACACTAGTGAAGATGCAGAGAAATTGGATCAGTCACACAGTGCTAATGAAAAATGTAAAATAGTAGAACCAGTGTAGAAAACAGGTTAGGAGTTGCTTAAACTCTAAACATGTAATTACCACATGACTCAGCAACTGTATTCCCTAACCCATTTTTCCCAGAGTAAGTGGATGTTTGTAGCAGCTTTATTCATAATAGCCAAAATCTGGAAAAAACTCCAAAAACAAACTGTATTATATCTGCACCATGAAATAATCTATATCATGAGCAATAAAAAGGAACAGATGATTGACACACGCAACACCTGGATGAATCACCAGGTAATTATGCTATGTAAAAAATGCCAACCCCAAAAGGTTATATATGTTATGATTCCATTTATATAACATTCTTGAAATGACAAAATTACATAAATGAAGAACAGATTAGTAGTTGTGAGGACTTAAGGAGTTGGTTAGAAAAGGGAAATGGGTGTGGCTCTAAAAAAGGAAACAGGAAGAATCCTTGTGATGATGAAGTTATTCTTTATTTTAATTGTATCAATCAATGTCAAAATCCTCGTGGTGACACTGTATTAGTTTCATAAGATGGTACTACTGGGGGAAACTAAGAAAAGGGTACATGAAATCTGTCTGTATATATATTTTTAATTTTATATTATCTCAAAATAAAAATGGTCAGTTTTTTAAAAAGTTACCTCCCCCTTTTTTACACAAAACGATGAACCTATGAAAAGGTTAACAAAGGGTTAAAAAGCAAAGAAGTAGTTCCCTGTTCTCAGTTTAATATGATTCTTCATCCTCTTGCAATTAGAAAAATCTTTCACATATAAGATTAAATAGAAAATATACTGTGATTCTAAATAATATAATCACCTTACCAATGTTCCCTGGAAATTTCCTGGCTTCTTATACCACAGTTTGTTGCCTCCTTCTTCACAGATACATAGATGATCCATGAGACCATTACTATATACAAAACATTTTCCTAGCAAAGAAGATTCCAACAGCCAACAATTACCTCACATAACCTTTATTATTTTTACAGATGAACAAATTGACATCACAATGAGGAAACTAGAAAATTATGAAAAGAGAAAGAATCTTGAAAAAGATAAATAACCATCTCTACTTTTTAGGATGAAACATACATAATTAATTTGATTTGCTTAATGCTACTGCAATGCATTCTAAACTCAGAGTTGTTAAAAGTAACTGCAAATTAGTACTTTATGTTTTCAGAACTGTAGTAAGAAAATGGCTGGGCACAGTGGCTCATGGCTGTAATCACAGCACTTTGGGAGGCCAAGGTCAGGGGACCGCTTGAGGCCAGGAGTTTGATTTCAGCCTGGGCTACACAGTGAACCTCCAACTCTACAAAAAATTTTTAAAAATTAGCTGGGTGTGGTGGCACATGCCTGTAGTCCCAGTTACTCAGGAGACTGAAGTGGGAAGACCACCTGAGCCCAGGAGGTCAAGGCTGCAGTGAGCTATGATCACACTACTGCACTCCAGCCTGGGTCGGGTGACAGAGTAAGACCTACTCTCAAAAAAAAAAAAAAAAAAGTACACAAATAACTTCTTTTAAGTTTTTAAGTTATCTGAGGGAATGAAGAAAGAAGATAAAAGAGGAAAACCCATTTAGAGAGGAGAACACGGACACAAATCATTTCTATTTGTCCAGAAGAAAAATCTGTGGTAAGCAAGGGAAATTCAGACAAAAATAGAATTTTTTTAAAAATATCATTCTCAATGTACATAATGCCATGCTTTGTCTCTTTTTCTGTATCTGTACTGCTCAGTCTAGCCATTTGTCACATTCGACCTAATGTAGTAACAACTTTCTCTAGTACCAACTTCCTCCCACTTACTGGACTAAACTGTTGCCAAAATTGTCTTCTCTGCCCAACAGTATAGAAAAATAGGAAGCTGTGAATTTTGTAATACTTAAGTCTGAGTGTTGCCTTCTGCTTTTATGGTTTTCTTTAACGTATAGAAAATTACCTTTTTAGCCTCTTCCTACAATCTACTCTTTCATTCATCTAAAATATCAGGGTTGTTCATTCCCTCTCACTGCTCTGTATTCAACACAGTGGCTTTGTATCTGAGCCAATTTTCTCACAGTCCAAACAGTGTGTTTTCTGCCACTTAAAATGTGGTTGCAATGCCATTATCTTTATAAACCTATAAAATACTAAGGAATTGCTAATCTTGCCTATCTTATAAAAACACATCATTATTTGTCTCAAATTCTACATAAACTACTATCCAGAAATTAATCAAGCTATCTGATAAAATAATACATTTCCAATCACTATATTCAAGCAATAGTTGTATGATGGTCATGAATGCTCTAACATGGGCACAACTTTTGGACACGGGAGTAAGCTAGATTCTAAGGTCTCTCACAAATATAATTCTGCTCTTACCTCTGAGGCACATCTACAAATACATAACCATCCTTTGCTTTAATTAGTAGGTCCATACAAATGTTATATATTTATTTTTTGCCTACACCTCATCACGTACAACTAAATGGTGAAAACAGAAACGTTTTTCATGAGGGTAAGAGGCATCTATTTTAATAAATTAGCAAATAAATATTATGCAAACAAAAATTAACACATGAACATTTAAAAATCAAACATAACATTTTTAGGGTAATTAGTACACGTACCTTTGGGAAGTGGGTTGTTTTGGGCTTGGAGTCTAATTTTAACAACATCCAGGGGTGTCACTATTGAAGATATGTAAGTTTCAATTAGCAAGTGGTATCTGTAAATTGGATAGATGTTTTACAAAGAACACAAAATACACTGATTCATACTTTTCCTCATGGCTATATAATGGGTGAGCTTATTTATCTTAAAGTAGTCTTGAATGTAACATTCTAATTTTTTTGCCCTTCAATTTTGCTAATCAGTGAAAGACAGACTAATTACTTCTCTCATGAGTACTAACTGCTATTCGTAATATTCCTACAACTATCACTCCATTAGCAATAAAGTTGGTACTTGTAAGAAAATATGCTTTCTAATAGAAGAAGTAAAAGTTCCAAAAGTCTTTGAGAATAACTTTGTATAAGTAATCAACAGTCAAATGATATTAGTCTTCCTAATCTGTCAAATTTACCTGTATCAAATAAGTGGTACAGATAATAAAAATTTGAGTACACTGGCCATAAAACATCTTTAGCACTAAATTATGTTATTCCATTTGGGCATAGCACAGTAAAGGAAAATAGTTTTAATATGCATGCTATATTTTATCCAAGTAGAAACAACTGCCAAATAATGGTTCTAAGAAAACTTTTCCTCATCTTGAGAATGACAATAATCATATTAGATGATCTCTATGAGCTTTATAACTCAAATTCTGACCTGAAAATACATCATAAGCAATTAATTTATTTGTTCTAATCATTTGTTATTTGTATAAACTACCCAACTTAAAAATCATTAAAATGCTAAACTATCACCTAACTATGTCATTTGGCTACATCTACAAGAAGCTGACTGTAAGAAACAGAAAATTGTGATCCAGAGAAATTTAAGAAATTCCATTAGTGCAAAGTAAAGATTATTTGTAATTGTTGCTAACACAAATTGGTAAAATTCTATATATTCATTATGCTAATATTTTATTCCATCTTCTTGTTTTCTATTATAAAAAGGGAGAATCAGAAAAGTTTAATGTTGATAGGGACCCAAAAGAAATCCCAGTATAGGTCCCTAATTTACAGATGAAATAATGAATTTCAAATAAAAGTTAGATTTCAACTTGAGAATGGCAAAGCAAGGACTAAAAATTCAAGTCTCTTGAATCTCTGTCCAGGGTTGTTTTCATATAATAATATGATGAAACATTCATGGATCATAAATGATAGTATGTGTTGTGAGAAGTCAGGGACCCCTGAACGGATGGACTGGCTGGAGCCATGGCAGGGGAACATAAATTCTGAAGATTTCATGGGCATTTAACAGTTCCCAAATAATACTTTCATAATTTCTTATGCCTTTCTTAATCTCTTAATCCTGTTATCTTCATAAGCTGAGGATGTACATCACCTCAGGGTCACTACAATAATTGTGTTAACTGTACAAATTGATTGTAAAACATGTGTGCTTGAACAATATGAAATCAGTGCACCTTGAAAAAGAACAGAATAACAGTGATTTTAGGGAACAAGGGAAGACAACCGTAAGGTCTGACTGCTTGCAGAGTTGGGCAAAATAGAGCCATATTTTTCTTCTTGCAGACAGCCTATAAACGGATGTGCAAGTAGGGAAGACATCACTAAATTCTTTTCCTAGCAAGGAATATTAATAATTAATACCCTGGGGAAGGAATGCATTCCTGGGGGGAGGTCTATAAACGGCCGCTCTGGGAGTGTCTGTTTTATGTGGTTGAGATAAGGACTGAAATACACCCTGGTCTCCAGCAGTATCCTCAGGCCTACTAGGATTGGGACACTCCACCCTGGTAAATTTGAGGTCAGACTGGTTCTCTGCTCTCGAACTCTGTTTTCTGCTGTTTAAGATGTTTATCAAGACAATATGTGCACTGCTGAACACAGACCCTTATCAGTAATTCTGCTTTTGCCCTTTGCCTTGTGATCTTTGCTGGACCCTTCTCAGGAGTTTGTGATTTTGCCCTTGTCCTGTTTCCTCAGAAGCATGTGATTGTTCTCCTTTTTGCCTTTGAAGCATGTGATCTTGTGACCTACTCCCTGTTCTTGCACCCACTCCCCTTTTGAAATCCTTAATAAAACTTGCTGGTTTTACAGCTCAGGTGGGCATCACGGTCCACCGATATGTGATGTCACCCCCGGAGCCCCAGCTGTAAAATTCCTCTTTGTACGCTTTCTCTTTATTTCTCAGCCAGCCAACACTTACGGAAAATAGAAATAACTGAAACACTGAAAATAGAAATACACTGAAACACTGATACTAAAACTGAAATGGAAGCACTGATTCATTCAAAGTTACATAATCTATATCAGTAACATAATTTTACCTATTAGTGATGTCAGTATAGCTCCAGTACATGAGGCAAGCATTTGTTGAAGAGGTGTCACTTTGATAATCTCTTGTCCTCTTGTTTCGGGATCCATATTTTTAACTAATTAAATACAAACCTGTTAAAGAAAAAGAAAATATAAAATTAGAGCACGTCATCTGATACTTCAAAAACGATAATGTCCTTCAGCTAAGCTGGGTGAGCAGCATCACATTAGTAAGACAACTAAGAGAGAATTAACCAAACAGATACAGACCACATAATAGAATGAAAGCAGTTGACCAGTAAGTCTCAGAGTCAGTGAACTTAGCCTCATAAACACTACTAAGAAACCTTCCCCAGTAGAGTACAGAGGTATCAGCAAATGCAGCCCTTTACTATATACCAGTAGTTGTTGTACAGATGTAAAATAAAAACACATAACCTTAATAAGTTTTATCTTACAAAAATTTGAGGAGAAAAGCAACATAAAAACATAAAAGTCTTAAAAAGTCAGATAATACAAAACAGTATAAAAATAACTTATGAACTTACTATTCAAAAATAATCACTGCCCAGGCACGGTGGCTCATGCCTGTAACTCCAGCAATTTGGGAGGTTGAGGCGGGCAGATCATAAGGTCGGGAGATCAAGACCAACCTGGTTAACATGGTGAAATCCCGTCTCTACTAAAAATATAAAAAATTAGCTGGGCGTCTGTAGTCCCAGCTACTCGGGAGGCTGAGGCAGAAGAATGGCGTGAACTTGGGAGGCAGAGCTTGTAGTGAGCCAAGATCGCGCCACTGCACTCCAGCCTGGGTGACAGAGCAAGACTCCGTCTCAAAAAAAAAAGAATAATAATCACCAGCAACATGAATGTCATCTTTCCAAATGTCTACACACATACACACATACATATGTATATGTCTATACGCACACATTACATCTAACTAAATACTGTATATTAATCAAACACATGTATACTTATGTGTCTGTGTACATACAGCTTTTCTGAAAAACAGGTTAATGCTATTTTGCTTGTCTAGTAGCCTGCTTTAACAAAAATATATTATAGACATTGTGTCAATAAAAACAGATTTACATTTTTATTGCTTGCACAGTAGTTAATTATATTTAATCAGTTTCAGATTGTTAGATACCAGGTTGTTGCCAATTTCCAAACTGTAAAATATTCTGCTATAATATTCTTATACATACATATATATATCTTTTTGTAACCTTCCTACAATTACTCTAGGAAAAAAAGTAAGATTGATGGGATAAGCTATTTTAAAACTTGATACAGGGCCAGGTGTGGTGGCTCACACCTGTAATCCCAGCACTTTGGGAGGCCAAGGCAGGTGGATCACCTGAGATCAGGAGTTCGAGACCAGCCTGGCCAACATGGTGAAACCAAGTCCCTACTAAAATTACAAAAAATTAGCCAGGCATGGTGGTGCAAACCTGTAGTCCCAGCTACTTGGGGAACTGAGGCATGAGAATCCTTTAACCCAGGAGTCAGAAGTTGCAGCGAGCCAAGATCACATTACTGCACTCCAGCCTAGGTGACAGAGGAGACTCCGTGTCAAAAACAAAACAACAACAACAGTAATTGGGCCGGGCGCGGTGGCTCAAGCCTGTAATCCCAGCACTTTGGGAGGCCGAGACGGGCGGATCACAAGGTCAGGAGATCGAGACCATCCTGGCTAACATGGTGAAACCCCGTCTCTACTAAAAAATACAAAAACCTAGCCGGGCGAGGTGGCGGGCATCTGTAGTCCCAGCTACTCGGGAGGCTGAGGCAGTAGAATGGTGTGAACCCGGGAGGCGGAGCTTGCAGTGAGCTGAGATCCGGCCACTGCACTCCAGTCTGGGCGACAAAGTGAGACTCTGTCTCAACAACAACAACAACAACAACAAAAAAAAAAAAAAAAAAAACAACAACAACAACAACAAAAAACCTTCATACAAATTGCTATGATGCTTTCCAGAAAGCTTGGATCAATTTATACTTCTACTGGCAATATGAGAGTTCCTACTTATGCATGACTTATCGAATTCTCTGTCAAATTACATATCATTTTTTTCTGAACCATTCAAAAGTAGGCTGCATACATCATGTCCCTTCACCATAAATATGTCAAAATATTATCTTATATAATCACAATTATCAAATTCAGAAAACAATTTTGAACAGTACTCTACAGTTCATATCCCAATTTTGTCAATGATATCGATAATGTCTTTTAGAAAAATAAATGGTAATTTTATTGTTTCTTTAGACTTTTATTATCTACCTACCTGGTTTGAGTCTTTTCTTCAACTCTATGCTCCAATATTGTATTGTCTGTAACATCAGTAGCCAAAAACCTATAATTAAAAGAAAGTAATTGTCTTATCTTTTCACCCAGGATAAAGGATAATAAATCTAAAAGAAAGGAGTACATAAAAACTTCAATACAAAAACCAACGAATATTCACTAAAGGCTTTCTACTAATTGCTCTGAGGAATATAAAGAGCACTCCATAAAGGCAAGCATTAGTTATAGAAGCATTTTCACAAAAACCTCATGTTATTCTAGTTAATATACTCTGCTTTAAAAACAAATAAGCAAACGACTCCAGAGCCCAAACACAGTAATCAATCTTACCATCATTTACAGTAGAACGACCAGATTTTGTAACACAAAATTAAAGGTCCAGCATCATCTATGAAGGTTTTTTTTTTTGGGAGGGGAGTGTAAGAGGGGGGACCCTTTAATCTGAATTGAAACAAGCAATAAGCTTTAGATCTAACTTCCGAGTCACAGGAAATTCAGTAACTAGTGTAACAAGGTAATGGATGCCATGTAACAGTAGAAGTTGTACTCTTTTAGCTTACAGGACTACTGTCTTGATTTCTCCAAGTCAAAGGTGGGAAAAAAGGTGGCAGGGGAGATTAAATGAATCTTGAAAGAGTCAACCACCAAAAGAACCCTGGTTGAAACAAACAAATTTTTCCAGTTTGAGGGTAACTAGTGACATCTGATCATGGTCTGGTATTAGATAATACTAATTTGATATTAGACAGTATTTCAGAAATCTTGTTTATTTTGTATGTAGAAATAATCTTTTAAGAGATTCATTCTAAATTATTAAGGACCATAATGTTCTAATAGCTGTAGTTTACAAAACTTCAAAAACATAAATATACTAAAATGTTAATGATTTGGTAAATCTACATAAACATATATCATAAATATTTCATTGTTCTGTATTTTTCTGTATATGTGAAAATATGTATAATAAAAATATTTTAGTTCCTGAAACTTATGTAGAATCTTCAAGTCTAGGGAACATCGTATTTGTAACATTCATTTAAATGAGCTCCTTTAAGTGGAAAAATAATATACGTATGCTAGAATACAGGTATATTTCTCCTCCAGAATGGTAAAACGGCCCATAGTACTTTATTGTTGACACTGATGCCAGCAAGGTTGACAACTTGAATATGTGCACATGAAAGTAAATCCAGAAAACTTTATTACGTTTTTAGCCATTAGAATGTAAGGAAACAAGTCAGAAATTTAGATACAACTTTTTAGAATAGTTAATGAAATTGTTTCATAACATACATACTATTTTAGAAAAATAAGTTACATCAATTATCTCCTAAAATCAGGTTACCTAATTATAATGAGAACTGAAAAATGAGTCTCCTTTTCAATTTATTACAAAAATAGTGAAAAAAATGCAAAACTCTACTCCCAGAGACTTGGGAGTACACGTAGAAAATGTGAGATGTGATTATCAGTGAACTGCCTAGAACTCATAATGTATTCAACATTGCTTTAAACTCCCTACAGTTTTACCAACCTACTTATCTTTTTTCTTTGCCTCTTTCTATTCTCCTATGTGCAGACACTGTCCCTTTTTCAGGGAGGACACATTCTAGTGTGATAAACCATTCTAACAAAGTATCTCTCGGCTTTACTATAATAGTAGAACATCTCATCAACAAACGTTCTGCAAGAACAGTTTTCCTCCCTCAACTCCCTGCAAAATTCTTCTTTTCTATACCTTTTCTGCTTCTGTATGCTACTGAAGTAACCATTAATAATTTATTCTAACTAGCCAACGTGTTCTTCAAGTGTAAATGGGAAGCATTCTCCAACATGAAAAACCCGTGAGCCCTTCTTAAGAAACATGTTACTTAATAACAAAATTCACTTAACCAAGAGATTAATGAAGAACATTTAGTAAAAGGATTAAAGTAACTTACATTTAAGCCAGAAGACAGAAAAGTATCTACTCAGTCTCATCAGAATTTTTAATTTTTTCAAAACAAGTATGTGTTAAATGCTATCTTGTAATCTTGATTTACCTTCTGCATTAGTCTGTTTTCACACTACTGATAAACACATACCCAAGACTGGGCAATTAACAAATAAAAGAGTTTTAATGAACTCACAGTTTCACGTGCCTGGGGAGGCCTCACAATCATGGCAGAAGGTAAAAGGCACGTCTCACACGGTGGCAGAGAAGGTAAGAGAACTTGTGCAGGGGAACTCCCCTTTATAAAACTATCAGATCTCATGAGAAGTATTCACCATCACAAGAATAGGATGGGAAAGGCTCACCCCCATGATTCAATTACCTCCCACCAGGTCTCTCCCACAACATGTAGGGACTATAGCAACTACAATTCAAGATGAGTTCTGGGTGGGGATACAGCCAAACTGTATCACCTTCCCCTGGCCAATAAAGATGCTTAACATTTCTTCACATTTTTATCAGTAGTATATATTGCCTCTTCTGTAGTATGTCCATTTACATCTTTTACCTACTTTGACGTTAAGGCATGTATACTTTCCTTACTGTTTTGAGGAATCCTTTATTCCATTTAAAAAAAGAATACTCAGGAATGCATGATATGGTTTGGTTGTCTCTCCACCCAAATCTCATCTTAAATTGTAGTTCCCATAATCCCCACGTGTCATGAGAGGGAACAAGTAAGAGGTAATTTAATCATGATGTTCCTGTGATAGTGAGTTCTCACAAGATCTGATGGTTTTATAAGGGACTTTTCCCCCTTTTGCTTGGCACTTCTCCTTGCTGCCACCATGTGAGGAAGGACATGTGTGCTTCCTCTTCTACTATAATTGTAGGTTTACTGATGCCTCCCCAGCCACAATGAACTGTGAGTCAATTAAACCACTTTCCTTTATAAATGACCCAGTCTCAGGTATGTCTTTATTAGCAGTGTGAGAATGGACTAATACATTTATTTATTTTTATTGATACATACTAGATATACATGTTTTGGGAGTACATGTGATAATCTGATAATATAGTCAAGATCAAATCAGGGTAATTGGGATATCCATCACTTTAAACATTTCTCTTTTATTTATGTTAGGAACATTCTAATTATTATCTTCCAATTATTTTGAAATGTATAATAGATTATTAACTATGCTTACTCTACCAATTGATCAAACACCAGGTCTTATTTCTTCTATCTAACTGAAATTTGTACTCATTCATCAACTTCTCTTCCCAGTTTCCTTCCCCGAAAACTTCCTGGCCTCTGGTAATTACCAATCTACTTTTAATCTTCATGAGATCCACTTTTTTAGCTCCACATATGACTGAGAACATGTGATATTTGTCTTTCTCTCTCTGGCTTATTTCAATTAACATAAGGATTTCTAGGACTTCCAGGTTCATCCACGTTGTCACGAGTGGCAGAATTTCATTCTCTTTTTACAAATGTTCTGTAAATGTCAGTTAGGCCCGTGTAGTTTAACTCCAGTGTTTCCTTGTTGGTATTATGTCTGAATGATCTGTCCATTACTGAGAGTGTGTTACTGAAGCTCCCCACTAATACTGAATTGCAGTCTCTCTCTCCCTTTACGACTATTTAAAAAATTTAATTGATATGTACTAGGTGCATCTATATTCGAGGTGGATGTGATAATTTAATACATTCATATAATTTATAAAGTCAAATCAGTGTAATTGAGATATCCAGCACCTTAAATGTTATTTATGTTAGAAACATGTGAATTATTCTCTTCTAGCTATTTTGAAATACACAACAGATTAATGTAAACTATATCCACCATACTGATCTATCAAAAAAATGTGGTCTTCTTTTACCAAACTGTTCGCTTTAGAGCTATTAATGTTTGCTTTATATATTGGGGTGTTCCCGCATTGGTTACATAAATATTTATAATTGTTGTATCATCTTGCTTAATTGACCCCTTTATCATTTTATAGTGACATTGTCTTTTTTTTACAGTCTTTGACTAGTAGTCTATTTTACATATGCACAGCTACTCCACATTCTTTTTGGTTTCCACTTGCATAAATGAAATACCTTTCTCCATCCCTTCGTTTTCAAATTGTGTCTTTATAGATTAAGTGGGTTTTTTGTAGACAGCATATGGTAGGGTCTTGGTTTTCTTAATCCATTTAGCCATTTTGTGTCTTTAAACTGAGAACTGAATCTAGTTTTATTCTGTATTAGTACTAATAACTTACCACTGCCATTTTGTTGTTTCTTTAACGGCTGTTTTCTAACTTGTCTCCTCTTCTTTTCTTCCATTCTTACTGTTTTCCTTCGTGGCTAAGTGATTTTCTTTGTTAGCATGTTTTGATTTTCTTTCTTTCTTTCTCTCTCTCTCTCCCTCTCTCTCTCCCCCCCCCCCCCCTTTCTTTCTTTTTTTGAGACAAGGTCCTGCTCTGGTGTCCAAGCTGGAGTGCAGTGGCAGGATCACAGCTAACTGCAACCTCAAGCTGCTGGGCTTAGGCAATCCTACTGCCTTAGCCTATTGAAGAGCTAGGAGACTATAGCCATGAGCCACCACTACTGGTCTAACGCATTGCTTGTTATTTTTAGTGTATCTACAATAATTTTGCATTGTGGTTAACATGAATTTTAAAAATCATCTTGTAAATACATTATTTTTAAAAGATGAAAACTTATTTTAGATAAAGAATAGAAACAAAAAGAAAACTAAAAAAAAAAGTTCTACACTTTAATTACATCCTGCATACATTTTGACTTTTTGTCTTAATTTACATATTCTTATATGCCTTCTCTCTCAACAGGCTGCAGTAGCTATTACAGTTTTTGATAGATTTTTCTCTTATGCTTCATACTAGAGTTATGAGTGAATTGCACACCACAATTTCAGCATTAGAATATTCTTGGGAGGCCAGGTGCAGTGGCTGAGGCTTGTAATCCCAGCACTTTGGGAGGCCAAGGCAGGCGGATCACTTAAGGCCACAAGTTCGAGACCTGCCTGGCCAAGAGGATGAAACCCCACCTCCGTTAATAAAAACAAAAATTAGCAAGGTGCAGTGGCGCATGCCTGTAGTTCCAGCTACTCAGCAGGCTGAGGCAGGAGAATTGCTTGAACCTGGGAGGCAGAGGTTGCAGTGACCCGAAATCATGCCACTGCACTCCAGTTTGGGCAACACAGTGAGACTCCGTCTTGGGGAAAAAAAAAAAAAAGAATATTCTTGGAATCTATGCACAGTGGTTCATGCCTGTAATCCCAGCAGTTTGGAATGTCAAGGCAGGTGGATTGCTTGAGCCCAGGAGTTCAAGATCAACATGGCAACATGGTGAAACCCCATCTCTACAAAAAATACAGAAATTAGTCAGGTGTGGTGGCACATGCCTGTAGTTCCAGCTACTTGGGAGGCAGAGGTGGGATGATCGCTTGAGCCCACAAAGCAGAGGTTTCAGTGAGCTGAGATCATGCCACTGCACTCCAGCCTGGGCGATAGAACAAAACCCTCTCTAGGGAAAAAAAAAAAAAAAAAGAATGAATATTAATGGTCTGTGTACTTACTTTAATTGGCCAGTTTTGCACCTTAAAATGTTTTCTTTTCGCACATGTTTTTTCCTTCTAGATTGAAGAATTCCCTTTAGTGTTTCTTGAAAAATGGGTACGGTAGTGGTGAATTCTCCTAGCTTTTGTCTAGGAAAGACTTTATCTGGCCTTCATATTTCAAGTATATATTTGCTGGATACAGTATTCTGGGATGGCAGATTTTTTTTCATTCAGCCATTTAAAAATGTCATCTAACTCTTTCCTGGCCTGTATGAAGTCTGTTGCCAGACGAATTGTAGTTTGTTTACATGTTATTTGGTTCTTTTGTTTTGCTGCTTTTAGAATCCTTTATTTATCCTTCCCCTTTTAGAGTTTGATTATTATATGCTGTGGAAGACAGAGTTTCTGGGGTGCCAGCTGAGTTGGTCTCCCCTGTGTGAGACACCCATGGGAAGCCATGGGCGGGCTCTGAGGAGAAATGTCTCCTTGTTGCCTTCATGTCTTTATGTCCTGAGAGCATAACCTCTCAGTGGCATTCCACAGGTTGCTCAGGGAGATAACATTTCCTTGAAAGAGGGGAGTATAATCAAACATCTCAGCTCCTCCTGAAACCCACTCCTGATAAGTTAAAGATCTTAAGTAGTTTAGACACACGCCTTTGCTCAAGGAAATTCACAGAAACCACCACTGCTATACATCTGATTGAATGACTCAGGAGTTCCTTCACTGATTAATTCTTTTCCTCTTCTCTTCCTCCCCCTCCCATCTGCCCTAAGAACAAAGAGCTTGTAAACCAAAAAACTGGGTGGAGCCCAAGAGCTCTGGGCTGTGAGCAAGCCTCCAATGCTCTGGTCCCCTGGACCAGCCTTTTAAACGTTTATTCTTTCTCTAACTCCTTTGTCTCCACCAGACTCGGGGTACCCGCTGGGTGGTGTGAGGCTGGTTTCCCCAACATATGCCTTAGGGAAATCTTATTTGGATCAAATCTGTTTGTTGTTCTCAGACCTTCCTATAACTGGATATTTACATCCCTCTCAAGTTTGGGATCGTTTTCTGTTATTATTTCTTTGAATATGTTTCCTACCTCAACTCCCTCTTGAACACCAATAATTCTTAGATTTGAAGTAATTTTCTGTATCTTGTAGGTAATCTTCACTTCTTTAAATTCTTTCTATTCTCCTCTGTGTGTTTTCAAATAGCCTGTCCTTTAGCTCACCGATTCTTTTCTCTGCTTGATCCATTCTGCTGTTCACAGTATCTAATCAAATTTTTAGTTGACAAGTATTGCTGAATTCCAGATTTCATTTTTAAAAACAATTTCAATCTGTTTAATTTCTTTCATAAAATTCTGAATTTTTTTTGTTTTATCCTGGAGATCAGAGTTTACTTAAAACTGCTATTTTAAATCCTTGGTCACAGAGCTCATGTACTGTGTCTCATCAGGATCAGTCACTGGAGTTTTGCTGTCTTTTTGGGGAGGTCACTATTCCCTATTTGTTATTTCCTATAGATTTATGTCCATATCTTTGCAATGAATAATTCATTTATTCCAGTCTTCTTGGTCTGGCTTATTTTAGTGTTTACTGGGCATGTTTGCTTAGACACTCTTTGTAATTTACCTGTTAAATATTGTTTCCCACTAGGTCACTGCCTCCTTTTTGGTACTAGATGGCACCTTAAGCACAGGATTGCCTCAGCTTTAGTAAGCAATCTAAATGCTGCCTGTCCTGAATGGGTGAAATCACAAAGAATGCATCACAGCAGTGTGAGAAGGAAGGTTAGGTGTTCCTGCCTAGGGGACCTGTGGAACATTCCTCTTACAGTATGGTGCTGCGGAACAGCCACCGTGATTTGGCATCTCCTTTGGTTGAGTTATAGAGCAGAGTTTGCAAGGTCAGGGACGGTGGTATCACCTCCCCACCTTTTACTCTGCCTGTCCTTAGCAATATTTCTACCTTCAGGCACCACCAATGCTTCCAATGAGCTGAGGGAGGAAGAATTATCCTGAGAGGGAACCCGAAATTATAGGGAAGCTGACTGTCCACCTCAATCTCACAATTTCCAGCATGGAAACCATGAATTGAAGGGAACAATCCTGTGCACTTGGTGCCAGGAAGACTCAGAGGAAAAGTATCACAGACACTTTTCCACAGAGTTTTTCTTGTTTATGAAAAACTCTCAAACCATGTTTTTCCTCTGCTCTCACGCCAGAAAAATCAAGAAAGAATTATCTGACCAAATGTTTGGGGGTGAGGAGTTCCCCCTACCTGTATGCAGTGGGCCCTGCCAGCTGGATATCCTCCAATTAATTCTGACGCTACCTACCTAGAAATAAGAGTCTGATACCACAGGTTGAGGGCTGACTCCAAGACTGCCTCCCAACTTCAGTCACAAGTCCACGCCTCCAGAACTTCTGACTAACCAGATTTGAGTTAGGGTTCCCACAACTAACTCTTTGGGTTTGAACAATTTGCTAGAGTGGCTCACAGAACTCAGCAAAGCAGGTTTTCTGGTTCCTTATAAATGATATTGCAAAGGAAACGGATGAAGAAATGCATAGGGAAAGGTATACGGGAAGGAGGTGGTACTTTAATTTCTTCCCTGGGCATGCCAACCTGCAGGAACCTCAACATATTCAGCTATCCAGAAGCTCTCTGAACCCTGTACTCTCGGGTTTTTATGAAGGCTTCATGATGTAGGCCTAGTTAATTAAACCACTGGTTATGAGTGATCAACCTGACCTTCAGCTCTTCTCCTCTCCCCGAAGGTTTCAGGGTATGGCTATGAATCCCAAACTTCTAATCATGCCTTCATTTTTCTGGTGACTAGCCGTACCCTAAAGCTATCAGTCAGTATTAGCATACAAAAATATAGGACTTTGGAGATTCTAAGGATTTTAGGAGTTGTACATCAGGAAATGGAGACGAAGGTCACATCTGCTTAGAGTTTTTTCATTTATCTGTGGCTCTGAAAGCTGCCTCATCCTATTTGAGTTCTGGGATATTGCTGGTGGTATCTTGGCACTGTGTATTTGTTTTCAGTTTTCTGTTAAAGAGAATGAAGCCAACTTACTTCTACACCACCATTTTGGAACTGAAAACTCTCCCCTTTAACTGGGTGTGGTGGCTCATGCCTGTATTCCTAGCACTTTGGGGGGCCAAGTGAGGCAAATTGCTTGACCTCAGGAATTTCAGACCACCCTGGGCAATGTGGTGAAACTCTATCTCTAGAAAAAAAATACAAAAAATGAGCTAGGTGTAGTTGTTTGCACCTGTAGTCCCAGCTACATGGGGGGCTGAGATGGAAGAATCACTTGAGCCCAGGAGGTCAAGGCTGCAGTGAGCCAATATCATGCCACTGCACGCCAGTCTGGGTGTCAAAGTTACAAAGGGAGACCCTGTTCAAAAAAAAAAATAAATAAAAGTCTCTCCCCTTTATTCTATTCCAGTTTGTACCCCTTTTTTTTCTGGTTTCTTTCACTCACTAATTATTCTGAAACTCATTCATTTTATTACATGCATTGATACTTGGTTCCTTTCCACTGCTGAGTAGTATTCCATTATATAAATATACTACAATTTATCCATTTATCTGTTGATGAAAATCTGGGTTGTTTCAAGTTGGGGGTTATTACAAATAAAGCAACTATGATTATCTGTTTAAATCTTGAGTAAATACGTAAGCAGAGTAGATGGATCAAATGGTAAATGTATGTTTAACATTTAAAGAAATTCGGAAAATGTTTTCCAAAGCAGTTGTACCGTTCTACACACCCACCAGCACTATATGCAAGTTCCAGTTGCTTCACATCCTTAACAACACTTGATATGGTCAGTTTTAACATTTTATTCCCTTGAATCGTAAAATCGTAAAATCTCATTGTGGTATTACTTTGCATTTTTCTAAGGAATTGTTATGTTATGCATCTTTTCATGTCTTTAGTTTCCATCTAATATATCTTCTTTGGAGAAACAGCTATTTAGATCCTTCGGTAATTTTTAAATTGGGTCATTTTCTTAAAATTAAGTTATAATTCTTTATATTTTTTGGATACTAGATCCTTACCAGATACATAACACACAAAATAGCTTATTTTGTGAGCTGTCTTTTCACATTCTTCATAGCGTTCTTCAACATACAAAAGTTTTTAAGTTTAGACAAAGCTCAATTTGCCTATTTTTTCTGTTGGCCTTCTGAAGTAAAGGACAAAAGTGACAAAATGTCACTTTCAAGATTAACTTAGAAAAGACTGTGATGTCCACTAAAGCAGATTCTGCTTTCTTCACTAGCTTTATCTGATGATGATAGGGACAAGAGGCAGATAACTTCTGGGCAGAAGAGGGCGGATCCCCAGTGAGGACCCTACCCTCAAGACTGGAACTACAGCCCAAAGTGAAACTTACATCCCTGTTTTCCCACTTGAATGTTGCCTTTTCCAAAACTACCTATGGCCTGCCCCACCCCCATCCTGTGCCCATATAAACCCCAGACTCAGCCAGCAGAGGGAAAAGCAGCAACAGCTGGATGTCTGAGAGAAGCAGCTTGACTTTTGAGTGATGGCTTGACGCGTAGCTTTGAAGATGATTCTGGCTGGGGACGGCTGGACCTCAGGGCAAGATTACCTTCCTGCTCCAACCCCTTTTCAGTTCCCCTTCCTGCTGAGAGCCACTTTCATCAGCATTTACCATATTCAAGTCATTCATGTGACCTCATTCCTCCTGAATGCCAGACAAGAACTCATGTGCCCCACAGGAGCGTGTAAAAGGCCATCACACTGACCCTCCTAAGCTGCTAACACTTAAGCTGTCTACGGATGGCAAAGCTGAAAGGGCACTGTATCATTTCCTCTGGGGTTTCAGGGGTCACAGGCACAGGGCAGTACAGAGTTTGCTCTTGCTGGCGCCCAAAAGCACTCACCCCAGCTCCTGCACCCGCTCACCTGCCCTCCTCATCACATGAGGGGTGGAACAGCGAGTGAGTAAAGTTTGCCCCTGCCGTTGCTCATGCACTCCAGTTCCCATGCATGAAGAGGTCAGGGAAATATCCTGATTCAATGATACAAGGTGTCATGCTGTGAACTGCCCTATGTAGAGGCCCATCTGGGCAACAAAAACAGCCTCCAGATAATAGCATTGAATTGAGGCCCTTCAGACCAACAAGTCAAAGGAAAGTGAATCTTGCCAACAACCACTAGTAAGCTTGAAATTAGATCCCTCCCTGGTTGGAGCCTTGAGATAAATGCAACCTCAGCCAACACCTTCATTGTACTGTCCTGAGAGATCCTGAGCTTACTTAACTAAGCTACATCCAGATTCCTAACACACAAACACTGTGAGATAATAAAGATTAGTTATTTTAAGATAACTACATTTTAGAATAATTTGTTATACGGCAACAGATAGTATCTATTGAGATGAACACACGGTTTTTCCTTTTTAGTCTGGTTACATGGTGATTTACACTGCTTGATTCCTGGAATAAACCTCCATTTACTCATGATGTTTTATCCTTTCTATAAAGAATTGGTTTTCATTTGTTAAATTTTTGCTAAGAATTTAACCATCTATGTTTATTAGGGATGCTGATCCATAATTTTTTGTACCATCTTTGCCTTTCTTAAAATGCACACGTGAAGAGAATTCACCAGTGAAGCAATCCGGGCCTGGAGTTTTCTTTAGTAGATATAAGAATATTCAGGCTTTCTCTTCTTCTGTAAGCTTTGACAGTTGGTATATTTCAAGTAATTTGTCCATTTCATTTAAGTTGTTGAATTTATCAGCATAGGGTTGTTTGTAATATTGCTTTGTTGCCATTTTAACATCCATTGGTTCTGTAGTTGTGTACCTTTCACTAATTTATTAAAGATCTTAATAAATGAAGAAATATACCATTTCATACACTGGAAGAATAAATGCTATAAAGATATAAATTCTTCCAAATTTATAGATTCACAGGAATCGTAACCAAAATTCCAAATCTTCTTACTTTTGTGAGTTTGACAAACTATTTTCCAAAACTTACATGGAAGTAGAAAATGGCAAGAATTACCTAAAGTTTTGAGATGCAGTTAAAGCAGCATTTACAACGAAATTTACAGCATTATATGCTTGTATTAGAGAAAGCCTAAAATTAATGATCTAAGCATCTTCCCAAAGAAACTAAAAAAAGAGCAAATTAGAACCAAAAGAAGAAGAAATGAAAATAAAACAGAAATCAGTAAAATTGAAAGCTCAAAAACAATAGGAAAAAAAAAAAAAAGCTGGTCCCTTGAGGCAAATAATAATAATAATAATAATAATAAACATCCAGTCAGATAACAGAGGAAGAAGAAAACCTTTGACAACATCCCACACCCACCATGACTGAAAGGCTTCCGCAAGCCTTTCAATCTCTTCAATGAAAGAGAGATTGCTCAGTTTGATAAGAACCATTTACTACTCTCATCATTTCTATTCAACAAAGTACTGAAGAATTTAGCCAGTACAACAAAGCAAGATAAAGAAATTAAATGCGGCTGGGCGCAGTGGCTCACGCTTTTAATCCTAGCACTTTGGGAGGACGAGGTCAGGAGTTCAAGAGCAGCCTGGCCAACACAATGAAACGCTGTCTCTACTAAAAACATAAAAATCAGCTGGGTAATCTCAGCTACTGTAATCTCAGCTACTCAGCAGCCTGAGGCAGGAAAACCACTTGAACCCAGGAGGTGGAGGTTGCAATGAGCCCAGATCACATCACTGAACTCCAGCCTGGGTGACAGAGCTAGACTCTGTCTCAAATAAAAAAAAAATAAATTAAATGCATACAAATTGGAAAGAATGCAGTGTCTAGTCACAGACAAAATATAGAAAAACCCTAAGAATCTACAAAATTTAAAATGCCACTTAGAAGTAATAACTTAGTTTAGAAGGATCACAAGATAAGTTAATATAGAAAATCATATTCCTATATATTAGCAACAAAGTTATTTGAAACGTGTCAGACAACTCCAAAAATGTGAAATACTTAGGTATAAATCTATACAATATGGACAAGCTTTGTATGCTGAGAATTAAAAGACACTAATAAATCAAAGAAGCCCTAAGTGAGAAATATTCCATATTCATAGATCGCAAGACTCAAAATTATAAGGTCATCTGTTCTGCCCCAACAGATATACAGACTTACAGCAATTCTGAATAAAACCCTAGCACAACACTTCATAGAAATGGACAAGTTGATTCTAAAATTTATACAGAAAGACAAAGAAACCAGAATAACCAAAACGATTTTGAAAAAGAATAACAAAGTTGGAAGCCTCACACTACCTGATTTCCTGACTTAATGCAAAGCTACAGTAGTTAAGATACTGTAGTAATGAAGAAAGAACAGGCATATTGACCAATGGAATGGAACAGAGAGTTAAACAAAATACATCCACATATATACGATCAAATTATTTGTGACTATAGCAGAAAGGCCATTACATAGAGAAGGAATAGTCTTTTTCAATAAATTGTACTGGAATAATTAGATGTAAAAAGAATCTCCATCTGTAACTTCATACTTGATACAAAAGCTAACTCAAAATGGATGTAGACCTAACTGTAAAACTTCTAAGTACAAGTATAAAACTTTAACAAGTTAACATAGGTATGTTTATGACCTTGGATTAAATAAAATTTCTTAGATATTACATCAAAGGCATAATCCATAAAAGAAAAAGAGGATAAATTATGTATCATCAAATTTAAGAACTCTCAGTCTTTGAAAGATACTGGTAAGAAAATTTAAAACAAACAAAAAACAAGCCATAGACTGGAACAAAAATTTCACATATCACATATCTGATAAAGGATTTACATCCAGAATACATAAATAACTCTCAAAACTCAATAAGAAAATGAATAACCCCATTTTGTGTGTGTGTGTGTGTGTGTGAGAGAGAGAGAGAGAGAGAGAGAGACAGAGTCTTGCTCTGCCACCCAGGTTGGAGTATGGTGCTGCAATCTCGGCTCACAGGAACCTCCACTTCCTGGGTTCAAGTGATTATCCTGCCTTAGCTTCCTGAGTAGCTGGGATTACAGGCACCCACCATCACACCTGGCTAATTTTTGTATTTGTAGGAGAGACGAGGTTTCGCCATGTTGGCCAGGCTGATCCGAACTCCTGACCTCCAGTGATCCACCTGCCTTGACCTCCCAAAATGCTGGGATTACAGACACGAGCCACCACACCTGGCCAAATAATCCATTTTTTAAAATAGGCAAAGATATACCAAACAAGAATATGAAATGATGCTCCACATCATTCGTCATCATGGAAATCAAACTAAACTGTAAAAAGATACCACTACATAATTACTAGAATGGCATTAAAAAATGTTGATGATACAAGTGTCAGCAAAGATGAAAAGCACCTAGACAACTCTCAAAAATTGTTAGTAGAAATGTAAAATATTGTAACTATTTTGGAAAACATTTTGCCAGTTTCTTATATGTGTATACGGCTGATCAAATAAGTAAATGTATAGTAAATAATAACAGCCAGGTTTCTCACTGTCACAGAATGAAGGTACAAATAAAGGAAACAAAAAAGCTAGAAGACACCCTGTCCTATGATGTTGGATTTGAATCAAAGCTATCATAACCAACTCACAGCTTTAAAATGCATATATACAAATGGACAAAAACAGAAATAATTACAAATGTATATAAATGCATGAGTTAGTATACATATAAATATTTCTAAGCTGTGCCTGCTGA
The DNA here is from genome assembly GCF_043159975.1 of Macaca nemestrina. Classification (NCBI taxonomy): domain Eukaryota; kingdom Metazoa; phylum Chordata; class Mammalia; order Primates; family Cercopithecidae; genus Macaca; species Macaca nemestrina. The sequence continues at coordinate 67,402,281 of NC_092128.1, forward strand.
AGAAGTATAGAACCAATGATACTCCAGTAGCAATAACTCAGTAGTAACAAATGTACCTATTATCCAGCTCATAATCTTTAATTCTCCAATAAAAGGAACCAGGGATGCTTGGAGAAGTGGTTGTTCCTAGGCCTAGGGCAGGGAAAATACAAAATGAAACCACCATAGTGCTAAAAAATAAGAAAATGATTTAAAAGGATGAGAATGCAGTGGTAAGAAGACACATTGAATGGCAAAGAAGCCAAACTGAAAGAGTTCCCAAAGGCCAAAGTTAGAACAATTTGAGCAACAAAACACAAAATAATTGTTCTGGATTATAACTAATGGCATAAAATAAACATCCATCAGTAGATATCGATATAAACAATTGAATAAAGAGATGGAGACGAGTGATAGTTCTTTCTTACAAAAGCATTCATATTAATGAATTCTTCGTTAATAAGGAATGAGGAAAGTAAAAAAATCACCATTAGAACATCAGGGTAATAAGCACTGTAATAACACAGTAATAAGAATCCACCAATAGATGCTAAAATTATTGAGGAGAAACAGAATATTTGCATAGTCTCAAAGTATCTTACCTAAGATACTTACTAATTACAAATATAAAGATAGTACTTTAACAATAGAAAAACTCTGCAGACACCAGACATCCTTAACCAAGTGGTTAAGGTTAATATCATGGTTAATATCATCAATAATAAGAAATGTAAATATCATGTACACCCTGTCACAATGTATTAAGGAGATTTTTTGTGATATTCTTGCCAAAAATGCATACTCTCCATCTAATCATGAAGATACATCGGACAAAACCAAATTAAATGACATACTACAAAATAACTGACTAGTATTCTTCAAGGGCATGGTACACAAAGACTGAGGAACAATCACAAATTAAAGGCAGAAGAGACAAGAAACTAAGTACAATGTGGGATCCTGAAGTAGATTCTAGAATAGAAAAATGACAACAGTGGGAAAAACTCATAAAATATGAATAAAATTGGTAGTGTGGCTTAAGAAAAAGTCTTGTACCAATGTTAATTTCTTATTTTGATGTACTATAGTATGCAAAATGTTAACATTACGAGAATAAAGTGAAAGAAAAGTGTTTAAATAGACTTATCATATAACACCCTCAATCCAATGTATTCACACAAGGAAAATGAGACATTTACATTTATATAAAAACTTGTACACAAATAGTTGTAAGATCTTTCTTCATAAATTTCCCCAAACTAGAATCCACTCTAACATCTCTCAACTGGGAAATGTGTAAACAAATTTTCATATGCATAAAATGGAACACTACTCAGTAATAAAAAGGAAGAAAGTACTGATACATCCAACAACAGGGATGAATCTCAAATAAATTATCCTATGTAAAAGAAACCTGACTCAAAAGGCATTATTTCATTTAACTGGCATTATTGCAAAGGCAAAATAATAAAACAGACTGGACTGCCAAGGGATTGGAAGTGGAGAAGAAGAGGAAAAGACTAACAGCTGTGAAGAAGTGACAGAACTGTTGTGAATCTTAATTCTGATGATGACACTATGTTTGTCAAAACTCACAGGTATATGTACTAATGGGGCAAGACTGATTATATGTATATCACCTTTAAAAGGATAGCATTACAGGCCAGGCATGGTGGCTCATGCCTGTAATCTCAGCACTTTGGGAGGCCCACGCAGGCGATCATGAGGTCAGGAGTTCAAGACCAGCCTGACCAACATGGTGAAATCCCGTCTCTACTGAAAATACAAAAATTAGCCAGGTGTGGTGGCACACACCTGTAATCACAGCTACTCAGGAGGCTGAGACAGGAGAATCGCTTGAACCCGGGAGGCAGAGGTTGCAGGGAGCCGAGACAGTACCACTGCACTCCAGCCTGGGTGACAGTGACTTCGTCACCCAGGAGACTCCATCTCAAAAAAATAAAAAAAAGATAACATTACAGCCTGGGCAACATAGGGACACCCTGTCTCTGCCAAAAGTTTTTAAAAATTAGTCAGGCATGGTGATGCATGCCTATAGTCCCAGGTACTCAGAAGGCTGAGGTGGGAGGATTGCTTGAGCCCAGGAGTTCAAGGCTGACTGTGCCAATGCACTCCAGCCTGGACAAGAGAGTGAGACTCTGTCAAAAAAAAAAAAAAAAAAAAAGTAGCATTAAAAGAAGACAACGTAAACTGTGGTTTTTGCCATTACTTTTAATGGCATTACTTTTAATGAGCAGCCTGAATTCTCAAGGTGATTCCTGGTGCCAGAGGAGCAAAGTGAAGATTGTTCTGAAAGAATTGTTGTTGTCTATTTTTACTTCTCTGGTGGTTGCCTAAGGACCAGCGAAAGGGACTTGTGCCTTTATTTCACTAAACTCAGAACTCCACAAGGCTATAAAGGCAACTACCCAAGGGATGTTTGTCAAAAACACTTAAAAAGGCAAATGTATCAGTTGTGGCCACCTGGAACAAGGGATAAAAACTGGCAAAAACAAAAGACACATAGAAGAGCTCGGGAGAAAAAGCTGGGCAATGAAGATTTTTTGTGAAATAAGCTCCCACAAATCTCTAGGTCTCTAGAAGGCTACATCCATGCTTAGAAAGGAGCACATGCACCGAGAATACCCAAGAAGGCATTCAGCTCTAACCCCTGGTTGACCTCCAGGCTGTGCACAAACAGAAAATAAAGGTTAAAGAAGAGATTTAAATAGCCCATCTGAATGTTGAAAATATTTCCACCCCCAACACACATACACACAGCCCACCACTTAAGACTTGGAGAGTTTTTTGTTTTAGCGGGGATTCCAGCCATTTAAGCAAATTTTCATCAAATCACTAGCTGACCAGTAAGCTAATGAAATAGAAACTTCACTAGTCACAAATGACAAGGTATATGGACTTGACAAAATTAGTTATGAAAAGTCACTAAACAAACAACAGCAATCACAGTAAGCAACAACAAATCCTGGAGAGACAAAGAATCTGGTTTCCGGAGTTGCTATATTATATTTAAAACGTCCAGTCGTCAGTAAAAAATTATGAGGCATGCAAAGAAATGTGGCCCATACAAAGGTAAAATATAACGTAATAGAAATTCTCTCTGAGGAACCCCAGAAACTGGATTTATAAGACTAAGGCTTTAAAACAATGATTTTAAATACACTCAAAGAGGAAAGGAAATCATGTAAAAGAAATAAAGGAAATCATAAGAACAATGTCTCACAAAGGAGGGACTATTAATAAAGAAACAGAAATTACAAAAAAGTGACCGAAGAGAAATTCCAAAACTGAAAATTACAATAACTGAAATGAAAAATTTATTAGAGGATCCAACAGCAGACTTGAGCAGGCAGAAGAATCAACAAACTTGAAGACAGGTCTATTGAGATTATCCAATCTGAGGAACAGAAAGAGAAAAACGGAATCTAAGAGACTTGTGGGACATTATCAAGCAAACCAACATACATCTAATGAAAGTACCAGAAAGAAAAAAGTGAAAAGGGCAGAAAGAATAATGGCCAAAAACTTCCCAAATTTGATGAAAGAAATTAATCTATACATCCAAGAGGCTCAGCAAATCCCTAGTAGGAGAAACTCAGAGATAGTTTTCATAAGACACATTTAAATCAAATTGACAAAAGCCAAACAGACAGAGAATCCTGAAAGCAGCAAGAAAGAAGCAATTCATCATATTAAAGGGATACTTGATAAGATTAACAGCTGATTTCACATGTAAAATCATGGAGGCCACAATGCAGTGGATAACATGCAAAGTAATAAAAGAAAAAGACTGTCGAACAAGAATTCTATATTTAGCAAAATTATCCTTCAGAAATAAAAGAAAAAACCCAAACTAACACATTTCTAGATAAAGAAAATCAGAGAATTTCTCACTGGCAGACTTGCCCTACAACAAACACTAGGAGAAATCCTTCAAGCTAAAATGAAAGTCACTAGACAGTAACAGGGATTCACAGGAAGAAACAGAGCACACTAGCAAAAGTAACAAGTTAGGTAGTGATAAAAGGCATGTAAGTATATTTTTTTTGTTTGTAAGTCCTTTTTGCTCCTGATATAAAAGGCAACTGCATAAAGCAATAAACAATATTTGTTATGAGCATACAATATATAAAAATATAATGTATGACAATAGCACAAAGATGGGGAAAGGGAATGGAGCTATACAAGAAAAATTTTTATTAACTATTGAAATTATGTTGGCATTAATCTGAACTAGATTTTATAAACTAAGATGTTAACTGAAACCCTGCAAGCAACCATAAAATTTTAAAATATATTAGAAGTAGCAATGAAATTAAAATATACAATATCTATTTAAAATAAAAGGAGGCAATAAAGAGTGAGTGAAACAAGCACAATATACACAGTACCCAACTTACAATGGTGCCACTTACTATTTTTCAATTTTATGATGGTGCAAAAGCAATATGCATTCAGTAGAAATCATACTTCGAGTATCCATACAACCATCCCATTTCTGTTTTTCACTTTCAGTACAGTATTCAATAAATTACATGATATTCAACAGTCTTTTATAAAACAGGCTTTATATTACACCATTTTGCATAACTGTAGGCTACTGTAAGTGTTCTGAGCATGTTTAAGGTAGACTAGGATAAGCTACGATGCCTGGTAGATTAGGTGTATTAAGTGGATTTTTGACTTATGACATTTTCAATTTATGATGGGTTTGCTGGGATGTAACTCCATCATAAATTGAGGAGCACCTGTATGTAAATGAAATACAGAAAACAAGTAATAAAATGGCAGATGTAAACCTCACCTCAATAAATGTAAATATACAACTAAAAGGCAGAGATTGGCAAAATCAATTTAAAAATAATAATCAAACTATATCTTGGCTACCAGAGATTTAAAAAAAAAAATATGAGACAGAGCCTTGCTCTGTACACCCAAGCTAGAGTACAGTGGCATGATTATAGCCCACTGCTGCCTCAAACTCCTGAGCTCAAGCGATCCTCCTGCCTCAGTCTCCCAAGTAACTGGAATTACACACCACCATGCTCAGCTACTGTTATTTTAAATTTTTTACAAATAAGTCTCACTGTGTTGCCTAGGCTGGTCTCAAACTCTTGGCCTCAAGAGATTATCCTGCCTCAGCTTCCTGAGAAGCTGGGATTACAGGAGTGAGCCACCACACACAGCATGACTCTTATATTTAAAGATACAAATAAGTTGAATGTAAAAGAAAGAAACAATAAAGATAACAATGTAAGTAAATGTAAAAATCTGTATTTTTAGTTAGTAACTGAATTGTTAATGTATTTTTGGTTAGCAACACCACTTTTTTCCTATATGATTTAAAATACAATTACATAAAATGGTAATTATAAATCTAAATTGATTTATGTCATTTATATCTATTTATATGTTATTTATAACAACAATATGTAATTTATCACAACATAAAGTGGATGGGGAGATGGAGGTATACAGGAGCAAAAGTTGTGTATAATATTAAAACCAAGCTGGTATTATTCCGAACTAAATTGTTATATATTTGATGGTAATTGCAATTCTAAGACTACCATTAAGAAAATACCTAAAATATATATTTAAAAGAAATTATAAGGGAATCAAAATGGTACACCAGAACACATCTATCACAAAAGAAGGTGATAATGAAGGAATGGAGGAATAAAATGATATGACATATAAAAAACAGCAAAATGGCAAAATACGCTCTCGTGAGTAATTTCATTAAATAAAATAAACTCTCCAATTAAGAGGTAGAGACTAGAATAATGAATTTTAAAAGTACCCAACTATATGCTGTCTAAAAGAGACTTTAGACCCAAAGACACACATAGGCCAAATGTGAAAGTGGAAAAAGACATTCTATGTAAACGGTAATTGTAAGAGAGCTGGAGTGGTAGTACTAGTATTAGACAAAATAGACTTTAAGACAAAAATTGTTACAAGAGCAAAGAAAGATGTTATGTAACGATACAAGTTGTCAATCCATCAAGAAAATATAAAAATTATAAACATATATACACCTAAAAATAGAGCCCCAAATATAAAAAGTAAAAGTGATAGAACTAGAGACAGATAGTTCAACAATATTTGGAAACTTCATCATCTCACTTTCAATAATGAATAGAACCAGAAAAAACATAAACAAGGAATCAGAAAGACTTGAACAACACTATAAAGCAGTTAGACCTAACAGACATATATTGAACACCCCCCCCCCAAATAACACCAAAATACACATTCTTCTGAAGTGAACATGGAACATTCTTTTAGATCATATGTTAGGCCACAAAACAATTCTTACTTAATAAAACTAAAATAATACGAAATATCATTTTTTGACCAAAATAAGAGAAACTGTAAAATCAATAATGAGAAAATGTGGAAAATTCTTGAATACGTGGAACTGAATAATATACTAAAATAACCAAGGAGTCAAAGAAGATAATTACAATGGAAACTTGAAAATGTCTTCAGATGAAAGAAAATGAAAACACAACACACCCAAACTTAATGGACACAGCAAAGCAGTGCTCAGAGGGAAATTTACAGTTATAAAAATCTACATTAACAAATAAGAAAGATCTCTCAAATCAATAAACTAAACTTCTCCCTATAAAACTATCAAAAGAACAAACTAAATCCAAGGCATGTAAGAGGGAAAAAATACTATATATCAAAATGAAGATGAAAAGGAAAAAATACTATAAATCAAAATGAGGATGAAACAGGAAAAAATACTGTAAATAAAAATGAGGATAAAAAATAGAATATAAAAACTACAGAGAAAATTAATAAAACCAAAAGTGGTTTAAAGGATCAACAAAATCTATAATCTTTTAGGTATACTGGCCAAGGGGGAAAAAAAGACAACTCAAATTACTAAAATCAGGAATGAAAGTGGAGACAATATTACCAGTATAGTCTATTTGTTCTTGAGTCAATAGTCTGCTTACTTCTAAATATACTTATTAGAAACCTCTTCTATCAAAAATCAAAATCTCCCCAAGAGAGAAAGGTCCAGGACCAGATGGTGTCACAGATAAATTCTATCAATATTTAAGAAAGAATTTACACCAAGCCTTCTCAAACTCTTCCAATAAATAAAGGAGGGAACACTTCCTAATTCATTTTATGAAGCCAGTACAACATTCCTCTGATGTCAATGCCAAAGACCTCACAAGAAAACTAGCGACCACTAGCCCCTCTGTATGAAAGGTGCAAACATTCTCAAGAAAATACCAGTAAACCAAATACAACCACATATAAAGCAAGTATATACCATGACCAAGTCAGATTTACCCCCGGGAATACAAGGATGGTTCAACACATTAAAATCAATCAACAAAATACACCATGTTAATTAAATGAAGGAAGAAAAAAAAACATATCATCAACTCAATTGATGCAGAGAAAAATCTGACAACATCCAGCACCCTTTCATGACACAAATATGTGATAAAGTAGGAAAAGAAGGGAAGTTCATCAACCTGATAAAGGACATCTATGAAAAAAACTCAAAAATAACATCATATTTAACAAAAGAAAGACTGAAAGCTTTTCCCTGAAGATCAGGAAAATAAAAAGCATGTCCATTCTCTTATCACTTTGATAACACATTATAACAGAAGTTCTAGCTGAGGCCATCAGGCAATAAAAAGAAACAAAAGGCATCTAGATTTGAAAGAAAGAAGTAAAAGTATCTCTAATAGATGATTTGATTTTATATCTATAATATCCTAAAGAATCCACCAAAAATCTATTAAAGCTAATAAATACAGCAAAGTTGCAGAATACAAGATCAATATATAATAATCAATTGTATTTCTATACAATAGCAGTAAACAATTTGAAAATGAAATTAACAAAATAGTTTCCTTTACAATAGCATCAAAAAGAATGAAATACTTAATAAATGTAATCAAGGGGGTGTAAGTCCTGTATAATGAAAACCACAAAACACTGTTCAAATTAAAGAAGACTTAAATAAATGGAAAGACACCTTGTGTTCATGAATTGGAAAACATATTGTGTAGATGATAATACTCTACAAATTCAATGAAACTGTGACCAAATTTCCAACTACTTTTTTTGTGGAAATTGATAAGCTGACCCTAGAACTCATATGGAATATTAAGAGACCCTGAATAGCCAATCTTGAAAAAGAACAAATTTGTAGTACTAATACTTCCCAATTTCAAAATGTACTAAAAATTTACAGTAATTAAAATTGTGTAGTACTGACATAAGGAGAGACATATAGATCAATGGAATAGAACTGAAAGCCCAAAAACAAGCCTATACATCTAGAGGCAACTGATTTTTAACAAGGTTTTAAAAATATTTCCATGATAAAAATAATAGTCTTTTCAACAGATAATGTTGGGAAAACTGGATATCCACATGCAGAAAAATGAAGATGGACTCTCTACTCACATAATATACAGAAAATTATCTCAAAGTGGGTCAAGGACATAAATGTAGGCAAAGTACAGAATTCTCATAAGAATAAATCTGTATGACCCTGAATCTGGCAATAGTGCCCTAGATATGATACTAAAAGCACAGGCAACAAAAGAAAAATAAAATTAGATTTTATTAAAAAAAATTGTGTATCAAAGGACACTATCAAAAAATTGAAAGACCAGGTATGGAAAAGAACAAAATTTTTGCAAATCATATATCTGATAAGGGTCTAGTATTCAAAATATATAAAGAACTTAAAATTAAACAACAAGAACAACAAAAAAAAACCTTCAAAAAAAGGAGCAAGGGACCTAATATTTAGAGAAGGTATACTGATGGCCAATAAGCACATAAAAAGGTATTCAACATCATCACTTATTGGGAATATGAAAATCAAAACCAGAAATAGATGCCACTGCACACCCACTAGGAAGGCTATAATTAAAAGTACAGAATATCACATGTGTTGACAAGGATGTGGAGAAATGGGAACTCTTTTACACTGCTAATGAGAATGTAAAACGCTGCAGCCACATGGAAAATAGTTTGGCAGTTCCTCAAAATGTTAAACACAGAATTATAATATAACCCGGAAATTCTCAGTAATAATTCTAGGTATATACCCCAGAGAACTGAAAACATAATAGTCTGACAAACATTTGCTTGTACACAAATGTTCAGAGATTATTATTCATAATAGCTAAAAATAAAAACAAACGAAATGTTCATCAACTGATGAAAGGATAAACAAAATGTGGTATATCCCTACAAGAGAATTTTATTCATCTCTAAAAAGTGAATGAAGACCTGATATATGCTACAAAATAGATAAGTCTTGAAAACATGCTCAATAAAAGCCAGACACAAAAAACCCCACATATTCTATTTCTATGAAATGTCCAGAATAGGCAAATCCATAGGGACAGAAAGCAAAAGAGTGATTGCCAGGGGTTGAGGAGACAGGAAGAATGAGAATGAGTGCTTGATGGGTAAGAGGTTTCTTTTTCCTATGTTGAAAATGTTCTGGAATTAGATAGTGGTGATGGTTGCACAACATTGTTAATATACTGGAAGCCACTGAATTCTACACTTCAAAATGGTTACAATGGCAAATTTTATGTTATATGAATTTTACCTGAATTTTAAAAACTGAAACTGTATGAGATCCCAGTTCACACCCAGTGATAATAACACTGTGCTTCATACATTACTGGAAGGAGAATCAAAAACGTCAATAGTTTCTCATACTGTTAAATATTATGTTACCTTATGATTCAGCTATTCTAAAAGAAGTAAAAATACATGCCCAAAAAAACCTTGTGTGCCAATGTTCATAGCAGCATTATCCAAAACAGCCAGAAAAATAGAAACAAGCCAAGTGTCCACTAACAGATGAACGGATAAACTGTGGTATATTCGCACAATGAACTACTACTCAGCAATAAAAAAGAATGAACTACTGATACATGTAAAGCATAAATGAATCACAAAAAGATTACATTATGAAAAATAATTACAACCCAAAATGTACAAATTACATGATTGCATTTATATTATGCTGAAATACGGAGAAAACCATTCTATGATAATAAAAATCAGAAGACTGGTTACTTCTGGTGGGAGAAGAGAGACTGGAAAGAACGAGGCATCCTTCTGAGATGACAAAATGATTTGTATTTTCATTTTAGTGGTAACTACATGGATATACATATTTATTAGAATACATAAATTCATATTTAGATACATAATGTTTAACATGGCTGTACTTTATTGCATGTGGATTATAAATGTTTGAAATTTTATACGATAAGACTTCTACGAGTATAACAGTAAATAAGCTTCACTGGGCATAGCACATTGTTAGTGCTCAATCAAAACAGGAGGAAAGCAGGAAATGAGGCAGGTAGATAGATTATTTTATAGTCATGGCCAAGTATGTGTCTCATACCACCCTAAAGGAATTTACAATTTAGTTCAGTATGTAAGATATAACCTCTGAACTGGTTCATTATCTGTAACAGCTGATGGAGGTGCCAAGTAGCCTCTGAATTATGTTGCTTTGAGGCATCCATTACCATATATTCCCAAATTCTGAATCCTCCTGTCTTGCCTTTTTTTTTTTTTTTTTTTTTTGGAGACAAGGTTTCACTCTGGACTATAGTGGCCAATCACAGTTCACTGAAGCCTAGACCCCTGGGCTCAAGTGATCCTCCCACCTCAGCCTCCCGAGTAGCTGGGACCACTGGTGTGCACTAGTCTAACGGGGTTAATTTTTTCATTTTCTGTAGAGACAGCGTCTCCCTATGTTGCCCAGGCTGGTCGCAAACTCCTGGACTCAAGTGATCCTCCCACCATGGCCTCCAAAAGTGCTGGTATTACAGGCGTGAGCCACCTAGCCCGGCCTCTCCATTTTTGATCCTTCACTTAGGATGTGTTCACAGGCCTGATAATGCTGAATTTACCCTGGTTTCCCAGCCCACATTCACCTGAGACATTAACTTCAGTGCCACAGTCACTAACCAATCCTATCCTTGCATACACTTAGCCTGCAAAACTAAGAATTTAACCTTATATATAACCTTAAGCCCTCCAATTCACCAGGATAGTGAGACTATGAAATGTGCAAATTAAATAATAAAAATAGACCAGAATACATTTCAGAAAACAACATATTAATAGTTGGCACATGAATCAAACAGGAATGATTATTATTCAAGACCCAAATGAGCAGGAGATAAAGGTTGAATCTAAACTAGGTTTGCTATGGACAGGAAAAAATTCTTGCTAAGCCAGGTGAAGAGGCTTAGGCAAAATAAAGAAAAAAAGTGGTAAGTATTATAAAATTAATTTGTCTAGATTCTAGAATAAAAAATTTATATTTGGATATGTGTGAGGTAATCGGAAAGATCAGATTTAGATCTCTGATAATCACAGAAAGTTGTGGAGTAGACTAAACAATATTATCTTCATTTATAGATAAGGAAATTCTAGCATAGAAAGGTTAACTTTTCTTTTCTTTTTGAGATGGAGTTTCGCTCTGTCGCCCAGGCTGGAGTGCAATGGCGCGATCTCAGCTCACTGCAACCTCCGCCTTCTGGGTTCAAGTGATTTTCCTGCCTCAGCCTCCTGAGTAGCTGGGGTTACAGGCGCACACCACCATGCCCAGCTAATTTTTGTATTGTTAGTAGAGCCGGGGTTTCACCATGTTAGCCAGGCTGGTCTCCATCTCCTGACCTTGTGATCCGCCACCTCGGCCTCCCAAAGTGCTGGGATTACAGGCTTGAGCCACTATGCCCTGCCAGAAAGGTTAACATTTGCTCAAGGTCATAAAACTAGTTAGGGATAGGGCAGGTAATTAATAAAATTCATTTCTCTTGATTCACAGCCACATATTCATTTAATTAGATCATGATTCTGCTCAACGTTCTCCAATTTTGCCTAATATAACTCTTGAACATAGTTTCTCACCATAAATAACCCCGCCCCCATTCACTTCTTGAATGTCTACCCTTCCTCTGAAGGAATGTTTTCAAGCACATTTTCAAGATCTACTTTAAGACAAACCCCATCCTCTTACCAACAGACCTGACCACTGGACAATAAAAAGGAGGTTTCTATCCTTACTGACTATAGCCACGTCCTTTCTGTGGCTACTAAAAGATTTAGGTTCCAGTAATATTTTTAAAAACTAACCTCGGATAATAGATTAGAAAATTACTAACTATCGAGTAAAGCAGACTTCCTGTTTATTTATTGCTCGGAATTACCACCTTCAGTGCAGTCAAGGGTGAGTCTAACAGCATAGGGTGCAACTATGTTACTGTCCTTCCTCTTCACAGTAAATAAGACACACAACTCATCTTTCACAAGAACATAAAATGGACTTCCTTTTTTGAAAAAATGTTCCTCAATAGAAGCATGCTTAAATCTTTCCCACATCCTCTAAACCTTCCAAAGATCAAGTCTTCCCTCCATTGTACTTTCCTAAAATAACAATTTTTTTTGAAAGAGTACACTCAACCTGTCTGAACTTCAAGCTGATCATTTTTATCTAGTACTGTACTCATCTCCGCCACCCACTCAAATTACCCTTAAGGAAACCAATGATACCTGAAAAGCCAAAATCAAACACATATTTTTCAAGTCTTAATCTTACCTGTCCTGGGGATGAAGGAACTGGTGCAGCGCTCACTAGGATATAATTACAGAGCTCTTAAGGAGCTCTCCTCTGTGCCAGGTACTGTACTAAGCATTCAAAAATGTTCATTTAACCTTTACAACATCCCTGAGAAGTATTACCCCCTTTTAACGGATTAAAATTGGGGCTCAAAATTACCCAGAGGCCAAGTAGTGAAGCCCATATGATTCTAATGTTTGCAGTCTCTTCTCAATTCTGTGGCATTTCCTCCATATCTTTCAGTATTTCATCAACCACGCTTTTAATCAGTTCTCTCATTTCACATGCTCTCCTTGGCAATTTCATTTCCTCCCAGAGCTTTAATTACATTATATATTAGTGCTTCCCAACTTTTTAAATCTTTCTGTTAATATAGACATTTTGTGCTCTCTGTAGCTTGTATTTTGAAAATAAGTTCCCATAGAAATTACAATATTGAATATGTTTACTTAAACCACACTTCCTTCCACCACTCAAGATCTGTTAACCTTTAATGAACTGCCCCATGATTAAAATCAACAGACCGTGAGGTAGAAATATTTTATTGGAGAGATATCAAATCACTCTATTTCCTCTTCCCATGTCCACTTTTCCTAGACATTTCTCTCGAGTCATAAACATCTTCAACTGTCTAATAAGCATAGTTCCATGACTGTCGCCCCAGGGCCTTCAACATAAACCTGTCTAAAACCAAACTCTCATTTCCCTTAGCAAACGTGTTCTCTGAGTTCTCCAGCTAATATTGTCACAACCCACCCTTGTCTATTCTTTGAGGTACCTACCTGCAAAACTGTAACGCTGACACTCTGACTTCCTTGAGCTACCAGGTAAAAAAAAACAACCATTACAGGAGTGCCTATTATGGCCTGGAGTAGAGGAACGCAAAATAGTTCAAAACATCCTCTTCCTCCCGAAGAAACAGATTTTTTTTTGGCGAGGCATGTTCCAACTTATAAAATTAAAATATATTCACAACATTTTAATTTGATCTTTAATCTGTTTTACAGGAAAAAAAATGTCATGTTACTTTCCACTCCTTCATTATTGAAATAAAGTTACACACAAGTAAACGAAAACAGTTCTGTATACAATAAAAGTCAACAGGGCAGCGCAAATAGCCAACTACCCAAGGACACAAAGTGACCTGGACGCGTTCTGGGGTGTCGCTGCCGTCACGACCGGGGGCCGCCTCCTCCCTCCGACGTCCCCCGGGACCGCTCTCTCTCCCGCAAGTCGCTCTGCGGCCTGTCCTCAGCCGGCGGGGTCGGCAGTGACCGCGGGAAAACCCCGCTGGCTGTGCGACCCAGGGCGCGCTGAGCAGGGGCTGCGGCTGCCGCCACCGCCCGGCTCCGGCCCCGGCCAGAGCTGAGTCCGGGATCGGCCGAAGCCCCTTGCCTTCAGCCTCCCAGACGTCCGACCAGTGGAAAATTAGCATACCTGGGGGAGAAAGCAGCTGGAAGGCCGGCGGTCCTGGCAAACCTAGAAGGCGGAAATAACCCTGGTGATGGGCGGTGCAGGGCTCCAGCGCTAACTGCATCCACTAGGTTTGGTCAACACAGAGCCGCGCCAACTCTCTGTGGCTGCGCCAAGACCTGAAGGGGCGGACTGAGAGCCGGGGTCAGAGGCTGAGAGGGCATCGGAATGGGAGCGGGGCAGAGGGGAACACATATCCTGCGGAGACCGAGCGAGGCGCCACAAGGACAGCGGCGTGAGGGGGCGGGGCGCGCGGCGCGAGAAGGCGGGCACGAGGGGCGAGCGCGAGGCGGGGCACGGCGCGCGGCGTGAGACGGGGCGGGGCGCGCGTATCGGCGCCGCGGCCGCGTGACGCGTTTTCAAATCTTCAACCGCCGCAACCCACTCGTTTGTGCTTTGCGCCTTCCTCCTCCGCGCTTTGGAGCCGGATCCGGCCCCGGAAACTCGACCCGCAGACGCGGTACCTCTGCTGCGTGGAGGCCGTAGCCGGCGGAAGGAGAGAGGCGGCCGTCCTGTCAACAAGCCTGGGGAAGCCGTGCTTTCGTGGCCGCCCAGCGCGACACTTTCTCCGGACCCAGCATGTAGGTACCGGGCGACTGCCATGAACTCCGGAGCCATGAGGATCCACAGTAAAGGGCATTTCCAGGGTAAGAAGCCCCTCCTCCGCCTGCAGTCCCTTTAATCCTTTCCTCCCCTCGTAGTTCCACCATTGATTCTTCAGACTTCTCCCGCCGGTTCCTCAGCTTTTTTTTTCTGACCGCCCTCCTCTGGGGTCTGAAGGAAGGGGCTCCTTCAGTGTTTTGTCTAAGAAGGAACGGATTCCGGCCCGGCCCCCCGAGCGCTCTGCCCTTTACAGCGGCGGACCCAGATTCATTCCCGGTCGTGCCTTCGGTTGAAAACTAGCAAACAATGTGCAGATCCGGGACCTCGCTGGGGCTGCCGTGCTCTCTTCTGCCGGGCTTCCGCAGATGCTGCGCCTCCGCCCGGGCCCTTGGAGGCGACGGACAGCATCCTCAGTTTAAAGTCAGACACGCTCGTCGCTTTTCGCTTCAGTATTAGATTGAGTGATTGTGGGTGGATTTTTGGTCTTAACCCTTGAAAGTTTATTTTCCCTTCCTCATAAGTTGGGGGAAAGCATTTGTATTTCAAACATCCCATTGCTGGTTTCAACATTACAAACAGGGAAACAAAAGCACATTTCCATTTTCAATCACTTTATTTGGTGAAACATTCCACCACCTAAGTTTTTGTACAGGTATTTGTATATGTGTAGTAATTACCAATTTAAGAACAGGTTGCGTTTGAAAAATTAATTTTTAAAGCAGTTGCTCGGATCTCAGATCTGTTTTTAATGAAAATAATGAAATGAAAGGTTTAGTTCTTCGTAATGGACCGTTAAATTCCTAATACATAGACAAATTGTATGTGAAATGGACCATTTAGTTGTTAACATGCAGACAAACTTTATATGAAACTAAAACTTGAGCAGTCTGAAACCCTTGACTAGGTTATTCTGGGTAACAGGATTCTTTCATCGCTAAATGAAGTTTAAACACCAGTTTTGAATGTTCAGCAGAATGGCAGATGCTCAATAAGTAGTTGAGTATTAAATACCCCCATGGAGTTTACATCCTAAAGAAGAAAATCTTTCAAAAGAGTTTTATATAGTCCCGTGCCTCAGGAATAAATACAAGAATATTTCTTGCTGAGTCAACTATTATTTTACAATATGCGGTCTGTGAAAATATATAGAGCATTTTGCCTCTGTCCTAAGTAGTGCTACAAAGAAATACATTTCAGTGCTAATAAACTGGTAGGATTGTAAGGATTTTTATTTTGTAATGTTGTATAATGAAATGTTTTAAAAATAGTACAAGTGTCTGTGTAAAACATCTGATTCTAAATATCTTTAATAGCAGGTGGAATCCAAGTCAAAAATGAAAAAAGCAGACCATCTTTGAAATCTCTGAAAACTGATAACAGGCCAGAAAAGTCCAAATACAAGCCACTTTGGGGAAAAGTATTTTACCTTGACTTACCTTCTGTCACCATATCTGAAAAACTGCAAAAGGACATTAAGGATCTGGGAGGGGTAAGTGAAAACCCTAAACTGGCATAGAAGGAAAAATTTGTAACTACTACTTTCTACTGTGTAATCATTTAAATTTTTCATTTTAGAAAAGTTAAACCCTTCTGTTAGCACCAAGATTAACATTATTATCAGCTGTTTATCATTAATGAAAAACCATTTGTTTTAACCTTTTGTGGACTGGCAAAACTTTCAGGTTTCTCCGATTAGCAGTCTTGTATAAAGTTCCCAGCGTATAAGACTCCCCTGTCCTAGTGGAACTGCTCACTGTAATGTTGGAATGTCCTCCAGATGACAGCAGTTTCTTGATTATGAATCTTGGGGAGCTACGTAAGTTTGTATGGACTAGTGTAACAATTAAGAATGTTATTACAGAACACCCATGCAAACCACACAGTTAAAATTGTTCCTGAGCGATACAGATGCTGTTTCAACAGAATGAATGTTATTAAAGGAATAAAAATTTGCATTAAGAATCTGGAGATACTTTCCTACCTTGTACACTGATTAGATGATTGGGAAATTAGAAATCTCAGGCAAAGGCCGGGCACAGTAGCTCACGCCTGTAATCCCAGCACTTTGGGAGGCTGAGGCGGGCGGATCACAAGGTCAGGAGGTCGAGACCATCCTGGCTAACACGGTGAAACTCCATCTCTACTAAAAATACAAAAAAAAAAAAATTAGCTGGGCACGGTAGCGGGCGCCTATAGTCCCAGCTACTTCGGAGGCTGAGGCAGGAGAATGGCGTGAACCCAGGAGGCAGAGCTTGCAGTGAGCTAAGATCGCCCCACTGCACTCCAGCCGGGGCAACAGAGCGAGACTCTGTCTCAAAAAAAAAAAGAAAGAAAAGAAAACTCAGGCAAAATTCTAGGATCTTAATAGGATTAAGGTTAATATTGGATGAATTTTAGCAAATGAGGTGATAAAGGTTTTTTCTGTCTTAAAGGGTCATACTGGACTTTGACTTTCTGAAGGTCTGTGTCTTTGAGTGTCTAAACTGATCCTTTCATTCCCAGACTGGTAACTTTTCATTTTATTTTTATTTTGAGACGGGGTCTCGTTCTATATGGCCTAGGTTGGAGTGCAGTGGTGCTATCTCGGCTCACTGCAACCTCCGCCTCCCAGGTTCAAGTGATTCTTATGCCTCAGCCTCCACCTCCTGAGTAGCTACAATTACAGGCATGTGCCACCACTCCTGGGTAATTTTTGTATTTTTAGTGGAGTTAGGGTTTCACCATGTTGCCCAGGCTAGTCTCAAACTTCTGACCTCAGGTGATTTGCCCACCTCAGCCTTCTGAAGTGCTGGGATTTACAGGCATGAGCCCTCCAGGCCCTGCCAATTCCCAAACTAGAAACTTACCAGAAGAACATGTGCTAACAAGTTTCCTGGAACTGTTTGTTAATATGATATTTTATTTACCTATCTCTGAAAAGTTACTCTACTTTTTTACTATTCATTTTGTTAAACTAAAACACTGTGACATGCTTGTAATAGTAATATTTATCGTAATGATCATACGACAGCATTCTTAAAGGTCATGTTTACTAGGCCAGCCACCCTATTGACTGTGTATCTATTAAGCATATCTTAATGTGTTAAGGACCTTAGACATTGAGTAAAAAAAGACCCCTTCATCTTAGAAGCAAAGTACTTGAGGTCCAGAGAAAGTAAATGGCCCAGTTAGAGCAGTATTAGCTTCTTAATTCCAACAGCAACATAGTTCCTGCACCATTCTGTTCCTCTAGCAATCAGTGGCTACAAATGGCTATCTGGCTGTTAATTCACACCTGTAATCCTAGCACTTTGGGAGGCCGAGGCAGGTAGATGGCTTGAGGCCAGGAGTTCAAGACCAGCCTTTGCAACATGGCAAAACTCCATGTCTACTAAAAAATACAAAAATTAGCCAAGAATGGTGGCGCATACTTGTAGTCCCAGCTACTTGGGAGGCCAAGGCATGAGAATCGCTTGAACCTGGGAGGTGGAGGTTGCAGTGAGCCAAGATTGTGCCACTGCACCCCAGCCTGGGTGACAGAGTGAGACCCTCCAAAAAAAAAAAGTAGCTTAAAGTAGCTATCCGATGTGATTTGATGACAGCTTTCTCAAATACGATGAACAACCCATTAACTCTAGGTCTAATGGTCTAGATCAGTGATATTTAGATTTGCGTTTTTATCAGTAGAACCCTTTGAACAAAATAATATTCAGAAGTCTAACATGTAAAGCCTATAAAAAGGGAACTCCTTAGGCTAAAACAACAGTATTGAGGCTAAAGCAAGAACCACTTGCCCTGTCACCTTTCTTCTATCTCCACAGCAGTTCCTGAGGTAATTGCAAGAAACAAATTTTGAATTACTTCTGCCATACGTAATAGTTGAGGGAGCTTTTGGTTTTACATACTTAGTCTTACCCTGAAATGATTGAAGTAGACCAGTGAAGTTAGGAGCATATTAAGGGTGTGACTTTCCAAATTTTCCTTTGGATTTCCCAAAAATCCAAAGCTATGGATTTTCAACTGAATTTGATTTATTAACTTTCTTCTAAAAAAAAAGTTTTATTTATTGAATTCTGATCTTCCCATACTATCTTTTCTATAATTAATGATATTTAATTCTCGGGTCCTGGTTTCTTTCTTCAGCACATTTACTATTTCTGTCACTAAAAAAGATTTTCTCATAAAGATCTCCTACATGAGCTAATTTATCTTCACATCATTACTTTAGGTGCCTTTTTAATTCACCACGTCACATACCTTGGTTTCTACAATCTCGGTGAAAACATCTTAATACCCCATTTATCTACAGAGTATGCTTCTGACAAATTTAACCACTGAGAGCACAGCACCCAGATTCTGATATAAAGGGGAAATACCTTTAATAGTGCAAGAAAAGTAGGTGTTACAAAACCATCTAAGGAGAACGTGGGATCAACCACAGGTCCATGTCTAAATAGTTTTGGCTGAAATAAGGCAATTGGAGAGGAACAGAAATGTAAGCCAATACCTTGGCGTATTAGCTTGAACAGTAAAAGGTTTGGTGTTCGTCATGATGACCTTGAGTCATCAGAAAATAACGTTTTGAGTTTACTCTTTAAATGGCGTAGATTCAACAATATCTGATAAATTGAATAACCTGGTAGAACTGATTCAACAAATGTTGAGTATGGTGTGCACTGCACTCTGTGTTTTGGTAGATTCAAAAATGAATCCTGCCGGGCTTGGAGGCTCACATCTATAATCCCAGCACTTTGGGAGGCTGAGGCAGGCAGATCACTTGAGGTCAGGAGTTTGAGACCAGCCTGGCCAACATGATGAAACCCCATCTCTACTAAAAATACAAAAATTTAGCTGGGCATGGTGGCACACACTTGTAATCCCGGCTGCTGGGGAGACTGAGGCAGGAGAACCTCTTGAATCTGGGACGTAGAGGTTGCAGTGAGCCAAGATGGTGCCACCGCACTCCACCTGGGCAACAGCGAGACTGTCTCTCAAAAGAAAAATAAAATAAAAAATGAGTCCTTATGTCCGTCCTATCCTCATGTTCTAACCTAGGTGGAGATGACATTGGTACAAGTAATTGTGTTAATAATACAACATAGAACATCAGGAGCAATGAGAGATTAGTTCCAGCTAAGGAATTGTGGATTTCGTTCATACAAAATTGGAACATGGCTTTGAAGAATGATGAAGATTTGGGCATGTGGGAATTCATTCAAAAATTATTCCACCAGTGTCTCCAGTATATCAGCACTATTTTAGATCCTAGAGATACAAAAATAAGTAAAATATAATGCTCTAGGTATTCTTAGTCTAGCGGAAACCTCAGACAACTAAATAATTTGTATTAGAGTGTTGTTAGTGCTTTGACAGAAATATGTAGAAATTGCTATTAGAACACAGAGATAGGAATGATTAACTCTGCCATTAGGAATCAACAGAGATAACGTTTGAGCTGGATCTTAAAGTCTTAGTTTGCAAGGCAAATAGACATACTGAATAGAGGAAATCACATTTAAAATATATGTCAATGCGGTTTGTTTCTACAACTGATGTTGCAGTGAGATTTGAGCTTAGGATATAGGTGGGGGGAATGGCAGGAAACAAAATTACATTAGGGCTATGTTGCAAAGGGCGTTTTATTCACTACTGAGGAGTTTTAACTCTGTAAGAAATGAAAAACCGAAGGAAATTAGTGGTACTAACATAAGAACAGACATACACACCAATAGAATAAAACAGAGAACCCAGAAATAAACCCTCGCATATATGACTAATTGATTTTCAAGAAGGGTACCAAGACCATTCATTGGGGAAAAGATGATCTTTTCAACAACTGGTGCTAGGAAAACTGGATATCCACATGCAGAAAAATGAAGTTGGACCTTTACTGTGACATATGCGTAAATGACCTCAAAGTGGATCTAAGATGTATTTGTAAGAACTAAAACTCTTAATGGAAAATATAGGGAGAAGTCTTCATGACATTGGATTTGGATATGGTATCAAAATCATGTGCAACAAATGAAAAGTATAAAATTGGACTTCATCAGGATTAAGAACTTTTGTGCCTCAAAGGACATTTTTAGGAGTGAAATCACAGGAAATCTTTGCAAATTATATATCTGCTAAGGGATTAATATCCAGAATACTTGTATAAAGAACTTCTATGACCCAAGAACAAAAGGACAAATGGCCCAATTTAAAAATGGGCAGAGGAACTGAAAAGACATTTACTCAGAAAAGATATACTAATGGCAGATAAGCACATGAAAAAATGTTCAGCATCACTGATCATTAGGGAAATGTCAATCAGTAATTACTTAACACCTGTTAGGATGGTTACTGTTAAACAACCAGAAAAATAACAAGTGTTAACAAGGATTTGAAGAAGTAGAACCCTTGTGCACTCTGAGTGGTAGTGTAAAACAATATAGCCACCATACAGAATAGTATGGGTGGTTTCTGAAAAAAGTAAAAAATTGAATTACTGTATGATTCCGTAATTTCATTTCTGACTATACATCCAGAAGAATTGAAAGCAGTCTCAAAGATACCATTCACAATAGCCAAAAAGTGCGAACAGCCCCAATGTCCAACAAGTAAATAGAAAAAGAAGAGGTTGTATATACATACAGTAGAATATTATTCAGCTTTAAAAGGAAATGAAATTCTAATTCATGCTACAACATGGGTGAACCACTAAAAACACTGTGCTAAGTGAAGGAAGCCAGTTACAAAAGAACAAATGTAGGATTCCATTATATGAGTTACCTAGAATAGCCAGTTTCAGAGATGGAAAGTATTAGAACCTCTGACATTACTAGGGCCTCATATTTATGAAAATGAAGGCAGTATTTGATGTGTGAATTATTCATTTATATTATTGCCTGGCCCTTACAGGCATTTCAGTCTGTAATCCCTGGAATAAATAAATGTAGGTACATTATTTACTGGTCAATGAAAATGAATGTTGGTCAAAAAAATGATTTGTACTTAACCAAGGAGGTCACTGGGCTCAGTAGCAAATTCTGCTTAATGCTTAGATGAAGTTAACTTATCTGTTACACACTTGACTTCATTTTTATTATCCTCATTTATAGTGTGAAATCCTATAGAAATTAGATACAGCTATTTAAAATATTTTAAGAAGTCTTTCATGGATGTAAATTGTTACTGCTTATTAATGATTCACAATTTACTTCTGCTTAGTGGGTTTTTATACTATACATATTTATACTATATATTTTTCTAATAATATTAGTATTCTACTTAGTATTTACTTCTACCTATTTTTATTTTCCTGACCCTGGCGATCTTTAATAACCTTCACTTTGGGCCGGGCACGGTGGCTCACGCCTGTAATCCCAGCACTTTGGGAGGCCGAGATGGGCGGATCACAAGGTCAGGAGATCCAGACCATCCTGGCTAACACGGTGAAACCCTGTCTCTACTAAAAATACATTTAAAAAAAGAAAATTAGCCAGGTGTGGTGGCAGGCACCTGTAGTCCCAGCTACATGGGAAGCTGAGGCAGGAGAATGGTATGAACCCGGGAAGCGGAGCTTGCAGTTAGTGGAGATCTCGCCACTGCACTCCAGCCTGGGCGACAGAGCAAGACTCCGTCTCAAAAAAAAAATAACCTTCACTTTGGTATGTGTCTTTATAAGTAAATTCAGATATTTAGGCGGTGATCTTCAAACATTTTAGTAAAGTAATTCTTTTCAAACAGTATTACACTCTTAAGGGTAAAGATTCCCTGCATCCTGTAAGTTGAAGCCTCAAGGGAAGGTGTAATAAATTAGTGATTGATTTAAACTTGTATTATCTGCTATGGTAACCATTAATGATATGTGGCTACTTAAATTTAAAGTCTTTAAAATGAAATCAAATTTAAAAATCAGTGACTTGAGCTAGGCGCGGTAGTATGTGCCTGTACTCTCAGGTACTTGGGAGGCTGAGGCAGGAGGCTCTCTTGAGCCCAGGAGTTCAACACCAACCTGGGCAACATAACAAGACCCCATCTCTTAAGAAACAAAAAATTCAGTGGCTTAATCACACTACCAAGGTTATTTCAAGTACTTAGGTAAGTTGTATTGGACACTGCTGCTTTAGATCATGGGCTTGAGTCAGAATGCTTGTGTTCAAATTATATTATTTGCTACTGGGTAACATGAAATAAGTCACCTCTCTTCACTTTTTCTCCTGCAGAAAATGTAGATAGTATCATGAGGCTGTTCCATAGATTAAGTTAATTAGCATATATAAAGTATTTAAGAATAGTATCCAGCACATGCTGCTGTTGTGCTATTATAGGAGCTCTTATACTTCCTCAGAGTTCTAAGTTCAGAAAAATACAGTACAAAACCCACCAATTTACGAAATAATTGCATCAAATTGAACTTTTTTACTGTGCTTGGCATATGAAATAGCTTATGGTTTTTATGACCTAGTTGAAAATACCTTGGTGGCATGTGCCTACAGTCCCAGCTATTCAGAAGGCCAAGGCGGAAGAATCACTTGAGATCAGGGGGTTGAGGCTGCAGTGAGCTATGATTTTGCCACTTGCACTCTAGCCTGGATAACACAGTGAGACCAT
Organism: Macaca nemestrina; assembly: GCF_043159975.1. Lineage (NCBI taxonomy): Eukaryota > Metazoa > Chordata > Mammalia > Primates > Cercopithecidae > Macaca > Macaca nemestrina. The sequence continues at coordinate 67,425,595 of NC_092128.1, forward strand.
GTTTCTTAAAAAAAAATTTATAAATAAAAATACCTTGTTTTCTTCTAGCGAGTTGAAGAGTTTCTCAGCAAAGATATCAGTTATCTTATTTCAAATAAGAAGGAAGCTAAATTTGCACAGACCTTGGGTCGAATTTCTCCTGTACCAAGTCCAGAATCTGCATATACTGCAGAAACCACTTCACCTCATCCCAGCCATGATGGAAGTTCATTTAAGTCACCAGACACAGTAAGTCTCTTAAATATGCTTTGAGACTCAGAAGAGCTATATCCTGAAGATCTCATGGTTTTTAATAGCAAGGTGGCAGTAGAGTTTACTTATGTAGAACATTTGCAAAGCTACATTATGTGTGGCTGTCCAGTCCTTAATAAGGTTGCTGTCTTTTAGAAAGGTGGTTTTTGCCTAATAGTTCTTGTGTAATCACACTCTGATTGCTTAGGTATACCCCTGTATTTAGGGATGGCTTGTAGTTTTTAGAATAATTTACAACTAAAAAGTTAACAGCAGATCATTCTTTAAAGAAGAAATAGAAACCTTTTTTATTTTCAGAGCAGAGGTCAGCAAACTCTAGCCCATCGGCCAAATCCAGTCTGTTGCCTTTTTTGTACAGCCTGCAGGTTAAGCATGGTTTTTACATTTTCAAATGGTTGTATAAAAATATCAAAAGAATATTTTGTGACAAGTAGAAATTTTATGAAATTCAGATTTCATTGTCTATAATGTTTTATTGGAACACAGCCATACCTGTTTGTTTAGGTATAATTTGTAGTTGCTTTTGTGTTTTAGGCAAAATTGAATAGTAGTTGTAGAGACCATATGGCCAACAAAGCTTAAAATGTTTACTCTCTGGTCCTTTGCATAAAAAGGTTGCCAGCCCCTATTCTAGAATTATTGAAATCTTATCCCTACCACTCCATGGCCAATAAATTGAAAGATGCAAGGAAGGACAAATTAAATTGATTTAATTGGGTGTGAGATGGGATAAGATCAAATGAGAGATAAAATGTTTATCTCAGTTTTTAGGTTGAAGTGTAATTAAATTATTATTTTAAAATATCCTCCTCGACTTACCTGTTATAGCCATTTGAAAATTAGGGGAAATGAGGAGAAAACAGAAGAAATGAGTCACAAAAGAGATACCACTTGAAAAAAGAGTTATAATACATAGAAGAAAACAGAAGAAAGAACGGAAAGGAGATCAAGGAAGGACCATGCATTCTCTGAGTTAATGCTTTCTTGGAGCAAGGAGACAATACACTAGCAATTCCAAAATAATTATTGCTGATGGCATTTCAACTGATTTTCCTAGTAGTTTATTTAAAAAGTGAAGTAACAGCTGGGCGCGGTGGCTCACGCCTGTAATCCCAGCACTTTGGGAGGCTGAGGTAGCTGGATCACGAGGTCAGGAGTTCAAGACCAGCCTGACCAACATAGTGAAACCCCATCTCTACTTTAAAAAAAGTACAAAAATTAGCTGGGCATGATGATGCTTGCCTGTAGTCGCAGATACTTGGGAGCCTGAGGCAGGAGAATTACTTGAACCCGGGAGGCAGAGGTTGCAGTGAGCTGAGATAACGCCACTGCACTCTGGCTTGGGCAACGCAGCGAGACTTTGTCTCCAAAAAAAAAGGGTGAAATAGCGTAAAAACAGTATATAAAATTTATTGTTTTTCTTAAATCTTTGATTTAATAGGAACTAAAATGTAAACCAATTAATTGTAAAGAATTCCAGTGAAACCTAGCTATTTTATTTTTCATGTTGAATAGAATTACTACAAAACCAAAGAGGTCATCCCAAAAAGGAAAATTTTAAATATGAGACCCGAAAGTTCTCTTTTCTTAGCTGCTTTACCTTTTTAACCTGTTCTCCAGTTAAGCACTATGTTTTAAAATTTTCTGGTCTTTTTATAGGTGTGTTTAAGCAGAGGAAAATTATTAGTTGAAAAAGCTATCAAGGACCATGTAAGTAGGAACTGTAAAGATTCACATTGTAACATTTTGTTATTAAAAACTCCACTGGAAATTTCAGATATTCTTGAAATTTTCCTTTCCACATTTTTAGGCAAAAGCCTGAATCTCAGCATATATTTTGTTTTACAAAGTGCAGAACTTAACTTTTCATGTAGAAACATCCCCATCTTGTGGCCTTTAAAAATATTACTGGAAACTTAAAACTTGCCTTATAGTTTTCATTAAATTATTAAGAACGTGGGTATAAAGTGGGATTGATTTTAGAAATTCTATAGAAAATCTTGATGTCCTGGCTATTGTAACTCTATAGGGTCTGTTACAAATAACCACCTTAGTGACATTAAGCTTCAAATAATTGAATCTTTATTAAAATTTAGCTCATTTTAAATAATTTCCTAGAACAACTGTAAAACTTTTTTTTACAGGATTTTATTCCTTCAAATAGTATATTATCAAATGCCTTGTCATGGGGAGTAAAAATTCTTCATATTGATGGTAAGACTTTTATAATTGTTTTTTGACAATATTTGTTGTAAGTGTCCATGTCTGTCCTTTGGTTCCTGATTTTACATAGTGAAATTTTGATAGCAAGGATGTCTTAATCTGTTCCCTATTGCTTATAACAGAATACCTGAAACTGGGTAATGTACAAAGAAAAGGAATTTATTTCTTACAGTTACGGAGACTAAGAAGTCCAAGGTCATAGGGCTGCATCTGGTGAGGGCCTTCTTGCTGGTGGAGACTCTACAGAGTCTTGAGGCAGCACAGAGTATCACATGGTGAGGGGCTAAGCATGCCAGCTCAGGTCTCTCTTCTTCTTCTTATAAAGACATCAGGTCCACTCCCATGATAACCCATTAATCCATGAATCCCCTCTTAAAGGCCCCACCTCTCCGTAAATACTGTCCCATTGGGGATTAAATTTCAACATGAGATTTAGAGGAGACAAACATTCAGACCATACCATAAGGGATACATATAATTGTAATTTCTTTGTCTAATTTAACTACAAGAAAATATCACTGTTTAACTCGAAGAGTAAAATTGCTAATCTTAAAACCTTCTTTCTTTTAATAAAGACATTAGATACTACATTGAACAAAAGAAAAAAGAGTTGTATTTACTCAAGAAATCAAGTACTTCAGTAAGAGATGGGGTATGTCTTCTTTTTTAATTTTTAAACTAATTTTCTAAAGTGACCAAGCTTGGTTTATTTATTTATTTATTTGCAGATTTTTCCTCCCAAGTAGAAAATATCCTAGGGGCAAGCCTGTGTATGATGTGCCTGTTTCTGTTATTCAAATAAATCGTGTGTCAATTTAACTTCAGGGTTGTACTCACCAGGTAAAAGTTGTTCCTGGAATAGTGGTATAGGTCACTTCCTCAGCCCCCTTTTGTTACTACTGTTTTGTAACAGGTACTTTTATTCTGTAGAAAAACACTAAAATCAGCCTATTGTGTAAACGTTCCTAATATAAGTAATGTACTTCTTTTTGGAATATAAATATGTACTATCCTTTTCAACTGCTCTGGATGGTGGTATAACAAAATCTTGTTTTAGCATGGCTAACTGGCCTGACCTTGAAATACTTGTTAAGCAACCACATTGGTTGTTAACATTCTGTTAAACCTAATGTTCCCATTATCTTCAGTCGCTTTCATTTTCCTTGTTGCTGCTTTGAAGCATCTATACAGATTCAGGCTTTTTCCATCCTTTACAACAAATACAGTAAAACCTCCCTTGATCCCACATCCCCACCTACCTATTATCTAATCCTTATATTTCCTCATCCAACGTTCTCAGATCTCTACTTTTATACTTCCCATTCATTTTTCAACCTACAAGATATAAAACTTCTGACCAGTTTTCCAAATCATTTTGACACTTTTCAAACCCAGTCATACTGGTTTCTCAGTTGTTGTCCATTTCTTCCTTAAACTTTTCTATTCTCTTCTGAAATACCATCTCTTAGCTTTCTCCTGGTCTCTTCATATTTCTCAGACCATTCTTTTGTGGCCTGCTTTTCCTTTGTTCAATACTTAAATGACAGAGATCTAAAAATAATGAACTGATAAGAGAGTGTATATAAAGACATGAAGCCATAGCGGGATGGCATATTTTAGAAATCTTGTATAGCATAATACAGCCTGATTGTTGAGTGTGCCAGTGACAAAAGATAAAGCTGGAAAAACCAGCCTGTTAAGATTATAAAGTACCTTGCACTATATAAAGGAGTTAGATTTTTATCTTGGAGGCTTTGGAAAATCATGGGAAGATTATAAATAGAGTAACCTGATTGGATAGTCATTTTGGAAAGATCTTCTAGTTGACAGTAAAGAATGAATTATTTGGCAAGACCGGAAAATGGCTTTTGAACTGTTAAACACTTGTCTTTTGTTTTTTGTGTGTGTGTTTTTTTTTTTTTTTGAGGCAGTCCCTCCCCGTCTGTCACACAGGCTGGAGTGCAGTGGTGCCATCTCAGCTCACTTCAACCTCCTCCTCCCGGGCTCAAGCGATCCTCCCACCTCAGCTTCCCAAGTAGCTGGGACTACAGGCATGAGCCACCATACCTGGCTAGTTTTTGTATTTTTTGTAGACGGAGTTTCGCTATGTTGCCCAGGCTGGTCTCAACTCCTGAGCTCAAGCTATCCACCCGCTTCAGCCTCCCAAAGTGCTGAGATTACAGCCATGAACCACCACCCCCAACCCTCATTTTTTACTGAATACATTTTACAAGATGACCACTTGGTATATGCATGCCTTGTATAAGGATTCATAAAGTTTCTATGTATTTCACATTTTTAATAAATTCACATTTATATCAGAATAAATTTGCAGAAAGCAAATTTGCAGAAAGCAACAAAGTAGTATTTAAAACTATCAATATTGTCTTATTTATGGGTTAAAAATTTAAATGACTATTTCCAAATTTTCACAAAATGTAAGTGGCTATTCTTATATTGGACTGAGCTAAATGGCATATAAATTGTCTCTACCACACTTAGCAGATTGTTTGGATTGTATATAGAAGTAAATGTTTTAAAAAATGTAAACTCGTAACAACCTTTATGAACTCTGTGAATACACAAATTGTGTCTGTCTTCATATATATGTGTATATATATCTGCAATAAGTTTCATAGAACAGTAGTTACCCTTCTTAATGTGATGGATATTAATATTTCTGTGGTATTTTCACTTCTTAAAAATATTGATCACAACTCTCTGAATTGACTTTATAGCCTACTGATAGGTCACAGTTTGCAGTTTAAAAAGCATTTTGGGGGTTGAGCATGGTGGCTTGGCCTCTAATCCCAGCACTTTGGGAGGCCAAGGTGGGCAGATCACATGAGGTCAGGATACCAGTATGACCAACATGGTGAAACCCCCATCTCTACTAAAAATACAAAAATGCCAGGTGTGGTCGTGCATGCCTGTAATCCCAGCTACTTGGAAGGCTGCGACAGGAGAATCACTTGAACCTGGGAGGCAGAGGTAGCAGTGAGCCAAGATCACCCCACTGCAGTCCAGCCTGGGTGACAGAGTGAGACTCCATAGCAGTGAGCTGAGATCACCCCACTGCAGTCCAGCCTGGGGGACAGAGTGAAACTCCGTCTCTAAATAAATAGAGAGATAGACAGACGGACAGGTAGGTAGGTAGGTAGGTAGGTAGGTAGGTAGGTAGGTAGGTAGATAGATAGATAGATAGATAGATAGATAGATAGATAGATAGATAGATAGATAACTCCATCTCTAAATGGATGGATGGATGGATGGGATGGATGGGATGGATGTCATGTCAGTGATCCTGAGAAATGTTCAAGGCCTGGCTTAAGGCAATAACAGTAGGGGAGGGGAAGATTTGAAAGATACTTAATTGGTTTCAGTGCCTAGTCACTGTCTTGAATCTAGTATTTACTAGATTATTAACATCATAAAGACCAAGTTTAGTCCTCATCATTCCTTCAGTAGTAACATATATTAAATGCCTGCTATGTGCCATGTAGTAGGAGCCCCCATAATACAGAGAAGATAAAATAGCTATGAAACAGATCTTAATCTTTCTTCTAAAATGAAAACGATAAAAATAACCAAATATCTTGATAGTCCAGAATCTGTATCTGGTTGAATTGATTCTCATACTGGAAATTTTTATTTTGGTATATAAGACAGGAATGTTTCTGGAAAATTTTTAGTTTGCCAAGTACTAAAACAAAACCTTTTAGTGAAATTACATTTAAGAGTCTTGAATGGACATGTATAAATTTCAAAATGTTTATTAGGTTCTCATAAATGTTGTTAGTATGTATCTTATTTAAAATGTGATAATTGGATAAATGTATTTTGCTCACTGCTTTATTTAAAGTGCTTTGAGGTTTGGGCTTTTTGTTCTTTTTTTGTTTGTTTACTCAAAACTTTTTTTGTCATTTTTTACATACATGTGCAGGAGGAATATTGGTCATTTTCTTTGATGTCTTTGTTAGGTGGGATGTTTAATCCTATTTTCATAAGATACTGATATGTGTTCCTGTTTCTATTTTCTAGAGAAGTTTTTATAGAATTGTTTTTATTTATTTAAATGTTTGGTAGAATTTACTAGCAAGGCTATCTAGCCCTGAAGTTTTTCTTTGTTGGAAGATTCTTAACTATGAATTCAATTTATTCATTAGATACAGGACAATTCAGGTTATTTTCTCTTCAGTGCATGTTGTTCGTCTGTTTTTCAAGGAATTTGTCCTTTTTTTCTTGGTTGTCAAATTGATGGGCAAAGAGTTGTTTGTAATACTCCCTTATTAACTTTGTAATGTCTATGGGGACTGTAATAATGTCCCGTCTTCTATTCCTGATAATGCTATTTTGTGTCTATTCCTTTTTTTCTTAGTCAATCTGGCTAAAGTTTTAGCAGTTATTAATGTTTTCAAGGAAACAGCCTTTAGTGGCATTGATTTTTTTTGTGTGTAGTTTTCTGTTTTCAGTTTTATTGATTTCCACTCTTACCTCTTTTCTTCTGCCTATTTTGGGTTTTTATTTCTGTTTGTAGTTTCTTAGGTAAAAAGCTTGAATCATTGATTTGAGACCTTTCTTTTATTTTAATGCTATAAATTTTCTTTAAGCTTTCTTTAGCTGCATCCCACACATTTTACATTGGATTTTTTTTAGAGAAGTTTTTGGTTCCCAGTAAAATTGAATGAAAGGTACAGAGATGTTTTACATACCCCTTGCCCTAACATCCCACACCAGAGTGGTACATTTGTTGTAATCAATGAACTTAACATTGACACATCATCATCATCCACAGTTCATAGTTCACATTTTGGCTTACTCTTGGTGTTGTACATTCTATGAGTTTTGACAAGTGTGGTTATGAGTTGTATCCATCATTATAGTATCATACAGAATGTTTCCACTGCCCAAAAAATCTTCCATGTTTATTCCCCCATTCCCTTAAACCCCAGATAACTACTGATGCTTTTACATTCACCATGGTTTTGTCTTTTCCACAGTGTCATGTAATTGGAATCATACAGTGTGTTTCCTTTTTTGATTGGCTTCTTTCACTTGGTAATATTCAATTAAGGTTCCTCCATGTCTTTTCATGGCTTGACAACTTTTTTTTTTTTTTTTTTTTTTTTTTTTTTTTTTTTTTTTTGAGACGGAGTCTCGCTGTGTCTCCCAGGCTGGAGTGCAGTGGCGCGATCTCGGCTCACTGCAAGCTCCGCCCCCTGGGTTCACGCCATTCTCCCGACTCAGCCTCCCAAGTAGCTGGGACTACAGGCGCCCGCTACCACGCCCGGCTAATTTTTTTGTATTTTTAGTAGAGACGGGGTTTCACCGTGTTAGCCAGGATAGTCTCGATCTCCTGACCTCGTGATCCACCCGCCTCGGCCTCCCAAAGTGCTGGGATTACAGGCTTGAGCCACCGCGCCCGGCCACGGCTTGACAACTTTTTAAAATCTGAGTAATATTTCATTTTCTGTATGCACCACAGTTTATCCATTTACCTACTAAAGGACATCTTGGTTGCTTCCAAGTTCTGGCAGTTTTGCATAAAGCTAATATAGATATCCATGTGCAGGTTTTTTTGTGGACATGTTGTCAACTCATTTGGGTAAATAATCAAAGAGTATGATTGCTTCTTCTTATGGTAAGACCAGATTTAGTTTTGTTATAATGTGCCAAACTGTCTTCCAAAGTTGTTGTACCATTTTGCATTCCCACCAGCGATGAATGAGAGTTCCTGTTGCTGATAGGTAGGATTTTCATCTTTATTCAATTAAAAATATTTTAAAATTTCTCTTGTGACTTACTCATTGTCCTGTGGGGTTACTTGGAATTTTGTTTCCAAATAGGAATTTTTCAGCTATCTTTCTGTTACTGATTTCTATTTTAATTCTGTTATAGCTATATAACATGCTTTTTATTATTCGTTTTAAAAAATTTATCAGAGTTACCCAGAATATAGTCTATCTTGGTAAAGAAGAACTTGAAAAAGATGTATATTCTGCTGTGGTTGGGTATTGTTTACATGTCAGTTAGATCAGCTTGAGTGATAGCGTTGTTCATGTCTTCTGTATCCAAGATACAGAAATGTTGCTCAGGCCTTATTCTGTCCACTACTGAGAGAGAGGGATATTGAAATTACCAAGTAAAATTGTGGATTTGTCTAGTTTTCCTTTTAATTCTAGTACAGTTTTGAGTCATTTTGAAGCCCGTTGTTGGATATGTACATATTTAATATTCTTACGTCTTCCTGGTGAATTGACTCTTTTATCCTCTATAATGCTCTCTCTTTTGTCTTTGTTAATTCTTGTTCTGAAGTCTGCTCTCTGATGTAGGCCATTCTGGCTTTATTTTTGTTAGTATTTACATAGTACTTTTTGCAGTCTCTTGCATATTTAAAATGGACTTCTTGCAGATGTTGTCTTTTTCATCAAATTTGGCAATCTGTCTTTTAATTGGTAGTTTAAGTGATTTATACTTAATGTAATTATTGATAATGGATTTAGGTCTGCCAACTTACTGTTAGTTTTCTGTTGATGCCCTTTGTATTTTATTCCTCTGTTTCCTCCTTTCCTGCCTTCTTTCAGATTGATCTGCCAGCTTTTTAACTCTCTTCATTTTTGTTGTTTTATTTTAGTGCTGCTATAGGATTTACGATATACATGCATAACCTTTCGCAGTCTATCTTGAATTAACATTTACCTTCTTCAAATAAGATGTAGAAGCCTTAAAATATTCAAGCCATTTTACCTTCCCCACCAACCTTTGTGTCCTAATGTGTATTACATCTTATAATGAAAATGTCACCAGACAATGTTAAACTTTTTGCTTGAAAAAGTCATATTTTAGGGTTGGGCCTGGTGGCTCACACCTGTAATCCCAGCACTTTGGGAGGGCAAGGTGGGTGGATCACTTTAGCTCAGAAGTTCGAGACCAGCCTGGGCAACATGGCATAACCCCATCTCTACAAAAAAATATATAAAAATTAGCCAGGCATGGTGGCATGTGCCTGTAGTCCCACCTGCTTAGGAGGCTGAGGTGGCATGATGGCCTGAGCCCGAGAGGCGGAGGTTGCAGTAATGCGAGAACACGCCACTGCTTGCGACAGAGCAAGACCCTGTCTCTGGGGAAAAAAAAGAAAAAGAAAGTTGCGTTTTAAAGAAAGTAACAGGAGAAAAATAGTCCTATTAACCCAGATGTTAACCTTTCCATTACTCTTCCTTCCTGAAATTAAAGGTTTTCTTCGGATATATCCCTTTAGCCTGAACTTACTTTAGCATGTTTTAGAGCAAATCTGATGGCACAAGGAATTCTCTTAGATATCCTTCATGTGATCATGTCTTTACTGGAAAAAGAATAATGAATTGAAAGTTCTTTATCTCAGCACCTTACTCCAATCCTAAAACTGTCTTCTGGTCTCCATGGATTCTGATGAGAAATCTGTGGTCATTCAGATTGGTGTTCACTTATACGTACTGTATCATTTTTCTCTGGCTGCTTTTAAGACTTCTTTACCTTTGGTTTCAGAAGTTCGATTGTGCCTACACTTGGTTCACTGAGCTTATTGATTGTGTAAATTTTCACAATATTTCACAATATTGCATAAAGCTAATATAGATATCCATGTGCAGGTTTTTTTGTGGACATGTTGCCAACTCATTTGGGTAAATAACCAAAGAGTATGATTGCTGCTTCTTACGGTAAGACCAGGTTTAGTTTTAGGACTTACTGATTGGAAAGTTTTCAGCTATTACTTTGTTAATTTTTTGCCTTCACCAAACTCTCCCCTCTTTTTCCACCATTCCAGTTGACAATAAAGTTAGACATCTTGATGTTATTCCATAGGTCCCTGTGGCTCTGTTCCTTGTTTTCTTAGTCTTTTTTGTTTCCTCTTTTCTTACAATTGGAGATTTCTATTAATTTGTCTTGAAGTTCACTAATACTTAATTGTGTCATCTATGTTCTGCTATTGAGCCTATCCAGTGAATTTTGTATCTCACTCAGATAGTATATTTTTCAGTCCTATTATTTCTGTTTGGTTCTTATTTGTAGTTTTTCTGCTGAGAACTTGTCTCTTTCCATTCATCTTAAGTGTGTTTACCTTTACTTTTAAAGTCTTTTTCTGATAATTACAGTATCAGGAACATATTGGGGTTGGCATCTGATTGTCCTTTTCTCTCAAAAATTGATAATGTTTTTTCTGGTTTTTTACATGTCAAATTTAAGTTTTGACTGTATACTGGACATTCTAAATGTTGTGTAGGCTCTATATCTATTCTAATAGTCTGGAGAATGCTGATTTTGTTGCTGCCATTGTTTTAGCAGACAGTTATCCCAGTTTTGTTCAGACTGTTCTGTCTTGATTATTGTGGGTGGGGTGGATCTAATTAATCTCAGTTTCAATTTTCAAAGCCTTTGCTATGCTGTGTTGGGTCTCTCCTTAGCATGTGCAACTTGGAGGTAAGCTCTGCACTTGCATGGATTTATACAGGGAATTAGAGATCGCTTTCTCTAACTTGCTCTTTTCATGAATCAATCTCTAGCTCACAGTGGCCTCTTTCCCAGGTCTTCTAGTCAGAAAGTGAGGGTTTCTCAGTGTTAGCTTAAGCTTGTTCTACCTTTACAATCTCAGCTTCCTTATTGGGACCCACCCTCAGGGTAGAACTGTGGGAGAAAAGAAAATAATATAGGGATTCTCTTGGTATTTTTGGACCACTTGAACCTCATTCCTGGTTTTTCCAGCCAGAAAGATAGGAGTTTTAGCTGCTGGCTCTGCCACTGCTGCTAACTCCATGACTGAAGTTTCCAGTTTTGACTTCCTTCCACAATCTGCCTGCTTATTTTACTTTTCATTCTTCAGGTGGTCGCTTATTCAGTGTTGTCCAGAATTTCTACTTGTAATCAGTAGAGTTGATTATCCATCTTGGACATATTGAATCTTTGACTAAATTGACAGACTAATAAATGTTGACTAATTGTTTTATTCACTCTAACACAAATATTTTACTGAATACGGGCATAAAAATAACATGACTTTAAAAAAAAAATTTCATTAACTACCTTTTCATTATTAGTTGATTTCTTTTTATGAAGTCAAGATCAGTTATAGCTAGAATGCAAGGTACTTATTGAGTGTATTGTAAAACATTTAAAAACAATAGTTTTATTTAACAAAGAATAATCCTTCTTTGATATAGTACTTTTCGGCATGATTTGTTTTTATCTTGAAGATATTGAGCAATTGCAATTGCTGTTTTAACTGTACTTTCAAAGCCAATCTTTTCACTATGTGTGTATATATATTTTTTTAGGGGAAAAGAGTTGGTGCTGGTGCACAAAAAACAAGAAGTAAGTATTTTGGTATCTTTAAGTGTATTTGGTTTGCATTTGAAGAATCATAAAAGATCTTCTAAAATCATGTAAACCACCCTCTAAATGACTTGTTCACGACTTTCTTGGTCTTTATAGAACATAGATCCTTGTTGAAGTTTGGTGAAGCCTGTGGACCGCATTCTCAGAATAATGTTTTTTTAAAACGTTTCTTTTAAAGATCACTAGACTACCAAGAAAATGAATTACATTAAAATGTAGTTACCAAAATAGTTTTTAATTATGAAATAGTGATAACTTGCTTTTTATTACACAGAACAGGTTCTAGCAGTGAATCTAATTGCTGTCATTTTGAATTGATAAGCGTAAACAATGCTGTGAGATATCTACTCAAGCAATTCATAACTGATGAAAGTCTGTGCTGTTTCTATTAGCATCAAAGTCGCAGGTACTGCGAATACTGTGATGCTACATTTATAATTGGAGGAAATGCTAAATTGCAGTTTGAGGTTAGTGAAAACAATAGTGTAGTTTTTCTCCTGTTCTAATTTATGACCCTCCTGAATCCTGTTCATTTGAGGGTTCCATTCAGTTTAAGAATCTCAGAATATAGAGAGAGCTTCTGTTATTTTTGGAAATGAGGTGGTAATGGAAGTACCTCATCTGAGGCTTAAAACTTTAAAGTGGATACATGGTTTTTTGTTTGGAGGCTTTTGTTTTGTTTTGCCATAGTAGTTTTATTAAAAAAAAAAAAAAATTCCTGGATTTGCAAGTATCTAATATGTTTTCTATGTTCTCAAGCAGGAAGACTGAAAAAGCCTTTTGTAAAGGTGGAAGATATGAGCCAGTAAGTATCTAAGTCCAATCTGTATGATTTAAGTGCAGTACTAAAGGGAAAAATCACCTAAATAATTAGGCTAGCTCGATTAGTACTGTTAGGTTCCTTTGTGTTTGATTTATATTATGCTAACGTGCTTGCGGCACAAGTTAATGAAAGTAACATTAATTCATTTATGCTCAAGGACTAAATTTAGTTTCAGTATGTTGTAGATATCCCTGAAATAGCTGGTTTAGAAAAATCATGACACTATTTTTTAGTATTTAAATTATTCTCTGGCTAAATGCAGTACCAGATGATTTAGAACTACTGAAAGATTACGCCTACATTTGCAAAAAAGAAATTATTAGATGCTATTTAGAAATAGAAAATCTAAGTATAACATCTCACGTGGTTGATTTCCAAAACTCACTCTGAAGTACTGTAGGGTAGTCTTTTTGTTGTTGTTTGTTTTGATTTTTTGAGATGGAGTCTTGCTCTGTCACCCAGGCTAGAGTGCAGTGGCACAGTCTCGGCTCACTGCAACATTCACCCCACCCCCGGTTCAAGCAATTCTCCTGCCTCAGCCTCCCAAGTAGCTGGGATTGCAGGTGTACGCCACCATGCCCAGCTGATTTTTGTATTTTTAGTAGAGATGAGGTTTAACCATATTGGCCAGGCTAGTCTCTAACTCTTGACCTCAAGTGATCCTCCTGCCTCAGCCTCCCGAAGTGCGGGGATTACACGTGTGAGCCACTGCGCCCAGCCATGTGGGATAATCTTAATGAAGACCTCAGATATAAATAGGCCTGCCATGAGAGAATTAGATTACTTTCTTTTTTCTTTCTACTTACTAATTTAGACGTGTGGTTAATTCTCTTGGGTATTCACACTGAGGTGACAAAAGTGTATTGAAAACTGCTTTTTATGAAATGTGTTCCTGTGAAGAAAAAAGTGCAATTCAAAAAGAGGCCTAGAAAAGACACTAGTATACGAAAGGATAGCCCATGTTCATGAATTGGAAGACATAATATTGTTAAGATGTTAATACCACCCAAAGTGATCTACAGATTCAGTGCAATACCTATCAAAATTTCAATGATGGTTTTTGCAGAAATAGTAAAAATGTATCCTAGAATTCATACGGGATTGTAACAGATGCAGGATACCTGAGACAGTCATTAAAAAGAACAACAAAGGCCGGGCATGGTGGCTTACGCCTGTAATCCTACCACTTTGGGAGGCCGAGGCGGGCAGATCGAGACCATCCTGGCTAATACGGTGAAACCCCATCCCCCGTGTCTACTAAAAATACAAAATATTAGCTGGGCGTGGTGACAGGCACCTGTAGTCCCACCTACTCAGGAGGCCGAGGCAGGAGAATGGCATGAACCCTGGAGGCAGAGCTTGCAGTGAGCCAAGATCGCGCCACTACTCTCCAGCCTGGGGGACAGAGTGAGACTTCGTCTCAAAAAAAAAAAAAAAGAACAACAAAATAAGAGGTCTCTCACTTCCTGATTTCAAAACTTACTGTAGTGCTACAGAAATCAGAACAATTTGGTGTTAGAATAAAGACATAAACCAATGGAATAGAATAGAAAGCCTAGAAATAAACCATCACACATATGGCCAAATGATTTTCAACAAGGGTATGAAGATCATTTAATGCAGAAAGGACAACATTTTTAACAGCGTTGAGAAAACTAGATATACACATGCAAAAGAATGGCATTAGGCTCCTACCTTACATCATATTCAAAAGTTAACTCAAAATGGACCAAAGACCTAAAATAGTAAAACTCTTGGAGAGAACATAGGGGAAAAGCTTCATGACATTGGATTTGCAGTGCTTTACTGGATATGACACCAAAAACACAGATAACAAAAGATAAAATAATTAAATTGGACCGTATCAAAAATACAAATTTCTATGCCTAAAGGGATATATAACATTCCAAAGAATGGAAGAAGATACTGCAAGTCATATATCTATTTTTTTTTTTCAGCTTTCTCAGGTTGAACAAGTCATATATCTAATAAGAGTGTTAATATCTGGAATATATAAAGAATTACAACTCAACAACAAAACAACCCAGTTTTAAAAATAGGCAAAGCGCTGAATATAGACATTTTTCCAGAGATGATACACAAATAGCCAATAAGCATATGAAAAGATGCTCAACATTACTAATCATTAGGGAATTGCAAATCTAAACCACAGTGAGATACCACTTTACATTATTTAGGATGGCTACTATTAAAAACTCCACAGCAGCCAAAAAGTGAAAGTAGTCCAAGTCCATCAGCAAATTAATGGATAAATAATATGTGGGATGTGTATACACACACTCAATGGAATATTATTCAGCCTTAAAAAGGAAGGAAATTCTGATACATGCAACATGAATAAACCTTTTAAGACATGCTAAGTGAAATAAGACGAAAAATACTGCATGGTTCCACTCATGAAGCATCTACATAAGTCAAATTGATAACAAGAAGTAGAATGGTGGTTGTCAGGGGATATGGAGAAAGGGTATTTGGGAAGTTACTGTTTGATGGGTACAGAGTTTCAGTTTTTGCAAGATGAAAATATGTCATCTTACAAAAGATGGATAGTAGCAGTGATGGTAACACAGCAATTGTGAATACTTAATGCAACTGAATTGTACCACAATTTTTAAAATGTGTAAGTGTTAAAAATATTAGGCCTGAAATTGATTTTTTGAAGGGAAGCCTAAATAATTTCTGTTGTTTATTTCGGATTCCAGCTGAATTATATGATTTTGAAATACAAAACTTTAAAACTTTTTTTCTTTAATCATAAAGAAGCTCATGTATTTGTCTTTCTATTCTTTTAGACTTTATAGGCCGTTTTATCTTCAGCTGACCAATATGCCTTTTATAAATTATTCTGTTCAGAAGCCCTGCAGTCCATTTGATGTAGACAAGCCATCTAGTATGCAAAAGCAAACTCAGGTTAAACTAAGGTTGGTTTGAATCTTTACTTTTAGAAGGAATATTGAGAATTTCATCTCAACTTTTCTTTGTAAAGATTTGAAATAGTTTGGTTTATGCCATAATGGTTGTTTGTGTTTGTAATTACTATTCTGATTACTTTTTCCTCTGTATAAGTCTGAATCTGTCTAGATGGAGGTGGGGAGGGTCTTAAAATATTTGTAAATGAAACTGTGTAGTTTATCTTGAATGATCTGAAATATTCTCCAGATTATTCATTAAATCTTTAGTTTGCTTCTCAATATAGTATAAAGAAATATGATTAAAAGTACTTGCTGAGCGGGGCGCGGTGGCTCAAGCCTGTAATCCCAGCACTTTGGGAGGCTGAGACTGGCGGATCACGAGGTCAGGAGATCGAGACCAACCTGGCTAACACAGTGAAACCCCGTCTCTACTAAAAATACAAAAAAAAATTAGCCGGGCGTGGTGGCGGGCGCCTGTAGTCCCAGCTACTCCGGAGGCTGAGGCAGGAGAATGGCGTAAACCCGGGAGGCGGAGCTTGCAGTGAGCCGAGATCGCGCCACTGCACTCCAGCCCGGGCTACAGAGCAAGACTCCGTCTCAAAAAAAAAAAAAAAAAAAAGTACTTGCTGATATAAGTCTCTGCAAATTACGCAGATTCTGTGTGTGATAGTTTAAGACAATAAAGTTTAAAAGTTATTAGGTTCAGCAGTTAATTCTTTACCATGTATTTCTGTCATCAGAATCCAAACGGATGGCGATAAGTATGGTGGAACCTCAATTCAACTCCAGTTGAAAGAGAAGAAGAAAAAAGGATACTGCGAATGTTGCTTGCAGAAATATGAAGATCTAGAAACTGTAAATGAGATTTTATATTTTGGGGGCTTGTTTCAAAAACTCTAATACTTGTGTTTTAAATTTTAGCTTGTTATTCTGATGGAGATATTTTACATTTTAATAACTCAAGGGAGGAAATGAGTATTGAAAATGAATTTTATTTATTCAACAAATACCGAACATCTACTACCTACTGATGACTACTCTGGGCAAACAGCATTGAACAAAACAGACTTAATTTTTTACCCTTGTGAAGATTATATTCTGTAGGGTGGGGGTGGGGTAGGGGTGGAGATAGGTAACCACAGGATAAAAGAGTAATAAAAATGTATACAGAAAATATTAGATCAGTGCTATGAAAAAATAGAACATAGGAATGGAGATGTTGCTATTTAGCCTAGACAAGGAACACCTAACTGATAAGGTGACATTTGAGTAGAGACCTGAGAGAAGTGAAGTAATAAGACCTGGATATTGAGATAAGCAAGTGCAAAAGTCCCAATTTAAAATGATTGATGGGACCAAGGGATAGATATTGGTAGTCCAGACTAAGTGGTAGTAGAAGTGCTGAAACGTGGTCAGATTGTGGGTTTGTTTTAAAGGTGGGACCAAGAGGATTTGCCAATGGATTGGATGTTGCAAGTAAGTGAAAATGGTAGTCAAGGGTTACTATAGTATTTTGAACCTTAGCAATTAAAAAGTGAGCTTATTATTTATAATGGGAAAAGAAGAGTTGAAAGAAGTAAAGACCATTGAGGTAGCAGAAAGAAATGAAAGAGTTGGAAGGGGTAGGATATATAGGGTGAAAATGGGGGAACTATTTTAGTTTGCAAACTGATGAAAAGAGCAAGAGCTGTGGATTCAGGCTGCCAGGTTTGAATCCTGGCTCCCTGGCTGTGTGACCTTGGACAGTGGCACGCAGTAATTGCTTATTGTCAGCTGTTATTTGAATTATTTTTTATGTAGTAGATAGGTTTGTTTTAGTGTTTGGTTTGGTTTTGGTAGAAGATGGTGGGAAAGTTAAGGGGAAAGAATACTTGAACATATCTGTCTTCAGACTCTGAATTGAAGTTTGTTTTATAAACCAAAATATATTAGTGTTTTGTGTCAGTTTTTTTTGTTTGTTTTGTTTTTATGTAATAAATGAGAAAACTATGGTTAGTCTAAAATTGCTTTTAATCAGAAGCTAAAGTATCTCAGAAATATTTCCCCTTCCTGAAAATTATTTTGAAAATTAAAATTACAGATTGGTTCTGAAGATTTACTTTGCTAGTGTAGCAACAAAATACTCTAGAATGGATACTTAATTTGGTGCTCAGAAAATGTCGAGGCTAAAAAATGAAAAAAATTGTTCAATGGTTTCCACAAAGAAGGAGAATTAGTGAAAGCAGATGTTGAGATTAGAGGTTGGGATTGAAATTTAAGGTCATGTTTTTACAGTTTTCATTTATGTTTCTTAGTTGCTAAGAGTAAAGAAATATTTTTTGGGATGTTAGGTTTCGTAATTATTCAATTCCACTTGTATCAAGGGATTCAATTAACAAATATTTTTGAGTACTGGAGAAAAAGCAACAGATAAGGTGGACATCCCTACCCTTATGCACCTTATGGTCTGGCAGAGTAGATACAAAATATGTATTTGCAAGTGTGATGAGTTTCACAAAAGTATGAAGGCAATGGGAATAAATAATGAGGTTATTTAACCTAGAATTAGGGTCTCAAAAGGCCTAACCGGACACAAGTGACTTTTAAATTAAGACTGTAAGGATGAATAAGAAGAACTTAATGGAAATTAGAGGGGAACTAAATAAAAGTTGGAATTTTTCCTTCCCAGAACATTAGTAGACTGAATCTGAGCTTACAGATTTGATGTTTCCTTTTAAATTTTAATAATTGCTTATTTTTATTGCTGGGCATATATAATTTGTAAATGGTAAAGTTTGCAAGGAAGGAAGGAATACACGTATATTCCAGGATACATTGTGGCTTTTTGTGACCAATGGAGAATTTAGTTTTTGGAAATGTAATCAAATCATCAAAATGTAAAATTGCATGAAACTAGGGAAATAGAAATTAGGTTCTTTCATGGTCATCTAGAGGCAAGCTTCTAAGTACAATTCCCTTCCTGATCAGCTGACAGACACATAATAAAGTTAGGCTGGAGATTCCACCTATTTATAAGGAACTTTGTTTGCTGTGAATTTTATCTCACTATGCTGTGAACTTGTTTACTTTTGGTTTTGACCGCTCTTTTTGTTTTGTTTTTTGGTTTTTGTTTGAGATGGAGTCTTGCTCTGTCACGCAGGCTGGAGTACAGTGATGCAATCTCAGCTCACTGTAACCTCCACCTCCCGGGTTCCAGAGATTCTCCTGCCTCAGCCTCTTTGGTAGTTGGGACTAGAAGCATGCGCCACCATGCCTGGCTAATTTTTGTATTTTTAGTAGAGACAGGATTTCACCATGTTGGCCAGGCTAGTCTTGAACTCCAGACCTCAGGTGATCCACCATCCTTGGCTTCCCAAAGTGCTAGGACTATAGGCGTGAGGCACTGTGCCTGGTGGTTTTGACTACTCTTAAGAATGAGAGTAACTTCTGTATATTCCGTTACGAGCACTGGGTAATTGAGATCATTTGTTTTGTTGTTCATTCTCAAATGTGTTCTTCAATTATGAATCTTGGCTTTTTTAGTACTTCACAGCATTTAATGTGGTTCATGTGTTTAATCTACTTTCTGGATTCTTTTATGTTAACTTACATTTCAATTATTTATTACTCTGTAAGCCCTGCCTTACTTGGTAATAATTGCTTGAAGACAAAGTAATAGAGGGAAACATGTTTTCCAAAATGTTACTGTTATATCTCTCTGTCTATATCTTTTCTTTTTTTCTTTTCTTTTTCTTGCAACAGAGTCTTGCTCTGTTGCCCAGGCTTGAGTACAGTGGTGCCATCTCAGCTCACTGCAACCTCCACCTCCTGGGATCAAATGATTCTCCTGCCCCAGCCTCCCAAGTAGCTGGGAATACAGGCATGTGCCACCACGCCCAGCTGTATTTTTGTATTTTTAGTAGAAACAGGGTTTCACCATGTTGGCCAAGCTGGTTTCGAACTCCTGACCTCAGGTGACCCGCCCACCTCGGCCTCCCAAAGTGCTGGGATTACAGGCATGAGCCACTGCGCCCAACCTGTGTCTTCGTTTTCTGATATAGCTCATTCTTTTCAGTTCCGTTGTAACTACAAATTAGTATTTGTCTTTTCTCACTGAAAACTAAAAACCAAAGTAGTTTTACTGGCTTCTCAAAAGTGACTTTATTTTATTTTATTTTATTTTATTTTATTTTATTTTATTTTATTTTATTTTAAACGTCTTTTGAAGTCTAGTAAAGGGTATTATCTTTGGAGTAGTTATTGGAAACCTAATTTTAGGGGCATGAGAATGTTAGAAAACCTTAATTTAAAAGGCATCTCTTGGTTTTAAAATACAGTTTTTTGATATATGTTTTTAATTTTGTTTTAGCACCTTCTAAGTGAGCAACACAGAAACTTTGCACAGAGTAACCAGTATCAAGTTGTTGATGATATTGTATCTAAGTTAGTTTTTGACTTTGTGGAATATGAAAAGGACACACCTAAAAAGAAAAGGTAATTAGTTTTATCAACCTAAGTTTAAAATTCTAGAAGGCCGGGGGTGGTGGCTTATGCCTGTAATCCCAGCACTTTGGGAGGGTGAAGCAGGTAGATCACCTGAGGTCAGGAGTTTGAGACCAGCCTGGCCAACGTGGCGAAACCCTGTCTCTACTAAAAAAATTACAAAAATTAGCCAGGTGTGGTGATGTGCACCTGTAATCCCAGCTACTCAGGAGGCTGAGGCAGAAGAATCACTTGAAACCTGGGAGGCAGAGGTTGCAGTGAGCCAAGATTGCCACTGCACTCCAGCCTGGGTGACAGTGAGACTCTGTCTCAAAAATAAATAAATAAATAATACTAGAATATTAAACTATTTTATTAAACTAAAAATAAACAGTTTGCCTTCTATTTTCTTAGAAGGAATATGTATTTTCAGGATGTAAATATGGTTAAAAACCAGTAACTTCTTCCCTTCCATCAAAGATCCTTACCTTAGACTACTTTTAGTTCCATTCTTTTTAAATTTTCTTTTTATCTAAAATTTTTCCTTTTTCAAATTTTTTGTTTTATTTTGAGATGGTCTCGCTCTATCACCCAGGCTGGAGTGAAGTTGTGTAATCTTGGCTCACTGCAACCTCCACCTCCCACACACAAGAGATTCTCATGCCTCAGCCTCCTGAGTAGTTGGGATTACAGGCATGTGCCACTACACCCCACTAATTAGTCTCATTCTTGACATTGTAGTTTAGAAGGAGTTGGCAGACTTTTCCTGTAAAGAGCCAGATAGTTGATATTTTAGGTTTTGTGAACTGTCAGATCTATGTTACAACTAACTAGCTTTTTTGTACAATAGATATGGCTGTATTTTGATACAATTTTATTTACAAAAATAGACTGAAGGCGAGAGAACCATAAAGTTTACCATTTACTCAGACTAAAAAGTTTTATTGAACTTTTAGGTAATATTAAGGAGTTTTAAGAAACCTTTCTCCACTTGCCTCTTAGGTCTTTGTATTTTCACTAAATATCTTTGCCTAAACCTTATGATGGGTATATTTACTAAAGGTACTGACAGGACTTTTAAGTGTGAATACAGTACTGCTCAATGTACACTAACTGCACATAGACAAAAATTGTCCTGATTAGATTATTCCCATAAACTTAAAAAGAAATGCTTTCATATGGATATACCCTAGAGGTGGTGATAATTCATTAAGTTAGTCTTTATTCTTAGACTAATCTTATTTAAGGCATAAAGAAGATTAGAAATGTGATACCAAGATGCAGCTTCTGAAAATTAACTAGAAAGTTTTTTACTTCAGGTAGAACAGTTCTTAAATCCCATATTTCTGTGACATTTAGAATGGTTTCATGACTGACTGAATGTGGATTTGAAGAGGAGGCGTATTTCCAAATATTAAAACTATGTGGGCTACTGTGGCTGGGCAGGGTGTCTCGCACCTGTAGTCCCAGAACTTCGAGAGGCCGAGCGGGCAGATCACTTGAGGCCAGGAGTTCTAGACCAGCCTAGCCAACGCAGTGAAAGCCCATCTCCACTGAAAAAAAAAAAAATTAGTTGTGGCACATGCCTGTAGTTCCAACTACTTAGGAGGATTAGGCACAAGAATCACTTGAACCTAAGAAGGGGAAGTTGCAGTGAGCTGAGATCAGGCCACTGCACTCCAGCCTGGTTGACAGAGAGACTCTGCTCAAAAAAAACAAAACAAAACAAAACAAAAAAAAACCTATGCGGACTACTATAAGAACTCATAATTCCTTAAAAATTCTGTCTGTAGCAAAATTCTGAGCTAGTACTGGTTGTTCCTTGATGGTCTTATTTTTATGTGCACTAATTTTACTTCTGTGGGCAAGTCTCCTAAACATCTTGGACTTAAAAGCCAGGTTAGACTAGTTTTCATTTTTTTTTTTTTTGTTTGTTTACATTTTTTTATTGCCTATTTGTTCAAAGAGAATTGTAAGTAAATGTATGAACAAGATAAACAAAAAACATTCTGGTTGAAGGGGCAGGAAAAATTGTATCATTTCTCACACTGTGACATGCGGGACATAAAATGTAATTGGTGAGCTATTAACTTTTTCTCTAATGGTATATTATTTAGGGTTGTCTAATACAAACTGGCATTTCAGGGATATCAAGATGCTCCATGAAGAAAATAATTTGAGGTCAAATATGTTTGAAGCTCAAAAGTTACAACTTTGTCACCTTTGAAAGTATAAAGATACTGTTTCTAGCTCACTTCGATATTAAATATTCTTAAATATAAATTTAAAATGTTTTTGCCATAGGTTTCTCAGTAAATACTTATTCTCCACATTGCTAAGTAAAATGAAGAGTAAAATGTGCATTAATGTAAATCAAAGCACAGAAGTTATGAAATTGTTCAGAATAATGAAAGCAAAATTAGGGGCAGACTCAGATCCCTTTATTATCATCTTTCTTTCATTTACATGATTAAAGTAATTTTAAATGTCAAAATTCAGGATATTGGTTATCTCTGGCAGGGAGGCAAGGAATGTAGAGGAGAAGAGAGGTACCCTAGAGTTTTCACCTATATCTGAAAAGTGGTATTACTTTAAAAACAGCTCATGTTAATTTGGCAAAATGTTAAGATGTTTGTATTTTTGTAAAATTTCCTAAGTTAAATAGATTTCTTAACGATTATATAATGTTTTTACTAATTTAATTTCTAACTACTCAGGAATTTTTGATAGCAATTATTTTAATATTTTTCTTTTCTTTTTCCTACAAAGAATAAAATACAGTGTTGGATCCCTTTCTCCTGTTTCTGCAAATGTCCTGAAA
Organism: Macaca nemestrina; assembly: GCF_043159975.1. Classification (NCBI taxonomy): domain Eukaryota; kingdom Metazoa; phylum Chordata; class Mammalia; order Primates; family Cercopithecidae; genus Macaca; species Macaca nemestrina. The sequence continues at coordinate 67,448,477 of NC_092128.1, forward strand.
AAGACTGAACAAAAGGAAAAAGTGGAATACCAACATATTTCTCAGAAAGATTGCCGGGAAGATGATATAACGGTGATGGAGCAGAATTTCCTGTATAAAGAGACCCAGGAAACTGAAAAAGAGATTCTGTTTATTTCAGAGCCCATCCCCTACCCTTCAAATGAATTAAGAGGGCTTAATGAGAAAACGACTAATAAATGTTCCATGTTAAGTGCAGCTGAAAATGACATAAGACAGAGTTTTACACAGCTACCTCTACATAGAAACAAACAGGAATGCATTCTTGACATTTCCGAACACACGTTAAGTGAAAATGACTTAGAAGAACTAAGGGCAGATCACTATAAATGTAACATAAAGGCATCTGTACATGTTTCTGATTTCAGTACAGATAATAGTGCATCTCAACCAAAACAAAAGTCAGATATTATGCTTTTTCCAGCAAAGGATCTCAAGGAAAAGGACCTTCATTCAATATTTACTCATGATTCTGGTCTGATAACAATAAACAGTTCACAAGAGCACCTAACTGTTCAGGCAAAGGCTCCATCCCATACTCCTCCTGAGGAACCCAATGAATGTGACATCAAGAATATGGATAGTTTACCTTCTGGTAAAATACATCGAAAAGTGAAAATATTATTAGGAAGAAATAGAAAAGAAAATCTGGAACCAAATGCTGAATTTGATAAAAGAACTGAATTTATTACACAAGAAGAAAACAGAATTTGTAGTTCACCAGTACAATCTTTACTAGACTTGTTTCAGACTAGTGAAGAGAAATCAGAATTTTTGGGTTTCACAAGCTACACGGAAAACAGTGGTATATGCAGTGTTTTAGATATTTGGGAAGAGGAAAATTCAAATAATCTGTTAACAGCGTTTTTCTCGTCCCCTTCAACTTCTACATTTACTGGCTTTTAGACTTTAAAAAATGCATACTTTTCAGAAGTGATAAGGATCATATTCTTGAAATTTTTATAAATATGTATGGAAATTTTTTTTACCAGCTTTGTTTACAGAACCAAATGTAAATATTAAAAATAAACGTTTGCAATTTTCTACAGAATTGAATGTTACAGAAAAATTACAGTATAAACTTGTGACTGGTCTTATTTTACATAATATATATGTTCATAATTGTTTCCTGAGTATTACAGTGAATAATAATTTGCTTGGTCACTGAAAACCACCAGTAAAGTGAAATTTGGGGAATATCAAACTTAGCATTATACATTTGGATATTCTAGTTGTGTTGTAAATTTAAAAAGATTATCAGGATAGGATGACCTTGCCTTGAAAAACCTGAATTTCATACAGAAAGGGAAAATACATTTCAATGTTTGAATTCTGGAAATCATCAGAAATATTGACACTTGAGGGTCACTGGTGGACCATGCTAGTATTTGGGTGCTCAGTAATTAGATTATGTATAGTGGTAGCCAGAAGTCATGAAGGAAAGACTTAACCAGGCTACCAAGTAGAATATAATTTGTCTGCTATTTTTAATTATTTACCTTTGTAAATAACTTTGAGAATATTCAAAAGCTGACTCTCTGGTGGCTCACCCCTGTAATCCAAGCACTTTGGGAGGCCAATGCAGGTGGATCACAAGGTCAGAAGATCAAGACCATTCTGGCCAACATAGTGAAACCCTGTCTACTAAAAATACAGAAAATTAGCTGGGCAAGGTGGCATGTGCTTGTAGTCCCAGCTGTTCCCTCCAAAGGCGGAGAATTGCTTGAACCTGGGAAGTGGAAGTTGCAGTGAGCCGAGATCGCACCACTGTACTGCAGCCTGGGTGACAGAGTGAGACTCCATCTCAAAAAAGAAAAAGATTACCCCCTAATTTGGTAGGAGATGAAAAAGAAAAGGATGGCATTGAATTACAGATACAGTGGTATATACAAGAATTTGGGATATATACAAGGATTGGCTTGATCTGGCACTGACAACCACTTGGAGAAGAGAAAATTCAAATATAAGAAATGTCTATTTGAATCTGTGAATATAAGGCATTTGCCTTTGAGTATGTTCTTATAGGAGTAAGACTACCTACCACCAGTGACATTCAGTTGGTGCTATTGCATAGTACATGAATATATTGTCACTAAAAATTAGGTTACTAGTCATAATTTTTTTTGAAATATATGATTCTCAGTATAGGACTAGTTCATATGCTTATCCTGGATATATTTGACTGTTTGGACAGCATCAATGAATACTGGCTTTTTAACACCTGTATTTTTCATACCAGTACCTTAAGTAGGCTCAATAAGAGTCTTTACAGTGCATACATGCAAACCCTGTTTCCATTGTAAATTATCCCATTTTCTGTCACAAATACATGTATGTATGTGTAAATATCAGGTTTTGTAGACAACCTTTGAAAAATCTAAATGGAACTTGGGAAATTATTTGCAGGTTTATTTCCCTTCAATTATCGGTGTTCCCCAAATTTTTCAAATAACTAAAAGGCATGTAAAGTCACTCTATGATCCTTTGACTTTAAGAGTAACAGTGTCTGGCTGGGTGTGGTGGCTTACGCCTGTAATCCCAGCACTTTGAGAGGCCAAGGCAGGCGGATCACGAGGTCAGGAGATCGAGACCATCCTGGCCAACATGACGAAACCCTGTCTCTACTAAACTACAAAAAATTCGCTGGGCATAGTGGTGCGCTCCTGTAATCCCAGCTACTTGGGAGGCTGAGGCAGGAGAATTGCTTGAACCCCGGAGACAGAGATTGCAGTGAGCTGAGATTGCGCCACCACACTCCAGCTTGGTGACAGAGCGAGACTCCATCTCAAAAAAAAAAGTAACTTCAATTTGCAGTGGTACTCTGGGCATCATTTTACATTAAGTTATTAAGGAGAGAAAGTCTGAACCCTTCAGTAAAACTTGTTAAACTATTTTGACACTGAACATTGAACTTTTAGAACACCACACAGTCTTCATAATGAGTATTCAGCTTTTTTCAAGTGCTTAAATTTCAGTTTATTTGGAATAATTTCAGTTTACTTGGGCTACCACATACAGTTGGTTTGGATTGTGCTGTGCAGCTATGCAGATGGGCACCCAGCCAATGAGATGTAGGCAGGTTATTTGCAGCAAGTAGTGTGTCCTGGCAATGAGATGCATCTACTTAGAGGTAGGGGTAGTTTTTCCTAATTTTTACCAAGGCACAGCCAAGGTAATGTTTACCCAGAAGGTGCTTTGCCTTTTTGTTTTTCTTTGTTTTGTTGTTTTTTGATACTAGGTCTCTTGTCCAGGCCTGGTTACCATGGTGCAATCAGCTTATCGTGGCCTCAGACTCCTGGGCTTAGCCGGGCACTGGCTCATGCCTGTCATCCCAGTACTTTGGGAAGCTGAGATAGGAGGATCACTTGTGATCAGGAGTTCAAGGTGAGCCTGGGCAGCATAGCTAAACTTTGTTTTTATTAAAAAAAAAAAAAAAAAAAATTGCAGGGTTTGGTGGCACATGCCTGTAGCCCCAGCTACTCAGGTGGCTGACATGGGAGGATCCTTGACTTGAGCACAGTTATTTTTCTTTTTTTTTTTTTTTGAGTGATGGGTTTTTTGGTGTGTTGTCTAGGCTGGTCTCAAGCACCTAACCATAAGTGATCCTAATTCTCTAATAGCACTTATGGTTTAGTTCCCCGATTTGTTCACAAAAGGACACTTAATCTTTAATGTAGCAAGGTATCTTGAAAAATAGGAATCTTCAGAGATCATCACCAGGGTAGACAGGAAACTTGGTTTACTTGATAGAAAGTGACCTGCATTGCCAAAGTTGTCCAGACAACAAATCCCCAGCAAGCACGGGATAAAGTAGAATTCTGTAATTTCAAGAGTACCGAAGTTAAAAGATGTTAGGAAAGAAAAGAAACAGGCACCCTAATTAACTTTCATCTAAAGGTAACAGTCTAGCATTCAAAGTTGATGATTCTGTATTTCTCAGGGTGGTCAGAGCAGCAGCAGTGAAGACAGTTTGATATTGTGACTCAAAAATGAATGTTTATTTTTCTAAGATATACAAGTACACAGTTGTAGCAAAAGGTGTATTTCACAAAAATCATTATCATTGGTTTTTGAAGCCAATGACCTTTCTGCATGCATAGTTTAGTATTACGTCTAATATTAGAATAATTTGTGGAATCATACATAGATGCTTCTGATTCTAAAATTTGCAATTTGTATCTATAATGAATGTGCAAGCAAAATATATATTTTTAAAAGAGGAATAGAAAACAGAATTTTATGTGTAAAACTTTGACCTAAAACCATTGAATTTGAACCCTTATTTCTAGAAATGTAAGATTATTCTGTGTTATCAGATAGAATTTTGGGGTTTGGGGTTTTTTTTTAAAGCACTTAGTTGCCAGGATGGATGTGTAATTCTATTCTGCCATCTAAAGGATATATCAAAATACTCTAGGTTAATAAATGTTATTTAAATATTACCAGCTTCTCTAAATGCAGTTTTGATTATGAGAACAAAGACAGTTTTATGTTACATTTCAATCAGAAATTATTCCAGTGCTGTTTCATTAATAAAGTGAAATGTAAGAATGATAGGCTTCTTCCTATAAGAGATGGAAAGGTTGTTAAGCATAATAATAAATGTAAAGTAAACCTCAATCTTAAAACCATGAGTTTGCCAAGTAAAAAAGGTCTAAACAATGCCAGTCACAGAGTGGTATGCTCAAGAGAAATTAATTGGAGCCAGTTACCCTAGATAACAACCACAATGGACTTGCCTGTATTAAAGTTGTGCTATAACAAATAATATACTATACATGAGCCATGTGCTATAATTACATTATTTGTCATGGGAGGTGTCAGAGACTGGAGAGGAAGAATGCCATAGTACAAAGATAAACCAAATGAAACGGCCATTTAGCCTTTTAGCTGCATTAGTTATAGGGAATATCAGAACTTAGGTCTTGCTAACAGTATTTTTAATTAGCATTAATTTTATAGGCAATATTTGAGGAAAGTAGCCTCTTTAAAATCCCATAGCAAAAAAAAAAGTCTAGGAGCAGCTCTGGGCAATTAAAGGGGCAAAAACAAATTTGTCAGCAAAAAGTAATCCTGCAAGAAAAAAGTATGCCAATTTTGAACACTGTGATAACATGATGGAAAAGAAAAACTAAAACACAGATATACTCAGCCATACTTATTGAAGAATATGACCAATTCCTTTGTGAGAAGTCAGAATTATCAAAGTCCCTGTATATTATTTTTGTTTGTTTTACTTGGTTATGCTTAAATGTACAGTAGCATTTAGCTTTTGTACTATAGGATAAGATCAGTTGTCTTCAGTTCTACTGCTGACTTCCTCAAACCTCAAAGGATATTGGGAATAGGTGAACCCAGTCAAATTATGAAATCCAGTAAAACCAAGAAGGAACTATCTATAGAAATTTCTTTTAACAAAGCTTTGTTTTTGGTTTTAAAAATCACTTTGACCACATGCTCCAATGTATGTGTGTGTTGTATAACATGTATGTTACTCTAATATATATTTAAAAAAATATATAATAATATAATTTATTAAAAAATAAATTTATAATATATATTTATATTTATAAAGTATCGCTTTGTCCCCCAGGCCGGAGTGCAGTGACATGATCTCTGCTCACTGCAAACTCCGCCTCCCAGGCTCAAGTGATTCTCATGCCTCAGCCTCCCAGGTAGCTGGTATTACAGGCATGCATCACCACGCCTGGCTAATTTTTAAGGGATAAAATATATGCAACATTTTTTCACTGATGATACCGATACCTTTTTGCTGTCACCAAAAATGCCATTAAAATATTTGACCAAGAGTTAAAGGAACCATTCAAAGTAACTAGATAGCCAGTCTTTATGCTTTCTCATTAGAAAATGTTCTATGATTTAATATTTTGAAAAGTCAGGGTTTTTTGTTTGGGGGGTTTGGTTTGGTTTTGGTTGTTGTTTTTTGTTTTGTTTTGTTTTTGAGACACAGTCTGCTCTGTCGCCCAGGCTGGAGTGTAGTGCTACAATCTTAGCTCAGCATGTGCCACTGCATCTGGCTATTTTTTTGGATTTTTAGTATAGACAGGGTTTTGCCATGTTGGTCAGGCTGGTCTCGAACTCCTGGCTTCAAGTGATCTGCCCGCCTTAGCCTCCCAAAGTGCTAGGATTACAGGTGTGAGTCACTGTACCTTGTCAAAAATTCAGTTATTTCAATACTTGGTTTTTATGGCTGTCATAGCTCAAAAAACACACACACAAAATACTTGGATCCTACAGTCTTAGCTCCATTTGCTAAATTGTAATACTAATTTTTCAGTTTAGTTCCCCAGGAATCCCAAATATTCATTGAAATCTAGTTAGTAAGCTTTCAGATGCCTGAGATTAATCAGTTAGTTTTCAATTAGAAGGTCTTTTGGAAGATTTTTAAACAGGATAGAAAATTCCGCTTACAAGTGTGAGCATTGTTACAGTGACATGTATTTTCAGGAATAAACGTATGTAACCAACAGAAACATTTCCAAATATTTATTTTCAAAATGCTCTCACTATGTTATGACCATTTCAGAAACAGTTTGTTCCCATTTTGTTAACATTTAACTTGAAGGGATAAATTGAATGGTTTGGTGTTCCCCTATCCAAAACTTTCGAGGCTCTCAAGACCACATTAGGTACCCCTCATAGCAGTTCCATAAAATATTTTCTTTACCCTGTTTTAGCACTTTCAAGCAGTATGAAAACTTTTTATAGACAAAAGTCTATAAAAAGTCATACCACGAGGCCCTCATGGTATGACTTTTGGGTTCCCTCAGCAGGCAGACTGAGATGGAATTTAGTATGCAAATGTTTTCTAAGGGGTGCCTTTGGATATCAGTTGACTCCACAGGGAGCTTTTCAGAGTTGCTCGGTGAAGATGACCGATAAGTCATTTGAGTATGGGTCACTCTAGGAAAGAGCATGACTGTGGGCAATGAGGCTCCTCAGCTGACACAATCTCTGAAGGAGCTGTCAGTAGAAGTTGAAAGCTGTTTACTGTCAGTACTCCCAGAAGCTGGGGCAACAAGTTACTGAAGAGGGATCAGGATCAATTACCCCACATAGTGACTCTGCCTGTTGGTTTATTGGCACAAGGAACTCAAAATAGCTGGGTGGTGGTTGCAGCTTATAATTCAACAGGAGTCGCTGAGGTAGGAAACGCATTCAAGAGGGTCAAATAAGTGATGGCAAGCAGGTCCACTCCTGTTCCACTCATGTGTTGCTAGACGTAGTTTGTTGGGGGTGTAGCACCATAAAAACTTCTTAAACCCCAACTGTATACTGCATCTTAAATGATACCCTATTCTCAAGAATATCACCTCCAAGCTGATGCTACTTAACAGGCCCTTCCAATACTCTATCAGGAAGTTTCTGGTTGATTCAGTGTATAATAAGGCTTGTGAACTGCATGATCATGGGCCTACCCCCATGCCTCCTTTGCTGTAAAGGACATCCCCTGGTCTGATACAAAGTTATATATGATGCCATGCCAGTGAAACTCTGTAAGTCTTAAAAATGCAATGTGAACAACAAAACTTAGACCTGGCATGTCTATTACTGTGCCCAGTATAATCAACGAGCCACTCCATGCCTAGTTTCTGGCAGTTTGAACATCTGGCAGTGACAAAACACTAGCTCAGCTTGGGGGAATAAGAACCTAGGCTGTGGAACCCAGAAATAACTTCCATCACTGCCCACCATGACCGCTTTGCTCATATGCCCACTGTGCCAGAATCAGGGTAGAATTAACATACAATATGAGGACACCCACACTTCATGCCGACTCCCATATGCCACGTGCCTCTATACTTCCTACTGAATCTTCCAATCTTTCTCTTCCCAGGCCCCTTAATAGGCAGTGCAAGTAATTTCTCACTCCCCAAGACCGTACATATATTCTAAGCTCAGCCTACTTCTCTTTCACACAAAAGCAATGACCAGGTACCCCACTTGAAATTCTGCCCATTGGCAAGATTGTGACTGGCTTTCAGTGCCACCACTGAGTAGCCATATGGCAGTTACCATCTATTTTCATCTTGTAGCCACAGAAGCAACCCATCCATTAACCAAATTTGGGCTTTCCTCATTTTTCACCTGGTCTTAAGGGATGACCCACACATCTGTAGGTGTGACCTGAGGGAGAGGCATTAATACAACAATGAATGACACGGGAATCCCGGCTGCCTCTTTATGCAACTTCCTTGAGCTCTCTGATACTGCTCTTGCTCAATCCTAAATAAACCAATTCTATTTTACAATGGATTGTTGCTGCATCTGCCTGGTGATATGACTTGGTAGGTCTTATAAAACCCAAGTTCATGATGGGTAGTGTTGACCACATGGTGGGTTTTGCCCCATGGTCAGGTGTTCCATCTCATACATCATCATCTCATAAAACAAAGTATTTTTGCTTTTGAAAAAGTGTGTGACTCTCCATTAAAGAGGGACTAACCTTATTCTAAAATCCTTTGTTTCTGGGCTGTTAAATTCCTTTACTGTGGGCAGGGAAGTTGCCATAAATTCCTCACAGCATCTTTTCCTACCACTAAATCCAGAACCTTTGAACCTGCCTGATCATATGGCTGCAGAGTCCTTTTCTGCCTGGAAGCTCCACACACAGTTGGAAGCCTTTCCTGCACTGAGTTGAAGCAGTATTCCCAGTTGGGACTGACAGCCTTCAGAACCTGAAGAGGCCTAGCAGACATTATGCTTCCATATGTTTGGAAGGTTCAGCAGGCAATAATTTGTCTTTTACTTTGGATGGGATTTCCCAGCATGCCCCTGACCAGTGGAACTCTGAAAATGTTACCGACATAACAGGTTCCTGAATCTCTCATCCTATGGAGAACATGTGTCTTATCAGTTTCCAATGTACTAGCAACTTCTTGCTCATCTGATTTGATAAATATATCATCAATATAAAGGGTTAATGTGATAATCTCCATGGCATCCAGATGGTCTAGATTCTTCATATTGTAACAAAGGACAAAGTTTAAATAGGCCTGTTATAAGACTGTAAGTGTATACTGTAATCTTTTCCCTGTGAATACAAACTGTTTCTGATCCCTCTTTTTTCTGTTAGGGATGGAAAATTATGCATCTACACAACCAATGGCGGCACATCATGCACCTGGTGCCATGTTCATTTGCAACAGAAAATATATTGTATCGGGCACTGCAACTGAAATTGAGACTACTACTTAGTGCAGCTGCTGGTGGTCTACTCATTTTTTATAATCCATATGCATATAATGGGAATCAACCATTCCTGTATCTTTTAAACATTTAACAGTGGCACTAATTTCCTCCACCAATACCACCCAGTTAAGATACTGTTTTTGATTTATTATTTTGGCTAGAGGGTAGAAGCAGTTTCAAGGTTCCCGCTTGGTCTTTTCTAATGTCTGACTCTGTAGGCCAGAGGCACAGTATGAGGGAGTATATGAAGTACTAGGTATTTCTCTTCTAATAATATATTCAGGGACTGGACAAATGACACATTATCAGACAAATAACTCACTATCAGCCAAACCTTAGCCAGGACTCCATTTATTACATGGCTCTCTAGATCTCTTCTACAACAGGTGCTTTGGGTCCCAGGTATCAATGTCAATTCAGACCATGTGTCTAACAAATATCTGGGTAGTCCCCTTTTCCCATTGCACAGCTACCCAAATAAATGGAGACTAGTACCTTTTGGGAACGACTAGGAAATAATTACCATGTGCAGTTAAAATGTGTTGCAGGGTCTTTCTCCTGGGGTCATGGCCTCTTCTCTAGTCAGTGGTTTCAACATTGAAAAATTAAGTTAAATCTGGAAACAGAACAAGAAATCATGACTTTTTACTGGAGCAATTGCCCTTAGCCTCCTGAGGCTGACTCATGGTACATATTGAATGATGACCTCATTGGCTATCCATCCATTTTGCTCCTAAAGATGCTATGTTCTAATAACCAACCCCATAACCCTCAGAGGATTCAGGCCTCCTCTAGCTTCCCCTTCGACATTGCCACTTATGATGATAATTATGTCCACCTACCTTCTGATACTTGAATGGCACCATCTGGTCTTTATTGTTTCAGGTCTTATCAACCTCACTGCTATTAGTGAGCCTAGTTCTGTAATGGCCTTACCTGCCATCGGTTCTGGCACACCGAGGAGAGCCACAACTGCATATTTTAGTACTATTGTTGGCTTTCCTTCTAGGGCATTCTTTATGGCCTTGGTAAGTAGTATGCCATCAGGAACTTTCCATGGAATATAATGACCTGATGGGTGTTTGGGTCTTTTTTTTTTTTTGGAGATAGAGTTTTGTGCTATCGCCTGGGCTAGAGTGCCGCGGCACGACCTTGGCTCACTGCAACCTCTGCCTCCCGGGTTCAAGCAATTCTCCTGCCTCAGTCTCCCGAGTAGCTGGGATTACAGGCACCCACCACCATGCTTGGCTAATTTTTGCATTTTAGTAGAGATGGGGTTTCGCCATGTTGGCCAGGCTAGTCTGGAACTCCTGACTTAAGTGTTCTGCCTGCGTTGGCCTCCCAAAGTGCTAGGATTACAGGTGTGAGCCACCGCGTCCAGTCCCCAGTCTTAATATAGTATATTCACTCAAGTATGTCCACCACTCTTTCTCCACCATCTGCCATGGAAATGTGGCAGTTTTATGTCTCTTAGCATGAGCCATCAATTCTAATATACCATCAACACGTTCACAGTATATCCTAGGATTCTTGTCAGGGGGTTAAATCCCGTGTCTCTGTAGTCCTCCCAAATCAGTTACTGTCCTTTATCTAACTTGTGTGCAAATCCCCTCGATCAAGTATCCTCAAAATTTAGTACCACATTCACCAAAGTAGACATATTCTGAGTCATAAAAGGAAGTTTAAAACATTTAAAAGAATAGAAATCATAAAAAATATATTCTCAGACCACAGTGGAATTAAACTAGAAGCAAGTAATAGATATCTAGAAAGCCCCAGGTAGTTATAAATAAAATGACACACTTCTAAATAACACATGGGTCAAAGACATAGTCTCAAGAAACATTAAAAATAATTTGTAGTAAATGAAAATGAAAATACATAACAAAATTTGTGGAATGTAGCTAAAGCAAAGTTTGAAGAGAATTTATAGCATTATATGCTTATTTTTATTTTTTATCTTTTATCTTTTTAATTTTTTTTTTTTGACATGGAGTTTCACTCTTGTTGCCCAGGTTGGAGTACAACAGCGTGATCTCAACTCACTGCAACCTCCACCTCCTGGGTTCAAGCGATTCTCCTGCCTCAGCATCCCAAGTAGCTGGGATCACAGGCATGCACCACCATACCTGGACAATTTTGTATTTTTAGTAGAGATGGGGTTTCACCATGTTGGTCAGGCTGGTCTCGAACTCCTGACCTCAGATGATCCACCCGCCTTGGCTTCCCAAAGTGCTGGGATTACAGGCGTGAGCCACCATGCTTGCCTCTTTAATGTTATTTATTTATTTGATACAGGGTCTCACTCACTCTGTCACCCAGGCTGGAGTGCAGTGGTACAATCATGGCTCACCACAGCCTTGACCTACTGGTCTCAGGTGATCATCTCACCTCAGCTCCTAACTAGCTAGGACTACAGGTGCCCACCACCACACATGGCTAATTTTTGTATTTTTTGTAGAGATGGGGTTTCAGCATGTTTCCCAGGTTGGTCTTGAGCTCCTGGGCTCAAGCAATCCACCTGCCTCAGCCTCCCAAAGTACTAGGATTACAGGCATGAGCCACCACGCCTGGCCTATATGCTTATATTAGAAAAGAAGAAAGATCTAAACATAAGATGAAGGTCTTTGAGTGGACATGTTTTTGACTCATCAGAGTAAATACCAAGGGTCGTTGATTGTTGTGTCTTATGGTTAAAGTATGTTTAGTTTTGCAAGAAACTGCCAAACTGTCTTCCAAAGTTGCTGTACTGTTTTACATTCCCACTAGCAATGAGTTGGAGTTCCCGTTACTTTACATTCTCACCAGAGTTTGGTTTTGCTCTTTTGGATTTTAGCCATTCTAATGTGTGTAGTGGTATCTGATTGTTATTTTAATTTGCATTCCCTAATGACATATGATGTTGAGCATCTTTTCATGTTTATTTGCTATGTGTATACCTTATTTGGTGAAGCTTCTGTTCAGATTTTTTGCCTATTTTAAAAATTGTATTGTTTTCTTATTGTTGAGTTTTAGGAGTTCTTTGTATATTTTGGATACCAGACGTTTTTCAGATACAAATGTTTTCTTCCAGTGTGTGGTTTGTCTTTTCATTCTTTTAATGATGTCTTTCACATGGCAGAAGTTTTTAATTTTAATGAAGTCAAACATCAATATTTTCTTTTTCTTTTTCTTTTTTTTTTTTGAGACGGAGTCTCATTCCATGCCATTCTCCTGCCTCAGCCTCCCGAGTAGCTGGGACTACGGACTACAGGCACCTGCCACTATGCCCGGCTAATTTTTTTTGTATTTTTAGTAGAGACAGGGTTTCACCGAAACATCAGTATTTTCTTTTGTGGATCATGTTCTTGGTATTGTGTCTAAAAAATCACCACCAGACTCAAGGCCACCTAGACTTTCTTCTATGCTATTGTCTAGGAGTTTTATAGTTTTTTTGTTTACACTTAGGTCCATGGTCCATTTTGAGTTAAATTTTGTGGAAGATGTAAGGTCTATATCTATATTAATTTTTTTGCATGAAGATGTCCAGTTGTTCCAGCACCCCTTGCTGAAAAGACTATCCTTTCTTACAATGTTGAATAGGAGGGTGTGAGTAGACCCCCTTGGCTTGTTCCTGATCTTAACATAAAATTATGTAGCATCTCACCGTTAAGCCTGATGTTCGCTTACAGCTACAGCATTTCGTAGATGTTCTTTTTCAAGCTGAGGAATCTCTCCTTCATTTCTAGTTGCTGAGGGATTTTTCTTTATCATGAATTGTTGTTGGATTTTGTCAAATGCTTTTTCTGATTGATATGATCATATTCTCTTTCTTCTTTAGCCTGTTGATGTGTTGGATTATATTAATGGGAATTAAAATGTTGTACCAGCTTTCAATAAATCTCTCTTAGTACATGTGACTAACACTCTTTCCTTACATTGTTGGGTACAATTTGCTAATATGTCATTGAAGAGTTCACATCTATGTTGATGAGACATACTGTCTAGTTTTCTTCTGTTTTTGGTGTTAGGGTAATGCTGGTCACATAGAACGAGTTAGGATGTATTCTCTTGGCTTCTATTTTCTGGAAGAGGTTATAAAGAATTTGGTATAATTTATTCTTAAAAATATTGGTAGAATTCACTAGTGAAACAATCTGGGCCTGGTGCTTTTCGTTTTGGAAAGTTATAAATTATTTTATGTATTTATTTATTTATTTATTTACTTTTTGAGACAGAGTTTCACTCTTGTTGCCCAGGCTGGAATCCAGTGGCATGATGTCGGCTCACTGCAACCTCTGTCTCCCGCGTTCAAGTGATTCTCCTGCCTCAGCCTCCCAAGTAGCTGGGATTACAGGCACCCATCACCACGCATGGTTAATTTTTGTATTTTTAGTAGAGACAGGGTTTCACCAAGCTTATCTCAAACTCCTGACCTCAAGTGATCTTCATGTCTCAGCCGCCCAAAGTGCTGGTATTACAGGCATGAGCCACTGCACCAGCCTGAATTTATTTGATAGACATAGGCCTATTTCGATTATCTATTTCTCTTTATGTAAGCTTTGGTATAGTGTGTCTTTCAAGGAATTGGTCCATTTCAGCTAGGTTATCAAATTTGGAAACTTAATGTTGTTTATGATAGTCTTTTATTATCCTTTTAATGTCAATGGGATCAATAGTCATAGCTTGTCTTTCATTTCTGATATTAGTAATTTGTGTCTTCTCTTTCTTTTCTTTGTTGACATGGCTGGAAATTTGGCATATTGATATTTTCCAAAACTAGTTGTTGGTTTTATTGATTTTCTCCTTTGATTTCCTATTTTCAATTTAATTGATTTCTGTTCTAATTTTGGTTATTTTTTTCTGCTGCTTACTTGGAATTTAATTTGCCCTTCTTTTTCTAGTTCCCTAAGGTAAACACATATTATTGATTTTAAATATTTCTTGTTTACTAATATATGCATTCAATGCTATACATTTCCCTCTAAGTATTCACTGCATCTCAAAAATTCTGGTTGTATTGTCATTTTCATTTAGTTCAAAATATTTTAACATTTCTCTTGAGATTTCTTCTCTGATCCATATGTTAATTAAAAGTGTGTTGATAATATCCAAGTATTTTTGAGGTTTTCCAGCTATCATTCTGTTATTGACTTGTAGTTTAATTCAATTGTATAGAAATACAGCCATGTGCCGTATAATGATGTTTCACTCAATGATGAACCACATATATGATGGTAATCCTACAAAATTATAATAGAGCTGAAAAATTCCTATCACCTACTGACATCATAGCTGCCATAATTTTGTAGCATGATTACTTAAATTTTTAATGTTTAGTGCAGCCTAAGTGTACAGTGTTTATAAAGTCTACAGTAGTACACAGTAATGTCCTAGGCCTTCACATTCACTCCCCACTCACTGACTCACCCAGAGCAACTTTGAGTCCTGTAACCTCCATTCATGGTAAGTACCCTATATAGGTATACCATTTTTTATCTTTCACATTGTATTTTTACTGTACCATTTCTATGTTTAGATACATAAATATTTACCAATGTATTATAACTGCCTACAGTATTCAGTACAATAACATGATAAACAGGTTTACAGCCTAGGAACAATAGGCTATACCATGTAGCCTAGGTGTGTAGTAGGCTATACCATCTAGGTTTGTGTAAGTACACTCTATGATATTGTTACATTAATGATGTTGCCTAAGGGTATATTCCTCAGAATGTATCCCCGTCATTAAGCAATGCATGACAATAGATATAGATCTATACATGAAATAGGCAAGACGTGGCCTGTAGCACACAATTTCAAACATATTCCAAGGAAATTATTTCCCAATTATCAACCCCCATCCCCACAGACATCTTGGAAAAACTGTACTTCCTTTAAACATGTTATCTTTTCAGTATCTTTGCTTTTTACCATTATCATATCTTAATATATTCATGGATTGCTGCTAGTTCTTAGCAATACAGAAAATAAGAAGTATCTTTTATGTGCAAGATTATACTTAGAAACTTATTTGTTACAAACATAATTTAATTTGTTTTGCTGGCTTAGAAATTATAAAGGCCATAACATTTTAGCTTTTTATGCAAACACATTTATATGCATTCATTCTTTCTGGCCAGAAGATACATTCATATTTCAAATAGGATTTTTTTAAGTTTCTAAAAACATTTTTTAAACAATGAAAACTTTACATTTTCAGGAGAAGGAAAAGACTCAGTGACGTTAATTAGGGAAGAACATTAACCCTCAGCCCCTTATATTGCAATTTCATTTTCGAATTGCCCAACTGATGCCACTGCAAATTCTGTGAGACAGGCAAAAAACTGAGTTCCCAAAGTGTGAGAGTGGAAAACCTGCCTCCGAACACATATCCCTATTGGCGAATATGAAAATCCAGATTACGGAAGAAGGATTTAACCTTATCTAGAGCTGCAACACATTTAGAGAGCTGTGTAAAATATAAAAGTAGAAGCAGCAGCAGGAAGAGCCTTGTAGGCACACCCAGTCTTCAGCTTGAGCCCACGGAAGCTATCCCTGACTGGATTTTGCAGAGGCCCTCAGGCAAGGAAGCCAGCAAAATTAGGGAGGGGTCACAGGTTGAAAGATGCTTCCAATGAAATTATGTAATAATTGCAAATGAGTACGAACTATCTTGAACAGAATCCAGGGGGTGAATGGGAACTGCTACAGATACGCGTGCAGGAGCCTTCACCAACATTGTGAGCAGACGGAGAGGAGCAAGGCCTAAAAGTCATGCTTGCTTTCTCATCTGGGAAGCTTACAGCATGGGGAAAGGGCTGAGTTCCATGCACAGGCTTCCTGGATCTAATTAAACGTGGCGCTGTTAGCGGGACACCGCAGAGGCAAGACCAGCCTTGCCAACTGTGTGAGAGTTGGGTGAGGTCTTCGCTATCCCCTACTTCCCTGGTGAACCACATGGCACAGCAGAGACAGCCATAATCCCCTCTGGAACATAACCCCATTGGTCTGAGAACCAAACCCCCATCCCCACGGTGGCTATGGCAAGCACCACCTAAGGAGAGTCTGAGCTCAGACCCACCTAACCCCGCCTCCACCTGATGCTATTTCTCTTCCTGCCCTGATCGCCAAACACAAAAGACAAAAACTTGTGGAAGCTTTATGGCCCTGCCCATTGCCAGAGAAACCTGAACACTTACCCTGTCAACCTAGGGCAAGCTTATATTCCCCTTCAACTACCACAGCTGGTGCTCTCTTGAAAGCATCACCTCTTGATTGGAGGCCAATCAACTCAGGCCATTACCGCAACTCATGACATAATAACCCTGCTCCCAAGAAGGAGAATACAACAGCTAATACCACTGCCTGAAACATCCTGGCTAACCAGAGGTCCTGAGCTTATCCAAGTGACAACTTTACTACTAGAATAACCAGCATTCAAGAAAGCCAGCACACTAAACATACCTACAGCCAAAGATTCTCACAGCGTCACTTTCAATCCCCTGCCACCTCCACCAGAGCAGGTGCTGATATCCACAGCTGGGAGACCCAAAGATGGATGACATCACAGGACTGTTTGCAGACATTCCCCGGCAGCAGCTGAGAGCCTGGTAGCCCCGCTGAGTGGCTAGACCCAGAAGAGCAATAACAATCACCACAGTCTGGCTCTCAGGAAACCTCATCCCAAGAGGAAGGGGGTGAGCACTACATCAAGGGATCATTCCATGAGACAAAAGAATCTCAACAGCAGCCCTTGAGTTCCAGATTTTTCCACTGAAATAGTATACCCAAATGAGAGGGAACCAGAAAAGTAATTCTGGTAATATAACAAAACAGGTTCTATATCACCCCTAAAATATCACACTTGCTCCCCAGCAATTGATCCAAACCAAGAAGAAATCTCTGAATTGCCAGATAAAGAATTCAGAAGGTTGATCATTAAGCTACTCAAGGAGACACCAGAGAAAGGTGAAAACCAACTTAAAGAAATATAAAAACAATACAAGATGTGGATGAAAAATGTTCCAGAGAAATAGATATCATAAAGAAAAAACAATCACAACTTCTGGAAATGAAAGACACACTTACAAAATACACTGGAAAGTTTCAACAATAGACTAGAACAAGTAGAAGAAAGAACTTCAGAGCTAGAAGACAAGGCTTTTGAATTAATCAAATCAGACAAAGACAAAGAAAAAAGATTTAAAAAATTAATGAAGCCTCCAAGAAATTTGGGATTATGTTAAATGACCAAGAATAATTGGTGTTCCTGAGGAAGAAGAGAAATCTAAATGTTTGGAAAATTTATTTGAGGGAATAACCAGGGAAAACTTCCCTGGCCTCGCTAGAGATCTAAACATCCAAATAAAGAAGCTCAAAGAACACTGGGAAATTCATCACAAAAAGATCATTGCCTAGGCACATATCATCAGGTTATCTGAAGTCAAGCTGAAGGAAAGAATCTTAAGAGCTATGAAGCAAAAGCATCAGGTAACCTACAAAGGAAAACCTATCAGATTAGCAGCTGAAATCTTATAAGCCAGAAGGGATTGGGATCCTATCTTTAGTCTTTTTAAACAAAATAATTGTCAGCCAAGAATTTTGTATCTGGTGGGGTGCAGTAGCTCACGCCTGTAATCCCAGCACTTTGGGAGGCCGAGGCAGGCAGATCACCTTAAGTCAGGAGTTCAAGACCAGCCTGGGCAACATGGTGAAACCCTGTCTCTATTAAAAATACAAAAAAAAAAAGAAAAAAGAAAAAAAAAATAGCCAGGTGGGTGCACACCTATAATCCCAGCTCCTCAGGAGGCTGAGACAGGAGAATCACTTGAACCCAGGAGGTGGAGGTTGCAGTGAGCTGAGATCATGCCACTGCACTCCAGCCGGGGTGACAGAGCCACCAGACTCCGTCTCAGGGGGAAAAAAAAAGAACTTTGTATCCAACAAAACGAATCTTCATAAATGCAGCAGAGATAAATTCTTTTTCAGACAAACAAATGCTGAGAGAATCTGCCATTTCCAAGCCAGCACTATAAGAAATGCTAAAAGGAACTCTAAATCTTGAAACAAATCTTTGAAATACCCCAAAATAGAACTTTCTTAAAATCTCACAGGGCCTATAAATCTCACAGGGCCTATAAAACAATACAACAATGAAAAATAACCAGGTATTTAGGCAACGACTAGCATGATAAATAGAACAGTACCTCACCTCAGAATACTAATGTTGAATGTAAATGGCCTAAATATTCCACTTAAATGATACAGAATGGCAGAATGGATAAAAATTCACTAACCAAGTAAGTGCTGTCTTCAAGAGACTCAACTGACACATAAGGACTCACATAAACTTAAGGGAAAGGGATAGAAAAAGATATTCCATGCAAATGGAAACCAAAAGCAAGCAGGAATAGCTATTCTGGTATCAGTCAAAACAGACTTTAAACAACAGTTAAAAATAATAATAAAATAAAGAGGGACATTATATAATGATGAAAGAATTATTCCAACAGAAAATTAGCACAATTCTAAATATATATGCATCTAACACTGGAGCTTCCAAATTCATAAGACAACTACTACTAGACCTATGAAATGAGATAGCAACACAATAATGGTGGGTACTTCAATGCTCCACTGACAGCACTAGACAGTTCATCAAGACAGAAAGTCAACAAAGAAACAATAGACTTAAATTACACCCTAAAACAAATGGACTTAACAGATATTTACAGAACATTCTACCCAACAACTGCAAATATACATTCAATTTTCTTTTTTCTTTTTTTTTTTTGAGACGGAGTCTCACTCTGTTACTTAGGCTGGAATGCAGTGGCACAAGCTTGGGTCACTGCAACCTCCACCTCCCGGGTTCAAGTGATTCTCCTGCCTCAGCCTCCTGAGTAACTGGGACTACAGGCGTGTGCCACTACACCTGGCTATTTTTGTATTTTTAGTAGAGACTCCTGACCTCAGGTGAACCTCCCCCCATAGTGCTGGGATTACAGGTGTGAGCCACCACACCGAGCCAAGAATATACATTCTATTCATCAGCACATGGAACATTCTCCAAGATAGACCATATGGATAGACCACAAATAGGCCACAAAACAAGTCTCAGTAAATTTAAGAAAATTGAAATTACAACAAGTATCCTCTCAGATCACAGTAGTATAAAACTGTAAATCAACTCCAGAAGGAACCCTCAAAACTATACAAATAAAAGAAAATTAAATAATCTGCTCTTTGAGTCAGATCTGATTAAATAATCTGATCTTTGAGTCAACAATTAGATCAAGATGGAAATAAAAAATTATTTGAACTAAACAATAATAGTGACATAACTTATCAAAACCTTGGGGATGCAGCAAAAAGTGGTGCTAAGAGGAATGTTGATAGCATTAAATGCCTACATCAAAAAGTCTGAAAGAGCACAAATTGACAATCTAAGGTCACACCTCAAAGAACTAGAGAAACAAGAATAAGCTAAACCCAAACCCAGCAGAAAAAATAAATAACCAAGATCAGAGCAGAACTAACTGAAATTGAAATAAACGAAAAATACAAAAGATAAATGAAACAAAAAGCTGGTTCTTTGAAAAGATAAACAAAACTGACAGACCATTAGCGAGATTAACCAAGAAGAGAGAAGATCCCAATAAGCTCAATTAGAAATGAAATGGGAGATATTGCAACTGATATCACAGAAATACAAAAGATCATTCAAGGCTACTATGAATACCTTTACATGCACAAACTAGAAAATCTAGAGGAGATGGATAAATTCCTGGAAATATACAACCTTACTAAATTAAATCAGGAAGAAATAGAAACTCTGAACAGACCAATAACAAGTAGTGAGATTGAAACAGTCATTTTTAAAAATAGCCAACGGAAAAAGGTCCAGGACCAGGTAGATTCACAGCTGAATTCTACCAGACATTCAAAGAAGAAATGGTACCAATCAGCCGGCCATGGTGGCTCACGCCTGTAATCCCAACAGTTTGGGAGGCTGAGGCAGGCAGATCACAAGGTCAGGAGTTTGAGACTATCCTGGCCAGCATGGTAAAACTCTGTCTCTACTAAAAATACAAAAAATTAGCCGGACATGGTGGCATGTGCCTGTAATCCCAGCTACTCAGGAGGCTGAGGCAGGAGAATTGCTTGAATCTGGTAGGCGGAGGTTGCAGGAAGCTGAGATCACGCCACTGCACTCCAGCCTGGGCAACAGAGCAAGACTCCGTATCAAAAAATAAAAAAGAAAAAAGAAAAAAAGAAATGGTACCAATCTTACTGAAACAACTTCAAAAAATAAAGAGGGAATCCTCCCTACATCATTCCTTATGCCAGTATCACCCTAATACAAAAACCAGGGGAGGACATAACAAAAAAATAAAACTACAGACCAGACATAACAAAAAAAGAAAACTACAGACAGAGAGGAAAGCAGTAATTCACAAAAGAAATACTTGCTGTTCTTTCATTTCATTGATATTATATTTTGGTAACTCATAAAATGTAAAATGTAGTTTTCCTTAAGTCTTTAGGTTCAGTTTACAATCTTAATTTTTGTTAAAATAAAAATAAGATCATCACTTTCACTGTTCTTTGATTAATATTCAGTTAATTTATAAATCTGACAGAATAATTTCACCCAAATTAAACACTCTATATATAACTGAGGAAAAAACTTCATAATTTATACTTGTTTTCTCAAACACATCAAGCACCTAACAAGTTAGACTTACAAATTTGACAAAAGATATCTTCTTAACCTCTGCTAACATGTGAATGTTTTTGTCCCCTTGCCTCCAAATTCATATGTTGAGGCCCTAATGTGGTGGTATTTGAAAGTAGGGCCTTTGGAAAGTAATTAGGTCACGAGGGTCTAACTGCTATGATGGAATCCAGTGTCTTTATAAAAATAGGGAGAGAACTAGCACTATCTGCGCCATATGAGAATACAGCAAGAAGGTTGCTGTCCACAAGCTAGGAATTGGTCCTCATCAGATACCAGATTTTCCACAACCTTCATTTTGTACTTCCCAGCCTCCAGAACTGTAAGGAACAATGTTTATTGTTTAAGTAACTGAGTCTATGATATTTTTGACATGGTAGCCTGAGTTAAGACAGCCTCCTTAAAAAAAATTTTTTAAAAACCCATTTTAATTTTCATTACATCAAGATGATGTGTTTGGCCTATGAAATTATTTTAAACATTTCAAACATCTTAAAAAATTAAAAATTAAAGAGTACATGTAGAGCAGCATGATCATTATAAAATCTGTTCAAGTTTATTTTCCAGTGAAAAGAACTGAGTAAAGAATTTGGGTCCATGATATAGAGAAGGAAAGTGAAGGACTTCTCTAGGTCCTAGGGTTCTAATTCTCTTTGACTGTAACTATCAGAACACACTGCATTAAAGTCTATTGTATACTACTGAAATCTTGTTCAGCCTACAATTTCCTGAACAATTCTTAACTGTTTTGCTCATTTTGAATATTTGGGGAATTTTTTTTGAAATGACAGTAAGCTCAATGAAATGTATTTACCAAAAATATGATAGAATATCCCCTTAGGCAAGAATTTAGGACAAGGAAGAAAAAAGTTCCTCTCTATTGTTTGCTTGTGAAACAATATCTAAGCTACATCATTAATTCTGGACACCACACTTTAGCTGGGACACTGACACACTGGAGTATATTTTGAGATCATGATGATGATGAAGGGACCTGAAGCCATGTCACATGAGGCAGGCATTAAAAAGAAAATAGGGAATGAGTAAAACGCTTCCAAAGAACATCATGTAGAAAATTTTTTATGTTTTACCAAACCAGAATCAGGATCAAGGTGAAGGTTACACAAACCCAGATTTCAACCAGGGAGATGTTGTGGAAAGAAATTCAGACCTAAAAGCAGGAGATTTGAGTCCTAGGCTACTTTATTACTAGCCATGGGGTCTGGGGGCAAGTTGTTTAAACTCTGGAACCCAATGCTGACTGTTCAACAGAACCTTTCTGAATGGTAGAAATATTCTACATCTTAGTTGTCCAATATAGTAGTTATGAGAGGTGACAAGGTGCTAGCAGCCCTCGCTCACTCTCGCCACCTCCTTGGCCTCCGTGTCCACTGTGACTAGGCTTGAGGAGCCCTTCAGCCTGCTGCTGCACTGTGGGAGCCCCTCTCTGGGCTGGCCAACGCCAGAGCCGGCTCCCTCTGCTTGCAGGGAGGTGTGGAGGAAGAGGCGCAGGCGGCAACCGGAGCTGCACATGGCCCTTGTGGGCCAGTGTGGGTTCTGGGTGGGCAGGGGCTCAGCAGGCCCCTACTCTGAGCAGCCGGCCGGTGCTGCCGGCCCCAGGAAGTGAGGGACTTAGCAGCTGGGCCAGCAGCTGTGGAGGGTGCACTGGGTCCCCCAGCACTGCTGGCCTGCATGGGCTGCACTCGAATTCTCGCCAGCCTCAGCTACCTCCCTGGAGGGCAAGGCAGGACTCGAGCCCCATTCTCCCCGCCCCCCTGCTCCCCGGGGCCCCCGCATCCCCCACACCCTTGCCCTCGCCCTCCCCTCCCACCCCCTCACCATGGGCTCCTGCTCCGCCTGAGCTGGACTGGCAGGCAGCTCCACCCACAGTCCTGGGCGCAGGATCTACTATGTCTAGCTGGAGGATTGTAAATGCACCAATCAGCACTCTGTGTCCAGCTCAAGGTTTGTAAACGGCAGGAATCAGTGCTCTGTGTCTAGCTAATCTAGTGGGGACTTGGAGAACTTTTATGTCTAGCTAAAGATATGTAAATGCACCAATCAGCACTTTGTGTCTAGCTCAAGGTTTGTAAATGCACCAATCAGCACCCTGTCAAAATGGACCACTCAGCTCTCTGTAAAATGGGCCAATCAGCTCTCTGTAAAATGGACCAAACAGCAGGATGTGGGTGGGGTCAGATAATGGAATAAAAGCAGGCTGTCCCAGAGAGTAGCATCAACCCTCGCATCCCCTTCAGGACTGTGGAATCTTTGTTCTTTTGCTCTTTGCAATAAATCTTGGTGCTGCTCACTCTTTGGTTCTGCATTGCCTTTATGAGCTGTAACACTCACGCGAAGGTCTGCAGCTTCACTCCTGAGGCGGGCAAGACCATGAACCCACCAGGAGGAATGAACAACTCCGGACGGGAGGAAGGAACAACTCCAGATGCGCTGCCTTAAGAGCTGTAACACTCACCGCAAAGGTGGGCAGCTTCACTCCTGAAGCCAGTAAGACCATGAACCCACCAGAAGGAATAAACTTCGAACACGTCTGAACATCAGAAGGAACAAACTCCAGACACACCATCTTTAAGAAGTGTAACACTCATCGCGAGTGTCCATGGCTTCATTCTTGAAGTCAGTAAGACCAATAACCCACCAATTCCAGACACAGTTACTAGCTACAGGTTCGCACTTGAAATGCAGCTAGTTTGATTGAGGATCTGAATTTTAAATTAAATTAAATTAAAATTAAAATAGCCACAAGTAGAATTTTGAGAGATTAATATGGTGGATAGGAGGCAGGACTAGCTTGTAGCTCCCATTCAGACGGACACAGCAGCATGTGGAGACTCACATTGTGAACGTTTGCTCCAAGAACTACCACAGGAACATTCCAGGAAAGCCAAGAGAATCCACAGACCTTTGGAAGGAACTGGATCACTGCTGCACGCTCCCTGAGACACTGAAAAACTTTGAGTCTGCTTGCTTTCTCAACAGGGAGGCTTGTGGTCTGGGCAAGTTGTCAGCCCTGGTCACTGACTGCCTGTAAATAGACTCAGTGCTGTTGTGGGGCCTGGTGGGAGTGAGACCAGCCTTTAGGACTGCAGGCTGTGTGGGAGTACGGTGAGGCCTGTGACTGCTAGTTTTCCCTCACTTCCCTGGTGACCTGTATGACTCAGCAGAGGCAGCCATAAACCCCCTGATAATATAACTTTATGGATTGGGAACCCACCCTCAATAGCCCCTAGCAGTGGCAGCAAGCCCCACCCAAGAAGAGGTTGAGCTGAGTCATGCCTATCTTTGCCCCTTCCGGTGGTCTTTCTCTACCCACCCTGGTAGCTGAAGACAAAGGTCATAATCTCTTGGGAGCATGATGCCCCTGCCCACTGCCTGAGAAACTTGAATACTTAACCAAGTGTCCCTAGGGCAAGTTTGCATCTTCCCTGTAGAACTGCAGCTGATGTGCTCTTGAAAGCGCCACCTCCTGGGTGGAGGCCAACCAACACAAAACCAGTGCACTAAACAAAAACAACCAAGGACCCTCACAGGGTCCACTTCACTCCCCTGCTACCTCCACCAAAGCAAGTGATGGTATCCATGGCTGCAAGACTTGAAGCTGGATCACATCACAGGACTTTTTGCAGGCACTCCCCAGTACCAGCCCAGAGCCTGGGAGCTCTGCAGGGTTGCTAGACCCAGAAGGGCAAAAACAATCACTACAGTTCAGCTCTTAGGAAGCCCCATTCCTAGGGGAAGGGAGAACACCACATCAAGGGAGCACACTATGGGACAAAATATTCTGAACAGCAGCCCTTGAATCCAAGATCTTCCCTCTGACATAGTCTGCCCAAATGAAAAGGACCAGAAAAACAATTCTGGTAATGTGACAAAACCAGGTTATTTAACATTCCCAGAAAAATCATACCAGTTCTCCAGCAATGGATCCAAAATGAGATGAAATCTCTGAATTGACAGAAAGAGTTTAGAAGGATGATTATTAAGTTAATCAAGGAGGCACCTGAGAAAGGTGAAGTACCACTTAAAGAAAAAAAAAAAGATACAGGATATAAAGGAAAATTCTTCAGTGAAATAGATAGCATAAATAAAAAATGATCACAACTTTTGGAAATCAAGGACACACTTAGAGAAATGCAAAATGCACTGGAATGTCTCAGCAATAAAATCAAACAAGCAGAAGAAAGCACTTCAGAGCTTGAAGACAAGGCTTAAAAAATTAACCCAATCCATCAAAGACAAAGAAAAAATAATTTTAAAAAATGAGCAAAAACTCCAAGAAGTTTGGGACTATGTGAAATGTCTAAACTTAAGAATAATTGGTGTTCCCAAGGAAGTAGAGAAATCTAAAAGCTTGGAAAATGTATTTGAGGGTATAAAATGTCCCTGGCCTTGCTAGAGATCTAGACATCCAAATACAAGAAGCTCAAAGAACACCTGGGAAACCTGTCACAAAAAGATCATTGCCTACGCACATGGTCACCAGGTTATCTAAAGTCAAGATGAAGGAAAGAATCTTAAGAACTGAGGAAAAAGCATCAGGTAATATAAAGGAAAACCTATCAGATTAACAGCAGATTTCTCATCAGAAACCTTACAAGCTAGAAGGGATTGGGGTCCCATTTTTAGCCTTCTTAAAAAAAATCATTGGCTGGGCACGGTGGCTCATGCCTGTAATCCCAGCACTTTGGGAGGCTGAGGTGGGTGGATCACGAGGTCAGGAGGTTGACACCAGCCTGACCAACATGGTGAAACCCCATCTCTACTAGAAATACAAGTTAGCCAGGTCTGGTGGCATGTGCTTGTAATCCCAGCTACTTGGGAGGCTGAGACAGGATAATCCCTTGAACCCAGGAGGCAGAGGTTGCAGGAGCTGAGATCACGGCATTGCACTCCAGCCTGGGCAACAGAGTGAGACTCTGTCTCAAAAAAAAAAAAATTATCAGCCAAGAATTTTGTATGCAGTGAAAGTAAGCTTCATAAATGAAGGAAATATATAGTCTTTTCCAGATAAACAAATGCTGAGGTAATTCACTACTACTAAGTCAGCACTATAAGAACTGCTAAAAGGAACTAACATCTTGAAACAAATCCTTGAAATACACCAAAATAGGACCTCCTTAAAGAATAAATCTCACAGGACCTATATAACAATAACACAATGAAAAGTAACCAAAAGTATTTGAACAACAAATAACACAATGAATAGAATAATACATCACATCTCAATACTAACATTGAATATAAATGGCCTAAATGCTCCACTTAAATGATACAGAATGGCAGAATGGATAATAATTCATTAAGTTTCTGCTGTCTTCAAGAGACTCACCTAACACATAAGGGCTCACATAAACTTAAGGTAAAGGGGTAGAAAAAGATATTTTATGCAAATGGACACCAAAAGTGAGCAGGAATAGTTATTCTTACATTGGACAAAACAAACTTTAAAGCAACAGCAATTAAAAAAGACAAAGAGGAACACTATATAATGAAAAAAGGACTAGTCCAACAGGAAAATATCGCAATTCTAAATATATACGCACCTAATACTGGCGCTTCCAAATTTATAAAACAATTACTCCTAGACCTAAGAAACGAGATGGATGGCAACGCAATAATAGTGGGGGAATTTAATACTCCATTGACAGCACTAGACAAGTCATTAAGACAGAAAGTCAAAAAAGAAACAATAGACTTAAAGTATACCCTACAACAAATGGACTTAACAGATTTTTACAGAACATTCTACTCAACAACCGTTCATCATTACATAGAACATTCTCCAAGACAGACCATATGATAGGCCACAAAATAAGTCTCCGTAAATTTAAGAAAATTGAAATTGTATCAAGTACTCTCTCAGACCACAGTGGAATAAAATTGGAAATCAACTCCAAAAGGAACCCTCAAAACCATGCAACAACATGAAAATTCAATAACCTGCTACTGAATGATCATTGGGTCAACAATGAAATCAAGATGGAAATTTAAAAATTATTTGAACTGAACAGTAACAGTGACACAACCTATCAAAACTTCTAGCATACAGCAAAGGCAGTGCTGAGAGGAAAGGTCATAGCATTAAATGCCTATATAAAAAAGTCCAAAAGAGTACAAATAGATAATCTAAGGTCACACCTCATGTAGCTGGAGAAATAAGAACAATCTAAACCCAAATCCAGCAGAAGAAAAGAAATAACCGAGATCAGAGCAGAGCTAAATGAAATTGAAACAAACAAACAAACAGACGTACCGAAGATTAATGAAACAAAAAGCTGGTTCTTTGGAAAGATAAATAAAATTGATAGACCATTAGCGAGATTAACCAAGAAGAGAGAAGATCCAAATAAGCTCAATTAGAAATGAAACGGGAGATATTACAACTGATAACGCAGAAATACAAAGGGTTATCGAGGCTGCTATAAACACCTTTACGTGCATAAACTAGAAAACCAAGAGGAGATGGATACATTTGTGGAAATATACAATCCTTCAAGATTAAACCAGGAAGACTTAGAATTTCTGAACAGACCAATAACAAGCAATGAGATTGAAATGGTAATAGAAAAATGGCAAAAAAAAAAAAAAAAAAAAAGTCGAGGACCAGATGGATTCATAACTGAATTCTATCAGACATTCAAAGAAGAAATGGTACCAATCCTATTGACACTATTCCAAAATACAGAGAAAATCCTCCCTAAATCAGTCTATGAAGCCAGTATACCCTAATGCCAAAACTAGGGAAGGACATAACGAAAAAAGAAAACTATAGACTGATATCCCTGATGAACATAGATGCAAATAACCTCAACAAAATAGTAGCAAACTCAATCCAACAGGATATTAAAATGATAATTCATCATGATCAAGTAGTTTTCATACCAGGGATGCAGGGATGGTTTAACATACATAAATCAATAAATGTGATATACCACATAAACAGAATTAAAAACAAAAATCACATGGTCATCTCAACAGATGCAGAAAAAGCATTTGACAAAATCCAGCATCAAAACCCTCAGCAAAATTGGCATAGAAGGGACATACCTTAAGGTAATAAAAGCCATCTATGTCAAACTGACGGTCAACATTATACTGAACAGGGAAAAGTTGAAAGCATTCCCAGTGGGAACTGGAACAAGACAAGGATGCTCACTTTCACCACTTCTATTCAACAAAGTACTGGAAGTCCTAGCCAGAGCAATGAGACAAGAGAGAGAAATAAAGGGCACTCAATTAGGAAAAGAGGAAGTCAAATTGTCACTGTTTGCTGATGATATGATCGTATATCTAGAAATCCCTAAAGATTCATCCAAAAAGCTCCTAGAACTGGTAAATAAATTCAGCAGGGTTTCAGGATACAAAATTAATGCAACCAAATAAGTAGCTCTACTATACACCAACAGTGACCAAGCCAAGAATCAAATCAAGAACTCAGTTCCTTTTACAACACCTGCAAAAAATTTAAATACCTAAGAATATACCTAACCAAGGATGTGAAAGACCTCTACAAGGAAAACCACAAAACACTGCTGAAAGAAATCATAAGCGACACACACACACACACAAAACAAACACATCCCTTGCTCATGGATGGGTACGATCAATATTGTGAAAATGAACAAGCCGCCAAAAACAATCTACAGATTCAATGCAATTCCCATCAGAATACCACCATTATCCTTCACAGAGGTAGAAAAAACAATCTTAAAATTCATATGGAACCAAAACAGAACCCACATAGCCAAAGCAAGATGAAGTAAAAAGAACAAATCTGGAGGCATCACATTACTCGACTCCAAACTATACTATAAGGCCATAGTCACCAAAGCAGCATGGTACTGGTATAAAAATAGGCACATAGTCCAATGGAACATAATAGAAAACCCAGAAAGAAAGCTAAATACAGCCAACTGATCTTTCATAAAGCAAACAAAAACACAAAGTGGGGAAAGCACATCCTATTCAACGAATGGTGCTGGAATAATTGGCAACCCACATATAGAAGAATGAAACTGGATCTTCATATCTCATCTTATATAAAAATCAACTCAAGATGAATCAAGACTTAAATTTAAGGCCCGAAACCATAAAGATTCTGGAAGATAACATCAGAAATACCCTTCCAGACATTGGCTTAGGCAAAGACTTCATGACCAAGAACCCAAAAGCAAATGCAACAAAAGAAAGATAAATAGATGGGACCTAATTAAACGAAAAAGTTCAGCACAGCAGAAGAAATAATCAGCAGAGTAAACAGACAACCCACAGAGTGGGAGAAAATTTTTGTAAACTATGCATCTGACAAAGGACTAATACCCAGAATCTACAAAGAACTCAAACAAATCAGCAAGAAAAACAACAACAACAACAACAACAACAAACAATTCCATTAAAAAAGTGGGCTAAGGACATGAATAGACAATTCTCAAAAGAAGATATACAAATGGCCAACAAACGTAAGGAAAAATGCTCAGCATCACTAATTATCAGGGAAATGCAAATCAAAACCACAATGTGATACCACCTTACTCCTGCAAGAATGGCCATAAAAAAAAAATAGATGTTGGCATGGATGCAATGAAAAGGGAGCACTTTTACACTGTTTATGGGAATGTAAACTAGTACAACCACTATGGAAAACAATATGGAGATTCCTTAAAGAACTGAAAGGAGATCTACTGTTTCATCCAGCAATCCCACTACTAGTATCTACCCAGACGAAAATAAGTCATTATACAAAAAAGAAACTTGCACATGCATGTTTATAGCAGCACAATTTACAATCGCAAAAATATGGCACCAGTCAAAATGCCCATCAATCAACGAGTGGATAAAGAAAATGTGGCATATATATACCATGGAATACTATTCAGCCATAAAAAGGAACAAAATAATGGCATTTGCAGCAGCCTGGATGGAATTGGGGACTATTATTCTATGTAAAGTAACTCAGGAATGAAAAATCAAACGTTGCACGTTCTCACTTATATGTGGGAGCTAAGCTATGAGGATGCAAAGGCATAAGAATGATACACTGGACTTGGGGACTCAGGGGAAAGGGTAGGGGATGGTGAGGGATAACAGACTACACATTGGGTACAGTGTACACTGCTCAGGTGATGGGTACACCAAAATCTCAGAAATCACCACTAAAGAACTTATTCATGTAAACAGACACAACCTGTTCCCCAAAAGCGATTGAAATACAAAAATAAATAAATAAATAATAAACACTCAGAAAAATAAAAAAATAGCCTCGTGTAACTACTGACTAGAAAGGCACACCTCTAAATCTTAATTTTTTTTTCCTTTCTAAAATGGGAGTAGGCATGTGCAGTGGCTCACATCTGTAATCCCAGCACTTTGTGAGGCCAACGTGGAGCCCAAGAGTTCAAGAGCATCCTGACCTTCATGGGGAGACTCCTGATTCTACAAAAAGTAATAATAATAATAATAAATAGCCAGGTGTGGTGGCACGTGTCTGTGGTCCCAGCTATTTGGGAGGCTGAAGCAGGAGGATGGCTTGAGCCCAGGATCTTGAGCTGCAGTGAGCCGTGTTTTCACCACTTGCACTCCAGCTGGGGCGACAAAGCAAGACCCTATGTCAAAAATAAATAAATACATACGTACGTACATACATAAATATAAAATCAGAGTAATAGTTCTAATCAAATTCTTGACCAAAGGATCAGATAATATATGTGAACTTTGAAAAACTAAAAAATACAAGTATTACTTTATGTAGATAACTATTTTATTATTGTTTTATACTCAAGAATTTTTATCATTTTGAATCAGAGGGAAATGGAATAAGCAGCCTGAGAAAACTGAGTTCCCGATATCTGGTAGAGTTTTGAGGCTGTCTGGCAATAAAGAACAAAAATATCCCGGAGAGTTAGGCTAAATCATCCCTCAATTACCTGCACAGACCTTCCCCGGGAGGTCCTCTTTGACTCCCTGGACTGAATTAATAGTCCTCTAGGTATAACCATGACACTTTTCATGCTGTATTGTAAAAAAGTGGTCTGTTTTGCTCAACTTTACCGAAGAACAGGTGCCTCTGATCCCCGTGTTCTTCTGGTTGTCAACCGCTGGGTACACAGTATATCCTCAATCTGTATTTGTTGAATAATTTACTTGCACGTATTCGTGAGGGTAGGGTTCTCTGATAACTTAAGTAACTACTAATCCGTGGGAAACAGAACAGCTCTTTAAAGACCATGTGGATGAATACCGGCTGTTGTAACTGCCCAGTTGGTGCATCTCGGATGCCAGGAGCCCGTCCAGTGCTGACCTCTTTCTTTTGCCCTTGCCTCCCGCCCCTTCAGTCTGAGGGATATAGAGGACCTCACAGTCATGAGGTCGCGACAGTCCGCCCCGTCGTGGAGACAAGCTGGACGCGGAGAGAGAACTACATTTCCCAGCTGACTCTCCTGCGCGCGCCCCTGCCTGCGCGCGGGGGGCGAGTGCACCGGGCGCTCGCTCCCTGCCGAGCGCTTGTCGCCCGCCCAAGCCTTTGCCAGGGGATGAGGTGGGAGGCGCTAGAAACCACTTAGCTACAGCCAACCGCCCAATGCAGCACTCGCTCGCTCCCCCCGCCAGCGGAAGCGCCCGCGGAGCACAATGCAGCACTAAGCCGCGGTGGAGGCTGCAGCGCCACGGCCGCCGCAGCACCGGCTGGGGCTGGGAGGAGGTGGCCGTGGGGAGCCCAGGGCGCGGAGTGAGGGAAACGGACTCGGCGGCCCCGGCATGAGGAGCTGAGCGTTTCGGGCGAGGCGGGCTGACGGGAGCACCATGCAGGCGGCGGTAGCTGTGTCCGTGCCCTTCTTGCTGCTCTGCGCTCTGGGGACCTGCCCCCCGGCGCGCTGCGGCCAGGCAGGTAAGTTAACCGCCCTCTGTGCCTTCGGGCCATACTATTTCCCGGGAATCTTTGGAGCCCTCAGGCGTATTGAAAAGGGGGCATTCCCATTTCCCGAGTGCGCGGGGAGATTTTTTTTTTTTTTTTTTTTTTTTTTTTTTAATTCGGGAGGGTGGTGAGAAGTGAAGCAAAAATATATGTGTGGGGGCGCGCAGATGCACTAGAGAAGCCTTGGGTCAAAGCCTGTTTTTCTCCTTCTGAAGAGGAATGGGGAGAATGGGAAACGGGTGCCTTGCTTCTGGGCCCCGCTCCTGGATGCTCTCGGATGAACTGGTCCAAGGCTCTCCGGCTGTTGTCTCTGCCTCCTTCCCAGATGGGTTCCGAGAGGGAGGAGGAGGTGGGGATTTTCATAGGGGAGACGTAGGACCGCAGGATGGAGGAGTGCGGGTCAGGGTCATTATTTTCGCCTTTTCTCTCCATTGCCTCCTTTCCCCCTTCCTGCCTGGAGGAGACGCCTCACTGATGGAGCTAGAGAAGAGGAAGGAAAACCGCTTCCTGGAGCGCCAGAGCATCGTGCCGCTGCGCCTCATCTACCGCTCGGGCGGTGAAGACGAAACTCGGCACGATGCGCTCGACACGCGGGTGCGGGGCGACCCCGGCGGCCGGCAGGTGAGAGGCTGGGTCCGGGAGGTGGTCCTCCGCGCCGCCCGGCCCACCCGAGACCCCACGATTGCGCTCGGTTGCCCTGGAGACCCCATGTCTTCTTGGGTGAAATGAGCTCAGTCCCGATGCGAGTCATGCATGGCGCTCCCTGTGCAAAAAAGGGGAAAAGGGTACAAAAAATAACCAAAATAACCACAGGCCGAGGGCTTTGCCCGAGGGGAGTTTGTGCGGGGTGCCTTCAGCAGTGCGGTGACCTGAGAGAAGGGGCGGAGAGCCCTCTGACATCTGTCAAGCAAAAGCCAGGCGTGCATAGGGAGAAGGGAGGTAGTATTTGGGCAGGGTTTGAATCATCATTGTTGTTGTTTTACTCCTCAAAGAGACTTCGTAAGTGATTTAACCCAAGATTGACACTGTAAGAAGGAATTGGAAAAAAACAAGGCTAGACGTTCTTAAGAAACCCAAACTGTAAAAGCAAGCTGAACTTTAAGGTTCTATTCGCTCACATTTATGGACACCAGAGATATGCCCATTCACCTCTGCCTTCTAGAAAAGGTGTCCTCCTCGCACTTTCTTTATTGGTAGCAGTTCTCTTGGTTTAATTAGGGCTGTGCTATTCGCTGAGCATTTATAAATTATGTTTTAAAAAATCTAGTTTTATCACTGTATCTGTGTTTAAATCAAGATCATACATTCACAGATATGCCTGAAAATTATTGTGAATTTATTGACAAATTTAAGTAAATACTTCTGGGGCTGTGTAGTTTTTTCATTTCTACACATCAGCTTATCAGGCAGTTTCACCTACCTGTAAGTATATTTTAAGATAGGACTTGTTCAGGTACTTGAAAATTTTTGTAAACTTGACTGAAGCAAAGGCAAGCCAAACCTTTTCATATGTGTAGATATATTCATCAGTGCTTTAAGACATATCTTGATGATGTGATAATTATACTAACATCTGTATGTGTGAAAAAAGTAAAAATAGAAAATATTATTTAAATCTGTATTTGTAGCCAAATAGTTGGTACTGTTAAAATTTTGTTAATTGAAGGTGGGAAATTAACTTAAAGGGCTACATAACATGCATCAAAGATTGTTTTAGTAGAAAATCCCAATATTTTAAGCTTTTAATGAAGGATTCTTGTACGTGAATTAATGTTTGGTAAATGCCTATTTTCCTTTTCCATTTTGACTCATTTCAATGGTAAAACTGAAGAAGCAGGGGCCATAGTTTCCCTATGTCATCATATTTTTCAATCAATTAAGATTATTTCTGTGGAAGAATATTTTCACACCCATTTGCAACCTTTTGTTATAAAAAATTTCAAACACACAAAAGAGTAGGATAAGTTAATGAACCCCCCAGCTCCAACAATTAGCAACTCATGGCCAATCTTGTTTTGTCTATACCCTACCTATTTTTTTTTTCTATTTTCTTTCCCTCCCTGTATTGTATTGAAGCAAATCATATCATTTCATTCATAAAAAAGTATAGGAATGTACCACTAAATGGTAAGGATTCTTTTAAAAATGCAACCGTGTTATTGTATTTTCAAAAATTTAGAATAATTTCTTACTACTATCAAATATCCTGTTTTTCAGATTTCCAGTTCTCGTAAATACATATGTATATATGTGTATGTATGTGTGTGAATGTTTATATATGTGTGTGTGTGTATATGTGTGTGTGTGTGTGTATATATATATATAGAGAGAGTATATATTTAGAGTATATATTTAAGTAAGTCTGTCTGGACCAGGACCCAGATAATGTTTGTAGATTGTAATTAGTTTATTTATTTATTTTTTGTGACAGGGTCTCACTCTGTCACCCAGACAGGAGTGCAGTGGCGTGATTATGGCTCACAGCAGCCTTGACCTCTTGGGCCCAAGTGATCCTTCCACCTCAGCTTCCTGAGTAGCTTGGATTACAGGCATGTGCCACCTTATCTAGCTAATTAAAATTTTTGTGTGTGTAAGAATGGAATTTCACCATATTGCATAGGCTGGCCTTGAACTCCTGGGCTCAAACCATCTGCTGGCCTTGGCCTCCCAAAGTGCTGGGATTACAGGTGTGAGTTGTGGGGCCTGGCCTGTTTTTTTGTTTTCTAAAAAGTCTTTTAATGTATGGTTTTTCACCTCAATTTTTTTTTCCCTTTGCAGTTTTTTTCAGTAAAGACATGGAGGCTTTTATCCTGTAGAGTTTCTCAGAGTCAAGATTTTGCTGTTGTAACCAGTGCTTTAAAACAATTCACAAAGACTTTCTAGGAGAAGAAGAAAGACTGAGGGAAATAGAGATACAGAAAAATAAAATGACAGGATTGAACCTGGAAACTCACAGAATCTCTGACTCATGCTGGAAATGTCTTTGGGTACCTCTTGCCTTTTCTGTGTTGATGAAAGACCACCACTTTTGAAAAGTGGAGGAGGTCAGTCCTCCTTTTCTCCCCATTTATGGAGCACCACTTATGCAGTTTTTTGATTCACAGTACTCTTGACGTGGGTTGGAAGCTGTCTTGGGTTCATAGAGCTTCTACTTCCTATGGCAATAAACCTCACAATAGAGAAGAATGACTGGTTTTTGGTGAAGTATGAATGAATTGGTAGGATTTAGGTTTAACAGTATGAATAGATTATTAATTCAAGTCAGAAATGAAAACGATGGTACCATCTTACAGTAATTATTACAAAACGTTATCCCAGTGCCTAGCACATAGTAAGGTAGACGTAGTACATGTTGATGTCTGTATCACCTGGGAGCCACTGCAGTTTACCATGCTGCTTCAACTACAGGTGGAAATCATTGACAACTAGGACCAGATATGACAGAATCGTAAAGACCTATTTGTCTTAAGCCAACTTTTCCTACAGTTAGGAAACAGAGGAGTTTTCTTGCACTATTGGCATTTCTAGTTTCCCTAAGAGCAACGATTGGATGGAAAAACATAAGTTGATTTTTTATGGCCCTTGTTATTTCTCTAATACTTAAATAGATCTAATTTATGGCATTTTAATTCTAGAACCCCATAGATTTTTTTTTTCTGGAGATGGAATCTTGCTCTGTCACCCAGGCTGAAGTGCAATGGTGTGATCTCAGCTCATTACAACCTCTACCTCCTGGGTTCAAGCGATACTCCTATCTCATCCTTCTGAATAGCTGGGATGACAGGCGGCCACCACCATGCCCAGCTAATTTTTGTATTCTTAGTAGAGACAGAGTTTCACCATTTTGGCCAGGCTGGTCTAGAACTCCTGACCTCAGGTGATCCTCCCACCTCGGCCACCCAAAGTGCTGGGATTATAGGCGTGAGCCATCATGCCTAGCCACCCATAGATATTTTTATCAACTTCCTTTCTACTTCGTAAGTAAAATCAGGGTGATTTTCTGTGAACTCAAAAAGCTTATATACATTTGTTGATTTGTTTCTTTAAAAGATCTTTATTTATTTATTTATTTATTTATTTATTTATTTATTTTATTTTTTGCTTTTGAGATGGAGTCTCACTCTGTTGCCCAGGCTGGAGTGCAGTGGCACAATCTCGGCTCACTGCAAAGTCCACCTCCTTGGTTCAAGCGATTCTCCTGCCTCAGCCTCCCAAGTAGCTGGGACTACGGGCACGTGCCACCACATCTGGCTAATTTTTTGTATTTTTAGTAGAGACAGGGTTTCACAGTGTTAGCCAGGATGGTCTCAATTTCCTGACCTCGTGATCTGCCCACCTTGGCCTCCCAAAGTGCTGGGATTACAGGTGTGAGCCACCACGCCTGGCCTAAAAGGCATTTATTTACTTGTGTTCCTACTCTGTACTAATTTTTATGCAAGACCATGGGCATTTAGAGATAAAAGACACAGTTTTGCTTTTAAGGAATTCTTAAAGATGTGGAAGATGAATGGGTGACTAAACAATTATACTTTGCCTTGTGATTTTCTGGAGGTGATCACAGAGGCTGGTGGAGGCAGAGAAGGCTAGTACTTAACCCAGGTGAGCAGTCAGGGTGGGCTCTCTGGGGAAGCCGTGTTTCGAGGGTGAGTTTGGAATTGCTACATTAAAAGGAAGGGTGAGCATATCCAACCAAAGAGGCAGTAAGTACATAGGTACATGGGAATCAGGATATGTTTTTGTTAATTGCAAATAGTATAGAATTCAGGGTCAGATAAGATAAAACAGGAAAGCAAAGAGTAGATGCTGCGGCACTTTCGTGACTTGCTGAGGAATTTGGAATTTCTCCTGAAGGCAGTCACAGGATTTCATTTAGGAGAGGTAACTGACCAGATTCATGTTATTGTCAGATAATCCTAATTGTTAGAATGAATACTTTTAATTTCAAAGAGCACGTGACTGTAGCTGTGTACTTTAGTTCACTGGTAAATGTTCACATAATCTTTAAGATTCATAAGTACTTAGTAAATATACTGAAAATAACTGTATAAATGAGTTAATATTTATAATGTGCTTAGAACAATGCTGGGCATAGAGTAAGCACTATATGAGTCTTTGTTAAATAACATTAACTCCCTCAGGCTGCTTGAGTACTATTTAGATATTTTATGACATCACTTGACTGCAAAATGGTGCCTTAACTACCTGAGTTTAACATAGTCCCAGAAGTATGTTACTAATTACTCAATTTATATTTAACTAAGTGGAATCAAATAGTGGTAGAGATAGAAGAGACCTTATAGGTTATCTAACCTAATTCAGGAATTACTTTTCACTTGTTAAGAGAAAGCCATTGGCTGGGTGCGGTGGCCCATGCCTGTAATCCCGGCACTTTGGGAGGCCGAGGTAGGTGGATCATTTGAGGTCAGGATTCGAGACCAGCCTGGCCAATATGGTGAAACCCTGCCTCTACTAAGAGTACAAAAATTAGCCCACCTGTAGTCCCGAGGCTGAGGCACAAGAATCGCTTGAACCCGGGAGGCGGAGGTTCCAGTGAGCAGAGATGGTGCCACTGCACTCCAGCCTGGGCGACAGAGCAAGTCTTCATCTCAAAAAAAAAAAAAAAAAAAAAGAAAGAAAATCAAGCCATTCACCAAGATGGATATGCTGATTACCCTGATCTGATCAGTATGCCCTGTATGCATCAAAACATCACTATGTACCCCATAAATATGTACAGTTATTATATGTCCATTTTTTAAAAGGTTAAAAATATGGAAATAGCAATGTATTGCTTAATGTTTCAGAAAGCTTGCAAGAACTACAATGATATAAACCGTCTTAATTTTACTCTTAATGTGTCCTTGTTTCAATTTTCATCCCTAAATTGGGACAGAAAAATTTTGGAAGAAATTTTCATTGTAGTTCTGTTTAAATGCTGACAATTTGATTGGTTTTAAATAGTAATTCTGTTGATACCAGTACATATTGTAAATGATTTCTTTACTGTATGGTTACTTGAATGCATATACTTTATTTTTATCACAAGTGGGAGGATCAGCCCACTACTGAAAGCTTATTATGCCACAAAGTCCTAGAAATGGTAGTCAAAGTAATTATATTTGATTGTGGGTAGCCTTGCTATCTTCAACGTTGTTTACTTAAAGTAATTTCATTCCTGGAAAATAGCATTCAGCCCTAGAATATTCAAAATATTAAGAGTCTTTCTTCTGTCTTGAAATTATTTGTGCTGACAGAATTGTATGTTTGCAAGTGAAAGGATAAAACTTATACTTTTACCTGGACTTCTGTGTAGGCAAGATATCACCTACTGAATCTTACTGATGGTTTGATACTACTCATTGTTTCATACACATAATTGCTATTTTTTGAATAAACACTTTAATGATTCTTTTTTGTCAACTAAGCATCACAGATTTACATCAAGGATAAGTTATTTTGTGGTTTATTTTGTTGTGTTTTCACCCCATACATTTTTAATACTTTGTTTTTTACCCAGTGATTATATATTTCTACAAGGAGCAAAATTTCTTTTTGTTGGAAGCCTTTGTGGTCAGTGGATAGATAGGCTACTTTTTTTCCTTTGGCTCTTTCCCTAGGAAGTGTTATAGCTTCCCAAGTAGTTACAGTTTGTCATAGTTTTGATAAAGAGTAGCAAATGGGAAAAATGCAAGAAGGCAGCAAGATGGCAGCAAGATGGCAAGCAGTAGGTGTGCTCCATTTTTATTGATGTATTTATACATAATGCCTGTGCACAGATGAGCTGTACTTTACATTGTGCTGTTTCATTGAGGAGCACTGAGTCAGCTCGATGGTTAATTGTCTGCAGTACTGCTTCCCTGGCGGAAAATTGCTCCTAGGAATTACAACATTGGAAGTATTTTGCAAGGGTAGCACAAACATCTTGTTTTTTGTTTGTTTGTTTTAATACTGTGCATTTGTTAATTAAGTGGCTCAATATTGATAAAGTTTTGCCACCAATCAGAACTTTGTTCTACTGCTATAAATAGGAGACATTTCACAATGAATTTTTATTCTCCTACCAACCATCTTCTTTTCCAATTAAATAGTAAAAAAAGTAAAATTCAGAATTGTGGGAGTTTCCCTTAGTCTTGTTTTTGTGCTATGAATTTCCAATTTGTATGTATAGGTATTTTTGGTATCTTTAAAATTCTATCTAATGAGGTTATGGTGCACAGAAAGAATCAGTCTTTCATCACTTCTGTACAGCTACACATAGGAAACTAACTATGAATGACTCTAAGAGCTTATAGGTTGATAAAAAATGTTCCTAGTTTTATTTGCTTTCTCATATTGCAAAGAATGCCGAGAGTTCTGCTGTCATTTTTAACAAATAGAATCCCTTAGAAGAACATGGAGAGGCCTGCTTTTTTCTCACAACACACTGAGAACAGGAATCTGTAAGGTCAGTAGTATTCCCTAACTCCAGTGGGGCTAATTAGATAGAGTCACATTTATCATTAAGTAGCATGGATAAGTCCCAAAGGGAAAGAAGATAGATGTTCGTAAAAGTGGGGCTGGGGGATGGAGCAGAAGAAAAGGTAGAGTCCTTGTGGGGAATGGTGAGAAGGTGGCAGGAAAAGGAAGTGATAAAAAGAGAAAAATACTTTTAATAGTGTCACTATATATGTTATATACTAAAATAGTTAAATATATGGTAACTTACATGGCTATCTTTTGTGTGCAAAATGGTCTTCTGAATACTTGATGTACATTAATTAATTGCATCCTCACAAAAATCATGTGTGACAGGTAATACTTATCATTTTTATTATCTTGAAAATGAAAATGGAATTTGTGAGGATATCTGACATTTAAATGGTGAAAAACACCTCTTGAAGGACATGTGTTTTGTTTGTTTGTAGATATGTACATTGTCTTTTACACTTGTTCATTGTAAATCACATATTAGTATTCAGCAATCAACACCAAAATTGTATATGCTTTTTTGTGGTCAAAGTTTCATAGGTGGAAATATTAATTGCTAAGCTGGGATCCATATTCATATATTTTTCTCCAAAAGAAAAGATACAAAGTATGTTTTATGCCTTCATAGAACTAATAGTACTAGAGTCCCAAATGTGATATCATTCAGGTAAAAGAGATACATAATCAATAATAACAAAAAATGATAGCTTCTGAGAACATGTAGTTGAATGTGTTTACTTTGATAATAAAAGCACTAGCAAGCAAACATTGGGGGAAAGAGTTGAAAAAATAAGGATTAGTATTTATTAACTTAAATAAGCATAAACATTTATAAGTATAAATATATAATATGTACAAAATATAAATAATATATAACTTTTTTTTTTTGCCATGTGCCAGGCATTGTATTGAGTGATTTACATGCATTATCTCTCATTATGAGGTAGATACTGTTATACCCATTTGAAGATGAGGAAACTGAAGTTAATTAACTGCCTAAGGTTATACAGGTGATAAGTGGTAGAAGTGGGAAAAGGATTCTCAAAATGTTAGACATCAACATAAAATAATCTTTTATAATCTTTACTACTTATTTGACATGTAGTTTCCCGTTTATCTCCGTGTTGGAACATACCTAACATTATTTCTTTAAGATACTCTTAGTCTTAGCCGGGCGCAGTGGCTCACGCCTATAATCCTAGCACTTTGGGAGGCTGAGGCAGGCAGATCACGAGGTCAGGAGATTGAGACCATCCTGGCTAACATGGTGAAACCCCATCTCTACTAAAAATACAAAAAAATTAGCCAGGCAAGGTGGCGGGCGCCTGTAGTCCCAGCTACTTGGGAGTCTGAGGCCAGAGAGTGGCGTGAACCCAGGAGGCAGAGTTTGCAGTGAGCCGAGATTGTGCCACTGCACTCCAGCCTGGGTGATAAAGCGAGACTCCGTCTCAAAAAAAAAAAGAAAAAAAAAAAGATACTCTTGGTCTTTCCCAGGCCTCCTCCCTAGCTAACTTGCAGTTATTTTACATATAATTAAAATAGAGTACTACATGCTGTATTTTAAAAAATAGAAATATTTTATATGAAAAATGATTTTAGACTTCTGGCTATCCTTTACTTTTGATTTTATCATTAGAGTTCCTTTTAAAATAGAAGTTTGTTTTGTTTCCCCCAGGACAGACTGTTCTCTGTGACTTGATTTCGAAAAAAAAATTGAAAATGTTGTACCATGATCCAGAAATATCAGCAGTTCTAACTGGAAAGAGAAGGAATAAAGAACGTAAATCATTCTCCCCTACTCCTAAATATGCTTGTTATTTGCGTTGAAGAGATTTTCAGAATCATGTATCAGCAAGGTTAAATTAACATTTTTCTTCTCCTTTTTAAAATTTAATTTTATACTAGTGGATTTTAGCACTTAGCAATAATTGCCCTTTTGTTGCGTTTTTTTTGTCCCAAGTAAAGATCGTTGGATAACTCTTTGAAGATGAGAAATCGATGGTGCTTTTCTGCAGATAGGCCTTGAGAACTGACATTTTGCAAGTGGTTTTAAAATTTCCTAGCTGAGGCAGAACTCCTGGTTGAGTTTTGTGAGACCACTTTTTCTGCTTCACGCTGCCCCATGTCTCTAGCTTTTAACTCTAGTTGGTCAATTTTTACTCTGCTGCTGCTGCTGCTTTTTTTTTTTTTTTTTTTTTTTTCCAATTTGCCTTTTAAGTAGGTTTGTTTCGGAGGAATTGTTGCCTTCATTTCCTCCACTAGTGAGGTTAGGGAATTTGAACCTAGACACTTCAAGGTTAGGATGCGGTTAGGGTGTTGGGGGTCAGGCTGGTACACACAATTTGCTGGTACACGCAATTTGGTCATAGCTCAAGCTTCTTTGTCTGTATGGTTTATCTTTCTTTGGATTAAACAGCAAGATGCTACAGGAGGAGCTGCCACTTGACAGAACCTGGTTCTG
This sequence comes from Macaca nemestrina, assembly GCF_043159975.1. Taxonomy (NCBI): domain Eukaryota; kingdom Metazoa; phylum Chordata; class Mammalia; order Primates; family Cercopithecidae; genus Macaca; species Macaca nemestrina. Next base: position 67,490,288 of record NC_092128.1, read on the forward strand.
CAGATTTCTTTGATTTCCGTAGTGGATTTTTAAAGCCTTTGGGAAATCCTGTTAGCGTTCTGTTGAGGAAACCAGCTGTGGCTCCTCAGCAGGCCTAAGTGGCAGTTGAGGTTACACATAGCTTGGTGGTATTAATCTAACACAGGCTGGAGAGGGAGCAAGGCAAGCAGTTACCTGAGGAATGATCTGGGATCATCAGATATGGTCAGGAACAGGCTGTAGGTAAAAGAGTGGTGGCAGGTGAGGCTCAGGGAAGCAAGATTATCAGAGAGCAAATTATCAAGGGAAAATACTAGGCTGGTCAGGTCAGTATCCTTCTGGCTCAACTAGAAAGAGCTACCTGAAAGAGTCTAAAGCACTTTGTGAGTTTCTGGCTCCACTCTTGATCTGGGTCTTAGGTCTTTAAAGGGAAACTTGTGGTGTTTTTTTTGTTTGTTTGTTTTGGTTTTGTTTTGTTTTGTTTTAGTCAGTCTTGTTTTCATCCACACATGACCTTTAAGTGTTCAGTTCCTCCTTCCTTCTTCTTCTTCCTTCCTGTTCTTTGTGTGTGTGTGTGTGTGTTTTATTTATTATTTCTTCCTCCTCTTTCTTTACCTTCTTGTCTTTCACCTCCTCTTTCTTCTTCTTCTTGGTTGGTCTTTGTAAAGTTCTGCAGGCTAGTGAGAGAGTGCTTTAAGGGGCTCTATGCTTCTCCCCAGTTTACAGTTTAGACTTTAGACACTGTGCCTCACATGGATCAGGAGATGAGACCCAGTTAAATATTGATTTCCTAATTTATGCAGGAGTTTTTGATACTCTAAAAATCAGTTTGTACAAAATGAGAAACATCTTACTTTGAATAGCATGTGGTCTGTGTTAAATAAATGTATGTTGCGTAAATGAAGAGTCTCTAAGTTAGAATTTGGAAAATTTGTTCTTACTGAGATGGATAATTTTGGTGTCATTGTTTGCCATAGATTCTGAATTTTCAAGGTTGGTATTAGCTGCAGCTTAAAAATACTTAGGAAGGCTTTCATGTCCCTTCCAGAAATACTTGAAGTAAGTGTTTAATAAGGATGGGATTTTGAAAAACAGATATATTTACAAATTTACCAGTATGCTGAAGAACGAAGCCAATTATTTCTTAGGAAGAACTTTATCGACTTTGACAGAAACTTTAACATCATCAAAGGTGATGAAAGTTTTGGATATATATCGAGTAACAGACTGCTGGATTGAATGGTAGTTCTGTTGCAAGTTCTTTGAGAAATTTCCAAATTGCTTTCCACAGTGGCTGAATAAGTTCATTCCCACCAAGAGTGTATAAGCGTTCCCTTTTCTCCTTAGCCTCATCAGCATCTTTTTTTTTGACTTTTTAATAATAGCCATTCTGACTGATGTGAGATGGTATCTCATTGTGGTTTTGATTTGCATTTCTCTGATGATTAGTGATGTTGAGCATTTTTTTTCTTGTTGGCTGCTTGTATGTCTGCTTTTGAGGAGTGTCTATGTCTTTTGCCCATGTTTTAATGGGATTATTTATTTTTTGCTTGTTGAATTAAGTTCCTTATAGATTCTGTATATTACGCTTTTATTGGATGCATCGTTTGCTAATATTTTGTTGAATTCTGTAAGTTATCTGTTTACTCTGTTGATAGTTTCTTTTGCTGTGCAGAAACGCTTGAGTTTAATTATGTCCTACTTGACAATTTTGTTTTCGTTGCAGTTGCTTTGAGGACTTGGTCATAAATTCTTTCTCAAGGCTGATTTCTGGAATGGTGTTCTCTAAGTATTCTTCTAAGATTCTTATAATTTGAAGCATCTTGAGTTAATTTTTATATATATTGAAAGTTAGGCGTCCAGTTTCATTATTCTGCATGTAACTAGCCAGCTATCCCAGCACTGTTTATTGAAGAGGGAGTTCTTTCACCATGGCTTATTTTTGTTCACTTTGTTGAAGATCAGATGGCTGGAGGTACGCAGCTTTGTTTCTGGGCTCTCCATTCTGTTCCACTGGTCTATGTAAATAGCCAAAAGAAAATAAATCATTCTACCAAAAAGACACATGCACTCATGTTCATTGCACTATTCACAATAGCAAAGTCAAGGAATCAACCTAGGTGCTCATTCATGGTGGACTGGATAAAGAAAATGTGGTACATAACATACCATGGAATACTATGCAGTGTTAAAAAGAATGGTATTATATCCTTTGCAGCCACATGGGTGGAGACCATTATATTAAATGAATTAATAAAGGAACAGAAAATCAAATACTGTATATTCTCACTTACAAGTGAGAGCTAAACATTGGATACTCATGGTCAAAATGGCAATGGTAGACACTGGGGACTAATAGAGAGGAAGGGAAGGAGAGGGGCAAGGGTTGAAAAACTAACTGCTGGGTACTATGCTCAGCATCTGCGTGATAGGATCATTCATATACCATATCTCAGCATCACTCAATATACCAATCTAACAAACCTGCATATGTATCCCCTGAATCTAAAATAAAAGTTGAAATTATAAAAAAAGATTATGCAAGTTTTGATTCAGGACTACAAAAATGTTCTCACTTTTTATGATCCTGTATAGCTGGTTTAGCTGTAAATAGTACATAGCTTTTTTTCTGAATTATTTCCTCGTGAAAGTACCTTCTAACTTGGACAGATATTGATTGATAAGAAGATAGGGGAAATTTAAGACATGTTCATTGCTTTCACCAAAGGTGAAGCCATTCTGGTTAGGTAACTGACTAGAGGTAAGACTATTTCAAACCACAGTGTATAACAGTTTTCGCTGACTCTCAGAATCCTCTAAGGTTAAAAAAAAAAAAAAAAAAAAAAAAAAGGTGGTGGGGGGAGAATATTGGTGCCAAGATACTAAGAATTTTCACTTAATTTAGTTTCTGAGACAAGTTTAGCATGATGTTCTTATAGTTCTTAATGATATTGAATAGACAATGTTCTCTCATAGTTAATGAGGGAAAAGTACTATTTATTCATAACCAATTTAATATGAAATCTACTTGTGGTCTTTGATGAGTGTTTTGGGCATTTTCTTAAGTGTTTTGATTATGAAATGAACTTTGCAGTTATTGTAGGGTTATGCAATAAAAATTATTTTTAATTTAATTGCGCACAATAACATGGAATAAAGGCATGGACCCTCATTTCATTTGTACTTCTTTCCATCATTGAGCACAGACAGAGCCTTGTACATAACAAGTGCTCAAAAAGCAAATGTTGACTGAATGAAAGTGTTGATGCCATGACTTATAGAGGCCCTGTTTCTTCATTAGTGCTCCCATACCCCCATCGTTACATCAGATTTTCCCTGGACAATTGTTTCTTTTCTTTTCTTTTTTCTTCATCTCTTTCTTTCCGCATCCCTCGGTATAGGCTCTGTCACTTTCCTGCAGCCTCTTTCCATTTTCCTGTGTACATAGCCTTGCTCTGTTCTCATTCGGTATGACCCTTGGTTTATTTTGTATTTACCCCCACTCTATTTCAGTCAAGCGTCTCTTTCTCTTAGCAACTGAAGTAAAAACAAGTCTCTGAAAGGTTATTTACATTCAGTGTTGGGAACCATCCCTGTAGCACATTGCTGGACTTAACTTATTTTGGGATTTAGAAAAAAATGTGTTATAATTCAACACGCTTTTCATTTTACTACTTACTTGTAAACCTATATTTTGTGAGGTTTTTCTTTTTTTCCATTCATTTGTTTCTGTTGTGCCCCTTGAATCGCTCTTCATTCATTCTCCTCTGTGGATGTGGATTTTAGTGTCCCTTCTGCCCCTTATTGCTGGAATAATCTCCTTCCTAAAATCATTTTCCTCATTGCTCATAATCCCCTGAATTTAAGCTTTAAATTATATGCTTAGTTTATCCTCTACATTTGCTGATCATGTCACTTCTCAGAGTCTTGGCAGTAATCCATTGCTACATTGCTACAGGATTCATATTCAGTATAAAGGAATGACCAGACATTTTTATAGGTATCCTAAAAGCAAAACTTGCCTCATAGGCTTTGCATAAAGTTGTGCATGCTTTATGTGTCCATTAAGGAGGGGATTGGGGCGCTGATACTTGTGTGTTAGTAGAAAGTGTTCTTATGAAACAGATTGTAATGTTGGGCTCGCAATTGGTTATTCATATTCACTATTGTTTGTGCACTGCTTAGCACTGTGCCTGACACACAGTTGGTGCTCAGTAAATATTTACGGTCTACTTTTGTTTCAATTTTCTGTCACCAAAAATGCAGGAAAAAAGTTCTGTGACCATTTGTTAGTGATTTTATGTACTTTTGAGATAGTTCCAAGAGTTACAATATTTATTTTATCTGGATTATTTAATGCTTTGGTTGGGATGGCATGGAGAGGATCCTGGACATCATTCTACTTTTAGGGCTAAAGCCCTGAATTCTTTCTTTCTCTTCCTGCACATATACTCTTCCTGGCCCAGCAGAGCCGCCTGTGTTAGTATGCCTGGGCTCTCATGGTGAATGAATTGCAATAGCTGTCCCTCTTGCTTCAAATCTGAGTCAGGATTTATTAGGAAAGGCAAGGCCTATTAGGAAAGGCAGGGCCATGATGATGAGGGGGAGGGAGACAGCCGAAGAAAATGACAGGAACTTGGACAATGATTGGCATACTGACATTCTACCATATAAAGTCGCCTTGCTGTCTTGAGGCCACTATAATCACTGTGACAAAATCATTCATGTCAGTTATAGCCCTGTGTCTCCCAACAAAAATAAACTCAAGCTATTTAACCTTTTTGTGTGATTTTATTCACCAGACTTTGTCATTTGCTGCCTGGAGCTGCATTTCCTTTAAGACAATGATGTATGTCTTCTGAGAGAGTGACATCTAGTATTTCTGATGGATTTGAATTCATGTGGCATATTCAGCCAAGGATTTCCCTTATTATTTATTTTTGGGGTTTGATTTTTTTAAGCTATGCTTTTGAACTAAGGACAACATCCTCTTTTTTTTCCCTGTAGCTAAGCCCCAGATATTTTGTCTAAAAATAAAAAAAAAATTTCTAGTTTTTATCTTACTTTTATGGACTAACAACTTAATCTAAAATATTCATATTATTTAATATGGATTATGTTAGTATAAATTTGTATGTAAATATAAAATATAAATAGATAAAATATACAACTTTAAACATCTATTATATAAATTAATTATAACATTGATTAATTATGTTAATATAAAATATTTATATTATTTTGTAAATTTTTATTTCTTCGGAGGTGGATGTTACCCATACTCCATGAAATCTTCATGCCTCTAAAAGATCTTCATATACTGGTTTAAATCAGAAAAATATACCAGTAGAGAACAGGCACATTGTATAATTAGCTTCTAGAATTTATATCTCAGTGTAGATGGAGGCTCTGAAAGTAGCTTGAAGACCAGATGAAAAAGTGAGGACTTGTGGTGGAGAGGCAGCCCCACATTAAAAGATAAAGATCAAATATAGCTGTTGTGACTTTAGCTAACCTAATGTAATCCCAGGAACAAAGTAATTCCTATCTTACTTACATGTATTTTTATAAGAGGTTTATAAGAGTTTAATTCGCACAGTATAGAATTCACCCATTTAAAAATGGTATACAATTATCACCACTGTCAATTTTGAAACATTTTCATCACTTCAAAAAGAAACCTCATGCCCATTTTCCCTAACTGCCTCCCACCTTCAGCCTGGGCAACCACTGATCTACTTTCTGTCTCTACAGGTTTACTTACTCTGGAGCTTTCATATAAATGGAATCATACACTATCCAGTCTTTCGTGACTGGCTTTTTTCACTTATCATAATGTTTTCCAGTTTCATTCATGTTGTAGCGTGTATCAGTATTTCATTCCTGAATAATATTTCATTATGAATCCATTCATTTTGATGGACATTTGAGTTGTTTCCATTCTTTGGCTATTTAAAATAATGGTGCTGTGAACATGTGTGTAAAAAGTTCTTGTGTGGGCATGTGGAAACACATACACATAAGTATAAAAAATACTTATCCTTATTACATGCAGTGGTATATGTTTCATTCTGTTCTGTTCTATTTCATTTTCTTTAAAACCCTGGCTATAGTGCACTCAAGTGATTTCAGAGTCCTTTCTATGATCTTACCCACAACTTTAAAAACTACCCTACAGGATTCCTCACAGGTAAGCTCAGTACCTGTGAGGCAGCCCTTTCTTTAGACATCTCTGACTAAAAAGGTTTTAGAAAGTTGAATCAAGATGTGCCCCCTTGTATGTTCTGTCTGTTACTTTTTGTTTCTTGTAGTTTTCCTGGCAATAATATTAGGGACATCTGGATGGTTGTGCTGCTTATCTGTTAGCTGTTATATGGTTAAAAAGTGAAATTGACCATGTGAGGGTGCTTGTAAAAATTTCTTCAGTTTGTTTAACATAAAAAGCTTAAGTTTTGAAATAATTCAAACATACAAAATGGTAGATAGAATAATGTAACGGACACTCTTGTACTCACCACCCAGAATGAACAAAATTTAGTGTGGTTTGTTTGTTTTGCAAGAAATAAACATTATAGATTCAGTTGATGCTCTCTTGCTATTGTGTTTTCCCCTTCCTTCTCAGAGGAAATCATTATCTTGCAATTAGTGTGCATCCTTTCCATCTTTGTTTTCTTTTCTCTTTTCGTCTTTTTTTTTTTTTTTTTTGAGACGGAGTTTCACTCTTGTTGCCCAAGCTCAAGTCCAATGGTGCCATCTCGGCTCACTGCAGCCTCTGCCCCCTGGGTTCAAGCAATTCTCCTGCCTCTCGGCCTCCCAAGTAGCTGGGATTACAGGCGTGTGCCACCACACCTGGCTAATTTTTTGTATTTTTAGTAGAAATGGGGTTTCAGCATGTTAGCTAGGCTGGTCTTGAACTCCTGACCTCAGGTGATCTGCCCACCTCGGCCTCCCAAAGGGCTGGGATTACAGGTGTGAGCCACCGTGTCTGGTCTGTTTTTATACTTTCATACATACATGTATATCCATAACAATATGTTACTGTTTTGTGTGTATTTAAATGTATATCTTTGATAGCATATATATCCTTTTACCTCTCCTCAAAATTAAATTTTTTGATCTCTTATGATGATATAGGTAAAAGAATTGAGTTCATTTCTTTTTATTGCTGCCTGTCTTCCCATTTTATAAACCTATCATTTATTCATTTTCCCACTAATAGTATTTATAGCATATTTGTTATGTTTTGCTGTTATAAACAATGTGTACCATTTGACATACACATTTGACATTTGCATGAGTTTCTGTGGAGTATATATTTGGAAGTGAAATTGTTGATTCCTAGGGCTTGTACATTGTCAATTTCCCTGTATATTGCCAAATCAAATAGTGATATAGCAATTTACACTCCACTAGCACTGTATGCAAATTTATGTATATTTTCCTTTTCGTCATTATTTGGAACCATAAGACTTTAAAAGTTCTTTTTTTTTTTTTGGAGACAGAGTTTCACTTTTGTCACCCAGGCTGGAGTGCAATGTCACAATCTCAGCTCACTGCAAACTCTGCCTCCCAGGTTCAAGTGATTCTCCTACCTCAGCCTCCTGAGTACCTGGTATTACAGGCATGCGCCACCACACCCAGCTAATTTTTGTATTTTTAGTAGAGATGGGGTTTCACCATATTGGCCAGGATGGTCTCAATCTCTTGACCTTGTGATCCGCCCACCTTGGCCTCCCAAAGCGCTGGGATTACAGGCATGAACCACCGCATCTGGCTGACTTTAAAGTTTTTAACAATATTATGGATATGAAATGGTATCTAGTTATTTTACTTTCCATTTTCCTGATGACTGATGAGATAGAGCACCTTTGGTGATCTGTATTTCCTCTTCTGACTGGCCTATTATACGTTCCCCATTTTTCAGTTGGAATTTTTGTCTTTTTCTTGTCGATTTTTGGTATTTAAAAATATTCTGGATTATTCTCTATTATCTGTATAGCAAATATTTATTTATTTTTTAGTTTATGGCTTATTTTTCATTCTTTTCATGGTATATTTGGTTTAACAGATTTAAATTTTTTATTTTATTCATATAGATCCTTTTCTTAATGATTCTTGATCTGTCTGTGTATTACTTTATCACTGTGGAATTTACTGTAGTTTTTAGAATATCTTAATTTTTCACAAAATAAATCTCAAATGTAGTTTTCTTTTTAAAAAAGCATTATAGAAACATGATTAAATGTTAAAGGACCTAGAATTAGACTCCACCTCTGCCACTAGCTCACTGTGTGAACTTGGCAAACACTTAACTTCTCTAATCCTGGGTTTTTACACCAATAAAATGTGAATAAGAATAGTACCCAGTTCATATGTTGTGAGGATTAAAAAAGATAATATACATAAAGCTGTAGCTGGGCGTTTGACATATAGTAAGAGCTCAATAAATGTTAGCTCCTATTTTTTTTAGCTCCTATAATTATCTTTTCTTGGTATAAAACTGATACTCAGTGTCTTATATATGCAAATCACTGGATTTCTCTGTTTTCATAAGAGCTGTGATTTGTATCAAATGCTCCAGGATGGTAGAACAATTTGCTCTCTGGTGCTAGTTCTGGATCTAGCTTTGGTCTCACTGTAGGTGTTTCCAAAAACATAGCTACCAGATTAGAGGACAAGATGCTCTATTTTAATAGTCTGTTTTAATTTCCTTTTTAAAAAACATGTTTTGCCTGAAATACTTCAATATGCAAATCAAAAGGAACAGACAGGTGATCTGGAAGAAAGGGCTTCTAGAATTTTATAGATGGTAGCATTTATTATAAAAAGTTGAGTCTTCTGTGAAAATTAAGATTGCTTTGCATTTAAAATATATTTATGGCAACAATATTGATTTTAATATAGTTTTTAAAACAATAGTTTATTGACATATTCATATACCATAGAATTCACTCTTGAATATACAATTCAGTGTTTTTTAATATGGTTTTAAATAAAAGTTTGTCGTTCTGAATTCATTGTTTTTTCCTTTCTGTTTGGACTCTTCTCTTTTTATTATTGTGCTGTTTTTGGTACCATTGTAGAGTAGTTGTAATCTTAAAATTTTCAGCTTCTTATTAATCTGGGCCCAGCATTAGATGTAGCCTTCAGATCAATGGAAAGAACTGAAGAACTTCCATGTTCTTGCAGTGGATTCCCATATTTAATAAATATTTTAATACTTATCAATCAACCATGTGTTTCTGAATTTCTAACAGTTTTAAACAAACAGTCTTTCCAAAATCTGTTATTCTGAAGTTAGTTGTGTTATTTCTCTTTTTCAAGAAATAATTAAGTTAGAAGAAGTCCATATGCTTTCATTTTAAGCATTTAAGCATCATATGTTCACTGATGAAAGTGTTCAGGAAGAAAAGAGCTCCAAGTGCAGATAGTATTGTTGCTGCTGGTGGTAGTAGTGTGTGTGTGTGTGTGTGTGTGTGTGTGTGTGTGTGTGTGGTGTGTAGAGTATTCGTGGGACATCTCATCTCCATAAGGCCACTGGGTCACTCTTAGTCCTTATATTCACTTGATGAGAAGAGAAACAGCTATACTTTTCTCTGAACCTTCTGGCCCTTGTGCAATTGGGTATTTCAGTTATATTAGAGCTATTAATCATGCCTTTTTATAGCTCCTGTTCTTTGCAGTGTGTTTTCACTAGAACTAGAGATTCTTGATTTCTCTTTTTATCATCCTATCTTTGAATAATGAGGGAACTGAGGGGATTGGCAAATATTTAATAGACTTCGGTTCTTGTTCCTTTTCTTATAAAGTTGCCAGCTCTGCGATTAAAATTTTTCCATTGGTTCTATTTCAGGTTAAGGCTCAGTAGCTGTTTTGAGTAACATTAATGCAGTTTGTGTGTGTGTTGCAATTTCCTGTGATTTGATTTGTGAACTGACATCCTTTTAACTCTGCAAGCATTTATTGAGGTCCTACTATGTGGCATTGTTCTGTGCCTTTGGGATACATCAGTGAATAAAAAAGATAATTCTTTCTTCTGGGCTTATGTTCTAGCAGATAGACAAATATAGTAAATGATGCAGTAATACATTATACAGTATGTTCAAAGGTGATAAGTACTATGGAAAATAAAAAATATGGCATGGTAATGGAGACTGATAGTGCGGGGGAGTGTAGGGGGCATACGTTGTAATTTTTAGTAGGGTAGTCCGTTAGGCTTCAGAGAAAATGACATTAGGAAAAGACTTGAAGGATGTGGGGAGTGAGTCATACAGGTATCTTAGGAAGAGCATTATATGTAGAGAGAACAACCAATATGATGACCCGAAGGCCAGAGAGGCCAGAGTGTACCGGTCAAATATGAATAACAAGATGACTACTCTAAAGAAGATTGGTGATGTAAGATCTTATTGGAGACTGTTCTGGTAGGAAATATTTGGAATCATCCACATCTCTGGCAGTATTTTTGGTTTCATCCTGCAGTCTCACAGTATTGGTTTATCCCACCAAGGAAGAACATATAGATTTTCAGTGTGGTGTCTAAATGTAATTTATTCCCCTCCTCTTCCCATAATCCCACAATGTAATGCATTTGAATTCTTCTTTTCAAGACAGTATTACTTCCATGCACTTAATGTGGTTGTATTTTATGTTTAGTACATGCATGGTTATGAATTACTCCTTTTGCAAGATGTTTTATCTGGTGTGGTTGGCAGATATTTTTAGAACTAGCCTGCCATAAAGCTTACTAAGTAGCAGATACTTTCTACTGTGCCTAAGAGATGAGCAGCACACTTCCATGCTTTCTTTGAACATGTTAATATCTGGTTTCACAAATGGGAGAAATAGGACTAAGTTGCATTAAGACGGAGTTTTGTTAGTGATTTAAAAGGAAAAGTAAGATGATTCAGCATCGGAACAGACTATAAATGGGGGTTGAGGAACTGCCTCAAGAACTTATAAAGTAGGTTCAACAATCATTTTTCTAAATGGTTTTGTACAGATGTTTGTTTCCTTACATGTGAGGGAATGAATCATATAACTCATTGAGTTTCCCCAAAGCTCAAAGTTCCATTCTTCTCCATCTGCCTTATAGATAATGCCCATGCAAGTCATGTAGCCCAACGACCACCAAACTCACTAACAAATGTCAGGTGAATATAGTTAACACAGGAACACAGGTCAGCCGTATTTCAGGAGAATTAGTGTAATGCATATGCTGTTGAGAGTTACACTCTATAAAACAACGATTGTGATTATAATTACTGGAGAACTCACAAGGAAACCAGTAAAGTAGTTAAATTATGTGAAAGCAACCTTTATTATGTGAGTCCTGAGAACTACTTTTCACTTTTGACTAATCACAGTTTGCAAAATAATGTTTGTTCATGTTATTGTCAGATTAACAGTTGTCAGCTTTGTTTTAAATTTGTAAGTGAGTGCATTCTTTGTGCTAAGCAAGGTGCCAAACGTTGGGACGACAGAGGCACTTGGTATAGAGTTGAGAGTGGAAGATGGTGTAGCTATAAGCCATGCACCTCAATGAGAGAGGGATAAAGGAATTGTCATCTGGAAGTGACAAGGGAAGCAAGAACAATTCTGATTCCTGAATACAACACGAAATTCTGTTCACACTCCTTACACTTTTTAAAATCATGTGGCAGAATAAGTTCCCTAACGTTTATGGAGCTAGAACATTCTGTGGATTTTTTTTTTTTTTTTTTTTTTTTTTTTTTTTTTTTTAAGATGGAATCTTGCTGTGTTGCTCAATTTGGGTCAAACTCCTGGGCTCAAGTGTTCTTCCCACCTCAGCCTCCCCAGTAGCTATAACAACAAGCACCAGTCACTGCAGCAGCTCGTTCTGTGCGTCTTACATGTATTCAGTCTCCACAGCAATCCTCAGAAGTTGATACTGTTTTTTGCATTTAACAAATAGTGAAACTGAGGCACAGAGAGCTTAAATAATGCCCAGGATCATTAAGTTTAGGAAGGGGTGGAGCTCGGATTTGAACATAGGAAATTTGTCTCCAGTATCTGGAGTTTTAACCACTATCGTATGCAGCTTTTCATAAGCAACTGCTCACAGTTTTAAAACAGAGGGAAAAATCTTGGACAAAGCAATTAAGCATGCCATTGTGTTATTGTCTTGTACGATAATAACATGTCTTTCCAGATAATAAAAATCTGTTGGTAGGGCCTTATCTTTCTCAGAGTCCATTTTGATTCTCCTGGAGTCCTGTGTACACATTAGGAGTTCAGGACTTGGTGGTGGTGGTGGAGACTGTGAGGCATGCAGGGAAGGCCAGAGAAGGACGAAAAGTACACCTGATTGCAGTTTGCTAAGGACGGCCAATCAGGGAAAGTTTCAGTCAGGAGCCTTTGCCAGGAGGCACCTTCCCAGAAGCCCAGTGGGGAAAGTTCAGAGCGACAACCCACCCAGTTTTCAGAAGTGAATAAGTTCTCCTAGGGTATCATTTGATAAATTAAATAAAAAGTGGCCTCCATGTTACTTTGAAAGTATTCATTTGCCTCAAAGCAATAAGAAGTTGAAAAAACTATTATAAAACATAGAAAGAATGACTGTGCCTGGCCTTTTTCCTTTGTAAAAAAGAATCAGGATATCTTGTAGGAATCCTTTCTTTAACCCAGCATGGCAAATGTATGGAATCCTCATTAAACTGCTCTGATTTGCCTCCAGTAGAGGCAAGAATTACAGAGTCTGATTTATTCAGCATTGTATCGAAACACATCAACAGTACAGAGACCTGAGTCACATATGGAATATACAGAAAACAGTGTCTGAGCCCCTGTATACACATAGTTTTGTTAAGGCTAAGCAGCTAATCAGAGGGAAGGAATGAATGGCTCTCCTCTAGCTAGTGGCTCCAGAGCTCCACCATCCTGTGATGGCTCCTTGTAATTTTATTCATCTTTTATGTTTCTGATACTGTTGGGGTCAAGTTCCATGAGGCTTTGATATGAAATTGTTTCTTTTTTTTTTTTTTTTTTTTTTGAGATAGAGTCTCGCTCTGTCACCCAGGCTGGAGTGCAATGGCCAGATCTCAGCTCACTGCAAGCTCCGCCTCCCGGGTTTATGCCATTCTCCTGCCTCAGCCTCCCAAGTAACTGGGACTACAGGCGCCCGCCACCTCGCCTGGCTAGTTTTTTGTATTTTTTTTTTTAGTAGAGACGGGGTTTCACCGTGTTAGCCAGGATGGTCTCGATCTCCTGACCTTGTGATCTGCCCACCTCGGCCTCCCAAAGTGCTGGGATTACAGGCTTGAGCCACCACGCCCGGCCAAAATTGTTTCTTTAAGAGCTGATTTCATGCCAGTGAAGAAAGAGTTTTGAGAGTAAGGGTTTTATTTCTTTTAAATATTCAGATGTGAGGTTATAAAATTAGATATCACGAAGGTTATATTAATATATATATTTTCTTGTAGTAAGATGTATTTCAGAGCTAAGGGTAGTCTTCATGTGATTCTGACTTTACATCGCTAGACAATGTTAGTATGTCTTAAGTCTGTAAGACCCTTCAGTGGTGATCTATATCCTATCTCCCTCATTTAGAGTGCAGTTTTTTCTCCTATTTCCAACTCTTCTGAGCTGGGCTCAGTACAAGAAAGTTTGCTTGTTTTAAGTGGTAATTACCTTCTAGGTTACAGTTGGCTACAAGCTTTTCCTGCCATAATGTATACACATGCACACATAAGCACTGTTGGATGGCTCATGGATAATGTGACTTGATTTGTGCAGTTTTTCTATGTCTCCTAATAATGTTATCTCTTAGGATTTCCTACTTTCAAAGATAAATTGGAGTCAGTGTATTTTAAAAAGACATTTCACTTTTCTAGGGAAAGTTTAATGCTAAGGATTAGGTGACAAGATTGATCTTTTTTTTTTTTTTTAATCACAGGGACTAGCTCCAATAAATAATAGAAGTATAAATAAAATTAGTTTCTAGAGTCTCTTTTATTACCTTTGTCTAACAGAATAATTGCATTATTTTTCAGCCCCTTAGGTTTTTTATTAGAACATGTTTGAAAATTTGTACTCATTGAATTTTTTTAGATTCAGATGTTTTTGAAGTCAGAATCCCAGAAGACCGTATACCAGATACAGGTGATGCAGTACCTATAACAAAAATTTTCATTTTAGATGTTAGTATTTTCTCTCAAACATGAATTGTGGATGGATTCTTTCAACTTTCTTGAAACTTAAGGGCCAGGAGTTACTCTTCAAAGCAGCTTGGAGACACCAGCTGGTAGTTTGTGGAAGCCTCTGAGTTTAAGAATTTGGGGGCAGATTTATGTCATACTAAATCACTGTTAAAGATTCTTGCTATTTTCTAACCTATGTGTGCATTACAAGACTACATGGTTTTAAGACATGATTTTCTCAGAGAGGGCTGCAGAGAGGGCTGGTAGTCTGCTTTCTCTCTTTCTTTCTCTCTCTCACAGACACACACCACAGTCCCATCTTCTCCTTTCTTTACTGTGGTAATTAAGATAGCTATAGGTAGTGTGTTCTTCCTACCAGTCTTCATTCTAGCCCATTGGCAAACAAGAAAATGAAATATTTTTGCAGTGGTTCTTGTCTCTAGAATTATCTCGTTTGGTGTCCCAATAAAGAAAGCCTTTGGTTAAAAGAAAGAAAGGAAGAAAGTCTCTGGTGTTTGACAGTCAAGTCATAGGTGAAAACACATCATTTGCATATCCTTAACATTAGGGACTTAACTGCTTTTATTTTTCTCTGACTTTTGCTTTGCTCTTAGAGTGTTTCTTGACTAAGTCCTTGGAAAACTTTTAGACGAGTGAGATATGTTAGTGAAGAAGGCATATGGTCTTATGTTTAAAATTTGAAACATAGTTCCATAGTTTATTATATGTAAATATGTGAGCAGAACATCCTTTAGAATTATATAGTTTCATTCTTTAGTCCTAGGAGAGAAAAGGTCTTTATACATCATATGAAATTGTTTCCCAAAGGAAATGCTATGGAATTTATATGTACTAGCTATTTATCATGGGATTTTGTACAATGATGTTTCCTATTTTTCTTTCTTCAGACACTTGGAGCTAGCCCTTAAGTAAAAGTGAGCCTTTACTCTCAGATATATGTAATGTCTATTTAAGCAAATGAAATCAAGCAAAGAAAAATCCATTGATATTATAGAACTGGCTAAAGTAAACCTTGATGTGAAGAACTCACCATTCTTAATTTTATTATTTGGACATGGCCTACTTCTGAAGTTGCCTCCAGGAGAGATTGTGACCCAGCTGGCAGGGACAATTCTTATTTCTAATTCTGCTTTTAAAATTACCTGATTTAGAGCTAGACTGACTAGCTATTCATGTAAGAGTGTAGTTGACAGCCATTTACTCATTTTTCCTCTTCTCCACTTTTTACCTTTTGATAGTTACATTATTCTCTGCAATGAGCTTTATATACTCTCTTCACCATAAACAAAAATGTTAAGCGTTTTCCTCACAGCATTCTGTAATTGTGACTATTTTCAGTTCGCATATGGGGAAAAAGAAGATGAAGATGAAAGTTTTCCTGACTCTACTCTAAATGAAATATCAAGCCAATAGTGGGGCTGGGAAGAACTCTCATCTCATTTCTCACAGGCCTTTCCTGTACCAGAAAAGAGTATCCATTTCCCAGGACTGATTTGTCTGAGACATTTTTGTCTGCTGATTTTGTTGCATCTAAATGTTAGGGTTCCTTGTACTCAGATTTAATTATAGTTCAATATAACTATACTATATTGTATTGTTCTCAGACTAGTAAGTATCTTAAAGGTCTGCTTTGGCTTTCAGGATTATGTGAGTAAGCATTTTCTTGTTCAGGCCTTAAATTGCAGGCCTAGTAATGGGCAGCTAATGGCCAAGATGATGGAGAGACTGATTTATCAGAAGATAGCTGAAGCATAAATAAGTAATGAGGCTGCCTGACTTCCTGAATGGAGATGAGAAAATAGGAGCTGGTGCCAGTGTCAGCATAGTCTGTCTTTTTGTCTTTGCCTCTAGTTTGTTGGAGCAGGGACCACCTTGGCAGCCAGGGAATCACAAAAGTCCAGGGCTTTTAGTGCCTTCAGAACTGGAAATGTAGCAAGATGTAGCAAGGTAAATTCAGGGAATGCCTCTCAAGAGTTCATCTTATCCAAGGAAAGCCTTTTTTTTTTTTTTTTGGTAGAATGTATAGCCATCATCTAGGAATCCCTGGGTAGTGAGATCTACATGATGTAATCTCTGTCCTAGGAAAATGTATCCCAAAACAAGGGCAAGAAATTGTTTATATCACTTGTGATATGGTTTGGCTGTGTCCCCGCCCACATCTCATCTTGAATTGTAGTTCCCATAATCCCAACATGTCATAGGAGGGACCTGGTGGGAGGTAAGTGAATGATGGGAGTGGTTACCTTCATGCTAGTCTCATGATAGTGAGTTCTCACAAGATCTGATGGTTTTATAAGGAACTTTTCCTCTACTTCACTCTGTACTTCTTGCTGCTGCCATGTGAAGAAGGATGTGTTTGCTTCCCCTTCTGCCATGACTGTAAGTTTCCTGAGGCCTCTCCACCCCTGTGAACTGAGTCAATTAAACCTCTTTCCTTTATAAATTACTTAGTCTCAGGTATTTCTTCACCGCAGCATGACAACAGACTAATACAAGTTATAAATTTTTTCATGTAAAATAAAACCAACAGCAAGAATGGAAATTTGACTTGGAAAGCAAGTATAAGTAGATGAGAATTCCATGAGAATTGGCCATACTTTAGACTCACATGGAGTAGCTCTTTAAAATATATGGGCTTGGAAGCCAAAGTAGAAACATTGCTTGAGCTCAGGAGTTTGAGACCAGCCTGGGCAATGCAGGAAGGTCCTGTCTCAAAAAGAATAAAAATACCATGGGAATTCCAGTATTTTGCTCCTTCCCCCCCTCATTTAAAAAAACAATATAGGCTGGGCGTGGTGGCTCATGCCTGTAATCCCAGCACTTTGGGAGGCCAAGGTGGGCAGATCATGTGGTCAGGAGTTTGAGACCAGCCTTGCCAGATGGTGAAACCCCATCTCTACTAAAACTACAAAAAATTAGCCGGGTATGGTGGTGTGTGCCTGTAATCCCAGCTACTTGGGAAGCTGAGGCAGGAGAATTGCTTGAACCCTAGAGGTGGAGGTTGCGGTGAACTAAGATCGTACCACTGCACTCCAGCCTGGGTGACAGAGTGAGACTCTGTCTCAAAAAAAAAAAAAAAAAAAAAAGTATATTGAGGTTCTACTTTGTGAGAAAGCGTGCCAAGGTGCTTACAGAGATATTGGCCCTTAATTTAGCAGGAAAGAGTATCTGATTGAATTTCTTTTTCTTCCTTTTGTATTTCTCTTACTCATTCCCTCCTTTTAGAAAAAACTTTTAAAACTTTTATTATTTTGGTTGAACTCAACAACAAAATGTAGGTAGTAAATTGTCATAAGAACATACATTTTACTTTTAAGAAATAATACAGGAATTTAGTAAGTAAATATTCACTTTTGAAAGTTAAACATATTTTGTCATAAATAGTGAAGGAAAGGGAAGAGAGCTGTTGTTTATTGGACATCTGTTATCACAAAGGTCTTTATGATCTTGAAAGCCATAAAAATGGCTTTCAAGATAAGGAGGGCGTTTCTTAGGTTGGTTTAGAATATCACTTTTGAACCGTTGACTGTACCTTGGAATGACATGTATAGCTCTTTAAAAATTGTTGATGCCTGGGATCCACTGCAGACCAAGTATATCAGAATTGCTGAATTTGAGGCACAGACATTAGTATGTTTAAAAAAGTTTTCCAAGGCAATCTGGGTGTAGTGGCATATGCTTGTAATCCCAACTAATCAGGAGACTGAGGTAGGAGAATTGCTTGACTCCAGGAGTTTGAGGCTGCAGTGAGCTATGATCGCATCTCTGAATAGCCACTGCACTCCAGCCTGGGCAACACAGTGAGATTCTGTCTCTACAAAAAATTAAAATAAAAATAGCTGTGTATGGTGGCACATGCCTATAGTCCCAGCTACTCAGGGGGGCTGAGGTGGCAGGATCACTTGAGCCCAGAAATTTGAGTTTACAGTGAGCCATGACTGTGCAACTGCAGTCCAGACTGGGGAAAAGAGCATGACCCTGTCTCTAAGGAAAAAAAAAAAAAAAAAAAAAAAAAAAAAAAGACTTCCCAAGTGCATTAGTCTGTTCTTGCACTGCTATAACGAAATACTTGAAACTGGGTAATTTATAAGAAAAGAGGTTTAGTTGGCTTATGGTTCTACAAGCTGTACAGGCTTTTGCTTCTGGGGAGACCTCAGGAAACTTAAAATCATGGCAGAAGGTGAAGGGGAAGCTGGCATGTCTTACATGGTCAGAGCAGGAGGAAGAGAGAGAGAGAAGGGGGAGATGCTACACACTTTTAAACAACCAGAGCTCCTGAGAACTCACTCACTATCACAAGAACTGCAAGGAGGAAAGTCCACCCCCATGATCTGGTCACTGTGCACCAGGCCTCTCCTGCAACACTGGGGATTATAATTCTACATGTGATTTGGGTGGGGATGCAAATTCAAACCATATCAAAGTCTAATGTGGAACCAGGATTGAGAATTTTAGAAGTTTTTTGATGTCTTTAGGTCCAGCTTGATCTTCCATAATAAATCAGTAATACATAATGTGCCTTGTAATATATAGCATGCCTTGTAGTTTCCTGGTTGTGCTGAGCTGTTTGCCATTTTTGTGCCTTTGTTGTTCCTTTTTCTTGTAGTGCTTTGCCTTACATTGTCAATCTGAGGAGTACCAATGCATTCCTTGGTATCCCTACAGTTGAAGGACTGCTGTTGTATTTTATACATATATCTACTGTTGGACTTATACTCACTTTGTAATAATTTGTTTAGTACCTTCCTCTTTTGACTATGAGTTTCCTGAGTGCAAGAGCCATATCCAACTCATCTTTCTTTCTCAGGGCCTGGTATGGTTGGCACTCTATAAGTGTTGAATGGACTATCGCTTATTTAATTATTATAGCAAATCTACAAAGTGTGTGTTATTATTTTTGCTCTTTAAGAGATGAGGACTTTCAGTTCAGAGACATGAAACAACCTGCTCTAGTTTATTCCACTGGTAAATAGAAGACCTAGAATTCAAGTGTACCTCAGCTCTTTAAAGTTTGTTCTTTAAAAATTGTGCTATTTTGTTTTGTTTCATTTTGTTTTAAAATGTCCTGTTGCCAGGCACTGTTCTGGTTTTTGTAATACTAAATGCAGATGGTTGGATTTCAAGAACAGTTTGGTTTAAAGAAAATATGTAAATTAGATACAATATATAATCAGCTTATGAAAACTATGGGTGTTACTGAGATGGAGAAGGGAGAGTAACATGGAGTCATAGTATAGAAATACGGAGAGAAAACACTAATGTTCTTACATTTATCATACCAATTTACATATAGGTAGACCTGTTGGGTAGAGCTGTCTTTTAACAGATGCCATTGTAATACAGTTCCGCTTCACAAAATTAATCCCATATCTTGATGTGACCACAACAAATTCTAGAATGAGAAACTTTCATCTGAATAGAGATATAGTATCAATCTTTTGCAGCTCTTTTTCCAGAAGTTATCATAAGGCTATGGTGGTTTTTCAGTTGCCTTTTCTGATGTAGAAAAGAGGGATCATATATATAAGCCATATTTGCTCTCTCTGTATATACATATATATATATATACACACACACATACACATATATATATACACACACACAATTTTTTTTTTTTATTAAACTGAAGATGTTAGACTTCCAAGAATTATACTTGTAGTTTTTTTAAACTGAGCTGAAGCAGTCAAATGGCAAATACGTGTTTAGGACGCAGTACCTAAAGATTCTATTACATGCATCAAACCCTTATTTTTAATAATATTAATTACTTTCACAGTTATCTTATTGTATACTACCTTTTGATTGCTGATATTCCCACCCCATTGGTAAACATCAATTCGTTGTTCAGGTTGGGCTTAATTAAAAACCTAAAGTACCTCGTCTTTCTCATTGTGTCAAGGTTCTGATTCTACTATGAATGTCGTACTGCTAACTTTGCTTTAAAAATTGGCTATCAATAAGGCAGTCTTAAAAAGTTCCCTTGTGTTTGCTCTCTGGGATAGGTAGGCTGACCTTGGTTCACTGAATCTAGAAGATATGAGAAGAGGACAGGCTGCCAAGAAGCAAAATGCATGAGGAACATGAGTGTTATGTTAATTTCACATTTTAATTTCAGCTATTGCCCATGAATAATAAACAGGCCCCAGTCTGGGGATTGTATTATGTTCTTATGGTCCGAAAATTTCTATGATTCATTTTTGAATTTAGAAATTAGAATTATCTTTATGTAATTATATTGATTTAATTGATATATTTATTATGTAATTATTTATTATGTAATTATATTGATTTATTAAGAGTTCCTGCCATCTGGAGAGTTATTTTATATTTTTGCATTTTTCCCCTGTATCTTTTCTTTCACAGTTTCTATAAATGTCAGCCTCACTGCTTGTCTCAATCCCTAAAACACATACGTACTGCACGCACATATTTTACCATGTCCATGTAATTTCTTTTCCTTAAACGAGGGATTTCAATATACGTATTTTTAACTATAACTCTGAGTTTGTAAGCTTGTTATCAAATTGGCCTTAGGACATGGCTTAGGACATCAGCTGTGGTCATGTTATTGACTTTTCGATGAAAATGGAATTCTAAAGATTGTTTTTTATGTTTTGATTTTGTTGTCGTATCTTCTAAAAATGCTCTTCAGAGCATTTTCATGATACTGAAACGACTTCTATTATAATAATTATTCATTAGAACCCAGTAAAACCTGCAAGTACCTCCAAGCTGTAGAATGAAAGCAAGGAGTTGAAATATGATGAAAAAGGCCTACCAGCAGGTGGGATGTCTACTCTGCCACCACATATGTGACTTTGGAAGTGACTTTTGCCCACACTGGCCTCAGTGTCCCTATTTATATACTAAGGATCTTGTATTACATGAACTGTAGGAATTCTCTCAGTATTATTCTAATACCTGAAGTACCTGTTTAATAGTTTTTAAAATCAGAATTCATTCTTATGTAGTAATTTGAAAGATGGCATTTCTGCAAAATTATGTTTTTCTAGAATCTCTGAGAGGTATTACTACTTTTTAATCTTCAACTTAAAGTTAATAAATATTGGAATTTTTCCTTGACAGTATCTTAGCCTGTTTCCCCCACCAAAGGAAAATCTTGGGATTATACTGATTCTTTCTTCTCAAACATACCTTTTTCCTTAAACTAAAAAGGCAAGGTCTAAGAGTAACTGTCTGAGAACCATCCTGGCTCACTTCAGTGGTGTTGAATAATAAGCCTGATAATACAGCAATTCGGTGTAATTCATTTACTTTATTCCATCTCCAAGATAACCTTAAGAAGCAACCATATTGGCCGGGTGTGGTGGCTCACGCCTGTAATATCAGCACTTTGGGAGGCTGAGGCAGGTGGATCACAAGGTCAGGAGATCGAGACTATCCTGGCTAACATGGTGAAACCTCATTCTACTAAAAAAAAAATACAAAAAATTAGCCGGGCGTGGTGGGGGGCATCTGTAGTCTCAGCTACTCAGCTACTTGGGAGGCTGAGGCAGGAGAATGGCGTGAACCCGGGAGGTGGAGCTTGCAGTGAGCAGAGATCGCCCCACGGCACTCTAGCCTGGGCGACAGAGCGAGACTCTGTCTCAAAAAAAAAAAAAAAAAAAAAAAAAAAAAAAAGCAACCATGTTTCTTCTCTTTGTCCTATTTATCGGCCAGAAACATGGGGAAGGTAGGTTCCTGAATATCGGAAGACCACACAAAATGCAAAGAAACCAGGCTCACATTTATTTTAGTGACCACCAACGCAAGTTTGGTTTGGGTGAAAAGTCCTGTGTTCTGGGTTTGATCCTTGAGGCCTCATGAGTTTCAGCCCTGCTGCTGGAAGTGTCTTGGTT
Source organism: Macaca nemestrina (assembly GCF_043159975.1). Taxonomy (NCBI): domain Eukaryota; kingdom Metazoa; phylum Chordata; class Mammalia; order Primates; family Cercopithecidae; genus Macaca; species Macaca nemestrina. The sequence goes on from NC_092128.1 coordinate 67,512,306, forward strand.
TTAGCCAAACTGGGAGGAAAGTGATATTGAATACTGGTGCAGTCAACTCATTGGAACTGCTTTTCAAAGTGTTCAGGGACAGTGCCAGTGATGCTGTATTAGTTTCCTGTTGCCTTTATAACACATTAGCAGAAACTTAGTTGCCTGAAACAACAACTTACTGTCTTACAGCTGTGGAGGTCAGAAGCCTGAAATAGGTCTTACAAGGGTAAGGTGAAGTATTGGCAGTGCTTTGCTCCTTTTGGAGGCCCTAAGGGAGATTCATTCCTTGCCTTTTCTAGTTTCTGGAGGCTGCCTGCATTCCTTGGTTCCTGCCCTCTTCCTCTTAGCACTCTGATCTCTACTTCCACCATCAGAGCTTCTTCTCTGATTTTAACCCTCTTGCCTTCCTCTTATAAGGACTCATGTGATTAGATTGAGCCCATCCAGACAATCCAGGATAATCTCCCCAAGTCAAGGTCCTTAAAAATATCTGCATAGTCCCTTTTTCCATGTGAGGTAACATGTTCATATGTTCTGGATATTACGGTGTAGGCATATTTAGGGCTCATTATTCTCCCTACCACAGATTCCTTCTAGTTATTAATGTTGTTACCTGGATGTTGCCTCCTTCTGGAGGCCTTCTGAGACACCCTTAGTCCTTCATCTTCCCTGGTCATTCTCGACAGTATTTCCCTGTTTTATTAAGTCTGAGAATACTATGTTTATTTTCTAAACTTGTTTTTAACTTAATTGTTCATTTTCTGTCTCCTCTACTATCAGATAAGCTGCACAGGAGCAGAAATATGATCAGTTTTCTTCACTACTTTATCCCCCAAATCTAAATAGCTCCCAGCACTTGGTAGGCTCTCAGAAGAAGGTTATTGAATGAATCAATCTGTATACAGTCTAAGGAAGCTTGCCTTATTTTAAAGCTATGTTAACATACTCCTGTTCCTATTACTATCAATAATGCAAACATTCTTACTAAGCAGTAGTTAAGCATTCTGTCAATGGATTTTCTTTTGAATTTAAGTACATGAGTTTCTCTTTGGGACATGACTGAGATCAATAAAATAAGATACCAGATGTAAAATGGAGCTGCAGGAAAAAGAAAAGATAAGAATTAGAATTAATGCAGACAGTAAATACCTTGCCAAGAAGAATTTTAACATTACCTCGATTCAAGCTGTAATCATGGATACCAAGGTGACTAACATGTGGCCCTTGCGTTGTTCACCACATATTTGCAGCATTAATATTTCTGATTCAAAGGAAATTGAGGTAAGAGCTTTAATAGTCCTACAAGAAGAATGGAGGAGGGAGAGGTTCATTTTAACTGAAACATCATTTCTGGTAAGCAGAGGCTTTTCCCAAAACATGGTTGTTAGCACTCTAGGAAACTCAAAGAGCTTTAGGTGGAAGGAGTGATGTTATCCATTGACATCACTTTAAAAGCAATTTTAATGGAAAGAGTGTCTTTCTGTAAGCAGTTAATTTATAACTGTTCAGTTGTTGTTCATTTACACATCCAGGGAACTGATAACAACCTTTGAATGAATCAGGCGATCAGAAGATCAACTAAATACCTGGTGCTGATCATTACTAAGGTCTTGATGTGATATTGACCTGTAGTGAGGAGGAGAGGAGGAGGCTAGACGAGGTTGAAAAGGCTTCGTGGAAGAGAGGTGCTATGCACTGAATTGTGCCCTCCCCAAATTTATATGTTGAAACTCTAACCCCCAACATGACTGCGTTTGGAGATGGGAGACCTTTAAGAGGTGATTAAGATTATATGAGGTCATAAGGGTGGGACCCTAATCCAATATGACTGGCGTCCTTATAAGAAGAGAGAGAGACACCAGGCATGTGCACTTACAAAGAAAAGGCTATGTGAGGACACAGAGAGAAAACGGCCATCTGCAGGCCAAGGAGACAGGCCTCAGGAGAAACCAAATCTACCAACACCTCAACCTTGGACTTGTAGCTTCCAGAACTGCGAGAAAATAAATTTCTGTTTAAGCCACCCAGTCTGTGGTATTTTGTTTTGGCAGTCCTAGACGACTACAGGTGGAACTTGATCTAAATCTTGAAGGATGAGTAGGGCTGTTTCTGGGAAACAGCTTTGGTGAAGGGTCTAGTTCAGAAAAGGGCTCAGCAAAATTAATGAATGAAAAAGCCACAGAAAATGTTGGAGTGAACATAGCTTTTGAACTAAAGAGCAGAAGAGAGAACTGAGTGTAGGTGGGCTATGGGTAGGTGCTTATATACCATTATGCCTGGAGTGGGGAAGGTGATTATGGAAGATCCTGAAATCCAGGGAGAAGGGTTTTTTTTTTTTTTTTTTTTTTTGATACAGTAGAAAATCTAGGGCTTACATTTGGGATTTTGATAAGGAGTCAACTTTAGAAAAATTAGGGGATATGATATATGGCAGAGGTGGAAATGAAGAGTAAGGTGTGGCTCCAAGAACTACCATAAAAAAAGAAAACGAAGATTAGTTGGGGCTGGGTATTAGTTGAGAAGAGTTAGGAGTGATAGTTGAATGGCTAATGAGGCTCAGAGGTACCCAGGTGATTCTTAAGTTTTGAGGTTTTATGAGGATTAGAATGTGTTAGCAACAGAATTACAAGATTCTCCCATACCTACTTCTTTAAAATAGGAGGATAGACTTTAAAACAGAAGAATTATCCTTTCTTTCCAAAAAGCCTTGTTGTTAACCAGACTCTCTCCTTTCACCTAATCTCATAGTTTACTGCGTATGAAATACCAGGGATGGTTGAGGTCCCCTGTGGCCCCAGAGACTCCTAAGATGTCCCTTCTGGGATGCGCTTGATCTCAGGGAGCAGCATTTCTGTTGGTCTCACATACTATGTGCATTTGCTCATGTGGCTTTTAATCTCTAAAATAATGTTTGTCACATGTTTCTCGTTTTAGTGATTATACATATTTATTTTAGAGGTTTGGATACTGTGGAAACATAAACACAAAAAAATCCAATAATTTGGAGTCCTACTATTTGGATATAGCTACTGTTCATATTTGGTGAGTCGAATGGAACTCACAGTTTTGCGTCCTCCTTTCTTTTCAGTTAATTCACATGATTATTCAGTATGCAAATATTAATGCTATGGGAAGCAGTATATTTTTTAGTTTAGAGTCCCTTGTGGTTTTCTCTGGGAGTTCCTAGGATAGCATAGGAAATAGTGATTTTTTTTTTTTTTTTTTTTTTTTTTTACACAAGAACATTTGGATGGGTGATATTGGCAGTAGATGTGCAGAGGTTCAATTTTGCTTTTAGGAAGATGTGGAAACCTTGATGAAATTATGTCTGGTAAATTAAAACTGAAATACTATTTTTAAAGTATGTTTTTGTGATAAGCGAAAAAGGTATTTTGTAGAGGTTTAGATATCTTCTTTCTAAATATATCATGTTCACCGTATTATTTTATTCTCAAATTGAGCATATTTTACTTATTTTCTTTCCAAATGTACAAAACTTTATTTTAAAGAAGCTAGTCACTTAAAATCAGATAAGATGAATGAAGTGCAGTCATCTTGGAAATGAAATGCTTAACCGCTTGAGGTAAACTAAAAAAGTAGGGCACTTGTCCTCTTTGATTGGGTGGTAATTTACTTCAGATTGGTGAATGCTTGGCTTCTAAGAAGATGTAAATTTTACTTTAATATGTTTTCACTTATTCTGCATTTTGAATTATTTTCTTATGATATTGTAAGTGTTTTGAAATAATCATAAGAAAGACTAATTGCCTAATTAGTATGGCTGAGTAATGAATAACCTTTTTTCTTTTTGATATTGTAGTTGACTCATGTTGACCAAGCAAGCTTCCAGGTTGATGCCTTTGGAACGTCGTTCATTCTTGATGTCGTGCTAAATCAGTAAGTGTTGAGTTGCGCTTGCTTTTGTCAGATACACATTAAATCCACTTTCTTTTCCACTTGTAAAGTTTTTTTCTTGCTATATTTTACTTCATCTTCATATACCAGTTAAATATTACATTTGAAACTATACTTGTTGACTGTAGGTTATAAAGTCTGGCAGATAGCAAGAAATGTATATTCATTTGAAATTGAGCACCTATATTAGATTTAATAATGTAAAATGAAAGGCAAGAGTTACCCCAATATTTTTTGTAAGAATATCTATAGCTTAAGTTTCCTGTGAATGACAGTAAATTATGAAAATAATACTTTGGGTATTGAAGTATCTTCCTTGAGAACAGCAGGAAAGAGAAGGTTGCACTTTTTGATTAATGATTCAGAGGACTGGCTGCATGATAGGTGATGCTAAATAATACCTGGAGTTCATTAGATGCTTTGATATAGTGGTGGATTTCTGTGAGGTTTCTGGTCCTGGGATTATCCTGTGAATACAATATAATTTTAGAAATAGTTGTCTACCTAGAATTTTAGGTTTGGAAGGTGCTTTTGATTTGTTGCTGGATTTAATCTCTTTTATTTGGTCTAAATGTAGTGTTTAATAAATCTGGTTGGTTACTGTTCACTTTTTTAAAAAAGGGTTTCTATCCTACTTCTGATCATGGGCAAGTAGGCAGATACCAGGGTTCTACCAGGCCTATGCTTCTGAGCTGGGCAGCATTGGGCCATAGTTTTCTGGAAGCATTTCTACAACCATTCAGGAAGAAAGTCTGAGGCCAGAAATTCAGGCAAATCGACCAAGAGTGAGAATTAGAGCCTAAGTTGTCTGCAATGGGGAATCAGCTAGATGGAAGACTGTCAGTTAATTTTAAAAAGCATGTAAGAGGCAAGACTTAGGGCCATGTTATCTGGATAGGTAGCCATTAGCCACTTGTGGCTGTTTAAATTTAAATTAATTCATTCAAATAAAACTAAAAATTCTGTTCTTCAGTTGCATTAGCCATATTTTAAATGCTCAATAACCCTCTCTGCCTTCACTCCCTCATCTACTTTACTACCTAGTCTCCTTCTCTGCTTCATTTTAAAAATAATACTTACCACCATTTAATATACAGAGGAACTCTTATGACATTGTCATTTTTATAGGTCAAAGAAGTTTGACTACCATTATTGATGCATGGCCATCTAATATTTGATATTTTGATTATTTATTTGGTCTATAGTCTTTTTCCTACTCCTAGAATGTAAGCTGCTTGAGGGCAGAGATTTTCTTTGCTTCACTGATATATCCTTAACACAGTGTAGGGGCTAAACTCCAGGCTGAGAGTCATATTGACTCAGAAACCAGAGGATAGGATTAGCCAGGAGACAGAGGTGAAATGACCAGGAGAGGAAGATTGAAACAGCAAAAAAGAAGATAAATGTTTGAGACTAGCTACTGAAAGCCACATGTAGATACTAGGTGTGATTTGGAAAGTCAAGTTCTTAGGTCTCTATTTTAATAACTCCCTTCCATCCCTCTTTGAAATCATTGTTCCTGTTGGTAATCTGTGTTTTCTGCTTCCTGACGTTTGTAATTCCTTGACTTTTAATACTCAAACAAAGAACGGATATTTATTCATGTCCATTCTGGCCAAACTGCCTCACTTACTTTGGAGACATCCGAGTCCAAAGACTTTCTGTTCCTGAAGGAGACACACATATGGTCATACTTATCAAAGCATGAAGTTTGGAATACCGGGGTTGAAGCAAAATTTCTTTTGAGATACTGGCAGAAACCTCTATTGGGCATTTTTCTTTCTATTTCAATGCAAATTTGCAATTACAAGACATGTAAACAATTAAATAAGAGCATAAATGGAGGTAGCCTGGGCTGAGAAACATGCAGTGTGCTCATTTTTTTTTTTTTGCCTGGGATCAATATTAAACATAGGTGGCAAGTAGCTGTTATCTTTATACTATAAAAATCATGATGTGATACAAAAATGTTCATCTTATTTTTATGTAGAATGTTTTTGTTTCATGGTTTTAGTTTGTGTATTGTCTTAAGTTGGTTAAGGAGCAGGAACGTGAAAAACAATATGTTCTTTAAACTTTTTTTTTTCTTATGAAGCAATTCTGGGGCTGTGGAACATACAGAAATTTTTTTTTAACTGGAGGAAAATTAAATAAGTCTATGTGTAGCTAGCTTCTGGTTGCAGAATGGATCCAATAATACATATTTTTTGATTGCAATGGCTGGAAAAGTATCATTACATAATGTTTCTTCTTAATGTTCAGTGAATAAAATTATCTATAAGTAGATTATACAAGAGTTTAACCTTTGAGTAGTAACTTCCACAAGAGGCTGATAAAAATATGGAAAGGTTAAAAATGAAAAGCACAGCCAGTTTCTGTTTCATTAAAATTATCAAGAAAAGGGTGGGGAGTAGTTTTTCTTCATGGGGTCATAGTTGTCAAATTTCACTCTTTAGGACAGATGTATTAACAAAATCAAACATATGGCCTGGTCTGGCCACACTAGTCCTGAGGCTGCATTGGACCTTTCCAGAGGTCAGCAGTAAGTCTTATACTTTATTGCAAAACATTCCTCAGAAAGAAGAAAGCTCAATAAGGACATGTAACTATTATCTGAGCGATTCAGTCCAGGTTTTTTTTTCTTGTACATCTCCTGTTCTTGAAGAAGTGGATAATTAAACTGCTCCAAACAATGCAAGGATGTTAAAAAACATTTCCTTTCAGGATAACTATTTGATCCTTTGCAACAGGGGACCTGACAAAAACCATGCGTAGCCCCCCAACAAAGAAGCAAGCACTGTCTTTGGACTGTGGTTGGTTGTTTATGATGTGAAATATGTAACAATTAGAAAAAGAATCTTTTATAGCCTGCTTTTTTTGGAAGGGATTCTGTTGTACAGCTCTCAGATCTTGGATGGTCCAGTGCCTAAATTTTGAGTGTATTTTACAGATTCTCAGCTTCTTGCCTTATTTCAATAACAACGAAATGGTTTTTCTCACTGTATGATCCTTATAGCAGTCTTCTTTTCCCCCAGTTTTACAGTAAGTGGTGGGAGGACAACTAGGAACTGAAGCATGACAGATGTCAGCAGATGGGGTTGCCCCTGAAGAATGGGAGGTGGCATGGAGGTAGGGAATAGGGAGAGAGAGAAGCAGAAGCAGGGTTAGACAAGGAGCTCCCAGATTCTGTTCAAAAGAGCACATTTAGTCTTGCTTTCTCTCATTTAGAGAAAGCATTTCCAATAGTTACCTCTTGCTTGCTTTACACTGTGGCCCTTGAATTTGTAGGGAAAGTAAGAATCACCATGGGTAAAAGACAGGATCTGAATTCAGTGGGAATTGAAAGTTAGATCTGGAAGAGTCTCATCATGCTATATTTACAGTGTGGCTGCTGATGATGATAAAAATAAGTGATGAGGATAAGATTGTAATTAAATGATGATGTTATGTGATGATAATGAATAACAATAGATAACTCACTGTTATTAATAAATCTGTAACTGAATGCTTTGCTGTTCCACTGAATTCATTATGGTGAATATTTGTTTCCATGTACATTTAATACAAAGTTACTGTGTATAAGACAGATCTGTGTTTGGAGTAGTTTGGAATCCTTATGTTCATTTCATATATATATATACACACACACACGCACACCCTATATATAGGAATATACATATACATATAAACATATATACATACAGATATATGTATACACACACACACACGTTTTCTAAGCTTCTAGTAATGCTAAAAGCTTCTCTAGACCCTGAAGACTTAGACTTGAGAAGAAAGGAAACAAAGACTTTACTCTTAGGGAATTTGCATCTAGCCAGAGAAACAAACAATGAACATTTTAAATAAGGTAATTTCAGAGAGTGACAGTGCCATTTATAGAGAGTGCCTGGTGTGAGGATGAAAATAGCGCCTTCGAGAATTTGTTGTCAGGGACAGGCCATCTCTAAGGAGGTGGCATTTGAAAGTAAGGGGCCCCCATGCAGGGGGAACAGCAAGGGTCAGGGCCCTGTGGCAGGAACAAGCTTAGCATGCTTGAGAGACAGAAATGTGGCTAAGGAGGTTGGAACAGGGATAGCCAAGTTATTAAATGCGGTTGGAAAAGTAGAAGGAACTAAAATATCTAGGGCCTTGTGGGCAACAGAAAGACTTTGGGTGAAAGTCTAAACAGAGGTTATTGATTTTACCCACACCATTTGTTGCATTATTCACTCCTTCCCCTACTGGCTTATAACGTTTATTCATCAGATTCAGTTATTACATACATTTATTATTATTATTATTTTGAGACGGAGTTTTGCTGTCTTTGTCCAGGCTAGAGTGCAATGGTGCGATCTCGGCTCACTGCAATCTCTGCCTCCCAGGTTCCAGTGATTCTTCTGCCTGAGCCTCCCGAGTAGCTAGAATTACAGTGCACCACCATGCCCAGCTAATTTTGTATTTTTAGTAGAGACAGGGTTTCTCCATGTTGGTCAGGCTGGTCTCGAACTGCTGACCTCAGGTGATCCACCTCCCTCGGCCTCCCAAAGTGCTGGGATTACAGGCGTGAGCCACCACGCCTGGCCCAGTTATTACATATTTTAATGTTTTTTCAAAGCAATGTCTTCTGAAGATCTATTCATTGATTTTTAGGGCTTAGTACCATCATACTATTTATTGTAGCTTTATAATGTGTTTTAATAGCTAGTATGGAAATACGTTCCATTATTAGTTTTCTTTTGCAAAATTTTCTTAGATTTTTTGCCTCTTTTAAAACAGAAGTTCAGAATAATTTTGTCATTCTTCCTTTACTGGACTGTCACTTTATTGAATTTATTGGACTGTCACTAAACTTATATTTTAATTTGGAAAAAATAGACATTTTTACAGTGCTGAATCTTCCCATCCAACATCACAGTGTATTTTTTTAAATGTTAAGCATTCTCTTATATGTCAGTAAAATTCAGTATTTTTGTTTTTATAGGCCCTGAACATATTTTGTAGAATATTTTCCTAGGAATTGTATTTGTTTTTGTTGCTACCATGGATGTAATATTTTTCCATCATATTTCATAATTATTTATTGGTGTTATAAAGGAAAGCCATTGATTTGTGTTGCACCTTATTGAACTTTCTTATTTTTGCTAATGGCTTTTTGTTTCTCTTAGGTTTGAATGTAACATTCTAGTTTGACAATAACATGAATGGCAAATCATTGGAGTTTTTCTTTTCAAAATGTTGCTTACTACTATTTCCTACCTTAACTCTTTTTCTAAAAGTTTCTGAACTGTATAATTTGGTAATAATAGCATTTTTATATTGTGTTTTTTTGGTAATAATAATAACTCTTGTTCATTGTTAAGTAAGTAGAGTGTTGATTATTGATTTGTGAGAGCTAGTCTTTATTTGTTAGAGCAGTATCTTTTATATTTTAAGGAATAGATATTAGATTTTATTGAATGTTTGTCTAGTCAGTTAAAGCTTCCTGGGCTAGTCGGCTTTCCCATCGGTGACACTAACCCTCCACAACAAGGCCTTTAGGTAGGTTTGGATTTTATCAGTGGACCTGTTATTATAATTTATTATATTAATGTTTCCTATTATTAAAAATTATTCTCAATGCCGATAATAAACTTGACTTTGTCATGTTGGATAATTCATTGTTTTGTCCCATATGTTGCTGGCTTCTCTGGTTGTAACTATGAAGTAGAATTACCATTCCTATTTTTTATCTTAGTTATTATGGCACAAGCCCCTGCTGACATTCTTGGTGTAAATTAATTATATTCCCTAAGTGTTTCCTTTAACTATTTCTGAGATTGGTCTCTAGCTTTTAATTTTATAATCACATTCCTGCCACTCATAGATCCCCCTGCAGAGACCTGCAGACAGCTGGTCTGCTGGGCAGTTTCCCTTCACTAGTGATGCCTGCTAACATCTGCCAGAGTGGTTTCTTGAAGAACCCACAAGCCCAAACCTATCTACAGGCCTTGTTGTGGAGGGTTGGTGTCACCAATGGGAAAGCTGACTAGTCCTGGAAGGTTTTTAAGACAGAAATCTTTGATAAATAATTTTTTTATGTCTATTGATATATTCACGTTTTTCTACTTGTTTTTGAGCCCAACTTTGAGAAATTATAGTTTTGCAAGGAATTGTCCACACCATGGCGTGTTTTACCTTTATCCATATTTATCTGTGTGTGCTTCTCGGAAAATAATTTCTAAAATTTCCCCTGTTCCTGTTCTTATATCCTCTTTCTGAATCCTATTTTTATTTGTGGTTATCTTACCAAATATATAAACTTTTAGGACCTTTTTTTTTTTTGAGACAGGATCTCGCTCTGTCACCCAGTCTGGGAGTGCAATGGCCTGATCTCGGCTTACTGTAGCCTCAACCCCCTGGGCTCAAGCAATCCTCCCATCTCACCCTCCTGAGTAGCTGGGACTACAGGTCTGCACCAACATGCCTGGCTAATTTTTGTATTTTTAGTGGGAAACAGGGTTTTACCATGTTGCATAGGCTAGTCTCGAACTCAAATGATTGCCTGCCTCAGTCTCCCAAAATGTTGAGATTACAGACATGAGTCACCACACCTAGCTTAGGAACATATTTATTGTGTACAATGAAATAGTTTTTATTTTTTTAAATAATTTTATTGGCTGGGCGCAGTGGCTCACGCCTGTAATCCCAGCACTTTGGGAGGCCAAGGCGGGTGGACCATGAGGTCAGGAGACTGAGACCATCCTGGCTAACATGGTGAAACCCCATCTCTACTAAAAATACAAAAAAATTAGCCAGGCATGGTGGCGGGTGCCTGTAGTCCCAGCTACTCGGAGGGCTGAGGCAAGAGAATGACGTGAACCCCAGAGGCAGAGCTTGCAGTGAGCTGAGATTGCGCCACTGCACTCCAGCCTGGGCGACAGAGTGAGACTCCATCTCAAAAAAAAAAAAAAAATTTTTTTTATATTTCATAAAAGTCACCCATTTCAAGTATACAATTCAGTGATTTTCAGTACCTTTACTGAGTGGTGCAGCAATTACCAAAATTCAATTTTTAAATAATTTTCATTTCTCAACAAGATTGTTTATTGCCATTTACATGTAAACCTCATTCCTGGTCCCAGCCCAACGCAATCACTAATCTACTTTCTGTCTTTATAAATTTGTCTTTTCTGGACATTTCTTATAAAGGGAATTATACACTATGTATTCTTGTATCTGGCTTCTTTTACTTGGCATGTTTTTGAAGTTCATCTGTGCTGTATGTATCAGTTCATTCCTTTTATTACTAAATATTATTTCATTGTATTGATATATCACATTGTGACTACCCATTCACCTGATGGTGGACATTTGGGTTTTTTCTAGCGTTTGGCTAGTATGAATAATGTTGCTATGAACAATCTGTCTGTGAAGTCTTTGTGTTCCTAGATGTTTTCATTTCTCTTGGATAGATACCTAGAAGTAGAATGGTTGGATCATATGGTAGTTTTTTTTTTTTTTTTTTTTTTGAGACGGAGTCTCGCTCTGTCGCCCAGGCTGGAGTGCAGTGGCGCGATCTCGGCTCACTGCAAGCTCCGCCTCCCGGGTTCACGCCATTCTCTTGCCTCAGCCTCCCGAGTAGCTGGGACTACAGGCGCCCACAACCGCGCCCGGCTAATTTTTTGTATTTTTAGTAGAGACGAGGTTTCACCGTGGTCTCGATCTCCTGACCTTGTGATCCGCCCGCCTCGGCCTCCCAAAGTGCTGGGATTACAGGCGTGAGCCACCGCGCCCGGCCCATATGGTAGTTTTATGCTTTGAGAAATGCTAAGCTATTTTCCAAAGTGGACTTTTGATTTTTTAAAATGGTGCTATAATAGCTGTTTTTCTATAAATTCTATTTTGCAGGAGGGATGATGTCAAGTATAAATAGTTACTAAGGCTTCAGGTTTTCAGTTTCATGTCTCCTGCAAGTCTGGAAAGAGTACCATACTTCTCATGGCTATGATCTTATGTTTTTGATTTATAATAAAACTCTACTTTGAAATCTATGTTGAACTTTTGAAACTTTTTAAGGGGTGGGATTCTACTATTGGTGGAATACCTTAAGGAGCATGACAGAGGTATGGCCAATGGCACTGAGAGTGCAATGGAGCTTTATTGAACAGAAGTATACTATCTGCTGGAGATTGTTATAGATCATTTTTCTACAGACACTAACCTTTGCTCGTATATTTTTACATTGTAACTGATGAAAAGTCATTTACTTTAAATACTTTTAAAATATTGAAGCCTAACATATATACCAAATAAGTAACATACATGAATAATTTTTTTTTTTTTTTTTTTTGAGACGGAGTCTCACTGTGTCTCCCAGGCTGGAGTGCAGTGGCGTGATCTCAGCTCACTGCAAGCTCCGCCTCCCGGGTTCACGCCATTCTCCCGCCTCAGCCTCCCAAGTAGCTGAGACTACAGGCGCCCGCCACCACGCCCGGCTAGTTTTTTGTATTTTTAGTAGAGACGGGGTTTCACCATGTTAGCCAGGATAGTCTCGGTCTCCTGACCTCGTGATCCACCCGCCTCGGCCTCCCAAAGTGCTGGGATTACAGGCTTGAGCCACCGCGCCTGGCCGAATAATTTTTAAATAATTATTGAGAACCAGAATAATTATCAAGATAACTCTACCCAGATATGAAACATTACCAGTGTTCCACAATCCTCCAGTGTACACTCTCCCTCCCCACTATTGGAAATAATCACCCTGACTTCTGTGATAATCAGTTCAGTGATTTTTCTTTATAGTTTTTTCACTTATATATCCATCCCTAAACAAAAGGTACATTTATTTTTCCCTTTTTTTTTGAGACAGAGTCTCTCTCTGTAACCCAGGCTGGAGGGCAGTGGTGCCATCTCAGCTTACTGCAACCTCTGCCTCCCAGGTTCAATTGATTCTCATGCCTCAGTCTCCCGAGTAGCTGGGATTACAGGCGCTTGCCATCACACCCAACTAATTTTTTTGTATTTTTAGTAGAGACAGAGTTTTGCCATGTTGGCCAGGCTGGTCTCAAACTCCTCACCTCAAGTGATCCACTTGCCTTGGCCTCCCAAAGTTCTGGGATTACAGACGTGAGCCACTGCGCCCAGCCTTTCTCCTTCTTTTAAAATAATTGAATGCAGAATGGACTTGTGGATTTTTATTTATGTGATATTTACACTCAATTTCAATCATGTTTCTTTGTGATATTCAAATTTTTCTAAAGTTGGCTTATAGAAGCCCTTTTGATTTCTGTGTTTTTTTGACATAACCCTATTAATCTTTAAGTGCTTCTTTGTATTCTGGGACAGGAAGAGAGCCTTCTTGCTTTCTGGGACAATCAGATTGACTTTTTATTATATCTTAGAATTGATTTCTAGTTTTTTATGATGACTAGTTTATAGACTAATCTTTGTCTTCGTTTCCCTGTTTCAGTTGTTTATTATCAACTTAACTTATTATATTAAAAAATGCCAAAGACTGACAGCTATCACTATTCTTATTTTTAATCAAGTATTGAACCAACACACAAATCAGTGACAAGCATTTCAATTCTTTGACTTTTGGGTGGATTGCTTTGCACATATTAATTAAATTGAATGAAATATAAGATCTCAGAAATAGCTGTTTTTAGAATGCCGTGGTAGTTAACTATAGTGAGTTTGAGGTGGTAATCAGGATTTTAAAGAAACATTAGAATTTTAAAGGGGTAAGTTCTTACTCTTCCCAAGATTGAAACACTCTTAAAACTCACTAGTGAAATCCTTAATCTGTTTTTCTCTCACAACTGAAAGACATTTGATCAGAGATAAGTGAACCTTAATCAGATTCAGCTCAGATCAGAGAAATTATCTCTGTGTTCAAGCCACTCTTGACCATTTAGAGGAAACAGATATTTATCTGGTGATCTATAATGCGAGATGGTATCAACCCAGGGAAAGAATGAGCAATCTTGCCTGATTAAAGGGCTTCTGATAAAGTTTCATAGAAAAATTGGTGTTCTTTGTGGCTTTCAAAACTGTGTAAGATTTTGCTACAGCAGGGTTATCTAAAGCAGAGGAAAGAGATGGAACATGGATATAGTGATATGAAAGTGCCCCCGGAGAGTTATATGAAGTTCAGGGGCCTGGGGAGGGCTGGGAGACTAAGAATACCTTGTTTGGTTGGGGCCTAGGGAAGGTGTTGATGACTCCACTAACAAAGGTGTTGATGGCTCCACTAACAAAGGGGAACTTCATTTCATTGGTAATGGAGGACTGTCAAGGTTTTTAAGTGAATGTTAAGGTTAGTACATTTTTCAGGAAGATAACTTTGATAGTGGTATGGAAGTTTGATTAGTCATGAATATAGACACTTGATATGTTTTGAAATATTGAATAAGAAGCTTACTTTGATTTGTGGTTTTGATTATCAAAATAATTCCTGATTTCCATAGGTGGTATTCATTTTTAGTTCTACTATAAGTGGAGATTTTGCTTATCCTATTATTGCTTACTTATTCATAAATTGTTTTTCTATAGCACATTTTCATAATGCTTTGGACTGAAAGTAACAAAAAAAGTCTGACTCAAGGATCTTGAAAGGAGATTCATGATCTCCTATAACTATAAATCCAGAGGTTGTGCAGCCCCAAGTGTGACTCCAGCCATGCTACTTTGTCATTCTTGGGTCCAGAGAAGACAAAAAGACCACGTCTTCCTCTGACTCATTGTAGGGAACCAGGGAACCTTTTCACCAAAACTTCAGAGGTCTCACTGGCCAGAACTGGGTCAAAACTCCTCTTAAACTTTGGTAAAGAAAAAGGTACCGCTGTGATTAGTTGATACTAGTCAGGATTACCCCAGAAATGGGGTGAGTTCACCTTTCCCCGAGTCATATAGGAGAAGAGAGGATCACTGACCAAACAAGGGATCTATTGACTAGTGGCATATGGGGTGGATATTGGAGAGATATCCAGAGGGTCTGCCAAAGAGAATTTTGGTAAAGGTAACCTTGAGGAATAAATAGACTTGAGTGCTATTGTGGTACTGCTGCTGAGTTCATTCCACAGCCTTGCTGAAATGAGAACCCTCTGTCTAATAAATGTATACCCCTTTACACTTGATCCAACAGGTGCTCCTTTTATCAAAAATAATGAGGCATGCAACAGTAAAACCTGGGAATTCGTATTGAATTTTATTTATTGGTTATCTTTATATATCTTATTATTCATCCCCACTGAGATCCTGTAATAAATTGCTTTAATTTTTTTTTCATTTTAGTAACTTCTACTGTAAATAGAAGAATAATTAAATTAGAAGTATTGAATGTCAGACTGTGCAAGAATAGCCCTGGGCACACTGTGAAATTCAGTTCTTCAGCTGACTTACTCTGGACACCACCTGAACCTATAGCTTCCCTCTGTCAGAAAGTCAGTATGCCTCAGGCCATTCTAAAGGTCCTTCCATCACCTTACCTGTCACGTGCATTCTCTTCTTCCTTCTGCTGTGCAGTGTGGTCACCCTGATATCTTGGTTCTGTTGATTACCTCTTCTCTGATAAATCAATTCATGAAGATAAATTGGTTGGTTCTAGCCCCCTTCTCAGTCCATGTATGTGACTTCTTGGAGATATTCTTGCCTCTTTGGGGTAACTCAAAGGATTGACTCCAATAGGTGATATTTTAGGATAGGGGAAGATTTTGAGTACTATGATGTCTCTTAAACTTCACTGTTCAAAAAGCGATATATACACAGAACTAGCCCTACTAAAAGGGTTATTTGAGCCCATGAAGCCATATTTACACTAGACTACTCAGAGAAATTCCATACATTAAAGCAATAATCATTCAGAGAAAAAACAAAATCAGCTTATTAATAAATAATAAAATTGTTTATAATCAGTAATAATCATGAAAGTGTCTGAATTTTCTGATATAAAGAATATACTAAAAATTCCTCTTTTTACAAAAATTATGTTGTGGCTTTGTTTCACGTTGTGAAAATGGTTACTGTCATTCTTTAGCCAAACTTTGACTGTGGAGATCTGATAGCCTTGTTGTCACTTGAGTAACCTTTTTCCCCATTACTTTCTCCCTTTCTGGATCTAATTTTGATGTGGGTCTAATTCATATCTCTTCTTTTTAAAGTGTTCTTTTTTTTTCTGATCCCACCCTGATTCCTTCTGTAGGCTATAGCTCAGATTATAACAGACAACAAAGCTTAATAGAGGTTACAGAAACTTCCAGTTCTCACTTTGCTGTGTACCTTGCATTTAAAGTGTGTAATCACAGAAACTGCCAAGTTTATCACACAAGTGGGTCTTCTTCAATGCCCATGTGGTGAAATGGCTTTGAAACAGCTTTCTAGCATGTATTTTTTAAGGGCTTTTAGTTAACTGGTAACACATAGCTATGGATGTGAATACCAAAGGATTTAGAGAAATAACAGATATTAGTCTATCCTTCCCTCTGCAAAAATGATCTTGGGAATCTAAGTGCCTGGATGGAGTGGCATAGGATTTTCTCTCATGAACACCGTTGATTGCTATTAGGCAGTGTCTAGAAGGGCTTTCCTTTTGATACCCTTTTCCAAAGCTAACACAGGCCATAAATTAGCGTGCAAACCCAAGGACATCTTACCTTTTGTGACGGGTTATCCCAGTCATGCAAACCACTGGGCTAGGAAAACAGTTAAATGAGGAAGACATAGTTTCCACCATGTCTTCCTCATTTAACTGTTTTCCTAGCCCAGTGGTTTCAACCCTGGCTACACATCATAATAACCTGGGGAATTTAAAAAACTCCCAATACCTGGGTCCCTTCCTACTCCGATAGACCAGATAGTACAGTGGTTTTCCAGAGTGGTCCCTGGGACCAGCAGCATCATCGTGGGAAACTTCTTAGAAATGCACATTCCAGGTTCTCACCCAGACCTACTGAATCAGAATTGCTGATGGATGGGACCTAAAAAACTGTGCTTTTAGAAGCTCTCTGGGTTATTTGGTTCAAGTTTGAGAGCCACTGATCTAGTGTTTTTCTGCATGACATTCACCTGCTATAGTTTTTTCTCACTATCTTGATGTAGTCCAAACCTCAACCCTACACCGATATGCCACTCATTCCCTTACAGATATTTGAATAGGAATGTTTTTAAAATTCAATAATTAAAACTGTTCTTACTTATATTCTAATAAACATAGTGTCTTCTGGATAAATACTGTTGAAAACCATGACCAGATGTTTGTTTGTTCTAAACATGTTTGGCCATTATGAATAACATCAAAGAAGATTCCTACTGGGCCCTCTGTAACTTTCTGTGACCTGAGATATTGCATTCTTAATCTGGAAATGTGTTAATTAGCTACTCAGTCAGTCACTACAGGTTTATTTTGCAATAATATGGACATGGCCGTGGCACCAGGTTATTGGGATTTTAGATCCAATAGGAGGCACAACTTTCTAGAAGTTTGTAATCATGGGGGCAGGAAAGGCAGCACAACAGGAAACCTCTGGCAATAGATGTGCTGGTTGGCTGGTTAATGTACTGTGTACTTTGTGATGTCTTAGCTTTGGCTTCCATAACAAAAATACCATAAGGACTGGGTGGCTTAAAAACAGAAATGTATTCCTTACAGATCCAAAGGCTGAGGAGTCCAAAATCAAGGTATAGGCTGATTCTGTCTTGTTGAGGGCCTTCTTCCTAGTTTGCACATAGCTACCTTCTTGCTGTATCCTTGAATGACAGAGAGAAAAATAGTTTTTCATGTCTCTTCTTCTAAGAGCATGAATTCCAATCTACTGTCATGACCTAATCACTTCTCAAAGGTCCCAGCTCCTGATATTATCACATTGGAGGTTAGGATTTCCACATCTGAATTTGAGGGGGAAGCAAGCATTCAGTTCATAACACTGAAGGGAATGTTATTGGGACATGCAGCCTCCCAAAGTGATCAATGTGAGGTTCATATAGTAAAAGGTTTACCCCATAAATTCTGGGGTCACGATACCTTGTATTTGTTGTGCCAATTGTGGATATTTGATTAGATGGTATCTGTATCAACATGAGAGGCAGTGTTACCAAATCGGTTCACAGCATAGACTTTGTAGCCAGGCTGCCTGGCTTTATCCCACTTACTGTGTGATCTTGGGTAAGTCGGTTAACTGCTCATTGCCTAGATTTATCCACTTGTGAAATAAGAGTGGCAGTAGTGCCTATTTTATTGGGTAGCTGACAGGTTTAATGAGTTAATGCATATGAAACACCAAAAACAGTGCTTGGCATGTGGAGGTGCTCAGTAAGTGTTTAGTTATTATTAGCTAACAGAGGCCCTTTCCTTTAAAGGGTTGCCATGAGTTCAGCTGTCTTGAAGGAACTGTTTAACTCTGAAAACGTTAGGACTGAAAGGGAGTTAGGCAGTGAGATTACTATTGGGGTTTGTTTGTTTGTTAAAAGCATATCTAATAAGGTTTTACTAAAAGTTTCAAAGCCGTATTCATGTTTATTAACTTGGTAAACCTACTGACTATATTTAAAGAACAGAAATAAATAGTTCTGAATCTCTTCAGTGCAATTTTAAAACCCCCGAAGTTCGGAAAGCAGTAGTAACATTTTGTAAACTTGGAGCACCTCATTTGGCAATAAAAGCCTCACGTAATATGCATGAATTAGTTTTGTATTGCTGCTGTTAACTTTAGCTGCTTAAACCAATACACATTTATTATCTCATAGTTTCCATGGGTCAGAAGTCTGGGTACAGTGAAGCTCAGATGGATTCTCTGCCTAGAGTCTCACAAGCCTGAGTCATCTGGTCTATGCTTCTGTGTAGAGGCTCTGGAGAAGAATCTACTTCCAAGCCTTTTTAGGTTGTTGGCACAATTCAGTTCCTTGAGATTATAGCTGAGGCTCCCACTCCTTTGCTGGCTGTTGGCCCTGGATTATTGCAGGGGCTGCCTGCATTCCCTGTGTGGTGGTCCCCTTCCTCCACTTTCAAAGGCAACAGGGGTCAATCAAGTCCTTCACAGGCTTTGAATCTCTCAAACCTCCCCTTTTGCCTCATCTCTCTTCTGCTATCTTCCTCCACCATATCTTTCCCACCAACCCTTCTGCCTTCCTCTTCTGCTTCTAAGGGCTTGTATCAGTCAGGGACAGGACTAATAGGATAGATGTATGTATGAAAGAGAGTTTATTAAGGAGTATTGACTCACGGGATCATAAGGTGAAGTCCCATAGTAGGCCATCTGCAAGCTGAGGAGCAAGGAAGCCAGTCCTAGTCCCAAAACCTCAAAAGTAGGGAAGCTGACAGTGCAGCCTTCAGTCTATGGCCGAAGGCCTGAGAGCCCCTGGCAAACCACTGGTGTATGTCCGAGAGTCCCAAAGCTGAAGAACTTGGAGTTTGATGTTCGAAGGCAGGAAGCAACCAGCACAGGAGGAAGATGGAGGCTGGAAGACTTAGCCAGTCTAGACCTTTCAGGTTCCACTACCTGCTTTTATCCTAAGCACACTTGCAGCTGATTAGATGGTGCCCACCCAGATTGAGGGTGGGTCTGCCTCTCCCAGTCCACTGACTCAAATGTTAATATCCTTTGGCAACACCCTTACAGACACGCCCAGGAATAATACTTTGCATCCTTCAATCCAGTCAAGTTGACACTCAATATTAACCATCACAGGGCTCATGGGATTACATAAGACCCCTTCAGACAATGCAGGGGAATATCCCTTTTTTTTTTTTTTTTTTTTGAGACAATCTTGCTCTGTTGCTCAAGGTGGAGTGTAGTGGCACAATCTCAGCTCACTGCAACCTCTGCCTCCCGAGTGCAGGTGATTCTCCTGCCTCAGCCTCCCAAGTAGCTGCAACTACAGGTGTGCACCACCATGCCCGGCTAATTTTTGTATTTTTAGTAGAGACCAGGTTTCACTATGTTGGTCAGGCTGGTCTCGAACTTCTGACCTCGTAATCTGCCCACCTTGGCCTCCCAAAGTGCTGGGATTACTGTTGTGAGCCACCACGAGAATCTCCCTATTTTAAACTCAGCTTGTTAATACCCCTGATTCCATCTGCAAAGTCTTTTCATGGAGCACCCAAATTAGTGTTTGCTTAAATAGGGAATGGGAATCTTGGGGGACATCTTGAGAATTCTGCCTACCATCATACATTAGACTATTTATAGTCTTTACTTATCCCACTTAGCATGAACATCATTTGGTACAGAAATATTAATATGTTTGATTAAAGGTTGCTCTCCTTCATTCTGCTGGGAGCATTATGTAATATATGATATGTGCATATCATTACCTTTCTAAAATTAAACAATTTCTCAACTCTAAAACACATCTGGCCCCAAGGGTTGTTGAAGAGATTGTGGACACGTTATAAAAAGTTACTGGTGGAAGATATTTTTGAAAGCATTTATATTTATATTTTAAAATACTGTGAAGTGGTACATGTGTAGCACCCACTACTTGAGAGAAAGGATGTTAATGTGCTCTCCAGATTTAAATTTAGAGAACTAAAAGGGATATGGAAGACAGACTCACTATTTTAAAGATTCAGAAAAAGGTATCAATATTACAGATAAGAATGGAAAAAGATGGAAGGTAACATTTATGAAATAGTATACTATTCATTTATACACAATCACACAACATAGCTGTGTGTGGGGTGTATGTGTCATTTAATCCTTATGATCTATGTGGGGTGTTATTTTCCCCATTTTACATCTGCTAGAATCTAGAATCAGGAAGACTAATTTGCCAAGGGTCACATGGCTAGTTAGCATGTTGAACTGGAATTTGAACTTTGTTCTGACTTTAAAAATCTGCTTTCTCTGTTCATCGAAAAATGGTGGCAGATCTGGTATTTAAACTCTAATCTTTTGTCTCACCCTAAAAACACTCAGATAGTTGTTTTTAATACATAATTACAGATTTACAAGTACCTTTTGAAATATTTACATTTTAAAACTTAGAGAGGAAACTTACGATACTTGTTCTGTTATCAGAATTGATTTGGATTTATGATATCAGTTATATGGGATTAAAATTTTCTGTTATTTCAGGATCTTTTAAACAATTAGTTGAACCTTAAGATTGGATTCTCAATTGAATATTTTATTCTTGGATAAATTATTTATTAAAAATTATTTGCCTGCTTGGTGCAGTGGCACATACTTGTCGTTCCAGCTATTTGGAAGGCTGAGGTGGGAGGATCACTTGAGACCAGGAGCTCCAGGCTGTAGTGTTCCATAATTGCACCTGTGGATTCACCATTGTGCTCCAGCCTGGGCAACCTAGTGAGAGCACATCTCTAAAACAAACAAAAAAAGTATTTGCCATAAAATTCCATCTGTCAAAATGACAGAGTTTACCAATATGACATTCATTATTAAATGCTCTAAATAGTATATTTTCCAATAATGGAATATGTCTACATTCAGTATTAAGTAATCTCTCATTATTCTTTAGATCTCCAGTTTGTTATTCCTTCTATATAAAATATTCTCTTTTAAAAAATAAACAACTCCCCTGCTGTTTTATGTTTAAACTCCTCCTTGCTGTTTTGGTCTCTGTTTTCTTCATGTAGTAAAGTGTTGACAGCAACAGTACAGAGAGATAAAAATATACATCAATTAGAGCAGCAAATCACAGTGTAGTTTTCAAGCTAAGTATTTTAGTTATGGCATGAGAAACACAGCTGTAATAAGTGTCTCAATAGGAGTTTCTTTTGAATTGTTACTAAAATTGTATTTCATTGTTTTTTATTTTATGATTGTCCTAGTGGATTAAAAAAAGTGGAATAGGCATGCATATTCAGGATTGTGCATCACTTTGAAAAATAAATATGAAGTAAAGACTAGTTATTTTACTAATGTCTTCATTCTGTTCCTTTATTCTGTTTTTATAGCCACAAAGACAATATTCTATTTATTTATTATAATAAATTTTTTAAAATCTTGGTTTTTCAGGACTAACTTTATGATTCAACAAAATAAATTACAGCTTATATAACATGAATTCCTTAACAAAAATCATGTTACAAATGAAGCTCTGAGATGGATACCAGTACTGATGATGAGAATATGAATATTTTTCCATTTAGACTGAAGTTTAGGAAAATTCATAATTTTTCAGCAGGAGTGAATACAATTTTATTAACTTATATACTAGGAAATAAAGAAGTGGAATGACTAAGAGGAGAGAAATAGGCTTTGTTTTCACCTTGGCCTTGAGGACAGTTTCTGTCCATTTCTTTTGTTTGCTGTTTATGGTTTGCTTTTGTTTTATAGACAAATTCCAGCTCAGGCACTATGATTGCATTATCATGCAATTGTTTCTATCTTTTGGGGCTAAGAAGAATTGAGATTGGTTGGATTTTATGTGATATCGTCCCAAAAAGGTACTTCATACTCTGGTACATCTGTCTTTCAGACAAAAGGTATAGAAACACATGCAGGAAAATAGTATATGGGTTAAATATTTCTTATCCAAAATGCTTGGGGACAGAAGTGTTTGGATTTTAAATTTTTTCAGATTTTGGAAGATTTGCATATATGGTACCAAATTCTAAACATGAAATTCATTTATATGTACCTTACAAACATAACCTGAAGGTAATTTTATACAATCATTTTGATAGTTTTGTGCATAGAACAAAGTTCGTGTTAGGCACTTACATGTGGAATTTTACACTTACGGTATCATGTTGATACTCAAAAGTTTTGAATTTTGGATTTTAGGATTAGGCATGCTCAATCTACATAAGCTTTTGGCCAAGACAGTATGGAAAGCAGTAGAAACTCAAAAGCTAATATTGAGAAATAAGTAATTATCTCTTATTTAGAGATCTGACATATCATTGTCTCTTGAGAGTGGGATCAAGGCTCCCTAATTTTAGAGGCCTGTGTTTATATCTGGGGAGGGTGCTTATTCCAAAATGAGAGGATGGCATTTTGAGGTTTAAGGTCAGAACTGATGTGTGGCCCACTGTGTGCTGCCACTTAATAACTTTGTTTTTAAGACAGTGATTATTTCCCCCTTGTCATGGTGGCCTAATAATGCCTCTAATTCTCCTGTTACTAGCAGGTGAGAACTGGCAAGGTGAGACAAGCAGGAGTAAGCATACTGGAAGTTTCTATAATATGTTTATAGAAAAGTAAAACTTATGATTGAGTAGGGATATAAAAGACCCAGGCTTGAGTTGCAGCTCCGTAACTTACTAGTTACATAACCTTGGCCATGCTGTGTCATCTCTCTGGAGGTCAGGGTTTTTTTTTACTTTAAAATGGCAAATGTTCTTGTTCTACTTGACCTGGCAGAGTTGTTGCAAAAGCCTAATGTTATCAACTTTGCCAAGTAGTCAAATATGATGCGTATCATTTGGGAATCTTTCAGTTGCAAATAACAAAAATTTAACTCAAGTTTGCAAAGGAGAAAGGAATGTATTGACTTGTGACAGAAATCTAGCGTAGTTCTGGTTTTTGGTCTCTAGGACTCTGTTGCTCTCTATCTTTAGTTTCTAACTCAATGTGTCTGGCTAGGATACCTTCAAGCATAATTTCAGAAGGGAGGACTGCCTGCCTCTGTCTCAGTGTATCACTGAGTCTCACTGTCTGGAACCAGCTTTGAGTGAATAACAGGCCCATTCCTGAATCAGGCATCCTAACCAGGAAATATGGCATGGCCCTTGACTGAGGCCGGGTACACGCACGCTGGGAGCTGGGTGTGGAATCCGTCCCTCCCAAACCATGTGAGCTGAATGTGAGGGAGGGGTGATTTCCCCTTTACCAGCTCAGTGACTGCGATGCCACAAGAACATCTGATCACTAAATAAGATACTGTTATTTCTTTCTCTGTGATGAAAATGTTTAATGGCTTAAAAGGAAAGTGAAGAAATAATAGTTGGTGGGCATTCATAAAAGTAAAGAAAGAATCATAGTTCAAAGGGAGATTATATTTAATAAGCCAGAGAGGAAAAAGACCAGAAATGTAATGAGGACAGATCAGTAGAAGGATCTGGGTGAAGAAGAACCTTTTCCTTTATGCACTTTGGAGGAGAATTATCATAGTTAGTGATACTAACCTCCACTGTATTGGGTGACCATTTGATGAGACTGTTTTCACTTCCTCCTTGATCCTGACCCAAGGCATAATTCATTTTTAAGAAGGCTGGCCTCAGTCCAAAGGAATGGGATTAGGAAAACTTCATCCTTAGATGAAGTAAGAGGATGTAATTTGTGAAGTGTTGGAACCTTAGTAAAAACTAGCAATTCCTTGTCAGAAATGTATATGTTATTGTCAGAAAAGTAGCTACACAAATTGTGAAATGAATTCTACTTTTCAGTGACTAACTGGGAACAGAATAGTCACTTGAGTTGAAGCAGGGAAAATTATGAAAATGCTAATAAAATTTTATCTGTGAAAGGCAGACAGCTGCAGGAGGCATGTTGTTGCTGCCCCTGAGGAGAACAGGGAGTCATAGGAGATCTGGAATAAACAAACTTAAAAGGAAGAAAGTTGAACAGCTGAAACTCAGGAAATAAGTTGTCAATTTAAAATTGCCCTCTGTGTTCCAGAAACTTTATATTAATTATCTCATTTAAATCTCATGATAATTCTATTTTACAAATGAGGAAACTCAGGCTTCGAGGAGTTAAATAACTTGCTCAGGGTTCTACAGTTGCTTAATATAAGAAGTGGGGCTTTAATTGGGAATCAAGAGGCTCAGTGGTGCTGCTGCTGCAACTCAGGTATTCCCTGAAACTTGTTAGAAAATAGAGTGAACTTTATAGATTTAGGTTCTCCCCTCAAATTTGATGTATCCTGAGAATCACTTTTTGATTTTTTTTTCCCAAAAGACAGAATTACATGCCAGAATTAAGAAAGATATTGTGAAATATTTAGCTATTTCAAATTTGGGAAGCAAAGAGAAGACAGATTTCAATCTCCAAATGGAGGGAAGGGAATCTTGTTCTTTAAGAAAAGGAAACTCTGAGTCAAAAGACAAGTATTTTCAGAAACCTTAAAAAAACTTATCACTGGTCTCAAGATGGATTAGAGACTTAAATGTTAGACCTAATACCATAAAAATCCTAGAGGAAAACCTAGGTAGTACCATTCAGGACATAGGCATGGGCAAAGACTTCATGTCTAAAACACCAAAAGCAACGGCAGCAAAAGCCAAAATCGACAAATGGGATCTCATTAAATTAAAGAGCTTCTGCACAGCAAAAGAAACTACCACCAGAGTGAACAGGCAACCTACAGAATGGGAGAAAATTTTTGCAATCTACCCATCTGACAAAGGGCTAATATCCAGAACCTACAAAGAACTCAAACAAATTTACAAGAAAAAAACAAACAACCCCATCAAAAAGTGGGCAAAGGATATGAACAGACATTTCTCAAAAGAGGACATTCATACAGCCAACAGACACATGAAAAAATGCTCATCATCACTGGCCATCAGAGAAATGCAAATCAAAACCACAATGAGATACCATCTCACACCAGTTAGAATGGCGATCATTAAAAAGTCAGGAAACAACAGGTGCTGGAGAGGATGTGGAGAAATAGGAACACTTTTACACTGTTGGTGGGATTGTAAACTAGTTCAACCATTATGGAAAACAGTATGGCGATTCCTCAAGGATCTAGAACTAGATGTACCATATGACCCAGCCATCCCATTACTGGGTATATACCCAAAGGATTATAAATTATGCTGCTATAAAGACACATGCACACGTATGTTTATTGCAGCACTATTCACAATAGCAAAGACTTGGAATCAACCCAAATGTCCATCAGTGACAGATTGGATTAAGAAAATGTGGCACATATACACCATGGAATACTATGCAGCCATCAAAAAGGATGAGTTTGCGTCCTTTGTAGGGACATGGATGCAGCTGGAAACCATCATTCTTAGCAAACTATCACAAGAACAGAAAACCAAACACCACATGTTCTCACTCATAGGTGGGAACTGAACAATGAGATCACTTGGACTCAGGAAGGGGAACATCACACACCGGGGCCTATCATGGGGAGGGGGGAGGGGGGAGGGATTGCATTGGGAGTTATACCTGATGTAACGATGAGTTGATGGGTGCAGCACACCAACATGGCACAAATATACATATGTAACAAACCTGCACGTTATGCACATGTACCCTACAACTTAAAGTATAATAAAAAAAAAAAAAAAAAAGAAAAAAAAAAAAAAAAAAAAAAAAAAAAACTTATCACTGTTGAATGGCAACTGATATTTCTTGAGATGATTTTAAATGTTCCTAAAAAAAAGTTTCTAAGGCCAGAAAAGTTTGGGAAAAGCTATGCATTATGTCTGCCTCTTGGATTTGTATATAGATGAACATATGGAACCAGGGAAATTGCCCTTGCTCTACCGAGTCTCAAGTGAACACTCAGGAGTGAACTGGCTTGTTACTGGTTGCTTGCACCTGGTGGAAAAGTACACACAAGGCCTGAGTCTGCAGAGCAGTTAGGAGGATCTCAAAAGAAATATATTTTAAAAGACCTGAAAATGTAAATGGATCTTTAACCATGTAAGCAGAAACGTCAGTAGCTGGAGCCTTCTTGGGGATTTGAAGTCCTAGGAAGCTGACTTCCCTTCCTGGGAGTACTGGTGCATTGCCTGCACTAAGAAGCCTCTTCAGGCAGTGGAGACCTGGAATCATTTTGCCGTAACTTGGTACCTGTTAGTCTATCAGCTCAGTGACAAATGCCCACATGTTTAAAGCTCTGAGAACTCCCAAGATAAAGAAACTTGCTTAATGCCGTATTTCATAAACTTTCTTGGTCATTTTTTTCAACATCTTTTGGAGCACAGTTAGGGGAATAAGGCTCAAGATGTGACCAGGGTCAGATTATTACCTTTGAGGGCCAAAGTACTGAAGAGAGAATGGTGGCTTTACCAAATGTAACTCAAAATAATAGAACACTATATTATAAACTAAGTTAAAGAAGTCTCACAAGGTTCTAGTTTTCTAAATGATGAAAGCACTTAGCATTTACCATGCCAGGCACTGTTCCAAGAACTTCCAATATATAGATGTGTTCAAACTTACAAAGAGATTAAGTAAATTGTGTAAGGCCACCCCTGGAATATGTGCTAGAACTGAGATTCAGAAAGAGACAGTTTGAGGCCAGAGTTAATGCTCTTAAACAATATATATTCTGCCTCTCAGATTAATAATTTTGATGCTTCTGAAGAAAATGACTGTTTTTCCAAATAATTTTTTTCTCATTTTCTTGATGGAGAGGATCTTGATTTTCCAGAGCCCTAAGTATCAGTGTAGTTTGACTTTGGATAATCCAGCACTAAATGTGATAATTTAATGCTATATTATTTTAAAACACCGAGTGTGCTGGGCATAGTGGTGCATTCTTGTAGTAGTCCCAGCTGTTTGGGGGGCTGAGATGGAAGGATTGCTTGAGCCTAGGAGTTCAAGGCCAACCTGGGCAATACAGGGAGACCCTGTCTCCAAACAAAACACACAAACAAATAATTGTGCCCTGTGTTCACCCACTCACTCGCCATTAAATCTGTATATTATAGGGATAGGGGATTGCCTGAGCTGGTTGCCAGGAAAGAGATTTGGAACAGGTGCAGCTCCTTAACTAACAGAAAACAATATAAGACTGTGATCTGGATGTCAGGGCCAGGGGAGGTGGGGAGCATTCTGGGCATTGCAGGGGTAGTGGAAGCTGTCTGGATAAGCAGATGGTTCCTATGGAGTAGGCAGATTTTGGAGGCTGCAGGGCCAATGCTATCACCATCACCATGGGATCTACTACCTTCAAACAATTTTAGCTTTAAGGCAGTAGAAAAGTATTCTTTCCATACCCAAGTTGTTCTTGTGGAAGTTTGTATCAGTATATTGACAAGCTCAGATCTTGATCCTGTGACTAGATGGATGTGAGCTCACAGGGACCAGTGAGCACCTATTATACACAGATGCTTAAGGTGGGTGGATGAAGGGATTGGGCAGAGAGAGATGCTAAATCTGTCATATTAACCATATTTCACTAATGTAGGCTTAACTTGGAATTTTACTAATATGATACAAGACTAGGTCCAGGGTTGAATCCAGATTCATTAGGCCTGAAAATAATTTAATTTTAAGGAATACTTTTAA
The DNA here is from genome assembly GCF_043159975.1 of Macaca nemestrina. Classification (NCBI taxonomy): domain Eukaryota; kingdom Metazoa; phylum Chordata; class Mammalia; order Primates; family Cercopithecidae; genus Macaca; species Macaca nemestrina. The sequence goes on from NC_092128.1 coordinate 67,540,349, forward strand.
GGAAAAAATATAAAATTATGATTACAAACTTAGGTATGGATGTATTTATAACTAATGAAAAAAGAAGTGATAACGTTTTTAAAAGCTGACAAGTACCACAAAAACCTAGAAATATAACAAATACTACAAAAACCTAGAAATATAACATTTAAAAATGAATTGCTTGATACACTACTGTAATATTTCATTATAATTTATATGTTGTGGCCGCATACTTTCCAATCATTTCTCTTAAGGCAATAATCATTTTGAAATATCACTGTCTATACTGAGAATATAGAAATCCAATCTTTCCAGTTAGCATGGTTGTTTCAAATTTATTTTCAATTATTGATAGTTCAGAAAAAATTATTTCAGCTTTTCACCTTGTTATTAGTAATAGACATTTTGTGGATTTTGATCAAATTTGGGAAAACCTCTGACATAAAGCACTCTAAGACTTTATGGCATTTCAACTTTTGAGGGGACAGTGAATTATCTTAAATACTCTGAATCAATGACTCTCATGATATGGTTCTTCATCAGCGTCCTCATTCATTAGGATACCAGGAGTTTTGCATTAGCTTCATTGATGTCAGTATTTCATGACAAATCAGTCAGAAATTTAAATTTTCTGGTATGCTTGTATGATTAACTTCTCTTCATAATTAGATTGTTAAACAACCCAAGAGCCTATTCATTAAAGTAATTTCAGTTGGTTACGTGGCTGTTTTTTGTCACTTTTGTTTCATATTTCATTAATTTTTAATCTGAATTTTATTTTAGTTGTTTAATGACTTTTTTCTAAAATGACAAAAGAAGTAGTCCTTGGTATATATAGAAATCAGGCATCATAATTTTTCACTAATTTTTTGAAATGTCTTTTTAAATCAAAGTTTAAATAGTGTATTCAAACTTCACCAAATATGCTATTCTAATAAAAAGAAGTATGGTGCATTTATGTTGAGTTCGTTTTTGACAGGAGGGCTCTTTGAATTTTGATTAGGTATCTGTGATAATGTAATTCTCTGCTTATTATTTTAGACATCTGGTGACTGGAAAATTTTCCATAGACTAGCTTTTATTTTAAACCTTTTGTCCCTACTACCCTATCCTTCAGTTGGAGGCATCATGGGGCGCATCCCTGTGGTAAGAGGTCTTTGGCCCTGCACCTTGTTGTGTTGATTGAGTCAGCACAGTGGGCTCTGAGAATGTATCTGGATGCCATTTCTACACTACTAAGGCCAGCAGTAATCTTACTGTACACGATAGTGATGTGAACCACGTAAGTGTTTCCCTAACTCTACTTTTCATTTGTCTGAATGCCAAAAATGTCCACAACCATTCCAACCCATTATGGTTGAATTTCTCTTTTTTTTTTTTTTTCGTATATAAATAGAACCATGTGAACATATTGCTAGGGTCTCTCATAGAACTTGTAAGGGAACTGTGCTTGGAAGAGGCTTACGTTCATGGTGAGCCTACTTCTGGCTATGTTTCACTTGGAATAAATCACCTAAAGAACCATGAAAGGACAGGCCATGGGACACTGGCTATAGGGTGCCAGAATTGACCTAATTTCAAATGTGTCTGATAAAATTATCACAGGTTTTTCATCTGAAATGGTTGTTTATGAATTTGCCCCAATACTTTTTTTGCAGGTAATGGACACCCGCTTTTAACTAGTTAGCACTTTGGTAAAAAGAATTTATTGGCTCAGGTAACAAACCACTGGAAGGTAAGCAAGTTGGAAGTAGCCTAACAATCATCTGGATTTATGTATTCGAACAGTGTCATATCTGTTAATCTGTTTCTTTCTTTTCCCATCTCTCTTTTTCTATGTTAGTTTTATTCTCTACTCCTGAAAAAGGCCTTTTTTTAAAAAAATGGCTGCAGGCAGCATGGGGTTCTATAGTCTGAAAGGCCTAAAGGAACTTCTTTTCCAGCTCCTAATGGGGACATCCTTAGGAATGACTCTGGCCAGCTTGGGTGATGTGCCCGCCTCAACTTTTCTGTGTCTCTCCATGAGGCTAGCAAGCGATAGAACATTGTGATTGGCATGTGCTGGGTTGGAATAGAAGAGCAGGTCCCCCAGAAAAGCAGGGTATCATTTTGGTAAGTCAAAACCATAATTGTCCACTATGGTAGCTAAGGCCAAGGCTTGGTGTGAACGTGGCATGGAAGTTATCAACTGATGAAATCTACTCTGTGGGGTACCACTCCTCATGTATACAGTAACTTATTCCCATTTTGAAGATAATTTAGGCACAAAATTCACTCTAAGTCTCAGAAAGTGTATTTTTTGTGATTAGTAAGTGTGGTGTGCTTTTTAAAGTGTGTGATGGCATATTAAGAGTTAATTCACACAATCCTTCATTAAAATATGAGTAAAATGGTACTAAATTCATTCTAAAAATCATTCAGGGCTCTGACCCATTTAACTTGGAATATAATCAGGAAAGCTAATAGTTGAGAAACAAAGGGATCAGAGGGCTCAGAAACTTTCAGAAGCAACATTGTTAGTGTTTACACTAAAATGGTAAAAAAGGGAATGTTTAAATCTAAAACTATTATGGATTTAAACTCATTAAGACAGTTGATATTGAACATTGAAATTACGCAGCCTGTAATCCCAGCACTTTGGGAGGCTGAGGCGGGCAGATCACGAGGTCAGGAGATCGAGATAATCCTGGCTAACAGGGTGAACCCCGTCTCTACTAAAGATACAAAAAATTAGCCGGGCATGGTGGTCAGTGCCTGTAGTCCCAGAGGCAGGCGAATGGTGTGAACTCGGGCGGCGGAGCTTGCAGTGAGCCGAGATCGAGCCACGGCACTCCAGCCTGGGCGACAGAGTGAGACTCCATCTCAAAAAAAAAAAAAAAAAAAAAAAAAAAGGAATGAAAAATGCTGTGTATTTTGTTCTTCCAGGATTTTTGTTCTTCCTAAGTCAACTTGGAGAATATTAATAGTTGGTAATATGTTTCTTTAGAGGGAAAATGAGTGGTGAACCCTGAAAGTAACCCTTCATCTCACTCTGTAAGGTGTTTCTCTCTCTGTCTCTCTCTCTTCTCCCACCCCTCCTCCTCTCTCTCCCCTCTCTCTAGCTTCTTTCAAGATTTTCTCTTTGTCTTTGGTGTGCTACACTTTGAATGATATACCTAGGTGTAGATATTTTGGTATTTATTCTGTTTGGTGTTCTCTGAGCTTCCTGGATCTGTGGTTTAGTCATTAACTTTGGAAAATTCTTGACTGTTATTATTTCAAATATTTCTTCTTTGTTTTCTCTTGTTTGTTTTTATGCTACTCTAATTATGCATAAGTCATACCTTTGGAAATTGTCCCGTAGTTCTTGGTAGAATATTGTGTTCTGTTTGTTTTTTTGTCCTTGCATTTTAATCTGAGAAGTTTTTGTGGACATACCTTCAAGCTCACTGATTGTTTCCTCAGTTGTGTCCAGTCTACTGATGAGTCTATCAAAGGCATTCTTCATTTCTGTTAGCAGTGTTTTTGACTGCTAACTTTTCCTTTTGATTCTTTCTTAGAAATTTTCCCTCTCTGCTTACATTATTCATCAGCTCTTGGATGTTGTCTACTTTTTCCACTAAAGCCTCTAACCTAGTAATCATAGTTAAATTCCCTGATAGTTCCAAAATCTATGTCATGTTGGAGTCTGCTTTTGATGCTTGCTTTGTCTCTTCAGACTGTTTTTTTCTTGCCTTTTAACATGCCTTGTAATTTTTTGTTGAAAGCTGGACATGATGTATCAGATAATAGGAGCAGAGGTATATAGGTCTTGAAATGTTTGGTTTGATGTTAATCTGGCTAGTTGTGCAGTTTTAATGATTGCTTTAGCTGTAGGTGCCAGAAGTGTCAAATACTTCTAATGTTCTTGTTTTAATTTTCCTTGTTGTCTTTGTGAATACCTAAGACCTCCTTCTTAAATAGAGTCTACACCTTGCAGCCCTTTCAGCTGTAACCCGTGAATATTATACTAGAGCCCTAGAGCCCTGTTCATGTGCTGGTAAGGTATGGAGGAAGAGCAAGTGTTCTATAATCTCATGATTAAATCTCAGTCTTTTAAGTAGGCTCATCCCTCTGCTGTGACCTTCACAGTGTTTCTTAACTATCCCCCTCACTGCCTTTGCTGAGACTAGAAGGCTAGAGGAGTCTGTAGTTGTGGAAATGCTCTTCTGTTAGGTAGGATAAAGTTCTGGTAAAGTCCTTCCTCATGGAGAGTAGCCCTTTGTTCTGGGGAATGTTCCAGGTGTATTTCATGTATTTCATATTGGTTACTTTTCCTCTTTCCCTCTAGAGCCAGGGACTCAGGGGACCAGGGAGATCTTCACCATGAGAACATGGTAAGGTTCCTGGAGGGAAAACTCTCAAAAGTGTGGGAACACCCCCTAAGACTGGGATTCCCAGATGTCTCTCATGCTTATGCTAGTCCACAGTCAGCCCCCAGCAAGGCATCAAAGCCATTGCCCAAGTCTTCCACCAATTTATAGCATCCAGTAGCTTCTGCTCCAGATAAACTGATCTTAGCTATTATTCTCTATGTTCACCTGTTTTTCCAGATTTGGGGTGGCAGTTTGCCCTGTGACCTCTGTTCTCTGATAGGTTCAAGAAAAGTCATTGATTTTTAGTTTGTTCAGCTTTTTTCCTTGTAAAAATTAGGGTCATGACTTCTAAGCTCCTTACATGCTGGAACAGAAACTGGAAATGTTTATATTTTCAATAGATTGTATTTTTTTCTGAACTTTATTATTAATTTTCATTTTCTGTCACAGAGTCTTGCTGTGTCACCCAGGCTGGAGTGCAGTGGTGCAGTCATAGCTCACTGCCGCCTCAAACTCCTGGGCTCAAGAGATCTTCCCATATTAGCCTCCTGAGTAGCTAGGATTACAGGTACACACCACCATGGCTGGTTAAATTTTTAATTTTTATTTTATGTAGTCAGGGTCTTGCTGTGTTGCTCAGGCTGGTTTCAAACTCTTGGCCTCAAGTGATCCATGCCTTGCCTCCCAAAGTGTTGGGATAACAGGGATGAGCCTCCATGCCTGGCCATTTCTTGAACCTTCTGAATGTTATATGGAGATGAGTGATTTTCACTGATGTTGCTATGTTCATACTCATAGGAAAAGTGTTTCCCACATTCATGTTTCAACTTTACTAGAGTGTAAGGTTGATAATGACAGTGCTTTGTCTAGATTCTTTACCCAAATGACATGAATTCTAGGTACTCAAAAATGTTCATGGAAAGGATAAATATTAGTTGTATCTGAATACTGCTATCTTTTTTCTTGAAATTAATTCCCTTTTAAAATCTTAAATACCTACTGCACTCTCCTAAGGAGTAACATATGTGAAATCATAGGTTTGATATGCTAATTGTCTATTTTTTCTGATACATGTTAGCATGATTTCCTAAAGATTAGAATAAAAAGTTCCTAAAATCATCCTGTATCTATCTAGTGGCATGTGTACCCATGATGGAAAACACTCCTCTAAGCTGATGAGTAACATGTAGCTGTATACTAATTTTTATGATTTCTTTCAAAAATTAGCTGTTAAACAGATACACGTTGCCTCAAGTAGGACAGGAGTAAACTCAGAGTCTCTCTGATTCTGCATAGGCGTGACAATATAATGGGCCCAATGCTGCTTCTATTCTAGGAATGTTCAACTTTCTCCCAACTCCCCATCATACACTTTTTTCATAGGAATATTTTATCGCACTATTCTTTAAATCTGAAAGTCAGGTGAGGAAGTTTTTCCAGCGGGAGCATTATCAATAAGTTACATACTTTTGGCCAGGTGAGGTGGCTCACGCCTGTAATCCCAGCACTTTGGGAGGCTGAGGCGAGCAGATCACCTGAGGTCAGGATTTTGAGACTAACCTAGCCAATGTGGCAAAAACCCGTCTCTACTAAAAATACAAAAATTAGCCAGGTGTGGTGGTGGGCACCTGTAATCCCAGCTACTCAGAAGGCTGAGGCAGGAGGAAAAAAAAAAGTTATACAATTTCTGGCAACACTGGGCTCTCTAAGAATTTGCCACATCAAACCCGGAAGTTGCTTTGAGAGCTTTCTGGCAGAAGGAGCTTTGCAGAGGTCACATTTACCAAGTCATCATTCCATTGAGATATGTGGTATTCTAGTGATCCCCAAATGCTGATCCTCAGATTGGCTGCAGCAGAATTACTTGGATAACTTTCAAAGAAATGATTCCCAAGCTAAGTCTCACCCATAGAGATTCTGAATAGATCTGGTGGAGGAAGCCTGGGAATCCACAGGTTTGTAGAATTCTCCAGGTGATTCTGCTACAGAGCCATGACTCTGTATGCTCTGGTCTATGCAGTGATCATTGATACAGGGTAGAACTTTAGGAGTTCAACATACACTGACATTTCTTCTTATCTTAAATAAAGTAACAAAGGTTTAATAAAGAGAAAAAGAAATGGATTGTGGATACTGAATAATACCATTGTTCTGAAGAAGACAATGAAAAGAACTTTAACAACCATTTAAGAAGCAGTTAAGGGTTAAAGATGATTGAGTTGATTCGAACCCTAGTAAATGTTATCTGTTGATTGGAGAGTGCTTAATAAATATTAATTGTGAAGTAAATAAATTGTACCTTGCTTTTTCAGAGGTGGAAAGAGAACAGATAAATGCCTAAATAATTACCCCACTTCGTGCCATATTATAGCAAAATAAAGCAACTGTGGATTCTGTCTCTGCTCATGTAACCAGGCTGTATTCACCATCCCTGCTGCCCTTAGTTGTACATTTGGAATCAATCATCACAGGCATGCATAGCTGTAAGCATGTGGTTTCAAGAAAGAGGTTCAGAAAAGCTAAGTGGTAAAAGGAATATGGTTTGATCAAATAAAAAAGCTGCATTCATGAAACTGGAGGAGGAAATGGAAACAGACCTCCAAACATCACATTTCATCTTAGTACATTAAATGTTTTTTTACCAAAGCTAAGCAAAGCCCAGGAAATACTAAAAGCTTGACTTCTGAAGCTAGGCCGCTTGGATTTTTCTTGGAAGCACTATGTTCCAACAAATGAAGTTTAATATTCTCATGTATTGTTCTTTTATTACTAATTTAAGAACCTACATTTCATTTTGCATGGTGAAATTTGTGGGGAGCAGAGGCATTTATTGTGTTTTCTGAGTTTTGTTTTTGATCAAAGTTATGTATTTACTTTTTTTAGTGAATTAATTTGTGGTACACTTTTTCCCACGAGACAACCGCTTTCAAATCTTTTTAAAACTTTTTCTTCATATAACAAATGTATATATGAATGACTGAACTAGAAAATATTTATTTTCCTTTTCCCTAAAACTGTGTTTCTCAAGGTATGTTTTCTGATTGCTTTCATTGAAATTGGCCGATAGGATTATTACAGATGAGGAGTCCTGGGTCCCATTCCAGACCTAGTAAGTCAGACTTGCTAGGGTATGAGTTCTAGGCATTTGTATTTTAAACAATCTCTGAGTGATCTTCATGCAAATTAAAGATTGAAAGTCACTTTCCTAAAGCTTCTTGATTTTTTTCTAGGAATGTAACATTTTCTAATTGTATTTCTGTTTTGATATCCATTGTTATGTGTTTAGGGTCCTGTCTAACAAATGTATAACTTTTACCAATGACGTTAGTACAAACAAGACAAAGTAGTAAGTTTACCCTTTGTAGAACAATGGGAAATGTCCCTAGAGACTGAAATCTGAGTCCTAGATGTGCTTAGTGCTATTGGGTTAATGCTTCTAGGTCCTTTTAGTGGACAAATTTGAAAATTATGTTATTTTTAAATTAGAATTATTAATGGGTACCTTATAATTTATTAAACTTTGTATATGTCTTTTTTTTCTTATGTGAAAATTTATACTTCCTAAAAACAGTAACATAATGATTTCCTGCTGATTGTAAACCCACTGTATGATGTTTAGGATGACTTTGCATCTCCTTTGGATCTTAGAATATTTCCCACTAAGGAACTGCAGTCAAAGTAGTATGCTCTGTGTTCTCACATGTGGGAGCTAAGAAAAATCGAGCTCATAAGAGTAGAGAAGGTAATTGTGGTTTGTAGAGACTGGGAAAGGTAGTGGGGAGGGAAGGATAAGAAGAGGTTTGTAAATGGATACAAAATTATAGCTAGGCCAGCATAGTGGCTCACGTCTGTAACCCCAACACTTTGGGAAGCTGAGGCAGGAGTATTGTTTGAAGTCAGGAGTTCAACACCAGCCTAGGCATTATAATGAGACCTTGTCTCTACAGAAAACTAAAATATTAGCCAGGCATGGTGGTATGCACCTGTAGTCCCAGCTTCTTGTGAAGGCTGAGGCAGGAGGATTGCTTCAGTCCAGGAGCTTGAGGCGGCAGTGAGCTATGAGTGCACCACTGTACTCCAGCCTGGTTGACAGGCCTAGGTAACAGAGTGAGACCCTGTCTCTAAAAATAAAAATTAAAAAAAAAAAAAAAATTTACGGCTAGATAAGAGGAATAAGTTCTAGTGCTTTATAGCACCGTAGGGTGAATATATTTAACAATAATTTATTGTATATTTTCAAAAATCCAGAGAAGAGGATTTTGAATGTTCACAACACAAAGAAATGGTAAATGTTTAAGGTGATGGATATGCTAATGACCCTGATTTGATCATTACACATTGTATATGTATCAGAATGTCACTGCATCCCATAAATATGTATAATTATTACATGTCAACTAAAAAGGACAAAAGTACTATGCTGTGTCAGTAACTTAAAATACTTAAAATAAGTTACATTAAATACTTTCTCTGAATAGTTTTATTTATCAGTTTTCTATATATGTAGGTTTATTCATTTTAGTTTGTTTTCACCTAGGGCTGGCACTTTTTCTTTTTGATTAAATTTAATTCTTGAAATATATGAGGCATATGCATGTCCAAAATGATATAAATATATAAAGTATGTACTCAGAGAAGTTTTATTTACATCTGTTCCTTACACCTAGTTTCTACCTCCTCCTCCTGTATAGGTAATCATTTTTATTAATTTCTAGCTTTTCCTTTCACTGTTTCTTTGTAAAAATGCAAGCATATATGTGCATATATATATATAAAATGTGTGTGTATAAATACATACATATATACATATATACCTATTTCTCTTTAGTTTTTCACAAAGAATAAAAAAATTTGTTTTACATTTTTTTTTTCTTCACATACAGATATGGGAAATGAAGGAAAACCTTCACAAACTACCACATTCTTCTCCACTCCCCAAAGACTTCTGCGATGGTCCCATTGAGTTACTAGTTCATCTTGTGTTTAGGTCCTCTCTTGTTTCAGGTCTAAACCAGACCCTTTAACAAAGATCTGTTGTTCAAGGTCAGTATTAATTATCCCATGTTAATGAAAATGACCTGAAAAATCACGTAGTGTATCCTGTTTGTGGGCTAATTCATTCATAGATTGTCCAAACAATATTGATGTCAAGTGGTCAAGAAAGAAGTGGTTTTACCTTCCTTTTTTGTCCTTTGAAAATAAAAGGTCCAGATGTAGCACCCAGAAACCACTGTTCTCTGTTGTTTCATTATGTTTGAGATGCCACAGTGTTTTTCTTTTTTGTTTCTTAAAACTTTGTTAAGAACAATTAAAGAGGAGTGTCATTATTAGACTCTTCTGTGAGAAACCTTTTATTTTGTAGGTAAATAATATTAGAAAATCTAGATTTTTTCCCCCCATCACTTCTACCAAAGTAGCATTTCACGCTGAGTAGAGCGGGAAAACATAGTAGGTATATAAAAAAATAAAGAAGCCAAATCTAATAAAGTAGATGATGGGACTGGATTTTGTGTAGAAATATAAAGCATCTGCTTCTTTTCTTATTTGCACATTCATTGACAATAAGGCACATTGTAAAGAAAGAAACCAATCTTTCCAAAGAAGATTTTCCAATTGAACTCTCTTTAAGATTCCCAATGGTGTGTTTGCTTCCTATTTTACTGCTTATGAAACACAGAAGTTGGAACATGAAAATCCCTGGAGGTCAAATGTTGTTTAAATTGTTTCTGAGCAGTGATTAATGACTCCTTAGGAATAAATATGTGCATTTTACATGGCAATCTATAAAGAGGCATATTGGGTACTTAATTTCCAAGAAATTACTGAATATAACAATGTTTACATAAAGCTTTGGACAAAGGTAGTATCAGCACACATTGCTTTTCATAGATAGCTTATTAGCTCTATAGCTTTTTTACATAAAAAGTTTTATTTATGATGTAAAAAAGTGTTTATCTCATGACATATTATACATAGTGATTTTATTTGTTGCCATCTATAAAAATGTGTGAACTACTAAACCAAAAAAAAAAAAAGATTAGCTTCAAAACTATTCCTTTTTGATTTGGCAAAATAAACTTGCAAGCAATTTATCACTGACCCAGAAAGAATATCTGTTAGCCCTTCTGAGAATTTAGCATACTAGGCCAGGTGCCATGGCTCACACCTGTAATCTCAGCACTTTGGGAGGCCAAGGTGGTGGATCACTTGAGTCCAGGAGTTTGAGATCAGCCTGGCCAACATGGTAAAACTCTGTCTCTACTAAAAATACAAAAAAAAAATTAGCTGGGCATGGTGGCGGACGCCTGTAATCCCAGCTACTTGGGAGGCTGAGGCAGGAGAATTGCTTGAACCTGGGAGGCGGAGGTTGCAGTGAGCCGAGATCATGCCACTGCACTCCTGCCTGGGTGACAGAGTGAAACTCTGTCTCTAAACAAAGAAATAAATAAACAAAGTTTAGCCTACTGACTTTGAAATTTATAATGGTATAAACTTACTTCAAAATGTATTTTGTTCTGGCCGGGTGTGGTGGCTCATGCCTGTAATCCCAGCACTTTGAGAGGCAAAGGCAAGTGGATCACCTGAGGTCAGGAGTTCGAGACCAGCCTGGCCAACATGGTGAAACCTCATCTCTACTAAAAAAATACAAAAATTAGCTGGGAGTAGTGGTGTGCACCTGTAATTCCAGTTACTCAGGAGGCTGAGTCAGGAGAATCGCCTGAACCCGGGAGGTGGAGGTTGCAGTGAGTCAAGATCGTGCCATTTCACTTAAGCCTGGGCAACAGAGCGAGATTCCGTCTCAATAAATATATGTGTATGTGTGTATGTATGTGTGTGTGTGTGTATTTTAAAAAATAAGTAAGATTAAACCTCAAGTCATGAAAAACCACATTAGCGTTCTGTCATCTTCCATAATACAGATGAAAATGGAATGTCAAGTTCGTGAACCTTTATGGGAGTTCACAAAAGTAGTGTAAGCCATCTCTGTGGATAGCAATTTTTTTTTCTGGGTAATAGCAATGATTAAACAGAATGGGCTTTGCTGATACACCTGTGACTTACTGCATTCTCATGAGTATTGGTATTGTGGTGTTAATGAGCAGGCACTGAGTATTAGTCATGGCAAGGGACAAATGTGTGTTCTCTAACTGTAAATGTAAAAGAAACTGACAATGACATATTTTTTTGCTGGGACCTAATTCAGGCCAGAACCACCATCTCTTTCGATTGGAATTTGGGATTGGTTGGCTCAGGCCTAACAAAATGGGTTTTTAAGTTGCTTTACCTGCGGTTTGTTGAGAAGAGAGGGCTGGTGCCGCAATCCTATGACAATACTCCACAGGGTCTCTCCATGCTTGGAGGAGGATGCATATTTGCAAAGGGGATGGGTTTTGTGATTTGTACTTCTGGGCTTTCACTGGGAGAGCAGAGGCAACTTTTGTCTTGGTTTGTTTCCTCCAATGTGTATTGACCTTGGCCTTACTTCTTCCTTCACTATTCCAAGCCACCCTGACAGTACCACTTCTGAAATTCCACCAGGTGAATGCTCATTAAACCTTTGACCTCTTCCACTGCATCACAGTGGAATAGGTCCAGGCAGTCCCTGAGATCAGCAGATTATTTGAGCCAGGATAACATATGCTTTTAGAATTTTAAATTTTATTTATTTTGTATTCACATACTATGTAATTCAAAATAGGATTATTCCAGGAAAGTTTATTTGCAGTGAGACCATTTACAAAAGCATGGGGGTAAGAGAACCCCAATGGATAATGCAGAAACCTGGCTTTTAGTACCCTAGTTGGGGATGAGGAGAGGGAATGGGTACTGGAACTTAAGGGGTGAGGTCTGGAATTTAGGGATTGAATTTTACTGTAGAGTCAGAACCCCTTGAAAGGAACCACAATCTTCTTTGGAGAGACAGCTAACTCCAGGGGACCTTTGGAGAGGCAGCCAACTCCAGGGAACCGTGGTCAAGAGAGCCAGGAAATAAATACTTTGTCGTCACTAATTTTTCTCCTCTGATCTTATGTCCTGCCTTCCATCATCCAATCTTACCAGAAGCCAGAAGGCAGGGAACTCTTTGCTATGAACCATAAAGGTCAGCCTCTTGGGGCCCAGGGCAGTGTGGCAAGTGGATCGCAAGGAAATGGAAATTCCTAGCATAAAAGAAGTATGTGAAGGCTTTTTCCTGCTTTACACCTAGTTCTCCTCTGCAAAAGCAGCCATTTCACCAGAGCCTTCCAGAGACCTTAATCCACTCCTGTTATTTTGTAAGTAAACTGAGGAGTGGGGATTATTTCTACAGAGTTTAAAATCTGCCTAAAGCAAACCTTTTTGCTGGGAAAAAAACCCTGGTATGTGCCAAAGGTTTGCCGAGGGTCACAACAGACAATATGACACATATCCTGTTTCTGTATTCTGGACACTTTGTATACTCCGTTTTGTCCTTAAAAATAATAAATAGGTTAAGTTTTTGTGTTATTGCCTTATGTTTTCTATTAGCAATCTGGCTCAGAAATAAAACATGTAAAAATATATTGGCTATTTTCAGACAAATGATTATAGCATTTTTTCTTCAGTGCACTTTTCAGTGGTTCTAAAGCAGTTTTTGGACCCACTGATCATGAATGGATGCTGAATTTCAGGAGTGACTGAAATTGTATTCAAAATATTATGTATATGCACTTGTGCATTTTTCAGGAGAGTGAGGCCATGGCTTTCAGGAAATTCTTATAGAAGTTTTCGAGTCATAAAAGACTCAGAGACAATGGTATAAAGTTTAATGCATTTGGAATTTCTTCCTCCTCTCATTATATTTTTTTTTTTTTCTTTTTGAGACAGGGCCTCGCTCTGTCGCTCAGGCTGAGGTGCAATGGTATGACCAAAGCTCACTGCAGCCTCGAACTCCTGGGGTCAAGTGATCTTCCCATCTCTGCCTACTGAATGTCGAGGACTATAGACATGTACCACCATGCCTGGCTAATTAAAAAAAAAAAATTTTTTTTTGTAGAGATGGGGTCTCACTGTGTTGCTCAGGCTGTTCTCAAACTCCTAGCCTCAAGTGATCCTCCTACCTCAGCCTCCCAAAGTGCTGGGAGTACAGGCATGAGCCACCACTCTTGATCTCATTACACTTAACTATTACTTAACTATTTATTAACCATCACTTAACTATTAATGTGACCTCTGCTTTCTTAGAGTTCAGTAGGCTGGACAGAGGGAATGATACCAGATGGTTGATGACATTGCAATTCAAATGTTCTCAGTAACTTGCAAACTAAAATTCAGTGTTGTGGTGGATTAACGTGTGCTAAATGATTCTTAACATATAAAACACTGAAATTTTGGTCAAGAAATTCCCCTGTGACCAGTTAATAAGATGATTTATATTCAATGAGATTATTTCAATTGGATTTTACCAAGAGAACAGTGTTTAGCTTAAGTAATAGGAAAGAGGATTTGGGTTAATGAAAAAAGGTGCCTACCATTTTGTTTTCCTACAGAAAATTGTCTGGAAATTTTGTGATCTGTTTTGGTGTGTGAAATTTGATTGTTTTCATACCAATAAGTAGAATTCATGAATGAAACTATTACACTCATATTTAAGACTTCTCTGATTTCATCATAAAATTATTCTTTTACATAGGATTTTAAATGTTTGTCATAGTTTTTATTCCTGCTTTATATTTATATACACTCTGTATTCTGGCCAAATATTTTTCTGAGAAAAAAATTATAACAATATTAACAATCACTAGGTAAGTTCAATAAATGATATTTTAGCAGCATTTAAAGGATTTTTCTTTTCTCTTTCAAAAGGCACACACAAACTATTGAAACTATTAGTGGAGCAATATAACTCTTGTTGCACTTTGTAAAACATTGCTAGACTAGATTAGATACATCGATCCACTACTTTTACTTACTTCACTTTTCTTTTGCTTAGGGCTCTTTGGTTACAAGTATCTGAAACCTAACTGAACCAAAATAATGAATTTACTGATTTTTGTTTTCTGGTTGTTTCATGGTCTTCTCTTCATTCTTTTCTTCCTTCCTGTCTTCCTTTTAATGAAGGATTATTTAGATGGATTATATTTAGAACAATGGAGGTGGAACTGGCCTCAGGTATGCCTGCATCTAGGATCTCAGTTATATCAGATCTCTTTATATTTATTTATTGATTTTGTCTTTAATTTCTGGGTATATAGTGTAGGTGCATATATTCAAGGATTACATGAAGTACTTTGATACAGGCATACAATGTGTAATAATTGTATCAGGGTAAATGGGATATCTGTCACCTCAAACATTTATCCGTTGTGTTACAAACAATCCAATTATAGCCATTTATTTATTTATTTATTTATTTATTTATTTATTTATTTAGAGATGGAGTCTTGCTCCGTTGCCCAGGCTGGAGTGCAATGGCATGATCTCAGCTCATTGCAACCTCCACCTCCCAGGTTCAAGTGATTATTCTGCCTCAGACTCCTGAGTAGCTGGGATTACAGGCATGAGCCACCACCCCTGGCTTAGTTATTTTAAAATATACAATTAAATTGTTATTGACTATAGTCACCCTGTTGTGCTATCAAATATTAGATTTTATTGATTATTTCTAGCCATTTTTTGGTACTCCTTAGCTACCCCGACTTCTCCCCTACCTTCCTGTTACCCTTCCCGGCCTCTGGTAACCATTATTCTGCTCTCTGTCTCCATGAGTTAAATTGTTTTAATTTTTAAATCCCACAAATAAGTGAGAACATGTAAAGTTTCTCTTCCTGTGTCTGGCTGACCTCCAGTTTCATCCACGTTGTTGCAAATGAAAAAGTCTCATTCTTTTTTTATGGCTGAATAGTACTCCTTGCTGTATATATACCATATTTTCTTTATCCATTCATCTGTGGATGGACACTTAGGTTGCTTCCAAATCTTGGCTATTGTGAATAGTGCTTCCATAAACATGGAAGTACAGATACCTCTTTGTTATACCGACTTCCTTTCTTTTGGCTATATACCTAACGATGGGATTTCTGGATCACATGGTAGCTCTATTTTTAGTTTTTTGAGGAACCTCCAAACTGTTCTCCATAGTGGTCATACTAATTTACATTCCCATCAACATTGTATGCAGATTCCCTTTTCTCCACATTCTCACCAGCATTTATTATTGCCTAACTTTTGGATATAAGCCATTTTAACAGAGGTGAGATGATATCTCATTGTAGTTTTGACTTTCATTTCTCTCATGATTAATGATGCGGAACACTTTTTCATATGCTTATTTGCCATTTGTATGTCTTCTTTGGAGAAATGTATATTCAGATTTTTTGCCAATATTTTAATTAAATTACTGGATTTTTCTTATAGAGTTGTTTGCGCTCCTTGTATATTCTGGTTATTAATCCCTTGTCAGATGGTTAATTTGCAAATATTTTTTCCCCATTCTGTGCATTACCTCTTCACTTTGTTGATTGTTTTCTTTGCTGTGCAGAAGCTTTTTAACTTGATGTGATCCCATTTGTCCATTTTTGCTTTGGTTTCCTGTGCTTGTGGGTATTACTGTTATTGCTCACTCTGATATCCTGGAGAGATTCTCTAATATTTTCTCTTAGTAGTTTCAGAGTTTAAGGTCTTAGATTTGAGTCTTTAATCCATTTTGATTCGATTTTTTGTATATGGCAAGAGATAGGGGTCTAGTTTCATTCCTCTGTATATGGATATCCAGTTTTCCCAGCACCATCTATTGAAGAAACTGTCTTTTCCCCAGTGTATATTTTTGGCACCTTTGTTGAAAATGAGTTCATTGTAGATGTATGGATTTGTTTCTTGGTTCTCTCTTCTTTTCCATTGGCCTATTTTTCTGTTTTTATGCAAGTACCATGCTGTTTTGGTTACTATAGCTCTGTAGTATAATTTGAAGACAGGTAATATGACAGGTAATATGATTTCTTCAGTTTTGTTCTTTTTACTTAAGATAGCTTTGGCTATTCAGGGTCTTTTGTGGTTCCACATAAATTTTAGGATTGTTTTTATTATTTCTGTGAAGAATGTCACTGGTATTTGGTAGGGATTGCATTGAATCTGTATATTGCTTTGGGTATTATGGTCATTTTAACAATATTGATTCAATCCATGAACATGGAATATCTTTCCATTTTTTTTGTGTGTCCTCTTCAGTTTCGTTGGCAAATGTTTTATACTTTTTATTGTAGAGATCTTTAGTTTCTTTGGTTGATTCCTAGCTATTTAATTTTATTAGTATCGACTGTAAATTGGATTACTTTCTTGATTCCTTTTTTGGTAATTGCTGTTAGCATGTGTGTTAGCACAGACTGGATAATTTATAAAGAAAAGAGGTTTCATTGGCTCATGGTTCCACAGACTGTACAGAAGCATAGCATCATCTGCTTCTGGGGAGACCTTGGGGAACTTTTACTCATGGCAGAAGGCAAAGTGGGAGCAGGTATTTTACATGGCAGGAGCAGGACCAACAGAGAAGGGAGAGGTGCCACATACTTTTAAACAACGAGATGTCACAGTAACTCATTTACCCACTATCATGAAAACAGGACTGAAGGGATGGTGCTAACCCATTCATGAGAATTCCACCCCCATGATACAGTCACTTCCTACTAGGCCCCACCTTCAACACTGGGAATTACAAATTGACATGAGATTTGGGTGGAGACACAGATTCAAACCACATTAGCATGTAGAAATGCTACTGCTTTTTGTATGTTGTTTTTATATCCTGCAATATTACTGAATTTATTAATTCTAACAATTTTTGGTGGAATCTTCAGGTTTTTCCAAATACAAGATTATGTAATCTGCACACAAGGATAATTTGAATTCTCCATTTCCAATTTGGTTGCTATTTTTTCTTTCTCTTGTCTGATTGCTCTAGCTAGGTCTTCCAGTACTATGTTGAATAACAGTGATGAAATAGGGCATCCATTGTGTTGTGTTCCCAATATTAGAGGAAAGTCTTTCAGTTTTTTTCCATTCAGTGTGGTACTAACTGTGGGTCTGTTGTTATGGCTTCTATCATATTGTGGTATGTTTCTTCTATAGCTAGTTTTTTGAGGGCTTTTTATCATGAAAGGGTGTTGAATTTTAGGAAATGCTTTTCAGCATCAAATGAAATGATCATATGAATTTTCTTCTACATTCTGTTAATATGATGCATCACATTGATTGATTTGTGTATGTTGAGCCATCCTTGAATCCCTGAGATAAATCCTACTTGGTAGTGATGAATGACCTTTTTAATGTATTGTTGAATTTGGTTTGCTAGTATTTTGTTGAGGAATTCTGCCTCAGTGTTCATCAGGGACATTGGCCTCTAGTTTTCTTTTTTGACACATTTTTGTCTGGTTTTGGTGTCAGGGTAATACTGGCTTTGTAGAATGAGTTTGGAAGCATTCCCTCCTCCACCATTTTTTGGAATAGTTTCAGTAGGTTTGGTATTAGTACTTCTTTAAATGTTTAGTAAAATTCAGCAGTGAAGCCTTAAGGTTGCAGGCTTTGTTTTTGCTGAGAGACTTTTTATTACAGTTTTGATCTCTTTACTTGTTATTCCTTTGTTCAGGTTTTGGATTTCCTCATGGTTCAATCTTGGTAGGTTGTTATATGTATAGGAATTTATCCATGTCTTCTAGCTTTTTCAGTTTCTTGGCTTATAGTTGCAAATAGTAGCCTCTAATTATCCTTTGAATTTCTGCAGGATCAATTGGCTCTTTTTTTTTTCCCCCATTAGTCTGGCTAAAGATTTGTCAATTTTGTTTATCTTTTCAGAAAAAAAAAACCTTTTGTTTTGATGACTATTTGTATTGCTTCAATTTCATTTATTTCTGTGCTGATCTTTATTATTTCTTTTTTACTACTAACTTTGGGTTTGGTTTGCTCTTGGTTTTCTAGTTCTGAAGATGCTTCATTAGGTTGTTCATTTCAGCTTTTCTACCTTTTTTAAATTTTTATTTTTTGAGACAGTCTTGCTCTGTTGCCCAAGCTGGAGGGCAGTGGCATTATCTTGGTTCACTGCAACCCTCACCTCCCGGGTTCAAGTGATTCTCCTGCCTCGGTCTTCTGAGTAGTTGGGGTTACAGGCATCTGCCACCACACCCAGCTAATTTTGTATTTTTAGTAGAAGCAGGGTTTCACCATGTTGACTGGTCTCGAACTCCTGACCTCAAGTGATCTGCCTGCCTCGACTTCCCAAAGTGGTGGAATTACAGGCGTGAGCCACTGTGCCCCGTCTTTTTTCTACTTTTTTGATGTAAGCACTTACAGCTATGAGCTTCCCTCTTAATACTGCTTTTGCTGTATCTCATAGGTTTTGCTGTATTGTCTTGCCATTGTCACTTATTTTAAGAAGTTTTACAATTTCCTTCTTTATGTCTTCATTGACCTACTTGTCATTCAGGAGCATGTTGTTTAATTTCCATGTGTTTGTATAGTTTCCAAAATTCCTCTTGTTATTGATTTCTAGTTTGGTTTCATTGTAGTCAAAGAAGATATTTTATATGATTTCATTTTTTTGAATGTTTTAAAGAATTGTTTTGTGGCCTAATATATGGTCTATTCTTGACAATCATCCATGTGCTGAGGAGAAGAATGTGCATTCTGTAGCTATTGGATGAAATGTTCTGTAAATATCTATTCAGTCCATTTACTCTGTAATGCAGATTAAGTCTCATGTTTCCTTGCTGATTTTCTGTCTGGATGATCTGTCCAATGCTGAAAGTGGAGTGTTGAAGTCTCCAGCTATTATTGTATTGGGGTCTGTTTCTGTCTTTAGCTCTAATATATATTTTTTAATATATCTGGGTACACCAGTGTTGAGTGTGTGTGTGTGTATATATATGTGTATATATTTTAATTGTCATGTATTCTTGCTGAATTGACCCCTTTCTCATTATATAATGACATTCTTTGTCTCTTTTGTAGTGTTTATCTTGAAATCTACTTTGTCTGACATAAGTATAGGTACTTCTGCTCATTTGTAGTTTGTGTTTGCATGGGATATCTTTTTCCGCCCTTTTATTTTCAGTCTATGTGTGTCCTTATAGGTGAAGTATATGTCTTGTAGGCAATAGAACGTGGATTTTTATCCGTTAAGCCACTGTATGTCATTTTAATTTTTTTAATTTTATTTTTTGTGGATCCATAGTCAGTATATATATTTGTCAGGTATATGAGATGTTTCACTCTCTGTCTTGATTGGAGAGTTCAGTCCATTTAAATTCATTGTTATTATTGATAAATAAGGGCTTATTTCTGTTATTTTAAAATTTGTTTTCTAGTTGTTTTATGGTCTTCTTTTCTTCCTTTCTGTCTTTCTTTTAATCACTATGATTTTCTCTGGTGGTATGCTTTGATTTCCTGCTTTTTATTTTTTGTGGATTTGTTATATGTTTTTTCAATTTGAGATTACCACTAGGCTTGTAAATAATATAACCTACTATTTTAAACTGATGCCAACTTAACACCGATTGCATAAATACGCAAAAGAAAGCTAATAAAAACTCTGAACTTTAATTTTGTCCCCCCTTTTTTATTTTTTTGTTTCTATTTATATTTTATTGTACTGTCTGTATCTTGAAAAGTTATTATAATTATTACTTTTAATCAGTTCATCTTTTTGTCTTTCTGTGTAAGATATGAGTAGTTACACACCAAAATTAGTGTCATAATAGTCTGTGTTTTTCTGTGTACTTACTATTATCAATAAATTTTGTACCTTCAGATGATTTTTTGCTGCTCATTAATGTCCTTTTCTTTCAGGTTGAATAACTTTCTTTAGTGTTTCTTGTGGGACAGGTCTGGTGTTGATGAAATCACTCAACTTTTGTTTGTCTGGGAATGTCTTTATTTCTCCTTCATATATGAATGATATTTTTGCTGGATATACTATTCTGTGGTAAAAGTTTTTTCTTTCAGAGTTTTAAATATGTCATGCCACTCTCTTCTAGCCTATAAGATTTCCGTGGAAAAATCTGCTGCCAGGCATATTGGAGCTTCATTGTATTTTTTTTTCCTCCTGCTACTTTTAAGATCCTTTCTTTATTCTTTACCTTTGGGAGTCTGCTTATTAAAGACCTTGAGGTAGCCTTGTTTAAGCTAAAGCCTCTTGGTATTCTGTAACCTTCTTGTAGTTAAATATTGATATTTTTCTCTAGGATTGGAAAGTTCTGTTATTATCCCTTTGAATAAACTTTCTACCTGCCCTCATCTCTACCTCCTATCTAATCCCAAAAACTCTTTAATTTAATTTGCCCCTTTGAGGTTGTTTTCTAGATCTTCTAGGTATAATTCATTCTTTTTTATCCTTTTTTAAAATTTTGTCTCCTCTGATTATGTTTACAAACAGCCTGTCTTCAAGCTCACTACTTATTTCTTCTGCTTGATCAATTCTGCTAATGAGAGACTCTGATGTATTCTTCAGTGTGTTACTTGCATTTTCAACTCCAGAATTTCTGCTTGATTTTTAAAATTATTTCAATGTGTTTGTTAAATGTATCTGATAGAATTTTGAATTCCTTCTCTATATTATCTTGAATTTCTTTGAGTTTACTCAAAACAGCCCTTTTGAAATCTCTGTCTGAAAAGTCACATATCTCTGTCTGGGATTAGTCCCTCATGCCTTATTTTATTATTTGGTGATATGGCTTGGCTCTCTGTCTCCACCCAAATCTCATGTTGAGTTGTAATTCCTAATTTTGGAGGTGGTGCCTGGTGGGAGGTTATTGGATTGTGTGGCTGGTTTCTAATGGTTATCATCATCCACCTAGTGCTGTCTTGTGAGCGAAGTCTCATGAGATCTCATTGTTTGAAAGTGTGTAGCACCTCCCTCTTTGCTCTCTCTCGCTCTCATGCCAGCCAAGTGAAAATGTGCTTGTTTCCCCTTTGCCTTCCACCATAATTGTAAATTTCCTCAGGCCTCCCCAGAAGCAGAAGCCTGTGCAGCCTGTAGAACCATGAGCTGATTAAACTTCTTTTCTCGGCCGGGCACGGTGGCTCATGCCTATAATCCCAGCACTTTAGGAGGCTGAGGCGGGCAGATCACGAGGTCAGGGGATCGAGACCATGCTGGCTAACATGGTGAAATCCCGTCTCTACTAAAAATACAAAAAATTAGCTGGGCGTGGTGGCGGGCACCTGTAGTCCCAGCTGCTCAGGAGGCTGAGGCAGGAGAATGGCGTGAACCCGGGAGGCGGAGCTTGCAGTGAGCTGAGATCGTGCCACTGCACTCCAGCCTGGGCGACAGCGAGACTCCGTCTCAAAAACAACAACAACAACAACAAAAAACTTCTTTTCTCTATAAATTACTTAGTCTCAGTTCTTTATAGTAATGTGGGTAATGGGCAGAAGATGGAACAATTTGAAGGTTCAGAAGAAGAGAGGAAGATGAGAGACAGTTTGGAAATTCCTAGAGACTTGTTAAATTGTTATGACCAAAATGCTAATAGTGATATGGACAACGAAATTCAGTTTTTAGTGGTCTCAGATGGAGTTGAGGAACTTATTGGGAACTGGAGTAAAGGTCACTCTTGCTATGCTTTAGCAAAGAGACTGGTGGCACTGTGCCCCTGCTGTAGGGATCAGTTGAACTTTGAACTTGAAAGAGATGATTTAGGGTATCTGGTGGACAAAATTTCTAAGTAGCAAAGCATTCAAGATGTGACTTCTTCTTACTGTGCATGCTCAGATGTGTGAACAAAGAGATTATCTGAACCTGGAACTTATATTTAAAAGGGAAGCAGAGCATGCTGGGAAGATGTTTCAGAGACCTTCATGGCAGCCCCTTCCATCACAGGCCTGGAGGCCTGGAAGGGGAGAATGATTTTATGGGCCAGGCCCAGGGTCCCACTGCCCTGCACAACCTCAGGACACCGCTCCCTCTGTCCCAGCCACTCCAGCTCCAGCTGTGGCTAAAAGGGCCCCAGATACATCTCAGGCTGCTGCTCCAGAGGGTGTAAGCTGGAGCTGCCAAGCCTTTCAGATGGTGTTAGGCCTGTGGGTGCACAGAGGGCAAGAGTTGAGGCTTGGCTGCCTCTGCCTAGATTTCAGAGGATGTATAGAAATACCTGGATGTCCAATCTACTGCAGGGACAGAGCCCTCAGAGAGAACCTCTACTAGGGCCGTACAGAGGGGAAATGTGGGGTTAGAGCCCCACACATTGGGGCACCCCTAGTGGAGCTCTGAGAAGAAGGCCACGATTCTCCAGTCCGCAGAATGATAGATCCACTGACAGCTTGCACCATGCACCTGGAAAAGCTGCAGGCACTCAACATCAGCCTGTGAAAGCAGCCATTGGGTCTGTATTCTGCAAAGATGGGGTGGAGCTGCTCAAGGACGTGGGAGCCCACCTTTTGCATCAGTGTGGCCTGGATATGAGACATGGAGTCAAAAGAGATTAAATGATTGCCCTGCTGGGTTTTGGACTTGCATAGGGTTTGTAGCCCCTTTGTTATGGCCAATTTCTCCTTTTTGGAAAGGGAAGCATTGTCTTTCCAATGCCTATACCTGCATTGTATTTTGGAAGTAACTATCTTGTTTTTGATTTTACAGGCTCATAGGTGGAAAGGACCTGCCTTGTCTCAGATGTGACTTTGGACTTGGACTTTTGAGTTGATGCTGGAATGAGTTAAGACTTTGGGAGACTGTTAGGAAGGCACGATTGTGTTTTGAAATGTGAAAAGGACATGAGATTTGGGAGGAGCCGGGGCAGAATGATATGGCTTGGCTCTGTATCTTCACCCAAATCTCGTGTTGAATTATAATCCCCAGTGTTGGAGGTGGGGTCGGGTGGGAGGTGATTGGATCATAATGGTTTAACACCATCCCTTTAGGGCTGTCTCGTGATACAGTTTTCACAAAATCTGGTTGTTTGAAAGTGTGTAGCACCACCCCCTTTGCTTCCTGTCTCTCTCTTGCTAGCCATATGAAGATGTGCTTGTTTCTCTTTTGCTTTTCATCATGATTGTAGGTTTTCTGAGGCCTTCCCAGAAGCAGAAGCCTGTACAGCCTGCAGAATTGTGAGCTGATTAAACCTCTTTTCTTTATAAATTACCCATTCTCAGGTAGTTCTTTATAGCAGTGTGAGAATGGACTAATGCATTTGGTTAAGTCATGTTTTTCTGATCTTGCTGGTCTTGATGCTTGTGGATGTTCATTGGTTTCTGGGTGTGGAAGAGTTAGGTATTTACTGTAGTCTTCATAGTCTGGGTTTTTTTGTACCTGTCTTTGGGAAGGCTTTCCAGGTGTATGAAGCTTGGGTGTTTTGGTTGATGCAGCTGTATCTGCATTAGGGGGCACCCCAAGCCCAGTAATGCTATGGCTCTTGCAGACTTGTAGAGGTGTAACCTTGGTGTTCTTGGATAAGATCCTGAAGAATTCTCTTTATCCAGTCAGAGACTCTTGTTCTCTTCCCTTACTTTCTGTCAATCAAACAGAGTCTCTCACTCTGTGCTGGGCTGCCTGGGGCTGAGTGTTGGGGGTGACACAATCACCCATGTGGCCACCATCACTGGGACCACAGTGATGGTTCAGACCCGGAGCCAACATAGCACTGCATCTTGTCCAAGGCAGTGGTGACCACTTTCTTGCTACCATCTATGTTTGTTCAAGGACCTAAGGGTCTACAATCAGCTGGTGGCAAAGACAGCCAGGCCTGTGTTCTTGCTTATAGGGCAATGTGATTCCCCAGGCTTTGGATGGGTCCAGAGATACCATCTGGAGATCAGGGCCTGGAGTCAGAAACCTTAAAAATCTACCTGGTGCTCCATTCTTCTGTAGCTGAGCTGGCACCCAAGCCACAGGACAAAATCCTTTCTACTCTTCCCTTTCCACAGGCAGAGGATTCTCTCCCTGTGTCCACCACCCCACAGACCCACGTGGAGTACTGCCAGGCTACCACTAATGTTTACTTAAGGCCAAGGGGCTCTTCAGTCAGTTTATGGTGAATGCTTCTAGGTCTGGAGCTCACTGTTAAGGGCAGTGAGCTCCCCTCTGACCCAGAGCAGGTCCAGAAATGCTATCCAGGAGCCAAAACCTGGAACTTAGTCCTTCAAGAACCTGCTTGGCGCTCCACCCCAGTGTGGCCAAGCTGGTATCTAAGGTGCAAGACAAAGCCTCCTTTACTCTTCCCTCTGCTTTTCTTAAGCAGATGGAGTCCCTCCCTGTGGCCACCATAGCTGGGAATGTGCTAGTGAAGTCGGCACATCTCAGTCTCACCCCAGGCCCACGGCATGTACTGCTTGGCTACTGCTGCCGATTATTCAGGGCCCAAAGGGTCTATATTTAGCAGGTGATGAATCCTGCCAGGACTTGGTCCTTCCCTTTAAGGTAGTGGGTTCCCTTTTGGGAGAGTGTGTGTCTAGAAATGCCTAGGAGCTGGGCCCTGGAATGAGGGCCTCATGACTCTTCCTAGTGCCATATTCTACTGTGGCTGAGCTGGTATCCAAGTTGCAAAACGGTGTCTTCATTACTCTTCCCTGTCCTCTCTTGAAGCAGAAGGAAGAAGTCTTTTTTGGAGCTGCAAGCTGTGCTGCCAGGGACTGGGGGTGGTGTGGTACAGGCACTCCCTTAGACACCTCAGCTCGTGTCTCAGTAACTTGAGTGCCCCCAAGTCCCCTAAGCATAGCACAGCAATAGGACTTGCCTAGGAATTGCAATCCATACTTAGACTGCCTTTCAGGTTTATTTAGGGCACCGAAGCACTTTAGCGTCAGGTAGTGAGGCTTGCTAAACTCAAATTCTGACTGCTAGGACGGTCGATTCCCCTTTGGCTAGGGCTCATTTAAATGCTCCTTCTGTGGGAACCAGCTGAGTTCTGCCTGGTGTTACAGCGCTGAATTCCAATGTAAAGTCCCACAATTGCTGTGCTCTCCCTCGTCTAAGTGCACAGTTTCTCTCTCTGTGCCTCCCCCAGACTGCTGCTGGGGCCTGGGGGAGGGTTGCTGTTGGCAGTTGAAGACTGTCTTTCCTACTGTCTTCAGTGCCTGTTTCAGTGATAAGAAGTTTAAACTATTTACTGATCTCTCACCTGATTCTTGGTTCTTATATAAGTGTTTTTCTGTGTAGATAGTTGGTAAATTTGGCGTTCCTGCAGAGAGGATGACCTGTGGAAGCTTCTATTTGGCCATCTTGCTCTGCCTCCTTCTCTTCCTCCTTTATTTCTTGATTCTGCTTGTGTTTGTGTTTGCCTCATTCTCCTAATATGGTTTTTCTTCATGCCGAGAAACAGATTATGGTCACAGAAAGGTCAAGACTCGTTATACTCTAGTCAGCAAACACTAGGAAAGAAAACTTTCTTTTCGCTTAATAGTGTATACAAATGCAAGAGGAAGGAGTTTGTTGCCTTGGCTTGGGCCCTAGATCCAGTTGTTGTGTCAATTGCTATACCAGCAGCTTATCCCACATTTAGCAGTCCATTTATGGAACAGTGGAGCCTTTCCCCAAAGGAAGGGGTGGGGGTAGTATTATCAGAGTAAGCGGATAAGGTTGCTGGGCTGGTGTAGACAGCAGATTTCCAGCACAATGTATTATGTATACTGTTGGACCTCCATATCTGTGGGTTCCATATTCATAGATTCAACCAACCATGGATCAAAGTTTTTTTTTTTTTTAAAAATGGATGGTTGCGTCTGTTCTGAATATGTATTCACTTTGTTTTTGTTATTATTCTCTAAACAATACAGTATTATAACCATTTACATAACATTCACATTGTATTAGATATTATAAGTAATCTAGAGATGACCAGAGTATATGCATCGGTTATATGCAAATACCACACCATTTTATATGACAGACTTGAGTATCCGTGGGTTTTGGTATCTGCTCAGGGTCCTGGAACCAATCGCCGAAGGATACCAACGGATGATTGTAGTTGTTTCAGAAAATACTGCTACCAAATTAGTAACTAGAGTGCCGTCCTCTGAGTTTCATAAGCTATGAATTAAACTGCTTTTCTAGCAGTAAAAGTACAGACAGTTAGGAAAAATATGGATCTATTTAGTTTCCACATGTTCTTGGTCTTTGTGTCGAAGAAAGTCAAGTAGATAATACTTACGTATGATCATCACATAATCTTTATTGTTGCAGAAAGCTTTTAAGTTGCTGGCTAGCTGGCAAAAGTAAATATAAATGCAAATGAAATATAAGTATCACAGTACTTTTTTTGCTACTCACACATTTGGAAATGCTCTCTGCATGGGCATTTAAAACACAGTAGGCTTTCACTGCTTATTTTTCTATATAATCCTTCATTTTTCTTTTGGAAATTACTAAAACCTTCACTAAAGAAAGAAAATAACCCCGAGTTGTAATTGATGCAAGGTTTATTGCCCCTCCCGAAGTTCAGAAATCCTCTAGTGTGAATGTTTTTATTTGCTTAATTCTTTTGATGGGAAAAAATAATATCTTTCTTCTGTTGCAGCATTCTAATGAGGGCTGGGGATGGACACGAAAAGGAGTAAAGATATAAAATATTTTTCACAATCGTAGTTTTGATATAGCAACCCATTTTATCACCACATTTATTATCATTTATAATGTTTGGCAATTCATTAATAATATGTTAACAGTATAAGAGCACAGATATAAGAAAGTTTCTTTACTTTAGCACTTCACTGGAATACAGTATTATATCTGTTTTCCCTTTGATATAAAACCTCTGGATAAATTGAGCCCATACTTAGTTTATTTTTATTTTAATAATGGTTCTTCCTTATCCTTCCTTGCTGCCCAATCTGTGAGAAACTTGTGAATTAGAATAAAATGAAAACTGTCCTGATTCATTCACCAATTTTTGAGTATTATTTTGAACAAAGTGACTGTAATTTATAACAAAAACAAATAAAAAGAAAAAGAGGGCCTCCTCCTATATAATCTTACCATCTGAAGAAAACAATTGGCTTTTCCTCCTTTTCTTTCTTTTCCTTTTCCAATGAGAATATACATGTTTTATGTCATGTCAATTTGTAGTCTGCCCTCTCCATTTAACATTTGTCATAAACATTTACATGTATTCCACATTCATTTATGGCTACATGTTTGCTGATGTTCCATAATATGCAAAAGAATTGACAGTTTCATTGGACATTTACGTTATTTTCGGTCTTGAACTTTATAAATGATGCTATTATGAACATATTTGTGCAGTAGAGCCTCTCTTCTGGGATTCCTTCTTTGAGAAAAATTCTAAATAATAGAATTAGTAGATCAAAGGGTAGATACATTTTTTTATAGCCCAGTTTTCTAGTGGATTTGAGATGTTTTTGACATTTGGAAATGTTTAGCAATGATGTTTTGATAGTTTATTTTAAATTAAAGCTCTTAAGAATGCCATTTTTTCTTAATGTAATTTTAATTATTATTCTTTATTGGACCTGTCCTATGTGTTCTACAAAATTATCTCCATTTTTTCTGTTTCACATGATAGAGAAAAAAATGAAAATCTAAAGCCTAGATTTACATATGCAAGAAATAAAAGGGAAAGATGAGAGGACATATATTGATTTTTTCACCCTGTTGTCTAATTTTCATTAAGTCTGCCTGCTGTCCAATTTCCCATATGCTGGCCTGCTACCTAATTTCCATTAGGTCTGCCTTGATGTGTTTTATTGTTTTTTTTTGTTTTTTTTGTTTTTTTTTTTGCCTGTGAGTAAGAGCTTATTTCGTAACTGTATCTGTATGTTAACCTTTAAACCCTGCTGTTCAATGAAGAATGATGTTTGATAACATTCCCACCATGTTTCCCTTCATGAGAAGGTTTTGGACAATTATGCCTGCTTTCTACACCCTACACACACACTCACTCCCTCTCCTGGGAGTTTCATAAAACTAGATCACTTTCATTTTCTGTGATAATATAGCCATATGTACTATCTCTTTAAGACTTTCAGTGGGAAACTTTGTGCCAATATTCAGAGAAGTCTTACATGCTTGTTGTACAACTTGGTAAACCAAAGATAATGGGTTTAATTCTGAACTTGTATCTCATAAGCAGTTTTTCGTACCCCATGGACATGGTGACATATTTCAGCCAGCATAGAAGTATTCAGGAGTTATGAGCTACTTGATTGTAAGTGTCGGGAAACCAGACAACGTCTTGTAATTTTTTGTGTGTCTCTAGGACCTAGCTCAGTTCCTGACAAGTATGACTTTTAGCATTCTTCACGTCCTGTGGATAGATAAGTATACTCCATCTATTCTGTGGGAGAGAGTGTAGACTATGAAGTGATAAGTTTCAGGAATAATTGGCTTATTTTGACTTAGGATAGAAATGTATTAAAAATTAGCAATGAGCTAAATTTATTACATATAGTGTAAATTTTAGAATGTTTTGGCTTATGGTTTTCAGACATATTCACTGCCTTATGAACTACAAAATCCCTGGATTTAAACTTAGACTGCGGCATCCAAATATAAGCATGCTCTAAAAAAAAAGTCACATAAACAGAATGATACATCTCTGCTATTCTACATAGTAACTGAATAATAGATGCTTCTGCTGCTGCTGCTGCTGCTGCTGCTGCTGCTGCTGCTGCTGCTGCTTCTTCTTCTTCTTCTTCTTCTTCTTCTTCTTCTTCTTCTTCTTCTTCTTCTTCTTCTTCTTCTTCTTCTTCTTCTTTTCTTCTTCTTCTTCCTCTTCTTCTTCTTCCTCCTCCTCCTTCTCCTCCTCCTTCTCCTCCTCCTTCTCCTCCTCTTCCTCTTCCTCTTCTTCCTCTTCTCCTTCTCCTTCTCCTTCTTCTCCTTCTCCTTCTCCTTCTTCTTCTTCCTCACAGAGTCTTGCTCTGTTGCTCAGGCGGAGCACAGTGATGCCATCACTGCTTACTGTAGCCTCGACCTTCTGGGCTCAAGCAATCCTCCCACCTCAGCCTCTCAAGTAGCTGGGACTATAGGAATGGGAGGCCATGCCTGGCTAATTTTTTAGATTTTTGTAGAGATTGATTTTCACTATGTTGCTCAGGCTGGTCTCAGACTTCTGGACTCAAGTGATCCTCCTGCCTTAGCCTCATAATACATTTCTTAACCCAACTGAAGAACTCCAGATTTTTCCGAGACTATGGATCTACAAAGGATGGTAGTCATAATCTTCAAGTTTATGAGAAGAAGTTTTACGTTAGAAAACAAATGCGGTGGCTCACACCTGTAATCCCAGCACTTTGGAGGCCGAGGCAGGCGGATCACGAGGTCAGGAGATCAAGACCATCCTGGCTAACATGGTGATACCCCATCTCTACTAAAAATACAAAAAATTAGCCGGGCATGGTGGCATGCG
The DNA here is from genome assembly GCF_043159975.1 of Macaca nemestrina. Lineage (NCBI taxonomy): Eukaryota > Metazoa > Chordata > Mammalia > Primates > Cercopithecidae > Macaca > Macaca nemestrina. The sequence continues at coordinate 67,569,963 of NC_092128.1, forward strand.
CTTGTGGTCCCACCTACTTGGGAGGCTGAGGCAGGAGAATTGCTTGAACCCAGGAGGCGGAGGTTGCAGTGAGCTGAGATTGCACCACTGCACTCCAGCCTGGGTAACAGAATGAGACTCTTTCTCAAAAAAAAAAAAAATATATATATATACACACACACACACACACACACACACACATATATATATACACACACATATATATGTATATGTACACACACACACACACATATATATTTCATGTATGGTGGCTATAATCTGAACCTGATTTTGTTTCTGTATCTTTCCAAATATTGAGGATTGCAAGGTCAGGGACAGATAATATAATTATGGTTGAAATGTTTTTCATTTGTGTTTGCGTGTGTATGTGTGTGTGTGTGTGTGTGTGTGTGTCTGTCTGTCTGTATTTAGTACGACCAGTAGTGATTACTGTTTGGCATTTATTACCTATCTAAAAAAAGAAAGAATGAGCCACTTTTCTTTTGCTCACTATCTTGTTTCTATCTGTGTTATTCTACTGAATACGCTCTTGCCCTTACCAGTAACATAACTAGTCTTCAAACTTAATGACCTTTTTTGTCCTTCTTCTGTAGGTACTTGTAAAGGTTGATTCTCTCATCCTCAAAACTCTTAATAGTAATTCTTCCTTCCTTTTCTCCAAGTTCTTTTTAGCATATCTTCCTTCACTAAATGTGGACATATCCAAGCTTGAGTCAATGTCCTTTTCACTCTCCCACTCATCACAGCTCAACCCTATTTCTGTAGATATTTGCTAAGCCTGACCTCTTTCATGAGTGTTCTCCCCACACCGCCAGTTCCTATTGCGTCTTTTTCAAAGGGTCAGGATTTCAGTTATCACTTCAAGATCAACATGTCCATTTTTTGTTTGTTCGTTTGTTTAATTTTTGTTTTTTTGAGATGGAGTCTTGCTCTGTCACCCAGGCTGGAGTACAGTAGTACGATCTTGGCTGACTGCAACCTCCACCTCTTAAGTTCAAGCTGTTCTCCTGCCTCAGCCTCCTGAGTAGCTGGGATTACAGGCACCCGCCACCATGCCCAGCTACTTTTTGTCTTTTTTGGAGAGACGGGGTTTCACCAGGTTGGCCAGGCTGATCTCGAACTCCTGATCTTAGGTAATCCACCCACCTCAGCCTCCCAAAGTGCTGGGATTATAGGCGTGAGCCACCGAGCCCGGCCAACACATCCATTGTTAAACTCATTAGCTTACTCCGCGCCACTATCAGGTCTTCTAGTTTTCACACATCTGTAAGTGGTACTGTCTGTTACTTCCCCTGTCATCCAAGTTTATTAAATATCTGTTGCAGATGATATGGTAAAGAGAAAATTAAAATTTTATTTAGTTTTTTTGTTTTGTTTTTCTATTGCTGTGTAACAAATTACCACAAATTTCGTGGCTTAAAATAACACAAATTTTTTATCTCACATTTTATGTGGGTCAGGATTTTGTTTTCACATGAGCTAGGTCCCTGCTTAGGGTGAAATAAAGGTGTTGGCCTGTTTGCTTGTTCAGATGAGCTGGGTCTCTGCTCAGGGTGAAATAAAGGTGTTGGCTTATGTCTGAGGTTTGGGGGTTTTCTCAGACTCATTCAAGGTGGTTGGCAGAATTCAGCATTCCTTGTGGCTCGATGACTAAGGTCCCTGTTTTCTTGCTAAGAGTTGGATCAAAACCTCTCTTAGCCCCAAAAGGTCACTCTCAGATCTTGTCCAATGGCCCCTTCCGTAGGCAGTTCATAATATGGCAGTTGTTTTTTCCAGGCTAGCAGGAGAGCTTTTGCTATGGCTTCTGTGATTAAGGGCTCACAATATTAAATTTGGCCACTCAGTTATCTCCCTTTTCGTTAACTAAAAGTCAGCTGATAAAGGACCTTAATTACATCTGTGAAAACCCCTTTGCCATATCATGTAACATTATATGGATGGTAACCCATCGTACTCACAGTCCCACTACCATTCAAGGGGAAGGACTTATGCAGGGTGTATACACCTTAGGGTGGGAATCTTGGGGGGTATCTTAGAATTCTACTTACCACAGGACAGATGGAAGCAAGAATGGTAGTGAGTGCCATCATTAATTATGTGCGGAAGTTAAAATAGTTATACTAACATAGGTGGTGCCAATGGAATGCCAGCTTGGAGTTTTACATTAGTATGTGCATGTTTGTGGAAAGCTATACTAATTACACGTCCATATATATTATATATATATAAAACATACCTACAAAATGTTTTAATACGCACTCATCTAAATCTATACGTTCATTTTATCTTAAATCTGTCTTTGTTACCTCTTTGTAAACATTTCCCGCAACTCAACCATATTTGAATGTGAAATGTAAGATTAATTTTGCAAATGTTATGTTTTTAATGAGAGATACATGCCAGTACTTTTTCTCTTATCCTTTGTTATAAAATTATGGACAATTTAACTTGCTTTTTTCCCTAGCCCAGGTAAAGTGTAATGTTAAGTGACTGCCTTCTTCTGTCTTCCCAAATAAGGATAATTGCTTCTGGTGAATAATCAAATTATGGCTTTCATCCTCTGACCTTTGAAGGAATAGCATTCATTTTATTTTAAGTTGCCTTTGTGTGTGTGTGTGTGAGCCAAGCCACATTTTGAAATGCAATTTTTCTTAGAAACAAATCTGTTGAGAAACAAAATAAAAATGTAGATTTCTTATTTGACTAGAGAGAAAAGTGTTTTTCTCTGGTTTCTTAAAATGTATTTATAAATAGCACCTGTTTCTATGTTGTTAGAGATTTGTTGTTAATTGTTCTCTGCTGGTATTGCTAAAATTGGTGATAGAGCTTTTCTTTGAGTCATGTCTATATTGTATTGTTTGCTGTACTGTTTAAATCATTTCTTCAATCTAGAAGAAAGTTTATCCTCAGGGGAGGACTTTCTCACTGTTTTCCATTGATTTTGAATACATCAGAGTCTATTGCCAGTTTTTGATTGTTTATTTAGTGGGCCATAAGAAAGATTCAAGTTTACTTCCATTTTACAGAGGGCTTTAAAATTTATATAATTTTTCCAAATATGGTGTGTTAGCTAGAGCATCTTGTAGGGAGGAAAAAAGGAAGAAGTGAACTTTGGTTTCATTTTCAAATTGGTGGATTATGTTGATCTGGTACTAACACTTAAAGACTTAACTGTTTTGTTTGCTTGTTTATTTGGAGCTGCTTATAGCTATCAAGACCATTACATGCAACAATCTTTTGTATATGTATTAATAGATTACTCTGCTATATGGCTGTTAGCTTTATACTTGATTTGAAGAAGTTTGAAATGAAATTGGAAATTAGTATTTTTACCTTTATCCACATGCACATTCAGTCTTCATTTCTCTCCATTGACTTAGCATTTATCTTCATTTAGGAAAAAAAATAGATTTGTGGCTCAGTTAGTAATTGTATTCATCCTCCGATTCAAGTCTTTCCTGAATTTGTTCAGGTCAGGCTGACATTTTGCATTTGATTAAGGGAAACTTGATGATAGCTAGGAATCCACAATATAATATCTTGTTATTGAGTGTGACTTAATGTGTTTCTAACCTAATCTCAAGGTGTCCTGATTGTCTTATTCATTCATTGATGTTTCTTCCTATTTCCTTGGCATGCCAGATCAAAATTTGAATATATTAATAGCCTTCTAAGGAAAGAAATACACCATAGCTGTAAAAGAAAAAAAAAGTTGCTTCTGGTAGCAGGAAGGTAGGTGACACAAACTTCCTTGCACAATGGTCACTTTTCAATTAGCTTACCTATTTTCTCTGTTCTTTGAGGGTTTGATGCCAGCTGCCCATTTCACATCTGCAGGTTCAAACAGTATTGCCGTTTCTTCTCTGAAACATAGAGCTCAGGGAAGTGACTGTTGGAAAAGTAATAATAATGATTCTGTTTATTATTTTATCAAGTGTATATATTAGTGCAGATAAATGAACATATGGATAAAGAATATTCTACACTTTGGGAGGCCGATGCTGGCAGATCACGAGGTCAGGAGATTGAGACCATCCTGGCTGACACGATGAAACCCCGTCTCTACTAAAAATACGAAAAACTAGCCAGGCCAGGTAGCGGGCGCCTGTAGTCCCAGCTACTTGGGAGGCTGAGGCAGGAGAATGGTGTAAACCCGGGTGGCGGAGCTTGCAGTGAGCCGAGATCGTGCCACTGCCCTCCAGCCTGGGCGACAGAGTGAGACTTGGTCTCAAAAAAAAAAAAAAGAATATTTTACTTTTCAGGGTAAGATTTATGCCATTCTGTATTATAGAAAATGTACGCTAGCCAGTCTCGGAGCATGCGCATGTAGTCCCAGCTAGTGGGAAGCCGAGGGATTGTTTAAGCCCAGGAGTTAGAGGTTCTAGTATGTTACGATTGTGGAGTGCCCTCCAACATAGGCAAGCCTGGATAGTGAGGCTCCATCTCTTAAAAAAAAAAAAAAAAGAGCATGGCACATGTATACATATATAACAAACCTGCACGTTGTGCACATGTACCCTAGAACTTAAAGTATATATATATAAAAAAAAGAATGATGGTTTCCAGCTGCATCCATGTTGCTACAAAGACACAAACTCATCCTTTTTTATGGCTGCATAGTATTGCATGAGATCACTTGGACACAGGAAGGGGATCATCACACACCGGGTCCTATTGTGGGGAGGCGGGCTGTGGGGAGAGATAGCATTAGGAGATATACCTAATGTAAATGACGAGTTAATGGGTGCAACACACCAACATGGCACATGTATACATATGTAACAAACCTGCACGTTGTGCACATGTACCCTAGAACTTAAAGTATAATTTTTAAAAAAGAATAAATAAATAAAGAGAAGAAAATGTATACTTAAAAATTTATGTTTATTTCCAATTTGAATCAGTGAAAAAGCTGAGTAAAGGTACAGACAAAATAAAAAGAGCATTTATATTATTTATTTCAGATTCATCCATTCTAATCCACACAAGTCCATATGTGGATGGAAATTGTGGAGAGTTTTTAATCAGTGTGCATACCATTTAAAAGTACAAGGAATCCTAGGGAAAATCATTTCCATTTTTAGCATCAAAGATACTTCTTTTCATCTGTTTTTATAAATGTGTATTATATAAATCAAATCAGCTATTCTTCTCATTGCTACAATGTGGCATACATTAAATCCAAAGAGAAGTACTTCTTCTTGAAATTAAAATAGGGAAGCTAAACAATATGTCAGTTATTAAAAAGTAGATTTTTAAAATGGTTTTCAAAATTATAATCAAATAATAGCCCTTGACTACTCTCAAATATTACATTGCAGTTCCACTCTTAGCTAAGCTATTGATAATTTAATTATTTGAAGAAAGTGATTTAAAATTAACTTAAAAGTTACTCTTCCCTTTTGGATAGTAGATTCTGCATTATATCATCTATGATTATGATGATGATATCTTTAGAGTGCTCAGGAACTGCTGTGTTATCTGCTCTGTTATGTGGTGCCATAATGATAACATGCAGATGGATGTATATGTGGAATTTTCAACTAAAATCTCCTCTATTTGGAGAAATTTATTAAACTCATATAATGGAGACTTTTGTTTGTTTTTGAGATGGAGTCTCGCTCTGTCTCCCAGGCTGGACTGCAGTGGCGCAGTCTCGGCTCATTGCAACCTTCCCATCCGGGGGTCAAGCAGTTCTCCTGCCTTAGCCTCCTGAGTAGCTGGGACTACAGGTGTGTGCCACCACGCCCAGCTAATTTTCTGTATTTTTAGTAAAGATGGGGTTTCACTGTGTTAGCCAGGATGGTCTCAATCTCCTGACCTGGTGATCCACCCACCTTGGCCTCCCAAAGTGCTGGGATACAGGTGTGAGCCACCACGTCTGGCCTTTTTTTTTGAGAGGAAGTTTTGCTCTTGTCACTTAGGCTGGAGTGCAATGGCACAATCTCAGCTCACTGCAACCTCTGCCTCCCGGGTTCAAGTGATTCTCCTGCCTTAGCCTCCCAAGTACCTGGGATTGAGGCACCTGTCAATCAACACCTGGCTAAATTTTGTATTTTTAGTAGGATGGGGTTTCACCATGTTGGCCAGGCTGGTCTTGAACTCCTAATCTCAGGCGATCCACCCACCTCAGCCTCCCAACATGCTGGGATTACAGGTGTAAGCCACTGCGCTCGGCCTTTTTCCTTGAGTTGAAGTTTCGCTCTTGTTGCCCAGGCTGGAGTGCAATGGCGTGATATTGGCTCACTGCAACCTCTGCTGCCCGGGTTCAAGCAACTCCTGCCTCAGCCTCCCGAGTACCTGGGATTACAGGCACCTGCCACCACACTGGGCTAATTTTTGTATTTTTAGTAGAGACAGGGTTTCACCATGTTGACCAGGCTGGTCTCGAACTGACTCCAGGCAGTTTGTCCACCTTGGCCTCCCAAAATGTGGAGATTACAGGCGTGAGCCACCGCGCCTGGCCTAATAGAGACATTTCAACCATGAATTTCCTATGTTAATCCTTCCTACGTCTTGCAGTTAGGTTATTTTTTTTTTCTTGTTGCTTTCCCACCCAGCTTTATTAAGATATAATTTAAAAAAAATTGTGTGTATTTATGGTATGCATGATGTTTTAATGTATGTATATACTGTGAAATGATTACATCAAGTGAATTACTGTGTCTGTCACCTCACATACTTTTCATGTTTTTATGGTGAGAATATGTCACCATTCTCAAGTATAAAATACATTACTAACTGTAGTCACCACAGTGTGCAATAGATCTCCAGAACTTACTGCCCCAGTATAATTGGACTTTCGTACCTTTTAACCAGTGTCTCTCTGTACACTCTCCTCACTTCGTCCAGTGTCTGGTACCATCATTATACTTTCTCTTTCGTAAGTTCAACTTTTTTAGATTCCACATGTAAATGAGATCATATAGTATTTGTCTTTCTGTGCCTGACTTACTTCATTTATCATGTCCTCCAGGTTCATTCATGTTGTTGCAAATGACAGGATTTCCTTCATTTTAAGGCCTAGTGGTATTCCATTGTGTGTGTGTGTGTGTGTGTGTGTGTGTGTGTGTGTGTGTGTGTATGTCACCTTGTTTTCTTTATCCATTCATTCATCCATGGATACTTAGTTTGATCCCATATCTTAGGTATTGCAAATAGTGCTGTAATAAAAATGGGAGTGCAGATATCTCTTTGACATACTGATTTCATTTTCTTTGGATGCATACCCAGAAATGGGAGTGCTGGATCATATCGTAGTTCTATTTTTAATTCTTGGAGAAACCTCCAGATTGTTTTTCCTAATGGCTGTACTAATTTATATTTCCACCAATAGTGTGTGAGGGTTCCTTTTTCTCTACTTCCTCACCAGTCCTTGCTATCTTTTTGTTATTTTTTGATAAAAACCATTCTAACTTGTGTGAGGTGATATCTCATTGTGATTTCATGTTGCATTTCCCTGATTAATGATGTGGAGTATTTTTTCATTTAACTGTTGTCCATTTGTATATCTTCTTTGGAAAAATGTCTATTCAGGTCCTTTGCCTATTTTTTTCCACATTATTTGTTTACTTGCTATTGAGTTTTTTGAGTTCCTCATATATTTTTGATGTTAACCCCTTATCAGATGTTTGTTTCAGAAATATTTCCTCCCATTTTGTAGGTTGTCTCTTCATTCTGTTGATTGTTTCTGTGCAGAAGCTTTGTAGTGTGGTATTATGCTATTTGTTTATTTTTGCTTCTGTTGCCTGTGTTTTGGTGGTTATAGCCAAAACAGTTATTGCCCAGAGCAATATCAATAAGCTTTTACCCTATGTTTTCTTCTACAAGTTTTATAGCTTCAGGTCTATGTTTAAGTCTTTAGCCCATTTTGAGTTGTTTTTTATATATGCCATGATTTAGGAGTCTGATTTTATTCTTTTACATGTGGATATCCAGTTTTCCAACACTATTACAGTTAGGTTAATTTTTATAGGACTTTCATCTTGAATAGTTCTTTAATGTGCACTTGCCACCTTATTGATACAATATAAAATCATTGGCAACCTAGTTTTACTCTTTTTCATTAATAGTGGAATGTGGTTGTTCAGACAGTGGACTCAGGAATTAGACCTACGTGGGAATACATCTTGGTGTAATCATTCACCAGCTGTGGAACTTTGTGCTTGTTCCTTTCGTTGGCCACTTGTGTACCTCTTTGGGCTTGCCATTTGTCTTCAGGCATCTATTTCCTAGCCTACCAAATGAGATCATATTTATAACTACCTTCCCAATTGACTGTTTATTTCTGTGATCTATGGATGCATTTAAAATACCTAATATAGTTCCTGGCAAACCATAAATGCTAGCTGGTGGTATTATTTCCTCAACTTGAACCCTCAGGCAGGCTTATCTTTTCTCTACCTCTGTACTTTTTTCTCTACCTCTGTAGTTTTTTCCCTGCCACAGCTCTGCTGTTGTTATTCTTTTCATTTGAAATGTTCCTCTATGCCTCTTTACAAACCATGGACATTTAATCTATCTTCCAGCAATTAAGTCTTCATAAATCCTGATTTGACTGTTCTAATTCACCAAGATCATTTCTTTTCATGGAGTCTATGTGTCTACTCTCCGTTCCATTTATTGTGACTCTCAGTGATACATTGGGATATGATTTTTATATTTTCTTGTTTTGTTAATAAGACTCAAAGTTCCATGCAGTCAAGTGCTCTCTAAATTTTTACATATTTCTAAAAATTGAGCATGCAGGCATGTTTTGGATTTTTTTGTCTTTTATTAAAAAATGATTTTTTGTTATGTACCATGAACTGTATTTTGAACATTGGATATACTAGAAAGTATTTTAATTAACAATTTTTTAAAGTTATATGAGTTTGTAATACACTCAGATACATTCAAATTTCCTTTATTATTTATTTTAGCAGGATCTTTCACAAAAATTTATTTTTAAAGTGCCGTGATTAGATTACAAATATGCAGGGCACTGAATTTATTAAGCAAATGGATCAAATAAATAAATGCATCAGATGTATATACATTAAAATTATTCACTTATACATATATATAAAAGAAAAGTTAAATACATTCTTTAAAAAGATGAAAATATAAAATTAGCAATAAAAAAGAAGTGAAATAAAAGTAAAAATGGAAGTTCCTTGAACTTCTCTGCCACTGGAATACCTCTCTGGCCATGTTTTCTTCTTATATCCTGCCCTGTTGCTAGACTTCCACAACGTTTGAAAGAAATATTTTCCCTGTTATATTATTGAAACTGATAATATTTGTGCTGATCGGCAGCCTACTTTTTTCACTAAGTTTATTTTATAACAATTTTTACGTTTCATAAGTAGATCTCTATGGTATTTTTAATAGTTACATAGTATGCCAGTGTGTGATTGTTTTGTAATTTAACAGTTAACTTCTTAGTGGATAGATTGTTTCTAGTATTTTGCTGTTATTTTATGAATATCCTTCACATATTTAGTGTTCTGGGCAAATTATTTTGTTTTTTTTTTGTACCTTTTCTTAGGAGAAGCATTTTGGTGACTAGAAATATATCCTCTATTTATGCTGCATGTTGTTAAACTGCCTTCTATAAAGTTTATACCAATGTATTCACTCAAGATTAACCTGTGTTCCTAAATTTTTATTAATCTTTTAAAATACTTGCTTACATTACGTAAAAAATTTTATCGTTCAATATTCTTTGATTCTAGAAAGATTGAACATATGTATTGAAATGTATATTGGCCATTTGTAGGCATTTTATGAATTGCTTCCTCATGTACTACTTCCATTTTCTACTAGAATATTCACCTTTTCTTATTAATTTGTACATTAACAGTATCAACTATTTTTTATATACAGGGTGGTCGCTAAGTCTAGAAACACAGGAAAATATATAATGAATGATTTATAGATATTATAATTCATGATCAAATAATATCTGTTTCCAGATTTTTTGGCCACCCTCTACATTCTACAAATAATTCCTTTTTCTCTCCCTACCTCCCAGTATGTCATTTATCATTAACTGGGTTTAGTGTGTTTTGTCAGAGGGATTATTTAGATTTTTATCGCAAAATGTCGCCAAATTTATAGGGATGTTTTATTTTCAGTTTTGGCTTTGGTTTTAGAAAGGCCCTTCTCATTGAGGGAATTAGTCACCTAAATTTTCTCCCATGACTTTTATTACTTTATTTTAAATAATTGATCATTTAACCCATTTATGTAGGTGTTAGTGTGAAGTAAGGCTCCATCTTTGTTTTTCAGAATGGCCTGCCGGTTGTTCTCAGAAGAGGCATCCACCTGAGGCTTTAGTGACTGCTAACTAACAGATATCAAGCTCTTGGGAAATCCCTAACATCTCTGAGTCTCAATTTTCTCACTTGTAAAATAGGGAATTAGAATATTTCTTATCTCAAATTGAAGTCCATGTAGGGTAAATAACTTGTCCAGAGTCTAACATCTTTTCTCATTTGGAATAGAACTTTATACCCTGTGCACTATTTCTTTTTTCTTTCTTTTTTTGTTTTTCTTTTTTTTTTTGAGATATAGTTTTGTTCTTTCGCTCTTATTGCCCAGGCTGGGGTGGAATGGCAGAATCTTGGCTCATTGCAACCTCCGTTTCCTGTGTTCAAGCAGTTCTCCTGCCTCAGCCTCCCGAGTAGTTGGGATTACAAGCATGCACCACCACGCCCGGCTAATTTTGCATTTTTAGTAGAGACAGGGTTTCTCCATGTTGGTCAGGCTGCTGTTGAACTCCCGACCTCAGGTGATCTGCCTGTCTCCGCCTCCCAAAGTGCTGGGATTACAGGTGTGAGCCAGCGCACCTGGCCTACCGTGTACACTATTTCATGTGTCATTTGGATAACTATAGTTTGGGGTGAAAGGGATGATTTTTACCTTGATCATAAATTGAGAAATCTAAAATTAGAATTGGTGAATGGTATGTTGATTCTATTTTATTTTTGGTCAGCAGCTGTTATTTTAAATTGATGAAATATGATATTGTTTTATATAAAATACTTTTCATAACAGAAACTTTGAAATATGAAGTGCTCTCAGAAGAATTAGTAATGTTACGTTGTAAAAAATATAAGAAAATGTCAACTCAGAAATCAAAGTACAGATATAGAACATAGTTTTTATTTTGATAATCTATTTAAAAACTCTAACCTCAAATTATTTCTTATTTAATAAATATAATTTAAAATTTTGAAAGATTTATAAAGAATTAAGCAGGAAGGCCAGGTGCAGTGGCTCACATATGTAATCCCAACACTTTGGGAGGCCAAGGCGGGAAGATTACTTGAAGTCAAGAGTTTGAGATCAGCTTGGGCAACATAGCAAGACTCCATCTCTACCAAAAAAATAAATACATAACTGGGCATTATAGTGTGCATGCCTGTAGTCCCAGCTACTCAAAAAACTGAGGCGGTAGGATCACTTGAACCCAGGAGTTTGAGACTGCAGTGAGCCATGATTGTACTACTGCACTGCACTCCAGCCTGGTGTCAGAGTGAGACCCTGTCTCAAAAAAACAAAAAAAAGGAATTAAAAGAATTATACAAGAGAAAATGCCCAGAGTTGGTTTTAGCGATTTCAGGATAACTCAAAAAAAAAAGAAACTAAGTAAAAAAGATTATTGAATGGTTTGTCATCACTGAAGTCAGAGCTAGAAAAGACCTTAAGTTACCTGATTTTTCTTTGAAAAGAATGTGGCTTTGATTTGCATTTCTCTGATGGCCAGTGGTGATGAGCATTTTTTCATGTGTCTGTTGGCTGCATAAATGTCTTCTTTTGAGAAGTGTCTGTTCATATCCTTTGCCCACTTTTTGATGGGGTTGTTTGATTTTTTTTCTTATAAATTTAAGTTCTTTGTAGATTCTGGATATTAGCCCTTTGTCAGATGGGTAATTGCAAAAATTTTCTCCCATTCTGTAGGTTGCCTGTTCACTCTGATGGTAGTTTCTTCTGCTGTGCAGAAGCTCTTTAGTTTAATTAGATCGCATTTGTCAATTTTGGCTTTTGTTTCCATTGCTTTTGGTGTTTTAGACATGAAGTCCTTGCCCATGCCTGTGTCCTGAATGGTATTGCCTAGGTTTTCTTCTAGGGTTTTTATGATTTTAGGTCTGACATTTAAGTCTTTCGTCCATCTTGAATGGCGATCATTAAAAAGTCAGGAAACAACAGGTTCTGGAGAGGATATGGAGAAATAGCAACACTTTTACACTGTTTGTGGGACTGTAAACTAGTTCAGCCATTGTGGAAAACAGTGTGGCGATTCCTCAAGGATCTAGAACTAGAAATACCATTTGACCCAGCCATCCCGTTACTGGGTATATACCCAAAGGATTATAAATCATGCTGCTATAAAGACACATGCACACGTATGTTTATTGCGTCACTATTCACAATAGCAAAGACTTGGAACCAACCCAAATGTCCATCAATGATAGACTGGATTAAGAAAATGTGGCACATATACAACATGGAATACTATGCAGCCATATAAAGGGATGAGTTCCTGTCCTTTGTAGGGACATGGATGAAGCTGGAAACGATCATTCTGAGCTAACTATTGCAAGGTCATAAAAACCGAACACCACATGTTCTCACTCACAGGTGGAAACTGAACAATGAGAACACTTGGATACAGGCCCACACACCAGGGCCTGCCGTGGGGTGGGGGGAGGGGAGAGGGATAGCATTAGGAGATACACCTAATGTAAATGATGAGTTAATGGGTGCAGCACACCAACATGGCACATGAATACATGTGTAACAAACCTGCACATTGTGCACGTGTACCCTAGAACTTAAAGTATAATAATATAACAATAAAAATAAAAATAATGTGGCTTTCCAATAGTCTGTTTTTTTGTTATTTCTTAACAAGGTCTATAGAGTCTTGGCCTTTGACTTAGCCTTTTTATATTATCATTTCATATTGACTATTGAAAGGGTCTTATGGTACTAGACCTATTGTACCCAATGAGTAGGAGTTATGAGATGAGGTTGCTATTTTGTTCTTTTTTACTTTGGTAAAATTAGTTTTTGGATTTTTACCTTTGGCTTTCAAGAGGACATCATTAAATATCCCTCCAAATTCAGAATGTGGGTTTAGGCTGGGTTTAACTTGCCAGACTGCTTAAAGCTGTTTGCTAATTGAATTTATCCAAATATATAATTTGTTCCATCTTTGATGTGTTTGTTTCGCTCATCAGTCACCATGGGCCATTTACTGCCCACTACTTGGGGTGTCCCTACTATCCACTTCACTTTGTAAACATTGGAAGATAGTTGAGTACCATGAAGAAAATAAAGACCTCAGGCTTTTTTTTTTTTTTTTTTGAGACGGAGTCTCGCTCTGTCGCCCAGGCTGGGGTGCAGTGGCCGGATCTCAGCTCACTGCAAGCTCCGCCTCCTGGGTTTATGCCATTCTCCTGCCTCAGCCTCCCGAGTAGCTGGGACTACAGGCGCCCGCCACCTCGCCCGGCTAGTTTTTTGTATTTTTTAGTAGAGACGGGGTTTCACCGTGTTCGCAAGGATGGTCTCGATCTCCTGACCTCGTGATCTGCCCGTCTCGGCCTCCCAGAGTGCTGGGATTACAGGCTTGAGCCACCACGCCCGGCAAGACCTCAGGGTTTAGCAGTTAAAAAAAAAAATTCCTGGCTGGAAACATACCTAAAATCTCAGTACATAGTACACATATCACAAGATTTGTGATAATTTTTGCCTATTTTTCCAAACAGATTGAAGCTGCATGTGATAGTTTCCTTGTTTATCTCTACTGTTCCTTCCACACACCATGTGACATTTATTTTCTTTATGGTTGACTGAGAAAAAAAGTTAACTTTCCCATGTCCTTCCCTGGTCAGCTATCCTGTTTGCCTTAAATTCTGTTGCTCTTCATTTGTGTTGGTACTTTCAGGCCCTTTTCACTAAACACTGTCTCTCTTCAAATACCTTCTCAGCTGCCATCATTCATATTGAATCTTTCTTCAGTTAAAAAAGTTCAACGTGGACTTTTGTGTTTTACTTCATTGTTAAATGTATATTATGGGCTGGGTGTGGTGACTCATGCCTGTAATCCCAGCACTTTGGGAGGCCGAGATGGGCAGATCACCTGAGGTTGGGAGTTCGAGACCAATGTGGAGAAACCCTTTCTTTACTAAAAATAGAAAATTGGCTGGTCGTGGTGGCACATGCCTATAATCCCAGCTACTAGGGAGGCTGAGGTAGGAGAATCTCTTGAACCTGGGAGGCAGAGGTTGCGGTGAGCCGAGACTGTGCCATTGCACTCCAGCGTGGGCAACAAGAGTGAAACTCCATCTCAAAAAAAAAAAAAATGTATATTATGGGTTAAATGTGGGTTTTTTTTTTTTTAAAGATGATATGGGTATAGGTACAGAACTTTTAAAAGTTTGCTTTACATCTCTGTCCTCCAGTTATTCAGTTCCTCCTTTCAGCAGTATCTATTATTGCATTTATTGTCAGTGTCCTTCCTGAGGGAGCCCATGTATTCACGTGTTCATGTATATGTGAACACACACAGACGCACACATAATTGTATTTGTTGTACGCAGATGTTGGCATATTAGGTACATCCTTCTGATATCTCTTACCAAAAGCCAAGAGTTGGAGACCAGCTTGGATAACATAGCAAGATACCCTCTCCACTAAAAAAAAAAATTAGCTGGTCGTCATAGTATGCATACCTGTAGTCCCAGCTACTTGGGAGGCTGAGGTATGAGGGTCACTTGAGCCTGAGAGTTTGAGGCTACAGCAAGCCATGATTATACCACTGCGCTCTAGCCAGCGGAACAGAGCAGGAATCTCTCTCTCAAGATAATCATCATCATCATCATCATCAAAAGAGTTCAAGAGAAGAGGAAATGCTCAGAGGCATTCTTAGAGATTTCAGGATAACTCAAAAAAAAAAAAAAAGAGTAAGTAAAAAAGATATCCTCACTTAGCAAAATGTCTTAGAGATAATTCCATCCTAATACATATAGAAATGTTTCATTCTTTTCAAGGGCTACATAGTATATACTATTTGATGGATTTACCATAATTTACTAAATATTCCTCCGTTGAGGCTCATTAAGTTTGTTTACAGTTTTTTATTATTACAAATGGTACTGTGGGCTGGGCACGGTGGCTCATGCCTGTAATCCCAGTACTTTGGGAGGCCAAGGCGGGCGGATCACCTGAGGTCAGGAGTTCAAGACCAGCCTGGCCAACATGGCAAAACCACATCTCTACTAAAAATACCAAAAATCAGCTTGGCGTGGTGGCATGCTACTCGGGAGGCTGAGGCAGGAGAATCACTTGAACCCGGGAGGCGAAAGTTGTGGTGAGCCAAGATCATGCCACCGCACTCCAGCCTGAGTGACAGAGCAAGACTGTCTCAAAAACATAAAAAACAAGTGGTGCTGTGATGACATGTACACACATGTTTTTATATGTGTATTATAGTACACATATAGGATTATATCTGTAAGATAAATTCCAGAAATGAAATTGCTGAGTCAAAGGGAATACACAATTGATATTCTCACCAGAAACATGAAAGTTCCTTTCTCACACCTTGTTTCCATCACATGCAACATTGCTCTAGCTGTTTTTGACTTCCCTGTAGAGCCTTGAGGTGATATTCTCCCATACTTCTCTTAGTTTTTCTGTTGTTATTATATTATTAGAAAGCTCTGCCTATTATGTGCCTGTCCTACCACAGCTCCCTCCATCCCTCCAGTCTCTTTTCCTTCAAAACTCAGGTCTATCATACATTCATCTTAGAAACATCCTTGCTCCATAATCACCATTGCGTTCCCTTCCTCTAGAACTTTCCAGGCCTGGTTAGGTGCCCTCCTCTGTGTGTGTGTGTGTGTGTGTGTGTGTGTGTGTGTGTGTGTGTGTGTGTGAGGTTCCTCTGCACACACGGTCGGTTTCTCCTGCACACTTCTATTATGGTGCGCATCACTGTGAATTGTGTTCGTGGGTTCTTTGTACATTCTTTCACCATTTTCATCTCTTTGTCCAAAACGTTTTTTCTATGTCAACATGTAGTAGAGGCTCAGTAAATATGTTTTTGGATGAGATAACTTAAATCCATGCCAGAATTTTAGAATTAGATAGGGCCTTAGTGACCATTTTATATGTTTACTTTGTTAGTGAAAAGTGGAGTTTTAAATTTTAATGTTTTGAATTCAAAATTCAACAATACATTGTTTTAAATCTCTTTAAAAAAAAAACAAAACAAAACAAACTAATTAAAGTCAGTAGTTTTTACTTACCCGTGACTCTTTTTTTCCTGAGTTCAAATCAATACCCCAGTATTACAGTCCTTAATGTACAGGATTTTTATAATGGAACATGCTGCTGTTTCTTCAAACTCAACATATAGCATTCATATATATATCTATATATCTATATCTATATCTATATCTATGTATATCTTTCGTTTCTTCCCAATTTCCTTCTTGCTCGACTATCCTTTGTTCTCACGACCTTGCTCCCTAGACCTGCTCAAGTTTGGAAAGACTGAAAGGGAAGGAAACTGAAAGCAAAGAATCACTGTTCTGGCTGGGTGCGGTGGCTCATGTCTGTAATCCCAGCATTTCAGGAGGCCAAGGTGACAGGGTTTCTTGGGGTCAGGAATTAGAGATCAGCCTGGGTGATGGAACTAGAACTCATCTAAAAAAAAAAAAAAAAAAATCGCTTTTTTTTTTTTTTTTTGCTAGTGAACCTGTGAAAAGCACTGTGCCTTGACTGTGAAGGCCAAGTGATGCTCTTAGTGCTCCTGTCCCCGTTTCCTTTAGGAACGATATGGGTCTGTAGAGCAGACAGATTCTCATAATCTCTATTCACATTGATCTGGGGCAGAGAGGAGAAGAAGAGAGAGTCTTCACTGTTTACAAACTTTAAAAATATTAACTGCACCTAGTTGAGAAATGTGGACCATGGTCGTTCTCCATAGGGTGGGTAAGAATCCAGGAAAGTTATGCCAGTGCCAATTTCCCTACCTGAAGTCCAGTCACTGGAGGGAGAGGCCCCCTAACACATGTTTCATAATGCTTTTCATTTATTTATGTGCTCTTTTAATTGTATATACCTTTTTTATGTGTTTTGGTATTCATCTCAACGTCTTTTGGTTATCTCTCCTTGAATTGTGGTAACCAATTTTTCTTAGTCTCCAACCCCTATCATGACAAATGTTTTACTTGTTATTTTCGATTGCCAGTCATCACCCAAGACTTTTACAGCTGTGATACCATTACTCATGGCTCAGGAATCTGCACAAAAGAAAAATCTCAGATTATTCTCAGGCATTTTGGGAAATATTCTGTTAGTCCTGTGCAATAACTAGTTCCTGCATCCATTTAATTTCATTGCAATTTAAAAAATATTTATGGAGTCCCTATTAACTCATAGTTTTGGACTTCTTGGTACGTCTGCATAGAATATTTATAGGTTCTTTTTTTCTTCTTCATTCTCTTTATAGACAAGGATAATGCTTAATTTTTATTAAAATATTCCCCACAGATGCCTAATTCATTTAATACTGAAATCTAAAATAAGAGCAAAAAGTTGAGAGAGTCATGAGAAGAATATGTCAGTGATGTAGATATATCTTGGATTCTTTTCACTTGGTTGCTTCTATAGAAACTATTTTGTTTCAGGATCTCCTCTATTGCTCAGCAGCTTAACATGAAGCCTTAGCATTATGCATTGATTTCTCTTTTATAAAAGCATAATTTGAAATTTATGGCTGAAAAGCAGCAATGAAGACACTGTTTTTCCTTTTGCTGGGCTGTTGGCTGAATTTAGATTGAGGAATACAATGGTTCATCAGATAATTGTGAAAAGAGGTGCCCCATCCAAAGGCCTCAGATAATCAATCCTCTGTGTCTGGCATATAGACATTCACAGTTGATAATATATATGATGTTTTCTCTTTTTCCATCTCATCTTCTTTTGCATATTTTCAGATGCTGCAAAAAATTTACTAATTTTCCACAAGAAAATTCACTCCTAAAAGGTTGTCCTAGAAACAATTTTGTAAAATCTGGCAGAATAGGAAAGCAAAGCATATTTAACTTTTATGTTTGCAGTTTTGATATGATTATTAGCTCTTAAAATATAGAAGCTAACTCAAGTTAGATCATCGGGTCAAGGTCTTGATTTGTTTTCTTTCCATTTACTGTTTATTTAAGCCAGTTTTAGGAGTGATTATGAGGCAATGAGAATTTTTAACAGGCCTTTCAAAACTTATACATCTAAGTGAGTTATCCCTTTAAAGTTATTGCCCTAGGATGACATTGTATTTATTACAATAAAAAGCTGTATTGCTCAAACCAATGTTAGATTGGGGGTAGGGCAGGTAGGATTTGCTTTTAAAGTCAACAGCACATTTTTGAATCTTTTTTTTTTTCTTAAGACAGGGTCTCACTATATTGTCCAGGCTTGTTTTGAACTCCTGGGATCAAGCAATCCTCCTGTATTGGCCTCCCAAAGTTCTGGGATTACAGGCATGAGCCACCATGCCTGGCCACATTTTTGAATCTTTTTAGTAATGGAATAACATCAATAGGGTATATTTGAGTTTTGGAAGTAGCCAACAGCTCTTCAGAATCATCTTTTCACTAGTTTAAGTGATTAGCCTAATTATTTGTTAATCACAAAAATATGTTTAGGAATTAATGAGACTGTTTCTTGTGTGTCACATACATTGTCTCTGAAGGTAATTCCAAAAGATAAACTTTAATTAAGTTTTGAACTATGGCAGCATCATTGGCATAAATGAAGAAGATCTCAAGATGACAGTTTTAAAAATGACGACTCTCATCTGACTATTTAGTTCTGTTATAATAAGGAAAAAAGCCCATTCCATTATTTATAGTAGCATTCTGGTATTGTGAAAACACAAAGACATTTTAGTGGAATAAAAATAAAATAGTTTGTCTAGGTGTGATTACTACTAGCTCATCAAAAGTAATTGTAAGTTGGCTGATACTTGCTGGTAATGGCCCTTGGAATTGAAAGCTAGGTCAGGAAATGACAGCTAAGGGAATAGACTGAAATGCGAGAGAGTGGAAAGGTCACCTTTTAAGGACTTACTGCTGGAGTCTTGGGATAAATGGTGAGACATAATTTTCTACTCTTTGGTGCCTGTTTCATGCCCCCATTACTTAAATTTCCCTGGCTCAGGTTTAATCCAGTAATTTTCCATCATAACGATTATATGCTTGTTGTAGAAAAATAAACATTTAAAAATGACCCACATATTTCTGGCTAGGTATAGCAGATTGAACTCTTGCATATATCTTTGCTCTGTTATAATGATAGTGAGGGTATAATAAACTAACAAGAATAAAACAGATGAGAGACATCAATAACATTTTGGAAGATGTAAGAAGAAGGGACAAGTGGTAACTGTCTTACCAGAGTGGAAAAAGCTGACTCTGATTTCAACAAGAAGTAGAACTTGGGAAAAGTTCTAGAAATAGAGGTGATGAGATACCTCAGAAAACTGGGTGGTATAGATCTGAGAAGAGAAGGTTATCTTATTTTTGTAAGATATTAAACTCTAAAACTGTTTTAAAATGGGAAACCTGACAGTCATAGTTTTGTTTTATTTTGTTTCACATCTATAAACATATGGAAGAAAAGAGAAGTGCCAAGTCTACTCTTTTGGCTTAATGGTTATTTATGCTTTATAGCAAACAGAGATGTCTGTTTAAATATTCTTAATAGGATAACAGATTATTAAGGAAACAAACAGAATTACAGACTTTTTAGAAGTTATACTTACCTTCATGGGACATAACACATTTTCATGTCTGAATTACGGGAAAGGGTCTATTGTTGGAAATAATGTTCACAAAGACTGTTCTGTGACATAGATTAGTACTTGCTTTCCTGATGATCTAAAAGAAAGGATGTTTTCTTTTCATCTTGATGGCCTTCCTTTTACCAGCAGTTGGAAGGGCCTGTAGTGTTAAAGCTAACTATTGCAATTCCACTAGGTAGGAGAAAAAAAAGCAGGCTTGAAAAAAGAAAAGCTTATAATGTGGAAATGAAAATGTCAGAAAGAGAATTTTAATCAGTGGAATATAGAACATATAGTGTGTTGCCTCTAGTGTTTGAATTTTCCTAAGGAGCAGTTAGAAGCCCAGCTAAGTTCCAGCAAGCAGGGATATGCTTCTTCCTTTCCCAGAAGGAGTAGGAAGTTCTCTTTCTGGAGAAACAACCCACGTTTCTGGATTGGGGGCATAGTCAGCTGAGGGCAAGTGATATACTGAAAACAAGAGGGTGTACTGATTTCTACACGTTGAATCAGAGATCCTTAGTTCTCATCCCCCAGGTGGCTCTCTGAACATTGACACAAAGTTTATGCTGTCCAACCAGGAGACTGGAGGCTCACTCTCTGGGCAAAGTGATTAATCCATGCTAAAGAATCTATGGATGCTGACATTTGGGATCCTTCTAATGGAGTTCCTGCCTCCCTCTAGAGATGCCCACCCATCCACAACCCTGCTGTTCTTCACAGAGCTTCCAGGGATGTTGTAGTGCTTCACTCTCAACAACAGTAGAGAGCCAAGGACGATCAGCTGTCTAACCAAAAAGAAAGAGAGCAGAGAAACAAATGAATTCAGTTGAAACAATGAAAAATTAGGGAACAGAAGAAAATCTTTAAAGCTCAAAGCTATAATAATATATAGGCCTACCTTGGAGAGACTGAAAGTTCAATTCCAGACTACCTTAATACAGCAAATATCACAATAAAGCGAGTCACATAAATTTTATGGTTTCCCAGCTCATATAAAAGTTATGTTCAGACACCTGTACTCATATTTTCAATGAAGCACTACTCATAATAGCAAAATCATGGACTCAACCTAGGTGCTGATTGATGGTGGATCGGATTTAAAATGTGGCATATATACACCACAGAATACTATGCAGTCTTAAAAAGAATGAAATCATGTCTTTTGCAGGAACGTGAATACAGCTGAAGGCCATTGTCCTAAGTGAATTAGTGCAGAAACAAAAAACCAAATGTTACATGTTCTTACTTATAAGTGAGAACTAAACACTGGGTACACATGGACGTAATGATGGAAACAATAGACACTGGGGACTCCAAAAGGGGAGAAAGGGATGGGAACAAATGTTGAAAAACTACTTACTGGGTACTATATTCACTGTTTGGTTGAGAGGTTCATTAAAAGCCAAACCTCGTAACTATACAATATATCCATGTAACAAATCTACACATGCACCCCCTGAATCTAAAAAAAAAACCTAAATACTGTATTTACACTATATTGTAGTCTAGTAAGTATGCAACAGCTAAAAAAAAATGTATATAACCTAATTAAAAAATACTTTATTGCTAAAAATGCTAATGATCATCTTAGACTTCAGCAAATTGTAATATTTTTGCCACTGGAGGGTCTTGCTTCAGTGTTGATGGCTGCTGACTGATCAGAATAGTGGTTGCTGAAGGTTGGGGTATTTGTGGCAATTTCTTAAAATAACAGTTAAGTTTGCTGTATTGATTACTTTCACAAAAGATTTCTCTGTAGCATGAGATGCTGTTTGATAGCAATTTACCCATAGTAGAGCTTCTTTCAGATTTGGACTTAATCCTCTAGAACTCTACCACTGTTTTATCAGCTGAGTTTATATTATTCTAAATCTTTATTGTTATTTCAACAATGTTCACAGTCTTTTCACCAGGAGTAGATTGTGCCTTAAAAATGCACTTTTTTTTGGCTGGGTGTGGTGGCTCATGCCTGTAATCCCAGCACTTTGGGAGGCCGAGGAGGGCGGATCATGAGGTCAGGAGATCGAGACCATCCTGGCTAACGGTGAAATCCCATCTCTACTAAAAATAAAAAAATTAGCCAGGTGTGGTGGCAGGCGCCTGTAGTCTCAGCTACTCAGGAGGCTGAGGCAGGAGAATGGCATGAACCCAGGAGGCGGAGCTTGCAGTGAGCCGATATTGAGCCACTGCACTCCAGCCTGGGCGATAGAGCGAGACTCTGTCTCAAAAAAATAAAAATAAAATAAAATACACTTTTTTTGCTTATCCACAAGAAGTAACTCAGCCGGGTGCAGTGGTTCATGCCTATAATCCCAGCACTTTGGGAGGCTGAGGAGGGTGAATCACTTGAGGTCAGGAATCGAGATCAGTCTGGCCAACATGGTGAAACCCTGTCTCTACTAAAAATACAAAACTTAGCCTGGTGTGGTGGGTGGCAGGCACCTGTAATCCCATCTACTCACGAGGCTGAGGCAGGAGAATCACTTGAACCCAGGAGGCAAAGGTTGCAGTGAGCCAAGATTGCACCATTGCACTCCAGCCTGGGTGATAGAGCAAGACTCCATCTCAAAAAAAAAAAAAAAAAAAAAAAAAAAAGAGTGACTCCTCATCCATTCAGATCTGATCATGAGATTGTAGCATTCAGCCACATCTTCAGACTACATTTCTAATTCTAGTTATCTTGCTGTTTCTACCACATCTGTGGAACTTCCTCCACTGAAGTCTTTGACCCTAAGCCATCCATGATGGTCAAACTCATCTTCCAGACTCATATTTGTGTTGATATTTTGACTTCCTCTTATGAATCATGGATGTTCTTAATGGCATCTAGATAGGGTGAAGGTTTTCAATTTACTTTGCCCAGATCCATCAGAGGAATTACTATCTATGGCAGCAATAGCCTTACAAAATGTATTTCTTAAATAATAAGACTTGAAGTTGAAATTACTTGTTGATCTATGGGCTGCAAAATGTATGTGATGTTAGAAAGTATGAAAACAACAGTAATCTCCTTGTACATCTCCATCAGAGCTCTTAGGTGACTAGGTGCATTGCCGATGAATAGTAATATTTTGAAAGAAATATTTTTTCCTGAGCAGTAGGTCTCAATGATGGGCTGAAAATATTCAGTAAACCACATTGTCAAAAGATATGCTGTCATCCAGGCTTTGTTGTTGCATTTATGGAGCACAGGCAGAATAGATTTACGATAATTCCTAAGGGATTTAGGATTTTCAGAATGGTGAGTGAGTATTGGCTTAAAGTCATCAGCTGCATTAGCCCTAAACAGAAGAGTCAGCCTTTCTCTTTCTCTTCTCTTTCTCTCTCTTTTTTTTTTTTTTTTTTTTTTTTTTTTTTTTTGAGGCGGAGTCTCAGTTTGTGGCCCAGGCTGGAGTACAGTGACACAATCACAGCTCACTGCAGCCTAAACTTCCTGGGCTGAAGTGATCAACCCGCCTAACCTCCCAAATAGGTTGGACTACAGGCATGTACCACCACACCTGGGTACTTTGTAAAATTTTTTATAGAGACAGGGTCCTGCTGTGTTGACCAGGCTGGTCTCAAACTCCTGAGCTCAAGCCATCCTCTTGCCTCGGTCTCCTGAAGTGTTGGAATTATGGGCATGAGTCATTGCACCTGATCCCTTCTTTTGAAGCTTTGAAACCAGGTATTGACTTCTCCTCTCTGACTAGGAAAGTCCTAGATGACATCTTCTTCCAATAAAAGGCTGTTTTGTCTATGTTGAAACTCTGTTGTGTGCTATAGCCACCTTCATCAAGTGTCTTATCTAGATCTTCTAGATAAATTGTGGCAGCTTCTCCATCAGCACTTGCTGCTTTACCTTGTACTTTTATATTGTGGAGACTGCTTCCTTCTTTAAACCTCATAAAGCAGCCTCTGCTAGCTTCAGATGTTTCGTCTGCAACTTCCTCATGTCTCTCAGCCTTCATATAGTTAAAGAGAATTAGGGCCTTATTCTGGGTTAGTTTTTGGCTTAAGGGAATATGTGGCTGGTTTGATTTTCTATCTAGACCCTTAAAACTTTCTTCATATCAGCAATAAGGCTGTTTTGCTTTTTTATCATTCATGTGTTCATTATAGCAGCACTTTTAATTTCCTTCAAGAACTTTTCCTTTGCATTCACAACTTGGCTGTTTGGCATAAGAGGTTTGGTTTTTGATTTTGACTTATCTTGGCTTTCAACATGCCTTCCTCACTAAGCTTAATTGTGTCTGGCTTTTGATTTAAAGTAAGAGACATGCAACTCCTCCTTTTCTTGGACACTTAGAAGCCAATGTAGTGTTATTAATTGACCTAATTTCCATATTGTTTTGTCTCAGGACATAGGGATGCCTGTGGAGAGGGGGAGAGATGGGGGAATGGCCAATCAGTTGAGCAGTGAGAACACACACAACATTTATTAAGTTCACTCTCTTATATGGGTTTGATTAATTGTGCCCTCAAACAATTATAATAGTAACATCAAAGGTCACTGATTACAGATCACCATAACAGATAAATTAATGAAAAGTTTAAAATATTGTGAGAATTACCAAAATGTGACACAGACACAAAATGAGCTTATGCTGTTGGAAAATGGCACTGATAGACTTGCTTGGTGCCAGATTGTTACAAACCTTCAATTTGTAAAACAACAATAGCAACGACAAGAACAAAAACACAGTATCTGTGAAGCACAATAAAGCAAAGCACAATGGAACAAGGTATGCCTGTGTTCAAAGAGATAACTACTGCATTTATGAAACAAGAAAATCATACTTAAAAATTCAGAGAAAAACACCTAGAAAAAATAGTAGAAACAATAACAAGCAGTAGATGTTTGAATAATATGGTTGAAAAAAAAAGTTCTCCCAGGAAACAGGACAAAAGATGAAGAAGTGGAATATAGGAGAGACAAGATAAAAACTTAGAGGATCATTCACCATGGTAGTGATATTAAGAAAAGAAAATTTAGAGGATCATTCAGGAGACTAAGCATCTGATTGGTAGGAGTCCCAGAAAGACACTAAAGAAAGGACAGAGAGGAAATTACCAAAGAAATATTTTAAGAAAATGTTTCATAACTGAAGTATAGGAATTTCTAGATTAAAAGTGCCCATTGAATGCCCAGGACAGTGAATGAAAGAAACATGAAGACATACAATTTTGATGTTTTAGAATGGTGGAGATAAAAGAGAAGATCACAAAGGCTTCCATACAGGAAAAAAAAGGTCACATTGGAAAGATCAGAATCAGAATAGCATCAGACTTCTTACTAGCCATACTAGGAGACAGTAGAACATTGTTGCATAAGTTCTGCAGGATTTCTGTACTTACAAATCCAAACCATCAATCAAAGGTGAGTTCTCAGAAAATATATGTGCAAGATTTAAAATAAATTAACATGATGCATTCTTTATTTGGAAGGCATTGGAGACTGAGCTCCACCAAAATAAAAGGGAGATCAAGAAAATGTGAGATATAGGAAACAGTTCACAATGAAGATAGAAGCCAAGGGAATTCCCAGGATCATAGATTCTAGGATTATGGCTGTACAACAGGCCTAGGGTGCAGTTAGTCCAGACGTGAGCAGGAGGATGGAAGGCCACAGGAGGGATGTAGCCAAGAAAATATTGGAATTAATATATTACCTAATGTATTCACCCATATCAAAGGCTTTACAGTTATGTAGAAAAGTTTAGGGCTGATGTAGCTACATATGTAGAGAACTAGACAAATGAAAATAGAAGAAAATTATGGGAGGAATAAAGATACAGGTTGGGGTTGGGTTTAGTGGTCAAGAGAATGAGCTCTGTAGTCAGGCTGTCTGAATTTGAATCCTATCTATAACACTTACTACCACTAACTGCATACTCTTGAGTAAATTACCTTTCTGTCCTTCAGTTTCCTCATCTATATGGAGATACTAATCATACCTACCACTTTAGTCTACTCCTGCTTCTGTAGCAAAGTAGCACGGATCGAGTAATTTATAAATCATAGAATTTTTTTTCTCACAGTTCTGGAGCCTGGGAAGTTCAGGATCAAGGCACTGGCAGATTCAGTGTCTGGTAAGAGGTCATTCACTGCTTCCAAGATGATGCCTTGGTGCTGTGTCCTCCAGAGGTGACAAATGCTTTGTCTTCACCTGGCAGACAGGATGGAAGGGCAAAGGGGACTAACTTTCTAAAGATTTTATAAAGGCATTAATCTGTTCTATGAGGGCAGAGCTTTCATGACCCAATAACCTCCCAAAGGCCTCACCTCTTAATATCATCCCCTTGAGGGTTAAGTTCCAATGTAAAAACTTTGGAAGGATGACTCCATTCAAACCACAGCACCTACTTAGCATGTTGTTGTGTGGATCAGATGAGCTAATACATGCAAAACCATTAGATCAGTAGAAATAGTACTAGTAATCATAGTAATATTAGTAGTAGTGGTAGCTGTGGTAATAGTAGTAGGTGCTCAAAATTATTAACTATTATTTCTATTGCTATTATTTTTAAAACTGAAAAATAATTAAGATGTTTAATACTTTTCTTGAGAAATTTTGTGATAAGTACCCAGAAGAAACTATCTAAAATGATAAACCAAAACCAAAACATTTTTAATGACCTATAGTGCCACCCCTCAAAGGTGAAATTTTTAAGCATGTGAGTGTATTTTTCCCTGTGCATTGTTTTATTTATATGATTATTATATTCTCTCTATATAATTTTGTGTTCTGCTTTTGTTTTTTAACATAAAAGAACCATATTACCTGTTAATACAAACTCTAATTAAAGAGTTTTTGTTGACTTCATTATTTTCCACTAAATGTATGGAAAATATTTCACTTAACCAATTATCTATTTTTATATATTTAGTTTGCTTTGTGAATAGCATTGGGTGATGTCTTTCTAAAATACATTTCAAAATTTAGTTTTCTTATTAGAAATATAATACATGTTTATTATAGACATTTTAGGGTGTCAAAATAAGATCAGTAAAATTAATGTAACAGTAATCTACCTAGAAAGAAGCACTGCTAGCATTTTTGTAATGTATGCTTCTTGTCTTTTTTCTTGACAATATATATTTTTTATTTGTTTTGCAGAATGTAGAACTTTTCTTGTAGATGCTATGACCACCTTTTGATATCTTCTATGTCATGTTAGTGTCAGCAGAGTATTTAATTGTAAATTTTGGGATCTTACTTTTTAAATTGCTTTAAAATTTTTCAGTGTTTCACAATGATAATGTATTGAAAATATTTACAGCTAAAAATCTCTTTTAAAATTATTCAGAATTATTCCTTAAATTCTTAGAAACAGAATTCCAGGTTCAAAAGGTTTACATTTAATATGTATTGTCAAATTTCCCTCCGTGAAAATTCTACAAAACTCTGTGCTCACAACCTTGTCAACACTAGGTTTTCTGATATTATTTTTTTAATTCCATAAAATGTTTCCTATATTTAGAGTTATTTTCTTCATTAGATTCTTATGTACAAAGAATATTAGAAGTTTAAGACTTTTACTGTTTTGAAAAATTGCTTTATCAAGAGGACAGTATTTGACTATCATTAACAGTGGATAATAACGTCTATTACTCTGTGTTCTTACGAATGATGGGATTGTTATATTCTTCACATGGATAGTAAGCGAAGTGTTGATAGGTTAATAGAATAGATCTTAAGCCTTGCAGTATTCCAGGCAAGATAGCGTCGTGGCTCAGACCAGGGTAGTAGCAATGGAAATGTTCATATGCTGGAAATTTTTTGGAAAACGCTATTGACAAAATTTTCAATATTTTGTCATATGATCACATATGATCAGTTGCATATGTGATTTGTAAGAGATTAAAGAGTCAATGATCACTCTATGATTTTTGGCCAGGGTAATTGGAAAATTTAAGTTGCCATTTAAGAAGCTGGGAAGATTATAGGAGAATCGTGTTGGTCAAGCAAGATCAGGAGCCCAAGTTTGGACATGTTAAGTGTGATGCTTATTTAATAAGTAAGATATATATACATATATATATATATATATATATATATATAGAGAGAGAGAGAGAGAGAGAGAGAGAGGGAGGGAGGGAGGGAGGGAGTTGGATATATGATTCCAGTGTTCAGAGGAGAATTCTAAGCTGGAGATATAAATCTAAGAGACATCGGCATATAATTGTTAATTAAGAGAAAACATTAGATGAAATCACCAAGAAAGAGAGCATCAGAAGAAAAGAGGAGGATCAAGTACTGATCCCTGGGGGTATTCCAGTGTTTAGGAACTGTAGTGATGAGAAGAAACCGACAAAGGAGACAGAAGCAGCAGCAAGAAAAAGGAGAAAAACCAGGACTGTGTGGTTCCTGGTAGGAAGCTGAAAGAAATATTTCCAAGAGGAGGGGTGATCAGCTATGTCAAATGCTGCTTATACATCAAGTAAGATTAAGACTGAGAATTAACTGTTAGATTTAACGATATAGAGATAGCTAATTAGTGACCGTGAGAGTACAGGTTTGGTGAAGTGGTGTGGTGAAAACCAGATTAGATGGGATCTGATTTTCAAGTGATTAATATTATAAAAATATTATAAGAATTAGAATCTTTAAGGAATATAATTTATTTGAACTATGCCCAATAATTCATCTTTTTTTTAAGTGCCCCAAATCTCCATTTCTAGGGTACTCATAAGAAGTCTAAGTAAATTTGAAGTAAGTCTGGCAATTTTACCCTTAAAAAACTACAAAACATTAGTCCTTTACTTGGCTGTAATGAAGAGGAACATGTCTCCCTCTGTTGATTATTTGCAATAAGATTCACCAGGGGCTCATTTTAATTGCCTTGGTGTAGTATGTTCCCTGGTACCTTGGCTTTTAAAGTGGTATTGAGCTACAATGATCAGCTATGCCAACAGGCCATTATATGTTAATAGAATTTTACTAGCATATTTGTAGACTGTTAATTTGATTAAACTTTCATGTCTTGATAACTTTTCTTTATAGCAGAATAAACCTAGGAGATTCTGATTTGGTAGGTCTGAGGGAGTCTAGGTATTTTTTTTTTAATCTGATTCTGCTGCAAAGCTAGGCTTGGAAAACTTTGCTTTACTAGGAACAGGATTCTATAAATAAGAGCTAACATTCATGATAGTGCCAGGCTCAACTTTTACTTAATCACATTTATTGTTAAGTGCCCTAGCCCTAGCATACACATTTAAAGCTCCCTGAGAATTTTCATCAGATTGTGACTTCCTCAATAGAATGTAACAAAAATAGCCTCACCTTTAGACACAAGGGTACACAGAATATTTATTTTATGTGCATAAGCAAAAACGGAATTATATTTACAAATTGGAAAAGTAATAAAGTGAAACGTTCATCCAAAAATCAGATATTGAATAAACTTTTAATTCCCTTTTGTAGTTTCCTTTTAATTTAAACAACATAAACGTTTTAAATACCACTCATTACATGCTGAGCGTATAGATAACAGTTTTGGCACTTTAAAAAAAGCTGAGGAATGGATGGTTAATTCTCAGTGATATTTATTCATTTTCTATAGTGAGGATTCTCTAATATATCAAAAGGATCTGGAGGGTTGGTACATGGCTAGAGAAAGTAAGAAAATAAAGAAGGTGAAATGGAGGTGTTGGGGAGGGATTCATAGAATGTAGAGAATGGGAAGAATGTTTTCTTTAAAAAAACCTTTCTAAGTTCATAATTTGTTATTCCTCTTAAATGAAATAATGAAATTTGGATCCTTAAAGCTTCCATGTTTCCAGTTCTGTTCTTCTGGAGAGCTTTTCATAGTTTAAAGACCTTATGAAGTCTTTGATTTTTGATTGTGACCCATGATCTGTGGGCTTTTCTTGTTTTCACTGGTTGGATTATAATCATATTTGAAGTCTTATGATTCTTTTATATTGTCCAAAGTAAGTTACATTTAATATTTGGTGACTGCTGTAAGGAAAACATAGTTATTTGGGGCAGCATAACAATCACTGAATGTTAGAATAAGAAGGCATAGTCAGCTTTTATAGTATATTATAATCTTTACGGTGTGTATTGTTTTGCACAATTCTGTAGGTCAGCTGGGCAGATATGCTTTATGTAGTGTCAGCTGGGATACTATTATATCTGGAAGATGCAGACTTGCCTCAATCACACGGTTGGAAATTGTTGTCAGTGTTGGCTTGGAATTCACTGGGTCTGTTAGCTAGGGACATGATTCTCCTCCACATGGTCTTTTTATGTGGTTGCTTGGGCTTCCTGACAGCATGGTGGCTGGATTCAAAGGAGAATTCTACATGCATGAAAATGGAATCTGCAGATCTCAGATGTTACACAGAGCTGTAATTTGAATGTTTGTCCCCTCTAAATCACATGTTGAAATTTAATTGCCATTGTAACAGTGCGAAGAGGTGGGACTTTTTAAAGGTGATTGATTAGGCCATGAGGGCTGGCTGCACTCACAATCCTGGCATTGCTGCCTTATAGAAGGGCAAGTTTGATTTCCTCTTGCTTCTGTGAGTGCTCTCCCTCTGTCTCTCTGGCTGGCTCTCACCCTCTCTTGCCTTCCCTTACCTTCCCTCCCTCCTCCTCCCTCTCCCTACCTCTTTCCCTGTCTTCTCTCTGTCTCCTTCTTCCCTTCCTTTCTCCTTCTCTCCTCTTCCTTCTCTCTCCTTCTCTCCTTCTTCTTTCCCTCTTCCCTTCTCTCCTTCTACCATATGGTGACACAGCAAAAGGGCCCTCACAAGTTGCTGGCATCTTGATATTGGACTTCCCAGCCTCTGGAACTGTGAGCCAATATATTTCTGTCCTATATACATTACCTAGTCTGTGATATTCTGTTACAGCAGCACAAAACGGACCAAGACACACAATATCACTTCTGTCTCATATTTTTCACAGGGCCAGCTCACATTCAAGGGGAAAAGAAATTATTTCCATTTTGCCATTAGAAGAGTGACAATTTGTAGCCTTCTTTAATCAACCAGTTTGTCCTTTGGCCACAAATTATTTGTATTTATCACATATGCAGAATGCATTGCATTCCTCCAGAGACCCCTGAAAAATCTTATTCCATTATAGTATCAGGCTCGAATGCAAGGTTCAGGTTCTCATCATCTGAATCAGGTCCAGGTGTAGACAGGTCTTCTTAGGTGAGGTAGCCCAGGTGTAGACCCTTGAACCAAAAAGGTAACCTAAAATACAGGGTAGATGGGGCAGGATGACTGCAGTAGACACTCCTGTTCAAAAAGTGGGATATAGCTACTTAGCAGTCACTGGTCCACTGAGTTTCTGATACTGAATCAGGTATGTCACTGGTTTTTCCTGCTTTGGCAGAAGGGAATGTATGTTGATTAAGGCTCTGCTTTGCTTCCTGGGGGCAGTCCTTTGCGGTTCTTGGGTTCACCCTCTGAGTCAACATTTATTTATTTTTTTAAGAAATATGCTGAGCTTATGCTAACTATCTTTCTAGGTCTGTTTCCTGGTTATAAAAAGTTTGAACCCACTGTCCATTTTGGTACAAGCTGGTGTGATTCTAGTGATATAATTCTCTTAAGAACGTCATAGATTTCATGTGAATCTCATTGGCATTTACCCCATTAGACAAATCCACATCCACAGATGTTTTTGAGATAGGCCCCTCTCTACTGTGAGTTAAGATGCTGTGGGACAATGCCCTGAAGATTCATACTAGCCTTTTTGTTTAGGTGACAATGTCTATGAGAACCTACGAGATTCTTAGAAACTCTTTTGTCTAGCTGAGGCCTTTAATAGTCTTCGAAACTCTTTCACATAGATGATTTGGTCAAGGCGAAACAGCCTTTAGTCTTTCTGAGTTTTAACAAAGGGTTTTAAAACTACACCCTTGACTTACTCTTGACCTTGAGGTTACATCTTACTGGCAACCTCTTGGATTAGATCTTTGCTCTGAGGCTGTTTCTTTGAAAATCTATTGCACATTCAAGTTTCTTTGTTCATTTGTTTGCTTCTTATGCAAGCGTCACTTCAGAAGCACATGATTTTTTTTTTTTTTCTGTTACTGGTTATGTTAACTGTGATCACTTGGTTAAGGGAATGTCTCCAGTTTTTTTTTTTTTTTTTTTTTTCACATCAAGTTGTTGCTAGGATACATTTTGAACGTAGAATTGAATGTCTGGATTTGACTGAGAGAGTTGTGCATTAGACATGTTGAATTCGAGATGCCTATTTGACATCCTAGTAGAGACTGGTTCAGGAGCAGGGGTGCTGGTAATTGGAAAGATGAGGTAGTCCTTTTTCATTTTTTCAGTGAATACAGAAGTGAGGTTATCTGAAGGGAGTAATAATGAGGGAGCACATTGGAGATGTGAGGAGAGAGATTTAGAAGGTTCTTCTCAGAGTAAATTGACCGGAAAAGTGTAGTGGACTTAAGGGCAGTGTTGTGATGCGGGACCATTTGACAACTGTGATCCTAAACCAGCCTATGAACATTCAAGATGTTCTGCTTCTTGGAGTCAGACTTTGTAGAAGGAGTTTTACTGTGATTGAGGTTTGGTCAAGCAGTACAGTGGAAAAAGGGGTAAATTAGTTTAGAGTGTGTGCAGGGAGGTAATTTATCAGGACAGATCATGGAATATAAACTGGATTAAGTAGACAAGAAGGAGGTGAGGAGAGTGAAAAAGTGGCTCAACGGTTTTAAGTCCCAAAACAGTGAGAGACAGTTCTAGAGAAAGATAAATAGATACGACATGGTGAATAGGGTATGTGAATGATTGAAATCAGGATTTGAGATGCATTTCATCTGTGTTCTAGTTTAATACCATACCAGCTTTACGAAGTGGTTTTTTTTTTTTTTTTTACGGTCTCCATTTTAAACAGAAGCAAATTATGTTGATCAAGATTAAGCAACTTGGCCAAGGGTACATAGTTAGTAAATGGCAGAGCTTGGATGGAAAATTAAAATATTTGTTTTTGTTTTTAACTCCCAAACCTTTGTATAATACTATACCAGCTGTCTTTGATTCATGACAGTTGCCCACTAGAAAAAGGATAATCATTATTATGACTGAAAATGTTTACATTATATTTGTTTTGCTTTTTTAGGCTTATTATGGCATGCAAATGAAAAAAGGCCTCAGAAAACATTTCTAATTTTATAAACATCTACTTACTTCCTTTAGAGAATGAGTGGCCTTTAGAAATTGGTTGAAAATGATTTTTACTTTTTCAAAGTTCACAAACAAGCATTCACACATCATTATTAAGCTATTAGCATGGAGTGAATTCTACCTGACCCATTTACATTAATATAAAATTTCCTTTATGTTAAGGAGGTCTTCCATTTTCCTACACTTAAAATGATTTAAGTAGATCCCTATATAATGATAAACGATGATGTTCTGAGAAAAATAAGGTAATTTGATTATCTCTACTTCAGGAAGCTTCAAGAAAATTTACTTAGGTTCTAACTTTAGTGGAGGGAAAAGTGAAACTTTTAAGTTTAAGGTTTCTCACCCTAATCATTAAAATAACAATACTTAGCCAACTTTCACAATATGCAAACAGACAAAACCAAATTGCATGAGCTGTTTTTGGTTTAAAATTACATGGAGCGCTTTCCAGCAATACTTGTATATAGAGGCTTGATTGAAATAGCTGCATAATTCCTCAGCAGAGGGCTTTTCTTTGCTGTAATTACATTCATGCAGTGACTCATATTCTCTTAATGCCTAGATTTTATAATTCAAAGGGAAACGTTCCCTTGAAATTTGAAAACCTGGAGGACTCAAAAGTTGTTTTAAAATTTTTCTTATTATTATTACTTCTACTATTTGTACACCACAGCTAGTATTCCTCTGAGGAATATTTGACTTAGGTGATTTTGATTTCACTCATGCTGGCTGCAGTAGTGGGGTTTGACTCATGTGACAGTGATAGAGCAAGGATCCCGAAGATGTCTAGCGCAGGGATAGGGTGTTCTGCATTCAGGGACTTCAGCAGTGGGGATCTGGGGCTTTCACTCTGGTATTCACCGCCCTACAGCTCAGTTTCTTTTACATGTCAGCTTACCTTTGACTTCTGTTTCTCTTTCCTTCATCAGCTGAATGATTTTTTTCTGAATTGACAAGTTCAGATTCCCAGGAGAGGGCACCTTGCTGGGTCTGCTGATAAACATGCCTCTGTATGATAATGTTTCCCTCCTACTTCTGGGGAAGTTTTCAAGACTGATAGCAAGGTTGGAGGACAGTCCTTTGCAAACACCTGGCTAGTATCTCTCCTGTTTTGGGTAACAGGGTGTGATGCAGATGCTGGAGCAATTACCGGTTTTGCCTGAGGCAGGTCTTTCCCGTGTAATTTCACATTTTTGTTATAAACCCTTGGAAATTTGTGAAATATATAATACACTCATGAAGACAAAAAAAAAAGACAATTTTCAGTTGGATGTACAACAGGTACTTTCTTCACCACTCTCCTTTCCACCAATATTGTTCAGTTCTCTGTAAAGAATCGTGATGGTCAAGGGAGGCCTGGCAGGAGAATCTTGAATGTTCACAGACAAATGTTCTTGTCAAAGGATTGGTTTAGGAGTGGCCATATAATGTAATTCTGGCAAAAGATACTTGAGAAGATGAATGCTAAGAGCTATTTTTGAAAGGGCTTGTTCACTTTAAA
This sequence comes from Macaca nemestrina, assembly GCF_043159975.1. Classification (NCBI taxonomy): domain Eukaryota; kingdom Metazoa; phylum Chordata; class Mammalia; order Primates; family Cercopithecidae; genus Macaca; species Macaca nemestrina. The sequence goes on from NC_092128.1 coordinate 67,604,444, forward strand.
AAATAAATACAAGGCTTTTTTCTTTTTTTAATCTTGGAATAATGTAGTTTTTGTAAGATGCTGAGAATTGCAGCCGTCATGTCAGGGTCATGAGAGGAGCCAGTTAAGAGAGTCCCAGCTACCATGCCGATGGCAGAGCAGAAAGTTGTAAACACCCCTCATCTCATTAATGGCACTGAGCCACCACATGAACCAACCCTGGAACTGCCCTGATGTCAGGTGGGAAGATTACTTTGATGCAATTGTAGCCTCCAAGTATGCTACAAGGTGAGCTATCCTAGAGGTGAGGGAACCAAAAGCTCCCACAGACTACATTCCAATCCTCATATCACATAATTCGCTAAATTGATTTAAAGTGCACAGTGAGAGGCAAGAGGAAAGATTATTAGGTTGGCATACCTGGGTTAGGGGCAAGTAGGGTAGAGGGGCCATGCCAGCTAATCCTGGGGTACCTAGTGTTCATGTTCATACATCTGCATATGCCTTCCCCGCTGATGTTGTGGTTACAAGGACCAGAGTTGAGGTTTGGGCAAGCCTCAAAGATAGCAGTTGTCCCAAGCTAATAACACCTGCTCAAGTGTCTGAGAGATACTGGGACAAGTATGCCTAGTCAGTGGCTGTGGGTTGCCAGTTAGCTTCACAAACAGTCATGAGTTCTGTTGTGTTTATTGGACAGATAACAAATGGGGCAGGAAAGAGTATCAGCAGTTGTTGTCAACCAAGGGTGATTTTTGTCCCCCAGTGTCCATTTAGCAATGTCTGGAGACATTTTTGATTGTCATGACTGGTATATGTAAGAGATGCTACCGGCGTCTATTAGGTAGAATCCAGGGATGCTAAGTGTGCTATAGTGAACAAGACAGCCTCCCAAGACAAAGAATTATCTGGCCCAAAGTATCGGTTGTGTCGAAGCTGAGAAACCCCCTCATGAATATTAAGTGAATATGTATATTTAGTGTATCCTGGATATTTAGTGCCTCTTATGTATTTAATATGTCATGAACATTTATTACTCGTATGCTTCAAGAATAATTGACATTTCTTGATCTTGCAGCCCTTTCTGTCAGCGTGTAACACATACACAGTCTTCTTTTTAATACTTTATACATTGGTGAATTCTGCTCATGTCTTACTAGCAAAGTATGTACTTAAAATGTCTTAAAATGGTTTGCCTCTATTTTATCAACCTCAAATTTATTTATCAAATAGAACTAAATATCCTCAAAAGCAAATTTACATTATACTAGTCCTGGAATTTCAAAGAAGAAATAACGTGATAAATGTCCTCATCGTTTAATATACTTTTTGTTGTGTTTTCTACAGCTTGCAGCTGAGAGCATGCTAGCTGATTTTCACATGAAGTCATTAAGAACATCTATTCTAAAGATAAATGAAGCATTGACTTAGACTATAATTACAAGTTTCCTAAATAGTAATATAAGCATCAGATAGTACAAGATTATGGTGTCGGCATTAATGTAATGCTTGTTTGATCGTTCTGTTTACATTTAAAGCAATTGTAGGCATGGTGCTTATGATGAACCTCTGTGTTCAAAAATGCACATTTTGAAATGATTGGAACAGTTTTTGTTTGATGATCTTCAGTTCACTTAAGGACTTCTTAGTTGGCTCAATGTCTATTAATAGAGCAACACTGGAAATTTATAGCTTCATGCATTTTTAAAAATTAATGATAGTTTTATTTATATTTTAGTGCTTTAAAAGATTAAAGATATTTTATGGAAGTTGTGTCTTGAGACCCCTCCATTAAAAGGGAAAGTTTTTCACATATACGAAATTAAAGAGAAGCATATTTAATATTATAGAGACAAGTAAATGTTGTTTAGGATAGATTTCAGAAAAGAATTGTTTTCAAATGTTGATGGTATATATTCCATTTCATTTCTTTTAACTTTCTTTGCCTTTTTTTACTTTTGTGATGGAAACTAACGTTTTGTCAGATGAAAATATCACATATAACACGTAAAGAAATGGTAAGGCATAATGCAATTAAAACTGTTTGATAAAAAGTTAAAGTAAAAAATTAAGAACAATATGTCTTAGAAACAATGATGTGCTTACAGTAGTTTCCTGGAATTACTGGCTGGTTCAGCAGAATCAGCTGTGCTCAGCAATGGAGTGACAGGTGGTGTAGGCAGTTCAACCTTACATTCTTTTAGAAATACTGGGGGTGTGTGTGTGTGTGTGTGTGTGTGTGTGTGTGTGTGTATGTGTATGTGTGTGTGTGTGAGAGAGAGAGACCTATAAAGTGTTGATTTGGGGGGGGTTTAAAGAATTGTTAAAGCCGATATGTGTAAACTTGATCCTGATTTTCATGTTTTACATTTTTGGGATCCTGTTTAATCATCATTTATTTTTGTTGTTGCAGTGATTTGCTGTCCTCTGAATACGTAGAGAGACACATTGAACATGGAGGCAAGACTGTGGAAGTTAAAGTAAGTGAAATTTTCCTACTTGTGGGGAAATTTATTGAGAATCTTTTAATACTACTGATTATGATTTTAATTTTCAATGATATTTCTAATGTACAGTTTTGGGGGTTTTAAAAATAATTTATAATCTAAAGTTTTATCACCCACTTTGGAAAAATGAAACTTTACTTTTAGTTATCAGAAAAAGAATTTTTAGGGTACTGTAGGAATTGTTAGACTTAGGTTTTATAGGATTGCTATACCTGCAAGTACTAGGTTGGTGCAAAAGTCCTTGTGGTTTTCGTCGTTATTTTTAACGGCAAAAACCCTAATGACTTTTTTTTTTTTTTGAGACAAAGTCTCACTCTTGTCTCCCAGCTGGAGTGCAATGGCGTGATCTCGGCTCACTGCAACCTCTGCCTCCCGGGTTCAAGTGATTCTCCTGCTTCGGTCTCCCAAGTAGCTGGGATTACAGGTGCCTGCCACCACACCCGGCTAATTTTTGTTTTTTAGTAGAGAGAGGGTTTCACCGTGTTGGCCAGGCTGCTCTCGAACTCAGGCGATCACCCACCTCGGCCTCCCAAAGTGCTGGAATTACAGGCATGAGCCACCATGCCTAGGAAACCCCAGTGACTTTTATGCCAACCTATAGTTCTTTCTTGGATTATGTCACTGAATATAGTTTTTGAAATTTGCCTTTAGGGTTACCACTGAGAACCAAGAGGTGAAAACTTGGGTCCAGGGTAGGTGTTTGCCTTTGCATTCAGTTGTGAAAGATTCCCACCCCCGCTGCCCCCTAACCCAGCCCCACCCCACAGCACCCCACACTTCCACCAGTAAAATGTAAAATTGTTAGATCTACAGGAGATCAAGGAGTTGAAAATACCTGGAGACAGAAATCTCAGGATACTGGTTATGACAAGTAAACTGTGAAAATATTAACACAAAAATAAAAGCCTCCACCAGCTAGAGGCATAAGAATGTGGGGTTTTTCCCCCAGATCTGCAGATGGTGTAATCTGAGAGCATATGAAAACAAAAGCCACCCAAGTGTAGGGCTTCCTTCTGCTCAATGTTGAGTATAGTGACTTTTGGCCAAGTGTTTATTTTCTTCTGCATAGTGTTCAGACTATCTACTCTACTTTATCTGAATTATAACCCACTTGTTCACATTCATTTCCTTTTTCTAATTACAAATTAGATACATGCTCATTTTAGGAAACTTGTAAACAGAGAAAAGTAGAACAAAAAAGGAAAACTCATCCTTAAACTCATCACTGAGAGATAAATGTTTTCATTTTGTTATTTCTTTGAGTTTTTTTGTCATATGCACACAGTTGTATATATACATAGATATTTACATAGTATCATATATAGCTACAATATTGTATCTGCTTGCTTCTGTATCATTTTGTAAACATTTGCCAAGTTATTTTCCCATAAAGCCTTTGTTCAGTTTTTTATGTACATATATTACTGTTGTAAAGCTTTTTATTCAAACTAAACTGTTATCAGTAACCAAAATAAATTAGATCGTCCTATTCAAATGACAATCTGAAGAGAATTGAGTTTTTCAATTATATATATGTAAACTAAAAGAAAACTTTTTATTGTGGAAAAGTTTAAACATATTTCGAAGTGAAAAGAATGCTATAATGAACCCCCTCATTCCCATCATCCAGCATCAACAGTTATCAACACTTTGACTATCTTTTTTTTCTCTTTTAATTTTGTGTGTGTGTGTGTGTGTGTGTGTGTGTGTGTGTGTGTGTATGTGTGTAGTATTTTAAAGCAAATTCCAGACATTAGGACACTTTGTCAATAAATACATCCTGTATACCTATACATTTCTAATTCATAAAGACTGAAAATCTGGTAACTCCTGTAAGCGATCTAGGTGTAATAATTATGCCTGTCTCTCCAGAAAGTTATCCTAAACTAAAGATTGGTGAATTGAATGGTGGATTAATTTATATTACTGCCTCCCTACAGAAGGGATATCAGGATTTTTCTAGATATAACATGGGAGAATGGAGCCATTTTGTTTATAGTTGGGGAAAAAAAATTACCTAGGGATAGAATCTGCAGGTCCTTTTATTCCTATCCCTGTTCATTTGGCTTCACTTCTCTATTTTCTATGATAATGTTTTTCTGATGTAGAGTATCTCTTATTCCCTTGTTAAATTAAAGAGGAAAGGAAACAGGCCTTTCACTATCTGTTTCCGTCTGTGTCTGTCAGTGGAATGATGAAATGCAAATAGGAACGTGGAGGGTGGACCCAGCAGATAGCTCTCTGCTCTCTCTATGGTAATATCCTTTTTCAGAAAACTTGTATCTAATCAGCAAAGTGCACTCTACTCTGGGATCTTAAGGCTCCATGGGTATACATAACACATGAAGCACTGACTTTGCCGCACAGTCTTTGCTGATTTTCCAACCTGAGAATTGCAGTTTCTTTGTTGATGGTTTTTCTAACCCCTAAGCCTATCATACTAGGGAAATGATAAATACAAACTTTGTCCAGACTGAAGGGCCAGAGGTTGTTTCTTTTTCCCTTTAAGAAAACCACTTTGGTCTCACCTGTCACCTCCATTTGTTTCCACTCCATTTAAAAATCTAACTCAAAATTCTCCTCTGGGTTTTTCCAGGAACCACATTGAAAGTGCTGAATCCTGCCCATCAATCCAAAGTCAGTAGCCAATTATTTCTCTGCAGGTTCCCTCCTGTCTCGACCTCTGTGCTTAGCTCTTTGGGATATTTCTTTTTACATGAAATCTGATAGCAGTCTATTTTCTTTATTAATGACTCATTAATACATTATAAATCAAAGTTGTAGCATTTTATATTTTTTCCTTCCCTGCAATACCTTTTTAAAAGGAACTCCTAAAACTTTTACTTCTCCTTTACCTTCCATATTAGTTTGCTAAAGCTACCATAACAAAGTACCACAGACTGGGTGGCTTAAACAATAGAAATGTATGTTCTCTCAATTCTGGAAGCTGGAAGTCCAAGATCAAGATGTTGACAGTGTTGGTTTCTTCTGAGGCCTCTCTCCTTGGTTCGTACATGGTATTCTTCCTGTGTCATCACATGGCTTTCCCTCTGTGTGTATCTGTATCCTAATCTCTTCTCGTGAGAACATCCTTCCTATTGAACTAGGGCCCACCCTAATAACCCTGTTTTAACTGCATTACCTCTTTAGAGACCCTGTCTCTACATACAGTTATATTCTGAGGTATTAGGGGTTAGGACTTTAACGTATGCTTTTTAGGGGAACACAATCCACCTATATAACACCTTCCTTAAGAGCCCTGTAAGTTTTTGGTTTTTTCTTAAAGTTGACTTTTCTCTTGGGACTGAGGTAAATGAAAGGAAATGTGAAATCAAAGCTAAACTCTAAGAGCTTCTTGTGTTAATTGGCACAAGCATGGCCATATGTATCCCAAGGATGCAAATTTAAAATTAAAGTATTATTCCAAACTTAACAACGGCTAGAAACCAGTCAATAAATGGCTGTGCTCATGTGTCTTTGAACTTTTGATAAAGGAATAAATGTTTCAGGAGAAAACATTTTTAGAAAAGAGCTGGATGCAGTGTCATGCCTGTTTGCAGCTACCCAGGAGGCTAAGGCAGGAGGATCATTTGAGCTCAAGAGTTCAAGGCCAGCCTGGGCAACATAGCAAGAGACTGTCTTAAACAACAACAAAAAAGTCATGGTAAATCTTTTAGATTGCAATTTTATTTTTAAAAACCTATCCAGTGGTAAAATATACAACGGACACAGAAATTCACATAAAACAATGTATGGGTTGATGAAATACTAAAGGCAAATGCTTTTATAATGACCATTCAGTTCAAGAAATAGAGCATGGCCAGCTGTTTGTTTGCTGCATCCCAAACCCAAGCCCTTTTCATCCTCCTCTTGTAAGATTTGTAAACATTATCCTGACTTTTATCGTAATCCCTTCCTTGCTTTTGTTCATAGTTTTATCACCAAAGCATGTCCCCCTGTAGTTTAATTTTGGCTGCGTAGGTTTTAAAAATAATTTTTGGCTGGGTGCAGTGGCTCACACCTGTAATCCCAGCACTTTGGGAGGCCAAGGCGGGTGGATCATGACATCAGGAGATCAAGACCATCCTGGCTAACATGGTGAAACCCCATCTCTACTAAAAATACAAAAAATTAGCTGGGTGTGATGGCACACACCTATAATCCCAGCTACTTGGGAGGCTGAGGCAGGAGAATCGCTTGAACCCAGGAGGCAGAGGTTGCAGTGAGCTGAGATCGTGCCACTGCACTCCAGCCTGGGTGACAGAGCAAAACTCTGTCTCAAAAATAAAATAAAATAAAATAATAATTTTAAAAACATTATCTTTCTCTTTTGTTTCCCCTCGCAATTTATTTGTTGAAGAAACCAGATTGTTTATCTTATGTAATTTCCTACAATCTGGATTTTGATGTTGATTGCAATTTTGTGTTTAGTGTAAAAACAAACACATTTTGGTGATTGTTCCTTAACATAATGATTTATGTTATCTGCAGGGACATCATCAGCCTCATTGAAATTAGTTTATCTTGTTCACATAGCTGTGCATAATTCTGATATATAAGTTGTATTAAAACTTCAAAAGAATTTTTTTCAAAGGTTACAAAGATAAAGTCTTTATGCAAGAAAAGAAAGATACTTTGTGTTCCTTTAATGAGACATATTAATCTTTCACTTACATTTATTTTCAATCCATTTAAAAATTAAATTATTGCCAGGCACGGTAGCTCATGCCTGTAATCCCAGCACTTTGGGAGGCCGAGGTGGGTAGATCACAAGGTTGAGAGATTGAGACCATCCTGGCTAACATGGTGAAACCCTGTCTATAGTAAAAAATACAAAAAAATAGCTGGACGTGGTGTCAGGCACCTGTAGTCCCAGCTACTTGGGAGGCTGAGACGGGAGAATGGCGTGAACCCGGGAGGCGGAGCTTGCAGTGAGCCAAGATCCTGCCACTGCACTCCAGCCTGGGTGACAGAGTGAGACTCTGTCTCAAAAAAAAAAAAAAAAAAAAAAAAAAAAAGTTAGATTGTGAATTTACCCATCTGTTTAGGGAGAACTTTTATGTGATTGACATGGGTTTCTAAAATAATTTTAAAGTAAAGCCTCAACTAATCAGAATACCTTGGGAATACAACTTTAATTCTGATTATGGAGAACCATGGTTCTGGATTCATAAGACAAAGGACATTGGAATTGATGAGTAGTGGCAACAGAGTCTTAGCCATGCAGTTTGCTGCTTTATAGCTTTTTTTGTCTTGAAACAGAAAGCTGCTAATATATGGGGCTAATTGAAATGAACAGTTATATAGGCTTTAGTTAATCAGTATTATAATACTAACAGTAGTAACTATTTATTACAGTAATAACTTTTACTGTATGATGTGATAGTCACATGAATTTGTATGTACCATTCAATCCTCAGACAACCGTGATTATAACTATTATCCTAATTTACAGAAATGAGACACAGAGAAGTTATACAACTTGGGAAAGTAACATAGTAAGGAGTAATAAAGCTGCAATTTGAATCTAGATTTTGTAACTCCAGAGCTGACTCTTACATGTATAAGATTTTACATACTATAGAATGTACACCGAATGTATGGTGTACATTCTATAGTATGTAAAGTAAGATAGGCATAAAAATTGAAATGTATTTTATTTATACACATGGTATACATATCTAATTCATTTTTGGTATCTAACAATTTCTCCTTTATGGTCTTTAATCCTTAAACTGAAATGGTGATTTACATAAAGACCCTTTAGGCATACCTCTTAAATTCGGTTATGCATTTGCGTAGTTTTTCTGTAATATCAGTTGCCTTGGGCAAGAATGGTAAAGACACACTCCAGGCCAAAGCTTGTTTTATTTTTGTTTGAATGAACATATGAGGAAAATAACCATAGTATGAATTTTAGAAAACTAAGAGAGGAATGGCAAATCCTTTATATATGTCAGGAATGTGTGTAGATGGGGCAGGGAACAGATTTTCTTGTGGCCCAAAACTAAAAGTAGACATCTTTGTAGAGATATAATTTATTATATCACTAATGAAAGATCATGACAGTCAGGCATATTCTGACTATCATCATAGTTCTGATAGTAGTTTTTGGTTAAATTATTTGATCTCATATGATTATAGTGAAAAGTAATGGCCACTGAATATCTATTTTTATTAGCTCAAGTTATTTCTAAACTACTGCATATGAGCATTCCCAACTTGTCTTTGGATTAGATTCCTAATCCTTAACAATGAGTTTGTACAATGAGTTGTACAATAACTCAAAAGGTACACAATGTGTTAGAGAAATAGTGTTTCTTAAGATACCTTTTAAAATGTGTTGTTTGTAAAAACAACAATGATCCAAAAGTATATGGTGCAATATAACACTGTGTACTCCTTTCTTAAGTGAAATATGTTCTCAGTTTGTCATTAGTGACAGTTTAGTTTATATACGATATAGGTTATAGTTTAGTGACTGCATTACATTTCTTTTTTTTTTTTTTAATGACAGCACTTAACATATCCTGTTTTGGGACATAGATTTTTTTTTTTCAACTTCAATGCAAATTGAATAGTAGAAAATTGCTTGAATTGTTTCTTTTTTTGCCATGGGAAGCACAAAATATTAAACTGTCAAAGTGGCTCATATCTATTGCAACAGAAGAGAGGGGTTAATTTGCTTTTGCTTACACTGGATATAAAATTTCCTTATTGATTCTTAAAACTGCATTACCATGCAGAATCTTGGCTCTTTCTATAAGATTAAGAAGAGTAAGCAATTACATAAAAAAAGAAAAACAGACCTTGGTGTGCAGTAAATTTTGCTGCATGCATTATTAGTACAGAGCTATCCATACCATTGCATCAATGATGAATCTTCTGAAGTAGAGACTTGTGTGTTTTTTCAAGTAGCTTTTTAGGTTATCTTTTGTTTTGGATGCTGTCTTTGAGATAAAATGTAAGCAACAGCCACTGTTGCCAAGTAATCTACACTAAGGCTTTTTCCTTTACTCTCATTTTCATTTTTCTTTACCAGTAGAACAACCCAGCAACAGCATTTCTCTTCCAAAGTGCCTTCCTTATTTACAGCTTTCGCTTGCATTTGAGAAACAAGCTTTCTGTCTTGAATTCTCACTTTAGTAGCTTCTCCAGAAACTCTTGGATAATACTTAGTCACCTAGACAGTAATTAAGTCACATGGCTTAGGAAGATGGCTTTAGAAATGACGTTTTTCCTTTTGGAACAGATCTATTTATAGAAGTTGTCACTTAAGCTCCTAATTTTGTCACCAAATTTCAAATCCAAGTTTCAGGCATTTTCCTTGGCTCTGTGGAGATAGGGAGGCTTCTCTCCAAGTAAACAAGCTCAGTGATGTGCATTTTAAGGGCTGGCTGATGGGCAGAGTATCAATTGAGGGCCTTCATTCATTGAAGGGTCTCCTGCTGCCATGGTAATTGGAATTTTTTTTTCTCTAAAAAGAACAGCTATATTGAGATATAGTTCACATACCATAAACTTAAGTGAGTTTTGCTCTCCATTTTGTCTGCTAGGGAACGTAGATTCTTTAACAGTGTTTGTGTAAATACAGTTGATTAAAATGATCACAAACAATTAATGAAGCAATGATAGGATTGTCTGGCAGATGCGACTACCTGTATATTAAAATCTGTTTTTATGTTTTCCTTGCTGCACCTGCTGGGAGATTTAGGTTAAGGACTCTCACTGTTAAGCTTAAACTCTGAGAGCAGAAGTTTCGGTGTGGAACAGAGAGAAACTTCAGGTGCAGGTGTTACAGGTTGTGGCATGAGCATGCAGGTACCTCACGTAGGTTCTCTCAGACAGGAGAGGAAATTTTGGATGGTATAGCTATGAACATGCTAATCAAAACCAAGTTTACCACAAATACACAGATTTTAAAATTAGGTGACTTGCAAAAATTTATTTTCAAGACCATTCTCTTGAAACAGTTTAGCCATGACTTAGTGTCAGTTTGACTAGTAATGAAACTAAAATGACTTTAAAAAATATTTGTCAATACATCCTCAAATATGAATATTTAGTTGTTAGCTGTAGGTAGGCTAGCTTTAAACACGATTATATTTTAACGACGTCATTCTCCCCTAATTACTGAAATAAAATGATTTTTTTAAAACCTCAGGATATAAAGATCCTACAAGAATAAGAGCTCAACTTTCTAAAAATGATTCTATAAGTAGGGTTCACCATACACTAATTTAATGAGAAATTATTGAATTGAATTTCAGGGTGGTTATGGGAAACAATATTAGGATCTTCTGATGTAGAGATGACTCTATAATTGTAAATAGGGCCAACACAGGAAATCATGTCCCTTGGTTCCTGTGGGTTTGAGCTGCTGCCCATTTTTAAGTACCCTCATTTTTAAATAGTGAATTATATCAGAGGAAGACTCATTAATTTTCTGTTACTCATTCAAGAACTGTGATATTCTCACAGAAGTATTTTAAATACTCAACAAAAGTTTAGCTGGAAATATTACAGTTTTGATAGTATATGTAAGTCATAGTGAGCTAGTTTCATTGATTAATAATTACTGTATACTGCTGTCCTGTAGAAAGATTATGCTTTCATATACTGTCTATTAACTCAGGCTCCCTAACTCAGTCTTAGGGGCAAATAACTGCTGCCAGTGGTTTACTGTTTGTCATTTGGAAGAGTTAACCTTTTCTCCTTACAAATCCAAACTCATTTTGCTTACTTAAGGCTACTGATGGAATATTCTTTTTAGTTAATGACACTCATTGTAATGGAATTAAAAAATATAATGACTTGTTTTACTTCTGTTTTACATCATTGTCAAAGTTTTGCATTTTTACAAATAAATATTATGTATTCCTATAAGTGCTCACTTTAACACCAGGGATTTCCTGTCTTATGCAATCTATACGTCTTTCAATCATACGATATTCAGATGGGATCAATACTAGTAACTGGATTTAGGATTAATAAAATTACTGGTAATAGCTGGAGTAATAGCAAATACTTATATGATATTTACTATGTGCTAGGTGCCGGTCTAAGTGTTTTACATACGTTAAGTCATTTTATCCCCAAGTAATACCACTGATATCCTCATTTTGCAGATGAGGAAATGAAGGCACAGAAAGTTTAACCAACTTGCCCAAGAATTTTAAGCAAGGAAGTCTGGCATCCGAATGTGTGCTATAATCTGCTGTAGTTTATCCTCCCTGTGGAAATAAATGATCATAATAGCAGAGGATTTAGAATGCAAATATTTTAATTACAGCACTTCTACAATTTACCATTTGTAATTTACTGTCTCTTTTAGTTGTTGTTTTAATAGGCCAAAATTGAAGATGTTTTAGTTCAGGTGAGTCCCAATTATTCCAGTATAAAATTTTCTTTATTCCAAAGACCAAATGTCTTCTAAAGATTCCCCGCCCCCCTCTTTTTTAAAACTATTGTGTTTTGGAGTTCAGTTTTAGTCCTTCTTTGTTCTTCATAGAAGTTGGATTGTGTATTGTTCAGCACAGGGGAGCACCATCGCTTCTAAATAGTTATAGTTTGAAATATGTTGCTGACTTGCACATGGCAAACACATGGCTCAGTTTTTATGCCCATCTTATGCCTATGTGTAAATTTATCTGCATCTGGAGTAAATGTGAAGTTTTATGGGCAAGAATAACTAAGCTGAAACATACCATTAGCCTGCCAAGAGACTAGAAGGTATTTGGTTGTATCTTTGCCAAAGTGCTTCAAAATACCCATCCCCCTACCTCTTTTACCCTCCGTTCCACAACATACACAGCCCACAAGCTGGAAGAGAGTAAAAGAGCTACACAAATTTAACAAACAAACTGATAAAGTGTTTATTTCTTCCTCACATGTAACATCAGTTATTCCAGGTATGTTTCCTAACTTTACTTTTTATCTGCCACTAGACATCATTTAGTATCTTCTGGATGAGCTTGATAATGTGTGCATTTCCCCCCTGGCAGGCTTATGCAGACATATGCTCCTCTGACATCTTGTAATCAGTGTGGTTTCAGGAAGGTCTCGGATTTCATGATTTAATTCTCTTTGCATTATAGGAAAAAAAATTGAGGGGATTAAGTAAATTTTGCTTTCTCTTGGGACTGAAGCAAGGTTGCTGTAGGTCTGTCATCATGTACAATGCATCAACTGCCTTAATGGCATTGGTAAGATTACAAGTGGTCTTAACTCTGTATCCTAAAGAAAATATATTGGCCCATTGCCAGTTTATACAGGTCAGGTGTCTTAGTGCTGGGAGAAAGGAAAAATGAAAAGTGACAGCTGCTGTCAGCATGAGTTCTGTTCCTAAGCTCTGTTTGTAACCTATTTGAGTAGAAAGTCCTTTATTTTCTTTCTGGTGTTAAGATTTTTTTCCCGTAATTAAGTATCTAAAGAGTTATTTCATCTGTTAATGTTCAAGATGTTATCTATAAACTTAAAAGAAATATTCAGCCATAAGTTTTTTTTTTAAAATCAAAGTAGCACTAGCTGATGATACTTCCAAGTATGGAACTAATTAGCTGTTTTATAATAGAATTTACTATTTTAATTCTAATTATAGAACTAACCTTTTCATTATATAATGTCTTTTCCAAATCTACTCTTGCAATTTTTTTTGAAACCAGAATGAACTATTAGAGTAATTATAATTGAATAGAAATTAGTAGAAATGTTGTTTTTGACGTTAAACTGGTTTGAAGCAAAAAAAAAAAAAATCACAAATTATTCCCTTGGTGTTGTCATAAACTACAATTATTTTCCTATTCATTAATAAAAATACCTTACTTTCCAGTGGATAAGGTGTGGCCACTGTAAAATCAGAAAAGATAATAAAGACCAGAGAATATGTACTATTGGTATTGAGTAGTTCGAGTGTTTACAGCCTTTTTGAAGGAGGATAATTGATCAGGGCTACACTTGATGTTTTTTGTTTTGTTTTCTTTCTTTCTTTTTTTCTTTCTTTCTTTTTTGTTGTTTGTTTGTTTTGAGACAGGGTCTCACTTGATCTCCCAGGCTAGAGTGCAGTGGCGCAGTCTTGGCTCACTGCAGCTCAGAGTCCCAGGCTCAAGTGATTTTGCCACCTGAGTCCTACAAGTAGCTGGGACTACAGGTGCATGCCACCATGCGTGACTAATTTTTGTATTTTTAGTAGAGATAGGGTTTCACCACGTTACCCAGGCTGGTCTTGAATTCAAGTGATCTGCCTGTCTCAGTTTCCCAAAGTGTTGGGATTACAGGCATGAGCCATTGCATCTGGCCACATTTGATGTTTTATCACAACAGTCTTTTCTTTGCACCTATGAGGTAGAAAAAGAGCAGGTGGACTTGATTTTCCCCATAGCCACTCATAAAAACTCAGGCATGTGGAGTTTAAGTGGCTAGAAAGCTGACATGAGAGATTAACAGTGGAATAGAAAAAAGGCCAAAATTCTCAGATACTCAATGTGTGTTCTCAACCCTCATTTATTCAACAGATATGAGTTGAGTGCTTGCCATGGGCCAGTGACAGGGATATAGCTATAAACAACAGATGATGCATTTCTTGCCCTCATGAAGCTTGTCCTTTAGTGGGAAAGACAGGCATGGTGCAGACAACTACTGAGAAGTCTTTGTAAATGATAGAAATAAGTGTTGAAAAGAATTACATGTTGCTCTGAGGGCACTTGCTGGGACACCTGACCTCATCTGGTTGCTCAGGGAAGGCTTTCTTGAGGAAATGATATTAATTCCAAAGTTCAAAGGATAACAGGTGAATGAAATCGGAGCAGAACAACTTTTCATGCAGTCGAATTAGCATGTGCAAAGGCCAGAGGCCTTGATGTAGGATCTTGGTGCATGAAAGGGTCAGAAAGAAACCATAGAAAGTGGACAGAATAAGAGGTGGAGCAAGTGGCACAGGAAGAAAAGGGATGAAAGTAGGAGGATGGTATTTGACCAGAGCCTCAACTCAGAGGATATCAGGTTCAATGTAAAGGAAATCAGACTGACAGTGTTTTTGGACTTCCTACATTGGTTACTTTTTGCCTTTGTTTTCTCTTCTCTGGAAAATCTGGAAACGATTTTGTAACTCTGTGGATGGCAGAGTGGTTGCTTTGGTAATTCTGAGTGGGGTCAATAGGTATTCCACATAGCAATTAGATTTTTGGACAGACTAAGTGCTATTTTCTTGAGGTCCTGCTGTCTTTCTGATTAAATTAAAAAAATAAACTTCTTGAATCGTGTTAACAAATGGTAAAATTTCTAATTCCAGGACAGATCTGTGGTTTGAGGACAGTAAAGCTTAGGGACTGTGAATGTTGTGAGGGCTAGAAGGACCTAAACTCAAATCCTGACTTTGCCAGTTAATATACGTGTGTCCTTAGACAATTTACTTATGCCTCCTATACTTCATTTTCCTCACCTGTTAAACAAGACAAACATGTAGCTCAGAGCTTTGGGTGTGGGAAATTCTCCGTAAATATTAGTTCTGATAGCATTGTTGAGGTAAAGTGGCAATTTGTAAAGAATTTCTGGAGAAGTCTTTGGTGGCTTCTACCCATTCTTACTGCTGGTTTCTGATTCCGCTCATGACAGGAAGCATGTCAGGATCACCAGCTGCAGTCCTTCACTTCCTGCTTTATAGTAAGACAATCTTCTGTGCCCCTAGACTGTAAATTCCATAAGAAGTTTCTCTAAGAGAAGCACCCATGGGAACTTGTACTATATTATCAGCGTTTAGCATAATATTTGTACGTAGAAGAGAGTAAGTATCTGCTGAATGAAAAAAATAAGTGAATGAATTAGTCCAGGTGTTAGAAAATGGAGTGGTTTCTCCTGTTCATCCAACAGTATGTCAGATGTGTAGGGAAAAGTTCAGCCTGGACAGGTCTGGGAGAGCATATTATTCCCCCTGCTCTCAAAATGTGCAGTGAATATAAACAGGAAAAATAAAAACTGGTAGTGAGCCTTATAATCTGCTGGAAAAATAAAAACTGATAGTGAGCCTTATAATCTGCTTGCCTGATGGTAAGTGCATCCTCCATGCAGAGGCTCACATTCATGTGTTTTCTTTCTAAGGTATTTTAGAGCCACAACTGATCAGTGTTAAATTTTAAGTCACCAAATATCAACAATTGGCTTGAGATAAAAATCTCTGTAATCATGAAATATTTAAACATGTTAAAAATTGTATAAAATGCTTCAACAGACATCCATGTGTAGATGTAACATAGTTCAGTGTTTTGCTATATTAGCTTTCAAATCTTTTCGTGGTTTTAAAAATCTACTAATTATGTATCAGCATGTCTTCTGTTAGTTTTTATTTTTATTCTTGCCTTCACTCTTTTACTTGATCAATCTTGTTAGACTTTTTTGTAAATACTCTCTCCCCACCCGCCCCCCTCCCCTCTTTTTTTAAGAGACAGGGTCTCGCTCTGTTGCTCAGGCTGGAGTGTAGTGGTGGGATCACTGCTCACTTTAAACTCTAACTCCTAGCAGTACTTCTCACTCAGCCTCTTCAGTACCTGGACTATAGGCATGTGCTGCCACACTAACTAATTTTTTAATTTTTACTTTTAGTAGAGACCAGGTCTCACTATGTTTCCCAGACTGGTCTCGAACTCCTGACCTCAAGCAATCCTCTCGCCTTAGCCTCCCAGAGTGCTGGGAGGGTCCCAAAGAACCAGCTTTACTTTCTTTACTATATTTTTCAGTAATTTCTGCTCGTACTTTTGTAATTTCCTTTTTTCTACTCTGAAATTTCTGTTTTTCTTTTCATAATTCATTTAGTTAAATATTTAATTTATTAATTACCAATCTTCCTTACTATAGGTATCTAAGAATGTAAAATTTACTCAAGTACCATTTTAGCAGCAACCTAAAGCTCTGCTACGTAGTTTTTTTTTTTTGCTGTTGTCCATATATATGTATATATGTATTCCATAACTTATACTATGACTTTATATGAGTCATAAATTATTTATATTTTTAGAAATAATATAATTATTTTAAAAAATTGTTTATTTGGCATTTTAAAAATTTCCAAACATATGAGCATCTTTGTTGTTGGTTTTAAATTCTGTTTCTTTGTGGTAAGTGCAGTGTTCAAGATATTGATTCTTTGAAGTTGGCCTGGTCTTTAAAAGAAAAGTAACCTTTGATTTTTTAAAATAGTTTGCAAATCATAGAACAAGAAAGGACTCTGGTGGTTCAACTCCCTTCTTAATTTATGGAAACATAAGTAAGAGAAATAGTGAATGATCAGCTTATTCTCATAGATACACTTGCTGGAAAAAAAAAAAAAGCACTTCACTTTTTCATGCTTAGTATCATTTTTCATTAGATACAACCTTAAATATTAGTTTGCTTTCCATGAAGGATGTTGTTTGAGACCTCTTTAGTAATCTGATTCGTTTTACCTGTTAATAAATCCTGGGTTAATCCAAAATCATTCATGCAGAGATGAAAATGACCACTGAATGCTAGTATTAACTGCTTGAGCTCAGCACGTAAGGCTCAAGGTGCAAGACAGAAGATGCTGCAACCAGAATCTTTTTTTCTTTTCATTTTTCATTTTTCTTTTTTTTTTGAGACAGAGTCTCACTCTATCACCCAGGCTGGAGTATAGTGGCACCATCTCGGCTCACTGCAACCTCCACCTCCCAGGTTCAAGCAATTCTTGTGCCTCAGCCTCCCCAGTAGCTGGGATGACAGATGTGTGCCACTATGCCCGGCTAATTTTTGTATTTTTAGTAGAGACAGGGTTTCACCATGCTGGCCAGATCTCAAACTCCTGACTTCAAGTGATCCACCCACCTCAGCCTCCCAAGTTCTGGGATTACAGGCATGAGCCTCTGTGCCTAGCTGCAACAGAATCTTTTAGCAGGCAGAAATTTTCTTCTTCTTCAAAAAAGGAATGGAGGATAGCATTGAAGTGAAACTAAAGGAGATTATGTTTATGGTAAAAGTGGAGAAAAAATGATTTCCTTTTTTTCCTTACCTCAGACCCTCATATAGTTGTATTTCCTTAAAAAAAAAGAAAACAACAAATATTTCAGATATGACAAAAATACTTATTCCTCCTGTATTTTAGGAATGCACAAATATGTTTTCTCTTTGTGCAACAATCATCCAGTCAGTTATAATTTTTACTCTTAATAGTCAAACATCAGCTACAGAATAAGGTTTTAGGTAATTCAGTCTTTATGCTAAAAAGTCCATATAGAGTAATGCATTTAAATTTTATTATTTGTAAAAAGGTACAATGATGTAGTGGTTTCCTGGAAAGAGTTATAATCTCATGAGTTTCTAATTATATAGTCATCATATATTATGTGGTCCACATTGATTTTCCGTTCTTCCAGTTTAGAACTTACATCTCAGAGAATCTGTAAAGTTCCCTCTCTGTATTACAGTAATCTGTTGCTGTGCATTTTGTGGGAACCTAAAATTTTTAGTAATCTGATATTTGTTATAATAGTGGGTGTCTAGTGATTACCTAACAGCTGTAAAATAATTTCTCTCGACTATTCTGTTGTTAAAAATAAGCAATTTAGGAAGCTGTGTTTGACTTAATAAAATGGAATATTAGGTTTGCCATATTGTGTAAAAATAATGATGAGTATTTTAAAATGAAGAGATAGAAAACTAGAATGCTGGTTATAGGTAATTAAGATATGGGTTAATTTTGTTAGATGAGTAATGCTATGGTAGACACCTCCAGTTTCTACCACTGAACCAAGCTTCTTAAAAGGAAAATTCCTGGATTGTGAATAAAAATTTACTTATCTATATATAAAGAGATGAATGGTTGTACTGGTTTGAATAATGTTCCCCAAAATTCATGACTTCTAGAATCCATGAATACTACCTTATTTAGAAACAGAGTCTTTTCAGATGTAATCAAGTTAAGAGGAAGTCATACTAGATTAGGGTATGCCCTAATCCAATGGCTGGTGTCCTTAACAGACAAAGGTATAGACGTAGAGACAAAGAGACAAACACAGAAAGTTATGGCCCCTATATTTTGTGGTGTTCACCATCTTTTAGTAAGATTAACTCCTTCTTCATCATTTTTATTTCTATCCAGTAGTTTTCTACTGTCTTTTCCTTTCTTGTGGAAACTTTTGCTACCATAATATTCTTATGCATCTTTTTCTCTCCAGTGGTAACCGTGTATCTTTTAAATGAGATTATTCTTTTTTGTCAGCTAGTTTTATTTTCTTTTAATTTTTTAAGTCCATAATATGCTTAATCCTTCTGGTTTTTAAAATGTTTTTGATTGATACTATAAGATCCTAGTGCTCATCAATGAATATTGAAATAGTACAGAGATTTTTAATGACTGTTTACCTTTAGATGTTGTTGGATGCTGTTTGAACATTTGTACCCTGGAATGGAGTGGCAAATGTTAATACCCAAAGGTGTTAAACAATATTGTATATGAGAGTTACGTTACCTGTGATAAGATGGGCAGTATGTGTCTTACTGAGCTTTAGCTGATTTTTGTCTTGCAGGAAAATGGAAATGTGGTAATGGATTCCTAACAGATCTCTTAATTTTAGGGGAAAATGGAAATCCAAGTTCAACAACTGTGAAAGTCTGAAGTTTTATCCTACTTACAAGTTAATAGGCATTAGCTTGCTGCAGTTTTGTCTATGCCCGCAGAAGACAGGAAACTCCTGGGTCAGAGACAAAGGGCTTTATTACTCTGGCTTTGGCTATAGCCAGAATAGCAACATTTTCTTACACTGGTATCTTCAGCCTTAATTCCCAGAGGGTGACAGAGGATAGGGCCAGGCTAACCTGAGCACACAGTGCATTGTGTTACAACAAAGAAATTCTGAATTTAGGAAACCTGAATGTTTTGTAGTGGCAAGTAAACATGCCTGCCCTTTGCTTTGGAGGGAGATTTTCTCCATCTTCCAAAGCTGTTCCCTGTACAAACATCATTGAAAGGATAGTCCAGAAGAATCTCAGGCAATAAGGGGTTCTAGATACTTATTATAGTGAAATGTTACTGAGTAATCTTTCAGAATTCATTTCCATAGGTCACATTAAATATTACATTTTAATCATTTAAATTAAGCCTGATGATGTAAGGGTAGTTTTGTTTTTAAGGCTTTGAAAACCTGTAGTGCTGAGTTAAAGTCTAGGAAGTGTTCATTTGTATTCTTGGTCTTATACTTTTATATTTCATAGATCCATATACTAACAAAATGAATTTTGAGGATCAACATAGGTTTGCATCATTTCTTCTCTTTTGCCATATATGAAAACAACCCTCTCAAAACATCTAAATACTATTTACTATTGCTACAAACTAAAAAAAAAAAACGAACCTAACCACTAATGCAATATGGCACTGTGTTCCAGGATTGGATCCTGGAACAGAAAGAAGAAATTAAAGGAAAACCTGGTGAAATCTCAATGTTCAGAGTCGAGTAAATAGTAATATACCAGTGTCAGTTATGTGATTTTGACAAATATACTAAATAAATATAAGATGTTAACAATGGGAAAAACTGCTTGATAGATACACTATAACTCTCTATACCATCTTTGCAACTTTTCTGTATATCAGAATTATTCCAAAATAAAAGTCTATTTAAAAAAGGGAAACAGTTGATATTTTAAATAATAAAGATAAGGAAGTAAACCTAGAACAAATGACAGTTTTTCAAAAATTAAATACATTTAGCTTTATGAAAAATTAAGTACACTATACTTATTTCTATCTTTTTGACAGGAACTAGTAAAGATTTTGAGATGCATTAGTATAGATTCATGGATTATTGGCATTTGGGAACCACGTGATAGCTTCACTTAATTTACTGTAAATGAGAGGAAATAGTCTTTTCACTTTTCTTAGCCTTTAGAATGAGGTACCTTTAGAATCAATTATACTCTGTACCTGACCAGATGTTTAGCCTCTGTCCCTTCTATGAATCCAGTCCGATTCTGTACAGTCACAGAGTATGAGTTTTAATTGGGATAGGTTGGTGGATCATCGTTAACATAAAATTTAGCTTTTCTAAGGATTTCCATCATGCAGCTGGCCCTAAGGAGACTGACTTTGTTATTTATTTTCTTATTTTAATTTGTATTAGAGATGGGGTCTCACTATGTTGCTGAGGCTTGTCTTGGACTCCTGGGCTCAAGCGATCCTCCCTCCTTGGCCTTCCAAAGTGCAGGGATTACAGGTGTAAGCCACCATGCCCAGCCTCCCAAGGAGACTTACAACTGGGAAGATGGAGTGAGGATTGGAGGAGGGCAGGTTCCTGACGTTGATGCCAGTCAAGAGGGAGTTGAGACCAAGAAAGAAATGTGGTTTTGGCAGGCAAGCACCTGTGGAACAGACTGTAGCCATGCAGCCACCAATGTGTCAGGACAGTGTATACACCTGGAGGCAATCTAGGATGCAGTAGGGTTCAAGGGTAGGCCGTTAGTTCCTGCAAGGTGGTATCAGCTAGAACAGAGACTCCCAACTATGGTAGCATATTGGAATCATCTGGGCAGATTTGTAGAATACCCAGGTCCCACCCTCTAGAGATTC
The DNA here is from genome assembly GCF_043159975.1 of Macaca nemestrina. Classification (NCBI taxonomy): domain Eukaryota; kingdom Metazoa; phylum Chordata; class Mammalia; order Primates; family Cercopithecidae; genus Macaca; species Macaca nemestrina. The sequence continues at coordinate 67,625,498 of NC_092128.1, forward strand.
TGATGCAGTTGGTATGGGGTGAGGCTGGGTATTTTTAAAAAGAGCTTCCCATGTGTTACAATATGCTGCCAGGGTTGGCAACTACTGTGCTAGGGCGGGGTGAGAAAGGGTCCCACTTGTGGAAGAGGGTGACTGGCATGAGCTTCCCCAACTGCATGGCAGAGGCTGGTTCTAGGACCAGTGCCCATGGAGGGGGAGAAGGCTATGATTCAGTGAACAGAGCAGGAGAACAAGAGTTGCAGGGGCGGGTGTTTTGATCTGGAGGTGCCTACACTGGCCCTGACCCTTTTAGCATGACCAAACAATTCCTATCTGCCTGTGACTTTCATAGATGTAGCACTGAAATACCAGTATCCTGGGAAACCCCTTTGTGCCAGGCAAACTGGAAGTTTGGTTTTTCTAGCCCCTTTGATCCAGGCCAAAGCATCCTGCATGGTATCCTATGATCAGCACCAGCAAAAATAAACAGCTCTGCTCTTCCTTAATATTCTTATCTCACCTCTTACCTTCCATTATGTTTCTGATAAAGCCAGCTGTTTTTTGGGGAACAAGAAACAGAGTGGAGTACATTCTTTCTGTGTCACGAAGGATGAGCTCAGGAACTAGTGTAAGATTTCAGTGAGCTCAGCAGTGAGGAGCTTCAGAATCAGAAACAGGAGTAATGTAAAGCAGTTGTTCTCAAACTTCAGAGTGCAGTAAAATCACCTGAAGGTTTGGCTGAATCACAGCTGGGTAGGCTGCATCCTCCGAGCTTCTGAGGAAGGCTATAGCGAGGCTTGAGAAATTTGCATTTCTAGCAAGCTGATGCTGTTGGTCTGAAAACCACTCTTTGAGAACCACTGGTGTAAATAACCTTGACTTTGTAGCAGGCATACCTGGGTGTGGATGATCTCTCTCAGTCTATGGTTTCTCACTTCTAAAAGGGGGGAAATAATACTCACCTCACCAGTCGTCATGAACTGTCACATAATTCACTAAACAGGATGTCCAGGGTACGGTAGATACTTCCATTCTCTGAAAGATCTTTCTGTATTGTATCCTTTGCATGGGGACAGTTTTGTATTGAATATTTTTAGGGTTAACAATTCCAGATTTGATCATCAAAATCACGTAGAAGAACTTTTTACACTATAAGAAACCTGGGGCCCTACCTCCTTGGAGATTCTGATTCAGCAGGCCTGAGGGAAGTCCTGGGCATCAGTTGCTTTAGAAAGCCTGCCATGGTACTTCTGAGAGTCAGTTTTGGGAACTGCTATTTTGAGGAGCATTTCTCTTCTGCAAGGGTTCTCAGGCACTGAAGTTGTATTCAGTCATTTGGAGGATTTTAACAGGTGCTGATGCCTGGACCTGAGACTGTGATTTAGATGGTCGGGAGTAAGTCATGGGCATTGGACTTTAAAAGCTCCCAGGTGATTCTGAAATGCAACAGAGGTTGAGAACCTCCCCTCTAGGGGTATTCCTGGAACAAGAAAAACACGAAGTATTTGTTACAATGCAGATTCTTAGGTCTTACCTCAGAGCTGCCTGCACAAACTCTCTGGGCGAGAGACAGTATCTACATTATAAATCAACATCTCAAATAGTTATTCTTAACAAATATTCTTAACACAGCTCAAGGGACATTATAGCATCCCTAAATATTGGTTGACTACACCTCCCTCACCTGTTTATATAGCACTTTACAGTGTACTTTACATTGTTATCTCATGGAATCTCCTGCATATCCTTATGAGACAGCTGGAGTAGATATTATCTCTAGTTTATTGGTGAAGAATTGGATATTCAGGGAGGTTTTCTTTCCAGTAGCACGTGTGGGTATATGAACATAAATCAGGCAAATGTGCTTCTCTGAAGGGATATAATAGTCTATTGGAGAAGTAACACAGAAACAGGCAGGAAGGAACAATCTCTTCAGGTAGGAAGAGATTGCAGTATGGTTGAAAAATACTATGAAAATTCGGAGAAGGAGGGGTTAGCAGGAAGTAATTTATGAGAAGGGAATTTGAGAAGGCTGTTTGGAGGAGGTGGTCCCAGCTCATTTTAGAGCTGTCAAGATCTAGTTTCCTTTGAGGACCTTGATAGAGGGCGCATGACTACGGTCTTACAGCTATGCTCCAATTGTTTCCCTTTATTAGGTTTTCCTCGTTTTATGGTCCAGGCTGTGTAACCTCCTTTGTGTTATCATCTCATCATATTTATAATAAATTCGAATTTTCCTTTGAGATTTTGCTATCTGTTTAATAGAATTTTTGTACCACGTGTATTAATAGATAAAATAATTATTTACAAAATAAAAATATTAAATTTATATTTAATATTATAGTTTATATAAATTAAGAAAGCCAGCCTATCTCTTGGACTAAAAAATATTTCTAGGCGTGTTAAAGAAAAACTTCATTACTTCTTAGTTTAAATAATTATTGACTTATGATTAATTATCCCTGAAAAATATTACAGCACAAAAATGAAGTTTCACCATTATTTCTAATAATTACATATGCCACCAGTTGAGACCTCAAGATTTGAATTGTAGTAATGCAAATTGAGATTTTTTTCCCCTGGTGTTTATGCCTCTGCTGAAGTGTCATGGAAACATTTAATAATGATTCAACCATACTGAGCTCTTTGCTTCATTTGCCACGTTAGGCTTTTGTACAGATGGGTCCTGATCATATGCTGGTTTTGGCTTGACTCCTATTTTTCGAATCAGAGATTAGTGAAATAGTGTTTTCCATTATTGACTCATCTATATAACTCTCCCCAATATAATGGAGGAATGTTTTTAAAAAATGAATTATTTGTCCTTTTTATGATTTAATATGACATGTTTCCAGAGTTGCGTTTTTGAAGAAAACTTTAGTAATTTATAAAATAGTATGCTTTGACACTGACATATATCCTCATGACTATCAATTTCCATTGTTTTCTAGTCTGATGCCATAATTCCCGAGATTATTTTTTTGTTTCTACTTCTCTTTATTTATGTTTGTTTCTACTTTCTTATCTTTGTTTCTATTATCTTCATTGCTATGAGGCTCAGACTTCTAAGAGGAGAAGGTCTGATTCAGTTAGTCACTGTCCAATGTAAGGAAACACTTATAGACAGAGTTCTGTCTTTATCAGGTCATCTGTTGACTGTTGACTTTTTATGTCTGGCCAACGCAAAGCTAGAATTTTGATCTCTGATCCAATTAGATGTATCCAGGAAATCAGGGGCATCTAAGTGATAATGTCCTCTCATACACTTAGAATCTGATCTATGGACTGTTCATCAGTCCAACAGCCCAACACATTCTATTGTAACTTTTGTTAAATTTACCCTTAGCCCTGCTGACAAAGCAACAGAATAAAAGAATAAACCAGCCTAGGGGAAAGTTTAGATTTGCCTTGCATAACTCATAGGTTCGAGGTTCAACAATAGGGGATAGGACACAGGCTTTGTACTCACATAAAGTTTTCATCCTTACTTGGCAACTCCCCAGGCAGACAACCACAGTCTCAGAGATTGTGGTTCCTATGTAGAAGAGGGATAAGAATATTTCTTTGTAGGATTGATATGAAGATTTAGTGTGATTGTGTATGTAAATTGAGAACACTGACAGACACAGTAATTATAATAGCAGCAAACATTTGTTGAGTACTTCCTATGAGCCAAGCATTACTTTAAACTCTTTTATGTCTGTTAGCTCGTGTAATCCTCATAACATCCCTATGAGATAATTACCTCCAATTGACAGATGAGAAAACTGAGGCATGGGCAGTCTCTGTAGTTTGCTTAAGATTACAAAGCTGGTAAGGGAAGGAGCCAATAGCTCACATTGTTAACATCTACACTACACTGGCGCTCCACATGAAGTCATGGCCCCGTGTTCTAGTGTCTAGGACTTGTTTCAGCCCCCAAGTCTCTGTGGCTTTCTGGGTTCCATCTTCTCCATTAAATGCAACCACAACCCTCAGTTCATGATGGTCAGTGGCTCCCCTGGGAATTTGGAGCTGGTTTAAGGTCAGGGATTGCATTGTGTACCATTTTACCTGCTCTCCACCCACTCCCTAAAGCTGAGAGTTGCCAGCTTCTGTGGGATAATCTTACAAGGAGCAGTAGTCTTAGGCTAGGCTGGTTTCCTTGGATTTTGGTGGAGAAAATGTCTTCAGCCTATTACATCTCCATGTCCTCCTGTTTTCTCTCCTCCATGTGTGAAACACTGAACATTTTAAGTAGTGTTACTCCTTAAGTCCTACTGTGAAGTAGGTAACATTTGCCTCTTTAAACCACCCATCCTATCAGTCCTTTCTGTTTCACTCTTTCATATCTCAGTGAATCAATTTAATTAGAAGCTTTCAGCTACTGAAGAAATAGGAGATTAGTGATAGAATGGGAAGAGGTCATTTAGAGAAGAGCTTCTCAAACTTTAATGTGCATATGAATCACCTAGGGGCTTGTTAAAATACAGATTCTCATACAGTAGGTTTCGGGTGGGGCCTGAGATTCTGCATTTTTAACAAGCTCCTAGTGATGTCAATGCTGCTTGTCTCTGAACTGCACTCTGAGTAGCAAGTATTTAAAGGTGACATCCTAAGATGGCAGAAGATTTAACTTCTTACCTTTCCAGGCACATTTAACCAAATAAATGAATCTTTCTTAGTAGAATTTTGTTAATGCAATTGGATGCTAAGAAAAACTTCACAATTTAAAACGCTGCCCATAAACTGCTTACCAGTTAAAGCCATTGCTGGTTTGAGAAAAGAATGGTATGAACTTGCTTATCTGGTAATCAAGTTTTGATATAAACACTGTAAAAACAAGCATTTCCTCCATCAATATAATTTACTGACTCTCAAATGATTTATATTCATTTTTACTTAGCTTTGTGTAAAAGAGCATTGCTTTGCTGCTGCTCATGATTGAGTTGCTTTTTTTGTTTTTTTTGAGACAGGGTCTCTATTGCCCAGGCTGGAGTACAGTGGTGCCATCTCGGCTCACTGCAACCCCCACTTCCCTGGTTCAAGTGATTCTCCTACCTCAGCCTCCCGAGTAACTGGGATTACAGGCATGCGCCACCACACCTGGCTAATTTTTGTATTTTTATTTAGTAGAGACAGGGTTTCACCATATTGGTTGGGCTGGTTTGGAACTCCTGACCTCAAGTGACCCACCCATCTAAGTCTCCCAAAGTGCTGGGATTACAGGCGTGAGCCACTGCACCTGGCCTATGGTTGAATTTCTTATAACTAGGAAAGCAGATGATTAAACTTTGGTGCAAGGGCCACATACGTATTTTCTTTCTTTTCTTATTTTTTTCATTTTTTCTTTTGAGACAGAATTTCACTCTTTTTGTCCAGGCTGGAGTGCAGTGGCAAAATCACAGCTCACTGCAGCCTCGAACTCCTGGGTTCAAATGATCCTCCTGCCTCAACCTCCCAAGAGGCTAGGACTACAGATGCATGCCACCACATCCATCTGATTTGTAAATTTTTTTTTTGTAGAGACAGGGTCTTGCTATGTTGCTCAGGCTGGTCTTGAACTCCGGCCTCGCCTCCAAAAGCATTGAAACTATAGACATGAGACACTGTGCCTGACTCCCCATGTGTATTTCAATATCTCTTTCTTTGTTCCTCTAATATCACCTACATAAAAGAAAGGTTAAGTCAACTTTTGTTTCCCTGAATTTTGATTTGGAGTCAGCTCACTCAGAGTGTTTATGAATAATTCTGTTAGAAAAAGCTTGATAGTGCTAATCTGAATAATGAAATATCATGTAGAGCTCTAGATGTGGAGATACATTGTGAGTAGAAACCTCCTGTGAAATGAAGCAGCTGATTCTCCTTGTGATGCAAAGGCTTACATTCTTTATTTCTGTTTTCAGGGAGGAGAGCACTGTTACTACCAGGGCCATATCCGAGGAAACCCTGCCTCATTTGTTGCATTGTCAACATGCCATGGACTTCAGTAAGTGTTCAAAAAGTTATTTGTACTGTTTATTTTTTCAATAATTTATTTTCTTTAGTATGAATGCACTATAGTAGATATCCCTATTTTGTGTCAAGAAATAATTTTAAATCAGTGATGGATCTGATTTTTTTTTCCATTTTGTGTTTTATAAACCAAGCAGATTTTATTATTATTATTACACTTTAAATTCTAGGGTACATATGCACAACATGCAGGTTTGTTACATATGTATACATGTGCCATGTTGGTGTGCTGCACCCATTAACTTGTCATTTACATTAGGTATATCTCCTAATGCTATCCCTCTCCACTCTTCCCACCCCACAACAGGCCCCGGTGTGTGATGTTCGCCTTCCTGTATCTAAGTGTTCTCATTGTTCAATTCCCACCTATGAGTGAGAACATGCAGTGTTTGGTTTTTTGGCCTTGCAATAGTTTGCTCAGAATGATGGTTTCCAACTTCATCCATGTCCCTACAAAGGACACGAACTCATCCTTTTTGATGGCTGCATAGTATTCCATGGTGTATATGTGCCACATTTTCTTAATCCAGTCTGTCACTGATGGACATTTGGGTTGATTCCAAGTCTTTACTATTGTGAATAGTGCTGCAATAAACATATGTGTGCATGTGTCTTTATAGCAGTATGATTTGTAATCCTTTGGGTATATCCCCAGTAATGGGATGGCTGGGTCAAATGGTATTTCTAGTTCTAGATCCTTGAGGAATTGCTACACTGTCTTCCACGATGGTTGAACTAGTATACAGTCCTACCAACAGTGTAAAAGTGTTCCTATTTCTCCACATCCTCTCTAGCACCTGTTGTTTCCTGACTTTTTAATGATCGCCATTCTAACTGATGTGAGATGGTATCTCATTGTGGTTTTGATTTGCATTTCTCTGATGGCTAGTGATGATGAGCATTTTTTCATGTGTCTGTTGGCTGCATAAATGTCTTCTTTTGAGAAGTGTCTGTTCATATCCTTTGCATACTTTTTGATGGGGTTGTTTGTTTTTTTCTTGTAAATTTGTTTGAGTTCTTCTTAGATTCTGGATATTAGCCCTTTGTCAGATGAGTAGATTGCAAAAATGTTCTCCCATTTTGTAGGTTGCCTGTTCACTCTGATGGTAGTTTCTTTTGCTGTGCAGAAGCTCTTTAGTTTAATGAGATCCCATTTGTCAATTTTGGCTTTTGTTTCCATTGCTTTTGGTGTTTTAGACATGAAGTCCTTGCCCATGCCTATGTCCTGAATAGTATTGCCTAGGTTTTCTTCTAGGGTTTTTATGGTTTTAGGTCTAACATTTAAGTCTTTAATCCATCTTGAATAAATTTTTATATAAGGTGTAAGGAAAGGATCCAGTTTCAGCTTTCTACTTATGGCTAGCCAGTTTTCCCAGAAACATTAACGGAATCCTTTCCCCATTTCTTGTTTTTGTGAGGCTGGTCAAAGATCAGATGGTTGTAGATGTGTGGTATTATTTCTGAGGCCTCTGTTCTGTTCCATTGGTCCATATCTCTGTTTTGGTACTAGTACCATGCTGTTTTGGTTACTGTAGCCTTGTAGTATAGTTTGAAGTCAGGTAGCATGATGCCTCCAACTTTGTTCTTTTGGCTTAGGATTGTCTTGGCAATGCGGGCTCTTTTTTGGTTCCATACGAACTTTAAAGTAGTTTTTTCCAATTCTGTGAAGAAAGTCATTGGTAGCTTGATGGGGATGGCATTGAATCTGTAAATTACCTTGGGCAATATGGCCATTTTCACGATATTGATTCTTCCTATCCGTGAGCATGGAATGTTCTTCCATTTGTTTGTGTTCTCTTTTATTTCGTTGAGCAGTGGTTTCTGGTTCTCCTTGAAGAGGTCCTTCACATCCCTTGTAAGCTGGATTCCTAGGTATTTTATTCTCTTTGAAGCAATTGTGAATGGAAGTTCATTCATGATTTGGCTGTCTGTTTGTCTGTTATTGGTGTATAAGAATGCTTGTGATTTTTGCACATTGATTTTGTATCCTGAGACTTTGCTGAGGTTGCTTATTAGCTTAAGGAGATTTTGGGCTGAGACGATGGGGTTTTCTAAATATACAATCATGTCATCTGCAAACAGGGACAATTTGACTTCCTCTTTTCCTAATTGAATACCCTTTATTTCTTTCTCCTGCCTGATTGCCCTGGGCAAGAACTTCCAACACTATGTTGAATAGGAGTAGTGAGAGAGGGCATCCCTGTCTTGTGCCAGTTTTCAAAGGAAATGCTTCCAGTTTTTGCCCATTCAGTATGATATTGGCTGTGGGTTTGTCATAAATAGCTTTTATTATTTTGAGATACATCCCATCAATACCTAATTTATTGAGAGTTTTTAGCATGAAGGGCGGTTTAATTTTGTCAAAGGCCTTTTCTAACCAAGCGGATTTTTAAATCAGGGTTGCAAATGACCGGGCTTGGTGGCTCGTGCCTATAATCCCAGCATTTTGGGGGGCCAAGGGTGGCGGATCACCTGAGGTCAGGAGTTCGAGACCATCCCGGCCAACATGGTGAAACCCTATCCTACTAAAAATACAAAAATTAACCTGGCATGGTGGCAGGAGCCTGTAATCCCAGCTACTTGGGAGGCTGAAGGAGGAGAATCACTTGAACCTGTGAGGCGGAGGTTGCAGTGAGCCGAGACCATGCCACTGCACTCCAGCCTGTGGAATAGAGTGAGACTCTGATTTAAAAAAAAAAAAAAAGAAAGAAAAGAAAATTTCTACATTTTGCAAAAGAAATAAAACATATATATTGTCAAGAAAAAGACAAGAAGCATACATTAAGATGATGCTAGACTCCATCTCAAAAAAATTCAATAAAATTAGAGTCGCAGAAAACAGAGGCTTTTGAATTTCACAATGATACTTTAAAATAATATTTGAAGCATTTTTCTAGTTTCATCCAAATTCAGACAGGAGTGGTTTGGGTTAACTTTGGTGTCTGTTTCTGTGGATGTTTAGCCCCTTGAAATACCCCTATTCCTTCTTCATATGTTTTTATGTTTTCATCAAATAATAGAAGTTTCGGTAAATGGTAACTCTTGTCTCCTTATTCAAAGAGAAAAGGTTTCTCGTGACCTCAAGAGTGCATATGTCTTTGCCCCTTTTTTTTCAGCCTGAATCCCACCTAATTAACAGCAAATCTGTGGGAGGGTCTGTCGTTTCTCAGAGATCTCCAAGGAACAAAGTTCATCCTTCCTCAGGGCCTTGCTTCCTTTCTCATAACCTTCTCTGTCGAATACTGTTTGCTGATGTTTAACATGGGAATACGTCCACTTCCTCCATCCTGTCGATAATGATAATGCACAGGTGGTTGTTTCTTACTTGTTTTGTAACCCTTTATAAAGCTACCATGTCATTCCTCAGCATTCTCTTTTAACTAAATCATTTCATTTCCTTCTTGTGTGTTTTAATTTTTGTCACAGAACAAGCCAGCACTTTAGTTTTGTTAAATTTTCGTTGAGGAACTTTAAAATAATTCCTTTTTGTTACCAAGTTAGATATGTGGCTTTTCATCTAACAAGCAGTTACTGGGTGTTTCCTGTGTGCCAACCCTAGGAATATTAAGGCAATTGAAACACAAGTCCTGGGAGTTCACAGTCTCATGAAGAGTCCAAATCTAGCCCATTTCCTGATGTGGAACCCCATAGGTATATTTGATTATTTTTTGAGAGAGAGAGGAAAAAAAAGGGAAAAAATGCAAGCTAAGCATTGTCACTGAAGAACAGGTAGCACCTAAGGGCTCCGGAGACATGCCACCTGAAGACGGTGAAGTGCAATAGGTTGGAATAGCATATCCAAGGGAGCGGGTTACACTGACAGATCTTAAATCTAGGAAAGAGAGCGAATGGACACGGCCAGAAAATCTAGCTAGTCTGCCTGAGTGACACCTCTAGTCAGGATCTGGGAGTAAGCATATTAGGCAGAAAGGAAAGAAGAATATAAGGGTGAGTTAAATAACCAGAGATAGGAGGCCATGTCCTGAGAGCATGGAAGACTTCCATTTCCTTGTTTGTGCTAAAAGACTACTGTGAATAAAGGTGTACATTTATTTACTTTAAATACATTCTATGAAGAAAGAGGTTTTTACAAACATGGAATCCATGCTTAATATTGGGCAGTCTCTGTTTTCTTATTAGGAAAAAGCAATATTGAAGTCCTTTTCAGCAGTAAAATTGTTACATCTGAACTCAAGACAAGCACATCTGTCACCTAGGAATAGTACAGTGACACCTGTCCCCATTTGTGACAGCAAGTGTATATTGGAGGGTAATAAATGAGGTGGTTGTTTTCCTTTCTCTCTCTTAAAATCTCAATCCAAAGTCATAGTGTCAGCATCTTTCTCAGTACTCGTTCCAGTCTGCCTTCTGGTTTTCCAAATGGGCTCAATGTTGTCAGAATCAGAGAGAAGATATTTGTGCCTTCTAAGGGCTATAAATGGATCTGAGAACCTAAGAATGATACCTGTTAGTAATCCTACTATAGTCATGTAAAGAAGGATTGAAAAATAACTTTTAGGCCAGGTACGGTGGCTCACCCCTGTAATCCCAGGTGTGAGCCACTGTGCCCTCCCTTTCCTTCCCTTTCCTTCCCTTCCTTTCCCTTCCCTTCCCTTCCACTTCCCTTCCACTTCCCTTCCACTTCCCTTCCACTTCCCTTCCACTTCCCTTTCACTTCCCCTTCTCTTCTCTTCTCTTCTCTTCTCTTCTCTTCTCTTCTCTTCTCTTCTCTCTTGTTTTATTCTTTCATTCATTTGTTCATTTGTTCATTCGTTCATTCTTTCTTTCTTTCACTCTTTTCTGTCAGAGTCTCACTCTGTCCCGGACTGGAGTGCAGTGGTGTGATCTCAGCTCACTGCAGCCTCTGCCTCCCAGGCTCAAGTGATTCTCCTGCCTCAGCCTCCCAAGTAGCTGCGATTATAGGCACCTGCCACCATGGCTGGCTAATTTCTTATTTCACTTTGGGAGGCTGAGGTGGGTGGACCACCTGAGGTCAGGAGTTTGAGACCAGCCTGGCCAACCTGATGAAACCTTGTCTCTACTAAAAACACAAAATTAAGCTGGGCATAGTGGTGGGTACTTGTAATCCCTGCTACTTGGGAGGTTGAGGCAGGAGAATCACCTAAGCCCAGGAGGCAGAGGTTGCAGTGAGCTGAGATCGTGCCATTGCACTCCAGCCTGGGTGACAGAGTGAGACTCCGTGTCAACAAAACCCAAGGAAAAATAACTTTTAGGAGATTGTATAGTAACTGGATTAGGAATAGAACTCAGAATCCTGCCTTAGTTATTTATTTTTATTTATTTTATTTTTGAGATGGAGTCTCGCTCTGTCACCAGGTTGGAGTGTAGTGGCACGATCTCAGCTCACTGCAACCTCCGCCTCCCAGGTTCAAGCCATTCTTGTTCTGAGCCTCCTGAGTAGCTGGAATTACAGGTGCCTGCCACCACGCCCATCTAATTTTTGTATTTTCAGTAGAGACAGGGTTTTGACATGTTGACCAGGTTGGTCTTGAACTCCTGACCTCGTGATCCGCCCACCTCAGCCTCCCAAAGTGCTGGGATTACAGGGTTATTTTAATTAAGTAGATTTTACTTCTCCTTTTAAGAATGTTTTTATTTGAAACTAAATAAAAATAAACAGAAAATCTATCATGCATCTTGGAACATTGTCAGAATTGTGTATGACCATTTTAAGCTCTCTTAGACTTTTATGAGCACGTAGGATAAATATACCCTTGTATCATCTTGTTATTTAGTAATTATTACTTCTCGTCTTAACTTTACCTTCTGAACAGAAATTTCTGGAAGAAATATTTTGGGGCAATGTTATGAAATATTGAATAATGTATGTTGTCCCAATTACAGTGGTTTAGATATGAGATGTATTATGTCATCCATGACTCATCCTTTATAAATTACCAAGTGCGTATTTTTTTTCATTTTGGATTTCTTAAATCAGTTGAATAACATAAATAAGGGAAAACCAGATTCGTATATCTTTCCCATAAAGAACCTGCAAGGTCACGTTTGTTCAGAGTCAAAGGACTAATACACAGTGTTTTGGTTTTGGTGTGTTTGGTGTTATGACAAAAATCTTGTTACTATGGGAACCGTAAAGAATGGAGTTAAATGTGAGTTTATTGCCCTCTTGTGGAAATTTGTAAGAATGGCTTTTTCCTTTCAAAATCTTATTTTGATACAACCTTTTGAAATTTTAGCTCAATTGATCTGTGATGACTTGGTCTTAGCTATAGGTTTTTATCAAGTATACTGTTATGGACTCAATATAAAAGGATTTATATAAATAAACAAAAATATTTCAGTTCTCAAAGCATATAAAACACAAGTATTTTTTCATTATTAAGGAATTAATAATGGCACATTATCATATAGCAATCTAGAGTCTTCTGAGATACAGACAGTGTCAGAATCTGTTGTCTTCATATTGCTTACATGATGTCTAAGTCCACTAAAAAGAAATGACTTTCCCATTGGACGTTAACCTAATGTAAGGATAAATAACACTCAGTACTATTTTAACAAAGTAATCTGCTCGCTACTTTGTTGGTGTTGCCACATGAATTTTGGCAAAGTGTGATGGCTTCATATGACTTTCTGGATGGATCTGGCTAGTTCTCAGCAAGGGTAGAGAGATACTCCCTGCCATATTTGGTCTACTTTTTTGAAAGGCTCTCCGTCTGACTCCTTGGGCACATATTGTCAGTAATGTCTTACAAACTGCATCTGTTTATCTTTAAATTCCAAATAGAATGTCATCCAAATTCAGAAAGTACATGTGGCTGAAAACAGTGCAGCTGTGAGAACAATCATACTGTGAGTATATAGAAGTTGAGGACATGTGGAAGATGTTATAGCAGGAATGAAAGAATTTGGATAGAGGCAGAACTTGGAGGCCATTATAATTATAGCTCATGGAATTTCACCAATTTCACTAAGTCTTCAATGAAAAACAAATACTAGTTTATGTTTAGGAGCTTGGCTGTCATATAGTCATTTCTACCAAAAACTAAAAAATTACCACAGAAGCTCATAGCTTTACTACCCTCAGATGCCTGAATGATAAGACAAGTTTCTTTAACATCATAAAGGGCCTGATCTCAGTAAAAGGATCATATTCTTCTAAAAGCAGCAGCTATCAGAATCTGTCTGAGTGGGAGTTGAGGCCATTTGTATATTTAAGTGCTCTCCAGAGGATTTCTCAGATGGCTGGTAGCCACCCCCAGCCTATGGGGTCCAAAATGGATCTTTTTTTTTTTTTTTTTTTTTTTTTTTTTAAAGAAATGTAGGGTCTTGCTCTGTCACCCAGGCTGGAGTGCAGTGGCACAGTCATCAGTCACCGCAGCCTCGAACTCTTGGGCTCCAGTGATCTTCCCACCTAAGCCTCCCAAATAGCTAGGACTACAGGTGTGCATCGCCAGGCCCAGCTAACTTTTTAAAACCTTTTTGTAGAGAGAGAGTCTTGCCGCTCACTACATTGCCCAGGCTGGTCTCAAACTCCTGGCCTCATGTGATTCCCCCCACCTTTTCTTCCAAAGTGTTGGGATTCCAGATGTGAGCACCATGCCCAGCTCAAAACTGAACACTTAAAGAATTTGCATCCTTCCCTCTGCTCCCTGCTTCCCTAGGCCCATCCCAATAAGCTCCTTCTGCATCCCCCCTTCCCCCCACCGCTTTTTTTTTTTTTTTTGAAACAGGGTCTCACTCCGTCACATCGTTTTTTTTTATCTTGTTAAACGCCACGTCCGTTTTTCCAGTTGCTCAGGTCAAAACTTGGAGTCTTCACTAACTCTTCTCTGTTTTACATACTTTGTTTCAAATCCATTAATAAATCCTATTGGTTCTACTTTCAAAATATATCCCAAATTTGACCAGTTCTCACCACTTCCACTATTACTGCTCTGATCTAAGCCAGCACCTTCTTTCACCTGGATTATTGCAGTAACTTCCCTACTTCTATCCTTGCTGTGCTAAAAATTATTGTAACACAGAAGCTGGCGTGATCATTATAAAACTTAAGGAAGTTTGTATTTCCCCTCTGCTTAGAACTTTGCAGTGGCTCTTCATCTCTCTTAGAGTAAAAGCCAAGGCCCTAGGAGGTGCCCAGCTGGTATAGCCCCCACGGCCCTCTGGCACCATTTATTGCCCTTCACCTGATTATTTTCTTCCCTAGAATTTATCACTGTCTCTCTCTCTCTCTATATATATATAGTATGTCCTCCCTAGAATACTCATCAGCACCACAAGGACAGATAATTGGTCTGTTTTGTTTGCTATTGTGTCCCCAGCACCTACAACAGTGCATTGTAGGTGCTCTGTAAACATGTTGATTGAATGCATGAATGCATGAATGTAGGTAGGTAACAGGTTGCAAATGGGCAGTTCATGGTCCCATCTGTCTGGGCTCTATTCCTATTTCTGCTCTTACTGGTTAAATAATTTGGCAAGTTACTTTATCTCTTTGGGTTTCAGTTTCCTTACCTGTAAAATAAGGATAGTCGTTGTACTTCCCTTGTAGATTTGTGGAAAAGATTAAATGAGTGTAAAGTATTTAGCTTGTGGCACGTTGTTCAAATGTGTTAGCTCTTGTTACTAGAGCGTCTTCCATGTTTATGGTAGGTCGGTCATTCTCAGTATAGTCCCTGAAAACCTGCCTCAGGATCACCTGGAGCTTATTTAAAATGCAGTTTCCTGGGTTCCAGTCCAGAAATCTGAGAAGAGTCCTGAAAGACCTGCGTTTTTACTAGCTCTCCAGGTGGCTTGTTGCATATGAAAATCTGGGAATTCTATGTTAGACGGAGGAGTGATGGGCAACAGCTAGAGCATGGCAATCCTGAGCATGGGGTCAGGTGAGGATGAGGGGACTCTACCTATAAGGAATTGGAAGGAGGGGCCTTTCCCTCTCAGTGGTGTGTGTGGTGTGTCTGGAGGTGATGGTTGGGACTGGGAAATAGGCATTGAGAAGCAAATGGGTCCGCTGATTTTAAAATGATCTTGTTCTGGGATGAGAGTCGATAGCCATGCCTAATTATTTTCTTGTCATTGGCAGTGGGATGTTCTATGACGGGAACCACACATATCTCATTGAGCCAGAAGAAAATGACACTACTCAAGTAAGTGCTCCTTCCATTTGTTGTGGCAAATGGAAATGTTTGTGCTGAGAGCTTTTTTCCTCTCCTTTTTTTTCTACTTTATTTCATTTTTATATTGTTTAGGGTTAAGATAGTAAACATATGTACAGATGCTCCTCGCTTATGTTGGGTCTATGTCCTGATAAACCTATCATAAGTTAAAAATATTATAAGTCAAAAATATATTTAATACCCTGATAAATGCATCATAAAGTCAAAAACATGTAAGTTGGGGACTGTCTGTATATTTTAAACTAAATATTGAGTAAGTCAAAACCACAAGTGTTTTTTAAAAAATTTCTTGCCGGGTGTGGTGGCTCACGCCTGTAATCCTGGCACTTTTGGAGGCTGAGGCGGGCATGAGATCGGGAGTTCGAGACCAGCCTGGCCAACTTGGTGAAACCCCATCTCTACTAAAATCCAAAAATTAGCCAGGTGTGGTGGCATGTGCCTATAATCCCTGCTACTTGGGAGGCTGAGGCAGGAGTATTGCTTGAACCTCCTGCCACTGCACTCCAGCCTGGGCGACAGAGTGAGACTCCATCTCCAAAACAAACAAACAAACAGCAAATTTCTTTTGTTTCTTTCTCTTTTATTTTGGAAATATAATACTTTCCCTTTGAGGTGTTCTGAAACCTCTATTTCCATCTCCACCCTAATGTGTTATGATCTTTCTTAGTCTGACTTGGCTACCATAACAAAATCCTGTAGACTGGGTTGCTTAACCAACAGAAACTTTTATCTTTATCTCAGTTCTGGGCACAGGAAGTCCAAGGTGCCAGCATGGTTGACATCTGGTGAGGGCTCTTTGTTTGAGTTGCAGACAGCTGCCTTCTCACTGTGTTCTCACATGGCAGAGAGGGAGAGAGAACTCTGGTTGTCTCCTCTTGTTATAAGGGTACCAGCTATACTGAATGAGGATCTTACCCTTATGACCTCCTTTATCATTTATCACTGCCTCACAGGCCTTATCTCCAGACAAAGTCACCCTGGGTGCCAGGGTCTCAATATGAGAATTTTGGGGACACACACACATTCAGTCCATAACAGATCAAATCCACAGGTCTATGATTTTTCACCTCTCCTCTCTTTTCTAGATTCCAGATTTTTCTCTGTTGTCTATTCCTTTTAAGGCTCTATGCTGATGAAGTTTAGAGAACCCTGAGTCATCTTAATCCTCTCCCTCACTTTAGCTGAAACATTCATTTCCCACAAATTAGAAGAAGTTGAATTAATATTATAGACTACAGAGAAACATAATACACTTTCATTCTAGCTCTGTTCGTACAAATATTCTTCCTTGTATTACACAACATTAGTCAAGCAGAGAGGCAAATCCTTTCAAGAAACATACATGGTTTTTTCACCCATAAACCATCTTGTTTGGGAAATTCTCTGTATTGTATATTATTTTATGGGTACCCACTGCTGCCTGTCTTGTCACTTTGCTTGACAGTATGATTTTTTTAAGATAATATGAAACCTATGACATTCTAATTTTTTTTTTTTAGTAATTAGATGAAACCAGATGAAATTATATTTGAGTGTTTATTAACTTTTTAGAAGAAAAATATGACTTTTTATCTCTTGCTTTTTAATATAGCTTGTATGACACTTGAATTTCAGAACAGGGTCCACTTTGAACATTTACTTATACCAGGCATCCTGCTCCCCAATACTGTGAAAATTGTTAGCTCTGTAGTCTTTGCCTACCAAAGCTCTCTGACTTTTAAAAGGCTGCAGGGATCCGTGAAAGGAACCAGTAATAAAAAAACATTAAGTCATTTTGCCAAATGTCTTATTTGTCCTTGGGGGAATAGATTCATTCATTTGTTTTCCATTACTGTAGGCTTTGGCTTCTCTGTGAAGGCATTTTTCTTCTCATTGGATATTGCTCTGGTGCTGAGAGAATTCAGGAGCGAATAGGAGGGGTTGGGCAATGGTTCATCACCTCTCTAAACCCAGGAGAATGCATAGGCAAGCTGTGGTTCTTTTAAGGGTCTCCAGCTACATTTGCCTAAGGCTGGAGATAATTCGGTTGTACACGCTTAATCACTGTTGCTTGTGTCATTTCAGGAGGATTTCCATTTTCATTCGGTTTACAAATCCAGACTGTTTGAATTTCCCTTGGATGATCTTCCATCTGGTATGATGTTCATATAGTGACTTTTTATTTAAAAGACAACTTCGGTAATTTATTTAATGCCTTAGAACTAATCTGTTTGTGGAGTATCATTAGCCCACATCTGCTTTTGACGTTTTTAGAGGGAGAGCCAAGTCACATCAAGAGGGAGAATAAAATGCAAACTGGCCTCACAGATGAGTTTGGAAAGATGTGGAGGAAAACTTGAAAAAATTTTTAAATTGAAAATAAGGCACTAAAGGAGAAACAAGATTAGAGCAAGAATTGGTCTGTGAGACAAAGTGCATACAAGTTCATTCTTGGTGAAATACTGGTCTTGTAAACATAGGGATGAACTCTTAATCATTTCCCTATTTATTGTTTTCCTTGTCTCTTTTTTGCTCTAGAATTTTAAGAAAGAACTATTATAGGTTAACTTTTGTTATCATTATGTGCTATTTGTGAAATTAGTCTTTTCTTCTCATCTACACTGAAATGGACCTAGGTTAATTTTAAGAGTGTTTGTCTCCCAAGATTACTTATGATTTACTATAATAAGTTAGAAGAAAACAAGAAATAGACAAATGTCAAAAATACAAATTTTGTGAAATATTTTCAAAAGTAAGCTTATTTATTTTAGGTCGAATAAATGGACCTAGCAACCTATGTTGCTTCTAGAGTTGCTTCTAAGTCTTCACATGACAAGAAGGGCGGTACATGCATACTTTGCCCTCCTTAGTGGAGCAGTGATTATGTAGAGTGCGTTTCTCTTTGACTGTGCTGGACTCATTTGTTTTCTCCTGAAGACAAGACAGCACTCTGAATATCTTTATTCAGAAGATATCTGGATATCTGGTATGGAGATGCTTCCTCCCCTATTTAGTGAACCTTATTTAATTTAATTTAATTTAATTAATTAATTTATTTTTTGTTTTGTTTTGTTTTGTTTTGTTTTTGAGACAAAGTCTTGCTCTATCGCCCAGCCTGGAATGCAGTGGCGCGACCTCAGCTCACTGCAACCTCAGCCTCCTGGGTTCAAGCAATTCTTCTGCCTCAGCCTCCCGAGTAGTTGGGACTACAGGCATGCACCAGTACGCCTGGCTAATTTTTGTATTTTTGGTGGAGACAGGATTTCACCATATTGGGTAGACTGGTCTCGAACTCCTGACCTCGTGATCCACCTGCCTCAGCCTCCCAAAGTGCCAGGTTTACAGGTGTGAGCCACCGTGCCCAGCCTGATTATTTTAATTTTTAATCTCATTTTAAGCTTTGCAGCAGCCTTGTAAGATTAATGTTATTCCCGGTTTGTAGATGAAGAAACAGAGCTCAGCTAGTTTGTCTTTTCCAGGGTCCCACAGCTAGCAAGGGGTGAAGTTGAGTTTTGAATTATGACACTGTGAAAATGTACTATGGTAGAGAATCACAGAGGGAAATCACAGAGGGAAATCACAGAAATCACCAGCCTGAGAGTAATCCTAAACTAATGCTTAGAAAATCACTTAGAAGTTTACATTGTCCCTTTATCAGAAAATGAAGTAAATGTTTCCTAATGTTCCTTTCTCTCTGACATAAGTTTTTAACTCCTCATCCTCCTGTAATTTCCCTAAAGAGAATGAACATTCTTTCCCCTTCTTTCCTGCTGCCAGAGGGAGAGAAGATTTAATAGAATTTACTATTTTGAAAAATTTTCAAATGGGAATATAGATGCTCTTAACCTCTCACAGACTTTTTAGACGGTTCTTTCAGTGGTCTTATAAAACTTTTTACAATCCCTATTCTGATAAGAAAATAAATCATGACTAGCTGTGTGGGAATAAAGCTATAATTTAATGGGTATTACTGGAAGCAGTCAACATTAATTAATATTTAAAGTAATAAATAAAGATTTTCCCCTAAAGACTTGATTGTAGGCTTGCTAGGATTTTTTTTTTTTTTTTGAGGAAATTGTTCAGGGTTTCTTTCCAGCAGAAACTTTGGTGGTGACTTGGCAGTTTTGCTGTTATTAAAATGATTTTTTAGACATATTCTTTGAAAACTCAGGTCTGTTTCAATTAGTTTCTAGTTTTCCTCATCAGAAGTTGGCACTGTCAATTTTGAGAGAGTTTTGTCTCCCAACATTACTTATGATTTACTGTGATAAATTAAAAGAAAACAAGAAATAGACAAATAAATGTCACAACTACAATTTCTGTGAAATAGTCTCAAAAGTAAGCTTATTTATTTTAGAATGCATAAAGTTTAACTGGGTTATAGATTATCAACATCATCATCTTGTTATGTTGTATGTATTTCCCAGAGATAGAAATAGGATCAGCTATTCCCCAAACTTGTTGGACTGTGGAACGTTTCCTTTACATGGCATGCACCTGTCTCAGGACTAGTGTTTCTGAGAACATATTCTGGGAAAATCTTATTTCCTATGGATGCCTATGTACCCAGTTAAAAAAATATGCAATGAAATATAAAAGTCTTGAGTACTATTCAATAAATTTTTACATACATACACTCTTGTTGAGAGAGAGAGCATTTCTGTTACCCCAGTAACTTCCTTTGTACCCTCTGTAGTTGGTGCCTACCACCTCTGCCGTTTCTTTTGTCTGTTGTAGAACTTTATACAGATGGAATCATGTACTATTTGCAGCTTCTTTTGCTTAGCACATGCCTATGAGGTTTATGTTGTCAAGAGTAGCAATGGTTCATTCTTTTAAATTATTGAATATATTGTGTCCTATGAATATGCCACTTGTTTTCTGCAGGGGGATGGGTTCTTGCACTGTTGCCCAGGCTGGAGTGCAATGGTGCCATCTTGGCTCACTGCAGCCTCCGCCCCCTGGGTTCAAGCAATTCTCCTGCCTCAGGCTCCCAAGTAGCTGGGGTTACAGGCGTACGTTACCATGCTTGGCTAATTTTTGTATTTTTAGTAGAGACAGGGTTTTACCATGTTGGTTAGGCTGGTCTCAAATTCCTGACCTTGGGTGATCCACGCGCCTTGGCCTCCCAAAGTGCTGGGATTACTGGCATAAGCCACCACGCCTGGCCTATAACACAATTTTTAATCTATTGGTTGATGGACATTTGGGTTGTTTCTGGTTTTTGACTATTATGAGAAAAGCAACTATGCACGTTCTTGTACAAGTCTTTTCTATGGGCACATATTTTAATTTCTTCGGTAAACACCAAGGAATACATTTGCTGGGCCGTAGGGTAGGTACATGTTTAACTGTGTTGAAAGTGTCCTCGAACTTTAGCATGCATCAGAATCATCTGGAGGACCGGTAACCACAGATTGCTGGCCCTATCTTGAGAGTTTTAAATCAGTATATCTTGGGTGGGTTTGGAGAATTTGCATTTCCAGTACTTCCCAGGTGATGCTAATGCTGCTGGTGCTGGAATCACACTTTGAGAACCACCGTTTTATGAGGAATTGCTGAAACCGTTTTCCAAAGTGGGTACACAAAGTGGTATACTTGCGTCAGCACTCTGAGAGTTTTAATTGTTCCACATCTTGACCAACATCTGCTCTGTTATTCTTTTTTTTTTTTTTTTTTTTTTTTTTTTTTGAGACGGAGTCTTGCTCTGTGCCCCAGGCTGGAGTGCAGTGGCGCGATCTCGGCTCACTGCAAGCTCCGCCCCCCCGGGTTCACGCCATTCTCCTGCCTCAGCCTCCCGAGTAGCTGGGACTACAGGCGCCTGCCACCTCGCCCGGCTAATTTTCTTGTATTTTTAGTAGAGACGGGGTTTCACCGTGTTAGCCAGGATGGTCTCGATCTCCTGACCTCGTGATCCGCCCGTCTCGGCCTCCCAAAGTGCTAGGATTACAGGCTTGAGCCACCGCGCCCGGCCTGCTCTGTTATTCTTTAATTTTAGCTGTTCTAGTGTATTTGGTGCTATCTCACTGTGGTTTAAATTTGCATTTTTCTTGTGATTAATGATGTGTAGGATATACACTTATTCGCCACTAATCAGAATTTCTGTCTTTTTGTTGTTAAGTTGTAGGAGTACTTACATACTCTAGATCGAAGGCCTTTGCCAAATATGGCTTATGAATATCTTTTCCCCAGTCTTTGGTTTGCTTATTTACTTACTTAATGGCATCTTGTGATGAACAGATGTTTTAAATTTTGTGAAGTTTAACATTAGTTTTTATCATTATTGCTTTCTCCATGCTAAGTAATTTTTGCTAGCTTCCGAGTTTTGAAGATATTTTCTAGTGTTTTCTTCTAAAAACTCTATAGTTTTATTTTTTATGTTTAGATCTAGGATCCTCTTCAAATTACATTTTGTACACGGTGAAAAGTAGGGGTTAAGTTTTATTTTATTATTTTTTATGTGAATACACAATTATTCTAATACTATTTGTTGAAAAGAGTTTCCTTTCCTTTAATCAATGAATTGTTTTGATGTCTTTGTCAAAAAATATTAATATGAGTCAATTTCGGCCGGGCGCGGTGGCTCAAGCCTGTAATCCCAGCACTTTGGGAGGCCGAGATGGGCGGATCACGAGGTCAGGAGATCGAGACCATCCTGGCTAACCCAGTGAAACCCTGTCTCTACTGAAAAATACAAAAAACTAGCCGGGCGAGGTGGCGGGCGCCTGTAGTCCCAGCTATTCGGGAGGCTGAGGCAGGAGAATGGCGTAAACCCGGGAGGCGGAGCTTGCAGTGAGCTGAGATCTAGCCACTGCACTCCAGCCTGGGTGACAGAGCCAGACTCCGTCTCAAAAAAAAAAAAAAAAAGAGTCAATTTCTTGACTCTTACTTTATTTGGCTACCCTTATCATACTTTGTTTTGCTTACTGTGGCTTTATATAAGTTTTGAAATCAAATAACATAAATCCTCCAATTCTGTTTTTTCCCCCCAAAATTTTGGCTATTCTGGGCTCTTTATATTTCCCTACAAATTTTAGAAACTACTTGTCAATTTCTGTAAATTCTGGGATTTTTATTAGAATTGTATTAAAAGTATGCATTAATGGGGAAAAACAGCATGTCATTAGTAGTGAGTCTAAAATTTCTTTCAGTATTTGGTCATTTTTAGTGTAGATGTTGTATTAGTTATTATCTATTGCTTATCTATTGTATTATCTATTGCTGTGTAACAAATTACTCTAAAGTCTAGTGGCTTTAATAAACAAACATTATTATCTCATAATTTCTGAGAATCAGGAACCTGGGTGTGGTTTAGCTGGGTGCCTCTGGCCCACGGTGTCATGAGTTTGTAGCGTAACTGTCAGCTGGGACTCCAGTTTCATTTGAAGGCTCAACTGGGGAGGATTCGCTTCTGAGCTCACTCATATGATTGTTGTGAGGCCTTAGTACCTCACCACATGGGCCTCTCCACAGGGTTGCCCCCCACCAACCTGGTAGCTAACTTTTTCTAGGAGAGAGCGAGAGACCAAGAGAAGAGAGAGAATGAGACACAATGCCTAAGATGGAAGCTACAGTATTTTTGTTAACCTGATCTCAAAAGCAACATCTGATCACTTTTACTGTATAGTATTTATTAGAAATGAGTCACAGGGTCCAGCCTTCTCTCAAGGGAATGAGATTATACAGTGGCATTGTATTAGTTATCTATTGCTGAGGAATACATTTTTATTATGTACAGAAAAATTAGTAGCTGAGTAATAAATTACCACAAAATGCACCTCTTAAGACAATACACACTTATTATCTCATAGTTTCTGTGGATCAGGAGTCCAAGAATGGCTTAGATGGGTTCTCCACTTCAAAGGCCCTCACAGGCTGCAGTGAAGGTGTTTTCTAGGACTTTGTCTCATCTCAAGGCTCAACTGTGGAAGGATATGCAGTGGTTGTTGGCAGAATTCCGTTCTTTTTAGCCTCTTAGACCAAGGGCCTTGGTTTCTTGCTGGCTTTGGCTGATGGTTACTCTTTTTCTCACATGGGCCTCTCCATAGGGCAGCTCACAACACTGGTGCTCGTGTAATGAAAGCCGGTAAGAAAGAGAGTCTCTAGCAAGATGAGTTACAATCTTACATAATGTTATCTGGAGAAATGACCTTTGCTGTATTCCATTGGTTGGAAGCAAGTTACAGGTTTTACTTACACTCAGAGAGAGGGTATTACACAAGGGCGTGAGTACCAGGAGGTGGAGACTATTAGAGGTCATCTTAAAGTCTGTCAAATTCTTCTCTTTGGCCCCCAGTGATTCTTGTCTCTTTTACCTACAAAATACATTCTCTTCCTCCCTAGGTCTCTAAGAGTTTCATCCTGTTATAGCATCTGCTCTAAGTCTAGAATCTCATTATCTAAATCAGGTCCAGGTGTGGATGAGGGTCTTTGGATGTAATTTCTCTTAATCCTTCTGTATGTAAAACTAAAGAGACAAGTTATCTGCCCTATGTACTCCCAGGATCCAGTAATGGGCCAGCTATAGACATTCGCTTACAAAAGAGGGAACATTTGAGAAACAAGAAAGACACCGACATTGCAGTTCTGAAATTCTGCTGGGCAAATGTTGACCCTTTTTGATTGGGTTTCAAGGCCTGGAAAGAATTCTCCATGACTCTTGGCTCTATGTTCTCAGCTCTTGATTCTGCTCATCCTTCCTTTTCTATGAAAGGTAGTACATATTTGCAGCTGAGTAGTTTTATCAGTCTGCTATTCTAGTTTGCTAAGAGTTTTTATCCAGAATAGGTGTTGAATTTTGTCAAATGCTTTTCTATGTCTATTGAGATGATCATTCTCCTTTAATCTGTTAATGTGATGAATTGTATAAATTGATGTTTTGAATATGAAACTAATTTGCATTCTCAAATGGGCCCCAGTTGGTTATGGTGGATTATATTTTTGTGTATTACTGGGTTTGATTTGCCTATGTTTTGTTAAACATTTTTAATATATAGGTTCAGAAAGCATATTGGACTCTAGTTTTCTTTTCTGGTTTTAGTACCAGGGTTTTGCTGGTCTTACAAGATGTGTTAGGAAAAGTTTCCGACTCCTTTTTTTTTAAGTTTGTGTAAAAGTGGTATTATTTCTTCCTTTAATGTTTGGTAGAATTCATCAGTGAAGTCATCTGACCTTATGGTTTTCTTGGAGAGTTTAATTAAGAATTAAAGTTATTTAATAGATACAAGATTATTCAGATTATCTACATATACACATGTTCAAGGAATTTTATCTAAATTAACAACTTTATTGGCATAAAGCTCTTAATAATATCCTCATATTATCTTTTTAATATCTATAGAATCTGTAGTGATTTGCTTTCTTTATTGATCAAGTCCTGCTGATCAATTTTATTGATTTTTGTTTTTAAGTTTTTAGTCTCACTTTTTTCTATTTGATTTGTGTTTAATTTGCTCTTATTTTTCTGGGCTGTTAAGGTGGAAGGTTAGGTCATAATTTAAACTTTTTTTTCTTTTCTAACATAACCCCTTAAAGCTATGCATTTCCCTTCAAGCACTAAATGCCTTACCTGCATCCCTCGTATTTTGACTTGTCATATTTTTACTTTAGGTCAAAACATTTTCTAAATTACCAGGTGATTTCTTCGTTGTCCAATGGGTTATTTAGAAATGAAGAGCTTAGTATCGAAATACTTGGTTATTTTGTTCCAAGCACCTTTTTATTATAGATTTTTTAATTTAATAGAATTGCAATAAGAGAAAATACTCTGTGTCATTTCATTTTCTTTAAATAAAATTTATTGGGACTTGCTTTATGATCTATGATATTGCCTGTCTTGGTGAATGTTTCATGTGTTCTTAAAAAGGATATGTATTCTTCAATTATTGGGTAAAGTGTTAAAAATACCAACTTAGTTAAATTGGTTAATAGTGTAAAGTCTTCTGTGTCCATATGATTCTGTTTGCTTTTTTTTTTTCTTTCAATTACTGAGGGAGGATTGTTGAAATCCTTAACTGTAACTTTGAATTTGTCTATTTCTCCTTTCAGGTCTGTCACTTTTTGCTTTATGTATTTTGAAACTCTGTTATTAGGTGAATAAACATTTAGGAGCATTGTGTCTTTTTGATGAATCAACCCATTTATAATTAGGAAATAGTTTCCTTTCTCCCAGATTCTTATTGTCCTGAAGTTACATTGTCTGATATTAATATTTCCTTCACAGTTCTCTTGTGATTAATGTTTGTAAGGTGTATCCTCTTCCATACTTTAAATTTAAAGTGCCCCTCTTCTAAACAGCATGTAGTTAAGTCTTGCATTAAAAAAAAAATCCAGTCTCGTAATCTTTGCCTTTTAGGTGCAACGTTTAGTCTGTTTACATTTAATGAATTATTGATATGAGATGGGTTACTTTTGTAATCTTGTTTTTCTGTTTTTCCTATTAGTTTTTTTTTTTTTTAATTATAAAAGAGAACTTATTCCCTTTCTCAGCAAATCCCTTGTATGCCCAGGCCATAGCACTCTGAAAAACGACATGATGGGAGAATATTTGAACATGAAATAAAGAGAGAATATTAATTTCCTTACCCTGATTTTATTATTCAATTTCTTGGTCACAGATTTCTCTGACCATTATTATCTCTCCTTTATGAACAGTATCCAAAAATAATGATAATGGTTCACCTTGAGTGTTTTATAGCATTATTCCTATAATAAGCCCCTTCAGATTGTTCAATCATCAAAGTTTTAGGAAATCTGTACCCTAGGGAAAGATTGCAACTTTCCTTTCACTTTGTAGAAAAATCCTCCCTTATAAATAACCTAATCTTATATTCAGAGATGAATCTATGTGCATAAACAGTTGATGTATGATTTTCACATCTGCTACCAAGAGCAGATAAAGCCTGAGATTAATTTGGTTATGGGCAAAGAAGAATGTAAATTAATTGGAAAAAATTAACTCAAAACTTTGGTGTCCTATAACAATTTCTTAATAAATTATGAACTCAGAAATGTGTGATTATTTTTTCTACTTCTCATTGCTCGTCTTCTATATTTTGCTTCCTCGAGAAGGTTAGTAATGGAAGTGAAAGTTGAGTTGGCTGTTTAGAAGATTCCTAGTAAATAACGTAATGATATTTATAGGAGAAATATGAAAATTTTTTTGAAGTAAATTAGAACAGAAATAATGTTCTATATTTTGCAAATTATATTCATCCTTTAAATGTTTATTTAGTATTAATATAGTAAATTAATGTTTAGTATTGACATACTAAATGTTTTGTGTGATCATTAAGTATAGCATTATATATTATAAAATTCATAAGAAAGAAGGGCAGGTAAAACTTTGCCCTATATTGAAGAAATCTGACAAATTCACTAAGTTAAATTAAATTTAATTTCCTTTTAGAATTTCAACAAGTAAACATTACTCCACCAAAATTTATTTTGAAGCCAAGACCAAAAAGGAGTAAACGGCAGGTATGTATTCACAGTGGTATGTCGTGTTATTTTAAAACAATTGTCAACTGCCAATCATTTTAATCTACGGTAAGTCTGTGTGAGAGGGTGAGTATTAGTTTGGGAATTTGTCAGGATGTGGCAAACCGTAAGGGTGACAGATCTGAAGAAGCAGCAGAAAGGGGAACCATGTTATTTCACAGATGCAAAAAGGATTCAAGACAGTGGTGATAATATGTTTCTTCATCATATTATGGGTTATGAGGCTCCTGCTTGTGGCATCTCAGGTTCTTTCTACAATAGGCTTCTTTCCTTGCCCAGATATGTACCACATCATGGAATCCACTTGTATGGTTTATATCCTTGTATTTATTACCTTGACTATAACCCCTTAGGAATGAATCAATCCAGTTGTGAAGCCACAAAATGCTTTTGTCTCACTTGAGCAATCTTTGGAGTCCAGGATATAAAATTAGGTCATGGGCTTTATGATTGTTCCACTGGATATTGGACTGGGTAATAATAACTGTTGATATGATGCTTTAAACCAAATGAAGTCGGTACTATTATTCCCCTTTCACTGAAAGAAAAATGATGACTCTGACATGAGAAAATGACTTGCTCAAATCACAGAGCTGGCAAGTAGTTTAGAAAAGTTAAGAGTTGTGGCCATCAGAATCAAGATGTCACCACTGTGGTGATGTGGGCAGGGGAGGTGGCCATTAAAAACACAAGATGAAGGAAATAGATCTCTAGTAAGATCAAGAAGTTGAAGGAATCAGGTGTCTTCTTTTTATTACCTTGAAATAAAATACATGTTTATAGACAGATTTTTATTGTGAATAATTATTGCTAAATCTTATTGAATGCTATTGAATACTTACCTTGTAAAATCCTTATAATAGGGTCTATTATAAGAATTTTAACTATATTAACACATGTAACCCTCAAAAACCTTAAGAGGAAGGTGTTATCACAGGTTAAGTATACCTTTTCCAAAATGCTTGGGACCAGAAGTGTTGCAGATTTTGATGTGTGTGTGTGTGTGTGTGTGTGTGTGTGTGTGTGTGTGTGGCGCGGAGGGGAGAGTGGGGGTGGATTTCAGAATATTTACATGATACTTAGTGGTTCAGCATCCCTAATTCAAAAATTAGAAATCTGAAGTGCTCCAGTGAGCATTTCTTTTGAGTGTCATATTGGTGCTCAGAAAGTTTTTCATTTTGGAGCATTTGGAGTTTTGGATTTTTAGATGAGAGATATTCAACCTATAATATCCTCATTTTACTGATGAGGACATTGAACGTAAGAGAATCAAGAAACTTGCCCAAAGCCACATAGGGTGACTCTGGTGGAGTTGGGATTCTGACCTAGGAAGTCTGGTCTCAGAGAGGTGCTTATAACCACATATACGCCATATATTGCCTCTCAGACCCATGTGTTCCGTGAATTACTACTATGACCTTTATAAATGTTGTGAATGTTTATATATGTATATACACACACACATATATACACACATATAAACTCATATATATGATTATATATAAACTCATATATAAACATATATATATATATTTATATGAATAGGTAGAGACATATTTATCTTGAGGCCCAGTTAGATAAAATGATTACCATCAGGATTTAATGTGAAACTATTGTTTTTGAATTATAGACTGAAAGAATAGGACAATATTCTAGAAAGCTAGCTGTAATAGATAAGACTGACTGGGAGTTCTCAAAGCTATTTTAACAAAGACCCCATGTCATTTGGGGATCCTCTGAACCATCCTAGATGAAGGCACGTGACTCACTCCCAGTTTGGAGATTAAATAATAAAAGTGCCAATCACTCCAGTCCCTGTACCCTCTCAGAGATCTTCAGAGGACCCAAAAGAATGCTCTTCATATGTTACTATTTTCAAGATAGACTGTTAAATAAAATTGCTAGATGCAGAAAGGAGTGAAATAAACGGAAGTACAAAATAAAGGATATATTCACATTTAGTTTTATATGCATAAATATTTTTGGAAGGAACCAGTAACTTGCTGTATCCATTGTGGGGGAAGGACTAGGAACTGAGTAGGTGGAGAATAAAGGTGAGAGGAAGACATTCATCTTCTGTTCTTTTATACTTCTTAAATTTTCTGAGCCATGTTAATTTATTACCAACTCAGAAACTAAACAAATTGATGAAAAAATTTTTTAATGCTAAAGGAATAAAAAGGGAAAATTTTGTTTTGTCAGTTTCTTCCATATTTTTTAGGTTTTCACAGCCGAGTTTAGAGGGCTGAATTAGGTGCTGTTTCCTTTCCTGTGTTACAGCTTCGTCGATATCCTCGTAATGTAGAAGAAGAAACCAAATACATTGAACTGATGATTGTGAATGATCACCTTATGGTAGGATTTGCTGTTGTTTTTAAGCCTGTTCGTGCCTGGGGTAAAACTGGTGAGTGTAAAAATATGTTTAGAAAAAACAAGAAGCCCATCAAGCTGTAACCTGGAGAAGGTATTTGTATAATCAAATATATTTGTTAACTAGCAACAACCTGCAATTAGGAAATATTCATAGGTGGAAATAACTAGCAGTAATTTTTGAGTTTTCAAAAATACTTTGTAACTCAGTATCAACTTGTGAATTTGCTTGGTTAGTAGAGGTGCTAATATTTGAATCTCCACTTACTAAAATGACAAGGTTTAAAAAAATGGAAATTCCATTTTATATTGAAAAAGTGAGGCACCAATTATGTGACATTTTAGTTTGCAAGGTACAACTTTATCTTAATAAAAGAAAAGCAATTTTTCTATTTTGGTGTTACTGTGCAGAAATCATATGCAAATGCTTACATAGCTAACCAGTGAAGATTCTTAGGATAAGAACTTGACAAAACTTTCATGTTGTTGAATCAAATTATTTCGACCCATAGTGTTTATATTCAGTTAATGGGCATATTGCAGGCAGTATGACTACATTCATAGCACAGCAATGAGTTATAATGCTAATTGTTCCGTGTAACCAAAGTTTTAAACTAAAAATGTTTAATGATGTATATTGCTGAATTTTACTTAAGTTCAGGTACAAGTGCATTTTACTTTGACCTGCTTATTTGAGGAAAAGATTATCATTTATTTAGGTATGATTAAATACATAATTTAGATCTTAATTATTACAGTTGCTAATAATAATAATCACAACATAATCAGGATTGAGTGCTGCTTCCTTCTTCAAGCTAGGTCTAAGTTTTATCTTTCCACCTATTTGAATCCAGTGAATGTTACTGTTCCCCAGGACTTTTATAAAATAAGTTATAACAACATATATTTTGAGCATTTTAGATAGTCACAAATTTAGATATCCATAGACATCTGTAGACATATAATATAAGTGAAATGAACCAGCTATAAGACAGCATAGGTGGGTGAGGCCTGTGGTGAAAAGAATGGTGTGTGGCCTGTCTAAGGGAAGCAACTGCCTCTCAGTGTTTGCCAGTTATTACCAGGTGGGAATGCTAATTTTAACTGAAGCCAGAAATTGGATTTTACATGATATTTCCTGATTTTTAAAACACATTTGAGACTAAACAAAGATCTATGTGATCCACATCTGCCCTGTATGCCACCTTGTTGTGACCTTTATCTTAGAGCTTTCTTCTTCCTGAATAAGTCTTATAGAACTTTTCGATTTGTATGCTTTTAGCAGTGTTCACATCCACTTTACTGTCTATACCCCTACTTAGATTTGTATGTCTTGCAATTCATAGACAACTTTCATATGTTTTATCATTTTGAATAACAATGCCGATAAAAATAAATCTATGAAATGGATGGATTGGATATTTTTTACTTCATCTCCCAGATGAATAAATTGAGGCCTCAATCCTTTAAGAGCCTTGTCTCAGGCAACATAGCAGATAAAGAACTTGATCTCAACTGACTCTGACATTTTTTTACAGAAAGCACATTTTTACAGAAAAGATTTTTTTTTACATTTGTAGGGATTTTTCAATTGCACCATGTTTTCTCTGATGAGATGGTTGTTTTCTGATCACTTTGGAAGACCTTCACTTTTTTTCTTTTGCTTTCAGTTTAAAAAACATCGGCTTTCCGTTGTACATACCAATACCTATGCGAAGTCTGTGGTGAACATGGCAGACATAGTAAGTATCAACCCAGTCCATTATTGCCCTAGAAGAATCTTATTTCCTAATTGCTAATAGAATGGATAATATGATTCTTATAGTTTCACTGCTCTATGTTGCACTTCAACCAAGGTGTCTAGTAAGTCCCGGGTGACCTTGCAATAGACTTTATTGACTTTGATGTCTGGCTGGGAAGAGGAACTGGTCGAAGTTATCCATAGATATGCCTGAAATTCCATCCTGTGTTTTTCACACTGTAAAAACAGAGGTTGTGTCATACCCCTAACAAAGATATTCACAGTGACTTATAATGATGGAGAAGCAGTACAACAGTTGTACCTTTTTCAAGAGTGCCTGGTGCTGTGGCAGTGATGCAACTAAATAATTCCACTATACCTCCATACTTCCCAAATCTTCCCTTGATGAGGCTGTGCTAGTACCTTCTTCACAAGTCTAATCAGAGCCAGTCAGGTTGTATATAAATTATTTCTTTGGAGAGTCTTCATTGCTCCATTTTTGGCTAAGGGAACTCAAGCATGCATGAATTCTTTTTCCAGGATACCTAAAACAGATTTAGGTGGAACCTTGAATAGGGTGCAAGTATTCGTCAAAAGGGACCTTTTGTTTCCAAAAAGTGCTCTGTTCTTTGGGTATTAGTCAACAATTTCAGTCTCAGTTACTCAAGGGAAATGCACGTAAATTAGAAAGTTATCTCGCTTTAACTAAAACTCAAAGAATTTTCCATGAAAGGAGTTTTGTAGTCCTGTTCATAAACTGTTTGATTTTACCACATGTACAGCTGATGTGTTCATTTTATTAATATACTAGATATATAAAGACCAACTTAAGACCAGGATAGTATTGGTTGCTATGGAAACCTGGGCGACTGACAACAAGTTTGCCATATCTGAAAATCCATTGATCACCCTACGTGAGTTTATGAAATACAGGAGGGATTTTATCAAAGAGAAAAGTGATGCAGTACACCTTTTTTCGTACGTAACTTCTGTAATGATGTATTACTTTTTCTGATTTCATGTTAAATGCTTTATTGTGACTGAAATGTATCCTTTCTGCTACATTACACAATTAGGATTTGACATGGCAGATGGCAGATAGATTTGGAAAAAGTTTTAAAGTATAGATTGTTTAAAATTGCCATGAAAGTGTAAGTTTTAATTTTGAGTTATTTTATTACTTAATATTTATTTTTCAAGATGTTTAAATAGAGCATTTACTGAGTAAAAATACTGCTAATATATATATAGTATTCTTAACTGCAGATAAATTATATTCTTTAAAGTTACTGTCTTTTAAATGTTAATGTTTTCTCTGTTTTTGGTTCTGACATGAGAGCTTAGTATTTCTGGAATTTATTTTTAATTTTTTCTCACTCTTATGTTCTTTTTTTGATAGCATGCATATTTGACGTAATAGCAAATTATATATAGTAGAATTTTAAAAACTATCATCTAAAGTCAGAACTGTTGAAGAAAGTTATAAAAGGAAGAAAAGATGTATTTTGGGGTAACTTTATATATAATTTCAAATTTAGAGAAAAGTTGCAAGAATACTACAAGGAAATTGCATATGCCCTCTATTCGGATTCATCAGTTATTCACATTTTCCCCCATTTGTTTCATAATTTTCTTCCATTTTCCCTCCCTTCCTTCCATTCATCCATCCTTCAGTTTTTTTGTTTGTTTTTGTTTTTTTTTTTCCTGAACCTTTTGAAAATAAGTTGAAGACACTTACTGGGGATTTGTTATTAAATAGTATATATTCTCTAAGGGTAAAAAGACATTCTCTTATATAACCACAGTAAATTATTGAAACTGGAAAATTTAACATAAACAATACTTTTATGTAATCCATGGTCTATATTCAAGTTTCACCAATTACCTCAATAATGTCTTTTATAGCTAATTTTCCCCATCCAAATCCAATCCAGGATCACACATTGCATTTAATCATCATGTCTCTTTAGTCTCCTTTAATCTGAAAGATTTCCTCAGCTTTCTTTTGTCTATTTTGAGTTTAATACTTTTGGAGAGTATAGGCCAATTATTTTATTGACTGTTCCTCATGGGAATGCCTGATGTTAAGTTATGTATTTTTGGCAGAAATACCAGAGAAGTGATTTTGTGTCTTTTTCAGAGTACATCATATCAACCAATTATTTTTTAATAGATATACTTCAATTTAAGATATTTATTAATCTTATGAGAAAACATCCCTTATAAACCTTTTTCTTTGGTTACATGTATAAACAATTTTCACATTCTTCCCTTGCAACATGAGTATATGGTATAGAAATCTTATGTATATTGAGAAAATAAATGTAGTAAACTAATAATGAGAGGTGTTACGATGTTTGAACTGTGAACAGTAAGCATTTTTCATTTCCTTTTCTAAAAGGGGAAGTCAATTTGAGAGTAGCCGGAGCGGGGCAGCTTATATTGGTGGGATTTGCTCGTTGCTGAAAGGAGGAGGCGTGAATGAAGTAGGTGTGAACATCTGTACAATACAAAGTGGTATGATGGCTGAAAATGTTTTCCTCATACTTAAGAGAGAATTTCTCAGTATCCACATACTCCAGATGTTAGATTGCTACATTACAAATCAATATGGCAGCCTGTCACAATGGCTTATTCCTGTAATTCCAGCACTTTGGGAGGCTGAGGTGGACAGATTGCTTGAGACGAGAAGTTTGAGACGAACCTGGGTAACATGGCAAAACCTCATCTTTATCAAAAATACAAAAATAGTAGCATGTACCTGTAGCCCCAGCTACTGGGGAGGCTGAAGTGGGAGGATGGCTTGAGCCTGGGAGGCAGAGGTTGTATTGGGCCCAAATTGCGCCACTGCACTCCAGCCTGGGCAACAGAGTGAGACCCTGTCTCTAAATAAGCAAGTAAATAAATAAATTAATTAATAAATAAAATAAAATAAAATAAAAAATAAAATAAAAAACTAATATGGTTGCTATAAGTGACCAGAGAACAGACTGGGGAAATAATGGGAGATAATATGTGATGATTATTATATATTCATGTTATACTTGGAATAATTTCCAGATTAAGCTACTTACAGATTAAATTGAGAGAATCTTTACTTTTACCTTCATTGAAAATAAGGCCCTATTATTCACTTTGAATGATTTTCCAGGGAATTGAATAATTCCCTGAAGCATCAGGTTGTCACCTAACAACCCAACTGGATATTTTTTCCTTATTATTTAACAGATTTGGAGATAAGAAAAATAGAGTAGGTTTTCCAAAGGGTTTCTCTTACTCCTAAGGCACTAAACCTATTAGCGATGATCGAAAAGAAAATACTTGTATCTTTAAGAGGCTACAAATTGAAAAATATATCCTCAGTTCTTCAGTTCTTCAGTTTCTATTGCCCAAAGATTGTCACTACCTCCTGTTACTCATTTCATTTGTTTTCTGAAGCCCCATTCTATTCCACTTGAGGGGAATTTCAGGATTACAAGTGGACACAAAGATGAACAAGTTCTAAAAAAAATTACCGATTTAATTTTGTTTTGTATTATCCAAAAGACTGATTTAATTATATACCAATATTGAATTTTTCAAGAATGTCACTGGTGAAATTTGGACTCAGATATACATTTCCAAAACCCAAAAGCTGTGATTATTTCCTGACTTCTAGTATTCCCTGTAAGACCTAATCAAACATGGATTTTTGTTTCTTACCACTTTTTCCCAAATGCATATTCAGTGCTGGCTACAGTATATTTAGCCTCTGCTAAAGAAATTGCTTAGAAATTACTTATTTTCAGCGATATTGTGACATTTTTCTCTGGTTCTTTTTCAGTGACAAGTTGGATTTATATATATTTTATTTTTGTTTTTGTTTTTCAGTTTGGGAAAACTGACTTAATGGCTGTTACACTTGCCCAGTCATTAGCCCATAATATTGGTATTATCTCAGACAAAAGAAAGTTAGCAAGCGGTAAGTTTTAGTGCATGTGTGGTTAGTTGTATTTAAAACAGACTATTTGTAAAATATTTTGGAGCGTAAAATTTTTTGATTTAGTTGCTTGATGAAAAGAATTTGAATGGTAGTAAAAGATAAAAAGAATTTGAATGGTAGTAAAAGAATGGTAGTAAAAGATAGAAGATAAACAGCACAAACTGTTGCTTTCCAAAGTAATACAAATAAATATTTACATTATAGGTGGAAATTTCTATGACTATAGTGAACTTTAAAGCCATGTGATAATAAATTCAAGCTGAATTTAACTTTATAAGGGAAAAAATAAGCCCAGTTTGTTCATCATAAATGTTTAGTAGAGAATTCTAGGCATATAGGTTTCAGACATACTTTTTTAATGTTTTATTTAAAACATCTCTGAACGTGGCCACAGAGGTAGAATTTCCCTGTCAGGATCAGAACTGATAAAAAGCTTAGTTAATAAATGGACCTAGTAAAATATGCTAGGTTTGGTATCTATGAAGTATGTCTTTTCTCAAGTAGGTAAAGTCACTTTACCCTGATGGTCAAATACTGTGTATTTACCATTAAAATTTGATGATTTCCATTTTTATTTTAGTAACAAACATTGTAAATATTTTTATAATCTGGAATCCCAGCACTTTGGGAGGCTGAAGCAGGTGGATCACCTGAGGTTAGGAGTTTGAGACCAGCCTTGCCAACATGGTGAAACCCCATCTCTACTAAAAATACCAAAATTAGCCAGGTGTGGTGGCAGGCTCTTGTACCAGCTACTCAGGAGACTGAGGTAAGAGAATCACTTGAACCCAGGAGGCGGAGGTTGCAGTGAGCCAAGATTGTGCCATTACACTTCAGCCTGGGCCACAGAGCGAGACTCTATCTCAAAAAAAAAAAAAAAAAAAAAAAGCTATTACCATTTATAGAGTACTTATTATATGCCAGATGATTGAATGCTGGTATTACTTCCATTTAGATACTCATTTAATTCTCCAGATAATTCTACAGGGCACCCATTTTTAGCCCCATTTTATAGGTGAAGTGACTAGATCTTACAAGAATATTGTCTCTAAGATTACACATATATCAAATGGCAAACTCAGGTTTTGAACCCTAATATTTCCTGATTCTGAAGCCCTTCTGCTTACCCAATAATTTTCCCCTGCGTTCTACCAGAAACCTTGGTGTGTGCAGAGACTTTCAAAAATGGTCAAGAAATTATGATAGTTCTCATAAAGGCCTGTGAAACTGAGATCCTTTAATAATGCCATAAAGTTTTTCATTCTTCCATTGGTATTTGATTAAATAGTTTAAATATGGCCATTAGTTAAAATACAATGGTTTTTTTGGCAAAAATTATATAATCTTGATAGGGTCAAAGTATATTTTTGTTGTATATTACATAAAAAACTATTGTAAGATGAATTAGAAAGAAGCTATTACTTTTTAAAAGGTATTTTAAGGAATAAAATGGAGACAATGAATTTAAAACAGAAACTGCTTTAGTGCAACTGTGTTCACTTTATAACAAGGCATGTGTGTTAATTTTCTCTTAGGTGAATGTAAATGCGAGGACACGTGGTCCGGGTGCATAATGGGAGACACCGGGTGAGCCATTTGTATTTGAAAATAACTCAGTCTTACATTCCCTGCTGTGCTGTTGTCTTCTGAGGAATATGACACTCAATAACTTAGTGCATGGAATCTAGCATTTATAAGAAATCAGAAATAACTATTCTTAATGGTTCTGTGTATAAAATATTTTTGCAAAATAACCTCTTATTTATAAAAACAATTGATGTCGATTAAGTTGGTAGACATCAGATATTTTTTTTTCTTTAGCCTTAAATCTAGGCTATAAATGTAAGAAATGAGGGACAACTTTGTTTTTGATGGCTTGCCTGCTAATTCCCTTTCCTTTCATTTCCTTCAATTCTAATTAAATGGTTTATAAACAGTACTGTGCTGGTAAGTTAACTCTTGAAAACAAAAATTAGAAAACAGCCTAGATTTGTAGATTTCTCACTTTTCTGAGGTGTAAATATTCCCACAATGGCTGACTTCAAGCTGTCACTGATGGCTTCATAATGTGGTATCACTGAAAAGGGAGTTGGGAAGAGAAATGTACAGTCTGCTCTCCTGAGAAAGGTTTTCAATGTATACTGTCCTCCCCTTCACAAGCTCAGTCATCAATGCTTGTCTTTTATTCTTGTAAGTAAATTTTACAGTTATCCCTTTTATTCCAAGCTTATCATTACTGCCCTAGTTTAAACTTTGGCCATCTTTTGCTGTTATTATTTTAATAACATTTCAAATATTGAGTATAAATTGGGTTCAGTGCTTGGGTGATGGGTCCACCAAAATCTCACAAATCACCACTAAAGAACTTACTCTTGTAACCAAATACCACCTGTTCGCCAGAAAACCTATGGAAATAAAAAAAGTTGGAATGCTACTAAAATAATAATAGCAAAAAATGGTAAAAGTTTAAACTAGGGCAATAATAATACGTTTGGAATCATCATCATTAAAAATGTATGAAGAATAAAACAGTGGACATTTGTACACCCGTTATCCAGCTTTTAAAAAGTAAAATACTGCATTTGTGGTTAAATCTCCCTTATGTCCTCCATTATTAATCCCCAACCCCAGCCAAGGTCACCACCATCTGAGTTTGGTTCCTATCATTCTCAAGTCATTCTTTATACTTCTACTGTTTAGTATGTATGTGTGTTGGAGTAAAACAGCATTTGGTTTGCATGTTTTCAGTTTATGTGAAATACATCATGCTGTATGTATTCTTCTGTGACTTGCTGTTTTTTTTTTAATCAACATGATGTTTGTGAGATTTAGCCATCCTGTTAATATACAACTCTTGTTCATTAAATGCCATTGTCCTGTTCAGAAATTTTGTGAGTCTCTGATGTCTAAAGAATGTGGTTCAAAATCTTAGCTTCATTATTTAGATGCCCATAATCTTTCCTCATTCTCATCTGCAATCTCCTTTTCCCCTACTATTCATGATTGGTTTGCTTACCATAATTGTACAGGAGTTTCTAGCTTTTTCGATTTGCTAATCATAATACTATATAGATTTTCAGCTTCTTAAATACTTGCTCACTGTAATTGTACATTAATTACCAACTTCATTTGATTTCCTCAATATATTCTCTTCATCTGGAATGCCTTTCCCTTTTTCCTCTATCTAACCACATTTCTAACCATCTGAGATTTGTTATAATTTTAACCCCTGCATTATAATTTAATCATGTGTACTTATGCTGCCTTTCACAAATTAGTTATAAATTTTTGAGAGATTGCTTATTATGTTAACACATATTTCAGACCTCACACCATAATCCTTTGTACAAACTTGATTTTCAACAAATATTTCTTGATTGTATTTGAATTTTGAACGCACAAGATATGTATAACAAGGAAAATAAATGATGGAGGGAATATATATGCAAACATGTGTTCAAAATATTTTTCCAGTCGGGTGCGGTGGCTCATGGCTGTAATCCCAGCACTTTGAGAGACTGAGGCAGGCAGATCACTTGAGCCCAGGAGTTTGAGACCAGCCTAAGCAACATGGCGAAACCCCATCTCTACAAAAAATACAAAAATTAACCAGGCGTGGTGGCACACACCTGTAGTCCCAGCAACTTGGGAGGCTGAGATGGGAGGATCACCTGATTCTGGGGAGGTTGAGGCTGCAGTGAGCCGTGATTGTGCCACTGAATGCCAGCATGGATGACAAAGTGAGACCCTGTCTTAATAATAATAATAATATTAATAATAATAATAAAGTAAAATATTTCTCCAAAAATCTTTGGACTTTTTGCTTAGTAATGAGAGGAAATGATAAAAGTTCTATAGATGCAGTTTTAACAATTAATTTCATACTAGAGATTCTTGTCTTTTAAATCCTACGTAGTATATTTGATTATCCTGATTATTAAAATGTTTAATAGATAATCTGCATAGCATTAAGCATAATATACAGTGAAGTCAAATGGCTACCTTCAGATACATACGGCTGTGTACACTGGAATTCTTACATTAAAGAGATGCAAGTAAGAGAAAAGCCGTTTGTATAAAACTATGGGATATGATGCAATAATTTGATTACGCCAAATATCACCAAGCAGCAGTAATTATGGACATTTGTTCCCATGGGTACATTCCCTACCATTTCTACTTTCTGAAGTTCTGTACAGCTAAATATTAGAAAGCAGGATTGAAATGAATACCTTCAGTCCTATTTAAAGGTACAAAAATTAAAATTTGAAGAATGCACTGAATACAATAGCTATATTATTCTGTGAAACAGAAGTTGTGGGGGCAGAGGCAGGGGAGAGACATGATATCTGCCTTCAGATATTTGAAGGGGCTATGTTAAGGCAGAGGAATAAGGCTTTATATAGTTAAGAATACAGAACTGTTCACAAGTTAGAAGTCAGATGTGGAAAAATAAAGGTAAGAACAATCCACAAATTTTCAACTGTTCATATATTTTAAAACCTTCCCTGTTGGGGAGTATACCGTCACTGCCAAGTGTTGGAGAACAGACTGAGCTTCCTCCCAGCTCTGCAGTGGGCAGGAGGGTGGGCTTGGCTGTGACCCCTGAGGGTGCTTTTACAGAGAGGCCTTTATAGGAGGCTCAACTAGACTTTGACTTCTAAGAGTCCTACACCAAGAGTTAGTGACTTTTTACTTTGGCAGTATGGATCCAACTCAGGTTTTGACCAGTAGGATAAAGAGGGACTTTGGGGCTGGACATAGTGGCTCACATCTGTAATCCCAGCACTTTGCGAGGCTGAGGCAGGCAGATCACCTGAGGTCAGGAGTTCAAGACCAGCCTGGCCAACATGGTGAAACCCCATCTCTACTAAAAGTACAAAAATTAGCTGGGTGTGGTGGCAGGCGCCTGTAATCCCAGCTAATCCCAGCTAGTAAGGAAGCTGAGGCAGGAAAATTGCTTGAACCCAGGAGGCTTAGGTTGCAGTGAGCTGAGATCACGCCACTGTACTCCAGCCTGGGCAACAAGAGTGAGACTCCATCTCTAAATAAATAAATAAATAAATAAATAAAGTGAGACTCCGTTTCTAAATAAATAAATAAATAAATAAAAGGAGGGACTTTGAAAAAAGACCTATTTAAATTTGATAACTCTGGCAGAGATATGTTGGATGGATTAGAGGAAAAGGTGATAAAAACATTGGCTGGAGTAAAAGCATTGCAAGGAAAAAGGAAGTAATATTGTTACTGTAAAACAGGTAGCTTGGTTGGTCACTTCGTGGGTATCAACTTAATTATCATAACCAAGGAAGATTAAATGAAAGAGATTTTATTACTTTTAACAAGTAAGTAGAATACCATGGATAGTTCCCAAAGCAGTGTCTCCCTGAGCTGGAGGCTGTGTCAGATTTTATAAGCATAGGGTAATGAGGCATGATCTGATTGGATCTTGCAATGAGGTAGTGCTAGGAGGCATTATAGGACTGGATGCCAGAGCTCAATCTGATTGGATACTGGATCCTGTCATTCAGTGTATATTAGTTTGTTTTTCATTGTTATAAATGAAAACCTGAGATTGGGTAATTTATAAAGAAAAGAGAATTACTTGGCTCACAGTTCTGCAGCCTGTACAAGCATGGCACCAGCATCTGCTTGGTTTCTGGTGAGATCTCAGGAAGCTTTTACTCATGACAGAAGGCAAGGGGAAGCAGGTGTGTCACATGGCAAGAGAGTGAGCAGGGGAGAAAGGAGGGGATGCTAGACTCTTTTTAAACTTATTATCAGCCATTTCCTCTTGAAGGGCACTAAGCCATTCATGGGACTCTCTCATTACACCCCAGTCTCAACATTGGGGTCATATTTTAACATGAGATTTGGAGGGGACAAACATCCAAACTTTATCATCGTGTCTGCTGCTTAATTCAGTTCCTGCTTCTCAGCTGAGCATTTAGATTCCTCCTGTGGTTGTACCATTGGTTCATCTGAGCGTGGTCAGGCTATGTGACCTGAGGGTCCATGGCAACTGAGAAACAATTCATAACATTATTACATAAAAGTTGAACCAGATTGGTCTGGTGCAGCTACAATATGTGTAAGAAACTTTCAAACGAAGAATAAAGTTCATGTCTTGTTAGGATTTGTTACTTGAAAAAAACCTGGTTCCTTTGCCTGGCAAGAACAAACAACTCTTCACCAGAATGCAGGTTTTGGCTGGCCCAGTCGCTCATGCCTATAATCCTAGCACTTTGAGAGAATCGCTTGAGCCCAGGAGTTCGAGATCAGCCTGGGCAACATGGGGAAACTTTGTACAAACTTAAAAATTAGCTGGGCATGGTGGCACATGCCTGTAGTCCCAGCTACTCAGGAGGCTGAGGTGGGAGAATCACTTGAGCCCAGGAGGTCCAGGCTGCAGTGAGCGGAGATCACACCACTGCACTCCAGCTTGGGCAACAGAGTGAGTTCCCTACCTCAAAAAAAAAAAAAAAAAAAAAATGCAGGTTTTGATCAATGGGAGTTTTATTACTAGTCACAAGTACAGAGAGCTCTGGGAGTATTCTGTAGCCGAGTGTGTTCCTGAGGGAAAGCAACAGGAGGGTTTTATGGGGAGGTGGACGGGGAGAGGGTGTGTCATTGCATGTAGAGGAGGGGTCCCAGTGGTACAGATACAGTGAATCATTATGTCAGCACGTAGGTTTCAAGTTATAGTAATGAAGCTATAGTTCCTCCCATGGTGGAGACTTTAGCATGGTAATGAGGAAAGTTTACTTGGGCTCATTTATAAATTGTCAGTTTGTCCGGAGTTGGTTCCAGCTGACTAGGTGACCACATTCCGTACAAAGTGTGGGAAAGAGCAGGCTGCAAGGCAGGAGGCTGCAAAACAGGCTGATTGTTCAAGTTGATTAAATTCCTGTAGCATCTGGAAACCCTCCTCATCTGCTTATAGGAAGTGGAGGTGAAGGAAGTAAGGGAGTTCAGACAACTTAAACCCAAGACAGCTTTATTTGGAGAGTTTGGCATGAAGCAATTTAGAAATGAGTTTAGGGTAAATAATCGTTATAAATTCCATTAATTGATAACAAAGTATTAACTATGCTTAGAAGAAGTAGGGATATAAATGGACAGTTTTTGCAGGCTACTGGGAAACTTTATAAAAACTACTCATTCTTATCTTTTTTCCCTTTTTATCAAAGCTCAATGTAAAACAATGTTTTAAAAATATAGAAAATAAAATTTTGGTGACTTTTCCCCAGTGATAACCTTGGTATTTAACACTGTATAGTCAGCATTTTTCTGAGCCTGTTCTTCAACACTGTGATCATTAATAACTATATGGTATTCTGTTTTATTACTACATCACAGTTTAGTTAACAGTTCTTACTGTTGAACATTTAGTTTATGCTTTTGTTATTTCCTGTTATAAATTGTGTGACCACACATATCTTTGTTCATACATCTTTGTGCACATAGCTAATTATTTCCTCAAGAAAAATTTCTAAAAGTAGAATTACTAGATCCAAAGGTGTGCTCTTTTTGAAGATTCTTAATGCATGTTGCCAAATTATTCTCTAATCAAGATCTTTTTTCTGTTGACCTTTTATTAGTTTTTTTTAAGAATACTTAAAAAAAAAAAAAAACCTCAAACCTGAAGAAGAGTTGCAAGATTAATAACAAAGAAACTTTTTGTCTGGTGGATCATAAATTGCTTAGTATGCCATTACTCCTAAACACCTGACTTTGCATTTTCTACAAAGAAGTATGTCCTCCTACATAACCACTATACAACCAGTAAAATTATCTAATTCTTAGCCTTCATTCAAGATTGTCCCAGGTTTGAATATTGTCGTTTGTAACAAAAGGAATCACATTTCGTTTTTATGTCTCTTTAGCTTCCTTCAGTCTGGAACAGTTCCTCTTTCTTTGACTTTTAAGACCTGACACATTTATATTATAGGTCAGTTATTTTGTGGAATGCTCTGCAGTTTGGATTCTAGCTCAGTTTTATTATTTATGGAAGACTTATTATGAAATAAATTTTTCCCAGCTCTCCTTGATTTAACTTGAATGCACATGCAAATAATGAAAAACCCACAGTAACTATTAGTCACCAAATGAAGAATTTAGAAATATTAATTGAACAAAACTCTTATAGATTGAATATAAATGTCATACATAAGTAGACTTTATTCCCTCATTTTAAAGAGTAATATACAATTTTAAGTGTTCAGTTTTCAGACATATTCACAAACGAGAAAGATGAGTTGAACCCAGCTATTGATTTTCTTCTCTTTTATAGCTATTATCTTCCTAAAAAGTTCACCCAGTGTAATGTTGAAGAGTATCATGACTTCCTGAATAGTGGAGGTGGTGCCTGCCTTTTCAACAAACCTTCTAAGGTAATAAGTGTGGCTAACAAGGTTTATGATATTAATTATCAACCTTTCTAAAATATTATAAATACACATTTTCAACTATTGAATCTTAGAGAGCTTTTCAACTTGCCCTATATGTACATATTCTAGATATGCTATATATCTGAATATTCAAAGTCAGCTTTAATGTTGGGCATTTTGGGCTATTCTGAAATAACAGTGTTTGCTGTCTGAAAAATTTCCACTTTCTTTTTTTTATAGCCAAGTGATGATTCAGAGTTAGTTTACAAAAATGGTTTTATTACTTTTCTTTTTTATTTTCTTGATGCTTATTTTTTTTTTGGTTACCTAATCACAACTCATACAGGTAGAATGTAGGGGCATATCTACCCTCATCACTCCCTACCACTGCTTTTCTGAATGAGCAGTATGTTAAAATTACAAGTGTTTCTCAATATGAAAAGCAAGTCTTTCTAAAGCAGAAATGAAGACGGTCTTGGACTTTGTCACAGGCTTTTACAACTTGCAGTGCATCCTCTGGTTACTGACTAGAAAGAAGGTCTTCCTCCTGCATTTTGAAGACTTTGCATGTTAAAAAAAAATGCTTTGTCCTTGTGAATTATGTGAACCGCGAAATGCTTCTGTGCACCACAGGGATATGCACCATTGCCTTTGAAATCAATTTAATTTACCTGGTTTAATTTTCTGTTCACTACAGTGAAATTTAGAAATTTCACTGAATTGAATTGAAAAATGAATTGACAATTTTAAGGCTCTTCAAAAGATTGGAAAGAATATTTGAACTGTGTCACTGCTGCCGTAAATCCTAAACAGTTCAAGTCTTTTTACCAAAATAACTGATTATTGTAAACCCAGAGTAAGAGAATAAGTGTGGTTTTCATTTGGATAAGTTTCCATTTTGACTGTTTTTTATTTCTTATGATCTGTTTCAACCAAAAATGAAATATAGACAAAAGTTGACTCATTTGTAGAAGAGAGAATATTTAAAATCAAGTGGGTTTTGTTGTTGTTGTATATATTCTTTATTTTGTTTTTTTTTTTTCCTCTAGTTAGTTATGAAAGTATATGTGTGCATGTGTATGTCCATCTGTTTACTGGTGTGTGTACATTTTCATTCTATGATATGTAGACTTTGATTAGCTTTTGAATGAATATTATGTATCTGGCATATAACAATTATTTACTAATTTTGCCTATCACCATAGGATACATTATATTCAAAAGAGAACAAAATTGATGAAGAGCTAAACAATAAAACAGACCTAAAACATACACTTGGACAGGTCAAAATCTGCTTCAATCTCTGGGGAAAATTTAATTTTAGTTTGCTACAAAACTATCTTAATAGGAGGAGCTGTATTTTATATTAATTAGATCAATGGATATACTAATTTTTTGATGCTTTTTCTCATTGTCTAAGAAATAGTTTCCTGTATCAGAAGGAGATATAGTAATAAAGCATTTTACACAGATGGCTAAACTTAATCCTCAAA
Organism: Macaca nemestrina; assembly: GCF_043159975.1. Lineage (NCBI taxonomy): Eukaryota > Metazoa > Chordata > Mammalia > Primates > Cercopithecidae > Macaca > Macaca nemestrina. Next base: position 67,670,086 of record NC_092128.1, read on the forward strand.
AATTTTCTGATGTAAATGGACAACTATTATTATTAGTATTATTATTCCTGTTCTAGATATTAAGGTCTCTGAGATGTTAAGTAATTTACCCAAGATAAATACTTGAGCCAAGATTTTCCTCTAGACATCTGACTCCAAATCCCCTACTGCTGGTTTCAAATGAATTTTCAGGAGACAGTCTGGCTTGATTTTAGTGAATGGTTAGATCATCTTTAATTTTGATGACATTTACCAGACCCTATGTGGTATGTATGTTATATATATAAATATATAGGTAAACTATATGCTATGTATATTAAATATGAAAAGGAAACAGAAGTAGACACTTCTGTTCTAAAGTTCCAAGTTCTGAGCTCATGCTTTCTAGTTTAGGAAAATAAAACTATATTTTAGAATGACTTGGCAGGGCAGGTGTATTTGGGTATGGCACTTATGGTCTCTCAAAGTCTTTGATGTTGATTTTTCTATATTTTAGTTCACTTTTTGGTTTTCCTTACAGCTTCTTGATCCTCCTGAATGTGGCAATGGCTTCATTGAAACTGGAGAGGAGTGTGACTGTGGAACCCCGGCCGTAAGTCTCTGGTGGTTTTGATGTTATTTTCAAGGTAATTGAGGGTCATTCCAGGTCCACACACTCAGACGTATGGAGCAAGTGTCATGCCTGGAAATTTTATAGGATTTGTGGAAGAAAAATTATTGTGAGTTTGTACATTTATTTTAGAAAATATCTTGTTACTTTCAGGAAAGTGACACCATTTTCTGATGTTTTGAAAATGTTTATATTCCTTAGGAATGTGTCCTTGAAGGAGCAGAGTGTTGTAAGAAATGCACCTTGACTCAAGACTCTCAATGCAGTGATGGTCTTTGCTGTAAAAAGTGCAAGGTAAATAAACGTTAATGATCATTTGACAGAAAAAAAAAGAACATACTTGATTAAATCATTAAGGCTGAGTACATATAATCTAATAACAAAAATAGTATCTAATACATATTAAATGACTAAGTGCCAGGTGCTTTACAGGATCCTCACAAAATCTTGTGTGGTGTAGTTGCTTGTTATTATTCCTATCTAACAGATGAGAATACTAAGGCTTATAGTGGTTAAGTAGTTTGCCCAAGGTCTTACACCAAGTAAGTTGGGGAACTAGGGCCTGAGCCCTGTTAATCTTCAGAGGCTGTCCTTTCCATACTTCCTGTGGAGCATGCACATTAAATGAAACCAGGTGTTACTAATGTTTAAATGATGTTTGCCTTTCTTGGTAAAGCCAAGGAGACTTTCAGTAGATCTTTTCTTGTTGCTGAGCTTGGTGTATCTCTCACATTAGCTGCTGAGGAAGCAAGGGAGTACTTTGAGACGTGATTATACCATGCATATATTATTGGTCCTGAAAGTTTAGAATGCATTTTCACACACTTTATGTTTTCATCCTCCCAGCAGCATCCTCTTACTTATCTCCATATATTTAAGCCTTTACATCAAGACTAACAATTGAGGCTTACTTCCCCTGAAGAAATCTAATTCTTGTTTTCTCATATAAAATCTGGTGTAATAGTCTACATTATTTCTATCTGTCTCTCACTTTCCTCTGTACATTTCATGGAGCAGAGCCAGGCACTTAGACAGTAATTGGTATACATTCTCAGTAAATATTTGTTGAGTGAATGAATAAATATGCACAGCACTCTCTTAGTGGTAATTTACTGATTAACTTTAGTCTAATGAGTTAAAGGAGGATGGGATATGAAACTATATAGTGAGTATCTACTGTGTGCCAGAGATTATGCTAAGGACTTCAGTATCATCTTATATCTGAATTTCTCAACTCTGGCACTGTTGATATTTTTGGCTGGATAATCCTTCGTTGTAAGGGTATGTCTTGTGCATTGTAGAATATTTAGCAGTATCTCTGCATTCCACCCATTAGGTGCCAGCAGCACCCCTCCTAGGTGGGACAGCCAAAAATGTCTCCAGACACTGCCAAATGTTCCCTTGCAGGTAAAATCACCCCTGGTTGAGACCACTCTCTGAGATGATGCTCACAAGCACACTTTTGGGATAGGCATTATTGTCTTGATTTTTATAATTAAACAATCTCAGTCTCAAGGAAGTTAAATAACCTGTACACAGGCTCACTCAGCCAGTAAGGAATAGATGTACAGTTAAACCCCAGATCTGCTCTCAGCAGTTTGTTGTTTCCACTCTACCACTGTGTCTCCTGGCAGCTTTTTAAGACAAGCAGGCACTGGCGGAGATCTCTGAAAGCACTCTGTAAAAAAGAAGATTAAACCAAATGTGAAAGACATTCTTTGATTTTGGCTACCACCCCTGTTTATTCTGTCAACTTTTTCCACTGCCGTAACAAGAGATCCTGAATCATTTATCTTAATCCTCAGTGTTTTAAGTCGGCCCATCTATAAAATGTGTTTAATTACACTGCTTTCCCTTTGATTTATACAACTAGGCTCCCTGTGATATAATTATTTCAAGGAACAAGTAGAAAAATAATACAATTAAAATACATAAAATAAAATGGCATGACTGCTATCCCTCAAAGTAGGTTATAGCTGTATCAGTCAAGAGTCAAGTGAGATCTTCTTTGCCACTTTCTTTACCATCCTTCCCAACTCTCACCTGACACCCTGGACTCCTAGGGCAGCCAGAGGCAAGACAGTGAATGGAGGAGGGAGAATAGAAGAAAAAGATAAGCAACCATGTGTATCTCTGTTTTTTTCTACAGGTATTTATAATAGTGTATCTATAAGCCAGCATTGGCATACTTTTTCTATAAACAGCCAGATAGTAAATAGTTTAGGCTTTGTGGTCATAAAGTTTCTGTTGCAGCTCAGCTTTGCCTTTGAAAGCAGCCATTGAAAATACAGAAACAAATGGGCATAACTGTGTTCCAATAAAACTTTATTTATAAAGATAGGCAGTCAGTGAAGTTTGACCCATGGGCCACAGTTTGCAGACCACTGCTGTTAAAGAGTGCTTGTTTACTTGTTTATTACTTTTCTTCTCCCATTATAATACAAGTTCCAGTAGGGCAAGGATTTTGGTTGATTTATATACCGTTGTATCCTAGCACTTAGTGAAAATCCTGCCTCACTATTCTTTCTTTTAGAAGTTTCCTGGAACTTCTTGAACATTATGCACTCCTCTAAACTACCCCCAATTTGCTCATATTTCTACTCTAGATATTCTAAAATGGTGGCTTGCCTCAGTCCCAAGGAAGAAGAGAAACATGTGAAATTAAATTTTCTTATTTCTTTATTTTTAACCCACATTAAGATGCAAGTTCCTTATGAGCAGGGTTCTTGTGTTTTGTTCTCCATTGAGTTCCCAGTAGTTAGAACAGTGCTTGGCATGTTATTAAATATTTGATGAATGGATGAATGAATACATATTTTGTTTGGATCTAAAAAAAATACTTGTTGAAATCCAGATTGGAGTTTATAGTGGGCAGTGCATGTTCTAGGAACAGCAGGAGACTCAAATGCCTATAGGGTTCTGAGCAGCTAGAGAAGATAAAGCTTATCTAGAAAGTGGGGAAAGCAGAATAACGTGTGCCTTTGTGTGAGCAGAGACAAAGCATGTAAGGATCCAGCCCTGAATGCTAACATTTTTGAGAGGGAAAAAGAGAAGGATTGAGAAGGGAAGGGGAAGTACTTTAACTATATATCTCAGGTCTGTTTCGTTTTAATGAGTACTCCTGCAATTCACATTTTTAACCTAATGAAGTTAAACATTTGTGTAATTCTCACACTTGCAAGAAGTATTTGAGATGATGGAAAACAGAAAAACAAAAACGCCTATACGAAGACATAAATAATAGAAACACTAGAAAATAGTAAAAGACCAAGATCTAAATCCATGTAAAAACGAGGCAGGGGAGAAGATGGGTAGAAGAAACATGGGAAGAAATAGCTTTGTCAGAAAATCTAATTTTTGTGGTTCAACCCAAAATGTAATTTTTAAATTCTTGGTAGATAAGGCAAAAAAGGATAATGTGATTAAAGTGTCAGTGAGAATGAAGAGTAAAGGGTAAATTCAAAAGCTATTTGTACAGAAAAATTACTGGAACCTGGACCAACTGGTCTGTCTTGTGGGATTTAGCAGTATAATATAAAGCTTATGTGTAAGGACTATGGAAATTACATCATACACAAGAAACTGTTTCTTAAAACTATTAAAAATTTTTTCAGTAACCGTGGTTTTGACAGATTACCATCTTACAGTAGTTTAAGGTATTTCTAGCCAAACAATTTTCACTTTGTTTTTTTCAGATGATATTGTAAGATTTTTTTTTTTCTCCCTACAGTTTCACACATTGATTTTTGTTCATTTTAGTTTCAGCCTATGGGCACTGTGTGCCGGGAAGCAGTAAATGATTGTGATATTCGTGAAACATGCTCAGGAAATTCAAGCCAGGTAATTTACAGAATAACTGCTCTAAACCTTATGGGAAAAAGTGAGGTTATCTTTAGTGCACTGACCCTCAAAGAGAAGTGTAAATGAACAAGTTGCTCATGTCTCTTTCACATCATTTCTCTATTTTTTTTTTAGGAATTTAAGTTTCAGTGATTGAAGCTTGAGCAGATGTTGAACATAATTTTGTCTTAATGTTGAACTAACCTCAGACTGCATGCATGCCTTAACTATTTTGTTTTTGTATTAAGTAGGTAGTACAAGGCATTTTCTTTTTGTCTACTTAGTAAAGGAAGAAACAAAAAAAACCTTTCTCTTCAGCTGATTGAACAAGAAGTCAGTGGAGGCAGGGACTCACAAGCACACTGGATTCTTAGAGAGGACCTTTTTCTTTCTCTTGACTCTTACCTACTACAGCTTGTATCGCCTCAGCCATTAATAGCTGCTCTTGAGTTTTATAGCACTTAGTTATAGATAGACAACTAGAGAAATTAAATAAACTTTGGTGGGGGTTCACAGATTTCAAAATGGTCAGTGTACATACAGACTGTCCTCACTTTGAAGGGTAGTGCCAAACCATAAAAATGACCATGCAAGCTGAGACCATGCAAAGTCATTTTAATAATCAAAGGAAAATATTTCAGTTGCTTTGCAGTCTTCAACAAATGCTGTCAGATTATTAAAAACTCTCTTACTGCTAGTTTTAAATGGATAGGAAGGTGAAATAATAATATTTATTTAGCATACTGTACCTTAAAAGAGAAACATTGAGAATTAAAGGATTTTATTTCTTTGTAAAAACCTTAGGAGTAGTTTGAATAGAGCTTGCCTTCTTATAAGCTTTATGATACAGAGTGAGCATATTTTCTATGTCTTGTTGAGCTGTCACACTCTTTTCTAAGTTTGGATCAGCTTTCAACATTTTATTCTTTGTGCTTTCAAAGTCATGAGATATCCCTGAGAGATGTGAAGATGTGAATGTGAAGTTTCTTGCTGGCATTACGCCCTGTGGGACATCATCACCTATATGTCATAATCACCTTATTCACCGATGTCATTAAGTCCTCCTTCAGCAAGTTCCTCTGGTTGCATGTCTAGAGGCTCTTGGACAGCAGTACTGACATTCCCACAGTCAGCCATTTTTTTCTATAACTCCATTTAAAGGTTCAATTTGCATTTTACTTCTGGTGTCATCACTTTTCTTTGCCGCACTTCCATCTCTGTTGGCCAGTTTCTTCTCTTGATATTCTGTTTTTGCAAAATGGCACATGATATCACCAGAAGACAAAGAGGCTACATAATTGCACACTTTGCTCTCTGTTTATACTCATTCAATAATGCCTTATAATTTTTCATAATTGCTGCAAGGAAAAAAGTAGGATTATAAAGTGTGTCCTTTTCTGACATTCTTAAAGTGGACTTCAGCTTGAAAGTCATTATTTTCAGTATAAGTACTATGTTTCTTCTCATGGCAAAAGAAAGGAAACTGTAGTTATTGCTCCATCTATGCAGACTTACTCCTTATGTTTGTTTTGTTCCCTTAGCTTTCTTGCTCTGAAAAATAGTATATCTGTATGAATCAAGATGCTTTTAAATGTATCATCAATTGAGTCTATTGTAGTCAGTTCTTTTTATTTGCTGCTGTGTAATCAACTGTTTTTGCCTCTGGTAGATTCATATTTTCAGGGTCAAGTGTACCCATTGTTTTTCCTCTTGCTTTCTCTTTAATTTTTTAAATTTATTTTTTACCAAATACCCAGACTTCAAGGACATCCACTTGCTTTCTCTTGACCTCCTTTGCATTTTGTTTTATAGATGGTATAAGGTACTTGCCATATTAATAAATATGTTTTTAAAAATGAAAACATTAAAGGGTTTAGCTCAGCCTTATATTTTGCACCGCATTTCATTCATAGTTGTTCTGTTTTTCCTAGTGTGCCCCTAATATTCATAAAATGGATGGATATTCGTGTGATGGTGTTCAGGTAGGTCACTTCATTTTTACCTATGTTTTTCACGTGTACCAGCGTAGAAGGAATACTGAAATCTTATCAAAATAGGAAGATCAATTTAAATGTTTATAATCAGTTCTGAAGATAAAAGGCCTTTCTACTATTTATCTATTATTAGTTTCTTTTTCAGTTATCTGACATAAGCAGATATTGCATCGCTAATGGGTATTTGCTTTTCTGTTTTAGGGAATATGCTTTGGAGGAAGATGCAAAACCAGGGATAGACAATGCAAATACATCTGGGGGCAAAGTAAGTAAATAGTGTGGCTGGATCATTGTTAAAGCATGATATCAGGCAGACTTCTCAAAGACATGTGTGCTGGAAGTAAATTTTTGACCACTTTATGACTGGGGGATTCTTAAAGCTACCACAGGTTTTAGCAGGGACATGTTTCTGGAAATTAGAGTAAGGCACCCCTTTGAGAAGATAGCCCCACACATCTTGCTAGTTGGCAATGCCTGTGGACGAGACAGAAAGTGCCTTTGCTGCCAGGCAGATGAAGCCCATGCCAGGGTGCACAGCTTGGAGATTAGAGCAAACCTGGATTTCAGCTCCGTGTATACTCTTTTCAGCTGAGTGCCCTGAAGCTAAAGCTTACACAACCATGTGGGATGGACATGGACCCTGGACAGGACGTCCTTAACTTAGAACAGCAGCATTTTATCTAGAGTCATTTTTTTCCTCCTTGGATATTTTTCTTAAACTCCAGTTGGCTTTCCTAGTTAGAGATGAACTTCTGCTGAAGTGGTTTTGCTGTCTCAGAAAGAAATGTTAATGTTTTAGCCTTTAAAGTCTGTCAGATTTTCAAAGGAAAATATATAACATTTAGATTTAAATTATACTGTATTTAAATGTTTATTTAAATGTTGAGTAATGTATTATTTTCTAGAAGTACTACTAGCCCAAACTTTTGGAAGCAGTTTTTGTTTTAAACTGTTTCAGGAGACAATTTGTAGTAGAAAAAAGGCTATAAAAATGATGATAATTTTTAATTGTTATAAGTAAGTGCCACAATCCTTTTAGGAGGGGAAGTGTATGCTCTCTTTAAGCAATTGGAAACATTGGGATGGGAAAACATTTAGTCAGTCAGGTTTGTACTCTGAAAAAAGATATCATTTTTGTTTTATCCACTTGAGCAAAAATAGTAGCTGACAACAAGAAGTAGGAAAAGAAACTACCAACATAACTAGTTGTTTTTTTTTTTTTTTTTTTTTTTTTTTTTTTGAGACGGAGTCTCGCTCTGTAGCCCAGGCTGGAGTGCAGTGGCCGGATCTCAGCTCACTGCAAGCTCCGCCTCCCGGGTTCACGCCATTCTCCGGCCTCAGCCTCCCCAGTAGCTGGGACTACAGGCGCCCGCCACCTCGCCCGGCTAGTTTTTTGTATTTCTTAGTAGAGACGGGGTTTCACCGTGTTAGCCAGGATGGTCTCGATCTCCTGACCTCGTGATCCACCCTTCTCGGCCTCCCAAAGTGCTGGGATTACAGGCTTGAGCCACCGCGCCCGGCCAACTAGTTGTTTTTTAAAAAAAAATACCAACAATTATTCTTTGATTAGTTTGCATTTCGTCCTAATTCTTAGATAACTCTATCAACCATCCCTGGTTTTAGAAAAGATAAAAGCCTGAAAAAGATACTGATGTACCTCAAAATGTTATTTGACTTCCATAGATTTAACATGAATTCAAACCTGTCTTAAAGCGAAGTAAAATTGCTTTTGATAGCTGCTAAGAAGTGGTGAGCAAGGTAGAAATTGTACCACTGTTTCTTGAATCTATAGGATATAACTATTTTAATAAACTTGTCTTTATGATTAATAAAATATGCTGAATGAGAAATTCATGTATTATATTTAGCACTTAGATTAAAGAATGGAGTATATATTCAAGGAACTATTTGTTATTGCCTTCCCTAATTATTGGCCAAATTCTTTTTTTGTTGTTGTTTGAGATGGAGTCTTGCTCTGTTTCCAGGCTGGAGTGCAGTGGCGTGATCTCAGCTCACTGCACCCTCTGCCTCCGGGTTCAAGCAATTTCCCTGCCTCAGCCTCCCAAGTAGCTGGGACTACAGACGCATGCCACCACACCTGGCTAATTTTTTTGTATTTTAGTAGAGACGGAGTTTCACTATGTTGGCCAGGATGGTCTCGATCTCCCCACCTCATGATCTGCCCGAATTATTAGCCAAATTCTAAGGAGTGTTGATTTTTGTAGCCTACAGCCTGAGTCCCAACAGAGATCTAAATATATTTGCTTTCTAAATTTCAAATGAGCTTTAATGAAAACCTGAGTCGTGAATATATATGATCCATGGTAAAATTGTGAACCATTGGTAACATTTTTGGAATTGATAACACTGTAGTCATGAAAAGTCCTTATATTACAATTTTTCTTTTCTGCAAAGATTTTGAGCAGCCAAATGTTACTTCCATCACTGATAGAAAATTTTTTTCTGCTTTAGAGGTGACAGCATCAGACAAATATTGCTATGAGAAACTGAATATCGAAGGGACGGAGAAGGGTAACTGTGGGAAAGACAAAGATACATGGATACAGTGCAACAAACGGTGAGGTGGAGAAGTCAGCCCAGAATTCATCCCCTGGTCAATTACAAGGGTACTTTTTTGAGTGAATGGGAAGTTTCTGTTTTCTGCATCACACAAAGTGTGCTCTTGCCTCCTTAACCTCATCTCTTCCCAGTGTTCCAGCATCACCTATGCAGAGGGCTTCCAAATCTTGACGTACGTTCTCACCTCTTTCCTAAGGCTAGGTCATGCTTGCAGCCACCTCAGGATTTTCTTACCTAGAAGACACCGTTTAGCATCCTAAAAGGAACAGAACTTAAAGCCACCAGAATATGCACTGAGTGCTATTGAATTGAATTAACTGGCTCTAACTTTCCCAAACCACCCCCTTTTTGCCAAAGGTCTCAATATTCCACTGTCCTTCTGTCTAGAAGGCTTAAAGTGATCCTTCCCTCTACACGTTGTCCAAATGCCAAATTACATTCATTCTTCCCTTTGCTTTGCCACCATTTGTCTTTAATTCATGTATTCACTTACATTCCTATTGCCATTACCTGAACTAAGACCTATATTAATCCTTCAACTATTACAAAATTCTTTTAACAGTTTTCTGTGCCAGCATTCCCTAGTGTACTACTCTCAGAATAATCTTTTGGATCTTTTTTACTGCCAGTTATTTGTTGAAAGTTCACTGGTTCCACATGACTAATTAATAGTGAGAACAGTACCCAGCACTGATTGAGTGAGCACTGTGTACTAAGCACTGTATCACACTTTACATAAGCTATGCCATTTAATCTTTATGGCAGTTCTACCATTTTATGGAGGAGGAAACTGAGACACAGTTAATTTGCCCAAAGGCATGTATATGGAATGTAATAATAAGCAGAATTAGAATTTGGAGAATATGATTTCAGAACTCTCTCTTCACCACTTTGCTGAATGTCATAGTCTTGTTAACAAATTAAATGGAACCTCAGCTTGGCACTGTACCTATTCCACAATTGTCCCCAACCTACACTTTTTGTCATTTCATTTATATTCTTCCAAATCTAGCAAACCTTACCATTCCTAATATGTCCCTACCTCTATGCCTATTTTTATCCTCTATAATCCTCCAGAAGCACCCTTTAATTCATACCATCATCAACCAAAAATATATCTATTCTTCAAAGCCCAGCTTGCAAAACACTTTCTATATATAAATTTCTTTCTGATTTACTCTAGAAATAAATAATCTCTCTCTTCTTTGAACTCCCACAGCCCTTTGTACTTATTTGTCCCTAATTTTATTTTATAAGTTGTTTATGTGTATGATTTATCTTCTCATCTAGAGTATAATTTTCTTGTGAATGAAGATTATATCTAATTTTCTTTATATATTCTACATTACATAGGTTCATATACATAAATGACATTCAAAAAAGTTTTGAATGAATATTTCTTCTCTGTTGAGAAAGCATTTTTGTTTATGATAGATACTGTAAAATGATGACATAATTTTAAAAAGCATTTTTAAAGAATGATAGTACGTTCTTTTCTATGTTGGTGAAAAATATAGGTTCTAATTTTTCTTTTTTCTCCATCTGGTAAAGTCTGATATTTTTGTATATAATCTTGCTGACTTACTAATTACTCTTCACAAGATATTTTAAAAATATGTTTATTGTTATCTCTACTAATAATTAAAATGTCTTGGATATAAATAATACGTAAGATAGTATTAACAACAATAAAGATATTTTATAAGTTAAATTAGAATCATATGTAGTAGTTGGGGAAGTAGTGAAATATATTGAAGAAGGGATAATGAGCCTTTGTAGTTGGCATCTATAAACTAAATGGAGTCTATAATTTCTTCTTTAATTCTAGGGCAACAGGTTGAAAAAACATGTGTATTTTCCAAAAGAATGCTCATCCAAATATCATTCAGTTACCAAGTTTTAAAAAAAATTGGCTGGGCACAGCATCTCATGCTTATAATCCCAGTGCTTTGGGAGGGTGAGGAGGGAGGTTGCTTGGGGTCAGGAATTCAAGGCCAGCCTGGGCAACATAGTGTGAGACCCTGTCTCTGTGAAAAATTTAAAAGTTAGTTGGGTCTGGTAGCATATACCTGTAGTCCCAGCTACCTGGGAGGCTGAGGCAGGAGTATCACTTGAATCAGAAATTTGAGGCTGCAGTGAGCCATGATCACACCACTAGACTCCAACTTGGACAACAGAGTAAGACCCTGACTACGGAAAAAAAAAAAAAAGAAAAGAAGAAGAAGAAATAGATTAGTATATCCAGTATTGTGTTATGGGAAAAGAGATTTCAATATAAAATAAGCCAATTTGATGGATTCTTTAAATACTTGAACTAATAGACAGTAAAGAAAAAGCTAGAAAACAATTGAGATTTTGGTACATTAATAAGAGTTTCAGAGAAGACACTTTTTAGAGCAGGTGGCACACTATTAGGACTTATTTTATTTTGTTTAGCATATGTGTAGATAATATACTTGATGAAAACCAAATGCTAAAATGAGAGGAGATTATTCTAACTATACATGGTTTGCTATATCTTTGGGAAAAGAAGTAATTGGTAATCTTTTGATACAGGGATGTGCTTTGTGGTTACCTTTTGTGTACCAATATTGGCAATATCCCAAGGCTTGGAGAGCTTGATGGTGAAATCACATCTACTTTAGTTGTGCAGCAAGGAAGAACATTAAACTGCAGGTAATTATCTAACCATTCTGTAAGAACCTGAGTCATCTTATTTCTCAGGAATGCAGTTTAGGATTCCTTCCATTTTCAATTAACGTACATGTTAGTAAGTCGAAATATAATCTAGTCTATAGAGGCGATTGAGTAAATCCTAACAGAGAAGAGATAAAAAGAAGACAAAAAGTAGTTGAATGAAGAATATTATGTGATTACTAGAGTTAAGTTTAGATTGGTCAGTAAAGTCTTACAGAGTTTGGAAAATGAATGAGGACTTCTGGGTAAATCAATGTATTAAATATATGCATCTACTTTTGCTCCCTTATGAAATCCCACTAATAAGATAACAAATGGATCTTTTTTTAGAGTTCATATATCCACAGGGAGGCATAGAAAGAGAGACGAGACAATCGCAACAATATTTTGTTATGTATAAAGCAAATGGATGTGTGGCACATGACTTATCAAAGCTGAGAAAGCTGAATTCCTAAGTCAGTAATGAGGAAAACTGAGAATCAATCCAAGATATACTCTTACTTCCCCACAGGCTCAGAAATTGGCAGCATCATCTACTTTAGGAAGAGGGAGGGAAGGAGTGGAGGGAAGGGGCTGAAATACAGAAAATAGATGAAAGGCTGTTTAAAAAGCAGTTAGATACTCAGATTACTTCCCCAACTCAGCTACACTGTGGATTTCCCACCCTCCCATGGAAGATTGGAGCTTGATACTCCATAGAGAATAAAAGAGGAGGTTTCTAAGCTGGAGGACAGCAAACAATATTTATATAAGGGTTGTATGGAAGTAGTCCAACATCAGTAGTTCGAATTTCCAATCATCTATTCGGTCTCCTGACTCAAATATGAGCAGGTTATCAGAGACGTGAAAAAAAGTCTGTAACATGGAAAAAAAAAAAAAGACAAAAACAATGAGACAATGAAGGGGAAGAACACAAAACCACTTATCAGTATTTATGAGAGATAAGAGATTTCTATCACGAAACAAGAAAATAGGGTGCTGTTTTTTTAAACAGGGAACGTTCAGAAAGAAAAAATTTAGTAGTTGAAATTATCTTCCATAAGTAGGGTAAAAAGGCAAAGAAATGGACCATAGAGAAAATCTTACGCATTAGAATAGCAGTAATAACAGAGGAAACAGCAGGGAGGAAATTTTCAATGAATAAGTCAAGAGAATTGTCTAGAAATAAAGGACTTGAGTTTCCATATTAACAGGCTCACCAAGTGCTGAATACAATGAGTGAAATTAGAGGTACATCTACACATATCATTGTGAAATTTTAGAACCTTAGGACAAAGTAAAGAATTCTGAAAGTTTCCAGAGGAGAAAAAAATCGAAAACTTAAGAATTAAAATGGTTTAGGATTTAGCACCAGGAGCCCTGAGAGTCAGAAGACAATAGAGAAAATTATTTCCAAAATAGAATTTTGTACTCTGGCAAAATATCAAACAAGTGTGAGGATAGATAATAAAGACATGTTTAGTTATGCTACAAATTTCTCAGGAAAGTACTAGAAATTGCACTCTACCAATTTATCTGAATAGATGCAAAAAAGGGTTTTGATAAAATCCAATATCCTTTCATGTTAAAAAACCAAGAAAGAGAAAGATAGGGAATACAGGAAACAAGATTCCACAAACAGAGACCGGGCAATCCCCAAGTTGATAGTGAGGTGAAAGTCAAGATTTACAGTGCTATGAAACTGACACATATGGACAATCAGCACAGACAAGAGCAGGCCAGAAACTCCAGCAGACTTTCATAAATAACAGAAAAACGAATTAAGAATAGAAAATGGTTTTCTCCTAGGAGGAATATCTGGAAGAATGTCTAGAGAGGCAGAGAACTGCTTTATTGTGTTTAAAAACAATTTATCTGTTGATTCTTTAAACTATGTGCATATGTAATTTTGATAAAAATAAATGAAGTGAATGGGTATTGAATGTAAATGGGCTAAATACCCCCATTTGAAAGGTACCAGAGTGACAAGCTGGAGAAAAATAAGACCCCATGGTATGCTGTCTTCAAGAGAGCCATCTCATATGCAGTGACACCTATAGACTCAAAATGAAAGGATGGGGGAAAATCTACCAAGCAAATGGAAATCAGAAAAAAAGCAGGGTTGCAATCCTAATTTCAGACAAAACAGACTTTAAGCCAACAAAGATACAGAAAGACAAAGAAGGGCATTATGTAATGGTAGAAGGTTCAATTCAACAAGAAGAGCTAACTATTATAAATATATATGCACGCAACACAGGGGCACCCAGCTTCATCAAGCAAGTTCTTAGAGACCTACAAAGAGACTTAAACTCCCACACAATAACAGCAGGAGACCTCAACACTTCACTGATAGTATTAGATAGATCATCAAGGCAGAAAATTAACAAAGATATTCAAGACCTGAAGTCAATGTTGGACCAAATGGATCTGATAGACCTCTACAGAACTCTCCACATAAAAACAACATAGTCTATATTCTTCTAATCGTCACATGGCCCATACTCTAAAATTGACCACACAATTGGACATAAAACAATCCTCAGCAAATGCTAGCTAGAGAACTGAAATCATACCAAACCCACTCTTGGACCACAGCCCAATACAAATAGAAATCAAGACTTAAAAATGTTTTCAAAACCATGCAATTATGTGGAAATTAAGCAACCTGGTCCTGAAATGACTTTTAGGTAAATAATGAAATTAAGGCAGAAATCAAGAAGTTCTTTGAAACTAATGAGAAAAAAGATACAAAATACCAGAATCTCTGTGTCACAGCTAAGGCAGTGTTAAGAGGGCAATTTATAGCCCTAAATGCCCTCATCAAAAAGTTAGAAAGTTCTCAAATTAACAACTTAACATTACAACTACAAAAGAACTAGAAAAGCAAGAACAAACCAACCCCAAAGCTAGCAGAAGACAAGAAATAACCAAAATCAGAGGTGACCTGAAAGAGACTGAGACATGAAAATCCAGGTAAAATATAAACAAATGTAGGAGTTTATTTTTTGAAAAAAATCAATAAGATAGGTCACTAGATAGACTAATAAAGAAGAAAAGAGAGAAGATCCAAATAAATACATCAGAAATGACAAAGGGGATGTTACCAATGACCCCACAGAAATACAAACAATAATCAGAGACTACTACAAACACCTCTGGCACACAAACTAGAAAATCTGGAAGAGATGGATAAATGCCTGGACACATGCACATGTTACCAAGACTGAACCAGGAAGAAACTGATTTCCTGAACAGACCAATAACAAGCTCCAAAATTGAACCAGTAATAAATAGCCTACCAACCAAAAAAAAGAAAAAAAAAAAAGGGGGGGCACGACCAGACAGATTCACAGCCAAATTCTACCAGATGTACGAAGAAGAGCTGGCACCATTCCTACTGAAACTGTTCAAAAAAATTGAGGAGGAATGACTCCTCCCTATTTCATTCTCTGAGGCCAGTATCATCCTCATATGAAAACCTGGCAGAGACTCTTAAAAAAAAAAGAAAATTTCAGCCCAGTATCCTTGATGAACATTGATTCAAAAATCCTCAACAAAATACTTGCAAACCAAATCAATTAGCACATCAAAAATCATATCCACTGTAATCATGTAGGCTTTATTCCTGGGTTCCAAGTTTGGTTCAACATACGCAAATCAGTAAATGTGATTTATCACACAAACAGAACTAAAGACAAAAATCACATGATTATCTCAATAGATGCAAAAAAGGGTTTTGATAAAATCCAATATCCTTTCATGTTAAAAAACTTTTTAATAAACTAGGTATTAAAGGAACATACCTCAAAATAAGAGGCATCTGTGACAAAGCCACAGCCAACATCATACTGAATAGGCAAAAGCTAGAAGCATTCTCCTTGGAAACTTATACAGGACAAAGATGTCCTGTCTCACCACTCCTATTCAACATAGTATTGGAAGTCCTGGCCAGAGCAATTAGGCAAGAGCAAAAAATAAGGGACATCCAAATAGGAAGAGAGAAAGTCAAACTATTGCTCTTTGCTGATGACATGATCCTATATCTAGAAAACCCCATAGTCTCGACCTAAAAGCTCTTCCAACTGATAAACAACCTCAGCAAAGTTTTAGGGTACAAAATCAGCATACAAAAATCACTGATATTCCCATGCACCAACAATAGCCAAGCTGAGGGTAAAATCAGGAATGCAATTCCATTCACAATTGCAATAAAAATAATAAAGTACTCAGGAATACAGCTAGTCAGGGAGGTGAAAAATCTCTGCAATGGGAATTTAAAAACTCTGCTCAAAGAAATTGGAGATGCCACAAACAAATGGAACAATATTCAATGCTCGTGAATCAGAAGAATCAATATCATTCAAATGGCCATACTGCCAAAGCAATTTACAGATCAAATGCTGTTGCTATCAAACTATCAATGACATTCTTCACAGAACTAGAAAAAACTTAAAATTCACAGGGAACTAAAAAGCTAGGGGTATCATGTTGCTTAACCTGAAACTATAGTACAGTGCTACAGTAACCAAAACAGCATGGTACTGGTACAAAAACAGATACATAGACCAATGGAACAGAATAGAGAGCCCAGAAATAAAGTCACACACCTGCAACTATCTGATCTTCGATGAAGCTGACAAAAACAAGTAATGGGGAAATGACCCCCTATTCAATAAATGGTGCTGGGATAACTGGCTAGCCATATGCAGAGGATTGAAACTGGATCCCTTTCTTACACCATATACGAAAACCAACTCAAGATTGAAGACTTAAATATAAAACTCAAAACTATAAAAACCCTGGAAAACAACCTAGGCAATACTATTTTGGACATGAGAATAGTCAAAGATTTCATTACGAAGACACCAGAAGCAATCATAACAAGCAAAAATTGACAAATGGAATCTAATTAAACTAAAGTGCTTCTGCACAGCAAAAGTAACTATCAACAGAGTAAACAGACAACCTACAGAATGGGAAAATTTTTTTGTAAACTGTACATTAGACAAAGGTCTAATATCCAGCATCTATAAGGAAATTAAATTTACAAGAAAAAACAACTCCATTAAAAAGTGGTCAAAGGACATGAACAGGCCTTTTCAAAAGAAGACATACATGTGCTCAAAGAGCATATGAAAAAAGATCAGTATCACTGATCATTAGAGAAATTCAAAGAAAAACCACCATAAGATACCATTTCACACCAGTCAGAATGGTTATTATTAAAACGTCAGAAAATAACGTGCTGGCGAGGTTGCAGACAAAGGGGAACATTTACACACCTTTGGTGGGAGTGTAAACTAGTTTAATCATTGTGGAAAGCAGTGTGACAATTCTTCAAAGACCTAAAAACCAATACCATTCGACCCAGCAATCCTATTACTGGGTATAAACCCAAAGGAATATAAATCATTCTACCATAAAGACACAGGCATACATATGTTCACTGCAGCACTGTTCACAATGTCAAAGACGTGGAATCAGCCTAAATGCTCGTCAATGGCAGACTGGATAAAGAAAATGTGGAACATAAATATACACCATGGAATACCACGCAGCCATAAAAAAGAACAAGATCATGTCCTTCACAGGACATGGATGGAGCTGGAGGCCATCATCCTTAGTAAACTAACACAGGAACAGAAAACCAAATACCGCATATTCTCACTTATAAGTGGGAGCTAAATGATGAGAACGCATGGAAACAAAGAGGGGAGCGACAGACACTGGGACCTATTTGTGAGGGATGTGATGAGGAGGAAGGAATGGATGAGAGAAAATAACTATTGAGTACTAGGCTTAGTAGCTGGATGATGAAATATTCTGCACAGCAAACCCTCATAACATGAGTTTACCTATATTACAATCCTGCACATGTACCCCTGAACATAAAATAAAAGTGACAAAAATGGGGGCTTTTATAGTAGCATTGACATGGCCCCATATGAATAAATTATGAATATACATTTTCAATTCTTACCGTGGTTTTAAAAAAATTTCTAAATAATATATGCAGGTTTGCTATATTGAATAATGATGCTACAAAAGTTTAGTCATTCTCAAATGTAATTGGTACATACGCAATCTTTTTGGGTCAAGCAACTTATCAAATTACATACTAGTAATAATGCCTTACTTACCTTTTGGTTGGTAGCCCAAGTGAAATGATAAACCTGTTTCAATTCAGGCCCCAGTTACAGTAATTATGTTTAAATCCTAAACTATATCAATTTCTCCAAAAGGAATTAGATCAAAAGATTCAATGGCTTTTTCTGAGTTTGAACTGGCTTATGCACTGGTCTTTAATGAGTAATAAATAGGATAGAGGAAGCAATATTGCCCACTTTTAAGTTTTTGAGTGTGTTTTCAAAATGAATTTGAATTAATAGACATTTTTTGCTCTCAATTTGTTTTAGTGGTGGGCATGTTAAGCTTGAAGAAGATGTAGATCTTGGCTATGTGGAAGATGGGACGCCTTGTGGTCCCCAAATGATGTGCTTAGAACACAGGTGTCTTCCTGTGGCTTCTTTCAACTTTAGTACTTGCTTGAGCAGTAAAGAAGGCACTATTTGCTCAGGAAATGGAGTAAGTATCCAGTACCTTGTCAGGGTCTATTTATTTCTTTTATATCACAGAAATAGATAGGACCCTAAACTATTTATTTTTCTTAATTATGGAAAACATGATTTTTCATATTTCTAGTTGTGTAAATACTAATTCAGTTATAGCTATTTGAATATTTCTGTTGTATAATCTGAGAAAGCCTGGGAATAAGGAAAAGAATAATCTTTCTAACTAAATTCTTCCATCTTTCTTCTCTATGTTACTATGATCTTGTATAATATAATGCCAACTTTTTACAAGTGAACTAGGAGATACATTTTAACAAACTATGATGGGATTTTAAGAAAGACAATAAAAATTGGATGTGATGGCCATAGTATTTAAAAACGATGTGGTCTGGGCACTGACAAATCTGAACAGACTATAAACTGCTGTAGCCACACCAGCGGGTACAAGCTGAGGATAAGTCCTGGAAATAAAAACAGAATAACTTAGGGAAATGTTTCTTACAAATGAATAGGACAAAAATTGCATTTGAAAGACTTGTAATTCTGTTCTTTCAGTTATGTATCAGATAATGTATATCTTGTACAGGTAAGTTTGCAGGTTAAATATTCATCCTCTACTGGGGATAAAGTTTTGTCAGTTTCAATTAGGAATTCCTATACTACCAAAAAAAATAATTTGTTCTATTTCTTTCAGCATGTGCTATAGCATGCTTTTCATTTTTGTTCCAGATTTTTTGCTTGAACTGTTGTATTCAGTTAAGATAAAGGATCCCTGTTTTGGAACTGTAAGCCTTCAATCCTGGTCATTTCATACATATCCTCAGGGATATTCCAAGAATTTATTTAGGGAAGTAACTAATAGTTACTTCTTGCCAAAGCATAGGAATTCTCATGGCATATAAGAGTAGAGCAGACACGTACTAAGTAGCTCTGCTCCTATAAAGGAGTCTTCCAAGTCTTATTTTCTTAATCTTTAAGAGGATGTTAGGAGATCAGAGGAAAAAAATAATGGAATTTTTCTTGATCATCCATGCTAATGAATAACCATGTCTTATCCTTCTTAAGGTTCTGAAACAAAACACGAGACCAAACATAGTTGTGCTTAGTAAACATTTGTTTAATTAATTAGTAAAAGAATAATCAGTGCAAATAAATCAGATGGCAAATCAGCATCCAGACAATTTACAACAATTATGCATAATATAATTATGTATTCACAATAATTATGCATAATTATATTTGGCATAATTTTAACTTACAGCAACTCAACTCTGTATTTGTGACAAAAAATTAATATGCGAAAAATTAATTCAAGTAAATATTCTTTTTTTTTTTTTTTGAGACGGAGTCTCCCTCTGTTACCCAGACTGGAGTGCGGTGGTGCGATCTCCACTCACTGCAAGTTCCATCTCCCAGGTTCACGCCCTTCTCCTGCCTCAGCCTCCTGAGTAGCTGGGACTACAGGCACCTGCCACCACACCTGGCTAATTTTTTGTATTTTTAGTAGAGATGGGGTTTCACTGTGTTAGCCAGGATGGTCTGGATCTCCTGACCTCGTGATCCGTCCACCTCAGCCTCCCAAAGTGCTGGGACTACAGGCGTGAGCCACCGTGCCTGGCCATAAATATTCTTTTTGTACTATATATCATGTGGTTAAGAGCGTGAGCTTGCAATCATACAGCCTGGCTTTGAATCCCAACTCTGCTTTTTACTAGCTGGGTAACATAGGGCAAATTTTTTTTTTTTTTTTTTTTTTTTTTTTTTTTTTTTTTTTTTTTTTTTGAGACGGAGTCTCGCTCTGTCGCCGGGGCTGGAGCGCAGTGGCCGGATCTCAGCTCACTGCAAGCTCCGCCTCCCGGGTTTACGCCATTCTCCTGCCTCAGCCTCCTGTGTAGCTGGGACTACAGGCGCCCGCCACCTCGCCCGGCTAGTTTTTTGTATTTTTTTAGTAGAGACGGGGTTTCACCGTGTTCGCCAGGATGGTCTCAATCTCCTGACCTCGTGATCCGCCCGTCTCGGCCTCCCAAAGTGCTGGGATTACAGGCTTGAGCCACCGCGCCCGGCCCATAGGGCAAATTTCTTAACCTTTATGACTCAATTTCTTCCTCTGTAAAATGGAGATAATAGTGCCCACTTTAAAGAATTGTGCAAAGAATGAGTTAACTTGTAAAACACTTAAAACAAGACTGGGATATGGGAAGTGTTCAATAAATGTAATCTATGCTATTTATTATGATTACTGTACACTTGCATCATTGTCTGTTCTTGTCACTTTATCACTGATACCTGACATATGATATAGCAACTGATGCTTGAAGAAGCCAGGAGACTTGATTAAGGTCCCTTAGTAAGACAGGAGTGATATAGTGAATCAAATCCAGGCCTTTTAAGCCTAAACCTTTTTCTTTCTGCATATTTGTTAATGTGTAGCTCTTATTGAGGCTGTGTTATAGTTATATATGGATGTGGATGTATGTTGTGTTCCTGAAAATTAGATCAGACAAGACAGAAACCCCTGTAGTAAAAACCTGTCTCAGGAGGAACTTTGCTGATCTTCAACCTAACTTAACTCTCTCCTGCTTCTCTATTCAGAGTTGTTTTGAATTAGATTTAGGTGTATATTTTGTTTCCTGAGTGGACAAATGAAGAGAGATTACTTCCCTATAATATAAAAAATGGTATCAATTTTATGTGAATCTTTTTTATATACTCTATTCGTGGGAGTACTTAGTTCCCGTGACCCTGACATCGCTAGTATCTACAGCATGGGTTGAAGTGCCAAGGTTATAGCCTTGTGAAACTTTCTTCTCAGCCCACTGCAAAACATAGGTCTCTTCTCTTCATCAGACTTTTATTTCATTTTGCTTCCTAAGAAATGAATAACATTTTTGCATAAAGACCCTTACTAAGGAAGGAAGGAAACCTTTGTATTAGATAATTGACAGATGATTGTATTTCTACTTAGCTTTTTAAATCTTCCTCATAAAATTTAAGTTAATGAAAGTCAAAACAATAATTTCTTTGTTTTTTTTTAATAGATGTAGATGAATTTCTCTGTTAAAATTCATCGTTCCCTTTGGGTCAGTTGTTGGTCTCTAGGAAACATTTGCTTGAAGTACTGGAGGGAGAAATAATATAATTAGTATTAGGAAGAACATACTAATAATTTTTCAGAATTACCAAATTCTAAGCATATAATAATAAGAAATTAGTGTTTATTTTTCATGCTTCTGTACCAGAGAGTTGACATTTACTCTAACTTGATTGTGGATTTCAGGTTTGCAGTAATGAGCTGAAGTGTGTGTGTAACAGACACTGGATAGGTTCTGACTGCAACACTTACTTCCCTCACAATGATGATGCAAAGACTGGTATCACTCTGTCTGGCAATGGTAAGTACTTAATTTGGTACATTATGTACTCTTTATACACAAAGAGAAAACTGCTCTCTGAAAACTTTTATTTGAGTTATTTTTGTGATAATCAGAAATACATTCTCATAATAATGAGGTCCATTTTATGAAACTGAATATGTCCATTAAATTGTAATGATATGTAATATTGTGTATAACTTAGTCTATTTGATTTAGCTTTATCTTGTCCTGCTTCATTCTGAGATTTTTTGAGTATTATACTTGTCTGAAGCTGTCAGTAAACCCTAACATTTCTTTCAAATGAAGAAAGTAGTCATAGCTCTTAACTGTGTGCAATTAAAGGAAGCATTTTATATTTTTGAACTGAATAAAAAGGAACAATTAAAGAATTGGTTTTAAAATATTTTAATGTTCTTTATTATAGAAGCTCATTGTTGTTCAATCCCAGTTCTGTAGCCTGAACTGGCTGCGGGTGGTAATCCTGGCCAAGGTTCCTGGAGGGGCTTTAAGAACATGGATAAGAAATAACAGGTGCAGTCCTAAAAGCTAGGGTGGCCCAAGCTGGGGTATAGAAATCAAATGCAGATGGTTGAAAGAACTCATACATTGGAGGCAAATGTCCCCTTTTAAACTATTTAATCATTTCATTATTGAGTATTCTTTTATACAAGATAATGCTCAAATCCTGAAGTTCATTCACTCTCAAAGGATGAGAAAAAAGGAGTATGTTCATTCTAATAATCTAAACAGTTTTAGCTAATATGACTTTTATAAAGAAAATCATAGGATGATTAAGATTTTAGAGTCCCCAGTCTTAGCAATGGTAGTGTGGAGTTTGTTCCGGTAATTAATTCAAAGGCAATAATATTTAGGCACATGGATTTCAATGACATGTCAAAAGCCATACCATTACTTAGAAATAAACAAGACTAACATCTAAGTTTATTGATCCCTATTAAGTCCCTGGAAAAAAGGAAGGGAAGACAGACATGCTAGGTCTTGGAGTAAGAAAACTCTAGTGACCCAAGAAATCCTCTGGCATCTGCATCTGTGCATCCCACAGAGGACCTGGCAGGTTGGACTCCACTAGTCTGCTCAGATGGCCTAGCCCTGCTGTCTGGCATGAATTCTGAGGGCTCCTAGACAGAGAGATGCCACTCCTATCATGGAGAATTGAAGTCTTCTCAAGTAGCCCATGACTCCTGACCTTTGATGTGTAAAAGGATGCCTCAAGAGTGGAACAGACAAGGATGGATCTAAGCTGCTCTGGATGAAAGCTCTGCAGTTAACCATGTGGCATAAATCATTATCAGCAAAACAGGCCTTCTGGTGTCAGAGCCAGGCCTCATTCAGATCAGCCTTTTCTGCCTTGGAGCCCTCATTTGAGCTTATTGACCAAGCCTTTGACTCATGGTGCCATTCTGCTGTGATGATCCCCTTAAAGATTATATCTCAGCCTGCCTGACAATGGATACTGGCACAACAATGCCATCACTGTGTTCTGAGCTTCAACCCTGCCCTGGATTCTGCCTGCCTGTCTCTCTGCCAGTGTGGTGCTGCCTCCCTCTCCTGCCACTTCAGCTCCAGTCCTCCAGCTCACTCGACTCTTTTGTTCCTCTGGATTTTCCTTCTCTAGAATGCCATAGCCATCATTGCCCAGACGGGGAATTACAAGTCCAGTGTTTTTATCACCTACACTACCTGGGCAGTAACCATACCAGTCTGTGGACATGTTTTCTCCTTTAAGAAGCTTATATTCACTTTGAGAGAAACAAAATATAACACACATACAAAACCGAGAGCAATAAGGACCTTCATTAGTTGTCAAAGTGGAGTGATATGCACAATAACATTTCTAGAATTTCTGAGAAAGAGGTAAGGATCAAAAGGAACACAGGTTTTCTCCCTGTTCCTCCCTGTCATCACTCTTCCTTCTTTTAGTTTAATGACATCATGGTTTCTGGAAAATACAACTGTGCAAAATGCACTTGGACAAGAATTAAAAAGGACATATACCAAACATTATTTTTAAATGAACTGATGTAGATTGCTGAATTATGGTTGATTTTTTCTTTCCTTTGAAAAATACCCATTTTTGAAAACAAACAGTCTTGTTAGTGTGATGATTACAAAACTGAGCAATAAAGTTTCTGAAAGAATTTTATACCACTGATCTTCCTTCTTTCTTTTTTTTCCTCTCAGGTGTTGCTGGCACCAATATCATAATAGGCATAATTGCTGGCACCATTTTAGTGCTGGCCCTCATATTAGGAATAACTGCATGGGGTTATAAGTAAGTGAAATGTCTCAGTCTTGTTACTATCGAAATATACTTCTAAACATTTTGATTACATGAAAACATCTAGAAAGTTTTGTATCATTGGTTGAATATACTTGCAATGAAAATCAGCTTGGCTCAGCAGCCAGTCAATGCTTATTCTTGGCATGGTGAGAAGTGATAATAACATCATTTTTTTAGATTTTGAGACAAGTTCCTTCTATTGTAAAAGGACTGAGTATTATTTTAAAATCCTTGAAGTGAATTGAAGTCAGTCTAAATTTTTAAAAGCTTCTAAGTTGTAACTTTTGAAGAGAATTTGATAGCCTTAAACATTTTGCTCAGTAAATGCCTTCAAACATTGTAAACTTTTTTATCTATTTAATGTGTTCAATTTTCTTTTTATGATTTATACAATCTGAAAAGAAACCAGAATATTCAATTTCCTTTTTAAGTGCTTTAATCCCATGATGTGAAAAGTTTCTTTGTATTCAAATAGCTAATTTAAGTTTAATAAGTTAGAACTTAAATGTGATGAACCTTAAATTTTCTTTAATATTTCAACTTAAAATCATATTCTGCTGATCCTTGATGATGTTCCAGTCCACAGGCCTGGGGCTTTTCTCCATTTGGAAGGCCTGCAGCTTGTGCCAGGCATTCTGGGCATTACCTCATTTCATAGCACATTTTTCCTCATGGATCAAACTTAGGTAACTCAAAGTTTTGGGAATTAGAATCAAAAGTTTAGACTTTTGCCCCACGCCTTTTGATGGACTCACCTTTGTTCCTTGAGTGAATATATGTCAAACACTCAAAGTAGTGCCTGGCCCACAGTAAGCACTAGGTAATTGTTTGCTATGATTATTATCACTTAACAAGGTCTTAAACCAGTTGCACCAAAGGAAACACCTTTATAGTGTACGTGGCAATTGCTTGTGAGGTCAAAACCATGAAAGAGTTTCTTTGGCTAAAAAGGGAGAGCAGTTAGTTGACTGGCAGGATAAGCTTTGTATGCTACAAGCATTAATATTACAGGCATTTGTGGAAGACTGTATATTAACGAGTAGCTCGGAGAGCATAATACAGTTTGGCATATATGGTTGACATGGCATATCATAGTGAAGGAGAGCACAGCATAATAGTAAGCTCTTTCCTGATTAAATGAGCACCTAGCCCTGTACTGTGTGGTCTTCCACAAATTCTTGTATTATTAATGCTTGTAGCATACAAAGCTTATCCTGGCAGTAAACTAACTGATCTCCCTTTTCAGCTAAATAAACTCTTTCATGGTTTTGACCTCACAAGCAATTGCCATATACCCGTATAAAGATGTTACTTTTGGTGCAGTTAATTTAAGACAGTGTTAGGTGATAATAATAAGTTCATAGCTGATGCTTAAAATCTATGGGCCTCTTTGGTATGCAGGTTACTGGATATATTTCACCTCAGCATAACATTTGGAGTTACAAAATCATATATCTGATAGGAAGGCTTTTCTGTTTATCATTTGATTTCTTCTCACACCACAAGCAAATTAGCTGTGTGCTGGAATCACACTATTTCTCCAACTTAATGCACGATTTAAGTAGCAACTGTCATCACAAGCATTATTGTTTTGAAGTAGCTCAGTGCTTTCATTTGGCTATGTGAAAATGGAAAGAAAAAATTGTTCATTCTGTAGTGTGTGATTTTCTGCCACCTAGTGGTGGAAGTGGATATTTCATTTTTACAATCTTGGAAAAACCTACCTTTTAGAAACCTAAACACTCATATTACTTATTAAATTATATGTCTATTTGCCTTTATTGATTAGAATGAAAATCACCTTTTTCTGCATGTGATTTCTTATTTTTATGGCATTCTTTTGAGATTTGTTCATTCCTGCATATATGCACTTTGCAACTTTAATAAGATCCACATAGTTGGAAACTCATTTAAGTTGGTTTTAGCTTAAGGAAAAAGACAAAACTTGTGTATATTACAGTTTACATATCCTCTTTATAAATAATTAGTCCAAGTAGCTAAAGTTTTAATGTTTCTAAAATTATTCAGAATATGTTTAGGAATATAGTGGGAATGTAGATATTTTAAAAGAGGAATTAAATTCATGAATATGATGTTTTACTTATTCTATTTGAAATTTAAAACCAGATTTAGAACCTGAGAACTCATTTTCTCATTAGTTTGTCTAGTTAAACTTTCTACCCCTTCTCCAAGCCTTGGGGTGGAGAATAGCAGGAATGAAAAAAAAGTAGAATGCTCATTTGGAGCCATATGGCTCAGGAAATCAGATTGAAGGAATAAAAAGTAAAACATGTTGAACAGAAAGATACCAGGTTTATTTTTCACCCATCTGATAGTTTCCAGAATCAAAAATAATAACGAATTGGCACCTTTGCCGTCGTGTGTGTGTTATCAAACATGATATGTATAATGTGGATGAAATAGACTGGCAAGTAAAGATGTTACCAATGAAATCCATGTGAAAACGTTATCCTTGTTCTTAGAGGAAGCAGCCCAAAACTACTCAGTTGCATGACCTTTCTAACGTGTCTCCAGAATACTAACAATTATGTCAAGATAGAAAGTTAGCAATGAACCCCTGAAAAGTCACTGGTACTGTACTACCACACCCTTTAGAGCAATTTTTAAATAAGATCCACTTAGTTGGAAACTCATTTAAGTTGATTTTAGCTTATGGTTAAATAAACACAGAGACTAAACACTGAACAAGTATTTCCAATGTGAAACTTCAGCGAGTAAGTAGTAATCACTTAGGAGATCCTTAACAGTCATCAATTAACTCACTCCTATTTGTCATACCTGATGAAATAAAATATTCTGGTATTCATTTATATTCCCCTATTTGAAATTCTTAGGAATAACTATAGTTTGGGGTTTATATCCCATTAGGAATGAATTATAATTTTATTTCTGTGAAAATACAGTTATTTATATAAGTAATAATTCATTAATTTCATTATTTAAGTTAATGTATGTTTGAAGACCTGTATTTGAAATAAGATTTACTTTACAGCAGTGATTGATGTTGAGAAAACAGTTACTCTTTAATGACTGCAGCATATTTATGTTTTTAAAAATGGACAGTTGTTTGACAATATTATCACTGACTCTTTGTCGCTTCTCCTAATGATGAAGTGACATTTTTGTGTGTGCATTCCCATTTTAATTCTGTAATTCAGAATCCTCTAGTGAAGACTTTTCAGTGAAAGCTAGAGCTTTTATGTTTAGAGCTCCCTCTTGATGTCCATCCAGAGGTAACTAACTCTGTGTTTCTTCCTCTTTCTCTTCTTGTCCATGAAAAGAAACTATCGAGAACAGAGGTATGTAATAAAAATAATGTGAACATAAAACTGAAAGGTTTGACTCAGATTAGCATTGCTGGAATTCATACATGCAATTATAATTAAGTTCACTTTGTTTTTATGCTATAATGATCATACACTAATCTTGATTTTTCATTATCTTGAGATAATTTTAATGATGGTGCTATGAAATATAGTAATTTAAAATAGATCTGTCATTTAATTTTAATGGTTCTTTTATCCAACAATACAACGATTAGTGGAGAGTCTTGCTTATTTTTTAATAGTAATATATATAGAAATTGATTTTTTCCATCCAAAACATACTTCCTCTATGGTAAGGTGTCCCATTTGTTTACATTAATGTTAGCTTTTCTTCATGTTTGTAACACTCTTATTGCCTAATACTTTCTGAGGGAATTTGTCACTGTTTTTATATTAATAATATCCATTCATAAGTGACAAAGTTTATTTGGGCAGTGTTGCTGTTGGGAATGTTCTAGCATTTGTTGAGCCTGTTTATCTCTGCATAAGGAATTTTTTTGTGTTGATTAGGTAACTGCACATTTAGTTAAAGAAAGAATTTGCATAGTTGGAATAATAAAAAAGTCTATATTCTTGAGAAAGTCAGACACCCTTATAGCATAACCTTAAAAATCTGTGCTTAACCAACAGCATAAAAACAGATACAAAACATTCATGTTTTTCTATAACAATTACCTATTTTATCTGAATCTAAATTAGCACATAATATTGAAATTCACTCTTCACTTTTCACACTGAAAAAGTTACTAGTGCTGTTAGCTATTGATATAAAATATTAAAATATTATCCTGGAAACTGATAACCTAGACCAGGTCTTACACATGATATCGTTCTATACTCATGGTATTTATGCAGATTCCTATTTACTTAACCTTTTCCATTGTTGAGTTGCATGCTTGTGACAGGTTATGAATAAGGTGTATAAATGTGGTAATTTGTCATGCTCCATCACAACTTTGATTTTTTTTCACAAATCAAAAATTTAACTTTACTCTTTTTTAAATAAATTAAAATTCCCATAAGGCTTTAACCGTAAGTATCTGTAGAATCTGTATAAATACATGGTGCCCATGGGTTACCATTTGAAATCCTGGTCAGTTTGTGTAGACAATAGAAAATATTGACCTTTCCCTAGAGTGACTAACTCATCATTACTGGAAAAAGTAAAACTGGGACAAAATTACAATTTAAGAACAACCAGATTTCTTCGTGACATGTTTTAAACTCTTGTGTCCAAAAGCGCTTGAGTAGAGCAGGAGCCGCCGTTTAGGCTTTCTGTTGAGTAGAGGTTGACTGATTGCATTAGAAATCTAAGTTTGCTGAGTTTCTTTAGTGGAAAATAGAATTAGGCAAATAAGATTAAAAAGTTAATGATTCAGCTTCATTTCCACAGGAACTAAGGCTATAATGTAATTTAATATTGCTGAATATATGAAAACAAAAGTGAAATGTCTCATACGTAACATAAGCAAAACTACCACAGTGGTCTAAGATATGTTCTTATTAGGGATTCTGTCCAGAATAAGGGAATTGCCTACACTTTAGAAAAATGATTAATATTGAAAAGCATGCACAAATTTCTTGTGCTAACTCAATATGTAGAGAGATATAGTTAAGAACATTTTCACATGAAGAATCTCCTTTATGTGCCTGATATAATTTCATGTCTTCTGGTGTTACTGAGTCATCATTTCATTGATCTGGCTACTCTTTTGGAATCTAGTCAGTCATATTTTGAGAGTTGTCATATCTTCAGTGGATATTTATTTTACATATTTTGATATATGTCAACACAACCCTTTTTTGTCCTTGCCCATAACTAATGAATATCAGGTTTGTACAGTAGGTCTCGAAGTGGAGAAATAGCAAAGAATAGACTTTAGATAGGAAGTTGTGAATGTATAAGTGTTTTCTAAATGATTTTCCTTTTCGAGAATACATGCTAGTGATTATAGACGAAGTGGTAAGGCCAGCAGACCAAAGCATGCATTAAAAAATGTTCAATCTTATAAAAATATCAATAGACATTAAAGTAAATATCTTCCCAAGTCCAAAATATACCAGGAAGTAAAATTAAGAATTTTGAATTGTTATTGCTTTTAAATTAGGTTTTTCTTTGAGGTTCCATGGTAGGGAGACCAATCCACAAGGAATCAGAAATCTACTAGTATGTGGTATTGGAAAATCAAACTTTCCTCAACTCTGAAATGAAGTAAAGTTCTTTGTAATTTGTAAAGCATTATGGTGATGGGAAGTTACTAGCATGTGGTCTTGGAAGACTGTGTTTCTCTGATCTTTGAATGAAAGAGGTGAATGTAGTTCTTCTCAAAGAGGAGGGCAGCATTCATTGACATGAGTGAGGCTCACACATACTGGTTGAGGTGGTGAAAATGTTGGTGAATGTAAACTTTTGCTTTGACACTAAATGCAAGACATAATAAGTATAATAGCCAGTTGTCAGATTCCTAATACTGTTATAATGGCTCAGAAGTGCCAAACTGGGCGTAACTTTCCAATTCCTGGAGAGGACAGGCAAGTAATTCGGTGACTGAATTTGATAACCAGATACATTTTCTCTCCTGAGAATGGGTCCTGAAGGTTTTCAGTACAGAGAAGGATTATATTCTATGTTTTCTTGCAAGTTTGACAAAAAGATATGAAGCAGACCCATTTTTTTCTTTTTGTTCACAAACTTGGTAATAAAAAGAAACTGGAAGCTGCATTCTGGGGCATAGCGAAGGCAGAACTCCACATATGCACAGCATCAGTTTAAATCTGCCAGTGTCTTATGATGGGCAGAATTGTGGAACAAAGGAGCCATAGCCATAGACATTAGGTAATTAGAATGATGGTTATATTTATCCTTTTATTTGAAATATTCAGGAAAGAAAACTTCCCCAATTTTTTCAGTTGATGTTATTGTTGATATTATAGCACAATTGCTTTAGGACTCAGAAGCTATATGACTTGTAGTGAGAATTATAAGTGAATTTTAGTTTTTAGGATAAGTTTGCAAATAGCAATAGAATAAGAAACATTAACTGAACTTAGATACATAAAACATCCATATTTAGCTGAAATCTTACTCTCTTCCTTTGAGATGAACACACACCATTATGATTGATGAGAAATATAAAAAATAATTAGATTATATCTTTTTGATCTATGATTTTACTTTAAGCAGAATGCCCTCCCCTTCCCCATTTATTTTCTCTCTCACCTATTTTAGCCACTTTATTTTCTGCTTGTGAACTTCCCATCTTTTTTCCAAACCTTTCTTAGTTTGCTTTTATATTATTATTATTTTGGTGATATTCCTGCATCTGTCAGTGTTACTTGGTACACATTATACAGTATTTCTTAAAACAGTAAAGTAACAATTTAATAAGAGACAGCCCAGATGCCAACAAAGCATTGGAGAAATGCCTCCTTCAACACTAAAGTTAAGAGTTGGTTAAATGGTTTTTTCCTCCAACATTTTAAGTATACATAAGAATTATTAAGATAAATATAATTCAATTGATGCTTTTTGGCAAGATTAGACTTCTCTCATAGCAGGACTGTTTGCCTAAAGGTTTTGGGGTGATCAAGAAACAGTCTTACTTAATGTTTAAATTTAGAATGCTAACATAACAACTAGATGATTTATAATTATGAACACATTAAGAGTTGTCTTCTGAAGTGGAAATGTTAAACATTATTATTATTATTATTATTATTATTATTATTTTGAGGTGGAGTCTCTCTTTCGCCCAAGCTGGGATTCAGTGGCATGATCTCGGCTCACTGAAACCTCTGCCTCCCAGGTTCAAGCTATTCTCCTGCCTCA
The DNA here is from genome assembly GCF_043159975.1 of Macaca nemestrina. Taxonomy (NCBI): domain Eukaryota; kingdom Metazoa; phylum Chordata; class Mammalia; order Primates; family Cercopithecidae; genus Macaca; species Macaca nemestrina. The sequence continues at coordinate 67,701,192 of NC_092128.1, forward strand.
GCCTCTTGAGTAGCTGGGATTACAAGCGCCCGCCACCACACCTGGCTAATTTTTTTGTATTTTTAGTAGAGACAGGGTTTCACCATGTTGGTCAGGCTGGTCTCGGAATCCTGACCTCGTGATCCACCCACCTTGGCCTCCCAAAAACATTGTTCTTAAGAGATCTTTAATGAAATTCATAACCTATCACTGACATTTACCATGGGAAGAACATTACATGCCTTCCTCATGGAATTTTAAGGAAAAGCCAGTGAATTTCTATCTTTTGGAGACTTTGCAGTGTGATAGATAAGAATCTAATCTGTTCAACATAATGAAAACAAGGTGGTGCCCCAGAAGTACATTGAACTGAAACTGACTGAAACCCACAGTTTATGATTATTTAGCATTTAGGGTGTTTGAGCACTGTGTAAAAAATGACCATGGACTTCAGAGAAGTTACATTGAAGGGTTAATAAAACATGTTTAGTTAAAAACAAAAAACAAAATTGGGCCCCATCCATTGGGAACGATAGTCCATCTACATCCTTAGTGTCAGCTAAGTGATGCCTTGGTAATTGCCAGGATAAATGCCTGAAGGCCAGCCAGACCCATGTAAAGAGAAGGCAATTTGTGGGATAGAATACTGGGAATGGTCAAGTGTAGTTCGGAGCTCTTATATAATAGCTTGTCTTTATCTTTTATTTATTTTATTTATTTTTTGAGACGGAGTCTCACTCTGTTGCCCAGACTGGAGTGCAATGGTGCGATCTCGGCTCACTGCAACCTCTGCCTCCCAAGTTCAAGCAATTCTTGTGCCTCAACCACCCAAGTAGCTGGGCTTACAGGTGTGCGCTGCCACACCCAGCTAATTTTTATATTTATTGTAGAGATAGAGTTTTACCATGTTGGCCAGGCTAGTCTCCAACTCCTGACCTCAACTCATCTACCCATCTTGGCCTCCCATAGTGCTGGGATTACAGGCATGAGCCACCATGCCCAGCCTGGTTTTTAATTGAGTTGAATTTGGTGAGGCACATCTCATCAGTTTATAAAGATTATCAGTAAAGATAGTAGTGATAAATGGGATTTGTTAACCATAGAGATTATTATTGGAAATGTGTTCATGGGATTCTTTTATAAATATTAATATAACACAAAAGGGAAATTTTCTCCCCAAGGCAAAAAATAGAACTCTGATTTTATTGACAGCTTTTTTTTTTCAGGCATTAATGGAATATTTTACTGATACAAGGTAAAATAGAAAATATTAATAAAGATCTCTTACAGGGGAAGATACAGCAGGTGTCATGTAACAGTCTAAATATGAGGTTTTGTATTTTTTTCCTATAAAATTAATGTTTTATATACTGGGGAAAAGGATAACTATTATGAACTGAAGTCATTTACAGAATTAAAAATATTTTGGAGGAATCATATCAAAAAGTTATAGGTGGAATTAATCCTACATTACTAATTTCATGAAAAATTCTTTCTTTAGTAAACATAAAAGAGAGTAAATTAAATCACACAAGTTAAAATATATGCTTCATACTGATTGAAAAATCTGTCAGATTCACAGACATGTGTAACTAAATAGCATTAAAATAATGAGAGTATTCAATCATTCAAGAGAATGAATGACCATGTATTTTAAACATTTACAACAATATGGCAATAATTTAAGCAAGCAAACACCTGAAAATGGCATTTTGGGGGGATTAAATTCAGCATCAGCAAATAATCAAAATTATAATGGTAATTAAGGAGAAACCAAATAAGAAAAAGTTAGCAAATTTGTGCTTTTGCTGGAGATTTAATTAAGCATAGCTTTGTTAAAAATTCTCAATTCAGCACTAGTTTGTGGCACCTCCAGCAATAGTACTGAATAGAAAAGAATCAAGTTTTTGATGCAGTTGGCTATTTGGGAGGCTACACCACTGACAAATGACCAGATTAGCTATTGCAGGAGGGTTAAGTGGGGGCCTTATCTAAAAGTTTCTATGTGATTACCTTAGGAGAAGTAATAAAAATCTGTTCCAATCTTGGTTTATTGAAAATCAGATGATTTGGGTCAATAACAGTGCACTACTACTACAGTAGAGATAGAGAACTAAGGTCACCCACCAGCTACCTATAAATATGCTTCTATAGTCTCAACAAAAATTCAGTTATTTTTTTCAACCTTTTCTTGCTCTTGCTAAATTATCTTCCTTCACATATTCCACTGAACAGTTATAAAATTTCCTTTTTGATTTAACTTTGAATCTTTCCATTTCTTCATATTTCTGTTAAATGAATAATGAAGCTCTGAGTTGAACATCAAACTCTAATAGTGATTTGTTTGCATTAAATTCTATAATAGTTTAAAAATCCATCAGTTCTTTTAAGACCAAATCCAGGTTACATTATGTATGTTTAGAAATTATTAACAGTTTATTCACCACAAAGGAAAAAAAAAGCTATGCTTAATCTGGGTAGGGACTATCTGTCCTAACACACCTTTGACATAATTGTTTTTAAAAAAAAGACAAAAATGCACTTAACATTTTCAAGTATAATGAAGTTACCATGAAAACACTCATATTTTCATATTTTTTCCCCAAAGCAAGGCTTTATTCATCCAAACGATAAAGACATTTGTAATTGCATTTCTGGCCTCTACAGTTAGAATGACTTTAACTTGTCTCATTTATTGATAATTTTATGTGTTGTGATAGATTTGATTCATGTAGATCATTATCCCTACCTCTCTTTTTTCCTGAAATAATATTTGTATATGTCTGTGTTCATGTGTGTGTCTTGTTTTCTGACTCTGAAATGTTTATTATGCCTTAGACAGTTACCCCAGGGAGATTATGTAAAAAAGCCTGGAGATGGTGACTCTTTTTATAGCGACATTCCTCCCGGAGTCAGCACAAACTCAGCATCTAGTTCTAAGAAGAGGTCTGCTTTTCTGTCGCATTTTCAGATTTCTACCTGTTCCATCACACATTATTCCATTAGTCAGAACATTTCATTATTTTGCAGCAGGTTTGATTACTTCTTCCTTCTTTCTTGAATGTTAAAAAATAGTATCCTTTGTTCTTTGATTACTCTACTTCAAAATGCCATATGCTCAGAACCACTCATTACACAAATCAGGCCACAAAACCTAAACAAAGCAAACCAACCAATAACTATGATTCTATATAGAAACCTCAGGGTTTTTCAGTCTTGCTTTATATGGCTTAAGAAACTATACATAGTATTTAATAATATTTAAATGGTGAGCTTTATGTCATGTTTGGTAGTCAAAGAAAAAGGTTACTGTCATGCTTCAATAAAAGCAATTGTTAACTAAATTGGTAATTTAAGTGCTGCATTGAATATTTTTTAATTTTATATATATCAAAGCTAAGCTCGCTATGAAACAAAGATTGCTTCTCTGTGAATCATATATTTCAGTATTATGATTTTGCCTTTTTGGGGGGGTGATTATTTCTAGACTTTATAAGTTACAACTTAGTTGACAAATTAAGTGTTTTTAATTTTGCCTGAGTTTTATAACAGTACAGGTGGAATTAATATTTATATGTCTTAGACACTGATGCTATATTCTTATTCTAGCATCTTAAGGTGTATGACACCATTTAAAATTCTGCATGCTTTGTAACTGCTTAACAAAATAAATAAAAAGAAGAAATAAATAGTTGGCATGATTTAGGAAATGAGACCTATATTCATGTTGAAGGAAGCAAAAATATTCTTGTAAAAGAATTTATTTATTTAAAGTTGCCAATAAGAGTGTAATGGACAGGAAAAAAGGTTTGATAGCCCTGCTCATGCCTTTGGGCACATTAACTACTTTGCAGAGTGAAGGGGAAGTTGCTAGTTTATTGAGAGGAAACATGACCTGTTCCGCAGTTCTGTATAGAGTGGATCATCTGTAAATATTCTGTAATGTCTCTCAGTCTTTGTAAACGTTAATCAGGAACGAGAATAGAAGGAATTAGTGAAACCTGGGACCTCTACTTTATGTGGAACTTTCTTAAGCATGAAGGATAGTTTTCACTTAGATAACGTAGCTTAAAGCAAAAGTAGAAACACTAGTTGTTGCCAAAGGAGTATGGTTCTACAGAAGAATGTTTTTAAAAATGTATTATTTTAATTTATGGAGGGCTTGTTGGCTAAGAGCAGAAGACTAGGGTTCTACTTGAATTCTCTAATACAAATATTTTCTTGATAGAATATTAAATTTTAAATTAAATAACATGGTAAATTAGTGGAGAAATTAATGGTTTCCAGCAGAATTTCTGTTGTTCTTTTGTACAAAATATGAGTCATTCTGTGAGTAGCAAATGATGTTGAGAAATTCCAACCTAGGGAATTCATATGGAATAGTTGTGCTGAGTTCCATTTATTTTCAATCATCAGTAGAAAGCTTTTTTTTGAAATAGAAATTATTAACCATCAACCAGAATAATATGTGGAAAAGATTTTTAAGTATAGTGCTATTTTCTAAAGTACCTATGAAAGAGTTTAAAATATCCATTTGAATAATTCCCAGATTTCAGAAAAATCTCAGTGGGTTATGATTCTTAAGCAGCTAAAAGTTGTTAAGACTTTACTCTGAAGTATATGTAGCTTGTTAAAATTCTTGTGTGGTACAAGGTAGGTGTGTAAGTTTTGCTTCTTGTAGATAATTCATGTAAAGATGGTAGGACACAAACAGCAGGTGGGCTCGATGGTACATGGGCTTTGTGAGAGGCACTGTCATGATCAACATCTGATTCAGTTCAGTTATTGAACAATTAGCCAACATGTACTACACTTTTTTGGACCATATTTGTGGGAAAAAATGCCAATTCTTAGAAAATAATTTTATTACTTAAGAAAATCTAAATAATGCTTTGATAAATGTTAACCAGGTTCACTTGAGCAAATCTTTATGTAATCTCTTGGAAGTCCATGTTCTCATAATATTTGAGTGGAAACCATTGCTTTACAATTAAGAAACATCTATGGTGGGACCCCATTATAACTCTGCTGCTGGGGTTATGCTGAAATACCTAGTGAATTTGCTCTGTGGTTGCTGCGTTCTGGGGAATGTAAATTGGCTTGCATTGTGTCTTGATACTTTTCATTTATATACTATTGTAATGGGGTTCCATTGTATTTGACTTTTCTTAAATTGGATGTTGTGTAATTCTGCCTTCTTCATGAAGACTTTCATGTTCTCTTCATTCTTTCATTTCAGATTTTTTCTTTCTTGATTTATTTTATTTAATGCACAGTAATGCTTAGAAGTTTTGCTTACTGATCTCAAAACATTCATTTGGTTACATTTTTGAACAATTTATCAATATTTTCAATTTCAGGTCAAATGGGCTGTCTCATTCTTGGAGTGAAAGGATTCCAGACACAAAACATATTTCAGACATCTGTGAAAATGGGCGACCTCGAAGTAACTCTTGGCAAGGTAGAGGCTGGCATTCTGAATCCATCTGTCCACACAATCCAATTTTATATTTTGTGGCCCCTGGTTGTAAAGACTTTTTCATTTCTTGGAAGCTCTTTAGCTTTTCTCCCAACAGAGAGGAGAATATGTAGAATGAGAGCCTAGGTTTTATCTGGATGGGAAATGGTGGGATTCGGCAGCACCAGGACACTATACACTTTGTGAAATTTAATTTGAGAAAGCTGCACAGTGTGAAAACCCAGTGTTCCACAGTGGTGCTGCTTATAAATTACACCCACTTGAAATGCCTCGTAATGAGACATAGGGCAATTACTTATTTACATGGAAATCTAGCTCTAAACCATCTTTTTCAGGTAACCTGGGAGGCAACAAAAAGAAAATCAGAGGCAAAAGATTTAGACCTCGGTCTAATTCAACTGAGTAAGTCTGAACCTCTAATGAAAAAAAGGCACTCCAAGGTCCTGTGCGAATAGTGTCAAAAGTAAATTAAGCAGATAGTCAAAGAACTGTAAACCATGTCTTCGGTCTTGGTTTTATCTTTTAAATTCTTTTTTGCCCTTTAAAAATTAACCATGGCTTTTCTCTTTTACATAGGCATCTCCGCAACTGCGCCCATACCAATATTCATTGATAGTGGGGGTCTCACCCTTGCTGCAGGCTTTTTCCTCCAGTCACCTACCATTGTGGGGTCTTGGTTCTGTATGAAGGGAATTTGATAACATTCCTTTCTTCTCATCATCTGGGATTCAACCATTTCAAAGGGTCACCCTTCCTCTCCCCAATACTCACACAGCCTGTAAGCATCAGGGAAAAATTCCCATTTTACTGGAGCATGATACTGCTCACAATCTGAAATCACCACTGTGAGGTCTTCATGGCTGCAATCTAAGCATTCTCTCAGACTTATGGAATAAGTTTCCCTTTTAAATGTTCTATCTGAGAACATTTAAAAGGGCATTTTCCTAAACTTGCTCTTTAACTGAATCATTGTCACTAAATGCGACATTATCCGTTTTAAATGATAGCCATGCATTTACTTTTTTTTTTTTTTTAAGGGGGATGGGCTTGGAAGTCACATTTGAAGTCATTTATAATGAAGTAAATAATGTACTTGTTTTGTTTGTTTCTCCATTTAAGAAAGTACAAGCAAAACAAAACCTCCTCAGATCTTTATCTCCCTTCATGGAATAAAACACATCCTTAGTATCCTTTTGGACTGAACTTGCCACCCGGTTTTTTTTTTTTTACCCATTCTATTTTATCCTTCCTAAAACTTGTTACTTATTTCTCACTGTAGTGATAGTTATTATTTCCAGGATCTCTATTGCTTCTTCACGCCTTAATACTTGGAAAGTCTGAATAGCAGGTATTTTTTAACTGCTTGTCAAAAACTTATGTTAGCTTTTCCATCATATACCCTGCCTTTTTCAGTCCAGGAATAATAACATTGCCCTGAAATTTGGACCTTCCACCTGAATGGTATTGTCTTGTAAGTGGCTTGTCAACATTTACTAGAGGATACTTTATAGACACAATAGACAATTTCAAGTGATACCATTGCATGGTCCAGAATGGCATCATAGAATTCCATCATAAATAACTAATGTGTTAGAGTTTATCTTATCCATTCCCAAAGCACTTGTATGCTTTAGGGCTCATTGTTGATAAACTCTTCTTGGAATGTTGTTTGGTTTGTTTTGCATGAGGTCACCTAGTAAGAGCTCCTTAACTTATCTTAGTTGCTCACAGGTGTACAGATAAAATTGCAAAATGTTCTTTAGAAGTTCCTTGTGTACTGTTTAGTGTTCTAACAGCATTTCCTATAACAAGGCTTCAAAAACTCCTAAGTTAAAAAAAAAATCGGTACCATGTTAAAGCTGTGAGCTTAGGACCGAAAGCACATTTGGTGTTTAACAATATTCATACGATGTTTTCTAGAGCAGTTACTTATTTTTAAAAATGTTATGTATAATTTCCATTCACATTGTATGATTAAAATTGTAATACTGCAGATAGCCTTTGAGAAATCTTGCCTATGAGATAATTAAATTATAATATTTAATATGACATTATAATAGGTTCATCTTTGTGAGGGAGAAGTATTAAGGACTTCCTCAGATTTTTCAGACTTTTCTGATTTTGGTTACATGACTCATGTTAATTAAATGGATCCAAGTCTGTAAAGCTGACCACAATTCTCACATACCTTCTTGTACAGGAACTGTCTCTCTCTATATACATACATATATACATATATACACACACACACACACACACGTATATATTTTCTTACGAGGATTCCTGATACGTAGCATATCAAGAATTATGTTTGCAAACTTTTAATACTTTCCATATTTAAGTAATCCCATTTGCTTCTGATAGTATAATACCATTTGTGTGACTACAAGAGGAACAAATTCACCACAAATATCTCTTTTATTTTTTCAAATAAGAGATATTTCAGGTCCATTACTCAAAATTCCCTTTAATACCTCATTATTCCAAAAGATGATGAAAAATTGGGATATGAATTAAAACATGTACCATAAATACATGCTCTGCTAATTAACAAAATAAAATGTCCTCATATATTATATTGTTTTTCCAGTCAAAACTTTTGCATCTTCCTCATTGTTGTAAATGATATAAAAATTTTTTTGGCTTAGACTTTGTGTTATATATTGTGTTTTTACAGGAGGGAGCCCCAAGCACCTGAGCCTGGGCACTCCCTCGCCCAGACAGTCCCATCCCAAGGCATAAGCCCAGGGGGCTCTGACAGCCCCCAGACAGGGAGTCTGGATCACAGGTCAGTCTCCACCTGCCCCTTCATTCTGGGCTGCCACTTAATCTCCTTCCAAGTCCTTTCCTTGGCTGAGAACAGGGTCATTTGATCTTTGAGCGAGCCCCCATGTTTGCTTGGAGGTGCTCCTGGTCCAGCCAGCACCAGCTAATTTTCCTTTGCTTTTCCATCCTGGAAAACACAAAGAGCTCCCCTATCCCATCTAACGCATTTTTTTTGCATGTTGCGCTATATGCCAAGGCAAGCCACATAGGTAGATTTACTGCAATGTGATAAAATCCCATCACTTCAGCCGCCATGACCTTGAGATGTCAGGAAGCTCACCGTGAAGACATTTTCATGGCCAGATCCCCAGAAAGAACACAAAATTGAGAGTTCTTTTCAGTGAAGAACTCTATGGTGAAGTGACCACAGCCTTCTGAAATGCTCCCTGAAACAGAAAAAAGTCCATCAAGTGCAAGTCAACCCATGTTGTTGTAGCATTCATGGAATAGCTGTGGCAGCAGTCCTTTGAGTTTCTAAGACTGTCAGTGAAAGGAACAAATGTCTCCTCCTGGAAGTGGCCATCTGCCTGTGGGTGACTCACTTTGCTGTGTGGCTATGTTTCACCTGATTACAGCTGCATGGGCTTTTTCTACGGTTTTCCCCAGGCCAGAGCATTACTAGCCTTCATTTGTGGCTGCACTTGGCTTTTTGACTTTTTCTTTTTGTTGAGAATCTCAGTGGAAATCTTTATGCAAGTTTTAATTGGCTATCTGTGAAAACACAAGTTGGCAATGATTGTGGCTAAAGGCAAAACTAGTGTGAGTTGTTTCTGAGTCAGGAGATACTATCTTACCAAAAATGGTTTTATAAGCAGAAAAAGCAACTGAACCCTTCTTTCAGAAGGGAATTTCACAATGCTATTTTGTATAGTACCTCGATTGAGGGAAAGGGCTGTGGAAAAAATAACCTGATATTTTTATGTAATTGGAAATGTAGTCTTCCATATTTATGAACAGCTCAATAACTAAATATGGGGGAAAGAAGCAAAATGTAACCAAAAATAAATAATGTATTTTATAATTTCCCCTGGTTTGTTTACAAATAACTTATGTTTTATAGAGCTTGAATCTTTATTGTCTATAGTATCTCTAGAAGTTACTTTTTAAATGAAGAAAAGAAAAAAAGAAAACCTCCAAATTCTTCCAATGTGGAATTTGTTAAATCTACATTATTTCACAAGGGCAGACTCTGAAGGGGATGTATTTTTGCTTGGCTCCCAGGGTAAAAATCAAAGGAAACTCTGGGGAAAACCAACAACTTAGACCTCCCTACAGTTTTATTACCTTTAAAATTTGCACAGTAATTCTGATGGAAACATTGCCAGATCCATCAGGGAAATGCTAAGTAAGTTCATTATTATTCTCTGGCAGTCATTCACACAATTCATGGTCAGACACTTGGAAGGCAACCTCTGAGGGTTGGTTCCTAATGGAAACAGGAGCACTTTATTTTGGAGTGCACAAAGAAGAGGAAGGAACACTGCAGCTGCAACTAAATTACTAAATCCAGCTTTGAGATCATGGAGGCCTATTTAGACCACACTTAATGCGCATTGAGGCTCCAGGATCAAAAGAGTGGGACTCTATCTGCTCCTTACAGAGCCAACTGGAACATACTTTCATGTTGACTCCAGCTTGGGATCCTCTATAGGGAGTAAGACAGTGGTCATGTAAAAGCCTTCTTATATTGGAAAGAGAACTTTGTTCCTTTTAATTGTTCTTAGGGTGTTGTATGCCCAAATGCCAGATTGGAATTGCAGCCATCTGAATATTTTCAAAAAGCATCATTGTCATTTAAAAACCAAAGAGCCAAATGAGAGGTGGCCTGGAAAAAGCCACTTTGGAGGTGGGTGAATGGGACTGCTGACTGTACTGTGATTGAAAGGGAGATTCTAATTCACTTTGGGAAGCCACTGGAAAAGGCTTTCCCAGAAATGTTGAATACATTGTAGAATGCCTTGATTGAGCCTTGTTGTAGCTAAGATTATTCTCGTGTCATTGTATAGACTGCCTCATAATCACCCAACATCCATTCTGGTTTATTTGCCATGGTCACTTGCATTTGGAGGGTGAAGACATCCTTGCTAAGCTTGTGCTGTGTATTTTCAGATTTTCTATCTTGTTCTGCTTTCTTTGTTCCTTCCATTGCTTTCTGCAGGTATTTAAACCCATGGTTCAAAAGAGACTATAATGTAGCTAAGTGGGTAGAAGATGTGAATAAAAACACTGAAGGACCATACTTTAGGTATTTTATAAATTAATTTTTATATCCTTCTCAAACTCTCCCAGCACATACAAATACTGTAGTGTGACTGGCTCTCTATCTTGTATCTCCCAATACAAGTTCCTATAGGTGGAAAGGGGTCCTTGTTTATTTGCTGCCTTTTGACTCTGTTTTTGCTTCGTGAGCAAGTCTGGTTCTTTTCTGAATGTTTCAAATAAAGCCATTTGAAAGGGTTGCCATTTAGTGCATGTCCCTATCACCATCTTAAGCTTTTTAGTAGCTTTCTCTTCATTTTATGCTATGTAGTGTTCTATGGGCATGAAACATACTTTCCACTAATAAAGAAGCACTATTAACCTGAACAATTTAGTTTCTATAATCTAGCAGTTTCATAATGCATTTTTCCTACTTACTGCCTAAGAGTGCATAGTGTATACAAAAATTCAAGGAAAAACGTATAAAGAAACTAAGTGAAATGTGATGGGATTTTACTTGGATAGAAACAATGATTTGGTCTAACTGGAAAATTACTGAGACAACATTGACCCCATGGGAGTATGTGGAATGAGTTTAGGTTTTATTTGTTCAGTATAACCATTTCCTACCAGAGAAAGGCTGTGCTGAGAAGTGTTTTACAGATTCTCAACAAAGCATGTGAGGAATTTTTTATGCTAATAAAAATGTTGTCATCTAATACTTCAAATAGAACAGGAAGCAGCTGGAAATATATTCTTGACTCACAAAATAGAAGAATATCGCTACATTTTAGAAACTATCAAATTTACTCAATTCACTGCAGCTCTGTGTGACATTTACAGGTCAGAAAGAATTTCCAAGAGTTCTTAATGGCATTTTTCACCCTTTCTAATAAAGTGATTTCCTAGAGGTAATGTCCACTTTATATCTGGCTACTTTGTGGACAACTAAGGTAAAGGAGAAATATGTACTCAATTACTACCTCTTCTGAACACAATTTTACAATAAACTCATGTTACTAATTGCCATGTCTTGGGTCAACATTGAACAGATACCAAAATATGTATGTGTTTTTAACTCTCAGCACCCATATAAGGTGGACTCTCTCTTCCAGTGTACCATTTAGTTTAGTTATGTATAGTTTGAGAAAATGATTAGACCTACCTGCCTTTTAATTCGATCCATAACATTTGCATACGCCCCAAGGAAAGCATAACTCCTGCCTGCTCATAAAAATATATCCTGCTTTTATACCCCATCTTTCCCTCCTACCCTGCCCCTCTGCTTGTCCAACACTTTCCCACACTGAACCTCATACACATACACTCACATTCAAACATCCCACCCTCATCTGTAGCTCCCAAGATGGCCAACATCAGGAAGACAGGTAAGATGATTTTGACTGTTATTTGGAATCTTGGCTCACCTGCAGTCCTATTTCTCCTTTCTATTTTCCTCAGGCTTGTGGGCAGATTGTAATTTGTACCAGCCATGGATCCAAAACAGAATGACTTTGGTCCTATATGGGTTAGGGTTTTTATTCCCAAATGGATTTAGCATTTTTGCAGCAATAATTTGTGAAATGGTACCCCGGAAGAGTTGATTCACCTCCCCTGGGTGAACTGAGTAGTTTATGTGGCTCTCAGAGAAAGAGGTCACGTTTCTTAAAATCAGCACCCAGGTCTGCCCAGAAGCCGCATGACTAAATGCAATTTGGATGGGGAAATGCTTTAGCACCCCGGTTGCACGTGCAAAAAACTGCAAGGACAATTTTAGAGGGTTCCTTTATTTTCTATTCTAATATGAGATGTTGATTCCTACAGTAGATAGTGAAATTAAGAATTAATTGTTAAAAATCATATTTATGTTTAAAGGTTAAAGTTCTGTGGACAGTTATAATTTAACTCATTTTTGGGTTAATACAGGTGATAAGATTTGAAATTCAATACAGCATTTCTGTGGTGGTGGTAAATAATTGACATGGCCCAGAACATTTAACACAGTGATTCTAATGCAAGGGACAATTTCATCCACTCTCTATCCAAGCCAAGCCTCACATAGGAGCCCCAAAGTGCTTCCACACCTTGGCTTGTGCCTTGCCAACTCTATGCTTAGGCTCAGATCTGCGTCATCTGTGGCCAGGTCATTCAGGATTACCCTTCTTGTCAAAATCACCAGTGAGGGCAAAAGTCACCTTATTGTTTTTTGTAGAGATGTGATCTCACCATGTTGCTCAAGCTGGTCTCAAACTCCTGGGCTCAAGCAATCCACCTGCCTCAGCCTCTCAGAGTGCTGGGATTACAGCCATGTGGTGTTGGCTTTGTGGCATCCTTATCAAAATGCAATCTGCAGCAAACTGGTTCAAAATATAGTCCAGCATTTAAAATATAGTAGCCACACTGCTAGAGAGAGCAAGGCAAATGCCTAAATAGATATTGAGTGATGAGAGTGCCTCTGCTGTGCCCCCTTATCCAGTTTAGATATGACAGTGGTTGCTCAGATTGTTCTCTGCATGAATTCGGGCCACCAGGAAGAAGCAAGTGAGATCAGGACAAGTGCATTATCTTGCCACACCCAGATCCTGGATGCAGTTCTGTTATAAGCTCTCAGAAGGTATCCTTACTCTCGGGTATTATCCCATTGATTTCTCACTTCATCAGGGTTTTTGAGTTCACTTCCATGATTCTATGGAATTTTTGGTGACTCTGAAAGAAAATGAATAATTACAACTATCGTGTATTAAGTGCCTATGAGATATCTTTATTCCTCACATCCTAAGGTGTAGGCATTCTTATTACCTTTCTGTAGATGGAGGAAACTGAGGTACAAAGAGTAATTCAAGGTGGCACAGCTAGTAAGTGTCAGAACCAGAACTAGAGCCTGGCTCTGAATCCAAAATCTGTACCTTTTCCATTTCACCTTAATTAAAAGTAGCAGAGTGGATACTGATGACTTGAATCCTCCCTTAGTACACTTAACAAATTCTCCTGGATCTAGGCCAGGCATGATGGCTCACGCCTGTAATCCCGGCACTTTGGGAGGCCAAGGTGGGCGGATCATGAGGTCAGGAGATTGAGACCATCCTGGCCAACAGGGTAAAACCCCATCTCTACTAAAAATACAAAAATTAGCTGGGTGTGGTGGTGCGCGCTTGTAATCCCAGCTACTTGGGAGGCTGAGGCAGGAGAATTGCTTGAACCTGGGAGGCGGAGGTTGTAGTGAGCTGAGATCACACCACTGTACTTCAGCCTGGCAACAGAGCGAGGCTCCATCTCAAAAAAATAAATAAATAAAAATAAAATAACAAATTTTCCTGGATCAACCTACTATAAAACTCACATATGAACACAAGTGAGTAAGAGTTGGACTTGTGTCCCTCTCCATGTGACTGGCCTGGTTTTTAGCCTGTCCGTGGGTGCAGAACTGAACTGAGGTTGGCCTTACAGGCATATATACAAAAGGTAATCCCAGGAAGTTTGATGTAGCCCTAAGAGGCACCACAATCCACTGGCACACAAACATACTTTTATTGTGTAATTCTAATAGGGTATCCATTATGGTAACTATCATTTTTTAAAATACAGTAATGGGCTGGGCGGGGTGACTTATGCCTATAATCCCAGCACTTTGGGAGGCCAAGGTGGGTGGATCATTTGAGGTCAGGAGTTTGAGACCAGCCTGGCCAACATGGTGAGACCCTGTCTCTACTAAAAATACAAAAATTACGCAAGTGTGGTGGCACACTCCTATAGTCCCAGCTACTCAGGAGACTGAGGCAGGAGAATCACTCCAACCCGGGAGGCAGAGGCTGCGGTGAGCGGAGATCACACCAACTACACTTCAGACTGGTTGACAGAGTGAGACTCCGTCTCAAAAAATAAAATAAAATAAAATGCAGTAATAATAATGGTTGACTTGTATCCAGTGATGCACTTTACTTTTTAAGTGAATGAGCTGTGCTGGTGCCTGGCTTTAGGTGAAAGCCAGGCTGGAACTGCCAGGCAAGTAGTCAATCAAGGTCAGAAAAGAGCCTGGAGATAGTTTTGAAGAAATGTCTTCCTTAGACATTTGTGAGACATTTTGAGTTTATTTTCCCTAAAGTGTTTTACCCTATCATGACATCTAGTCCTGTTTTGACTCCTGCTCTGGTGCTCTCCATCCCCCCAAGGATAATCAGTTTTATGCTGCCACATACCACCCAGCCTCCAGGACCCTTTCCCCTGCTAAAACTTTCCTGCTGGGCTTCTCTTCCCCTCGGGGTCCAAGATGCCAATTAACAAGCATGTTATTATTCTTTACTTCTGTTTTGACTCCTGCTCTGGTGCTCTCATCCCCCCAAGATAATCACTTTTATACCCGCCTCCAGGACCCTTTCCCCTGCTAAAACTTTCCTGCTCAGCTTCTCTTCTTCCCCTCAGGTCCAAGGTGTCAATTAACTAGCGTGTTATTTTAAGAAGAAGTATATGTGCAATTTCTTTGGGGTTCTGGAGAAAATCTCCTGTTTTTGTTCTAACTTAATTGGCTTTGCCCATAGGAAGATATTTGAGGGGAAGACTGGACCTTCAGCACCCCTCATTGGAATGGCTTTGTACATGTTCCAGGCTGGCCATTTGGACCCATGGCCAAGCATTCCAGCTTTAAGCTGGAATGACTGTGAAGCTAAAAGCTAATAGCTAATGGTGTGGACACACATGCTGCAGCAGATTAAAAAGATGCCTCATTTTGCATGATCCCCTAAAGTAAACAAGATTTAATTATTTGTTTGTGTACCTTACTAGCTTTCCTAAACTTGGATATTTTATCAGTAGTGATTAGGCTAAAAAACTGATGCCAGGTTAACAGTCTTATTTTAGAAAGATGCATTTAAATATCTAAATGCAGAAGTTTGCCATCATCTTACATGTACCAAATTTGTTTCTTGAAGATCATAGTCCTATTTAAAGTGTTTTTCTAAAATAAAAAAAATAATTTCTCAATTAAAAAATATGAAGTAGTACATTGCTTTAATAGAACTTTAGAGAATTTGAAGTACTAGTATTAGTTACACCCATCCGTTGTTATGTAAGCCCAACCAATGGCTTACATAGAAATGCTGATGGTAGGGACTAATTAGACCATTTTTGTATGTTCTCATCATACTTTGTTTGGCTGGAACTCTGCACTCCTCACCGCTCCGCAATGAAGAGCATTAACATAGGAGAAATCAAAGAGCTGCTGTGTTCTAAGCATTCAGGCAAAGCAGTGGTCCTAGCCATTTTTCAAAAATAGGAGTTACAGATTAAAAGTGAATTGTACCATTCTTCATTCTTAAAATCTATCAAGAATGTTAACTACTACTATCTTTGGGTGTGTAGGAAAAATTATTTTCAAACTTTAGTTTGAATTCAGTGTCCATAAAATGGAAATTAGTATGAAAACTATGGCAGAACCAGAGCAAAGGATAATGTATGCATGCAAACCAAAATTTAAAACAAGGGAGGAAAAAAGACACCTTTATGCTATTGAATGCAGCCTAGGCAGTAGATCTTGACCTACCCAATGCTACCCCCACCCCTCCCAGCCAACATTCCCAGGCTGGGTCAGTCACAGCAGATGAGGTACATTCTACTGAAATAAATACTTCTGCTGTAATGTGGCAGTGTAACCAGTTCAGCAATGTGGGTTTTTACCACCTTGCACCAGGGATTAAGGAGCAGTGGTAACGTTTGTGAATGGAATAGGTACTACAGTTATCACATCTGTTTTTCATTGATATGAGTAGACATTTTTTACTCAGCTGTTTTTTTTTTTTTTTTTTCACTTTAAAGACAAGTTAACAATAGATATGGGCTTGTCTGGTATGTTCAGCTTAGTCACAAATTACCACTACACATGCAAAACCAATCAAGTACAGCATAATACACCAACGGCTTACATAGAAATGCTGATGGTAGGGACTAATTAGACCATTTTTGTATGTTCTCATCATACTTTGTTTGGCTGGAACTCTGCACTCCTTACTGCTTGCATGTTTACTAATTTATTAAAAGCCCTGTATTTGCCTTTGTTCCTTCACAACTAACACACTGGCCTCTGAATGCATGAGTGTTGTGTAAACTGGTGTGTGATTTAGCAACTAATAAATATATCAATTGTAATGGATTTTGAGATCTTAAGAGAAAATTGGAATTATTGTACTTAAACATTTGTACATTAAGTGGTAAAAATAAGGCACAATATTAATATTTTATACATGTAATTTACCATTATAAGCTCTTAGAATAATTTCATCCCTTCTCCATTTTAGCTTTTTATCTATTCTATAGGATACATTCTATAGGATACATTTTTAGTGGCTTGTAGTTTAAAAGTATCATTCTATGTACTAATATTTAAATAATCCATCGCAGTCATGAAATTAGGAAGATAAAATTGCAGCATTTCACTGTTGAGAATGACAGAATATCTTCCCAGTAGTTAAATCTTTGCAGTAGTGGCATATGAAAGTTAGAAGTCAGAGGGTTTGTTCTGAACCCACTTTTCAGATATTTGAAAAATGTTAGGCAATCACATGATGTTTATTTTATGTTCTCAACATCTCAGGACTTTATCTCCTGCCAAGTCTCCTTCTTCATCAACTGGGTCTATTGCCTCCAGCAGAAAATACCCTTACCCAATGCCTCCACTTCCTGATGAGGAGAAGAAAGTGAACCGACAAAGTGCAAGGGTATGTGGAAACCTCTTTCATGTGCTGACATGCTCAGTCATTATCATTTATCTATGAGTTTATAAAAGAGAGAATCATTTTTCCTCCCTTGTTCCTAAGAAAATGAAAAAATCAAACTTGAAGATAAGGAGATTCTTGGGACTTTTGGCTTCAGATTTATATTTGCAAATAGTTCAATCTACATTGATATAGCCTAGATACATTTTGTGTAATTAATTGCTCTATATTTATATATTATTATAGCTAATATAGTAAAACCTTGAGTAAACAAAACACTGTATTTTTCTATGTCACCTTTTACATTTTAATCACACTGCCACTCTGTCTCACAACATTCCTGAAACATATCAGTATGTAGAATTGGAGATACAGTGGAGTTTAGAGAGGCAGACTGGCCCTCAGAGACTTAAGTGAAAGATACAACCAAAGAATAATTACCTTTATTGATGTCCAGGCTCTGTTGTGGTCATTTACACTGTAATGTTGATCTTCTTAGAAATAATGTTGCAAAAAAATAAAATAAAGCTTATAAGCCTCGGCAGTGTTAGCTGCTGGTTAGACTTTTTGGTCTTAAGAGATGTTTCAGAATCTCTTTGATCCCAAACCTAAATTATGTGGTTCAAGGTAAACGTGGATCATTCAAATTTTAATTTAACTCAGAGTCAGTAAGAAGGCACAAATAATTAAAAGCTGTGTAGATCACTATAATCCAAAAGTCTTTAAAAACTACCAGCAGTGTTTTGTTAATAATAAAAAATTACCATTGTATGTTAATATGAGAAATGGTAAAAGATAACAAGACAATTCAGATTCCCAGCACTCAGCTTTCTGAATTAACAGAAGACTTCTTGATAGATATCTAGTTGTTCATGATGGCATGTGTGATAATGAAATCTGAGACTGATGTCATTCCTGCCCTCCTCAAAGAATTGTCTAAGTGTAGCACCCGACTTTCTTTCTGCTAAATTGTCTGTATCCCTGTTTTGCTCCATCAAGTTAGGGACATTCCCTCAGCTGTTGTCATGTCAGAGTTTGGGTTATTGGAGATGTTACCACACAAGAGCCTGTAAAAACAATAGCTCTCCAGAAAAAATGGCTGGCCCATAGCCCCTTTCCTGGGCTGAGCAGATGACTACAAAGACTCTGGCTGCTGCGATTGTTACGTGAAAGGTCTGATTTGTTCTATGCACTGTGGAACAGCCACATAAGCATGTGGCAGAATCCTACCAAATACACAGCCCCTATCATTGGGATGTCTCTGTGGGCTGTGGAGAGTGGAACAAGCAGATCTTCCTATCAGCAGCCCCTCTGTTACCACCACATAGGTGTGGGCCAAGGCATGCCTCATGTGGAAAGTGATGCTTGGAAATTGCTCATTTTATCCCACTGGGGTAGTCATGACATTCAGGTTTTTCCCAATGTTATTCATTTGTCCCTCCCTTCTTTCTCCTTTCTGTCACATATTATTTTTAATCTTTATAAAAAAATATTGAGGAAACTTCAGCTCTCCAAGGCCAGAGTCTAAACCCTTTAGCCCTCCAGACTATCATCTGAGCATCATTTCAGATCGTCTTTGCTCCAGACCCACCACAAGCCCCATTTAACTCCTCTCCACCACCAGTGTCACCCATTCACGAAGATCCCCACAGTTCAGATATTCATTTGGTTTCCAAGGGGTTGGCGTCTTTTCAATAAAAAGGACATATAAAGCAGACCTAAGGTAGATAGGATGGTGGCTTTACCACAGTCCTGTGGGGTAGGCAGACTTGGGCATTCAGAACAAGATTTCCATGAAGATTTGGGAGAACATATTAAGGGAACCTGTATAGAAACATCTACTTAATCACTTGGCTTTTTCTCCTTTTTCTTTCCCAGAAACTCATTATATATATAGTGACATGTATCAAATGTCCAGTAAAAATGGAATATGGATGGAAATTGGATACAACCTAAGTCACTCTGGTCATAGGCTTTGTTTATGTTTATAATAATTATATCTAAATTATATTGCCTGGCAACATATTTCATCAGCTTGATCTTCTTTTTAAATTGGTCATCCTTTTCTGGTGAACTGAGTTGCATTCATATCTGATCATGTCACACTTGTTATTAGTCCATTAAGGTGATTGCTGAACATTGTAGAAATTCGATCTGAACAGGGCCAATATAGAGCTCATGGCAAAAGCAAGGAGAGAGTAGGAGGGACAGCATGAATGAAGGGACATCCTGCCTTGAATGTATCATTCCACTGTGATACCTCAGCTCATGAGAGAGAACCGTTTTTAAGGAGGTAGTGATAGAATTGGAGTGTATGGCAGTGATTTTCAAGTGGGTGATGGTGGAATTGATGGAGTCACACTTCCCCGATGTCAGTGGTTTTCTGTTGTGGCTGCACAAGGGAATCATCTGCAAAGCTTTTAAAATATTCTTACGCCTGAGTCCCACCCAGAGAGATTTTGATTTAGTTGGTCTGGTGTGCTGCCTGGGAAGCGGAATTGTAGAAACCTCCCCAGATTAATGTAATGTGCAGCTGAGGTTGAGAACCACTGCTCTAGCTGGCTGTCTTGGAATCCTGGGGAAAGGAAGGGTATGTATAGCTAAAAAAATAATATTTTAAATTCTTTTATTTCATTTGAGACACAATATTTATTCAAAATTTTAGTAACATTAAATGAGGATGTGATGGTTTTTGTATCAAAAGATGGCTGTTGTTGAAAAGGTTGAGACACAGGTTTTGAGGAAAGAGAGAGCTAAAAGTTGGAGTGTTTATTCTATCCACTTTTTAGACTTTGCAAGAGTGTGCATCCACAGTCACATATGTGTGGATGGAATCACTGAATCTTTTTCATCTCCTACTCAGAATACATCTGCTTCCTGCTTTCACAATGTGCAATTTTGCTCTTTTCTGTTGTGCAGCTATGGGAGACATCCATTTAAGATCAACTGTTTACATGTGATACATCGAAAACTGTTTACTTCAACTTTTATAGAAATCCAGGCTCATGGAATCACTGCAAATCTATCTGCTCTTCAGACAATACGAAGACCCTCTGAGATGCTACAGAGGAGAGGAAGTGGAGTCTCACATCTGGTTACCATTTTCTTTTTGTCGTTGGCTTAGGGTTTAACTGAATCATGAAAAGAACTACTGAAATGTTACACTATAACATGGAACAATAAAGGTACTGGTATGTTAACAGATAATCCGCATGACAGATAAGATGTAGAAATATCCATAAAGTTAACTCACATGACCCAAATGTAGCAAGTTTCCTAAGGGACAATAGTGGATTCAGAACTTGATGTTCTGAAGCACATCCTCACTGTAAACAGTAATGCTATATGCATGAAGCTTCTGTTTATTGTTTTCCATATTTAAGGAAACAACATCCCATAATAGAAACGAGCATGCAGGGCTAAGGCATATAGGATTTTTCTGCAGGACTTCAAAGCTTTGAGAGGCCAATATCCCATAGGCTAACTTTAAACATGTATTTTAATTTTTGTTTTGTTTTTTACTTTTCATATTTATATTAGCATACAAGGACAATTGTATATATGTAACATTTTTAAAATTTAAAAAAATGCAGCTGTTACACACAAGTGTATTTTGCCAAATGCCTAAAAATTCAGTCACAATCACATCATCGTCATCCATCCAGTGATCTTCAAAGACTATAAGCAGGTAATGTAAATATAGTGGTCAGTGCTGTAAATGTGTCTCTCCATAATTGGTATTTGTCCAAAACATGTGATGTCCCTTTAACCTGTGCACAGTCTGGAGGCGCAGTTTTATTGAGTAAGTAATTGAGTGAGAGAACTAAATGCCCAGCAAAACTTCTGGCCTCCACAGTTTGCTGATGCAGGAGCCCACTCTGCTCCCGATTGGCTGCTCCCTGGACATCATCCATCCCATCCATCCATCCCATCTCATCCCAGTGAGCCAGCCCCTCAGCAATGTGTCCTGCTGAGATTAAGCAAGTGCACCAAAGACACATGAGACCACGTACTGCCAGTGAGCTGGTAGCTTCTGACTTGCCAATACTCTAACCCTTTGTGGCCTGAAGTTTTGTTCCTTGACAAAACTTTTCAGTCACCCTTATCTGTGAAATGAATGACTTGTTTTAACAAAAACAACTTTGACACTACTGATTAAGAATATTTATCATCACTGGGATGTGAATCCCAACAAGTCATTCTGTACTCACTCTGGAGCAAGATGATGGAAGATTCTACTGTTTGAGTTGGGTAGCCTCAACTGTTCATAAAGGGTTAAGTTAGATCTAAACCACAGAGGTGCAGCAACTGCAGAGCTACACTAACAGCTGGCAGGGGGAAAGAATCTGATGCTTTGAACCATATATTTTTTAATCCATAGGAAAATAGGATTCTATTTTAAAAGACCCTTCTTTAAAACCAAAGTTTGATAACTGTTATAATGGCAGATCTGTCATTCCAAAAGAAAGCTAGCTACCCTAGTGAGGCTGGAGATTGATGGGCTCAATCACATGGTCTGCTCTGAAGTCTACTTCTGATTTCCTAATTTTCTGTGTGTTCTTAAGAGGTATGGAACCTGCAGACAGGGTTTCAGAAATAATCTCTAAATTTGATCCTCTTCCATAGTATCCATGGACAAAATCCATATCATCTTCATATGTAATCAAATTGATTACATAGGATGCCCAAACTGAAGGGCCGAGTTAGAAGGCAGCATTTTGTGCTTTGTGTTTATGTCTTCGGTAATGGACCTCTCTTTTGAAAGTCTTTGAAATGGTTGGAAAACAATTTAATGATCCAAAATTACATAATGTAAAACAGCATTTTTCATGACAGGAAGGGATGTGATTGTTAATATGACCATAAAGCGATCCATCAGGCCAAGGTTTGGGTGAGTGTTGGGCACTGTTGCCACATAGCTCAAGCCAAGAACAGAAGGGCAGACAGATGGAAAGATGTAGCAAATAAAGTGACTTTTTACCAAGATCGCTGTAACGTGCACTGAATGTTTCCTGGTATTGAGTGTATAAAAGGCTAATGCTATAAGGTTTATTTTGACTATAAAAGAGTTTATAGATTTGAATATAAGGTGCCTCATGTAAATATGCTTCCTAGTTACAGGTACACAAACTCTAATTTGAAAGAATCCACAAACGGCTAGCTGAGAAGTTAACAGATCTCTGTCTATCATCCATCCATGTGTCTTTCTTCCTTCACCTCAGTTATTTTTACATGAAATTATTATTTCAAATGAAAATCATTATCATGTGCCTTTTGGGAGACATGGTTGCTCTAGAGGTATATAGTTTGTAATTACCCTCCTTGGAAGCTCCACCTTCCTGTGGAACTGAATAAAAATTTTTATGTTTTATTTTTAGAGATTATGATTTTACGTATACAGTAACTTTAATGTTCTATTCTTGGAATCTACTCTATCTCCCATGTTTAAACATTCTTAGAGCCATTTGTGGGATTCATTGAAAAATTTATAGTCTCAAGGGAGAGTTTCAAGAAGTATCTGTATATATACTCATGTTGGGGTTCTAGAGGCATTACATCTAAATATTTATGACTTTTCATCCACTGAGGTAGGTAGCATTAAATATACAAGCACAGCATTATTTCTCTTTAAATAACTATTTTGAAGAGAAACTTTGAGGCCATATAACAGTTTATATCATGCAACTAATATTTATATTTCCCAATCCACTACAAAATCATTGCTAAGCAGAAGAGAGCAGTTATTTGGCCTTTATGTTTCATTGTATGCCTTTTCCCCCTCTTTCTAAAGTTTTATGCATTGATAAGACTACAGATTGGCACCCAGCTGCCCGAGATGTTCCATTTATCCATAGTCGTTGTAGTGCAATCAACCCTGATTTAAAGGAACATTTAAATCTCTCCAGTAAGTGTCAACAGGAAGGCATGGGATAGCAGGGAGTCCTTATGGAGTGGACTGGCCACATGAACTGTCCTCTGCATCCAGCCACTCTTTATTTAGATGGGAAGTGGCATGGTCCTCTGAACGCTGCAGGCTGGAAATGATCCCCAGGGCACGTGCAATCTGTGGAAAGGAATAAATCAGACAGTGCAACATGATGAGGGCTTTCAATTTGCTGTGGTTGCTGTATTTTTAACAAGAAACCCAGAGCTTCGATTAGGAATAACCTATCAGAGTTGTTCCTTTAAAAAATATTGATGAATAAAGCAAATGTGGGCTTAAAATGCCAACTTATTTTTCACTTTGATATTGGTGCTTTATTAAGTGATGCCATAGTTTGTCTCTTTTCCCTCTCACTTTAAAAAGAATTTTAAAATTGTGTTTGTATATAAGGTCAGTCCGGCATAGAATTTCTGAAAGTAACATTAATAGGGTTTCTAAGGAAGTTGTCAGAAAGACAAAAATTTGATATTCTGTGCACTTTCCGAGAAGGACTCTTTATGTTTGAATTTCAAAACAAGCTTACATTTCTTTTCTGTTGATTCCCTTGCATATCTACATAATTTAATCCTGTCTATTGTCCCAGATCTCTTATGGCTACTTTACCTGTTACCTTTTTTGGAATTTTGTTCTTTATGTTTTACAGTTACCTTTGGACCAGAAGATATATGATATTTTTATTCATTTTTTTTCAGTGTTTTAAAATAAGGTTTGTTCATTTTATCCATTCATTTCCTATTGTTATGTAGTTCTATTTTAACCATATATATATAGTACTTTAAATAAATTTTCTTATGTTATTATTTAACACAATAATAAATCCTTATCTAAATAAAAGACTATTTTACTTTATTTTACTTAAAGGAAAGATAATTTATTGGCAGGATATTGAGTAGCTTGTAGAGTATATGGGAAGGGGAGAGCCAAGTTAGGAACTGGCAGGAGTGAGGAGGGATGAGACAGCTGCCTGCACAGTCTGATAGGACACATCTGGCTGCTGCCACTGGATGCCCACATGGGCAGCATATCATAAATATCACCCTACCGTTGGCAAGTTGGCATGAATTTTCCATGAAATGCTCTTGACTGCCATTTGCACCATCATACCTACTTTTTATGTACCTAATTATATTTTTCCTTTAACTTTTATGGTTTTTTTTTTCTAAAACTGCCACCTAAATACCTTTCCACTCTGTTAAATGTATGGAGTCAAGATAAATTTCTCATTCTTGCTCTGCAGCTTAAGATGTATAGGAAGTAAACACTTCCATGGAATAGGGCTTAATTTGGGGCTCAGATGTTTTGGGTTTTTTCCTCCTTAGATGTTTTTGAATGGATAAAACTACTCTGGTTTTGGAAGCAGCAACTTTTCTCCTGACCTGGAAGAACTAAGGACTTTGATAAACAGTTTCCCGTTGATAGTATCATATAATGAGGGGCGCAGTCTGCTCTTGTGAAAATTGGCCCAGCGGCAGCAGCCCACGCCAGCTGTGTGTGAGTAGCCCTGCTGTTAAAAGTACACCTGCTGGGAATTGTTGGCACATGCTCATAGCATATGCTCTGGGGGGAGGTGCTTTTAATTCCAAGAGGAGCTTTTCTATCACATCTGCAGATGCAGAGCAAAGATGCAGCAGGACTTTAGAAAACAGGAGTGTTTCTGTTGACATTTTATTCATTGCTTTGTTAGTCCCCCAAATGGAGAATCTTCTGGTTGTTTGTAAGCAGAAAAAACAAAACATTCAAAACCAAAAACCTAATTAGTACTTTTGTCCCTTATATCCATAGTCTGACAAGCAAGTAAGCATCCTCATGGTGAGATTTTGAGGGATGCTTCCAGAACCGTCCTGCTTCCTATGTAGCTCCCCCTTCAGTAGCTGTGCAACTCTTTCCTCCTGACTAGGAACTTCTCTATTGTGGAAGTCAGTTCCTTTGGCTAAGCTGTCCCTTGAGAGAACCCTAGGATGCCCTAGGGAGTAGAGGTGGCAGGCATCTTTATCTTCGCCCACTGGCACATTAGCAGCTTATGCAACTTAGGAAGTCACTGGGAGATGAGTCCCAAGAGGGTGAATTTCAGGATGGGGAGGAGATAAGAAGCAGAGAACTTTGGGAGATCATGGGGCATTTAGTCCTGGCACAGATGCACAATGAATATCCACAGGAAGATTCCTGAAGCCAGATATGCAGGAGAGCACACATTGTCACGAGGGGTGTGATGGGAAGAGAGGTGCTGGATGCCTAAGACAGACTTGTGTGCTTGGCAGATTGACTGAGTGTTGACTCTGAATACTTTGTGGTCCAGTCCATGATGGGTCAGTCACTCCTGCCTGATGCATCCCTATTGCATTGTTCATAGAACCTGTATCATATGGGGAAGCTTCAAGGCTGGCAGGCTTTTCATCAGGTAATCATCATTTCATGTTCTTAAGTATCCTTGAAATCAAAACCAGGCAATGTGTGTTTTTGGTTTTGTTTTACAAAAAGGCATACAATGAGACCAATTCCTAAGATAATGCACATACAGAATCATCAATAAAGTTTCAAAGAGTTTATGAAGAAAAGGTATTTTCCTTTCTTGTAAAAAAATGTATTTTTTATATATATATAATATGCTCATCTGCATTCACCCTAGGGCTTAGCCTCTTGTTTTATGAATTTTCAGGCTGTGATTTGTGTTGGATGGTTAAGCTCTAAAATAATGCAAATAGCCCCAATCTTTAAATATAGCGGTGCTAAGTTGAACAAGTAACGCAATACAGAAAATGCTGATATGAATTAATACTTAGTAATAATACAAAAGTTCCTGCTAAATTATATATGTGTATCACTGCCTGATTAGAAACCCCACTTTTCTTTCCTAATCCAGCACAAAATCAAACTCTGATTCTACAACCAGTCTTTTTAAAGGGCAAAAATGACTCAACACCTTTGTTTTGTATGGAAAAACTTTTTTTTTTTTTACACTAACTGCAAAAGTGCTTAAAAATGTTTATTCAGGATAACTAAGCATGTACTCCTTTTTTAACTTGCTGGAAGACTTGCCTCTCCAAACTAGCACCCCCAAAAGACAACTTCTTTCAGAAACTGGATGTTTTACCTAAACATAGTAGCTTCAATGTTAGCCAGCGGTAGGTCGGCACTAGTGTTTTCCACGGTTATCACCTTTGACAGGTGATGTCCATCTATAGATAGTGGAAGCCACCCCATGGGGAGGTGTTAATAGCAGCATGGTTTCACTTTTGGTAATCAGGTAATCATGTGTATATACTTAGATTCGCATTATTTTAACATTCCTCTGCTACTCTGCACTTCAGGTTCGTTAAGCTGTTTCAATAATTACTGGGGTTCTGGCAAACACCAATGGAAATGTATATGGCAACTGCTTTCCTGAGCAAGTGCAATTTGTTTTATGGCTGTTCAAGTTATAAAATTGTTCTTACATTGTAGGTAAACAAAATCTTGATGTTTTTAAAGGTCACTGTAACTTAAGGTTCAAATTTCTGGCATAGTTTTATTAGTATTCACTTCGAAAGCTAATAAGATACCATGGTTTTCTATGTTACTCTCATTGTAACATTAGTAAACTGACTTTCAATAAAAGATTTATGTTATTTTGATGCACGACTCTTTTCTCTTTTTTTTTCTCCCAGCCAGTTTCTCTTTCAGAAGCTTCGTTAGGGGTACAGTCAAGGGATTGTTTCTTTTCTGTTCACTGGTGTCCCAGAAGGGGTCACTAACATGATGAGAAATTGAGAAATACAAACCCTTTAGCAAAGCCTGAGTGCTCAAATTGTTGCAGTTTCCTCATCTGAATGGCAGAGGTAGTTTACTTATTTATCTGTTTGCCTCTCCTCGTAAGCACTTCCTCTCTCACCCTAATGAGGATCAATTTCCTCTATCCTGTCCTGTAGACCAGGCGGTGGTGCTTAGTTAATAAGCTCACCTGTGCTGCATTCTAAAGCACTGCGCCTAGGATGGGCTCATGAGTTCATTGCCTACAAACTGTTCCACCCTGGCCGTTTCATCTTCCAGGCAGGCATGTTACCTGCCCATCATTATTCTGGCATTTGCAGGGTCCTTGCCATCTGCTCATAGGCTGCATAGGAAATAAGTTATAAGTAGTCAAGGTACTGTTTTAATGTGAGAAAAAGAGAAGGAAGTCATGGCTTATACATTTATTATGAGATTTTAAAAGTTTATGATGATTACATGCTCCATTTCTTGTATTTATAATATTTTAGTCATATAATAATTCATTTAGATGAACACTGAAACAGTAACACACTCGGCTGAGCCAAAGCAAAGTCTAGTTCACAGATGGCTGAAGTTTTAGCTCACATGCCATCTCACGGACTTCACAGTACCACCTGGAACATCATGCTGAAGGAGAGTCTAAACTCCAGTTTGGCTCAATAGAAGCAAGAACTTTAATTTAATAAAGTTAATTAAATAAAGTTAATTAATTCAATTAAATTTAATAATTTAATTGACTGCTGTGGTGCAAATCTATGCCAGCTATCCCCAGGAAACACCAGGTCTCTGGCAGCCACATTCCTATGGAAGTGCACGAAATGTGTTAAAAGTACTTTATAAATCATGGATCTCTTGAAACACACGAGTAAAGCACACATCTCCAAAATAAAATTAAATCCTAAATGAGGGTGATTTGAGGAGCTTAATTCTGCAAATAGTTGAAGTATTCAAGCTTGAGCTCGCAGCTTTACCATGCTCCAACTGGATTCTTTAAGAAAAAGTAAACAAACCAGGAAATAATTTTAAAGTAGTGGGTGAGGCTACACAAGAAGTATACAATGAATGAAACACAACCCAACATAAAATAGAAGTAAGGCAACAGATTCCACTTGTAATGAAGACTGGCTGTAATTAAAGGAGATGAATACATCAAATTTGTCAAGGGGAAGGAAACTTTCTAACTGCAGGGACATGCTGAAGACTATGCTGCATGCTTTTGGAAAGAATGGGTGAAAGCAGAAGGGGAGGAGATAAAGAGATTCGTTTTGAGGTATCAATAATTAAAACAGAATTAACTGAATGATGTCTGATATGGTTTGGCTCTGTGTCCCCACCCAAATCTCATCTCGAACTGTAATCCCCATGTGTCGAGGGAGGGACCTGTAAGCCCCACATCAAGGGAGGGAAGTGATTGGATCATGGGGGCAGTTTCCCCCACTGTGTTAGTGAGTTCTCATGAGATCTAATGGCTTTATAAGCGTCTGGCATTTCCCCTGCTTGCATTTCTCTCTCCTGCTGCCTTGTGAAGAAGGTGTCTGCTTCCCCTCCCACCATGACTGCAAGTTTCCTGAGGCCTCCCCAGCCATGTGGAACTGTGAGTCAAACCTCTTTCCTTCATAACTTACCCAGTCTTGGATAGTGTCTTTATAGCAGTGTGAGAACAAACTAATATAATGTCAGAGGGATGGTTTTGTAATACTTTAGCAGTTACCCAAAGCCAATTCAGAACCACAATTGATACAGCACACCTTGGGACTTGTTCAAATATGGCCCATAACCTTCAGCAAGGGCCTTCTTCCCTACTGCTTATCCTCAACCAGGAAATTACCATTTCCTTAAACTATGATTTCCTCAGAGGACCCTGGTGAGTTGAAACCAAACAGCAGGCGCTGGAACACTGAAGGTAAGCTCCCTGCCTCCTAATCCTCCGAGCCCCTTTTTGGCCCTTTTCTAGACAGCCCAGGCTCAAGCAGAGCTTTGTGGCCTCATAGACAATATATGGAGATACAATCACCGTGTAATATATAGCAGGCTGCTTAGTCTGCTGTAGTTGCCGTGTAATATATAGCAGGCTGCTTCACATTCTGATACGTAACCTGGGCTAACTAACTTGTCATAGTTACATGTTAGGTTTGAATAATATGTATTTTAACAACAGTTTAAAAATTAATAGTGAAATGAGGCTAAAGATGCTTAGAGAAAATGTTTTATTTTCAATGGTTGACAACTAATTGTTCAGTTGAATGGTGAGTCTCACCCTGCATCCTAAAATAAGACAGATACTCTGCTGGCAAGTAGAAAATAGACTAATTTCATTTTTTAATCTGTTAAGCTCTCTTGATAAAAAAGGCAAACCAGGCCACTTTTGAGAAACAAACATTGTTAGTGCTTCTTGTATCAACACACTTTTCATATTCAGAACTACTCCCAAGAGATAACATATTATCTCCTTTTCAAAGATGGGGAAACTGAAACTTGGCATTATCTATAATGACCAAACCACACAGAAAAAGGCACAAGCCAGCATTAGCATTCAGATCTTACTTGAAACTGTACAGCTCAAAATTTTTTAAAAAATTTCTTCCATTATAAATGTAGTACCTGCTGACTGGAGAATGTTTGGAAAAGCAGTAAGAAGGGAGAAGATTAACTCATGCTCCTGACTCCCAGTGGTAGCCACATCAATGTTTTGGTACATACTTTCCAATACTCTGCTATGTGTATTTTTTAAAGTGTGAACACATGGTATATCAAAATGGATGTATCAGTATTTTAAAAACTAGAATCTGATTTTAAAAGGAAAGCATATAGAAAATCTGAAAAATACTGAAATATATAAAGAAAATTAAAGTCATCTAGAATTCCATTAATCAAAAATAAACATTGTTAATATTTTCATATATTCCCTTAGTCTTTTTCTATCAATCAATTTTCTTTTTATATAGTTAAGCTTATAATGTACAAGATTTTTAAGTATAGTTAACAAAGGTTTAAATAGATGACAAAAAGGGACTTGCTGACAGACAGTATTTGCCAATCAAATTATTCAATAGGTTTTAAAGGGCCTGTGCTAAATTTCTACTAAGGTGAATCCTGACATGGATTACTGGATTACCTTTTTTGTTGTTTTTTTGCACCCAAGTGGGTCTATGTCATTTACATAAGTTTTTATGTGTGGAGTATTCTTTCTAGGAGAGGAAAGGTAACAGTTGTAGTCTGATTAACAGTTTTTAGTGTCTCATAATGAAAAATAAATAATGTGACTTAAACATTTTGCATACTTAAATTTACACAGTTTTAGCAAGAAAATAAGGCATGACTGATAATGGCTCAGGAAAGTTCTAAAGGGTGTAACAGACTAGATCTTATTAAAGTTCCAAAGAATTTATTATCAAAATTAAAAACAAAACTTCAGTTTTACATAAAGTAATAAACTTTACAACAGCATTGAAAGTCGTGATGTAAGTTTACACATATTACTGAAGGCAAAGAGGACAAGCAAAGGAGGATATTCCAGTTGGAATGTCGATTACATTCATGCAGCTTCCTCTTGATTTAAACGCTCATGACACATTGAATGAACTGAAAGAAAAATCAGCGTTACATGACAGACCTCAAAACACTTATACAGCACAGCCTATTTCTGGCAGCTTGCATTGGGTTTTCTAATTTGAACGTGGGTAAAACAACCCCTACAACTTTCTAAGATATGAGTAAATGATAGATGGAAAAGTTTCCTTTTCTTAGGGAAGCAGTGTAATATAAAATCCATAGGGTTTCTCACATCAAAACTTCTTAGAGAAAGCAGATACAACGTCAATGGATAAATAATTTAATATCTAAGAGTCTAGAAATGGTCGTGGTCAAAGGCACTTACCACAAACACAAATAACTGGAGTTTATACTGTTGTATCACGTGGGGATTTCTGAACTGCACAGTATTACCCCATTACTCTAATGGAACACCTTAAACAGTTTATTCCCTTAAAATCTGCTTTATTAAAATAAATTGTAGCATGCAAGTGTATGTATGCACAGAAACAGAACAGCTAAGCCTTCAGATACCTGAGATTAGAAATACTGGTATTTGCTCTGAAATGTTGGCTTCCCCACTAAACATAAAGCAATAGATTCTGCTCTATCAGCGTTCCCTATACTAGTAAGGTACTGTAAGCTGCTAACCCTTGCAGCTCTATCGCAAGGTCAAGGTGATTATCCCTATTTTAGAGAAAAGGAAAATAAGGATCAGGATGTTTAGAAATCTTTTAAGTAGCCCCATCTGAAGTCAAGGCCCATGGTCTTTCCATTCCCCAGGCAGCCTCCTGATCTTTAGAAACAGCAAGTGGACTGTCAACTAAGAAGTTAACGCATGTTAAAGAGAACACACCCGTAAGCAGGTAAAATAAGCATATTCACACACACATACTAAGCTTTTAAAAGTGTACTTATAACTGCAGCAGCTGCTAAACCAAAAATATATGCATCTTATATTTTGTAATGGAGAATGGAATATTCAGTGATTACAGTCATTTCAGTTCAAGTTTTTTTTTTTGTTTTTTGTTTTTTTTAAATCAATGGCCGAGCAAAAACTGAAGAAACAAGTAACCAATCTCCCTAGCTTTGTTATATACATCCAGCTAATGCCATCAAAGATGGCACTTGGTTATGTTCACACTGGTTACATGGCCTTACCCTAACCTAGTTTAGTGGGGCTGTTTAGTAAATAACTTGTTTTAAATTGTGATTTGGCTGGGAGCAGTGGTTCACGCCTGTAATCCCAACACTTTAGGAGGCCTAGGCGGATGGGTCACAAGGTCAGGAGATCGAGACCATCCTGGCTAACACAGTGAAACCCTGTCTCTACTAAAAATACAAAAAAACTTGCTAGAACCCAGAAGGCGGAGGTTGCAGTGAGCCAAGATTGCACCACTGCACTCCACCCTGGGCAACAGAGCAAGACTCCATCTCAAAAAAAAAAATTGTGATTTAAGTTGGTGCCTGCCTTATGCCCTCAATGAAGAACATAGGTATGCAAAGCTATTGAGCTGTTACCTATTCTCAATGACAGACATGATTTGTTTATAGAAGACAAAAGCAGATACTATATCTGCATAGTGTTTTTCAAGGGCATTTTTAGTAGAAATCTTACAACAGCTCAGTGAAAAAGGCATTACTACTGTATCTTCTTTATTCATATAGTGTCACAGCAATTAAGAAACCCGCTTAAGTGATCCAGCTAATAAATACAACAAGCTGGGTCTTGAACCCAGGTCTTTGAATGCAAATCAAACCATAGTCTAACTATAGTTAAGACTAATACATGAAATTAATAAATTCTGGATGATAACTCTTTCTAACTTTTGAATCCCTTATGTCTCTGGCATCCTTAAGATGTTCTTAACAGCTAATTTCAAAGGGATACCCATCTGGTGTACATCTTTTTCATCTACTGTATTTCTTAATTTCTAAGACTTACATCATCATATGGGAAATTCACAACACCTTGCTGAGCAGTATCCCGTCTTCGAAAGCTGTCTGTAAAACAACACAGTAAAATTTATGGTTTTTCTTTAAATGGTTTTTCTAACATCATAAAAGTTAGTTATTTTAGCATTTAATTCACATTGCAATAACATTTAAATTGTGCAACCAATTAACATAAACAAAAGACCAAAGCAAAGAAGCCAACTATATGAATAGTAAAATATTTAATATGCAACAAAATAACAGGCAGAAGTTGGCCGGCTGTCTTTTTCAATGTGGATCTGGAGAAAATACCTTACCCAAAGTCAGTAAAAGCTGTGCAACTTCCATGGCCATTACTTAATTGTGATAAAAGCACAGAATTTCTAGCTTCTTAATAACAAAGATACTGCTTAAGAAACAGAGTCCCCGATATAATAAATGGTCTGTGATCAATTTCTCCACCATTTCAGCTCTGCCCTATGGAAAAGGATTTTACTTTAATTTCATTCTTTCCAGATATGTCACATTATAGGGAAAAATTCATCATAATCTGATCAAAAATGCACAAGTTAGCTGATTATGTTTTAGAACATTTTAGTAAAATTTGTTTATTTTAATGGCAGATTACTTACTAATCTAAAATAAATTCTGGAAAAAAACCAAAAAATTATTCTGCTAGATATGCTTAACAGTAATTTGAAATACTAAAGCAAGAAAAAAATTGGGGAAGAATAAAAGGAGAAGCACTGAGAGATGAATGTAATAACTGTGTCTTGGCTTGTGGTGATGACATGACCTTATAGAACTCACCTGTAAGAGCCCTCAGTTTGACGCAGCAGGCGATGTAGTCATCGAAGGTGATCTTTCCATTGGTGCTGTATCGTTTTGCAATTGAATTCACAGCCTGGGGACTCAACCTAAATCCTAAAAGAAAAGTCACCCAGTAAAAAGGTTAAAGGATGGCAAAAGCCCATTAAAAAATAAAATAAAATAAAAATAAAAGAAGCACTCGTCTCTACTAAAAATACAAAAAATAGGCACTATTTTATTTTTTAAGACTGTGAACTCATATTAATTATGAACACACACAATTTCTAAGAAAACAGAAACTGCCTTCAGGTAGCAATTATTTATTTATTTATTTATTTATGAGAGGGAATCTCACTCTGTCGCCCAGGCTGGAGTGCAGTGGTGCGATCTCAGCTCACTGCAACCTCTGCCTCCTGTGTTCAAGTGATTCTCCTGTCTCAGCCTCCCGAATAGCTGGGATTACAGGCGCATCCCACCATGCCCAGCTAATTTTTTTGTATTTTACTAGAGATGGGGTTTTACCGTGTTGCCCAGGCTGGTCTTGAACTCCTGAGCTCAGGCAATCCACCCTCCTTAGCCTCCCAAAGTGCTGGGATTACAGGCATGAGCCACCGCGCCCAGCCTAGTTTTAAAAATAAAAAACAACTTACTTCTACCAATGAATGGAGAGTTCTAGTAAGCCATACCCACCCATTGTTGTCAGGGCCTTCTGCAATTCTTGTGGATCTACTGTTCCACTCCTGTCAGTGTCAAAACTGATAAAGTGTTGTCTCCAGCCATTCAGTACAGCCCAGAGTTCTTTAAATTCATTGAAACCCATTTTGCCAGACATATCTCTCTGAACTGTAATCAAGGATCAGAGCTGTATTTTGCAAGATTTTCTAAGGATTAAATGAAAGATCAAGGATAAGGGGAATTCAATATTCAATGACTAAAAAAGTTATTGTAGATTATTCTGGGTATGATGTAAGATTAATGATTTAAAAATAGAACAAAAAGGGGCTATGGAGAAAAACCTCAAGTACCTATTTTTACTGTGGGGAAAAGATAACTTACATGACCTGATTATAAGGAAATAGCGTTGCCACTGTGAACCACTTATAAAAAGCGGTCTTGTTACTGGAACTGGGCTGTGCTTTCTCGGTGCTTCAGGCTATGCTGTTTGCCCTTCTGTCCTACCATCATCTCTGGTACTAATATTCCCTTGTTTAGTGCTCCCAGACAAATGACATGGGATGGACTGGTGGATAGCTAGTGGATAGTCAGCACTAGCTAAACTCAGTCCAACAACTGGGATACGAAAAAAATTCCATCACTTGCAGAGGAATCAATGTTAAAGAAAAAAAAAAAAGCTCTCCTGACACTCTGGACTCTCTCTGGACTCTATACTTGTTCTATAATACTTTGATATTTCCTTGAATTTCTGAACAACATTCTGTTTACTAAATTTCTTTTCTTCCTTTATTCACACCAAATTATACCCTATAACAGAAGCTAATTATTTCAGAAAGCTTTTTAGTGATCATTTATTACTTTGTGTTTACTAGGTATTAATTCTAAGGTGAATTCCTTTAGAATTTTAGAAAAAAATATTCTAGACAACAATCAAGGTAAAGGATACATCCAGCATTGAAACCATAAGCCTGCAAGTCTCCAGGTTAAAAGCTGTTAAATCAAGAAAAGTACATACATATTAACACAAATCCAAAAATTCACATTACACTGGATACATTCAAATTAATTAGAAATGACTATTATACACTTTTATTTTTACATGCTATTCAATGTACATGTGACTAATCATATGGAACTTCAAAGTAGCCTTTTCTCCATAAAGAGGATTTTCTGCTAGGAACCCAAATATGATTTAAATAACTTTGATAGAATTCCTTTTAAAAAGTATTTCATAGGCCAGGTATGGTGGCTCACACCTGTAATTCCAGCACTTTGGGGGGCCAAGACAGGTGGATCACCTGAGGTCAGGAGTTTGAGACCAGCCTGGCCAACGTGGCAAAAACTCATCTCTACTAAAAATGCAAAAATTAGCCAGGCGTGGTGGCGCATGCCCATAATCCCAGCTACTCAGGAGGTTGAGGCAGGAGAATTGCTTGCACCTGGGAGGAGGAGGTTACAGTGAGTGAGCTGAGATCATGCCAGTGCACTCCAGCCTGGGTGACAGGGCAAGACTCCGTCTCAAAAAAAAAAAAACAACAAAACAGTATTACATAGTACTGTTCATACTTTCTTGCTTTGAAAGTGTAATATAGAGAGTTCAAGTCACCATAACGAACCATAATGTATTATATCCAACATGGTTGGTGGGAAGTTGGGGTTGCTTTGTTCCAACTCATAAATGACTATAAATTGCTGGTTTTGCTAATTTTGTGTCTGATTGTTTTTCTATTTTCCCTTCAATGTCAGGTACTGAGCAGTAACCTGCTACCTCAAATAGTGTATGAGCTCTTAGCTTATATATGAAACCAGGTAAATACAGGTGTTAGAATTATGTGTTAAATAAGAGTACTCTAGATAAGACCCCATGACCAATAGTGGCCACTATTCAGAAGGCTTTTTAATTTACCTACAGTTTAGGAGTGTTCTGAGGGCATTTTGGTACCTCACTTATGTAACCAAACCAGAGCACACGCAGTGGGTGTGGTTACTGGTAATCTAAGCATTAGGAAATTAAAAACAAATAACCTCTTACATTGTATTAATGGGAATCAATGACTGAAGAAATTGTATGGGTACAAAGAAGCTATAAGGCTAAATGGCAGAAGTGACAAGGGTCACGTGGGAAAAGCTGGTATAAATTCTGCAAGTTTGTTAACATACAGAACTAACATTTTTTACAGCTCTTTCTAGCTTCATAATTTTTCTCTAACCAAACTGAAATTAAAACACAACTGCACTAATTACTGTAATGTCTCCCAACAGTGCAAACTATAGGTTTTACACATTTAATAGATTCCTGTGTTTGGCATATTCTTTAGTGGAAATAAAAGACTAGTGACTATTTCTATTTAGGTCCTTCAATCTCCATCCGATCCACAGATAATATTCTCTTAGATGAGAGGAGGAGGAAGCACTTTTTACACTTTTGGGAAAGAGCTGGGAGATTCTTCATTCTGACATTTAAGTTGTGTGGAGGTATGAAGTTCCTCTAATCCGGAGCTGTAGTTCTCCACCCTGGTGCTTATCAAAATCAAAGCTTTAAAAGATTCTGATACCTGGGCTGCACCACAGAACAATTAAATCAGGAACTCTGGGTGTGGGACCCAGGTATTTGTATTTTTAAAAAGCTTTTCAGATTATTCTAGTGAGCAGCCAAGGTTGAGACCATCATTCTACTCTTAAGTGTGATTCCTGGACCAGCTGTATTAGCATCACCCAGGAGCCTGAAGAACTGCAGAATCTCAGCCCTTAACCTACACCAATAAAATCAGAAGCTGAATTTTAGCAAATGTGCAGGTGATATATATTTATGTTAAAGCAGCTGGCTCAACCTGAACTAGCATCACCTGGAAACCTGTTAGAGGTGAAATTCTCAGGGCTCACTCCAGACCTCTGAATGAGAAACTCTAGCGCAGGACCCAGCAATCTGGTTTTTGTAAGCTTTCCAGGCGATGCCAATGCTGCTCAAGTTTAAGAACTACTGCTCTGGATGGCCTGACAACCACAAGGCAGAGCCGACTGTGTTGGGCTCACGTGAAGGTACTGAAGAGGCTATGAGGCAGACAGCTTCTCTATCTCTGTTAATGAATCACACCCTCATCCACTCAGCAGTCACCCAAGCCAGAAACCTGGGAGCCTCCTCAATTCCCTCTCCACCAATAATCAATCACCTTCTAAACAGCTGTAAAGTCCATTTCCAGCCCCACTGTCTCTTTAGTTAGCATTTCTCTCACCTGTATGACTAACAGCCCTGACTCTTGTTTTACTTCCATGTCCTCCAATTTATTTGTCTTTACCCTACAGTCAGGGGTGGTATGTGCTCTCCTATGTAAAACCCAGTATCAGTGATCTACTGCTCTCAGGATAAAGTCCAAGCACCTTAACTGGCACATAAGGTAACACACTTATTTTGCCAGTCAAGCTCATCTCTTATTCTCATTCAACCCCGTACACTATCTTCATGGAGAATTTCTCAGTTTCTTGACTGAACCACACTATTTCTGGGTCTTTTGCACATGCTGTTCTAACAGCCTAGGACACAACTTCCCCATCCCACTCATTTCATGGTCGGCCTCAATTTTGATGAACTTTCACTTCTGCTCAGCTTAGGTATCAATTCTGCAAGGAAAATTTTCCTGACTCCTGTCTGGGTTATGTGCCCATCTTATGTGATTCCACAGCCTCTCTCCTTACTTATCCCAGTGCTTTTCCCCAACACCCAGGCATTGATTGTGGCTACAGAGCCAGCACCTAGCTCACAGGAAGTGTTCACTAAAAATGCACTGGTTGAATGAATGGATGGATAGCACCAAATTCTCACCCCCATGCAGGAAGCTGTTAGAGCCTTGCATTTTATATGTACAACCCTCTTAGATCGTCTAAGAAAGAATGTTTTTTGAATAAAATTTTCTGATCTTTACTAATGTTCAAAAATTAATGTATAATCTTAAATCAAAATGCCAATGAGGCTACAGGGCTATGATTTTTCTGACTTGGAAAATTTTCCATATTCATTAACTCAACAGCCACCTGTTAAGTCCTTATTATGTTCAGGGCTCAGGGTAACAGCAACTTTGGAGATACAATTGTGAAACTGCATACTGCCCTAGCTGACAGTCTAAGGAAAAGATAAGTCACATACACATACAACCCTAATCATGGTAGAGTGCTGAATTATAATGGAGGCGCCAGAAAGTACTAGACGGGATTGAGAAGTGAGAGGCTCCTTCTTAGTAAGAGAATCAAGAAAGACTTCATAGAAGACATAGAATTTAAGCCAAGCCTTGAATGACAAGAATGATGGGGGCATTTGGTGACAGCTAAGGACCAGCATAAGCAAAAAGAGAAGTAGAAGGCCCAGGACAGGCAAAGTGTAAGTGAAGAGCTCAATATGACTTTCAAAGAGTACAAAAGGAGTGGGAGAAAATATGTTTGGTCAGGGGAAGCTGCATTACAGAGGATCCTGAATTCCTTCTGAGCTGTTAGTAAAGACTGAGGAGGAGAGGGACAGATCAAGATCAGGAATCTGGTCATCTTTTGTGAGAAGGATCTGAAAGGGCAGTGAGATGGCAGTGAACAAAAGTCAATGAACAAAAAATATACCATTCCAGACAGTTCCAATGAACTAGAATGCTGATGTCCAATAAGTTTGGGTAAGGAAAACTCTTTCTCAATTTTGTTAATAGTATAGCTTTTATCAGTGTTAACTCTACTTTAAATAATTATTTAAAATTAAAATTATAAGTATTATATATTACATAGTTGTGATATATAAGTGTAACAACATATAATTATAACTATAAATTATTAAATTACCAATTCAACATTTTAAAATAAATTATTTAAATTAAATGTTAATTTTAATAATTTCCAAAGAATCTCTGCTGTAATTTTACCTTTACTCTTTTTCTTCTCTTCTAGTCATTGTACTAGAATGCTTCAAACATCTTTTCTTCTCACAGAAACATACAATATAATAGACCTAGAAGGAAAGCCCTACCTCCAGCTATTTCTCTCAACCTTACCACCGATGAACAACTAAATTCAGGAAAACAAGAGAAGCTGAATTACAATCTTACTGACTGGAACATAACTTCTCTCACCAACTCCACCTCTAGGTACGACTGCTTCCTTTTAAACTGGTTAAGAAGGGCCCATAGGCTCTGAGCTGGAGTATCCAACCAGCCCATCCAATTCGCATCTGTGCTTTTTGGTTTGGAAGCTGGGTTTAAAAGACTAATCTCCATATAATATCTGTATTACAAAACCCTGACCCCTCATAGGCAGGATGGTTCTGTGGTTCAGTACAGCCACCAGAGAGGAGGCAAATGGATTCAATCACATAGTCCCCATGACTCAGGAAATGCTTTCTCTTTAATGCACTGATCTAAGGCCATCACTAAATGTGGCTTTCTCAAAGAAATTTTAAAAGGACTGCTCTCTAAGAATATACAACCCATTTTGTTAGTCAGATTCTAAAATCTACCACACCTCATCTACTGAAAGGGTGTAGAATAACAAGCTGTGCTGTGATCTCACTGCACTTTGATAAACCCTGCTATTAGGCAGGCCTACCTTGTTCACCAGCTCAACTGCGTAACAATTAACAATTTAAATGTACTACCTACACAGTAAAGAAGAACATCCCCTAATCCAAAAAGTGCTTATTTTGTTTAGGACTAGATTAAATAACAGGAACTTGAAAGGTTCTTTGTTTGTATTAATTCCTCCAAACTAAAGTCACATAAAACAAAGGATGATGAAAACAAATGCAAAGAGTTCAAAGACAGACATCTAATACATGGCATGTCAAATAGTTTTTTTAAAAAGGCCACTATAAATTCACAGGTGTGAATTCTAGTTTGAACATTTTATTCCACAGCTAACCATGAAATTGGGTCTTCAATTTGATGTTCTGTCTCAATTAATAACTGGCAAAGAAGTTGGCAGGTAATGTATTTGAAGCAAGACATTATTCTCTACCCTGGAAATCTATCATGTTCAAGATCTAATTTCAAGAGGAACCACTTCATGTGTGTTGGATGACGAGAAGCCCCCAATTGGGATGCAGCAATTTTTTGGATTTTTTGAGACAGGCTGTCACCCAGGCTGGAGTGCTGTAGCACAATCTTGGCTCACTGCAACCTCCGCCTCCTGGGCTCGCGTAATCCTCCCACCTCAGCCTCCTGAGTAGCTGGGATCACAGGTGCATGCCACCATGCCTGGCTAATTTTTAAATTTTTTGCAGAGACAAGGTCTCACTATGTTGCCCAGACTAGTCTTGAACTCCTGGGCTCAAGCAATCCTCCCACCTTGGCCTCCTAAAGTGCTGGGATTACAGGTGTGAGCCGCTGTGCCCTGCCACGGATGGAGCATCTTTGCAGTATTTCACTACTCTCAGCTCATGGCAGAGTGCTTTTTCAAAAGGCAGTGGTAGGGTTAGGGCTGAATTATGGAGCAGCAGGTCCAGTAAGTAGAAAGAGCAGTTCCCACTTAGCCTGAACACATTCTATGAAGTGGAAGAGGAAAGACCTGAGGGATGTCATGGCGACCACTTATGTTAGCAGGAGCATGCCCAAAGCTCAGACCAGGAGTTCAGGATAGGCCACTCAGGGACCAGGGGTGCAGGAGCAGCCACTCAAAGTCCTAAGTGCCACCAGGTCAGGACAGAGTAGGCTTTTGGCAAATAACAGTAAATGTTAGTTCCTAATGTCGGTTAATGACACCTGACCTGGCACATTCCATTTCAGCACCCTACCTTGTCCTCTGTGAAGGAGGCCACCCAAACTGTCTCACTGGTTCTAGGTACACAAAACCCAAATCTGAGAAATCCACTAAATTGGCAGGTAGGATGGAATAATTTATTATCACTATTATTTTAGAGACAAGGTCTTGCTCTGTTGCTCAGGCTGGAGTGCAGTGGTACAATCACAGATTACTGCAGCCAAAAACTCTTGGCCTCAAGCGATCCTCCTGCCTGGGCCTCTGAAGTACTGGGATTACAGGTATGAGCCACTGTGCCCAACCTGGAGTGATTTAACAACCGTTTTCAAATCAACATTTTGAAATAGTACTATATTTTAGCTTTCGGAATTCTAAACTTTGCTAGATCAGACAAGCTCAGTTTTCTTGAAGGCTGTAATCACAAGTAACAGCTAAAATAGGAAACACAAGTACATTTAGACAAACTTTGGGACTGTCAACTTACGTTTGTATCCTCCAGCAATGCCAGACTGTGTCAGACATCTCTGCAATTCATCAGCATCTATCTGCCCATCCTTTTGAAAAACAAATTAGAGGGATCATAATAGTGATTTGTACTTTCAAGTTATTTGTTTACCTTCAGCATTCAATGAAGCAATAACAACCAAGAAAATCAGTATCATCATGCATGACCTTTTATTAAAAGGAATGCCTTCCAAAAGTGGGCATTCTTTTCCTTCACCCACTGCCACAATTAATGATGAAAGAAAGAGTCTGTCTTGGCAACTACTCTTCTGTCAATCTGAGCTAGGAAACTGCTACAGCTAAACATTTTAAAATAATTTATGTAAGTTGCTTAATCATAATTCCTTGTTTTCTTTTCTTTTTTTTTTGTTTGAGGCGGGTGGACAGAGCAAGCTACACACCAGACATAAGTAAAGAGAAGGCTTGGTTCAAACAGAAAGAGGACTCTTGGTCACTTTTTCTTATGACATAGTGAATGTTTTTTTTTCAGAGCACAAATACATCTGGAAGATACACATTAGGTTCCCAGTGCCTGTTCACTGGCTGAACTGGGAAAGAACTAGATATATGTGATTTTTAGGGACTTTAAAATAAAATACCTAAATCCTCAAGTCACTGGGTATTATAGGTTATCAATGAGGAGCAAGAGCAACAATTTGAAACACAATGGGTATGCTGAATACAGGCCAGGGCTGCTGAAAGCTAAGCAGGTGGGGTCACTTACATGCTGGAGGCACTGGCAATCTAAGAATGCTGGTCTTGAGGTTTGCCATGTCTTGTGGTTTCAAAGATACGGATCATTAACAGATTAAGTAGACACTTAAGGGGAAGGTCTTCCAGTTTTAGACTATTTTTCCATTCAATTTCTTAAGCTGTATTTCTTAGAGTACTACCTTAAAAAGTGGTCTTCGGTTTTTTTTATCCCATAATATTCTACAGTTTTCACATTAAAATTTTGCTATTTCTAGCTTTTGGTCAAAACAAGACTAGGTTGAATTCATAAGAACAAACATCCCCTCTGGACATGTCTGGGTTATACCGACAGTATATTTACTGTACACAGTGACCTCATGAGCTAGGGAAGTGTCCTCTCACAATGTAAGATAGCACCTGTCAATGTAAGACAGCTCCTGTCATATGACGCAGAATGCAGGCAAGTGAAAGGTCTTGGGGAGCTGACCTTCTGCTTCTCTGGGTCAACAGGCCACAGCACCTAATAAGGACACGGAGGGGGAGGGGCTAACCTAGTAACAGCATCTGCGTCAAAGAGAAACTACATTGTTCACAAGATTAACTTCCTGATACTAATAAGGGGACAGTAACTTGCTTATTTAGAACCTGGTGGGTTTTTACCATATTTCCTAAGTGGGTGAATGATTAGCAATCAAGTTCAACCCAAAGGAAGTGCCCATGAGAATCGGGCTATGTAATTACTAATAAACGTCTTTAAGTTGTACAAACAAGGGTTTATATTTACCAGATCTAGAATTTCTTCGCTGGAAACCACCCTGGAACATTTAATTCAACCACAAGTTTGGTTTCGAACTGAACTCACATAAATACGAGTAACACTTTGTCCTAATTTATTCTGAACATTCAAAAATAAATAACTAAAATAAGAAACAAAGAACTTTCTTTTTTTCTTTTTTTTTCTTTTGCAGAAGCAAAGGGACTCAGTACCAGAGGAAGTTCGCTTTTCAGTGTCACTATATCAAAAGCTACCACAAATGCGGACAATAACGGCTCTTTAATATTAAAGGTAAAAGCTAACCTGTCCAGCTACAGCAGCAAAGTAACCATACAGCGGATCCTGAGTTTGTCCGGGAAACGCAGGTCCTCCGGGAGCCCCTCCGTACTGTGAAACAGGAAACACAAACCCGTCATTCAAGTTTTCTTCTTTCACCACTGAGGGCTTTCGTGCAAGGCCAGACAACTGCCCGCCTGCCTGCCCTTCACAAGGCTCACCTCCCCACCCCCAGGCACATTCTGCCAACACTCCATCCCTCTCTTCCATTCACACCCCCGTAATTTAAAAACTGGCGACTTGGACCATAAAGAGTTGCTGTGGAAGTGATGTCTGCATATGTAAAGCAACTTTTAAAATCCCTATTAACTTGAAGATTACTGAGGTGAGTGCAAACTAGGCAAGCCAATGAAAGGGCTTGGAATTCTCCTTTTGTTGTTACAGCATTTATGGTATTTTAAAAGCGTTTTATGAACGATGGAAGGCTGGAGTTGGTAACATTCTGAGACGGGTGTAGCCTAGGGAAGAGTAAGGTGTCTGACCCGGCTGTATCTCGTGGGTGGCGAGGGAACACTGCCTGTCTCGGAAACAGTTCCCAAGACAACGCGCATCCCAGACGCCCGGCAAGGCTGCCTTCCTACAGGTCTTTTACTTCAGTAGGTTTTCCTTTTTTTTCTGTCCCCCTTCTCACTTTTTTTTTTCTTTTTTCTTTTTTCTTTTTTTTTTTGAGGGAGGAAGGTATATCGCAGTATCATTCTAGAATAAAATGACTGTTGTTGCTTTGGGAGGCAACCGAGAGGGCGGGGGTGGGGTGAAGTGGGGGTTAGTCAACACCCAATTAACACGATTTCATGCCGCGTATCCGAGAAGCCGCAGGGCGGGCTTCTGGGGTCCCAATCCACCTTCACCTTGGGCCCGCAGAGCCATCCAGGAGAAGGGACGGGGGAAACCAGGGGAGAGGCCGAACCGCAGGGGCCTAGGGCGAGGCCGCGAGCGCAGGCAGAAGCCGAGGGCGGAAGGAGCCCGGGCAGCTGCCCAGCAGCGCCTCACCCCGCTGGCCGCAGCATCTCCAAGGTGGCCTCTTAGCGCCCCGGAGCCGCCTGGGCAGCGATCCCGCGCAATCACCACTTACCCCGCCTGGGTAGTACCCGCCGCCGGCGCCAGGATGCCCTGGGTACGCCATGGTGCAGACTGCGCCGCCGCCTCCCTGGCTCTGTGCACCAAGCCTCCCAGCCGCCTGCCCCGCCCCGCCCTGCCGCGAGGGGGCCGCCCCAGAGCGCACCACACGGGCGTGGGGGACGCGCTCCGCAGCTGTCTTCAGTTCCTGCCTGTGCACGCGGCCGTGGCTCCACTGCCTGCGCGCTTCTTCCTATCTTTGCCATTACTGTGCTAACGCAGTGCACGACCGAAGGTCCAGTGGTGGCCTACGACCTGCGAGGCAATTCACACCAGGGACTTTCCTCCCTCCGAAACTAATGGCACATTCCAACATCGATACACCGCCCCAGGAATTCTTTTTTTTTTTTTTCCGTTGGACTTGGCTATTATCTGGCACATTTCTTATTTTAAAC
Source organism: Macaca nemestrina (assembly GCF_043159975.1). Classification (NCBI taxonomy): domain Eukaryota; kingdom Metazoa; phylum Chordata; class Mammalia; order Primates; family Cercopithecidae; genus Macaca; species Macaca nemestrina. Next base: position 67,745,563 of record NC_092128.1, read on the forward strand.
AACTTTATTGGACAGGACGGAGCTACTATAAGCGGAGCGCACCATCGCGAGGCAGGGACTGAATTCCTTCGGGCAAGTCTTAGGTGCTAGTGGGTGAAGGAGTCGTTGAACGATGGAAATACGAAAGCTCCCTTGGAAAACAAGAATTAACTTGACGAACGGTGTGCAAGGGAGAGTCTGGCTTGCGGTTGATTGCAAAGTTCATTCAACGACAACGGCGTATTTCCTTCCTAGGGGTCAATTCCTTGCCTGTTTAAGCTGGGCGTGGCTCGTGTCCTGAGTAGGACAGGGGGCATTTTCCAGGCAGGACAGCCTCACCCAGATCGTTCTTAGCAAAATGAATTGTTTGAATTATCTGGATGATTCAGACAAAACAATCCATTTCCCTAAAATTATTCAGCTACTTTTTATATAAGAAAAGTTTAGAACAAAGTAAGAGTGTGTTTTTTCAGTATTCAGGAAGATAAGAGATAGGAACTTCAATGTAGGTTATTCTTCTTTACTTCACATATTTTTCTATCTCCCAGTTGAATAGTCCGAAGCAATTCAGGCGTGAGCTTTTTGTTTTGTTTTGTTTTGTTTTGTGTAATTTCAATGACACAGAAAAATGTTTGCTTGCCCTTCACTGTTAAGGACTAGACTTAATGATTTCCTGAATTTTAACATAGTGAGAAACGCATTAATAAGCAAGATTCACAGTATTTGTTGTGGAGGTTGCACAGAAACATTTAAAGGGTCATCAACATTTCACAAATATTGGAACACCCGCCAGTGTGCTTTTTCGCTGTGGTGGACGGGCTTCCTCCATTCTAAATTCGTGGGCTATTGTCCTCATTCGGTTCATTGTTTTTCTCTTCTGTGTAACTTCCCTCGCAAGCCCTATTGAAAACCAAAGTCCGAATCGTGAGAAAAATTCTAATAGTCCCTGTTGTGGCATAGCAAAGACACTGCATGTTGCCTGTTTTGTGTTTGATTCAGGAAGCAGGTTACTGTTTTCAATCATCAAGGTAGCAATCATCAAGGTAGATAAGACATCTAATAATGTCTGGTCTCTACCCTGGTCTCTCTTTGGAAGCCTGTTTCTTCAGAAAGAGGCAACCGACTATAAGGAAGAGATGTCAGGGCTGAACTCATTGTTGAGTATAAGCTCAAGACTCAAGTTTGAAAGAAGTATAAAGCATATAAAATATTTTTAAGTACTGCAGAATTAGCTTCGTGGATAAACGGCTATACGAATTGTCATATCAGTTGTGCTTCATCTTCCTACTGCTTTACTGCTAAGGAATTGCATTTTAATGGAGTGTTGCAAATTCGATTCTTACAATTATTGCTAACAAGTTGGTCAGCTGCTAATACTTTAGTTTGCAGGAAAATATTGTGGCAACTTATAATAACATCAGACATATATATAATAATAAAAATATGCCAGATCCTCATCGCATTTTACTTATTTGCTCAATCTTAATAAAAACCCATGAGATAGGTACTATTATCTTTCTCATTATACCGTTGAGGAAGGGGAAGGAACAAAACAGAGCTGAGGTGTGCTGCCAAGCCATCTGACTCCAGAGTCTGTGCTCTACACCCAGGGGCAAGTAAAGGGCCAGGTAGTAAATATTTTAGGCCTATGGGCCATACAGTCTCTGTATGAGAGAGTCTACATACATAGTGGTATGTAGACTATGTAGTCATAGTGGTATGGCCACATACCACTCAGCTCTGCTGTGTTGGCCACAAGTATCCGTAGACAATAGATAAATGAATGGCTGTTGATGGGTTCCAATGCAACTTTATTTATAGACACTGAAATTTGAATTTGAAATATTATTCTTCATTTTATTTTTTCCAACCATTTAAAAATGTAAATATTATTCTGAGCTCCTTGGTGTACAGAAATAGGAGGTGGATCAGATTTGGCCTTTGGGCAGTAGTTTATCAACCACTGCTGGAAGCCCCTTCAGAATGTGGGCTTATGACTCTCGGAGGTTAGTACTTTAGCAAATGATTTGCTGACTATAAGATAAAGCCTATGGGTAGAATACAGTTATTTGTCTGAACGATTTACTAAGTTCTAAAAAAAAAAAAAAAAGACTGTGGGAGGGTTATGACAGCAGCATGGGTTAGGGAGAGAACTATGTGAGGTTTATAGATAGGATGTGGGTCATGGTTATTTTGGTAAGTCATTGGAATTACAGAAACCTTTCTGATCATATGCTCCAATCCTGCTGTTTTACAGAAGAAAAGACCAAGGCTGAGGGATGGCAAATATCTGGCCCCAGCCCTTGAAGGGCAGACCTAGCCAGATGTAAATATTTCACCCTTCCCAGTTAAAGCTGTGACAGTAGCTAAACATGCTCTCAGAGAGAATCCCATTCTTTTGTGGTACACCTTCCCCAATTATGTTTTCAAGACAAAAGGCAGTGTGGACACTTCCTTATTCCTGGAGAAAAGTTAATGTAAAGCTCTACATATAGTATCCAAGCTGGACTTCTTCACTCAGATAAGTGGTGAAAGAAATAGTATAACTAAGTAACTGTAGTTATTTCACCATATCCTGCAGTTGAATTAACCATAGGTCTTCACTTGTCAGGAATAAATGAGCAATGACATTTGCCAATTTAAAGTCTCAACTTTTGTTTAGTTCTGATCTGTGTGTGGCACCTCGTGATTTAAAGACCTCTGCCTTAGAAAGAAACTCAGATCTCCAAATGTAAGTGGAAATGAGCGTTTGATAACAACATAGGTAACCAATTAATACTATCTCAATTTTCTTAAGATTGTTGGGAAAGAATGTGAAGCCTATGATGTTCATTTGGGAATAAAAGCCACCCTTTTTCTTGAACTGTCCAGAGTAAGAGCTCAGTTAATCATGCTATTATGTAATTTTTTCAAGGGATAGAAAACTTCCACTATTGATGTTTTAGTGCTTGCATGTAGGGTTTAACTGGTCCCTGGCACATTGTAGGTAGTAATGAATCATCAACCACAGCTCTTCAAACAACTTCTGTCACAATAGAAATGTTTGATATTTGTGCCACAGAATAACTAATCACATATGGCTATTGAGCCTGTGAAATGAGGAACTAAAATTTTAATTTAATTTAATTTAAAATGAAATAGCTGTGTGGCTAGTGCTACCCTCTTGAACAGTACAGGGACCCTTTTATCTGTGTTGGCTTCCTCCTCCCTGGAACTCAGAGAAAGCAAATTCATTTTCCTTGCCTGGAGTAGGCATGATAAACAAGATAAATCAGTTATTAACAAAACACAGCAAGGGCAGCCATCAGCTCTGTGACAAGTGTTCCCATATTCCTGTTCCTACAGAATAGATTCTTACTGACCTGTTCCTTCCCTTAATGAAGCTCTGAGCTAGAGTTGATGATCAGGATTAACCAGGAAGCTGAGGTTGGAGGAATTTATTATGGCTAAATAGATAGGCCTATATACATATATGTGTATGTATGTATATAGGTGTGCATATGTAAATATGTGTGTATTTTTACACACACACACACTTTATATATATATATATACTTTCTTGTCATTAGGGCTGTCAAAAATGACCTTCCAAAGATGAGTTCCCCATCACTAGAAGTGATCAGGGAGAGGCTCTCAGTTATGTAAAAGGGCAGGTTTGTACTTTGAGTAGGGGCTTGGATGAAATAATGCGCTATAGACTACAAAATATTTTCTGATGGCCTACTTAAACTTTACCCAGCCATGCCACGTAGATTATTCCTACTTCACAAGATGAAGAAACTGAGACTCTGACTTGCTCTAGGTTACCAGACTAATAGCAATTCCAGTATTAATTGCTCGTCTTGTCACTTCAGATCTTTTCTCAACCTCACACTATTTTCTCAGGACTCTTCCTTTTAAGATTATGCAATTTATATTGGATCAAGAATTTGGAGACATTGTTTTTCTTTTCCTGAACAGAATGTTTCAGAAATCAGAATATTAAATTTAAAGCAATTGTCTAAAATAATGTACATCTAGGTAATACTATTACTATCAATGATAAGAGTTAATTTTAGTGCAGATAATTATTTTTTGATGAACAAGATGTAAATATGCATGGCTAAATGGGTGGCTAAAGTGGTAGCTAAAGGGAGGTCAAGAAATGAATGCAAGAACTGGCTGTAATTAGTTTTTTTCTGAGGCTTGTACTGATTATCAAGTCTTTACAACTTTTACTTGTGACCATTACCATGTCTGGGACTACATAGAAAGCAGAATATTGAATACCGGACCTGTATGCTCAGGTAGAAAATCACCTGTGTTCAGCACCAGAGTTCTGTTAGGATGACTCTTCCTAAGAACATTGGACTAGTATATCATGGGGGTGTTAATTCTAGAAGCTAATTTTTGCAACCTAGGTCTATTTGTTCATAAAGGTCACTTTATGTCTGGTTCTCAGGCAAGCCCTCGAAAATTCTTTAAAGCCTTCAGTGTTCTCCTAAGGAGAAGCAGTCCTGGAGCCAGGGTAGAGCAGGGTAGGGACCCGAGAGCATCTAGGGCGTGGTTATTGCCTGTCCCCATTCCCATCTCAGTCCCTTTATCCAGCCAATCCTGATGTAACCAAGTTTACACAGAACCAGAAATAAATAGAGAAGCCAGACTTGTAGAGAAAGGAGGGGAAGATAATACAATCTCCATCTGTCCAATAAGCATGTCATATTGCAGCTCTGGGGAAGAAAGAATGACTATTCTTGAGTCCTAGGTGCCTAGGTACAGTAGGTATTTCCAGAAAGCCAAAATTCCATGAAGCTTATATATAAGTCAGCTACATGTAAATTGGGAGCTTCTTAATTAAAATAAGATACCTCTTACTTTATCTAGTTATTTTTCAGTAGTTACTTGCCTCTTTGCCATAGCACTGGGAAATCAGAGGCAAAGCTGAGAAAGGAAACTGGATTAATTGATTCTCAGCTTGAAAACCCATGGGTCAGTAGAACTACAAAGATTAGGAACTTTCTTATTCCTGATTAGTAGAATTAGAACATTGGAGCTGCATGGAACAGTCTAATATTATGTACATATTGTTTACTTGCCTGCATCTTGAATTGAAGTCTTATAGGTAGAAGCTGGTGTTCCTTAGAGGATTGCCTTCTTGCAGGGTGGCCAAATAGAAGAATCAAGAAGTATATAAACTGTAATAGCAGATGAATCACATTGCCTTCTTGACCTTTGGAAATCAGTAACCAACTATAAACATATTCAACAGTGTAGGCAGCTTTCCAATAGGCCCTAGAGAGGCCTTCTATGAAATGTGTTTATTTCACTGTTAGAAAGAATGACCTACCTAAGGCAGCTAGGAACCAATAACAACAGTATTAAATGCACGTACAGGTAAGTATTTGACATTCCTTCAGGATTATTACCTCTGTCTGAGAATTCTTAAGACCTGCAGGGCTTTGCGTTGGAACACTCATATGCGGGAGCTGGCTCATACTGGCCAGTGAGCCTATTTTCAGGCATTTTTCCAGCCTATTTTTTTTTGAAAAGGAGTCTTACCCTGTCTCCTAGGCTAGAGTGCAGTGGTGCAATCTCAGCTCAGTGTGACCTCTGCCTCCCTGGTTCAAGCAATTCTCTGCCTCAGCCTCCTGAGTAATTGGGATTACAGGCGCCTGCCACCACGCCCAGCTAATTTTCGTATTTTTAGTAGAGACCGGGTTTCACCGTCTTGGCCAGGCTGGTCTTGAACTCCTGACCTCATGATCCACCCGCCTCGGCCCCCCGAAGTGCTAGGATTACAGGCGTGACCACTGCGCCCACCCTTTTCCAACCTATTTTAAAACACAGCCAATAGTATAATTAGAACTTTTTAAACTTACTGAAAATCAAGATAATAAATAATCCAAATGCATCAATTGTTAATGATTTTTCTATATGGGTAGTGTGTAACTTTGTGCTGTTGGATGTTAATTCTCAATTCCAGACTCAGTCATACCATGTTAGTAGTTTGAATTTGCGAAAAGTTAGTAGTTTATTCCACCATGTTGGGAATATTTACACCCTGGAAATCAGTTTGCACAACAAACAAAAGATTCATTTATTGTTTTTTTTTTAAATTTTTTATTATGTACTCTAGATTTGGAGGTGGTATTTTGGAGAATATGTTAATAAGGTTTAAAGTTAAAAGTGTGTTGTTGCCAGGCACGGTGGCTCACACCTGTAATCCCAGCACTTTGGGAGGCCAAGGTGGGAGGATCATGAGGTCAGGAGATCGAGACCATCCTGGCTAACACGGTGAAATCCCATCTCTACTAAAAATATAAAAAATTAGCCAGGCATGGTGGCAGACACCTGTAGTCTCAGCTACTCGGGAGACTGAGGTAGGAGAATGGCATGAACCCGAGAGGTGGAGGTTGCAGTAAGCTGAGTTTGCACCACTGCACTCCAGCCCAGGCAGCAGAGCGAGACTCCATCTCAAAAAAAAAAAAAAAAGTGTGTTGTATCTACAGCCCTTATATTGTGAACTGCATGAACAGTTAAGGAAATATTCTCCCAGAAATATGACATCCACAAAGGAACACACTAATTATCCAGCAACAGATTTCAATGAAAAAGAAATTTATAAAAATCCTTAAAAAAAAAATTCAAAATAATGATACCAGAGAAGTTCAGTGAGACATAAGAGGACACAAATAAACAATATAATGAAATCAGAGAAATAATTAGGGATATGAGGGAAAAGTTTACCAAAGAGAGATATCATAGTAACCAAACAGAAACCCTGGATTTTATTTTACTGAATGAAGTAAAAAGTACATTCAAGAGCTTCAACAGTGGATTATATCAAGCAGAAGAAAGGCCTTCAGAACTTGAAAACAGATCTTTTGAAATAATCCAGTCAAACAAAAATAAAGAAAAAAATAAAAAGAATGAACAAAGCATAAGGGACACCACAGAGTGATCAAATATTCAAGTTTCCAGTGTTCCAGAAGGTGAAGAGAGGACCAAAGGAATAGAAAACCCGTTTAATGAAATAACAGCTGAAAACGTCCCAAGTCTAGCAACAGATTTAGACATCCAGATACAAGAAGTTCAGAAATCCCCAAATAGATACAATTCAAGAAAGTCTTCCTCATGACATGTTATAGTCAAACTTTCAGCAAAAGAAACAATCAACAGAGTAATGAGACAACTTTTTGAATGGGAGAAAATATTTATAAAAATTATTCATCCAACAAGGGACTAATATCCAGAATATACAAGGAACTCAAACTACTCAACAGGAAAAAAAACAAATAATCTCATTCAAAAGTAGGCAAAAGACATGAATAGACACTTCTCGAAAGATGACGTACAAATGGCCAAACAGGTATAGTTTAAAATGCTCAACATCACTAATCATCAGGGAAATGTAAATTAGTGGAGTTCTCATGAATGGACTAGTGTCCCAGAGAGCAGCCTTGTCCTTTCATCATATGAAGTCACAGCTAGAAGATGCCATCTATGAACCAGAAAGTGGGTCTTCACCAAACACTGAATCTGCCTTGATCTTGGATTCCGCAGCTTTCAGACTTTGAGAAATACATTTCTGTTGTGTATAAGCCACCTGGTTTATGGCATTTTGTTACAGCAGCTTGAACTAAGACAATATCCTTTATGTCAGTAAAATTTACAATAACCTATGTACATATATATGTACATATAATGTCCCACCCTGCCCCATCTTGGAAGGCTACTTGTTAAACATTTACCAGCACACCACTAAAGGGCAAGAAAGTGTCATTCTGAACTCAAGGACTTAGAGAAATATGTCTTGGCTTCAGGCTGTGGATAAAGATTTTCAGGCCCATCTAGGAAATATTTCAAAAGGTAATTTAGGAAAAATTTCAAAAGGTAATCTTTAGGGCCTTCACATGCTCCTGTCTTTCAGGTTCTGGAAGCAGCTATCATAAGTGCTTAAATGTTCCTCCTGTGCCTCTGTGACTGTCCAAAGTCCCTGTTTCAAGTTCAGTTTTCTTCAAAAAGCCCTTGAGCTTTAATATCACCATCATGCCTCATTAGAACTCCTATTCCCTGGGTGCAGAAGACTGCTCATTACTGAAAGTAATTTGATTAAAACATAAATACTGCAAAGTGTAAGCATGTTTTCATTTCATTATATATTCTTTGTCCACACTATTTTTATGGCTGCAGAATATTCAATCATATGAGCCTGTTACACTTTAATCAATGCCAAATTATTTAGATTGTAACTAAATTTTTTTATTACACACAATGCTGTAATAAAAACATCATAGTTAAAATTTTGCTCACATCTTGAATTGCTTTCTTAGACATATTCTTAAAACTGGACTTACTGGGACAAGGTTTTTGAGAAATTCTGGATAGCTATTGCAAATTGCCTCCCAGGAAGTTAGTAACCGATTTATCCTATCATCAATAGAATATCAGAGCATTTAAGTCCATACATAGAGAGGTACACAGTTATGTGCAATGACATCATTGCATATATCTTCCTCTATAGACTTGAATTGTAGACTGAGTTGTTAAGATTATCACTGGGTTTTGAGTTTATGTGCAATTTTTATTATTCCTTATGTGTAATTTGTAGTATTTTTTACATTGAACATTAAAAGAAAAGAGGAGTACTGTTAATTGAAACAAATAAATAAGATTTGTTACATTACCACAGTTCTACGCTTAACACAATTCAAAGATAAATGACACTCTATAAAAATATTTGCAACATCTCAGTGAGTTTATATCCTATACATAAAATATAAATCAGTAAAATGGAGAGTGTTTTTGATAGAATAATCCTGTCATTGGCCTACTCTGTGCTTTGCCCCACCACTCCCTCACTTATAACCCCAAACACACCCACACACATGCACGCACACACACACATGCACCCTTTCCCTCTTGCCCTACCCACATCCACCATCACCTACAATCTGGTATCCACCCACATTCACACGTACAACCTGCCCTCAGTACTCATTCTTCTTATACTTCTGCATTCCCACACCAAGCCTTGCCCTCACACATCCATACCAACCTTTATCTATAGTCCCACACATGTGCGTGCACACACAGACACCTCTGCCCTACCCACCCTAACCTTCCCCCTTCTACAATCCTACATATACTCACATGCACACCTTCACCCATACATACCCACTCTCACTTACAAACCTATATCCACGCATATTCATACCTGACCATGACTACCTACCCAGAGATTTGATGCCACACTTTAGAAAGGTTCATAAACCCTACTTTAAAAACCCATCATGATTTAGGCTGGAATTAGTAAACTGCTCTTTGATTTTACACATAAAGTTTCAAAAGGCTAAGTAATTGAACAAGGTCACACTGCTAGCAGTTTTCCAAGAGTCCTAAAAAGAACACAAGTATCTGAAGCTCTGTCCAATGTTCTGTCATTCACATCACAGCTGTCTACATACATCTATTTGAAACAACCTTAACTCTTCTCTCAATATAAAATCGAGGTGAAATACCAAATTGAGGCAGATGGGTCCTGTTATTGCCAAAGTGATAGATTTCCTGGCAATCATTCCACCCAGAAGATTTTTTTTTCCCAGAGATAATAATCCTATCCCCCTTGCTGGTGGTTAACTTAATAATACGCATGACAATCAACAAACAGATTGAAAAGGCAACCTACTCAGAATGGGAGAAAATATGAAACCATGTACCAGAGAAGAAAGTAATATCCAGAATATATAAAGAATTCCTACAACTTGATAACAAAAACACCCCAATGTAAAAATGGACACAGAACTTAAATAGACATTTCTCCAACAAAGATGTCCACCGCACATGTGAAAAGATGCTCAACATCACTAATCATCAAGGGAAAGGCAAATCAAAACCACAATAGCACAATGAGATATCATTTCAGACCCCGTACACTGTTAGGACGGCTACTTTCGAAAAAGAAAATAAGTGTTGGTGAGGAAACACCTGCACGCTGTTGATGGGATTATAAAATGGGCAACCACTATGGAAAATAGTAGGGAGGTTCCTAAAAAACTGAAATTAGAATTCCCATATGATCCAATCATCTCCTACTGCATATATCCAAAAGAATTGAAAGCAGGATCTTGAAAAGATATCTGCTCTCCTATGTTCATGCAGCATTGTTCACAACAGCCAAGATGTAGAGGTGATTCAAATGTCCATCAGTGAATGAATAGATAAAGAAATGTGGTATATACATACAATGGAATCTTAGCCTAAAAAGGAAAGAATTCCTGTCATATGCTACAGCATGGATGAACCTTGAGGACCTTATGGTAAGTGAAATGAGACAATCACAAAAAATGAGTACTGGATGATCCTACTTATGTGAGGTATCTGAAGTAATCAAACTCATGGAAATAAAAGTAGAATAGTGGTTACCAAGGGCTGGGGGAGGGGAAAACACCATGTTGTTCAATGGGTACAGAGTTGCAGTCATGCATGCTGAAAACATTCTAGAGATCTGTTGTACAACAATGTGCATATCATTAACATTACTCAACTGTACACTAAAAAATGTTAAGAGGGCCAGGCACGGTGGCTCACCCCTGTAATCCCAGCACTTTGGGAGGCCAAGGCAGGAGGATCGCTTCAGCCCAGGAGTTGGAGACCAGTCTGGGCAACACAGCAAGACTTCATTTCTACTAAAAATAAAATAAGTAAATAAAAAATAGCCAAGCATGGTGGCAAATGCCTGTAGTTCCAGCTACTTGAGAGGCTAAGTTGGGAGGATCCCTTGAGCCCAGTAGTTCAAGTTACCGTGAGCTATGATCTCGCCACTGCACTTCAGCCTGGGCAACAGAGCAAGACTCTGTCTCAGAAAAAAAAAAATGTTAAGAAGATAAAGTTATGTTATGTGTTTTTACCACATTAAATAACAATAACAAAAAAGAATGAGCATCTGGCCTAATTCTGACCAGTAAAATTGGAAGGGAGGTCAGTTGGGGGCTAGGAAATCATTGCTTGCTCTTAAGAAAGTGATTTTAGAAATGATTGTCTGGAACTGTTACATCTCTTTTCCTACCAGTCTGAGGATGAACACACAAGAGACTCACAGGAACAAACCAGACTACTGACTTGCTGCACCGAAGCTGCAATACTTCTGAGAAGTAGATCTCTTTATTAATCTCGCTGAGTGTTTTGTTACCTGCAGCACAGAAACACTTTCCCTGAAAAACAAATAAAACTCTTAGAGCATAATTCTTATTCTTTAGGTATTCTGGTAAGTGATCTGAATGATATGTCTATTTTAAAAAATAAACCTACATTAGACCTAGGATTAATTTATGAATTGTGGTTACTTATTTTAAAGTAGGGGACTGTTATTTTAAAAATATAGGGAGAACATTTAAAGTCAGGTTTATTGAGGTATAATTTATATTCAGCAACCTCCCTCCTTTAAATATACAGTTTGATTTTGGCAAATGCATACTTCTTTATGGATAAGTCTTTATGTTCATTCGCCAAGTAAATAATTATGAAGAAACTATCATTAACTGTAGTTTTAATTTAAGTAAAGTTCTCTCCAAATGGGGTAAACTCTTTTAAAATAGGTGGCACCACTTTAATTTTTAAAGGAGCTGTGAAGCCATCTGTAGGCATAGAGATAAGAGTTCTATTTAGATCAGTATTTTTTGTTTTTTGGAGACAGAGTCTCGCTCTGTTGCCCAGGGTGGAGTGCAGTGGCTGAGATTACAGGCACCAGCCAGCATGCCTGGGTAATTTTTGTGTTTTTAGTAGAGACAGGGTTTCACCATGTTGGCCAGGCTGGTCTTGAACTCCTAACCTCAAGTGATCCACCCACCTTGGCCTCCCAAAGTGCTGGGATTACAGGTGTGAGCCACCGCACACAGCCTAGGTCGTTATCTTGAGTGCCAGAAAGTGCTCTGTCCACAACCATATTTTTTTGTTTATCATTTTTATTTGTAATAACCCAGAACTGTCCTGGTTTTTGTGCTGAAAGTCTCCAGTCCCAGGAAACCCTGCAGTCCTGGGCAAACCAGGATGGTTTGTCACCCTAGCAAGATTTCTCAACCTAGGAACTATTGACATTCTTTGTTGTGGGGAACTGTTATGTGCATTGTAGGATGATTGCATCATTTGTGACCTCTACCCACTAGGTGCCAGTAACATCCTCCACTCCCAGTTGTCACAATCAAAAGTGTCTCCAGATAGTGTCAAATGTCCCTGGGGGGCAAAATCACCAAAATCAGCCATCTGCCCTAGATGTAAGAGCCTTCAAAACTCACACATTTGAAATTCGTAATCTTATTTTCTGTTGCTGTTGTAAAGCAAAAGCAAGTTGATGCTCCTATTTTTATAGCAGAGGACTTAAAATGCTGAGGAATTGCTTCCAGACTCTCCCTTTTTGTAGATCTCCCTTCTTCACCCCTCACCTCTGCCCCTTTTACTTAACATTGCAAATGACCTGAGCAATGATTCTAGGTGCATCTTTCCTGTAGGTTCTGGGAAACTGTCCTTGTGAGCTGTGTGCAATCTAACTCTCTAGACTTGAAATTCTTTTTCTGTTTGCTACTTCTGATTCTCCCATACATACATAGCCATTTCATACAATGATATTCTTAAGACACATGTATAGGATTGAATGTGCATGTGTTTTAATGGGATGGTATTTTGTGTACTTTTCTGTTTTTGCATTTCTCAACTGACAATACTACCTGGAAATATCTTCAACAAAATAGTACAGCTCTGATTTGTTCTTTTTAATAATGGTGTAATATTGCCTGTTATATATAGTGAATATACTGTATTTTATATACCATTTCCCTATTACCTTTCTTTGCCTCAACATGCTCTGTTGCAATAAACATCTGTGTACTTATATCCTCACCTTCTAGAGTTCTTTTTCCTGTGGGAGATGTTCCAAGAAGCAGGATTACTGGATCAAAGGATATTTCTAATTCTAACAGATTTGCCACACAGTTTTCTAGAAAAACTATGATGGTTTCCATTTCTATTTATATTATTGTTTAAATGACAATGACACAAAACCCCTTTTTATGTATCCCCGATAGAAATAAGTGTTATTGCTCCATTTAATGTTTGCCAGTCTGATGAGAGTAAATTCATGTCTCATTGGTAGTTTAATTTGTATTTCCCCAACTAGTGGAGCCTGTACATTGTTTAATGATTGTAGCCTATTTCCATTTTCTTCTCTGTAAAATTTTCTGCTTCTGCTCTTTGACATTTTTCTACAAGAAATTTGTTCTTACAATTTGTAAAAGCTTATCTGTATTTATCCTACATGCATATTGCCACCACTCTGTCACTTTTTTTAGCTTTAATTTTTCCTTCTCTTGTTTTGATGACATTTGTATTTTCTGGCATCTTTTGGTCCATTCTTTCATTTCTTGATCTTCCTTTGCTCCTTTTCCTGTTTTACTTGTAGACAGCATGTACCTGGGTTTTGTTTCAGTTGATTCTGAAAGTGAGTGTTTCGTGAACGTACTTGTAGGAGTATTATATACTGACCATATTCTTGATATTCCTTCCATAGTACTATATTATTCATTTTTACTTGGTTGTTCACAATTTCCTTCCCACTAATTAATTTGTAAGTCCCACGATATTTTTCAGTTTTCAGCACTTAGACTGCTGTTTCTCAAAAACATGGTGCCCAATCTTTCTCCCTTCTGAATGCTTAATTTCCTCACTCTTTCTTCCCAATAAGATAAGATCTTTAAAATATTTTTTCATCCCTGCTCCTCTCCTAGCCTCCTCTCATTGCCTTTGAAATGCTTTTACTTTGTTCTTATCCTCAACCGCCTGCTCCTAGGAATTGCTAAGCACCTTTAGTGCTTTTAGTTCAGGACTGTCATTTGAGTATCTCTGGCATTATGTCTCTTCTATTTCGATGTTTCTGATTTTTACTTATTCTCCATAGCCCCAGACAGTTTTTCATTATTAATTTAAATGTAAATACATTTACTTTTCAAAGTTAATTGCTCATTACTCTTCTCCTCTTTTCTTCACAGACCCTTATTTTGAGTAATCAGTTCACATTCATTTATTGTTGGGTATCTTTCCTTGAGTTTTTCCTTAAATCAGATATATTTTCTGAATTCATGCATATGCACAAATCTATGGTTGGTATAGGAGAATTGGGCTGCAGGTCTTTTCTCTCGCTCATCCATGGATGCCGCTCTATCTTCTACTATTGCAGATGAGACATTCGTTGCCAATCTAATAGGCAACTTGTGTCTTCTGTCTGAAGCTTGTAAGGTTTTCCCTTTATCTTTGGAGTTCAGGAATTTCTAGAATGTTACTTTGGAGCTTATTGTGTGTGTATATATGTGTTTATCTTCGAATTCTCTAATATTTTTTTCCTCATGAATTGTATCTTTTTTTCTCTGTGCTTAGAAAGGTTTCTTCCACTTGATTTTCCAGGCCACTATTTGTCATCTCCTAGTGCTCCTTACCCTTCCTGTAGAGCTTTCAATTCAATGCTCATGGGCACTTATTTCCCAAAAGAAATTTCATATTGAAAATAAATAGATTATCAAGAAGTCTCTAGTCATTAGCTTTTATGCCAAAATAGCACAGTCTCAAACTTTATGAAAAGTGATAGAAATATGAGGAAGAATGGATTAATCTACAATCTTTCTGGAGGACTTTTACACATCTCTCTTAGATACCAAAAGATCAATTAGGCAGAAAACAAGAATACAAAAGACTAATATGGCACATAGGATCTAACATACATATACAACTGTGCACCCAACAAAAAAGGAAATGCACATTCTTTCATATAGAATATCTCTGAAAATTGACCATGCAGTAGACCACAAAGGAAGTTGCTCACAAATCCTGGAAAACAAATACATATGTACATGACATACCTTGTTCACTGAACACTGAACATACCTGTTGAATTCCACATTAGAATTGAAAAAGATTCAACAACAACAAAATTTTTAAGTGTTCTACAGATAGCTGAAAATTTTTAAATATGGGTTTAAATAACTTTTTCATTAAACAAGGCATATAAAACTAAACTATAAAAATTTGGAACTAGGCTGGGCATGGTGGCTCACGCTTGTAATCCCAGCAATTTAGGAAGTCAATGTGGGCAGATAACCTGAAGTCAGGAGTTCGAGACCAGCCTGGCCAACATGGTGAAACCCCGTCTTTACTAAATATACAAAAATTAACCAGGTGTGGTGGCGGGCACCTGCAATCCCAGCTACTTGGAAGGCTGAGGCAGCGAGAATTGCGTGAACCTGGGAGGCAGAAGTTGCAGTGAGCCGAGATCGCACCACTGTACTCTAGCCTGGGTTACAGAGTGAGACTCTGTCTTGAAAAAAAAAAAATTAGAAATAAGATAATGAAAGTAGTACATTATTATGCATCCAAAGTAGTGTTCAGTGGAAAATTTACATTTTTCTTTTCTTTTCTTTCTATTTTTTTTGAGATGGAGTTTCGCTTGTCACCCAAGCTGGACTGCAAAGGTACAATCTTGGCTAACTGCAAACTCCTCCTCTCAGGTTCAAGCAATTCTCCTGCCTCAGCCTCCCGGGTAGGGTAGCTGGGATTATAGGCACGTGCCACCATGCCCAGTTAATTTTTGTATTTTTAGTAGAGAAAGGATTTCACCATATTGACCAGACTGGTCACGAACTCCTGACCTCAGGTGATCCACCCGCGTTGGCCTCCCAAAGTGCTGGAATTTCAGGCATAAGCCACCATGCCCAGCCTACATTTTTCTTAAATGTTTGCTTTAGAAAAGAAAGATTGAGTATAAATGAGCAAAGAAGCTGGAGAAATAAACGACATAATAAACTCAAATAAACTAGAATGAAGGAATTTAAGAAATAAATATTGAAGAAAAATAAAACAAAAAAAACCAATTTGAGCTTATTAACAAAATTCAAAGCTAGTTCTTTAAGATGTCTAATACTACAGAAATGTCTTTGGCCTGATGTATGGAGAAGAGAGCAAAAGGAACAAAGAAAGGATACAGTAAATTTAAAAGTATGTTTTAATACAATACAATCTATGGTAGAATGCATAATTGTTCACAATACTTTGCATATCCCTATATACATGTCCTTTGTTAGTAAATTCACAGTTTCTCCTGGTAATGGTAAAATATATCCAGCTTCATTCATGATATTGTGCTGGACAATTGATCCAAAAAGGATCTGACATTTTCAGATGTGGAACCAAGACCAGCCAAGCCCAGACAAGCCCAGCATAGATCCGCCAATGCCCAACTGTCTTGCAGATGTATAAACTGGATTAAATGTTGCTTTACACTTAGTTTGGGGTGGTTTACTACACAGCATTATTGCGGCTACGCTGACTAGCACACTATGTTACCAATACATTGGAAAAAACAGAATATACATATAATTTTTCTAGAAAAATATTCTGGCAAAATAGACCCAAGACGAAGTAGAAAATCTGAACAAAGAAGTTAACACAAAAGAAAAATTAATGATATTGCCAAGTTCTGCCACTACCAAATGATATGTTCTACTATGTCTTCAAAGAAAAGACAGATTAGTCTTGTCCTGTATAAACTATTACAGAACAGGAAAAATGGTGAGAAATGATCCAATTCATTTTTTTTTAAAAGGTAGTATAACATTGGTAGCAATCCCAGACTAGAACAGGAAGAGAAAAGAAAATCATTGATCAAGCTTAATGTACCTACACCCAGAAATCCTAAATAGTAACAAATCAAATCCAGCAGTGAACTGAAAGAACGACCATGACAAGTGCAAGGATGACACTTTTCTCTGGCAGATGATGCCATGAACAAAATTAAACAAAAATGCCAAACTGTGAAAAATATTTTCAACATATGTAATAGTGTCTAGAATATATTTTTAAAAACTTGTATAAACCATTGACAGGAGAAACTAACCTAATAAAATGTGTACAACATCTAAGTAGGGATTTTCACAGTAGAGGGACTACAAATGGACAATAATACAAAATATTTAATCTTATTAGAAATCAAAGAAACACTAGTTGAAAAAAATTAGTTATTTCATGCCATCAGATTAGTCAAAAATAATAAATTGGGTAATACCAAGTGTTGGAGAGATGTGGGGAAACAATTTTTTTTTTTGAGGCGGAGTCTCGCTCTGTTGCCCAGGCTGGAGTGCAGTGGCATAATCTTGACTCACTGCAACATCCGCCACCCCAGTTCAAGCAATTCTCCTGCCTCAGCCTCCTGAGTAGCTGGGATTACAGGCGCCCACCACCACACCCGGCTAATTTTTGTATTTTTGGGAGAGATGTGCTTTCGCCATGTTGATCAGGCTGGTCGAGCAATCCTGGCCTCAGGTGATCTTCCTGCCTCGCCTCCTAAAGTGCTGGAATTACAGGCATGAGCCACTGCTCTTGGTTTACAACTTCCATTTGACACTGCTTAGATTATAGTTTGTTACAACCTCTTTGTAAAGCAATTTGCCCATATTTGATAAAGCTGAAAATGAGTATACTTTATGAAGTAACGGTTTGTCTATAAGTTTATACTGGGGATAAGTATAAGTTATACTGGGAGGTGGGGGAAGAAAAGATAATTAGTGGGGCCCTGAGGTCTTGAAGGAAAACTGGGCCTCAATTATGTGTCATAGAAATATAAATCCCATAAGAATATTTTTTAGCTGGTCCACTTTGTAGGAGGCCCATGTCTTGTTTTGTGATCACACACATACCTAGAAGCCACAGAGGAAGACGTTCATTAAAGTATTGTTTATATAAGCAAAAATCAAAAACAATCTAATGCTAACTATTAAGAGTATGATTAGATAAATGGTATTAAATGCACTGTACATTTATTTAGTGGAATATTAGGCAACCACTAGTATATGGTTATGAAACCTAGGTAGTTCCATAAGAACTTGTTACAATACTTAAAAGCAAAAAAAGCAGTATACAAAATAATATTCATACTATGATTACACTTGTGTGAAAAATACACGCATAGGCAGAAAAGAATTGAAAAGAAATATATCAAAAACATAATGACTGAGTGAAGTTCACGCAATTAAGAGGTTTTTTTTGTTTTGTTTTACTTCTTAAATAAACTATAATGTAGCAATATTAGCTTGCATTTCAAAGAAAAATTAAAAAATCTTATGGATATGTGAATAGAAGACCCATGAACCTTACAAGAATTATAGGGAGAAAAACTACTTACAATTTTTTTTTACAGGTGAAAAAATACTAACCTTAACATTTATTAAGAGAGAAGTCAAGATAATACATAAGATGTGAACCACGAATTGCACCCCATCTCTAACAGTTATAATATTATCAGGAAATTACAAAAAATAAGATGCTCTACCTAATTTGGTTAACAATATCTATGAAATTGTAATGTACTTTATATTCTAATCTACTGAATACAACTTAGTCCACTTCAAAGTGTACACACATTATTAGAGCCTAAGGTACCACTACTAGCAGCCAAAAGAAAAATAAAAAACATCACATAGAACCCCTTCTTTACTAAAAACACACAAAAAGTTAGCCAGGCATGGTGGTGGGTGCCTGTAATTCCAGCTACTCGGGAGACTGAGGCAGGAAAATCTCTTGAACCTGGGAAATGGAGGCTGCAGTGAGCCGATGAGTCAAGATCGCCTCACTGCACTCCAGCCTGGGCAACAGAGTGAGACTCCCTGTCAAAACAAAACAAAACAAACAAACAAACAAAAGAACGTAAATTGCACATAGTGTTGGTTTTATGAATGTTACCTTTCTTCAAGAGTACAGTCATTTAATCTGAAATAACATTGCTCCATGGAATCAAATACTTAGATCTTTTACAAAATGAAGCAGTTGTTACCAGGTTAAAAAAAAAACCACGTGACAACATCCCTGGTAAATTGAAGTCTTCCTTTCAAAAGTGAAAGTTCCGTAAGTGACCTAGTAATTGGGATTATTAGTTGCCTAAACTACTCCCATCCATCCATCCATCCATCCATCCATCCATCCATCCATCCATGCACTAATTAATTAAAACAAATACACACTGGCTGTCTTTTCCATGTCAGACACAGTGCTGGGATAATCCTTTCTTTTTTTTTTCTTTGAGATGGATTCTGCTCTGTTGCGCAGGCTGGAGTGCAGTGGCATGATCTTGGCTCACTGCAACCTCTGCCTCCTAGTGTCAAGCCATGCTCCTGCTTCAGCTTCCTGATAGCTGGGATTGCAGGTGCACACCACCATGTCCAGCTCTTTTTTTTTTTTTTCTGTATTTTTACTAGGGACCGGATTTCGCCATGTTGTCCAGGCTGGCCTTGAACTCCTAGCCTCAAGTGATCTGCCCTCCTGGGCCTCCCAAAATGCTGGGATTACAGGCGTGAGCCACTGTGGCTGGCCCAAGTCTAATCTTTTTCATCCAAGATTCCATGTTTCCAAAAATTGGGCACCAATTCACTTTCCCACTTTTTTCCTTCCAACAAATCTGGGTAATTCCCATGGGATTGTTAGCCTGTTCTTGTCTGCATTTTTTGTTTGTTCATTAGTTCATCTGTTTATTAACGTTTTGAGTACCTATTATGAAGCTAATATAAAGCTTGGTGCTCTGGGATGATATGAACAAAATGCAAAAATTTGTGCTTGGCCAGGCGTGGTGGCTCACGCCTGTAATCCTAGCACTTTGGGAGGCAAAGGCGGGCAGATCACGAGGTCAGGAGATCGAGACCATCCTGGCTAACATGGTGAAACCCCGTCTCTACTAAAAAATACAAAAAAATTAGCCAGGCGTGGTGGTGGGCACCTGTAGATCCAGCTACTCGGGAGGCTGAGGCAGGAGAATGGTGTGAACCCAGGAGGGTTGTAAAAATTTCTCCGAAATTATGTGATGATTTTGTTTGCCAGATGCATGGAATGAGTTACTTTAAATTTCACACAAAATTCTAAAGTAGACTCTTATGAATAAAACATTGAATGTAATGCATACGTGCTACTTTAACTACTTGTATCTGTGTAATGCTTTACAGTATTTAAATGTTTTATATACATTTTACTGCTGGATATTTTAAAATTTGTTAGTCATGTTTGTAATCTTTGTTTTGCAGATGATTATACTCAGGTTATTTAAGTCAAAGTAACTTGCCCCTGCTTTCACCAATAGCCAAGTTAGATTTGAATTTAGGTCTTCTCAAACCAAATCTCTTGTTTTCTAATAATATTATATAGCGTACTAAATTTCCACGTTAATTTAATTATAAAACACGAAAGCAATTAGATTCTGCTTAAGTGGTAACTGACATAAACATCATAAGAAGTAATAGGTTGTTATTAAAAAACAAGTTATTAGCAAAAGGCAAAATTTACAAAAATTAGAAGAAGTCATGAATACACTGTGATTATATCAGGGCTAATTTCATTACCTCACACAAAAACAGTTAATTTACAAAGACAGGTTGCTAAAACCTCAGGTTGTGGTTTTTTTTTTGACAAATTGAAATTTTTAATGTAGACCTCTGCAAGACACTACAGAAAAAATATATAATGAACATTTAAAAATTTAATTCTCAGAAAAGGATGAAAAACACTGATTTATAAGAAAAGATAAAGGAGGTGTTAAACTCGGGAAAATTAAAATGGCAGTAAATTGAATGGAAGAGAACAAGTGATCTTAAGGAGTGATCTAGTGCTGTGTCTCACAGGAATATGGAAAATATATCACCAACTTGTAGTTTCTATTACTCTATGTTTATTTGTTATTCATTTTTTTCTAAGTAGCTTTTTTTTTAGTTTCAAAATGTGTAGTATTTTATGTTTGGTGATTTTACAGCTAATGTTGCATTTCACTTAAGTTGGGTCAGTGGTATACTGCCAATATCCACAAGGTGTCATTATAACATTATATTTGGTTTGAAACCTTGCTTGCATTTTTCACTCATTCATTTTCCCATTTACAGTAAGCTTCAACTTGGACATTTCACAGGGGGTGCCACTGGAGGATGCTAGTTGCTCTGAGGGAAATTGCCAAGGCTAGTGGAGTTTTGAAAAAAGCTGAAGGCTGGACCAATGAAGCTACTATGGGCAACGCTGACCAGAACTGGGACAATTGGAAGGAATGTTGTTTTCCTCTTTTCTCACCTTTCACTCCCATTTTGTAACCCTAGTAACAAAACGCAATAGGCAGTTAGTGAGCAAGGGAGTCTGGGAAAGATATTCCGCAGAGTCCCAGCACAGAGCAGAGTAGAATAGAGTAGGATTGGAGTTGAGAGATAGTAAGTAAATAAGCAGCAGGAATATGTCAAGCAACAATACCCCATGTAAGTAGAAGGGGATGGTGGTTGGAATCCTTGCATTATTTAGAAGGAGAGTAAAAATGTTGATTCTCTTTAAACTTCAAAAAAGTTAAATATGCATATTACAGTCTCTGGGGTACCTACTATAAAGACCAAAATAAACTTTCAAAGCAGAAACAAGAAGAAAAAATGGAATGAGGGCAAATAGTCCATTAATCCAACAAAAGGCAAGAAAGGGGGAAAATTATTATTATAAAGCAACATAAAATGAACAAAATGAGATATGTGAAATAAATCCAAATACATTAGTAATCACAATCAATTTAAATGGTTTGAACTTTCCAGTTAAAATAGATTTGATTTAACAAAACAGCATAGTACAGGCATACAAAGACATACAAACCAATGGAACAAGATAGAGAACCTAGAGTTAAATCCACACATTTACAGTTAGTTGATTTTCAACAAAGATGCCAAGAATATATAATGGGAAAATGATAGTCTCTGTGTGAAATGATATGTAACCTTTAGTATCTTCTATCCTTAATGCACATGCTATTTAGAAATCTGGAAAGCAGTTGGAAATGGAATCACTTGTGTCAAGTATAAACATTGATATGATCTTTAGCTTAATTAAAACCACAGGAACGGATCTGAAAAAATAATAAAATTTCCAAGCAAGTATTTGGAAAGTCTATCCTGAGATAGCTGATTGACTAGACATCCTGGAAGCAGCAACGCCTTTCTGTAGCTATCTCTCAGAAGCTAATGCTTTTATGTTAGTCATATATGCAATTTTGCAATTTCCTCCCACCGGCTATTTATGACTTTTTATTTTTATTTTCTAATGGAAAAAAATATTCAACTACATAAACATAGTCAGCATTAAAAATTATTTTAAATCATATATGAAGAATTTCATTTGTATATTTCTAACATTTGGGCAACCTGTTAGTATAGATTTTAATTCCTTTGTACCTTTCTCCCCCTAAATCAGAGAAACAACTTATTTTATCCTGTATTTCAAAGCAGATCAATGACTGAATTCTGTAAAGACTTCAGAATTATGTTATGTGTGTATTTGTTTATGTGTGTATACCCTTATGTTTACACACATGCATATATCTACATTTATTGATTTATTCAACAAATATTTACTAAGCACGGACTATGTGTAGAACAGTCTTAGAGATACAGGGAGGGCATAGAATAGACAAGACAAAGTTATTGTTCACTGTGTGTACCTTCATTTATTTTGTATATTCTTCCATATATTTTTAGGTACCCTGTTAACTCTTTAGGCCCCTTTATAGCTCTAAATATTTCCATCTATTATACATACATGTGTAGTTTGTTTTTCTATTCCTGTCATGAAGACATTCTATCATTTGGTGCTTTTTAAAAAACAATTGATTTACACAAAATAATTGTATATATTTGTGTACATAAGGTACAAATATGTACATAAATATGTGCACATATTTACACATTTGGTACAATGTGATGTTTTGATACACATATATATTGTGTGATGATCAAATCAGGGTAATTAGTATATCCATCATCCCAAATATTTATCATTTTCTTGTAGTGAGAACATTCAAAATGTTCTTTCTAGCTATTGAAATATTCAATACATTATTGTTAACTGTATTCACTCTACTGTGCAATAAGACAACAGAACTCATCCTTTCTGTCTAATTGTAACTTTATACCCATTGATCAATCCTCCCTATTTCCCCTCCACTTTCTCCCTTCCCCAGTTGATGGTAACCACTAGTCTATTCACTCCTTTTATGAGATGACCTTTTTAGATTCTACTTATAAGTGAGATCATGCAGTATTTGTCTTTCAATGTCTGGTTTATTTCAAGTAACATAATCTCTTTCATGTTGTCTTATACGACAGGATTTTATTCTTTTTTATAGATGAATAGTATTCCATTATGTTTATATACCACATTTTCTTTATCCATTCATCCATGGATTAACACATAAATTGATTTTATATTTTGACTATTGTGAACAGTGCTGCAATGAACGTGGAAATGCAGATATCTCTTTGTTGTGTACTATGTACCTTCTACTTCTAATATGGTAGCTCTATTTTTATTTTTTTGAAGAACCTCCATACTGTTTTCCATAATGGCCATAATAATTTGCATTTCCACCAAAGGTTACAAGGGTTCTCTTTTCTCCACATCCTCTCCAATACTTGTTGTCTTTTGTTTTTGATAATAGCCATACTAACAGGCATGAAGTGATATCTTGTGGTTTTAGTTTGCATTTCACCTATGATTAGTAATTTGAACATCTTTTCCTATGCTTTCTGCCATGTGTATGCCTTCGTTTGAGAAATGTCTATTAGGGTCTTTTGTCCATTTTAAAATCATATTATTTGTTTCTTTTCCTATTGAGTCATTCGAATTTTTTAGATATTCTGGATATTAACCCCTTGTCATAGGTATAGTTTGCAAACATTTTTCTCCCATTCTGTAGATCATCTCTTCTCTCTTGATTGTTCCCTCTGTCCATTTTTTATATTGTTGCCAGCGTTTTTGGAGTCATATCCAGCAAATTATTTCCCAGGCCATTGTACTGCAATGTTTCTCCAAATTTTTCTTCCAGTAGTTTCATAATGTCAGGTCTCTTGTTTAAGTCTTTAATCCATTTGGAGGTGATTTTTGTACATGGTGAATGATAGGGGTCTAGTTTCAATCTTCTATATATGGATATCTAATTTTCCCAGCACCATTTATTGAAGATACTGTTCTTTTCCCCAATATGGGCATCTTTGTTGAAAATCAGCTGGCTGCAGTTACGTGAATTTATTTCTGTGGTCTTTATTCCTTTTCATTGGTCTGTATGTCTGTTTTTAATCCCTATACCATGCTGTTTTGGTTGTGTTGTGTTTTGGTTGTGATAGGGTGATCCCTATGCCATACTGTTTTGTTGTGATGCCACCAGATCATTTTTTTTTTCTGCTAAAGAAAAATTTGGTGTATTTTGTTGTTCCATACACATTGTAATAATTTTTTTTCCATTTCTGTGAAGAATGTCGTTGAAATTTTGATAGGAGCTATATTGATTCTGTAGATCCCTTTGGGAAGTATGGACATTTTAACAATATTAACTATTCCAATCCATGAACATGGGATGTCTTTCCATTTATTTGTGTTCTGTTCAACTTCTTTTTCTTACATTTTATAGTTTTCAGTGAAGAGTTCTTTCAGCTTTTTTAAAAATTTATTTCTAAGTACTTTTTTGTATTAATAGTTATATAAATGGGATTGTTTTCTTGATTTCCTTTGAAGATAGTTTATTATTGGTATATAGAAATGCTACTAATTTTGATATGTTGATATTGTATCCTACAATTTCATTGAATTTGTTTAAGAGTTCTAATGGTTTCTGGTGGAGTCTTTAGGGTTGTTACAAATACAGTCATGTCATCTGCAAATGAGGACAGTTTGAATTCTTATTTTCCAATTTGGATACCCTTTATTTGCTTCTCTTGACTGATTGCTATGGCTAAGACTTCCAATACTATGTTGAATAGAAGTGGTAAAAATCAGCCTCCCTGTCTTTTTCTAGATCTTAGGGAAAAAACTTTCAACGTTTTCTCATTTAGTATCATGTTAACTGTGGGTTTATCATACATGGTCGTTGTTGTATAGTATGTACCTTCTAATCCTAAATTGTTGATTTTTTTAAAATCAAGAAGTGATGTTTGATTTCATTTAATGCTTTTTCTGCATTTATTGAAATGATTATATGGTTTTGGTCTTTCATTCTGTTGATGTGATATATGTCACATTTATTGACTTGCATATATTGAACCATATTTGCATCGCTGGGATAAATCCCACTTGACCATTGTAGATAATCTTTTTAATGTGCTGTTAAATTCACTTTGCAAGTATTTTGTTGAGGAGTTTTGCATCTATGTTCATCAGAGATATTGTGTTCTTTTTGTGTTGTGTTTTCCTCTGATTTTAGTATCAGGGTAATTCTGGCCTTGTAGAATGAATTAGGAATTATGTCCTCTCTTTCAATTTTCTTGAGTAGTCTGAGGATAATTTGGTATTAATTCCTCCTTAAATGATTGGTAGATTTCAGCAACAAAAAAAGCCATCAGCTCGTGGGTTTTTCTTTGATGGGAGATGTTTTACAACTTATTCAATTTCCTCACTTTTTATTGATCTACTCAGATTTTCTATTTCTTCATTATTCAATCTTGATATGTTCTATGTGTCCAGAAACTTATCCAGTTACTTATCTATGTTATCCAATTTGTTGGTGTATAATTGTTCACCAACAATTGATCTTTTGTGTTTTTGTGGTATCAGTTGTTATGCCCCATTTTTCATCTATGAATTTATTTATTTGAGTCTTCTCAATTTTTTTCTTAGTCTAGCTCAAGGTTTGTATATTTCATTTATCTTTCTATAAAACCAACTCTTGGTTCCATTGATCTTTTGTATTTTTAAGTCTCTAGCTCATTAATTTCTGCTCTGGTCTTTATTATTTCCTTTCTTCTATGAACTTGGGGTTTATTTTCTTCTGGCTTTTTTTTTTAGTTCCCTAAGGTACATCATTAGGTTGTTTGTGATCTTTCTTCTTTTTTGATGTAGGAACTTATTGGTATAAACTTCCCACTTAGAACTTCTTTTGCTGTATCTCAAAGGCTCTGGTTTTCGTTTCTGTTTGTCTCAAAAATTATTTATTTATCTATTTATTATATTTATTTTGTTGAGATGGGGGTTCAATATATTGCCCAGGTTGGTTTTCACTTCCTGGCCTCGAGCAATTCTCTCATTTAGGCTCCTAAAACATTGGTATCACAGGTGTGAGCCACCATGCCCTGTCCTGTCTCAAGAAATTTTTAAATTTTAATTTTTCCACTGAACCATTGATTGTTCACAAGCACGTTATTTAATTTTCATGCACTTTGTGAATTTTCTGAATTTGCTCCTGTTGTTGATTTTTGGGTTTTTAACATTGTGGTCAGAAAACATATTCAAAATTATTTTGATCTTAAATTTACTAAGGGTTGTTTTGTGGCCTGATGCATGATCTGTTCTGGAGAGTGCTCCACAGGCTATTGGGAAAAATGTTTATTCCACAGCTGTTGGGAGGAATGTTCTATAAATCTCTATTAGGCCCATTTGATCTAAAGTGAGGTTTAGATCTGGTGTTTATTTATTTTTTGTCTGGATAATCTGTCCATTAGTGACAGTGGGCTGCTGAAGGTTCCTACTGTTATTGCATTGCAGTCTCTCTCTCCATTTAGATCTAAAAAATAATTGTTTTATATATTTGGGTGTTCCAGTGTTATATGCATATATATCTACAATTATTGTTTACTCTCATTAAATTGACATCTTTATCATTATATAATGACCATCTTTGTGTCTTTATGCAGTTTTGACTTAAAGTCTATTTTATCTAATGTGAGCATAACTATTTCTCTCGTTTGTTTCCATTTGCATGGAATATCATTTTCGATTCCTTCCCTTTCAGTCTTTGTGTGTCCTTATAGGTAAAGTGGGTTCTCTACAGGTTGCATATAGTTGGATCTTGTGGTGGGGATAGGGAAGGAGGATTAAATAATAGAAATTTATTTTCTTACAATTCTGAAGACTAGAAATCAAAGATCAGGGTATCTTTGGGATTGCTTTCATTCTGAAACCTCTCTCCTTGGTTTGCAGATGGCTGCCTTCTTGCTGTGTCCTCTTATGATTTTTCCTTTGTTGAAAACATCCCTGGTGCCTGGACTTGCTTTTTTTATACGTTGGACCACAATATATCTTTTAAAAAATTTTTGATGGGTACTAGTAGGTGTATATATTTATGGGGTACATGAGATACTTTGGTACAGGCATGCAATGCATAATAATCACATCGTGGTAAATGGGGTATCCATCATCTCAAGAATTTATCCATTGTGTTACAAATAATTCAATTATACTATTTTAGTTATTTTAAAATGTACAATTAAATTATTATTGACTATAGCTACCTTGTTGTGCTATGAAATACTAGGTCTTATTCATTCTTTCTAAGTACTTTTTGAACCCATTAAGCATCCCTACTCTTCTACCCCCCACCCCCTACTACCCGTCTCAGCTTCTAGTAACCATCCTTCTACTCTCTATCTCCATGAGTCCAATTGCTTTAATTTTTATCTCACACAAATAAGTGGAACAAGTGATGTTTGTCTTTCGGTGCCTAGCTTATTTCACTTAACATAATGACCTCTAGTTCCATCCATGTTGTTTAAAATGACGGGATCAGGCTGGGCGCAGTAGCTTATGTCTAAAATCCCAGCACTTTGGGAGGTCGAGGTAGGCAGATTCCTTGAGCCCAAGAGTTCTAGACCTGCCTGGGCAACATGGTAAAGCCTTGTCTCTATAAAAAAATACAAAAATTGGCCAGGCACGGTGCTCACACCTGTAATCCCAGCACTTTGGGAGGCTGAGGCAGGCAGATCATGAGGTCAAGAGATTGAGACCATCCTGACCAACATGGCGAAATACCATCTCTACTAAAAGTAGAAAAATTATTGGGGAGAGGTGGCATGCGCCTCTAGTCCCAGCTACTCGGGTGGCTGAGGCAGGAGAATCTCTTAAATCCAGAAGGTGGAGGTTTCAGTGAGCCTAGATCGTGCCACTGCTCTCCAGCCTGGTGACAGAGCGAGACTCCATCCCCGCCACAAAAAAAAATCTGGATGTGGTGGTGCATACCTGTAGCCCCAGCAACTAGGGAGACTGAGGTGGGAGGATCCCTTGGGCCCAGGAGGTGGAGGATGCAGTGAGCCATGAGCATACCACTGTACTCCAGCCTGGGTGACAGCACAATACCCTGTCTAAAAAAAAAAAAAAAAAAAAAAGACAGGATCTCATTCATTTTTATGGCTACATAGTCCCCCATTATGTAAAAGTACCACATTTTCTTTTCCTTATCCATTCATCCATTCATCTTTAGATGGATACTTAGGTTGCTTCCAAATCTTGGTTATTGTGAACATTGTTGCAACAAACATAGGAGTACAGATATCTCTTCAATATACTGATTTCCTTTTTGGGGGGTGTATACCCAGCAGTGAGATTACTAGATCATATGGTAGCTCTATTTTTAGTTTTTTGAGGAATCTCCAAAAAAAAGTGGTTGTACTAATTAATATTTCCACCAACAGTGTAGAGGGGTTTCCTTTTCACTACATCCTTGCCAGCATTTGTTATTGCCTGTCTTTTGGATAAAAGCCATTTTAACTGGGGTAAGATGATATCTCATTGTGGTTTTGATTCATATTTCTCTGATAACCGATGATGTTGAACAGCTTTTCATATGCCTGTTTGCCATTTGTATGTCTTATTTTGAGAAATAGCTATTCAAGTCTTTTGCCCATTTTTAAATCACATTATTAGAGTTTTTCCTATAGAGTTAGAGCTATTTATGTATTCTGATTACTAACGCCTTATCAGATGGGCAGTTTGCAAATACTTTCTCCCATTCTGTGGGTTGTGTCTTCCCTTTGCTAATGGTTTCTGTTGCTGTGCAGAAGTTTTTTTTTTTTTTTTTTTACTTGATATGATCCCATTTATCCATTTATGCTTGTGTTTGTGGGGTATTGCTCAAGAAATTTTTTTCCTGGAGAGTTCCCCCAGTGTTTGCTTGTAATAGTTTAGTAGATTGAGGTCTTAGATTTAAGTCTTTAATCCAGTTTGATTTGATTTTTGTATATGGCAAGAGATAGGGGTCTAGTTTCATTCTTCTGCATATGAATATCCAGGTTTCCTAGCACCATTTATTGAAGAGGCTATCTCTTCTCCAATGTATGTTCTTGGCACCTTTGTTGAAAGTATGTTTACTGTAGATGTATGAATTTGCTCCTGGATTCTCCATTCTGTTCTGTTGGCCTATGTGTCTACTTTTATGCCAGATGCCAGCGCTATGCTGTTTTGGTTACTGTAGCTCTGAGGCATAATCTGAAGTCAGGTAATATGATTCCTCTGATTTTGTTCTTTTTGCTTGGGACAGCTTTGACTATTCTGTGTCTTTCATATTTCCATATAAATTTTAGATTTTTTTCTATTTCTGTAAATAATGTCATTGGTATTTTGATAAGGATTGCGTTGAATGTGTAGATTGCTTTGGGTAGTATGAACATTTTAACAGTATTGATTTTTCTAATCCATGAACACGGAATATCTTTAGATTTTTTGGTGTCCTCCTCAATTTCTTTAATCAGCATTACATCGTTTTCATTGTAGAGATTTTTCACTTCTTTGATTGTTAATTCCTAGGTATTTAATTTTATTTGTGGCTATTGTAAATGGGGTTATGTTTTTATTTCTTTTTCAGATTGTTCACTGTTTGCATATAGAATGCTACAGATTTTTATATATTGATTTTGTATCTTGCAATGTACTGAATTTGTTTATAAGTTCTAATATAATCTAATAGTTTTTTGGTATTAGAGCTTATAAACAAAGGTAGAGTCTTTATGTTTTTCTGAATATAAGATTATATCATCTGCAAACAAGTATAATTTGACTTTTTCCTTTCTAATTTGGATGCCCTTTATTTCTTTCTTTTGCTCAATTGCTCTAGCTCAGGCTTCCAGTACTATGTTGAAAAATGCCACTGTGTATGTTTTAAATGAAGAATTTAATCCATCTCGTTTAATGTTATTATTTTTTAACTTTTATTATTTATTTATTTACTTAAGAGGCAGACTCTCATTCTGTCATGCAGACTGCAGTGCAGTGGTATAATCCTGGCTCACTACAGTCTTGATCTTTCAGGCTCAAGTGATCTTCCTATGACAGCTTCCCAAGTAGCTGGGACTACAGGTACACAACATCAGGCCTGGGTAATTTTTAAATTTTTTGTACAGACAGGGCCTTTCTATGTTGCCCAGGCCATTCTCAAACTCCTGGGCTCAAGCAATCCTCCTGCCTTGACCTCCCAAACTTTTGGGATTACAGGCATGAGCCACCATGCCTGTTCAAGATGATTATTGATATATCACAACTTACTCTTGCCATTTTGTTGTTTTCTAGATCCTTTTAAAAAATTATTATTTATATATTTATTTTTGAGATGGGGTCTCTGTTGCCCAGGCTGGAGGGCAATGACATGATCTCAGCTCACTGTGATTTCTGCCTCCTGAGCTCAAGCAATTCTCCTGCCTCAGCCTTCTGAGTAGCTGGGACTACAGGTGTGCACCATCGTACCCTGCTAATATTTATATTTTTTTAAGAGACAGGGTTTTGCCATGTTGCCCAGGCTGGTCTCAAACCCCTAAGCTCAAGTGATCCACCCATCTTGGTCTTCCAAAGTGCTGAGATTACAGATGTGAGCCACAGCTTAACTTTGGTTGGATACAAATACTCCATCTTTTCCTCTCCCTACAATTTATATTTTTGTTGCCTCAATTTAGATATTTTTGTATTGTAACTTTCTTAACAACTCATTGTAGATATAATTATTGTTGGCCATTTTGACTTTTAACGTTCATACTGAAGATTTCAAAATTATATAGTTATACAGTTATGTAATATTCTAAACTTATTATGAATTTACCTCTTCCAATGAAGTTTATACTTTTTTCTTATGTTTTCATGTTATTAGTTATTATCTTTTCATTTCTGCTCAAAGCACTCCTTTAAGCATTTTTTGTAAGGTCAGTCTTGTGGTGACAAATTCCCTCAGCTTTTGCTTGTCTGAGAAAGAATTTATTTCTTCTTCATTTCGAAAGGATGGTTTGCTGGGCATAGTATTCCTGGTGAAAGCAATTTTTCTTTTATGACTTTGAATATAACATTACATACATTGCATTCTCTTTTAGCCTGCAGTTTCTGCTAAGAAATCTGCTGGTAGTCTAATGGGACTTCCCTTATATGTTGATATTTTTCTCTTGCTGCTTTTAGAAATCTTTCTTTGTCTTTGACTTTTGACAGATTATAATGTGCCTCAGAGAAGACCCCTTTGAGTTAAATCTATATGAAATTCTCTGAGTTTAATGGAACTGGATGTCCACAACTCTCCCAATACTTGGGAGGTTTTCAGCTATTATTTTGTTTACAAATTTTTTTCTGTGACTTTCTCTCTTCCCTGTCTTTATCTCTCTTATTGTAAATATTTGTTTATTTAATTGCATCCCATAAGTCCTCTAGGCCTTCTTGGTTCTTTTCCATTCTTCTCTCCCCATGTTTCCTCTGACTATGTTATTTCAAAAGAGATGTCTTCAAGTTCAGAAATGTTCTTCTGTTTGATGTAGTCTGAGGTTGAAGCTCTCTGTCATATTTTTATCTCATTCACTGAATTCTTCAGTTCTAGGATTTCTGTGTGGTTCTTTTTATGATATTTGTCTCTTGTTGAATTTCTCATTCAGGCCATCAATTATTTTTCTGATTTCATTATCTATCTGTACTCCCTTGCGTCTCTCTAAGTTTCCTTAGAATTGTTATTTGAATTCCTTTTTAGGCAATCTATATGTTTCCATTTCTTTAGGGCCAGTTACTAGAGCATTATTGTGCTCCTTTGGTGATGTTAAGTTTCCTTGCTTTTTCATGTTTCTTGTGCTCCTGTGTTGATATATGTGCATCTGGTAAAATAGTTGCCTCTTCCAATTTTATAGAGTGGCATTTGTACTTTATAGACAGACTTTCACCTACAGATGTGTCTTAGGGTGTCAGTTGGGTAGGATGTGTATTGGCTTTGGTTCTGGGTGGGCACAGTAGGGGTCTCCATGCAGTTTCTTCAGCTGTAGTCAACTTTGGTAATGCTTCTGAGTGCCTTGGTGGCCTAGGCTGCAGGAGTTTGTGTGCTTAGGCTGCCACATTGGGGTGGGTCTCCTCTGGGATCAACATGCCTGCCTGGTGAGTGAGGGGTTGGTCCATCAACTCAGGGTGGAGTCTTTCTGGGAGAACACTACTTGGCTGGTGAGTGGACTGGTGGCATGTGAGGAGCGGTCTGCTGATTTGTGGTGGAACTTCCTTAGCAGCAGCATGCTTTCCTGATGAGTGTGCTGGCAGTATGTGTGGATAGGTTTGCTGACTTATAGTAGCTCTCCCTTAGAAGTGGAGTACCTGGGTGGTGACTGTGGGCCTGACTCACAGCTTGAGGCAGGACCCCTTTGGAATCAACATGCCTAGACTGTGAACTTGCCAGTGACACACAGAGGCCATTTTATCAGCTCTGGACAGGACTTCTATAGAAGCAGCATGCCCAGCTGGTGATCATGCCAGGGTACATGGGGACCACTTTGCTGACTCAGAGGAGGGCCTCCCTGTAAGCAGTGCACTTTTCTGGTGAGCACTCTGCTGGCGCATGGGGGCTGATTTGCCAGCTCAGGGTGGGCCTCCCTGGATGCAGCATGCTTGGCTGGTGAGTGTGCAGATGGTCTGTGGGGGCCTGGTTCACTGGCTTGTGGCAGGACACCCCTGAATTGGTGTATCTGGCTGGTGAGTGCATTGGGATATGCAAGGACCAGTCCACTGGCTCGATGCAGGGCTCTCTTGGAAGTAGTATGCCTGGCCGGTGATTGTGTTGACTGTGCATATGGCTGATCCAGAGTAGGTTTCTTTGCTGGGTAGGATCATCTATTACTTTGGGGGCAGTAAGCTACATGGGCTCTGGGGCCAGGTTGCTGGACCTAGGTTCTAAGAGGCTGGAGTCAGGATGCTACAGTCACTAGGATGTGAAAGGCAGAGATTGCCTCCTAGGCAACTTGTTCCCAGGGTTTGGGGATCTGTAGCAATTTGGTGGGGGAATGGTGCACTTCTTTACGTGAAGGTGGTGTAATGGCATTTTAGTCTCAGAGATGAAAAGATGCAGCTCCTGGAGCAACGTGCACTCTATCTGTTGTTCTGGTTTCAAGGTGGGTACTATATAGCTGCAGATTGGGTTGTGAGGGTCAGAGTGCACACAATGTGGGCTTCTTTTCTGGGGGCAGTGCATCTATATGAATACCAGGCCCCTCCCCAAACTGGGCTCAAGGACTGTGAGGACTGAAGATTTCTCTGGAAGCAAAGACTGCAGGTGTTTGTCACATTAATGGGGGGTGCTACAGGCCTCCTACATACCTTTATCCATCAAGTGCCTTCTTTTTCCTAGAAAATTCCAGCTGAGATCATGTGGTGGAGGCAGGATGTTTCTGTCTCTTCCGTATGTGGCCCTCCCTAAAGGTCTCCTTGCTCCACAGGTTTTCTCTCTTCCCTGCTGTACTGCAGTGCTCTCCCTCAAACACCCCAGCCCAGTGTAATTTTCATTCATTGCTTAGGTCTTTTTTTGTAGGGTGTACCAGCATTATGCTCCTCTAGTCAGCTATCCTGCTCTGCCTACTGGTGCTTTTTAAATTTTTTTGATTTTTGGATTGAAAACAAAATTTTAATTATTTCAGTAATTAAACACCTAGAATATATCTTCTTTTTCTTTCTTTTTTTTGGTAACTGTTTTACTGAGATATAATTCATAGACCATGAGATTCATCCCCTTAAAGTATAAAATTAATTGAGTTTTAGCATATTTACAGATCTGTGCAACATTTCCGCTACTTGATTTCAAAACATTTTCATCACCTCAAAAAAGAAACCAAATCCATTACAGTCACTCTCTGTATCCCCTTCAGCTCTGTCCCTGGCAACCACTAATCCACTTTCTATCCCTATATAGATTTGCTTATTCTGGAAATTTCATGTAAATGGAATGGTACAATATGCGGCTTTTCACGTCTGACTTCTTTCACTTAGCATAATGTTTTCAAGGTTCAGCCATGTTGTATCCTATATCAGTACTTCATTTCTTTTAATGGAAGAAAAATATTCCATTTTGTGGATATACTACATTTTGTTTATCCATTTATCAATACGTAGACATTTGGGTTGTTTTCACCTTTTGATCATCATAAATAATACTGCTATGTATATTCATTTAAGAGTTTTGTGTAGACATATGTTTTCAATTGTAGGAGTAGAATTGCTGGATTATATGGAAACTCTATATTTAACCATTTGAGGAACTGCCAAACTATTTTCCAAAGCAACTGCACCATTTTATATTCCAGCAATGAATGAGAGTTCCAATGTGTCCACATCTAATGAAGAGAAACTCTGTTCACTGGTCTACTTGTTGCCTAACTTCTCTACCTCTCAAAAGTATCCCCAACTAGGCATGACTCAGCCTCATTGTGTGTTTAGATATTTACAAAAAGATGGTTTTTTCCTTTTAGGTTTGCAAAGTTTGTTTCTTCACAAACATTTTTTCCTGTGCTCTCTGCTCCTTCTTTTAATCACTTTAATCACTAAAAGACTGGTCTATAGAATGCCTTTATACTTTCCATTTATTCAACTTTCCCCCTGAGGCTTTCTTTTAAGGAATCCCATTTCATCCTGCTTGACTACTTCACAATGAAATCCCAGGATCCTGAAGAGAATCTTTCATGAGGTTGTACATTTTGCTGAAACTAATCCTATCTCATACCTCTCTCTACTCCACTTTTCCACTATGCCTTCAAGAACTTACATCTTATGCCCCTCCTATGCAATTTGTTCTCTGTAATCTCCCTTGATCTTTTTGTTCATTGTATCTTGATGGTCGCCTAAGACCACAGCTTTTTCTGCCACGCTTTTGGATGGCAGCTGTTTTTTCTCAAATATTCCACATGACTAAACCTGGAGGTTGGATAGGTATCCTCTTCAGTCCACACTATCACTTCTAGACCATTTACTTTCATCATTCCTAACACTCCTAGGCTTTAGCCTAGGCATAACATCTGCCTCCCCGCCTCTTTCAATCATCTACATCCCCACTGCCAGGTACTACACAGCTGTTTGCTGTCCTTCATAATAAGTTTTCTCAAATTTGTTCATACTCACTGTCACAATTTTCTCTCATTCTCTCTTGAACCCATAGCAATCAAGCTTTCATCCCCATTATTCCACTGAAAGAGGTGTTACTAGAATCACCTGTGTGTTCCATGTTGCCAAATTCAGTGGTCAACTTTCAGTCTTTATCTTATTGGGCATATTGGAAGCCCTCATTCCTTCCTGCTTGACTGTCTTCATATGACCTGTAGGTCACCACTCTTTCCAGGTTCCCTTACTTCCTCACTGGTCACTTCTTCTCATCTCCTTTGCTAGATCTTTCTCATGTTTCTACTCTTTAAGGTTAGGCTGCTCTGTGTCTCAGTCATTAGATCTGATTTTTTCTCTATCTATACTCATGTCTCTGGTGATTTGTTCAATTCCATGGCTTCAAATACAGATCTGTGTATTGAGGACTCCCAAATTTACATCTCCAGCCTGGTTCTCATGCATATATATCCACCTATGTACTTGACATTTCCACCCATATGTCTAATAGACTTCTTACATTTGACCTGTCCAAAATGGAATTTTCTCTCTTCAAAACTGTTTCCTCAAAACCTGGGATCATGTTTTACAATTTATACTGCTACAACACCAATCCAAAGTACTGCATTTTCATTCCTGGATCATTGTCTTCTAATTTCCCCATTCTTTCTCCTCTTGCCCCTACACAGTCTATTCTATATTCAGCGAAGTGAGCAATCCTTTTGAAATATGTCACTCCCAGCCCAGCTAACATGGTGAAACCTCGTCTCTACTAAAAATACAAAAATTAGCCAAGCATGGTGGCACACGCCTGTAATCCCAGATACTTGGGAGGCTGAGGCAGCAGAATTGCCTGAGCCTGGGAGGCGGAGGTCGCAGTGAGCCTAGATCGTGTCACTACAATCCAGCCTGGCAGACAGATCAAGACCTGTCACACACACACACAAATACAGACACACACACACACAAACACACACACACACACAATTAGCTGGGCATGATGGCACGTTCCTGTAGTACCAGCTACCAGGAAGGCTGAGATGGGAGGATTGTTTGAACCCGTGAGGCAGAGGTTGCAGTGAGCCGAAATTGTGTCACTGTACTTCAGCTTGGGCAACAGAGTGAGATCTTGTCCAAAAAAAAACAAAAATAAAAAACAAAAAACAA
Source organism: Macaca nemestrina (assembly GCF_043159975.1). NCBI lineage: Eukaryota > Metazoa > Chordata > Mammalia > Primates > Cercopithecidae > Macaca > Macaca nemestrina. The sequence continues at coordinate 67,781,836 of NC_092128.1, forward strand.
AACAACAACAACAACAAAAAAACAGAAAAGAAAAGAAAAGAAAAGAAACATGTTACTCCTCCATTAAAAACCTTACAATGACTTTCCCTTTGTAGAGACAAAAAAGTCCAAGTCCTTGCCCTAATCTAACGGGGTTCAAAGGCTGAGTGGCCCTGTCACTACCTGTTTTTCTTCATGCTCATTCTATTCCTGCCATGCTTGCCTCTTGGCTCTATTGTGAGCACCAGACTCTATCCTGCCTTGGAGGTCCTTGCACTTGCTCTTCCATCAGGTATCCATATGGTTCACTTTCTTAATTCTTTTTTTTTTCTTTTAAGATGGAGTTTTGCTCTTGTCACCCAGGCTGGAGTGCAGTGGTGCAATCTCAGCTCACTGCAACCTCCGTCTCATGGGTTCAAGCAATTCTTCTGCCTCAGCCTCCCGAAGTAGCTGGGATTACAGTCACCTGCCACCACACCCAGCTAATTTTTTTGTATTTTTAGTTGAGATGGGGTTTCACCCTGTTGGCCAGGCTGGTCTTGAACTCCTGACCTCAGGTGATCCACCTGCCTTGGCCTCCCAAAGTGCTGGGATTACAGGCGTGAGCCACTGCGCCTGGCCACTTTCTTAATTCTTTCAGGCCTCTTTGCTCGAATGTTATCATTTTAGAGATACTTTCCTGGAAACCCAATCTAAACAGTAGCTTATCTATTCTGTTCACTTAATTTGTTTTACTATTTACTTCATAAAGCTTACCACCTGACGTTTATTTATTTTTTATTGTTTATTATCTGTCTCCTCCAGCTAGAATAAAAGCACCATGAATGCAGGAATTGGCTTTCAAAATCTATTTGGTGAATGAATGAATGAATTGCATTTTCTTCCTAAATTTCACAATTGTGAGTTCTTATGTACTTATTGATTTAACAGATATTTATAAACATTCTCCTTATTTCATATACAGAATAGTCAAACTTGAATTTCCAGTTATAAATTCCATTACTTGGGAGTTGAAATTTTCTCAGGTAAATAGAAAACAGTAATTACTAGTAATCTAGAGCTCTTCATCACACTCTTGTGACAGTATCATAACATACATTAAAAAAATTGATGAAGTGGCTTATTTGAGTCCCACTTCCATTATTCTATAGTTTTAAAATTGTGTAAATTGTGTCATGCCCGAGGCTTGAAAGCCCTTTAAAAAATGCACAATAACCTCTGGTGAAATAATCTCCAGTGTAGTGAGCTCACTCTCGAAATGATTCATTTTATCCCTTCTTCAGACTGCAGTAGCCCTTATGAAATACGTTTCATATGAGTCCAGGTTTGGTGAAAAATGGCTCCCTGCAACTTTTACCTGTTGATCCTAGTCAACTGCTTCCCCTTACTTTCCTCCACATACTATGACAACTAATCAAATATAGTATTTTAAGATCATTTACCATGGTTGCTTTAAATCCTTGTCTTCCTTTTAAATTGTAGATACTCTACACTCTATAGCTCAGTATCAATTACTGTCTTAATCATAACTTTTTTTTCCTGAGAGCTTATACTAAAGGACACTCATCTGGGGTTACAGCATTAAGTGTCTCTTGAGATATTGCAATACAACACTGAAAAAACCTTAACTTGCTCCCTCTCCATTATTAATAGGCTCCTTCTTAATACAGGTCATGGATTATATCCAGGGATAAGAAGGTTGGAGAACACCTGGTCTACCTATGTTTTTCTATCTTATTGATTAATAAGTGTGTTGTCTTTCTAGCATACAGATACATTAGCCTTGCTGAAACTGAGAGATAACATCAGCAATTAGAATTTGATATAAAATAATTATTTGTCTGGCCCGTGACTACAGCTATTACATTTCATAGAATTTTAGGGCTAGGTAACATCTTAAAGATAAGTTAATCTAATCCACATATTTCACATATGTGAGTAACCTCATGGAAGTCATTCCGATTAAGCTGCTCTTTCATGCTTTTTTTGCTGTTGTTACTCAATTCTGTGCCCTTTGCTTACCAGCAAGAGTGCATTCATATTACTTTCTAGTGATTAGAGGTGAACATAAGACATAAAGTCATCTGGACTAAGTCCCTAATTTACAGATGATGAGATCTGAAAAGATTAAATGATTTGCCCAAATTCAAAAGGTTTTGTCCAAAACCTGGCTTGGCCCCAGGTTTCCTACTGGATTTGTATTCTAGTACACTTTCTATTACTCTGGGGTTTAGATTAAAGTCTCAAATTATTGAAAAATATAATTACCAATAATCTGGAATCTTCCATTTATTTCTTGAAAAGTGACATGAAATACTTTTAAAAAGATTTGACAGAGTTTTTCTTTGAGCCAACTTCTACCTTTTAAACGTGTTTTGAATTTTAAATATACATAAAATAGAAAGGATAGTATAATAAATGCTCATATGACAGATTCAGTAATCATAATTTTATCTCACTTATTATCTCCTCTGTCCCTTTTTTCTTTATTTTTTACTGAAATATTTTAAATCCAAAACATTGTGTTATTCTACTGTGACATATTTCAGTAAGCTAAAAAGTAGACTCAAAAAATTGTGAAACTATCATCACCCGTAATGAACAATTCCTTGCTATAATGTAATACATTCAATGCTTACGCTTTCTTGAATGTCTCAAAAATAACTTTTTACTTCTGTTTTTTTCAATTAAGGAACCCACACAAGGTCCACATACTGCATTTTGTTACATCTCTTTTAATCTAGAGCTGTTCTATATCAATGTTGTTGACTTATTGAAAAAAATTGGGTTACTTATTCTGTAGAATGTCACAAACTCTGGATCAATCTATATGTTTCCTCTTGGTTACATTTAACTTGTTACTCCAACCCTTATATCCCCAATTATCCCTGATAATTGAAGGAGTTAGCATTGAAGGTTAGATGAGATTCAGGTTCAACTTATTGGCACACACTTGTGGTGCTGTGTGCTTCATTAAATGTACATAGTGTTACTGTCCAGTCATTCTACTTTTGTGATGCTAACAGGATACAATTTCCTAACAGTTTGTCATGTAATAATTTCATCTACTGATAAAAGCTGCCTGTATCATTTTGTCAGGAAATGCAAAGTGACAATTTTCTAATTTTCACTTTCTTTTCACTTTTATTAACTGGCATTTTTCTGTAGAGAACTTTTCACTGTCAACTAGGACTATTCAGTCACTCTGCAGTACAGAAAATGCAGGATGAATGCTTAATTCTTTTCTTTCTACTGCCAACTTCTAAGGTAAGGAAATGTTTAAATACTTATAATGGTGACCAACTAAATTTGTGTGTGTGTGTTTTGCTTTTTAGTGATGAAATGAACTGATGGATTATAACAAATTAATTGCAACCATTATTCTTTTCATTATTCTCATATTTGGCCAGTGGATTCCTCCTGCATATTTATTTGCTCCTATGGCCTTTGGACATGTCCTGCCAGCTTTTTATTTTATTTTTTTAAGAATGGAGTCTTGCACTGTTGCCCAGACTGGAGTGCATTGGTGTAATCATAGCTCACTGTAACCTTGAACTCTTGAGTTCAAGCAATCCTCCCACCTCAGCCTCCTGAGCAGCTATGACTACCAGCACATGCCACCATGTATGACTATTTTAATTTTTGTAGAGACATGGTTTCACTATGTTGCTCAGTCTAGTTTCGAACCTCTGGCCTCAAGCAATCCTCCTGCCCCAGCCTCCCAAAGCATTAAGATTATAGGCATGAACCACCATACTCTGCCTCCCATTAGTCGTTGATTACCCTTCTTGCTTTCTGGTAAAACAATTTGTCACAGACCCATTTCATGTGTTTTCTGCCCCAAATCTGGAATCAGAATTCTGCCATAGAACTCTGGCTGCTTTTTGTGGGAAATGCTAATCAGGGACCAAAATGTGGGCAATAGGAGCAATCTTGTTTTTGGGTGGTCATTGTCCTCCAGATTTTTGCAATTATAGCGCTAAGGAACATAATGTTGAAAAGAAAAGCAAAATCTGGAAATAATACTGATATTTCCAATCAAAATTTGACATTATAGAATTTTCATTTAACTTAACTTGAAACTCTTTTCTCTTATACTAACAATTTTGGTTCTTAACAACATTGACAACATAACCTATTTGATTTATCTTCATGCACAGATGTATGTATGTATTTGTATACAAACTGGTTTCAAATTAATAATATTAATATTGCTAGTAGTTTCTCAATTAAGTTTGAGATTCATCTTAAGCTCTGTTTATAATTGGAACTCTTTCTACTTAAGATGTACACTCGAAATACTCAAAAGTCATTTCAAACAAATCTATTGTCTGTATATAATATAATTAATTTGATATATTAATAGGTTCAACTGTTTTCATTTGTTTTTAGTTTAGCAAACTGTGGTCTCCAAAACAGTTGCTTCAGTATCACCTGAAAACTTGTTAAGAGTATAAATTTTCAGGTCCTCGATTTTCTTCTAGATCAGAAACTTTGGGAATCAGTTCCTAAAGACAATTTTTATGTACACTAAAGTTTGAGAACCACTGATCTAGTAATCCATTTTTTATTAGTTTTTCTTTTTACAAATAAAACACATTCATGTATATATTAAAATCACTTTTCTTACAAGTGGTATCATGCTATGTATACTGCTCTGCATCTTGCAGATTGGAAAATATTGCATGTTGCATCTTGGAAAATCTTGCATCTTGCCATTGGAAAAATATATTTTGTATAAATAATTTTGTACTTTTAACTAGAATATTTTGGAGTAGATTCCTAGAAGTCAGATTGCTATACAGATTGCTTGTACATTTTTTCCCCTAGACATTATCAAATTTCTTTGCCTAACAGTTGTACCACTTTGCATTCCCATCAGCTGTTTTCTACAACCGTGCTGATAGAGTATGTTATCAGATTTTTGGGTGTTTGCCAATCTGATAGATGAGAAATTGTAGCTTGTTGCACTTTTTACTTGCATTTCCCTTGGTGAGAGTGAGGTTGAGCATTAGTTCATGCATTTAGTGCCATTTCTTCTTTGAACTGCCTGCTTATATATTTTGCCATTTTTCTATCAGATTTTAGTTTTTTCTCAATTTGTAAGAAATCTTGATATATTAAGAATATTAGCCATTTAATTGCAAATACATTTTTTTCAGTTCATCATTCGTCTTTTGACTTTGCTGAGTCAAAGACTAAGCCTTCACATCCAACCCATTTTTTTTTTAATTTATTTATTATTATTATACTTTAAGTTGTGGGGTACATGTGCATAACGTGCAGGATTGTTACATATGTATACTTGTGCCATGTTGGTGTGCTGCACCCATCAACTCGTCATTTACATCAGGTATAACTCCCAGTGCAATCCCTCCCCCCTCCCCCCTCCCCATGATAGGCCCCGGTGTGTGGTGTTCCCCTTCCTGAGTCCAAGTGATCTCATTGTTCAGTTCCCACCTATGAGTGAGAACATGCGGTGTTTGGTTTTCTGTTCTTGTGATAGTTTGCTAAGAATGATGGTTTCCAGCTGCATCCATGTCCCTACAAAGGACACAAACTCATCCTTTTTTATGGCTGCATAGTATTCCATGGTGTATATGTGCCACATTTTCTTAATCCAATCTGTCACTGATGGACATTTGGGTTGATTCCAAGTCTTTGCTATTGTGAATAGTGCTGCAATAAACATACGTGTGCATGTGTCTTTATAGCAGCATAATTTATAATCCTTTGGGTATATACCCAGTAATGGGATGGCTGGGTCATATGGTACATCTAGTTCTAGATCCTTGAGGAATCGCCATACTGTTTTCCATAATGGTTGAACTAGTTTACAATCCCACCAACAGTGTAAAAGTGTTCCTATTTCTCCACATCCTCTCCAGCACCTGTTGTTTCCTGACATTTTAATGATTGCCATTCTAACTGGTGTGAGATGGTATCTCATTGTGGTTTTGATTTGCATTTCTCTGATGGCCAGTGATGATGAGCATTTTTTCATGTGTCTGTTGGCTGTATGAATGTCTTCTTTTGAGAAATGTCTGTTCATATCCTTTGCCCACTTTTTGATGGGGTTGTTTGTTTTTTTCTTGTAAATTTGTTTGAGTTCTTTGTAGGTTCTGGATATTAGCCCTTTGTCAGATGAGTAGATTGCAAAAATTTTCTCCCATTCTGTAGGTTGCCTGTTCGCTCTGATGGTAGTTTCTTTTGCTGTGCAGAAGCTCTTTAGTTTAATGAGATCCCATTTGTCAATTTTGGCTTTTGCTGCCGTTGCTTTTGGTGTTTTAGACATGAAGTCTTTGCCCATGCCTATGTCCTGAATGGTACTACCTAGGTTTTCCTCTAGGATTTTTATGGTATTAGGTCTAACATTTAAGTCTCTAATCCATCTTGAATTAGTTTTCGTATAAGGAGTAAGGAAAGGATCCAGTTTCAGCTTTCTACTTATGGCTAGCCAATTTTCCCAGCACCATTTATTAAATAGGGAATCCTTTCCCCATTTCTTGTTTCTCTCAGGTTTGTCAAAGATCAGATGGCTGTAGATGTGTGGTATTATTTCTGAGGACTCTGTTCTGTTCCATTGGTCTATATCTCTGTTTTGGTACCAGTACCATGCTGTTTTGGTTACTGTAGCCTTGTAGTATAGTTTGAAGTCAGGTAGCGTGATGCCTCCAGCTTTGTTCTTTTGACTTAGGATTGTCTTGGAGATGCGGGCTCTTTTTTGGTTCCATATGAACTTTAAAGCAGTTTTTTCCAATTCTGTGAAGAAACTCATTGGTAGCTTGATGGGGATGGCATTGAATCTATAAATTACCTTGGGCAGTATGGCCATTTTCACGATATTGATTCTTCCTATCCATGAGCATGGTATGTTCTTCCATTTGTTTGTGTCCTCTTTGATTTCACTGAGCAGTGGTTTGTAGTTCTCCTTGAAGAGGTCCTTTACATCCCTTGTAAGTTGGATTCCTAGGTATTTGATTCTCTTTGAAGCAATTGTGAATGGAAGTTCCTTCATGATTTGGCTCTCTGTTTGTCTGTTACTGGTATATAAGAATGCTTGTGATTTTTGCACATTAATTTTGTATCCTGAGACTTTGCTGAAGTTGCTTATCAGCTTAAGGAGATTTTGGGCTGAGACAATGGGGTTTTCTAAATATACAATCATGTCATCTGCAAACAGGGACAGTTTGACTTCTTCTTTTCCTAACTGAATACCCTTGATTTCTTTCTCTTGCCTAATTGCCCTAGCCAGAACTTCCAACACTATGTTGAATAGGAGTGGTGAGAGAGGGCATCCCTGTCTTGTGCCAGTTTTCAAAGGGAATTTTTCCAGTTTTTGCCCATTCAGTATGATATTGGCTGTGGGTTTGTCATAAATAGCTCTTATTATTTTGAGGTACGTTCCATCAATACCGAATTTATTGAGCGTTTTTAGCATGAAGGGCTGTTGAATTTTGTCAAAAGCCTTTTCTGCATCTATTGAGATAATCATGTGGTTCTTGTCTTTGGTTCTGTTTATATGCTGGATTATGTTTATTGATTTGCAAATGTTGAACCAGCCTTGCATCCCAGGGATGAAGCCCACTTGATCATGGTGGATAAGCTTTTTGATGTGTTGCTGAATCCGGTTTGCCAGTATTTTATTGAGGATTTTTGCATCGATGTTCATCAGGGATATTGGTCTAAAATTCTCTTTTTTTGTTGTGTCTCTGCCAGGCTTTGGTATCAGGATGATGTTGGCCTCATAAAATGAGTTAGGGAGGATTCCCTCTTTTTCTATTGATTGGAATAGTTTCAGAAGGAATGGTACCAACTCCTCCTTGTATCTCTGGTAGAATTCAGCTGTGAATCCATCTGGTCCTGGACTTTTTTTGGTTGGTAGGCTATTAATTATTGCCTCAATTTCAGAGCCTGCTATTGATCTATTCAGGGATTCAACTTCTTCCTGGTTTAGTCTTGGAAGAGTGTAAGTGTCCAGGAAATTATCCATTTCTTCTAGATTTTCCAGTTTATTTGCGTAGAGGTGTTTATAGTATTCTCTGATGGTAGTTTGTATTTCTGTGGGGTCAGTGGTGATATCCCCTTTATCATTTTTAATTGCGTCGATTTGATTCTTCTCTCTTTTCTTCTTTATTAGTCTTGCTAGTGGTCTGTCAATTTTGTTGATCTTTTCAAAAAACCAACTCCTGGATTCATTGATTTTTTGGAGAGTTTTTTGTGTCTCTATCTCCTTCAGTTCTGCTCTGATCTTAGTTATTTCTAGCCTTCTGCTAGCTTTCGAATGTGTTTGCTCTTGCTTCTCTAGTTCTTTTAATTGCGATGTTAGAGTGTCAATTTTAGATCTTTCCTGCTTTCTCTTGTGGGCATTTAGTGCTATAAATTTCCCTCTACACACTGCTTTAAATGTGTCCCAGAGATTCTGGTATGTTGTATCTTTGTTCTCATTGGTTTCAAAGAACATCTTTATTTCTGCCTTCATTTCGTTATGTACCCAGTAGTCATTCAGGAGCAGTCCAACCCATTTTTATTCGAATTGTTACTTTTGGTCTGGTGCTGTGGCTTACGTCTGTAATCCAAGCACTTTGGGAGGCTGAGGTAGGTGGATCAGTTGAGCTCAGGAGTTTGAGACCAGCCTGGCCAGCATGACTAAACCCCATCTCTACAAAATATACAAAAATTAGCTGGGCATGGTGGTGCACACCGGTAATCCCAGCTACTCAGGAGGCTGAGGCAGGAGAATCACTTGAGCCCAGGAGGTGGAGGTTGTAGTGAGCCAAGACTGTGCCACTGCACTCCAGTCTGGGTGACAGGGAGACACCTTGTCTCAAAACAAAAAAAAATTGTAATAATGCTTTTAATCTTCTCATTTTTTAGATATGGTCTGTTGATTTCTATGAGAATCAACACTTAAAATAACTACCTACTGCTTTCTCTTTTTCCCCTACCACTCAATTTTATTAAGTACGTTTGTTACAGGAAAGGGGTCCCGATTCGGACCCCAAGAGAGGGTTCTTGGATCTCGTGCAAGAAAGAATTCAGGGCAAGTTTATTAGGAAAGTAAAGGAATAAAAGAATGGCTACTCCATAGGCAGAGTAACCCTGGAGGGTTGCTGGTTGCCCTTTTTTATGGTTATTTCTTGATGATATGCTGAACAAGGAGTGGGTTATTCATGTCTCCCCTTTTTAGACCATATAGGGTAACTTCCTGATGTTGCCACTGGATTGGTAAACTGTCGTGATGCTGGTGGGAGTGTAGCAGTGAGAATGACTCTCTCTCATGGCCATCTTGGTTTTGGTGGGTTTTAGCCGACTTCTTTACTGCCTGTTTATCAGCAAGTTCTTCATAACCTGTATCTTGTGCCAACCTCCTATTTCATCCTGTGACTTAGAATGCCTTAACCATCTGGGAATGCAGCCCACGTGTCTTAACCTTGTTTTATCCAGCCTCTAATCAAGATGAAGTTGCTCTGGTTCAAACAATTCTGACAGTTTTGCCTTCATTTTAATCTTTGTATTCTTAAGTATTCTCAAAATACTATTTGGTTTATCACCTTCAAGTGATAACCTTAGTTCATATGGTTTTTTTTTTTTCACCAAGTATCTTAAAAGATATAGGTGGGAAGCTAACATCTGATATCTACTCTACTTTTCATGTGCCCTTTTTCTTCCCTTCTCCATTTTCCTTACTATTCTCCATTTTCCATTACTTACTATTCTTCGTCTTCAATTCTCCATTTTCCATAACTTACTATTCTCCATCTTCCATTCACCATTTTCCTTACTATTCTCTATTTTCCATTACTTACTATTCTCCATCTTCCATTCTCCATTTCTTTACTATTCTCCATTTTCGATTATTTACTATTCTCCATCTTCTATTCTCCATTTTCCTTACTTTTCTCCATTTTTCATTACTATTCTCCATCTTCCGTTCTCCATTTTCCTTACTCTGCACTTGTGGCATCTGTTTGTGTATTTCTTTAAGTATAGTTCTGATTTCTCATTGTTTGCTCTTTTACCCTCCGAATTCTTCTTGGCATCTGTTAATTCTTATTTTCTTTTCTTCTATAAACTTGTGGCACAACTCTAAGGAATGCTACAATTTTTTCTAATTCTGTAAGTCAGAATAACTTTTTGTGGAGGTACTGTGCACCTAGCCAATATCACATTGAATTTAAGTTAATTTTTGTATCTTTTTTTCTCTCATCCTTTTCTCAAATCAGGGTCCAGAAATTGATTAGGGCTAGAAGGTGGGGAAGGGGTCTGGTCTGTGCCTGTGGTGGTTGACATCTTTATTCTGGCTCTTCTGGCCACATGATACTGCTGTTAAGAGTTGGGTCGATTTAGTCACTTAGCTTTTCGTGGCCTTTGAAGTGTTTCTCAGAGAACTTTACTGTATTGACTGAAGATTCTTACTAAAAGCTTTGTGTCTTACTGAAGTAGTGAGGCCTCTCTCAGCATTTGGGATACTTCATTCTACAATCCTTGTTCCTCTGCCTCACATTCAGGGTGGCGGAGGGATTAAATCCGTACCTTTTTCTCAGATTCAGCCATTTTCAACTTTTGCCCCAAGCATCTTTTCTTCACTATCTCTTTACCACATTTAGTCCTTCTCTGAGAATAGCAGCTTCATAACGTTCAGTGAAACAGAAATACATTTTTTTCTTTTATATATATCTTTAGACCTTAAGAATCACATATTTTCTTCTCTTTCATAGGTAGGGGATTGGAACTTGGAAAAAGAGATATGCTTCCCTAACACACTCTGTTATGTACATTTGTCATTTATTTATGCTTAACATCTTAGGACATAACAATTGGCGAAACTATCTGTTGAGGATTATATTTGAGTGAAAGGGTTAATAAATGTCATAATTATTATCTAATGTTATTAACAAAAGTTATTTATTTTGCTGCTTTTTTGCTTGTGATGCTTTGTCAGTTAGGTTCTCCAAGAAGCAGATACCAAGATAAGATGGGAGATTTATTGGAGGAAATGACTTAAAGGATAAACGAGGAGGGAGCCTTCATATTGCAATGCTGGCCTTAACACATGCAAAAGATGAAGGCGAGGGAAACATTGGAGAGGAGGAGATCCAAGTCATAGTGCAGATGTGAAAAGTCTTGGCTGGTCCAATGGGGACAGCCAAGCAAACGCTGCCCATTAGAGGAAGCTCGTATGAGGCAATGATCCATTAGAGGATGCTCATATGAGGCAATGATGGCTTTGTTCTAGTATCTCTGTTATGCATGGTCATTGGCTGGGAGCAGCCCAAGGGCAGTGTGGATCATGTGAATAACGTGGTGCTTATCAATAATGTGGGCCAGTTGAAGGCTGTTTATTTATTATGTTTCCTTGCAGCAGGGTCTCTCGAAGGAACATCTGAGTAGGTCATCTTCCATGACTGCCACTGATGTCTACTTGCTATTTTTAGCCAGTTTTATAAAAACTATTTTTATTGTAAAATTATTTTATATTAAAGCAGTTTTAACAGTCTTCTTCATATGGGGAAGAATTCCAACAGAGATGAAATAATGGACAACTTTTTGTTGTTGAATATTCCTAAAATGTTTACTAAGACTTTAAATATTATTTTAATGAGAGAACATGAAAGAAGGGGAAAATGTTGTGTATCATTCTTTAGAATTCCAATAATCACAGTCAGCCTAAGTGTACCACTAGATAATTCTGTTTCTTTAGTCTTTGTCATGTTTTTTAAAGGCAAAGTACTCATCACTGACTGAAAAGTCCAAAATTGTAACTGGATATACCTGTTTCAGATCAGTCCTTTTGACCCCCCACTTTTTTTTGGATCTACAACCAACTTGTTTTCAACTTAATCACCTGATTTCAAAAGGATCGGAAAAAACCCTAGCCTGAAAATCAGGTAATCTGTGGTCTAATTCTGCTTTGTTGCAATGTAGCTATGTGACCTTGCAGAAATTACTTCACCTTCTTGGGTTCAGTTTCCACATCTGTGAAATGAATTTATACGATTCGATAATCTCTAGGCTTCATGTAGTCTAAAAAACACTATAGTTGGAGTAGGAGGTTATGGATAAAGTTTCTGTATTTCTTATCAAAAACTAAAATAAAGACATGGAGGCCATGTTTAGGAAATATGTGTGGAGCATATATTTTGGAAAATGGAATAAACATTTAAAACAATTTTCTATGCTGAAGGATAGGTTAATTTCTATGAGATAAACTTTAATAAGGATAGGGTGAGTATTTTTTTTAAATAAGCCTTTTATTTTAAAACAATTTTAGAGTTACAGTACTTTAAAATATTTTTAGATTTATAGCATTATTGCAAAGACAGTGCAGATAGTGCAAGATAGTTTTGCTTTGCACTTAGGTTTAAAAATATTAATGGTAATCATTATAAGGCGGATGGTTTGGTGGTGGAAGCGGGCAGAGATGGGGTAGAGGGGCAGACTATGGAGAGACTGGAATTAATACTTTATGTGAAAAGGCATTAGGCATATTATTTGATGTGATCCTGAAATTATGTGACTATAAAAAAATTACAGTGAATGTGTACACTTTATAGAGACTCACAAGTTAGAATAACAGAAGCAACAATCACATTATATTCTATACCTGCACCTCATCTGGAGTTATATTTTTGATGCTTGCTTGATATTTTTAGCCAGTTTTATAAAAACTATTTTTATTGACAATTTATTTTATATTAAAGTATTTTAAGTCTTCTTCATATGGGGAAAAATTCCAATAGAGATGAAATAATGGACAACTTTTGTTGTTGAATATTCCTAAAATTCAAGAATTTAAATACTATTTTAATTACAGAATGTGAAAGAAAGGAAAAAATGTCCTGTTTTTGGCTTAAGGAACTGTGTTTCAAAAGGAACATCGAAATGTTTGTAGATCTGAACAAGAGGCACCAGAAAGATGAAAGATTTAGAAATGTTTATATACGAGAAAAGAATGAACGTGCTGGTGAGGTTTAGCATGAGTAAGATAAGATTTAGCAGGGATAGGCAATCAATTACTTAAAAAGATTTTTTGTTTATAATTTTTTAATTAAAAATTTTTAATTGATACATGATAATTATACATATTTATGGGGTACATAGTGACATGGCAATACATATATAGCGATCAGATTAGGATAATTAGCATATCCATCATCTTAAGAATTTAGCATTTCTTTCTGTTGAGATCATATCTTCCTTCTAGCTATTTGAAATATATATTATTAACTATAGTCATCCTACAGAGCTATAGAACACTACAACTTAATCCTCCTATATAGCTGTAATTTTGTATCTTTTAACAAATTTTTTCCTATGCCCCATTACCTTTTAAATTAAATTTATTTTAATAATTAGGTAACCTACTCATGTAATTAAAAAACCAAAATGATATGAAAAGGTCTATGGTGCTTCTACTCCTGTCACTACTCCTCTGTTCTCCCATCTTGTTTGGTATGGATCTTTTGAATCCTTCTAAGAGTTTCTTTAGGCAATTAAAAGCAAATACACATATGCAAAAGGAATCATACTATATATATTTTGTACCTTTTTAAAAATTTCACAGTATATGTTGGACATCTTTCCATATATGTAAAAGAAGCTGCCTTGGTTTGTTTTAAACAGCTGTATAGAATTCCATTCTGTGAAAGCATCATTGTTTCTTTGACCAGTCCCAAAGATGAATTATTGCGTCACTGCCCATATTCTACTTTTACAATGTCATTCATGAAAAACAAGAAAAACAAATAGCAATGCTTATTTTTCATCTTGAATGCCTGTAGGCGTATCTATAGCATAAATTCTCAGGAGTGAGACTCCTGGATCAAAACTTAACTCTGTGTTTTTATTTTGAAAGATACCGCCTAATTGCTCTGCACAGGAATTGTCCTAATTTACATATCCAAGAGCAATGTATGTGAACCTACGTTTCAACAGCCTCACCCACAGAATGTGTGCTCAAACTTTTGGATTTTTACCCATCTACTAGGTGAGAAATGGTATTGATGCAGTTACAATTTTCACACGTCTCATTATGAATGAAGTAGAATATCTTTTTATATGTTGAAGAGCCTTGTTTCTCCTGTGAACTTTGTTCATACTCTTTGTATAATTTCCAACTGGATGGTGTAGTAGTTGTAGTTGGCATTGCCAACTGCAAGTTCCTCTTGGCAGCCACCTCTACAAGCTGAAAGCTGGTTGTATGAATGCTGGTACCTCTTTGCCTGTGGGCCTTTTTCCCCCAGACATGGTGGCATGCACAGCAAGTGTGTAGGAAAAGCCAGAGTGCCAGAAAGTTAATGTCTTGGAAGCATCTGTATTCCAATGTTAAGCAAGGATTTGGTAGATGAAAAGCACAGTTTCCTTTCCCCTTGATGGGAATAACTCTTAGTTTTGTCTGACACTGTCTTCCAGAGTTTCCCAGCAAAATTGAGCTCCAGTTGCCCAGATGGGTGACCAGCGAGAACATTCATACTTTATTCCTTCCCTGCTCTGTCTACTTTACTACTCCATTCCTAGAACTTAATAATTTGACGATTTTTAACTTCCAGTATAAACTCTTTTACAAGAAGTCTTGCCTCAGGATCAGTTTCTAGAAGTGCCAAGCCAAGCCAGGTTGTTAGGCCTACGTTTGAGCGCTGTGCAAAGTGTAGTCTGCCCGTGGTGCTGGCTTGTGAGCTGTTTGTTACCAGTCTGTAATAAATTCAGAAATTGGGGTGAAAAGCTTAGAAACTTTTATGGCAATTTGATGTTGCCATCATATTTAAGCATGTGATTTTGTGTTTTACAGACATATGCATTGATTTGTAATGAACTGGAAAAAAATGAAACAAAAATTACTGGCCCTCATCTCTGATAGTTGGTGAGGCACTGCTTTAAATGACCACACTAAGAAAAATGGGTAGGAGTACAACTAGGAAAACTTTGGTTATCTACAGAGAGAACTCCCTGATAATTTCCTGGAGTGCTTAAAATGAAAGATTTCTTCTTGGTGATGGTCAATACTCTATCATGAGAAGAGTTAAGCCTGCTTAGAAGGCTAGCTATAAGAGACTCTATAGAAAATTCCTGCATTTGGTAGCAGATCTCTTCTGCTTTTTTATTTTCTAAAACTGACAAGTAACAGTTGTACATGGTCATGAGGTACATAGTTAATGTTTATGTATGTACAATGTATAGTGATCAGATCAGTGTAATTAGCATATCCATCATCGCAAACATTTATCATTTCTTTGTGTTGTGAACATTCAATATTCTCCTGGCTATTTGAAATTATATGTTGTTGTTAACTATAGTCATCCTACAGAGCTATGGAACACTAAAACTTGTTTATTTTACTCTGATGAAATGAGAGCAGGAACTCTGTCATTCTTTTTCATCTCTATCTTAGAATGAAAGAAAGGATTAATAAAAATGAAATGAATACACTGGTTGAGCTCCTTCAAAATCTGTTGATTTTCTAAAACTCATAAGGCCAAGTTTAATTCTAGTTTTCTATTTTATCACAATCTGATACTTTTTGATATACAATACTGTGAGTTCCAGTCCAGCAACCTTTCGTTTTTACAAAACTGAGAAAAAGCTCATTTTTACAGCTATAGGTAACGGAACTAAGCCTGATGTGTGTGTGTGTGTGTGTGTGTGTGTGTGTGTGTGTGTGTAACCCTAGATTCTTCAACTAGTATTAAAGTACTAAATGAGAAGTGTTATGAAATTTCTTGCATGGGTTACTGGGTCTCAAGAACAAGTAAGTTCACTCAGTATGCAAAGCAATAAGGTGAAACCAGGGAAAAAGAAAATATTTGCCTTTAAGCTCTGGAGAAGAGCTATCCTCTCCTTGACTGCTCCTTTGAGTCCTCAGGTCTGGGGATTTTACCTACCTCCACCAGAACAAAGCTCCCTTTATAGTTTAGGAAAGCTTGTGGCCAGACTAGAGTGGGAAGATTAGAATGGCAATTGCAATGAAATTGAACTTAATGCGGGAACCACAGATCCTGTGTTTCTACAACCTTAGAGGACGAATTGAAATCAACATAGGTAAACCTGGAGTATTGAGGACTGGGCAATCAGGAATATTTAAAATGCAAATAAGCTTCTTGTCTTTAAAAATGTTTTTAAGAAGCGTTGCAGTGGTTTGGTTCACTTAGTCTATTTTGTGGATTCAAAGGGACACTTAGGAGGACAGCATTGTTGTCCCCCATTATATTGTTGTGTTAAAAGGAGATGGCTCTGGAGTCAGACTGCCTAGATCCCAGCTCTGCTTCTTATTAGTTGTGTGAACTTAGTCAAGGTACTGAGATTTCAAATCTCAGTTTCCTCTTCTGAGGATAAGAAGAGAACCTTAGAGAATTGTTATGAGGATTAAATAAGGTAAGGCATGTGAAATTGTTAGCATAGGCTCTGCTGCTCACAGCATTATGCAATAAATATCATTAAAAGCCTTCAAAAATTCCCTTACAGCAGAAAGCAAGTAGCACTGGATCCTTTTGGCTTTTGCTGGGTAATGGCAAGAGCACTGTCCTGCTCTTCCACATTCCCCTTTTCTCAGTCCCTTTGCTCTCAATTCCTTCATCCTTCACCTCCCTCATATGGGTCTTATCTGAAACTTTAGGACTTTGTCTTGAGCTTGAGGAGAGGTAATGCATATGTTACCAGAAAGGGGGTCCAATCCAGACCCCAAGAGAGAGTTCTTGGATCTTGCACAAGAAAGAATTTGAGGTGAATTCATAAAATGAAAGCAAGTTTATTAACACTGTAAAGGAATAATATGGCTACCTCATAGGGCTGCCTGAGTATAGTTATAGTTATTTATTGATTATATGATAAACAAGGGATGGCTTATTCATGAGATGTTCAGGAAAGGGTCAGATGATTCCCAGAACTGAGGGCTCCTCCTGCTTGTAGAACATATAGGGTAACTTCTGGACGTGGCCATGGAATTTGTAAACTGTCATGGTGCTAGTGGGAGTGTCTTTTAGGCTCCTAATACATTATAATTAGCATATAATGATCAGCTGAGACGACCAGAGATCGCTTTCATTGCCATCTTGGTTTTAGTAGGTTTTGAATGGCTTCTATACTGCATCCTGTTTTATCAGAAAGGTCTTTGTGACCTGTACCTTGTGCTAACTCCTATCTCATCCTGTGACTGTGAACACCTGCTGTCCTGGGAATGTAGCCCAGTAGGTCTCAGTCTTTATTTATTTATTTATTTACTTATTTTTTGAGATGGAGTTTCACTCTTGTCACCCAAGCTGGAGTACGATGGTGTGATCTCGGTTCATTGCAACCTCTGCTTCCTGGATTCGAGAGCTTCTCCTGCCTCAGCCTCCAGAGTAGCTGGGATCACAGGCATGCGCCACCACACTGGCTAATTTTTTGTATTTTTAGTAGAGACAGGGTTTCACGATGTTGGCCAGGCTGGTCTCAAACTCCTGACCTCAGGTGATCCACCTGCCTCGGCCTACCAAAGTGCTGGGATTACAGGTGTGAGTCACTGTGCCTGGCCAGTCTCAGCCTTATTTTACTCAACCTCTATTGAAGATGGAGTCACCCTGGTTCAAATGCCTCTGATACATTGAAGAGTAACTTATACTCTTTTCCCAAATTCTACTGAACAAACCTTGAGAAGAGTGAAATATTTTTCTAGAATGTAAACCTAATTCATTGTAGAAAATTGAAGTAGGATCCTGTAAGGCTACCTGTGGGTGGTGGGGTGTGTGTGTGTGTGTGTGTGTGTTGGACAAGTGGTAGTGAAGATGATGGTTGTGGTTGTGATGATGGAGAATGAAAATTGCAACTACTGTGTGTAGTACCTTGACTGCCATTATACCTTAATTTTGGAAAGGAGCTCCAGAAGCTTTTACACTCTCAGAGCTCTCAGAGGTGAAATGCACAATATATATTTATCATTATCATGGCTCTTTTGTGATCCCTGAACAATAGATGCATGAAGAGCTCCTGAATGAATTTCTAATTGAAATGGCTTTTTCAGTAGGGACTTTCCATTTGCTTCTAGCTTCCTCCAGATTGTCAGTCCTCTCTTTATTTATAAGTTTTAATACTACTTTTGAAAGCAGGATAACACCCATCAGGGCTGCAGCAGTCCAGTTGTGCAAGGCATTTAATGCCCAGTCACGCAGTCTGAATCCAACCTGAAGTCTGCTTGTCGAGCCATTAGCCTTACCCCTGTGGCGTCTGCCTGGAGAAGGAAAGCTTTTTTACCTCCTAATTCTCACAAAAGTCCAGCGTGGAATGGTGCAGTCCTCACCATTTAGCCATCTGATGCTCTCCCCTCTCTAAGGGTAATACTGAAGCACACACAAGATACTGGACTGTGCCACCCCACTGAGCTCCAGCTTACATTGCAAGAAGCTGCAAATCTGTTAATGCACTTTCAAACCCATGCACTGCCTTCTCTTTTCCTTATCCCTGAAGGGAAGTATTTTTAGTCCTAGATGCTGGAACTACTGTGATTCAAAACCTTTTAGTAACTTTCTTTGGAATGCTGATGAGTTAAAACCAGAATTAAACAAAACTAGAAAATACTTTTAAAGTAACATTTAATGAATACACATTTACAAAAGTCATCATCCCTTAACATGGGGAAAGTGCACAAAAATAATATGAAAGTACAAAAATTTTTCTAGAATACAGGAAACATATCAGCAGTAAAGAAGTTTAGTTTAACTTTTGTTTTAATGTAAAATAGTTTGGATCTGTTAAAAGGAATACTGTTCACCCAAAGCACCTATTTTCATCTGTTGTAAACTCATTTTTTCTACCTTAAGTAAACTGGAGGAGTCAGCTGTGTTAATATGGTCAAATTAATTTCATGGTTTTGGGAGGAGGGAGGTTGTGGGAAGGACAGAAGGAGAACTTGGGCTTTCTTTGGTCAGCTGGTGGGGCTTGGAGCTCTTGTGGTTGGGGCCAAAGGTCAGGTTTGGCAATGCAGCTGTTATGCCAAAACCACCAGAGTGCTCTTTAGCTTCAGGCTTCATGGATTGCTTTTAAGTACTCAGGTAGAGCATTTTTACTAGGCTATAAAAGTAGAGTTCATTTTTTTCTATAGGTCAGCATTTTACCTATGAATGGCATTTTCTATTTTCGGTGATGGACTGTGAGCCAGGATAAACACATTACTCCTTTCTTTAACAAAAAAGAGCATAGTTAACTCCAAAGGCTTCTCTAGACCAACCTGAATGATACTTAAACTTTAATCAACCAATGCTCAAGTCAAAGAGCAGTATCCAGCCCCGGTACACCTGACTGTTCTGCATAACATAGATGAGTAGTGACATTTTCCCTGTCTTTTCCACTGATTCTGTAGGTTCAGCACCATATAACATGACTCTACTCAATGTCTTCCAGCTTTTTGTATTCTTGCTTGGGTTTATCAAAGATAAGTTGAAGGAGCATGTGTTCTGTGTACCTTTGCAACTAGTTTTAAATAAACACAAATTGAAATAAAAAAGACTATCTACAATAGTGTGATGAAAGCAACACCCTCATCCAATGGTAATGAAATTGATAAGGTCACTTTAGAAATGACTTGGCAATATATAGCAAATGCTAGTAAAAGTTGTTTAATTCTATACTCCCAATTCTTGGCAGGTATTCTGAGGAAATAATTAAAAATATGGAAAAACATTATTAGTGCAAAGATACC
Organism: Macaca nemestrina; assembly: GCF_043159975.1. NCBI lineage: Eukaryota > Metazoa > Chordata > Mammalia > Primates > Cercopithecidae > Macaca > Macaca nemestrina. The sequence goes on from NC_092128.1 coordinate 67,801,484, forward strand.
TGAAATGTTATTTGTTTTAGTAAAAAAAATGGATATAGTCTACATGTTTAATAAGGAAAGAGGTTTGAAAAATGCCTATTTGATGTGATATTATGCAGCCATTAAGAAAATATATCACGTAAAGCCAGACTAATGCCTGTAATCCCAGTGCTTTGTGAGGCAGAGGCAGGTAGATCACTTGTGGCCAGCAGTTCAAGACCAGCCTGACCAATGTGGTGAAACCCTATCTGTACTAAAAGTACAAAAATTAGCTAGGCATAGTGGCATATGCCTGTAGTCCCAGCTACTCGGGAGGCTGATGCACAAGAATCGCTTGAACCTGGGAGAAGGAGGTTGCAGTGAGCTGAGATTGTGCCATTGCACTCCAGCCTGAGCAACAGAGCAAGATTGTCTCAAAAAAATAAAAAATAATAAAAAAAGGAAAACAAAGCCTCTAGAAAAACAAAGCCTTTAAAAAAGGATGTAAAATTAAATATATAAGGTAGACAGAATTATTTTCAAAAAGTTTTATAGAAAAATATCCTGGATTGTTGATGTTGTTTTAATATATTTTAATCATTTTTGTATAATGTCATGTATAATATGTTATAATGAAAGTAAAAAAAAAAAAAAGGTCTTAGTAGATCAGGCAGAAAAATGCCAAACTCAGTGCCTATTGGTTATTTTGATATGTGGGAAGATCATGCATAAGGCTCCTTTTAGCTCCATGCTTGAGCTAGGAAAGTTAATCCCCCTGCAGGTCACCTTGGAAAGGGTACTATCAGCACAGAAAAACAGTGAGAACCATCCTAAATTTCAGCAAGGATTTGAGAAAGATCCACATAATGACGAATCTTCACACCTCTCTGCCCCATGACTTTCCGTAATTTTCGATCATCTATGCATTGTTCAAATTTATACCTGCAGATTATTTATTTAATTTTACTGCTTACAATTATAATAGACTAAGACAGGTATAGAAGCTACTTATTTATACTAGAAATTAATAGATGGCAAATATTGAATAATATTTGGAATATAAAATTTACAAAGCATATTATAATACCTAAATAATACTAAACCTAATATAGTGCAACTTTACAATGTTTATTTAGCTTGCTGTCTAAAATTCTGGTTTATTTGAACTTTTTGATCCAGAACTTTTATCAACCCTTCTTTGCTTATGCACAATGCAAGTGAAATCCAAGTGGATATCCCTCCATTTTTATTCAATCTTTCCTATACCTATTCTTTGTAGAGGAAGAATTACATGCCAACTCTATAGATTTGCATGTATCCAAGACATGGTTACTTTTAATCAATTGTAAATTTTTCTTGTGTTATAAAAATAGTTCCCCTCAGTAAATATCTGTATTGAGAAAAGCAAAGTCAAGGTGTCATTTCACTAGAATTCATCATGGTAATATTTATGTTTGCCTTTACTTCCAAAAAACAACAAAAAAACTCATTCCCTTTTCACATTTCATGTGACCCACTTCTTCAGATATACCTAATAAAGCCTTTATCAGTGGTCACCATTGTGCTGTTTTTCCTTTCACTTAACTCAGCCCTTGAGCCAGAGAAGGAAGTTGCACATACTTCTACTGGATTTTGCAAGATATTAGGTCATACATGTTGCCCATAGTAAGGAAACTCTTTAGTGTAAAACCACAAAGCTAATTTCAATCTCAGCCCCATAGCCTCCGGGAAAATAAGAGGCAGGGATCTGCACTGATTCTTCACTAACCTGAGATAAAATGGTGATCTCTTCCAGTATGTCAATTTCTCAAACACAGGCAGTGTTTCCTTCAGTCACGGTGTAAGAAAAAAGCTTTCCTAACTATATCCATCCTTCTTCTTTAAACATTCAACACTGTAGTTCAGAACTCCATGTAAATTGAACTTTGTTTTAAATATTTGATTTTCTATTCAATGCTGATTTCTAGTGTTTTGAGTTCCTTTCCCAGCCCTGGCGAATCCTTGTAAGGGTGTTGTCTACACATGGCATGATTAGGACAAACTTGATCACCAGCACGGTGCAAGGAATGATGAGCCCTAACACATAGGCTGCAGGAAGATACCATTTGAGATTTGAAGGGCTGAGGAATCTCTTCCCACCGTACACCAGGGTATGGGCTGTACACAAGATCAGGGTCAAATAACCCAGTTTGGACTATAAACAAGAAACAAAAATATGTAAGTTAACATTGTTTACATCTTAAAGTGAAACACTCTAAGCCAGTGATGGATATTTGTCAACAATCACAAACATTTGAGACCTATAATGTTTAGGACACTTTGTTAAGTACTGAAAAAAAGCACTAACCCTTCCTCAGGATGGTAAATACTTCATTTAAAACAAGATCATTGCTTACAAATGACATAGTAGCTTCACCTTAACCTAGCTGGATGGAAAAAAGTTTCCCAGGAGTAAACTCTTCCAAGTTAGAATAAATCATTAGCTTGCCTTGGTTCCCAAAGGTGAAACTCTTTTATTTATCATCTTTTCTAGAGGTCAGAAATGAATATGACACAGTATGACCTCAAGAAACACCATCTTAGTATATGTTACTGACTAAAACCAGATCCTAGCTCATTTCTATCACAACAAAGAGCAATAGCCAATCTTACTTGTTTCAGCCTACATTTTAAAGCTTATTGTTTATTTCGACCTTAATACTTTGAACAAAAGTGTTAATGAGAACATGTTTACTGAATTTGGTCCCTGGGAGAAATTGCAAGACTTAAGATTCCAATAGTTCTAAAAAATTCTAACCTGATTTTAAAGACTAATGGTCTTTTCTATTATACTCATAATAAGCATGCATCGGAATCATCTTGAAGGCTCATTAAATTTCTGGGCCACATTTTCAGAGTTTCTGATTCAGTAGGCCTGGGCGTGGCCTGGGGTTTTGTGTATCTAACAAGTTTCCAGGTGATGCAGATGCTGCTGGTCCTACTCAAAGTGCCATACTTTGAGGACCACTGGTCTACAAGAATGTGTAGTTACTAACTGCCTTTAAAGAGGGGTTGGTTGGTGGTTGACATGTGGAAGAAAACAATTTTCCCTCTTATAGGAGAGCATTAAGTCTTCAGGTGTGATGACATCTATCAAATCTTGCTGTGAAGATTTTAAACTTTATCTCAACATCTGGTTTTCCATATCTATATGTCCATGTTGTAAGGTTAATTTTTAGATGGTGAAATTTTGTCTTGGGGTTTCTTTTCACCTTGTACCTAGTACATCTCCTCACATAAATCATAATAGTTCTTGGTACTTTTCACCCTATAGTCTTAGCTGTAGATCTGGAGGCAGTCAGGAATCTTGGCAAGCATTAAGAAATCAAACCATTATGGATTCTGCCTTCTGTACCTTGGTTCAATGTTTTCTAATTTGCATTTTTAAATGTGATTGCTAGGGAAGTGATGGAGCAAAATGAAAAGTTAGGCATGATCTTGAAGTTCTTACCTGGACAAATCGGAACTCTCTCCAGTTGACTGCATTGCTAACAGACGGCAAAGAAGTGATTCCCAAGAGTACAAACAGAAAAAATCCAAGTATTCCCAAAGCCACATATGAATCACTAAGCCAGGCTGAGGAGGTACTAAATGGATTCTCCTTCTTGAGTATTGCCTAAGAAAAATTATAAGCAATTATAAAACTACATTTTTACAAACTGCCCACACTTTGAAGGGGACTGAAAAATACCTCTGCATGAATTATTTGCTCAAAGCAAATTGTATGGCATTTCTTAAAAATTATTTTAAAATAACTTCAGTGAAAAATGCACTTAGAAATTACATTTTTTGGCAAAAAAAAAATAGTAATTGGTTCTGTTTGGACTTGATTCTAGGAGTTGTGTAGAAAGTTTTGATTTTCCCTGTAAATTCTAAAAGACAGTAAACACTCACTTATACCTTCATTACCATCTGCATTTTGACCCCCAAGCAAAACTTGATGCTCTCAAACAATTACATCAGAATTCTGTTTTTCTGCTTTGTATGTGGATTACTCACACTCTCACAGCAGGTTCTTTCACGTTTGTTCTGTCATAATATAATACATCAGTCTTGCACCACAAGTTGAGAGGAATCAGACACTTGTAGTGTGACTCTTACCCAGGAAACTTACATATATTTCTTAGGAAAATAATAGAGAAACCCATAGAAGCAACATTATTGACTAATAATTTTTGAGACTGAAGTAAGATCTATCAAAACTAGCTATTTCTAAACTAGTACTGACTTATAGCACTTCCTCTGGGAGTTTTTTAAAACTCCTTCAGCTGATTCTCACTGAATCTTTTGATTATGCATAAGATAATATTTGATATTTGCTCAGAATTATTTGGTTTTCTAGTTATTGAGGCCAACTTCTTCCAAGTCAAACATTAAGGGAATTATAAGCACTCTTTTGTGAATTTGTTTGCTTTAGTGTGGCACATGTTTGGTTAGCCCCCTTACTTATAAGATGGTTGGTTTTGACTTCCAAAAGGAAGTAACATGCATAAGAATAGAAGCTTGAAAACACATTAGTTAACATTTGACTGCCAACCAGAGGGATTCGAGCAGGTGTCTTTAGGTTTCTTGAGCCATGAAATCTGTCAGTTTGCCAATATCTCTATGAGCCCTGCAAATACAGATCTGGACCAAAGTGAACCTGAAAAGTAAACATTTATTCTTTTTGTTTTTTTTTTTTTTTTGAGATGGAGTCTTGCTCTGTCACCCAGGCTGGAGTGCAGTGGCATGATCTTGGCTCACTGCAACCTCCACCTCCTGGGTTTAAGTGAGTCTCCTGCCTCAGCCTCCCAGGTAGCTGGGATTACAGGTGCCCACCACCATGCCCAGCTAATTTTTATATTTTTAGTAGAGATGGGGTTTCACCATGTTGGGGCCAGGATGGTTTTGATCTCTTGACCTTATGATTCACCCACCTCAGCATCCCAAAGTGCTGGGATTACAGGCGTGAACCACCACACCCAGCAAACTTTTATTCTTAATAGTTGTATGAGATCTAAACTGGATTCATTTTAAAAAACTGACATGACATTTCTCATTCTAGTTACTTTAAAAAAGAAGATGCTTAGAAGAGTGACTTTCTATAATTATGAAATGGAATATGATGTAGCAATAGTCTCTGATTTCAGGAGTAGAGGAAAATACATAAGAAGAGATTTACCTGGGTAACGGTTAGGTTTCCCAACCTCCATCGTACATAATATCGAATAGGAATCACAAGTGTGTAGAGGACATGAAGGAAGGCAAATCCCAGAGCCAGCAAGCCAAGCTGCTTTCGGCAAAGCATCCAGTGGTCCAGCCAGTCTGGGAATCGACGGTATTTTGTGCCTCGGTACAGTTGTAGAATGGCAGCAATAACACCAGGGAGGTAAACCAAAGCAAGCAGTGTAAGTGCTGTTATTGGAAAGACACGATTTGGAATGGAAATAGCCATACGAAATGTATTATCTTTCTTTTCATAAACGTAAGGGTAGATTACGTCTCTTATAACACAATAGAAAAACAAGAAGATACACAGAACAGCAGACAAATAGAAGGGGAACCTCCACATTGGAAATAGTTGCAGGGGGTACTTTTCAATTTCTTTGGCTGCTGTGAGTGATCCTTGATCCATTGGAGTAAGTCCAAGATTACGAACAATATCCATCACTCTTTGCTTGGCTTTGCTGTCATTTCCACACACAAATACCTGGTTTAAAAACAATTAATTCTGTATTTACTCCTTTTCTTTATTTAATAATTATTTTGAAAGGCTACAACAGCACCATGCAGAATGATGACATGTAACAGTGAACCGTTTTTAAAATAAGGACGTAGAATTAACATATCTAACAAGATGCTTTAAACTTGTTTGTGGTGTCCTAGATAGGTAAGTACCATGGTTTTTAGTTGATGATGGTTTTAGGCACATCATACTTATATTAGACCTGGTTCTCTGCATAATGAGTAGTTTGATCTTTCTTCTGTATTTGTGGTGCCGCATTACTTATGAATGCTTCTGATCTCAGTGCATAAATGGAACCAGTTTCATACAAGGTAATGGAAGTAGAAAAGGATATTCACCAAGTATTAGTTTCTAGTACTGACAAGAAGCCTCCAGAGGCTGACACCATGGGGTTCCATCAAACTAAAATCTGAGGGTGCATACAGTGGGAGATGAATTGCAACAGTTGACCACCTTACTTGGTCAAGCTCAAGAAAATTATTCACAACACATATTAGCAAAATGTAATATTTAGTGGGTATTTGATCTTGGAATTATATTTTAGAATCTTTGAGGCAAGTGCACATTTAATGATTCATTTTTTAAAGATTGAGTGTAGATTTGTTTAATCTTACCTGCCGACTTGCATCCAGTGCTCCTGACTGGAGAGCCCAGGCTGAGATGGTGTTAAATGCTTTTACCACGTGGGCTCCTGGCACCAACTGAGCAAGGTACTCTGCATTAGACTCTGGATACTGATTGATTTTGAGGTTGTTGCTGATATCTACCAATATTTTTCCATTGAGAACCTCAGTTAATTCTGTGAGAAAATCATAATGCTCTCTGTGGATTGCTATGATTATGATGTCAGACTTCTTGGCTGCTTCTGAATAGCTCAAGACTTCTGCACCATTGGGCAGTAGGTTGTTCTTCTGGGGGTTTCGACTTCCAAAAACAATAGAATAACCACACTGGAGCATTTTCAATCCCAATGATCTTCCAAAATCACCAGTTCCAAAAATACATACAATCTCTTGCTTTTCTGAAGAATTCATAGTAAGAGGAAGTGCATCTATACAAGTTTTCTCCATAACTGAAAAATAATAACACAAATGCCCAACAAAATATAAATGTGCTGTGCATGGAAAATTAAAGAGAGCTATATCCAGGAAGTATAGTAATTGACTTGTTCTAATCTAATTGTCTTAACTATATAAACCCCCAAATTTGGAAGGAGTGAAAATTGTCATATATATTCTCATATGTGTCTTATGTAACAAAATCACTGGTGAAAAGCTTCTGTTTGATAAAAGGATACAGGACAAAATCTGACCAAAAAATGCACCAATAAATTATAGATGAATTCACTTGTTTAGTGATACAAAAAAAACCTAAATAAAACATTAGCAAACAGAATCCAGCAGCTTGTTAATAGAAGGTATATGTTGATCATATGGGGATTATTCTACAAATGTGAAGATCAGCTCTACAAGTTCAATTTTAGAAACTTCATTAATACAACTTAAAAGATTAAAATTTAATCTTATATTAAAAGATTTAAGGAAAATGTCCATCTTATTTGTGTATGTTAAAAAGGACATCTGTTAAAATTCAATATTTATTCTTGATTCACAGTGAAAGAGAAATACATAGATATTTCCTTAACATATAAAAGTTATTGATCTTAACCTAAAATTCAGCATTATGCCTAAAAACATGAGTAGAAACATTTCCAACAAAGTCAGGAATCAGACAAATATGTCTGCTATGACCACTTTAGTTATTGTTCTGGAAGTTCTAACCAACATAACTGGATCAGAGAAAGAAATCAGAGGTACAGAAATTCAAGAGGGATTCCAGATGATCAAACAAGGGAAAATCAACCAAAAAAGTATCATACATATTAAAACAATTCAACATCTGGTCTGGGAACTAGATTAAAATCAATATTCTTCATATATTAAAAAAGAAACCAGTAAGAAGATTTAATCCATGAAAGGATCCTACTTATAGCTGCAACAAAATAAAGACAATATGTAACAAGATAGCAAGGTATGTGCAACATCTATATGAAAAATATTTTAAATGCTCTTAAGAATCAGGAGAAGAGAATTTATATAAATGAAAATGTACAGCATGTTCTTGGATGGCAAGGCTCACAAGATGTCAGTTTTCCCTAATTTAATCTATAAATTCTGAAAAGTAGGTTAATAAATGGGATGCTAGTCATATTAAATATTAACACTTTTATAAAGCCAAAATAATTAAATAATGTGGTACTATCAAAGAAATAGATAAAGTTCTGGACAGGAACAGTGGCTCATGCCTGTAATCCCAGCACTTTGGGAGGCCAAGGCAGGTGGATCACTTGAGGCCAGGAGTTTGAAACCAGCCTGGCTGACATAGTGAAATCCCATCTCTACTAAAAATACAAATATTAGCCAGGTGTAGTGACAGGCGCCTGTAATCCCAGCTACTCAGGAGGCCACTGCACTCCAGCCTGAGCAACAGAGAGAGACTTTGTGTCCAAAAAGAAAAAAGAAAAAGAAAAAAGAAAGTAGACAAATTTTAATGAATGAGTTTTAAAAAATTCAGAAATGGACCCAAACACATGATAAATAGCATCTCAGGTCAATGAGAAAACAGATTATTTAATAGCTAATGTTGTAATGACCCAACAGGTTCACCTTGCCTGTTATCTAGACAGAGCTGATTTATTCAAATGAAAGAACATTTCAGCTCTTTAGGAGAGTCCCGAAATTTCCTTTATTTTAATGTCATAATCTCCAAGGTTATCAGAAACTTGCATTCAAGAGCACCTGTCAAAGTTTTACAGCTGATTATAAAACCATCTCCTAAAAAGGACCAAATCAAGATAACAATTGTCTGCAGATGACAGAAATGTTTTAGGGAAGCCACAGTCAAAGAAATTGACAAGGAAACTTGTTATCTCTGTGGCACACAAAAATTCAATGTAACAATTGTAGTTATTACTGATAACATATACTGAGGCATATTAGAATTATAGAAATCTTATACAATTTTATAACACATACTAATAACATGTTTATATGACTATAACTCAAAGAAAGTTAAACACCATTTTATATTTGACAATGTTTCTTAAATGATTTTAATACATTAAATAAGCCCAATATATCTTTTTGAACTTTAGGAGATCTAATTTGTTTTTTTAACTTAGAATTTGATCTTGGAAGGTTTGTCAAATATCAAAGGTTTAAAACACTGGATATCACAAAATAGAGTCCCATGTCACCAGAAGTTATTCATTTACTCAAAATGACAACTCAGGGCTGGGGCATAGTGGTGCACACCTATAGTCCTAGCTACACTGAGACTGAGACATGAGAATTGCTTGAACTTGGGAGGTGGAGGTTGCAGTGAGCCGAGATCGCACCACTGCACCCCAGCCTGGGTGACAGAGCGAGAGTCTGTCCCCTGCCCCCAGAAAATTGCTGGCAGCAATTCCTTCAGAGCCCTCCACACATATAAACACACACACACACACACACACACACACACACACACACACACACACATACAATGTAAGACGAACAGAAGGCCTTCAAGACACAGATTCCAGACCCAGTCTCAAACCAAGAGTAGTCCTCCAAACAAGTTCCTTATTCTCCGTCCAATTAGATACCCCCTAATGGGGCTACAGACAGACACTCTGTAATGGGGCTACAGCTACACACACCTTGTAATGGAGCTACAGGCAGATACCTTGTGATGGGGCTATAGATAGACACTCTGGGAGGTTACTAAGAGACAGCAGCACCTCCAGAGAGGCCAATAAATCAGGAGAAGGAAGGGGCTGTTGGTAGCTGACTGGAATACTCACCAAATCAGACACCTCGCATGGAGGCTACAGCTACAGACACCCAGTGATGAGGCTACAGTTATGGGATATTTCCCTAGCATTATTTCTCCACTACCATTGAATCCATGCATATTGGGTCAGCAGCACCCCACTGGCAGAGAGTGCCAGAGTCAGCCCCTAGTCCAAGAGAACTAGGCAGCCACTTGGGCTGGCCTCCGGATCCATCATCAGAGGTGGGCTACACAGCAGGTAACCACAAAGGCAATCCTGGTCGAGCCCCCAAATTTGTAACTGCCCAGTGGGTTCACCTTGCCTGCTGCCTAGACAGAGCTGATTTATCATGACAGGGGGATTGCAGTGGAGAAGGAGTAATCCAGGCATAGCTGGCTGTACAGGAGATGCGAGTATTATTATTACACAAATCAGTTTCCTGGAGCATGAAGATCAGAGTTCTTAAAGATAATTTAAATTAAAGTAGGAGCTTGGAAGTGGGGAGTGCTGATTAGTCACATTGGAGATGGACTCATAAAGGGGATCGCAGAACTGGTTGAGCCAGATTACCAACTTGGGTGATGTCAGCTGATCCATCCAGTGCAGGGTCTGCAAAATATCTGAAGCACTGATCTTAGGTTTTACAATAGTAATGCTATCCATAGGAGCAATGTGGGGAAGGTCAGACTCTTGCAGCCAGAGGCTGCATGACCCCTAAAATGTACTAACTAATCATGTAGTTAATTTGTTAGTCCCACAAAGGCAGACTGGTCCCCAGGCAAGAAGTGGGTCTTTTTGGGAAAAGGGACATTATCAATTTTGTTTCAGAGTCAAACCATAAACTAAATTCCTTCCTAAGGTTAGTTCTGCCTACACCCAGGAATGAACAAAGACAGCTTAAAGGTTAGAAGCAAGATGGAGTCAGTTAGGTCTGATCTGTGTCACTGTCATAATTTCTTCAGTTATAATTTTTGCAAAGGTGGTTTTAATGTTGGTGCAATTCAACAGCTACCTGAAAGAAAAAAATAAATTTATACCTTATATTCCACCCCAAGGTAAATTCAAAATGAGTGAAAAATTTATGTTTTAAAAAATGAAACTAGAACAGAACCAGAAGAAACCATAGAACATTCTTTCATAATCTTAGAGGGGAAGGTCCTTTTCCTACATCATTAAACCATTAACAAATAGTTGGACAAATGTGATTGCATAAAAATAAATAGGTTCTGCAGTGCAAAACCCACTAAGCAATGTCAGAATGAAGATAATCAACAAACTGGCAAAAATATTTTCAACTCATATAAATCAATGAGAAAAAAACAATTGCCTATTAGAAAATTGGGCAAAGTATATGAGCTGATAGTTTGTCCTAAGGAAATATATAAAAGACTTTTAAACACAGTAAAAGATTCTTAATATTACCCAAAACTAAAAAAAAAGTATGTTAAAACTAAACTGAAATACTGTTATGAATCATGTGACTGTTTGTAAAATTTAAATAAAAAACCAGTTTCTATGATCTGCAATAATCTAGGTTGCTTTCTATACTTTTGAAGAATATTTTTTCTTCAGTGTTGAGTTTTTCTCAAAATCTTTCTTTCCCAATATTTAGTTTAAGCTTTCAGTTGATCTTTTATTTTTTTGGTGCATGCATGTGTGTGTGTGTGTGTGTGTGTGTGTCTATTGTTCGATGATGTATCTTCAGTGCTCAGAAAAGGACTAACTACCACAGTCTAGGAATGTATAAATATTCGTTGAACAACATTAAAAGGGTAGGATGAAGGGGCTGCAAGTAGAAAAGTTTACTCTGTGTCCCAGGCACAGTGTGAGATAAATAAAGAGGAAGATGCTGAATGATTAAAGAGTAACCAATGGAGAAGAGTAAGAAAGAAGGAAAGAGGCAGAAGAGATGTTGTAAGAACATTATTTCTTTCACCTAAACGGGTTGAAAGTAAAACTCTGTGAATTTGATGCAGAATTTTCAAAGCACACGTAATCACTACTCAATTCTCCTATGGTGGATTTCATGCAGATTGCACAGTGTATGTGGGGTTTGCACCTTTTTCCTGGCGTTTCAGAAATTTGTGCTTTCCATTTTAACCTATCAAAAACACCTATATTCTTACCTGAGCTTATCTGAAGTTGCATGCCTCTACCACAAGCAGAGCATTTAGGTCTTTGTAGGGAGGCAGAAGTTATGGGAGAAAGGGACAAGAAATACAGGACATTCCTGCACTCCCACAGAAACTCTGAATAATCTAATTAAATACAACATCTGAATCATTTTATAAATGAACTGGTGACTGGTATCCTGAATGGGTGTCATCAAAGATCATGACCACATGTGGGAAAGTACCTGTAGATGATCAGGGACCTTTGTATAAAAGTGCAGCTGTGCCTTTGAAAATTTCTTACTAGCATCTGCACATGCAGACTAGTTTAGCAATTTACCTTCTATTGGTTGGTTGCCAATCAGTTAACACCTAGTTTTATAAATCAAACCTTCAAACTGCTGAACAATGCCTTCATTATTCTACTGTAGAACTGGTTTGTGTCACAAAAGAATGTCTGACTGCCTATCCCCTCACTTAAAAAAATTATTTTATCCTAATATTTTTATTCTGTCTTTCATACTGGATGAACATTTGTAAGCAAAATGTAGATTTGATGCAGTTGCCAGTATCCTGTAATGAGATGGGTTTTGTCAATTGAAATATTCTCATTTGGATTATCTTAATCATTGCAAAGAGAGAGTGATTCCAGACTATTTTGACTGATTGGTCACTACATTCATTTATTCTAATCTTTCATGAAGTTTTTTAATGAAGATATTGACTACATGGCCCTATTTTTTGCTTCGCCTCTTACCAGCAATGTCACCTTGAGCAAGTTACTCAAACTCTTTGTGTCTCAGTTTCATCATCTGTAAACTGAGGGATTGCTAGTACCTACTTCAGAGATACTGTGAGTGAAGAGAGCAAAAATCAGCTAATGACCACGAACAGGTACTGGAGACAAAAAACTCCATATCTGAGGAATTTAGAAGTATCATGAAGGGAGCAAAGACTGCCTGGTGACCATCAAATAGGCCATCAGAGGCAAAACTCCATAGCGAGGGAATTTAGAAGTAATTAATTAAAGTTCTTTAGTAAATAGGCACCTGGTTCCAGGCCTCTTTCAAAAAAATTTCTAAGTAACTAAAATTTCTATACATCTCCAGAACGCTATGCTGAAACTCACTGTGCAACCCTTGCTGACAGTAAGGCACCAAAATGACTCTAAATGTCATCATTTATCATGACCTATCTGGCTAATATGGTCCAAATTACCCTCAAGCTTCTGTCTTAAGGTTCATAAATGCTCCTAAGGAGAATCCCCCATGGTCTGCTCAGTTCTATCTTGCGAAGGCGCCCTGCTGCACTCTTCTGCAGTGTTCTTTCTTTCTACTAAAACTTTCCTTTTTCAAACCTAGACTGTTGTCATTAAATTCTTCTTACCAACCCACAAGTCGACCACTTTCAGATGCTAGGGCTCTCACACCTTGCCCAGCAGTGAAAATTAGATGAATTCCTGTATCTCAAAACAGTTCTTGAGACCTAATAAGTGCTTAAGAAAATGACTATTTTAAATAGATTGGCAATCTATTAGTTACTGAATCAAGTATCTAATTAACATAGCCTTTATATAAACTTTACAAATTAAGGGTTAATTATGCTTATATAACTGTGATTTTTATAAATATATGAAAATATTTGAACTAGAGTGCAGTGATTCTTAAGAATCTCCTACTCGTCCCGCTTATTTCTTATAAATAAAACTCTATATAAAATGACTTTTGAGGATCACTTGAGGTCAGGAGTTCGAGACCAGCCTAGCCAACATGGTGACACCCTGCCTCTACTAAAAATACAAAAAAATTGAGGTGGAGGTTTTAGTGAGCCGAGATTGCACCGCACACTCCAGCCTGGGCAATGCAGCGAGACTCCATCTCAAAAAGAAAAAAGAAAAAAAAAGAAAAGAAATAGATATATGTATGCATACTCTCAACCACAAGGGAGATCAAGTTGAGGGTGTATTTTGCGTTAAGTACTATATAAAAGATGCTGCTACACCCATTTCAGGCATCTTGAAACTCAAAAGCTGTGTGTAAATATGCATTCATGGAGGTTCCTTGTTCAAAGACTTAAAAAAAGTTTTCTAGTCCTACTTTACTCTTATATCTAGGATAGAAATAATAAAGAAAATAATAAAAAAGATAGCAAACAGGAAGAAGAGTTATTAAGGGAAAGGTGGGTTAAAATAGTTAAAACATAACATGGGAGTTTCCTCTCCTTACTTCAGTCTCATGGGCTCTCCACAAACCTCAGTTATGTAACAGGAAATACAACAGAAATATTTCTGAGTTTGGAAAATCCGCAGGACTGGTTTTGCCTCTTATGGAATCATCTCCCAGAGATGATAGCCAAGATGGGTAAAGTGATCTCACAAGGCTGTTTACATAGCCTAGGAATTAGCAATCAGTGATGCAGATATGAAGGTGGCAAAGATGACGATGAAGCCATGGTAGAAGCTGACTCTGAGAAACCGTGTGTATGTGTTGTGTATATGTGTGTGTGTGTGTATGTGAGTGTGTGTGTCATATGGGGGACCAGGTGTGGGTCAGGAGGAGTCCTGTTTATCATCTCTCTCTTTGCAGATCCCACCCCATGGGCCTTGGAAACCTGAGGCAGTATTCTTCTGGGATGTTTCCAACTAGGCTTCCCATGAGGACGTTAGGGCCAGCCTGGCTGGTGGATTTTACTTCTCTCACCTCTCAGAGGTAAGAGGTCTGAGAGGCTCAGGCCTCTTCCAGCTTTTGAGGATGCCAGCATAGTAGAAACATAAAAAGGTCCAAAGAGAATTACAAAAAATAATCTATTTTAAGTTCTTATACTTAAGTCAATGCTTACTAAAAAAATAAATCAATCAAACTTTTGTTTGAAATAATTATAGATTCCAAGGAAGTTATAAAGATAGCACAGGAGGTCTCTGTGCATCTTTCACCCAGTTTCCTCCAGTTTTATGTCACTAGAGTACAATATCCAAACCAGGACACTGACATTGGAGCCATATGCATGTATATTTCCATGTTATTTTATCTCGTGTGTATGCTCATGTACCCATCACTTCAGTGAGGTTACAGACTAGACCATCCCTCATGCTGCCCTCCTCACTATCAACCGAACCCCTGGAGGTCATTAATCTGTTCATTATCACTAAAATTTGGTCATTTTGAGAATGAATAAAATCACACAGTAATATAAGCCTTTTGAGACTGGCATTTTTTCACTCAGCATAACATCCTTAAGATCCATCAATGATTTTTCCTTTTATTGCTAAGTGGTATTCCACAGTATAGATATACTACTGTTTAACTCTTCATCTAAGGTAGGACATTTTGGTTGTTTCCAGTTTGGGCTATTACAAATAAAGCTTCTATGAGTATTCACGTACAGATTGTTGTATGAAAATAAGTTTTTGTTTTTCTGTGATAAAGACCCCGGGATACAAATTCTGGGTCACATGGTGTTTGTTTAGCATTATAAGACTTGGCTATACTGACTTCGAATGTGAACTAATTTACTTCTAACCAGGTATTTATGAGTCGTGATTTTTTATTTTAGCCATTCTGGTATCTCATTGTGGTTTTAATTTGCATTTGTCTAATGGTTAATGATGTTGCGTATATTTTAATGTGTTTATTTGCTCTCCATGTGTCCTCTTTGGTGAGATGTCTCTTCATGTATTTTGCTTATTTTCTAATTGAACTGTTTGGGTTTATTTACTGTTGAGTTTGACAATCTTTATATATTCTACATATGAGTCTCTTGTCAGATATGTGATTTGCAAGCATTTTCTGCCAGTCTATAGCTTGTTTTTTTCATGTCTTAACACATTCAAAGTCATAAAACAAACATTTTTTAATTTGATTATGTCCAATTTATTTATTTATTTTTCTTTTATGGATTGCACTTTCAGTATCTTACCCAAAAACTCTTCACAAAGCCCTAGTTCTGAATATTTTCTTCTAAAAGTTTTACTTGTAAGTCTATGATCTATTTTAAGTAATTTTCATACAAAGTGTAAGGTTTAGGACAAGTTTTATTTTTTGACCTATGAATACATGACTACTCTCCTACTATTTGTTGAAAAGACTATCCTTAGTTTTTGCTGAATTGCTTTCAAATTTTTGTGAAACATCAGTTAAACATAGAGGTGTGATTCTATTTCTGCATTCTCTATTCTGTTCCATTGATCTATGTGTCTATCCCTCTGCCAATACCACACAATGTTGATGGCTGTAGCTTTATAATAAGTCTTAAAATTGGGTACAGTGATTCTTCCCACTATGTTCTTTTTCAAAACTATTATAGCTACTCTAGTTCCTTTTAATTCCTATACATTTTAGAATAACCTTGTCATAAATTTTTTAAAATGTACTTTAAATGCTTAAATTAAAAAAAATGCTTAAAAATATTCCAAAACTTCAATGCAAATTAGTTCATGTTTTAGGAGAAAAATATAGATGACTGTGCTAAAAAATTAATTCATACAAAAGCATAATAGCAGTGTGTAGGTATAGGTTAAGCATCCCTAACCCAAAAATATAAACTCAGAAATGCTCCAAAATCCAAACTTTCAGACATGATACCACCATTAGAAAATTTCACACCTGACTTTATGTGACTGGTTGCAGTCAAAAGCAGTCAAAACTCTGTTTTATGCATAAGCCTATTAAACAGTTAGTATAAATTACATTTAGGTTATGTGTATAAGGTGTATATGAAACATAAATTTTGTGTTTAGACTTGGGTCTCATTCTCAAGATATCTCATTATGTATATGCAAGTATCTTAAAATGCAAAAAAAAAAGAAAAAAATCTGAAATCCAAAACATTTCTGGTCCCAAGCGTTTCAGCTGTGGGATACTCAACCTGTACATAATAAATGGGCACAAATTTAAAGTTATATGATGGACTATATGCATAGATCTCATTTAAATAATAAGTAAAAATCAATTTTGAAGGTCTTTGTGTGTAAGCAGCCTGGGGCCAAATGGTCCCTTTGTCCCTCCCATTCCCTGGAATAGATCCAGTTTCTCGTTTCTTTTAGTAATAAGAACAAAGTCAGCAACCTAACCATATCTCTTCTAAATGGTGGTACTTTCTTGTCTTATACTTGGAAAATGGGCCAATTGTTACCCCCTGAAATTTCATAAAGATAAAAATATATAGATACCTATGCATATAATGCCATTTGTAGACAAAGAAAAGGCAAGAAAATCTTCCCCTTTCTTTGGTACAGATAGGCCTGGAAGGGAAAATTAGCCTCCATGAATCCCTCTTATTTCTTTTATTTTTAAAAAACACACAAAGTATACAAATGAAGATAGATTTCTTTATGTAAAGACTCAACCATTGTTTATGCACATCATTAGGAGTCTAACTTGTTTCTTAGCTCACCTAATTTTACAAAAATATACAAATTAAAAATGCAAAAAAGTTTTATATGAAAAATTTGGAGGTAATCATTATAAAAACAACTGTAAAGACAACAGTCTTTCATCAGTTTCAATCATCACAACCTAATTTTTAGCAACAGAAAATAGTATGCTGGGATCCATCATTAGATAAGTTGGCATAGAAGAACCTACAAAGCTTGGTTTGGAAGGATTCAGAAAGAGAGAGGACATGGTAGTGGTACAGACAGACAGATGTTTTCTCAGCACCTTGTCTCAGCACCAATGATCTTTAATCATTGAAGCAACTTCTTAGTTGCTTATGAAAATACAAATACCTCTGCAAAGGGCTACACTAAGGCTTATGAAAATGCAAAGGGTTACACTAGAAACCAGTGGTTCTCAACCCTGGTGCATATGAGAATCAGGTAGAGAGCCTGATGACCCAGACTCTTGGAGAATCTGAATCAACTGGTCTAGGGTAGAGCCTGGGCATTTTTCTTAAGCTCCCCCAGGTGATTCAAACGTACAGCCAAGCTTGAGAACCACTGCCTTAAAGCTTTTATCAGCTTTTCTGTTAGCTTTCATTTAATGGCCTGCTATAGTCGTTCTTCTTCCTGGTAACACATTAGAATCAGCTAGGAGCTGTTAAAATGCTAGGAAACCACCTCCTGAGATTCTGAATCAGTTGATCTGAGGTAGAGCCTAGGCATCTGTATTTTAAAAACCAAACTAAAACAAACTTAAGTGATTCTAAAGAGCACCCGTTTTGGAGAACCACTGGAGGTGGAAAAAGGTAAAGTTATCTTTTTCTTTTCCTTTTTATTTTGGAGAGGTGTGGTAGGGAAAGGAAAGATAAGAGGAAGAACAGGATGTTGAGGTTGTAAGGAGTTGCAGAAACTTCACCTTCCTTACAATTTTTTCCTCTAAGTCTTCTTTGGCTGAGAAGCTAGAATTCCTCTCTTTTTGAGAACCAGAGGCAAAATGAGTACGTTTGAGTGTACAGGCCTTGGAAAAGAGAGAGTTCAAAGTATGCCAGATTCAAGACTTGTCAAACTGTAGTTAAGGTTTGTTCCGTAACTCTCTCGAGGAAACCTTAAAGAGTTGTCTTCCAAGAGCCATGAAATCATAATTTGATCAGATCTACTTATACATCTACTCAGTACCCCTAGCAGCAACTATCACATAGTACAGCATAATGTGATAACGTGTCATTAATCAGTTGGGTGAAACCATTAATAAAATCATTCTGCCTGTTTCTCTTTTTGAGAATTCAGCTTTGAATTCTGAAATAATCATTCATCCGAACATCTGAATTCCTCAGACGCTATCCCCTCTGGGCACATACAACCACTAGTGTAGCACACAAATCAGAGATCTGGCTTGGCACCTTCCACAGTTGGAATGCAAATAACACCTTCAAACTGTATGAGATGTGACAGGATTTTTTATTTTAATTTAAAGACTGTAAATAGGAGGGGTTTTTTTAAGTCCTTCCTTCTGTTTTATTATTCTTTCTGAATTTCAACCCAAAAGCCCTTGATGACTTGATGACATATTTGTAATGAGCTGAAACCCATCAATCAAATGTTCCCTTTCATCACAAGGCAAAAGGGCAGGAGGGGGTTCTGCAACTATGTCAGTCTTGTTGTGATTCACAGCATTTGCTTTAATATATCCCAGGGACAATTAGAAAGCAAAAAGTATTAAAAAAATAAAAACCTTCCATGAACACACAAACGTATCCAATTATTCACTAAGCTATTTCTGTATTTAGTGAGATCAAGGCTCTCTAGGGATAACAAACATTCACATTCAAGTACATGTTCTTTTATTGGCAGGTATGTATTACTGTAGCAAAATCAGAAGACCTTGGTTTAAAAAGATCACTGATCACAGTTTATTTAAAAAAATGCCCATAATAAATGGCTTTTTCTAACATTTTTGGACAGTTCAATCTTTAAGCCATATATAAGTCATTTGAAAATATAAATGTATATTTTAAAATTTAGCTTTGTAGGTAGAAGTAGTGCCGTTTGCAAGGGCAATTTCTTCCTGGTGATATTTATGTATAAATTTCAAATTCTTTATTTTAATATACACATTAACACATTCCTTCATCAAATATTTATTGATCACCTGTTGTGTAGCACATACTGTTCTATAGGTTGAGGGTAAAGAGGTGAAGAATATAGATCTCACATAGAGTTTGAAAATGTTATCTCCTTACAAAGTGCTAAGCCTGATCTCTGAATTTGTGTGCTTCAAAAACTGTGTGTGTGTATATTATTATAAGAAAGTTGGACAACGCACACATAAAAATAAGATGATTTCAGATGGTAGTAAGTGTTCAGAAGAATTCTGAGTAGAGTGATGGAATAGAAAATGCTGGGAGGAGAGAGAGAGGGAGACTAGTTTTGAGAATTGTTTAGCATAAGTCTCTCCAAGGAGGTGCCAGTCAAGTGAGGGTTGCTAGATTTAGCAAATAAAAATACATAATGCCAATTAAACTCAAATGTCAGATAAACAAGGAATACTTTTCTAGCATAAGTATATCCTCTGCAATATATGGTGCACATTTGTACTAAAAACACAAATGTGTTTTAATATGAAATTCAAGTTTGAGTGGGCATGATGTATTTTATCTGGCAACCTTAAATCAAGCTGAGATCTGACAGGCAAGAAGGAGTTTGCAGGTGAGTTTTCCAGGCAGAGGGGAAAGTGAGTGCATATGTATGAACTAACTGTGGTAGCAAAGGGCAACCCTTACAAAAATACAGATGCCCCTCAATTTGTGATGGAGTTACCTCCCAATAAACACATCATAAGTTGAAAACATTGTGACAGAAATACAATTTATACACCTAAACTGCCAACATTTTAGCTTGGCCAAATCTACCTTAAATATGTTCAGAATACTTAATTAGCCTATAGTTGGGCAAAATCATCTAACATGAAGTCTATTTTATAAGAAAGTGTTGATTACCTCATGTAACTTATTGAATACTGTATTGAAAGTGAAAAACAGAATGGTTGTTTGGGTACTCAAAGTATGGCTTCTCCTGAGTGCATATTGCCTCTGTGCCATTGTCAAGTCAAAAAATCTTAAGTTGAGCCATTAACTTACATAAGTTGGGGACAATCTGTACTCAATTTAAAATAGCCTAATTTGCAACTAGGTTAGTAAAGAAGCTATTACTGACATTTAAAAATAATTTCATAGCTGGGTCATATGAAGTGAAAGATTATGAAATGCTTTTATATATCTGTAGCTCTTTTTAACTGAGTGAGAATTAGAGAATGTGGTCAGAGGAACAGGGTCCACTGTAAAGAAATTTCAAGCTTGTGTATTAGTATCTCTTCTTAATTGAATATCAACCAGAACTAAGATAAACCATTCTGATATTAAAATATAATTTGATTGGAAATTTTAATTATAATTACATCAAACTGGTTCTTGGAAACATACACACACACACACACACACACACACACACACACACACACCTTTTACTCCAGGGGGAGAGGAACTTGAGTTAAAGAGAGTAAAAGCTTGCCCAAACTAATTTTCAGAACCTACATCTAATTTCTTAGACATGTGCACTTCTCATAAGTTCATATTGCTGCCCATTCTCTTATTATCACATCAGTTTAAGTAAAAATTACAGCAATCCTGTAGCATGATAAATCATCAACTTGTGATTTCCAAAATAAGTTCTAGTAACTACTTAAGTTACTAATGGCTATAGATTAATATAAATATATCACTTAAAGCTCTTTTTCTACATAAACAAACTACTTCAGGTTGGTTGCTAAAAAACTGATTATTTCAATTGTTTTGTGAGAAAATGTTTTGTATCCCATAGCAACTGAATTTGCTGATTAGTTTTTATGCTAGATAATAGAATGGCACACAAAAACACAGTAATCTTAACTTGCACAGTTTCCTCAAGTCACAACAACATAATTAAAGGCAATCTTTACATTAATGTTCTATGGACATATATCTTACATGAATTACTAACAACTAGCTATGAACTAACTATGTCATATGCGGCAACTAAAGTGATTGTTAGTAATATTTTACTAACACTCTATAAATTATGAGGAAAGTGAGGTAATAGAGATCTACGTTAACTATTTTAATTGTATTTTAGGAGAAAATTATTTATCTTAAATTTAGGTTCTTTGTTGAAATTCTAGTTCAATTAAAAATCTCATTAATACATGTTGCCACATTTTGATCTCAGCAGTATCTGTCAAGATAAATTAAGATTATTTTATAATTCTCTGGCCCAGAATTTCATCAGGTAGGTTCATTATCTGCTGTTCAAGCCGGTTAGTTTATCTGATTAAAGCCCAGGACTCATGACAACAAGGTCAGGGATTCAGTTGTGTCTCTGGGTTAATTTACCTTGACTTCCATTTACATATTAAATCCTGAACAAGTTCTTACAAATCTGTGGGTCACCAAAGATTAAGCATCCGGTCAGACCAGGACCAGTGGATTGCCACTATCAGAAAAACAGCTCTATCTCATGGCTTTGGTGGCATTTGGCTTGTATGCACTATATAAGCATTTGCTTAATCTGATGATCTGCATCAACTCCCCTAATATTTAGTGTTCATTAGTGAGTTTTGCTTTTCTAGGTCTATTGTGGTCAGAGATATTTGGGAAATAAATTGTAATTTCAATTTTGAATTAACTTTGTTCAAATAAAATTTCTTAAGAATGGGCATTTATCTTTACATTAAGGCCAATAGGAGTTATCTAAATACTGCTAACTGCCAGTTAGTTTGGAGACAGCAGTTTTGTTGTGGATCTTGACCCCAGCCCCAGTCCTTGCTGTTGGAGGAGCTCCATTCTGCTTTAGGGTATCTCCCAACCATTTTTAGAAATCTCCAGGGGCAGTCCGCAATGCTTATGAATATAGCTTACTTCATCTTCTTTTGGGTTACTTCTAATGTGGCACTGAGAGGCAAGGACTCCCCAGGGCCCCAATGCCTCTGATATTTGCTGGGACCCATCAGATGGAGCTGCTGGGCATAATCTGGCCTTGCAGCTGCTCCATTTCTGACCCCAGGGAAGAAAGTGCTCTTGAAATTCTCTCCTCTAACCTTTTGTAATATCCTGATATACAAGCTTGAGAGCAGTGCTAGTTGATAAATATTTTAAAATAAATAGCTCTTTCTTTTTAGTTTCAAGGTTTTTATTTTATTTTAGTTTTTGAGACATACCCTTGCTCTGTCACCGAGGCTGGAGTGCAGTGGTGTGATCTCAGCTCACTGCAACCTCTGCCTCCTGGGTTCAAGCGATTCTCACGCCTCAGCTTCCTGAGTAGCTGGGATTATAGGCGCATGCCACCACATCCAGCTCATTTTTTTTTTTTTTTTTTTTTTTTTTTTTTGTATTTTTAGTAGAGACGGGATTTCACCATGTTGGCCAGGCTGGTTTTGAACTCCTGGCCTCAAGTGATCAGTCCCTCCCTCCACGTCTCCTATGCCCCCTTCCCCACCTTCGGCCTCCCAAAGTGCTAGAATTACAGGTATGAGCCACTGTGCCTGGCCTAGTTTTCAGGTTTTTAATCTTAGCCTTTCAGTGGTGTGGCTATGGCCAGCTTGCCAGCTAGGAGCTTGAAATCAGTCATAGAGTTTTTACCTTATGATAATCACCAAATGCTACAAATCAGGACTTTTTTTTCCCTTAGAGAGCCATTTGCCAACATACCACTGGCTCTTCCCCTGCCTCTTACGCCCTTCTCCCCAAGACTCTGGAATGTGACCACAAAAATGGGAAAATAATTGGGCTGATATTACAAAATATTACAAATAAATTTGTAACTACAATACAGTATAGCAACATAATAGGGACACTAAATCAGGAAATACCAAGGTTCCTGCAGTTTCTTCTGCTTTAAATAAAACATTATAATAATTTCAACTATTCACTTTATATGTGCTATATTGTTCAAATAAATAAATGAGATAATACCATTTTCCCAGTCCTGGCTGAATCTTAGGCATCAATCTATTTCCTTAGGGCCTCCCCTTCTTACAAGGTTCCTAAGTATTTTTATGAAAACAGAATCCATGTGGTTTCCCTACCCCAACAAAGGTTCCAGACCCTCTCTACCTCACCCATGGCATCAACACAATTTTAGCTATAAACCTGATACCTTTAGAATCTTGGTTCCCTAAGGGAGATAGATACAGGGACCCATCTGTGTACCACCACCCCCAGCACATATTTTACAGTTATTCAGACACACCTAAAAAATAAGGTAAGTGCAGTTTAGGATCTCAACTATGAAAACCAGAGGCAACTGGCACACTTTCATTATTAACTGCAATGAACCATTTACCAACCTGCTAATTGCTTTCTCCTCAATCTCCTCCCATTTCTTGTACCACTTATGTCAGGGAATTGAATAGGATGAAGAAATCACTTTAGTACTTTGGTACTGGAGAAGAGCATATCATTCTTAGACAGGGTCTTGCTTTGTCACCCAGGCAGGAGTGCAGTGGCATGATTATGGCTGCTCATGCAGCCTTGACCTCCCAGGCTCAAGAGATCTTCCCGCCTCTGCCTCCTGTGTAGCTGATACTACATGTATGCACTACTATACTTAGCTAATGTTTTAATTTTTATTTTTTGTAGAGATGGGGTCTTACCATTGCCCAGGCTCATCTTGAATTCCTGGTCTCAAGTGATTCTCCCACCTCAGCCTCCTAAAGTGCTGAGATTATAGGCATGAGCCACTGCACCTGGCCCCATATCACATTTTTTTCTTTTTTCCAGACAGCTGGAGTGCAGTGGTACCATCCTCTGCCTCCTGGGTTCAAACTATTCTCCCACCTCAGCCTCCCAGGTAGCTGGGACTACAGGTGTGCACCACCACGCCCAGCTAATTTTTGTATTTTTGGTGGAGACGTGGTTTCACCACGTTGGCCAGGCTGGTCTTGAACTCCTGAGCTCAGGCGATATGCCCACCTCAGCCTCCCACAGTGCTAGGATTACAGGCGTGAGCCACTGTGTTTGGCCCCATATCACTCTTTAAAATAAATTAGAATACAAAACATTACAAATAAATTTGTAACTACAATACAGTATAGCAACATAATAGGGACACTAAATGAGGAAATACCAAGGTTCCTGCAGTTTCTTCTGCTTTAAATAAAATGTTATAATAACTTCAACTGTTCACTTTATATGTGCTATACAGTTCAAAGCAACCTCATGCCTCTCCCTGAATGGTAGGAAGTTAAAATGTGGACTTTGCCACTGCACTTTGACCCTGTTAATTAACATTGTGCAGGTAGCATCCATACTCATTATGTACTATGTCCATAAGGTAAGCATATTCCAAAAGTAAAAATCAGTATTATTAGCAAAGCCTTCTTTTCAACAGAGATTTATTGAATAGCCATGCTAAGAGCGATAAAGTGAGAAACGAGATGGACCCTGTCCTCAAGGAGCTTTGGTCTTGGGAAAGATGAAGCATATAATCAAATTGTTGCAATGCATAGTGTAAGGGCCAGAGCAGAGGAATGTGCAGAGAGGATGGGAGCCTACAGGCGAGGAGGGACTTGAATCTGTCGGGAAGCAGAACAAGGAAGTTTTCCAAAGTCTGTGCAAAAGTTTTGCAGCCACAATTTAACTTGAGCTCAAAACTGTTTTCATACCCTGTAAAAAGAGCAGGTATAGATGGAAGATGAACAATCAGCGATGACCGTTAATTATCCCTTCCTATTTCTGCGCTCCACGGTGCTGATGCCATCAGCTCTCTGAGCCCTGGCTCTGTTCCTAATGCATTTTTTTTTTCTTTAATATTGGGTGCTGGCCAGGTACGGTCACTCACTCCTGTAATCCCAGCATTTTGGGAGGCCAAGACAGGCAGATCACTTGAGGTCAGGAGTTCAAGACCAGACTGGCAAAAATGGCAAAACCCCATCTCTACTAAAAATGCAAAAAATTAGGTGGGCTTAGTGGTGCATGCCTGTAATTCTAGCTACTCAGGAGGCTGAGGCAGGAGAATTGCTTCAGCCCAGGAGACGGAGGTTGCAGTGAGCCGACATCGCGCTACTGTACTCCAGCCTGAGTGAAGGAGTGATACTGTTTCAAAAAAAAAAAAAAAAAAAAAAAATTGGGTGCTGAGGCCAAAGTGACTAGCTTGTATTCTACTAATAACCTTCCAAGAGCTGTGCTATATAGTTCTATTAAATTATCTTTTAGCCTTCTTTTTATTTAGAATTATAGACCCTAACTTTTCAAAATTACTCTTTGCACATATTTTCCTTCTTTTTAAGATGAAAAGGGAACTTTATCCTGATGTTAGGATTGATCATATAATCTACATTAAAAAAAAAAAAAAAGTCTGGCCGGGCACGGTGGCTTACACCTGTAATCCTAGCACTTTGGGAGGCCAAGGCGGATGGATCACCTGAGGTCCGGAGTTCGAGATCAGCCTGGCCAACACGGCGAAACCCCGTCTCTACTAAACATACAAAAATTAGCTGGGCATGGTGGTGGGCACCTATAATCCCAGCTACTCAGGAGGCTGAGGCAGGAGAATTGCTTGAACCCAGGGAGCGGAGGTTGCAGTGAGCCAAGATCCTGCCACTGCACTCCAGCCTGGGTGACAGAGTGAGACTCCGTCACAAAAAAAAAAAAAAGTCCTCCCAAAATAGAAATATGTGACTGCCAAAGTACAGTACAGTAAGACCTCTCCACACATGACTGAATAAACTCTTCAGAACATTGTGGATAAGAATTTAGATTGGGCTGTCAATGTCCTGCCTAGTTAATTGGAGTGTACACGCTTCCTTCAGTAGAATAGCGTGTTCTTTTGCAGGGATATATTTCTGAAAGAGGATCTTTGAACAGCACAAGGATCCACTGTTGTCTATTCCTTAATGATTTGGGAGGAACAAATTGTTCATGTATGTAGGCCAAGTATGTTTTCTTAGCATGCTTTGTTTTATGCATTAATTATTCCTTAGTTATTTATTTAGTTTGATTTCTTCCAGGACTGATTTCTTTTCAACAAAAGGACAAATGCTAATTCAAATCACTTCGGAAATGACCTAAAAGTCATTAGAAATATCTTGAGTGGAGTTAACACAGCACATATAACTGTTCAGGAAGTTTTCATAATTCACCAATAAACCATTCTCTTTAAATCTATAAAGAACAAACAGGTAACTTCAGAGGTCTTATCTCTGTAAACCTTACATTATCATTACCTGGCATAAACTTACAACAGACAAACAAACAAACAAACAAAACCCCACCCAGAAACGTCATTATCCCTATCCTCTTCTGCATTGTTATAGTATGAATTCTTGGTAGATGTAGCTGCAGGCACTAGCAAATGACCTTCTCAGAGGACAACCCGGAGAAAACTTAGCTACAAAGTGCCCTAGCAAAGTGCCCAATCTTCAGGTTTTGAAGGACTACTGTGTTGCTGCTTGTGTGTGTGTGTGTGTGTGTGTGTTGCTAGCAACTTACCAGTTTTCCCAATATTTTCCAAAAAAAAGATGATTTTTAAGTAGCATTTGATAAACATGTCTAAATTAATTATGAAGAGAACTAGATGGTAAGGATCCTAAAACAGTGGAATGTGTTTCTGAGAGTGACAACAGAATCAGCTACCCAGCCTTTAAAAAGAGAATTTATAACCTTTTAATAACAGAATAATAGTAGGGTGATTCAGGGGAAGTCCTTCAAGAGACAAAGTAACGCAGAGTGACCACTCCGAGTTTCTTCAAATATAAAATTCCATAACTTATTTTTCTTTAAATTGTTCACACATAGTGCAAGGCCTAAGGTTTTTAATTTAACAAGCTGAAAAAGTCTATTTAGTTCCTTCTAAACAACAGTTAGCAAGCTTTAGTAAGACAGAAGTCTGGAAATTGTTCTTCAGCCAGGGGCCAGGCCTTGTACACCTGATTTCTGAACAATGTGAACTTCAACAATGTGAACAATGTGAACCTCAGTGGAACCGTAAAATGTTACCAAATAGAAAAAGTGCTATGACCCAATTTCTCTGTACACATGTACTATTTACAACCTTGGAGCCTGATAAATAGGAAGTGTCTCATCCTGTTTTCTGGGTTGGCAGTGTTTGCCATGCAGGTAGAATACATGTAGGTCGAATCTCATATTGTGCTAAATCACAGCATTCTGAAAAACTTGGGACCTTGTAAAAGGCCATATCTCAGAAAAGTTACTGCTTCAAATAAATGTGCCATTTTATAAAATTATACCTACTGTGTCAGAAAAAAATGTTCTCTCATGTGAGTGACATTTAGATGACTGCCGTTTGTAGGGAATAGGGCATTCTCACATAGCAAGGCTGAAGAATGGTTTTGTAAGCTGAGAGTATTTTCTGAATGATAAATGTGGTAGAACTTGAAGATGCTCCTGTGGGAAGAGACTCTCCCCCCACAACTGGAGAGTTTCCTTATAAAAGTGGAACCTGCATTATTATGAAAAAAGTAACCACTGAATTATAGTTGTAGCATTAAGGAGATATATTTCAAACTTGCAGGCATCTTTAGTCACAGCTTTTCACCTTGTTAGAGTTGAACTTTCTGGATCATCTGGCCCAACAGCCAGCCTTTTATTTTATATCTGTGGAAACTGAGGCTGAGATATTGAGCTTCTAGTTTTTATAGAACTAGGAATAGTATTCTCCCTTCCCTCTCCCATTCTCTATCCAATTCACTTTCTCAGCTCACTGAAACCTCTGCCTCCCGGGTTCAAGCGATTCTCCTGTCTCAGCCTCCTGAGTAGCTGGGATTACAGGCACCTGCCACCACGCCTGGCTAAGTTTTGTATTTCTAGTGGAGACTGGGTTGCACCATGTTCGCCAGGCTGGTCTGGCACTCCTGACCTCAAGTGATCTACTGGCCTCGGCCTCCCAAAGTGTTGGGATTACAGGTTTGAGCCACCGTGCCCAGCCTCAGTACACCAATCTTTTAAAGAAATTTCCTAAATAACCATCTAGAGGTGGGAAAAAGAATAATAAAATTGTGTCTCTGGACAAACAAACAGAACTGAAGCTTTATTTACTCTTCACAATAAATAACATTCTGAACAATCTTCCTCCAGAAAAGTAACCTTTAAATTGCATGAGGAAATTTAAATCAAGATCAAAGATGGAAGTGGTTGCAGGTATCAGGACAAATTTTTAGCTACTGGTCAAGAAGCAGCTTCGGATCTGAGACCTTGGAGATTGCTAAAGCCACATTCTTCCAGCCTGCTTTTTGATGGGCGCCCCAAGAGTGCGCCAATCCAGAAGTAAGATGCAGAGAAGAATCTAATCCCCTAATTTTCCCCCTATGGACTTCTCTGCACCCTGTGGTAGGGGTGAGCGTTAAACTCCAGGAAGTTAGAAGCTTGCCGAATCGTGGAGCAGCCGCAGGTGACTTTCCCCGAGAGGGATGCCAGGGCACGGCGGGGAGTTTGCAAGCACCTGTTCCTCAGTGCTAGTGGGCTGGGGAGTGGGGTCCTAGCAGCAGGGACTGGAGGTGAGCTGAGGCAGATAAGGGACGGGAGCCTTGTGGCGAAAAGTGACCCACCTGTGGGAGAGGCGCTTCCGAGGAGGAAGCGTCCTGCGCAGCCGGTGCGCGCCGCGGGCCGGGCGGGTAGAGAGAAGTTTCGCGGCGCCTGCAGCTCAGTGCTGGGGCGTGTGGCTCTGGCTGCTATAAGAAGCCAGAGAAGGGCGGGACGGTCCGCGAAATTTCGCAAGAGAAGCGGAGAGAAACTTGTTTCCTGGAAGAGTTCAAGCTGAGAATCCCAGCAGCTGGAAGGACCGGAACTTCTATACTGCGGTGCTGCTGATGGTGCCGCTGACCCCTGGGAAGCGGGGATTTTAAGGATTTCACCCGAGACTTGGCATCTGTGCATCCCAGGGTGATTGAGGTTTGAAGAGGTCTAGGAATCCCCCTTTCCTAAAGGAGCAAGAAGGATCTCTTTGAGTAGCTGAGAAAACAGCACCTGGACTAGGCTTCTAGGCAATTCTTTTGCCATCTTAGTTTATAGAAAAGGTGGTATCTTTCCCCTCTGCCTGGAAGCCATGGGTTCTTATGGGGCTCATGACTTGGAAGATCTTGAGTTTTCAGGTCTTAATTTAGGTAGATTAAAGATATAAAACAAATGAAAGAGGGATAGGGATACCTTATGATATGTATGCAAGTGGATTCGTGTGTCTTTCTATATAGTAGGTCAAACACCACAGCCATGGTTGTTTAAGATTGAAATAATCCTGATAACCTATGGGGCAAAGCATCCCCACACTCCCAAACTCTGTAATCTAAATCCCAGAGTCTTCCCAATGATCTCCACCGAGCCATAGGTCTTAAATTCCACAGTATACGCTTGCCAAGCTCCAGAGGCCCAGTTACATGAGAGGCCTGTTCCTCCCGTGGAAGGGGGTTGTTAAGTCAACTTTCCCTTTGTCTGGATTGCAGCTCTCCTCATAGCTTCTTGTGGGGTCGGGCAGACCCCATGTCTTTCAAGAAGGCTTTTCTGAGCCATTGGTTGCAATTAATATTTTCTTTCTCTATACAGTAGTTTATACTTTTAGCACAGTAATTATTGTCTTTCAAAAGAGTTCTTATCAGGTGTGTGTCTCTTGTTCCGGACTGCAGGCTTTGAGGAATGACACCCCAGTCTTTTCAGTCTGGAATTCTTCACAACACCTAGCAAAATGCATTACTTAACAATGGGAATTTATTCTGAGGAATGCCTCATTAAGCAATTTATGAAATATATTCTGAGGAATGTCTCATCAAGCAATTTCGTCATTGTGTGAACATCATAGAGTACACTTGCACAAACCTAGATGGTATCACCTACTACACGCCTAGGCTAGATGGTATATAGCCGATTGCTCCTAGTCTACAAACCTGTGCAGTGTGCTACTGTACTGAACACTGTAGTCAGTTGTGACACAATGGTAAGTATTTGTGTATCTAAGCATAGAAATGGTATAGTAAAAATGTGGTATAAAAGATAAAAAATGGTACACCTGTATGGAACACTTACCATGAATGGAGCCTGCAGGACTGGAAGTTGCTCTGGGTGAGTGAGTGAGTGAGTGTGAAGGCCTAGGGTATTACTACACACTGCTGAAGACTTTATAAACACTACATTTAGGCTATGCTATTATAAGAAATTTTTTTTCTTCAATAGTAAATTACTCTTAGCTTACTGTAACATTTTTACTTTTTAAACTTTTAAGTTTTAAAAAACTTTTTGACTTTTATAATAACACAGCTTAAAACACATATTGTATAGTGTGTACAAAATAGTTTTTGTCTTTATATCCTTATTCTATAAGCTTTATTCTGTTTTTAAAAGTTTTAAATTTTTTGCTAAAAATGAAGACACAGACATACATAGTAGCATAGACCTACAAGAATCAAGATATGCGATATCACTGTCTTCCACCTGTATGCCTTTTGTTACTGAAGTGTCCTCAGGGGCAGTAACATGCATGGAGCTGTCTTCTGTGATAGCAATGCCTTTTTCTGGAATACCTGCTAAAAGACCTTCCTGAGGCTGTTTTACAGTTAACTTTTTAAAAAATACAAGTAGAGGGAGTACACTCAAAAACAATTTTAAAAGTACATATAATAAGTACATAAGCTAGTAACATGGCCATTTATTTTCATTATCAAGTATTATATACTGTACATAATTGTATGTGCTATACTTCTATATGACTGGCAGTGTAGTAGGTTTCTTTACACCAGCATCACCACAAATGTGAGTAGTGTATTGCTCTGTGATGTTACAACAGCTACAGTGTCCCTAGGTAAGAGGAATTTTTCAGCTCCATTATAATTTTATGAGACCGTTATTATCTATGCGGTGCATCATTGACCAAAACATTGTTAGGTGGTGCATGAGTGTAATTGGTACTTAATATTTATCGCACTCATTAATTAATAAATCTACTGCCAATTATTATATTTTGCAAAAAGTTCATCCGATAGTATTCTTTGGCTGGGGAAGAACTTAAAATATTCATTGATTTTATAGCATCTGATTTTCCCAGTTTGCAGACTAATAGGCAAGAGAGGGGTGTGCACCCATGGAAGAAGTTCTGCTGCATGTCCCTAAGAGTCTTCATAGATGATCAACACAGTTTTGGAGACTTGACCCTTGTCTACCATTTAGTTTGAAGCCTTGATGGGCACAGAAGCTTGATAAGCACACTGAGCCTGAAACAACCAAAATGGTGACTTGTTAGTTGTTAATGGAATATAAAGCAAATAGTTACTGTAAAATACAGTTGCTAAGGGCACCAGACATTATGGCCATCACATTCTCTCCATGTAGACATATCCTGTGGAAGCTATTTTATATGCAGAAGACTGCTGGATAAACAGAGGAGTGAGTTATAAAATTCCAAGGTTTACTGACATCTGGTTAAGAGAGTACCTACATCGATGCATGCCATTTAGAAGCAGAAGCTGGGGTCTGTGGACCAGGTCACTCTGGTTTCTAGCTGGTGTTTGGATCCACTATGAGTTGACATAATGGGCAACCATATTCTCAAATGCATCCTCCAAGTAATAACGGAATCATTGCTTTATAAACTTATTATTATTAGGTGGATAAAAAATTGTGAAATGTGATTTTTATGAGAGGCAGATATATTTCAGTTATGTAAGTTCTTTTCTTTGCCAAAGGCAACTGGAGTCCTAGAAAAGGAAGATTAAATTACTGGGATATGAAGGATGGAAAAAAAATGCCTTTATTAGTGCAAAACTTAAGAGGCACTTGACATATTTATCTTGTGGTTTAAAGATTGATTTTCCCCTTGGGCCTAGGAGGGACACACAATTCATAACTCTCCTAGTCTTTCTGTAAACCCTTGCCATAGGGGAAAATTAAGTTTCCCAAAGATGCCAGCAACCTGAGTACCCAAGGATTTCCTGTTGGCAGGATTCATCCTTCTTCCTGTAGTTTTATACTCAGAGCTCCAGATAAACCTTCCCAGATGTTGTGCACCGCCAAAGGTTCTTACTTAGGGATTTCCACATTTACTGTGCCCCTGAGTCTTTCCTGTTATTTCCTCTCTCCTCCTCCTACTATGTCAAAGGCCGCAAATGGCAGAATTTAGGCAAACTGATGAAGTAGGCCTAGAGCCAGTGTTCATTAAATGTTATTAAGTGATTGAATAAATGTTACCTTTAACATTTTTGTATCTCCCTTTCAATGTCATTTTTCTCCTTTTCTCCTTTCTCCCCAGCAAAGGAGAAAACTAGTGCTCCCTTCTGCACTATTTTGTGTCTTGGGCATTTATCCCTCTTCCCCAAGGCCTCTCCTTACAGTGTTCCACACCTTCTTATGGGGTGGGAGGGAGCTTTCAACAGGTGCCGGACCAGGAGGTGATTGACTTGATGGTCTATAATTAGCATGTATATGTGAATTTCTTATTGACTTAAAGATTTGCCCTCTAGCTGTTTTTGAAAAATTTTTTTTTTGAAAGATTCCTAGAGATGTCTCTGTCTAACCCCCAAAAATGAATCTCTATGGCAGAGATTTCAGGCACTCTGGGAGATATATTTGAGTATTGGTGTAAGGAATATTTTGTCTTTTGCTTACCTAGCATCCAGGACCAGGACTAAGTGAAGTGAGTGAGGAGGCTAGGGAACCAAATTTGTGGAGGTGCTCACTCTCAAAACCCAGTCTGCATGAACCTGAAAATAAATGGCTTCTTAAATGTTGCTCCTTTGGTGCCTCACTTGCCTGCTCTAGTCCTGGTCCTGCAGCATCCATTTCTCTTTGCTAATTATATCTTCATTTTCCTTTGATAAATGCCCTTGCACAATCTTGATTCACGTGGTTCAAGTTGAACAGACAGCACTACTGGGGTTCCAGGATCAGGCACCTGACTTAGGCCTGGTCATTCAAAGCATAAAGCCTTGTCCACAGTGATTGGTTCAGTGATGGCATATGACCTGAGTTGGGCCAATAGGAATCTTTCCTGGAACAACCTGGGAAGCAGCACACTCTTTACAAAGGGTTGTGGAACTGCTAGAAAGCAAGCCTGGGTCACTGTGAGGAGAAAGTCAGCATGAGAAAGAGGCCACTTCAGGAGAAAAGAGAGCAAAGAGATGAGAAGAGACAGATTTCTGCAATTGTTAGAGTGCTGTATCTGAAGAAAGCTGTATACTCCGGGCTTTTTAGTGACATTAGTCAATAACTGAATGTCTGTTATTTGTATAAAACGGGGTTGGGTAGGAGGAGAAAGGCACCTGCTCAGTCAGATTTCTGTGATTGTAATGCCTACTGAGGTGACTTCATCACAACGTGCGGTCAGAATGAGGAAGGCATTTGTTGTTAAAAAAACAAAGCAAAACAAAAACCTTTCTGAGTTTTCTTGTAGTAGTTTTGGGACTTGGATAAATAATCAATTTCTGTGACTGAGGTTTTTCAGCGAATTCCTGGGATATTCAGAAATTCATTTTCCTGTCTCAGGAAACTTTTTTTCTACTTCTTTCCTATTCTAGTGGGGGTGGACAGATAGAATCCTTCTCCTCCATTTTCCTGAAACTGCAAAGGGTATAGTGAAGAAACCAGGTCACTGACCTGGTTTTAACCAATTTCTAGGACTCCTGCCAACACAGACCAGGAAGCAAAACCAAACAATATTTTACTACCCACTTGTACCCAAAAAAAGTACTGATGGGAAAATACGTCAGACACAGTATTGGAGTCTGAACTAGGGATAATGTCAGGAATGACAATAAAGAACTTAAAAATAAGACCTAAAGAACTTGACTTTAGGTTCAAGAGAAGGTTGAAGAGGAAGTTGAGTATGTGGATTAAGTGAGTAATAATATTTTAAAACATCACTGACAAAGCCTAGAAGTGACAGACAGCTGCTGCTACTTCTGGGAATTGAAAATAGGCAAGGAAACCCTTTTCTCTTAATCTGGGTCTCTGACTCCCTGGGTTACAAGGTCTGTGTTAATTTTGGAGGCTTCTAAGGCACTGGTAGGGCTATGGACTGACTATCACCAATAGGAATCTGGAGGCGGCCCAAGACCACACCTGCTGACCTCAGAAGAGGTCACTAAGTACGATGTTACCAAAGAACAAGATGTGCAAAATAGTTTGAAGAGATGGAGAAATATTTGAGTTAATTTTTTGATAAATGCAGCTGGCATTAACAGAGATGTTCTTTCTGTAATTCAAAAACTGAAGATATGTCATCTCCTTTCACCCCAGCCTGCTGGTACACACTATGATATATCTAGCTGCTAGCAGAGCTATGAATCAATAGTTGAGTGGTAGTTACTGTTAGTACTGGAAGTATTATTGGCAACGGCAATTCCAGTCCAGGCAATTTGTGCCTAGTGCCAGTAAAGGAAGGTTACTTAGATTTTTCACGTGCTAAAGAGGAGACAAAAATAAATTTAAAATAATTAGAGTGAATGTAGTCCTGTTCACTTTCAAATAGAATTAGCAGGGAAAATGGTATCAAAGCAATCATAGGAGGAAAAGCAAAGGACAAGAATACTGAAAATATGAGGCTATTTTTTTCTTCATTTTCTAACTGTAGAGATCAATTACTTGCTAAAAGTTATTTTCTTTCTTGGGGTTTCTTTAAAGATAATTATATACATTATTTTTATGCTGATAGTATTAACTATAGATGATTCTGTAGTACCAAATACAGATGATTTATGCTCACAGAATGTTTGCTACACAATTGATTTAGTTACTATAGATTGTCTTACATTACATAACACTTTAGTTTAAATAATTAAAATACGTAAAGAATTGATGCAAAATTCAAGATATAAAAGGGGTATGTTGAAAAGCTTTTTTCTGCAGACATTGAGCTCTCCTGTCTGGAGGCAACCATGTTGATGATTTATTGGGCTCCTTTCATAGATAGACTATGCATATAAAAGCATATATATTTGTTCTTAAAAATTACAAATGGTGACCAGGCATGGTGGCTCATGTCTGTAATCCCAGCCATCTGGGAGGCCAAGGTGAGCAAATCGCTTTAGCCCAGGAGATCGAGACCAGCCTGGGCACAAAACTAGCACAAAAAGCACAAAAACTAGCCAGGTGTGATGGCACATGCCTGTAGTCCCAGTTACTCAGGAGGATGAGGTGGGAGGATCGCTTGAAGCTGGGAGGTTGAGGCTGCAGTGAGCTGTATTCGTGCCACTGCACTCAAGCCTGGGTGACAGAGCAAGACCCTGTCTCAAAAACAACAACAACAACAAACACAGAAGTGGAAGCCTACTAGTCACATTCTGGTACACCTTCCTTCTGTTCACTTAACACTGTTACTTAGATATCATTCACAATAGAGCGGTCAAGGCAGTCCTATGTCAAACCGCACGCATCCATGCCCACCTCCTTCCCTTGCTCCCCTTTACTCTGCTCTCCATTATTTCCATGGCACTCATTACTTTCTGACATACTGTCCTTTATTTGTTTATTACATTTAGTATTTTTCTTTCCTCTGGAACTCAAGAGCCATGAGGACAAAGATATTTTGGCGTAATTTTTACCCTACTGTATATGTACCACTTACAATGGTGACCAGCACATAGTAGGGTCTCAATAAATATGTTGAATGAGTGAATGAATGGTTTGAAGGGAAAATGATGGACTGGTAGAAACCTATAAAAGAAGTATGCAGAAATATAAGATCTTTGAAACCATTCATGTCAAAAATGTATTGGCAAGGTTAAATCAGTGCTTCCCTAGCTAGGGAATGCTCAAGTAACTGCCTCTACTGATTGCCAGTTTGTGCTTAAATTTATTCAGAAAAGGCCAGATGCCTCCAGCTACTTTATCTCTTGCTATTCCCAGGGTTCTGCTTTTTTTCTTCAGACTCCTTTTTAATCTATAACATTTTCATTTAATTACTTCTTTCCCAACTCCATATCTCCTATGTCTGTAACAGCATTCTGTGAAAATATAATAGAGTTCCTAAGCCCTTTTTTTTTGGAAAGGATCTCTGTAGTGAGATATTGCTTACTAGGTCCCAGGAGTCAGCTGTTATAAACAGTCTGTGGAAGAATGTGCAGCATTCATTATGTAGAAGGAAGTGGAGACTTCCCTCTTCACATTACAGAACTGTACAGCAGCCGCTGAAAGAGTTTTGATGCCTCAGAGCTGTCATCTCATTTTGCGTGTGTAATGACTACAGAAAAGAGGATGTGGACATGTACTATCAATTGGTGTAAGTAAAAAAAAAATTTTTAGCAGTAAAAAAAGGAAGTGAAGAAAAACAAAACAAATGGCTTATTCTACCAGTCCTCTTTAGATATCTGCTTTGGTTGGGCTATTGGCTATTTGGGAATAGTCTTAATTTGTGCTTTCTTGCATTTTGTATAGCAGTGATTATATCATAGATTTTACACATGAGAAAGGCCACACAGGAAAGAATCTTTAGAAGCAGGGGGAGGTAGGTTACAAACTTTTATGTTATTCAAATGCGAATTAATTAAAACTCCAAATCAGAACTACTTTAACATTGAAATTAAATTCTGGGCCATTCATAACTTTATGACTATCCCACAAGAAGATTGTTCATAGGCAAGAGAAGTATCTTAATTGAACACTAGAAATTTAAATACAGAAATTTGTCAAATCTTGTCAAAATCCATTGGCTAGAAATAAAGGATTATTATTGTCAGTGGTTGACTTCTGTCAGCCTTGGTGCCCCATTTTCCTCCTCAAAGAGTAAAGCTTCACTTGTCTGGAGGGAAGGAAGACAAGGAAAGGACATGAGAAATCCAAACAGATTCAGTCAAGTTCATGGACTTCAATCTAGGTATGCCCTCAAGGCTCTCACTAAGAAATGCTTTAGTTAATTCTAGAAACTAGAAGTCTAGTTTTCAGCCTCCTGTGCCTGAACACAACAGAGGAAAAAGACAGGAAAATTCTAAAAAGCAGACTTAAGGACTCCAAACACAATTGTCTAGGATAACTTACTGTACAAGCAAAACAATCAGGAAATACTTAGGAAATTACCATATATATCATACCAGAATTAATTTTTATATTGATCATCTTTTATGACCAGGAAAAAACCGAATTGTTTAGTCTACATCAATAATACAAAAAATGGTGTAAGGCCGGGCGGGGTGGCTCACGCCTGTAATCCCAGCACTTTGGGAGGCCGAGGTGGGCGGATCACGATGTCAGGAGATCAAGACTATCCTGGCTAACACGGTGAAACCCCATCTCTATTAAAAGTACAAAAAATGGCCGGGCGCGGTGGCTCAAGCCTGTAATCCCAGCACTTTGGGAGGCCGAGACGGGCGGATCATGAGGTCAGGAGATGGAGACCATCCTGGCGAACACGGTGAAACCCCGTCTCTACTAAAAATACAAGAAAATTAGCCGGGCGAGGTGGCGGGCGCCTGTAGTCCCAGCTACTCGGGAGGCTGAGGCAGGAGAATGGCGTGAACCCGGGGGAGCGGAGCTTGCAGTGAGCCGAGATCGCGCCACTGCACTCCAGCCTGGGCGACAGAGCGAGACTCCGTGTCAAAATAAAATAAAATAAAATAAAATAAAATAAAATAAAATAAAATAAAATAAAATAAAATAAAAGTACAAAAAATTAGCCGGACATGGTGGTGGGCAGCTGTAGTCCCAGCTACTCAGGAGGCTGAGGCAGGAGAATGGTGTGAACCCGGGAGGCGGATCTTGCAGTGAGACAAGATCGCACCACTGCAGTGCAGCCTGGGAGACAGCAAGACTCCATCTCAAAAAAAAAAAAAAAAAAAAAAAAAAAAAAAAAAAGAAAAGGAAAAATAAGAAATGGTGTAAAAATAATCTTAATAGCATTTCCATCTCAAATGATTGTAAAGTAATAAAAAATCCAATGTCAGTTTTTGATATGGATCTTTTTTATCCACCTTCCTTCTCACTTAGATGCTATTCATATGGTCACAGCATCCACCTTTTCCTTACTAATAGCTGCCCCACTTTCATTTCAAATGTCTCATTTTCTGATCATTCTCTCTTATCCATCCAGCTCACTTACCCTGCTTATCCCACTCTTGCAAGTTACCAAAGTCTTCTAATCCCCTGACTTTGTTATTTATTTTTTATATTCATCATATTCATCACATTCTCTATCTTTCACTTCTTTCTTACCAGCTATGATTTCACATACTGTTATGACGATTTTCTTACAGATGCTTCTTGATCACCTTGGCCATCTCTTTGCCACTTCCTCGCCTGGCAAAATTTCAACACAGTTATATTGAAGTGACTGCCTACTTTGCATCTTCACCCAAGCAGCTAAATGTTACTGGAGAAAATAAAATAATTATTGCTAGCTTTAGTTATTTCACAACCGTGACCACAAATGTCAGGGCATATTACACTTAGTGGCATCCTACTATACCTGTGGAGCATATTCCATTTCTAACTCTCTAGAATGATTTCTTAAACGTCTTCTCGTTCCTTTCCTCACTCACTCACTCACTCACAGGTTATGATCCCACCATAATCTCACTTTCCCACCTCTGGTTCTACTAGCTCACTATATTCATGCCCACGTACTCTTCCAACTCTCGTTGCTCTAAGGCAATTCCCTCCTGATGTGCTTTGGATTCCCACCCCATACCATCATAAAGAATTCACTCCTCCAGACCAGATGCAGTGGCTCATGCTTGTGATCCTAGCACTTTGAGACGCAGAGGTGGGCGGGTCACTTGAGGTTAGGATTTCTAGAGCAACCTGGCCAACATGGTGAAACCTTGTCTCCACTAAAAATACAAAAATTAGCCGGGCGTGGTGGCATACGCCTGTGAAACCAGCTACTTGGGAGGCTGAGGCAACAGAATTGCTTGAACCTGGGAGGCGGAGGCTGCAGCGAGTGGAGATTATGCCACTGTGCTCCAGCCTGGGTGACAGAGGGAGACTCTGTCTAAACAACAACAACAACAACAACAATAATTCACTCCTCCTTTTTCAGTTGTCAGTTCATTCCTTTCCACTGGGCCATATCCAACAGTGTGCCACGGTGACTTAATGCACCAACCTTGAACATTCTATCACAGGATGTTTGCCTGTTGCAGTTGCTATTGCTTCTGCTTGGAAAGCTCTTTGCTCAGATTTACTAGTGGCTACCTCATTATTCTGGTCTCAGCTAAACTTCCCTCCTAGTGGTCTTTACGGGTCTTCTTAGTTCAAATTAGCTCTTTCATCCACCACTTTTCAAGCAGGCCTCGTATGTCACATTACACAATTTTATTTTTTTTTCATATTATAGAAGTATCTTATTTTTTATCAATGTGTTCATGTTTTGTTTTGTTTCATTTTTCACTGGAGTATAAGCTTCTTGACAGTAGGGACTGTCTCTTCTTTATTATTGTAGAACATGCCCGGCATACAATAATAGATATTTAATAAATACTGATAGACCAATGGATTGACTATTTAAAGGTAGTAATGTCAATGATTTGGACAATTTAGGCTGGACATGGTGCCTCACACATGTAATCCCAGCACTTTTGGAGGCTGAGGTGGGCTGATTACTTGAGGTCAGGAGTTCAAGATCAGCCTGGCCAACATGGAACCCTGTCCCTACTAAAAATACAAAAATTAGCCCAGCATGGTGGTGGGCGCCTATAGTCCCAGCTGCTAGGGAGACTGAGGCAGGAGAATTGCTTGAACCTGGGAGGCAGATGTTGCTGTGAGCAGAGATCGTGCCACTGCACTCCAGCCTGGGCAACAGGGTGAGACTCTGTCTAAAAAAATAAATAAAATAATTTGGAAGATTTTGTTCCCCAACAATGCTGAATAGAATATGTATTATTGTATTTACTCCTTCAGACAAACCTATTTCTATAAGGGTAGTGAATAATTATAATACCAGCACTACTACTAATAAAAGTGCTTATATAGAGCTTCCTATATGCCAGACACTCTTCTGAACACTTTATAAATATTCACGTATTTAAGCAACAGCCTTGTGAAGCAGGTATGATTATAAATTCTATTTTACAAATGGGGAAACTGGGGCACATTACAATTAGTTGCTCCCCTCACTGAGGTTTCATAGTTGCTTCAATGCGAAAAATACTGAGTCAGGTTATCTTACATAAATTCCTTCAGCAGCCTCACATGTGTAAGTGGTACTTTCCACAAGAAGGAACAACTATTTATAGGTAGTATTAGGAAATATGGGGACTACCATTGATTGCGGATTTACCAAGAACTGTGCTAGGCATTATGAGAGCTACCTAAGAAGAATAAAACGGAATCCTTCCTAGAAAGACATAGTATTCTTCTATGTATAATAGTAAGTCTAAGAAGGACTATACATCTATAAAGAACTGCATAATATCACTAAATACAATGAACAGATAGGTTGATAAAATATTTACACCTTTGCATGCATACTTTTGATTTTTAGATGACAATATGCTTTCTATTTTGAAGACATGGAAATATTTATGAAGTTGGATATATGGATAAAGGCCACATCATCATACATTGGTCCCTAGATTTAAAAATCTTAAGATATGTGAAAAGTGTTGGATCAAAAAATGAGTATCTCTATTTGGGCATCATGTGGTCTGCCCTTTCTGAAGAATGTGACTGCAAGTATTAGTGGCTATTCCTAGTTCAGATACCATTTTTTCCTTTGTGTTACATTAAATCTTTTCTCCAATTATTTTAGGTTAATTGTAAACATAAAAACATTAATTTAGAAGAAGTGGCTACATGCCAGTAGATGAACTATAAATTGTTTAAAACACAAAGAGTTAATTCAAGCATAAATATAGGCAACATATTTTAAACCCTTCAGTAATATCTCCAGTGTGGGTTAGCCTATTTCACTAGAGAATTGGGAACACCTTTAGGCAGTTGTGACTAAGGGGACGTTTGTGTTTATTTTGTTTTTATACCCTATAGTGGCCCACACCCTTCCGTGCTGGTCTAGACACATCTAATTTCAGAGGTAATTGCTAGGAATTCCTGGTTTGTGTTTATAATTTCTCAGAGTTACACCCCTAAAATATTTTAACTTTCTGTCTTAGCTACAGATTATACCAACTCCATTTTTATTCTGTAGCTACATATATTCCCTATGATTTTTGTACAGATCTGCAAATGTCAGTAATTATGTGCAGTTTTAAAAAATAGCATTATCTACTAATAGTGTTGTCAATTGAGAAAAATAACGAGACAAGTCTTAATCATTTTAGGAGATTTATTTGCCAAAGTTAAGGACACGCCCGGGAGACAGGTCTATGCCTTTCTCTGAAGATGATTTTGCGGGCTCCAAATTTAAAGAGGTAAGGGAGGGATATTGAGAAGTACACAATTTTCTTTTTTCTTTTCTTTGAGACAGAGTCTTACTCTGTCGCCCAGCCTAGAGTGCAGTGGTGTGATCTTGTTACTGAAACCTCCACCTTCTGGGTTCAAGCGATTCTCATGCCTTAGCCTGCTAAGTAGCTGGGATGACAGACGTGCACCACCATGCCCGGCTAATTTTTGTATTTTCAGTAGAGACAGGGTTTTGCCATGTTGGCCAGGCTGGTCTCAAACTCCTTGGCTCATGTGATCTGCCCACCTTGGTCTCCTAAAGTGCTGAGATTACAGGCATGAGCCACTGTGCCTAGCCAAGAAGTACACATTTTTTCATGTAGGAGATGGGTAGGGGAAAATAGTCATTCTTGGCTTCCTCTGGCTCAGTGAATCTGCATTTTTACATAAGGTAACATAGATAGGACAGGGTTCAGGGAATCTGCATTTTTACATAAGATAACAAACAGAAATGGAACTGGGAAACAATCAAATATCCATTTGTGCCAGGTGAGCAGAGGGGTAAATGCGTCTGTAAAGATAAGCTATCAGTTTACGTTGCCTTGGTGAATTTTAACAGAAATGCTTTAGGGTAAACATCTTGGAGCTCATCAGAAATTTCCTTGTGGGGAAAATATGAGGGAGGTGTGTAGTTTTTCATCTTGTAGCCATCTTAATTGGGAACCAAAAAGGGTAGGCAGATTTGCATGACCCAGTTCCCAGCTTGACTTTTCCTTTTGGGTTAATGAGTTTGGGGTCCCAAGATTTATTTTCCTTTTACACTGGCTGTAAGAAAAAATAAGTGCTTTGTGCTTTATGTTGGATCATCTTTTTAGTAAAGTTTCTGTAGCTAGAATATGTGGGATTTTAGGAATCTTTGGTATAGTAGGTTAAATTGTGTCCCTCAAAAAGAAATGTCTAAGCACTAACCCTTGGTACCTGTGAATGTGACCTGATTTGGAAACAGGGTCTTTGCAGATGTTACTAGTTAAGGATCTTGAGATGAGATAATTCTGTATTTAAAGTGGCCCTAAATCCAATAACTGTTGTCCTTATAAGAGAAAGGAGAGGGAAATTTGAGATACAGAGACATAGAGAAAAGGCCATATGAAGATAGTCAGAGGTTAGATTTTTGTAGCCCCAAGGCAAAGAATGTCAAGGGTTGCTGGCAGACACTGGAAGGTAGGAGTGAGACATGGGAGAGATTGCCCCTCCAAGCTTCCAGAGGGAACGAATGCTGCAGACATCTTGATTTTGGACTTCTGGCCTCTAACACTGTAAGATAATACATTTTTGTTGTTTTAAGCCACCAATTTTGTGGTAATTTGTTACAGTGGCTTTAAGAAGTGAATATGCCTGGTTATAGGTGAGAAAATAACAAGTTCCAGCTTGAGTAATGCCATAAAGATGCTCTCCTATTACTGACCATTGCATCCTCTAAAGTTATTTTCTGTCGTATATCATCAAATACGTCAGGCCTCTGAGCCCAAGCTAAGCCATCATATCCCCTGTAACCTGCACATATACATCCAGATAGCCTGAAGCAACTGAAGATCCACAAAAGAAGTGAAAATAGCCTTAACTGATGACATTCTACCACTGTGATTTGTTCCTGCCGCACCTTAACTGATACGATATATTCTGCCCTGCCCCGCCACCCTTTAGAAGGTACTTTGTAATATTCTCCCCACCCTTGAGAATGTACTTTGTACGCCTATCCCAAACCTATAAGAACTAATGATAATCCCACCACCCTTTGCTCACTCCTTTTTCGGACTCAGCCCACCCACACCCAGGTGAAATAAACAGCCTTGTTGCTCACACAAAGCCTATTTGGTGGACTCTCTTCACACGGATGCGCATGACAAAATGTACACTTTATCTGTGTTAAGGATTATTTCTCCCACCCTTTATAGTAAAAGCAACTCAGTACCAACTAACTAAATAAAGACTAATCTGCACTTCTGTGGTTTTGCTTTTTAAATACTCCATGTGTGCTTTACATATATACTTACTATAAAATTCCTATTGTTATCATATGTTTAGTAGTATTTTAGTAAACAATGGTCAACTTAGGATTTTGGTAAAACTAAAATCTTTTTTTTTTTTTTTTTTTTAATAGAATCTGGAGCCTTCTAGAGAAGTTTTAATGAAAATTGTGCAGAGAGAAAGCATGCTTAGCAATATGATCTTAGAGACCTGAGATTGTTATTTGTACTTATGGGTTTTCAGGACACAGAGAGAAAACCATGTTGTGCTGGGATAACTGAAGGAACTCCCCTATACCCATTCTTCTCCAGGGCCCTTCTGGGAGCCAGTTTGGTGGTGAATTTATTGGATGTTACTTCTCAGAGTGTATCAGAGATTCTTCACATTCGTGGACTTTAATCTTCCCCTTGTCAGCTGCAGCCACAGTTGTATTTCTGCGCGCTCTGAATTCTCAGTGGTCTTGATAGTTCTAGAAAGTGAAAGTTTGCGTTCATTTAGTCAGTAA
This sequence comes from Macaca nemestrina, assembly GCF_043159975.1. Taxonomy (NCBI): domain Eukaryota; kingdom Metazoa; phylum Chordata; class Mammalia; order Primates; family Cercopithecidae; genus Macaca; species Macaca nemestrina. The sequence goes on from NC_092128.1 coordinate 67,845,334, forward strand.
TCACAGTTGGTGAACAGTAATTATCGTTGTAGTTTTTCTAAAAGGCGCAACCAAGAGTTCTTAATCTGGAGTCTGTGTATTCAGATGTGGCGGGGAGGGGGATATTTATTAAGCTCAAACTGAAAATGAGAATTTCTTCCAACTATAAATGTAGGCTCTAAACCACAGAGCCTAGGAGTACTACATTGTATTAGTATATACCTGTGACTCTGTTACAATAGAAACCTCTACTGATTTTTAAAATTTCCTCACATGGGATAGTTGTCTTGAAATATTGTACATGGTAATTACCATACTGAAATTATGGGAGTTATTTAATATATTAACAAAGAAGTTGCATATTATTATACAACAAAACTTTACATTTTATTTGTATTATATGTAACAACTCTTTTGCTATCACATTGAACAAAACTTATTAGGTTTTCTGCCAAAGGGTGCACTAGGTTATAATCATCAATCATTGGCAGCTCTCAATTTTTGGTTTTGCATGTGTGAAAATCTTTACTCTGCCTTTCTCATATATTGACCTACCTTGTTTGATTTGTCACTGGAAATGAAAAGAAGCATGCTACGCTCAGAATGTTAGTGCTGGAAGGCACAAAGTCATTTTATAAGACAAGAGAGGCAATAGAGGAAGGAAGGTCATGTAGAAAGAGTGTCATGGAATTTCCTTTATGGAAATGAAAATGCTCTGTATTTGTATTACTGTGCATTTCATAATGGCAAATGATTCTGCTGATGGAATGGTTTTCTGAGTGTATGAGTGTGGCCGGATTAACTCTGATATATCATGTAATTGCACTCCTCTGATGTTCAAGGCAAGCAGAGCTTATTATTTTTGCCTCTCTTTAGGGCTAACGGCTGCAGAATGCTCTTTCTTTTCTGAACTAGTTTTTAAAAACTACCAGTAACAAAATCTACATACATATTTACACATGAATGTTTGAGTAGCAGAATCATATTCATTCAACAATATTTGTTAAGTGCTGACTATCTGCTAGGCCTGTGCTGTGGACTGCTGGTTTACAAGCTAACACTATCAGCCTTCTCAATAGACCCCTTTTGTAACTTTACAGAGAGGCTGGAAGACATCGTGCTGTCAACTATGTTCTTCTCCAAATCAGATTTTTCTCCTCAGGATCACTTTCCTCCTCAGATCCCCTTTCAGAATCCTGTTTCTACTAACTTTACTCTCTTTTAAGCATTTTCAAACTCTGGGTTCACTGGTCCTTTCTCCTGAAACCCCCTACTGCCACAATCAGATCTTCAATATCCAAGAAAGGAAAAAGAAAAAAACAAAAAGGCTCATGGTCAGTCCTCTCTTTTCTGCTTTTCTTCTCCTAATTTACTTGAAAGACTTCTCCTTTCTAATCTGATATTCTCTCTCATCAAGCTACTGAAAATGCTCAGTCATTTTTCAATTGTGAATTTTGCTGGCTATTCTCAAACTCTTAATTTTCCAACCTCTCTGAGGTGCTTAAAACAGTGACCGCACTCTCCGTATAACTCCTTAACATCACCAGCGTGTGCTGTCCTGATCTCCTCTGCTTTTCCTGTGGGTTTTTAGTCGTATTTCCCCCATCTATTTATTCCTAAATGTGGACCCTCCTCGAGGGTCCTTCGATGTATGCATCCCGTACAGCCTACAGAACTATGAGCCAATTAAACCTCTTTTCTTTATAAATTACCCAGTTCCAGGTATTTCTTTATAGCAATGTGAGAACAGATGAATACAGGCTTCATGGTGGGAAAACAGAGAAAAACTGACTCCCCTATTTACTAGCTATGTGGCTTGGGGCAAGTCACTAAACTTGACTAATACCTCACGTGATTACCGGAGGAATCAAATGAGATTATATTATGAAAATATACCATGTAAATGGAAGAGAACTATGCAATAGATGTTTATTGTTATTATTGACATACTTGGTCAGTCTGGTATGATACCTCTAAGAACATGGGAATGAAGAAATTAAGAATTTTCTCTTTAGAGATAAATTGTAAAATTAGTCCTTGTGAAGGGCAGGAAGTCTTCTAGGCCAGCAAGACTGACCTCTATTATATTTGAATATATTAACTTATCTAATAAGTGAATGTACCAGTCAGAAAGGGGGTGAGTCAGACTGAAATCTTGATTGATGATAGATTCAATCAATCATAACTCCAATGCTACTTCCTTCAAGAACTCTGTGATTATTTAATCTACAGTAGCCTCTGTTTCTGAACTCCTATGTAATTTGTTAAACTCCTTGTCCAACTGTCATACTAAAAAAAAGTCATTAGCAGGGTTGGATCGACAGAAAGACAAGACATAAATACCCTTGAGTACATAGAATGCATTTTACTTATAGTAATAATGCAGTAGCAAACACTGTTTTGATAAATGATAGCAAGATCAGCAGCATCATCTGAGACAAAGATTCAAACTTCCTGTGACTTTATCTAGCCAGGGGTTACACAATTGTGAGCGCAGATTACAAGTCCTTTTGCAAGCGTAACTTGTCCCCTTCCATACCCAATACTTATGTATAAGGCTAGAGAAGTCTTATACATTGGCTAGTCTGGATATGGGCTTGGTACTTCTTCACTTGGTCCAGGTATACCTCTTCAACCTCAGCATTATTTGATGAAACAATACAATTGTGGCAGTACGTTCATTCATTACTCTGAGACTCTTGAGACTAATTCAGCTGATCCAACCACATTCTTGAACTCAGATCTGTAGAAGCAGAATAGGCATCAGTATCCCAGAATTCTTTGGATTCACGCTAAGAAACTCTTAAACCATCTAAAATGGTTTTTTTCCCTAGAATTATTTTCCCCTAGAATTTTTAAATCACTTTAACAAAAACATAGAGCCTTGTAATATTCATTGGTGTGCTATATCCCTCATAGATTATAAATTTATAGAAAGAAGAGATTATACTTTATTTATTTTTAAATCTTCCATGTACCCAGCATAAAGCCTTGTGTATAACTATAAAAACAAAAAATTATTAACAAATAAATCTTCATTATTAACATCTAAAACATGGATGCCTACTTAATCCTTTTGCCTTTCCTATTTTCTGAAGACTCCTACTTGTTCTTTAAAACACTTTGATCATTTATCACCTTGTATGTGACATCTTCCTGACATTCTGCAAGAAGCTAGTCAGCATCCTCTCCCACCATATCCTCAGTGGCACTTTAGACACAGCTTTACAAGGACTGTTTTAACTGTGTTGTAATAACATGCTCTCCACCAGACTGTGAATTTATCTAAGGCTTGGACCATGATTTATTCATGTTTGTGGTCCTTTCCAGTGGTGACAAGTAGGGCATGGCATTGAGACTGTTCATCATAAGTGCTTATTTAAGGAATGAGTCCCTAGGTGCTCCCTTTCCCATGAGTGCATGGTACTGTAATGGAACCTACAGCCGTGTGATTAGTATGTCCTCTTATGTAGAAAACCAACATAACAGTAGGTAAAAATATAGGCTCCAGAACTACATTAGTTGGGTTGAATTCTGGATCTGCTACTTACTAGCTGTGTGACTGGGGTAAGTTACTTAGCTTCTCTGTGCCTCAGTTTCTTTGACTGTAAAATGGAATATTAATATCTCACAGAGTTGTACTAAATGAGATAATATTTGTAAGGTTCCCAGTAGATGTTGGCAATTATTATTAGAGAATTTTTCAGTACATGGCTACTGAATTTAGTAAATTGTGGAGGGGGGAGGGAAGAATGGAATCAGGTATTTTGCCTCATTTGAAGAATGACTTTACTTATTTTTTCCTTCCATTAGTTTCCTCTCATGTTTTTACCTTTCCCTTCCTCTTCTTACTTTTCTAATCCTGTTCCATTTCTTCCTCTTAAATTGAGCGGGAGGAGGTGTTAGTGATAATCAGTGTCAGAATTGGAAGTTGAAAAAGCAATCATTCTTGGAAGTCACTAGATTAAGCAGAGTAGACTATAGTAATAATAAGAATTTGATATGTAGGAGTCATTTGGAAAGGATTCCTGGATGTGGGCCTAAAAGGTTTCAGGAGGAGTATCCAAAAATTAAAGGAATATGAATTGGCCAAGAGATGAAATGCATTTGATATCTTTTACCCTTGTTGGCTATTTCATAATTCTTTACTTAAAGCAAATAAAATGCCACTAACATTTTGGATAAGCTATACTTCCTTAACTAAGGGAAACCAACTAAAGTCAGATGAAAAGAAAGAATCCAGGGCTCCAAAGTTGAGATTCCCTTATTTATAAAAAGGTTTACACTTCAAGGTGTGCACCTATAAATCTTCTTCATCTTTTGATTATTATGTTAATTCTAAAATCTCTTTTGGCAAAATTTTAGCTTCTTAGTGTTGATTGTAATTTGATCATTGGTAGTTACATAAAATATGATGTAGCCAGGGATGTTTGCATTGCTTTGTCCTTGAAATTCTAGGTGTATTTGACTGTCTCTCTTTAACTACTTGTAATACAGTCATCGTATACCATAGACCAGAGCTACAGAATTCTTGAATAGAAACCTTTTTTTTTTTTTGCCATTTTTATCTAGAAGTTCATTGTGGTACTAGGACAGTGCCAAAATATGCCCTCTATAATGCCTTTAGCTTAACCAGGTTAGTTCATTACAAAAACAGGTATTCACATAGCTAGCCTAAATTTTAAGTGTGCTTCCCCATCCCTTAAGTAATACTGTGTTTCCTATATAATCAATTATTTGGGAAATCAAGAGGGCTGAGGTAGAATACAAGGGTGGCTATCATGTGATTATGTTTGGATGAGGTAGATTTCAAGTCTGGAATTAAGACTGATATGCTAAATGCATTATTCAAGCACTGGGAGAAAAGCCTAAAGTTAAAAAAAATTTAAAGTAAATCTTACATGAAGTAACTTTGTGCTTAGTAAGTAGAGTGCTTTGGGGAATAAGATGAACATGAGAGAGAAGCATATATACTATGGTAATTGGAAGCTGCAACGAAACTATCCACACATGACTGGAAATGGATTCTGATGACACATTAGCCTCAAAGGTAAAGCTTGAGTGGCTTCTAAGGCCATCAAAACTCAAGGGTAAGGGAGCATACTTATTTACAGTGTTCTTTTATTAAAGATGCTGAAGGGATGGCTCACAAGGTCAATGTGAGACACATTTTAAATGAACTGCTCTCCTGGATTTCTTCAAGGCCCTGCTTACAAACTATGCCTCATTTAACAGAGGCACCCAAATCAAATGTCCTTGTTTTCTTTAGTTTTTTCAGAATATCCAAGCAGAAATTGATGAGCAAATCTTTCATTTTCATATTTTCTGGAATAGTGTATTTATCTAATTGTTTAAAGGGATATAATGTTTCTTTTAACTTTTATTTTAGGTTCGGGGTACATGTTTAGATTTGTTATATAGGTACACTTGTGTCTTGGGGGTTTGATGTACAGATTATTTTACCACCCAGGTATTAATACTAAGCATAGAGCCCAACAGGTATATTTTTTTCTGATCCTCTGCTTCCTTCTACCCTCCACCTTCTAGTAGGCCCCAGTATCTGCTGTTCCCCTAAAAGATATTTTAAAATTACTTTTAACTGCACAATTTGAGTAGATTGGTAGGTTTATGCCACAAAATATAATATATCAATTCTGGAATTAGTAAAAATATCAGTCTGTTTATGTATACATGTTCATTATGGAGAACTTTACCAGTGGTAAGGTGATGGGGCATATGGAAACTTTCACTGAGTAAGAGATTGAGAGGGTATTTCTGTTTTCTCTGGTTATTCCCTATGACCACAAAAATCAGGAAGTGGTGATGAATAACAGATTCAAAGATCTAAATAACTAAATTTTACTTGACTAACAAACTATAAAATATGATACCTGCTTATGAACCAAAAGTTCAGATGAAGAATGAGAAAGATATGAATTCAAAAGAACTTCTATTTAATACCTTTTTAAAATTTGTTTTTAAATTGTGGCAAAATACACATAGCAAAATTTACCATTTTAATTGTTTTTAAGTGTACAGATGAATGGCACTAAGTACATACACGTTGTTGTACAAACTTCACCACCATCCATCTCCAGAACTCTTATTTAATATTATTTTTTGAGGTGAAAGTCCTCTGTCTCTAATTCAACCCAACAATTATGAAAATCAAAGAGTAGAGCTACCTTAAGGAATATAAGAAATGGGAATCATGACTAAAGGTAGAACTTAGAGACATACATTTGGCATGAGTAGAAAAAGAGGAACAGGCAGGTTCACCATATTTCAAGTGATTTCATGGTATAAGTACTATTTATATATGAATATACTTAATCTGGTCTGGCATCTGATGTCTGTACAAAATGTCAATGCCTAAAACCTTGGTATATGTTTAATTGTCAAGGATTAAATCAGATGCTGTGCTGCGTGTTGCTCTGGCCACAAATTGGATAAAAGGGCAGGGGTTGTTATTTCTGTTCTGGGGCTGGGTTCCTCTTAGCTCCCAGAGGTTTAATGACTCCTTCTTGCTATAACCTCATGTCTCCCATGTCCATAATAGGCAGAAGAACTTTAGGTCATACAGAGGCCTTTACTTTCCCATGTTCTGCATGGTTAGAGAAGGGCTGAGAATGGTGAATAGTTGACACCAGGATTAGAGATCAGGGTAGTCTAATGAAGTTGGAAATATGCAAGAAGGTCTGGAAGAGTCTCTGTTTCCCTTCACACCAAGCCAGAGTTTTGATGGCAGTGGCTGCTGCCATCATGCCCATGGGCTGCAGCAGGGAATCTTGGATGGGGCTGCACACTCCATGGAGCCGGTGAGAGCCCTGCCCCTTCTGAATTGGGATGGGAGCTCCCCATGCTTCTGCAGCCACCCAAACTGCAGCTGCAGACCCAGGCCTCCTGCTCTAGGGAGTAAGCAGTAGCACCACCCAGGAGGGACTGCAGCTGAGGATCGAGCCTCCCTGTGCTCTTGTGGGAGTTGGAAACAGGCAGCATCTGCCTTCTCTGGTGCAGCTGCAGCCGCCCCACCCGTGGCTGCAGACCTGGGCCTCCCACTCCAGGAATTAGGCAAGAGCCTGGGACAAGTTCGGGAGCCCTGCCCCTTCCAAGTTGGCTGTGCAGGAGTTCCTGGGTGCAGCTGCGGCCTGCAGCCTGCACCCTCAGGGAGCCCAGGCAGGGCCCCCAACTTCTTGCAAGCTTGGGGGTGTCTGCTCCCACTGCCTGGCCTCTCTCCACTCCCCACGCGCCTGCTCCGATCTTGGAGCGGGAGTGGGGGCCAATGTCAGGGGCCATGAAATGACAGCGGGAGACAGGTTGATTCCTGGCTGGAAGGGGGCAGGTCCCCAATAAGGTGATTCAGGATAGGGAGGGCCTGAAGGCTGGGAGCCAGGTTGCCAGTCCTGTGGACTAGTGTGAGGACTCCTGGTGCCTCTTCTGGACCCACCTGTGGCTGCTCATGGACCAATCCGAGCACTTTCTGCCCTCTGAGGCACATAAAAGCGCTGGGCTCAGCCAGAGCAAGGCAGAGGATGGCCAGAGGATGAAGAGGGCAGAGAAAGGACGGGACAGGATGACCAGGTGCAGAGAGGAGTGCCTTCTCTGCTGATAGCTGGAGAGGATGGGAGGACTAGCAGAGGCGACCTGCCTGCGGAGAGGAGTTACCCTCTAGGGCCGCCTCTCTGCAGAGAACTGAACACTCTACTGGACAACCTGCCTACAGAGAGGAGCTACCCATTCCTCTGAGCTGTTCTAACACTAAATAAAACCGTTGTTCTTCACCCTTCACTTGTCTGTGTTCTTCATTCTTCCTGGACGCAGGACAAGAACTTGGGCAAAGACACCGTGACCACACAGAGGTTTCCCACTAGAAAAATCAGCACTCGAGACTCCAGAGTCTCAGTTTGATGCTAGTACTACAGGGCAGAACTGAGCTTAAGATTGACTGGAAATGAGAAGAACAGGTATTTTCCCTTGAGTAATTGTCTCATTGTAAGAATTGGTTATATAGCATTTTCAAAATTGTAGGTCATGATGGTGAAATTAGTAATAGATTATTGCAAACATTTTAACAAACTGAAATAGAAGAGAGTAGAAAATATAATGAGTATTGCTTCATGAAACTTTCTTAGTTGTATGTATGTGTGAGTGTGGACATGGGTTTTGTAAGTGGGTGTTTGTGTGCAATGGAACATTTATTTTTTACCAAGAGTCACTGGGAAAAAACTTTAAATCCACTGAGGTCAGGAACCACTTGCTTCTAATTTTTTCAGAGTCTAATTTCCCCAAGGTATTAACTAACATCTGGGTGTAATTAAAGCATGTCTGTATACTTTTTTCTCAGCATACTTCTGGTTACAAATAATTCTTGTTAACTCAAGCTAATAATAGAGCATAAGCCAGTGTGTGGGAATGGTAATTCACTACTAAAAATAGCTAGTATTTACCATATTGCCCAGTATTGTTCTAAGAGTATTATATGTATTGATCCTTACTACAATTCTTTGGGAGAGGAAACATTATCATCCCCATTTTACAGACGGAAAAATGGAGGCCTTGAGAACTTAAGTAAATTGTCCAGGTTGACGTAAGTGGTAAGTGGCCAGATGGGATTCCAACCCAAGCATCAGGCCTCCAAGCATGACCTTGACCACTACACTATACCACCTTTCACTATACTAGACAGAAGTATTTTGTAAACACAAAAATTTCACATTTATAATATCACACTGTAGACTTGAATCTTTGGTAACATCTGGTTCAAGTGATTGAAATAATGTTGTCACTGTTCTTTTCTGATAATTCCATTTTAGAAAATATTTGCCTTGTTCCTTAATCATCAGTGTGGTAAAAAGATGCAGTGTGACCACTGTCTAAAGTTAAGCTAGCTTATAGTTCATTTTCCTGGATGTGAAGAGAAACAGTTAACATTGTTCAATGTTAACAATTAACATTGAATAGTGTTTATTAAACAAGCTAACTTTTAGTTTGAAGTCTCACTTAGATAATTTCTATTTGCAAGTATCTGCATAATGGGGTCCAGAGAGTGACTGTGCCATTCTTTCAACCAGAAAACAGGTAGCCTGGGCGACAGAGCAAGACTCCATCTCAAAAAAAAAAAAAAGAAAGACAACAGGTAAGGGTATTGCATTGCATGCCACTTTTCTGGCATTTTACTGTCTTAAGACTTAAACAACCAAACAAAGTAGAGTTAGAATTAAACACAAACTATTTGAAGCCATCTGCCTTAGAAGGTTGAATTATTTTGTATGGTAAACATTGTGTCATTTACAAACAAGACCTCATTATTATCCTCAGGACTTATTTCTTGTTGCTCCAGAAGACTTCCAACTGCCAATGTCTGCATCAGTGTGCCTGAGGTCTGTTCCTGAACCACTCTGGCTGCTCCTGTGCAGTTGGCCAGAATTGCTCATGTGTTAACAATCTTGAAACAGTCCTTCAATGACTAATAAGACTCATATATAAATACCTCAGTTTCCTCATTCCTAGGATTAGATGGATTAATTCTGAAACATAATTTATAATTTCCCTGCCAGATTAAATTCCAATAACCCAGTATGGCAGGTGGTTGTGGTGAATTATAAACTAACCACAAATTCTCCTGCCTGTCATGTGATATTGCAGATGCCCCATCAAAACATAGAGTCCATTTCCTCAACCTTGAATCTAGATGGACTTGCTTTGTGCATTGGTAGACTAGCAAACATGACCCAATCAGAGGCTTGAAAAGTGCTTGCATGTTGGGGCTTGTTTTCTGGAACCTGAGACTGTCCCCTAAAGGAGTCCAAGCTAGCCTGTTGGAGGATGAGAGACGGAGACTGAGAGATCAGCTATTCCAACTAAAGCCACCTAGACCAGTCATTAGACATGTAGACATTGAAGACAAGTAGACCTGGTAGAGTGTCCAGCTGAATGTAGATATCAGCTGAGATAGTCCAGGTAGGAAGAACCACCTGGATGACTCACAGAAGTGAGAGAGACTATACATGTTTGTTTTTAAAGTCAGTAAGTGATGGAGTGGTTTGTTATGCAGCAGAAACTAACCAACACATTTGCTTGCCAGCTTACTCCCCATTGGTTGCCTTCCTTCCCCTGTATCTCTTTCCTACTCTGCTACTGGAGTTTCCTGAACCTCCCAAATAAATGTTCACTTAAATCCTTGCCTCATGATCAGTTTCTTGGGGGACCCAAGCGAACATAGTCTTTAATTATTTTTTATACACACTGAAGTCTTTTTCCTTAAGAATTCTCTATAGAAATTGTGAGCTGTAAAGAGACACTGAACAAGAAATAGAGAAAAAACAGGCTTCCTCTTTGAACAACTCTGCAGTGGTCAGCTTTGACGAGCTCTCAGGTTGGAATGTTCTCTCCTAGAATGTCATACTCTCTCATTCCTCTAAATCAGAGTGTAATGTATGACTTTTGTTCTCCAGCAAGATAGTAAAAATCCTTTATAAACCATTAGATCTGGGAAAATTTGTCTTCCTAGGCTTAAATGGAAGTGCAGATTTGATCACATTCCTATTTGCAATGAATGAGGAAAAGGTGGCTGTTTCCATGAAGCTTCACTGTGATTCCCTTCTTTAACCAATTTATGTTCAGTGTGATTTGAATGAAAAAGAGAAATTTATAAGCTTAGCAGTGGTTTTATGAATCAAAGAAACACAATTTCCTTTTGATTTTTTTCTAGGTAGCAAAAACAGTAAACAGACTTATTGTAACTAGATTGCAGAAGGCAGAAAATTTACCAGGTAAAGTTGCAAAGAAATACCAGTTCTTTTTGATATCATGGCAATAGGATGTGTGTGTGTGTGTGTGTGTGTGTGTGTGTGTGTGTGTGTGTGTATTGGGGAGCAGGAGAGCTTGGGATAGTGAGAAAAGAAAGGAAGATACACTTATAGGATAGATATATTCATTAACTTGCAGATACATTGATTTTATAAATCCTTTAATACAAGCAAAATAATTTTGAATGTGGTTATGTGAATCAAATTTTTCCAAATATTTTTTCACAAACTATGTGGTGATTATATGAACCTAATAATGTAACTCTTAAAATATTTATTACCATACATCAAAAATTAGTGTAGGGATTAAAATGATCAATGCTTCTAAAACCTGTTCTGTTTATGCCACTTCACAAAGAGTGCTATTTACCAGAGGTACAGTCTCCTGTTCTTGATTATTTATTCTACCAGCATCTTTCTCTAGAGAACTTCTGCATTTGCTTGACGTATGACTTTGGGACTATTAATAATTCTTTGGCTTCCCATTGTAGCCCTCTAACACTGCTTCATTGTAAGAGTGGTTGTTATTTATTATCATTTCAAGGTGGCAAGATAGGACTATATCTCTAAGAAGTATCACACAAATTATTCTCTGTCATTGCAATGAATAGCTGCTTTTCTTTTCAATCTTCTGGGGCACCCAAAATGCATTTTCTTTGGCATATAGTTTCAAAATATATAGCATTTTTATTAAAAGGTAATATGCATTCATTATAGCTGATTCTGGAGTAAAGGTATAATGGCAATAAAATAGTAAAAATTATATGCATTTCAAATACTTAAGGGCAGCTTAATAACTAAATAATAACTAAATTTCCTTCCAAAATTTTAAAGTAAAAATGCACATTTATTTTAAACTTAATTGGCATTATACCATATTTAAAAGATAGAATACATTTTAAACTTAAAACTGGACTGTAATTACTTTTCATACCTCTAAATATTTTAACATAATGTTAATGGCTTCATTGTATCTCCCTGCATGGACGTTCATGACTCGTTTTACTCAACCCCTATTACTAGACATTTATGTCATTTCCAAATTTTCACGATGATGATTATAAACAATGCTGACATCCTTGTAATGAAATCTTTCTGCTCATCTATTATTATTGTCTTAAATTCCCATAAATAAAATTGCTACATCAAAAAGTACTACATTTTTGAGACTTTTGATACATTTTTCTCTTGAGAGATTATACCTATTTTCATTCTCTGAGTGTATATTTTTATATTTTTTGTTGCTCTTGGCAACATGAATTTTATATTCCACTGCTAACTAGTATGATCCCAAAGTACTAAGTAAAATGAGGATCTATCTATCTACCTACCATCTATCTTTCTGAGAAAATACGTAAGAACACATAAAATTCATCTATTTGTTCTCATACATTGTATTTTGTAAAAGACAGCTGCAATTTAGCAGTGATATGAATCCACTTCTCAGGAACACTTTCTCTTCCAAGCCTCTTGTAACCTTACCTTTTCCTCCTCTCGTATCAGTGGGTTTGGTAAGAGTGGCAGCAAAAGTACCTGGCATTATGTGGCATGAATGCCTCATAATGTGTTGTACCCAGACATATTTGTTTAGAGATAATATTGCAATTCAATTCACCATTGCTATGTAAGTCAGAATGACAGTTGTACTACTGCTTCGGCCTAGTCTCCTGCAAACAAATGGGCTTTAAAGAAGGTTAGAAAACTCTCAAAGGAAATTCATTTTGTGAGACATAAAATTTAACATATGAGAGCTTGATTTCTCCTTTGAACCTAATGGAAACTATTTTGCAGGTGGAGTGAGACTATTGAATAAGACAAATTTGAAGATACACTGTTTTGGGGGGCCAAATATTAAAACTAGAAGGGAATGTGCTTGGTTAATATAAGTAAAGTTATTGGAAAACCAATTGAACACATTTAACAAGAGAAAAAAGACCTGTAGGAGAAAGCTTGCATTTTCAGGGCAGATGCTTCAATAGAGCTAGCCAGCCTGCCATCTTTCCCTCCTTCCCGAGTCTCATCTCCCTCCCGCACCCCAGCCTGAGACTGACCTTGCCAGTACTTGTTAGTCTGGTTGTAGCCTTTAAAACCATCTGACTCTCTATTTCACAGAGACTCTCCCTGTTGTTAAAGGCTCAAGGTGCTCACTACGTGGTCCTCTGGCACACGTGTGCTAAAATGACATCAGAAGGAAGAACTGCTCCCTTTGTGGGCTTTAGCTTACCACAACTCTTCTCCCGGGGGCTATGCCTGCTGTTATTGTTCAACTTGAGGGACATGAGGGGTGAAAGAAAGTCATCCACAATCCTCAACACACACTCCTGATATTCTCCCTCCAAATGAAATATCTAAGTGCTTAGATTTTAATCATATGTTTATTCATCTAATTAATACATATCATCTGAGAACTTTCTGTGTGCCAGTCACTTTACAATGAACAAAAATATACCAATTCAAGAACATAATGGAGATTACCATCTAGTAGGAATGGATAATTAGCAAGTATGCAAGTTTTCTGTGTATATTAGGTGTAACATATAATGCATGTTATAATGTGTAATGTTAGGTAGCGTCAAGTGCTATGAAGAAAAATTAAGAAGAATATAAGAATAAAGAGAGAGAGAGTGAGAGAGGGAGAGTGAGCAGGCCTAGTTTTCTAGATGACAGGTCAGGGAAGGCCTTTCTGAGAAGATGGCATTTGAGCAGAGAGATCTGAAGGACGAGAGAGAATAAGCCATACAGCTATCTGCAGGACATACTGATGTCTGGATCAAGAAATGGTAAGTGCAAAGGCCCTGAGGTGGGTGTGTGCTTGAGAAGAATAAAGAGACCAGTGTGTCTGGATGGAGTAAATTAAGAGGAGAGTACAAGGAGATGAGGTCAGAGATGATCAAGAGTTAGCTAAGGTAAGTAATATAGCGTTCTGCCAATGTAAAGATTAGAATATATTTAAAATGTGATGTGAAGCTATTGGAGGCTTTTGAGAAAGAAATGACATGACCTATTAAGAACCTTTTGTTACTATTGTAGATTTTTTTCTATTTCTGCCTTTGTTGTCCTATCCTGCAGCATTAAGACAGGTGACGGTTTTTCAAGCTTTCTTTTGCTTTTATCGATATTAGCATGTGGGAGACAGTTTATGTAGGTAGACATTCTCTCTCTGCCAAAGGCATAATTAAGATTTCTGGGGCTTTAAACAAAACTTCACAGAGAACTTGGAGTAGTTAAGTTTCTTTGGACTTCAAGTCACAGAATCCCAATTCAGATTGCTTTACCAAGCTCCTCGGAAAATTGTATGTCTTTCAGAATCCAAGGAAGAGGTGCATGTAGGTCTTGGGAAACAGGACTGCTCTGGGGCTGCAGTAGCAGCCAATTGTGATCCCTTTTCTGCAGTTTCACATTATTGAGACCAACAGTCTCTAGGTCTTTTGATTGAAAAGTCCAAATAGTTGAGAGAGAGAATGTGATTGGCTCAGTTTAACCCAAACATCCTTAAGAGGGCAATGATAGTAGAAACACAACTGCTCTGAGAAGACCTCTGTGGGTGAGGTGTGGTTCCCGACAGCAAGACACATCATGTATAGACAACCTTCTAGGGATGGCTCATGACTACTCTGTGGCCAATAACTAATATCTTTGTGTGTATGCTTTGATAGAGTTAAGACCCCTAATGCAGTGGTGTCTATGCAGCTGCCTTGTCTCTCTGCTTTCTTTCTCTATAGAGAGTTGATATCCTAGGCATTTTGATTGCCCTCTCCTTGATAGCAAGGGGCAGTTTTATCTCATTTTGTATTTTCTCCCGCAATATAAACAGTAGAACATATTTTTGTGATTAATTTTGCTTTGCGCTCTGTGATCCTTCATGATCCTGAAGCTGTCCTGCAATGATCTAAAATGGCAGGTTCTATTATATATTCTTAAAAGATTGGTTGATAAGTCAGTAGGCAGATATAGTTTTATTATGAAGAAATGTTTCCCTGCTTTCACATGTACTGTTGTGCCAAGAACATGGAATTTAGAGTCAGGAGACTATCTTAAGTATGGTTCCTGGGAAACCCTGAGATGGAGATTGGTGAGCAGGAGGTTTACTGGGGAGTGCTCTGGGGATCGGCACCTACAAGGGGTAAGGGAAGCAAGACTGGGCAGAAGGAGAAGCTGAACTTTGATGCAACTACAACAGATGCTTCAGCTGATCCTATAGGGATCTCTGGAACTAGGAAGTCCTTTCACTATTACGTAAGGCAAGGAGGCAGGGCTCTATATCTTACAGTGACTGACTAGTTGGGGGATAGCACCCAACCATGGGGAGGGTGCACAACTCTGGGGGATGCAGCTCCCTCAGGCCTAAGGCAATGCCCAGAGAGGGATGCATCTGTGAGCTGTCTGTCACCTATCCCACCAGCAGCTGAAAGAATGAGTGCTTTGCTCATGATGGGCAGGGTAGGGATAGGAAGGGTCTGGTTGGTCTCCATATAGCACCTATTCCAAAAAGTTAGCTTCCATTCTGCTGTACCATACTAACCTGTGAGACCTTAGGCAAATCCTTTCTGTGAGTCATCATGTCCTCATTCAAAAACTATGGGCCAAACCAAAACAACTAACCTCATTTCAAAAATAGGATTACATAAACAGTGTTGTGAGCACTGTTGAGGACACTTTCACTTATGGTATATTGTTTAGTTCTCCCTGTAACTCTGTGGCATGTCTGTTTTAGGCCAACTTTATGGATAAGGAGGCAGATCCTCAAAGAGGTGAAAGCAGTTTGCTTGAATTCATATGGAAAAAAACATATAGAAAGTACAGTTCCAGATCTTTTGAAATTAAGTCCTTATTTTGGTCAATTTGCTAGAGCCTCCTTGCAGCAACAGAAATAACATTAATAATACTAATATTGGTAATGACAAATAATGTTTAATTTATATGGTTGTTAGGAGGATTGAATGAAAGGTTTGTAAATTATAAGTTGCAGAAAAATAGTGAGTCAATATAAGTGTTCTTCAAAATTGCTTCTTTCTGTCAATAACAAATGAGTATGGTTTAATCAATCTTGTAAAGGTGACGGAAAGTTTACCCAGGATCCTGGAAAATTTCTGTCAGCCAATCCCTAAAAGGCACAGGGCATCGTGCTGTTTCCAAGTGTCTTTAATTGATGTTAGGACCCTTCCGCTTCACTCTTTCAGAGCTTAAAAAATTCAGCTCACATATTCTGAGCTGCAGTTTATGAGGCCTGTGCTGTAGGGGAAGGAAAAGAAAGAAATGTTGTCTTTCAGTAAAAAAAAAATAAGACCTGTTGGTGATGGTGACAGAACTCCACATACTGGAGGGAGAGGGACATTTCAAAAACCCTGCCACACCAGCAGAGCTTGGAGGCTCTGTGAGTCTAGTCCGATGCTTAAATTGTCAGTTGACTTACAGCATAGATGTCCAGTTAGATTTTGAACTTTATGTGCTTTGATTCTCAGGATCATGTTTTTTTTTTGAGGTGGAGTCTCACTCAAGCGATTCTGGTGCCTCAGCCTCCTGAGTAGCTGTGACTATAGGCACCTATCACCACACTTGGCTAATTTTTGTATTTTTAGTAGAGATGGGGTTTCACCATGTTGGCCAGGTTGGTCTTGAACTCCTGACCTCTAGTGGTCCGCCCACCTCAGCCTCCCAAAGTGCTAGGATTACAGGCATAAGCCACTGTGCCTGGCCCTCAGGACCAATTTTTAAAAGTTGAAGAAGTAATGGAAAATGATGAGTCTGTGTTGTCTCTACCAAGTTGAAATAACTGTCTCTGTATGTGAGGCTTCTTTTCCAATGGCATGAAGGTATTTTATATGACACACAAAATCCAAAGGACACAAAGTTGTTTTGAACCCACACATGATCACAGAAATATTTTAAATCACTTTGTAAATGATTCATATTCATGAAACTTAATGCAAACTCAATAGCACACTTAAATTTAAGTTGAAATAGGCTGTCTCAACATTACTGAAAAAGCCTATTTTTACTCCTCATATAGTTACTTTGCTAGAAAATTGCATGTTGAGATAGAATTTTTACTTTCTCTTCTTTCTGGAAAATAATCAAATGTTGTTACTAGAGTGTACTATTTGATCAAAGGTATTGCTCCACAAACATTAGGTCTAAAGTTCTAGGTTTTCCCATGTTTATTTCCCCAGTCTGGATTCATTTAGTAAATTCCAGATTCCCCAGTGTACACTGCAATAGAGGTCAATGGATTCTCATGTCACTGGTTTGTTTACTTTTTATCTCCACTTGATCTAGATTAAAAAGTCAAGGCTTTTTGGTAAGAGAAATTATCTGAAAATGAGCTGTAACATTTTGGCGATGGTTAAAATGAATCTAAAATTTCTACCTATGTAATTTTGGAGAGATTGGAGTCCAAAAGATTTGGTTAGTTTGTTTAACAACAGTTTCACTGCTTGGCTGCAACCATGGAATGAAAATATGTCAACTAGGCCTGCGATTCTTATCATTCTGCGAGCCACAGTGGATGTAAATGACTGACTCATTTAATTATGCTTTGGATGTATAGACCTGGCTAACGTTTTGGATGTGATCTGGCATAATACATCAAATTGTAAAGCAATACTGATATACATGTCACAACTAAAGACAATTCTGGTTGTAGTTTGTAGCAGAGAAAAGAATTCATGAATCTTAATAATTTTACTAATTAATAATTAGTGAATTTTGAACACGTTTTTATTTTCCCTTTTTGTTCCCAAGGCTATTATTATCCTTTGAGTCAGAACTGTAAACAAATGAAAGTGCTTTCTAGTGTAAAATGCAAACCACATTATGTCAAGCACATTTAAAAAATGCAATCTCATTTTCACTTTCTGAAGTATATAAACAATAGTTAACCTTAGGAATGGACATGATAACAGAAGCATCCTTTATGTGTGTGCTTTAGCCAGAAATCCAAACTTAATCTGAGAAATGTAAATATAATTATCTATTTTATAACGCAGGATCAAGCTTCTCAACTTCGGCATTATTGACATTTTGGGCTGGATAATTCTCTGTTGTTGGTGCTGTGCTGTGCTCTGTGGGATGTTCAGAAGCATCCTTGGCCTCTGTCCATGAGATGCCTATAGCACTACCAACCTCCCTACTTCACCAGCTGTGATAACCGAAAATATCCCCAGACATTGCCACACATCCAGGTGTGCAGGGAGGGACAAGATTGTCCTTGGTGGAGAACCAGTGCATGACTAGCTTTCCTGGGTTTCACAGTTTAATTCATTATTAAAATTTAAAGGTAGAATTCACCTATGGAAAATGTAGGAAAAATCTCTTTCCTGGAAAAATTTCCCCCCAAATAGGACTATATTATATGTCTATACATCTCTCTGATAGACAGAGGCCAGAAAAAATGTCTTCTTGCAAACTTTCTAGGCCTATGATTCAGACACATTTAGAGGAATAGGGATTATAAAGCCTTTCTGTTTTCAGGCCGACAGAATTCAACGGCATATCTTTAAAATTATCTTTCAAGTAACAAAAGTAAAAACTGAGTAATTCTCATATTGACTTCATCTCAAATAAGAAAATAACATTTAGACTTAGAGAGAAACAGGTTGTCAATAACTTTGAGAAATCTCTAAGTGTATCTAAATATTTATGCCAAAGAGCTTGGGAGTAAAATTATGCCTCTGCACAATAATGCTGCAGTGGAGAATCATATATTCATCCTTTTGTCCACATATTTTCTTATTTATAGTATCCAAGTGTAGGATTGAGAGTATCATTATTGTTAATTTGCTCCTGTCAACAAATCATCATGTATCCTGTTTTATTTTTCATTTTCTGTTTTTGGTAAGGTTATTTCTATTTCTATTTCTCTAGAGTTAAATAAAAGTGAATTCACAATATATCAGCCTTAGGATTTATAACTTTTATGCATATATGAAAGTATGTGTGCATCGGCTCTTGGGAAGACACCCATTTGCCTTAGTTCTTATGTCTATTTACAAGCACTTCCCCCCCATGTCATCTGCCTAGGGCAGGTATGTAGTCCATTAAAAGCAAAAATATTTTCAAGATCTGTTGAGTTTTAATTCAGCCAGAACCAGATTCTATATCAAAATGCATTTTAGAAGTCAGAGGATCCAAAAATTACCAATTCCAGTCATCTTCCTCTCTCCTGTCAATCTTGGGCTCAGCTGTGAATGCAGCAGTCTGATTTGGATAGCTGCTGCCTCTCCTCTCTTTGTGTTGCTCTGACCTCCAGGACACCCATTCACTCTTGCAGCCACTTGCCTGCCCAGGACTCTGTGTGGAACTGCCCCATGTTAACTCTGAGCACCATGGTAAAATCCCTATTAGTATGTTACCACACTTCCCTCCCCCTTTAAAGTTGAAGAGAGTGCAAATTTTTCAAAATTCAAAGGAAATAAAAGGTACATATTGAAAAATCCCACATCCCATTCTTGTCGTGCATCTGCCCATTTCCTATCCTCCTCCAGCCACAGTTAATCACTGTTGTCAGTTTTTTATGTGCCCTTCCAGAATTAAAAAAGTATATATACAAAAAAATACTGATATATTATTTTCTTCTCTTTCTTATACAAAAGGGAATGTGTTGTACATCATGTACAACACATGGTTTTTCTTCACTTAGCAATTTTTCTTGGAGGATCTTTCCAGAGGAGCGCACAGGAAGCTTGCTTATTCTTTTTTATAGACATTCAATTATATGAATGTACAATGATTTATTTAACCATTCCCTTATAGATGAACATTTGGGTTGTTTCCACTTTTTCGCTATCATAAACAATCAGCAATGAGAAACATTTAACCTTTTTTTTTTTTTTTTTACGTGAGTACAAGTATGTATGTAGGATAAACTCACAGAAGTGAAATTGTAGGGTCAAGGGGTAGATGCAGTTGTCATTTTGATAGATATCGAAAAATTACACTCCATGTGTGTAATCTGAGCAGCAACATATAAGAGTGCCTATTTCCCCACAGCCTGGACAACAGAGTGTTATCACAATTTTAAATTCTCACAATGTAATGGGTAAAAATGGTATGGTTTTAATTCACATTTCTCTTTTTATGGATGAGGTTGAGATTTATGGTTGAATTTTGAATGGGCCTTTTGAATTCCTGTTAGATGTGCTCCTTGAACATTCATAATTTTAGGCAGTATGAAATTATATGGGGGCTGTTTAGAAGGTAAGACCCCACATAAGACCCTCTAGCTACTACTGATTATCTAGATGTCGAGGTTGACACAGCTCAGATAATGTACTTAACCTACATTATTATATTTCTCTTAGAGTGAGCCTAATATTTATCTATCACATGACTAAATTTTATAAACTACTAATTTGTATTTTGATAATTTATGTATTTGAAGACGACCTGTCTTATTACATCATTTGTCTTTATTTATGGTGCCAAATGTTTTCTCTTTCCTGTGTTAAATTCTTTGGAATTATGACTAAAGGATAATGCTTTTCCATATGGCACACCTGAAATTGTCCCTCAATTTCCATCACATGAAAGACAAAAGATGGAAGATATTTATGCCAAAAATTGGCCCCTGAGTGTCATTCTCTTCACTGCCTTCTCTTCTACAGTAATGGCTACAGTAGATGCCAACAAGTGAATGTGTTCATGTAGACATTCAACATTTAAGCAATATTCACTGAGTGCCGACTATGTGCCAGGCACTGCTCTAGGCACCTACTATTTCTGCTACAGCCAGCAAAGACACATATTTGGGTATTCATCAGATTTACCTATAGTGTGTGTGAGTAGGAAGACATATGCATGTATAGCACATATTGTGCAACCTAAAGATCAAGACTGGCAATTGGGACACGTGGTTCTATTCTTGGATCTGTCATTATCTTGCCGTGAGTATTGGGCAAATCCTTGCATCTCTATGGGCCTCAGCTTTCTCATCTGTGAAAAATATGTTGACTAGAATAGATGATATTTACATCGCATCTAGTTTTAACATTCTAAGAACACAATGCCCATATGCTACTTTTACAATTAAAAAAATACCCAAGAATCCACACTTACATGTGGCAGGCAACTGTGCCTTCTCTCTTTTGTGCCTACCCCACCAAGTATTCATAATCATTCCTTTTTCTATCTTGAGGTAGCAGTATATATATTTTCTACAGGAATATATTATAATTATTTGTAAGCATTTGCATTAAAAATCTTCCAGGACATTAAATATTCAACATTTACGACATATTTCTGTCCAAATATATCTAAGTGAATAAAATGTCACCAAATATAAACCTCAGTAGAAAGCTTGAACAATAGACAGATTTTGGAGAAGCCAAAAATAACTAGGGAATGGATTAGAAGAAGACATTACAATGCTAGCCTATGTTGTTTAGGACCATCTAGCTCCTCCAAGAAGGGTCATGACCACTGGCATACAGGTTTAACTCTTTATCTAGAACCAGGTTACCTGCCTATGAACTTGGAGGTGGTGAATTTTTTTTGAAATATGCTTAAGAATCTCCTAGAAAATTATGTTATCAAGTCATCCTCGCCACTGCTTTGTCCATATCCTTCTTTTATCATCCTTCTCTATTATCTTCACCCTGGGGTATTCTTCAGGTTGAATAACTTCATCTGTCATAGCAGTAGGTCAAATTGTAAAGTCAGTTTTAAAATGTATCCTCTTTCAATAACTCTCTTTCTTTTCTTTTTTTTCTTCTTTCCTTTTTTCTTTTTTTTTGATGGAGTCTTGCTCTGTTGCCCAGGCTGGAGGGCAGAGGTGCCATCTCGGCTCACTGCAACCTCCGCCTTTTGGGGCTCGAGTGATTCTCCTGTCTCAGTCTCCCGAGTAGGTGGAATTACAGGTGGGCATCACCACGCCCAGCTAATTCTTTCCTTTTTTTTTTTTGAGATGGAGTCTCACTCTGTCACCCAGGCTGGAGTGCAGTGGCTCGATCTCTGCTCACTGCAACTTCTGCCTCCTGGCTTCTAGCAATTCTGCCTCAGCCTCCTGAGAAGCTGGGATTACACGTACACGCCGCCACGCCCGGCTAATTTTTTGTGTTTTTTTAGTTGAGACAGGATTTCACGGCGTTGCCCAGGCTGGTCTTGAACTCCTGATGTCAGGCAATCCACCCGACTTGGCATTCCAAAGTACTGGGATTACAGGCATTGAGTCACCGCGCCTGGCCAATTCTTCGCATTTTTAGTAGAGAGGGGGTTTCACCATGTTGGCCAGGCTGGTCTCTAACTCCTGACCTCAAGTAATCCGCCTGCCTTGGTCTCTCAAAATGCTGGGATTACAGGCATGAGTCACTGCACCCGGCCTCAATGACTTTCAAACAGATTTTAAACAAGTTAAACAATTTCATTGGTTATCTCTAATGCAAAATATTCACATGAATATTAACTTACTACTTGCCACGTTGGATAAATAAGTAGCTCTTCATTATTTTCAAACTAACATGAAATAGTGAAAAGAGAATGGATATTTGAAGTTTTTGTTTTAAATGCCAGCTTCATCAGTTACTGCTTACAATTTACCATTTTAACATTTGTCCGAGCCTCAGTTTATTTCTCACATAATTATTTTAATAATTTTCGAACTGTTGTGTGATTAGAAATAATATATGAATACATAAGATTATAGAAACACAGTAGAAACTCAATAAACATCAGTTGTCTTATCATTATTATTATGATGAGCAATCAGAAAACATAACATGCCACTAGCAATTTTTCCTCTGCTATTTTTGTATAAGGCAAAGATTAGGAAATTAGATCTTGCTGTTTCACTTTATTTCTTACCGGTATTTGAGAAATATTTATTTCTTATTGCTGTTTGAGAACATCTAGCAACTTATACGATGAATATTCAAATATTGGACAAATTCAAGGAGAGATGAATCACTGCTCTCATAATCTGCTGATTGATCGCTGTGTATAGACAGCACGCTCGTATTCCTAAAATGCCAACGATAGAGGTCTTTAATGAGCTATTTTTTCTCATGATTGCCATTCTCAAACTCATTACCATAAAAATGCCAACATCATATTTTATTTAATACAATTGGTCTTTGTTAGTATTGTTTGAAGATTTACGAAGAAAGCAACCTTGTTTTTAAGGGAAGAGAAAAGAAGACTGAAAACCTCAGAACTGGGTAGTGGCTCCGGGATGCATTTCAGAGCTCAGCGCCGAATACTTCGCTTCAGAGCCGCGCCTCTAGATGGCGGAGGAACGCTGCGGGGAGGGGCGCAGGCTGCCCAAGGATGCAGTTCAGACCCCTGGTGATTTAATAGCCCTCAGACGGAGTAGTCAGCGTTGCAATACCAATTAACTAAAGTTATTAATTATGCTCTCAACATAAATGCCTAACTCATATTTTTAATCCAGTGTGTACCCTTTAGAAAAAACCACATAATTGCTTAAATATAAGAGAGCACCTAGTAGTGTGTAATACAGGAAATCAATTTTTTAAAAAGAAAAGCATTCTTGTGAGATTGGCCGTTCAGTGTTTTAGAAGCAATGATTTTATTTGGGGGTGGAGAGAGCGTTAGGGAGCAGCCTGAGATCTGAGTGGTTGCAGTCCAGATGAGACCTCAGAACGTTCTGGGTTTGAATCCCAGCTCTCCCACTTCCCGTGTGTCCTTGGGCAAGATGCATACACTCTCTGAGTTTGGGTTCGTATGGTCTGGAGATAACGACAGCGCCTACCTCATTAAGTGGTTGCAAAGATTAGAAAATCAAGTTGAGGTGAAGCATTTGGCACAGAGCTCGTAAGTACCCCTAAATGGCAGATTTTGAGCCTGATGAGGAACTAATACAAATTAGGTTGGCTTATTCAGGTTGAACAACATAGGTTGTGGGAATGTGAGACATCACTAGAATCTGAGGGAGTGAGCAGGCATCCGAAGAGCTTTTTATTTTTTCGAGACAAGGTCTCACTCTGCTGCACAGGCTTGGGGTGCAGTGGTGTGATCATAGCTCACTGCAGCCTGCGGTGATTCTCCTGCCTCAACTGCCCAAGTGGCTGAGACCACAGGTGGTACCACAATGCCTGGCTAATTTTTTTTAAAAAATATTTATTTATTTATTTATTTATTTATTTATTTTTAAAATTTACTTTAGAGACAAGGTCTCCATATGTTGACCAGCCTGGTCTCAAACTCCTGGCCTCAAGCAATCTTCCTGCTTTGGCATCCCAAAGTGCTGGGATTACAGACATGAGCCACCATGCCTGGCATCCTAAGAGCTTTTTATACCTTGCTGTTTAAATGAGAAACTGTACCTAATTCTCTGTCTCTTTCTGACAAAATGCATGGGAGTGATAGGGCAGGAGGAGGAGATTACTGAGTTCTGACAGGCAGGAAGCTCAGGAGTGTCATTTATGCACACTCCTGTGGCACAGCTTTTCAGTAGATTCTAGTGCTTTTAAAATCATAAACAATCTTGTCAATAGTTGATTTTCAAAGAGAAGATAAAAGATGTGTTTTTTTCTGATGCTTGGGACAGATCCTTATGCTACCAGATTCTGGTTAAAATTGGTGACCTAAACATGTACCTACCAAAGGAATCATAGAGATGTCACAGAAAGTGATATTGTGAGTACTTTATTTGTAACAAATCAAAAGGAAGTGTGTTTTAGTTATGTAAATGCAGGCCTTTTGGGAACAATATGACATGTTAAACCAGTATAATTGCAGTAAGCGTTGACAGGTGAATTTTTTTTTAAAATCCCACTATCCTCATCTTTTTACATTTTGGGCTAATTTTTTCATTCTCGATAAACGTTCACTCATAAACTAACTGGGAGACACAGGGATAGTGATGTTAGAAGATAAATGAAGTACAGCTTTATGTATTTTTCCTAGGTACTCACCTTTTTACTTGAAAAAGAATAGAAAAAACATATACACTTCTGATTCTTACCCAGAAAGGGCAGCAGATCTAAAAATCAATATATAACTTGGACCCTGTTCCCCGTGCCCACGGGAATGAAGAAACAAAAACCTGGGCTTTCTTCTCTGCTCAGTCTCCAAGTGACGTAGTTATAGGCACGTCGTGGGGTAGGTGTGGGACTTTTCAGATCAAGAGCCTCTCCTGGGCCAGCTGTACTTGGCGGAGTGTCCTGTTTCTCTCTGCACTGTACAATAGCTGTGGGTAGTAACTAGCTAAGACCGGTGGTGTGGGCGATAGAGGAATTTACCAAGACAATCATAGGTAAAGAAAGGCAGATTTATTAGAGAAAATACGAAAATACATTTTAAGGATACAGTCAGCAAGAGAGGAGCTGACTGCGAGGAGACAAAAACTTGCTGGGATTTATAGGATGGTGCTGGTGCTGGAGAGGGCTATGTGCGGTACTGATAATGTTAAGGTTGCCGTGAGCTAACTTGCATTTTTCTACCAGCTGAGGGTCTCGTGGTAAGTTGGGCACAGGTAGATTTTGAGTTATTTGTGCAGGAGGGCCAGGTGTCCTGAACCATGAAGAAAGGCAGATTTATAGTTTATCTGCTTTTTCTTTTTGCTTCCCCTTGGTCCTGCCAGCCTGACTCCTTTTCCCTAATTAGCCACACTGCTGCCTGGCTTCTGCCCTCTAACCCTCTCCCCATCTTGGTGAAAGGATCAGTGTCTTATGGACCTGAACTGGGGATCCCTTCCTGAGAGCCAGAAGTTCTGACTCTTGCCCAGCTCAATGAGGCCTTCTCAGTGCACCTGGGCAAGTTACACATAATGGAAACTATATCTGTTTCCTTAGGTTTTGAAGACTTGAGATATTACGTAGACTTCAATAGATATTACTATAAATAGTGACTTAAATTCATTAATTGAAATTGCAGTTATTTTATGCCAATTTGGTGCCAGCTGCCCTGCTGGATACTACAGATATAAAACAAAGAAAGACATGATTCCTGCTCTCAGACATTAATGAGACAGAGATGGGCCGAAAGAGAGAAGTTACTATACCGCCTGTACACTTGGTATATGACTGGCCTACTGTTTTCCTGGATCTATTGTCTTTGAGAGCTGTGGTGATTGGTGATAAATTAATTGTGCAGGTGGTCTGCTGGGTTAAGGGAAGAAAAAGGAAGAAATCTCAACCTCATAGTTTATGTCAAGATTATTTTAGCACTACATATAACAGAACAACCACTTCAGCCAAAAAAAAAAAAAAAAAAACCAAAAAAGTCGGGGGGAGTTGGGTCTTATATATTATAATCTACTTTATTAGTGAATTACTTTCAGGATGTTGGGGGCAATCTGTAGTATCCATGATCACTCAGAATGATTACTTTGTCTTTGTCAATTGCTGTATCTCTGTCTGGAACACCCATCACTATAGTTACAAGGTGTTTACCGAAATGTGAGACAAGACCACAAGGAAGGAGATAGTATTTTCATTTCTCTATTTAACTAGAAGGAGGAAGAAGGAAATTGCTTAGGATTTAAGGATTTTAGATTGCCTGGTTTATTGTATACATACCCGCTATGTATGATTATTGAAAAAGCCTTGGAGTAGTTTGAATTTACAGCCTTGAATATAGCAGATGTACAAATAGGTGTAATTGTCTTTTAATGCTGCTATTCCCAAAGCATCTTAAAATAAAGGTCAATATTGATAAAATGTTTGGAAGCGGGCTTTTAGGATAATGCCATTTTCAAATGTGAGGTTATTGGTTTTCCAACAACCTTCTCATAGGTAGTCAAAATTTTACTGTACACACACATTAACATTATTGCAATGTGTTATTCATGTTATTCTGAATGAAATATCAAACACTGGCAAGACACAAGTTACTATCTAGAATATAAGGAAAACAGAATCATTAGGTTACCATAGGTATACATGAATAAATGGAGAATATCTGTTTTTGTTTGCAGAAATCCAGAAGTTGACTTTTTGGATGTTGAAAGCAACACAAATGCATACACACACACACACACACACACACACACACATGTATGTAGGAATACATGTTAGGAATACACATTTTATATGTATGTATGTGCATGTATGTGTATTCATATATGCCAAAATTTATAATGTATTTCTGCCATTTTTATTAAAAGTTAAAAAAATTCTAAAACATGAAGAAATACACATTCATCTGAAGTATGAAGCAACCCTCCAGGAAAACCTTTCAAAACTTCATCTTCATCATAACACCCAGAAAATGTCAGGTCATTCATTACATATAATTAACACATCTATTTTTTTCTTTCTTCCTCAAGCACAGCCATTGCGAAATGAGGCATGTGGTTTTGTTGTAAATAACACTGTTTTCAACAATTTGTTTCCATGTCTGGACAGATGTATCATTTAATTTGTCAATTCTGGAAATTTATTTATTTGGCTCAGTTTTTGTTGTCAGATGCAAACACACATACCTAATACTACAAATATGGAATAAAAATCTTCATTTTTTAAGAGTCAAAAAAATTGTTGATTACAAACCTTTGATTGCAATATGACAACAAAAATTTATCGAAAGTATCACCATACTTGAATAAGGTGGGATCATTTCATGAATTTAAAAAAAGTCTTCTAGTTAAGAAAGGTCATGGGACTAATATAAGCATTTAGACTACTCAATTTTCTATTTGTGCAGAGTAAGTCAATGATTTACTTCTTCCAGAAAGATTTCAAATGGGAAATAAGTTTTAGCATTTAGTGTATTAGACTTTCATGCACAGTATGTACTCAATCCATACATAGTTAAATCAATTTTGTATATTGTCTTCCCTGAGAAAAAGTAGCATTTGCATGGATAATCCACAGGTATTTTTTCTAGCATCTTAATGTGTGTTTAGAAGTTTATTAAGTTTATTTGGTTATCAGTGACTTTATCAAAATGTGTGGGAATTCAACACTTTATACACAGTAATCCAGTCATCCAACTGAAAACCAACTCAACTATAATATCTGTTAATTTCGGAAGGATCTCTCTTGTTTTCAGAGAAAGATATAAGTTAAATTCAGTACCTTTTTATCCTGTAGGATAAAACATATATGTAGGCCATCTAGATGACAAGCATTAAGATACTTCCCAATTCATGCTGGAATTTGATAATGTAATTTCTTAGAGAAATACAAATTTCTAAATTTGTGAGGCAAACTCTACTGATTTTATCAGGTAGGAGGGGGGGATAAAATATTTTGGTTTAAAATGATAAGCAAAAGAACACAAATACAAATACAGCCGAAGAGTAGTGGGCAAATGATTCTGTTAATTTATCTAATCATGGCAGGAAAAGTCTGAAAGTAAAACAGATTGTCACATTGTTAACATTTTTTCCATGAATAATTAAAAGGTAGTTATATTATTTTAAAAGTTCTTCCCAGCCTGTAGGGCAAATGAGAAATAAAAGATAGTAGGTAACTGAAGCAGTTATTTGAATTACTCTATCAAAAATTCCAACCAATTATATATCTATGTGTGCTATGAAATTGAGGCCAAGGCAGATATTTTAACTTAAATAGATAAATAATTCCTTTGGTTTGCTAATGTGATTAACATTTATCTGTATCTGAAAAAGTGTACTCTTTTTCAGTAAGCTATATTCTCTGTTAATTTCAGAAGGAGTTCTTGTTTTTAGAGAAAGATGTAAATTAAATTCAGTGACTTTTTAATCTTTACGACACATCTGTACGCCATCTAGGTGACAAGCATTAATAACTACACTTTGACAAAAGATGGAATTGAATTTTGTAAGCTCCTTGGAAATTATGACACATTGAGTTACTTGCTCTTGCAAATAGCCAGGCTCTCACATTATTGAGTTGAATGGATTCTTGTCTGTTGATAAGTAACTCCTTTACCTTGAAACCCTCCATGGTATCCCACGAACCACATTTAGCAGAGAGTTCTTCATGTGGGAAGTGGGGAACTATCTGGCATTAAGGACTAAATGAAATTTTCTGTACGATTCTGTTTCCTAGACCATGTGTCATGGGCTTCTGCTCATATTCCCAGTGTTCTACGCAGACAGACACTTGCTGCTGAATGTTTAGTCAAGGATAAAGATAGAAATGCAAAAGTCTCACAATATAGGTAGGATTTTTGTTGGTATGCATTAGTTTTATAGCTCCAGGCAACATAACAACAGAGATAATACACAATTACTCAAAGGAAGACATTTTTGAAAAATAGTCTTTGTCTCTACCCCTGAATAGTTCTGTCTAATGCCATGATTCCTGATTAGGAGGGTCTCTCTCATCCCTTCCACATGGCCATGTTTGATTTTTCTCTAAGTGGGAGAATCTCAGTTGCGTTCTCGTTGGAGGTCTAGGTGTATTTATAAGACTCAGGGTTTCTGGCAGGAGTAAAAGAATGCATACAGTCTTGTTTTCTTCTTTTGAATCATTCCCTTTGGAGGTCCTGTTTAGAAATGGCTCATTATTAATTTCTGCAGTGAAACGTGAGCTCCTGGTCTGTGGCATCCATTAGGGTCGCTTGCCCTTCATTCACAAAGAAGCCTAGTTCGGCAAAGATTTGAACTTTTCTTTTTCCTTTTCGCTTTAAATGTGCATATCTCTAAATGTACAAGTGTCTGCTTCCACATGTTCACAGCTTCTGAATGGAGGTCATAGAGGATACATGACTGGCATATCTCTGTGACCCCAATTTATTCCTCATGGTCTGTTCTATACTCATACTTTACTGATGAAAAAGAAAACAATGCTGTTACTTGATAGCTTGTTGAATTTAGGAATCTCAGATATATGGATGAGATAAGGTCCTAAGGAAAAGTTGCATAAACTGGAGTCATAAAAAGAGTATACTGCTGAGACTGAGTTTGAAAATGTGTGGCTTAAAATAAGGGGGCTGATTTTGCTATGGTAGTAAAATTATAGTAGGTCAGTTCCTGCAGCCTTGATTGCCGCTTAGAACTTCGGAATCTAGAAGTTATGAAAATGCAGGAGCTATCCATTACATGTGCATTTAAAAGACATACACATTAAAAGGAAAACAGGTTCAGATGATTACTGAATATCTGCTTGTACAAAATGCAACACTCTCTTATTTATTTATATTTTAAATAGGGCTTTCTGTAACATTGGCAAGCAGGAAATTGGAGGCCATGAAAATTCCATAATTTAATATAAAACTTTTTTAATTGCCAAGAGTAGGAACAATTTTTTTATTGAAACAAGACAGAGAAATATTACATTATGTAATACCATAACTCATACAATAAAATAATTTCAACTTAAGAAATTAGTTTTGCATAAGCCTGGCTATTAGTATTAGGGACCAGGGGACTGATAGGTTTCATTATTTTTACTACAGTGGGATATCTGTACATAAGGTCCTGAGAGAGTAGGTAAAATAGTGAAAATCTCAACAAATTTCTCTGAGAGATATGAGGACTGCAAAATTCAATGCTGACCTCAATGGAATGCTCAGAGAGATAAGCAACAACATTATGGGGAGCAGACACAATTCCTTCCACACCGAAGTCTAATGACAGAAAAAATCAGAAACCTTTCCTGCTAAAAAAATACATAATGAAGTAAGTAAATAAACCAGTGAAATGTTCTCCTGGAAAATGCCTGCTTTTTAAAATATATTGTGTCCTTAGGAGAGGAGAAATACTCAGCAAAGAAACTGGGTTCTTGACTGGACTCTGCCTATTTTTTTCACTGTTTCACTTACAGAAGACTTTTAATTTGTTGCTGTTTTAAAAATAATACTACCTAATGGTGTTACCATGGTAACCATGTCTTAGAAACCAATCATCAGAGCTGCCCAAATGGTACTCAGAAATTGGAGTGTAGAATAGTAATACAAATAGAGAGAAACTGTCCCATCCTCACCAAGGGAACCTCCAAACAGCTAGATGAAGAATGCAGACATGAAAAAGTTGGAAAGATGGAGGACATAACCTTAGGTGGAGACAACTAAGAGCCAAAGGGATTGAAAAAACAAGGTGTTCACTGAAGGTTCTTTGCCTTGAAGTAATAATGGAATTTTTCAAGTTAAATTGGAAGGGATTGGAAAATCTATGCTTGCTGTTGTGGCATGGGCAATTTAGAAAGCAATTCTAGTAGATCACCTATAGAATTTACCAGGTTGAAAGTAGGGGTTGGGGGATGAGAGAAAATGACAAAACCACAGTGTGCACAGACTCAACTTTAAGGCCACATTCTAATGATGGGTGTATATGTGTATGTGTGTGTGTGTGTGTGTGTGTGTGTGCACATGCATTTGTGTGAAGAGTAGTGTTTTTTTAGTTGAGTATAAACTAGGTTTCACAGTCTGGTTTTGTTTGACAGTGGGTTGGTGTACCCTTTCCTACTAAGCACACTTTTGTGTGTGTGTTGGGGGGGGAGGTGGGTGGGTGGTTCAGGAGTGATTTAATTAAAAATTTAAGCATTTTTAATTTTTTAGTGCAGAGACTCTTGACAGCAGGCTGTAAGGCACATGGTTGTTATTTCTTAAGTAGAGTTCTATAGTAGAATGGAAGATCTGTTTATTCTACCTCCTATGTAGCTATTTAATCCATTTTCATCTGTTTCCACTGGCACTATTTAGTTTTGGTCCTTATCACCTTTCTCCTTGTGGCGGTTGTTTTTCAGCATTTTCTCTCTAGAATCCATCCTTCTATCACTTGTTGGCAAAGTGATCATTCTATAATGCTGGAGTGATCATTTCACAGACTGACAATCTTTTAATGGCTTCTGACCACTGTTAGGAACTAATCCTCACTTTGCCCTTCATGATAAGTCCCTGCCTACTTCTGGTCTTATAATGAACCCTACGCCATTAACAAATCTCCTTCTAGTTCCCAAATCCACCTAATGTCATGCCCTTCCTTTTCAGTAGTCCTGGAATCCTGTCTGTTCATCTTCTCCCCACCTCCGCTGTCTCTCCAACTAGCGAGCAAGAGGAGAACAGTTAAGAAAGGAAACTAGTTAGCTGGCTGGCTTATAACTCTGAGTATTTGACATTTATTGAAATGGCAATCTTCAGAAATTCTTTTCTGACTCAATTTCCAGCTCTTTTTATACAAAAAAGCATTATGCTCTTTCTTAATTTTGTTAGGAAGATCAGTTGCCTTTTTCAAGTAATAACAATATTATTTGCATAAAGCAATGTAAAATGTTAGTATTTCTTTTTGAGAAAAATACATGTATGAGTTTGCAGTATTTAAAAATAATCTGATCAAACCAGGAAACTCAGGTTGAGGTATGGCAGAAGCACTACCCTTCTTCTGGTGGTTCTAGCAGAGGCATCCACAGTGAATTAGTTGCAGGGAATATACCTGTGAGAGGAATGAACAAGTTATCCCAGGGTTATTGGGGAACATTCACACCATAAGAGCAGGTCCTCTGCATAATATCTGGGTATCCCTTCTGTATGAAATT
This sequence comes from Macaca nemestrina, assembly GCF_043159975.1. NCBI lineage: Eukaryota > Metazoa > Chordata > Mammalia > Primates > Cercopithecidae > Macaca > Macaca nemestrina. Next base: position 67,877,480 of record NC_092128.1, read on the forward strand.
AGAATGAATTTCTAATGTTTTATTCTAAAACTAAATGGAATCACTGACCATTTTATTGATGGGAGGTCAATGCTGGTGTTTCAAAAAGTAGAAAGCAGAGAGTTAGTCTGTAGAAACTGGACGTTGAAAGTGGGGAGCACCTGTCTTAAGGTAGCTCTTAATATAAGAAAAACTTTGGGTAAGTCCCCTTACTTTCAAAATATTCTTCAGTCTAAAGCCGAGGTTCTCAAAATTGAGGGTGCATCAGAATCAACTGGAGGACTCAGTGTAGCACATTGCTGGGCTCCATCCCCAGAGTTTCTGAATTAGCAGGATGGTATGGGACCTGAAAATGTGTACTTTAGCAAGTTCTTAAGTGGTGCTGATGCTGGGGGTCTGGGGCAAGACTTTAAGAACCACTGGGCTGAAGGATATATAATGTCCACATCCTATTTTATGAATTAAGGGGGTAATTATAAACATGACAATGCCCTTTGAGTTGGAAAGTCACTTCTGTAATGTGTAGGTAGGAAATGGTTACAAAACAATAGGAAAAAGGGAACTAACATCTTTTGTTAGTTGCAGGAAAATTACTTAATACCTTTTCTTTAAAAAGAAAAATAATACTTAGAAGGATAAAGGCAAGAGAGAATCCCTTCAAAAATTTCAGAAAGACTTAGGTTTAAGTAGCACATGTGAAGTGATTTAAAAATACAAGCACACACACATACACCACTTTTTAATCTAATGTATTACTTCTTCTTAATTGGCTGATAAATAACCAATAATACACTTAGACAATGTTAGAATTATAGTAGAGATTATTGTGTGATTTTCAAAACAGCTGATAATTATAACAATAGTAATAGAAAGTAAAGATATATATTTTTTCCTGGTTGGGGGACATAAAAAAAAACTATCATGGGAATTAAATTATCAAACAAATTCTTTTTGTGCCTCCCAGTTGTTCATCATGCACTAACAGTTTAACAGAATCAAACCCATTTTCTTTTGCAGTTCACTTTTTGATAATGAGGCAAGTGATAATAGAATAAATTGACATTAGTAGTTTTTAAAGCAATTGTCACTGAATATCCTGAGGTGAGGACACATTCAACTCAATCTTGTGCTATTTTGACACTCCCATTTGCAATATTGTAAAATTATCTTAGACCCTTTGTCCCCACATCATGGAGACATCATCCATCCCCACATGGTATATTAATCACCATTCTCCAGAACCTTTACACACACACACACACACACACACACACACACACACACGCACCCCATATATAAAGACATTTATTATAGGGTATTGGCTCTTGTGAATTATGGAGGTCAAGTAGTTCCAGATCTGCGGTCTACAAACTGGAGACCCAAGAAAACCTGCGATGTAATTCAAAGACCTGAGAGCCAGAGAACCAATGGTGTAGATGTTCCCAGTCTCAAGGTCTGAGAACCAAGAGTGTTGAAAGCAGGAAAAGATTAATGTCCCAGCTCAAAAGCTAGGCAGAGAGAGAGCAAATCCAACCTTTCTCCTCCTTTTTGTTCTACTCAACACCTGGACGGATGGGATGAGGTCCTCCCACATTAGGCAGGGTAATCTGCTTTACTTAGTCCACCCATCCAAATGCGAATCTTTCTGAAACACCTTCACAGATACATCCAGAGATAATATTTAATCAGATATCTGGCATCCTGTGGCCCAGTCAAGTTGACATATATGTTTAAAATTAACCATCACACACAGATATTTAAGTATTACTTACAAAAACATGAACATCTACAGATACATGTTGCAAATATTTTCAACTGTAGAAATGAGATGTTAAGGTTTCCTAAATAATTGTCAATTATCTAGAATATGGAATTAATCAGAGCACCCCACTCCACTCCCAGTGATTTTGCTATCTGAAAGGTGCATCACATAAGAAGAAAAAAGTATTAGTCCCTAATGTCTTTGGGTCTTTTAAAAAATTTGATAATAAATTATGTTGAGGGACCCAAAGTAGCTATGTCCACAGGGCAAAGTGACATGTGGATCAAAGCCATTCTAACCAACTGAGATAATTATATACATCATAAATTCTGAAAAGAGCCATTGTCCTTATAGGAAGTGAGTTAAAAATCAAAAGTCACTTCATTATTCCCTTTAGAAACATTTAGAATTTCTATGTAATATGGTCATGTAAAAATCAAACCAACAGTACCTCAAAAAAAAGAACAGCAATAAAAAGAACATATTCAGAAGTATTGAAATCCTTTTTATCATACTTATATAATGTATAAGACTTACGTGATTAATCATCATCACCATAGCTAGTGTGTGACTTAGATAATTTAGGATATTAGAAATAATTTTAGCGAGAAGATTTCACTTCAGCTTATTGCAAACACACACATACAACATATAGATGCTAAATGAAAGTATTCATTTCAAATGAGAGCATATTAACTTGTTAGCCTGGAAATTCTGTCAAACCTCTTGACTAACCAAAAATATGTATTTGAACAATTTGCTGTTGTGAATTCAGCCTTTTGGAACCTTCTACCTCTCTTTTCAATTGTAGTGTTAGAGTGTTCTGTTGCTTAATTCCCACCATAATTAAATAATTTATAAATAATGCATACCTCATCTCCTCCCAAGAAAGAATTTAAAGAGGCTGCATTTAACTAGGAAACTACCATAAATATATAATGAGGTAGATTTCAGTACTCTCTCTTCGGTGACTGGAAGGTCACTCCTCCTTGCCAGGGAAACAGAAACAGTCTCTGCCAGCCTGTGGACAAAGTGAACAGGACCAGACAATACTGCCTCCTTCTGTTGGGCTTGGCTCACTTTGCGGGTGGAAGGCTGACGGTTTAGTCCTTAGGAACATGAACCAGTTCAAATTTTGCCTCTTCCACACCCTAGCTTTGTGTTCTAGAAAAAGGTACCTGGTCTCTCTGTACTCATTTTCAGTTATTTTATTTTAGTAATAATTACTAAATTAATTATTTTAGTAATAATTATAGTTATCTCATACAGTTGTTGAGAAGATTAAATGAGTTTTAAAAAATAGAATGTGACAAAAATGCCTGGTGGTTAGTAAGTACTACTTGAGTGCCAACTAGTTAGACATAGCTTTCTATTCAATTAAGACAACAGTTCTTCAAAGATGCCACACTTAAACCAGTCCCAGTGCTATAGTATCATAGGCACTTGCACTTTTCTTTATGACACATCTTCATTTGCAATTGATATCTAAGGCTCTGAATCTGTTTCTCCCATGAGGTTGTAGGCTCCGGGAAGGCTGAAATCTTGTCTGTCTGGCTTAACATTCTATCTCTGGTATGTATACAGTGCCCATCGTGAAGTAGTTATTCAATAACTGGCTGTTGAATGAACGAATCCAGAAAGACATGCCTATAAACATGCTAATCAAGATGGGATTTCTAGTAATTATTTATAGTTTTGCAAATTTTTATTATCTAAGTTTTGATACTTACTGTGTTTTCTTTGTGCAATAATGAAAGTAAAATCCTGTTATATCACCTTTGTGTACTATTTTAAATCACTTCAGTAAGACAGCAGTAGAGCTGTCAGATGAAATTCATGTTTGATTTTTTGTGGACCTCTGGAATAGGTTAGTAGTTTTCAATTGGGGATAATTTTGTGATACCTCCTCCCTCCCCGCTAGACATTTGTCAATGTTTGGAGATATTTTTGATTGTCACAATTGCAAAAGTGCTACTGACATCTAGTGTACAGAGGGCAGGGATGCACAGGACAGTTCCTTACCACAATGAAAACCATTGAGTCTGAAATGTTAATAGTGCAAAGGTTAAGAAACCCTGGCATAGATGGATAGAGCCCAGTTAAAAAAAAAAGTTTGTTTAACTTCCAAAATTGGTCGAGATGTTAGATAATATGACATCAGAATTTTACAAGTTAATTGATAATTAAAAATTAATAATTAAAATAATTTATTGTGAAATTTTTGGTGGTTTGTATTTGCTTCATGATATAATTTGCTGATAGTTTTAGTATTTAGTGTAGCATATTCACCAATATTATCTATGTCAGTAGAGAACTTTATAGTCTGCTACAGGTTTTTCTCTTTACAACCAGTGAAAGTGGTTTTAAAAGAAAAGCACCAAGTGACTGTTTACATACTGCTAAATAACTACTTTGGCAGATTTATTTTTTTAAAGAACAGTTTGTGAATAAATTTAGCCAAACTGTTGGGCAGAGTACAAATAACAATATTGTCTATAGATTGTTGCTTGTAGCTCTGGACTAATAAAGCACAAATAAGATAGGGATATCTAATGTTTATGTAGCTTGGTCTATTTGAGTTTAACAACTGGGATGGTGTTAGACAGGATAGGTTAGGTTCTGCTGCAGTAAAAACATCTCAGTGGCTTTAACATAGCAAAAGTTTATTTCTTCTTCAGAGTAACTCTCCCATGCAACTGCCTCTGTGTGGCAACTCAGCAATCCAGCTGGGGAAGGTAGCATCATCCTGGAACTGCACTTTTTGGAACAGATGGCCTTATTAGTCAGTGTGATGGGGAAAAGAGAACATGGGAAATTGCATGTTAACTCTAATGCTTTCATGTGGAATTGACACAGGTGACTTCCAGTAACATTCTATTCACCTCACAAATCACATACCATGGCTAGATTCAGGGATCCAGGGAAGTTTAATCTACTCATGTTGCATAGGAGGAACAAATATTTCTGAGCCTGAGTAATAGCTATCATAGTTAGCTTTAGCATTTGCTTACCTTTATATATGGTTGTTCAGTACAGTTATTAAGGAAGTATATTTGCTGAATGCACAGATACCATTTCTCTTGCCAAATTAACCTAATATCATTATGCTTATTTGGGTTCTCTATATCTCACTTAATGATTTGTAATGTGCTTCTAAACGTTTAGGCTGCTAAGTGAAAGTCTTTGCCAGATGCTATGGTCCCTGATTTCTCAAATAGGCTAACATATTCCATAGTACTGAATGCTAGAGGAAAAGATGGTGGTCTTTTCAATTTACGTAACAGTAAGTATTCAAACATTACTTTTGTGGTAAATCAAAAATTAAGATACCTCAGAATAAAAATGAAGATGAATTTTTAAGATTAAAAAAGAGACCTCAATGAAATTTTGTGCTGTGGCAGGCTGCTTTATGCTCCAGGGGAAAGTATTTTTACAAGGTTGAGAAGCACTGCTTGTGTACCTAAGTTTTTATTCAACTTTGATATGGTTATTTTCTTAATTGTCTTCATTTTGTTTTTTAATATAGCTCTTCTTCTGGGACCCATTATTATATACATCATAAAAATGGGAGAATTTTGCAAAAAAGAATTCACAATTCTATTCTATATCCCACTAACAGCTTGAAATAATACAATTGATCATTGTGTTCATTATTCTAGACCACTACATGGACTTGCAAGAAGATGGAGACTATACCCACTCTTCCCTGTTTTATCATGTGATTTGTCCATTTCTGGTTTATATTAGCTATAGCTATCTGAGTCTGTATTTACACATGTATTCATTTTTCATCCATCAAACAACTTTTGAGCATCCACCCTATGGCATTATGCTAGGTACTGGGGATTAGGACAAAATGAATAAGACAGTTTCTCCCTTCAAAGACCTTACTTCTAGTAGATGATGGCTACAGGGGTTATGAAATATCTCATTCATTTCACTTATATTTATTGAGCACTGATGTGCAGACACTGAGGAATACTATAGTGAATGCGAGGCAGTAGAGTGTAGTGTTTGAGAGAAGTGTCTCAGCAGTCAGACTGGAATCAAATTGCATTGTGAGGCCTCCTGGAGGCTCTTCAGCTACCTTGTGCCTCAGTTTCCTCCTGTGTAAAACTTGAATACTGTAGTTGCAATATTGTGACATAAGAAATTTAAATTTTGTCTTTGTCCCCATTTCCTGGCACAGAGTTCATGAAACCCTTGTAATTTCCTAAGAGACAGGAGTGTTAAGAGCATCTTTTGTTCTAATATTTGGTCTTAGACCACAGTTCCTGATTCAGAATTCCTAAATCCTGTGGAATTTTCTGGGTGATAGAAGTGTCTCTTGTTCTAGTGAGGTGACTCTTGTTGGGTTCCTAGATAGCTTTAGGGTTGGGGTTGGTCACCAAAAAGACCAAGCTATGATTAGAAGCTTGGAACTTTCAGCCCCACTTTCACATTCTCCAGAAAGGAGATGGAGGCTGGAGATTGAGTTAATGATAGATTGTGTCTATGTGTTGAAGCCTCCATAACAATCCCTTAAAGACAAGGTTTGGAGAGCATCTTGGGAAATTAACACATTCATATGCTGGGAGGTGGATGCACCCCAACTCCATGGGGACAGAAACTCCTGCAGTAGTAACTCATCCTATGTAACTATTCATGTGGCAGGTTGTACCCTTCATCATATCCTTTATTATATAATAAACAAATGTTGCAGGGCTTTTCCTTAGTCAGCTAAAGATGGTGGTCCTTATCACACAGCCATAAAAATTTAGGCTCGCAGATGACTTGAAGAGTGAGGAAAATGGGATTTATTGGGCAAAAAGGGGAAACAGACTCTTAGCGAAGTGAGGGAGTGTGCTTCCTGCCCGTGGGTTTCCCGCCTCACAGATTGAATCTCAGATTCCACACAGGAAGAGGAGGGGCCAGGCTCCTCCCCTATGAAAAGGGTGCTAACTTCTGTGGTTCCAGCCCAGTTTGAGGCCAGCTGGAGTTTTTCCAGGAAGCCCTTCCCACCTGTCTGTCTCACAAGTAAACATAAACAAGTGTTTCTCTGAATTCTGCAATTCCTAACAAATGATCAAACCTGAGGAGGGTGGTCATGGGCACCCTGGTTGGTCAGAAGTGCTAGAGACCTGAACTTGCAATTGGTATCCAAAGTGGGAGGCAGTCTTGTGGAACTGAGCCTTTAACGTGGGATTTGATGCTAACTCCAAGTAGATAGTGTCAGAACTGAATTGAATTGCAGGACACCCAGCTGATGTTTGGATAGTTAGAGAATTGCTTGATGTGGAAAAAAACCCCACATATTTGGTGCCAAAAGTATTGTGAGAGTACAGAGGAAAAAAATCATTATTTTTCTTATACAATAGTTTATCAGAAAACCTGTTACAAATATCACTTTAAAAAACAGTGAGAAAAATACAGTTCTATCATTTTCTGGTTTTTATGTAACACTTTTTTTTCAAATCATGGAAAAAAGCCATTGCAAATCACATTCTTCAAGGGACTTAACAGGTAAGATATTTGATCCAAGGGCAAGACAACCCCAATCAGAAGTTTTGTTTTGCAGAAGCCGCTTCCATTTTTCCAGGCTCTGAAATTCTAAAACATCTCCTGTCTGCCTCTATTACCAGGGCCTTGTGCTTGCTATAAGAGTGGGCATTCATCAGGGGTACAGGTAATTGTCAACAACCTAAGGGGCTACCTTGGCACCAGAGCGGCAAGTGCCTGCTACTTAAGAATTTTATATTGCCTTTGTGAAAGAGCTTCACCAGTGTGATTTAACTTTGCAAAGGAATAGGTATAGAGAGAACTCAGTGGAGACCCATTCTTTGGTAATATTTGCATTTTATAGGAAGCATACATATAAATTTCCCATTCTATAGTAGTATGGCTTTAATCTTAATGAATGCCATTTTGTTGATACTCTTCAGAGAGTGGAATTAACATTCACATGTGCACTGGAAATGTTAAAGTGTTATTAGTCTCCCGAGGGTTTTGCTTCTGGCTATATGCAGTTTCAGAGATTTCATCATAGTTTAGGTATAGCAAAACACCACCATTTCTGCTTACTAGAATGAACTCTCCAAGGTTTCTTTATACTTTAGGCTAAGGCTTGATTTTTTTAAAACAGAAAAAAAGGTTTTCCTAGACCCTGAATATAACCTGATGTCAAAAATCAATTGAAAAGCCAGTAAAAATTTGTCATGAGTTCTGTGAGAAAGCTTTTTTCATAACAGCTTTCTGGTTTTTACTAACAAATTTCTTTCTTTCTTTCTTTCTTTTCTTGAGACGGAGTCTCGCTCTGCTGCCCAGGCTGGAGTGCAGTGGCACAATGTCAGCTCACTGCAAGCTCCGCCACCCGGGTTCACGCCATTCTCCTGCCTCAGCTTCCTGAGTAGCTGGGACTACAGGCGCCTGCCACCACGCCCAACTAATTTTATTTTTATTTTTTTATTTATTTTTATTTTTTTTATTTTTAGTAGAGGCAGGGTTTCACCATGTTAGCCAGGATAGTCTTGATCTCTTGACCTCGTGATCCACCCACCTTGGCCTCCCAAAGTTCTGGGATTACAGGTGTGAGCCACCATGCCCGGCCACAAATTTCTTAATTAAGTTGCCCAAACTATTAATGTGGTTTTGTAGAATTTTAGAAATTTTATTTATTTATATAATGTTTACACATTCCCTGATCTTACAAAGAATTTGAGGTGACAAGCCCCATTTTATGCTAGTTTTCCACTACTTTTTTTTTTTAAGACTGTAAAGATGAGAATTTAGATTCAACAGCCATGCAAAGTAACCAGAGGTTTGAAAACACTGTTTAATTTCTTACCTTTGCTGCCTGTCTTTTCTTTCACATGTGAATCCCTTTTTTTCTCATTTATTCTCCAGGCCTTGATCATTTTACCTTACATAAAGAGTCTTGGTTATTAGATAAAAATGAGGGAAAATATCCCAGATTTTGGTTATGTAGTAATCAGTACAAATGGTGTGAAACTTTTAAGTGTAGCTTCACTTACACATGCATACATGTGCACAAACAAAAACATCCACATTAGACTTTAACATTAAAATTCATTTCATAGAATCTGGGTTTTCATTTTGCTTATTTTTCTACTTACATCCAAATTATAGCATTCCAAATCTGAAGACAATATTCTGTTATAAAAAAGACAGCCAAAACAAAGAATATTTATGTAGGGCATTATCTGACCATCCTCTTTTCATGGTCTTGGGAGGTTTTTAAGTCCTTCCAAGGACTGTGCAAGGTAGAGACTGTCATTGCCATGCAAATGATGAGGTTGTTCCTGGACCAAACTGAGGGTTGGGCTGCTATTTCTTGTGGCCCAATAACGAGATGCAGATGAACTGGGGAGGAAGAGAGTTTTTATTTCTGTCATTGGTTACAGGGAGAAGGCCTGGAAATTATCACCAGACCAACTCAAAATTACAAAGTTTTCCAGAGCTTATATACCTTCTAAGCTATATGTCTATATGTAATTGTGCGTTCATCTAAAGACATAAGTGATTAACTTCTTTTAATCTATAACTAAGGTCTGATTCCTGAAGAGGTACCTTCCTCTGGAGGCTCAGTAAACTTACTTAATCTACATGTGTGGAGGTGCTGGGGTGATTACCCTTATCTTGTCTCCTGCTAAATCATGGAGGTTTGAGGAGTTCCTTCAGACCCCCAATAAACCTGTTTGTGGAGGCCTGGGGAGTTTCTTCAGACCCCCAATAAAACTTGTTTAATCCTAAATGGGTCCTGTTAAGAATTCCTTTGTTATTTTGTCATGATATAAGGCACAGGAAAGGCCTCGGCAAAACTCCTGATGGGCTTTTGTTATATCTTAGCCTTTGTATAAGAGCACTGGCTTTTAATATTTAACTTCACCACTTGGTCAGCACTGAAACAGTTGTTAGTGAGACCTGGCCCTCCACAAGGTAACTGAAGGTCTGAGATGTTAAGGGACTTGGCCAATGACATACAGCTTTTAAGTAGTAAAGCTGGGATTTGATTCAGTCATGTCTAGCTCTGAAGGTACCACTCCGTAGTGCTATCCTGAACTAACTGCCTCATGTCACCTAAAATGCAGAATCCCAAGCCCCAGTACTATGGGATCCAAATTGAATCTACATTTTAAGGAGATCCCCAGGTGACTTATATGCACATTAAAGTTTAAGACTGCAAGTATGGTTCTATATGCACATTAGAGTTTCAGACTGGAAGTATGGTTCTTAAAAAATAGTTTCAGGCAGTTAAACACAAGGTACTGAAAAAATTCCATTTGAGAGGCTTTTTGGTTGCTGGGCCTTTATGATTTTTACTTAATTACAAGCTAGACTGTATTTCATTATCCTTCAGGTGTTCTGCTTTCACATTGGCTTTGAGCTAGTCTAACAAGAGTCATGTCGGATGCTGTCTTCTGTGACATTTCTTAGTGATCTGTTTTGGTGGTATTATTGTCAGTTTAAATAGCCTTGTGGTTATAAAGCAAGAAAAATTGATTCTATCCAAACTGTTTGATCTCTCTGTGTATCTGAGTAATCTTCTTGTCACATTTTCCTCCAAATTTACCTTTGCTTGCTTAATTCTTAAAAACAATCTATGACTTTCTCCTTGTCTACTCTTTCAAAGCATTGTAAGTGACTTCCAGTGATAAAGCTCACTTAAAACAGACAAGATAAAAAGAAAAATTATAGAAACAAGTTTAAGAAGGTGAAACATACTTACATCATGCATATGAAATAAATTAGTTGCTGCAGTTGAAAACCGAATTTAATTTTCATCTTCTAGGCTGTGAAGTCAAAAGGAAAATGTAAGAGGCTGCCGAGTTCTCGAAGTGGGATGAATAGAATCATTCATGTTCATCTGGAGAGAAACACGTGTTCCTGTGACTGAATACTAACAGAAGTATATTAGAAGTCTCTTTTTCCAAAAGTTCATAAGGTAGCATAACATAATATAGTGCTTTTTGCAAAGAAAATGAAATGCATTACAAAAATGTACCTTTCTCATGCCAGTCTTCAGTACATGTTAAGGTCATAACTGAATTTAGATTTTATGTAATGGTTTTGGGTGGACTGAAAATAATTTGATGGGGTATATTATTTTTTGATGCTCAAAAACCAAATACAGTGAGAAGAGTTTGAGAGCCTTGTCTATATGTGTAATTTAATAGTTTGCTTAGACTGAGCCTCCCTCTTGCATTAGATATACTTGAAGTGGGCTTTTTTGGCTAGTGCTAGATCTCCGTAAGTTTGAATTTTCAGATGAGTGTTAAAGTAATAAAATGTTCTGCCATTGGTTCAGATAGGCTTGGAATATTAGGGATGTTGGCAGGAATGTTGACATCCCACTGTGAAAAGCATTTTTCTCTTCTTAGTGGAACTCTCACTGTTGCAAACCTCTTCTGATTAGATAATGGAGGAGATGAGTTTTTGAGAGCACATGAGTTAGTCTTAAGCCCTCTAAAAAAACGTAAATCTCAAGTATCTTTCCTAGCATTGCTAAAGATGATTAAAGATTACAGCTACAAGGTCATTTGGCATTAAATGATTTTGAGGCCCAGTGTTGTTTGTTTCTTTCCCAGACAGTGGAATAATTACTGATTAAAGCATGGTCTCAACTCTCAATGTGTTTGCAGATGGTCAGGGAATAAAACTCTGAACTATTATTTCAGCAGAAATAATGTTTTATATATATTCATTATGAATAAGAACAAAGCCTTAAAAATTTGGTTGATCTTTTACCCCAAAATCACTTGGCAATGCTTGCTAAAAGCAGAAAATAATTCATGTAAATACTAAAATCTCTATTTTAAACAAAACTTCCAGGTGACTTATATACAGGAGTCTTTGTGGACACTTTCAGAAATAATGGATGAGAATGGTAACCTCATATTTAATGGATTGACTGGTCATTTTGGCTGTGTGGACACCCAGTTAAAGTGTAATGACTAAGGTCATCTGTAAAGACTGATTTTAATAATCTCCTTACAATTTTACTTGAAGGGAGTTATCCATGTTAATCTCCAGGCATGAAATGTAATGATCTGTTTTATTATTGTTAATTTATGCTCAAGCTTCCTTTTGCTCTTCTTTTTAGCCAACATAACAATTATACAGTCTAACTATTTGCCTCAGGGAGATGCTGTAATAGGACTAATTAAATATTTAATATTTTAAAGGACTTAAGCAACCTTGTAAGTAATACGTTAAGAGGAGATAAAATCATGATGATCTCCTTAGTAGGAGGAATGTTAATGAAGCACTGGGGTCAGGCATTCCTTTAATGCCCATGTCCTGTATCTGTCAGAGGCTGAATGGTTTAATGGTTAAATTAATGATTGTTGTAACTTATGACAGTTCTTCTACTTCCTAGTTGGAAAGCAAAGTTTTTAACCTTTCTATGCCAATCTCATATTTCTCACCTTTAGAGTGAGGAGATAAGAATACCACCTCCCTTTGTGGATTGTTGTGATGACATATGAGGTATGTGTCTATCAAAAGAAAGTGGTTTTTATTAATATGAATTAATCCCATAACTATTGGTATTACAATATCAATTCAATGCAAGTATTGAATTCAAAACTTGTAGATTCTTATTTTAAAACTAGCAATGAAATGGATATGTACTTTTAGACCTAATCTCAAATTTAGAAAGAAGGAAGAGAAAAGGGAGGAAGAAAATGAGGAAGAAAAGGAGTAGGAGAAAATATCTCTAAAATCCACCCCAAACAGGGGCTAAAGACAAAGAGAAAGTGATCATTGTGCAGACGATGAAGACTGATTGTAGGTATGTGTAGTCAATGTAAAACTGACCTCACTGATCTAGAAAAATAATAGAATCATCAAATGTCAGAGCACACAGATTATAAGGAAAATGCCTTTATTTTTTAGGTCAAGGGCTAGTGAATAAATCTGAATTAGCAGAAAGTTTTCATTATGACTTTTTAAAAAATATATCTTGTTTTTTCAAAGCTCATACAGAAAAAGAACTAGACTAACAAAAGTTTAGAAAAAGTTGTTCTTTTGAAACGAGGTCAGGATTAATTGAATAAGCATTTTAAATATATTAACTGTCACATCTAAATATTTTTGAAAACTTGTTTCTCCTGTTTACTAGATGGCTTTGAAGATTTCCCTTTACAACTAAAGATATTTTGTAAACTGCTTTCTAATTGAGTCTAAATGTAAAATTCATCCAGATGATTTTTCTTGATTTTATGAATTCCAAATCTGGTGAGAGTTGCAAATAATGAGATTTTGTTATACATTCCAAGTTCACCAGCCTTATAATGAACTTCATATTCTACAGCAAAGGGGCAAGAGGAGCAGTGTCCCCAATTCCATTCATTCAACAAATATTTATGATTGCAATTGTGTGCTAGACCATTCATAAGAAGGAATGAGCTTACATTTTCTTAGCTGTGCATTTTGTTGTCATTTTAATGCCCCGTCAGCAAGTCTTCTTGATTAATTCTTAAGTGTTTATCAACTATATGTTATTAAAAATCAGGATGAGCTTCCACTTTCCTTTCTTCTAGGACAGGTACAGCTGACCTTCAATATTTATGGATTCAATTTTTGATAATTTTCCTACTTGCTAAAATTTATTTGTACCCCTTCCCCCCACCACCTCCAATCAATACTTGTGGTACTTTTGCAGTCATTCATAGACATGTACAGAATGGTGAAAATTTTGGTTGGCCCATTCACATGTTCCCAGCTGAGGCTAAGCAAGTGATGCTCTGCCTTCTTGATTCAGCTTTCCTACTATAAACATGTGTTTTTACTTGGTGTATTTAGTGTCATGTTTTTTGCAGTTTTTCTTTTGCTTTTCTTTGGTGATTTAGAATAATCCCCAAGCATAGACAACTGGAGTGCCATCTAGTGTTCCTAAGTGCAAGAAGGCTGTGACGTGTCTTACAGAGGAAATACATGTTAGATCAGCTTTGTTCGGACATGTTGACCATGATTTCTATGTTAATAAGTCAACAATATGTATTTTAAAAGGTGTCCTTAAACTGAAACACACATAAAACAACGTTATGTTTTGATTGGTTGACAAAAATGTTGTGACCAGAGGCTTGCAGGAATTGAAGCTATTTCTCCTAAGAGTAATGGTTCAGCATTTGCAAATTCAGTATTTGCAGTGTCTTTATAGAACAAAACTATCATGAATAACAAGAATCAATTGTATTTGAAATTTGGGGGGATTTTAATAAATATCTATTCACTAAATTGTCCCTTTTAATGTAAACCAAGATGCATGATTTTTTTCTGATCTGTAAGCAACTAGTAAGTAAATACAGAGGGGTGGAAAAATGAAAATTATATATAGGACTAAACCATAATTTTTGTTTTTTTCCTTATAAACTTAAAAAAAAAAACTGCTGCTAAAAAACAATGTAATAAACCTGGAGGGGTTTGAAGTCTAGAAACAATTTGTAATGTGATGGAATCTTGTTTGTTAGTAGTGATTTGTCTGTCCTGTTTGCTACCTATGCCTAGCACAGTTTCTAACTTACACGGAGTGCTCAAGGTATTTAAAAAAATAAAAATAAATTGCAGTGAATCAGTCATAAATTGACATTGAAATAGCCTTGAGAGTGAAAAGATTTAGCAATAAAAATAAAAGTTGGAGAAGTATAATGAACATTTTCCGGTTGGAGACGAGAGGTCAGTCTACCTCACAGTTGGCTGGGAGAATCACCTCTGTCACTGGGCCTGGGCAATGACAGCATCCGTAGGTGCCAACTCTACCGTACTTGGGTTTACCATTAACTCTCTGTGTCATCTGGGTCAGATCATTCAGCTTCTTTGGGTCTTGACTTCTAATTATTTCCTTGATAACCACCATTATTATAAGGAAACAGAGAAAGCCATTTATATTAGTCAGAGTGTTCCAGAGAAACAGAACCAATATTTTTTCTTTTCCTCTGCCTTTTTGTTCTGTTCAGGCCCTCAACAGATGGGATGATGCCGATCTGCATTTATGAATTTTACTAATTTATAAGACTTGAGAATATACGTAAATATGAATTCTGAGTGCCTAGACTGGGGAGGGGAAGGGGAAACACAATTTAAATAGGGCTGAATTTATTTCTATGAATTAAGTGTATTGTCTTGAGCAGCTGGGAGTGGTCTAACCTGTCTGCTGGTTGGCCAATTGAAACCTATATGGCCTACATTGAATGAAGCTGATGGCCAAAATTCCTTGCCAAAATGTAAAGAAAAGAGTCCAAAGACTTCGGAAAATAGGAATGTTGGAGTGGATTGATCACCAGCAACTGCTTATCTCCCACGCTATGACTGCCAAATAGCCAGTTATTTACCATTAACATAATAGCAACTTTTGGAATAACCAGGAAAAAAGGAAGAAAAAGAAAGAAAGAAATACTACAACAATAGACCTATTTTTTTTTTTTTCCTTCAGTGCATTACATCCAGAGTTTATATCTAGGTCATGCAAACAATCAATGACCTAAAGATTTTTTTGTGGGGGAATTACTTTTGACCAGTACTGGAGTATTGGGCATGACTACAACTAGTCAAAAGTAATTCCTCTCTAAAAAGCCACAACTCTGTTATATCAGTTTTTGGGATTATGACTTTTAAAGCACCTCTACTATTGCAATAAGGCATATCAAAAAGCACTTGGGCTTTCTTGCCACTGCCATTTAGTTAACTTGTGGTTTCATTTTTTCCTTAATGGAACTATGTCTTCTTGGACAGTAAACATCCCTTGAAAGTCAGATGGAAGCTTTTGCTTAAATAGATGTTCAATGCTTTGTGACAGGCTTTCACCACATATAAAGTAGACATACCAACAACTCCTAGCTTTAAAATAACTTTTACACAATCACTTTTTTTCCCTCAAGCTTTATAGTGCTGTGATATTTTTGAAATCATTTTTAGGAAGTACACGAGATGCAATCTTCGGAAAAAAATGCAATGGTACAACAAATAAACACAACAAACAAACAAATGAACACCTCAATTGAAGTGACAGTTGGATCAACAGATACTGTAAGTGCCTGGCAGTGACAGTTATTCTTCTGCATGAATGCATTCACCTTTTTTAAAGTGTTAAAATAAAAAAATTATTCCAGATTCCAGAAATCATAAATGTATATCCTATAATTAAAG
The DNA here is from genome assembly GCF_043159975.1 of Macaca nemestrina. Classification (NCBI taxonomy): domain Eukaryota; kingdom Metazoa; phylum Chordata; class Mammalia; order Primates; family Cercopithecidae; genus Macaca; species Macaca nemestrina. The sequence continues at coordinate 67,893,366 of NC_092128.1, forward strand.
AAATGGTAGACATAGACTATATTATCATCTTATTTAACCTTCAATCATAAAAGACCTACAATATGGTATCACTATATCCCCCTTTTAAAATGAGACTAGGAAGTGAGTCTTAGTCTAAAAGAGATGAAATAACTTTCTCATGGTCACAAAGCTAATATGTGATGGGACTGAGTTTCTACCTAATGCCCAAGCTTGCAGCCACTCTACTATATTTAGCTTCAAGCTAAGGAAGTGGAGTTGATGATTTTTCCTGCTCAGAAGTTCTGTTTTTTCATTTTATATACATCTTTGTTATGGTTTATATATGTATACATATTATAACGTTTCTTTATTCACTCTTTATATTCTCTCTCTTTTTTTTTAAAATTATACTTTTAAGTTCTAGGGTACCTGCGCACAACGTGCAGGTTTGTTACATAGGTATATATGTGCCATGTTGATTTGCTGCACCCATCAACTCATCACTTACATTAGGTATTTCTCCTAATGCTTATCCCTCCCCCAGCCACTCACCCCGTGACAGGCCCCAGTGTGTGATGTTCCTCACCTTGTGTCTATGTGTTCTTGTTGTTCAACTCCCACCTGTGAGTGAGAACATGTGGTATTTGGTTTTCTGTCCTTGTGATAGTTTGCTCAGAGTGATGGTTTCCAGCTTCATCCATGTCCCTGCAAAGGACATGAGCGCATCCTTTTTTATGGCTGCATAGTATTCCATGGTGTATATGTGCTACATTTTCTTAATCCAGTCTATCACTGATGGACATTTGGGCTGGTTCCAAGTCTTTGCTATTGTGAATAGTGCCACAATAAACATATATGTGCGTGTGTCTTTATAGTAGCGTGGTTTATAATCCTTTGGATATATACCCAGTAATGGCTTCGCTGGGTCAAATGGTATTTCTAGTTCTAGATCCTTGAGGAATCGCCACACTGTCTTCCACAATGGAACCAATTTACACTCCCACCAACAGTGTAAAAGCGTTCCTATTTCTCCAAATCCTCTCCAACATCTGTTGTTTCCTGACTTTTTAGTGATCGCCATTCTAACTGGTATGGGACAGCATGTCATTGTGGTTTTGATTTGCATTTCTCTGATGACCAGTGATGATGAGCATTGTTTTCACATGTCTGTTGGCTGCATAAATGTCTTCTTTTGAGAAGTATCTGTTCATATCCTTTGCCCATTTTTTGATGGGGTTGTTTGCTTTTTCTTGTAAATTTGTTTAACTTATTTGCAGATTCTGGATAATAGCCCTTTGTCAGATGGGTAGATTGCAAAGATTTTTCTCCCATTCTGAAGATTGCCTGTTCACTCTAATGATAGTTTCCTTTGCTGTGCAGAAGCTCTTTAGTTTAATTAGATCCCATTTGTAAATTTTGGCTTTTGTTGCCATTGCTTTTTGTGTTTTAGTCATGAAGTCTTTGCATGTGCCTATATCCTGAATGGTATTGCGTAGGTTTTCTTCTAGGTTTTTTTTTATGGTGTTAGGTCTTACATTTAAGTCTTTAATCCACCTTGAATTAATTTTTGTGTAAGGCGTAAGGAAGGGATCCAGTTTCAGCTTTCTACATATGGCTAGCCAGTTTTCCCAGCACCATTTATTAAATAGTTGAATCCTTTCCCCATTTCTTGTTTTTGTCAGGTTTGTCAAAGATCAGATGGTTGTAGATGTGTGGTGTTATTTCTGAGGGCTTTGTTTTGTTCCATGGGTCTACATATCTGTTTTGGTACCAGTACCATGCTGTTTGGTTACTGTAGCCTTATAGTACAGTTTGTAGTCAGATAGCGTGATGCCTCCAGCTTTGTTCTTTTTGCTTAGGATTGTCTTGGCTATGCAGGCTCTTTTTTGGTTCCATATGAACTTTAAAGTAGTTTTTTCCAATTCTGTGAAGATAGTCATTGGTAGCTTGATGGGGATGGCATTGAATCTATAAATTACCTTGGGCAATATGGCCATTTTCACGATATTGATTCTTCCTATCCATGAGGATGGAATGTTCTTCCGTTTGTGTTCTCTTTTATTTCATTGAGCAGTGGTTTGTAGTTCTCCTTGAAGAGGTCCTTCACATCCCTTGTAAGTTGTATTCCTAGGTATTTTATTCTCTTTGTAGTAATTGTGAATGGTAGTTCACTCATAATTTGGCTCTCTGTCTATTATTGGTGTATAGGAATGCTTGTGATTTTTACACATTGATTTTGTATCCTGAGACTTTGCTGTAGCTGCTTATCAGCTTAAGGAGATTTTGGGCTGAGATCATGGGGTTTTCTTTATTTTATTTTATTTTATTTAGTTTTTTTTTTTTTTTTTTTTTTTTTTGAGACAGAGTCTCGCTCTGTCACCCAGGTTGGAGTGCAGTGGTGTGATCTGAGCTCACTGCAAGCTCGACTTCCCGGGTTCACACCATTCTCCTGCCTCAGCCTCCCAAGTAGCTGGGACTACAGGCATGTGCCACTACGCCTGGCTAATTTTTTGTATTTTTAGTGGAGACAGGGTTTCACCGTGTTAACCAGGATGATCTCGATCTCCTGACCTCGTGATCCACCAGCCTCAGCCTCCCAAAGTGCTGGGATTACAGGCGTGAGCCTCCGCACCTGCCCCATCTTTGTGGTTTTATCTATCTTTGGTCTTTGATGTTGGTGACCTACAGATGGGGTTTTGGTGTGGATGTCCTTTTTGTTGATGTTGATGCTATTCCTTTCTGTCTGTTAGTTTTCCTTCTAACAGTCAGATCCCTCAGCTACAGGTCTATTGGAGTTTGCTGGAGGTCCACCAGGGGAGGCTGCAGAACAGCAAATATTGCTGCCTGATCCTTCCTCTGGAGGCTTTATCCCAGAGGAACACCCACCTGTTTGAGGTGTCTGTTGGCCCCTACTGGGAGGTTTCTCCCAGTCAGGCTACATGGGGGTAAGGAACCCACTTGAGGAGGCAGTCTGTCCATTCTCAGAGCTCAAACACCATGCTGAGAGAACCACTGCTCTCTTCAGAGCTGTTAGACAGGGATGTTTAAGTCTGCCAAAGCTATCTGTTGCCTTTTGTTCTACTCTGCCCTGTCCACAGAGGTGGAATCTATAGAGGCAGTAGGCCTTGCTGAACTATGGTGGGTTCTGCCCAGTTCATGCTTCCTGGCCTCTTTGTTTACACTGTGAGCTACTCAAGCCTCAGCAATGGCGGATGCCCCTCCTCCGGCCAGGGTCCTGGGTTGATCTCACACTGCTGCACTAGGAGTGAGCAAGGCTCCTTGGGCATGGGATCTGCCAAGCCAGGCATGGGAGGGTATCTCCTGGTCTGCCAGTTGCTAAGACTGTGGGAAAAGTACAGTATTTTGTCATGAGTGTACCATTTTTCTAGGTACAGTCTGTCAAGGCTTCCATTTGCTAGGAAAGGGAAATCTCCTGACCTCTTGCGCTTCCCGGGTGAGACAACAGCCCTCCCTGCTTTGGTTCACCCTCCATGGGCTGCACCCACTGTTCAACCAGTCCCAATGAGATGAACCAGGTACCTCAGTTGGAAATGCAGAAATCACCTGTCTTCTGCGTGGATCTTGCTGGGAGCTGCAGACTGGAGCTGTCCCTATTTAGCCATCTTGGAAGCGACACCCTATTTTTCTTAATCTTATTTAAAAAACAGAAAAAACCTGTTTGTTGTAGGGAACATAAGACTACAACTAAGTTTGGATTATATATATATATGTACATATATATATATGTTGATATATAATATTATGTATATATAATGTAATATATAATATATTTAGATATAATTTTTGTTATTTATATATACTTTATAAACTTATATATAGACATGTGTATATACTAATATATATATATACTGGGAAATATTGAGAGAATATTATTCTCAAATATATCCAACTGATTTTGAGAATAATATTCTCTCAGCATTCCCTGGTATGATATTTTATTATAAATTTGTTAAACATTGAAGAAAGACTAACTGAATGTTCAAGACTTAAGCATAATGATGGAACTGCCCACTTGTGGCAGAAATGGTGGTTTGACTGCCAACATCTGTTCCAGTTTCTCTGTAGAGTGCCTTCCTGTACTACAGAGGCTGGAAGGCTAAACATTTCATTTCCCAGAAAACCTTGCACCTGGAGATTCCCATGTGGTTTAGTGTCTGCCAATCAGGAGCACCTGCAGGAAACTTAAATTTGTACCTATAACATCCATTTGCTGGTACAGACCTATCAGGTGGGGTGGGCTCAGAAGGCTGTGGTCCTGGTGGCAGCTTTCTGTCCCTGGGTTATAGCCATAACCCAGGTGTGATCCTTGGCACAACTTCTTGGTTACAGCAGTGGTAAGATGTTCCTTAGCAGGGCAATTCTGTGGCTGTGTTTTGGAAGTCATTCCTGCTCCTCAGGCCCTTCCAACAATTTTTTAAGAACCTAACTCCTAGCACTAAATCCATTCCTAGATAAAGTGGTGCTAGAAAGATTTCTGCTATTCACAGTTGAGTATTGACTGATTCAATTCCTCCCACTTCTGACTTTTAGCATGTTTTCTCTAGCCAGATAAATTTTAAGATTTGGGGTGATTTTGGAGTAAATAGTCATTTTTTCTCAAATAGGAGTCATGCACTAAAATAGCAGAAATTTCTCTTTTTTCTGGATCTACTCAAGATGGGAATAAATTACCTTCCCTCTGAAGCCCATAACATGAACAAAATTCCAGAATATTGAAGGCCTTGGAGTTGAATTTTATAAATGCCTTTTCTTTCTTTTTCCTTTTCCTTAAACCTGTTATTTGTGTGTTTGTAAGGGACAATTTATCTAAAATGTAAAGGAGTAGCACTTGTGATTCCTAATGATTCCTAAGACCTGCTATAGGTTAGCAAAGATAAATGGAAGACTTTCATTCTTCATTAAGTTTTCTACATTAACTTACTGAGGAGGTAGAGTAAAATATTTTAACTGCCTTAACGAGCTTAGAAATTGTTGTGTGGGCACTTGAAGTAACTTAGAAAAATATTATTTAGCATATTATTATGGAATTTTGACAGGTTATTAACTATCAAATGTAAAGAAATGTTTACATTGTTAATAATTCTATATGTAATATATGAAAATATTTACATCTATTCTTTTTAAAAAATTTTTGAACGACTAAACTCAAATATGCAGAATAACCATGAGAGACCTAACTATTATGATAACATTTAGTATTACATTATTGTTAGACTCAGACATTTTTATTTTCTTAAAGCCAAAAATAACAAAAATTCTATCTAAATTTATTTAAATATCAAGGATTTTAACATCAAATCAATTGAAAATTGGCCTCCAGCTCCATTATTATAATTCAATACATCAATTGATTAAAAAACATTAGCATTCCCTTTATATATGGCACTGTTAACTTTGAGAAATAAGTATTTGCAGCCTTATTGTGACTTCCCCATAAGTGCTTTGCTTGCAGCACCTAAGACATGGCTTTATACAGACTAAAAACTGAGTTGTCTTAAAAGAGATATTAAATAATGAGCTGATTATGGATGATAGCTTATAAGCAGTTCAATTTTAGTTTTTCAGTTGTAAATTTTCTCTTCAAATCTCTAAGATTGCTTTATATACAGAGGTAGGTAATCAAAGGTAAGAAATCTTTATAACCTGCAGGGTAACATGAGTCATGCAGATGCCTCACTTCTTCCTTGCGTGTTGTCCTCAATGATCAGGAGTTTTCTATTTTGTATTTGAATGTTTCTATGCTGTACTCTTGGGCTCAAGTGATCCTCCCGCCTCAGCATCCTGGGTAGCTGGGATGACAGGTGTGTGCTACCACACCCGGTTAAACTTTGTTTGTTTGTTTTATTTTTTTTGCAGGGACGAGGTCTTGCTATGTTGTCCAGGCTGGTATGGAACTCCTGGCCTCAAGCGATCCTCCTGTCTCAGCCTTCCAAGGTGCTGAGATTGTAGGCATGGGCCACTGTGCCCTGCAAGATTCTTAATATTAACTCACACACATTATGTTGTTTAAGCATGGTTTATATGCCATGCTACATGAAGCATTTAATTAAGCTCAGGTATTCCTCTATTATCAAACATGTGAATGTGTCCAATTTTTTTCCTCCTATAAATCATGATGAAAAGTCTTAATTTGGGGGTTAATTTTTGTTAATTTTCCTCAAAGTGAAATTAACAAGTCAGTGGGCATGAACCATTTTATTCATTTATTCCTTTATTAAATATTATTTGTTTCCTAATTTACGTCAGAAATCGTGTTCACTGCTGGGCATGTGATAGTGATTACTAAAAAATAAAAAAAAGTTTTTGCCCTTAATTTTGTAGGTCTTGTCACACAGGTCAGATTGCTCTCCAGAGAGTGAACAATTTACAAAACACTCAACCATTCTCATTCCCTCCGACTTTGCCAGCACTGGTTATAAAATTTTATTTCCTTTTTTTTCTAGTTTAAAAATTATGTCATGGTACCTGAAAATTATTTTGATTAGCAATTGTTTAGTTGCAAGTAAAGTGTACATTTCTTCAAAAATCATCAATTTATTCATCTTTTTTGTTTTATTTGAATAATTGGTAAATTATTTTCCCTTTTGTTAAATAAGAATTTCTCTTTTTTCTGTAGTTTCTTAGAATTCTATTTTGAGTTTTAAATAGACAGTAATCAGACATAGTAGAAGAATAAAGTTTGACAATTCTAATAAATACTCTTCTTGGAATAGGAAATAGAATGAATTTAAAAACATTAAAGCAATCATAATAAAGTTGGCTTAAATGATTAAAAATCTCCATGAGCACAGATAGCATTTTTGCTTATCCATGAATATATAACACTGATTTTTCAACAAACCTAGCTAGAAGAAAAAGAGCATAATAAGAAAATTAAGAGTGCTTTAGGAAACAAAGCTACATTAAACACATTTTTATTTACTTAAGAAAAAACCTCAAAACAAAAGTGATCTTTATGAAATCATCATTGAATAGACTTCTTCTTCAGGAACTTACAGAGATATTTTGAATTAAAAAAAACCTCTTGGTCTGATAGTAACTTAAGCAGGTATCCTGATTCATGAACAACAATGTCACAGCTGCAGCACTAACATAACCACCAAGCAACTTTAGATTGTTGGTTCAGCTGAGACAGCTCAGCTTGTAAATCAGATCTACCCTGGCTGGCTTTGATTGAGTCAGCGCCTCTCCTTCCTAGAGCTTCAAAGGCTTTCCCAGGAGTCTTCCCTATCAGAGTCATGGGCCCTTTGGCTTCTTCTCTCAGGAACTCTCCTCTGGTAGGTTTTGATTTGTATTCTAAGGGAAAAGATTGAATATGGAAATTCTCTGGAGGGTGAGGGGTGCAAAACACCACACAAAAATAAGCAACAACAACAAAACTCACAAAACTTGGCCCATAACAGAAGTTCTTTTTTTTTTTTTTTTTTTTTTAATTTTGGAAACCTGCAAAATGGCATTTGAGTTATTTCGTTTCTCCCTCAAGAATTTCTCTTTCTGCCAACTTGTAGATTTCCTCACCCAATCTCCCTCTCTCCAGGGCCCAAACACGTTCACAGACACACACACACACACACACCCCACCCACAGTTGATGTGTTGATGTGATGGTTCTGAAACTGATACAATCTTTAAAAATAAATTCTTAGAACTTAATGAAATTACTGTTATTTGATCATTGGTTAATCCAAGACAAAGTCAAAGGTCTATCTTCCTTGAATAGGGAACTTCGTAAGTATATAAATTCTGTAAACCGGAAAGTGACTGAGGCAGGTCTTAATTGATTAGACCTTTCTTTAGCCGAGGTTGAGGACATGCTTGGGAAAAAGCACAAATCACAGGAGCACCTGTGACCTATGCTGTTTCCAAAGGGGATTTTGGGAACTGCAATATGTAAAGGGAAAGGAGCAAGCAGGAGGGGAAAAAAGAAGGGAATTTAGGCAGTGAGGTTCTCATTAGCTTCAGTACATCTGCATTTTACATGTGAAAAGAGAGAGTAGAGGAAAAGTTAATTATGCGTTGTCATGCTCAGTAAATCTATATTTAACTTTTTAAAAATTTCAATAGGTTTTTGGGGGACAGGTGGTGTTTGGTTACATGAAGAAGTTCTTTTTTTTTTTGAAACAGAGTCTCACTCTGTAGCCCCTGCTGGAGTGCAGTGGAGCGATGTTGGTGATCTGCCTCCCAGGTAAAGCAATTCTCGTGCCTCAGCCTCTTGAGTAGCTGGGACTACAGGCCTGCACCACCACACCCAGCTAGGTTTTGTATTTTTAGTAGTGACAGGGTGTTGCCATGGTGGCCAGGCTGGTCTGAAACTCCTGACCTCAAGTTATCCACCTGCCTTGGCCTCCCAAAGTGCTGGGATTACAGGCACGAACCACTGTGCCTGACCCATGAATAAGTTCCTTAGTAGTGATTTCTGAGATTTTGGTGGACCCACCACCTGAGCAGTGCACATTGTACCTAATGTGTCATCTTCTATACCTCACCCCCTCCCACCCTTTCTCCCGAGTCCCCAAAGTCCAGTGTATCATTCTTATGTCTTTACATCCTCATAGCTTAGCTCCCACTTGTGAGTGAGAACTTACAATGTTTGGTTTTTCATTCCTGAGTTACTTCACTTAGAATAATGGCCTCCGATTCCATCCAGGTTGCTGCAAATGCTATTATTTTATTCCTTTTTATGGCTGAGTAATATTACATAATATATATAGATCACATTTTCTTTGTCCAGTCATTGATTGATGGGCATTTAGGCTGGTTCCATATTCTTGCAATTGTGAATTGTGCTGCTATAAACATGTGTGTGTAAGTAGCTTTATCCTATATTGACTTCTTTTCATCTGGGTGGATACCCAGTAGTGGGACTGCTGGATCGAATGGTAGATCTACTTTTAGTTCTTTAAGGAATATCTACACTGTTTTCCATAGTGGTTGTACTAGTTTACATTCTCACCAACAGTGTGAAAGTGTTCCCATTTCACCGCATCCACGCCAACATCTATTATTTTTTGATTATGGCCATTCTTGCAGGAGTAAGGTGGTATTGCATTGTGGTTTTGCTTTGCATTTCCCTGATAATTACTGATGTTGAGCATTTTTTCATGTTTGTTGGCCATTTATATATCTTCTTTTGAGAATCGTCTATTCATGTCCTTAGCCCACTTTTTGATGAATTTTTTGTTTTTTCTTGCTGATTTGAGTTCTTTGTAGATTCTGGATATTAGTCCATTCTTGGAAGTATAACTTGAGACAATTTTTTCCCAATCTATGGGTTGTCTGTTTGCTCTGCTGATTATTTCTTTTGCTGTGCAGAAACTTTTTAGTTTAATTAAGTCCCATCTATTTATCTTTGTTTTTGTTGCATTTACTTTTGGGTTCTTGGTCATGAAGTCTTTGCCTAAGCCAATATCTAGAAGAGTTTTTCTGATGTCAAGTTCTAGAATTTTTATGGTTTCAGGTCTTAGATTTAAATATTTGATCAATCTTGAGTTGATTTTTGTATAAGGTGATAGATGGGGATCCAGTTTCATTCTTCTGCATGTGGCTTGCCAATTATCCCAGCACCGTTTGTTGAAGAGGGTGTCATTTCCCCACTTTAGGTTTTTGTTTGCTTTGTTGAAAATCAGTTGGCTGTAAGTATTTGGCTTTATTTCTGGGTTTTCTATTTTGTTCCATTGGTTTATATGCCTGTTTTTATACCGGTATCATGCTGTTTTGACGATTACGGCCTTATAGTATAGTTTGAAGTCAGGTAATGTGGTGCCTCCAGATTTGTTTTTTTTCTTAGTCTTGCTTTGGCTATGTGGGTTCCTTTTTGGTTCCATATGCATTTTAGGATTTTTTTTTTTAGTTCTGTGAAGAATGATGATGGCATTTTGATGGGAATTACATTTAATTTGTAAATTGCTTTTGGCAGTATGATCATTTTTGCAATATTGATTCTACCTATCTGTGAGCATGGGATGTGTTTCCATTTGTCTGTGTTGTCTATGATTTCTTTCAGCAGTGTTTTGTATTTTTCTTTATAGAGCTGTTTCACCTCCTTGGTTAGGTATATTCCTAAGTATTTTATTTTTTTGCATCGATTGTAAAAGGAGTTGAGTTCTTGATTTGATTCTCAGCTTGGTCATTGAGTTGGATCAGGCTGATTTTATTGATTTGGACCCACCAAGTAGGGACTCTGCATATAATATTGCAGCTCAGGGAGTTAAAAAAGGTTCTAATAATTTATTTGCTTGGTTAGCAGAAATATGGATTAAAAGATGGACCACTATGAGGGAGCTAGAAATGCCTGATCTCCCTTGGTTTAATGTAGAGGAAACGATCCAAAGGCTTAGGGAGATTGGGATGGTGGAATGGATTATTCACTTTATATCTATTCATCCCAGCTGAGATGGTCCAGAATATATACCTTTGACCAACAGCTTGCAAAATAGATTCGTGAGGGCAGCAGCTGCATCTTTGAAGAGCCCTGTAATTCCTTTTCTCTGTATGTCAGATCTAACAGTGGGAAACACAGTCACTCAACTACAAAATTGAAATACAGTGGGAATCATTGGATCCTGAGGTGGCAGGAGCCAAGTGGCAGCACTCAACTGTCAAAGGCAAGGTGGGCGTACCTACCATAATGGAAAGCAGAGGTAAAACAGCAATCAGAATAGTCTGACTCATGTAGAGCTCTGGCATTGGCTAATGAATCATGGTGTTTCTAGAAGTGAAATTGATAGGAAGCCTACTGCATTTCTACTTAAATTATACAAACAGAAAACTTCTAGGTCGAATGGACAAAAGACTAATTTGAATTATAAAAACAGAAAATCATGGCCCCTCAATCAACTTCCAGACTTGAGCCAGTTTACAGACCCAGAACCCCTTAAATAAAAGGAAGGGTGGGTCCCCTTGAGGAAGGACCCCACTACATTACTGACAATTTATGCAGTGAATCTTTCTCCTATACTTCCTCAAGGGGACCTCCAGCCTTTTACCATGGTAACTGTGCATTGAGGAAAGGGAAATGATCAGATATTTTGGAAACTACTGGACACTGGCTCTGCTGACATTGATTCCAGGGGATTCAAAACATCATCGTGGCCCTCCAGTTAAAGTAGGGGCTTATGGAGGTGAGGTAATTAATTGAGTTTAAGTTCAGGTCTGACTTACAGTGGGTCCAGTGGGTCATTTCCCCAGTGCCAGAGCGCGTAATTGGCATAGACATACTTAACAGCTGACAGAACCCCCGCTTTGGCTCCCTGACTGGTATGGTGAGGGCTATTATGGTGGGAAAGGCCAAATGGAAGCCTTTAGAGGTGCCTCTACCTAGACAAATAGTAACTCAAAAACAATATAACATCCCTGGAGAGATTGTGGAGATTAGTACCACCACCAAGGACTTGAAAGATGTAGGGGTAGTGAAACCCATCACATCCCCATTCAACTATCCCATTTGGCCTGTGCAGAATGACAGTGGATTATTGTAAGCTTAACCAACTAGTGACTCCAATTGGAGCTGCTGTACCAGATGTAGTTTCACTGCTTGAGCAAATTAACACATCTCCTGGTACCTGGTATGCAGTCACTGACTTGGCATATGCCTTTTTCTCCATTCCTGTCCACAAGACCCACCAGAAACAATTTATCTTCAGTTGGAAAGGCCAGCAATATACCTTTACTCTCTACCTCAGGGGTATATTAACTCTCTGGCTTTGTGTCACAGTCTTATTCGGAGAGACCTTAATCGCTTTTCACTTCTGCAAGATATCCCACTGGTCCGTTACATTGACAACATTATGCTGATTGGATCCAGTGAGTAAGAAGTAGCAAACACAATGGACTTATTGGTGAGACATTTGTGTGCCAGAGGATGGGAAATAAATCTGACTAAAATTCAGGGACTTTCTACCTCAGTAAAATTTCTAGGGGTCCAGTGGTGTGGGGCCTGTTGAGATATTCCTTCAAAGGTAAAGGATAAGTTGCTGCATTTGGCCCCTCCTACAGCCAAAAAAGAGGCACAATGCCTAGTGGGCCTATTTGAATTTTGGAGGCAACACATTCATCATTTGGGTATATTACTCTGGCCCATTTATTGAGTGACCTGAAAGGCTGCCAGTTTTGAGTGGGGTCCAGAATAGGAGAAGGCAACAGGTGCAACAGGTCCAGGCTGCTGTGCAAGCTGTTCTGCCACTTGGGCCATATGACCCAGCAGATTCAATGGTGCTTGAGATGTCAGTGGCAGATAGGGATGCTGTTTGGAGCATTTGGCAGGCTCTCTTAAGTGAATCACAGCAGAGGCCTCTAGGATTTTGGAGCAAGGCCCTACCATCTTCTTCAGATAACTACTCTCTTTTTGAGAGACAGCTGTTGGCCTGTTACTGGGCTTTGGTGGAAACTGAACGTTTGACTGTGGGTCATCAAGTCACCATGCTACCTGAACTACCTATCATGAACTGGGTGCTTTCTGACCCATCTAGCCATAAAGTGAGTCATGCACAGCAGCATTCCATCATCAAGTGGAAGTGGTAGTTGTGTGATCTGGCTCGAGCAGGTCCTGAAGGCACAAGTAAGTTACATGAGAAAGTGGCTCAAATGCCCATGGTCTCCATTCCTGCCACCCTGCCTTCTCTCTCCCAGCCTGCACCAATAGCCTTATGGAGAATTCCCTATGATCAGTTGACAGAGGAAGAATAGGGCCAGGTTCACAAATGGTTCTGCACAATATGCAGGCACCACCCGAAAGTGGAGAGCTACAGCACCACAGCCCCTTTCTAGGACATCCCTGAAGGGCAGCAGTGAAGGGATATCTTCCCAATGGGCAGAACTTCAAGCAGTGCACCTGGTTGTGCACTTTGCATGGAAGGAGAAATGGCCAGATGTGTGATTATATACTGATTCCTGGGCTGTAGCCAATGGGTTGGATGGTCAGGGACTTGGAAAAAGCATGGAAAATTGGTGGTAAAGAAATTTGGAGAAGGGATATGTGGATGGACCTCTCTGAGTGGTCAAAAACTGAAGATATTTGTGTCCCATGTGAGTGCTCACCAACAGGTGACCTCAGCAGAGGAGGGGTTTAATAATCAAGTGGATAGGATGACCCTTTCTATGGACACCACTCAATCTCTTTACCCAGCCACCCCTGTCACCGCCCAATGGGCCCATGAATAAAGTGGCCGTGGTGGCAGGGATGGAGGTTACTCATGGGCTCAGCAACATGGATTTCCTCTCACCAAGGCTGACCTGGCTACAGCCACTGCTGAGTGCCCAATTTGCCAGTAGTAGAGACCAACACTGAGCCCTCGATATAGCACCATTTCTTGGGGTGATCAGCCAGCTACCTGGTGGCAAGTTGATTATATTGGACCTCTTCCATTATGGAAAGGGCAGAGACTTCTCCTCACTGGAATAGACACTTACTCTGGATATGGGTTTGCCTATTCTGCATGCAATGTTTCTGCCAAGACTACCGTCCTGGACTCACGGAATGCCTTATCCACCATCATAGTATTCCACACAGCATTGCCTCTGACCAAGGCACTCACTTTACAGCTAAAGGCTGGGTGCGGTGGCTCACGCCTGTAATCCCAGCATTTTGGGAGGCCGAGGCGGCAGGATCACGAGGTCAGGAGAGCGAGACCATAATGGCCAACATGGTGCAACCCCGTCTCTACTAAAAATACAAAAATTAGCTGGGCGTGGTGGCGCATGCCTGTAATCCCAGCTACATGAGAGGCTGAGGCAGGAGAATCGCTTGAACCAGGAGTGGGAGTTTGCAGTTAGCTGAGATTGTGCCACGTCATTCCAGTCTGGCAGCAGAGCGAGACTCTGTCTCCAAAAAAAAAAAAAAAGAAAAAAAAAGAAAAGTGCAGCAGTGGGTTCTTGCTCATGGAATTCACTGGTCTAACCATGTTCCCCATCATCCTGAAGCAGCTAGATCAATAGAATGGTGGAATGGCCTTTTGAAGTCATAATTACAACTCCAACTAGGCGACAATACTTTGCAGGGCTGGGGCAAAGTTCTCCAGAAGGCCATGTATGTTCTGAATCAGCATCCGATATACGGTACTGTTTCTCCCACAGCCAGGATTCACCAGTCCATGAATCAAGGGGTGGAAATGGAAGTGGCACCATTTACCATCACCCGTAGTGATCCACTAGTGAAATATTTGCTCCCTGTTGCCATGACATTATGTTCTGCTGGCCTAGAGGTCTTAGTTCCAGAGGGAGTAACACTGCCATCAGGAGACACAACAATGATACCATTAAACTGGAAGTTAAGATTGCCACCTGGACACTTTGGGCTCCTTCTCCCTTTAAGTCAACAGTCTAAGAAGGGATTTACAAGGTTGGCTGGGGTGATTGACCCAGGCTATCAAGACAAAATCAGTCTAGTACTCCACAGTGGAGATAAGGAAGAGTACACATGGAATACATGAGATCCATTAGGACATCTCTTAGTATTACCCTGCCCTGTGATCAAGGTTAATGGAAAACTACAACAGCTCAATCTAGGCAGGACTATGAATGGTTCAGACCCTTCAGGAATGAAGATTTGGGTCACTCCACCAGGTTAAAACAACAACAACAACAACAACAAAAACACAACCTGCTGAGGTGCTTTCTGGAGGCAAAGGGAATACAGAATGGGTAGTAGAAGAAGGTAGTCATCAATACCAGATATGACCAGGTGACCAGCTACAGAAATGAGGACAATAACTGTCATGGGTATTTCCTCCCTCTTTTGTTAAAAATGTTTGTGCATGTATACACTTGTACTAAGGAAATATCTTCATTTTATTTCCTTTTCCTTTATCACATGACATAAGATTTATTGACTTCATATCAGTATTTAATTATTGGTAATGTTTTAAAATAGTATTTGGGCTGGGGATTGGTGCATTTCCAGTTGTACAAAGGATAGTTGTATTATGTTAGGTGTAATTATGACCTCATTATTGTCTTTATTTGAAGATTATGTATGATCTCAGGAGATGTGTATGGGTTCAAGTTGACGAGGGGTGGACTTGTGATGGTTAATAACTGAGTATCAACTTGATTGGATTGAAGGATACAAAGTATTAATCCTGGGCGTGTTTGTGAGGGTGTTGCCAAAAAAGGTTAACATTTGAGTCAGTGGACTGAAGAAGGCAGATCCACCCTTAATCTGGTGGGCACAATCTAATCAGCTTCAAGCAAATGTAAAGAAGGCAGAAAATTATGAAAAGCGCAAGATGTGCCTAGCCTCCCAGCCTACATCTTTCTTCCATGCTGGATGCTTCTTGGCTTAGAACATCGGACTTCAAGTTCTCCAGTTTTGGGACTCAGACTGGCTCTCCTTGCTCCTCACACACACACACACACATATATATATAGAGAGAGTGCCAATGATTTGCTCTCAAAAAAAAAAAATATATATATATCTTCTATTAGTTTTGTCCCCCTAAGAGAATCCTGACTAATACGATGTTACTAGAACAATGGGGGTTGTAAAGTAATGAATTGGTTCCTTTGCTCTGTTTACTCTTTCATTATTTCAGATGTATTTATTTAGTGATGACTACTGGGCCCATATTCTGCTAGGATTTGTGAGAAAGACAAAATAATGTGGTATCTTTCTCTCTGTGACAGTCAAGTTGAGGAACACAAGACAGAAATCCATGGAATAATTTAAGAAAGATTCCAAGGCAAATACCTGATAGTCAAGAATGGGAAGAATTCTTAAGTGTGGTAGGAATTCGAAGTAAGAGAAAGGTCAAGAGGAGCATAGGTTATCTGTGCCTGGCAAGACTTCTTCAGGGAGACTTCCAGGGAATAAAGAACTCTAAGCAGGGAAGCTGTGTCAGGCATTGTACTCACTGTTAAACACATATTAGGAACTGGATTATAAAAGATAATAAATGTATAGGTTTGTCCAAAGGTCTACTATGACCTTTAGTTAGTACACTGATGTTTCCATTTGCTGTAGAGTACCCTAGAGACTTTAACTGATTCCATGATGCTTCCTTAGGGCTAACGTATGACCTTATGAGTGTTTAGGTATCTTGAGATACTGCCTCACTGAATTCTTCTTGATTACATAATTAATCTCCTTAGACTTGTCACTAACTTTTTTGGGTGGAGGTAAAAGAAAGGCAAAAAATGTTTATTGTATCAGGGCTTGTGCTAGAATTTCCAGAATGTGTAGAAAATAATACTGTAATCTAACCAAGAAACCACAATGGTCCTCTTGACACACCCAATATTCATGATTCTCACTGAAAGGAGATTGTTTTTTCTAGTCTTAGCTATCAAGGAGAGAAATTATATGGCCTAGTCATTTAACTATTGCATAAAGGACCAACTCACAGAACATAATAAAATAATGTAATAAATCAAGGAGAGTTTTAGGGCTGTGTTTTGCATTGAAGAATGAATATCAATAAGTTTAAGCGAGGTTCTTCTCTACTAGGCTTTTAAAAAATGAATAATAGAACTTCCTTGTAGTTCGTCATGAATACAAATTATATACAAATGTCAGAAGAGGAGAAAAACAAGTATGTAATTCAAGTTTTAGTATTACTTTTTAAAGTATATGACTTGTCAGGATAGGACGGACCAAAATATTGAGTTACCAGTTCCATAAAATGAGAATACTATAGTTGTTTTCTGATGTGCAAAATACCAGTAGATACTTAAAGAAAGAGGAAAAAGACAATGATACCGCTAGGTCTTTAAAAGTAAAATGGACTCATTTCCCAAGATTAGGAGGAGTCAGATAAGAAGGTAAAGTTCATTGCGTGCTGTAAGCTTTCCATATTTCAACCCTAAGATATTTTATTCTTAGCCCATATACAAAAATGCGCTGTCATTTATGATCTTCAACAGTATAGAAATGGAATGGAAACAATGTAATCAGATATCTCTGTGTTACTTGTAAGTCATTGGTATGCTAGCCAATGATTTGTTCTCAGCTGGGGATAAAATTCTTGGAACTGAACTCCGTACATCACTCCTCCTCTATTTCCACTTTCAGGGTTGTGTCACTCTCGGTTCTTCCTATCTTTATCAGAGAACACTCTACACCCTGAAGCATCTGATAGTTTAGTAAGGCTTATTAAAATGTCTAGACCCACCCAAAAAAGCCAAAGTATTGCATAAGTTGGCAGTTTATATGCTTTCTTCTATCCTTCTCAAAGTTTTCCATGCATATAAATATACTCTTCCAGATTGCAAGTCTTCTGGGGGCAGAGACTATTTCTTTTCACTGACTTCCCTTCTTCTTGCCATCAATGTGGCACTTGCTCCTTTCATCCTTCTCCGCAGTGCCCTCCCTAATTCAGAAGATACAGATTATTCTTAATATTCACTGCAAAGCTCTTGGGGAATTAACAATTTCCCTAACTATAGAAAGAAAAAATCTGTACCAACAAATTTGCTAGTACATCTGCACTCTTTGGTTTATTCATTGTGCATTTGCATTTTGTGAACTTTTTTTTCCTCATGGGGGAAGACAAACTACAAACGAAAGGGTAAAGTTGAGGAATATTAGGGGTCATAGACGTAGGCTACCCCTGAACCTTTGTAGGAAGGATTTTGCAGGCAAGTCAGGTAGAATCCTGAGAGAGCAATTTCAGGGCAGAGAAAGGCAAAATGAATCCCATTCAGGTGAACAGAGAAATATTTATTCATTACACATAAGTTAGGGGGAAGAAGAAGTAGAAGGGGCTGGAGACCTCTGAAGGAAGGAAATAGTTACAGATTCCTAGGAAGATACATTGTAGGAGAATCTGAAGTTGAAAATACCAGCCGAGGGCATTGTATTGCTTCCTTTTGAGGAAAAGAGGCCTCAGGTTCAATTCATTTGTTTTGGACTAATAACAAAAAGGCTTCCAGGGCAACCCTGTGATTTTAAATATGAAGAAAACAAGTCCGTGGAAGGAAAATCAAGCTCCAGTATGTGACCACTGGTGTCCTAAATAACATTAAATTACAAATCAATGGGTGACTTGAAAGGAGATTAAACTTTGTGTTTGTTAGTCTATTTTTAAGCATTTCTTTTATAAGGATAGGAAATAAGGTTATACAAATTTTAGCTTTTTGTAAGATAATCTAAAAGCACCTTTTCCACCTTCTGTTCTCAGAATTGGCAGTGAAAAATTGTTGTGATCACAGTTTCTTGAAGTATAATTACTTTGTCAAAAGAAAATATAATTAGAACTATTTAAAAATGTGCTTTAATTGTATTTAAAGATTTGATAATTTGTTCATGTATAAAATGTTCTGTTAATTTAGCAACAAGCAGCAGCAGTGAAGTCAGGAAATGATCTGACAGTTTTTCTCTTTCCTGTTTTAAAAATACCATCTATTCTACCCTTTTGTCTATTCAAAGAGACATAGTCAATTTCAGCAGTGGATTGAATTAAATGCTTGACACAGCTTTATGAGTATCAGGTCCATTTATTTCCTCTGTCCCACTGCACTTTTCACACATCTCATACCATAACTGTGGCAGAATAACAATGATAGGTGCTGCTAGATTCCAATACACCCCTTCAGATCTCTTCATTCATAAACTTAATTAGCATAAATCTATTTCTTCTTTCTCATCCCTGCCCTGAAAACTCTGGAAATTCCCTCCCTCCTTCTACTATTCTTATTTATCACTTAAAAAATCTCTTCTTTTTGGCAGCAGTTTGATAGTTTGAATTCCCCCATGAAAGGCAAGTTCTTGTCATATTGCCAACCTGCAGATTTGGATCAATAAATCAAAGCTTTTTGGAAAAATATATTTCTTAGAAGTGAAAGGGGCTCCTTTTTCACAATCCATAAAACTACATAAAATACTGGGTTTCAAAAAAACTCAGAGACACCAAGTTTTAGAATTGGGTAGAAAACAAATGTAAATAATTAATTATTCTTGGTTCATATAATCTAAGACTAGAATTGTTAGCACCAAACGAAATAGATTTCTCCTCTCTTTCTATTGAGTGTGCTCTTCTAGTTCCCACCTTTGTCCTCTCTGGGACTTTGGCAATAGATGGGGACTGGATCTAAGAGCATGTGCTCTTTGGGAGGGACTTACAGGACTGGTAAGGAGTGGAGGCACTGAAGTAAGATGACTGGACCTTGAATCTCAGTTTACTTACAGTTTATTTAGCCTCACCAAACTTCAGTTTCTCTAACATATAAGGTAAGAGTAATGATAGTACCTATCTTTTTTGGTTGTTGTGAAGCATTTTGTAGTAGTCCTTTCTCACACTGCTAATAAAGACATACCTGAGACTGGGTAATTTATAAAGGAAAGAGGTTTAATTGACTCATACTTCAGCACGGCTGGAGCGGTCTTAGGAAATTTACAATCATGGTGGAAGGTGAAGCAAACACGTCCTTCTTCACGTAGTGGAAGGAAAAAGAAGTGTGAAGCAAAAAAGGAAGAAGTCCCTTATAAAACCATCAGATCTCATGAGAATTCACTGCCACAAGAGCAGCGTGAGGGTAACCACCTCCATGATTGAATTACCTCCTGCTGTGTCCCCACTACACAAGGGAATTATGAATTATGGGAACTACAATTGAAGATGAGATTTGGGCAAGGACACATCCAAACCATATCACATTTAGAGTTTCTAGTTATTACTGTTATCATGTGTGATTAAATACTGCCTAGCCAAATGTTTCAAACGTATGAGGAACTAAGATGGATCCTCTGGGACTGGAATATTTTCTCCTAGAATTCAACTGCTGATTAATTGATAGTGACCCTTAGTTAAAATTACATAAATTTCTAGCTAGTTTTATTCTCCTCTCTCCCTTTAACCACTTTCTAATTGAAATAAATTCTGCAATGGTCATTTTCTAATTTCACACTTGAAGTGAAAATATGTATATGAATTATTTGGATAAAATACAATTTTCTTATTACTGAATTTTGTTGTGTGATCTGAATTACTAGTTGAGGTCAGAGTATCTGGAAGACCACAAAAATATATGTGAAGAATATAAATTTCAATCTCTCATTCTAAGTCTTTTTTTCACCATGGTCTGATATTGATTTGCAGAAGTGGAATGGATGGAAAAAAGAATGACAGTCCATTTAGATAATTAAAATAATTGAACAGAAGAAAGAAATTCAATGTTGGCTTCAGTTGCAATGCAGTAATGAATTCTCATTTGTGACATACATTGTTTAGCATGAAATTGATAAAGAATAGGATGTTCTTCCTATAATGTTTTATTTCATCTTAAGCATTGGCATTTAAGCCATTTATTGACCATACTTCTCATATTCTTCAGGTTTCAAAAAATTTAAATAGCAAAATAGATTCAGTTTTGTACCAAATTATAATGACACCAAGTAAATTTATGAATAACTAAAAGTATTTGTTTTATCTTATTGAATAATGGTACATCTTTGAAAGTCTGTTTGAATTATTTTCATTTTATAAATATGAATACTCTAACTAGTTAACATTGTAGAAACTGCACTTTAGTTTCTTAAGGGGGCACGATACCCTCACCTGGCATTGAAAGCAGAATCCTTAGAAATAGATGAAAATGCTTTCCTATGTAACTATGTGAGCTTCCAAATGATGCAGACTATTGGATTGGTTATGGGGATGACCTTGAATAGGAAAAACTAAAAATGAATGCTTAGATCCAATCCTTTTTGGAATAAAGAATATTCATAGAAGTAGTTTGACTCAACACTTTTAGCTTTGGCTAAAGTGACAGAAGGTATGCAAACTAGAATTACAAATCATTTTTAAGAAGCCCCAAAAGCAGAGAATAAGTTCATGTTTGACCATTCTGACTATTGACAGAGCTCTCAGGATTGACTGGGATTGTCAGTTTTATGGGACTAGCTAAATACTCATTGTTGACTGAAGGGAAGCAATACATTGGTAAACATTCCAGGACCAGAAAGTTAATAATTTTGACTTGGTTACTTGGTTTGAATTCCCAGAGGGAACATGGAACTGTTTTTCTTTATTTGAATCTGCAGCCTTAAGCTGAAGAAATGCAGTCTGCTACAGTACATGTGTTATTAAATGCTGTATCTTGCCTCAGACCACAATGTGACTATCATTTAAAGCTAACTATATGCTACATCTGATTGGGAAAAAAACTTGTATAAGTCCTTAAGCAATCTCTAAAGGCAGTGGGTTAGACCCTATGTCTTGCTAGTTGGGTTGAACAGAAGCAATATTTACTATAATATCTTTTTTCTCTTTTTCTTTTTTTGGTCAAAACGTAAGGGCAGACAATTTTTAAAAATGTTTTTCTTCTCTAACAGCAACTGCTCAATGAACTGAAAAATCATTTTCATAGTAGTTCAGAATGATAGTATTTATTTCAAATTTAGCAAACGTTTATTGGGGTCCTACACTTTACCAAGCACATTGTCAAGTACTTGGGGCTATAAAAGTGAATATGGCTCAGTCCAGTCTTAAAGGAATTAAGAATATATGGGTGACACAGACTTCTAAAAACAAAACAAAAGCAAACATGCTAAGCATAAGGTGATTTACTAGACAAGTAAACATTAAAGACAGAAGTTTCACTTAGTTGAGATAGATTTTTCTGCAGGCAGAGAAAGAGGAAAGGGGATTCCAATTCTTGAGGTATACAACCTGCCAAGGCATAGAGGTGTGACAGTTCATACTGCTAATAGGAAACAATGTGTAGTGCAACATGTAGCAAATTATAATCACCACTTTTGATATAATCCAAGGACTTGGTCATCTTCATTGGCTGCTTCCTTTTCTTTTATGAGTCCTATAGTGTGTTGCCTATACAACCCCCTATATATTTAAAGGATGTAGAACTACTATCATTGAATGTTGGATTAGAAATTGATCTCTGGTGTCACTCAAGTTTTTTTGCTGGGATGCACCATTTGAGTTTATAAATGTTACAACATTCATTAAAGACCTTGGAATTGAAGCTGCTATTAATTTTATCTAGTCAAAAAAACTTCACTGGAGGATTGATTATGAAGTTGGGTTAAAGATTAAATCAGAACCTTACTTTGGAGCACTGGCTGAAAAGTAGTGTAAGATTTCTGGCAGATATCTTCAGCATGGAGGGTGAGCTTTTTTATCTGTGTACCTTCCAAATATTGTGGTTCTTAGATCACAAACATAACCTATATTGTACTTATAAGAGAGTACGTGTTCAACAAATATTTGTGAAAAGAATGAAGGGATATAGGAGGACACAGCATCTCCAGTGGATCAGAAGAAGTCACAAATTTCTGCTGAGACTGTTTACATTTTACAATGGAGGTAAATGTCATGATCCTGAGTCCCTATTCCAGAATAATAAAATATCCTCCCAGGCAGAATACAAAATCCAACACTAAATTCTGGTCTAGGGTGTGGAGTAGAGAGAGTTAACAATTGAGAGAGAGAAGTTTTTAAAGGAGTTATTAGAAGTAGTTTGTAGTATAGTCCAATAATTGTTGATTATAAAAGTCACCAGCTTTTAGTTCCTGTTTGTGATTTTCATTAGGTTTAATGAATGTAAATCATGTGGTCCTCTACTGACCTGCTCAAGTTCATTATTCACTAGGTTGTCTGCAGCTGGTTGTTTCAGGATTAACTGTCATGCTTAGAAAGAAGAGCTCATGTTATTCACAAAGCCTTAAGCAAGGGTGATTTGGGGAATGAAAGTTAGTCCACTCAGAGCATGTGGCTTCAGTGCTTGGCTTGTATGTGGTGACTCCATAGGTGACATGAGAGAAGACACACAGATCCTAAGTGGGCATAGACCCTGGATTTCATATGCAAAATAAACCCCAGAAATGCCTTTACTAATATTTGATTTATTAGTATGTCAATGAGTACTTATTGGTTATAATTATTATTAAATTGAACTTTATTTTAAAAATTTAGGGGAGAGATGTAGGGTTTGAATTCAGTGTAACGTATTGTGAGATTAGGTCCCATTAGTCATATAGTTATGAAGTCTGACTGTACTTTTGAGTTACCTGGAGAGCTTTGAAAAATCCTAAATCCAGACCTCAACCTGGGTCAGATTATAACTTCTAGGATTTCTGGTTTAGCAAGTCTGGTCTAGCAAGCCTGGGTCTCTCTCATAATTTTTTTGTTTAAAATTATATATCTCTTACAGAAAAGTTGCAAGAACTTAAGTATACCTGCTACCTACATTCATCCATTTTTAAGGTTTTGTCACATTTGCTTTATCATTTCTTCTCTTTATGTATCTTGATTTTTTTTTCTGAAATGTTTGAAAGTAGGTTGCATACAATATGCCTCTTTACCTAATGATTATTCAGTGTATATTTCCTAAGAATTAGAATATTCTTTTACATAGCCAAATTACAATGACCAAATTCAGGAAACTTAACAAACATAGTTTTTAAATTAGTAGACTTTATTGTTTCTTATTATGGCAAAAAGTATTGTATCAATATACAATACCTGAATCTACAAACCAAATTCTAATTTGCTCAACTGACCCAATAAGTGTCTGTGATGTTTAATTTATGTGTCAACTTGACTGGGCCAGGGGGTGCCCAGATATTTGTTCAACCATTCTGGGTATTTCTATTAGAGTGTTTTGGGATGAGATTAACATTTAAATCAGGAGATTTAATACAGCAGATTGCCTTCCATAATGTGGGTGACACCATCCAATCAGTTGAAGGCCTGAATAGATAAAAAAGGCTGCTAACCCTCCCTCCCAGGTAAGAGATAATTCATTGAGCCGGATGGTCTCGGAAATGGAATATTGACTTTTTCCTGCCTTTAGATTAGAACTGAAACGTTGGCTCTTCCTGGATCTTGAGTCTGCTGCCTTCAGACTAGAGCTACACTATTGGCTCTCCTAGTTCTGCAGCTTGGTGACTCACTCTGCACATCTTGGGACTTGCCAGCCTCCATTATTTCTACACAGGAGCAGATTTATTATAAAGGATTGAATATTGGTTCTTCTCTGGAGAATACTGACTATATATATTCCTCTATAGGTTTTTGTTTTTTTTTTTTTTTCCCTAGCACAGGATACAGTCCAGGATTGTATGCTGTGTTTAGATCCATATGTCTGCAGTCTTCTTTAAACTTGAACAGTTCCTCAGCCTTTCTTTGTCTTTCACATCACTGATATTTTTTTCAAGAACACAGGACAGTTATTTTACAGAATGTCTTTCTACTTGGGTATCTCTGATATTTCTTTATGATTACATTCAGGCTATATATTTTTGGTAGAATACTTCATATGAGCTGTAATTTTTTCTCCTAGCCAGAAGCACATTTTATTGGTGACATTAATTTTGATCTCTTGGTTAAGTTGTTGCCAGTCTTCCCACTGTACTGTTATTCCCATATTTTGTTTTGGAACTAAGAAGTAATTTGTGGGAAGATACTTTGAAATTTTTGTTCTTTTGAAAGTTTTCACCACTAGAATTAGCACCCACTCATGATTCTTGCCTAAGTCAGTTTTTACAAGGGTGGTTGTAAAATAGTGATTTTTTTTCTTTTTCTTTTTTTTAATTATATTTTAAGTTCTAGGGGACATGTGCATAACGTGCAGGTTTGTTACATATGTATACTTGTGCCATGTTGGTGTGTTGCACCCATCAACTCGTCAGCACCCATCAACTTGTCATGATTTTTCTAACTTGGCTTTCCTTTCTTTATTAATTAGTTGACATTCTACTGTAAGAAAGAGTTTCTTACTTTCCCATTTATTTGGCTATTTATTATCAATAAAGATTCAGGGATTTTTATTCAACTCAATGAGTTATACTGTATCACTCTGTATTTATTTTCATAATAAAATTATTCTAGATTTGACCAGTGAGAGTCCCTTCAAGTTAGCTGCTATATCTTCTTGTTATTCTCTTATAATTTTTCACGCTTAGTTTTATTCTGGAACATGAAGGTGTTTCTGATTCATTTAATACCTTCCATGTCCCAGTCCTAGGATTTAACCATTTCTCTAGGGACCCCTGGTTCCTTTTAGTGGGGAAAGATATTTGGAAACCAAGGTCTGGGTGATATTGTATTTTATTAATAAAGTCAATCATTAGAGTGAACATAGTGATGTACGATTATGGGAGCAGATATTGTAAAAACTGGAAATTTGGAATAAAGTTGTTCATCAATTACTTAAACCAAAAAGGATGAACACATTTAATTAAGAAAATACATAGCTAAATATTATGATAGTTGATTTTCAGTTGTTTAAAAAAGCATTATTAGAGTCAAGAAAAAGGAAACAATATTTTATAATCTATTATTTTTTTTTTAACCAGTAAGCAGTGTTGTTTTTGTTTCAAAAAACTGGCACAGGCCCATGCTTCTGCAAAATGAATGACACTGTTTAGCTCTAAATCAGTTGCAAAGTGACCAAATCGTGGCAGTGACAAAATAGACTTGACATATAACTTCATTGCAGATATGTATTTGAGAAATAGGGTATTGATGCAATTGATGAGTTTAAGAAACATCAGTTGCTTCAGAATGGAAGACATGAAAGATGGGCAGGTCAGATCTGTGCTGTGGCTGAATCCTGAGGAAGTAGCAAAATATTACACTCTAAAGCAGGAAGAAACTTAAGAGAGATAACCACTGAAAAGTGAAATGTGGAAATCAAAAGCCCTGTCTAGAAAAATTAAAAAATAGTGAATTAAAACATATAAAAAACAAAAGTAAGTTGCTCAACTAAGTCTGAAAACAATGTGCCATTGTGAGAACACATACGTAAGTAACCTCACAATACTAGGAATGAAGTTATTAATCAGTCTAACAAATTTTCTTTGAGATACAGAAAACTTATTTATAAAACTTACATTAACACATATAGTAACGAAATTTATTAAGCGATATTGCCCCTAATGGCAGGATGTGGGATGGTGGTGGGTGTTGCAGGCAGAGGGTTGGCTAATGATGTCACTTGCAAAGATTCAGGGGCTTTATCATGTGGAAGAAGGTATTTTCAGTTTCGATGCTAAACAGGAAGTAACATTTCTAGCAAAAAGAGTAAAAATACTATGATATTGTCAGAATATGAAGAATCCTGATGTTGATCATAGCAGAGAGAACAAAGACCCAACATATTGAGGCTACTTGGAGAAAAGAAGTTCACGGACTCATTCAGACTTTTCCTTTAGCAAGTAGAGGACGAAGTCAGTGTCTCACAGAACATGATGGAGGAAAACAAAGTAAGAATCAGTTAATACCTGGTGCTTAATGATTTTACTGTAAGCAGTGCATGAGTGACAATGAAACATTTTGTGCAGTATGCTAGAAATATCAAATTAGGACTTACATGGGGTACACATGATCACCAGACCTGAAAGAAGAGGACTATAGAACTGAGCAGAGAATACAGTATTTTCGTGATGCCTGTGACTGAGAGGCCTCCTCAATTCCTTAGTGAACAGAAGCTGGAAGTTGCCATCAGAACTTTGTATGTCCTGTTTGTACTTATAGATAAGAAAATGTGTTTAATTATTAATACACAAGGGGGTTGAAGAGATTGGTTGATGGATTTCACCCTGGAAACCATAACTGTCACCTACGGGAAGCTGTTGGGTACAGGCAGACTTTCACTCAGTAATACCTTTGTTCAGGTGACTACTTATAGGATTTTCCTAACATTGTAAAAGCCTAGAGAGGTGCTTTTTGCATGACAAGAATAACCAGGCCTGGAGATGAACTCATGCATGCAGTGCTGATTAGAGCATAGACACCTGTTTAATAGTTTGTGCTGAAGGACTATTATGATCACATGGGAGTGTCCACATTTCTTCCTGCTGTGGACTTAATTGTGTCCCCATCCCCACATCCATCCAATTAATGTATTGAAGTCCTGATCCTTAGTGTGAAGGCATGTGGAGACGGGAACTTTGGGTGGTAATTAGGGTTAGATGAGGTCTTGGAGGGTAGGTCCTTTATGATGGCATTAGTGGCTTTATGAGAGGAGGAAGAAAGAGAGCTCTCTGTCTGCCATGTAAGGACAGAGTGAGAAGGTGGCCATTTGCAAGTGAAGAAGAGGGCCTTACCAGGAAGCTCATAAGCTGGCACCTTGATTTTGGATTTTCCAATCCCCAGAACTATACATATCTGTTGTTTAAGCCACCCGATCTATGATATTTTGTCATAGCAGCCCTAGCAAATTAATTCATGCTCTCCAGGGCACATGCCATTTTAAAAGGCAGCATTGTGTAGGGCTTAAGGGCACAGACTCTGCCACCTACCATCTTTATAATCATAAGCAATTTCCCCATTTTCCTCATCTGTAAAATGGGGGTAAAAATAATTTCTACTCCTACCTTGTAGGATTATTGTGAGGCTAAAATATATTAATGCATATAAATTGCTTAGAAAATGTCTGGTATGTGGTAAGGACACGTTATATGTTAACCCTTGTTGTTTGTTGAGGAAGTTCCAAAGGTATGGTCTTCAGCTTTGAACTAGGTGGACACGGAGTATCATAGTAATAGATGTAAACTAATCAAACATGTATGAAAAGATGTATAATCCTTATGAGTAATTTATTAGTACCCGGGGTGATAACTTTTTCCAATGATGGAATGCTGGAGCCCTTATCCAGAGCATCGATTTTCCTGGTATTGAGGGACCTAGCAATTTCAACGATATCAAAAAAATGCTTGGGATCATGAATTCAGAGAGGAAGGGAATATTTCAGGCCATTCAAAATTGAGGCTTGATGAGTTCATTTCCACTACCCACGTAACTATATATGCTCCTTTGCTCCTTTGGGTCACATGCAGAGCAAGCCTCACCTGGAAAGTGCTGGGTAAACAGTACCACATTAAGGTCTCAGGAATTACTCAGGTTTCATTTTTTGCTTTCATGTTTATGTTGATTCTGTCTTCTATTCATAGTATTTCTTCCGAGATGTTAGAATGCAATCGGTTAATTTCAGTTTAGTAGACTTCAATTACATAGTCTTTTCCTTTGGAGGATAATTATTTCTCTGTGTTGAGTCTGGGGTATTTTAAGACTCTTCAGTCATACATTTGTGGATATTCTCCTTAGAATTTTTCTAACCACTGGCAAAGGACAGACAGAGTCTTTTGTGGAAGAGATCCTAGGCCTGAGCAAATATTCTATAAAAAACCATGGTTGTTCTTCTTAATCCCAGAACTCTGTTTCCTGTCCAACATTTTCCAGGAATTTTAAAGGATGACATGAAGAAAGCAGAGGCAGTAGGAGAGAAAGAAGATCAATGATAAATAGATGGCTGTAGAGAACAGATCAGGGCTGTGAGTGAGGTACAACTCCTAAAGGAATTGCAAGGAGAGAAAAAAAGATACTCTCTCCCAACTCTATTAGTTTTCAACATGGGGTAACTTTCCACATAGTTCCATTTACGAGAAAATAAATCCCTTTATTCTTCTGGGAAAACAGGGAAGTATAATCCTTTGTCCCCAA
The DNA here is from genome assembly GCF_043159975.1 of Macaca nemestrina. NCBI lineage: Eukaryota > Metazoa > Chordata > Mammalia > Primates > Cercopithecidae > Macaca > Macaca nemestrina. Next base: position 67,921,741 of record NC_092128.1, read on the forward strand.
ATAATTTCAGATGCCATTTTGTGGAAAGCAAACAACCAAAATCCCAAAACAAAATTATTGTGTGAATTTTACTGGCTAACTCTTGACTGCAACCTTATTTCCAAGTTTTCAGGAGCTGCTTCACTGTTTTCTCATGAATGGTTTACAAGGACTGTGGGATAAAAGTGATAAAGGGACTCTTGGGGACCAGGAGATGGGGATTCCTGTTTGAGCAGCTATCCAAACTGCCTTTGGAAGGTCATCAAGACCCGAGAACCTTTATCATTCTTTTGGTCAACAAAGAAGGCTTCCCCTGGGAGAGGGGGAGTGATAAGCTGCTTATGGTGTGACCTGGGAGGTGCTAAAAGAACTGTCAGACAGTATCTTCCTCACTGGCTTGCCATGGAGTTGGCAGTCTTCACCATTAGAATGCCTCTAAGAATGGTCACCAGAAAAACCTCTATTCAGAAGAAATGTTACCTTGGAGGCAGTGGCATATTAGCCCAGACACCAGCTTGAAAATCGTATGTACAGGTCGAGAGCTGTGGGTTTGAGGGACTGAGGTGTGAACAAGGCTAGCACATTTTGTAGAAGGGTTTGGGAGATAGAGTTTGGTGAGCAAAGTGCAGAGGGGCTTTGCATTTGCCCTCTCCTTAGCAGAGGACCTCAGACTCTAAGTGGCAGAGAAAGGCACAGAAGTGGAGAGCAGTGACTAGAAGACCAGCTGGTTTGTCTTGGGTGGGGTGACTCTTTAAGCATTCATATTGCTTGTATTAAAATGGTATTGTAAACAAACTAGTGTCCAACCCCAGATATCTGTGCAGAGCGAACCACTGCTGAACTTCAAGGGAGAAAAAGCTTTTTTTTTGGTTTTCTGAATCCTACTTGGCAGTTGTTTTCATCTCCTGTTAAGAAAGCACGGCTCCGGGCCGGGCGCGGTGGCTCAAGCCTGTAATCCCAGCACTTTGGGAGGCCGAGGCAGGCGGATCACAAGGTCAGGAGATCGAGACCACAGTGAAACCCCGTCTCTACTAAAAATACAAAAAATTAGCCGGGCGCGGTGGCGGGCGCCTGTAGTCCCAGCTACTCAGGAGGCTGAGGCAGGAGAATGGCGGGAACCCGGGAGGCGGAGCTTGCAGTGAGCCGAGATCGCGCCCCTGCACTCCAGCCTGGGCAACAGCGTGAGACTCCGTCTCAAAAAAAAAAAAAAAAAAAAAAAAAAAAGAAAGCATGGCTCCATTGAACTAACCACACTGAGGCATTGTTCCAGTCCGTTTGGATGCTTCATTTCAATAAGGCCTTTCTCCAGTTCAGGGGATTTATCACCTAGCCAGGTTTGCATATTTTTCTGATTCATGGCTTCACATATCCTGAGTATTTCTCATTAGTTTCGGAAAAGAAAGGAAAGGGCCTCATGAAGTCCTCAAAACAATCTTGAGCTGTCTTCTGGTCTGCAATCTGTTTAATTGGAATGGAGCCTACTGATTTCAAAATGAGTCAGATGTTTTTCTCTTGGAAGAGATGTCTTTCTTTTTCTTAAAATTGATAATTTTATGAACATATGCCTTTTGTAAGTATCTATAAATCTGTAGCAGTTTTTTCTTTTTCTTCCAAACTGCACAAAACCTAGCCATTACCCGGTGAACCGCTAGTACTGTCACTTTCTATGCCAGGATTTAGTTCCTGTGGAATTGTTGATATTGTTTGTGCAGTGTTATACTATATATTAATATGAAAAAGTAATATATCACCACATGACTTAAGGGACTTGATAGTTGACATGAAATTATGATCATGTACAGCTCTAAAGCTATGTGCAAAAAGATGAAACTGAATCATTTCATTGACTACAGTACATTTTCTCCCCAAATAAATTGATTTTAGATGAATTCCCTTCATCTCTTCCACCCTGCTGGGCCCGGCTGCTTGCTGTGAGACACAGCTAAGGAGGAAGGAGGCTGTTGTTATTTGATAGCAAATTAATTCAACAATTTCAACAAACATTTATCGAATGCCTACTATACACCAAATACAATGCTACGTGCTAGGCAGAGGAATCAGGTATAGTTCTTGTTTTCAAGAGGTTCACTACTGAGTGAGGCCAGAGAATTGTTTACGATTAGCCAAAATGCTTGTGGTAAGTGGTCTCTTAGTGCCAATGCAAAGAACATGTGTGGAAAAAAAAAATGATTTCTATTCTTGGGTGACAGCTGAACTGGACTTTGAATCTTAGCAGGTGAAAACCTGGAAAGGCTGTTTCAGCAGAAGTCAAAAAATAAAAACAACATTCCGTAAACTTTAGATTACCTACTAGGTATCTGGCTACAATGCAATAAGACTTAATCTGGCATCAGAGATGAGGATTAAATCTCTCCCATCAATCCGTAAACTAACATTTATGTATTGTTTTATGATAGAAAAAGTGCTTTCCCGTGAATTATAGCATTTACTCATCACAGAAACTCGGTGAAGTGAGAATTACAGACATTCCTTTGCTTCAGTATATTCAGATTACAAATATTTCCTAATCCATACAGTTCCTCTGCAGAATAAAAATCTATCAATTCTGTTTGCCACCAAAAGATGGTGATAGTGGTTGTACATGGTTGGTAGCCGCTCTGGTCCTCTGCAGTTTGCTCATAATCAATTGTATACATAGCATTTGTGTTAGTTTTAAGTATTTCACAAGTACAGTCATGCTTCACTTAATAATGGTTATACATTCTGAGAAATACCTCCCTTAGTCCATTTCATCATCGTGCAAACATCACAGAGGGTACTTACACAAACCTAGATGGTGTAGCTTACCACACACGTAGGTTACAGAGTACAGTCTATTGCTCCTAGGCTACAAACTTGTGCATCATGCTACTGTACTGAATACTGCAGGCAGTTGTAATACAATGGTAAGTATTTGTGTATCTCGACATAGAAAATGTACAGTTAAAATATGGCATAGAAAATAGAAGCTAGTGTGCTTGTATAGGGCACTTACCATGAATGGAGCTTGCAGTACTTGAAGTTTCTCTGAGTGAGTCAGTGACTGAGGGGTGAGTGAATGTGAAGGCCTAGGACATTACTATACACTACTGTAGATTTTATAAATGCTGTACACTTAGGCTACACTACATTTATAAAAATATTTTCTTTAATTAATAATAAATTAACCTTACCTTACTGTAACTTTTCTAGTTTATACACTTTTAAATTTTCAACTTTTTGACTGTTTTGTAATAACTTAAAACACAAACACATTGTACAGCTGTACAAAAACATTATCTTTTTTTTTTTTTTTTTGAGATGGAGTCTCGCTGTGTCGCCCAGGCTGGAGTGCAGCGGCGCAATCTCGGCTCACTGCAAGCTCCGCCTCCTGGGTTCACGCCATTCTCCTGCCTCAGCCTCCGAGTAGCTGGGACTACAGGCGCCCGCCACCACGCCCAGCTAGTTTTTTGTATTTTTAGTAGAGACGGGGTTTCACCGTGCTAGCCAGGATGGTCTCGATCTCCTGACCTCGTGATCCACCCGCCTCGGCCTCCCAAAGTGCTGGGATTACAGGCTTGAGCCACCGCGCCCGGCCTAAAAACATTATCTTTTAAAATATCCTTATGCTGTAAGCCTTTTTCCTAAATTTTTCTTTAATTACTTTTGTTAAAAATTAAGACACAAAGATACACATTAACCTAGGTCTACCCAGAGTCAGGATCATTGCTATCACTGTTTTCTACCTCCACGTCTTGTCCCACTGCAGGATCTTTAGGGACAACAACAGGCATGGAGCTGTCATCTCCTATGATAATACCATCTTTTTCTGTAATACCTCCTGAAGGACCTGACTGAGGCTGTTCTACAGTTAACTTTTTAAAAATATAAGTAGGCTAGGTGCAGTGGCTCATGTCTGTAATCTCAGCACTTTGGGAAGACAAGGCCGGCAGATCACCTGAGGTTAGGAGTTTGAGATCAGCCTGGCTAACTTGGTGAAACCCTGTCTCTACTAAAAATGCAAATTAGCTGGGTGTGGTGGCAGGCACCTGTAATCCCAGCTACTTGGGAGGCTGAGGTAGGAGAATTGCTTGAACCCAGGATATAGAGGTTGCAGTGAGCCAAGATTGCACCACTGCACTCCAGCCTGGCTGACAGAGCGAGATTTCATTTTAAATATATCTACACACATGCATACATGCATGCATACATATACATACATGTGCATATACACATACATGTGCATACATGTATATATACATATATGCATGTTTATACACACATATGTGTATGCATACATATATACACATGCATGCATATACACATATATTCATATATGTATACATATATGTATGTGTATATACACGTGCATATATACATACATGCATATATACATCTATATATACATATATACTATATATGTATATACACATACATGTATATATGTATATACACATGTATTTATGTATACATATATGTATGTATATATGTAAAAGGAGTATACTTTCTAATAATAACAAGTATAGTAAATACATAAACCAGTAGCACAGTTGTTTATTATCAAGTATTATGTACTCTATGTAATTGTATGTGGTATACTTTTATATGACTGGCAACACAATGGGCTTCTTTACACCAGTGTCACCAAGAATGCTGTAATGTTATAATGGATACAATGTCACTAGGTGACAGGAATTTTTCAGCTCCATTACAATCTTGAGAGACCACCATCATATATGCTGGTCATTGTTGACTGAAAGGTCCTTTATGCAGCACATGATTGTTTTATTAACTGTGTTGTGTACAGTAAGTGCAAAGGCAGAATGTGGCAAATGTTGGTATGGTGTTTATAGTATGGTGGTGCCCCCATCACATCCCCGTGGCATGCTTCTGATGTTAGCTGCAGCCATAGCGTACAGTTCTGTGCAGGCACAGACTTCTATCACATACCAGTGTTACCCCTCAAGAGTGCATTGTATTCTGCTTCAGGGCCTTCTCTGGACTGATAGGAGCTCACCCAGAACACATTCAAGTGTAGCCCTCTTGGGTGCAGGGAAGTTAATGTATTGAAGGCAATCCTCAACCGATGATGGGAGGAGCCCATGGATAAATCTTCTTGTCCTTTCAGTAGACAATTCTTTTTAAATTTTTTTTCCTAGATGGAGTCATGCTCTGTCACCCAGGCTGGAGTACAGTGGTGCAATCTTGGCTCACTGCAACCTCTGCATCCTGGGTTTAAGCAATTCTGCTGCCTCAGCCTCTTTAACAGCTGGGATTACGGGCTCCTGCCACCACGCCCGGCTAATTTTTGTATTTTTGGTAGAGAAGAGGTTTCACCATGTTGGCCAGGCTGGACTTGAACTCCTAACGTCGTGATCTGCCCACCTCGGTTTCCCAAAGTGCTGGGATTACAGGTATGAGCCACCACACCCGGCCCAGTAAACAATTCTTAAATCATTCCTATGAGTCCTGGTCAAATCGAGCCCCTGGTACTATAGCACTTAGTTCAATAATAAACCCTTTTATTGGCTTTTCTTCCTTCCCTATCCTTCTCTACTGCCTGATAGCACATTTACTTAGAGATTGTCTTCTTCTTCAGAATATTAACTCCATAAGGACAGGGGCTTTGTTTAGTATCTCAAAGTGTTCCAGGGAAAGAGTGGTGAATAAATATTTAATAAATGAATTAATAAACAGAGACATATGACCACAAAGAAGAAAATAGCTGAATTTAAAACTTTAAAGGAATAAACTCATACTCTCATGTCGTAGAAATGCATTGATGCCTGCAAGATTAATCCTTTCTCTGTCACTTTGAACTACAAACAGGTAAACTTGGAATCCAACTGATTGATGGATAAAGAACTATATGATACTGTCTATATTTTGTACATGATAACACTGAGCCTCAGGTAGACCAAGGACTTGGGAAAGACAGAAGAGAATGAATGAGACTGTGGCAGGTTGAATAATGCTCACCCAAAGTTATCAAGTCCTGATCCCTGGAACTTTGGATTTTATTTTGTTTGGAAAAAGGGTCTTTGTAGGTGTCATTAAGTTTAAAATCTTGAGATGAGGAGACAACTATGGATTTTCTGGGTGGGCCCTAAATGCCACCATATATGTCCTTAGAGGAGCAAAGGGAGATGACACAGACACATAGAGGAGGAGACACATAGAAGAGAAGATAATTTGGAGCAGAGGGGGCTGCAGCCACAGCTGAGGACAGCTGCCACAGCTTAAGGGAGGCAAGGAATGGAACTCCCTCTAGAGAGTGCATCCCTGCCAACACCTTGATTTTAGACTTCTGTCCTGTAGAACTAATACACAAATACTATCTAATGTAGAAAACAAATACTGTCTATTGTTTTAAGCCACCCAGTTTGTGATAATTTGTTATGGCAGCTCTAGGAAACTAGTACAGAGGCCCAATACATTTGTGAACAGTCACTTTAAAGAGTCTCAGAAAAAAACAAATTTCACCAGAGTCAGCAGACCACCTTGTTAGCATCTTCAGGTCCTTGGCGAGATTCCTTTATGGAAAACTATCCTTTTTCCCTTTCAAATAGCCTTCATGAAAGACCAGTTAGAGGCAGGGAAGAAGCTCTGGTGGTCTTTGACTCATTAGTCATGCCCTCCAGTGACCATCTTAGAAGGGAGTCAGGGGTGATCATCCAGGAATCACCATGTTAGAGCATGGTGCATATTAAGCTTTGAGACTGGTCCACAGCCATTTGTTGCTGCTCTCCTGAGCCAGTGTTAGTAAAAGTTTTAAAATGAAAAAGATTTCTGAGTTTATTTAAGCAAATCAAAGGTTGGAGAGTTTCCCAAAAAGCTTACTTTTAGGGAGAATCTCCAAAGTTAGAGTAACTAGAAATATCCCTTCTTCTTCTTTCACTCTACCTCCAGCATATATATGACGAAACACACCACATTTTACACACCCCACAACTCTCCCCAAACACACCACACTGCAATACAACATGCACACATGTATGTGCACACACAGCTGTGCTAATAGCAATAACAGTGTGCCACTAAAAAATATCTTTTAACAACCCAAATGCCTATTGACAGATGAATGGATAAACAAATTGTGTTGTATCATATAATCGAATGCCACTCACCAATGGAAAGGAATAAACCACCATTATATACAATAACATGGATGAATCTTAATATTATGTTGAGTAAAAGTAACCAGACACACAATGTACATGCTGTTTGACTCTATTTATATGAAATTGTAGGATAGATAAAACTAATCTATAGCAAGAGTGGATTTGTGGTAGCCTGGGGCTGGGGATTGGGAGATTGATTGCAAGAGAGTATGAATGAGCTTTTGGTGGGGTGGAAATGCTCTATATCTGGGTCGTAGGGCTGATTAGTTGGTTACATGGCTGTACTCATTTGTCAAAACTCATAGAACTTGTACATATAATATAGATGCATTTTATTGTATGTAAATTATACCTTGATAAAACTAACCTAAGAAAGAAAAGTAAAAGATGTTTTGTGCCACTTTTGGCATGGATGATCTAGCTAAATTATATTCTGTGAAAGTCCAAATATTTTATGTCAGGAAATACTATTTTCTCATTTTATAAGTTATTGGTATAAAAACACAAAACATTAGGTAACTAGAAATATCCATTCCTATTCTTTCATTCTCCCTACAGCTTGTACATGATTAAAGACAGCAACAATAGGTTTAAAAAATGCTCCCAAATTAGGAAACTTTCTGCATGTAAATTCAAGTTTGGAATGTTGATAAAGTTTGAACAGAGGGCTGTTTTTTAAGTGTCCAAATAAAGTTTATCATAGGCTTGAAAACATCCATGATTTTTGGAAATGTAAATTGTGGCCCACTCATGACATTTTAAAGGTACTTTTAGTCATTTTGCCTGCAGGAAAGATGGGTATATATAACACATTTCCAAATGTTTTTTCATATATCTCAACTTCTAATGTTTATTATAAGAGAAGAAATTGTGACTCTCAAGCTATTCATTTCTTTCAGTACCAGTATTCTCTTAATAGCAGGTTAATATAGATCATTCCAAAACCAAAAAGGTCCATAGGATGTATCTCCTGTTATATATAAAACTGTCTGCTTAATTCAAGCAATCACAAGGCATAAAATGTGACCCACCAAGAAAAATCACCCAAATCCAGTCACTCAGTAAATATTTTTGTTTCAAGTAGAACTCCAGGATCTTGATATAAATGTAATTAGTTCAAGCCTTTTCTCAACTAAGTCCAAGAAAAAGATGATTAGTTAAATGTATCATATTCCCTTTTGCCTAGAGAACTGAATACAGTTGCTTAGAAAGTTACCAAAGAAGTTGAAGACACAGTTCATTTTGGGGCCACAGTTTAAAGGTAAAATAGAAAATAGGAGATACCTGTTTTGTATTTCCCTTTAATAGGAAATCCAGTGCTAGCATAATTCTAAATGGCTGTGGGTAAGGATGCTGCTAAGGGCCATTTCTCATGGACACTAGAGCTCTGTCCTGGAAACTCAATGGATAAAAAAGATGGAGCCAGCCAACAGCAGTGATGATTCTTTCATACATTCTACTACTCTCTGATTTCTTCTCAGGACTGTAGATTGGGGGCTGGGGCTCACGCTCCATTAATCACTTCTTCTGTTCCCCCTTTCCTCTCTCAGCCCCACTGCCATAATATCTGGCAGAATGGTGGCATTTTTGAGTGTATTAGAACAGGTCAAAAGTTTCTTTCTCCTTCCTCCAAGCTTTATTGAGGTGTAATTGACAAAAATGGCATATATTCAAGGTGTACCATGTTTTCATATACATACTCTTGATTTGATACAGACATACATTATGTAATAATAACTGCGATAAAATTAAACAACATATCCATCACCGTGTGTGTGTGTGTGCGTGTGTGTGTGTGGTGAGTGAGGACATTTAAGATCTACTTTTAGTAAATTTCAAGTAAACAGGATGGAACTATTACTAAGTATAGTTACCATGCTGTTTATCAGATTCCCAGAATTTATTAATTTTATAACAGAAAGTTTGTATCCTTTGATCAACATTTCCCCATTTCTCCATGTCTCAGCATCTGGCAACTACTGCTCTATCCTCTGCTTCTGTGAGTTCAGCTTTCTTGGATTCCTCATATAAGTGAGATTATCCATTTGTCTTTCTGTGTCTGGCTTATTTCACTTAGCATAATGTCCTCCTAGTTTATCCATGTTGTCACAAGTGACAGAATTTCCTTCTTTTTCATGGTTGAATAATATTCCATTGTGTATATGACACATTTTTTTTTAATCCATTCATCTATCCACTCATCTATCCACGGACACTTAGGTTGTTTCCATATCTTGGCAATTGTGAATAAAGCTGCAGTAAATGTAAGAGTGCAGATATCTCTTCAACATACTGAGTTCATTTACTTTGAATATAGACCCAAAAGTGGGATTACTAGACAATATGGTAGTTCTTTTTTTATTTTTTTTTAGGAAAGTCCACACTTCTTTCCATAATGGCTATACTAATTTATATTCCCACCAACAGTGTACAGTGGTTTCCCTTTCTCCACATCCCCACCAACACTTCTTATAGCTTGTCTTTTTGATTCTTGTTTACGTGTGTGTTCTTATTGAAAAAAAGATGCAGCTCACAAAATACATATATGTTGAGTGAATGAACAAATGGTGAGAACTACAAATGAACAAATGCTTCTACATAAACACAAAAGAAACCATCAGTGTAATTCATATTATGGGAAACAGTAAAGTCATGTATGAGGGTGGGCAGTGGTGGAGGTTATGGCAATGCAGAGGTTAGGGGAGCCTAAACTATGTGTAACACTAGACTAGATAAGAGTAGAAAGCAAGAATAAAGAGGCTAGTATTATGTTTTGGATTCCTGAACTTCTGTCATAGAGGTATGCTACCATGACAGTAGGTTATTTTTTATCTGAATGAATTAGTTGCCTGGGAGAATAAATGACAATTAGGTGAGTCTATTCCCTCACCATATTCATACTCTACTTACATAAGAGTTTTTCTTAATTTTTCAAGGAAGCTGAAGATTGGAGGTTTTAAAAGGTGGCCAATCAAAGCTATTCTGATGTTCATTGCCATGAAGTATGTAAAGTCTGAATACTTATTTCATGATTTATCACTAAAATTTGTCAGTAAGTACAAGTCTATGTTTAAATGATGTTAGTTATATTGACAACATAATGAAGGAAAGCAGTAGTAACTGCAATTCTTTACCTTCAACTATATCCATGTATTTAATAGTAAGGTCACTATTGAATTCACAATATATGAGTAGAAAATTGGTGAATTATATTCTGCTGGTTCTGTGGAATTTTGTTCTGGTAGTGAGTCCATGTAGCAGCCTCTGGTCAGTGACCTTGGTGGAAAGTTTTGGTTCTATGTGTACACATAATAGTATGAGTATAGGGTCCAGTTGTTCTATGCTTGATCAGTTCCTTGTTCAATTTAAACTGACCAGCCATTGTGGAGTTTCTGATCCATAGATTTATTATACCAATTTTATATGCATACATTTTGCCAATTTTGTATGCATACATTTTCCCTTTTAATAGAGAAATAGATATTAGGTGTATTTCCACTAGTGTTGTGCCCAGTAGGTACCCAGTATCTTATTTTGGAATTTTGTGATGAGAACCACACATACATGGAAATACAGCTTTTTTTGGAGTCTCGCCCTGTTGCTCAGGCTGGAGTGGAGTGGCGTGATCTCGGCTCACTGCAACCTCCACCTCCAGGGATCAAGCAATTCTCCTGCCACAGTAACCCAAGGAGCTGGGATTACAGGCTCCTGCCACCATGTCCAGCTAATTTTTTGTATTTTTAGTAGAGCCGGGGTTTCACCATGTTGGCCAGGCTGTTCTCAAACTCCTGACCTCAGGTGATCCACCCGCCTCGGCCTCCCAAAGTGCTGGGATTACAGGCCTGAGCCACCCACTGCCCCTGGCAAGCTATGTTTTTAAATGGAGCAATTAGGTAACATAAATTGCAGACAGTGTGTAAGAAATAACTCACTGTAATTGAATATGTCTTATATATATTTATATGGCACATTATGCACCTATCAATCGACAATACGGCCAACTAGTACATCACATGGGTCATGAATATTGCATTTGGAACAGACAATAATGGAGTAGGAGCCTTGTAAAACATGGTACACTTTCATTAATACTTAAAATGGAACAACCTTTCTAATATGAGCCCACTCACTGAAATCAATGCTAAAAAGAGTTTCTCACTTTTTATCTAGCTAGTATGTTTAGGGATATTTTATATTTAATATTTTAATTAAATATATGACTATATAATAACCAGTGAGATGGATTTGATGAAAAACCACATCTATTAAACAAATCAGATAACTGGAAAAAATGTTTTCTTTCTTTCTGAAATACTCTTTTAGTCTAGTAGTGTTGCCTTTTCTTCCCAATAGTTTCTGTTACAAATCCCATTTGCTCAGCTGACGTTCACATGGTCTTATCCTCATAAAATGACCAGCTTCTCTTTATGACAAAATATAGCAAGTTTAACTTGCTAACTTCCTGACCTTTGAATTCTCTCATTTTCCTCACCTTCTCCTTCATTATTTACTAACTGCCTTTAGCAATCTATATTCTCTGTACAGAATTTCTCCAAAAGTAGGAATCCTTTCAGAATGAAAATTTTGCACTTGCAACTCTAAAATATTCCTTTAGAATATGTTTAATTAATACCCCCCCACACACACTCCATATTTTCTTGCTCAAAATGCCAGTGAGATACAGTTAGAAATTGATTAAATGAGTATGAATTGTTAGCAAACTCCAAGAGAATGCAGTGGCAGAGAGATTATATGTGTTAGAAAGAGAGCAAATTAAGAACTTCTGGGTTCAAAATAAACTTGGGATCTATTCTTAACTCACCTAAGTACTTTCACCCATTAAAGGAAGCCCATTGGAGTGCAGGTAGCACAGGAAAGAGGAACATCATGTATTTGATGAACCTGGCTATCTCATCTCTTGTGAGAGTCAGGCCTTTTGGAGCTTGGATAAATCAGAATCTGCAAAGAACAGACGCAAAAGCATTTTACAGGTGGTGGGATCAAAAGCTTTCTCCTCTAGGGAAAAATTGCTCCATTATTTTCCATTTCTAGCCTTAGGGTTAGAATTCAGATTGATGTTCCCATGAGCGTAGTCCAGTCAGAGCCTTCTGTAAAAAGGATTTCACTTAGTTGATTCCTTTATGTAATTTTGGGCCTCCAGTGGTGGCTTCAAATTTTTGGATCTCAATAGAGCAACTGCAGAAACATCCCTGGGATGTACAATTGTCTCTTAGAGTATTTTATCTTTCAACCCCCTGGTACATATAGACTTATTGGCTATTATAGAAAATCCTTGATATGTGTGTGTGTGTGTGTGTGTGTGTGTGTGTGTGTGTGTGTGTGTGTGTGAGAGAGAGAGAGAGAGAGAGAGAGAGAGAGCGTGCGCCAGAAATTCAGTAAATAAACCTCCACTTTGTTAAGATATGAAAATACAAGCATTTAAATGAATTCTACATCTGCCTGTGTCTCCATTTACATTGAGTAAATTATGAAAATTGTGACTGAATTAATTTGCTCTAAACTCCATACTTGTACTCACTAGAGATGAAGTGCACTTGCAATCTGTGTCATACCTTTGTATATGTGACTTTAAATATATCCTGCTAAAATTAAAATGTGAACATAGTAATTGCCTCCTGGATAAGTTCACACATTACAATGTTAGGCTTCTATATAAAAACTTCTGAAGGATTTTTCCTCCCTTTCTTAATGATAAGAAATCAGACTACTGGGGAAGACTCTCAGGAAAGGACCCTTCATTCTGACCACCAGATGTACACGTCGGGGGATGACTGCTGCCAAGCACGAAGTGTGCCTTTTATCCAAGTGTCCAGACAAGGGTCCTGTCATTAACAAGATTTGGGCCCAGCCCTAATCATTTATTTATAATTGATGAGAAGGTTAAAACAATCATTGCTCATTTCAAGGTCCCAAAGTGGCAGACCTGTTGTGTAGCTCAGAAATGAAGGGCTTGACCCGGTAACCTGTTTTAATTATGTCTGTTCAAGATGAGGTCAAAAGTGTGTAAGAAGGTGTCATTTATTCAGTGTTTTCCAAGTGCCAGGCACTGTGCTATATCCCATCAAGTATGAATTGTTACCTACATTTTGTAGTGAAGAAAATAGTCCGAGAGTGCTTGAGTGATTTGTCCAATAACCAATTGCTCATAAGTGACAGAGAAGTAGGGTTCAGTCTTGGTCTGCATGATTCCAAACTTGTGCTCGTAATTGCTTCACTCCAACAGCCCCCTGAAGTTATAAAATTTGTTAGGACCTTGATGAAGCAGAAATATCCTCACCTCTCTGAGAAAATAACTATGCTATCTTATTATGAAAGCAAGAACAAGTGGTCATGAATATAATCTACCTGATTGTTTCCATAGGCTTTACAGTAATTTTAGATTGACTATATTCTAGTTGATTTAATTAATATACTCCTCCGAGCAAAGTTGAAATTAACCTCCCAACTAGGTTTCTTAGAAAGTTATGAAATTTAAAAGCGTAAGGGAAAATATTAAAGATCATCTGGCCGGATCCTCTTGCTTTATAGAGTAATCGTTTTAGGAGTTTGTGTTTGGTGACAATGCATGTGAGATCACCTAAGAGTCTGCTGCTGTGTGTTTGTGTTTCTGTGCTGCAGGTGAGGAGATTGTCACCTGTATTGGGAGTCAATATATAATTGTGATGCATCTGAGAGACTCTCATCGAAAGGAAGTGAAAATCTATAGTTAGTGGGAGGAATTAACACGAATCTGCTTTTTTATTTATATTGAGTTCATCAAAATCATGACTGAATTAATTTTCTGTATACTCCACATGCCTACCATAGTGAAGCCAGTATATTTACAGCCTATATCACACTTCTTTGTATGTGAATTTAATTTCATCACCTTTTTCTAGCTCACTAATTTTCCAACTTCTTCAAGGATAAGAATCTTTCAAAAAAACTCAAAGCATTACTGGAATTTCTACATGATAATAATAGTATTTTTAGCATTCACTAATTCAGTAAATACACAATTTCAATCTTTTAAATAAATTTGTATTTCATGAATGTCAGAAGCATCTCCACACATTTGAGAAGCAATAGTACATACCTGTAAAGGAACTATTTGTTCAGTATGTAGACAATACCCGATGTGATTATGGATTCTTTTCAATTGCTGTAATTTCATTTCATTCATTCATTCATTCATTCATTCATTCATTCATTCACAACATTAACTTTTCATTTAGCATATATTGATAGCACATGCCAGATACCATGTTAGGCAGTGGACATGCAGCAGAAACTAGATAGGCAGGTTCCTGAATACTTGGAGCTCACAGCATAACATATGCGATGGAGGAAATTTAAAGGGTACTAAGAAGGCATTAGTAGTGGTACTTGTCCTAGTTTAGAGGTCAGGCAATGCTTCTTGAGTTGATGACTCATCTGAGACTGGAAGGATGAGCAAGTTTTAGGAAGGTTATTGGAGAATGAGCATGGTGCTAAGAGAGCCAGTGCCCATAGACCCAACTCCAGTTCAGACCCACTTCCTATGGAGTAGGAGAAGAAGAAAATTATATACATATATATATATATATTTAATTTTATATAATATTATATTATGTATATATAATGTTCTCTTTATTCTACATTAAATGAATGAAGTGTAATACTAGAGACCAGGAGAAAACATTTAGCAAGGCCCTCCATGGTGAAGGCATGGAGTTATCAAAAAGGACGTATATTACAGAAATTCTTATGGGAATAGGACTTGCAGTATGGATGCAGCATGGAAGCTCCAGGCCCATCACATGTGCTTCCTCCCAGTGTAGAGTCCTTCTTTCTGACTCTCACCAGGGCCTTGCTGAATCTCTCTCAGAGGAGGAGTCTAGCCTTTCCTTCAAACACCTGGGAGAGCTCTCATGCAGACATTCATTTGTTCACAAATGTTTGCAAAGTTCCTACTACATGCTAGGCACTCTTCTAATCAATGGGGATATATCAAAAATCTTCCTTTTAAAGTTTAAATTCTAGTAGGTAGGCAGATATAAATAAATGTAGGACATTTCAGATGGTGATAAGTGCTATGAAGATAAAACAGTAAGCAGAATCAAGAGATGGGTGGGCGATGCTATTCTGTATAAAGTGTGCAGGTTAGGTGTCTCTGACCACATGACATTTCAGCTGAGACCCAGAGAAAGTAAGAGAGTCCCATTGTTACATGTCTGTATTTTCTACACCCTATCAAGTCAGAAAGAGTAATGTGACACCTTCTGTTTCTATTGTAAGGCCTAACCTCTAAGGTCACATTTTCTGCCCATGATTTGCTGCTTTGTAGGGTGACCGATAGTGTTAATATTTATTCAATTCAAGATAAATCTTAAAGCAGAAACTATTTTGTGAGGGCCTTTTGACCCTATACAGCCTCTAACAAATCTCTCAGCTTGGTACAGTAGTTTCAAAAGTTTGCTGGTATCTATAATAAGTTGTGATAACCTTTGCTACTTTAAGGACAATTTTTTGATCTTATAGTATAGTTTTATTTATTTTTCCAGTGTTATGGTCTCCTAAGAAGAATGTGGAACAAATATCTTGGAACATACATGTTAGTCATTAGGGATGCTCAAAAATGAAATTTCTCTAATTCCAGGTTTATTGGTCAAATTGTTTTTCCCAATCTATTTGAACTCAGCCTTGGCCATGAGATTATTTTTGGACAATAAAATGTGAGCTGAGATGATTGATGTGTGCCACTTCCAGGAAGAAGCTTTTAGAGCCATTTCATATTTCACCATGTTTTCCCCATGCCTCTGAGATTATGGAAAGTATGTGTTGAAAAAGAGTCTTCTGTTAGCTGGGTTCCTAAGTGGTAATATTGAGTTGGGGTCCCTGGCTTACCTATAATAGCATGAACAAGAAATAAACTTTGTTGTTTAAACTCACTAAGATTTTGGTGTTTGTTGAGGCAGTTACCTCATATTGGCTGATTCAACAGGGTAGAGCATGTTCTCATTCCATACACAAGTGTAGGAGTGGCCACTTTGCCATTTACCTGTAAAAGGTTTCCACTGAGCCAGGAGCAATATCATCCATGAAAAGATGAGATGGTGGTGTAGCTAGGCAAGAACTGGAGAGGACCAGAAGAAACTGGGTCTTACATCAAGTTGAAGACATTGGAATGATATCAATGGTCTTTAACCACCAAGATGGGAAAACAAATGGGGTGACTATTAGGATGCCAGTAAGGTCAGACATGTAAGAAACCCTAGGCATGTGACAGAATATTTCTTTTATATAGTATCTGATAATCCTTGCTACAGGATTAGAGTGGCAAGTAAAAGCACTGGTGAGGGATGGACAAGTACATTCTTCTCTAATGCAACCCATGCCCCAGAATGGGATACTTGGTTGAATACTTAACATTTGCTCCTCCAGAAGCACTCTATATGCTTTTTAATGCTATTCTTTGCACTGGGACTCTGAGCAACATGAATTTCTTTGTCCCCTGGCTGCTAATTAAGTTTGGGCAATGGGAGACTCCATCAGAAGATCAAGAATAAAAGGACAGTGAAGCAGAAGTATGTAGTGTACTGGCTGTATTGCTAAGTTGCTGTGGGATGGTTACATCCCTCTAACCAAAGCCACAGCTTGTCACATGGACCCTCTACAGACAGCCATTTTCTCAGGGGAGAAGTAATTGGTCCCTCTCATTGTCCCTTCTGGCTGAAGTACAGTAGAAGCACTCTGCTGTTTCTGGCTGTGAACACTGCACCTTCCCTTGTTGGTTCCCCTGAGCCTTGCTCACAGTTTTGTAAATGGTTCCTTTAATAAATTATACTTATTACTCCATCAGACAGTGCCATTTTGTTTCCTACTAGGGGTCTGACTACTAGAGGTACCTATTTTCTTACCTCTTCAACTTTTCTTTCTCCATCTGTTTTTTCCAGTGCAATTATTGGGGGCAGTCTTTGTCTCCATTCTCAAAAGACTCATAGTTCTCAAAGTGAAATTCATCCTTTATTCTGAGGACTCTCATGGTTTTCATGCATATAAGGACTATCTGTATTCTGCCTGGGTATCACAAAAGTTTTGAAGTGGGAGTTAGGCCCTTACTGAGACCTATAATGTATTATTTTAATTTCCATTTAGAGTTTTAAATGCCTAAGTAAAAAGTAGTTGTAGAAAAATTAGAAATTACAGATAATGATTATAACTAATCATTGTCAACATTTATAAGTAGGGCATACTCTACATTGACTACTCTTCTTGGTGTTTTATTAATACGTGTATTAATTAGAAAAAATCTAAATACCATATATAGAGAGACAAAGAATTTTGTTACATATCTTTTGATTTTTCTTATGCAATAAGGCACAGTTATTTTAACAAAAATAAGAACGCATTAGTTATATTATTCTGTAATCTACTTTTTTTCACCTAAAATACCTGTTTTCATTTCTCTAGGCCTATATGATCTACAACATGATCTACATCATCACTTTTAACAAAAGCAAAATATTGCATTTTATATTGTATATGTGCATTCTGCTATTGTTGGATATAACAGTTGTTTTCAGTTTTTTGTTATTGTGAACAAACTGATGAAAAACATCCTTGTACATAAATCTTTGGCACATTTCTGATTACTTTTTGGAATAAATTCCAGTGTCTGGAATTACAAGGTCAAAGGATGTAAACATTTTAAGACTTTTGAAATTACTCTATAGAACATTACTGAGAGTTGTATCAATTTCTACTTATGTCAGTAGTGTAATAGTGTTTCTATATATCTTACCCAAACAGGTTATCATTGTTAATATTGGTCTTTCCTAATAATAATAATAATAGTTGAAAAATATCTTGTAGCATTTCTTTAGTTGCTAGTGTGGCT
Source organism: Macaca nemestrina (assembly GCF_043159975.1). NCBI lineage: Eukaryota > Metazoa > Chordata > Mammalia > Primates > Cercopithecidae > Macaca > Macaca nemestrina. The sequence goes on from NC_092128.1 coordinate 67,939,699, forward strand.
GAGAACATTTAATGTGTTTATTATTTATGTGTTGAAATGTCTCAATGCATTTTGCCTATTTTTCCATTAGAATGTTTGTATTATTGAGTATTTGTGTATTTATTTTTAACTCAAGTTACACTACACATAATTTAGGGAGTCACTAACTAGAAAGTTTGTTAATGAAGACAGTAGTGCCCATTCCTCCTGACCTCCATTTCCTTTTCCCTAGAGGCGACCACTTTTAATACTTTGAGTTGATTTTTCTTGTACTTATCTCTACATTTCTAAAATATGTGATTCAATTGATTTTCCACTATGGAATATGAAGATTCAGCTCTTTTTCTCAGTATTCCCTCCCCGCCAGCATGTGATTTCTCATCTTTCAATTCTCATAATATAACTACAGCTTTTTATGGTTAAATTAAGCTTTTTTGGTTAAATTAAGATTCAATTGTTTCTTATAGATATACATTTTTGGAGAAGAGCCATGTTAAAGTATGATTTCTTTCCTTTTTTACACAACTTTTTTTTATTTCGCCTGGATTAAACATCTCTTTAAAAATAGCCTTTTTCTCTTGTCTATTTGCTTGATTTGTAATGTTATGAGCTATGAACAATTTGAGAATCAGGCAGCCCCCAGAGTCATGGCAGATTCTCAGAGACTCCCGGGGTGGCTTTGTGGTCAGAACAAATTTATAGACAAAAAGGTAAAGTTACGTACAGGAATCAGAAGTGAGGTACAGGAATAAGAAGTGAGGTACAGAAACAGCAAGATTGGTTACAGCTCAGCCTTTGCCTTATTTGAACACAGTTTGAACTTTCAGAAGTCAATGAGTGGTTGAAGTATGGCCGCTGGAATTGGCCAACACTCAGCTATTGTTACCGGTGCATACTATTAAGTTAGGTTTTCAGTTTTGTCTATTAAGCTAGGTTACAGCTCATCCACAAGGACTCAAATATAGAAGTACAAAGTCCTTCTCAGACCATATTTAATTTGTTTTAATAGTTATTAATTAATAACAACCCCAAATTATATTTCCAAGGTTTTATTCTCATTTATATTAGATATTCTATAAAATTAATCTTCCTGAAAAAGTATTTCCTGGAACGTTATAACCTACCCCAATATGGACTGGTAGCACAGATGGTGTCTCAGCATCTCCTTATATTCTCATCCATATGATTTCTTTCATTTTTCTTTTGTGTTGTATTTTTTATTTCCTATAACTCAAATCCCTCATTGTTTGTTATTTCCTATACCTCAAATCTCTCATTATTGTGTTGTATTTCTTATTTCCTGTATCTCAGATCTCTCATTATTTGTTTACTCCCTCATTTCTGATGCAGTGTATCCTTTGTATTTTCCAGAGTGAGGGGGCATGAGGTTAAAATTTTAGATTTTACAGGTCTGATAATGTCTTTATTTCCACCTTCACACAATGGCTGGATCATTGGCTAGATAGAGAATTCTGGGCCAGAAATAACTTCACCAGAGTTTTGAAGAATTGCTTCCAGTTTCGAATCTGAAGCTATTCTCTCTCCTAATCATTTGACTGAGATCTGCTTTTTTTTTTTTTTTTTTTCCTCTGGACACTTGTGGGATCTCCTGTTTGTTTCGACTATTTTGAAATTTTGCAGTAATATGTCTTACTGGAGATCCACTTATAACATCTAGTGTTGAGAACTTGATGGGTCAGTTTAATTTGGGCATATAAACTTTTTAAAACAATTTATTTCCTACTCTTCTCCCTCCTCAGTGCTTTCTTTTTGATTCTGCTGTTATTTGACTGTTAGATTCTCTGGGCTTTCTCATTTTATCTTTTTCCCTAGTTTGTTTATTATTCCGTGTCTTTTTTCAGGTTTATTTTTCTTCTTTTTTATTTTTAATCTCTTTTGGTTTATTTCCTCAAATTTATCTTCCAATTGTGATCTTCTTTTTTTTTTTTTTTTTTTTTTTTTGAGACGGAGTCTCGCTCTGTCGCCCAGGCTGGGGTGCAGTGGCCAGATCTCAGCTCACTGCAAGCTCCGCTTCCCGGGTTCCCGCCATTCTCCTGCCTCAGCCTCCTGAGTAGCTGGGACTACAGGTGCCCGCCACCTCGCCCGGCTAGTTTTTTGTACTTTTTAGTAGAGACGGGGTTTCACCGTGTTAGCCAGAATGGTCTTGATCTCCTGACCTCGTGATCCGCCCGTCTCGGCCTCCCAAAGTGCTGGGATTACAGGCTTGAGCCACCGCGCCCGGCCCCAATTGTGATCTTCTAATGAATTAAAAATATGTTGTTAGATTTGTAATTTAAAGATCTATTTCTCTCTCTCTCTCTTTTTTTTTTTTTTTTGGTTCTCTGAGTGTTTCTCTGTTTATAGTATGCTGCTCTCACTATGGCTTTAATGACTGATTGTCTTAGGATTACTTACTGCCCATTGCCAGTTAGGCTTGGTGTTTTTTTTTGTTTGTTTGTTTATTTGTTTTGTTTTGTTTTTCACTTTGGTTCCCTCAGAAACGTAGCAGGTTTATAGTCTAATTGTGTCCAATAGATTTAAGTGCAAGGAGCTCCAACAAATTTGCCTAAGTTTGAAGCCTGAGAATTGTTGGTGTTTGGCTTCTGTTTTGAACATTCTCATTAGCTTAAAGGCTGCTACTTTGCAGGAATTTGAAATATCCTCTTGGCAGTGTGACCATCCCTACTATAGGCCAAGTTCTTTTTCTGCCAGAGAACTTTTAATGGAAAGTGCTTAAGTAAGTCCAGGGTCACCAACCTCATTTTCTGTCAAGGCTGCCACTTCACAACTTGTAAGAGTTTCAATATGGGATACGGAAGCAATTGGCTTTTTCACCCTGCAAGCATCCTAATTGGGAACTCGCAGTCAATCTAGATTGCTTGCTGCAAGTGGAGTGTATCTCAGTAATGCTGTACTACTTTCCATCTCTGCAAGCAGACTGGCTCACTCTAGTCTGAATTTATCCTTTTTTGGGTTGTTGAACTTGGTTGAAAATTGCAAGAATTAACGATCGTATTCCCACATTCTGAAATGTCTCAACAATTTAAAAACTACATCCTGTGTTGAACTCCCAGTCTGTGATCTGGAATGGTCAAGCCACACTTTGATCAAGTGTTCTGCTGCCACATAGCAAAGGCTTCCATATTGCAGCATGGGATGTCTGAGTCTCCAACAGTTGGTTGTAGCTCCTCCTTTCAGGCAACTTCATGTTTTAGGTTCTGTTACTTGCAGTATCCTGCTTTCAGGAACCAAATTCTATCCTAATCAGTTATTGATTGATTCAGCTCTTAGTAATGGAAAACCAAAGCAGCAGTAGTTTAAACAAGTAAGAGTCCCTATCCCTCTCCTTCCTTCCTTCCTTCCTTCCTTCCTTCCTTCCTTCCTTCCTTCCTTCCTTCCTTCCTTCCTTCCTTCCTCCCTCCCTCCCTCCCTCCCTCCCTCCCTCCCTCCCTTCCCTCCCTCCCTCCCCCCTCCCTCCCTCCCTCCCTCCCTCCCTCCCTCCCTCCCTCCCTCCCTTCCTTCCTTCCCTCCCTCCCTCCCTCCCCCCTCCCTCCCTCCCTCCCTCCCTCCCTCCCTCCCTCCCTCCCTCCCTCCCTCCCTCCCTCCCTTCCTTCCTTCCTTCCTTCCTTCCTTCCTTCCTTCCTTCCTTCCTTCCTTCCTTCCTTCCTTTCTTCCTTCCTTCCTTTCACTTAGCATGTCTGAAGGTTCATAGTCCAGGGCTAGTGCAGCTGCTCAAAGTTTTCCTCAGTGGCCCAGGCCCAGGTTCTTTTTGTGTTCTCCATTTGCCATCTTTAAAGTGTGCTTTTCAGTCTTGTGATTGTAAAATGATGGCTGTAGCTTTTTCTTTCTAGGGAGAAGGGGAAAGGCAAAGTGGGTGTCACTTGCTTCTCTCCCTTTGAGAAAGCTTTCCTGAAAGTCCCACCTGCAACTTCTGCATATATGTAATTAATTTGTCACTGGCCATGTGGTCACCATTGTCCCATTCTGTGGATGGGATAAGTGTGCTCTGGATAGAAGTTGTGTTATTCAATCAGTACTGTCTACATGGCCACTGTGCCTGAGTCTGTCTGTGCTGACCTTTTATTTCAGCTCTCTTAGAAGTGACCTCTTTCCTGACCAAGATCCAGCCTGATTCTATACAGATTAGCGGGTTCTTCCAACCTTTAGTTTAGTGGTGTAGAGCTGCCTGGCTCAGTCCCTGCAGTAAGCCTGCTGCTGCTCCCCTTCATTCTGAATGAGCATCATTTTCTCTACCCATTTTCTCCTGCTTCTGCTTTGTTCAGTCAGATCCTATTTATAGGAAGTTTCTTATTCAATCCCTTAAACTACAGTGTATTTACTTAAATGAACTCTGAAGATTTTACAGTGGTGAATCTCTCTAACCTCAAGCAAAATATTCAATTTAAATTTGAAAGGCATTTTAAAATGTATCAAGGTATATAAATGGATCTATATTTAAATTCCAATTCTATTAGAGCAAATATGGAGGGTAAGAAAATATTTTTCGGTTTTATCTAATCATATATAAATTCGGCATTACCGAAAATGTCCTGATCTCTATTTATTTGCCCATTATTATTGTCATTCTGATACTTGCACTTCCTTGTCCTCTAATTCCTGGGTCCATGAATCTGTTCTAATAGAGACCAAAGTCAACTGAAGGCAGAATTCAGAATTCAAGTTTCTCACCAAGAAGTAGTTGCAAGAAATGCATGAATGAACACAATAGGTTTTATTGAAGGAAGGAAGAGGAAGGAGTGTATTTATATCTTACGCCCTACAGGAAACAGTTTAAAAATCTGTTTTAAATAAAATCTCAGTAGTTCTGCCATGGAATCTTTCCTTTTCCTATTAATAATCTGCTTTCATGCCCCGTCTTCTTTCTTATTGTATTCTGCTCCCTGCCCTCCTTCAACTCATACCTTTTGCCTTCTATTATACACAATTTGGTTCTGATCTGACTGCCACCTGTAACATTGTGTACACGAACTCAGAAAGGCACTCATCAAAGCAAAGCTCTGTATTCTCCTTAGAAGACAGATAAAGTTGCTTATGGGGGAAAAAAGTTGTCTGTTACCATAAAATCCTGTAGTTCTTAAAGTACACTGTAATCAGAAATATGAATGTATTTTGTGGAATTTGATCACTTCTAAATGTATTGTTATATTATGTGTTCGAGAAGCACTGGTCTTCTGGAGAATAAAACTGGTCTATGGATCATTTTGACTAGATCGTCATTGCAGATCAAGTTTGTTTGTTTGTTTTTTTCAGATGGACCATAGTGGTAGAGTAAGAGGTTAATGCTGCTTTGTTCCTTTGTATATATATTTATACATCTTTATGCAATCGTGGCTGAGATCCTTCACTGTCCTCCTTCATAATAGGACTCTGACTATTCTTCACAGTTAGGTGTGGTCTTTCCAGTAATTTCTCACCAGTGGGATGTTATCAAACTATTGTACAAAACTCATGACCAGTGTCCTTGTGCATTTCTCTTTATTGTGGACTGGAATACAGAAGTGATGTCTCGGGCTCCAGGATCCGTCTTAGACCATGACTGGGGAGCATGTACAGCAGTGATGTTAGAGAAACAAGACAGAAGGACCCTGTGCCAAGGGAGCTCTTGGTTGCTTATATTCAAACTTTGTTTATGTGAAAAGGAAATAAGCTTCTATCTTCCTTAACTCTTTGGGCTTTTTGTAGCATGCAGCAAAATCCATTTTTAACGACAAGGATTTGAAATAATCAAAGAGCTTTTTACTAGACTGACTTCTAAAGCAGAATTCTCTAAAATGAGATCAGTATATACTAACGTGTATACAAGATGATCCAAGGGAAAATAAGAGGAAATATTAGAACATTTCCTTTTTAAAAAGTCTAACAATAATCTAATAAGAAAAAAATTAAGATTTACTCGCATTCAATTAACAGATTGTGGCACCTTGACTCTGTATGTGGAACAATTGTATATCCTAAGGGAAGTCTAAAAATGGAAGACTCAGTGGTCACAGACTAGATTCTCAGTCTATTTTTAGCATATTGCAATATTTAGCATGTTACTTGTGCTGGTTAAGAAAAGTTACAGATCACATTTTCTAAATTTAACTAAACCGACCTTTACAATGTGACTAAATGACTATAAAATATTCTAGGAAAGATACTGTAGATGCACGATTATCCTAACAAATGAACAGCAAGAAAGTGGCAGAATAGACACTATTCTAAGTACGAGTTTTCTTTTTTGCTGTTATGAGGTGATTACTCTGCCCTGGTTTTATCTCACAAAACATTGTTATTTTCAGTGTAAGAAAAACAGCTCTGCTACTGCTAATAGACACAATAATCTGCTTGAAATGTTGCTTATTGCATTTTAATCTTTTCATTTATAATTTCTATTTCTGTGTCTGTTTATAGTGTATATAATATGCACACAATAATAAATATGTATAATGTATAAGTGGGGTAAGGTTTCTTTTTCTGATGGGGTAGATTAATTTTTTTTAATTTGAAGAAGGTGAAAAGCTAAATCTCTATTTCTAAGCCCTCCTGGTCTGAAAATTGAAAGGAGGAAGTGAGGGATAGGCCCTTTCCCTGTAGTTAAAGTCAGCCTGTTTCTGAACTCAAACTGCAATAACTCCATGCACAGCTTGAAAAGAGATTATGATAAGCATGTTTTGTTTCTCCACTCTTCCAGTTTCCCAGCAGGTCTGGCCTAAGGTCCAGGAGGGAAGAAAATACAGAAACTAGAAATAATAGTAGCAATAATTGGTACCATCCAGTGAAACTTATCTTAATTCTTGAACCATCTCTCTTGTATCAGGCTTCCATTACTCACCAGACTGACATTAGTCAGTTAAGTCAGCTTATTTCAACTCACTGGCTCTATGTGATTCACTGTTTGTCTGGACAATATTTTCTAAAGTTAAAATTGAGAAATTTAACTCTAATGCCATTCTTAAACTCTTTCTGAAAAATACAGCTGCTCTTTTAACCAAGAGCTAAGATTGTAGGCAATACATCTTCTACTTCTGTTACCATGACAATAACTTCTTGGTATAAATTTCTTACAGTATAAGGCTAAGAATACTCATGAATGGAACTTCAGAAGATTTGGACTGGACTAGCATGAATGTCAGAAATGGCTATAGTTATGCTGAAACACAGTAAAATATCCTTTTCCATAAAGGCATGAACACTCATTCTTTCTTTTTCCCTGAGAATGAGATATAAAGTAGAATCCAAGGCATAGGGTATTCAGAGTGATTCACAGTGAAGCAAATATGAATGAAGTTCTCATCAACCTTTCCATTCTTCCTATGTTGTTTTTGATGTTGACTAAATGGAGATGCCCATCTTGCTTCATGTTTCATGATTCAAAGTTTGTGTGTGAGGCTACCTTACCACTCACTTCCAAAGTTTCAGTCCTCAGTCACGATAACCTCAAAGTATTCTAAGCCTGAATTTAATCACGTGGTGGTTGTGTAAGAGTGAGGATGTGAAGATGAATTTAATCATGGCTATGTGGGAGGGAAGGATGGTCACAGTGGAAGTGGGCATGGCAGGGATCTGGGTGACAAAATGTGACTGTCCTTATTATATTTATTATAAATGACCATTACAATCATGTTGAGTTTGTGGTCAAACTACAGATGTCCTATATAATAGATGACAGAACTGCCATAAGATTTCGAGAAAGCCAGAAAGGTAGAGCTAAACAATGTGGCAGAAATGTTCTTTGCTGTGGACACTGCTCTTTGAACCAGTTGAAAATTTCCCTGCAATTGAAGAAATGGGCAAATGGAGAATCCAGTGGTGTTTTGTAATAAAGATCAGCAACCACAATTTATAGGCTGTTATATGCTAAAAAATATGATTATTTCTATTTTTAATAGGTTTATTGATGTATAATTTATATAACCATACAATTCACCCATTTAAAGTATACAGTTGAATGGCTTTTAGTATATTTATGGAGTTGTGCATTCAATACCACAAATCAAATTTACAATACTTTTATTATCCCCAAAAGAAACCCTATGTCCCTTAGCTGAACCTCCCAATCCCTCATGCCCACCAGAGCTAGGCAACGACTAATTTTTCTGTCTATATATTTGCTTATTCTGGACATTTCATATAAGTGAGGCAAACAGTTTATGGTCCTTTGTGGCTGGTTCCTTTGACTTAGCATAATGTTTCAAGGATCATCCAGGTTGTAGCATGTGTCAGTATTTCTTATTTATTATTATTTTTTGCTGAATAATGTTCCATTGTATGTATATACCGTATTTTATTTATTCATCAGTTGATGGACATTTGGGTTGCTTCCACTTTTTGACTATTATGAATAATGTTGTTATGAACACTTGTCTACAAGTTTTTGTGTGGACATATGTTTTTGTTTCTCTTGAGTACATACCTAGGAGTAGAATTGTTGGATCACACGGTAACTGCATTTTTAAATTTTGGGGAACTGCCAGAGTGTCTTCCAAAGTGGCTGTACTATTTTACATTCCCATGAACAGTATATGAAGGTTCCAATTTTTCCATATCCTTGTCAACACTTGTTGTTATTTGATTTTTTTATTATAACCATTCTTGTGACTAAGAATGTTTTTTTTTAGTATAACCATCTCATTGTAGTTTTGATTTACACTTTCATAGTGACTAATGATATTGAACAGCTTTTCATGTGCTCATTGGCCATTTGTATGTCTTACAAATCTTTTATCAGGTATATTATTTGCAAGAATTTTCACTCATTCTGTGGATTATCTTTTCAGTTTTTGATTGGTCCTGTAGAGGATGATTTCTATCTGAGAGCATATTTTGGATAGTATCTACACCTGAACTTCTCTGAAAGCAAAGCTGGAGATACAAGTTTATACACAAGGGGTTTTCTTGAAGTGATTTTAGAGAGCTAGTGTGAGGTACAGGGTAATTGAACCAGGGAAGAAGGGAAAGACAAAAGGATAATGTGTAACCGAGGTGGCCACTGACATGAGTGACTGGCACTTGATTATTGCTGGGACTTTCTGAGGAGTTGTATAAAACCTGTTTTAGAACTGTCCATCCACAGCACAAAGGGTAGGGGGGAATATTTAACCATCAATCCTCATTCGCTCACTTGTTGAGGATGGTTCCAAGGACATTAAACTTCTGGGATGTACATGAGGAGTGCCAAGCTGGTTTCTAATGGCATATTATGCTGCATGTCAGAGGATCCCTGGGACAGGGAGCAAGAAGTGTGTTCTGTAGACCCCCAGGCAAAGGCTGTCCAGTGGCACCTACATTATGCAGGTCAAACCTCCATTGAACTTGTCATTCAGCGGTGGCTGGAGTAACAGGTGGGACTAAGAGAATTTGAGGTGTAATACAAGAGATGTCCATTCTAATAGGCAACAGAATTCCTAGAAGTTTATGAAAAAGCCAGAAGTAACATGGTAAGGAAAATATTATTGAGTCCATTCTAATTAAGATGAAATAAACTAGTATTGTGGATAATTCCTTGTAATAATATGGTTCATTGGAATAGTAATTAGCAGTCAAGTGCTTTTGAAAACATCTCATTTAATCCTCGCAATAACTCCAAGATGGGGAAATGGAGTCTGAACAATGATGAAATCTCTTGCTTAAGGCCACACAGTGAATTTTGCTGCTGTTCAATACTGAGTCAAAGCTTGGTGAGAGAAATATTGATGCTGTACTGTGTTGAGTAAACATACTCTGCCCATTCCTCCAGGTCAAGAGTTTCAAACTCATGTGAGTACAGGGGCCAAACAGGCAGAGTTGATGACTGCAGTGGGAAGACAGGGGACAATGGCTGATCTTTAGTTCCCAATCATTGCTTCATGTGGGACTAGAGCTACTAAATAAAAACAAACCCCGCTATTGAATCTTATTTGAAATTTCCCAGTTTAAATGTGGGAAAACCCCCCAAAGCTCATGAACCAATGAAAATACATCTATGGATCTATTTTCTGCCCATTTGTGACTTCCACTCTGGATACTTTAAGCCTCCATCGAAGGACTGTGTACCTAAGGCATCACTTAATCTGTTCTGTAGAGCTGGTTTTATGGCATTGTACTTTTGGAACATTGTACTTTGACTTACACTGAGGTGTGTGAAGTACATGATAAGAAACAAATTCTTACATTTATTCTAAGGCTGTTTAGAGGACATTGTTCACTGCATTAATCCTCATTATAGAAACTTGATAGAAAAAATTTCTCCCTAAACTCAATACCAGTAATAGTTGCACTTCTCATGAAAAACTTTGTTTTAGTCTTATGTACCCTGTCAATCATGTAATAGACCATGCTTTTTAATGGGCCTTCTAGAAAGCTCAGAGCCGCATTTGTGGCCTACAATAAAGTATTAAGGTGATTGCTCACTATTTGAGTACTGATCTTACAATGATTTTATTTTATTGCCTGCTCGTATATTATCTTTACTCCATTTACTTATTCTTGAAAATAATCTTGTATTGACTGCATTTGGAAACTCCTATACACACACACACACACATACACACACACACACACAATATAAATGATATGTCTAGTAAGGGTTAGAAGGTTAGAATCTGAGTTTAAACCTGGAGCTTCAATTCTAAGTCCAGTCCTCTCTCCTTTTATGACAAAATTTACTCTTGTCTGTAGTCTCTGAAACTATGAGTAGTTAGATTGGAAGGCATATGTAGTTATTTCAGTTCAGTGCAATTTATTTTCTTTTTATTATTATTATTTATTTATTCTTTTTTATTTTTATTTTTTGTTATTATACTTTAAGTTCTAGGGTACATGTGCACAATGTGCAGGTTTGTTACATATGTATACATGAGCCATGCATTCTGTGCAAACTGTGGCAAAGACAGAAAATCAAACACTGCATGTTCTTACTCGTAGGTGGGAATTGAACAATGAGAACACTTGGACACAGGGTGGGGAACATCACACACCGGGGCCTGTCGTGGAGTGGGGGGAGGGGGGAGGGAGGAAGGGGGAGGGATAACATTAGGCGATATACCCAATGTAAATTTATTTTCTTTTTCAAAAAACAGACTTCTTGGTGTGAGTGTATGTGTATACCCTGCACACATGCGATGCTGTGGAGTTTCAAAAGGGGACGAGGGGTTGCTTAAAATAGATAACCTTGTTAACATAGCCAGAGTAGGACTGCAAAAAAATGGGCTCTAAGCTTAAAAAAATTAACGTTTTTCTTCTTTCAATTTCAGGTCATTTTTATTTGACTAGAAATTGTATTTATGAGAAAGTGCTGAAGCATGTGTATATGTATTAGATTCAGATGTATATTCTCTGTTTACTTGGAACCACAGGTAATTCTTAGAGGAAGGCAAGCTAAAAACGGCCAGGGCAACTTGTGTAGCTGAAATAAAGCAAAGCACATGTTCTGCTCACCTACTATTCAGTGAGGTCATTAAAGAAGTTTAGGACACCATAATTTTTACTCTTACATACTTCTTCAGTCCTAAAGTTTTTGAAATCTCATTGCACAGCTTCAAAGGCGCACCAGCATTGTCCCTGCCTAGCCCATTATTGTATTATTAACTCATCATCCAAAACCCATTCAATTTCTTATTCTCTTTTACCTTTGGGCATTTAATTATATCTAAAACTATAAGGCTATGAAAGCTTTTCAGGGGTCATTAGTTTAGCCTTCTGCTACCAGGCAAAAGTATATTTTTTTTAGCATTTCCAGAACAGTAGATTTTATAACCTCCTTTAGAAACACCTTTTGGCATTTAATTGGTTCTTGCCTTATACTTAGCTTGCATCCCTCCAGCTGTATCTTGAGCACAGTTCTTTCTATGTGAGAAAGAAAAAAAATCAATGATCTACATCAGTGCTTCTAAAGCCTTGCATTAGAATAACCTGAGGTTCTTGTTAGGATGCAGATTCCTAGGGCACCAGCTGCAGAACTGCAGATTAGAAAGATCTTGGGTAGGACCAGGGAATCTGTAATGTTCTCAAGCACTGGAGCAGGTGACTTTTCCATACTTGCAGAAGCACTGCTCTATACCTTAGACCATGAGGCCCAGACTTTAGAATAGGGTTTGCTAAATTTGATATACTTGCCTAGCCTTCCTTCTGAATAATCACACTTTACAGATCTGAAATTGGACCTTGGAATTCATAGAAACATTCCTGGTGATAATGTTCACCAATGTCTGAGATCAATGGCATGAAGCCATCTCTTATCTTCTCCATAAATTTCAAGTTATTTAATTCCTCTTCGCTTGAAGTCAACACTTTAATGTCTTAAGTGTTGTATCTAATATGTAAAAGGTATTCACACAATATTTAAAAATGTATATAACATGTACGTAATATAGTTCTTTCCATGCTGGAGCAAATTTTTTAATATATACATTAAAAAAGCTATGTTGTTCACTTATGTGGGTAATTTTGTGCAATAAATTAAAAATGAAATCAAAACATACAGCAAAGTAGGGAGAATAACATAACAAATACTCAGATACCTACCACCTGGATTTAAGCATTGCCTTGTTGCTATATTTATATCACATTTCTTTTATTTTTAAGAATACATTATAGATAAAATTGAAGTATCATTTGGAGCCTCACCTCTCCAATTTCCATTCCCCCCTTACATTCTTGTAATTCTTAATTAATATGCATATTTTTTCCTTAGAATACATTTCCAGAATTCTAACTGATGAGTTGGAGGATATAAGCATTCAAAGTCTTGCCAAAATTGCTTCAAAGAAAGAGGGTATCAGTTTATACCATTGCCAGCTATGTATCAGTGTGCTCTTTTCTGCTAGACCATTGCCAAATTGGAAATTTGTCATGAACAATAATTCCTAATTTGATAGGTGTAGGTGGTACTGTTTGAATTTTAATTTTCATTATTATAATTGAATTTGAGCATTTTAAATATATTTTTAAATTAATTTTTTGAATACAGTAATACATGCATATTGTTAAAAAATCAGGAAGTATATGGTAAATATAAGTATATTTCTATACCATATTATAGAAGACATAGGCACTTCTATACCATATTATAGAAGAGTAAAATTCACTCTTCTATCTTTGACATCTCCCCTCAGAGTTAACTACTGCTTTTTAGTTATTTTGTCTATTTCCAGAGTTTGTTTATGTATGTGCAGGCAAATATTAATATTTCAGTAGATTTTTATCTTCTCTTACCCTTGATACTCCAAAGGTGGCATATTTATTCACTATCTGTACCTCGATTTTTTCACATTACCATATAGCTTGGGGATGTATCTATAGTAGTACATGGAAATTTCCTTTGCTTATTTTTTTCTGGTGCATAGTATTCTGTTGCACATGTGTTGTAATTTACTTAACTAGCCCCTATTGATGGATGTTTGTATTGTTTTCTCGCTCTTGCTATTAAACATGACTTTTCCATGAGTCATTACAAATGAGTGACAGTGAATTTGCTGAGTCAAATAGTGTATTTACTAAAATTTTGATAAATATTGTCATATTGTCCTCCTCTGATATTGCACCAATTTACTCAAAAATACATGAATTATACGTAAATTTAAAATACAACAAAAGAGAATGCATGGACTATCTGTTTTCCTAGCCAATTAACCATGGTGTGATCAAACTTTTGAAATCTGGTCAATCCAATAGATGGAAAAATTTTCTCAGCGTATTTCTGTCTTAATTTTCTTTTACTTTAAGTGAACTGAGCATCTTTTCATGTGTTTGAGAGCTATTGTATTAATGTGAACTCTGTTCATATCTATTGACCATTATATTGAGTTGTTATTTTCCTTACCATAAAAGCTTTGTATTAAATAGGTTATTCTTTGTCTCTGATATCAATTGAAAGTTATTTTTTAAAAATTTTTATTCTTAATTTTTGTGGGTACATGGTGTATATATTTATAGGGTACACGAGATATTCTGATACAGGCATGCAATAAGTAAGAATCACATGGCCATTACATTGTCCTAACATGATTTCACTTCTTGATTAGTCTACTTCCCCCCACTGGTATGAAACTCTGTCTTTATTATATCATATTGTGAATTATGAGGATCTGGGTCAATTTCTGGATTTTCTTTTCTACATCACTGGTCTGTTCATGTCCCATTAAAACACCGATATGATTATTAATATACAATAAATTGTTTTAATAACACCACTCGATTGCCTTGAGCTAACACTAGCCCTAAGCATAATCAATACTAATATCAAACCAACATACACTAAACCATTCACCTACATAAAGTATAGGCGATAGAAATTTTAATCTGGCGCTATAGATATAGTACCGTAAGGGAAAGATAGAAAACCACCCAAGCACAAAATATCAAGGATTAACTGGTAGTAGTAATCTCTCTTTTGATTTTTGTTCAGTGTTTTCCTGACTATTCTTTTTAATTTTTTAATTTTTATGGATTTAGAAGGTACCAGTGCAGTTTTATAAAATGGATATCCTCACTGTGAGAGCCTTACTGTTTTTAATGGTTGTAAATAGATCTATCTTAATTTCTTCTCTTTAGGACCCTTACCCTGTGATTAGTGTAGATTGAGACCCTGAGTGCCCTAGATTTGATGTCTTGTGAGTTTATTTTTATCCTCGCTGAGAGCCTCGGACAGATGGCAAACTTTCTCGGCCTTTCCCCAGGCTTTTCTAATTCTTTTTTTGTGTGTGGAAGCGACAGCTCTTCAATACTCACATGTGTTATGCAGGGGACTCAGTTTCAGCTGCTTTGCTTATTGCAGGCTGAGGTCAATTCTTTTCCTGTGGGAGTGTTCACGCGCTGAATGCGCTGTGTGCCTTGGGCCTATGTCTTCTCTTAGGAATCTTAATATTGACAGGGCTAGGCTGTTTGTATTGTTTTCTCACTCTTGCTATTAAACATGACTTTTCCATGAGTCATTTCAAATGAGTGACAGTGAATTTGCTGAGTCAAATAGTGTATTCACTAAAATTTTGATAAATATTGTCATATTGTCCTCCTTTGATGTTGCACCAATTTACTCAAGAATGCATGAAGTATATGTAAATTAAAATGGATAAGGCTGTAAAACCCATAAATATCAGAAAAGAATAATCATGTGAGCAGGGAGAAATTTCTTCTTATTCTTATAGGAAAACATTAGAGGCATAGACTAGAGTAAATTTTTCCAAGTGAATGCCCCAGGGTTTTTGTCAATTTGTGCCCTTGCTTTAAGTAAAAGTTGTTATGGTCTGCATTTTCATCTCTCACCTTCATCCCTTTTCATGTCAGAAGTTAATTATCCCAGTCTATGTAATTATTACCAGCACACAGAGTCTCAGCCTGCAAGAGGTTCAGAATTACATATGGGCTTTTAGCAATTTACACAGTATGGGCTTTGAGCCAATTTGAGAAACACTGAAAGCCATTATCATCTATCTGTAAAATGCCTTGCCCTGCGTTTGCTGCCCTGAGAACAGTGAGCTACAAGAAAGCCACAAAATACTGGTAAAATAATCTGACATGCAGTTCTGAGCTTTTTGTATACCCCCTTTCTCTAGCTGCACATCCATTGTGTGCTTATTGTGTGCTATATTTTTCTTTTTAGGAAGTCAGGGAAGTTTTTCTTTAGTTCTAGAGAATCACTATCCTATTCCAGCTGCCCATTTCCTTCAGAGTATTTCTTTGCCATTATCCAATCTTCCCAGCAGACAATTGGATTTTATTCAAAGTCCATGAGTGTCACATCCATGTTGGCTGGAGTAGTCATTGCCGAGTGATGTTAAAGTTTTGTTTTTTTCTCTTTGAGTTCAGGGATTAAAGGTTTGGATTTCATCCAACAGTTGACTTTCTTGAATGTTCTTTCTCTTCTTTCCCTACCCTACTGTAATCTTAGTACTTTCCTACTTTCCCTCTAGTGGGTATTCATACTCAAAGTCATCCAAGCCTTTGGAAATACCATTTTTTCCCCAGCCTTTATAGTCTTTGGTAGAATGCTTCCATCTTTTATATGAACTGCTGTTTGATTATGAATAAAAGTCTCTTAAATTATTTAAGTCTCTTGACAGTGATACAAGATAGCTTTACACCATCTTTTCACTAGGTAAAAAACAACTGTACTATGCCTTTTTAGAAAATAAACAGTATCACACACCAGTCAACAAAGCACCACTGGAAACCTTCAACTCATGAGTGACTGGAATAATGAGAGGAGGCTGGGTTTTTGCTACAATTTCAGACCTCATCATTCCTTACCATACTCAACTATACATTTGGCTATAAACCTTAGGAATAAACCATACACCAGATTGTTATGGTATGGAAAGGAGCAAGTAAGTTACTCCTGCCTCCAGAATGCTTTGCCTAGAGCAAATGAGCCAAGTCTGTGGCTACACATAGTGTAAACTGAGATTTGCCACTGGACTCAGAAAACTGTCTTTGGTATTTCTAAGTTAACACTGTTTTCCCTTAAGATAAGAGACATCTCCCATGGAATGGGGCCTCAGATGCAGAGAAACTGTTAATAAATGAATGTCTTCCTTTTTAATGATAGGAATTCCAATTTGCACTGTACACTGACTGCAAAAACAATTTTGTGGGGGCTCTGGAGCCTCACTGGGGATGTATTTGGGGGAAAATGTGATGAGGATGGCAAAGTGGTGGCTCATGGCTCCCTGGGCTGCTTGCACTGATGTGCTGATTTAATTCAAGGATGTGCTGAAAAGATGCTTCTCTGCTTAGAGCACAAATTCTGAGAGAAGCACCCTTGCAGTCAGTAAGAATGAGGAGATAGTAGTTTTGAACCGAGAACATTTATTTTTCACTAGAGGTTTTCTCAAAGTTTGATAATTAGAAGGATGTGGTTGGGCTTAAACCAGGGTTCTCTCTCTTCCACCGCGGATTGAGTAAAATGGCCTACTTGGTTGATGAGAACATTACAGGGTGTGAGTTTGCTGACACGGTGGGTCCACATGTTATTTCAGAAGAGATAGATACTGTGGCTGGGCTGTGGGATGGCAGATAATTATCCACGAGTAGGAGCAGTTAAGCAGGATGGGACTTTAAACACTCACTTGCCCCATCTGCTCTATCTTTTGAAGAGCTGTGGGCTAATTTGCTAGGTATTTCTAGCATCTAGAACTAGAAATACCATTTGACCCAGCAATCCCATTACTAGGTATATACCAAAGGGTTATAAATCATGCTACTATAAAGACACATGCACACATATGTTTATTGTGGCACTATTCACAATAGCAAAGACTTGGAACCAACCCAACTGGATTAAGAAAATGTGACACATATACTCCATGGAATACTATGCAGCCATAAAAAACGATGAGTTCATGTCCTTTTCAGGGACATGGATGAATCTGGAAACAGTCATTCTCAGCAAACTATCACAAGATCAGAAAACCAAACACCACATGTTCTCACTCATAAGTGGGAGCTGAACAGTGAGAATACATGGACACAGGGAGGGAAGCATCACACACCAGGGCCTGTTGGGGTAGGGGGTTAGGGGATGGATAACGTTAGGAGAAATGCCTAATGTAGGTGATGGATTGATGGGTGCAGCAAACCACCATGGCATGTGTATATCTATGTAACAAAACTGCACGTTCTGCACGTGTAACCCAGAATTTGAAGTATAATAAAAAAGTTTTCTATCAAGAAAGAAAATATATTCTCTTAGCATAGAGGGGGACTATAGTAAAATAATCATTTTACCATACTAATTTTCCTAAGGTAACTCTAGTTCTATAAAATCATTGTAACTGTGGCAACCTGACAATCTGAATTCTTTCAATTTTTCTGTTACTTTGATTCCTGATAAAAGGAATTCAAAAAGCCGTGGTTCTCTTCTATGTCAAGGCTTCTGCTTCATTCAAATAGATTCTGTTTTTAATGCACTTTGTTATAAATACATAATGATATTATTTCCAGGGCAAAATGTTTAGGAATTTACAGATATATGCATGTTTTCACTAGGAGAGGTTCTTTGCTTCAGGAAAAGAGTTCTGATTTTCAAGAAATAGTTGCACTGTTAAAATATTACTGTGAAATACTATATTTGGCTAGCTCCCCACCACGAGCCTTAATTCTAGGCTTCCAGCAACTAAAAACACTTCACAATTTGGCTGCAGGTATTTGGGAAACTTGCTGGCTCTGAAGGTGACATTGCCCCCTTCTCTTATTTATGAGTTTTTTTCATACAGAACCCTTAAATGAAAAGACATAAAGCACCCTTTAGAAACACCAATGGAAACAAAACCACAGTAAAATTCAGTTCCTGGAAGCATTCCGGCTCACTCACACAGGTTGAACCCGTGTTTCCCCTCCCCTTTTTCGCCAATGTGACGGGTCCCTTCAGTCAGACCTTCCCTAAGCACTCAGTGCCAACTGCTGGCGAGAATAGCTTTACCAAACTCTGCATTGACTTTCCTGAGTGCAGCTCACCACCAAATAATCTTGTAGCTTCCCATGTCACCTATAGTGAGAAATGTTTTGAATTTCTTTTCTGTGAGTATTTCCCTTTTCTCCACTTCTCCTGGGGTAGGGACATGGGTGATACAGGTGAGGTGGGAAAGATGGTATCAGAATTCATGCTGTGTGGGAATATAAAGAATATAAGAATTTAAGCTTCCCTGAGGGCTGTAGTAGAGTTTCTTCAGATTTCACAATGTCTACATTTTGGGAACATGTTTTTAAAAATGAGACAACATTGGTTTTAATCCGTTTTATTGAAATATAATGGAATGACATCTAAGAGCATGTAATTTGGAATCATGCACAACTGTGTTCAAATCTAAGCTTACCAGTTACAATCTATGTGTACTGGGACAAATTACATAATCTCTCTAAACTTAGTTTTATCATTGTAAAATGAGGCTGATAATAATAATAAACTCATAGCATTGTTTTGAAGATTAAATCAAATATTAAATGTGTAGCATCTGCCACATAGTAGAGTCTCAAAAACACTAGTCCCCATTCTCTTGTTTTTATTTTAATAAAATAAATCTGTCAGGAAACTTGTATATCTATACTAAATTCAGTTTTGGCATCTCAACTAACATCAGCAAGATGTTAAAGTGGCAAAAATGAAAGAAATTTAAAAGAAGGGCAATGGAAACAATTGATGTCAAGAATAAGATTCATTTATCCAGGTAAGAAAGATAAATGTATTTTGGTGTAAACTACGAGGGGAACACACTTCGGCAAACAATGCTAATATAAAAGCATTTTAAATAAAATTTAGTATAATGCATCTTTAGTATAATGCAAAATCCTTTCTCAAGGATTTTTTTTTTTTACCCATGTTTTTATTAACCTTTCAGAAGCACATGAGGAAGATATTTTCTCTAAATTGTGGATGAGAGAAAAAAAAGGTACATAGGAACAATGTGATTTGAGTAAATTCACCCAATGAATCACAGGCAGAGACTAAAAAATCCACTCATTTGGCTCTTGCTGACTCTGTCCAAGCCTTCACTGTTTTGGGTTAGGGGCCTGAATGTACAGGATCACCTGCCACTATTCAAGAATGTAACAGACGCCACCTTGGGACTCCTACTCAGAATCTGTTATAGAGGAGGAATTAATCAGCCAGTGATCTGCCATTTTTACTATCCCCATGCCCAGCTTAACCTCCATGACCAGAAGCTGTAGCCTCTCTTTTGCCCTTCGTCATACTCTTTTTCCCAAACCACAACTCAGGTTAAGTATAACTAACTTCTCCAGGCCAGTACCCATGTGGCTTAAGAAAAATAATCACACTGACTAGTCTCTCTTTGAATTTATGACCTTGAACCTCAGTTGGACTCTAAATGCTCCACTGATAATCATACCTTATTCATGTTTGCCATGAATTGACAAACCTTGACAATTCATTCACTATTCTGCTCTACTTGATAATTACTTCACTCTTTGCTCCTCCCTAATCTTCAACACATTCTTCCCTACCTCCATTTTCACAGGGGAAATTGAAACATTGGAAGAGGGTTTCCATAGCCTCTCATGATATCTACTTTTAAAGCCTTCCAGCATCTATACCCACATACTCTTCCTCCTTACCTGTGACCACAGGTGATCTATACCCCTATCTGAGCCACCAAGTCCCATCCTCTTTCACTTTCTCAAGGTGACTCATTTAGCAATTCTACTTTCTGACATCATTAGGGTTTCTGTTGGTTGGTTGGTTGGTTTTAACTGGTCTACTGGGTCATTCCCATCAGTATTCAAATGTGTGACTTTTATCCCCACTATTACACTCAGACTTCTCATGTCTGTGTCACCAGTGTCTTCCTTGTTGCTAAATTCAGTGGTGAATTCTCATTTCACATCTTACATAATTCTGCAGCAGTTGACACACTGATCTCTCCCTTCTTCTTAGTAAACTTCTACCCTTGGCTTCCAGGACACTATATTCTCTGCTTTTCTTTTATATCACTGGTTATTCTTTCTCAGGTGCCTTTGCTGAGCCCTCCTCATTTTCAGACCTCTTAACGTGGTATTCCCATCAGTCCTTGCATGCCTTCTTGATCTGCATTCACTCCATCTCATGCAATCTTGTTTCAATGAACAAGCCAACCAAGGACTCCCAAATTTACATCACCCTATCAGACCTCTCTTATTAATTTGAAAGTGATACTTTTGACTGCTTAATTATTTTCTACTTAGATGTCTAATAGACATTTCAAATTTAATACATCTAAAACAGAATTCCTGATCCCCTCTTAATAAGCTCTGCTCCCCGCTTTGTAGGTGATAGCAAATCCATCTTTCCAACTTCTCAGGCTCAGATTTTTTTTTGGAGGACTCCAAAATTCTCTTCCTAAGATTTTACAAAAGTAACCCATTTTTTTTTTTTAATTTTATTTTTTAAAATTATACTTTAAGTTCTAGGGTACATGTGCACAATGTGCAGGTTTGATACATAGGTATACATGTGCCTTGTTGGTTTGTTGCACTCATCAACTCATCATTTACATTAGGTATTTCTCCTAATGCTATCCCTCCCCCAGGCTCCCACCCCTGACAGGCCCCAGTGTGTGATGTTCCCCACCCTGTGTCCAAGTGATCTCATTGTTCAATTCCCACCTATGAGTGAGAACATGTGGTGTTTGGTTTTCTGTCCTTGTGATAGTTTGCTTAGAATGATGGTTTCCAGCTTCATCCATGTCCCTGCAAAGGACATGAACTCATCCTTTTTTATGGCTGTGTAGTATTCCATGGTGTATATATGCCACATTTTCTTAATCCAGTCTGTTATTGATGGACATTTGGGTTGGTTCCAAGTCTTTGTTATTGTGAATAGTGTCGCAATAAACATATGTGTGTGTGTGTCTTTATAGTAGCATGATTTATAATCCTTTGGGTATATACCCAGTAATGGGATTGCTGGGTCAATGGTAATTCTAGTTCTAGATCCTTGAAGAATCACCACACTGTCTTCCACAATGGTTGAACTAATTTACAGTCCCACCAACAATGTAAAAGTGTTCCTGTTTCTCCACATCCTCTGCAGCATCTGTTGTTTCCTGACTTTTTAATGATTGCCATTCTAACTGGTATGAGATGGTATCTCATTGTGGTTTTGATTTGCATTTTTCTGATGATCAGTGATGATTAGCATTTTTTCACGTGTCTGTTGGCTGCATAGATGTCTTCTTTTGAAAAGTGTCTATTTGTATCCTTTAACCCATGTCTTTTTTTTTTATTATTATTATACTTTAAGTTCTAGGGTACATGTGCATAACGTGCAGGTTTGTTACATATGCATACTTGTGCCATGTTGGTGACATAACCCATGTCTTTAGTATCTTACCTGATACATGAATAAATAGAGGAGCAAAGCTCCAGACTTTCTGTAGACTTTATGGTTTTCTAAAGTGACATGAGTTCTAGAATATACTTAGTAGAGGGCAAGGGAACCAGCTGGGTCTCCTCTGTGGCCAGCTTGGAACTAATGACCACATAGCGTATACTGGGGCACTGGAAATCTATTGGAGGATGCAATGATTATTAAATAATTCATGTTGAGGTGGAAACAACACAAACTTGAAGTCAGGAAGATGTAGGATCAGGTCAGATCTTGGACTTCTCCAGGCTTCTCTTTCCTTCAACTGTAAGCCATTGTGAGGCTCAAGTGACATACTATGTGTAAAGTTCCTAGCCCAGGGCAGGAACAGAGCAGGACCACTAAGGGTGTTGTTTGTTTGTTTTTTTTTCCTAGGCAAGAATCATCTGCATTAACTTATATTATATCATTCCCTGGGTATCACAAAGAAATTTAACTTGCCTCAATGCATGATTGTACACTAAAAAGATTAATTTGTAAACTGGAAGAAATGGAACAAAGGGCTTCTAGCTTCTCTTTTACAAACTCTGAATGCTTCAGATTTGCAACGGATGTTATAAGACGATAGGAACTTTCCAGGGAATATCAATAAAAGGATCATGAATCATCAATTCTGGAGATGAATATAACGCAGTAGCTATTTAAATTTCTACTAAGAATATGTGATTATGAATACTTATTGAGAATCTGCTGTGAGCAGGCATTAGATGTTTTGTAGAACTGACCTTAGAAGAGATGAGACTTGTGGATTCCAGAACTACTAAAGAGCTGGCTTAAACGTTATATGCCTTCCTAGTACTGGGCAAAATATTTCTATTAAGACTGCTAAAGGGCTTCTGAGGGACTTCTAAGAGACTGTTAGTACACTTCAGAGGATCCTGTCAGGAAGCTTTTAGGGGAGTTGTGCAAATGCATAGTCAGCTTAAAGCTGTTAGATGCATTAATTAATGCCAATTATTCTCATGTGGTAGCCATAGCTTCAGTTGAGAATGACTGTACCACATCTGTTTCCTTAAGGCACAGCTTTTGTCTTCATTTGAGGGAGTGTGTAGGAGATCTAGCATTAAAAAACCCTTAGGAATGCTAAGAAATTAGATTTCTCCAAAGCCCTATAAAAATCATCTACCCATTCAGTGCTACAATTGCTTCACCTATGAAAGAGAAATAGTGACAATGAAAATAAAAATTATTTTTCCTGGAACTTCTAATTGAAGTTCCTCAAAATTGAAGTGGGCTGAAATTGATTATGGAAATTGTAATGCAACTCAATGACTGAGGAAGCTGCATTTCATTATAAGGATAAATATAGATTAAGCTAGTACTTGTTCCTGTTTGCCTGAAGTTGCTGCTGCCTGTACCGGAAGGTAACACTCCAATAGCAAGTATGACTAATACCAGGTTTAAATTGAGTTTGTCTCATCTTCCAAAATGAGTTATTTTCAGCTATTCAGAAAAATATACAAATAACCACCTCTAATGGTGCAAAACCAGTTTAGACTATTGACTTTGATTTATTTAAAACATGTAGTAGCAACTAAACTGCTGATTTATGAGTATTGACTGGACATAAATACATAAATTTAGGATATGCTTTAAATAGGCAGTAATAATTATGGATATAATTTGGTATGCTTTCATCAACAGCTAAGTGAAAAATCATAATACAAAATTGAAAATAAAAAATCTCAATTATGCAAACATATTTACATTCATCACATTTTCTTTACATATATGTATAAGAAAATATTGGAAGTAAGCACAGAAAATCTTAGCAGTGGTCATCTCTAGGTGATGGACTTATTGATGTATTTTTTTCTGTCTTTTTCTTACTATTTTCAGTGCTTTCTAGGTGCCGGTGAAATCTATTAGTCTTATAGTATTAGAAAATAGTCATTAAAATTGTGCTTGAAGGTGGTACTTCGCACAGAGCAGGAGCAGAGTACAGTAAGCGCTGAGCGAACAAAGGGATCCATCAGAAAAGCTGACAAGCTTTACCAACTCTCTGACAGCTTTGTCCATCTTTCTTGTAGGATGATAATAAAATGTCACATTATGGACGTTTCATCACAAAATAAAGATAGCATATTATAAATCAGTACCATAAATAATTAGCATGGACTAATCAAGTCCCTTTTGTGGTGAGACAGCTCTAATTGCTTTTAATTGCATGCTTTCACTTATAGTACTTGCTAATTCTTAAATTTGTAATCTCCAGTGTTCTCTTAGTCATTAGTATAAATTAGCAATGTTGTACTCTATGCAAATCAGTTGGCTGAAAAAGTCATTTATGTGGAAAATACTGTAAATAAACTTTTTCAACTCAATTAAACAATTTGGGTGTGATACCCCAGGCTTTAAGGAACAAGTAATTGACTAAAGCAGTTAAAAACCCCTGGGTCCAATCCAGAAAACCTTACACAGACAAAATTCCCACTTTCTTCAGCACTAATCTTGTACACCCAGGAATATCAGAATAAGTCCAGAGATGAAATTCCATGTGGAAAAGAGAAGAGGGTTATGGGTAATATTACTGACTGCTACATGCGCTATCATAATTCTTAGTCCTAAAAGTAACTATGGTATTAAAATATAAAATGCAACAAAAGGCATGCCCTTCAGTATTTCCCAAGCTGTGTTCTACTGATGTCTACTCTCTCAAGATGTGTCGTTGGTTACAAATGGAGTCTTATGATTTTGGTAAATTTTACATTATACATATATATATGTATCATATATGTATATTTATTTCAAAGGGTCTTAGAGACAGTAAGATATTAAAAGTCTGAGCACTTGTACAGTAAATATTTTTTAATTAGTTTATTCCAGAGATTAATCCCATTTGAAAATGGAACTTTATTTTGTTTTACTTTTTAAACTTAATATCTACTAACAGTCCACAGAGTTTCATTCCATGGAAGACACTCCAAAACAAAAATGTATTAAAACAATATTCTGAACATGGGACTTGTTGGATATGGTGCATATGTAATTTGGAGGTAAATTCTATAGTTCTCACATTACCCTCTAGTAAGTAGTTGTGATACAATGCAAAATATATATTTGGTCTTTGTCCCTCGTTCATGGCACACAATTGGAGTATCTTTTGTGGGTTGATGAAATGACTGGTGGCTGGGGTCTCTAGATAGTTTCTTTCTGGTGACCAGGATAGGAGCTAGTCACCAGAAAGACGATGTAATTAGATGGTTGGAACTTCTAGCATGACCTCCTGACCTCTGGGGTAAGGAGAGCAACCACAGATTGAGTTCAGTCACCAGTGGTGAATCATGTAATCAATCATGCCTACGTAATGAAACCTCCATGAAAACTACTAAACAGTGGAGTCCAGAGAGCTTCTAGATTGGTGAACACATGGAGGTTCTGGGAGGGTGGTGGCATTCTAGGAGAGGGCATGGAAGCTCTGCACCACCTTGCCTTCCACTCCCAAACATTGTCCTCTGCACCTTATTCATTTGGCTGTTCCTGAGTTGTATCTTTTATTAAAAAACTGCTAATAGTAAGTAAACAATTTTTCTGAGTTCTGTGAGCTGTTTGAGCAAAAACACTGAGCCCCAAGTGGGTGGTTCATGGGAATCTCCAATGTGTAGCCAAGTCAGAAGGAAGTATGGAAGTGTGGAAACCTGGGGACCCGATATTGTGACTAGCATCTGAAGTGGGGGCACTCTTGTTGGGTTAAGTCCTTAAACCTGTGTAGTCTCACACTAGCTCCAGGTAGCTAATACCAAGATTGAATTGAATTGTAGGACACCCAGTTAGTTTCTAGACAGTTGGAGAATTGGTAGGTGTGAGGAAACTTACACAGTAGTGTTGCAAATAGATAGTCTGTTTGTTTGTTTTTGTTTTTTGGAGCAGGGGTCTTGCTTTGTCATCCAGGCTGGAGTACGGTGGCATGATCTCCATTCACTGCAACCTCGGTCTTCTGGGCTCAAGCAATCTCCTGCCTCAGCCTGTGGAGGAGCTGCGATTACATGCACCCACCACCACGCCTGACTAATTTTTGTATTTTTAGTAGAGATGGGGTTTCACCATGTTGGCCAGGCTGGTCTGGAACTCCTGACATCAAGTGATCCACCTGCCTCAGTCTCCCAAAGTGCTGGGATTACAGGCATGAACCACTGCATCCAGCAGATAGTCTATTCTTCCTGTGAAAAAGTATAGGGACCTGGCAGCTGCTAGGATCCCCTCAATTCCAGGTATGTCTGATTAAAAAAAAAAAAAAAAAACTGTTAGGATTCTTGATGTTTTTGAAATAAAGTGAGATGTTTAAAAATAATTCAATTGCATAGCATGTATAAAATGTCCTTTTGCAGTTTGAAGAGGTGCACACTAACACAGAGGCCTGATTTTATTTATTTATCTTTTTTTTTTTTTTTTTTGAGATAGAGTCTCACTCTGTTGCCCAGGCTGGAGTGCAATGTCACCATCTCAGCTCAGTGCAAGCTCTGCCTCCCAGGTTCACACCATTCTCCTGCCTCAGCCTCCGGAGTAGGTGGGACTACAGGCTGCCACCAACTTGCCCTGTTAATTTTTGTATTTTTAGTAGAGACGGGGTTTCACAGTGTTAGCCAGGATGGTCTCAATCTCCTGACCTCGTGATCCGCCCTCCTCAGCCTCCCAAAGTGCTGGGATTACAGGCGTGAGCCACCACACCTGGCCGATAACAATTATTTTGAGCCATAAATGTGAGTAAGTTTTGACTTTCAGTCCTGTATCATTGGAGTGTGATCTGGGGGATGGTGGGGCAGGGCTGGTGTCTAAGTCCAAGTCTCATTTAGGTCCATTGATTCCCTGTCCTCTTATTCTTTCTCAAAAGTCTGACACATTTCTCTGCATAGTCCTCATTGCTCTACTGTAACATTCTTTTTGGGCCTTGTGGCCAATCTGTATATGTAGGAAACAAAAGTAAATCTCGCTCCAAAATTCTCCTCTATAAAAGGTCACAAAACTAGTTTAGGGGCACATCTTAAGGCTTTAGGGCATGTGTTGAAACCTTGGCTTGATTATATTTGCTTTTTAATGTTACAGGGATTTTCCATGTGTGACTTGCACACGTTGATTTACACTAAACAGACTGAACAAATACTGGAAAATATAGCAAATCTACAGAATAGGAGTGCTCTGCGGTAAAGAAAAAAAAAATAATGCTTGGGAAGATATTGAACTAGAAATGGAGTTCCTGCTACTTTTTACCATAATTTGTATGTTAAATTCCTCCAGTAATAAAAACCCTCGTTAGTTTTTTTTTTTTTTTTTGAGACGGAGTCTTGCTCTGTTGCCCAGGCTGGACTGCAGTGGCCGGATCTCAGCTCACTGCAAGCTCCGCCTCCCGGGTTTACGCCATTCTCCTGCCTCAGCCTCCCGAGTAGCTGGGACTACAGGCGCCCGCCACCTCGCCCGGCTAGATTTTTGTATTTTTTTAGTAGAGACGGGGTTTCACTGTGTTAGCCAGGATGGTCTCGATCTCCTGACCTCGTGATCCGCCCGTCTCGGCCTCCCAAAGTGCTGGGATTACAGGCTTGAGCCACCGCGCCCGGCCCCCTCGTTAGTTCTTTCTAACAAACAGAAACAGAAATTTGTGCTGGAAAGAATAGAGAGATTAATGGAAGATCTTGCCTGCTGTTGGCCTATGGACTGCTAGAATGATTTTCTGTGCCCCTTTTTAAAAACATGAATCTTTTAAATCTTTAATGTTAAATTTCATATTAAATTAACAGCATTCACATGAACTTTAAAGCAGAAATATTTACACTTCGCATTTCCTGAGGCAGTTGGTTGGGGTTTCTTTTTTAATGTGTTCAGTAGTGTCTCTGTCCCAAAGGTGTATGCTCACACTTGATTTATTTTTTGAATAAAATATTGGTGTATGAACTGTTGCCTATTATTTGATTTTAGTGTCAGGGCATCACCTCCTTCCTGAGGTGTTTCACCTGTCTATGTTAATTATTTTTTCACTCTGGGATTTTTTTAGCCAGAGTATGTTAATTCCTTCTTTTTTTTGTCATGGTTATGTTAAGCATTATTTTCTTTGTTTAAGGTGACTCTGAAATCTATTCTGCATTGATTATTCTAGGAAGGTGAGTAAAATATTTGAATCTGAAAGCGCTTTGCAGAACACATCTCAATCACAAATATCTGATATTTAGGGAAGATCAAATGTCATAGAATGGCTAGCCAAAAGTTGCTTTATGTCCTTGTTGCCTAATAAATCAGAACTGAGACATGAATCTTATTTTCTTAGTCTGAAGAATTTGCCCCATATTTCTATCTGACCTTTAAACAAAAGAGGAATATTTACAGTTACCAAATACTAAATAGATTTTCAAAAACATTAAAATAAGACCAAGGCAAACCTCTTCACTTTTTAAAAATTAGAAAAAGTTGAATTCAGCAATAAAATGATCTTCTTTTATCATCTGTGTAGATCAGTGGTTCTCAGTGGGCAAAATTCTCCTTGCAGAACATTTGGGAGTGGAGGGGAGTGGCGTTTTCTGCAGAGGCATGATATTTAGTTGTCCTATGTGGGGCTGTGTTCCTACTGGCCTCCAATGCATAGAGGCCACAGGTGCTGTTAAACATCCCACAATGCGCAGGACAGTCCCCCACAACAAAGAATTATCTGTCCTGAAATGTCAGTCATGTTGAAAAGGAGAAACCCTGGTGTAGATGAATGGCTCTCAGAGTGTGATGCCCAGACCAGCAGCATCAGTGTCTCCTGGAACTTAGACATGTGCAGTGTTGGGTCTCAGCTTGGGCCTCTTAATCAGAGTGGGCTCCAGCATTTGTGTTTTGATGATTACTCCACGTGATTCTGAAGCATGTATGTTTGAAAACCACTGAAACCGATGTTTAAATCTTCTCTTTCAGTCACTTTAAAAAATACGAATTCTTACTTTCTACTCAACCTTCTTCTTTGAGCAGTGGCTGAAGTTTGAAATGGAGCCTATTTACAAACTCCAACTTCTATCCACAAGAACATTCTTGGGTAAGGGCCTCTCTCCAATCCTCTGGCCAGGAACAACCCGTGTTCTCTTCTGTTGTGTTGTTGTAAGAGATTGGCAGTAGTCAACCCTATGCTTTGGCCTATCACAATTAGTCTATCCCATGACTTTATATAAAACTGTAGCTTGTCCTGCAAAAAGTCAGAGCTGGTAGTTGGAAGTTTAGCAACTGCTCAGCATGTTGCATCAAAGGGCTTTTGAAGTTAGCAGCCTGAGTTCTTTCTAGCTTTGAACCCATTAGTTTCATTTACAGTCCTGTAATTTGGGGCTGCAATTTGTAGTCTGCTCTCAAATCTCACACTTACTAAATCAGTTATACTTGGGGGTTAGCTCAAACTAAAATCTGCACTGTGAAATGGCTCACAGGGCATATCTTAAGCCATGATGACATGGATTTCTTCATATATGAAAAAGTACACCACGTTTTCTTGCCCGTCTGTAGTACAGAAAATGGAATATCTAGAATTGTGAGGCCAGGAGATGAAATTTGTCATTGATGGCTTTTAGTAACTTGAGGAGGAACTGAATCCTTAAAAATACTAGATAGGAAAGCCTGTGGTTTGCCAGCCCATCTTTTTTCCACCATGTATTTAAACTCTTATATCAATGTTGGAAAAGACAGCTTTTGTATGAGTTTTTACAATAGAGTGAAGGAATGCAAATCTTATAATTAAGAACTCAGCCTTCATTATTTGTCTGCAAATCATACAATAAAATAAATCTGACACACACGGCCAAATGTTCTTACTCAATTAATCTGGAAATATGTTATTCATCTGCTGTGGCCTGCCATTGCAGCTGACAGTTTTGCTTCTCTTCCGCTCTGTTGAGGGTTTCTGGCAAGCGGCTCTGCCAAGGGCTTGAAAACCTGAACACAAAGTAATGGTTTTGAATCCGGAGGAGAGGTGAACCATGTTACCACCTGTAGTTTTCTTTCTAAATCGCCCCTTCATTTCCGTGAGATTTGGAGACTTCCACTGAGTCAGTATGAAAAATACTTTACGTTATGCTGTCAGGAAATAATGCCTGCTTATAAGGCTTTAGATAAAGTAATAGTCACAAGGCTGCAATGACGGAAATATCCCCAAACTGGAGATAAAGCTGTGTTCCAACTTGTCACATTGTCTCTTCATGTCTCATTCAGTGTCATTCTTCCAGAATTAAGAGGTAATTATGCTCTTCATGATCCTAGACTCTTTTTCTTTTCTTGATGTCGAGAAACAACAGGGATCTGAATTTAATTGGTCTGTTTTTACCTGATTTATTGACATAAATTTGTTTTTTTAATAGTAGGCGTTATGGGTTTTTTTTCACCTTAGAAAATAACTCTGGTGAACAATAGACACTGTGGACTACTAGAGAGTCTAGAGGAGGTGGGTTAAAAAACTACCTATTGGATACTATGCTCACTACCTGTGTTACAGGATTCATACTCCAAACCTCAGCATTACAAAATGTTCCCATGTAACAAATCTGCGATATACTCCCTGTATCTACAATAAACATTGAAATAAAAAATATAACCTTAATGTGGACTCTTACGCTTTGGATGACAGAACCTGTTTTGCTTCCTTAAAAAGGAGCTGAAATTCAGTAGGCTGCTGGGTTCCTTAAAGGTGATAAATAAAATACACGCAGACAATTTTCTCCAGAACAGTTATCACCCAATGAACAGGTAATTTAGTGATGACATTAATCCAGTGGACTTGTTTTTGGTGCGTGTGTGGAGAGAAAACAATTTTTAATACTCTAAATTTGTGTTTTTTGGGAACAGGATTATGGTGGTTGATGATAGTCCGTGTGTGTGTTTGTGTGTGTGTGTGTGTGTGTGTGTGTATGTGCGTGTGTGTCCTTGAAGGCTGTAGACAGTTCTGAGGATCCTAGGGAATAAAAGAAGGAATAGGTGGTTTTCTTTTTTTTTCTTTTTTTTTTTTTCAGCTTCCAAGTCATTTTATTCAGAATTTTTTGTTTGTTTCCTCAATCAATAGATACTATACAAAACAATGTAAAAAATGGCTACTATTTTCTCTCCCCAGCTTCCCCCCGCCGGGGACAATCCTCTAGGGAAACTCACTCTGGGGTTTTAGGGGTTCTCCCTCTAGATTTGGTCCTGCAAGTGAGGGTGAGTTACATAGTCCCTTGAATCACTTTCAAAGGAGCTCAGCTGAGGTGAAGAGAGCTTCTGGGATCTGGAGGTTACTAGGTTAGGGAAATGGGTTAGGGTTTTTTTGGGAGAAAAGCCAGCGCCTGGGGCCTACCCCAAAGAAAAGGTATCTAAAATGTTCACGGTTCCTTCTTTTGCTTCAAAAAGTGACATTTATTCAAAGAAAAAAAGACAAGATGTCCATCCCTTGGCTCCCTTCCCTCGTGCCTCCTGCTGCTCCTCAGCCCCCCAACATTGAACACTGGCTGGGGCTAGGTAGCAGGACAGCCCCTCAGATGAAGTCAACAACATTAAGGGGAATTTCCTCAATGGAGGTGTTGTAGAAGGTCTCTGTGTCTCAAAGGGTCCCCTTATCTTCTTCTGTCACCATGTTGATAGCCACACCCTTATGGCCAAACCATCCACTTCAACCAATTCTGTGGATATAGTTTTCCCTGTTGGTCGGAAGGTCATAGTTGATGACTAAAGAAACCTGCTGCACATCAATGCCTCTGGCCTACGTCAAGAAAGACGACTCTTCAGCATGTATATCAGAGGACAATCTATCCTGAAGGGAAGACACTTAGGTATCCATGTAGGCAGCCAAGGAAGGCAGAGGAAATAAGCATCCCTGTTCCTCAAAGACCTTAGGCATGCCAGATTATATTCCAAGTTGCTACTTTCCTGAGAGGGGCACTGTATGTCCCCTTGGAGAGGGAATCACCTTGGATAAGAATATGTGTTTTAAAGCAAGAAAGAATGAAATCAGTTAGGTGAATCCTCCAGGCATTTATCAAATGATTTTAAAAGTCAATCTTCTCTTTTTGGAGTCCCTGCATTAAACACTTCATTGTCAGGCAAGGGCATGAAGGCCATGGGAATCCCGTGTTGGGTGGACCCAGTTTCTAATGGCCTGCATTTGCATATCAAAGGTTGCCTACCTGACTCTCGAATATCCAGGGCGCCCTACATTTGCATATTAAAAGGCTAGAGTGGGAGAACCAGCTTTTTCATGGCTATGTCAGTGACATGCCTGATCAAACCAATCCCCTGAGCCCTATGCAAATCAGACATTGCCTCCTCCAGCCTCTGCATATATACCTAGCTGGTATCTGTGGCAGGTGAGGACTTCCTCTTTTGGCTCTAGAGCCCATCTCCCTCTCTGTACAGGGAAGCTTCTTCCTTCTGTCTTCTGCCTTCCTTCTTGCCTATTAAACTCTCCTCTCCTTAAAACCAAAAAAATAAAAAATAAATAAATAAACACTTTATTGTCTTCAAGTCATCAATCATTTCTCAATTCAAATGCTAATTACTTTTCAAACAGACCCTCTCTGGAAGAGTTAACTCTGCCGCTATTATGATTATGAGAGAATTCATGGTTCTGTTTCATGGGTACAGGCAAATAGAAGACACATTAATGTACCAGCATACAAGTTATTTTCTACTCCTAAGGGCTCTAGGAAGAAATAGAAGGAATATGAGGCACATCTCTTTCTTTGTTAATGATTTTACACAGCGTCTGTCACATTGCAAGAACTCAATAGTTTATATCTTGAACAGATGAGCATGCAAACAAACATGAATTTGGTCTCCATTAGAAATACTGCAATGGTTACCAAGGGCCACTAGAAACAAAAGGTACTTTTACTGATTACTTAAGCCATTTATTTCTCTTACAATGAAATTTTACATAATTTACTTCAGGTACCATATGAAAAGGGAATTTTAAAATTGTCTTATTTAACCCTGTTATTCACCCCAAACAGGACAACTTAGCTCACACTAATGTATGTTTGTCCCCCAATAAGTTTTTTCTTTTTCTTTTTTTTTTTTTTAGACAGTCTCAATCTGTTATCCAGACTGGAGTGCAGTGGCACGATCTCAGCTCACTGCAACCTCCCCCTCCTGGGTTCAAATGATTCTCCTGCCTCAGCCTCCCAAGTAGCTGGGACTACAGGCGCGTGTCACCACGCCTGCCTAATTTTTGTATTTTTGGTAGAGATGGGGTTTCACCATGTTGGCCAGGCTGGTCTTGAACTCCTGGCCTCAAGTGATCTGCCCCCTACCCACAACCCTTGGGCTCCCAAAGTGCTGGGATTGCAGGTGTGAGCCACAGCACCCGGCCAATAATAGGTTTATGTAAGATCAGATGAACTTAAGATTGCTGTAATTCTAGGCTATTTCTAGACTGTTGCTTAAGTAGATAGATGGGTAGTTTCCCTGGTTAGGTGCTAGAATGCTTGTTGTGGGCACATTTTAACTCAATATTTGGAGGAAAATATGACAGTAAACACATATCCTGACAGCCAAGAGAGCTGGTACTGACAGGAATAAATGTTCCAAAATTTCTCAATTCTGGACTGCTACTTTTATATCTTTATCTCTCCATACATTTCTCTCCCCTTGAATGGGTCTCTTTATCATTCTTTTTAAAGTTAAACATCTACTCTCTATTTGTTTGTAGGCATTTAGATTGTTTATCTTTCTAAATCAACTGACCTATTTCCTCACATGGTAGATACTTCTAAGAGCTAGAGAAACAGATGACTTGGCAAAATTTGAGATTGGGATTTTCAAAAGGTTTGCCAGATCAATGTTCCAGGTCAATTTTAACTCCTTATCTTGCTGAACTTGGGCCTGTTGCCATTCTTCTTAGAGGGAGAGGAACTAATGTGCAGTGCTTAAATTCACAGACTCAGTGCTTGAGTTTGAATCCTAGGCACTTTCTAGCTGTGTAAGCTTAGGCAAGTAACTTAACTTTTCTGTGACTTTTAAGTTTCTAAACACAGTTTTGTAAAATGGAGTTCATAATAGTACCCATATTAGTGGATAGAAGATTGTATTAAATGGGTCAATTTTGTAATACTTTTAGAACAGTCTCTGGCATACAGTAAGCACTCAAAAAGTGTTAGCTACTTTTTATTGTCCTGTGTCTGTATCCCTGTAGCCTTAAGGGAAAATGTGCTCCCTGTGGCAGCCAGACTCCCTCTCATGGCGTTGTAAGTTTCTAGCAGGGCAGGAGAGAAGGGGATCCTAAACACACACTTGCTTGGGTGTACGTTGAGGTGAGGAAACTAGTGGACATTTTCACTTTTTTTATTTTCCCATTCCCATAGTGATGAGTAGCAAATTTCTAGGAAAATTAAAAATAATTTTTCATCAGTACAATTTGATATTTGTATTTGGTCTAATCCATTTTTAAAAATGGCTGAAAGGAAGATAATGCACAACAGATAGAGTTTTACTTTTCTCACAACCTAGGGAATCTAGAGTATTGGTTCAGTGGCTCGGGGTGTCAGCACTTTGACTCTGGGATTCTTGTGGCCTTTTCCTCATGTTTGTTACCTCTTTGTCTGTTTCCTTCTGCCTGGGAAAACAAAAGCTTACCCAGAACTACCCTTCCTACCTCCCTCCCTCTCCTCATAACCAAGAACTTTCTGCTAAAGATCTCATTGGATAGAAATGGGGCACCTGCAAGCCCCAACTGCAAGGGAGTTTGGGAAAGTGGCGAATAGAGTCGTCAGAATTGGTCTAAACAGATCATGCTGTTTTGCTTGGAACTGGGTACTGACTCTGAGCATTCTTAGGCATCTGTTTTCAAATAAAGTATGGGGAGGGATGGGCATTAGCCAGAGCATTAGGAATGTCTTCTATAGTGGCTTTCATACTGGTTAATCTTGCCTATCTCAGTGGTAAACACTTTTACTTGAATTATCTTCATTATTAATAAACAATAGTATAAATAGGTACCACTTTTTTACAGTGCAGAAAAATGAGGCAGCTAATAGGTGGTGAAGATGAGATTCAGGCTAAGGCCATCTGATGTCACGCTAGTGCTACCCCCGACCTGTCCGTGCAATTATATTAGAGCTAGAGGCAAAGTGATTACCTGACCCCTCCTTGAGAAAATGAAATGTGATTTGTCAGGCTGTTACTAGAGAGAAGAATCTCTGGAGTCTTCTATATGAGAATCCTGAACATTGAACTACGTGTCATAGCAAATGACCCAGAATCTCTGAGAAGCACAGCCTCCCTTCTGAGCCCCTAGGTACATTCCTCTCTGTCCTCATTTGAGGAACTCTATTTTGATCTCTTTTATCCTTCTGCCTGGGATCTCTTCCTCTGTCAATTTATGGCAAGTTCCAGCAAAATGTAACTCCTACAGTGTGGATGACCCTGTATATTCTTTGACTTGTGACAATTACCCTTATGTAATGAAATCTTTTCGAGAAACACATACAATCAGCATGCCTCTTTTTGGTGTAGGGAGGAGCACAAGGTTCACCAAGGATGCAGTCACGTATTTACCGCTCTGATTGCACTTACACCTGGTTTAAGACCTAATTATGCCATCAGTTCTGGCCCAGATGTCTGGCTGTGCAGCTGCAGGGAGAGTTGGTGCTGGGCTCACTTACAGAGAATTTAGTGGAACTCTCACAGAGAATATCAAGGAGTTCCTTGTTTAGGCTAGAGAAATGCTAGGGCTTCTGTTTTATTACCACTCTTTTTTTTTGGCAGTGGCAGGCCTGGGTATATATCGGGGTAAGCATGGTAAAGTATGATGCTCTAGCATCTGGCAGTTTGTACTGGGGAAGAAAATGCTTTTCCTTGTAATGTCTCCCGTCCTCCACCAAAAATTTCTAACAGTGGTTTTTCTCCTTTCCAATCTTCAGCACAGAAGTGAAAAGCCATTCTGTATATCGGACAAGTTATTAACGCTTCAATGTAAGGATTATCTGGTCTACTCATTAATTCTCAGAATCTGGGAAAGTGTCAGGGCAGCTATGGAGACCTTAGTACCTACCTCTATAGCAGGGGGGTCAGCAAAGTTTTCCTGTAAAGGGCCAGATAGTAACCTCTGCCTCTTGGGTTCCAGCAATTTTCTTGCCTCAGTCTCCTGAGTAGCTGAGATTAGAGGCATGTGCCACCAAAATCAGCTAATTTTTGTAAGTTTAGCAGAGACGTGGTTTTGCCATGTTGGCCAGGCTGGTCTGGAACTCCTGGCTTCAAGTAATCCGCCCACCTCAGCCTCCCAAAGTGATGAAATTACTGGTGTAAGCCACCGTGCCCAGCCAACAAACATTGCTGAACATCTACTATATTTTAGGCACAGTGCTAAGTGCCTTCACAAATTGTTTCTGATTTATTCTTCATCTCATGAAAATTCTTATACACAATGCTGTTTTGTGAAGAATTAAAATGAAATTGAATGCCCTCATCATGCAAATGATTATTATTCTGTTACAGAAGATACTTCAAGACCATATTGTGGAAAAGAAAAGATTTTAACCTTATATTTATGTTCAGAGTCTTGGCCTAACATATTGATGGCATGTTTGCCAGTGTAAGCTCCCAATCATTCTTACTGGAAACCCCATACCAGTAGTTTCTTTGGAAATGTCCTTGTTTGTGTGATGGGCATGTGGGGGTGGGGATAGTAATTTAGAATGAGAGATAAAGCAAGACCTCACTGACAGGTGACATTTCATCAGAGATTTAAATGATAGGAAGGTACAAGTTGGAAGATTTTGGAGCAGAGATTTCCAGGAACAGTGACAGTAAGGGCACTACTTCAGAAGTTAGCTCCTTTGTTAGAAGAAGGAAAGGTGGTCAGAGGGATCTAAAGCATAATGTAGCAGGAGGACACCAAGAGGTAAATTCTGGAGATAGCTAATGGTCGGTTAGATTATGAAATAAGGCATGTTAAACACTTAACACAGACCCAAGAAGGTACTAACATTAGCACATAATAAACAAAATTACATCACTGAGTTTGAAGAGTCAGAACTGTTTTCTTATGGTTGAGTTGAAGGTTAGGAATTAGCCAAATGGACATGCATCTAATTGAAATAGAAAACAGGTTTATAGAATTATGTCTCAAGTTTCCCTCAAGGTATCACAGACAAAATAATTTGGGATCAAAGGCCTCATAATAAGCCCAGCAAGGGCACATGGCTGTCCATAACCCGCTGACCACGGGTGGGTTGGATCTCTTTTGGTCTTCTATAGGGATTTTTAAAAAAATCTCAAAATGCTGATAAATTAAAGGGTTTGATTACCAAGAAATACTAGCATTTCGAATCATAGAATATGTAGAGCTAAGATATCTGACATATAAGCAATTTGCTCTGAACAGAAATAAAGAAAACTTGTAAGAACTTAGTAGGACAAGAACAAAACAAATCAAAACAAATTAACCGAGCTATTAAATCTACAGAGCCCCAAAGAAGCTGTATGTTCAATGTAATCTGCAGTCTAGTTGCTTGACTGCTGGAGCCTGGCACAGCAACTAAGGTTTTGAGTCACAATTTGTGAAGGTGCTACAACAGTAGGGTTTTAAATTTCAATGAATGAAGGCAAAAACAGGATTCCATTAATATGACACGTTTGCTTTGCTAGAAATGTGTGGAAATATATCTGTGAACAGGAAGTAGCAAAGTAGTCTTTTCCATGGAAAACATGAAAACCATTTTGAACACATTTACTTATGATAGAAAAGTGGAAATGACAATTGCTGCTGCAAATGCAGGCACAACTGACAAAATGTAGACAGAACATTATCCTGATGAACCTGTGCAATGCATCAATCCATCATACAGGCCATTTGCATGAGGTCTCTGCCCAGATTTTGAGCACTGGCACAAAGTTTATGTGAGATCACCATCAAATGCATTTCACATGATGTAGTAGTAAGAATATTAATGAGGATTGTGCAGTTATGAATTTGCATAAGCACAGCAAATGAAAACACTTTTAGTGCAAATAGGTTTAGTTCATTATGGGCATCAATATTATTAGAAATAAACTTTACACAGTATAAATTTGCTCTTATAAAATATTTACTTATGAAAAATTTGTATTGCTACTGGTAACAGTGGCTTAGTAGTATATAATATAGATAATTCTTCTAATACATAGAAGATCTTAACAAACTAAACAAGAAAGACTTTCTTATGGTTACTTAAGGAAAGAAATAACAGCAAATATATATTTGCCAAGAACTTTGGTTGAATCTAAAGCATAAGAATGACCAGGTTTTAAGTGTGTCATGAGGTTTTAGCTGGTTTTTATATCTGATTCATCACAACCATTCTGTTTTACTTTTAACCGTAATAGCAGTTTCTCAATTACACTAAGAAGAACATAAAAGTGGTGAGGACAAGGGTTACCAGGGCAGTGACACATACTTGGGGTGTGGGTATGGGGAGAGGTGTGGCATTCATTTTCCATCTCTATTATATCCTTTTATTTCAGAGATACAATTAGAAATAAAAAATAAACCACTATAGTTACTTCAAGCACAAATGATGACTATGGCCAAGGGTATAAAATGATTTAATTGCATAAATATTATCATTCTTTCTCTAGTAGAAATACTTTCACTGTACCTGCTTTGCTTTAAAATTTCTTGGAAGTTTTAAAATAAAACAAACAAAAAGCTTCCCTCTATTGACAGTAAGTGGTTGAATCTTACTTCAGTTCTGCTTCTTCTATGAAGTGTATCTTAGTTCTTTGCAGCTGACTGGTCTCTAGCCAGTCCCCTCTTCCCTAGATGATATAGCTTCAAAGGCCCACTTCTGGCATTGTAATATTGGTCAGCTTTGCTGACCTCCCATCAGATAAACTTGGCCTTTTCAATCTCAAGGGGTAAGCCTAGTTCTCATGTACCTCTGATTCCCAAAGGCAAGCTAGGGCTGAAAAATTATTTTTTTGCCATGTGGCAAAATGAAGTCATCAGTAGAAATATATTTTAATCTTTTTTAAAAGTTGGCTTATTTGAGTATAAAAATAACTTGATTTTAGAAAACGCACTCTTCCTTTTCACAATTTTGGTTCATTCTTTTAGCATGATTTACATAAAACTAGAAGCATTAGGGTTGAAGATACCCCTTGATAAATGAATTATGACTAAAATATCTGTCCAAGAAGAGCAAAGGTAGCTTGAAATCCATCCATTTATAATATTTTACTTTCTGCTAAAGGAGAATTCTTCCAGGAATACCATATGAGATAAAGAGTGGGAAGAAAGCCTTCCCACAGACTGTAGAGCAATCATTTTTTATGGTAACCAGTTCATGTCCTATCCTATTTCTGTAATGATTTTTGACAAACCAGAGCAAATTCTTTCACTTTTTGGACACCAGAGAAATTTGATGCCCCAAATATTGATTTTCTAATGTAATTGCAATTTCATCTGAAGGAATTACAAACAAATGGGAGTAATAGTCATATGTACATAAATTCAAATATACATCAGTTAAAAGAATTGGTGATTCCTATGTGCATACACACACAAATATTCTTTTTGGATGACCTGAAATTATTCTAATGGTTTTAGTTTTCTTCTTTGGAAAGATCATCAATTATTTAAGCTTGGAATGCAGCCCTCCAGGGAACAATGTAATCTATAAGTGGCTGAGATTTTCAATTGTATCTAGTAATTTCTCAAATATTCACTTCACTTAGCATTAGTGTTTACTGATAATTTTTATAATATCCAGGTTACTATGTCGACTTTTTTGATAACTTTAAAAAATATGACTGATCACTCACCAATTTGCAGAGCTATTTAATAATTTAAATATGCACTTCTAAATGCCCTTGGCTGGTTTGAATGTCTCTGTGTGTGTGTGTGTGTGTGTGTGTGTGTGTGTGTATGTGTGAAGTTCTTTCTAAATATCCACAATACAAGGATAAAGCATTTAAAAGTGGCTTAAATGCACAAACTGTTCAATTTAAACCTACGTAAATCAAGTTGGGTTCAATTATGTTTATTCCATCTGTTTTTATCATCTGCTGTTACAATAATTTATCATTTCTACATGGTATTAAAATGTAAATGAATCAAGAGAGGAAACACATCTGTGGACTGTTAGTTAATAAAACTACACTCAGAAAGTAAGCTAAGTCATAATAATTAATTAAATTTCACTGCCCATATATGCTTGTAATTATATATTTAGTGTGCATTTGCATAATCACATAATGGGATCTATATGATTCATGCTCTGCTGAGCATAATCTGGATGCACAAATCATCAATTCAAAACTGGAGCAGCATATAAAGACATCACAGAGACTTTTTTTTTTTTTTTCCAGGAAATGATGTATAGGAAGTAAATAAGGAATATTTAAAAACGTAAGTTACACATTCTTATGTTTAGCAGAGTAATGATGGAAAAGACAATTTAAGTAACCGATAAGCCTTGGCTTTTTTTTTTTTAATTTTGTTTTTAAAAGTACAATGCTCTTTCTCTCTTGCCAGTAGTGTATTTAGTAACTTTTGATCAGGGAAAGGTTTACTCTTTCAGAGAGGTGGTGTGAGCAGGTTAGATTAGGTATTGTTTTGGGCCGTGTTATATGTAAAGAGTCTCTCACTCATGAGAATTTTTTACTGAATCACCTTCCAATTATTCTAACCTCACAATCAATTAATTAAAAATGGAGCCTAGATAGTTGTTTTAGGACCGTATCCTGGGGCAAAATTGTGCATACTGGCCTTAAACACTAAGATATATGCAACTTAGGACAACTTAGGGTGCCCTTTTCTTGTTCATCAGGGCCTCAAGTTCAAGTGTAAACTCCCAATGCATTTAGCACTGCTTGGCAGGCTCACCATCGTTCAATCATCTTTTCTTTCCCCTCCTAC
Source organism: Macaca nemestrina (assembly GCF_043159975.1). Taxonomy (NCBI): domain Eukaryota; kingdom Metazoa; phylum Chordata; class Mammalia; order Primates; family Cercopithecidae; genus Macaca; species Macaca nemestrina. Next base: position 67,980,321 of record NC_092128.1, read on the forward strand.
CTTCCTCATCTCACACCATTTGTCCTTCTGTTATTTAAGAGTTTAATACCAAGAAACCCCAAGTAACATAAGTTGAGTGTGGCTTTTTTTTTTTTAAGGGAAAAGTGATGTTGAGGACATGACTGTTTGAGTCTCACAATTATATTCTTACCTCTGCTAATGTCAGATTAAGGAGTAGGTCAGTTGCCTGGCTGTTCCAACTACCAATAAATCAGAAGTTTGGTACATCAGTTAACTAAGATATCCAAGGACAATTTGTTTTATAAGTGAACAATAAAAATTGTTCCTCCTCCTGCCAAAGAGATGGTGTTTGTGTATGGAAATAAAAACACAACCCTTATCATAGGCACCACCCACTGATTTATCTACTAAGCACTTTCTCAATAGGTTAAACAGATTCAAGTTGCAAGCTGAAGCAATAGGGCAGGCCACCAAACCAGAGAACAACCAGACAAGCCGTTAGTTGAAATTCCAAAACTGAAGAGTTCAAACATTACTATTTATTAGTAATAAGTGTATTTGTTTTGGTATTTACATTTTAAACTCTTTTTGGAAAATACACCCATTTCTCCCCTAAAAACCTCAAACATTTAAGAAAAACCTAAAGATGGAACAACATCTACAGAAAAGGTGAAAATACTTTGTTGTCATGGAAATGGAAGAAAAAAATTAAAACATATTTTGAATAGACCTGATAAAGAAAAAGACCAACAACTCTCACTCAAGCCAATTTCAAGTAAGTTAAAATGCTATGATGCATCAGTATATTTAATAATCACTTATTTTGAACATAAAGAAGATATATGATTTTGATTAATAAGTTTCTCACTGTCTGTGTTAAACATTACATCCTAACTTTCTTCTTGAATCTTCTTGTCATCAGAAGCAAATTCTTTTATCCTGTATGACTTCTCCCTTTTTTAAACTTAATTTTGAAATAATTTTAAACTTACAAAAATCTGCAAAAATAATCCAGAGTTCTGCATACCCTTCACCCAGCTTCCCTCTGAAAAATGTTTCTGACAATGTACAATCGATGGACTCCTGGAATGACTTCATTCAACATAAAGTTATCTCACACAATAGTATTTCTGACAAAGGAAATCATTTCACAGTAGAAGTGAGCCCATAGGCCACAGAATCTACTAGTCATACATATAACTTACCACCCAGAAAAAGTTGGCCTCATAGGCGTGTGGAATGGCCTGCTAAAAACTCAATATTATTCACACTTGAGGACAATAAGTTGGTGATGCTGTATTACAGCATACTGTATATGCTTTGAATAAGCAGCAAGTATATAGTTATTTTTCCCCGATAGCTAAATCCAAGGGGTAGAGGTAGTAGTAGGAGCAGTTCCCCTATTATATTTGATGACCTTTCCCTTTCCCACAACTTCTCTCCCTGGTGACTTTTTGCCCTAATTCCCATACACTTTGTTGCAGATATTTGAAATGTCTTTGTTATTAGAGAAGAATGCTTCCTTTGGGGTGAGGATGTAGAGTGGCATAAAGATAAATTATTGGATTGAATTGGAATTGAGATTACCACCTGGCTATTTTGGGCTTCTTATTCCACTGAACTGACAGATATGAGGTTGCTAAACTGGCTGGGAAAACTGATTCCAGTTGACAAGGAAAAGTTGGATTGCTCTTGCATCTGAAGACGTCTGGGACCCAGAGGATTCACTTAGTACTTCTATATGGAACAGCAAATGTCAATGAGAGACTGGAACAATCCAATAAAGGCTGGACTAGTAGAGGCTTGGCCTCTTTAAAGAAGAATGTGTATCACTCCACCAGGTAGAGAATCTCTACTGTCAAGGTGCTGGCTACAGATATGAAATGGAAGGTGGGAAAATAATGTGTTTAAGTGGTAACTGTCATCATAAGCAGTTACTAGAAGGTAGAGCAGAAAAGATATGTTATTTTAGGTATATATTATGAATATAAAGTTTGTATATATTGAGAAAGAATAAAAGCAACCCCTGACGTCTGGTAACTGGTTTAATACTCACCGCTGGGCCATGTTATTCTCCTGCTGGACATGAATGAACTCATGAAACATCACCATCAGACAAGGTCACTCTGAGGCCATGTTAAAGTGGGACAAAAGCAGGGTAACTGAGTAAGCCATAAACTACTGAATATCTCCCTCTCCCAGACAGTATGAGTGACTGCTGCTTTAATTACAGATTTGTCCTCATTCTACTCTGCTCTCTGTATAGACAAGATTTACTAAAATACTCAGTCTTAGAATTACCCCTGCTTTCTGACAGGATTTCATTTCTCATGAATTCCTGTTTTGTCATGTCCTATCCAAATCACCCAACTGAAGCCCAGACCCTCTCCTAGAATAGGTTCTTTCTAACACCCTCTTACTGAGATGCCCAGATAAGCATTCTCTGTGGTATGTGTCCTCCTCTTCTGCAACAGTACAAGCCTGACTTGTTCATCTTATTCACCTGATGGTCTTTGGCTGAAGAATGTTAATAATGTTAACCATTCATTTTTCTTTCCTCCATCCCTTCTTCTACTACTATTTCACAAAAGGATTGTTATCTTTAATTTCATTTTTTTAAAAAATTTTTATTTATTTATTTTTTTAAGTAGAGACAGGGTTTCATCATGTTGGCCAGGCTGGTCCCAAACTCCTGACCTCAAGTGATCTGCCCACCCCGGCCTCCCAAAATGGTGGGGTTATAAGTGTGAGCCACTGCACCCAGCCTACAATTTAGTTTTTAGGTTACAGAATACTCTGGTAGGATTTTGACTGAGCTAGATGAGAAATTAACATTAATGGGGCATATTCTCCCTGTTTGAAGGTGAGGGTGAGGGTATCTGGCTTAGTTTGTATGAAGGATGGTTCCATCGTGTTAGGCAGATACAAGCAGTTTTTGCTGTATGAGACTTAAATATAGTAGATCATAGAGATTGATGCTGAAGAGCAAACATGATAAGCTGTGTAGACATTTGCCCCTTTACTTTCAGATCTAGTCCCCCTTTCCTCCCCATCCCTGTGATTTCCCAGGCTCCTTTCCCACTGGCTTACTATATAGTTTGGCCAATGGGAGACACTGCCAGAATACTGGCAAGCAGAAGCTGGGGAGAAGCTGATGGTGCTTCCAGTGGTGTTTAAGACAGTGGCTATATCTCCTTTGTGGTTCTAGATTCAGTCATAAAGCCCCTGTCACCATAGTCCCTAATCCCTGGTTCCAGCTCATATGTGGAACCTCTATTCTTTGCCTTTGATAACATCATCTGCTCCATTTGTTCACCTGCCCTAAAAATGGTGGCAACATCCTGCTGTGTTTATTTTCTGTTTGCTTTAACCTTATTTGTATTCAGTTCTTCCAACAGGTCTTTAAATAGTTACCCATATTGTTTCCTTTATTGACATACTTGGATTGAATAATGTTTTCTTCATTTCACCTGAACTGATACACTCAATAAGCCTAAAATTTGCAGATGCATTTAAACACCTTTATAGAAAATAATGACTCTTGTCACTAATTATTTTGATAAGATTACATTTTCCAAAAATGGGACAACTTAATTCTAAAAAGCTTAAAATAATTTTTGATAATCAAATCTTATGGAATTGCAAACTGCAAAACGTAGATGCAAAATAGTCATTTCCCTCACATTCTTTCCTTATTGTTCCTAGTTAAGCAGTTTCATTAATGCTTATAAATATTTGGACCATATAGCTGAAAAAATTCTTAACAGTTCTTTCCTAATAGGGATTGTAAAACAGATGTGACAAGAGTAGAGGGCTAAAATGAACTACAACTTTAATGCTACTTCTGCCCCAGAAGCTGGTTGAAGGACTTGCTTCTCTTCCTCATGATGCAAATCTGCCCTGACTTTAGCAGGAGTTATGCACAAATCCAGCTGGAGGAAAGAATCTTACTTTTTTTTATTGTCTCAGTGGATACCTGCCTGGATTTGTTTTATCAAAGTTAAATGATACCCCCAAGGTGCCTTCAAGATCAGAATTGAGTAAGGCTCAAACACTGGAAATATCTGTAGGATATCTCTGGAGTAAGTAATCATCTTTGCGAGCTGCCTCATATCTAAGTAAGGAGAAATAAAATCGAAGGGTAGGAAGAAAATAATTAGTAGAAAAACTGTTATCTCTAAACTTTGGGTACAATTTATCAATGGAGTCATGTTGATTCACCATTTTTGTTATTTTTGATTGGTGGCTAAAGTTATAGCCATAGCTGGAACTTCCTTTTATATAATATTTACATTGTGAAGAAATAATTCAATTCATAATAGGAGTGTCATTGATGAACATTCTGCTTGGGTTCAGTAAAATTAAAATCAAAATTCTACTCCCTCCATGCTAGTTATCATGTTGCAGAGAGCACGATGCTCCAGACAAGCCTAGGGAAAGGCTCGCACCCATCTCTGGAGCTCAGGGGAATACTGTTTCCCTCTTCGTTTTTCACTATATATTCAGTAAATGGGCCACTTGCGCCCAGAAAGAATTAATGCACCTCTTTAACTGCTCAAATTACCTCCAGGCAGTGACTTAGAACTGTGAAAAACTCCAGCTCACGGTCTTTGAAGAGCTTTGAGTAAGTCCAATGAAAGCAGTCACTAAGAAGCAAGTAGAAATATATGCTATTTATTGAAGTGTTGAATATGTTCATTATATGAGCCAACTGGCCATGGGGAATTTAAAACTTTTCAGCAAGTAAACATTCAAACCAGATTCTTTGTTTGTCCCTCTATCTTCACATGCTCTGAGGACAAACCATTTTATAGCCTGTATTTTCTCTTATTCAGGACAGGTTTCATCCATCCCTTTCCTGTTACTTGTTTAAGAGTCAGGAGAGTGAGTAGAATCACAGAGAGAAGACAGTAATCTCAAGGAATTAGTCTTAAGCATGGAGGCAAGGAGAGTGCTGTTGTACATATAGGCCCAAAGCCAGGGCTTAAAACACATCAAACCACAAGTCATTTTGGAATTTGAATAAAAATGAGAAATGTAACTTCATAATACGTTTTGATTCACACCTGTTTTCCCACCTCTGGGCCATTCCTCCTCTTCTCCACAGATCTATAGATTATTGACATCTGAATATTTAGGACAAGTCTTTCCTTGACATTTTCTGACAACAATCTAGCCTGTACAGATCGCCTTTCTTTGCATTCTCATTGTTTCTATTATCTGTATCACTTTGAGGTAAAGGGTTAGGTATTTAATCAAATTCAATCAATATTAGTTACATGAATAAGTCAGAAACAATCTTTTTTTTTGCCTTGCATTTGTTTGAAAATCGCATCATTTTTGTGTCATTTATGCTTTCTCTGCTTAAGCCTCATTTCCCTTTCCAGACTATAAACTCATTGAAGGCAAGGATTAGGTTTTATATCACTTGGATACAAGGATTCCTGCAATCTTCAGTGTATATATATATAGAGAGAGGTCAAAAAACACATACTTTATGATTATTGATGACCCCATCATTACTATTTTTGGGGGGCGGGGAGACAGGGTCTCACTCTATTGCCCAGGCTGGAGTACAATGGTGCAATCTTAACTCACTGCAGGCTTAACCTCTTGGGCTCAAGTGATCCTCCCACCTCAGCCTCCAGAGTTGCTGAGGCTACAGGTGTGTACTACTGCACCAGGCTAGTTTATATTTATTTTTTGTAGAGACAGGGTCTTACTACGTTGTCCAAACTGGTCTTGAACTCCTGGCCTCAAGCAACTCTCCTGCTTCGGCCTCCTAAAGTGCTGGGACCACAGGCATGAGCCACTGTACCTGGCACCATCATTACTTTTTACTTCATGATAAATCAACTTGTGGTGGCCCTGGGACAGTCAAAGATTATGCAATGCTGTTCTTCAGGACTGGTACTCCATCACAGAGCAAATGATCCAGCTCCCAGGAGCCTGGGTGATTACCTTGTTAATTTTCCATGAAAAAGGCTCACTACTTAGCATCGATTTGATCTGTATTTCTTCAGACATAATGTTGCTCCTCTGAGATTGGTGGGTCATAATTTACCATTATATTGTCATTTTGAAGGGTATAATGTCTTAGAATTTCCATTTTTGGTAAAAATATTTTGTTTCAATATGGTTTTTTTGCCCCATAGAGCAGAGTTTCTAAGTGATTTAAAGCATGATCACAACCTGTATCTGAAGAGGCATTTTTCTTTTTCTTCTTGCATCTGCCCTTAGAAATTATGAAAGTTCAGAAATGGAAATAGGTTGTGCATTTGCTTAAGCACTGCTGTTAGGTTTGCTTACTACTGCGGGTTTCTGGAAATTCAAATAAATGAAGATGGTTTAATATTTTCAGAAAGAGCTTCTTTCTTAAATGCTTCAGTATTGATAAAGCCCCTTTCATACAGAACAACAGGGTCTGCAGAGATCTCAGGGTTTATATTTTAACTTTGAAAGGAACAAAAGCAAGAAAATACTTTGAAGGTCCCCTTGAATCTAGTCAATCAAGCAGATATTGATGGAGCACCATCTGTGTGTCCCTGTGCTAGGTCCTGGGATACATATAAATCAGACACAGGCTCCACTTGCAAGAAATGTAGGTAGTTTGAGGCAGGAGCACGAGAAGGTGGGCATTCCAGTACAGGCAACATCATGTGCAAATAACGGGAGATGCCCAATGGCATTGACATGTAAACAGTATGGTGTGCTTGAGATGCTGTAAGCTGTTCAGAATTGCTGGAGCATAAAGTGTGAGAAAGGCATAGCAGGAGATAAGATTGCAAAGTTAGTCCATCCATCTATATCATGATGGGCTTTTCCTGTGATGCTAAAAAATTTGGAATTTGTTCTCTAGGGCATTGGAATCCAGTGAAGTATTAGAAGCAGGGAAGAGACATTATCAGATTATATTTTAGAAATTTCACCTGTGTTGCCATGAGGTTTGAAAAGAATAAATAGAGGCAAGAAACCCTTTAAGGAACTCTATAGAAGTTTATGCAGGAAAGGGAGCACCTACTGCAACTCAATTTATAGAAAAGTAACAGTTATGTTTTGTGTTGTGGTGACATTATTCTCCTTGGTAGGAATTCATATTTTCTTTGGAGGAAGATAAATTTATGTTAATGGAAAATTGTCTTTATCCTCACATATATTTTATCAATTATTATTTCAGTATCATCCATTTAACATAGTGTGGAGTTAACTTGTAGAAACATCTTCACAAATTCATATAGAATACAACCTATGATAATAAAAAAATTAATGAAAATGGAAATATTTTAAATTGATTACTGAACATTTCTTCCTGTGTGTGTAGCTATAGGAATTTTTAATATCCCAGGAATATTTAATTTTCTTAGACTGAAGTCACATTAAAAAAAATAACTTGACCAGTCCTTATTTAGAACCATGGATTATCAGGCATTCAGAAAATGTTAAAAAATAATTATCTTCTGTGAATGGAAATATACTTAAAAACGAAATCTGTGTATAGCATTTTAGGACTTCAACAGATGATGAAACCTTTCATCTAGTACCAGAGTTATTACATCCATTTAGGATACTCATAGAAAGTTCATAATGTACAATAGTCCAGAGATTATTTTACTTTTCTGGTGTAAGTTAATTAAAATTTGGAAGGAACTAGTTTCTCACTCCTCATACACATTTTTAGTGTATTTAAAAAACATAAGTAGCCTAGGTAATCATTTGGAAATATTTTGTGTTTATTTCAGTGCCTGTTAAGAAATAATGGAAAGGAACTTTATTGAGTGGTACTGATTTATCAGATTACATGGCACACTCAATTCCAGCCATGTTAATGATAAAGATATATGCTCCAGTACATGCAAAGCAGAGCACAACTGATGGATTTCTATGACTCTATTTTGTTTTATGTCTTTCTATTTTAAAACACATCAGTGACTTAATTGAGCATTGTGGACAGTTTTCAACCCATGATGGTATGAGAAAATAAATGTAGCATCTAATAGCAAATACTTTTACAGGACTTACTGTGTGTCTGGTGAATGCCAAGTCTTTACCAATACCAACTCATTTGAATTCACTGGTATGTTGTATTAGTCTGTTCTCACATTGCTATAACGAGCTACCTGGGTCTGGGGAATTTATAAAGAAAAGAGGTTTAATTGACTCATGGTTCTGTGGGCTGCTCAGGAAGCATGGCTGGGGAAGCCTCAGGAAACATACAGTCATGGCAGAAGGTGAAGGGGAAGCAAGGCACTTCTTACATGGCAGGAGGAGGAAGAGAGATCGGGGGAGGTGCTACACACTTTTAAACAACCAGGTCTCATGAGAACTCACTCACTATCACAAGAACAGCAAGAGGGAAATTCACTCTCATGATACCATCACCTCCTGCCAGGCCCCTTCTCCAACTCTGTGGATTACAATTGATGTGAAATTTGGGCAGGGATACAAATCCAAACCATATCATGTATCAGCCCATAAATTATACTATTACATATAGAGTTCATGTATCAATAGTTTTCAAAGCCATTTTACCATGAAAGAGAGGCTCAGTAATGTCCCAGGAATAATCTTGAAGACTCCTTAATAGTCTAGATTATATTTATGAAAAACATGGTTTACTTCTCAATGTTATAGTACAAATTCAGTTATTTCTTTTATAGTTATAAATAGTTTCTTTGAACTCCACCTTCAAACTGACCAGGAGGCCCAGCATTTCCATCATGAGCACACTCTCCTTTGTCAAACTATCTAAGCACCTAGGAAATCAATCCTGGTGTCACTGTTGATGCTTAGTGATATGATTTGGCTTTGTGTCCCCACCGAGATCTCACCTTGAATTGTTATAATCCCCTTGTGTCAAGGGCAGGACCAGGTGGAGATTATTGAATCATGAGGGGGTTCCCCCATACTGTTCTCATGATAGTGAGTGAGTTCTCATGAGATTTGATGGTTTTATAAGGGGCTTCCCCCTTTGCTTGGCACTCATTCTCTCTCCTGCCACCCTGTGAAGAGGTGCCTTCCACCGTGATTGTAAGTTTCCTGAGGCCTCCCCAGCCATGCAGAACTGTGAGTCAATTAAATCTCTTTTCTTTAAAAATTGTTCAGTCTTGGGTATTTCTTCATAGCAGTATGAGAACAGACAAATCATACACTTAGTGTGTACAGTCCTAAGGTCACTTCTCCACTGGAGCCGGGGTTCAATTCTGCAGGCAAATGTGCTTCTTCTTCCATGGGGGAAACTTGAAATTCACTCCTTGACTCCTACCTCAACACCACCAAGTGCTAAGTGCTGCCAAAGCATCTGTATACTAGGCCTCCCAGGACCCCACCTCTGTAGTTTACCCTTTTTGCCCAGTGATTGTTCCTCATTGTCCTCAATCACTCCACCAGGCAGGCTGGGCCCTGATGGTCTTCCAGGATTGGATATACATTCTTCAGAAAACAATTCTTCCTCTGAACTCCATATGAAATTAATATCACCAGCTGAAATGGGCTGATTATTTTAGGGTTCTCGTAACCATAATCTGCTACCAGACTGTGGTCAGGGTTATCTAATATACTCTAACAATTTTCCCTGGTTTCAAGTTTTAGTGAGTGGGCATTAGGATCTAAATACTCTCTATTCTAAAAGATCCTTGGGTACCACACATTGGCCTTATTTTGCCTTATCAACAATTTCTGAGTATAAGCGCTATGGTAGTAGTATCCTTCAAACATGCCCCAATTCAGAACAGAGGATGTGTTCACCTTAAATATGCACAAATATATTAACTTCTTAATTGACCATTCCCAAGATAAAGTATAAAACTTCTCTTATTAAAAACAAACCAAACTACATTACACAATGTTACACCAAACAAAACTAAACCGCAGGCAAAAGCGAACAAACCCAAACATTCCAAACTATATCAAGCTACCTACTTATATGTAAGGTTATGTGATCTTTTTTGCCTTAAAGATATTCTATGTCTCCCTGAGCTGGATTTGAGCTTCAAAGTCCATTATCCCGATTAGAACAAGCAATTCCTTGTGTAAAAGATACTTCGACCCTGTACTACTTAAGAATTAAGATTAAGCCTTCTTTAAAACATTCTTAAACCCTGCAATATTCCCTACTCTCATTCTTCTTTCCATAGAGAAAGACAGTTAAAATGGAGATGAAGATAGGGCAAGATATGTATTTGTGTGTGTGTGTATGTGTGTGCATGCTTAAATCCTTGGCTTAAAGAATCGAGAAGCCACAAAAATCATAGAACAATTCTAAGAGGTGAAGAGGCAATTTTTCAAGGTAAAAATGCCTCACAAAGGGATTTCCTTTTGTGTTGGCTTGCTAACGGTTTTTATACCCCCCACAGTGCATCATTTGACATATGAAACAAAACCCAGGGGCGTAGGATTTTTAGACCCAGCTGTTCAAAGCAATCCCAGATCAAGAATCCTGTTTCTTTCTCCACTCTCTGACTTAAGGGCCCATCTTATTATTTTCTCAGTATTCTGGGCACCTCTCTCTCTCCTTCTCTCCAAAGCTCTTTTTTTTAAAAACTTATTATTAAATAAAATGTTCATCATAGTCATCAACTTACACTTCACATCTTACCTAATGCCTTTCTTTCTAGTGTTGGGCAGTTTTGAATGGTAAATTCATATTACAGATATAACATGTATGTTTTGACTAATATAAATTATTTCCTGCTATACATTTTCACATACACACTACAACCTACTCTCCAACAATGTTTCTAAAACATGTCTGAACTGGATATGGAGTCATTACAATGATTGTGTGTGAGAAGAATTCTCTGGCTAGCTGAGGGTTTCCTTTGACGATAAAGGAGGGCAGAAGGGGACACACATACACATAGGCATGAGTCTGTGGAGACACTGTGAAAGTGTGAGTTTGCAAAATTTCACTCAGCAGCATCTAAGTGTAGGAAAAAAGGTATAGCACATGATATCTTCCCAGGTGACATCTACCCTATTAATGTCTTTGCTGGAGATCTCTCCCTAATAAACTTACCTTTGAGTGCCTGCATAGTTATTCCTACCACAAAGATTACATATTTCATCCACAAAGAAATTTACTTTGGAAGAAAATAAGCAAGGATAGAAAAAGCATTTTGATTGACCATCATTAGAAACTGTGCTGGACACTGGGGATCTAGAATTAAACAAGTTTAGGAATTTACATTTATAATGTGCAGGAGGGAACAGAACTGAAGATGTATTCACCCTTTACTTAAGCATCATTTAAAAATCCACTTATGAAGAGAAATATGCAGCTATGAGAACACACAACAAGAAACAAGGAGGACTGTGGAGAACTTTCCTGAGGCCTCTGAAGAAGTTATATTTAATCTTAAACCTGAAATGTAAGTTAGGCAGATGATGAACTGTTAGAGATGAAGGCATAGGGAATAGTTTTCCAAACCTAGGGAATGGCGTTTGGCATTTGGGAAAAGCTAAAACCATCAGACAGTATACAGTGCAAAAGCAAGAGGGACAAGAAATCAGACTGAGAAATAGGCAATCAGACCCAGGTCCAGCATGGCCTGATAGGTCATACTTGGACACTGGGCTTTATCCTAAATGCAGGAGGATGCACATGGAGTTTAAGGAGGGTTACATGGTAAGAGTTATTTTTTATTTAGAAATTTCTTCTATCATCAGATGTAAATGACGAGTTGATGGGTGCTGACGAGTTGATGGGTGCAGCACACCAACATGGCACAAGTACACCTATATAACAAACTTGCACGTTATGCAGATGTACCCTAGAACTTAAAGTATAATAATAATAATAAAAAAATACTTTTAAGAATACATCCTTTCCTCTTTTTTTCTCATTTGGTTGGATGAAGATTGCCTAATCAGGATTTTATTTTTAGAATTTCCTATACTTTAAGGGTCATACACATTCATGTGTCACTTAAGGACAGAGATACTTTTTGAGAAAGACATCCTTTGGCAATTTTGTCATTGTGTAAACATCAGAGAGTGTACACAAACATAGACGGTATAGCCTACTACACACCTATGCTTGATGGTATAACCTATTCCTGTACAGCAGGTTATGGTACTGAGTACTATAGAAATTCATAACACAATGGTAAATATTTGTGTATCTAAACATAACTGAATAGAAAAGATACAGTGAAGTACAGTATTATAATCTTATGGAACCACCATTGTATGTGTGTTCTGTCATTAACGAAAATGTCATTGTGCAGAGCATGATTGTACTTTTCAAAAACTCCTTGTCATGACATACTTTTCTCAAAAAATGTCTCTGTCCTTCAGTGACAAACGAATGTATATGACCCTGTGTCTTTACCCTGGAGAGTGGATTAGGCAAGAATAAATACCAGATGATGGGTTAGGAGACTATTTTAAATTGTGCCTGTGAGAAATGATGGTACCTTACAGTAGGGTGATGAAGTCTAAAAGACTTTCTCATAATATTTCCTGATTTACTCCATTCAGGAGAATTCATGGCACCACACTTGACATAGCATGTGGGATTTTTAGTTCAGGAAGAAAAAAAAAAGATGGGTTTTATTGCTATTCTTCAAAGAGTAGAGAGACCACAAGTTAAGGAGAGTCTTACCTTGGGGTACATTATTTAGCAATTTCAACTTTGCAGGAAGGAATAAATAAATTGGTACAATCATTCCTGAGATGTGTTTTAAATTCAAATTTACATAATTTATTGATGAAGAAGAGTTGATTAGGAATAGACTTCTATCAGATACCGTGTTTATTATTTTTACATCACATGTTATTTATTTTTATTTTTTATTTTTTTGAGACAGAGTCTTACTCTATCACCCAGCCTGGAGTGTAGTGGCATGATCTTGGCACACTGCAACCTCTGTCTTCTGGATTCAAATAATTCTCATGCCTCAGACTCCCCAGTAGCTGGCATTACAGGCATGTGCCACCACACCTGGCTTTGTGCTTTTAGTAGAGATGGGGTTTCACCATGTCAGCCAGGCTGGTCTCAAACTCCTGACCTCAAGTTATCCACCTGCCTTGGCCTCCCAAAGTGCTGGGATTACAGGTGTGAGCCACCATGCCCTGCTAATTTTCACATAACATTTTCATCATTAGTGTATATTAATTATATAGCTGGGACACAGTAGATGACTTTTGGCCAAAACCAAATTATTGTAATTTTGGTATCTCAGGTACTCGTGTGTAGACATTGTGATGCTGCAGCTCAGTCAGTCAGTTACTGTGGGAAACTGCTTGCTATGCGAAGTGGTAGATGTCTGTGGAGGAAATGAGTAGTCAATTTTGAAGATCAGTGCATTTAATAAAGGATTTGTAAAGATGTTTTGACTTAAAGCTGAGACTTTAGAAAATCTTGAGAAACATAGATACGTTGTCATGATGAGGATTGTTTGAAAAGTACAGTCATGCTCTGCATAATGACATTTTGGTTAATGACAGAACACATATACAGTGGTGGTTCCATAAGATTACAATACTGTACTTTACTGTATCTTTTCTATTCAGTTATGTTTAGATACACAAATACTTACCATTGTGTTATGAATTTCTATAGTATTCAGTACCATAACCTGCTGTACAGGAATAGGTTATACCATCAAGCTTAGGTGTATAGTAGGCTATACCGTCTATGCTTGTGTACACTCTATGATGTTTACACAATGACAAAATTGCCAAAAGATGTATTTCTCAGAAAGTATCTCTGTCCTTAAGTGACACATGAATATATATGACCTTTAAAGTATAGGAAATTCTAAAAATAAAATCCTGATTAGGCAATCTTCATCCAACCAAATGAGAAAAAAAAAAGAGGAAAGGATGTATTCTTAGAAGTATGTTTTTGATGATAAAAGAATTTCTAAATTTGGAAACTACAGAAAAGTATAGTGTAGAACAGGTTCACTGTGCTCTGGTTACCAACTTGTTCGAGCTGGCTGAGACTGAACGTACTCGTATGCAACAAGTTACATGAAGCTGGCTTGTTACTTACAGATAGGCAGCAAAGGACAAAAGAAGTATAGGAGCCATTGGGAGCTGGTGTCCCAGTGCTCAAAAAACCTGCCCATGGTGGATGAAGCCTTGAGCGTGTATGCTCCACTTGCAGCACAGCTGAGGGACCCCGAAAGTGAGCCTGCTGTGGGTTACCTACCTCAGGAACCATGTGATTCATTGGGCAAAGCTTTGACAGACATCCTGCATCCAGGAAAGAGAGAAGCAAAGCCCAGGCTATCCTGAGCAGTTCCTTTCCAACTCAGGATGTTGTTGGAAGGGTAGGAACAAGGCTTGAGCTGTTTCAGGCAGCTTCTCCCTCTCTGAGGATATTGCATTCCCAGCACATACTACAGTTATTCTTGAGAGCTACAAGCAAGAAAGGGAGAAAAACTGGGTCAGCCCAAGCCTACCTGAAGAACTGTCCTGCATATGTAGTAAGTAAAACATTACAAATTATCCAACTAATCTAAAGGAAGAATATTTTCCAGATTTATTTTTAAGCCTTTTATTCTAATGTAAATTTGTTATACACATGAGAACATACTAATATTTTGTTTTCTGACTCCCCCACCACTTTTTTTTTTTTGCCATACCAAAAAAACACATTTCATGATATTATTAGAAAGTTGATAAAATGCGATTTTGGATAGCATATGAGACTATCAATGCATCACTTTTAAATTTTATTATTTTTTATATTTAAAGGACATTATCAAACACGTATAGAAATAGAGAAAATGTTATAACAAATTCCCATGTATTCATCAACAAATTTCTGTATTTAGGTACATTTAACCAGTCTTGTTTCATTGATCCCAGTGAGATATATATATATACACACACACACATATGTACATACATACATATATTCTTAAGAAGTCAAGTATTTTCTTTTAAATCTGGGATATGTTAAATATCAGAAATCATTTTACTTGTAAATACTTCCAAATGTACACCTGATAAAACTTTTTCTTTTGTATAGCTGAAATGCCATTAGCACATCTTAAAAAGTTAATTTCTGAATTCATCCAATACTTAGTATATATTTAAATATCCCCATAGTCTCCATAAATATCTTTTTTTTTTTTTTTTTTTTTTTTTTTTTTTTGAGACAAAGTCTGGCTCTATCACTAAGGTTGGAGTGCAGTGGCGTGATCTCAGCTCACTACAACCTCCGCCTCCTAGGTTCAGGTGATCCACCCACCTTGCCCTCCCAAAGTGCTAGGATTATAGGCGTGAGCCACTGCGCCCAGCCTTGTAAATATCTTTTTTTATAGTTAGCTTGTTTAAATAGAAGCCAAATGCTGCATTTGGTTGCCATAGTTGTTAAACCTCAGTTAGTTTCCAACAAGCTCCCAGCCCCCACTTCTTATGTCATTTACTTGAAAAGGAACCTTGTTATTTGTCCTGTTTGTCCTCTAGTGTGTCCCACATTCTTAATTTGGCTAATTGATTCTTCATAGTTTGTTACATTTCTTCCTGTCCCCCCTATATTTTCTGTACACATTTAGTTATATCTAGAGCCTGGGTTGGGGTCAATTTCCATTTCCTTTTGTCAAGAATGTCGTAGTTTGTGCTGGTTACTTCTTATATTGCACAAAAAGGCCCATACTGTCTGGTAACCTACATTTAGTGATCTTAAGATAGATCAGATGTTGTCAGCTCCATACCGCCCCCCTCATTCTTTCATTATTTTAACATCTATTGATGAATGTTGACTAGATCTATGACTTCATTAGGGGTTGAAAATGCTAATTTCCTAATTTTTATCTCCCTGCTGCATCTATTATCCCCAAAGAACTTTCCCTTATTGACAATTTAGTCACCCCCAAAGATAGTTTGTGCAGATGAGTGAGGTCTGAGTCTTTCCCTTTATTTGTGACTTTTTATGATGATGAGTTGGTGCCCGAGCAATCTCTAATGGCGGCCAAAGAGGTGTTTTGCTTTTCTAATTTCATTATCAATGAATGAGTTTTTATACTAGAGTGTTTTGATTATTCAACTGCCCATCTTTGTTCAGTGGGAGTCCCTTTAGGTTGGTTTCTGTGTCCTGTTGACATGATGCCACTTATATTGTGTGTATGTTTTGCTTTCTGACACAAAGAAAAATATTTCTATTCTTTTGTATTTCTTATCTAGAAGTAGAAGCAGCCATTTCTCCTTACTGCCATCGTACCATTTAGGGGAAAATCATATCAAACTTTAAAACTTTATTATATATTTAGATTACTCTAAAGCTTTCAATTATATAAATATTTCAGGAATAGCATCTTTGTGTCTAAAGGTTTCTTAATTTTTGATAATTTGTAGGATAGATTTTATGAATTACCATATCATAGGGCATAATCATTTCTAATGCTGTTGTTTCATATTGTCATCTTTTTAAAAAGGTTACACCAATTTATGCTTTTACCAGGAATATTTTAAGTGAAGTTGTTCTATTCTCCTGTCAAATTGCTATTATCCTTAACAAATTAAAAAGCAGAAGAAGAAAATGAAATCTTATTTTACTTTGCCTTTCTTATTAGTGAAAGTGAACATTTTCCTTTTGAAATGCAAAAGCAAGTCTGTGAGTTAATTTTACGTCTTGGATCATGAAACACTCTTATTATGTATACATGAAAGACTCTGCTATTTATCCATCCATCTACCCAACATTCATCTATCTATGTTACCTGTCTTTATATATCCATCCATCCATCCATCCATCATATATCTCTATCTACCAGTGTATCTATTTCCATGTATTTTCATACTTCACTCCCATTTTCTTACTGTCAAATGTAACCATTTTATTATGTATCATGGATAGCTTCTGACTCAAATGTTTTCTAAAATGTGTATTATTTTATGAACATTTATTATCATTTATGTTAATAATATTGTTATGTATCTCATTCTATTTCCCATTTTTTCCCCACTAAACGTTGCTATAACATCTGTCCATGTTATTTGTATAGCAAATCCTTTGCTCTACTGCAAAATTCTCCATGGTGTGCCATATTTTGGCCATTTTTTCCTGTGATGGATTTCCAGGGTGCCTTCCATTTTCTACCAATCATAAATAAATGTTGTCTACCTATTCCCATATAGACCTCTGTAAACATTTATTTGGAATTCTGAGCATGTGTAAGTAATAATTTGACTAAATAGTGCCCTAAGATTTCTATCTGTATGTCACCTATTCTCATCAACACTTGGTGTTCTAATTTTCCATGCTGAAACATGTATTGTTTCAGTGATTTAATTTGCATTTTTGAAATATCAATGATCTTATAAAATGCTCACTAGCTTTGTGTGTACATGTGTGCATTTTTAATTGCCTGTTCATCTCTGTTGTATGTTTTATCTATTGGGGATTTTTGAAAGATCATTATTACTTTCCCAATTATTCTCCAGGTCAATCACAATCAGTTTGAGGGTTATTTATCTGTTGTGTTTTCTTGCTCTTTGATCTTAGCTTTAAAAACATAGCAATCACCCTATGAGCCTTTCAATCTGAAGTCTTCTATTGAAATTTAGGTGACTTTTTCTTTAGCTCCCTATTACATTTTAAGGCTTATTTTAAGATTTATTTTTTCAGATAAATTCAGTTGGCATATGCTATGGTCTAAATTCTCAAGGCTGTGCCATATTTTGGCCATTGTTTTTTTGCCTATGATAGATTTTCAGGGTGCCTTCCATTTTCCACCAATCATAAATAAATGGTGTGAAGGATACCCTCGTACATATTCCCACATAGACCTTTGTAAATGTTTATTTTGAATTCTGAGTGTGAGTGAGTGTCTAAATGTTTATGTCCCTCCCAAATTCATATGTTGAAATCCTCACTCTCAAGGTGATGGCATTGGTAGGTGTGGCCTTTGGGAGATGATTAGGTCATGGGGGTGAAGTAATCATGAATGAGATTGGTGACCTTATAAAAGAGGCCTAAAAAATATGCCTCATCCCTTCCACCTGGTGAGATGAGAGTGGGAAGAAGGCTGTCTATGAGGAAGTTGGCCCTCATTGGACACTGAATCTGCTGGTACCTTGATCTTGAACTTTCCAGACTCCAGAACTATGATAAATAAATTCCTGTTGTTTATAAGCCACCCAATCTATAATATTTTGTTGTAGCAACCCGAATGCACTAAGAAAACATATTTTATCCTGTTGTTTTAAGAATTCTCATGGAGATACTTATACATCTTATTTTGACCTGTGAACTCATTATCACTTCACACAGGAGCTCCTTTGTTTAGTAATGTGAGATGAGGGCAGGTTGAAGGTCAACTTCCAGTGTTTGCTCATCTGTTTTTGTTTGTTTGTTTGTTTGTTTTTGAGACAGAGTCTTGCTCTGTCACCAGGCCAGAGTGCAGTGGCGCACCCATGGCTCACTGAAACCTCAGCCTTCCAGGTTCAAGCAAGTCCCCTGCCTCAGCCTCCTGAGTAGCTGGGACTATAGGCGCGCACCACCATGGCCAGCTAATTTTTTGTATTTTTAGTAGAGATGGGGTTTCACCATGTTGGCTAGGATGGCCTCCGTCTCTTGACCTTGTGATCTGCCCACCTTGGCCTCTCAAAGTGCTGGGATTACAGGCGTGAGCCACTGCACCCAGCCTGCTAATCTGTTTAATTTAAGAAGGGTGGAGGAGACAAACACAGTCTTGATTACCCTCATTTCCCTCCAAGGCACTGCATATATCATCTCTGTTCTGCCTCCTGTAAAGGGTTAGAGAGAAACAGCATTAGGACTCTGTTTCTCTAGGTTGTAACTCACTAGTTCTGGGTGATTGGATTGCAGGGTGGGTAAACATGAATGTCTGGGGGCAGCTGTTTCATGGGCACTTGTTTATATAGACCACACATCTCAGCAGGGCTTTGGCAGTCTCCTGATAATGCCTTGGAACATCTGCACTGGCAATATGAATGGTTGGCACTGGTTTTTATGGTGAAGGCCTAGGAAATGATTGTCCCCCACACAGAGGGGAGGCCAGAGGAGTATTTACAAAGCTTTACTCTAACAGATCCTCTCACTGCTACTCTAGCTGTTCTCTGTCCCAAGCTTCAGGCAAAGGCCTTCCCTCAGCATGTCATTTAAATCAGCTTTAGCATCCCAATGGAAAATTTGTTTCTGTGATATATTTTCCTTCCCACTTCTATAGTTATTCCAGGTTTAATTTTACAGAGGAAGCCAGAAGCCCCATGTTAAGTTGCCATATGGGCAGGAACCAGAAGTTCCTACTATGTTGAGTAAATATTTTTTTCACAAGCTGATGTCCTGTTTTAAAGACATCTGTTCATTCTTTTGCCCACTTATCCTCTGGGTCTTTGTTTTTTAAAATTGATTTATATGAGCTATCTATCTATTATGAGTATCATTAGATTTCCTGACATTTTAATGCAAACATTTTAAATGTAAATATTGAATTTTTTCTTTATTACTTTTTGCTTGTCTTTTACATATTGCTAATAAAAGAAAATGTATACTTTCAATGTAGATAATTATATATATAGAATTTCCTTTGTGATATCTTTCGTTAATTTTAATCTTAGAAAATTCTAGGGATAAGAAGTCAATGACAGAAAACATTTAAATCATTTAACTATATAGGATATACATGAGTAGTGAGCATCCTGATAAACAAAGTAAAAATACTATTCAATAAATATAAAAGGCATAGCCATCAATGACTGGTAATAGGGAGATAATTCCTAAGACTTAAGGCTTATAAAAAATGCTTAAACATTTTAAAAGGAGTCTTTAAAGGAGTTGTTTGGAACAAGAAAAACCCAGGATTCAGGAGTGAGGATCTAAGAATCTGTGTCTTAACTGCATTTGAAACTTTCTAATGAATAAGCTTACGCATTATTTAGCATCTTTTGGTCTCAGTTTAAAAGAAAGTCTGTTAAATGATGATGATAACAGTTGAAAGTACATTGTTGTAACATTTTAAATTTAATAATAACTTTATGTGTTAATAGTAGCAATAATAGTAACAAAAAAGGGAATGACTAACTGCTTAAAGAAGGTAAGACTTAGTGAGATTGCTAAATTATTTTGTGTTCATATTCTATAGCAATACATAATAATTAGAAAGAATGAAAAAAAACTCCCAAAATGATTTGACTTCACTAATGTGAGAAAACAATAGAAGAATACCTAGGTGCTTTCAATGGTGCTTTGTTTTCCATTGCAACATCCAGAACTGATGAAATTCATACACATGATATTCCCATAAGTACACATGACATTGATTAAACTCTTGACTAGTTAAGAAAATAAGTCAAAAGTAAAATTATTGTGCTGGTTAAAATATAAGTTCAACTAAACATAAAAGAAACTCAAAAACAGTGGTTAAACTGAAAGAAGTTCATTTTCTCAAACAGGTAATAATGTGTAAGGAGGTCTCACAGCTAATATGGTTTCTCTGCACCAGTCAATCTTTCAGAGAGCCATGTGCCTTCCATCTTCACGGTCTGCTAGGATGCTGCCATTATCTGCACTGTCCAATATGGTTTACTACCATGATTGTGTTTCAAGTGGTGGATGGAAAAAGAACAAGCATTTCCTGTTAAGGATGTAATCCAGAAATTACACAGTCTACTTCCTCTTGTATCTCCATGGCAGACCTTTGTCAAAGGTCTCCTATTGCTGTAAGTGATGAGGAGTAATTTTGTCTTTATTCCGCACAGTCAAATGCTGAGGTAAACAGTAGATTCTTAATACTCTGAGAGTGAAGCAAAGGATGGACATCGAGGGACTGTTATTAACTTCTGTACATTATTTCTTTGGGTGTTGGACTACCTTCTTATTCAAATCCAAATTTATATCTTTTTCTTTTATTTGTTATTGGATAGTCATGTTGCCCAAACCCTAACAATTACAGATTTGTAAACTGAACATGAATTTTTTGGCATATTTTAAACAAGCTGTTCAAAATATTTAGAAAAATACATCTTTGAGTGACATTTGGTCAGACATTATTCTGGGTAGGTCTGTGAGCATGTTTCTGGATGAGAGTAACATTTGAATTGGTAGCTGAGTAAAGCAGGTTGCCCCCTGTCATGTAGGAGGAACTCACTCAATCCACTGAAGGCCTGAATAGAACAAAAAGGCTGACCTTCCTGCAAGTCAGAGAAAATTTCCTCCTTCCTGACTGCCTTGAGCTGGTACATTAGATTTCTCCTGTCTTTGTATTCAAATGGAAACATGAGCAATTCCTAGGTGTCAAGCTTGTGGGCCTTCAGACTGGAGCTGTACCATCTGCTCTCCTGGTTCTCAGGGTGTTGGACCTGGACTGGAAATACATCATTGGCTTTTATGGGTCTCCAGCTTGATGAGTGCAGATCTTGAGACTTGTCAGTTTCCACAATCATGCAAGCCAATTCCTTATAATAAATTTCTTTCTACATATATATCTTACTGGTTATGTTTCTCTAGACAACTTTGACTAATACACATGTTAATGATTTTTTTAACAGCTATTTTAGCAAATGAAGACAAGCTCTTTGCTGGTGTCACAGGCCTATTCTTGTAAACTGGTTTTGCTTCTTGGAATGAATATTGCTGCATTTTGAAAGAAATGGATTTTAAAGAAATGTATTGCTTATTGAGTTTCACTATGTAACACACATTTCTCATTCCTTTAGACTATTTCCGAACATAAATACAACAAACACAATTAAAGGGTCAGATTTTCATAATTAACAGGCCTTTGGTATAAAATTAGAGATCAAATATTTTGTGGTCCCTTAATCTTCTGTCGTTTTTCTACATTTTGCTTCATTGCCATTCACTTTTACTGCTTTTAGGCTATTCTTAGCTGATTCAGCCTCATCTCAGGAAGAAACCTCTCACCTGGAATCTGGCCAGGCGCACAGCTTGGGCTGCAAAGTCTCTTTCATCTTTCCAGGAAGCTGCCAAGTAACATGTCTTAGTTTGCATTTCTGGAAAACATTAGTAGAAATGTATGCCTTTGCTCTCATGTAGAAGATGTTGAGAGGGGCATATAATATACTTCAGTGCTAAAATTAGAGGGAAAAATAAGCCAACATTTTATTTGGCTTCAGTTTTTTGGTGGAAATTCTTCCAGGTTTTAAATTCTATACTGGTTGCTTGATGCCTAGCTGATAATGGAACATTTTTTCTGTAAACAAACAGGTGTCCTGTTATTAAAATATAACAGTGTAAAACAAACTTCTTAGTTAATGAGGAGTTAGCTAGTTTTATCTTCCATACTCCTAAAATGGAGGCTTTACATTTCTATCTTTTATGTCTTAAACATCTGAAAAATAAACATAAATAATGAGAATATTATTATTAGTGTTTAATGAAAAAATAATGTAAAGGTCTCCTAAAGATATGGGTAGGTGTACACCAGCAAAGAAAACAAAGATTTGAATGTATTTTCCAGATATTTAAAGCGAAATGTGCATTTTAATTCAAGTATTACATTTAGGTCTTTCTAGCTCTTACACGCTATTTGTCCCCCTTTTGAATTTTAGAACTAGTTTATATCTATATTTTGTTTTGCTAGTATAGACATGAATACAGTGGAAATTTTATTATGAAATGGAGAATATCACTTATAATATCATGGCATGTTATTAGCATAGTCCTTATAACACACAGGAGTTTTTGCAGGTAAATTTGTACACTTCTTTAGAAAAGTACTTGACTTGAAAAATAGGACAGTATTTATTGCCAGTAAAGAAACTAAAAGATGGAATTAAGATCATAATAATTGAAAACCTAAATACAAAGGTAAAATGCTTCAAAGCTAGGGTATGCTTAGCTACAAAGTTAGACAAGTTACAGGCTAGTCCTTATAATTCAGATGCAAAAGGCAAAGGTATTTGAGACTATACAACATTAAAAATTAAAATTCTTAAAATTAAATTGTGATAATAAGATAAATTCAGAGGAAATTATTGCCAATGGGATATGAATTGTCTATCTTTTCAGAATACTGTTTAACATTTTTCTTGATGTATTATCCATATCCATTTTTAAAAACAAGATTATTGTTTAACACCTTAAAAAGGACAAGTTTCCTCTACATCCCTTCAGTAAACTTCATGTTCTGAAAGACAGTGGGCATGATATCCAATTTCTTTTTGAAATGTGGTATGACTTTGGAAAGTTATTTAGCTACTCTGTAGCTCAGGCTCTTACTTTTAGAATGGGGATAATAAGAGTACCTATGTAATAGGGTTGTATGGATTAAAAATTAATACAAGTAGAAGTCCTATAACAAGTTAATGCTCTCCAAATATTACTTATTATAATTTAATAATAAGTAGGAACTTATTAAAGGAACTGTTAAAAGGAACTTTTATTAGTGTGGTACATCTGTTAGAATTGATGAGCCAATATCAATACAGTATTATTAACAAAATTTTATAGTTTACATTAGGGCTATATACTATACGGGTTTTACCACACTAATGCAAGATCTTTATAATACAAAAACCTTGAGGAGGAGGGTGATATACTATCCACTCAATTTTACTGGAAACCTAAACGTGCTAAAGGATAGTCTATTAATTAAAAATAAAAAAAGGAACCTTTAGTACTTCTAAAAATATGTACACTGTATACTGAAGAAAATTGTTTAGTTAGAAAGTAAATGCTATCTCAGGTGGAGAAAATTGGAAAGTAAAGAAATCAATGATATTGTAAGCTCAGATCCAGGCTTCAGATAGTGCAATATCTGGTACTTTATTGATTGCAATGATTCAGTAAATATGAGGAAAGAAAGATATGTATATGTATTGAGAGAGAGGACCGCAGAATCTGGAGTAAATACTCTCTTGGGCTAAGCGGTTCTAGAAAAGTTCCTCACATAGGCTTAAATTTTAGGTCAAAATAGAGTTATCATTCCAATTGTCAATGTAGTCATGATTATTTCTCCTCTTTGATGCCAATCAACTAAATTTCCCTTCATTTGCAGATTATATCAGGAGATCGATATTGTTAATAAATTAAGTCTCATGGTGTCTTAGGTTGAGAATGATCTTTCCACTAATGAGCACATCACTGTCACATTTCTTCTCATTGGTGCATATGGAAGACATGAATTACACTACAGAACTGTTATTTCTGTGTCACTTTGCTGGTCTTATGCATTTAATCAGCTATTTTGTTTATTACACAATTAGCAATCAACTGCAGTGTTGCAAAGATTTTAATGATATTGTTCAACAATACAAAACACACTAAGAAGTTCTTCTTTTAATTTTAATTATTTTCTGTACATATCAACAAACATTCAGCCCTTAAGACACAGAGCAGGGTCTCCTTTGCGAAGCTTCCTTCAGTGCCTTCCACTGTTCCCTTATACCACTTGTGATTCCCTTTATTGTGGCACATACTGGGTTGCAATCATAATTTTAGTTTTCTGTATCCCCAACCAGATTTTAAGCAGGCCAATATCTATTTGGTTTTTGCCTGAACATTCAGTATCTATCTGGTATGTAAATAGGGAATCATAAATATTTTCTGATTGAATAAATTATTGGGAAATATGTATAAATTCCCACATCTCTAAGTCCATTAGATTTAATTCTGGGAATTTGCAAGGCAGACAAAGAGGACAAAATGTTTCTGGAAAAATACATCACATTGGACAAAGAGAAAAGAAGGTGAAAATAAATTGTATTTTACGGACTGTAAAGGGTTTAATAGGGACATGGCTCCATGTGCTACACGGCTCACTAGAGAACTGCCGATTATTCTTAAACACACTGCTCATGCTTTATATTTTTGAAGAAGGCTTCTCAGAACTTTTCTTCTTTATTTTACCCAAGGTAGAATTTTTACTACTCTTTATTGTCATTACTTTACATGGTACACATTTTATTTATGTCACATTAAATATCTTATTAAAGTATTTATTTGATCACCTTCCCTACTTAAACTAACGGCAGAACAGGGAAGAGAGATTGGACTTTGCAGTCTGACAGATCTTGGTTTAAATACTGACTTCGCTACTTATAACTGGGTAATTGACAATAAACAGTCATTTAGTTTTCTTTAAAGCCTTAGTTTCTTTATCAGTAAAATGGGGGAAAATAGTACCAACTGCACAGCAGTTTTAGGATCACTTATATTAGGTCCATAACAAGTACACAATAAATTATATTTCCTTTCTCTTTCATCTTCTCTGAAGACAGGAATTATGTTTTATTAATTTATTCATAGCAACTAGTACATTCTCTGACACCTAGAAATGTTTAATAGATGCTTATTGAATGAACAAAACATAAGTTCATTTAAATGTCTGATACAGATATATATGTGTGTATATATACATGCATATATATGTATATATATACACACACATATATAAATATAGACAAGTAAATATTCAGGAAGAATTTATTTGGAACCGAGAACTATCTGCATTTCTATATCGAGTATGCCAGGAACCCTACTATAGTAATTCCTATATAGTCTAGTCTGCTTTACCATTCTTGGTAGGGTACCAAGCTATCCTGAATTCAGATACTGAAGATGACAGGAAAGCACTTTCCAAGCATTCTACTTACTGAGGTTGCTCCTGTTGGAATATCTGGGGAAATAATAATGCACAACTTAATACAACCTTCTAAGTAAGTACACATCATTTATCAGCTTACCAAAGTTTGTAAGTCTTCCTTTCCCTGAGGACGCACACAGACACTTAAATAAATTGAATTGGTGTTTGTAGCTGGTCTATTATAAATCATTGAGTGAGTGCATATTATTAGCTAGGTTGCTTTAACATGCTATCTTCTTTACATTCCTGAGCATAATTGCTGATTAAAGATTGTTTCCAGGGAGCCTCAGTTTTGCCTTATGACAGCATGTACACATGAGTACCTTATGTTAGTTCTATAAATATTAAGCATCCAGCAAGCCTGGAGAATGTGCAAGGCAAGGTCCACAGATGACTTAGTCCCTTTCTACATTTCTTTTTGCTCTGTATATTTGGGGTTCCTTGGACTTGCTTTTTCTCCCTTTCTCTTCCTTTTGCTTCTCTTCCCCTCTTCCCTTCCACTCCTCTCCTCCACTTTTTTATTGGTTCAATAGCTGGGTCAATGAGACAAACTGCAAAACTGCATGCCTACATCAAGAATGTGATGAGGCAGATAAACTTTTTACCCTGGCAATCCCATTTTGGTTGATTACTACCTGTCAGTAACGATAATTTCTCCTACTATTCAGTTAGAGAGTTCATTTACTTTGAAAAGCTTCAATGCACTAGTGAAAGAAAGTGGAGAAATAAGATAATGTGGTCATGAGAGGACCATTCTACTAAATAATTTATTTTGCTAATTGAACTCTCAATATTTAATTATTATTTGGGGGATATATAACTTGATCGAATTTTCTAACTGTAAAGTTAAATTAACAGGAGTGGGTTTTATTGCATAAAACTGTTGAGTTAATTCCAAGCTGAATTTTGTCTTATGTCATTTGATGTTATTCTTAACTTTCTTCAATTTAAATGTAGAATAATTTTATGTATAGAGAAAATAGATAAAATTTAAATCTTTATCCTTTTTCAAAAAGATTCTTGGTGGGTATTCAATATTTTTAAATCTACCATCAAATAATATGATCTTTACATATTTTTTTTTTTACATTTTTTTACATTTGTTGTGTGCCAAATTGGCTCTGACACTAATAAGCAGCCAAGAGTTACATATTCTATGATTTTACCTCATCCTTTAGGACATCTCAGTGTTTTTTTTAGATGTTCTTCAGTATATGATATTTAAGGGAATCAAAATATAATTCAAAACATACTGTGTATTAAAATCTTAATTTACATTACATAATGGAAGAATCTAAATGTTGGATTGAAGACTGATTTTCCCAGTATGGAGTAGAAGGAAATTTCATACTGATTTAATGCCTGGTGTTTAATAAATACAAAGCACACTTGTAAAATTCACAGAAGCAAATTTATTTATTAAAATAATTTCTCTAGATTTGCAACCAAGCTATTGTGTATCAAGAAAAAATCGAGTACTCGAACATGTTTATGTGTTTCGGGCATGAGGTATTTTTCTGGGCACCTTGCTCTTCCCATTTTGCAAGGCAGGCTTCACTTCAGCTGAGCTGGTCGAAGTTGCTGGCCTGGCACTCTGTTTCTGGCGCTGAACTTGAGTCAGCATTTTAAGAGAAAACATGAAAAACATCAACATTCTGTGTTTACACTTTGCGAATTGTTGTACATTAGAAAAGAATCCCTTTTCAATGTTTTATAGTTAAGCAATGCCTACATTGGCATTTAGTTTTCACCTCTCAACAAAGTATACATGAAATACCAATGTCTATACTATGAACGTAGGAATTCATCTAAATATCTTTAATATAGTTCTGAATGTGCTAATGCCATTATGCTTCTTCCAAGTAAATGCCAGCTTAAGTTAAAACACATTGTAAAAATGGATACTTCTTTATAATATAGAGAAATTATATTTCATCTCTTTATATATTTTCTTATAAACAATGACTCACTACAGGGAAACAAATAATCTATTTAACAATATTCAATGTTATTTTTAAAAAGTGGCATTCTTCCATCCTAATTTAAAGTAATTTATATGCACAATGAATGAAAAGGATGACTTATTCTCCCTGTAAAAACTGAGCTGTGCCCCCGATCCCTCCAAAGTTCCGATGTTGAAGTTTACTTCCTAAAATGTGACTGTATTTAGAAATAGGATTTCTAAAGAGGTAATTCAGGTTAAATGAGGTTAAATAGGTTATAGGCCTTAATTTAATGTGACTGGTGCTCTTATAAGAGGAGGAAGAGCTGTCAGGTATGCTTGCACAGAGGAAAGGTCACATTGCTGTGAGGACAGCCAGATGGTCATCTGCAAGCTTTCCGAGGCCTCAAAAGAAATAAAACCTGCTGATACCTTGATTTTTTTACTTCTTTCAGAACTGTAATAATAATAATAATAATAATAATAATAATAATAATAATAGAAGTTTCTATTGTTCAAACCACCCAGTCTTTGGTATTCTTTTATGGAAGTTCTAGCGAAAAATGCCTTCCCTTTTATTTCTTCAACGAAATTTGATGATACTCATTCTCCTTAAAAGATAAGAGTGAGAGGGCCGGGCGCGGTGGCTCATGCCTGTAATCCCAGCTCTTTGGGAGGTCGAGGCGGGCGGATTGCGAGGTCAGGAGATTGAGACCATCCTGGCTAACACGGTGAAACACCGTCTGTACTGAAAATACAAAACAATTTAGCCGGGTGTGGTGGCGGGCGCCTGTAGTCCCAGCTACTCGGGAGGCTGAGGCAGGAGAATGGCGTGAACCTGGGAGGTGGAGCTTGCAGTGAGCGGAGATTGCGCCACTGCACTCCAGCCTGGGCAACTGAGCCAGACTCTGTCTCAAAAAAAAAAAAAGATATAAAAAAAAATGGTAAGAAGGAGAGCGAGAAAAGAAGAGAGGAGAGGGGGGAAGAAAGAGAAGGAAAGAAAGAAGGAGGAGAAAGAAAAGGAGAAGGAGAAGGGAAGGAATAAAAAGAAAGAGGAAGTTAGAAGAAGAAAACATAATCAGATGATGCCTAGAAGAAATGTAGAGGATATGACATAACCTTTTTCTAAGGTCACACATGTGGGCAAAAGAGAGGGAAAATTTGAGCCCAAGTCTGTCAGAGATCATAGCTCATACTTTTAAACTGTATATACTATATTTGATGGAGTCAAAGCCCTCAGAAAAGTGAAATTGTGGTTTTCATGTTTTCCAGCTCAAGCTGGTCTTTTCAAATCTGTAATAATCAGAAGAGTTCAACTCAGTAAATGTTTCCTCAGGGTCTGACTGCGAATGCGAAAGACACTTTTGCTCAAAGTGGAATCTAGTAGTAGTAGAACTAAAGACAACTGCAGTAATACAAGAATGATGAAGGCAGAGAGGAAAGAATGACCCAAATTCTGTTGGTGGTGATTGTGGTGGTGTTGGTGAAGACATGAGAATGATTCACCATTTTCGTTTTGCTCTTAAATATTTTTATGTTTTATTATATTTTTAAAAAACCATTAGCCTCTATGTCCCCTATCCTTGATATCATATTTATGTGCAGAAACAATACTGATTAATTCAGAATTAAAATTGCTTTAGAGACCTTACATTTCAGCTGTGCGTTAATATCATTATTGTTTTCACTGGTTGCTTTGTTGAATCACTTTATTCCTAGATATGTTAGGCCTTCTCTGAACTTATTCAGTAACTTGGGTACCTTTTTTTTAGAAATGATGTTAATGCTGATATTAAAAATTACATCTTTTTTTTTTTTTTGTCTACAGATATAATCAACTTTTAGCAAATTCAAAAAACCTCATGGGATTCTCCACTGCTTTCTAGTTAGTAGACTCTTCTTCTTCCTTTTATCAGCAGGGTATCCAACACCATGGCCTATCCATTTCTTCTTAATGGCTTCTAATCTGACTTATTCCCCCATAGCTGTCCTGTACCAGCCCTATCAGAGATTACCAGTGACTCCCAGCTACCCATGACACCACCTTTTCTCATTCTCCTCTTCTTTGATGGGTCTTTGCTCATCACAAGACGTGCCTTTCTCCTGCATTCCATGACACTACACTTTCTTGGTTCCCCTCACTGTTCTCTGAAAGGCTCTTAGACTATCATGAACTCCTTATGTGTTGGCTTCTTATTGATAAGTCCTTTTCAAGTCTTTTTCCTTAAGGCTTTCAGTCATGCCCATGAGTTGGACTCTCGGCTCTGTAAGGTTATTTTCCAATGTTTATCTCTGTCATCTATTCTAAATTAAAAATCTCTCTCTCAAATGTTACACTTTTATTTCTTAATTTCTCCCTTACTTCCTTGATATCACATCAGTATCTAAAACCTAACATGCCTCAAATACTCCTTTGAGGTCATCCTATTTTCACGTAAAAAAACTGCCATTTTCCCAGTTTGAACCTGTTGACATTGCTTTGAATCTTCAAAGTACCTATTTCTACCTGTAGACTTCACTTTATGAGGTTTCTCACATTTATCAGTTAGGAAATTAGACTTTGACCAGAAGTCTAGGGTTTGAATCCCGGCTCCTACAATGAAATTCTGTGGTCTTAGTTATCACTTTCTCTTTCTAAGGTTATATTTTCTCTTTTGTAAGTGGAACATAATAGCATCTACACATAGGGTTGTTGTGATGACTAAATGCATTGACATATGTAAAGTATTTAAAATAGTGTCTATTATACTAATCACCATGTATATTAGTTTATACATCATCATCATCTATAATCTTTTCATTTCCATGGGAAATCAGTTTATCATTATTTGACCTTTGATAGATCTTTTCTAACAGGTTTCTCTCATTCTCGATCTCTTCCTATGCTACTTAATTCTACAACACATTTCAAAATTAACATTCAGGAAACAGAATCTGAATAATTACAGCCCCTACTGGCAAATATTCAGTCATTCAACTATTAATCATTTGTGTGGCATCACAAAAATCACTAAATTTCTCTTGTTTTAGTTTTCAAAGCTCTACCATGAGAAGTAGGACTGAACGCTCCTAGCAAAAAGATTAGTTCTGTACTTTTGATTCCTCATTGCCTATATAGTGTGTACATATCCCTAAGCATGACACTCAAAGATCTTCCTGCTTTGCTTACAAACTGCATTCCCAGCATTATTTTCCCCTCCTCCTCCTTCTTCTTCCACTTTCTGTCCTCCTCCCCCTCCTCCTTGTTCTTCTTTTTCTCCTTCTCCTTCTCCCTCCTCCCTCTTTCCTCCTCCCCCTTCTCCTCCTCTTCTTCCTCATCCTTCTCCTCCTTATTCTCCTTCCTCCTCACCATCTGACCATCTGGAACGAAATACAGTATTTGGTATTTTCTGAAAATATCTGGTGCTGTCTCACCTCCATAGCTCCATGAATATAATTATGACATTCTCTCTGGCTGGAATTTCCTTCTTCTTTATTTACTAAACAAAAGTCTGTCATTTCTCTATACTCAGTTCAATGCCAATGCTTTCATAAATCTACCCCACAAATAAATCTCCCCCAAAATACATTTACTTTCTCCTCTGTAATCCATAACGAATAATGTGTATTACATAATTTTTTATCTGTTTCTCCTCCCTTAAATGTAATTTCCTTGTGATTAGGGACCCAAATTTTTATTCATTACTACATTCTCTGCTCCCAAACCCAGCATATGTGCTCTGCTTTGTGCATAGTCCCTGCTCCATTGATATTTATCAAATGAATATATAAGGAATCTGGTGTCTATAGGCTCAGCAGATACTTATTAAAAAATGATCCTAAAATGTAATAGGAACCTTCACTGTAAGGTAGCCATGGAAAGCTCCAAGTTTTTGTATAATCCCATTGCGGGTCCTAGCCCAGAGAGACTCTTTTTATAAGGGCAGTAATTTGTGAGCCTACTTTGATTCAGCTGTATCAGAGGACTCCATGTTCTCCTGCACTCAACTGTTGGGCTAGAGTCTTTTCTTTTCACTTAGGAGAACAAATGTTTTCTCAAATAACACACATGGGAAAGGATTAAAATGTGAGCTCCTTATTCACTTTGGTATTTCTAGAGCCTAGCGAATGGTGGGTTCTCAATATGGGTTTGGGGAAGGAGTTATGACAGCATGTATATTTGGGTGAGGCTCCAGAAAGGCTCATCTGAAACTTGCATCTTATGGCTGAACTCACCTATGCTGAGGAATGGCACCTGGAGGCAGGACAACCAGGGTCAGTCAGAAGACAAACTACATAATCTTTCCAAGTAAATAATACCAAGCTGAGTAAACTCTTTTTTGATTATTTAGAGGTTTCTTAAAATATAGAAATAAAAGTGTTAGGATTTTTTTTTTCTGATCATTTGATTTCCAAGGATTTTTAAAGATAACATGGTGAAACCTCGTCTATACTAAAAAATACAAAAATTAGCTGGGTATGGTGGCACTTACCTGTAGTCCCAGCTACTCAGGATGCTGAGGCAGGAGAATCGCTTGAACCTGGGAGGCGGAGGTTGCAGTGAGCCAAGATCACACCACTGCACTCCAGACTGGCGACAGAGCGATACTCAGTCTCAAAAAAAAACAAAAACAAAAACAAAAAAAAAAAAGAAAAAGAAAAAGAAAAAAAAGATATTGGGGTTAAAATAGTGCCGTCCTTTGATTTAACCTCTTTGCATTATTTAGAGGATGCTGGTGTTCTTTGTAATCTAATGCCATCTGTCCGGTGAAAGTTAATCGCTCTTCCCTATTCTAAAGCAAAATCTACATACACAGAGACAGGGCCACTGTATTATCTAGGATTAAAATTCCATATCTTAGTACAAATTCTTTGATTTACTGACCACATAGTACTAGTTCACAGGGTAACTTCCAATTCTCTATTTGGTGGAGAAAGAACCATAGTAAAAATGACTGAAATAATTTGGCCAGGCTTGTACAGCAAACTAAGAACAAAGGCAGGAATCAATGCTCAACAATGATGCAGCTTCTACAGATTTATATTTCCTCTGCCACCCTTGAACATCTCTTTAGGCAGTAACTGTACCCCTGCTATTGTAATTGACAAAAATAAAATAATGCTAAAGTATTGGCATTTGAGGTTATTATCTCAGTCACGTTCAAAATTCTACTGTTTTAGTCTCATATTGTGTTGGATTACTACATTTAAATTTTTATAAAATAATGAAACAACCCTTCTGTCAGGTTTAGTTACTATATGCATTTAGAGACATGGGCTTCCTAATTAAATTTAAGAAATAAAATTGGCATATAA
Organism: Macaca nemestrina; assembly: GCF_043159975.1. Taxonomy (NCBI): domain Eukaryota; kingdom Metazoa; phylum Chordata; class Mammalia; order Primates; family Cercopithecidae; genus Macaca; species Macaca nemestrina. The sequence goes on from NC_092128.1 coordinate 68,013,042, forward strand.
GCATGAGCTGTCCTCAAAGCCAAAAGTATTAACATGAGCGGAAGTTCAAAGTTCAGCTGGCTTCTGAAGTTCTTTGGTTTAATTCATTATGTAAGCAATGCTTCTCACTACTTTGCATGTGTTATTTTGAGTTATACAACTGGGAGAAATAAATGCTCACTAAAAACATTTTTTTTTCTGAAATACTTCAATGCTATTCTTCCTAAAATAAAGAACCTTTCTACCAAACATCTCTCAGACCTATAAATATACATGATTATGAAGGTTTATTAAATGTGTCTTTACATGTAACTTCTTTAAAGAAATAGATATTTAGATACTCTAGGTAGCATTAGAAATAGTATTTAGATACTCTATATAGTTGATCATAGAAAGTGCTTTGGCTATGTCCATACTTTATAACAAAAGCTGTGCTTCAAGCTAGAGCTTCAAGAGTTTTAGGCTACAACCCTAATCTTTTAGTAAGTGCCTTGAGACCTGGAATTGTTCCAAAGAATCTGGTTTACATTTTTGCATCTGCACAGAAAAGCCACATGCACAAAACTAATTTGTCAGTTTAATAGACAGACCGACAATACTATCTTAAAGATTGCCCTGTAAACAGCTCCAAATCAGTAAATTTGTGAGTGAGTTCAGCAGATAAACATACCTATTATTAGAAATATACAAAAGAACCATGGTAAAGTCCAGATGGCAGCACCCATAAATCTTACAATGTCATCAAAGCCATGTTACTCAAATAAAATGAATGGGTGTTTACTCCAATTAGCCTAACATCCATTCAGTGTATCAATGCTGCTGCTGAAAGGGTGTAGAGAATGCTAAGTATTAAGTAATCTGGATAACTGGTAAGTTTGTCTGATCAAGCCTCATTATATTCCATAGCCTCTTATTTCCTCCATTAAATGTTTCCTTGTTTTAACACTTTTGTCCAGTCACCTCATAACAATGTAATTTTTAATTTTTTCATGGTTACATTGTCATTCTCATTACTTTAGTTAAATGGTTTCCTCCCTCATTTCCCATGTATCTGGCTTTCTATTTCCTTCCCATATATAAAAAATACCACTGAAAGATTACTTCCTCCAGGACACCAACCCCCAAGTCACCTTGCAAACTCAGAGCTCAAATAGCATGAAATTCTCCAAGAGATTTCAGCTGTGTGGGATCTTTTCAGAGGTGAATTCATTTACCAACTATGCATTGAACATATAAAATATGTTGCAGCTATGCTCATTTCTATGGGGAAAATAAATATTCAAAGATCTCTACTTTTTAAACTTTGCCATAATGAGTTGTGATAAATATCAGAAAAGAAGGTAAGAAATGTGTATACAGCTAAGAGAATAAAAAGGGGGAATATTAATGTGATATTTTCATTAAGAGCTTACTCTCAAAGGCCTAAATATGGCTTACAAGAACTAGAATTATCAGGAGTAGACCTAAAATAAACTCCTCTTCCATTAAGTACTGAATTTAGTGTTCACAAAGGAATAAGAGATTTAAAAAATTTATTGTGTATCTCAGAATTTATAATGAACTTCACTCACACCAACAATTTAATAAAATGGTTACATTGGTTTCATTAATTGAAGGAATTAATGAAAACAACAAAACCAGATAAAGAAATATTGTGACTAGAAAGATGGGATTAACATCACTTTTCTTTAAAATGCTTTCAAAGATGTAAATGCTCACCTAAGTCACAAGATAGTTGTTTCCGGCCTCTAACATTAAAAAGAAATTTAAACAATTGGAAGATGAAACTGGATATTAGTAAATTAAACAAAACCGAGCACTCTGTTTGGAAAAGGGCAATTGAGGTGCAGTGGGCTTTAAGTACATTCCACACATTTTTATGTGTTTTTATTTCATCTACCTTACTTCAACAAATTTGATAAGGATAAGAAATATAAAATAATAACATTTTATTCTCTTCCCTAAACTCAGGAGCATTAAAAACTTTCCAACAGAAAGGTTTGCATACTCATTAGTGTGCTAATTACATTATTAGGGGTTATACTACATTATGGTCTATGGCTTCATTGCATGTTCAGTAATTTTGTTGACAAGCGTATTAAAGTTAAAAGGAGCCAGAGACTTTCCTCAGAGTTGTTAAGTGTTTCAAAAAGATAATGTACTATCTTTACTTAATTTTCATACTTGTCCAATTTATCCGTAGAAACATTAGAAGAGAAACCCAGCTAATCAGAACACCACCATCATTAACACCACACATCAGCTCTATCAGTAATAAAGGTAGCATTTGGATCTTTCGTCTATCTTATCATTTGTTTTGTTTCTCAATTGTTTCATAACTTAGGCATGGAAAAGACTTTTCCCCCTTCTAATTCTTGACAGATAGGGTTGCTAAGAGGATTAATTAAAAAATGGGTATAGAAAGGTGGTAACATAGACTTTGGTGAGGTTTTTGAACAAGACTGTATCACACCGGAGAAACTTGCTTTTTGTTGTCTTTGAACCCTGGCTTTGCCAGTTTCTATTTAGATAACCGAAGCATTTTATCATGGCTCTAACATTTTTTTGTTAAAGCAATCACAGTGAGTCCATGTTTAACCCTAAAATAATAGCCACACATGATTCTTTCAGATAATAGTGGCTTGACCTTGCCCACATTTGCCTATTTTCAACTTGAAAATGGTAAGTACTTATGGTTCAACCTTTTAGCAGTGAGCACATATTGAGTACTTACTGCTGCCATATTCTTCACTAGGCATGTTACTTGCATCCGTTATCTTTTTTGTGACATCCTTTTAAGGTGAGAACTATTACTATTCTCCATTTCATAGATCAGAAAACTGAGGCACAGAGAGGGTAAGCAACTTGTCCAGTGTTCATTTCATAGGGATTACACGAGAAGGGCATGAAATCTATCTTTATTGTGTTCATGAAAAAATAAGAACACTTAACGACTGGATAGACTGTTTATACGATTTTAGAAAAGTCAGCCTTGTTTTTGTATTCTAACAATTGGTAGAGGAGGAAAACATAATATTCACCTTTCCAGGTTTTTAGCTTGAGCCCCTGTAACAAAAGATAGATTAACAAACTGAGGTTTATTAACATGTATACTTCATATGTACATGGAAAATGCCTCGGGAACGCACAATTCTCAAAAAGGTTGCTTAGAGCTCCAGCTTATATAGCATATTTAAAAATGAACAATAAACTTTTAGAGAAGTGACAAGACAAAAAACAGCAACCTTGAGTCTCTAGGCATGACAACTTGTGGGATGGCAACATGGGGAAACTAATGGTATATAAAAGCTAGTTAATAAATCTTGTTATGTAGAGTCTTCTGAGGCTAATTAATAAAGCTTATTATGTAGAATCCTCTGCTGCCTTCTCCAGGCTGTTAAGGGTCTAAAGTTGTCTTTGGTGATCAAGCTGTCCTTTCTGGTAGAGAGAGTAAGAGTGATATCTTTGTAAATTTATGCCTTGCTTTTAGGCAAATAGGAGGAAGGGCAGAGAGATTTTCTCATATTTGCTTCTTCTCCATTGTCTTCAGCTCAAAATAATCCTGATGCCAATGGGGCATATTTTGTTGTGGCATATTCTACTATTCTTCATACCTGACAGTTGGACCTCACTACATCTCAGTTTTCTTCTTTATAGTGGTAATAATATTACTGCTTCATATGTGTTAGATTATTTTCCAACCTTGCTGCTTTCTATATTAGCACTGCTATCTACAGATAGGCCATATTTTCACACATCAGCTGTATCAGTAATAAAGGTAGTATTTGGATCTTTCATCTATCTTATCATTTGTTTTTTTCCTCAATTGTTTCATAACTTAGGCATGGAAGGGATTTTTCCCCCTTCAAATTCTTGACAGATAGGGTTGCTAAGAGGGTTAAATAAAAAATGGATATAGAAAGTTTATAACATAGACCTTGGTAAATATGAAGCACTTGTCATATTTACTGTTATTACTTCAATATAATCCCTCTAGCAAACTTACACTTTAAAATTCTTTTAAGCTTTTTAAATTGCAAATTGCTATTATAGTAAGTAAAAGTACTAAAACTGTATTTTTAAAATGCTACAATTCAGATCTTTTGCTTTTACTAGTGAAGTGATATTCATTATACTAAAATTGTGAGACTTAACCATACCATATTTCATGTATTCTAAAATGCCATTAATAGTAGCATACACATTTATTTTTATGCCATTAAGAAAAAATTCTTCTAATTAATTCCAAGATGCTATAGATTAAAGATGCATCACAATTTCAAAGGGGTTAAATATGTAAAAAATGTCTTAGAGCTGATGAAACATAGCAATAAAATTAATGAGTCTGATTTTTCCCCTTCATTGATAAGTTGGGATAGTTTGAGATTAAACCAGATAGGCAGCATGCAAGACCATCCATATTTTTTGAGCTGTATTAATGATTTCCAAGACACTCTTGGCAGTACAAATATGCTTCTGGTCCAAATGGGCCAAATCTGGGAAATTCGTATGGATCATTCATTCCACAAAAATGTTCCTTGGTCATGGACGTGAACTATGTCCAGAAAACTAAACCACTATGAAGTTGCTGAATTTCAATCCACATTCAAATTCTGATGTCTTTCTAAGGCACTAGCAAGTCAAAATGTTTTTGTTTTCAACATTTGAAGCATATACTCCTGGATGTGTATACACAGAACTGGCTGCAGAACATATAGTTTACAAAAGCTACTTCTTATTGCAAAGCCAAAAGATTAAAATAAACTCCGCAAAGCATCTTAATTATATCAGTATTTTTTTTTTTGATTGGGGTAGCACTTATAGGAATGAGAGATTTAAAGAAACCACAGTGAATATACACACTTTATGCAAAATATCACACAGGAATTAGTACTGTTTTAGTAATGTACTGTACTTCTCTGCTCTCAATTTTCAAAGCCATTAAATAGAAAGATTGAATATAAATTGCTCTAAGCAGAGTTATTTTTTTTCTTCAACTACTCCTTCTTTTTCTTTTAACAGTACTCTACTGCCACATGGACATGTTTATTCATGTGTCTCATTGATTCATGTGCTTAACATTCTTATTTATATCTGGTACACAGTTGATATTGTAAAATATGGGTTTGTGGAGTGAGACTCTTGATTTGAAATAGCTGGCCTATAAAACTAAGCTATTAGATTAACAAGTCAGTGCATTAAAGCAAGGAATCAACACAAGGTTGGTTTTCAGTCTGTTTATCACTTTCACACCAGAGGAGAGAAAAAAGTGACTTAACATTTGCATAGTTCTTTAGCCTGTCTGGAATGATTTGTACACTTTACTAACATTGGGCTGGCAACAGCTAGATCTTACAGTCTTGTGCCAGATCCTATGTCTTTTAAATATTTTGTGTGGTACTATCTGACGCGGCTTACCCAGAATGGCAGTAAACGAATATATGTTTGTGACAATCCACTAGCTTTAGTTTTCTAAAAATTTTTATCCATCAAGGTCAATGACCAAGTTACAAGACATTTTCTGCTTTTCTATGCAAATTTTATTCTCTATGTGGTTAGTTAAGGGTCCTGGGATTTTGAATGTTATAAGTGACACAATATGTCAGGCTATTTATGACATTACAATATGAAGGAACCATTTACAAAGAGTGTGACAGATTTTAAAATGATATCTTTTTGTGTAAACTTTTACATTTTGGGTTAAAAAAATGTTACTGTGTGTCGTGAGTGCTAACATGGAGAGTGTAGACTTGGTCAATATTATCCCATCTCTTGAGCAGAAGCATGAATTAAGCACAGATTTGGAACTTAACTCATTTTGTTAATTATTTTAATCTTTCAGAAATCCTAATTCATAGTGAATCTTGCTCATTGGTAGAGTGGGAACAATAATATTGGTTTCTGTTTTGTTTTGTTTTTATTTTTGTTTACCTCCTCAGTTTTTTCCTCCTGTATGATTATATTCCATTTGAAATGGGTCAAGATGTGAATTATAAATGGGAATGGTAGGCTTAAAACCCAGGCACTCATGGGTCCTGTTTGTGAGAGACAGGATTTGTCTATAGGATACTACTATTTCTAAAGCATATTTCTTACCTACTCTGTTTGTGCTAAGGATTGCAGAGAGAGTATTTAGGGGGTATTAAAGTGGATAGTAACCTCACTAGGCGCCTGCTAAAGATCGGGCTACACCAGGGTTCATCCACTAACTCCTCCCGATTCAGAAATCTTAGTTTTCCATTTCTTACTCATTTCTTAGTTATGCACAACTGGCAGGCACAAAGCTGGTGCTAAGACAGGGCTTCCCGAGTTTGCTGCTAATTTATTTCTTTGACTAAACACTTTACTTTAGCATGGAAGGAAAACTGATTTGAAACAAATGTATTCATGTTATTGCTTTGTTAGAAAAAATTAGTATCTGGTCCTAAATGCATAGATTCTTTGCAAATATTCTCCTCTTCCCCAGAAAAAAAATCTCAAACATACAAAGTAATTAAGTAATAAACAGGCTCAATTTAAATTCAAAGAAATGGTTATTTGGAGTAATTATAAAATACTCTCAACTATGTTGTAAGGAGTTCAGCATACTTGAATTACTTCATGTACTTCTGAAAGATAGGACCCATTAGAAACATGTGCATTGCTCCCCAGATGGATCACTGTAGAATGCATAAACAAAAGATTATCTGCTTTGAAGTTATTCAAATGTGGATTTGAATCCTAGGTCTGGCACTTGCTGTGTGAACTTGGGCAAATTGCTTTCTCTCTCTGAGTTTCAGTTTCCTTTTTTATAAAACAGACATCATTATATCACCTTGGAGAGCTATTGTGAGGGGAAAAAAGTAATATTACATTAATACAGTAGTTTCTGGAACATAATAGGTATAATGTTAATTCTCTTCTACCTGGATGCCCTCAGGAGGTATTCTAGATCCTGAGAATTTCCTTGCTGAGGATGTGTTTACACAAGGCCCATATTTCTTAGCTATATTATATTTTGGAGTCTAAAACGTTCCCCCCATTGTCTGTATACCTTTCTACTTTCATTCTGCTCTCTTTTTTGGTCAGTCCTATTGAGTTACATGGCCTTGATGATGACATCCACAGAAGACCCTTGTTTGTCTGTCTTTAGCCCTCATCTTTCTCTAGAGCTCTAGGCTCCTGTTTGTATTACCTGTGGATATCTCACTTTGATATCCTATCAACATATCTGAATAGGGGCCCCAAGCTGAACTAAAAACTTTTCCTTCCAAACCTGCACCACTTTCTTCATGGCTTTTGTTTCAGTTTAACTGACTATCCCAGAAAGCTTGGAGTTATATTTGATTCTTATCACTACCCCTATCCTTGATAGTCTGTCAGCCACCAAGTTCCATGGAACCTGCCACCAGAAATCTCTCACTTTCATCCCTTCCTCAACTTCCTCTGCCCTTAACAGGGTGCAGATCTAGTTACCCGCCTCTGTAATTATGGAGGTGGCCTTTCACTTATTCACCTGACCTTCATCCATCTCTTCCCTTTTCAATCCATTCTTCACTCAGCTATGATAGTTATCATGGTCTCAAGACTGTCGTTTCACTTGTCAGAAACTTCAATAACTGACTATCACTTTCAGACCAAACTCTAAAACAGTATTGTGATGTTAATATTTATGTCCTGATTTTGCTCAGACCTACTTTTTAATTTTAAATAAAATTTCTTTAATTAAATGTTTTCATTTAATTTCAAAAGTTTTCAAACATAGAGATAAGTATAAAGATTATATAACAGAAAACCAATATACTGGCTAACTAGAATTATAATTTGTTGATATTTTCCATATTTGCCTCATATTTTTGTTATATTTACACATGTTTAAATAAAACCAAAGTCCTGCCTCCTCATCCCCTTCCCCTCCATCCCTGGTATCTACCAACCTTATTTTCCCCTTCCTTTGCCATATCCTATGCTCTTGGTGTAGTGAGGTGAAAGAGAGGTGATATTTAAGGCGAGAAGATCTCCTAGAGATGGTTTTCTAAGGACGTGATCTGAGCACACATGACCTCTCAACACAAAACCTCCATGTTATTTATCATTTTATTCTTTAGAAGACGGAATCACTGTCTTGTGAGGAGTAGGCAATATAACGAAGTGATTTCTAATCATGGCCATGACACTTAAACAAGCAAGGCACTTAACCTCTATAAATTTAGTTTTCTTATTTGTAGAGTGGGCATCTCAGTACCTACCTCAAGAATTGTGATGATGCCTTGAGATAATGTAGTTGAAGTGTCTGGATCATAGTCTGCCATCTTGTAGGCGCTCGATAAATTGTACCTGTTAATGCTATTAACACATCAGTTGAGGAACTGGAATGGATCACAATAGACCAGATGATACAGCGTTGTTCTCTTCTTGCAGGAGCACTGCATTATGAATGTGTGAGTGCCATCAATGTGGCCCTGAGATTTTTAGGGGAGTGTTACGAAATCCAGAATGTTTGGATTTGGTTTGATCTTACAGCGTGACAAATTCTAAGTCTACCCATAAGCCTGCTCCCCTCCATCCGCCTCTATGTCATCACAGAGGCTAAAGTGCATTACTCTGTGCGAAAGTGTCCAGTGGTCATTGCCTACAGGGAACTACAATGTAGCTGCTTCAGTAAAGGCATTGCTACCTGCTACAAACCAATCTCATATCCTCCATTTTATTTAGTTTAATTTTTGTACTTGGGCTAGGAAATAGTTAAGTGGATTTCTCACATATAACTTTGACTTGAATTATTTTGAAGTGACTTCCTGAAATAAGACATCAATGTTACATCTACCACAGAGGAATAAAGAAACCATACATATATGAATGATTATAATCCTCGCCCAGGGCAGGAGTTTCCCAGCACGCCAGAAGAGGCCATAAATCCATGTGATATCCCTGACTACTGCATTTTACATCTAGAACTCAGAGTAACTGAAAGGTATGTAAAATTGAGAGCAGGCAGAAAGTAGGTTGACTATACATCTGGGAAAGTTCTTATGCATTGCTTATTCCAGGCTGTTCGTCTTGTGCTCATGAAGTCTGGCACTGTAACACTTGTGGTTGATGACAGGAGTTGAATAACTTGTGCTCAGCTGAAACATTTATCCTCTTAAGAAACCTCTCTTCTTTTAACTATTGGTTAAAGCCCTTCATAGATGACATAATACCTTATTAGTATGGGAATTAGAAACAATCCTTTTCTTGTTCTGATATTGAAAGTAACTCATATGAAGGATGATAGAACTTTCAGTGATATATATATTTTATATATATATATATATATAAAATACATGAAACCCTAACTATTAACATTTAAAAGATAGACGGATATAAATATTTCTCATGATTTAGGAAATTTTGAAGAATGTATTGATGAGGCCAGCTCCCAGATAGCATTATACTAACTCTGAGAAGTCAGATGGCAGATAACTTGGGAAAGGATAGAAATCTCATCTGGATTTTTCACATTTGCTTACAATTCACAATAATTTGGGTTGAGAAGATGTATTTTCATCATGCAAATATGTTAATGAATAAACAAATTCAATTTTTGTTGAATAGCTCTCACTAAGGATCTATGCCCATAAAAATTTGGATTGAAACATAAGGGCTGAATTAACCACTGCTTGTTCTGAAATTAGTAAAAGTGGTTGAGTAGAGCGCAAACTGAATCAGGAACTAGTTAAAGACTTCAAACTGGAAATAATAAATCAGTTAATAAAATTATAATTTATTTGATTGATTCTTTTGGTATCGACTTCTCTAGCTCTAACTAACATAGTTTTATTAATATTTTATTGTTTTTAAAAACTTCAGGCATTATCTATTGACTTTCAAATAAAGACTTAGCTATATTTTACCAAATCCTCCTCTCCTGACTACTGGGAAACACAATTTCCATAGCTCCAGTTTCCCAAATACATTTCTATTGTCATTTTGACTATATTAATATTCATATTAACTTTCTTAAGTAATGCAAATTATTTATAATGGAGCCATGTAGCAAATGATAATTATTCTTTCTTGCTTGCTCAATTGGAGTTAATAATTATATTGTTTCTGTTTAGTTTTAAAATATACGTATCATTAATACAACCTCGCTTATTCTGATATTAGTGACTGTGCTGTATCCTTTATTTTTGAAAAATATATTTATCAGTAATTTTATCTCTCATTCTCTGTTAGATTTCTAAATCTCTTTTCAAGATGATATATATTCCCTTCAAGCATTTTACCAACATCATCTGCTGAAGAAATCTTTATCAAAGCCTTCTGACTTGCTTCTGCCTAGATTGGCTACCCCTCTGTAAGAGGGCACAGTTGAAGTTTAGAGATCTATCAGGCCTGAAAATGACATTAGTTTACCCTCATATTTGATTAATAATTTGGCTGGATATAGAATTCTAGGCTGGACAACACTTTCTTTCATGCTGTTAAAAGCCTTGGTCTTTTATATATAAGTATCCAGAGTTGTTGAGAAGTCTTATGACATGTAATTTTTGAGAGTTTTTAAGCACCTTTTCCTCCTTCTACAAGCTTGTACTATTTTACCTTTGTTCCTAGTGTTATAAATATGCTTTGGTCTTTTTTTGATCCATTTTTTCTGCTATAATATTTTAAATGGACAAGTCTACATATTTTTGTTTGCAGAACACTTATTTTTCATAGCATTTTGTTATTGTTCATGGATGCAAGATCTTTTCTTACCCATCTAAAGATACTACTGTTAGGTTTTTTGACATTTACATCCCTGCACAGTCTTTGTTATCTCCATGTTGCTTATTTCTACAGGTTGTTTTGATCCTTATTTTCCATATTAGAGAATTTCATCAATATCAGATAATGTGCTCTAATAGATGGGATTTGGTAATTGTGGAATTCCTTGTAGAGTGATTCTAGTTGTTATTTGCTTAAGAAATTCCTAACATCAGTGTCTTTGAGTCTTTTCTTTGGAGACTTTTGAATTCTCCAGGTATTATTTTAAACACATTTCTGAAGGATTCTTCCAAATCTCAGAAGTTAGTTCAGTGTAAATATTCAAGATATTAATCTTCCTTTAATTCCTGTGTTTACTATAAAGTGCTATAAACTTTTAAATGAGATAATATTACTGCTTCATATGTGTTAGATTATTTTCCAACCTTGCTGCTTTCTATATTAGCACTGCTATCTACAGATAGGCCATATTTTCACACATCAGCTGTATCAGTAATAAAGGTAGTATTTGGATCTTGGAGGGACAGTCAGTGGAGGACCCACATCGCCTCCTCTTGCCAGGGTTTGTTGTGTCACAGAGGCTAAAACAATCACATGCTTTCCTGTGGGAATTTGGACCTTGTCACAAGAACAGAAACATTTGGAATCAATTTATTGATAATGAAAAGACTGTCCTTTTGTTACTGGCTGTGGGAATTTGGACCTTGTCACAAGAACAGAAACATTTGGAATCAATTTATTGATAATGAAATGACTGTCCTTTTGTTACTGATTTTAACAGCCTCAGAATTGCCTGTTCCTGTCTTTCCAAAGACCTTAACTTCTCTTTTGGTGCTGTGAAATACTCAGTTTCCAAAGGATTAGCTTTTCATAAGTTAGTAAGGGTTGTTTTCTGTTGCTTTCAATTGAAGATTCTCAACTAATTCAGCATACCATCCCATTTAAAGTTTTCTAATATTCTGATACTGGTATTTATGGGGATAATAATGGTAGTAGGGCATTTAAATTGCTTATTCGATAAATACTGTTTTGAGGATTGTTTTCCTCTCAAAATCATCAAGGTAAAGTACTTTAGCAATTAACTCTAGATCAATAGTGGTTAAATTCTGCATTGAAACATAGTAATTATGAAAACTACCCAGGGTTTTAACTTTGGGGTGTGGAAATACTTTTGAATTTAAATGGCTTCTCAACAATTTACATTGTTCCTCAGTCTCTTCGTACATTGTCCTTGAAGAATAAGATTAAAACTAGAGGGAATGTTTTCCATTCCCTGAAAATGAAAATTGATGGTAGAAAAGGGAAGGACATTCATGGTAGCCTACACAGCACAATACAAATAATAGTTAATTAATGTTTTTGAAAATACTTTTTATTGCTCAAGAAAAATATTCACTTATTTATATATTATTTGTCATAATAAGGGGGAGAAAAACCATCTCAAATTTCTTTTTTTCTTTTTTACTTTCTTTTTTTTAAAAATTTATTTATTATTATTATACTTTAAGTTGTAGGGTACATGTGCATAACGTGCAGGTTTGTTACATATGTATACTTGTGCCATGTTGCTGTGCTGCACCCATCAACTCGTCATTTACATCAGGTATAACTCCCAATGCAATCCCTCCCCCCTCCCCCCTCCCCATGATAGGCCCCGGTGTGTGATGTTCCCCTTCCTGAGTCCGAGTGATCTCATTGTTCAGTTCCCACCTATGAGTGAGAACATGCGGTGTTTGGTTTTCTGTTCTTGTGATAGTTTGCTAAGAATGATGGATTCCAGCTGCATCCAAGTCCCTACAAAGGACACAAACTCATCCTTTTTTATGGCTGCATAGTATTCCATGGTGTATATGTGCCACATTTTCTTAATCCAATCTGTCACTGATGGACATTTGGGTTGATTCCAAGTCTTTGCTATTGTGAATAGTGCCGCAATAAACATACGTGTGCATGTGTCTTTATAGCAGCATAATTTATAATCCTTTGGGTATATCCCCAGTAATGGGATGGCTGGGTCATATGGTACATCTAGTTCTAGATCCTTGAGGAATCGCCATACTGTTTTCCATAATGGTTGAACTAGTTTACAATCCCACCAACGGTGTAAAAGTGTTCCTATTTCTCCACATCCTCTCCAGCACCTGTTGTTTCCTGACTTTTTAATGATTGCCATTCTAACTGGTGTGAGATGGTATCTCATTGTGGTTTTGATTTGCATTTCTCTGATGGCCAGTGATGATGAGCATTTTTTCATGTGTCTGTTGGCTGTATGAATGTCTTCTTTTGAGAAATGTCTGTTCATATCCTTTGCCCACTTTTTGATGGGGTTGTTTGTTTTTTTCTTGTAAATTTGTTTGAGTTCTTTGTAGGTTCTGGATATTAGCCCTTTGTCAGATGAGTAGATTGCAAAAATTTTCTCCCATTCTGTAGGTTGCCTGTTCACTCTGATGGTAGTGTCTTTTGCTGTGCAGAAGCTCTTTAGTTTAATGAGATCCCATTTGTCAATTTTGGCTTTTGCTGCCGTTGCTTTTGGTGTTTTAGACATGAAGTCTTTGCCCATGCCTATGTCCTGAATGGTACTACCTAGGTTTTCCTCTAGGATTTTTATGGTATTAGGTCTAACATTTAAGTCTCTAATCCATCTTGAATTAATTTTCGTATAAGGAGTAAGGAAAGGATCCAGTTTCAGCTTTCTACTTATGGCTAGCCAATTTTCCCAGCACCATTTATTAAATAGGGAATCCTTTCCCCATTTCTTGTTTCTCTCAGGTTTGTCAAAGATCAAATGGCTGTAGATGTGTGGTATTATTTCTGAGGACTCTGTTCTGTTCCATTGGTCTATATCTCTGTTTTGGTACCAGTACCATGCTGTTTTGGTTACTGTAGCCTTGTAGTATAGTTTGAAGTCAGGTAGCGTGATGCCTCCAGCTTTGTTCTTTTGACTTAGGATTGTCTTGGAGATGCGGGCTCTTTTTTGGTTCCATATGAACTTTAAAGCAGTTTTTTCCAATTCTGTGAAGAAACTCATTGGTAGCTTGATGGGGATGGCATTGAATCTATAAATTACCTTGGGCAGTATGGCCATTTTCACGATATTGATTCTTCCTATCCATGAGCATGGTATGTTCTTCCATTTGTTTGTGTCCTCTTTTATTTCACTGAGCAGTGGTTTGTAGTTCTCCTTGAAGAGGTCCTGTACATCCCTTGTAAGTTGGATTCCTAGGTATTTTATTCTCTTTGAAGCAATTGTGAATGGAAGTTCCTTCATGATTTGGCTCTCTGTTTGTCTGTTACTGGTATATAAGAATGCTTGTGATTTTTGCACATTAATTTTGTATCCTGAGACTTTGCTGAAGTTGCTTATCAGCTTAAGGAGATTTTGCGCTGAGACAATGGGGTTTTCTAAATATACAATCATGTCATCTGCAAACAGGGACAGTTTGACTTCTTCTTTTCCTAACTGAATACCCTTGATTTCTTTCTCTTGCCTAATTGCCCTAGCCAGAACTTCCAACACTATGTTGAATAGGAGTGGTGAGAAAGGGCATCCCTGTCTTGTGCCAGTTTTCAAAGGGAATTTTTCCAGTTTTTGCCCATTCAGTATGATATTGGCTGTGGGTTTGTCATAAATAGCTCTTATTATTTTGAGGTACGTTCCATCAATACCGAATTTATTGAGCGTTTTTAGCATGAAGGGCTGTTGAATTTTGTCAAAAGCCTTTTCTGCATCTATTGAGATAATCATGTGGTTCTTGTCTTTGGTTCTGTTTATATGCTGAATTATGTTTATTGATTTGCGAATGTTGAACCAGCCTTGCATCCCAGGGATGAAGCCCACTTGATCATGGTGGATAAGCTTTTTGATGTGTTGCTGAATCCGGTTTGCCAGTATTTTATTGAGGATTTTTGCCTCGATGTTCATCAGGGATATTGGTCTAAAATTCTCTTTTTTTGTTGTGTCTCTGCCAGGCTTTGGTATCAGGATGATGTTGGCCTCATAAAATGAGTTAGGGAGGATTCCCTCTTTTTCTATTGATTGGAATAGTTTCAGAAGGAATGGTACCAACCCCTCCTTGTACCTCTGGTAGAATTCAGCTGTGAATCCATCTGGTCCTGGACTTTTTTTGGTTGGTAGGCTATTAATTGTTGCCTCAATTTCAGAGCCTGCTATTGGTCTATTCAGGGATTCAACTTCTTCCTGATTTAGTCTTGGAAGAGTGTAAGTGTCCAGGAAATTATCCATTTCTTCTAGATTTTCCAGTTTATTTGCGTAGAGGTGTTTATAGTATTCTCTGATGGTAGTTTGTATTTCTGTGGGGTCGGTGGTGATATCCCCTTTATCATTTTTAATTGCGTCGATTTGATTCTTCTCTCTTTTCTTCTTTATTAGCCTGGCTAGTGGTCTGTCAATTTTGTTGATCTTTTCAAAAAACCAACTCCTGGATTCATTGATTTTTTGGAGGGTTTTTTGTGTCTCTATCTCCTTCAGTTCTGCTCTGATCTTAGTTATTTCTAGCCTTCTGCTAGCTTTCGAATGTGTTTGCTCTTGCTTCTCTAGTTCTTTTAATTGCGATGTTAGAGTGTCAATTTTAGATCTTTCCTGCTTTCTCTTGTGGGCATTTAGTGCTATAAATTTCCCTCTACACACTGCTTTAAATGTGTCCCAGAGATTCTGGTATGTTGTATCTTTGTTCTCATTGGTTTCAAAGAACATCTTTATTTCTGCCTTCATTTCGTTATGTACCCAGTAGTCATTCAGGAGCAGGTTGTTCAGTTTCCATGTAGTTGAGTGGTTTTGATTGAGTTTCATAGTCCTGAGTTCTAGTTTGATTGCACTGTGGTCTGAGAGACAGTTTGTTATAATTTCTGTTCTTGTACATTTGCTGAGGAGTGCTTTACTTCCAATTACGTGGTCAATTTTGGAGTAAGTACGATGTGGTGCTGAGAAGAATGTATATTCTGTTGATTTGGGGTGGAGAGTTCTATAGATGTCTATTAGGTCTGCTTGCTGCAGAGATGAGTTCAATTCCTGGATATCCTTGTTAACTTTCTGTCTCGTTGATCTGTCTAATGTTGACAGTGGAGTGTTGAAGTCTCCCACTATTATTGTATGGGAGTCTAAGTCTCTTTGTAAGTCTCTAAGGATTTGCTTTATGAATCTGAGTGCTCCTGTATTGGGTGCATATATATTTAGGATAGTTAGTTCTTCCTGTTGAATTGATCCCTTTACCATTATGTAATGGCCTTCTTTGTCTCTTTTGATCTTTGATGGTTTAAAGTCTGTTTTATCAGAGACTAGTATTGCAACCCCTGCTTTTTTTTGTTCTCCATTTGCTTGGTAGATCTTCCTCCATCCCTTTATTTTGAGCCTATGTATGTCTCTGCGTGTGAGATGGGTCTCCTGAATACAGCAGACTGATGGGTCTTGAATTTTTATCCAGTTTGCCAGTCTGTGTCTTTTAATTGGAGCATTTAGTCCATTTACATTTAAGGTTAAGATTGTTATGTGTGAACTTGATCCTGCCATTATGATATTAACTGGTTATTTTGCTCGTTAGTTGATGCAGTTTCTTCCTAGCCTCGATGGTCTTTACATGTTGGCATGTCTTTGCAATGGCTGGTACCGGTTGTTCCTTTCCATGTTTAGTGCTTCCTTCAGGGTCTCTTGTAAGGCAGGCCTGGTGGTGACAAAATCTCTAAGCATTTGCTTATCTGTAAAGGATTTTATTTCTACTTCACTTATGAAACTTAGTTTGGCTGGATATGAAATTCTGGGTTTAAAATTCTTTTCTTTAATAATGTTGAATATTGGCCCCCACTCTCTTCTGGCTTGGAGAGTTTCTGCTGAGAGATCTGCTGTTAGTCTGATGGGCTTCCCTTTGTGGGTAACCCGACCTTTCTCTCTGGCTGCCCTTAAGATTTTTTCCTTCATTTCAACTTTGGTGAATCAGGCAATTATGTGTCTTGGAGTTGCTCTTCTCGAGGAGTATCTTTGTGGCGTTCTCTGTATTTCCTGGATTTGAATGTTGGCCTGCCCTACTAGGTTGGGGAAGTTCTCCTGGATGATATCCTGAAGAGTGTTTTCCAACTTGGTTCCATTTTCCCCCTCACTTTCAGGCACCCCAATCAGACGTAAATTTGGTCTTTTTGCATAATCCCATACTTCTTGCAGGCTTTGTTCATTTCTTTTTCTTCTTTTCTCTTTTGGTTTCTCTTCTCGCTTCATTTCATTCATTTGATCCTCAATCGCTGATACTCTTTCTTCCAGTTGATCGAGTCGGTTACTAAAGCTTGTGCATTTGTCACGTATTTCTCGTGTCATGGTTTTCATCTCTTTCATTTCGTTTATGACCTTCTCTGCATTAATTACTCTAGCCATCAATTCTTCCACTTTTTTTTCAAGATTTTTAGTTTCTTTGCGCTGGGTACGTAATTCCTCCTTTAGCTCTGAGAAATTTGATGGACTGAAGCCTTCTTCTCTCATCTCGTCAAAGTCATTCTCCGTCCAGCTTTGATCCGTTGCTGGTGATGAGCTGCGCTCCTTTGCCGGGGGAGATGCGCTCTTATTTTTTGAATTTCCAGCTTTTCTGCCCTGCTTTTTCCCCATCTTTATGGTTTTATCTGCCTCTGGTCTTTGATGATGGTGATGTACTGATGGGGTTTTGTTGTAGGTGTCCTTCCTGTTTGATCGTTTTCCTTCTAACAGTCAGGACCCTCAGCTGTAGGTGCGTTGGAGATTGCTTGAGGTCCACTCCAGACCCTGTTTGCCTGGGTATCAGCAGCAGAGGCTGCAGAAGATAGAATATTTCTGAACAGCGAGTGTACCTGTCTGATTCTTGCTTTGGAAGCTTCCTCTCAGGGGTGTACTCCTCCCTGTGAGGTGTGGGGTGTCAGACTGCCCCTAGTGGGGGATGTCTCCCAGTTAGGCTACTCAGGGGTCAGGGACCCACTTGAGCAGGGAGTCTGTCCCTTCTCAGATCTCAACCTCCGTGTTGGGAGATCCACTGCTCTCTTCAAAGCTGTCAGACAGAGTCGTTTGCGTCTGCAGAGGTGTCTGCTGCATTTGTTTAGTTTACTGTGCCCTGTCCCCAGATGTGGAGTCTACAGAGACAGGCAGGTTTCCTTGAGCTGCTGTGAGCTCCACCCAGTTCGAGCTTCCCAGCAGCTTTGTTTACCTACTTAAGCCTCAGCAATGGCGGGCGCCCCTCCCCCAGCCTCGCTGCTGCCTTGCCGGTAGATCACAGACTGCTGCGCTAGCAATGAGGGAGGCTCCTTGGGTGTGGGACCCTCCCGGCCAGGTGTGGGATATGATCTCCTGGTGTGCCTGTTTGCTTAAAGCGCAGTATTGGGGTGGGAGTTACCTGATTTTCCAGGTGTTGTGTGTCTCAGTTCCCCTGGCTAGGAAAAGGGACTCCCTTCCCCCTTGTGCTTCCCAGGTGAGGCAATGCCTCGCCCTGCTTCAGCTCTCGCTGGTCAGGCTGCAGCAGCTGACCAGCACCGATCGTCCGGCACTCCCCAGTGAGATGAACCCAGTACCTCAGTTGAAAATGCAGAAATCACCGGTCTTTTGTGTCGCTCGCGCTGGGAGTTGGAGACTGGAGCTGTTCCTATTCGGCCATCTTGCTCCGCCCCATCTCAAATTTCAACAAGAAAAATGTAAACTTGAAGGTTATAGAAAAAAAACCCAAAACAGTCTATTTTAGTTCATAATACACATAGCATTGAGTTTAATAATTTTAAATATATAGCACATCTCTTGTTATTTTGGTAATACTTCTAAAATATATACAACTTTGACACAAATATATAAGATATCTAAGTACTGTAAAGTACCTGAAAATGGCTTAACTAGAAATCAAGTACTTTTCCAAATACTTCCTTTCCAAGTTCCAAGTTCATTTCCAAACATCTCATTTCTAAGTTCATTTCTTTTCTATGCCTGTAAAATTCATCATCCAAGACTGCAAGCCAGAATCACATCTGTCTTGCAGCCTTGGCTTATGAATTTTACAATGATAGAAGACATACTCCTGTCAAGAAAAAAATCTATATACAAACAAAGTCTATATATATTTTCTAAACAAGGAGATACTTTAAAAAATTTATTTCCATAGATTATTGGAGAATAAGTGGTGTTTGGTTACATGAGTCAATTCTTTAGAGGTGATTTGTGAGATTTTGGTGTACCATCACCTGAACAGTATACACTGCCCCCAGTTTGTGACCTTTTATTCCTCACCTTCTTCCTACCCTTTCCCTTTGAGCCCCCCAAGTCCATTGTTTCATTCTTGTGCCTTTGCATCCTCATAGCCTAGCTCCCACTTATGAGTGAGAACACACATTGTTTGGTTTTCCATTCCTGAGTTACTTCACTTACGATAATAAACTCCAGGCTCCTCCCGGTTGCTGAAGATGTCATTAATTCATTATGAAGAGATAATTTTAAGGGCTCAAGATAAGTAATAATGTACAAACAATTATAAAATTTTAGACATTTTGTTATGTAAAACTATAAATTATTTAGGTTTAAAAATAAATGTAAACATTTTCACTAAGGAAGACCAAAATGAGACAATATTTTAATGTAATTATATTGAAATTTATCATTTCTATTACTTCCATTTTATCTTGTATCTACTCTAAAATTATATATGTGTGTATGTCTAATCACCCAGCAGATTCTTCTTGCTTGCTGCACAGATAAAAAGCCAATTCTCTGAGACAATGGTATTGCAGTAGAGAAAGAGTTTATTAATTGCTGGGCCAGCCAAGCGGAAGGACTGGAGTTATTATTACTTAAATTAGTCTCCCCCAAAATTCAGAGGCTAGGATTTTTCAAGGATAATTTGGTGGGCACTAGGGAATGGGGAACACTGATTGATTGGGTTGAGGATGAAATTATAGGAGGTCAAAGCTACTTCTTGCACTGAGTCAGTTCCTAGGTGGGACCACATGATCAGTTGAGCCAGTTTGTTGGTATGAGTTACTTATCTGGATGGTTCCACCTCATCCATCAGAATGCAAAGTCTAAAAACCACCTTGAACGCCAATTGTAGATTTTACACTAATGTTATCTATAGAAAAAATTGGAAAGGGTATGAATCTTGTAACCTCTGGCTATATAACTCCTGATCATAATTCTAATCCTGTGGCTAATTTGTTAGTTTTACAAATGTGGTTTTGGTCACCAAGCAAAAAGAGGATAGTTTTGGGAAGGGGCTGTTATCACCTTTGCTTGAAGGTTAAACTATAAAATAAATTCTTCCTATAGTTACCTTGGCCTGCACCAAGGAATGAACAAGGGCAACTTGAAGGCTAGAAGCAAGATGGAGCCAGTTAGGTCACATTTTTTTCACTGTCATTGTTTTTCTCTGTCAGATTTTTCTCACTGCCATAATTTTTGTAAAGGCTGTTTCAATTATATGCATGTATATACATATGTATATGTATACAATTGTGTTCAATGTAAAATTTAAATACATACATTTTAAAGGTTTTTTTCCCCTTTAAAGTTGATGAAAAATGTCTTACACTTACAGTCAGAAAATCTGGTGATGAATCCTACTACCCTTCTAGTAACTGACTAATAAATGCCATATTGAAAATGTCCCTTAGTTTCCCTGAGATTCAGTTTTTTATCAATTAAATGTGTTATTGATTAAATTTTGCCTACCTGTATCAGTTAAATAGGGTAAGTGATACTGTACTAACAAATTACCTCCAAGTTTCAGTGGCTTTAAAAGAACATCCTCGCTCTCTTTTTTTTTTTTTTTTTTTTTTTTTTTTTTTTTTTTTTTTTTTTTTTTTTACTGCTCACCTAAGCAACGTGTCAATGTTGTAGACATACTCCATCCCTGGGTCTATGGCTCCATTGCCTTCCATCTCATCATCATCATGGAACAAAGCTTGTAGGGGCATTACATCTGGAATCAGATCTGCTTCTAAAAGAAAACCAGGCATTACCGAATGAGAGGCAGCTGTCTGGTGGGCGGGGGTGGCGGGGCGCAGAGAAATCCAGAGGAGAAGTAGATGGGCTTGTCAATGTGGTATGGTCAGAGGAGCTCAAAGATGAAAAGTCAATCTCTTCTTTCTTAAGAATCACATATGACTTGTGGCCTTGGCTTTGGATTTTACAGGGATAGAAGACATACTTCTGTCAAGAAAGTCAGCCACTTCTTTCTGGGCTCTTCTAATGTCTTTTGCTTCCTGAGCTCAAGACCTTTTCTCTTTTAATTCCATGGCAGATTCCACAGGATTCTAACTTGCCTGTTCTCTAAGTCCCTGAACAGTAATGATGGGATCTAAGGTTGGTTTTGAGGCTGCTTTTACTTCAGACTTGGGGCAGACAACTTTTTTCCTTAGGTTTCAATGTTGAGGGTTTGTTATGAACAAGCTTCCACCATCCTGGTTATCCAAATTCCTGAGCACCTGAACAGAAGTATATGGGACGTCTCACACTGAGGCAACCTGCTACTGTGCTCCACCAGTTTGAAGTCTTTTTATTTTTCCCTAGTAAAAAAGTCCGATGTTTCCCAATAAAAGTACAGATATCTTTGTTCTACCTGAAATAACCTTGATGTCCACATCCTTCCAGAGACAAATTGTACATTGCCAACATGATGACTTTGCTGCCATGTCAGCCTCAGCCTTTTATACTGTTCCTTGCCATCTGCTGAGCAATCAGAAAAAGTAAATCTAAAAAAATTTATCACCCTTAACATAACTGAACTGTCCCCTCAGCTGTCTTGTTTTTATCCATTTTTGGAACTTATCACAGAAGCAGGACAGCTGCTTCTCCATCCACAACACATCTTCTTCATCGCTGTTAGGGGATCCCTGCTCTAGTCATGACATAAATCTACTGATGTCTGATCCTCCAATTTGACAATCAGGGGAGTTTCTCTCTCCACTTCACTTTCATCCAGCCCTTCTGAGGTAGATGTTATTGTGGCCCCATCACTGTGTTGACTGATCGAACTACTCAGGTGGATATAACTATCTCTTCCTTCCTTCTCACATGTTTAGCAGCACTTTTCAGTCACAATCCTAAGCTCTGGACCGTGAACTTAACAGGACTTTTACCAGGATCACACAGACAGAAACTCGTCAGGAGACTGTACACCCATACTTCTTTATTCAGACATAAGGAACTTTGAAAGCAGTAATTTACAATATATGATCCACTGTCCTTTATTTGATCAAGTTTAAAAAGATAGTGACTAAAAAAAGATTAAGATACCACTAAGCTATTCTCCATCAACAGGCACAGACACACACACACACACAATGTCATCTCTCCCATTGATATTTCACATTCATTTCAAGTTAAGTTTTTTGAAATCCTTTGCCAATAACGTCTTCTGTCTTTCTGCTTCAAGTTGCACAGTTAAAATAATCTGTTCTCCCCAAAGACGAATGTTTACTTTTTTTCTAATTTTGTCTCTCAGTGTCTCTGATAACTCCATCATGAAGCCTCTGCTGGTCCTGCCATTGCTCCAGATGCATGCTGGCCACCGTGGCTGCTGTCAGCATCACCACCGAGAGGCCCGGCAGTGCGTTCAAACTCTTCGACATCCCTGTGTCAGCTTCCAAGGCCTCTTTCTCCCACCTCTCAAGGCTGGTCAGTAGTATTTAATTTAGTTCAACAAACATCTATTGACTGTCTATTATAGGTAAGGCATCAAAAGATTTACTAACTAGTGGGGGAGGAGACATACAAACAAAAATGATCTATATTATAAGTCAGAGTAGAATAAGTGGTGGAAATAAGTACAATAAAAGAAATATCTGGGGAAAGAGAAGGAATAATATTCTGACTTGGGGACCAGATAATGTTTCACAGAACTCTAATATAAGCTGGGCCTAGAACAACGAGTAGGGTTTCAAAAGCAGGAGGAGCGGAGGTATATGCAAGGTGGGGCAGAGGAAAAAATATTTCAGATTAGAGTCAAAATATGAGAAAAATCATAGTGATAAGAAAATTTATGGCCTATTTGGGCAATGTCAAGCAGTCTGGCATGACAGAAACAATTTGTCTGCGTGTGTGTTTGTGTATGTGTGTGTGTGTGTGAGTGACTAGACCATGAAGAGCCCTGAATGCCATGCTGAAGTGTTTAGATTTTATCTGTTAAAATAGATGCCCTAAAAGGTTGCCCAACTAGAGAATGATATATGCAAACTTTTGCTTTAAGAATATATATAGCTCTTGAAACTGAGTGAAGAGTGATTGATAGACTGATAGAATGACAGTTAGATCTTGTGGAACAAATTCAAGCTAGGAGATCCAGAAATAAGAATGTGAGAAAGAAAACAGGAGGGCAGAGAGAATGGAAAGGGACTGATACAGAATATTGTGGAAGTGAATTCAACTGGACTTGACAACTGCCTACATATGGATAGCAAAGGAGAGGCGGGAGTTTTTTACTTGGGTGATATTCACATTTTCTCAGCATTTACTCCCCTCCCACTAGGGGGTCATGCAATGACTCCACCAAATTCAGGCAATGTCCCTGGTCTCTTCTTTAGTTTTTCCTTCCTAAATTCATTCACATTGTTGGGCATACAGATTTTGCCTCACTGCCCATGCTTTGGACATTGATGTACATACAGGGTCTATAATCATAGAAGCAACGTTATTTAAGAATCGTGTCCCAGTGATCTTGTAATACTGATCAGTAGGAGTAGTACTTTCCCTACCACTGGATGCAGACTTGAGCAAGCTCCATAACTCTTCCGTTCATCCTCAAGTAAGAGAAAGAGTTATAACCACTTTAAATGACTTGTCTCAATTAGGTAAAAAAATGTGTAGTCAAATAACAAAACTTAGAATGTCATTTAAAGTATAAAACCATTCTCCCAACACCCCTTCCCAAGCTGGGGTCTGCTCTGCAATGGGTGCTGGAAGCTCAACTCCTAGCATTTCTTCTCTTCCTTCAATTTGTTAGTCTAATGGGAAGAGAGGAGAGAGAAGGGAGATGGAAAAGTTATCTTTGTTCTCATTTTAACATGACTTTACTCCCTTGGAGCCTGACTGATGATAAAAGCTAATTCTTTAGTGGGCACTTTGGTGGAGTCATTGGAAACCCTTGTGTATCATCTCATCTATAGTTCCCTTGAGTTCCTTGATACAGATAAAAGTTTCCCTATTTCCTCTGGTCACTTACTTCCTCTGTAGCTCTTAGCAATTATTTGGTTCACCTTGAACTCTTGTCTGCTGAGGCCTCAGCACAGGCAGTCCGTATAGGGGAGGCTCTAATACAACTCACATGCTGGCTGACCCTCATCTGGTCCATGGGAAGCATAAACACATTCTTGACTCAGACAATAAATCAGCAGATAATAAATTAGTAGATAATAAATCAGCAGCAACATGCTCCTAAAGCTGCTGGCCAGACCATCCCAATCCCTAGATTTTCTGTGTATGAGTCAAGCAATAGGCTGCTATGTCTCCATAATACATAAGACTCATCAAACTCTAGGCAATACCTATAAACTCCCTCTCACCAGTTTGCGATGAGGCACAAACAGCTGTCAACTTTCTTTTGTTCTACAAGAGGTAGGGCTTGAGGATGGAAGCAGTAATCCACAAAGACATTTTTTTTCCATGCGAAGATAGTTTCTACTTTTGCTCTCATGACTATTTTTAAACTTCAAAAAGGCTGAGGCATTTGAGAGAATCACGGAATCAGTCATTAACCAAATTCATTAAAATTTTTATATGGTTTAGCACCCCCTTTCCAATGCAGAATTTTTAATATTTTGATATTTCAGTTGTAACTTCCAAATTTAACATTGGTTTCAATCATTACCCATTTGATTCCCAAGCCCACCTTCTTCTTGGAGGTTGTTCTACTGTATTCAGGTTTCTGTTGATCCAAAACCTCCAGCCACTTTACTTTCAAATCCAGCTTATATGGGATCCTGGTGTCAACATCTATGCCAGAGATGCGAATCATTTTCCTGGCTGGAGGGGAGATGAGGAAGTGATGGGAATAGAGAAATGTGTTGTAACTTCAGCACTGTTAACATTGTGAGTCAGATAATTATTTGTCTGTCCTGTACATTGTAGGTTATTCGCAGCATCAGTGGCCTCCATCCATTGGATGCCAGTAGAAACCCCATTTCCTGGTTGCGAAAACAAAACAAAACAAAAAAGTCTCTAGAAATTGCCAAATGTCCCCTGGGGGCAAAATCAGACACAGTTGAGAACCAGTGAATAGAGTAAGAGAAACAGTTTAAGTTTTGCTGTTTGTGGTGAAAGTAATGATTTTGGTTGCATATGTTAGGAGAGGAGCTAGCAATATACTTATCTGGGGTGATTCAACAGTTGTGGTCTTGCATGGATAAGCTAAGTCAAAGCTTGACTTGTGGTGTGGGAGTCATTTGTACATAGCTGATATATGTATACCAGTGTGGGATAAGTAGTGAAAAGGACTGAGGAGAAATGAGTGGAAGACCTTTGTTCAAGGAGTGGACAGGTTGTAATTAGAGATTACAGTTGACTTAGTAGGGTGTGGTGGGTCAATTATAAAGCAAGAGAATGTTTCAGAAAGGAGTAGTAAGGAAAGAATGTTAACAACTGTTGAGAGGTGAAGGAATACTTCTTTCTGTTTGACTCATTCAGGCCAGACTCCAAGTAGGGCACTTAGATGGGCCGGCCAGTCTTTATTTTTTATTGGAATTGCAGAAGGCCCAGTATTGAGTCTGATTTGCCAAGTGTCTAAATAATTTTAAGAAAACTCATCATCTTACACAGTAACAACATGAAAATTCTCATATACCAAGAAGTTCTTTCTTTAACAATAAAGCTCCTAGACTTTCATGATGACATTTTTTTCAGAACAGATTCTGTGAAGTCTGTTGTGTAATAGCACCATCTGATATATCATTTCCTAGGGTGGAATTGTTGACTGAGACTAATTTGTCTGTTCACAAGTAAGAATCAGAAGACACTGCAATATCTTAGACTTTGTCAAGTAACAGAAAACCTGAAGTGGAACAACATACCAAGGATGATAATGGTTAATAAGCTAAGCACAAAGACTAGAAGGAGCTAGAGAAAACAGGTTATGAATATTTTACATCAGTAGTTCTCAAACATTTCATTCTCAGGACCCCTTTATACTCCTATTTTTTTTTCTTTTGAGACGGAGTCTCGCTCTGTCACTCAGGCTGGAGTGCAGTGGTGCAATCTTGGCTCACTGCAAGCTCCGCCTCCCAGGTTCACACCATTCTCCTGCCTCAGCCTCCCGAGTAGCTGGGACTACAGGCGCCTGCCACCATGCCCAGCTAATTTTTTTGTATTTTTAGTAGAGATGGGATTTCACTGTATTAGCCAAGATGGTCTCAATTTTCTGACCTTGTGATCCGCCTGCCTCAGCCTCCCAAAGTGCCGGGATTACAGGCGTGAGCCATGGTGCCCAGCCAACCCCTTTATACTCTTAAAAGAGCTTTTGTTTATGTATATGATATGTATCTTTATTATGGTAATTGAAGCTGGGAAAATTGAATATACATGTATGTGTTTATTAATCTAAAAAGAGCAATAAGCCCATACCTGTTAACATAAATAATACATTTTTATTAAAAATAACTATAGTGATAATAAAACAATTAGTGAGTATGAGGGCTTTTTTAAAACATTTTTGAAATTTTCTTTAATATCTGGCTGATAAAAGACAGCTGAATTCTCACATTACCTTCTGCACTCTGTTATGATCTCACACATTATGTAGTCTCTATGAAACTTAATGTACATTTAAGGAAGGGTGAGTAAAAAATACAAATGATGTTTTAGTATTATTTTGAAAGTAGTTTTAACTTCCTAGACCCCTAGACAGGGTCCTGAGAATCCCAAGACCACACTTTGAGAACTGTGGTTTTAGAAGATGGCTGGAAGGTTTTTGGTGGACTAATGTTAGTTTTAGCAAAGGCATCAGATTTTTGAAACAGGGTTTTAAGAAACAAAACTGATAGGAAAATATTTCCCCATATACTTGATCTTTAAATAAGCTTGGGTCATGGCAGGAGGCAGCTAAAACTCTTATTTACTGCTAATTTTTAGTAGTTTTTAGTTGGCTTCTAAAATTGGTTATAATTATTATCTATCCACTAATGTAGAGTGAGTAAGTTCTTTTATTTCTGTTTCAATAAAGTTCAGTCCTGGATACGACAAAAGGAGCTTTTCTAGAATGAATATTTGGAATGCAGAATTTACATTAGGTAATATTAGGTAATAAATATAAATGACATTAAAAGAGTTATTAACGTTTCCATTTGCAGTATTAATTTTGGCCAGGTAGATAATACTCAGAACATAAAATCTTTGGTAAGGAGAAAGCCGATGTTCAATAGTTTCTGAAGTATATGATAAAATAGATAGCATGGACCTAGTATTTTCTAGGAGGTCATGGCAACTCAGTCAAGCTCATGTATGATAGAAATATCTAAGTAAATTTAAAGGATTATAAGGCTATCTATCTATCCATCAATCATCTATCTATCTATGTATCGTGTATTATAAAACTACTTCAGTCTATACCTTATTCAACTCTTAGGAGGAAATAATATATTTATTAACAGTATGGGTTGTGAAGCAAGATTGCTTAGACCAAATTTTAAGTTTACATAATCTCTGTGCCTTTTAGTTCAGTTTCTTCATCTGTAAGGCTGGGGTTGTAATTTTGCAGTATTATTTTAATAGTGTAATCAATTTAATGTGGTTCTTATAGTGTTCAAAATATGCAATTAGAGATAAAATTCATAGCACCCTTCCTAGAACAGAATAAATGTACTTTACCCATTGCTTTTTAAAGCTGTGGTTAAGAATTATGAATTTTATAGATATTAGATGATGGATTTAGGGTTTAAGAATATATTTAGGGATGTAAAACACTTTCTTAAAGATAGATCTCTAAAAAGAAGAATTTGTACCTTGCATTAAGAAAGTTTCTCCAAAACTCTGGGTTTATAAACAAGTTACTTGATGATAGAGGCATAATGGAACTCGTGAAATAGACTACTATAAAAAGAGCAGTCCAGACGATAGTCTTGGCTTTGAAAATTGTTTTATTTTTAATTAATTTTATAAGAGCTTAGAATTTCTCATTCAAGTCAAGTTGAAGGTGTTTAATGAGTCGAGTACCTGAGCAACATGTAGGATTGCTTCTGGCTATATGTGATGGCCAGCTACCATAATCCCTTGCCTCTTCCCTCCCAGCAACACTGTGAGCTCTGGAATAGCAAGATTTATAATATATAATGAGCTTAGCCCCTTGCACAGGGGTTAACCAAAGCAGGATATTTTTACTTTGATGTCTTAACTGCAAGGGTATTTGACTATGTTGGGTTCTATTGAGATGATGTTTAGTCAACATCAAAGAAAATTAGAACTAACATAAAGTAATTGAAAGTGTACAGAAGCATTGGTTTATAAATTCTAGATATATAGTAGGCTTTCAATAAGTAGTTATTGCTCTATATGTAATACTTTGTAACAAGTCAAACACACAGAAGGGATTATTCAGCAATTGTTGAAGCACATTTTAAAGAATAGGCCATTTTTAATGATTCCGTGGGTTTGTGAGGTTTTTGATTGCAACAACTCAGTCTCAATCTCTTCTTTCAAATAGCTTATAGTTCATTAAGTGTAGATAGGTATGAAAATAAAAATAAAATACATGAAACTGTAAAACTGGAATGGTGAATTTTACCTGATGATTTAGGGTAAAAGAAAGTTTTCATCTAAATGGTAATGCTTGTGAGAATGATACAATGGACTTTGGGGACTCGGGGGAAAGGCTGGGAGGGGGTGAGGGATGAAAGGCTACACCGTGGGTACGGTGTATACTGCTCACGTGATGAGTGCACCAAAATCTCAGAAGTCACTACTAAAGAACTTATTTATGTAACCAAACACCACTTGTTCCCCAAAAACCTATTGAAATAAAAGGAATTAAAAAATAAAAATCCTTGAAGGCAGGAACATGTAAAAAATGGTAATATTTAAACTGAGTGTTGAAAGATAAGATGCTTATTAAACATACTCTAGAGACAGGAAGGAGAGGATATGATGGTGGAAATCCAGGTAGAAGGAGCAAGTTCTGTCTGAAACTATACATAGTTTAAAATTGCTGCATCGAGGATATGAAAGGGTGGCTTGGTGAAAGGTAAGAATGACAAGTTAGGCAGGGGCCAAATCACGTAGAGTCCTACAGTTTAGTACGAACTTCATCCTGTGGGCACAAGAAAGTCATTGGAGGACTTCAGCTGCAGAAGTGCCATGACTATATTTTATTGGAAAAACAATTATACTAGTTGCAGTATGAAATATATATTAAAGAGGGACAAGAATAAAGGCTGGACTACTAGTCAGAAGTCTAATGTAGCCATCCAGCTGAGCTGTAATGACTGCCTAAACTAACCTTTTAGAGTATAATGTGTAAGAGAAGAAGCAGATTGTAACATTTGCAGATTTTATTCATCATTTGAAGTATAGTACTGAAGGAAATATAGTACTAAAGATAGTAAAGGAGGACTTTAAGATAACTTTTTAAAATCCCTGTAATTAAACAAGAGAAATGGGAGTTTCAAGAGAGAAATAAGACAGTTTCATCAAATGTTAAGAAGGTGCCAGGTAGAAGGTGCACTGAAAAAAATTAGTTATGATTTGTAACTAGGTTACACACACACATACCTACACATATATGTTGTATATGGGTAAAGTTCTAGCAGAATTAGTGGCAATTATAATAACTGTGAGAAGTGAAAGTATGAAAAAATCTTATTTCCTACAGTTCTACTGAATTTCAATTATTACTTTAAAAACAGACATAACAGAAATTGTTTAAAAAGAGAAAATAAATTTTTATTTATTTTTTTTGTGTGTGTGTGTTTTAAGCACTGGAATTATGAGTGAGTGATTATCTCATGGTGAAACTAGTGTGGTCCAAATTTTGGTCAATTTAAACCCCAAATTGACTTAAACATATATAAATTTACATGTTGCATTCTCATTGCATGCCATTTTGTCAGAGATTTTAAAAGAAGGTCATATCAAAATTTAAATTTTAGTTTGAACTTATTTAATGAGAATTAAAAATAGTATAACTAAACCATTGAGGAATAAAGGATATTTATGTTTACAATTTTATATTAATACAATAAAATTACACATTTAATGCAAAGGATGCAAGGATATTGGGGATATTTGCCCAAGATGTTTCTGTGCCGTGGTGTACCATGGGGGCCCATGACAGTGAGTGGGAGATGGAGATGTGGGAATGAGAATGTCGATGTTTGAAGGACTTGATGTGAAGGCTGAGAGAGAAGGTGGCAGGTAGCTGGTGGATGACACCAGGTTGGAGGGGACGGAAGATTGTGTATTTGTTTTTAACCCAGGATAGAGCTGAGTGTATTCACAGGCTGTGGAGAAGGAGCAGGGAAAGAGAGATTTGAAAATCCAGAAGAGAGAGGATAATAATAGATGAATAAAGTTCTTACTCCCTTTGAAGCAGGAGACGGTAGTTGGAATAAAGGTCACAGGAGGAGAGACTGGCTTGAAATGAGACAAAGGGCTATTTCATCTTCTGAGACTTGAGAGAAGGAGGGAAACAAGATCCTGATGTCTGTCACTCAGAGGGCAGAAGTTGAAGACTATTCTTCCTGACAGCTTCAATTTCTCTGTGAAACAGAAACAAGGTCATTGGCAGAAAGGAAAGCTGGAGAGAGGGAGGGGCTGGAGTAGCCCTTGAGAAGGGTGAAGAACTCTGTGTGGCTTTTGAGGACATGCAGAAGGATCTAGCCACCAAGGATAAAAGGTTTTGCGTCAGTCCCACCTGCACAATTGTGTGGTTTTCTCTGGCAATAGTCAGCAGTCTGGGTGCAGAAATTCTTTTGAAAGGAAAGCCTGGTTTGCTAGAAATGGAGGCTCCTTCAGTCTTCTGCTGTAAATAGAAAAATAGAACATCCAGATCTGCATTCTCTCTTCTTATGTACCTTTTAACTGTTTTAGGTACATTTTAACTATTGAACATGAAGCATTTGAATCAGCTCATTTAAAAAGAATCATTTAATCGAGATGGTAGCTGAAGGAGATGTAATTAGGCCTTAGGTGACTGATGTTATCTTTCTGACCTATCTGCTTCTGAACATGTCTGGTGCTTAAAATAAGTGTCCCCTGTCTCCCTCATTATCTTATAAATGACATAATTCTTGCTGGTTAACTGTATAGCAATTCTTCCTCCCATTTGCACTACTTCACTGATCTTTGCCTTGTTCATCTGCCACAACTCTGATCTTTAAATGGCTCTACTTCCTACATGTGATTTCCCCCAAACAGCAACCGTAACAACTGGAACAAAACACAGCACATTTGAGTGAATCTCCTTCAGTTTTGGAATCACAACTCCTCTCTCTTTCGAAATCTCACTATGCGTAAGGAGACTGCAAGAGTAGTTTAGCATACGAGGCAGCAAACAACTGCCTTTGTGCCAGCTCTAGACTGCTGCCTGCCTGGTCTCAGTGTATCCAGCCCACAAGCTAAGAATGATTGTTACATTCCTAAATGCTTGAAAAAATCAGAAGTGAAACCACATTTCATGACCAGTGAAAATTAAAGGAAATTCAAATTTTAGAGTACACAAGTAAAGTTTTATTGTGACACCACACTCACTCATTTATGTATTGTCTGTGTCAGAATTGAGTGGTTGTAACAGAGACCTGCATGGCTTGCAAAGACTAAAATATTTACTATCTGGTCCTTTATCGAAAAACATTGCTGATGCCTGGTTTAGAGGTAGTCCTTGGATATATTATGTTACCATATGTTTAGTTTCTTTCTCATTGCTCTTTAGTGGACTAAAATTATTTAAAGCAGCAAAGTTTTGACTTTGACACTTTACATTTAAGTTTTTTTGATAGACAAACATATCTGATAAATAATTTTGTGGTCTAGATACTATCTCTGCCATTAATGTATTCAGTTGGTCTTTACTGAATTCCTACTAGGCTCTTTGCCAGATACTATGAATATAATGTTGAGTCAGATAAATGAATATACTATACTATAGCGTATTGTGCTATATAGTGTACTATACAATAGTACACACAATATACTATAGTATACTGTACTATATACTATACTATACAGTACAATATATAATATAGTATATTGCTTGACTCTGGAGTCAGATCGCCACAGTTTAAATTCTGGCTCTAATACTTTCTTGCTATGTAAATTGAGACAAGCTCATTTGGTAACCTTATCTGTAAAATGTGTTACTATCCATATTTATCTCAGAGCTCTCTTGTGACCCTTTAATGAGATAATCCATGTAGTGAAGTATCTGGTACATAGTAAATACTCAATGTTATTATTATTATTATTAGAGTATGATAATTTCTATAATGGGAGGGGGACCTGATTCGATGGAAACCATGAGGGAAGGCCAGCTAAAACTTCCTAGAGCAGTTCAACTTGCACTCAAAAATCTGGTAGAAGATATAGAAAATATTATTATTTTAGGACACTATCAGAACATTGCATTCCTGGCCAGTGTAAGGGAGGCTCACCCATTGACTGGGTCTGTTCTTTCTGCTTTGAGCTTGGCTTCCTCTTATGAGGCCTCAGCATTCTTTGTGATAAAGCCTCCTAGAGCTCAATGACAATCATATACTAGGCTCTATGGTTGTTAGAAATCCATTAGAAGGAGCACTTCTTTGCAGGTGTAAATTCTTGCTGTTAGTGAGAGCTATGGAGTGCCAAACAAAATGCCCATCTGCCTTATTCTATTTCTCTTGATAAAATACACAATGGGAAGCAATTAGTCCCACTGTATTAGTTTGTTTTCATGCTGCTTATAAAGACATACCAGAGACTGGGAAGAAAAAAGTTTTAATTGGACTTACAGTTCCACATGACTGGGGAGGCCACAGAATAATGGTGAGAGGTGAATGACACTTCTTACATGGTGGCAGCAGGAGAAAAAAGAGGAAGAAGCAAAAGCAGAAACCCCCAATAAACCCATCAGATCTCCTGAAACATATTCACTATCACAAGAATAGCATGGGCAAGACCGGTCCCCATGATTCAATTACCAGCTCCTGGGTACCTCCCACAACACATGGTAATTCTGGGAGATACAGTTTAAGTTGAGATTTGGGTGGGGACACAGTCAAACCATATCATTCCACCCCTGGCTCCTCCAAATCTCATGTCCTCACATTTCAAAACCAATTATGCCTTCCCAACAGTCCCCCAAAGTCTTATTTCAGTATTAACTGAAAAGTCCACAATCCAAAGACTCATCTGAGACAAGGCAAGTTCCTTCTACCTATGAGTCTGTAAAATCAAAAGCAAGCTAGTTACTTCCTAGATACAATGTGAGTACAGGTATTGGGTAAATACAGCCATTCCAAATGGGAGAAATTGGCCAAAAAAAAAAAAAAAAAAAAAAAAAAAGTTACAGGGCTCATGCAAGTCCCAAGTCCCATGGGGCAGTCAAATTTTAAAGTTCCAAAATTATCTCCTTTGACTCCAAGTCTCACATCCAGGACATGGTGATGCAAGAGGTGGGTTCCCATGATCTTGGGCAGCTCTACCCCTGTGGCTTTGCAGGGCACAGCCTCCCTCCTGGCTGCTTTCACAGGCTGGTGTTGAGTATCTGTGGCTTTTCCAGGCATACGGTGTGAGCTGCCAGTGGATCTACCATTCTGGGGTCTGGAGGACAGTGGCCCTCTTCTCACAGCTCCGCTAGGCAGTGCCCCAGTAGGGACTCTGTATTGGGGGTTTGACTCCACATTTCCCTTCTGCACTGCCTTAACAGAGGTTCTCCATGAGGGCCCTGCCCCTGCAGCAAACTTTTATCTGGGAATCCAGGCATTTCCATACATTTTCTGAAATCTAGGCAAAGGTTCCCAAACCTCAAATCTTGACTTCTGTGTACCTGCAGGCTGAACACCACGTGGAAGCTACCAAGGCTTGGGATTTCCATCCTCTGAAGCCACAGCCTGAGCTGTACGCTGGCCCCTTTCAGCTATGGCTGGAGTGACTGAGACATAGGGCACCAAGTCCCTAGGCTGTCACAGCACAGGGACCCTAGACCCGGCCCACAAAATCACTTTTTCCTCCTGGGCCTCTGGGTCTGTGATGGGAGGGGCTTTTGTGCACGTCTCTGATACGGGCTGGAGACATTTTCTGCATGGTCTTGGGATTTAACGTTAGGCTCCTGGTTACTTATTCAAATTTCTGCTGCCAACTTGAATTTCTCCTCAAAAATGGGTTTTTCTTTTCTACTGCATCATCAGGCTGAAAATGTTCTGAACTTTTAAGCTGTTTCCCTTTTAAAATGGAATGCTTTCGACAGCACCCAAGGCACCTTTTGAATGCTTTGCTGCTTAGAAATTTCTTCCGCCAGATACTCTAAATCATCTCTCTCAAGTTCAAAGTTTCACAGATCTCTAGGGCAGGGGCAAAATGCTGCCAGTCTCTTTGTTAAAACATAACAAGAATCAACTTTGCTCCAGTTTCCAGTAAGTTCTTCATGTCCATCTGAGACCACCTCAGCCTGGACCTTATTGTTCATATCACTATCAGCATTTTTGTCAAAGCCATTCAACAAGTCTCTGGGAGGTTCCAAACTTTCCCACATTTTCCTGTCTTCTTCTGAGCCCTCCAAACTGTCCCAGCCTCTGCCTGTTACCGAGTTCCAAAGTTGCTTCCACATTTTCAGGTATCTTTTCAGCAATGCCCCACTCTACTGATACCAATTTACTGTAATAGTTCATTTTCATGCTGCTGATAAAGACATACCTGAGATTGGGAAGAAAAAGAGGTTTAATTGGACTTACAGTTCCAAATGGCTGTGGAGGCCTCAGAATCATGGCAGGAGGCAGAAGACACATTTTACATGGTGGTGGCAAGAGAAAAATGAGGAAGCAGCGAAAGCAGAAACCCCTGATAAACTCATCAGATCTCATGATAGTTATTCACTAGCACAAGAATAGCACAGGAAAGACTGGCCCCCATGATTCAATTACCTCCCCCTGGGTCCCTCCCACAACATGTGAAAATTCTGGGAGATACAATTCAAGTTGAGATTTGGGTGGGGACACAGCAAAACCATATCACCCACTTCAAATGCACTTTGCAAAGTCTAATTCTTTGATGCTACTGCAACTATCTCTGGCTTCGTAAGTGTTACAATTGGACAGAAATAGGAGAGGAAAGTACAGTCAGAAGGGAATCTTGATAGAATTCTGTCTGTGAAAAATCACTTCCAATGTCTCACAGCGTCATGGCGAGGACACTATTTTTACAAATGAAGAGCCTCTGCCTTTTGCAAAATATCAAAGTAGCTGATTTGAATGCTGCCCAAGTCCAGGGCTGATTTGGTTGGATCATTGGATCATGGCAGCCTCAATTTTGCAGAGCCCCGAAAATATTTTAATTAGGAGAGTTCTTTTTGATCCAAATATTTTTAATAACAGCACAGTCATACAGTTTACTTTGAGTAAGTGAAGTCTGTTCTTAGATGCTTTTGAATTGTTTATCGTATTTTGACAATGAAATCAACATAATGAAGTATCTAAGGGCAATTATTTTTTAAAAGAAAATGAGTTGGATTTTTGGTATCCTATCAGCTGTGTGATCTTCACAAAACTCGTTCCTTTTGTGATTATAATGTGGGACAATTAGACCCATCTCAAAGAATATTGAGTGGGGTATATGAGTAAACATATGTGACAGTCCTGGTTTATTAAATACTACCTAAATTGTAGCTATTATCATATTAGAAATGATTGCTCTTTGTCTCAGACTTAAGGCAAAGATACAAATATTCTGTCCATTTACTTAATTTAGAATCATTTATCTTGGAATAATCTTCTCTAACCTATCAATGTAAACCACAACATGATGGTTTAATAATGTGTTAAAATAGATTTTTAGTAACAACTTTTTAAAACAAAGTTTGCTTTTAAAAAAAGGAAGTCCTTATTAAACATTAACCTATGGAAAAAGATATTTTCATTTAAATGAACCAGAAACACATATTTTGGTGCTTAGATGACAACTTGGTAGAAATTTAAGTAGTTTATTTATGAATATTAGAACCTAAAAAAGTAAAGTGCATATTTAGGAGATGGCTTGGTTACTGGGAGTGCCACCATGCCAGGCTGAAAAATGATGTTACTGACAAATAAACAAAACCCCAATAGTAGTTAATAATAAAGTGTGTGGATGTTATTTTTCTTTACTGTGCCAAAACATGTATTTCACAGGACAGGAATGGGAAGCTAGCCATAATCAAACATTTATACAGATTTATTTTAATGTTTGACTCCATGGGTGATTCTAGCAATACAGTCTGTGACAGATGAATTTAGTACATCCATGAGAATTAGATACACAGCATCTAAGGACACACATTCTCTAAGTTTCTTTGATAGAAAGCAACAGAAAACAACCCTTAGTAGCTCTAGAAAATTAAAACCATTGGAAGGACAGAAACAGACAATAACATTAACAAATGTGTATTTTAAATGTTTGTCTGTACATGTGTGTGAATAAATAGTTATGAGGGCTATTAAGAAAAACTAAGAAAAGAAAACATGACGTGTATACAGGGTGATTGCAATTTTAAGTAGAGCCTAGGAAGATTTTACTGACAAGATGACCTTTGGGCAAAGAGTAGAAGGCAATTAGGAACTGCATGTAGGGAATCTAGAGGATGAATGTTTCAGGTTGTATAACCACAGAGTCCAAAGGCCTTGAAGTGGGAGTAAGCCTGGTGTATTTGATGAATGTCAAGTTGGCAGGTGTGGCTGGAGAGTATAACAGAAAATGAAGTTAGGGAGATTGTAGCTGGGAAAAGTAGATATCGTAGAGCCTGATAGGTCACCATAATGACTTTTTGACTTTTTAAGCAAGAGTGAAAACCATTGCTGTCATAAGTGAAAGAGCCTAAAATATTTTGAAAGGATTGCCCTGGACACTGTGTGGGTTATGTATAGTAAGGGGCAAAAAAGAAAGCAGGTTGAGGATGGTGGGTGGAGATTTAGGAGCCTTTGCTATATTTCAGGTGGGTTGTCATAGTGGTGTGGACATGGGTGGTAGTAGTGGAGGTGACAGGAAGAGGTGGAGTTCTGGATATATTTTAAAAAGAGAATCAACATGATTTTCTGATAGATTACATGTGAGATATACTTTTTATATTCTGAGTTTTTGAAGAATGGAGTTGCCAATTACTGTCAGGGGACAGAATGGAGGAACAAATTTGGGATAAGGTCAATAGTTCAGTTTTATAACACTGAACTCGAGATAGTATCTGATTGAGTTTTTAATTGGGTATAAGAATCTGGATTTTAGGGGAGAAATCTAGGTTACAGATATAGATTAATAGTCTTGAGGACACAGGAAATATTTAAAGCAGTAAAACTTTGCGATCACTAAAGGCATCATCATTGGTAAAGAGAAGGCCTAAGTGTGCCCTGGTATACTACAAAATTTCAGGTAGCATTTCTCGACTTAAGATGTACATCAGAAATTACTGAAGACCCTTAAAAAATACTGATGCTGGCATCCCACTCATTGGATTTAATTGTGCAGTTTGGGGTACAGACTGAGTATTTGGATTTATTGTTGTTGTTGTTTGTTTGTTTGTTTTTGAGATGAAATCTCGCTCTGTTACCCAGGCTAGAGTGCAGTGGCAGGAGTTCTGCTCACTGCAGCCTCCGCCTCCTGGGTTCAAGCAATTCTCCTGCCTCAGTCTCCCAAGTAGCTGGGACTACAGGCACCCACCACCATGCCCAGCTGATTTTTTGTGTTTTTAGTAGAGATGGGGTTTCACCGTGTTAGCCAGGATGGTTTTGATCTCCTGACCTCATGTTCTGCCTGCCTCGGCCTCCCAAAGTACTTGGCCGAGCACAGTGGCTCACATGTGTAATCTCAGCACTTTGGGAAGCCAAGGTGGGCAGATCACCTGAGGTGAGGAGTTTGAGACTAGCCTAGCCAACATGGTGAAGCTCCATCTCTACCAAAAATACAAAAAATTAGCCGGGTGGTGGGTGCCTGTAATCCCAGCTACTAGAGAGGTTGAGGCAGGAGAGTTGCTTGAACACAGGAGGCGGAGATTGCCATGAGCCAAGATCACACCACTGCACTCCAACCTGGGTGACAGAGCTAGACTCCCTCTCTAAATAAATAAATAAATAAATAAATAAATAAATGCCCCTGATGTAGTTCTAAGTTATAGGCAAGATGAAGAAACACTAGGGTTGCACAGATGAAAGAAAACTGGCAAAAGAAGATTGGGAAGTGGAAGGAAAACCAGGAGAATGGAATGTCCTGGAAGCCAAGTGAAGGAAGCCTTCAGGGAGCCAATTTCCAACTGAAAGGGAATGATCAATTGTGTCAAATATAGCTTAGGGACCAACTAGAAAACTAGAAAGAAGACTGACATTTGTCCGTTGAATTTAGAAACATAGAAGTTATTGCTGACCTTAATGAAATGAATTTTGGTGGAGAATAGAGGTAAAAGTCAAATGGTATTCCATCAAGAGAGAAAAGGAGACCATGAATCACAGAGAGCAGATGTAGGTAAGTCTTTTAGGGTTTTGCTATAAAGGGGAACAGGGTCAAGGGGTGGTAAATAGAGGAAGGAATAGGGTCAAGAGAATTTTTAAGAAGGAATAAATAATGACATGTTTGTATACTGATGAGGTTGTTCCAATAGAAAGAAAAATTATCGATGTGGAAGAGGGAAGATTCTGATGAACCAGCTTCTGTGAGTGAGTGGGATCAGTTGAGATACAGTGCTTAAATGGAGGGATTGGGCTTAGATAAAATTGTAGATTCTGAGTAATAGGAAAAAAAGGCAAAGAATAAAGGTAAAGAATATTGTGTGGTGTAGAATATTGTGTACAGAATAAAGATACAGAATTTAATAGCTAAACTTTTGAAAGCTATCTTCTGATTCCTTTTATTTTCTTGGAAAGGTAAACAGCAAGGAATCAGATTATAGTGACGGTAGGGGAAGGGTTATTGAACTTTTGAGAAAAAATAAAAAGTTTGAAATATTTGTGTAGAAGAGTAGAAGAATGAGTGGATTAGGTAGATGTGATCAGATTTTTGGAGCACAGAGGACCCAATTGCTCTTAAGTTACCCTTAATAGTTTTGCATGGTTTGGCTCTGTGTCCCCACCCAAATCTCATCTTGTAGCTCCCATAATTCTCACCTGCTGTGGGAGGAACCCAGTGGAAGATGATTGAATCATGGGGGCAGATCTTTCCTGTGCTGATCTCGCGATCGTGAATGGGTCTCATGAAATTTGATGGTTTTTAAAATGGGAATTTCTCTGCACAAGTTCTCTCTCTCTTTGCCTGGTGCCATCCACATAAGACGTGACTTGGTCCTCCTTTCATTCAGCCATTATTGTGAGACCTCCCCAGCCATGTGGAACTGTAAGTCCAATAAACCTCTTTCTTTTGTAAATTGCCCAGTCTCAGGTATGTCTTTATCAGCAGCATGAAAATGGACTAATACACATGACTGTATGGTTTTATTTTCTAGCTACATCCAGAGCTATAGAAGCAGAGAGAATGTAAATGGAGAGTTGGATTTAACCAAGTGGGGAGTTATTCAGGCAAGTTTGAAGAAGAGAGATGGGGTAATTAAGTTCAGAGTGCTACAGGGGAATTGTTATAATGAGAGATAATGAGATTTAAATTTGGCAAGGAAGGATGTGAGAAGACAAAAGAGTATATGCCAATGAAATGGTGGTAGGATCAATGTATTGTGGAGTCTCAAGGTGTTGAAAAATTATTAGAGTTGTAGTAAGGAAGGGGTCACCCAGAAAGCTAGAGGGCAGTTGGAAAGAAAAAGGATTGAAATTAAGATTAGGAGACTTAGGGAATGATCATTGTTATGAACGTGTAAAAAAAATTTAACAACAGCCGCCACAAAATAATGGAAGACAGATTTATTGGAGGAGTGGAAGTTTAAAAAAATGAAAGGCTGGGATATTAGAAGAAAACACTTCATGAATACTGAAGTTATCAGTCATGAGTAGTATTGGATGACGTGATGGGGGTCACAAGCTAAATTATTCAAAAAATGAGGGCATGTGCTCCCAGGAGTTCTGGAGAAGATTGTAGCAAAATGGGATGGTAGGAGGTAGAGTCTAAAGACAAATTCGAACAGAAGATAAGAATGTTCTTAAAGTAGAAATAAGGCACAGAAAGGATAGACACTCCTCTTCAAGGCCCATGAGTAGAATAGAAAACCTGGGAAAGGAAAGCAGCATTGTCAGGTAGAAGAGCAAAAGGTAAAGGGAATGTTCAGAAAAGAGTCTGAGGATACAGAGGACTTTCCGTTCCCACATCGGTATGCATCAATGGAAATCTTCCTATCCTTTCTGTCTTGTGTGGGATGTCTAGCTCTTCCTTTCTTCAGATGCTTGCCTGAACATTATTTCCTAGTACCTTCAGGGACTCGTATTTCAGTCAAACTGTTTCCTAAATTAGAAAACTTGATATTTTTATATTCTTGACTGTGAGCCTAGACACATTTATTCCTTCTGTACACAAAGTCAGTGGAAATAGTTAGCTCTAAGAGATATAGGAGAAAAGTCTTTTTGCATCATTAATTATAGGAAATATTACTTACCTCTGTAGGGTTACTGGGATTACATGAGATTCTTAATTTATTTCTGGAGCAAAGACCATGTAAGTTCTATCACAATGTCTGTTTTACTCACTGTTCTTTCTCCAATGACTGACAAAGTAGACATTCAATAAATATTGGTACAAAGAGTGCAATGAATGCGCACATACATACATATATTCATACCTAAATGCAAAAAAAGATGTGCTATTATTCTTACTGGAGAGAATGGCAGTAGGAGCTGCATTCAACACTATCAATTACACCTTCCTTCTGAAACACACTCTTCCTTTGGTGTCTGGGACATCCCATGACTTGGATTATCCATCTTCTCCTATCCTACTTTGCCAGTTATTCCTCCTCTATTTATCAATTATAGGTTGGAGAAACTCAAGCTCCATCCTGGGCCTTCTCTTTTCACTGTATACTTTTTCCTAGCTGATTTTGTTCTCTTGGGTAGTTAAAATTAAATAAGTGCTATGACTCAAATTACAGCTCTTCTGTGAAATTCTTTTCTGAGCATAGACCTATATTTAAGACTCTAACTTTTATCTCTACCCAGATTTCTTATAAATCCTTCAAATTTACAAGTTTTGTAA
This sequence comes from Macaca nemestrina, assembly GCF_043159975.1. Classification (NCBI taxonomy): domain Eukaryota; kingdom Metazoa; phylum Chordata; class Mammalia; order Primates; family Cercopithecidae; genus Macaca; species Macaca nemestrina. The sequence goes on from NC_092128.1 coordinate 68,054,011, forward strand.
CTTATTCCTCATTGCTAGTTTCCTATATTAAGTAATCTACTAAGAGAAATGGAGGCCATTCATAATACCTCCATTTTCCCCCAACTCATCTCCCGCCATATTTAGTCAATTTTATCTCCTAGGTATCCATTGAATGGGATCTGTCTAATTGTCAGGAAAAAAAATCTCTTGACCATTTGCCTCTTGTTGATCCAACCCCCTTCCTGTCTATTCTCAATGTTACAGCACAGCCATCTTTGTAAAACCCAAATCTGATAATATCAGTTCCTTGCTGACACCTTTTCCTGATGTTACTGAGAAAAACTCTCAAATCCTTAACCTGCCTGCAAGACCTTGCCTGCTCTGGTTCTTACTGTCTTCATAGGCACTTGTCATTCTACTTTTTTTATTCGAAGTGACCTAAACTTACTGGCCCTATTGGCATGTCTTTGAGCCTGAGGTTACTTTCTCTTGAGGGCCTGCACCCCACACATATGCTCTTTCCTCTACTCAGATATTTTTCTATCCATACTTTGTCAATTTTCATAGCTGAGCTCAAAATTCATTAATCATCCTCTTCTACCCAATGCTAAATTATGTGATTTTATTATTTAGTTTCATAGCACCCTGCTATGAATTGCATTTTGTACCCCCAAAATTCATATACCAAAGCTCTAACTCCCAATATGACTGTGTATAGAGAGGGATTTTAGTAGGCAGTTAAAGCTAAACAGGGTCATGAGGGTAAGGTTCTAATCGGATAGGCTTAATGACCTTATAGGAAGAGGAAGTGAGATCAGTCTTCTTCTCTCTCTGTTATGTGAGGACACACCAAGAAGGTGGCCATCTACCAGTCAGGAAGAGATCCCTCACCAGAGTCTCACCATGCTGGGGCACCCTGATCTTAGGCTTCCAGCCTCCATAACAGTGAGTAAATAAATTTCTGTTGTTTAAGCCACCTCTCAATGTCAATCCTTTTTTTTTTTTTTTTTTTTTTTGAGATGGAGTCTTGCTCTATTGCCAGGCTGGAGTGCAGTGGTGCCATCTCTGCTCCCTGCAACCTCTGCCTCCCGGGTTCAAGTAATTCTCCTGCCTCAGCCTTCTGAGTAGCTGGGACCACAGGTGCATGCCACCACGCCCAGCTAATTTTTGTATTTTTTAGTAGAGATGGGATTTCGCCATGTGGGCCAGGATGGTCTCAATCTCTTGACCTCGTGATCTGCCCTCCTTGGCCTCCCAAAGTGCTGGGATTATAGGCGTGAGCCACTGTGCCCAGCCAATACTTTGTTATGGGAGCCCAAGCTGACTAATAGACACCTTGTACTTATTCTTCATGCCACTTAATACCATTTTATATGACAATTGTTTGATATATGCCTCCTTCATTAGTATGCACACTCTCAAAGGGAAGAAAACCTGTTTATCTTGTTGTGATCTGTATTGCTAATGTCTAGCAAGGTGCCTTTTATATTAGTGGCACAAATTAAATATTGGTTGAATTAGTGAATTTATTCATCAAAATCACATTTGTACACAGATTGCACAGTACAGTATAGAAATATTTTATTAGAAGTGGCACTAGGTAATTCACTATGTTATGATAAATAACCACAGAAGGAAGTGAGAATTATGATTTGAGTTCATTCCTAACTCTGCCCTTCTCCAAACCTTTGACTTAGGCTGTTTCATTTACTTTGTAAAAACACATTGTGTCAGGCAACATTGTAGAAGTGCAGAATACCTGATGATGATCAGTCAACACATAAGGGTGTATCACACATTTGTGTAGTGTAGATTGAGATGTTAGATATTAACCCAGTAGAACAAATGGTAAGAAATGTTCTCAGACTATTAATTCATAACATATTTTAATTAAAAATACAGCAAACCAATTTTTTTTTAACCCACATCTCAATCCACATTTGCAATACTGTTTTTGTGTAAGAGGGAATATTATAGATTTTTTCTGGTAGATTCAAGTGGGACAGTGGATGACCTGTGCCATGAAAGAGTGTTTAATTCTGTTTTGTGTATTATATTTAACTTTGTTACACACACGAATGAATGTTTATTGTATCCAAAGTAGTACTGAAAAAGTAATTGTTTTCAGAGTATTAGGCATGTGAATAGTCATCAAAATTGTTATGGTAAGCAGCTCTAAGATGGCTTCCAATAATTCCTGCCTCCTGGTATTCATGCCCTTGTGTAAAACCCTACCTTTGGGTGAAAGTTGCACCTAGTAACTTATTTCTAACAAATAGAATCACAAATATATTATCTTCACAAATACTCCCTAAAATAGACATTATTTCTCGTCCTACTTAAATATGAGCAAAATTCACCAAAAACATCACTGTGAGATTTGGTTATGGGCCAACACTGACATATACTCATCTCTCTTGCTCTCTTACTCTCTCTGGTAGAAGCCAGTTACCATGTTATGAGCTGCCTTATGGAGAGGCCTGTGTGTCAAAAAACTGAGAAAGGCCTCTACTTAACAACCAGTGAGGAAAGGAGGCCTTTTTTCATACAATTCATGAGGAACTGAATCTTGCCAGAAACCAAAAAAATTGATCTTGGAAGTAGATCCTCCCCGTTTGAGCTTTCAGATGAGACTGCAGCCCTGGGTAACATCTTCATTGCAGCTTGTGAGAGAACTCAAGGTGGAGGCATTCAGCTGAGCTCTGCCCAGGTTTCTGACCCATAGAAACTCTGAAATACTGAATAATTGCTGTTTGACCCCACTAAGTTTTGGGGTAGTTTGTTATGCAGCAATAGATAAATAATACATTTGTTATTACTAATCATAACAGTTGATATTAACCTTAGTAATTCATAGTTCAGGAAACACAATATTAATAGCCACAATAATAGCCAATATTAAGTTAACAGATGTTCTGAATGCCATTTTTAATGCCAGAAACTAACAAAGTATAGGTAGACCAAAAAAACATTATCTCTCTTCATAGAGTTTACATAGAATGGCTTCATAGAATTATTTAGGGAGTATTTCCTCTTTCTCTGTCTTGTGGAATAATGTCAATAGGATTGGTACCAATTCTTCCTTAAATGTCTGATAGAATTCAGCTGTGAATCTGGCTGGTCCTGGACTTGTTTTTTGCTGGCAAATTTTAAAATCACCCTTTCAATCTCACTCCTTGTTATTGGTATGTTCAGAGATTCCATATTTTCCTGGTTTAATGTAGGAGGATTGTATATTTCCAGGAATTTATCCATCTCCTCTAGGTTTTCTAGTTTATGTCCCTCAAGGTGTCCATAGTAGCCTTGATTGATCATATGTATTTCTGTGGTATCAGTTGTAATATCTCTTGTTTTGTTTCTAATGGAGCTTATTTGGATCTTCCCTCTTCTTTTCTTGGTTAATCTCACTAATGGTCTATAAATTTTATTTATCTTTTCAAAGAACCAGCTTTTTGTTTCATTTATCTTTTGTATTTTTTTTGTTTCAATTTCATTTAGTTCTGCTATGTTTTTCATTATTTATTTTTTTCTGCTGGGTTTGGGTTTGGATTGTTGTTTCTCCAGTTTAATGAGGTGTGACCTTAGATTGTCCATTTGTGCTCTTTCAGACTTTTTGATGTAGGCATTTAACATTAGGAACTTTCCTCTTAGTACCACTTTTGCTGTATCCCAGAGGTTTTGATAGGTTGTGACACTATTATTCAGTTCAAATAATTTTTTTATTTCTATCTGGATTTTATTGTTGACCCAATGATGATTCAGAAGCAGGTTATTTTATTTCTATTTATTTTCATGGTTTCAAGAGTTCCTTTTGGAGTTGATTTCCAATTTTATTCCTCTGCAATCACAGAGAGTACTTGATATAATTTGATATTCTTAAATTTACTGAGACTTAATTGGGGATAGACTATTATATGGTTTATCTTGGAGAATGTTCCATGTGCTGTTGAATAGAATGTATATTCTGTAGTTGTTGGGTAGGATGTTCTGTAAATATCTGTTAAATCCATTTGTTGTAGCATATAGTTTAAGTCCATTGTTTCTTTGTTGACTTTCTTTCTTGATGACTGGTCTAGTGCTGTCAGTGGAGCATTAAAGTCCATCACTATTATTGTGTTGCTGTGGATCTCATTTCTTAGATCTAGTAGTGATTGTTTTATAAATTTGGGAGCCTCAGTGTTACAGGCATATATATTTAGAATTGTGATATTTTCCTGTTGGACTAGTTATTTTAATATTATATAATATTCCTTGTTGCTCTACGTCTTTTTAAACTGCTGTTGCTTTAAAGTTTGTTTTTCTCTGAGAATAACTACTGCTGAACACTTTTGGTGTCCATTTGCATGGAATATCTTTTTCTAACTCTTTACCTTAAGTTTATGTGAGTCCTTAGGTGTTAGGTGAGTATTCCGAAGACAGCAGAAATTTGGTGAGTTTTTATCCTTTCTGCACTTCTGTATCTTTCAAGTGGAGCATTTAGGCCATTTACATTCAATGTTAGTATGGATATCTGAGGCACTATTCTATTCATTGTGCTATTTGTTGCCTGAATACCTTGTTTGTTTTGTTGTTGTTGTTGTTGTTGTTATATAGATTCTGTGAGATTTATGCTTTAAGGATGTTCTGTTTTGGTGTATTTCATGGATTTGTTTAAAGATTTAGAGCTGCTTTTAACAGTTCTTGTAGTGCTAGCTTGGTAGTGGAAAATTCTCTCAGCATTTCTTTGTCTGGAAAAGACTGTATCTTTCCTTCATTTGTGAAGCTTAGTTTTGCTGGATACATAATTCTTGGCTGATAATTGTTTTGTTTACGGAGGCTAAAAATAGGACCCCAATCCCTTCTAGCTTGTAGAGTTTCTGCTGAGAAATTTACACTTAATCAGATAGGTTTTCCTTTATAGGTTACCTGATGTTTTTGCCTCACAGCTCTTAAGATTATTTTCCTTGTCTTGACTTTAGATAACTTGATGATTATGTGCCTAGTCAATTATATTTTTGTGACAAATTTCACAAGTGTTCTTAAACTTCTAGTATTTAGATGTCTAGATCTCCAGCAAGGCCAGGGAAGTTTTCCTTGATTATTCTCCCAAATATGTCTTCCAAACTTTGAGATTTCTCTTCTTTCTCGGGAACACCAATTATTCTTAGGTTTGGGTGCTTACCATAGTCCTAAACTTCTTCGAGGCTTTCTTCATTTAAAAATATTTTTTTCTGTCTTTAATGGATTGGGTTAATTTGAAAACCTTGTCTTCGAGTTCTGAAGTTCTTTCTTCTGCTTTTTCAATTCTGTTGCGGAGATTTTCCAGTGCATTTTGCATGGGGAAGGCTGGTCTCTCCACCCTAATCTTATTATGCAAATGAACTTTCCCCTTGGTCAGCTCCATCTTGTCTGCTTCTTACTGTACATGTGACTGGCAGAGAAGGGAAGATGAAGCCACCATCTTGAACAGGTCTAGTCCCTAGTTCCTGTCAGCATTCACCGGTGCAAGCTCCCATCTTGCTTGTCTATGTCTGCAGCTAGACGTTATAGGCTGCTCTTTGTTAGAAAATGATTTGAGGCTGCTTTCCATTAAAAATAAAAGCCTTACTGAGGACTCCCATACCCTTACTATCTGCCTAAGTGATTTCTTCTTAACTCCTGTGTTAGTCTGTTTTCACACTACTGATAAAGACATACCCGAGACTGGGCAATTCACAAAAGAAAGAGGTTTAATTAGAATTACAGTTTCATGTGGCTGGGGATGCCTCACAATCATGGCAGAAGGCAAGGAGGAGCAAGTCACATCTTAAGTGGATGGCAGCAGGCAAAGACAGGAGCTCTTGTGCAGGTAAACTCCGTTTTTTATAACCATCAGATCTCATTAGACATATTCATTATCACGAGAACAGCATGGGAAAGACCTGGCCCCATGATTCAGTTACCTCCCACTGGGTGCCTCCCACAACAGGTGGGAATTCAAGATGAGATTTGGATGTGGATACAGCCAAACCATATCAACTTCGATATCATTCCCCCCCTCAGGAGTGGTAACCCTAACTGCTGTTACAGGGTATTGGGTGACAACTCTTTCTGGCTGCTTCCTGCTGAAAAGGGGTGTTGCGTGGGGAACAGCAACTAGAGGTCCTCCTGGGGTTGATCTAAGTGTCCTTGGAAGAAAGGCATGTCATGTGTGGTTAAGTCTGTAGCACCATTTGGAGTTTGATTGCTTCTAGGTGAGAGGAAACCATTCGAGTTATAGTATTGAGTAGACAAGGTCCAAACATTAATATAAAACACATGAGCAAGAGGGGGCTTAATAATGGAGCTAAACAGTTGTACAAAGACTGGATGACTGAATGGTAGAGGTGGAACTGAGTAGGATGAGGAGCCCTTGCTCATTTACTTATCTCTTTTGATTTTCAGCTTCAGGTCTCTTATTTCCTCACATTGGTATCCAAGACATTCCTCTGGGCTGCCAGGGATTGCTCTCTCAGCTTTCCAGGCTTTAACTTGGGTGTGATGTATCCAGGAATCAATACTTGTAACTTTTACTGCCGAGGGCATTGAAAGGAGAATGGTGTAAGGCCGTTCCCTGCTTGGGCTTAGAGAAGGAGAGAGAGAAGGTAGAGACTTTACCAATACCAAATATCCTGGGTTAAATAAAGGTGGTCCTACTTCGTTGGGTTGGGTTTCTGCTACTTGAATTATTTCCTGTTGAAAACGAGTCAGAGAGGTTACATGCTTGACCAATTCAGAGGTCTCTTGGTCTAATAAGAAATCATTGGTGAGAAAAGGCCATCCATACAGCATCTCAAAAGGGCTTAGACCTAACTTTGAAGGGGTGTTTCTTACCTGCAGTAAAGCCATAGGAAGAAGAGTAACCCAAGGAAGGTGAGTTTCTTGGGACAGTTTCCTGAGGTGTCTTTTGATGACATCATTTGTCTTCTGCAGTTTTCCTGAGGACTGGGGTCTCCAAACTCAGTGGAGATGATACTGTATACCTAGTGCCTTTGAGGCTCCCTATGTGATGGCTGCCTCAAATGAGGGGCCATTTCACTTTGGAGGCACTTAAGTAGACTAACACAGGGAATAATTTCACTAACTAACATCTTTACTATCTCAGAGGCCTTTTCTGTATGCCATGGAAATGCTTCTACCCAGTTAGTGAATGTATATACCCATACCAGGAGGTATTGGATGTCCTTCATTTTGGCATGTCGGTGAAGTCTACCAGTCCTCCCCTGGAGAGCATCCTATCCTTTGGATTTGAGGAAGAAGGGACTGTCTGTTCACGTGATTACTTTTAAGATAGACTTCACAAGCATTAACAACCTGTTTTACTGTTCTTAATAAGTTACCTCCTGAAAACAATCTTTGGGCACATTGATGTTTTACCCTTTCCCAGGTGAAAAGCTTGGTGAAGGAATTTAAAGACTTTCCACTGACTGGAGGCTGGCAAGTAGATCTTGCCATCATCTGACTGCAGCCATTCTGAGGGCTGGAAGGTGTACCCTCGAGAAGTGTCCATTCTATTTCTGCAGGGGAATACTGAGGCTGGATTTCTCTTATGGAGCCATGCCAGAGTAGAGGGGCTTGACGTGTGTTGATGTCATGAGACTTCTTTGCTGCTGACTTGGCTGCCTGATCAGCTAGCTTGTTTCCTTAGGCTATTTCATCTACATCCTTCTGATGTCCCTTACAATGCATCACTGCTACCTCTTGTGGAGGGAAAACTGATGATAATAACTTGTTAATTTCCTGATGGTATTCAATAGAAGATCCATTGGTGGTAAGAAAGTACCTTTCCTTCCAAATGATAGCATGAGCATGGAGAACTAGGAAAGCATACTTGAGTCAGTGTAAATGTTAGCTACCTTTTCCTTGCTTAACTCAAGTGCTCTTGTAAGAGCTATCAGTTCAGTTAGTTGAGCACTTGTGCCTGGAGAGACAGATTTACTTTCAATAACATCATGCAGAGTGCCTACTGCATATCTGGCCTTATGGATTCCTTGCTCTACAAAGGAGATTTCACCCATGAAGAGGGTCCAATCTGGATTTTCTAGGGGAGTTTCCCTGAGATCTTCCCTGGCTGCATAGGTCTGTACCACAACTTGTTCACAGTCACATATAGGTTTCCCAGCTCCCTCAGGGAGGAAAGTGTCTGGGTTTAAATGAGAGAAAGTTTTTAACTGGATGGTGGAACCCTCTAACAGTAGAGCTTGATATTTAAGGAAACTGCTGTCTGTTAACCAAAGGCTTCCCTTAGAGTACAGTAAACCCACCATATTATGTGGGGTATAAACAGTCAAGTCATTCCCAAGTTTAATTTGGAGGTTTCTGGGACCAGTAGGGCCACCAGGGCAATGGCTCAGAGGCATGCTGGCCATCCTTTAGCCACCAAATCAAGTTCCTTACTCGAATAACCCACTGGCTGTTGAGTTTGTCCTCAGGCCTGTGTTAAGACTCCCAGGGCCATCTCCTTCCTTTCTGATACATATAGATTGAAGGCCCTTCCTATGGGAAGGCTGAGAGCTGGTGCCTTAAGTAGGGCCTGCTGTAGCTGGTTAAAGGCCTTTTGAGCTTCAGGTTCCTAGGTTAGGAGATGAGTTTTAAGCTGATAGAGTTTCTCTTATGATGTGATACAGAGAATGAGCTATCTCACTGTACTCAGCCTGCAAAATTCTGTAATGCCCAAAAATCCTCTTAGTTGCCTGAGGGTTTGGGGAGGGGGAAGGAGGAAATGGGCTTAATCCTTTCTTCCCCTAATGCTTCGGTCCCTTCGGACAGCACTAAACCCAGATACTTCACTGAGGTTTTGCAAAGCTGGGCCTTAGATTTTGAAACCTTATATCCTCTATCAGCTAATAAATTAAAAAGAGCTTCAGTGCCTTGCTGAGAAGCTTCCTCAGTTGAGGTTCAGAGCAGTATATCATCCACGTACTCCAAAATCTTGACCTGAAGATGGGAAAACTCGGTGAGGTCTTTCGATAATGCCTGTCCAAACAAATGAGGGATATCTCAAAATCCCCGAGGCAGCACCATCCATGTTAACTGGATGGTTTAGTCAGAAGGATCTTTGAAGGCAAACAGGTATTGAGAGTAAGGATGTAATGGTATAAAGAAGAAGGCATTCTTTAAATCTAGGACTGTAAACCATTTAGTTCCCTCAGGTATTTGGGTCAGCAAGGTATAGAGATTAGGTACTACTGGATGGATTGGGACTTTGGCCTCATTAAAGAGGCAGAGGTCCTGAACTACTCTTCATTCCCCATTGGGTTTTTGCACTCCTAATATTAGGTTGTTGCAGGGGCTGTTACAGGTTTGAGGTGACCCTGCATCTTCAGGTTATTAATAATAGCTTCTAGCCCTTTCCTAGCCTCTGGGTTTAGGGATATTGCTCCTGGTTAGGAAAAGAAGTGGGATCCTTAAGATATATCTGAACTGGGCTAGTGGTTAAAGCTTGACCAATTTTCCTTTGGGTTACCCACACTTATGGATTAATATTAGCTTCTACCAGTGGGAGACAAAGTGATTGTCCTGGGGCTATAAGGATGCTGGCCCCCATGCAAGCTAAAACATCTCTACCTAATAAATGAGTGGGGCTTTCTGGCATGATTGAAAAGGCATGTGTAAACATTAGGTTTCCCCATCTGCAACTAAGGAGTTGAGAAAAATATCAGATTAGAGTTTTTTTTTTTTTTTTAGAAGCCCCTGATGGTTGTGTTATAAAGAGAGGGGAGGCCTGGATTAGAGAGGAAAGGAGAGAGGCTGACTCCAGTGTCCAGAAGGAGATCTACCTTCATTCCTTCAATTTCTAGAATCATCTCAGGCTCCAGTGCTGTAATGGCAGTTTGAGCCACTGAAGCCAGAGGTTTGAACCCTGGGACCCATCAGTCTTGTTGGGCCATCTGTGAGACTGGTTCTGAGTCCAGTGACCTTCATCTTCAAGGGCAGTCTGAATTCCCGTGGTCCCTGCCACATGCTGAACAGGGTCATGGTGGTTTCTTCTTGCTGCCTGGGCACTCCGTCTTAAAGTGCCCTGACTTGCCACACTCATAGCAAATAGTGGATACACCGTGGGATCCTGGACTTTGCCAGGCTTCAAAGCAGCTACTAGAGCCTCTGTTCTTCCCTTTTCTTCCTCTCTTTCTCCTGGTTCTCCTCCTGGTCCCTATTATAAAAGACTGAGGTGGTCACCTTCAGAGGGTTCTCTAAGGTACTATCTGGTCCTATACCCTGCTTCTGCAGTTTCCTTTTAATATCGGGAGCTGCCTATGTAATAAAATTGTATTTTAGGATGAGTTGTCCCTCCACTGACTCAGGGAATAGGGTTGTGTGCTTTATTAGTGCCTCTCTCAGTCATTCCATAAAGGCTGCAGGATTCTCTTCTTGTGGACAGTTTAGAGTATTTAAGGGGTTTGGCCCTAGTTCTTTATAGGCCCTCCTATATGTACATTTAAAAATGTTTTCTTTTCCATTCATCTGTAGCACCAGTGGGATTCCAATTAGGATTGTCAAGAGGAACTGCTTCTATTGGAATGGTGTTTCCCTTCCCTATTTTTTCTTTTCCTTTCAGACCTACTATAGGAGACATATTGCTCATCTCTGAATTTCTCTGCTGCCTTCAGAGCTGCCTACTTCTCAGTTGTGGTTAGAGTTTGGCTTAGGAGCAGCATAACATCCCTCCATGAGAGGTCAAATACCTGAATTAAATTTTGGAAGGCTTCTACATATTTATTAGGGTCATCAGGAAATTAGCCTAAGTCTCCCTTTACTTGCCCAAGGTCCTGAAATGAGAAAGGAACTTCAACCCTAGTGACATCACCTCCATTGTGCATTTCAGGTAGGGGTAAGAGGGAAGGTGGGGGTGGGGGGTGGGAAATTTTGGAGATGGTGGAGGTAGAAGAGCTGGTGGTGTGGTTGGAAGTGGCCCGAGATAAGGGGAAGTGGAAGGGCTGGGATACCCAATAGCTGCCTCAGATGGTTACCCCGGAAGTTGCTTGTCTAGTCTTGAGGAATCATTCAATTTGGTCCAGTCAGATATGATTGCTAAAAGGGCTGGGTTGATTGTGCAGTGCTTGCAAAGGTCTGGGTTGTCTTGCAGGGTAAAGAAAGCCTGTGCGTAAGTTACCTTTGACCATTTTCCTCCTGTCTGCAGAAAAGTTCTACTTGTTGGATAATATTAAAATTAAGGCTCCCTTCCAAAGGCCAGGCTGGTTCAAGAGCATAAGAAGGCCATGCCCTTGTGCAAAAGAAAATGAACTACTTTTTGTTTAAAGTCTCAGGGTCAAAGAGTCCTTGTGTTTCAGAATGCACTCCAGAGGGGTGCAAGCTGAAGATGGTCTGTTACCCATTTAGAAAGAGAAGTGAGAAAAAGGCATCCCTTTAGTCTCCTTCCTTTCACTGTGACCCAGGGTGAATGGGAAGACAGTGGGGGTGTCCCCCATGCTGTTTTTTTCTCCATGGTTTCTGGGTACTGGTACATTGTTGAATGTGCTGCCCATGGTTGCAGGCATGACCTCCAGCTATGGAAGCAGAGGAACTAAGAGATTGGGATTAGTCATAGTCATCCATGTGATTTTATTCCTCTTACTAATTAAATTCCCTTACTAATTAAGTACTATTCTAATTGGAGGCAGAATAAGTGCCTTAAAAGAACATAGGGACTAAATGACTATTTTCCTGGTGAGGGGACAGTATCGAGACTAAAATTTGGCTTTGGAGGATATTTTACTCCTAGTTGTTGAAGGCAGAATTTTCCTGTTTACAGAAGCAACATGAAGTCTGATTTCTAGTAGAGAAGTGCAAAAACGAGGAGAATAGGGAAGCTAGAGTGTTTTGGTAAAGGACCTACAATGTGCCTTATGGAGAGGATCCCTGTTCCACTAGGTGGTGCTGTTGACCTTGAAATGCCATGTGCTCTCCAGACCAAGGGCAGAGAGTGACACTGTGGGAGGGGGGACCCTCTCTTCCTAGAAAATCACAAAGACACCCTTTGAGTTATATCCCTGGTTACTACGACACTCCCTGATCTTGCCAAACAAGATTACTTCCCTGAACTGTAAAACCCCACACATTGCATACACAGAGAGTATAGGAGATATGGTGGTTGTAGATAGGAAAGGAGGAAATTATGATAAGAAAGTTGGAGATCTTGTTGCTGACACCCCATTGGGTGATCGGAGACTAGGGTCGGTCCAGAAGTCTTTGGATAACACTGGGGAGTAGCCCCAGCCAGAAATCTTCAGTCACTTCAAAACCTCTTCCAGCCCCCTGCAACAGCTATGTCCTCCATGAAAGGAAGCTGGTTCAAACATGGCCAATATACCCAGGAACTCATGGGTACTGGAGGATTCTCTATGTTCTCCCCAGCAAGCCTCACATGCAAGTCTTTAAGAATGACAGACAAGCTAACTGTGTTTTTAACTGGCTAACGAATGCCCATTATTGATTTGATTTGCTTCTAAAAAAGAGGCTGACAGCCCTGAAAAGAGAGGACAAAGTTGGAGTCTACTCCTCTACTCACTGTTTCAGTGAATGTTGTACTTTGGTATCCTAGATGAGGTCCCCCATATGAAGCAGCTACATTTTCTGGGGTAGACACCCAGGGTTCGTTGTCTCTGATCAGGAAAATTTAGGATACGAACACACATGAGGAGTTTAGGAGTGGAGGTTTAATAGGCAGAAGAAAAGAGAAAGAAAAACAGCTCTCTCTCTATATATATAGAGATATATATCTCTCTCTATATATATTTATATATATAAATATATATATATTTGAGTTGAAAAGTGGAAAAGACCAGCTGGTGGCACATGTGCCAGATTTTATAGTCCAATTTGAGGAGGTGGTGTCTGATTTATGTAGGGCTCATGGATTGGTTTGATCAGGTATGACGTTTACATAGTGTGTGGGAAAGGCTGGTCTCTCCACCCTAATCCTATTATGGAAATGAAGTTTCCCCTTGGCCAGCAACATCTTGTCTGCTCCTTACTGTACATATGGCTGGCAGAGAGAGAAGATGGAGCTGCCACCTTGAACATGTCTAGTCCCTAGTTCCTGCCAGCATTCACCCGTGCAAGCTCTCAGCTTGCTTGTCTATGTCTTCATCTGGACTTTACAGGCTGCTCTTTGTTAGAAAATGGTTTGGGGCTGCTTTTCATTAAAAAGAAAGCCTTACTAAAGACTCCCATACCCTTACTACCTGCCTAAGTGATTTCTTCTTAACTCCTGTATCAGTGTCTTGTTCTCAGGTATAGCATCCCTCCTCAGCCCTTCACAGGATTATTTAAGTGTCAAAGACTACAACATAAAGAGAGTGCCTGGCACAGTGTTTGATGCACACTAAACATTCAGTATGTCCTACAGTCATACTGATTTCTCTTATTCAGGATTCAAAAAGCTTAACATAGAATAGTGAATTTTTTTTCAAACTGTGGTCAAAATGTTATTTTTTTCTAGAATTTTACAGCTAGAAAAGCCTTAAACCACAAACCTTGATTCTGTAAATGAATGAACAGCTCTAGTGAAGTGAGATGATGTGTCCAAGGTGGTATAGTTAATTAGTGATCTGATGTTGACAGGAGACACTCCAGTTCTTACAGAGATCTCTTAGGGAGATATGCACCTATATTTCCCAATTTCCTCTCAGGTTTATCAATGACTTGACATGCACAATCAGAATTTACTTTGAACTCCGCCCAAAGGCTCCTTTGGCATGATGTAGATAACATATTTTTGTGTATCAGTTTGACAAAGTATGACTTATTATAAACCGTAACTATATAACATTTAAACAAACTTAGAAATTTTATCTAGCTTTTATAGGCAGTTAAATATATTTTAGCCCATTTCATTTAAAAAACATTGTCACCATTTATTTTACCACATATATAAATTAAGATATAAATACAAGGTAAGTTGGGGACTGTACTTTAAGAGTCAGAGTTGGTAGTTTCCGTTCTCTAAACAGGCTTTATTTCATATTTGAAAGTACAAGTGAAAATTTATACTGAACATAGAATTGCCATTTAAATAATCATGTAAGTGTGATAGATGGAGAACAATTCATTACCTGTGAATGTGGGCAATATGCCCAGACCAGAGAGACCACTTTCTGAAATGAGAACAATATTTCTATAAGCTCAAGGATTCTTCATAAAACAGTCATCCTAGTTGGATTGATTTACTAAAAAGTAGAAGCCAATGAGTTACAGAGTTACTTAAATGATAGCTGCACAAAATATTTTTGGTTACCATTTAATTATGATTATACCCAACTTAAAAGGGATCCTTCTCATAAGATACATTTTTTTCTCTAATGAATAATTTGCTAATACACATCTTTCCAGTCTAAATAGAGTGGACATATAAATTATAATCTAAACAAAAAAAATTTGCTAATAATTATGGAGGACAATAGGTATAAACTATCCTGGGAAAACCACACTATATGGTATTGTTACGGACATCACTGAAATAACGCATAGAGTTAACAAAATGGGAAAAGGTGAAGTTACTATTGACGCCTTCCCATTTTCCTTTCTATGTACTTTTCACTGCTTCTGATGCTTTATCTTTTATTGTGCTTCAGGCTCTCTTGATACTCTAACCATGGGGTGTCTTGATGCTATCTCTAGGTACTGTTGTGCACACCAGTATTATTCCCTTCTCAGGTGAAAGCTATTGTTCTCCTCAATGCTTACATTAAGTTTAAATCATAACTTGGTGCAGAGTACAAGAACATTTTTAATGTCAAACAGTTCTATGTTTGAGCTTCATTCCCCCACTTTCTAGCTGTGTAGCTTCAGACAAGTTACATAACCACTCTATTCCTTATTTTTGTATACATTTCTGGATAATGCTATCTATTGAGGAGCTTAAAGGAGTATGTTCAGTTAGAATGGGATGAGCTCTGCTAGATACCCAACTCAAAGAGCTGTGGACTTCAGAATCTATTCTCTACCCCAGTTATACAAGGTTAAGCCAAAGATACGGCATTTTATCTCCCAAGCCAAAGTGTTATTTTGTCACACAACAATGATCCTTCTTTTCTTTTCCTTTTGCTCCTTTACTTGAAGTCACTTGTAGTCCTCCATGATTTGAGATATAGAGGAAAGACTGTATGTTTGTAATTGTTTCATTTTAAGAATTAATATTTGGCTTTACGGGAGGCCAAGGCAGGCGGATCATGAGGTCAGGAGATCGAAACCATCCTGGCTAACATTGTGAAACCCCATCTCTACTAAAAATACAAAAAAATTAGCCAGGCATGGTGGTGGGCACCTGTAGTTCCAGCTACTTGGGAGGCTGAGACAGGAGAATGGCATGAACCCGGGAGGTGGAGTTTGCAGTGAGTCAAGATCGCACCACTGCACTCCACCCTGGGCGACAGAGCAAGACTCCATCTCAAAAAAAAAAAAAAAAAAGAATTTATATTTGGCTTTACTATGATTACCCAGTACCAAGATATTGAGTCAAATGTTTCAAAATGCTGAGATGCCAGGCACAGTGCCTCATGCCTGTAATCCCAGCACTTTGGGAGGCTGAGGCAGGTGAATTGCTTGAGGTCAGGAGTTTGAAACCAGCTTGGCCACATGATGAAACCCTGTCTTTACTGAAAATGCAAGCATTAACCAGACTTGGTGGCATGCTCCTGTAGACCCAGCCACTTGAGAGGCTAAGGCAGGAGAATTGCTTGAACCGGGGAGATGGAGATTGCAGTGAGCTGAGATTGCACCACTGCACTCCAGCCTGGACAACAGAGCGAGGCTCTGTCTCTAATAAAACAAAAACAAACAAACAAAAACTAAAATGCTGAAGCTCACCAGAACACAGGACAGGGTCTCCTAAGGTATTCTCTAACAAGGTAAATAATTGGATTACGATGGAAAAATGAGGAAGGTATTATTCTCTTTCTTAAATAATTATTCAGAATGTTTACTTGGGAGCTTTCTTTTCATTTCTTTGCTCCCATTGCCCCAAAGTCATTAACACATTAGTAAAACCTATGGTGTTGTGATTTCTGTTAAATTATAGGACCCAAGGAGCTACTGTTACTAAAAATGTGATCTTGACACCAAAAAGTATGCATAATTTTAAAAAGTTCTCTGAAGAATTAAATGAAATAATACCAATATCATCTATATAATTGATTAATCATAAGTTTTCTTCTAACAATATTTTTTTATATCCTGTCTGAGTTAGCATTTCAAAAGAAAGATACTGTGAAATAATCTAACAAGACTTTATAGTATTTAATGGGGCATTTCAGAGGGCTTGACAGAACTTTGGGGAGACACATTTGGGCCCACGGAGATACTTTTGGGCCCAGGGAGGAAAAATTGCCTTTTTCCTACCAAATCATTTATTATGAAAAGGTTTCAGACATGCAAAAAAGTTGAAAAGATTGTATGGTGAACGCCCATAGTCCCACTACCTAAATTCTACGATTAATATTTGCTATATTTGCTTAATCACACATCTTTTCATCTATCTTCACCTCTATCAATTTATCTTGGCTTTTGAATACATTTCAAGAATTGCCTTTTAGGAGCCTCTTTAATTTATATCTCAGAGACAGTTTCTTTCTCTGCTCAAGGGTAAAGTTAACTGATATGGTTTGGCTGTGTCCCCACTCAAATCTCAACTTAAATTGTATCTCCCAGAATTATGTGTTGTGAGAGGGATCCAAGTGGAGGTAATTGAAGCATGGGAGCCAGTCTTTCCGATGCTAGTCTCATGACAGTCAATAAGTCTCACAAGATCTGAGGGGTTTATCAGGGGTTACTGCGTTTGCTTCTCTCTCATTTTCTCTTGCTGCCACCATATAAGAAGTATTTTTTGCCTCCCACCATGATTCTGAGGCATCCTCAGCTATGTGGAACTGTAAGTCCTACTAAACCTCTTTTTCTTCCTAGCCTTGGGTATGTCTTTAGGGAGCGTGAAAACAAAGTAATATAGTAAATTGGTACCAGTAGAGTGGAGGACTGCTGAAAAGATACCCCGAAATGTAGAAGTAACTTTAGAACTGGGTAACAGGCAGAAATTGGAACAGTTTGGAGGCCTCAGAAGAAGACAGGAAAATGTGGAAAAGTTTGGAACCTCCCAGAGACTTGTTGAATGGCTTTGAAATAAATGCTGATAGTGAGATGAACAATAAGGTCCAGGCTGAGGTGGTCTCAGATGAAGATAAGGAACTTATTGGGAGTTGGAGCAAAGGTGACTCTTGTTACGTTTAATTAATGAGACTGGTGGCATTTTGCCCCTGCCCTAGAGATTTATGGAACTTTGAACTTGAGAAAGATGATTTAAGGTATCTGGTGGAAGAAATTTCTAAGCAGCAAAGCATTCAAAAGGTGACTTTGGTGCTGTTAAAAGCATTCAGTTTTAAAAGGGAAACAGCATAAAAGCTCAGAAAATTTTCAGCCTGATGATTCTGTAGAAAAGAAAAAAAACATTTTTTGAGAAGAAATTAAAGCTGGCAACAGAAATTTGCATAAGTTGCAAGGAGCCTAATGTTACATCCCAAGACCATGGGGGAAAATGTCTCCAGGCCATAGCAGAGACCTTCACAGAAGCCCCTCCCATCACAGACCCAGAGACCTAGGAGGAAAATGTGGTTTCGTGGGCAGGGCCCTGGGTCCCTGTGCTGTGCACAGTCTAGGAACCTGGTGCCCTGTGTCACAGCCACTCCAGCCATGGCTGAAAGGGGCCAATGTACAGCTCAGGCTGTGGCTTCAGAAGGTGGAAGCCCCATGCCTTGGCAGCTTCCATGCAATATTGAGCCTACAGGTATACAGAAGTCAAGGATTGAGGTTTGGGAACCTCTGCCTAGATTTCAGAAAATGTATGGAAATGCCTGGATTCCAAGACAAAAGTTTGCTGCAGGGGCAGGGCCCTCATAGAGAACTTCTGCTAGGGTAGTGCAGAAGGGAAATATGGGGTTGGAGCCCCCACATAGAGTCCCTACTGGGGGACTGCCTGGTGGAGCTGTGAGAAGAGGGCCACCGTCCTCCAGAACCCAGAATGGTAGATTTACTGGTAGCTTGCACCATATGCCTGGAAAAGCCACAGACACTCAATACCAGCCCGTGAAAGCAGCCAGGAGGGAGGCTGTACCCTACAAAGCCACAGGGACAGAGCTGCCCAAGATGGTGGGAATCCACCTTTTATAACAGCGTGGCCTAGATGTGAGACCTGGAGTCAAAGGAGATAATTTTGGAGCTTTAAAATTTGACTGCCTCACTGGATTTCGAACTGGCGTGGCCCCTGTAACCCCTTTGTTTTGGCCAATTTCTCCCATTTGGAATGGCTGTATTTACCCAATACCTGTACCCCTATTGTATCTAGGAAGTAACCAGCTTGCTTTCAATTTTACAGGCTCATAGGAAGAAGGGACTTGCCTTGTCTCAGATAAAACTTTGGATTGTGGACTTTTGGATTAATGCTGAAAGAGTTAAGACTTTGGGGGACTGTGGGGAATTCATGATTGGTTTTAAAATGAGATTTGGAGGGGCAGGGGTGGAATGATATGGTTTGGCTGTGTCCTCACCCAAATCTCGACTTGAATTTTATCTCCCAGAATTACTATGTGTTGTGGGAAGGACCCTGGGGGAGGTAATTGAATCATGGGAGTCCATCTTTGCCGTGCTATTCTTGTGATAGTGAGTAAGTCTCATGAGATCTGATGGGTTTATCAGGGGTTTCTGCTTTTGCTTCTCTCTTATTTTCTCTTGCTGCCACCATATAAGAAGTGCCTTTTGCCTCCCACTATGTTCCTGAGGCCTCCCTAGCCATGTGGAACTGTAAGTCCAATTAAACCTCTTTTTCTTCCCAGTCTCGGATATGTCTTTATCAGCAGTGTGAAAATAGGCTAATACACTAACTATAACAGTTTTAAACACAATAGAAAAAAAGCTATAATCAGATTTTTAACTAAGTTTCCATATGTCAGAAGCTGTTGTTTGAGGGTATTTTTCTAGTTTGTTAGAAATCTAACTTCCAGTTGTCAACACTACAACAGGAATTTGTTCTTAAGATTAAGAACTTGATTATTTCATGGGATTGAAAATAGAGAGCTTTCCTTACTTATTCTTTTTCTTTGCTCCTTGAGTATTTTTGCATATCCTTATCATCCGTAGACAGCTGTGGCAATGCACAGAGTGAAGAAGTAGAGAAACCTAAACATACATAACTATTTGCTTCTGTCATTAAGTTGATGTGATAGCAGAGGGACAGTACAGTTTTGTGATTGCAAGAATTTTTCCATTATTTCTAATTCTAAACCACTGAAAGCCTATGAAAAGAAAGCTTGACAAAGGCTACGTTCTGCAACCGACACTCATTGAGTATGGATAAATCTATGGCGGGAATGAAAAAGAGAGATAAGCAACCAATTACTACTGTATTACCAAGGATATGAAATCGGCTCTAGTTAAGGTTAAAATATACATTAAATATGCTGTTAAATACGTGCATATGTCAAAAGTTTAAAGGAAAGTTGTTGAAATAATGAACAAATGAAGTAAAGTAGAAAAAAATTGCTTCGCAGAAGACCTTGGAAGCCATGTATTTGACCCAATGAAATCAATGCTAGAGCAAATTACTTACACTTGAAAGCAAAAGGGGAAAGAAAAGGAAATAAAAGGAAGAAAAGATACTCTAAGAAATTGTCTTAACCTCTATGGTAGAATTTTTGTAAAAACTTTTCGTTTATAAGTAAAAGAAAACAAAGTGAACCTCCATTTCCCGATACCTACTGTCTTTTATTTTGTTTTCTATCTTTGGTGAAGGAGCATTTTAAAAAAAGAAAAACTTCCTTATGTTGCAGACAAATACATTTGTAAATTACAGTGAGAATAAATAACTAGAAGAAATGAAATTCATAAAGTTTAATAGCTCCTATTTTTTGTTAAACAGATATTAAATTGCTCTGTTAAATAGCTCTAAAGAGTTAGAAACCCATCCACTCAGTTCTTCTACTTATGTAGGCCAAGAGCAAGCAGTCATGGAAAACATTGTGGAGAGTGCTGACTTAGATAAAGTGTCATTGTGTTTTGAAGGTTAATACTCAAGAAAAAGAGAGAGAAATAAATATGAACAAATCTTTTGTTTTGAATGACATGTAACCTTTCTATTTTCAACTCCTAAATAGGCAAATGGTCATTACCAGTTTCTCTATTATAAGTCAGTAAGTGTTTAATTTAGCTATAAGAGTAAATTTACATTTTATAAAAAGCCAGCATTTTCAGTAAAGCAAACTAACCATATCTGTAAGAGAATGTCTATTAGCAAACTCACTGATTATGATACAGAATTATATTCTAAAAAGTGGTTGCCGTTCAGAGAACTATAAAAAGTACCATAATCAATGAATTTGTTAATTGACATTCTCTTACAAATATGCTTGGTTTGATTTTTCTTGATATATAGTCCATTAGAAAAAGACAAATGGAAGATTTATTACCTCTCTTATTCTCCCCTCCCTGCTCTACTCTCTCTGTTGCTTGCCAAACTTTATCTAGTATCCCATCTTTCAGACTTCAACTGCCACATATACACCATGCTTTTGATAACATACCAAAGCAGTTGAGAACACTCATAATATTTTCACTAGTACTTGACAGAAATAAATCTCTTTATTGTTCTCAAAAGACACTTATCAAAAAGACAAAGTACAAATACTTTGAAAGCATGCTAACTTATCTCTCATTCTGCAAAACTTATCTTCACACCAGAAGTGTTAAAACAGACAGAAACTCCATCACTTCAAAAAGAGCCAAATTAAAAATTTAGCTTTTGAGCTCAGAGCTTAGAGTCTTCACACCCGCCAGATTCACAGTGCCCAATAAAGTTTCATCTTTCATTTCTGATAAAGCTGTTTCAGTAATGTGTGTTATCTTTTTACAGCTTGAACATATGATTTATTGTATTTAACTGGCTATGTAATGAGATTTTTCATGAAGATTGATTAGTGTATTACTAGGCCAATTGGCATCATAAAAAGGTAAAGAGTGAAAATATTAAAACCTGAATTGCCCGTTAAAACAGTTGAGCAGTGAAATGGTGGAAGAAACAGCTGCTGTATTTATTATAGTTTGTGATAGTTTTGGATGACATCATAAACATTTCAGAAATATTATACATTCTCACCTTACTTCTTCTTGAAATAAAATAAACAGTGTTTCTTTTCCAATCATTGTACCTCTTGTGTGTTTAATGGGCCTTGCTGGGGGTAGGACTGTTTTTAGCAGAAACTCATTAAATTGTAGACATTTCTGGAATTGTGTGTAGTAGCAAAGAAAACCCTGGAGCAGCTATACCCAGCAAGAAGGAAAAGTAGTAGAGAAAATTCCTAGGAATAAGATCTTGACCAGCCAGAAGTCAGTGGACACTGTAATCTTTGTGTCCTCAAGGAACAATGTCGCTGAAATAGTCTGACATAGATCCAGAAAGTGGCTTATCTATTTATTTTGTTTATTATCTGTTTCCCCCTACCAGGGTGTAAAAATCTATGAAAACATGGAGTTTTGTCCTTTTTAACTCACCACCAAATACCCAGTGTTTGGCACACAGTACTCGTTCAATAAATATTTGTTGCATGAATGAATGGATGTCTTATCCTCCTGAATGAGTGTGTTGGGAAACATCCCTTCCACACCAGGAACTACTTATGAGGCTGCCATGTAACACTGGGAATGAAGGCAATTTGACTACAGGAACTTAAACACTCTCAGTGAACCAAAAATATCTTTTCAGTCAGTAGAGATCACCAAAAAGGATATAAGTAACCAATGTATCCATTTGACTGTACCTGTATCTAAAGGGGAACTTTCTAACTAAAACACATTCCAGACTTTTTTCGTTGTTGTTCTTTGTTTTGTTTTTGTAAGCAAACTCACCCCTCACTTTACCAGGATGAAATGAATAATGAAGGCACATTGACATATTCTTGAGAGAACACAGGGATTGGGGCACAATGGATTGCACGCAGTGTGGGGTTATTTAGGGTCAAGATGGCTCTAGAGCAAGCAGACAATATGTGAGGATTTGGAGATGTAGCGAAAGCATTTTAGGACAGTAATAGTGATATCAGGCAGGATCTGAAAGTTTCATGTGGTTACATGGGGATTTTGGCAGTCTGATATTCTTTAGCGATGGCTATTTCTGATTAGAATTAGCAGCAAATAATTCTGGAAATGAAAAGTAAGTAAAAAATAATCTGGGCATCCACTGTATACCCCTTGTTTGCCAGCAGTTTGACAAAAGTTCCTTAATTGTTCTCAACTTTTTAAATTTATGCCTTAATTCTCTACCCTCCTCAAATCTTGATCAATTATGGCATTGTGTTAGGGGTATAAGCTGATTATTAGTCATGAGGTTCTTCCAGTTGAGATTGGGCCATCTTAACCTATTTTATCATCTGCCCAACCTCTAATAGCAGAACAAAATGATACAAAAAAGTAAACATAATCTAACAATCTAGTTTCTGAATTAGACAGAAATATATATTTAATAAGGACAGGTTGGAATTAGGCTAATGTAACATAATTTTTAGTGCTAGTTCAGATTTAAAATATGAACACATATTTGGGTATAAATATGGATGTCATGAGCTTAGGTATTACTATGAGTTTAGGTATTTTTTCTGATTAATTATTTTATGTTTAGAGTTGAGTATAGTAAGTATCTAAAATTCAATATATCTCTATATAGACTCTGTATAAGCTAATCTATATCTCTATAAACTGACTTCAAATCATTTTCAGAGCACACACACAGACACACACAGAACCACTAAATACTACCCCGCTCCAAAACATGAGTAGACTCAATCAAATTAACAAAATTTAATTCACATACTGAATTCCCAGTATTTAGTAAGGCATGTGATTACAAATATTAATCCAAATCCACCCAGGATTATAAGTGAGGTAAAAAAAAAAAAGAGCTCCTTTAAAATAGACTTTCCATTAAAGAATATTGAGTATCTTAATTTATTAAATTATTTGGTTACATATCTGAATTTAATTGTAGTTTTTTAATACAGGTCTGTATTTAACTTTAATTTAGGTATTTCAGTATGTTTGTCCTTGTTGTTTAAATGATTAATTTCTCATATTTTCTCTTTGTTTTTGTATGTGGAAGACACTGACTTTTTGCGTAAAAGTCTTGTTCCCAATCATTTTACAGATATTTTCCATGAAGTCTAATCATTTTAAATATATTCTCTTAGGATTTTTTTTTTGTAAACAGTCTTATTATGTACAAAACATAATAAATTTGACTTCTTTCTTTTTTTTTGAATTAAAGGGAGGACTTTAATCTTTATTTATAGGACACTGTGTGACATGAAATTCTGTATAGAAATAAGAAAACCATTCAGAATACAAGCTTCATACAGTATGTACAATTTGGAACTGTTCAAGTATAGTTTCAGCATAAAAAGTGGTACAATAACAAACCCCATTTAAAAAGAGTTATTAGTAGAGAAACAGTAAAACAAGCTATTCCAAACATAATACATGACTTTAAACTATAGCAAACATAGTGCACAACTTTAAACTATAGCAAACACAGTGCACAACTTTAAACTATAGCAAACATAGTGGACAACTTTAAACTGTAGCAAACATAGTATACAACTTTAAACTATAGCAAACATAGTGGACAACTTTAAACTGTAGCAAACATAGTATACAACTTTAAACTATAGCAAACATAGTGCACAACTTTATAGCAAACATAATGCACAACTTTAAACTATAGCAAACATAGTACACAACTTTATGCCTCAGTTACATGATCTAAATGTTAAAGGTCCCAGGAGTTCCCTCCTGAACTTGGAAGGTACAGCCTTCAGAGGTAGTTTCTGGCCCAACAACTGATCTTCCTCTTCCTCTACCAGGAAATACTTCTCAAATTAAGCTTAACAAAGCCTTACACACAGACTCATTTTCACGGTTTTGTGGAGCTTCAATTTTTTCCAAGCCTCCACATTCTTTACTCATACTAGGTTTCTCGGTTTCACCTAGTTTCTCAGCAGCCTGAAAGATATTTGAAATGGCATCCAGGATAACCAGAATAATCTTGCTATCTCTTGCTGTTAAGAGGTTCATCAGTGGTTTTATTGTGCCGCAATGAATGAGGTATACGATCTCTTCAACTGTTCCACCGCTGGAATAGTTGGTCACAGCCCCTGCAGATTCCTTTTTTGTCTTAAAATCTGCCTTAGAGAGAACATTGACAAAGAATGAAACTAATCCATGATACAACTTGCTGTATCTGGTCCTGGTGGCCAGCTGTGGTGTTTGACTGTTAGTTTTGGAGTTGATTAGCAGCCTGGGAAAGATGGTGAGCGCTTCTGCATTGATCACAACCTGAGTCTGTTCATCTTTACCAGTGACAATATTACCAATGGCTCTTAGTGCTGGAGTCACAAATGGCAATTCAGAAGCTCCTAGAGACTTCACAAGTTGGGGCAAAACTCCTGTTTTCATGACCATGTGAATTCATTCATTTGGACCATCAGAAAGGTAGGGAATAACCCAGCAGATATCTGCTAATATTTCTGGATCATCATGACACAGGAATCAAACTAAGGTAGGAAGAATTTGCTCAACAGAATCTAAAGGGGGTGTGAGTATTCTTGTTGTGGCAAAGGTTTGAAAATGTCCAAGTAAGATTTTGTAAGTAACTGCATGCTAAAGATGACGTATCAGGAACTGCAAGAAGAGCCAACAGTGGGTCAACTGCACCACAGTTGATAACCAAGTCTCGGAAAACGGAACCATCACCTGCAATGTCTCCTAGAGCCCATATAGCTTGTTCACTCATGTGAACATGGGGAAATGCCAACAGAGAAATGAATGCTGGGATGGCACCTCCGTCTACCACAGCCTTGGTCTGTTCTGATGCCCCAGAAGCGATGTTGGTGAGTACCCAAGCAGATTCAAACTGAATGGGACTGCAATCCATTCTTCCCAAGAAGGACAGAAATGTTGGAATCAAACCAGCCTGGATTATATTGTCTATGGGGGACTGGTTTTCTCTAGAAGGTAGTTTCCTGGCAGCTTGAGTAGCTTACAGCTGACTTTCCCACATTGTTGTTATTTATACCTTGGATGGTGTCATCAACAGATCAATTTACATTATGCTGGTTGTTGCAGTTCTTGTGCAGTGGAGAAGTAGCATCATCAAGAAATAAGCTTACATTTCTCCTTCTTAGCTTTCCTCAGCTCCACATTGACTTCTATTCTGTGATGCCTCATTTCTGTACTGTCTTTTCTTTGTTCTTGAATCTGTTAAGTCCGGCAGTTGGTGTATTAGCATTCTCATTGGTGGGCATGAATATGAGACAAAGGGAGAAACCTTCAAAGGGGGCCCAGGTTTCCATGGGAGGCAACAGAGGCCTCAGCAGCTGAGAGGTGGCTGAACTAAAACGTCCACCTCAGTGCAGCCCAAAGACCATGTCAAATTTGACTTACATCTGATGCTAAGTCACTTTCCCTTGCCTCATGGTTTTTGAGTTGTGAGCATGTCCCTGCCTGTGACTTTAAATCTTGTGGAAGCAAAGCCAACAGACAGGCCAGGGAGATGGTTTGCTGTAGCTGAAGAGCAGTTGAGAGCCCGATGGTATAATGATGAGTGCTTGATGAATTTGGGGGCCTCTTCAACAGATCATGGTTAGAAAAGGATCTGAGCTTTCTTCCTTTTTTAATTTCCTTCCAAATACAGTTCTCCAGCTTTCTAGTTGATTCTGTAAATTCTCCAATATCCTTCGAATTCATTCTTTTTCTGTGTGAATTAACTGCATTCAGTTTCAGTTGTCTACAATAAGGAATCCTGACAGGGTAGAGGGTAGGGTGGAGGATGGTGATGAAATAAAATAAAAATTTAGAAAACAATCATTACATTTAGGGGAGCAAATAATTTTTGGATTAGCTAAATAGAGGAAATAGACGAGAATGACTGATCAGGAAAGATAAGAGAGGGCTTTAAATTAATAATCTCAGATTTAAAAAATAGCCTACGGGCCTTATGAGTATTTGATGATTTTTTAAAAATAAAAGTATGAGTTGACAAAGCTAGTCTTAAAAGACTGTAAAAATGAAAATTTTTTAAACCTTAATTTCAGTGCAAATTGAGAATGACTTGATAGGGGTCAAACACCTGCTTTGGATCCTGCAGGGCTCCCTGCACTGAGCATGCCAGCAGACTGGAAACCTACTGCTGCTAGCATTTGTGAGCTCCCACTTCCACTTTTTAAATGTGTGGAGTGGAAGAGACCAGAGAGAGAGGATTTTTCTGCAAAAAGGTAACTGTGTGTTATCTGTCACCTTCCATGAGGGAATTGCATGGAATGTGTCCTGGGAACTGCAATCGAAGGTCCTAGTGGAGAAAATCTAAAAAACAAAATAACAGAACACAAAAGTGCTTTTCAAAGGAGAAGTGAGTTGAAACAAAAGAGTACTTGTATATTCATTGCATCCAGAAATAGGGACTCTTCTATCAGCCCTGTGACACGCTTTGTTTATCTCTAATTACCTTTTCTCCCAGTACTGTCCCTCAAGGTGTCAGTCAGAATAGCCAGGAATGGGGAAAAAGTTGAATGAGGAATAGAGGAGCAAAAAAGCTCTCACCCTCATTGCAGGCACAAGCTTTATGAGTTCCCTGTCTGGGGCATGGGAATAGAACAAGGAAAGTGAAGGTATATAAATTGTGGTGGACCATATTGAGACTGTTTGTGATCAAAAGGGCCTAGAAAATTGAGAGGAACTGCCTGAAACTTGTGGCAGATGTAGCCAAGGAATTAGTTCATGAGCTTGTTTGAAGTTGAATGGAGGAAAGAATAAAGCTGTCTTCTGCTTTTATCCTACTGAATCCAGCTGATTCAATAAAATATGACATATTGTTGTGTGAAGGGGAAAGAGTCCAGTATGAGGAGATATGGAAAACAAGAAAGTCAGAGGATAGAATAACAGCTAGCAAGGAATGAGTTCTAAAAACCCTAAAGCTTGTGATAAAATTGAAAGGAAAAGGACAGATGTGAGAGAGATTTAAAGAGATAAAATTTTTGGTGGGGGATGATGGCTAATAGGATGGAGTAAGAAGATAGAAGATCAAAAGATTAGTTTGAGTTTTCAAGCCTGGAATATTGGTGACACCATTTACAAAAATAGAGTAATCAAAATGATCTTAATATTGGGAAAATAAAGGAATAAAGGAGGAAAAAATGAATGTGCTTTGGAAAGTAACACTAAAAAAAAAAAGAGAAAAATTCAGAGGTCCTTGGGTCTCCGAAACAAAATAGGAACAGGTAGGATTTCATAGAAGATTGTGAGATAGTGAAGAAGGGAAATAGTTTACCACAGAATGTATATTATCTCCAAAATGCTCACTCCTGAATAACAACAATCATCACAATTTATATCATTGGTGCTTGGGGGAATACTAATAAATTATTGAGGGCTTACTATGTGCCAGGCATCATGGGAGTGCACTAAAGGTACCATCTCATTTAATTTAGGACAGCATTCTTTAGTCTGCAGTGCTATTATACTTATTTTATAGAAAAGGAATAGGAGACAGTGAGTTTAGGGAACTTACTGAAGTCAGTTATTTATTATCAATTAAAGATTCTGGTACTGATTGTGTCCCAAGGGAATAATCAGATATGGAAATGATCAATTTCCAAAAGAAATAAGCAGATAAGATCATACACAGACATAAAGGTTGAACAGAGAAACTTGGGACTACTAGTGGGTTTGGAGGTGGGGCAAGGGTAGAAAACCTACCTGTCGGTTACTGTGCTCACTACCTAGATGACAGGATCATTCATACACTGAACCTCAGGAACATGTAATTTACCCATGAAACACACCTGCACATGTACTCCCTAAACCTAAAATAAAAGTTGAATTTGAAACTTGCCTGTTAATTTCTTGTTTTTAATAATAATAATGTATTGTGGTTTTGGCTCCCATATCCTGATTTTGCATGCAACTATTTTCTCTGAAACCTATCTTCCAATCTCCTTTTCTTAAAAAAAAAAAAAAGCTTTTAATTTTAGAATAGTTTTAAGTTTACAGAATTATCATGAAGATAGTACAGAGAGCTCCTGTAGACCCCACACCTGCTTTCCTCTATTATTAACATCATACATTTGTATATTAGGCTTGTTACAATTAATGAGCCAATATTGGTATATTATTTGCATCTAAAGTTCGTACTTCATTCACATTTTTCTACATTTTTCCTCTAATGTGATTTTTCTGTTCAGGATCCCACCCAGGGTACTGTGGTACATTTAGTTGTCACAGCTTCATGAAGCTTCTATGTTGTGACAATGTCTTAGACATTCTTTGTTTTTTATCATCTTGACAGTTTTGAGGAATACTGGACTGGCCAGTTATTTTGTCGAATGTTTCTCAATTTGGATTTGTTTGTTATTTATCTCATTATTAGACTGGGATTATGAGTTCTTAGTGAGGAAGACCACAAAGATCAGGGGCCATTCTCATCACATCATATCAAGGGTACATTCCATCTACATGACTTATCTCTGTTGACATTGACCTTGATTATCTGGCTGAGATTGTGTTTGTTAGGTATCTACACTACAAAGTTACTTTTTAATTTATTCCTTTTCATATTATATGTTTTGGAAGAAAGCCAGTGCATGCAGCCCACACTAAAAGCAGTGGGGAATTATGCTCCCTTTCCTTGAAAGCAGAGTATCTACAAACATTATTTGGAATACTTCTGCATGAGAAATTTCTCTGTACACCTTCATTTATTTATTTGTTCAACTATTTGTTATATCAGTATGGACTAATGGTATTGTTTATATTTTGGATTATAATTATTTTATTGCTCGAATTGTTCCAGGTTTGGTCATTGGGAGATTTTCAGTTGGTTTTTGTATCTTTGGCTTACCACTATCATTTTTGTGTGTGAGTACTTTCTTATTTTTCTGGCTTTGGGCTCATCTTGAATTTTTTTTTTTTTTTAACCATAGTCTTAGAATTAACAATTTCTCCAAGGAGCCCTGGTTCCTTTTATTGTATAAAAGCAATTAGCAATATCTGGACACTAGGTGTGTTCCTTGCTTTCTGTGTGTCATTGTTTCTGAACCCTCTTAAAGAATAGAACAAGGAGATGTATGTGTATGTACTAACCCATGTATATGCCCATATCTATAATGTTTTCTATGTGTAACCATCTGTAGCTATATTAATTAAGCATGAGTTTGTACTGATGTCTCCAACTCAAATCGAGTACCACATTGATCATTTTAGCCTCCTTTCTTGCTTATCTGTAACCTTCTACTCCAATCATAAGAAATCTGACTCTCACCATTCACCATTCATAAATTAATTTTTCCATTCCAGTATACATGAATAGTGGTTCAATAATTGTTAACCCATACCCTTGGGCAAAAGAAACCCGTTATCCAGTAGAGTATATACAGTGCTTATGAACATTTCATTTTGCCTCTAGTCTTAAACAACCCACTCATTTCCAAAGTTACTTAGATCAACATCTCACTCTCTCACTCCCTTCAGTGGGGTTTCACACATTTGTAATAAATTTTGATGTTTTTGCCATATTCGGCATTTCATTCTGACATCTGCCAACTTCCTGAATGATTGTTTTAAAAATTGCTTACATTATAGTTTACTTTTCATTCTGTAGAGCTCTATGGGTTTTGCTTATTGCCATGTATTCACCATTACAGTATTAAAAAGAATGGCTTCACTGCCCTAAAACATCCTCTGTTCTCCACCTAATCAACATTCCCAGTATCTTTTTTTAATATCAGTCACTTCAGTTCTTTGAAAAACGCTCAAAACTTGCAATTTGTCTTTGTGTGTGTGTGTGTATTCAACATGCACACATATGTATGCTACTGCATGCCAGATATTTTGATAGGCCCTGGCATGAAGAAAGGATCAAGAAAGGTAGTTTTCTATCTTCATGAAGCTTACATACCAGTGGAGAAAACTGCTTTTGTGGCATGTATTATAAATAGAACAGATGTATAGCATATTATGATTTTATGCTATGAGGAAAACATGATTTAATCTTTATAAGGTACTTATAATAATCCCAGGTATATAGTTGGTAGTCAGAAGACATGAATGTCATCTACCTTCACCACTCAAGTGGTTTATTTATTGAACTTGGATTGATTAGTACCCTCTACATGGGAGTGGAATGTGTCTTAGCAAGCATCATGGGTTATGTTTTCCCGTTTATCCCAATACTGGGTATAATACATTCATTTCACAAGGATGTGTCCAGTACTAGGGTTATTCCAGGTTCTGTAACAATGTTAATCTCAGTATTATTAGAGTGAAGAATATGTAAAGAATATGGAAGGAAGCAGTTGTAAAGTTAGATTGGAGGCAAATTGTGATGGCCTTATTGCCTTACTAAGTTGTGAATTACACTCAATTACATATGATGCAGTGGGAATGCAAAGATGATCAAGATCCAATTCTTGACCTTAAAATCATGGAATCGAGCATGCACATAAATTATCACTCCTCGAAGCAAGTTGTGAAAGAGATGGAGGGATGTGTAATGGGGGCAGTGCTGAACCTAGGATAAGTATGGAATGAGGCAGACTTAAGTTTCCATACCAGGACACTGGTGTTATAGTGTGAACTGCTTTTTAAAAGCCCAGTCCCTATGGTGTGTTTGATTGTAGATAGTCCTGCCAAGTTTGGGGGTAGGAAAACATATTGTGCACGAGGGCAGCTTTAAACTGTTACTGGAATTTATACATTAGAACATTTTGTCATTTTAATTCATCTTCTTGAAATGTTTATAAAATTTATAATTTTACACTTTTTATACAAGTAAATTTAGTTTTTATTTATATAGTTCTTATATTTTTAAAATATAAAAAAAAACAAGATAATTATACCCACAGAAAGTTCTAGATAGTATGTTTAAAAGCACTTGTATATATCATTCAAGTTTAACAACTTGTGTTATTTACTACATTTGTCCAGTTTAAAAATAACATTAAACTCTTCAGTGTACCCATATGTTTTTATTCACTCTTCCCTCCCCAGATATAATCATATGATCATCATCCTGAGGCTGGTGCTTATCATTCTTTCACATGCTTTTATACTCTTCTGTCATAAATATTTATATAGAGGGAATATATAGAATTGTACTGAAAATTATTGTTCTAAAAATAGTATATTGTAAGTCTCTTTCTACCTTATTCCTATGTTGTTTTTGAGATCTCTTCATGCTGCTAATTGTGAAGTAAATGTTAATTTTATAATTCATTTTCCTATTTGCTAGATGCATAGTTGGTTGATAGATACGTAGATGGTTTTCTTTTTTTAGAGAAAGAATATCTATAGCAAATCATCTTATGTACATTTTTCTGTGCTCATGTGCAGAATTTTTTCTAGACTATATATCTAGGAGTGGAATTTTCTGAGTTTTAGGCTATTCACATCTTCAAGTTTCCTGCATATCATCACATTGCTTTTCAAAATGGTTTTTCTGATTTACAATCCCACTGGTAGTGTATAAACATTCCTTTTGTTAGACAGCTTTGCCAAGATCTAAAGATTTGACAACATATGTGTGAAATCTTATTAATTTGTAATTTCCTGATTAGTGAGTAATGTATCATTTCATGATTTTTTGGCCATTTGAGTTCTATTCTGTGAAATGCCCATTGAGATCCTTTATCCATGCCTTTGTTGGATTGATCATCTTTTAAAAATAGGCTCATAAAATGTCTTTAGGTATTCTGGATTTGAATCCTTTGCAATTTATGATTATTGCAAATATTTCCTTTAACTTTGCTCTTTTCTGTAAAGAGTATTTTCATATTAATATAGTATTTAAATATATATTTTTTTACTCTGAGTCTTATACTTTGTCTATCTTGATAAAGAAATTATTTTCTTCATTAGAATCAAAACAATTCATCAATTTATCTATATTTTTTCTTCTTCATTGTTTTGGGTCAACTTTTCCCTTAAACCACTGATTTATTTTTGTATAGCATGAGGTAGAAATCTAGTATTTTTTCTATGTGGATAAATAATTCCTCCAGATGAATTTCTTGCATGTTTCAGTCTTTCCCACAGATTTATGTCAAAACTATTATGTATATCTGTTTCCATATATATGTAAGTCTACAGTCTCTATTCTCATTTTATTGCTTTTTTTTCCATTCATGAGCCAATAACATGTTGTTTTAATGACTCGGGCATTATAGTGATTCTTGATATCAAGTAGAAAAGTAGCTACATTATCCTATTTTTTCTTCAAAATTGTCTGATTAATCTTGGTACCTTTAGTTTTCATTTAAATTTCAGGATCAGACTGTCAAATTCCATGTACACTATTGTTGGAATTTTATTGTTATTATGTTGATTTTGGTGATTTATTTATGAATATCGGCATTTTTGATAGCCAGTCTTTCCATCCACAAATATGCTACATTTACTTAAACCTTTTACATCCTCTAATTATGTTTCACAGTTTCTTTATAAAACTCTTGTGCAATATTTGTAAAATTCATTCCTAAGTGCTATATAAATTTGTTGCTATTATAAATGGAATCACTCTCTCCATTATGCTTATCTATTTGTATATCTCTGATGTATAGGCATGCCATTGATTTTTATGTTATGTATACATACGGTAAACTTGTTGAGCTCTGTTATTAGTTCTAATAATTTTTCCATGGGTAATCTTGAATTTTCTATTCAGACAATTATATCTCCTGTGGAAAAGGGCAATTTTGATTATTTCTTTTCAATTTTTATAGTTTCATTTTTTAAAAATTTTACTACATTGGCTATAACTTTAAAAATTCACAGATTTCCAAATTTTGTAATTATGGTTATAATAGAATAGTCCAAAAGTTTTAGTAAAATTAGTCTATAATAGTATATAGATATAATGTGTTTTAGAGGTAGAAATTATTATTTTTCAATGGTGTTTTGTTTATTTAGTTTTAAATTTAACTGTTTTATTTCTTCTTGAATCAGGTTTTGTAATTTATTTTTTCCAGAACTTATTTCATGTTTTTCATTTCATGACAATTCATTGTTTAAACATTGATTTCTCATTCTATAATGTATCCCCATTGTCCCTTCTGATATTGCTTATTGTGCCTTTTTGCTTTATCAATACTTGTAGAGATTTATTAATTCTTAAAATTTTCTCTAAGAAACCACCTTGTTAATATTATTCCTTTATCATTAATATGATTTTTATATTTGTTCATGTTTTTCTTCTATTTTATTTAGGTATAGTATTTTTTAGTTTTTGAAAATGAGTACTTAAATTTATACTTTCAGACAGTAGGTCTTTTAGCAGTTATACTAAAACTGAAAACAATAAAGTTAAATATTCCAAGTTTAGAGGGAATATATTTGTCAATTTACAGTTTTTTTTAAGCTAAAATATATTTCCAGATGAGGGCAAAATGTAGACATTATCAGGTATGCAGAGGCTGATAGAACTTAGAGCCATACACTCTCAACAAGGATATAATTAGTAAGGAAGTAAACCCATTGAAAAACCATGAGTATAAGAATAATGCTATGATTCATAAATTGACTTTTTAAGAATTCAGTAAATTTAATTAAATATTGGCATCAGGAAAACTATTTTCATACTTAGTGCTAATATGTTTAAAGTCGGTTATATTTTTCTAATCTTTTAAATTTCTTTCTATAGCTAGAGTTCTTGCTTCATTTCTCTTTGATTTTATTCTGTTTTTCAATTAAAAAATGATGTTAATTTTTGTCCCTCTTTGAGTGTTCTAGAATATATATATATATATGTGTATATATATATATTTTTTGAGACAGAGTCTCGCTCTGTCGCCCAGGCTGGAGTGCAGTGGCCGGATCTCAGCTCACTGCGAGCTCCGCCTCCCGGGTTCACGCCGTTCTCCTGCCTCAGCCTCACGAGCAGCTGGGACTACAGGCGCCAGCCACCACGCCTGGCTAGTTTTTTATATTTTTTTTAGTAGAGACGGGGTTTCACCGTGTTAGCCAGGATGGTCTCCATCTCCTGACCTCGTGATCCGCCCGTCTTGGCCTCCCAAAGTGCTGGGATTACAGGCTTGAGCCACCGCGCCCGGCCAGAATAGGTATTTTAATGGTGGGACTATAAATTAATTTATCTAGAATGAATCAATATTCTGATAGTTAATTTGTTTGGCTTTCTTTCTTTTCACTAACTTTATAAAATGTATTTTCCTTTGCAGATTTATTTTTGCTTAGAGGATTTTTGTTTCTGCCCTTTGTTTTCCCTATCTTTTGACTTTGGTTTCACCCTATTTGGGCTTCAGGACTGCCAGTCCAGAGTTAGGCTCTATAATGGTGGCTGGTGGTCCTGTTTTCTGAGAGTATTTAAAATGGTAAGGCTGTGTTTCTGTGTGGCGGGGGCCATAGCTCCCTGCAAGCCGCTGTGACTTCACCATTGCTTACTACTTTGGGTTTTTGTTCACAGAGATGTTTTGGGTTCACAGAGATGCTTAGCTTATTTTCGAATCAGCTATGTGCTTTTAGTTTTCTCTTTTTGTGCTTTATCTATTACCATTATGTATTTCAAACACGGGGTTTAAAAATATGAATTTATTATGTCTTGTTGACTATAAGTTTTTGTATATCTTCAGTAGAATATACTAAGCATAACTTCAACTTTTCTTCACAAGGTAGGTAATTTGTGTTTGAAAATTAATTATTGTATCATGCGATAGCACAGTTGTATTTTCAAAACATTTTTTAAGTAATTTCCCTTTCCGCTAAATAACCTCTAGTCAAATCACTAAAAGCTGCTTATTTTACTTCCTATGTATTTTTCAAATTTATACTCTCCTCTGTAGCTATTGTTTCTGCCTAATTCAGACTATCATGAGATTCCTAATTTGTCTCCCTATCTTCAGGTCTGCCTCCAAAATATATATCCCATAGGCTCCTTCAGGTCTGATCATTTTATGTCTCCTCTCCCCCAGGTGGAGGTCTAGCTTCCTACTGAGGCACACAAGCCTTACATGGCCTGATCTGTTCCCATCTCTAGCCTTCCAAATCACGTCGGTTCCCCACATGCCTCCTGCACTTCCTTCTGCCCATAATTCTGGTCACTCTTTCCTTTTCCTGAACAATCCTACGTATCTTTCAGAATTGATCTCAGGTATTCTTCATTAAACTCCCAGACTGGGCTAGTTTTAAGCTTTGTTCAGTTTTGTGCACCAATGTTTGAGTTACAAAAAAAGTTGCAAAGATAGTACAGAGAATTCCTGTAAAATCTCCACCCAATTTTAGTTTCCTTAATGTGATTATCTTACATTACTGATATATTTGTCAAAACTAAGAAACTAACATTAACATTGATACATTACCATGAACTAAACTCCATTTTTTTCCCCCAGGTTTCAACAGTTTATCCGTTAATGTCTTCCTGTTCTAGAATCCAATCCAGGATACTGCATTGCAGTCCTCCTGTTACAGAATCCAATCCAGAATACCACACTGCATTTAGTTGTTATTTTTCTCTACTTTCCTCTGATCTGTGACAATTTATCAGCTTTTCATTGTTTTTCTTATTCAGATTTGTAACCCAGCAACTAAATTAAGTGAGAAAATATGCAATAAATTATTCTGGTTTTGGTAGCTTTTCTGCATTCTCATTTTGCTATTTGCCCTTTATTTTCTAACTGCTACTAAAAATCGCTGCTTTGCACTGCACACAAATGATCTGGCTACCAGTCCCAGCAACTTTACCTCTGGGCTTTATGTTAGCTATTTCTGACTCATAGGCCTTTTCCATTTCTTCTGGGTTCACAGTAATTTCCTGGATGAATTTAATTAAAAGGTTTAGGTCTTTTAATTAAATAATTATTAATAAAGTAAATAAGATTAGAGGTTACCGAACTGAGAATCTAAAACATTTCAGAGGCACCATTCGACATAATATCAAGTGGTAAGATGGGATTCCAAAATTTCATGGAGGTCTAGCAATGTAAATGCTGTAGATTTCATGTCCACAAGATGAGAAGACAGCAGACCCCTTTCAGTACTTAGTACCACCAGCTCCTTGCTGGCCATAGGATGGAATAACAATGCTAAGGAGTGTCACTTTGTACAAGACAAACTTCTTTTAGGAGTTAATGCTAATATATGGCCTATGACCTTAGATCAAATAGCAGTGAGAATGTGCCCCAGTGGGGTGCATATGACACCAGGACCAATAATTCACTACTGGATTTGAGGGAACAGCATAAAGTAGACAAGAGAAAGAATTTTGAAAATATCTGCGTGCAGTTCTGTAGTTTTAGGCTTAGATTGTTCACTCATCTAAATACTACCTCCAAGCCCTGTAAATGATAACTTTGTCCTAACAGACACACTTTTAGACAAAGAATCTCTAGTTTGGATGTTTAACTTTTATTCCCTTGAAGTCCTCAATGATACTTAAGCCTGCCATGAAAACAATGAATAAAAAAATTACTTGGTCTAACTGGATACAGAAAGTAATTTTATAAATTTGCTAACAATATTCTAACAGACTTTTCACATTATCCACTTTATAACCCTTTGACAAAAATACAATTTAGATAAATCACAGCTTTGGAAGTACCTGCAGCTAAGAAATACAATACCAAAGATTATAGGGTTTTTTATGAACGTCATCCCCAAAGAATTACAGCCAAATTATTTAGAACCTGTGGGGAGAAATAAAACTCAGGGTTGCATTTATATGTAATTTTATTGTCCTGAGGCCAGGCTGACTACAGAGAAACAAAGGCGTTTGCTCAAGATAGATGGTGGCCTCTTGGACAATACCTGTTAGCACAGTGATTGGTACAGTTACAACACCCTAATGATTATATAAT
This sequence comes from Macaca nemestrina, assembly GCF_043159975.1. Taxonomy (NCBI): domain Eukaryota; kingdom Metazoa; phylum Chordata; class Mammalia; order Primates; family Cercopithecidae; genus Macaca; species Macaca nemestrina. The sequence continues at coordinate 68,090,847 of NC_092128.1, forward strand.
TACATGCACACAAGTTAAAAGCCAAATCTGGAAACCTTGCACACCAACACCAGACACATAATTCACTACTAGCTCTGAAGGACAATCATTTGATTCTGTTTTTTTTCCTTGTAAATGTAAATGGCAGTCAAACCCCCCATATCTTAGTGACTAGTATAGAGCATTTCCCAGAGGAAGTAGATGCATGGTGAGAATTTTTAATTTAAAAAATTCTGTTTGGGCACAGTGACTCACTTCTACAATCCTAGCACTTTGGGAGGCTGAGGTGGGAGGATCGCTTAAGGCCAGAAGTTCGAGACCAGCTTGGGCAATATAGTGAGACACTGTTACTACAAAAAATAAAAAATAAAAAATCAGCTGGGTGCAGTGATGCGTGCATATAGTCCTAGCTACTTGAGAGGCTAAGGCAAGAGGATTTCTTGAGCCCAGGAGTTTGAGGTTGACTAATTCCACTGAGTATACATTCGTGTCCTTATTTACCATCTCAATATCTTGTCTGGTGGACTGTCTATTCAAATCTTTTCCCCGTTTTTTGTAAATTTTTATTATTCTTTATATATTTAGGATATATATCTTTTATTAGATGTATGCTTTGTAAATACTTCCTTCCAGTTTGTGACTGGTCTTTTAATACCCTTGGCAGCATTTTTCAAAGAGCAGAAATACATAATTTTGATGAAGTTTGAGTGGCAAGTTTTTATTTGATGGATCATGCTTTTGGTGGTGTATCTGTATCTGTTAATATTTTTCTATCTCTAAATCAAAAAAATTTCTAATGTGTTTTTCTGTAGAAGTTTTGCATTTTTCAGTTTTTTATTGTAATAAAAAGATACAATATGTGATCTACCCTATTAACGCGTTTTTAAGTGTACAGTACAGTGTTAACTATATGTGTACTGTGGTACAACAGTTCTCTAGAATTATTTTGAGTGGGTAAAACTCTATGCCTATTGAACATCAACTCCCCATCCTTTCTCAGCCTGGAAACCTCAGTTCTACTCCTATGAGTTTGACTACTTTAGATACCTCATATGAGTAGAATTATGCAGCATAATTTGTCCTTCTGTGACTGGCTTGTTTCACTTAGCATATCTTCAAGTTTAATCCATGTTGTTGCCATTTGACAGGTTTTCCTTCTTTTATAAGGCTAAACAATATTCCATTGTATGCATATACTACATTTTCTTTATTCTTCAATGGACATGTAGGTTGTTTTCACCTCTTGGCTATTGTGACTAATGCTGCAATGAACATGGAAGTGCAAATATCTCTCCAAGATTCTGTTTCAAATTCTTTTGGAGAAATACTCAGGATTTGAATTGATAGGTCACATACATAGTACTTATATGTATATAATATAATATATATAATTTTTTTGAGGAACATACAAACTGTTTTCCACAGTGGCTGAACCATTTTATTTTTCCATCAACTGTGTAAAATAGTTTCAATTTCTCCACATTTACACCACTTGTTTCTTGTTTTGCTTTTGCTTTTGATCATAGCCATCCTAATATGTTTGATTTCATATCTCATAGTGGTTTTGAATTATATTTCCCTGATGATTAGAAGAAAGAATCTTCTCATATACCCACTGGCCATTTTAGTGTCTTCTTTGGAGAAATGTCTGTTCAAGTTCCTTACTCATTTTTTAATTGGGTTATTTGGAGTTTTTTGCTATTGAGCTGTAGGAGTTGCTGGTGTACTTTGCATATTAATCACGTATCAGATATATGATTTGGAAACATTTTTTCTAGTTTTGTAGGTTGCCTTTTTACTCTGCTATTTCCTTTGCTATACAGAAGCTTTTAAATTTATATAGTCCTACTTGGCTATTTTTGTATTTTTTACCTGTGCTTTTGGTGTCATAGCCAGGAAATTATTGCCAAGATCAATGTTATAAAGCTTCCTCCTATGATTTCTTCAAGGAATTTTAGAGTTTCACATCTTATATTTAAGTCTTTTAGCTATTTTGAATTATGTACCTGGTGTGATATAAAGGTCCAATTTAATTATTTGCATGTGGATATCCCATTTGTCCACCACAATTTGTTAAAGAGATCATCCTTCCCCCACTGTATATTCTTGGCATCCTTGTCAAAAATAGTAGATCCTATATGCATGAATTTATTTCTGAACTCTATTCTGTTCCATTTGTCTATGTGTCCAGTTTTATACCAGTACTATACTATTTTGATTACTGTAGTAGGTTTGTATTATGTTTTGAAGTCATGAAGTATGATGCCTCCATCTTTGTATTTTTTCCTCAGCATTGTTTTGGTTACTTGGGGTCCTTTGTGGTTACATCTAAATTTTAAGATTGCTTTTTCTGTTTCTGAAGAAAAAGTTATTGGGATTTTGATAGAGATTGCATTGAGACTGTAGATTACTCTGGATATTATGGGCAGTTACACAATATTAAGTTTTCTAATTCATGAACATTGGGTACCTTTCTATTTATTTGTGTCTTCTTCATCTTTCAGAAATAATTTCTAGTTTTTAGTGTATGTCTTTTATCTCCTTAGTTAAGTTTATTCCTAAGTATTTTATTCTTTTTGATGCTATTGTAATTGGCTTTGTTTTTATAACTTTCCCTTTAGATTATCTGTTCTTAGTGCATAGAAATACAATGAATTCTGTATGTTGATTTCGTGTTCTGCTACTCTAGTAAATCATTTTAGTAAATCAAATCATTTCGTGTTCTGCTACTTTTAGTAAATCATTTCGTGTTCTGCTACTTTAGTGTTTTAGTGAAGTCTTCAGGATTTTCTGCAAATGAGAGCATGTCCTCTATGAACAGAGGTAATTTTACTTATTTCTTCCTATTTTGATGCCTTTTATTTCTTTCTCTTGACTAAATCCTCCAGCCAGGACTTCCGGCATTATGTTGAATAAAAATGGTGAGAGTAAGCATGCTTTCCTGAGTTCTCATTTTAGTGGAAATGCTTTCAGTTTTTCACCATTGAGTATAATGTTAGCTGTGAGCTTTTCATATATAGACTTTATTCTACTGATGTATTTTTCTTCAATACCTAGTTTGTTGAATGCTTTAAAATGAAAGGGTGTTGAATTTTGTCACATACTTTTACTGCATCTATTGAGATGCACATGGCTAAAAAAGCACTTGTTTTTTTAACCTTTATTCTGTTAATGTGATATAGTAGTTGATCGATTTTCATATGCTGAACTATCCTTGCATCCTTTTGATAAATCTAACTTGGTCATGGTGTATAATCCTTTCAATGTGCTGTTGAATTCGGTTTGCTAATACTTTGTTGAGTATTTTTGCATCTATATTAATCAGGGATATCAGCCTGCAGTTTCTTTTCTTGTCCCATGTATAAAATGGTGTTAAAAGTAGTGTCTCCTTTATATTTTTTTTTTTTTGGAAAAAATTCAGAATGACTGGCATTAATTCTTATTTAAGTGTTTGGTAGAATTACCCAGTTAAGCCATTTATTTAGTCCTGAATTTTTTTTTTTATTGGGAGGTTTTACTAATTCAATCTCCTTAACTCATTATTGGTTTGTTCATATTTTCTATTTCTTCATGGTTGAGTCTGAATGACTGAATGTGTCTAGGAATTTATCTTTCTCTAGGTTATCCAATTTGTATATAATTGTTCAAAGTAGTCTCTTAAAATTCTTTTCATTTTTGTGGCATCAGTGGTAATGTCTTCCCTTTCATTTCTGATTATATTAATTTGAGTCTTCTGTCTTTTCTTAGCTAGAGTTGATCTAGCTAAGGGTATGTAAGTATTGTTGATGTGTTTTAAAAACCCAGCTCTTAGTTTTATTAGTTTTTTTTCTGACGTTTTCTCTATTCTCTATTTAGTTTATTTCTGCTCTAATATTGATTATTTTCTTGCTTCTGCTAACTTTGGGCTTAGTTTATTCTTCTTTTGCTAATTCCTTGAGGTATAGAGCTAGGTATGTATTTGAGATTCTTTTTCTTTCCTAATGTATGCTTACTTCTATAAGTTTCCTTCTTAGAACTGCTTTTGCTGCATCTTACAAGTTTAGGAATGCTGTATTTCATTTTTATTTGTCTCAAATTATTTTCTCATTTCCCCTTTGATATCTTGTTTGAATATTTGTTGTTCAAGAATATGTTGTTTCTACATTTTTTGAATTTTACAGTTTCCAACTGCTATTGATTTCTAGTTTCATTTCATTATAGTCATAAAAAATATGAATATTACAGTGTTCTTAAGTCTATTAAGACTTATTTAGTGGCTGAACATGTAATCTATTATTGAAGAATGTTTAGTGTGCACTTGAGAAAAATGTATATTCTACTTTTATTGGTTGGATGTTCTGTATATGCCTTTTAGTTCTATTTGGTCTATAATGTTGTTCAAGTCCTCTATTTACTTATTCATCTTCTGTCTGGATGTTCTATCCATTATTAAAAGTGGGCTTTTGAAATATTTTACCATTGTTCTATTGCTATTTGATTATAATGCATTTCATCATGGACTTCTGTGGCCTCTACCAAAAGTCAATTTAGATTTAAGAACATGTGAAAGGACATAAAAGATAGTCCACACAAATAGTGACCAAAAGAGAGCAGAGACGGCCATACTTATATTAGACAAAATAGAGTATATGTCAAAAATTGTCACAAGAAATAAGGAAAGACATTTTATAATCAATAAAAGGGTCAATTTACCTGGAAGACATGACAATTTTGAGAAAAGAATCAAAACATGTCACTACCAAAAATAAATAAATAAATAAAAATAAAAACAATGAAACATGGAAAAAGAAAGGAAGAGAAGGAAAGAGGGATAAGACATAATAAAGCTACAAGACAGACAGGAAACAACTAACAAAATGGAAATAGTAAGTCCTTCCCTATCAGTAATTACTTTATTTTATTTTATTTTATTTTATTTTATTTTATTTTATTTTATTTTATTTTTGAGACGCAGTCTAACTCTGTCACCCAGGCTGGAATGCAGTGGTGTGATCTTGGCTCACTGCAACCTCTGCCTCCCGCATTCAAGTGATTCTCCTGCTTCAGCCTCCTGAGTAGCTGGGATTAGAGGCTCCTGCCACCATGCCCAACTAATTTTTGTATTTTTAGTAGAGATGGGGTTTCACTGTGTTGGCCAGGCTGTTTTTTGAACTCCTGACTGTGTGATCCACCCGCCTTGGCCTCCCAAAGTGCTGGGATGACAAGTGTGAGCCACTGCACCTGGCCAGTAATAGCTTTAAATGTGACTGACTTAAAGTACCATATAAAAGATGTAAAGTGGCTGAATGGATGAAACAACCACCAAAAGTGAAAAACGATTTACCTATATGCTGTCCACACTTTAGTATTTTAGTTTAATTTTCTTTCTCTTTCTTTCCTGTTTTTATTCATTTTGTTAATTGTCTTGTAACTTTTTGGCCTTTCATTTCCTGTTTCTGTTTTTCTTTGTTTTCCATCAATTTTTTTTCATAGTGACATATTTTGATTCCCTTTGAATTTTCTTCTCTGTATCTTCTATAGGTATTTGATTTGTGGTTACCATGGAATTTATATAACATATATAAAAGGTATAATAATCTATTAAAAGATGATAAAAATGTAACTTTAATTGTATATAAAATTAACTCTTTTACTCCTCCCACCACACCTGATATATTGGTGTCACAAATTATGTATATTTACATTGTGTGTCAATTGGGGGAGCCAGCCCCCAATATTTCAATATAGGTCTATTTTCCCTAAGTGTTGGCTGGTCTGAGAAATAAAGAGAAAGAGTACAAAGAGAGAAATTTTACTGCTGGGCCTCTGGGGGTGTCATCATGTATTGATAGGACCATCATGATGACCCCGAGCCGCAAAACCAGCAAGTTTTTATTAGGGATTTTAAAAGGGGAGGGGTGTATGAACAGGGAGTAGGTCACAAGGATCATGTGCTTCAAAGGGCTATAAATATCACAAGGCATAGGCAAAATTAGAATTACTGATGAGGGTCTGTGTCCAGCTGTGCACGCATTATCTTGATAAACATCTTAGCAGGAAACCAGGTTCGAGAGCAGACAACTGGTCTGACTAGAATTTACCAGGCTGGAATTTCACAATTCTAGTAAGCCTGAGGGAACTGCAGGAGACCAGGGCATATTTCAGTCCTTATCTCAACCGCATAAGACAGACACTCTCAGAGCGGCCGTCTATAGACCTATCCCCAGGAATGCATTCCTTCTCCAGGGTTGTTCCTTGCTTGGAAAAGAATTGAGCGATATTTCTCCTACTCACATATCTGTCTATAGGCTTTCTTCTAGAAGAAAAATATGGCTCTATTCTGCCCGACCCTGCTGGCAGTCAGACCTTATGGTTATCTTCCCTTGTTCCCTGAAAATCGCTGTTATTCTGTTCTTTTTCAGGGTGCACTGATTTCATATTATTCAAACACACATGTCTTACAATCCATTTATACAATAGTGGTCCTGAGGTGATGTACATTTTCAGCTTACAAAGATAACGTGATTAAGAGATTAAAGTAAAGACAGGCATAAGAAATTATAAGAGTATTGATTGGGGAACTTATAAATGTCCATGAAATCTTCACACTTTATGTTCTTCTGCCTCGGCTCCATCTAGTCCCTCTGTTCAGGGTCCCTGACTTCCTGTAGCATGTGTCCATTAATATATATTTATAGTTATAGTTTTTTATACTTTTGTCTTTTAACTTTTATATCATAATTAAAAGTGATTTATGAACCACTAGTATAGATAGTATTACAGTATTTCACATTTGTTTATATTTGTATGTGTTTCTATATGTGTGTATGTGTGTGTGCGTATATATTATACACACAACTTTATAAGTGAACTTTATATTTTCGTATGCCTTTGTGTTTCTGTCTAGCATACTTTCATTTCAACTTGAAGGACTCCCTTTAGAATTTCTCATAACGCAGGTCTAGTAGTAATAAACTCTCTTAACTTTTGTTTGTCTGAAAAGTCTTTTTATCTCTCTTTCATTTTTGAAGGACAGTTTTGGTAGATATAGTATTCATGGCTGAACTTTTTTCTTCCAGCATTTTGACTACATCATCTCTCTTCTGGTCTGTAAGATTTCTGCTGAGAAATCCACTGATAGTGTTATGGGGGATCCATGATATGGATGAATCACTTTGCTCTTGTTGTATTCAAAACTCTTTTTGTTTTTGACATCTGAAAATTTTATTGTTTCTCAGTGATGACTTCTATTTATCATAGTTGGAATTTGTTGGACTTCTTGAATCTGGGTTAAGTTTCTTACCCAGAATTGAGACATTTTCAGTCATTATTTCAACAAATAAGCTTTCTGAACTTTTTCTCTTTCTCATTCTTCTCCTTCTGGAATTCTAATATACTCCAAATGTATGGTGGTTTATTTGATTGTGTCTCTTAAGTTCTTGAGGCTTTCTTCACTCTTTTATTTTGCCCCTCTGAATGAATAATTTCAGAAGAAATTATCAATTTCTTAAACTTCTTAAAGTTCTCTGATTCTTCTACTTGATCAAGTCAGCTGTTGAAACCTTTCCAGTGAATTGAACAATTTAGTTATTGTATTCTTCAGCTTAAAACAATTTTCATTTGGCTCTTTTAAATTTTTAAAATCTCTTTGTTGATATTCTCATTTTGTTTGCACATAATTTTCTTTGGGTCATTTATGGTTTATAATGATTAGTTTGAATTTTTTGTCAGGTAGTTAATAGACCTCTGTTTCTATAAGGCCATTTTCTGGAAATTTGTTTCTTCAATTCTACCATATCTCTTTCTACATGTGCCTCATAACTTTGTTTTGGATCCACCCATTTAAAAAAAAACCACCACCATTTCCATTCTCTATGGACTGACTTCATACAGAAAAATACTTTCACTAATTTGCCTAGCTTCAGATTCTGGGGCTGCTCTGCGCTTTTCTGTGGATGCAACTCTCTGGACTTGGACATGTAATTCCCAATTAGAGGGATCTACTATTTCCTTTGTTTTGATTTGTTTTGTTTTTAATAAAGCATGTAATTTCTTCCTTTCTCTGGTGTTTATCTCTAGTACTTTACTACAGGTTTTCTTGGACTACCAGAAGCCACTCAAATCTCTTCTATTCTCAGACCCCTATCCTTCTAGAGTATGTCGGGTCCTATCAGTGCTTTAAGATAGGTGAGACAAAACTAGGCCCTTGAACAGCAACTCCCCAAAAAAGCCAGAACATTGGATGCATGTTCCAACTATTTCCCTCCTCAGGGAGAAGTCAGAATTTGGGGGTTTCTCCCACTTGTTTCATGCTGAATTGTCAGGAGGGACGGCTACAAGTGAGTGCCTGCCTATCCAAACCATTTCCTTTTGTCTCAGCAGCTTCCTACCTGCACCTTTCTTAATGCTCAGATTCAGGCAAGACAGAAACCAGTCCCTTAGCAGCCCCCTGGAAGGTCTGGTCATTGCACATATATTTCAGTCTTCTCTCCCATCCTGTTCCCCCAGGGAGAAGATTGGACCTGGGAGTTTTTTCCTAATTGTGCTGAGCTGACTTGCAGGAGGGGCTACGGTAAGTGAGTACAAACATTTTCTGTTGACATGAATGCAGCTGTTTTCCCATCATCTGGGTTGCAAAAGTCTCTTACCTGATTTCTGGATTTACCATAAAAGGAATTGGTCCATGTGCTGTTGAATCAGTGTCTCTGTGGGGAGAGAGAGATAGTTAGGGGCTTCCTATTCCATTATCTTGCTGATATTATTGTTTTAAGTTTTGCATTTATTCTTACAACCCATGAGTTAGTTTTTAAAAAATGCAATTAGATAAACAGGGAAGTTGTTGTTCTTCTTATTTATATGGATAGTCAGTTGTTTAAGAGATTATCAATTGTCCACTGAAAACAGCATTGAAAAAATCAGTATTTGTGTAAGAGATTGTCCTTTCTCTACTGAATTGCTGTTGTATTTTTTTCCTAAACTTAAATATGGGTCTATTTCTGAACTCTTTGTTCCACTGATCTATTAGTATGTCTTACTATAATATGACACTCTCTTGATTACTATAGTTTTATGATATTTATTGAAGTCAAGGAATATAAATTCTATAGATTTGTTATTTTTCTGTCAAAGGAGTATTGGCTTTCCTAGACCTTTTGTATTTACATGTGAATTTTAATGTCAGTATGTCAGTTTCTACTTTGATTGGGATTATGATGACTCTGTAGATCCACTTTGATGAGTTGACATCTCATTACTATTGTGCCTTTGTACCATTAACACAGTGTAGCTCTCCACTTATTCACATCATCTTTGATTTCTCTCAAGAATTCAGTGCACATTTTCGGCACATATGTTGTCAGATTTATTCCTAGGTATTTCATATTTATTATATTATTGTAAATTTTTAAAATAATTTCTTACTGTTCCTTGCTAATATATAGAAATACAATTGATTTGTGTTTATGATCTTATATCTTACAATTTTTTCAGCTGACTTATTAGTTCTAGGAGCTTAATTTTTGTAGATTCAATATAATTTTTTACACAGTTTTTAAAATAATGTGTTTGGTTTTGGTATCAGAGGAATACTGTCCTCATAGAAAGTTTGGAAATATTCTTTTCTCTTCAAATTTATGGAAGAGTTTTTGTACAATAGATATTATTCCATTCACAAATTAGAATTCTCCATAAAGCTAAATAGATCTGGAGTCTTCTGTGTAGGAAAGTTTTACACTACAAATTCAATAATAGGTATTAAGTACTCATGTTATCTATTTTGTCTTTTGTGATCTTTTATAGTTTGTGTCCTTAAATGAGTTTTTCTATTTCATCTAACTTGTCTAAATTGACGTAAAGTTATTCACAATTATTCCTTTGTTGACCTTTTAATATATGTGGAATTGCATATTGAGACAGTTATGTCATGTCTCTCATTCCAGATATTTGTAATTTGTGTCGTGTCTATGTTTTTCTAATCATTTTAGGTTTCATTTTTTCTTTTTTTTACTAATTTTGTTTTCCAAAATAAAAACTTAGTACTATAAATGTATTTATCTATATCTGTAGATTTAAAATTTATTGCATCCCACAATCACGGTATTTGTGTTTTGGTTTTTATTTAGCTACTTTTTCAAATTTCACTTCTATTTATTTTGACCCATTAATTGTTTAGATTTCTATTATCTAGTCTTAATATTTGGTGTTTTGCTTTGAATAGTCAATCTTTTATATACTTAAATAATAAGAAATGATATATTTTATATTTACCCTGAAGTTAATCTTTTCTGATGTTCTTCATCATTTTGTGTAAATCCAGATTTCTATCTGGTATCATTTTAGTTCCACCTAAAATGTTCCCTTTAGATTTCTTGTATTGTTGGTCTTCTATAATAAGTTTTTAAGGTTTTTGTATTTTGTTAAAAAAATTACATTTAGTAAAGTAAAGGTATTATTTCATTGTCCTTTTGCTAGTCTTATTTCCAACAGAAAATATTTTTTTATTTTTATCTTTATTTCTGTTAGATAATGTGTCTCACCCCTGCCCCACTACTTCCCTTTCCCAACACACCACCAGCTTCTTTTAGAATTTTTTTTTATCACTAACCTTCAGTAATTTAATTATTCTGTGACTTTACACAATTTTATTTATTTATATATTTATTTATTTGTCTTTTGTACTCATTGAGCTTCTTGAAACTGTGAGTTTATATTTTTTACCACATTTGGAAAATTATCAGATATTATTTATTTTAAAAACTTGAATAATTTTCCCTGCTTTATCCTCCTTCATATATTTCATTCAGACATGTGGACATTAGAATTCTGAAGTTGTCTGATAACTCATTCATACTCTGTTATTATATTTTTAGTCTTTTCCTTCTGTTTCATTGTGGATGATTTTTAATGTTATCTTTTTATGTTCATTAATATTTTCTTCTTCAATGTTTATCTTCTTTTAATCTCATCCATTATGTATTTCATAACAGACATTTTAGTTTTTTATCTCTAGACATTTGATTTTGGTTATTTAAAGAAAATGATTAAATGCCATTTTGAAAAACTGTTACATCTCTAAATGTAAAACCCAAAACTATAAAAACTCTAGAAGACAACCTAGACAATACCATTCTGGATATAGGCATAGGCAAAGATTTCATGACAAATATGCCTAAAACAGTTGCAACCAAGCCAAAATTAACAAATGGGATCTAATTAAACTAAAGAGCTTCTGCACAGCAAAGGAAACTATCAACAGAGTGAACAGACAACCTACAAAGTGGGAGAATATTTTCGCAAACTATACTTCTGACAAAGATCTAATATCCAGCATCTATAAGGAACTTAAATTTACAAGACAAAAACCAACTCCATTAAAAAGTGGGCAAACAACATGAACAGACACTTTTCAAATGAAGACACACATGTGGACATATATATATATATATATATACACACACACACACATATATATATATAAGCTCAACATCACTGATCATTAGAGAAACGTGTATCAAAACCACAGTGAGATACCATCTCACACCAGTCACAGTGGCTATTATCAAAAAGTCAAAAAGTAGCAGATGCTGGAGAGGTTGTGAAGAAAAAGGAACACATAAACTATTGATACGAGTGTAAATTACTTCAACCATTTTGGAAGAAAGTGTAGCAATTCCTCAAAGACCTAAAAACAGAAATACCATCTGACCCAGCAATCCCATTACTGGGTATATACCCAAAGGAATGTAAATTGTTCTGTGTAAAGGCACATGCACACATATCTTCATTGAAGCACTATTCACAATAGCAAAGACATGGAATCAATGTTGATGCCCAACAATGATAGACTGGATAAAGAAAACATGGTACCTATACACCATGGAATACTATGCAGCCATAAAAAGAACAAGATCATGTCCTTTTCAGGAACATGGATGGAGCTGGAGGCCATTATCCTTAGCAAATAAACGCAGGAACAGAAAACCAAATACCACATATTCTCACTTATAAGTGGGGGCTAAGTGATGAGAACATATGGAAGCATAAAGGGAACAACACACACGGGGCTTGTTGGAGGGTAGAAGGTAGAAGGAGAGGGAGCATCAGGAAAAATAACTAATAAGTACTAGGCTTAATACCTGGGTGATAAAATAATCCGTACAACAAACCCCAATGACATAAGTTTACCTATATGACAAACCTGCACATGTATCCCTGAACTTAAAATACAAGTTAAATTTAAGAAAAATGTTAAGTCTTTACTTAACTTGCTCAATATTTCTTCAACCTTTGTGAATATATGGAATGTTTACTTACCTATTTCTACTAATTCTATCATCTGTAGAATTTTTGGCTACATATATAAAGGTCATATTTTCCTCCTTCTTTGCATGCCTTATATATTTTTTTGTTGGATCTCAGACTTGGATATTTTACCTTGTACAGTGATGGATATTTTGTGTTCCCATAGATATTCTTGAGCTCTGTTCTAGAATTCGGTTACGTTACTTGAAGTTTGATCCTTTTGAATTTGGGCTTTATGCTTCTTTTTGGGGCTATAGCATTGTTTAGCACTAATCTTGCTCAATCTGTGATACAAATCTCTTCTACAATTCTCTCTGATGTTCTATGAATTATTGAGATTTCTAGAAGCAGAAACTCCTTTTGACCTTGTTTGAGTTGTGGTTATTTTTCCATTTATTCCTTTCAAATGGCTGTTTTTCCAGGCCTAAATAATTTTTTTACACAATTGTGCTCATTACTACTTAGCTTACAATGCAATAGCAACTCCTGCAGATCTCTGAAGCATGCGTATATTCTCTCTCCCTCTTTCAATGCATCTCTTTTTTCTCCAGTGCTCAGCCCTGGGAACTCTAGCCACCTTGACCTTCCTGGACTCCTAACTCTATCTCTGCAACTCAGAGACATTGCTGGTACTTGGGTTCCCCTGCCTTGCACTGTGGCTGGAAATCTCTCTCCAAACAGTAAAGTTACCATCCTTGGGGTCATCTTGTTTATTTTCTATCTCTTTGTGGCTACTGTTCTATGTTGCCTGATGTCCCAAATATTTACAACTATTGTTCCCTATATTTTGTCCAATTCTTTGTTTCAGGCAAGAGGTTATATCTAGGCCCTGTTACTCCATCTTTTCCAGAAGCAGAAATTGGCACAAGAACTTCTAATAATATATTTTTTCTGTAACTACTTATATGCATTTTGTAAGTGAACTTCCATACAAAAGTGTGGACATAAGAACAACTACTTTAATTGAGGTGGAAGTTGGGCTCTATGCACTCTCTCCCTTGACACATACTCTTCTCATTTTTATAAACCTTGAGACTTCTTTGTGTGATTTTTAAGCTCATAGTTAGGTCTGATTCAATAATCTGATGTGATAAAGCAGAATTCTCCATATTGTAGCTCTGGCATGTTTTTCCAAACTTCTTTTTCATTATTTCCCTTTCTAAGCCTTATATTTCTGCCAATAAAATTACATTATGTTCATTGTATTATTAAGTTCTACCCTTTCGTGTATCTGTATGCTTTTATATTGTTCCCTACACTTGAAATATTTTCTACCATTTCCACATGGCAATATATTGCAACACCAAGCTCAAAGAGCGCTTCCTAACCAAATCTTTCATAAAAATGCTTGTTACAAATAATTTCTACTGTTGGAATTTCATAGTATCAGTCTATGTTTTTTTATCCTACTTTGTATTTTACATGGCATCCGAGTGCAATTGTGAATCATCACTGTGTGTGTCTGATATCTGTAATATTTGTCATGTAGGCAGTTAATACCAAATATATTTGAATGAATAAATATACTTTAATGTATAAAGTGGTTATATAATGTCTTTTTCTTTTTCCATACACAATATTAGCTAATACTTATATAGCACTCATTGCATGTCAGATAGAATCGTAAATGTTTTATCTGTATTTACTTATCAAAATTGCCTTGTGATGTAGAAATTAATATTTTGATTTTGTAAATGGCAAATGTTAAGTAACTTCACCAAGTTACTTTAAGTAGTGTTGCTGGGATTGGAACCACGGCAGTCTAATTCTAGAGGCTATTCTGTTAGTCTCTGTACTAAGTACCTCTTAGATAAAAAATTAATACTTAATTTCCTATGGTATTAATCATTAGTTATTTTATGTATGCTTATCTTTTTTACATATAATTATTAAGCTGTTTGTGGACAGAACTACATTGTATAATTTTACATCCCTTCCAATCCATTCTGGACTGCAGCATAATTAATTGAACATAGAGATATTCAGTTTAAAAACTTTTTTATTCATTAATAATTCTTCCTCTAATCATTTATTAATAACTTTGTATCCACTTATAAAAGCAATGTAGAATTACTTATAATAACATACATACATACAACTGCTTTCCCCAACAAAACTATAAAACAATATGTCATAAATACTATTGAGTTTGCCTAGACTTTATTTTCTCATCTTAACTTCCTAATGGCATCCCTGTTTCAGTTCTTGGAATTATCTATTCCCCATTATATCCACACTAGAGAGATTAAATCAGGTTCCTGTAACCACAAGTCAGTCATGTGACCCAAGTTTTTGTAATTTAATTCCCCTCCGACCAAACTGTCCTTGTTCCTAGATTATTGTTGTGATTCCTATTTTCAAGGCTGTAGAGTTGCCTTGGTTCCTGCCTCCCACCAAGGTTTATTCTCTGAACCCTCGATATTTCGGATGATTTTACTTTTTGTACAAATTAGCCAATTTGCACAAAATTGGAACAGTTGTGCAAACAATTATGCAGTTGTGCAAACAATTGTGCAAACAATTGTGCAAAAATTGTGCAAACAATTGTTTGCACAAAATTGGAACAAACAATTATAACTGACCTACAAGGATACAAGGGCAGAAATTAGAGGAGGCAGTAATGACATACTTCTTAATCTCAGAAAACCTAGAGTGGAACAAATTAGGCAAAATTACAAAACATAAAAAAACTTAGCTTTGAATTTTCTGACCACTAACATAAAAAAGCCAAAGTTTCATAACTCTGTAAATTATAGGAAAGGGGATCAAATAAAATCATTGGGAGAAACCTCCTCCTTTTTTTTGCTTAGAACTTTGAGTTAAAACATGAAATGGCAGAATTTGTGTATAGACACTGAGCAATATAATGGCAGTACCTTCAATAGCAGTTTCATCAAACTACTACAGAGCGTTTCTTCATAGAACCATTTATTAGATCAGCCCTCAATAAACGCTGAGGACATAAGGCTAAATCAAGTGCTGCGAAGACATTTCTACAATTGATTGATTTCCAATTATGGCATAAACCTGAGGAAAACATGAGAGACTTCCATGTGTCAGAACTGACAGGTTTATCTCTGAAGTACACATTGCAGGGAGAGAAAAACCTGGAAAAAAAAAAAAAGCTTTTAAATACATTACGTTGTGAAATTTTAGTCAAATATTAAAATTAGGTGCCTTTTCCCATTTTCCATAACATAATAGTAAATATAATTACTTCTGTATTACTTTAAAGTAACTACAAATATTTTATTGATACATATAGATTTATGAGGATGTTTAGGGAGAAGCCGTCTCAGTTAAATGGGAAGGAGTTCTTAATCTTCAAAATCTTTATTATAATCAGAAGGAAGCAAAAATCTTTAAGCTACTTACCATTTTGTAAACTCTTGTAACTTAATTTGTCAAATTCTCTATTTCTACTTTATATCATTTTAAAAAGAAGTCTAATTAGAGATTTTTATCTAAAGCACCTCAGACAAGAATTCCCAAATGAGACGCAAACAGAAAAGTAAGCAGGAAGGTAAACTCTCATTGTAATAAGGAAACAAAATGAAAAGTGTGCAAAAGTGTTAGTGAGACCACAACAGGCTTCTACAATTACACTCAGGAGGGAGATAGTAGCTTATGTATTGTCTCCTTTTTTAAACAAATGAGAAGGGGAATAAAATGCAGAATAATCAAAATGGCTGACACACAGCTCTTTAAAAATAGGTTTCCAATCGCGCAACTAAAGAAATAACATTTTCTCTAAAGGCACATAAGGAAATACAAGTAATGAAGCAGTAGGCAAAATAAAATAGAAAATCTGAATGAAACAAAATGGCTTGTGTTTTGGGTACTGAAATCAACTAGGCTGATTTAATAACTTATTTGGGGTAAGCCAAATGGAATTGGAAATCAGCAGTACTATTTCAAAAATTTGCCCACTTTTTAAAAGAAAGCAAAGAAGAACTGTGAATTCTACCTAAATATTTATTACTAACCAATTTTGAATAAGTAGTAAAATAAAATGACAGAAGAAATGTGTACTGCTGCTAATAAAGAGAAAATTAAAAATGATAATGACTGGTGGCAATTATTTATTCCAGTTTTAAACATGTCTTATACTCATGATCATGTGTCGTATGATCACACATGGCCTCCAAAGTCTAAAATATTTACTCTCTGGCCCTTTATAGAAAAAGTTTAGACTGTCAGTTAGCATTTGAATTATCTGCCCTTTAGTTATTTCATCCATGTGAGAAATGGAATAAAATCCATTAGAAGAAATTACTGTAAAGTACTTGACAATATTGGCGTCTAATACACATTTGTCATGACAATGAGCAGCTTAGTAGTAGAAAAATGTCTTTTCAATTGGTTTGTTGCTGAAGGAATGTAGATACCCCTTGTTTTATAGTGTAAGTTCCAAAGTTCAATGTAGAGTAATAGTATTTTATTCCTCTCCTTTCTCGGTGATTTCAGGAGAATTTCCAAGTATTAACTAAGCCTCATGGTGAATATCATCCCCCTTTTACAAATACAAAAATTATAGCAGTGAGAATTTAAATTAGTTATTTAGGAAGATGTAGTAAAATGATAGAGGAACTGGCAATAAAATTATCCTCATGAGTCAGTGCATTACTTCTTTGATTATTCTCCAGCTCTAGCACACAGATAAAATACTTTTAGAATTGTTTCCATTTATTTTTCCTTCTCCCATGATAAGGGTGGAAAGAATATTTACTGGGAAAGTTGTGACTATTTCACCCATTACAATCAATAAAACTAATCTATGAAAGAAACTTGACTGACAATTCATTCATTCTTTTTTTTTTTTTTAAGACGGAGTCTCACTCTGTCGCCCGGCTGGAGTGCTGTGGCCGGATCTCAGCTCACTGCAAGCTCCGCCTCCCGGGTTCTCGCCATTCTCCTGCCTCAGCCTCCCGAGTAGCTGGGACTACAGGCGCCTGCCACCTCGCCCGGCTAGTTTTTTGTATTTTTTAGTAGAGACGGGGTTTCACCGTGTTAGCCAGGATGGTCTCGATCTCCTGACCTCGTGATCCACCCGTCTCGGCCCCCCAAAGTGCTGGGATTACAGGCTTGAGCCACCGCGCCCGGCCTAATTCATTCATTCTTAATCTTCCCTAAAAGGTGTGAGTCTAGTTAGGACCAATTTTTTTTAAAAATGTAGTTTTTGGGGAAATTGAAATGACTTGAATCAGAATAAAGAAAGATTTTAATAAAGCTTGAAATGTGGTAAAACTTCTCTTTCATTTCTTATTGAAATGTCAGGACCCTGGCTGAACCAAAGAAAACATCTATGTATACCGGGTTGTGAGGCAAGGAGAAAGAGTTTCATAATTTTTATTTCGTTCTGTAAGAGTAGAGCAAGGCCACCAAATCACTAGGATGACAGAAGGAAGAGCCTGGAGGATTATGTTTCTTCTTGAGCCTGAAGCACATTGTCTTTCAGTTTCTGAAATTCTGCTCCTTTGTCAAAGCACAGTTCAGAGGCTGAGTCCAGCATAACATGTTCTGCTTTAGAAGGCTTATTATACCTTCCTCTATGTTCCCTTAAAATTCTGTTGAACCTCTATCTCAGTGGTTCCCAAAGTCTGGTTCGTGGATCAGCAGCATCAGCATCACTTGAAAACTTGCTAGAAATGCAAATTTTTAAACAACCGCTTGCCCACCCCACAGTCCCCTAAGTCAGAAACTCAGGGGACGGAGTCCACTAATCTGTTAGCAAGTCCTTCAAGTGATTCTAATGCCCACTAAAGTTTAAGAACCATGGCTACCACAACTTGTATTTCATCTTGTATTTTGTTAGGGTTTGCATTTTACAGTGATTCCTCCGAGGGCTCTCCAAGACTGAAAGTGTGTCTTATTCATTTTTTAGAATGAATAAGACATTCTAAAAATGGAATGATTCAATTTTTAGAATCCTGCATTCCTCGTATTGCTAAGACCATGGAGTTCATAGTATTTTGCACTCAGTAGTAACTCAATGAATGCTGTTAAACTGATATCACACTTGTGTTGGTATATAATATTAATTGTATTTGTGAAATATATACCATTTGATAATTTTCCTAGTATTTGAGAAAATAATGTTCTATATTTTCTCTTGAACATATGAATCCTCAAAAAGTAATTCAGATTTTCACAGTCTGGTTTTCCTTGTACAATCCAGAGAAGGTTTCTCTATGATTCTGCCATGTGCTGCTTATCTTGGTGAAACTGTAATGATTAAGAATACAAACTCTGAAACCAGACTAATAGGAATTGTATCCCAGCCTCTGTCACTTTTTCTCTGGGCTTGTTCAAGTTACTTAACCTTTTTATGCCTGAGTTTCTGTCTGAAAAATAAGTTGTAATGTCTACTTTGTTAAGTTGCTATGAATTTCAAAAATAAACTTAAAAATACACAATTTAAAACATGTCAATTAGTAAATGTTTACTGTTGTGTATTAGTTTTATTATTTTTAACTTTAATTCTTTAATTAGTTCTTTAAGAAAGAACACATGGAAATTTATTACTGCGAATAATCATAATGAGCTCAACTAGTTATTCTAAAAGTAGCACATAATTTCTATACTGTGAAAGAACATAATGTTTCTATACTAGGAAAAATATATCTGGATAACTGTTTATTTTCTAAATTGTTCAATTGAGAAAATTACTTCTTTCTAAAAAAAACTGAGTTGTTACAAATACCCTTATAAAGAGACAGTATACTACTAGAGGAAGAACAGTAATCTTGGAATCACAAGGACTGAGTTGGAGCCCTACTTCTATTCTGATCATGATTAGTTTTTTATTTTAGTGAAAAGTACAAGGTATAAGTTACTTAGCAAAACTGAACTTCAATTTTCCACCTCTGTAAAAATAAAAGCAATAATACCTTATAAACCAGTTAATTTCATAGTTGTTATAAGAAACAAAAAATAATTACTATGAAAATGCATCATAAAATGTAAAGTGCTACATAAATACAAGGTGTCTTGTTGCTGTTATTATAAAATTGAACTACTGTGCTACTCATTATTTGTTAATGTGTTCTCTTGTGTTACATGGACATGGTTTATCATTGGTTGTGCAAGTTGGGAGCAAGTGGGGTAGTATTCTTCATGTTGTAGTCACATCCCTTAAGAACTAGGTTCAGAATTTTGAAACATTTCACATTGGCTAATAAAACACTATTGGGCACAAATAACTTCTGCTCTGACAACTGACCCTGCTTGGATTTAAATTGGTGTCCATGAGGTGTAAGACATTGCAGTATATCATGCAGGGCCATCAAATGCTTTGCCTTTGAAGACAAACATATATTCTAGCCTACTGTCACTACAGTCCTAGTTAATCAGTTCCCTGGTGCTTCTCTTTATGACTCCAGGCTGTTCAGTAGTTCTGTGGTAAAACTACATTCTAGCAGGGCCTTTGATTTTATTTGAAGTTTTCATGCTTTTGCTTGAGTTTTCTATGTCTTAATATTTATGAGTGGTGCCCCAAACTTGATGGTAGTTTTAGAATCAACCTAGAAATCTCCTACTATCTCTGATCTGGCTGGTTTCCTAAAAGAAATCCTTCCCTTTGATTACTTTTGAAGTTAAATTAACAAAATATAATATACACATCTCAGGTTTGGAGATTCTCTTGCTCTGTAAATGTAGAACCAGCCTGAGCTTCCATGAAGCATGGGGCCCATCTCTCCCTCCCTACATGGGGCAGCAGTGTTCCTGTAGTGGAGTGTGGGCCAGCCACAGAGCTGTCTGTTTTGGGTGAGAGAGAAGGGATTCTGCCCTGAAGCCATTTCAGTTGTAGCTGTAGGATAGGCATTTTCCAGGGACTTCAGTTGCATTGTGGTCTGGAGATAAAGGACAATGTCTATCTGAACTGAAAGTCATGAACCCTGAAAGAGGGATATGATGAGAAACGGATCACTTTCTTACCTGCCAAGGATATGGGGCTGCTGCAGCCGCCTTCCCACTCTCTGTGGAGACCTCCACTCATCTGACTATGAGTTCCCCCTTGTAATGCCCATCAGGACAGGTGCTTCTGCTCCTCTTTGGGGTAGCTGAGGATAAGGTGGCTTTTACTCATAAACATCACCTACTAGATTGGAGATCAAACCACACCACCAAATAAAAAACCTGCTGACAGAGGGAATAGGGCTAAGGAAGAAGATAAGCTTCCTGAGACCTCCATACTCCCAGACCTGAAGAAAAGAATGAACCTGCTCATATTCCAAATACACTGCTACTACAATTAACGTTTGAGAAAGCCACTACACAAAAGCTATCTGTAACCAAGGAACTTATACAGAGCCTTGGCCCCCTGAAAGAATATCTAATCAAAGCAAAACAATCATACACAACATACATTATAGTCACAACCTCAAGAGGGAGAAGAGAACCCCATTGAAATGAAAGTAAAATAAAAAATAAGAAGTAATAGCTTATTCAGATGAGTAGGAATCAGTGCAAGAATTCCAGCATTAGAAAAAAATAGAGTGTTTTGATACCCCCAAAGGATCGCATTTGCTCACTAGCAATTGATATTAACCAAAATGAAAATTTTGAAATGACAGATAATTCAAAATATGAATTGTAATGAATCTCAATGAGCTCCAAGAGAAAGTTGAAAACTAACACAAATAAGAAAAATAATTCAGAATATAAATGAAACATTTACTAAAGGGATACACTTAAATCTTTTGGAAATAAACTATTGAAGGAATTGCAAAATATAGTTGACAGATGCTAGACTGAGCAGAAAAAAATTTCAGAGCTTGAAGACTGGTACTTTCAATTAACTCAGTCAGATGACAATAAAGAAAAAATAAGTTAAAACTAAACAAAGGATCCAGGAAATAGGGCATATGTAAAGCAAACATACCTATGAATTATAGATATTCTGAGGGAGAAGAAGAAAAAGTGAAAAGCTTGGAAAACATATTTGACAGAATAATTCAGGAAAGCTTCCCTGGTCTAGCTAAAGAATTGGACATTCAGATACATGAAGCTCAGAAAATGCCTGGGAGGTACTCTGAGAGATGAACCTCATCAAAGCATATAGTCATGAGACTATCCAAAGTCAATGTGAAAATAAAAATCATAAAAGCAGCAAGAGAGACACATTTAATTACTTATAAAGGAAATCCTATCAGATTAACAGCAGACATCTCAGCAGAAACCTTATAAACTGAAAGATAGTGGGGGTCTATTTTCATCTTTCTTAAAGAAAAAATATGTCAGCCATGAATTTTATATTCTGCTAAACCAAGCTTCATAAATGATGGAGAAATGAACTCTTTCCCTGCAAGCAAACACTGAGGAAATTCATCACCACTAGACTGATCCTACAAGAAATGCTCAAAGGAGTTCTAAACATGAAAATGAAAAAATGATACTAGCAATCATAAAAGTACATGAAAGAACAAGGTTCACGGATGCCATAAAGCAGTTACAAAATATGTAACAAACCTGCACGTTATGCACATGTACCCTACAACTTAAAGTATAATAATAATAAATAAATGAAAAAAAAAAAAAGAGTACAAAACAAGTAGGTAACAATTCATATTATGACAGGAACAAAACCTCATATATCAATATTAACCTTCAATGTAAATGGTCTAAACACTCCACTTAAAAGACAAGGAATTGCAAATCGGATTAAAAAAAAAACAAGATCCAACCCCACACTGCCTACAGTAAATCCATCTAACAGGTAAAGACATCCACAGACTCAGAGTATAGGTATGAAAAAAGGTATACCATAGAAATGGAAATGAAAAATGAGCAGGAATAGCTATCCTAATATCAGATAAAAACAGATTTTAAATAAAAAACAATGAAAAAAAGACAAGGTCATTATATGATAAAGAATTCTAGTCAACAAGATCATATATAACAATCCTGAATATATACACACCCAACACCAGAATACCAAGACTCATAAAACAAATACTACAATATCACAAAAAGAGATAGAAAGCAATACAATAATAGTGGTGGACTTCAACACTCCACTGGCAGCATTAGATAAATCACTGAGAGAGAACATTGACAAAGAAACTCTGACTGAAATTGCACTCTAGACGAAATAAACCTAATAGACTATTACAGATCATTTTACCCAACAGTTGCAGAATATACATTTTTCTAATCTACTCATGAAACATTCTCCAAAATAGACCATACACTTGGCCATAAAGCATCTTAATACATTAAAAAATCAAAGTCATATTGCATATCTTCTTAGACTACAATAGAATAAAATTAAAAATTAATACTAAGAGGAACTCTCAAAACTATACAAATACATAGAAACTAAACAACCTGCTCTTGAATGATCTTTAGGTAAATGATGAAATTAAGGCAGAGATTAAAACAAAATGAAACAAATGAAAATAGGGAGACAACATACCAAAACTTCTGGGATACAGCAAAAGCAGTGCTAAGAGAAAAGTTTATAGCATTAAATACCTACATGAGAAAGATCTCAAATTAGCAACCTAATGCTACACCTCAATGAACAAGAAAAACAAGAATAAACCAAACAGAAAGCTAGCACAAGAAAAAAATAACAAAGGTTAGGTCAGAGCAAAATTATATTGAGAATAAAAAATGATACAAAGGATCAATGACACAAAAGTTTGTTCTTTCAAAAGATAAGTAAAATTTGTAGACCTCTAGTTAGATTACCAAGAAAAAAAAGGAAGAAGATTTAAATAAGCATAGTAAGAAATAATAAAGGTGAGATTACCACTGATACCACAGAAATACAAAAGATTATCACAGACTACTATGAGCATCTCTATGTGCAGAAACTAGAAAAGCTAGAAAAAAAGGATGAATTCCTGGAAACCTTCTACCTCTAAAGATTAAGCCATGAAGAAATTCTTAACAGACCAATAATGAGTAATGACATTGAATCAGTAATAAAAATCTCTCAATTAAAAAAAGCCCAGGGCTAAATGGATTCACAGCCACATTTTACCAGATGTACAAGGACTGGTGCCAATTTTGCTTGAGTTGTTCCAGAAAATTGAGGAAGAGGGATTCCTTCCTTATTCTATGAAACCAGTATTACCCTGATATTAAAATCAAGCAAGGAGACAACAAAAAAGAAAATTACAGGCCAACATATCTGATAAACATAGACACAAAAATCCTCAACCAAATATTAGCAAACCAAATCCAACAGCACATGAAATAGATAATTCACCATAATCAGGTGGGTTTTATACTAGGGATGCAATGATAGTTCAGCATACACAAATCAATAAATGTGATTCACTACATAAATAGAATTAAAACAAAAACCATGTGATCATCTCAATAGATGCAAGAAAAACATTTGAGAAAATTCAACATCCTTTCATGATAAAAACCTTCAACAAAGTAAGCATCAAAGGAACATATGTGAAAATAATAAAAGGAATATATGACAAACCCACAGCCAGAATCATATTAAATGGGGAAAAGCAGAAAACTTTTCTCCTAACCAGAATAAGACAAGGATGACACTTTCACCATTTCTATTCAATATAGTACTAGAAGTCCTAGCCAGAGCAATGATTCAAGATAAAGAAAACAAAAGGCATCCACACTAAGAAAGAGGAAGTAAAATTATTTCTGTTCACTAATAAGATAATCTTATACCTAGAAAATTTTAAAGACTCTGTCAGAGGACACCCAGATTTGATAAATGACTTTAGTAAAGTTTTAGGATACAAAGTCAAGGTACAAAAATCAGTAGCATTTCTGTACAACAATAAGGTGAAAGCTGTGAACTAAACCAAGAACTCAGTACCATTTACAATAGCTATACAAAATAATAAAATACCTAGGAATACATTTAACCAAGGAGGTGAAAGATCTCTACAAGTAGAACTACAAAACAATAATAAAGAAGTCATAGAGGACATAAATGAAAAAAAATCTCATGCTCATGAAGTGGAAGAATCAATATTGGTAAAATGACAATACTGCCCATAGTAATATACAGATTCAATGCAATTCCTATTAAATTACTAATAATTTTTCACAGAGTTAGACAAAAGCAATCTTGAAATTCATATGAAATCAAAACAGAGCCTGAATAGCCAAGGAAACCTTAAGCAAAAATAACAAAGCTGCAGGTGTCACATTTCCTGACTTCAAATTATACTACAAGGCTATAATCACCAAAATAGCATGGTACTGGTACAAAAGTAGACACATAGGTTAATGGAATAAAATATATACCCTAGAAATAAATCCACATACCTACAACCAAGTGATATTTAACAAAGTTGGCAAAAATATATTCTGGAGAAAGGACAACCTATTCAATAAATGGTGCTGGAAAAATTGGATAGCCATATGCAGAAGAATGAAACTGGACCTCTATCTCTCACCATATACAGAATTAACTAAGATGAATTAAAGGTTTAAATGTAAGACCTAAAACTATACAAATTCTGGAAGAAATTCTAGAAAAACCTCTTCTGAACATTGACCTATGCAAAGAATTTATGACTAAGACCTCAAAAGCAAATGCAACAAAAACAAAAATAGACAAATGGCATTTAATTAAGCTAAAAACCTTTTGCACAACAAAAGAAACTTATCAACACAGTAAACAGACAATCTACAGAATGGAAGAAGATATTTGCAAAGTATGTTATCTGACAAAGGACTAATATGCAGAATCTGTAGGAAACTCAAACAACAGCAACAAAAACAACTGCAAATAACCACATTAAAAAGTGGGCAAATAACATGAACCCCATTAAAAAGTGGGCAAATAACCTGAACAAACACTTCTCAAAATAAGACATACAAGAAGCCCAAAAACATATGGAAAAATGTTCAACATCAGTAATCATAAGAGAAATGTACATTTAAATCACAATGAGATGCCATCTCAAACCAATCAGAATGACTTTTATTAAAAAGTCAAAAAAACAACCAATGCTGATGAGAATTTGAAGAAAAGGGAATGCTTATACACTGTTAGTGACAGTGTAAATTAGTGCAACCTCTTTGAAAACAGTACACAAATTTCTCAAATTAAACCTAAAACTGCCATTTGACCCAGCAACCCCACTTCTGAGTATATACCCAAAGGAAAAGAAATCTTTATACCAAAATTACACCTGCATTGTATGCTTATTACAGAACTATTCTCAAAAGTAAAGTCACAGAATCAACCTAAGTGTCCATCAATGGATGATTGGATAAAGAAAAGATGATATATATACATTATGTAATACTACTGAGTCATAAAAAAGAATGAAATCATGTATTTTACAGCAACATAGATGGAGCTGAAAGCCATTATTTTACGTGAGATAACTCAGAAACAGAAATCAAATACTCATTTGTAAGTGGGAAATGAAAAATGGGTACACCTGTACATACAGAGGGGAATGACAGACACTGGAGACTCCAAATGGGAGGGCAGAAGCAGAGTAAGGATTGAAAAATTATCTATTGGGTACACGGTTTACTAATTAAGTGATGGGTACACCAAAAGCCCATACCTCACCCCTACACAGTATATCCATGTAACAAACCTGCCTATGTACCCCCTGAATCTATTTTTTTTTTGAAGAATGACTCTAAGTTTTTTGATGTGAGCCATAGGAACGATGATAGTACCATTTCTTGAGAAGGAGAATAGTCATGAGGAGGATGTCTGAGAAGAGAATAAATAATTAATTTTAGTTATAATACATATGAGTTGGCTATTATATATAGAATATGTGCAACTAATGCAACTGTTATTTACTGAAATCTATAGTTCAGGAGATAAATCATTGCTTAGTATACAAATATTGAGTTTTCATTGAACACATATACTTAAGCTGTGGGATTGGGTAATATAGAGATGGAGACAAGGGTAGGGAGGGAGTAAGGGGAGAGAGACAGAAAGATGTAACTGGGTGAAGGTCTTAGATGCAGGAGCAAAGTCCTTGAATGAACAAGGAAAGGAGCCAGGGTATAAGGAGAGTATTTGGATTTACACAGGATAAGGGACAGAGTATTTTATTAGAATGGGAGAGAAAGGAGAACGTTTACATATACATGCAGAGAGGCCAGCAGGCAGATTAGGCTGTGAGAAGATTATCTTTAAGTGAGAGGGAGGAGGGGGTGTGGATATTGGCAGTTTGAATTGAGAGAAGTTCTGAAATAACATCTTGGCTTGTGGGAGAACCAAATTACTTGAGACATGCTGAGAATTGACTTGTGCTTAAAAATATTAGATAAACTCAGTCAGGAGGGTTGAGTGCTTTCCTTCTGCCATTCTCTGATGCTCAGATGCAGGTGTGGATTAGCCAGACAGTTGGATTTAGCCCTAACTCACATTCTGTCAAGTGGTTATCATAGAGAAAGAAGAACAAGAAAGTGGAAGGGATATGAAAAGGAGTGATTAGCAATTATAGAAAACATTCTACTTTATTGTGTAATGCGAAAATGTATGATGTCAGTCAATATTCCTACACAGCACAATTTATAATATACCCAAAGTGTCCCATCAATGCATAATCATTTTTTGTTGGGTATCAAAGTCAACAGTCTCATTTTTCTAGTAGAACTCTTCCCACCTTCAAACATGTAGAATATACTATAATAAGGTGGTATTGCTTTTTCTGTGCTTACTTCAATAAACATTTATGGACTATCTTACTAGGTACCAGGGACCTTTTCTCTACAATCAATTTAACCAGTGAGTTTTAAAACTGATTGTTCTTGATCAGGACAAAGTGTTTTTCTTCAGTGCAGAATTTGGCCCTGTGAAAAATCCAGAAGGCATGCATTGAGTGGAAACCATTGAGGAAAATGCTGTTACTGTCTTGGAAAAGAAGACTGCCCCATTAGACCCACCAGTGTTCTTTTTGGGTTGGCAGGTGGCCCTGCCTCTGTTTTTCCTTCTCAGGTGCAATGAATACTGTTCTGTAGTTGCTGCAGGAAAGCAAATCATACTAGAAGAAATCAAATCCTTAGCAATAGACAAAGAGACTCACATTCCCAGCAACTGATGATAGGATAATGTGTGACTGACTTCATAACATGGCTGCAGTCAGGCAGAATGTGCCAACTGTTATGAAATAAAATGTGATGAGCCAACTACAAAAATAAGTTTGAACACCTCAATGTAAGGAAAACAGGAGGTTGAGAAGGGAAAGTGGCAGGGCCATTGGAAAGCCACACATTCGAGCTTCCATTAGACTTGGTTGAGGATGGGGATGTGTTTGATGGTAGCAGTATGAATTATTTAGGATAATTTAAGTTGACTCAGGTTTATTTAGGTGCTTTTTTCCTTTATGTACTAGCCTGCCATTATGAATAAGGATTCTAATAATTTAGAGTGTCTTTTGCTTTTATAACCAAAATTACTAACTCTTTTAGGCCACTAAGAAAACATTTAAATAATTAGCGTTGTTGAGGTGGAGCAAAACAGCCTTGAATGCCTGTTGACCAAAGAGATACGGGGCTTTCGCTCCCTCTAAAAGTGGTCAGAGATGTGGGAAATCATCATATTTGCTTCAGTATTCCATTTGGCTAATGGCACAGCATGATATTTTACAGCCTGAAGGTAGGAGGAAAAGTCTCTACATAAAGAAGGCAATAAACAGCCAAGGAACTAGGAAGCTCTCCTTAATCTCCCTCTGGCAAACCAAGTAAGGTGGATTGTAAAAGCCTGACTTGAAGCCACACTGTTTTGAACGTAAAGACAAGGCTCAAATGTTCTTAATTCACTCCCAGGGAACACTCAATCCAGCTGACTGTAACATAAGGAATTTAATAAAATAAAAGCAAGTTATCTAGTCGAACCTCCTGCTGCTTTTTTTTTATAATATCAAAATGAAAATAGGCTTAATTTGTTGTTGTAATCAAATTCATTACAACATCCAAATGTGTTTTATGCTGTTTCCCCCTTGGATATTGTATTGCTGCTGATAGTATGAATTGGAAGGGGGTAAAATTGTTCACTTGTTGAATGCAAATTAATTCATGGCACTGAGGTATCGTTCACCAAACCTCACAGGAGGCAATTTATAAAGTAGTCATTTCAAAATGGAAACATAATGGCTTGGCTGAGTTTTTTTATTTTAATTTATTTTATTTAATAAGAAGCATTTTATTTTTTGTTTAATAAAAAGCTCACTAGACAACTTTATATGAAATCTTATAAGTCCAACATAAGGAAGCGTTTATCCATGCTCTCACTCTAAGTGCAAAAGGTTAGATTCCTAATTATCAGATAATTACAATATATGATGCTTTTCTGGTGCTATGTGGGCTCACCTAGGATGATAAAAGTGTATCCACTGCCCATGAGGCTGATAAATGAGACAAAGTGAGCGTACAAACAACTGAAGCTTAAAGAACACAGTAGATAACAGAAGAGTGGCAGATAAAAAGAGTTATGAGAGTTCAGATGAGTGAATTCAAGCTGTTTCTTAGCTCTATTAGTGTTATATTATCCGTTTTAGAGAATTTAATTTTTGCCACTTCCTACATGCACTTCCTACATGGTGTATATTTCTCATCTCTCATTTGCTTTTTTGAAAATTGTAATCAGCAAGGTTTCGTTAAAAATAGGTGAAGAAGAAGAATTAATTCAGGCAATTAGGCTGGCTCATCGGGGCTGTACTAAAGATAACAAACAAGCTGATACTTGTAGAAAACATAAGTGAAACATATATGCAGAATAGAGGGTGATTTGTATATGCTGTCTTCTAAACTTCCCAAATGATGACAGAGCAGGGGTCAGCTAAAAAATATTAAGCATGAATAAGGTACTGACATACTGACAGATAGAAAATTACTTTTAATATGTAATAAAAACCATCTGTCAAGATGGAGAAGATTTAGAAGACTGAGAAAATGGGTGGGACATCCCCATGGATAGATGAATAAGTCACATTGTGTGTCTATAGAATGACGTTGATGATTGTTACTTTACGCATTAGTTGATGTCCAGTTGAGGAAAGAGCAACTTCAAAATAAAACAGAGATACAGACTATAGCCAGCTTAGCATTCTGTGAGGCGAGTTCTTAACTTCTCTAGTCACTTCTCTAGGCACCCTGGGGAGACATTTGTTTGGACTTGCCATATTGTAGGGGGGGTGTGTGTGTGTGCGCGTGTGTACCTGCGTGTGTATGGTGGGAGATGGAATGTGGGTATCTCTCCTTCAAGCCAATGAGTAAAATTGAAAGATCATCTGTCTGCCGCCTTCCTCTCCCTCCTTATATCCCTCTATTTCGTTTTGTGGTGGTGGTCTCTCGGTAAGTAGAAAGGTAGGACACTGATTTCAGAGAAGCCTTCCTTTGTCTTTGCTTCGGTTCTTAAGTAGTCTTGGGATAAAATAATCAATTATTTATCCTAAACAGGGCTTTTGAAAGTCAAATCTGACAGAGAATTTTAGGATTTGGATTAACAGAGGAAAAAGTAACCACAGAGTTGATTTGATGAGGAGAATAGAATAGTGTCTCTCAGCCAAGATAAAATGTAGCCAAGTTATCAGCAACCCGTAGAGTACAGATGATCTCTGACTTACCATGCTTTGACTTAGGATTTTTTAACTTTACAATGGGTTTATTGGAATGTAACTCCATCAAAAGTCAAGGACCTCCTTAGAACTTATAATGGGGTTATTGTTTCTACTGAATGTTATTGCATTCACACCCATAAAATTGAAAAAACTAGTAAGTCAAACCATCCTAAATAGAAGATGGTTTGCTCTGTTGCCAGGATAAAGTGCATTTTCAACTTATGATATTTTTTATTTACAATGGACTTATTGGGACAAAACCCCATCGTAAATCAAGGAGCACTTATACTTTGAATGTGAAATAGAAATAATAGGTCTTTATAACTCAACCTCTGAGTACTGCTATTCAACTGTAAGCCATCAGCACACTGATAGAATTGCAAGCACAGTAGCCCTATCTGTTATATGGGAACATTTAGTCAGTAGCTCCTAATCTAATAATAATAATAATACCATATGTATCTATGGAAATTAAAAATATAAAGCAAGTTTTCACATGTTTTATTATTTTGAACTACATAGTAAATGTATATCGTAGGAAAACTACAGCCACTATCCCCTGGTTACCGAAAACAACTCATAATCTGTATGAAACAATATCAGCTCATATTATATTGGACATCAATAACTCATTTATTGTCTTTGTGAATCAATACCAATATCTATGGCACTGTATTTTGTAGGATTAGGAATGCTACATACTATTCTGAAAACCAAAGAGTGAAGACAGCAATTAAATCACACAGGAAAACAAAGCAATTAGAAAGAGAACTAAAATTAGAACTCAAAACTCTTACTATTATTCTGATGTTCACAAGAAAGATGGTTTACACTAATTATACAATATAGAAGTATGAGCTTCTGTGTATACATCGTAGACTCTGACCATTTCCTTCTCAATTCAATATTTAAGTATACATTAGCATATGACACAAGTTAAAATTATCATTAACTTCCTAGTTAGTGTGTATATTCTTCCTTATAACTTTAAACTATTTCATTCTAAAAGAATAAAAAAGACCAGAGGCAGCAGCCAGATTTAACTGGACATATTTTTAGGTCAATGATGCATTCTATTTCAACATTTTTGTTTTGTAATCAAAACTCCATATCAGCACTTAAAATATACGGGTATTAGATGAATGACATAGAACAGATAAATTATCCTCAGGTGCCCTTTTTGGCATTACAAATGAGTCATTTTGGAAAGAACTTTTTATATCAAAGCTTTTACAAAGAGCCAGTTCAGGAAAACATTTGGTATTTACAATAACTAGTATTTCTAAAACTGCAAAGCCCACGTTATATTAAAAAAAATTCTCACTTCTCAGAAATTTAAAGAACCCCTAGAATGCTAAATGCAAAGCTATTTTAAATTGTGAAACAGACCAGCAGTGAGAAAAAGCTGTAGCATGTTTCAGGAGATAGGAGTGATTACAAGCTCTGGGCCTATCACTGTCTATTTGTATAACCTTGAGCAGGAAATGATATCTCTAAACCTCAACTTCTTCATCTGAAATAAAAAGGAGTAGGGCTAGATAACACATAAACACCATTTCAGCTTTAATAATCTCTGGCCATAAAACCTAAATTTTGTAGTATTACTTGGCAGATCAGAATCCTATAAAGTAATTTGATTCCCTCAGCAGCCTGTGTATATAAAGAAGTTTATTTTAGCATTTCTGCTCACATTTCACTGAGCATTGTTTCTTTTACCTTTACACAGCAGACTTCAGTCCTCTGAAAAGTTCACCTTTGTATTTCTGGATGTTGCTGAGATGTCTTACATATGCCTGTGAATAAATCTCAGCCTGCCGAAGCTCTTCAAGCTTTGCTGTTGCTCTGATGGCCGATTGCCACTCTGTCCAGTTACTGTCTCCTGCAGTTCCTAACCTGGAGACCCATTAGGGGCAAAAAATCATGCTGTGTTTCTTGTAGGTGGGGTGTCACTGCATTAGAACTAATTTAGAAACACCTTTTCCTCAGGAGGCTTTGGACTCACCCCATGGGGCCTGAGCTGTGAAGGCATCTTCATTTCCCGGTGTCTCTCTTTTACGGCTGTAGAATCCATGCATAAATCTTCCTCACTGGCTCCTTTTCCTCTTACACAAATCAATGTATGTAGATTCCTGAGAGGTTGCTGACCCCACAAAAGCAATCTGAATTTGGACCAAGTCAAGGCCTTCTCTGGTAGTTGTGCCTGTTGGTGGGAACTAATATTTTAAAACAGTGGATACACCCCCTACAACACATTCTCTTCAGTCCTCCTAATAAAAGGGAGAAGCATCTAACACGAAGAAGCCTGCACTCAGATTAGAAGTGTCCTGTTTTGGAGTCATGTGAATTTTCCTTGTTTTAGGGTCATGTTAATGAAAGTTCTTTCATTTAAGATTTACTGTTAGCACACCCTAAATTTTATAATCATTATCTGTGTGGTATGGGGTTGCCGCCAGCAACTAGGTGCTTATAAACGTGACTTCAATTTCAAAAAAGAGAATGTAAGCTTCTATAGCAGTCAGTACGGTGTTGTGGAAAGACTGAAACTTTCAGTCAGATGTGGGATCAAATCTTATCTCCACCACTACTGTAGAGAAAATTGTTTATAGCTTGACCCTCCATTTTCTCACCCATTAAATGGAGATCATAATGCATAACTTGTAGAGCTTCTTAGAAAACTAAATGAGCCAATGCATGTAAAGTGCTCAGTATAGTAAACTTTAACAAGTGTGATATATCTGAAGGGACTCTCTCAATGGTTGGTGATATGGTTTGGCTCTGTGTCCCCAATGAAATCTCATCTCGAATTGTAATCCCCGTGTGTCAAGGAAGGGACCTGGTGGGCAGTGATTGGATCGTGGGGGCAGTTTCCCCCACGGTATTCTCATGATAGTGAGTAAGTTCTCATGAGATTTGATGGTTTTATAAGTGTTTGATGATTCCTCCTTCACACTCACATTCTGTCTTGCATGCCACCATGTAATTTGTACCTGCTTCCCCTTCTGCCATGATCATGTTTCCTGAGGCCTCCCCAGTCATGTGGAATTGTGAGTCACTCAAACCTCTTTTCTTTATAAATTACCCTGTCTTTGGCAGTGTTTTATAGCAGTGTGAAAATGGACTAATACACATTTTATTTATAATTATTACTGACTTGGTATACAGTAGCTAGATGATCTAAATGTATTATATGACTTAGACAAAGTAAATTCACCTCTGTGGGCCTTAGTTTTCTCAATGGGAAAATAGGAAGATCAGCGCCAGTGATTTCTAAAGTTTCCTTGAGCTCTAAAATGAATTATTCTACAATTTAAATGTTTAATTCCTTTATTTAATGATATTGCTTTTCTCTTTGATACCTGTCAAATTCACATTAAAACTATTATCACACTTCATTTATTTTCTAATAAATTTCTGACAACATGAATGAAACCTACAAGGATCCTATTGAGTTTTGTTAATTTAAGTCTACATAATTCTAAGTGGGATCTGAAGATATAAAATATTTGATTGTGGTTGCCATACATGTTATTTAATGAGTCAACATATGAAGTTTCCAGGTGCTACTCATTTTTATTGGGAGGTGATAATTAGCTTTATTATGTCTATCTGGCAACACACTATACGTTGTTTCCTCACATGGTTTCATCCCTCTATATATTCAAAAATCAACTGAAGCTAGAATCAATCATTTTCTATATGTGCCAGTTGGGTTTAGTTGTGCCTGAAGAGTTTAATTTTGAATGTAAAAGGTGACAAAATAGCTTTGACAGCGCTAGTTTGACATACATTTTTGTGGAATAGAACCACAACTCAGTCGCCTTGAAAATCTGTATTTGTTCCAACACTAACCAATGCCATTATTTTCCATTTCATTTGAAAAATGTTGAGCAAAATTAATTCCATCATGATATTTCATTATATACACATAAACAATGTGAGGATACTTTATCCTTTTTCTTTTCTAAACAAAATATTTAATTTCTGTCTTGGACAATTGTTATCATCTTGCTCTTCTCTTTTGAAAACCTATTCATTATACCCTTGTGGGTTCTTTATGTTCTCTCCAAAGTTAATAATTTAAAATAATTTTTCTGCTTAACATTTTCCTCTGATCTCATGGTTGAAAAGCAACAATTTGAATTTTTCTGTTCAAAAAACAAGACTCATGGACTTCCCTTAAAAATAATACTTTTCATTGTTAGTACTATCTTTAAAATTCTTTAGCTCTTTACACTTATGTAAAACCACAGAAACCAGAGTGTGAGGAATTGGTAATTTGCACTATTTTTAATTATTATCATGATTGTTATATGAACTGTTTATAGTCCATATTAATAAAAATGAATGGAGTGGCAGTAACAAATCCAATGAATCTCTAAATGTTGAGACATGGTATTTTGGCCACAAAATGATCATCTTTATGCATTTCCAGTGGACACTTCTCATTTGAATATTCTCCTTTTTTATTGCTGTTTTTCTACCATGTGATGGTTTCTTAGTACAAGCATCTACCACATGGTTTCCAGTGTTTTCATGTATATAGTGAGAGTAAAAATCATGATCATGACCTGTGCCAATATTCTTATTGCAACTTCCAAATATCCCTATCATATTGCTTATAAAAGTTATACACTGATTGTATATTTGCTTTTTACCATCTACATGCAAGAGATTATTGCTTCAAACACATGTTTTTCTGCTTTTGTTGGTAAAAATTAGAGAAATCAGAAAGTAGAAAAAATAAATATCATCTATAGCTTTATGTCCCTAATGTAGCCACTATTAATATTCACTCTTGACCAATGTGACTTTTTGGCTTTTGTATGATTAGTGTGGTGCTTCCTTCTCTTATTTTGAAAGTAAACTGCTTAAACATTGTATATGCCCTTTGGCATTCCTGAAAAACAAATTTTTGATAAGCAAGAATTAACCTTAGTCTAAATTTCATGTGACAATCTAAGACTGAATAATACTGATTGAAATTTAAAATGATTGACAATATAACAGAATTTTATCTTGTAAAAATCATGTAAAAGAAAAAGTATTATAATATATATATGTAAAGTTTGAAACAGATGAAAATATCCTGGCATTTGAGAGCCATTCAAATCCCAGAAGTTATAACTCTTTCAAGAATGCATGTTGACCTATTCAAATGAAAAAAAAATCCTGATCCACAACCCAAATATCATATATTCCCTTCCTGTGTCCTGAAGTGCTAAAAAGAGTAATGCTCATGTTAACATAAATTTTCTTTGCCATCTCCCAAAGCTTTATGACCTTTTCCATCCTTGACCTAATTGTACAAGACAAACAGAAATTGTTTTGACTGAAGGTTTACTTATCTCCTAGTAGTGAATGGAGAGGGTGGATAATCATAAATGTAAGAATTGACGATAAAAGTATGTAAAGGAAACAAATGAGGGAGTAGTTATTTGCTTTACAAAAGTGGTCATTAAAAATTATTTAAACAAGTCTTCCCTTATTTTCTTTTAAAAAGTATGGTTTAATTTAATCACAAAAATTTTAAAAGCTAATATATAAGATGAGGTATATTGGATTTGGAATTATAGTGCAATTCATTTAGAATCTATCTGGTAAGTTGAGTTAGGTTTTATTCAAGAAATAAGTATTGAGTTTATCTCTCACTTTTAAGCAATTACACTTGCTCTGTTTTGGGGGCATTATTTAATACTAATGACATCAACTTTACTGACAGGGAGCTGGGGTGTTTTTAAGTAAGACTTGTTTTAATAATTATTTTCTGATGGTGTGGTATTAGACACCAAATCAACAACCACAAAGATGCCAAACTGATATCATTTTTCAGAAGGCCTCTCACAGGTGAAGAAATTATCTACAAAAATAACAACGTCTAATATACATAGAGAAAATAATGTTATTTTATATTCTGCTTGTGATTATCTGAGTTTGGGGGTTAGAAAGAAAAGTTGATAATAGTCCTTATAAGGAATCTCTTTTTGAAATTTTATCTGTCTTGGAAAAGATAGAATAAATCATATTAATATTTAAATTGCAAGCATATTTTGACTCAAAATGTGTTTAGGAACTAAAGATAATTTTATACTAGTTCAAAAGATCCTGGTTGGAAGAGTGTTCTCATTTATTAAATCTGTCTGTTGAAGTCATTGATAAAGTTGTTGAACCAACAGGTCTTAGGAGGAAATACGTCAAAAACCAATAATCTTTTCAACTGCCACTTCTGAGATAACAATCCTGGATTGAGACACTGGTTGAGAAACCAACTATATTTTGAGGTACAGTCATGTATTGCTTAATGACAGGGATACATTCTGAAAAATGCACTGTTAGGCTATTTTGTCATTGTGTGAACGCTATAGTACAGCCTACTACACATCTAGGCTAGATGGCACACCTTGTTGCTCCTAGGCTACGAACCAGCACAGAAGGTTACTCTACTGAATACTGTGGACAACTGTAACACAATGGCAAGTATTTATATATGTAAACATATCTAAACATAGAATAGGTACAATAAAAATACCATTATAGACCTAGCACAGTGGCTCACCCCTGTAATCTCAGCAGTTTGGGAGGCCGAGGCAGGTGGATCATGAGGTCAGAAGATCAAGACCATCTTGGCTAAAATGGTGAAACCCTGTCTCCACTAAAAATACAAAAAAAATTAGACAGACGTGGTGGCGGGCACCTGTAGTCCTAGCTACTCGGGAGATTGAGGCAGGAGAATGGTGTGAGTCCAGGAGGCAGAACTTGCAGTGAGCCGAGATTGTGCCACCACACTCCAGCAAACAACAAAACAAAACAAAACAAAAACACACATACACACACACAAAACACAAAAAAACAAAAATATACCATTATAAAGGGTTAAAAAATGGCATACCTATATAGGGCACTTACCAGGAGCTTACAGGACTGGAAATTGCTCTGGGCGAGTCAGTGAGTGAGTGGTGACTGAATGAGGGCCTAGAGCATTGCTGTATACTACTGAAGATTTGATAAACACTGTACACTTAGGCTACACTAAATTTGCAAAAATTATTTTTCTTCAATAATAAATTAATCTTGGCTTACTGTAACTTTAGAAATTTTTATCTTTTTAACTTTTTGACTCTTTCATAATAACATATTGAGACAGAAACATAGTGTACAGCTCTACGAAAGTGTTTTCTTTCTTTGATCCTTATTCTATAAGCTTTTTTCTACTTGTAAAATTTTTATCTAATCTTTTTTTTTTTACTTTTAAAACTTTTTTGTTAAAACTAAGACATAAACACACACATTAGCCCAGGCCTACCTAGGGTCAGTATCATCAATTTCACGGTCTTCCACCTTTACATCCTGTGTCAATGGATGGTCTTTGAGAGAAATAACAAGCATGGGGCTGTCATCTCCTATCATAACAATGCCTTCTTTTGGAATAGAAGGACCTTCCTGAGACTGTTTCACAGTTAACACTTTTTAAATAAGTAAAAAGAGTACATTCTGAAATAAGATAAAAATACAACATAATAAACGTATAAACCAGTAACATAGTAATTTATTATTGAGTATTATGTACTGTACATAATTATATGTGTGTTACTTTTCTTTGACTGGCAGTGCAGTAGGTTTGTTTATGCCAGCATCCCCACAAACACATGAGTAATGCATTGTGCTAGGACTTTATGATGTCCATGATATCACTAGGCAATAGGAACTTTTCAGCTCCATTATAATCTCCCAGAACCACTGTTATATATGTGGTCTGTTGTTGACTGAAACATCCTTATACAGTGCATGACTGTACAAGAGTTCTGAGGGATTGTTATAAAAGTTGTCTGCCTTTAGCATTACATTTATTCCATTACGGTGATATCTCATAAAATATCTACAATTTACCCTTTAACAACATGAATTTGTGCTGCAAGGGTCAACTTATACGTGCATTTTTTCCATCTCTGCCACCCCTGAGACAGCAAGATGAACCCCTCCTCTTCCTCTCCCTCCTTGACCTACTCAAAATGAAAATGATGAGGATGAAGATCTTTATGACGATACACTTCCAGTTAACAAACAGTAAATATAGTTTCACTTCCTTATGGTATTTTATCTTTTCTTACTGATTCAAAGTCACCACATGGGGATACGTGCATTCGCCAGTCACCATTCCTGCAATTGGTGACATTTTTCCTTGGAGGAAATGGCCACTACAGATGTCTCACTTCATTTAAAAAATATAAAAATTTTCAAAGCATCTTATAGGCCAAAGAGCTGAGTAAGATCCTCACTCAAATACTCAAGAATTTCTCTGAGGAAAACTCAGGGAAGGAAACAGCTTTGAAGATTTTCCCAACAGCCACAGTAAACAACAAACACTGAAGTCATAGAGCTTTAGTGCTGAGAATGTCAACATCTGCATGAAAAGTGGCTCCTTTGGCCAGCAGGAGGGAAGACACTGTTTGCGGGAGCCACTCTGAAGCAAGTAGAACTCTGGGGCCTAGGGGCTGATGGGTTAGCATAGGGCTGCTAAGCACGGTATGACCTCCTGTTAAGGGGGAGCAGAATATGGGGTGAAAAGTGTCAGAACAACAGCTGCAACAGACTCAGAACTGTGGGACCCAACATGCCCAGTTGGCAGTGGACAGAGGACAGTGACTGGGGCACCTGTGGCTAGGCCACTGCTCACAGTTCTAAAGGTTGTGCAGGCCTGAGAGCCCAGAGAAGCAGCAGCAGAGTGTGGGACAGGGGCCATACCAGCAGCTAAGACCCTGCACATTGTAGGGTGCCTGCCCTGGGCATCCTCTCTACTACCCAAGGCTGTCTCTTGTCCTTGAAGATGGACATCAAAGCTGTGTCCAGCTAGTGTGTACAAACCCAGAAAAAAGGGAGTCCCCACAAGGGGGGCCCAGGCTGTGTCCACACAGCCTTCCCTGGTCTCTGCGGCCTTCTCCACTGCCCAAGAGGACCTCCTTGTCTGTCTGAGGGTCCCTGGCATTGCACACGTCCCCTAGGACTGGAAGAGAGCTGGAGGCTCTGACTCAAACACCCTTGAGCTTACTCTGGCCAGTGCCTAGCCAGGCTCAGATACGGTCTTGATACTGACCCCTGTGAGTGTCTACACCAGCCCCTCCCGGAAGATATCATCATAGCAAAAAGGCTTCTGCGACCCGGTGCTGGGTGTGGCGCTTGGGCATCAATGTGACGGGGGCAAGCTCAGGAGGCAGCCTCTCTGAGAGCCCTCGAAATGCCAACTGCAGCCAGAAAATCGAGAGCACAGGTGCCAGGGCATCCTCACCACCTCCTTTCCACATGTACCGGGGCAGAGAAAATCCCAGCTCTGATGTCTGTGATGACCAAGCTGGGCAGTAGAGGCCACCTAGTCAAATTAGAGCATTGGGTCAGGGTTGTGCTGAGTCTGAAGGCTCCGCCCACGGGACTTGCTGGGTCTTCCTGACACTGCTCTTTCTTGCTTCCCGGTCCCACTTCCAGCCTGGAGCCCTCCGTACCCCGTGGTACGTGCATCCTGCTCATCCTGGCATGCAGGCCCTGTGGGCCACCGCGGCCGAGGCTAGCTTGCAGGCTGAGGCAGATCTGGGAGTCTGGGGCCCAGATTCGGTCATGATCGGAGAAGGGTCCTGAGGACCTGGTGTTCCCCAGAGGCCTGAAGTTTGTTTGCCTTCTGGGGTGTTTATGAACACATCTCAGGTTCAGGCCAGGTGATTTGTGAGAGTGGGAAGATACCTGCTTTTTCCATCACCTTAAAAACACCTGAAAGCCAGCCCTTGGGTGTCAAATCCCTCTGGCGGTCTTTGAGGTGCTGAGCTCAAGGTGTCTGGTGTCAGGCCCTGCCCCAGCATGCCTCTGAGAGCTCCAGCAGAGGCAGGTGGAGAACCTGACCCCTGACACCATCTCCCCACACCGGCCCATCCCTCTGCAGTGCGCCACGGTGCCTGCCCTCCCCCATGTGGGGAGTACAAGAGACTCTCCGGGCCTCCGGTGGTCACAGGTCCTCGTCCTCCCTGACTGCCTCAGTGCCTTGGCACTAATGGGTGTGCCTCGTGGGGCACCGGCATCTGATGTGGCAGGTGGTGTGAAAAGAATGCCTGCCCAGCATGGCCATGCCCAGCAGATGCAGAGCTGCAGGGAACATAGTGGGCAGCAGGCCATCTGGAAGGCCATTCCACTTTTCTGCAGGAGCGCCATCCTGAGGCTCCTGCCCCTGTGGGCTGGCGGTGGTGGTTGCAGTAGGGCTGCCTCATGCCCAGGAGGGCCTCCGTCAGTGCCACCAGGAAACCCAGAGTCTCCACAAACAGGGCCAAGTCATGGACAGGCACCTGACACACCCTGCCATGCCATGAAGGCTAAGGCGCACTGCCTATAGTCCCCTAAACTTCTGGCTCCAGTGCTATAAGTGGTGGGGCCAGAAGTCTGCAAAGGAGTGAGTTTTGTTCAGCTCATTTGCCACGCGGATTTCAGTGCAGAGTTTCAACATTAGCAACATGGTCAAGATCATGATTATGCTCTGCCACAGGAGAGGTGAGTCAAAATGACTTCTGAACCAGAAGAGTATCCATAAAACATTGGCCACTAGTGGCACTAGACACAAGCAGGTAGCGAAGCCATTGGCATTCTGAGTGCTCCCTGCAGTGTACTGCAGGATACATGGGAGCGCCCCTCTAAAGACCATGGCTGTAGTTGACTCAGTTGACTCCAGGAAACCTGCAGGTGCAGTGGCACCAGAAGCCAACCCAGCCCACAGACCTGTGCTGCCCTGCCGGATACCTGGGGTCTGCCTGGCAGAAGCCCCTCCATTCTCACGGGCTCCTGCAACCACACACCACAGTCACCTCCCCATTGTTGCAGCTATTCTGTACAGTTCTCCACC
The DNA here is from genome assembly GCF_043159975.1 of Macaca nemestrina. Classification (NCBI taxonomy): domain Eukaryota; kingdom Metazoa; phylum Chordata; class Mammalia; order Primates; family Cercopithecidae; genus Macaca; species Macaca nemestrina. Next base: position 68,131,515 of record NC_092128.1, read on the forward strand.
AACAGGACCCAACACCACCTCCTCCCCCCGGGCCAGTGCACTCTGCTCGTCTGTCAGTCCTTGCATGCCAGCGCCCCTTATGATTTTCCAAACATTTTCTTTCCTCTAGCTTACTTTATTGTAAGAATACAGAATGTAATATATATAACATACATAATGTGTTTTAAATGACTGTTTATGTTATCAATAAGCCTTTAAGTCAATGGTAGGCTATTAGTGTCTAAGTTTACAGGGAGTCAAAAGTTATACATAGATTTTCAGCTGCACAGGGGTAGGCAGCCCTAATTCTTGCTTTGTTTAAATGTTAGCCATATATTCTCTCTTTGGTTTAAAAGGTGGGTCCTTGCACCAAGCATACACAATTGGCATCACATCTACTCTAAGTCACATCGTTCCCACAGAGAGTGTTCTCAGACTCATTAGCACCTTCTAACCTGGGACCAGGGAATGACAGAAGGTGAAAGGGAGTTATGCTGAGGGAGCAAAGATTGAGAAATTGCTGTGGTACAATTTCTCTCTTTTCCTCTTTATACACATACCGAGTAAATGGACATCTACTGTGAAAACATGCCTTAACTTGAACCCCATAGATTGACTATGAATTACTAACCAGGCAATGAATTATTGAAATTGGCCATAAGTCATTCTGCAACAACCAAGTGCCCTATAGGGCAAAGTCAGATAAAACATGATATTTGCCCTTAGATAGCTTAGTTCTACAAAGAAAAATAATCAACTACTATGGCACAACACTATATAAGTGCCATGATATACAGATCTCTGAGAACCGTAGATGAATTATACTTGGTTGATGAGGAAAGTCTTCTGGAGAAAGGTAACACTGGTAAGGGAATGAGTATGGTTTAGGTAGATTAAAAAGAAGGAAAGAATGGACTTTTAAAAAATGACATAAGAGCATCTGCCAGGGCCCTAGTTCATGAATATGACACTTGGAACTATAAATATTACATCAAAGCAGGAACTCTAATAAGTGACTGTGGAAGAGTGGTGGAGCTGACACTGAGACAGATAGTCCCAGGACCAGATCCTGGAGGGGTCTCGTTATAGATGAAGATTCTAAATTTTATCCTGAAAGTTATAGGCAGACACTGAAATCCTATTTAGACCACCATGATTAAAGATATAATCTATTTTCTATAGTAAAATGATTGACATTTCTAGGAAATTATACTTTGCCTTAAATATGAAAAAGTATCCTAAGCTAATTTTATCTTTGTAAGTAATAAAACCTGAAAATTAAAAGAGCAGACTGTTACTTTTGGTACCCTTGTTCAGAAGTGATTAAGAAAACATTCTCGGCCAGGCACGGTGGCTCACACCTGTAATCCCAGCACTTTGGGAGGCTGAGGCGGGTGGATCATGAGGTCAGGAGATTGAGACGATCCTGGCTAACACGGTGAAACCCCGTCTTTACTAAAAATACAAAAAGTTAGCCGGGCGTGGTTGCGGGCGCCTGTAGTCCCAGCTACTAGGGAGGCTGAGGCAAGAGAATGGCATGAACCCGGGAGGCGGAGCTTGCAGTGAGCCGAGACCGCACTGCGCTCTAGCCTGGGCGATAGCGCAAGATTCTGTCTCGGAAAAAAAAAAAAAAAAGAAAAAAAAGAAAACATTGTTTTATTTTTATTAGTTCATTTTGTTGAAAATAACAATATCACACTTCAAATGCAAACACACAAACCAGTGTATGCTATAAATATTTAAAATATCAAAATTTGCAAGCATTCCATAATGTGCATACAGATTGTTGTGAATTTATACACATACATGCACCACAAATATATATACATAATATTAAATGCTTTCTTTCTTAAGCATTTGTTAATTTTTCCCTAACATGTGCTGGCCTATAGTTTAGTTGAATTCTTAGTAATTTATTCAATTGCACTTGATAAATGATTCATGAAATTATTCACATCTTTTATCCTTTCAACACAGAAGTGCAATATTGCCCTAGCTTAATTTACTGTATCTAGTGACTTTGAGTAGAACAATACTACTGGCTAACAAATATTTTAGCCTGCTTTCCATTTCTGTGTAACCTGCTCTGCCTTTGATATATATATATCTCTCTGATATGATATATCTATATATGATATATATATATAATACACTAATCCGAGCCAAGAAATTGGGAAAAAACTGCAATAAAAATGTGATGAGGCGAGGTGCAGTGGCTCACGCCTGTAATTCCAGAACTTTGGGAGGCCAAGCGAGGTGGATCACTTGAGGTCAGGAGTTCAAGACCAGATTGAACAACATGGTGAAACCCCATCTCTACTAAAAATACAAAAAATTAACTGGGCATGGTGGTGCATACTTGTGATCACAGCTACTTGGAAGGCTGAGGCAGGAGAATCGGTTGAACCTGGAGGTGGAGGCTGCAGTGAGCCGAGATTGCGCCACTGCATTCCAGACTGGGCGACAGAATGAGACTCCATCTCAAAAAAAAAAAAAAAAAAAGAAAGAAAAAAATGTGATGAGTTTGCAAAGTTTGTTCTATTTGGAAAGTTCTTTCATCCAGTGTTTTATAAAGCTGTTCAGTTTATTATTTTAATGTATTTTAAATATAAATAATAGCTTACATTATTGAGTACCTGTGTTTGAATCACTGCTGCATCACTTACTAGCTGTGTGAATTTGGGCAAATTTCTTAGCATCTCTACGTCTTAATTCCAGGATCTGCAAAAGAGATAATTAGACCAATATTTTCACAGGTTTTGTGAAGATAATATGAATTCACACGTGTAAAAATATTTTAAACAATCATTGGCAGGTAATTAGCACTTAGCATTTATTAGCTTTTATTATTTTACATTGCAGTTAAGTAACTAGGTTTCTCTATCTTGTAGGCGTTAGCACAGACACTTGAATCTGCTTCCAAATTCATGCACATGTGTGTATTAGTCCGTTCTTACACTGCTGTTAAAAAAATACCCGAGACTGGGTAATTTATAAAGAAAATAGGTTTAATTGACTTACGGTTCTGCAGACTGTACAGGAGGCATGACTGGTGAGGTCTCATGAAACTTACAATCATGAGGGAAGGTGAAGGGGGAGCAGGCACATCTTACATGGCCAAAGCAGGAGGAAGGGGTGGGGGAGGTGCTGCACACTTAAAAAAAGGAAAGACAGATCTCCTGAAAACTGTATCATGAGAGCAGCACTAGGGGGATGGTGCTAAACCATTAGAAATCACCCCATGAGCCAATCACCTCCCACCAGGCCCCACTTACAGCATTGGGGATTACATTTCAACATGAGATTTGGGTGGGGGCACAGACCCAAACCATATCAGTGTGATAGATTTTTCTCCAAGCTGTAATATCATCCTTTCCCTTTGCTTCGCTAGTTTTGTATAGCCTACTGAACCTTTAAGGATTAGCTCAGTCTTTTGTTTTCTGCTAAGTTTTGTCTGAACACATCAGCCCACAAAGCTCCTTCTTTGTTAATATCTTTTTGACATATCTTCTTTACTAGATCATATTAAAATAAGAGATTTTTAGCTTACCCAGTCCCTTGCAAGGTATGTTCTTGGTTAGTAATTCTCTCTGTCTCTCTTCATCATCATTCTATGAATGATAAATTAGATTACCTGGATCACAGAACCATTGAGTGAATTGTTATGCAAGTAATCTAACTCCTTCTATGGTGTCAACTCCGTCAGCCGTAACTCACCCATCCTTCACTTGGCATATTCAGTCACTATTTTTATTCAGGTTTTTGTTGTTGTTTAGAATTTTTAGGTGCCTGTGCCTCTAAGGTTATATTGAAAGAATTACTGAAATAACATAATTTCTTAAAGTGCTATGAATGATATGCACTGGCCTTTTCCTAAATCACCTAGTTGTTCCAGAAAAATTCAAATTTGATTGGCACTTTTTTCTTCTCTAAGAAAAAAGCAGCTTTTAACTATGGAAAGCAAAGGCTTCATTTACTGGGTATCATTACAGAACTATGGCCCAGAACAGAAGCTTCCTAAAATTCTAAGAAAGCTTAATTGGATATTATAACTTATAATTATTTATTTCATCATCAGATGAGATGAGAGAATTGGATCTTTTCTGACATTCAATCAAAGTGATTTACTTTCTGTTTTTCTTTAATTTAGCCTTTTGATAAGGCAAGATTTGTACATTCAGAGATCAAAATATTTGAACAAAATCCCATGTTTTAATATATTAGTGAAATTTTAGTAGAGGTTCAGTGTTCCAAAGAACAATCTTGCTGAATAGAATCAGATGATTCTTTTATTTTTCCATTTATGAGGTATAAAAATGTCAGATTACTTAGGAGAAATGAAAGAAAAGAATGAACTTTGTCTTTCAGACAAACATGTAGAATCTACCTGCTTCTATGAATAGTTTGTGACCCTCCAGATAGTGAAATATCAAAAGAACACAGGCAGTTAGGAATGCTCTTTCCTCACAGAATGTGCTAGTGGTTATGTGGAGGGAGGTCATCTGTCTTTGGTAAAAGAAACTCCATTGTCCACTTCCTCATGGTAGGATTCACTCAGAAGGCCAGGATTCATAAAGGAGAAAGCAAGAATTCAAGAGTTTTGGTGCATTTTCTCTACTCTAATTAGAAGCGATGATTTTTTTACACAACTGTGGTGCATAAGAAAAAAAATCGATTATCTGCTGCTGTATCTTGTTTTATCTTTGTACCCCTCATAGCAATTTCCCACTCTCTGTCTCAATTTCACACGTTTTCCTAAAAGCAGACTGCCTTTTTATGATTGTTACTTATGTACTCATCTATCTTCCTAACTAGGTTATGAGTTCCTGGAGGGCAGGACCAATGTCTTACCACACTTTATATATATCACAGCTTTAGGCTCAGAGAACTGCACATAGATTATCAATGGATGTTTGCTGAATTGAAAACAAAATAAACCCAGAATTTTTTTTCCTATACAGAAAGAGCTAAATAATTTTATTTTCTAGCATGTTTTTAAAAGTTCTTCCCACCACCTCTTCTTTAATCATTCTTCTAGATTTGTGTGTATAGAAGGCCAGAAAAGGTGTGTGTGGGTGGGGAAAATTTGGGGGCAGAGCAATTTCTGGTTCAACAGACCTGTTTCAGATTTTCTCATTACCTCCATGTTAAGTATCACTGAAATATTTTCCTGGGGATCAGAATATTTGTGTTCTTTACATAACCTAAGTTCTTACTTGGAGTTTACAAATGAACTACCCATGGAAAAGTATTTTGATTTTACCAGCCTTCCATTTCCTAATCTGTAAATGAGGCTGCTGGATGAATTAACACCAGGCACTTTCAAGCTCTGAGATGATATCATGTTTGATCAATTGTTCAGCATTGTCTCTTTCTTTTTTCCCTTTCTCTCTTCTCTCCTTCCTTTAGATGCCAGAAACTGTTCTTGGAAGAAAACATACAACATCTCTGTCTTTGTGGAGCTTACATTATATTGATCGTATGTAGAAGCAAAATAAGCGTGAGGTTACTTAATGGTAGGTGAGTAGGGTCAGTGCAGTATGAACAAGGTAAAGCATCATCTGTTTCGGTCAATAATAATGTGTTTGAAGGGAATAAAATGGACTATTATTAAGCTCCTACTTGATTTGCAGAAAAACTGCTAGCAAATTTTCGATATGACTAAGAGACCTGAGACACAGCCAGAGACTCCTATTTTATTACCAATTTTCTGAAATGAGTAGCTCTCCTTTTGTAAAAAGGAAGCTTAAGAAAATGCAGTTATAATAACACTAAAAGTATGTGTAATACTGTGAAACTTGTTCCAGTCTGTCTTCAATAAGCTAATTATTATATATCTAGAGAAAGAAATACAAAAACTTTGGGAAGACTATTGAATCCTGACTCTATACTTGCACTTACTCCTGGTGTCACAGAAGATCACTGAATTCTACCAGTAAGAAGAAGAGCTTTTGTGGGCAGGAGTGGATACATGAAAATGAACTAAGTAAGCCTAAGGACAGAATCAACAGGACATGGGACTCCAGTTTCTAGAGTTCCTGATTAATACAACTACACAGGTGTGCTGGAGCCAGCTTATATCTACTCATGGAGCCGATTGTGGGCATCCCTTTCCAACTCCATGGTTTAGTGAATTTACATTGGTAGTTTGAAGTTGGACATAGTTGAACTGATTATAGAAATCAGCAAATGCTACAAATCATGACCTTCCCTTCCCAGAATGGTATTATTAACAATTTGCCAAGCACAACACTATGAATGAATATCCTTGGCAAATAGCAAATTGCTATGCTGTCTCCCTTTATTTTTTTTAATATAAACTATTATATTGGGAAGGTAAAGTGAATATTATTTGAATATTTCCAAAGGCCAAATAATTATGGTTAGTTGGCGGGTATAAACCAGAAATTGTGTGTGCTTATAGAGAGGAAGAGTATGTGCCAAGGGATAGTTAGATCTTGGCACATACTTGTGGCATTTTTGAAGTAGAATGAGTTAATTTTTGAAGTAGAATAAATTAATTAAGGAAATGCCATCATAATCACACTAAAAGTATATATAGTACTGTGAAAATTGTTCCACTCTATCTTTAGTGGGTTGTGTGTGTGTGCACACATATGTGTATGCGAGTTTACGTGTGTTGAGAAGCCAAGTAAAAAATAATATGGAATTGGCTCATCTAGAATGGAAGGAAAATAATATAATGGACAAAGTAGGGTGACCCTTCATGTTCAAAGTGATGCCTCAGTGACTATGATATAGTTCTTTCTTCTTGCCATAGCTGATTAATTCTAGGGTAGACACGAGAGCCATGTATGAATAATCAGATCTGCTGTCACTGGGATTTGAATTTGAACAGAGTCATCTGGAAGAGGGAGGTCATAAGATCTGTGTAATGTTTCTGGAGGATAATAGTCAACACAATCTTAGCCACACTGAATTTACTCCATCCCTAGCAAAAAGATGGATCACATTTTTAGCCCAGGCTTACTCATCTGAATTATCACCCTAGTAATGCATCTTTCAAAGAAACTAGGACTTACATCATGTCTACTCCTAACTGAAAAGTAGAATGAAGAGTTGTCTGAACCCTGGTAATAAAAATATGGAGGAAATGGATGGGTGAAAAGTATGGAATAAATCCAGTCTAATATTATTTTCTCCTGTAGTTTTCAAATTCTTTCTTTTACACCAGATTAATGACTTTCTGATTTTTTAATATTATCTGTCTTGGGTCACCTTTTGATGTAGTTTTGCTTCAACTAACCCAAGAAATTGCTACACTCATCATGGTTAGCTGTCTAAAACCTATTGAATTCCAAATCTCCGTGTATTCACTTGTAGCAAAGAATTAACCCTGATCCCAAATCATACTCTGTTCTTTATGACTGGGTATTCTTAAAATACCCATCTAAAAATTTCATTTTTAGAATTAAGGAAATTTAAATCAATGAAACTTCTTCAGAGTGTAACTCTTACTCTCTACTCTAATTTTGCATTTCACTATTTGGGGAAATTGTGGGAATATAAGTGGCAGGATTGAGCAGATTATTAGATTTGTATAGCAAGAAAGGCATAGGGGGAACGTTTCAGAGCAGTTTGAAGGGTTGGGATTCTCTAAATCATGTGAATGCTCCTAGATATCTTTATTTCAATTACCAGAATGTTTATAATTTCCTGCTGGTATCATATCTTTCATATAAAATAATGAGTCGTGAATATAACTGATATTGTAGTTAAGCCACTGATGGAATCAATATCTGCATTTGACTTTTAACAGCTTTGGCTCTATGACTATAAGAGATAGGAGATTTGTTTGTTTGTTTTTAGCATGGTTAACATACAGTACCCAAGTATCAATTTGAGCCTTGAGGTAAGATTTTTAAAACTTGCTTTTAGCATGCTTTCACTTTAAATTACTTGATGCCATTGGATGTAGCAAAGATACTACTGTGGCTGAGAAATTTTTCATCCATTGTTATTTCTCTGGTAACCACAGTCAATAAATTGATTGGCTAATTTGCTGCATTGTACCATGGGCTGGTATTTTCCCATCCTGGAAAAATGAGAGGGTATCTCAATGCTTTTTGCTTCACACCAACCTAAGAAAAATTCCAGAAAGTTAACTTTCTCTGAGGATCTGTGGCCATTGCCGTGCTCCTAGTATCTACTTCTGTTTGTTTAGGTATTATGGTTGCAAACGATAGACACAACTGTGGTAGTGCCTTCTGATCCTAAGTTTCTATAGATTGACCATCATTACATGGTTATGTTGCATCTAATGTGGACCCAATAATATGTATTTTCATTCTTTTACAACCTGTTGACAATATAGCAACACGGCATTGGAGGCATAATGCAAAAGTATACATAGAGCTTAGGCATTAGATCCAGGTGAGGTGGCTTGCTAAATAATTTTAGCATCACAAAAGGTCATTTTAATGTAATTTCAGGGCCATAAATTGATGGTGTTAGAAGCCTGTAAGTCCCTTCTTGTGGCTTCCTATGACCTTTGAGAATCTGAGGCATAAGTAGAATATCTTCTCCACCATTCTGAGAATATTATCCTTGACAAACTGGAGAGTTTTGAAAAGTATCACTCATCCCAAATCTTCTACCTTTGTATTTCCTAGTATTCCCTCTTGATAATAAATCTTCTATATTTTTTATAATAAATTATAACTTCTGCAAGAATACTATGCCAGAACTGTTTTTCTCCCAATCTCTATCTCGCCAACTCTTCTAAAGGACTGATTCAGAAACTTTGATTCACATGATTTAAAAAATAGAATGTTTTTTGGAAGGAAAAATGGTATAGTTTACAATCAAATAGCTGGACAACCAAGTCTCAGGAAGAGCAGAAAATACAACTTAGACAATAAGAAAATTTATTGGTTAATGTGGATGCTATAGCAGTACATTAGCATTGGTTTTATCCAGCGCTTCAAAACTTTCTCCAAGAAATTTGCCTCTTTCTATATTTCCTTCATGTATCATGTCTCATTCTAAAGTTGACTTATTTTGTCATGTCATAAGATAACATTCATAAGCTCCTAAAGCTACATTCTTCCTTATTCAGAGAGAGAGAGAGAAAGAAAGACGGGGGAGAGAGAGAGAGAGAGAGAGAGAGAGAGAGAGAGAGAGAGAGATTTCTGCTGTAATCATTGAATAAAAGTCTTGAGATTTACTGTAACTGAACTAATTCAGCACTTGTTCATTCATAGAATGTCAAATACTAACTAGCTGATATAGGCGTTAGTATGCTGGTAAGTGTTTAAAATAATATCTCAAAAAAGTAAGCATGTATATATACACAAGTTTACTATAAATTTTACTGATATATGTAATCAATAATAAGTTTTTTATACCTTAACATTGCTAAAAGAATAGATTTTAAGTGTTTTCACTACAAATAAATGATAAGTATGTGAAGTAATATATATGTTAATTAAACTTGACTTAATCATTCTAAAATGTACACATGCTGCAAAACATCGTGTTATATACCATAAATATATACAATATTTGTCAATTAAAACAAATAAAAACAAATAAAGTCTTCCAAACATACAAAATTTTTATTGATGTAAAATATATTTAGCTCTCAATTTACAAAATAATAGAATATATTATACTTTCACTGTAAATTCCATATGACCAATTAATTCCCACAGAATAAATTTGTTAAACTCTTTTTTTTTTTCTTTTTTGAGATGGAGTCTCGCTCTGTTGCCCAGGCTGGAGTGCCATGGTGTGATCTCAGCTCACTGCAATCTCCACCTCCCGGCGTAACTCAGCTCGTGTGTGTGTGTGTGTATGTGTGTGTGTATGTGTGTGTGTGTGTGTGTGTGTGCAGAAAGAGAGAAGAAGAAAGAGAGAAAGGAGGGGGAGAGAGAGAGAGATTTATTGTAAGGAGTTGTCTCACATCATTATAGAGACTGAGAAGTCCAGACTCAGGAGAGTCAATAGTATTGTTACAAATGAAGTCTGAGTCTGAAGGCAAGAGGAGACCAATGTCTCAGTTTGATGACAGGCAGCAGGAGATTATTTCTTACTCAGCCTTCTGTTCTATTCTATTTAGGTCTTCAAAACATGAGGCCACTACATTGGGGAGGGAGATCTGCTTTACTCAGTCTACCCATTTAAATGTTAATCTCATCCAGACATACCTAAAAATTATGTTTAAAAAATATTTGGGCATCACGTCACTCAGTCAAGTTGACACATAAAACTGACTATCGCACAAAGGTTGTGTGACTCTGCTCAACTTTATAGTTCCTGGGAGAAAAATATGATTGACAACATCAGAGTTAATGGGCAAAAGCTGGAAGTATTCTCCTCAAGAACCAGAGCAAGACAGGATGCCTTCTCTCACCACTTCTATTCAACACAGTACTAGAAGTCCTTGCCAGAGCAATCAGGCAAGAGGAAGAAATATAAGGCATGCAATAGGAAAGAAGAAGGCAAACTATCTCTTTTCACTGACAATATGATTTGATACCTAGAAAACCCTAAAGACTCCACCAAAAGGCTCCTGGAACTAATAAACAAGTTCAGTAAAGTTTCAGGATACAAAATTAGTGTAAAACTATCAGTAGCATTTCTATACACCAATAATATTCAAGCTGAGAGCCAAATCAAGAATGCAATCCCATTTACAATAGTTGCAGAAGAAATAAAATACCTAGGAGTACATCTAACCAAGGAGATGAAAGATCTTTACAAGGAGAACTACAAATCACTGTTTAAAGAAATCACAGATGACACAAACAAATGGAAAAGCATTCCATGCTCATGGGTTGAAAGAATCAATATCATTAAAATGGCCATACTGCTCAAAGCAATCTACAGTCTCAATGCTATTCCTATCAAGCCCAGCAATGTTATCTTTCACAGAAATAGAAAAACTATTCTAAATCCATATGGAACCAAAAAAGAGCCTGAACAGCTAGAGCTTTCCTAACAAAAGGAACAAAGATGGGAGCATCACATTATCTGACTTCAAATTATCTGACTTTGGTTATGCTATAACACATAACCAAAACAGCATGGTACTGGTACAAAAACAAAGACACATAGACAAATGGAACAGAATAGAGAACTCAGAAATAAAGCCACACAGCTAGTCATCTGATCTTCAACAAAGTTGACAAAAACAAGCAATGGAGAAAGGACTCCCTATTGAATAAATGATGTTAGGATAGCTGGCTAGCCATATGCAGAAGAATTAAACTGAACCATTATCTCTCACTATATACAAAATTTAACTGAAGATGGATTAAATATTTAAATGTAAGAACTCAAATTATAAGAATCCTAGAAGAAAAGCTATGAAATACTATTCTGGACATCAGTCTTGGGAAAGAATTTATGATTAAGCCCTCAAAAGCAATTGCAGCAACAACAAAAATCTTGACAAGTGGGACCTCATAAACTCAACAGCCTCTGCACAACAAAACAATCAACAGAGGAAACAGACAACCTATGTAACGGGAGAAAGTATTTGCAAACTAGGCATGTGACAAAGGTCGACTATAGAGAATCTAAAAGGAACTTAATTCAACAAGCAAAAAGCAAATAACTGCATTAAAAATTAGGCAAAAGACATGAACAGATACTTCTCAAAAGACAGACAAGTGGCCAAGAAGCATATGAAAAATGTTCAACATCACTAATCATTGAAGAAATGCAAGTCAAAACCACGGTGAGATACAGTCTCATACAAGTCAGAATGGCTATTACTAAAAAGTCAAAAAATAACAAATGCTTGTGAGACTGCAGAGAAAAGGAAACATGATACACTGTTGGTGGGAATGTTAATTAGTGCAGCCACTGTGGAAAACTGTTTGGAGATTTTTCCAAGAATCTACAGCACAACTATCATTTCACCCAACAATCACATTACTGGGCATATACCCAATGGAAAATAAATTCTTCTACCAAAAAGACACATGTACTAAAATATTCATCACAGTACTATTCACAATAGTAAAGATGTGGAATCAACCTAGGCGCCCATCAGTGGCAAATTGAATAACGAAAATGTGGTACATATATACCATGGAATACCACACAGCCACGAAAAAGAATGAAATCATATCCTTTGCAGCAACATGGATGCAGCTGGAAGCCATTATTCTAAGCAAATTAGCACAGTAACAAAAAACCAAATACCTCATGTTCTCACTTATTGTAAGTGGGAGCTAAACATTGGATACTCATGGACATAAAAACGGCAAAAACAGACACTGGCGACTATCAGAGGTGATAGGAAGGAAGGAGGGTAACAGTTGAAAAACTATAATTGTTAGGTACTATGCTCACTACCTGGGTGATGAGAGCAGTCATATCCGAAACCTGAGCAGCACTCAATATACCCAGGTAACAAGCCTGCAAATATATACCCTGAATCTAAAATAAAAGTTGAAATTATATAAACAACAAAATAATATGGTTGGTCCAGCTTAGAACACTAGTAGTCAACATTCTCTTAAAATTGCTAGATGCAACTGAAGTAGGCCAAAATAGTTCTAATCCATATTTGGCATAACATAATTATCTCATTTTAATTCAAATAATTGATAATATATTTCCAAATTTAAATAAAATCTAAAATAATTGTATTTTTAGAAGTCAAATAATAACTGCATCATGGGTATGAATTTAAGGGACTATTTATCACTTTTGCTCTTAGATTTACAAAGTTGTCCAAAAAAAGAAAGAGGAAGAAAATGGATAAAGCAATCTGATTGCTTGTATATGTGTATTAATTGGATTAGATTTGACTACAGCTAACAAAAAAACCCATACAACAATGGTTTTAATAAGGATGATGTCTATTTCTTTTTTTAAAATTTAAATATTTTATTATTATACTTTAAAATCTGAGATTAATGTGCAGAACATGCAGGTTTGTTACATAGGTATACACGTGCCATGGTGGTTTGCTGCACCCACCAACCTGTCATCTACATTAGGTATGTCTCCTGATGCTATCCCCAACAGGCCCCAGTGTGTGATGTTCCCCTCCTTGGGTCCATGTGTTCTCATTGTTCAGCTCCTACTTATGAATGAGAACATGCAGTGTTTAGTTTTCTGTTTTTGTGTTAGTGTGCTGAGAATGATAAATGGTATTGGAAAAATGGCTAGCCATATGCAGAAAACTGAAACTGGACCCCTTCCTTGTACCTTATACAAAAATTAACTCAAGATGGATTAAAGACTTAAACGTAAGACCTAAAACCATAAAAACCCTACAAAAAAACCTAGGCAATACCATTCAGGACATAGGCATGGGCAAAGACTTCATGACTATTTCTTTATCAAGAGTATGGAATAAGTTAGTTGAAGGATGCTATGATGCTACACAGTGTTGGAAAGCCATATTACTTTTCTCTTTTCCCTCTGTGAAGACCAGGGTTCCCAATATGAACACATGGCAGGAAATGAATGCTTCAGTTCTAATATCGTATCCTCATTCCAGCCAGTTGAAAGGGCATATTCTCGAAATTTTATACTTTTTTCTGTTTACATTCCATTGCCAGGACTCTTAGTCTACTTCCATATTGCTACAAGGGAGGCTGAGAAATGTGGCTTCTGTTCTGGGACACCGTGGTTCAGCTACATATTAGAGGGAAATCTATGAATTTGGAATAAGGGCAAATATTAAGAGAAAAGTATCCATTTCTTAAATGCCACAGAATTCCACCGGTTTCTTTTAAAACAAAACCGATTTTGCCTAGTATTAAAAATAGTCTTACTGGCCGGGCACGGGGGCTCACGCCTGTAATCCCAACACTTTGAAAGACCAAGGCAGGCGGATCACTTGAGATCAGGGATCTGAGACCAGCCTGGCCAACATGGTGAAACCCCATCTCTACTGGGTAGCCTGGCGTAGTGGTGTGCGCCTGTATTCCCAGCTATTCCAGTGGCTGAGGCATGAGAATCGCTTGAGCCTGGAAGGCAGAGGTTGCCGGGAGCCGAGATTGGGCGGGCCACTGCACTCCAGCCTGGGCGACAGAGAGAGACTCTATCACAAATATTTATGTGTACTCTTACTGTCAAGAGTCTGTAAGAGTCTGGCTCCTGAAAAATTTTTGTTGATATAATGGTTCTTCATTTAAAAAATTTTTTAAGGTTCATACAACTAACAGTTTTAAAAAATACCCGGGGTTTAAAGTTTTTAGGTAAATATATTTATTTTTAAAGAAAATTGTGTTTTACACTAATGAATGGAAAACTCATAATCACTTCCCATAATAGAGAGTAATCACACACATGAATAAAATGTAAGCAATCCTGGGTTTCTGGCTTGTTCAGATGCCAATTTTATTTTGCAGAGTTTGGAAAATTCCTTTTTTTGCTTTGTGTGGCTTTAATTCAATTCTTATTTTTCTTTTACATCATCTTTCTTTTCTTCACTTTTTCAATGTTACTCAATTGTTTTCAGTTTATCTATTAAATATTTAACATTTTGAGTAATAATACTCTTTATTTTTGTGTTTTAAAAATAGAAAATATTAAGCCATCTCTTAACCCATCACACAACTAAGAACTCAGTGTTACCAATAACTTTATTCTTGTCCTGTGTCCCTCACATCCCATTGCTCTGCTACTCCCCCAGAGCAATCTCTGTACTGAATTTTCCATTTATCCTCCCTTGAATGTTTCTAATACAATAAATCCTCACTTAACTTTGTTGGGGTGGGTTCTTTGAAACTACAACTTTAAACAAAATGATGTATAATGAAACCAATTTTATCTAGGTTAATTTACCTAAACAAGTCGAGTTCCACGACATATTTCTATTCACAAAAACATCACCAAACTTCTTATTAAAGACCCCAAACACTTCTAATATCAAACATTGAAATAAATGAATGTGAGCTCTACATACATTTAAGAAAGATTAATAAGAAGTAAGATAATCATTCACCCAATTTTGGGTGGATGAGTGAGTGATGATGGTCATAGTGATGGTGGGTTAAATCAAGAAATAAGTGTTTGCAAAGAAAAATTTTAAGGAGTGCCTCCTACAACCACGTAGTTCAAACAGTTACAATAATGAATATGGGAGGCTCACTGAACACTTTTGTACCAATCATTTGTTGTCATGCATTTGTATTTTATTGTATATCTTGCAGATTTTTATTTTACAATAATTTTTATTAATTTATTCATTCATTTCCCAACCAGCTTATTCTAGTTCAGGGTCAAGGATGGTCAGAGCCTATCCCATAAGGTCAGGGCACAGGACGGAAAGCAACCCTGGATGGGACACCATTCCATTGCAGGGTGCACACGTACACACACATACCCCTACTCATTCATATTGGGACAATTTGGACATGCCAAGTCATCTAACTGTGCACATCTTTGGGATGTGGAAAGAACCTGGAGTACACAAGAAAACCTACACAGACTTGGAGAAAACTTGCAAACTCCTCATGGTGCCCTGCCAAGAGTGGAATTTTTTTCTCATCAAGTTTAAAACTAACTGACGTTGAACAAAACAATGTTATTTGAGGAACTGCTACAATTTCATTACATACTCAAGTATCCCTAAACAATATATTGTTTAATTTTCTTGTTTTTAGTTTTCTTATTATCTAATGTCATATATTTACACTCAACTTATTGTTTGCATTTCCTGGCCAACCCATTGTGTTTCCTCTGAAAACTTGAAAAAATATCCAATAATATGCTAGCACATTTGTATCATGGAAAAAAACATATAGGGGCTATAGTCAAAAGAAGCACAATATTTTTAAGCTGAGATTCTACAGCAATTCACATTTTCTTAAAGATTCTTCAAAGATGTCTGATAATGTTATATATAAATATTTCAACATAAGCTGTCAATGTGAGCTAGATTTAGTGATTTTAATTCACTATTTATTCAATCATAAAATAAATAAAGCAAATAGGCATATGTCTTGTTTCACTATTATCTATTTTTATATAATTTAACAAATTGGAACCATGTTTTAATCTAACATTCTCTTCATATAATTTTGTAAACAAAATGGACAATATTAAAGATACAGAATACTGGAACACATTGGGGGAAATCTACAAGTGAAAGAATCTGTAGTATATGTTAGACGGAAAGAAAATCTGTATTTGAGAGTGGATACATGTTCATTCATTCATTTCGTTAATTATGTAATTGTTATTTTGAATCAATGATATGCTAGACATTCTAATCTGTGTGTGAGGGGTGACCAAATACACACATGGGTTTCTAGAATTTTAATAATAGACTCTAAATAGTTTAGCCAACAAAGAAATATTTGCTTACAAACTGTGATTAAGGCTGGGAAGAAAATGAGCAGATAGCCATATCAGGTGGAAAATGACCAATAAAAAGGAAGATATAAATAAATTTCCACAAGAGGCAAAAAGAAGAAATTTATAGAGAAGATTTTGATAGTCTGATAGAATTTGCAAAGATTTTGGCTAAAGATAAGCTTAGAAAGAGAATTTAAGTGTAGGAGAATCTTAAGAAAAATCACAGGCATCCAAAAATGTGAGATTTGTTCAGAGAGTATCATGCAATTTTGTTTGTTGAATACTTAAACAGTATTGACTCTGCACCAAATACTGGCCTAAATATTTATCTTAGCTCATTTACTCTTCACAGTCACTATTTCAGGGAGATTCTATTATTTTTCCGATATTCAGATGAGGAAATTGAGGCATGGAGAGCACAAGAAACTTGCTTAAATTTACAGAACCCAAAGAGGATCACTATGGACCCTGACTGGACAGATAGTAAAACACTGAGGAAGTCATCTGAGATTCTAGTTTCCTCATCTACAGGAAATATTTAGGGTAAAATGAAATAGAAGGCAAAATTCATAATTCTTTGCATAAGAGTATGAATATTAATTATTGATCATTTCTGCAGTGGGAGATGGGCTCCAAAGGGAGTAATAAACATTAGTGTTTGGCAATGTTTGGTAATGTTTGTTAGACATGTATTTTGGGACTCGCATTGACTTTGGTTCCCGTCGTTTTAACAATAATTGATGTATGTGGGTACGATTGACTTTTTTGCAAAGTTGATTGACTGTTAAGCCAACTGCCCATGTTTTAAATATTAATGAAAATACAAATTACTTGGCAGTTTTGTTAAAAATGCAGAATCCCAATGTCCACCCTAACACATTTCTGATTTTATTGGTCTGATATGTGACCTGTGAACCAGTATTTTTTAACAAGAATCTGAGGAATTCTTTTATAGATGGCCAACAATCCATACTTAGGAAAGACTAAAGTAAGGCATGGTTCCCTTTGTCTGCTATCAATAACTGATATATATTTGTGGTATAGGATTGTCAGTCTAAAATCCCATTACAATCCAGGAAGTAGTGTCTATAGAATGCCAAATCCCAGGCCTCTGTAAAAATATAAGTAACCTCAAAAGGATTTGGTTAGACTCACATTTAACAATTCACAGTGGTGAATTCAAGGAAATGAGGGTGGTTCCTTAACTTTTGAGTGGAAAGCCTGGTTGGGGGGGTGGGTAGCATAACATTTCCCAGCATGTTCCTTACTGCCACTGCCTGGGAGCGGATTCTAGACAGGCCTGGCAGGCCCATGTTCCCATACACTGGGCCAATTTTTGTTCCTGGCTCAGTGCTGTGCTTACTTAGAGGGGTAATAGCTTTGTCTGTTTTGCTCCTCAGTGGGACATATCTCCCATCTATTTTGTTTAGGAACTCTAAACACAGTCCAAAGGGAAGCTCAGCTGTGGAACTCTGAATAGGATCTGGCTAGAAGCAGCCTCAACACACTTTTTTTTTTTTTTTCACTCTTCTCATAGTCCTTTTCAGACCTGGGAGGTTTTTCAGAAGACTTGGTGCTGCAGGCTGTTGCCTGAAACCACCCATCAAGGAGCATGTCCACCTCTTACTTTTTGGCTGGCTGTAAACCTTGGTACATTCAGCACAGAAAGTGGAGGCTGAAGAGGGTCATCAATTTGTGCCTGAAGGAGGTCATTGTTTACCCCTTATGAAAGCAATGGGAAGCAGAGTCTTTTTCTCCTACTTCCCAGAAGCAGAGTAAGCATACTCTTTTGAATGAGAAATGCTGGTGTGTTAGGCAAGTTTCCTATAAGAACCCCATTGCATCTTGTCTTTACTCTTTCTGGATGCCTTCAGCTTATACTGCCCTTATCTCTTTCCTATCTCCTGATAGCCCTCCTTAGACATTTGACATGGTTTCCTGATGACAGCCTGTCTTGACTCATTGTTTAATTGCTGTGCAGTGCTCAAACTTCTCCTTCAGGCAAACAGCGTAAATACACAGCACATTCTTTACAAATTGACTTAAAGTCTTGGTCTCTATAAACAAGTACCTTTTTTGTATAATGATGTATTTTTCTCTGGGTAGATACCCAGTAGTGGATTGCTGGATCAAATAGTTGTTCTACTTTTATTTCCTTAAGACGTCTCCACAATGTTTTCCATAGTGGTCATAATTCACAATTGCAAAAATGTGGAACCAATCTGAATGCCCATCAATCAATGAGTGGATAAAGAAGCTGTGGGGTATATATATATATATATATATCACATATAAAATATATGATGGAATATTACTCAGCCATAAAAAGGAATGAATTGTATTCACAGCAACCTGCATGGGATTGGAGACTATTATCTTAAGTGAAATAACTCAGGAATGAAAAACAAAACATAGTATGTTCTCACTCGTAAGTGGGAGCTAAGCTATGAGGATGCAAAGGCATAAGAATGGCACAATGGACTTTGGGGACTCAGTGGGAAAGAGTGGGAAGGGGGTGAGGGATAAAAGACTACAAATTGGGTTCAGTGTATACTTCTTGGGTGATAGGTGCACCAGAATCTCACAAATCACCACTTACTCATGGAACCAAATACCTCCTGTTTCCCAGAAACCTATGGAAATCAAAAATTAAAAAAAAAATCCTCGCAAAACAATGATATGAAACAGGATTTCTCTGAATTCTATTCATTCTGAGAACAGCATGACTAATTGTGAGGTTTCCACAATAAGCAAAATAAAGAGCTAAAATGTAGAGTTCATTCTTCTGTTTCCTTTAACAATCTGCAGCCCTTGGGGCAGTGCCCAGCTCAGAAGGAAAGTTCACAGCCTCAAAATGGCTGATCATATACTTGTGTTGAGAGATGTTTTGAAATAAATATTTCTTTGAAATTCAATCTTTTCTAAGATTGCCTTGATCCTAATTCTAAAGTATAACAGATTGAAGCATAATTAGACAAATCTTTATTTCTTGTTTGCTCACGTGATTAACTTACATGTACAAGTTTCAATAACTATATTGCAGAGGAAGAGGAAGCTCAGTGTTTCCAGAGATTCCCAAGCTTTTCATTTCATTGGGCCTTAGTCATGTTTTCACAATGTTATAAGACTGAAAGGAATACTTTAGAGTTTCATTTATTAAGCAATGAAGTTTAAATAACTTTATAAATGCTTATGTCCTAACAATTTGTTAGATGTTTAAGGAAAAAAATACACATAAGTTATAAAAATAATATGATATTTAATTTTTAGATAAGAACAATTATCTACTAGTGATATGCATGTATCTAATGAATGCTGCACAACTTCTCAGATATTAGATCCAGACTAGACACAGCCAGGACCCCCATTTTATCTGTTCCACATTGTGTTTTTTTTTACTGCTTACTTGCTTATCATTGTAGTAATCTCTGAAAACAAAACTTTGCAAAGATATGCCATTGAAAGGAATGTAGTATAATCCATTGTTAAAACTGAACTACTTCAACCTAGTAGTTTGCAGTATCTGACAGATGTTACGTATCATTGTGTTTCCCTTAAAACTTTAAAATATTCCATGGTTCTGGATGAATTTTGTGGTTATAACCCAGGATGCAATTGCACAGGTAGTGAAACATTGGTATACATGATTCAGCACATTTCAAGAATTTGACCTGAACACAATTTCAATTTGCATCCAAACATACTGAATTCAAAACACATATTCCAATCCTAATGTTTTTATTTCAGATAGATTTTCCCATAGGTGCATTATGTTGTTGGGGGGACTAAAAGTAGGGATTCAAATCAAGTTTCAAATCCTTGTTTCAGTATTTGTTAGCTAGAAGTTTGTCTCTGAGCAAGTTACCTAACACATTTGAGCCTAGTTTCTTCATATATAATGTAGAAATAATAATAATAAGCACATCTCATAGTAGTTGTCAGAATTATAGTAAACATTATACTTTGAGTACCTAGTACAATATTTGGCACCTTTGGGGCTACAGTGAGTGTTATTTTCCTTCCTATTTCTCTATGAAGAGAGATTTTCTCATGAAGTTAACCAAGTTTCTATTTTGAAACACATATTTAAAACGAGAAATCTTTCTGTAAATACCATGAAGGGCAATGATTCATAAATTAGCAAAATGGAGACTAACACATATGAGATCAGATGTTTAATTTTGGAGGATTTATGCCATTGCAACCATTAACAATCTCTCCCTAATAACAGTTTCTCAGTGGCAAGTAAGAAGTGAAAGGCAGAGAAGCAAGAAGTCAAGCAAAAGGCAGCTAGATTAAGAAAGTAGGAACAGACGTACCCTATATCAAAAGATGTTCTATATGTTCCCCTCAAAAAAAGTTATAGGAAAAATTATTATTTAGGTTTTTTCCCAATTTTTGAGAGTCCTATTGCTCAGAATTGTCATTAGGATCAAGAATTCCTAATACATTTCTTAAAATGTGTATGTTATGTGTGATTGTGTGGCTGAGGGAAACCATTGAACCAGTGGATTTCATCACCCATTCTACACATCTTTCCTCAGATCTGACATAGGTAGTTGGGAAAATTATTTCTGGAGAAGAATCTCATTCATTCAACGTTCCTTAGAGCTACATGAGATCATTAATAAAGATTTTCTCAATTAACTACTAAATCAGCAATTAAGGCAAAGAGGTCTACTGCAAATAAAAGGATTATTGATTTTAAAAATTTCAGTCACATCTAGTAATGATGGATATTAATCACACACAATCTTAACTATAAACTCTGACTCTCCCTACCAATTAAACATAAAAAAAAAAAAAGAGGAAAAGTTAGATGGTTTTCAAGTGGTCAAACTGCCAAGACAGTAATGAGATTGTATGGTATAGCATAACACTTTTTAAAAAAGTATACATGCTTTAAAACAGAATTTTAAAATAGCTTGAAATATATTTCAGCTGAGTTAAAACTGATCAGGCATGCGATACATGAGCACATTTATTTGCAGGACCACATAAAATTACAATAATGGAAAGGCAGCGTGATATACAAATAGTTACAGCTACATCCTAGACTTGCATAGAGCAGCATATATGCCAGACTACGTGTTAATTATTAAATATCATGTAAGAATGCTAAAAGTAGAGTACAATAACCTAGTGAATTCCTTCATGTTTAAATTTATTAAAATAAAAATATAGAATTTTAAAATCTGAATATGTTCATTTTAGTTTAACAGGATATTTAGTCTCACAAAAATTGAAAAAGCCTACAACCCAACACCTTTCCCTCTTTGACTAGATGACAACATTTTCTTTAGCATTTTTTAATGTTGGCAGAAGCTCCAGTTATTAGCCCTGTGATGAGTGAGTTTTGGCAGTCTAGAAAAGATAGTACTAGTTCGACAGGGCAGTGTTACAAATTTTCTTAAAATTTTTCCTCGTCCATGACTAATTATATGTAGACCTTTTGTAAATTAAGAATTTCAAGTTTCATGCTAATTTATGTGACTGATAGCAGCCTTTACTCAAAGAGTAGCTTCTGTTTATATCTTTATCAAATGCTGTTCTATCTAGTCGGCTTTTTCCTGATTGCAAATCTGAAGGAGTGTTTTTTTCTGTCCTAGAAAGCATGACTGCAAATCTGAAGAAGTATTCTGTGTGTGTGTCAATGCAAACATTGCACTGGACACAGTTAAATAAGTAAGGAAGACTTTATTCAAGGCCATTACAATAGGGGAGCAAGACCTAATACAATGTGAACTCACCTTTGCTGAAACAAGGGGTGAGAAAGTTTTAAGCGCTGGAGTAAGAGGGAAAACACAGGCCATTTGTATTGGCTGATTGGCTTTGCCCAAAGGACAAGTAAAGTTTCTTTTATTTTTGTGACTGGAGGTAGTTTTATAATTTGGAGCAAGCCACCCACTCAGGAAGTTAGGCTCCTGTGTTCTTACAAAGACCCAGAGGTAACACTTTATCTTCCTTGATAATTACATATCAAAGGGATGGCTCCTGGATCTTTGAGAAAGACAATCCTGAGTTGTGAAACTGGTAAGAGGCTTTTAGAAAGATTTACTCTCAAAGGGGCAGATAAAGGATTTACAATTAAAGTTTTCTGAAGTAAATGCTCTAAGAAAAGGAAGGTCTAGGGGCCTAGCTAGAGTCAAGAAAGAGCCTGTCTAAAGCTTAATCAAGCTGGAAGTAACTTGAAGCCCATCTTGATCACAAGTATTAACAGAGGTTCAGCTGTGAACACTGATGAGAACCCTATAATAATGGCAAATGGTTGGGATGCAGAAGTTATCCCAGTGTTTAATCTTACCAGAGTTTATTATGATTATGATGATGTACTCATTAGATGCATTTAAGAAATCACCATGAACCCCATTCATAAGGTGAAAGTGTATTGTGTCCATGTACATGTGAGTCAGACCTTTCATTGATTCTCACCCCTAAGTCAGACCTCTCATTGATTCTCACCGCCCACCCACAGAAATGTGTGAGAAAAACACGGAAAACTTTTTCATTGCACGTGTTTTCATAATCTTTGTTAATCTGACACAAAATGGGCCATATTTATATTTTGAATCCTTGTAGCCCATCATGGACTGTTATGATGTACAGTGGACATCTATAACATCTGATATCAGGCTTTCAGTTAATTCTGTAAATTACCACTGGAGTATAATGGAATTAACCTAGAATTTAGGGTGGGAAAAATAAGGCGAAATTACGGGTAGATTTATATCTTTGTCAGAAAGACTTTTCTAATTTAGAATGTTCCAAAGGTAGAATTGATTGGGTTGGGAGGTAGAGAACTCTCTGTTAATCGGAGTATTCGAACTGAAACTTCATATAAGACATAATCAAAAGAATCAATAAATCGGTTGAAAAAAAAGAATTATTGACCTCGAAGGCCCTCATTTTAACTTCGCAGTAATTAGATTTGCCATCTGTCCAGCCAAAGTTATTACCATTTTCTTATTCAATTATTATTACTTGAATGCTAGTTATAATTCATCTGAATTTCCATGTTTTTATTTCATAGATTTAGTTAGAATATTAAATGAAGTATTATGCCTTCAATGTATTTATCCTAAACATAGGCAAAACAAAAACAAAAGTCTTCTAGCTCTCTATTTGCCCAAATTAACATGCAGTTGAAAAAAGTCATAATTAGTAGGTAATGTAAAGCAATAGAAATTTTGAAGGCCCTTAGCTTCCTGAAGAAAATCTTCATGACTGAAATTATCACTGGTTTGTATATACAAAGTTTCTCCCAATAATTTGGCAGTAGTTAGTATTTTAAAATCCTCTCTAAGGGTGTTGCGTTGAATTTTTAATACATTCTTTTTTTTTGGATAATTTGGCTGAATATTAATTATAGTAAAATATTCTGAAAAGGTTAAAAATTCAATCAATTGTCCAGTACATTGTCTTTCTAATGAAAAGGACCCTGGAGTTTCCAAACATTCACGTGAGCACAAACTTCATTTTCCCATACAATTTTATTGCATAAAGACTCCTTCCAAAGATTGTAAAGGAATGGGTATTTTTTGTTCTTTTCATTTTTTCTTTTTTATTTATTTATTTATTTATTTTTATTTTGAAGGTAAAAGCTATCTTATTTTCTTTTTTTTAATTATTATTATTATTATACTTTAAGTTCTAGGGTACATGTGCATAACGTGCAGGTTTGTTACATATGTATACTTGTGCCATGTTGGTGTGCTGCACCCATCAACTCATCAGCACCCATCAACGCGTCATTTACATCAGGTATAACTCCCAGTGCAATCCCTCCCCCCTCCCCCCTCCCCATGATAGGCCCCGGTGTGTGATGTTCCCCTTCCCGAGTCCAAGTGATCTCATTGTTCAGTTCCCACCTATGAGTGAGAACATGCGGTGTTTGGTTTTCTGTTCTTGTGATAGTTTGCTAAGAATGATGGTTTCCAGCTGCATCCATGTCCCTACAAAGGACACAAACTCATCCTTTTTTATGGCTGCATAGTATTCCATGGTGTATATGTACCACATTTTCTTAATCCAGTCTGTCACTGATGGACATTTGGGTTGATTCCAAGTCTTTGCTATTGTGAATAGTGCCGCAATAAACATACGTGTGCATGTGTCTTTATAGCAGCATGATTTATAATCCTTTGGGTATATACCCAGTAATGGGATGGCTGGGTCATATGGTACATCTAGTTCTAGATCTTTGAGGAATCGCCATACTGTTTTCCATAATGGTTGAACTAGTTTACAATCCCACCAACAGTGTGAAAGTGTTCCTATTTCTCCCCATCCTCTCCAGCACCTGTTGTTTCCTGACTTTTTAATGATCGCCATTCTAACTGGTGTGAGATGGTATCTCATTGTGGTTTTGATTTGCATTTCTCTGATTTTTTCAAGAGTAGAATTTCCATTTCCTTTACTAGTCATTTTTGGCAGATAATAATCATTTGGCATATTTTTATGATGCTTTGTATCACTTACTCTAGACATAAGAATTTCCCCTTGAGAAGTTTTTTAAAGAGAGCATTTGACAACTACTTAAAAAATGATTGGATGATATTCTCAACATTTATCCATTACCCATTTTATATTTTGCTTAACAAAGAAATGCATTGAAGATAGACTTACAGTTCACAAGAAACTCCAGGAGAAGCAATTACTTTGGCACCAAAACTATATTTCACTTCTTGAATTAATTGATTTGGGAATCAGCAAACTGGAACCATAATGCACATGCATTACACAAGACTCTTGCCCTGAAGCTTGTAGTTAATGAAATAAACTATTGAAAAAAAAATGTAGCTTTGGAAAATGTTTTAAATGTAGTATTGTGTTCCAATTCTTTTTTGGTAAACTTTTTAATCTGTCAGGTTGAGGAAAATGTGATTGATTTCAAAAGTATCACTCTGATAGAATAAAGCCATCTCAGAAAAGAAGAGATTGTCAAGGGCAAACAGCTACCAAAGCACTAGCTGATTCCACATGCAGAGTATTTGTATCATATGTGAAGTTGTAAAGAATTCCCACATAACCTAACTAAATATATTTTGTGATTTGTAGTACTGAACAAATATTTGTTCCGGCTACTTGTTTTTATTAAATACTGTAAACTCATGACCCATAGGCTGCATTTAATAAGCTTTGTTTGTTCTGCGTATTTTTGTTTTTCTTTGTTCTTTTTCTGAATTTTAAAATGTATTAACATTTAAAAATTATTTAAATATCCAGATGTCTGATATTTCTTGAAAAATTGAAACTCCAACTGCGTTGGGCCCCCTGCCACACATGGCATTCATATACCCATTTATGTATCCATCTTTTTAATTAGTGAATAAATGTTTGTTGGAAACTAATTATATGCCAGGCACTGATGTAGGAATTGGAAATATAGAAGGTCCCTGCTCTCATGAAGCTCCTATATTAGATAGAGAGGGAATGCATTTTTCTAGTTCATTACAAATAGCATCTCTTTATTTATGTGTTTTCTTGGCTTAAAATTGTAATTCCTAGTCTACATACTTGGAATGAAAGATGACATAAAGTTAACTCTAAAGCAATTTTTAAATAATGTTTTTATTTTGCCTTGAGGACTTTTTAAGATTAAAATCTGATACCTTAAATTGTATGAGTAAAATTGTAATTTAAGAACTGGCAAAGATTATAAATACTTATCATATTTAACTAAAATGTCAGTTAAGTATAATCAGCTCTGATTTTTTTTCTCATTTTCTGTTTATCAAACATTTATAGAGCATTAATTATGCACTATAAAATATTTTAGGTATGAAATTACATACATGATAAGACATGGCTCCTCCTCTTAATGTGAAATAAATTTAACACAATGTGATATACTCTAATAGAGTTTACATACAAAGTGTAATTCAGAATATTTAAAAAAGAAAGCCAAATTTTTCTTGGGAATTCAAGGAAGGTCTCACAGAAGAAGGGACATTTGGTTCTTTCTGAAAGAAGATGACAAAAATGAAAAGTAGTCATTTTCTAGGAATATAAGATGCGAGAAACAGAATGTACAAACCATGAAAGCATAAGGTGTCATAATATAGAAAACTGATCATCCTAAAATTTATTTAGTCAGTGGTTCTGACTTACTTTTCAACAAATCTTTCTCTGGATCTGTTAATACTGTGTTACTAAATGGTTGGGCTGTCAATCTCCTCTGCCAACATCAGCTTAGCTTAAGTGTACTTGTCAAAAAGAAAGGCTTTTGTTTTCATCTGAGACCTACTGAAACAGAGTGCATTTGCATTTTTTGAAAGAGTCCTCTTTGATATTTACAATAGGCTGGTATAATATATTTTCCCGTAGAATTAACAAGGAAACAAAAAGTGTTCCATAAAAATAGTAGAGTTTTTTTTCCCCCCAGTGGGTTTGCCACCAGAAAACAAGTGTTGTGAAAAGTAACCCAAGAGCCAGATGGAAGAGGAACACACTCATATCAGCATTGTTGTCATGGGACATGTAGATGGGGCAAGTCCACCCCTACTGGCCATCTGATCCACAAATGAAGTGGCATCGACAAAAGAACCATTGAAAAATTTGAGAAGGAGACTGTTGAGATGGGAACGGGCTCATTCAAGTATGCCTGGGTCTTGTATAAACTGAAAGCTGAACGTGGACGTGGTATCACCATTGATATCTCCCTGCCAAAATTTGAGACCAGCAAATACTACGTGACTACCATTGATTCCCCAGGACACAGACACTTTATCAAAAACATGATTATAGGGACATCTCAGGCTGACCATGCTGTCCTGATTGTTGCTGCTGGTGTTGCTGAATTTGAAGCTGGAACCTCCAAGAATGGGTGGACCCATGAGCATGCTTTTCTGGCTTACACACTGGGTGGGAAACAACTAATTGTTGATGTTAGCAAAAGGGATCCCTTTGAACGATCCTACAACCAGAAGAAATACGAAGAAATAATTAAGGAAGTCAGCACTTACCTTAAGAAAATTAACTACAGCCCTGACACAATAGCATTTGTGCCAGTTTCTGGTTGGAATGGTGACAACATACTGGAGCCAAGTGCTAGCATGCCTAGATTCAAGGGATGGAAAGTCACTCGGAAAGATAGCAATGCAAGTGGAACCAAACTGCTTGAGGCTCTGGACTGCATCCTACCACCAGCTTGTCCAACTGACAAGCCCTTGCCCCTGCCTCTCCAGGATGTCTACAAAATTGGTGGTATTGCTACTCTGTCTATTGGTGGAGTGGAGACTGGTGTTCTCAAACCTGGTATGGTGATCACTTTTGTTCCAGTCAATGTTACAACTGAAGTAAAGTCTGTTGAAATACACCATGAAGTTTTGAGTGACTCTCTTCCTCAGAACAATGTGGCCTTCAATGTCAAGAATGAGTCTGTCAAAAATGTTCATTGTGGCATTGTTGCTGGTGACAACAAAAATGATTCACCAACAGAAAGAACTGACTTCACTGCTCAGGTGATTATCCTGAATCATCCAGTCTAAATCAGTGCTGGCCATTCCCCTGTACTGGATTGCCACACAGCTCACATTGCATGCAAATTTGCTGAGCTGAAGGAAAAGATTGATCGCCATTCTGGTCAGAAGCTGAAAGATGGTCCTAAATTCTTGAAGTCTGGTGATGTTGCCATCAGTTGATATGGTTCTTGGCAAGCCAATGTGTGTTGAGAGCTTCTCAGACTATCCTCCTTTGAGTTGCTTTGCTGTTCATGATATGAGACAGAGAGTTGCCATGGGTGTCATCAAAGCAGTGGACAAGAAGGCTGCTGGAGCTGGCAAGGTCACCAAGTCTGCCCAGAGAGTTCAGAAGGCTAAATGAATATTATCTCTAATACCTGCCACCCCAGTCTTAATCAGTGGTAGAAGAATGGTCTCAGAACTGTTTGTTTCAATTGGCCATTTAAGTTTAATAGTAAAAGACTGGTTAAGGATAACAATGCCCCATAAAACCTTCAGAAGGAGAGATGAATGTTTTGTGGACCACTGTTTTTTTTGTAAGTGGCAGTTTTAAGTTATTAGTTTTTAAAATCTGTACTACTTTTTTTTTTTTTTTTTTGAGACAGAATCTCACTCTGTTGCCCAGGCTGGAGTGCAGTGGCGTGACCTCGGCTCACTGCAACCTCCGCCTCCTGGGTTCAAGTGATTCTCCTGCCTCAGCCTCCCTAGTACCTGGGACTACAGGCGCTGGCCACTGTACCCAGCTAATTTTTTTTTTTTTTTTTTTTTTTTTTTTTTTTGTATTTTTAGTATAGACGGGGTTTCTCCATGTTGGCCAGGCTAGTCTCCAACTGCTGACCTCAGGTGATCCACCAGCCTCAGTCTCCCAAAGTACCAGGATTACAGGTGTGAGCTGCCTCGTCCAGCCTAAAATCAGTACTTTTTTTTTTTTTTTTTTTTTTTAAGACAGAGTCTCGCTCTGTCACCCAAGCTGGAGTGAAGTGGCACGATCTCGGTTCACTGCAAGCTCTGCCTTCTGGGTTCACACCATTCTCCTGCCTCAGCCTCCCAAGTGGCTGGGACTACAGGCGCCTGCTACCACGCCTGGCTAATTTTTTTGTATTTTCAGTAGAGATGGGGTTTCACTAAAATCAGTACTTTTTAATGGAAACAACTTGACCAAAAATCTGTCACATAATTTTGAGATCCATTAAAACAAAGTTTGGTGAGAAAAAAAAAATAGTAGAAACCTCAACTTATAAGTAATTGCTTATTGTAAACTATACACAATTGATTCCTAACTTATCAGAAAGTGTGTGGCCAGTTTTTTAAGTCAACTGTTTGGAAGTCAGAATTTCCAACAGAAATTGCTGTGTACATAGTGCTCAATTCATAATCCATCAGAGAAATATCCATATCCTTCAATCAAGTATGAAAATAATCCATTTGCCACACTCCTTTGATGGCAATGATTTAGAGTTTTGACTTTAGAGTTTTGAAACAGGATCTTAGCTTGCCATTCTGTTCTGCATTTCAGTTAAAACACAGGTAAATGGGACAGTAAGGTGTCTGAAGATACATTAGAAAGAAATGAGAGAAATGGAATCAAAGGAGATAAGAAATGGCAGAAAAGGAATATGTTTTTGGAGGAGTTGGATGAACTGAGTAACTAAGGACCCATCAAGTTATAGTGACCTCTATCTCATCTACTGTTTTCGATTTTTGGTGGTTCAGAACTTTTGGAACAGGAGAGATGGTGCTCTAAAGCTATGCTGTCCAATTTGGTAGCCACCAGACACATGTGGCTATTTAAATTTGAATTAATTAAAATTAAATGCAGCTAACATGTATTTTCTCAGTTACACTTGTCACATTTCAACCACTCAATACGACGTTTCTTTTATGACTACCATATTGGACTGCAGAGATACAGAACATTTTCATCACTGTATAACATGTATTAGGTAAAGAAGCCAATAGTAAGTATTTTAGGCTTAGTGGGCCATGAACTGTGTCTCATACTCTCCCTTTTTTTTTCACAACCTTTACAAATGTTAAAAACATTATTAGCTCATGAATTGTACAATAAAAATGTAGAGGCTGGACACTGTTGGTTAATCCCTGCTCTGGAACATCTCATTCTTTTCCTCTAACGAAGAGCAGATTAGGAGGTCAGAGGTAGGTTCATGATTACAAAGGTTTTCTTGATCCTAAAATAGGTACTTATGCTTCACGTTGAAATTTCAGCAAAAATAGGGGCATGATCCTTTCTACCTCTGCTAAGAACTGTGATTGGGTCTATATGTTTCCTCTATCATGCCCTCATGAGCAGGGCCGTATTTTTAATCTCAGTGCTCATGGATGGTGGTACCTGAGAAAATGTATTACAATGTGATTGCTTTGGAAGCATCAGTCTTTCTGTCCATGGCATTTTCAGATGAATAAATTACTAAAAATACATATTGATGAAAGATTCACATGCTGTGTTACAATATCATTATAATTAACCTAAAAAGTCATTCTCTATTTAATATAATGAAGTGAAGCATCTTATAGAGTATTTATGCTCATTTTAAAAAAGATGTGTTATATTTATAGTGAGAGTTTAAATTTATGTATATATTTTGCATCATAAAAATGTGATCATTTGCTACAATTTTTCTATTACTAAAATTCTAAATATTTTATATTTCTCCTTTAGCTATCACCACTGGTAATAGTAAATATGAAGTTTCTAATCTTAATTTTGCTTTAAAAACAGAAAAGAAAAATCTAGAAATATTTTCTAAAATAATTATGCATTCAATTCAACAAGATTTGTTAAATATTAACTATGTGGCAAACACTATGCTAATAAGTAGTTAATATTATATATAATATATATAATAGTATTTTTTATATATATATATATTAGTTTGAAGCATGAATAGAATAATTCAATTGTGATTTGACTTAATAACACATTATGTGTTTGTAAAGTGTTTAAGCCCTGTTGGGTATTTGTCATTCACTGCCTAGTTTATTCCTCACAAAAATCTCATGGAGAAGACACTATTATTACACTCATTTTAGAAATGAGGCACATTTGTTTACTTCTGCCAGGATTATCTTTTCTACTACTATATGATCCAGAAAAATGCAATGAGACATGTGAAAACCTCAAGCAGTGCCTAGTTCATGATAAAAACTCAACTATTAAAACTCAAAGCAGTATGACAGTAGAATATAGTAGTTAGGACTACAGGCTCTGGAATCAGACTGTGGTTTCAGATGCACTCCAGCGCCAAAACCAGACAATGACATTGTAAAAGAGGAAAACTACAGGCCAGTATCCCATGAATACAGATGCAACTATCCTCAGCAAAATATTAGCGGATAAAATAAAAGTGATTGTATACTATGACCAAGTGGGAATTATCCTAGGTATGCAAGACTGGTTCGACATTTGAAAATTAATTAGTGTAATTCATCACATTAACAGGTTAAAGAAGAAAAATCACATAATCATAACAATAGATGTAGAAAAAGTATTTGAAAAAATCGAACACTCATTTATGGTTAAAACTCTCTACAAACTAGAAGTATTGGCGGACTTCTTCAATTTGCTAAAGAACATTTACAAAAAAAACTATGGCTAGCATCACACTAACAGTGACAAACTAGAAGCTTTTCTCTAAGATTAGGAGTAAAGCAAGAGTATCTCCTCTCACTACTCATATTCCATATTGTACTGGAAGTCCCAGCTAATGCAATAAAACAACAAAAAGAAAACAGAAAAAAGGAAGTAAAAAGTGCACAAATTGGGAAGGAAAAAATAATATTTTCTCTATTCACAGATATCATTATTTATATAGAAAATTCCAAAGAATCAACAAACAAGCCTTAGAACTTATAAGTGATTATAGCAGATTTGCAGGATACAAAGTGGTATGGGTTAGCTGTGTCCCCACCAAATCTCAACTTAAACTGTATCTCCCCGAATTCCCATGTGTTGTGGGAGGGACCCAGGGGGAGGTAATTGAATCATGGGAGCCGGTCTTTCCCATGTTATTCTTGTGATAGTGAATAAGTCTCACAAGCTCTCATGGGTTTACAGAGGTTTCTGCTTTGCTTATCTCTCATTTTCTCTTGCCGCCACCATGTAAGAAGTGCCTTTCACCTCTTGCCATGATTCTGAGGCCTCCCCAGCAAGGTGGAACTGTTAAGTCCAATTAAATCTCCTGTTGTTAACATACAAAAGTCAGTTGCTTTCCTAGATACCAGCAGTGAACAACTGCATTTGAAGTACAAAACACAAATTCATTTATATGAAAATTAAAAACACACAAAATATTTGTCCAAAAATGAAATACTTAGATATAAATTTATCAAAAACATATAAAACTGTATGAGAAAAATTATAAAACTCTGATTAAAAAATCAGACAATTTAAATAAATGAAAACATTCCCTGTTAATGTGTAGAAAGATTCAATATTGTTACGATGTCAGTTCTTCCTACCTTAATCTACAGATTCAATGCAATCCCAATCAAAATCTTAGAAAAATTATTTTGTGGATATTGACAAAC
Organism: Macaca nemestrina; assembly: GCF_043159975.1. NCBI lineage: Eukaryota > Metazoa > Chordata > Mammalia > Primates > Cercopithecidae > Macaca > Macaca nemestrina. The sequence continues at coordinate 68,163,794 of NC_092128.1, forward strand.
TGATTTGAAAGTTGAAATAGAAATGCAAAAGACAAGGTGTAACCAAAACAATAACAAAGAAAAATAATTGGCGGATTGATTCTACCTGACTTCAAGACTTACTATAATGGTATAGTAAGTAATAGAGACAATGTGATATTGGTGAAATAGACAAATAGATGAATAGCACAGAATAGAGAAACTAGATATAGACCCAGTTAATACAAATGAGGTCAACTGATCTTTGACAAAGGAGCAAACACAATTTCATGCAAAAATCATAGTCTTTTTTTTTTTTTTTTTTTAAATGGTTGTCTATTCACACACAAAAACTGAACATAGACTCAAACTTTATATTGTTGGCAAAAATTAGCTAATAACAGATCATAGATCTAAATGTAAAATAAACAAACTATAAAGCTGCTAAAGGTAATATGGAATAAAATCTAGGTGATCTTGTGTTTAGTGATGACTTTTTAGATACAAACCAAAAACATAATCCAAAAAATACAAAAATAATAAGTTGGGCTTCATTAAAATTAAAGGCTTCTGATCTGCAAAATATACTGTTAAGAAAAATAAAATAAAGGCTTGTAGAAAAACTTTTGTAAAACAAATATCTGATAAAGGACTCATCCAAAATAGACAAAGAATGCTTAAAACTCAACAATAAGAAAACTAACTGTCCGATTAAAAAAACAGGCAAACTATGAGAACAGATGACTCAACAAAGAAGATATACAGATGGCATTTAGGGTGACTTGATGCTCAATATCATACTTGACCAGGGAATTGAGAATGAAAACAGCAATAAGATAGCACTGCACACCACTAGAATAACTAAAATCCAGTACACCGACAACACCAAATGCTGATGAGCACGTGGGGCAACAGGATCTCTCATTGTTTGTGGGAATGTAATATGGTATAGCCACTTTGAAAGACAATCTGGCAGATTTCTTTTCGCCCAAAACGAAGTTAAGCATTGTCTTACCACACAGTCTAGCTATTGCATTTGTTGAGGGTTAATTTGTGTCTCCCTAGAAAGGTATGTTGAAGTGCTAAGTACCTTAGAATATGACCTTGTTTAGAAATAAGATCTTTACTGAGGTTATCAAGCTAAAATGAGGTCATTTGGTTCAGCCCTAATCCAACATAACTAATGTCCTTATAAGAATGGAAAATTTGTACACAAACACAGACGTGCACAAGGGAAAGACTATGTGATGACACAGGGGAGAACTCCATGTAAAATGAAGGCAGAGATTAGCATCTACAAGCAAGGAACACTAAAGATTGCTGATAATTCTCTAAACACTATTAGATAAGCATGATTATGGCCATAAGAAGAAACCCATGCTGCTGACATCTTGATTTCAGACTCCTACCCTCTACAACTTGACACAATAAATTTCTATTGCTTTAAGCCTCTCAGTTTGTAATATTTTGTTATGACAGCCATAGAAAACTAATACAGAACTCCTGGATACGTATCTTAGCAGCTTTATTCATAATTGCCACAACTTGGACACAAGCAAGATGCCCTTTAATTGGTAATAGAACAATGCAATGGAATATTATTCAATGATTTTTAAAAAAGAGATATCCAGCCATGAAAAGATGTGGAAGCACCTTAAATGAATATTACTTAGTGAGAGAAGCCAGTCTGAAAAGACTAAATACTGTACGATTCCAACGATATTATATTCTGAAAAAAGCAAAACTATAGAGGCAGTAAAATGATCACCAGTATCTAGGGATTTGGCATGAAGGATGAACATGTGAAGCACAGGTAATTTTTAAGACAGTGAAACTATTCTGTGTAATACTTTAATAGTAGATTCATGATATTATGCATTTATTAAATCCCAGGTAACTGTACAACTCAAAAAGTAAACCCTAATGTAAACTATGCATTTTAGTTAATAGTCATGTATCATCAACTGTAACAAAGGTACCATACTATTGTAAGATTGTAATAACAGGTGAAGCTATGTACAGGGGAGAAAGGAGATGTAACAAGAGGGTATAATGTCATTTTCTGCACTTTCTGTTCAATTTTCTGTAAACTTTAAATTGCTCTAAAAACTAAAGTATTTTAGTTTTAAATTTTTATTTTGTTTTTAAGTGATGCATAATTGTACATATTTACGGCTTACAGTGTGATGCTTCAATCATGTATGCGTGGCATAATAATCAAATCAGGGTAATTAAAAAAACTGAAGTCTACTAATTAAAGTAAAATGTAATCCAAAATTTACTAGCTGTGTGTCCTTAAATGATTTGTCTTTCTGGTAACTTGGTTTTCTCCTCTGTATAAAAGAACTAATAACAGAACAACAACCTTATAGAGTTGTGAGAATCAAATGCAGGTAAATACAGAATCAAATACAGGTAAACACTTAGCACAATGCCTTGTACTTATAAGTACTCAAGCGTGTTGTTAAATAAAGAGAAGGAAGAATTTTATAGGTCACATACTAGTATCTATTTTTAAAGTGGAAGTTTTTGAAATAGCTAGAGACTGGCCAATTAGTAATTTAATGTATAGTATAAAGTCTAATTTCATTACATTTCACACTGGGCTTGTTTGTGACTGGTGCATAGTGTTGAAACAATCATCCAAAATTACCGAATTTACTCTTGGTAATATGCATTTTCTCAAACAAGGTTTAAATGATCTTATACAACTCCTTACATTATGCAGCAGATGTGAACATTGTGTGAAATGTACCAAGTGGAGTTATTATGACAGACAACTATAAACACAACTTAAATGCCTTATCTTCAGTGCTCTATTCAAACAATCCTGTTTGGACAAACAGAAGTTTAGAATCATATTAGCATACATATAAGATCTTTAGGGACATTTAATAATGGCTTATATGTTCTTATTTTATTAGAAATCTTGTCTTTACTAGCAAGTGAGGTTGAAAATCAGCATTATGTTGTCTAAGTCAGTTTTCAAAGCTGGCAACATAAAGCTCATAGGCTGGTAGTGGTATTCATAAATCAAGGATTACTTTCATCTTCACTGACAGAGATTTATGTAACATTGTTTTAAATTTGTGCTTCATGTGGTAAAGCAAATTGAGTCTATTTTATAAACAAAAGCAAATTGAGGAAACCCATAGAAGACTTTGGCCACAGAAGGGTATAAATGATGTTTAACTAAATTTTGTCAGTACTATATGTTGAACTATTTAGATAAAACATGTTTTTGACATTTATTGCAAAATAATACCTTTTTCTAGACTCCTGCATTCAATGAAGTTGAGTATAAAATGAATCATTGAGGGAATTAGTAATCCTTCTCTTGACATGAATTATATTATCTGAGGATGTGAAAATCTGAAATTTTTTTCTAAGTAAATTATTGTGAAAAAGTATCCAAACCGATGATGATGAATGTAAGGTAGGCCAAAATATTACACGACCCACATGCATAATTGCTAGGCAAATTTACTGCCATTATTTAGGATTTTTATGTATATTCATTCCCACGGGTGTAATCCCATGTAGAGTCAGGGTAAGTAAATCATTCTGATGGTGGTGCCTGCTTATAGAAATAGAACAGGTTTTACAGAGCATGAGGCTTTCTGGTGGACACCCTGCCACCAGCACTGGCATTGTTGTTATTATTCCCCTGTAGAAAAACAAAAAGGCCATCCATTATGAACAAAGCTCTGCAGTAGGAAGAAAAATATATATGTTTTTAGACTCCAAGGAATATAACATTTAATGAGAAAAAGAGGCTAATGTGTATATGTGTATAAACATTAAAACACAGACAATCAGCCACAGGACTAAATAGCAGTAGGTATGAAAGATGAAGCATGCGTAAAAGTTTTTTTTTTTTTTTTAAACAAAACCAAAGCAAACAACACTGTAACTGTATCCAGAAAAATTATTTGATAATATTAGCAATACAATTAGTGTGACACTCAAATTTATATATATACCTGTGTGTATATATGTGCATGTGTGTATACATATATATAGCAAATACCATTTATACAATTTCAATTTAAATATGAATTATTTTAGCTACTGCTAACTGGAGAGGGGATAATAGACCTTTGATATCAGTTCTTTCATTTCTCAAAAATGTTACTCTAGATAAACCTTAACCAAAACACTGTAATATATATTTATGTTATTTACATTGAACTATAGTGGCCCTGACGTGTCCCTAGTAGATAGCCTTCCCTCCTAGCTAACATAATTTAAGTGGCATGCCATGTCTCTATGTCATACCAGCAGAGATGTCAGAAAAAAAAAGATGTAATTAATTCAATAGCTAATTATTTTTTCTACTCTGATTAAATTTATCCTTCCATGGCTCATCTTAGTTCACTTATATTATCTTTATTACTTGTACATGTGTACTTATTTCCTCCATTTTCCCTTATTTTTTATGCTCTTTCTTAACATGCTTTGAACTTCTTTTCTAACTCGTGTTAGATTAGTGATCATGTCCTAATCTAACTTTTAATTTCCTGCATTGATTTGATGAAATGGACTGAAATTTTTTAGTAGTTACCTTTGCATTTCTTTAATCCTCAGTTTAAAAAATACATGGAGTGGATGAATGAATTAGGAAACAAAACCCAGTGATCTATTGCCTACAAGAAACATGCTTCACCTATAAAGACACACATAGACTGAAAATAAAGGCATGAGAAAAGATATTCCATGCAAACAAAACCCACAAAACAGCAGGAGTAGTTGTACTTTTATCAGAGAAAACATATTTCAAGAAAGAAACTATAAGAAGAGACAGAGAAGGTCATTATATAATGATAAAAGTTTCAACTCAGCAGCAGATATAATCATTTTAAATATATACACCTAACACTTGAGCACCTAGGTATACAAAGAAAATATTATTAGAGCTAAAGAGAGAGATAGATTCCAATACAAAAATAGTTGATAACTTCAACATGCCACTTTCAGCATTTGACAGATCTTCCAGGCAGAAAATCAAAAAAGGAAACATCAGACTTAATCTGCACTGTAGACCAAGTGGACTTAGTAGATATTTATAGAGTATTTCACCCAACGGCTGCAGAATACTCATTCTTTTCCTCAGTACATGGGTCATTATCAAGGATAGACCATATGTTTGGTCGCAAAACAAATCTTAAAAAATTCAAAAAAGTTTAAATAATATCAAGCATCTTCTCTGACCATGATGGAATAAAACTAGAAACCAATAACAAGAGGAATTTTGGAAACTATACAAACAAATGGAAATTAAACAATATGCTGCTGAATGAACAATGGGTCAATAAAGAAATTTAGAAGGAAATAAAAAAATTTCTCCAAGCAAATAATAATGAAAAGACAATATAGTAAACTCTATGGGATATAGGAAAAGCAGTACTAAGTGGGAAATTTATAGCTGTAAGTGCCTACATCAAAAAACAAGAACAACTTTAGATAAACAACATAATGACACATCTTAAAGAACTAAAAAAGCAAGATGAAACCAAACCCAAAATTAGTAGGAGAAGAGAAATAATAATGATTAAAGCAGAAATAAATAAATTTGAAGTGAACAAAACAGTACAAAATATCAATGAAACAAAAAGTTGTTTTTTTGGAAAGAGTAGCAAAACTGACAAAACCTTAGGCAGACTAAGAAAAAAGGGAAAAACTCAAATAAATAAAAGCAGAGATAAAAACTGAGACATTACAACCAATACCACAGAAATTTAAAGGATCCTTAGTGGCTACTATATGCCAATAAATTGAAAAATCTAGGGAAAAAAAAGGATAATTTCTTGACACACATAATCTACCAAGATTGAGTTATGAGGAAATCCAAAACCTAAGCAGACCAATAACAATGAGATTGAAACTATAATATAAAAAGTCTCCCAGAGCAAGAAAAACTCAGCACCTAACAGCTTCACTGCTGAATTCTACCAAACTTTTAAAGAAGAACTAGTATCAATCCTACTCAAACTCTTCTTAAAAATAAAGGAGCAGGGAATACTTCCAAACTAATTCTTCAAAGTCAGTATTATTCTGATACTAAAACCAGAGAAAGGTACATTTAAAAAATGAAAAACTACAGGCCATATCGCTGACGAATATTGATGTAAAAATCCTTAACAAAATATTAGCAAACCAAACTCAACAACACATTAAAGAGATCAGTCATTATGACCAAGTGGAATTTATTATAGGGATGCAAAGATGGTTGGACATATGCAAATGAAACAGTGTGATATGTTATATCAACAGAATGAAGGAAAAATCATATGATTATTTCAATTGATGCCAAAAAGCATTTCATAAAATTTAATATCCCTTCATAATAAAAAACTCTTATAAAACTGTCTATAGAAGGAACAGACCTCAACATAATAAAATCCATATACAACAGAGCCACAACTAGTATCACACTGAATGGGGAAAAACTGAAAGCCTTTCCTCTAAGATCAGGAGCATGACATAGATATCCAATTTCAAATTGTTATTCAACATAGTACTGGAAGTCCTAGCTAGAGCAATCAGACAAGAGAAAAAAATAAAAGGTATCCAAATTGGAAAGAAAGAAATCAAATTGTCTTTGTTTGCAAATGATATGGTCTTATATTTTAAAAAACTTAAAGACTCCACCAAATAAACTATTTAAACTGATAAATAAATTCAGTAAATCAATAAATTTTCAGGATACAAAATCAACTTACAAAAATCAGTAGCATTTCTATCACCAACAGTAAACAATCTGAAAAAGAAATCAAGAAAGTAATTTCATTTACAATAGCTACATGTAAAATAAAATATCTAGAATTAAATTTAACCAAAGAAGTGAAAGATCTCTACAATAAAAACTATAAAACATTGATGAAAGAAATGGAAAGATATTTCATGTTCATGGGTGGGAAGAATCAATATTGTTAAAGCATCCATACTACCTAAATCAATCTATAGATTTAATACAATCTCCATCAAAATACCAATGACATTCTTCACAAAAATAGAATAAAGAAGTCCTAAAATTTATATGGAACCACAAAAGACCCAGAATACCCAAAGCTATCCTGATCAAAAGGGACAAAACTGGAGGAATCACATTTCTGACTTATACAGCCTTATAAGAAGGAGATTTCTTTAAAAGTCTATCTAGGAACTTTGTCAAATTACCTTGTATCCTTAGGGGTTATTTATTTTTAGGGGGTGGGGTTGCCACATAGGCCGTGAGATTTAGGTCTTTTCTCTTTTCCAAGTACAATTCTATTTACATGAGGCATGTAGCACCCTAGCAACACTATCCTGCCTTGAACTAGACTGCACAGTTTCAGAACAAGGTTAAGGGTGGAATAAAAAAGGCATGATTTCTCCGATTAGGATTATCAAAGTATAACTCTAATCCCTCCAATGAAGTCTGTTCCCTTCCAGTAAACTCCCTGTAAGACTATTACTAATAATAAAAGAATGTTATCTTTGATCTTTGGTTCATGGTAGAGTCATCACAAGAGGTATGTATCAAATTAGTAAACTATAATTTAGATGCTTAACATTGATTGACTACACTGCCCCTAGAAGATGACTTTTTAAACTTCCCTGGATATGCTATTGATCTCTAGTTCCTTGGTTCTTTTCCTGAAGCTTAGAGTGGGTTTTGAGACCATATGTCTGGCTTTCTGTACCTAACTGTAAAATAAATGAGAAAAAATGAACACATGACCTAGGTCAGGCACAGTGGCCCATGTCTGGAATCCCAGCATTTTGGGAGGCCTAGTTGTGAGGATTGCTTGAGGCCAGGAGTTCAGAGTGGGCAACATAGTGAGACTCTGTCTCTAAAAACAAACAAACAAAAACAGCCAGGCATAGAGGCCTGTGTCTGTAGTCCTAGCAATTCTGGAGGCAGAGGTGCTGGAAGGATTACTTGAGCTCAGGAATTTAAGGTTACCATGAACTATGATTGGGTTACTGTACTCCTTCACTCCAGCCTGGGTGATAGAGTCAGACCCTGTCTCTACAAAAAGAAACAATCCCCCGCTCCCCGCCTCAAAACAAACAAACAAACAAACAAACAAAAACCAAAAACAAAAACCTAGCAGCACACACAGCAAACCTGTTGTATAAACACAGCAAACTTGTTGTATAAGCACAGCAAATGTTTATAATGAGAAAGTTACTGAAATAAGAGGACTAGTATATTTGTGGCACTCTGGAAATCCCACAGGAATCGAACAAGGCTAGATGTTCAGCCAGAGAAGGTCTCTGGCTGAAAACGCACCATGGCATGATTTGAATTGTAGACCAAATAATGTAGTCACAGCTGTATAATGTAACAGAACTTAGGCCATCAGTACTGATCTGCTCATTTTTTGGCTAGGAGAACACAAGGCCCTCTTCTGTGATGAAGAATTGGGGCCCACGCCTTGCCATTATAGACACATGACAAAAAAAGCCACTGCCTTCCAACCCTGATCCACCACTACCACAGCATCCTCACAGATTTAAATATCTTTAGTACTTGGTTGTGTCTCTTTTCCGTGGAGCAATTTGGGTTTTCAGTTGGTTCTGCCCTTTAAGCAGTCCATACCTTCTCAGAAAGACCACTTGCAGGGGATCAGCTATAAAAACAATTAACTCTTCTTACCTCTCATGCAGAATTGCTGAAGAGGCCGGGCACAGTGGCTCATGCCCATAATCCGAGCTCTTTGGAAGGCTGAGGTGGGCAGATTGCTTGAGCCCAGGAGTTTGAGACCAGCCTGAGCAACATAGTGAGATCTCTTCTCTTTTTAAAACATAAAATTTAAAAAAAGAAACTATAGAATTGCTGAAGAGATATAATGAGAAATGATTCTGTGATTTGAAAGAAACAATAAAACAGCTTTTGGAGATGACATGTTTACATGGTAGATGATCCCTTTGTAAAAAAAAAAAAGGTAGTACTGAGAATGCATAGGTTTGTATATTGATGGTGCAGCAGCAATGATAGGCAGGTGTGAAAGCTTTACACATTAAGTTCAATTTGAAAACTCTAAAATTGAAGAGTACATTTTTCTATTCACAGAGACTCTTTTATATGTAAAGATTTGCCTGGAATTCTGGAATCCATAATAATAATGTTGTCAAAATGATACCTCTAGTAAAATTCAAGCCTCTACACTCCAATTCTATTTTTAGTTTTATTTAAAGCGATGGGAGCAGAACAGAACATTCCACTGTTTTATACTGAAGCATGCTGATAGTAAAAAGAAAGAAATTTGTCAAGAGTTTGTAAATTTAAAGAATCATATAAGAAAGTCACTATATGTAGTCCATGCCTAAAAGTAGGGGGTTATGGTTGACCTCCATAAAGGCAAAGTATATACATAAATTATTTAAATTTATCTACATGAACTATTCCCTTTAATTATTCAATCATTTTCTTATTAGTATGGATTCAGGTTACTTATTTTACATTTTGAGTAAGTATCCATAATACTTTATGGGTAGCTCAAATGGATCCATCTTGGCTATGGAAAGCTGTTTCACTTGGCTCTTATGTATCATTAACATACTCTCATTATTGTATTTTCTCCTTTCTTCTCTCTCTTCTTACATCCCTTCCTCTATCCTCCCACCATTCATACACCTTCTTACTTTCTGGCATTATAGTATCTTCTAGGCTGATGTTTTATATTTCCTGCCCCAATCCTAGAATCAGGTATTGCTCTAAGAAGCCCTGGTTCACTTTATTGGAGAACGGCATTAGAAACCCAGGTCTGAGCACTAGGTGTGCTGGCTGCTACTGGAATGTCCTTGTTTCTAAGACCTGTCAATTGACAGAGCAAGGAAATATATATATATGTAAATATATATATGTATACTAACCCATGTATTTATGTATAACTGTTTCTATCTGTACCTATATTAAGCAAAATATGTGTTTACACTGATGTCTCTAGCTCTATTATATTACTCCATGGATGATTTTAGTCTTCTCCCCTTGCTTCCACTCCAACATTAAGACACCCGGTTTCCCACCATCTGCCAGCCATGGACTTTACTGTTCAAGTGCAGTACAGATTTATAATAGTTGCAGAAAGTTTCTGTACCCCTGTGGAGGGAAACAATGTTATCATCTGTAGTATAGTGTTTATGTACTGTCCCTTTTAAGTCTTACAATTTCTGCTCACTTCCAAAATTACTTAGGTGAGCCTCATTTTCGCCAAGCTGCTTCTGTGAGATTGGTTCATATACTTGTGATTCAGTTATGTTATTTTGTCCCTGTCTGTATTTTGGCTTAGGATCCTTCAACCTCCTAAATGATTTACTTTTATTTATTTATTTATTTATTTATTTATTTAGAGACAAGGTTTGCTCTGTTGCCCAGGGTGGAGTGCAGTGGCACAATCATAGCATAATCATAGCCCATGTTATGTAGCCTTGAACTCCTGGGCTCCAGCAGTCCTGCATCAGCCTCCCAAGTAGCTAGAACTATAGGCACATGTCACCACACCTAGCTAATTTAATTTAATTTAGTTTTTTTTTTTTGTTTGTTTTTGTTTTTTTTTTTAAGAGAAGAGGTCTTACTATATACCCAGGCTAGTATCAGACCTTGGTGTCAAGTGATTGGTCTCTCAAAGTGCTGGAAGTACAGGCACAAGCCATCATGTCCAGCCCCCTAAAAGATTTTTAAAATTTGCATCTATTAGGGTCCACTCTTTGTGCTGTGAAATTCTATGATTTTGACAAATGTATAATGTCACATATCTACTATTACAGCACCACACAGAAGACTTTCAGCACCCTATAAAATTCCTTGTACTCTACCCATTTAGCCCTCCCCCTCCCTCCAAACTCTTGCAACCACTGATCTGTTTACTATCTCTTTTATTTTGCTTTTTTAAAGGATATCATATAAATATAATTGCATAGTATCTAGCCTTTTTAGACTGACTTCTTTCATTAGAAGTATAAATTTAAGATTCAGCCTTGTTATTCACATGGCTTGATAGATTATTTTGAGTTACTAAATAATATTCCATTATATAGATATACTATACTTTGTTTATCCATTTGCCTATTAAATAATATTTTAGCTGCTCATCATTTTTGGCAATTGTGAATGAAAGCTGCTATTAACCTGGAGTGCAGATTTTTAAGTGGAAGTGTTTTTGGATCAGTTAGGTAAATAGTGAGGAACATGATTGCTGGATTGTATGGTGAATATGTTTGGTTTTGTAAGAAACTGGTAAATGGTCTTCCAATTTGGTCATATCATTTACATTTCCACCAATAATGGCTGAGAGTTCTTGTTCTATATCTCCTCCAGCAATTGCTATTGTCATTTTTTAGACTGTAGCTATTCTAGTACTTGTGTAGTGATATCTCATTGTTTTATTTTACATTTCTCTAATAAAACATAAGGTTGAATATCATCCCATTTGCATATTTGCCATTTGTAGATTTTCTTTGATGAGGTGTCTATTCAAACTCTTGCCTACTTTTAATTGTTTTTTCTTACTGTTGAGTTTTAAATATTTATATATTTTGTATAAAAGTCCTTTATCACATATATTTTGCAAATATTTTTGTGTAAGGTCTGTGTCTAAGTTTTTTTTTTCATTTCTTGTTTCATTTTTACATATGAATGTCTAAAGTTTCCAACACCATTTCTTGAAAAGACTATCCTTTTTCCATCGAATTGCCTTTGCACCTTTGTCAAAATCAGTTTATGTATATATGTGGTTTTATGTCTAGACCTTCTCTTCTATCCCACTGATTTTCGTGTCTGTTCTTTCTCCAATAACATGCTGTCTTGATTACTGTAGCTTTGTAATAAGTATTGAAATTAGGTGGTATAAGTTCTTCAACTTTGTTCTTCACTATTCTGTTGGCCACTTTAGATCCTTTGCTTTTTTGTATAAATTTTAAATCAGTTTGTCAATATCTACAGAATAACCTACCAGAATTTTAATTAGGATTGAGCTGAATCTACAGGTCAAGTTAGGAAAAACTGATATCTTAATAATTTTGAGTCTTCTAACCCATAAGCACAGAATATATGGTCTTTATACCAAAGTACTTCATTTTTGGGATGCTATTGTAAATGATATTGCTTTTTAAATTCCATATGCCAATTGTCCAATGCCAGTGTAAAGTTAAGCAATTGACTTCTGTATGTTGACCTTGTATCCTGTGGGTTTGCTATTTCTTGCTTATTACTTATAGGAGGATGTTGTAGATTCTTTGGAAATTGTTACATTGAAAATTATGCCATCTTTAAATAAAGATGGTTTTTGTTACTTCATTTCCAAACTGTGTAACTTTTATTTCATTTTGTTGCCATACTCCACAAACTAGGATTAGTCTTCCTCCAGCAATTCCTCAAAATTATCAGCATATGGCATTAGGGGCTTTGGTTCCAGTTAAGCAGGTCTAGCCTATGTGTATTTAGGTACACATGTCTCTTCATATTTGGGGGTTTTGGTTTGTCTAGTGATGTATAGTTCTATGATGGATCCAAAAACAGTCACTGATTTTAAGTTTGTCCAGGTTTTTCTTGTTAAGGTTGGGAGTGATGACTTTTAATCTGTTTACATGTCAGAAATGAAACTGGAAGTCTCTTAAACTATTTAATGTGAAAAACTTCTAAAGGAATATAAATACATTTGAATTATCACACAATTTTACAATATTGTATACATCAGTGAAAGACAAGGAAGAACTATTTAATATTGAAGAATAATCAAACTCTAAAGTACAATTGTAAGAGATGGAACTAACTAAAATCATGTTAATGGAGGAAAACAAGTGTTCATTCACAGCTAAATAAAACAAAAAAATTCTGTAATTTTCTATCACGTGTGGAAAAATATTTCTTATCATGGTAAGTACCAATAATTTGAAGATATTGTTATTAAGATATCTTGATCAGAAACTGTGTATAGACATCACAAATGTTGAAAAAAGTATCATCATGAAAACAAACTCAAGTTTCTCATTAAATTTGTTTTAAGATTTCCTTTGAAAGTTTTATAAGTTATTTGTAAGTTATATAAATTATAAAGGTTATTTCTGTTATATACACAAGTAAATGTGCCCATTAATTATTAATAATTTATTTTTGTTAGAACATGTAATTAATTTTTACACCAAATTCCCTCTATTTCAAAACTCATCCCAACTTGTCCATTATGTAGTATAGGTATCATGATTTTCTCAGTGTGCCATGAAGAAAAAACTTTCTGTGAAAGACTGCTATAGTATGAAGTATCAGGGGAAGAAAACAGTGGTCTTTATTTTTTATAGAATGTTGGACAGACACAAAAGTTCATAACCTTTTGGCATTCTGAAAAATGTCTTTCTGCCAGAGAGACCAACATCAAGAATTACCTTTTTTCAGGGGTCAGCGAAGCAGCTCAAAAGTGTTAAAACAGAGAAGTCAGAGTATAGTGGGTTTTTTAAAAAATTATTTATTAAATCTGGGGTGGGAAAAATATGGGTTTGTGTTCCTGAAGAAACACTCATCTTTGGTCTCAGAGCCCATGTGTCTCCCTTCCCACATTTTAATTTTGGTGGATTGATAGTGAAGACTAGGAAGGAAAGAAAAGCTGGCTGAAGTCAGCAGTGTTGACGTCATGAGATACTGAGTAACACTGAAACTATTTCCTGGAGCAGAAGATCCTTTGTAACGTAGAAAGTTGGGTGTCCCCTTTCCACTCCTTAGCTAGCTCATGAACATGTCAAATGGCATAGGACCGCATTCCCTCCACCAGCAGGTCAAGCTCTGCAGCAAAAGCACTTCTCTCCATGGAGTAGCAGTGAAGGACCAGAGGATCCTTGTGTTGCGGTCTTGCATTGCTAGTCGACCTTATGAGAGCTAACCCTGTGCATTGTTCATAGTGTGAGGCACTGTGTATCCTGTCCCTTTTCTGAACCACAGCTGCACTGATGAGGTTAACTGAGAAGGTTCTATTGGAAGGTCTGATTTCCTATTTCCCTCTTTCCACTTGGATTTCTGATGTAGTAAAGAACTCTGTGGATGATTCTTCCCACATTATTTTAAAAAAAAAATGTTACTCTGATGATTAGCCTCTCATTGAAACAAGCAACCATATTTAGAATCCTAGAAAGCTTTGATGATACACTGGAGAATGTAAGAGATGACAAGGTACTCTGATGAGAGGTATTTAAATGTGGAATGTTGCTTGGTCTGAGATAATTTAGTAGAAGGAGGCTTGAAGACCAATTCTTTATAGGTTTGACATGGTTAATAATTGAACTACATTTCTCCTGGGAAAATAAAATACTTGATTGATTTAGCCTTTGGAAATGTCTCTCTCATAGAGGCCTTATTTGAAGTTCACTCAAAGCCTTAACTATATTCTCACCTTGTATCTTTGGTAGGCTGTACCTTGAAAGAGCATAGGTTCAGGAGTCTTGAAAATTACAACTTTGAATGACTTAAATATTTTTCTCCTAGCCATTAATGGACACATTACCAATGGTCTAGTTTTCTGTTATAGCTTACTCTGGACTGTTTGAATATAATGTAGTAAAGTCTCTGCATTTTGTAAGGAGCTTTGAGTAACTATCTCTCTTCAAGTTGACCTTTGAAACTGTGTATTCCTGATTTACAAGTTGTATATTAGCATCAGTTTATACAGTATATATTTACCTTCTAAAACAGGTTCTCTACTTTCTTCCCTAATTAGAGTCTATTCTTGTTATCAGGTAATATTATGTTGAATTACACAAACAAACAAAGAGTAAGCAAGTTTTTAACAAAATAAGTCCTTTATTGCTACAAAATTCTTTGGAAAATCTACCACAAATATTTGCAGAAAAACAAGTAAAACCAGAAAAAAAGGACCAATAATATCTACTGGCATCCATAAATCTACTGAAAACACAGCACCTTTCACTACAAAATGAAAGCCAGAATTTTGTGATTTAGGATTGGCTTTTACATGCCTTGAAAACTCATGTAGGAGGTTGGCTTATCTTCTTACAGCAGCTTTGAGTAGGAAGAATTAGCAAAAAATGAATCAAAAAGGGCAATGTGATGTGGATGAAAGGGCCGTTAACTTTTTTTGCTAAATTCACCAAGGACTCTATGATGTTCCAAAAGCAATCTTTGCCTCAGCCCTGGCATTTCTCTTCTTGGCTGCCCAGAAGGAGGTTGTGCTTCTCCCTAGGGGAGGAGCCTCTAATATGCCTGCAGTCATCCAGTCCCAAAGCTCTAGGCAGCAATGGACCACCATTCCATGTAAGCATGCATGTATGTATGTGTTTATCTATCCATCTATCTTTAATAACTGAAAGACTTGAAACAAGATTTCCATGCTCATTTTGCGGTAAGCTAAAGACATGGTACTTGAAATTTATTTAGTTTAAAAATGTCAAGTTCATTAAAATATGAAGGCCAGTGGTGAGCAGCAGGTCTACATAACTCTTGAAAACCTCTGTCCTTTTCAGTGTTAATGAGAATATGGGCTTTTAAAACAACAGCAGGTAAACGAGCTTAAATGGCTAGAAACAAAGATTAGAATCTCACGAATGCTTTGTCTGACATTGTGATATTTCTAATTGTTCTATTTATTGTGCTATACATTAGCCAGATTATTTGAGTGGGCTTGTTAGTAACAGGCTCATGCACAAGCACACTCAGTGTATGAAGCTGTTAGCATTGCACAGATCATCCACATGCAGCAGACACTGCAGGAGGTTCTCACACATGGCTTTCCAGCTTTAATTGGAATTTTATATTAAGAGTTCCCTGTGAAGGAAATATTTAGTCTCAATTGGACAGACAACAGAAAACCACACTAATGCAATTTTTATCTTTACTGTCAATTCAACTCAAATTTATCTATTTATTTGTTTATTCCACAATATTGCTATGAAATTAAAAATAATATTTAAGATATAGAATTTAATTTTATATGATGTATATATTCATGTATAAATATGTGTGTGCATATATATACATATCATCCATTAAAACTTAATATAAGGGAAGTAATGTAACAGTGGAAATGAATGAATTTTTAAATACATGATATTGAGAATATTGGTTCCAGGAAAATTCAAAGTAAAATCTCACATCATACCACATACTCAAATAATTTCCAGATAAATTAAAGAGCTAACTGTAAAATTTTTAAATCATTAAATGCTGGAAAAAATTTAGAAGCAGAAAGTAATGGAAAAAATTTAACAATAAACTGATAGGTTTTACAATGTAAATTTAAGGATTTCTGTAAAATACAAAATAATAAGTAATATTAAATTATGTATTAAGTTAGAGAAATAGTTTTAATATATATGTAAAGAGTTAATCTTAATATATCAATAGTCTTCATAAATGAATAAGAAATAAGCAAAGGACTTAAGCAGACTAACTACAAAAGAAGAAATTGAAATGATCAAGAAATGGAAAATTATTTAATTTCATTTATAATAAAAGAAATAATTGAATATTATCACTTTTTTACTCATATTGGTAAATATTTGAAATGTTCATGCAAGATATTGAATTTTACTTTCTTCATGTTAACATCTAACATTTATACGTGCTCAATATTTGCTAGAAACTATTCTAAGCACTTTGCATGTATTCAATTTAATTCTCTTAAGAAACCTATGAGACTGGTATCATTATTATTACCTGTTTACAGATAGAAAAAGTGAGGCACTGAGAGATTAAATATTTTCCAGGATCGCAAAGGTAACTAGTGGTGAAACTGGTACCAGAACTTGGACAGCCTCTCTTTTGCTTTTGAGCTCTCAACCTCTCTACTACCTGCTCCTCAACTCTTAGCAAGAGTGAGGTGAGAGAGACATCACGTGTGCTCATCAAAGCATATTTTGACACCCAATGTCTGAAAAACAGTTTACAAACATAGACACGCATACATCACAGTCCCATAGAACTTTAATTACAGAACGTGACAAAAACCTAAATATTAAGTATTGAAAATCAGAGCACACAATTTTACATACAACATGATATCTGTATAAAGTTAGTCATGGATAACAGGGTAAACATTTCTAAGCGATTTTTTAAAGCATACCTTTCTATGTTTTAGAATTTTCCTAGCATGACTAACATAACCTTTTTTGTTCAAAATCTCTGTGAAATTCTATTTAAATGTTAAAATAAAAGGTAGTAATACATGGGCTTCTTAAACATTTAGAGGGATTATAGGCAAAAGACTTACTGGGTGTAAAGGGGGGCTATCTCTTTAATAGTTGTCGTTTGTTTAAATGTCCATTTAGGTAGGTTGAAAATAACAAAAGCCTTAAGCTCATGTCAGTTACATTTGACTCACTAATTCGACAAATACTGACTGTGGACATTCCATATGGACCAAACATTCTTCTAAAAATACTGCAGGGAGCAAAAATATACTGAGTTTCTCTTCTTGAGGCATTTTTATTCCAGCATGGAGAGACAAACAATAGTCGAATATATGATAAACAAGAATAAAACAGGTGACTCGAAATTGATGGGTGATGCTATTTTCTGTAGGATAGTTGGAAAAAGACATTTACATTAAGTGATATCTATGCAGACAGAAAGAAGTAAGAGAAGAAATCTAAGGAAAAACATTCCTCACAGAGACAAGAGGAATGGATCCCTGGGGTGAGCATATGCTTGATTTGCTGGGAAACAGCAAGGTGGCCATATGGCACAAATGAAGTTGCAAGGGGAATGGAAAGGAGATTGGAGACAAATGCAGTCTATGCAGGGCTCTATAGGTCATTATGAGTACTTTGCTTTGCTCTCTAAAGGAGTGTAGGCTTTGACAAGAGAAGTGATGTGATCTGACTTAATTACAAAAACTCATTCTGGATGTCGGATGGAGAAGAGATTTGGAAGGCAAGGATGGAAGCAAGGCAACCAGTGAGGAGACTATTGCAGTGATTTCACATGTGAGGTAATTGGAATGTGACCTGGGTTCGTAGCAAGGGAGAGTGTGATTTGGGATAGATTGTGAAGGTAGACCTAGCAGAATTTGCTGATGGATTGAATGTTGGATATGAGAGAAAAAAGAAGTCAAAAATGACTCTAAGAGGAAAAATGCAAAGTTAACTTCACTTAAATGATATAATACCTCTTCTTGCTCTCCCACATCAGAGTCCTATTCCTCTCCATGGTGTTGGAGGCAGCATGTATGGGGACACACCTCCGCGATTCTCTGATGTCCTGAGTGATTATTTTGACCAATCTGTACATGTCTTAAGGAAAGATATTGTCCTACTATCATTTCTACCTCTAGCAGCTGGTACAGTTCCTTACATGTAGTAGGTACTCAACATAAAATTTTTTGAATGAATATGTTATTTACTTACCTGAGTGATTAATTAAGTGAATAGTTTTTGGGTTTTGTATATAATTCATTATGACAGTTTACTCTCTTTTCCAGAGTAGACTCAAATTACCTAAATTAAATGTATTACTGTGATTAATAAGGTTTCTTTCATTCTATATTGTTTAGTTTTTCAATTTATTTTCTTAAATTACATACACTAACCAACATATACTTATTAAATTGGTCTCTAGATCTTTTGGCAAAAGTCCCAGAATCACAAGCTCAGTCAAAATCAAAATAATAAATCATTTCAGAGAGGCATAGAGCCCGTTCAATGGTGATGGCTAAGTGTTATAAATTCTGAGTGCTGGGGACTTCATAAATATTTCTGGTGACTTTATTTTGAAACCTGAGGTGTCTTTTTACTTAAAAAAAAACAGCCAGGAGAACTTCCAAATATTTCTTTTTAAATAAGTAGATCCCCCCCCCCCCCAATTCTCTATTCCTCCATTCTTATATCCAGGTCATCAGAACCTCAAACACAGATTTCTGTGACTTTCTTCTGATTGATATCTCATCAGCTGCCAGGCTCCTTTTCCTTCTTCCTAACACCTTACTTACTGATTAGTCTTCCTAACCCTCAGGATTCATTGTCATTCATCCTAGAAAGAATATAAGATAGCCCCCTTTAGCCAAAGGACACTGCTCAGTTTCCTCATCCTATTTGTTGGGTGCCTTCCATTCTGACCAGTGTTTATGGAATGTATCCCTGGGTAAGATATTTTGCTACAAACCTTGCCTCTCTTCTGTGACTGCATTGCTCATACTTCTCTGCTCTAGCTAGAGAACTTCTTGCTGTTTCCTTTCCTCTCTGTTATTGCAATTATCTGCATGATTCTCATTTCTTATCTACTGATATCTTCACTTGATGAACAAATTAGAAATTCCTTTTTGCCAATCTGAGAGCTGCATAACCTTTCAGACTGTATTAGAGAACCACCTGCTGCAAACCACCAGTCATCTCAAGCTATCCCCTATGAAGCTCTCTCCTTTGAAGTAATGCTGTATTACGTTCATTTCAAACCTTTTAAAAATAAATTGTAAAGTTCTTAGAATTTTCATATGTGTTTTATATTTCCAAATAAACAGTACATCCTGGGGATAAGTAAGATATATATCTTGTTTTCATTTTATACCCAATTTTTCAGTTACTATGCATAGTTTAGTATACCAAGACTTGCTAATAAGCACATATTAATTTGATTAGATTTAAGAAGTATCACAGAAGATGTTAAACATTTTATATCAAATTCCATGTTATGCTTGGGAGCAGGCTTGTGACTTACAAGATTGAGTACTGGCAGCCACTACATATGCATTCACGCTTGTGACCTCAGTGTCTATTTTTATTGAACTTCCTGACACTGATTTAATCTTAGCCTGCAACCTAAATAATTAAGAACCAAACTTTATAAACTATATAAAAGTGAATTTATGAAATACATTGTCCATTCATGACATCTACTGCAATACTTTGCAGAGTCAGTATATCATGGTAATGAGAAAACAGAGACTTTGGAGTCAGTTGAACTTGAAGTAAAATACCAGACTCATATTCTAGAAACAGGCAACATCATTCCTCTAGTGCTCTCGTATTTTATTACACAATAGTACAAATAATTATTTTAACTATTTTATAGGGTTGTAATAAGCCATACATACAAGATATGTAAAACAGTTCTTGACACTTAGTGGGTTCTCAATAAGTTTTAGAAATTACTATTGCTACCATATCGTCTTTATTTTTGTTAAGTAACATTAATTCAAATATTATATTTTAATAATATCAATCATATTAAAATAGTTCTCAACCCATAAGTAAGAGAGAAAAAATTGAGGGCTATGGGCCTCCAAAGAAATAGCTATCAAAAAGCTTTCATATTTTCTTACTTTCTAAAATAAAGCCACCTTAGTCTTCAAAATTATTTGTGAAATAAAGCAAAATAGAAGCCACTAATTCATCTGTCAACAATGGGATATGGAAGTTTATTAAAAACAAACCAAAGAATTATACAATACAAGTATGACATTTAAGAAAAGATAGAAATTGAGAGTTATTTAAAGATAACTAGCCTCACATTAAAAAAAATAAAATCTTGAGGATATCATCTACTGTACCAAAATACTATAATTAATAAGTCAAATGACCATTAATCCTCAAAACTGGTAAAGTTATTTTATGATGAGCACTGTCTAAGAAAATAAACAGAAGAGAATAAATGTTTCTGCCAAATAACATAAGAATATTTTATTAACTTGGAGAACATACAATATATCCAGTGAAAACTCTGACATTGAGCACACAAATTTATATCACATTCTGCCGAAATACCACTAAAATGATAGAAATGGGATTTTTAAAAAAGGTGTATGGCACATGGACAAAGAGTTGGGAGCAGAGAAGCGGGATGTAAAAAAATCTTGTTAGCTGGAAAACAGATGGACAAGTGCTTCAGCAGACTGAAGAAAGCTGGATTTTAAGCCAGCTCTGGAGAAGACACCTGATTTGCAAAACAAAATTTCCCAAAGGCTCACCAGAGGTTTTGGTGGCACTTGTTACCTCTGATAATACAGATGAAGGAGGGGCTAAAATCAAAATGATTTGTTGAAACACTCTTTAAGAAACAATTACATACCCAAGCTCCCTTCTCCCATTCCACCTAACTTGGTCACTACTCTTCTCTCATACTAGCAAAAAAGAGTGGTTTTACGTTTCTTAAATGGTAAAACTGAGGTACTGACGATTTCTGCATAATTCAAATGAGATCTCTAGTTTTCTTTCTCTACTCCAGTCTCTAGCACTGGCAGCCAGGCTTATACCTCCCAGGCAGAGACGGCTGACTATTCTATGCAGACTGAACAGACAGAGGGAAAGTGTCCCTGCAAACTGACCAAAATGGGTTACCACACGGAAAATTCCATGGTCAATAAAAAGAAAGACCGCAATATGTTTTCTAGTGCTTCAAAGTTAAATCAACAATAACAACAGCTCTAAGGAAGTAAACTTATGGAGGTAAAAAAAAAACTCCCTCAATTACTATTATATACATAACCCATGAATTATGTGTAATTGTACATTATCTAGAAAGTCTGTGAATAACACCCTGATGTTTAAAAGAAAGAATTATTCAAAGATCAGAAAGAGCTCTTGGAAATTTAAAATATGTAATAAAAAACTAAAAACCTCAACAAAAGAATTGCAAGATAAAAATGGAAGAAATCTTCCAGACAGTAAAACAATTTCTAAAATAGAGAAGAGAAATAGAAGAGAAAACAGAGAGAAATTAGAAGGCTATTCCAGGAAGTCCTACATCTAAAAGATAGGAGTTCTAGAAAGAAAGAAAAGTAAATGGAGGAAAAGAAATCATTAAAAAAATTGATTTGAGTAAATGTTCTAGAACAGGGATATGAGATTCCAGAATTTTCTATCAATTTCCTGAGTGGATGAAAATAACTGACCAAGCACATCACCAATATATTTCAGAACATTGAAGAAAATGAGAAGATTCTGAAACAAAAATCAGTGTGATACAAAGTATCTCATGTTAGAATGGCATGGTATGTCTTAGAAACATTATTAGAAGCTAGAATATACTGGAGAATGGTCTCAAAATTCTAAGGAAAATAGTGACTCAGGACACTCCTGAAGGATGTGCTCCATAAAAAAGAGAAAGTAAAACCAAGAAAGAGAAGGACAAGTGATTCATAAACTTGGGACTCAACCCAAGGGAAAAGGGGAGAAAGTTTCCTGGATGATGGTGAAGGCAAATCTCAGATTAGTTTCCCTCAAAGCAGAGCCTGCAAAAAGGACTTGGGTATGGTTTATGTGGGAGATAATCCCAGCAGGCAGTAATGAAGGAAAGGGTGAGTGAGATAAAGAAAGAGGAAAAGTCAATATAAGAATATTTTACTGGGGGAAGACATTATTGAAAATGGCAGATATGAGACAGCACTAACTTGTAGTTCTCACTTGGAGTGACACAGCAGTGTGTGGAGACCCACACTGTGAACTTATTCTCCAATAACTACCGCAGAAACATACCAGGACAGCTGAGAGAATCCTCAGACCCTTTGAAGGAGGTGGATTGCTGCTGCAGGCTCCATGGGACAGCCAAGGAACTGTGAGGCCACCCGCTTTCTCAGCTGGGAGGCTTGTAGCCTGGGGTGAGTTCTCAGCTCTGCTCACTGGCTGCCTGGAAATAAACTCAGTGCTGTTGCAGAGACACAGTGAGAGTGAGAGTGGCCTTTTGGACTGCAGGTTGCGTGGGAGCAGAGTGAGGCCTGTGGCTGCCACTTTCTCTCACTTTCCTGGCAATCTGTGTGATGCAGCAGGGATGGCCATAATCCTTCTGGTAACTCCATTGGCCTGGGAACCACATGCTGGACCCCCAAAGCAGCCACAGCCAGCCTCACCCAAGGAGAGTCTGAGCTCAGAAACAACTAACCCTGCCTCCACCCGATGGTCTTTCTCTACCCACTCTGGTAGCTGAAGACAAAGGTCATAATCTCTTAGGAGCACTATGATCCTGCCCACCACCTAAGAAACCTGAATACTTATCCAAAGGCATTGTTGGGCAGATTTGTATCCTCCCTGTATAATCACAGATGATGTGCTCTTGAAAGTGCCACCTAGATGGAGGCCAACCAACACAAAACCAGAGCACTTAACAAAAACACAACCAAGGATCTTCATAGAGTCCACTTCACTCCCTTGTACCTCCAGCAGAGTAGGTGCTGGTATCCATGGCTGAGAGATCTGAAGATGGATCACATCACAGAACTCTTTGCGGACATTCCCCAGTACCAGCCTGGAGCCTGGTAGCTCCGCTGGGTGGCTAGATCAAGAAGAGAAATAACAATCACTGCAGTTTGGCTCTCAGGAAGCCCCATTCCTAGGGGAAAGGGAAGAGCACCATGTCAAGGGAGAACCCCTGTGGGACAAAGAATCTGGGCAGCAGCCTGAAGTCTCAGATCTTCCTTTGACATAGTCTCCTCAAATGAGAAGAGACCAGAAAAACAATTCTGGTAATATGACAAAACAATGCTCTTTAAAGCCCCCAGAAGATCACAGTAGCTCACCAGCAATGAATCCAACCCAGAAGAAATTTCTGAATTTCTAGAAAAAGAATTCAGAAGGTTGATTATTAAGCCAATTAAGGAGGCACCAGAGAGAGGTGAAGTCCAACTTAAAGAAATCAAAAACATGATACAGGATGTGAATGGAAAAATCTCTAGTGAAATAGATAGCATAAATTTAAAAAAAATAACAACTTTTGGAAATCAAGGACACACTTAGAGAAATTAAAAATGCCCTGGAAAGTCTCAGCAATAGAATCAAACAAGTAGAAGAAATCACTTCAGAGCTTGAAGATAAGGCTTTTGAATTAACCCAATCCATCAAAGACAAAGAGAAAAGAACTTTAAAAACATGAACAAAGACTCCAAGAAGTTTGTGATTATGTTAAATGATCAAACCTAAGAATAATTAGTGTTCCTAAGGAAGAAGAGAAATCTAAAAGTTTGGAAAATATACTTGAGGGAATAATCAAGGAAACTTCTTTGGCTTTGCTAGAGATCTAGACATTCAAACACGAGAAGCTCAAAGAACACCTAGGAAATACATTGCAAAAAGATGATTGCTAGGCACATAGTCATCAGGTTATCTAAAGTCAAGAGGAAGGAAAGAATCTTAAGAGCTGTGAGGCAGAAGCATCAGGCAAGCTATAAAGGAAAACCTATCTGATTAACAGCAGATTTATCAGCAGAAACGCTACAAGCTAGAGGGATTGGGGTCCGATCTTCAGCCTTCTTCAAACAATTATCAGTCAAGAATTTTTATCCAGTGAAACTAAGTTTCATAAATGAAGGAAAGATACAGTCTTTTTATGACAAACAAATGCTGAATTTGCCACTACCAAGCCAGCACTATAAGAACCGCTAAAAGGAGCTCTAAATCTTGAAACAAATCCTCAAAATATACCAAAATAGAATCTCTTTAAAGCATATATTTTATAGGACCTATAAAACAAAAATACAATGGAAAAAAAGGTATTCAGGCAACAAATAGCACAATGAACAGAATAGTACTTCACATATCAATATTGACATTGAATGTACATGGACTAAATGCTCCACTTGAAAGATAAAGAATGACAGAATGATTAAGAACTCATCAACCAAGTATCCGCTGTCTTCAAAAGACTCACCTGACACATAAGGACTCACATAAACTTAAGGTAAAGGGGTGGAAAAAGGTATCCCATGCAAATGGGCAGCCAAAGTGAGCAGGAGAAGCTATTCTTATATCAGAAAAAACGAACTTTAAAGCAACAGCAGTTTAAAAAGTCAAAGAGGGACATTATATAATGATAAACAGACTAGTCTAACAGGAAAATGTCATCATCCTAATTATATATGCATCTAACACTGGAGTTCCCAAATTTATACAACAATTACTACTAGAC
Source organism: Macaca nemestrina (assembly GCF_043159975.1). Taxonomy (NCBI): domain Eukaryota; kingdom Metazoa; phylum Chordata; class Mammalia; order Primates; family Cercopithecidae; genus Macaca; species Macaca nemestrina. The sequence continues at coordinate 68,188,572 of NC_092128.1, forward strand.
CTAAGAAATAAGATAGATACCAACACAATAATAGTGGGGGACTTCAATACTCTGCAGACAGCACTAGACAGTCATCAAGACAGAAAGGCAACAAAGAAACAAGACAGAAAGTCAACAAGGAAACAAACTATACGCTAGAATAAATGGACTTAATAGATATTTACAGAACATTCTACTCAACAACTGCAGAATATACATTCTATTCATCAGCATATGGAACATTCTCCAAGATAGACCATATGATAGACCACAAAACAAGTCTCAACAAATTTAAGAATATCGAAATTATATCAAGTACTCTCTCAGACTGGAGTGGAATAAAGTTGGAAATCAACTCCAAAAGGAACCATCAAAATCATATAAATACATGGAAATTAAATAATCTGCTTCTGAATGATTGTTGGGTCAACAATGAAATCAAGATGGAAATTAAAAACTTCTTTGAATTGAACAATAATGGTAACACAACTTATCAAAACTTCTGGGATACAGCAAAAGCAGTGTCAAGAGGAAAGTTCATAGCCTTAAATACATCAAAAAGTCTGAAAGAGCACAAACAGACAATCTCAAGTCACACGTGAAGGAACTAGAGAAATAAGAACAAACCAAATCCAAACCCAGCAGAAGAGAAGAAATAACCAAGATCAGAGCAGAACTAAATGAAGTTGAAACAAAAAAATTCAAAAGATAAATGAAACGATAAGCTTGTTCTTTGAAAAGATAAAATTGTTAGCCCATTAGCAAGATTAACCAAGAAGACAGAAGATTCAAATAAGCTCAATTACAAATGAAATGCGAGATATTACAACCCATACCACAGAATTACAAAAGATAATTCAAGGCTACTATGAACACCTTTATGCACATAACCTAGAAAACCAAGAGGGGGTGGATAAGTTTCTGGAAATATACAACCTTCCTAGATTGAACCAGCAGGAAACAGAAACTCCAAACAGACCAATAACAAGCAGCAAGATTGAGATGGTAATTAGGAAGTTACCAACAACAAAAAATTCAGGACCAGAAGGATTCACAGCTGACATCTATCAGACATTCAAAAAGAATTGGTACCAATGCTATTGATACTATTCCAAAAGATAGAGAAAGAGGGAATTCTCCCTAAATCATTCTATGAAGCCAGTATCACCCTAATAGCAAAACCAGGAAAGGACATAACAAAAAAAGCCAACAACAACAACAACAACAAAAAGAAACAACTACACACCAATATCCCTGATGAACATAGATGCAAAAATCCTCAATAAAATACTAACTGACCGAATCCAACAGCATATCAAAAAGATAATCCACCAAGATCAAGTGGGTTTCATACCAGGGATGCAGGGATGGTTTAACATTAGCAAGTCAATAAATGTGATACACCATATTAACAGCATTAAAAACAAAAATCACATAATCATCTCAATAGACACAGAAAAAAGCCTTTGACAAAATCCTCAACCCTTTGTGATTAAAACCCTTAGCAAAATCAGCATAGAAGGCATATAACTTAAGGTAATAAAAGCCATCCATGACAATCCCACAGCCAACATTATACTGAATGCGGAAAAGTTGAAAGCATTTCCCCTGAAAACTGGAACAAGGCAAGAATGCCCACTTTCACCACTTCTATTCAACATAGTATTGGAAGTCCTAGCCAGAGCAATTAGACAAGAGAAAGAAATGAAGGCCATTCAAATTGGTAATGAGGAAGTCAAAGTGTTGCCATTTGCTGATGACATGACTGTATACCTAGAAAACCCTAAAGACTCAACCAAAAAGCTCCTAGAGCTGGTAAATTAATTCAGCAAAGTTTCAGGATACAAAATTAATGTATACAAATCAGTAGCTCTGCTATAAGCCAACAGCGACCAAGCTGAGAATCAAATCAAGAACCCAACCCTTTTTACAATAGTTGCAAAAAATGAAAATAAAAATAAAATACTTAGAAATATACTTAACCAAGGAGGTGAAAGACATCTCCAAAATAAAATACAAAACACTGCTGAAAGAAATCATAAATGACACAAACAAATGGAAACACATCCTATGCTCATGGATGGGTAGAATCAATATTGTGAAAATTATCATACTGCCAAAAGCAATCTACGAATTCAATGCAATTCCCATCAAAATACCAACATCATTCTTCACAGAACTAGAAGAAAATGATCCTAAAATTTATATGGAACCAAAAAAAGCCTACATTGCTAAAGCAAGACTAAGCAAAATTAAAAAAAAAAAAAAAAAAAGCAAACAACAACTAAAAATATGGAGGCATTACATCACCTGACTTCAAACTATACTATAAAGCATAGTCGCCAAAACAACATGGTACTGGTATAAAAACAGGCATATAAACCAATGAATCCAGAATCCAGAAATAAAGCCAAATATAGTCAACTGATCTTTGACAAAACATACAAAAACATAAACTGGGGAAAAGACAACCTATTCAACAAATGGTTCTGGGATAATTGACAAGTCACATGTAGAAGAATGAAACTGGTTCTTCATCTCTCATCCTATATGAAAACCAACTTAAGGTGGATCAAAGACTTAAGTCTAAGTCCAGAAACCATGAAAATTCTAGAAGATAACATTGGTAAAAACCTTTTAGACATTAGCTTAGGCAAAGACTTCACGATCAAGAACCCAAAAGCAAATGCAACAAATACCTTAAGATAAATAGATAGGACTTAATTAAACTGAAATGCTTTTGCACAGCAAAAGAAATAATTAGCAGAGTAAACAGACATTCCTCAGAGTGGGAGAAAATCTTTGCAATCTATGCATCCAACAAAGGACTAATACTCAGAATCTACAAGGAACTCAAACAAATCAGGAAGAACAAAACAAACAATCTCATCAAAAAGTGGGCTGAGGACACGAGTAGACCATCCTCAAAAAAAGATATACAAGTGGCCAAAAACATGAAAAAATGCTCAACATCACTAATTATTAGGGAAATGCAAATCAAAACTACAATGCAATACCCCCTCATTCCTGTGATAATGGCCATAATTTAAAAATAAAAATAAAAAAATAGATGTTGGCATGGATGTGATGAAAAGGGAATACTTTTTTTTTCTTTTCTTTGAGACAGAGTCTTGCTCTGTTGCTAGGCTGGAGTGCAGTGGTGTGATCTCAGCTCACTGCAACCTCCTCCTCCCTGGTTCAAGCGATTCTCCTTCCTCAGCCTCCTGAGTAGCTGGGACTACAGGCATGCACCACCACACCGAGCTATTTTTTGTATTTTTTGTAGAGATAGGGTTTCACCATGTTGGCCAGGATGGTCTCGGTGCCCTGACCTCGTGATCCACCCGCCTTGGCCTCCCAAAGTGCTGGGATTACAGGTGTGAAAAGGGAACACTTTTACACTAATGGTGGGAATATACCACCATAGAAAACAGTGTGGAGATTCTTTAAAGAGCTAAAAGTAGTTCAACCATTTGATCCAGCAATCCCACTCCTGAATATCTACCCAGAGGAAAATAAGTCACTATATGAAAAAAAAAAAAAAAAAAAACCGCTCATGCATGTTTATAGCAACACAATTTGCAATTGCAAAAATATGGAACCAGCCCAAATGCTCATCAATCAACAAGTGGGTAAAGAAAATGTGGTACATACATATACATATTTACCATGGAATACTGCTCAGCCATAAAAAGGAACAAAATAACGTCATTCACATCAACCTGGATGGAATTGGAGACCATTACTCCAAGTGAAGTAACTCAGGAATGGAAAACCAAACATTGTATGTTGTCACTCATAAGTGAGAAGTATGCTCTGAGGACACAAAGGCATAAAAATGATACAATGGACTTTGGGAACTCGGGGGAAAGAGTGGGTAGGGGTTGTGGGTTAAAAGACTAGACATTGGGCACAGTATACACTGCTTGGGTGATGGGTGCACCAAAATCTCAGAAATCATCACTAAATAACTTATTCAGGTAACCAAACACCACCTGTTCCCCAAAAACCTATTGAAATAAATTAAAAAAAAATGAAAAAGAATACATCTACTGGTCTCACATTGTAAGCTACTGTGGTTCAATTACAGAGGACCTCTGTGAGAAGCATCTGTAATGACCCCAAGAATTGTTACCTTGTAAGAGAGGAGGCTGAAATATTAATCCAGTGGTCACCTTCCCCATTGTTCAACATTAATACTGAATTGTTAGCTCTTCCTTACTTCTGGGCCTTATTCTGGAGTAGTTGAGGCAGAGAGTAGAAAGCCCTACCAAGAGAACTTGAGGTGGGATGATAGCATTAGTCTGAGATCTCGGGGCACATTCTACCCCAGCGACAGCTGAAATCAGAGATGTGAGAGAATATGAGGTGAGACAGCAAGGGTGGCTGCTATAGGCCCATAGATTCAGGCCCACCAAGCTGCCATCTGTGACAGAAGCAAGTCATAATTCTTCAAAAGAGTACTTCAGATTGAAATGGATGAACTATCTTGACTTTTTAACATAGTGAGTGAAGTTACACACAACTGAGGGGAAAGTGTGGGCATGAATTAGTGATAAGTAAATAGAATACGAAGTAATAAGGAAAAAAGAAAATTATTAATTCTGAGGAAAAAATTTGTTAAGCAATAATAAAAAATTGTCATAGTTTCTTATATGCCTCATTAGTGAATATCATTTACAAGGAAATAATGATATAAATTTTGAATACTGAGCTAAAAAATTATGATGCACTGAGTATGCAATTAGGGGTGGAGGGTGAAAGAGTGAGGTGTCAATAGATAATGACTAAAAAATTTAAAGTTAAGAAGTGACAAAATAAATTTATCATTTAGAAATGTTGAATACATCAGGAATATTTTCATGTTTCTGCATGGTCAAGGCTTTCTGAACAATGGAAATTGACATGTGATAAAGATAATGACTTTTTTTCCCCTGCCCTCTCCATTTGCTCTTTACACCCTAACCACTTGTCTGCTTCATTGTGAAGCCATCTGCTCCCACTCAAAGGGTAACAGGGTAACAAAACCTTTCTTGTCTCCTCCAGCGCCTAATGCTTACATTTGAGAGTAGAGATCTTTTCCTGAATCTGCCAGAAAGGCATGCTTTTGTGCTCTCTCCCTTTCTGGAGAAGAGGAGGAATGAACATGACAGCTCCTATATAATAGCCCATTTTCATAATTTCAGGGGTCCTCTACTGTAATACAGATCTCCTGGATGTGCAAGTGACATTTTCCATCTTCTTTTCAACTAGTGTGTGAATAATGGGGTGTGAAGAAAGCAAGCAAGATATTCTGTAAGTAAATAATAGGTTTGCCTCTGATGCAGAAAACTAATGTTTACTGTTACAATAAGTACATATAGATATATAAAAGGTTATCAGAATTATATACTGAAGTATCACCTAAAATGATTGAATTTGGTTGTTTCAAGATTGAGAAACAGAGATGAAGTAATTCAGAAAATGGTTTCTTATGATAAGCCTTACATATCTATTTGACTCTGGAGACTATGTACCTGTGTAACTTTGATAAAAATAAACATTAATTTAAATGTTTAAATGACTACCAATAAACTCCATTATCACAAAAGAAAAGTAGCTCTTTAGCATTATCTAGCTGACCTTGCAATTTGCAGTAGTGTAATATTTCTGTATTACAGTTTGATTTTACTTTTACTGCATTGTTTGCTATACTCTTACTAAAAAGGTATTAGCCTACATTATGCACTTGTTGCTTCACAAATGAATTCAAGAGCTATATGGTTAAAGGAGCTGGGCTCACACTGTAATTATTTAAGTTTGGCCACAAATGGCCTTCAAAGAATGCCTTGGGATTTTTTCATTTTCTCTGGGTCAATACCTTTCCTCCCTAGGACCTTTTGCTATAAATGTAATTGCAGTTTATCAAGGCAGTTAGTCATACACAAAAGATTTCTGAGATACCAGTATGAGAAGGTCTGCACAGTAGTTTTCTAGCTGCTATCAGTCATATAACTTGGTGACATAAAGATTTTATCCTTGTCCCACATTTTTTCTCCTTAACCTTGAACAGTATTTCTTTGTGTATTACATTTATCTCAATAGCTTTTGTGGAAAAATAGATGAAAATGGTCTATGAAGATGTTAATATATTTTGGTATTAACATGAAGTTTGCCATTTCAAAGATGGAGAATGCTAAATAATAATGAGTAATATAAATTTCCAAAATTTTTTGCATTACATCTGAACTTATTACCCATACAAAATCTCTTGCTTCTTGCATAAATGCTATTTTTTCTGTAATAAAGATATTTGATTGACTATTTTGGAGATTTTGAAGGCTAAAGTTTTGGAAAGTTCCCTTTAGGGATAGATTATTAACTCTGCATAATTTAATAATATTTTGGTTTATTTTTCAACAAATTTAGCTGACTTTAATTTGAAATTTATGAATTGGTGCAGGTCCATTCTACAAAATAGAATGAGAGTTCCCACTGGGCAATGGCAGAACAGTGGGTTTTGTAAGGTGGGAACAGGGGAGGAGAACAACAGAAAAAAAAAGCTGGCCTGGTGTGGTGGCTCACGCCTGTAATCCTAGCACTTTGGGAGGCTGAGGTGGGTGGATTGCCTCAGCTCAGGAGTTCAAGACTAGCCTGGGCAACACAGTGAAACCCCATCTCTACTAAAATGCAAACAATTAGCCAGGCGTGGCGGCATGTGCCTGTAGTCCCAGCTACTTGGGAGACTGAGGCAGAGAATTGCTTGAATCTGGGAGGCGGAGGTTGCAGTGAGCCCAGATGGTGCCGCTGCAGTCCAGCTTGGGCGACAGAGCAAGACGCCTTCTCCAAAAAAAAAAAAAAAAAAAAAAAAGCTGACTTGTTTTCGTCAGATCAGGTTACTTCAGATTAGTTTTTTGTAAGAGCTAAAGCAGAGGAATCTTCCACATTGTGCTGACTCATGTAGACTGGAATATCCTGTTTTCAAAGAAAAATTGGTATTTTGGGGGTTTATCTGCTTTTCCAGTTTGATTATGTGGCATTTAGCTTGAGTGACTCCATATCAATTTGGTTTGGTCTGCTAGGGTCCAGTTCAGGAGGTCAGACTAAAACAATTGCTTCTCAGGACTTTTGTTTAACAATCATTGTATGAACTTACTAATTTGTCTGCCATTGTAAAGGTTCTAATTTTTTTTTTCCAGCTTGTCATTTGCCTTTGTAGTTCTGTTTGTCCTATCTTCCCTACATTAACAGCAGAGTTGGCTCTTTTCTATTGTTTTTATTTTTATGTTTTTCTCTTTTTATGTATTTCTTTATTTTATTGCTCCCTGACTGGGCTGGGCACTCACAGACCACTTTGTAGTTAAGAAACCAGGATCCATGAGAGAAGAAAGGTTGCCTAGGTCCCTACATCAAGAGTGTGGGAGCCAGAATTGAAACCCAGTCCCAGGTGGGGAAGAGCCTGCAAGGGTATTTCTCAGGTCAGCTGCCTAGGCCAGAGACAATCCAGAAGAGGCTTGGGAAGTGAAGAGGAGGGTTCAAGTGGCTGATAAAATTCACAAGGGTCATGGCAGAGCAAGCCAACAGAAGACTACCTCCCACTCCCGCTGCCGGGCAGCTCTGTTCTCATACCTTCTTGTGGCATTGGCAATGGGACGTCCAGAACCTCCCCTCACTCAACAGATCCCTCACAGTGACCGTGGTACACTGGACTGTGGGCCTTTGCCTTCCAGGCTCTCACAGGTTAGTGGAAAATCCTATAGCCCCCTTCAGTTTAGACTGTCATTTTAAGAAGGTAAGTGGCAATGGGTATGCAGGAACTGCAGTTTTAGGCCCCAAATAAGTCTACTGATGAATGCTGGAGCCTTTTGGCATCAGAGCCTGAAGCACTGATGTAGTCTGGTGTTGGACTTCAGGCTGTGTGGCCGGGCCATGAGAACCAGGAGCCCACCTCCACCCCAACCCCACTACCAATCCTTGCATCGGACAAATGGGAAGAACAGATAGATTACATGCTCAATTCCATGTCAGTTACATACTCAACAGTCACACGCTCAATTTCTAAATGTGTCGGCTCTTTCCTAACTTCCCAGATTGATAAGGTGATGCAGAGGATGAAACATGTGACGAGCTATATTAATCAGGGTTCTCTTAGAGGGACAGAACTTTCTCTTTCTCTCTCTCTCTCTCTATATATATATAATATGAATCTATAAATCTATATATAAATACATATATAAATCTATAAATCTATATATATAAATCTATATATATAAATACATATATATATAAATATATATATATAAAGGGGAGTTTGGCCGGGCATGGTGGTCACACCTATAATCCCAGCATTTTCGGAGGCCAAGGTGGGCAGATCACCTGAGATTGGGAGTTCGAGACCAGCCTGACCAACATGGAGAAACCCTGTCTCTATTAAAAATACAAAATTATTCAAGCATGGTGGTGCATGCCTGTAATCCCAGCTCCTCAGGAGGCTGAGAATGGCTTGAACCCAGGAGGCAGAGGTTGCGATGAGCTGAGATGGTGCCATTGCACTTCAGCTTGGGCAACCAGAGTGAAATTCAGTCTCAAAATGAAAAATAAAAAATAAAATAAAAAAAAGAGCTAGGTGCGGTGCCTCACCCCTGTAATCCAGCACTTTGGGAGGCTGAGGTGGGCAGATCACGAGGTCAGGAGTTCGAAACCAGCCTGACAAACATGGTGAAACCCCCTCTCTACTAAAAAAACAAAAAACAAAAAAACAAAAATGAGCAGGGCGTGATGGAGCGCACCCGTAATCCCAGCTACTCAGGAGGTTGAGGCAGGTGAATTGCTTGAATCCGGGAGGTGGAGGTTGTAGTGAGCCAAGATTTCACCATTGCACTCCAGCCTGGGTGACAGAGTGAGACTCCCCCTCAAAAAAAAAAAAAAAAAAAAAAAAAGTCGGGAGTTTATTATTAACTTACACAATCACAAGGTCCCACAATAGGCTTTCTGCAAGCTGAGGAGCAAAGAGCCAGTCCAAGTCCCAAAACTGAAAAACTTGGAGTGTGATGTTCGAAGGCAGGAAGCATCCAGCACGGGAGAAAGATGTAGGCTGGGTAGCGAGGCCCGTCTCTCCTTTTCACATTTTCTGCCTGCTTTATATTTGCTGGCAGCTGATTAGATGGATCCCACCAGATTAAGGGTGGATCTGCCTTCCCCAGCCCACTGACTCAAATGTTAATCTCTTTTGGCAACACCCTCACAGACACACCCAGGATCAATACTTTGTATCCTTCAATCCAGTCGTTGACACTCAGTATTAACCATCAGGCAAGCACTTCTGTGGACAAGCAGCACTGCGCTTGGATTCTGGTTTTGGACTGTGCTGGGCCATTTGTCTCCCCAGTTTCATCTCTAACTTACACCACATACTTATTCAGTAACCACAAAGGTGTAGTATCCCCCCAAAATGAGACGGTCTTTATTTCTGGGACCATGAGGGATCACCGTCCGCCTTCCCTCCTTGAGTGAATCACCTCTGTGCTGGCGGGCACCCCCTTCCTCCCTCCTCCTTCTTTCTTTCCATCTACCTCTCTCTCAGTATAGCTGGGCAAATGTTGGAGCGGGGAGAAACAGTGTGCTAGACCCTGTCAACCCTTAGATAGAAGACATGAATTTCTTTCTTTCGAAGGCAGGAAGCATCCAGCACAGGAGAAAGATGTAGGCTGGGTAGGAATTTTACCTTGGAGTTTGCTGCTAGGCCCCTGCAGGGCGAGTTGCAAGGAGGGGATTGTTTCAGGAAACGGCCCCGGGGCAGGTGCAGGCTCGGCTTCCGTAAAGAACCCCATTTGGTTGGACAAATGGAAAAGAAGGCTGGATAAAGCTGGAGATGCAAGGTCGGATCAGGGAGCAGCACAAAAGCCTGGTCGAGGGAAGTCACCACTATGCCAGAGAAGAATCCATTATGGGGACACAGAAATGACCAGAATAGAAATGATCGTGCTTTACTGATTACAAAATAATACATTTCTACGAAACAGTCCTCATCCTGACAAATCCCTCTCTCTGGTAGACTTTGTACATTGTAAACGCGCCATGTTTATTTGGTTAATAAACGGAAGGACACACGAATTTTATAAAGTCGATCCTTTTTTCTCCCATCTAAGAAAAACCCCAAAGTCGGGTGCACTCTGAGGCCCTTCCATTCTGACAACTTCATTTCCCTGGAAAGTATGTCTGGAGGCCATTCCACGACAAAGTATACAAATCTTAATATTCCTCTTCAGTTTTCATAATGTGAAGGCTACTGAGGAGCGCAGGACACAGACTTAGGTCATTTCCACGGGTTTGCCCTGCAGCTCCCCCAGAGGTTCAGACCCTGCAGCGGGTCCTCTGGGGCCTCCCAGGCGGGTTGGGTTAGAGAGGAAGAGAAGGAAAACGCTCCTAGTGCTTAGCAGGGCCCTGCACAAAGGCGGTGGCTGTGCAGGGGCCAGGAAAGAGGCCGAGAGGCAGGATGTGGCCAGAGCTTCTGGGGCGGTGGCGGAGAGGGCTGCTTTCAGGTCCCCGCGCACCCCCACCCACCGTCCCCCTCCGCCCCCCCCCGGCCGCTTCTCCTGGCTGCCAGAACCACAAGGGCTGCAGCTCCGCGGTGACAGGTCCTGGGTCCCCGCAGGGTCCTGCCTCGTGCTGGGAGCAGGCCAGGTGCCCTGGAACGAACTTGAGGCCCAGCACTGATAGCTTGCAACTGTGGGAAGGGCTGGTGGCAAGTGGTACCTGGAAGCAGTGTTGAGCCCAAGGGCGGAGAGAAAGGGACGTCTCGCTAAGGCTGGCCGGGCGCACTGGCTGCCATCTCCAGGTCAGGGTGGTGTTGGCCGGGGCATTCGGGCCTGAGACACCAGCGTGCCCTCAGAGGAGAGTTTGGCCCCAAGCCTCCTCTGATTCCCAGGAGAAGTTGCGCACATTCCTCTGAACCCCTGGGAAGCTCTGCTGGCAGGAGTAGTCAGGGGCCAGCACCCCAGGCTGACCGGGGTGAGCGATTGGGGCCTGTGCCCAGACTGCCTCCACACTGGAGCTTCCGTGGCTTCTCTTCGGTATTCAAGCTCTCTGGTTCTGAAATCAAACCTGGATTCATGGCTTGGGAATCTGTGTTTTCTGGCCAGTTCACCTATGACAGTAATACCAGGATAAGCGTACCTTTCGAAGGCCTCAATTAGAATGTGTTTCGATATTTGTCAGATTCGGTTCTCTTGCCCCTCTGGCCTTGCTCAGGTCTGTCAAGCCATGACCTGAGCTCACTGTCCACTGGGAGCCTCAGTGGAAATCAGTATTTTAAATATTTATCAGGCACGGTGGCTCACGCCTGTAATCCCAGCACTTTGGGAGACTGAGGCGGGTGGATTACCTGAGGTCAGGAGTTCGAGACCAGCTTGGTCCAACCTGGTGAAATGCAGTCTTTACTAAAAATGCAAAAATTAGCCTGGCGTGGTGGTGGGCAGCTTTAATCCCAGCTACTGGGGAGGCTGAAGCAGAATAGCTTGAACCTGGGAGGCAGAGGTTGCAGTGAGTTGGGATAGCACCACTGTGCTCCAGCCTGAGCAACACAGTGAGACTCCTGTCTTAAAAAAAAAAAAAATTAAACATTTATAACTATACTTTTTTAGTAGCTTAGTTGCCATTAAAATTCTGGCAGTTCATTTTAAAAGACAAGGTCATTACTACCATTACTAGTTGAGGGTAGTTGTCCAGGTGCTCGGCATTTTTAGCAAAGAATAGGACAAAATGCACAAGCAAGGCAGCGAAGGCAAATATTTCTTTTAAATGAGCCTACACTCCACAAGGTGGGAGCCAGCTCTAGCAAGAGGCTCAGGAGTACTAGCTATAGAATTTTCTGGCATTTACATACCCTCTGGATTTATATACTCTCTAGAGGTTTCTCCTTGGTTCCCTCTAGTGGTCCGTGACCAGTCTGGTTGGTTGAAGAGTAGGCCTGCAACCAGTCTGCTTGGTTGCTGGAGGGGACCAATCAGAGGTATTTTCATTTTCCAACTTCCAGGCAGCAACTGTCACACATAAAAAGGAGGGGTTGGTATCCAGTCAGCATGAGTCAGCCTTAGGTTTCCTGCCCCCAGACCCTTATTGCTTCTCTCATTACGACTATGTATTTGCCAGTTGGAGAGAGGGAATAATAGTTGCAGGGTGGGCAGTGGCAGGGGGAGGGGTGTGAGTCAGATAACATAACTTCTAAAAATAAACTTTTTATTTTCGGAATAATTTAAGATTTACAGAATTGCATGGATAGTATAGTGGGCTGCTACATAGCCTTCATCTAGTTTCAGTTTTCTCTGTTATAAACTTAGATTACCATGTACATTTGTCAACACTAAGAAACCAGCATTGGTATATTACTATCAGCTAAATACTTCTCTTTATTTGGATTTTACTGGTTTTTCTATGAACGTTCTTTTTCTCTTCCGAGAGCCAATCTGGGCTATCACATTCCATTTAGTCAACACATCTCCTTAGTCTCTTCTGATGTGTGACAGTTTTTCAACCTTTCCTTGTATGTACTGACCTTTTTACTTTTGAGGATTGCTGGTCATGTATTTTTGCTTCAATTTGGGTTTATCTGACATATTCCTCATGATTAGATTGGGTTATGAGTTTTTGGAAAGAATACTACAGAGATGATGTGCCTTTTTCATCCCTTTATACCAGGGAGTACATGGAATCCACATGACATCATTGGTCATGTTAACCTTGGTCACTTGGCTAAGGTAGCGTTTTCCAGGCTTTTTCACTGTAAAGTTACTATTTTTTCCTTTCCTGATTCTTTTCTTTGAAGTCAATTACCAAATCTGCCACACTTAATGGGAGTGGGGATGGGGAACTTAAGCTTCACCTTTGGAGAGAAGAGTATCTATCTCTCTCTATCTATCTATCTATCTATCTATCTATCTATCTATCTATCTATCTATCTATCTATTTTTTTGTGTGTGTGTGTGTGATTTAGATCCTCTTATAAGGAAACTTTGTCTCTTTTCTCTCTTTATTTAATCAATCAATACAGACTTACACATATTTGTTTTAGACTTTAGATTATACTCTAACACTACATTATTTATTTTATTTTCCAGCTTTGGACATTAGGAGCTCCTTCAGGTTGGTGTCTGTGTCCTTCTGAGATTGCTTTATGAGATTTTTTTTTTTAGTGCTTTTTAATTTCTGATACTTCAAGGTACTTCAGACTCATCTTGTATTTTCCCTGTTCGTTCCTAAATCAACCAAGATGCTCTGGTTCTTTTAAATGGAGAATTGTATTAGAAACCAAAATCTGGGCACTGGATGTAAGGTGGTTTTTTAAACGTGAGAAGTCTGTGCATATGTGGTTGGTTGAGTGAAAAGTTCCAGTAGAGGAGACAGAAATAAGAAAGGAGAATGATATAACTGGAACACAAATAATTGGTAGGAATTAACAGCACAAGTAATCAGGCAGTCACATTCATATTTCTGTTATTTACAGGAAGAAAGAATAGAGTCATATAAAGTTTAATTGATGTCAAAAATTAAAATGTATGTTATCTCTCTCTCCCTCTCTCTCTCTTTTTTTTTTTTTTTTTTGAAACAGTCTCGCTCTGTTGCCCAGGCTGGAGTGCAGTGGTGCCATCTCAGCTCATTGCAATGGCAGCCTCCCGGGTTCAAGCGATTCTCCTGCCTCAGCCTCCTGAGTAGCTGGGACTACAAGAGCCCACCACCATGCCCAGCTAATTTGTTGTTGTTGTTGTTATTTTTAGTAGAGACAGAATTTCACCATGTTAGCCAGGATGGTCTCGATCTTCTGACCTTGTGATCTGCCCACCTTGACCTCCCAAAGTGCTGGGATGACAGGCATGAGACACTGTGCCTGGCCCTCATCTCTCTTTTTAAATAGAGGTGAAGTTACCATCCAAAACCAGTGCTATTAAATGTGGGGGTGAAGGCTTGACTTGATTAGAAACACTTTGGAATTTGCTGAATGAACTAAAGAGAATCATTAGAGATGAGTAAAATTAGACTGCATAGCAGGGAAAGAAAGGTCCATTTGAAATTAGAAAAACTAGTAATGGTCAAGTTAGTTTCCTGTTTCTCCAGGAATGCTCTGTAGAATGAAAGAAAAGGACAAAAAGGTGAAGTTACTTGCCCCAGTAATTGTGTGATTTTGGTAAAAATCACTAATGAATATTTGCAAACAAAGTGAAATATTTTCCAACACAGAATTTTTAAAACATCTCCACTGTTATGTCTTCAGAAATTTTGTGACCTATTTAACATCATTTGGTGGCTTGAAATTGGTTATGGTGGGAGTTTTATACCACAGACACTGGAAACACAACAAAGCAGGGCTCCCATTTCCCTGAGAGACAGTTGTTGAAAAGCTGTCAAAACACCACTGCTCCTTCTCACTCACCTTACTTTTAGAGAAGGATGGATGAATGTTTTAAATCATTTTTTCCAATACAAACTATGAAGGAACAGCAAATGGGTACTTTCATGAAACAAATGGGCAATATGTATTCTTTGATTTAATGTTCCCTTGCATGTGAACAAACTTGTAAGTCGGCTTGAAAGCAGTTGTGCTTGCAAGACCAAATGGAACAAGCTTTTGGTAGAAAAGGAAAGAAAATGCAAGATTCTGATGACATCACACTTCTATAGCTCCTCAGTAAAAGGTCACAGTCCTGGCCTCTGGCAGACATGTGGGGTGAAGATAGTTCTAAGCAGCAGTGGGAAGCAGTTGTGTGTACACGTGGTAAGAATCACACGTGCACTTGATAAGTCACAGCCCAAGTGTGCCAGCAACAATGTGAAATTCCTTAAACTGCAGCTTCTCACAGAAAATTCCCTCACACAGTGGCCTGGATAAATATATATTACAGAGCATCAAGACAGAACAGACCTTTACAGGATACACCTTCACTCTTCCTTGACATGAGAATGCAATTTGGACGTTTCTCTGTACATTATTCACCCATTATTTGGTGAAAGCCCAGCTAATCCTGTTGATTTCAGGTCCCCTTTCTAGACACTTATAGGCAATGTAGAATATAATAAAAATGTCTCAATAATATTGATTTATAGTATGTATTATTTAATTAGTATTCATTCAAATAACAATTTATCAAAATTTTGTGTGAGAAATGACAGGAGCACTTCCCTGGTAGAAGGGATGGCATCATGTATTCCTTGAAGGTATGTCATAAGGCTGAAGGGACAGCTGACTTGGGAGGAGAGATGACTTCATAGGCACATGACCTAAGAAGCCGCACAGAGCTCCGCAGTCAGAAAGGCCCCATGCTTGGCTTGGCTTAATTCTTTACTATTGCCATCTTGAAATTGTTAATTTATCTTTGAATTTGTTGTTTTTAAAATTTTTAACTTCTATTTTTTCTTTTACATTTTTTTAATTTTAAATTTTGTAGGTAGATAATAGGTATATGAATTTATGTGATATATGGAATATTTTGATACAAGCATACGACGTGTAATAATCACATCAGTGTAAATGGGGTGTCCATCACCTTAAGCCTTTAGCCTTCGCATTACAAACAATCCAATTACACTCTTTTAGTTATTTGCAGCTCTAAAATATGAGGTTAGAGTTAATGATTCAAGTATTGTTTTTCTAGCATGTTATAAATCATTGTACAAAGAGTAGTCATATGTGATAATAAAATGAATACTTTCTAGTGAAAATTGTATTTTTTTTGTTCTCAATATATAATTTGGTTCTTTTTAAATCTCTTTCACATACATGCCCTTCTAGAATATCTGAAATCATTCCTTATTATTACAGTGTTTTAGTTTAGGGTGCAATCTGTTATTAGATTATATCTTTGAGCAGAGAAAAATTAAAAAATATTTTAAACTGTAAAGGGATCCTTCATTCTTAATATTGTCAAGTAAAATGCTACCATAGCTATGAAAATCTTCATATTATTTTTAAATTAAAGTAATCAATTTTATTCTCAGAGACTTAATATACTTACTAGAAATTAAGATATTTCTAATACACATATTTTAGGGTAAATATTATGTAGAAACTTTTCTGCAAAGAGTACTTTGTAATTTTTCACAATGCCTGATTTATAACAGCTGAAAAGCAAAGATAAAGCAGAATCGCTAAAGGCAGCCAGGGAAAAAAAAACACTACACAGAAAGAATGAAAGATAAGAATTGTAGCAGTTATTGTCAAAAACTGCACAATTCAGAAAAGCAATGAAGTGACACCTTTAAAGTATCAAAAAAAAAAAAAAAGTAAACCAAGAAATCTATTCACAGTGAAAATATCTTTCAAGAGTAAAGTCTAAATGAAGATTTGTTTTTCAGAAAAAAATCAACAGGTAACTGCATTTATTGTCAATGGGCCAATGCTACAAGGTATGATCAAGCAAGTTTTTCAGGCAAAAGGATTATGAGACCAGATACAAATTTGAATTTACCCACAAAAATAAAGAGCTCTAGAAATGGTAAAAATGAATATAAACATTTTCCCTAATTTTCAGTATCTAAACTATAAATAAGTATTTAAAGCAACAATAATAATCGTGTATTGTGATATTTATAGGTAAAATAAAATGCATAATAATAGTACAATGAATTTGAGGCAAGAATTGAAAGGATACAGTTGTAAAGTTCTAACATTATTCATATTAAAAGATAGATTGTGATAAAACCGAGATATAAATTATAAACCTTAATGCAACTGTTTTAACAATGAAGTATTATTAATAAGACAGAAGTAAAAATTAAATGGCATCATAACAAACATTCAATTAACACAAAAGCAGGCAGCAAAAAGAAAAAAGTGAACAAAGAATATACAAGTATAGAACAACAAACAATATAATAGATTTTAACCCTGCCATGTTAATAGTTGTATTAAATATAAATGACATAAAATCAATAAAAATACAGAGATTGTCCTAATGTGTTAAAAAAGCAAAACCTAACTATAGTCTGTCTACAAAAAACACATTTTATTTTATTTTTTGTTTTTGAGATGAAGTCTCTCTCTGTCACCCAGACTGGAGTGCAGTGATGTGATCTCGGTTCACTGGGACTTCTGCCTCCCAGTTCAAGTGATTCTCCTGCCTCAGCCTCTTGAGTAACTGGGATTACAGGCAACCACCACCATGCCCAGCTAATTTTTGTATTTTTAGTAGAGATGGGGTTTCACCATGTTGGCCAGGCTGGTCTCAAACTCCTAACCTCAAGTGATCTTCTGGCCTCGGCTTCCCAGAGTGCTGAGATTACAGGTGAGTGCCACTGTACATGGCCTAAAAGCCATATTTTAAATATAAATATATTGCTAGGTTAAAAATCATAAGTATGCACAAAGACAATGGTCGCTTTTGCCTATATTCTTGTCTTTCAGTATTTCATTCCAACATTTTCTATATATTAATAATATAGAAAATAAGAGGAACAAATTAAGTTATGGGAAAAAAAACTACTTCTAAGGCCTAATTTGCATACAGAGCATGCCTACATTCTTAATAGCTGTAAGATGTTTTAGTGTGTTGTCTCTTACACAGTTGTCCAACTCCAATCCCACTGCAAGACATTTCTGGAAAGAAAACACAGATCTAGAAACACTACAGGAAGGAGATAAAGAAATAAACAATAAGGCATAAGGTCTAAAATCTCTGCCAGAAAAATTAAGTCCATTCTTGTCTAAAAATACTAAAATAATGTCCAGGTAAGACAGAGCATGTGCCACAGAGAAGATGTTAAAGAGTTTCACAATTTAAAAAAGGAGAATTTAACACACATAATTTCTTTGGAGGAAGAATAAACCATAAAGGAGGTGCCTCTGGCTAATGGGATAGTGAATTAAATGAAAGAGGACAGTTTTGAATCCTGCAAGACAAAAGGGGAACACAAAACTAGATAATTCACAATCCCATTGCCTATCATAAAAGCAAACAAAACCATTAAAGTTTTTGAGTTTTGAAATTCTGTGAGAGAGGAGTATCATTACATTAAAAATCTTGTAAAACACAAAATTATGTAATACCATACATAAAAAAAATAGACAAGAGAAGATTAACAGATTCAAAATGAGCTTTTGAAAGAAATCTGAAAACAAAATTCAACACATATTAACTGAGGAAATTTTCCCTCAGACTAACAACCATGAAGCAGAAGAAAACTCAAAGTCAACACTATAAATGGAATGAGATAGTCTCACAAATAAATGAAGAATTGAAAAAATAATCTGAATCAGAAATTAAAAATCTAAGACTAGAAATGGACAAAAACAATAAAAATTAAAAGGAAGTTGATTGAACTCAAAAATGAAATGGAATTAAAAGACAGAATTAACATAGCAATGAAGAATGGATTTTAAGATGTCCATGAGAGAATTGATTTAAGACAATTAAATAAGGAGCACTGAAGAAAAACAGAAAAATACTTGAGAATAGAAATGAGTAAAGCAGTGAATATGATACAAAGATAGAAAGAGAAGGAATAATATGTGTATTATTGCAATCCCTGAACAAAACAAATAATGAAAAGCAAAACTTTAGGACTTTAGACATTAGAAAATAAGTATTAATGAAAACATTGGAAAATAATACTTGAAATTATAATCACAGAAAACTTCCCAGAATAGTTTCAAACTTCCCAAATAAAAAGTTTGAAACTAAAAATTGGAAGACCTCACTGGGTACTTGAGAAAATACCGTTTATGAGAAAATTTAGTTTATCATTAACCCAGACTAATAAACTTTAAGACATATTCTAATAACCATTAGGTTTCAGAGTTAAAAGAAAAATTCTCATGACTTCATGACCTAAATAAACAAATATATAACTTGCAACGACAGATATATTGGACTGACATCAGTCTTTTGATAATCAAATTTTAAAGCAGTACTTTAAAAAAAATGCTCAATGAGAAAAAAATAGTGTAAATTGTGTATTTGATATTCAGTCAAACTGTCCCTCCAGAACCAAGCAAGACTACAGTAAAACAGATAATAACAAACAAGAACTTAGGTAAATCTGTATGCAGTAACCTTCTTGAGTAATCTATTAGAATATGAACTTTATATTTTTAATAACATCATTTAAAAGAAGCCTGGGACCATTTTTAAAAAATTCTTTTTAATTCAAACGTTCCAAGCATATTGAACTAATGCAATATTTAATTTCCTGAGAAGTGTATGCACCAATATTGGTGGATGTACTTGAGAAAAATAATTAACACAATATTCCCAATAGGGTTTTTTTTCTCTATTTGGGAAACATTAATAAATTAATAAATTTATTCTGGGGACTAAGGGGACTTGAAACCTTCAAAGGGAAATTCACCAAGAATTTTGAAAATTATTGAAGTATAAATCAGTATGTAGGGGAAAATTATGAGGCACAAAACACCTGTCCTCAACAGGTAAAACCAATCAGATAAGAAGTTTAAATATTTCCTATTTGGAAAACAATAACTTGGCATCAAATCAGTGTGACTAAAGGATTAACCGAGGAGATCTCTATAAAACAAAGAAGAACTCTTAAACATAAATAGTACCTCTTGAAGAACAAAACTACAACATTCAGACCAAATTTGATTTGTACCTCCTCCAAGCTTTAAGGTTTGTAAAGAAAGCTGGTGCCTTATGTCATTTCAGATTTGCAACCAGGCAGCAGTGTGAAAACATGCTGACTTAGTAGTTAAAACTTCTTCTTCATCAAATGATGACAGTAATTCCACACCCCAAAAATACAAAGGAATATTTTCTTTATTAATTTGCAGATATTAATCTGGCTTATTAACCCATGTGCAATCATTTCATTGTGAATCAGACTACCCTGAGTTTCCAGAATGCTTTCAGGTTCAATTCTGTTGTTCAACTAGGGGCATTTTTCACTTTCCAGTATCTAGTTAATTTCTAATCTTTGTTCTTTCCCCCTGTAAAAAAAAATGCAGTTCATTGAAAATTAGAGCTCATTACGTTATTACATTTATCAAAAATATATCTAAGAGACCTTAGAATTATTATAAATGTTTTTGTCCCTTAACCTGAAACATTTTTGATTAGCCTATGAGGTGGTGATACTTTTCCTATAACTGAATACATTTCTGCTGGTTTACATGTTTTAAGGAATTCAGTTAGATCCCTGTCTATCCACACTTGTATATTTAGCATTGGTATTACTCCATTGAGGAGGAACAATTTATCAGTTCCCCGGCTTGTTAGCTTGCCATACCTTAGGGAACCCTCTCAATATTTTTTTTCCTGTGTCTGTGTCTGAAGTTGAAAATCCCAAGCAATTTTATGTCCTTACATACTGCTAACTATCCACCTCTTCCCAACACAATGACATCTGTATTGTCCCACATCTCTGATTTTACTTCAAAGACACTTCTATGACCAGGGTATATGGGAGAAGTGGCTTGAATAGGGCAGAGAACAATATTGAGCATCTAAGAGTCAGATATTTTGATGGACATTTTAAACCTGCCATCTAATTTCATCTTATTATTTCACAGAAGAGAACATTGTGTCTCAAAGAGGTTAGGTAAGCTTTCCAAGACAAACTCAAGCTTATCTTAATCCAAAGTCCAGTAGTGCAAGAACATGATATGAAAAAAAGCAAGAAAATTCTGAACGCTCTTCTAAATGATTTTTAAATCTAGTTAACCCAGCCTTTCACATCCTTGTGATCTTTGACATTAGAGACTTTGAGAGAGTGATGAGGGTGGTGGGTAACTAGGAGAACTATCAGTTCCATTTGGAAGATTACAAAATAACAAAGTTACTCATTACAAAGTGAGAAAGGAAAAGAGTCTCTGTGAACACTCATCTTTCCTTCAGAAATACAGTATCCTAAGCACATTGAGTTTTTCCTTCCTAACCATCTCTAACAACTATTATCTGAACAAAAAATCTCAGCACTAATCTAGTTAAAATGTGTATTTGTCTTGTTTTACCAGAAAAGTTCTTTGAAGGCAGCAGTCTTGATATATACAGTCATGCACCATACAGCAACGTTTTAATCAATGCCAGACTGCATATCTGATAGTGGTCCCATAAGATTATATTGTATTTTTACTATACATTTTCCATGTTTAGATATGTTTAGATACACAGATACTTACCATTGTGTTTTAATTGCCTATAGTATTCACTAGAATGATATGCTGTACAGGTTTTTAGCCTAGGAGCAATAGGCTATAGCATATATCCAAGGTGTGTAGTAGACTATACCATCTAGGTTTTGAGAAGTACACTCTAGATACCTGTGTAATAATGAAATTGCTTATGGATGCATTTCTCAGAACCTATACATGTTGTTAAGTGACACGCAACTGTATATTTCTTTAGTATGCTCTAATTCCCAAATGGAGGTTAATCTCATAGAATTGAGTTTTGTTGAACCAAGCTGTCCCAGGTTTCAACCTTTATTGTGATTTTGCTCACCTTCTACTTTCTCCGTTGTGAGCTGCAGCAACATTTTATAGAGTTGTTATTTTACTAAGCTGTTTCTCTGGAAGCAGTTGTAATGTCTGTGGTGATAATGTACCACTTTGTTTTTTACAGGAGCACTGAGAAATCTGGAGAAGCTTTTGGAAGGTATTGACACCACTCAAAAGGAAACACTTTAAAATGAAAACTAGACACTTGACAATTAAAGTTCTTTATGATATGACTCTGTTTCTCATGAACCTTGAGGTTTCTGAGATGTTACCCATCTCATTCATGTATGTCTGTACCTACTTATCTATCTGAATACTGCAGAAACACCAGGCATTTGGGTAGAGAAAAGTATTCTGTATTGATGCTCACAACCACATCAACAGTAACATTGCTGCATTGGTCTGTAACACCCAGACCTATAGGCAACATGATGAACTCTAATGAAAACTTTCAAGGCAAGTGATTAAGTTTCATTGGTAGAGGAGAGATGATAACAGAAACAACAATGGATTTATCATCTGTCACTCTTCCCTTCTGAAAGATGGGATAGATAGGATCCTGGACTGCACTCACTCTTTTTGATATGTAAATATACCTTTCCAAGGAAAAAGTAAGCCCTAGTGTCTATGGCTTTTATGACCTAAACATATCGCCAAGGTTTGGGCTTCATATTTTTTGAAATGTAAATTCCTAGCAAGACAGTCTTCTTGACATCTTGGTTGCTTAACCTAAGGGCCTAATCTAGGCTGTAACAAATCGTTCCTCTAGGAGAAAGAAGAGAAGTTTTATCATACTCTTGGATCAGCATCATTAACTCCGCAAATTACTGCAGATGTAATCCTCATAATATGTGACTAGTTAAATGTTTCTAGGGGAAAGGAAAGCAAACATTATTTTTATGTTGTATACATTTATGTGTCTCAGGTGGCTCAAAATTTTTACAGGAGAAATATAGGGAAGTTTTATTTCCCCACATGCTCTCACCATCCTCTCAATATTATCACTCAGGGCTGCCCTTCATATACAGCGTGTTTGACCAGTGGGACTATTCTCTGGACATTTTATATGTTTCAGGAATTTTCACTCCAACTTTGCTTATGATATTTCCTCTATCCAGAATATCCTTCTCAGTTCCATGGGTCCTAATCCTACCAGATACTTCAACATGCAACTCAAATACTTTCTCTTCAATGGGTTATGCCAGATTATTCAGCTGGATACCTTCTCTTCCTTCTTTGAAATATAATCTCATAGTCTGGTACTCTTTTATTGTATTTAATTATATTTTATTTTGGATTATTGTTATTTAGATATTAGGTACTTTCCCTGATAGATTTTATACTGACTTGAAGCCAGGTTTCTGATTCTGATTTAAGATAGTATTGAATATTATATATATATATATTTTCCAGATGAAGATGTCTCATTTATTTATTCATTTTTCCCATGGCCTAGCATGTTTGTCCTTAACTTCATAGGAACCTGATCTTTCTATTGGAAGGTAAGTTGTTTAATTTGGGAAGGCATGTTAATTTAGGTAACAAATTCTTACTTTATCACAGGCTAAGAGCTACACCTCATAGAAGTAAGTACATAGCATCTGCACTCATAGAATGGTGTCTATGACCACCATAATGCATGTACTTTTAATAATATTTCATATGTAAAATTCTTCTTGAAGCCATTTTAGAAATTTATGTCCCATACTTAATACAATGCAAGTATATTAATTTATATGATATTAATATAATTGCTGACATACTGAATTATATAGTTCCATGAATATTGCATGAATAAATAAAGTTTGGCTTATTGCCGTTATTACCTTATGAATCATTTGTAACAACATTATCAATCATTTTTAGGGGAACTAAACATTTGGTGAATTCCAATTAAGTGTTAAGAGTATAACAAGAGTAAGGATCTGAAAATAATTATTTGTATTATTTTGATTCTTAGCTGTTAATTTTTAATATTGCTAAAGTTAGTAGGCTGATATTAGTATCCAATATTCAATTTTATAATAGAATATAGGCTGAGCTTCAACTTCAAACTTTCATACCCTTAATAGAAACTTTTAATTTGGTGTGACTTTTGAGGGAGAATTGGCACTTTCTTGTTGGTATCTGCATTTGGCACTCCCCTCTAATTCTGTTCTAACCTTATTGCAATGACACTCTTCAAGTGTTGGATTATAGACTATCCAGAAAATATGAGACTGGATTTCTAATTATGAGGCAACGAAAGAACAATATTTTTTAGTGAAGCCATGAGGAGAATGTAAAAGTGAATGCAAGGCCTGATCATTTTGGGGTTGTGAACATCATTGCTTTATACCATCCAACTAAATGTGTGGTATTAGGCAAACTGTTTTCCTTTTAGAACTTCCATAAAGAAAATTTCAAAGTTCAACTCCATGACTGTTTGGGAGATTTTTGGAAAAGACTTTGATCCCCTTTGAATTATAGGGATAAAAATGTGTTAATGAGATCAATAAGAGTTCAAAAATTTGAACTAAGGTTAATTATATCATAAAACATGATTATATTTCTTTTGAAATAAATGAATTTGAAAATTATAGAACAATGCCTACAAAATTGTTTCATGATATGCCAAAGCTATCAAATGTTTTAAAAATAAATGACTGCAATTACTTCACGAGTTCTAAAAGATTCAATTATGTTAATGATAATACTTATCTTTAATAGAAATAAAAATTATTCCTACTGCAGATTATCCATGGTTATAAAGTTTAAGGAAAAGTTACACATATGTCCGACTAATTTGAAAAATTCAACACCTCTATGTACTTTTGGGAGGCATATTTCATTTATATAAATAAATCTTATGACTTTATTTCATTTCTTTTTATTCCTTTGCTGGTTCATGCATCAGCAATTGCGATGGTAGAGCAATAATACTAAGCACTACATGTGAACCTGTTGGAAGATGAGGTCTTTTGTGATTTGCTGCTTTGAATAGGCTGAATTATATTGTTAGTTTGTATTATATTCAAGAGGAAAGAGTGTTTTAAAGTGTTCTGTTGTGTGTAGAGCTCAAGATACTGCAATAATCTTAGATGAAACTTTTTTATATTGAGGCTTTCAAGTACTTGCATACATATCCTATGTTTTACTTTTAGAAATACTCTTGGAGACAATGTGACTCTTCATTGCCTAATAAATATTTACTTTAGATTATGAGTAAGCTATCTTGTTTTGTGCTTACAAAAAAAAAAAAAAAAAAAAGAAAATAGAAACTTTTCTTTTTACTCCTCCTCATTTTCCTCCTCCTCTTTCCTCTTTTGGTGGTATTACAGTCTACCCAGATTCCTTGACATAGAAAGCCTTGATGGATTCCCTTGAAGTGTTTCCCTCCAGACTATATTTTGTAGAAAGTCTGAGGAGACCAAACCTAGCTATTTCTAAGGAGGAGTATTCACAGCTGAAAGATGGTAATATTAGTTTGTGCACAGTCTTCCTATCATATGACTTTTGTCTTGACATGCTTTTAAGATTTTCTCTGTCCTCTCCATTTCAACTTCATTTATTCTAGGTTGTTTCTCATTCCCTCTAACGGGATTACCACAAGCCATTCTTAATTTATTTCTCTGAACCTATGATTCTTTTCATTTATTCCATCCTTTATAATTTACCATTCTTAAATAGTTGATCCATTTACATACTTATTTGTTCATTGTTTATTCATTTGTTTAATCATTCACTATTTTTTCATATATCAAACTTTTGTCAAATATCTTCTATATGCCATAAATTCTGGTAGAGAACTGAAACTCAGTTGCCATTTTCATGAGACTTAGTAATTCATTTTTCTACTCAAATCTTAAGTAGCTCCCATTTATCCTAATGCCTCAAGTCAATTTAACTGCTTACATTTCAATAAAGGCTCTCCACATTATAGCCCTTGAGTCTACCAACTCATTCAGTTATTATAGTATTAGATATATATTTATTAAACACTGGTGACATTTAAGGTACGGCTCTCTGATATTCTCTTTCAATATCATTGAAAATGTTTTTTTTTTTTTTACAGTTGCCAAATAAAATACAGAATGCCTAGTTAGTTTGAATTTCAAGATAAACAACAAACAAATTTTTAGTATAAAAGTGTTTATAAAATGTTTGGGACATATTTATACTAAAATTGTTTGTTAATAACATTTACCTGGGAAGTCTGTATTTTCATTTTTAAATCTGGCAAGGAACATTTTGGAACTTTGCTTCTTTCTATGAAGTTGTGTGATTCACTCAGAATTTCTTGGTAATAATACAATATTCTTAGCACTTTATATATCTTAACTCAAGTAATCCTCAAATATATCCAATGCTGTAAGAATAGTATTATCTCACTTTAAACATGAGTGTGTTGAGATGCAGGTATCAACGAACTTGCCCATTCACCAAGCTGGTAACTGTCAGTACCGGGTACAAGCCAATGACTTCGTATCCAGTGTTTTAACCATTACATATGATAGCTTCTGCGGAGCAACACACCTTTTACAGATGCCTAAGATTGCTCCAGAAAATAGTACTTGATAGTCACATTTCATATGGCACTTCCATAAATATGAACTCTTAGGAATGTAAGCACATTTTAAAGGTATTGACATTTT
Source organism: Macaca nemestrina (assembly GCF_043159975.1). Taxonomy (NCBI): domain Eukaryota; kingdom Metazoa; phylum Chordata; class Mammalia; order Primates; family Cercopithecidae; genus Macaca; species Macaca nemestrina. Next base: position 68,214,603 of record NC_092128.1, read on the forward strand.
TATTTTGCCCGGGTATTCATAGACCCTGAGTGCATGGATACCAGAAAATTTATTAGGCCCCCTCTTCTCTGTTTCCCAACTGCTCTGGGAAGAAATCAGTGTTCCACAAAGCTGGCCTATAAGCTGCAGACTGGCTTGTTCCAAAGACCACTCTCCAGACTTCGAGATATTAAAGCATGTGCTCATTCTGTGTCCTGCAGTTACACCTTCTGAGACCCACTGAAGGAGATTCCATCTTTCTTTCCCACGTGAAATCAAACTAAGTCCGCAGATCAGTCCACCCCTCTGTATTTTTGACATGTGTCAGGTTATTCTGCAATGATCAGAGATTGTTCTCTTATCTCTCTCATTTGAATAACGATCCTTTCCCTTCTTTTCCACTGGAGTCCTTGAACTAAGCATTACTAAAGCTTATTATACTTAACCAATCTCTGTGCATCTATGTCTCCAGAAAAGGTGTTATTGGCTGACTTATGTCCCTACCAAATTTATATTGAAGTCCTTACCCCTAGAAATATAGAGTATAGTCATATTTGGATATAAAGTCTTTTAGGAGGTGTTTAAGATTAAGATGAGGTCGAGGGTGGACCGTCATTTAATATGATAGAGGTGCCCTTAACAGAAGAGAAAATTTGTGCATAAAGAGAAATAGCAGACATGCACTCACAGAGAGACGACCAAGTGAATATTTAGTGAGAAGGGAGTCATCTGCAAGCCAGTGAGAGGGTCCTGAGAAGAAATGAAACCTGCTAATCCCTTGATCTCAAATTTTTAACCTCTAGAACTATGAAAAAATAAACGTATGTTGTTTGAACCACCCAGTCTGTGGCATTTTGTTTTGGCAACCCTAGAAAACTAATACATGAGGCTCATTGTTTAGGCAAAAGAATAATAATAATAATCTGATTCTGACTCTACCTCTGAAAACAGACGTGAAACTAATGCAAACTAATATTCCCATGAACATGTCATTCTGCTTTGAACCCATAAAGTTCAAATTATTCAAATTTTAGCTGTCCTCCACTACCACAGATATTGCTCTTACTGGCTATTACCCATGCCACTAGTTTACTATTTTTTGAACCCCTGTTATGCGCTAAATGATGAGCTAGTGATTTTCATATGATATCTCAACTAATCCTCACAACAACTCTGGAAGTTAGATATTATGACACATGATACTTGCAGTCAAGACACAAAAGCATAAGAACCATTATTCATTGTTGTTTCATAGGTAGAACATTGTCATTCAATTCCATTTCAGATTACACAAGATCAGGCTTAGTATCTTAATTTACCCACAACCTGAGAACATGATTGGTCCTTGATGCATATTGCTGAGTGATTACTTGATTGAATTGGGAGAGGAAGCTAGAAAGGGTAGAAATCCACTATCTTCTTGACAATGCATCTGCCCACATCATACTTCCTGTGGACTCTGTGCTATCTTGATAGAGAGGTTGCACCATCCATGCATTCAAATATATGATATCAGAATAATCATTTAGCTCATTTAAACTTGACTCAGGAGATAACTTTTTTCCTCCATTTGTATAAATTTAAGGGGCACAAGTGTAGCTTTGTTATGCTGATATATTGCATAGTGATGAAGTTTTAGACTTTTAGTATAACCATCACCCAATAATGTATATTGTACCCATTAAGTCATTTCTCATCCTTCACCCACCTCCCAACCTCTCACCATTCCAAGTCTTCAAAGTCTATTATTCTACACCCTATGTCCATGGATACACATCATTTAGCTCCTACTTATAAATTATCACTTATAAGTGAGAACGTGGTATTTGCCTTTCTGTTTCTGAGTTTTCACTTAAGATAATGGCCTCTAATTCCATCCATGTTTCTGCAAAATACGATTTCATTTCATTCTTTTCCATGGCTGAATGGTATTCCATTGTGTGTGTGTGTGTGTGTATACACACTTGATATATATATGCCTGATATATGTGTGTGTGTGTGTGTGTACATACATATATATACACACACCTGATCATCTATTGATGGACATTTAGATTGATTCCATTTGTTTGCTATTGTGAATAGTGTTGCAATGATTTTAGTATAATCTCTATGAAAATCAGTATAGAGATTTCTCAAATAACTGAAAATGGAACCACAATTTGGTCCAGCAATCCTACTAGTGGGTATTTACCCAAAGGAAAATAAATCATAATATTAAAAACATAACTGCATTCATAGGAAAAAAACTTTTTGAAGTTTTGATCTAAAATTCCATACCCATATGTGAGAAGTTTGGATAGTAGAAAGAACATTTGGCAAGAGGCCATATAATCTGGTTTATAGTACTGGTCCTATTCTGTAATAAAAAGAGCAATGTAATGTTTTCAATTTGAATATTCAGAGTCATAATACGGGCAATCATGGAAGCTTTACTTACTTCATAGGACTGCTGAAAGAACCAGAAAAGCAATAGGGGGCTGCTTTGAAACATTTGCTTCCTGAAACCTAGAAAAATTTAGGCTCTCTTCCTTTGCTCCTTTCCAAATTTTACTATTTTTCCCCTTCCTTCCAAAACCTTGGAGTGATTGCTGGATTAGGTGGCAGACTAGACCGATTGACAATTCTCTATTTTATTGCATATACTAGATAATATTTTATTTTTTTATTATGGTAAGAACAAAACATGAGATAAACAAACTTAACAAATTTTTAAGTGTACAATACATTACTGTTGACTATAGGTACAATGTTGTACAGCAGTTCTATAGAGCTTATTAATCTTTTAAAAAATTTATAATGAATGAAATTGATTGGCTCACAGTTCTGAAGGCTGGGAAGTCCCAATACAAAGGTACCAGCATCTGGCAAAGGCCTTCTTCTGCATCATTCCAGGGCAGCAAACAACAGGACAATAGAGATAGCAAGAGGGGACTGAACCTGCCCTTTTAAAATGCAAAAATCATTATCTGCCTTCAAGCCAGGACATTAGTCTTCTCCTGCCTTCGCACTCGGACTTGGATTGCAGTTCCGTTTCCACTATCAGCTCTCCTGAGTCTTCAGCTTATTGGCTGTAGATTTTGAGACTTCTCAGCTTCCATAATCATGAGGGGGCGGAGCAAGATGGCCGAATAGGAACAGCTCCAGTCTCCAACTCCCAGCGCCAGCGACACAGAAGACCGGCGATTTCTGCATTTTCAACTGAGGTACTGGGTTCATCTCACTGGGGAGTGCCGGACGATCAGTGCTGGTCAGCTGCTGCAGCCCGACCAGCGAGAGCTGAAGCAGGGCGAGGCATTGCCTCACCTGGGAAGTGCAAGGGGGAAGGGAATCCCTTTTCCTAGCCTGGGGAACTGAGACACACAACACCTGGAAAATCGGGTAACTCCCACCCCAATACAGCGCTTTAAGCAAACAGGCACACCAGGAGATCATATCCCACACCTGGCCGGGAGGGTCCCACACCCACGGAGCCTCCCTCATTGCTAGCACAGCAGTCTGTGATCTACCGGCAAGGCAGCAGCGAGGCTGGGGGAGGGGCGCCCGCCATTGCTGAGGCTTAAGTAGGTAAACAAAGCTGCTGGGAAGCTCGAACTGGGTGGAGCTCACAGCAGCTCAAGGAAACCTGCCTGTCTCTGTAGACTCCACCTCTGGGGACAGGGCAATAGCAAACACAGCCGAAACCTCTGCAGACGCAAACGACTCTGTCTGACAGCTTTGAAGAGAGCAGTGGATCTCCCAACACGGAGGTTGAGATCTGAGAAGGGACAGACTCCCTGCTCAAGTGGGTCCCTGACCCCTGAGTAGCCTAACTGGGAGACATCCCCCACTAGGGGCAGTCTGACACCCCACACCTCACAGGGTGGAGTACACCCCTGAGAGGAAGCTTCCAAAGCAAGAATCAGACAGGTACACTTGCTGTTCAGAAATATTCTATCTTCTGCAGCCTCTGCTGCTGATACCCAGGCAAACAGGGTCCGGAGTGGACCTCAAGCAATCTCCAACACACCTACAGCTGAGGGTCCTGACTGTTAGAAGGAAAACGATCAAACAGGAAGGACACCTACACCAAAACCCCATCAGTGCATCACCATCATCAAAGACCAGAGGCAGATAAAACCACAAAGATGGGGAAAAAGCAGGGCAGAAAAGCTGGAAATTCAAAAAATAAGAGCGCATCTCCCCCGGCAAAGGAGCGCAGCTCATCGCCAGCAACGGATCAAAGCTGGACGGAGAATGACTTTGACGAGATGAGAGAAGAAGGCTTCAGTCCATCAAATTTCTCAGAGCTAAAGGAGGAATTACGTACCCAGCGCAAAGAAACTAAAAATCTTGAAAAAAAAGTGGAAGAATTGATGGCTAGAGTAATTAATGCAGAGAAGGTCCTAAAGGAAATGAAAGAGATGAAAACCATGACACGAGAAATACGTGACAAATGCACAAGCTTCAGTAACCGACTCGATCAACTGGAAGAAAGAGTATCTGCGATTGAGGATCAAATGAATGAAATGAAGTGAGAAGAGAAACCAAAAGAAAAAAGAAGAAAAAGAAATGAACAAAGCCTGCAAGAAGTATGGGATTATGTAAAAAGACCAAATCTACATCTGATTGGGGTGCCTGAAAGTGAGGGGGAAAATGGAACCAAGTTGGAAAACACTCTTCAGGATATCATCCAGGAGAACTTCCCCAACCTAGTAGGGCAGGCCAACATTCAAATCCAGGAAATACAGAGAACGCCACAAAGATACTCCTCAAGAAGAGCAACTCCAAGACACATAATTGCCAGATTCACCAAAGTTGAAATGAAGGAAAAAATCTTAAGGGCAGCCAGAGAGAAAGGTCGGGTTACCCACAAAGGGAAGCCCATCAGACTAACAGCAGATCTCTCGGCAGAAACTCTCCAAGCCAGAAGAGAGTGGGGGCCAATATTCAACATTCTTAAAGAAAAGAATTTTAAACCCAGAATTTCATATCCAGCCAAACTAAGTTTCATAAGTGAAGGAGAAATAAAATCCTTTACAGATAAGCAAATGCTTAGAGATTTTGTCACCACCAGGCCTGCCTTACAAGAGACCGTGAAGGAAGCACTAAACATGGAAAGGAACAACCAGTACCAGCCATTGCAAAAACATGCCAAAATGTAAAGACCATCGAGGCTAGGAAGAAACTGAATCAACTAACGAGCAAAATAACCAGTTAATATCATAATGGCAGGATCAAGTTCACACATAACAATCTTAACCTTAAATGTAAATGGACTAAATGCTCCAATTAAGAGACACAGACTGGCAAACTGGATAAAAAGTCAAGACCCATCAGTCTGCTGTATTCAGGAGACCCATCTCACACGCAGAGACATACATAGGCTCAAAATAAAGGGATGGAGGAAGATTTACCAAGCAAATGGAGAACAAAAAAAAGCAGGGGTTGCAATACTAGTCTCTGATAAAACAGACTTTAAACCATCAAAGATCAAAAGAGACAAAGAAGGCCATTACATAATGGTAAAGGGATCAATTCAACAGGAAGAGCTAACTATCCTAAATATATATGCACCCAATACAGGAGCACCCAGATTCGTAAAGCAAGTCCTTAGAGACTTACAAAGAGACTTAGACTCCCATACAATAATAATGGGAAACTTCAACACTCCACTGTCAACATTAGACAGATCAACGAGACAGAAAGTTAACAAGGATATCCAGGAATTGAACTCATCTCTGCAGCAAGCAGACCTAATAGACATCTATAGAACTCTCCACCCCAAATCAACAGAATATACATTCTTCTCAGCACCACATCGTACTTACTCCAAAATCGACCACGTAATTGGAAGTAAAGCACTCCTCAGCAAATGTACAAGAACAGAAATTATAACAAACTGTCTCTCAGACCACAGTGCAATCAAAGTAGAACTCAGGACTAAGAAACTCAATCAAAACCGCTCAACTACATGGAAACTGAACAACCTGCTCCTGAATGACTACTGGGTACATAACGAAATGAAGGCAGAAATAAAGATGTTCTTTGAAACCAATGAGAACAAAGATACAACATACCAGAATCTCTGGGACACATTTAAAGCAGTGTGTAGAGGGAAATTTATAGCACTAAATGCACACAAGAGAAAGCAGGAAATATCTAAAATTGACACTCTAACATCACAATTAAAAGAACTAGAGAAGCAAGAGCAAACACATTCGAAAGCTAGCAGAAGGCAAGAAATAACTAAGATCAGAGCAGAACTGAAGGAGATAGAGACACAAAAAACCCTCCAAAAAATCAATGAATCCAGGAGTTGGTTTTTTGAAAAGATCAACAAAATTGACAGACCACTAGCAAGACTAATAAAGAAGAAAAGAGAGAAGAATCAAATCGACGCAATTAAAAATGATAAAGGGGATATCACCACCGACCCCACAGAAATACAAACTACCATCAGAGAATACTATAAACACCTCTATGCAAATAAACTGGAAAATCTAGAAGAAATGGATAATTTCCTGGACACTTACACTCTTCCAAGACTAAACCAGGAAGAAGTTGAATCCCTGAATAGACCAATAGCAGGCTCTGAAATTGAGGCAATAATTAATAGCCTACCAACCAAAAAAAGTCCAGGACCAGATGGATTCACAGCTGAATTCTACCAGAGGTATGAGGAGGAGTTGGTACCATTCCTTCTGAAACTATTCCAATCAATAGAAAAAGAGGGAATCCTCCCTAACTCATTTTATGAGGCCAACATCATCCTGATACCAAAGCCTGGCAGAGACACAACAAAAAAAGAGAATTTTAGACCAATATCCCTGAAGAACATCGATGCAAAAATCCTCAATAAAATACTGGCAAACCGGATTCAGCAACACATCAAAAAGCTTATCCACCATGATCAAGTGGGCTTCATCCCTGGGATGCAAGGCTGGTTCAACATTCGCAAATCAATAAACATAATCCAGCATATAAACAGAACCAAAGACAAGAACCACATGATTATCTCAATTGATGTAGAAAAGGCTATTGACAAAATTCAACAGCCCTTCATGCTAAAAACGCTCAATAAATTTGGTATTGATGGAACGTACCTCAAAATAATAAGAGCTATTTATGACAAACCCACAGCCAATATCATACTGAATGGGCAAAAACTGGAAAAATTCCCTTTGAAAACTGGCACAAGACAGGGATGCCCTCTCTCACCACTCCTATTCAACATAGTGTTGGAAGTTCTGGCTAGGGCAATTAGGCAAGAGAAAGAAATCAATGGTATTCAGTTAGGAAAAGAAGAAGTCAAATTGTACCTGTTTGCAGATGACATGATTGTATATTTAGAAAACCCCATTGTCTCAGCCCCAAATCTCCTTAAGCTGATAAGCAACTTCAGCAAAGTCTCAGGATACAAAATTAATGTGCAAAAATCACAAGCATTCTTATACACCAGTAACAGACAAACAGAGAGCCAAATCAGGAATGAACTTCCATTCACAATTGCTTCAAAGAGAATAAAATACCTAGGAATCCAACTTACAAGGGATGTAAAGGACCTCTTCAAGGAGAACTACAAACCACTGCTCAGTGAAATAAAAGAGGACACAAACAAATGGAAGAACATACCATGCTCATGGATAGGAAGAATCAATATCGTGAAAATGGCCATACTGCCCAAGGTAATTTATAGATTCAATGCCATCCCCATCAAGCTACCAATGAGTTTCTTCACAGAATTGGAAAAAACTGCTTTAAAGTTCATATGGAACCAAAAAAGAGCCCGCATCTCCAAGACAATCCTAAGTCAAAAGGACAAAGCTGGAGGCATCCCGCTACCTGACTTCAAACTATACTACAAGGCTACAGTAACCAAAACAGCATGGTACTGGTACCAAAACAGAGATATAGACCAATGGAACAGAACAGAGTCCTCAGAAATAATACCACACATCTACAGCCATCTGATCTTTGACAAACCTGAGAGAAACAAGAAATGGGGAAAGGATTCCCTATTTAATAAATGGTGCTGGGAAAATTGGCTAGCCATAAGTAGAAAGCTGAAACTGGATCCATTCCTTACTCCTTATACGAAAATTAATTCAAGATGGATTAGAGACTTAAATGTTAGACCTAATACCATAAAAATCCTAGAGGAAAACCTAGGTAGTACCATTCAGGACATAGGCATGGGCAAAGACTTCATGTCTAAAACACCAAAAGCAACGGCAGCAAAAGCCAAAATTGACAAATGGGATCTCATTAAACTAAAGAGCTTCTGCATAGCAAAAGAAACTACCATCAGAGTGAACAGGCAACCTACAGAATGGGAGAAAATTTTTGCAATCTACTCATCTGACAAAGGGCTAATATCCAGAACCTACAAAGAACTCAAACAAATTTACAAGAAAAAAACAAACAACCCCATGAAAAAGTGGGCAAAGGATATGAACAGACATTTCTCAAAAGAAGACATTCATACAGCCAACAGACACATGAAAAAATGTACATCATCACTGACCATCAGAGAAATGCAAATCAAAACCACAATGAGATACCATCTCACACCAGTTACAATGGCAATCATTAAAAAGTCAGGAAACAACAGGTGCTGGAGAGGATGTGGAGAAATAGGAACACTTTTACACTGTTGGTGGGATTGTAAACTAGTTCAACCATTATGGAAAACAGTATGGCGATTCCTCAAGGATCTAGAACTAGATGTACCATATGACCCAGCCATCCCATTACTGGGGATATACCCAAAGGATTATAAATTATGCTGCTACAAAGACACATGCACACGTATGTTTATTGCAGCACTATTCACAATAGCAAAGACTTGGAATCAACCGAAATGTCCATCAGTGACAGATTGGATTAAGAAAATGTGGCACATATACACCATGGAATACTATGCAGCCATCAAAAAGGATGAGTTTGTGTCCCTTGTAGGAACATGGATGCAGCTGGAAACCATCATTCTTAGCAAACTATCACAAGAACAGAAAACCAAACACCGCATGTTCTCACTCATAGGTGGGAACTGAACAATGAGATCACTTGGACTCAGGAAGGGGAACATCACACACCGGGGCCTATCATGGGGAGGGGGGTGGGGGTAGGGATTGCATTGGGAGTTATACCTGATGTAAATGACGAGTTGATGGGTGCAGCACACCAACATGGCACAAGTATACATATGTAACAAACCTGCACGTTATGCACATGTACCCTACAACTTAAAGTATAATAAAAAAATAAAATAAAATAAAATAAAATGCACAAATCCCACTCATAAGGGTGGAGTTCTTATGGCCTAATCACCTCCTAACGGTCCTACCTCTTAATACTTTTACAAAGGAAATTAAATTTCAACATGAGTTTTGGAGGGGAGAAACATGCAAACCATAGCAATGTATAATCAGCATGGAAATAAATTTCCAGTAAACTGTAAGAAGCAGTCCATTGAGACCTGAAAATAATTCCTTCCTAAGAATAAAGAAAGACCAAGAAAAAAACATATTCTGCATCTACTACATATAGAATAAACAGAAAATTATCCAAGATATCGCTTTGGGGTAGGGGGAATCTATCCCCTCAAATATTTGTTCTTTGAATTATGAACAATCTAATTACACTCTTTAAGTCACTTTTAAATATACAATTAAGTTATTATTGACTATAGTCACCCTGCTGTGCTATCAAATAGTAGGTCTTACTTATTCTTTTTATTTTTGTACCCATTAACCATCTCTACCTCCCCCCAACTCTCCCACTACCTTTCACAGCCTCTGATAACTATCCTACTACTCTTAACATCCACGAGTTCAATTGTTTTGATTTTTAGATTCTACAAATAAGTAAGAACATGTTTGTCTTTCTGTGCCTGGCTTACAGTTCCATCAAAGTTGTTGCAAATGACTGGATGTCATTTTGTATACACAGGTGCTCCCTTGTGTATACGTACCACTTTTTCCTTATCCATTAATCTGTCGATGGACACTTAAGTAGCTTCCAAATCTTGGCTATTGTAAACAGTGCTGCAACAAACATAAAAGTGCAGTTATTGTTTTGATATAGTTATTTTCTTTCTTTCGGGTATGTCCCTTGCAGTGGGATTGCTGGATCATAAGGTAGCTTAATTTTTAGTTTTTTTTTTTTTTTTTTTTGAGGAACCTCCAAACTGTTCTCCATAGTGGATATACTAATTTACATTCCCACCAACAGTGTATGAGGGTTATCTTTTCTCCAAATCCTTGCCAGCATTTGTTATTGCCTGTCTTTTAGATTTAAGACATTTTAACTGGGGTGAGAGGATATCTCATTGTAGTTTTGATTTGCATTTTGCCGATGATCAATGATCTTGAGCATGTTTTCTTATCCCTGTTTGCCGTTTTATGTCTTCTTTTGAGAAATGTCTATTATCCATTTTAAAATTGGATTATTAGTTTTTTTCCTGTAGAGTTGTTCGAGCTCTTTATATATTCTGGTTATTAATCCCTTGTCAGATTGGTGGTTTGCAAATATTTTCTCCTATTCTGTAGGTTGTATCTTCACTTTGTTGTTTCCTTTGCTTTTCAAATTGATGTCATCCCGTTTTCCCATTTGTCCTTTTCTTTCCTTTTTTTTTTTTTTTTTTTTTTTTTTTTTGAGACAGAGCCTCACTCTGTGGGCCAGGCTGGAGTGCAATGACACCATCTTGGCTCACTGCAACCTCTGCCTCCCAGGTTCAAGAGATTCTCCTGTTTCAGCCTCCCAAGTAGCTGGGATTACAGGCACATGCCACCACATCCAGTCCAGCTATTTTTTTTTGTATTTTTAGTAGAGACTGGGTTTTGCCACGTTGGCCAGGCTGGTCTTGAACTTTTGACCTCAGGTAAAAACCTCACCTCGGCCTCCCAAAGTGCTGGGATTACAGGCATAAGCCACCCCACTGGGCCGCATTTGTCCATTTTTGCTTTGGTTGTCTATGTTTGTAGAATATTGCTCAAGAAATTTTTGCTCAGATCAATGTCCTGGAGATTTTCCCCAATGTTTTCTTTTAGTAGTTACGTGGCTTGAGTCCTTAGATTTACTTCTTTAATTCATTTTGATTTGATTTTTGTGTATGGCAAGAGATAGGGGTCTAGCTTTATTCTTCTGCATATGAATATCCAATTTTCCCATGCCCCATTTATTGAAGAGATTGTCTTTTCAATATTGTTCTTGGCACTTTTGTCAAAAATTAATTCAGTGTATGTGTGTGGATTTGTTTCTAGGTTCTCCATTCTGTTCCATTGGTTTATGTGTCTCTTTTTATCCCGGTACCATGCTGTAGAATAATTCAAAATCAGTTAATCTGATTCCTCCAGTTTTGTTCTTTTTGCTTAGGATAGCTTTGTTTATTCTGGGACTTTTGTGGATACATATAAATTTTAGATTTTTTTTTTTCTATTTCTTTGAAGCATGTCATTGGTATTTTGATAGGAATTGCATTCAATCTGTATATTTCTTTTTGTAGTATGGACGTTTTAACAATATTGATTCTTCTAATACATAAACATGGAACATCCATTTTTTGGTGTCATTTTCAATTTCCTGCGTAAATATTTTATCATTTTCATTGTAGAGAACTTTCACTTCTTTGTTTAATTGCTAGGTATTTAATTTTATGTGTGAATATCTTAATGGGATTACTTTTTAAATTTGTATTGTGCACTGTTGGTATATAGAAATGCTATTGATTTTTGTATGTTGATTTTGTATCCTGCAACTTTACAGAATTTATCAGTTCTAATAGCTTTTTGGTGGAGTGTTTAATTTTTTCCAAATATAAAATCATATCATCTGCAAACAAGAATAATTTGACATCTTCCTTTCTAATTTTGATGCCCTTTATATCTTTCTCTTTTCTGGTTGCTCTAGCTAGAGCCTCAGTTACTATGTTTAATAACAGTGGTGACAATGGGCATTTTCATCTTGTTCCATATCATAGAGGAATGGCTTTCAGTGTTTCCCTTTACAGCTAGGATACTAAGATCTGGAACAAGACAAGGATGCCCATGTGGATCTGTCATATGTGGCTTCTACCATATATGTCATATATGTTCCTTCCGTCCCCAGCTTTCTTTAGGATTTTTATCCTGAAGGGATGTTGAATTTTGTCAAATTATTTTTCAGCATCAATTGAAATGATCATATGTTTTTTATCCTTCATTCTGTTGATATCATCACCCTGATTGATTTGGATATGCTAAACCATCCTTGAATCCCAGGGATAAATCCCACTTGGTCATGATGAATGATCTTTCTAATGTAATATTAAATTTGGTTTGCTAGTATTCTGTTGAGAATTTTTGCATCAATGCTTATCGAGGATATTGGCCTGTAGTTTTCTTTTTCTTGATGGGTCTTTAGGATAATACTGGCCTTATAAATTTAGTTTAGATATATTCCCTCCTCCTCCATTCTTTGGGATAGTTTTAGTAGGATTGGTATTAATTCTTTAAATGGCTGGTAGAATTCAATATTGAAACCATTGGGTTCCAGAGTTTTCTTTACTAGGAGACTTTTTATTATGGGTTTGCTCTCGTTACTTGTTATTGGTCTGTTCAGATTTTGGATTTCTTCCTGTTTCAATCTTAGTAGGTTGTCTGTATCTAGGAATTTGTCCATTTCATCTAGATTTTCCAATTTATTGTCATATAGTTGCTTACAGTAGCCACTAATGATGCTGTGACTTTCTGTGGTATCAGTTATAATATCTCCTTTATAATTTCTGATTTTATTTATGTGAATTTTCTCTCTTTTTTCTTAATCTAGCTGAAGGTTTGTCAATTTTGTTTAACTTTTCAAAAAACAACTTTTTATTTCATTGATCTTTTGTATTTTTACATTTTTATTTTTGTATTTCTGCTCTGTTCTTTATTATTTATTTTCTTCTACTAATTTTTGGTTTCATTCATTCTTGCATTTTTCGTTCTTTAAGATGCATCATTAGGTTGTCTATTTGAAGTTTCTCTTTTGTGATGTAGGCACTTATAGCTATAAACTTTCCTCTTAGTACTGCCTTTTCCATATTCCATAGGTTTTGGTATGTTGTGTCTCCATTACCATTTGTTTCAAGAAATTTTTAAAGTTTCTTCTTAATTTCTTCATTGACCCGCTGGTCATTCAGTAACATATCATTTAATTTCCATGTATTTGGGTAGTTTCCAAAATTCCTCTTGTTATCTAGTTCTATTGTACTATGATCAGAGAAGATGCTTGATATTATTTCAACTTTTATGAATTTTTTAAGACTTGTTTTGTGACCTAACATAGGGTCTATACTTAAGAATGATTCATGTATGTAGGAAAGGAATGTGAATTTCTGCAGCTCTTGGATGAAATGTTCTGTAAATATCTATCAGATCCATTTAATCTATAGTGCAGATTTAGTTTGACTATTCTTTTTATTTTTTTTTTTTGATTTTCTGGCCAATGCTGAAAGTGGGGTGTGTTGAAGTCACCAGTTATTATTGTGTTATGGTCTATCTCTCTCTTTAGCTCTAATAATACTTCCTTTATATATCTGGGTGCTCCAGAGTTGGGTGCATATATGTTCAAAATTGTTATAATCTCTTCCTGAATTCACCCTTTTATCACTATATAGTGACTTTCCTTGTCTCTTCTTATAATTTTTGTCTTGAAATTTATTTTGTCTAAGTACAGCTACTCCTGCTCTTTTGTGGCTTCCATTGGCATAGGATAACTTTTTCCTTCTCTTTATTTTCAGTCTGTATGCCTTTATAAGTGAAGTGTGCTTATTGTAGGCAAGGGATCATTGAGTCTTGTTTTTTATCCATTTAGCCACTCAATGTCTTTTGATTGGAGAGTTCAGTTCATTTACATTCAATGTTATTATTGATAAGTAACGACTTCTGCCATTTTGTGATTTGTTTTCTGGTTGTTTTGTGGTCTTCTCTTCCTTCTTTCTTTCCTTTCTGTTTTCCTCTAGTGAAGGTGATTTTCTCAGGTGATATAATTTAGTTTCTTGCTTTATATTTTTTCGTGTAGCCATTGTATGTTTTCTGGTTTGATGGTACTACAAGGCTTGCAAATCCCATTTTGTTACCCATTATTTAAACGGATAAGAACTTAACATTATTTGCATAAACAAAGAAACAAGCAAAAAGAAAACTAATAAAAGCACTATGTCTTAACTTCATCTCCCCACTTTTTAACTTTCTGTTGGTTCTATTTATATCTTATTGTACTGACTGTCTTAAAAAGCTGTTGTAGTTATTATTTTTGGTTAGTTCATTGTTTAGTCTTTCTACTTAGGATAAGAGTAGTTTACACACCACAGTTATGTGTTATAATCTTACATGCTTCTCTGTGTACTATTACCAGTGATTTTTCTACTTTTAGGTGATTATTTATTGCCTGTTTTGTACCTTCAGATGATTATGTATTGCTCATTAATGTCCTTTCCTTTTTTTCTTTTTTTTTTTTGAGACGGAGTCTCACTCTGTTGCCCAGGCTGGAGTGCAGTGGCCGGATCTCAGCTCACTGCAAACTCTGCCTCCCGGGTTTATGCCATTCTCCCACCTCAGCCTCCCCAGTAGCTGGGACTACAGGCTCCCGCCACCTTGCCTGGCTAGTTTTTTGTATTTTTTAGTAGAGACGGGGTGTCACCGTGTTAGCCAGGATGATCTCGATCTCCTGACCTCGTAATCCACCGTCTCGGCCGCCCAAAGTGCTGGTCCTTTTCTTTCTAATTGAAGTTTTATCTTTAATATTTCTTGTAGGATAGGTCTGGTATTGATGAAAACCCTCAGTTTTTGTTTATCTTGGAAAGTCTATTTCTCCTTCATGTTTGAAGGATATTTTCATCAGATATACCATTCTAGCATGGATTTTTTTTTTCCTTAAGCCCTTTAAATATGCCATGCCACTCTCTTTTAGCTTTTTAAGTTTCCACGGAAAAGCCTGCTGCCAGATGTATTGGAGCTCCGTTGTATGTTATTTGCTTTTTTTCTTTTGTTGCTTTTAGGATCCTGTCTTTATCCTTGACCTTTGGGAGGTTGATTTTTAAATGCCTTGAGGTAGCCTTTGGGTTAAATCTGCTTGGTGTTCTATAACCTTCATGTGCTTGGATATTGATATCTTTCTCTAGGTTTGGGAAGTTATCTGTTATATCTTTTTGAATAAACTTTCTACCTTTATCTCTTTCTCTTTTTCCTCTTTAAGGCCAGCAACTCAGATTTGCCCTTTGGTGCCTATTTTCTATATTCTATAGCTGTGCTTCATTTTATTTTATTCTTTGTTCTTTTGTTTCCTCTGTGTATTTTCAAATAGCCTGTCTTCAACCTCACTAATTCTTTCTTCTGCTTGACCAGTTCCACTATTAAAGGATGCCAATGAACTGTTTAGTATGTCAATTGCATTTTTTCAGCTCCAGAATTTCAGTTTAATTTTTTAAAAAAATTATTTCAATCCCTTCATTAAATGTATCTGATAGGATTCTAAATTCTATCTCTGTGTTATCTTGAATTTCTTTGTGTTTCCTTAGAATAGCTATTTTGAATTCTCTGTCTGAAAGGTTTCATATTTCTGTTTCTTCAGAGTTGGTTCCTAGTGCCTTATTTAGTTCATCTGGTGAGGTCATGCTTTCCTGTATGGTATTTATGCTAGCAGATGTTCTTCATTGTCTGGGTAATGAAGAGCTAGGTATTTATTATAGTCTTCACTGTCTGGGCTTATTTGTAGCTGTTCTTCTTGGGAAGATTTTCCAGATATTTGAAAGAACTTGGGTGTTGTAATCTAAGCAGTCTCTACTTTAGGGGGCACAAAAAGCCCAGTAACACACTGTGGTTCTTGCAGACTTGTAGAGGTACTGCCTTGATAATTTTTGACAAGATCTGGGATAATTCTCTGGATTATCAAGCAGAGGTTCTTGTTCTCTTCCCTTACTTTTTCCCAAACAGAATCTCTCTCTTGGTTCTGAGCCACCTAAAGCTGGGGATGGAGTGACACAAGCACCCTTGTGGCCACTACCACTATGACTGCACTGGGTCAGACCTGAAGCCAGCATAGCACTGGGTCTCACACAAGGCCTGCTGTAACCACTCCTGGCTACTGCTTATGTTCACTCAAGGCCCTGGGGCTCTACAACCAGCAGGTGGCAAAGCCAGCCCTGTCTGTGTCCTTCCTTTCAGGATGGTATGGTGCCCCAGGCTTCAGTTGGGTCCAGAGGTGCCGTCCAGGATCAAAGACTAGAGTCAAGAATGTTAGAAATCTACCTGGTGTTCTATTGTATTGGGCTGAGCTGGCACTTAAACCACAAGATGCAGTCCTTCCCACTCTTGTCTTCCATTTCCAAAGGCAGAGAGCCTCATCCTGTAGCTATCACCACCCCAGACCATGACGAATACTGCCAGATCACCAGTCAATATTTCCTTAAGGACCGTGGGCTCTTAAGTTAGCTTGTGGTGAATTCTTTCTGGCCTGGGACTCACCTTTTAGGGCAGTGGGCTCCCCTCTGGCCCAGGGCCGGTACAGAAATGCCATCCAAAAATCAAGTCCTAGAGTTGAGGACCCCAAGAGACTGCTTCGTGCTCTGCCCCACTGTGGTCATGCTGTTACCTATGGAACAAGACAAAGTCTCCTTTACTTTTTCCTCTCCTTATCTCAAGCACAAGGACTTTTGCCCCATAACCACAAGAGCTGGTAATGTGCTGAGTCTCATCTGAAGCCAGCAAGTCCCAGAGGCTCACCCCAGGCCCTTGATATAGCACCTGGGTATCAAAGCTGGTTATTCAGGGTGCAGTGGCTCTTTAGTTAGCAGGTGATGAATGCTCTCAGGACTGGGTCCTTTCCTTCAAGGCGGTGGGTTCCCTTCTGGCCAGGGTGTGTCTAGAAATGTCTGGAGCTAGGTCCTGGAATGGGGGCCTCACGACTCTGACCCTATCCTGCTGTGACTGAGCTGATATCCAACATGCAAGACAAAGTCCTCCCAACTCTCCCCTCTCCTATCTTCATGAAGAAGGAAGGGATCTCTTTTGGAGCTGTGGGATGTGCTGCCTGAGGTTAGAGGAGGGGTGATGCCGGCATTTCCTTGGCTGCCGAAGCTTGTGTCTCAGTATGTTGTCTGCCCACTCAGTCTAATGTCAATGGGACTAGTTCAAGACCAAGACTGGCCTAAGAGTTGCAGTCCTTATGGCCTAGACTACCTTTCCAATTTACTTGGAGATTCAGAGTACTGTAGCCTATGGTGGCGAGGTTTGCAAGCACTCAAGTTTTGACCACTGGGATCCTTGATTCCCCTCTGGCTAGGGCTGTCTTTTGCTCCCTCTGTGAGTGGACATTAGCTAATTTGGTTTGGTTTTTCTTTCTGCTTTAACAGGACAGCACTGAGTTCAATGCCTTACACTTGCTGTGCTCTCCCTCCCTGAGCACCCAGAAATGCCCTCTGCACCAAGCCACTACTGCCAGGGTAGGGGTGTGGCAATGGCTATTCAGGATTGTTTTTTTATCTCTCCCAGTGCCTCTTTCAGTGAATATAAAGTTAAAACCAGGTACTATGAATGCTCACCTGGTTTTTGGTTCTTATGAAGGTGTTGTTTTCTATGTAGATATTTGTTAACTTGGTGTCCTTGCTGGGGGAATGATCGGTAGCATCTTCTATTCTGCCATCTTGCTTCACTTCTTATTTATCTTTCTTGACTGAAACTTTATGCCCATTAATGAGTAACTCCTCATTTTCCCCTCCTTCCAGCCCACAGTAACCAACATTTCACTCTAATTCTAAAGAGTGGAATTAGTCTTTCTAATTCTAAAGAGTGGAATAATTAAATTCTAACAACTTAAGCATTTTAGATACCTCATATAAGTGGGATCATGCAGTATTTGTCTTCCTGTGACTGGCTTACTTCACTTAGCATAATGTCCTTAAGGAAATAAACTAAATGTTTATTGACAGGAAAATGTATAAAGAAAACATAATTTATACATACTATAGAATATTATTTAACCTTTAAAAAAGAAGGAAATTCTGCAACATGCCATCAACATGGACAATATTTTATTTTTAATAGAACCTTTAAGTTTTCTATTAAAAATAGTGAATAAAAGGGCTTTTTTAATATACTAAAGTCACTCTATTTTGGTGGTAGCTGTTATATCTTGGAATTTGTCAGGATTTAACTGTTTTTCTAACAGCAGGGCATAGTGATGCTGGAATAATAGTTAACGATTATTGAACAAGTATGTACTGGGCATTAAGCTGAGACTTTTGCATACATTTTTAATTGCTTAATTCTGACATCAACTGTATGAGGTAGATACCATTCTAAATATGAGAAAATGGAAAATTCATAGGCCAAGAAACTTGCCCAAAGTTATATAACTAGTAACTGTGGAGCCAGGATTTGAACACTGGCAGTCTGACTCTGTGCCCTTCTTACATATGGCTTTATTTTGGAGAAATAGAAGTTTGCCAGAAAATAAACATAATAAAGCATCCCAAGCAGAAAGGAGAATGTGAAAAACAATAGAATGCATTTAAAGCATCTGTTCTCTCACTTCATGTACATTACTATACCCTCAGCATCTGGCATGCTGCTTGGCACAAAGTAGGTATTTAATAAATGCTTATGAATTTAATAAATGGAAAGTGGAGACTTGGAGTGCTCAGGAGGCCATAAGGAAACTGATATATACAGAACTTAGAACATAACTGGAAAAATATAAAGAAGTCAGTATACAATATTAAATGAATAAAGATTTCTGGATAAAATATTATATAAAGCAAGCTCATTCATTCATTTATTCATTCATACATTCTCTAACAATTTATTGACCATTTGCCTTATACAAAATATTTAAGAATCACAGATATATAAATAATGGAGCTAGACTCTGCTTTAGAGGCATAGACCTTAAATATTTTAAGCAAGACCTTTGAAGAATAAAGTCACAGAAATTATTGCATTTACTGACAGCATTTATAAAAATAAAAGTTATTAAGCTGTTACCTAGATAATAACATAAAGCAATTATCTCTGTTGACATACATTAGCATTAAAAATTAAGGGAATTTTAGCATTTTTTACACCAATAAAATCGCCATTATTTATTATGATATTTGCATGCCAGAAATCATTATCTTTTTAATAAGATAGGTAAACAGAATTCAGTATCATTTGGTGAGAAAGTAACAAACATGCATAGAAATCAATAGAAAAGTGGTTTTCTCGCTGGTCAGTGACACTATCTTGCCATGATATGAGCAATGATGAGATTGAAGTGTATGTACCTTAGAAAGGAAACACAGCAATAAACATGTAGCAATATTTTGTGTATATGCAAAAGCAACATAAAATTTTATGTTAAAGGCTAGATATTGAGTAGAAAGCTATCAATCCTTGACAAAAATACAAATTTAAGAAAACAACAAAGTGGAATTAAATGAAGAGGAACTTATATTAATAAAAAGTGAAAGTGAATTTTATTGCCACATGAATTCTTTGTTTTACTAATTATTCCTGTTTTCTGCATAACATGGAATAAATCATCACTGACACTGTTCTAGCATTTAAGCTTATATTAATCAATGTAATACTTGTAAGCAGTATTTATTGTTAGTGAGAAAATTGTGGGATTACTGAGAAATTGTGGAATTAACAATTTAATGAGGGAGAAATTGTGGGATCAACCCTTTGAAAAGGAATGGAAGAAAGCAGAAATGGAGAAGAAGTCAGGCTATGACACAGGTCCAATGACAGTGTCTGCTGACCCCAAGGAGTGCTTAGGAGCTAGAATGGCCCCTAAGAGTCATCTGTTCCAAGTTTGGTTGAGATGGCCAAGCCCATCTTCAGCATCGGTTGTTCACTAAATGTGAGCTGCCTGGAAAACTGCTTTACTTTGGGAGAAATGGCTTTCTGCATCTGAAACAATTCCCGAAGGGACTGACAGTCAAAGGCAGTCTAACAACAGCACTTCCAGCAGCCAGGGCAACAAGTTTGTCACTGAAGGGGCCACACATCCATTCCTACCATACTCGCCTATAAGATAACAGAAAGAAGATTTCAGGAAAAGGAATAGTCTCCTTCTCCATCCTTCTGTATTACCAGTTCTGCTACCCATAACTAATCTTATTCTATGGTTTCTGTTTTGATATTTTCTAGTGGTTAGTCCTTAAGTACTAGATTACATATCTTTACCTCTATTTCTTCAGTATTTCTTCAGTCATAATCATGTTCCATGCTTATGAGCATGGGTTTTTGTTGGAGGAATGAAAGTTTACCAGAAAATCAAAATCATAAAACATTCTAGGAAAGAGAGGGTGAATGATATGGTTTGGTTCTGTGTCCCCATCCAAATCTCATCTCATAGCTCCCATAATTCCAATGTGTTGTGGTAGGGACCCTGTGGGAGATGATTGAATCATGAGGGTGGGTCTTTCTCATGTTGGTCTCGTGATAGTGAACGGGTCTCATGAGATCTGATGGCTTTATAAAGCAGAGTTTCCCTGCACAAGCTCTCTCTTTGCCTGCCATCATCCACGTAAGATGTGACTTGCTCCTGCTTGTCTTCTGCCACGATTGTGAGGCTTCCCCAGCCATGTGGAATTCTGTGAGTTCTCCATTAAACCTCTTTCCTTTGTAAATTGCCCAGTCTCAGGTATGTCTTTACAGCAGTGTGAAAATCGGCTAATACGGTGAACAACAATGAGATGCATTTTAAGCATCAGTTCTCCCCTTCTTTTATCTGCATTATTGCATCCTCAGCGCTTGAATACTGCCAGGCACATAGAAGGTATTTAATAAACATTTATTGACTTCTTCGGTGAAAGATGAGGATTTGGCTTACTTTTCTTACCCCTGCTCTCAAATATTTATAGCTTAATTATTATTTTTAATTTGTCTATTGATCTCTTCTCTAATTTGAATGCTATGTTTACACCGTTTTTTAAAAATTGTATGTGCCCTCAACTGCTAACAGCATCCATCACTCACCTCCTGACTCATACAATAAAGACTCCCATGACTTTCCTTTACCTTTTCCTGTTTTCTGCTTCCCAGCATCTATCTTCTATAGCTTTACTTTTATATTATTAAATTTGTTGACATTTATATTCTATTTCTGAAACCACAACCATGCTTTTCCTTCCTTGCGTCGCAGGATCAAATGTGATAATGGCTACAAACGGTTCAAATAAATGAAACTTTGGAAACCACTGGTTTAAGACTACCATCTCAGAGGTTCTTACAGCTAAATAGCATCTGCTGCGTTGTCAGCTGAGAACTGTGGCCTGGACTTACCCTGTAGTTTTGTTTTATTTGGCATAGGTAATGTTTTATACATTTGAACCAATATTTAAAAACTAGATGATTTTAGGTTGACTCTTAAAGTAAAGAGCAAGTGAACAGCATTTATCCTGTTTTTTCATTGTCAAAGAATGTGCTAGAATTAGATTTTTTTTTCTATAGGAACAATGTCACCATACTTGGGTTGCTCCTAGGAGGAACATTTCTAGCATCTTTGTACCCTTTGCATCATAATGCTGGCATGTAAAGTTCCCCTTGTCCCAGAATTTTCTCCCCCAGGAGGTCTTCTATTTCCTGCCTTTGTCTGGATTAGATACTCTCCAGGTCTGCTGCATTTGAGGATGCTCCTTTTCTTCTGGAACTCCTGCTATTCTGAGGCTGTATCTCCTGGAATGTTCTTTTATCTGCCTCTTTTCATTCACATTTTCTGCCCACACTTTCTTTCCTACACTGTAAAATATATTATTGCTTTTTCATTCTAGCAATAATATTATAAATCCCTAAGAATGCTTTGACATTCCCTAGTTGATACTTTTGTCAAGAATCCTAGCTTTATTTGATCTCTCTGATCATATCAGAGGTTTCTCTTCTGCTTCCTGAGTGATCTGTTTTTCTCTGATGTTAAATTTTCTATTTTCTTGTTTTGGTCATTATTCTCTTTCATGATTTGATTCTTCTCTTATACCTAATGATCCTTGGTTGTTGTTAAAGATGATTAGGTGAAGGGGTGAGTAGGTGCTTTGGGGTGTTCTTTGCTATTGTGTAAATCAGTGTGTTTTCTTTCAGGTCCCTGCCTTAATTGGTATTCTGACTAGGAGCTCTCTATGGAATGAGGCCTGGGAGTGCCCTCACATGATTTTTTATTCCTTAGTGGGAGAGTTTGGTGGATGTAGTCTAATTGCTCTTGGCATCAGGATTCACTTCTTTCTGGTAAGTCTTATTTATTTATTTATTTATTTATTTATTTATTTATTTATGTACTGGCTGGAAATCTAGCAACTACGTATTCCCTAGACTCCACAGCAGACATGATTTTGGGAGTAAAGTAGGTTCTGTGCATTACATACAATTGTATCAGATTTGTAAAGTAGGAGAGAGAAAAAAACATCTTCCTACTGTCTTATGGCTCTTTTTCTGCTGGCAATAAAGGTGTTAGAGATGTATCTCTGCAGGAATGTTCCAATCTCCAATCTCCAGCTTTCTGTTTGTCAGAGTGTAGGCAGGCACTCTTTACTGAGTCCTGTTTTTTGATCTGTGAGTTTATGAGCTCAATAGTTTCCATAGTTCTGCTTGTTACAGAAGTAGCAATTGCTCTTGTGGATCAGTTCTGTACTGCTCTGGAAATCATTTCTGAAAGCCAGTTGTAGATCCTGCTGCTTCATCACTTCCATTGATTTAATCACCTAATTCCCTTTATTTAATCTTGAGTTGCTTTAAAAAAAAAACCCAGAGTTGTTTTTATTTCAGTACTGGCATCAGACAGACAGAATGAGCAGGTAGGGAACTAGTGACACTCCACAAGTATATTCCTGATGGTAATGTCTATTCTTTCATTTCGTTAGAATGTATAGAGACAGATGCTTTTTTCCAGTCTAGACCTTCAGCCCGGGTCTTCCTTGAATTACCTGGTCTGCCAGTTTCAGAAGCAGAAGCTGAAGAAGAAATGCTGTCTGTCATAAAATTGATATATCTGGCCATTTAATATGTTAAAGACTTTTCTAAATGTTAATAATTGTGAAGTTTTTGAAAGCAATCTTTTTAAAGCTTATACCTTTTTTCTCCTTAGAGGAAAAATATTTTAAACTCTTGAATGTTTTATTCCTGGCAGACAAGCAAACATCATCATTTTCTATTTAAACCTACACATCAAAATCGGAAAAATGTAAGGTTTTTTTAGTTAGAAGAAAACTTGTATGCAAATTTTGATGTTGCCACTTATAACTTTGGAAGGTGAAGCAAATTACTCCCTCTGAGCTTCAATTTTTAAAACATTTTTAAATGTGGGTATGAATATTTACTATGCAATAGTCAAGTAAGAATTAAATATTATGAGGTAGACAAATGAAGATGACTACTATAGTGCCTACTATACAGTACTTGTTCTTTTTTTTTTTTTTAAGATGCTCTCCTTTGGATAACTAAAACAGTTTCTAAAAGCGATTTCCTTAATGTTGCTTCATGAACATGAAGATGTCCATGAAGCATACGAAAATCAAGTACCAAGAAAAATCTGCTAAAAACATGAAGAGTGAAGTTTACTGTTTTGCCCCAAGAGGCATCATTATAATATATACAGAAGATAAAATGGTTTAATATCTTCAAATTGTGATAGATAATAGAGACAACAATGGATTAAAAGTTCTAAGATGCATTGCAAACCTCATCTGAAATTTTTCAAAGGAAAATTGTAATCAAGCTAATAAAGTATACTGAATCTCAAAGAGATCTCTAGCTTATCTTCTAATGCATTATCCTGAGCATTGATTGAATTGTCATAGCTTCTGAAAGCTGTAGAAAATCCATAATTTTGGAGATAAAATTGTGGAAAGGATGGTATAAACAAATATCTAGCATTAAAGATCTGTGTGGTCTTTTATAATTTTACTCTGAGTTTTCTTTAAAAAGTATTTTAAAAATATTTCTCTTTGGGAAAAGTGGCACTGAAAGTCATCATCAGCATATGGTGATTATAATAACTAGAAGATAAGTTTTTATTTTTCACCATGACCTGGCCATCTAAATAAAATATTAGTTTCCCATATTATTAAGCTTAATATCTTCAGGCATAATGAAATGTTCAGCCACAAACAAATAGACCTCTACTCCCTGATTGGATCTTAAATGAGCCAATGAAAATGAAGTCCCTACTCCCGAGGTAACAGCCTAGTAAGAGGTAGACCAAGAAAGAATATAACCTGGTTTTAATAGTTAGGAGAACTGGTACAAACTTATTAGATCTCTGATCAGGAAATACTGCTTCTGAGATCACTGCTTTTCTTAAAATGTGATATTTAGGGTATGAATGAATTCCTTTGACTTCTCCCTTAAGTACACAATTTGAGCAGGGCAATATGGGCAGATCATGAGCTAGAGACCATTGATAAAATATAAGGCCAAAGCAGGAATACCTGAGCCCCGAGGAGATTGTACAAGTTTCCAGAGAGAGAGAAAGAGAAAAAATTTGCTTTAAAAGATCAAGAATTAGAATCGACTTTTTAGCAGTACTGAAAGCTAGAAGGCTGTTCTGAAAATGTGCAGTGAAAATGATTTCCAATCTAGAATTCTATACTATCAATCATATGTAAACATAAAAATAAACATTTTCAGACACACAAGATGTGGAAAAAAACCTCACATGCATCCTTTTCTAGGAAACTACTGAAGCATATGCTCCTCCAAAACAGAGTAAACCAATAAAAGAGAATATATGGGATCCAGGAACTGGAAGATCTAGTACAACAGAAAGATAAAGAGAATTCCTAGGATGATGGCAAAGGAGAGTATGAGGAAGATATAGAGTGCAGCTTGACCAGGCTAAGCAAGTAAGAGGTGTCTGGAACAGATGTCTCTGTGAAGGTGGAATTGTTAGGATTCCTGATGTGTTGGGATATATTGAATAAATATTTATACAACTGGGATTTTTTTAGGGATGAAGAATAATAATTACATAAAAATTAAGCCAATAGAATAATATTTTGTGTAGGAAAGGAAAAGTATATATAGTATACTACATGGATCAGTCATAAATAGCATTTACTTAGCTATAATAAATAAATGTCTGCCTAAAGATCCAAGAAACAGCAATGTGCATCAACCTGTCATACTTTGACTTCTTAGTACGTCAAAGTTTACTACTAATGGTTTGTAAATGTTGAGCATATTTCTATCAGCTATTTATAATATGTGCATAAGTAATTACTCATCAATTATTATTATTATTTTTAAAGACAGGGTCTCACTCTGTTGCCCAGACTGAAGTGCAGTGGCATAATCATAGCTCTTGAAAATCCTGGGCTCAAGGGATCTCCCCACCTCAGCTTCCTGAGTGGCTAGAACTATGGGCTTGCACTACCACACCCAATTAATGTAAAATTTTTTTTAGAGACTGGATCTCACTATCTCATCCAGGTTGGTCTAGAACTGCTGGCCTCCGGTGATTATCACGCCTTGGCCTCCTAAAATGCTGGGATTACTGGCCTGAGACATTATACCTGGCCAATTATTTCTTATGATCTAAGCATGATTTTAGAGAGATCAAGTCAATGACCAAATTTTTGAGGATCTATGTTACATATTCAAGATGGAAATCATAAATATCTGTATGTAATGAATAATTGATGGTAATTTAAAATATGTTTTAAGTGGATACTCACAAATACAACAACAATGCATGGTTTTATTATATAGTTTGATGAAAATGATTTTTCTTTGAAAAGAGTCAGTGCATTTCCATTTTGCCTGTCAATAAGATATTGTCATTCACTACAACAGAGAGGATAAAAAATTGCAAATAATTTTCATCAACATACTAATTAAAAGAGAAAATGCCATAATGGGATGCTGTACCAAATACTGCATTAAAGGATAGCAATCATAAATATTTGTGGTTGGTAGATGGAGGTAATGGGGATATACTCCTGATTTTATGCCTAAAATAATATAATAATTTAAGACAATGCCGCTATTATAATATAATAAAGTTATTTTTCCTTTTTTTTTTTTTTTCCTGAAACATAGTCTTGCTCTGTTGCCCAAGCTAGAGTGCAGTGGTGCAGTTGGCTCACTGCAACCTCCGCCTCCTGGGTTCAAGCGATTCTCCTCTCAGCCCCACAAGTAGCTGGGACTACAGGTGCATGCCACCATGCCCAGCTATTTTTATTTTATTATTATTATTTTTTTTTGTATTTTTAGGAGAGATGGGATTTCACCATGTTGGCCGGGCTGGTCTCAAACTCCTGACCTCTGCCTGCCTTGGCCTCCCAAAGTGCTGGGATTACAGACATGAGCCAGTGCGCCTGGCCTTTTCCTGATGTTTTCTAATCAGATCTCTTTTGGCTACCTTGTTTTAAAAATGTAGTGAATTAAAGCAACATTAAAAAAAGTGAATTTAGAGGGTTAGAATAGTATAATCCAGTTATAAATCTAAGTGGTTTGACCATTTTATTTTTTATAGGCAAAAGACTATTGGTTAACTTTCTAAAAACAAAACCATTTCTTTCATTTGTGAAATATAAAATGCTATATTAAGACTTTTGTCAAGCAACTATTAAGAGAGCACTTACCGGAGAATGTATAAAAACTGTATTTTTGAGTAATTATATACCTAATGCCACTTGAACTAAAGCATGTGAGAAAAATGTGTGCGTTTTTCTTCATTTAAGGACTCATCGATGATAAAAATGTATGACTTTTTTTCAAAACAAAGGCAGTGAGAACATGGGAGAAAAATGCCTTCTTTATTGCTGAAATATATATTTTCAGTGGTTATACTCTTAAGGAAATCCTAAGGCTGTAATGCATTTGGTGTATTTTTTTTTTCCTGTGACACAATAAGAATAAAATGGTAGCTCAGCATGAGACAACTATTATATACAACATCCGATATATTTCAGGTATTTGAAAGCTGGAAATTTTCTCTACCATGGGTTATGGTTTTAGCTTTATAACTGCCTTGCTGTGTGAAATTGGACAAGTCATTTAACCCTTCTTCATTTTCTTCCACCAAATCATAAATGGCAATTATAAAACTCCATAGTATTTTATCTATGCATACACTTTGCTCTTGTATACAGAAATATCCCTTCTAATGGTACTTCCTGCAGGTCTGTCTAAAATGCTCAGTGAGTGACCTATAATCCAGCTCTCCACTTAGTGAATGTTACTTTTACCTGTGGAGTCCCTTATTAACAACGTGCTGACTCTGCCCTTCAAGCTGCCTGATATTTACACTCAAACACAACTTCCCTGTCTATGCTTTCCCCTTGTCAGTGTGGTCTATAGGTGCCACATATAGGACACTTTTAGCAGCTATGTCAATCAGATCAAGTGATTCTTTTGTGGACTTTTAACCTCAAGCAGAAATACAAGTTTTCTCACATTTACCACGTTTAGGACTATCCTCTTTGATGTACCACTCGGCAGGTAAGTGGCAACACATTATGGTCCTTTTGCCTTCCATTAATATTTCTAAGACTTTTTTGTATTTTTTTAATTCCATATTTTATTTTAGATATCGTAGGATACCTGTGTAGGTTTGTTACCTGGGTATATTGTGTGATGCGGAAGTTTGCTGTATGGATTCTGCCACCCAGGTAGTAAGCATAGTACCCAATAGGGAGCTTTTCAATGCCTTCCCCCCAACAAAGCCCCCCCGCCATAGTCTGCAGTGTCTATTGTTCCCATGTTATGTCCATGAGTGCTCAATGTTTAGCTCGTACTTATAAGTGAGAACATGAGATATTTGAGTTTCTGTTTCTGAATTAATTCACTTAGGACAATAGCCTCCAGCTTCATCCATTTTGCTGCAAAGAATATGATATTCTTTTTATGGCTGTGTAATATTCTATGGTGTATATGTACAATCATGGTGGCCTATATGTATATTAAGAATTAAATAATAATATATATGTATAGTAAAATTATTTATGGTAGAATCATAATTTTCTAAATGAATGAATAACTCTAATTCATGAAAAAGTTGTCATGGCTTGATTTCCTGCAAAGTCATAGGTTAGAGCCTGAATTATTACTGAAGCTAATATTATTTTATACTTATATAGCAGGTTGTAATATGCTCACCATTTTGTAAAACATTGGGAATGAAATTTGACCTATCAAGAAATCAAAGTATGACGGTTTGATGCGTGTGTTTCTTTCTTGAGGTCTTTTAGAGGTTGCATGTATGTCAGGTAATTATCTTTTATATAGCAAAATAAAGATTGCTTTATAAAAGTTTTAAGTTTCTGGAAACATGAGGAAATTTTGGTTTATTTGTAAGCCTTAGTGTCTTGTCCTTAATGCTAAATTTTCATAATTCAACTCAAGTAGGAAATATCAGACATGACTCTGGAATAGGAACATACAGCCTTGTGTTAGCAATATCCTTTTTAGAAAATGCAGTTGGCATATGTAGCACCTCCAGAAAGAAAGAAACATTGTGAAGATGCTCTATTCTGTTCCTGACCACTCTGAGTATCAGACCGCTATCTACTGTTTTAAGTATTTAGATTTTTGCCAGAGCCAAATATCCAGCTGTATCTATAGTAGGCTGGATTTTCTATCTTGGAGATTTAATAGCAGAATAAAAATAGTAATTGAGAATAAGCATGTATTTAGGAATAAAACTATAAATTTTTTAGTATTCATTGATACATATGTAAACATATAAAATCTATGAATATAATGGAATGATTTCTGACATCACTACCAATTATCTTCTTATCTTTCAAATATGGTACTCCCAGGACAGTAAACTCATTTTGTATTTAGATGGCACATCTTGCATTATTCTGTTCTCTTCATTTCCACTTATATATATCCCATGTCATTTTTTGTTGTACTACATTTTGATACTGGGATAGTCATTATTTATATTGTTAATTGCCCCAAATTTTCAATCTTTACATCAACAAGTACTCAAAGTTGAGTCTAATACTGTAGCTTAGGTAAGTTCTGCAGTGATTTTGCTTCTTGCTAATATGCTCTGCAAAATGCTGGCTCCCTGGTTTGTCTATTAATCCCAGCACTGACTTCTGTCTGTCAGGCTCTGCAGCCTTCATTTGATCTTGAATGTATACTTTTGTGTTGGCTTTTGATACACAGACGTGACAAGGGAGACCATTTTTGGGGAAGAATCCCTTTTGAGTTGGAATTTTAGCTGAGGAATAGATGCAAAGGGCCATATTGCTTCCTAAATAATAATATTAAAGATGACCAATATTTTCTGCTTATCATACTACTTACTGTTTATCAAGTGTTCATTTCTCACCTGGGCTTAGGCAGTGGTAAGAATAGTAAAAATTCTGGCCCCAAAAATGTAATAAACCTTTCTTAAATTCCATTTGGGTACTAAACACTATTCTGGGTCTTCCAACCTTTATTATCTTCCAGTCCTCAGAACAAACATGGCTGATAGATAGTAATGTTATCTGTTAAGATTAATAAACGACTTCCCTGAGAGATAATGTGAACTTCCCAAGGTCATTCAGCTAGTAAATGGCTGCATTCATGTGTTCTGACTGCCACTTCAATGATTCATCATTGATATGGTTTGGTTGTGTCCCCATCCAAATCTCATCTTGAATTGTAGCTCCCATAATTCTCAAATGTCATGGGAGGGACCAAGTGGGAGGTAATAGAGTTATGGGGGTGGGTCTTTCCCATGCTGTTCTTGTAATGGTGAATAAGTCTCACGAGATCTGATGATTTTATAAAGGGAAGTTTCCTTGCACATGGTCTCTTGTCTGCTGCCATGTAAGATGTGACTCTGCTCCTCTTTCACCTTCCACCACGAATGTGAGGCCTCCCCAGTAATGTGAAAATGTGAGTCAGTGTAACCTCTTTCCTTTACAAATTACCTAGTCTTGGGTATGCCTTTATTAGCAGTGTGAGAACAGACTAATACAATCATTTTGCAAAATTTGAGACCTTTTAAAATGGCACAGAATAGGGCTCATCTCAATGAATATTCTATGTGCATTTAAAAAGAATGTAAACTTTGCAGCGTAAGTTAGGTGTTGTAACCTATGCATAAAAATTACGTTAAAGTAGTTGATAGTGTTTTTCAGACTATGAATTTAGTTTTATTATAATATCAGTTGCTGAGAGAGGGGTGGTAAAATTACTGTGATTGTGGAATTATATATTTCTCCCTTGAGTTTTGTCTATTCTTTTGACTTCATGTATTTTGAAGCTCTGTTACTAGGTACATACATATTTATGATTATTATATCTTCAGATATAATAATCAGATGAATTGACCTGACCATTGTTATGAAATGTGCCACTTTATTGCTAGTAACACTCTAGCTTGTAGTCTACTTTTTTTCTGATACCTGTATAACCACACAAGCTTTCTTACCCTTACTGTTTGCATTATCTTTTACAATTTATTTACCTTCAGCCTAGTTGTATTTTTATATTCAAATATGTCTCTTCTAGCTAATATATACTTGGGTCTTGCTCTTTTTTAAACCAATTTTTGATAATATCTTTCTTAATATTGGCATATTTAGTTTATTAACAATTAATTATCACTGAAAGGATTGACTTTGGGCTTCTGTACCAGTTTTTTATTTGGTTCTGTTTGTCCCATCTGTTTCTGTTCCTTTGTTTTTTTCCTGCCATCTCTTGGATTACTTTAGTAATTTTTGCATATGATTTTAATGTAACTATTTACTTTTTAGCTATATCTCTTGCACTCTTTTTTTGTGCTTTTTCTACAAATTACCATAAGCACCTACAAAATACCATAAGTATTTGTCACTTAATGTAATGGGCAATAAAGTTGCAACTATATAGATCTCATTCTTTTTCCTGTAATTCTCTGTGCTAGGCTGTCATATTTATTACATTTACATACATTTTACAACCCCACAGGATGATGCTACAATATTTTCTTTAAAAGGTCCTATGGATTTTAAAGAAATTAAAAGGAAATGTAGCTTTTTATATTTGGCCCCCCAGTTTTATAAAAACATTTTTAAGGCTTTTTATTTCTTCCTAAAGATCTAGGTTTTCATATGGTATATCTTCAGCCTGTGGAACCCCCTTTATCATTTATTTTTATTTTTCCCCATTCGTATTTCTTATTTTTATTGTTTCTGGGCCATTGGTTTTAAGTGTATAGTTTTTCTATAAACAACATACATCTGCATTTACTTTGTAATCTAATTCAAGACTTTAAAAAATAATTTCAACTTTTATTTTAGATTCTGGTGGTACTTATACAGGTTTGTTACGTGGGTTTAGTATGTGATTCTGAGATTTGGGAAATGAATGATCCCTTCACCCAGGTGAAGTAAGCATAATACCCAATAGGTAGTTTTCTGGCCCTTCCCCTCCTCTAGTAGTCCTCGGTGTCTACTGTTCTCATCTTTATATTCATGTGTACCCAAAGGTTAGCTACCACTTATAAGTGAAAACATGCAATATTTGTTTTTTTATTTGTTTGTTTGTTTCTCCAATAATTTACCTAGGATAATAACCTCCAGCTGCATCCATGTTGCTGCAAAGGACATGATTTTATTCCTTGTTATGGGTCTATAGTATTTCTTAGTGTTCTATGTACCACATATTTAAAATCCAATGGCCTGTTGATGGGCACCTAGGTTGCTTCCATGAATGATGCTGTGATAAACATACGAGTATCTATTGTCTTTGTCTAAAATATCTATTGTATTTTAAATACAATACTGTCTATTGTATTTAAAAAGAATGATTTACTTTTTAAATACCCAGTAATGGGATTGCTGGGTCAATTGGTAGTTCTGTTTTAAGTTCTTTGAGAAATTTCCAAACTGCTTTCCACATCATTTGTTACAGTAGTGAATTTCTGTTGACAATGAATTCTCTTAGTTTTACTTTTAGAATAAAATATTTTTACTTTTATTCTTAGAGAATATTTTCACTGAGTATAAAATTTTTATTGATTTTTTTTTAGTGTCAGTACTTCAAATAATACTTTTC
This sequence comes from Macaca nemestrina, assembly GCF_043159975.1. Lineage (NCBI taxonomy): Eukaryota > Metazoa > Chordata > Mammalia > Primates > Cercopithecidae > Macaca > Macaca nemestrina. The sequence goes on from NC_092128.1 coordinate 68,246,549, forward strand.
CACTATTTTTTTGGACTTAGCCATTTCTGATGAAGTTATTGACCATTCAAGTTGTTCCCTTTTCATTTTTCTCTGACTGCTTTCATGATTTTATCACTCAGAAATTTGACTATGATGTGCTTAGCAATTGTTCTCTTCATATTTATTCTGCTTGGGGTTCACTGAGCTTCTTGAATATGCACATTTATTTTTGCCAAATATGGGAAAGTTTTAGTCACTATTTGTTCAAATATTTTTGTGCTTTAAAAAATTACTTCTTCTGGAACTGCAATTATGTACACTAGCACTTTTGCTTTTGTCCAAAAGTTCCCTGAGTTACTATTCACCTTTTATGTTTCTTTTTTTGTTCTGTCTTGGTAGTAGGTAACTTGTATTGATCCATTTTAAGGCTCGTTTATTTTTCTGTCATCTCCATTCTCTTTTTAAGTAAATTCAATTTAAGAAATCTCAGATATTGTCCTTGTCAGTTCTAAAATTTGCATTTGGGGTTTAAAAATCGCTTTTTAATTTGTCTCCAAGATTTTCTTTTTGAAACAATTTCTCATTGTGTTGCTATTTTTATTGAGAATAATTATGATAATTCTTTTAAAATCCATTTGTGATAATTTTACTACTTGGTTTTTCTTTTGATATGTCAGTTGATTGTATTTTCTCTAGATTTGGGCTAGACATTTCTGGTTCTTCATGTGTCAAATAATTTAGAATTGTGTCTAGGGCATTTTGAATGTTATAGAGACTGAATTTTGCTGTATTTCTCTGAAGTATGTTAATTGTTTGTTTTACTATGTTATTAATTGGTTGGAGTCAAATTGTAAACTCTGACTCTTAACTGGCAGCTCAGATCTTGGTTCAGTTTCTTAATCTTTAACCTGTACTGCTCTGAGTTTGCCTAGTGCATTTGTAGTTTCAGGGGTCAAATACATGGAAAGGGTTTCTGAAGAGAATTTGGGGCTCAAATCTGTGACTTTTCATTTCCCTGATTCCTCCCTTATTTGTGAATATTTATAATTTTCTTGAACTTTTCTCTGATTTTCTGGGATAGAAAGACTGGATTTTTCCGTCGAAATGTTAGTAAATTTTATGGTTCCAACTTCAGTTTGCCCATTTGGAAAAAGCCATAAAAACTGAAAATGCACCCCATTCTAGTCTCTTTTGGCCCTGTAGAATCTTAGCCTTACTGGAAGCCTTATTTTGGATTATTGTCTAAACTGTTGTGGGCTTTAAAAATATTTTAATATCATAACTTAGAGTTTCAGAATATCATATTTCATTTTATATTCAAATATGAACTATTTCATGACAGTTAAATCTTTCCAAAGATTCCTTTAGACACTTTCCAAAATTGAATTTTTGTAAATTATACTCAAATACTGATAGAGTGATTTCACAAGTAGCAAAATAGAATATTTTTTCATTTTGGACATTTAATTTAACTAACTGTATTATCACACTCCATTAGGATGCTAAACATTATGAAGCAAACTTAAAGTTTATAAAGCAGCTTTTTCAGTATTCAAAAGCTCCAATGGGAATTTTGTTTCTATGAAGACCAAAGGTTTGTGATCTATGTTGGTGGTGATCATAGAAGAAGAATCAAGGGAATAAATTATTGTGTCAGAATTACCTGTATAGGCAGTGTTTTCGATGTCATAGAGCAATCTCGGCTTCCCTTTCTTCTTATAATTGTATCAGATTCTCATTGTTAAAGAATTCCTCATCCCCAGCTACTCTATTACTTCTGGAATTTGTAGAAAGGTCAGTGAGTCTCAGGAGTTGTGATTACTTTTTCTAGCTGACATTTATTGATCTCATTACCTTCATGCTCATATTTCAAAAAATTTTTTTTCTTTCTGTTACCATTTCAAAGATGACAGAAATGCTGCAGTGCTCACTGTATTAGAACTATATGTAATTAAAATTTGTACTCTGTGTTTCATCACAATCCCACTGTCAGAACCACAGCATGTATTGTTTATAAATTAGATTGTTATAATTAGAACACACAGTGTGCATAAAAGAAGGCTGAATTTATATGCTAACATATATTTTGTATCTTTTCATGAAAAATGAATGCTGTAGAATCTTTGGGAATAAAACATTTTACTAGTACTGAATGACTCACTTGACTCTTGCCATTGCCAGTGCTTTGTCTTTAATGATTGCTTTTGCAAAATCATTTCTAAAAAAGATTCTAAAGATAAGGAATATTAAAGAGATGTGAATAAAGATGATTAAATAAAATATATATAACCATGTTTTAATTTTCCTAAGACTGAGTCACAATTAGATAGGTTTATTATAAATATATAGATTTATTTTATATATATATAAATACTTTCATATATTTAACTTCACAGTTCTAGCCCAATTTTCCTTGTCTACATTTAAAAGAAAACTTTAAAAGGATGGTGAAATAGTTTTTAAAAAGGTTTATTTGCATAAGGCAGATTTAGAAGCAGTTTTTCTTTTGTCTGTTTAAGCCAAAATTGTACATATTGAATTCCTTCTTCCTATTTGCCAAGAGACCATCCAACCAGAAAGATTTAAAAATTCTCTCTATGAAAGTCAAGAATAGGCACAGGACATTCAACTGTCATGATGAATCAGAAAACTAATCTATGAAGCATTTCCTGGAGGTTATTTTAGATGGATTAATTTACAGAGCACCCTAATTTACAGAGGCTAATAAATTATAGTTGATAGTTATGATCAAAACCGTTATTAGATAGGTATGCTATTGTTTATGTATACATCTTAATCCTTTGGACCATAGATTTGGCCCCTATTCACTTCTGTGGATTATTTGTTTCTTTATTCTCATTTCTAATTCGAGAGATAAAATTCAGAGAAGCATGGTTTGCCTCTCACTGACGGTTCATCAGTTTTAAGGACCTGCTGATACTCTGTAACCTAAAGTTTGTTCATATTTCTGATAAATTTGCAATCTCTTTCTTTATTCGTATTTATTTAAAGATTACTGACACATGACAGTCATCAGTCTCAGGCAAAGGCTAACCTCACTGCCAAACACAAAGACATAATCATTTTTGACTTCTGCATTAGGCTCAAAAAAATTCTGGATTGAAATCTTCACTAACCATAATAGAATATGCTAATTCCAAGAAATAAATGTATTCATGTGCCATTTTATAAGGTCAGCCTAATATTCCTGAAGAAAACACCCCTATGTTCTTTCTTATAAAATGACTTATTATTTTTAATGACAAGCATGTTTCATGACATATGGATAATATATGTGAAGTTCAGAGATTCTCTGTGTAATTAATGAATTAATCTAGGTGGGATATAACTAGTTTAAAAAACGAAAATGAGTCTCTTTTAATAACATTCATGTCTTCAGATGTTGGTCAGAGACCAGAACTGTCTTTGTCAACCTAAGACATTTTTTTTTCAGCAGGCATTATCATGGATAAATCAGATTATTTGAAATCAAATCAACAAATATACTGACTAGTACCATAGGTTAGGTACTATGCTGGCTGTAGTAGAAAATATGAAGATTCTGGCACCAAGTACTGGGCCAGTAAGTTATAGATATTATTTTATTTATTCCCAACAATGTTGAAGGGGGTATTAGTTCCATTTTATAGCTGATGATATAAGCTGATGGTTAAGAAATAGTTGACAAATTATTAGATACCAGCAATGCCAAAATGCAAAGCCCTCTGGTTTATGTTAACTTCTTCATACTTCTTTGATCATATGTATACTCTGAATGAATTATGAAAACTATGCTCCCTCTCATGCATGTTTAAGTTGAAACCCAAATTTTTTTCATCACAAATAAGTTATTAAAGATAATGTGCTTTTGACATATTGCAAATATTGGCATTTAAAAATTTATCTCCAGATCACTCACTTAAAAATGTACAATTGAATCTAAATATCGCAATGATTTGATGCTCTTCATCATTTATTTTTTAGAAAGTACATACATATATTATTTATGTCATAGAAATGAATGGCTGTTAAAATTTGTGTCAGCTGGGGTTCTCCAGAAAAACAGCACCAACGGGATATACAGAGAGATATATAAGAGCAGATTTATTATCGGGGTTGCCTCATATTGTTATAGAAGTCCCACAATCTGCTGTCTGCAGGCTGAAGAACCAGGAAAGCAGAGAAAGCAGAGGGAGTAATTTGGTCTGAGGAGAATGCGGTTGAGATTGGTGATGGTGTTAGAGCCGGTCTGAGTCCGAAAACTCTGAGAACCAGGAGAACTGAAGTCCAAGGGCAAGAGAAAAGAGATGTCTCAGATCAGGCAGAGTGATCAAATTTGCAGTCTTTCTGCCTTTTTGTTATATACAGGCCCTTAATAAATTGAATGATGCCTGCTCACGTGGGCTAGTGTGATCTTCTTTACTCATCCTACTAGTTCAAATACTAATCCCCTATGGGAACACCCTCACAGACACACCCAGAAATAATGTTTACCCAGAACTATATGGGAATTCCTTACCCCAGTCAAGTTGGCCCATGAAATTAACCATCACATAGTTATATGGCCAATAGAAATAACCTTTGGTTATAACCTTTTGGTCAATAGAAACAATCCTTGTTGCCTTGTTGCCTCTGCAATTTTTCTGTCCACTCAGTTAATGTTGATACTTCTACCATTTATGCTAGTTTTTATTTGGCAAACTTTTATATATTCTTATGTTTTTAACATTCATTCAGAATTTTGTTTTACATATATCTCTTCTAGGCAGAATATATTTTTAAATTTTTAATTTTTGTTGGTATATAGTAGAGATATATATTTGTGAGTGTACATATTTATGGAATACATGAGATATTTTGATACAGGCATTCAATGTGTAACAATCATATCAGGGTATATGGGGTATCCATTGCCTCAGGCATTTAATCTTTCTTTGTGTTACAAACAATCCAATCATACTCTTTTAGTTATTTGAAAATGTACAATAAATTATTGTTGACTGTAGCCACTCTGTTATGTTATCAACTACCAAATATTATTTATTCTATCTAGCTATATTTTTGTGCCCATTGACCATCCCCATTTCCCTCTCCACCATTACCCTTCCCAGCCTTAAGTAACTATCATTCTGTTCTCTGTTACCATGAATTCAATTGTTTTAATTTTTAGCTTCCACAAATAAGTGATAACATTCTATGTTTGTCCTTCTGTGCCTGGCTTATTACACTTAATATAATGACCTCCAATCCCATCCATGTTTTTGCAAATGATAGAAGCTCATTCTTTTTGATGGCTTCATTGTAAATATGTACCACATTTTCTTTATTCATTCATCTGTTGATGGACACTTAGGTTACTTTGAAATCTTCACTATTATGAATAATGTTGCAGTAAACATGAGAGTGGAGCTATCTCTTCAATATACTGATTTCCTTTCTTTGGGGATAAACCTAGCAGTGAGATGTCTGGATTATATGGTAGCTCTATTTTAATTTTTTTGAGCATCCTCCAAACTATTCTCCATAGTGGTTGTACTAATTTACTTTCCAGCGTTTGAACCAACAGTGTACAAAGGTTCACTTTTCTCCACATGCTCTCCAGCGTTTTTTATTGCTTGCTTTTTTGATATAAGGCATTTTAATTGGGATGAGATAGTATCTTATTGTAGTTTTAATTTGCATTTTCTAGTGATCAATGATGCAGAGCACATTTTCCTATGGCTGTTTGGCATTTTTATATCATTTTTAAAGAAATATCTATTCAAATATTTTGTCCCTTTTTAATCAGATATTTAGATCTTTTTCCTGTAAGGTTGTTTGAGCTCTTATATTCTGGTTAGTAATCTGTTGTCAGATGGAGAGTTTGCAAATATTTTCTCCCACTCTGTGGGTTGTCACATCACTTTGCTGGCTGTTTCCTTTGCAGTGCAGAAGCTTTTTAAATTGATGTGGTCCTATTTGTCAATTTTTGCTTTGGTTGCCTGTACCCATGGGGTATTACTCAACAAATCTTTGCCCAGTCCCACATAATGGAGAGGTTCCTTAATGTTTTCTTTTAGTAGTTTCATAGCTTGAGGTCTTATATTTAGGTCTTTAATCCATTTTGATTTGATTTGTGTGTATGTTGAGAGACAGGGGTCTGGTTTCATTGTTCTGCATATGGATATCCAGTTTTCCCAGCACCATTTATTGAAGAGACTGTAATTTCCCCAGTGTATGTTCTTGGCACCTTTGTCAAAAATGAGTTAACTGTAGATGATGGATTTGTTTCTGGGTTCTCTTTCCTGTTCCATTGGAACAGAAAACTGCTAGATGAATATTGGCACAAAAATCCTCAACAAAGTATTTGCAAAGCAAATTCAAAAATAAAATAAAAGATAATTGGAACAGAAAAGAGAAACCCAAAACAAATCCGTACATCTACCGTGAACATTAACCATTCTGTTGGATAATACCACGCTGTTTTCATGTTAATACCATGCTGTTTTGGTTACTATAGCTACACAGAATAATTTGAGGTCAGGTATTGTGATTCCTCCAGTTTTGTTTTTTGTTTTGCTTTGCTTTTGCTCAAGGTAGCTTTGACTATTCTGAGTCTTTTGTGGTTCCACATAAATTTTAGGAATTTTTTTTTGTATTCTGTGAACAATGTAATTGATATTTTAGTAGGGATTGCATTGAATTCGTAGATTGCTTTGGATAGTATGGGCATTTTGACAATATTGATTATTTTAATCCATGAACATGGTGTCCTGTTCAATTTCTTTTATCAATGTTTTATAGTTTTCATTGTAGATATTTTTCACTTCTTTAGTTAATTTCCAGCTATTTTATTTTATTTGTAGCAATTGTAAATGGGATTACTTTCTTGATTTCTTTTTCAGATTGTTTGTTGTTGGCTACAGACATGCTGATGATTTGTGTACGTTGATTGTGTATCCCGCAATTTTACTGAATTAGTTTATTAGTTCTCATAGTTTTTGGTGAAGAGTTTAGGTTTTTCCAAATATAAGACTATATCATCTGCAAACAAGGGTAATTTTATGTCTTCCTTTTCAATTTGGATACTCTATTTCTTTCTCTTGTCTGATTGCTCTAGCTAGCACTTCGAGAACTATGTTGAATAACAGTGGTGAAAGTGGGCATTATTGTCATATTCCAGATCTTAGAGGAGAGGCTTTCAGTTTTTCCCTATTCAGAATGATACTAGCCATGGGTCTGTTGTATATGGATTTTATTGTGTTAGGGTATGTTTCTTCTATAGCCAATTTTTTAGGGTTTTTATCCTAGAGGGATATTGGATTTTATCCAATGATTTTTCAGCATCAATTGAAATGATCATATGGTTTTTGTCCTTCATTCTGTTGATATGATGTATCACATTGATTGATTTACATATGTTAAGCCATCTTTGCATCCTAGTTTAAATCCCACTTGGTCATGGTGAATAATCTTTTTAATGCATTTTTTAATTTGGTTTGGAAATATTTTGTTGAGGATTTTTGTGCCAATATTCATCTAGAAGTAGTTTTTTCGTTCAATGTTCTTCCTTTGGTTTTGATATCAGGGTAATACTGGACTCATTAAGTGAGTTTTGTAGTATTCTCTCCCCCTGTCTTTTATAAATGCTTGGTAAAATTTGTCAGTGAAGCCATCGAGTCCTGGCCTTTTCTTTCCTGTGGGATTTTTTAGTATAGGTTTGATCCTGTTATTGGTTTGTTCAGGTTTTGGATTTCTTCCTGGTTCAATCTTTGTACATTGTTTATGTCTAGGAAATTATCCATTTCTTCTAGGTTTTCAAATTGATTGCAATATAGTTGCTCATAGAAGCCTCTAATGATACTTTGAATTTCTGCAGTATCAGTTGTATTATAATATCTCCTTTTTCGTCTCTGATTGTATTTATTTTAATCTTTTTTTAGTCTGCCTAAAAGTTTGTCAGTTTTATTTTTTCAAAACAATTTTGTTTCATCAATCTTTTGTATTGTTTTCTTCATTTCAAATTCATTTATTTTTTTCTGATTTTTATTATTTCTTCTACTAATTTTTGGTTTGGATTGCTTTTGCTTTTGTAGTTCTTTAAGGTGCATGGTTAGGTTGTTTATTCGAAGTTATTTTTCTTTTCTCATGCAGGCATTTGTAGCTATAAACTTTCCTCTTACTACTGCTTTTGCTGTATCTCATAGATTTTGCTATGTTGTGTTTCCAATATCATTGGTTTTAAGAAAATTTTCAGGCCGGGCGCGGTGGCTCAAGCCTGTAATCCCAGCACTTTGGGAGGCCGAGATGGGTGGATCACGAGGTCAGGAGATCGAGACCATCCCGGCTAACACGGTGAAACCCCGTCTCTACTAAGAAATACAAAAAATAGCCGGGCGAGGTGGCAGCGCCTGTAGTCCCAGCTACTCGGGAGGCTGAGGCCGGAGAATGGCGTGAACCCGGGAGGCGGAGCTTGCAGTGAGCTGAGATCCGGCCACTGCACTCCAGCCTGGGCTATAGAGCGAGACTCCGTCTCAAAAAAAAAAAAAAAAAAAAGAAAATTTTCAATTTCCTTCTTAATTTCTTCATTGACCCACTGGTCATTCAGGAGCATATTGTTTAACTTCCATTTGTTTTTATAATTTCCAAAATCCTTTTGCTATTGTTTTCAGGTTTTATTCCATTGCAGTCAGAGAAGATATTGGATGTAATTTCATTTTCTTTTTTGAATTTTTAAGACTTACTTTGTGGCCTAACATATGGTCTATCCTTGAGAATGATCCATGTACTGAGGAAAGCATGTGTGCTCTGCAGGCCTTGATGAAATGTTCTATAAGTATCTATTAGGTCCATTTGGTCTATAGTGCAGACTAAGTCTGATGTTTCCTTGTTTATTCTCTGTCTGAATGGTCTGTCCAATGCTGAAAATCTGGTGTTGAAGTTTCCAGCTATTATTGTATTGGGATCTATGTCCCTCTTTAGCTCTAATAATATTTGCTTTATATATCTGGGTGTTCTAGTGTTGGGTGCATATGTATATTTACAAATGCTATATCCTCTTGCTGAATTGATTCCTTTATCATTATATAATGTCTTTCCTTATCTCTTCTTACAGTGTTTTAAATCTATTTTGTCTGATATAAGTATAGCTACTACTGCTCCATTTTTTGGTTTCCTTTGGCATGGAATATCTTTTTCCATTCCTTTATTTTCAGTCTTCATATGTCTTTATAGGTGAAGTGTATTTCTTTTAGGCAACAAATTGTTGGGTCTTGTGTTTGTATCCCTTCATTCATTGTATGACTTTTGATTGGAGAGTTTAGTCCATTTACATTCAGTATTGTTATTGATAAGTAAGGACTTATTCTTGGCATTTTGTTATTTATTTTTTGGTTGCTCTGTGGTCTGCTTTTCCTTCTTTGATTCCTTCCTGTCTTTCTTTTAGTAAAGGTGATCTTCTCTGGTTGTATGTTTTAATTTTTTGCTTTTTACTTTTGTTTTTACATCTGTTGTCTGATTTTTTATTTGAAGTTACCATGATGTTTGCAAATAATATAAGCCATTATTTTATACTGATGACAACAAATGATTGCATGAACAAATAAACAAACTAAAAAACAAGCAATGATACAACTAATAAAAACTTTACACTTTAACTTGGTCCCGCTGCTTTTTTAAAACCGTGTTTATTGTTTACATTTATATTTTATTATACTATGTGTTGAAGAATTGCTGTAGTTTTTTGATAGGTTCATATTTCAGTATTTTTACTCAAGATATAGTTCACACACTACAATTACTCTGTTATAATATTCTGTGTTTTTCTGTGTACTTACTATTACTAGTGAGTTTTATATGTTCAGATGGTTCCTTATTGTTCATTGACATCCTTTTATTTCAGATTGAAGAACTCCCTTTTGCATTTCTTGTAGGACAGGTATGGTGTTGATAATGGCCCTCACTTTTGTTTGGAAAATACCTTATTTTTCTTTCACATTTCAAGGGTATTTTTGCTGGACGTGCTATTCTAGGATAACAATTTTTATTCTTCAGTGCTTTAAATATGTCACACCTCTTTCTCTTCTGGTCTGTAAGGTTTCTACTGAAAAGCCTGCTGCCAGCCATATTAGAGTGCCATTGTATGTTATTTGTTTCTTTTTTCTTGCTGCTTTTAGGATCCTTTATCCTTGGGAGTTTGATTATTAAATGTCTTGACATAGTCTTCTTTAGTTTAAATCTGCTTGTTGTTCTATAACCTTCTTGTATTTGAATGTTATATCTTTCTCCGGGTTTGGGAAGTTTTCTTGCAGTCCTTTTGAATAAAATTTCTCTCTCTCTTCTCTCTCTCTCTCTCTCTTTCTCTCTGTCTGCTCTTTAAGACTAATAACTCTCGTATTTATGCTTCACTCTTTTTATCCTTTTTTTTCTTTTGTGTCTTCTGACTGTATATTTTCAAATAACCTGTCTTCAAGCTCACTGATTCTTTATTCTGCTTTCTTAATTCTGCTATTAAGAGATTCTGGTGCATTCTTCAATATGTCAATTGCACTTTTCAACTTCAGAATTTCTGCTTGATTCTTCTAAATTATTTCAATCTTGTTGTTCAATTTATCTAATACCAATCTGAATGCCTTCTGTGTGTTATCTTGAACTTCTTTGAGTTTCCTTAAAACAGCTATTTTGAATTCTCTGTCTGAAAAGTCACAAATCTCTGTTTCTCCAGGAGGTTCCTGGTGCCTTATTTAGTTCCTTTGGTAAGGCCATATTTTTCTTTTGGATATTCATTAGTGTCTGGGCGGCATCGAAGAGTTAAGTATTTATTGTAGCCTTTGCAGTCTGGGTTTGTTTGTAACCATCCTTCATGTCAAGACTTTCCGGGTATTTCAAGAAACCTGGGTGTTGTGACCTAAGTTTTTTGTCATTGCATCCATATTTGCACAAGGGAGCACCCTAAGCCCAGTAACGCAGTGGTTCTTATAGACTCATAGAGGTACCACCTTGGTTGTTTTGGATAAGATGTGTAAGAATTCTCTGGATTACCAGGCAGAGAGTATTGCTTTATTTTCTTACTTTCTCACAAACAAATGGAGTCTCTCTCTGTGCTGAGCTGCCGGGAGCTGTGGGAGAGGTGACACAAGCACACCTGTGGCCACCACCACTGGGAGTGTGCTCGGTCAGGCCTGAAGCCAATACAGCACTGGGTCTTATCCAAGGCCTGCAGTAATCACTGCCTGGTGACCACTTATGTTCACTCAAGGTACCGGGTCTCTACAATCAACAGGTGGTGAAGCCCAGCCAGGTTTGTGTCCTTCCTTTCAGGGCAGAGAGTTCCACCAGCCCGGCACAGGTCTAGAGATACCATCTTGGAGCTAGTGCCTGGGGTTGGAAACCTTAGGGATCTACCTGCTGCTCTAATGTACTGTGGCTCGGCTGGCATAAAAACCTCAAGATAAAGTTCTTCTGACTCTTCCCTCCCATTTCCACAAACATAGGAGTCTCTCCCCATGGCCGCCATCACCCAAGGCCTGTGACAAGAACTGCCCAGCTATCACTGATGTTCACTCTTCAGTCAGCTTTTAGTGAAGCCTTCTCTGCCTGGGACTCTCCCTTCAGGGAAGTGGGCTCCCCTCTGACCCAGGGCAGGTCCAAAAATGCAATGTAAGAGCCAAGACCTGGCAATGGGGACCCCAAGAACCTGTTTGATGCCTTATACCACTGTGGCTGCACCGGGTGCAAAGTGTCCTTTACTCTTCCCTCTGTTTTTTCTCAAGCAGAAGGAGTCTTTCCACATATTCACCGCAGCTGGGATTGTGCTGAGTCATATCTGAAGCTAGCACATCTCCAAGTCTCACCCAAGGCCCGTGGTGAGTATTGCCTGACTACAACTGCTGATTATTTAGAGTCGAAGGGCTCTTCAGTCATCAGGTGATTAATCCTGCCAAGACAGGATCCTTCCCTTCAAGGCAGAGGGTTCCCTTCTGATCCAGGGTGTTTCTAGAAATGTTGTCCAGGACTAAGGGCCTGGAATGGGAGCCTCAAAATTCTGCCTGGCACCGTCTTCTACTGTGGCTGAGCTCGTATCCAAGTTGCAAGACAAAGTCCCCTTTACTGTCCCCTCTCCTTTCCTCAAGCAGAGGGAAGGAGTCTCTCTCAGAGCTGTGAGCTACTTCCCTGGGGTTAGGGGAAGGGTGATGCAAGCACTTCTTTGGCCACCCCAGTTGGTGTTTCACAGGGTCCCCCAAGTCCACGGGCTCCAGGTCCAGCACAGTACCAGGACTTTCCCAGGAATTGCAGTCTTTGTGGCCTAGACTGCCTCTCAAGTTTATTTGGGACTCAAGAGCACTTTCCCTGTGGTGGCAAGGCTTGCTAGAAGTGAGGTTCCTATTGATGAGAGGGGTGATTCCTCTCAGGCTAGGCTGTTCTAAATGCTCCCTCTGTGGGCACCAGCTGAGTTCTGTCTGGTGTTGCTTTCCACCCTGATAGGGCAGCACTAAGTTCCAAGGCAAAATCCCGTAATCACTACACTTCCTCCCCTAAGTGCACAGATTCTCTCTCTACACCACAAGGCTGCTGCCAGGGGATGGGGAGGGGGTAGCATCAGCAATTCAAGACTGTCTTTCCTGTCTTCTTCAGTGCTTCTTTTGGTGATAACAAAGTTAAAAACAGGTACTATGATTAATCACCTGATTTTTGATTCTCATAAAGGTGATTTTTTTCTGTAGGTAGTTCTTCAATTTGGTGTTCCTGTGGGGAGAATGATTGGTGGAATCTTCAATCTAGATATCTTGCTCCACCTCCTCCTCCTATTCCTTTAATCTTTAAACCAAATCAGACAAATCAATTTTTAAATAAATTTAAATGAATCATATACATTGATATAACAGATTCCTGTTGTACTAGTTTTCAATTACTGAGTAACAAATTACTGCACACATAATGGCTTAAAATAATACCAATTTATGATCTCAGTATTATGCAGTTATAAGGTCAGGAATGGAGTGACTGAATTCTCTGTTCACTGTCGAGCTGGCTGTGTTTTCATTTGAAGATCAGGGTGCTCCTCCAAACTCATTTGCATTGTCGGCAAAGTTCAGTTCCTTAATGGGTATCTGCCAAGGTGTCACTGTCATCTCTTCAAGGGCCCTCTAGGTCCCTTGCCACATGGCCCTCTTCCTCTTCAAAGACAGCAATGGGGAACTTCCTGCATATCAAATACCCGTTCTCAAATTTGAAGCTCTTCTTTACGAGCAGAGCTCACCTACCTAGGTTAAGCCCACTGAGGATAATCTGCCCTTATTAAGGTCAGATGTGCCAGTTTTCATACACTACTCATGGGAGAGACTATTCCATCACATTCACAAAGCCTGCCCACCCTCAATGGAGGGATTTATACAGAGCTGCACAGTGAAAGGCGAGAATAATGGGGACATCTTAGAATTATGCCTACCACAGTTGTCTTTACTTTTGTAATCTTGCTTTACAAGGTATTTGGGCCTCTTAATTTGTTTCTAAAGAAATTTTACTTTATTAAAAACCTTTATATTATAAAGATAGTTTGAACAGTGGCCAAGAGTATGATGATCAAGGGCATAATTTTAGAGTCATTATTTAGATTTGAATCATAGCTCTTACTACTTATGTGAAACGGGGCAAGTTGTTTAACCTCTCTTGCCTCGGTGACGCATCTGTAAAATGAGAATAGTATTACCTGCTCCCTAGGGCTGTTTTGATGGTTAAGTGAATTAATGTGCACAAGATACACACAATACAGTCCAAAAGAATAACAGTTATTAAATGTTAGCTATTAGTATTTATCTTTCACAGTTACTTGGAAGATATTAATTCTGTTTTGTAATCTACTAGATTTCAGTTATACACTGAAGCTATGTTTATCTAGCTACCCATACATGCATTTCATATTATGGATGTCCTACTCTTTATTAATATTCTATTGCATTCATATTAACATTTTTATTAATAGAATTAATATTAATGCTGATATTCTATTTTATATCGTGGCTGTATGACAGAAAAATTGAAGAAAGTGGAGGTGCCAGGAAAATTATCTATACAGAAAGGAGAGACAAAGGGAATACAGACTCCTGAGAGGAGAGATGGCTAGATGTGTCCTGAGCAACAGCAAATTGTCAGTGTGGCTGGAAGTGAACAAGGAGGGAGTGGTAAGAGATAGGATCAGAGAGAGATCCTATTTGTCTAGATCATGTAGGGTCTTGTACTTTGGTTTTCACTCTGAGGAAGCTAGAAAGCCATTGACGGTTTTAAAGCAAACATGACATAATCTGTATTTTGGTTTAAAAAGAAAACTATCATTACTGTATCATACTACATTGAAACAAAGGTAAGAGAAGCAGCCCAGATAGTTGAAGTGGATCATGACAGTAGCTTAGACTAGAGTAATAGATATAGGGGTAGTTAGAATTAGATTATCTTGAACTATTAGATTCTGGATATTTGAAGAAAAAGTTGAGAGTGTTTATAGTTAGTTGTATATAGTTATGAGGAAAAGCAAGAATTAAGTTATGCCTATAAATGTTTTGATCTCAGAAATTAGGAAAAAATGGAATTGCCATTTACTGATATATAGGACTATGAGAGGGAAAGATATGCAAGAGATCAAGAGTCAGTTTTAAACATGTTAAAGAGGCAACTAAGTTGCCTGGCTTCAGATGTTAAGAAAACAATTTGAACGTATTAATTTAGAGTTCAGAAGTCAGGTTTGGCTTGGAGATGAAAGTTAGCAATTTTTCAGGAGATTGACAGTATTTGTAGTTATGAGTTTACATGAGATCTCATCTCTTATAGAGTGAACATAGATAAAGAGGAGACCAGTACAGGAAAAGAGTCCTAAGGAATATCAGTGTTGCAGATAATGAAGGAAGAGAGAAAGAAAGGGGACAAATGTAGGAGTTATGTCTCTGAGTAGACAGTAAGTGGATGGTATCCAGTGAATAGTGCATGATATCCAGTAAACTCAGGAACACCTGAGTTTAGATAGGAGAATTAACAGTTCATTCATTCCAACATGGGAGAATACAGAGTACAGTATTTGTGTATAGAAATTTTGCCCTGTGGTATAATATAGCCAGAGAAACACATTCTAGAGTTAAATGTTGTCCTTTTAGGTATAGTAATTAGGAGAATAATTACTATTAGACTCTGATTCCTTAATCTGGAATTGGAAGGAAATACAGAGAGAAATAAAGTTTTGCACTTTGAGGGGAGAGGGCTCAGTCGTGGTTAGAGACTAAGGGGGAGGGTCCATGGAAAGAAAGGAGGTTGGGCTGTCTGTACCACTGTCAAAAAATAGGAAGGCTGGGTGTGCATATCTTGTTTAGATGATACTTTAAAACTTAAACATCTTAAATATTTTCCCTATAAACGTTAATATCCAAAGTGGTCTCAATGTAATTATATTGCCTAACATTGTCATCTCAAACAAAACACATTTTTTATGAAAAAATATCTCATGTATTTCAAGTTTTTCATAGAAATCAGTAATAATATGCAATATTCTATGATGAATTCAAAATCCATTTTGATGGATGGAATAAAGGTATGTGAGGAAAACAGAGAAGTGAAATATGTAGGCTAAATGATGTAAATATGAAGTTACATTAGAAATTGTTAATTTTATTATTAAATACTATGGGTTATTGTGGATGAATCTACCCCATTTTTACTCCTAGATAAGAGAAATATAGTTTCCTGGGGACTAGGTATGTCTTCAGAAAATATCATACTCAAAATGAAATGATTGGCACTACACATCAAACATAAATATTTATAATTATTTCTTATTGATGAAAGTACAAATAAATTACTGATGATCATGTGAGAGATTTTTGTGTGGACAGAAATATCTGAACGTATTCCACTAAAGAAACTAAATAATCTCACACAAGACTCATCCAACTTAACAAGGTGTGCAATTTTCAAAGACTCTATCTGAATATAGTAAATGTTATGTGTTTGGAAGTCTGCCTTTGTGGATATTCACTCCACCTGAACCCAAATCACGTACCATTATATAATGAAGAGAATTTTCAAAGGAAAAAAATAGAAATGGTTGATAATTTATGAAAAGAAGTGTTATTTGAATGAAATGTTACCATTCTGGGGTTAATGGTTTGGCAAAAATTAAGAACATCATTGTATTTTTTGCTGAAGAGAGTATAGAGAAAAGACTATCATTCAGTCCCAGGTAGAGTTTAAATTGATAGAATTTTTGAAAAGCAATGTGGCAATATTTATTACAATTTTAAGTGTGTCATTGATTCAGTTCTAGGAATTTATACAAACAAAACACTTTCACAAATGTGCAAAAATGAGTGTTCATGTATATTTAGTGAAGGACATTGGAAATAGTACAAATGTTCATTAATAGGATTCATTAAATAAATTAACATGTGTCCAACAACCTCTACATAATAGTTTTAAAATATTTATTATTTTTTAAAAATAATACAACATATGCAGTTATATTTTCTGTTTAAGAAACAAAAGGACAGTGGTAAAGAACAGAGGGTCAATGGTGGGAGCAGTCTCTGCTTTGGATTCAGGCAATATGGGCAAGAAAAGTGATACAGAATTTCAACGCATAATAAAACCAACTAAAGGTCAGTCTGCTTTTTATTATGATGGTAAGCTGGCAATTTAAACTATGTCGGTCACAAAATACTTCTCCCCACTGGGGTAGGTTGCTCCCATAGCACTTGGGAATAGAGTGGGTGGCGGGGAGAGAGAGAGAGATGAGATTGGAACAGAGGGTGAGAGAGAGAGATTGGGAGAGGAGGGAAAAGGAGGAGGGAGAGAGAATGTGAACAAGTAGTAAATTAGGGATAGCCCCATGTGTTTCAAATGTGAAATTATAATAGAAAATATTGTTATATTTTGAATTTTTATGTGTTATGATACAGGATTTGGCAAATAGTAACCCATGGCCCCATTCCGGACAGCTGCCTGTTTTTTTTTTATTAAAATGCAGCTGCACTCATCCTTTTATACATTGTCTAGGGCTGCTTTCACCCTGCAACCGAATTCAGTAGTTGCAATAAATACCTTATGCAAAAGAACAAAACTGGATCCTTGCCTTTCACCACATACAAACATTAACTTAAGAAGGATTAAAGATGTAAATGTAAGACCTCAAACTACAAGAATCCTAGAAGAACACCTAGTAAACATCATTCTGGGCATCGGTCTTGGGAAATAATTTATGACTAAGTCCTCAAAAGCAATTGTAATAAAAATTAAAACTGACAAATGAAACCTAATTAAACTCAAGAGCTTCAACACAGCCAAAGAAACTATTAACAGAGTAAAAATATACCCTACAGACTGAGAGAAAATATTCACAAACTATACATCCAACAAAGGACCAATATCCAGAGTCTGTAAAGAACTTAACCAATTGAACAAGCAAAAAACAAATAATCCCATTAAAAATTGGGCAATAGACATGAACAAACACTTCTCAAAAGAAGACTGGCAAGTAGTCAATAAACATATAAAACAGCCCAACGTCACTAATCATCAGAGAAATGTATTTCAAAATCACAGTGAGATAACATCTCACACCAGTCAGAATGACTAGTATCAAAAAGTCAGAAAAACAACAGGTGCTGGCCAGGCTGAGGAGAAAAGGGAATGCTTATACACTATTGGTGGGAATGTAAATTAGTTCTACCACTGTAGAAAGCAATTTTGAGACTTCTCAAAGAACTTACAACAGAATTACTCTCTGACCCAGCAATCCCGTTACTGGATATATATCCAAAAGAAAATAAATTATTCTACTAAAATGACATGTGCACTCATATGTTCATCACGCATCTTTCACAATAGTAAAGACATGGAATCAACCTAGGTGCCCATCATTGGTGGACTGAATGAAGAAAAGGTGGTACATATACACCATGAATTACTAAGTAGCCATAAAAAATAACAAAATTATGTCCTTTGCAGCAACATAGATGTAGCTGGAGGTCATTATCCTAAGCAAATTAACACAGGAGTAGAAAAACAAATACTGGATCTTTTCACTTATAAGTGGGAGCTAAACATTGAGTACTTACATATATAAATATGGCAACAATAGACACTGGGGGCTTCTAGAATTGGGAGGGAGGGAAGGGTTGAGTACTATGCTCACTACCTGAGTGATGGATCATTTGTACCCCAACCCTCAGCATCACACAATATACCTACATAACAAGCCTGCACATGTATCCCTGAATCTAAAACAAAAGTTGAGAATACAATTATCCATTCATCTGTTTATGGACATTTGGGTGGTTTCTACATCTTGGCTGTTATGAATATTGATGGGGCTGCAGATGTCTCTTTAAGATCATGATTTCAATTCTTTTGGATGGATATTCAGAAGTGGAATTGCTAGATCATATGGTAGTGGTAATTCTACTAATTTTTTTGAGAAAACTCCATATTTTATGTTTTCTTCTAATTTCACATTGAAATGTTTGTTGACTACTGTGATAGAAAACCAAGGCTGTCAGAGTATAAGTTAATAGGAGATTGACGTTTAGTAGCATATTCTCAGAGAAGAGCGAGTCCCCATAATTTTGCCAAATGTGCTCTGGGGTTAGGCCTGTCCAATCCTGATGTGCTTCACCCGTTGAACAATTCATTTCATTATTCGATCATGTAAATGGAACATTAGCAAACTGGTCACTTTTTTTTTCCTTTTAAAATTATTGTCCTCCTCTGATTCATTTATTTTACAATTAACTATTGAACACTTAGCATGCAGCAGGACTCTTTATCTAACCACAAAGGAACAGTAAACTAGACTAAAATCTTCCTCCCCAGAGGACCTTATGTTCTACACCTATAGCGCTCATGTCTTCAAATTTTACAACTACAAACTTAAAACTTTTGCTAGGGGATTCTGAAGAAAATGACAGCCTGAGTGTTTATCAAGTCTTCAACTCCCAATCATTTGTCTGTCTAAAGAGATAGCACGTATTCTCTGCCACTCTTAGAGGGAATTAGCCCTTGGGTACTTGTGATTTCCCTGCTGGTGAAAAGTCATGCTAATCTGCTTGTGCAGAGTCCTGGGAAGGTCGACTATGTCTTGCTAGACCTTGAGGACTTGCAGGAAAGTTCAAAGTTGAAAGTATTGCCTCATAAGCTTGGTAAGTCCTAGGCAGATCCTCTGCAGTTGATTCCTGGTCAGCAGTTTTGTTTTATAAAAATTTTGAATATTATTTCAAAATACATGCACCAGTAAAAGATGAATGGAAGAAAAATAAGACAAGAATAGTAACATTAGAGGCAAATTAGATGGTTTTTCTAATGCAGCAAGCACATATACTTAAAATATCACTTCAAAGAGCACGTGTAAAGAAAGAAACTTTGGAAAGCCCAGACAGGAGGATCGCTTCAGGCCACAAGTTTGAGACCAGTCTGAGAAACACAGCAAGACCTTTTCTTTACAAAAATCTTAAAAATTAGCTGAGTCTGTTGGTGCACACCTGTAGTCCCAGATACTCAGAAAGCTGGGGTGGGAGGATTGCTTGAGCCCAGGAGTTTGAGACTGCAGTGAGCTAAGATCACACCACCGTGTGCCAGTGTGGGAGACAAAACAAGACTCTGTCCCCACCAACCCCTCCAAAAAAAAAAGAAAGAAAAAGAAATAAACTAACAGATTCAAGGTGTTATTGTATGTATGGAGTAGCCAGGCATATTTATGACTTGAGAAGACATATTGGAAAAGTAATTAAATTTGAATGAGATTTAGGGAGAGCAGTTTAATAAAGAATTGTGTTTAGCTGAACAGAACCTTAAAATGAGAACAATTTAATAGAGTTAAACTAAATTTCAAGATAAAAGTTTACATATTTTATGCAAGTACCTCAAATCTGGACAAAGTTGTGATGTCAGGAATTAGCCACAAACATTTCTACTTTGAAAGTTAAAATACTTTCAACACACTTGCTTCACTCTTAATATTTGATTCAAATTATGTTTTCCGTAATTTTATATTATGCCAAATCAACTAAAGCAGATTTTATTCTTACAAATCATGTACACATATGTATAATAATGAAACTGCATGGAGTCCAAATAAAAATTCCATTTTCTTATGCACTCACAAAATAAGGAGGTTCGATTACTGTTTTGGAAATGTCCACCAAATAATACAATTTTCTCTGGGGACTTTGGAAATAGGCCAATCTAATGAAAAAGAAAAGACACATTGAAATGCAGAACATGTTCTTCTTGAAAAGATTGATGTATTAAATATTTATGCAAACACATTAAATTGGCAAGTGTATGAAAACATTATTACATATTCATCACCTTCACATTTCATCTTTTTAAGAACTCTTTCCTATAAAACTAAAATGGATGACTATAAGTTTTCCAAAGCCACATTTTTCAAATTAATAACATCAGATAGTTTTTCTTCAGAGATTATATTAATTCACATAAATAACAAAATTAATGCTGGAACTGGAAAAGGCTAATAATTTATTCAAAATAGAAGCACTAAAGTGCTGTTTCATCATTAACCTTTCTTCCCAAAACCTGAACTGGAGCCTCCTTTTATGAAAGAGGCTCCCTTAGAGTGAATATTCACTTTGAAAACTAAATGAGCTCTTTTAGGTCATGGAGTTATTTACCAAACAACTGGTTTTGTAACAACTCCAAATGTCATAACAGAATTAATGCATTTCCAAATTTCTAACTTCTCCCAGAGTGTCATAAATCTTTGTTGACTCTAAACTTTTATGATCTTTGGAAAGTGTCATTTAAATTAAAATTTAAATTGATTATACCTCTCATTAAAGCCAGAAGTTGAAATGATTTTATATATGCTCTAAAAGCACTCAGGTTTAATATAATCTGATTTGTTATGGTGATACTGTGTTCTGCATTCAAAGCTTTTTCTACTTCCCTTTCCTGCTAAATTCTTTCCCCATTTCTTTCATCTTTTTCTTACCTCATTATTTATTTGATTGAAACATATGCATTACTATTTTATTCTTTTATCTTCCTATCTTTTCACCCCTCTGACCATTTTTCACTGGCTTGTCTTCTTTTCCCACTTGCACCACTCTCCTTTTGTTCACCCTTGTTGATATTTTTAAATTTTATAATATTTTAGTTTTAATTTTTGTGGGTACATAGTACATGTACATATTTACGGGGTACATGAGATGTTTTGATACAGGCATGCAATGAGTAATAATCACATCAGGGTAAATGGGGGTATTCATCTCCTAAAGCATTTATCCTTTGTGTTACAAATAATATAATTATACTCTTTTATATATTTTAAAATGTACAAACAATGTAATTATACTCATATATTTTTAAATGCACAAACAATATAATTATACTTTTATGTATTTTTAAATGCACAATTAAATTATTATTGACTCTAGTCATCCTGTTGTGCTATCAAATACTAGGCCTTATTCATTCATTCTATTTTTTTGTACCCGTTAACCTTCCCCACTTCCCCCTCAGCCCTCCACTGCCCTTTCCTGCCTCTGGTAACTATCCTTCAGTCATTCACAAAAACATGGATGAAACTGGAGGTCATTATGTTAAGTGAAATTAGCCAGACAGAAAAAGACAAACCTCTTTGATGTTTTAAAGATTCTTGTGTCAATTATTTCTTCTCACTTTGAGTCCTCATGATCTCTGTTTTAATAGTTTGTTCACATTAACAACCCTGGGGTGGGGTAGCAAGTTCTTGGTGTTGACTCTACTTAATTTAACTTGGCTATTCCTATCCTACAGCCCGGTAAGAAAAATCCATATCATGACACGGAAGAGATGGAGGAAGAAGAGAAAACAAAAGGTCAAAGATGCGGCCCTACATAGCTGATTTTAAAAGGAACTTAAAATTTGACTTTGGCTAAAATTGACCTCTCCTGTAATTCAATCCAAACCTCTATTGCTTATGTGTGGCCAAGTTCAGTAGTCTTTGGAGTCTCACTTTCCCTAATTATCCAAATGCATTTGTTGAAGCCCCATGCCCTGCCTCGTCCAAATCTCTTAATAGGTTTGCTTCTGCTCACTGCTCATTGCTATTTTCATGGTGCCGCTGAGTTCTGCTCTCCTTCTCTGTTTCTAGTCTTCTCGACATTGCTTTCTCCTCTCATCCCTGGCGTGAAACACAGATGCTGGTTATTCAATCTCTAAAGCACTGTTCTTTTAAGAATAAACTTTTACTGAAGAATGGGGGATAAAAGATGGAGAGTAAGCTCAGAACAGCACAACAGAGAAAATGTACAAGTAAAACTAAGTTATTTAGTTTAGAGCTTCTTGGTCAGACTCTCCTTAGTCCTGCTTGCCAATTTGTGCTAGATTATGTTTTTCATAGTGACTGTTTCCCACACCTCTCCTCCCCATTCAGGGACCCCAAAGCATGCTCTTGAATCACCAGGAAAATATTTTATATTCTTAATACTTCATTATGGAGAATAATTTATTTCATTTTGTATAACCATTCTGTGTTAGTTTCCCACGGCTGTCCTAACAACTTACTACAAACTGGGTGGCTTAAAGCAACAGAAATTTATTTTTCTCAGTTTTGGAGGCTAGAAATTTCAAATCAAGGTGTCAGCAAGACGATGCTCTTTTCAGAGCCTCTAAAGCAGATTCGTTTTTCTGCCTCCCTCCGGCTTCTTGTGGCTCCAGGCGTTCTTTGATTCTCCTTGGCTTGTGGCTGCCTCACTGATTTCTGCTTCCATGTTTATGTGGCTCTACTTCCGCATATCTTCTTTCTCTTACAAGGACACTTCGTTGCATTCAGGGCCCACTCAGGTAATTCAGGATGATTCATGCCAAGACCCCTAATTTAATTACATCTACAAAGACCCCTTATCCAAGTAAGGTCACATTCACGAGTTCTGGGAATTAGAATTTAGGCATATCTTCTGGGGAGCCATCATTCAACGCACTACATAGTCTATCTAAACAGACTCCAGTTTTCTCAGCTTTAACAGAGACAATCAATCAAATAATTTTTATTATTTAATTTAAACATAAAAACAGTATTTCTGTCCCTCAGAATAATTCTGTAGCCCAGTTCTTAGAGCAAATTAGATTCAAAAGAATGCTTTTCTTCTCATTAAAAGATTTCTCTTTAAAAATTGTTAAAATGACCTAACATTTTAAAATATGGAAAAATAATTGTAATATCAAAAACTTAACACAACTACATATTTATATGAATGCCTTTATAATCTTTGTGTATATGTGTGTATATATACATGTGAATGTATAAATACATACTTCTAATCATGGTGTACTTATAACTGCAGATTGTGTTTAATCTTAGCATATTAAATACGTTTTTTCAATGTTTTCATGGATGTTTTAATTTACCACTTTTTAATTTTTTAATCTTAATGATTTAATAAAGTATTAGTCATTGTAGAAAATACAAATAAACTAAAAGAAAAATGAATCACCTGAAATTCTTTTAAAAAAGAAAACCAATCTGGAGACAGATACATCTGTTTTGTTTGTTTGTTTGTTTTTTGGAGACGGAGTGTCGCTCTGTGGCCAGCCTGGAGTACAGTGGTGCGATCTCAGCTCGCTGCAAGCTCCGCCTCCCTGGTTCAAGTGATTCTCCTGCCTCAGCCTCTTGAGTAGCTGGTATTACAGGTGCACACCACCACACCCAGCTTTTTTTTGTATTTTTAGCAGAGACGGGATTTCACCATGTTGGCCAGGATGGTCTCAATCTCCTGACCTTGTGATCCGCCTGCCTTGGCCTCCCAAAGTGCTGGGATTACAGGCATGAGCCACTGCACCCAGTGTCTGTATTTTTTAATTTAATTATATCTTCATGTTTGTATGAATCTATATCTGTAGTTGTATCTACATTTATTTATAGTTTTGGTTATAACCCCATCTCGGAAACTAGTTGACTAAAAAATAAACTTCTATTGTTTTTGAATTATTACATATTTTGTGGTCTTTTAAAAAGTACTGCAACTTTTTCTATGAATGAATACACTTGTTTTTATAAGTTTTGAAACATATTGTTAAACGACATTTCTCGAAGCCTAAGCACTGGTGATAATCCCTATTGCTTTATATATATATATATATAATCCCTACTGATTATAATGACAATCCTAGAATCAAATGTTATCAATTTCAATATATATTAGGGAAAGTCTAACAACACTTTCTAGAGATTCTCTTATTTTATCATGTTGCCAATTTTCCTAAAAAGTGTTAAGTGAGATTGTTAAGGCTATAATGGATGCAAATAATGTTAATGCTATAATGAATGCAAAATTATTAATTTAAGCATTCTTCCATCATTAAACCTTATATATATTTCTAATTTTTTATTGTTATGTTTATACATATTGATTTATCTGCAGCTAAGTTGTTTTCTTACATAAATTTCCCCGAAATGTGGGTATTCAGAGAAATTGTGGAAATAAATCTAGTCTTCATACAGATTGCAGTTTGCCTTTTATAAGGGTTATATGAAGACAGTTTCATCAGAGTATAGTAGTAAACCGGTTTTACCCCAAGTTCATTATCATTGTTGTATTTTGATGTTAACATCAGTATTTTCAATATGAAAGTAATAGAATTCTACCATAAGATTAGTTTAATTGCATTGCTTCTGTCTCAAAATTAAAGTTAACATAAGTTCCTAAATAGCTTTAAATTCATTTAATGTAATTTATTTATGTCTACTTATTTTTGGGGGGCTTAATTGAATAAATTGTGTTTTTATTGCAGATGGATCATCCTTCTAGTGATCTATATTTACTTAAATTTCCTATGATTTGTTTTTAGTGAATTTAGTAGTCTATAAGGAATTTAGATTGACATAAGGTCAATTTCCACAGATTGCTAATTAATAATCTTTGTTTATTAATAGTCCTTCTCTGCTACTTTATGTTGCCTATGTCTAAAAAATTTTGTTATATAGTTTTGTTCAGGCATTTTCACTATGTTCTATTTATCGTCACACTTATTTTTGTTCTAATAGCATGCTGTTTTGATTATCACTGTTTTAAAATGTGACTTGATATCTGGCAGAGTTGGCAGCCCCACCTCACAGTTATGCTATTAAACATTTAATAAATAATCTTTTATTGCATTTTAAAAAAGTTTTGTGAATTGGCAAGAAAATAATTAACGACTATTTTAATGGGTAGTGTGCCAATCCCACAGAGCAACTTATGTCAGAGTACCTTTAAAAAATATTAATCAATAGTCAATATTTGCATTATAGAAGAATCAGAAAATATTCAAGGAGTATTTTCATACTAAAACAGGTATTTTAAAATGGGAACTAAGAAATATGTGATTATTTATTGGTTAAGATAAAATGAAAATTAATATTACTGTACTATATTAGGGGCTATTTTTTGTTTTTTAATTCAAATATACACGTATTTTGTAGAAATTTTGACTTACTTGAAATATCACCAGATGTCAGAATATCATCCCTGAAAATTGTATGGGTTTTATATTCTGCCATTCTTTTAACATGGGAGTCTAGCAACCTAGAACACTAGATAAAATATCTTACAAAGCTCAGGAGTTAAAGGGAAATGTTCTATATTGCAAGAAGTCAGGAAATGCAGCTTTGTTTTCGAGACATGGAACTACATTTATATCTGGAAGTTAATTAGATATTGTGAGTTATAACCAATATGATCTAATTCATAATGAAAGAATTTTGCAAAAAAAAATAAAAATTTAAATTTTCATATTTTCATTAGGATGTTTCTGTGTTGGCGATTTGCCTGTGCAGTTGATTTGCATGAAGCATGATTAATGATAACTAAGGAAATAGTTTTACCAGGTAGAAGGAGATGAAAAATTATCCTCATAAAATAACACTTCACAGGGTAAGCATTTCAACATTAAAAAATGATTCATTGCGATTTTGTGACATAAAACAACTATGTAAACTAGTAATAAGATAAACTTATTAGCCAGTGTTTATTAGTTTGATTTGTTTACCCCAGGCTTGCGTTTTCTAGGACAAAAGCTTAACGTTCCACTTCTTTCTAGAAACTGCACAAGGTCACGAGGCAAATTACCAGTTCAGGACAATTTGACAAGACAAATGCAAGCATTACAAACCAGTTCATCTATAAGTAATTGAGGATATGAAACTAAACATAGTAGAAATTCATGTTATGTTGTGTTAAATTGCTAGATTACAATCTCAGTTTCTTTACTTTGAAAGGGTGAATCCTTTTGAGAAAATGAAATCCATTTTACAACTCACACATAATGTTTTATGTGGCTGACAGCATAAATATTTTTAAAAGTGTCCCACATAATATAAAATATAAAAGCCTTGGGTCATGGTCACGTGATATGAATAGTTAATATATGAGTTTATATTTAGAATACAAAAGATAGTATAATAAATGCTATTAACTCAAAATAATATTGCTAAAATTATAGAACTTATATATGGAATGAATGTATTATAAAGCTCATTTATTTCAACTTTGGTTCTTGACACAGGTACAGTGGTTTAATACAGCCTGTATTTTGGTTGAGTGGCTATGGATTTTTTATAATTATAAGAAAAGAACTGTGGCATATTCAGTATTTTTGCTTGTAATAAGGGTGGGCTTTATGGGCATGCCACCAATGTGGTTGCGCAGGAATCCACACTCTGACGGGGCACACACTTTAATGTTCTACTATTGCTTTCTTGAAATTCTCAATATTTGAACAAAAAACCCCTCCTTTTCATTTTGCACTGGGCTCCTAAACTTATATAGCTTGTCCTTTCTGTAACCAAATACTATTTCCAAGACCCCCTTGTGTTATAATTCCCTTTAACCAAAAGACTACAGTCCTCTGATATTTGGAGCATTTTCTTCTTTTATATATATATATACTTTCTTGTCCTTAAAGTTCAAGAAGAGAAATCATTTTGGGGAATACTGGCATGTGTGAATTGTTTTATTTTTCTGATCACATGAGTTTTGGTTTTAGGCTGTAACTCTTGTACTTTTCTTCCTCTTAGAAAATGTATTAATAAGATAATGTTGTAAATGCTGTTGCAACTGCAAGCTGCATTATGTGGCCTCATATGTCCTTCCACTGACAAAAAAATATATAACATAGTAAGTACTTTTATCCTCTTTACCTGGATTCAGTGATTATTAACTTTTATACCATTTGCTTTGTCTCTGTATATATTCTCTCTTGCTCTGTCTCTCACACACATAGACACATTTTTCTTCTGATACATTTGAAAAGAAATTACAAGTATTTTGACATTTCGCTCCAAAGTATTTCAGCTTGCATCTCCTAAGAAAAATTTCCTGCATGACCTCAGTGCCATCCAAAATATTTAAAATTGATAAAATATATCTATCTAATATTATTTCAATTCAAATTTCTCCAATTGTCCCCAAATATTTTTTGTTGATTTAAAAAAATCTAGGATCCAACCCAGAATTACACATTACCTTTGGTTCACATGTCTCTAATTTAATAAAAATGTCTATATTTGTGATTTTTCCTCAAGAGGATGTTAAGATTGATGAAGGTAGGTATATTTTCTTTTTCTCCAAAGTAGTGTGTGGAATTGAGAGAAAGATAAAAAAGAAAATTTTCTGTCTTCTCATCTTAAAAACCTATATGTCATGTATTATCTCCAAGGTAATAAGAACAGATTGTATAATAGCCCCAGTGTACTGAGATTTATTTTAAATGTGAAAAATATATTCAATTAGGTTGTATTTTAAAATAAGTGTGGCATCTGGAAATCAGAAATGGCAAATTTGGAAAATACACTTCATCTTTAATTGAATGGTTCCTTCCTTTGAATATGACATGGGAAGGGTCCAGGAAAAACAGAAGAGGGTCCAAGCCACAGTGAATGACAACACTATCCTTCCAGACTTCACTGGGATTCTCTGAGCCAGCAGACATGGTGGTGACCACGTTGCTTGGCATTTGCTAGGAGCTGGGCCCTCTTCTCTCTCCATGGTTTTGTCAAGCTGGCATCGTAATTTTGCAGACGGTGAAATGAGAACACATAAGAGCTGTGTAAGCAGCAGGGACTCCTGTTTTTCTTTATCATTCTGTCATCTGAAGTCCTTCTCTACCTCCTGTGCTTATGGAACTCTTCTTTAAGGAGAGGGAGGCATGTGGAATGGGATTGGGTGCTCTACTATTGGAGATGTATAGATAGGTCTTATTTGGTTGGTTGTGAATCCATGAATTATTGTGGAAAGGCAGTGTCTTTCTCTTGATGACTCAGAGCAACATCAGTCAAGATCAATGGCTTCTCGATGATGAGGCTTAATGAATCCAAATCATTGAACTGAAACTTTTCTTTTTAAATTTCAAGGCATATAAACTCATGAAATCAGTTTTGCTTCTTATCATTTGCCGTGCGTTCTCAGCTATCACTGTACAACTTTACTGTCTGACTTAACTGATACGCTTTTGCAAAATAAGTAATTGAAACTAAGTCTGAGAAAACCTCATCCTAAATTCTTTCCTTGAGTTTGATTGAATCATCATCCCCATCTTTGTTACTTGATTTGCTAAGAGACAGTACTAAAAACATTGCACCTTTTGCTTAGGGACCTCAGGACTCTACAGTCACTCTCACTCCACTTTTTAACCCTGTTGGGTTCATTTCAGGAGGACACATCACTACCTTAAGGATTTTTAAATTGCTGCTAAAAAATGCCTCTCTTTTTCTCGGTCCCTCCCTCTATCGCTTCTTTCTTTCTCTCCTTCCTTCCTTCCTTCCTTCCTTCCTTCCTTCCTTCCTTCCTTCCTTCCTTCCTTCCTTCCTTCCTTCCTTTGTTCTATTTGGAACCTAAACTGAGTTAGACATTACGCAATTGCAAAACATTGCTTTTTCTTATTTCAAAGTTTTAAACCTCTCTTCAGTTAAATATTAGGGTAAAACAGAACAGATCTATAAAAAATGAAAAATGGTCAACATGAAGAAAGAGTGCAATTAGTAAGCCAATAAGGCAGCCTAGAGTGAAAGACTTTAGAGTTGTTAGGGAAAAAAAAAATCTAGTTTAAAATATGTAGTTTCTGAAGACTTTCTCAAAAAGTATTTTTTTTTTTATTATACTTTAAGTTCTAGGGTACAAGTGCATAACGTGCAGGTTTGTTACATATGTCTACTTGTGCCATGTTGCTGTGCTGCACCCATCAACTCGTCAGCACCCATTAACTCGTCATTTACATCAGGTATAACTCCTAATGCAATCCCTCCCCCCTCCCCCCTCCCCATGATAGGCCCCGGTGTGTGATGTTCCCCTTCCCGAGTCCAAGTGATCTCATTGTTCAGTTCCCACCTATGAGTGAGAACATGCGGTGTTTGGTTTTCTGTTCTTGTGATAGTTTGCTAAGAATGATGGTTTCCAGCTGCATCCAATGTCCCTACAAAGGACACAAACTCATCCTTTTTGATGGCTGCATAGTATTCCATGGTGTATATGTGCCACATTTTCTTAATCCAGTCTGTCACTGATGGACATTTGGGTTGATTCCAAGTCTTTGCTATTGTGAATAGTGCCGCAATAAACATACGTGTGCATGTGTCTTTATAGCAGCATGATTTATAATCCTTTGGGTATATCCCCAGTAATGGGATGGCTGGGTCATACGGTACATCTAGTTCTAGATCCTTGAGGAATCGCCATACTGTTTTCCATAATGGTTGAACTAGTTTACAATCCCACCAACAGTGTAAAAGTGTTCCTATTTCTCCACATCCTCTCCAGCACCTGTTGTTTCCTGACTTTTTAATGATCGCCATTCTAACTGGTGTGAGATGGTATCTCATTGTGGTTTTGATTTGCATTTCTCTGATGGCCAGTGATGATGAGCATTTTTTCATGTGTCTGTTGGCTGTATGAATGTCTTCTTTTGAGAAATGTCTGTTCATATTCTTTGCCCACTTTTTGATGGGGTTGTTTGTTTTTTTCTTGTAAATTTGTTTGAGTTCTTTGTAGGTTCTGGATATTAGCCCTTTGTCAGATGAGTAGATTGCAAAAATTTTCTCCCATTCTGTAGGTTACCTGTTCACTATGATGGTAGTTTCTCTTGCTGTGCAGAAGCTCTTTAGTTTAATTAGATCCCATTTGTCAATTTTGGCTTTTGCTGCCATTGCTTTTGGTGTTTTAGACATGAAGTCTTTGCCGATGCCTATGTCCTGAATGGTACTACCTAGGTTTTCCTCTAGGGTTTTTATGGTATTAGGTCTAACATTTAAGTCTCTAATCCATCTGGAAGAACATACCATGCTCATGGATAGGAAGAATCAATATCGTGAAAATGGCCATACTTCCCAAGGTAATTTATAGATTCAATGCCATCCCCATCAAGCTACCAATGAGTTTCTTCACAGAATTGGAAAAAACTGCTTTAAAGTTCATATGGAACCAAAAAAGAGCCCGCATCTCCAAGACAATCCTAAGTCAAAAGAACAAAGCTGGAGGCATCCCGCTACCTGACTTCAAACTATACTACAAGGCTACAGTAACCAAAACAGGATGGTACTGGTACCAAAACAGAGATATAGACCAATGGAACAGAAGAGAGTCCTCAGAAATAATACCACACATCTATAGCCATCTGATCTTTGACAAACCTGAGAGAAACAAGAAATGGGGAAAGGATTCCCTGTTTAATAAATGGTGCTGGGAAAATTGGCTAGCCATAAGTAGAAAGCTGAAACTGGATCCTTTCCTTACTCCTTATATCAAAAAGTATTTTGTTCAATGAATTTATTTAAAAAATTTCATAGCTTTTCATAGTTACACTGTCATGATTATTTTAATGAAGGACAGAAACGCAGTGTATTGTAGTCTCTTGTGTAGATACATCTGGCAAAACTTTTAAAACACTGAACTGTTTTGGTTTCCAGTGCTCTGTAGTCCAGGTCAAGAATGGCAGTGGCTGGGTCCTGGGTTTCTGGCTTGCTGGCTTTGTCCCAGCTACAGCTGGGGAGATCTATGTCCAGTGGTACCCCAGGGAAGAGGGCTCAGCTCATGTGGAAGAGCCTCACCTATTTATTGCACTTTCCTGGGGGAAAGTGAGCATGCTGAATACTTTCCTGAAGTAGTTCCTGGATGAGTAGGCCCTAGTTATTTTATCTTTAAAATTGGGTTAATTTTTAAAATATACTTTAAAAACTGATTTGTAACATACGTTAAAGAAATAGTAAATAGTATCATGAATAATATTTGCCCTCAGACTCCACTTTTATTCCCCTTCCTTTACTTGCCACTAAAGGAAATCACTAACCTGACTCCTAACACCATAGATTAGTTTTTACATTTTTGAAATTTATATTAATGGCCTCATACATCATACACTTCTTTGTGCCTGGTTTGTTTTGTTCAACTTGACATTCATTTTCTTTTGTGTAGCAGTTACTTTTATTGTTATCTAATATTTTACCATATGAATATACCACAGTTTCTATCCATGCTATGGTTGAGGAACATTTGAGTTTTTTCCATTTTGAGGTTTCTATGAATACTTCTTCAGTAAACATTCTTGTATGTGTATTTTGGTGATCACCTGCATGCATATGTGGTGTAGAATTGCTGGATCATAGGGTATGTGAGTACTCAGCTCTAGGAGATGTTGTCAACAGTTTTCTGGAATACTTGCACTAATCTCAGTACATGCTATATGAAAATTTAAATTATTTTTCATACTTGCCAACACTTGGTACTGTTAGTCTCTTTGATTGTAGCCATTCTGTTGGATGTATCTTGATATCTCATTGACTCTTCAGTGTACCACTCAAAGAGTTTTTATGCACACACCCCCCCCCCAAGATAAACATGTAGAGCATTGACAAAACTCAAGAACACTCTCTTATATATCTTCCTAGTCAGTATACCCCTATCTCTTCCTAGTCAATATACCCCACCCAAGAAATAACAGCTATCACAACTTGCATCACCATAAATTATTTTTGTCTGTTCTTGAATTGTATATAAATGAAATAACAGTTTGTAGTTTATGTCCATGATATTAATATGTGTTAAGAGATGAACATTGCAAGCAGGTTTTATTTTATATTGTTGTGTAATATTCCCTTGATGGATGTATTACATTTTATTTTTCCCCTCTCTTGATCATGGACACTTGTGCTGTTCCAAATTTTGGCTATTAGGAATAAAGCAGCTGCAAATATTCTTATGTGTGCCTTTGGTGGGTGTAAACACTCATTTATGTTTACTGTTTATCTAGGAAAAAGATTGCTGGTCATGAAATAGATAATATAAGTTTAGCTTTACTAGATATTGCCAAGCAGTTTCTCAAATGAGTTTTTCCAACTTGTGTATTTTTTTTCTATGACAACAATTAATTTATTGAGAAAAGAGGACTGGGAAGATTTCAGTTTATTTTTAACATTTTATTCTTAATTTTATTTTATTTAAATTGACAAAATTGTATATATTTATTGTATACAACATAATATTTTGAAATAGAAATGCATTATGGCATGCTAAAATGAGCTAATTAATATATGCATTACCTCAGTTATCATTTTAGTGGTAAGAGTTTTTAAAACCCATTCTCAGCATTTGTCAGTACTAAAATTTGAAATTAGATCCTGTGTCATATTATATACAAAAAAATCAGGTTAGTAAATGTAAGACCCAAAACTATAATATAAAACTGCCAGTAGAAAACATAAGGGAAAAGCTCTATGGCACTGATCTGGGCAATGATTTTTGTGGCTCTAACCCCCAAAGCACAGGCAGCAAGTAAATGGGCAAATGGGATTACATTAAACTAAAATGCTTCTGAACAGCAAAGGAAACAATGAGAAAGTAAAGAGACAACCTATGGAATGAGAGAAAATATTTGCAAACCATATGTCTGATAAGAACTTAATATCCAGAATATATAAGGAATCCAACTTAAAAGCAAAAAAAAAAAAAAAAAAAAAAAAAAAAAAATCCCGAATAAATTGATTAAAAATTGGCAAAGTATTTGAATAGACATTTCTCAAAAGAAGACATACAAATAACCAACAGCTAGATGAAAAAAAGGCTTTATATTACTAATCATCAGGGAAATGCAAATTAAAACCACCATGAGATATCACCTACATCTATTAGAATGACTATTAACAAAAAAAGCATAAGATAACGAGTGTTGGGGAGGATGTGAACAAAGGGTACCCTGTTGTAAGGAATGGAAATTAGTACAGCCACTATAGAAAACAGTGTGGAGACTCCTCAAAGAATTAAAAATAGAGCTACCATATGGTGCAGCAATCCCAGTCTTGGGTATATACATACAAAGGCAATACAATCAGCATCTTAAAGAGATAAGTGCACTCACATTTTATTGCATTATTCACAATAGCCAAGAAATTGCATCAACTTAAATGTCTGTCTGTGGGTGAATGGATAAAGAAAATGTGGTATACATACACAGTGGAATATTATTCAGCCATAATAAAGAAGGAAATTCTGTCATTTGTGACAACACGGATAAATCTGGAAGACATTATATTAAGGGAAATAAGCCAGGCACAGAAGAACAAATACTACATGATGTCACTTGCATGTGGAATCTAAAAATGTTGATCTCATAAAAGTACAGAGTAGAATAGTAGTGACCGGAGGCTGGAGTGGTGGTGGTTGTGGGCAGTTGGTGAGATGTTGGTCAAAGGATACAGAGTTTTAGATAGGAGGACTAACTTCAAGAGATCTATCATATAGCATTTTTTTCTAATGTAAACTCCCACCAGCAATGTGAGATAATTCCAGATCCTGGTCATCATTTTGTACTTTGGTCTTTTTAATTTTAATCATTCGGAAGGGTCGGTAGAGATTTGTCATTGCTTTTTAAATTTGCATTTCTCTGTTGAAAAAATATATTGAGCATCCTTTCTTATGCTTCATATTTAGTGTTTCAATATCCTTTTTTGTGAAGTGCCTTTGAAGTTTTTCTCTTCTTTTTTAATGTTTTTCTTTATTATTGATTTGTAGGAGTTCTTTACATTTATATTCAAGATATAAGTTCTTTATATTCAAGACATAAATTTTTCATTGTATCTCTATATTGTCTGTATGTTTTCCCAGTGCAGTTTGCTTTTTCATTTGTGATCAAAAGAAAAACCACAGTATTAATAAAAAGATACTCTGTTAGTTACCAGTATTTAAATATTAGGAGGATTTATAGAAAAATCTGGATTTCTAATTTCTCTTAAAGTAGTAGGAGGATCCTGCAATATTTTGCTTGAGATCTCATATACCTTAGGCTGCATGGTAGCTACTCACATGAGATGCCTACTATGGCATCTCTATGCCTACTATGCCTACTATGGCATCTACTATATTGCTTCCTACACCAACCTACTTCACAGGTTCATGATACCAGCCCAGTTCTGTTGGTGTCTAGTGTGAGAGCCTGCTCTAAGGTCTCCCTTTTTTAAATTTATGAGCTCTACCTACCAGAGTTTTTTGCCTGACAGGTTCAATAGTTTAAGGGACAATTAAGGTCCCTTTTGGATGATACATACTTAAGAATGCCAAATCTCTGGCTACCAGGTAATAAAAAATTTAATGTAATTGAATGCATAGTTTCTACAATACTTCATTTTTCAAGTAGCAAGATATAAAGCATCATATCTGGGAGAAGTTGAGACTTTAAATAAAGAAAATGAGAATTTAATAATAGTGGAATTAGCTTTAATAGAGTTTAAATAGTAGAATCAGTGGAATTTGATTAGATGTTTCATAGGATGCAGATGTAAAAAGGCAAAAAATCATAACCCAAATTTCAGAATTTGTCATATATATGTGTATTCATATATACATACATATATGTATATACATATATGTATAATACACACACATATATATGTGTTCATACACACATACATATCCCCGTATTGCTTTAGGTGTTAGAACCGTAGAAGTGGATATATTAGAGAAGTTCTCTTCTTTCATAGACTTGTAATTCAAAAATGATAAATCAATATGTAAATATACAAGCAAAATATTAAAATATACAATAGTTTAAGCTGCTAAACAAATTTTTATAGTAATCAAGACAGTATGATACTTGTAAAAGAATAGACAAATAGATCAATTGAATTGAATAGAGCCCAGAAATAGCTCACACAAATGCAGTCAATTGATCTTGGACAAAAGAGGAAAGGCAGTTTAATGGGGAAAGTATAG
Source organism: Macaca nemestrina (assembly GCF_043159975.1). NCBI lineage: Eukaryota > Metazoa > Chordata > Mammalia > Primates > Cercopithecidae > Macaca > Macaca nemestrina. Next base: position 68,281,696 of record NC_092128.1, read on the forward strand.
TCTTTTCAACAAATGGTACTGGATCAACATGAAAAAAAAATGAAAAGGAATCTAGACACAGGTTTTCACATTTATAACATTTAACTCAAAAGGGTAATAAACTTTGCCCTTTACTTTTAAGGGCAGAATCATAAGACCCTAGAAGAAAATATAGAGAAAAATATAGTTGTCCTTGGGTTTGGTAATGACTTTTTAAATAGAGCACTGAAAACATGATTCAGGAAAGAAAAAATTGGTAAGTTGAACTCAAATTAAAAATATCTGCTCTGCAAAAGACACAGTTGAAAGAATGAAAAGATCAACCATGGACTTGGAGAAAATAATTGCAAAACATATCTGGTAAAGGATTGCTATCTAAAATATAAGAACTCTTAAAAGTTAACAACAGTGCAACAAACAACTTCATTAAAAATGGGCAAATGACGTTAACAGATAACTCAGCAAAAAAGATATATGGATGAGAAGTAAGCATGTTAAGAGATGTTCAACATCATAAGTCATTAGGAAATTGTGAATTAAAACAACAGTGCAATGCTATTACATATCCATTTAAATTGTCAAAATCCAAAACATTGACAACAGTAAATGTTGATGAGCACACGGAGCAAAAGGAACTCTCATCCACTACTGGTGGGATTGAAATATGGCACAGCCACATTGGGAGACAATTTGTCAATATTTTACAAAACTAAGCCTAAGATTCAGCATAACTAAGATACTATATTTCTTAGTATTTAGCCAAATAAGTTGAAAACTTATGTCCACACAAAAACTAGCATATGAATGTTTATAGCAGCTTTATTCATAATTGCCATAACTTCAAAGTGACCAAAATATTAATCAGTAGGTAAATAGATAAACTGTGGTGCATGCGTTTCTTAGGGATGCTGTAACAAAGTATCACAAATTGGGTGCCTTAAACAACAGAAATTAATTGTAACACAATTCTGGAGGCTAGAAGTCTGAAATCAAGGTATTGGCAGGGTTGGTTCTTCTGAAGGATAATTTGTTCCTTGTCTCTTTCCTAACATCTGATGGTTTGCTAGCAATCTTCTGGCATTCTTTGGTTCATGGCATTGGCTCATGGCATAATGACTACAATCTTCATGACTACAATCTTCACATGACATTCTCCTTGTGCCTCTGTCTCTGCATTCAAATCCTTCCCAACCCCCCCTTTTTTTTTGTATAAAGACAAGAGTCATATTGGATTAGGGTCCACCCCAATGACATCACTTCAACTTGATCATCTGTAAAAACTATATTTCCAAATAAGGTAACATTCACAGATGATTAGGACTTTGCCACTTTAGGTGGGGGGGGGTGCAGAATTCAACCCCTAACATAGTGGAATATTATTTGTTAACAAAAATTAAGGCGATATCAAGCCACTTAAAGATGTGGAAGAGATTTCAATGTCTTGCTGAATGAAAGTGGGCAGTCTGACAGCTACCTATTGTATGATTCCACCTACACAACATTCTTGAGCAGGTAAAATTAAGGAAAGAGTGAAAAGATCAGTGATTGCTAAGGATTCAGAGGGAGACAAGGAAAGATGAATAGATGGAGCACCGGGAATATTAGTGCTGTGAAACTATTCTGTATGATGTTGTAATGGTTAATACATGTTGTTATACATTTGTCAAAACCTGTAGACTCTACACTACAAAGAGTGAACCCTAATGTAAACCATGAAGTTTAGTTCATAATATTATATCAACATTGGGTCTTCAATTGTAACAATGTACTACATAAATGCAAGATGTTAATAATAGAAAAAACCTGTGTGCTGGGGCAGTAAGGGGATATATAGGATCTCCCTGTACTTTCTGTTCAAATTTTCTGCAAACCTAAAACTACTCTAAAAAATAAAGTCTATTAATTTATTTCACAACAACAATAAAAAGTTCCAGGTTCTAAGTAGCTCCATTAGCTTCAATGGTCAGAAGGAAGGGCCTCTCTGAAGAGACAACCTTTACATCTGACCTGAAGGACAAGAAGATGTTTCCCTTGTGACGTGCAGATAGGAGGATTTCTAGTAAAAAGAAGAGCTGGAAAAGAGACTCTGCAGTGGAAAGCTGCATGTGCCTGAGGAACACTGTGAGGAGCAGAGGGAGTTCCCAGGGCAAGGCAGAAGAAGGAGGCAGGCAGGGACCTGATCAAACAGGACTTTTAAAACAGAGCATGGTTTGGATTTTAGTGTGATATGAAATCATTAGATGGCTAAATAGGGATGTACTAGGATATAATATATTAAAATAAATATCACTATGGCCTTTGGATATAAAACATTAATTGTGTTTGGAGGCAACACTGGAGGCAGGAAGATTGGTTAGGAAGACATTACAATGGCCTAAGCAGGAGATAATACTGGTTCGGACTAAGGTGGAGTCAGGGGATATAGAGGTGTGGGTATACTTAAGATATGTTGATAAAGGTAATGGAAGAGAGGACTTCTCACTGTGTCAATCATCTATGACACAACTACAAATCTGGAAATACATGGAAATATCAACTTGGTTACAGGCTGAAGTCCATGCCCTTTGCCATTCACATCTTCTTCCGTGGAATGAGGACTCATCAGATAAAATATCGTTTTAAATAAATGGACTTTGTGAAATTGCACATCATTGTTGCTTTTCATAATGTTTGCTGTAATAGAATTTTACTTATATCTAAAACCAATTTAGTATGGACATATTTCCAATTTTCTTTCACTTTTCACTGAAAATTTTTAACTACTGGAGTTGGAAAGAAAGTATCTCTTTTAGTAGAGAGAAAAGTTAATACAACTGAACAACTTGATATCTTTAGCAACTATGTAAATAAATATACACATCTTTCTTTTATTTACATTTGATGAGCCACATCTAAAATATATGCTAGCAAAATGGGGAGCTGTGAAATATGATGACAGCACACTGATAGATATCAGTTACAATCTGGCAAGGAAAAGAAGGGAGTTGCTTTCATTTTCCGTTTGTTTTTAGAATTATTCTTAAAACTAGATAAATACGACAAATGTGCCAATTTTTTGCCTCAATATTTTAAGATGAATGGCAAAAAATTAGAAAGAAAAGGACAACCTAATGTTTAAAATATGGCAAGTGAACAAATTCTGTATTATCCATTTCTAAAGGAAAAATTCTTCAAAATTTAAAAATTTTTAAGAAATTCAGCAAAATTGCAGTAGTCTCTGAAACATTACTATAAAAAGTAGATTATTTTGTTTCCTCTGGGAAAAACTCAAATAGATGCAGGATAATAGTCTAATGAACAAGAATGTCAGGATGGCTAACAAATACTTTGAATAAGATATAAAACAGAATAGTGTGTTTGAATTTTATATTTTGATTACTCTTATCCATCCTTTCATTTTATAAAGTTATGGCTGATTCATAAAAATAAGCGGTATTAGGAAATATGTTTGCTCAATGAAGAAGACATAGCACCCTTGGGCTATTATTTACAGAAGTGACATCATTCATCTTTCTAATCCATTCTAAGTCGCTTATGCCTTGGCCCTCAATGCTGTTTGCTACTGACATTTATTTATCCAGAGTAAAATAGTAGCTATCAACTGAGCCACACTATCTTCTTTAAAAATTCCACTTTAGGCCGGGCGCAGTGGCTCAAGCCTGTAATCCCAGCACTTTGGGAAGCCGAGACGGGCGGATCACGAGGTCAGGAGATCGAGACCATCCTGGCTAACCCAGTGAAACCCCATCTCTACTAAAAAATACAAAAAAGTAAAACTAGCCAGGCGAGGTGGCGGGCACCTGTAGTCCCAGCTACTCGGGAGGTTGAGGCAGGAGAATGGCGTGAACCTGGGAGGCAGAGCTTGCAGTGAGCTGAGATCCAGCCACTGCACTCCAGCCTGGGCGACAGAGTGAGACTCCGTCTCAAAAAAAAAAAAAAAAAATTCCACTTTATTCATTTTTTGGTCAAGATTTCACCAATTTTTGAAGTTTACTATTTGCAAATACATTATTTTCTTGCTATAAAATATATCTAATGTCTATACATGAGTAATATTACTTTTTCTCAGCTTCAGGAAACACCTTACAGCTGCAAGTTGAATAAACACTATGTTGTTAAACACGCCATTGATGTGATGTTAAATACATCAATAGAAAGGAGAAGATGGATCTGTTGCATCTACTGCCACTTCTCTATAAATTTATTTTTATTTCAAAATAAACCAACAATTTATTTAAAATAAACAATTCCTACAATATTTACATTGCACTATCCCAGTTTCAGTAATTTTTATTCTGAAGGTTTGCAAGGAACTGGCATTTTTACCTTATATATTCAGAAGCTTTGCAAACACTTTAAAAAACTATCTAAAACCTTTAAAATCTATCTAAAAGTAGATGTACTTCTATGTATTTTTTAAATAAAATATTAAGGATATTAAGTCATTGTAATGATGTAAGCAAAAAGTCAAGCTTTTATTGGGTAGCTACAAAAGTTGTAATTAGATTCTTTTTTGTTCCTTTTTGCTTAAGAATTTTATGAGTTGCCTGAATAGGAAAAATTAAATTAACAGTTTTTTTTTTTTTCTTTTAACCTGTTTCTGCTTTTGTGAGAGGTCCTCAATCTCAACCGGGATGCGAATGGGGCATTGTGGGAGACAGGAGAGGAGAATCCTGGGGAGAATACTCAGAGCATTGGCGGTAACCTTTCAATTCCAGCACTGAAGCAACAGACTGAGAGGAGGTGAACCTTTTCCTTCTCCCAGGCACAGACAAGGCGAGGTGAGGCAGAGATGGATTGCAGAACCCCATTCAGCAACCTGTGGGGTGGAGGACACTGCAGGGTGTCTCCAGGCTCTGGGAGGGCTATCTTCTCCTTTCAGAGCACATTTCTGCACAGGTCTTTTAATTCTCAGTGCAGCTCGCTCCCTGGTGGCTTAAATTACGGTAAACGAAATAACGTCCGTTAAAAACCACTTCTGAGGGGGGTGATTGTTGGGGGTTTTGAAAGCACAGAGGTCTTACACAGACCAAAAATATGTGCCTCGTTAAAGATACAGAAAGGCTTGTAAGTGAATCTTCATAACTCTGGGTACGTACATGTATACGCACATATACGCATGCATGTCTCTTTTCTATACCTTAATATAAGTTTTCTGCCCAAAACTTTCCTCGTCCGTGCGTTCCCTACCATGGCACATCTAATCGTCTACCCTATTTGTGGCTGCACAGCTCATTCTGCAGCCGGCTGGGGAGCTGTTGCTTCTGCCAACGCCGTAGTCAGCCAGAGCGCTGAAGAAATGCTGAAGGCCAGCAGGCAACGAAAGAGTAAAGAATACGCTCTCCTCCTGCCCATCTCCTCCACCACCGCCTCCCCAGTCCTCCCAGGTGACTCCCAAACACAGCAGAAAGTTGACTCAGAGATAGGGCAGAGGAACCGCGCGCGGGGGGGCGGGGGTGGGCCGGGGGGGCTGGGCGGCTGAGGCCGGGAGGTGGTAGAGGCGGGTCCCGCAGCCCCGAGAGCCCCCCGCGGCCGCCACGGCAGCTGTCACCTCCTGGCCTCGCCCGACAGCACACCTGAGCCTCCTGGGCAACCCCGAGCCCACAGCTCCCAGCTGCAGCGCTAACTGCCCTCCTCAAGCACAGGTCGCCGCGTCCCCAACTCCCTGTCCTCACCCCGGCCCTCCCGTCGCCTCCTCCGCCCTCTCCCGACTGCAGCGGGGGCAGCGCTTTGGCGCTCCCAAGGACTCCCAGCCACTCTCCCAGCACCGGCAGCGGCGGCGGCGGCGGCCGCTGCTGGATCCCGGCACTGCCTCCCGCAGTCCAGGACACCCCCGACCGGACGATGGGGACCCGCGCCTGAGCATCCCCGGGGCAGGCGCCAGGCGCGAAGGCAGGGGGCGGGAGGAAAGGGGCGGGGGAATTCCTGATTCCCTAGCGGACCCTGGAAGTTGTCCTTAAATAAATATATCGCTGGCCCGCGGTTGAGCAGCCACCTCGTCAGAGCAGCATGTGGACTGGCTCGCCGGGTCCCCTCCGTGCTCTGTGCTGTCGCCGCCACCGCCTGTGTCAGAGCTGCAGCTGTCGGCAGCAGGAGCCCCGCACGGGGCGCGGAGCAGGGACGCGCTGCAGCCGCCTCCCCCTGCGTCCTGCTGGCCACTTCTTCTCGGGAGGTGGCAGTCGCTGTTGCTGCTAAGAAACCCGCCCGCTTTCCACGGCTGGTCGCCTGGTGAGGAGTTGAGACTCTGCGCCTCCGCCCGGACCCACATGGCTTGTTACCTGGTCATCAGTTCGAGACATCTCAGCAATGGGCACTACCGGGGCATTAAAGGAGTCTTCAGGGGACCCCTCTGCAAGAACGGATCTCCCTCTCCGGTAATGTGCGCGCGCACACACGTACACACACAAACGTTCCAACTCAACACAAACGAAAAGATATTGAGAGATAGTATCCTGATACAATGAGTAGGTGGTGGACATGTAAAACGTAAACCTTATCCATAGGTATGGAGATACATCGTGTCCATTTATACGATTTATTGACAGACTGTGACACAGAGAGGGGTGTGTATTTACATGTGTGTGTGTATTTTCAATCCAGTCAGTAGGATCTATAGTGCTACGGATGTAAATATTTACTGAATGCAGTTAACTGCAGGGCTCTGAAGGTAGCTCCTCTGTGCTATGTCAACTTATGCATCTGCTGATTTGGGCAGTGTAGAAAGTTTGGCACGTTATAATGTGCTTTGTGAAGTCATCAGCTGAGATTAGTTTAATAATGCTACTGTTACTTTATGAGAAAAACTCAAAGATTTTGCCTCAAATCACTGGCAAAAGGAAAGGTATAGGTAGTGAAAACTTGATTGTATCTAATGCTCAACTATGCACATTCTTTAAGGGGAAGTAAAAGAATTCTTTATGGAAATCTGAGTTGGATAGTTTATTGTATAATATACAAATATATTAACATGCAATTAGAGTGATTGCTTTTTAACTTAGTAATCTATTCAATTTAGTTACTATTCAGTTTATTCATATTCTTTTTATAAAATAATTTCATCCAGATTATATGAGTTAAACCCATTATTAATTCATTTCTTGGTACATACTATAATGTTTTAAGGCTCCAAATGTGTTTCAAGAAAATATGTGTGAATGTGTATGTGTGTGTGTATATGTGTATATATATATAAATTTTGGATTACTAGTGACTAAGTATGCAAACTTAAAGACCAACTTTTGAGGTTTAATATAAAAAACAGTATTTAAGTCTGTATATCAAGAGGGAAAACTGAAATTGCCCAATTTTAATTTTTGTTTGGTTGATATTTTCCATCATGGCTTAACGCTTCATTAGCATGAATTATTCAAAACTGCAACATATTATAAAAACCTTTGATTATTAATAAATACTATATGTAATTTACATGAGAAATCTAAAATCAGAAAGTACAAGTGCCTAGAGATGTCACTAGGATTCCTCATGACAAATTATTCCTTCACATGCTTTTATGTACTACAAAAAGTGGATTGTTGCAACTATTCCCCCCAACAACTGTATACAGTACTGAGTCAGAACTGTTAGATGGAAAATACTGTTTATATGAGTACTTAACAATTAAACTCACAGGGTTAGCAGGCACTTGCAGAGTTCTAGTCGAATAAAGCCCACATTCAGTCCCTCTAAGTGGCAGGTCTGAATCTTTCCCATTTCTAAAGATTCTCAGAATTGGAGTTCCTGCAGTCTCAGCAAATCACTTTAATGTTTAACAATGCACAGTGCCAGGAGAACCTTTCTTACAGCAAACTTAAATCCTTTACATTCTTCTTTAGGTCCATTTTATCTAGAAAACCTACAGTGTTCCGCCTTTCTCACAGGTATTGTTTTTCAACGCTTTGGTAATCTCTGTGCCTGTCTTTCTCGCCCTCCTTTTGGTTATGGAAAACTAAATTGGATAGTGCATTGTACTGTTTGTGCCTCAAGACTTCTCAGTATAAAGGGAGAATTGCTTCATAATCTTACAAGGTTTAGTTCTTTTCAAGTTGGTTAGACTATGGTGTTCATCTTCCCAAATCTGTAGGGCTTGCAGAGGAATTTCTGTTACACAGTCAAAAAGTGTCCTTTCTCTCCCACTTGGTCAGTCATCTCCCAAGAGCCTGACTGACACTATAGAGACTAGATGTGTGAATGTGGATGGGAGAAGACAGCCCACTGACCACACGGCTGTGCTGGTTGACCAGGGTTCATCAGGTACTCCCCACCCACAGGGCACTATTTTTATTCACTGCTGGGCTGGTTTTTACTAAAGTACAAATTAATTAACTTTGCTATCTAGGATCTACACTTTGACTCACTGGAAGGTTCTCTCCAATATTAATTTACACATTTGGATGTACTTAAATTACATATGCATCATCAAAAAATATCTAAATTAAATGATGTATGTACTTTCTCAACACTATTTGATTTACTTGGTCTTCTTTTACATTTTATTATGGAATTTGCATGGCTTTTTCAATATTTGAATAGTTTTTCATGTGAGCTGGGCACTGTGTGAAAATTTGTGTTTATTCATTCTCTGTCATTGGCAGGTTGTCGAGATGAGTCTTCCAACAAGTTGAGGTCCTCTTCCCATTACATAACACTTAACCTTTCTCCCTAAGTTGAAATGGATCACTACCTTCTGGACCTTAGACCTTTACACATTTGAAAACTTTCCTAATCTAGACAAATGTATGTTTGCCTTCTTTATTAATTAGTTGCAAAGTATGAAACTGTAAACTGTGATTATAGATCTTTTTTTTTTTATTCAGCAATACACATTCCCCAGTTATTTTCAGGTTGACATAACTTTGTTGATTTTTTTCCTTTAGTATAAATGTTAAACTCAGAGATCCATAAAATATATTCATCTATTTTTAAAAAACATAGCTACTCTGACATTATTTTTTTTTTCAAATTTAGTGCCAGGAATGACCTAAAATTGACCTCTACGTCAATGACTTTAATTATTTCCACTCACTGGAACTCAGTTTATTTAGTATAGAGATACTCTTAGTTGACTTAACTAACTTTCACTAAGCTTTCCAATACTTTAACTTTGGTCCTTGCCCTTTTAATCCAAGTGTCTCTCCTATTAATTTTGTTCCACATTTTTCTGTTTTATTAGAACTGTTTACATGTAGAACATGGTCTTAATATTCAATAAAAAAATCATTGGTTAAGACTACTTTCTACCTCTGCTACAGAAAGGAGAAAGCTACAATCCCTTTTCAACATAATAAGGATTTCTTCTTTTGTAGTTCTGATATAAATATACCTGGATATTATGGATAAAACATTTCACTTGCCTATAGACATAATTCTTCAATTATATAGGTAAAGTAGTTGTGTACATTTATGTTCAAATCGCATGTCTGTAAAATCTGAATATATGATATTAAGCTGAAAGTAAAAAAGAATATATTTATTTCAAAGGATTTCATTAGAAAACATGTTGAATCATTACATGGAATTGTTATAATAAATTCTTAATGAGTTATTTGAGAAATAAAGCATTTTACCCCCAAACAGTTTTCACAGATCAGTAAACTGAAAATCCCAGAGTGAAATTCAGCTTCTATCTTCAAAGCGAAAACATGGTAATGTATTTTATCTATTGCATCTCTCCTCTTTTTAGAGACTGTGTGTGAAAAAATAGCATACTGCTCTTTAAACCTAATTAAAATGCGAATAATTGAGTGGAGATAGTTTATACTACTTTAAATCCAGGGATATATTAAAGAAAGTAAAAGAAAAGAAAAATAAGAGGATTTTATGGTGCTTAATGATAAAAGTCTCTATTTTTAGAAATTGTGCATTTTCTAAATTCTACCACAATTTATGATGCTTATCCCCTATTCTATCTAACCTCTAAAATAATATGACTGCATGATGACTTTAAAAATCATTATAAGATAAACATACACACATTATAGATAGATAGATACACATTGCTATCTGTGCTCAAGTCAAATAAGTTATTTATATATTATACAGTCTTCTACCATCAAAGATATTAATGGTAAAACTTTGTTTTAATAATTGGGAGCACTTAGGGGACCCAGCAAGCCAGTCCACATGGTCTGCTCTGAAGAGGTGGCTGCTCAGTTTAATAATTAAATTTAATAACTTAATCAATAATTAAGCTATTCATGAAGAACAGTCTATAGATGAATTCAGTGTTCATGAACTTCTAAGTTCTATCACCACATTTGAATTCAATAAAACAAATATCTTCTATGTAACAAGAAAAATATATTTGACTTGATTTTTAGTTATGTAATCTAAAATAGCATCTCAAGTTTATATTTGAATGTAGTGTGGTTAATAGTGAGACTATAATTTGGGATACCTATTGATTACATGTTAATAATAATGGTAGATATGTATTTTATCTGTGGTACATATTTAGCTTATTATTACTCTTTTGAAGTTTAGATAAGTTTACATTTCTTAAGAAGTGCTTATTCCTGGGAGCACCATAGAGACTAGAAGGATGTGGAATATAAATAAACAAGCATTTTAAATGGACCAAAAATCTACATAATTCCCTTGATAAGTTACAAATGTATATATCTATAAATGAAAGAAGTTCTAGAAGAGATGAACTACCTTGAAGGTGCGTCCATCCAGAGAACTTCTTAAATAAGGAAATGAATGCAGTCAAGCCCTTGTCCTTTTTTTTAAATGCCTATAATATCTGATTGTGTATATTTTCATTATGCTTAATAAATACACATTAAAGACATTCAAAATTGTTCTCAAAGTGATGTACTTTTCAAGTGCCAAATATAATTATGAAGACATGCCCTCCTGTAGAGAAGTCACCTGCATCCTCTTCTTGAATTCATGAATACGTAATACTGCCTTTGATGTTGAAACTTTCAGATGTTTTCAATAAAGACAACTTCGTTACAATTCTTATAATACATGTTCTCTTTATATGTCAAGTATCATATAAAGCAACCTCCTTTCTTCTCATTGCCTTTACAATCATTTCTTCTTTCCCCTAACTGATTTCAAAAACTTTGTAGTTAGCACTTATGCTAGTTGGTACTTTCCAGAACCTAAACAAATTTGTGTTTATTTGACTTCAGAAAGTTTCCATAGTAAGAAGACTCAAATAGGTATTTGAGTGCTATAATTTGTGGCTTATATTAGATTACACTACATTTATTTCATAATTAAAATTTGAGGGCTTATATACCTTGATTAGTTTCTTTTAGATATATGATTAAAATAAACTCTATTTTAGTTTCTGCTCCATAATTTGGAACTAAAATAAAAATGAAACATGTTGGTATCATGGGTAGGCTAAATGTGCATGGCATTTAACATAGAACTTAACTATTTGTGGCTTAAAAGAAAACATTATGTTAGTTGTAACTGTGAAATTTTTCTGTATAACACATAGGCACTAAAATACATATTTTTATGTGTTAGTAATAACAAAGCTTGAAATGCCAGTGGGTTTTAGGCTGTGTTGGAAGCAAAGAGCAAGAAGAATGATATATATTTCAAATAACTATCAAGTGCCTTTCAGCGTGAAGTTGATTTTTTCAAAATACACATTTTCATAATTCGTTGGTATATATGAACATATTTTGTAGAAATAATCTGAATTAAAATTGAAATAAAAATGCTGCTTTGCTTGAAAATGCCTTTGGAATGTAACAAATGTAGTTTTTCATAAAATTTCAAGTAACTCTTATAAAATGACAGCTGAAAAAGCCTTTTGTAGATTGATTTTACAAATCAGGTTTACTTAGAGAATAAGATCTGAAGAGAGAAATTAAATATTTGATATGTTTTCAAGAAAAAGTATAGTTATAGTGATAATAGCGATATACCAATTCCCAAGTTATGTAATCTCTTGATTTGGAAGTACTTACTAAACTTGGAAGGAAATTCTGGAAAAATAAATTGCTTCCTACATTAGACAGCATTTTCAGTTGTAGCTAAGACACTCTAAACTTATTGAAGACAAAAAATAAAAAATAATATATGGTGTTTAAATTGGAGAAGGATTTCTGTTCTTGCGATAGTTTGCTGAGAATGATGGTTTCCAGCTGCATCCATGTCCCTACAAACGACACAAACTCACCCTTTTTTATGGCTGCATAGTATTCCATGGTGTATATGTGCCACATTTTCTTAATCCAGTCTGTCACTGATAAAAGTATATAAAAAAAAAAATTGGAGAAGGACCTGTAATCTCAGCACTTTGGGAGGCAGAGGTGTGAGGATCCCTTGAAGCCAGAGTTTGAAGCCAGGTATTCTAGACCAGCTTGGGCAACAAGCAAGACCCCATTTCTAACCACAACAACAACAAAAATTAGCTGGGCGTGGCAGCTCATGCCTATGGTCCTAGCCACTTGGAAGGCTGAAGAAGGAGGATCGCTTGAGCCTAGGAGCTGAAGGCTGCAGTGAACCATAATGAGGTCACTTCACTCCAGCCCCTAGGCAACAAGGGCAACCTTGTCTCAAAAATAAATAAATAATACAGAAAAGGGGGTTTTGATTTGCTTTTTAAAATATTCGCTAAAGATATTAATTTTCCTGAGATAGCACTCAGATAACATGTATTCGACTAATCTCTTATTTCTTTCAAATTTGATATCTAAATTCTAAACTAATACTTCTGAAGAACTGATAATATATTTTTCTTTTCACAGAAAAGGATAACTATACTGTTGAGTCATTTTCTTTTCTTTTTTGGCTGGGAGGAAGAGACAAATCTGTGACTTAGCAAAGGGATAGGGATTGATGTTGGCCTTAAAAGCAACATGATATACCCATTTCTGCTCATCTCCTGTTCCTAGTCCAGCTCTTATTTTATTTACAATGGCTCTCATTATGTTTACATTTATATTTTGCTGTTTTAATGTATAAAGCTTCTTTCAGATGACTTAGATCTGTTGTGAAAACAAGTTGGGTTGTAAATCAATAATAAAATATTGAATATCCAAAGTAAGGATGTTACTCAGGATTTTGCACTGGACAGCAATGAGAATGATTCATAGAGATTATTCAGTTTGTTCATTTCTAGCAAGTATAATTAGGACTGCCAGTTTTCTTTTTTCTTTGACAATTGGCAATTTCCTTTTGGCAAATTTTATTTCACTTTTGTGTGGGTGTAAGAGGCAGAATATAGCTTATTTTGAAACGGATATTGCCAGTTTTTTCTTTTCTTAAAAAATCTTCTTCCTCTCTATTCTTCTGCCATCAATCCTTATTCATTTCATTCACATAATTATCAAGTTTTTCAATATCTTTTTTTGGTTCACACATAAATGTTGGCATATACTTCTAACTCCAGAGATACTAGCCCTCGCAAATGTTAAGAACTATGCTATTCTGAACGCTGTTTCACCCAACCTTACAAGTTTCTCCCCTGTTCACCATGCACACATAACTTTCATCTCTAGTTCAGAATTTACAGCTTTCCCCATATCTCCATTCAGAACCCACCTACCAGTGTTCTTCCCCTGCCCTTCTTCCCACAGCTATTACTCAGCACTTCACTTGTCCTGTGTACTCCTCAGCACCAGACAAATACAGTCAGCTTCTCCTCTTTCCACTCACATATGTCCCTTCCAGTTCTTTATTTTGCTGTGAATAATTATACTCTCTAACGTCTTCCTTGGCAAGCAAAGGCTATATGCATTTTCTTTTTGTGAATGAAATAAATGCCATATTCTAAACAAAAATGGCCATGGGGCCTCTTTTTTAAATGACAGAGAGGATAGAGGCATGCCTTAAATTAGACTTGTCCTATTCCTTTCCTTCATCTGATATGAAACGAAGAGGCATGGAGGTGGCCATATTAGTTGCATTCACATTATTTAAAAACTTGAATAATATTTTAAGTGTAGGTGCATGATTCAGCCTGCACCTACATTTTCAGCTTTCACTGTTTATTATTCCACATGATTCTACTGTTGTCCGCTTATACTGAAGAGTTCTTGAATATGACATGTTTGCAGACCTTTCTGCCATTGCACAGGCAGTTCCCTCTGCCCCCCAATTTTTTTTATCCTTCATTTGTGGGGCCATATCTTGTATATTCTTATAGTCTTAACTAAGGAGTTTAGTCTTGAGTTTCCTTTCACAGGTCAAGTGCATCTCTTATAGCCTGCCATTACCTCCATCAATTTCCATCACCTTCATTGAAATCCTTGGGGTAAGTCTGCTGTCATCCTTATGTCTGCAAAGCTTCTACTTTATTTTACTCAATAAATATCTGTTTGAATGAACGGATGTGTGAATAAAAATGAATGATGAACAATGTATTATTAGATCCTTCATCATTCAGGACATTGCCACTGATATATTTGACAACAGTGTAGCTGGTATGAGGAATACTGGAAATTTCCATTTAGTCATTGACTTTAATGTTTATCTTATGATTTAAAAGCCACTTAAACTTAATGAATTGCTGTGACTACCTCTTATGCAATGTCATCGCAAGAAGCCTCCAGAAAATTGGGGCTAGCTCTACAGTTTACCTATATATTTATTTGGAAATTAGTGAAATTTAAGGAAATCTTAAGTATATATTTAGGGCTTAAGAACATTAACTTACAAATATTGGGCCGGGTGCAGTGGCTCACGCCTTTAATCCTAGCACTTTGGTAGGCCCAGGTGGGTGAATTGCCTGAGCTCAGGAGTTTGAGATCAACCTGGGCAAGATGGTGAAACCCATCTCTACTAAAAATACAAAAAGTTAGCTGGGCATAGTGGCATGAGCCTGTAATTCCAGCAACTCAGGAGGCTGAGGCCAGAGAATCGCTTGAACCTGGGAGGCAGAGGTTGCAGTGAGCCGAGATCGCGCCACTGCACTCCAGCCTGGACGACAGAGTGAGACTCTGTCTCAGAAAACAAACAAACAAAACTTACAAATACTGTCTTTTATGTGTTCAGTTTCTATGATAAATTATACCTAAATGTATTTCACTCTTTGATTATTACTTTCGGCCACTGATAGGGGGACAATATCACATGAGGATCAAAAGTGAAGGCCCTAGAGTTAAACTGCCTGTTTTCAAATTCTAGTTGCAACATTGACTAGTAATTTTATAACTTCTCTTAACTTCAGTTTTAACTTCTTCACAGTGGGGAACAATGGTTCCTAGTATGGTGTTTTGAGCCTATTGCTTGACATTCATTGAGTGTTCGGTAAACATTAACAATGATTATTACTCAGATTGTGTGTGTTGATATGTATGCATGCATATATACACCTGATGTTGTAGTGGGGGAAAACTTCCAACAAGTTTTATCAAACTCCAATTGGGATAATTTTCCTTGTCTTAGTTAATTTAATGATTTCAATAGAAAATAAATACATTTCAATGGAAATTTAATTAGTATAAATATGTTCCCTTTTGTCCTGGTGGTAGGTCCACAAAGAAGATTTTTCCATAGAGATTTTTTCCCCCAGTTAGAAATTTTTAGAATGCAAACTGTTCTACTGATGGATTAAGTGGTCACTGTTTTCATGGCAATGTTTATCACTTTAAGATCTAACAAGATCATTTGGTCAATTGCTTTAAGTATAATTTAGTGTCTCCTATCAATTCAATTTGCAGAGTGCTTTATTCTATGTAGCATTTCAGAACATCTTTTGCTGAAGGCCACAAGAAACTGAAGACTGGTATATATAAATTGATGTAATTCATACATGAGCTAGTTAAGCCATATTTTTTCATTGGTGGCATATTTAATAGCTTCTGATAAATGAATTACAAGTTAGGAACTTGATCATTTCTTTCCTATTTAGGAATAAGAGGTACATGAGAAGAAGGAAAAATAGCGTCTTTTAATCTTTTTCTTTTTTTTTGAAAGAGAGACAATAATTCCTTGACCAACGACCACTGTAGCCTTTGAGATAGCAACATCCTGGAAAAGCCACAGGGTGATTGTTGCATAATTGTTAAGAATCTCCAATTGCCTGAATTTATCAGTCACATACTTTTCAGCAAGGTTTTGTTAGCACTTGTCCCTTCTCGGACCAGTTAGGATGGGACCACAGTCTGTAAGAGAAGCTTGGTCTTCTTCCAAACAATAAATTTTATCTAAAATATTTAGTCAACTAGGGTGGACATACAGAAAGATAGTGATGCTCTTAGGAGTGAAGAGAAACTGTTTTTTTGGTATGGTCAGTTTCTTAATCCAAATAAACTTTTTATCTGATAAATTAGATAGGTAATTTATTTGCCTTGTTTATAGAGTATAAACATTGGAAAGACCCTTAGCAATCTAGGTTCGCCTACCGATCTATATTTTAAATATATCACTATGGTAGGCAGATTAATGATATCCCCAAATATGTTTATCTTAGAATCCCCAACACTTACAAATCCAATATCTTACATGACAAAAGTGACTTTCCAGTTACGATTGAATTAAAGAGGATGAGATGATTATCCTGGACCACACGGTGGGGTCCAGCATAATCACAAGGGGCATAAGAGGCAGGCATGAATGTCAGAGAGACAGCTTTGAGGATGCTATGCTTCTGGGTGTGAAGTTAGAGGAAGAAGCCACAAGCCAGGGAGTGTAAGTGACTTCTTGAATGTGGAAAGGGCGAGTAAATGGATTCTCCCATAGGGGCTCAAGAAAAATCACAGCCTTACTAGCGTGTTGATTTGTGTCCAGTGGAGCTTCTGACATAGAGGACTATAAGATGATAAATTGATGTTGCATTAAGCCAGTAAGTCTGTTAATTCAACCACACTCAACCTTAACATGGGTGAATATTTCCAATGGTGTGGGAGCTCCCTGCTTATCAAGGTGATTTCTTCTCCTGTGAGATGAATGAATTAATGCCAGTCTCCTATCTCTGCCCAAATGTCCCTTCCTCTTTCTTTCTTTTACTCACTGGACTTCAGTGTGCCTTTTTGAAGCAAGAGTGTAGGGAAACAAGAAAAGCTCTCTGTTCAACATAATATCCCTTTAAATATTCAGAGACAGCTGGTAAATTTCATTGTTAAGACATAAAAAGGACTGAAACATTTGTGAGAACAAAGAACATCCTAAGCAATGTGTATCACTTGCATTATTTCCTTATAAATTGAAATTTATGCAACTCAAAATGCTTTACTACACATTTTAATGTAGTGCAGGTTTGAAATATACTGATGATTCTTATATTCTTGATAAGGTGGTAAACTCAGTACAACACTATCATATATTAAGAAAAAACACTGTTCACATTTTTAAGTATTGCCTACTTTACCCAGATGTTTCCCTTTCATACCATCTACATCCTGTATCCAGAGAGTAAACAGAAAAATTGAATCATTTTAAAGGGATATTTTAAGGCTTTCTCTTTTGGTTTTTTACTCTTCCGCTTGCAGATTTGTGAATTCCTAGGGGAAAAAAAGCATTAGTTTTAAATAAAATGTGATGTATGAATTGAAGTAATAGCTATAATTTCATAAAACAAAAAATTCTATTCTGGACATAGTGGCATATAAATGGAAAGTTATTTTTAACTTTTGTATTCAAGAATAAAATAATATATTAAATTATCACTAATCATATGTGTATAGCTTTTTGATGCCACGAATGTAGACAGAGAACAGTACAGGCCCTGGAAGCTTTATTTTAAAAATTAATATTAAAAGGAATTTTAGTAAATAACACACATATTTGCAGCTCAACTGACAGCAAACTATTGAAATAAAGCCCTCATTTCTTGGTGTTGATAGGTAACTGGACAATGTCTCTGTTGCTTCACTTTTCTGTTTCACTTTGGCCAAAGCAAACTTACTAACCATTTGAAACAAATAAATAACAGAATACTTATTAGGCAAAAATGAATGGATTTATGCTAATAAAACACATATATTATATGAAGGGTGACATCTGTGAAGTATTTCATTATCTTTTCCTTAATATCACATGTCGATATTCAAAGATCTGATTATCATGTAGATTTAGAACTGTTTTGCAAGTGGTTAGGAATGGCCCTTTGTTGAGTTGTCATTATTTGAGAGGACATGTGATTTATGTATGTAATGGCAAGACAGCAATAAATGATTAAAGGAAAGAAACCTGTAGCTTGGACTTCACAAAATGAAATTTATGTGCAAATAATATGTAAACTTTATTACAAAAGTTGTTATACTTCCACAAGCATGCATGAAGATAAAATACAAATTTTTGTCACTATGGAAACGGGGTTATTGCCAAGAAGATTGTAGATAAAGCCCAAACGATGTTGACTTAAATGAATTTAAATAGATTTAAAGAATTGATCATGTATTTTAAACCACATTTAATGTCCTTCTTTCAATATTCATGTGCTACATACTATACATTTAGGAAGTATGTATAATATCCCTGGAAGAATCCTTGGTGACCACCACTGATGATTTGCTTTCCTATCACCATTGAAAGAAGATTTGTGAAATTGTGTTTTAAAGGAAAAGTACTAAAAAACAATAAATCTTCTTTATTTGTTTCTTCCAATAGCAGGTCACTTTACCATGGATTTGTTGTTTTCATTTTTGTATATCACTGTGTTTAAATCTCTATGATCATCAGGATGCATTCCACCCCTGGAGTGATAAAGCAAACCAGTCTTCCACAGGGAATACAGAAGGTGAGAAAGCACAGTTAAAGAGAAATGATAATTGGCCTAAAATATTCATAAAGAGTGGCCTTGGGTGGATTTACATAGTATATAAGCATTTCTAAGTCTGAAGGTCTTAGAAGTAAACCAAATACGTAGTAACTGGAATACAACATGTGATCTCATTGTATGACAACTTTGGGTACATGAAGTTCTAAATTCTTCATTAAGTCACAAATATTAGGTTAGCCCTATGATTTAATTTCTGATCTTGATGAGTGCTGTGTTTGATGAGGCAAGGAAGGAACTGCAAACTCAAAATTTCTTACTCCCCTTTTTGGAAACAACTCACTAATACTTGACCAGTATATTTCAGGTAGTGGTTGTTTTATTTTTAAAGCTATGATATCCTTTGTTCAAAGGAAATTCTAGGAGCCAGCAAAATAGACATAAGCAGAACTACTTTATTTAAAGGTGGGAGAAAGGTCTTGAATGGTGAAAGTTTCTTCCTTTTCCTCTGTATCTGGGCAGAAAAGGTGCTTTTGGCATAAGCCCCGAACACTTTGATTTGAATAACACTTAGATGGACCATGAAACGGAAGCAGCTGCTGTTTCTAAAACATGTTTAAAATTCATACGTCTTACCTGGAGTAATTAAATTAGCTATCTGATACACTGACAATTAATTCCATCTCTAAACGTTGATTATGTATTAGTTTCATTCTGTTTGCAGTGTTTATGAAAAATGTTAAAGTGACTTTGGGAGCTCAGGCCTCAGGAACTCCTGAGTGGCTACATTCAAGAAAGCACAAGAAATTTTCCCCTGAGCTAAGTGCTCAAGGAGGAGGGGAGGACCACTTTAAAGAGTAAAGCAGGAATTAGCAGTATGTATGGCAGAAACCTGGATAAGGAAGAGTCATCTGGAAGAAGCCAAATAGTTCTAGAATTAAAAACAAAAATATTTAAACTGGGGAGTCAAAGTCATTCATTCATTCATTCATTCATTCATTCATTCATTCATTCATTCTGTCAGTCAGTAAATCAATCATATATTCAACAAGTATTTTTTAAGAGTATATTGTCTGTCAGACACTTGCTGGCCATGTAGCAAAACTGAATGATAAATCACATTGTGGGAAGAGAAGATATGTTTCCCATAAACCAAATAATCCTGGGAAATAACGCCACTTTGATAAATGACTGTATTCGGTTGTTCTTGTATTGCTATAAAGAAATACCTGAGACTGGGTTATGTATAAAGAAAACAGACTTAATTGGCTCATGATTCTGCAGGCTTTACAGGTAGCATGGTGCTGGCATCTGCTTGGCTTCTGGGGAGGTTTTAGGAAGCTTACAATCATGGTGGAAGGTAAAGTGGGAGCCCGCATGTCACATGGCCAGAGCAGGAGCAAGAGAAGGGGGTGAGGGAGATGCCACTCTCTTTTAAATGACCAGATCGCCTGAGAACTCATATCATGAAGACAGCACAAAACCATGATGGATCCGCCCCTGTGATCCAATCACCTCTCACCGGGCCCCACTTTCAACATTACAAATTACAATCAACATGAGATTTGGGTGGAGACAAATATCCAAACTGTATGAGTGACCAAACTCCTTTGGGTAAAACAGAAAAAAGAAAAAAGTGAGGTAAGGGGCATCTGAAATGGATGGACTGAGATAGTTACCTCTGTTGTCATGGGTCAGTTGAGTCATGCACAAAGCACTTAGGTCAGAGTTTAGAATTAATTTAGAGCTATACAATTCTAAATTTTTATCTAGAGACTTTTCAATTTTGCTCTTTTGTTTTTAAGGTTTTTTTTTTTCTAATTTTGAAACTTCAGCTACCTCCAAGTGACCAAGGGGATTACAGCAATTGAAGGGCTCCTGTTAATCCTCTTAGTTTGGTTGTGGGGTGCAGCCTATGGGCCAGTACCAAAAGTGTGAGCAGCGAGGGGCTGAGGGAATGTTCTAGATGTAAGACTGAGAGGAAAGAAAGCATTAGAGCACTAGATTGGACCTGGTCTAGTGTGAGGGCCTAAGTACCTCTTTTTCCTTGGGTATCTGTGTGTAAGAGAGGCACAGTTGGCCCCTGTCCATAGTGAAGGTTCTGTTTCTACTCCATGGAGAATTCTCTGTTCCTGGTGGTCAATGGCAGACATTTCAATTTAGATACTGCTAAATGCAAATATACATTGGAGATATCTATTCATCCTACTAAGTATTTATTCTTCAATGTGAATAAAGGATCTGGAAACAATTCTCTTAATACCTCAGGTGTTGGGTCTCTGAAAGAAAAAGCAGGAGATCACTGAAGAGAATAATAATGAGAGCTGAAGATGAGTGTTGCTGTAAGGTTCTGCTTTGATGGGATAGGTTTAGGGCCCTCTAAATTGTGGAGACCACCAAAAGGAAGCTCCTAATAGAGAAATGAGGACTTAAAGGAAAGCGCACTGGGTGGAAGAGCTCTGTGCTGCTCTGTGTGGAAGACCCTGTCACCAAGGTTCCAAGTGAAAATCTCTCAGGGGGATTATGGCTATGACTTGAAGCTGGTGGAATTCAGATAGTAAGTTTTCGCAAACATTTTGGGGTCCTTACTGTATACTGAGTACTGTTATAGGTACTGGTGATAGTGAAGTCAACACAACAGACATGCTGTCTGTGTTAGTGGAGACTAAGGAAGATAGGCAACAAACAGATTTTTATTTCCTAATACCTTATATAAAAATGTATCAGAATTTAAAATTCTTGTGAAGATAAGTAACTGATGCTAAAGAGGGATTATAACAGGGTGACCCTACCTAGTCCTAGAGTTGGGTAAGACTTCCCAGAGTAAATGATGCCTAATCTGAGACATGAAGAATGAGGAGGAGCTATCTGGGACTAGACTTCTGAGTCAGACCCAAGGAATGGCTCTTTGGAGGTTGGCTCAGAGGCAGAGGGGCAACAAGAAAGCAAAGGCTGATAGGTGAGGACCAACCATGCAGGATCCTGTAGGCCATGTAACAAGGAAATAAGAAAATCACCTCAAGTAGATAGACATATGGCCTTTAATCCAACTACAGAACTAAACATGACCATTCCATAGTCCCGACAGAAGCTTTTCTACTTACTTCTTCTCAGTTTTGCCAAATGAGATAGGTAACCATGACTGTTGTTGTTGTTGTTGTTGTTGTTGTTATTGTTTCAAACGAAAATCAGAAATAATTTACAAACAAGAAAATAGGATTTCCAAAGTTGAATCATCATTAATTTAGTTACATGCGCAGTAAATTCAGGATCCGTTCCTGTGTATAGCTCTATAAAGTTAATTTTCAGTTCTTCTCTCCTTATAAGAGTCAACAGACGAGGCGACTCTCCTCATTCCTGAAAAGCATGTATGGCCACTAAAAGATGAGTCCTTTCCAGTGTTGCTTGGTAACAAAGGTTGTATCTTTCTATATTTATTTAAAATTTGAAAATAAAAATTGTGATATGTGTAGGGCTTTGTGGTATAGTTTATGTATGTAAGTTGCCTTCATTCATGCATTTCTGCATGTTGTCCCTCCAATTTTAAGGTGGGAACACGGAAATTTTCCCTTTTCATACTAAGTACAGAGAAGTGCTTATCTGTATTGACTTTAGAGTTGGACTGAGCTGGTTTGACCTTCCATTCTAGCTCTGACCAGCTGTGTGACTACTTTACCATTATGAGGCTCAGGTTGTTCACTTGTGGTGTTACTTGTCTTATAGGGCCTTTGCAGGCAGTGAATGAGCTAATTAATGTTAAAGGCTTAACACAGGGTCTTGCACGTAGTAAGTGTACAATGAAAGGAGCTGATGATTACTTTGATCACAGTTGGCTTGTTCTGTCAAAAGCAGGTTTCCATGACCCCTTAAAATGTTCTCAGTAGTGACGGGGAACTTAACATTTTTGTATCAAATTGTTGACATTGTTGCTCTTCTGGATGGCCCTATCAGACTGCATTATACTGTAGCTGGTTTTTCTTGGGAAAAGAAGTTCAGGCATGAGGGCCAGTTAGCATTATGTTGAGCACAACTGTTGCAAATAGCAGCCCAGTGTTTTCACAACTCTCATAATACAAAAATGTCCAGTGTGCCCTACTTTCCTGGTACTGCTTTTAATTCAAGATAATGATACATTTTTGCAGTGGCTTTTCTATTTCTTGTGGTTTTTTTTTGTGTGTGTGTGTCAGAGCAAATTGAGTTAAATAGACCAGTTGTTTTCATGAACTTGCTGCCATGTGGAAGGACTTTTTTTTTTTTTTAACCACTTTTCTATAAGGCTAGATATTTAATCTAAAACTACTGTCTCTGTGCTGGTAAACATCCAACCTCATTACTGTTTAAATGTCTTACATCTTTGGAAATTCTGATGAATCCCAATTAGTACTCATAAACCCCCACCCCCACCCTGTTCACTTCCTAAGTTAAAATAAGGAAATATTAGTGCAAAAACATGTGTATCAGTGTCTAGTCAGGATGTCAGAAATCAGTCTTAGCTTTTCAAACAGAGGGAATCCAATACCAAGGAATTGTTTACCGATGTGTTAAAAAGCCTGACAGAGAGAAAGGAGTTAGTTGTTATTACCCAGGATTAGTAACTGCAGGAAGTCACTATTGCACCTAGAACTGGAAGGGAAAAGGGGAAAGTGGTGTAAGCAGTATTATGTGGACCTTACAAGCATGTACCCTGGGCTTGCTGCAGCTGCTACTGAAACCACCTGACCTCTGCTTTGCAGGCATCCATGAGCTCACAGTCCTGCTGGTGCTACTGAACTCACTGACTGGTGCTACAGGTGAGCGACTGGTGCCTACAACCACTGGCTCCTGCCATAATGATGCTTATATTATAGAGAGGCAACCACTAGCCTGGTGCTGCTTCTGCCACCACCAAAACTCATGAGTGCTAAGATGCTAAGGCAGTTGGACACAGAAGCAGAAGAAAATTAATCATGGCTTCTTTCCTTCTCCTAACTTCCACTCTCCCACCAGTCCTTTCCTTTGCAAGACCCAACCAGAAACCAGCTGGCAAGGGGATCTGGGATAGGTACTTTACTGGCTTCAAGCCAGCAGTTTATAGGCATGCAGTCCCAGAGTAAAGTAGAAAGAGTGAGAATAGAGTTGAATGCTATCAGACAAATACCCAGCACTGTATTTAGACCATTTAATATAAGATTGCAGAAACTGGCCGGGGGCGGTGGCTCACGCCTGTAATCCCAGCACTTTGGGAGGCCAAGGTGGATGGATCACTTGAGGTCAGGAGTTCGAGATCAGCCTGGCCTGGCCAACATGATGAAACCCCATCTCTATTAAATTATAAAAATTAGCCAGGTGTGGTGGCATGTGCTTGTAATCCCAGCTACTCTGGAGGCTGAGGGACGAGAATAGCTTGAGACCTGTGAGCAGAGGTTGCAGTGAGCCGAGATCACGCCATTGCACTCCAGCATGTGTGACAGAGTGAGACTCCATCTAAAAAAAAAAAAAAAAAGATTGCAGAAACTGAGAGGAAGTGGCATTAACTAATGAAGGAAATTATTTTCTGAATATATATGTATATATATATCTCTTATAAAGAAATCTGAAGAATGGGTACAAATATTTATGTTCAACTCACACCTCATCTATTAGTTTCCTACTGCTACTGTAATGAACTATCACAAATTTAGTGAAAACAATTACATAAATTTATTATTTTGCTATTCTGTGGGTCAGTATCACTAGGCTAAAATCAAGTTATACGTACAGCTGCCCTGCTTTCTAGAGGTATTGTCTCAAAAGAGAATCCATTTTAATGTTTTTTTCCAGCTTCTAGATAGAAGTTTCCCACATTCTTAGGCTCATTGCAACTTATCTCCATTTTCAAGCTAGCAACTTCCTCTCATGCTGCCATCTTTATGATTCTCTGCAGTGGGAAAAACTCTTTGCTTTAAAGAACTCATGATTAGATTGGGTCCACTGGAATAAACCAGGATACTCTTCCCATTTTAAGATCTTTAGTTTTAATCACACCTATAATGTCCCTTTTGACATATAAGACGGCACTCACAGGTTCAGATCATGGACATCTATGAAGAGCATTATTCTGCTTACTATATCTCAGAATTTTAGACTCATATACATCTGTAGTTATTCACTGGCTATCGTTTTCCTTAGAAATCTCAAACACATAATCTTTAAAACAAAATTACTCTTCCAGCAAACATGCTTCCCCCTTGGTTGGGGACACTGTCTTCATCTAGCAGCCAAGGCTTGAAGCTTGAGAATATTTTTCTGTAGTCACTCATTAGATTGGGAAAACTGCTAACTTTCATTCCTAAATATATCTCCAATCTACCCCTGCCCTGCACTTCTCTTACCACTCCTATATCCTGCCAAGGAATGCAGGCATTACCCTGAAAGTACTTCTGATTAATGGTGCCTCGCATTGTGCTGGCTGGTGGAGCAGCTGATGTGCATAAGGTACCCATGTTGTCTGCTCCAATGGAATGTGCAGTCTAGCATGGAAAGTGCACATTAAACAAATAAATATTGGGTAAATGTCCATTTCTGATCTTTCTGCTCATGGCTCCCCAGTTTCATTTTCAAAAATCGGGGTTTTAAAATTTCTGAATATTCTAGAGAGAGGACAACTTGTGTTATTTAAAAGTAATCAAAGTAAGTACTTTTTGTGTATGTGTGTCACTTTTCCCTGATTCTGAGATATAAAGATGGCAAAAAGGACTACTAAATGACATGTCAAGTATGGCAGTTTAATTTTAATAAAATCAAGCTAGAATGGCTTTAGGGATCATCTCCATCAATTGTTGTTTAAACGGGGTTAAGTTGAAGATTTTAGGCCCTCACACTAGACTTAATGAATCCGAATATCCGGAGTGGGGCCTGGGCTATGCATTTTAAACAAGTATTCCATGGATTTTTTGTGCCCATTAACATTATGAAATTATTGAACCAATATTAACTCATGAATAATCCCGGGATTTATAACATTGAGGCCAGAGGATGAGGAAGGTTTTATGGCTGGCTCACTGTCTGTTCTCTCCTTTTTCCATTAGTAACTCCTGTGAATATTCTCTGTGAAGCTTCCCTGGTGACTAAATGTGTCCCTAGTGCCCAGTTCACAATCAGAGTAACATGCAAGAAGCACTCACTGTATGCCAGACATACAGTGTTAAAGTCAGCCTTTCACATGTTGTCATATTTAATCCTTAACACAACCTTAAGCTGGAGACACTGTTATCTTTCATTTTGTAGATAAGATGAAACACTCGAACTTTAACTTTACATTTTACGACATTACATGGCAGAGTGCTGGGGATTCATTCCAGGGCTTTCAAATTACAAAGCTCAAATGTGAAACTACTTCTCTGAAAATTGACTATTATTCTCTCTCTGTGCCACCATGAAAATTTTCACATTCTTTTATTACAGAATAATGTCATTTAGATTGTTGGTTCACATATCTGTTCTCCTTTCTTGGATTCCCCCAGCAACAGGATCAGTGTCTTCTTTATCCAAGTATTTGATAGCCCTAAGGTGCTGCAGGGTCTATGGGTTTAGAAGATACTCAATAAACTGTCCAACTGGTCATTCATTCATTCAATATCGGTTGATTAGAGTGGGTTAAAATGTAAATATTAAGTAAAAGTAAAATTTGGGTATATACATAATCAACAAAATTAAAAGATAAACGTTATATGAAAACGTGTGCAACGTCATTGATCATCAGAGAAATGCAAATCAAAACTACAATGAGATGTCCTCTCACCCCAGCTAAAATGACTTATATCCAAAAGACAGGGAATACAAAATGCTGGTGAGGATGTGGAGAAAAGGGATCCCTTGTACGCTGTTGGTGGGAATGTAAATTAGTACATTCACTAAAAAGAACGGTTTGGAGGTTCCTCAAAAAACTAAAAATTAGAGACATATTCATATCTTCAGCAGTTAATATGTACACGTAATTAACTGATGTTCAGACCCTATTTTTTAGTAAGAAATTAATGGTAAAGCCTTTTTTTTTTTTTTTTTTGAGAGAGGATCTCACTCTGTCACTCAGGAGGGAGTGCAGGGGCATGATCATGGCTCATTGCAGCCTTGACTTCCCAGGACTCAGGTGATCCTTCCATCTGAGCCTCGTGAGTAGCTGGGACTACAGGTGCACCACTATGCCTGGCTAATTTTTTGATTTTTTTGTAGACAAAGGGTTTCACCATATTGCCCAGACTGGTCTCGGACACCTGAGCTCAAGTGATCCGCCAACTTCGGCCTCCCAAAATGCTAGGATTACAGGCGTAAACCACTGTATGTGGCCTAATGGTAAAGACTCTAATTGGCAATTACAAAAAACTATAAAGACACTTTCTGAGAACCCAAAGACATCAAAAGTGTGTAACATTTCAAAAGTGAAGCAAATACTTTTCAACACTTTTATCTCACATAAACTGCAAATAATGATATAATTTGAAAGCTCTTAGTTATCTTTCTTCATAGGAAGAAATAAAAATGAGTATTTTGATTCCCTTATCATTATGTACTTTTACTTATTTTATAATATACTAATTCTGTTCATAGGTATGAATATTAAAAACTATACATCAGGCAATAAGGCACAGTAGTATTATCATCTCATTCTTTTGGGCACATATAGTTAAGCAACCAATTTCTTGTTAGAAACATATAATGGAAACAAAACCCTGTAAAACCGACACAAGTCTATTTTAATCTTAGAATTTGAGTTCTTTAAAATAACAATAAAAAATCCTTCATATGTATATTAAGCCATTTAATTGAAATAGTGGGGTAATTTTCTGATATTCACATTATTATTGAAGAATATAAGTAGGGTTTCCATAATGCATACTAATAGAAGTTAATTAAATGATCAGGGTCTGGTTATCTGAATTGGCATTCAAGCGTTTATTGAAGTGTAGCTCATATTCTTCCCGAGGATATTAAGAGCAGCAGTAGAAGCCTGCTTAAGGACTTACCCTGGGCTTTGTCTTGCTAAGACATATTCTAGAGTATCTTCGGCCTACTGACTCCTTGTTGCAGAGACATTATATATCAGCAGCTTAACTAATTGGACTAACATTCTTGAGGTCACCCAGGGATACTGGTCAGAATTCAAACCATTTTATGTCCTTGTCACAAAGCTGATCATCATAACTGCATTATGGAACGTGTCAGCCAACAGACTATATGCCAAACACAACTTAATTCAACAAACATTTATGGAGTTGCTGATTATTTTCTTATATCATTTATTGTATTTAATATTTGTGTGCTCATTCAGTTTGCAAAATGCTGAAACCCAGAGGCTAAACAAACTACTCAAAGTCTCAGTTAGCGAGTGGAAAATCTGAGATTTGAACACAGATCCTCAAATGTGAAACCTGGGATTCTTTCTGCTATGTGTGAGTAGGTTGCTTTGAAAAAATCCTCAGGTTACTCTTATGACTTCAAGAGACAACTCCACAACACTTTACCTGACTAAAGCAACAAAGAATTAATTGATTGAGAAGACTCAGGGGTAGAAAACGTCTCCAGGCCCTGGCCAAGATGGGAAAGGAAATTGGGAGCTGAGGTGACTCATTGTTTACAGTCTATTTCCAAATATCTCATCTCTGCTCTTATGTTAGCTTCATAATTTGCTGCCTTACAAATGGGCTTTCTACACCCATTTGTAAGTAGTAACTATTCCAGCTTGTGTGTGTGTGTGTGTGTGTGTGTGTGTGTGTGTGTGTGGTGTAATAGGGCAAGAAAGGGGAGAAAAAGAGATTGGGTTGGGGAGAAGAGGGTGACAGGATCACACATCTGTATCTCACTCAGGGAGCTATGGAAAGAGACGCTCAGAAAAATTCGTGGGCAGCTCTATCAGAAGGAGATCAGAGGAGGGGCATTAATATTAATAGATATAATCTGCATTATTTACGCAAAGCCTTTCTTGTATGGCACTATTAAACACTGATAGTTAAATCCCTGGTTCTTCCACTTGATTAGGAGCCATTTTATGAATTTTAATTGGTTTCTTTAGTTCAATATAGTTATATATACACATATATGTACATATATGCACATGTATTTATATACACTACTATCTCCATCTCTCCATATTTCAAATATGCAAATGTATGTAATTTTATTTACACAGGCATTTTATTTCCATTAATCAACTAGGAGTCTTCTTCATCAAAGAGGTATTTTGATGCTTCTAGAAACACATAGTGGGCAAACATTGCCTTATTGTCATTTGTAAAGTAATTACTTATGTTTATGCAACCATCACTTGGTTAGTATTAGCAGGAAGAACAAGGTCATGTGAGAAAAAAGAAACAGTGCTTCTGTGAGTAGAACTTGCTTAGCTGTGGTTTTCCAGCTCCTCTGATATGGTACAGTCCTCTGTGTAAATATCTTTAGCAGCAGGCATGGGTGAGTGGTCTTCCTAAGAATTATCGCACAAATAAGCATTGGTGTACAAGAGGATTCTTGGGGGAAACATTATACTTATTTCAATGTTATGTGAGATCCCTAAATATTTTTTCAGTTACAGAAACACTGGCACTTTCAAAAAAAGGCCAAACGTGCAAATGTCAAACTGATAATTACCTTCCCTTTATGTGGTAAAAGGAATATAGAAACTGTGGAAATCATCTCATTCAAAGATAATATTGAGTACCTTCATAAAAATCATCCTGGTTAAAAAATATTCAAACTTTATCTCTTACAGTCCATCATTCAGCTCCCTCACCCCAATAAGTCAACCCAATAGGCATGTGGCTAAAGTGCCAGACTTATAAATACTTTAAGTTTTTGCATGTCGTTTGTGCTTTGTGAGACTGTAGAAAGTAACAGTAATATGTGGATTTTGGTAAAAATTCTATACCCAAAATAAGGCCATAGAATTGTAGTCCTGATTTCAAGGGGAGAATGAGAAAGATGGGGACTACATCTAGCTTCCACACTCCTATTGATTAGTGCTGTGACTTTGGGCACATCTCTACTTGCTTCATTTTCCTCATTGAGACACTGGGCTGGAATAGACAGTATTAAAAGTTCCCTTAGTGTGATGTCTTCATACATAATATCTTAGAGGTATGATAGTTACATTTCTTTAAAAATAGTACATTTTGAAAAGAGATGCTGATCATTGTAGAAGGTGAGTGATGGGTAAATAGGTTTGTTATGCTACTGTCTTCACTTTTGTGAATAAAAATGTTTAGATAATTTAGATAAACAGGGAAAGAGAAACATAGCTGCAGAGAATCGTTACAATAATACAGGAATGGTAAAAGAGTAGATTGAACTTTCTTGCCTCTTCCATCCTAAAAAACATGATATGTTAGTTTATTCTAAGAAGTTACTGCAACATAAAACGTGATATGAACGGTAGAACGTAGTGGGAAATGGGAACAGAGAAGTCGGAAAAATTTCCAAGGCCCCTTGGGTCATTTTGGTTGAAATGCTTTATCATTTTGTTATACGTGTCATATAAGACGTATTCATAGTCAAGTTTAATGAATACACATTTAATGAATACACATTACAAGTTTCATGAATATACATTAATGAATATACATTACAGAGATAAATGGTTCATGAATTCACCATCATTTTGGATCATGCATTATTGCTCTTTAAAGTCATTAGTTTGGAAAATTGAGATTTGATTATAATTTGTAATTTGCTAGCATGCCCTAACTGGGCAAAAAAGGAAGTGACCTGGATAAGGGCCAAATTTCAGAGCAAAATTTATAAATACAATGTGGTTGATCCATAAAGTATATAGAACACAGGAGACAATCTTCAATTAACTGTAAAAGTTTGACCATGGAAATAGCAGTGTATTAACCCAAGGCTTGAGCTGTAACATTAGAGCTCACACATATTCTCAACTCACTTTCTGCACAGCTAGGTTTCTTCTAGAGATGAGTGCAATTATTTATCTAAGCAAATGTTTATTAAGAAGACAACATGCTGTTCCTGAGCTGTGCACATCATCACTCAAGACCTTTAAAGTCCAAGATTATCATACACTGCCATTCAAAACTGGATAGAGTCCTTTTCCCCTGGGGCCACAATTGGACATTGAATCTCACATGAAAAGGCAGAACCAACCTCACTGGAAACCAGAATAAAGAGATGATCTTCCTTTTAGTAAAAACTTTAGAATCCTAAAAGTGACCTTGATATTTTTAAATACACTCCTCACATTCACTGCCAATGGCTAAGCTTTGGGAAATACTGTCTATACTTCTTTCCTCACCAGACTCTGGCTCCTCATCCTACCATATCTGCTTCTGCCTCTACTGCATTGCATAGGTCACCCTCTCCAAGTCACCAATGATCTTCTTGTTATTAAACTTACTTTTACATTTCTTTCTCACTTGACTTTGACACAGAAATTGATGGTGAGTATTCTCCTCTTTAGGGAATGTTCTTTTCTTTCTCTGCTTTTCTTTTTCTGCTTCTGGGCAATTTAAATTATGTTATCTTACATTTCTTTGTAGGTCGCTCTTTTTTTTTTTTCATAGGCATTTCTCAGGATTTAGAATGAGGCTTTCTTCTCTGCTTATTCTATATATTTGTGTTGGTGACAGATAGAACCATTCCTGAAGTCTCAGACATTATCCAGAAATTGATTTCCAAATCTTCACGTTCTTGTCAGATCTACCTATGAGCTTTGAGGAAATATATCAAACTCTGCATTGGCTGGTATAATGTTGGTGATTCTCAGACACCTCAAATTCGGCATGTTCAAAACGAACCTCATCTCACTCCCTGTGAAACCCAAACTGTTGCTTCTCCAGTATTCTTGATCTTAGGGAATGGCACCTTCACCTGCCTGGTACTTCATCCTAGACTCTTTCCTCTTCTTCACACTCTTTATTTTCAGACAAATACCAAGATATTGGACACAACTCTTGATTCTTTCGAGCTCTTTCTGTTCATTAAAGGACACTATAGAAGTCTGTCTTGGTACAGATTTCTATTATCTCTTTCCTGGATTGTTGTAATAACCTCTTCCCTTAAGGTGTATCTATACAGTTTCATTACCTGGTTCTCATCCGATCTGTTTCCCACAATTCAAAGTGGTCCTTCAATAATGCATATCTAACCATAGTATGTCTCTGAGAAAAATAAAACTGCTTTCCATTTCTATTAAGATAATGTCATGATGCTTCTTTATTCCACTTTAAATGTCTGCATAATCTGACCCCATACCTTGCTATCCAGCCTCATCTCTCATGACTTCCCTTTGTACTTGAGGTCCTGCCTTGTAGAAATTCTTTCAGTTCTCCCAACACGGTATGGATCTTCTTGCCTTCAGATTTTAGAATATCCCTCTGTTAGACTACATACATATATAGATATGTACATACAGTCTCCTCTGCCAGGAACACTCCCCTCCTACTCCTTGATTTTTAATTGGCTTACTTCTATTTAACTTTCAGAAATCTCTGTATCTTTGTTCTCTTAGAGGCATCCCCTGATCCTCTAAATTAGGTGAAGTTAGGAAACCATTGTAACTTGGACCTCCAGGATGACAACAATTATTATAATTTTTTAACTTCTTTATACGTCTGGGGTGAAGGGAGAAAGATCCTGCATACTCTCTAAGGTAGAAATTATGCTTATTTTGCTTATGACTGTACCCCTGCTGATGCTTGGCAAAGTGCCTGACACCATTTTTCAGTTCATCCTTGCTGAATAACTAAATGCAGAGAGAAAATAAAATGTAATATTTGTCAGGTACTCCCAGTACCAATTGAGAGAAATAGTGGGCAAGCTATTTCAATATAATACCAAAGGACACCTTGGCACCTAAATTTTAATTGCAAATAGAGTAGATGCTATACCAGTGAATTTGGGGAGGGCTATAGAGAGCCCTTTATGTGCTTGTGTCTTCCATAGTCCCTAGGATATGACTGTGCATATAACGGGCAATCAATAAATAATTCTTGGATTAATGTTTGAATGACTTTTATTTGATTAAGGGAAGAAATTAAGCTCAATAAGCACTGCTGATTTTTCTTCTCTTTACTAAATGCAGATATAAGATTAAGGGGAGATATCAGAGATTTCAGGCTAAGAATAATCTTTGGGGTAATTCCTCCTTTATTTTAATTTATCAAACTGCTTTTATTCTGTTTTCTCTCCTAGGAGTTGCTCACTTATATCAGAAAATACTGTTAGTACCTAGCTATTTCAACAAAGAATAAGATTTAATATAATTTATATGACCTATACCTCATCTGAAGATATCAATATGGAGATATCCAACCAGGAAGGAGCAATTTTTGTTTGATAATTCCAACAAAAATTGTTTGATTTCCATTTCAATAATGAAAATATTGATAATGGCCTGTTTATGGGATTGCATAACACTTTTGAAAAAAGTAAAATTAACCTTATGGAGTAATTTTTACAGATATTTTAAATGATTCCTTTTTGTGATGAAGCACTAAAGATATAAATGAAAAAAAGGCCATGGCAATTGTTTACAAGTTGCTGGCAGGAAGATGAGTGTGCACACAAACATGGCAGCAGAGTTGCTAGAATGTGGTTGAGTGAGGACAGAAGAAAGTTCCTTGAATTTGCCAGTCTTCACAGAGGACATAATTTGATTGAGGAGCAGAATTTTGCTAAGAGAAGTGAGGAAGGGTGACAAAGGCAAAAAGCATGGAAAAATTAGGGAAATGTTAGAGAACAAAGTGTGAGAAAAGAGAATGAGAAAGGAGAAAGAGACATGAGAAAACCATAAGGTGAGTCTGGGTAGCAAAGTAAGCATGGATCAGAGAATCAAGACTTTGCAGATTATTTATTATATAATTTTGCTTTTTATCCTGAAGGAGAAATGGAATCCATTGAAGAATTTTGATCAGGGAAATAACATTTATTGAGTGCTGACTATACTCAAATTACTGTGAATTTAACTGTTAACCAAATAGTGAACTCTGTGAATAAGTGTTTATGCACACTTCTTTAAAGACGTTCCTTCCCATTGAGTTTAAAGGCCTTATTACTAGGAGTTTACATACATATGTGAAAGATGAATCTGAGAATATTACTTAAAAGATGATAATATTACTTAAAAATATTATGAATTTTATTACATAGAAAATTACTATTAATTTACTTAATTGTAAAATATAGATCCTGTTATCACTCTCATTGTGCAGATGAGGAAACTGGGGTACAGAAAGGTAAAGAAACAAATTACACTTCTACAAAGTTGTAGAACCGGTTTCAATTCAGCAATTTGACACCAGAATGGCTCTCTTGATTAAACCTTATGCTATAGTGTCTTTATGTTTGAGAGAAACATGATATAACTGAGAAGAGAGAGTAGGAAGAAGAAATTGGAGGGAGGAAAATGCCTAAGCAGGGCACAGAAACAAGATCAAACAATGGGAATACCCTGGAAAATAAATGAGGATTGAATTGATTGGCTGTCAATCATACAAAGAAATAAAGGAATCTAGGATAATTTTTGAATTTCTGACTTAGCAGCTGTTAGGAGAGTGGTTCATTTTATAGCAACAAGGAGGGGGTGGGAGGGGTAGGTTGAAGGAATAGTGGCAGCAGGGAATGATGCGTTCATCTAGTGCATGTGGAGATGCAGATGCCTGTGGAGTTCCAGCGGGACTTCTTGAGAATGCCCTGCATGAGGCCTGGAGGCCAGGTGGAATTTGGTGTAGTAGTGAAGAAAACATGTAGAATTAAATCCAGACCCCCTAATTATGCCCGCAAGTCCCTACATAGTGTATCTCTGGCCACTCTCACCAACCTCACTCCCCTCTTGCTTCCAGTACTCTGGTCTCTCTGGTATTCTTTCTGTCCTTCAACACACCAAGCTTGCTCCTCCCCCAGTGCCTTTGCACTTTTTCTGTCATATGGAATGTTCTGACCATTACCATCCCACCTCTTTTCATTCAGATCTCAGTTTGAGAAGGCTTCACTGATCACCAAATGTAAAGCAGACCCATTAGTCACTGTCAATATTATGACATTTTTTAGAGCACATGAAATCATCTGAAATCATTTTCTCTATTTGTTTGTTTCTTTTTTCCTCTTCCAGAGTATATGCTCACTGGAAACACTGGCCTTGCCTTTTTTACCATTGTATCTTCAGGGTGTAGGCAGCAATGCAGACAACATAGTTGTACAATACATATTTGTTAAATGAATTAGTGAAGATATAAATATGTATTTGAAGTCATTATCTCTTAGATGAGAGTTGAGGTCATGGCATTAATTAGAATGCATTAGAGAAGCATGCAACTAGAGTGATCAGGGAAAGAGAAGAATGGCTTGACATCACTATTATTCTCTTCATATCTTCTTTAAGGATAAACGGTAATCTTTTCAACTGAAAATATAGGTGAACTAATTCTATAAATATTCACATTCAGTTAAAAATGGTTTCTTTTTCATTTGAAATTTATAGCTACTTATGCTTAAATAAAATATATTTGTCTACATTATATGGAAAATCTCTTTTAAGTTTCTGTCTATATGGAAACATACTAGCAAAAGCATTTTAATAAATCCAAAGTACAACCATTGTTAGAAATTAACAACAAAACAAATAACTAAAATAAAATGTATTGAACTTGGTCTTTCAAATAAATAAGAAAACACAGAGAACAGTAATAAGAACTAGTTTTTTTATATAGTAACTCAACATGAGGCCATCCAATATAAAATTTTTCTCAGATACTATAAACTGCCCATACCAATTAAAATTCTAAACTAATGAGAAAAAGTGAGTAGACAGGCATAATTTACTTAAAGTTACTTACTGGTAGAGGAACAAGTGTTGGCATAATCAATGTGGTGAAGTTAATGATCACAGACCCTAAATGGGAGAATACAGTTAACTTGCTTTTACTGTTACTGCTGTTACAGTTATACCAGTATACTGTTATACTTCCTTTTACCATCGGCAAAACACCTTTATGTGTTTAGGTCTCAGAATCTTTACCTGTGGAATAAGAGGAGTCAAACAGATATTTGAAAGGTACTTCTTGGGTTCTCTCTGTATGCTGTTAAGATCTATACACTGTGTTTACTACATACATCCTGTCCACAATCAGGAAATTTAAGTAACTGACCACAAGGGGGAGAACTTTAATTCTGCATTAAATTATTTAATACAATATGAAATGATTTGAAAGTATTTGGCTATGTGAGGTTGGTGATAGGCTGCTTCATTTCCACTTCCTTGTGGAAATTGGGACATTCAACTGCTAGTGATAGGTTTAACTTAATTGAAATGTGATTTTGTGTTTGTAGAGTTATGATATAGTCACCGGATGTCAAATTATATTTGTATTAAGCAATGATGCTCCATGAAGGTATCCAGATGCCTTTTTTATTAAAGTGATGATAGTAGAATGTTACAATTCACCGTGGAAGAGTTTTTCCTTTCAAATAATGTTGTTTAAGTTATTCTGCAAGAAATCTATTACCTTTTTGAATGTCAACTCTGAAACAAGGATAGGATCATCAACAGGGCAGTCTGTTGTGAAGTATTCATATAAAAAGAAAAGAATTAGAATAGTGCTAGCCACACCACTTGAATGTAATATGATCATTGGCTTTATATGAGTATATGTTATATGTTTGTTGTTACATGAATATTAAATATTATATGTTCACACTGTTAAATATTCATTTTTCTGTTTGGGTTAACTTAAGTACTTTTATTTTATTTAAAATTTTATTTTAAGGCAATTATAGCTTTCTTTATTTTTAAAAAATTTTATTTGATTTTATTTTAAGTTCCGGATACATGTGCAGGATGTGCAGATTTGTTACATAGGTAAATGTATGCCACGGTGGTTTGCTGCACCTGTCTTCCCATCCCTTAGGTATCAAGCCCCACGTGCATTAGCTATTTACCCTGATGCTCTCCTTCCCCTCATACCCCTGACAGGCTGCAGTGTGTGTTTCTCTCCCTGCGTCTATGTGTTCTCAATATTCAGCTCCCACTTATAAGGGAGAACATGAAGTATTTGGTTTTCTGCTCCTGCATTAGTTTGCTAAGGATAATGGCCCTCTGTTCCATCCATGTCCTTGCAAAGGACATGATCTTGTTCCTTTTTATGTATAGTATATATTCATAGTATTCTATGGTATGTGTGTGTGTGTGTGTGTGTATATATATATTTGATAAAATCCAGAAATTTTATCAATTTTTATCAATTTAAAATATATATATACACACACACATATATATATACACACACATATACATATATATACACACACACATATACATATATATACACACACACGCACATATATATAACATTTTCTTTATCCAGTCTATGATTGATGGGCATTTGAGTTGATTCCATGTCTTTGCTATTGTAAACAGGGATGTGATGAACATAAGCATGCATATATCTTCATTCTATTATTATTTTCATTAAGAATTAACTTATGAGTCATACTAAGGCTTAAAAGTTCACATTTTTAGAATTCATTAAGCTAAATTTGCAAGGTATGAAGATAAGATTTCTGGATTTTATCAAATATACCCAAACATACACAGCTAAATGAGTCCAATTTAAAGACATTATATTAGTAACCTATATAAGTATCTCAATAACTCATTTGTTACTGAAAACAATTTGTGCTTCCCCTTAGAAGCATTGTCACTCTCTTTTAAATATGTTTAGTGACAGCAGACCTGTCTTTGAGAGTGAGTATAGATTAAAAAAAAATTCTATATGGAGATCAAATCTTAAAGTTACTAATTAAGTTGGAGTGTAATGATAATTTGGAGATCAAAAATTAGGTATAATTAAAATATTCAATCTCCCTTTGATTTATAAACTTCCTTTGTTCAACTGCCATTGAGTCGCAAAATGTTTTCAGCAATGGTAGTGTTACCTGGACAAATATAAATCTTCCAGAAGTGACTCCTATACGGGGTAAGTTTATTTGAATAAATTCATTCTGATGTATTCACAAAAATGAACAAATAAATAAGTAACTGAAATTATTTCTAGTCACAATGTGTTTATTTTCCAGTTATGTTCATAGTTGAGCCTTCATGAATTCTTTAAAATTACGATATACTAAGTAAATCAGCAATTTTATCGTTGACAGATGCTCTATAACTTCTTTCAAAAATGATTAAGATTGTTAATAATTCTCTTTTTGGCTTAGTGAATTAGGTTTCTATTGGTATTTCTCACACCAAAAAGTATTATAGACCCATAAAAAGATCTATGCCAGACAGTGTGGTGAATATACATCTTATTGCTACTTGTACATCCAGTGACTAGCACAGTGATTGGCCGACTAGCACATTTTTACCAGTAGCTATCCAATAAATTTTGGTACATAAATTAATGAATAATAAATGATACAAAGAGCTTATATACATATATATTATTTTCCCCATTACATATGTATTATTTTTCCACAGTGCTGCATAATCATTCACCCAAACCTTAGTGGTTAAATAAACAATAATCACTAATGTTCACGAAACTCCAATTTGGGCAGGACTCAGTGGAAACAGCTCATCTCTTCTCCACACAATGTCAGCTGAGCTGGCTTCCCAGGTTTACCGGAGGCCTGGGATCTGGGGCCACATGTCTAGTGGATGATAGGGGCTGTTGGCTGCGACCTCAGCTCGGGATGTTGTCTGAAATTGCTGGATTTCTCACAGCATAGTGTTTGAATTCCAGGAGCTAGCATTCAAGTGAGCAAGGCAAAGTGCACAACATTTTTATGACCTAGCCTTCGAGATCACACGGAATCATTTCTTTTGTATTTTAGTGGTTGAGGCAGTCACAGAGGAGGTTTGCCTGCGTTCAAGGGGAGAGAGTTAGAAGCCACTACACAATGGGAGGAATATTAAGCTCATGTTGT
Source organism: Macaca nemestrina (assembly GCF_043159975.1). NCBI lineage: Eukaryota > Metazoa > Chordata > Mammalia > Primates > Cercopithecidae > Macaca > Macaca nemestrina. The sequence goes on from NC_092128.1 coordinate 68,320,190, forward strand.
AAGAAAGTCATGTGGGATTGGATATATTGCAGTAACCATTTCTGGAAAATACAATATGCCATAATTTCTTATTTATAAACATACAATTTTTTATCCAAAACCCAAACTTCTATTCACTAGCTAACTTTAGAAAATACTATTCCCAAGCAAAATTCACCCTGCTAAAGAAATTCTGTCTGATCCAATAAACATTTATTATCCATTATTCTCTTATATATGCTAGTCTTCTCTCCCAAACCACTTTCACATTCATTCTAATACTGAACCAAGGAGTATATCTTTGTTAAACGTTTTCTCTATTCCTTTTTTGTCTGGGAAAATATTTACTTACGTTTCCAGTCAGTTTGTTACTGATCATTTACTACTGATGGGCCCCTGTGTCTTTTTCGCAGTTTAAAGAATAGACAGCCTATTGTTGATTAATATTAGGTGTTTTTTTCTAAATTGATATAAATTTTGAAAGTTATATACTCTTTCTTAGCTAGAAGAATTCTCATTTTGTCTAAAACATTTTTTTCTATTACTAACTTGAAAGAAACTTCAAGTTCAGTTAAAAGTGAAAAACACCATTCTAATTAATGATGTATTACAAAATTTGGAAAATAGAATGATCTTTCCTAAAATTTGATTCTGTTATGTAACAATGATGCATCTCATTTTTGTTTATTATATACATTTTGTTTGTTACATATAATTTGGTCAGTATTTTCATATGCAGAACAAAATTTTCTGCAAACAAAAAATTTGAAGTGCACAGTGAGATTGGTTTGGCCCCCAAATAAGTTAAAAATTAAATAAATAAAAAAATTAAAACGATGATATAAGTATTTTCTCCATTAACTCCAAAGTCTGTTTCATAAGATATTAAGGTAATTTGGGACATATATCATTGCAGTATTCAAAATATTGATGTCAATTAATTGTTTAAACAAGCTAAAAACTTTTAAACAATGCGAAAAGTATTCATCTGGATAAAAGAAGGGATCAACTTGAAATTGGTCATATAGAAATCATATATAATTAGTTACTTTCTAGAAAGTGAATTGAGAAAATAACCAGATTGTTTATTTTACATAAAATCATTTAGAAGTAAGTTTTAATAGTGGGCAGATAATGTTTTCTGTGTACCCTGCCATATCCCTTAGCGCCTGGCAAATGTTTGTGACATAGAAGGATGTTCAATAAATGATGTTGCATGGAGTAGCACAATGCCATTTGAAAATGTATTTTCTTCTCATTCCAAATAGCTATTGTTTTCTGTAGCTTTATAATGGTCTCAATGCTCTTGATTGTATAGGCCAGAATATATGGGCTTTGGAAATATTTTTTATAATTAGATTTTGTTTTCTGAATGCAGGAATTTTACAGTGATTATTCCTTCACTTGTGCTCTCAAAGCCCTTCCTATATACTGCTACTATAATGATATATTATATTACATTACATACCATATCGTAACTACTTCTACATGTACTTTCCTCTAACCTTAGGTTGCAAGCAACTCAAGGGTGGGATTTTTCTTCTCTATTTTATACCCTCAGAACACTGTACTTCTGGTGTGTAGTCATGACTATTCATTAACTGTTGAGGGATTGGATGACAATCTGAATTCCATTTGTCTTTTTTCATCCATTTTATTTTTTTTTTGAAAAGTGTCAATTCATGAAAATGATATTAATATTTGAGAACTTATGATAAACTTATTAAACCCATCTATCTAGTAAAATAATGTATTGAACTCTAATATCACAACAAATAGATACATTTTAAAGTTTAGCTCAACATACTCTGTGAAGATTAATATATTACCTCCATGTATATTGCAATGTTCTGTTTCTTTTCTTTTAAAAGGGACAAGTAACTTTAAGAATGTTTTCTTCTTTATTTAAGTAGCACAAATTCCTTAAGAGACATGAGCACATTATCCCTCTCAATCCTAGAAACGTGAAGGAGCAGGCCATACCACCTCAGAATCCAGAATGATGTGTATGGGTCTATTATACATGTTTATAAATGTTGCTGGGTCCATGAATTCTTCAGATTTGCACAAGTACTTTATGATTTGTTCTGGGAGGAGCAGGTCAGGTGCAACTTGGTGTAAGTTATCACCTGGTCCTTTAGTGCCTACTTTCATAGTCTTGCAAAGATAGACTGACAGTTTATGAGTTTGTGTGAGAAAATCTGTGATGACCTCTTTTAGGGACTGTGATTGTGTCACATCATCGAGATACATAACTGGCACTTTTATCACTGAAACATGCCATTGCATAAAAAGCCTCATTGGAATGTTATGAGAAATGACTATAATTTTCATTTGTTGAATAAAAAATTCTGTTTCATCTTTGTCATGGCCAGTATAATCTAAAAGCACTTGGTAGAGAGTGTCGCTGGAGGACTCGAGGATATGCAGAATGGAAGTAGGATAGATGAGCAGCAATCCTGTCACTGTTTCTCCCAGGTGATGTTTCAAAACTGACTGAAACACTTGTTCATAGTAGTCAGCAACATCTTTTCTTTCTACCTTTGTTTGTATCTTGGCCACTAGAAACATCCTATGAAGAAGGAATTTCTTTAGGTGTAGTCGTTGTTTCTCCTCTTGAAAGTGCAGGTAATTGCTACGTGGGACTTGGAGCAAAAGATGAGGCCCCAGTGGCAAAGGCCTTTTGCTGCCCTTCTGGTTACGGACTGAAAAGGACATGATGAGTCTTATTTATTGTACCAGATGATTCTAGTTTTTAGCTTTTCATGATATTTACGCTGTCTGGGTGCCTCTGTAGTGATGAACTCTTGTTTTCATTTCTTCTGACAAGAAAAAAAAAAAAAGAGTAAATCATAGTTTGTCAAATGTTACTAAATAGCAAAATCCCAATCTTTTACCAGTTTTATCAGGAAACAATATCTTTGAAATGAAAGATAATGTTAAAACAATACTCAAACTATAGAGTTGTTTTTTTTTTTTAAAGTTTACAATGAAAGAGCTAAATCATATCCTAGGAAAAAACTTTGTAAATGTCATGTAATGGTGATTACAGATTGTCTTTTATAAGACAAATTTTAAAAAATGGTATTTTTATGGTAATTCTTCCAATTTCTTTTATAAATCTAACTGGTCTATAACTCTTTTTAAAAAATCCAAGGCTTTCTAAGTCCTAATTAGCTATGTAACCTTTAGTCAGGACCCTAATAGTTAATAATGTTCCTTGATTAATTACAGTAAACATTTCAAGGGAAAAGTTTTGGTTCTTTGTTTTTCCTCCTATCGACAAATCTCAGAAATGATTCTTTTTTTCCCCCCTTTATTATTATTTTTTTCTTCTTGTTGTTGTTAAGGGCTACATGAAAGTATTCTGCTACTTTAACTTACTCTGCTTACAAATCTCCTCAAATTTTTTTCCAGGTCAACTTACCATTTTTCTTTGTTTCCTGTGCTTCTGTCACGTACCTGTCCTCCAGGCCCTGCTTGTCCTCCATCAGGCTCCCAACTGCCAGTTCTCTGGTGTTCTCAGCTGTCCTGTGTTCTGCCTTCCCTCGGGCATATGTGAGTCAGAATGTCAGCACCATTAAAGGACCAGAGCGCCAAGTTTCTTAATTTAATACGGGTATCTTGACAAACACTTCAAAGTCACTGCAGAGGAAGTGTGAATGGCTTATTCCTGAATGGTTTATTTTTAGTCAGGTGCATTTGTAAGTCAGACAGATGGTGAGAATCTGGACATCTTTTTCCTTTCTTTTTTTCTTTTTGATAAATAAAAAGTATGGTTGTAGAACTCCTCTGTTCTACTTAGACACTAACTAAAGACTTTAAGAACACATATCTGAACCTATGTAATGGTGAATATGTGATGAGAAACTTCTATAGTAAGATTTGGTTTACTTAACTTAATGTGAATTTAATTTAAGAGCTGCACCTCTTAACATTGTGTCTTAAAAGATGCACCTCTTAAAATTGTGTCTTAAGAGATGCATCTCTTAAAATTGCATCCACATGAGTTCTAAACAATAATTTTAAAACAAGTTTAGAAAACACGTTTATTCAATTTTTAACAAACCTAAGAGTAATTTTTTCCCTGAGGTCTGTATTATCCAAACTAATGATCCGATTTTAATGAAAATACAATGATAAATTATCTAAGTAAATGAAGGTAGAGAGGTGAGTTAATAATTATTTAATGGTGTAATACATAAAAATGGACTATTCTTCCTCATTGTGATTCACTTTGTCACTCCCTGAAGCAATACAATGTTTCCCAAGATGTAAACCATGGTGCCAAACCATGTCATTGCCCAGTCTAGTTATTATCTCACTCTCATTGTTCTTACAGCTTTGCTGGAAGAATGTGTCCATGTTGACCAGAGCCTTCATTATGGCCTTCTCTCCTCTCCTGGTTTCTATGATACTGCACTTTCTTGGATTTCTTTCTAAATCTCTATATGTGGCCTCACCCCGTAATACCTTCCCACACCCAACTTTGGAAAATACTGAGGCTCTGCGCTTATGATGTGGATGGATGTTCTGCTCTACTTCTTTGCCCAGTTAGCTCAGTACCATCTATATGTCTCTTTTGTGAGGGCAGGTAAGTGGTCCTTAAAGTCACTCTTGCCACTAGATTGCACGATTGAAATTGGAAAGTGATCATGGGACTTTCCTGCGGAGCTTAGCTGTGGACTAAAAATCTTTTACAATCTGAGGCTCAAGGTAGACACAACTAGTTGATTGGGGTTGAGAAAGAAGAAGAAACCGAGATCCCATTCTAGGTGATTTTTGCACAGAAAATTCTCAAATTATTATCTCCAGTCACTTATTCACAACTCTTCTCTCCTTGGATGTAACTCTGTCTTTTCAAATTTAAAACGAAAACATTTAAACAATTATTTTCCTCATTGAACATGTTTTCCTTTACAAATACCCCACTTGTGTCTAAATTAACACTTTTTTTCCTCTCAGTTCCCGGGCCAAAATCCTTGGTATTATTTTTTCATGTTTCCTCTAAGTTGTATACTCCAACTGTATTCTGTTACTAAGTCTTTTTACTCACTTTAATATGCCTTAAGGGTTCTTGATTTACACTACCTCTTTCACAGTCCTACTTCTTTATTTGGATTATAATAAGGGTCTCTATCCACAGTATTTCTAGATTTCTCCACCCCAAAAATTCAGCTAAGAGTGTGAAACCGTAAGCCCTTTGACAAATCTACTTTATAAGGTTAAAAAGATTCTGATTTTACAAAGTCCTCCCTGCTTATTTCCCCTCCATAGAATCCTGGGAGGCAAAGCCTCTGCCTTTACCACATCCAGAGGGACTTCCGGTATTTATTTCCAATTCCCATTGATGGATTAAGCCAGAGAGAACATGGGGACATGCAACAGTGTGATTTGTTACCTAACACAGCTACTGATGAAAGTCAGTAGGAGAATTTATGAGACACTGCCACCCAGGAGCCCCTTTTCAGTGCACAAACTCAAACTAGTCTTTTATACACTGGTAAGATTCTTCCTCTTCATGAAACTGTTTTCCTTACTGACAGACCAATTTCTTCCCAAACATGGTCAAGAACTACCCCTCAAGATAAGGCTAACCCCAGGATGTACTGTTCCACCTCAACTTTCTGTTGACTTCATTTACATATTTTTATTATAATTATGTTCTCAAAATATAAAGAATTGCCACAGCAAATGAGAGTGATGTACTATAGAGTTTTGAACAAGATTGTTAACTCACCTGGTCAGATTCCCACTATCTTCTTGGATTCCCTGAATCTCAGAATAAATAATAAAAACTATTTCATAGTTCTGCTTGCTTTATCTTCTGGCTTTGCTCACTCTCCTCCAGATCTAGTTATTGTGCACTGCTTTCTCCAAATCTCTTTTTTAAGATTTCTATTTCCATGGGTATCACAACCTTGATGACTTCCCCCTTCTTCTAAATCATAGCTCCCCACTCTGATCAATACTTCCAACACAATATCTCTCTGATAATCACATGTGTCTTTCCACTTTTTGCTCCTATCAAAAGAAGCTTAGTGGTAACTTTTTCTTACCATGTGTGCTTTTCGTTTTCCTTTTATTTCATATATCTAGATTCCTCCAATATAAACCTAATAGAAGAATGATATTTCATTCTTCTATTATTCTCCCCCAACTCTATAGAAAATCAACTAAGCTATCCTTTCTTCAAAAGAGTGATAATATCTTAACAAAGCCTAGTTGTTGTTATCTTGAAAAACATATGAACTATCATTTCTGTAAGTCAAAAAAGGCAAGTAGAGACTATTTGTGTGGTTCAAACTAATACATTCAGAAGCAACAGTTTGTAATCTCCATGGATAGTTTGACATCTGTATTCAATTTTCCCAAAGTAATTTTCCATTTTCAATGCTTTTTTTTTTTTTTTTTTCTGTTGGGTTGCTTCCTCAAACTTTGAGCTTCATTGTCACATGGCTATCTGAAAAGTTTAAAGGCAACTTATTTCCTTATCATTCATCAGTCACACTCTGAACTGTCAAGGGTAAGTTCTGACTAGATAGAAATAGAAGCAACATGCAATTCAAACAGTTTTTGGGTCATTGTCATGTGTAATTAGAATTGTAGACTCTCTGCTCAATGGACATTCAGCATTTAAGTGCCCAGGTGCCACAATCCTTATGTGCCATCTATTAAGGGCAAGTTATTTACCCTTAGATGATGACTGAAGAGAACTCTTCTATCTGTCTATGTATCTGGATAAAGAAGCATTTGTATTATTCTACCCAGAATGATCCGTTTAGAATAGCTATCCAAATTCAAGTTCAAACAACCGATAAGTCACAGAACCTTAATAGAAGCTTAGGATGCCAAGTCTTCTTTCAATTATTCTACTTATCTACCTTTTTAATTCAACTTATCTCACATTAATACATAGCATGTACTTGTAACTCGTGTCAAACAGTACACCTTACTATTACTGATATACTTTATGCCCTGGTTTCATTTTTCAGAACCAAATGCTTCTGAATAAACAAACTTAATCGTGTCCTTTTGTTTTTGTAAGCCAGATAGAAAGGATTAAAACAACTAAATACCATTTATGATTCACCATGTGCCATGCACTAGATACTTTTACATACAGTAACTAGGCTACTTTTAACAGTAACCCTATATGATAGACAGAAACTTTTCTACAATTTATGGAGGAGTAAACTAAAATGTAGAGTAGTTACGTATTTTGCACACAATTAAAATCTTCTCTCAGCAGCCTCCATATTCTGTCTACTTGAGTAAAGAGGAGGTAAATTATCTCCTATTTCTATCCATGACCATAGTGTAATTCTTCCCCTTGTCTATGAGATGAGATGATATCCAAACCAAAAGATAGCTTATGGTTTGGATAAAGTAAATTTAAAGAAAAACTTCTACATTATAGCTAGGTTTCAGCAGCATTTATCTACCATTATTATCTACTCATTTGTCTCAGATTTATTGATGCCTTTGGTGTACCAGGCAATATCATTAGGCACTATAAGAAATGTAAGTCTGAAAAATACCTGCTCCTTAATTTCAGGAGCTTAGAGTCAGGTACAGGTGACGAAATGTACATGAATCTGAGATGTTCTTGAGACAGAACAGGGAAAAACAATAAATACGATGCAAGTGATATTTAGTGCTTTAGAAACACCGATTTAGAAAGGGTAAATTTGGAGTTTTCTTAGAAACCTTAGTGAAAGAGTTCTCATTTGAGCATGGCCTTCAGAGAAACAGGATTGAGGGACAGCTTCATGAATTGGTCTCACATTCATTCCTTTAAAATGTGAGGTTGTGCATTTACTAAAGTTGATTTCCATCTGGAATACCAGACTTTAAACTCTCACCTGTGCTTGGGTCCTAGCAAAACAAAACACTCTAAATCATTTCCTTTCACTTTATGTCTTATATCAAAATGATCAGCCAAAGAGAACTAATCATCTAAATAAATGGCTTACAGCTTGGGTAGAGCCTTTCACTAAGATCACATATAATAAGCTATTGAGTAGACAAAAAATATACTTGATTTAGCAAAGCAAATCTGAGTGAGCTTAGTTATCAAATCACTAGGTATTTGAATATTTATTGAAAAAGATACTCCCCCTCCAAGAAAAAAACAAAAACAAAAACAAAAACCCAAACTAGATTACTTTCTCTTTCATTGACTCTCTTCAATAGTATTATGGAACAGTGTTTGGTAATTACTTATCAAGGGGAGCGCAGGCTAGGAACATTTAGTTATTTGATTACAACATTTAACATAGTTTTCATCTATCTGCTATTTGTAGACAAATGTGTCAGACTCTATGGAAATATTCTTGTGAATCAGATATTCTATCTGCACATGAAAAATTTAATTCTGTTAGTGGATCTTAAGATCCCCACGACTATGTTAGTACAGGGCTGGATGGGCGTATACAAGTGTGCAAAGATATAAACAATGAAAGCACAAAATGCAACATTTAAACCTGGCTGGAAGAATAAGCATTTAAGTTAGTATTAAAAAATAGATATGACGTGTGTGTGTGTGTTTAAAGCACAAAGAGCAGAGGGCATATGTTAAAGGTAGGAAGTGTGGCACATCATTAAGAAAATGGAAACAGGCCGGGCGCGGTGGCTCAACCCTGTAATCCCAGCACTTTGGGAGGCCGAGGCGGGTGGATCACGAGGTCAGGAGATCGAGACCATCCTGGCTAACATGGTGAAACCCCGTCTCTACTAAAAATACAAAAAACTAGACGGGCGTGGTGGCGGGCGCCTGTAGTCCCAGCTACTCGGAGGCTGAGGCAGGAGAATGGCGTAAACCCGGGAGGCGGAGCTTGCAGTGAGCCGAGATCGCGCCACTGCACTCCAGCCTGGGAGACACAGCGAGACTCCGTCTCAAAAAAAAAAAAAAAAAAAAAAAAAGGAAACAATGTGTTCTGGCTAAAGCACTAGCCCTCAAACCACAGAATCTGCAAATTTTGTTAAACTGAAGATTCCTGGTCTCTAGGCCTAAAATGTCTAATTAGTAGGCTTAAAGTGAGACCCCAAAATTTGCATTTTTGACCAGTAATCTCCCAGTCCCTCTACATACCTCACTTTAAGAAAGAAGAGGCTAACTCACAGTGATTCAAACCATGACTGTCTATTAGAATAATCTAGTGGAGATTTTTTTATTTAATTTTATGTTCATAGGTGTTTGGGGAACAGGTGGTGTTTGGTTACATGAGTAAGTTCTTTAGTGGTGATTTGCACGATTTTGGTGCACCCACCCAGCACTCAAAAAGCCAGTTCCCAGTCTTACTTAATTAGTCTGGAATGGAACCCTGGTGTGTATGTTTGTTAAAACATCTCCAGGTGATTCTAAATGTAGCCAGGAGTGGAACTCCTAGAGGGTGAGTCGTGGGGAGGAGAGGGGAAAAAGAAAAGTAAGTTGGAATCAGTTTGTGGAGGACTTCGATGCCACGCTCAGAAGTTTGAATTTTACTCTGTGGATAGTAGAGAATCACGAGAATTTCTTGAGTGCCCATAATCATAACTGTGTTAAGGAAGTTGCCGTGAAGTGCAGAGGAATTGGAGACGGGAAATACTAGAGGCACCCAGAGCCCTTTTAGGAACTCTGCAGTTGGCAAGTGAGCCCTCTTATCTTCTGCCGGCTTAACAGTAAATTGTTTCAACTTTGCTGAAAACCAATTTGCAAATGTAAATCATAAGCTTAAAAATCTACTCTTTGACTAAGTAAGGCCTCTTCTAGATCCCATGGTAAGTAAATAAAATTATGAGTTTCAAGTTGAGGCTAAGTGAAGAAAAAAATTTAAAAAAGAAATAAAATTACTGACAAACATTTGAAATATAAAGATAGTTTTTATAGAAAAAAACTTAAAAAAAGAATATATGTATTAATGAACAACTACTATGATGCCCTTGAAATTAATTTTGAAGAATATTTCAAGGGAAGAAAAAATAGTTATTCACTGAAACGAATAGCATAATATAAAAAATTATAGATATTTAAAAATAAAATTGGGATCTGATATGGTTTGGCTGTGTGGCCCCACCCAAATCTTATCTCGAATTGTAATCTCCATGTGTTGAGGGCGGGATCTGATGGGAGGTGATTGGATCATGAGGCAGTTTCCCTCCTGCTGCTATCGTGATAGCGCGGGATTTCTCAGGAAATCTGATGGCTTTAAAAATGGCGGTATGTGCTGTGCTCTCTCCCTCCTGCCTCATATGAAGAAGCTCCTTGTTCCCCTTCACCTTCTGCCATGACTGTAAATTTCCTGAGGCCTCCTCAATCATGCGGAACTGTGAGTCAATTAAACCTCTTTTGTTTATAAATTGCCCAGTCTCAGGTATTACCTTTATAACAGTACGAAAGTGAGCTAATAATATCTTTGTTCAGGCACAACTTTTTTTTTTTTAAACTCAGTAAAAGAAACTAGGTCCCAGAAGCTACAGTGGTCTAAGCAGCAGCAAGTTTATGCATTCATTTTTGTTTGTTTTTGTTAAAATATGTTAAAATTGTCACACTGCTGGCACACTTCATTTGCATGAAATTCTATACTACACTTACTAATTGTAGTAAAGTTGCCCTCTATCTCCGGGACAAGACCAAAAAAAAAAAAAAAAAAAAAAAAAAAAAAAAAAAAGCAACAAAACCACTCTGGAATGTAATTTTCTCTGAGATCTAACCAAACTCTGTTTAGTGGGTTGGGAGAAGACTATAAACGAAAATAACATTTTGACATTTGTCCTTCAACTTTAAGAAAATGGTTTGCCTATATAATTTTTGGTAATTTTTTAGAAGATAATATTTTCTACCCTCATATGGTCCTCAGATTTAAACCATAATAAGCAGGGGAATAAAGGAAAATAATGCAACTGAGTGCTAAGGCAGAACATTGTGACAGAAGAAATTAATGAGTGGAGTATATACTGAATATTAAGGACAGAATTTCATAGGGCCAACAAGATAACAATCTATATTTTTCACATATGCAGGCAAAGTGGATTTTGCAATTGCCAATTACATTAAATGCACTAAATAAAGCTCCTAACATTGATATGATAAGGCACCACCTTAAGTTTTCCAGGCTGCAACTGTGCATAATTTTAAAATGGTTTTCTGAAAACCATTTTAAGTTTAAATTGGATTCCCAACCTTATTTTTAAAAAGCATAGAAACAAGAAAAGAGAGAAATCTAGCCATGTTTTAATTGGTAGAATTTGGGACTGATATTTGTTTTGTATTTTCCAAATTTTTCAAGTGTGTCTATGTTATTATGTTCAGAAAAAAATAACATTAAAAAATAAGGCTATCCCTTTGGTTTGGTGAATGATGATACATGTGTTGCTTTGTTTGTAAGTCTAGGATTGTCTAGCCTAAAAGCCTGCTATTGAGTAAAACTTGTAAAATGATGGATCATGAACCAAATTGAACAAAGAGAAACTTCACTCAGAGAAATCTTGACCTACTAACAGTCAAGATAGGAAAATACAAGGGTGTAAGATAGGGCAGTTACTAAGACACAGTCCAGGAATTTTATCCCAGACACCTTGCATACTACCGAGTAAAAGGTGAGTCTTTAAAGAATTTGCTCCAGTTGGATAGAGTCTGAACTAAGGCAGTTGCTAAGACTGAAAATGTGCGAGCCGTCACCAAGGTAGACAAAACTTGATCCACTGGATATGGGAGGTTAGGAATGCAAGGATTTAGAGATGACACTTCAGGTTTGAATATCAGTCACTGGGAGGACTAACATTTTTTCTTTAAATAAAGATGGAAGATACAGAAGGATGCCCAGATTTGGGAAGAAAAATAGTTTGTATAGATTATCTTGAAGTGGAATGGCCATGGAAATATCCAGGTATAAATGTATATGAATCTGAAGATCGGAGGAAGTCTGGACTTATGATGCAAATTTGATAGTTGTCTGCATTGAGGGTAGAACTGAAACCATGGGAAACAATTAAGTCATGAGATAGTGAAAGGAAAGAAGAAGGTGGAGAAGCACATTGTGGAACATACAGTTTTAGGGAGCAGGCAAATAAGAGGCAGTGAAAGAGGCAACAACAAATCAGAAATAGGTAGAGAATTAAGAAAACACAGGCTTATGAAGGTCCCTGCAGGAGAAAGGTTTGAAAGTTGGTGGTTGAAGTAAAATTCTAAACAAAGATAAAAAAGCTTAAGGACTGGGGTGACCATTTAATATTGGGAATTACATTTCCTAGGGGTTTAAAGAAAAGTAGATCTGGTAAAATAGCTGAGGGAAGCCAGGTTGCGAGCATTGAGTGGATCAAACGAGAATAAGTGGTCAGAGGGTAGACCACTCCTCCACATTTGTCAGTAAGAAGAATGAAAACACTCTGATAGTAAACTGTAGAGGAGGAAGATAGTAGATTAACAGTAGTATAGTAATCCTAGGTTTTTACCTATTAAAAACTAGCATGCTGGGTTTCTTTTTGTCTTTTCTATCATTGTGTCCAGCCAGGAAGGTGGAATCTGAAAATGGAATGCTGTATGGTATGCTTTCAAAATGTTTTAAGATTATTAACTTCTATACAGAGATTTGGGGACTACAGATAATACTAAACTCTCAGTTATGTTTCTTTTACTGTCTTTTAATCAGTTTTTTTTTTTCAGCTTCTTTGCAAGACAGAACGCTAAAGCTTTATGACTTAACTAACACACAGTGCACATTATGATGGGGTGACATAAACACAACACATTTGAATTTAGTTTTTTATGACTTAAAATCTTTGTGTAATAGCAAAGTTGCTTTACACATACAAATTTTATTATGATTGGAGTAATAGCTTCACAATTTCATTACTCAGGCCCATATAACCTATTATGCTAAAATGTGATATCAATAAGCTAATATCTATTTTAATGCTTCCTTTTGGTTTAGCTTTGAACAATTGTCACATGGAATGGAGAAAATTTGACTAGTAGAAGTTTAGAGCTGGAGGGGAACTTGGTACCACTGACATAACATACTCCATTTAAAATTAAGAAAACCATGACAAAAAGAGATCAATATTACTGACTTCAAGTTGCTTACTTGTAAAGTTGCCAAGAAACATGTATACATGAAATACTAAAACAGTGAGATAATAGTTCACACTAGAGTATTTTTTAATATATTATAAAAGTTTCAGTAGCTAAAGTGGTGCTAGAGCTATTCTGAAAGAAGTTGTAGGAACCTGAATTTTATGACACTTAATATTGAGAACCATTAAATATTTTAAGCAATAAAGTTATATGATGAGTTACACATTTAATGGTGACTAGTTTTGGGAAGACAGAAATTTTATAGTCAGGTATGCCCTACTAAAACATCATTGTATTCCAAATATGCAATGAGGGTCTAGGCTAGAATTTAGAACTTTAAAATGTATTTCTTTTTAAAGTAACAGTAATATTAATCCAAGTCTAAATAACATATTGTTTTTATTCTATGTAACTAGAGCAGCAGTACAGTAAAAACAACATAATAAAATATTTTTAAATATTGAGTATGTCCTAGATGCCTAAGCAGATTGCCTTTAATTTATCCAACAAGCCTTTATTATCCTGGAACTTTACCAGCATCCACTAAATTTAAAGCCCCTTTGCCTATTTTAACTCAAGATACCTTCACATTTTCTTGGAAACTGTACCTACTAACGTTAGAAGTTGTAGACAATTGAGAGACTTATGTATCACTGTTTTAATATATGTGAACATAATGTATGGTCACTTTTTTTGTGAAGACTATTTTGTGAAAATTTAATAGCGTGATGAAGTAGAGCATCATGTTGATGGTGCCTGCTTCATTAGGGACAGCACATTCCTAGGGGTCTAGAGTAAGAATGCAGTGGTATGGGAAGTATAGGCACCTGTCCTCCATCATCATCATGAATGCCTCTCTGATCCATGTCTCACCTATCATTATAGTTCTTTGTCTCAGTGACAAGTACCTCTTAACTATATATGTGCCACTGTTGGCCTCATGGAAACCATTTCAATAGTGGTATGTGTTCCAAGAGTTCCTAGGCAAAGCTGTACTTGTCTCTGTGTGCCTTGTGTGCTGAAATATAGATAATAGATAATAGCTTTGTGGGGTTTTTTTTTTTCCTAACTCAGGAGATTTTAAGTGACACATTTTGTAAGATAGTGGCAGACCTAACTGTGAGGACCTTATTTCTAACCCATTGATTTAGCTAGTAGAAATCATTATTTCCATGTGTTTTCTATTTAAACTTTTTAAATTTTAAATTGGCTATATCCCTTCCACTGTTCAGTTGTGGTATACTCAGAAAAATCGAAACATTAATCATACAAGGTGAATAAAAGCATAAATATAAAGGCAAAGTTCTCAAAATCATATAATTAGTTTCAGAGTCAAATATTAAAATTATTTGAATTACTCAATTCTTAAAATTGTCAACTCTTTTAGCTATAGAACTTGAGTATAGATTGCAGTTGCTGTGATTATATTTGCTCCTAATTATCATTTTCATTAAGGATAGTTTGGATTTAAGAGAGGTCACACTTTTTTGGTTTGGTTCCCTGGGAAGAGTAACTTTGTTTTAATCATTAACAGAGTTGCAAGTGTAAGTTAACTTTCATATCTGGTATTTTCTCTACCTTAAAATAAGGTAGAGAATAGCCTGGCCTAGTCATTGTTATATGGATTAAATCTCTCATCTACTTCTCAAAATAATGCATCTATCTACCATGGACCCATATTTAATGCCTATCTCATTTGAGTCTGTGTGTATGCGTATATGTGTGTGTGTGTGTGTTGTTAGAAAAGTTCTTAAAACTTTTCAGTAATAAGCCATTATCATAGTAGAAAGAAAGCATACTTTTAAGCTTTGACTCTTGACCAAACTGAAGGCCGATTTTGGATCTCAGTCTCACAAGGTTCAGGGAGGTGATATTTAATAAGTTTCTAGAGGTTAAGGCCAATGGTGTGACTTGTGTTCAGTGACTCATCTTTGTTGTTAGAAATTTGCCTCCAGTGATCTATTTGAGAACCAGGCTACTTTTACATTTTTTATAAGGTCATTCTCCAAGACCTATGCCTCTTAAAAAGAGGAAAATTCTTCGTGGTCATGTTATTATATTGGAATTCAAGTGCAGGTCTCTGGCCTAATGTATATCTTCTCTGCCTTCAAAAAACTGTTTTCTTTGTGACTTAAAAAATAAAAATTCTATATCTTTTTTGACTGAAGATGACTTTATACTTTTAACCTATATTTCAGAAAGCCAATCTTTAGAAAAAATGAAATATTTTAAGCGAAAACTAAAGCATAGCCATGCTCTGCAAACTTTTAAAATAGTTTCAGGCTGTAATTGCTGTTTTCCATTTGACTTTCAAATTTGTTTTCATTGGCATAATTTTATTATTTTATAGTTAAGCATTTTTTTATAATAAAATATAAAGGTGAACAATAAAAGGAACAAAAATAAGTTTATATTATAAAAAATAAAATTAAAGAGAAAGAATTTTGTATGGGTAGGGTGATGGCAAAGTCAAATAAAATTCAACCACACCATACAGAAGAGCTAGATTAAATCTTCAATGCTTTGTGTTACATGAATAGAAAAGAATGATCGCTCTGAATATTATAACCTCTAAGAGGAGAGAATGTTGTTGCAGCAATATCTGGGAAATACAATCAGTGTGTCTGAAGCCAGCATCTATTTATCTTAAATTAATCTTTTTATTTTTTCTGAGTAAGTGGATGATAATCCTGGTGCTGGGTGCCAGTGTCTTTTTATTCATGGCATAGATAAAACTAGAGCACTCCTATGTTGGTGAGAGCTATACAATTCAAAAGGTCTCAAGCTGTAACTCTTCCATAAGATTATAGACAGCTTTATAGATTTTCAACATGATTTTGGGATTTAGAATCAGTAAATAATTGTATTTAAAGTAAAGTCTTGTGCATTATCAAGTGTATTTTACCTTTCTGCCCTCAGGAAAGTATAAACAAGGTGTTCTAAATATAAGGCAGCAATTTTTCTTCTTCACTATTAAATTCTCTGGTCAAAAGAGTTCCTACATCCAAAGTGGAAAAGGCTTCACTAAGCTGTAAACTATCTGGTTGCTGTTAGTGTGAGCCATAGGGTGAAGAGCAGCATGGTGCCTCTGATACAGTGAACCTCAAATGACACCACATTGAAGGCCCAGCAATCAGGCTTACATTCAAATATGTACTTGCTTTCTCTCTTCTGAAAAGAAAACCAGGCTGGGCACAGTGGCTTATGCCTGTAATCCCAGCACTTTGGGAGGCTGAGGAGGGAGGATCACCTGAGGTCAGGAGTTCGAGACCCATCTGGCCAACATGGTGAAGCCCCGTCTCTACTAGAAATTAGCCAGGCATGGTGGCATGCACCTGTAATCCCAGCTACTCAGGAGGCTGAGGCAGGAGAATCACTTGAACCCGGGAGATGGAGGTTGCAGTGAGCCGAGATTGCGCCATTGCACTCCAGTCTGGGGGACAAGAGTGAGACTTCATCTCAAAAAAAAAAAAAAAAAAAAAAAGTGAACTAGAAAAGTAGTCTGGATTTTTTTTTAAGTAGGTCTTCTTTCCTAGGCGTTGTAAGTATTATATTGTCATCTTGTCTAGGGTAGAGGGTAGAGTAGCAAGAAGGAAGTGAGATCTCCTCACCTCTATGTTGAACAGTGTACTGATATTTAACCATCTTCTAACTCTCGCATTATATCTCTAGAATATATGTGAATATACAAATATTTGTCAGTAGACATTGCGATTAAAAGCTGTGAAAAATATGTAAAATACAATGAAATTTTGGTCCTCCTGGAAAAGCATCTGAAAAGACTTCAGAAAGGAATGCCGCAGTGACTCAATATGTTAGATTTAATTAAGTGGTACTGATAGCAGGATGAAAGTTAAGCAACTTAAAAATTAGGTAAGGCTATGTGGTTTATAAGAGTTATGAACTCAACCATTGGTAAGTTATGAAATCCCTTTTATAGACTATGCATAGGGCTCAAGGTGACCCTTAGTCGCACTGGCAAAATACAGTCAGCAACTGGGTTGAAACCCCAGATCAATATAGATCTTCAATTGGCTAAGAAGGTAACCTCAAAACTGTTTGTGGTGATATCATTATTTCCTTCTTAGATAAAATTATTTTAACCCTGGAAGATTTATAATTTACAGTAGAAATACCTAAATTAACTAAATTTGGCAACATATTTTTATATTAAGAAATGGTGTACACACTTGGTATTTTAAGGATTTCTGATGTGAAAGAGAATCTGCCTTACTAAGTAACAGGTTTGCTTTTTAATTCCATCTTTTTATTTATTTATTTATTATTATATTTTAAGTTCTAGGGTACATGTGCATAACGTGCAGGTTTGTTACATATATATATACTTGTGCCATGTTGGTGTGCTGCACCCATCAACTCGTCAGCACCCATCAACTCGTCATTTACATCAGGTATAACTCCCAATGCAATCCCTCCCCCCTCCCCCCTCCCCATGATAGACCCCGGTGTGTGATGTTCCCCTTCCCCAGTCCAAGTGATCTCATTGTTCAATTCCCACCTATGAGTGAGAACATGTGGTGTTTGGTTTTCTGTTCTTGTGATAGTTTGCTAAGAATGATGGTTTCGAGCTGCTTCCATGTCCCTACAAAGGACACAAACTCATCCTTTTTTATGGCTGCATAGTATTCCATGGTGTATATGTGCCACATTTTCTTAATCCAGTCTGTCACTGATGGACATTTGGGTTGATTCTAAGTCTTTGCTATTGTGAATAGTGCCGCAATAAACATACGTGTGCATGTGTCTTTATAGCAGCATGATTTATAATCCTTTGGGTATATCCCCAGTAATGGGATGGCTGGGTCATATGGTACATCTAGTTCTAGATCTTTGAGGAATCGCCATACTGTTTTCCATAATGGTTGAACTAGTTTACAATCCCACCAACAGTGTAAAAGTGTTCCTATTTCTCCACATCCTCTCCAGCACCTGTTGTTTCCTGACTTTTTAATGATTGCCATTGTAACTGGTGTGAGATGGTATCTCATTGTGGCTTTGATTTGCATTTCTCTGATGGCCAGTGATGATGAGCATTTTTTCATGTGTCTGTTGGCTGTATGAATGTCTTCTGTGGAAAACTATCAAACAGGAAGGACACCTACATCAAAACCCCATCAGTACGCCACCATCATCAAAGACCAGAGGCAGATAAAACCACAAAGATGGGGAAAAAGCAGGGCAGAAAAGCTGGAAATTCAAAAAATAAGAGCACATCTCCCCCGGCAAAGGAGCGCAGCTCATCGCCAGCAACGGATCAAAGCTGGACGGAGAATGACTTTGACTAGATGAGAAGAAGGCTTCAGTCCATCAAACTTCTCAGAGCTAAAGGAGGAATTACGTACCCAGCGCAAAGAAACTAAAAATCTTGAAAAAAAAAGTGTAAGAATTGATAGCTAGAGTAATTAATGCAGAGAAGGTCATAAACGAAATGAAAGAGATGAAAACCATGACACGAGAAATACATGACAAATGCACAAGCTTCAGTAATCGACTTGATCAACTGGAAGAAAGAGTATCAGCGATTGAGGATCAAATGAATGAAATGAAGCGAGAAGAGAAACCAAAAGAAAAAAGAAGAAAAAGAAATGAACAAAGCCTGCAAGAAGTATGGGATTATGTAAAAAGGCCAAATCTACGTCTGATTGGGGTGCCTGAAAGTGAGGGGGAAAATGGAACCAAGTTGGAAAACACTCTTCAGGATATCATCCAGGAGAACTTCCCCAACCTAGTAGGGCAAGCCAACATTCAAATCCAGGAAATACAGAGAACGCCACAAAGATACTCCTCGAGAAGAGCAACTCCAAGACACATAATTGCCAGATTCACCAAAGTTGAAATGAAGGAAAAAATCTTAAGGGCAGCCAGAGAGAAAGGTTGGGTTACCCACAAAGGGAGCCCATCAGACTAACAGCAGATCTCTCGACAGAAACTCTACAAGCCAGAAGAGAGTGGGGGCCAATATTCAACATTCTTAAAGAAAAGAATTTAATTCCATCTTAAAATGCATAACTGAGTAATTGATTTGGATCTGCTATTTTAAATAGAAATCTTTCCAAGTTTTACATAGCATTGAAACATTTGAGATTTTATGTATGTATACAGAATCTATTATTGTTTGTCATCTATCTACCTACCTACCTACCAATCTACCAACCTATCTACCTATCTACCTTCCTTCTGAGCTATTTGGTTTGTCAGCCAGGCAATTATAAAGGAATTGTTTTTAAAGGAAGGATTTTTAAAAATTGGGCCAATGATCCATTGAAATCCTCTTATAACATACTATTAAAATATGTTAGACTAATAATTTGCAAATTGATTTTAAAAACTTAAGGGTAAGTCAGGTTTTGAATTTGCTAATTGGACAAATTTAATATTAAGCTTTAAAACCAAAGTGAACCGATGAAATTTTTTATGCATAAAAGCTTCTCTCAAGGACACAGGAACATTTTTTATTGACAGTATTGATTTGTCTTCTCCCTTATGAGAATGTGAGGAGATAGAAGTCAACACCTATAGTTAGTTAAGAGTGACTGCCTCCTGCCCCAAGTGTTCCCAGCCTTTCAGCACAGTTGCTTCTCTTAGCGGTGGAAGGTGGCCATCTTCAGTATCAGTAACCATCCTGACCTTTCTGAGACCAAAGGCCAAGTAGCTATGGACCAACCTGAGAAATTGCTCTCATGTATTCATGCCAACTTTCTACTCCTTTGTTGTTTTATATGACACAGGTAATATTCATTTCTTATAGAAAATTTAAAGAACAAACATAGGCAACAAGAAGATGATGTTCACTTATATCTCATAACCTAAATTAACCACTATCCATATTCCGTTATACTCCTCTGTAATTGCAATTGTGTATAGATGTGTTTAGTTTGAAACATAATGAATTCTAGTTAACATGTATCCCTGATAATGTTGCACACTCTCATTCACACAGTCATGCTTTTTTCCTGCCTTGTATTATAATTATGGTGTTCTACCTTGCTTTTACCACTTAGTAACATATTATGAATTCCTGTTATTAGTAAAATAAAAATAAGAACTAAAAGTACTTTAAAATATATTTAAAGACAATGTAAAAGTATATAAAAATCATAAAAAAGAGCTGAGCCGGGGGCCTCATGCCTGTAATCCTAGCACTTCAGGAGACCAAGGTAGGTGGATTGTTTGAGCCCAGAAGTTTGAGACCAGCCTGGGCAACATGGCAAAACCTCATCTCTACAAAAATCCCCCAAAAAAGTTATCAAGGTGTGGTGCTGCACACCTGTAGTCGCAGCTACTTGAGAGGCTGAGATGGGAGGACCACCTGAGTCCAGGGAGATTACAGTTTCAGTAAGCAATGTGAGACCCTGTCTCACATTTAAAAGAAGAAGCATAAAAAAGTGTTAAAGCCTAAACCATAAAGCAATAGCTTTATGTTTAATGGTTGCATAAATTCCAATGTACAAATGCACTTTATTAAATAATCTTCCAATCTTCAGCATTTTAAATTGCCTACTTTTTGTTAAAATAAGCAACAGTCTATGAACATCTTTGAATCTTAGTTAATTCATTGTACAATTTAAGTAATTTCAGATGTAAAATATGTGGCAAAATGATTATGTATTTTTTAAGGGTTTGACACATATTTTCAAGTTATCCTACAGAAAGATGAACCAGTTTATGTCCAGGAGTTGCTTCTTAGTTAAACCCTTGATAGGATAAACTGAGAAACCGACCAAAATTAGAATGCCACATCTAAGAATAATTTTTTAAAAAACCCATTAAAAAACAAACTAAATAGATGCTAGTTTTGTTATCAGAAACAGTTGAGTTTAAGGTGTGAGGTGCTCTTATGTTAATTCTGACCAAACCTAGCAAAGATCCTGTTATTACATCAATCTGTTGCACTGGGGTCGTCAGAAATACCAAATGTATGGCTGTTGGTTTGCAGCCAACAAACATATGCAAAAAAGCTCAATATCACTCATCTTTAGAGAAAATTTAAACCACAATGAGATACAATCTTATACCAGTTAGAATGGCGATTATTACAAAGTCAAGGAACAACAGATGGTGCGGAGAGATAAGAACACTTTTACACTGTTGGTGGGCATGTAAATTAGTTCAACTATTGTGGAAGACAGTGTAGTGATTCCTCAAAGACCAAGAACCATAAATACCATTTGACCCAGCAATCTCATTAGTGTGTATATACCCAAAGGAGTATAACCCATTACTGTGTATACACCCAAAGGAATATAAACCATTCTGTTATAAAGGTGAATGCACATATATGTTCTTTGCAGCACCATTTACAATATCAAAAATATGGAATCAATCCAGATGCCCATCAATGATAGATTGGATAAAGAAATGGTGGTAATATACACCATGGAGTACTATGCAGCTATAAAAAGGAATGAAATCATGTTAGTTGCAGGGGCATAGATGGAACTGGAAGCCATTATCCTCAGCAAACTAACACAGGAACAGAAAACCAAGTGCTGTATGTTCTCCTTCATAAGTAGGAGCTGAACAATGAGAACATGTAGACACAGGAAGGGGAATAACACACATTGGGGCCTGTGGGACAGGGGAGGGAGAGCATCAGAAAAAAATAGCTAACATATGCTGGGCTTAATACTTAGGTGATGGGTTGATAGGTGCAGCAAACCACCATGGTACACGTTTACCTCTGTAGCAAACCTGCACATCCTGCACATGTACCCCAGAACTTAAAATAAAATTTAAAAACACCAATTTGAGAACTTTTTGATGATCATATACCATGTAATATCTTTTGTCGATAAATTCTCATATACACTGGAAATCTCCCCTTCTTTCATCACTGTTGTTGTTACAGTAGCCTCTACCAGAGTAATTAAAATCATGTAGGAGTGGTACAGCTTTTCTTAACACAGCCAATATAGATTTCATGGTATAACAGTTGAGTACTTAGGCACCAGCCAATAATCCATCCCTATGAATTCAAGGAAGATTGTCCTTCATCCATTCCAAAAGAAATTGACCTTTATCGAGTCCAAAAGGCATTTAATTTTGTCTTTAATATTTTTGGTAATATAGTGTCCATTACCCATGTAAAAAATAAGTGTGCACTTAACATCCATTACAATGGCTACTATCAAAAAATAAATAAATAAAAAAATAACAAGTGTTGACAAGAACGTGGAAACTTTGGAATGTACACTGTTGGTGGGATTGTAAAATGGTGCAACCACCATGGAAAACTGTGTGGAGGTTCCTCAAAGCACAAAAATAGATTTACCAGATGAGTCAACAATCCCACTTCTAGATATGCAGCCAAAAGAATAAAAAATAGGGTCTCCAAGAAATATTTGCCCACCCATGTTTATAACAGCACTATTCACAATAGCTAAGAAGTAGAAGCAACACAACTGTACATTGATGAATGAATGGATTAAAAAATATGGTGTATGTATATATATGTGTGTGTGTATATATGATATATACATATACACAATGGAATATTATTCAGCCTTAAAAAGGAAGGAAATCCTGTCACACACTACAACACAAGTGAACCTTGAAGACATTATGCCAAGTGAAATAATCCAGTCACACACACACATACAACCAAATACTGTTTGAGTCCACATATATGAGGTATCTAAATTAGTCAAATTCCTAGAAACGGAAAGTAGAATAGTGGTTACTAGAGACCAAGGAGAGGGGAAAATGGGGAGTTGTTTAATGGATATAAAATTTCTATTTTGCACAAAAAGTTCTGGAGATGTGAATATACCTCACACTATTGAACTGTAAACTTAAAAATAATTAAAATGGTAAATTTTATGTTAGGTGTTTTTTTACTACAATTAAAAAAATGGTGAATTACATGTAATGTCAATTATGTTTTAATTTTAAAATTGAAAAAAAATTCCCATAAATCTTATGTAAAATTTAAAAACATGTTTAATTCTCTATATTCAGTTTGCTAAATATTTTTAAGTGTTATTATATTTTCTTATCTAGACTAAGGTTTCTTACTGTAGTTGTTTTTACATGGCATCAATTTCTTCATGTTTTTTATATAAACTCTTTTCTCTCTACCAATATATGATATCCATATTATTCTGCTGAAATTCAACATAACAAAATATATCTTGGATAAAGTCTAGACATAGGAAAGAAGTTTATTGTGTTAAATACTAAAAACTTCGGACAATTTTTAAAGTCATACCCATCCTTTTAAACATGTAAGTTGGAGATATTCTCAAGATCCACATAAACTTATGTATTTTCTTATGTACAGGGTATTTTATCTATTAAAGATGCTAAATTAGTTATATAGTTTTTATACACTTGACTGCTCTAAGACCCTTAGCAAGAATCCATCATAATTACTTAGATTTTTAAATGCTAAAGAAAAATGGTGAATTTGTACTCACTAGGTTTTGTAGTGAATTCTTGACATGCATAGATGATGCTCCATCAGGCTAAATAGTACTCAGGCAGAAACAGAGATAAGACATTTCTGGAAGTGTGAAAATTCTGATTTGAGAGAAATATATGCAGAATTGATATTTATAGTACTTATTTTCTGGCTCTAATATGTTATATTTTCTGCTCTTAGATATTGGCTAATTATCATGTCAGTAAATGCTGTATCTGGAAAACATTTTGTCAAGTGATTAAGACTTTTCATATTTCTGGTAAAAGAACAGTATATATACTTTTATACATGTTTCCAAAGATTGAACAGTTTTAAAAGCATGTACATCTGGCTATTATTTAACCAGACTCAATAAATGCATGAAAGAATGTAGACTCTTTAGAATAATGTGTTATTTTAATTCTTACATGACTCTGTTACAGAGCAAGTTTATTTCCATTCTGAGGTTTGATGTATAATCTTTCTAGTCATAGAACCATATGAACCAGTTACTGTCTCTTATCTCCCTTCACACACACACACACACACACACACAGGTTAATGATGACAGCACTTTTTCTACTCATAGATTATTATGAGACTCAGTTGAGGCAACTTAATTCTTTGAAAAGTCATGGATTTCATGTAAAGACAATTTAGGGTTTAAATTTGGCCTCTATATTTTATTATAATTGGATCATTAAGCTATGAATGAAATCTGTTAGACAATTTTCTAATTTAAAAAATAGGAATAGGTGTCAATGCCTACCTAAAGTTGTTGTATAAAGCAAAATATGATAATATTAAGTGCCTAATGTAAACTCTGACATCCAATAAGAGTTTCTTCCTTCTCCTTCATTTCCTACAGAAAGGCTTGAATTTTTTACTTTTGTTTCCCCTTAGTTTTCTTTCATGTTGAAAAAACACAAACAAACATGTCAAGTTTATAAATGAAGACAGATAAGAAAAATTTTCATTAGTACCCTGTTTATCATCCTGAGCTTTTAGTGGAATGATTTCTGGGGATTAATCTTGTCCTGCAAATTTCTTGTTTTAAAAATAATATGTATATATTCTTATATATGTGTCTATATATATATTCTTACATATATGTATATATGGGTTCATACATATATGTATTATGTATATTCTTACATATTCTCACACATATGTATGACATAAATTAGAATAAAAGAATATTTTAAATGTTATATAATAAAATATATAAAATCTCTATATTTTTATATATTCTCTATATGTAACATTTAAAAATGTTATTTTATTATTTAATTGTAATCTCTTTCAATGCTATCCATATGATTCGGTAGAAACTCAGTATAACAAAAAACAACTTGGACAAAACCTAGGCATAGAATACAATTTATTGTGTTTAATACCAGAAATCTAGTACAGTTTTTCAAGTAAGTTCTTTCCATATTAGAATATAAGTTAAAATTAGTGTAAGGCTATGTTATTATTAGGATATGTATATAACTATATGTTAGGTATGTTATTAGAATATATTATGTATAAACACATATATGTATATATATAATTATATATAATGTCCTTTGTATGTAACCAAAAAATATATAATATATAATTATATATAATGTCCCTTGTATGTAACCAATCTCACATTGTTGCTGTTTCTTCCCCCTTGTGGGCACCTTTCCCCACTTGGTCATGCTCTGATATCGCATGCAAGGTAGCCCCTCCTTGCCAATGTCCTCCTTCACCTTCTCAGGCTCTGACATCTTTCTGACACTTTCACTGTGTAGTCCCACCCATTGGATAACACTTTCTCAGCCTGCTTACGTTCCCACACACCGCACTCAGCTTTCCTCTTTTGCATATGTGTACCTCACTGCTCTTTTGGGGCTCTGGCTTCCCATGCCAAGGGGACTTCCTCTCCCACTGCATGGTCACCATCTTTAACCTGCTCATGCTCTGTCAGGGCACTCTAGGACACCCATTCACATAGCCCTCTTTACCTTCATGAAGCTCCAAAATCCCATTTTGGTCATTCTTTCTCAAAATGTGGACACTCTTTCCACCCTTCTTGGTTTCTGTAACCCCGTACCAGTCCTCTTGCTGGTAAATGCTCTTGATATCCTGCTCAGACTCTTAATATTTCACACCAGGCAATTCCTCCCTCTTTAGGCGCGATATCCTCCTCAACCAGCTTCAAATTTAACACTCCTCATTGAGCTTTCCTCTTGCATGAATGCACTTATCACCCTGCTCAGGCTCTGTTACCCCATGCCAAGCTGCACTCACATGCAGATGCCCTTTCTATTACACTGGGTTCCAAATCCACTTTGCTGCGCCTTCTTCCTGTGTGGATGCTTCATTCACCTTGCTTAAATTACACCATTCCTTGAAAGGCTGCTCTCCCTGTAGGCAGTTAGCACTGCCCCACCTAATGGCTCTATGATGGAATTGTCCATGAAGGGAAAGGAAGGAAAGGGAGAGGATACAGAAAAGATTATTAGTGACTTGCACTCTATTTTAAATATTTAATTGCATTTATAAAAATAAATATTTTATTCTAGAATAGCTTTAGTTTTACAGAAGGCTGGCAAAGGCTGTTCAGAGAGTTCTGGTATACCCTGCACCCAGTATGCCTAAGATTTTCCATTGGTATGATATATTCATCACAACTAATAAACCAATATTGTGGTACATTTTGTATCAACATCCATAATTGACTGTGATTTCCAGTAACATTTTTAAAGAGGAGAAAAGGATTTAATCTATTTTTTTCCATTTATCCTATATCTTACAATTTCCTCCCTGAACTGAACTGTTACTCAAATAGAGGAACGCTGAAATTACTGGTGTGATAGGAATTCCCTAGGATATTGTTCTCCTCTTTATAGATTTTTGTGGAGGGTTGCTATTATAACCTATAATCTGTAGCCCAGCATTCCTTTTTTACTGGACAGATAATTTGGTGAGATGAGGTCTGTAAAGGGCCTGGCACTGTGCACAGGCCACTTGATTTATCAGGCACTGGAGCAGAGTGCTAGGGGAATATAGGTTTTTCAGTGACTGTAAAAGAAAAAAGTTTGAGATGAGGAAAATAAATTGTCCCTGGAACCTATTTTTAAAAAGGCAAAATCTATAATAAATGAATAAATGTTTTATTAAACGTCCGTGAAGCATAACATTATATCAACTTCATGATCTATTAAATTTAGTAGTCACAAAAATATCTTTGTACTTGAAAAAAAAATCTGTAGGTTAGATTTTCTTCACCAAAAATCTCGAGTTGGCATAAAATCATTGCTGATAAATTATGGATTATCCTAATTAAATAAATAACATATAGCCAAAAATTTTAGAAGCAAAGGGGATAATATTAATTATGTCCATTTTTTCTCAGAAAAGTATATATTAATGAAAGATAGTCAATTTTAATATACTGTTATGATACATATGAAAGTCATAAAAATGTCCCATCTACAATTTAGTGAATGAGCAGCAAATTTTACTTCTCTTTCTTTCTTCTATAAACAAATATTTTGTATCATGGGGGATTAAGAGATAATAATATAAGGCCGGGCGCGGTGGCTCAAGCCTGTAATCCCAGCACTTTGGGAGGCCGAGACGGGCGGATCACGAGGTCGGGAGATCGAGACCATCCTGGCTAACACGGTGAAACCCCGTCTCTACTAAAAAAATACAAAAAACTAGCCGGGCGAGGTGGCGGACGCCTGTAGTCCCAGCTACTCGGGAGGCTGAGGCAGGAGAATGGCGTGAACCCGGGAGGCGGAGCTTGCAGTGAGCTGAGATCCGGCCACTGCACTCCAGCCTGGGTGACAGAGCGAGACTCCGTCTCAAAAAAAAAAAAAGAAAAGAAAGAGATAATAATATAAAAAACGCATGCACTGGCAAATTCCAACAGGAGATTTGATTATTTGAGTTCATTATGAGGGGATCCCATAGCATAGGATATGGGAAAAATAAACCTAGACTTGTAGTCAGAAGCCCTGGGTGACTTTCTCCTCTGCCACTTAGTTACTCATTAATGTCAGAAGGCTATGTGTTGCCTAAGAGCTTTGATATCATTATCTGTATAGTAGGAATGCTAATCATATCTGTGTATCAACACTAAAGTACTCATAAAATCACTCAATGAACTGTCATGTCTATCACAATGTTAGATGAAATTGCTGGTCATGATTCTTGTTGTACTACTATGTCCTTTCTTTAGATGTATGTCAGAACCAATGAGGTTGATATAATTAGAACATTTTAGGCTCTTCATATAGCTCTCAATGTCAATTTTCAGATAATTACAAGTTATTTAAATAAACAGCAGTAGGAGATAGTAGAGTGATTGACTGTATTTTCTTCACTGCCCATTGTGATACCCTGTGAAAATATATCTACATTTTCATTTTGTTTTGTTTTGTTTTTTGAGACAGTCTCTTTCCATCACCCAGGCTGGAATGCAATTGGTGCAACTATGGCTCACTGCAAACTCCACCTCCCAGGTTAAAGCAATTCTGCCTCAGCCTCTCGAGTAGCTAGGACCATTGGTACATGCCTGCACACCCGGCTATTTTTTTTTTTTTTTCTTGTATTTTTAGTAGAGATGAGGTTTCACCAGTTGGCGAGGCCGGACTCAAACTCCTGGCCTCAACTGATCAGGCTGCCTCAACCTCCCAAACTGCTGGAATTACAGGTGTGAGCCACAGTGCCCAGCCAGTATGTCCACATTTTCTATGTCTCCTTGATTTATTTTTGGTTCCAAAGAAGAGGGGGGTACCTGAGGCATTTTGGGACAGGCACCTCATGATAGATCCCACCAACTTCTTTCTGTCTGCTGTCTTGGAAGATACATACCCATCTTGAATGTTTCCTCCTTACTGACTTGTCCTAGGGACATAAAAGTGCTTTGTCTATAGACTTTTATCTTAAGTTTTAAAAATCCACAAAGAACAGAAAAAAACTATTAAAATTTCTTGCCCTCCATAATTATATGAAGAACATGAGTTTCTAGGTAGAAAGTTGTTATAAAAATATACATAGATTTAAAAGTTTCATTCTTTTCAAAAAAGTTTAGCAAAATTGTTCTGAAAACTAAAACAAATTATGATTCCACTGCTTGAAACCCTGGCATTTATTGAAGGTTCCTCAAAGGAACTGACCTATATGTTTTGGCAAGGTCATAAAACTGCTCAAAGTTTTGCTCAGGAAGCATAATTTGTCCTGTGAAGCTTCTTAAATGTAACTTTTGAACACATTATAAATATTTTAAATCAATTGGTTGAACTTAATGTCATTTAAGTTATAATGAAAGCTCTACTCAAATGCTGTCCCCTCAAGGGACAAGATAATAAATAAAGATACATATTTTTGCCACTTCTTTTTTAGCAAGACCTGCTGAAATGTGAGAATGTTTTAAATTACAAAGCAATTTAAGAATTCTAAGGAGGACATATAGATACATAACTTGTTACATCTTTTGTAGGATACAGCCAGCCCATACTTCATGATAAAAAAAACATTCCACAAAAATACGTTTGAAAAGTCAAATGTCTAAAAAATACAATAGACTTTTTTATGATATGGGTATAATATTTCACGTTCGGGAAGCTATCAATGAGTACCATTTCTTAAGCATCACCCTGCTGGCAGTGCCTTTGCTTCCTAGGGTTCAGGTGTTGCAGTGAGTGGGCTCAGACCTTCACAGGCAGCAGGAGAGGCAATTGCCTGCCCATTCTCTTCTGGGAAAAAGAGAAGTCACGTCATGAGCCTCCCTGTCTCACAGGAACGTTGTTTCTGTCTGATCCTTTCCATGAGGACTTGATCTGAATGCTGCGTGGCTTGCAGTTGTTAAATCACTTGAACTAGATGCCTGGAGTATTCTGGTGCATGGTGAAGGGAAAAGTGAGTGGGATATCCCAGGCTTATGTATGTGGCCGCCTGTGGGAAACTCTAGCCATCTTCTAAAGCAGCACTGCAAGTTGCCTTTTCTTATTGCTGTTCTCACTGCCAGCCATTGAACGAGGACTGAGGAGGAGGGAAGGATTTGGAAAGGAAGAGATTAACTTGGATAAGGGGATACTGGCAGCAATGGTGACAATGTGTGAACTGATAGGGGTCTGAGAGTCCTAGGAATATGCATGGGTCCCCTTAGCATGGAAGAGAGAAGGGAGGGGAGAAAAACCTGTGAATATGCTGCGGTGAGAATCGTCAGAAAGCAGTTTGGTTTTTGGCTTGGCTGGTGCTGCTACAAATAATAGCCTAAAAATGTCACAGCTACCTCATGAGGGCTGACTTTTCTTCCCTGGCTCAAACGTCTATGTGTATCTCTAATCTCAGTCAATTCTGGAATAAAATTTAGAATTTGGCCTACAGAAGGTGGTTTAGGGCATGACTTATAATATACAAACATATCTATTGTGTAAATGTCAAGAATCACCTTTTCCATGTGAGTGTATTAAAAAACCTGTTATATACCGTAATTCCCTGGTCACAAGGGAACAAGTCAAATCTCCATCAAATCCAAGTCTAGTGGGCATTGCTAAGTGCTCACATTAATTCCAACATACAGTTTATATTTACTTATATCCTACTTCAAATGAAAGAATTAAATAATGACCAGATAGATACGATAAATCTATATGTGACTGTAGTCGATATTTTCCATTGTTTTTCTGTGTGTTGCCAGTAATTACAAATGGTGTTCATAAAATCCCAGTATTTCCAACACAGATATGCTTTAAATTTTAAATTGTGTTTCCTGTATATGCAGCACCATGGAAAGGAGGAGAATATGATATTGAATATAGTATCTTTAAATAATATCCTTTGGCTACATTCAAGGTTATTGTAAACTCGCAGAAATTATCGAATTAAAACCTTATAACCATCTCCTCACAGGTACTTCCGAAGGCGAAATACCAAAGTCAAACATTCTTTTAAAAAATGTTGGCTTCTTTTCTTTCAAAATATCATCTCTAACTAATTATAAAAATCAAAGGAAACCACTATAGTATCTGTTTTGGCTAGTTGAGGAAAGTCAGTTGTTACTCAGCTCATGTAACATAGTTCATCTTATATATGTAGCATTTTTATTACTGTTCTAGTACTGATTTCAGTTTGTTGCAATTTATACTATTTGTGCTCTGTCTGAAACACTTTTTACTTCAGATAGAAGCAAAAAGTTTGAGGAATGCTGGAGCATTACTGTCTTTTGGAAACATTCTATTCTTTTATTGTAATGCAATAATTAATTTAAGGTGGAAATCCAAAATGTTCTCTATAGTATGGTGCTAGTATAAACTGACACTGACTCCTGTACAAATTAAGCTGCAACACTGTTTAGAAGGATTGTGGGACTGTAAGACCAACTAATTATATTTATCAATTTTCTTTTTACCACAGTTATTTATTTATCAGAGTTCTTAAGGCAATGTAACTATACAGAAAATACCTTTTATTAGTGCTAGTTGAAACTTCTGAAATAGCCTTGGTTGTATGAAGAACTTTTTTAAGTGAAAACCAAAGCCAGCTTTATTTTTATGGGAACTAAAAGAATGGATACTCAACCTTGATTAACCTCATGATAGTTTAAAAACAACCAATCTTGGTTTCTTGTTTATCGAGTCATTTTCTCTGCTTAAAGTTCATTAACATTATTGTCATTACGGTTTATAGTTACTGCTAAATGTAGCCCACAGGCCAGTTGGTGCAGAAAGGGAAGACCTTTTATCCTATAATGTTTAATTACTTCTTTCAGCCTGAGAAAGTATGGGCAGAAAGATAGTGAACTTTAGCATAAGAACAATTGAACAGAGTTCTATTTAGTCTGATGGTTTTCCTCAATTGTAAAATTGATTCTCTTGATCAATAGTGTAGAGAGAAGAAAATGTAATGCTGCAGAGAAGTGAGGTGGAAAATGGTACAATTCAATAGGACTTGACAGCAACACCACAATCTAGTAGTGGCATAGATTCCAAGAATAGCTTTGTTCATGGCCACTTGTAAATACAAATAAAATCAGCAAACACAATTTAAGTTATTTCCCACTTTGATTTAGTCACATCATTTCTTTTGTCCATTATTTTGAGTAATCAAGAGTCCTCTAATGAAGCATTTACTTGGTAGAAAGAATTGTGTAAGAGATGGCAAGATATATTGTTAGAATTTTCTATGTAAGTCTAGTTAGGAAAATGCAATAAATAGGCTGGGTGCAGTGGCTCATGCCTGTAATCCCAGCACTTTGGGAGGCTGAGGCAGGTGGATCACAAGGTCAGGAGTTGAAGACCAGCCTGGCCAATATGGTGAAATCCCTTGTTTACACAAAAATACGAAAATTAGTCTGGCGTGGTGGCAGGTGCCTGTAGTCCCAGCTACTTGAGAGACTGAGGCAGGAGAATCGCTTGAACCTGGGAGGCAGAGATTGCAGTGAGCCAAGATCACCATCACTGCACTCCAGCCTAGGCAATAGGGTGAGACTCCATCGCAAAAACAAACACAAAAACTGCAATAAATATATAAATATACAAATACATTCAATGAAGTCGTAGTGCATATATACACTAGTGAGCAAAATAGTCAAAACCCAAAATGCTCAGCCATCTCCATGATGCCTGTTGCACAGGTATAAACAGCCTGGACAGTGATTTTTCCTGAGAATGCAAGAATATGAACCTTACATGTACTTGAGATTCAGATGTGTTATACTGACAAAGATGTTTGACAAATTATCTCCTTACTGATGCCACAATTCAAGATGGGATAAAGGATTTTCTAATAGATAAAGGTCACCAGGAGAATGTTAGGGGTCTGACAGGGGGTGCCAGGCTCAGATGGTGGGCAGAAAGGCAGCAGGTATGAGATTTCAGTGGGGAATGGCAGTGGTTTCCAGTGCAACGAGCTGAGTAAAATTGGCTACCACCCTTCTCAGTCTCCAGGTACCATGAGCATGTGGCAAACTGTAAAGCACTAGTTGGACAAGGACAGTTTCTGCTGTTGGGGTCTAGGGATACACTCACTGATGGCTGGACACTAGAAAAGGAAGGTGTTTGCTTGCTGGCTTGAGAGAACAATGAGAAGAAAAGGAAGAAAATGTCAGTAAAAAAGAAGCACTAATGGAAGCATAAGACCTGAAGAGGCCACAGAATGCAAGAGGTCCTATGGGGGCCACCCCAGAAAGAATGAGCAGCAGCCTGAATGCCCAGAAAGAAAGGAAAATGGGACAGCTGCAGATGGCAACTCACAGATTGCAGCCCAGATGCTCCCTGGCCTGCTACTCTATCTCTGACTTCACATGTACAATAGCCCGTGTCCTCTGGTCTCCACAGTGCAGAGAAGTCAAAGTACACTGGTCTGGTTCAGCCTTCTCTACAATCCCAGGTTTTCTGAGAGCATTTGAAAAGACAAAAGAAATAGGAGTGCTGAGCATTTGGTATATGAGGGTGATATGGTTTACCTTTGTTTCCCCACCCAAATCTCATCTTGAATTGTTATCCCGTAATCACCACATGTCCTGGGAGGGACGCAGATGGAAGTAGTTGAATCATGGGGGCAGTTAGCCTCATGCTGTTCTTGTGATATTTGATGGTTACATAAGGAGCATTTCCCCCACTTCCTTTGCATTTCTCCTTGCCGCCTCCATGTGAAAAAGGACATGCTTGCTTTTCCTTCCACCATGATTGTAAGTTTCCTGAGACCTCCCCAACCATGCAGAACTTTGAGTCAATTAAACCTCTTCCTTTTACAAATTACCCAGTCTCAGGTATTTCTTCGTAGCACTGTGAGAACGGACTGATACCTAGGGCTACTAAATCAACATATATACGAACTTTACCTTATCTAGCACCTTCAAATCAATGTTGTTTAAACATCACTTCTTTACCTGTTCCTGGCCCCTTCATCTATTTCTTCACAATCTCCCGTAAATGTGATGGTGAATAAAGCTCATTTTGTGTTATCTTTGACTTTCTGACTCTGTCCTTGATTTCAACATTGCATCTGATGCATTCCAGATCTTGGAACCCTATCCCAGAATAAAAGTTAAGTTTGCCTTAGCCTTTAGAATTGTGGAGTAGGCCGACAAAATAAAATGATCCAAAGACTTACAATCAGCAGTAATGATCAAACAGATCTATGAATGAAGTTTAGAATAAATAGCTAATGAGTTATAAAAGTTCTTAATGGAGAAGGCAGTCTTAATCATGTATAGCTATATCACTGAGGGAAAATCCAAATGATCCTGGCTTTGAAAAGGGCCTTAGAAACTTCTAAGCCTAAACAAAGGTAATGACATATTAGAAATTTTCTGGTACATTTTTGTCCTCATCTGGTTCTGTACTCAAAGGCAGCACCGTTTCAAAAAATTGGATGGAAGGGTGGATTGGGGAGTGCAGAAGGAGCTGAGTGGGATCCTTTGAGAGATGGTAATAGTGTATAAGTGAATATATTTATCTCATTTTCCAGAATCACATTGCTCAAAATATCAGCTACTTTATCAGCAAAGCTAAAGGTCCTGGCACTGGTGGTGGTAACTCCACAGCTTATGTACTGTGGACTCTCAGTCATCTCCAAAAATTGACTAACGATGAGGGTTTTCCTAGAGAAAGAAATGACTTTAATTTACAGAGTCCAAAGACCATAGACCACTAGTCTCTGAGCATCTAGTGTGTGGAGAAGCAGACATACCAACCAGACACTCTGAGACACCAGCAACACTCTCAGGTTGCAGCCTGGATGCTCCCTGGCCTGCTACTCTGTCCCTGACTTCACATATACAATTTCCCGCAGATACCTGTGTCCTCTGGTCTCCACAGTAGAGAGAGGTCAAAGTAATCTAACAGAATCCAGAAGGCCTGGCCTTCAGCATCACTGTATCCCTGGCTAATACAAAGACCAAGTCACTTTTCCTTGCTGGTCCTCATTTTTCTCACTTTTAAAAAAAGAGATTGAGTCTGGATGACTCCTCACATCTTTCCCAGCACTTTGAATTTTTAAATTTATAAATCATTTGGGAAAATTTCACTCAGTTCCATCTGTACTTGTATGATGATGCTGCTCACTTAAACTCTTCCTCTGTCTCATCCAATATCCACTAAGTCCCGTGTGACTCAGTTTCCTCTTTGTATCAGCGTTGGCTTGGGTGATTCCTGCCTCCTCTGAGATGGTGAAATATAGAACAAATAGTTCTTATTTTATTTGTACATTTCCTTTTTCTGAAGTCAGTTTTGACTGCAAAACCAGCAAATCTTCTGTGAATAACTCTGTTTGCTTTTTAATAACATAGGAAGATTTCTGATAACACAGATGATTCAAGATTACTAAAAGGTTTAATGATATACGCACTTGAAATAGTAAATGAATTATGTTGAAAAAGAAAATACTTAGAAGTAAATGATACAGAATTGTCTGAAAACCATTGTAATCTCAGCCATCATGAATAAATTCAGTGATCTTAGTACTTTTTAAAAATGTTCTACAACTGATATTATATATTTAGAGAAAATATTCCATAACATTTCAAAACCTTTTAACTCACATAATATATCCTACTCATAACAAATTTTAGTTTTGAAAACTGCTTCTAAACAAGTCATTTAACCTCCCTGCAACTCCTTTTCCTCATCTGTAAACTGCAGAGTAAATAGCTAATCTCTAAAGTGCCTTCCAATTTGAAAATGTTATGATTTGATGTTGCTTGTCATTTATTATATGCAGTGAGAACAACTATTTTAGTGGCTAGGCGCAATCGAAAACCTAATGATAATGACTTCAACAGGGGTCTAATTGGAGCTTTTAGATATAAATTCAATTTATGCTAAGATGTTTCTCATGGGCCTTAGTTGGATGGTGGCTTTACAGAATATTATTAGGGTTGGGTGAATTCCAAAGCATCTTTATTTTATAGCAGTACTTTTCAATAGAGTCATACTAATTTGTAAGTTCATAGTGTAGA
Organism: Macaca nemestrina; assembly: GCF_043159975.1. Taxonomy (NCBI): domain Eukaryota; kingdom Metazoa; phylum Chordata; class Mammalia; order Primates; family Cercopithecidae; genus Macaca; species Macaca nemestrina. The sequence goes on from NC_092128.1 coordinate 68,355,593, forward strand.
AAGACTTTGGCAATGGGAATTATTTTTAAATGAAAAATGATGAATATATTTTGCGTAGGTTACATAATTTCAGAGCCAGAAGCAATCCTGGAAAATTTATGCAGTATTACCAGGACAAGAACAATGCTAAAATAAGGAAATATATAAACCTGATTCATTAATCAGAAGATTTATATGGATAATTTTCTAACAGAAAGAAATATTTTGGGATTAAATAATAAAAGTGAATATGTTTCCAAGATAAAACAGTTGTCCCCATTATTCCTACCAGATGTCATGTGGAGAAATAAGCAACAAAACAGAAAATAATTTTTAAAATTGTGTAGATAAATATTTTTCAGATTGTATTTTGTGAACATTATGTCTGCAAAATCCTATTGCTCAAAAATGGGCATTGTATTCAAATAAATTTGGGAAACACTATTTTAAACAAATTAAGTCATATTTTAACTATAGAACTTTTAGAAGCCTTACTATTTTAGTGTGACATTTACTGTTAATTTCCAAGAGAAGGATACAGTATACACATTTTTAAAAATAAACTTATTAACTAGGGAACTTTAAAAAATTTTGATACAGATTAAAATATAATAATTATAAAGAAAGAGTATTACACAATTTTAAATTTTGATCCATGCTATCTTGGAAAACATTCAGCTTAAAATATTTGTACTTGCAGTTGTGCAACTATATATGTGTCTTTGTATTTACATATATGTGTTTTTTTAAACTAAAAAACAACTTGGGAATATATTCAGGAAAACTTTTATGTTAATGTTTGTTTTTATGGTGCTGTTTGTCTTTATGGTGTTCCAGTCTGGGTTCTGGATTATGTTTTTAGTTTTTGCCACTCATGTGGGCCCTAGGTGCACTTTTAACAGTTTGCTTTGTATCTGTACTTTACTATCTCACTTCACTTTCTCATGACCTAAAACTGAATTTGGCCCAACCTAAGTTATTTATCCATTGCCCACTCTCATATTCCCTCCACTCTCAAAATCACATAAGGTTGTTCTCTCTGCAGCATGCCATATCTCCACTAGCAGTGCTGCAACACACCCTGCCAGGAGCGTAGGACCATTCTGAACTCCTTTCTTTCTCCACTGATTATTGCCAAATAGTTAATAAGTCTTGTTGATTTCACCTGCTAATGGATAGCTACCTGAAGAAGAATGGAACTGGAGGCTTTTCTTGTATCAGATACAAATATCTTCTTTTTTTCTCTCTCTGCTACACGATTGTAATTGCCTCCTAATTATTCATCACGCATACTTTTCCAAGCTCTTTTTTCTTATTGTTACAATAAACATTTGAAACACAAATGTGATCATACCTTTTCTTCCCTTCATAACTTCTCATAGCTTCTTCCTTAGCAGAAAATGTCAAAGTCCTTACTATGGCCCACAAGGTCGTCAATGACATTTGAATTCTAATGCTTTCTAGTTTTTAAAAATCAGCTTTATAGAGGTGTAATTAATGTGCAATAAATGCAACCATTTTCAGTGCACAATTTGCCATTTTGACAAATTTATAACTTTATATAATTAGGGTATAGGACATTTCTAGCACACCAGAAAGTTCCCTTGGGCCTCTTCTCAGTCAGCCCCAAACTCTACCCTAGGCCCTTACTGGTTTCTATGATTCAGTGCATTTTTTTTTCTTCAATTTAAGTGGAAGAGTCCTTGACATGTGCATGCAGTGCTGGGTCTTCCCTAGTGTTGTTTCCTCTGCCTAGGATCCTCCTCTTTGCCTCTAATGCCAAACACATACCCAATTGCCCACCAACTCTTATCCATCCATTTTCAATTTAAACATCATTTCCTGAGTCATTTGGAAGAGTGCCTGGCCACATATTAAGCACTAAAGAAATGTTAGTTATTTATGAATTATAAATTGGTAGCTTGAACAATAGGATTTTCCTGTAATAAAATTATAGAAAAATGGGTAACAGTTTAAAATAAAAATACTAATTTGCATCTATTGAGGTGATCATATGATTTACAAAGTGAGACAGTTTTGATGCAGGTATGTTGTTCATTCTGACATTTGCTTGAAACCAGAAGAGCTCTCTGTTTTTCTTTAGTCTGTTATTGGTCAATATTTTTTCTAAGATGCCATTGAAAGTAGAATTTAGAGAAAAAAACATTAGATCACCTTACAGATAATATCTTCTGTAGTTGTAGGGTGCCTTAACTCTGTGTTCCTAATACACAAAAAGAAGCTCTATGTTTATCCAGCTACTGAACTGTTATGTGGAAGAGAAAGAGAAAGAGAAGGAGAAGGAAGTAATTACTTTATTGGGGCTTATCCCATCCATTATCCTTTATCTATTATCACGTATCTATTGTTGAGATACTCTTTTCTATTTTTAAGACAAGATCTCTCTCTCTGTCACCCAGGCTGGGGTGCGCTGGTGCCATCATAGCTCACTGTAGCCTTGAACTCCTGTGCTCAAACTAGCTGGGACTACAGGTGTGTGCCACTGCACCTGAACATTTTTAGTTTTTTTTTTTAATGATCTATGATGTCACTGTGAAGGCTACATTGAACAGATCATGGTTCTGGATTAATTCTCTCAAAACCACACAGATGTGAGCTTGTTCTATAATTAAATATCAATTATTTTAGGAAATCTTCCTTGGTGTGATATCCCTTCTGGTGATTAATAAATCATAAAGCTCAAAGAAGACATTTGAAGGAGCCGCTATTAAACTAATGTGATCCTATTAAAGGGAAAGTGAGAAAAATCATTTTAGCTAGAATTTGACATTAAACTTTGTAAATAAATTAAAAAATGTTTAATTTTTTTCTAAGTAAATTGAAGAAAGTCTCATATAATAAAACTGGATACTCTTCCACAATTTACTCTAAGATAAAAAATTAAAGAGGAGAAGTTGGAAGTGTGTTTTGTTAGTGACTGATGTGATTTGTATTTATGTGCTCTCCAAAGACCTTGTGTAGACTAGAAACATTCATTTGTTAAAATGCTAAAAAGTAAAATATTTATTGTTTCATATAAAATCTTCTATGAGATGAAAATAAGGGAAGATTATTTGTTTTAACCATAAATTGTGCTATAATATTTTACTCCAAATATTTGCTATTGTACTAATGTTTGTAATAGTATCATCAATTATGTTGATTATAGTCATGTTCATTTACCTTGAATCAAATTTTTCACATCTCAAATACATTTCTAAACCATTTATTTCAGTTGTTTGAAGAAAGCTAGTTACGCTGCTATTGTATCCCCGGGTTTATGATTTTACAATTTCTTGTGTTTCTGATATTTTACCATGGTGTGGCCCTGGCAGGATTTAAGGAGTGTGTTCAAACGAGAAAAAGAGGCAAAGAGAATGTAGCACAGATGCAGCTGAAGGCTTTCATACAAACCAAATCATACTCGATTACTAAAATATTAAACTGGGGCTTCTGTTGCCAAAGGGCATTTAAGAACTCAAATTATGTAATTAAAGTGTTTATGCTGATCAAATTAGCCAGGGCACAAAGCGATCCATAACAAAAATGAAAAGTTATTCAAGTTAATGCAAAACTTATTAACATGTACAAGTTAGAAATTTAGCAAAAAACAGAAACATCCAGCTGCTATACATATATACACAAATACAAATCACTTTAAAACCCACCATATAAAGATAACATTTCATTCTATTTCTTTTATTTCATTTGAAGCCATGTTTTTCAACATATTGGGATCCTATATTCATGCATTTTTATAACTTTCTTTTTATACTCAAAATGCTAACACACCCTTACATCTTTTTTAAACTTTTATTTTGAAATAACTTTAGACTCATATAAATGTTGTAAAAATAGCATGTTTTCAGTGTACCCAGCTTCTTCCAATGATAACATTTTACATAACCAGAATACAGTGACCAAAAATAGGAAACTGACATTGGTAAAACATTATTGGTCTACACTGTAGTCCTTATTTAGATTTCACAAGTTTTTATATATGCCCCTTTTGTGTGGGTGCATATGTGTGTGTATTTCTTTGAAATTTTATCTTCAATATAGCTTTAATTTGCATTTCTTTTATGGTGAATGAGTTAAATATCTTTTCATAAGTTTAATTACAGTTTTTATATCTTTTATGTGAATTATTTGTTCATGTATTTGCCTACTTTTCTAACTGGTTTTCATATTCTGTTTTGCAAATTTTAACAATTCTTTAAGCGTTAGGAATATCAGCTCTTTATTTGTGATATATGTTGCAAATATTTTACTTTGTCAGTTGTCTTTAGATTAAATTTTTTTTGAAAAAAAAAAGCTGTGTTAAAATATAGTTCACATACTATATATTTCACACATCTATAGCGCACACTTGAATGTCTTCCAGTATATTCAGAGTTGTGCAAACATCACCACAATTAATTTTGGAACTTCTTTCCTGGAAACAAAGAAACCTTATAGTCATTAGCAGTCACTATTTCCTTCCCAAATTTTCCAGCTTTAGGTAAAGGTCAACCTACTTTCTATTCCTAAGGATTTGCCTATTCTTGAAATTTCTTCTTACATCCTAAGACTTAATAGGTCTACAAACATGATATTGTAAAGAGCTGCATTGTATTCTATGGTAAAACGCTGCCATATTTGTTTCAGCCAGTGTGATTATTAAATATTTAGGTTGTTTCTAAATATCACCTTATAAATGATGCATTTGATTAACACTCTAATGAGTTATGACTACTTTCATGTTAATTTCCTAACGACTGTTTGGTCAAAGACAGGGCACATTTTTAAAGCTTTGTCACATTTTGCCAAAAAAAAAAAAAAAAAAAAGGAAGATGTTTTAATTTGAACTCCCTTTGAAAATGGACAATTCTTGAACCTTTACCAAAAACTGTAATTAGAGATTATTTTAAAAATTATCTTATTTGAAAGATGCCTCTAACTCTCTGATTAACAGGAATTCAATTGTTTTATTAATCACATTAATGAGATATTCTTATGACAGACTGACCATGCTCTTTGACCATTTATAATTGAAATGATAGCTTCTTACAGATGCCTAAGAGCTTATATATGAAACATATTCACAAGTTTTGTCAAATATATGGCCAATTTTTCTCCATTTTTTTGCCTTTTAAAATTTTGTTTCTGCTTTTTGTTCTGTAGATGTGAAAATATTTTTATAAATATATTAATCTTTTTATTTTAATCTTGAAAATTACACATATTATGTATACACCTGAAGGAAAGCCTTTTCTAATTCCTTTATTTTTATTTTATCCACTAGTATATGTGGAATTTATTGACTTGTATATTAGGTGGAGCTCTGTGTTTCCCCAATTAAACAATTGTGGCGTATGCATTTTGTAGAAGCCAATGGTGATGCATTTCGACAGGAACATGTACTATTCCTGCTCAGAAAAAAATCAGTGAAAATTGTCTAATGTACTCTTATGCCGTAAATACAAACAATTATCATAATCATTTGCTTGTGCTTAAAGTTATTTCAGTGAGCACATTAGTAATAATGCGCTAACTTAGAATATCAAATATTAATCATTATATTTTGTATACCTTAAAACACATACTGAATTTTTTAAAGGTGCAGACAACCAGCACACTTTCCCACCCAAGCTAATTTCAATGTAATTTGAAATTGATTTGAATCTGTATTTGGAAGATGCAAGTGGCTCATTCTTAAGTTTTATGGAGAAATCAGAGAATTTTAGACCTGCACAACACAGTCTCCTGTACCTGAGATAAAGGCGGGAGCTATTTTTTGTTTGTTTTTCCTTTCTGCTCTGGGTTTATAATTAGAATACAAATAGTCTTGGTCCTGCAAAAAAAAAAAAAAAAAAAATCTAGGGAAGGATTATTGATATAAAATAGATTTGATTTTTTTGATGGCATTTCCTGAATCAGAATCAAATTGTTTGGTCAAAGATGTGTTTGGTCGCATCTTAAGTGTTACTGACTTCAGTCATTGCTGTTTGAGATTTCCCATAGGCTGAACCTAGCCTAGCTCACTGCTTGCATTATCATCCTGTGGAGAAGCAAAACAAAACAATACTGACACAGAAATCAACCTTCTCCCATAATAATGTCCTTAGAAATAGGCCTGATAGCCAAATTGAAAAAAGCATAGTTGCCCCATATCTGATCTAGCCATTTCTTGCACTATGAACTCGGAGGAATTTAGGCTGGACCATCAATTTGAAAATACATCAGTGTCATTAATGCAGTGAGGCCAGGGCAGTTTGAATGATCATCTTCATGATAAAATCTGATTGTTTTTATTGAATGCTTTTATTTTTAACCTGTCATAAATTTATGTTTGCATAATACAAATTTGCAATTTAATATTTTATATCCTCTTTCAGTGTTTCCTTTCTGCTTTTTTTTTTGCTATTCTATCTTACGCTTTTTTAAAAAAAAATAAGTATTGTTGACATTAATCAGTTCCAAGGATTATAGGAAAAAGAGGTTTTTTTTTAACTAGTTATCTCCCCTTTCTAACTTTAGAAGATTTGAGGATGCAATCTGACCTCTGTTATTTACTCTGGGAATTTGAGGAAATTACTTAACTTTTCTGATTCTACTTTTCTAATCCATAAAATGGGTTGAAAGCTGCTATCTTGTAAGGCAGTAGTGAGGGTTAACTGAGGTTCTTCAGCTATTACAAAAAAGTCAAGTGATTACTTGTATCTGGCATGTTGCTAGGGAATTACAATATTGAGATGAAGAAGGTAGAAACTCAGGGACTTGGCCCTCAATAAATTTTAGGACCAGTAAAAGATAGGAAAATTTAGAGTCTGCGAGTTTTAACGAGACTGATTCTAGAAGAGCAATTCATTATTTCTGCTAATAATATAATGCAAAACATCAGTTGTCATCATACTTGAATGTTTGTTTTGTTATTAACTTAATGGAGCGCCTTAATTCTATTGACCTCATGTGAGAAAGCCCAGCTTCTCAAATAATTTGATTGTGTCTTTGTGAATTTATTTCACTAGGGTGGGGAAATTGAGGACCAGAGACTTGTGGTGATTTTCTTAAGGCTTTAGTGATAAGATCAAGGCTAGATCCAAATTTCCAGTAGATTTATGTAACTTAGTGCATTTTCATACTTATGCCAAAATTGCTTATTTTCTTTTTATCAGAAACACTATTCAGAAAATGAGATCAGGTTTTTTTCAGGTAGAATACAATTAAAAAAAGAAAAAACAATTACAGGGAAAGCTCTTATCCAGAAATGGAGCTAGTTTTCAGCATCTATTTAGAATTTAAATACATTCTAGTGGACTCCAAGCAGATTAGCTTGTATTTGAAATATAAGCTCAAATGGGAGGTTATAATCAGAAAGAATTAGAACTCTGGAAATTAAACTTACCTTGAGAGTAAATGGCTTTCTATGTGGAATTATTTTTTCTAAAAACAATTTTACACAAAATGCCTTTATAGGTAACTATTATTTTAATCAAATGTAATAATATACAAATGACATGAAGGAATGTAGGCTATATTGTGAATTATTTTTGAATTGTGACTATTACAGCTATTATAACCAGGAATGTAGCTAAAAACCTAGAATTATGTATTCAGACAATAACTGATCACACGTATTAATTCATGCTTTAGAATTCCGATATAGTCTATACAAGAAAAACTAGTCATCTCCAATTGATTAAAAGACAAGTAATTCTAATAATCTTGTGAGTGCAGAATTGAAAATGCACGTGATAATGGAGTTCAAGTAATAGAAAGTTCTTGAAGAAACTTATGAACCCCTTCTGAGATTTACTTTATAATGATTTATAGACTATCTTGATTGGGGTGATGGTTTTATGGGTTTTATATTTGCCAAAATTTATTGAACTATACACTTACTTTGTGTATACATTTTACTATATATAAATTATATCCCAATAAAGTAGATTGAACAAAACATCACCTTAAGTTGAATGATGCTATATTGATGTCAAATGCTCTGTTTGTCAAACTATTTTTCCTCATTCAGTCTCCTTGTTCTTTATACTTTGGTTACTAGAAGTGTAGCTTTTGGGAAAAAATAAAAATAATATATTCTTATAAATGTATGATGAAATACTTACCTGAAAAATGTCCAGAACAACATATGACAGAATTTTGACGTCTATGAAAGGCACCAGCCCTCTTTGGATTTCAGCAGCACTTTCTTTTGTACAAGGAAATGATGCTTATACAGAAAAGACACCACTGAACTTTCAGTGGTCTCCTATGAACGGAACTGTAGTACTCATTGTGTTTTAATCAACTGGAGTTTTATTCTATTTTTATATTACTTTAAAATTGAAGTTTACACATTGGTAATGTTAACATTTTTTAGTGGTAATAAAATGACATTCTGCAAGGAAATCAGGATACAGTAGCATACTGCATTAATTTTTAGAAGTTAGCATGAACCCAAGATCATGAAATCACTTTTCTATCTCTGTTGCTGAAAGCTTCTGAAGCTGGCAACAGAAGTAGCTACATCTTCACATCACCAGTACTCCTGATTGCCCCCTTGTGTTGATCTGTTGAATTTTAATCCCAGTCAAAAAAGGGGAACCAGGCATTTTTAGAGATCTCTTTCTGTTGTTGAAGGAGAGATCATTCAGAATGAGCACAGAATTTTCTATTATTACAAAAAGCAAAAAGTCTTTTTAAATATATCAAATCTATTCCTGAATGGACAAAGAACCCCACTGAAGGAGGCTATCACTGGCCAATGGATAAAAATGTAAACTTGAATAAGCTTGAATTCAAATGAAAATAATTTGAATCTGTAAAAAGCCATGAGTTCAAAATATAATTTAAATGAAAACTTACAATAAAATTTGCTATGATGTAGTTATGATGCCAAGAGAGGGTAACTTCTATAGTAGATACTTTTTTTAAAATTTATTTTATCAACTGTAGAATGTGTGTGTACAGGCATTCAATATATGCATATACATATATCCTTTTTCAGTGTTTGAGATTGTTTCACATATATATAATTAGTTATAGGCAAAATGAAAGCAAAGAAAAAGCCAATATAAATATTTGAGCTCATATAAACTCTGCATATGCAGATTGTGTGCATATATATTTGTATGTGTATCTTTGTGTAGCTAGTCTATAGGAAAGAGTAAAGAGGATTAAATTTGAGTAAGCCCAACATTCTCTGTAAAAGTAAGAACTCTGTCAATGGCAGGATGTTGTAACAGCTATTTTCTTACTAAGCAATCCTGGTATATGATAACCACTCAGAAAGATACTATATCAAAGGGATAGCCAAGGCATATGCAAGGGATCAAGGTGATCCTTTGATCACCTCTGGTGGTCATACCCATTAATTAGTTAACATTACGTTTTGCGATAATAGGTTAGCCAGGTTCCAAAAAGAAGAATTGTTGGGGCAGACTTGAACCTTCATTTTCTAGTAGATAAATTGCCATTCTATTGAAGTTACAGATAAATTTAACAGAAGTTTTGAATCACAATAAGTGACTGGGTCACAACACAAGAATAATAAGGTAGTATTGATGACTTCAAAAGTAGAGATCACATATTTTCTGGAAAAGATGTGAAATTCTTGGACTTAAAAGTCCTATGGGGCAGCAAATTGAATCACTCTGGACTACACAACAAATCACTTGGTAGTCAAGCAAGAACAACAATGACATTTACATTCAGATACAGTTCTTTCTATTTTTAAATTAAGTAAAATTATTATCATTCTAGGAAATTGCCAAACGAAATATCTACTTCAAATACTCACCCTTTAGAGGGCATAAGACAAGAAATAATCAACAAATTATAAAAACATAAAAATGTATAAATGTACAAATGAGTAAATGAATGATGATCAACATTCTACTGAATGCTCGAGGAGCTCTGTGCAGATTTCCGGAGCATGCTGTCTCTCTTTCTCTTTCTATGCAACTCTCTCTTTCCCAGTATTCTGTCCTGCAGACACTTGCCACCTGGATTCCAAGTCTCTTCACCTTTGGAAGTCCATCAGCCTTATTCAGAGGAGTGAACAGGGGGCCGACGTAGGGATCACTTCGTTTGTTTCCTGTCTGACAAGGAACTCTGTTCTTTGTTGGCTGATGTGCAGTGTTTCGAAAAACCTTGATTCATAGGTTTTGGCTTTTCTTTTGTTTGTTTCAGGGAGGGCAAAACTATTTTCTGTTAGTCCTTCTTTGCCACAAGCAAGAAAGGACATATGTGTTTAATATTATTGTAACAAAATAGGAAGTACTCATAAGGTTTTTCTGCTGCATACCAAAATAAGACTGTTGCCCTAAAAAAGTTCTTGTCCACTTGTTTGAGTTGAGAACTAAACAATCCCCTTTCTTCATGGTGCACAATATTTTTTTTTTGTAAGGAGTAACTGACAGACAAATTATGGTTATTCATACTTGGCTATATGGCATACATTTACTTTAAAATGAAAGAAGTGATCCTGTAACTTCAAGAGAAAGTGAGTGATCAATATTGGTTGCCAGTGATAAAATTGATGCTTTCGAATGAAATAAAAATTTTGGAAAACTTGTGTGGCATCCACTGTGAGTTGAGAGATTCCCAATACTTAGATTTTTCTGATAAGGATGTGATGATATTAACAAACATATTTTTTAATTTTTAATAAAATGTGTTAATATTGGAAGAACTGCATAACTGAGTGAAATCATATTTTTCAATGATCAATGGCAGAAAAGCATGCAAATATGAAAGACCATTTAAAGAGTGGAATATACAATTTAATATAACAGAGTATAATGTAACAGGGTATAATAATATTTATTGATTGGGTTTCAGATTGCACATTGTAATGAAGCTTTAATAAACCACCAACTGTCAAGTTTTAGTGTAGTATCAGGGAAGAATGTTCACAATTATCTGGAAACTCTATTAAAATATTCCTCTTTTTCCAACTGCCTGTCTGTGTGAGACTGAATTTTCTTCAAGTACTTCAAAATAACATATTGCAACAGATTGTACTCAGAATTATATAAGAGAATTTAGCTGACTTTCGATGGCCATCCATTAAAGAGATGTGCAAAAATGTAAAATACCACCGCTAATCTCCTCAATTTTTTTTGAGAAATTTTATTTGTTTTCTACTAAAATGTGTTATTTATTTAAAAATATAATACATGTATTATTTTGAATTAAATTAATAAGTATTCTAATTTTTTAAGTTTTTCGTTTATGAGAAATATTGATAAATATAACTGACTTAAAAAAATCTTTGGGATTTTCAATTAACTTTAGGGTATTAAGGGATTCACAGACAAAAATATTTTAAAATTGCTTCTTTCATCACTGTAATATCATATAAAGATAAAGCCAACATTATTCAAGCATATATCACATGCCTGGTCCTATCAAAGCTCTGTTAAAATATGCTCAAGCCATTTGTTTGTAAGGAAAGTACAATAAGATAAATACTATTATAGCCTCCTTATAGATATGAAAAATGGGATATAATTTTCCCAAATCATCAGCTAATGTGAAAAAAGTCAAAATTTAAACACAGGTTGACCGTCTCTCAAGTTTGTATTCTTAAACACCATTTTATATTTTTCGGCTAAGAGTTTTGTTACATGTTACAGTGATTTCAATATTTTAGAGTAGAACACATGGGATATCCTTGTTGAAGTATTTGGAAGATTATTTGAAGTATTTATTTGGAAGGGGCTTGAAAGTAGTTTTCTATAATTAAAAAGTGTTTGCTTATTTTTTAAGTTCAAAATAGATTTGTTACCTATACTATTAAGTAGATTTTAGAATACTAAATATCTTTTATTACACATTTTTTACTTTCTCCTAATTTAGAAAGTACATTATAGTGGTGAGAGCAGGGGCTCAGATTTTCTTGATTTGACATTGTAGGGCCATGGTCAAACCCTGCAAACTCTTTGTGCCTCTGTTTCATAATCTTGAAAACTGAGAGAAATAGAACCTACCTTGTAAAGAACTTTTTTAAGTTCCTTTTTTTAAAAATTTTTTTTATTATTTATTTATTTATTTATTTTCTTTTATTTATTTATTCTTTTTTTAAAAAACATTTTTATTATTATTATACTTTAAGTTCTAGGGTACATGTGCATAATGTGCAGGTTTGTTACATATGTATACTTGTGCCATGTTGCTGTGCTGCACCCATCAACTCGTCATTTACATCAGGTATAACTCCCAATGCAATCCCTCCCCCCTCCCCCCTCCCCCCTCCCCATGATAGGCCCCGGTGTGTGATGTTCCCCTTCCCGAGTCCAAGTGATCTCATTGTTCAGTACCCACCTATGAGTGAGAACATGCGGTGTTTGGTTTTCTGTTCTTGCGATAGTTTGCTGAGAATGATGGTTTCCAGCTGCATCCATGTCCCTACAAAGGACACAAACTCATCCTTTTTTATGGCTGCATAGTATTCCATGGTGTATATGTGCCACATTTTCTTAATCCAGTCTGTCACTGATGGACATTTGGGTTGATTCCAAGTCTTTGCTATTGTGAATAGTGCCACAATAAACATACGTGTGCATGTGTCTTTATAGCAGCATGACTTATAATCCTTTGGGTATATCCCCAGTAATGGGATGGCTGGGTCATATGGTACATCTAGTTCTAGATCCTTGAGGAATCGCCATACTGTTTTCCATAATGGTTGAACTAGTTTACAATCCCACCAACAGTGTAAAAGTGTTCCTATTTCTCTACAACCTCTCCAGCACCTGTTGTTTCCTGACTTTTTAATGATCGCCATTCTAACTGGTGTGAGATGGTATCTCATTGTGGTTTTGATTTGCATTTCTCTGATGGCCAGTGATGCTGAGCATTTTTTCATGTGTCTGTTGGCTGTATAAATGTCTTCTTTTGAGAAATGTCTGTTCATATCCTTTGCCCACTTTTTGATGGGGTTGTTTGTTTTTTTCTTGTAAATTTGTTTGAGTTCTTTGTAGGTTCTGGATATTAGCCCTTTGTCAGATGAGTAGATTGCAAAAATTTTCTCCCATTCTGTAGGTTGCCTGTTCACTCTGATGGTAGTTTCTTTTGCTGTGCAGAAGCTCTTTAGTTTAATGAGATCCCATTTGTCAATTTTGGCTTTTGCTGCCGTCGCTTTTGGTGTTTTAGACATGAAGTCTTTTCCCATGCCTATGTCCTGAATGGTACTACCTAGGTTTTCCTCTAGGGTTTTTATGGTATTAGGTCTAACATTTAAGTCTCTGATCCATCTTGAATTAATTTTCGTATAAGGAGTAAGGAGAGGATCCAGTTTCAGCTTTCTACTTATGGCTAGCCAATTTTCCCAGCACCATTTATTAAATAGGGAATCCTTTCCCCATTTCTTGTTTGAACTAATAAATATAAAAGTCTCAGAAACCTGCCCTTAGCATGGTAAGCTTTCCAATAAATACTAACTATACTTGTTATAATAACTAGGTAGTGTTAGGGGGTTATGAATGTAACCTCCATAAATAAAGTCTTTTAAGTAGAATGAGAACTTGCACCCTTTGATTCATAATTTCGGTTATTAATTACATGTAACTAGACCACATACAATCACAGTTAACTTCAGTTTCCATCTTCAATGCCTGATAACTACATAGTTGGCATAATTGCAACTCTCAATTTGTTAGCTTTATAAAAATAGTTGAGCCAATAGGTTAATGTATGCTTAGCTTATCCTCACTCCTTTTCCAGTAGGATTGAGACCAGTTTATGTCTACCTGCTGTTTAAAGAGTTATAGAAAAACCTGGGTTCCTAGCATCTAACCTTAATCAATTCTCATGGTGGAGTCCCTTATATTTGGCACCTTGAGAAGCTGCTAAGTTGTCCACACCTTAATATTAGGCACATGCTAAGTGCTTTATATACCTTTTTATATTTAGTCAATAGAAAACCTATAAATTGGTTATGTTATACCTACATTAGGTATAACATAAGGTATACCTCTTAGTTACCTTAGGAGGAATACTGCTGTCCAGAAAGTAGAGAAATATGCTCAGTGTTGCACAGCTATTAGGTGGCAAATACGAGGTTTAAGCCTAGGCTGGTCATCTCATTTTTGAAAGCTAAAGACTTTGACTTTCTTAGCTTCAAGAAATTGAAGTAATTAGATTGAAATTGAAATAGTTAGATCCATCTATAAGCTTATTTGCAATATTAGATCCTGTGATTCTGCAACAGTTGCAACAGGAGTATGGGGAATAACACAGTCTTTGGAATCCTATAAAGTGAAGATTGAATAGTTTACTAGCCATGTTAGCAGTTTAACCGAGAGCAGGTTCTTCAACCCTTACGTACTCATTTCTTCATCTAAAAACAAAAATAGGCATAATAATTTTACCTCACAGGATACTCAGGAGGACTAAATCAAACAGTCTATACGTAGCACGTGGCATATAATGAGCATTCAATATATAATATCTCACCTCCTGTTAACGGGGACTATTTTTAGTTTGGCGCCTTGGGTGCTAGCCCTTTTCCATTAGAAGAGAGTTTGTAAAGAAGCCAGTTGTTCTCCAGGTTTCTAAAAGCTCTGGTTCTTGTGATAGCCCCTTCATGGGAGATGCCAAAGAATTTTAGATAATGCTATAGAAAAGTACCATACAAATGTATAGCCACTGAGAAGGCACATTTTAGAGAAAAATGTTCCCACAGACCAGAACAAAGTTCTGGCACAGAGGCAGAGTTCTGCAGCCTTCCACAAACGCAGGCATTTTTCTTTGTCCCTGTCCATGGCAAAGCTATGCTCTGACCTCGTCATCCTTCAATCAGTTGTTCATCTAAAGCATTTCCTTTCTAATGATCATCGTCATGGAGGCAATTTGTTTGATTGGCAGCTTATTATTTCCTATTACCAGGTCCTCTGCTAATGAGTATTTCCCATCTGGATAAATATGTTCTAAATGGAACTTCTTCTGGAAGAGTAACAATATCTAGCCTTTTTAATGCAACAATTGTCTGTAAAATAAGAATGCCATGAATTTTATTTACTTCAGAATAACAATAGACAATATTAAAAGTATTATTTTGAGTAAATCTCCTTAAAATTGGGGATATTAGTAGTTGTGTTGAAACCAGCCAACTCAGTAAACAAGTTTCTCAAAATATTTAACTCAGTTTCATTTGTAGGACATTAACCATTAACTCATGTTCTATCACATTAACTTTTCAGGGATAGTTTTGAACTGAGATGAGATTGAATTGAATACATTAACTAATAAGCCACTAGATTGGACATACAGAAAACCAATAATTAGTATTGTAGTATTTGTGTTTGGGAAGGTGGGATAAAGTGTGATGAACAAGCGTTCTTAATGAGTGAGAAAACAGCTCAAAGTACATATTGATCTACAAACAAAATTGACTGACTATAAAATACAGTGACTTGAGATTATAATGCTTTCATAAGTCCCAAATTTGGAAGGGTTATATATCAGAATACTTAAAATACTCATTGACTGCTAGGGAATAGAATATTTAATAGCAGATTATTATACTGTCCTAGTTAAAATAATCACATGGGTAAAACTAAAGATATTCTAGTACATTTAACTCTTATCTATCTTCTT
Organism: Macaca nemestrina; assembly: GCF_043159975.1. Lineage (NCBI taxonomy): Eukaryota > Metazoa > Chordata > Mammalia > Primates > Cercopithecidae > Macaca > Macaca nemestrina. The sequence goes on from NC_092128.1 coordinate 68,371,157, forward strand.
TAACTTCCCACTTAGATATGAAATGATTGTTAATATTCATTGTGTAGCACAGAATTTCGCCTGTCCAAAGAAAGATCTGGCCTTTGCCCTAGGCTTTTGGGAGGTTATTTACATCATACATAATAGGAATGTCATTGTTTAGGATGAATCTGGATCTGGATTTACACTGGATCTTAGAGTGATGCCAGCCACACGCCATAGTCTTAGAGTGGGAGCTATTCATGCCAGGAAGACCAACAATGTGACATAGAGTGAGGACTTTTGGTCACGTTGTATCAGTTGGTGTGGAGACTGAGTCCAACTAATGGGCAATCAATCTATTAAGAAAGCCCACATAATAAAGCCACAATAAAAACTATGGACGTAGAAACTGGGTGAGCTTTCTTAGTGGTAATCTGTGCATATTGTTACACATCAATTCTGGGCAGGTAATATGTCTAGACTCCACTGGGAGAAGACAATGGAAATTTTTATTTGGAACCTTCCTAGACTCTTTGTAGCTCTTCCTTTGGCTGATTTCAGTTTGTGTCCTTTTTCTGTAGTAATCAGTAACCATAAGTACAAAAGCTTTCATAGAGTTGTGTAAATTCTTCTAGAAAATCATTCAACCTGAGGGTGATTTGGGGACCCCTCCCTCCTGAGCTTTTGGTTGGTGTCAGAAGTAAGGACAGTTGAGGACGGTGCTCTCAAACCTCACAGTTTGGTTAACTCCAGGGATTCATAATAAACATTATAAGCATCACTAAATCCTGTATTGACTTCTGAATTTTCTCAGCCTAAATTATATTCAGTAGAATTTTGCAGTTATTTTGGGCATATTATATTTCTCAGAAAGAGGTAATCAAACACTTATGTAATACAGAATTTATCAATTGCCTACTAGGCATGTCTAGCTAACATGTAAGATTATTTTATTAGTCCAGATATTTCATTGATTGAGATATGTCATAATCTCAGCTATGCTATGCTTTCTGATTGGACTAAACAATATATACTTTTTCATCAAATGATTCAATACAAATATTTAAGTAAAATAGTCTTATTCTATTCCAAATCCATCTGAATTTTTATATTTTTAGCATGGGGCAAATCAAATAAAAGTTTGTATATTTTTCTGTTGATTTTCCCTAAGGTTGTCTTAATGACCTGTGAATAGCAAGACTAATTATTTTGTTATGTCCTCATCAATTTTACAAATAAATTGAACCAGCCAAATAAGTTGGTTCCATTTGATTAGCTCCCACTCATTCTGCTTCAGCCATTGTCATTTGTTGGGAAGTGAGATTACAGAAACCAGCTCTCCCGTGAAGTGGAACACTGCCAACTCTGTTGGGGGAACATAAATCATATCACAGTTATATCTCAAATACATTATTAATAAAACTTTGCACTGTGGGTTTCAGCCTGCAGCAGACATTTTTGAACAGGTCAGAAAATGAAGAGTGTAAGTGGAAACACTGTGCCTTTAATTACAGCTCCACAAATGGCAGCACTAGAGCTACAGAATTGTTAAAAATCAATTAAGGAAGGTTGCCACCTGATCTCTCTGCACATAATCTGTTTAATTAGGTAGTCTGTTTCTGAAATCGAATGTTTCTGGAAACTAAGACTTTTCAACAGTGTGCAATTTTCCTTAGAAGAAATAGTTCAGAGATTTACTGGGCTCTGCTGCTTCAAAAGAACTAAGAATTTAAGAAATAATTGTACTCCTTTGCACAAATGGTATAACCTGACCCAAGCGTGTTAAAGAAACTTACCTGGTAACCTCTTAAAATGTAGTATAACTTTTTTAAGATTCGTCCTCAAATTGTTTGGGCATTTTATAATTTTTATTTTACTTGTTCACTAATAGAAATAATATTCATGATTCTGCAGTACAGAAAATACATCTCTAGTTGAAATATGTTCATAATAATTTCTATAATCCTTAAATTATAAGAAAAAAATAGAATTTTTATTCTGATTTTTAATAAATAATTTGACACATGCAATAAAGTTTGCTGTTAGAAACAAAAGCTGAGGAATGCTTTGTAATAGAAAGTATCTTTTGGAAGATATTCTAGTAAGGGAACATTTAAAATTGTATTATTGGTGTTCATGGTATCCCTATTTACAACAGTTCCATTATTCACTTGTTATTGTTGAATTCTAGCACTATTTACTTATTAGCTCATTTATTCCTCATGTAATTATGAGGAATTTATTAATATTCTCATTTTATAGTGAAGAAATTGAAACTCAGATGATTTTGGTAACTTAAGTAGATCTACGGGCATCAAAATAAAAAATTCATTAATTTCCTGAGAATGTTTTTTAGGATGTCACTATAAATAATTTTTTAAATGAGTAGAATAAATAATAACAAAGGCTGGGCGTGGTGGCTCATGCCTGTAATCTCGGCACTTTGGGAGGTGGAGGTGGGCAGATCACAAGGTCAGGAGATGGAGCCCATCCTGGCTAACACAGTCAAACCCTATCTCTAGTTAAAATACAAAAAATTAGCTGGGCGTGGTGGCGGGTGCCTGTAGTCCCAGCTACTCGGGAGGCTGAGGCAGGAGAATCACTTGAACCCAGGAGGTGGAGGTTGCAGTGAGCCAAGATTGCGTTACTGTACTCCAGCCTAGGTGACAGAGCGAGACTCTGTCTCAAAAGAAAAAAAAAATAATAATAAAATAACAAATGAAGACAATGTCAAACTTATTATATCTTACTTCTGAATCACAATGGCAATTGTAATATTTTAAGTTAATTTAAAAACATTTTATGCAAAAAGATCCCTATTGATGCCATTCATTGATCTAGAAAAAAATAAAATAAACTCTTTTAACAATACCTGGTAAACTTCTAATTGTTTATAAAGGTTAAAAAATCTTATTTTTTTGATATAAAAATGTTCAAACACGTGGAAAACACATAGATTCTAACATGACTCCCATAAACCCTTTATGTAGAATTAACAAATGTTAATATTTTGCAAATTTGCTTCTATAACCTTTTTGCTAAATTATTTTAACATAAATTGCAGATATGATACCTCAAACCTAAATTTTTTTTTATCAACTTAACGTTTCTCCCATTATAATGCCAAAGAGTATCATTACTATACCAAAAAAAGTTTACTAAATTTCCTTAATATTGTCTAATATCCTTTGCATTTTTCAATTTCACTAATTAACCATGAATGTCTTTTAAAAAAGTTAATTTGTTTAAACTAAGATCCAACTAATAAGGCATTATTTTTAGCTGGTATTTTTCTCTGGTCTCTTTAGTTTCTGAATCACCCCCAACCCTCTTTTTGGTGACATTGACTTGTTGAAGAGAAAGTTCCACCTATTTGTCTTATTTCCTCTTTGGCTTCATAGTATCATCCAATCTGTTTCTCTACTCCCTGTATTATTGATAAACAAGAAGTTAGATTTAGCAGCTTGTTTAAATTCATATTATAGTATTTTGGAAATAATTCTTCATAAGTGATTCTGTAAACCTATTGCATTGCATCTGATGCATACAATGCCCAATTTTCCCATTATTTCTTTTGCTAAGAGTGATCTGGGAATTCAGGTGGCTGCAGCGTGATTCCTTCATGGTAGATTTGTGCTTTTCCCTTCCCCATCGGAATCTTGCTGTGAAAAATGCAATTGGAGGCTGTACATTTTTAATTTTTAGTTTCATGTCAATCTCTGTAATACCAATGCCATATTCTTATATTTCCCCTGGTTTAACCCATAATTTTGAGATTTATAATAGGATATTTGGGGAGTTAAATAATCCTTAATTGTTGCAGACCATTTTATCTCTTGAATAAACCTCTGTAAAATGTGAAACTGCTCTTAATGTTTGTGGATCTGAGAGCGGGAAGTTCTCTCATTAAAGCAAAACCATCATAGAAATCCTTTTCTGTGAGTTTATTTTTAAAATAACTTAGTTTCCTCCTCCTTTCCAAATCCATGAAGAGAAGGATTTGCTTCTGGAAAACTTAACAAAGGGAGACATTGATGTTTTAGTAAGGCAAGGGGTGGTTCAGTGGAAAAGTATGTAACAATAGCTCTTGCCTTAGCCAGATCAGTTCCATTTTCATCTATTATGTGTTGAACTTCTGATTCTGTGTAACATGTGGTTTACAAGGTAGAAAGGTATAAACAGAATAATAAAAGCACACACATATGCGCGCGCACGCGCGCGCACACACACAATAACAACACACACTGTACGAAATATGCCACCTCTTGTCCACCTGGATCTTAGTACGTGGTGTAGGACCCTTTGAATTATCCAGATGGCATTGTGCCTGGAGAAGAATCTGGAAATCCTGAACCTAGCTCCTCTCCAGATGAGGGACAATGGGTAACCATGTGTGCTTTGTTGCTTTGCTAGTGTAACCCACAGGCATGGTCCGTAAAATGTTTCTATTATTTTTCAAATGGAACTGGCTATTTCAAGCTGCTGACTTTTGCTCAGGATTTTTTTTTTTTTTCTCTTGCTACAGTTCTTCCTTTTTTTCTGCCAGGAAAGTTTTCTTTTTTCTTTTTGAGATAGGATCTCACTTCCTTTGAAAAAAATCTTAATTATCCTTTAAAAGCAGAATACAAGTCACCTCATTTCTAAAATCTTCCCTGAGCCTCTCTTCTGTCTTATCACAAGAACTTTCCAGTTTGCAATTGATTGCTGGTATAATTATTTTCCTCCCTGAAGGGAGAGGCCCTCAAAGTTGGGTGGCGTGTCCTTTTCATCTCTGTTAGTTCTTAGGTTATAATAAGCAATAAATATTTGTTTATTGGTAAAAAATATTGTCAGCCTTCTGTAAAACTGGAAAAGAGAAGAAAGGAAAGAAAAGGGGAGAAAGAGAGAAGTCATCAACATAGAAGTCTGAGATCTTATTTAAGTCTCTGACTTTGGAATATCACCAGCTTGCAGTGCAGAAAGGCACTGGTGGTCAAAGATATGCTGACACTGGCAGAACATTTTGCATTAAGTTGAAAATTTAATTTATTTACTTTAGACATTAACTTAATAATGCCATAACTCTTGATGTCCAATAAATCTCTTATTGTTTTACATTTTCAAATAAGTATTATTTGCAATATAATTTACTGGAGCAGAGTCTAATACTTTTTGCATCTGTAAAACCACCCACAGAGTCACTGGTAGGTACTAGATATGCTTATTGAGCTGAGTAGAAAAAGCTATCTGCCAAAAAAGAATATTCATGAAAAAACAATTCCAATGAGAAACCAGATAATCTCTAGCTTTCTGGAAGTTTATAGAGCCGCTACAAAAAGGAAGAATGAAAAGTGGGGGATAAGAAACACCTCAGGGCAAATGTTATATGTTATCTCCTCAGTGCCACCAGGGATGTGCTAGTCAGAGTGTGGAAGTAGTCATTTATCCACACATTGACTTTAGATGCCTTGAGGCCTGGCACAGTCTGATACGACCTGGGGAAAAATAGCCTGGGATTGGAACTCAACTGCTCACACACAATGCTTATTTCCTAAGACCCAGGGAGGAACAGGAAGAATGGAGGCCTATTTCCTTTTTGGTATCACATTCTTTTCAGAGGGAAGATGAAAAACAAAAAGGGGTATATGTCTATATGTGAGACTACCATATAGATGTATATATGTGTGTATATATGTCTATATGTGAGACTACCATATGTGTATATACATATGTTGTTGTATATGTATATGAGTGTACATATACACATAAATATATATACACATTTTTATATGTAATTATATACAAATACATATATATAAAAATGTGTATATACACACACACTAACGATTATTTAAGGATATGCAGTAATTATTGTTCCAGAAACTAAGAAGAAAATAGAAAATGGCAGCAAAGAAATGGAAAACAATCTTTTGATTTTGGCAAACTATTCTTAATTTGACATGGTATCTGGAATACTTGAAGATACTCTCAGTGTAAATTAGTGTATTAAATTTAGCAGAATTAACTATCCTTTAGAAAATATAAGAAACAATATTACTATATATCAATGAAGTGAAAAAGCAAAGCACAGAAAACTCTTCAGCAAAATTCTCTTCACTCCGATAGTGTTCAGTCTCATTCTGTGAGCGTAGCCTTGTTCTCAACTATGTTAGTATTCCATCAAAAAATATTTGTTTAAGAAAAACTCTGTTTCCAATGCCTTGTTAAGAAATCAAAATATTTCTTCCTTGAATAAGAAGTTCCTTTTAAAAAATATATATTTAGCTTTAGAAGCTTATTTTTTAAACCATTTCTTTAGCTACTAATTTTAACGCTTAATTTTAAAACCCTCTGAATTATTAAAATATAAAATAAAAGGATGTTTTTAATAAACTTTTTAAATAAACTTGGAATAGTGTCTACACAGGTTTGATCAGGAGAATCAGTGGAATAGGTGATATTAAATATTGTCTTCCATTAAAGTTATCTAGGTGTGGGTGTTCAGGGATGGTCGGGGCTCATGTTATCTTCACAATGTTTGCATTACATGAGGTGAGGTGGATTTTAATAAAACAAATTATGATAAAGTGTGATGAGTGCAGCAGTGGGGAAATATGCAAAATCTAAACGTACTTAGCATGGAGAAGAGAAAAAGAAACTCTGTCTAAGGACTTGGCTATGCTTCCTGAAGTGGTGACACCTAAACTGTTGTGGTTGTTCTTGTTGTGGTTGTTTTTCAGTAGTTGCTTTGGTTCTTAGTTGGTTTGTTTTCGAATATGGATACAAGTTCTTTAAGCTTTCCTATATAGGAATAATATAAAAGGGAGGAGGAACCATGTTGAAAAAGGCACAGACGTGAGTCAGCATATAGCATTTGGGGAATTATTACTAATTTGGTATGGCTAGAGCAGTAGTTTCCAATCAGAAGTGATGTTGCCCCCACAGGGAAATTTGGCAATGGCTAGAAACATTTTTGGCTTTCACAAAAGGAGTGGGGGAACAGTACTACAGCATCCAATAGGGAGAGAACAGGGATGATGCTAAAATATCCTACAGTACAAACAGGACATCCTCCACAACAAATAATTACCTAGGCCAAAATGTCAATAATATCAAGGTTGAGAAATGCTGGGTTAGAGCATGAAAGCTTAGGTGATCAAAAGAGATGAAGCTGAACAGGCAGAGAGTGTCCACATTATGGGGGCAGAAGGAGGAGTTGGGATGGCTTTGAATACCTGCTTCAGGAGCAAATGAGTAGCGTGAGTATTATCAGTGATGAAGAAATAAAAGGAAAGATGCAGGCCCAAGCACAAATGCATAGGTGTGAATAGCACAGCTAAGGAGTGCACTCACAGAGGTTACCGTGCACCTAGTTTTTCCTGGAGTTGTGCAGTGAGCAAACTGCACCATCAGTCTCAGGGAAGAAACCTTTTTGCAGATATAAAACCTGAAGAAACTGTGAAATCCGAAATGATTGTAAAGTATATTTAGATTGAAATATTTCATATGAAAATGCATTTTCTTTTTCTTTTTCTTTTTTTTGAAAATAAAAGGTCAGTGTCTAATTTTAGAGATTATGGACTTGATTAGGAGAGGATTAAGAAGGGCATATAGATTGGTAAAAAAAATGGGAAAAAGTCTCAGGGACAAGAAAGATCAATAATTATGTCATACAAATGGTGACACAAATAGAGGAACTAGTATGGGAGGTGCTGAGCCATGAGGCAGGAAAGTTTAACATTACTTGACAAAGAGATTTGGATACTAGCTGTTGGAAGTTTAGATTTGATGCAGTAGGTTAGAAAAAGTCCTTGTAAGTTCCTGAACAGGAGAGAGATGGATGAAAATGGCCTTTGAGTAATACTGTTTTTCCAGCCCTGTGTTAGATAGATCATAGCATGAAGAAAATGAGGCATGTGAAAGGGTGATCAGCTAGGAGACTATTGAAGTTCTGCCCTCAATTTACAAACAAAATAGCTGCTCACTGCTCCCCATAAAATATTCCTTTATATACATGAAACGTGCTATTAAGTTTCCTTTCAATTTTCTTGGGTATGTACACTTAGTCCTTTAGGCTTTTCTCATCGGGCACATTTCCCAACACTGCGGTGATTTATTTTGCTCTTGCCTTTGTACTCTCCAATTTTATTTTTCCATATCTCACTTCATTTACCATGATTCAAATTGAACAGAGTATTCTAATAAAGTTCAGATCAAAACTGAGTAGAAGGAAAGGGTCTTATCTATTCAAAATAAAATATTTATTTATTTTTATTTTTTAAGGAATTTAAGAAAAATGAGAAGAGTGGGCTTGATCCAACATTTTATATTTTTAATCATAAATAATGAGTAACAACATATGAATAACTGATTAGTAAATGTATAAACTACTGTATTAAAAGTTATTTTTTTATTTTTATTTTTTTGGGACAGAGTCTCAGTCTGTTGCCTAGGCTGGAGTGCAGTGGCACAATCTTGGCTCACTGCAACCTTCACCTCCTGAGTTCAATTGATTCTCATGCCTCAGACTCCCAAGTAACTGGGATCACAGGTGCCCACCACCATGGCCAGCTAATTAAAAGTTGTTTCTTAAAATTAAAATTTTAATTTTATTAATTTATTATTTAAATATAAATTTTCTTAAAATTTAATTTGTCTTCAGTGTTTATAGAAGGACATTTCCATTCAAGCCTCACTTTAATATGTGAACATTTAAAAAAATAATTGCAAGGTTATTTTTTAAAAATCCTTGCCTTATTTAAAAATAAGGCAAAATTATTTTAAACTTATGGAGTTAAGTCCTCCTTGTATTCAGGCCTAGAGAAAAAAAAAATGACCTCTTTCTGCCTTTCATTATAAATATAATAAAAATGTACCAGCAAAATACCTGAGTATAAATAAATGCAAAGATTTTTTTCCACAAGCCTAGGATGGGTTAAATGATTCAAACAATAGGAAGAAATTCTATATCAGATAATAGACTAGATTTATCTTCCTATTTGAAATAAGTTTTTTAAGTCAAAATATGGGAAACAATAATTCTCAAGACATTTTACATCAGGCAAAGAGAGCAAAGGTCCCTGTGAGGTAAAAACAAACAAGGTGAGCCTTATGTCATGTGAGTGCTTCAGTTTACTTCCTGGATAAAGTTTCCAGGCACAACACGGGGAGAGGGAACTCAGGTAGAGCCTGGCTCTTTTTCGGAGTTAAGGAGATAAAACTAGTGGCTAAAGTTTGCAGAATAGAATATCAGAGGAGAGAAAGACACAGCCAAAAACCTGAAAAATCTATATACACTCTCCCATGATTATTCAGTAGAGTTCTGATCAGTGCATGTATATGTGAAAATCATCTAAGACTTGTGGAAAAAACACCCAAAAGGATTAGCGGAAACATCTGGGAATAGTACTATTCCCATCAACCAGAGTGAAAAATCTTGTAATTTACAGGGGACGGTTCTCAGAAATCTTTGCCCCTGTAGGGTAAGATTTACCCTAGACAAAATGCCTAAGAAGCTTAATAGCAAGATCCAAAAAGACCAAACCGTTTCTAAGAAATTTAAACATACTATAGAGCAAAGATCAAGAATATTTATAGAAAAAATATTTATTACCCAATAACTTAAACATTTACGATGAATGGCATTCGAACAAGAAGTACCAACCATACAAAAAAGCAAAACAACAACAACAAAATAACAAAAATCATTCAAAACTAATCCATAAATGACATAGTAAAATGGTATTAAAACATTTACTATAACTGTATTCCGTATGTTTAGAAAGCTAGAGGAAAGGTTGAACATGTTAAACATAGTCATGAAAGATTTTTAAAAAGATTCAAATCAGGCTTCCAAAGATGAAAAGTTTCAATGTCTAAGATGAAAAATACACTGGTTGAGATTAACAGAAGATTAAACATTGCAGAAGAAAATATTGGAGAACTTGGAAACAGCAGTAGAAAATATCTGATGTGAAACGTAAAGCAAAAAGCCTGGAAAAGAAAAATAAGTAGATTGTTGGTAAGTTGTGAAACAACTTCAGGTAGCCTAATATATGTGTAAATGAAGTGCCTGCAGAAGGGGTAGGGCATAAAAATATCTCAAGAAATAATAGCTGAATATTTTCTAAATTTTATACAAGCTATACATCTGCAGATCTAAGAACCTCAACAACAAATATAAGAAACATAAAAATGCACACCAAAGCACATTACAATCAAATTGCATAACAGAGGTGATAAAATCTTAAAAGCAACCAAAAGAAAAAAGACACATTTTGGAAGAGAGGAACAAAGACACCAATGACAGCAGATTTCTTTGGAAACAATGCAAGCTAAAAGACAGTGGAGCAACATCTTTAAAATATTGGAACAAAGAAACCAAAATCTAGAATTCTTAACCTACCAAAAATACCATTTAAAAACAGAGATGAAATAAAGATTATTTTTTTCAGACAAGCAAGGGCTAATGATTATAATACTAGCAGACCTACATTATAAGAAATGTTGAAGGAATTATTAAATAGAAGCAAAACATTACCACATGGAATTCTGGTTCTACAGGAAGAAACAGCATGGAACAGTAACTATATGAGTAAATATAGAGAGTTTTTCTTATTATTTAATACTCTTTATTGTCAACTGTTTAAAGCAACAACAATAATAACGCATCATGGAATTTATATGCAGAATTGAAATGTGTGAAAACAGTGATACAAAATTTGGTAAGGGAGAAATGGACGCATACTTGGTTCTTACATGTGAAGTGGTATAACATTGAGTACCATGTGATATGAAATACTTCAGAGATGCAAATGTCTGCTCTGAGAAAGGAACATCTCTTGCTTTCCAGTGATAGCTTCTTCAAATCTATTTGGCATATGGTAGTGGTGAAAAGAGGGCAGGGAGTTTTTTCATGGTAGATACTATGGAAGAAATGAAGCCCAAGATGAAAAGATAAGTTTTTAAAATTTTGTCTTAAAGAGGGAATGCAAAAGTCAAAAACACAATTCAGCATCTGGTTGTCCTTGCATACAAGGCAAAGTTTAAGCCTGACACCCCAAGAACATACATCATGATGTATTATCAGAGGACCAGTCAAGTTGTGTTTGATCCCTAGCTTCCAACTAGCATGTATGTTCTAGTTGCAATGTTAGATATATTTCTTACTATGAGTCACAGTCAGAATAGTTGGAGAGCCAGTGGTCTGAGATGAGTTAAAGTCTTTGACCTTAGCTATAAAAATCAATGGATATAAGCAAATTGCAGCATAGCACTTTCAATTTAGGCAACTAAGCTATGTAAAAATTAGTATGTGATCAACTTTTAGCTATGTTTTAAAAATTTTAATTAATTTATTTTCTGGGTAAGCAGCAAATTCTAAAAGCAGAGAATACAATAAAAATGTTATATCACACCTCTCTCTCTTAGACTTAGCCTCCCTTCCAAGAAGCAACCAAGAGACAGTTTCTTGTGTATGCTTTTGAGGATATTTTACTCAGGTGTTTTAAGACAGCTTCAGGGATTTTTCTACCTAGACTGATTAAGGCCCTAGAAGGCTGAATACCTTTGTATTGCTCAGATAGCCTGATTTATGAGTACCCAACAATCACATTGTAATTCTGCTGCCCAACCCTTGTTACCTGGCCACTCCAAATAAGACTCATTAAAAATGACTGACCCCATGAGGAAAAGCATCCACTGGCTGACTCTCTAAGACACATACCTAACTTATGCCCTCTTCATGATGGAATACAAGAAAACATCTGATAACAATGGCTAACATTTAATGAGTGTTTATTCTGTTCCATTATGATTTAAGCAGTGTACAAGACATCAATCCTCATATAAACATCAAATAATCCCTTTGAGAATGGTGCTAGCATTTTTTTGTTACAGATGAGAAACCTGAAGCACTTAAGTAACTGCAAATTCACGCAGCTAGTAAATGATGAAGTTTCGATTCAAGCCAGGCAGTCTGACTCCAAGGTTATGCACTTTATCCCAATATCAAACTGCCTCTTCTCTAAACTGGTAAAAACTGCTCTCTTTTCTTGCTGAAATAGAAAAGATATGGCTTTTTGAGGACCCATGGCTAATCATCAAACAATGGTTTTCCTCTCCTCCAACCCATTTCTGTAGCAGAGGTGTGACCCTACCCTGCTTGGAGTGATAAGAGGCTATACCCCTGTACTCTTCTCTAGCTCAAACTAAAGAGGAATGAAAGGCAACATTAAGTAGGTATTTATGCATGTGTGTTTTTATCCATATTCTGTGAATTGGTGTCTCTGTTAAAAGATTCAATCATCTGGAGAACAGATAACCTGCTTTACCTTCTTCTGGAATTAAAAAGTCAGTCTTTCATCAGTCAGACAAACGTATTCTGGGACAAGCTTAAGTAGTGGCCCTCAGGCAGTCTTAGATTTTCTAACAGCTGAAGGGTGAATAAGGAGGAACACAATTGGAAGCAGAGTTAACGGAGTTGGCAGAAGAGATACGTAAAGGATTTATTTAGTTTTGTGTTGAGGGTTATGTGGTGTCAAGGCTCCATAAAATCTTAACTAAAATTGGCACTGCTCTCCAAGAGTTCTTGGTAAAGTGAATTTTTTCTGGGAAATGTAGAGATGCCAGTTTCAAAGAGGTGGTCATTGAAAGATAGCTGGATTATGCTAACATTGATTTTTCACATTCTATTCAAAGATTTTTTTGTGCTCAGTAGTCAATATCTCTCTAAAATGTTTAACTTTAAATATGTGACATTATGTCACATTAAAATGCTATATATAACTCCCAAATATAGAAAGTTAGTCCCCAAATATTGTATAAATATGTATATATATTTTCACTGAACTATCAATGTACCAAGTTTCTCCAAATTTTAAATTTAAATTTTGGCTAAAAATTTCACCAATGTATAATAACTTTCATAAAGATGAGTATGCACAGAACCATAGATATTAAGATGGTATGACCTTCTTGAAAATAGATTGTGCTTATTTAATTCTAACAGAGCTTTAAACATGCATGAGGACTTAATAAATGTGTGTTTATTGGTGCTAAGGATAAGATTAAAATGTTTTGAAGGCTGTTACAATTAGATTTAGCACATTGTTTAAAAAACACAAATTCCACAAGGAAAATATTTCAAGTACATAGTTAATAATATTTTTAATGCTGTTTTCAACTATTTTCAATTTTTTAACTGAATGTAGGAATTAATATTTTAATATCTTGGTAGTGGTGTCCATATTTCATGGGTCTTTCAACATAATAATAATAGTGAATATTTGTTTATTTTTACTATAAGCCAGGAAAATATATTAGACATTTGACAAGTTATCATATTTAAACCTTAAATAACTCGATGATGAATTCCCATTTTACCTTCATTTTATATGTGCAAAACAGAAGCTTAAGTCATCATTTGGCTATTTTCACACACACAGAAAATGAGGGGAACCAGATTCATACCAGGAAGTTTTATTCCAAAGGCTGTGCTCTTAAGTAAGTACTGCATTTGTTTCTTTCTTTTTTCTTTTTTTTTTTGAAACAGAGTGTCACTCTGTTGCCCAGGCTGGAGGGCAGTGGCACAGTCTCGGCTCACTGCAACCTCCACCTCCCAGGTTCAAGCAATTTCATGCCTCATCCTTCTGAGTAGTTGGAATTACAGGCTTGTGCCATCATGCCCAGCTAAGTTTTCTATTTTTAGTAGAGACAGGGTTTCGCCATTTTGGCCATGCTGGTCTCGAACTCCTGACCTCAGGTGATCCGCCCACCTTAGCTTCCCAAAGTGCTGGGATTACAGGCGAGAGCCATGGCACCTGGCCTGCATTTCTTTACCTATAATTATCTATTTCTCTTCACCTCTAATTTCACTAATTCATAAACAGCAAAAAAGTCTAAATACTTCTTCTCCCCAAATTAGGCTAACCTCTGACTTTGTCTTGATGGATATTACTTTTTTAGTTTCCTTTCTTCAAGGTACTTTCACCAACATAAAGCCTCTTGTAGCAATAGGAGTTAAATTTGATAAATTTTATCACTTATTGGAAGGATAGAAAGTAACTTTAGCAACAAAAAACATGCAAATAAGCATGAATATTACTTGAAGTCAAAGGGTAGACAGAGATGGAGTGATGATTTTTTGTTTAAAATTAAAGCCATTACTTTTTATACAGTTGGTGATTATCAGAGAGGGACAGAGAGAATGGGGCATGTGATAGAATTTGATGAATATTTTATAGTTGATGAAAATAGAAAACCAGTTACTAAACGCTGCCAGATGATGTGCTACCGCAGGATCCCTGAAGTGGTAGAGCACAGTGAACACACTGGGGTACTTTGAGGCGAGTACAGACATGATTAAAAAAAAAAAATCATTAACAGAAAGGCCATAATGAATTATAGTTATACTAATATTGAGATTAATAATATATCATTTGAAAGACTTTTGGAGACATTGTAGCATGGAGAAACATAGTTATTTTCCAGAATAATGATTTTGAAAATAACTGTTAGCATTATGCATTTGAGAAAACACAGCGGCAACAACTGTGAACTTAATGATGCCAATATTTTCTGGCTTTTTGTTTTTCTGGTTCTATAGCTATAAGGTAGACATATTTTCAACAGTAATTTTAGGAAATAAAACAGCTTGAGATGGAAGATTATTAATGAGGAGGCTTATAAACATTCCCTGAATGTGTAGGAATGGATATATAAATGAACACCATTATGAATGCATTAAATATTAATATTGACATTTAAGTATATATTTTGCATATCATTGGACCTCTGTCTAATGAGCAGATAGGTTTCATTGGTTTTTTTCAGGCAACGCTTCTCACCAATCAAATTAATAAGAATGAGGAATGTTTGCTTACTTTAGGAGCTGTGGATGTGTGTGCACGTGTGTGTGTCTGTGTGTGTGGTGTTTCTGTATGGGTAATATTTGGGTTTAGTGTTTTGTCTATATTTATTTAAAAACTTATGACTTAATGACAACTCATCAGATACAACCAATGAGTTTAGCAGGAAAATTGGATTAGGCCACTTTTTCATCTGTTTTACAAAAACTGATATAAGCCAGTTTAATAAAAGGGCACGAGCTTTTCTCTAAATGGTAATTTTATAAGACATTTAAAAATAATAATTAATTCAGTCTACTTTTATGTGGGTCTTGATTTATGTGAGTTATGTGAATCATGATTTAGCAAAATTTTATTTGGGGAATAAGAATATACTATTCTCTTTAATTTTCTCTTTCATTAGTTTTGAGTAACCACTTAGAACCATAATTTACAGTCATAATGTTTTCCAGTTTTGATCTGACAACTTAAATCTGACAATTAATAAGATAATTTATAAATAATCAGGTCCATTAGGACAGAAATGTTTCCCATAGCAATTATGTGCAGCTCAGTGTTTCCTCAAGGAAACATTTGACTCTGTGTCCATGTGCATGCGTATGGAAATATAGTGTCGTTTAGATATAAACTAATACTTATTGTTTAAACTAATATTATATAATGGATATTTGAGTATGCAGAAACAATTTAAAAATGTGCTTTTAGTCAAAAGGACAATTCCTGAAATTTATTACATTCATTAAAAAACTATAAATTTCCTAATGTAGTTCAAAAAGAATAAAGTTATGGAGTTGTATAAATTTCTCTATTGAGAAAAATCAATATTTTATAAATATTTTTAAATTTTAGAAAAAGTAAGGTTAATATTTGATGTTTTATATCTAAACTTTCTAAAATATAATGTTCACTTGTGTCTGTTTTCTTTTAAAATCTGGTTACACTGACTTCAGATATAATTAAGAACTCTGCTTTGTAATATTTGGAAAATCGAAACTCACCAGATTTGAGCTGATAGAGAAAGAAAATGCTCTTGCTCAGAGTATTACAACATAAAATATTCTAGAGGACAACAGTATATTTGACAACTTTTTCTTTGAAGAAATAAAAACTGGGTAAAGACTTATGTTTATAGTTTATACATGTATCATTTAGCAGATTTAATATTTTAATTTTTCAGTTGTTTGCTTGACATTGGAGTATATTTTATCCTTCCTTTAAATTGTTACAGGTGATATATTTATTTTTGATACATTAAGTGAATTAAAATGGGATTTCTTTGAATATTTTTATGTATACCCTGGTGGGTAGCAAAATTATGCCTGGAAATTTCTGACTTCAGTAAGTTTTTTACTCTTCATATTCACAAATAAATAATCTCTTTAATTGGATCAAAGCAAGTTACCCAAGCTTCATGTGAATTCTTTATCAGCAGGATTATTGTATTATGAGAATCTGAGTTTCATATTTACAATCCTGTGTCTGAGATAATTGGATTGTTTTGGTAAAGAATTGTGCTAACAAAAGGAAAATGAGGCAGAGGAAGAAAAGAAAGAACTTGATACATACAAATAGAAAGACATGAATAAAAGAAATATGTTAGGCACTGCATTAACCAATGTGAGATATAAAGGAATATGAATAATTAATTTGTTTAAAGCAGTGTACCTCCAGAAAAACTTTTGGTCTGTATTTGGTATCTTCAAATGCCATTTAATAAAATAGCACCAGAACATTGATTAAGTAATGTTGTTTTGAATGGTACAGTTTTATGCTTTTTATTCCATGGGCAAAGCAAGTTATTATTCCTGGAAGAAATAAAGTTGGCAAAGTCTATTACAGAATCACACTAGTCAATTATGCTAAATTTCTGCCCAGGATGCTGACTGACTGCTTTGGTTTAAACTGTTAATCTTTACCTCGTTTACAGTTTCTTTTCATTCAATTGATACATATTAATCTACTAGAGTGTTCCAGATATATTTTTAAGTGCTAGAGAACATAAAGATGAGTGAGATGTGGTCCTTGTCGTTATGAGGATCCCAGTGTAATAAATGAGAAGTATGACAATTTTTAAAAATGGGCTTATAACATTAATGGCTACCATTTTAAGCACTAGTCATCTACTAGACATTATTAAATGTTTTCACCAACTCCCTTAACATTTCCATGGAATTAAAGAAAAAGATGAAGCCAGGAGTCTTCTGAAACTAGCCAGCAATGCACAGGAAGGAAACAACCTTGCCAGCAGAGCTGCTAAGGAAAGACCTGAAGACATGTTCTGGAAGGATCCAGTGGCTGGAACTGGAATAGTACAAATACCAGTTAATATCTAACTGATAAAGTAAGGCATTTAATATAGGGTGCTTAGGATTTCATACTTTATCCTCAGCAGAAGTGGGAAGCTACCACATTTTTTTGTATGGATTTTATTGATCTCTCAGCGATATGTGTCACATTTTCTACTGTGGCTCCTAAAACCTTTGATACCCACTGTCTGCAGTACAGTGTCACTGTAATAACATTTCTTCTATCATAGGTCTGCACTTATTCTTTACACTTTCAGTGTACTTTCACATAAAAGATATCTTATTCTTACAAGAATCTGAGATATGTAGAATATACTTTAACCATTTTGGAGAAGGGAGAAATGCTGAGTGTTCCAGCAGCTATCATTAATAACCCTTGCATATTGTTCAGTAGCATAAGATTAGAATTATGAGAACAAGAAGGAGATGCAGCCACGTGGCATGGAGGAGAAGCAAGAGAAGTGAATGCTGTCTTGGGGTGGGGGGTGGGACCCAATGCTAAGGACAACTGACAATCACTTCAACATCTCCCATCTGCCAGCCTCACTAGCAACATCACCGCTACAGTAAACTACCATCTGGCATGGCTGAGAAATGGGATGTTTTACTAAATAACTTAATCAGTTTAATAGAACTTTTGGGTTGAATTATGTGCTTTCAAATAAGTAGACTAAAGAGCATGTAGTATAAAATTATGCAGCCCATATTTTAACCTTTTTTTGATCATCTGAAATCTACTTCAGGCCTACTCACTCCCATTGGAGCTTCATAAATTTGGGGGGAAAAAACCCTCATACTTTCAAGGCACCATGTCTGGCACTGGGAATGCAAAGATGAAATGCTATAGCCCCTACCCTAAAAAGCTCACCCTTTAGCCAATAGTACAATAATTACACTGATTATAGAGCATCTGAGTATTTATGTCAAGGTAAATGACTAGCCTAGGAATAATGATGGAGGTATACAAGAAAACAGAATGGAAAATGAAACCCAAGGAACATGGTAAACAATGTTATGAGCTGTAGCGAATACTGTAGATACACCAAAATTTAAAGTAATAGAATTTTCCAGTTGAAAATTTGTTCCATGGGTCCTAAAGTCACCCCTTTGTAGATTACTTGTAACGATACTTTTATTTTTGTGAAATACATGATCACTATGTAATTTTTGCATGGCATTGACTGAGACAAGAGAGCAATTTCCCAGTCAGGAAAAGACCACTGGCCTAACCCACCCTCTTGTACTGGGCCTAACCCACCCCCTTGTACTGGGTAGGTGCCAACTATGAACCCGGGTTTTGTTGCTTTGATTCATGGATGTTTACACTCATTTTTTTCAGCTTTTCCTCCTTCAAACTGATTATACTGTTCACTATCCTGCATTCTGCTTTTCACTTTGCTTCTACTCCTGTCTCATGCTAAGAACCCAGAATTTCACACCTGTACCATTGCAGTGGTCTCTATTCATCACGCCACATCTCACTGCAGTTAAAGTAAAAACAGGTTTTTTTTATACTTTAAATTCTAGGGTACATGTGCACAATGTGCAGGTTTCTTGCATATGTATACATGTGCCATATTGGTGTGCTGCACCCATTAACTCGTCATTTACATTAGGTGTATCTCCTAATGCTATCCCTCCTCCCTCCCCGCTTCCCCACAATAGGACCCTGTGTGTGATGTTCCCCTTCATGTGTCCAGGTGATCTCATGGTTCAATTCCCATCTATGAGTGAGAACATGCGGTATTTGGTTTTCTGTTCTTGCGATAGTTTGCTGAGAATGATGGTTTCCAGCTGCATCCGTGTCCCTACAAAGAACACGAACTCATCCTTTTTTATGGTTGCATAGTATTCCATGGTATACATGTGTCACATTTTCTTAATCCAGGCTGTCACTGATGTATATTTGGGTTGATTCCAAGTCTTAGCTCTTGTGAATAGTGCCGCAATAAACATACGTGTGCATGTGTCTTTATAACAGCATGACTTATAATCCTTTGGGTATATCCCCAGCGTTGGGATGGCTGGGTCAAATGGTATTTCTAGTTCTAGATCCTTGAGGAATCGCCACACTGTTTTTCCACAATGGTTGAACTAGTTTACAGTCCCACCAACAGTGAAAAAGTGTTCCTATTTCTCCACATCCTCTCCAGCACCTGTTGTTTCCTGACTTTTTAATGATTGCCATTGTAACTGGTGTGAGATGGTATCTCATGGTGGTTTTGATTTGCATTTCTCTGATGGTGAGTGATGACATTTTTTCATGTGTCTGCTGGCTGTATGAATGTCTTCTTTTGAGAACTGTCTGTTCATATCCTTTGCCCACTTTTTGATGGGGTTGTTTGTTTTTTTCTTGTAAATTTATTGAGTTCTTTATAGGTTCTGGATATTAGCCCTTTGTCAGATGAGTGGATTGCAAAAATGTTCTCCCATACTGTAGGTTGCCTGTTCACTCTGATGGTAGTTTCTTTTGCTGTGCAGAAGCTCTTTAGTTTAATTAGATCCCATTTGTCAATTTGGGCTTTTGTTGCCGTTGCTTTTGGTGTTTTAGACATGAAGTCCTTGCCCATGCCTATGTCCTGAATGTTATTACCTAGGTTTTATTCTAGAGTTTTTATGGTATTAGGTCTAAC
This sequence comes from Macaca nemestrina, assembly GCF_043159975.1. Taxonomy (NCBI): domain Eukaryota; kingdom Metazoa; phylum Chordata; class Mammalia; order Primates; family Cercopithecidae; genus Macaca; species Macaca nemestrina. The sequence goes on from NC_092128.1 coordinate 68,390,903, forward strand.
ATTTAAGTCTCTAATCCATCTTGAATTAATTTTCGTATAAGGAGTAAGGAGAGGATCCAGTTTCAGCTTTCTACTTATGGCTAGCCAATTTTCCCAGCACCATTTATTAAATAGGGAATCCTTTCCCCATTTCTTGTTTCTCTCAGGTTTGTCAAAGATCAGATGGCCGTAGATGTGTGGTATTATTTCTGAGGGCTCTTTTCTGTTCCACTGGTCTATGTCTCTGTTTTGGTACCAGTACCATGCTGTTTTGGTTACTGTAGCCTTGTAGTATAGTTTGAAGTCAGGTAGCGTGATGCCTCCAGCTTTGTTCTTTTGACTTGGGATTGTCTTGGCAATGCAGGGTCTTTTTTGGTTCCATATGAACTTTAAAGCAGATTTATCCAATTCTGTGAATAAAGTCATTGGCAGCTTAATGGGGATGGCATTGAATCTATAAATTACCTTGGGTAGTATGGCCATTTTCACAGTATTGATTCTTCCTATGCATGAGCATGGTATGTTCTTCCATTTGTTTGTGTCCTCTTCTATTTCACTGAGCAGTGGTTTGTAGTTCTCCTTGAAGAGGTCCTTTACATCCCTTGTAAGTTGGATTCCTAGGTATTTTATTCTCTTTGAAGCTATTGTGAATGGGAGTTCATTCATGATTTGGCTCTCTGTTTGTCTGTTACTGGTGTATAAGAATGCTTGTGATTTTTGCATATTGATTTTGTATCCTAAGAGTTTGCTGAAGTTGCTTATCAGCTTAAGGAGATTTTGGGCTGAGACAATGGGGTTTTCTAAATATACAATCATGTCATCTGCAAACAGGGACAATTTAACTTCTTCTTTTCCTACCTGAATACCCTTTATTTCTTTCTCTTGCCTGATTGCCCTAGCCAGAACTTCCAACACTAGGTTGAATATGAGCGGTGAAAGAGGGCATCCCTGTCTTGTGCCAGTTTTCAAAGGGAATTTTTCCAGTTTTTGCCCATTCAGTATGATATTGGCTGTGGGTTTGTCATAAATAGCTCTTATGATTTTGAGATATGTTCCATCAATACCGAATTTATTGAGCATTTTTAGCATGAAGGGCTGTTGAATTTTGTCAAAGGCCTTTTCTGCATCTTTTGAGATAATCTTGTGGTTTTTGTCTTTGGTTCTGTTTATATGCTGGATTACGTTTATTGATTTGCATATGTTGAACCAGCCTTACATCCCAGGGATGAAGCCCACTTGATCATGGTAGATAAGCTTTTTGATGTGCTGCTGGATCAGGTTTGCCAGTATTTTATTGAGGATTTTTGCCTCGATGTTCATCAGGGATATTGGTCTAAAATTCTCTTTTTTTGTTGTTGTATCTCTGTCAGGCTTTGGTATCAGGATGATGTTGGCATCGTAAAATGAGTTAGGGAGGATTCCCTCTTTTTCTATTGATTGGAATAGTTTCAGAAGGAATGGTACCAACTCCTCCTTGTCCCTCTGGTTGAATTCGGCTGTGAATCCATCTGGTCCTGGACTTTTTTCGGTTGTAGGCTATTAATTATTGCCTCAATTTCGGAGCTTGCCATTGGTCTATTCAGGGATTCAACTTCTTCCTGGTTTAGTCTTGGGAGAGTGTAAGTGTCCAGAAAATTATCCATTTCTTCTAGATTTTCTAGTTTATTTGCGTAGAGGTGTTTATAGTATTCTCTGATGGTAGTTTGTATTTCTGTGGAGTCGGTGGTGATATCCCCTTTATCATTTTTTTTTGCGTCTATTTGATTCTTTTCTCTTTTCTTCCTTATTAGTCTTGCTAGCGGTGTATCAATTTTGTTGATCTCTTCAAAAAACCAGCTCCTGGATTCATTGATCTTTTGGAGGGTTTTTTGTGTCTCTATCTCCTTCAGTTCTGCTCTGATCTTAGTTATTTCTTGCCTTCTGCTAGCTTTTGAATGTATTTGCTCTTGCTTCTCTAGTTCTTTTAATTGTGACATTAGGGTGTCAATTTTAGATCTTTCCTGCTTTCTCTTGTGGACATTTAGTGCTATAAATTTCCCTCTACACACTGCTTTAAATATGTCCCAGAGATTCTGGTATGTTGTATCTTTGTTCTCATTGGTTTCAAAGAACATCTTTATTTCTGCCTTCATTTCGTTATGTACCCAGTAGTCATTCAAGAGCAGGTTGTTCACTTTCCATGTAGTTGAGTAGTTTTGATTGAGTTTCTTAGTCCTGAGTTCTAGTTTGATTGCACTGTGGTCTGAGAGACAGTTTGTTATAATTTCTGTTCTTTTACATTTGCTGAGGAGTGCTTTACTTCTAATTATGTGGTCAGTTTTGGAATAAGTGTGATGTGGTGCTGAGAAGAATGTATGTTCTGTTGATTTGGGGTGGAGAGTTCTGTAGATGTCTGTTAGTTCTGCTTGCTGCAGAGATGAGTTCAATTCCTGGATATCCTTGTTAACTTTCTGTCTCATTGATCTGTCTAATTTTGACAGTGGGGCATTAAAGTCTCCCATTATTATTTTGTGGGGGTCTAAGTCTCTTTGTAAGTCTCTAAGGACTTGCTTTATGAATCTGGGTGCTCCTGTATTGGGTGCATATATATTTAAGATAGTTAACTCTTCCTGATGAATTGATCCCTTTACCATTATGTAATGGCCTTCTTTGTGTCCTTTGATCTTTGATGGTTTAAAGTCTGTTTTATCAGACACTAGGATTGCAACCCCTGCCTTTTTTTGTTTTCCATTTGCTTGGTAGATCTTCTTCCATCCCTTTATTTTGAGGCTATGTGTGTCTCTGCATGTGAGATGGGTCTCCTGAATACAGCAAACTGATGGGTCTTGACTCTTTATCCAGTTTGCCAGTCTGTGTCTTTTAATTGGACTAGTCTATTTACATTTAAGGTTAATATTGTTATGTGTGAACTTGATCCTGTCACTATGATATTAGCTGGTTATTTTGCTCGCTAGTTGATTCAGTTTCTTCCTAGCATTGATGGACTTTACATTTTGATGTGTTTTTGCAGTGGCTTGTACCTGTTGTTCATTTCCATGTTTAGTGCTTCCTTCAGGATCTCTTGTAAGGCAGGCCTGGTGGTGACAAAATCTCTGGTGACAAAATCTCTACGCCTTTGCTTGTCTGTAAAGGATTTTATTTCTCCTTCACTTATGAAACTTAATTTGGCTGGATATGAAATTCTGCGTTGAAAATTCTTTTCTTTAAGAATGTTGAATATTGGCCCCCACTCTCTTCTGGCTTGTAGAGTTTCTGCCGAGAGATCTGCTGTTAGTCTGATGGGTTTCCCTTTGCGTGTAACCCGACCTTTGTCTCTGGCTACCCTTGACATTTTTTCCTTCATTTCAACTTTGGTGAATCTGACAATTATGTGTCTTGGAGTTGCTCTTCTTTAGGAGTATCTTTGTGGCGTTCTCTGTATTTCCTGAATTTGAACGTTGGCCTGCTTTACTAGGTTGGGGAAGTTCTCCTGGATGATATCCTGCAGAGTGTTTTCCAACTTCATTCCATTTTCTCCGTCACTTTCAGGCACACCAATCAGACGTAGATTTGGTCTTTTCACATAATCCCATATTTCTTGGAGGCTTTGTTCATTTCTTTTTACTCTTTTTTCTCTACACTTCTCACTTCATTTCATTCATTTGATTTTCAATCACCGACACTCTTTCTTCAGTTGATCGAGTTGGTTACTGAAGCTTGTGCATTTGTCACATAGTTCTTGTGTTATGGTTTTCATCTCTATCAGTTCTTTTAAGGACTTCTCTACATTGGTTATTCTAATTAGTTATTCGTCAAATCTTTTTTCAGGGTTTTTATTTCTTTGTGCTAGTTACGTAGTTCCTCCTTTAGCTCTGAGAACTTTGATTGACTGAAGCCTTCTTCTCTCAACTCCTCCAAGTCATTCTGCGTCCAGCTTTGTTCCATTGCTGGTGATGAGCTGCATTCCTTTGGAGGGGGAGATTCAGTCTGATTTTTTGAATTTCCAGCTTTTCTGCACTGCTTTTTCCCCATCTTGTGATTTTGCCTGCCTTTGGTCTTTGATGATGGTGACATACTGATGGGGTTTTGGTGTGGGTGTCCTTTCTGTTTGTTAGTTTTCCTTCTAACAGTCAGGACCCTCAGCTGTAGGTCTGTTGGAGATTGCTTGAGGTCCACTCCAGACCCTGTTTGCCTGGGTATCAGCAGCAGTGGCTGCAGAAGATAGAATATTGCTGAACAGTGAGTGTTGCTGTCTGATTCTTGTCCTGGAAACTTCGTCTCAGGGGTGTATGCTGCCGTGTGAGGTGTGAGGTGTCGTTCTGTACTCAGTGGGGGATGTCTCCCAGTTAGGCTACTCAGGGGTCAGGGACCCACTTGAGCAGTCAGATTGTTCGTTCTCAGATCTCAACCTCCGTGCTGGGATATCCACTGCTCTCTTCAAAGCTGTCAGACAGGGGCATTTACATCTGCAGAGGTTTCTGCTGCTTTTTGTTTAGCTATGCCCTGTCCCCAGAGGTGGAGTCTACAGAGGCAGGCTGGCCTCCTTGAGCTGTGGTGGGCTCCACCCAATTCGAGCTTCCTGGTGGCTTTGTTTACCTACTTAAACCTCAGCAATGGTGGGCGCCCCTCCTCCAGCCTCGCTGCCACCTTGCAGTTAGATCTCAGACTGCTGCGCTAGCAATGCGGGAGGCTCTGTGGGCGTAGGACCCTCTAGGCCAGGTGTGGGATATAATCTCCTGGTGTGCAGTTTGCTAAGACCCTTGGTAAATCGCAGTATTAGGGTGGGAGTTACCCGATTTTCCAGGTGTTGTGTGTCTCAATTTCCTTTGGGTAGGAAAAGGAATTCCCTTCCCCCTTGCGCTTCCCAGGTGAGGTGATGCCTCGCCCTGCTTCAGCTCTCGCTGGTTGGGCTGTACCCGTGGGCCAGTGCCAACTGTCCAACATGCCCCAGTGAGATGAACCCGGTACCTCAGTTGAAAATGCAGAAATCACCCATCTTCTATGTTGCTCATGCTTGGAGCTGGAGGCTGGAGTTCTTCCTATTCGGGCATCTTGGGCATGCCCTAAAGTAAAATTTTTGAATGATAAGCCTAATCATGTCACTTCCCCTCATAATATCTATTAGTGGCCATGATGATAAAAGCCTATAATATGTCTACAAGGCCCTGCAGTGGTCTAATCCGTGCCTGTCCTTCTAGCTTCATCTTGTACTACTGTCTCCTTGCTCATGTTGCTACAGCAAAACTTGCCTGTTTTCAAATCCTGGAATACATCCTATGGCTTCTTGTCTCATAGCTTTTCACATGCTGTTCCCTCTCCCTACAATGCTCTGATACCCCTGCACCCGGAACCATACCTCGGCTTCCTTAATACTTATTATTCCTGATGTCCATACAAATGACCCTTCCTCTACAAACATTTCCCTTGTCCTCCAAAAAAAGCTGGTTGTCTTTGTTGGTGTGCCATGCCCATCATAGCTTGAATATCAATCTGTTTTGCCATTTTAATATAATTATATTTACTCATTCAACAGGTATTTATTGAACATTTACTATGTTCCAGACACTGGCGTTACATGGTCTTATGTCCATGTTACATTAAACCGGAGTTACAAAAGACAAGCCCTGTTTTATTTTGTTTTTTCTTTTATGGAGTTTATAGTTTAATGGTGGAAAAAATGAAGTGAATAATACTTTAAAAACTGAATTTCACATGTAGTTTCTGTAGATGAAATAAAACAAGGTGATTTGGTAAAAAGCACAAAGTAGAGAGGGACAAGTGGGCTATTTCGAGTGGATGTCAAGTAAGGCTTTCTGAGGAAGTGGCATTTGAACTGTGATTTTATTGCTAAGAGAATGCCAATCACAGGACTATCAGGCAGCAGAACTTTCAAGGAAAGGGAAAGACCAGTGAAAATGTCTGTCTGGAGGCAGAAACAAGCTTGGCGGTTGGAAGAGGAAGACCGGTGTCACAGATTTAATTAAAATTGGCCATCACGTGCCTGTCTCCTCCACTAGACTGCAAGTGTCTGTAGGATGGGGCTCTGTCTCCTTTATCTCTGAAGTTTATTGTACAAAATCACGCTTTAAAACTCTGCTCAGCAGTTAATTCTTTTGGGAAGAATTTGATGTCTTCTCTCCTACTCCCTGCCCATCCCCACTACAAAAACACACACCTGCATTCATCCTGGGTAGAAATGACTGCTTTCTTTTTGTAATTCAATGCTACTGCCTTCATATTTTTTTCTTAACATGTAGAACTCTTTCTCATATTTGTTTTTATACCTCTCACTTCTAACACAGTCATGAGAGTAGGGGCTATTTCTGATTCAGTTACATGTTTCAAATGCCTAGTGTAATAAGCTCTTAAGCATGCAATCAAATTTTGTTGCAATGAATGAGACAATGAATGTATATATGCCTTATCTCTGCTATGGCTTCTATTTTTGTCTTGATCAAGGTTTCTTGGAAAACAGAACCTGAGGTAAGGTACCTTAAATGGTAATGTGGTTATTGAGATGTGCAATTTCAGGGTCAGGCAAATGGAAGTGATGCCAGGAAGGATGAGAATGAGAATGTGTTACACAGCTGGCTTTCAGAGACCAACTAGTTGCTTGGTCATATGAGATGTCTCGGGATAGGCTGTTTGGAAAATCCACCCCTAGAGGAGTATTCATCAGAGGCACGATGGAGAGGGAATTTATCTGCTGACTTTCTCTTGCCTCTAGTTTTCTATTATTTGTCAATGTATTGATGTTAACTCCCCTGGGTCAACTGGCCCCACAGGTATCCTCTGGAGAAGTAAAATCTCTTGCCTGTACTTCATCTGAGACCAAAAGCAATGGAAAGAACTGGAGATTCAGTGTTGGTCTCAGGCAGTTGGTCAACAGGGGCCCACAGGGTCGGTTGTGGCAGTGGCAGCTATGGTGGAACAAATGGCCAAGGACCTGAGATGGCAGGCAAATTTGAGCTGCTCTGAGAAAGTGCATAAGAAGTGACTAATAAAATCTGCAGACTTGATTTTCTTCTAGTCTCTTTCTTCTCCACCCATAAAAATGTTTAACTTGGCCAGACACAGTGGCTCATGCCTGTAATCCCAGCATTTTGGGAGGCTGAGGTGGGTGGATCACCTGAGGTCAGGAGTTCGAGGCCATCTTGACCAACATAGAGAAACCCCATCTCTACTAAAAATACAAAATTAGCTGGACGTGGTGGTGCATGCCTGTAATCCCAGCTACATGGGAGGCTGAGGCAGAAGAATCACTTGAAGCCAGGAGGCACAGGTCATGGTGAGTCAAGATGGCATCATTGCACTCCAGCCTGGGCAACAAGAGCGAAACTTCATCTAAAAAAAAAAAAAAAAAAAAAAATAGGCCAGTTACGGTGGCTTACACCCATTATCTCAGCACTTTGGGAGGCAGGAGGATCATTTGGGCCTAGGAGTTCTAGATCAACCTGGGCAACATAGGGAAGCCTTGTCTCTACAGAAAGTAAAAAAAATTAGCTGGGCATGGTGGTGTCCACCTGTGGTCCCAGCTACTCCTGAGGCTGAGGTGGGAGAAATGCTTGAGCCCAGGAGGTCAAAGACGTAGTGAGCTATGATTGCACCACTGTACTCCATCCTGGGTGACAGAGCAAGACCCTGTTTCTTCAAAAAATTTAAATAAATACATACATAAATACATATATAAAATGAAAACAAGAAACAAACTTCTGTGACCTCGAATTCCCTTTTAATTTCCACTTAGTTCTCTCTCTTCTTTCTACCAAAACTTTTATTCCATCTATCTATGCCTCACCCTTGACACACCATGGAGGGCCAGCCCCCTTTAGGGTTTTACATCTGCTGTGCTCTAATATGGCTCCCATCTCTTTGATCTTGCTGCCATCTGCGCCTAGAGTGACCTTTTCGACTTCTTTACATCTTTGTAACTCAGGCCGTTTAAAATGGCGTCTATGCCTTTTCCCAGCTTAGTCTGAATGTCGTGTGCCTCCTTACTTAAAATGGCATCCTGCCCTTCCCTGAATCTTAATACTTATTACATTGGTTTAATATAGTATATTTTATACATTCTTCCAAAAATATTGTGAGAGTGAATTCTCTTACTGTTTTAAATTCATCTTTATGTATTGATTTTTGGTTCAATATCTTGTCCACAATGAATAGTAAATAAATGTTGGCTAAGCAAAACTATACTAGTTAAGACTAATAGAATAGGTGACTGACCAGGAGATCATTTATCTTATTTAATTTTAACGTGGACAAAAAGGCCAGAAAATAATACATATAATTTCACCTTATAATTAATAAACTTTTGATTTAATTGTAATTTTAAATAATATTATGAAAATAAGTTAAAGCGATGATTATCTGTGATAGAGTCTTTCAAGATGGCCATGATCAATTTTTCCTTTCCTTTGTGACTTTGTTTCTTTTTCATCAAGAGGTTGTGTTTATTCCCTTCCCCTTAAATTCAGAATTCAGGCTGGGATTATAACTTACCTTGCTTAACAGAGTGTAAAAGAAGTGCCTGAAATGAGGTGAAAAGCTTCCACTTTTTGTTTTGGGGCACTCAGCTGCAATATAAGTGGTGTATCTTCCCAATATCACCATGTAGTATTGTGAGCATGACTAACCTAATTGTGTGAAGAGAAAGAGGTCACATAAAAAACAAAACAAAACAAAAAGCCCTGACGTGTGACCTGACATGAAGTTTTTTCCGCCCAGGTCTGCAGTCAAGTAAAATGCACCCAAATGAGTAATCCCAGCCAATGCCACCTGGAGCAGAATAACCTCTCAGCTCAGCTCATCCAACCTACAGAACCATGAAAAAGTAATAGATAATAGTTCTAATCCACAAGGTTTAGGGTGATTTGTTGAGTATTGATAGATAATGGTCATACCCATATTTAGCTTGATATTTCCTTTAGAAATGAATCTTAACTTGATGACTTAGTACTAAAATGGTTGGCTTATGATAATGACCCTAGAATTGATTATAGTCAAGCCTGGTCATTCAGTTTGCAAGAGTCCACCAAGTGTTTCTGTGAAAGTGGAGCATTATAGAATGCCTTATAAGATGGGCACAACAGAATTGTGCACATTGCTTTGTGGTCATATGAACACAGTAGACCCTCATTAGTGGAACGATGAGTACATAAGAAATATGAGAAAAATAATAGCTGGTGGAGAAGACTCTAAGTAAAGGAAAAATCTTGACATCATTAGGAGTAAACTTGCTATATTAGGGTTCTGCAGAGAGACAGACCAATAGGAGATATGTATATGAGAGAGGCGATTTTTTTTTTTTTTTTTTTTTTTTTTTTTTAGGGAAATTGGCTTACAGTATTATGGAGACTGAGAAGTCTCATGATAGACAATAGGCTGTCTGCAAGCTGAAGAACCAGGGAGGCCAGTTGCTTTGCTGTCCAAGGCTGAAAGCCTTAGAAACAGGGAAGCCTGTGGTATAACTCAGTTTGTGGCTGAAAGCCACAGAGTGCAAAGACCAGAGAACCTGGAGTTTTAATATCCAGGGGCAGGAGAAAAAAGGTGTCCCAGATCCAAGAAAGAAGAAATGAATTTGCCTTTTCTCTGCCTCTTTGTTCATCTGCACCCTTCACTAGTTGAATGGTGCACGCCCACATTAAGGGGGGATTTTCCTCACTAAGTCTACAGACTTACATGCCAATCTCCTAGGGAAACACTCTCAATGACACATCTAGAAATCATGTAGTACCAATTCTCTTGGTATCCCCTAATCTGGTCAAGTTGACACCTTGCTTACTTGCAATAATGCAACTTTCTAACAATATGTTTAATATAATGCTAGTAATGACAAGAACAATAAAAAATCACATTTTACTGAGTTCTTTTATATGCTTAGAAAATAGTATCTCATTTAATGCTCAGAATAACCACATGAGACAGTTGCTATTATTATAGCTACTTCACAGTTAATTAAACTGAAATATAGAGAAATTAAGTAACTTGTACCAAGCCACATGACAAGTGATAGAGTCTGGCTGAAAATTGATCATCTGATACTAGACCCCTCAATATTAACTGCTGGTTATATTAATATATAATGTCTGTTAACATAATCACCTATTTTATATATATATATATATATATATATATGGGCAATATTCATAATTCTACTGTATGTGTGTGTGTGTGTGTGTGTGTGTGTGTGTATGTGTGTGTCTATTATGCTTTTCTTTAAAACAAATACTGCCGTGACAAGATGTTTTGGAACGCGAAGGTCCTCTATATTTCAGTGTCAAAGGTAGTACATAGCTTTGGTAAATGACTTCCCTTTACTGATAGCCTGACTGCATCTACCTTCCCCTTCCTTCTATCCCTTATTTGGATGTTGGTACTAGAATTACCTTCTCCAGTCCTCCTCGCTGCTCATTGATCAGCTCATGAACCAACTGGGCTACGTATATCCATTACTAAAGAACAGTAACCTGATGTTAGGACAAAGTAAAGGTACTTGAGTATAATACATAATCTATTGTTTTCTCATTACTTCTTCCTCAACTATTATTCCTTAGTTCTCCAAATAGAGAAAATAATTTTTACCTCTTTTCAAATCACAAGAGTGATTGTAGAAGTGATTTTAAGCATTCAGGCACATACTCCCATGCACACATAACAAACTCTATTCCACCCATCAGCTTAATGTTCTTGGCAATTTTTTTAACTCACACTGTGGGCAACCACTGCCAGCTTCAATTGGCTTGCTGCCTTTATTGATGTTTTCAGGACCCAAGACCTTTTTATTCATGTTTCCCATTAATCTCAGATGCTTTACAACATTTCTAAAGACAGGAGAACATATTGGGTCAAATTTACAGCTATCTTTGAACTCAGTAGTTGAATCTGCTAAGTCAAACCCAGGTTTCAGCCAGCAAAGTAGCTTTGAAATGCTGAAAAAGACTCAAAAGCTTTCTTAGGTGTCAGTTCCTCATGGGAGAAAAGAGAAGGGAATCGCATTTCAATGATTCAAATCTAGGTATATCACAAATGCAGCCTGTTTATTTTATTTTTAGTGGAGTGAGAAGAATCACCTATTGAAGATGCTTTCTTATATCCACATATTTAGTCTGTTTTTTTAAAAAGTTTAAACCCATCACACACTACAGAGGCAACATATTTTTATAAATCACATGCTTTCATCTTATATGATATCTTAGTAATACAGTAATTCTTTAATATAAGGCTTACAAATATTTTTTAAAACTTTTCAGCATAATTATTTGAAGAATAGGGCTAGTATAGGCCACAACTATAAAACATGGCATTTATTTTTGCTTCCCTTTCATCTTTCTTCCAGTCCTTTGTATTACCCACCAGGTATACCTACCTTGGGGCCCATCCATCAGTCCTTCAACTCTCAGCAATAACCTGTTACTTTGAAAATAAATGGTATTTTCTCTGGGCAAAATTAAGAAGTTAGTCAGCCCTCTTTTGATCTTTATGACGCTTTTCAACATTTCCCAACGCTGCTTACTTTCTCTTCCTTCAGGTGTCAGAAAATCTCCTTTTTAAAATATCCCCTCTCACTCCATCAGATAGGGGAAGTAAATAGCAATATTCATTATTTTATTACCTAATCATAAGCTAAAACAAATACATTTTGACCAAATATATATCAAAAATTGTACTTTAAGTTCAATTTCTGAGTTTTAATGGTGGCAATGTTAGGTTTTAGCCTCCTTTAAATGTACTTTTGAGTATGAGAATATGTGTGGGGATATGTTTCAAAGATAAAGAACCCCTGGAGTTACATGTTTAATCCAAAGGTAGACTTGCAAGTATTACTGACTTGAGAATGAAGCAGTGTAGTGGGGAAGGGAAAATCTCCTCATGCCTTCCCAAGGAAGACAAGCAAGTGCAGGGCCAGCCAAGGCTTCTTACCTAGGCTTCCCTTGTATTTGGAAAATGTATCAGCCAGATGTCAGCCACAGATAAATCACTAAAACCAGCCTAGCAATTTTAAGAAGAAATGGCTTAAATATAGGGAAATATAGAATTATAAGATAGTTGGAAGTACTGAAGGACAGGCTCTGGGTTGGCCTCTGTAATTCTACCACAGACCAGGCCCTCCAGGGATGCTGCCAACTGTCACCATTAGAAAGGTGGGTGATTGGAAAACAACCACTTCCTGGTTGTCTTAGATGAAATTCCAAGATCAGGAAACTGCTACACTATTAGATGAAATTCCAAGATCAGGAAACTGCCACACTATCTCGTTAGAACTGCATCAGCTGACATTGAATTCCCAGAATCCACGGCTTCCCTCTCAATCTCAATTCACTTTCAAATAAATGATTTTTCTTTAATGACAAATTATAGTCAGAACCTAAGTCACTTTCAGAGGTGTAGCTGCAAGGGAGTCTTGAAAATGCAGATTTTTAGCTTTCTAGGCCTTATGGTACAGAAAACGGTGAGAAAAGATACCAAAGGGAGTCAATCCTGATATGTTAAGAATGCAAGTGCTCAAGTCATTTGTATGACCCCTGATCAAAACAGTTACACATTGCAAAAAAAAAAAAGGCATTGCCTAGATAAACAAAATATTCTTGAATCATTTGCTCTAAACTAGGATATTATTTCTAGGCCTGTATTCTATTTATTTGAAACACTTTTTCTATCTATATTATTGATGACAGCAATTAGATATTAACATCTAATATGTCTGTCATAAGGAAAGATATTGTGTTAATAAAATTCAGTAATGATATAATTTAATGTCATTTGTTTCTGATATTAAGTTCTATATTTCAAAACATTTTTCTATTAAAGGATTGATAATTCTGAATTCTGCAAGGAAGGGAGAACAACATAAACTGACTTTTTATTAAACTGGAGAAACATTTAGGAATAAATGATTGATATGTTGAATTGTCTCTTGCAGATAGGTAAAGGTACTTGGAAAACAAAACATACTATCTTTCATTCTTAGTGAGGTGATTAAATGAGATCAAGTATGGCAATCTGAACTATCTCTGTGAACTTTAATAAGCTACTCTTAGGGAGTCTGAACTGAAGACTGTGCAAGCATATAGAGGCTCCTAAGTTCAGAACAATTAAGAGGGTAGAGGAGAGAACACATCATTATTATAATACAAAAGTAAAAGTGCAATTTACCCTGGTAAAAAAAAAAACGCACTACAAAAACCTGAAAACGTAGGGGAAAAGTGCTTTTTAAATTTTTCAATTATTAAAAACAAGTGAAAGATAATAAAAAATGCATGAATTATATAGCTGAAAATATATGCTAATAAGAGAATAATTACACTATACTTTAGTGGACCTGAGCAAAATGTAAATATTATAAAGAAACACAAACATAAAATATATATTTAAACTTCAGTACACAATATGATGCTATTGTAGAATTTTTCCAATTGTTGAAGACAATGATAAAAGTGAAAACTGGGCTGGCTGCTGTAGCTCACGCCTGTAATCCCAGCACTTTGGGAGGCCGAGGCTGGCAGATCACCTGAAGTTGGGAGTTCAAGACCAGCCTGACCAATGTGGAGAAACCCCATCTCTATAGAAAAAATACAAAAATTAGCTGGGTGTGGTGGTGCATACCTGTAATCCCAGCTACTAGGGAGGCTGAGGCAGGAGAATTGCTTGAACCCGGGAGGCAGAGGTTGCGGTGAGCCAAGATTGCACCATTGCACTCCAGCCTGGGCAACAAGAGCAAAACTCTGTCTCAAAAAAACAAAACAAAACAAAACAAAAACAACAAAAAAAAAACCGTGAAAACTGAAGTGAAAGTGGTAATATGCAGGAAATTTTATGGTTTTTCCAAATGTATGTAACAGATTTCCATGGTGAACTGTGTTTTGTATTCAAACACAAGAAATTTTAAAACTTAGACAAAAATGCATTATTTCTTTAGTATCTCAGGGGAACTTAACTGGAAATTTTGTGTATCATCTTATTTATTGAAATGCTATAAAATAGGTAAACACATTTAAGTGGGATTCAGGGAGTTTAAACACAGTTCAGTATTATGCGGATAAATAATGGACCTGTGCAAAATTGAACTGGTGCTTTAAAATCCATGATTATGCCTGTAATCTGAACACTTTGGGAGGCCAAGGCAGGAAATGGCTTTAACCTAGCGGTTTGAGGTTGCAGTGAGCTATGATTGTGCCACTTCACTCCAGCCTGAGTGACAGAGCAAGAGCCTCTCCCTAAAAGAAAAAATAAAGAATCCATGATATTTCTATCATGCTTCTTGCACACCCTTCTAGGAGGAATTGATTTGCATTTAGTCTAATAAAATAATGTCCCCTCTTTCTCTCAAGTCTATTTCTTTTCCTTCTTTCCCAGTCTACCAAGACAGATCAGTTTTAGCTTGCCATAGCAACCTCTTGGACTTGACCCAGTCTTTGCAGACCTGTCAGATTAGTGATCTCTGTTGAACAAATTCCTTAAGTGACTCTTTCCTATCACGTTAGATCTAACTTGCTCTTTCTGAATTCTCTAATATAGATTTAAGTTAGCTGAATTAATTTTTGCTGTTCTTTCTGAATGCACTCCTGCGAGTCTAATGAGTCTAGGCCTCTTTAATTTAAATAAAACTATAATGCTTATTCCAGCATCTATACCTTTATTTACAATTATCCCTTTGATCAGAATATCTGTTTGTCATTTATTCGGTGACCAAAAATCCTAGACCCTTCTGGAGATCCCAGGCCAAACTTTTCCTTACCTATCAATGAGTTCTCTGACCACTAGGTCTATTTTAATCCACCCACTCCCTCACTTCTCTACTCTCTTGTTGCATTTAGAATAATTCTGTCTTATATTGTTTGCTGTTAAGTTCATGTGTTTTAATCAATTGTCCTGCAAAAAGCTGTAAACTCCTTGAAAACCTGGGCTATGCTTTCATCTTCTTCTTAATTAAAAGCAGTGTCTAGCTCATAGGTCAATTTCCAGGAGTTTTCAATACTATGCTTTAGCTCTAATAAAATCATTATAAGAGAATATAAATGACCTAGAAATGTTAATAAAATATATACCACTTAAAAAGTATGTTGATTAAAGTGAAATTTTAGAAATATGAATTAAAAATAAGTAATAAAGACAAACATATCACAGTGAGCTTTACCTTAAAAACATCATCTGAGGTAGTACAGGAAATTATACAGAGAATATTTGAAAAAATAGAATATATATATATATATATTTGAGACAGAGTCTCCCTCTGTCGCCCAGACTGGAGTGCAGTGACACGATCTCGGCTCACTGAAACTTCCACCTCCCGGGTTCAAGCGATTCTCATGCCTCAACCTCCTGAGTAGCTGGCATTACAGGTGTGTGCCACCAGGGAAAATACAATTTTAAAAAGCAAAATGACTAATCAAGTCTTTGTAGATACTGACTGATAAGAACTAGAAAGTAGAACATTTCTCACTCTTCCTCAGCATTAGAACCCTGAGATGAACATTAGCCAGGTCATGAATTTGTGGGTATATGTAGGATTAGAAAGAAGCAATTTGGAAACAATGAATTGTTAAATAATTGATTAATTTATATTAAAAGAGATGAAATCTGTAACACATATCTATCTGAAGGTATTATAATTTGAATTCCAGTCCTTCTTATTTTAGGGGTTAAATGGATATTAAGGGAATGTGAACCAGTGGTTAAAATCTCTTTGGGAGTTAGAAGTATCTGATATAAAATCCTGTCTACTCTTTTAATTATGGTGTGAATGTGGCCTAGTTACTTAGCTTCCTCCCTCAATTACATTCTTTATAAAATAAGCATAATAATAGTGTCTACCTCATAGAATGAGTAGAAGATTAAAAGCGAGACTGAATTTATAGCAGGGGAAAAATTCTTGGCATATCAAAAACATTAAATAAGTGTTTGCTGTTATTGCTGTTATTATTTTCACAAGATATATTATCTTTTACATCCACTCATAACAGAGCCAATATTTCTGTAAACCTTATTGTTTTGGAATTAAATGAAAAGTTGTGTGATAATATGTTACTCATTTCAATACATAAGGAATTTATACTTCTTCCTCACAAAAATAGAGCTTTTGAGAATATTCCTCATTATTTGAAAGGTGAAACAACAGAATATGACAGAAAATATTGAAAAATACTATTGTAAAAGAGATGGGGTTAAATAATCATTGGCCATTGCAAGTAAAATTTTGGGATTAAGTATATTGTTAAATTAGTCAATATGTACATTGTAACTGAAATAATTAGTTTAGGTATTACCTCTAACTTAAGATAACTCATTAATCTCATTTGAACTTAAAATTCTTCCAGTGGTGGTAATTTGAAATGGACTATAAACCCACTGGTACTTTGGGTATACAAGGGTTTCGGTCATACTTTGGGTCAGAAGGGTTTCAGTTCCTTCTGTCAGAATTCAATTCAGATTTCAAACCAGACTCTGGTCTCACCTTCTCCATTAGATAACACCAAAAATTTTCCTATTTCCCTTTAGAATTTATTATTTATATCACATTTTTAAAAATTTGATAATTTGAAGCCTTGTCTTGCAACTTACTACCTCAATTTTAATTTTATAGAAGATAGGTTGCTCAGTATTCTCATCTGTATAATGCATATAATAAGGGTGTCTGCCCGATGAGAATGGTATATGCATCAAGAGTCAATATATGTAAAATCCTTAGAAGAGTGTCTGGCATATATTCAAACCTATTTGTTAAATAAAAACTAGACTTCTTTTGCACTTCTTTAATCACCTATACTACGCTATTTTTGACAATGAAAACAAAATAGTACTTGAAATAATCATGAAGAAATTGGCAATTTTGGATAATAATGTACTTTTATACTAGAAGCTACTTTAATACACACGCATGCAATATAGATAAATTAGTAAAATATTTTATTATTATTATTATTATACTCAGAAAACAGTATAAAAAGGACCAGGTGGTTTGAAACAGGATTCAAGGTGCAAGAGATTACAAAGAAGCCTTCCTTGTAGATTGAATGTTAGTGCCAATTACTGACATAAACATCTTTGGAGGAGACGTTGTTAGAGCAAAGTTAATGACTTCTGTTCTTGTTGTGTACAATTTAAAGGGCCTATAATATGTTTTACCCATGCATCCTCAGCAAGGATGATATTGCAACCAAAGGGGGTAAAAATTGGTTGCTGCGGAGTAAAAAAATCTTACTTTTTATGCACAAAGTATAGAAAGGCATATAGTATATAAACATTTATGTGGTATATTTATATTATCAAAATTTCATGGAGGGCAATTAGAAAAATATTGTCTATCACACTTATTGGGAAGCACAGATAATGTAAAAAAGTATGAAGTTATTCAAGAACTATGGAATTTATGTGAGAATATGTTAGGGAGATCATATGTGTGTATGTATGCATATACACATATACATCTAAAGGGAGTCAGTGTACACACAGGAATTGAAGCCACACACATAGAAGAGTTTACCACGGTCAGTAAATTCCAACTCACATGAAGAACATTAGGAGAGGTTTAATAATCTTTCTGGACCCAACCCTGTGGAAATTCAATTTTTAAAGCTTCCCAAGTTATGTTTAAAGTGTAGGTAGAATGAAAAGCCACTTAAGGGCGTGCATGGTGGCTCATGCCTGTAGCGTCAGCACTTTGGGAGGCTGAGGCTCAGAAGTTAGAGACCAGCCTGGAAAACATGGTGAAAACCAGTTTCTACAAAAAATACAAAAATTAGCCAGGCTTGATGGCAGGCACCTATAATCCCAGCTACTCAGAAGGCTGAGGCAAGAGAATTGCTTGAGCCCAGGAGGTGGAGATCGCAGTGAGCCCAGATCGTGCCACTGCACTCTAGCCTCTAGCCTGGGCTACACAGTGAGACTGTCTTAAAAAAGAAAAAAGAACTCCACTTATCTGGGGAGAGGAGTATTTAATGAATAAAAGTTGTTATGTGACAGTCGTATGTAATTTGTTCCCAGAGCAACTGGTATGAAAGATACTTTGGAACTTCAGAAAATATGGTGTTTTGCTAGCAGAGTCAAGGGAAAATTTGATATAAAGAGGCTGAGTTGTACAGTTTGTAATCTGAATTGTACAGTATCTGCAGTTCATAATCAGTTTCAGCTTTTGCTGAGAATTTGAAGAATGCCATAAGAATATTTACTGGATTTAACAAAATGGAGATCATTGGTTTTGGCAAAGCAGATGACAAGTTGAAAAGAGATTACAGTAGAAATAGTTTATTGTATATAGATTATCTAATTTCTATTTTTTCCCAGAAACACCATGGTTATAATCTTTTGTCTAATATCTGTTGGATTGTCATTTTCTTATTGATACATAACAATGTCTTGTAATTTAAAAATTGCTGAATTTATTACATATTTTAAACTCTTTATAAAACTTGCTTTGTTGTTTTAATTTTATTTTTAATTTAATTTTCTTTTGGTTTTTTCATTTCAAAGTTTAAAATATTGTGCAGTAGAATTTACCAATGTGATACAGTAAACTAAGGAAAGACACTGGGCAGGAGCAATTTATACACAACGAGACAAACCAAGGAAGAAAATTTAAATTAAATTTTTCTTAAATGTAATTGAGGATGTTGATTAAAAATTGATGACTTTCCATTTTCAATATGGTGATTATTAATTTTGCTTCTTTTGTCTTCCTTCCATGTATGAATACTTGTACTGTTCTAACATCTGTTACCTTAATTTAGTGGCTAGTGAACATTATTCTAATTGAAAATTCTTTAAACATTAAGGCATTTAACGAGATAGATTAATAGAAACAAATAAACACTATTTAATTAAAGATTTATATTATTATCTAACCATTGCACAAAAGGCATCTCAGAACTCTAACTCATAGTAAAATGAGCATATTAATCTTTCCATTTCCCAAATAGTGTTTTAAAGATAAGTGAAAGAATATATCTTCATTATTATTAAATTATTATGGAGATATTTAAAATTATGATAGAAGGTTTAGGATTCTGACTGGACTATATGTTTATAAAAATAAATGAATGGATTGCATTTGGAAAGAATATTTATAAAGCTAATTTTCATACAACTTTCTTTTGCCATCCAAATAATATTTTTTCGATAATTGAAACCTAGATCTCTGAAAAAGAACTTCAGTCCGCACTCATAAAAATACTATGAGATTATATTGCTGAGTTAGGACCATGAGAACAGTGTTGCTGCAGATTTTTTCTTCTAGGTGCCCAGCCCACAGCAGATTCTTCATCAGTATTTGTTAGAATTTAAATTTATCCCAATTATTTAAATAAGAATGCAGAGATTTCATGGTATAAGAATAGAATAATCAACCCTCTTTGTGTTCTAACTATTTTACTGCTTCATAAAGTTATTGAGTCTAAGACATCTGAACATGTATCAGAATATTCACTAATTATTGTGAACGTATTTTAAAATGGCTTAGGCTACAGATTCTTTCCTTATAAATCCATCCAATTGTTTGGGGAATCCAATTGTAGGGCGCTTCTTATTAGGACAAAAAAAAATTAGTAAACTTGTTCTTTTTCTAAAAACATCATAATAGATTTGCAATTTTCCATTATATATTTATTCAGCTTATTTTTGGAAGATGTTGGTGTTGGTAAGAGATCACTGAGAATACTAGATTACTATGTACAACTTATATTCTGGGAACTGTAAGTAACATTTAGCTGCTTACCCCAAATGGCCAAGTAAATGAACAACTGTTGCGTCTTATCATAGAAATAAAGGTTCACATAATCATCCTTCAGTGCAGAGTATTAACATTTGTTTGAGAAGAGCTCTTCAGTAGAAAAAATAGCTAATATAGACGCTATTATTTTTGTCTCAATAAAACCAAAACAAAGCTCTGAGTCTGTTCTCTTTCACCCCATTGCCTCTGTTGGAGAAAACACAACCAAAGCTCCAGTGTTCAGCACCAGCTCATGAGCACATTTGCCTCACTTAGTGTTTAAGATTGTATGCAGAAGGGCTTTATTTTTAGAATTAACGCTGGTGCAATTCTTCATTAAAACATGTATGCCTAAAGAACATGAGCAGACCCTTTTCAAAAGAAGACATACAAGTGGCCAATAATATATTAAAAAATGCTCAACATCAGTAATCATCAGAGAAATACAAATTAAAACCACAATGAAATACCATCTCACACCAGTTAGAATGGCCGTTATTAAAAAGTACAAAATTACAGATGTTGGTGAGGCTGTGGAGAAAAGGAAATGCTTATACATGGATGGTGGGAATGTAAATTAGTTTAGCCACTGTGGAAAGCAGTTTGGAGATTTCTCAAATAAAACAGAGCTTCCGTTTGACCCAGCAATTTCATTACTGGGTATATACCCAAAGAAAAATAAATTGTTCTACCAAAAAATCACATGCATTTGTATGTTCATTGCAGCACTATTCATGATAACAAAGACAAGGAATAAACCCAGGTGCCCATCAGTGGTTGATTAGATAAAGAAAATGTGGCACATACGCATCATGGAAAAGAATGAGATCATGTCATTTGTGGCAACATGAATGCAGTTGGAGATCATAAATCTAAGTGAATTAATGCAGGAATGGAAAAACAAATATTGCATTTTCTTGCTTACAAGTGAAAGCTAAACATTTAGCATTACACATGAACATAAAGGTGGGAACAATAGATACTGGGGACTATTACAGTGGGGAAGGAGGAAGGGGACAAGGGTTGAAAAACTACATATTGGATACTATGCTCGGCAGCTGGGTCACAGGATCATTCATATCTCAAACCTCAGTGTCACATAATATCCCCGTGTAACAAACCTGCACGTGTACCCCCTGAATCTAAAATAAAAATTGAAATTAAAAAATGTCTTCTAAATAGTCTTTTAAATGACTATGCTTTATACAAAAATAGAAGAAAAAAATTTAAAAAAAAAATTCCCTCTGGGTTAAACATGGTAAAGAATTGTCACACAAAAGAAGCATTTGCCAGCCATCATTCGCAAATTTCATGATATCTAGGAATCTCATAAGGAAATTGTTTAAAATGATTATTTACAGGCCCCCTTGCCAGAGATTTTGATCTCATCAGGTTGGGATCTAGGGAACTCCAGAGACTGCATGCACCACACTTTCACAAACATTGAAAAATAATCTTTTTTTTTTCTTTGTCTTCCATGTGTTTAAAATCAGGCAGAGAGCTGTTGTTTCTTCTTTGTGCATACAACTAGACTAGACTTACAAGACACTGTTACATATGGTATGGCCATATAACTGAGCTGTAGACAACTAAAAGTGAGTGGAAGGCAATTATCAGTCCTGACTCATAAAACCTTACTCAACACACTTGTCCAAGCTCTTTTCCCCTTTCAGGCTAGCTTAAGTGGAGGTGACCACCATGGTGGCAGTGAAAGTCAACAAAATGTATAGGAGCAAGTCACAAATGACATGATCTCATTCTTTTCCATGATGCATGTGTGCCACATTTTCTTTATCCAATCAACCACTGATGGGAACCTGGGTTTATTCCTTGTCTTTGTTATTGTGAATAGTGCTGCAATGAATATACAAATGCATGTGGTTTTTTGGTAGAACAATTTATTTTTCTTTGGGTATATACCCAGTAATGAAATTGCTGGGTCAAATAGAAGCTCTGTTTTAAGTTATTTGAGAAATCTCCAAACTGCTTTCCACAGTGGCTAAACTAATTTACATTCCCACCATCCGTGTATAAGCAGTTCTCAAATTCAGCATGCATACAAATCAAATCATGTGCTTATTAAACTCACAGATTATGAAATTCTACCACCAAAAATTTTGATAGGTCTAGAAGAAACACATGAATCCGTATTTTAAAAATCATGAGGCAATTCTGATTTGTGTGCTTCTGGCTCTATAAGTTGAGAAACACTGAATGTGTGTATGTGTGTTTTAGTAATAGTCAATGTACTTAATGCTAGTATTGGTTACCAATTATATGTCACTTATCAAACTACATCTATTTCTGCATTTTTTTATATGTTTACTTTAGAAGACAATAGCATTATAGATTACAGAAAAACTGGATCTCCAGAAATCACATTCTAGATTACAGAAGAAGAAAACTGGATCTCAAGAAATCATCTAGTTTAATGGAGATCCTAATGAAGGCAGATGTCTAATCTCACTTTTTTGCAAACTAAGTAATACCAGCTACCTCAACTCTTCCCTTAGGGTATTATTTTATATCTCTATAATGATTTTATCTGTTTTTTTTTTTTCTGAGCACTGTCCATATTCCTTACCTCCTTTAAAAAATAAGGAGAGCAAAGTAAATATATTGATAAATGTTATGAATGCAGAGTATTACACAAAAATAATTTGTAGGCTTTACATAAGTAGCCATTATTTATATTATATGTATTTTAAATACAGAGGATATTATTTAATTTCCTGAATGTATTGGAGACTTCAAAATGAAGAGTACATGTATCTTGTTCATTTTTACATGCCTGACTTATGTAGGTTCTCTTTTGCTTCTTACATATTTATTTATTTTGCTTTATATCTATATATCTATTTATCATCTATATCTATCATCTATATCTATCAATCTTCTATCTATCTAATTTTGGCTTTTTATCTTAATGTTTAAAAAAATCTATGGCACTATATACACCTATTTGACCTTGATTCTCCTCCAGTGGTTTCCTATTTGTATGTTGAGGAACTATTATATTTTAAACAAGAAGCGTGGCATTTTACATAAATTTCATATTAGAAATAGCAATTTATATTACCTACTATATGACAGATGGAGAAATGAGATTGATATATAATAACTGACTTGCCCAATGTCATTTACCTAGTAAATTGCATTGTAATTTAACATTTTTTCATACTCTTTTGTCTTAAAAAAATTAAACGTTGTGAGAAAAACTTGTATAATGAGCATCCTTATATAGATATTTTTTATTTCATTATGAAATGAATTTTAACCAGAATTCTGTTGTCTTTGAGTGGAAGTCACCATAGTGGCAGTCTACAATTATGTTTATTAGTTTCATCCATTGAATCAGGGTGCACATATTTCCCTTCTAGAAGGCTACTAATAATAATTTTCTGTCAATGCTTTTCCACTTTGAGCTTAAAGTGCTCCTGAATAAATTACTACACTAAATCCTGCCATCAACCAATGCAAAAGAGGAAGCATTTCAATGCATATATAATTTGTATCCCTACTTGAAATGCAGCATTAGAGTTCTAGTCACCTCATATTGGATGATTCTTATTTTTGAGTAAAATTCAGTTTATGTTTACGTACTAAAGATTCCATCACCAAAGTGAAATAGTTGGGCATCATATTATGTTTTCTGCTACCTTTCTGAGAGCAGGAACTTTTATTTTGGATTAAAATGTCTTTTATTTTTCGCTGAGTATTGAAATTTTTATGGTTTAGAGTCCAGTTGTCTAAATGACATCACTAACTTGTATTTACTATGCTAATTTATCTTTTCTCATAAAACAATACTGGGTTTTCTCTGTGACTGCTGCCTTTTCAATGAGGTATTGATCTGATTTTGGCTAAACAATACAATATTGCTAAAATCTGGTTAATAAGAGGACCATATCAGATAATTCAGTACAACTGTATATCATTTTCTATTAGAAATTTTATTTTTTCTCCTTGAATAGTCTATTTTTCCTAAGTTGGACCATATTAAATGTGCAGATGCACAAAGAACAACTATGAACAATTACAATATACTAGATATGAAAAATGTTTTGATAAAAAGTCTATTAGGAATTATATCTCCTTTCTGCATCTTTCAGAAATTAGGTTCTTTTCATAAGCTTTCTTAAGATTAAAGAGAGAATATCTTCTTTTCATTGTGAAATCGGTAACATATAAAAGCCATCTTATATACATCTGTTTACACCTGATGAAACATTATAATGAAATTGAAAATCACCATACCTTGTGTGCAATAAAATAATGCATTATTAATTAATATTAGCACTCAGATCATTAAGAAAATAAAATGTTCTTTATCGAATTTTTCAAGTTGACCTTTTGCTCTGTAATTTATCACTGCAGAAAATATTTAAATGGGAAGTCTGAATTTAATGCTTTTGTGTCTATCTGTTCTTTTCAGGAATTTGAGGCATTTTGTTAGTTTTCCATTAACCACAAATATATATCTTACATTTCACCATAAGATATGAAAAGAAGTTAGGAGATGAATTAGTCCAAAACAATGGACCATATTTATAGGATCATTAATGCAAATAAAGGAGCAGTTATACATTTATTCCAAAATTTTATCTGAAATTTAGGAGGTTTTGTGGTAAAGGTAGATGGATTAGGGATGTTACTCTTCCTATACAGATTTCCTGCTCTGAAAAAATGTATATTTGTAGGTGCGGGTAGGTTTTGATGTTACTCAGAGGCCCTACCTGCTAACAGACACTTGGAACTCTAAGCCATTTGTCAAGTTACCATGAGTTTTAGCTATTGTCTTCCTGTGAAAACTCAGGAGTTAACAGGAATTGTTTTTCTTTGATAGTTGAACAAATTTTGGCTTGAACTATTGATATGGTTTGACTCTGTGTCCCCACCCAAATCTCTCATCTTGTAGTTCCCATAATTTCCACATGTTGTGGGAGGGTCCCGGTGGGAGATAATTGAATGATGGGAATGAGTCTTTCCCATGCTGTTCTTGTGATGGTGAATGAGTCTCCTGAGATTTGATGCTTTTAAAAACTGGAAGTGCCCTGGACAAGCTCTCTTTTTGCCTGCTGCCATCCACGTAAGGTGTGACTTGCTCCTTCTCTCTTTCTGCCATGATTATGAGGCCTCCCCAGCCATGTGGAACTGTAAGTCCAGTAAAACTCTGTCTTTAGTAAAATGCCCAGTCTTGGTTATGTCTTTATCAGCAGCATGAAAACAGACTAATACAGCTATATTCAATGGGGATCCCTATATTATCTTTCTAATGTTTCAGAAAGATGTAAAGAATCCCAAGTTCCTCCTGGTATGTTCTGACTGGAACTTTCTCCTTGTTCTTATCTAACTTATGAGATGGTTAATTTTATGTGTCAACATGACCAAGCTAAAAGATGCCCAGATAGCCAGTGAAACATTATCTCTGGGTATATCCGTGAGGATGTTTTTGGAACAGATTAGCATTTGAATTAGTAGACTGAGTTAAGAAGATTTGCCTTCACTCATGTTGGCAGGCATCATCTAATCCATTTATTGAGCATCTGAATAGAACTATTTGGACAAGAACAATAGGGCCAATTTTCTTTCTCTCCTCTTGAGCTGGCCATCCATCTTCTCCTGCCCTTGGACACCAGAGTGCTAGGACATCAGAGGGCTAGGCTTTCAGGTTTAGAGATGCACACTGGTGCCATCCTCTGGTTCTCAGGACCTTACAGTTGGAACTGCATTACACCATTAGCTTTCCTGGTTCTCCAGCTTGCAGATGTTGTACTCATGTGCAAATTTAACATACAAAAGCCTAAAGTTATACAATATTTTTACCGTCTTCCTTTTAAACCAAAGATCCTTGTCATGCATTACTTCCAGCCACCCTACTGTTTACATAAATGCCTTTACTGTCCAGAAATATATTTAAATATATTAATTTTGATGCTACAAGTTAGTTATTGTTGTTGTTTAATGCAGTAAGTGTTTATTTAGATCTACATATTTTTCCTAATTTGTATGATCTCTATTATTTCCAGCATCATAGACCTTCCTTCTCAGATATTTTTCTTCATACTTCAAGTATAGAAGTTACGTGGTGCTTTAGGGGGTATTAGTTTTTTAGGTTTATTTATGATGGGTTTGTGTCTATCTGTAGATACCTTAATTTCCACTCTAACTTGTAGAAAATAGTTTTTTGGGGGATTATCTTTCTAGCTTTATAAACAAGTTTTTTCCTTCTCTCTTATGTCTCTGGCTTCCATTATTGTTGAAAAATCACTGTTGTTTTTGTTGTTGTTGAGACAGTCTCGCTCTGTCGCCCAGTCTGGAGTGCAGTGGTGTGATCTCGGCTCACTGCAAGCTCCACCTCCTGGGTTCACCCCATTCTCCTGACTCAGCCTCCGGAGTAAATGGGACTACAGGCGCCCACCACCACGCCTGGATAATTTTTTGTTTTTTGTTTTTCTTTTTTAGTAGAATCGGGGTTTCACCGTGTTGACCAGGATGGTCTCGATTTCCTGACCTCGTGATCCACCCATCTCGGCCTCCCAAAGTGCTGGGATTACAGGCATGAGCCACCGCGCCCAGCCTGAAAAGTCATTGTCATTTTAATTGTTCGTTTTTCGTATAGAATATCTTTTCTCTTTTACTCCTTTTGTAAGTTCTACAGTTTCACTACCATTTGCCTCATTGCAGACTTTTTTTTAAAAAAAGTATCCTTGGTGATCTCTGAGATTCCTAAAAGGGCAAATTCACATCATTAATCATTTCTGGAAAAATCCTAGCCATTATTGTATTTCAGAATTAACTTCTCCCTCTCATCTTTTCATCTTTTTCCAAAATGTTTTCTCTTTCTCTTTTGTTTTTGTTAAACTTCTGTACCTTTCATCTCCTGGTCACTTTGTTTCTGGAAACACACATTAGTGGGAACACTAATTTGGGATCAGTTAAAAGAGAATTTCAGATTTGAAATTTCAGATTTCAGTTCAGGCATTTTGAACTATATTGGTATTGTTACTTATAACTCTAAACTTGTTTAAATGTTGAATTATGGTCAGAAGTTCTTAGAGGAAACTTTTTAATTATTCTCCCATTGTCTTCCTATCAGAGTAATTTTTTTAACTTAGTTTAT
This sequence comes from Macaca nemestrina, assembly GCF_043159975.1. Lineage (NCBI taxonomy): Eukaryota > Metazoa > Chordata > Mammalia > Primates > Cercopithecidae > Macaca > Macaca nemestrina. Next base: position 68,417,686 of record NC_092128.1, read on the forward strand.
TTGAAGAATGTGTTGCCTTTTGTGGGGGCTTATATGGGGTTTTAATGTGGGTTTTAAATTTAACCTGTTTGCTGAGGTTCCAGGTTTTGCTTCGTATCCCTCAAGCACTTTGGTCATTATATCCCAAATCTGGGTCAGTCAACAGTTATCAAAAGATACCTCCAGGGTAAATGCCAGTTTCAGCATTTGATATGGTAAGCACACATGGATTACTATTTTATTATAGTTTCTGACCTCCAAGGAATATAGTTGCTTTCTCACCACCCAAGCAAGAATTTAAAAAGGCATTTCAAAAATATGTCATCTACCATTTTGGGACATATTCATTTGAACATCTATCATCCATATTGCTTTATTATACACATTCAAAATTTTATTTTTGAAATATGAAACCATTATTTATATAAACTCTTTAAAAATTATTTTTAAAATATTGAGAGATATATATTTAATAAATACATACCCTACCCGTCTCATTTAAGTTTTCAAAAATATGGTATATAAATTATAGCATTATCAAAGTATGGATAAAATATCAAAAACTGTACAGTAGAAAGTAAATTATACTAAAGCTTATGCAAATAATACTTATTAAAATACAGTATTGAACTTAATAGATTTGACTTAAAAGTGTGGCTACCAAAGGTAATAGGCATAAGGAAACTTAGTAAGGAAAAACACTCAGATACCAACACTTCCCAGCATTTAGCTCGAAAAGCTGTGTGTCATAATGTGAAGCGACATTTTGAAAGATATAACAGACAATAGCTTCCAATAACTTTATAAAACAGAGGAAACAGTAATTACATGGCTCTTTTAAACTTTTATTCTCAACGTCCAGCAGATAATTTGAAATTAACATTCATTGGGGACATTATTACAAATTAACTTAATGTGGAAAAAGGATGAAGCATTCTGATGATTTTCTTTAAAATAAGCAAACATCATGGAAAATTAGATAAATTTATTATTAGCATGTCTCTAAAATAAATAAAACCACCCAATCTATTCTCCAAACAGACTCTTTATAAGTGTTGGAAAATAGTTAATTTTAGATTAAGCATTACAGTGAATTTCTCAGTTGTGGGCATCAGTGAGTTAAATTTAAAAACTAAGCAATCACTTTTTCTTTTCTTTTTTTTTTTTTTTTTTTTTTAAGATGGAATTTCGCTCTTGTTGTCCAGGCTGGAGTGCAATGGCATAATCTTAGCTCATTGCAAACTCCACCTCCCCTGTTGAAGTGATTCTCCTGCTTCAGCCTCCCGAGTAGCTGGGATTACAGGCATGAACCACCACGTCCAGCTAATTTTGTATTTTTATTAAAAATGGGGTTTCACCGTGTTGGTCAGGCTGGTCTCAAACTCCTGACCTTAAGTGATCCACCCACCTCAGCCTCCCAAAGTGCTGGGATTACAGATGTGAGCCACCACACCTGGCACAATCATATGTTATTAATGACATATTTTAGTTTGAAAATCCTAAGAAAAAACATCACATAACATTTTATTTATCAAAGAATGGAGGCAACCAAGATATCCTTCATTAGGTAAATGATAAACAAACTTTGGTAAATCCATATAACAAAATACTATTCATTGATAAAAAGAAATGAGCTATCAAGCCTCAAAAAGACATGGAGGAAACTTAAATGCATATTGCTATGTGAAAGAAGCCAGTCTAAATAGGATATATACTGCATTGTTTTGATAATATAACATTCTAGAAAAGATAAAATTATGAAGATAAAAATAGATCAGAGGTTTGGGGAGGCGAGTGGTTATAAATATATGAAACACTGGGGATATTTTAGGTTAAACTATCCTGTATATTATTGAACTGGTGGATATGTGACCCTATGCATTTTAAAAAACTTCTAGAACTGTATAACACAAACAGTGAACTTTAATGTATGCAATTAAAATTAAATTAAGAAGTCAAGGTACACCTAATAAAGTGCCAAATGACAAAAAATCTGTTAAAATGTATAAAACAATCTCACTGAAGGTGGTATAAATTTTTTATTTTGTTTTGCTTTTCTTTTTAAACTGACCTAAGTAATTTTGGAAATGAATGGAGATTGTTGAGAGTAAAGCCAAAAGAAAGTGTATATAACTACTATGTTCTAGTTGACAAAGTTGGTTCTCACATTAGAAATTTAACAATTATGAAATCACTATACTTATACATGGAAATGGAACAAATAAGTAAATGGATGGCAGATGGTAGAAGCCAAGCTTCTCACTGTTGAAGTGGGAAGTTACAAATAAGCAAGGAGGAAGGCTAGAATACACCTTGTCATACTGGATTAGAGTTGGATGCATCAATATGACTTCATGTTTAGCTTCATTAGATACTGATAGATATACCTAGCAATATTTGTAGATATGTGCTGGTACACATGGGAATTAGTGTTTATGCATATATTTCCTAGCGCTGTCCCTTCAGAAGGCCTAGAAGCAATGATACCTCATTAGCAATGAGCACATCCAGCACCAAGATCTGGTTTCTAATACCATTCTCCAATAAAAGAAACCAGTGCTCCTTCGAGAAATGCATGGTTATGGTACCAGGGCAGGGTATACAAGATGAGGCTGTCCTGTCTTGTCTTGTGATACCAGAAAGTAAGGATGTGCTCAGTAAAGAAAACTGTGAAGGTTTGTCAAAAGGACACAGAAGACAACTGAAAGAGCTCCCAGTAGTCAAAGCTGGAACAAGTTGTGCAACAGAATAAACCATATTGGATTATAACCAAAAGTGTAAAATAAATATCTATGAGTTTTGTACTTATATAAATACATTATTGAATAATTAAACAGATGGGGGAAATAGACAAGTTTTCATGCACAAGAACACCAAATAAATTATGTAGACACTGTTCCATCAAGACATTGGATTATAACTCCTTACTGCTTATGTGCAGACTACACATTGTGATTTAATTTCAAAGAGTAGAGTAATGAGCTAGGGGAGAGATAGTAATTGTATGGTAGAGAAACCTGACAAGCACTACCTTAGGCAGGTGGTTAGTGATAAGTCATGTTGATAACATGTACCTTTAATATGATGTGCTGAGAATGATTATCTGTCTGGTTTATGTCTCCAAAATTCACTACCCTAGTGTAACCATGTGAAAAACCTCTGAAGAAATCCAAATGAAGCATAGAGTTTAGTTCATAGTAATTTGTCAAGATGGATTCATTAGCTGTGTCAAACATATCATACTAATATAAGATGCCAGGAACATGGAAAAATGGGTGAGAAGTACAAAGGAACTCTCTGTACTGCCTCTGGAACTGTTTAGCGAATGTAAACTATTCTAAAATGGAAAGCTCATTTGCATAGAAAATAAGAATAATAATGAAACTAAAATTCGGGATATTGATTACTTTTGGCAGGGGGAGGGAAAGGAATAAGGCACATGGAGCCTTCAAAAAGGTTAGCAATATTTCATAAACTGGGTGACGTTTACATTTTTATTTTTTATTTTTACATTCATCTATACTTTATGTATGATTTTGTATGTTGACATCCCAGTTATTTATAAAGTAACAATTGCCTAAAGAATACGTGATACAGAAATGGAAGAAATTCTAAGAGATAAGTTTATCAGAGAGGTTTCTCTGGGAGGTAATGCTTAATCATTTGGCCAAAGAAATAATTGGAATGCTAGAGCTATAATTGATGGGGAATTGAAGATGGAATATGACATTGCAATTATGTGTTGTGCCCAGTGCCTTTGTAAGAGGAAAGATAGGTTGTCTTTCAGAAGTGAGAAATTTATTTGGCAGGGCGTTTGAAAGGGTATGCTCTGAGAATTATGCATATTAATTTTTCTCATAAAAGTGAATAATGCTCATAGTGATAATAATAGCTATAATTCATGCCTATTATGAGTTAATCACAAGTTGACTGCTTTCCAATTCGTCTCAAAGGCTGTGCATGGATAATTGATAGTCAAGAGAGATGTTCAATAAACTTATTGCCTGTTGTTGATATTTTACTCTTACTTTACATAAACTGTGATAGACTGACTAATGCCACCACTAAAGATATCCATGCATTAACCCCAGAACCTGTGCATGTGTTACCTTATGTAGCATAAGGAACTTTGCAGAGAGGATTAAGTTAAGGATCTTAAAATGGGGAGATCATCCTGGATTATCTAAATAGGCCCAAATAATCATGTGGGTTCTTATAAGAGGGATGCAGAAGGAATGGGAGTCAGCAAAAGATGTCATAGTGGAACCAGAGGTTGAAGTCATGCGCCTTAAGGACCATGGAAGGGGCTCGAATGCAGGCATGTGGGTGGCTTCTACAGACTAGAAAAGACAAGGTAACAAATTCTCTCTTAAAGTCACCAGAAGGAACAGAGTCTTGCTGACACCTTAATTTTGGACTTTGGAATTCCAGAAATGTAGGAGATTAAATATGTGCTGTTTCATACCACTAACTGTGGTAATTTGTTACACTACAATAGGAAACTAATACATTATGTCATGAAACCTCACCAGAACTCTATAGATTGGAACTTGGATTCCTAAATTTACAGATAAAGAATTAGAGTCTCAGCTGAATTAAGGAACGTATTTGTATTCAGCTTCTCTTCTCTGGTGAGTGACAAAGCTGAGATTTAAATCAAAGTCTCTCTTCCTCTGAAGCCTATGCCCTTTCAGCTCTATTACTGCCAGATTAGTGCAGTGGTCCTGGAGTTAAGCTGTCTCTATTGGAATCCTACTTTACCACTTGCTGGTGAAGTTAGTTAACAGCTTGGGGGAAGAATAGTACTTTTTTTTTTTTTTTTTTTGGCCTCAGATTCATGAACAAAATGGGTAAATAACAGCACTTAACCTGCGTTATTGTCAAAATAATCTAAGTATTTAGCAGCATACTTTCATATCTACTGAAATAGCCTGAAGGTCTTTTAAACCAGAAATGTCCAAAATTGAATTTATTATCCAAACTCTCAAGCTACCCCACCTCCTTCCTATATTATTTCTCCATTCTTATGGCTGCATCATCTTACATTCTCTGCATCTCATCTTCTCTTCCAACCTCCTACTAGATACTTTGTTATCCATGACTCCCCGCTCTGCTGTACACACATGCTAGAAATCTAATTGTTCACATATAAAATTCTTCACTTGGAATCCAAATATAGTTATCATGTATCATTTATATGGTCACATGTCTCCCCCGCTTCTCTCTCCCACAGTCTAGAGGACCCTCCCGCTGTTATTAACAGTATTTCCAACATCTCAGTCTTCAGATCTTACCTTCTCCTTGATACGGTGGAAGGTAATTTTCTTCAAGAGGATTCAATTTACTTTTGCTTCCAAACGCTAGATGCCTCACTGCCCTCAATGTTGGTGCTGAAGAGAGGCCTAAGTGCTTGTTTGCTCTGGAGTGATGCTATTGCTGGTCTAGTCCCAACACAGGTCACACATGCCTCTGGGCTCCTGCTCCAGGGTGATAGCTTCACTGGTTCACATCATCATGATCAGCCATTGTTTCCTAGAACCACACACAGAGGACAGAGTGGTGGGTCCTGAATGGTCACAGTCTTAACCCTTGTCTCTTCTAGAGCCATCTAGCGCCAACCCTTAAGTTCCAGTTGTCAGTCTAAGTAAACAATGCAGGTACACATCCCCATCCCCAATTTTTGGTGAGTTCCATTTTAGAGCCCTTTCCTTTCTTTAGATTCCATTCTGGTCCACAGTGCCAGAGCTTCTGATATTTGATCAGTGTAAAATAGATCAACACTTCATTCCTAAAATGTTTAAGAGGTTGTATTCAGAGAAATTCTGCATTCTTTATATATGATATCTTCAATTTTTTTCTTGCACTTCTTATGCACACCACGAGGTATTTGAGAAGAGCAGCTAAAATAAGCTAAATAAATGATCCTATCAAAACTTTCTGGGGACAGTGGTTACCTAGTCACCTTATACATAATCCCATAAGAAAAAGCTGCTCTAAGGTTACATGCATTTCCAAATATGGACAATAAATAGGTGACAAGGTTTCTAAAACTGAGCCTTATTAGACATTCTGTTTCACCTTGTCACTATATCATCCAGCTCTAATCTCTATCTTCACTGTCATATTCTTCATTCAAGCCTGCATCACCTCTCACTTAAGAATTGCCTCAGCTCCTAGCCAGTCATCTTGCCTCCAGACTCTCCTTTTTTTGTCTACCCACTACTTTAACAGTTCTCAAAACAAACATAATGGATTATTTGTTTTTTCGTTTAAAAGCCCTTTTTTACTTCTCATTACTTCTGGGATCAATTTCAACTTATTTCAATCAATTCAAGACAAGGTCCTCTAGAAAGGGGCTACAACCTAACTTTCTACTGTTAGCTCCCAGTACCACCATCCTTTGATACCCATATCTCCTCCTATGTACATAAAATCTATTTTGTCCAAAGTATGTATATAGTAGTAAAAATCTACTTTTAAGAAGGAAAAGAAGGCAAGTCCTTTCTTTCTACATTGCTAGTTTACATATTTTATGAGATATAATTAACGTGGATTTCATATGTAGATTAAAATGCATTCAGGATAAAACACTGAGTTTTACTTGACAAAAGATATTGTGAATTGGTGTTTCTAAAAATTCAAATTTTATGAATAGTACAATGAAACAGTAAACATGTTCTAAGGCTATGTTTAACATTGCAGGTTGGGAGTTACAATTTCTGTTGATATTACAAAAAAGGTATGTATTTAAAATACTTATTTTAGAACAAGATTGACGGATATACTTTATGTATAAAGATTTAAAATTTTGTAAATTCATATGATATAGCAATAAGATTGTGAATGAACAAAGATGCATCCTGAGTAGACTTGCTATACTATAAAAAGTCTTATAGAAAATAACCCAAGGTGCCTTCCTTACTGAGTTTTTTATTCACCCAATTAAAAATATACAAATTTTAAAATAACTTGTTATATTCTTCAATGAGAAAGCAATTAATTCAAGTTAATTCACTGAAAATAAGTCTAAGTAAACGTATCTTCAGAGTAAATATGGCACTGACTTAGTTTTGTCTGTCTTATGAAACACTAACATCTCATTATAAACTCTAATGATCTCAGACAGAAAATTTTGTTTTCCTATAAAATATAAGCTATTTGAATATTAGTGACTTCAATAAGAAAGATTGTTAAAGTCATGTTGAGTAGGCTTAGTTGAGGCAATCAACAGAAAAATATATGTATTAATATTTTCATTGCCCACAGGAATCAGATAAGAAATTATTTTCGACTGGGCACGGTGGCTCATGCATGTAATCCCAGCACTTTGGGAGGCCAAGGTGGGCAGATCACGAGGTCAGGAGTTCGAGACCAGCCTGACCAACATGATGAAACCCCTTCTCTACTAAAAATACAAAAAATTAGCCAAGCATGGTGGTGGGCGCCTGTAGTACCAGCTACTCTGGAGGCTGAGGAAGGAGAATGGCGTGAACCCAGGAGGCGGAGCTTGCAGTGAGTCAAGATCACTGCACTCCAGCCTGGGCGACAGAGGAAGACTCTGTCTCAAAAAAAAACAAAAAACAAACAAAAAAAAAAAACAAAAAAACAACAAAAAAAAAAACGAAACAAATTATTTTCGAGGGATAAACTCAAATTAGACCAAACTCCATCTCAACTTTACGCTTGTAGTAATTCCTTCTCCACTAGAATTTTTAACTGAGGAACAAATAACAAATTATATAATTAGAAATAACATTTTACAGTTTCTCTATCTAGACTTTCTTGCTCACCTTTGTGTTTAAAGACAGAAAAGAAAAAGTGGCCAAATGGCTGGCAATGATGAGAAGTAAACCAGAAGTAAAGACCTGACTGGATAAGTCAAATGGTGGATAATCAAATCTGAACTCAAGTCATAGCAAATAAAAATGCAGATAACAGAACATCAAATCAAAATGCAAATATGAATGTGGGGAATATGTAGTTTGGATGTGTCAACCTTATTTGAGGTAAATGGCTAGAAAAAAAAAAAGAGCATACCTGTGAAAAGCATGATGGTATTTAGTCAGTTCAAACATGATGGTGTTTGGTCAGTTCAAATAGAGAATGGAACCAATAGTGTGCGCATCTTCTGTGCCTCTGCTTCTTACCTCTTCTGATCACGTTGGTCCGAATTCTGCTCATATATTTTATTTTATTTTATTTTCTCATTTATTTATTTATTTATTATTATTATACTTTAAGTTCTAGGGTACATGTGTGTAACGTGCAGGTTTGTTACATATGTATACTTGTGCCATGTTGGTGTGCTGCACCCATCAACTCGTCAGCACCCATCAACTCGTCATTTACATCAGGTATAACTCCCAATGCAATCCCTCCCCCCTCCCCCCTCCCCATGATAGGCCCCGGTGTGTGATGTTCCCCTTCCTAAGTCCAGGTGATCTCATTGTTCAGTTCCCACCTATGAGTGAGAACATGCGGTGTTTGGTTTTCTGTTCTTGTGATAGTTTGCTAAGAATGATGGTTTCCAGCTGCTTCCATGTCCCTACAAAGGACACAAACTCATCCTTTTTTATGGCTGCATAGTATTCCATGGTGTATATGTGCCACATTTTCTGAATCCAATCTGTCACTGATGGACATTTGGGTTGATTCCAAGTCTTTGCTATTGTGAATAGTGCCGCAATAAACATACGTGTGCATGTGTCTTTATAGCAGCATGATTTATAATCCTTTGGGTATATCCCCAGTAATGGGATGACTGGGTCATATGGTATATCTAGTTCTAGATCCTTGAGGAATCGCCATACTGTTTTCCATAATGGTTGAACTAGTTTACAATCCCACCAACAGTGTAAAAGTGTTCCTATTTCTCCACATCCTCTCCAGCACCTGTTGTTTCCTGACTTTTTAATGATTGCCATTGTAACTGGTGTGAGATGGTATCTCATGGTGGTTTTGATTTGCATTTCTCTGATGGCCAGCGATGCTGAGCATTTTTTCATGTGTCTGTTGGCTGTATGAATGTCTTCTTTTGAGAAATGTCTGTTCATATCCTTTGCCCACTTTTTGATGGGATTGTTTGCTTTTTTCTTGTAAATTTGTTTGAGTTCTTTGTAGGTTCTGGATATTAGCCCTTTGTCAGCTGAGTAGATTGCAAAAATTTTCTCCCATTCTGTAGGTTGCCTGTTCACTCTGATGGTAGTTTCTTTTGCTGTGCAGAAGCTCTTTAGTTTAATGAGATCCCATTTGTCAATTTTGGCTTTTGCTGCTGTTGCTTTTGGTGTTTTAGACATGAAGTCCTTGCCCATGCCTATGTCCTGAATGGTACTACCTAGGTTTTCTTCTAGGGTTTTTATGGTATTAGGTCTAACATTTAAGTCTCTAATCCATCTTGAATTAATTTTCGTATAAGGAGTAAGGAAAGGATCCAGTTTCAGCTTTCTACTTATGGCTAGCCAATTTTCCCAGCACCATTTATTAAATAGGGAATCCTTTCCCCATTTCTTGTTTCTCTCAGGTTTGTCAAAGATCAGATGGCTGTAGATGTGTGGTATTATTTCTGAGGACTCTGTTCTGTTCCATTGGTCTATATCTCTGTTTTGGTAGCAGTACCATGCTGTTTTGGTTACTGTAGCCTTGTAGTATAGTTTGAAGTCAGGTAGCGTGATGCCTCCAGCTTTGTTCTTTTGACTTAGGATTGTCTTGGCGATGTGGGCTCTTTTTTGGTTCCATATGAACTTTAAAGCAGTTTTTTCCAATTCTGTGAAGAAACTCATTGGTAGCTTAATGGGGATGGCATTTAATCTATAAATAACCTTGGGCAGTATGGCCATTTTCACGATATTGATTCTTCCTATCCATGAGCATGGTATGTTCTTCCATTTGTTTGTGTCCTCTTTTATTTCACTGAGTAGTGGTTTGTAGTTCTCCTTGAAGAGGTCCTTTACATCCCTTGTAAGTTGGATTCCTAGGTATTTTATTCTCTTTGAAGCAATTGTGAATGGAAGTTCATTCATGATTTGGGTCTCTGTTTGTCTGTTACTGGTGTATAATCTGCTTAAGCTGATAAGCAACTTCAGCAAAGTCTCAGGATACAAAATTAATGTGCAAAAATCACATACTCATATATTTTAAACTCCTGGCCTTTCCGCCTATGCCCCTTACTTCAGTGAAGTTATCTTTTAATGTTCCAACTAGAGTTGTTAGATCACTATCATATATGTTAACATTTCATGTTAGAATTGTGACTGCATCTTTCTCTTCCTAGCACTTTTTACATGGTTTGGACATTTTAGGCTTTCAAAAAATGTTTGTTGAATCAAAACATGCAAGAATACATTAATATTCTTGGAGATGAACAGGTAGACAAAAATCAATGCTCTTAGTGGCACTATAAGAGGGATGTGGAGAAGCTTATCTGACATAGAAGAAAAGTGTTTATCTCTCCATATCACACCTTCTGGGAAGGCTGGATAGGTCTCAGGGAGCAGCAGGAAGCAGGGAGAGTGACAGATTGTGGCTACAGTCACTAGCAACACAAACCAGCAGAGAGAAACCACCTAGAGAATGAACTGTCTCTCAGCCCAGGGATTTCATGACACAGGAGTCTGGACAAGTAGGACAGTGCAATCCTTGTGGATCTGTGAGCACCTGGTTTCTTTATGATGGTCAGTACCATGTTGCAGAAGAAATGATAGGCCAGGCAGCGCAGAGACTCAAGGCTCAATGCAGCCCTTCCCTATAGGATCCTAAATATTGTCCTGTCCATAGCACCTCCCAAACTCCACTCTCTCTCACCCTTTCTTGCAAACACAAACCTCTGAAGCATGTCTCATTTTATTGGTTTAATTCAATTTATTTCCCCTAATAAAACTCAAAAAGGATGTACTAGTTAACATGCATGACCACAGAGAACCTGCTATCACTCACATTCTTATACATATTAGCTTAACAACATATTTCAATCCTTTTTTAATTCCCTTACTCTTTCAAATCAAAATTTAGTACTATCCATCATTTGGTGATTTTGTGACAAGTGATGAAGAATCATTGAACATAATTCTATAAAAAATTATATAAAGTTTATCACACGTTTAGTATATAATGTATGGAACTGTTCAGTATTTTATCTGAAGTTCCCAGTAAGAATACATTTTATATTGCAAGTTATACATATACCTACGTAAAATCTATGGTCTATCTAAAACAACTTTCAAATAATATTTAACATATATATAATAAATCAAGCCAAACTTAATATAAAATTATTTAATTACCGTCTAGAAATATGCCATTTAAATAATTTAAAATACATGTCATGAGCCAGTAAATTGATTTTGTAACTAGTAGGTGATAGACTGTAGTTTAAAAAAAAAGCAACACAGACTTTATAATGAAAAATATTGCACCTTGCCAGTCAGTGGTTTAAGAAACTGACTAGAATACAATTGTTTCTTCCTTTTATAATATGCTCATTTAATGATGAGTAAATTAAAAATAATTAAATGATATTGGGCCTGTATATTCTGTTAATTATGTTTCTGTGTTTCAGCTAAGACTATGTGAGTGCCCATATATTCAATTAAAAAATTAATACTTGTGTTACTCATTCTCAAAATTAATTTTATTATTCAATCATTTATTGCGGTAAAACTTGGTTGATTGTAAATACATGTTTCAATCTTTCCGACTTGATTTTATGTAAGAGAGACATAGTCAAATTTATCACATATGTAGTCTAATAACTGAGCTCACTTGCTGGTCAACAGATAAAAATTCTTCACCATCAAGAAATTTGATGAGTCCCAGCGACTTGAGATGCTGGGGTATGATCACTTGAGCCTGAGAGGTTAGGGCTGCAGTGACTGTGACTGAACCACTGCACTGTATCCTGGGTGACAGGGTGAGACCCTGTTCCAAAAATAAATAAATAAATAAATGAAATAAATAAATGAAATAAATAAATGAACAAATGAAATTTAATAATTTTTCGCCTTTCATAGGCATTTACTTCTAATGACTCTTTTAAAACATTTAGGAATTAGTAAATTATAACTAATACGCACATCAACCTGAAGAATCAGTAGGTATCTTAGTCATAAATAATTTAAAATTTTTTCTTAAAAACAAAGATGAAAGAAATCTCTAAGGCAGAGTAGTTCCTGGAGAAGATAGAGAAGGTAAAGATTATGAATAAGTGGAGGGAATAGAAAGAACAAAAATTAGAAAAAGTCTTCTGGGTCCTATGGGCTTTTACTAGTATCTCTGGCTCTTTGCGACGTTTGCTCTCATTAGCTGAGCACGTTAACACAGTTAAAAGGCAGTCACACACTTTACACACTTAAACCTAGATTATCTTACTCAAAGTCCCTCTTACCTATAGAAGATGTCAGAAGAAAGTGGTTCAAGAGAAAGCAAAAAGGAAGGGAGAACTTCGTATAAGGAAGAAAAAGAAAAAGCCATGGGAAGTGTAGAGGGGACTAGGGGAAGACAAAAAGAAGACAAAGCTGAGAGATAGAAGCCAGAAAACAAAGAGGGACATTTCACCTAAAAATTCAGAGTATTTGGACAAAGTCTACTTGAACTGTCTATGGGATTCTAGAAGCTCTTCTGCAAACTGACTCTTCTTGAAGTGCAGAGGAAAGTGTCCAGGCATTAAATGAGAGAGCTGAATACAAAGCTGTGCAACTTTAAGTGTTAATCAGATTTGAATTGCAGTCATCTCATATGTAAAGGGAGGTTAAACATATTCAGCTTGTTGCTTTGATGCAGGGATTCAGTGCACATGTAAATCACTTGGCATGCCAGGCTCTCAGAAACGTGAGTCTCTCCTTCTCTTCAGAGAGTTTTACTGGATCTTTGTTGGCATGTTGGAATGGACTCATAAGTTACCACTTGTATAATCTGATAATGGAAACTGCTCAGGTATATGTGTACAATGGAGTGCCTTAATGAAATATTAATTTGATAAAATGGGTCCTCTGTAGTTGACTCAATCAGGTGCTTCTAATGACTTATTTTTATTCCTGTAAAACGTTTTTTTTTGGAGGCAGGTTAGAATCCTATTAAAATTTGAAACTAAATAAGAGCAGACAGAGTACATTTTCTCTTAGTTATTAGTAGTTAACAATTTAACCCTTCCCCTTCTGAGCTGTACAGATTTGTTACTGCTTTCAAGCATTGAATAAACTTTACTATCAGAAAACATGCCACTTGGCAATCACATAATTTTATAATGTCTTGAAAAATGCAGCCAGGTGCGGTGGCTCACACCTGTAATCCCAGCACTTTGGGAGGCCAAGGAGGGCAGATCACAAGGTCAGGGGTTCAAGACCAGCCTGACCAACATGGTAAAACCCCGTCTCTACTAAAAATACAAAAATTAGCCGGGCATGGTGGCACGCACCTGTAATCCCAGCTACTCAGGAGACTGAAGCAGGAGAATCACTTGAACCCAGGAGGCAGAGGTCGCAGTGAGCCAAGATCATGCCACCGCATTCCAGTCTGGGTGACAGAGTGAGACACTCAAGAAAAAAAAGAAAAAAAGAAGAAAAATGCCTGTTACACCATAGCATCTATTCTCCTGACTGTAAGGACAGAGCCATTTTCCTTCTGTTCAACTTAATACCATGTAACTATGAGGATATGTGCACAGAGAAGACAATGATGTCTGGGATTGCTAAGAAAAAAGATTTTTTTTTTTTTTAAGATTTAGAAAAAGATATATTCCTTCATAAGGCTATATCCTCATGTTTCCTCCATTCAGTCAAAACGTCCATTCCATTCTGCCTGTTGAAACTGCATATGCTTTTTCTTATGTCACAAATGGACTTTGTCTCTGATTTAAATAAAATAAGAAATGTTCTTCAGAGAGGTTTGTTGAGTCACAGAACTCACTCTTCAGGTTTAAGAAATGTATCAAATAACTTTGTGAGAGCCAAGCTCTACAGCAAAGTAGCAAGAACATAAGAAGGTTGAGTACTTTTGGGAGAAGATATGATTAAGAGAAGAAAAGGATGCAGAATAGAGAAAATTGGTGGGTATTGCGGGTACTATGTCTTTGAGACAAATTAATGGAGTGCAGTTAATCTATAAAAATAAATACACCATGCTGTTAAATATATAATCTAAATCCTAAAAATCAAAGGGTACAATTATTATATTGCATTACAAAGGATTTTGATATAGGAATATTTCACAGGACAAGGCACATTGTATATGACAAAAAATTACATGTGATAAAGAAAAAAAATTCCATTAAAAGTGCTAACAACTACAGTGTTTGAACTCTTTCTCTGCTGTTTGTCCTACTATAGTCTATTCATGGGGAAGCTTTCCTACTATAGTCTATTAATAGGGAAGCAGAGTGATCCTTTAAAAATGTGTCCAGTTATGTCACTTCTCCTCAGTTGCTTCCTAGCTCTCTGGGAGTAAAAGAGCACATTCTTATAATATTTTGCCAGGCCTGCTTAGTCTGACCTCTGTTGTCTCTTTGAGGTAATTTTCCATCTCAACTCCTTCCTTCATTCTGCTTCTGCCATTCTGGTTTCCCCAGAGTTCTCAGAACAAACCAGGTCCGCTTCTGCCTCCTACTCTCTTATCTCTCTGAAATCCACTTCCCTCATCTATCTCCATAGCCAAATTTCTCATCTCTTTCCTGTCTTAACTCAGTGAAGCCTTTGCTGAATAAGTAACATAAAATAAAATAAAAAACTCCTTTGTTTCATTTTTTAACAGTATTTATTACATATTTAACAGTATTTAATACTGTTGTTTTCAACAGTATTTAATACTTTCCTGTCTGCTCTTACTACAATGTAAACATTAAGTAAGCTCTGTTTTGTTCAATGCTGTATCATCTAGAAAAGGCTTGACATGCAGTAGAAATTCCATAAATATTTGGTGAAAAAATAAGTGAAAGAATTAGGATATTTTTATGCTTCCCTTAAATACCTAAGGATTATCCCTATGCTAAAAATATTATTTTCACCCAACCACCATGAAAGTATAAACTTATACACGTAGGACAAAATTTTTAAGAGTTCAATATAAACAGAGGCCTTTACTGATATTAAAACCAATATGTTTAGTAACTCTAAGCCATGTGCAAAATGATCCATGATATGATACAACAATAATGAATATTCAAGTAACTTGATCACTTCTCTTATCTTTAGTTCAATGCACATTTTTCTTTAGATTGCTTTATTTGATTCTAGGATTTTTAAAAATTGGCAGTCGTTACACATGATGAACTATTCAGAGACCTTAAAAACATATTTAAATGGAAATGAATAAAACTTTGGATATTGCATTCCTATTAGATGTTACTTGCTTTAAAAAAGTATGTAGGGCAAAATATATCCAAAGATTTACGTAAGCCAGAAACGTAAGAAATAGTTTGAGATTAAGGACTATTTCAAATAGACAATATTTTTCCATTTTGAGCTATTAAATTTTCAACAATAAATTTCAATTAAATTTGGTCATTCCAAAAGCATTGGTCAAGCATCTAGTGTGTATCAGGCACTGTGATCAGTGTTTGGGAAAAGAGAAAAAAATCTCTTTATTATTGAGGAGTATGCAGTATACTCCCATGTGGGTTTAGACAGATATTTGAACAAATATTTAAAATATAAACTAATAATTCCTATAATAGAATGATATAAAAAGTATTTATGTAATGTCTTTTGTACTTTAAATGGCCATCATATTTTTCTTTCTTTCCTATTAAGTTAATGGAAATAAATTACAACGCAAAGAAGATTAGTTGTGTTATTGAATTGACCCACGGAAAAAAAGTTCTATAGAATTGCTCTGCTTTTTGCTTATGTTCAAGGCAAACAAAGGTAAAATATTATAAAGTAGCCATACTACATACAGAATGCTCAAAAAGTAATTTAATGATAAATGCTTCTAGAAGTTGTGACTTCCTATTTTCAATGTAACATTTATATACTCTATTTTAATTTGCTTTTTCAAGTTATTAGTGGCTTTTTCAGCCATTATCCAGACTAATTTTGGTACATGAAAGATATAAACCCAGTGAAAATGGATTTTTTCTTCAACAGGAAAAAAGTGTTGTGAGTGAGCTATTTTCCATATAATTCATTAGAATTAGAACTTAATATTTTCCATTTTCAATATTCTTTCAAAGTTAGCATTTCAATCTAAAATAAAAGTGAGCATGTAGGACATTAAATCTACTTGCCTGATATGTAGTTATCTAAACTGAAGGCTTTAAAATAATTATTTTCCATTCAGTATATTAAAAATTCATCTTCTCATCTCATTTAATTACTTACAATTTTCAAGGACTTTTAAATTATGTTTCTATGAAATTCAACACATCTTAGGATGAGTGTTTGTTTCTTATTCCATGAAATGTCCATTATCAGCATAAACCAAGCTTGCAAATTCAAAATAGTAAAAACAACTTTACTATTTGCATTCCATTATCCTTATACATGGTTTTGGGCTTAACTAGAGAAGGTATTTGCAATTCTCTTGATAATTCTTTTTCTCTACCATCACCCATCCAGATATTTATGTGATCTTAAATTGGTTATATTAGAGAGAGAGAGAGAGAGAGAAAAAAAAAAGAAAGAGCGAGAGAGTGAGAGAGAGAGAAAAAAGAGAGAGAGAGAGAGAGAGTGAGAGAGACAGAGAGAGAAAAAAGAGTACTAGTTTTGGTTAGATTTGATCCAAAGACAAATTTTTAGAAAATGAAGCTAGAAGCTAGGGGACTTGAATAAATTGGCCTCACAATATATACTCAGTTAAGCTGAAAAGAGTTAGAATTTGAATTCACATATAATATTTAGTACTATTGGAATAATTATAATAAGCACTTAGAGATATGTTTTCTTTTGATAAGCTTTGTCCATGTATCCCAATTAATGCTGGCTTGGTATATTACTAAAACCTAAAATAACTTATTTTGAACCTATGTCCTTATTGTAATTCTAGAGGAAACCTCTTAAAAAATGTGATTAGAACACAGTCATCTAAGCCACTCAAAGCAGGGGATCATTAAAAAAATGACATATGCAAAACTTAGATATTCTAACTTTAGTCATAATTGCATAGATATAACTGCATTCATCATTCTTTTGATTTAGCTCTAAACCCGATGCACTTTCTCTTGAGTTTGGGGGACTCGCAAAGACTTTCTTGGCTAAGCCACATCCCTCATACATTGTATATAAGTTTTCATTTTGATTTTTTCGAGTGGGATAAATGACTATTAGAATCAATTTCAAGATATTATTCTAAGTTTTTATTACTTCCCCAAACATTTCATAGTTGTCTTATGCACGTCTGTTTTTCAGCAGCTCGCCTCTATAGAGACTTCCCAAAGCATTCGGATTAATACCCTTCCATTTCTCATTCTAGTACATTTGCTCACTTTATAATTAAATTATTTAAGTACAATAAAAGAAAAATTGGTAATTTATTTGGGGAAACAGAGGCTACTGATTCTGGATGCCCAAAAGTCACTTTATAGGAACAGGAGTAAGTGAGCATCAGTGAGTATATAGCACTTTTTCTTTCCTGAATAAACACATTAAAAAGAGGCATTTTTATTTTGAGCAAAAGTTAATGTGCTGAGTCCATTAAAGAGAGAATGATTAATTTTTTTTTCAGGAGCTTAGATTTTAAAATCTATGTTTATAAGAGAAAATGTAATTTCCCAACTCTTTCTACTTTAAATATAATCAATTCTGAAAGTAAATATATTTGAATAAACTATGTTATGAATGAAAGTTTATTTAAATGCATAAAACTGTGCCTACATTATTTTAAAATATGGATATGTATGTATTTCTGAGATTCAGTAAAAATAAGAAACAAAGGCAGTAAATTTCAAGATGGCATTTGCTATTTTTCAGCAAAAATAAAACTATGCAAATTATCTGTTTCAAATGTAAAATGCCAGTTTGTGATTTTATTTATGTTATTATTTTTTAAAATTTCAACTTTTATTTTAGATATGGGAGTACGTGTGCAGGTTTGTTACATGGATATATTGTATGATGCTGAGGTTTAAGGTATGGATCCTGTCAAACAAGTAATAAGCATAGTACCCAATAGTTTTTCAACCCATCACCCTTCTCCCTTCCTCCCCGCTCTAATAGTCTCCAGTGTTTATTGATTCTATCTTTATGTCCACATGTGCTCAGTGTTGCTCCCACTTACAATCGAGAAAATGTGGTAGTTGCTTTTCTGTTCCTGCATTAACTCTCTTAGGATTAGGGCCTCCAGTTCCATCCATGTTGCTGCAAAGGACATGGTTTCATTCTTTTTAATGGCTGTATAGTATTCTTCCATAGTGTATCTGTGCCACGTTTTCTTTATCCAGTCCACCACTGATGGGCACCTAGCTTGATTCTGTATCTTTGTTGTTGTGACTAGAACTGTGATGAACATGCACATGCATGTACCTTTTTGGTATAACAATTTATTTTCCTTTGGCTATATACCCAGCACTGGGATTGCTGGGTTGAATGGTAGTTCTATTGTAAGTTGTTTGAGAGCTCTCCAAAACTGCTTTCCACAGTGGCCGAACTACTTTACATTCCTATCAACAGTGTAAAATAATTCCCTTTTCTCCATAGCCTCACCAGCATGTGTTATTTTTCAGCTTTTTATTAATAACCATTCTGAGTAGTATGGGATGATATCTCATTGTTATTTTGATTTGCATTTCCCTGATGATTAGTGATGTTGACAATTTTTTCATGTTTGTTGGCCACTTGCATGTCTTCTTTTGAGAAGTATCTGTCCATGCCCTTTGCCCTTTTTTAATGAGTTATTTGGTCTTTTGGTTGTTGATTTAAGCTCCTTATAGACTCTGGATATTAGACCTTATTGATGCATAGTTTGTGAATATTTTCTGCCATTCTATAGGTTTTCTGTTTACTCTGCTGATAGTTTATTTTGTTGTGCAGAATCTCAGAAAAAGAGCTTAACTAGGTCCCTCTTGTCAATATTTGGTTTTGTTGCAATTGCTTTTGGAGCTTAGCTTTGCCAAAAATTCTTTGCCATGGCTGATGTCAAGAAGGGTATTTCTTAGCTTTTCTTCTAGGATTCTTATAGTTTGAGGTCTTGCATTTAAATCTTTAATCTATCTTGACTTAATTTTTGTATATGGTAGAAGATAGGGCTCCAGTTTCATTCTGCATTTGGCTAGTCAGGTATCCCAACACCATTTATTCAATAGGGAGTCCTTTCCCCATTGCTAATTTTTGTCAGCCTTGTCAAAGATCAGATAGTAGTAGGTGTGTGGACTTATTTCTGAGTTTTATATTCTGTTCCACTGGTCTATATGTTCATTTTTGTAACAGTATCATGCTGTTTTGGTTCTTGTAGCCTTATAGCATTGTTTGAAGTTGGAGGGTGTGATGCTTCCAGCTTTGTTACAATACTTTTGCTTAGGATTGCTTTGGCTATTCAGGCCCTTTTTGGTTCCACATGAATTTTAAAATATTTTTTTTCTAATTCTGTGAAAAATTACATTAATAGCTTGATAGAAATGCAGTTGAATCTGTAAATTGCTTTGGGCATTATGACAATTTTAATTATATTGATTCTTCCAATCCATGAGCATGGAATTTTTTTATTTATTTGTGTCATCTCTGATTTATTTCAGCAGTCTTTTGTCGTTCCCTTTGTAGAGAATTTCATCCCTGGTTAGCTGCATTTCAAGGTATTTTATTTTACTTTTTGCTATTATAAATGGGATTGTGTTCTTAATTTAACTCTCAACCTGGATATTATTGGTATAGAAATGCTACTGATTTTTATACATTAATTTTGTATCCTGAAACATTACAGAAAGTACCTATCAGTTCTAGGAGTCTTTTGGGAGTTCTTAGGGTTTTCCATGTAAAGAATTATTTTATTGGTGAAAAGAGATAGTTTGATGTCCTCTTTTCCTAGTCGATGCCTTTTATTTCTTTCTCTTAACTTATTGCTCTGGCAAGGACTTGCAGTCCTATGTTGAATAGGAGTGGTGAGAATGGGCATTCTTGTCTTGTTCCAATTCTCAAGGGAAATGTTTCCAACTTTTGCCCCTTTAGTATGATGTTGGCTGTTGATTTGTCATAGATGGCTCTTGTTATTTTGAGTTATGGTCCTTTGACACCTAGCCTGTTAAGGGATTTTATCATGAAGGGATGTTGGATTTTATCAAATGCTTTTTCTGTGTCTGTTGAGATAATCATATGGTTTTTGCTTTTAATTCTGTATATGTGCTGAATCGCAGTTATTTATTTGCATATGTAGAACCAACCTTGCATCCCAGACATAAAGCCTACTTGATTGTGGCAAATTAACTTTTCATTGTGCTGTTGAATACAGTATGCTAGGTTTTGTTTTGTTTTTTTTAGATGGAGTCTCACTCTGTCACCTAGACTGGAGCACAGTGACACAATCTCAGCTCACTGCAACCTCAACCTCCCAGATGTCTGGGATTACAGGCATCTGCCACCATGCATGGCTAATTTTTTGTATTATTAGTAGAGATGGGGTTTCACCATGTTGGCCAGGCTAGCCTTGAACTGCCGACATCAAGTGATTTCTCTGCCTTGACCTCCCAGAGCTCTGGGATTACAGGCAAGAGCTACCACACCTGGCCACAGTTTGGTAGTTTTTTGGTAAGTATTTTTGTATCAACATTCATCAGGGATGTTGGCCTGAAGTTTTCATTTTCTGGTGTGTCTCTCTGCCAGATTTCGGTATTGGCTGATGCTGGCTTCATAGAATGAGTTAGGGATAAGCTCCTTCTCCCTGACAATTTGGGATAATTTCAGTAGGACTGGTACCAGTTCCTCTTGGTGCATCTGGTAGAATTCAGCTATTAATCCATTTGAGTTGAGGCTTTTTTTTTTTTTTTTTTTTTTGGTTGTAGGTTTTTAAAAAAATTACTGATTCAATTTCAGAATTCAATATTGGTCTATTCAGGGTTTCAATTTCTTCCTGATTAAATCTGGGAGATTTTGTGTTTCCAGGAATTTATCCATTTTCTCTAGATTTTCTGATTTGTTGCACATAGAATTGTTTGTAGTAGTCTGAAGATCTTTTGTATTTATATAGAATAGCTCATAATGTAATCTTTTCCATTTCTGATTGTAATCATTTCTGATTATTCGTATCTTTTTTTTCTTTGTTAGTCTAGTTCGCAGTCTGTCAACCATTTTTATTCTTTTGAAGAACTAACTCTTGATTTCATTGATCTTTTGTATGAATTTTTGCATCTCAATTTTGTTCAGTTATTCTCCACTTTTAGTTATTTCTTAGCCCTGGGATTGGTTTGTTCTTTTTTTCTAGTTCCTTTAGGTGCAAAGTTCAATAGTTAATTTGAGGTCTTTCTAACTTCATGATGAAGACAGTTAGCACTAAAATTCCCTTTTAGCGCGCTGCTCAGAGATTTTGGTAAGTTGTGTTCCTATTTTCATTTATTTCAAATAATTTTTAAATTTCCGCCTTAATTGTAATGTTCACCCAGGAGTTATTCAGGAGCATGTTGTTTAATTTCCATATATTTATGTGGTTTGGGGAGATCGTCTTGATTATGGTTTCTATTTCTGTACTATGGTCAGAGTGTGCTCGGTACGAATTATATTGTGTTGAATTTATTGAGATTTGGTTTATTACAAAGCATGTGGTCAATCTTAGAATATGTTCCATGTGCAGATGAAAATAATGTATATTCTGGTTGTTCGGTGGAGTGTTCCGTAGATGTCTAGTAGTTCTACTTGGTCAGGTGTCGAGTTTAAGTCCACAGTTTCTTTGCTAGTTTTCTGCCTCAACAACGTATATAATGCTGTTAATGGCGTGTTGAAGTTTCCCACTATTATTGTATGGCTGTTTAGGTCTTTTCATAGGTCAAGAAGAATTCATTTTATAAATCTGAGTGCTCCAATGTTGAGTTCATTTATATTTAGGATAATTAAGTCTTCTTGTTGAATTGTACCCTTTATCATTATGTAATGGCTTTCTTTGTCTTTCTTGTTATTGGTTTACAGTCTGTTTTATCTAATATGAGAATAGTGACTCCTGTTCTTTTTTGCTTTCCATTTGCATGATAGATATTTACCTTCATGTCTAATACAAATTTGGTTTTACCTACATATTTCATATTTCTACTATTAGCTGTCTTTTAAAAAATAATTACCTCTTTAATGCAGTTTTAGACATATTAATAGTTTAGAGAAGCCTGTGGGTGTTGTTATATGTGAGATAGGTCCCTCAAAGATAGCACAGGGTTGAGTCTTGTCTTTTTATCCAGTTTTTCACTCTATGTTTTTTAACTGGTGTGTTTAGCCCATTTAAATTCAGGGTTAATATTAATATGTAACTTTGATTATGTCATCATCTCATTAGCTGATTGTTATGTAGACTTGATTTTGTAGATGTGTGATTTTAAAAAGTCATTTAGTTTTTATATAGTTAAATACATGACTGCTACTACTACTACTAAGAAGAACAACAGAAGCTAACATTGCTATATAACATTGCTATGTGCCATGAACTAATTTAATCCCTTATGATAATTTTAGGAGTGAGGTACTATTACAATGACCATTTTGTAGATGATGAAACTGAAGCACAGACTAACTAAGTAGCCCAAAGTTTGGGGCCTTTAACTTTGTAAGTTTAGAGGCAGCACTTAAAATGAGGGAGCATGGCTTCATCATGTTCTAAACCATTACCTATCGCACATTTTTACAAAAAATGGAACCAAATTCCATGTGTTTGAATTTTAACTTCCAGTTGTCTTCTACCAAACTCTTGTATTTACTAAAAAGATTAATTTTAATTACCTACTAAATAAATCCATGCTAACTGACTTAATTCATTCAGTTAGAAAAATCAGGTTGTTTAGTAAAAGAGCAGGTTTAACTTTAATTTTTTTAAAACTGTATTGACTATTTGACTAAACTGGCTGGGTCTACATGCACAAACAACTTTGTTATTAGAAGCTTGGGAACAAGCCTTCTTTCTGAGATTCCTTAGTTAGTCAGTTAATCAATAGCATTTACCAAATGCACTCTGAGGGGTTGGGAAGGTAAAAAAGATATATTAGACATGTAGTCTCAGATGATAAAGTAATTACAATCTAGTAGGAAACTTATATTCTTGATCTCTAAACATTTGAATGTGATGCTTGATTGGTGATATTATTCTGAGATCTTTAAGATACATTATACAGATCATAGCTTTAAAGATTTTTTTTCGTAACTGAAACATAATGTGTAAATGTGTTATACTCTGGTTGTTTTTCTACTCGTTTGGTCCTTTTTTTTTAATGAATGATAGTTATTCCCAGAAAAATAATTAACACCTGTATATATAATCTGAAAAAGTAACACATATCATACCTTTTCTTTCACAGATGACTAAAACAATAAAATTAAACTCAGGCAAGCGCATCTTTTATTATGAATAAATGTTGAGAATGGGTTTCAAACTGACAAAAAATACTTCTACCTTCATTTACATATTCATGCATCATTTTCAAAGAATATTTGCAAGAACTTGAGAGAATCTTCCCAGTGTTTTTGTTGTTTTGTTTTGTTTTGTTTTTAAGAAAATAATGAACTACTTTTTCTTTTAATGCTGACTTAGTAATACTTTCAAACACCCCCACCCTCATTTGACTTTAGAGAAGATGTTTTAGAAGAAGGGGAACATTTTTGCTCATTGCAAATGTCACCTGACTATTTTTAAAGATTTATTTATCATTCATTCAAGGTAGCGTAATGTCATGAGCATGCCAGCTTTGAAATAAATAATCTGTCATGTCTTCTACTGGCCACTCTTGAAGTTTGATTAGATGCAAGTTTGCTTCTCTTTGAACAATTCAATTTATTTTTTCTAAGAAATGATTATATTGTTCAAGATAAAGTATAAAATTATGTTGCTGTCTGGAGTATTTATTGAGATATATACCACTGCAGATGTGAGAAATTCAAATATTTTTATGGCAAGTATCCTGACCTGAAAAAGCTTACTACTTACTGAAAATAGATGGAAAAAATCAATCTTTATTTTTAAGAAATTACTATTCAACCTAATTGACGAGTAAGCCTATGGCAGATATTGGTGCATATTAAATACAGGCATTCTCAGAAGAGTTACAGAACCCCAAACCAAATTCTCTCCCTGTATGTTCTTCAGTTGTAGTTTTTGCTTTTCGTTAGGAAGATGATTATAATTTAAAACATGTTCATCTCATGAAAAACTACTTTTCCTCATCTACATGAGAAGATTAACAAAGGTGAAGAATACTGTTTCTTTGACACTTGTAGGTGCCTATATTCCAATTGCTAATTATTTTTCAATCTGATGGAAATGCATATGGATGAAAGAGCTGTGTTACTAGAGTGTGTTTCATTTTGCTTCAGTAAGTGCTGAAAAGGCAGAAGATGGCAGGGTAGGTCTTTAAATAGGTGATTTTAAAAAAATCTTCCTCTTTGTTTTTCTTCTCCTAAAATTGCAGAGCAGACTTCATTTCCTAGTAAATATTCGAATGCCGGAGTTAGCTCATATTTTGTTATTAACTCAAGTTGTTCACCAATTTGCTTGTTCAACTTTCTCTAATTCAGGAGATTTTATGTTGCACAGACTTGGAGTTTTCTTGATTGCCTTGTTAATGCTCTTATTCCCTAGCAATCAATTTAGTTTGATTGATGTTTGTTATGCAGCCTAGTTAGTTCCTTCACTTGAATTTCATTTACAGGTTGTTGTTGTTTTTTTTTTTTTTTAATTTATGTCCTTAGCTATCAATTTGTCTTGATTGCTATTTACTTCCTGACTTGTTGATATTGCAAGACTGCATAAGCGTCCTAATTACCTTTATGTCCACTGCAAATTTAGTTTTACCCACATATTTCATATTTCTATTATTGGCTGTCTTTCGGTAAATAATTGCCTGTTTAATGCAGCTTTAATGCATTTGTTGTCAATATAGACAATGGTTTGAATGTATATTTGCTTATTTCTAACTTAGAATATAAAACATGTACATATTATCATGAGATACCTTATAACTATTATAAAAAGTAATACTTTCAAACACCCCCACCCTCATTTGACTTTAGAGAAGATGTTTTAGAAGAAGGGGAACATTTTTGCTCATTGCAAGTGTCATTAGATTTAAAAACATAACCAGGGCAAAGAATGAATAAGTAGATAGACAGACTGTGGTGACAGCCTTAGGCTACCTTAGAACACAGCAAGCTTAACCTGCACGTCAGGTTTATGTCTCACCATTGTGAATTAAAAAACAAAAAATACCAAACAAAAACTAGGTCACTAATAATGTCCTCTGTTTCTGAGAGTGATTTCAGTCAGCACTGATAAACTGAATAATGTCTTCAGTATTTCAGGGAGTCTGAAGCAAAGATCTCCCAATTTAAATTGCTTCAAGGTGAAGCAGAAACTTCTTTGGAATGCCATATTTCTAATAATTCTCTAAGAAAGGTAACTGAATATCTATTAGATTAGAAAAAATTGATTTGCTTAATTCTATGAACTGTTGTATTTATTTTAATATTTTAACATCAAATAATCCTATAATGTCTTAAAAACATGAAAAATTAATTCTCTAGAGGGCCCATTCAGTGCTGGTAAATAGTAGATGCTCATTCAATGTAGATAAACTGTCCTCGGATCTATTTTACCATTTAAGACACTCAAGCTGTGAATCTTTGCATGATCCTTCTCTACAGTTAGGTGAGAGAATGTTTCATCTGCTCTCTACCTTAAGCAGACTGTTGTATAATCATGACCCTTCTGTTCAATATTTATGGAGACTAGATCCAATGCAAGTGTGATTGAAGAATCGTAAGGGAAGATGTTCTGCAAAATGAGGGCCATGTCTCTACATCTAGTAATGTTATCAGTAGTTGTAAAACTCACAATATTCTTCCAGCAAGCCTTTCTGCATGCCAGAGTATGCTGGTGCCATAAGAGCTAAAAAGTTGCAAATTTAAGAGTAATAAATAATTGTATCATTGAAGTAACTTTAGAATTGAGGCAATACAAATGAGGTTAACTGGCATTTGTATCAGGAAGTAAGAGGGTGGTCAAATAATCAGAGAAAACTTAGAGAATGTGATTTGTGGTTTTCATTCAGGTCTTGAAGAAGCTTTTGAATGATTTGGTATTAAAGAAAGGAACAGTGAAACAATGCTAGGATAAGAGTTTATTTGAAGGCAGAGAGGTTAAAGTGGGCACAAGAGCCTAAAATACAGGAATTTACATAAGTGCGAAAGGACATTTGCAGAAAGGTTCAGAATCATACCCTAAGTAGGACTTTACCTTAATAAACAATAAAAGGATGCTTTTTTAATGACATGAAAAACTTTGTAGTGTATGAATGTTTCTTTCTTCTCTTGCCTTTTGAAAGAAATATTTTTGCCTACAGTCTACCATTCAAATTCTGTCCTTCTTTAAAGCCCAGTACAAATGTATATATCATTATATAGGTAGTTATTATGTCGTATTTATGTAATTTATGTATATTTATATCATTCTTATGTATTTATGTTTACACCCACATTATTTTTATATAACTTACATATTTTTTAAAACTTTTTTTCACCTAATATATTGTAAGGCTACACCACCAGCACAGAGTGATATCTCTTTCTGGATCACTCAGCAATTAATCATTTATTCTATTGAGGCAAGCTTTTTGTTCTGTTGTTTTTTTAATTGAGGAATACTTTACATCCAAAATCAAACAAAGGTCTTAAGTGTTCAGTTCTATGAGTTTTATAAATTATACACAGCCATATAACTACATCCAGATCAAGATTCGAACATTTTCGTCACCCAGAAAGTTCTTTTGTGCCCTTTTCTAGCTGATGTCCCTTTTCTGAATTTTATTGTTATAAGATTAATTTTTCTGGTTATTTATATTTATGGAATTGCATTATATATATGTTATATGTGTATATCTAGTATGTTTTAAGTGACATGTTTTTAAAGTTCATGCTTATATTTTTAATTTTTTCCTGTGTATTTCCAATTAGTATCTTATCCTATAAATATACAGTAATTTACTTATCCATTTTCCTTTCACACATTTGTAATGCTTTCTAATGTTTCCAGTGAGAAAATGGTTGATGCGTGTTAATTGTATAGGCAACCACAAAAACAGTCCTCCAAAGTAACTGTACTATTTCACACTCTCATCAGAAATATGTGAGAGTCCTTTTTGCTCCATATAGTCATCAACACTTGTTGTTGCTAGTCTTTCTTACTCATTGTAGTCTTCTGTAAAGTTTCTCTACAAGGCTTTAGTCTATTTTTAATTGGGTTGTTTATCTTTGGATTATTGACTGCTAGGAGTTTATTATATAATCTGGATATAATCTTTCATCGGATAGGTATGGGAAATATATTTTTTCTAATCTATGGCATGCCTATTCATTTTCTTAAATTCTTAGGTTTCATAACATTGTTTGTTGGTGAGCAACATTTTTTAATTTAGATAAAGTACAATTTATTTATTTCTTTCTTGTATAGTTAGTGTCATTGCTGACACTAAGTTCACAAATACTCATTTTTCTGAAAGCTATATGGTTTTGAATTTCACATTTTGTCTATGTTCATCTTAGGTAAATTTTTGTGTATAGAGTGAGATAAAGGCCAAAGCTTATTTATCTCCAAAGTTTATGTTTTCCATGAAGCTTTGTGAGTTTTTAAAACAAATGTACTAATTCGGCTCTTCATTTCTGTTAGTCAAATTTTCACATAAAAACTTATCTTCTCAATATGTTTGTAATTATATTGAGAACCAAAATTTTAATATTTTTCCATATATTTACAGTGTGGTTTTTTTACTTTGTTTTTAAAAAGCAAATTGTATTTGAATCAATGATTCCAAATGCTGTGTGCATTAATATTGATTTGTGACTGATTAAATAAATCAAAAATTCTAATAGGAGTGTTAGATGGAACAACTAAAGAAAATTAGAAAAGGAAAGAGTAGTATTTACAAGATGCTTTCTTTCAGAAGCAACCTTTTGCATTTAGATTGTTTTTGATGTTATCAAAACATTAGATAAGGTTTTTCAAAATGTCAACATAGGTAGCTTCCTGGTCAACAAAGCCAGCATTACTCCTTTATTTACACAAAAGAAGTGGGTTCACAGACTGGCAAAGAGTGATATCTAGTGAGATTACCTTAATGTCTTGATGGCATATATTCTCATTTATTTAACTTTCACTTTGCTGTGTGATTCCTACCAGTTAAGACTGGAATGTAATGTGCTAATGAAATCATTGAAATAGTTAAGCATATTATATCTCTTTTAATGGAGAAATCAGATGTAGTGTATTTAGGAAACTTTATTACTTAAATTCAAATTCATTGCTTCTGCAAGTTTCTCTGGAGATAGCACAATGAGCAGTATCTTTTATATTCACAAGGAGGTTAGAGTCCGATGCTTTTGTTTGGAAGACAGAGTTTTGCTTTTGTTGCCCAAGCTGGAGTGCAATGGTGCAATCTCGGCTCACTGCAACCTCTGCCTCCTGGGTTCAAGCGATTCTTCCGCCTCAGCCTCTGGAGCAGCTGGGATTACAGGTCCCTACTACCAGGATCAGCAATTTTTTTTTTCTCTTTTTTTGTATTTTTAGTAGAGACGGGGTTTCAACATCTTGGCCAGGCTGGTCTGGAACTCCTGACCTCAAGTGATCCACCTGCCTGCCTCGGCCTCCCAAAGTGCTGGGATTACAGGCATGAGCCACCATGTCTCGCCAGAATCTGGTGTATTTTTAAGTGTAATATGTACTCTTAAACAGTATGTTGTCCTCTCCTCTACATGACAGAAGTGTATTTGCTGATGAAATAATTTAGATACCTGTCAAAATGGTAATTATTTCTAGCAAAAAATAGCAAAAGAAAATCTGTTTTCCAAGAAGCCCAACTTTACTTTTGTGAATGCCTGAGGATTGCTAAAAGGCAATGACATTATAAGTATTGCTAAAGTGGCAGGCTGTAAATAGAGCTGACTGAGCAAAGTTGCCATGGGAAACTTGTAGACTTTTCCAAAAATGGAAACTGAACCAAAAGCATTGATTGTAGTTGAAGTCTGGGTTCTGAGAGAAAGTCTTTCTGCTTCCTATTGAATGTGCCTACCAGGCTGCTAGAGAATAGGTGGGTTTGTGGACATATGCTCTGTTTATCTATCTCTTTGCAAATTCCCTTATATCAGTTTGTCTTCAAACTCAGCACATCAGGTAATGAACACTGACAAAGGAAAAAGAAGTTTGGGAATGGAAATGAATCTTCTCATGCAAAAATTTGTCTTGAATGTAGTCCAGTAAAGGGTAATCTAAAATGGCTTACAGAGAGGATTTTATAGGACTTTTTTTAAGTTGCCATAGGGTCCATGTTTGGCATGCTCTCTCCTGCTCCTTCATTTGTTTTTTCTTTCACAATTGCTCCTGCTAACACTCTCCCTCTAGTTACAAAGTGAAAAACACGTGACCTGAAGAGGGTTTCTTTCCTGAGGACAAATGAGCAACACTTAAGCTGGAATACCAATTTTTTTTGACTCTAGCCAGCAGTGCTTGATCATTCCCTCACATATTTTGCAACTCCTCTGCCTGCTGAACCACCAACATAGTAAATAGTAGAATCCTGCTCTCAAATAATGGCCATAAAATGTTCAATTTTGGTTTCCTTGCACAATTCACTAATACAGTGTATGTTTCAATAATTATGTTTTACAATTAAGTTATATAAAAACTCCTGACAATAATTGATAAACAAAAAAATGGAAACAGTACATTCTGAAAATTAAATGTAGGAGCTAATTATTTCAAAGGACATTGTTGACAGATTTCATTTTGATGTAGAAAGGATATTTATTATTTTGGTTTATAAGCCTTGTTGAGTTTATTAAGCAATTTAAGTTGAGAAGAAAATGTGAATCTAAAGATTTAGTTGAACAAAGTATTATCTTGTTATAATAAAAATCCTTTAAGTTAAAATTTAAGGTGTTTCTAATTTGGAACCTTATTTCTGAGCTGTTTAGATTTAACCAAATCTATTTTTAAAAAACCTAAGTAGAATATAGCACATTATCTCTTCTTACCCTTTTTTAATGAGTAGTTTTTATTTATTAATCTAACAGGAGTTGTGTTAGAAATATTATATGTATATTTTAAGGTAACTGAGCACCATTTTGATATTAATCAAATTTTAAGAGAAAATAATTGCTTATCTTTAATGAGAGTTTCTTCTATTACTGATTTTTATTTTAAAACTAAAATGTTCTGACAAAACATTTTTCAGATAACATGTACTTACACTGTACACTGCCTGCCGATAGATTTTGCCTTTCCTGATTAATAATGTTGGCTTGTAAATTCTAAATTCCAAAGGTACATATTTTCACAAACAGAATCAGTGACATATTAAAAGGATCTGGGGGTTAACTCATAAAATGGTCTCACAAGATATTCCCAATAGATTCTATTCCAACTTAACTAGAAACTTAAAAATAAGTTTCACATTATGAACAAATTAAATAGATGAACTTAATGATTGAGATGGCCTATACTTTTATAAATAGATGAAAATTAATGAAAGAAATTATATTAAGTATGTATTAATGAATTATTTAATTTTCAAAAACAGATTTTTTGCTTCATAATGACTATGTATGTAAAATATTTTGTAGAAGTTGTACTCTAAGTGTGGGTTAATAGACACTAAATTATTTTCATAGACAGAACTTAGCCACGTGATCCTGAAAACATATTCCAGGAAAAATTTAAATGTTGTGTTATATTGGAAACAGGGAAGAATTGGAAGAATGGCAATAAAGTTATTTATTTAATGTTAAGATTCATTACTAAAAATTAAATAGATATTTGCTGACATTATAGTTTTATCATAAAAATAAGGATAGTGTAACAATATCTATGATATATTTAAAATCATATATTTAAACATGTTGTGAAGGAATTTGTTCCCCACTACAAAAGGTTTAGTTAATTCATATTAATGAAAATAATTCAAATGGCTCCCATAATATATGTTTTGAGTGAATATATTTATGATTATAAATCACCTTAAATTTTTCCTGTAAAGAAAACAAAATGTATCTGTGGGCTTAACAAAAATATTGATCACTTAAAATGAAAGCTCTTGTGAGAAATTCTTGAGCAATGTTGTTTTCAAAGGCCCTTTGACTTCAGGAGAAAGAATATGAAAGGCTATTGAATTTACATTTTCCATTATTTATTTTCAAAATTAATGAATAGAACTAGATCCCACCTTCTTTATAGTTGGGATGTATTGAATATTGGATGAATATATGTAGAGCTCAGATTTATGTAAACTCACCTAGGAAATATGAATGGATAATGACCATTAACTCTCACCAACACAAAATTATTTTTTAAATAAAATTATGATTATAAGGTATTTTCTGAGATTCTTGTGTATTAAAATTGGCATAGTGGTATTAGTAATGAAAGCAATGCCTGAGAGTCCAACTGACCATAACTGCACACTCTATTGTACTGCTAGTGAATGGTTTAGCAGATTTCCATGCATCTTAGAAGCCTTAGATTGATTAAAAAATTAATGATTGATGACAGTTAGGACTTAGACTGTACAAAATAAGATGGAACTATCATGGGTTGCTGATTATTTCATTTTGCTATTTAGAAATATAGAGGAATACTTATTTAATATATACAAGTTAGATTATATGAAACTTTTCTGTGCCTTTTATTTCTGTCATATGGCATTGAAATATAGAGTCTTATAGTAACACTTTAGGATGTTATATTATGAAATGTAATACTCTATATTTTCAATGACGTATTGTACTGTAAATCCCCAATATCTACCTGAAATTTAAGAAAATTGGTTTTGAGAGGAATATCATTTGTCTTAAGGTTATATATATACATAAGAGTGTTAATAATACTTTAGTGTTTTTAATGAAAGATGATGTGTTGAAATATGCAGGTCTAGAAGCTTCAAAATTAGCTGAAATATAATATGTTTCAAAAAAATTAATATTGGGCTGGGCGCAGTGGCTCACGCCTGTAATCCCAGCATTTTGGGAGGCCAAGGTGGGTGGGTCACCTGAAGTCAGGAGTTCGAGACCACCCTGACCAACATGGTGAAGCCCCATGTCTACTAATAATACAAAAATTAGCCTAAGTGGTGGTAGATGCCTGTAATCCTAGCTACTTGGAAGGCTGAGGAAGGAGAATTGCTAGAACCCTGGAGGTGGAGGGTGGAATGAGCCGAAATAGCACCATTGCACTCCAGCCTGTGGGACAGGTAAAAATAATAATAATAATAATAATACAAATAAAAATAGTGTTCAAATGGTCTGAACCATGTTGAATGCCATAGTGTCATTGCTGTGGTTGGAACATGTTAAAATGTTAAGATTTTTGTCAAGGCTACAGTTGTACATGTTGAAACTAATGAAGAATATGGTGATTCTACAGAAAATACAGTTGAACATTTCTGTCATGAACCTTCTGTAGTCATGTACAATATTTTGGTATGGTGTACTATTGACTCAAGTGGAAATAAGAGTGACTCGACAGCTTACTCTTTTAAGTGTGTCTTTGGAATCAGGGGCCTGAGATGCTATTCTCAGAATAGAGAGGCATCCATTATATGGCCCTCATAACATTCAACTATTTTCTGAGTAAAATAGTGATTACAAGACACTTTTCTGGGAATTTTGCAAATTATATCAAGATTGCCAGGCTAAATGTAAGAGTGAAGGACTAAATTTTGATGTCACAATACACAAAAGAGGGATGGATTGTTCATTGCCACATTATTCTAGTGACAATAAACCCTGACGTTTCCATTCTATTTTAGTAGAAGAAGAAAATCGTGAGCAAATTGAAGGAAATCCAGAAAAGATTTAAAGATGAGAATTATACAGAATACACAGATAGATCAGGAAATGAATAAGATAGTTAAAAATTAGTCCATATCTGAAAGAGGGGAAAGCACTATTTAAGGAAGGAAATTAATGATTTGAGATTTATCCAGAAATAATAAAAATAACATAAGAAATGTGTGGGCATTATTATCAGGAAAAACTAACTTGGTAATGAAGCTTGAATAATAAAAGAGAATAATCTCTCATGGAAAGATAATGGAGTTTCTTATCATTTAGAGAATCTGAAACTCAGCAAGCTTATCGTTTAGCAGCAGTGCCAGTGTGGTACCAAAAGGACTAGATAAGCAGTTAGTGAGCCTTAGTTCTAGTACTCATGGTTCGATAAATACTTTCAAATAAACATAATCCGTTGGCATGTGCTATTAAAGATGTGTATTGTATTAGAATTATTGGCACTACTTGAATTATATACGCTATTGTATTTGTAATTTTTTGGTTCAGTTATAACTAGGGAACTTTAGATCTCTTACTGTCAAGTCAGAATTCAGGAGCATTGCCGGCTGGTTCAAGGGACATCTGTTACATTAAATTTTATGATTTTTTGCATGAGTTATTGCTCTATCTGTTGAGAGCGTCTTGTTTCACTTGAATTTAACTTTAATTTTAAACATTTGTAGAAAATGTTTATAACACAATAAAATCGTACATAAGGTTTAAAATGTCGTAATGGAAAATGAATTGTATGTTGTCTCTCATGTTTCTACATAGCCAAAAGTAATGTAAATAATGGTACAATTTTGGACTGTTATATAGCAGTTTTCAGAATGCAACTTAGACTTGTTTTACACATATTGGAAAACCAAGATGAATTTTTATTTCAGTTAAATATTCCCTGGCATCAGTATCCAAGGCCCAAGAGCGGGGTTGGGGGGTGAGGGGGATGATAGATTCTTCCTGATTCTATAATAAAATGACTTAGCATTTCCCTGTGAGCTTGGATATATACACATATTTGTGATAAATTCTGTGAGTATATTTCTTACATACAGAGTGAGGAGCAATTGAAACACATCAAAGAAATATGTGTCCTTCATCAGCAACAGACAAGAAAAAGGGATGATGGACAATTTTCATTTTACTTGGGGCACAAAAATCAAGTTGCTTAATTTTTTTTCTGTGGAAGGAGTGTTTATACTACTCAGTTTTCAAACCTCAATCATGTATTTTATTATGTGTGGATATGTTACATTTCACATTAAAGCTATATGTTTAAATATAACTAAGGAGGCATCATTATAAACTATATTTCTAGATGCCTTTCTTATCTGCTTGGGGTGTCTTGGATCGAGCTGAAGCTTATTCATGTAAACCGTTGATGATGCCTTAAGCCATCCTTACAAAGAAGTGTAGTGAAAATAACACATCTTAAAATATTTGTGATTGAATTGATGGGTAATATGAAACTGATTCATTCATCGCAATAAATAAGAAAAGAAGTTTTAATGATTCATGAGAAAATAGAAGTTAGGTTCGATTGTTAACCAGAAAAGGATGTTGTATTCTCAAATAAAGGCATGATGATAAAGGAGCCTATACATTGAGAGGGACAGTCTTTTTAAAGCAAGACATTTTGACATCCATTTGGTCTCTTCTAGAGGAAGCACACTCCATTAAAACAAAGAATAGAATTATTTTAAGCCTATACATGTCAGGAGAATGAGATATGTTTTGACTTGTTATTTTGGCTAACAAGTATATTTTCATTTCTGTGATTCCTAATTTGCAAATTGATTAAAGTGGTTTTAGTACAGTGTTTCCTGTGGTCACGTAGGACTGTCTTAGGCTGACTCAGAATCTATGATCCAGGCACATTGCTATCATAGCATTACTTAAACTGCAAAAATAACAGATTTCCCTACTATAGTAATTCTGATTAACAGCATAAGTTCTGAGACAGGCCTGATTCTAAATGTCAGTCATGACCTCTTATATCCTAATCATTACACAGTTCAGTAGAGAAGAAAAGTAGTTGAATTTGTACTCAGACATGTGTCAAGCACAGAAGCCACCAGAGGTGAAGGTCTATCCTTCAAAGCAGTTCAAAAGAGAAAACATCCAAGAGCTCTGAGCCTGCATATTAGGAGGGAGACTTGACAGATATACAAAGAGGAACTTTGGCTAAGTGCAATTCAAGTATAGTAAAGGATAGCATTACTTCTCATCACTAACATACAACCACCCCACATCCTGGAATTTGATGCACAAGGTTAAATAGCAAAACAAAACAAAACTTTAAAATATAGAACTATTTTAAAGAATTATCACAAATCAGAACTCTCCTTCATAATGGCCTGATAATTTAGAGATTATCATCTATATAATTGTATTGTTATTCAAAGGAAATTAACTCCTGGCTTATAGTACAGTATTAATTTTGCATAACTGAAATCACATTAGAAACCATGTTACTGCTAGCAACATTACTACTAACACTTACTTGGTGATTTTATGCTAATTTACCTGGATAGCCTTACGGGTAAAATGCATTGTACGAATACATGTAAAGTAGAATAAACCCTTATATTTGTGAATAATTTCTTTCATAATATATTAAACAAATTTCAAATTTAGATTTAGAAAGCAACTTATTGAGCCATTTAATTCATTTGCTTTTAAACCTAGTTTATTATTACCATATCCTGGTTCATCATCCCATATTATATTAAAAAAAGATTTCCAGGCTTCATTACCAATCTACTGAATCTGAATCTACTTAGCGGAAGGGGAGTGGCACATAGGAGAAAGAGGCTGGAATGGAAAATACTAGAAAATTGAAATTTGAAATAAATCACTAGGAGATTTTGATGATTTTAAATATATAGAACATTAGTAAAAAACTCATTTTATAGATACAGTTATTAATTTATCCATGCATATATTTATTCAGCATTTTGATATAAATATATAATTAAAATAATTAAAAATTATATATCATCCCTATCTGCAGAGACTTTATAATGTAAAGTCATTAGTTATGTAAGTATTTGCATGATAACCCATGTCAACAAAGAATAAATTATCAATTTATTGTCAGTGGTGTGGATAGCAAGAGTTGTGATATCGTGGAAAAGATCTGAACTAGATATCATGATTGTAGCTCATGCAACTTTTCTAAAAATCAAAGTCCTTGCTGATAAAATGAATGCGCTAATTTAGATGATTTCCAAGATTCTTTTTAGCTTAATAATCTTAAAATTATGTTATTTCAGAGAAGGATGAGTGTGAGGTGGAAGGATGGTGGAATTGTGAAAAAGTAGAACGCGAGACTGGTAGATGGGTAAAGCAGGAGAGACAGTTGGGAGAATGCAAAGTTGGTGGAAGGAGAGGAGTGAGTTAAGACAAAAAGACTGGTTGGTGAAGTATCGATTTTTACTAATAATTTCAAAGATACAAGCGCTTGAGAGACACAGGTGAATAGGAGGACCCAGGAAAGGTCTGTCCTTCTTTCATTAAATTCACATTTTTGGCCCAGAGTAGTGGAAGAGGTTCCTCTGAGAAGTGTGTGTGTTACCTCACCCAGAAGGGAATATTTTAAATTATAAAACATTTCTATTGTATGCACAAATAATTATATAGCTTATGTGACATTTATAGGGAACCATATTCCACAAATTTATAGACCCTAGATTTGTTTCGTAGAAGAAATCCAGAAATCCTAAACCATAGACCACCTAATAAAACATTTATATGCATTAGGATTCTTAATTCATTTGTTTCCCATGAGAATGGTTACTAGCATGTTTACTAGAGGGTGAGACTAGGTTAACCTGCTTTCTTTCATTCTCATTAGTGTCCCCAATAACAGGTAGAAAAATAGGTCATAGACTAGCTTCTAAAATCTTTCTTTCCCAGGGACAAATTACATGTTTAGGAATAAACATGGTACAGCAAGATGACAGGATGTAATTTGAAGATAAATCTCTATCTTAATTGTATCAACATTTAAAAAATTGATTGGGATTAAGTTCTGCTGATATATAACTAACTGTCCCTCACTGAGTAAAGAAGAATTTAAAGTTTGAAAATGTAAAATATTGTAAAAGAAAAGAGATTTTATTTAAAATTGATTCTTCTAACTTTATTTCAGAATACATGCTTAGATGGCACTTTTTGGGAACAGTCGGTAGGGAGAAAGAAATGACTCAAGATTATGGCACAACTTCAGGATCAACAGAATTTGATTCCGTTTAGAATTTTCAGGTTCAGAATTTTCTCAACCTGTCTGTTAGTCCCATTCTGTTACTGTCTATATTTCGTTAAAGTTAATATCCAAAGTAAAGCATGAGATGTGCATTTGTTATGCATTTTATCACTATTAGCTTTTACCACTGGAAAAAGTTATCAGCAGTTTTGCTGGGAACTGTCATATTTCTGAATTTGATGTAATAATTTTAAAATATGCCTTTTTATGAGATTTCAACTAAGAGACATCCTCTGTCCCTTTGACTTTATTATGTGGTCACTAGAACTCATATATTGAACTAAAGTTTACATTTGAATTTTTACTTTTTATGAATTAGATTAATTTTTACTAAACTGTTGCATTCTTAAAATTATTTTAATGAAATTCCAAGAAAGTTGTCTCTATAATTCATATGTATAGACATTTATGTATTAAAGCATATTTATGTACCAAAGCTAATTCTTGTCAACCCTTATACAAAATGGCACTTGTTTTAATTGAAGCTAATAGCTAATTACAGCTAATATACTTTTTCTAATTAGCCTCACAGATAAATATATCACATAGTCTGTAAGGAATGTATGAAGTGCTATTTACCAAAGTGACAGCAATCAATCTATTATGTAATTTTGATTTTCATAATAGTAATGATTAATTAAAAAGGCCAACATCAGATGATGCATTTAGGCATTTTTTTTCAATTATGACTTCATTTCTTGAGGATAATGATTTCAATATATAGTCTTTTAATAAATCAGACAGATTCAAGTTATTCCTCTTACATCTCTAAAATTGGAAAAATATATTTGTGTATCATTCAGGGAAATAAAACTGTGTAATTTTAAACCACATCCAATTCTGCTAATTAAGTAATTATTGAAGACAAAATAACTCATAGAGAAACCCTATATATTCCATATTTTTCCTGTCTCTCCTCATTTTCTATTCTTATTTAATTATGAGGTATAGCACATTAGGATTTCATGACTGGCACCTGGAAGCAAAGATAAGATGGTTGCAGGCTTTCTGGTATGACATGGTGTGTGACATGAGCTAACTCCCAGCATAAAGGGAAATGAATAAGAGTAAGTGTTCCTTATTGAACTTGATTGTACATAAGAGCTACTCTGTAGTGTTGCTTCTGGGGTCTCTGACATAGAACTCTCTGATAATGATTTCTCCTCAGTGGACCAAGATGCCATTAAGTCATTCTCCATGTTAAAATCTGCTTATGGATGAGTTTCACTTAAAAATTAAATTTAGGTCACTTCTGGACAATTGTCTTCTAATTTTTTGTTCTCTACATAAATGGAAAATAAGTCTATAAAGTTTGTCATCCAATTAAAACTTTTATATAATTAAGGCTGTGTTTATCAAAGACAAAGTAACTGATTCAATTTGTTCAAAATGGACTGTTCATTGAAATGTTCAACCTAGTTATATGATGTTGTAGAGACAAAAATATGGTTGACAATGTTTGCCTTCTTAAATCTCTGAAAGGATATGATTTAGTGCAAATGTCTCTCAAATATGTTTTTCTTTTAGTTAAAAGTAATAATGATTAATTCTGTCATCTTTCTCATTTTTCCTGAGGTAATAGATATTATCAACTTGATATATATCTTACTACACCTTATTCTATGCTAATAAATGTAGAAATATGTATAGACATATATAAAATAGAAGTGTCTTTAAGTTTATTTTACAAAAATAAGTTCATAGTAGATCAGTTTGCTTTCTGTTTTTAAGATACCATGATATCCCTCCAGGTCAATAGAAATAATTAAAACAGTATTTTAAGCAGCCACATAGGATTTCATAAATTGGATGTAATATAATTTGTGTGATCATTCTAGTGATACCAATTTGTGTTGTTTGTAGATTTGTTTTGACTTTGCTGCTATAAATATACTTCAATAAACACATCTCCAACTGGTACACCTTTTTCTCCAGGGTAGAGTTCCAATAATGGAGTTTCTGGGTCAGAGGATGTATATATTTTTTTTAAAATATTACTGTATTACCTTCATAAATGGCTGTAGTAATATATATCCCCACCAGTCATATGTGAGATTTACAATTTATATATGTTCTTGTCATTCTAAATGCTGTTAATGATTTTGTTTTATTTTCCTTTTTCTTTTTGACTAACCTGATTGGTTAAAAAAACTATCATATCTAATTATTATTTATATTTGCAATTCTTTGCATGATACCTCGAGCATGTGTTTTTGCTTTCTTTGACATATTAGGTTTCCCTGTGTCTGATTTTCCTGTTCTTATACTTTAGTTTGTACTTTTCTTATCAATGTATAGATGTTCTTTTATGAGACATTAATCATGTATCTCAAATATGTGACAAGTATTTTTCCCTGTAAGCGTTTGTGGTAGGGGACTAGCTACCTCTCCTACATCATACCTTTACCTCTATACCCCCTGTGTTTACTTCTAGCCAATCTGATTTCCTGACTAACTGTCAAACAAGACAAGCCTTTGTATTAAGTCCTCAACCTGAGAAAGCTCTTCCACAAGAAGTTTACATGACTCACTCATTTCATTCAAGACTAAAATAACACTGTTGTAACTCTCTCTCCTCATTCCGTGTTATTTTTACTCATAAAAGTAGTATTTCTCATTACTGTATATTATGTATCTCCTGTGTGCTATCACTTCTGTTATACAATCTCCATGACAACAGGAATGTCTATTTTGTTCACTTTGTGCACCCCTCAAGCCTGTAATCCCAGCACTTTGGGAGGCCGAGGCGGGCGGATCACAAGGTCAGGAGATCGAGACCACAGTGAAACCCCGTCTCTACTAAAAATACAAAAAATTAGCCGGGCGCGGTGGCGGGCGCCTGTAGTCCCAGCTACTCAGGAGGCTGAGGCAGGAGAATGGCGGGAACCCGGGAGGCGGAGCTTGCAGTGAGCCGAGATCGCGCCACTGCACTCCAGCCTGGGCAACAGCCTGAGACTCCGTCTCAAAAAAAAAAAAAAAAAAAAATTAAAAAAAAAAATAAATAAATAAAAATAAAACTCTGCCTAGTACACAGTAAATTCATATTTAGATTTGATGAATAATTTGGTTTTTGTTTTTATTGATGGTATCCCAATTTTTAAAAATCTAAAAATCACTGGAATCTCTCAAATAACTTATATTAAAACTTCTGGCCTAGCACTGTATTATACCTGTACATTTGGTTAGGGCATTTCCCTTTCCAAATCTTTGTTTGTAGTAATGTAGGCACTACTCAGTATTCTCAAATACCTATCGGTGGACTCTTCATTATTTACTAGTCCTTAGTCTCACATCGTAAAGTTTTTAGCAATAATTAGATCTTAGAGCTGAGCATAAGTACCCCAGTCACTGTCCTCTGAGGCCATCACCATTTACACATCACTTACTCTGACACTTACACATCCCAACCTCAGGCCCTGTGCCACTGCCGAGGCGACTGCTGTCTACAACTACCTGTTGTAGACAGAATCTTGTTCCCCCAAAATTCATATGTCACAGCCCTAACCCCAGTATCTCAAAAAGTAACCCTTTTGAAGATAAGATCTCTAAATAGGTGACTACATTAACATGAGGCCATTAGGGTGGGTTCTAATTTAACCTGACTAGTGTTCTTATGAAAAGAGAAACTTTGGGTTTACAGAAAGGGACACTAAAGATGCATGTGTGCGGTGGAAAGACCACGTGAGGTCACAGAGAAAGTGGGCATCTGCAAGCCATGGAGAGAGGCCTTGGGAGAAGATAAACCTGTTGATAGCTTGAATATGATGAATGCTAGGATCTTTTTTTTTTTTTTTTTTTTTTTTTTTTTTTTTGAGACGGAGTCTCGCTCTGTCGCCCAGGCTGGAGTGCAGTGGCGCGATCTCGGCTCACTGCAAGCTCCGCCTCCCGGGTTCCCGCCATTCTCCTGCCTCAGCCTCCTGAGTAGCTGGGACTACAGGCGCCCACAACCGCGCCCGGCTAATTTTTTGTATTTTTAGTAGAGACGGGGTTTCACCGTGGTCTCGATCTCCTGACCTTGTGATCCGCCCGCCTCGGCCTCCCAAAGTGCTGGGATTACAGGCGTGAGCCACCGCGCCCGGCGAATGCTAGGATCTTAAAGCCAATGATAATAGAAAAGAGAAAAAAGTCTGCAGCAGCCAACTTTGTAGGACCAGGTGTGTCATTGAACATGGAGAATAGAAAGCATGATGCTGGTTAGCTAAAGACAGTCCAGTGTCAATGGCAAAGATTCTGATCTAGCAGGCAAAGGAAAGCATGGCAGAAGAGGAAGCTCTGAAAGTAGGGAAGTCTAAAATTAGATAAAGTGACAAAGTTATGATGCTAGGTGATCTTCAGAATTGTGACATGCTTCCTATGCAGGAGAGTAAAGTAGAAGGCTTGGAGAAGAAAATCTAGGCAGGATGTTGGGAGACCTGCCCATATACTGGAGTCAGGTACCAGAAAGAAATGGATTTTCTAGGTCAAAAATGTAAAACAGAAATCTTGTTCTAGACCAAGTCATCAAGGAAGGCAGCAGATTGGAAATACTGTGACTATGGAAATATGTGACAATTTAGAATTCATTTTACTGCATTCTGGATGTTAAGCTGAAGCATCTGATAAACCTTTTTAATGCAGGCACAGCTTATGGAAAAAGGTAGAATTCTTCTGTTATTTTAGTCACAAAGATCTGGGAAATCCTAGGCCGACATGTTTAATTCTGTTCTACTCTTTTATTTAAAATCGAAGGAGGCTGGGTGTGGTGGTTCATGCCTGTAATCCCAGCACTTTGAGA
Source organism: Macaca nemestrina (assembly GCF_043159975.1). Classification (NCBI taxonomy): domain Eukaryota; kingdom Metazoa; phylum Chordata; class Mammalia; order Primates; family Cercopithecidae; genus Macaca; species Macaca nemestrina. The sequence continues at coordinate 68,459,615 of NC_092128.1, forward strand.
GACTGAGGCAGGCAGATCACTTGAGGTCAGGAGTTCGAGACCAGCCTGGTCAACTTGGCAAAACCCCTTGTCTATAAAAAATACAAAAAAAAAAAAAAAATAGCCAGGCGTAGTGGTGCATGCCTGTAGTCCCAGCTACTCGGGAGGCTGAAGTGGGAGAATTACCTGAACCTGGGAAGCGCAGGAGGTTACATGCCACAGCACTCCAGCCTGGGTGACAGTGCGAGACTCCATCTCAAAATAAGTAAGTAAATACATAAATTAATTAATTAAAAGAAACTGTCCACATGATATGCAAAGCCCCACATGGAAGTGGAAGGGGAGTAAAGTCGTGTCCCAGTTTTCTTAGCTAGCATTTTCTAATCCATCTTTCCCTGTAGGCAACATTGAAACATACATGACGCCAGCTGCTAGGTGATTTTCCTAAGTCCTGCTTCAGAATTACCCTTACAACCAATGTAAGATAACAGTAACTAGCAATTGTGTAGACTTTTTATTTTTTGCTAAATGTTTTTTCTCATTTTAAAATAAATTATAGACCACACTTAGATGTCTGCCGAGTGGTGGGGAGCTGGGGAAGCTGTTCCGTAGTTTGTTGCACAAGTGCAGGGCTCCTCAAAAGAATTAAAAAGTGAGTAGCAGCGCATACAATTTGGGGGCTTAGCAAAAAGAAGTGTCCTTCATGATATTGGAAATGTTCCTGTATTCCCAAGTGTGCCTTGACTATGAAAGCAGTGCCAAAATTAACAGACATGTTTTTTAGCATCTATAAGCTGCATATGGTAAGTCACAGAGGAGACTTTCAAAAAGGCCCTATTGAAAGCAATCATTGTAAGAGTGGCATTTTAGAATAAAATGCTGTTAATTACTTTGATTAAATTAGACATATAAATAAAGATGTTTTTCAAAAGTGTTTCAGATAATCAGATACATTTCTGAGAAAAACAGTCTCATTTAGTAAAAGCACAAATTACTAACACTTGAAATAGCAAACAATATTATAGTTTGATCTGAGAGGCTTTTTTATCTAATACATTCAAACACATGAAGAGAAACATCACGTACTGAAGGCCTAAGACACCACGTTCAGTCTGAGTTGTAATTTGAGCATGTATAGAGAACTGCTTGGATCCTAGACCCTATACATTACTCATCTTATAGGCAGCCTGAAAATTGCCTTATCCCTGTCCTTAAGACAAGTATTGTCATAAGACTCAAGTTCATTGACATTGATTCTGCAGAATTTTTCTTTCTCTCTTGCTCTCTCTCTCTGTCTTGTTCTCTCTTTGATCTAGGTGTTACAGTTTCCAATAATTGGTTTCTAGCCCCTTCCCCAAGTGATCAACACTTCTCTTTCAGCCACCCTTATTTCTCTAACTTTTGTACCCTTATTTCACAATTATATCCTCATTATCTTCTCACCTACAATGATATAAACTGTATTCCTACCTTGTCTTTAAATTACCATGCATTTATGTTTTTTTGGCCATGCATGCTTAATTCTTCTTATAACTGAATTAATATGTGGACCAGTCTTCTAGGAGCCTGCATTTTCTGTCCCTGAACCCCCGTTTATCCATGACTCTATCCCCAATATCTCCTACCAAACCTCATCAGAGTGAAGCATTGCCCATTTGTATATCTCCAAGTTTCTTGGTCTACTCTGGCTGCTACAGACAGGTCTACTTAACATTTTGTTGACCAGTTTTCCAGAAGCTGGTCAAATCAACCTCTTCCTTCTTGTAGAATACTGTTAACTTTTGGTACTGTCCTTTAGATTTACAGAGTCAATTGTCTGTCCTAAAATAATCCACTCCTGACTTTATTTCTCTTTAGAACAGGACCTCTTATCCTCCCCTCTTCCACTCTGAGCCATGGATAGAGAACTGCTTGTATCCTTGACCCTCTGTGTTTCTCTTGCTTCCACCTGAGCTCTAATTAGGAAAACTTATTCTGAATAAATGACACTTGGAAGAACAAACTCTGACTTACAAAGTAGCATTATACAGTTTAAGTATTTTTAGCTACCAGCTGTGCAAGCAATAAGTAAGAGACTTTGAAGTGCTAAAAATATTTGGGAAGTGTCAAGTGGGAGTTGGCAAATACCCTGGAGTGAGAAAAGCCCTAGATACGATACATCTGGCACACATTTTTAGAATGTTCTATTTTTAGTCTGTGTTTTGATTTCTGAAGAGATCCAGGGGTGTTTCCCTTAAAAAGAATCAAAAGTGACAGAAATGCTTTTAGAGAACAAGGTAATCTCTGAAGTATTCTTTCTCTCTTCCCTCTGCCCTTCAAATTAAAATTGGCATGATGCCTGGCATTATTCTTAAATCATAAATCACTCTGAAATCTTTAGGAGGAAAACATTCTGTAATGTCCAATTATGAATAAGAAAACACTGCTTGTAACAGTAAAGTATCTTGCTTTTTGGTTACAGCTCTGAGGTTATCACTGCCATTATTGTTTTCCTAGTTATTATTATTGACTAATCATTACAAAATCTTCTAGCTAATTCTTTTTAGTTGGCTCATATATGACACTTATTTTGGACAGTGTATTCAATTGAGCCCTTGTCATCGTTGCTCAATAAATAAAGAATATAACCAAAGGAAAAATAAAATTTAATGATGCAAATTTGTCTTTTGGTTCAAGTTGTAACATTACCAACCCTCAGAATATTTCCTGACTTCTAGTCTCGGGAAATACAGTAACTTGAATACAGTGTTGAGCTCCTAGATAAGCTCTCTTTATCATACACAGATCTCTTGCTGGAAGATCTCCTGTGGCCCTCAATAGAAATTTAACTCCCAAGCCTCCTAATTAGTATGAAAAATGGGGAGAGAAACTGGGGATGGGTGTGAGTGTGCTCATGTATTGAATTGGAGTAAGAGGCAACAGAGTCCAGTCAAAAAATCTTAGTGCATCTTACTTTTCTACTATATCCCTAAGGTTCTGAAAAAAAAAAATAGCTCATGGGTTAAGAAATGCCTGAAACTTATACACTTACCAGAACAATTTGTTAATTAATTGAGTTTTGAGATAAAAGGTTATCAGCAAGTCTTTATACAGTTATCACCTCTGATTTCCAATAATGCCATGGATTATTAAACATTTTATTTCTTGTCAGCCCCATGTCACATCTTGTACAGTTTGTATAAGGACACTTTATATACCAGACTTCCTCAAGGAATCTGTCACTTTCTCTGTATATTCTGAAAATTTTCAGTCTCTTCTAGTGATAGTATTGGTTTGCTGTAAACATTTCCTGATTCTATCTGACAAGAGACTGTTAGTTTTTGAACAACAACAACAAAATCTCTGTTTGGAAAATAATCTGAGAAATCCTATTGCCATACTATCATTAGTGTAATGGTGATTTAAAAATACTTTTAAGATATTACAATTTTGTGATGTCTTTTCTTAGATATTTAATTTATAAAAATATACAACTCATTTGTAAATATCATAAACTGTTTGTTAATATGTTTGTCTTTACAACCAAGTTTTTAATGACTCAGCATTTTTCTCCAACTTTCAAAAAAAAAATGTATCTTAAAAATTTAGATTGTTTTTAAAGAAAGGTAGTTCCAAAATATATGTTTTGGTTCTACTCAGTGTAATTGTGGAGTGTCCACATAGTCTTAGATTTACATATTCAATTATTTTTTAGACAATTTGTTGAGGAGATCATTAAACAAATGTTTAGTTTTCAGAATTCACTAGGAGGTGAATTATAGGTATAGGCACCTACAATATTATCTATTTACTTTTTAGTTTCTATTTTGATATTGTGTTACAAATGTCTCAGGTTTTAAATCTCCTTTAAAAACTCAGCAGAAAGAGAAGATTTATTTGATTATCTGTTGGGATATAGTTGTAAAAATTAAAGATAATAGCAATGAATGTTGACATTTGGCCAGTGATCTGCATTAACTGAGGAGAAATGCAAAGTGTTTCTGTGTCATCACAAACAAACCAGCTAAACCTCTAACAATTTAAAAGGCAACCTACTTCATCATCTTTAAAGTAGAGAGAAAGTTGGCAAGAAATATGCATCAGCAATATTTTCTAGTTGAACAAATATCTGAATATAATTCTAGGCTTATGTTTCCAAAAAATGTCCCAGACCATATTTAAAAAGTGCTTCAAATTATGTCTCTCAAATTATGTTTATGATTCATATATTGAACTTTCATTACCATTAAAGAGACTTATTGAATGTGTATGCATGAGTTAATTAAGACATCATGTTTTGTGGTAGTTGATAAGAAAGAGAAGGAGAGTTAATGGCCTAGAATGCTGACTTTTCATGGGTTCTTCAAGACAGCGTTCACCAGGGAAAGGGAAACTTTCTATGGCATTCATCAAATTTGTTGAAGAAATTAAGAATTATAAAATCTTCCTCTTACCAACATGCAGAATCATACAGATGTGCCTTTATTTTATAGATACACTTATGATAATACTGCAAGTGCTAAAATAATGAGAGCTATCAAATGATTTTTTCCCTTGCAAGGAAATGTCCTTCCTGTAATCAGTAGATATTATAGCCCAGCCATCACTAGCCATAATATTAGCCTTCTCTTTGGTCAGTAGCTTAAGAATTGAAGCATAACATTTAGACTTCAGTAGTTTCTGCACACCTGTCTACTTTATCACTGGCTCAGGGGAATTTGATGTGCATGTTTTGCCTCAGTGAGTCAGTTTTATTGATGTTCTTGCAAAAGTTGCGTACACAGTATAAACTTTCCTGAGAAAGATACTTCTTTGCCATAAGGCTTAAAACTATTCACAAATAATTCTAATTTTAATCTAAATGGTCTAAATTTAAGAACAAATACCAAAGAATCAAACCTATAGTTAATTCATGTATGATAACTCAGATAAGTAAATAATTGGTATTTATATTTGAAGCAAGCTCAGTGTTTCAATGCAAAGGTTTTATGCATCTGTCTGTAAAACTGGGATTGTTGTTATTGTTTTCTGAGTTCATGACGGTCAGTTTAACTAAAATGCAAAAGTTGTTTATAGCATTATTTACATAAGGATACAGGTGGAATGCAAAGAAAGGCTGCATCTGCCATCATAGAAATAAGTTTTATGAATCTTTAAATACTACATTAGTTGTCTATGTATATTTATTTTCCTTATTAAGAAAAACTGATAAGGGATAATGGACCTATCTCCCCAGTGTAATCTGGCATAAACATCTTATAGCTCTGACTTCAGTTTTATATTTACTTGTGTTATCATACGATTATCTGTCTCCTCTGTTTGATTGTAGGCTCCATAAAATGAGTCCAGTTAGATTTTGCTTATCACTGTATTCCCTGAACCTATCACCTTGCCTGAAATCTAGTAAATGATCAATAAATGTCTGTTGAATTAATGAGCAAATTATAAGAAAAGTGATTCAATATTTTTTTAAAAAACAACTTCAAAACACCTGTTCACACTTGATCAATTGAAACTTGTTAATAAAAAAACAAAATTAGACTGTGTAATTTAATGCTAGTACTATTGGTGTTTCCCAGAAGCAGAAGTGTATATAGAAGAGGAAAAATATGTTTTCTGTCTGCCCTTCTAAGTTCTTGGCAGAGGCCTCTGTAACAAAAGGCATATTAACAAGAGAAAAGCGTATAAATGCCTCTAATATAGGTTAATATGATACAGGAGTCTTCATAAAGAAATGAAGAAATGATTAAACTTGAGTGCTTTTATGCTAGGCTTGATAAAGAGTGGAAAGTCACAGACAAAATGGGTATGAGCTAAGAGTATTAAGCTGAGTGAAACTTGGCAAGATCTGTTCATTCAGACCTCTCTCAGCATCCCTCTGTCATTGCACATATGAATACTCATTTCCTAGTTCATAGCATTAAATGACTACATCAAAAAGTCTGAAAGAGTACAACTAGACGACCTAATGTCACACCTCAAGGAACCAGAGAAACAGAACAAACTAAATCCAAACCCAGCTGAAGAAAAGAAATCACAAAGATCAGAACAAAAATGAATGAAATGGAAACAAAAAAATGCAAAAGATAAATGAAACAAAAAGCTGATTCTCGGTTAATTAGTGAGGTTAACCAAGAAAAGAAGACAGATGATTCAAATGAGCTCAATTAAAAATGAAACTAGAGATTTAAAAACCAACACCATAGAAATTCCAAAGATCATTCAAGGCTACTATGAACACCTTTATGCACACAAACTAAAAAATCTAGAGGAGATGGGTAAATTCCTGAAAATATACAGCCTCCTAGATTAGGAAGAAATAGAGACAGTAAGCAGACCAATAACATGCAGCAAGATTGAATCAGTAATAATAATTTTAAAATGCCCACAAAATGTCCAGAACTAGATGAATTCACAGATGAATTCTATCAGACGTTCAAAGAAGAATTGGAACATTCCTACTGAAATGATTCCAAAAGATAAATGATTCCAAATGATAAAGAGGGAATCTTCCCTAAATTTTTATATGAATCTAGTATCACCCTAATACCAAAACCATATAACAACAACAACAACAACAACGAAATTTACAGACCAATATCACTGATGAACATAGATGCAAAAATTCCCAACAAAATATTAGCTAACCCAATCCAACAGCATATTAAAAATATAATACACCATGATCAAGTGAGTTTTATACCAGGGATGCAGGGATGGTTTAATATACACATGACAATAAATGTGATATGTCACATAAAGAGAATTAAAAACAAAAACCACATGATTATCTCAATAAATGCAGAAAAAGCATTTGATAAAATTTAATATCTCTTTATAATAAAAAAAACTCAACAAAATAGACATAGTGGAAATTTACCTCAAAGTAATAAAAGCCATATATGACAAACTAACGTCATATTGAATCAGGAAAAGTTGAGAGCATTTCCCCTGAGAACTGGAACAAGACAAGGATGCACACTTTCACCACTGCTATTCAACCTAGTACTGGAACTCACAGGTAGAGCAATTAAACAAGAGAAAGAAATAAGGGGCATCCAAATTTGAAAGAGGACATGAAACTGTCACTAATCACCAATGATATGATTGTGTACCTAGAAAACTCTAAAGATTCGTCCAGAAAGCTCCTATATCTGATAAATTCAGTAAAGTCTCAAGATACAAAGTCATTGTACATGAATCAGTAGCACTGCTTTACACCAACAATGACCAAGCTGAATGTCAAATCAGGAACTCAATCCATTTTACAACAGCTGAAAAAACAAACAAACTTAGGAATATACTTAACCAAGAAGGTGAAAGATCTCTACAATGAAAACTACAAACCACTGCTGAAAGAAATCATAGATGACACAAACAAAAACACATCCCATTCTTGTGGATGAGTAGAATCAATATTGTGAAAATGACCATATTGCCAAAATCAATACCTACAAATTAAATGCAATAATACCATCGTCTTTCTTCCAGAACTAGAAAAGCAATCATACAATTTGTATTAAGCCAAAAAAGAGCCCACATAGCCAAAGCAATACTAAGGAAAAAACAAATATGGAGGCATCACATTACTCAACTTCAAACTATACTACATGGCTATAGTTAACCAAAACGACATGGTACTGGTATAAAAATAGACATGTAGACCAATAGAACAGAATAGAGAACCCAGAAATAAAGCCAAATACAGCCAACTGATCTTCAACAAAGCATACAAAAAACAAATTGGGGAAAGGACACTCTATTCAGTAAATCGGACTGGGAAAACTGGCAAGCCACATGTAGAAAAATAAAAATGGTTCCTCATCTCTCACTTTGTACAAAAATCAGCTCAATATGGATCAAAGACTTTAAGACCTGAAATCAAAAATTCTAGAAGATAATTTCAGAGAAACTCTTCTAGACTTTGGCTTAGGCAAACGATTCATGACTAAGACTCCAAAAGCAAATATGAAAAAAGTTCTACACAGCAAAAGAAATAATCAGCAGGGTAAACAGACAACTCACATAGTGGGAGAAAACATTCGCAAACTGTGCATCCAACAAAGGAATAATATCCAGAATCTACAAGGAACTCAAATCAGCAAGAAAAACATAATCCCATCAAACAGAAGGCAAAGGACATGAATAGACAATTCTCAAGAGAGGATTAACAACCAACAAACGTATGAAAAAAAATGCTAAACATTACCAATTATTAGCAAAGTGCGTATTAAAACCACAATGAGATACCACCTTACTCCTGCAAAAGTGATGATAATTAAAAAGTAAAAAACCAATAGATGTTGGTGTGGATGTGGTGAAAAGTGAACACCTTTACATTCCTGATGGGAATGTAAACTATGAAAAACACTATGGCAATTCCTTAAAGACTAAACGTAGAACTACCATTCAATCCAGCAATCCCACTACTGGGTATCTACCCAGAGAAAAAGACAATGTTATAAGAAAAGACACATGCACATGCATGTTTATAGCAGCACAATTAATAATTGCAAAGATATGGAACCACACTAAGTGCCCATCAAACAAAGAGTGGGTAAAGAAAAGGTAAATATATATCTATAAATATATATCTATAAATACAAATATTTATATAGATATGTGTGTGTGTATGTGTGTGTGTGTATATACAACTGTGTATGTATACACACACATACACATACCATGGAATACTATTCAGTCATAAAAAGGAACAAAATAATATATTTTGCAGCAACTTGGATGGATTGGAGGCCATTATTCTAGGTGGAGTAACTCAGAAATGGAAAAACAAACATATATTCTCACTTATAAGTGGAAGCTAAGCTATGAGGATGTGAAGGCATAAGAATGATATAATGAACTTTGGCGACTTGGGGAGAAAGGTGGGAGTGAAGTAGGGATATTGGATACAATGTATACAGCTCAGGTGACAGGTGCACCAAAATCTCAGAAATCACCACTAAAGAACTTATCCATGTAACCAAAAACTACCTCTACTCAAACCATTGAAGTAAAAGGAAAGAAAGAAAGAAAGAAAGAAAGAAAGAAAGAAAGAAAGAAAGAAAGAAAGAAAGAAAGCAAGCAAGCAAGCAAGCAAGCAGGGAGGGGGAAGGGAGGGAGGGAGGGAGGGAGGGGGGAGGGAGGGAGCGGGGAGGGAGGGAGGGAGTGAGGGAGGAAGGAAGGAAGGAAGGAAGGAAGGAAGGAAGGAAGGAAGGAAACACCTTTCCTGGTCAGCCATGGTGGCTCGCAGCTGTAATCTTAGCACTTTGGGAGGCTGAGGTAAGAGGATCTCTTGAGGGTGTGAGTTTGAGACCAGCCTGAGCAACATGGTGAGACCTCATCTCTATTTATTTATTATTATTTTTTTTTATTAAAAGGAATGCTGCTTACTTTCAAGTGTAGGGTGGGCACCTTCCACATGAGGATCAGAAAGTCTTTCCTGCACATGATGTTTCTCAAATTCCTTATTTTGAGTAGTCTGTCTAAAATCCTATCAAGGAGAAAATTAAATATATGTATTAATTCTAACTCCTCCTTTGCTTAGTAGGTGCCATAAGTTTTTAGCAAAATTATTTTTAAAAAATTTTTATCCTATTCGGAAGTTCATTCAACTACTTATGACAGTTAAAAGACTGAACCTCCTTAGAATCTCTTCTCTTCTTTTCTCTGCTTCTTTTCTTTTCTTGTTTTCCTTTCTTTCTTTTTTCTTTTCTCTTCCTTTCCTTCTTTCTCTTTCCTTTTCTTTCTTTCATCTTCCCATTTCCCTATTTTTTCTTTTTTTCTCTCTCTCCCTCCCTTCCTCCATTTCTTTTTTCCTTCCTCCTGCTCACCCTCCCTCTTCCTTCTCTTTCTTCCTTCCTTCCCTTTCCCCTTCTCCCTTCTTCCTTCCTTTGTCTTTCTCCCTTTTATTTTTTTAAATAAAAATAACATATGCCTGTGGTCCTAGAATACTATTGCGGAAATGGCCTTGGAAAGCACTTTAAGAATAAAAAAGTTAAAAGCAATGATGTTCCCAGCATTACACTATCATTTTAATGTCAGAATAAAAACTTGGAAAATAGTTAATGATTCCTAATTTAAAGATATCTTTCTTATGTAGGGAAGTTTATTTAGAGGAACTTTCCCTCTGAGGTTTCAATAACAGAGTCATAGAGTCATCCTGCCAAATTAAACTGATAATAGACAGATGATCAGAGCAAAAGGCATAGGAATTTATTAGTATGCATATAAACATGGGACTCCTGCAAATGTAAGACTTGAAGGGCCAGATAGCTGAAGTTTAAATAACCTCTTCATAGGGGAGAGGGAAATGGGCGATGTAGGCAATTGAGAGGGGTAGTAAATGACCTTTAGGAGAAATCAACGGGCCCAGGAGACAGAAATTAGCTTGTAAATGATTCTCTTTGGAACATGAGAGACACTGAAAGAGACAAGGCCTTGTGACAAAGTGTGTGCAGGTGTTGGTTACATTCTTCAATCTTCCTTCTTGTGTTAGATAATGAAATTTCAGGGAGAGAATGGAAGGAAAATGCATTCCTTCAGGAAGAGCTTCCAATAAGGGAACTTCATAAATAGAGTTCTACCTTGTGCTTGGTGGGGAGAAACAGGAGAAGGTCAAAAAGTTCTTGGTGCTGAGGTTGCTTCTAAGGCCTTTTAATTTCCTTGACTTCAAAAGTGCTCAGCATGCCAAGGCACCATACTATGGAGCATTGCTCTCTGAGCTTCAACAATTACATTTAAGCTAGACTGAAAAATGTAGCCACAAAATATTAATAAATAAAATAGATTTAATGAGAACAATGTATTTAAAGACATGGATATAAAGATATATTGGAGAATTCTAGCAAAATAGCAGATTAGGCTGTTGGAAATAGGCCTGCTTCCTGCCTCAAACACATAAATACTTATTAAAAAACTGAGAATAGCAAAAACAAAGTGTTATTGCTTTCCACATAACTGAATTTGACAGAAAGAGATTTCCCAGGGGTGAAAAACAAATAATTAAAAAGAAAATGACAGGGGAAGACCAAATCTCTGATGGTCTGCTGGCATTCTGGCATTAGATACTGGCAACAGGACTGTAGGCTACAGTCCCTAATGCCCATTTATAGATAAAGAAATATTTCATTTCAAACAATGCACTAGAATCTAGGCCTCCTCATCAAATAAAGAGCCTAAGCTTATTCTTTGCTCTGAATAGGAAATATCTATCCATCGACCTGCAAAATATCAGGGAAGTTAGTTAATCTAGGGGTTTGAGTCAGTATGAGGGAGAATCACTGACAAGCATCAAAACCCCAGCTTCACTATAAGTGAATGAAAGTTTTGAAGTTATCTTAACTATAGAACACAGTAATCTACAGGACAAGAAATGATATAAAAATAGAGTTGGGGTAATTGTTGCTATTTGAGCTCTGGACAAAAGCAAGTTTCATAAATAAATAAATTAATTTCTTGTAAGATATCCAAAAGAAAAAAAATCAATAAGAAGCAAAAGTCAATGACATAGTGGCAAACAATGTTTTCAGAAAAGAAAAATCAGTATGTGTGCACCTTCAATATTGAAGGGTCACAGTGAGTCCCAAATAGGATAGTCCAAAGCCCTAACCAAGTTTAACTGCAACATGTTAAAACCAAAGAAAAAAACTTTACATCTTTGAGAGAGAGAGATTGAGAAACGTATGTCGACAAAAAGAATTGAACTGTATAAAATATTGGAAGATATTTATTCCGATCCAAATATGAGTGACCATGGGCTGTGACAGCCCTCAGGAGGTCCTGAGAACATGTGCTCAAGGTGGTTGGGGAACATGTGCTGAGAACATGTGCTTGGTTATATACATTTTAGAGAAGCGTGAGACATCAATCAAATACACTTAAGAAACATATTGGTTTGGTCCAGAAAGGTGGGCCAATTCAAAGCAGGGTTGGCAGGGGGGAGGGGGAGCTTTCCAGGCTATAGGTGAATTTAAACTTTCTGGTTGACAATTGGTTGAGTTTGTCTAAAGATCTAGGATTGATAGAAAGAGAATGTTCAGGTTATGATAAAAGATTGTGGAGACCAAAGTTCTTTTGAAGTCTTACAATAGTTGCCCTCAGAGAAAATATATGACAAGTGTTTCCTATTCAGATCTCAATTTCTTTAGGATTGGGAAGGTCTGGAAGAAAAAGATCTAGCTATGTTAATAGAGATTCTTTATAGATGCATGATTTTCCCCACAAAGAGCAACTTTGCTTGGCTGTTTCAAAATACGGCAAAGAAACATGTTTTGGGGTAAAATATTTTTATTTTCTTCCTTGTCTCGTAATGTTATACCAGAGTCAGTTTGGAAAATCACTTGGTTAGACCAAGTGTTACCATCAAATGAAAATATAAAGTCTTTTATAGTCTTGGGACCATATATATTATGTGTGTTGGTTCTTCTTGGCATTTATTTCTTAAACATTTCCATTTTCCTTTAAGTGATTTTATCACTGCTTCTTGTATATTCACCACTGAGTAGCTTATGGCACTAAATATAGCAGACCTCGTTTATAGGAGCAATATTAACCTATATTGATTTGCAGTCGTGTAACATTTAAATGCAATAAGGTTTATTAATGGCATTCTTTCCCAAAGAACAGAAAAACAGTTGCATACTTAAATGTATGGGTGTGACTTGTCATGCATGCTGATGTATTCTACCATTGTTATGCTTGCAAGCTGCAAGCCACAATCAGAAAACCCCTAGTAATTGTAATAGAACAAATTAAAAAGAGTAAAAGCTTCTTTCTCTCTGCTTAGCATTCATAAATACAGGAAATAATTTATCAGGACTTAGTAAATTATTGTTGTTACAGATAAGGTATTTCTCTATTTTATGTATTAATAATTGAAATTGGAAACAGTTTCCACTGGAGCTTATTACACAGCAGCTTCCCTTTCGTGCATCTCCAGGCCTTGAAAGTAGTGGTGTGTAAACTATAGGAGTATGATTACCAGCATAGGTACTGGAGGAAACACACCACAATATCGTTTCCGTATGATAGATTCTATTCAGACTTCTCTGTTAGCAAGCGCTTTCTTTAGTATTTCTGTAGTATTTTTCTTTGTAATTTCCAATTATGTAAAATCTCAAGCCATACAGCAGTAAATTAAATTTGTTATAAAAAGTTTTGAGTTTAACTTCCTCTGCCCTGGAGTCTTCATTTTGTAGAGAAACAAAAGTATAGCCTTTTGTTTGCTTGCTTAGTTTAGTTCATTGAGATAATACAAAGTAAAACACATCCTTTACAGAGTACATTTCAATTAGTTCTGATAAATATAAACAATGTGACTACCACTACAATGAAGATATAGAGTATTCTCATTACCCCAAAGAGTTTCCTTGTGACTGTGTGTTTTCCAGTCTCCTCCCCACAGTTAGCTCCTGGAAAACACAGGTCCGATTTCTGCACCTATAACTTTGAATTTTCTAGAATGTTTTATAAATGGGAGCCACATTTTCTTTTAAAAGAACATTTAAAGGGCTATGTACCTTTCTGTATTTGTCTTCTATCACTTAGCATATGCTTTTCATATTCATTCATTTCATCGTATGTATCAGTTCCTTTTTATAGCTGAATAGTATTGCAATGTGCGGATGTATGAAAATTTATCCATTTATAGTTTGTTAGACATTTAGGTTATTTTCAGTTTGTGATCATTATGCATAAAAGTACTGTAAATATTTACAAATAAATTTGTGTGTAGAAATATATTTTCCTTTATGTTGAATAAAAATCCAGGAGATATTTATGGGATTTTGGTGAGTAAATGTTTCACATTGTACTGATATCTCAGAGTGTTTTTCAAAGCGGCTGTATCATGTTGCATTCCCACCAGTAGTCTGTGAGAGTTCAGGTTATTCCATATGGTTGTTAGGACTTGGAATTGCCATTAAAGAATTAATTTTTGCCATCGTAAAAAGTATGTAAAGGTATCACGGTGCAATTTTTGTTTGCATTTTCTAATAACTAATGATATTGAGTATAATTTATTTGTTTCACTTTTGTATCTTTGTTTATGTGTTCAAATATTTTGTCTATTTTTATTGCATTTTTAAATTTTGTAATTATTGAGTTGCAAGATTAATATTTACATTATGGATGCAAGTTCTATATACACATGCATAGGTAGCCATGGGTTCTGCATCTGGAGATTCAACCAACTGCAGATGGAAAATATTCAGGAAAAAAAAAACCACTAAAAAATAACAATACAACAATAAAAAAGATAAAAATACAAAAATATTATAAAAACTATTTACATAGTATTTACATAGTTTTAGGTAATAACAGTAACCTAGAGTGGTTTAAAATATACAAAAGGATGTGTGTTAGTTGTATGCAAATATAGGTTGAGCATCCCTAATTTTAATTCAAAAATAGGAAATTTGAAATACTCTAAAATCTGAAACTTTTTGAGCACTGACATGACTCAAGTAAAAAATTCTACAATTAGTACTTAATAAAAACTTTGTTTCATGTACAAAAGTATTAAATATATTGTATAAAATTACCTTTGGGTTATGCGTGTAATGTATATATAAAACATAAAAGATGGGGTTGGTTTTTTTTTTCTCTTGTAAATTTGTTTCAGTTCCTTGTAGGTTCTGGATATTAACCCTTTGTCAGATGGATAGATTGCAAAATTTTTCTCCCATTCTGTAGGTTTCATGTTCACTCTGATGATAGTTTCTTTTGTTTAGTTTAATTAGATCCCATTTCTCAATTTTGACTTCTGTTGCCATTGCTTTGGTGTCCTAGTCATGAGGTCTTTGCCTATGCCTATGTCCTGAATGGTATTGCCTAGGTTTTCTTCTAGGGTTTTTAGGTATTACATTTAAGTCTTTAATCCGTCTTGAGTTAATTTTTGTATAAGGTGTAAGGAGGGGCTCCAGTTTCAGTTTTCTGCATATGGCTAGCCCGTTTTCCCAACACCAGTTTTTAAGTAGGGAATCCTTTCTCCATTGCCTGTTTTTGTCAGGTTTGTCAAAGATCAGTTGGTTGTAGATGTGTGGCATTATTTCTTAGGACTCTGTTCTTGTTCCATTGGTTTATATATCTGTTTTGCTACCAGTACCATGCTGTTTTGTTTACTGTAGCCTTGTAGTATACTTTGAAGTCAGGTAGCATGATTCCTCCAGCTTTGTTCTTTTTGCTGAGGATTGCCTTGGCTATGTACGGCCTCTTTTTTGGTTCCATACGAAATTTAAAGTAGTTTTTTTCTAATTCTGGGAAGAAAGTCAATGGTAGCTTGATGGGAGTAGCATTAAATCTATAAATTTGGGCAGTATGGCCATTTTCACGATATTGATTTTTCCTATCCATGAGCATGGAATATTTTTCCATTTGTTTGTGTCCTCTTTTATTTCCTTGAGCAGTGGTTTGTAGTTCTCCTTGAAGAGGTCCTTCACATCCCTTGTACGTTGTATTCCTAGGTTTTTTATTCTCTTTGTAGCAATTGTGAATGGGAGTTCGCTCATGATTTGGCTCTCTGTTTGTCTATTATTGGTGTATAGGAATGCTTGTGATTTTTGCACATTTATTTTGTATCCTGAGACTTTGCTGAAGTTAATAATCCACTTAAGGAGACTTTGGGCTGAGGTGACGCAATTTTCTAAATATACAATCATGTCATCTGCAAACAGAGACTATTTGACTTCCTCTGTTCCTATTTGAATACACTTTATTTATTTCTCTTGCCTTATTTCCCTGGCCAGAACTTCCAATGCTATGTTGAATAGGAGTGGTGAAAGAGGGCATCCTTGTCCTGTGCTGGTTTTCAAAGGGAATGTCCATCTTTTGCCCATTCAGTATGATATTGGCTGTTGGTTTGTCATAAATAATTCCTATTATTTTGAGATACATTTCATCAATACCTAGTTTATTGAGAGTTTTTAACATGAAGGGGTGTTGAATTTTATCAAAGGCCTTTTCTGCATCTATTGAGATAATTATGTGGTTTTTGTCATTGGTTCTGTTTATGTGATGGACTACGTTTATTGATTTGTGTATATTGAACCAGCCTTGCATCCCAGGGATTAAGCCAACTTGATTGTGGTGGATAAGCTTTTTGAAGTGCTGATGGATTCAGTTTGCCAGTATTTTATTGAGGTTTATCACATTGATGTTCATCAGGAATATTGGGCTGAAATTTTCTTTTCTTGGTTGTGTCTTTGCCAGGTTTTGGTATCAGGATGATAATGGCCTCATAAAATGAGTTAGGGAGGAGTCCCTCTATTGTTTGGAATAGTTTCAGAAGGTATTGTACAATTTCCTGTTTGTACCTCTGATAGAATTAAGCTGTGAATCCATCTGGTCCTGGGCTTTTTTTTTTATTGGTAGGCTATTAATTACTGCCTCAATTTCAGAACTTGCTATTGGTCTATTCAGGGATTTGATTCTTCCTGGTTTAGTCTTGGGAGGGTGTCAAAGAGTGGGCAAAGGATATGAACAGACCCTTCTCAAAAGAAGATGTTTATGTGGCCAACAAACATATGAAAAAAAGTTCATCATCACTTGTCATTAGAGAAATGCAAACCAAAACCACAATGAGATACCATCTCATGCCAGTTAGAAGGGTGGTCATTAAAAATTCAGGAAACAACAGATGCTGGAGAGGATATAGAGAAATAGGAATGCTTTTACAATTTTGGTGGGAGTGTAAATTAGTTAAACCATTGTGGAAGACAGTGTGGAAATTCCTCAAGGATCTAGAACCAGAAATACCATTTGACCCAGCAATCCCATTACTAGGTATATACCCAAAGGATTATAAATCATTCTACAATAAAAACACATGCACACGTTTGTTTACTGCAGCACTGTTCGCAAGAGCAAAGACTTGGAACCAACCCAAATGATCATCAGTGATAGACTGGGTAGAGACTATGTGGCATATATACAGCATGGAATACCCTAAAGCCATTAAAAAGGATGAATGCATGTCTTTTGCAGGGACATGGATAAAGCTACAAACCATGATTCTTAGCCGACTAACACAGGAGCAGAAAACCAAACATTGCATGTTCTCACTCGTAAGTGGGTGTTGAACAATGAGAACACATGGACACAGGGAGGGGAACATCAAACACCAGGGCCTGTCAGGTGGTTGGGGGGAGCTAGGGGAAGGGAGGGATAGCATTAGGAGACATACCTAATGTAGATGACAGGTTGATGGGTGCAGCAAACCACCACGGCACGTGTATACCTATGTAACAAACCTGCAGGTTTTGCACATGTATCCCAGAACTTAAAGTATATATATAAAAGAAAAAAATAATAAAAGAATTTTGTGTTTAGACTTGGGTTCCACCCCCAGTAAATCTCATTTGTATATGAAAAATTCAAAAATCCAAAATAAATCTAAAATTCCAAACAATTCTGGTCCCAAGCATTTCAGATAAGGAGTACCCAATCTATACTGTGCCATTTCACATAAGCAATGTAAGCATCTGTGGATTTTGGTATCCGCAGGGATCCTGGAACCAATTCTCAAGGATACTGAGGAACAACCATATGTTTTCACACATTTTATCTCTTTGTAAATTGTTTTTTAATTTTCTTAAGAATATCTGTAGTGAGCTATAAGTGATATTTCATGGTTATAAAATTAGTGATAGACAAAATATCTAATTAAGTGTCTTACACGAACAATACTACCTGCTGCTTAATGGTAGATGGTAAAAGGGCCCAGGAGACTTTCCAGATCTCCATGATAACCAGAGCTGGGGACTTCCCAGAGACCCCACCAGGATGGGACTTTAAGATTCTCATAGCAAACATGCCGTTATGTCTGTGATAACGAGTCCTGAAAAACCCTAGTTGTCCTAGAGACAAGGCCACCTCTGCATGGAAACAACCTTCATGTACTAGCCACTTGTCCTTTTTTTTTTTTTTTTTTTTTTTTTTTTTGAGATGGGGTCTCTGTTGTCCAGGCTGGAGTGTAGTGGCACAATCATGGGCCACCATAGCCTCAACCTCCAAGGCCATGAACCTTAAAACAAAGCTTACTCTTACAAGAATAGCTTAAAGTCCCTTTATGGAAGAAATACCTGGTAACTGACCTAGACTGAATGCCAATATAAGAAGAGAAGAATCCCCCAAACTCTGGAAATAGCCTCCAAACAGAGATCTTCCCTGACTGACCCCCTGCCTGTACTTGGCCCATGCCACCAGCCTGCTCCTGCTATCCATCTGATAAGAGCCCTCCCTAAATAGACCTCTTGAGCATTAGATGGTGTCTAAGACTCATCTTTCATGTGTAATGGATGGAAGAAGAGAAGTCACCCCAGGGAAGCTGGGTAACTAGGAACACTAGGAGCCACAGAAGTGACATTATCTTTACAAAACAGGAGAGGTGTTTTTTGTTGTTGTTGCTATTTCTATTGCTGATGAAGTCCTATTTACCAATTTATATTTTAGGTTTGTGCTTTTTGAGTCCTGTTTAGGATATATTTTTCTAGTCCGCGATCACAGAAGTTTTCTCTTAACTTCTCTAGAGTTTTAGATTTAGATTTTACATTTTGATATCTGACCATTTTGAATTATTTTTTAAAATTAATTTTGTATGTGATTACTTTTGTATATTATGTGAAGTATGAGTTGAGAAAGCTTTGGTGTGGTTTTTTGAAAATTAATGACATATTTGGATTTATTTTTTGATTGTTCCATTCTGTTCTATTAATCTTTACAACTACTTTTACACTAATACCAGAAATCAGGTAATATGATCATGTAATGTAAGTCATCCAATCTTATTCTTTTCCAAAATTCTTTTGGCAATTCTATCCAAGGTTTCTCAACCCTCAGGACAATTGACCATTTTCACTTGATAATTCTTTGCTATGGGAGTGCTGCCTGGGACGCTTTAAAATGTTTAGCAGCATCCCTGGCCTCTACTTACTAATTACTAATAGCATCTTTCCCAATTGTGATCACCAAAAATATCTCCAGACAATGCCAAAAATCCCTTGGGAGACAAAGCTGTCCTCTGGTTGAGAACCATTATTCCAGTTTTTTGCTATTTCATTTACATTCTAGAATTGGCTTGAAAATTTGGTAAAGAACCAACATAACATTAGTAACTTTTCTAATCCATGAATGTGGCATATCTTCCATTTACTTAGGTTTTTAATTTCCTTTAGCAGGGTTTTATAGTTTTTATTATATGGAAATTGCAGCTTTATTGACCAATTTATCTAAAAATATTTTATATATTTGATACTATTATAAATGGTGCTTTAAAATTTACTTTCTGATTGTTGTTTCTAATATAGTCATGTGCTACATAAAGATGTTTTCATCAACCACATATATGAAAATGGTCCTGTAAGATTATAATGTGGTATTTTTACTGTTCCTTATGTTTAGATACATAAATATTTACCATTATGCTACAGTTGCCTACAGTATTCAGTACAGTAACATGCTGTACAGGTTTGTAGCCTAGGAGCAGTAGTCTATATATCATGTGGAGTGTAGTAGGTTATGTCATCTAGATTTGTGTCAGTACACACTATCACGTTCACACAATGGCAGGTTTGCCTAATGATGCATTTCTCAGACTGTATCCTTGTTATTAAACAATGCATGACTTATATAGACATGCAATTTAGTTTTGTATATTAATCATATATCCTGCAACCTTGCTAAACTCTCCTGTTAGTCCTGGTAAATCTCTGATAGGTACCTTAGGATTTTCTACTTTGACAATCATGTCATAAGTGAATAGGGATATTTCTTCTCCAACAAAAAGATTTACATTGTATCTGCAGCAGTAGAAATTGTTCCATGTTGTTTGTTTAATTTTTATCTATTTATCTGTCTAAATTGTTTATCAGTTTAATTGCATTGTAATTAATTTAATTAGATTGTCTATTTATGTAACTAAACTGCCTCTGTCATTAAGTAGTTCTAAATAAGGCATTTCAAAAAATAGATGATTTGATAAGATAGCTAACTAGAGTCTGTTTTAAGTTAGAAGTTTAGCATATTTTCTAATTATTTACTATCTCATTCTTGCCTTGAGAGATAACAGTCACATAAATTTTGAATTCATGAAAACAAACATATTATTTATTTCCTCCCAGTGGCTGATGTAGACTGTACCTCTGTAGAACATATAAGACTTAATGCTCATTTTCTTCTATTTTTAAGCCTCTGTGCTATTTTGTAAGTCTTCATACACAAACAGAAGTTCAGTCAAAGAAGTAAGAGAATCATATTATATACATATAGAAAATACGTTTTTTTCTCTTTATGCGTTTGCAGATTTTAAGAAATTGCTAGCCATATTTATAAGGATCAAATTAGATTATGTATATAAAATCATTTTAAGCTGTAAAATGAGAAGCAAGTGCTAGATATGGCTTACGCATGCAGTAAATACTCCATATATACTTTTTGAATTGCTAATGCTTCTCAGATATATGGAAAATTTCCATTGAAACTTAAAAGCCTCAAGAAGAAAGAGAAGTGAGCTATTTTGTGTATGTGTGTGGCTCTGCTTTTACTCTAGTTACTGTTACATAACATACCTCTGAAACTATTACTAAGCAATTAGGACAGAGTTGTTTTATGAGATTAACAGTGTTCTTTTAAATGCCACCCATCCAATGGGTGTTCTTTTAAATGCCATCCATCCAATCATCCAGTTGATTTTTGCTACTTTGCAGGAATTTGTGCAATTTCTCCAAATAAGAAATATTTGGAGGACACTAGCATAGCAGAAAACCTCAGTGGGTCTGAATTGTCTGGGACTATACATCGGAAGGATGATGCTTCTTTTCTATGCTAGTGCTTAGTCACTGCTATTCCACATTTAATGCTTTCTCTGTCTCCTTAAAAACATTTCCAAATAAAAAATTAAAGAAAATTTGATAGGTATGCACTTGTGGACCTTGCTTCAACATTTCGTATTAATATAGAACCATTGGTCAATAATTATGCTAAATATGATTTGGAGTAGAAACTGAATTTGAATTGTACCTGTTACCTTTATGTTCCTTCTTCAAGGAAAAATATATTTTGTGTACACACACACACGCGCGCACACGCGCGTATGTAATGTCTATTATTTTCTGTCATTGATTCTGCAATGAGAGCAATAATATCTTTTTTTGATAATATCTCCAAAAAAACCTTGAAAGTTTTAACATGTACTTACTTTCTGTTGCAAAAATTACTTTTACATTCAAGAAGTTCAACATCTTTATTACAAAAGGTTTCTGGGAAAAATATAGATTTCTATAAACTATATATACACAGACACAGGAGATTGGTTTATGGAGATGAGCAAAATGACCATCAGACACTCACCAAATGCACTGAACTCAAACTTTAAAACAAAACAAAACCCATTAATGCAAATGTAGGCAGCTCCTGCATTCTTTAACATATTTCTGAATAGCTTCTAAAAGGATAAGGTTTTTTTTTTTTTCAATAAATGATGAAACTTCAAGTTTAAAATATATAAACACTAAAAAAATTGATTTCATATCCAAGGGTGAATTTCTCTTTATTTATATCTCTATCCAGCTGGTAGTGGGTGGTATCTCATTCCTGGAAATTCATACATTGGAAAGGAAATGCTTAAGAGAATATTCATTTAGCTACAAAGCAATGGCATTTCAAGCTCTGAAATGTCATTTGGAGGAGTCCCTGATTCCATGGGAGAGAAATGTGGCTGTTCTTTGGCAGACTTGGTAAAGCTCACTTCTCAGATTGATGGGTCTTGTAAAGTCCTATTGGCTTTGTTGACTGAGCTGTACATATCAGTATGATTTAACTGGGCTTGTGCCATATTCACATTGCAAGA
The DNA here is from genome assembly GCF_043159975.1 of Macaca nemestrina. NCBI lineage: Eukaryota > Metazoa > Chordata > Mammalia > Primates > Cercopithecidae > Macaca > Macaca nemestrina. The sequence goes on from NC_092128.1 coordinate 68,481,417, forward strand.
ATTATTGTCATTAGTATTATTAATATGCATGCATTCTCCTTGTTCTTTGCATCTGTCTGAAATTTTTAGAAAATTAGAATACTGACAAGGCCTCAAACTTGTGTCTGTGTGAATTTTTATTTTTAAAATGAAAGCAATTTATTAATAGCCATGCATGAGACCAAGGTGGATAAGTAGGAAATTCATACTACATTATGTGATTCGTAACAAAATCATTTTTATGTGCAAATTTGATTTGTGATAATTTTGTCTTATCTGTTAAATATCTTTTTATGTTTTAGTACTTTGATGTAGCTGATTATAATGACGTAATCAGGTTTTTATAAATCTAATATTAATGCAGGTTATAGAAGGGGAAAGACTTTCCTTTTATTGATTGATTTTTAACAGTTTTTATTCTTAATGATCAAAATAAAACAGTTCATGCCAGAAAACTTGGAAAGTACTAGAGCAAGAAACTCCAAACAAAAGACACTATAATCTGTAATTCCCATAGATGCCTTTGATATTTTGATCTGTTTGTCTTTCCCAGCTTAGGGAACACTGGCAAAAAAGTTGGGTTTCTAAAGAATAAAAGCACTCACACTTTTCCTCGATTTTTGTTGGGCTGAGTCCGTCTCACACAATGAATGGATACATAGAAGAGTGGCAACTACAGTAAGAATACTGATCACATGGTACCTAATTGATTTGCAAGTGTTACTTCTGGGTACAGGCAATGGGAGGAATCCTGTTAACCTATTATATAAAAATACCTGCATTGGTGTAGGAAGTCCAAGCACTTCCTACCGCCATAGACCAACTCTTACCTAGTGTTAGCATTGAATCATTTGTCTGGTCATCTAGACTCAGAGCGTCTCCTAATTTTTTCTTCCCTTTATATTTGTTGTTCTCTTGAACCTTATGGAGACCTAAAGGCCCTATGTGATTCGATTCCACTATTCCACTCCAAATTTATGAACTTTCATTCTCTAATTTGCTCAATCAGATACAGTCATACATTCCTTCTTTCTGATTTACTCTGGAACATGTTAAACTCATTCCTTGTTCAGCGATCTTAGGCTGTATTAACATAATCTGGGATGTCCATTTCCCTGACTTTTACCAGTCCCCAGCTCTAATGTCACTTTCTCAGATAGATCTTCCTTCACCACCCTCTCTAAATAAGCCTCAAATTAACACCTATCGTTTTGTTTGACCCCATTTAAAAAATAGAACACATTATTTAAAATTGCTTTGAGGTTTTTATTTATGTATCTATTGTCTGTCTTGATTTTATATCACGTTCCCTCAACCTCTGATCTTGTGATATTAGAATTGAGGTTGTTTATTTTGTACATCCTTGTATCTTCATTGTTTAGATAATTTTAGCAAAGAGGCAATGCCTAATAAGTAAATACTGAGTGAATGTTGGATAATAGAGCTTGGTTATCTGTTTGCCTGAATGTGATTATTAGATAAGTTCCGGATCATAGAATGTTAAGAGTCTTCTTTATATTCACTCAAGACAAAGAGGACCTAGTCTCTGAAAAGAAAACGATTGTCTACCTTCCCCAGAGAAAATAAGAAGATTTCCATTCCTTCATAATATAAATATATGCTTCATACTACACATAATTTTTAATGATTGCATTCTATTATACAGATATAAAATATTTTCAATCACTAATGTTTTACTGTTGATCATTTTATTTTCTTCCAGTTGTTCTGTATTATGAATGTCACCTCTGTGGATATTTTTGTGCACCTATTTGAGTAAAACTCTGATTATTTCCATAGACTATATTTGTTGAAATGAAATTGCTATATTAAAATATATGCCCCTCTTTCAATATTTTCTATACTACCATTTGAAAGTTTGATAAAATACTTATGGTTTAAATACTTATAACGAAAAATGGATATTTTCAGAAAAGTTCGAAATTCTTGGATACACTTGTTTAACTTTTCAGTTTTTTTTTTTTTTTAATTTAACTGCATTGTTAAAGTGAATAAAGATTGATTTTTTTTCCAAAGTGAGAATCGGAGAAAACTAATTTGGTTGTCTCACTCTATAGCCATTTTAGCCAAAATAGGAATGTGAATTGTTTCAAGTTGTCATTCCTTCTTCCTTCTGTTTACTGATACTCTTAAAAAAATTGAGGGTCAGCCAAAAATAAGGCTTGAAACACATCAGCAAGAGATTGTATTCATATTGCTCATTGTTTTAATGAATAGAATCCTTTAAGCTAACTTTGAGGGATGAGTATTACTTTTCTTGAAAGTTAAATGTTACCTTTTATCTCACAAAGATTTCAATTAACATGCTATAAGAGAAACTCTTTCTAAAACATGTTTTGTTTTTTTTCCCCACCTGTTGGCATGAGCAGATATTTAATGCACCTGCTGCCTTGCAAAAATATCAATCATATTGTACTCCTAAAATGTCCAAGTAAAATAGGAGCAACATTTAAAATGTGTGGTTTTGGGGTCACCGTTAAGGTATCTTTAGTTTTCTTTCCTACGAAAATTATTTTCTTCACTGATAATATTTCAGCTTTGCTCTTAAGAAAAGTTAACGGGCGAAAGGTGGAGTTTAAATTCTTAACCGTGGGTAATTCACTTATTTTCACTATTTGGCTTTACAATTTGAAAAATGAGCATATTTTAGAAGACACTTCCCCATGATAAGAATTATGTGAGTCTGACAAGAATTATTAAGTATAGTAAGAGAAGATTAGAGAACAAAATCATTTTGAATGCATCTTAGAAAGGAGATTTTTGGACAGTGGTGGCTCACGCTTATAATCCTAGCTTTTTGGGCAGCTGAGGTGGGAGGATCTCTTGAGCTCAGGAGTTCGAAACCAACATGGGCAACATAGTGAGACCTTGTCACTATTAAAAAAAAAAAAGGAAAAAAAAACTTTTTTTTTCCTTTTTAAAATAACTATGTGGTAAATACTTTTTGAATGAGTTTATATAGCAACCTGAGGCAATATATTTTCCATGAGGAGCCCCATATTTCTTAGTCCTTAATAGAAAAAAAAATGAGTTTTTAAAGGATATTCCATATAAACAAGCATGTTGCTTTTCACTATAAAGAGTAGCTAAAATTTCTTCTGAAGAAAAGTATTATTTTATCTGTATGAGAGGCTTTAAGGTCTTTTTGGAACTGAATATTATCCAGAAGTCCTCAAATTTATAGAACAAATGTGAAGAATATTAAGAATTCTATCTAGCTAGAAAAGCAAGCCTTTGTCTTAGAAACCTGGTGTATATTTCAATCTCACATTCTTAACTTTTCTGTAATCCAGATCCCAACTGATTATGATTTATAACTTTTAAATTTTTCCCTTTTCATCATTTTACATTCTACCCAAATCTTTACTAAAAAGCCTATTTTTGGGTTTTAAACTATTAACACTTAAAATTGAATTCAGACAGTTCAGGACATTGGTTTAAGCCAAGATTTTGTGGCTAAGACCTGGGAAACACAGATAGCATAAACAAAAATAGACAAATGAGACTATATTAAACTAAAAAGCCTTCTGCACAGCAAAGGAAACAATCAACAGAGTGAAAAGACAACCTGCTGAATGAGAGAAAATATTTGCAAACTATTCATCCAAAACGGGACTAATATCCATAATATGCAAGAAATTCAACTCAAAGGCAAAAAATTAATTTAAAAGTGGGCAAAGGATCTGAATAGACATTTCTCAAGACATACACATGGCAAACAGATAGATTAAAAGATGAGCAACATCACTCATCATCGGGAAAATGCAAATAAAAACCACAACAAGCTATCTTCTTACTCCAGTAAGAATGGCTATTATCAAAAAGACAAAAAATAACAAATGCTGGTGAGGATGTGGAGAAGAGAGAACTCCTATTTCCTCTTGGTGAGAATGTAAATTAGTACAGTCATTATGGAAAACAGTATGGAAGTTTCTCAAAAAACTAAAAATGGAATTACCATATGATCCAGCAATCCCACTATTAAGTATTTATCCAAAGGAAAGAAAATCAGTATATCGAAGGGATGCATGCATCCTTATGTTTATTGCACCACTATTAACAATTGCTAAGATATGGAATCAATCTAAGTGTCCTAAGTGTCTTTTACATCAACCAAATTATGTCATTGTTAATTGCACACATACATAAATAAAGAGCATTTCAAAAACTTAGTTTATGTCATTGGCTTTGCTATTAACACCTTGCTCATAACACTAAAATTAATAACATAGCAATGATAATGTTCATGGCACTCTTTATTTCCATATTTCAAAATTTTAGTTTTATATTTAAAAATACAGAAAATTGGCTGGGTGTGGTGGCTCACACCTGTAATCCCAGCACTTTGGGAGGCTGAGGCGGGTGGATCACAAGGTCAGGAGATCAAGACCATCCTGGCTAACATGGTGAAACCCCGTCTCTACTGAAAATACAAAAAATTAGCCGGGTGTGGTGGTGGGTGCCTTTTGTCCCAGCTACTCAGGAGGCTGAGGCAGGAGAATGGTGTGAACCTGGGAGGCAGACCTTTCAGTGAGCCAAGATTGTGCCATTGCGCTCCAGCCTGGTGACAGAGTGAGACTCCATCTCAAAAAAAAAAAAAAAAAAAAAAAAAAAAAAAAGAAAGAAAGAAAGAAAGAAAATGATATCTTATGTGTTAGAGACATTTCTGCCATCTAAACTTTTAATTTTCTAAGCTAAATTAGTCTGAAAATAGAGAAAATTGCCCTCAACTGGACTACTTCTAACTTGGATATAGGTTTTTAATATGATGGACCAAGGAAAACAGAAAAAAATTAAATGTAGTATATTTCCTTCTGGAATTAATTATGAACATGTTAATATAAAATGTTATCTCATACTGTGAAAATTATATTGGTAAGACTCCATGCCATTCTGTGTTTTTCTAAAATTCTGTATAAATGCTAACAACTATTTTACTTTTGTTGCATATGCTTTTCTTGTAGCATGAAGCTTCAATTTCAGATAGAGCAAACTGTGCCTTGACTTATTCATGTTGCATTAATTAGAGCAACTTATTTTCTTCTTATAGATGAATACTGCCTAAAAATAGGAGTTCTGACAATCTGTCTCTTATTGATGAAAAAAATTTTTTGATACACTTTGAATTGCAAATGAATGAAAGCTCAATGATTAGACTTTGAACACATCACTCTACCATTCCTCATTTTATGACTCAACATTAATATTTTCTGTGTATGAAAGGAAGCCCATTTAAAGTAGAAACTTCTGGCCCCTTTGGCGCTTTATGTTCCCTACATCTTAGTTTTTCCAGAATAAGAGAACATACTCACAGCTTGTGTTTATTGAGATGTCTTAAACCTTGCTTTCTTTCTAATTTGATACTTAAGAAACCTTGGATTGACAACTATCACATTACGATTTTCTATTTGAACAATACTTCTAGCATCAGTGCATACTTACTTCAAGGCAGAATAAAGAGGCTAAAGTGAATTCATGTTGGTAACCTCAAGCACAATTATATACTGATAGAGTATCATTGTATAAATATTACCTGAAAAGTAATCTGTGTGTGTGTGTGTGTATTTCTTTCATGCAGAGGTTATCAAATGCATGAATTAACCAAATAAATATTCAAGGTCTATAATAAGTAGATAAAAATATTTTCTGGTATTCTTGCATTAATTATGAAAGAAAATTGTAACTAAAGTTTTCAAAAATTTTATTCTCGCAATTGAGGAATTTGACTTTTAGGTGGATGAGATTTTGAGAAAAAAAAGTATTATTTTGAACTGAAGTTTTCTTAATATGTATGATTAAATTCAACTCTAAACCGTTGTTTTATTGAGTTGTTTAATTGTTCTTCCTTCTCTGCATCCCTTAACTTTCTTCTTAGTCTTAAAAAAATATTTAATAGGCCGGGCGCGGTGGCTCAAGCCTGTAATCCCAGCGCTTTGGGAGGCCGAGGCGGGCGGATCACAAGGTCAGGAGATCGAGACCACAGTGAAACCCCGTCTCTACTAAAAATACAAAAAATTAGCCGGGCGCGGTGGCGGGCGCCTGTAGTCCCAGCTACTCAGGAGGCTGAGGCAGGAGAATGGCGGGAACCCGGGAGGCGGAGCTTGCAGTGAGCCGAGATCGCGCCACTGCACTCCAGCCTGGGCAACAGCGTGAGACTCCGTCTCAAAAAAAAAAAAAAAAAAAAAAAAAAAAATATTTAATAGCAAAAATAAACATAAAAGGAGACGATAATTGATCATTTACTTCTAAAATACTTAGCTAGTCTCTTGATTTATATAAATACATAAGTAAATGTGTGTGCATATGTGTGTGTGTACACAAACATAAATGTGTATATATACACAGAGTACTGTGATATCTGTAGTTATAGATTTGCTCAATATGAAACAGAAAAACAGAAGACTATATTTTGTTAATGGCAGATTGCATCTCATAGCAGTGAATCTGACATCAGGTGATTGCTTTCTAGGTTTCTGAGCGGCAAAAGTAAGTGTTGAATACAAAGTATTCATTTCTGCGAATACTTATCATGGAAAACATGAGCTAAACAATTGGAGCCCACTTGGTTCTAGAAATTTCCTTAGAAATTCAAATGATAATGACAGTAATTTCTTTGTATGTTTTTATTTCTCTCATATGAAAATTTTATTTTATAAATTCAATGGATACAAACACATAAAATATATCCAAAAAGTTCATTACCTTGAAAATTATTCGTAAAAATGGAGGCTCCTCATGCATAAGATAAATCCACAATTCAACAATAATTCCAATGCTCATGTTATAGCTTTTACTAAAGAACCAAAATCTTTTCATGTATCTTATTTTATTTATGTAACTAATTTTGACTTGTGGCAAGTAATAATAGCTTGGGCTGAGTCACACAGAGCCATCCATAGATATCACCATGAAATCTGGCTGGTATCTTGGCATTTGCCTTATGCTGTTGTCTCTAGTCACTATTAACTATGTATAGTACTCTTAAAATGGCTGGCCACCTTGTGGCTCACCATATGTGTGATTATAATATTTCTGACTTTAAAGTGAAGGAAGTGTCACACAGTTTGGACTTTAATCAACCTCTGGAGACTTTCAGATTTAATGTCACATCGAAGAGTAACTTTTTGCATTTTAGATACTGATTCTCATGATGTAGGATGCTTACATTATTCATTACCCTTCACTTGCTCAAGACAAATACAGACTAATGATAATGTTGGGAGGAATTCTACGGCACTCATTTCAATCTGCATTAATCTAAAAACTGGAGAGGTGGACATTTTCTTTCTTTCATATTGTCTTCCCACTAAGGAATTATAATTCCAACTAAATCTCTGAAGGTGGAGTCTTTGTTCCTGTATAGAGATATGGTATTCTTTCAAGGTTTCACCTGTGATTGAAAAGAGTCCATTATCTTTGGTAGTGAGTATAATTCACCTGCCTGATGCATTCAGCTTTGTTGGCTGCTTTGTGAGCTCTCTCATTCTAGAGGTTGTCTGACTTTTGACTTTTCATTTGTACACCAAGATCATCCTCTCTGAAGTGTTCTCCTCCAATTCGGTAAGATTCATGGATCTTTCTTGTTATGTAGTACACATTTCTTATGTATTGTCATTGTCTGTTTATGGCAAGTTTACCCTTACAGATGAACTTTGTGAAGAGGACTATTCAAGTGTGTTATGTTACCTTGTTACTACATTTTGCACATAAGCTTAACTATTAGTTAAATAAATATGTGGTTCAGATTGTTTGAGGGAATGTTTTGCTGGTTATTAACTAGCTCCAAGACATTAAAACTTTCTTAGACTAAAAATATTTATGTGTTTTTAATACACATAACTGCATTCTTACTGTCCTGAAACCTTTTAGCCTCCTGGAAACTCTTATTTTTATTTCAATATTTAAATAATATGGCTGGAACCTCTATTCTACTTTCTTGAGAATATCTGAGAGCTGTCATTTCTCCTTCTCAGCTCTTCCTCTGATACCTGGTTTCTGCCAATTTCTCCATCCCCACGCTGAATCTCATCTGCAAGTGTTCCCTCATAGATTTATAACATGTTTGCATACTGATAGCTGCTCTCATCTCCTCCCACCTCTACTGATACAAATTCATGATAGTTGTGTATAGTCAAAATATTAACTATTTGGAACAATGGAAGTGGTTTACAGCACTGTACACTATGGACAGCAGCTTAAAATGGCATATTAGCTACCACTGAAAAATTCATCCATCCCATGCCAGGGGAAACCTCTTACAGGTCATGCTCCTTCTGTGGCCCCAGTTTATTGTTATCTTCTGATCCTCTGTGAAATTTTCCTTCTAAGTTTGGCACAAATATTCTTGACAACTCCTTGTATGCAAAAATTAGCTTGTGCTGTCCACTGCAATGAAAATTTTGACCTTTAATAATTTACCCTGAAGAAGACAAAAAAGTCATTAAAATGTTTTTTAACAAAGACTGCTTCCCTTTTTAAAAATCAATTGTGTCTGTTGTACAAATTATTATATAAATTTTGTTATACATTCATTCTTACAGTTTATTCAATTATTTAAAAAATGTATTTCAAAATATATTTTAAAAATAACTAGGTGAAGATGATGGGCTATGATCTATGTTAGGTTCTGAAAGATAGCACCAGAAACAAGACCCCACCCTATCATCAAAATGCTCACAGTCTACTGGTTGGCAGCTGGAGAAGTGGTAACACAGAACTATGATGTAGTTTGACTTGAGCTATACCAAAAATAATGTGGAGCACCAGTGGTATTATCTGGCCCGGAAAGGAAAATGTGTGTGTGCGGGAGTAGGGGTGGTGCTCACAGAAGGTTCTAGGAGAGAACGTTATCTGAGATATTCGGGCGTAAGAGGGAGGAATAAGAGAAGGTACAAAGGAGAAATGTAGAAGTAAGGAGGGATAAGAAATGAGGCAAAGTACTCTCTTAGGTGAGGGCTAAGTTAAAAATATACATAGAGTATTGTTAACTCTCTTAGAGATCCATTTATTTGACATATTATCTTTGTGGTTTTTTTTAAGTTAATTGTTTCTTCTGTTTATTTCTATGACGTCAAGATACTCTTCTCCTTTCTGAAATATAGTACTGAATTCCACGAGCTTTGTGAAATGTGTTTTGTTGAAAAATTACTTACGCGGTATAATTAGTGTGCCCGAGTAGACTTTCCATCTCCATCAGACATGGTGTAGCTGTTTTTTTGAACAAATATTTAATGAATAAAAGAAAATATTCAATTGGCTGTCATTTTTCTGTTTAAACAGAAACAAACAAAAAGTTTGATACTTTTTCCTTCTGAATCCACCAATGATTTTGTCATTGACAAATAACCTTGGATAATTAAGATTTATTCAGGATGAAAACCTCTGCAAGGGTAGGAACTTCAGAGAGTTGTAGTGTATGAAATATAGTTTACACATTAAAGAACTGAATGTGAATCAAAACCCCTGATTCTATCACAAGTGCTCTTAGGCATAATAAAATAATGAAAAAACACCCAATTCTATTCCAAAAAGCTTTTAACATGAAATTGAACACATCTATTGCAGTTTAAAGGAAAGTTTTCTAAATAAACAATAAGTATGTTGTGTATTGTATAAATATTTTATCCATATATTTTTAAATTACTGTTAGAATTTTTAGTGTCTTCTTGTTTTAAAGACGTCATACATTTTCTTTGTTTGGGTGGAACCATCGTTCACTAATCTTCAATGTGGTTGTTGGCTGGTGTTCTCCAATTAAGCCTCATAGGTTGTGTGATTTATGAATGTTTAGATGCTAAATGAAGATTGATTACTGTCCTGCACTTGAGTTTGAGGTATCCACAAGGGAAATATCTTTAGTATTTTTTTTTTCTTCATGACTATTTTTGAAGTTTTTATATCCCTAAATACAGCAGTGACCTCTTAATAGCTTTTAAATTGAAAAGAAAAAATTCAAGCACTGGTTTGTAAAGTACCTAGCTGAAATGAAATTCCTCAAGAAGAGCTCATGAGATTGAGTTTTTCTATATCTCTTCACAGAATTTGCCCTCGTGGGCATGAGGTAAAAAAAGGAGAACTCAGTGGTTCATGATTAATGTCAGAAAACTCTGATCCTGGCATGACACAAACTAAATCACCAAAAGCAAAAGGTAAAGAAAAATGATGATTGCTCAGCAATTTACACCAGAGGATGAAAAGGAAAGGCATTTTAAATTAATGGTCCCAAAGCCTTGATGCCGCCCTGCCACATTTCATCAATCTTATCTGAGACGTATCTCCTATGAAAAGGGGAGTTCATAGTCACTTAAGAAATACCAAACAGTAAATTTTTTAAATAGAGGCCCCTTTTACATTTTACATTAGAATTTTCTCTGTAGTACACAAGCTTTTAGGGTAGAATTTGATTAAAGTACACTCTGCTGCCTGGAAAAGCTTTTCCTTGTGAAAGCTGTCTAGTTTTATTGTCAAAATAGTATTTGACTGAAAAATATTTAATTGCATTGAAGAAACTGGTAGTGACAATTCATTGTCCTGAGGTTTTTATAGACCTGAAATGGATTATCTCTGCACTCACTTCTTTAAGGACCGGAAGTTGCCTTGTAGAATTTGTATAGAACGCTGTTTGTACTGGTAAGTTGTGGTTTCTCTTCACCAGCATCATAGTGCTTTTCTCGCCACTCAGGATACCATCTAATTCTACAGTTTATATAGCAAGCAGTTAGCCAGATGACGATATGTAGTTGTATTGGTGTAATAGTCATGCATTGCTATTCAGGTTTCTGAAAAGGAGTAGTATGATGGGCAGTGGTCTGATTTAAACTTGCTCCTCATTGAACTCAGTATTGCTTCATTGTAGGTCATTTTTGAAAAAACACAGAAAGAATAATTTCTAATGGGTGGCTGCTAATTGATAATTTGAAGGAACCATTCTCCATGAATGTCTTGCTTTATGAAGTATGCCTAAGAATTTGGGTCTAAGAATATATAAACCATGATTTTGAAAATTTATTTCATTTATGGATGTGTGCACTTAACAAAGTGACCTTGTGGTATTGTCTGCTTTTCACAGAAAATTTCCAAATGTTCTTAAACTCACATATATATATATGTATTTATATAATTATAAATTTATGATCTTAAAAAGAGAGAAAGCATTTCATCTAAACATTAGCTTAGCAGTTTTTTTCTGTAACAGAAATGTGTACAGTGCTATTATGAAGGCATGTACCCAGTATGTACAGCCATTTTTATTTTTATAATGTATCTTCATAACATAACACAGAAAAAACCCTAAACAATTAACATGTTTAGCTTCTGAATTACGTGAATGCAGCTCAATTAGAAAACTGCCATCTCAGACGGTCTCAAAAGCAAGGAAGAGGGAAGGTCATTTCCTTTTCAAGTACTGGAAGATTTAATATTATGAAGATGTTAGCACTACCCAAAGTAATCTACACTTTCAGTATAATTTCTACCAAAATCCCAATGATGTATATTCAGGAGTAGAAAAGTAATACTAAAATTAATATGGACTCTGAAAGGGGTACTGAATAGCCAAAACAATCTTGAAAAAACAAAGTTGGGAGACTCATACTTCCTAATTTAAAAACATATTACAAAGGTACAGTAATCTAAACAGTGTGGTACTGGCGTGCCAGATATATACACCCATGGACTAGAACAGAGAGCACGAAAGTAAGTCCTCATGTATATGGTCAAATGATTTTTGATAAAAGTGCCAAAAGTTTTCAATGAGGAAAAGGCAGTACTTTCAACAGATGGTGCTAGGAGAAAATGGCTATCTACATGCAAAAAAATGAAGTTGAACCCTTTACCTTATACCTTATACACACATCATATACAGAGATTGACTCAAAATGAATGACAAATCTAAACATATGCGTAAAATCTATGAAAGCCACAGAATAAAACATGGGGAAAAATGTTTATAACTGGATTTAAGGGTTATTTCTTGGCTATGACTACCAAAACAAAGGCAACAACAACAAAAAAGAATGATAAGTTGTATTTCATCAAAATTAAAACTTTTTTTATATCAAAGAATCTTGTTAGGAGAGTTAAAAGGCAACCTATGGAATGAGAAAAAGTATTTGTAAATCATATACCTGGCAAGAGAGTAACAAAATATCAAGGATTTCTACAAATTATGAACAAACAAATAAAAAAGTACATTAATAAACGACAAAGAATTGAATACACTTTTCTCCAAAAAAGATAAATGGCCAACAAATGCATGAAAAGATGATCAACATCATTAATCAATAGGGAGATACAAATCAAAACCACCTTACAACTATTAATATGGCTATTACTAAAGAAAAGCTAAACAATCCCCAAGAAAACAGAATATAAGAAGTGCTGGCAAGAATGTGGAGAAATTGAAACACTTGTGCACTGTTGCTGAGAATGTAAAGTGGTGCAGCTGCTGTGGATAAAAAGTATGGCAGTTCCTCAGCAAACATAGAATTGTCATATGATCCAACAATTCCATTTTACTAGATATACACCCAAAATAATTGAAAGCAAGAACTTGAACAGATATTTTTACACCAATCTTCATAGCTGTATTATTCACAATTGCCAAAAACGTGGAAATTACCCAAATGTATATCAACAGATGAGTGAATAAACAAAATGTGGTATATACATACAATGAAATATTTTTTGATTTTATAAAGAAATTCTGATCTATAATACAACATGGATGAACCTGGAAAACATTATGCCAAGTGAAATAAGCTGCACACAAAACGGGAAATATTATATGATGCCATTAAGTGAGATATCTAGAATAGTCAAATTCATAAAAACAGAAAGCAGAATAGTGGTTTACCAGGAGTTAGGAGGAAAGATGGTAAGGAGTTATTGTTTTATGCATACAGAGTTTCAATTGGGAATGCTGAAAATTTCTGGAGATAAACAGTGGTGATGATTGTGCAACAATGTGAATGTACTCAGTGCCCCTGAATTGTAAACTTAACAATAGTTAAATGGTGAAGTTGATGTTGTGTATGTTTTACAACAAAACAAAAAGAAGAAAACTCATGTGAAACCACATGCCTGGTATTCATATAACCAGTGTTGTAAGCACTCACCTTTGTTTTCTGTATTACTGTGGGAGCAAAACAGGCTCTCAGAAACTCACCTGAAATTTGAAGAGAACAGAGCTCCACAGCTACAAGGAAATCTTGCATACAGCAGAAACAATTATATAAAGCTTCTTAAAGAATCTACGCCTATGATTTCCCTAAGTATATATTGTAGTTCAGAGAGAAATGTTGGGCAAAATTTTACTGTTGGAGAAAATTTATTTTATAGGCTATGAGGATTTATAACATATAGGGTGTTACTACTTTAATAGAATGTTGTTTTAATAACCCAGGAAATAAAACATTTGAACTCTTAAATATTAAAGGGTAGAAACAACAAAACTAATAAAGATAATTTTCTTGGTAAGACAATATCTTCATTCTACCTCTACCTCATCATGGTGTCTTCACAAACTTCACTTTGACTTAGTACCTTTTTTCCTTAAAAAATAACTTTTTTCCTGCATTATAATGGAGTGAAATCATGTGTTCAGAGGCCTTGGAAAGAGAATAGGTTACAAAGATTCTCTCTCTTGTTTCTCTATTTGCATTGGAAGCTGGAATCAATGGAATTTCTCAACCCTGTTATGTAAAAATAGCCCTGCATGATCTTTGTAAGTCCACTCATAGAGTGGATGTAGGGTTAGAAGCTATTATTTGCTCTTAGAAAGTTGAATCTTCACCCATAAGGAAGTTTAACCTTGAAAGAGTGACAATCAGTGATGAGGAGCTTTATGTGAGGATTACCATTTTTCCATTTACGTTTGGCTATCACAAATATGTCTGAGCTATAAAGAGATGAGAAACTTGAAAACAGATGGCCCATCTGTTTCTGTCTGTATGAATTGTGGAGCATTTGACAGAAATGTCAATCATGTAAATTGAATTCTAAGAGCACTCTACAGTTCCATAAGTTTGTCCTTACAAGCCGTTGTGAATCACTGCCGTATCTTTTTCTTATTGCAGTGAATTGAGAGTATTTGCTACTTGTTAAGATTATTTTGCTCTCTAATAGCGTATAATTTATCTTTAAGCAACACAAAGCAAACAAGGATTAAGATGACAATAAGTCAGAATCTTTTCACCTTTCTCAAATGGCTTTTAAAAGTGCATAATCCTGAATGACAAACAACTATGAAGTAGTAAGTATGGGTGATTAAGAGGAAGAATTTTTGGGGGAAAAAAGCTCTTAAGTTTAAATCACCTCAATTAAGTAAAATTCTTTTAATATCTGTGTTATCTTCTGTTAAGTGGGAATTGTGAAATTCTAATACATATCTAACTCATAAGTCAGTTCCAAAGAAAAGATAAAAGCTTTCATAATTTTTGCATTGGCTAAACCATGCAATAGTCCACATCTCTCTAGCATGTTTTGAAGGAATTCCTTATTAATATTATCATATAATATAACTAGAATTATATGTGTGTACAGATAGAATACTTTCCTAAACAATATAGTATTATGTGTAATTTTGTTGCATATACTTTTTAAGTATTATTAATGTGTGTGCAGTAAAATCGGCTTTTTGGTGAGGTGTAGAAAGAGCAGATTTAATAATGGACAAAATGGATGATTGTAGCATTAATCTATAACTATTGCAACTAATTATAACTGTGCATCAAAACCACAAGAGTAGCCTGGACCTCACTTCTTGAAATTGGTTTGGTATGTTTGGACTGATGCCAAGTATGACCTGTAGTTTTAAAAGAACTCCTGAAAATTCTCAATGCTCTTCCTCCAGTTAGTATTTATTGATATAGAAGAGTGATGGCTGAGCCTTTCTGTATTAGATAATTGTACCCTAACATATGTGTTATTGTTGTAACCTATATGTAGAATAAGTAAGAGAAGATGAGTTGTTTATTTCCCTTCCTGTCCTTCTAAACTCATACCAAGGAGCTAGTCTTTTCCTGTCTGTGTGTGAAGTTGAGGGTAGTCTCCATGACTTTTAGAGTCATTTTCAAATAATGAAAGTCATCTAGACACACGCATGCATATCCACACACAAACACACACAATACATACACAGAGAGAGATAAAATAATTCTCAGTTCAGTTACAAATATTTTGAGACAAGTGTAATGTTGCAAGTGAGTCTGGGTCTCCCTTTGCTCCACCATGGATGTACTGATTCCATTGCAGCTTGTTGCACTTCAGAGAAAGCTGACACCTACAGGATCTAGAATTCTAGACTTTTTTTTTTTTTCAAGTAGAATACACCAGTCCATTGTGACCCCCAAACTCTGGCAAACACCAAGCTTTTAAATGGTCACTTTGGAGTCCCTTTAATTTTATTTACATATGCCTTAGAGAGTTAAATAGAAACCTTTTAGTTTTCGATAGTATAAAAGGAAAGATGAAGACCATAGATTTTGGATGAACTAAGGAGATGATGCACATTGCTATGAAGAACTACCTAAGACGGGGTAATTTATGGAGAAAAGAGGTTTAATTGACTCTCAGTTCCACAGGCTGTACAGCTGGCATGGCTGGGCAAGCCTCAGGAGACTTTCATTGCAGAAAGGTGAAGGGGAAGCAAGAACATCTTCACATGCTGGCAGGAGTGAGAGCGCAAAGAGGGAAGTGCTACACACTTTTAAACAACCAGATCTGGTGAGAACTCACTCACAATTACAGGAACAGCGAGGGAGAAATCCACCCCCATGATCCAATCATGTCCTACCAGGTCCTTCTCCCAACACTGGGAATTACACTTTGACATGAGATTTGGGTGGGGACACAGAGCCAAACCATACCAATGGACAAGGGAAAGACCACTTCCTGTTTATGTCTAAGGTTGATGAAATAAGCAGAAATTTAAGAATATGATTTAAATTGCAAAGGTAACCAATAGTATTACTAATAAAACAGTAGTAAAACACCGTAGGGAGGAAGCAGAGAGCAGCTGATGAATAACAAAGGAATACGTTCTTATGTTTCAGTAGGAAGTTATGAATGATGACTATAATTTAAAAAGCAAAAAAAAAAAAATCATGTGTAAAGATGAGATTATAATTAGGAACTTTTACATGAGAAAATTTACTGTTTTTCAACCATCCTCACCCAAAAGTGTTCCTGGAGCCAGAGAAGGGTGTGACAGAGTACTGTAGGCCTTTGCTACCAGTAATTTCATTAGAGTTAATGGAAATATTTAGTCTACAGCCATACCACCCCAAATACACCTTCATCTGATCTTGAAAGCTAAGCAGGGTCTTTGGCCTGGTTAATACTTTAACCGGACACTGCCTGGGAATACAGGGCACTTTTTTAAAAAAGGAAACATTTTAAAAATAATAGTGTGACTATATTCTAACCTTTCAAAAAAATTCATGAGGAGAGTCTTCTAGATATTCTTAAAAATTTAATAACAAAATTAGTCAAAGTTAACTGAATTTTTCAAGAAATAATTGCAAAAAATGATGTTAGAAATTTATCATGTTAATGATACTTAATAAGGCAGTATTAAGTTGTTAGGGACCTTATGTTGAAATGTACTAATACTGTTGTCCTTTTTTAAGCAATAACTTTTGTCAAAGTGGCAAGGAGGTTTGGATGGACAGAAATTCGTGCACATGTTGTACCTTCCCTGATGCAGAAAACCCTGATTCATCATCTTTTTCTGATTATATCATTTTTGCTCTTATCACTAATTTGTATTCTTTTTTCCTTCCTGAAAATGTGAATGCTTTCCAAATAGCATTCTTAACACTTTGCTCTCTTACTATCCTGATGAATCCATCCACATTCCTAGGTTTAAACATTTTAACTTGTTGTTGTTTCATGTCTTTCTTTGCCTGCAACATTGTGTTGAGACTGATATGGTGAGTGCCTTGAACACAGTGCCTGGAACTCGTTGTCTAGAATGAATAAAATGAGCTAGATTATGAATGAATGAATAAGTCGATGCATTTATGGAAGAATAAGGTGCATACATTGCTTTCAAATGTAAGGACATTTTTCAAATGGGAAGTATTACACCAAAATACAGCGTTAAGACTGGACTGATGAGAACTAAACTGCCTCCTTATCAAGGGTTATAAAAAGAAGTACCGTGCTACCTCAGGTAGTTCACAATATACTGTGTACATCCTTAATCCATATTACATAGGTTAGATTTATTTTTGAATATATGTAATTCTTCTTGGACACATGTCTTTTCTACATATGTGTTTATTATTAAATGCATGTTTTATGTATTTACAATTACAGTCTTACATACACTGTGTTTACATTAACCCTTTATCCGATCAAATAATTACTTTCTCACTGTCAACTGAAAATTGGGTTTTTGTTAAAACAGCTAATGTTCCTCTAATTTCCTTTATCCAGGTTAGAAAGTGTCTATCTCTTGGTTTTACAGATCAAAGAACCTGTAACTTCATCAAAATAAAGCATATTTGCTACTGATTACATTTAGTATATAGTGATATTAAATTCATTTTCCATGAAGACTATTACTGAGGCTTCATTTAGTTAATAGTAATAAAGATTCTGGCAGTCTTACCCTCTTGTTGTTATAGCAGTGCATAGCTTTTAAAAATGAATGACTTGATGTTCAATTCCGTTTTATAAAACATCAAGGTGCATTTACTTTGCCTTGTATAAGAAACTGATGAGTATGCGAGATGAGGTTAATGCAATGAGTAAAATAAATCATTTCCATGTTACAACTAATAGCCTTAATAGTTTAGCAAACCACATAAAAGTTTGCTTTTAAATGGACACTTAGGCTAATTTGACAGCATGCTGGCCATTAGGCAACAATTACTGTCATTAGAGTGATGACATTTTTTCTTCCATCCCCACTCAATTCTAGAAAAACAAGAGGGAGGAAGAAAGAAGGACAAACTGTTTACTTCTAACATTAAATTGTGGTGCCTGTGAGTCAAACTAATTATTCTGTTGCAGCTGAAACAACCAATAAATTTTCACAGCCAGTACTTTGCACCTGAAACACTTTGCATTTATTAGCTAAAATTATTTGCTATATACACGATTGCTTAGAGAGAGGAGAATTTTTTTCTAAAGCTGTGTTTTATATCACACTGTAGTCATTTTCTTCCAATTTGAAACAAGATATAAACCTATATGAATTGCATAAATATCGGGCTTAAAAATTGTTTAGCTTTGTATTGTAATAGAACATATGATGGAATTATTTCCAAAAATGAGAATCTTGACTGGCAAATACATCTGAATACAGTTATAAAACCCGAAGAGGTAACACTCAACTGGTTTCTTCCTCCTTTGCTCCTTTTCTCTTTCCCTTAATTTCCATTTTCTCCTTCCTTTCCTTCCATTTTACTTCTCCATCCACCTTTTTTCCCCAAAAGCAGTGATGGTACAATGTCTATGCTCTTTTCAATGTTAGTAGACATTTAAGTGACATTATGTAATTATTTTATTTTATTTTATTTTGTTATAAGTTCTGGGATACATGTGCAGGATGTGTAGGCTTGTTACGTAGGTAAACATGTGCCGTGGTGGTTTGCTGCACCCATCAACCCATCACCTAGGTATTAAAGCCCCATATGCATTAGCTATTTATTCTGATGCCCCCCCCCCAGCCCCACAAGCCCGTACACTGTTGTATACTAATTTTAGCTATGCCTCTGGATCAAATGACACAGGAAAAGAATAACTTTATTTTCCAAACATTTTATAACAAGTAAACCAGATATTCTAAGATTTCCTTTTGTAATTTTGCAGGTCTGATATTAATTTTTCTTTTGCAAAATCAAAGCAGATTTTATTGATATAAATTAAATATTTCCAAATTTTCTTACCTCTATCGTTAAGAAAATTGTACAAAATATACAGGGTTGGGAAACTATAGCCCATGGAAGAAGTCTTGCCCACTTCCTGTTTCTGTAAATGAAGTTCTATTTGAACACAGCCTTGCCTATTATTTCTTTACTTATTGCTAGGCTGCTTTCACACTTCAAACAATGGCAGAATTGAGTAGTTGCAACAGCTAGCAGATGGCCTTAAAAGCCTAAACTATTTACTCTATAGCTCTTTCAGCAAAGATTTGCCAAATGCTGCACTAGAGTGTTCACTTAGCTTGACATTTTGACCTTTTGGTCAATGACTGAAGTTTCATGTAGCATTGGTTTAAAAGTCATTGCTGCATACTATATAAGTCATCATGTAGGTATTTATTCCTTCATCCAACCATATCAAATGTTTCTTTTACCAGGTGATAAGAAGACAAAACTTGATAAGACAGTTTTTGACAAAGAAATGTATAAATATATATCATCATGTACAAAACTCTGAGATATATTCTGTCATTCTTCTACAGTTTGTGTGTGTGTGTGTGTATGTGTGTGTGTATATATATATATTCTGTCACTCTTCTACAGTTTGTAAGGAGTACTATGGAAGTCATACTTGTTCTGTTCACCCTTCCAATTCTCCAAAATAATTATCTGCAGAATAAAGCAGTGGCCTTTAACTTCTGAAATTACTGTTCTGCAAAATGTTGAGATATGGAGATAAATTTCATAGCTAATGGTCCACATGCTATAAGATAAAAATTGTATTTTTTTTTGTGGCATAATTTTTCTGATTTGTGCCTGCCTCATCTACCTATATTCCACTCACACATGAAGATACATAATTTTTACAATATTACCCTTTTATTATTCTTTAAGCAGAAAATGCATTGCACCAGAATTTCCTTCTAGCAGAACGTACATTCACTCTGTGAGGAGATTCTCAGTGTTCACTGAAGGAAAGAGATACTCTAGGGACCTGGAGTGGAAGAGATTAAGTAGGACTCCATTTACTGTGTCATTTGGTTTATCTTTTACCCCTTTTCCAGTTTACCAGAGCTATAGATCTAGAGCTGCAGGTTTTTCTAAAGGAGATCAAATTTGACATGGTGATATATTGAGAAATAAAAACAAGATAAGGAAACTGTATTTCCTTATCCCAGTTCCTCCAGAAATATTTAGTTGTAAAGTCTTTATTGAGAAGCTATTACATGTCCGGCATTTTGCTAAGAGATGACATTGAGCTCAAAGCTTCACTAAAAATGGAATTTTAATCGTGTATTTTATCTCCATTTTTCAATGACTTGTACATCACAAATGTGTTCCAATCTACTTATACTGTCTCATTTCTCACCAGCTTAAAATGTCTACTCTTTTAAACTGTTTCCAAATTATCCAGGCAGTTTTTATTGTTCTAATCTGTCTTAAAGTAGCCTATTATTTATCCCTTGGTAGTAATACCCAATTTATTTTATTATAAATCATATATTTACATGTCAGACTGTCTTCCTAAATGGCTAGCTTTCCAAGGTTAGGAAGCTATATTTTATTCAGCCCTTTTCCCTGCCAGGTTCCAACATAATGTGTCCTAGGTGTACCTAGCATAGCCTATGTACTTAATGAAGCTTAGTGTAGGATTGTGATAGAAAACAAGTCCCCTGTTAATTATCAGTTTTTCATAAACACACATTTAATCAGAAAATACAACATTCTTTTGAGAAATGGAAGACAGTGTTGATATGAGGATACTTTCAAATTGAAATTCTGATCATCCTTGAAACTCACTGTCATTTAAGAAAATACATGGTTGGGAGTGATAATCTCTACACTATTTAAAGATTGCTGAGTCTGATAAAAAAGTCAGAACTCCAAGGGTTCTATAATTCTTCTTACTAGCAGTATACCTGCCTTTAAGTCAAAAATAAAAGATGTATTTGGGAAAAGAAGGAATGCAGAAATACAGGATTAAATGTAGCATTATGAGTGACAGTTAGACTTGCAGATTGAATTTCTACAAACTTCTTTGTTAACTAGGCCTTAGTATGGGATTCTGCCCTCTGATACTATTCTTATTTCATGATTTCTAAGAGGTAAATATCCATATTTTCCAAAGACAGTGAATGACACATAGATATCCTGCAGTAAGAGATTACTAATGCAAGTTATTGACTGAATATTGAAATAACTATTGACATTTTAATGTTCTTCTCTTTAAGAAAATTCTGCCACTCTCCACACTCAAGCACTCAAGGTTTTTTTTTTTTTTTTCCCCATGATGCCAAATTTTACATATTCATTAAAATAGTGTGCAAGGTTTTTCTTACGTATTGTAATCCATTATGTACCTTAAGTGATATAAAGCTATTGTCTCTAGGGGGAAAACTTGTATCCTTGTGAATAAGGTTTCGTTTATTATAGAAAACACAGTTGCTTACTTCAGAGCTTGTAAGACGTAGAATAATAGGTACTAAAAGCCACAAGAAGAATATTAAGGGAAAACAAGCCAATCCTGGTATGTTTTCTGTAAATTTCTCTCTCTTTTTTTAAATCTGAAGTATGATGTGTTTTGATCAAAGACAAACGTGTGAATAAAACCTAGAAACATATTTAATTGTCCTTTTCAATTTTCTAGCTAATAATATTTCTTCTAGAACACTTCCAAGTATAATCCTTTTTTTTTTTTTTTTAAGGCTGTTGACTCAAAGTTACAAGACGTAGACATGCCATTAGCAGGAGATTGCAAAGTCAATTATTTGCACACACTTTCATGCTACAGTGACCTACTCTCTTGATCTTGGGAGAAAAGGTGGATTTTATTCGCTATGTATGAGACCACGATAAAGTTCATTGTTGAACTTAATAGTCAGTGGTTTCTTTTTGTGTCTAGCATTTTGCTTGTTGGAAGAAAAGAAACAGGAATATAATGTGTACAGCTCTTTATGTATTAAATGATCTTGTTGAACAATAATTCATAAGATGCCATCACCCCATTGACACAACTTTTTTTTTTAATTCCCTATGGCTCTTTTTCCTGTTCTGATGATAAAATTTTGAGATGTTCATTACTTTTCTGGACTACCATAGAAAGTACAAAGCCCTGAGTTTAAGTCACACAGTACAGTTCTGAAGTTTGAATGTCTAATTTCTGACAATAATCCAAAGTTATATGATAAAGGTTGCATAGTCATTCCTCCTATAAGGGATATATAGAGATTCCCAAAGTGGCATATAGGGATTCCTGAAGTGACAGAAGTCATCTTCTCCCTGACTGCCAACTGCAGATAGTGAAGAAAAGTGTTTTAAGACAGTTTCTTAGTGAAACTCTCTGGGCCTCATGAAAATATAAAAAACAGTAAACACAAATATATAAATACATATATATGAAAATATATCAGATATAAATATAAAATCTTTGAAGATATTTAAAATACTCAAGTTGGACAGCATGTTGACTACACTTGACAATACATTGCGTTGTGGAAAGATGTTAAGAAAGTGGATGTAAAGTATTCTTACAACACAAATGATAATTATGTGAGGTAAAGCACATATCAGTTAGATTTAATCATTCCACTAATGTATATATACTTTAAAGCATCATGTACATGATAAGTATATATAATTTTATCTGGCCATTAGAAAAATAATTTTTAAAAATCCATATTGATAGTTTATCTCATGTTATAGTCTGTTTGAAATCTGAAGTTAAATCATACTATGAACAAAATGTTTAAAAATTAAAATTCAAGCTGATTCTTTAAAATATTTTTAAATTATTTTTAATTTTTATGGGTACATAGTAGGTGTACATATTTATAGGGTACATGAGATATTTTCATACAGGCATACAGTATGTAATAATCACATCAGAGTAAATTGGGTATCCATCACCTAAAATATTTACCATTTCTTTGTTAGAAGCATTCCACTTATACTTTGTTATTACAAAATGTATAATAAATTACTGTTGACTGCAGTCACCCTGTTGTGTTAGCAAGTACTAGATCTTTTTCTTTCTAACAATATTTCTGTGCCCATTAACCATTTCCATCCCCTGACTTTTCCCAGCTTCTTGTAACCATCACTCTACTCTCTACCTCCAGCAGTTCTATTGTTTTAATTTTTAGCTCCCCAAAATAAGTGAGAATATGTGAAGTTTGTCTTTCCATGCCTGTCTTATTTCGCTTAAAATAATGTCTTCCAGTTCTATCCCTGTTATTTCAGATGACAGAATGGCATTTTTTTATAGCTGAATAGTACCCCACTGGGCATATGTACCACATTTTCCTTATCCATTCAGTCTGTTGGTGGACACTTAGATTGCCTGTAAACTCTGGCTGTTGTGAATAGTGTTGCAGTAAACATGGGAGGGCAGATGTCTCTTCAATATACTGATTTCCTTTCTTTTGGGCATATTCCTAGCTGTGGGATTGCTAGACCATCTGGCAGTTCTATTTTTAGTTTTTTGAGGAAACTTCATTCTGTTCTTCATAGTGATTATACTATTTTCACCAACAGTGTACTAGCGTTCCCTTTTCCTATATCCTCGGCAATATTTGTTATTGCTTGTCTTTTAGGAGAAAAATGTCATTTTAACAAGGATGAGATAGTATCTCGTTGTTGTTTTGATTTGCGTAGCTCTCATGATCCTTGACACTGAGATATACCTGTTTGCCATTTGTATGTCTGCTTTTGAGAAATCTGTATTCAGATTTTTGACTGTTCTTAATCAGATTATGAAATGTTTTCTCATTGAGTTGTTTGAGCTCCTTATATATTCTGGCTATTAAGCCTTTGTTGGATGGATAGTTTGCAAGTTATTCTTCCATTCTGTGGGTTGTCTCTTCACTTTGTTGATTGTTTCCTTTGCTGTGCAGAAGCTTTTTAATTTGATGTGATCGCACTTGTCCATTTTTGCTTTGGTTGCATACAAGGTTGAGTAATACCCCCAAAGTGCATGCAACCAAATCCAATGTCCTGCAGAATTTCCCCCAATGTTTCCTTTTAGTGGTTTAATAGTTTGGGGTCTCAGATTTAGGTTTTTAACCCATTTTGACTTGATTTTTGTATATGGTGAGAGATAGGGGTTCATTCTTCTGCATATGCATATCCAGTTTTCCCAGTGCCATTTATTGAAGAGACTGTCCTTTCTCCAGTGTATGTTCCTGGTACCTTTGTTGCAAATGAGTTTACTGTGGATGTATAGGTTTATTTCTGGGTTCTCTATTCTGTTCCATTGGTCTATAGTATAATTTGAAGTCAGGTATTAGTTCTGTAGTATATTTTGAAGTCAGGTAATGTAATTCCTCCATTTTTGTTCTTATTGCTCAGAATGGCTTTGAATATTCTGTTTTTTTTTAGTCCTATAAAAATTTTAGGATTATTTTTTCTATTTCTGTGAAGAATGTCCATTGATATTTTGATAGGGATTGAGTTGAATTTGTAGATCACTTTGGTTAGTATTGATATTTTTAACAATGTTGTTTATTCTCATTTGTAAACATGGAATATTTTTCCATTTTTTGTGTCCTCTTCAATTTCTTGCATCAATGTTTTAAATTTTCATTGTAGAGATCTTTTTTTTTTTGTTAATTCCCAGATACTTGATTTTATTTGTACTTATTGTGAATGAGATTATTTTTACATTTCTTTTTCAGACTGTTCGTTGCTGGCATATGGAAATGCTACTGGTTTTTCTATGTTGATCTTATATGCTGCAACTCTATTGAATTTATCGGTTTTAGTATTTTTTGGTGAACTCTTTCAATTTTCCCAAGTATAAGATTGTCATCTGAAAACAGGGATAGATAGTTTGACTTCTTCCTTTCCAGTATGGATGCTCTTGTTTTCTTTCTCTTATCTGATTGCTCTAGCTAGGGCTTCCAGTACTATGTTAAATAACGGTGATAAAAATGGGCATACGTGTCAGGTTTCATATCTTAGAGGAAAGGCTTTCAGGTTTTCCCCATTCACTATGATACTACCTGTGGGTCTGTGGTACATGGCTTTTATTGTGTGTGGTATGTTCCTTCTATATGTAGAGTTTGATGGTTTTTTATCATGAAGAGATGTTGAAGTTTATCTAATGGTTTTTCAGCATCAATTGAAATGATCATATAGTTTTTGTACTTCATTCTGTTGATATGATGCATCACATTGATTGATTTGTGTGTGTTGAACCATTCTTACATTACTGAGATAGCTCTCACTTGGTCCTGATGAAGGACCTTTTTAATGTGTTATTGAATTTGGTTTGCTAGTGTTTTGTAAAGGATTTTTGCATCAATGTTGATCAGGGATATTGGCCCGTAGATTATTTTTTTGATGTGTCTCTGTCTCTGCCTCTTTTTGGTATCAGGGTAATACTGGCCTTGTAGAATGAATTTGGAAGTATTCTCTCATCCTCTATTTTTTTTTTCTTTTGGAATAGTTTGGGTACCAGCAGTATTAGTTCTTTTTTAAATGTTTGATAAAATTTTACAATGAAGTCATCAGATCCTGAGCTTTTCTTTGATGTTAGACTTTTTATTACAGCCTCTATTTCATTACTTGTTATTGGTCTGCTCAAGTTTTGAATTTCTTCATGGTTCACTCTTAGTAGGTTGTAATGTCTAGGAATTTATCCGTTTCTTCTAGCTTATTCAATTTATTAGCATAGAGTTGCTCATGGTAGTCTCTAATGATCCTTTGAATTTTTGTAATATCCATAGTAATGTCTCTATTTTATCTCTGATTTTCTTCATTTGGGTCTTCTCTCCTTTTTTATCAGTTGCTGGAGCTTTGGCAATTGTGTTTCTCTTTTCAAAAAACTAACTTTTTATTCTGTTTTTTTTTTTTAATTTCAATTTCATTTATTTCTGATTTTATCTTTATTTTCTTTTTCTTCTACTAACTTTGGGTTTGGTTTGCTCCTGCTTTTCTAGTTCTTTAAGATGCATCATTAGGTTGTTTATTTAAAGTTTTTTCTTTTTTTTATGTTTGCCCTTATTACTGCAAACTTTCCTCCTAATACTGCTTTCTCTGTATTCCATAATTTTTTGTGTGTTATGCTTTGATTTTCATTTGTTTCAATAAATTTTAAAACGTTCTTCTTTATTTCTTCATTGGCCTAGTTGTCATTCAGGAACATATTCTTTAATTTTCATGTCTTTGTGTAATTTTCAAAGTTTCTCTTGTCATTGATTTCTAGTTTTATTCCATTGTGGCCAGAAAAGACACTTGATATTATTTTAATATTTTTAAATGTTAAAGCCTTTTTTTTTGTGGCTTAAAGTATGGCATATCTTTGAGAATGATTCTAGTGCTGAAGAGACTAATGTGGATTCTGTAGCCATTGGGTTAAGTGTTCTGTAAATTAGGTCTGTTTTTCTGTAGTGAACATTAAGTCTGGGGAAAATCTATCCAATGCTGAAAGTGAGGTGTTGGTCTTCAGCTATTATTGTACTGGGGTTTATCTCTCTCTTTAGCTCTAATAATATTTGCTTTATTTATCTGAGTGTTCCAGTTTTGGGTGAATATACATTTGCAATTGTTATATCCCCTTGCTGAATTGACACCTTTGTTATTTCTTTATCTCTTCTTACAGTTTTTGTCTTGAAATCTTTTTTTTTTTTCTAATATATCTACTACTGCTCTTTTTTTGGTTTCCATTGACATGGAATATCTTTTTCCCTCCCTTTATTTTCAGTCTATGTGTATCTTTTTAGGCGAAGTGTGTTTCTTCTAGGCAACAGATCATTTGCTCTGTTTTGTTTTGTTTTAATTTATGCATCTACTCTGTGTCATTTAATTGGAAAACTTAGTCTATTTATATTCAATATTAAGTAAAGACTACTGCCATTTTGTTTTCTGTTTTCTGGTTGTTTTGTGATTCCCTCCTTCCCTACCTCCCTCCCTCCCTCCCTATCTTTCTTCTTGTGAAGATTATTTTCTATGGTGGTATTTTTAGTTTCTTGATATATGTGTTTGTGTATCCAGTGGGTTTTAAATTTGAAGTTACAATGAGGCTTGCAAGTAACATCCTATATTCCATTATTTTATACTGATGACAACATTGATTGCAAAAACAAACAAAAAACCAAACATGCAAGAGAAAACTAGTAAAACTGCACACTTTAATTTCATCATCTGCTTTTAAACATTTATTGATTCTATTTATAATATATATGTCTTGAAAAGTTATTGTAGTTATTATTTTTGATCAGTTCATTTTTTAGTCTTTCGACTCAATATGTAAATAATTTATACACCACAAATACAGTGTTGTACAAAAGACCCATGTTTTCCTTTGTATTTAATATCGTCAGTAAGTTTTGTAACCTCAGATGATTTCTTTTTGCTCACTAATTCCCTTTTCCTTCTCATTGAAGTACTCTCTTTAGCGTTTCTTGTAGGACATGTCTGTGATGGTGAAATCCCTCAGCTTTTGATTTTTCTCGGAAAGTCTTTATTTCTCTTTCATGTTTGAAGAACAATTCACTGGATATACTATATATAAAGGTTCCCCACCTCCCCGCACTTTGGCACTTTAAACATGTTATGCTACTCTCTCCTGGCCTGTAAGGTTTCCACAGAAAAGCCTGCTGACAGATGTATTGGAGCTCCTTTTAATGTTATTTGCTTTTTTCTTTCTTGCTTGCTTTCTTTCTTTTTTTTTTTTTTTTTGTTGCTGTTTTTAGAATTCTTTCTTTCTTCTTGAACTTTGAGAGTTTGATTATTAAGTATCTTCAGATAGTATTCTTTAGTTGTATCCGCTTGGTGTTCTATAACCTTCCTGTACTTGAATATTGATATGTTTCTCTATGTTTGGAAAGATCTCTGTTAATATCCTTTTGAATAAAAATTTTCTATCCCAATCTCTCTCTTACATCCTCTTTAACGTTAATAACTCTTAAATTTGCCCTTTTGAGGGCATTTTATAGATCTTTTAGATGTGCTTCATTCTTTTCTATTCTTTTTCTTTCTTCTTTCTTCTTTTACTGTATATTTTTAAATACCCTGTCTTTAAGCTCACTAATTTTTTCATCTGCTTAATCACTTGTGTTGTTAAGAAATTCTTATGCATTCTTTGGTATGTAAGTTGCATTTTTCAACTTCAGAATTTGTGCTTGATTCTTTTAGATTATTTTAATCTCTTTGTTACATTTATCTGGTAGCATTTGAATTCCTTCTCTGCATTTTCTTGAATTTTGTTGAGCTTCTTCAGAAAAGCTATTTTGAATTCTCTGTCTGAAAGGCCACATATCTCTATTGGTCATGGGTTGGTCACTGGTGCCTTATTTAGTTTGTTTTTTGAGTTCATGTGTTCCTGGATGGTCTTGATACTTGTGGATTGTTGGTGTCTGGGCATTGAAGATTTAGATATTCATCGCAGTCTTCACAGTCTGAGCTGGTTCATACCTGTCCTTCTTAGGAAGGTTTTCCAAATATTGAAAGGGAATTGGTTGTTGTGATCTAAGTCTTTGGTCACTGCAGTCATATCTGCAATAGGAGGTATTCCAAGACCAGTCGTGTTGTGACTCTTGCAGACTCTTAGAGTTAACCATCTTTGTTGTCTTGGATAAGATCAGGAAGAGTTCCCCGGATTTCCAGGCAGAGACTTTTGTTTCCTTCCTTACTTTCATTCAAACGGAGTCTATCTCTTCATGCTGACCTGCATGAAGCCGGGGAAGGGGTGACACAAGCACCCCCATGGCCATCACCACTGGGACTATGCTAGGTCAGACCTGAAGACAGTTCAGTCCTGGGTTTCACCTAAAGCCCACAGTGACCACTGCCTGGATACTGCTGATGTTCATTCAAGGCCCAAGTGCTCCACAGTTTACGGGTGTTTATTCCAGCCAGCCTATTGCCCTTCCCTTCAGAGCAGTGAGCTTCCCCCAAGCCCAAGGCAGGTCTGTAAATGCCATCTGGAATCCAAGGCCTGGGGTGTGGAAACTTAGGAATCTACTTGGCACTCTGTTCTGCAACTGAGCTGACACCCAAACTCTAAGACAAAGTCCTTTTCACTCTTCTCTCTCCTCTCCTCAAACAAGAGTCTATTCTCATAGCCACCACAGTAGGAATGTGCTGTGTCACACCTGAAGCCAGCATGGCACTGGGTCTTACCCAAGGTTCACAAGCACATACTGCCTGCCTACAACTGATGTTTATTCAAGGCCCAGGGGCTCTTGGTCAGAAGATGATAAATCCTGCCAGGAGTGAGTACTTCCCTTCAAGGCAGTATGTTCCATTCTGGCCCATGATGTGTCCAGAAATGTCTGGACATTTGGAGCTAGGCTCCAAAATGGGGTCCTTAAGACTCTACCTGATGCCCTATTCTACTGTGGTTGAGCTGTTATCTAAGTTCCAAGACAAAGCCTTCTTTCTCTCCCCTCTCCTCTCCTCAGGTGGAAGGAGGGAGTCTCTCCCCGAGCTGTGAGCTACACTGCCTGGGGTTGAGGAAAGGGTAACACAGCACTCCCTTGACTGCCCTAGCTGGTGTCTCACTGGGTTGCATGCACCCCAAGTCCACTGGCTCTGAACTCAGCATAGCACCAGGACTGCAGACCTAGTGGCCTAGACTACCTTCAAGTTTATTTAGAATGCCAGAGAACTTTAGCCCACAGTGGTGGGACTAGCCACAATTTAGGTCCTGAGTGCTAGGGTGGATGTTCCCCTCTGGCTAGGCTGGTCTAAATGCTTCCTCCATGGAAGCCACCTGAATTCTGCTCTCTTTTGCTTTCCTTCTGATTGGGCAGCACTGAATTCTAATGCAAAATCCCAAGATCACTGTGCTCTCCTCCCCCAAGCATATACAGATTCTCTCTCTGGGCCAAGAGGCTGCTGCTAGGGGATCAGGGAGAGGTGGTGTAGATAATGCAAGACTGTCTTTCATACTCTCTTTAGTGCCTCTTTCCTTGATATTATGTTAAAACTAAGTACTCTGCTGACCTCATTTTTTATTCTTATAAAGCAGTTTTCTTGTGCGGATAGTTATTCAATTTGTTTTTTATTCTGGGGAGGATGATCATTAGATGGTTCTATTTGGCTGTCTTGCTCTGCCTTCTTTCAAGCTGATTCTTTCTCTCATGTGTGCCATCTGGGACTTGGGGGCTCCCTTGTGAGGCCTTCAGCTGCAACTCCCATACGAGGCTGGGTGTTTTCTATGGCTGCCCACCCATAGCAGCCAGTAGTCTTCTAAAATAAATAAATAACTCACAGAAATGCTTTACCTTCATTCATAGTTTTAATTTGACTGTTTAAGAGGAATATCTATGCTGTATTGAATGCAGGCTCTGGCTGTAAAGTTGCCTTGCATCCTTAATGATGTTCTCTTGGTCAGCACTTTGATAGCCTGAGGTTGAGTTTCTTTCTTGTACAGTTCACCTTTGGACCACAAGAGACCCACGGGCATCTTTAGTTGTAATAGTTTTCACTGTATTTGTTTTCTCAGTCTGCCATAATAAACTACCATAAACTGAACGGCTTAAACAACAGAAATTTATTTTCTCGATGCTTCTTGAAACTAGAAATCCATGATTAGGGCATTGGAAGTTTTATTTTTATTGAGGCCTCTCTCTTTGGCATGCAGATGGCTGCCTTCTTACTGTGCCCTCACATAGTTGTCCCCAGGTATGTATTGTCTGTGTCCTAATCTTTCCTTTTTATAAGAACACCAGTCATATTAGATTAGAGCCCAACCATGAGACCTTATTTTACCTTAGTTACACCCTTCTAAAGGCTCTATGTTCAAATACAATTCTCATTCTGAGGTACTGAGGATTAGGACTTCAATTTATGAATTTAAGGAACAGTATTCAACCCATATCAACCACATTATGAAAGAATGTATTCCTAGAAACAGCACAACCCACCTTGGCTCCTCTGCCAGAGTGACTCGCCTTCATCACTCCTGCTACCTAGATGTCATGGGAAGGAATCTGACTCCAGATCACCACGTCCTCCAAATTCCAAGAGAATCAGCTCAAGAGCTTCTAGTGATATCCATAAAGTCCTTCTTACTAAGCTTTAGGTGGAAGAAATAATATTCTATCTTGCTATGGGAGGGGAAATGGGACTAGCAGCTCTTACTCCAAGACTCCTTATAAAATTCTCTCACTCCACTCTCATATGCTAAGCCTGTGATTTTCAACCTTGGGAATGCCATTGGGATTGAGCACCATTGCTCAGACCCTCAGCACTACAGCTGTGGTCTGGACCAAAAGCCTCACATTCCTGGAAGCTTGCCAGCAATGAAGACTCTCAGGTCTAGCATGAGACCTGTTGAATCAGGTTCTACATTCAACAAGATCCTCAAATGATATTTGTGCCCATTAAAATTTGAGAAGTATGCTGTTATAGACTAGTGGTTCCCAAATTTTAGTAGACATCATAATCATCTGGACAGCTTTTTAAAACACAGAATGTTAGGCCCCATCTTCAGAGTTTTCAATTCAGTATATCTAGGATGGAGGCTGATAATTTGCACTTCTAGTCATGTTGATGCTGCTAATTTGGGAATCACTCTTTGAAACCACTGAGTGTAGATACTACACTGTCCAATACTGCAGCCACTAGTCACATATTGTAATTATTTGAAATGTGCCTTGTATTGAGGTGTGCTATAAGTATAAAATATACATCAGATTTCAGAAAGACAGTATGACAAGGCAACATATCACATTTATGAATTTTTTTTTTTTTTTTTTTTTTTTTTTTTTAAGATGGAGTCTCGCTCTGTCGCCCAGGCTGGAGTGCAGTGACCGGATCTCAGCTCACTGCAAGCTCCGCCTCCTGGGTCCACGCCATTCTCCTGCCTCAGCCTCCCCAGTAGCTGGGACTACAGGCGCCAGCCACCTCGCCCGGCTAGTTTTTTTTTGTATTTTTTAGTAGAGACGGGGTTTCACCGTGTTAGCCAGGATGCTCTCCATCTCCTGACCTCGTGATCCACCCATCTCGGCCTCCCAAAGTGCTGGGATTACAGGCTTGAGCCACAGCGCCCGGCCCACATTTATGAATTTTTATTGATTATATGCTGAAAGGCTAGTATCTTAATATTGTTGAGTTAAATAAAACATATTAAAATTAGTTTTACTTTTTAATTTTTATTTGTAGTGTGACTACTGGAAAATATAAAGTTACATATATGGTTCACATTATATTTCTATTGATTGGCACTGTTCATCTTGATCTCCATTTGGCTCAGGGTCCCTGAAGTGTTTCTAAAGCTGATTCTTGGTCATTTACCTTGAAAATTTATTATTTGCTCTTGTGTCTTACTTGAATAGGCTATATATGACAAACCTTGGCACCTCAGTGAAAATTCCAGTTTTAACATTCCAGGTTACATGTAAATATCTTGGGTAATCCTCATCAAATCCCATAAAGAAGACATTATTATCTGCATTTTTCCAAATGAGAAACTTAAATGAAAATAACTTACCTAACTTTCTCTAACTAGCAAGTAAGATGCAAATATAGATTTGTCTGACTTCCAAGTCCGTGCTTTTCCAGTTAACCATGCAGCCTTCACTCTAGCACAGAGATATGTGGATGATTAATTTTGTGAATTTTTTCAAACTGTCTGCCTAAGTTTGTATAAGTGCACCTTTGTAGGAGGTTCGTATAAAAGTAGACATATCTAGCAGCCGCTTAGTGTTTAACAAGACAATCAGTTCTTCTTAATGGAGGAACCTACCTAGATTGCAAATGTTATCATCTTTAAGGGTGGTGTAATCAAGTAATTGTGTTTTTGCATGTTTTTGTTTCTCTGTTTGTTGTTTACTTAGACTTGCCAACTCAGACTGTTCTCAGACCTGGGGCAGTACTAGCTGTGTTATATTATTATATTTATAATAATTATTTAATAGAAGTATATTCACTCTGTGTAACTGAATGCTAACTTTGACTCTTTCCCCTTTGTTTGTGCCAGACTTCTCAGTAGCCCTTTTTTCTCTGACTTTATGAGTGGTCCAGACATAAGTAACAATGCAGCACAATAGAGAGTATCAATGCAAAAATTCTTGACTTCTACATTCCAAGTTAGCTCTCCAGAGCAAATTGACTCAAGCCAAATATATTTTCTCTCTGACACTTTCTGTAACAAGGTAGGCAGTATCTTTACTAAGATATTAGATTGTTTCTTTTTAAACTTCTAATTAAATCACTTAGAAAACCATATTGCAGTTGTCCATTGTATGTCAATATCCCTGATTTGATGGTGATCTTGAGGACAAAATTCGTATATATTTTTAATCTCCAGAGCCAGAGACATGTAGGCATGCGATAAATGGTCTGCCTTAAACTTACCTTACACTAAAATAGTTTTAAATCAGAGAAACCCTTGACACTAGAAGTGGGTGATTTAAAAAGAAACAAATAAAAAAATAAATAACTCACAGAAACTCTTTACCTTCATTCATAGTTTTGACTGTTCAAGAGGAATATCTAAAGTCTTATGATAGTAAAATTTTCTTATTCTTTAGAAAGTCTGAGTGTATCTATTTTAGAAGCCCTATAGTCTACAGTAGTTTTTAATAACTATACGAATTAATGGATGAATGAATTTCCAAAAAATTATTGAAAATTGGATTTTTAAATTAACATGAGACCAGTAAACATTTGTGTTTGTTTAACCAAAAAAAAATAAATCCATTATCTTTGTCATTTTATAAAGGAAATTCTAAAATTAAAGTATAGAAAAGATATAAACTCAGAATAAAAATCAAATTTTGAAAACACATTTATTTTTACTTTAAAATTAAAGGCACTACCCTATCACATTCATTTTTCCATGGACTGTACTTGTTAGTTGTCTGTGGAGTATTAGGAGAGAACTGCTTGTTTGAGATGCAAGGTCAGAGTGTAAAGGATGTGAAGGGCCATGGGGGAGTCTCATGATTCCCTCTCCTTTGCATGGCCTCTGTTCACTACACACAGCAGGAGTGCTTTCATAGTCAGCTCACCTATTTCAGCTAGTTACCCTTTTATCTTTGGCTTAGTAAGACTGCCATTATAGAAAAAGGAAAAAGCCACAAAAATTTAAGCTCTAAAACATTAGCTTCTCCTTTAATGGAAAGATGTGAACCAACATACTTTGTATATAGGGCAAGGGTCAGAGATACTGGAAGATTTTAACAGGCAGAATAACCATAGACTCTTTGAAAGGAGAAAAGTGGTCTATAACCACCATGGGTCACCTGTTGATCCTTCCTCAGTGGTAAAGTCATTATATACTTGCCAAGATTAACTGAATGGAAGCAGAAGTAAATTCAGATGTAGATAATATCATTATTGAAAGCATATACTTTCTTCTAATAGGAACTAATAAACTCTCATAGTCTTTCAAAATGGTTCATCACATGCCTCAAATATTTGCACAAAACTGGAAACATAATTTACAACTAATTATTTCTCTGGATAGACCCTCCATTTATAAAATGCTAGCAGGAGATCTGCAAATTCTGGCAAACATAGAGGTTTTGATGGCCACCAACTACATTAATATAATATTCAAAGCAACAGAGCTAAGACAGACTGCCTAATTATCTAAATTTCTTCTGCGTTTCTCTAGTTCTATCCCAATAATTGTTTTCCAACATAATTTACTTCCTCTCATACCTCACTGTATTTATTCTCATACTTCCAACCTCTTCAAAGCAAGATGGAGCTAGTGATGACTGATGATTTCTGACTCATCTTACTTTGTTTTTTTTTTTAGTTTTGATGCAGTGGTTTTTTTTGTTTTTTGTTTTTTTTTCTGTGTTTTTTTTTTATTATTATTATACTTTAAGTTCTAGGGTACATGTGCATAACGTGCAGGTTTGTTACATATGTATACTTGTGCCATGTTGCTGTGCTGCACCCATCAACTCGTCAGCACCCATCAGCTCGTCATTTACATCAGGTATAACTCCCAATGCAATCCCTCCCCCCTCCACCCTCCCCATGATAGACCCTGGTGTGTGATGTTCCCCTTCCAGAGTCCAAGTGATCTCATTGTTCAGTTCCCACCTATGAGTGAGAACATGCGGTGTTTGGTTTTCTGTTCTTGTGATAGTTTGCTAAGAATGATGGTTTCCAGCTGCATCCATGTCCCTACAAAGGACACAAACTCATCCTTTTTTATGGCTGCATAGTATTCCATGGTGTATATGTGCCACATTTTCTTAATCCAATCTGTCACTGATGGACATTTGGGTTGATTCCAAGTCTTTGCTATTGTGAATAGTGCCGCAATAAACATGCGTGTGCATGTGTCTTTATAGCAGCATGATTTATAATCCTTTGGGTATATCCCCAGTAATGGGATGGCTGGGTCATATGGTACATCTAGTTCTGGATCCTTGAGGAATCGCCATACTATTTTCCATAATGGTTGAACTAGTTTACAGTCCCACCAACAGTGTAAAAGTGTTCCTATTTCTCCACAGCCTCTCTAGCACCTGTTGTTTCCTGACTTTTTAAAGATCGCCATTCTAACTGGTGTGAGATGGTATCTCATTGTGGTTTTGATTTGCATTTCTCTGATGGCCAGTGATGATGAGCATTTTTTCATGTGTCTGTTGGCTGTATGAATGTCTTCTTTTGAGAAATGTCTGTTCATATCCTTTGCCCACTTTTTGATGGGGTTGTTTGTTTTTTTCTTGTAAATTTCTTTGAGTTCTTTGTAGGTTCTGGATATTAGCCCTTTGTCAGCTGAGTAGATTGCAAAATTTTTCTCCCATTCTGTAGGTTGCCTGTTCACTCTGATGGTAGTTTCTTTTGCTGTGCAGAACTTCTTTAGTTTAATGAGATCCCATTTGTCAATTTTGGCTTTTGCTGCCATTGCTTTTGGTGTTTTAGACATGAAGTCTTTTCCCATGCCTATGTCCTGAATGGTACTACCTAGGTTTTCCTCTAGGGTTTTTATGGTATTAGGTCTAACATTTAAGTCTCTAATCCATCTTGAATTAATTTTCGTATAAGGAGTAAGGAAAGAATCCAGTTTCAGCTTTCTACTTATGGCTAGCCAATTTTCCCAGCACCATTTATTAAACAGGGAATCCTTTCCCCATTTCTTGTTTCTCTCAGGTTTGTCAAAGATCAGATGGCTGTAGATGTGTGGTATTATTTCTGAGGACTCTGTTCTGTTCCATTGGTCTGTATCTCTGTTTTGGTAGCAGTACCATGCTGTTTTTGTTACTGTAGCCTTGTAGTATAGTTTGAAGTCAGGTAGCGTGATGCCTCCAGCTTTTTTTGTTTGACTTAGGATTGTCTTGAAGATGTGGGTTCTTTTTTGGTTCCATATGAACTTTAAAGCAGTTTTTTCCAATTCTGTGAAGAAACTCATTGGTAGCTTGATGGGGATGGCATTGAATCTATAAATAAACTTGGGCAGTATGGCCATTTTCATGATATTAATTCT
Organism: Macaca nemestrina; assembly: GCF_043159975.1. NCBI lineage: Eukaryota > Metazoa > Chordata > Mammalia > Primates > Cercopithecidae > Macaca > Macaca nemestrina. Next base: position 68,517,690 of record NC_092128.1, read on the forward strand.
TCCTATCCATGAGCATGGTATGTTCTTCCATTTGTTTGTATCCTCTTTTATTTCACTGAGCAGTGTTTTGCAGTTCTCCCTGAAGAGGTCCTTTACATCCCTTGTAAGTTGGATTCCTAGGTATTTTATTCTCTTTGAAGCAATTGTGAATGGAAGTTCATTCATTTTTTGGCTCTCTGTTTGTCTGTTACTGGTGTATAAGAATGCTTGTGATTTTTGCACATTAATTTTGTATGCTGAGACTTTGCTGAAGTTGCTTATCAGCTTAAGGAGATTTTGGGCTGAGACAATGGGGTTTTCTAAATATACAATCATGTCATCTGCAAACAGGGACAATTTGACTTCTTCTTTTCCTAACTGAATACCCTTGATTTCTCTCTCTTGCCTGATTGCCCTAGCCAGAACTTCCAACACTATGTTGAATAGGAGTGGTGAGCGAGGGCATCCCTGTCTTGTGCCAGTTTTCAAAGGGAGTTTTTCCAGTTTTTGCGCACTCAGTATGATATTGGCTGTGGGTTTGTCATAAATAGCTCTTATGATTTTGAGGTACATTCCATCAATACCGAATTTATTGAGCGTTTTTAGCATGAAGGGCTGTTGAATTTTGTCAAAAGCCTTTTCTGCATCTATTGAGATAATCATGTGGTTCTTGTCTTTGGTTCTGTTTATATGCTGGATTATGTTTATTGATTTGCAAATGTTGAACCAGCCTTGCATCCCAGGGATGAAGCCCACTTGATCATGGTGGATAAGCTTTTTGATGTGCTGCTGAATCCAATTTGCCAGTATTTTATTGAGGATTTTTGCATCGATGTTCATCAGGGATATTGGTCTAAAATTCTCTTTTTTTGTTGTGTCTCTGCCAGGCTTTGGTATCAGGATGATGTTGGCCTCATAAAATGAGTTATGGAGGATTCCCTCTTTTTCTATTGATTGGAATAGTTTCAGAAGGAATGGTACCAGCTCCTCCTTGTACCTCTGGTAGAATTCAGCTGTGAATCCATCTGGTCCTGGACTTTTTTTGGTTGGTAGGCTATTAATTATTGCCTCAATTTCAGAGCCTGCTATTGGTCTATTCAGGGATTCAACTTCTTCCTGGTTTAGTCTTGGAAGAGTGTAAGTGTCCGGGAAATTATCCATTTCTTCTAGATTTTCTAGTTTATTTGCATAGAGGTGTTTATAGTATTCTCTGATGGTAGTTTGTATTTATGTGGGGTTGGTGGTGATATCCCCTTTATCATTTTTTATTGCATCTATTTGATTCTTCTCTCTTTTCTTCTTTATTAGTCTTGCTAGTGGTCTGTCAATTTTGTTGATCTTTTCAAAAAACCAACTCCTGGATTCATTGATTTTTTGGAGGGTTTTTTGTGTCTCTATTTCCTTCAGTTCTGCTCTGATCTTAGTTATTTCTTGCCTTCTGCTAGCTTTCGAATGTGTTTGCTCTTGCTTCTCTAGTTTTTTTAATTGTGATGTTAGAGTGTCAATTTTAGATTTTTCCTGCTTTCTCTTGTGGGCATTTAGTGCTATAAATTTCCCTCTACACACTGCTTTAAATGTGTCCCGGAGATTCTGGTATGTTGTATCTTTGTTCTCATTGGTTTCAAAGAACATCTTTATTTCTGCCTTCATTTTGTTTTGTACCCAGTAGTCATTCAGGAGCAGGTTGTTTAGTTTCCATGTAGTTGAGCGGTTTTGATTGAGTTTCTTAGTCCTGAGTTCTAGTTTGATTGCACTGTGGTCTGAGAGACAGTTTGTTATAATTTCTGTTCTTGTACATTTGCTGAGGAGTGCTTTACTTCCAATTATGTGGTCAATTTTGGAATAAGTGAGATGTGGTGCTGAGAAGAATGTATATTCTGTTGATTTGGGGTGGAGAGTTCTATAGATGTCTATTAGGTCTGCTTGCTGCAGAGATGAGTTCAATTCCTGGATATCCTTGTTAACTTTCTGTCTCGTTGATCTGTCTAATGTTGACAGTGGAGTGTTGAAGTCTCCCATTATTATTGTATGGGAGTCTAAGTCTCTTTGTAAGTCTCTAAGGACTTGCTTTATGAATCTGGGTCCTCCTGTATTGGGTGCATATATATTTAGGATAGTTAGCTCTTCCTGTTGAATCGAATCTTTTACCATTATGTAATGGCCTTCTTTGTCTCTTTTGATCTTTGATGGTTTAAAGTCTGTTTTATCAGAGACTAGTATTGCAACCCCTGCTTTTTTTTGTTCTCCATTTGCTTGGTAAATCTTCCTCCATCCCTTTATTTTGAGCCTATGTATGTCTCTGCGTGTGAGATGGGTTTCCTGAATACAGCAGACTGATGGGTCTTGACTCTTGATCCAGTTTGCCAGTCTGTGTCTTTTAATTGGAGCATTTAGTCCATTTACATTTAAGGTTAAGATTGTTATGTGTGAACTTGATCCTGCCATTATGATATTAACTGGTTATTTTGCTCATTAGTTGATGCAATTTCTTCCTAGCCTCGATGGTCTTTACATTTTGGCATGTTTTTGCAATGGCTGGTACCGGTTGTTCCTTTCCATGTTTAGTGCTTCCTTCAGGGTCTCTTGTAAGGCAGGCCTGGTGGTGACAAAATCTCTAAGCATTTGCTTATCTGTAAAGGATTTTATGTCTCCTTCACTTATGAAACTTAGTTTGGCTGGATATGAAATTCTGGGTTCAAAATTCTTTTCTTTAAGAATGTTGAATATTGGCCCCCACTCTCTTCTGGCTTGGAGAGTTTCTGCCGAGAGATCTGCTGTTAGTCTGATGGGCTTCCCTTTGTGTGTAACCCGACCTTTCTGTCTGGCTGCCCTTAACATTTTTTCCTTCATTTCTACTTTGGTGAATCTGGCAATTATGTGTCTTGGAGTTGCTCTTCTCGAGGAGTATCTTTGTGGTGTTCTCTGTATTTCCTGGATTTGAATGTTGGCCTGCCCTACTAGGTTGGGGAAGTTCTCCTGGATGATATCCTGAAGAATGTTTTCCAACTTGGTTCCATATTCCCCCTCACTTTCAGGCACCCCAATTAGACGTAGATTTGGTCTTTTTACATAATCCCATACTCCTTGCAGGCTTTGTTCATTTCTTTTTCTTCTTTTTTCTTTTGGTTTCTCTTCTTGCTTCATTTCGTTCATTTGATCCTCAATCGCAGATACTCTTTCTTCCAGTTGATCGAGTCGGTTACTGAAGCTTGTGCATTTGTCACGTATTTCTCGTGTCATGGTTTTCATCTCTTTCATTTCGTTTATGACCTTCTCTGCATTAATTACTCTAGCCATCAATTCTTCCACTTTTTTTTCAAGATTTTTAGTTTCTTTGCGCTGGGTACGTAATTCCTCCTTTAGCTCTGAGAAGTTTGATGGACTGAAGCCTTCTTCTCTCATCTCGTCAAAGTCATTCTCCGTCCAGCTTTGATCCGTTGCTGGCGATGAGCTGCGCTCCTTTGCCGGGGGAGATGCGCTCTTATTTTTTGAATTTCCAGCTTTTCTGCCCTGCTTTTTCCCCATCTTTGTGGTTTTATCTGCCTCTGGTCTTTGATGATGATTGTGACGTACTGATGGGGTTTTGGTGTAGGTGTCCTTCCTGTTTGATAGTTTTCCTTCTAACAGTCAGGACCCTCAGCTGTAGGTCTGTTGGAGATTGCTTAAGGTCCACTCCAGACCCTGTTTGCCTGGGTATCAGCAGCAGAGGCTGCAGAAGATAGAATATTTCTGAACAGCGAGTGTACCTGTCTGATTCTTGCTTTGGAGGCTTCCTCTCAGGGGTGTACTCCACCCTGTGAGGTGTGGGGTGTCAGACTGCCCCTAGTGGGTTATGTCTCCCAGTTAGGCTACTCAGGGGTCAGGGACCCACTTGAGCAGGCAGTCTGTCCCTTCTCAGATCTCAACCTCCATGTTGGGAGATCCACTGCTCTCTTCAAAGCTGTCAGACAGAGTCGTTTGCGTCTGCAGAGGTTTCTGCTGCTTTTGTTGTTTACTGTGCCCTGTCCCCAGAGGTGGAGTCTACAGAGACAGGCAGGTTTCCTTGAGCTGCTGTGAGCTCCAACCAGTTTGAGCTTCCCAGCGGCTTTGTTTACCTACTTAAGTGTCAGCAATGGCGGGCGCCCCTCCCCCAGCCTCGCTGCTGCCTTGCTGCGAGATCGCCGACTGCTGTGCTAGCAATGAGGGAGGCTCCATTGGTGTGGGACCCTCACGGCCAGGTGTGGGATATAATCTCCTGGTGTGCCTGTTTGCTTAAAGCACAGTATTGGGGTGGGAGTTACCCGATTTTCCAGGTGTTGTGTGTCTCAGTTCCCCTGGCTAGGAAAAGGGATTCCCTTTCCCCTTGCGCTTCCCAGGTGAGGCGATGCCTCGCCCTGCTTCAGCTCTCGCTGGTCGGGCTGCAGCAGCTGACCAGCACCGATTGTCCGGCACTCCCTAGTGAGATGAACCCAGTACCTCAGTTGAAAATGCAGAAATCACCGGTCTTCTGTGTCGCTCGCGCTGGGAGTTGGAGACTGGAGCTGTTCCTATTCGGCCATCTTGCTCTGCCCTGACTCATCTTACTTTGAACAATTATGAAATTTATTTCCTATCCCACAGTATAAAAAAGACCTTGTCTATTTCCCTGCTTTTACTGTTTAGTTTTTTATCCAGAGAAACAAAACCGAATGACCTCCCAAAGTGCCTCATGCTTCTGCCAACACAGAAGTTAATACAGTTTTTATGTCTAAAACTTAAAAACTAAAAATTAAAAACAGTCCACTCTACCTAATACACTTGGATCTGGTGAAAATAAACTGCAGGGATCCTAGTGCATTGATAGATTTCAGCACTCTTTCACCTTGCCTTCTCTTGTAGTGGGCTTTGCTCTCTGTTCCTGACCTCATGCCATGCTGTCCTTTGTTTGGCCTGGTGCCTAGTTTACCTTTTACTTGATATAGATTCTCTAGCATTCACCTTTGATTCACCAGAGATCTAAATCTGCGTTTCTCCTCATCATGGTCTATTTCTAGATCTTTGTGTATCTTCTTTCCTATCCCCAAAACTAGTCCTGGACCTTGGGACCCCATCCCAGGCCTCTTCCATTCTACAAAAGAAGAGTGGGCTCAGAGCTGAACAAAATTAAACAAAGCTAAACTACTCGCCAAATAAAGGTTTGTTTTGTTTTGTTTTGTTTTAACAGCACCTCATTTCCAAGTAAATCAGTGTTTGAAATAACAGTGATTATTTGAGATAACTTGAGTCTTTTTTTTCTTTGGAGCCTATTATTGAAAATTCTCTATCAAATAGCTCTATGTAATATAGTCTGACTTTTTTGTACCTTTCCCATAAGGATGGCTACTTACTTGTCCCTCAACTACTTGATTATTACAATTGCATGAAATTGTCTTCCTTATTAAGCTCTCTTCATCAAACAATCAAGCATACCCTCACCACAACATCCACATGACCTCAGCTATTTCTGAGTGAATACTGTAGAGCTTGATTTGTACAGAACTTATATTATTACACCATTGTGAGGAAAATTGTTAAGACCAAGATTTCTCTCCTGAACTGGGCTCTGAGTAACAGAAAGAAAATAACTATGTCTGTTTGTCTCAGCATGGGTTAAAAACCTAACACATTTCTGGATCCTCCCTCATAGGAACATAATAAACATTGAAGTCTGGCTTTGTAAGGAATCGTTAGTCTTTCTTTGTAAAGAATCATTAGTCTCTCTTTTCATGTTTAAATTTTTTTATGAGAACATATTTCTTTTTCCCCAGAACTTAAAGTACTTTAATTTCTTTGAAGTATAGGCAGGGCAAGATAAAAACACTTAAAAAAAAAAAACTAGTTAAATAGGCATTCTATTTTTTAGTTTTTAATTTTTAGGCATAGATAATTATACACATATTTGAGGTACATTTTATAGTTTGATACAAGCATACAATGTGTAACAAATAAGCCTGGGTAATTGGGATATCCATCACCTGAAACATTTATCATTTATTTGGGTTGGGAACATTCCAAATCTTCTCTTCTAGCTACTTTGAAACAGACAATAAATTATTCTTAACAATAGTTGCCTTATTGTGCTACTGAATGCTGGATCTTTTTCCTTCTAACCGTATTTTTGTACCTGTTAACCAAACCTTGTTAATCCCCTCCTCTACCCTTTTCTTCCCAGCCTCTAGTAACCGTTATTTTACTTTTTATATCTATAAAATCATGTTTTTAGCTCCCATTTAAGAATGAGAACATGCAATATTTGTCCTTATATGCCTGGCTTATTTCATTTAACATAATGTCCTCCAGTACCATCCATGTTCTTGTTAGTTTATTAAACAAAATTTGTTTGTAGCCTAATGAGTAAGAAAACAGTAAAACATATTTTACCACCAAGAAAAATAAAAATGTAAAGGAGCTCTCTATATCATGAAAGTGTGGATTCAGATACAAATAAATGAAGTATGTAGTAAAAATAAAATGTCACTAAGGGAAGATCAGAATTTTATTTTCTCTTTTGAAAATGTGGAGACTTGATTTCTCAGCGTTATCATCTGACTTGTTTGTCAGCAAGAGAGAGATGTGCTGCTGTCTTTTGCCTATGATGACACTTGATCAGTTGATACATCATTGTGAAAAAGGCAAAGGCCATTATGCATTCACTGACATGTATACAGCATCAACAGTTGTTAATAGCAACTATAGCAAATGCTTCATAGAAAAACAAAAGGAGCATAGATAAGACAAGGAGCATAGATGGTCCTCAACTGCTCTTTTGAGAGGGATTATGTCTAATACAAAGAATTATTTCATTACCACTTCCAGTACTCTTGAAAAACAACAACAGAAGAATGTGAGGTTTAGAGACTGGTTGATTAAACCACTCTGCAAATGTGATTTTGAAAACTGCAGAAGAGGGGAATGACATAAAATGAAGAAGGTATCTCTATAGGAAGAAGGAAGGTTAACATATGAGTAAGACTAAAGGAAACTTGGAGAAGTGAGAGAAGAACCTTTTAAAACCAATTCATGCAAGAAGGATTTATATAATTTGCTATCTATGTAAACATGACTAGACCTCCCTTTAAATCAGTGGGTTCCAATCTTAAATGTATCTTAAAATATCCAGGGGAAGATTTGCAAAATACTGATGCCGAAGTCACACCCTCAGATATTCTGATTCAATTAAAATTTCCCAGGGTTTTATTTATTATTATTTGAGATGGAGTCTTGCTCTGTCACCATGCTGGAGTGCAGTGTTGTGATCCTGGCTCACTGCAACCTATGCCTCCCGGGTTCAAGGGATTCTTCTGCCTCAGCCTCCTGAGTAGCTGGGATTACAGGCGCATACCACCATGCCCAGCTAATTTTTGTATTTGTAGTAGAGACGGGGTTTCACCATGTTGGCCAGGATGGTCTTGATCTCCTGACTTCGTGATCCACCCACTTTGGCTTCGCAAAGTGCTGAGATTATTCTCAGAGTTTTAAATTATCTCCAGGGTTGGCAACCATTTCAATCGGTAATATCAAAGGAGATTTTGTTTTGTTCATACTAGGTGAGACTATTCCTCAGTCTTTATTCCTATAAGATAACAAAACACTGAGCCATGTTGGCATCTTTGCATCATAGTGCCTGTCCAACAGAGACAAAACAACTATACCATTCTTCTAAAGCTAAACTCCTGCTTCTATCAAGGAATAGCCTGAGGTGCACTTCTGGTCACTCTAACCAAGGGCCCCAGAATGCTGAGGCTTAGAGTTTCTACAGAAGAGTGATAAGTAATGCAACTCTTCTCCCCAGATGATTTTAGAATATGACTGTCACCATAGTCAGATGCTTCCATTGGCCATTTTCCCAATGATACCTAATGACATTCAGAGATAGCTTATAATTTTGCTCTTTTATGAAAAAACACCAAAGTAGCGCTGTCATGAACCATTGTAAAAATCTACTAATTAATGACCTGGCATCATGGATATTTTCATCTGAAGCCCAAATGAATCACTAGGAAACCTAAAATTGACCTTTCCTAATTATTTCTCATTTTTTCCTCTTGCCTAATCTTCCCTCTGAGGAAGCGTTATATCATCTTTCTATTTATCTACGTATCTACCTACCTATTATTTATCCCTTCCATCATTTTTTATTATAAAAATAGCAAAGTTTATAATAGCATATTTGGAAAACTCAGAAAAATGAAAAGAATGTAAATCATTTATTGTGGTTCTAGCCATTGATAACTAATATTATTTAGTTGTCCACCTTGTTAGTAATTTAAAAATATTAGGATGATACTATATATACATAATTTTATATCATATGCTTTTCATGTAACAAATGTATAAAAATATTTTTCAATGTAATAAAAACTTGATGCTTATAAGAATATCTACTGTAGAAATATATATACTTATTGGGCATATCATGGGAAGCATGAGATTTAATTTTAGTTACACAATTATTATTAATTAGGTCTTTGGGTATTTTTTTAAAATAAGTGGATTGTGTCCTTTTCCAAATTTAGTTTTAGAAACACTTGCACAGACACACACACATGTTTTCTGTCTCTCTGGATATACAGATAAATAGATATCCATCACTGTTAAACTCGTTTGCAGATTATCTCATTTAATCCTCCACCAACCCTTTGGGTTAAGCATTATTCTTTTTACAGAGAAAAAAATGGAGGTTCAGATCAAATAAATTTCTGAAGATCAGGTTCCTCTGATGTAATGTTCCAAACATTTTCACCACTATACCATATTGTATCCCAGTTATTACTGCTAAAGATATTTTATCTTAATTTTTTTCAACAGTTTCATATAAATATTTTGAAGCACAGAGTAAAGGTGAAGAATTTTCTAGTAAGAGTGAGCACTCCTTATTATCTGTATTTTGCCATTAACACTTTCACTGTATGAGTTTATAACATATCTGTGTTTCTACTCATTTCGATATCCATCCATTTATCCATATTGTTTCTTTAGGTGTATCAGTCCTTAATTTTTGAGCCCTATTATACCACTGCCTAAACTAAGCAATGGCTATGATAAATATATTTTGGCTGTTTTAGTTTTGTTTCCTTTTTAGCCTATTGTTCTTTGGTCATAGGTAGGAATGATCAAACCCAAATAATATTAAAGATATAGAAAATCACAAAGTTATTTTGCATCAGTATCATCAGTCATTGATCTTCCAGGAATATGAAAATTAAGAAATACTATACTGGGTAAATAAAAAATCTGCTTAAAAACACTGGAGTTGAAAATGTAGTCATTCTACTACTCTTAGGTGCAGAGGAAACAATTTTTTAAAGCTATTTAACACTGATTTGGTTTTCCTCATGATTTTAGTCAGAGCCCGGAAGCCAGTGCCACTGCTGGTCCTCATGATGCCTTTACGTATGTTTGAAAAAGTATTTCTGCCTCAAGATCTTGATTTCCCTCTGTCAGAAAATTGTCATTATGAAGGTACAAGCCTACAATGTGAACATAGCCCCTCTGGATGTGGTTCCTGTGTAGTACACAACCACTGCTGCTGACTTCAGAGATCCTCCAGGAGGTTCCTGGAGCAGATTCAGCAGATGATGTATCTGCCCCGCTGGGCTTGACTCTGTGACGCTCTGGAGAGGATCCTTCCCATGAGCCTACTGCTTAGGTACCTGGCTCTGCTGCAGCAGCTTCTCTGCCGAACTTCTGAGCCGTGTTCTTCAACCAGTTTCGCATAGAATCCAGGAATCCAACCTACAATATGAGAATCAAGAAAGGCTCAAGGGGCTACTCCCTGCCTATGGGGTAGCCCTCCTCTGCAGGAGCAGTCACGGAGCAGTAACACGGGCACTTCAATAAAGCTGTTTTCTTCTATCCTGCCACTAGCTTGCCCTTCAATTCTTTACTGTGCAAACCCAAGACAAAAAACAAAGTGGGTCAATGAAGCTACATGTCAGAGCCTTTTACTCAACATTTCACATTATGAGGCTTACATATGATATGGCCACTACCATGAGGTCTTTCATTCACTGGCCTGAAACATAGAGCTGAACAAACAGAATCCCTTGAGATAATTTTCTAAAATGATGCAAAAAATTACAATATTGGCGTTTCTTTTTCTCTGCATTTATTTCCCTCCTTTGCTGTACTCTTCCACAATTCTCAGGTATCATAAACCCTTGGCTATTCTTTTACTTCTTCCATATCAGCTCCTTCTTTTTTCTGAGTCCAGTCACAGATTAAACCTGAGGATGACAGCGATGAGAAAAAGTTTAATGTGAGAATTAGCCATTTATGGCTTAAATGGTGCTAAAGAATCTTAGAAAACCCTCAATCTCTCCCTCTTCCAAAAGTGTGGTTTAAGGCGGATTATGTTGCTTTAAAGTCCTATTTTGCATACCAGTATTAAATATTAACTCTCCTTTTTCTCTTTACATTGCTTGTCAATTTCTCCTACCTTTCTTTCTTTCTACCTTGGACTAAAGAGAGCGTCATGTGCTTGTTTAAATTTCCATGCAGGTTGAAATAAGTTACCCATCTAGATTACATGATTATGGTTGCTTAACAAATCACTGTGCCACAAATTTAGTGGCATACAAGAACACCCAGTTATTATCTCATAGTTCTATAGACCAAAAATCAATGTGGGTTCAACTGGGTTTTTTCCTCAGGATGTCATAAGATATCATCTGGGCTGGCCTTACATAGAGGCTCTGGTTAAAAAAATCTACTTTCAAGCTCATGTAAGAGAAAATAACTTTTAAATGGCTGATGTGATTAGATTACACTCAATGGGATAATTTGCCTTTTCATTAACTCAAAGTCAGCTGATTAGTAACTTTAAGTACATCTACAAAATCTTTTTGTCACATAAAATGATAAAATCAAGGTATGGTATCTCATTATATTCACAGTCCCAGATATTAGCATACAGAATCTTGGTGGACCACTTTTAGAATTCTGCCTAAAACATTTCTTATTTTAAATCAGAAATCTAACTCTTGGGACTTCTATAACTCTTTTGTTTATAATAATCAAAATAGTCCTTCTCAGAGTTCACAGTTACTTGTGAGGAGATTATTCTAGTGATATAATTGTATTTATACTTTTTTACCTTTTATTTTAAAAATAAGAATTTTTTATTTGTATTTAATTGAGTGATATTATAAAGATCACATATTTTATTAAAAGAAGAAAGCAGCACAACATAAGAAAATGCCTAAACTACTTATAAAATATGAGCTTTTAAATATTTACTTTTTGGGTATTATTTATATATATGCTTTATCCATTATGAAATCTGGCATATAATTCTAATGCTTTTAAAATATAGAAAATATATTGATTTTCTTTCTTTGAAATATTGTTATATCCATTAGGAAGAAGGTAGGAAAGAAATAGCACTATATTTTGTGTAACTTGTTTATTCATTATTCCAAAGATCACTTGGACCACCTTCTGAGAATGTTGAAGTCTAGAAAATTTGAGCCAGATTGTGTTGATATTTTACCAAATCCTTGAGGAGCAGATTAATGTTTTGCAAAGTGAGTATAAGACTACATTGACATTTGATGACAAAAAAGTTATGAGAAATAAAAATGTAAATTTAAAACTAGTGAATTAAATACCTTGTTTATTCACTGCTTGGCTTGCACAATTTAATGAACAGGAGAAGTCAATGACCCAAAAGGAATAGTTCCTATCTGCACCAAACAAATGCTAGAATTCTCCTCTTCCAATTATTTTCTACAAAGCTTACTATCCAACTTCCCAAGCAATGGTAACAAACAAAGCAACTAGAATTAAGCATTTGTTTATTTAAAATATGTGAAAATTCATATACATGCCAAAACATCTATGTATTGTATAGACGTAAATATAGGATCTCACTAGAAGATTTTGAGAAAAGCAATGATATTATTAGATTAAGGCTCTACTATATTTATTAAAAATATTTATTTGATTTATTCTTATTATAAAACTGATCAGTGTATGTTCTGAACAATAGAAAAAAAATAGAAAATTTGAAAGAAACAACTGATTACATAGACTCTCTCCCAAAATCTTTTACTGTCACTATAATATTAGATGAGTTTTTTCTAAACTTTTGAAGCAGGTTTTTCAGTTTTGATCATATATGTATAGGCTGATGTATTCACTTACTATTGTAACAAGTATTTTTCTGTTATTACAATCTCTTCATAAAATCAGTTTTGCCTCATTGATTCTTCATCTTATATAAATTTTATCATAAATATTATCTTACACTTAATTTTCTCTGTGCTTGAGTTAATGTCTTTATATCTGAGTGATTTAATTCTTTCATCATATGCTAACTCTTCTACATTAATTTTTTTATTCAACTGCCTCCTGCCACGCTTTCAGTTCTAGAAATCATTGAACTATGATATGGCACAGAATGTTTAAGTAAAATTGAGTGGCAATGTTTTTATAAAATAGTTTTCCCATTTATTTGTGCAAAAGCTCTTTTGTACTCATTAAACATGCAAAGATGATGGATATGCATTTATTCATGTACCTTTGACGCTTTGAAACATGCAAGTGACAGTGTTTTTCAACTATTTCATGACACAATCAATTTGATTCCAGAAAACAAATGCCAAAAACTGATGACTTCTTAGAGAAAATTTAGGTTGGTGATTTTTAACTTTCTCATTGTAGCCTTTGGCTACTTAAGTCACTAGTTGCTTCAACAAGGATAATACTATTATATTTATTCAGGTTATATCCAACTCAAGTTTACACTTCAGTAGTCTTTCATAAAAGCTATCCTATCTTTAACACCATCTTTTAAGAATAATGATTCTGTTTAGAGGTTTTCCCTACTTTGTTGGTTCATCATAGATTTCATGCTACAGTTTCTCAACATTGGTGTTTGCCTTGTTTTAATCACATTTATTTATTTTTATCTTATTCATTAATTGAATTGGGTCATGTATGAAAAGTTTATGAAAATAACTGATCCTCTTCATGAATTTCCCCTGGGTTCATTTTGCATAGAGTGGAAATCAACCATAAAAATTAATTCCACAGTATATACGAGCTTCCGGAACTGGAGTTGCATCAACACACATCAGAAACGTCAGATGGTCTGGGCTAGATTGTTTCATTTTGTTGTTATGTCATTGGCTGTTTTTTAATTCCTGGAAAAATAATGGATAACGGATGACTACTCTTTTAAGAGCTTCAGATATTCAGAGGTCCTTGCATATCGCCTGCCTATCTATTGCCATGTCTCTGTTCTCCCTGTGCACATCACTGGTAAGCAGGAGCAGACTGGATGAAAGAGGGGTAGAGGTGTTGTAGAAGGAAGGCTCTTTGATTTGCAAATGGAAAAATAGATAGGTCAAGGATGAGAGTAAGTGGGTAGAAAGTTGAATCTATATCAGAAAACCAAAAACTTGTAAGTAGCTCTGAAACTTGTCATAAACAATATATATGTTATTTGCAGAGCATATAATAGATATACTTACAAATTGACAAGATTTTAATTTTATCAAATTATATTTCAAGGACATCTCTAGGAATCCCTTAGGTGTAGAAATTCTAACAAAAATGATGCATGGTATTATTTCACTATCATAAAAAATATGCATCTGACTCAAGATTATTTTTGTACAAATAAGGCAGCCATTGTACATGTCTTCCCCAAGGCCATCCTTTCCCTAAATCCCAAGCATTCTCACCTCCAGTTGGACTGAAGGTACCAATTCTTGGCTAGAGTATGATTTTATGACTTATGTTATAGAACATAACTCCTCACTCTCTAAGTGGGAGATGTGCTTCATGACTTCCTTCCAAAGAGTGCTGTATGGAAATGTGAGAAAGAGTAACTTCACGGTAGAGAAACCTGAAAAACACCACCCGATCAAAGTCAGAAAGTTGAGCATTAGTAGTGATAAATTATGTCTATAATATATGCCTTTGTTATTTGCGACGAGAGTTTTTACCTCTGTTGTCGTCCTCCCCAAACTTTATAACACTAGCTTAATCATGAGAAAAACATGAGACAATTCTCAGTTGAAGGACATTCTGCAAAATACCTGACCAATACTCAAAGCTGTGAAGGTCATCAAGAAGAAGCAAAGTCTGAGAAATTGTCAGACCTTAGAGGATCTAAGAAACCATGACAGCTAAACATAGTGTGGCATTGTAGATGGGATCCTGGAACAAAAACAGAAATTAAATCTAAGGAAAGCTGAAAAAAGTATGGACTTTAGTAGATAATTTCTATATCAATATTGATTCATTAATTTTGTTATGAATGTCCCATACTAATATAATATTAAAAATAGGAGATAAAGGAAAATTTCTCTAACTGTAGATTGCAGGCATTTTAAAAAACAATACCTTGCACTTCCTTTCTGTATTTTCTGCATAGAAATAGTGACCCTATGTTATATATTTCTGCCTAAAATAACTTGTACCATACAAAGTTAAATGTTTCATCCTTTTGGAAGAACGTTGCATTAATTTCTACCAGTCTACTCCATTGTTCTTCTCTTATGTTCTTGTTTGCTGGCTCTTGATTGCAATTCTTCCTTATATTCAGTGCTGTTGGAGTATCCCTCTGACACATCTTATTGAACAGATTTATGGTCGTCTATCTTAGAAGGTTTTCAGCTGTTAACTTTGTCTTTACTATGTGTACTTAAATCTTGAATCGTTGTGGTTTTGGATGATAACTCTAATGCAAGGTTCTGAAATAATACAGTTTAAACAGAACAATTTAAATTGGCAAGTGTTTAAACTCTGTACTAAAGAGTGATTATCACATGCTATTTACTTTATTTATTTATTTATTTATTTATTTTTATTTTTTTTTTTTTTTGGATTCTACTGAATAGATTTCTTTTTTTTTTTTTCTTTTTTTTTTTTTTAAATTTATTTATTATTATTATACTTTAAGTTGTAGGGTACATGTGCATAACGTGCATGTTTGTTACATATGTATACTTGTGCCTTGTTGGTGTGCTGCACCCATCAACTCGTCATTTACATCAGGTATAACTCCCAATGCAATCCCTCCCCCCTCCCCCCTCCCCCCTCCCCCTCCCCCCTCCCCCTCCCCATGATAGGCCCCGGTGTGTGATGTTCCCCTTCCTGAGTCCGAGTGATCTCATTGTTCAGTTCCCACCTATGAGTGAGAACATGCGGTGTTTGGTTTTCTGTTCTTGTGATAGTTTGCTAAGAATGATGGTTTCCAGCTGCATCCATGTCCCTACAAAGGACACAAACTCATCCTTTTTGATGGCTGCATAGTATTCCATGGTGTATATGTGCCACATTTTCTTAATATAGAGCTTTGTCTTATATGTGAATTAAAACATTTATAAAAGAGAATAACTTAGAAAACAGTGAATCAGAAGTACTTGATTCAGCAAGTACTTAAATCAGCAAGTACTTAAATCAGAAGTACTTAAAAGCAGCAAAGTAGCCTCAGAAGGAATCTGAACAAACTTGACCTAGTGAGGTATAAAATACAAAGATGGTTGAAATTGAGCCAGGAGTGAAGCCCTACCTACCAGAACATTTAGGTTGGAAGATGTCCATATCTGGAGTTTCCTTCCATCAGACTCAACAGATGGACATGGTAAAAGGTATGTGTGCATGGTGTGTATGAGAGTATGTGTGTGTGTGTGTGTGTAAACTGGACATGCTGTAGCATGCAAAAATTGAATTACTTCTTAGAAATATTTGCATAATGCTTTTAAGGCAATATGTTTAACTGATACACACTTGGAATGGTGAAAGTGTGAATTAGGGCCAATGTTCCAAACTATTAATAAAGTGGTGGTTTCACCCAGCACTAGTTCCAGATTTCGGAGACACCTTGAGAATTATCTAATCAGTCATTAAGTTAACATCTTTTTTTAGAGTTTGTTGTCACTTATTTATTTAAAGTGATCACCTCATTTTGTAGTTATCATTACATCTAGACAATAAGGGATGTGGTTGAATTTCAAAAGTATTCTAACTTAACAAGTCTTATTTTTTTTTAGCTTATCCTCACTTAGGGCTTCATATAAATTTGTAATTATTTCTTCTGAAGACATGGAGTTTAATTTAAACTACTGTCTTTTTTGTTTGACTGTAGAACAACAGAATTCTTATTACAGAAGTTGAAAAATTTTAATCACTATTGGATATTAACTAAAGTTCTGTTTCTAATTGTAATGATACATTTAAGTGTTTACATGTGGCATATATTTCTAGATTCCTTGAGTAAAACGTTTGTATGCCATCAACATCTGTATTGCCATCAGGAGTGTCATTTTTAGTGGCAGGGGCATCCACCTGGAAACCTGAAGGAATCATCTACCCAGAAAAAGTGATAGGGTATATCTGTGGTACAAATTTTTGCTTTGATTTGTTTCTATTGTTCACAGATTGGCTTATCCAGTCATTTATTCATTCAGAAGTTTTCTCTGCTAAAGCACCTTCCTCTCCTATTGTGCCACTCAAAATTTGGCCCATCTTTCGGAACTCAGTTGAAATGCCATTTTGCCATTAAGTTGATTGAAATCCTCTCAAATACTTATGATCTATCCCTTTTCAGAATGCTAGTAACTTTTTTACTCTTTTGAGATTCTCTTATGTTGTGCCTTGTATGACACTTGTTCCCGTAAAGATCTTAGCACTCCTATTAGCCTACCACGTCCGGAAAGGGCTGTCTGCCCCTTTGTCATCCTTGGCCTCATCTGGCACAGAACACTATGCCCTCCGTGTGAGGTCACTGCCTGTCACCTTATGTTTCTATCCTGCTTTGTATACTCATGTTCTTCTTTCTCACTTTCCTGCTGTCGCCTGTCTTTCTTTAGAACTACATTTTCCTCTGGTCCTCCTTCTTTGAGCATGTATTATTTTTAATATGCTCCCCATCCATATAATCCTGGCTAGCCTCTACTCACTTCCCATCCACAACCCTCATCACTTTAAGGGAAGATATCTTAAACTGAGAGGGTTTGGAATAAAGTGGGGAAGTGGGATTTGTCAAACAGAACGAAAGCATGCATGCAGGTGACAGTCCTGAATGTGCATAAATGACATTGGAAGAAAGCAGAAAGACAGTGGATGGAAATGTGCAAATGAAAGAAGATTCTATGGATTGGGAGAGCAGGGAAGTGAGAAATCATCCTTAAGTGATGTTCAAGAAGAACAGAGGAGATGATACTATCTCCCAATTTACCTGATCACTGGGATAATTGGGCCAAAAGCAGGGGTGCAGAGCAGAGTCTTAATGCACAAAGTGCTTTGGCCTCCTTAATGAGCCTGCATTAACTGCCAGCTGCAAATATTTCTCAGTAAAATAGGGCAAAAAGTTTTCACAATAAGATTGCTAAGGTTTTGTTAAGTGTGTTTGGCCATTAAGGGAAAAATGTGAAAATTTGTGAGATATCTTCTTCTTCTGAAACAATCATTTCCTATTAGCATTTTAGTCATAAATTTACTTCACTAGCTCTTATGTTCTTAGTTTCTTCAACCTACTGCAGAAGAGCTGAAAACATTATTAGAGTAACATGATATGAGGAAATCACGAGATTCTGATCAGTTTTGCAACAGAGCTGAAAGGTAATGTTTTAGAGACTGTCAAATTATTTTCAGAGACTCATACTAGACTACTTCTTACTGAAAATATTTATATACAGCAGAATTTAACTCAAAGTTCTAAAAAAAAGTACATTTTATAATATTGGTATTAAAATGTCTTATGTCAATACTATATAAAATTGCTGTTTTTGTTTTAGTCTAGACTAGTATAGTTAGTGAGGATGTTAAAACTTGAGAGGAATAATATAATTCTTACAGATTTAAATTGATTTCTTTCAACTGGACTTATACACTGGACTATGGAAAGAGAGAAGTGTGAACAAGGGCAAATTCATATTTAAAGGGAACTTTTCATGAAACACTTTGTAGTCTACTCTGTTATTTTTCCTCCAATGAGGAATTCTATCTTTCGTTCAGCACACACAAAAATTAATTGTAATCAGCATTTTTGTTGCCTAATGCCTCATATAGTTAAATTTTTTCTTAAATAAAAAATAACAATTTGAAATTTAAAATAACATTTTACGGAGAACAGAGTATTAATGAGCCAGTATGTAAAAATATTTTTTCATTTTAAAAGAAGCTTATTTAATTTTCAATATTCAATTCAAAAAAATACAAAGGGATAAGCAGAAGCGAAGTTTGGCTGTGTGTATTTTACAAGTCACTTACTAAATAAAACATTTATTTCCAGATATTTTCTTTAGCCACGTATTAATATTCAACCTAGCCCAGTCCCTTTGAAAATTGTTAACAACTAGATTCTTTATTTCATGTCCTAGTGATGTGTAACAGTAAAAGATCATTTTTACTCAATGCATAAGTGAGAGATCCTTTGTTTATTCAATATTCTCATCATTTCCTTGAGTAAAAATGATAAATATGTTATTTACCAAGAAAGGATAAAAAGTTCTAGCTGACTCTTGGCATTACATACACTATGTGATACAATCCAGTTGTCTCATAAGGAATCAAAGAAGCATAGGGATATGGTTCTATCCTACAAAATATTTTAATATACTGCATGGCACAAACAAACAAGGTAGATAATTTTTCTGAATGTAATACAAAAATCAGGGTGTCTCATTTGAGGAAACATGTACCATTGGTGTCTCATTTGAGGAAAGATGTACCATTTATTTTATCTTTAAGCAAGATAATAATTTATAATTATGACTGATTCACATATAATCTGCAGCAATAATAAATCATTAAGCTATGAACTGTGAAAGGAAATGTGCTAGTAATTTGGTTATTTCAGTAGGGCAAGTATTTACCTATTTATTCATTTTAACTGTTTTCCAAATTTTGGTATAGTTGTCAAATAAAACCAAATGATTATAAGGCATACAAAGTGATGATTTGATCTACATATATTTTGTGAATTAATCAAATTAGGTTACATGTTTTGCCTCACTGTGCTGTATATTAGATCCCCTGAACATATTTATCTTCCAACTGAAAGTTTATACTCTTTGACCATCTCCCTTTTTATCCTACCCTCTGCCTCTGATAGCTACCATTCTGTCTGTTTCAATCAGTATAACGTGTTTAGATTCCACATTTAACTGAGATCATGCAGTATTTGTCTTTATTTGTATGACTTATTTCACTTAGGACAGTGCCTTCACATTTCACTCATGTTGTTGCAAATGTCAGGATTTCATTCTTTTTTATGGCATCATATATATGATATTTATATATATATGATATCATATATGATATATATTATATGCCATAGTATATATTCATATATAGTATAATATATAATATGATATTTTATATATATAGTGATCCAAAATATAGGTCCAAGTTTTATATAATCATATAATATACAATATATAGTTATATATAACATATAATACATAATATTATATATATTATTCAGGTGTGGGGATGGGTTTGGAGTGATGTTGGTCAAAGGATACACAATTTCAGATAGCAGGAGTAAGTTTAAGAACTCTATTGTACAACATGGTGACTATAGTTAACAATATATTATATTCTAGAAAATGCCGAGAAAGTGGATGTAAAGTGTTCTCACCACAAAAGGAACCATGGGAGATAATGCACATGCTAATTAGCTATATTTATTCTTACTGAAAAAATAACTGTGAAGTAACACATATGTTAGTTAGCTATATTTAGTCATTTCATCTTTTTTCAAAAAAAAGATACTCTTTTTTTTCTTTTCTTTTTTCTTTTTTTTTTTTTAAGAGCGAAACGAAACATTTTATTAGTCTTGGGAAAAAATACAGAAACACACAATAAAAAACTTCTCTAGTATGAACATTAGCAAGTTTCACAATCATACTATTAAATTTTGCATTGGCAGAGAGTTCAAGGTGTAGATATCTGTCAGCCTGTGTCACATAGCTTGGTAGCCAGCAGCAGTCTTTTGAAAACAACCAATAAAAATACAAGATCTAAGCCCAAGGCTAAACTGACACAGAGGTCTTCTGCAACCAAGTTATGTTAGAAAACATGAAGATAAGGTTTTGATAATTCAAAGCAAGTCTCACCATTATAAAACTGCATGATGATTAGGGCTAAATAGTTATTCATTTAAATAAAAATATTCATACACTGTTATGTTAGATAATCTTATAGTATTGAGAATTGAATGCCTGTCATGTACATGATGAAGATATTTATAATGGAATAAATTTGTAGGGTTTTTTGGGCATTTTGAAAGTACATTTTGTATTATTATTGTCCTTTTCTTATCACAATGAATATATCATTAAAAGCATCATGTTATACAGAATACAAACAATTTTGTCAATTAAAAATTTTTAAATTAAAAAATAAATATTTTAAAACATAAAAAGCAAATGACCCTTAGATGTTGAAACAATGAACCATAAATGCCCAACTCATTTAATCAAAACCACTTTTTTGTAATGTATTATAATATTTAGATATATAAAATGTGTGAGTAATACTATAACATACTTTTAACATTGAGATCAAAAACTAAAACACTGTTAAACTAATTTAAAAAGTACAAATACAATAATATATTTACATTTAAAGAACTTTTTTTTTTATACTTTATGTTCTAGGATACATGTGAACAAGGTGCAGGTTTGTTACATATGTATACATGTGCCATGTTGGTATGGTGCACCCATTAACTCATCATTTACATTAGGTATATCTCCTAATGCTATCCCTCCCCACTACCCCCACCCCACAACAGGCCCTGGTGGGTGATGTTCCACCTCCTGTCTCCAAGTGATCTCATTGTACAATTCCCACCTATGAGTGAGAACATGTGGTGTTTGGTTTTCTGTTCTTGGTGATAGTTTGCTGAGAATGATGGTTTCCAGCTGCATCCATGTCCCTACAAAGGACATGAACTCATCCTTTTTTATGGCTGCATAGTATTCCATGGTGTATATGTGCCACATTCTCAATCCAGTCTGTCATTGATGGACACTTGGGTTGGTTCCAAGTCTTTGCTATTGTGAATAGTGCCACAATAAACATACGTGTGCATGTGTCTTTATAACAGCATGATTTATAATCCTTTGGGTATATGCCCAGTAATGGAATGGCTGGGTCAAATGGTATTTCTAGTTCTAGATCCTTGAGGAATCGCCACACTGTCTTCCACAATGGTTGAAGTAGTTTACACTCCCACCAACAGCGTAAAAGTATTCCTATTTCTCCACATCCTCTCCAGCACCTGTTGTTTCCTGACTTTTTAATGACTGCCATTCTAACTGCTGTGAGATGGTGTCACATTGTGGTTTTGATTTGCATTTCTCTGATGGCTAGTGATGATGAGCATTTCTTCATGTGTCTGTTGGCTGCATAAATGTCTTCTTTTGAGAAGTGTCTGTTCATATCCTTTGCCCATTTTTCAATGGGGTTGATTTTTTTCTTGTAAATTTGTTTGAGTTCTTTGTAGGTTCCGGAAATTAGCCCTTTGTCAGATGAGTAGATTGCAAAATTTTTCTCCCATTCCATAGATTGCCTGTTCACTCTGATGGTAGTTTCTTTTGCTGTGCAAAGCTGTTTAGTTTAATTAGATCCCATTTGTCAATTTTGGCTTTTGTTTCCATTGCTTTTGGTGTTTTAGACATGAAGTCCTTGCCCATGCCTATGTCCTGAATGGTATTACCTAGGTTTTCTTCTAGGGTTTTTATGGTTTTAGGTCTAACATTTAAGTCTCTAATCCATTTTTAATTAATTTTCGTATAAGGAGTGAGGAGAGGATCCAGTTTCAGCTTTCTATTTATAGCTAGCCAATTTTCCCAGCACCATTTATTAAATAGGGAATCCTTTCCCTATTTCTTGTTTTTGTCAGGTTTGTCAAATATCAGATGGTTGTAGATGTGATGATAGTATTATTTCTGAGGACTCTGTTCTGTTCCATTGGTCTCTATCTCTGTTTTAGTACCAGTACCATGCTGTTTTGCTTACTGTAGCCTTGTAATATAGTTTGAAGTCAGGTAGCATGATGCCTCCAGCTTTGTTCTTTTGACTTAGGATTGTCTTGACGTTGTGGGCCCTTTTTTGGTTCCATATGAACTTTAAAGTTATTTTTTC
Organism: Macaca nemestrina; assembly: GCF_043159975.1. NCBI lineage: Eukaryota > Metazoa > Chordata > Mammalia > Primates > Cercopithecidae > Macaca > Macaca nemestrina. Next base: position 68,539,776 of record NC_092128.1, read on the forward strand.
CAATTCTGTGAAGAAAGTCATTGGTAGCTTAATGGGGATAGCATTGAATCTATAAATTACCTTGGGGAGTATGACCATTTTCACAGTATTGATTCTTCCTATCCATGAGCATGGAATGTTCTTCCATTTGTTTGTATCCTCTTTTATTTCACTGAGAAGTGGTTTGCAGTTCTCCTTGAAGATGTCCTTCACATCCCTTGTAAGTTGGATTCCTAGGTATTTTATTCTCTTTGAAGCAATTGTGAATGGAAGTTCATTCCTGATTTGGCTCTCTGTTTGTCTGTTACTGGTGTATAAGAATGCTTGTGATTTTTGCACATTAATTTTGTATGCTGAGACTTTGCTGAAGTTGCTTATCAGCTTAAGGAGATTTTGGGCTGAGACAATGGGGTTTTCTAAATATACAATCATGTCATCTGCAAACAGGGACAATTTGACTTCTTCTTTTCCTAACTGAATACCCTTGATTTCTTTCTCTTGCCTAATTGCCCTAGCCAGAACTTCCAACACTATGTTGAATAGGAGTGGTGAGAGAGGGCATCCCTGTCTTGTGCCAGTTTGCAAAGGAAATTTTTACAGTTTTTGCCCATTCAGTATGATATTGGCTGTGGGTTTGTCATAAATAGCTCTTATGATTTTGAGGTACGTTCCATCAATACCGAATTTATTGAGCGTTTTTAGCATGAAGGGCTGTTGAATTTTGTCAAAAGCCTTTTCTGCATCTATTGAGATAATCATGTGGTTCTTGTCTTTGGTTCTGTTTATATGCTGGATTATGTTTATTGATTTGCGAATGTTGAACCAGCCTTGCATCCCAGGGATGAAGCCCACTTGATCATGGTGGATAAGCTTTTTGATGTGTTGCTGAATCCGGTTTGCCAGTGTTTTATTGAGGATTTTTGCATCGATGTTCATCAGGGATATTGGTCTAAAATTCTCTTTTTTTGTTGTGTCTCTGCCAGGCTTTGGTATCAGGATGATGTTGGCCTCATAAAATGAGTTATGGAGGATTCCCTCTTTTTCTATTGATTGGAATAGTTTCAGAAGGAATGGTACCAACTCCTCCTTGTACCTCTGGTAGAATTCAGCTGTGAATCCATCTGGTCCTGGACTTTTTTTGGTTGGTAGGCTATTAATTATTGCCTCAATTTCAGAGCCTGCTATTGGTCTATTCAGGGATTCAACTTCTTCCTGGTTTAGTCTTGGAAGAGTGTAAGTGTCCAGGAAATTATCCATTTCTTCTAGATTTTTCAGTTTATTTGCATAGAGGTGTTTATAGTATTCTCTGATGGTAGTTTGTATTTCTGTGGGGTCGATGGTGATATCCCCTTTATCATTTTTAATTGCGTCGATTTGATTCTTCTCTCTTTTCTTCTTTATTAGTCTTGCTAGTGGTCTGTCAATTTTGTTGATCTTTTCAAAAAACCAACTCCTGGATTCATTGATTTTTTGGAGGGTTTTTTGTGTCTCTATCTCTTCAGTTCTGCTCTGATCTTAGTTATTTCTTGCCTTCTGCTAGCTTTCGAATGTGTTTCCTCTTGCTTCTCTAGTTCTTTTAATTGCGATGTTAGAGTGTCAATTTTAGATCTTTCCGGCTTTCTCTTGTGGGCATTTAGTGCTATAAATTTCCCTCTACACACTGCTTTAAATGTGTCCCGGAGATTCTGGTATGTTGTATCTTTGTTCTCATTGGTTTCAAAGAACATCTTTATTTCTGCCTTCATTTCGTTATGTACCCAGTAGTCATTCAGGAGCAGGTTGTTCAGTTTCCATGTAGTTGAGCGGTTTTGATTGAGTTTCTTAGTCCTGAGTTCTAGTTTGATTGCACTGTGGTCTGAGAGACAGTTTGTTATAATTTCTCTTCTTGTACATTTGCTGAGGACTGCTTTACTTCCAATTACGTGGTCGATTTTGGAGTAAGTACGATGTGGTGCTGAGAAGAATGTATATTCTGTTGATTTGGGGTGGAGAGTTCTATAGATGTCTATTAGGTCTGCTTGCTGCAGAGATGAGTTCAATTCCTGGATATCCTTGTTAACTTTCTGTCTCGTTGATCTGTCTAATGTTGAGAGTGGAGTGTTGAAGTCTCCCATTATTATTGTATGGGAGTCTAAGTCTCTTTGTAAGTCTCTAAGGACTTGCTTTATGAATCTGGGTGCTCCTGTATTGGGTGCATATATATTTAGGATAGTTAGCTCTTCCTGTTGAATTGATCCCTTTACCATTAGGTAATGGCCTTCTTTGTCTCTTTTGATCTTTGATGGTTTAAAGTCTGTTTTATCAGAGACTAGTATTGCAACCCCTGCTTTTTTTTTTGTTTTCCATTTGCTTGGTAAGTCTTCCTCCATCCCTTTATTTTGAGCCTATGTATGTCTCTGTGTGTGAGATGGGTCTCCTGAATACAGCAGACTGATGGGTCTTGACTCTTTATCCAGTTTGCCAGTCTATGTCTTTTAATTGGAGCATTTAGTACATTTACATTTAAGGTTAATATTGTTATGTGTGAACTTGATCCTGCCATTATGATATTAACTGGTTATTTTGCTCGTTTGTTGATGCAGTTTCTTCCTAGCCTCGATGGTCTTTACATTTTGGCATGTTTTTGCAATGGCTGGTACCGGTTGTTCCTTTCCATGTTGAGTGCTTCCTTCAGGGTCTCTTATAAGGCAGGCCTAGTGGTGAGAAAATCTCTAAGCTTTTGCTTATCTGTAAAGGATTTTATTTCTCCTTCACTTATGAAACTTAGTTTGGCTGGATATGAAATTCTGGGTTGAAAATTCTTTTCTTTAAGAATGTTGAATATTGGCCCCCACTCTCTTCTGGCTTGGAGAGTTTCTGCCGAGAGATCTGCTGTTAGTCTGATGGGCTTCCCTTTGTGTGTAACCCGACCTTTCTCTCTGGCTGCCCTTAAGATTTTTTCCTTCATTTCAACTTTGGTGAATCTGGCAATTATGTGTCTTGGAGTTGCTCTTCTCGAGGAGTATCTTTGTGGCGTTCTCTGTATTTCCTGGATTTGAATGTTGGCCTGCCCTACTAGGTTGGGGAAGTTCTCCTGGATGATATCCTGAAGAGTGTTTTCCAACTTGGTTCCATCTTCCCCCTCACTTTCAGGCACCCCAATCAGATGTAGATTTGGTCTTTTTACATAATCCCATACTTCTTGCAGGCTTTGTTCATTTCTTTTTCTTCTTTTTTCTTTTGGTTTCTCTTCTCGCTTCATTTCATTCATTTGATCCTCAATCGCTGATACTCTTTCTTCCAGTTGATCAAGTCGGTTACTGAAGCTTGTGCATTTGTCACGTATTTCTTGTGTCATGGTTTTCATCTCTTTCATTTCGTTTATGACCTTCTCTGCATTAATTACTCTAGCCATCAATTCTTCCACTTTTTTCCCAAGATTTTTAGTTTCTTTGCGCTGGGTACGTAATTCCTCCTTTAGCTCTGAGAAGTTTGATGGACTGAAGCCTTCTTCTTTCATCTCGTCAAAGTCATTCTCCGTCCTGCTTTGATCCATTGCTGGCAATGAGCTGCGCTCCTTTGCCGGGGCAGATGCGCTCTTATTTTTTGAATTTCCAGCTTTTCTGCCCTGCTTTTCCCCCATCTTTGTGGTTGTATCTGCCTCTGGTCTTTGATGATGGTGATGTACTGATGGGGTTTTGGTGTAGGTGTCCTTCCTGTTTGATAGTATTCCTTCTAACAGTCAGGACCCTCAGCTGTAGGTCTGTTGGAGATTGCTTGAGGTCCACTCCAGACCCTGTTTGCCTCAGTTGAAAATGCAGAAATCACTGGTCTTCTGTGTCGCTCGCGCTGGGAGTTGGAGACTGGAGCTGTTCCTATTCGGCCATCTTGCTCCGCCCCCCGGTGGCATCCTTTTTTATAACTACTAGAGAAGGGGGTGGAATGTAATCATTTTATCTAGGATCATATTATTTACCTCTGATTGACAATTTTCACAGATGTAAAAGCCCTCATATGGTGTTTAGGGACTTAAATCATCTATAGCCTTCTTATCTAACGTTAAATAGTATCTTCAACCTGGCTCTTTAAATAATAAACGAATGGATGAGAAAAAAGAAAGTGAACCAAACATGTTAATGAAAAAAATATTACAAAAAGTTAGAGGATTAATGAATTCAACAACTGTTACAAATCAACTGTTCAAATTACTTTCTGTGTCAGTACAGTTTGAGTCTATTCTAATACAGAAGTGAACTCAATTCTTGAATGTGAATTTAGTATAATTCTGAAGGAGCCTTCAATGGTGATTAAAGACACAGTTATTATACAAGATTACCAATTACATTTGTTTTCACACAGCTATATACTTTTTTTTTTTGTTTTCAAAATCCTTACCAATTTTCAGAGGCAAGCGTTACAGTAAGCTAATATACCACTAGATCCCTTTCAGTTTCATTTTCAGGGTGATAGTAATTATTTCATATCTGGGAACGTTTTCTGATACTATAATAGTACATGTGTGATTTTGTGTGATTTATTCAGAGGCTCATCAGCTTCTTTAGGAGGCAGCAATGTAACATAGTTCTCCAGAGGAGAAAGTGCCGTAGTGCAATGTGGGACTAAGGCACTGCAGTTTTAGCCCAGACCCTTGACTGTGAAAAGTCAGAATAATACCTTTAGTTGTTTTGCTGGACATTGTGTAAATATTGTGGAAGAGTATCCTTTATTTTGCTAAGTTCAGAATGCACAGTGGGATAATGTGTGATCTGGAACTTGCCCAATGTTTGTAAATGCTGAGGCACATGAACAGAGAGGAGATATTGGCAAACCTTTACTTGCAGTTCCTAGAAACTGAAGAGCTATGTAACCAGAATGTAGAATTACTTTCAATCATAATATTTTAGTATGAGAATGAGTCATTTAGCATCAACTCTTTCAATTTATTGATGAAGAAACTAAAGCTCAAAGAAGTTAAGTGACTTGTTGGAAATTATTACTAAATGGATGCCAGAATCAGAATGAAATCAAAATGTTCAGATTCAAAGCCAAGTGCTTTTCTGAGTGCCTCATACTGCCTCTTACATTAGACTACCTCTGACCCACAGATTAAATTCAATTATTCGACTTATAAATAGTGTTCTCTTTTCATAGCCACAGCATCAATCATACAGGTGAAAACCCATGCCTTTGTGGTACTACTTCCTTTATGTCAATTATGTTTAAAAGTGGTAAAATCTACCCTATTTGTGAGTGCCATAGTTTCAGCAAGAGTAGTTGTGTATAGGCATTCTTAAAACAAACTTTTATGCATAATTTTTTATTTAAATTAAAAAAAGTATGTAACAAGAAGAAAGGAGTTTTGCAGTATAATGTGAAAATGTGATACTGAGTAAGCAAAAAAAAAAAAAAAAAAAAAAAAAAGAGCAGGTCAGATTTTATTTTTATGGTGGGCAAGGATTGGTGGACTTGGTATTGGTAATATCTGGTTAGAGATTTTAAAATGTATTGAAAAAAGCAAATCAATGAAAATTAAACAATCTATAAATAATACTTAGACATCATAATTAAAACAGCTACTATTATAAGACAGACTTATTTAAGAAAGGGTGGTTTCTTTTGTTTCCCATATGACTTTGGCTATATCTTTTCGGAAAATACTTTATAAACTTTGGAATCTCATGAATAATTTAGTTATTCATATAAAGTATGATCATAAAATTAAGAAGATGCATATAGAACAGTTGGATTACTTACACAGGGAATGTGACTTTATTTTATGAAGCTGTGGGTCTTGTTGATTTAAATAGTTTCTGGGGGTTTTTTGTATCCTGGTTGAAAGATTATGTTGTATTATGTTAGGCTATAATTGTGTTATTCATAGGAATGAATTGTATAATCATAGTGTGGTGATGGCATGCAGGTAACCATGACTACTACTATTGTTCCGTCAATTTTTGCTTCTTTATGCAGTGGTGAATATTTTTAGTGGTTCTATTATTTGCTCTTTTAAAACTTGGAACCAAAATTATAAGTCATCTCTATTAAAAAAAAACTTGCATAATTTTACAGGGTCCGCCTTTTAGATACTTAGGTGTGGAATATCAACAAGGAAGTTCACGGAAAGAAATTTCTAATTTAAACAAAAATATGTATCAGTGGGGCTACCATCTTCATTTTTCTGACTATAATATTTGCATTTCTGGACATTTTTTTCTAGCCTTCTTCTCTGTGTAATCATTAATTCCTGGCTATATTTTGTGTATCAGATTTCTGAAAAGTTCCTCTTCTGTTTCATTCACACAAACACTATTATTGTTTAGGACTTCACCACTCATACTTGGATTATTGAAGTAGCATTCTGAGTGGCCTTCATTTCATTCTTAACAGTATCTATCCTTGGCTTCATCTTTTCTTACTAATCCTTTTGGCTTGACTGCGTTCTAAAGTAGTATAAAACTCATAAAAACTCATCACAAAATTCTTCCAAAGCTTAACGTTTCTTCTATGAGAGATTGTAGCTCTCAAAGTGAATATAAAAATATTTATTTATTTGGTAAGGAGCATTGTTTTCTTTACAGAGACTCCCACTGATGGAGTACAAAGCACTGAGTGTCAGAAGCCTTGGAGGCTTTTTAGGCTACACAGCAATGTACGTCACAGAGAACATCACAGATTTTTTTTGTGGTTGTTCTTCCTTCTATAGTTATGAAGTCTACGGCAAGCAGAATCACAAGGTCAAAGTCAAAGGTTATAGAACAATTTCAATAGTATGTAGATGGAAATACAAATAAGTTATAGCTGCTAATTTTGATGCGCCAATTTTTTATTCGCAGGTAACATAAATTACTCAAGATAATAAAATTCTTCATTATTGAAATTTCATATTGAGGTAAAATTTTTCAGTTATTGCACATGTAGAATGTTCCCTTCATTACATGAAAACTACTCTTACAAATCCTAGATCCACTTATTGACTCTGATAGCAGAGTTATGACAAAATCTGATAATCAAAAATTGTAGCAAATAGCTCAGTCTTTACTTGCACATCTCAAAAAGTGGAAGTGTTTCCAAACCCAATACTAATAAAATTCTCCTTCCTTCTCACCTCTTTCATTACATTGCAGACCTTCCACACTCCTCAGAGACTTATGCTTTCACCAGCTCTGAGCAATTTTTCTCCTTTTCTAGCTCAGATTATTATGTAAACATAACTGGCAGTTCTCTACAAGACATAATTAGTCTTTAATTTACAGAAGAAAGGAGCAAATGGGACTAGATACTCTGTTTGGCTGCATGGAAAAGGTGGACGTCTATGAACAATTTCCAGTTAATTATTTTCAATCACAAAAATAATGGTTTTTGTGATTAGATTTTTGAAAACAGACAATTTTTACAAGAACCTATATATCATGCAACAGTATAGCTGACTGTGCTGGAGTTTGGTAACAAAACCTTTACATTTAAAGAGGTCTCAAAGCAAGGGCATTTTTTTTTTTCTAGGTAAAATGATGGCTTTTATTATTATTATTATTATTTTTTTGAGACGGAGTCTTGCTCTGTCGCCCAGGCTGGAATGCAGTGGCCGGATCTCAGCTCACTGCAAGCTCCGCCTCCCGGGTTTACGCCATTCTCCTGCCTCAGCCTCCCGAGTAGCTGGGATTACAGGCGCCTGCCACCTCGCCCGGCTAGTTTTTTGTATTTTTTTTAGTAGAGACGGGGTTTCACCGGGTTAGCCAGGACGGTCTCGATCTCCTGACCTCGTGATCCGCCCGTCTCGGCCTCCCAAAGTGCTGGGATTACAGGCTTGAGCCACCGCGCCCGGCCCCGATGGCTTTTATTTTCACTACAAAATCTTTTTCTAATCTCTCAGATTATAATCCAGAGAGATCTCAATTCTCTTCCTCCATTAAAAAAATCTTTTAGACCAATATTTTCTCTCTGCTTAATTCTCTGTATTTGGAAGGTAATAACAATATCATGTCTCTTATCATAGATGGGAGAATTTGTCAATCCATTTTTAAAACACCTCATGTTTTATCTATTCACAATTGTAAACGCATTCAGAAAAATATGCAGCGACATTATACAAACCAGCCTTGAAACCTCATTTATATCATGCGTTGTGAAGAATGATTATGTTTTAAAAGTTTGTCTGATTTTCAATCTTGTATGGAGTAAAACTTTGAAAAATATAACAAAAATTAAAATAATAGTTACTATATGTATCATATTAATAAAGTATAGCACAATTGATGTGGTTAGATGCCATGGCCATATTAAAGTTTTTAAAGCTACTTTCGATGTCGGTAAATATTCACTTAAGAGGTAAGACATAGTTCTAATAAATAGTTCTCTCACCAGCAAACACTGTTAACAGAGACTTCACAAGGAGGTATATTTTCAGGAGAGGCTTCTTCAAACTATTCAACTCACCTGAGCTCCTCCGCAAATGTAGATTTTTTTTTTTTTTCATAACTGATCACATTATTATTTTCTTAGGGTGCTAACAATATCACCACAGGACATTGAGCACTTCTTTGTGGACTGACAAAAGGTGTTCCTTCATGACAGGGTCAATACTGCACCGGGAAGGTGGCTTGACCAGCATATGAATTGCGTGTCGGCCTCTCTCATCCTCCAACTGCATGCTTCTGGGCTGGGGCACAACCTTCAGCACTGTATGCAGCAGCTGTCTCACCTGGTCCCTCTTTCTGATTTCAATGCCTAAGTTTCCTTCAATTCATTCTCAGCCTCCACTGCAGGGGAAAGCTTGGCAGTCTTTGGCCAAAAGAAGTTGCATATAATGGATGAGGAATGATGTTTTAAAATTAGATTTTATAAAGAATCTAGAGGAGGCATGTCTTACTACCTATGCTAAATGAGACTCCATCTCTTAATTACATTTTACAAAACGTAAGAGGCATTTTACAAAATGTTTACAAAGTATATCTTCTTGTTACACTAGTTTATGTCTCTATTTAATCCAGCTCAAAAAGTTAGAGTGAGTATAGGATTGGGTTTTCCAGGTTCAGGAAACACTTCAAAGGAAGTCATACTTTGAACATGTTATCTAAAGCTATCCATGATTTTTTTTTATATATATATATATAAAATATATATTTATATATTATAATTATATATTTATTATAATTATATATGATTATGTATTTATATATTATAATTATATATGATTATGTATTTATATATTATAATTATATATGATTATATATATTTATATATTATAATTTATATGATTATATATTTACATATATATTGGTAAAAAGCTTTGAATACTTATGAATAGCAGCTGTATAGAAGCAAATATTCACTGTCTTATGTTGACAGCATGGAACAAAAGGCAAAATCATGACTTGTGAAACTGTAGGATGAATATATGTCAAATCTTTTATTTAACTCATTAATTAATAAGAGATTCAGTAAAATCTTAGGACCAGCTCAAAGGAAAAATTTAAAGAATATAGGCTGCCAGTAAGTGGAAATAAGTTTGGTAGTATACGCAAAATTAGTTAATAACCTATAGAGTAATAAAATGTCACTTTTCTAGAGAAGGAAAACCAATTATATCTCAATTTGTCAGATGTAATTTATTTGCATTTCTATGAACAATAATTATTTGCATGACAATCAGTTTTGTATAATTGTATAGTTGTAAGTTGTATAATATAACTTCTTTTACATTAATCTAGTTAATAGAAAATCAGTTAAAGTTATTCATACCTATTGAATCAGATAATCCCCAGATATTCCATCAGACAGCTTCTACCACCTTGTTGAAATGATGCCCAGTAATTTCATTTGCTGATTTCCAAATCTTAGACATTTTTCTTGACACATCCAAATATATTGCATCAGACAACGAGTCTCTAAAGTTAAAAAAAGAATAAATCACAGTTTCTATATATCTTTTAATTACACAAAAAACCAAACAGGTTCTTGAAGTCCTACTCTGAATCATATAGTTAATCTATGAGCACCCAAAAGAAACAGACTATCCCCAGTATGCTCGCCATTCACTGAGAATTTCACAGTTGAGCCTTGCTCTCTCCACAGATACTACATCTGCCCATGCTACTAAGTCTCAGATCAGTTCTGAGAAAGACAAAGAGCTATATTTATCTAACAAACGCATATTATTGCCACACATTTCTTACCAAGTCTTTCCCGATGTTTATAACATTCCCCCAACCCTGCCTGTCAACCACTCACTGATTCCAGCACAGTTCATGCAGCTGGTGGCAGACCTGATTCTCTCTCATTAGCTTCCAATATCTCCCACTCTCCACATTCTCACCCATGTAAGAATACCTTACCCCTACTTAAGAAGAAATATTGAGACCAGCTGGCATGATATCCCACCTTTATTCCCATCTTTCACTCATAGCATTGCTCATAGAATCTTACCAAAGAGGAAAGGCTTTCCTTTCACTTTCAAGTAGATGCTTACACTCTATCCACTCCCATCTCCTTGAATGTAGCCCATGTTTAGCCCCTCTGTCTTAAATAATTTTCATTTTTCTTTTCCAATGACATTTTCCTTTTTACCTTTGAACATGTTCAGGTTTCTCTCATGTTGGATATTTTTACCTAGATTACCTCCACCTGGTCCTGCCCTTGATACATGGGAATTATTACAATTCAAGATGACGTTTGGGTGGGGACACAGAGCCAAACCATATCATTCTGCCCCTGGCACCTTCCATATCTCATGTCCTCACATTTCAAAACACAATCATGCCCTACAAACAGTCCCCCAAAGTCTTAACTCATTCCAGCATTAACCCAAAAGTCCAAGTTAAATGTCTTATCTGAGACAAGGGAAGTCTCTTCCACCTATGAGTCTGTAAAATCAAAAGCAAGTTAGTTGCTTCCTAGATACAATAGAGATACAGGCATTGGGCAAATACACCTGTTCCAAATGGGAGAAGTTGGCTAAAATAAAGGAGCTACAGGATTCATGCAAGTCTACAACCCGATCAGGCAGTCATTAAACCTTAAAGTTCCAAAATGATCTCCTTTGACTTCATGTCTCTCATCCAGGTCACGCGGATGCAATAGGTGGGGTCCTATGGCCTTGGGGAGCCCTGTCCCTATGGCTTTGAGAGTGCAGTGCCCCTCACAGCTTTTATGAGCTGACTTTGAGTGTCTGTGGCTTTACCAGGTGCACAGTGCAAGCTGTTGGTGGATCTATTGTTTTGGGATCTGGTTTATGGTGGCCCTCTTCACACAGCTCCACTAAGTAGTGCTCTAGTGAGGACACTGGGGGGTATCAAATCCCAAATTTTCCCCTGCATGGCCCTAGAAGAGGTTCTTCATGAGGGCTCTACCCCTGTAGCAAACTTCTGACTGAATATCCAAGCATTTCCATACATCCTCTGAAAGCTAGGCGGTGGCTCCCAAACCTCAATTCTTAACTGCTGTGCACTCACACTTCCAATACCATGTATAAGCCACCAAAGTTTGGGGCTTGCACTCTCTGAAGCAATGGCCTGGGCTGTACCTTGGCCCTTTCAGCCATGGCTGGGACACAGGACACCAAGTCCTAAGACTGCATAAAGCTGCAAGGCCCTGGGCCCTGGCCACAAAACCATTTTTTCCTCCTAATCTTCAGGGTCTGTGATGGGAGGGGCTGCCATGAAGACTTCTGCCATGTCATGGAGACATTTTCCCCATTGTCTTGGTTATCAACATTTGGCTCCTTGTCACTCATGCAAATTTCTGCAGACTGCTTGAATTTCTCCTCAGAAAATGGATTTTTCTTTTCTATTGCATCATTAGGCTACAAATTTTCTGAACTTTTTTGCTCTGCTTTCCTTTAAGCATTCCAAGCCATCTCACTCAAGTTCAAAGTTCCATAGATCTCTAGTACAGAGGTAAGATGGCATCAGTCTTTTTACTAAAGTGTAACAAGGGTGACCTTTGCTCCACTTCCCGAGACGTTCCTCATCTTCTTCTCGAGACCACCTCAGCCTGGACTTCATTGTCCATATCACTATCAGCATTTTGGTCAAAGGCATTCAACAAGTCTCTAGGGAGTTCCAAACTTTCCCATATTTTCTTTCTGAGCCCTCTAAACTGTTCAAACCTCTGCCTGTTACCCAGTTCTGAAGTCACTTCCACATTTTTGGGTATTTTTACAGCCAATGCCCCACTATGCCCAGTACCGATTTTCTGTATTAATCTGTTCTCATGCTGCTTGAATAAATACCCAAGACTGGGTAATTTATAAAGAAAAGAGGTTTAATTGACTCACAGTTCCACATGGCTGGGTAGCCCTCAGGAGACTTAATCATGGCAGAAGGCACCTCTTCACAGGGTGGCAGGAGAGAGAATGAATGCAAGCAGGGGAAATGCCAGACACTTATAAAACCATCAGATCTCATGAGACTCACTCATTATCATGATGACAGCATGGGGGAAACTGCCCCCATGATCCAATTACCTTCACGTGGTCCTGCCCTTAACACATGGGAATTATTACAATTCAAGGTGAGATTTGGGTGGGGACACAGAGGCAAACCATATCAAGTTATTTCAATATTTTGTACTGAAAGTGGTAAGATTTTATCAGAGAAAGGTAATTTTAAATAAGTCACGTTCCTGAGATCAATTAAGAGAGAAGAAACATATGAGAATTAGAAAGCTAATACTCACCATGAAAAATCTAGTTAATGAATATGCTTTACTTAAAAATGAGATATTGAATCTACCAGCATGATCTCTACTTTTGACATGATGGTGGAAAGGTAACATCTTATATACAATGAGAATCCATTTATGTAGAACATACCTTCCTTTCTGCACTTAAGTTGGAATATCTGAGATTCTTTATTTTTATTTTTTTAATTGACACATAATAATTGTGAATATCTATGGGGCACATAGTGATGTTTTGATACATGCAATTTATAGTGATTAAAACAGATCAATTAATATTCATAGCATCTCAAACATTTATCATTTCTTTGTATTGGGAACATTCAATAGTCTCTCTTTAGCTATTTGAAATTATATATAATTGATAACTCTAGTCTACATTCTAGAACATTAGAATGTATTTCTCCTATCTAGCTGTAATTTTGTGTCCTTTGACAAATCTCTCCCTTTCCCCTCCTTTCTCCTACCCTTCCCAGACTTTAGTAATCTCTGTTCTACTCTTTGCTTCTGTACAATCAACTCTTTTAGGTTCTACATATGAACGAGAACATACGCTGTTTAACTTTCTGTTACCAGCTTATTTTATTTAACAATCTCAGGGTCATTTATGTCACTGTGAATGACAAGTTTAATTCCTTTTTAAGAGTTAAGCACTTGAGTTGACTCTATATCTTGGCTTTATGAATACTGCTGCAATAAATATGGGGGTGCAGATATGTCTTTGATATTTTCATTGCCTTCCTTTGGATAAATACTTAGTAGTGGAATTGTTGTATCATATGGTAGTTCTATTTGTAGTCTTTTAGGATCCTCTATACTGTTCTTTAGAGTGGCTATAATAGTTTACATTCCCACCGATAGTGTATAAAAGTTTCCTACTCTCGGCCGGGCGCGGTGGCTCAAGCCTGTAATCCCAGCACTTTGGGAGGCCGAGGCGGGCGGATCACAAGGTCAGGAGATCGAGACCACAGTGAAACCCCGTCTCTACTAAAAATACAAAAAATTAGCCAGGCGCGGTGGCGGGCGCCTGTAGTCCCAGCTACTCAGGAGGCTGAGGCAGGAGAATGGCGGGAACCCGGGAGGCGGAGCTTGCAGTGAGCCGAGATCGCGCCACTGCACTTCAGCCTGGGCAACAGCGTGAGACTCTGTCTCAAAAAAAAAAAAAAAAAAAAAAAAAAAAGTTTCCTACTCTCTGCACCCTCACAAACATTTATTTTTTTCTTTTTGATAATAGCCATTCTAACTGTGGTCAGATGATATCTCATTGTGATTTTGATTTACATTTCTCTGATGATTAGTGATTGAACTTTTAAAAATATATTTCTTGACCATTTGTATGTCTTTGGAAAATGTCTGTTCAGATAATTTGCCAATTTTCAAATCAAATTGTTTATTTGCTGTTGAGATGTTTGATATCCTTGTATATTCTAGATGTTAATGTTCATCAGAGGAATAGTTTGCAAACATTTTCTCCCATTTCATAGGTTGGCTTTCCACTCTGTTAATTGTTTCCTTTGCTATGCAGAAGCTTTGTTACTTGATATAATCACACTTGTTTTTGTTTTCATCACCTGTGCTTCTGAAACCTTATTCATAAAACCTTTTCCCAGACCGATGTTTTGAAGCATTTCCTCTATGTTTTCCCCTAGTAATCTTACAGTATGAGGACTTACATTTAAATCTTTAACCCATTTTGAGTTGACTTTTTAATACAGTAAGAAATGGAGGTCTGCTTTCATTCTTCTACATATAGATATCAAGTTTTCCCAGAACCACTTAACAGGGTGTACTTTCCTCAGTGGATATACTTGACACCTTTGTCAAAAGTTAGTTGGCTGTAGCTATGTGAATTAATTCCTGGGTTCTTTATTCTGTTCCTTTAATCTGTGTTTCTGTGGTCGAAAGTGAAGAATGTTCCATACACTGATGAAAATAATGTTTTCTGCAGCTGTTGGTTGAAATGTTTTGTAAATATCTATTAAGTCCATCTAGTCTATGGTGCACTGTAACTTTGATGTTTCTTTGTGGATTTTCTGTCTAGATGAGCTATCCAATTCTGAGAGTTGTGGGTGGGTTGAAGTTCCTAACTATTACTGTATTGTGGCACAACTATCTCTTTAGATCCAATAGTATTTGCCTTATAAATCTGGACCCTGCAATGTTAGATACATAGATAATTGTTATATCCTCTTACTGAATTGATTCCTTATTTATTATACAATGTCTTTTTTGTTTCTTTTTACAGTTTTTGACTTAGACTGTTTTATCTGCTATTAGTATAGCTACATTTGCGCTTGTTTGGTTTCTATTTGTGTGAAACATATTTTTCCATAACTTCACTTTATATGTTTCTATACAGGTGAGTTGAGTTTCATGTAGACAGCATATAATTGGATCTTATATGTTTATTCAGCCAGTGGGTATTTTTAATTGTGGAAATATAATCAATTTATATCCAAGGATATTATCAATATGTGAACACTTACTATTTTTTATTCTTTTCTTATTATTTCACTTCATATTTTCTCTCTGTTTATTTTTGAAGTTTGATGGTTTTTAGTAGTTGTAAGTTGTGACAATGCAGCCACCCATGTGGGCTTGCTGTAATAAAGATAGAACCTTTCTCTTTCTTTTTTGTGCCTAGGCAATATTAGTGAGTTTCATAATTTAATGTGTTTTCATGATGATATTTATTGTCTTTTTGCTTCCAGATATAGGACTCCCTTAAGCATTTCTTGTAAGGCCAATCTAGTGATGATAAATTCGTTTAGTTTTTCCTTGTCAGGAAAATAATTAATTTACTCTTCATTTCTAAAGTTTAGCTTTCCTGGGTGTAGTATTCTTCACTTTCAATTTTTTTGTTTGTCTGTTTGTTTTAGTATTTTGAATGTATCATTCCATTCTCTCCTGACCTGTAAGATTTCTGCTGAGAAATCTGTTAGTATAATGGGGATTTTCTTATATGTGACTTGATGCTTTTATCTTCCTGTTTTTAGAATTATTTCTTTATCTTTGACTTCTGACAATTAGACTATAATCTGCCTCAGAGAGGGTCTGTTTAGGTTAAATCTATTTGGTAATCCTTGAGCTTTCTGGATATGGATATACATCTTTCCCAAGACTTTGGAATTTTTCAGCTATTATTTCATTTAATAGGTTTTCAATACCTTTTCACTTCTTTTCTTGTTTTGGAATTCCCATAATGTGAGTATTTGTTTGGTTAATGGTGTCCCATAAATCCTGTAGGCTTTCTTTTTTTTATTATTTTATGTTGCATATTTTATTTTTACTCATTGAATTCTTTAGCTATAAGTGTTTTGGGTTATTTTTATGATATCTATTTCTTGGTTTAATTTCTCATTCAAAACATGAATTGTTTCCCTGCCTTCATTTAATTGTCTATATTATATCACACTGACTTTCCTTAAGATTATTATTTTGATATTTTTTCTGGCATTTCATCTATATCCTGATGATTATTGTCTGTTACTAGAAAATTATTGTGTTCTTTTGGATATGTAATATTTCCCTGCTTTTTCATATTTGATGCATTCCTACGTTGATATCTACACATTTGGTAGAATAGTCATCTTTTCCAGTTTTATGGAGTTGGGTTCGTAGAGAAAGACTTATTTCTATAGACAGCTTTAGAATATCAATTGAATGAGGTGCATGGGCTCTGGTTCTAGGTGGATGCAGTAGTGCAGTATTTGTGCATTTTCTTCAGCAGTAATCCACTTTAGTGATGTTTTCAAATGTCTCAGTGGACTGGGCTGAGTACATGGTGGCAATGCTGTGGCTTTGCTGGAGGTGAACTCACAGGACTATGTCTCTGGCTAAGGGTACAAACATGAACATGATGGATCAGCCAATTGAGGGTGTGATTCACTATGGTTGGGGCTGCAGGGCAGTTACTCTGGCTACAGCCACTGTTGCTTGGTTGTCTCAAGGGTGTGTCCACTGGGCTGTTTCTCAAGCCCTAGATATGGGCACAAGGCCACTCAGCCAACATGATGGTGCGTCTGCTGATGATGGGCATGCCAGACTGTTTGTCACATTTTGGGCACAGGTACATCACTGCTAGGCCAGTCTGGTGGCATGTTTGCTGAAGGTGGGCTGTCAGGTTGTTTCTCAGGCCCTGGGTGCAGTTGCAGTGGGTACTGGTTTCCCTGCTGTGCAGGACAAGAGTCAGTCAATCTTGGACTTAGGTTTCAAGCAGCCAGAGTTACGACAATGCAGCCACCCATGTGGGCTTGCTGGGATGAAGATAGAGTCCCAGTGCTGGGGAGGTAAAGTGGCTATTGGCTCCCAGAGCATAGTGCTCTCTAGAAGTAGCTCTAGTCTTAAGGCTGTACCATGCTACGGTGGCTTGGGACACAAAGGGTCAGTAGGGAATGGGGAGTGCACACCTTGTTCACCTAATCAGTAGTAATGCTGCTGTGTGAATTCCTGGCAGCTCTCTAAACTGGGCTCAGGACTTTCAAGGACTGTGGGATTCTCCTGTTGTAAGGACTACAAGTGTTTGTGGTGACAGTGGGGGTTGGTGGAGTTTCTCCACTTGCTTTTTTTCCACAAGGGCAAGTCTCTCTTGACTTCAGGTTGATCTAATCATAGGAGACAGGATAGCAGAGGCTGGGTGATTCATTAATCTCTCTACAGTGCCCTCCTGGACTTCTGAGCACAACAGGGGCCTCTCATCTCCCCTGCTGCCTTCTAGTTCTCTCTCTTCAATACTCCAGTTAAATCCTGGTTGTTCTTTGCTTTGTTTCTTTTTTTGTGGGGAGGATGAGTGTCATGTGCCTCTAGTCAGCCGTCTTGCTGACTTTACATGACGAACTTTTAAATAGATATGTTTTATATAGTTTATATGAAATCCCAGCAAAATCTGTAAACAAACAATTGGACCTTGATGAAGGTGGAGATGATCCTGATTTTTTTTTTTTTATTATTATCCGGATATGTCTTAGTTTTTGTTGTTGTTTCGTTTTGCTTTCAATTACTATATATTTTTCTTAAAATTTCAAATTGTTTATGAAAATGCGATTTACGTATGTCAGTGTGCTTTTGCTCTGAAGGATTACTAAAGGGCACATAGGTTTGTGGGACAGTGTTTTCTTTAACTCCCTAGAAAGAAGGTTTCTTCATCAGGAGTGTCATTCTATGAAAGGAGGCTTATGTGTTGCTTTCCTAATTCTTAAATAAGAGCGAGATATCACAGAAATACTTAACTTGTGTTGACATCTACCTTTTGCTCATGATGAAAGAGAACATGAGCTATCACATGTGAGTGAAGCAAGGCATAAAGATAAGTAGAAGAAAGGAATGGTTAGATAGGAAATGAAACTAGAAGGGAAAACTAAATGGGAACTCGAGTATTTTAAGTAATCCATCTTAACCCATATTCATCCATAAGAAAAATCTTACACATTAGGAGAAAAAATTAACTAGATGGATAAATACACATGCACATAAAAATTACTCTCACAGAATTTTGTCATTAAATACATTTAGAGAAGTTAGCCTGACCCATACTTCTGATTTCAAAATCCATAAATACCAACATATATAACAAAATGAGGTAGTATAGGAATTTGATAGGAATATTTGTTTCTTCATTTATTAGTGATATTCTACTTCTACCATCCTATTTCTAATATTTGAATAGATGGGTGGTGGCCACCTTAGATATTCATTTTATAAATGCAATTTCCAACAGTTAGCTGTATGAGTTCTCCTCTATAGTGCTGACTTTTTCACCAGTGAACTCAATTGGCTGTTAGTTCAAATACTCCACTGAAGAAACTAAAGACATGTATTTAAATTCCTAGTGTAAAAACGTGGTGAGACAACAGATGAATTCATTTACTGAATATGATGGCACGTATGACTTGACACAGATTAACATTCTCCTACTTCTGTGGAAAATACCACAAATACTTTGCTCTGTTGGTGGTATAGAAATAAAATAAGATGATACATGAAGTTTGTCTAAACTATGGAGATGACATTTTGGTCCTTAAATTGGTTAATTCCTCTCTAATAACCATTCCAGAATATTTGAGCATTTTACTAGAGTTTATATTTTTACTGGGTATGTAGACTTGCGAAAGTCTTAAAGTCTCTCCATATCACTAGATAAGGAAAAAATTCATTTGTTCCTAACTATAAGATTCCGTGTTTATATAGATTTGCATGAGAAACACAGAAAATCCATGCAGAGGCAATGTTCTGTACAATGCTTTTTCATTAACTATCTTTCATCTCTGTTCTTGATTCTGATTTAGCTGCTCCTTGCTTTCAGACCTGAGCTCCTGTGCCTGGGAGTTTTTGGCTATAGCACAACATCACTCTTGCCTCATTTTTCATGTCACAATTTTCCCACAGAATAGGAAGTTTTAAACTGATAATAAATTACAATGAAACCAAGCTGACAGAGGATTCCTAGTTTGCTAAATTGTGGGTGGCACCCTGCCAAGTGGAAGGTGTCTAGAGCTGCACTTTGACCACCACATATGTTATCCTACACTCCATGACTATATTTCTTAATGCTTCACATTTTACATTAAAACAGTGAGGACCTCTCTGCCAAACAACTGTGATTTTGCAGAGCTCTCATGTCTAATAATATCCCACTGACTAGATGAGATATAACATAGACTATGAATAACCACTTATTTGTGATTAAGAAAAAGCATCCATGGCTTCTACTTCTGATAGAGTCCACTCTGTAATTTCCTTTGCAATATTGGATAGCTATTAATTTTTCAGGATAATACTTAGGGTACAGAGAAGTGTATTTCATTGCTTAACTCATGTCAACTTATTATGGGGCTTTAGCTTCTCCCTACTCACTTGATAATTTTAGCTCACAAACTTAGTGTTTCCCTTCCTTTTATATGTCATGACACATGGAGATGATAATATTTGGCATATTGGCACTGGGGTAAAATGAGACTGTTTCTAACGTTCTGTCCACTCCAAAGTCTGGACAATCGTTATATTAGTATACTTTTGGCTGTTCATTAGTGGCATATCCATTAGGAGGCTTTGTAACTACCTCTTTATTAAGAGTTGCTGAGAAATATATTACTTTTTTTTTTTTTTTTTTTTTTTAACAAATGTTTCCAAAGTCCTCTCAGAGAAGAGTATCATTCTTAAAAAAAAAAAATGATGTGAAATTAAGTGTCCAATCCTTTAGGTTGTCTAGAAGTCCTGGCTATCACATTCCATGGGCCTGCATAGTCTATGGAGCCATCAACTCCCCATTCTTCTGGTTATAAAAAATGGTATTGAAGATTCTCACATGTTAAAATTTATGGAGAGTAATCTCCGATACTACTGTCTTACCTCAATCACAATTATCCCAGAATATAAGAAATGAAAAAAACAAACAAAAATGTTCCCCATTTCTGTCCAGTAGCGAAAGGGGACAGATGAAAGCTTTGAGTGACTAGTTATACCCATACCTATAGATGCACCCATACCTGTAGATACAACCCACATGACCAGTGTGTGATTTACTTACTTATACCACTCCACTCCTCTTCTAAAGTCTTTCCAATTTTCTTTTCAAAGCTTACTGTACATTTAAATTTGTGATATAATGATTAGTCTTAAGCATTTTATTGATTCTCAAGTACTCATAAACTGAGTTTGAATTAGCAGAACTCGGAGTCAGAGATGTTTTAAATTAACTCAATTATGGCAACAGACAGACTTTTTGCTCTTACGTGGAATTTAAGTGGGTGAATACTGTAATTATTGAATGACATAGATTTTGTTGTTTGTAATTAGTTAAAATCTAAATGCAAACTTAAACATATTACAGTTTGAGTCATTAGCTTATTAATTTTTTATGAAGCTATTATCTATCTTAAGAGATTGGAGTCTACAAAGTAATTAAGGCAATGTCTCCAAAAATTATATTATTATAAAAAATGGAATTTCCTTATTTTGTAATCCTTCAAAAGCAATTATGCATGTTCGTCACTGTTATTTAAAACAAACTTCCTGATATTGTAAACTTCCCAGAAAATCTTGTTTTTAAAAAACAGATATATTACATGTTATCTGACATTGTCCATTCTATATACTACTCTTAGCTATTGGCATATTGTCAGTACAAAGTGCTGACAGTCCATAAATAATTTGACTTCTCTTCCTCTTCCATCTTCAGATCAAAATATTCCCTAAGTTCAGTTATTATGTCTCATGTATTGTTTGAATCCATCACACTATTTAAATCCTTTTGTTTCCACATTGATTCAGTTTCTTGCCCTCTTGCTCTTGGATCATGGTAGTCATTAACTAGTGTCCAAACTATTTTTTACTCTACTGAAAGTATGATTTTTTAAAAGGCAAAGCTCATTGTATTATTCACTGACTTAATTATAAATTCACTGCCAAAGTTTCCTATAATCTGCAAGATATGTTTCAAACTCGTTAGCAAATTTATTAATCAACTGGTCCCTGTCTACCCCTTGGCAATGAAACCACAACTTCCTTCTCCTTATTACATGGTTTACTTCTAATTACATCAGCTGTATGCATGATCCATTCATTCAACAAATATGCATTAAATCTCTGTAATGTGCCAAGTGCTGTGCTAAGCATTGGTAATGTAATAGCAGATAAGTGAAATAGGTCCTCAGGAAGCTACAATGTTCTAGGCATGAATATAACAAAATTGGCAATAGTAATATACCATAACAAGTGATATGATGTGCTTAGGAGTAATGTTCAATAATTAGATAGGTCAAGAGAATGGAACAGGGTTGCCCTTGTAGGGGAGAATAGCTTACATATTTGTAATTATGTTTGTATCAGAAACAGCATGGAATATACAAGGAGCTGGGACACTTTGTTTTGCTAAAGCACAGGGGTACACAGAGGGGGAAGAGCACAGTGAAATGGCATAATATGATTACATTTGTATTTTTATCAGGTTTATTTGATTTCCTTGTAGAGAATAAATTGAAGAAAGGCCACATTAGATGCAGGAAGACAAAATGGAAACTATTCCACAAATTTGGTTATGAGATAATGGTGACTTGATCTGGATATAACCCTGGGTATGGTGAGAAAAGGATAAATTTGGTAAACATTTCAGAGGCACAAGTGATAGAATCTAAAGACTGAAATGATCGTGGGAAAAAAGGAGAATGAGATAGAGAGGATATTGTCCTGGTTTGTGGCTTAGCAAATGAGTTTCCTGATGGTATTACACAGTAGTAGAGCAAACCCAGGAGAAATGAGAAGTCTATAATGAAAGATAGAAGTTCAGATTTAGACACGATGATTTTAAGATTTGGTTGGACATCCAAATGGAGCTTTTGGTGAAGAGATGAATATGGTGGTCTGGCTCTTAGTAAAATAAGTCTGAACCACTGATTTATATTTAGAAATCTTTAACATAAAGATATTCTAAGAAAGTGAATAACAATATCCAAGGATAATTTAGAGTAAGAAGAAAAGTTGGCCTTAGAATAAAATTCCTGAGAAATATCAGTATTTGGAACATCAATAAGAAATAAAGAGTTGACAAATGAAATAAAGGTGAGGCAAGAAGAAAGTAATTTTAAAAAACCTGTGAGAGAGAGAGAGTTTAGAATAATAGATCAAAGAAAGTAAAACACTGACTGAAAAGTATGCTTTCGATTGTATAAAAAGCAAATCATTTTTTACATGCAAGATAATGATAAAGTTGAACATGTTTAAATGCTGCAGAAAAAGAGCTAGCTAGAGAGAGAGAGAGGGAGAGAGAGAGAGAGAGAGAGAAACAGAGAGAGAGAGAGGGAATCTTCTCTGGAAGATACAGGGAATAAAAATAAGAGTCCTTAAAGCTAGCTCTCTGAGGATGTTGAATAGGAAAAGGGTTCTGCACAATGGTAGATGGACTAACCTTAAAATAAGAGAATTTCTTCCATTGTAATAAAACAAATAAAAAATAAAGATACAGTTGAGATTGTTAGTTTAGCATTTATAACAGAAAAACAATAACCTTAGATTTCTCAGCCCTTCTTTCCACCATACATGAGGCTAATTACATTTTATACTTTCAACATCTATTCAGTAAATCTATAGACCCTTTTATGAGAGTTCAGTGACCAAAATAGAGAATAATATTCTCATTCATTTTCTCTCTCTCTCTCTCTCTCTCTCTCTCTCTCTCTCTCCTTCTCTCTCTCTCTCTTTCATTATCTGTAGGAAGAGAGGACCTCTCCAAAGTGGGTCTGCGCTGTTATATGTGAGCCTTCAATGTGAAAACGAAGAATGTCATGAAAGAAGCTCTTCTCAGACAATACAATACTTTTTGAATGGCAAGGCCCTAAAATCTAGAGATCAGTTCAGGGAAGATGCAAATTTTGGTATCATCCCTGAACTGGTCAGATGACTCTCCAGCCCGAGAGCCCTTGTATTACTTGGTGCAAATGCTTATGCCCTCGGCGTTCTGCTTTTTCTAGTGGGTAAAATTAGGCAGTTGGGTCATCTCCTTGTTTGCCTTTTTTGCAGACAAAGAAGGCTGTACTGGAATGTCAGTTTGTGAATCCTTCAACCTTTTACCCCTGGAATTTGTTTGTTCTTGCTTGTCTAGTAAAGTGCTTTCTTTACATATTTACTCAACCCATGATTCCTTACCTCATCATGTTTATCTAGCATGTGACCTTTGAAACATTTGAGTGGTACATAATTATAGAGTGGTTTGCTATGATAGTGATATATTTTTTAAATGTCAATATATAACATAAATAATATAAGTAGTAAGGAATACCCTGAAGTGAGCATTTTATACAATAATCTTCATCCAATATTGGCGGGAACTTGAGGTAATTACAAACAGCAACTTGATTAGCTTGTGAAATAGAAAGCAGTCATATGAAAAGAGTGAGCAAGAAAGTTGTGCATTTGGAGTTTTCATGATGATAGAAAACATTAAAATGGCATTGAGGAGAAAGCTCTAGGAAGGTAAACAAGATTGCTGGGCAGCTTCAAAAGCCAGTTGAGTTTGGAAACTATGAAGATATAGTTAACTTACTTACTGTGGACAATTATAAAATATACTGTGTTGGTTGTGCAATTGTAGTGCCATTTTGTGGTTTTTGAATGCCATTTTCTATTTCATCTGTTCATTCATGTAGAGAAACTTAATCCATTAAGAATCAACTCATGTACCTCATTCTCTGTGAGTAATCATCAAGCAGGGCATGCCATACAGTAGGCTTGCCATAAATGTTTGTTGAAATGATTAAAATTATGCTTTGTTTGTGCTGACCCTTTTACAGTGATTTTAGTCAACTGTTTATGTTCTTTATTCTTCAGCTTCCTTGTCAAACATGAATAATAACAATGCCTATTTCATAGGGTTGTTTTGTGGATTAAATGAGTTCACACATATAAAAAACCTGAAGTAGTATCTGGAACAATTTAAGTACTCAATTAAAATTAATCATGATAATTATTATTATCAAACAATTGTTATTATTATATTTAATTCTATGTCCATTACTTATTTACAGGAATTGATCTCCTACTAGCCTGCAAATTACTTAGCAAAGTTGTCCTTTTATTTTCAAGAGCTTAGTATGAGCTTTGCATAGAACCAGCACACATAAGTGCTTATTGAACAAATGAATTACAATGAATAATAACTGAATGTTTTTTGGAAAAGCTAATATTTGTTTGTTGTCTTGTTTGTATTGAGGCAGAGTCTTGCTCTGTCACTGAAGATGGAGTGCAATGATGTGATCTCTGCTCACTGTAACCTCTGCCTCCCAGGCTCAAGCAATTCTCCTGCCTCAGCCTCTCGAGTAGCTGGAATTACAGACATGCATCACCACACCTGGCTAATTTTTATGCTTTTACTAGAAACAGCGTTTCACCATGTTGACCAGGCTGGTTTCGAACTCCTAACCTCAAATGATCCACCCACCTCAGCCTCCCAAAGTGCTGGGATTACAGGTGTGAGCTACCATGCCTGACCTGGAAAAGCTAATATTAACAGAAGAAGAATATCCTGTGATGTAATATGGGATTAAAGGAAAACATACACACAGGCTTTGGAATCCGACTAAGTTTCTAGTTGAGAAGTCTTAAGCAAGCTACTTAATTTCATTAAGCCTCAATTTGTTCATCCATAAAATCAGTATAATTGTACTCAACTCATAGAGTAATGATGATTGCACACATTTTACACTAAAGATGTAGATGTTTGGTTATTACTCTCACCACCATCACCAACTTCATCAGTGGGGTCATTATTGTCATTGTCATGGTCATCAGATTGACCTTTTGATTACCAGACTTAACATAATGAAACAAAACACCTCAGTAACAGTGAAGTTTCTGCTTCCTAAAATGTAACTTTCATTTTAATTAGATTATCCTTCCAGTAATGTAATTGAGTGTTAGAAGCTGGAATGGGGGCTGCTGCTTAGGAATTTCAGGTGGCACTATGTTAGTAATATTCTGATATTTGTCTACTTAATGAGAAAAGCAATTCAGTACAGAAAGAAAAGACTCTATTTTGATGTAAAAATCTGATATATAAAGAATCTTATTTTGGGAAGAAAACAACTAAATATATCAGGGTTGTGCTTAAGTTACCAGCTGCAAGCATTAGTCATGACTGTGTTATAAAAGAGTTAATTAAATTCTTTGGGTGAAGGAGGTGCAGAAGGAAGTCAACACAGTCTTCTGATGAGATGAGTCACTGTGATCATATCAGAAAAAAGCATAGGAGCTGAAGAAAGTCCTGGCTCCCAGACTGATGCCATATTGCAGGATCAGCCTGTCTGAAAAGCCACTGACCAATAGGAAGCTCAGACAAAATAGTTTAGTTTCATCTGAAGCCTCATCAGTACATAGGCAGTTTAAATTTGTATATTCAATTTTATTTAGCATGTTTTCAAGGACCGGGGAGAATAAACGTCCTTGGATTCATGACTATTGGTGTTGAAGAGAGGGGATTGAGCATAGTGAGTAATTTCTTCCCATACTAAATAATGTTGCTAGGTCAGAGAGTATATTGATTTATTAAATAGTATGTATGCTTGATCATGACAAAGAAAACAAGATGAAAACATTTAGATTTATCAATACTTCTGTTAGCCTCATGACTTTCCATTCTGTTGATGTGTGTTGCCTGCTTCTCCCTCACTCATCGATCTTGAGTTTTATGATTCTAATCTGTCAAATATCTTAACTTTTTTGGTCCAGACTCATCTCTCAAGTAAATTTTAGAAAACAGTGTTTTCCATTTCCCTTGTCTTTTTCCTAAGTTATTTTCCACAATATGTGAGAAATATTCTGAAACCCAAATCAGCCACATAATTTCTATTCAATTCCTCCCTTTTGTCTTATGGGTTCACCTAGCACATAATAAAGGGTCATTTGTGATCTGACCTTGACTCCCTCTCCAGTTTTATTAAAGTGTGGTTTCTTCCTCCAATATTATGCTCCAGCTATAGTGGTAGCTGCTAAAAGTATTATTCAGTTTCTTGCTGATGTTCCTTTGTAAATGTTGTGATCTTTTCTTGGAATGCCCTTCCTTTGGCCTTCATCACTTAGCAAATGCTGGTTTTCCCTTAAAAACCCTGCATCACACACTATGGCCTTTTGGGGACTGGGAGGTTGGGAGAGGAATAGTATAAGGAGAAATACCTAATGTAAATGATGAGTTGATGGGTGCAGCAAACCAACATGGCACATGTATACCTATGTAACAAACCTGCAGGTTGTGCATATGTACCCTAGAACTTAAAGTATAATAATAATATATGTGTGTATGTGTGTGTGTATGTGTATATATATGTGTGTATATATATGTGTGTATATATATATCTATATCTATATCTTATATGTGTGTGTATGTATATATATGTATATATCAGAAATTGGGGGTAAAAACCCTGCTCAGACATTTCCTCCCTGTAAAACTTTCCCTGACTATACCCACACAGACTCAGTTAGCCTTTGTACGTGGCCCGTGTGTCACCATGCACAATATTTCATTATGGCAGTCTTCACACACTCTTATAATCATTTGTTTGTACAACTGCCTTCTTCAATAAACCCCGAGCTATTTAAGAACAGGCAACATTTTTCTCTCAGTCTCCAAAAAGCTTGTCACAGGGTAGAAGACAAATAAAATTGTGTTGAACTTAATTTCTAAGTGATATAATATAGATAATGAAAAACTTTTTCAATGGAGTAGTGTAAATCGAAGCAAAAATATACATCCTATTTTTTTTTCCTTCTTCTGCCATTAAAATTTACAGGATGTGGAAAAGGCAAATATTTTCTTTAGGCTTCTGGGTTTTTTTTTTTTCCAAATTTACATTGAAAGATTTGAATAACTAATACCCAAGTCCCTTTTTTACAAACATGTATTATGACTTTGTCTATACTAAGACAGTCTCTTAAAATAGAAGCATGACCTTATTTTGCAAATTAATTTATATCATTTTATGCAAATGTACAATTCCAGAGACTAGTGAGTTACTCCATAAGAAAGGCTGTTGAAGGTGAATTTACATCTTTAGGTAATAGGCAACCTTTTCAAAAACCAATGCCGTTCTGAGGCTGAGATTCATAAAGCAAATGGAATTGTTTAGAGTAGCTAGATTTTATTTCATATTGGCAAATGCTTTTAATATTTGTGCAATAGGTTTGTTTTTTCTTGATACAACCTGTTCAGTGGCGTGGAGGCAAATACTGTGTGATCTCATTTATTTGCAAAATTTCCTTTTTGGTGAATAAATGATATATCAGCTCAAGATCACACAGCTATTTTATTTTGAGTTGAAATAAATCCTAAGATACTAAATATGATAGGATTAATCTTTTACAACATTATCAGAAAGTTGATTTTTTTCCCCTCAAGTTTTATGTCACAGTGATAGGAGCATTTGAAAGTAGACCAGAAATTGTTTCAAATTTTTGTGGCTTTAGGTGTGGGAAATGTATACCCAAAATTCTTTATAATATATTCTTGTGTTGGGGGCACAGGATATGGGGTGGGAGAGAGAATGAGTTAAGGGGGAAAAAATCAGACTCAATAAATATTTAAATGTTTCTGGAAAAGATTCAACTACATTTTAAAGTAAATGTTACGTGTCAGAAACTAATAAATGAGATATAAGATTAATGAGTCTTTAATTTTATGTGAGATAGTACAGGTTTAGCTGCTTTCTTTTCTTCATTTCAGAATATTTTCAAAATTATGAGATTATCTTTACTTCAATAAGGGTGTTTATATTTAAAAGTCTGTCACATTGAGAAACATGAAAATATAAATAAAGCTAGATTTTAAGAGCAATGTAAATACCCACATCATTGGTGAAGGCACAGAGGCTTCACAAGTTGATCAGCCTTGAGGATGAAAGTCCGTTTGAAAATAAGAGCGACATCAGGGAGTAGGAGGTATGCACATAGGAAATTGTTAGGTTTCCAAACATAACCTACCTGGGAATGAAGAAACTTTTACTTTATTTAAAAAATTTTTAAATTATAAATACACAAGTATGGTTGCATATATTTATGGCATACAAGGTGATGTTAACAATTTATGAATATAATGTGGAATAATTAAATGATTCTAATTAGCATATTCATTACCTCAAATATTTATCATGTTTTGTGATAAAAACATTTGAAATTTATTCTCCTGGTTATTTTAAAATATACAATAAATTATTTATGACTATGGTCCATTCTTGTGCAATATATCTAAAAGGAAAAAAAAAGCGTATCCCTCCTGTCTAACTGAGGCTTTGTATCCTTTGACCATCATCTTTCCATCACCACCCAACCACTTCCACTCCTACTCCCCAACCTCTAGTAACCACCATTCTACCCTCTGCTACTTTGAGTTTTATTGTTTTAGGTTCCATATGTAAGTGAGATCATGTGGTATTTGTCTTTCTGTACCTGGCTTATTTCACTTAGCATAATGTTCTCCAACTCACCTTGCCACAAATGAAGGAATTTCTTTATAAAATCTGAATAGTATTCAGTAATGTGTACATATTTCGTATTGGTTAGCCATTCATCTGTTGATGTACACTTAGGTTGATTTCATAACTTGGTTATTGTAAATAGTGCTGCAACAAACATAGGAGTGCAGTCATCTCTTGACAAACTGGTTTCAAATCTTTTGGATAAATACTCAAAAGTGGGAGTGCTGTATCATATAGTAATTCTATTTTTAGTGTTTTGTGGAACCTACACACAGTTTTCTATACGAATGTACTAACTTAAATTCCCTCCGGGTACAAGCAGAACCCCATATGCTAATAAAAAAACAAATATATTTCCTTTCCCATTTAATGTGAAACTTAAAACATGAATTTGTAAAAAAAAAAAAAAAAAAAAAAAAGTATGTAAGTATTTTCAACAGAGGAAAAGAATGCCTTTCCTGATGAATGACATAATTAAATAAATATGAAAGGAAATATTGTTCCAAAACCTAATTAGGGTTAACTTTAAGAATTTAAAGAAGAAAATATTGAAAAATTTTTAATAAATAGGTGAAAGGTCTGTCTGTCTGCTTTGTATCTTCATTTTTTTCAGTTATGTTATTTAGAAGATTAATCATTATCTGATTAAAGAACTAATTATGATCGTTTATTGCATCATTTTTCGTAACTTATTATTAGTGTAGCATCAACATTTACAATACAAGTTTCATTGTTCTTTTTTAAACACAAAGAAAACATAATGATGTGTTAATTTTTTAGGTCTAATTGATATCTTCCTATATATTCATTTGCTGTAGTTGTATCTATTGTATTTATTTGTTATTGAATCCCAACTGAAGAATTTCAAAGTTGTTTTATGTTTAATTCACTCAATAAGCATTTATTGAGTACCGCATATATAAGGTCCTGGACGGTGGAGATTACAGGTTAATAAAACAAAGTTACTGCCATATAATTAGACAGAAAACTTTTTTTTTGTAGTTTTACATTTATTTATTTATTTTTGTTATACTTTAAGTTCTGGAATACATGTACAGAACGTGCAGGCTTGTTACATAGGTATACATGTGCCATGGTGGTTTGCTGCACCTATCAATTCACAATTTCTCCTAATGCTATCCCTCCCCTACCCCCCTACCCCCTGACAGGCCCCAGTGTGTGGTATCCCCCTCCCTCTGTCCATGTGTTCTCATTGTTCAACTCCGACTTATGAGTGAGAACATGCGGTGTTTGGTTTTCTGTTTCTGTGTTAGTTTGGTGAGAATGATGGCTTCCAGCTTCATCCATATCCCTGCAAAGGACATGAACTCATCCATTTTGATGGTCACATAGTATTTCATGGTGTATATATACCACATTTTCTTTATCCAGTCTTTCATTGATGGTCATTTGGGTTGGTTCCAAGTCTTTGCTATTGTGAACAGTGCTGCAATAAACATACGTGTGCATTTATCTTTATAGTGGAATGATTTATAATCCTTTGGGTATACAGCCAGTAATGGGATTGCTGGGTCAAATGGTATTTCTGGTTGTAGATCCTTGAGGAATCGCCACACTGTCTTCCACAATGGTTGAACTAATTGACACTCCCACCAACAGTGTAAAAGCATTCCTATTTCTCTACAGCCTCTCCAGCATCTGTTGTTTCCTGAATTTTTAGTGATCACCATTGAGATAATAGTCCGTTATACTCTAAGTGTTCTATTGAGAAAACTGCAATATGAATTTCTACAACTGTACATTGCACATTCACATATCACTATAGACAGTTACATTTTGGGGGAAGGAATTACATGTGAATGAGCATTTTGGAGAAATATGATGGTGAAAGGAGTATTTTAGAAGACAGAATTTTACCCAAATTTTCAATAAGTGTTCTAAACTACATATCACATTTTTTATTAGACAGTATTTGGAAAAGACCCACCTGCTGAAAAGACAGAACAAACATGATTACTGTTATAATTATTGCTTCATAGGGGATGTTATGTATGTAGGAAAATCACAGGCAATTCATTAAAAACCTCTTTTGGTAGCTTCTGTCACCAGCAAAGAAAAGAGTTTAATTTCATTTTATTATAGTTCAAAAGTCTCCCTAGGATGTAATTCTGATATTTTGTCACAGGATCCAATTGTGTTATTAGAATAAGAAAATGGTGTATTTAAAAAAAAATCACCTGCATTGGCTTTTTATTCTGATGATAGTGAGGAAAGTATGTGTATATGTTTCATGCATGATGGAAAAAAATGAGTAAGACATAAATCTTCAGAATTAAAGTCTGGAAACAAAGTTTATGTTCCAGTGAAGACTTTAAGTGACAGCATGACAAACTTTTGATCAGTGTTTCTTATCATGGAGTAACTTATTGATCAATTAACAATCAATTAGAATTTCAGACATGGCTTAGATGGCCTTATCCTATTTCAAAATGTAATGAGCCAAAAAAACGGGTTGGCAGATTCCAAAATCTATGAATATACTGATTTAAGAACAGTGAAAACATTCAAATGTCATATTTTTGTTAGTACATTGGACCTCCAGGGTATGGGAAAAATAATACACTGGAATATTTGCAGTCATTCCACATATATATAAAATATACATAAATATATATTATATAATATAAATATATATTATATATAATATATAAATATTTAATATATTATATATATATCCAAGTAAAAGCAATAGAACAAAACACAGTATGTGTTACCTGCACTGCTCACGGCAATTGAACATTCAGTATTAACTCTTAATTCCCTTGAAACAAAACCAAAATGGATCATGTATAGGGATGTATAATTCTTAAGCTGCCTGAGGGAAAATTCTGAATTATCCACTTATTAGTTATTTGCAAATTATTGACCTTATCCTTGGCTAAACCTTATCCATAA
Organism: Macaca nemestrina; assembly: GCF_043159975.1. Classification (NCBI taxonomy): domain Eukaryota; kingdom Metazoa; phylum Chordata; class Mammalia; order Primates; family Cercopithecidae; genus Macaca; species Macaca nemestrina. The sequence continues at coordinate 68,571,281 of NC_092128.1, forward strand.
AAAGAGGAAAGAATATTACCTTAATCATGAGGCTATTGTAAGAATTTCAGGTATTACTACACAGAAGACCCTGAACACTGATGTGCACAGACAAAATGCTTAAAATTAATAAATATTAGCAGTTAATAATGTTACTAATATTAGTATTATGATAAATAAAAGTATGATAATTTATATGAGGATATTCCTTCTTCCTGATTCTCCTACCCCAGCAACTAAATTTAAATAGAGCATTTATGATAAGAATAAAATGGAAGATAAATTGGTTAATATGATTTTTATTTAAGTGTGGTTTTTAAAAAAGACAAGTGAATGTATTTTACAAAACTATGTTTCTTTTATCAACTCTATACAGAAACTGAGACCTTAGTCTTAATGTATAACTTAGAAAAGAGTTTTCATGACAAAGTGCTGAAACAATATGGTGTGGACACCTGATTTCCTGGTAATCTGATTTAATACAGTAGTAAAACTTGGGGAACTTGGATGTTGGACACATTATACTGTCCCTTCCAATCACTAGGAGTCTGAAGTAGCCAGCATTTGGTTAGACTCCCTTCCAAGCTGAATTCTTTTTAATAAACGGACAGTATTATTTGGTGACAGTGGTAAGATCTGTATGCTTAAATTGTCAGACAATGAAGAGCCAGAATTGCCATTTTGTTGTGAAGATGTGGAAATCAAAATTGGTTCTTGCTCTGATGTTTAATCTACTATTTCACATCAGTGAGTCTCCAAAATGCCTCTGGGTATAGCTGACGTTTTCCTGCAAAATGAACTTTAAATCTTTTTAATTACTTGCCACAATACATGAATGAGACAATTTTAACCTAAAGAAAATTTAAGGGCAGATGTTACCAGTAAATCATTCTAACCAAAAAGAAAAAAAATAATTCCTGTGAGTCCTATGAACAATGCTCGCATTTCAGTAGAAATGTATTCAGGTTGACCTGCCAGAATGAGTTGGTTCCTTAAAATACCAATAGAAAATCAAATATAGTAATCATTTAGAATGTACAGATCACCAACATGCTTAAGAATGTCCACTAAATAGCATAATTATTGCTTTTAGTTGTGTTTTACCAGTGTATATATCATCACACTAGAAAAAGCTGTTGATTGTGGTATTTGTTGTAATCAAACCAAATCAATTTAATACATGTACCAATTATTTAAACATAACCTAAAATTTGAGGATGCATCTAATCTATAGTATTAGTTATATACATATATACTTATTTTTACTCAGCCTTATTGACCTATAATTGACAAATAAAAATCGGATGTGTTTATAGTGCACAACATAATGCATGGACATATGTATACATTTTGAAATGATTACTACAATGAAGCTAATTAATGTATCCATTGCCTCACATAGTTACCAATTTTTGGAGTGTGATAAGAACATTTAAGTTCTACTCTTTTTGTAAATTTCAGGTATACAATACGTTATTAAGTATAGTCACCATGCTATATATTAGATCGCCAGAACTTGTTCATCCTGCCAAACTGGAACTTTCTACCCTTTGACCAACTCTTCCAACTCCCCCTATACCCCAGCCCCTGGCATCTGCCATTCTAAATGGCAAATGAACTTTTATAAGTTCAACTTGTTTAGATACCACACATGAATAAGATTATGCAACATTGTCTTACTATGCCTGGCTTATTTCACTTAGCATAATGTCTTATAGGTTCATTCATGTTGTCTCAAATGGCTGAAATTTCGTTTGCAAAGCTGAATAATGTTAAATTCTGTACACACACACGCATGTCATATTTTCTTTATCCATTCATCCACTGATATGCACTTGCATTGATTCCATATCTTGTCTAGTGTCAATAATGGTGCACTAAACACTGGGGTGCAGATATCCCCTTGATACGCTGATTTTACTTGCTTATTTTAGATGTATGCTCAGAAGTGGGATTGCTGGATTGTTTTAATTTGTGAGAAACCTCCATACTCTTTTCCATAATGTGTATACTAATTTGCATTTCTACCAACAGTGTACGAGAGTTCCCTTCTCTCCACATCCTCGCTAACACTTTTTGTCCTTTTGATAAAAAACATCAAAACATGTGTGAGGTGATATCTCATTGTAGTTTTATTGCATATTTCCCAAATGATTAGTGATGTTAAGCATCTTTTTACATATCTATTGGCTATCTGTATGTATTCTTTTTTTAAATTATTTTTTTCTATTATACCTTAAATTCTAGGGTACATGTGCACAATGTGCAGGTTTGTTACATATGTATACATGTGCCATGTTGGTGTGCCGCACCCGTTAACTCATCATTTATATTAGGTATATCTCCTAATGCTATCCCTCCCCCCTTTCCCCACCCTACAACAAGCCCCGGTGTATGATGTTCCCCACCCTGTGTCCAAGTGTTCTCGTTGTTCAGTTCCCACCTATGAGTGAGAACATGTGGTGTTTGGTTTTCTATCCTTGTGATAGTTTGCTCAGAATGATGGTTTCCAGCTGCATCCATGTCCCTACAAAGGACATGAACTCATCCTTTTTTATGGCTGCACAGTGTTCCATGGTGTATATGTGCCACATTTTCTTAATCAAGTCTATCATTGGTGGACATTTGGGTTGGTTCCAAGTCTTTGCTATTGTGAATAGTGCCGCAATAAACATACGTGTGCATGTGTCTTTATAACAGCATGATTTATAATCCTTTGGGTATATGCCCAGTAATGGGATGGCTGGGTCAAATGTTATTTCTAGTTCTAGATCCTTGAGGAATCACCACACTGTCTTCCACAATGGTTGAACTAGTTTGCAGTCCCACCAACAGTGTAAAAGTGTTCCTATTTCTCCACATCCTCTCCAGCACCTGTTGTTTCCTGACTTTTTAATGATCGCCATTCTAACTGATGTGAGATGGTATCTCATTGTGGTTTTGATTTGCATTTCTCTGATGGCAAGTGATGATGAGCATTTTTTCGTGTGTCTGTTGGCTGCATAAATATCTTCTTTTGAGAAGTGTCTGTTCATATCCTTTGCCCACTTTTTGATGGGGTTGATTTTTTCTTGAAAATTTGTTTAAGTTCTTTGTAGATTCTGGATATTAGCCCTTTGTCAGACGGGTAGATTGTAAAAACAGAGCTATAGACCAGTGGAACAGAATAGAGCCCTCAGAAATAATACCACACATCTTCAACCATCTGATCTTTGACAAACCTGACAAAAAGAAGAAATAGGGGAAAGGATTCCCTATTTAATAAATGGTCCTAGGAAAACTGGCTAGCCATATGTAGAAAGCTGAAACTGGATCCCTTCCTTACACCTTATACAAAAATTAAGTTAAGATGGTTTAAAGACTTAAATGTTAGACCTAAAACCATAAAAACCCTGGAAGAAAACCTAGGCAATACCATTCAGGCCATAGGCATGGACAAGGACTTCATGACTAAAACACCAAAGCAATGGCAACAAAAGCCAGAATTGACAAATGGGATCTAATTAAACTAAACAGCTTCTGCACAGCAAAGGAAACTACCATCAGGGTGAACAGGCAACCTGCAGAATGGGTTTTTACAATTCTGTATGTATTCTTTCGAGAAACATTTATTCAGGTCCTTTGCTCAGTTTTTAATTGGGTTATTTGTTTTCTTACTATTGGAATGTTTGAGTTCCATATGTATTTTGGTTATTTTTTATTTTTTATTTTTTTTATTTTTTTATTTTTTAATTTATTTATTATTATTATACTTTAAGTTGTAGGGTACATGTGCATAACGTGCAGGTTTGTTACATGTGTATACTTGTGCCGTGTTGCTGTGCTGCACCCATCAACTCGTCATTTACATCAGGTATAACTCCCAGTGCAATCCCTCCCCACGCCCCCCTCCCCATGATAGGCCCCGGTGCGTGATGTTCCCCTTCCTGAGTCCAAGTGATCTCATTGTTCAGTTCCCACCTATGAGTGAGAATATGCGGTGTTTGGTTTTCTGTTCTTGTGATAGTTTGCTAAGAATGATGGTTTCCAGCTGCATCCATGTCTCTACAAAGGACACAAACTCATCCTTTTTTATGGCTGCATAGTATTCCATGGTGTATATGTGCCACATTTTCTGAATCCAATCTGTCACTGATGGACATTTGGGTTGATTCTAAGTCTTTGCTATTGTGAATAGTGCTGCAATAAACATACGTGTGCATGTGTCTTTATAGCAGCATAATTTATAATCCTTTGGGTATATCCCCAGTAATGGGATGGCTGGGTCATATGGTACATCTAGTTCTAGATCCTTGAGGAATCGCCATACTGTTTTCCATAATGGTTGAACTAGTTTACAGTCCCACCAACAGTGTAAAAGTGTTCCTATTTCTCCACATCTTCTCCAGCACCGGTTGTTTCCTGACTTTTTAATGATCGCCATTCTAACTGGTGTGAGATGGTATCTCATTGTGGTTTTGATTTGCATTTCTCTGATGGCCAGTGATGATGAGCATTTTTTCATGTGTCTGTTGGCTGTATGAATGTCTTCTTTTGAGAAATGTCTGTTCATATCCTTTGCCCACTTTTTGATGGGGTTGTTTGTTTTTTTCTTATAAATTTGTTTGAGTTCTTTGTAGGTTCTGGATATTAGCCCTTTGTCAGATGAGTAGATTGCAAAAATTTTCTCCCATTCTGTAGGTTGCCTGTTCACTCTGATGGTAGTTTATTTGCTGTGCCGAAGCTCTTTAGTTTAATGAGATCCCATTTGTCAATTTTGGCTTTTGCTGCCGTTGCTTTTGGTGTTTTAGACATGAAGTCTTTGCCCATGCCTATGTCCTGAATGGTACTACCTAGGTTTTCCTCTAGGATTTTTATGGTATTAGGTCTAACATTTAAGTCTCTAATCCATCTTGAATTAATTTTCATATAAGGAGTAAGGAAAGGATCCAGTTTCAGCTTTCTACTTATGGCTAGCCAATTTTCCCAGCACCATTTATTAAATAGGGAATCCTTTCCCCATTTCTTGTTTCTCTCAGGTTTGTCAAAGATCAGATGGCTGTAGATGTGTGGTATTATTTCTGAGGACTCTGTTCTGTTCCATTGGTCTATATCTCTGTTTTGGTACCAGTACCATGCTGTTTTGGTTACTGTAGCCTTGTAGTATAGTTTGAAGTCAGGTAGCGTGATGCCTCCAGCTTTGTTCTTTTGACTTAGGATTGTCTTGGAGATGCGGGCTCTTTTTTGGTTCCATATGAACTTTAAAGCAGTTTTTTCCAATTCTGTGAAGAAACTCATTGGTAGCTTGATGGGGATGGCATTGAATCTATAAATTACCTTGGGCAGTATGGCCATTTTCACGATATTGATTCTTCCTATCCATGAGCATGTATGTTCTTCCATTTGTTTGTGTCCTCTTTTATTTCACTGAGCAGTGGTTTGTAGTTCTCCTTGAAGAGGTCCTTTACATCCCTTGTAAGTTGGATTCCTAGGTATTTTATTCTCTTTAAAGCAATTGTGAATGGAAGTTCATTCCTGATTTGGCTCTCTGTTTGTCTGTTATTGGTGTATAAGAATGCTTGTGATTTTTGCACATTAATTTTGTATCCTGAGACTTTGCTGAAGTTGCTTATCAGCTTAAGGAGATTTTGGGCTGAGACAATGGGGTTTTCTAAATATACAATTATGTCATCTGCAAAGAGGGACAATTTGACTTCTTCTTTTTCTAACTGAATACCCTTGATTTCTTTCTCTTGCCTAATTGCCCTAGCCAGAATTTCCAACACTATGTTGAATAGGAGTGGTGAGAGAGGGCATCCCTGTCTTGTGCCAGTTTGCAAAGGAAATTTTTACAGTTTTTTCCCATTCAGTATGATATTGGCTGTGGGTTTGTCATAAATAGCTCTTATGATTTTGAGGTACGTTCCATCAATACCAAATTTATTGAGCGTTTTTAGCATGAAGGGCTGTTGAATTTTGTCAAAAGCCTTTTCTGCATCTATTGAGATAATCATGTGGTTCTTGTCTTTGGTTCTGTTTATATGCTGGATTATGTTTGTTGATTTGCAAATGTTGAACCAGCCTTGCATCCCAGGGATGAAGCCCACTTGATCATGGTGGATAAGCTTTTTGACGTGTTGCTGAATCCGGTTTGCCAGTGTTTTATTGAGGATTTTTGCATCGATGTTCATCAGGGATATTGGTCTAAAATTCTCTTTTTTTGTTGTGTCTCTGCCAGGCTTTGGTATCAGGATGATGTTGGCCTCATAAAATGAGTTAGGGAGGATTCCCTCTTTTTCTATTGATTGGAATAGTTTCAGAAGGAATGGTACCAACTCCTCCTTGTACCTCTGGTAGAATTCAGCTGTGAATCCATCTGGTCCTGGACTTTTTTTGGTTGGTAGGCTATTAATTATTGCCTCAATTTCAGAGCCTGCTATTGGTCTATTCAGGGATTCAACTTCTTCCTGGTTTAGTCTTGGAGGAGTGTAAGTGTCCAGGAAATTATCCATTTCTTCTAGATTTTCCAGTTTATTTGCGTAGAGGTGTTTATAGTATTCTCTGATGGTACTTTGTATTTCTGTGGGGTCGGTGGTGATATCCCCTTTATCATTTTTAATTGCGTCAATTTGATTCTTCTCTCTTTTCTTCTTTATTAGTCTTGCTAGTGGTCTGTCAATTTTGTTGATCTTTTCAAAAAACCAACTCCTGGATTCATTGATTTTTTGGAGAGTTTTTTGTGTCTCTATCTCCTTCAGTTCTGCTCTGATCTTAGTTATTTCTTGCCTTCTGCTAGCTTTCGAATGCGTTTGCTCTTGCTTCTCTAGTTCTTTTAATTGCGATGTTAGAGTGTCAATTTTCGATCTTTCCTGCTTTCTCTTGTGGGCATTTAGTGCTATAAATTTCCCTCTACACACTGCTTTAAATGTGTCCCAGAGATTCTGGTATGTTGTATCTTTGTTCTCATTGGTTTCAAAGAACATCTATATTTCTGCCTTCATTTCGTTATGTACCCAGTAGTCATTCAGGAGCAGGTTGTTCAGTTTCCATGTAGTTGAGTGGTTTTGATTGAGTTTCTTAGTCCTGAGTTCTAGTTTGATTGCACTGTGGTCTGAGAGACAGTTTGTTATAATTTCTCTTCTTGTACATTTGCTGAGGACTGCTTTACTTCCAATTACGTGGTCGATTTTGGAGTAAGTACGATGTGGTGCTGAGAAGAATGTATATTCTGTTGATTTGGGGTGGAGAGTTCTATAGATGTCTATTAGGTCTGCTTGCTGCAGAGATGAGTTCAATTCCTGGATATCCTTGTTAACTTTCTGTCTCGTTGATCTGTCTAATGTTGAGAGTGGAGTGTTGAAGTCTCCCATTATTATTGTATGGGAGTCTAAGTCTCTTTGTAAGTCTCTAAGGACTTGCTTTATGAATCTGGGTGCTCCTGTATTGGGTGCATATATATTTAGGATAGTTAGCTCTTCCTGTTGAATTGATCCCTTTACCATTAGGTAATGGCCTTCTTTGTCTCTTTTGATCTTTGATGGTTTAAAGTCTGTTTTATCAGAGACTAGTATTGCAACCCCCGCTTTTTTTTGTTCTCCATTTGCTTGGTAAATCTTCCTCCATCCCTTTATTTTGAGCCTATGTATGTCTCTGCGTGTGAGATGGGTCTCCTGAATACAGCAAACTGATGGGTCTTGACTCTTTATCCAGTTTGCCAGTCTGTGTCTTTTAATTGGAGCATTTAGTCCATTTACATTTCAGGTTAAGATTGTTATGTGTGAACTTGATCCTGCCATTATGATATTAACTGGTTATTTTGCTCGTTAGTTGATGCAGTTTCTTCCTAGCCTCGATGGTCTTTACATTTTGGCATGTTTTTGCAATGGCTGGTACCGGTTGTTCCTTTCCATGTTGAGTGCTTCCTTCAGGGTCTCTTGTAAGGCAGGCCTAGTGGTGACAAAATCTCTAAGCATTTGCTTATCTGTAAAGGATTTTATTTCTCCTTCACTTACGAAACTTAGTTTGGCTGGATATGAAATTCTGGGTTGAAAATTCTTTTCTTTAAGAATGTTGAATATTGGCCCCCACTCTCTTCTGGCTTGGAGAGTTTCTGCCGAGAGATCTGCTGTTAGTCTGATGGGCTTCCCTTTGTGGGTAACCCAACCTTTCTCTCTGGCTGCCCTTAAGATTTTTTCCTTCATTTCAACTTTGGTGAATCTGACAATTATGTGTCTTGGAGTTGCTCTTCTCGAGGAGTATCTTTGTGGCGTTCTCTGTATTTCCTGGATTTGAATGTTGGCCTACCCTACTAGGTTGGGGAAGTTCTCCTGGATGATATCCTGAAGAGTGTTTTCCAACTTGGTTCCATCTTCCCCCTCACTTTCAGGCACCCCTATCAGACGTAGATTTGGTCTTTTTACATAATCCCATACTTCTTGCAGGCTTTGTTCATTTCTTTTTCTTCTTTTTTCTTTTGGTTTCTCTTCTCGCTTCATTTCATTCATTTGATCCTCAATCGCAGATACTCTTTCTTCCAGTTGATCGAGTCGGTTACTGAACCTTGTGCATTTGTCACGTATTTCTCGTGTCATGGTTTTCATCTCTTTCATTTCGTTTATGACCTTCTCTGCATTAATTACTCTAGCCATCAATTCTTCCACTTTTTTCCCAAGATTTTTAGTTTCTTTGCGCTGGGTACGTAATTCCTCCTTTAGCTCTGAGAAATTTGATGGACTGAAGCCTTCTTCTCTCATCTCGTCAAAGTCATTCTCCGTCCAGCTTTGATCCGTTGCTGGCGATGAGCTGCTCTCCTTTGCCGGGGGAGATGCGCTCTTATTTTTTGAATTTCCAGCTTTTCTGCCCTGCTTTTTCCCCATCTTTGTGGTTTTATCTGCCTCTGGTCTTTGATGATGGTGATGTACTGATGGGGTTTTGGTGTAGGTGTCCTTCCTGTTTGATAGTTTTCCTTCTAACAGTCAGGACCCTCAGCTGTAGGTCTGTTGGAGATTGCTTGAGGTCCACTCCAGACCCTGTTTGCCTGGGTATCAGCAGCAGAGGCTGCAGAAGATAGAATATTTCTGAACAGCGAGTGTCCCTATCTGATTCTTGCTTTGGAAGCTTCCTCTCAGGGGTGTACTCCACCCTGTGAGGTGTGGGGTGTCAGACTGTCCCTAGTGGGGTATGTCTCCCAGTTAGGCTACTCAGGGGTCAGGGACCCACTTGAGCAGGGAGTCTGTCCCTTCTCAGATCTCAACCTCCGTGTTGGGAGATCCACTGCTCTCTTCAAAGCTGTCAGACAGAGTCGTTTGCGTCTGCAGAGGTTTCGGCTGCGTTTGTTATTGCCCTGTCCCCAGAGGTGGAGTCTACAGAGACAGGCAGGTTTCCTTGAGCTGCTGTGAGCTCCACCCAGTTCTAGCTTCCCAGCAGCTTTGTTTACCTACTTAAGCCTCAGCAATGGCGGGCGCCCCTCTCCAAGCCTCGCTGCTGCCTTGCCGGTAGATCACAGACTGCTGTGCTAGCAATGAGGGAGGCTCCGTGGGTTTGGGACCCTCCCGGCCAGGTGTGGGATATGATCTCCTGGTGTGCCTGTTTGCTTAAAGCGCAGTATTGGGGAGTTCGTTACCCGATTTTCCAGGTGTTGTGTGTCTCAGTTCCCCTGGCTAGGAAAAGGGATTCCCTTCCCCCTTGCGCTTCCCAGGTGAGGCAATACCTCGCCCTGCTTCAGCTCTCGCTGGTCAGGCTGCAGCAGCTGACCAGCACTGATCGTCCGGCACTCCCCAGTGAGATGAACCCAGTACCTCAGTTGAAAATGCAGAAATCACCGGTCTTCTGTGTCGCTTGCACTGGGAGTTGGAGACTGGAGCTGTTCCTATTCGGCCATCTTGCTCCGCCCCCCCTCGTATTTTGGTTATTAACTCCTTATCAGATATATGGTTTGCAAATATTTTTGCTCATTCTGTAGGGTGTCTCTTCACTCTATTGATTTGTTGCCTTTGCTGTGTGGAAGTTATTTAGTTTGATATAATCCCATTCACCTAGTTTTGCTTTTATTGTCTTTGCTTTGGGGTTATATTCAAATAATCAGACCAATGTCAAGAAGCATTTCCCCTATGTTATCTTCTAGAATATTTAAAGTTTTAAGTCTTCCTGTTAAGTTTATAATCCTTTTTCAGTTGATTTTTGCATGCAATGTGATACAAAGGTACAATTTAATTCTTCTGCAAGTGGATATCCAGTTTTCCCAGCACCATTTATTAATGAGACTGTCCTATCTCCACCTTGTATTTATGGCATTTTTACTGAAGACCAATTGACCATAAAAGTGATGACCTAATTTTAAGCTCTTTATTCTGTTTCACTGGCCAGTATGGCAATTTTCTATTTTTTTTTAATTGCCAATATCATGACATTTTGATTACGGTACCTTTGTAGTGTATTTTAAAATAAGGTACTATGACATCTATGGCTGTGCTATTTTTTCTTAAGATTTGTTTGGATGTTTGCTGTCTTTTGTGGTTTTATACTACTTTTAAGAATTTTCTTACTGGTTCTGTGAAAAATGCCATTTCCATTTTAATAGGGATTTTATTGTATCTGTAGATTACTTTGTGTAGTATAAACGTTTTACAGTATTAATTCTTCTAATCAATTAACATGGGTTATCTTTCCATTATTTTGTGTTCTTTAAATTTCTCTTATTGTGTTTTAGTTTTTAGTGTACAGATCTTTCACCTCCTTGATTAAATATATTTCTAAGCATTTTGTTTTATGCTATTATAAGTGAAATTGTTTTCATAATTTTTTTAGACAATTTACTGTTAGATGCTACTAATTCATATATGTTGATTTTGTCTTCTGCAAATTGAATTTATTTTCACAGGGTTTTTTTGGTGGAAATTTTAAGGTGTTCTCTATAATCATCTAAAAACAGAAAATTTTTATTTTTTTCCTCTTCAATATTTAAGCGTCTTTTATTCTTTTTTTTTTTTTTTTTTTTTTTAGATGGAGTCTCGCTCTGTCGCCCAAGCTGGAGTGCAGTGGCCGGATCTCAGCTCACTGCAGCTCCGCCTTCTGGGTTCCCGCCATTCTCCTGCCTCAGCCTCCCGAGTAGCTGGGACTACAGGCGCCCGCCACCTCGCCCGGCTAGTTTTTTGTATTTTTTAGTAGAGATGGGGTTTCACCGTGTTAGCCAGGATGGTCTCGATCTCCTGACCTCGTGATCCACCCATCTCGGCCTCCCAAAGTGCTGGGATTACAGGCTTGAGCCACCGCACCCGGCCGTGTCTTTTATTCTTGTAGGCTCTATCTAGAATTTTCAGTACAGCATTGCAATAGAAGGAAAGAGCATTCTTATCCTATGTCCTCCAGCTTTTCTGGGTATAGTTTTTTTGGTTGCCAGTTTTTTTTATTGTAGTATACTGAATTTATCATCTCATACTCCCCTGGAGTGCATGGGTACTGTTGAGAAATTCACTGATGGTTCTAATAGAGTTTCTTTCATATGTGATAAGTTGCTTTTCTCATGCTGCTTTCAAAATTCTCTTTATCTTTGACTTTTGAGAATTTTGTTACCATGTGTCTTGGTGATGATCTGTTAATGTTTAATCCATTTCAGGTTTTTTGATCATCATGGATCTGGAAATTCATTTTCCTCTCCAGATTTGGAGATTTTTCTGTTTTATTTATTTAAATATACTTTTATACTTTTCCTCTGCTCATTCTAGGAGTTCTATAATGCATGCATTGATTTATTTAATGATATCTCATAAATCCCACAGGCTTACTTTACTCCTTTTTATCCTTTATTTCTTTTTTATCTCATAAATCTCTTATTTATTTTTATCTCATAAATCCCATGGACTTTCTTTACTCTTTTTTATCCTTTATTTATTTACTCTTTTTATCCTTTATTTATTTTTATTCTTTTGGATAATTTCTAATGACCTGTCTTTGAAATCACTAGTTCTTACTTCTACTTGATTGAGTCTTGCTTCCACTTGACTGAGCTATCTGTTGGATTTTTCAGTTTAATTATTGTGTTTTTCAGCTCCAGAATTTTTGTTTGGTTCTTTTCTGTGGATTCTATCCCTTTCTTAAAACTCTCATTTCATTGATATATTTTTTTCTTATTTTTGGTTAGTAGTATGTCTATGTTCTCTTGTAGCTCACTGAGCTTCTTTAAGACAATTTTGAATTATTTGCCAGACAGTTTGTAGATCTTCATTTCTTTAGGGCCAGTTAATAGTGATTTCTTTCATTCCTTTGATGGTATTGTGTTTCTTTGATTATTTATAATCCCCTGGACTTGCATTGGTGTCTATGGTTTTAAAGAAGTGGACACCTCTTCTAGTCTTTATAAACTGGCTTCACCAGGGAATGTCCTTCATCGGTCAGCCTTTCCAGTTATTATGTGCAGCTTATCTGATGGGGTCTGTGTGTACCAGCCTGGGGTTGGGACAGGGCCTAGAGCCTGAGTCTATGGAAGCTGGCCTGATGCCAAAGTGAAACTGTTATCTGGGTCTATGGCGATGTCCTGAGTTTGTGGGAACCATCCTGTGCTGAGGTCAGTTGGGGCAGGTCTGGTTGTTGGGACCATAAAAGTGTGTCTAGACTCTGGGTCTGTGGGGCCAGTCTTGTGAAGATCTCCTGGGGTAGGCCTGAACCTTGGGTCTGGTGGAGCCTTAGTCCTTGGTGGCTGGCCTGGAACCTTGGTCTATAGGAACTGGCCTGAAGCATGGGTCCATGAGGACTAACCTCACACTAGTTCAGGTTTTAAGCCTGATTGGGAGGGGCTTGGCCTGACTCTGAGATGTACCTGGAAACTGGATCCAAGGAAACAGACCTGGTCCTGAGTCTGTGGAAATCAGCCTGATACTGCAGTTTACTAGAGTGGGCCTGGAGTCTGGGTCGGCCCTGGTAGGCCTGTTACCTGTATCTTTGTGGGCAGGCCTGATGCCAGGGAACCACAAGGGTAGTTCTATTCCTGGGTCCACAGTGGCCAGCCTGATGCTGGGACAAGTCTTAAGCTTGAGTGCGTGGGAGTTGGCCTGGGGCCTTAGTCTGTGTTGCGGGAAGTCAGGGACCCCGAACGGAGGGACCGGCTGAAGCCGTGGCAGAAGAACTTAAATTGTGAAGATTTCATGGATGTTTATTAGTTTCCCAAATTTAAATTTTTATAATTTCTTGTGCCTGTATTTACTGCAATCTCTGAACATAAATTGTGAAGATTTCATGGACACTTACCACTTCCCCAGTCAATATCCTTGTGATTTCCTATGCCTATCTTTACTTTAATCTCTTAATCCCGTCATCTTCTTCATAAACTGAGGAGGATGAATGTAACCTCAGGACCCTGTGATGATTGTGTCAGCTGCACAAACTGTTTGTAGAGCATGTGTGTTTGAACAATATGAAATCTGGGCATCTTAAAAAAGAACAGGATAACAGCGATGTTCAGGGAACAAGAGAGGTAACTTTGAATTGGCCGCCGGTGAGCCAGACGGAACAGAGCTATATTTCTCCTCTTTCAAAAGCAAATAGGAGAAGTATCGCTGAATTCTTTTTCTCAGCAAGGATCATCCCTGAGAAAGAGAATGCGCCCTGAAGGCAGGCTTATAGATGGCCCCTTTAAGGCCTGCCGCCTTTTACCATGGAAGCCTAAGGGATGAAATAAGCCCGGTCTCCTGTAGCGCTCCCAGGCTTGTTAGGACAGGAAAATTCCCACCTAATAAATTTTGGTCAGACAGGTTGTCTGCTCTTAAACCCTGTTTCCTGATAAGATGTTATCAATGACCATGCGTGCCCAAAACTTCATTAGCAATTTTAATTTCGCCCCATCTGGTGGTCTTATGATCTCAGTCCTGTGATCTCGCCCTGCCTCCATTTGCTTTGTGATATCTTACTACCTTGTGAAGTATGTGATCTCTGTGACCCATACCCTATTCGTGCACTCCCTCCCCTTTTGAAAATCACTAATAAAAACTTGCTGGTTTTACAGCTTGGTGAACATCACAGATCCTGCCGACATGTGATGTCTCCCCTGGGCACCCAGCTTTACATTTCTCTCTCTTGTGCTCTTTCTCTTTATTTCTCAAACCAGCCGAGACACCTAGGAAACAGAAAAGAACCCACGTGAAATATCGGGAGTGGGTTCTCCCGATAAGTCTGCAAGTGCCAGCCTGGAGTCTGGGGCCATGAGGGCTGACCTGGCTCGGGGGTGTCCTTGGAACCTATGCTCACATGAGTGAGTCTGGAGCCTTGGCTTTAAGGACTGGCCTGGCACCAATCTAAGCCTAGATTCTGGCACCATGGGGCCTTGCCTAACACTGGGCCACTGGGGTTCGCTAGGATGGGGCTGGTGTTGAAGTTTGTAGTAACATCAGGTATTTACGTCCCTTTTCTTTCCTCGAGCAGAAGATAACTCTTTTCTCACTGTACTGTCCAGGCTTGTGGGAAGGGTTTCGTGAGTAATGTGAACTGTCCTTGCTACTTTTTGCAATGTGTATTTTCTTATATCTGTGCCCCACCACTTGCTATAATTTGTCATTGAAATTTCTTAGCTTTTGTGAAGGTAATTTTATCCATAGACAGTTGTTCAAATTAATGTTTCTGTAAGGGAATCAGCACTGCGAAATCTTATTCTACCATCTTGCAGACATCACCAGTATCATCATGTATGACTTAAAGTAAGGATTCAAAGTCATTTTTAAAATAAACTGTTCCTACCAGAGGAGCCAAAGTGTTAGATCAGTGAAGGCTGAGAAATGTGCTATGATTTTTGTATTTCAGCTTAACTATAAATAGTAGCACATATTGGTAAAGAATCGATTCTAGCTCTGGAACCAGACAGAGAAGGAGATGGACATGAGTCTCAGCTTTAATGTTTACTTGCTGTGCACTTTGAACAAGTTATTCAATGTCAATAAACTTCATCTAATAATAATAGGGATAATGTAACAGTGTTTCAAAATGCATTCAGAAATGTTACAATATTTCTGAAACTTCTATTTGAAGTCTTCTAACTTTGGGAGATGAAAGAAACCAGTTTGAGGTGTTTCATGAGGGTTTTTCATAGAGAATATGAAAAGTGGTTCAAGTTATCTCACTTGAATAATATGTAGAACACACATTTAGTATTAGTTCAGACACTGAAAATGATTTGCCCTAAAATATTTACCAAATCTGAGATTTTTTTTCACTGCTGATATTGAGCCAAATTTAAATGTTTGAATTTCTACTGATATGTAAACTTTTTTTCTCATATAGTTAAGTTGTAACCTCTCTGAATAGATCTTAGGGTAAAAAGCTTTCACTGTAAAATAAGCCCTAATTTCAGCTATCATAATTTGGGACTAATGCACAGCTAGCCCTGCTCTGAAGGATTGGATAAGAATCTGTTTTACCCATTGAATTCTTCATCTTATCCAAGATTCTACCAGTGAATCAGTCACAGCTTTGAAATCTAGAGTTTCTGAATGAGTTTAATCCTCTCCTGTTTCCTAGGCAAAAATAGTTCAAAACATTTTTTTTTCATAGATCTGAGTATCCTGTAGTTATATTATGGATATGAGATAGGAGCAGGTTTTTAAAATCTGGACTACAGGTAATGAAATAATGCATATATTATGTACACAGGACAATTTAATAAGCTATTCTGTTTTAAAATACAATCTCATAGTCATTTCTATATACCATTTCATAAAATATGCATTTTTATTGACTTCTTTGGGCAGGAATTGTATGTGTAAAACAAATATGGAAATCAAGGACAGCTGTACAATAAATCAAAGTCACAATGCTGAAAGCAGAAACTTGAGATGCTCCTTTAAAAAAAAATGACTTCTAAATCAACTCGTGGTTGCCTGACATTTCCACTGATTAATGCTGGGGTCCTTTGAGGCATACTAATAGGATAAACAAGGAAAAATGGAATTTCTTGCCCTAAGATGAGGATCAGTTTGAAGATATTCATGACCCAGTCACATCACTTAATCACGAATATTTGCAACCTGAAGCAGAAATTAATTCAATGTGAATTTTTTACAATTATACACAATAGTTTTTATATTGCAGCACATAATTAACTTTCATTGTCTCAAATTTTGCAAAATAAAACTAATTTCTACTTTTAATTACAAACATGTAATTTTTGTGAGTTATAACAAAATGGAATATTTTCTGACTAGGTTATAGAGTAAATTTAGTTAAGAGAGTTCCTGGAACAATGTCATTGCCAAACATAATATAGCATCAGCCATAAAATGTCATGGTTGGTAAGATGCTCACTGAAAGCTATTCAAAGGACTTCTCTATTAGCTTTTGCAAATGCACACTTTGAATCCATAAATCTTTATGGGAACACATTTTAACAAATGTACTGTGGTTTATATTTAAAAGCGCTATGTGGTTTATAGTTAAAAGCAATTATGATTGTCTGCTGAACTGAACTGACTAAAGGGAAGGTTTTCACTGAACACAAAACACTTAAGAACAGTAAAGATTGTTGTTAAAATTCAGAGTATCAGCCTCCCTCCAAACTGGGTCGCGACATCTTTTAATAAGACCAGCTTCAGTGAATGTATGTTAAGAGATATCAGGAGCTAAAGTAAGTTAATACAAAAGAAAACATCAGAAGAGTACATTCTAAAGAATGTGAGGTATATATACACAATAGAATACTACTTAGCCATAGAAAATGAAATCCTACTATTTGTAACAACATGGATTATGATATTATCACAAGTGAAATAAGCAAGACACAGAAAGACAGATACTGCATGATCTCACTCATATGTGGAATTTAAAATAGTTCATCTTATAGAAGTAGAGAGTAGAATGATATTTATCAGGGGCTGGAGTAAGATTGGTGGGATATAAAGGGATGGGGAGAAGAATACATAATTACAATTAGATAGGAGGAATATTTAATAATATAGAGACAGAAAGTAGATAAGTGATTGGTTGGTGCCATGAGAGTGGTTGCAGGGGAAGAGCATAGATTTGTGGGGAGAGCCATGGGGAATGTCTACTAATAGTTATGGAGCTTCCTTTTTATGTGATGGAAATACTCTAAAATTACGATTATGGTTTTATAACTTTGTGAACATACTAAGAACAATTTGTTCATTTTAAGAATTGTATAAGATGTGGATTTTATCTCAGTGAAGCTATTGAAAGGAAAAGGATGTATCCTGTATACACCAGGATATTCTCACAGGTGCCTCAGATTTAGAAAAATCACATTGTCTCAACCTCTTCCGAATTCTCCACATATTGTGTCTTATTTTTCTTTTTTCTACGTCAGATAGTAGTATCATTCTATAACCAGTTGTTCAGTTAGAACACCCTGAAGGTCTTTCTCATTTTTATCTTCTCCCATATCCAACCAAATTCAGATCTTGAATTTATCTTGTCCTTTCTGGTTTTGTTGTCTTCTTTTCTAGTTCTCCTTCCTTTATTTCTGACTCCCTGCAATCCCTTCTCCAATTTGGAGCATGATACTCTCCTTGCTGCCAGATCTTTACACATCTGGAGTGACCTTCTCTCTTTTGCTGCCTGGTGAAATATCTATTATTTAAATTACTTTAAACTGTTCTCATGTACATTTCATTAAGAGTTATTTGAGCTCTACTTTGTGTATTTTGTAGCTCTTTTTACATGGCAGTGTTGTATCAATTATCCCATTAATGATCACTTACTTATTTGCTTCTGAAATTCCTGTATTCTGACAAAATAAGTATCTTATCCAATGTTGTTATTACCTGGTTTAACACATATTAATTGACTAAGAAGTTAACTGGCAATTAGGAAGCCTGGATTTTTGTACTGAATCTTGCAACAAATGCAGGTTTCTCAAACCTACCCCTATATAAGGGTCAAATAAGTTAGTTTCAACATTCCAGGATCTATGTTCTTAAGATTTTCAGGTGATTTTGATTTACAACATCTAGAGACTACTATGAAAACCTTAACACTGCATAATTTATAGGGAAACATTGGAATTAATATTTCATTAAAAATACATTAGAGAAAGTTAGTGATTATATTTTGAAGGAAAAAGTTACGTATTTCTAAAGTATTGTACACCTTCTTGGTATGCAAAAAAAGTGTCAGTGAAAACTCAGTCTAGAAAAAAAGAAAACCTTTGAACCTGTTAAATATTTAGTGAATTTGATAGTGTCCAGGTGGATACATAATAAAACATAAATTTCTCTGCCTGAAAAGATTCACAAAGCCTGCGAACAGATACGAACAATGTATGCTGCAAATGATAATGAGATGTTTGCCATGAATAAATATTTCTTTACTAAATATGAAAATCAATGATGAAAAGAGAATACTTTTCATAGCTTAAAATGAGTGTCTTGATAAAACTATTTTATGACTTGGGTTATAAACTTAAGGAATCATATTAAAAATATAGTAATAGGTTGATCATATTTTTAAAACAGATTATACAGCAGTATGTTAGTTCATGAAAGTTCCAAAACATTCTGAAATTTTAGTTCTGCTCACTTTGGAGGGTGTTATTGTGTCGGCGGTCATTACATTTCATCAACCCATTAGACAAAATATTAGGAACAATGTCTCAGTATGCACTTCGATGGATTTTTAATTAATCTATTTTTGCTCAGAAGAATGAAGATCAGAAGTGGAAATTCTATTTGAGTAATATGGATAATTTGTCTAGCAGCAAATGATACAAGCTCTGAAGTATTTCACCAGAGCAGGAGTCTTCCTTCCCGTAATAAGCCAACTGTCATTGAGGTGCTATTTAAAAAACATCATTACTTCATTTTGTATGAAAAAATAACCAAATATATTTTAAAAAGAAGACCTACAAATAAAATTTAAAACCACTAACAAATTTTGGGGCTAGGGACTAAATAAAATTAAAATCTCTCATAAAGATCTGGAAGAAATAAATGGCGTAAACTGTTGGTTCCCAAAGTTCTTTGGTTCACAGGTCCTACACTCGTCAGTAGCTTTATTATAAACTAATAAAATCTGTTTTAGAGCTATTTTCGGTTCACAGCAAAACTGAGCAAAATATTTAGAGTTCATACATACCCCCTCTCCCTGCCACAGACACAACCTCCCCCAGTATCAATGTCTCCCACCATAGTGGTACATTTGTTTCGATTGATGACCATACATTGATGACCAAACTTTCAGCTAAAACTGAAAGTTTATGGCTTACATTAGGGTTCACTCATGGTTTGTACATTCTGTGGATTTAGACAAATATATGCTGGTATCAACCACTGTAGTATACAGAATAGTTTCACTGCTCTAAAAATCCTCTGTGTTCTGCCTATTCATCACAGTCTCCTCGCTAACCCTTGGCAACTGCTGATCTTCCTATCTTCATAGATTTGCCTTTTTCAGACCGTCATATAGTTGGAATCATACAGTAGATCGCCATTTCAGACTGGCTTCCTTCATTTGGTAAAATGCATTTAAGATTCCTCCATGTCTTTTCAACACTGAATAATATTCTTTTTAGCACTGAATGATATTCCATTGTCTGGATGTACCAGTTTATTTATTTACCCACTGTAAGAAATCTTGCTGGATTCCAAGTTTTTGGTTGGTATGAATAAAGCTGCTATAAACTTTTGTGTTTAGGTTTTTATGTGGACATAAATTTTCATTCATTTGTGTAAATACCAAGAAGTATGAATGCTAGATACTATGGTGAGAGTTGGTTTGGTTTTGTAAGAAATGGTCACACTGTATTCTAAAGTGGCTATACCATTTTGCATTCCAGTTGGCAATAAATGAGAGTTCCTGTTGGTCTACGTCCTTACTGGCATTTGGTTTTGTCTGTGTTCTAGATTTTGACCATTTTAATTGGTGTGCAGTTGTATCTCATCGTTGTTTTAATTTGTAATCCTATAATGATATATGGTGTTAAACATCTTTTCATATGCTTACTTGATATTTTTATAACTTCTTAAATGAGATGTCAAAGTCTGCTGTCTTATTTTAAAAACCAGTTTGCTAGTTTTCTTATTATTAGGTTTTAAGAGTTCTTTGTATTTATTTTGAGTAACAATTCTTATCACATGTGTCTTTTGCAAATATTTTCTCCCAGTGTGTGGCTTGTCTTCTCATTCTCTTGACATTGTATTATGTAGAGCAGAAGTTTTTAATTTGAATGTAGTCCAGGTTATCAATTACTTATTTCATAGATCATGACTTTGGTGTTATATCTAAAAGTCATCACCATACAAAAGTCATTTAAGGTTTTCCAATGGGATCTTCTAGGATTTTCTTTAGATTTCCATTTTATATTTAAGTCTATTCATTCTGAGTTGATTTTGGTGAAAGGTGTATAGTCAGTGGACTAGATTAAGATTTTGCATGTGGATATCCAGTTGTTCCAGCACCATTTGTTAAAATGACTATTTTTGCTCCATTATGTTGCCATTCCTAATCAATCAACTGGCTATGTTTATGTAGGTTTATTTCTGAGCTCTCTATTCTGTTCAATTGATCTATTTGTCTATTCTTTCACTAATGTCCACCACCTTGGTTACTGTAGCTTTATAGTAAGTTTGAAGTCAGGTAGTACAATCCTCCAACTTTGTTCTTCAATATTGAATTTACTATTCTGGGTCTTTTGCTCTCTCTGTAAAGTTTAGAATCAATTGGATGATATCTATAATATAACTTACTGGAATTTTGAGATCACATTGACTCTCTAGATTAAGTTGGGAAGAACTGATGTCTTCACAATGTTGAGTCTTACTGTCCATGAACATGGATTATCTCTTGATTTATTTGGTTCTCCTTTGATATCTTTAACCAAATTTTTCTATTTTTCCTCATATATACCTTATGTATTTTGTTAGATTTATACCTAAGTGGTATAGTTTGGATATTTGTCCCTACCCAAATCTTGTTGAAATATAATCCTAAGTGCTGGAGGTGGGGCCTGGTGGGTGGTGGTTGTATCATGGGGTCAGATCCCTCATGAAAGGCTTGGGCCATCCCCTTAGTGATAAGTGAGCTCTGGCTCTGAGTTCATATAAGATCTGGTTGTAAGATCATATAAGATCAAAGGGTGTGGCACTTTGCCCCCAAGCTCTCTCTGTTGCTCCTGCTCCTGCCATGTGAGATGCTTATTTGCACCTGCTTCACCTTCTGCCATGATATTAAGCCTCCTGATGCCTCTCCAGAAGCAGATGCTGCTATGCTTCCTGTACAGCACAGTGAGCCAATTAAACATCTTTTCTTTCTAAATTACCTATTCTCAGATATTCTTAATAGCTATATAACAACAGCCTAATACACTAAGAATTTCATATTGTATGTGTGTTTATGTAAATGGCTGTCATTTAAATTTCAAATTACAGTTGTCTATTGCTGGCGTATAGGAAAGCAACTGACTTTTGTATATTAACCTTCACTCATGCAACCTTACTAAAATCACTTATTAGTTCTTGGCATATTTTTGTCAATCTTTCAGATTTTCTACCTAGATGATCATGTCATCTTTGAACAAAGAAACTTTTTATTCATCCCAAATCCGTATATTTTCTTTTCTTTTTCTTTCTTTTCTTTTCCTTTCTTTCTCTCTTTCTCTTTCTCCTTCCACTTTCTTTATTTTCTTTCTTTCTGTCTCTTTCTCTTTCTCCCTTCCCTCCCCTTCCTTTCCTTTCTTTCTTTTGTACTTAAGACTTCCAGTAAAATGTTGAAAAGCAGTGGTAAGAAGGGACATCCTTACCTGTTCCTGATCTTACTGGAAAAGCTTCATGTTTCTTGCCATTAAATATGATATTAGCTGTAGCTGTTTATAGATGTTCTTTATCAAGTTGAATAAGTTTTTCTTTATTTGTATGATATGGTTTGGCTGTGCCCCATTCAAAATCTCACCTTGAATTGTATCTCCCAGAATTCCCAATTGCAGAAGGGACCCAGAGGGAGGTAACTGAATCATGGATGCCAGCCTTCTTGTGCTATTCTTGTGATAGTGAATAAGTCTCATGAGATCTGATGGGTTTATCAGGGGTTTCCAATTTTGCCTCTTCCTTATTTTTCTCTTGCTGCCGCCATGTAAGAAGTGCCTTTTGCCTCCTGCCATGATTCTGAGGCCTCCCTAGCCATGTGGAACTGTAAGTCCAATTAAACCTTTTTGTTCCCAGTTTCAGGTATGTCTTTATCATCAGCATGAAAACGAACTAATACATTGTAGTTTTCTAAGAGATATTATCATAAATAGGTATTGGATTCTGTTAAACACTTTTCTATATCTATAGATACAGTCATGTGGTTTTTATTTATTCTGTTGATATGATGGATTCCATTAATTGATTTTCAAATGCTGAACTAGGATTACATACCTGGGATATATCCTACCTTATTGTGGTGTATGATTCTTTTTATACATTGTCGGATTTGATTTGCTAACATGTTGAGGATTTAAAAATCTATATTCATGAGAGATATTGTTTTAAGATTCTAATTTCTAGTAATGTTATTGTTGGGTGTTGATATTAGGGAACCTTCCACGGCTCCTCTAGGCCATAGAAATAGTTCAATGTTAACCTTAAGTTGTTAGATCCATGCAACTTAATAGTGGTAGTTCACATGTGCTGTCCAACATATGTTACTGTATCATTCCAAATATTTCAACTACAACAGAATAATCTGAGAGTTTACTGTGGCATCTTGGAGCACCTCAACGCATAGTTTGGGAGTTGTAGGTATAAACACAACTTCCACCTATTCATTTCTACAGTATTCTATTTACGTCTTTATTAGGACATGTATTTTAGACTGGCGTATAATATTAATATCAATGGGTGGATCTATTTCTGAAATTATGCTGTGAACAGCTCAAGAACAGTGACTTTTCTTGTTTATCTTAATGTTTGCATGTTCCCTCAGAGTAGACAATGTAGAGTGCTTGCTTGTAAATTAGAAATATAATTGAATGTTTAATTCAAAATTTAGGAAATAAAATCAGGTAAAAATGAAGTCACTCAAAAGATACAAAACAGCACAAGTATGAGACACAGAAGCCAAGTGTCATGAGCAGTATGGAAGTAACAGAAAAAAGGGTCATTAATAATTATAGCAACAGAAAGAAGGAAATTGAGGCAATCATTGGTATAGAGAGAAAAGTTTCTGTATTTGTGATGAGAAATATGTGAAAGAATGTGAGATCTGAAAAAAATCTGTTGTAAGAAAACACATCAATAAAATATTTCAAATCACTCTAAATAGAAATGAGTAAATCTGGGCCAGGCATGATGGCTCACACCTGTATTCCCAGCACTTTGGGAAGCTGAGTCAGGTGGATCATGAGGTCAGGAGATTGAGACCAGCCTCGCTAACATGGTGAAGACCTGACTTTACTAAAAGTACAAAAATTAGCCAGGCATGGTGGTGCGCACCTGTAATCCCAGCTACTTGGGAGGCTGAGTTAGGAGAATCGCTTGTACCCGGGAGGTGAGGGTTGCAGTGAGCCGAGCTTGTGCAACTATACTCCAGTCTGGGCGACAGAGCAAGACTCCATCTCAAAAAAAAAAAAAAAAAAATGAGTAAATTTGGCAATAAAAACACTTTTTTGTATTGACTTACATTAGGGGGGTGAATATGAAACAGTTTGTCTGAGAAGTCTTAATCCTGAATTCCAGTTCCTTTCATTTCAAGGGACTGAGCATGACTAAGATTGAGGTCTGATTGGGATGCCAACATGTTGCAATTTATTCTATACTATGTGATAAATGGAAACAGGTTTTTCATTATTTTTTTTTCTGAGATGGAATTCTGGTGCTGGTTTGAAAAATATGAATAATTTTATAAAATAATTTTGCTTTGCCTCTTAAAAGATCTCGACTGTTGTAATTTGTTTCTCATTTTTTCATTAAAAATCAAAAGTTATAGTTACATCCATTGCTATCAAATCTATGACTTGTTTATTAATGATTGGCTCCTTAGAACTTTTGTCTAAGCATCATTTTGCCTCAATTAAAGACATGGTTATATGGTTTCTGAAAAATAATTAATTTACCTGAGCAACCTTTATGAGATAAGTATGTATGATATATACATATACTTAAAGCCTACTTAATTAAAGTTTCAATAGAAAAAAAGTCATAATTTGCAAATATCCATCTACTAGTATTCATGTTATACAACTGTGGATATAATAAAGAAATAATTCTACAAATATTTGGTGAGAGACTGCTTTGTACTAGCATTTTGCAAGGTACTGGGAAAATAATGACGAGAAAAGCAAAGTCTCTTACAGCTTGAGCTTCCAGTCTATTGTGAGACCCAGACATAAATCAAATATTCACATAAGTAAATATAAAATTAAAGTCCTGTTCATGTTCAGAAGGTGAAGGATTTGACACTAGGAAATTTTAAAACAGAAGGATTTGGCTTCTAGTGAAAATGTAGGAGACTTCTCTAGAGTGTCATCAATTATATTAAGTTTACTAGGAGGTAAATGACAAATACAGTTGCCTCAAAAGAGTCTAGTGAGAAGAATGGCATGTAAAATACATTGAAAAGAGGTGGGTGTGAAACTGAAGAAGGTTTTAGGAGCGGTATTATGTAGATTGTTGGATGCCATTTTAAAAGTTTATATTTGTCTTAAGAGTAATGGGAAACTATTAAAAAGCACAGAGATGACATCATCATATTTATGTTTTGAAAAGATAGCAGAATGGAATCAAGCATGTATATGAGTGACAGTGCAGGGTAATTGCTGGAATACCAGATAGTTGGCTACTGTAGTAAGAGCAACAGATGATGGTTGTATGGAAGGAGTGGATAGATTTGATATAATTACGAGTTAAAATGGGCAGAATTTTACTAAAGATGGAATGAGCAAGAAGGAAGTAGTGATCTGTACAAACAGATGGATGATGGTTTTATTCACTGAGATAGAGAATCTTGAAAGAAAATTAAATTGGGGGTAAGGTGTAGTTGGGAGGTACATTTTGCCTTTGCAACATCCAATAAGAGATATCAAATCAGAAATAGGGTATAGAGGTCTAAAGTGAAAAAGAAGAATTTTTCTAGTTAGTTTGGAATAACTTCCTTTAGTGTCACTTTAACAGAATTCCTTAAATTTGTTTCTAATAAAGAACATTATCTTTTTATAGAAATTAGTATAAATAAGAATTACTATATTTGGATCCAAAATTCACTAAAAATATACTAATTCAAAACAAAGAAAAATATTTTTGAATAATAACTCTTCCCAACATATTGTGTTACATTTTTAAGACCGTTTTCAACTGGAAAAAAAAAAATGTATTCTCTACGACTATCAAATCGAAAGAGCAATTTTCACAGCAAATATTTAATATAAACTTTATCAGCAAATTGACCACTGCTTATCAATATTGCCATTAATACAAATCAAAACCACTGAGATACAATCTCATGCCAGTCAGGATTCTGATTATTAAAATGTCAAGAAACAATAGCTGCTGGTGAGAGTGTGAAGAAATAGGAATGCTTTTGACACTGTTGATGAGAATGTGAATTAGTTCAACCATTGTGGAAGACAGTGTAGGAATTCCTCAAAGACCTAGAACCAGAAATATCATTTGACCCAGCAATCCCATTACTGGTTATATACCCAAAGGAATATAAGTCATTCTATTATAAAGAAACATGCACGCGTATATTCACTGAAGCACTATTCACAATAGCAAAGACATGGAATCAATCCAAATGCCCATCAGTGATAGAATGGATAAATAAAATGTAGTACATATATACCATGAAATACTATGAAACCATAAAAAAGGAATGAGATCATGTTCTTTGCAGGGACATGGATGGAGATGGAAGCCATTATCCTCAGCAAACTAATGCAGGAACAGAAAACCAGACACCAAACCTTCTTACTTATAAGTGGGAGCTGAACAATAAGAACACATGGACACAGAGAGGAGAACACACACTGGGGCCTGTTCATTGGGGAGTGGAAAAGGGAGAACATGAAGATAAATAGCTGATGTATGCTGAGCTTAATACCTAGGTGATGAGTTAATAGGTGTGCAAACCACTATGGGATGTTTTACCAATGTTACAAACCTGCACAACCTGCACATGTATCCCAGAACTTAAAACTTAAAAAAATATATATCTATATCTATATATATATGGATATATATATAAGGATATATATCCTTATACATATATAGTCATATTATATATCCACTAATGAACAACAAATTATATCATCTAGTGATGCCAACTGGTTACTAAGAAAGTCTCTTATGGCTGGAATGGATGATATGATATCCAAGAACTGAGCCTTACCTTTGAACATGAAAGAAGTTGATTCTTCCAGTCAATTCAGACATATTTCTGAATGGAGAAACGGATTCATATTTATAATCCTTCTCCCTGGATATGGATTGGCTTTATGTCCCTACCCAAATCACATCTTGAATTGTAGTTCCCATAATCCCCACATGTCCTGGGAGGGACCCAGTGGAAGGTAGTTGAACCATAGAGGTGGTTACCCCCATGGTACTGTTTTCCTCATAGTGAGTTCTCATGAGATCTGATGGTTTTATAAAGGGCTTTTCCCTCTTCGCTGGACACTTCTTCCTGCCATCATGTGAAGAAGGATGTGTTTGCTTCCCCTTTTGCCATGATTGGAAGTTTCCTGAGACCTTCCCAGCCCAGTGGAACAGTGAGTCAATTAATCCTCTTTCCTTTATAAATTACCCAGTCTTGGACTCTTCTTAAAGCAGCATGAGAATGGACTAATACAGTAAATTGGTATCACAGAAAGTGGGGTGCTGCTGTAAAGATACCCAAAAATGTAGAAGCAACTTTGGAACTGGGTAACAGGCAGAGGTTGGAACTGTTTGTGGGGGGCTCAGAAGAAGATAAGAAAATGTGGGAAAGTTTGGGACTTCCTGGAGACTTGCTGAATCACTTTGACCAAAATGTTGATAGTGATATGGACAATGAAGTCCAGGTTGAGGTAGTCTCAGATGGAGATGAGAAACTTTTTGGAAACTGGAGTAAAAATGACTTTTGCTATGCAAAGAGACTGGTGGCATTTCACTCCTTCCCTAGAGATCTGAGGAACTTTGAACTTCAGTTAGATGACTTAGGGCATCTGGCAGAAGAAATTTCTAAGTGGTGAAATGTTCAAGCAGCAGCAAACAATAAAAGTTTGGAAAATTTACAGCCTGACAATGCAATGGAAAGAAAACCCCATTTTCTGGAGAGAAATTCAAGCAGGCTACAGAAATTTGCATAAGTAACGAGTTGCCAAATGTTAATCAGTAAGACAATGGGGAAAATATTTCCAGGGCATGTCAGAGACCTTCACAGTAGCCCCGTCTATCACAGGCTGGGTGACCTATGAGGGAAAAATGGTTTCCTGTGCTGGACCTAGGGGCCCCCTGCTCTCTGCAGCCTTGGGACATGGTGTCCTCTGTCCTAGCTGATTCAGCTCCAGCCATGGCTAAAAGGACAAAGGTACATCTCAGGCCATTGCCTCAGAGGGTGCAAGCCCGAAGCCTTGGCAGCTTCCAGGAGGTGTTGGGCACCTGTGGGTGCACAGAAGACAAGAATTGATGTTTGGGAACCTCCACACTAGATTTCAGAGGATGTGTGGAAACGCCTGGATGTCCAGGCAGAAGTCTACTGCGGGGACGGAACCCTCATAGAGAACATTTACTAGGGCAGTGTGGAGGGGAAATGTGGGGTTAGATCCCACACAGGGTCTCCACTGGGCACTGCTTAATGGAGCTGTGAGAAGAAGACCACCATTCTCCAGACCCCAGAATGGTAGATCCATCGACAGCTTGCACCATGTACCTGGAAAATCCACAGACACTCAATGTCAGTTGTGAAGGCAGCCTGGAAGTGGGCCATGTCCTGCAAAGTCACAGGGGTGGAGCTGCTGAAGGTGGTGGGAGCTCACCTCTTGCATCAGCATGACTTGGATGTGAGACATGGAGTCAAAGGAGATCATTTAGGAACTTTAAGGTTTAATGATTGCCCTATTGGATTTCAGACTTGTGTTGAGCCTGTAGCACCTTTATTTTGGCCAATTTGTGTCATTTGGAACTGGTGTATTTACCCAATCCCTGTACCCCCATTGTATCTAGGAAGTAACTCATTTGCTTTTGATTTTATAGGCTCTTAGGTGAAAGGGACTTGCCTTGTCTCAGATGAGACTTTGGACTTGGACTTTTGGGTTAATGCTGGAATTAGCTAAGACATTGTGGGACTGTTAGAAAGGTCACAATTATGTTTTGAAAGGTGAGGACATGAGATTTTGGAGGAACCAGGGGTGGAATGATATAGTTTGGCTCTGTGTCCCCACCCAAATCTCATCTTGAATTGTAGTCCTCATAATCCCCAGATTTCATGGGAAGGACCCCATAGGAGGTAATTGAATCATGGAGAGTGTTACCCCCATGCTATTCCCATGATAAGTGAGTGAGTTCTCATGAGATTTGATTTTACAAAGGGCTTTTTCCTCTTTGCTTGGCCCTTCTCCTTCCTGCCATTATGTGAAGAAGGATGTTTTGTTCCTCTTCCACCATGATTGTAAGTTTCCTGAGGCCTCCCCAGCCATGCAGAACTGTGGGTAAATTAATCCCCTTTCCTTTATAAATTACCCAGTCTCAGGCAGTTCTTTATAGCAGCATAAGAAGAGAGTAATACACCTCTGAAAAAAGCTGTGTAAAATAGAATGCTGCTATACTTATTACAAGAGAAATAGAAGATCAAAGACATGAGACCATTTGTGTCTCTTGATAAGGTTATTCTTTCTGTATTTCAAAATGTCACAAATAAAAGAAATTATAAACAAAAAGTTTGTAACTTGAAGTCTGAACAATAGGGTTTTGATGGACTAAATAAAGGCCTCTCTTCTCTTGTTGTCTGAAATGCTGTCTAGATAGTTGGACATTATTATGGTTAATTATCTAATTATACCTCCTTAAAACATTCAGGTTTGTTAAAAACATGATGTTATTGTTATTGTCAGTGATTTAGAAGATATGTTTCTGATCTGGAAAATTTTGATTTTGATTTTCCTTTTTATCCAATTCCAGAAAAGGAACTGGAAAGTTTGAGATAGTTACTCGTATAGTTTCTGGTTCCCTAAACATTGTTGGAGATACCCTATTACTTACCTTTTTTTTTTTTTAGACTCCATAGAGAGTGATTCTGATGCAAGTATACCCATAAATAGAATATAATCAATTATATCACTGGTGCAGTCCAGCTATTATGATCAATTATTATCTATTTCTTGTAATCATTCCTCATTTATTTTAATAGTTTTCTATAACTTTACCTGCATAACTTAAATAACTTAAATTTTGATGTTTGCTTGCAATAATCTATTTTCTGGCTATTCTTTAGGGTAGATAATTTTTATAAATAGCTGAATTTATCCTTTGAGCATTTTAAAATTGCATTAAATTCCCATGTTTGTCTGCAAGTTACAGATTATGTCACTTTACCATATCACTCTTTTCTGCAGACAAGCATTAACGTCTATGGGTGATTTTGTATTAACAGCAAACAACTTCATTTTAGTATTCTCTGCGTTGGACTTTGTAAAGTTAAGGAAGTGGTGTAGTAATATTTACTAGTTGTGTGATTTTGAATGTTAATTAATTTATCCAAATTCAAATTTCTTTCACCAGATTATAGGGAAACTTACAATTGCCTAGTTGATTGTCCATATAAATTAGGGATAATATATATTAAAATACCAAAAATAATGATTGGCATTTGTTACATATTATCAGCTGAAGGTGAAATTTGAAAGGAGTGCTTTATTACTCATAAAATATTGCAGCCTTCAGGGTTGTCATTCTGACTGGCTGGGAAGCATAGCCTCCAGCCAGAAGTCAGAAACAGATACTTCAAGGGTGGAAAGAGTAAGATAGTAATTTATGCTGAATGAGGTAGCCAAGTATAAATATTCAGTAAGCTATGGAAGGAGTCGTAATTGTTCACAAATGGAGAAACAGGCACAGCACATGTGCAACTGAGCTTCATGCCTCTCCACAGGACCCATGTTCAAAAAAATGGTGACAACAGCATGAACTCAGGGCACTCTCTGATGTTAAAAAGTGAAGCAGAAGGCATGAAAACCCTCACTGTGCATTCTCTCTAGACTGTCTAGAACCCCTCAGTCATCAGTGGTCTCTTAGGCAAAAAAAGGAGGGGCAGCATCAGGCGATTGGTTGATCTCAGTGGCGAAGTCTTTTTTTTTCCCCCCCTTTGAATATAGAGCCTTTTGGCTTGTTTTATTTTTCTCTTCTTTTTTTTAATTTCCATAGGTTATTTGGGAACAGGTGGTGTTTGCTTACATGAGTAAGTTCTTTAGTGGTGATTTTGGTGCACCCATCACCTGAGAAGTATACACTGCACACACTATTTGTAGTCTTTTATCCCTTACCCCCTTCTCATCCTCTCCCCCTGAGTTCCCAAAGTCCATTGTGTCATTCTTATGCCTTTGCATCCTCATAGCTTAGCTCCCACTTATTAGTGAGAACATATGATGTGTCTGTGTGTATGTGTGTATGTGTGTGTGTGTGTATATATATATACTACTCAGCCATAAAAAGAAATGAATTAATGGCATTTGCAGCAACCTGAATAAGATAAGAGATTATTATTCTAAGTGAAGTAACTAGGGAATGAAGTCTTTTTAAAAGGACTGATTTCTGTTTAACCTTCAGGGAGGGGATATAATGAGGGGTCTGTAACCTCCTATCTAGTCATGACAGGGAATTCAGCTTTCATGGTCTCTTTGTAGCCCCATGGGCTCTTTGTTGGCCAAGAGATCATCTGTTCCATTGCTTGGGATGCTTAGAATTTTATTTTTATTTCTCAATATTATGATTGTTGCAATGAATGATAATACATTATCATTAAAAATAATAAAAATAAGCCATTAATTCAGTTACCTTAATTAGGTAATTTTATTAGAAATACCCCTGCTACTATTTTGAAAGATGGTCTTGAAACACAGAATAAATTATGGAAAGATTATAGAGACTGTTTGATTTAAAAAACTCATTTCAATTAATTGGTTTTAGTACACGTCTTGTCATTCCTCAAGTACTGCTCTTAATTATTTCCTTACTTGGATTGGCTAATGGTTTTTCTCTTCATATGAATTTTATGAAATAAATCAAGGTCAAGTTTAAGATAGAAAAAGGATGCTTTTAGAGAAGGCAAAGTAGGGTCTTAAAGATGGAATTTGTATGACAAATTATCTTGCCCTTTGCTTCTGTTTCAGGGGCATACTTCTTATAAAATATTTGCTGACAAGGTAGAAACACAATTTTAGTTTCTTGTAAATAGCCAAGAGTATTTGTAGTCAGTTTTCCCAAGCACATTTGCTTTATATTGTACCAAGTCGCTATTGTCTATCATTAACGTATCACTAACAATCATATTATGTGAACACTTAATAATTATCTACCTTCATGCTGAGATTCCTTGACTTACTATATGTACAATGAAAATGTTGAATCAGCTTTTTTAGTACAAGGTCATTGACAGGCCATGTGGGAGACACTGACTGATAAGAATGGAATCTTCTCACTCAGCCCAATGCTCCACCAAAGGGAGATTTTCACTTTGTTTCTTATTAGCACGATTCACAATTGAGATGTGGGGATGATCTTATGGTTCACTTCTCTAATGTGTTGGAGTTGGCCTTCATGGGTTTGCAAGAGCTGGCTCTTAAAATATTAGAAAACTTGCTAACTGGTTTTTGAATACTTGGTAGCTTGAAATTGGTAACAGTGTGAATACTTATACCACACAAATTGGAAAATGCCTCTGCCTCTCTATTCCCCAAAGATCTTATTGTTAAACATTTATTAGCACATCTGGTTTACTTCCACAACTTTAGTACTCAGCTAGTACTAGAAAAGTCCCTGATGAATACATTTGTTCTTTACTAAAAGTTTCAAGTGACAGAAATTTAAAAAAAAAAATACTGCAGAAACTACACTGCTCTGCGTATAACTTCTTTTGAATAGTTAATAATTTCCTACAGTCTGGCCAGGCACAGTGGCTCAGGCTTGTAATCTCCGCACTTTGGGAGGCCAAGGCAGGTGTATAATCTGAAGTCAGAAGTTCGAGACCAGCCTGGCCAACATGGCGAAACTTCATCTCTACTAAAAATACAAAAATTAGCCATGCATGGTGGTATGTGCCTGGAGTCCCAGCTACTCAGGAGGTTGAGGCAGGAGAATTGCTTGAACCCAGGAGGTGGAGGTTGCAGTGAACTGAGATCATGCCACTGCACTCCAGACTGGACAGCAGAGTAAAACTCTGTCTCAGAACAAAAACAACAAATTTCCCACTAGTCTAAGTAGATGGAAAAAAAATAGTTTTTTTCCAGTTATGAGAAGTTTACCACAACGTGGCTGTTCTAGGTCCAAAGTACGAATGCTTTCTATTTAAAATCATATTTCGGAAGATAAAGTTTTAAAAAAATGTTAAAGGCAATGACAAAAGAAAAGATTTTAGTATTATTACCAAGTGACTTCAATATAAAATTTTATCCATTAATGCAGCATCACGAACTTCCTGTAATTTTCTTTCTGCTCTCAGATGAAGGGATTATAGGTTATTGCCACCTAAGAAAGCATGGGATCAGAGTCTTAAAATAAATCAATATTCATGTGGTCTAAAATGATTCCTCCTGTAATAAAGTCGTACCGTTTTCAATCAAAAATATAATTCAAATGGGGAATTGGCAAAATTCCAATGCTTGCTGTATGGTTAGTGGTTTTACAACTAATTCCTTGTATCATAGTGCATGATCCTTGGATTCATGTCCCTGATGATCAGTCACTTTGTTAATTCACCTGTCCATCAGGACTCATTTGTGATACCTTATTCTTCCTTCAGATGGTTTAAATTTTAATAGAGAATACAATTCTCATCTTCTAAAAGTGCATTAGATATCGTCATCTACCTGGGTCTTATTTATTAAAAGACCTTCCAAGAATATAGCTAGGAAATTTTCTTCCTCTTTCTGCTTTTTAAAAACTGTTTGTTTTCATATATCAAAACCTGCTCATTATAACAAGTGAAATGATAGAGATGAACAGAGAAAAAGCTAATAATTCTCACCTAAGTCCCTCTTAATGATTACCTTTCTGTCGTAACAACTTTTTATATACATATATTATTTCATGTCATTTTCCAAGTTCATAAATACATACACAAATGGATATAACTCATTATCATTTTGTTGAAGTTTTATCAAGGTGGAGGCACAAAATAAACCTCATTTTATGACTTTTTTTTAACAGAAAATGTATTATGGATATCACTCCTGGACAATAGATACAGGTCCTACTCACTCTTAATGACCAGGCAATATTCCATAATATAGATGTATCAATGTTTTCAGCTATTCATTTATCTATAAACCTTCATATTATTTTTCTATTTTATCTCTTCTACAAGAAATACTGCATTAAAGATGTTTACCTGTGTGTAGGTGTGTGTGCATGTATACAGTTACTTCAGTGAAAAAAAAAATTCTAGAAGAGTTACTACTACATTTTTAAATAGATATTACCAAATTGTTTTTCAAATAATTGTATCAGTTGATATTCCCACAAGTAAACTTTTAGGAACTATTTACTTTCAATGACCAAAATAATTTGGTACTATTACCGACTGATTTAAATGTAGAATTTCAACCATTAATACAGAATTATTAAAAAGGATATGAGGATGAATTTCTCCACATACTATCAAGTGCTGGATTTTATTGTTCCTGTTCATTTTTGTTGGATTCAGAAGCCTGAAGTTTGCTATTTTACTATTCATGCTTCTGAGTCCAGTAAATATCAATTTTAATATATGCCAATCTGATAAGAATAAAAATGTGGTCTTCATGCCCACTAGTGAGACTGAACATCTTTTCATATACTAAGATTCTAGTTTGAATTTTATTTTGTTAATTATGTTTCAATTCATTACTCATTTTCCCTTTAATCTTTTAATTTTTGAGTTTTATTTCATCTCATAAATTTATGAGTTTCCTTTATCAAATATATTAACAATTTTCAGTAAACATTCATGGTTACAAATACAGACTGGTGCCAGACTACCTGCCTTCAAATCCTGTCTTCCACATCTCTTACCAGTGTGTCTTTGGGGAGGTGTCCTGTCTTCCCTGTTTTCAGTTTCTTCATTTATAAAATGGAAAGAATGCCAAGACCTCCCTCACTGGGCTGTTTTGAGGAAGAAGTGTTAGCTATTAATATATATGCATTAGCTCTTTCCCCCTGTGATTTTGTTTGTCTTTGGACTTTGGGATATCTTTCATTTTACCAACTTAAAGGTTTTTTTATGTTGTTAAATATGTCTATTTTGCTTTATGGATTATGCATTTTCTTTCAGTTAAAGATCTCTCTCCTAACTCTTTTATTTTTCAGGTATTAACTTTTATTTTATTTTATTTTTATTCTATTTTATTTTATTTTTGAGATAAGGTCTTGCTCTGTCACCAAGGCTGGAATGCAGTGGAGTGATTATGACTCACTGCAGCCTCTAGCTCCTGGGATCAAGCGATCCTGCCACATCAGCCTCCTGAGTGGCTGGGGCTACAGCTGTGTGCCACCATGCCCAGCAAATTTTTTTTAATTGTTTACATTCAGTTTTATAATTTTTCTCTATCGTTCCTATGTTTCTAAATAGCTAGTAAATTACAGGATAACTAAAACTATGCTCAGTGATTGCTGGTGCTAAATTGCATATATGAAATAACTGTAAAACAAGAAGTAATTAAAATAATAAATAATTTTCATTATTATAGATTTTGAAGCTAAGTTAAAATTGCTACATTGAACATTACAATTTAAAAATACACATCAAAGAAGCATTTATTATTTTACTTATTTTGGGGTCATTTTCACCAAACTGGCAACCTCATGGGTACAAAAACATTGAATAGTGTATAGTTTCTGATTTTGTGTCCTTGGTTAACGACAGGAAGCACAGAACTCAAACCTCATACACAAGCAACCCATCTTACTATGGCTTTCCTATCCAGGCATTGCCTCGACAAAACATACTCACATTTAGCCCAGTTCATTCTTTTCCATGCATGTGGAATAATGATATTCAGATTTTCTAAGAAAACTGATATTTCCCACACTCACTTCTTCGCACTGCAGTTTAAGAGTATATGAAAGCTAATTACCCTTTGGTCATCCAAGTTTGAAAGAGTTATTTGGGCTTTCACATTTTTCTGTTACCTTGTTAGTGTAAGACTTGTCTATGTTCCTCCAGCTTAATTAAGATCAACTGTGCTTATCAAAGTCATTGATTTCTTCTTTAACATTAAATCATATTCCAAAAGAATTACAAACTTCTCTTGATACATACAGTTTAATTGAGTATAATTATAACAGTTTTATGGTACATTGTTTTTATAAAATTAAATAGAATGTTTCTTACAGAATTTTGTGAAAGACGTTCTGGTTGTGATTTCTGTAATCAAGCTGTCAGAAGGCTAGTCTGTCAAATGAATGAATAAGTGACTTTATTTTAGTCAAAACTACACTTTTATTGCTTTTACCTCCTTGTTGTATTTATAGCACCTAGTTATAATTTCTAATTTGACAGACACTTGAGTCTTGTTGCTGTATTCAGTGGTGTTTCTTGTCACTTTCTTTTTACCTCAGGTGCTTTCATTTCTGCATTTGACTCTAGTATCCAGAAAGTCATACATAATGGCAATTTACACTGAATAATAAAGTAGATTTGTGTGAATTTTTTCCTGAGCTATTCATTTTGAACTTCAAGTCAATATTGAGAATAATATTAACATTAAAAGTAAACTAATTTGCAGCTGAACTTTGCAGTAGGGATCAAGGAAGAGTTTTGCATAAATATTACTATATTTTTCACTATCATAACTTTTTGATTATTTTTGGCTATAGTCATAGTTTTTACTGTTTCAGGTTATCACTTTTCATCTCCTTCCTCTTCCCTTTTCTTCCTCTTCTCTTTTCTTCCTTCCTTCGTTTTTTCCTTCAATCGCTTTTCTTCCTTTCATTTCTCGCTCTCTCTCTCTCTCTCTCTCTCTCTCTCTCTCTCTCTCTCTCCGGTTGAATATAATTGATTGTACACTCTTATGCATTCAGAGAAAATCTTAAAGCTTCTTATCTGAACTGATCTTTTTGTACTGAAGAGAGTAATATGAAAATTGAAGGCAGAAATTTAAGCTCTGATATAATTGGATGTTGAATGTTGGTCCTGTCTTGTCATAGATGGGGAGAATATAGGTAATAGGTTCTGTCTATGTTGAAGTGTTGTCACTCAGTATTCAATTTCAGTACTCCTAAATAGCCTTAACGTCTTTTTAACCTGCACGATTACATTTTCACAACTATAGCTATGCTGCCACTTAAAATGTGTTTATTTGTCTTAAAATTGTTCACCAAATTTCATGCAGAATTCTAAGCCTGATCTCCTTGGAGATATAACTCATTTGGTAGGTAGAGGCTTTCATAAGTAGTTAGCCCAGTTCTCTCCTGCTGTGTTCTTCTCTTCCCTGGCATTTGCCCTGTCTTTTAGGAAATTAATTGCTGCCTTATATATGCCTATTATAGAAGAATAAAATAACTTATTCTTATATGTTCATTTGTGTTTATTATATATAATATAAATATATTATTGTTAATATATATTTATATATTATTTGAAACCTTATATATTCTTACTATGTAAGAATAAAACACTTTCTGGAGAGGAAACAAAACAGACATCAGAACAGTGCCTGGGATAGCCTATTAGATAAATATTGCATTATTTCATCCATGAATGATGGCACAATAAATTTTCTTTTAAAGATTAGCATTTCAGAGAGATGCTCAGACCATACCACTTCTAAGGAAATAATTGTGGCTGAGAAAGGAAGTAAAGATGAATAAGAAGTAGTAAAGGATGGTCATGCACTGAGTAAGCTTTTTTTCATGTTTGTTATCTGCCATAAAGCATTGGGAAAAAGGAACTCTTTTTTTTTTTCAGATGTCCCAATCTTTCAATGGACATATTTACAGCTAGAGCAGTCTTATTCATTTATTCTTTTATTTTGGGAGAGGAAGAAGAGGAGGTAGTAAGGTGATTTCCAAAATGTGGATCTCTAAGTCCCTGTAAATACAGACCAACCCTGCTGGACCTGATACTTTTTCCCCTTCCTCCCTCTCATCCTCATTTTCTTCCTTTTCTTCTCCCTTTCTTTAAAACTATGTTTTGAATGTCTACTTGAAGACCTGTTCAAGGCATTGATATTTATCAGTAAATACAATGGCCAAGAACTTTGCTACCATGTAGTGATTATCTTCTACCACAGGAAGAAAGACAACTAAAATAAAGCAAACATTCAAATGCCAAAATTTAAGATAGGAATAATTACTATTATAAACAGGGTAATGAATTAAAGAGAGATGGAGTTTCATTGATGTTAAGCGTTGACGTAGATTGACTGGCCGTGGAAGACCTACTTGAAAAGGTAAATTTTGAGGGATGACTCGACCAAGAAAGTTCGGTTATGGGGAAATCTGTAGCCGAGGGAAGAATCCTTCTGAGGAAAGGCTGAGTACAGAGGAGGATCATATGACTGGGACTTGGAAAGTGAAGACAAGAATGGTAGAAAGTGAAAGTCCAGGTCTTCTAAACCTTGAAGACCTCTGTAAGTTCAATGAGAAGCCAAAGGGCTGTTATAATAGCATAACACTCAGATCTGATTTGTAGTTTGGATGCTATGTGGAGAAGGGGTTAGATACAGGTTAAAAGAATGAGCACTGGGGTTGGGGTGATTAGGTCCATCAGTAATATGTGTGGGCCTACTGCAAGAGGAAAAATGGAGGGAAATAAATGGGATGGAAGGTTAACAACATGTCACAACAAGGTTGGATCTTACCAGTTTTGTCTAATTCTTGCTATCAACTTCACCTCTAAGCAGATAGAAGTAGGAGAAAGACTGCCCACCCCCTTCCTTTGTCCAGTGAAAAGTCTCACACATGTGAGTGAACATTGTAGCCATTTAGGCAGGAAATTCCATGGTGCTTTGCATTTGGAAAGTGGCCAGGGAAACCTTCCCCTTAGAGCTCTGGAGGTTTGCTGCAAAAAATAATCAGAAAAAGGTGAGGGGTAGAGCTGCACAGGAACAAATGTATAATTATGCAGATTCATTCCCTCAAGTAATTTATTGGTGCTGCTCTTAGAAGAATAGATGAAAACTCTGTCTGGGTGTGGTGATAACTCCAAGTCTCTTCTCAGGTGGTTGATTTTTTTCTGGTTATTTTACAAGATCACTAGGGTGAGGATTTAAGACAATTGCATTTCTTTTGGAAAGAAGCTTTCTTGGTCAGATAAGGAAATTCCACAGAGACTCTCTCCCTGTAATGGGAAGGGACACAAGGCAAAGTTAGAGGAGCATTGATTCTGGGGCATCTTCAAAAGCCTCTCAGCATATCAGAGTGCCAGTCTTTGGGATATTGCTTTTTGAGTTCCAACAAAAGGGATGGATAAATGGAATTGTGAACTTTCAAGGATGTAAACACTCAGTCTCAAAGATTCCTTGTCCTGTAGCATAGGATAAATGTAGAGGTGGGCAAAACTGGCCCAATAAAGCTGGAAGCCCGGGGGCACATGCCCTGGTTGCTCAGCTCTGAGGGAAGTGTCATTACTGATGACATTAAATATGGAGAAAAGTAGAGAGGTGCTATGTATGTTTAGAAGTAAAATGAATCAAGTTGAAAACTGGGTTTAAGGAAGATAGTATGTATCTTCTTAGAGCTTATGATGTAACAAGGAAAGGAGATGTAATGTCAGGGGGAAACCTGTTAAAATTGAATACAGCAAAGAAAATCCCTCCTGCCTCCAGTCCTAGATGTCTTTTTCTTTCAGTATTTTTGATATGACACAGAAATAGGACTAAACTTCGTAGGAAAAGCATAATACCAACCAAATTTCAAATAGTCAACATAATACTTTTCCAGAAAATAAATGGGATTGAAGGTTAATAACCTGTCACAACAAGGTTGGATCTTACCAGTTTTGCTTAATTCCTGAAATCACCACACCTCTAAGCAGATAGGAATGGGGGAAACGCTGTAATGGGAATAGGTTCATTGCCTGATGCACACAGCAAGTCAATACACTAAGACTCTGGGTTGCAACAGAGGAAGAGGTTTAGTCATAGTGTCACTGAATGAAGAGATGAGAAGAAACCTCAAATCTATCTTCCATGGGAATTTGGGATTAGGGTTTTAAAGGTTTTGGAGTGGGCCAAAGCGTGAAGATCATTGACTGGTCAAAGAGTGCAGGGAGAAGTCATGGGACAGGGAGAGGAAGAAGCTGTATTTTTATGCTGGTCCCATTTCCCTGAGGGTGTCCTCAAACTTGTTGCTGGAATTTGGAGTCTGAAAAGCATCTTAAGTGATAGATTCTTAAACAAAAGCCTTACGATTGTAAAGTCAGAGATCCTTTCTATAGGAACAATGGGGATGAAAATCAATTCTTAAACAGTCTTATGACCGAAGTGTCAGAAATCCTGTGTGTAGGAACAGTGGGGATGCAAATGGTCAGTAACCAATGCTAACATGACTTTCAGCAGCAAGAAAATGGGTCAAAGTGCAGCCAGATTAATGCTTAATTATAACTATATTTCTGTCCAGAAAGTGGCATGCAATTCTTATCAACCCTAGGGAGGGGGCAGTTTCAAGACTAAAGAGACAGGGAGGCCAAAAACAGTTTGCTCAGACCATCCAATGACTGGAGCTTGGAGTGAGGGCTACAGTTCCTTGATGGACTAAGAAAGAAAGGAAAAACCCTCTTCATTTATTTTTAAAAATTAATTAATTAATTAATTAAAACTATAACATCCCAAGTGCACTGCTGGGCACAGAGAAGTGTAAGTGGAATTTACATTGTTTCTGACTTTATCGATGTCCAGTGTAATAATAGGGTATTCAGAGGGGGTGTGAGGGATGAAGAGAGGTGAGGCTGAGTAGAGGCAGAAAGGAGTCCAGTGGCAAAGGGCCAATGAAGGAAGCAGGCCACTGTGGAGTGGGGTTAGAGTAGAAGCAAGTGATGTGATGTGATTTCTTATTCTGTGCTATTAAATTTTTGGTCTAAACCTCCTTGATTTCCTCCCCACATCAAGAAGTTGATTACCTGCCTTTGAGGAGCTTGGTCAAGGGATCCTAATTTCAAACATTATGAATTGCAGGCGTGGACAGAGAAGTACATTATTACAAAAACTAATCTAGAAAATGACACAGATTAATTGTGCAAGTAAAGAGAACAACTGAGGCATTTATCAATATTCTATCCCAGAAAAAGAGAAATGTTCCAGAGTCACTTGGGGGAGGTCAATTCTCAGGCCAGTGGTTTAATAATACAAAACAACTTTAACATAGCAGCCTGTTTCATCAACTTTGATTACACTCCTCTGGATGCTTACTTGCCCTTATTGACTGTTAGTAAGATGTTTTCCCTATATTTATTAGAAAAGCAACATTTATATTAAAGATCTGCAAATAAAATAATGTGTTGAAATATGGGGATATTTTGAAACTGCTTAGGTATGGTGAAAGTTAATGATTTCAGTTACATCCTTATAATTACTGTCATCAGGTTTCTACCTTTATGGCTTCTTAATTGTTTAAAGATCATAAAACAGAAAATTTAGCACAAGCTTGAGAAAGATATTATATGGTATAACATAATTTTATATTGATATTATCACTATAAAAAGATTAACAATGGATTTTATTTTCCACACCTTTGATTATTATTTAAACTATAATGCACTATGTACTCTGTAGCATAACATTCCTACTAAATAAACATTCTGTTTTTATTTAGAAACAAGCATTTCTTAAGGTTTTAACTTTTACCAGGCTTACCCTAATGATGCAAAATAAGGAATTGGGGTTCTGGTAGTACATGAAGGGAAAAAGACAGGATGACACTTCCCACTGGGAGAAGTCAAATTTACCCCTCAGAAATGTGGTAGTGAAGGATTTTGTTTGTTTGTTTATTTTCAGATAGGGTTTCACTCTTGTCCATCTGGAGTGCAGTGGTACAATTTCAGTTCATTGCAACCTTGACCTCCCAGGCTTAGGTGATCCTCCCACCTCAGCCTCCAGAGTAGCTAGGACTGCAGGCCTGGGCCACCACATCCAGCTAATCTTTGTATTTTTTGTGGAGACAGGCTTTCGCCATGTTGCCCAGGCGGGTCTCTAAATCCTGAGCTCAAGTGATCTTTCAAGTTTGGCCTCCCAAAGTGCTAGGATTACAGGTGTGAGCCATCATGCCCAGCTGGAATGGTTCCTTTCAGGCTAAATAATTCTCTTTTGGTCAAATTAATTTGCCTCATTCTAGTGTATTGATACTGTAGTCATGAAACCTGATGCCTATCATAATCCCAAAAAACAAAATCCTAAATATAAATATTGAAATTTTGAAACCCGAATTCTGGGGTTTATTCTGGGATTATTGCATTTTCAGTTGTATGCAGGATAGTTGCTTCATGTTAGTTTCATCATATTAGGTGAAATCATTACTTTGTGCATTAGTCTGTCCTTTCATTGCAATAAAGAAATACCTGAAGCTGGGTGATATATGAAGAAAAGAGATTTAATTGGCTCACATTCTGCAGGCTGTAAAGGAAGCGTGGCATGGGCTTCCACTTCTGGTGAAGGCCTCAGGAAGCTTACAATCATGGTGGAAGGCAAAAGGATAGTAGGCGTGTCACGTGGCAAGAGTGGAAGCCAGAAAGAGAAAAGGAGGAGATCTTAGACTCTTAAACACCCAGATCTTAGACTTTTAAACAACCAGAGCAAGAACTCTTTCATCACCAAGGAGACTGCAATAAGCCATTCATGAGGGATTCACCATGATCTAGTACCTCCCACTAGGCCCCATCTCACCAAGGATCACATTTCAACATGAGATTTAGAAGGGGCACACATCCAGGCCATATCACTTTGTTATTGTTTTTATTTGGAAATAAAATATAGTTTAAAGACATATATATGGGTACCAAGTTGACAAGTGCTAAACTTGTGGGACTTAATTTTGGATGTCAACTTGAGAGGATTAAGGAATACTTTAAAACCTGGTAAAACATTATTTTGGGTATATCTGTGAGGGTGTTTCCAGAGGAGATTAGTGTGTGAGGTTGAGCAGACTAGATGGGACATGCTCCCAGTGTTGGAGAGCACCATCTAATTGGCTGGGGCCTGGAGAAAATGAAAACAGAAGGTGAATTGGTCTCTCTTTGAGACTTTCTTCTGCTGCCTTGGAAATTAGAGCTCTGGACTGACTCATCAGCCTTTGGACTCCAGGACTTACAACAGTGGTAACCTGGGTCCTCAGGCTTTCAGCGCCCTCTGACTGAGAGTTACACCATTGGCTTCCCTGGTTCTGAGGCCTTGGGACTTGGACTAATACTATTGGCATCCCAGGGTCTCCAGCTTGCAGATAGCCTGTTATGGGACTTCTGAGCCACCATAATTGCAAATGTCAATTCTGCTACTAAGTCCACTATCGTATATCTATATACATGTCATATTGGTTCTGTCTCTCTGAAGAGCCCTAATTCAGATTTGGTATTGGGAAATCTGAATATCATTTCTTCTTACTGTATTCCTTACAATGTAATGGAAGAGATCTGTGAAATTGTTCTCTTGCAAAAAGGCTGTGTTAAGTGAAGGAGTCTACTTAATGGTGAAAGATAAAAGCTTAAAAGTGAATTATTATTGGTGCTGTGAAAGCAGAAAATCACTTAATTGCAATGACAGAGCAATAACCAGACTTTCAAGTGGACAGCATATACTTACAAAATGTGTAGATCACAACCACTCTCCCAATCTATATGCAGTCGTTTAAAGATAACAGGAGAGGACAAAATGCAGGTGAAAAATACAAGAAGTCTCCCTTGCCAGATTATTTAATCATACATTAATTCTACTCCTCCACACATAGTGCCAATTT
Organism: Macaca nemestrina; assembly: GCF_043159975.1. Lineage (NCBI taxonomy): Eukaryota > Metazoa > Chordata > Mammalia > Primates > Cercopithecidae > Macaca > Macaca nemestrina. The sequence goes on from NC_092128.1 coordinate 68,614,259, forward strand.
GATGTGCTATGTAGTTCATCTTTGCATCATTTCCAGTACTGAGACATATATTATGCAAAGATTTTTAGAGTTTTATCTTATACATTTTTGCAAAATTGACTCCACAAAAGTGCGTTAATACAATATTGACTTCGTGTGTAAGCATTGTGCATGTACGTAAAAAACACTGAAACTTAATAGAGGAAAAGGTCCTTTTTGTACCTCAGCATTTGTGAAAGACAACATTTCTCGATATCCTGGCTTTATTGGCAACTACATATGGAGTGGTGACACAATGCAGTTTTTGGTCAATGTCGTCAAAATTTTGGTTGTCTGTCCTGGTATTTCAGATGACCACAGTTATAAAGCTGGGTGCACACAATTACCAACCATAGTAATATGTATTTATATATTTCACTATTTTACTTTTTTCTTTATCACTATGGTTTGTCTGCTCATAACTATTATACCCTTATAACTGTTGTTAGTATACCTGAGTGGTTATGCTTGCAAAGTATATGTGTTATTATTGCCTATTTTATGGTTAATGTAGCCTATAAAGTGTTTTGTTGTGTTTGCATATGATTCTCAAATATCTCCCTTTAAAAATGTAAATATGTGTCTTTCAAATAATTTAAATTTTTTTTCCAGAATTGTATTTATGAAATTTTGATCTTTTGGGATTTTAGCATTTGGAATTATGGTGTTTGGAATTATATCTTTTGTGACTCTGGCCCAAACCCCATGAAAATGTGTGTGTGTGTGTGTGTGTGTGTGTGTGTGTGTGTGTGTGTGTTGTGTATTCGTATCAGGGAAGGGACACATTAGAAAGTGTGAATTTAAGCTTATGTTCAAAATTTCATCTACCACCTATGCTACCACCTATAACTCTGAAATGTATATATTCAAAACAGTCCATGCCCTCTCCTGGGACCCACATATATTTCCTAGAGGCAGCACTATTGTGGGTAAGAGCAGGGATTTTGAAGTAACAGTTCTAACCATGTCATAACCCAGCTGTGTAACTTTGTGTGAGTTACTCACCTCTTTGTGCTTCACTCAGTTTCATTTCATAAGGTTGTATAAAAATTAAGAGAATTTATATAAAATGCTCACATCAGGGCCTGGTAATAGCACCATATAAATGATCACATTTATCATTATTACTATCATATCTTACTGTCTATTGCACATCTCCATCATCAGGATGTCTCACAAACAACTAAACTCAGTATGTGCTCAAATTAACTTTATCTTCTGACTCTCTACCTCTCTCCCAATCTCCTCCTCTTCTGTATATTATATGTGTACTCTTGCCCAAGTCAGTTATCTTGGTTTCCTTGAAACATTCATCACTCCCAATTCCTAGGGGGTCCAGTTATTCTTCATATACTCATCAAAAGCACTGCCCTTGTCTTCCCAGCTGCTAGTGCTTGAGGCAGACTCAATACCATATCCAGGAGGCATCACCATGATATCTTCCTGATGACCACTACTTCCAGAAAGAAGGCCCTTCTCATCTGTCCTTTACTCTGTCAATAGGATGTTTTTCTTAAATAGTAAACAGAAATATACAATCCTGCCACTCACATACTTAGAAATCATTCCATGTATCTCCATTCTTTACAGAACATATGAACTTCTAGATGTGGAGTACAAGGCACTCATAGTCACCCCTGTAATTACTTCTTCCACAGCCTCTTGGTTTGTCTCCCATCTCCAGTTGGACCTTGTTACCTCCCCTCAAACCCCATTTTTACCACTCCCAAAAGTCTTGCCCTAAGCAGTATTGGCCTGACTTCTACCCAGCCTCCACCTCAAAAAGAGTTAGCACTCCTCTCTGCGTTTTCTTGGCAATCAGTCTCTCCAGAATGGCTTTTGTCATATTATTTTGTTATTTTTGTTTATATATTGATATTTTTTCTTATTTTGACTGTTAGCTCTTTGAAGGCAAGACTATACCATATTATTTTTGTTTCTTGGTACTTAAAATAGAACCTGTTACACAGTAGGTGTTCAGTTAATATCTTTTCAATTAGTGAAGGGAGTAGTCTGAGGTAAGTCAGGGAATTGACTGCTGATGACTAACACATCATCTCCTGCCCATTATTTCCTATTAAGTGGACACAATCAACTCAAGTTTTTATTTTCCAGGTTCATCAAGGTGAGTATAATAACTCAAAGAGACTTGTAATTCCTAAATACTTAGTTATATTTTTATGCTTTTTTCCTACCTTCTGGTATTGTAAGGATTCACTTATGAAATAATAAATTTACATTATCAGAAGAAACTTGCTATGAATAGAAGCTTTTACTTTTCCCTTACTAGCTTTTGACCTTAGGATAGGTACTTTAACCTTCTAAGATACATCTGAAAATTTGACATAATAATAATACTTTACTTCATGATTGTTGTAAGAAGTAGGATAATCTATTTATAGTACTTAGTACAATGTCAGACATGAAAGTAAGTACAGTGTAAGTATTAGCAATCGTTATTAATTGTTCAACTACAGCAGAACTGTACCTCCCAGCTAGAAAGAAATGACACAAAATTGCTGGTCAAACTAAGCTACTTTTTTTTTTCTTTATGATCACGAAAGTGGTTAAATTTGGGGCATTTTGAGGACCTACTGCTTGTCGAATGCTGTGCCAGACTTGGAAACATATAGCTATTTGTTTATGAGAATAAATTCTTTAGTCAATTGGCTCATAGTCTATGGTTTCAAAAATGTTCATCTTTAGAATACATATTGGAAGCAAAAGAAAATAGGAACCTAGCTCAAATGTAAATCAAACTGAGGCGTCAGTAGAACAAATCACCAATCAACAGATACCTGTTAGGTATCGTGCTATGCAGAACTCATAGGAAGAAGTTTCATGCCATTCAGTTAATTATTAGAGAGAAAAACTGGTAGTAATCAAGATGGGAAACTGGGGGAAGCAAATATAGAACCCCCTGTGTTTTATGATCTATAGGAAATGAGAATGTAGAATAGCTTCATGTGAAGAAAGAGGAAAACCATCACAATGTTGAAAATATTTTCTTTGCTTTCAAATTATTTAACTAAAATTGTCTGCATCAGTAGAGGAAGACCCCAGTATTTCATTCAATCACCCATTCATTTGTTCATTCATTCATTAAACGTGTAACTAAGTACCCAGGCAAGTAGAATACACTGAATCACAATTGGTTGAATGAATGAGTGAATAGCTAGGACTGTCCTTGGTGTTGGTTACAGCCAGTAGAGAAATCAGAAAAAGTGCCCTCACAAAAAATATATTTTCAAATTAGTAGTATTGTGTGTTACTCTCAATAAACTACCAACTAAGATGTATTGGGTAGTTTAGAGGTGGTTGTGTCAGTGCAGCAGGTTGGGTTCTCAAGGAAGCAGACTCTGAGACAAAGTTTAGTGTTCAGAATATTTATTAGAGAAGGAGCTGAAGCAGTATTGGGCAGAGGGAGAGGTCAAGCTGCACTGCAGCATTGGCAGACCCTCTGTGGAGCTCTGGACCTTTAATGGTTACCCAGAGTTGTGCTACCTTGGGTCCAAATGACTGGGCTTTTGTAAGAGTGCCTCAGCCAGCCACTGGATATTGTCTGCTCCAGAAGAATATAACTTTGAGTGAGGCTGTTCTCTCTCCTGGAAACAATCCCTTAAGGGCAGACAGCTGACTATCCACTCACAGCCCTCCCTGAAACTGGGGCAACAAGTTCTTCCTTGACAAGCAAGCTGCCTGGTATAACCCATGTCTACCATAGTCACTTAAGGTTTCAGGAGCAATAACCTAAGAACAACTCAGATTGGCTTATATAATGATTAGCTAAAATAACTGAAAAGTTGAGAACTAAGTAAACCTTAAATGTGGTTTTCATTAGAGCTCACCATCTTGCTGTTTATTTCTTGGTTGATGGATTGATTGTTCCTTTATAAAAGTCCGGTCATATAATCATGGAAAAAAAATCCTGATCCTTTCCCCCTTTTTAAGATTTCTAATCCCTAAGGTTCTTTTCTGGTGGGGCATGTCATGTGCACATTAAGACATTTGACAGAATTCCTGTTCTCCACCCAACAGATGCCTATAGTAAACTGGAGGCTTCTTTGTAATTCTCTCTCATCCTCCCTGAATGTTGGTGGTAAATATTCTTAACTTCAGTGAAAGGTGGTCACATCACAAATAACAGAAGCAGAATTCAATTGTCTGGTGGACACCCATGCTGATTACCTGTTCTCTGCATCACACTAGCTTCACTTAAGAGTCATCCAGAAAGGCAAGAATCAGGCTGGGCACAGATTTTCATGATTGTCTCCAGAACAGAATTATGGAGAAGGCTAGAAGAAAAATTGCCTGGGGTGCCAGGCCACAAAAGCCACTAAAATATCACTGGAAAAAGTGTGGAGGAAAAAAAAATGACTAGAATTTCTCTCAGGGAAGGTACTGTTTGTGGTCAGAAGAAATACTACCATGAGCCGCCTGTCAAGAGAAAGAACCCTCTGATAGGAGCTTGCCAGAGCAGCTGCCCTCTAGGTCATGTGAGCAAGTAAAGTGCAGAGCATGTGTTTCGATGAATGAGGCCTGCACTGTGAGCTAGAAGTAAATCATTCAGTGGTATTGCCACTGGCTGCCTTTCTTCTCAGCCCTGAAGGCAGCCTGCTGGTGCCAGCATTGAGCTTTCTTCTTACACATAGTGGAACAAATGTACTGATTGGAGTCCCATGTTACCAGCTGGGCCAAAGTAATCCTCACCCTTCCTCTCAGCCCATAGGATTTCTGCAGGGATGCATCATATGTGTTTGTTTTTCTTTTTGTATTCTGGTGATGCAATAAAGCTCACCAATATGGGACCCCTTTAAAACACTGAAAGGGGCCAAGTAATTTATACACATGTTTATTAATCAGTCTTTTCTTACTGCTGTAACAAATTCCTACAAACACAGTGGGTTAAAACACCAATTTATTCCCTTATAGATCTGGAGGTCAGAAGTCTAAAACCAAAGTGTTAAAAGCCTGTGTTTCTTCTAAAGGCTTCTGGTGGGATTGGGGAGGGGTTTTTGCTTCCTTGCTTTTTCCAGCTTCTAGAGGCTGGCTGCCTGCATTCCCTGGGTTGTGCTCCTCCTTCACATCATCTCAACCTTTTACTTCTATCCTCAGATCCTCTTTTGTCCCTCTGATCTCCTGCCTCCTTTTATAAAGACTCTTACCCCTTCATTATGTCCATCTCCTGATAACCCAGGATAATCTTCCCATTTCAAAATGCTTAATTTAATCACATCTGCAGTCTTCTGTTGTAGATAGTGGCTGGTAAATTTTGAGGATTAGAAAGTAGACATCTTGGGGAGCCATTATTCTGCCCACCACAACACAATCATATGTTTAAGTACAATTTGTGGAAAATATTGCATGCACACTCAGTTAAAATGGCCATCTCTAATAACTTCTGATATCACACTTTACCTAAGGTTTGGTAGCGTTGGATAGTTTCCAGCATTCAGGGTTCTAAGGGGAATTTGGTTTGAGAACACATTTGGTTTGGTTTCATGGGACATACTGATCACAGTTATAGCGTGTATTTTTAAGGTGTTGCTGGCTAGCTGCTGTGGGAATGACTTCCCAGGAGTAGTCCTACTGCCCGTTATGTAACTCATTCAACATTGTTCCCTGAAGGTCCTGGACCAAGGATCAAACTGCAATAAAATTATGTTCTATGGTGCCTGGAACTCTTAAGTATATAGGCAGTGGAGGGGAATCAGTGCTCAAAATACCTGGGAGCCTGAAAACAAGTCTGTAGAAAATGATGAGAACGATTAGCAGGTTAAAAATGTAAGTGAAGAATTTGTTTTTCATTGATGGCTGGCGAAAATTATCCTTAATTAAAAACCAGTTTTAATCAAACATGCTAGAAGACAGACTGGACTTTCTTTAAAAAAATTATCTTTATATAAAATGATATTACCAAATATTTGTCATCTGGGGTAACAATTAATGAGTATGCAGGCAAAAATTGTAGAGAAAAAATTGTTTTTAAGCTATGTCAGGCAGTTCATAATAAGAACATTACATTCTTTTGCTTCTTTGTTTTGTTTTGTTTTGTTTTGATTTTTTGAGATGGAGTTTCGCTCTTGTTGCCCAGGCTGGAGTGCAATGGCATGATCTCAGCTCACTGCAACCTCCGCCTCCTGGGTTCAAACAGTTCTCCTGCCTCAGCCTCCTGAGTGTTCTTATTCTAATTTATGATGTTTGTGGTGTATATGTATCTCTCACATATATATATATCTCTCTCTCTTATGTGTGTGTGTGTATATATATATCTTATGGTTTTTTTTATCATCCTAAATATTTAATACCTAGATATCTAACTATTTTTTGTATACCAAACTGTATAAGCTTCACATCTCACAAAATTGGGATCCAACACCGGTTACACTTGTGTCAGTCAGGGTTCAATCAGAGAAGCTGATAAGCTACCAATCAATCTATCTATCTTCCAAACTACCTACCTATAAATAAACATGTATTATAAGGACTTGGCTTGTGTAATTGTGTGCAGCTGCTGATTAAGCAAGTCTGAAATGAACAGGGCAGGTAGTTACGAAGGGAAGATCCAGGAAAGGGGAAGCAATTATAGACCAAGTCGTCGATTGGAATCTTTATCATCAGCAGGAGCCCAGGCCTTCGTAGGGCTTACTTGGTTGAGTTAGGCCCATCCAGGATAATCTCCTTCATTTAGTGGCAGATACACAGAGACTTTCATTATGTATGTACAAATTTCTTGGCAGCATCTCAATTTGTGTCTGATTGAGTAACTGGCAGAAGGTGTATGCATGTACCAAATGGTTGATGTCTTCCCTTTCATAAGCCTAGCCTAGTCCAGCCTAGTCCACAGCAAACACCCATGGCAACACTCCTAGTGTTATTGGCCAAAGTTGTGTCTTCCTGGAACACTGAGAGTTGGAAGACTTCCGTTCTCTTGGGATTCATACTCATTACCTTATTAGCTGCATGTGTATTTTAGCTGGTAAAATTTTACAAAGGGAAGTAGGTCAATACCAGTAGTTAGCCACAGGGGCTGTGAAGTCAAACAACCTGAAATCAAAGTCAGGCTTCATCATATTCTATCTGTGTGACTTTAGGCACATGTCCAAACTATGGTATCTTTTTTTTTTTTTTTTTTTTTTTTTTGAGACAGAGTCTCGCTCTGTCACCCAGGTTAGAGTGCAATGGCACAATCTGGGCTCACTGCAAGCTCCGCCTCCTGGGTTCATGCCATTCTCCTGCCCCAGTCTCCCGAGTAGCTGGGACTACAGGTGCCTGCCACCACACCTAAACTATGCTATCTTTTTTTAGAGAGTGTTTATGTTAAAAGATTTTTTAAAAGTTTAAGCAAGATAATCCATGAAAAATGCTTAAACCAGTGTGGATGACAGTGCACTCAAATGTTAGTAGTTAAGAGTTAAATATCAACTATTTTCAACCAGAGAGCATACTAGATGCTTTTATTTATGCGAGTTCATTTGGTCTTTATAATTAGTGTTGAGAAGTTTTTAAGACAGAATTGGATAAATAAGAAAAATACTGTGAGCTTTTTCCTCTTAAAGTTGTAGCAATATATTCCCATTTTGTTACTTTCCAAAATAAGGGTACATATGTCTAGAATATTTTATATATTACTGAAGCCTGATAACATTTTTAGTATATTCTTAAGATGTTTTATTATATGAATGTTTTATGAAATAGAAACAACGTCTCTTAAAACCAAACATCTGCATTAAGTTATTACCTATTTATAAATATTTTTATTCACTGATTTTTCTGTAAGGAGAGTAAATGTGATCACAATGTTTAATGTATTACTAAAAAGAAACACATGATGTTTAAAAAAGCTACCCTGACATTTTTCAAAATGCTGTCTTACGCAAGGCATTGGCTGCATTCTATATTGGGAATAGAGAGCAAACTACTGGAAGAGCAAGAGATAACATTATAAACGGGAGATGCTATAGTACTGGCGTGTAATAGGGCTACCTGGAATGTTTTAAAATTTTTAATTTGCCCTTTATAAATCTACATAGTGAATGAGACTCTGTTAAGCACTATATGAATAGATTAATTCAAAAGTTATCAGTATGTGTCTTTGAGAAAAGAGCCAATGTTTTGTTAGACTAGACTAGGAAATTTGGACTGTGAGGGACCAGACGCTAGAGACACTTAGAAGACTACAGATGGGTCTCCCTAAGCCTGTTTAGAAACAGTCTTCAAGGCTAGAACTGAGATGAGTTTGTGCCCCAGGGGAAGGGGCCAGTGCCTCTGAAATATCAGTACTGTGCTCAGGAATGGTGACTGGGAATCACTGAGCATGGCTTGTGATTGGACAACAAGAAGCATGAGCAGGTACTCTTTTATGAGTTGTGACCCCAGTACTCTGTAGGTAAGAGACAAAAAAGGGTGATTCTCCAGGACTGACTGACTTATTCGTAATGTGACTGTGCTTTATGAAAGGAGAAAACGTGTAAGGCCTGCCTGCCATAATTACTGTGACCAAGATGACAAGAGAAATCTGTTATGCACCTTTACCTAGAGAGCTTCAGTTAAATGGAGTTTGATGGGGCACAAAGTGTTAAAGGGCAAGGCGCTCCCCACAGAAGGAAAACTCGTGTACCATTAAAGTCTCAATGTCTCAAATGAGACTATGTATGTGAAATTAAAATCATACCATTACAGAACTAAATGAGCTTATTAAGGATAATTAGGGAATTTTTAACCAGAAAAAAGAAATATGCATAGTTTAGTCATCCAAATACAATCACTATTTGATTCATTCCTTTAAATTTTTTAAATGTAGAATCTGTTTATGTCAATTTTGCAATTATATCACATATAAATTTTTGTACTTTTAAAAGTATAACATACTATAAGCATTTTGAATGTTATTCTATGATATTTTATGAACATTATCTTAATGACTGTACAATATTCCATTTTGTGATTGTGTTATGTTTGGAACTGTATATACTGTGGTCTATACTTACACTTTTAGAAATAGTCTGCCATGTATCTTTTCAGTAGAATTTTTCCCCAGTATTTAGCACTGTACTTAAAAGCCTAGATGCTAGAATTGAATAAACTCAATTTTAAGCCACTTAATATTTGAATGACCTTGGAAGATTATTTCTTTTTAAAATGTTTCAGCATTATCATCTGAAAATTACGATAATAATACCTGCTGGCAGAATTAGAGTGAGGTTAATTGAGATATGCATGAAAGCAAGATGCCTGCTACAAACTACTGCTTGATAAGTGGTACCTTATTATTGAGTTTATTTTCCTAGGGAAAAGCAAAATTATTGTGTCTAAGGGGTGTAAAGGTTTTATTTAATATGTTTCTTGTTACCTACTGCCAAAGTATGTTTTCAAACATCCAGACAATTAACAGCAAACAAATCAGTAGACAAGATTTTTTAGACTCTGTTCTGTGTTATGAAGTAAAGTGGCAAGGCACATTAGAAGGTAACCTTACTTGCAGGAGTAGTTGGCAGATAGAAATTATTTCAAGTACTATGGTCCCAAATATCAAGATTCTTATTTTTTGTTTTTGAGAAAATTGCAAATGCAAAAAGCGCTGGCTTGAGAATAAGCTTAGCAAGTCTGAGAAACAGAAAATTGATCCAGGTGAAGGAGCACGCTCAGAATGAGCTGAGGTGTGATGGCGGGGGTCCAGGCTAGACCTTGAGGTGCCCCCAGGTCATGATAACAGCTTCAGGTCTGGCTCCCAGAATGATGTAATAACACTGGAGGGTTTATGCAAGATGAGGTGAATGTTAGAATCAGGCTGCTGTCTGCTGATACCATCTCAGTTACTTCTTAGCTGTGTGAGCTGAGAGCAAGTTAAGTTCTCTGAGGCATGGTTTCTTCATCTGTAAATTGATGGTAATAATAGAATCTATGTCCTTGGTTTGTTGTGAAGACAAAATGAGATGCACTATGTCACAATTCAAACCACTGTGCCTGGCCTACAGTAAGAATTTAGTAAGATTTAACCTCAGGCTCAGTGTCAACTTTTATAAGGTCAGTAGACCATTGACTTTTTTTCTTGAACTCAAGGAGCTCGCTGCCCCTTAATGGGCATTCAAGTCTTCATTTGTAGAGAAAGAGAAAAACTGTGTACTATCTTATCATGGTATTTCTCCATTCCTAGTTATCAAGATTTCAAAATATAGTCATCCCCCAGTATCCATAGAGTAGTGGGGGATTGGTTACAGGACCCCTGTGAATACCAAAATTCGTAGATGCTCAAGTCTCTCATATAAAATGGTGTAATATTTGCATATAACGTATGCACATCCTCCTGTATAATTTAAATCATCCCTAAATTACTTATCATACTACTACTATGTACATATTTGTTACACTGTGTTGTTTAGGGAGTATTGACAAGAAAAACTATGTTTATGTTCAATATAGACACAGCTGTCCTTTTTCTGAATGTTTTTGATCTGAGGTTGCTTCAACCCATACATGTGGAACCCATTCAATTCAAGGGTTGTCTGTATTGTATTGTGAAGACCAACTCAATCAGGAAATTTCAGTACCTAAATAATGCTTTGACAAAAATATTACTTTGAAAATGTATGTGTCTGGACTTAAATGTGTTTTTTTTTCTTTTTTTTTTAAATTTATTTATTATTATTATACTTTAAGTTGTAGGGTACATGTGCATAACGTGCAGGTTTGTTACATATGTATACTTGTGCCATGTTGCTGTGCTGCACCCATCAACTCGTCATTTACATCAGGTATAACTCCCAGTGCAATCCCTCCCCCCGCCCCCCTCCCCATGATAGGCCCCGGTGTGTGATGTTCCCCTTTCTGAGTCCAAGTGATCTCATTGTTCAGTTCCCACCTATGAGTGAGAACATGCGGTGTTTGGTTTTCTGTTCTTGTGATAGTTTGCTAAGAATGATGGTTTCCAGCTGCATCCATGTCTCTACAAAGGACACAAACTCATCCTTTTTTATGGCTGCATAGTATTCCATGGTGTATATGTGCCACATTTTCTTAATCCAATCTGTCACTGATGGACATTTGGGTTGATTCCAAGTCTTTGCTATTGTGAATAGTGCTGCAATAAACATACGTGTGCATGTGTCTTTATAGCAGCATAATTTATAATCCTTTGGGTATATCCCCAGTAATGGGATGGCTGGGTCATATGGTACATCTAGTTCTAGATCCTTGAGGAATCGCCATACTGTTTTCCATAATGGTTGAACTAGTTTACAATCCCACCAACAGTGTAAAAGCGTTCCTATTTCGCCACATCCTCTCCCGCACCTGTTGTTTCCTGACTTTTTAATGATCGCCATTCTAACTGGTGTGAGATGGTATCTCATTGTGGTTTTGATTTGCATTTCTCTGATGGCCAGTGATGATGAGCATTTTTGCATGTGTCTGTTGGCTGTATGAATGTCTTCTTTTGAGAAATGTCTGTTCATATCCTTTGCCCACTTTTTGATGGGGTTGTTTGTTTTTTTCTTGTAAATTTCTTTGAGTTCTTTGTAGGTTCTGGATATTAGCCCTTTGTCAGATGAGTAGATTGTAAAAATGTTCTCCCATTCTGTAGGTTGCCTGTTCACTCTGATGGTAGTTTCTTTTGCTGTGCAGAAGCTCTTTAGTTTAATGAGATCCCATTTGTCAATTTTGGCTTTTGCTGCCGTTGCTTTTGGTGTTTTAGACATGAAGTCTTTGCCCATGCCTATGTCCTGAATGGTACTACCTAGGTTTTCCTCTAGGATTTTTATGGTATTAGGTCTAACATTTAAGTCTCTAATCCATCTTGAATTAATTTTTGTATAAGGAGTAAGGAAAGGATCCAGTTTCAGCTTTCTACTTATGGCTAGCCAATTTTCCCAGCACCATATATTAAATAGGGAATCCTTTCCCCATTTCTTGTTTCTCTCAGGTTTGTCAAAGATCAGATGGCTGTAGATGTGTGGTATTATTTCTGAGGACTCTGTTCTGTTCCATTGGTCTATATCTCTGTTTTGGTACCAGTACCATGCTGTTTTGGTTACTATAGCCTTGTAGTATAGTTTGAAGTCAGGTAGCATGATGCCTCCAGCTTTGTTCTTTTGACTTAGGATTGTCTTGGAGATGCGGGCTCTTTTTTGGTTCCATATGAACTTTAAAGCAGTTTTTTCCAATTCTGTGAAGAAACTCATTGGTAGCTTGATGGGGATGGCATTGAATCTATAAATTACCTTGGGCAGTATGGCCATTTTCACTATATTGATTCTTCCTATCCATGAGCATGGTATGTTCTTCCATTTGTTTGTGTCCTCTTTTATTTCACTGAGCAGTGGTTTCTAGTTCTCCTTGAAGAGGTCCTTTACTTCCCTTGTCAGTTGGATTCCTAGGTATTTGATTCTCTTTGAAGCAATTGTGAATGGAAGTTCATTCCTGATTTGGCTCTCTGTTTGTCTGTTACTGGTGTATAAGAATGCTTGTGATTTTTGCACATTAATTTTGTATCCTGAGACTTTGCTGAAGTTGCTTATCAGCTTAAGGAGATTTTGGGCTGAGACAATGGGGTTTTCTAAATATACAATTATGTCATCTGCAAACAGGGACAATTTGACTTCTTCTTTTCCTAACTGAATACCCTTGATTTCTTTCTCTTGCCTAATTGCCCTAGCCAGAACTTCCAACACTATGTTGAATAGGAGTGGTGAGAGAGGGCATCCCTGTCTTGTGCCAGTTTTCAAAGGGAATTTTTCCAGTTTTTGCCCATTCAGTATGATATTGGCTGTGGGTTTGTCATAAATAGCTCTTATGATTTTGAGGTACGTTCCATCAATACCGAATTTATTGAGCGTTTTTAGCATGAAGGGCTGTTGAATTTTGTCAAAAGCCTTTTCTGCATCTATTGAGATAATCATGTGGTTCTTGTCTTTGGTTCTGTTTATATGCTGGATTATGTTTATTGATTTGCGAATGTTGAACCAGCCTTGCATCCCAGGGATGAAGCCCACTTGATCATGGTGGATAAGCTTTTTGATGTGTTGCTGAATCCGGTTTGCCAGTATTTTATTGAGGATTTTTGCATCGATGTTCATCAGGGATATTGGTCTAAAATTCTCTTTTTTTGTTGTGTCTCTGCCAGGCTTTGGTATCAGGATGATGTTGGCCTCATAAAATGAGTTAGGGAGGATTCCCTCTTTTTCTATTGATTGGAATAGTTTCAGAAGGAATGGTACCAACTCCTCCTTGTACCTCTGGTAGAATTCAGCTGTGAATTCATCTGGTCCTGGACTTTTTTTGGTTGGTAGGCTATTAATTGTTGCCTCAATTTCAGAGCCTGCTATTGGTCTATTCAGGGATTCAACTTCTTCCTGGTTTAGTCTTGGAAGAGTGTAAGCGTCCAGGAAATTATCCATTTCTTCTAGATTTTCCAGTTTATTTGCATAGAGGTGTTTATAGTATTCTCTGATGGTAGTTTGTATTTCTGTGGGGTCGGTGGTGATATCCCCTTTATCATTTTTAATTGCGTCGATTTGATTCTTCTCTCTTTTCTTCTTTATTAGTCTTGCTAGTGGTCTGTCAATTTTGTTGATCTTTTCAAAAAACCAACTCCTGGATTCATTGATTTTTTGGAGAGTTTTTTGTGTCTCTATCTCCTTCAGTTCCTTTGAGTGAGTGCCGTTACCTCTCAATCACGTGAAATGACCCTGTAAAGACTTTCTTAATTAATTAAAAATACATTTTCCGTACTTGAGTGAAATTTTTTAAAAATAAAAATAAATAAAAACACATTTTTAAAAAAAAATTTTTTTTTTAAATTTTAAAAAAATTAAAAAAAAATGTGTTTTATTTATTTTTATTTTTAAAAAATTTCACTCAATTATGGAAAATGTATTTTTAATTAATTAAGAATGTCTTTACAGGGTCATTTCTCGTGATTGAGAGGTAACGGCACTCACTCAAAGGCATAGTTATAAAAAAATATAATTGAAACTGTGATATCAGAAAGCAGTAATGCCCACAGAACAAACAATCCTAGGAATAATCAGTAAATGGCCAATTCCATCACTAACTTCTAGTCTGTTTTCTGACTAATTCAATCACAATGTTCTCGTTCTCAAATTTAGTTCAATTTTGCTATTATTCCAATTTAAAATGCCAGTTTTAACAAAAGGAAATATGCTTCTCTATGAGCAGAAATATTTGAAATTTTTTTAAGTAGAGATATTTCAAGTATGTAGTAGATATTGTGTGCATACACATGTACACACACACCCGTGCCGCCCCCACACACACATTTAATTTGTCTTCCAAAAACGTAACATGGCATCCTACTAAGAAATACTTACTTTTCCTACCCTAATTGTGAGATCCTGACTGTTACTTCTATAAGTTTTCTTACAAATCCTTCTTGTTCTGGCCAATTTTTCAGAGTGGTGACCTATCTCAAGCTGAGTCAAAGACCATAATCCTTGCTGCAGGTGATGAAAATGGGAAAGAGAAGCTGACCTAAGCTAGGCTGATAGAGGCCATTCTTCAGAGTTTTGACCTTGAAAGAAAGGGTCTGACTTTTAGCTCTTTTCTGTAGGTACAGATGTGAGGCTTTAGAGAAATGGTTTCCATGATCTTACCTTTGGAATAATCCAATCTGCAATAGGGAGAATGAGACCACTTGGCAAAGGAGAAAAACCCACACAAATGATAGAAGGAGAACACATGTCTTTCACAGTCCCAATTCCAATTTTCTCTGAGGCCTTGGTAACATTTCTTTTTCATAGTTAGAATGATTTGACTCACTGCCACTTTAAACTTTAGGAATCAAGACTATTTGAAATTACTATGCCTTATTTTCCTTTTGTAGTTTCTACTTGCCATAAGATTGCATAACTACTCAACAAATGCCTTTTAAATTAAAGAATGAACTCTGAACTACATTTCAACTATTCTTTGAATAACTCTTAAACATTTGGATATCTGATATAGTATGGACTTGCACTATCTCATCCAATCTGAGCTTTACCTGAAATTTGGGGCTACTGCTTCAGAGGGACTAGATCATGTACTCTCTTTTGGAGTATATGAACAAGTTATATAAAAATAACAGTATGAATAAATATTCTATACAAAATAAATAAGGGGCCTCCAAATAAAGGATGAAATTCAGGAGAGTGACATGAGACTATGTAAATATAACCAGGAAGGCAACACAGAATAATATGTTGTTTAAGAAGAATTATAAAGGTTATTTTTGCCCTTTTCTTATTTCACCTCTATTTAGATAATTAAAGAAACACAATGAAGAAATAAGGCTACTGCTTGGGAATTGCAAATGTGAGCTTGTTTATTTTATCTTCTCTGAAACTATATATCATAAAGAGGAAACAGAGCTCAGAAATGCACCTGGGCAATAAACTATTAGGTTTCTGAAGTGAGTTCAAGCCAGGGTATCAAAGAGCTTATTCAATTAGGACATAGTTACTAGCCCTCAATCAGAGATTATGGAGAATCTAGTTTGAAATAAAGACTATTGACCCATTATTAACAACTGATAAAATAATAAATTTCAGAAATATTTCTAGTAATTTCTGTCAAAACATGTCATGGAAATTTTTAAAAGATTAGTTATCACTACCTGAAATAAATTATTGAGCACTAGAAGTCAGCATAAGCAACCCAAGAACCCATTCAATTGAGTTTCTAATTAATTGATAGGAATTGTTTCTTATATTCTCCACAATAGCCTTTTATTGATACAGATTGGAAAATAAATTTTCACTTTGTATTTAATTTAGAAAGTGAGTCATGTCCTACCATGGGGAAGGATTTTCAAGTGCATTGAGTGAACAAAAATATGCTCACTCTGATAGATTTTCAGTGGAAAGAAATTATTCTATTTTTATTCTACTTAAAGTTTTTATTAGAAAAGGCTGCTATTTTTATCTAACAGGTTTTCTGAATATATTGACATAATTATCTGATCACCCTATTTATTTTGCTAGATTTCCTATATCAGATCATTCTTGAAATTTTGCATTTGATATGTTGATATATTCTTATTTTTTAAGAACTTTTTCTATTTTCATAAGTAAAATTCATCTATTATTTTGTTTTATACCACCTTCAATTTTGTGGTATTGGTGTCACTAGATTCATAATCAAATGTGATATTTGTAGCATCAGAATTACTTTTCCTTAGAAATTATGTAGAACTCATCTGTGAAATAATCTGTGTAGATCTTCAAATACTTTTGATCTGTGTTTAATTTCAGGTCATTTAATTGTAATTAGAAAATCCTCTTTTTATTCTAAATTTTTAACTTTGTTAATAGGGGTTCAGGTAATATTCAAAATGCTATCAATCTCAGAAGTTCCTCTGATTTTGAAATGATCACATAAAACAAGGCAGGCATTTAGCATCAGCCCAGAGCTTGTCATAGTATTAAAAGAATTTTTCAATTTGTAGGACTGCCAAAGCCCACCACAAGGGAAGTACCAATTTATAGAGGGTGGGGTGGGAGGAATATTGAGGGAAGTAAAGATGAGAAATGGGGAAGGTAGAGTACTAATGATATTTGTTAAGTGTCTGGATACAGCCATTCCTGAAGCAAAAACTACCTCCTAGAGTGTTCATTTCTGTGAGCCAATAAATTCTAATTGTTTTATGCCAACTTGAGTTGAATTTCTTGTAAAGTCAAAGGAGTTGGATTAAAATATTCTTCCATCTCTTTCTAGGAGAAAATAAATACATATTCCAGGCAAATGAAAAATTTAGTAATATAGTTTGGCTGTGCCTCCACCCAAATCTAATCTTGAATTGTAATTCTCACTATTCCCATGTGTCATGAGAGGAACCCAGTGGGAGGTGATTGAATTAAGGGGCAGGTCTTTCCTGTGCTGTTCTTGTGATAGTGAATGAGTCTTATGAGATCTGATGCTCTTAAAAAGAAGAGTTTCCTTGCACAAGCTCTCTCTTTGCCTGCCTTCATCCATGTGATATGTGAATTGCTCCTCCTTGCCTTCTGCCATAATTGTGAGGCCTCCCATGCCATGTGGAACTATAAGTCCATTAAACCTTTTTCTTCCCAGTCTCTGGTATGTCTTTATCAGCAGCACAAAAATGGACTAATACAGTAAAATTGATGCCAGTAGAGTGGGGTGCTGCTGAAAAGATACCTGAACATATGGAAGTGACTTCGGAACTGTGTAACAGGCAGAGATTGGAACAGTTTGGAGGGCACAGAAGAAGACAGGAAAATGTGGAAAAGTTTGGAACTTCCTAGAGACTTGGTGAATGGCTTTGACATTCAATGATCAAAATGATGATAGTGATATGAACAATAACTTCCAGGCTGAGGTGGTCTCAGATGGAGATGAGGAACTTTTTGGGAACTAAAGCAAAGGTGACTCTTCTTACGTTTTTGCAAAGAGACTGGCAGCATTTTGTCATTGCCCTAGATATTTGTGAACTTTGAACTTGAGAAAGATAATTTAGGGTATCTGGCAGAAAAAATTTCTAAGCAGCAAAGCATTCAATAGGTGACTTGGGTACTGTTAAAGGCATTCAGTTTTATAAAGGAAGCAGAGCCTAAAAGTTCAGAAAATTTGCAGCCTGACAATGCAATAGAGAAGAAAATACCATTTTCTAAGGCCAAGTTCAAGCTAACTCCAGAAATTTGCATAAGTAATGAGAAGCCAAATGTTAATCCCCAAGACAATGAGGAAAATGTCTCCAGGGCGTGTCAGATGTCTTTACAGCAGCCCCTCCCATCACAGACCCAGAGGCCTAGGAGGAAGAAATGGTTTTGTAGGCCAGGCCCTGGGTCCCTGTGCTGTGTGCCATCTAGGGACTTGGTGCCCTTCATGCCAGCCACTGCAGCCATGATTTAAAGGGGCCCAGGTACAGCTCAGGCTGTGGCTTCATAGGGTGCAGGCCTCAAGCCTTGGCAGCTTCCATGTGGTGTTGAGCCTGCAGGTACACAGAAGTCAAGAATTGAGCTTTGGGAACCTCCACCTAGATTTCAGAGGATGTGTGGAAATGCCTGGATGACCAGACAGAAGTTTGCCGCAGGGGTGGAGCTCTCATAGAGAACGTCTGCTAGGGCAGTGTGGAAGGGAAATACGGAATCAAAGCCCTCACACAGAGTCCCTACTGGGGCACTGTCTAGTGGAGTGTAAGAAGAAGGCCACAATCCTCCAGACCCCAGAATGGTAGATAACACTGACGGTTTGCACCATGTGCCTGGAAAAGCCACAGATACTCAACACCAGTCTGTGAAAGCAGCCAGGAGGGAGGCTGTACCCTTAAGAGCCACAGAGGCAAAGCTGTCCAAGACCATGGGAATCCACCTCTTGGATCAGCATGACCTGATGTCAAAGGAGATCATTTTGAAGCTTTAAGATTTGACTACCCTGCTAGACTTAAGATTTGCATGGGACCTGTAGCCCTTTTGTTTTGGCCAATTTCTTCCATTTGGAACACCTGTATTTACCCAGTGCCTGTATCCCCATTGTATCTAAGAAGCAACTAACTTGCTTTTGATTTTACAGGCTCCTAGGTGGAGGGGACTTACCTTGTCTCTGATGAGATGTTGGATTGTGGACTTTGAGTTAATGCTGAAATGAGTTAAGACTTTGGGAAACTGTTGCGAAGGCTTGATTGGTTTTGAAATGTGAAGACACGGGATTTGGGAGGGGCCAGGGATGGAATTATATGGTTTGGCTGTGTCCCCACCCAAATCTCATCTTGAATTGTAACTTCCACAATCCTCCTGTGAGGTGATTGAATTATGCAGGCAGATCTTTCCTGTGCTGTTCTCATGAGAGTGAATGAGTCTCATGAGATTTGATGTTTTTAAAAAGGGTAGTTTCCCTACACATGCTCTCTTTGCCTACCTCCATCCTTGTAAGACGTGACTTTCTCCTCCTTGCCTTCTGCCATGATTCTGAGTCCTCCCCAGCCATGTGGAAGTGTAAGTCCATTAAACCTCTTTTTCTTCTCAGTCTCAGGTATGTCTTTATCAGCAGCATGAAAACAGACTAATACAGTCAGTTATAAAGAATCTCTCTTATATACATAAGAAAAATATTGTCAAGTAATACAACCAGTTAGATCCAAATAACTTCAGATAATATGACTGTGACATTTACAGAAATTTTTATTCAAAGATTAAGAGAAATTTTTATATAAAATAAAATATTGTAGCTAGTAGAGTGATGTTATACCAGAACTGTTGTTAAAAAATAGTAAAGGCTTAATTAAGCATACATGCAAACTGAAAGGGCGGATAAAATTCAGTATTAGTGGGTGGACATACAGGAGATAGAAGGATGCTGGGAATAGGAGGGATTAGGGATCCCTGGGAATAGGAAGGTTGCTGGGAATAGGAGGAGGTCCCTGGGAATAGGAGGGATTGACAATTAAAGCACTGCTGGAGGAATAAGCCTCAGGGCAATGGGGAGAAGAACACAGGGGTGACCTACATAGCAAGTGTATGGTGTCATATGCCAATGGGAATGGCCCTGTCTAATGGCTTCAATATTAGGTGACATAATCTGCAGAGTCGGAGCATATATGTGGAGACTGAAGTTGAGGGAGAATGGAGGATATCTGAAACGGTGATGATGAAAAGCTATCTACACAGCCAATGTGGAATGTTCCCTTGATGTTGCTTTCCCTGTCATCATGGTCAGTAATCAATCCTATTGTGTAATGTTCTTCAATAAACTTAACTGCTACAAGGAAGGTACAGGAAAACCAGGTTCTTGGGATCATCTAGAGCTGGAGTTCAGAAGTGGAGGGAAAGAGTAAGAGCATAGAGGTAAGGAATTCTAGATTTTGGCAGAAGGGTGATTGGCTGAATAATGGGTCATGGTATGTTAATAAATGAGGAAAGTGAAGAAAGAAGGTTGACTTTTTTCAAATGTGGACGTTTCTGATAGCTATAAGATATAAAATCACTTACAAAAATTACACATTTTTTAACAACCTTAATTGCAATCTTAATTAGAGCAACCTGTGTTTTGATTAGGTATTGTTTAAGAAAGATAATTTAACGAGATGGTTTATTCTTGAGTAAGATTTCTGAAATAATTGAAAGAAACAGGAAGATAAATTTTGTGGTGCCTGGTGCTGTAACACTTTATGTTCTGCTCAAGTTCAAAAGATAACTTTTTTAAAGTACTAAATTTGAAAATATGATTTCAAGATACTTAAAAAAATTCTGTCTTTACAATTACATTTAAAATGTTGCTTCATCCTAACTTTATATTTTTTAATAAAAAATACTATATTAGCTTCTCCAAGGTTCTCTCTTTCTTAAGCTAATCAGTGGGATTCAAGTGAAATTAGGTGAATAAACAATTAAAACTACTTAACTATGTCAATATAAATATAAATACCTAAAGTGCTATTCACCTTAAAAATATTTCCGGAAAAACCACAGGGGTTTTTATCATATGACCTCTAATTGAATTATTGTACTCACTCTTATTCAGGTTAACCAGTTGAAAGTTTTCTTAGAACCCCTTTGTATTAAAATATTTCTGTAATATATAAATAAGGTTGATAAGAGCAATACTCTAAAGGCATTACTCTAAAATGTTCTATGGCTATTGAGAGTTAAGAAGACATAATTTTATCAATTAATATTAAATGTTTATGAACTTAGTAATGGGATAGTGAGCTCGATTTGGAATTCCTTCATGTCTAAATATTTCACATTATTAAGGTGAATCTCAGTGTGAAGACTAACTTTTTCAGACTTGCTCAGTACTTTACAATATATTATTGCATCAATGACTTGAGCACTGAGGGAAATCAAGTTTAATCAGTACATTCTGTGCTAGAAAAAACAAATCCTAAGCTTTATCTCCCTTTAGTGTAGCATGTGCTTACTAGAAATGCTCAATTAACAATTTTGAAAATTGTTGGTCATGCTTCTAATTTGATGCAGCCTCTAAAGACCAGTATGCAAGAGTCTTTGAAATTAATATATTGCTGAGAAAATAAAATTCTTCTTCATTTGGGCTAGGAAAATGTGTTGTATTTGTTTTCCTGCCATTCTTTTACCAGGAGGAGGTTTTTCCTTTACCTGCAATATTACCTAAATATTTTGCAATCAGATAAATAAAATGATAAAACGAGGTGTTAGGGCAATATATATATAAAAAAACCACAATATTGCAATTTGTCTAACACAATTTATTTTTTCAGTGTGTTACCTCTCTTACATGTTTTCTTTCTAACTAAAATTTTTCAGTTGCCTCCAAAAGTATGTCCAGTATTATTTTCTCCTCTGAAAGGGAGTAAAATAACAAATTAAGAAGAAGGAATTAGGGAGTCTGAGAAACGTCATTGGTCTTTCTATACTCCCTTCTTCTTTCTTCTACCATTTACTCCTTAAAATATTTTAAACTTTCAAGAATTTTCACTGGATTCAGACCATGATATTATAAGATATAGCAAGGCCCACTTTATTCATTCAGGAGGTTAAAGGAGATGGAGTATGGTACCAATTGTTTATTACGGCAATTCTGACGTAGTAGTTTTAGTTCTTGTCACTCTTCTTCCATGCTTTTATACTTCTAATTTTTAAAATCCATAACTCTTTCAGCTTTGAATGGCTCAAAATGTACCTGCCACTTTTACTTTTAAGTATATCAAATTCCTAATGATTTGTCAAATTATATGTATCCATTTAGCAAAAAATAAATTTCATAGAGGCCACAAAATGTAGAATCACCATTTGTGAATGAGAGATAAGATAAAATGAGGTTCTTGCAGTAGTTCTAGAACATAGCTATTAGATATTCTAACTGCAGTTGAAGCATTAAATATTACCTGGTCATATTTTTTTCTACCCAGGGACAGCCTCTAGGCTAAATGTTTTATATTTTGACATTCCCTTTGCAGTTCCATGTTTAGCAGGTAAAAAGTAAAACATAAGACAGTTTGGCATGTGTCACAATTTAATAAGTAGAATACCATTAAATAAAGACCTGATTTGAATACAGAGTCCTTCACTCTTAGCCATATAGCCCTTTGGTAAATTTTTCAATATCTGGGAACTTGACTTATTTACTCAACATTTGTTAAACACTTATTCTCTCTAAAATTCTCTTATGGGTGATATAGATACTTCAGTGAATAAAACTGATAAATATCTGCCTTTATGAGGCTCACATTCCAGTTGGGGCAGACAGGCATTAAAAAGGGTGAAAAATATATGAAATTTAGATAATAAGTGTAAGTCAAAAAACAAAAACAACATAGGAGACAAGAACTAATATAGGAGGACTAATATTTTAGATAGTGTGTGCAAGAAAGGTCCTTCTCAGAGGTGAGTTTTGTGTAAGCATGACTTGCAGATATCCAGGGGAAAAGCTTTATAAATAAAGGAAATAGATGTCCAACGACTCTGAGATGAGATCAATACTGGCATATCCAGGGAGCAGCAAGAGGCCTGTGTGACCATTACACTGTGAAGAGTATTATAAGATAAAAAGATGAAAATAGAGAGTCATCAGGGAACTAGCTTATGGAGTACCTTGGCTGTTATGAGAAACCATGAAGGCTTTGAGTATTGGCGTGACAGGATAACTTACATTTTTTATTTTTTTTTTTTAGAATTACACAACCTACTAGAATGAAAATAGAGTGAAGATAGGATAGTCCTAAAGTAAGGAATCTGATTAAAAGGCATTGCAATAGTCAAGGATAAAGATGATGGCTTGGACCAGGGCAGTGGTGGTGGTGACAGGTAATCAAAGATTGGGTCTATTTTGAAGAAATCTCATTCAAATCCTGTTGAAGTTAATTAGATTTGCAAGAAGACTATTGTGTTTTTGAGAGAGTGAGAAAAATCGTGTAGCTTCAGTCTCTTCACCTGAAACAAAATAGTATATCATTAGCTCATTTGCTTTGTGGATTGTTGTAGAAAACATATTATAAAAATTAAATAAATGGTAGTTATTATCTGGGCTATTTGCACTAGTTATATTTGGACTATGCCAAAGACTGAACATACCATTTTATAACATACCTTTTAGGAAATAGTACTTCCTTTCTGAGTGTAGGAGAACCTCTAATTAGCTCTTTATGTTCAAGAAACTTTTCTTCTTCTGTATTTATGTGATTTTGATTGGTAAAGGTTATGATCCATAAAGATTCAAGTGACTCTTCATAATTGAGCCTTTTATCGATGGAAGGCATCTCATCCAGTCATTTTCCATTTGGTTGCATGTCTTGAGGAAGAGTCCCTTTCACTAGTGAACACAGTGAACTATTCATTTCTGTCTCAGCATGCTCAATCTAGAAATCCCAAGGAACAGGAGGTGACATCTCCCATGACGAGCTGCCTTATTCCTAAAAATTTTAAGTGCATTTTGTAGCAAGTTAAAGCAGGGCATTTTGATGCTTTTTTGTCATAATAAGGAATTTCCCACATATCCCTACATTTTTAGGGAAAAAAGTCTATATCCTAAATATGTGCTAAAATCCATCTACAGAAATCTATCAACAGATAATGATTAATTTTCTCCACACTGAAATGTGAAAAGTTTGATGCATTCTGAATATTTTTGCTTGATATATGCAATTTGATAAGGAGAATCCACAGTTACTATTACAAAGTTAGGCTTTCAGAGATAAAAAAGACTTAACCGAGGGATGTTGGAACAACAGAGATGAATTGGGCTTTACTATCCTGTATCTAATAGACCCAAGGTTACTCCATATGATTGAGATAAAAAAAAATCAGCCTTCTTCAGGGACACTAGTCAGCTCAGGGCTAGAAATTTGAAACTTATTCAGTGCCAGGAATATAGAAAATAATAATTAGAATTGAAGGGAGAACTGAGTCTAATTAGATATTAGGCAGGGCAGGAACTGAACAGGGTCAGGTGTTCTTCAGAAATACCTCTGGACCACTCCATTAGATATACTACCCCGCACCTCCAACTGAGTGTTCTCATAACTTGATGCACTTGTCCTTTTTAGAGTAACAGATTTACATTTATTTTGTTATTTGATCAATATTGCTTACTTCCAATCCATTCTAGGTCTATAAGTTCCGCTAAGGCTGGTTTAGATCCCCATTATTAACTAAGAATAAGCACAATACATGTTATATATAACTCAATCACTTATGGAAGAAAGTGAGGAAGAGATAAAAAGAAAAACAGGCCATCAAAATTTAAGCAGATTAAATGAAGACTATTCTGAGATATAGCTGGGGATTCATATGATCTCTAACATGGACATCTTTGGAAACTGGACTCTTCTTATACCCCTTCACTATTTTAAAATCTAACTACTCTCATTGTTTACCCTTTCCCATGTCTATTGACCAAATTGTTCCTCTTGTTGTATTTGGGTGTTATAGATCATGTTGTCAATGACCTATGAAAAGCAAATGACCTTATTTTCAACTTTCTATACTTTAGTTTCTTCTCTGAAACTATTCCTTTCTTCAAATCCAAGGGAACATCTTCACTTCCTTTCAATTTCATAAATTTACCTAAATTATTTCCAGGTTTCCTGGAAATTCACCCATTCTAATAGTTATTTTTGATAGGATATGATGTAAATGTCAGTTTATTTTTCTGCTTATAAATTTTGCAACTGAAGTTATATCAATAGTTTAAGAATTATACAACACTTATCTACCAAAATATTACCCAACTTTGCGTGAAGAACATTGGTAAAAGCTTCCTATAGATTATTGATAAATACCAACTAATAATATTAAGCTGATGAAAGGGAACAAATGCTAAATGACAGCTGAACAGTCATCCTAAATTATATTAAAATTTGAATATAAATAGATGTTCAAATGCAAAATAGATAATTTTTATCCACATATATTTCCTGGTTAGGCTTTTTAGAAATCAAAATTATAAAGTAGGCAAACTTAGTTATAAGCATTTCTTATCTGATATATTAGTGTTTTTTATTATTACTTTTTCCCACAAGCACCTATTATAGTAATGTTCTCTATTTTCCATTCAAATTTGAATTTTGGATTCAAATTCAAAGCAAAATTCAAAATTCAAGCAAAACAAAATTCAAAGCAAAATTCAAAGCAAAACAAAATACCTTTAATACAAATTACACTAAGGAGTAGAAAATTATATTACACAGTTTGTTGCATGACTCACATATAGTAAAAATAATAAAACTAATAACTCTTTTTCTTTTGAAACGCCATCTATCACTAGGTTGCAGATGAAGTAGAGGTGGACTTATTCCTGATTTCAAAATCTTACCATTATTCTCCTTCTTATTAAACTAACTTTTATGACTGATCTAAGTAGCTAAACACAAAATAAATCACCAACTCATATGTAACTCTCATTTGCATGGTACCCAGGGAATACCCAGTGTGGGATTACTACGTGTGTAGTGATCTAAATAAGTGTAAAATGGTAATTCTTCTGGGATGCAAAGGAAATGAATGACCTAAAGATAATTTTTATTTTTCTACTATATTACTTGTAGTTGAAAATTCTTTTAATGTTCAATATATAGATAATTACATATTATAGGCACTTTGAAGATTGATATTTACTATTAACAGAAAGAGTATTTTAATAATAATCTGTGTTTTGTTCATGTAATATTATTTTGAGAAAAGGATTTCCAAGGGCATTTTATTTTTGGAAATGCCCTTTGAAATTTTGTAAATGCCTTTTGTAAGTGCCTCTTGAAATAAAGATCCCCTTTACAGCAAAGAAGACTTTAAAGAGGAAACTATGATTGACTGCCACAAACTTTGAAATTCTGCTAATTAACCTAGAAACTGAAAATGTAGTTTACTGTTATGGAATCTATCTTTACACACACATACACACACAGTATAATATTACAAGGATTTTCGGAATGACTATGTGCGATTATTTGAACTTTCTAAAACATCATGAGCTCTACAAGAAATAATACATGTTTATAATCATATCTGTTAATAATTTCTGTTCCTTGACTGCCTTTTTTTTCCTCCAAATGCACTCTCTTGGTTCCGGGTTTCTCATCATTTGGGGGAATGCCTATAATGTTAGTGGCTCAGCAGGAACATAAATAAATGACTAAGACAAGAATAAATGGCATTGATTATTATTGTACATTCCTAATAATCTTATAATATATATTCAGAAACACATGTATTTGAGGATGTACCTAACTGTATATGTCTGAGTAATACTCATGCTCAAGCAATATTCCAAGTGTACCAAAACTATTACACTTTGGAAAGAACTGAAACCAATATAAAAACCAAATTTCCTAT
The DNA here is from genome assembly GCF_043159975.1 of Macaca nemestrina. Classification (NCBI taxonomy): domain Eukaryota; kingdom Metazoa; phylum Chordata; class Mammalia; order Primates; family Cercopithecidae; genus Macaca; species Macaca nemestrina. The sequence goes on from NC_092128.1 coordinate 68,640,535, forward strand.
AACTTAAGTATAATAATAAAAGTGAAACATTTTGAGACAGTTAAACTTTGAAGATATTTTTGTTTTCAGAAATTAAAAGCTATAACCTATGGATTAAGTTTATACCTGAAAAAATAGCTTATTTCTTCTATTTGTCTTTGTGTTGCATCCTAAAGGATTGGAAGATATGACCAAATGGTTCCAAATGTACTTCAGATATGAGTAGGACCCATTTAATGATGCCTGAGGCCTGGAGTCAACATAACACTGTGATTTTAGCCACATTATTGTTTCTTCACTGGGTTCATTTACAAACTCTCATCAGAACAGTCGAAGAAATGGCAGAAGCTGGGGATAGATGGAATAGGACAAAGATATCTAGGCAGGATGTAGGTCTGGCAAGTCTTGCTGAGCTGTCAAGCTATCTAAATCACTGTGATCAAAATCTGGGTGGACACAGAAAGAAGCTTGATCTATAGGCAGAGCACAGCAGATGGATTTTCTCAACTGTAGCAATGCCCTGAGTTATGTGACGAATATGGTTCCAGGAGATTTGCACAGCCAGTGAGAATCTGTTGCCAGTCTCAGGGAGTGGGAGTGGGAAGCAGAATCTTAGAATCCTTAGAATCTTAGAATCAGCAAGCTGATTGAATTTCAAGAGAAAGCTGAAATCCTAGGAGGACCAACCATAGTGAAGTCAAGATACTGAAAGAGAGGTTAAATGATACAGTATAAACCGTGCTCTAGGTTTAAGCAGAAGTCTACAGATCATAGCTCTCACCCCAGGCACATTGGGTACCAAGTTATACCAGGTTTTTCAGGTATTGGCTGCTAACAATATTTCCCACTGTGGCAAGTGTTTACAGTGGTAAGCATGGAAAATTGGTTTCAATGACACCAGCAAATCAGCTTATTCCATTAGTATTAGAACTCTAAACAATTATATTAATACTTCCAGATCTGACTTAGATTTTTGTATCAACAAGGTCAGGTACGCAAGATACATTGTAGAAACTGATTTCTTAATGTCTGTAAATGTCTTCAAATGTTTAGATAACAACAGTTATACACACACACATATATTTAACTACCTACATAGATATAAAACCATCTTCTTTAAAACAAATGAGTTCTCTAAAATAATTACTATTTATATGATTTCTATTTTTCACATTTTTATTCTATTCAGACTGGATTTTTACTTCTTCAATGAAATATTATTTATTACTGATTTCTAATAAGTAAAAATACTATGGTGAAAAACTGCAGCATGACAATTTCTATAAATAATCATTTATACAATAATATTACTGAAAGAAAAAGATAAATATGGACTTTGAAAAATTGCCCTGAAGCTCTTTTTATTTCAAGGGGACAGACTGTTTCTGTACACAATTTCATTTTCCTTGAACTTTCTTTAGGTTAATCTTTCCAAATCAAGTAACCCTGTTCAGCATTCATTCTGTAAGTTTAGAATATGCTCGTCAAAATCAAAGCTCTTTTGAAAAATCGAAGCTGCCTTTGTTGGTGAACATTCATAAATTGACATGTTTTCTATGTTTGAGAATTTCTACTTTCTTTCCTTTCATCTGCACACTTCAAGATTTATTATAGATTGTCAAAAGAAATGATTGCCTTCCTAGTTTTATAGAACTCCAAATAAGAAATCTAATTTGTTGTTTCTCTCGGATCCCTGGTTAAAGTTTCTGAATGGTTTGGGGCAGAACTCTTTTTCCTCCATAAGTAAGCCTGTTTCAGTAGTTGAAAAATGCTCTTCGAGTTGATGAATTGAAGTACAATTATGTTTTGGCTTTTAATTGCTCCCCAAATCTGCTATGTTCACTCTGCAAGAGTGAGTATTAATCCATGGAACCATGGTTAATTGTGAGGTTGGTAAATTCAATGATGTTTGGATATTTCACTTGGATGCATGAACACTCTATATGCCATTCAAATGACCTCATTCCAGATGCTTTACAAGTGTATCTATGACACTTTGCAGGATTTTTTTGTCTATGTGCGAAGGAGGCACACAGCTGTTAATTGACAAGGTAAGTAATTGTCTTCTGATTACAGTAGTTAAAGGCTGTTCTCGAATGGATTTTACTTGTCACTTTTAATTCTTTTTAATCTTTGTCTGCATTTCATTAGAATGGCTTTATCATTTGGATTGCCCTCCTGTTGGTTGGTTATTCTGATAAGATTTAATGGGCTATCTTCCAACTATGGCAATCCCTCAAAAATATAATAGAGTGATACTTAGATTCTTCCAGAATTTTTAAAACATGATTGCTTTTCCAACCCATTTTTTCTTTTTTACACTTCACATTTTTGCAAACCAAGTACTTTGCATTTTCTACATGCCTTGAGCAAGTTTCTGCTTTAATCTTCCATGACTTAATCTATTGACTAAATATGAGATAGTTGGTGAGGTAGTTAGGAAAGAGTCTATTATCATTTTCTATTCTGCTTACCTGCTGTGATTTTATTTATTTATTTATTTAATTTACAAGCAATAGGCTTTCGCTGCACTTTTCTAAGAGATGATTCAGGTACTGACAAAAATATTTGTAAACCTTTTAGGATCTAGGGATAACAGAAGAGCAAATTTGTAAAAATGGTTTATTATGCATTTCTGAGGCAGAAATGTAATGTTAAGTCATCATTTATTCTATAATAGAGCATTCTTAGGTCTTGCATATGTTCCCCTACATATAAAATGACAATTTACATATAAATGCATATCTCTAATCATATCTCACTCCTCTATAGCTAGTGCATTTACCAAACAGCTCTTTATAAGATATACTGTAATAACTGAATACAGTCAAAGTGTCTGGTTAGTGGCAATAATTTATTGATGTAATAACAACTGTTGAAAATTAAAAAATGCAAATATTTGTGGGAAAGAGATAAGATAGAATATCTGGCCTTTTTAATGTTTAATAATCTGGGATAAATTGTCCTACCTTGGTTTCAAATACAGTTGAGTCATTTAGCAATCATATCTGGCAAAGGTTATATGATGCTGAACCATGCAGCAGATGGTGGAATTACAGGATGCAAAATTTTACGGAATGCTTTTTCAAAGTTTGCTAAAGCAAGATCTAGTGCATGGTTTTTATAACAAGCTAATTCTTCCTAGAAGCTTGTATGTAAGTAATTTGACAAAACAGTTATAATAAAAATTTGTTATTGTATACAATTGAATCCATGCCTAATTGTTCTTTTTAGTATTCACAGCATAGATTTAAAAAAAATGAAAGGAAGAACAATTTTCAAAGGACTCAGTGCAGTCATTCGTTTTTAAGATGTACCAGTGAAGTGGCAAGTCAAAATTGGTGTATGTTTGGAAGCTTAAATGGATTTCATTTTTGGTAATGTAACTAAGAGTTTTAAAGCATAAGTATGAAAATAAGTAAGACAAACAGTGATCATTTTCAATTCTTGATTTGCCCTTGTTTAAATTGTAGCTGACCAAAATGGTTGTGTGACTCTAACCTCAATTATCCTATATTTTCTGATTATAAAAAAAGGGTCCAAATGTTAAGTACTAAATGTGCTTATGAGATATTATAATGCTTCAGAGTCCCAGAAGTGACCTCACATCATTTAAGTAATTATGTAGATGAATACATAAACATTAACATGAATAACACATAAACAAATACAACATCAATATATACTATGTAAATATTAGTTATTCAAATATGCAAGTGCTTTGCAAATTTAACTAGTTTTGATATCTATTTAAATTATTTTCATTCATAGATTCACCAGAAAATCATATATTTGTTTCTATACGTTAGTGTCTGTTGAACTTTACATATTAAACTAAAATTTTGTTAAAATGTGGAACCCATTGGTAGAAGACATTGACTCTCAAGTATTTCATTTATGTTTGTCTTCTATGTGACACATAAAACTGGTAATTCTACTTTCTACTTTCTTTCTTTTCCCAAATCTTTCATTGCTTTCTTCTACTTTCCTACCATAAGAAATATATGTACTATGTACTGGGCAGAGTCCTCTCTTCTTGACCAAAGCTAAATTACAAGAGGTTATGGAGGAAATATCCATGTTCAATTAGAAAATCTCTGGAAATAAAAATCTCTCAACAAAATCATAGTAGTGATTATGTGCTTATATATATAAGCTTACACATATATGTATATAAATATATGTATATGAATTTATTTCATTTCCACCATAACCCTTCAAGAGATCATATTTGATTTTACAGACAAGAGAATTAATTTGCCCAGGATCACACAGTTTCTAAGAGGAAGTACCACAAATCCAATCCAGTCTGGCTGACTCAAGAATTGTTCCTCTCAGTGTTCTGTTCTGATTCTCTATTAAGTTTATAGTTTCATGATTATTACTGTTAAACCATGAGAAATAAGGCCTAACTGAAAGGTGGAAATATCTAGAAGCAAGAACAGACCCTCAGATAAACACCAAAAGGGAAATGACATGTAAATAAATTCCCATTTATGAAAACCTAGAAAACAAAGGCAAGGTGGATATAGGAGCTGAGAATGAGATCTGGAACCCTTAAAAAGTCTGGAATGTGGTAGCCACTTGAAATCTATCACAAGCTATTGCTTATTTGTGACATGCTTTTGCTCACTTTTGAAAATTATTTATAATTAATTTTCAAAAAGAGCAAAGCAATGTATTGTGAGTCAGATCTATGAGTAAAGGCCTCATGTAATAAGGACTGGATTCAGTTTATTCATCATCCTAGATCCTTGCACTTGCCTTGCCTTGCTCTCTAGCCAGAATATCCCTGGTACTAACTTGTACCGCTCCTGCATCCTACATAAGAGTTACAGCTGCTGCCTCTAATATTGCTCTTGTTTGGGAGCAGACCCCCTGTCATGCTCCATGTCCCCTACCTCTGGGCCTCCTCGTTGCCTCAGACCACCTCTGCACAATATGGACATGCTGGGAGTTAACACCTTGTGGAGGCAAACATTGAACAATGTGAAATGGGAGGCGGTTGATGTTTTCTTCCTTCTTCTTCCCCTAGCTAGACTTTTCAAAGCTGTAGTAGCTACATAAAGCCTCTCTAAATATGTCTGGTGAGACTGAACAGTCAATTGATACAGAGCCATGGCCAGCCCAGCAAGGCTCTCCTTCTTTATATTTGCCATTCCACCTCCCTTGCCACATTCCCCTTTGCTCTCATTTCTCTCCATGTGCTCCCAGGTAAAGTGTTATGATATAAGCCTTTTTTCCCTTTTTTTTTTTTTCTAGCAAGTCTAAGGAAAGCTAAAGTATAGAATACTAGCTTGAATGTAGTTTAATTTCTATGAAGATTACATGTGGTTGCCTTCAAAAATTTTCCTTAATAACTACTTTTTATTGATTTTTATATGGTTAACTCTGTTTCTCAGCTCATTGCTAATTCTTGAACAAGGAATTCTTCAGTATTAAAATTACCAGTCTCTTGATGTAACAAGACATAATATTTCATTATGTTGTGTTTGTTACCTAAAAATGTGCTGTGCTCAGATACAGATAGCTATGTTTTGGGAAAAAAAGTTTCTCCCATTTCTCTGAATAGGTATTATAGAATCACAGTGTAAGTATATAATGTTTATATATATATATATATAAACCCTTGGCAGCAAATAATGTCTTAACAATTTCTTAATAGCCTCCTCTGTAAAGTGCAAATGAGTGGTAATTTAACTCAACCACTTTAAAATGCTTCATAAGAGGCAGGGAAAACCTTTTTAATTTTTTGCACACATACATACTAATACAAATGCACACACATACCCAAACACACTTACCAATCACAAAACCAGAAACAACATAAAAAAAACCATCTAAATATATTAAAATAGAAATATTGAAATATAATTAAAATGAAATTAAATTTATTTTTAAGTCAAAGTTATTTTAATTTGATACTACCTGAAAATGTGCAGGTGGCAAGTACATATTTAAAATACAGGTGTTGTATTTTCTGCTAACTTTACTTTTGAAAGACTTTCAACATATCGTTTCTTATGGAAAATTATACTCAATAATTCTCAGCTACACGGCATTGACTTAGAATGGATTGTAGGCTGTGCTAACTGAAATATAAGGTGAAGAACCCAAAGAGCTATGTGTTTGGATTGTTTAAAGAGAAACAAATAGCCTAAGATTTTTTTCTCAAATTTTAAAAGTAGTTGTTATATTTGGAGACAGTAAAATAAATAGATCTGGCCATTACAACTGTGAAACACAATAGGAAAATAAGCACAAAGGATATTCTTAGTTTCCAACATCTAATTGCAATTGGGCTTTCTCTTCCCATCAGCATTAATTAATAATAGATAACATTTATGTTGTATGTACTGAATATTTCTCATCACATCCTCAATATTTAAATACAAAGGGAATAAAAACTTCACTGGGATACCATTTTTGTCTGTTTTGTTTATTGCTACATCTTTACCTCATAGAAGGTTTCTGGAATGCAGTAGATGTTCAGTGATTTTTTTGTGGCCTAAGTAAATATGAAAATATTTTTAAATGCTAGAAAAAAATATAAGAAGAAATGAAATGTATCAGGGGAGAATAAGAGAGACTTGGGATGTATTTTCAGGACATGATTAGTTAGTTCCTCTTCATCTCCTAAATAAATAGTATAATGTTTGGCACAAAGGAGAACAATCAACATGTATTTGATAAAATAAATGTAACCCAAAATATTGTGTATAGGTATAGTTTTAGTTCGTTGACTACTTCTAGGTATTCAATAGCCTCATGATGATTATTAGACTATAAAGATGAAAAAGATACAAAGTAGGAAATTCAGCATTAGTAATTGTCTACTTTATTGAAAAAACAATTCCCTTCAAAAAATACAAAAATACTATTCTGGTCTTTAAGGATTTTTAATTTGTTTTGGTAGGCTGCCTATAGGCACATGTATGCAAGTAAAAATATACATATACTTACAGAGAGTATAAAGGAAATGAAAATATTTAAAAAGCTATTAAGAAAGACTGATACAGACTATATCAAATGCAAAAATGCTGAGAATTGCACATGTAATTAAAAATAAAGAGGTGATCAGAATCAGGCAACAAATAACACATTTTGAGGAAAGTTTGGACATAAGTATTGAGTATGTGGACGAGCTGTCCCTACATATTGCTTCATCTAAATTTATCTTTCCTGTTTTCTTCTTCATTTTTTATTATCAAATTTAATGATAGATTTTATCATTGAATAATATGAAAGATTGACTTTAGCAAACCACAGCATATCTAAAAATTCACGAGTTTAGAGATTGTAATTATCTCAGGATAATAAAGCCAGTTAGGAAAAAAAAAAGTGAAGTCTTTCAAATTAAGTCACTTAGATGTAAATTAGATGTAAATCACACATCATTTTAAGGAGAGAAAAGCAATTTCCTTTCAAACATGGTGAGACCTAGCCAAGTCAGCAACAGAAACAAATATGTAGTAACAGGTGGCAAAAAGTTTATTATTTTACAATATTTTTCTATCAGATTTGCCTCAATTTCTTGGGTTGAGTATTTTCAGAGCTTTGAATGAATACTGGAATTTAAACAAGTTTTCTCAGTAAAAGTAGAAAGTAGATAACTAGCCTCAGTAAAGCTAAAAGTATGTGCAAAAGGGAATGAAAGCATGATATGGTGGTCTTGGTCATAATCAAAAGCAAATAAACAAGCATTTGATTCCTGAGGATTTTAAATTTTTCAAGGATAGACAATACATCCCACAAAGAGCACAAATAAAACATACTTTTGTCTTTCCACTTTCCCTTGTGTGGCTCATTCTCCTTCTCACTGCAACCACCTACAAGGATTCAATGCCTTTCTATGGCACTTCCTGCTGAGGGCTTCCCTCCTGGGGTTTCGGTGAATGAGTGATACCATGAGTTTCAGACATTTTCTTCTCTCCTTGTCTCCATCAACATGTGCCTATTCAGAGTCTTGTTTTACCTCCTTGAGAAGGCAATAGCTATATAAGTTAAGGGGAATTAGGCACAGGAGTTTTTTCTATTCTTTACATTTATTTATTCAATCATTTATTTGCCTCTGTTAATAAATATATCTCATGTGTATTAGTTTGTGTAGGTTGTTATAACAAAACACCATAGATTGAGTGCCATATAAACAACAGACATTTATTTCCCATTGTTCTGGAGGCTGAGAAATGCAAAATCAAGGGGCCAAAACATTTGGTGTCTGATGAGCGCCTTCTTCCTGGTTATTAGATGGTGCCTTTTAGCTGTGGCCTCACATGGTGAAATAAAGGATTTCTCTGGGGTCTTTCTATGGGCAGTAATCCCATATGAGGGCTCTACGTTATTACTAATCACCTCCCAAAGTCATTCCCTTCTAATACCATCACTTTAGGCTTAACATTTCAACATATGAATTTTGGGGGAACACACATTCAGACGATAGCATCATGGACACTTATGTTATACTTTGGTTTTTACTCTAACATTGATTTCTTTTCTTTCTTTCTTTCTTTCTTTTTTTTTTTTTCTTTTTTTTTGAGACTGAGTCTCACTCTGTTGCCCAGGCTGGAGTGCAGTGGCGCGATCTCGGCTCACTGCAACCTCCGCCTCCTGAGTTCAAGTGATTCTCCTACCTCAGCCTCCTGAGCAACTGGGACTACAGGCACGTGCCACCATGCCCAGCTAATTTTTGTATTTTTAGTAGAGACAGGGTTTCACCATATTGGCCAGGATGGTCTCAAAATCCTGACCTTGTGATCCACCCGCCTCAGCCTCTCAAAGTGCATTGATTTATTTTTTTGCTCAAACTGTACCAACTTTGGCTATTGGAAGCTTTTGCAATTGTCTCCTCAGCTCCTTTGACATATTCCCATTATTGTGATTTTTGATTATTTTTGAACAGTTCTTTACTTGCTCACAGCACAAGATGGTACAGCTCATCTTATATATTTCTAAAGAGTCCTGGTTCCTTTTATTGGAGGGTGGTATTAGAAACCAAGATCTGGGTGCTAGTTGTACTCACTGTTACTGAGGTATCATTGCTTCTAGGCCCTTTTTCCTGAAAGAGCAAGGGAATATTTATGTATATACTAAATCATACATATACATATATTCATAAATCTTTATATATGTAACTGTTTGTATTTATATGAAACTAAAAATGAGTTCATATTGTTATTTCCATTTCTAATCCATTACTTCATGGATTGTTCCAGCTACCTCCCTTCACTTATTTGTATCCTGCCACTCTAACTCTGAGAAAACTGGCTCTAACCATCTTCCACTTACTTATCTTAAAGACTAACATTGGTAAACTTGACTCTGTCTTCGGCCAAGAAAATGTTCCTTCTTGGGAATAGGAGAGGGAATTCAATCTGCAAACTTTTATGCACTGAGGTCCATGTGTCTGAAGGAACTGCCAAATTGTTTTGCAGGTCTCCTGGAGAGGACCCCCTTCAGCAGGTGTAGAAAGGCCCAATTATCCAAGGTCGGTTATTTACTAGTTCAGATGTTGAAACATATTTTAGCTCAGGCATTCAAGCAAATGACCTCAATTTGCTTGGAAGTGAGTTAGAACTTTGTGAAACCACTCAAATTATTGTGGGATAGCTTCCTTCACTACTGGTTGGCAACTTACTCTGAGCTCACAGGCCTCAGAAGCCCACCAGGATAGGTGACCTAGTTAAACATCTTTAAGCAATAATTCCATATACAAATACACAGATATTAGTCAAAGACCTTACAAACACTTTGTAGTATTGTCAAACATTTGGGAGGACAGAAAAATGAAGATAGGGCTAATATGTATTGCAAGCTATTGAATTGCAGATATCATTCTAGGCCATTTAGGTCACATGTTCATTCTAAAAGTTCTAAAAATCTCAAGTAACAAAGATTTTACTTTGTTGAACAAATGTCAGGATGCCTGTATAAATCATTATCTCCCATACTCCTTTCTTCTGAATCAGTACTGTGACTTTTTTTTCAAATGTTTATTTAACCTCTGTGTGTGTGTGTACACACACACAAATATACATTTACTTTATTTAAAATGTGCCATATCAGGAACTCTTTCCAGTTGGCTTTTTGAAGTTTCCTAAATGCTGAGAAAGTCCACCTTTCTTATGCCTACTAAACATTGAATTCTCTGCTGTTTCCTTTTCGAGTCATATGAAATTGCCTCCACTGCTGTCCACAAGACAAATCTTGGAGAAGATATGGGTACATTCACTTATTTAAAAAAGAATCCTGGAATTTTAGTACATTAGTCACTGAGATGCAGTAGTTTTCCTACCCTGATTGATGGAAACTCTTCTCGTTTGCTACAATGTATTTCTGATGAAAACCAAAGAGTAGCTCACACTTTTTTTTTTCCAGTTTGCAGACTTTTTCAAAACAAAAATGATGATTAATTTTCAGTTAAATTATTTATTTTGCTTATGCAAGTATTGATAAACGTATTCACATTAAAAAGTCATTACATATGGAAATAGACCTAAAAAGAATAGTTGCCTTACCATGTCAGTAATTGATTCAATTAAAACTGATTGAGAAACTTTGAAGAGGAACAGCAGAAAATAATATTTGTTTTAAAGTTGAGTCCCTAGCAATATCTATCATGGCCTTTATTTATTTTCAATAAGTACAAAAGTTAAAATATAAGTATTACCCCCAATAATATGAGCATGAAAACTCTGATAATGTGCTGTTCTCATGATACAGTGGTTTTGCTATGGTTTGAATGTTTTTGTTGCCTCCAAAATTCATGTTGAAACTTCATCCCCAATGAAATAGTACTAGGAAGTGTGGCTTTTGGGAGGTGGGAGAATCATGAACCCTCCACCCTCATGAATGAGATTAAATGCCCTTATAAAGGGGTTTGATGGAGAGGCTTGCCCTTTCTGCCCATTCCACCATGTGAGGACACAGTATTTCTCCCCTCTGGAGGATGCAGTCACAAAATGCCATCTTGGAAGCAGAGAACAGCCCTGGCCAGACACACAACCTGCCAGTGATTTGACCTTAGACTTCCCAGCCTCTAGAACTGTGAGAAATAAAAAATTATTTTTTATGAATTACCCAGTCTGTGGTAATCAGTTGTAGCACACAAACTAAGACAATGTTCTATTTTGTGTAACTGTGCAAGAGACAATTATAACAAAATGAGAGCATGCGTTGAAAAGATATATCTGAACCTTGTCTGGCATTTAGATTAGTGATTATGTAGTCATGCATAAGTCAAAAATATAACACAGGTCAATGTAAATCACCAGTATTTTTAATAATAAATTTGTGAAGGTGTACATATATGCAATAGGAACAGTGGAAAAACTGTGTTACTAGTTTAGCATAAAACTAAGTTATCAGATAATTGCAAAAATTAACAAATGAGAATCCCAACAAGTCAAAATTTGATATAAAATACTTGCATTTACATTTGTTTCCTGTTAAGTTTTTAAACTCTTTAAAGATAGATACAAAAATATTTTTAGTCAAACCTTTGCCACTCCCCTAGAACTTCTCTATTGAACTCATCAACAGTGCATCTCTACAGAACTGAGTTTGAAAATCAACTCACGCCTGTAATCCCAGCCCTTTGGGAGGCCAAGGCCAGTGGACTACGAGGTCAGGAGATTGAGACCATCCTGGCTAACACGGTGAAACCTGTCTCTGCTAAAAATAAAAAATAGAAAGTAAAAAAAAAAAAAAAAAAACGGGCATGATAGAAGGTGCCTGTTAGTCCCAGCTGCTCGGGAGACTGAGGCAGGAGAATGGTGTGAACCTGGGAGGTGGAGCTTGCAGTGAGCTGAGATTGCACCACTGTACTCCAGCCTGGGCGACAGAGTGAGACTCTGCCTCAAAAAAAAAAAAAAAAAAAAAAAAAAAAAAAAAAAAAAAAGAAGAAAAAAAGTAAAGGAAAGAAAAGAAAAATCAGTACCTCCGCAGATTAGAGATGGATCAATCTATGGTTTGACCAGGCAAGTAACTTTCAAAACTGAACACTACGATGATGCATGGCAGTTCTGACAATACAAGTAGGATCAGAATGTAAGTGTGGAAATTCAGTGTCACTAGGGCAGAATGAGCTGAGAGAAAGTTTAATAGGTAGAGAATAATCATGAAGAAAACAGTTGCCCAAGGACTGGAGGGGAACCAGGTGGAAGAGTTGATCCGAGACAGATGTGACCGATGATTCTTATCAAATGCTCCTCTTTGCTGGCCTTGCTTAGACCCTTCTTTAGTTGTTTTTAGTGGTTGCTTTTGACTCAAAAGTGATCTGTTTATTGTAGTGTGAGAGACCATATATTTGCCGTCATTGCTGTCCACGTTATTAGTTGGATGGATGTTTTTCCCAGTTCCTGATTTTACGATAATCCAGTTCAAAGTGATATGCATGGAATTTCAAGAACAGATGTCACAAACTTTTCTTTGTTTTTGAAATCATTAGATTGTCTAGCTCATTGATATTTTTGAACATAGGCTTTCTACTGCACTCCTCATCAAAGTAATTTTCATTATGTGTTGTTTTTTCCAAGTTTATTTATTTTTATTGTAAGTGGCCAAATGATAGGCCCTTTCTAGGTAACTACGTCTATACAAAATAAAATAAGGTTAAAATTATGCAATGAAACTGGCACTTCAGTGAACTATAGACCTTCCCTGTAGACATTGTCCTTAGATCATCCTCACACCTGTAATGTTGAATTATTCCCTCTCTAGGTTTCATTCCTATTATTTCTGATCTTTAATCTCTGCTTATCCAGAAAGTCATTTTCAGTTGCAGGGCTAACTTCCTGAAATCCTCACAGATTTATTTAGGCTAAATCCTGTATTCAGGTTCATGTTGAACCCCCAACTAAAATTAATAGGATATGTGCAGCTGCATCTCTGGACAGACCACACCTCCTCTCGATTTCTGCAATCCCTGTCCCTCACTTAACTTTTAAGTGCTTTGAGAACTGTTGTGACTACTTCAGAATGAACTATGTTTCTGGGACTCTTTCTTGCTGGCTCATTTCACCGGAAGCCTGAATTTACTTGTACGTGGCTCACAGATCAATTTCTGCAGTGTCCGTGTTTGTAATATACATAAATGTGTTGGATGAAGGCATTGAAATAAAATTTTTGAGTCTGCGAATTAAGCTGGAATTGAAATCAGAGAAAATAATGAAAGGTGATGAAAACTGATTCAAGGAGATGTTTTGAGTAAGAGTGCCAACAGGCACCAAATCATTTTAAATGAAGGCAAATATTAAATAATTTAAGAGTGAAGAACCAAGCTGGAGACTATCTGTTAAATAGAATAATGAATCAGCAGTTCGATCATTATATGGTTTGAAAGTTATTATGGAAAAATCACAAAAGCTATCAACTCAAATAAAACCTAACAAGAAATTAATAGAAATATAATATCAAAAGTGATAGGATACCTATCAAAACATTAAAAAATTATAATACAGGACTCTGATTATGTTACTGTAGAAATATTCTCATTTGCTTAAATTTGTGACAGCGTTTCTTCAGTTGGAAAGCCCACAAAGATGCAAACTCTGATTTATTTTATAATGAATCTTCTTTCCAGAAATTCATTTCATTTTACTACAAATGCATCACCCACTTTTTTCTGTAAGCTGCTTGTCTTAGTACGATTATCTACTTTGATAAGGTTGTGCTTACTATATCATATCGCTTAGCCATCATTTACTTAGCAGGTAAAATACATTTTCAGAAGCTATATAATAACATAATTTTAGCAAATTTTTATAGTGCACTAGCTTGGATACAGACCTAAGCACTTTACATATAATTTATAAAATTAAGGTAGGAACAATTAAAATTTTATTTTATAGGTGGGGAGACTAGGAAGTTAAGTAAGCTGTATGAGGCTCTACACAATAAGAAAAAGAGCCTGGATTCAAACCCTGGCAGTTTCTGCTTCAGAATCCATGTCTTAATGTTATTATCCTTACATGTTATCCTTACAAATTCAGTGCAAGGCAAAAAGCATCATAAGTTTTTTTTTTTTTTTTTGAGACAGAGTCTTGCTCTGTTGCCCAGGCTGGAGTGCAGTGGTATGATCTTGGCTCACTGCAACCTCTACCTCCTGGGTTCAAGCAATTCTCCTGCCTCAGTCTCCTGAGTATCTGCGATTGCAGGTGCATGCCACCACACCCAGTTAATTTTTGTATTTTTAGTAGAGACAGGGTTTCACCATGTTGGTCAGGCTGGTCTCGAACTCCTGACCTTGTGATCCTCCCGCCTCAGCCTCCCAAAGTGCTGGGATTACAGGCGTGAGCCATTGCGCCTGGCCCATAACAACTTTTATTAATGAAGAAACTGAGATAAGGACTAACTAAAAACAAAGAAACAAACAAAAAACAATGCTAAGGTTATAAAGTTCTTAAATAACTTTGGATTCAAATTTCATTCTAACTTTAAACTCCGTGCTCCTCCTACATGACATTTGCCTCATCTTATCTAAAACTTGTCATTCCATATTGCTTTTTAAATGGGGATGAAGGAGATGAATTAATGACTCTGAACTGTAAACTGCCAAAATAAATAATTTAATATGCATTTATTTGTTTATAAGCTCAAGTACCTGCCTAAATTTCACTAAATTTTGTATTTTTATACCTGGTCGGAAGATGAAAATTTCTTACTGAAAAGTAAGTTGTGTTGTTTTAACAAGCAAACTGAAACAAAATCTTGAATGAAAAGTATAATTCAACAGTGCAGTACAATTATATACATTTGAATATTTATATTATATATGTACCTATTTGAATATGTATTTTATATACACACACACACACATGCACATACACACACACACACACCTTAAAGGTGGCATGGGAATGGTTTGTTTAAGAAAAATTTAGGCTAATTTTGACTGTGATGATTTCATCCTTGAGGACACCTCCAGAAGGTGAGATTGCAAGAGCTAAAACCCGTGGAACTTCCAACTCACTACTATATCATAACTTGAAACCTACAGCTCTTTCTTTGAAAGGATGATCTAAGGACAGCTATATACAAATATATAATAAAAAGGGAAGAAAAATAATGTAAAGCAAAAATTATTTTCCCAAAAATGTTAAAATAGAAATCCACATGTTTCACAGTTTGGGTACATGGCTTAAAATCCACCTGCTCACTGGGAAGCAGCAGCCACTAAGAAATAGATGCACCTCTAGGGACTGGGAAAAGGCCCAGTTCAGTGAAAGGTATATGATATTCTGATGTGACAAACAAGAGGAGTTCGCCGTTCAGGTAGATGGTGGGCTTCATGGATATCAAACCACCATAATGGAAATGTTGCAACTGATAGGCATTGTGATCAAGAGTTCAAAAGTCATGTCCATAATTTGGGGGTTTTTAGAGCTCTACATAGGGGAAATTTCTCAGTAAGGGTTGGGTTGGGGTTTTAAGGTGAGCCATCATCTCATCCAGGTAGACTTGTAAGAATAACTTTAGTTTTAGAAGTATTAGGCAAAACAAAAACTTTAGTTTTAGAAGTATTAGGCAAGTCATAAAGACAAAGAAAGATCAGGCTTAGAGATGTAATGCAGAAGGAGCTCAGGACAATACTGGGTGACAGTGAGGACTAGACTGAACTAACTGCAAGAGTGACCTCATGTTGATACCCAGACTGGTACTCTCCTTGATCTTGAAAGGCTTCAATTTTTTAGGTATTGGGTCATATGGCTCATCTGAAAGAAGAGGTAAATCTCTAAGGCTAGAACCTAGGTAGAGGTTAATAATGTGTATTTCAGAAACCTCCAATTAATTAAATGAGTGTTTCAAACACATGTATTTTATTGACAGTTTTTCCCTTGGGAAAAATGACAAGAAACCATATTTTGTAGACCAATGGAACAGAATAGAGAACGCAGAAATAAATCCGTACTTATACAGTGAACTCATTCTCTACAAAAGTGCCAAGAACAGACATTGGGGAAAAGAGTCTTCAATAAATGGTGCTGGGAAAACTGGATATCCATATGCAGAAGAATGAACTAGACCCGTATCACTTACTGTTTATAAAAATCAAAGTGTATTGAAGACTTAAATCGAAGCCATCCAACTATGAAACTACTACAGTAAATCATTGGAGAACCTCTCCAGGACATTGATCTGGGCGAAGATTTCTTGAGTACTACCCCAAAAGCACAGGCAGCCAAAGCAAAAATGAACAAATTGGATAACATCAAGTTAAAAGTCTTCTGTGCAGCAAAGGAAATAATCAACAAAGTGAAGACACAACCTATAGAATGGGAGAAAATATTTGCAAACTATCCCTCTGACAAGAGATTGATTACAATAATATATAAGGAGTTCAAACTACTCAATAGGAAAAAATCTAATAATCTGATTAAAAATGGGTAAAAGACCTAAACAGACATTTTTCAAAAGAAGACACACAAATGGCAAACACATTCACAATATAAATGTGGTTCATATTGTCACCCATAAAGAGACATGAATATGTTCTATTGTAATCATTTTTCTTCAAACTTAAACTCATTAATGGAATATTCCATTGTATGTCTGTATCAAAATATCTCACATGCTCCATAAATACGTATATCTACTATGTACTCAAAAATATTAAAAATTTTAAAGGAAACCATATTATAAAGGAAGTTTCAAGGTTATGTGTGTGTGTGTGTGTGTGTGTGTCTGTGTGTATGTATACGTACACAGGTATGTATATATTTAACCTCTGTTCCATTAGAAAACCAAATGTGATTCATATCAAACCACCCACAAAAAGGAAATAATACATTCTATTTTCATCATTTTCCTTCAAACTGAAATTCATTAACGGAATACAAAAAGCAATGCAATTTCGAAAGAAATCACTTAATGTAGCAATTTTAGTGCACACAGTCTGATTCAAGAGCATTTCATTTACTCATGGGCACTATGGCAAAACTCTATCATCTGTATTCATTATATAAAACAGTTCCTCTAGCAGGCATGTTTAGGTTTGAGCTATTTTCACGGTGTGCATATCACCAATTTGGCAAGGTTGGCATTCAAACAGAAGTGTCAGAAATGAATATTTTGTATACTTATCAGATATGTTCATTTATGACAATATTGCTATTTTTATAAAACTCTCTGATATACAGTGTAGTTTTAATGATGAACATAAACAGCTACTCCTGTTTAAAATATAAAATTGGATCTACTTATGATAATAAAATATCTTAATTATTTTTCACTTTTAAGACTATAAAAAAGTCTAACTCACATTTATAAAAGGTGTGAAAAATTCAATTTCTCACAACCTAAAAAGCACACAAAATTTTACTAATTTTATTTTGTAAAATCAGAAATAATTGATTTTAAGTAACTGATGTAAAGGTAATGTAAAACTACATTTCTTTTCACACTTAATTTATATATGATATTACAAATTTATTTATGTATTTATTCATTTATTTGTTTTAGATTCAGGGATACAAGTGCTTGTTTATACATGGATATTACATGCTTAATCATAGGGATTGGGCTTTTAGTGTACCCATTATTTAAGTGTTGGATATTATACCCAATAGGTAAATTTTTAATCTTCATCCCCCTTCCTTTTTCCCTCCTTTTAGAGTTTCCAGAGTCTATTCCTTCCTTCTTTATCTACACGTGTGCCCTTTGTTTAGCTCCCACTTATACGTGAGAACATGCGATATTTTATTTTCTGCTTCTGTGTTAGTTCACTTAGGATAATGGCCTCCAGCTCCATTCATGTTACTGCAAAAGACATGATCTCATTCTTTTTTATAGCTGCATAGTATTCCATGGTATATATACATCACATTTTAAAAATCCAATCAACCATTGGGAACACAGGTTGATTCCATGACTTTGCTATTGTAAATGGTGCTATGATAAACATATGAATGCAGGTGTCAGTTTTACATGATTTCCTTTCCTTTGGGTAGATACTCAGTAGAAGGATGGCTGGATAGAATAATAGTTCTATTGTCAGTTCTTTGAGACATTTCCAAACTGTTTTTTCCATAGAGGTTGAATTAAATTGCATTCCCACCAACAGTGTGTGAGCATTCCTTTTTCTTCACAGCTGTGCCAATGTTTGTTTTTCTGTTTGTTTGTTTGTTTTACATTTTAATAAAATCCATTATGTGTGGTATAAGATGATATCTCAATATAGTTGTTGCATTTCTCTGATTAGTAATGTTGACCGTTTTTTCATGTGTTTGTTGGTCGCTTGTATTTATTCTTTTGAGAAATGTCTGTTCATGTCCTTTGCTCAGTTTTGAATGGGGTTGTTTGTTTGCATCTTTAGTTGTTTTGGGTTCCTTGTAGATTGTTCATATTAGTCATTTGTCAGAGGCATAATTTGTAAATAGCTTCTCCCATTCTGTAGGTTCTCTGTTTATTCTGCTGGTTATTTCATTTGCTGTGCAGAAGCTTTTTAGTTTAATTAGGTTTTATTTGTCTATTTTTTTGTTTAGTTGGATTTGCTTTTGGAGTCTTTATCATAAAGTATTTGCTTAGGCCAATGTCTAGACAATATTTTCCTAGGTTTTCTTCTAATATATTTTTTTATAGTTTCAGGTCCTACATTTAGGTATTTAATCTATCTTGAATTAATTTTTGTGCATGGTGGGTGAGAGATAGGTGTCCAGCTTCATTCTTCTGCATATGGCTAGCCAGTTTTCACAGAACCATTTATTGAATAGGGTGTCCTTTCCCAATTGTTTATTTTTGTTGACATTATCAAAGATCAGTTGGTTATAGATAGTGGCTTTATTTCTGGGTTCTCTATTATCTTCCATTGATCTATGTGTCTATTTTGTACTGATACTGTGGTGTTTGGTTATTATAACCTTGTAGTATAATTTGAAATCAGGCAATGCAATGTGTCCAGATTTGTTCTTTTAACATAGAAATACTTTGATTATTCAGGCTTTTTTTTTGGTCCTGGTTCTTTTTTTTTTTTTTTTTCTGTAATGAGCTTGAAAATTGTTTTTTTCAAATTCTGAGAAAAAATGCTGTTGGTAATTTGTCAGGAATTATATTGAATCTAGAGGTTGCTTTGGGTAATGTAATTATTCCAATCAATGAACATTGGGTATTTTTCCATTTATTTGTGTCATTCATAATTTATTTCATCCGTGATTTGTAGTTCTTCTTGTAGAGATATTCCATTTCCTTGGTTAAATGTATTTCTAGGTATTTGTGTGTGTGTGTGTGTGTGTGTGTGTGTGTGTGTGTCTGTTGTAAAGGGGATCAAGTTCTTGATTTGGTTTTCACCTTGAATGCTATTGGTGTACAGAAGTTCTACTGATTTTTGTATGTTGATTTTGTATCTTGAGACTTTTTGTATCTTGAAGTCTGCGAGTCTTCTAAAGAAGTCTTCAGGGTTTTCTAGGTATATGATTATGTTATTAGTGAATAGAGAACCTTGACTTCCTCTTTTCAATTTGGATTCCTTTTATTTCTTTCTCCTGCTTGATTGCTCTGGCTAGGACTTCCATTATTATGTTAAATAGGAGTAGTGACAGTGAACATAATTGTCTTGTTCTAATTCTTAGAGGAAATGCTTTCAACTACTCCTCATTCAGTATGACGTTGGTTATGGGTTTGAAATATATAGCTGTTATTATTTTGAGGTATGTTTTATGTACACCTGGTTTGTTGAAAGTTTTTAATCAAGAAGGGAAGTTTAGTTTTATTGAATGCTTTTTCTGCATCTAATTGAGATAATCATATAGTTTTTGTTCTCAGTATTGTTTATATAGTGGACCATGTTTATTGATTCACATATGCTGAACCATCCTTGAATCCCCGGAATAAAGACCTCTTTATCATGGTGAATTGTCTTTTTTGATGTACTGTTGGACTCAGTTTGCTAGTATTTTGTGGAAGATTTTTACATCTATGTTCATCAGGGTTATTGGCCTGTAGTTGCCTTTCGTTGTTATTATTGTTGTGTCCTTGCCTGATTTTACTATTAGGGCTATACTGGATTCACAGAATGAGTTAGGAAGGGATCTCTCTCCTCTTCAATTTCTCAGAAATAGTTTGAGTAAGATTAGCACCAGCTCTTCTTCATAAACCTGGTAAAATTCAGCTGTGAATCTATCTGGTCCTGGACTTTTTTTGTTGGGAGATATTTTTTACTACTGATTCAATGTTCTTTTTCATTATTGGTTTGTTCAGGTTTTCTATTAATATTTCCACCTGGTTCAACCTTGGGAGTTTGTATGTTTCCGGGAATGTATCAATTTCCCCTAAGTTTTCTAGTTTGTGTGAATAGAGGTGTTCACATGATGTTTCATATTTCTTTGGTGTCAGTTGTCATGTCACCTTATTTTTCTGCTGGGACAAGTCCCATGACTCTCTCCTTTTTTTCCCTCTTAGTTTCACCTCTATCAATGTTTTCTTTATTTAACTTATTTTTAAATAACCTTTAAATTTTTTCCACCTTCCTGGGATGAGTCCTTTGACTCTCCCCTCTACCCTTCAATCTTTTTGTGTTAATTAGCCTTAATATTTGTAAGATCTATGAGGGAAATCTGAAGCCGCAAATTTGACAATGCTTCTGGAACTGTTATTTGATTCTGCAGGAATCAAATACCCATCTGTGATTGTTCAGTAGTAAGCTGTGTGTCCTGCATCAATGCAAACACGTTCTTCTACTCTGCAGCGTTAAAAACCAAAGACACTGCTGCCAAATTAGTTACTCACAATCCATTTTAGTAAAGGTTTCTCAGGAAGCTGATGATATCAATCTAAAGAATGGAACACTTCCCTTAAACTATACCTTCTGATTTCAATGGTTACTTGATTTTGCCCTTCCCCTACATTTACTGCCTTCTTG
This sequence comes from Macaca nemestrina, assembly GCF_043159975.1. Classification (NCBI taxonomy): domain Eukaryota; kingdom Metazoa; phylum Chordata; class Mammalia; order Primates; family Cercopithecidae; genus Macaca; species Macaca nemestrina. The sequence goes on from NC_092128.1 coordinate 68,661,368, forward strand.
GTAGCCACAAGTCTCAGAGGTAGTTTCTGTTGTCTCTGTATAATTCTGCCCTTGAGGGGTTGTCTCTGAGGCTAGCTTGGAAAGACTCATATCTGAGCATGGTCCAGGCTCAAGGCTTGACCCAGCACTCTCTTTTAATTTCATTGTAACTGTTATAGATAACAATAACCAAGGAATTAAACATTTCACTTTTTTATTAGTTTGCATTTCCTTATGCATCCAATGAATGGACTCCTTGGGAGTTAGATTTATCTCTAAATTCCTTGGGTAGCTTTTACCTTTAGTAACCGAACTAAAGCACAGTTGCCGTTTCATACCATGGATGACTACATGGCCACCCAGGAATTTGAAGTTTTTTATTCCCTGCCCTTATATGCATTCTTTTCCCGGCCCATATGTTTCTTTGAGCCTGGGTCAGTCCAGCAAATCCAACTTCACTAACACCAACTGGGTAGGGGAAAACTATCTCAACCTGTGTTTTCCTCCACTCTCACACAACTACAACCATCATCAACACAGAAGATTTACGTAACCAAAGGTACGGGGCTTTTGTCTCACACAGCAAGCAGCAGACACGTTTTGGGTGTTCCCCAATTCAGTTTTGTCACCATCTAACCCGGAAATAGTTTCTGATCTCACAGGTCCCTACGGATACCTCCAACATTCCCAGATACCAGTAGCAAGCCCAGCCAGGCCTCTGAAACTTCTAACCAAACAGCATCATGTTGGGGTTCCCATGACCCCTTCATTAGGTTCAATTAATCTGATGTAGCAGTTCACAGAACTCAGAGAAACACTTATATTTGTTGTTTCATTAAAAAGGATATTACAAAAGATACAGATGAAGAGATGTATAGGGCGTGGTCTTCGAGAAGAGTCATGGAGCTTTGATGCTTCCCCGAGTACAACCCTCTAGGGACACCCATGTGTTCAGCTCTCTGGAAGATCCATACATTTATTTAAAAGCATTTACAAATAAAATGTAAGTTCCAAATGGCAGAAATGGTGTCAGTACTATTCTCTGTTTTACATCTAGTGTGTAGTGTGGAGCCCAGCATCTATGGATACTCAAGAAAAACTTGTAAGATGTATGAATTCAAAGAAAATTTCAAATATTTATGATATATCACTTACTGTTATATGTTTTTGTTTTCCCAGTCAACAGGTGCTAAAGGCATAGCCATTATCCTGAACTTGTCTGTGAAACCTTACATATTTAAAGGAGTTTTTTTATACTTTAAAAGATTAGGCACCAGTGTTTATACTACAGAATTAGTAATGACTTTTAGTATTATGTGCTAGATCCTCTGTGTTTTAAACTGCATGATACAGTAATGAATGCTTTTGGAAACTAGCCTGAAATTGATGGCTTGTGTAGAGAGAAATTGGAGAGTTAGATGAGAAAAATGGATCCGTATTGATCTATTACACTTCTGAATGAAGATTTCATGAAACGATTAAATTCTAATGAAGAGAAATACAATTAGAAAAAGCCATTCTTTAAGAAAGTCCCTTAATTCCACCAAAAGGAACTAGAAAGTAGGAAGATAACATAGAAAAATCCTGTAGCAATGTAGGCCTAAGGTTTAAAACAGACTGGGCTGGGAGGATGGTTAGAGAAATCTGTGAGTAAAGAGATGGGTAAGTGATATGTTTTAGAATATGAAAACAAGACCAAACTAACATGGAAGAAGAACTGGAGTAGGAGAATAGAGAATATCCCATGTTTTCAAGAAGGAGATAGATTATATCATTGAATAAACTGAGGACAGCAGGTTGTTGTAGGGAGTAAGATGATGAATTTGGTTTTGGAGCTGTAAGGATTTGACAGCTATGTGACTCACAGAAATATTTAACAGGAGTTGTAAATACAGTACTGGAACTTAGATAAAGAACATATATGGAGATGTAATTGCAGTTGTTAAAGGTACAGTTATTAAAGGGAAAATGAACAAAATGAATGAATTCTTCAAGAATATATTCCAATTGGAAATTACTCTGGTAGTTTTACATATTAGTTAATAAGTAAACCACTTTTTATTTATAATTTATTCATAAAGTTTTGGATTATAATGAGTGGTTTATAATTCTTTTGATATTTAGAATAACTTTTTGATATCATGCATGATGATAATTATTTTAATGTGTGTGATTTGAGAATATACTGATGAATTATAAATCCAGTGATCCTTTTACATGAATTTATGTAGTTACTGCTGCTAGATACATTAGTAATAGTTTCCATATGTTTGAGATATCTATGATGGAGTGGACTGTAAACTATAAATTGATGAGTATTTTCCAGCTTTTCTATTTCAGCCACCACCCCTCCTTTCTTAGCAAATCTATAGAGGTACTCTTAGTGCCTTAGGAATTATCCATAGCTGAGAATAATAACTTCACATCTTTTTAGTATTCTAAGTTTAAAAGACAGAAATTATAAACACGTTAGGGGATACATGTGAACAGGAGAAATCAGCATTTCTCTTACTGTCAAACAAGAAATTTGACCCTTGAACTGGAGAGAAGCAGTGTAAGTATGTGCATTCTGTTCCTTTACCTGATGAATCTGGGTGGCTTGAAGAGAATTATAATTTCCTTGAAAGTGTTTATAGAACAATGGAGTTGTATCCTATGTCTCAGACATAATCCGTACAAAAAGGACAAGCTTAGAGAGCCAGACACAATTTCCAAAACTTCTCCACTATTACTAAGTGGCGTGGGAGGTAATCTCTGAATTTCCTTTGGGCTCTATGCGGGCTGGGGAACTGAGATGGGAGAAATAGTGGGTCCTTCCCAGAAGGTCACCAGACTGCAATGAAGAGATGAGCATTAAAAAGTTGTGCTGTGGGCCACAAGCCTGAAGCTAGAGAAGGAAATGTCTCAATCTCCTAAGACTGTCACAGCCAGGAAGTCAAAGAGGGGCTGAACCACAGAGGGGAGAGAAGGCAATCATGAAACACCTGAACCCATTGGTAATAGAGTGCAGTTTTACTGTATGAAAAACAGGAAATGTAGGCAGAAACAACTTAAGATTCGAACAGTTTGATGATTTTCCTCCTTTTACCTATTTGTGGACATTAGTTATGAAGTTATATAATTAGCTGTTTTTTGTTTGTTTGTTTCCTTTTCTTCCACCTGCTAGAGAGTGATGATAGGTGGCTTTTATCTCAGGCAGAAAGTACACAGAGGGAAGAACACAGGCTTGGAGGCGGCTGCTTCTGGGTATTCTCAGCTACAGAGAGAGGAAGAAGTTGTGGAATCAGTGGCTTCTAATGAAAGACCGATCATGACTGGCCATCTACATACATGAGGAGGGAAGGAAAAGTATCTTACTTTTAATATTATAGAGTAGTTTTCAGATCTTAGTTCAAAAGGGCCTCCCTTTTAGAAAAGTTTGATTATTCTAGAATGATTTGACTCTCTTTAAGCAGTCTTACAGGTCATCTCTGGAAAGGTGATCTTATTTGGAAATACAGTAGCAATGCAACAGACACTTTTAATGTCTCTCTGACACAACAAAAGGCAAAGGAATTGATCCTATTGGATGTGGCAAGATCTAGGTCAATGGTGACCTTTTAGAGAGACATTTCTGTAGAAGGCCTGGCAGAAGACAAATTGCAAGGGAATAAAGAAGAAATAAGTGAGAAAAGTGGAGAAGAAATGACTGAAGATCAAGAAGAGTGCCCACAAAAAAAGTGGTAAGCGAAACGGCAAGAGTTAGAAAGGTTAACCTATATAAAATTCAGGCTAAAAAGGAGAAATACATTGCTTGAAAACACCAGAGGAAGAAAAGAAAATTAGTTCCTGAATTTCTGTTACATTTAAACTGCAGATGTGTTTAATAAGTGCAGGCTTTCATGCAGAGCTGTGTCATTAGTATTGGAGGGGAAAAAGTCCAACTAATAGTTATAATCTATTAATAGGCATGAAGTAAATCATGTTTGGGTAATTAGTAAGAGAACATAAATAAAGGAGAAAAAATTTTAAAATCTAATAGACCTAGAATAAATCACATATTAGGTGTAATTACCAGGAAAATACTTGGATCATGGCAAATGATTTGACAACATAGTTATGTTTAATTTACCAACCTATTTTAAATGGAAACATAACACTTGCAATGTATTTTACTGTCTATTTGTTATACCAGCATATTGAGATAATAATGAAAATACCATGAGATAGTAAAGAACTACTTGTTCTCTCGAAGAGTTATGAGAATAGCCAAAATGTTCAAACTTTACATTAAATTTTGTATCATGATGTTAATTTATTTTAAATTTACTCTGTCATTCCAATGAGAATGGCTTTCTCTGCAAAGGTTTCTGCAAACTGTCAATTGTCCCAGTGCTGGCTGTTGATCTTCTAGGCAGATTTGGGCCATAACACAGCCCTTTGCACCCAGTTACCAGGAATAATTGAAATTCATCAGTTTTCCACATTTTGATTTCATTTTCATGGTAACATCTCTTTCACAGACTCTCATTGCCACATTTTTGCTTTACTGCTGAAGTCTGGAAATTAGTCTTCATCACATTGTTCTTTCATTCCGCCTTTAATCAAATGCCTAATTAATCTTCTTTAAGCATAGCTTAAATCATTCTGCTCTCTTTTTCAAAAATCAGTAGCACCTCCGAACTTCTATTTTGTTAGCCTTTAGTTGAATTTTTGTTTTGCTCTTTTCTGACAAATAAAATATTTTATTTTGTCACTCTACTCCTACAGTGAATTTACGTGTCTTAACAGTGCATAATTCATCTCACCTGATACATCTTTAACTTATTTATATGTTGAAATTAGTGCATTATATAACTATTTGGACCAAACTCTGTTCTCGATCCCAGTAATATGAAGGTGGATATGCAGTTGAGGGGGGGAAAAAAGACAAAAATACACAGCATTTGCCTTTGAAGAGGCCACCAGTTTGGTGTGGCAGCAGATGAGAAAACCAGTGATTCCAAAATAGAATGTAGAAAAAAATGAGAGTGCAGACAGGAGAGGATAATGTTTCAGAAAATTTTCAATGGTAGGTGGGGTGCTAGGTAAAGGTGAGTCACCAGGGGGTGTACCAAGCAAATAAAATAGCACAAAACTGCCATACATATAGTATATTCAGAAGATTAATTACAGGAGTTCAATAATGCAAATTCATGAAAAACCAGCTAGGTTAGCTAGTGAGCTGATGGGAAGTCCTCACAGAGTACTATGGTAAAATTTGCAATTTAAAAGCATCATTTTGGAAGCAATGTGGTATATGGGTTTGGGTTGAATGAACCAAAGGCAAGTTGACTAGGTAGATGGCTATCACAGCAATGTAGGAAATGAATAATGTGGTTCTGGACAAAGAGAGTGGCAGCATGAACAGAGTTAAGGAGACAGATATAAGTGACAATTCAAAGACTTTCAAAATAAATATACTTTATATTTCATAATAATTTTACATTTACAGAAAAATTGAAGAGAAAGTATAGAAGGTTCTATATGCTTTCTTAAATGCTGGCTGAGTTTCTCCTATTATTAACATATTGGATTAATGTGGTACATTTGTTACAATTAATGAACCAAAATTGATACATTATTAACTACAGTCAATAGTTTACATTGGGTTTCACTCTCTGTGTTATTCAATTTTATGGGATGTAGAGTAACAAAAATGTGCAATATAATATGTGCACCATTACAGTCACAGTATTGTGCAGAATAGTTTTCCTGCCCTAAATATCTACTATGATTTTTTCATTCATCTCTCCTCTCCTCCCATCACCACCACCCCAAATCTCAGGCAACCACTGATCTTTTTACTGTTTCTATAGATTTTCTTTTTCAAGGTTGTCATATAGTGGGAATCAATATAATATACAGCCTTTACAGATGGCCTTCTTTCACTTAGTAATATGATTCTAAGTTTCCTCCAAGTCTTTTTGTGGCTTGGTAGCTCATTTCTTGTCATTTTTAAATAATATTCTATTGGCTGGATACACCACAGTTTATCTCCAACCATTGAAGGATATCTTGGTTGCTTCCAAGTTTTGACAATTATGAATAAAGCTGCTATAAACATTTGTGTCAAGGTTTTTGTATGGAAAAAAAAATATAAAAATACTTTTATACAAAAAATGGTTTTTGTATAAAAAATGGTTTTTGTATAAAAGTATTTTTAAATTCACCTGGATAAACACCAAAGAATGAATGCTGAATCATTTGCTAAGGGTTTTATTTCACTTTGTAAGAAACTGTCAAACTGTCTTCCAAAGTGGCTGGTATCAATTTGCATTCCCACCAGCAATGACAGTGAGTTCTTGTAGCTCCACAACCTCTCCAGCATTTGGTGTCAATGTTCTGGATTCTAGTCATTCTAGTAGGTGTGTATTGCCTTGTTATTTTAATTTGTAACTCTGTAATGACAGATAACATTGAGTATCTTTTCATATGCTTATTTGCCACATGAATGTCTTCTTTAGTGAGTTGTCTGTTGAGAGTTTTTCATACTTTTTTGTTGTATTTTTATTGTTGCATTTTAAGAATTGTTTGTATAGCTTAAAGTCTTATCACATATGTGTTTTGCAAATATTTTCTCTCAGTCTGTAGCTTATCTTTCCATAATTTTAAGTTTCTTTCTCAGAGTAGAAGTTTTTCATTTTAGTAAAAACCAACCTATTAATTTTTTCTTTCATGGATTGTGCTTTTAGTGTTGAATCTAAAAACTGATTGTCAACACAAAAATGTGAATATATTTAATGCTACCAAATTGTATTCTTAAAATAGTTAAGATAGGGCTAGGTGCACTTTGGGAGGTCAAGGTGGGCAGATCACTTGAAGTCAAGAGTTTGACACCAGTCTGGCCAACATGGTGAAACTCCATGTCTACCAAAAAATAGAGAAATTAGGCAGGGTGGTGTGGGGTGTATCCGTAGTCCCAGCTATTCAGGAGGCTGAGGCAGGAGAATCACTTGAACCTGGGAGGCCCAGGTTGCAGTGAGTTGAGATCACACCACTGTGCTGTAGCCTAGGTGACAGAGTGAGACTCTATCTCAAAAAAAAAAAAAAAAAAAAAGGTTAAAATGGCAACTTTTATGTCATGTACATTTTACAATGCACAGACTATGCAAAAACTCATTGCCAAACTGAAGATCACATAGATTTTCTCCTAAGCTATCTTATAAAATTTTCATAGTCTTAGATATTACATTTAGGTCTATGATTTATTTTGAGATAATTTTTCTGAAAGGCATAAAGGTCAGTGGCTAGGTTCATTTTCTTGCATGTGGATGTCCAATTATTCCTGTACCATTTGTTGAAAAGGTTGTCTTTTCTCCGTTGAATAGCCTTTGCTCCTTTGTCAAAAATAAGTTGACCCTATTTATTTGAGTCTATTTCTGGGCTCTCTATTTTGTTCAATTGATCTGTTTGTCTGTTCTTTTGCCATTACCACATTGTCTTGATTACTGTACCTTTATAGTAAGTCTTGAAACTGGGTTTTGTCAGTCTTCCAACTTTCTTCTTTTTATGTTAATTTTGTGTTTGCTATTTTGGGATTTTCGCCTTTTCATACAAGCTCTAGAATCAGTTTGTCGATAAACACAGAGTAACTTGCTGGGATTTTGATTGGAATTGTGTTAAATCGATAGATGAAGTTGGAAAGAACTGACATCTTAATAATATTGAGGCTGCATAGTGCTTATTTTAAGTGAAGAGTGAAGAGAGAGGAATTAGGGGTTACTTCTGCATCTCAAATTAGGACAACTAGGTGGGTCTTGACCCTCAGTTGGGTATAAAGGGAGGTACAGATTTTGAAGTGATGATGATAAATTAGATATTAGATATTTAGAATTTGAATTGCCACAGGGCAACCAGATAGATACAATCACCGTGCAATTGAATAATCAGATATGGAATACAGGGGCCTGGCCTGGATATAAAGATTTAAAAATCTTCAACATACATATAATTGATTACCTATGGAGAAAATAGGTGTGGGAGAGAATATGTGAGAATTTGTTGGGAAATATAAAAATTTAACATTTTTATATAGAAAAAGTTGCCCTGGAAGGAACTGTAGTGAAAATGTCAGAGGTGAAATGAAATAAAATAATCCACAGCAGGTGAAGTTGTTTTGGAAGCTACATGAGAAAATGATTCCAAAAGGAACTTGTCAGTATGCCAAATTAAAATAGCATGAAGATAGTTGGCTCACTGTATCTGGGTGATGGGATCATCGTACAATGAGCCTCAATGACATGCAATTTACCCATGTAATAAACCTGCACATGTACCCCTGAACCTAAAATCAAAGTCATAAAAGAAGAAAAAAAATAGCATAAAGAGTGAAAGTGCAAGGGCAAACCAAATTTCATGGACATGAAATAATGGAGACACGAGTATGAATAACTCTTATAAAACAAATGCTTAACTTGAGAGAGGGAGCAATATAATTAAAGGAGGGTGATAAAAGGACTAGGGAGGGTCTTTTATAATCATCTCACCCTCATTTTCATCATTATCATCATTGCCATCAGTCTCATTATTTAGCTGGAACAAATTGGAGTTTATTTATATGTTGAGGACAAATAACTAGTTCAAAATTGAAAGGTAAAAAAACAAGCCAGGCGCTGTGGCTCACACCTGTAATCCCAGCACTTTGGGAGGCCGAGGCGGGTGGATCATGAGGTCAGGAGATTGAGACCATCCTGGCCAACACAGTGAAACCTCATCTCTACTAAAAATACAAAAATTAGCCGGACATGGTGGCGTGTCTGTAATCCCAGCTACTTAGGAGGCTGAGGCACGAGAATCACTTGAACCAAGGAGGCGGAGGTTGCAGTCAGCCGAGATTGTGCCACTGCACTCCAGCCAAAAAAAAAAAAAAAAAAAGCAGGGAACAGGGAACACATTTTCCCAAAGTAGTGAAAAATAATTTCCTTTCAGGGATAGGGGCAAGAATTAAGCTTAAACTGGACAAGACACTTTTCTCTCAAGCAATTAATAATAAGTAAACAGAAGTGGTTGAAGAATGAGAACAAGCGAGCAAGCTGGATGTTTAAACCATAGCCAAAAAAAAAAAGAATATAAATTATTAGTATCTAATAATCACTTGGATACTAATCATTTGATTATTGGACACTAGTAAAAGTTAATTAAAAGTAGATTAATAAATTTTAATAAAAATATCTCTCCTCTCAACCTTGAATAAATGTTCAAGAAAATATTTAACTTACTTCCAATATGTTTTACTTCAAAATTTAGCTTTGACATATTGGATATAAAGTGTGGAAATTTTCAACTCCTTCTCCCTAAAATCATGCAAAATATGCAAATGAAATTGAGCCATGGTTCAATGACGCGATTCACCGGCTTTTTGTCATTACTGAGAATAATGACAATGCAGAGATGTCAGACATTGCAACATATTTGAATCTCCCAATATACTTTGTACAAATCTCACATAGATGGATGAATAAGACATTAAGTTTAGATATGGGTTTGCTCCTTGAATGATACCTGGTGCCACTAGTTTCAATCTTTCTTCTTGATGCTCTTTTTGCATTGCTCTTTGTCAGTCAGGATTCACTCATAGAGAATTTAATGCAGGTAATTGATTACACGGATGTGAAAAGGCCTGAAAAAAAAAACCAGAATAGAGGAAAAAGAAACATTCAAGATTTTAACTGCATAGTCATTCTTAAGGCTGAGGGAAGAATAGTAGGCTATGGGGTCACCAATGCTTAGAATCATGGAGGGTTGAGCCAGTGCTGAAACCAGGAAAGATAAATTCATGAAAGTGTTAGAACTTCAAGAGGGTCTGAGCACTGGTGGTTAGGCTAAGATAAGTGTTCTGTGTTGTAGCTGCTAGAACTGCAAAAAACAAAAAAAAATATTAAACATTTAGCTTTACATGTTTACAGAGACCATAACTAAGTATTTTTTTTTCCTCTATCTTCCTGCTTTCCTTTTTCCTGTGACTGCCTCTAATGGAAGAAACTTAACTACAAGTCAGCTGGCCAAGGAATGTGGAAAACATAGTTAACAGGGCCCTAACTCCCTTAAAATGCATAATAGAGCATAGAGGGATAGAAGAGGGAACCAAGGATCAGCAATTTTATGATTGGCAAAATGAACTCTCCACTAGGAGCATTCTTTGCCAAGATTCCTGAATGAAAGAGGGTTTTAAATGGAAATAACCATTACCTCTGTCATCCACTCAACAGTGTATTTGAATTCAAAACATTCCAAACATGGGCCAGAAGACCTAATTTTTAATGACAGCTTTACCCTTAACAGGAAAATAAGGAAAACATCTACAACAAGCGTATACTCAGGAGGATTCACAGAGACTGTATTTTGAACTGGATCATTGTTTGGTGTCCTGAAGGTTTTCCCACCCCAGAGAGATGCATCCTATTAAGATAACATATAGATGAGATTAGACCAGTATTGTATACAGTAGGAGACAGGGTCATACAGTAGAGAAGAGTAAGACATATTGAGCCCAGCTGTATTTTTAGGCACATACATTTAGGAAAGATAATGGATGGAAATTGAGGATCTAAACATTGATTTCTATAAAAATATCACAATCCTGTACCTCTTATGAAAGTCTTATGAACTTCTGCATGTATACTTCACCTTGAAAACTGCTCTTATAGATGATTAAGAAATTGGGTATATTTAAATAATAATAAAGCTTAAAAGGTTGTGCAATGAACTTTAGTATGAAATGGTAGTTCTGTGTAGTGTTTAGTCTATTGTAAACATGTTCAATTTCTGAAGGGAGAATCAAGATTTTGCATCATTAAAGTCAAGTCAACATTATTAGTGAGCATTAATTAATCATGTATTTAAAGGTCAACGGGGATTTTTTTGTTTTTTTTTTTTTGACAAGAGTCTCACTCCAGTTGCCCAGACTGGAGCAGCGGCATGATCTTGGCTTTCTGCAGCTTGACCTCCCAGGTTCAGGTGATTCTCCCACCTCAGCCTCCTGAGTATCTGGGACTACAGGTGTGTGCCACCACACCCGGGAATTTTTTTTTTTTTTTTTTTTTTTAGTAAAAACAGTGTTTCACCCTGTTCCCCAAGCTGGTCTTGAACTCCTGGACTCAGGCAATCCGCCCACCTAGGCCTCCCTGAGTCCTGGGATTACAGACATGAGCCACTGTGCCAAGCCACAGTTTTTGTATTTTAAATTGAGACAGAAAGTAAAGACTGTAATTCTTGAATAAGGCATTTGTGATATCTATGGTTCAAATTGTTTATGACTTATGACAGGTATGGCTATTAAAACACATATTACTCCTTAAAAACACAAAATACAAGGTTGTTCAATTATAATAGTATTCTGCATTTCCTGCTCCAAATAAAAAGACTTTGAAAGAGTGGGTCTCCATTTCTATATTTGTCCCTTAGAACCTCAGACAGGATGTTTTGAGTCTTCCTGAACCCTGTGAGAAAGTAAATAACCTACAACTACTTCTTGCATAGCTTTGAAATATAATGAAATCAATTGGACCTAAAATCCATTTTAAAGGTTCAAATATTAAGCTGTAGTTATAAAATTATAAAGCCTTTCTCACCAATTAGTCTGGTTTGTAGTGTAGATACTCCATTTTCATAAAGGTTAATGATATACACCCATAGTCTTTATTTCTATTTTATTTACCAGCATATTTCCTTATCTGTCCTTCTTCTAGCAACTACATTTTGGCATAATTATCGGGAGATACTTTTTTACAAGAATTTTAAATTACCTAGATTCCACTAGACTGCTATATAGTAAGTTGAATAATGGCACCAGAGATATAAAGTCTCTTGTCTAGAACATGTAAATATTACCTTATATGGCAAAGATATTGCAGATATGATTAAGAATTTTGAGACAGAGTTGTTATCCTGATTATCTGAGTGACCTTAAATGCAATCACATGTATATTTATAAGAGGGAAGAAGAGGCAGTTTTGACTACACAGAGAAGGCAACAGGAGAAGATGGGACTGAGAGAGGTTTAAAGATACTAACCTTGAAAATTGGATGACGTGCCAGATGATAAACCGAGGAATTCTAGCAGCCATCACAAGCTAGAAGAGGCAAGGGACAAATTCTCCACTAGAGCTTCCAAAAGGAGTATTGTCCTGCTGATAATTCGATTTTGTCCAAGTGATACTGTTTTAGACTTCTGGCCTCCAGACATATGACAGAATAAATTTTTGTTGTTTCAAGTCACCAAGTTTTGGTAAACTGTTACAGCAGTCACAGGAATCTAATATAGGTACGATGCATCATTTATAGAGAAAACTATAGTAGCAACTGGGTTAAGTTAGGCCAATGTAATTCTCATACGTCTCTTTCAAATTCAGTATTACCCAATAAGAAAATTTTCCTTCTAAGTTTCTATTATTCTTTTAAAAGCCTGCATTCTGTGCTATTATGCTTACTTACTGTAATTGATTAACTCTCTGGTTGTTCTTTTGAAAGACTATATCCAATCACTAATCAAAAGACAGCCATTACCCAGTATGATACCCAGTTGGATGACTTCAAGCAATTTGCTCAATGGGGAGACATCCGAATCGGTTTAAATTGTGATGGCTTTTTAGTCATAATGTTGATGCTATATTGACTAAATTGTAATTGTATTATACTTACGCTATTTTTGGCAGTGAGAAAATTTTTATTCAAATTATCATACTCATTACCTATGTAACTATTGAAAAATACGTTTTGAAGGCTTGTAATTGTGTTGTTTTATTTCATAGTTGGCAAAGAAATGTAAAATCACACTTTGAATCTTTAAAACTATTCCAGAAGAGTTTCTACAGTTTGAGTTTGGTAACTTTTCTTAAGACTGATCATGAATACTTTGTCTTTTTTTCAACTACTGTTAAAAAAATGATGGAAAATGTATCATTTGTCAGCAGACTTTTGAAAGTTCTGTAGACCTGATATACAATAGCATGAATTATTTTGTGTCTGTAAGAAGGTTTCTACGTTTGAAAGCAGCAAAGTACAATCAAGGAACAACTAATCTTAGACCAGAAAGAAACTGGATGAACCTTCTTTCACATGCAAACTGAAAACTAACTCTGACTTTTTTTGAAGATCAAACTTTTTGAATACCAACTCATGCTAAACTCATAATCTTACAATTGTTTTATGACATAATTATTCACATTCCCATTTTAAAGCTAAAATAACTAAGTCTCAGAGTAGTTAAATATCTCCTCCTTGGAGTACTAAGTCAGAATTAGGTACCAGGTCTGCCTATGTCTTTTCTGTCTCCATGCAGCACTGTCTTAAGTAATATAGCCACTTTATCAATTCGTGAGATAATCTCCATAGCTCCTAGACCCTTTATTTACACATAAGAAATTAAATTTTGAATACCTACACCTCTTTCAAAATCCATCTTCTTTCAGAAACTACAGGGAAAATGTCATTCAACAGACAGCAAAATGGTGCCCAGTGTAGATTAAATAAAAACAAAATATTCTGTTCTGAGTTTTACAATGTGGTATAATGAGTTTTTCACAAGAAAAAAAAAATGGCCATAATGTGAAGTGCCCCCGGCTCTCATACTTTTAATGTTATTAAATTAAGTTCCTTTGGCCTTACCTTGAAAATTTCATTCCAAAGCACACTAACAAGCTATTTGTTACTTTTTAATTATTTCAGTTGTTATCTGAAATGTGAGCAAGGTTAAATTTTTTCGTGGAAGAGTTGTAACACTTCGAATTCTCATTAAGAACTGCAGAATTTGTCCCTTCAGTCTTCTGACCAGCGTTCTCCATTCATTACTTTAGAGTTTCCTCCTGGAAGAGGACTACAGAGATAAGATGAAGTCAGTGATAATGGCGATGATGATGGTGATGATGATGAGAAATCTGACATTGGAGAAAGTTCAACTGTAGAGAATTCTATTGTGCATTTCCAGTCACCTCTAGGTCAAAGTCAGATTTTTTTCATATATACTTTTTTGATCTTACGAGACAATTGTATCAGTTAATTCATCATCATCAGACTGAGTTTAATGAAAGACTAAAGGGGTATAACATTTTGAGTGCTTATTATGTTTTAAGCGCTGGGCTAGCCCCTTGACCTACCTGATCTCAAATGGCCACTGTCATCTTTAGTATCATTAATGGTGGTTTTCTGCCCTTGCTGCATGGCAGGCTTATCTAGGGACATTGAAAATTATTGATGCCTGGCTTAGGTTTCATGACAGAAAAGTTACAGCAGAACATTTCAAAAGGTCAGTTACAGCCGTCATTATTTTTTAAAAATTAAATTAAAATTTGAAGCCAAGGGAAGGAAAGTATCATCAGCTTCAAGATAAAAATGTTATTCCCTCTTATCTCTATTTGGTCAGTTTAGAAAATTCAAGAAGACTTTCTTTACTAAACTACCTTTCTGGCAAAAAATAACCCTATGAAGTGTGAGACATTGAAATATTAATTTGCTTTGCTTTGCTCCATTCTTCCTCATAGTCAAAATAAATCAATAATTATAAAATTACTCACCCAAAGGACTCTCACTTCTGCCTCTGATATGCTTTTGTATGTCTTTTCTGTACTAAATTCACTGTTTCCTTCTATAAGTCAAAAGCATGTGTCTGGTCTGGGGAATTCAGGTGAAGAGAATTCAAAATTAGAATGAGGAACATAAAACATAGCACCTGGCTGTGCCCAGTTACTTCAGTCAAGCAAGCTAATAACTCAGGCAGAACCAACTAGCCTTCTTTGATAATCCTGGCATGGAAAGTTACTAAGACATAAAAATCAATTAAAAATACATAATTTAAAACATACATGTTTTAAATGAGTTTCTATAGTGTTTGTTTGTTTATCTAGCATGCTCATATGGCTAGCAAGGTTTATTTCCAAGTAGGTTGAGTTCCTTTGACTTGTGTAGCACCTTTTTTTATCTAAACTTTTTTTAATGGAGTAGACATAAAGTTACTAGAAAAATTCAGTTTATGCTCTTCACAAAGCACACAAGAGATCTCACAAACAGAAAATCAGCCATCGTTATATGATACTGTCAGGTGCACCTTTATCCATTTAAAATGAAGTTTACACACTCACCTGTAATCCCACCTACTCAGAAGGCCGAGGCAGGAGAGTTGCTTGCTTGAATGTAGGAGGCAGAGGTTGCAGTGAGCCGAGATCGCGCCACTGCACTACAGCCTGGGCAACAGAGCAAGAACTCCATCTAAAAAACAGACAAAGAAAAACAAAACAAACAAACAGAACAAAACAGAAAACACACTTACCTAAGATTTTTAAAATATTAAAAATCCAAAAATCTGCTGTTAGTCATCAGCACCTTACATCCAATGAATTGGTTTTTAGCTTTATTGTTTTTAATTTCCATTTTGTTTGTGTGGCAGAATATACTCCTTTTTAATTACACTTCAAGTAGTTTGCAAAAGAAAATAATAGTAACAGTAATGATTATTTAAAAGTGGGCTTTTCAGTAGAGGTAGATGTTCAAATATGTTAATGACCAACATGCTGAGACAGATAGTTGAGAAGCTACATTGCTTTATCCAACAAAAATATAGCCACCTTTTCTGTGACACCTACTGTCCAAGACATTTTGCATATATTAAATGACTTAGTCATCATAAAATGTGCTCCTATTTCCATTTTATAAGGATGATAAACGAAATCCAGAGAGGTGAAGGAACTGCCTGAGAGGTAGACCAAGTGATTCCCTGCCTGTATCACACCCCACACCAGCAGGCTTTCTGCTCCTCAAGGCTTTATGGCACATTGGTAGAGAGCTCATTGCTGTCTGCCTAGATCAACTATTTGCTTCTTTGTTTCGGAGTCATGAAACCCTCTTTGACTTTCTGTTGGGTTGGAACTATGTATAAGACTAATGTATCTCCTACAGTTTTACCTGGGACTAAACATATTCTGTAAAGACTGTGAGTTATTAAGATGTCTCTAACATGGTGAAATGCCTAGCATATTTGAAAGCTCACTTTTAACATTTTTTCTCTATAATACAAAATTATTTTCAGTAATAGCCGTGGAACAAAATAAATGATAATTGCCATAAAAGTAATACAAACAGTTAAAAAATTATTGAACTTTTATGTATAATCTGCCAGAAAAATACCTAAAATAAGTGATATCATATAAAAAAAGAAAGTAACATGTTAATACTTTTAAATTCCATTAATGTATTGGACTTACAATAGATTTTTTTCAAAAACTAAGTATTATAGTAATGGATTAAAATGTTGAAATTTCTGTTTCTAGTTTTAGTTTCTGAAAATTTCTATACCTTTAATTAATAAAGAATCTAAAGATTTACACAGAGGTATAGAATTAAAGTAAATCAAGCCCTTCCTTTATTTTGATAATTGTTGTGTTATTAGTGTTTATTTCTAATTTATCATTTAAATGCAGAACCAGGTGGTACCAGAGAGACACAAAATGCACAGCAAAAACTATGATGATTACAAAATATTATGAGCTTACTCTAAAGACAATTTTTATGTAGCTAGATCTGTGAGTGTTGGATAGCAGCTGTATAAGTACTAGTTATTTGAATTAATTTCATGTACTATACAGTGTTTATTAGAAGATTAATAAAAATGTGCTAATTTAAAATGTATGAGCCTATATATAATGTATATGTAAACATGAATTATGTTATATGTTAAAGTATGTGTAAAGTAATATATATATTAAACTATTTATTTACATAGTTAAACTACAATAGTAACCACAGCAGTTTTTTAGAACTGTCCTGTCTGATGTGACAGCCATTGGCCACATGTAGCTACTTATATTAAACTTAAATTTGTCAGTACTTAAAGAAAATCGAGTATACTAAAACTTACTTAAAGAAAATAAAATTTGAATTCTTCAGTCACATTAGCCATGTTTCACATGCTACATAGCTCATGTGGCTAGTAACTACTGTATAGGACCTCATAGATACAGAACATTCCCATTACTGCAGAAAGTTTGTCGGGATGCACTGATTTAGAATTTATATCATCAAAGATTTTCTTGATTAGAAATACTTTATTACTAACATTGTTGAGAATTACCAGTGGAAGAAGATAAAAATCAAACGGACTTTTAGTAGGTATTATTATTATATAACATTTCTCTACAGACAATGCAACCTTTATTCCTGAGTTTGTCACTGCTCCAGTGACCCATTCTTCTATGGCTTTCACATTCTTGTAGGCAACTGGTGCCTTGCCACCTAATCAGACCTTATGCAGAACATTATTGGTGTAGATTCGATGTCAAGTTGTTCTGTCTCTTCAGAGGACACACCCCATCAATGATTCTACATCTTTTCTCTCTTTACTGCCAATTCACCATGAATTGAAGCAAGCTGTGTCTTACCTTCCTACAAATTCACATTATTTTGCCATGGCTTTGTTTTCTCTCTCTAGTCAATTTGAACCATTTTCATATCCTAGTTCTCTTAAATTGAATTTTATGGTTCTGTTTGCCTCCCAGTCATTCCTAGTTCCATTATAATTTGCCTTCCACCAAATCTGTCCTGGCTATTGTCATCCCAGTCTCTACAGTAACTCATCCCTGACCGAACCCTGTGGACTGAACCCTGACACCATGATCCTGTGGTGTCTATAAAACTTGTCACAGTATACTTGAAAGGTGGATTTTATCATCTCTTATGGGCAAGAAAATGTAAACTCCTAGAATACGTAAGTAATTCTGAGCCCCAGGACCGAGTTCAGCTTTTTTTTTTTTTTTTAATGTAGAGATCACTAAGCAAATATTTGTAGAGGGAATTTTGATATTATTTTGAATAACCTAGTTGTGAGCTCAAGTAGGGGGCAAGAGGACAATCAACTAAAATAAAGAGCATGCATGTCTGCTATCCTCAAGACTATGGAGTCCTCAAGAAGATATACTATGATGGCAAGCAAATTATTCTGCATGTGTGAAGATGCACCTCCTCCAATGCTCAGATGTATTACAGATGCATCAATGATGCACTGTAAATCAATACCTTGAAATTGTCCATGGCTCTATTCATTTAATGTAAAAAGCATAATAAAGAGTTTGCTTTATGCAAAGCATTGTGCTAGACACTGAGGATAGCAAGATGACTAAGACATTTCACCTGCCCTTAAGAGGAACATTTATTTGTTAGGAACAAGACACAAATATTTAAAATAATTATGATGATAATGATAGTTATTGATCATTTAGCACTCATAATTTTCCAGCACTAAATGCTTCTCATATATTTTATCATATAATTTACTTAACAGTGTATGAGATAAGTATTGATGTTATTACCATTTTATAGGTGAGGAAACTGAGGCAGAGAGGATGAGTAAGTTGCCAAAGATGATACAGATAGTAATTGGTTGAGTTGGAATTGTATCCAGGTAGCCTGGAAATTTGGAATATTTGTAAGGATTTATAAGACTCCATGGAATATATTTGTATTAGACTTTCATTTTAACCCAAATATACGATGTGGCAAGAGAAAGAATGTACAGGCAAGCATGGGAAGTCTGAAACACAACCAAGTGCAAACTCCTCCCAAGTCCTTAGTCACACATGGATAGATTTTGCCTCCAGAAGGAATCACCGTGAACTGCGCTGTAACTCTTGGCTCCAGGTGAGCTCAGAGTAGAAATTGCCAGGAGGATATGTCATTTCCCTCTGGCTTCTGGTCAAGCTGGACTGTCTAACAGGTTATGCTGGGCGCAAAGCATCGGTAAACAAACTTGTACTGCAGATAGCTAGGCAGTTCTGGACTTTAAACAGCACATCATAAATCCCACTGTTCTTATCTTGAAAAAGATTCAAAGCCGGTCATCTAGGCTGCTCCAGAAATAAGAATAATTCCTAGACTAGCTTTGTATTTACGCTATCCTACATGGAAGAGTTAATAATGGTGATGGGGACACAAGGGAGAAAAGTTTAGGAAAAAGCATACTGATGATCCATGAGTGAAAGCATATGCACAGCTGCAGAAACAAAGGCTGTTTTCCTAGTGCTTTGCTGGGGCAAGGGGTGGACTTGAAATAACATTAATTACTCTAAGACAGTAAATGTATTGAGCACTTCAGGTATGTAATATTTATCCACATAACAACCCTGTGAAATCAGTTTCCCTTCATTTATAACTGAGAATATTGAGGCTTAATGAGAAGAAGCAATTTGTCAAAACTTAGATGAAGAGAAAATAGAGAAGCACTATCACCTTGTCTTAAAAATAGGTGATTATGATTTTTACAATGTTGTCTGCAGGTAAATTTGGAAAGAATTGAAGGGTTGTAGGTGAAGGTCAAAAGAGACTTGTGGTTTTATTTATGACCAAATGCAGTAAAGGATCTTGTTGATGACTAACAGAAATTTTTTTCAGTTCTTGATAACTTTAAAGACCTTGATGAAAATATTGGGAGTAGTCTCAGCTCAGAAAGACTTGTTCTCATTCAAGAGTCCATTCTCTTTTTGACCATCAGGAAATGTCAGGACTGGCTGGATAGTGTTATGTTTTTATTGCTCCCATACCAATGTTTAGCATTGTGATTGACCGCCACTCTCCTGAAGAAAAGGACTTTGGAGACTTTTTTTTTTTTTAATTTTATCCAGCTGTATTTAATTTTGGTGTGTCAATATGACAGATGTCAAGGAAACTTCTTGGCTTTTTTTCTTAATCTCTTAGGCTTAAGGGGGTGTCTGACAGCCTGATTTTGATGATGAGATGGCTGTCACAGCTGTAAGTAGCACCAAGGAGAATAGATAAAAAGGTTTTTGAAACTTAAGGATATATTAGTAGAATTATTGGGAACAGAAGTAGTCCATTT